>NC_042615.1:485201016-490001016 GCF_901001135.1 Rhinatrema bivittatum | reverse complement strand
CCTCGACCTCCCCCCCCCCCCCCCAATCCCACATCCCATTCTTAGGTCTATATGTATCAGATGATCCCCAGACTCTCCTGTCCTGCTTACCAGATGCATTTCAAACTGGCCTTTGGTTGACTAGCAGCCATTATGAACTGCAGGAGCAGTTCATAAAGGCCTGGACCTGCAATGGGGTTGGGGGAGGTTGGGAGGAGGTAAATAAGACCAGTTTGAAGTGGGTCTGGATCAGCAGGAGGAGGGCCCAGAACCAGGAATTTTATTTTATTTTAATATTTGGAAGAAATTGGGAGTTAGTGGCTGAGGGTCGAGCTGGGGAAGGAGAGAGCAGACTGTGCTGGGGCTGGATCAGTGATAGGGGTCTCAGCATCACAGTGTTCTGGGGAGGGTGGGTTACACTGAGCTGGAGTCAGGCTGTGGAAGGGGGGGGTACAGTGTGCTGGGCTGGACTGTTAAAGGGTGCAGGGAATGCTGGGGTGCGCCTGAGGAAGATGATCAGAGTGTATTGAGGAACAAACTGAAGAGAAGGGACTGGTAAGGAACAGAGGAGGCTGGAAGGGAGTATTGTGGCCTGGTTTTGGCCTCTGTTGGAAACAGGATGCTGGACTTGATGGACCCTTGGTCTGACCCAGCATGGCAATTTCTTATGTTCTTATGAATTGCAAGGAGGAACAGTGAATAGGGGCCTTCAGGGAACTTCAACAGGTGTCAGCTGGTTAGACCATAACAGTATAAGACATCCCTCTTCCTTAACTAGAAACCAGCATCCAAAAATGATCCCAGTCAAAACAAAATCCAGCCTAGTCACTAAATAGCCAGGTCTTAAAATTCTTTTGAAATTTAAGACAGTTGATTTCTTTAGGTCCGTCGGTAACATATTCTACAACTGTGAAGCCTTATCCACGAATGTTTTCTCTTGAACAAGCAACATAAATTTATGAACAGTGCCAGCCATCAGTCCCGGGCAAGAAGGGAAAATATTGAGCCAGACTTCACACTATGTAACCAGATGCACAGCCCTTGAAGACCTAAAAGTGATAGCAAAGATTTGTAAGTAAATACACAGTTTGATAGGTAGCCCATGTAAGGCAAGCAACAGTACTGTGGCTTTATCCCAGATCTTCCTAACCAAAACAGCCTTGGCGGCAGTGTCTTGAACTAATTAAACTTTGGGTTGTTTCTCGTTGCTATATAGTGCAAAATAAGTTTCCTTCAAAGATACTGATCATCATACTTTGGAAAAACATATACGAAACATCTGTATATTCTGGAACTTGGCATCCCATTTGTTCACAGTACTTTCCAGACTCATATTAGTCAGACTGATCATGATTTATTATTGCTGGTAGCCTGAAACATCTGTGCTTCTGGATTCTATTTTTCATATAATAGCTTTCAAGCTTCTTGACTTCACCTGTGTTCTCACTTAAGTGGTTAAAATATGATTCTTGCACAATGGCAGTGCCTTTTTCCGGTTGAACAAAAGTATAAAGGAAACTTCCAAACGCAAAGGGAGCCCCATTCAAAATTTTCTCTCTGTAAAAATCTATTTTGCAAGACCCCTGCCAACAAAATAGCATACCCGCGGCATAATATAACAGGGCAAATTCTGTCTCAGGTGTCAGTCACATCAAGCAGCAGAATATAAACACCCAAAGAGAACCACAAAACATGTTCTTTAAAAATACTCTTCCCATCTCTTTCATGCTCTTTTCTTAATTTTTCTAATTAAACTTTTCCTGTGATGGAAGCAGCTGCCATACCCATTCCTTAGTCTTTCAAACATCTTTTAACACTCCACTCCTGTGTTTGCCTGGTGATTCAATGGCAAATGCCACACACAGCCCTGCGAAAGACCTAGATTCAATTCCCAGACTAGCCAATCTTGGGGTACTACATAGGCAAAATTCTCAGCCCCTGAACAGAGGGAGTCTGAGTCATCACATAACAATGACAAACAGAGCCAGACTTAGGAGCCATATTGGAAAGATTTCAGAGGGAGCAGGGTTGATATCACTGCTGGAGGACTGTCATTCTGACGACCAAAACTAAACGGGTAGGGGTGGGATAAGTGTGAGATAAAATAGGGTAAATTCTCCCAGGTAGTTGGGAATGGTGCCAAAGCCCATTAGAGGTAGGCTCTGACTTGAGCTGGAAACCCACAGAAACAAGAGAAAACTGCTGGACCACTAAATAAATAAATACATATACGGTACATAGAATATACTCAACTCCTGGGTTTTATCTTCCATATTCAGTAGTATTTACCAGTCTTCTCTAATTTACTCATTTAATTTTAAATAATTAAAGGCCACATAATCCACAGTGCTGACTGGCTTACAATAAAACATATAACTATACAGATGTTTTTGTATTTATGTTCATGACTATTACTGCATGAATACGTATTGTACAGAGTTTTATTTTAAAATGTTTTGAAACTTGTTACAGCAAAGATTTATACATTAGCCATCAATATCATCAGGCGCACAGATACAAAAGTCCTGTAAGAAACACAAGGTTTTAATTTTTCCTAAAAACAAAGCATATTTGTCAATAAATACATTTTAGTTTCATGTCTAGTTCAATTTTCAAAAAATAATAGTCCTCTTGAGAGCAGACACTGGCACTAAAATGTGCTCTTGATCTCCACTGAATGCTTTTATCTTTAGTTTGGGATATCTGGTTTGGGTCAGTCAAGTATCTAATAAAAAAAAAGACTGCTAAAACAGATTTAGGCTGCGATTTAGAGTTTCAGATGAACTTTCAACTCTCTCCAGTGTTTAATAGAAGAATTGCTATGTAGTAAAAAGTAAATATCAGCTTTTACCTTTACAGCCTCAGTTAGGGTTTGATCCTTTTCTGCTCCTTGAGTGGAGTTCAGTTCTAGCCTATAATTCAGTTTTTGCAGCTGCTGTGCCTGTTCAATTAAAAGTATTTGTGCCTGTTGCTCTCGATATAATGCACTGTTTAGCTCCTCACAAGCAGTCCCAAACTTCTCAAAGGGGACAGATTTCTGAAATGGAAACAAATACCATTCTTTTTTTTCTTTTTTTTTTTTTAGAAATTTTTAAAAAATCTACATGTAGCAAAACCAGGATGTGGAAAATGTGAAAAATAATTGCACTCAATACATTTCATATCAATACTAATTCTGTCACCTTCAAAATGAAAAATTACAATATCCGATATATGCATGCCCAAGTCTCTGGCCCAACTCAAAGCTATCATCAACTTGTAAAAAAATTACTCTAGTCATACCTGCCAACCAAATATACAATAAAGTGCAATTTAAAATGATTAGGTTGTGATCATAGCTACATACAAGAAAGAAAAGCACTTGAATTTTGGGGTTATCGATAAAGCAGGTGACAAATGGATATTCACGTCTAGAAAGTGGAAAAAATAAGAAAGCTGGGCGTCAAGGTATTCCTTTAGCTCTTTTCCACTGAGTATTTTGTCCTGCCATTTTTCTTTTTGTCCTAGGATCACTGAACTCAAACCCTCCAGCCCCACTATCATACACTCTTACTTCCTTAACGCCAGTTTTGTTTGCTTAATTCTACTTCCCATTTTTTATTTATTTATTTTCTAGAGTCTCACCCATTCCTGATGTACAGGTTGGTTCTAGCAATGCCTGATGCATGAAGATGCAGTGTGAACCACCGGGTGAAGGGGAGGCCCTATACTTGAAGAAAACCAGTGAAATAAAGAAGCTGCAACCCTAAAGGGACTGGGTTGCCTAAATCTGAAAGAAGAAAAAGCAAATGTTGCTTACCTGTAGCATGTGTTCTCACAGGGCAGCAGGATGCTAGTCCTCACATATGGGTGACATCAGTGGATAGAGCCCTGTTATGGAAACCTTTTCTATCAAAGTTTCTATAAAGCTTTGACTGACACTGGCACAGAGTGCACTGAGCATGTTCAGCCTGCAATTATCCCTGTGACCACAGGTGTCTCCCCTCAGTCTCGTCTTATAGCAAAAAGCGCAAGCGAAACTAAAATAATAAAATGTATGTAGACCCAACTCCGCGGGATGGCGGGTGGGTTTCGTGAGGACTAACATCCTGCTGCCCTGTGAGAACACCTGTTACAGGTAAGCAACATTTGCTTTCTCACAGGACAAGCAGGATGGTACTCCTCACATATGGGTGAGTACCGAGCTGAGGATGCCCGAGAGTGCACCAAATGCACCCAAAGATGTGCAAAAGGCGCAACAACGGGGGTGGAGTTTGGTAAGGAGGGCATCCTGAAACCCTTAACGGGTTGGTGGAAGGATGTTGGGTAGTTAAACCAAAAAGAAGATGAGTAGATGGACTGGCCAAACATGGAAGCATGCCGGCCAGTCTTACTTAAGTAATAATGGGCTGCAAAGGTATGGAGAGCGCTCCAGGTCGCAGCCTTACAAATATGTACAAGCGGCACAGGCCGAAGATGAGCTATTGAGGCTGGTACGGAACTAACAGAGTGTGGTTACACACGGTGTTGTAGTGAAATGCCTGCTTGTTGGTAGGAAAAACAGATACAGACCGTCAATTAGGAGGAAAACATCTGTTTGCCCACTGGAACTCGTAGCTTAGCTTTTGCCACAGAAGGAAAGAGTTAGGTGTAATACCTATGGAGTGTAGTGTGGTCTAGATAGAATGCAAATGCACTTTTACAGTCCAAGGAGCAGAAAACCCTCTCGCCCTGGTGAGAGAGAGGTGTTGGGTAAAAGTGGGCAAAGTACATTCTGAGTAAGGTGAGATGCTGCGACTACCTTAAGAAGGATATGAAGTTGAATATGTACAACCACTCGGTCACGGAGGAACGCACGGTCGGGTGAGTATGTAACAGGTGTGGAACTCACTGACCCTGTTGGCAGATGTGATGACTAAAAGGGAAAGAATTTCCCATGCCAGACTGTTAAGTGAGAGGAATGGAAAGGCTCGAACGGGGAACGTACGAGTCTTGTAAGCACTAAATATAGGCCCCATTCCTTAATCAGTAAAAATAGAGGCGGCTTAATCAGTGGATAACCCATGGTAAGCCGACTCAGAAGGGGTTGAACCGTTAATCAGATATCCCCACTCCCAAGTGGTACGTCAATTGGAACAGAGGTGTACCCATGTGGAGGATGTCTGGGGAGCAGAATCTGAAGGAGTAGGAGAAAAGAGTGATGTAGAAAAAAAGGGGGTAATACCCTTTTGTATGCGCCATGTGGTAAATCATGCCATTTTGAATGGTAAGATTTATGTGTGGAAGGTTTTTGTGACGCTACCAGTACCTGGTAGCGTCACAAAAACGCTACCAGGTACTGGTAGGTAGTGAGTCCTTGATATAAGGTACTGGTAGGTAGTGAGTCCATGATATGAGACTGACCTGTGAGATGGCGAATTGGTTACTGGTGTGATAGATTGAGAAGTATGGGAAAGCATACTGGTCTTGACCAGGACATGGGTCTGAGAAACAGTGAACCCTTTCCTGGCAGCATAATAAGAGTGCTGGCTATGAGAGGCATCAAAAGAGACACATATAAGAGGCCTTTGTTGCAGCAAAGGCATCCATGGGAATACCTTCGAGACATGTGTAGGGAGTAGAATCTGTCCACCGTATAGTTCGATTCAGACGCAGAGGGCAAGGTCTGTTGACCTCAGCGCTAGAAGATTTTTCTTGCTACACATGTAGTCCGAGCCCATCCAAGAGGATGGAAACCTATATGGAGAAGGTCTGCTAGTGCATTCAGTAAGTCTGTTAGATAAGTGGCCCGGGGATGCATGGATGGGGATGCAAGGGCCAAGGGTAGAGTTGCACAGCTTCCTAGCAGAGCAGCTAAGAGGTTGTGCGTGCTTGTGTGTTGGAAATACCACATTGTCACTATGCTGTCTGTCTATATGCACAAAGGTTTGTTGCAGAGGCAGTATTGTAAGGCATAAAGGCATAACTCATGGCTTGAAGTTCCAGGAAGTTGATGTGAAACTCTGCATGGAGCGGAATAGCGCATATTGGGTTGAGAAGATGTTAGTTCGAACTCTGCAACCCTGAGTAAACGCGAGCATGAGCAGGACCAGCCGAGGATTTGGTTCTAGATCTGCAATATGGATCAGGGATGAAAGTGGTTGAACAGCTTAGATCCACTGATAATTGAAATTTCACTGAATCTTACTCATAGCAAATCTGGACCTATGAGTAAAGTGCATGGTGAAAAAAATCCCGTGGCCCAGCAATGAAAGGTTATATTGTATGCGCGCAGAGACATAGGAATTTGTCAGAATGTCTGCGCGGTTGTTGGACAGGATGTTCGTTGTGTCCAGAAGTGTTCTATATGGGATTTATGGTAGTTAACAGCAATCCCAGGTAGTAGATTTATAGTGAGTCATGAAGAAGATAGAGCTCCTTGCTTGGATTGACTGTTGTTATGCAGCTGTCCATGCAAGGAAAAGCATGAATGATGTTTTACTCCGAAGAGAAACAGTAGTCACTGCTAGTGATTTAATGAAATACCCAAGTTGCCGAAGCTGGAGCAACCAGCAGATCGTGGGATTGTAATATTGTTGACTCACCATGAAGCACACAGAAAGATTAGAGGAGAGAGGCAACCTACTTACTGCGGTATGAAGTATGGTGACGAGAGACACCATTTTATCTGTCCCTTCTGAAGAAAGTTGATATTTCTGAGGTCCAAGATGGGTGGAGAGTAACTACTTTCTTTTGAAAGAAAGAATAGTGAGATTAAAACTCCCCCACCCCACCCCCTGCGCTTTGTAGCGTCCAGGGGATTGTACCCTGAACCTTGGTACCAAGTGGAGTGGTGCTCTGATATCCGGCAAGTTGAGAGACCAGGAGGTGTCCAACTGGCGGGCTGATGTAATCTGGATATCATGTAATCTCCCACGGGAGCATGAGCGGTAAAAGTCTTACCCACATTTCTGTGTGCTATACAAGAAAACGTTGAGACCTGTCGCCAGGCCTTGAGGTGGATTTGCAATTGAGGCAGTGTTTGCTGGATCTTGTGTCTAGCAGATCAGCGAATGCATCTGGGATTTTGGTCCTTAATTAGGAACCATAAGCCAGAGTATTAATCAGTACAGAGTCCCGTTGCTGACAACGAGAGGATGTCCTGATGCAATCCCAAATGATTGGTAGAGAGGTTCTCTTTAGAGATGTGAATCGTGTGCCAGATCGTCTTAACGATCAAATTCGGCTGGGGATGGGGGGGGAATCTGATCGTTAAGATATGTGAATTGGAATCGTTTCCGATTCCAATTCACATCGCTAATTTTTTTTTTTAGGGAGGCCCGCGTCGCTAAAAAAAAAACAACCCACCCGACCCTTTAAATTGACCCCACCCTCCCGACCCCCCCAAAACCTTTTAAAATTACCTGGTGGTCCAGGGGGGCCTCGGGGAGAGGAGAGATCCAGGGGGGCCTCGGGGAGAGATTTCCCGTTCCCAGAAATCAGCTGTTCTAAAAAAAAATGGCGCCAATGCCCCTTTGCCCTTACCATGTGACAGGGTATCCGTGCCATTGGCCGGCCCCTGTCACATGGTAGGAGCACTGGATGGCCGGCCATCTTTACTCATCAGCCCCTATTATAGAGTATAGTATAATAGGGGCTGATGAGTAAAGATGGCCGGCGCCATCTTTAAAGATGGCCGGCCATCTTTACTCTTCAGCCCCTATTATAGAGTATAGTATAATAGGGGCTGATGAGTAAAGATGGCTGGCGCCATCTTTAAAGATGGCGCCGGCCATCCAGTGCTCCTACCATGTGACAGGGGCCGGCCAATGGCACGGATACCCTGTCACATGGTAAGGGCAAAGGGGCATCGGCGCCATTTTTTTTTAGAACAGCTGATGCCTGGGAACAGGAAATCTCTCCCTGAGGCCCCCCTGGACCACCAGGTAATTTTAAAAGGTTTGGGGGGGGGTCGGAAGGGTGGGGTCGATTTAAAGGGTCGGGTGGGGGGTTTTTTTTTTAGCGGCGCGGGCCTCCCTAAAAAAAAAGGGTCGGGAGGGTGGGGGAGGCTAAGGGGCGTCGATTTAAAGGGTCGGGTGGGTTTTTTTTTTAGCGGCGCGGGCCTCCCTAAAAAAGGGTCGGGAGGGTGGGGGAGGCTAAGGGGGGTTGATTTAAAGGGTCGGGTGGGTTTTTCTTTTTATCGGGCCATCGGCGCCATTTTAATTAGTGGCAGCCAAAATGGCGCCGATGGCCCGAGAGCGGGAGATCGTGCCGGGACACCCCCCCCCCCCCCACTGGACTACAAGGTAATTTAACATTTTGGGGGGGTTCGGGAGGGTGGGGGAGGGTAAGGAATTGGTTTTAAAGGGTCGGGGTGGGTTTAGGGGTTGTTTTGGTGTGCCGGTTTTCCCGCCCTCCCCCAAATAATTCCCGTGCCCTATTTAACGATACAATACATATGCCCCTGACGATAAATCGGGGGCATTTGTATTGTATCGTGCACTCTAACGATTTAGGACGATTTTAAAATTATCTGACGATAATTTTAATCGTTCAAAAACGATTCACATCCCTAGTTCTCTTGGTATTGTGTCCGACATAGCTGGCAATAGCGATATGTGACTCTAATATGGTTCTTGGAAGACAAGACGACCTAGAACCTTTCGAACCATATGGCCCGATTTAGAGAACAGGTCTCAATGGGATTGTCGCCGAAGCGGGATTAGAGTACTTACCATCTGTCGTGGATCGCAGAAGGACGAGCCGGTGAAGATCGATGGCTCTGTGGATTTCAGGCGGCATCAAGGGACAGCCTGAAGGACGTAAATGTCCGACTCAACTCTGTAACCTGGTATGGTAGCGCAGGTACAGAGGAGACAGGCTGAGCATGTCTGGCGCTACAAGAGTAATTTGTGGAGGGTCAGAACCCCGCACCGGTGTCGGTGGGGAACGCCTCGGGTACAGGGGAGCCATTATGACTCATGAACCTGGCCCTCTTTGCAGCAGCTCAATGTATCGTGACGCCAGTACAGAATTCCTCAAAACTCGGTCTAGTCATTCTGGAGCACCGAGGACTGCCAGCATTGGCAGTCCTCAGTGGCAGTAGCGATGTTGCTTGGCCAGGGCATTCTCTAGCACCAAGTAGGATAGCACCGATATCTTGAATGGCATCGGTGGCAGATGGTCACCGTGCCGGCGACAATGAGTGTCACGGTGTTTGGCCTGTTCTTTCCCCAGCGCCGAGGTGGATGCCCTCGCTGTCTTGGATGGCGAATGATGACGGACTGTCAGCATGCCTGCACTGCTCCTGGCACTATGTAGTGTCGTAGGCTGATACGGGGCTTTAGTTAAGAACCCAAAGCATGGAGCACTGTGTTTAGGCGAGGGCATTGCGTGTAGGTGCTATGTCAATATTGACGATATTGATGGCAGCATAGAAGTGGCCTCAAGGGTATCATCAAAAATATAGATGAAAAAACATCGACGGCCCAGGCAGAGGAACGATAACAGTGACGGAGGCACCGATGGCATCGGCGTAGGTATCGATGGAAACGATGTGGCTTCGAAGAATCGAATAGACATCGATGGCATCGGGAAATTGATAGCGGCATCGATGGAATCGACAGGAACGATGAGGACACAGATGAAAACGACGTGGGCATCGACGGCATCAATGGATGGAGACTGGCGCCGACAGCATTAGTGGCATCGCCACGGGCATCGATGGCATCGACCCAGGCATCAACGGCATCAAAATGGGCATCGATGGCATGACCCAGGCATCGATGGAATCGACGATGGCATCGATGGAACTGACTCAGGCATCGATGGCACCAAGGTGTACATCGATGGCATCCACCCAAGCATCGATGACATCGATGGAAAAATCAGTGCCATGGATGAAAACATTGATGGCACTGAAAGAATCGATGCAGGGATCAATGATATCGACGAACCGCAGGGGGAGGGGTGTTGGTGTCGAAAAAGGCAGGATGGCCTGGAAGGGGGTACCAATGGTAGCGATGGGGGCATCGACTGCATGAAGGTACTGAGGTATTAATTCGACAGAGGCCCTGGCGGCAACTGTGGAAGTCCCTATCCCACTAGCGCTAATAACCAGGCAGAGGGTCACAGGAGGACACTTGCAGGCTATCTGTGAAAACATAGGAAGAGGCTAACTGTGAAAACATAGGAAGAGAGAAGGCCGCAATTCGTTTGGTAGGCCGGGGAAACCGTAGCGAGGTGACAGGAACCGACCAAAAAACAGGGCATAGTACTCACCGAGTGTCGATTAAATGTATGCGAAGGGAGACCCATGCAGGGAAATAGCGTTTGTGAAGTAAAGGTTTAAGTGTTTCCATGAGAAAAAAGTGTGAGAATTTCTCACAGAGCTCCTAACCGCTATGCTTACTACAGAGCGGAAAAAAGAAGACTGAGGGAGACACCTGTGGCTCACAGGGATAATTGCAGGCTGAGCATGCTCAGTGCACTCAGTATGCCAGTGTCAGTCAAAGCTTTATAGAAACTTTGACAGAAAAGTTTTCCATACAGGGCTCCATCCTGTGATGTCACCCATATGTGAGGACTACCATCCTGCTTGTCCTGTGAGAACATCTGTTATAGATACGCCACTTCGCTTTCTCCAAAGATAAATAGTTAACCATAATCACACAAGTAGGATTTGCTAACAGAAATATCTTCAATCAAATAAGGAAAAATAAGTCAGACAGGACGTATTTTTGTTGGTAACTTATTTTATTTTTTGGACCAACAGAGAAGATAAAGCAAAATTATAAAAATGAGTCCTAGGATAGGGGTGTACATTTGTTTGAAATGAACAGATAAAATGCAATGAGTGTGTCCTTTTTCAGTTTGGTTCCTTGTTTCGGAACAAATGGACAGTGCTTCAGAAAATGCTCAAAATTTTCATTTCATTCTTATGAGGCAAGGAAAACTGCACTTTATTTCTCTTCACTGCCTAGTGCAAAGCCAGAATGAGAAGGGACAAGGAAGAAGCAGGACCAATCAAGGTGAAGTACTTTTTCAATCAGCCTATCACTGAAAGTGAAAGAAAAATTTCATTTTGTGCACTCATACTTCTTAGAGGGGGAACACCGAGGGTCTGAAGATTTTTGTCAGAAGGAAAGAAAGAAATTTGAAGAAGACAGAAGGCGACAATGTAGGCTGTTCTCTCTAATCACTGTATCATAGGATACACTAATCTCTCTCAGATGGCTATAGTGTCAGATTCACCAGGGGTAAGAACTTGGCATTGCAAACACAGTGTGTCTGTCTGCAGATTCTTAAGCACAAATACAGAGAGATATATGTTTCATTGTCAGCAGTGGCATACGGTGACAGGCAAACACAATAAACTTAGATTTTTCAGTCTCTCTTTGTGTGGAAAGGAGACAAGATATGTATTTTCATTATGTGTACCATTCTTCCAACAAAGTGGAACTTAGCATAAGCCTCAGCTCTGCAAGCAAAGAGTATGTTTACATCTAACACAAGTAACTGTTGTCTGTGTGTATCTGTGTAAACAATGCCACATAAAAACCTAGCCACAGATCTGTTTACAATTTCATCATGTCATAGTGTAATGAGGTACAACCCGCACAGAGGTAGCAAAAGCAGAGTTATAAAAAAAAGAAGAAAAACAACCTCAGGGTTGGACAGCAGGGGGTGTCGAAGAACAGGAGAAAGACTACAACTCCCAGGTACCCCGAGAATCTATTAGACCCAGGGGCCCAGGAAGAGGTAGATCAGGCAGCTGAATTGAGTACTGGTGAATCAGACTCAGCTGAATCCATGGTAATCGAGGAAGAGGGCGTGCTTGAGTGGGGTAGTGAGTATGAGAAGGCCTGTTCTTCAGAGACAGAGGAGGAGATGGACGTGGATCCCCTAACAGAGGAGTCCTCAGAAGCAGCATAGAAATAGAGTGAGTGACATTGTTGGGGGAAGGGTTGATTTAAAGTGTGGGAGAGAAGGTTTTTCTTTAGTGCAGCTACACTGTGTTTTCTGTTTGTTTGGCATGGGAAGGCCGCATCCTGCTGCACAACCGGAGGAGAGTATGGGTGGGTTTGCAAACTCCCAAGCAGGGCGGTTATTTAGGCTGAGCAAGCCTGGTGGTGTAGCTTTGTATAAAAGGGAGTTTTTCTGACCTACCAGAGACTACTACTGAGAACTTTACAAAAGAGACTGACATGTTCTGGCATTGAGATGTTGTTTTGTGTTTGTACCTGGGGGAACCTGGTGGGACGCTGAGCCAAGTTGCTCCTCAGTTTAAGGACAGGCCATACGGAGGCCGGGAGGTCTGAGGTGAGGCTGGACAGAATTAAAAGGCTACTAGGACCGCAGCAGTGACTACCAGAACCGAGTGAGCTGGAATAGACGGCTGTTCGATGTTGGACTACCCATTCGGGAGGGACATCGGCAGTGACCCATGACACAGAGGCATCAAGGGGAAAATGTGCAATGGGAGAAAAGGAGGAAAAGCTGTTCCTCCATAGGAAACTAGGGCCTGCACAAGCAGCACTCATATAGCAACCAAGATAAGGAGAGATGTTTAAGAGGGGGAAATCTGCTATAGAGATAGGGTCAAGTAAGAAGCTAGAAGAGCAGCTCTCTGTTCCAATCTTCACTGTTAATATGGTGCAGGGGCAGAAGAAGGCAAAGTCATTTGAGAGTGAGATCAGCTAGAAGGGAGTCAATTTTACTAAGAGTGAAGCAGCCAAAACCAGCACAGTGCTCCACTCTGATTCCTCCTGCACAGTGGCTGCAGGAGATCTTAACAGAAACTACCAATTAATCATATAAAAAGCATACAAGGAAGTCAGTTGGACCATTAGACGATCAAGGGGTAAAAGGGGCACTTAGGGATGAAAAGAAGAGACTAAATGAATTCTTTGCTTTGGTATTCACAGAGGAAGATGTACGAGATATCCATGTCAGAAATGATATTCAAAGGTTATGATTCAGAAGAGCTGAAGTAAATCTCAGTAAACCTGGAAGATGTACTAGGGCAAACTGACAAACTAACATTAGCAAATCACCTGGACCACATAGTATACATCCCAGAGTGCAGAAAGAACCGAGAATGAAATTGTGGACCTGCTATTGTAAATTTGTAAGCTACCAGTAACATCATCTATGGTACATGAACACTGGAGATAAGCCAATGTAAGGTCAATTTTAAAAAGGGACCAAGGGGTGATCCAGAAAACTACAGACTAGTGAGTCTGAGGTCTGTGCCAGGCAAAATGGTAGAAACTATCATAAAGAACAAAATTGCTGAACATATAGATAAGCATAATTTAAATGGACAAAGCCAACATGGATTTAGCCAAGGGAAGTCTTGCCTCACAAATTTGCTATATTTTTTTTTAGGGCATAAACATGTGGATAAAGGTGAGCCAATTGATATAGCGTATCTGGCTTTCCAGAAAGCATTTCACAAATTCCCTCACCAGAGAGGAAATTAAAAAGTCATGGGATAGGGGGGCAGTGTCCTATTGTGGATTGCCAACTGGTTAAAAGACAGAAAACAAAGAGTAGGGCTAAATAGTAAATTTTCCCAATGGAAAAAGGTGAACAGTGGAATGCCCCAGGGATCTGTTCTGGCGCACTGCTTATTAAATATATTTATAAACGATGTGGAAATGAGAACAACTAGTGAGGTGATCAAAATGTATTCAAAGCTTTTAAATCGCAAGAGGATTGTGAAAAATTGCAAGAGGACATTGCAAAACTGGAAGACTGAGCATGCAAATGGTAAATTAAATTTAATGTGGACAAGTACAAAGTAATGCACTTAGGGAACAGTAACACAAATTATAGCTACTTAATGCAAGGTTCCATATTAGTAGTCATCACTCAAGAAAAGGATCTAGGCATCTTTGTTGAAAATATATAGAAATCTTCTGCTCAATATGCAGCAGCAGCCAAGAAAGTAAATAGAATGCTAGGGATTATTAGGAATGGAATAGAGACTAAAACAGAGAATATCATAATACCTCTGTCGCTCCATGGTGTGACTTCCTCTTGAGTATTGTGTGTAGTTCTGGTCTCCACATCTCAAAAATGATACAGCAGAATCAGAAAAGGTACAGAGAAGGTGACCAAAATGATAAAGGGGATGGAACAATTCCCCTATGAGGAAAGGCTAAAGAGTTTAGGACGCTTCAGCTTGGAGAAGAGATGGCTGAGGGGAGATGTGATCGAGGTCTATAAAATGAGTGAAAGCGAACAAGTAAATGTTAATCAGTTGTTTACTCTTTCGAAAAGTACAAAGAATAGGAGACACACAATGAAGTTACTAGGTAATATATTTAAAACTAATAAGATAAAGTTTTTTTTTTTACTAAATGCATAATTAAGCTCTGGAATTCTTTGACAGAGAATATTGTGAAAGTTATTAGTGTAGATGCATTTAAAAAAGGTTTGGACAAGTTCCTGAAGGAAAAGTCCACTAACCATTGTTAAGGTAAAGTTGCAGAAATCCACTGCTTATTCTTAGGATAAGCAGATTTGGAACTATCTACCCCTTGGGATCCTGCCAGGTACATGTAACCTGGCTTGGTCACTGTTGGAAACAGGATACTGGGCTTGATGGACCTTTGGTCTGCTCCAATATGGCAAATCTTATGTTCTTATGTCTGGGATTTTCAGACACAGAGAATATTGAACATCAATTAGCTGAGGAATCTAGTTACTAGTGTATTATTCAGTGAGCATCTGTAAAGGGCAGCAAGTATTATGCCTAGGCCAAAAGCAAGAAAGATGCCACTGGCCTTTTCTCTTTGTTCACCCTCAACTCCAGCCCCAGCAATAGCACACAAGCATCATAAGCAATATAATACTACGCCCCACCAAAGGGCTATCAAGCTCAGATCCGGTCTCCAACAGCAGCCGATCCAGGTCACAACTACCTGGCAGGATCCCAAAGAATAAGATTCATATCTTTCTTGCTCATAATCAGGCATAAGCAGTGGCTTTGGCTTTCCCAAGTCCAAATAGCTAATAATGGTTTAAAGACTTTTCCTCTAGGATCTTGTCTAGACTCTTTTTAACCCCAGCTACATTAACTGCTTTCACCACATCCTCTGGCAACAAATTCCACTGTTTAATTGTGCATTGAGTGTTTTAAAATTACTATCTATTAACTTTATGGAATATTTCTTAGTGTTAGTACTATTTGAAAGGGTAAATAACCATTCCATCCCACTCAAGATTTTGTAGACCTCTATCATACCTCATATCTCAGCCATCTTTTCTCCAGAATGAAGACCTCTAATCTGTTTAGCCTTTCCACATAAGGAAGCTTTCTATCACCTTAATCATTTTGGTCACTCTTCTCTGTTGTTGTGGTCGTGGACCCTTGGGCCGGCCGAGACGGTAGATGTAATCCTGTGGGAACCCACAGGAAGAGTCCCCAGCTGGGAGGCGGCGCTGAAGTGACCCTGGAGAAGACTTCACCACTGGAAGCACAAGGTCCCCCCCCCCCCCAGGAGGAGCCGGTAGGAACCCAGGCCTCTTGGACTTAGATGGGACCCTATGCGACCAAGGATCAGGGCAGAGTCCGGAGAGGTGGACGAAGAGGATGGCTGGACCCAGGGGCTGGAAGAGGATGGCTGGACCCAGGGGCTGGAAGAGGATGGCTGGACCCAGGGGCTGGAAGAGTCTTCACCCTCGGAAGCCCGCAGCTCCCCCAGGAGGAGCTCGTGAGAGCCCAAGCCGCTGGGACTTAGGAAAATCATCTGGGCCAGCGGGTACCGGATACCTGGGGGTGGAAGAAGCCGAAGTCGGAGTCCAGGAGCGAAGCCGGGTCAGAAGCCAGGAGTCAGAGGTCCAAACCGAAGCCAGGGGCGAAAGCTGAAGACAGAGTCGAGGGACGGAGCCAGGTCGGAAGCCAGAGGTCAGAAGTCAAATCCAAAACCAGAAGCGGAAGCTGAAGACGTAGTCAAAAGACGAAGCCAGGTCCAAAGCCAGAAGTAGACCACAAACCAAAGCCAGGGGCAGAAGCTGAAGACATAGTCAGGGAACAGAGCCAGGTCAGAAGCCAGAAGACAGCAGAGATGATCCAGAGACCAATGCAGCAACTAGAGACTCAGAGGAACTGAGCGAACCTCGTTGCAAGGCAAGGTACAGCTGCCGGGTTAAATAACCCGGCAGTGTCTGACGTCATCAGGGGGGCTGTGTGAGGTTTCCCGCGCTGGCCCCTTTAAATCTGAAGGCCCCGGAGCACGCGCACGCGCCTAGGGGGCGGGGCCAGCCGCGGCTCAGCAACGGCGTCTCCCTCACAGGGAGAATGCCATGGAGGATTGCATCTCGGGCCTGGGAGGCCGAAGAGGAGACGTTCCCGCGGCCGGACCAGGCTGCGCGGTGAGTGTAGGTCCCAGGGCACGGCCCAGGACAGCAACATCTGTACCTTTTAATAATTTCACTATATCTTTTTTGTCTGAAGTGACCATAACTGCACACATTTTTTACCACTTCCACGCACTGTACTAAGGATTTCAAAACATTGTCCACTATTCCAATATTTTCCTGGGTGGTGACACATAAAATGGAACTTAGCATCATGTATTTACAGTTTGGATTATTTTTCTCTATATGCATCACTTTGTACTTTACCACATTAAATTTCATCTGCCATTTAAATGCCCAATCCCCCAGGCTCACAATTTCCCCTTGCAATTCTTCACAATCAGTTTGTGATATCACAACTTTGAATAATTGTCATCTGCAAATTTGATCACCTCACTCATCACTCCTTTTTCCAGAGCATTTATAAATATATTAAAAGACAGTGAATCTAGTACAGATCCCAGAGGCACGCCATTATTTATCTTTCCCTATTGAGAGAAATAACCATTCAGTCCTTCTCTCTGTTTCCTATCCTTCAGCCAGTTACCAATCCACAATAGGACATTGCCTCCAATCCCATGACTTTTTAATTTCCAGAGGAGACTCTGAGGGACTTTGTTAAACGACTTCTGAAAATTCAGATACAGTATATCAACCGACTCACCATTGTCCACATGATTGTTAACTCCTTAATAAAAAAAAACCTAACAGATTTGTCAGGCAAGACTTCTGTTTGCTAAATCCATATTGGCTCTGCCCCATTAGTCTATCTCTATCTAGATGGCTAGTAATTGTGCTTTCCAGAATAGTTTCTACCATTTTACCTGACACAGACATCAGGCTCATCAGTCTGTTTGCTGGATCTCCCCTGGAGCTCTTTTTAAAAATGGGAATTCCACTAGCAATCCTCTGGTAATGTACCTGATTGAAATTTAAAGAATACTTGAAATTTTTTTAGTTCTTTCAGAACTCTGGGGTGTATACCATAGGGCCCTGGTGATTTGTGACTTGTTGGTGTGTTGATTTGCTCTGTTACATCTTCTCTGTTCAGAATGATTTCATTCTGTTCCTCTAAGTCGTCACCCTCAAAAATTGTTTCCAGTATAGATATCTCCTCAATACCTCACACCAGTTAAAGACCAAACTAAAGAATTCATTTATATATATATATATATATATATATATATATAAATAAAATAAAATTTAATTTTACTGCTATGGCCTTATCTTCCCTGAGCGCTTCTTTTACCCTCGGTCATCTAGTGGTTCAAATGACTCCCTCAAAGGCTTCTTGCTTCAAATATATTTGACAAAGTTTTTATTTTGAATTTTTGCCTCTCTGGCACGCTTCTTTTCAAATTCTCTTTTGGTCTGCCTTATTAATGCTTTATATCTGACTTGCCAGTACTTATGCTCTTTACTATTTTCTTCATTTAGACCCACTTTTCAGTCTTTCAGAGATGTCCTTTAGGCTTCAATAGCCTCTTTCACCTCATCATTTAAGCATTGTAGCAGTCATTTGGTTTTCTTCCTACCTTTTTAAACAAATGGAAAATATCTATCTGGGCCTAAGATGGTTTTTATAAATTGCATCCACATTGCATGCCAACTTTTATCCTTTGAAATTGCTCCTTTTAGTTTTTTTCTTAAATGTCCTTAATTTATCATAGTCTCCTTGTTTAAAGTTAAATGCTACTGCAGTAAATGTCCTTAATGTCCACTCTTAAGTGATTCTGTTAACTTTGATTATGTTGCGCGTCCCGTCCGCATCCGGGCCTACTCACTCCACCAAGACTCCTATGGGTCCCGAGTCGTCCTCCCCTGCTTCAACAGCGAGCTCAACCAGGCCTCGGCGTTTCGCGGTGGCGGTCGCCGGGCCTTCCACCTCCAGCCAGGCCTCACATCTGTTGTGTTTGTGGCATTGTGGACCCTTGGTCGCTGTGAAGATGGCTCCGCCCATGGGGAGGAGCCCCGTGGGGAACACAGTGATAGGCTAAACTCAGATAGCAGACACAGATAGAATGGAAGGCTTTATTGTACTGCTGTAGGATGATGGTAAAAGCCTCTTTGAGCATCAGAAAGGCTGATATGGCTTCTGGAGACCAATTGGCAGGGTTGGCTCCCTTCTTGGTCATAGCAGTTAGAGGGACTGTCAATGACGAGTAGTTTTTAATAAAGGACCGGTAGTAATTGGTGCAGCCCAAGAAGCAAAGCTGTCCCTTCAGGCCTGTAGGTTGAGGCCAGTCCTGGATACTTTCCAGTGGCGTAGCTAGACAATTTGGCGCCCGGGGCAAGAGACTTCTTCGGCGCCCCCTCACTCCATCAATGATTTGCATTGAAATCGGTGCTATTTTTCTGCACTCATAAGAGAATGGCATGCAAACGAGATACGTGCAAACCCCCCCCCCCCCCCCAAAAAAAAACCATGCGCAAGACCAAATGCATGCACCATTGCCCGCGCTTAAGCCCTGATGCAGAAAGCCACGGGAAACAGCCACAAAAATAGGCGTTAATGGGAAAATGTTGCAGAGTTTAATTAAAAAGTAAAAAAAAAAAAAATACAGGTTCAAGGGTAAATCCTGGGTCATGAGTGCAAGAAGCGCCTTCTGCATCTCTGGGTAAGGGACAGACTGAATGTGGGCCTTCCTTTCTGACCTACACATGGCCCCCAGAAACACCCCTTTTTTTTTTTTTGTCCCTGCAACTAAAAGTCCACACACTGTGGAAGCCTGCGCGTGTTTTCGGCTGCTCCCAGGAGGGTAATTTTCATCCAAGCCCTTTTGCCTGGGTAATTCGCTATTTACCTGTGTAAAAATCCCCATCCCTAACTGTAAGGTCTGCACCCCTCTGCAATCCTGCCTAAAACGGGAGAGCCTAAGGAGCCTGTTCCTGCAGAATGTCTTCCAGCATCCTCAGAGGGCTTATCCACATGTGTGCTGTCTCTCCTCTGAAGCTGACCTATTGCTTCACTGGGGAGGAAGCCGGCACTACAGACCTGTCCCAGGGTCACTTCTCATCTGTATGAAACAGACTGTGACAGGGTGCCATCCTCCTGTGCAGAGGGCCTCTTGCAATCGGTAGAAGCACTTGCAGATCTGACAGACAGCTCTGAGGCAAAGTTTGCAACAGAATGGCACTGCTAAAACTCCATTTACAACCACCAAGCAACAGAAGACATCCTACCTGGCATTAGAATGCAAATGAATTAGAGAAGTGTGCAAGTGGCTGTATCTTTGCTTTGGTGCTATTTGGTTAATAGGTTCTGATTTGAGGCGTGTGCTTAATGATCGACTTCTGGTTCCATCTAGCGTGAGCTGACAGCATGACAGCCCTTGCGTCTCCAGCTCACAGTCACGCACCTTACAAGGGAGGAAGGACGGACGAGCGCAGGCAGTCCGTGTAATCGGTGGACATGAAGTGAACGTGGGCTGGGCGGGAAAGCCTTTGGGGGCCCTCTCAATGCTTGCGAATCGGTGTGAAGACCCGCACAGCTTAGCATGCAGGTTACAAGAAGGCAAGACGAGGCCTTTCCCGAAATGCACATAATGCTGGTTTTAGGGAAGAAATGTTGAGGGCACAGCAGAAAATAAATCCTACGTCGAGTTGCACTGCTCTGCTGCCAGATGAGTCCGATGGAGCTGTGCAGGGAGAGCCAGGCGTTTTAGCGCCCCCTTAGACCCGGCGCCTGGGGCGGCCGCCCACCCCTCGCTACGCCACTGATACTTTCTAATTTCTTAGGGTCCATTTGAAACCCGTTCTTAGACACAATGTATCCCAGGAAGAGTTCAGACTCTTTGTGGAATTTGCACTTTACAAGCTTTGCGTATAAGTGGTACTCATGCAGGCATTTTAGGACTTTCTTGACATCCTCCTGATGAGTTTGCAGATCTTGCGAAAAGATCAGTATATCATCAAACTAGACTACCACACATTGATAAAGTAAGTCCCTTAAGATGTCGTTCATCAAATTTTGAAAGACGTGCGTTACTTAAACCAAAGGGCATGACGAGGTATTCAAAGTGTCCATCACGGGTGTTAAAAGCAGTCTTCCATTCGTCTCCTTCTTGAATACGCACCAAGTTGTAAGCTCCCCTAAGGTCCAATTTGGAGAATATTTTGGCTCCTTGGAACCTATTGAACAGTTCAGAAATTAAGGGCAGGGGGTACCTGTCCTTGAAAGTAATCTCATTCAGACCCCTGTAGTCGATGCAGGTGCACAAGGTGCCATCTTTTTTCCCTACGAAAAAGAAGCCTGCACCAGCAGGAGATTTGGAAGGCCTGAGGAATCCCTTTTGTAGATTTTCTTGTATGTAGGTAAACATTGCTTTAGTTTTGGCTACTGACAGAGGATAAACTCTTCCTTTGGGAGGTTCTGAATTAGGTTTCAGATTTATGGTGCAGTCGAACTCTATGTGGTGGAAGATCATCAGCTGCTTGTTTTGAGAAAACATCCAGGAAAGAGGCGTATTGTGGAGGTAAGCCAGCTAGTGATGGAGTGGTGGGCATGCAGATGAGCGGTGAAACTTCCGCCAGACACCGACCATGACAGTCTGGTCCCCACCGGGACAGTTCCAATGTGGCCCAATTAAATTGTGGCATATGCCCTTGAAGCCAGGGCAGCCCCAATACCACCGGATACATGGCTTTCTCCAATACTAGAAACAAAATGGATTCTGAGTGTAGAGCTCCAGTGCACAGGCCAATGGCCTGGGCGGTCAATGAAACTTCTTCAGGAAGTGGTTCTCCATGGATAGAGGACAATAGCAAAGGCTTAGCTATTGGTGTGGTAGGAATCCGTAGATGTTCAACTAAGCGCTTCAGAATAAAATTACCTCCTGTACCGGAGTCAATGAGAGCGAGAGTCTGAAATTCAAGACCTCCGCAGAACAGCGATACTGGTAAGGATAATGGAGGAGTAGGAGAGATGAGGTCCAGGAGAAGCCCTCCTGCAGATCCTAGGCCCGTCAGTTTCCCGGACAGATGGAACAAGTTTGGACTGCGTGGCCCGATTGGCCACAATACATGCATAACCCCATGCGCTTGTGGAAACGTCTCTCCTTGGAAGTTAAGTGGCTGCGGCCTAACTGCATGGGCTCTTCTTCCTCTAAGGATGCAGACAGTAAGCCAGAAGCAATCGGCACAGGTTTAGGATGGTTAGCTCCAACCGTAGACTTTCGTGGAATCTTTGCCTCCTGAGTTCGGTGGCGGATGCGGCGGTCAATTCCCCCAGCCAATTCCATCAGGCCCTCTAGGGTATCTGGCAAATCACGAGCCACTAATTCGTCCTTTAGGCGAGAGTTGAGACCCTCCATGAATATGGCACATAAACATCCAGTGTCCCAATGTAATTTGGATGCTAAAGTCTTAAATTCAATTGCAAAGTCTGTAAGTGGCTTGTTACCTTGCTGAAGATGGAGCAAAGCAGATCCAGCATGAGAAGTATGCCTGAACACAGAAGACCAAAATGGAGAAGGAAATCCCCAGAACCCTCTGCGTGTCTTTGGCCTGCCTGGGCTGAATGGACTCTGAGTGACTTACAGAATGTCCCTGGATATCTGTGGAGGCAAGCTGGCACCAGACAGGTGATGTCTATTCATAGAGTCACCACAGGGGAACTTCAGGCACTATTCTCAGGAGTTTGTAATCCACACAGTTACAGACGTGTTGATTGTCTTGACCAGTAAGAGTTTAACCAGAACAAAGAAAGTCATGGGAAATGGGCTACACATCCTGGGAAGCCAATCAGTATAGTTAGCGATGATTTAATCATGCAGTTGACATCACAACTTATGTAAATGATCCTTTGGGCAGTCATGCAAGTCTCTAGAACCTTCTACCCTGTATTTGAATGTTATCTATAAAACAAGGATCACTTTCTGTATACAATGAGATGCTGGTCAGTTTGAAAGACTAAGGGCACCCAGTACCCAGCATCTCCCGAGAACACTTATATTGACTAATAAAAATACATTATACTTTTTACTGAGTCTAAGTGTTCTTGTGTCCCTGGCCATAAGCACAGAGTAAGCTTAACATTTTTGGCACTCTGAACAAGGGACTTGATAGCTGTGGCTATCTATGACATTTTGAAATTTTTTTTTTTTGCTTTACATGTGGCTATCTATTGTGGGGTCTTGCATCTGATTCTGCAGGCAGGCTCAGATCCAACACTAATACTCGGACCAATCTTGTCCGAAGGCTGTACCCAGATAAAGATTTCTGGATGTTTGAGTGTTTCCCAGATAAAGATTTCTGGATGAAGTTTTGTAGTTTTGTTTATTGCATAGTGATACCTAGGAACAGAGGTTTCTGATTTCTGGAAGAAAACAAAAGTAGTACCCGGAAGATGTGAGTACACCCCATGGGAAGACAGATCTGTAAGTAGTTAATCATGCCTATATAATTAATTTGCAAATGTAATTTTCTAGGTAAGTAAAAGATTTCTTTTTGGCCAATTGCAAACAGTGCACTATTTTTTTTTCTACTTTGGTGACACCCAAAGGAGTACTTATTAAGAGTGATTGTGAATTATTTGTCTGTATATTTGTTAATAAAATGTTTACTGGAAAAATAACAATAGTATAAGTTGTAAGTCGAAGTGTTGGGAAAGTATAATTTGCACTCTGGTTTTTTATTTTTTGTCTGATTGTTATAGCAGTTTCAGCACTTGAAAGGGCACTGGCAACTGGAGAATTAACTGGGTTGGCAGGTAAAGAGAAAGTGGGAGGGTGTAAAGCTCCAGGCCATTCATATGGATAATAGGACACAGTGGGGGAAAACTGATTTACCTGACTGGCTTTTGTTTAAAAGGTATAAACAGACTATGGAGGAATTAAAGTTGTGGACAGTAAGCGAATTTAATTTAGTAGAATCTTTTAGAAAGTTTGGTTTCATCAGCTTTCTCTGGCTGGCTAACTTTGAATTTGGGTAGAAGCTCATAATATTGGGTATGCAAACACTAAACTTAAAAGATTTTAGAGCAGACATAAAAGATATATTGCACTTTTTTTTCTTCCATTCGCTGACAGGGAGTCATCTAGTAGATAATAGAAAAGCTCATGGAAACCAACTCTCTTGCTAAATTGGTTTAAGTATGTGAAAGAACAGTCGTTAGATAAACATTTGCAAGTCTTTGATCTATGGTATAGACAAAGATTCTGTACTATCCTTTCAGGTGACTGTAGTGCTGATATCCAGCTTTGCTGCATGCTTGTAGTCAGCTAGGTCAAATTACTTAGACATCTTAAAAGGCAGCCCTGCTAGTGGAAATGAATTGACATTAACTGTAGAAGACTCAGAAATCATACAGGATCTAGCACAGTCAGTATTGAATGCATCTAGTTTGGCTCTTGTTGAGGTAAGTTATGAGATTGATTTGTGGTTATATCATGGGTCTGAAGGTCTTCTCAGCATAACAATATAACCTCCATGGTTTATTTCTCTGGTACTTTGGTGTGATAGAACAGGGATTTTCAGAATTAGGGGTTGTGGTATGTACGGAAGCTATCTGTAAATTGCAAGCACATGTACCAGGGATTTTAATTGTCTTACATACTTCCCATGAAGTTACAATACTTTTAGGGAATGCGCACATCTCTTTTACCACTATGAGATTTGGTACATATTCAGCCATATTATTGACTTCCACAGTATCCTATTAGACAATTACAATTAATTCCAAATTTAATTTTCTTATGAGACATCAATATCCCTTAGCCAGAGAAGCACAGGAAGGTATTGCTTCACTGCATAATAGAATCTAGAGGGTCACCTTACAAATACTCCCTTGTTCCCAGTTTTAAAACCTTCTGGGGCGTGGTGATTAGTGCAAGACTTAAGTGCACTAAGTGAATTGGTATTAGCTGAATACTATAATGTTACAAATCCAGCTACAATTCTTAAAACAGAATCTTTGGGCAACTAGTATACAGTTTTAGATTTGGCTAATGAATATTATTGTGTGCATCTAGCTTTCCAGTATGATAAGAAACTAAAAAATACTTCTCACTTTCAATTTAAAAAAAAATTGGAGTACATTTTTCCCTGTAACCTGCTTAGATTTATTTATCAGATACCAGTGATTCTGGGAGCTACATTTACCATTATAAGATTAAATCACACTTGCATAGAGCCTCACAATAATCTCATCTTAAAAATGCATGAGACCACTTGCACAACTTTAGCACTATTCACATCTGTGCTCCTTAATTGTAGAATAGGAAGAAGATCTAGCTCTAGGAGGCTGGAAGGCAGGAATGTATTTCTACTCGATGCTCTGTATTCTCAAAGTATGCTTACCACATACGAGAACAAGCTTTTAGTAATTAGAGTCATTTGTTTGGGTAGTGAAAAATAGTGCTTGTTTTAATGTCCAGAGGTCTGAGGGTTGAACAAAAATATTAAGCGTCTCTTTTTTCCAAGGACCTGGGCAGAGAGCTTACAAGAGAGAGACAACAAATGAATACGATATCGCAACCGGTGTTCATAGGTTTACAAATTGGCATTGCCGCTAAAACCCATTTTGTCCTTTATTGGTACAGTATTTAAACATTTGGCAATCCTGCATTAAAAGATCTTTTGGTTTGGGATAATAGTATTTAAGACTTCCAGAGATGTAGGTGTGGTATTCTGTGGTAGCAGGAGTGAATCTGAGACTGGTGGCGTCTTCTAGACTAATGCCTCAATAAAAGTTTTTAAATAGATCAATAAATCAGTTTGTCTATAAGATGTCAGCTACCTTGGTATCATTTTTTTTGTTTTTAAGAAGTATTGTACTGTGGCTTCTAATCCTGAGTACTACAGTTAGATTATGAAATACTCAATCAGGCTATAAGCTTAATACATCAGGGACCCAAATATGTACCTGAACTAGTCAACCAAATTATCTAATATAGCCTTTTCTAACAAATAACATTAGAGCTGCATATTACCTGCATAAAATGTTTTTTGTTGATCCCTAAAGATTTTTAAATTATAGATGTAAAGCAAGTTGAGGAAACCAACACATGCTGAGTAGGGCTTCATAGGAGTAATAAAATAATTGCCTTTAAGATTTTCAAATATGGCAGAAGGTAGGCTAGGTACTGTATAATGATTTCAGTTCAGGGTGTACACGTAAGAAAATGGAATAGGAGGAATATCTCTTACATTTGCAGACTTTGCAGCACAATAGATTACTAAACAAGCTTGTTAATTAGCAGTTAAAAAATATGTACAAACTAGAGCACAAAGGATTATGAACAGTGCAGCAGCAACATGAATCTGTGGGGAAATAGAAGCTGTGTACACCCAGCTGGTATTATTTGTTACACTTTAATTGTTTAAATTTGATATTACATAGGTCTCATTGGCCTATGCCCAACAGTGCACAGCCCATGTACTAGCATGTAGGTTCCAAATCTACAGACACTTTGTTCTTTGTAACCAGGGCTGGAAAATAAACTATGGCTAGAAATGTTTCTCATTTTTTGTCATTGTATGCTAGAGAAAAGAGTAAAGGAGCTGAAGATTTAACTAAACTCCCAATTAAGTTATATTCTAGGCAAATGGAGGAATTACATAAGCAGAAAGAGGGAAAAGTATTTCTAGATAGAATAGTTGCTGAGAAAGTATCTAGGGTAAACAGGTTTCAGATGATGTGGAATATAGAACCAGTGGAAGTGATGCTTGGTATTCCCAGAATTAATTAATAGGTGAAGTAATCTAGAAGGATGGGAAGTATTAGAAGAAGGATAAATGGCAGAGGTGTTTAGCCCTTCATAAAAAGCACTACCATTATCACCTTAAGAAAAGGAACACAAAGGGTTTTAAATCCCAGATGGAGAACAGTTCACTCACCACACCTTGTGAAGAAATTCGCTTGACTGCTATTTGCTGAATTAAGATATATCATAATGTTAATGTCAATGATGCTGCAATTTCACTTTAACTATAACCTTACTTTATTGTATGCCAAAGTTTATATCTTTTCAGATTGAAAAAGAAAACACCTTCCTTGCCATTTGAGCTGTAAAGCTTGAAGATTATATTTTTCTTCAGTTTGATTTTCTCATTTTTAAATAGATCATTTTAATTTTAATTTTTGTTTTATTCTGGATCGATCCAAATACTTTTTGGTCTACTTTTTGAGCTCAAATATGTTACTTGTTATCTGTTTTTTGTGTTATGTGTGTGTCATGACACCTGAAGAATGCAATGAATGAATCTGTGTGTCAGTTTAGTGAAATGCATGTGTCTGTGCAATGTCTGAGCACTTAAGTTGTTTGTGGTCCTGACTATTGCATGTTACCAATAATAAAGAAGGATTATTATTATAGCAGATGTAGGGATTACCAGATATAGGGAGCTAGGGCCATGACAGAATTTGTCTCATTGATTAATTTGAATTTGTTTTGCTTGTTATATTAGGCTTTAAATAACATATACATCTAATACTGATATGAGGCTATGCTCGAAAGTCAGAAATCCACCCAGCTGAGAGATCTGCATACGTCAAATGTCATTGATTTCAGAAATCATCCCATCCTATGCACAGAAGTCATTGTGCACTTTTCATTATATGGACATTAATTTCATATGTGATAACTGATTGTCAATAACAAAAAATATGAAATGATACACCTAGTCAATATTTTAGTTATGTACACATTTAAAATTGTCACTATTTAGATTTTAAGTTAATACCACAGTCTGAATTGAAGCAGTCTTTAGTAGCCTTACAGTTCCAGTATTTTGTAGCATTATGCAGTCCTATACCTTATAATGAGTATAAGCTGAGTCAGTGAGATGATTATTTGATATGTTCTTTTTACTTTAATCTATGAAAGCTAATCTGATCACACTAACCAAACACCCTGACCCACTGCTGGCCAATTGACAATGTGATATGTCTTGGTATAAATCAAATATTCCCTTGAGGTAAATTCTGCTCTATTGCTGCTTCTGCACAAGTATTTTTCTGTACCCAATATACTTGAATTTAGTGAGCCCCTTCTATTTTTCCCTATATACCTTTTTGAGCATTTCTTCCTGTAACACTACCTATTTGTTTCTTTACCTAGAGTTTAGTCACAAGCTCTCACAGATGTGCGCTGGTAGTGTGACACTTCTGTTCACCTAAGCCCATTTCTGTCTATGACCAGAACATGTCTTATTTTTTGCAACACTTTTATAACTTGTCCCACAGGATGTATGCACAACACAGTATGAGTCCTTATGCTGTCCTTCACTTTTCTGGTAACGTGCATTGATTATATCCCTGCTTGCCATTATAATGATTATCATCCTGGGTAGTTTACAATAACCGTATTCCTTGTAAAGATTTGCCCAGTATACCTAGTATTATATGAGAAACATAATATTTTCATACTAGTCTCTCTTTGTTCTCCTTACCTTTACCTGTTACTCCACTATTGTGTAATTACTTGACTCTGCAAAATAACATATGTGGTCTTGCTATTATAAATTAGGTCCTTTTTATAACGCAGGTACCCTTATTGCTCAATCATAGAGCTAATGGCTACCTAGTGAAACTTAGTTATGCTGTTATTATTTGTCAATTCAAGAGTGCATGTCTGCCTATTAATCTCATTTACTTTTAGGGGGATCTAGAGGGATAACACACACAAGGTTAGCTTAGCTTACACATTTAGCCCATTTGCCATAATGACTTCATACAGTTCTGTCCTCCGAACTGGTACTTGGGTGTGCCACTTTGCCATTTGTAAGTGGCACAAGAGGGAAATGAGAAGTATGCCTGAACAGAAGACCAAAATGGAGAAGGAAATTCCCAGAGGCCTCTGCGTGTCTTTGGGCTGCCTGGGCTGAATGGACTCTGAGTGACTTACAGAATGTCCCTGGATATCTGTGGAGGCAAGCTGGCACCAGACAAGTGATGTCTATTCATAGAGTCACAAAGAAGAAACCACAGGGGAGCTTCAGGCACTATTCTCAGGAGTTTGTAATCCACACAGTTACAGACGTGTTGATTGTCTTGACCAGTAAGAGTTTAACCAGAACAAAGAAAGTCATGGGAAATGGGCTACACATCCTGGGAAGCCAATCAGGATAGTTAGCGATGATTTAATCATGCAGTTGACATCACAACTTATGTAAATGATCCTTTGGGCAGTCATGCAAGTCTCTAGAACCTTCTACCCTGTATTTGAATGTTATCTATAAAACAAGGATCACTTTCTGTATACAATGAGATGCTGGTCAGTTTGAAAGACTAAGGGCACCCAGTACCCAGCATCTCCCGAGAACACTTATATTGACTAATAAAAATACATTATACTTTTTACTGAGTCTAAGTGTTCTTGTGTCCCTGGCCATAAGCACAGAGTAAGCTTAACAAGCAACAGTCTGGCGAGCAGGGTCATCAAAAACAGACTTAAAAAGTTTTAGGAATCCTGGTAAGTCGTTCAGGATAGGATCTTCACGTTCCCATAACGGTGAAGGCCAGGGTTCTTCCTTCTAGGAACGATAGGATGTAGGTGGTCTTGGAAGCTTCAGTGGGAAAGAGGGTAGGCTGTAATGAAAAATGCATGCTGCATTGATTAACAAACCCTCTGCACATCTTGGCTTCACCCGTAAAGCGGGTAGGTATGGATAGAAGCACAGTGGTCTTGAGGGTTACCACTGGGAACAGCAATTCCTTCACAGGAGGAGCTGAAGAATTCAGTTGAGCATGTAACTGATTGAAGGCAGTAGCTAGGTTCTCCAAAGACTTTTGTTGTTCCATGATCCACTGGGCTAGGCCAGGGATGGCCTGCAGGGCTGCGAGCTGAGCAGAGTCCATGGTGTTATCATTCTATTGTGTTTGTGGCATTGTGGACCCTTGGCCGCTGTAAAGATGACTCCGCCCATGGGGAGGAGCCCCGTGGGGAACACAGTGATAAGCTAAACTCAAATAGCAGACACAGATAGAATGGAAGGCTTTATTGTACTGCTGTAGGAAGATGGTATGAAGCAGGAAGATAACGCTCTGAGGTCCGCGAGGTGCCAATACATTCAACAGTCTCAGAAGTAGATTCTCACCCAGATGTTTCAGAGAGATGGGGACCCACGGTGTGGGCAGCGCTGAGCCTGGTGGGTGGAGTTGGAGCACCAGATCGTAAAGGTACTCACAGGAATGTAGGCGTCTTCCTGGTAGAGATGGTGGGACTCAACGTCCGTGATACAGGATACTAGAATGGCAGGCCCTCGAGGAGCGAATACCTGGTAGTCCAGAGGTCCTGTAGAATAAGAGAGCGCGACCCCCAAGGAGCGGTTGTCTCAATTAGTAAGGCCCCGAAGGAAGATGGAAGCGAGAGACCCCCGAGGAGCGGGAGTCTAGAGCTTCTGAAGGAGCGAGGCCCTTGGCGAGTAGAGCAGTGTCTAAGCGTGCAGCTTAGAGCGGTCAGAGTAGCTTAACCGAAGTCCTTGCTAACTCAATGTTGGTAGTGAAGCTGAGGCTTGAAATACCCGGAGGTATTGACATCATGCGGTGGGGACGCCCCCGAGGTTCCCACCATGAAGAGTATTTGAGATTAGGAGAGGTGAGCGAGTGTGCCCTAGGAGGCCACGGGAGTGAGCATGGCGGACTGAAACGCCCATGCTAGACTGGAGATGCCAAGGCCTTCGGCACTCTGCACCGGAGGCAGCCATCTTACCCAAAGAGGAGGAAAAGGGAAGAAAAGAGGTAAGGCAGAGCGGTTGCAGCCGTCTGCAACCGGACACAACAATGCGGGGCTCGGCTGCCTCCGTGGCATCGGCCACGCCCTTAGGCCTTAAAGGGTCAGGGGCGGATCCCAGCTCCGCGGCGCACCCTGATTGAACGCTGCTCAAAAGGAAGTGCCTGCCTGCACTTCCTTGCCTTGGCAATCGGGTTGATCACGCTGTGATTTCTAGTTTGCCTCTGCATTTCCAGTGTTTGTTCCAGTCTAGTTCCAGTCCTGTTCCAGCGCCCTCCTGTTCCTTCATCTCCCCAGGTAGTACCTTTCGGACTGTCTTCTCGGTACTAACCTCTGCCTGTTCTTGACTACGTTGATCGCCGCCTGGATTTGACCTTTGCCTGTTTCCTCAACCACATCTGCACGCTGCCTGGAACTGACCTTTGCCTGTCCACTGACCACGTCTGCACGCTGCCTGGAACTGACCTCTGGCCTGTCCATTGACCAAGTCTGACTGTCACCTGGAATCTGTCCCCTACTTTGGCTGACTATCCACAGACTGACCACTGGTATTGACCCCTGCTTTGGCTGACTATCCATGGACTGACCAATGGTATTGACCCCTGCTTTGGCTGACTACGCTACCTTGACTCTGGCCTTGATCCTTGCCATACATTCAGAGACTTTATTCTGGCCTTCTCTGGCACCCCGAACTTCTAGCCTGAACATCGCCCGCGCATCCTTGATCGTGGTGGGCACATCTCTGAACTTTCTGTCAAGGATATCCTGCGAGGCCCACCTAAGACCAGGCGGCCCAGGCAACCAAGGGCTCAATCTGAGGGAACCCCGGATTGCTATTGGTGAAGCTCCAGCTAGCCTCTGTCTCCTCTTGTGCTCCGTCTCCTGGTGGCAGGCGCTCTCTGGGTCCGACTAGGGAGCCTAGGAATCCTGCACTAGGCCAAGGATCCACCTCCCGGCGCAACAGATTACATTATCAGCACTAATGCCAAGTGGCCCCACTACTGTTACCTCTTGCACCAGATCCTATGTTGCAAAGAGGACTAGATCTAGAGTATTTCCCCCTCTCATCAGTTCAAGGGCTAGCTGGTAAATCTTTTACCTCCCTGTGCATTTTCCAATGAGATATTTACTCAAATAGTAATGAGTTAACTGTAATCTCCCATTATCATGTTGCCTAATCTGTTAGCTTTCCTTATTTCTGTTAGCATTTTACTGTCTCTCTCTTTATCCAGGCTATGCATAAGGTAGAATTACCCCCACCACTATACTCTTCTCCACCACCACCACTATAACTCTTCCCCATCACACAAGGAATTTCTAGCTATAGAGATTCCACAGTGCATTTGGTCTCCTTCAGGACTTTTATCCTATTTGACATTATACTATCCTTCTAATGCATATTGGATGAATCTTTATTAAACCATATTTTATTTATCACCTGAGATATGAACCATAACAATGCTACAATTGAGAGCTATATATGTGGGCTACCGATATCTAAGTGTTTTAATGATTAAGAACATAAGAAATTGCCATGCTGGGTCAGACCAAGGATCCATCAAGCCCAGCATCCTGTTTCCATCAGAAGCCAAACCAGGCCACAAGAACCTGGCAAGTATCCAAACACCAAGAAGATCCCATGCTACTGATGCCAGTAATAGCACTTCTCCTCCAAGAACTTATCCAAACCTTTTTTGAACCCAGCTACACTAACTGCATTAACCACATCCTCTGGCAACAAATTCCAGAGCTTAATTGTGCGTTGAGTGGTTAGCCACTATATAATCATCGCCCCTTTATTCCATGCTTTTTTTTGAATATTTTTTCAACATATATTGAATTGTACCATTTAGCGCCATTAAAAATTACTTGTATTCTTTCATTGCAATGAATACCAATTTTCTCTTATTCCAAGAGAAAACCTACTTGGGCAGAGTCTCAAAATCATCATCCTTTGACAGGGGTGACTGTGTTTGCTCTGTCACTGCTTCTGTAATCAGCGTTGTTCAGAAACAAACACTTACACACCCCTGGTGAAGGAGGATTTACTCATACCCTGAGCAAATAAAATGGAATCCAATGGCTACTGTCTCAGTCTCTGGAGTCTATCCTGGCTGAGTCTCAGTTCAGCATGCTGAGCTCCAACCCCAGTGCAGCTGGCATGGAAAGGTGTATACAAACCATCGTCCTGCTCTCAGATATTTGCACTGAAAGAGATTGCACCAATTCTGCAGGGCCTTCGCACAATGCACAATATAAGCTCTAAGCCCAAGGAACCCTTCCTCAGGTGCTGAGCAGTAGGAGAGAGAAAGTTCTCACCTCCTGAATCTCTATTTTGATTTCAGTGCCAAGGATGAGCGAGGCTTCCTTGGTGCCAATGCAACTCCATGGTCTTTCAACACTGTCTTTGGTGCGGATAGAGTTCCATCAGACTACTGGTGAAATATTAACAATGTCTTGAAGTTTCAATCTTTGGAGACTGATAGAGCTCCATACCATATTTGAGCAGACACCAAAATGAGGGATATCATGTTCTATCCTCAAATAATAGCTGTAGATCTCATGATGGTCAGTAAAGGATAATGAAGTCTTAAAACTACTGACCTTTCACTGGGTTATGGTGAAAAAACCTGAGTATGCAAAATCAAAAGTTAAAATATTCCTTGGTGAAAAATACCAACCAAAGCCACAGAATAGCCACACCAAAGAAAAAAAAGTAGAAGCGCCAACAGAAACACCGGTCCTGGATTGTAGTAGGAGGCTACCGTGATCCACGAGAACAACTGTAAATAAAGATATGGGGTAGGGGGGATCAAAGAAGAGAAAGGGTTGGGGTGGGCATTGGGGGGGGGGGGGCAGGATCTGGAGCCTGTGAGATGTACTTTAACAAATAAAAGGGGAGAAAGGAGCAGGGGATGGGGGACTCCCGGCCCTAATACTTTTTTTTTTAAACTGTGAAATGGGTCATTTTGGGGAGGGGGCAACAAGTTCCAACCCATAGGGCCTTTGCAACTCAGGTGGGAGGGAGGCAGGGGACACATTAGGGTCTACAGGCCCATGATCTGAGTTTTGGTGTTGTTTTTTTTTTTTATTTAAATAGGAATGAAACTTAACCAGCTATATTCTTTTGAATATAGCTAGTTAAGTCTAAAGCTATCAGGCCCAAATAAGCCAGATAACTTTAGACCTGCTTCCGAGCAAATTTAAAGTTATACGGCTAACTTAGCTTGAAATACCCGATATTCAGTTAACAGGATAATAGAACCCCTCTTTGGAAGACCCCTTTTATATCCAGCTAAATTATAGCCGGATAATATAGCTATAATTTAACTGGATAAGAGGCTCACAACTACAGGCCAATTTCATCTTTCCCTTATTGGGTAAATTGATTGAAAGCAGTGCTCTCCTTCAATTGTCAGAATATATCGAGAAAAAGCAGATTTTAGAACCCCATCAGTATGGTTTCAGAAAATGTATGGGTACTTGATTACTAATTCTGTCCCTTTTGGATTTTTTTTAGAAGAGGTTTGGATTCAGTGAATTGTTATATTCTCGTCTCCCTAGACATCATGACAGTTTATCATGCCATTCTCCTCCATCGTTTACATGACACTGGTATTTCCGGTACTGGTTCTAGCCTTTCATTTTAGATCGCCATCAACGAGTAGAGTTTGAAAATAATTTCTGCCACTGGGCAGAAATGAACACTGGTCTACCACAAGGTTCTGCCCTTTCAGCTATGCTCTTTAATGTACATCTATCTCCTTTATACAAGGTCTTAGCAGGGCTGTACCAGGGTTATAAATATACACAAAGGATATTCAATTTTTGTATGGGTCTGGTCTTCATGGCTGAGACAGTAGGCCTGGTTAATCTGTATTTCCACAATTAAGAGATGGTTATTTTTTTAATAAATTGATTTTTAAAGCTGTCTAAAACACAGTGTCCGTTAATCTAACGGTCCCCCTCTAAGATTTCCTACACCTCAATTTTGATCGATAACACTCCTTTTCCACTTGACTCTTGTATTCGTAATTTAGGCATACCATTTTTATTTTATTTAGATTTTTATATTCCACATTTCGGCACTTCACAGTGTACATCAAAGCGGATTAAATTCAGGTACTAGAGATATTTCCCTATCCCCATAGGGCTTACAATCTAATTTTGTACCTGAGGCAAAGGAGGGTAAACTGACAGTGGGATTTGAATCCTGGTTTCCTGGGTCATAGCCTGCTGCTCTAACCGCTAGGCTACTCCTCCTACACTCTCTTTTCGACCTCACATCAAAAGCAGAATCAAGTCAGGTTTCTTTAAATTACATGTACTTTGTGGCCTTAAACACCTGCTTGATCCTCCTGATTTCAGGACAGTTGGATTTCCGTAATTCTATTCTTTTGGGCTTGCCTGCAGCTACTCTGAAACCTTCCAGTTACCGATTAATACTGCTGCTCGTCTCACTGCTGGCACAAACTTGTGAGTCATCCATCTAAATGGTTTTTGAATATCTGCCCCATCCTCTTCAAATAATTCAGGATTCATCAGCCTGCCTATTAACAAGAACTAATATTCAGGAACATATTATACCTATCCTTAAGTTGCTACACTGGTTCCCATCTCATTGTTTTATTCAATATAAAACTGCAATGATTATACATAATATACTACATAATGTTTCCTCTCCATGAATTGGGTCCACTTTGCATATTTATACTTCGCATTCCCTACGTTCTTCTGGATAATATTTATTTGATATTCCTTCTCTTAAATTAGTGCATCTGACACACAAGAGCATTCTTCTTCTATCTATGGGAATTCCTTGTGGAATTCTTTACCCCGCAATATCCTTCTCATGAAAGGTAATTTGGAATTTAAAAAGCTCCTGAAAACATAAGAATTTGGTATGGTCTTTGCTGGTGTTGAATAAGGTTCTGTTATCTCTCGTATTTAACTCCTCTCCTTGGAACTTTGATAAATTCTTAGCACAAACAATTTTATTTTTGGTCTCTGTTTTATGATAATTGTGTATTTCTATTATACCCCACCCTGAACTGTTCCTTGAGGGGAGGATAATACTTATTTTAAAATAAATAAATACCTCCTTTAGCTCCTGCGTTATTCAAGGATGTATCCTCAGGTCCCATAGCCAGTTGGTTGAATACTATCTTCTCAATAAATGGCAATATGTTCACCCCTCCCCCTCCAACCCCACTATGTCTGTCTTTTGTCCATCACTCTCTCCTAGTTTGAATTACGAGTAAAAAGTATAGATGTATCTGCTCTTTTCTGATCCTTTTCACTACAACCATCTTACCCCTTCATTCTTATTATTATTACGCTTTTAGTTCTCCTCTTTTTACTTATATGTAAAGAGAGTTTTACATCTTTACTAATTGAATAAAATACTCCTATGATCTTTTGCTTGCCAAATTATCCTTCCTGCCTCCCTTTATTTTTTTTGGTAGTTTTTCCTGTCCTCTTATGTCTGTCTGTACTTCCTGAAGATTATTCCTTGTGCTCTTAATTTTTCTCCTACTTCTTTGGTGAACTGTAGTGGCCTCAATCTTTTCCCTTTGCTAATATGTCTGAGACAATTTGTTGCCATTGCAATGCTCCTTTTTATTCTTATATATAGTTCCTTTGGATCTTTTAGATCTCCTAGCCATGACAGAGCTTCATCAACATAATTATTAATTTTTAGCATACTTTCGAAACAGAAGGGTGTGTGTGTGTGTGTGTGTGTGTCTGTGTGTGTGTCTGTGTGTGTGTCTTTCCTAACTGCTGATAACTTCTCTCTCTGATGTCCTAGCAAAACAGAATTCTAAAAATATATTGGCAGAGGTGAGCATTATGATTTTATCCAGGATGGAATTCTTTAGATCCATGAAGGTGGGTGGACTATGGATACATGCACATCCCAGAAAGTAGGCTGGATTAATTCTAGTTAGAATGCTTTGCATTAAAGTTAATCCTTCTGAAATCTAGAACCCTTGTTCTAGTAGAGCCTGGATATGATCCAGTATTTATATTAAACCACATGTTGTGATAATTGGATCCCAAATTGTACCCTGCCATAATCTTGGAGATATCTCCGTTTGTCAGCAACAGGTACAGTATCGCCTCAACGCTCTTCAACTAATTAAAAGAAAAATACATGTAGCTAACATTTCAGTTTTGTCAGCATAAAAAAATGTGATCCTAGAGTAGCATTTAAACAGCTTAGTATGTACATTTCATAGATTTTTTTTATATTAAAAAGTCAAATATCTACAAAATATCCTTTAAACCAGTCTTTGAGATAAACTGTATACCTACTTACAGATTGTTTTAATGCTTGTATTTGCTCTTGTAGTTGCTGTACTTTTTCAGTCTCCATTTTGAAATTTTTCACATTGGCCTTTAATTCTGCAAGCTCCATACGAAGAGAGCGGCGCTCCACTTCTGTCATATGTAGTCTTTGTGTAAACTCAAATATTTGCTTCTGCAAGGATGCTAAGCTTTTCTGTTAAAAATAAATAAATAAAAATAAAATCATTTTGATGAACCAACAATGCACCTATTTGAAATGTAATTATGGATACTCTATATATGTGTGTGCAAATATAAAGTATATATATATTTTTTTTTGTTCCCTCTCTGGAAGGACTAAGGGCTCTTCAGGGACTTGAGAACCATCACACATCTCATTGTTGGAAAGGCAGCATTCAATATTGGGGCTGAATCCATAATTAATTTTCCCAAAACCTGGCATGGATTCCTCAACAGGTGAAATGATTTAGATCCAAGACTCAAGGTGTTTCAAATGGAAACGTCTCTAAAGAGATACTACAACCAATGTTTTTGTGTTCCAAAATTAAGTCTTTACTAAACAGTTCAGATTAGAAAGTTGTGATTTATTCAGTCTAAGCAAAAAGAAATCTCCAAACAGGTACTATGATTTCACAACCTGGTGGAGAAGGAGGGTTCTAATCCTTGCTTGTGCGTTATTCTGGGTTCCCCTCACTCCTTTTCCTTGGGTTTAAGGCTCCCTTGGAGACTCTGACTTCCCAAAGGATCTTTTTGGTACTTAAGTTGCTTGAATGTTTCTAGTTTTCTTCACCTTTCTCCTCTTTCCTGTACTTCTTAATCAATGGATCAAAGTACTGGATGGGCAGCTCTATCCTTCACTCCTTTATTCCATTCCCACACTTATGGGCCCCAAGATAGGATCCTGATACTCATATAGATCTTTGTTCATTGCAGAACCCGGATCAGGGTTCTTCTCAAACCCACAGAGAGAAACCCAGAGTGAGAGATCTGCTCCCTCAGGATGGGGATCCTCTGTACTCCACAGCTGGATCCCTCAGGAATAGCTACTTCTGTAAAGTATCAGAAGCACCACCACTACAGGGACTTTACTGTGTGGCCCTCTATACCCACTACTGGGAACTGGAGATAGGAGGATTGTTTTATGCCTCTCCAAATCCCAGCTCCTCATGACTGACCAAAATATTTTCAAGTTTCTTTGACCAGCATACCAGGCTACACCACTGTGGCCACTCCTACAGGGAAATGATATAACAAATGATTCAGTTTACTCAATATTCTGACAAAATCAATATGCCATCTGGTGAAGAAAGCATAGAACTTGGTGAAGGTATAAAAACAGAATACAATAAAAAAGATAGTATCTAACATAAAATGTAATGAGGGTAGTTATTATAAAATGATTACATTAAATACAATAGACTTATGGTTAACAGAGGGTGCAAAATGGGGAGATATTACTTCTCATGTATGACTAAGATATTCCATTCATAACGATATCATAGGTTACAAATTATTGCTATATACCTGCACTTTCTCTCACGACTGTCAAGGCAAAATATATTTCAGACAGTGATGTTGTATGCTTGATTGTTTCTGAATCTAAAATCCTATAATTTACATGACCCAAATTAGCAGATAGCCAGGATGTACTGTGAAGTTCAGCTGCAGGAATCCACCTCTATGGTGGCTTTGCAAAATATCTCCTTCCTAACTTTTGTCCTAGCTCTGGCCTCTGGTTTCCTGGGTCATATTTATCTGTTGCTGATCTCTGTCAGTATATATTTGCTACATTTGCAGATCTTAGATCTCAGGTCCTCTGGCTTCTTGCTTCTGTGTGGCGGCTTCAATCTTGGTCTCTGTCTTCCATCTGGTGGTTTCTCTCTACATGTCTGCCTTCATTCTTTTCTTATAGTATTTTGTAAGACTCCCATAATGTTAATCACATATTGAACAGAAATCTCATCACACAGCAGACTACTGGCTGAGGTGACTGAATAAGCCTTTAGATTTGTATTCCAATGAAGCAATCTTCTCTGTCTTCCGAAGTAATCATGGTTCAGTCTTTGTGTATTCAATCAATCTTGTCTGGTTGAGATGACTGAATCGGTCTTTAATAACACTGGTAGCTGCGACTGATATCTGCCTAGACGAACTCCCTACTTCCCCCACCAAATGCAGAGTGAGTGAAAGACCAAACACAAATCAAAGGCATAAAGGAATAAGTTGAACGTACAGGCTGCAGCTTTATCATCAAAAACACACATTAACAATTAACTCAGAATCCGAGCCATGGTAAAGATCATCCGGGTAACACCCACAAGTTTGCCACCTGCCATGAAAACCAAGCAAAATAGGTGCTCTTCACTCCAGCCCCTCGCCATGTTTCCAAGCAAGGGTGCCACTCCTCCTAGGAATACCCCTTGCCCCACCATTTTGCCAGACAAAGACTGATCTGTTACTGTGGCAAAAGCCCTATAGCCACCAATAAGAATTTTACATCAGCTCAGGTACTGCCATAGATATGAGGTAATGATATCCTTGCCTCATGCCCCCCCCCCCCCCCCCACGACACTCATCTGTAGCTATCACCTGTAACCCCAATTAGGTCCTCCAAAGCCTTCTGCAGCATAGTGTTGAAAATGTCATAATCAATGTCTGATAGATGAATATTATCTGTCCTATACATGCCTTCACCTATATATGCTTAATTTAGTGTCTTCCTAACTTTTGCGCCCACACATCAATTTGGCAGTTTTTCCCTTTTGCGCCCTTTCCCCCAAAGCTTTACATTGTACCGTTTGGGGCATGGGATGATGCCTGTCCACAACAAGCAAGTCCATGGAAACAAGTAAGCCGTCTTATGCTTTTGTGACTGCATAATTTATTTTGTTTTTATGAGTGAGGAAAAGGGATCTTGGGTACTAAAACAAGAGTATCTTTGGGATATGGAAAGAAAGAGGAAGAGGGAATCTTGAGGATGAGGTGGGCAAGGAAGAGGGAGAGAAAGAGGAAATAAAAATCTCAAAGATGGGGAAAAAAAGAGAAGGAGGACATCTTGAGGATGGGGAGAAAACACCTTGATGAGAGGAAGAATAGGGAGAGACTGAGAAGGAGGGTATTCTGAGATCAGGAAATAGATATGATCTAAAATCAGGAAAGAAAGGGAGATGTCCCTACCAGCTCTGGTCCTGCTCCCACCTTGCAGACCAACCTACTCTTCTCTGCCAGCCCCCATTCCCATCATCATCTCCCTTACTTACTCCCCTCCTCTAATCCCCTATGCCCTATCTCACATACATGAACTCCCAACACCAGTCTCCTTTTTTATATTCACACCTCCTCCAGCACAAATTCACTTTCTCACATACACACCCAGCAACAATGTGCTGTTCCTCTCTCTCATATGCACCCCAGCCAATCCACCACCCACTTCTTTCCCCAACTTATGCCCTCCCATCTCCCGATAATGTACTGCAGTGCGCTTTAAATCAAGGATTGAGCCCTTGTAGCAGAGAATGACAACACAGTCTAAGGCACCGTTATTCTATTCCATCTAGCAGCCTGATGAATCAACAAAGGAAAATTGCAAGGAAGAAGGTAGAAATTTCTAGGAATAGAAGAATGTCATGTTCCTAATCAGTTGCCTGTACATCTTGAACTGGCTCCTGGTTCCCACAATTTTGCAGAGACCAAGTGATTCTGTGGCAAGGTCCAGATGTTTGAATCCTTGCCACAGCATCGTGGGAAATCAGAAGCCCTGATCACAATACGTTAGTGAAAATATATTGATGTTACTGAATAACTCTATTTTAATATCAGGTAAAATTCTTTCAAATGGCAAGTACTTTATTAGAAAATGCAATAACTGACAGTAAAACTCTGCTGAATCTTTTTACTGATGGGGCTATTAAGCAGTGAATTGAAAAGATATTTTCAAATCAATTTAATTATTAATAAAGTTTTATATTTAATTTACTAATAGCAATATCTCCCCTGACATTGGGCATTATTAGATATTTGCCCTAGCTGTATTGCTGGATGCCCTCATCCTTGGCATGGAACATTAACTATGAATGCAGGCAATTCTTACAGTAATGCCTGCTGCAAACAGCACTATTGTTCAAATATGCGATGACATAATACAACATTATAGAGAAACATTTTATATCCATTTTTAAAAAATATTCAAAAGAAATATTTATTGGTATGCACTTATTAACAATAAACCTGATTTACCCAAAAATAAATTTGGCCTCAAGAAGACATATATTGGGGGAGGTTGGAGAAAGAGAACAAATAACTGTGATGAAAGAAAATATTCAGGACACATTTGGCAATTTTTTTTAAACAAACAATATTAACAATAGAATATGATAGCAGATAAGGATCATAAGATTCATTTAGTTTGCCCAATTTCATTCCTCATTCAGTGCCATAAACCCAAGCTGATTTCTGGCTATCACCTCCCTTCTTCACAAATAGGAATCTTGTGTGTTTATCCCATGCTTTCTGGAAGTTCGTTACCATTTCTGTCTTCACCACCTCCCTCAGAGAAGCCATTCAATGGATCCATGAAGAATTATTTCCTGATGCTGATCCTGAGTCTACCACCTTGGAGCTTCATACCGTGACCTCTTGTTCCAGGGCATTCTGTCCTGTGAGAAAGGTTTGCTTCTTGCGGCCACCTTTGAAGTATTTGAATGTCTCTATTGTATCCCTCTTGCCTCTTCTCTCCTCTAGTATATACATATTTAGGTCCTTCAGTCTCATTTTATAGGACAGCAAAGTTACATACCTGTATCAGGTGCTCTCTGAAAACATCAGAACAAATTAATCCCACAACTGGGTGATGGCATCTGATGGTGCTAAGACAGAAAAGCTCCCTCAGAGCTCAGAAAGACCAGGATGATCTTTCTGAGCATGCACAGGTGTACTCACACAGCCACTGCTGAGCAAGACTCCCTTGTCCTTATAGTAAGCTATCCAACTTTTCAGGGGAGGAGGATAGGGTTGTGTAGCTGATGTCTTGTTGTCTATGGAGAACACGTGTTACAGGTAAGCAACTTTGCTCTCCTGATAGTCCAGAGAAAATGTTATCAGCCATACAAGTGGCTGAGGAATGCATGTAAGTATTCATTATGTTTTTACATCAGAAGTGTAACAGGCAACTTGTGATTTGTTAAAGTCTGCTGGAAAAGTTGAAGGAATTAATTAAATGAGCTTTTAAGAACTGCTTCACCAAGACTGCTATCTTGACAATGATGTATTTTCTAGGTAGTAATGAGCAGTGAAGGTATAGATAGAAGACCAGATGTCAACTTTGCAGATTTTTTTCCATGGAAGCAGAGCAAACATGGGCTATGGAAGCTGCAGTAGCCCTGACTTAATGTGCTTTTACTTTATTTTGAAGCTGTTGTCCTGATTGTATCCACACATTTAGAAAATGAGCAAAAGCCATGTTGTTTATGCAGGAGCTAGGATCTGAATGGACAACTGACAATCAAACATCATGAACTTGCTTATGTTTCCAATGATTTCTTTTGAGTTCTCAGAGATTGATTTATTTATTTATCGAGTTTTATATACCGTGTTCGGTTTCACCATCACAACGATTTACAAAGTTTCGATGTTTAACAGCGTTTCCAAAGATTCATGTGATTGTCGACATAAATATTGTAGACTTTATAAACATAGATCGTATGATACTGTTTGTTCCTTTTAATAATTATTGGGAGATTTATTTTGTCTGTTTTGATTTTGAACATTTGATGGTTATAAGTTTAATACAATATATAAGTAATTTTGTACACTGCCTACAACTGCAGGTAGAGCAGGTTATAAAGTTTAAAAAAATAAATAGTGTAATAATATGAAAGACAATCAGGTTCATGTGGAACGAGATCATTTTGTAACTTAAACCCCTTGTTTGACTGGGTTAAAAGCGATGATAGTTGAGATGATTTTCAGTAAGATATTATCTCCAAATAGAACAATAAAGCTCTTCTGGAGTACAGAGTATGAATGGACTGTTCAATTTATTGGTTGGAGATCTTGGGAAAAATGTTAGTAGTATAATGGACTGATCCAAATGAAACATACTTTAGATAGAAATTTTGGATAGGTATTCAAAACTGCAAAGGGACCCAAAATGTGCTCTTTACTAGCTGAGTTGCCCTTAGTTTATAGCCACAGTAGTTTCAACAGACCTGGTTTGCCAGTAATGTAGGATCAGTGATTTCAACAGTCCCTCCCCTGAAGATGAGGTTAGTGTAGGTGGGAATTGTTGGGTTTTTAAAAACACAATAGCTGAACTTTTAGCTGATGTTCTTTAATACAGAAGACAAAAGGGAGAAACAAAACATATGCTTCCTGACTTACAGTTTGCAGGGAACCACCAAAATATTCAAGAAGATGCAGTGTGCCTTTACTGGGTAATCTGAGGAGAGAGACCCAATCCAGCACACAATACTTCAATGCAGCCTTCTTCAGATCCAGCACTGGAAGCCCAGGAGATGTGCCAGCAGAGAACTCTCTGGTGGCTTGCACAGCTGGGTGAATAGGGTAGGTTACTCTATAGCCAATGAGAACCTGGCTGGGCATAGTCCAACCTACAGTAACTTGGAATGTCTCTATAGAGCTTCAGTCTACTACCACAGAGCAAGCAATTCAAAACTCACAACCAGCTTACAGCATGCCCACTCCCAAAGGGGGCCCTCTGGTCCCCCATGGGCCACTCAAGGGCTCCCATAACACCTCCCACAACAGCCTATTTATTCTCTTCCCCCCAGCCTTCCCATTCCAAGAGACATACATTATTCAAAAACTTTGGTTGAAAAGAAGAAAGGAAAAATCAAAGTCAAGAGGGTTCCCCCCCCCCCCCCCACTTTTTACAAGTCACTTTTCGTCACTTATCATTCCAAAGGGGTGTGAAGGTGGTTCTGCTGTCCGTCTAGCATAGCTGACGTGGTGGAATGGACTCATAATATTTCTTCTGACTCTGTTTCAGTATACTTCAATTCCTCTTCACAGAGGTATTTGGTCAGAGAAATCTCATAGAGCCTGCTTTTTGGGTACTGCTATCTTCCCTCCAGCATGGCTCACCCTTTGCTTGTGGTCTTTCTTCTTCATCCTGGTGAAAGCTCCTCCTATGAACACTGGGCTCTGCCAGTACTCAACTACTGCTGTAGTCTTTTCTTGCTCTGATTAACCACTGCCCTTGAAAGCCCTGGGTCACCTCCCATAGGTATTATTTAATATATTGGAGTGTCTCATCCAAATTGGCTATGGCAGGGAGAACCACAGTGACTAGCTTATCCAATTGTGAAATCAGAAATGCCACTACCTCCTCCATTTTTTGTATGCAAGCTATAGAAACATAGAAATGATGGCAGAAAAGGACCAAATGATCCATCCAGTCTGCCCAGTAAGTTTATGGTAGTATCTGCTATGCCGTGTAAGTTACCCCATGCTTATCTGTTTCCCAGACTATAAAAGTTAGGGCCCTCATTGGTTGCTGTTTGAATTCAATTCCCCGTTACCCCTGTGCTTATCAGTTTCCCACACTAGACTTCTTTGATTGCTGCTGAATCCAATTCCCTGTTATGCCTTGCTGTTGAAGCAGAGAGCAATATTTGAGTTGCATCAAAGTATCAGTCTTACTGGTTAAGGGTAGTAACCGCTGTATCAGCAAGTTACCCCCATACTTGTTTCCCCAGGCTGTAAAAGTCAGGAACCTTGCTTGCTGAACGAAACCAATTCCCCTTTTCCCCCTGCCATTGAGGCAGAGAGCAATGATGGAGTTGCATCAACAGTATCAAGGCTTATTTATTTATTTTTAAAAGTTTGTATACCGTCGTTCGAAATACATCACAACGGTTCACAAATAATATGTAAAACACAAAATATATATTATAATTTTACGGCACACATTCAATAGACAGTTCATTTTCAAAAACAAATGAAATAAAACACAACCAGAAATTAAAAATAGTCCTTAGCTCTCAAAAGTTATCTTTTCTCAAGGTTGTCTGAGTATGCCTTTTCAAACAGGTCTTTAAGGCTTTTTAAAAATTTTTAAACTCTATTTTGAGTCATGCATCTGGGATGCGGTAATCCAAAATAGCGGTATGAGATGATGGGGAAGGCTGATGTGCCTCTGGTCCAGCAACCTACTAGATTGTAGATAGTTCAGTATCCTTTCTTTCAGCAGTGTCCCCATTAATTTTCCCACCACTGAAGTGAGGTAACCAGCCTGTAGTTTCCAGCCTCATCTCTGCTACCACTCTTATGAAGCGGGATCAAAACCACTCTTCACCAATCTCGTGATGCGATAGTTAAGGTTAATAACTGTCGCACCATCAAGCTACTCCATGCGCTCTTTTCTTCATTTCCAATCTTTAGCCTTTAGGGATCCACAATATTTATCCCATACCCTTTTGAATTCTTTCACTGTTTTGGTTTTCACCACCTCCTCCAGAAGGACATTCCAAGCATCCACCACCCTCTCCGTAAAGAAATATTTTCTGACACTGGTTCTGAGGCATCCTCCTTGGAGTTTCATTTCATGACCCCTAGTTCTACTGATTTCTTTCCAATGGACAAGGTTTGACATTTGCACATCATTAAAACCTTCTGTATCATATCACCCCTGTACCTCCTCTCTTCCAGGGTATACATATTCATATCCTTCAGTCTATCTTCATAGGTTTTCTGGTAGACCTTTTTTTTTTTTATTATTTATTATTTATTTTTTAGATTTATATTCCGCTTTTCACACTTTTTTTCTCAGCACTTCAAAGTGGATTACATTCAGGTACTGTAGGTATTTCCCTATCCCCAGAGGGTTTACAATCTAAGTTTGTACCTGAGGCAATAGAGGGAACAATAACTTGCCCAAGGTCACAAGGAGCAACAGTGGGACTTGAGCCCTGGTCTCCTGGTTCATAGCCCACTGTTCTAACCACTAGGCTACTCCTCCACTCCACCTTCTCTGGACCACCTCCATCCTGCCTCTATCCCTTTTGAGATAAGGGCTACAAAACTGAACAAAATAATCCAGATGAGGCCTCACCAAGGAACTGTACAAGGGCATCACCACTTCCTTTTTCTTATTGGTTATTCTTCTCTCTTTGCAGCCCAGTATTCTTCTGGCTTTAGCTATCACCTTGTCAAATTGCATCACCATCTTCAGATAGCCAGAAACTATCACCCCAAGATCCCACTCTGGCTCCGTGCACATCAGCCTTCCCTCATCATCTCATACCGCTATTTTGGATTACCGCATCCCAGATGCATGGCTCTGCACTTCTTGGCATTGAATCCCAGCTGCCAAATGTTTGACCACTCTTCAAGCCTTCATAAATCACTTTTCATTCTCTCTACTTCTTTAGGAATGTCCACTCTGTTGCAGATCTTGATATCATCTGCAAACAGACAAACTTTACCTTCTATCCTTTCTGCAATGTCGCTCACAAAGATATTGAAAATAATTGGTCCCAATACCGATCCCTGTGGCACTCCACTTATCACGGCTCTATCTTCAGAATAGGTTCCATTTACCATTACATGCTGTCTCCAATCAGTCAACCAGTTTATAATCCACTCCACCACCTTGGCGCTCACTCCAAAGCTTCTCATTTTAGTCACAAGCCTCCTATGTGGAACGGTATCAAAAGCTTTGCTGAAATCCAAATAGATGACATTGAGTGTTCTTCCACGATCCAATTCTCTAGTCACCCAATCAAAAAAATCTATCAGATTTCTCTGCCAGGACCTTCCTCTAGTGAATTCATGCTGCCTCGGGTCCAGCAACCTTCTAGATTGTCGATAGCAAAATTGCTTACCTTGTAATAGGTGTTATCCCAGGACAGCAGGATGTAGTCCTCACATATGGGTGACATCATTGATAGAGCACTATTGCGGAAAGCTTTCTGTCAAAGTTTCTAGAAATTTTTGACTGGCCCTGTGAGGCCACTGAGCATGCCCAGCATGCCATGATATTCTCTCCTACAAGGGTCTCTCTTCAGTCTTGTATGTAGCAATAAGCTTTAGCAAAAAAATAAAATAATAAAACATATTGGACCCAACTCTGTGGGGGGGGCGGATGGGTTTCGTGAGGACTACATCCTACTGTCCTGGGATAACACCTATTACAAGGTAAGCAACTTTGCTTTATCCCAGGACAAGCAGGATGCTAGTCCTCACATATGGGTGATTAGCAAGCTAGAGACTGAGTCATTTTGTAGTGAAGCAACAGTGAAGTATTGTTGTTGAAAATGAGGCAGCCAAAGATCACAGCAGATTGGATGTAGAAGGAGTTGGGATTAAACTGGAAACAAGTTCTTTAAGACAGATCGTCCATATGCTGAATCTTATCGTCCTTGTTTGTCTAAACAGTCTTGAGCTGCAAAGGTGTGAAGAGAACTCCATGTTGCTGCTTTACATATGTCAAAAGTTGGCACTGAACGAAAGTGTGCTACTGAGGTTGACATTGCTCTTACTGAATGCGCCTTTACTCGCCCTAGGAGAGAAAGGCCTGCTTTTTCATAGCAAAACTGTATGCAATCTGCTAGCCAATTGGATATAGTATGTTTACCCATTGCTTTTCACGGTTTGTTTGGATCATAAGACACAAAACATTGAATGGATTTCCTGTGGACTGCAGTACGGTCTAAGTAGAATGCTAGCGCACGCTTACAGCCCAAGGTATGTAAGGCTCGTTCCCCTTGGTGAGAACGAGGCCTAGGAAAGAATGTGGGCAAAACTATGGATTGGTTCAAGTGGAATTCCATAACTACCTTGGGGAGGAATTTTGGATGTGTTCGGACAACCACCCTGTCATGTAGAAATTTTGTATAAGGTGAGTACGTGACAAGTGCTTGCAACTCACTAACCCTTCTAGCCGATGTAATAGCTATAAGGAAGATAGTCTTCCATGTAAGAAATTTAAGATCACAGGAATTCATGGGTTCAAATGGAGAACGCATGAGTCTTGTTAAGACCAAATTCATGTCCCATTCTCTGACAGGTAGTCGAATTGGTAGTTTAAGGTGAATTAAACCTCTCATAAATCTACTGATAAGAGGATGTATGGATATTGGTGCATCTCCCATCTTGTTAAAGTAAGCTGAGATTCCACTTAAATGTACTCTTACAGATGATGTCTGAGACCAGAATCTGAAAGATGGCATAAGTAGTCTAGTACAGAAGTTGTGGGTCAGGAGAAAGGGTGAATGTTCTTTTGCGTGCACCACAAGGTAAACCTTTTCCATTTCGAAGAATAGTTCTTTCGTGTTGAAGGTTTACATAAAGCTATAAGCACTTGAGAGACATTAGTTGAAAGATTGAGTGGTTGTAAGATCAAGCTTTCAACATCCATGCTGTCAGGGATAGGGACTGAAGGTTGGGATGGCGCACCCAATCCTGATCCTGAGTTATGAGAATGGGAGCTACACCCAGGTGAATTGGTTCTCTGATTGAGAGGTCTAGAAGTGTGGGAAACCATACTTGTCAAGGCCAATACGGGGCTATGAGTATCATGGACCCCTTGTCCTGTTGTAGCTTCACTAGAGTTTTGGTTATGAGCGGTATCGGAGGATACGCGTATAGTAGGCCTGAGCTCCAAGGTCGAGCAAAGGCGTCCTTGGCTAGCTGGTTTTTCTGTTTGTGTAAAGAACAGAACTTGTCCACTTTGTGATTCAGGTGTGACGCAAAGAGATCTATTGTTGGTTGTCCCCAACGTTGAAATATCCTGGTCACTAAGGGATCCAGGGACCATGCGTGCGGTTGGAATTGATGACTGAGTCGATCCACACTATGTTGTGAATGCCTGCCAGATAAGTGGCCCGGAGAAACAGAGTGTGTCAGGGCCCAATTCCAAATCTGTGCAGCTTCTTGACAAAGGAGATACGAGCCCGTACCTCCCTGTTTGTTGATGTACCACATGGCTACTGTATTGTCCATTTGGATCAGAACAGTCTTGTGTGAAAGGCAGTCCTTGAATGCATGCAGCACATAACATATAGCTCGAAGTTCCAGGAAATCAATTTGAAATGTTGCTTCGAGTTTTGTCCAAGTACCCTGAGTTTGGAGATTGTCTATGTGAGCTCCCCAACCTAAGGTGAATGCATCTGTAGTTAAAGTTATCTGTGGGACTGGTTGCTGGAAGGCCCTTGCGCAAATTGTCCTTGATCGCCCACCAAAGTAGAGATGAACGTAGCTGGTGGGTTACTTGAATTGGAGAAGAGAGTGGTTGAATGGCTTGGATCCATTGTGATCTTAAAGTCCATTGAGTTACCCTCATGGCTAGTCTTGCCATAGGGGTGACGAACTGTGGAGGCCATGTGGCCTAGTAAGGTCAGAAACTGATGAGCTGTTGCTTGTTTGTTTGAGTGAAGCAAGTTTGACAGTAGGGAAAGTGTCTCTGCCCGATCCCCGGGTAGAAAAGCTTTTCAAATTATGGTGTTCAATTCTGCTCTGATGAATTGAAGCAGGTGAGACGGAATGAGATGGGACTTTTGATAATCGATGAGAAAGCCTATGGAGTGAAGTAGAGTAATGGTTCGACTGAGAGAATCCAGAGCTCCTTGTTGAGATTGACTTCTGATGAGCCAGTCATCTAAATAGGGAAAGACATGGACACTTTCCTTGTGCAAGTGTGCTGCTATTACTGACAGACATATGGTGAATACTCTGGGAGCAGAGGCAAGTCCGAAAGGTAGTACTCTGTACTGGAAATGTTGATGACCCACCATGAAGCACAGATACTTGCGATGAGGAGGGAATATTGGTATGTGATCTGGATCTTACCGGTATGTACCGGTAAGATCCAGAGAACAAAGCCAATCTCCAGTTTGAAGAAGTGGAAGCATGGTGCCTAGAGAGACCATCCTGAACTTTTCTTTCTTCAGAAATTTGTTGAGATTTCTGAGGTCTAGGATGGGACGTAGGCCTCCGGTTTTCTTTGGAATGAGGAAATAGCAGGAATGGAATCCTCTGCCCTGCTGAGTCCAGGGCACCGGCTCTACAGCCCTGGCTCTCAGAAGGGTGGATAATTCTACTTGTAATTGGATTATGTGATTTTTCGCTTAGAGGAAGAGGTCTCGGAGGAGAATCTCTTGGAATTGAGAGGAAATTGAGTTGGTAGCCTCGAGATATTATTGCAAGTACCCGTTGGTCTGTTGTTATTTGTAACCAATGGTTGTAGAAGGAGGATACTCGGCCTCCTACCGGAAGATCTGGTTGAGGATTGAAGAGATGGCTTTGGTCTCTGGGAAAAAAAACTCAAAAGCCTGCAGCTGGTCCCATCTGCGGCGGAGGTTGAGGCCTAGCCACCCTAGGTTGCCTGGGCTGAGCTCTTTGCTGCGGCCTAGAAGATCTGCCCCTTGATGCTGGAGGGTAATACTGCCTCTGTCGATAGAAAGGTCATCTAGATTCTTTTCTTGGAGGCCGGCGAGATGACTGGGTAGCAGAATCCTATGGAACTAGCGATAGTTGGCGCAGGGTTTCTGTGTGTTCTTTTAATTGTGCTACAGCATCTTGCACTTTAGAACCAAAAAGGTTGTCACCAATACATGGTAAGTCAACTAACTTTTCCTGGACCTCAGGCCTGAGGTCTGAGGCTTTAAGCCATGCCCAACGTCTTGGAGGCTGTTTCAAAACCATCATAAGCGGCTCGGATTTCGTGCTTGCCAGCGCATGTTATAAAATACAGGGTTGGGCGCGCAAAAGGCTGTGCAAAATCGGCAGCCTGCGCGTGCCGAGTCGCGCAGCCATCCTCCGTTCCCTCTGAAGCCGCTCCAAAATCGGAACGGCCTCAGAGGGAACTTTCCTTCCGCCCCCCCCCCCCCCCACCTTCCCCTCCCTTCCCCTATCTAACCCACCCCCCAGCCCTAACTAATTTCCCCCCCAACTTTATTTTACAAGTTACGCCTGGCCGCGGCCATGCCCCCGGAATGCCCCTGGGCTGGAACCATGCCCGCGTCCTCGCCCCCGGAACGCCCCCCGATGACTCGCTGGCCGCAACACGCTCCCCCCCCCACCCCCCAAGAAAAGCCCCGGGGCTTGCGCACGCCACCGAGCCTATGCAAGTTAGGCTCGGTGCACACAGGGGGTGGAAGGGGTATATTTTCGGGGGTTACGCCACCGAGCCTATGCAAGTTAGGCTCGGTGCACACAGCGGGTGGAAGGGGTATCTTTTCGGGGGTTACGTGTGTATCTGCCCCTGTATATGCTATTTCCAACTGTTGGGTCTTCTGCTGTAATCTTTGGTATTACGTGTAAAGGGTCTAACACTGTTGTTCAAACTGCTGACTTGTCTGCTGCAATTACTGGTATTGCATTTCAAGTGTTTGATATTTTTGGTTATACGCTGTATATCGTGTTTGAAGGGTAAGCATTTTTTCTAGATACCGGTAATTGAATCTGCTCTGTTGGAGTCATGGTTGGGGAAAGAGAAAAAAAATGAAGACTGTTTTTAACTTCAGCAGCTCCCTAGCAGATTTAAAGTTCTTTTCCCTTACACAACACTGAAAACTGGGTTCCCAGAATAATTAAGGGTGTGGTCCACAAAGGTGCGGCTCAAGACAATCTACTGCCTGAGGCAAGGGATGGGATGAGATGTGCCCCCCCCCCTGCAAAAGGCACAGTATAGGTCCAATTACTGGAAGGGGCCAGGGGAGGGGTCCCCTTTAGAGTCTGGTCTTTTCAGAAATTTGATATACTGGGGAAAGCAAGGTCTGGATTCCCAGAAGAGTGACACAAGAGTTATCGGTGATAATATTTCTAGGGTGCTGGCAGTCTTATCATACTCCTGAGAATCCTACCACCTGCCTCCCACAGTTTTCCAAATCCCCAGCATCTGCATACTGGAGATTTGAATGAATGGTGAGAATCTGTGTGTGGCATGCTCTCTCAGGGATGGTGCATGGGAATTAGGTCCCCTCAACATGTCTTGTAACCTTGAGCACCCTTCTTCACTCAGCCTTTCACACACTCAATTAAAAATTATGCATTTATTTTAAAATTTCTTAACCAATTCCCCAACCCAAAAAAAGGATTTTACATAAAGAGCATTCAAAGCACAGTCTTCTGAGATAAAAATATCACTTACAACATGTATATTACATTTACATATACTGCTGTGGCCAACCATAACACCCTGCAGAAAAACACTAGGAATCCATATGGTATTAAGCCTACTGTAAGCAAATTGGTGTAGGCTAGGCCCTCAGAAAGCCATGAGTAAACAGAATTAAACTATAGTAAACCTCCCATACCAAAATAGCACTAACTACGAGCACTCAAAACAGTAACAGCCCTACCTAAGAAAAGGAAACACTGCAAATATTACACCTGGCCTTAAAACACCATTACACCTCTTTTTAGGTAAACAGAATGAGCCAGGCTGCTATAGATATCTACACACTAGCAGAAGAGCTCACCTCGGTCAGACATGCAGAACACAGATAATTCCTCACCAAATAAGAATAAAAAGAAAATAAAGTCAGGGCTGGATTTAAAAATATGGCACCCATAGGGAGAGAACTCAGAGTACAAAAATGTTCTCCGAAAAATCAGAGAACAGTGAGGGGAGACCCAATTTCCTCCTCCTCCCTTTCGCCAACCCTGTTTAATATTTATATGGCCCCACTATGTAAATTTTTAGCAGGATTGGGTTTGGTACATTTTCTGTTTGCCGATGACATCCAGATTTTGTTACCTATAAGAGACTCCCTAGCAGCTACACTGAAATTATGGGACATGTATCTTAAGTCAATAAAGCAGCTTCTGACACACATGTCTTTAGCACTGAATAAGTCCAAAACGGAAATACTGCTTATCTGCAACAAGGTTACAGAAAAAATAGAGGCAGATATTTCAACTTATTCTTCGTCATATAAGATACTACGTGAAGCTAGAGACTTAGGCTTTATTCTTGACTCCGAATTGAGCATGAAAGCTACAATAAAAGCAACTATAAAGGATGGCTTCTATAAATTAAGAATATTAAGAAAGCTGAAGCCACTGCTACATACAAATGATTTCAGAATTGTGCTGCAGGCCCTGATATTACCCAAATTAGATTATTGCAATGCTTTATTCCTAGGGGTTCCTACATCGACTATTCTCCCGCTGCAATTGTTGCAAAATGCTGCGGCGCGACTTCTATCCAACACAAACAGGTGCGATCATGTCTCCCCCGTCTTGATGAAGCTACATTGGCTACCGGTCCAGTCCCGTATTCAGTATAAGTGTCTTACCCTAATTCACAAAGCCATATATGGAATAATTCCGAATGGCTAAATGCCTCACTGCGTATTCATGTCCCAGCACGGAATCTGAGATCGCTTGGGCAAGCCTTATTAACAATTCCATCACCGAAATTAGCCCACTTGGGTTCAGTAAGAGAGAGGTCACTATCCTTGGCAGGCCCAAAGCTGTGGAACTCCCTACCAGTTGACATTCGCTTGGAGGAAAATATCAACAGTTTTAAGAAGCAGATAAAGACCTGGTTATTTGAGCAGGCGTTTAATCTTGCCAACTGATCCTTTCGTTTAGTACCATTTAGCTATGAGGGGTGAGAATGAGTTATAATATCTAAAGGGTTTAGATGGGTATTAAGAAGGGTAGGGGCCAGGAAGGTATTGGTAGGGATAGCGAAGGGTGAGGAAGAAGGAAGGGTTTTATTTTTTGAAGTGTTTTATTAATATTATTATATTTTAAAGTGTTTTAAATGGAACTAAGATGTATTTTAGATTATTATCCTAGTAAAATAATGTAAAGTGTATAGTGATAAGCTGTTTTATGAGTTTTTTTGAATTTTGCTACTGCAAATTCTATGACTGTAAACCGCCTTGATATTAAATTGAAAGTCGGTATAGAAAGTTGAATAAATAAATAAATAAATAAAAATTTCAGGCACCTTCAGAATTTGGCACCCAAGGCATGTGCCTATGTTGCCTATGCCTAAATCTGGCCATGCCCAGAAAGATGCAGACAAAAACTGAACTGGACACCACTACAAGCCAGACATCCTCTTTGTAATATAATAATGTAGAAACAGAAACATCAGCATTCCTCATAAACCAAAATCACGAAAAGAAACCAATCACAAATGGTAAACCATAATAATAAAAAGAATATTTCAAAACAGATGACAAACAGATCTAATAATTAAGAATAATAATTTTTAAAAAATACGTTAACATTTTCTCTGTCAAATTGACTTCCTGGAGCTCTGGGCAATTGGGTACATGCTGCGGGCTTTCAGAGAAAAGCTGTCCAACAAAACTGTTTTCCAGTCAGATAACAGGTGACTATGTACTACATCAAGCAGGGAGGTACAGGCTCTAAACTCCTGTGCAAGAGGCAGTCCAGATAGGGTCATGGGCTCAGGGCCACATATCTGGCTTGTCTGGAGAACATGTGGATAAAGGTGAACTGGTAGATGTAGTGTATTTGGATTTTCAGAAGGCATTTGACAAAGTCCCTCATAAGAAGCTTCTAAGAAAACTAAAATGTCATAGGATAAGAGGTGATATCATTTCATGAGTTACAAACTGGTTAAGACAGAAAACAGGATTAAATGGCCAGTTTTCTCAACTGAAAAAGTTAAATGTTGTGCCTCAGGTATCTGTACTTGGACTGGTGCTTTTCAATATATTTATAAACTAGCGGTACCCGGCCACGCATTGCAGTGGCAGAGTCAGGTTCTTTACCCTCCCTCCCCCTTCCCCTTGCTCATTTACCTCAGTCACTCATCCCTCCTTCCCCCTTGGTCACTCACCCCCCCTTCCCTCCCCTGTCCCCACTCCAACTCTCTCCCCTCACATTCTCCCTCCCCTCTCCTCTCCCCTCATTCTCCCGCCCCTGACACTCACCTCCCCACTCATTCTCCCTCCCCTCACTGTCACCTCCCCCCGCCTACTGCCTACCCTTCAGATCAGAAAACTTTGTCTTTCTATTTCTGTGGGAACCCCCCCACCCCAAACCCCCCACCCAATCCCAACCCTTTAAATCAAATAAAAAACCCCCACCCTCCTGCCCCCTCCCAAGACCTGGGAAATTAAAATTGTTGGCGCTACATGTGGTCTGTCCCTGGGCGTCTGTGCGCGTTATGTAGCCAAATAGGGGAGTGCCTAACCAAATTTGCACTTCCAAATTTGTTTTGTGGTCTGGGGAGGGCTATTTTGGTGCGTTCCCGAGATCATGCAAGTTTAGTGTATGTATTTGTGTTTGAACCTCCCCCTTCCCCCAAAAAACAACCCTATGAGAAAAGTTCTCTTAAACTAACCACCCCACACTCTCGTGCCCCCCCTCCCCCAGCCCTGCGAAAAACAGTAGCCCCCCCCTGCCCCCCCCCCAGAGTTGCTGAATGAACGAAACCTTCCCCCCCTCATGACCCCTCCCCAAGATGTTCGCAATAAATTCATTACCACCCCCCCACCCTCCAGACCCCCCGAGACCTGATAAAAATGTCAGTCGGTGGAGCGGGCGTTCAGGAGCGGTCCGGGAGCGATGTATTGGCATTGGTCCGTCAGCTGCGAGCACTGAGATGGGTTCCAACGGCCCTTTGCCCTTACTATGTCAGTGGGGTGGAGCAATGGCAGCGGTAGATCCTCTGACATAATAAGGGCAAAGGTCCGCCGGCTGCCAGTCCTGAAAATGGCACTGAGGGGCCCTCGCCCTTACTATGTCACATGGGCTACTGCCGCCATTGGTGTCCCCGAGTGGCATAGTAAGGGAAAGGGCCGTCGGCGCCATGTTGATCGCTGGCAGCTGACAGCCGTAGTGCAGGAGATGTGTCCCGGACCGGTCCTGGCCCCCCGCTGGAGCCTCCCGGACTTCTGTCAGGTTTTGTGTGTGTTGTGAGAGCCTGGGAAGTAAATAAATTTGGCATGTGTGTGGGGGGTGTGAGGAGGGTGGTTTTGTGTGTGTTGGGAGACTGTGGGAAGTAAATCAATTTGGCATGTGTGTGGGGGGTGTGAGGAGGGTGGTGGGTGTATTTTATCTGTAAAGGAAATAGTTATCTTCCGGCGAAAAAAGTGCGCGAATGTGTTAAAATGGAAGTGAAATGTGGACCTGGACTGGCGAAATGTTTAGTGTAGCGTGTGTTAGTGTAAGGTGTAACAGATGGCGCTTACGGCCAGTAGATGTCGCTGTTTTCTCGAAAAAAAATTTAAACCTATTTTACCTGTCACAGATGTGACATATCTGTAATGTAAGTACAGAAGAACCTTCCTGTATGCGAAATGAAGGTTGTGTCCAAATTTGAAAGCAATCGGTTCAGTGGTTTCTGAGATTAGCGATTTTGTCCAAACTATTTAACATTTTTATTTATATAGATGATCAAATATTCAGATTACTCAAAATTATTCAAAGTAGTTAAATTGCATGCTGATTGTGCAACTTCAGGAGGACCTTGAGAGACTAGAAGACTGAATGGCAGATGAAATTTAATATGGACAAGTGCAAGGTGATGAATATAGGGAAAAAACAACCCATACTGTAGTTACATGTTGCGAGGTTCCATATTAGGAGTTACCACCCAGGAAAAAGATCTACCGTGTTTCCCCGATAGTAAGACACCCCTGATAGTAAGATGTAGTGGGAATTTTAAGGGGGTCGGCTAATGTAAGACATCCCCCGAAAGTAAGACGTAGTGTTCAAAAAAAAATTATTTTTAAATACCTGTCGGAGGGCCGCGTGGGTCCAGGCGGCTGGCGGCGGGAGCCGGGTGGTCGCATGTTAAATCTAGGCCGCGGGCGGGTGGGCGCTTGTTCCAGGCGGCGGGGGGACGCGCGTTAGTTCGAGAAGGGCGGCGGGTGGTCTCGTGTTAAATCTAGGCCGGGTCGCGCACAGGCCCACAGCGCCTGTGCGACCCCTGCGATTCGGCGCTGGGGGCTGCCGGTGGGGGCTGCTTTCGGCGCTCAAGGCAGTCACATGCCGTGGGTCGCACAGGCGCTGTGGGCCTGTGCGCGCATTCATTCACTGCCGGTGGGGGCTGCCGGGGCTGCCCCCACCGGCAGTGAATGAATGCGCGCCTGTGCGACCCGGCCTAGATTTAACACGAGACCACCCGCCGCCCTTCTCGAACTAACGCGCGTCCCCCCGCCGCCTGGAACAAGCGCCCACCCGCCCGCGGCCTAGATTTAACACGCGACCACCCGGCTCCCGCCGCCAGCCGCCTGGACCCACGCGGCCCTCCGACAGGTATTTAAAAAATTTTATTTTTTTTTGAACACTACGTCTTACTTTCGGGGGATGTCTTACAGGTTTTTTCCAATATAAGACATACCCTGAAAGTAAGACATAGTGGGACTTTTTGGGGTAAAAAGAAAGTAAGACGCTGTCTTACTTTCGGGGAAACACGGTAATACATTGGAAGTGTCAGTACAGTTAGCTATGGCGCTCAAAGCAAACGATGTTAGGATTTATTAGGAAGGGAATGATGAATAAAACAATGTCATAATGTCTCTGAATTACTCCATGATACACAGAAGCTTGAGTATTGTGTGCAGTTCTGGTCGCTGCATCTCAAAAAAACATAGTTGCACTGGAGAAAGTACAGAGAAGCTCGACCAAAACGATAAAGGGGATGGAATGGCTCCCCTATGAGGAGAGGTTAAGGCTGTACAGCTTGGAGAGCGAAGGCTGAGAGGGGATACGATTGAGGTCTATAAAATAATGAAAGTACTTAAAAGGGTAAATGTGAATCTGTAATATCAGATAATAGGACTAGGGAGCACTCCATGAAGTTAGCAAGTAGCACAAAGAAATTGGAGATTTTTTTTTCATTCAGTGTGTAAATAACCTCTGGAATTTGTTGCCGAAGGATGTAGGGTAGTCAGTGTAGATGGGTTTAAAAAAGTTTGGATAAGTTCTTGGAAAAGAAGTTCATTACCTGCTATTAATCAAGTTGACTTAGAAAACAGCCACTGCTATTACTAGCATCAGTGGCAATGGATATACTTAGTTTTTAGGTACTTGCCAGGTACTTGTAGCCTGGATTGGCCACTGTTGGAAACAGGATGCTGGGCTTGATGGACCCTTGGTCTGACCCAGTATGGCAATTTCTTATGTTATGTTCTTATCAGTTAAATATTTCAAAACAGCAAATGTATCAAATGACACCCAATAAGAAAAACTAATAAGACAAAAAAATTTCCACTCTCCATACCTGGGAAACTTCTGATTTCCAGTCTCTCACAGGCCGATACAGTACAGTGCGCTCCAACGGAGCGCACTGTTAACCTGCCCTTGGACGCGCGTTTTCCCTTACCCCTTATTCAGTAAGGGGAGGAAAACATGCGCCCAACCCGCGGCACCTAATAGCACCCTCAATATGCAAATGCATGTTGATGGCCCTATTAAGTATGCGCACGGGATACAGTAAGTAAAATGTGCAGCCAAGCCGCACATTTTACTCTAAGAAATTAGCGCCTACCCAAAGGTAGGCGCTAGTTTCTGCCAGCACCGGGAAAGTGCACAGAAAAGCAGTAAAAACTGCTTTTCTGTGCACCCTCCGACTTAATATCATAGCGATATTCAGTCGGAGGTCCCAAAGGGTATAAAAAGTAAAAAAAAAAAAAAAAATTTTAATTGGGCCGGCGGCTGTCGGGCCGAAAACCGGACGCTCAATTTTGCTGGCGTCTGGTTTCCGAGCCCGTGGCTGTCAGCGGGCTCGAGAACCAACGCCGGCAAAATTGAGCGTCGGCTGTCAAACCCGCTGACAGCTGCCGCTTCGGGTCAAAAGGAGGCGCTAGGCATGCGCTAGTGTCCCTAGCGCCTCCTTTTGCCCGTTTCTACCACACCACCTAATTTACATACTGAATCGCACACACCGGCGAGTGGCCGGTGAGCACGCCAGGAGAGCGGGCGTTCGTCCGTTCTCCCACATTTTTACTGAATCGGCCCGTCAGATTGTTGTGGATTAGTGGAGGGAGGTGGCATGGAAGGGGAGAAAGGAACACAACTTTATCCTCTCTCTTTCTCATATAGTCACAAGTTCATTCACACATATACACACACTCATACATCTTTTTACCCTCTCTTCTCACTCTCCTCTTAGCCCCTTTCCTACTCTCTCACTCATCTTTCAGTTAGTCACCAGTTCCCTTCCTACTAACCTCCTATGAAAGCTGATTCCACTGCATTTGCTATAAGGAGAATTGACAGCTCTTGTTGAAGTTGAAACTGTCTTTTCTGGACTGCTTAGAGGTAGGGTCTTGAAATTAAAATGATAGACCTGATTTATAATTTTTGAAGAGAGACCATCCTGGTATGGAATGCTGAAGTCCCGTTGCCCCCCCACACACACACACTTAAAGGCTTCTCAAATCTAGACCTGGACTTTTGATGACTTTGTAATCAAAAACGAGAGTTAGATATTGACTGTGATTTCTGAAGAGGTTTGTGTTGAGCTTTCTCCCTAGCATTTGGCCTGCCTTGTTGCTGCTGATTCTAATGAAAATAAGTCTGTTGGAAAGGAAAGACCTGGTATCTTCTATGGGAATAATAGTACTGCCTTCTTTAATGCTGAGGATATTTTCTACATGACGATGATTGTCCTGCTATAGTTGTCAATAGGATAAGACACATGGAGCAATGATCTTTAATATGATCTACCACTGCTTTCACTTTGTCACCAAAACGTTTATCTCTGGGATATGAAGCATCTGCTAGCTTTTCATGAATACCCTTGCAAACACCTAAAACTCAAAGCCATGCTAGCCTTCTAGCTCCTATGGCTACTGCAGAAGTCTTGCATCATAAGCTGAACAAATGAGATGCTTACAGGAAGATTACTACTTCCTATAATATTGCAGTAAAACAGTCTGCAACATCTGTGGGGAGCTGGTGGGTCATTACAGATATATATATATATATATACACACACACACACACACACAGGACCATGCAGAGTTGATAAGCAACTATTCTTAATGTTAACAGTCAACTGGAAAACCTTTTCTGCCATACTATCTAGTAGTTTTGCATCTTTAGCAGGAAGATGTAGTAGGCCAGATTGACAAACTAAATAATAGCAAATCACCTGGACCAGATGGTATGCATCCTAGGGTACTAAAGGAACTAAAAAATGAAATTTCTGATCTATTAGTTAAAATTTGTAACCTATCATTAAAATCATCCATTGTACCTGAAGACTGGAGGGTGGCCAATGTAACCCCAATATTTAAAAAGGACTCCAGTGGCGATCCGGGTAACTGTAGGCCAGTGAGCCTGACTTCAGTGCCGGGAAAAATAGTGGAAACTATTCTAAAGATCAAAATCGTAGAGCATATAGAAAGACATGGTTTAACGGAAAACAGTCAACATGGATTTACCCAAGGGCAGTCTTGCCTAACAAATCTGCTTCATTTTTTTGAAGAGGTTAATAAATATGTGGATAAAAGTGAACCAGTAGATGGAGTGTATATGGATTTTCAGAAGGCGTTTGACAAAGTCCCTCATGGGAGGCTTTTAAGAAAACTAAAAAGTCATGGGATAGGAGGCGATGTCCTTTCGTGGATTACAAACTGGCTAAAAGACAGGAAACAGAGAGTAGGATTAAATGGTCAATTTTCTCAGTGGAAAAGGCTAAACAGTGAAGTGCCTCAGGGTAAACAGTGGAGTGCCTCAGGGATCTGGTACTTGGACAGATGCCAAGTACAGATGCCTAGATCTTTTTCCTGGGTAGATCTTTTTCCTGGGTGGTAGCTCCTAATATGGAACCTGACATCATGTAACTACAGCAAGGGTTATTTTTCCCTATGTGCAACACCTTGCATTTGTCCACATTAAATTTCTTCAGCTATTTGGATGCCCAATCTTCCAGTCTTGCAAGGTCCTCCTGTAATGTATCACAATCCGCTTGTGATTTAACTAGTCTGAATAATTTTTTATCGTCCGCAAATTTGATAACCTCACTCATCGTATTCCTTTCCAGATCATTTATATATATATATATATATATATATATATATATATATTTATATAAAGTAGGATTAAATGGTCAATTTTCTCAGTGGAAAAGGGTAAACAGTGGATCACACGATTCACACCCCTGCTTGGTATTAATGTAAAAATGTAGATATCTTACTTGGCCTGATATGGCAGAATCATAAACATTTTCAGACTCTGGGGCAGAAAAGGGGTGTTGCTCTGTAGCAGAATTAGGAATCGCCATGGAAGAACTATTCGCTTTCAGGAACCAGAATTGGCACAGATTTCTTTAAATCAGGAACACAACTATTTTTAATTGATCAGCTCTGCGCTGAATAGATGGTACCAACCAGGACAAAAATTCATTGCTTGTTGATGGCATCTGGAAAGATTCAGCACCAAGCAGAAAAGGTGTCTTAATTCTCTGCATTTAGGAGAGATGTCTGCAACAAGTCTTCTGAGAGTCATAGCAGATAGCATGAGAGGATTCTGACCTATTTGTTTTGGATACTCATCCCTCAGCTGGAAATTTGAGAAGAACTTAAATATTTTTTACGTGTCAAATTTCAGAATCGAAGCTCTTGATGACATTTGGGCACCGGCATCACATATACTGACATCATGGGATGGTCCCAACCACATCTCAGCACCAGAGATCATCAAACGGTATGGTTTGATATTGCAAATAGAATATGGAGAAGTCATGCGTAGACCTGATTTTTGAATTTCAAAAATACAGACTTTGTTGAAATGGGGAAGTATCTGGAGGGAGAACTAGAAGACAGAGAAAATGAGAGAGGTGGAACAACAGTGGGCCAAACTAAAACAAGCAATTACAAAGGCAACTAATCTATATGTTAGAAAAGTAAACAAAAGCTAGAGAAATAAGAAACCTATCTGGCTCTCAAAAGAAGTGGCTGGTAAAATAAAAGAAAAAAGAACAGTGTTCAAGAAATATAAAGGATCCCAAAAAGAGGAACACAAGAAAGAATATCTGGTGAAACTGAGGAAGGCGAAGAAAGCAATCAAGAAAGCCAAAAGTCAGGCAGAACAAAGAATTACCAAAGAGGGAAAGCGAGGTAACAAAATATTTTTCAGATACATCAGAGAAAGCTCCAAAGTGGTACAGTGAAATTGAAAGGGGAAAAGTATCAATGTGTGGAGAGAAATGAAAAAATGGCAGAAATTTTAAACAAATACTTCAGTTTGGTGTTCACTAAAGAAGAGCCTGGAGAAGGACCATCGCTAGTTAACAAGAAATTGGAAGGGGTGAAGTAGATAAAGCATAGTTTACAGAAGAGAATGTATGGGAAGAGCTAGAAAAACTGAAAATGGACTAAGTCATGAGGCCTGAGGCTCATCCCAGGATACTGAGGGAGCTCAGAGATGTGCTGGCGGGTCCGCTGCACGACCTGATCAATAGATCCCTATGAGTGGGTCCGAGTGACTGGAGAAGAGTGGTGGTGGTCTCAATTCACAAGACTGGGAGCAGAGAGGAGGCAGGAAACTATAGGCCGGTTAGCCTCATCTCAGTGATGGGAAAAGTAATGGAGACTCTGCTAAGTAAAGGATAATGAACTATCTGCACTCAGGAGGATTACTGGACCCAAGGCAGCATGGATTCACCAGGGGAATGTCCTGTCAGACAAATCTGTTTGATTTTTTTGATTGGGTGACTAAAGAATTGGATTGAGGAAGGGAGCTCAATGTGATCTACTCGGATTTCAGCAAAGCTTTTGATATGGTCTTGTATAGGAGGCTTGTGAATAAAATGAGAAGCTTGGGAGTAAGCGTCAAGGTGGAGACATGAATTACAAACTGGTTGATGGATAGAAGACCGCATATGATGGTAAATGGATCCTACTTTGAAGAGAGAGCGGTGTTAAGTGGAGTGCCACAGGGATCGGTGTTGGGACCGGTCCTGTTCAACATCTTTGTGAGTGACATTGTGGAAGGGATAGAAGGTAAAGTTTGTCTATTTGCAGATGATATTAAGATATGCAACAGAGTGGACACACCAGAAGGAGTAGAGAGAATGAGATGTGATTAAAGGAAGCTTGAACGGTGGTCAAAGATATGGCAGCTTGGATTCAATGCCAAGAAGTACAGAGTCATGCATCTGACGTGTGGTAATCCAAAAGAGCTGTATGTGATGGAGGGTGAAGGGCTGTTGTGCACGGAGCAAGAGAGTGACCTTGAGGTGATAGTGTCTAGCAATCTGAAGTTGGCGATGGAATGTGATAAGGCAATAGCTAAAGCCAGCAAAATGCTGGGCTGCATCGAGAGAGGAATAACCAGTAAAAAAAAAAAAAAGGTGATAATCCCCTTATACAGGTCCTTGGTGAGGCCTCACCTGGAGTATTGTATTGAGTTCTGGAAACCGTATCTCAAAAGGGACAGAAACAGGATGGAGGCGGTCCCAGAGAAGGGCGACAAAAATGATGGGAGGTCTCCATCAAATGACTTATGAGAGGGTGAAGGAACTAAATATGTATACCCTAGAGGACAGGAGGTACAGGGGAGATATGATGCAGACCTTCAGATACCTGAAAGGTTTTAATGATGCACATTTGACAAACATTCTCCGTTCTAAAGAAATCAGTAGAACTAGGGGTCATGAAATGAAACTCCAGGGAGGACGACTCAGAACCAACGTCAAAATATTTCTTCACGGAGAAGGTGGTGGATGCCTGGAATTCCCTTCCGGAAGAGGTAGTGAAAACAAAAACAGTGAAAGATTTCAAAGGGGCATGCGATAAAACTATGGATTGCTAAAGGCTAGAGGATGAAAATGAGGAAAAGAGCACATGGGGGTAACTTGCTGGTGTGGCAGTTAATACCCTTAACCAATAAGTCTTCATACTGTAATGTAACTCATTATTGCTCTCTGCTTTAATGGCAGGGCAAAAAGGGGAAAAGGGGAATTAGTTTCGAATAGCAATCAACAAGGATATTGAATTTTATGGTCTGGGAAACAAATAAGCATGGAGGTAACTTGCTGATGCGACTGTTACTACCCTTAACCAATTAGCCTTAAACTTGTAATGTAACTCCAACATTGCTCTCTGCTTCAGTGGCAAGAGATAACAGATAACGGGGAATTGGACTCAGACGGTAACCAGAAAGGTCCTGGGAAACTAAATATAGGTGTAACTTGTATGCCACGGCAGATGTCACTTCCTGATGCTACCATTATAGGGGAGACCTTTATGACACGGCTGATGCTACCGTAAGCTTGCTGGGCAGACTAAATGGACCGTTTGGTCCTTTTCTGCCATCATTCTATATATTTCTATGTTTAGTAGTCAAATAAAGACTTACGTCCAGCTGGACTGAGTTGACAGTATTGCAAAAAAGGTTGATATGCACAAAATTATATAATGCTATCTTTATGGAATATTTAAACCATAAACGCATTCCTAGGGGTTCACGGATGTCAAAGGAATCCAAGGTTTATACAGAATTTCCCAAGTTTTTGGAAAAATGGTCATGTGTGTTAAACAAATGTTCTATGGATCTCATGTTTTTAATCATCGAACAAGGCCAGAAATTTCCTATGGAGCTACATGAGAAAATCCAATGCATTCTTGATTCTTTAAAGAAAGATACGGTAATTGATGTTTTTGACTCCAGTCTTAAAGACTTTAAAAAGAGTATGGATAAATTTAAGACAGAATTAAAAATAGCTAAATTCAACACGGGCCATCGGCGCCATTTTGGCTACCACTGATAAAAATGGCGCCGATGGCCCGATAAAAAAAAACCTACCTTGTGAAAATCCTCCACTATCAAAAAGCATAAGCACATAATCCATAACAACTTTAAGACTTTTCATTTTTAGAAGTTATTATTCAGAAGAGTATAATCATGTAGTCTTTAAAAAAAGACACTCCAAAAATAGCTATTTTTTTTTAATTTTATCATCCAGAATTTATGAATAAAATTCAACAAAAGATTTAGTTGATTCTCAACATTTTCATTCAGTAACATGTAAATATGCACATACATACCATGATAGGCACTTGGACCTGCAGACCAACCTTTAGGGCCTGTGAATTGACTTTATGAAGTCCACGGGTTAGTCTCTGAGCCAAGGAATTCTTTTCTCCATAGCCAGTGAATTGGTTATTACCAACTGGTACATTCTGCATCAGCACACTCAGTTTGTCCATGAGCTTTGAAAATGAACTCTTAGCACCAGTAACCACTAAATGTCTACATGAACGAGAATGTGCATCTTTGAAAGAGAAAAAAAAGAAAAGTAATTAGTTTGTACAACACTCATTTACAAAACTAGGCAGAACATATGGATTTATAACTATACTGATATATAATGGTTATGCCGTATAAACGAGCAACAGATGGACAAATTACTTACCTGATAATTTTGTTTTCCTTAGTGTAGACAGATGGACTCAGGACCAGTGGGTTATACTCCTCTGACAGCAGATGGAGATGGAGCAAGCTGATGTCACAGTATATATACTCTTGCAGTAACCCCAGCATGCCAGTATTCTCTTCAAAAGCCACGGTGTAAAAATGAGTAAAAAACTTGATTAAAACCAGTCAACCATAACTGTACTCAACCAACAATAAACACTGAACTCAAGTGAGAACATAGGTACCCCAAGCTAGGGACTGGATGAACACTTACTAGTAATCCTTTGGGATCAGGATCTCCTCAGGAGGACTATTGACACAATCAGTTGGCAGCCGAGGGCGGGAAGCTGACTCCATCTGTGTACACTAAGAAAAACAAAATTGTCATGTAAGCAATTTCTCCATTTACTAGCATGTAGCCAGATGGACTCAGGAACAGTGGGGTGTACCAAAGCTACTCCCGAACAGGTGAGAGGCTGCCTGTGGTCCAGTCAACATCACTCGTGCAAAGGGTACGTCCTCCCAGGCCTGCACATCCAGATGATAAAACCTGGAAAAGGTGTGAAAGGAGGACCATGTCGCAGCTCAGCATGACACTGCCTGAGCTGTAGTGGAATGAGCCCTAACCTGAATAGGCAATGGCTTTTCAGCATCCACATACACAACCATGACCACCTCTTTAATCCAGCGAGCTATTGTAGCCCGCGAAGGTGGTTGGCACTGCTTCCAGCATGAAGGACAAACAGATGAGCTGACTTGCGGAAAGGTTCAGAAACCTCCAAATTTCGCATAAGTCTCTTGACATCCAAGGAACACAGGAGGCCATACTCATCCGCATCCCTGACCTTATCCAGGGATGGCAAAGAAATAGACTGATTCAAATGGAACTCTGAGACAACCTGAGGCAAGAAGGAGGGAACAGTATGCAATTGCAACGCCCCTGGAGTCACTCGAAGGAACAGCTCCCGGCAAGACAGGGCCTGCAACTTGGAAATGCGACATGCAGAACATATAGCCACCAGGAACACTGTCTTCAGGGTCAATAACTGCAGGAAAAGGCTATGCAATGGTCGAAAAGTAGGGCCCGCTAAAAATTCCAGCACCAGGTTAAGACTCCACAAAGGAACTGGCAACTGCAAGGGAGGCTAAAGGTGCTTCACTCCTTTCAAGAAATAGGCCACATCAGGATGGGACAACAGGGAGTCACCACTTACCATGCCTCTGAAACATGTAAGAGCTGCAACCTGAACCTTCAAGGAATTAAGGGCCAATCCCTTATTCAATCCATCCTGCAAAAAATCCAGAATAAGTGGGATCTTAACCGAAAGAGGAAGAACACCATGCTCCTTGCACCAGGCCTCAAACACTCTCCAAACCCGCACATATGCTAGAGAAGTGGAGAACTTCCGAGCACAGAGTAAGGTAGCAATCACAGAAGAAGAATATCCACATTTCAACAGGCTAGCCCTCTCAATGACCAAACCATAAGATAGAACTGAGCCAGATCCTCATGAAGAGCCAGCCTCTGTTGCAACAGATCCATACATGGAGGAAGACGAAGGGAGTCCTCCACCAGGAGTCTCCACAAATCCACAAACCATGGATGCCTGGGCCAATCTGGAGCCACCAGCAGTACTAACCTCCTATGGATTTCAATTCTGTGAATGACCCTGCCCAGCAAAGGCCACAGAGGAAAGGCATAAAGCAACTCATCTTCCAGCCAGACCTGTATGAGAGAATCAATGCCCTGGGACCGTGGATCTCTCCTGCTACTTAAGAATCGAGGAGCCTTCGCATTGCGAGAAGTCGCCAACAGGTCTAGGGACAGAAGGCCCCAGCGATCCACTATCCGCTGAAACGCCTCGGCGGACAACACCCATTCTCCAGGGTCCAGACTCTCCCTGTTGAGAAAGTCTGCTCATACATTGTCTTTTCCTGCGATGTGAAAGGTTGAGATCATCTGAAGATATACTTCCACCCATTCCATAAGTTGGTCTATTTCCTGCAACACTTGCTGGCTCTTTATTCCTCACTGGTGGTAGATGTAGGCCACAGTTCTTGCATTGTCAGACATCATGCGGACCGCTTGGCCCAGTAGTCTGTGGCTGAACTGCAAGCACGCCAAGCTGATCGCACAGGCTTCCAGGCAATTGATGTTTCAGAGAGCCTCTTCGGCCGTCCAACTTCCTGGGCCGTCAGTTCCTGACAATGAGCTACCCAACCCTGGAGACTCGCATCTGTCATGAGCACCAACCAGTTCGGGGAGGACAAGAAAACTCCCTTTCTCAGATGAGCCTCCTACAACCACCACTGGAGGCAAGAGCAGATTTCCATCGGCAAGTGGAGCCGAACCGAATAGTCCTGAGACTGTGGGCTCCAACGAGACAGCAGTGAGCATTGAAGAGAACGCATATGCACCCTCACCCACAGCACCACTTCCAGGGTTGCTGCCATCAATGCACAATTAAACTCTGGAATTTGCCGCCAGAGGATGTGGTTAGTGCAGTTAGTGTAGCTGCGTTTAAAAAAGGATTGGATAAGTTCTTGGAGGAGAAGTCCATTACCTGCTATTAATTAAGTTGACTTAGAAAGTAGCCACTGCTATTACTAGCAACAGTAACATGGAATAGACTTAGTTTTCGGGTACTTGCCAGACTCTTATGGCCTGGATTGGCCACTGTTGGAAACAGGATGCTGGGCTTGATGGACCCTTGGTCTGACCCAGTATGGCATGTTCTTATGTTATTGTTCATCAAACTGAGCAACTATAGATTGCTGCATAACATCGGGCAGATAGTGTTCACCAACTGAGGCACCTGAGACATCAACTTTTGGATCCATGAGTCCAGTAGAAAAATCTTGCCCAGCCTCGTGTTGAAGCGAACTCCCAGATACTCCAACAACTGAGAAGGCCAGAAACTGCTCTTGGCCAGGTTCACCACCCAACCAAGCTCCTGCAGCAAGGAAATCACCTTGTTGATCACCAGACTGCTCTCTGCCAAAGACTTGGACCAAATCAGCCAGTTGTCCAAGAATGGGTGTACCAGGATCCCATCTTTTCTCAATGCCGCCGCCATGACCACCATGACTTTGGAAAATGTTCTAGGGCCATGGCCAGACCAAAGGGCAGCACCCAAAACTGATAATCGTGACACAGCACCGCAAAGCATAGAAAACGTAGGTGTTCCAAATGGATGGGAATATAAAGTTAAGCCTCGGACAGCTCCAGGGAGGTCAGAAACTCCCCCAATTGTACGGCCATTATCACAGATTGTAAGGTTTCCAAGCGAAAATGAGTCACCCATAGATGATGGTTGACCCTCGAGGTCCAGGATGGGATGAAAGGAACCTTCCTTCTTGTGTACAACAAAATAAATGGAATAGCGGCCCATATTTTCCTGAGCTGTAGGCATGGGAACCACAGCCCTCAGCCAGAGGAGCCGCAGAAGCGTAGACTTCACTGCCTGCCTCTTCTGCAGGGAGTAGCAAGGAGGCACCATGAACACACCCCAAGGAATGCTGCGAAACTCCAGCACATCTCCTTCCCATAACACTTCCAGGCCACATTGATCCAATGTGATCTCAATCCACCTCTGATAAAAGAGAGATAGGCATCCCCCTAACTCCTCCTCCTGAAGGTGGGTCGGCAAACCTTCATTGGGAGGCTCAGGACGGTCCACTACCCGAGTCTGCTCCTCTCTTGGACCTTCAGGGATGAAAGGACTGAGACCTACTAAATGGCCGAGTCCTCTGAAAGGTCGGGCTTCTGTAGGACTGAAAATACTTGGAACCCCTGAGACGACCTCTCATAGAAAAGGGGTGCTGCAATTGCTTCTTATCCTCCGGTAACCGGGGAACTGGGGATTCTCCCCATTTACTGGCCAGCTTTTCCAACTCATTCCCAAACAAGAGTGAGCCTTTAAAGGGCATTTTTGTAAGAATAGGCTTGGAGGCTGTGTCAGCTGACCAATTCCGTAACCATATCTGATGTCTGGCCACCATTACCAAAGCCATTCTTCTAGCAGAAGTAAGGACCAAATCACAGCCCGCTTCTGCTAGAAAGGCGGCAGCGGGTTCCATAACTATTCTGGAATTCACCCCGGAATCATCCACCTCCTGAGAAAGAAGCAGACAAGAGCGCAACAGGAAGCAATCTGCAAGGTCATTTTCACTGTGTCAAAGGCCTGCTTAAGGATAGATTCAATCCACCTATTATGCACATTCTTCATGGCTGCTCCTCCATCCACGGGGATAGTCGTCCGTTTAGATATGGCACAGACAAGCGCATCCACTTTGTGAAAACACAAATGCTATCTCACAGCTGGATCCAGAGGGTATAGGCCTTCCAATGCCCAACCCTCTTTGAAATTTGCCTCTGGGGCATCCCATTCAAAATCAATTAATTCCTGAATGGCATCCATAATGGGAAAAAAAGCAAGAGGCTTTACACAAGGAGTTCAAAATGGGATTCCTCTTCAGCTCTGACAAAGAATCCACCCCAGGCACTCCCAGCATCTTCAATGTCTGGGAAATCAGGACCAGCAGTTCATCTCTATGAAAGAACTGTAACATGGTTCAATATGGCTCCAAACCAGGAGGAATTTCACCATCTTCCAAGGAATCAGGATCCACCTCATTATCCGTGCCATCCGGGTCCCCACTGGGGAAACTCATGGCAAACCGAGGCATGCCATGACGCTTAACCATAGAAGTGAAAAAGAGAAGGGTCACCGGCAGAGGGTCCGAATTGACCAAAGTGAGCTAAGTGGAAGACTGAGCCTAAACAAAGGCTTGTGAACCTTGAAAAAAACTCCACCCAAGAAAAAGCAGCCGGATTCAGATCAAGCCCAGAAGGTACTGGAGCGGGGACCAAGTGAATTGCCCATCTCTTGTGGAGGAGCCAGTCAAGGGAGTACCAAAATCTGGCACGCTTCCAGCCAAAGCCGTAAGCAGACCATCAGAATGAGAGGATCCAGGCTTAGCAAAATCCGAGGAAGACAACTCCCCCTGAGCATCCGAGCAGTGCTGACACATGTTGGAAGACAGGTCAGGCTGAGAAGCTCTAATATGACAGGCAACACAAAAAGAAAGTCTCTTAGGCTTCTTGTTTACTGGCACCATGAACAGCAGTAACTGTGTGTTCAAAAGGCTCGCGCTTAAAAAGAGTTGCCCGCACAAATTATAGGCGCCCCAGCAATAAGTGCAGCAAGGCATACACACTACTAGTGTGCCCCGCTGCAGCGAATCATCATGCTCAAAAAAGTTATGCGCACAAAGGGTGGCGCGCTCAATGCATGCCACAGAGCCACACTGCACACACAGACTTCCTGTAGAGAGCAGTAAGGTACACACAAGCTGGTGCCTACCACGCAGTGCGCCAAGAAAAGCCTTTCATGGGGCCTAGCCCATCTAGGCCTCTCAACCCACCAGGTTGCCCAGTTCCCCTAACCCCAACGGGAGCGGGAACAACGTCGGTTGGCACGCTGAGCATGGAGACACCAAAGGAAGGCCTAAAACCCAATCTCTGTAGGTAAAAGTTTTTGGGGTTTTTTTTAAACTTACCAGAGCTCAGTGCTTACTGGCTGAGTACAGAGATGGTCTCTGGTTGTGGAAGGCATCTGCCATCACCGCCGTGCTCAGCCTTCTGTACCTGCTGTCTTTCACTTTACAAGAAGCTAAGTCCAAACCAGGAACCAGCTACCGGACCAAGGCCCACCTCTGAGGGACCACGGAAATCACCTCAGGAATTCCAAACTGAGGGAGGGACCTTTAGATATCACCACAGGAGAACGGGGCTTTCATTTCTCAAAATTAAATTCTCCTTTCAAAATTCACAGCAATCCCCATAGGGAGATGCACATCCACCATCTGCTGGAGACAGAGAATACTGGCAGGCTGGGGTCACTGCAGGAGTACATATACTGTGACGTCAGCTTACTCCGACTCCATCTGCTAGCATGGGAGCATAACCCACTGGTCCTGAGTCCATCTGTCTACATGCTAGGAAATCAGGATTTCGGTAGTCTTTGTGTTAAAACAAAGAAAGAGGATCAGGGTCAGAAAAACAGATCTGCCCTCTGTGATAGAAAAAAACTCACAGCATGAGCATTTGATTTTTACCATCAATATTCTCTGGAAGTTGCACGGCAAGCCAACAGCCATGGGAATGAGAAGGTAGGGCAGCGGAGGAGCAACATGCTACAGTGGTTTTGCATTTTGACATATATGAAACTGGCAAGTCCCATGGGAGTCCCAAGAGACCTGCCCATCCTAGGCAGTTCAAACAATGAAATTGCTACAGTAGCTTAAAAAAGAAAAGTTTTTCTTAAAGGCCTAACTAGGGCAGAAACTTTCAGTATTCTTTTCAACACAGTCTTAACTGATTCCACAAGCAAAATCTCTTGGAGTTGTGGCAATCCAATTGTCCATAAAATCCTGCACTTTTAACTAGTTTTCAATAATTTCCTGTTTTCACCTAAGTGCATAGTTGAGTTTTGAATCAGAAGTTATTTTATTTTGGATTTAGATTCAAGGGAAAATTTACACTACATATCAACATTTAACTTCCCCACCACTTTTTCAATCTTACATCTTGCTTGGTTTACATCCAATTTTATTAACAGAGGGATCCATCCTAATAACAGTGAACAAAGATTCCTGTATAATTGTTTTACATATAACTCCAATGGAAACATCTCTGCTTAAGCCACAAAAACAACTTTCATTGGGTACTCTGGGTCCTACTACCAACTACCCATACTGAATCTCTGGCTTGACCTGCTAGTCAGGACTCACCCAAATGCAAGGCTACACCACATATATGATCCATGAAGTTGATATTTGATTTACTTCCTCAAGGGAATGCCTGTTGCCTTATTTTGGGCTATTTAGGGAACATTGTATTTTATGTAATTCAGAATCTGGGTCATTAGGGCACTTGATCTATTACAATCTGCAGTGCTTGCAGTAAAATTTCATAATTTCTTTATTTTAAAACATAGATGTCTAAATCATTTACTGACCCAACTAGCAAGGTTTGATACCATAATTCCAAGATATTTGTATTCTAAGACAACAGAATATAATTTACCCTATTCCAAGGCAATTAAAATTTTACAACTACAATTACTTATTTCCCTACAGGATTTCGGTAATCATCCTTCTCATATAATGGACTTACGGCCCCAGCACACCCAACATGTCCTGCTTACTGCTAGATTTGTCAGGTCTGTAATTAATAATTGTGTTTAATGTTGATAAATAAAATTGTCAGTGCTCCTTCTACTAATTGGTATTCCAGATAACATTTAATGGGTTTATTTATGCCTTAATAAAAGTCTCCTAATTTAGTTTTCCCTCTACTAGGCAGGTTTTAATCTGTCATTACTTGTCTTATGATGCTATCAGCATAAGATGACAACCATGGAGAAGCTTATTTACATACTGCAGTTCACCATTCTCCACTTCAAGATCTCCCAGTGCTATGCTAATGAAAATATTTGCTTAAAGAGTAATTAGGAAAAGAAACCCCAAACAGCTTTTTTAAAATATAGTTCAAAATATACATTTTTTTAAATCTACTGTGTTAAATGTTCTTGATAAAAGTCTGTAGCAATTTACTATTACAGTCTTTAGAAAAATCCTCAAATCACAAAAATTGCAATGAAGTTGTACATAATTCCAAAAAAATAAATTTCTGAGCTCTACAAATACTGAATGCTATAGCAAGACAGTTTATGCTTGATCAGCAAGATTCAATTGGTCTCTTGCTAAAAATGTGGTTTTCCTATTTTGGAGTGCTACGTCAAAAGAAAATTTACATTTCCACAGCATGAAATTATATTATATCTGAAACTATTTAAATAAAAAAGCAGTGTAATTTAAATTCTATAGACAACATATACAAAGGTACCATATTGGAGAAAACTAGACTTGTACTTTTACCACTGGGACAGAATCAAAATGTTTTCATGCATGAGAAAAAAAATTGGACAAACACTATGTACCTATTGTTTAACAATATTTCAAGCTGTCATTTCATTTCAAACCCAGCTATCTGCTAAGTCAGTCTGAGTATACATAAATAAAAACCTACTTCTTTTACATAAGAACAAGGATTACAAAGAACTTTGCAAGGCCAGAAAGCATAAGGCTTTAAATAAAATGCACACTACTACTTCAGGTTAATGTTTAATGAAAAATAGTGTTGACTATACAAATGTTTTGTGAATGGTAACTACTTTGAAAGATAAAAGAGAAATAAAATATAAATCCACAATGCATTTTTCTATCTGAAAACCAATGAAGAGAATAAATATATTTTATTTTAGTTGTTTACGACCCGCTCATCGCAGCCAATAGCCACTCTAAAACAAGGTCCAAAAATATAAACAGTTCAAAACCAATGAAACAATACTCAGCTAATAAAACAAATAATCATATAATGCATATACACATACACTTAAACATAAGTAAGCAAAGAATTAACTGAAGGCATGCATTTTTTTACAGAATTTTTCACATCAGAAATGAAACATAGAGAGGAGAGAGAGAGAGAGAGAGAGGTTGATTTTTAAGCATCGCGCCCCATCCACGTGTGTGCGGTTCCCAGTGTGCGCAGATGGACGTTAGCTGGCAGTGCGCATGTTATCAAATCTGTGGACCATGCGCACCGGATTTTAAAATCCGCACCCGCGTGTGCGGGCAGCATGCACAGGGGGGAGCGAATTTTCACTAAATACATGCGGCGATGCATTCGGGCCTCCCCCAGTTCCCTTCCAGTCCAATACAATTAAGGAGCAGACTGGGAGGAAACTTCTCTACTCCCTTATCTAAACTTCCTTCCTCTTCCCCCCTCTTCTCCCCACCCCCTAAACCTAACCTGACTTTCCCAAATTTTTTTATTTTCCTACTTACCACTCCTCTGGAGCAGCAGTAATCTCCGCGCTCCGGCTGGCTGCCGGCTCATGCTTCCTCGGATAGCGTCAAATGGCGCTGTCCCGGCCCACCCTGCCCAGCCCTCTTTGGAGAGGTTCGTTACTTATGCGTAATCCAGGGTTTACTCGCAAGGCCCAGCCACACAAGTAAACCCCGGTTATTGCATGCGTGGGCCTTTGAAAATTTACTTGTTAATATATACATGCACACAGAATCATTAAGTAACCAACCATGAACTTTTACAGAATTACTGTGAAAGCACCAACAAAGCTATGTTGGAATGTGTAAAAACACACCTTTCACAAGAATTACAAAGCAAAGCGCAGCCAACATTTTACAGCATACATCAAAGACAAATAAAAAATTAATAATCTAAATGAACAGTGACAGATTTTTTTTTTTTTGGCCCTGCAGTTTCCACCTGCTGCTTTCCACCTACAGTTTCAATAGCAACTGGGTCTCTTGATAGGCAAGGGTGCCATAAACCTTTCACCATAACTAACTTGGGGATGTCTTCCCTCTATTTTAATACCCTCTTCAGAACTTCATCCTACCTCAGCCACGAGCTACAAATAATGGTTCCCTCCCAAACCTGGCAAGTCTGGCCAGGAGGTATGTGACAACTTTTTAAGTATCAACTCTCCTTCCCCCCCCCCCCCCCCCCCCCCCCACCACAAAAAATAGAGAAAAAATTTCATAACAGCCTGTAGAAGTTAATCAAATATGTGCACAAGTTATCAAAGGGAAATTATCCCACCAAAGCTCTCACTCATTTACATCTGTGAACGTGTGTGCAGATATTTTTAGGATTAATTTACACTTTTGCAAATACAAAAGTATGCACATAAATGCACTCCCCAACCCCGCCCCCAGGAACACTTCTGCTCACTGAAGGCAAACTTGCATAATAATTCACAAAACCTTACACAATCTCTCCCCAATTGATCTTACCATCCATCTTCATCCTCACACCTCAGTCAGACCGATTAGAAAAGCCTACCAAGGCACTTTATACGCCCCCCGGCAAAAACATCCCTAAGGAAACGAGCCCTCTCTACAGCAGGTCCTCCTCAATGGAACGCTCTCCCACCGGATCTCCGACAAGACCCCTGCCCGATATCTTTCAAAAAAAAAAAACTCAAAACGTGGCCATTTAGATCAGCGTTTCCAGAATGATGACACCAGTTCATATCTTCACGTTCGCCAGACCAATTCATTCTAGCATGCCTTTACTTGGTATCCTGTTATGTGGATTTCACTGTTCCTACCTAGTGTCTACTCTCTATCGTCCCTACCTAGTGTCGTTGCTCACTGTTCCTATCTAACGACTAGTTTCATTCGAACCCCCACCTTTGAGAGTAATGCTCCATTGAGCGTCACTACCTTCACTGCTGGACCTCAGACCCTGTCATCTGTCTTACATCGCCTTCTGATACGCACCTCTATTTATGATCCTTGGACATTCTGGAAGTTCTTCCTACACCCTTTCCGCTGGAATCATAAACTTGTTTAATCGTGTCCATTAAGTATTTTATTTTATTAAGTTTTAACTAAGTATTTATTAACCATTTTGAGTAATGTCACATAGCTCAACAAATTAGCTCTAAGTCCTTGTATCTCACTTATTTACATGTTTATCCCTTGTTTATTCAATGTCTCCCTTTTTATTCAATGTAATGCTCGTTTGCGATGTTATTTGTTCAAAGTTTATTCATTGTTATTTGTTCAATGTAACGCTTACATGCGATGTTTTTGTTCATTGTAAACCGGTGTGATTTGTATTCTATACAGGAATATCGGTATATAAAAGTTAAAAATAAATAAATAAATGCATACAAGCTACACACACACACACATATATGTTTACCTGCATACTGGCTGGGCAATTTTATAACTGGCAGGTTCTACAAGTAAAGGATCCAACAGAAGAAAATAGGATAAAGCATAAACATTGGCAAGTTAAATGTAAGACATTGATAAGACAGGCTAAGAGAGAATTTGAAAAGAAGTTGGCTATAGAGGCAAAAACTCACAGTAAAAACTTTTTTAAATATATCCGAAGCAGAAAGCCTGTGAGGGAGTCAGTTGGACCGTTAGATGATCGAGGGGTTAAAGGGGGCACTTAGAGAAGATAAGGCCATCGCGGAAAGATTAAATGATTTCTTTGCTTCGGTATTTACTGAAGAGGATGTTGGGGATGGTACCCGTAATGGAGAAGGTTTTCATGGGGTAATGATTCAGATGGACTGAATCAAATCACGGTGAACTAGAAGATGTGGTAGGCCTGATTGACAAACTGAAGAGTGGTAAATCACCCGGACCGGATGGTATACACCCCAGAGTTCTGAAGGAACTAAAAATGAAATTTCAGACTTATTATAAAAATTTGTAATTTATCATTAAAATCATCCATTGTACCTGAAGACTGGAGGATAGCAAATGTAACCCCAATATTTAAAAATCACACACAGGAGCACAAGAAAATGCTGCCGCGGCCTACCTCGCGGTACGCAGAGAAAAGCCTGAATGCGGGGCTTAGTCCACCGGGAAATCTCAACCTGCCAGGCTGTCCAGCTCCCTTAACCCCAACGGGAGTGGGAATGACATCAATACGGCATGCTGTGCATGGAGACTGAAGGAAGGCCTAAAACCCCCTAACTGTCTCTATAAGTGAAACCGGATTTTTTTTGTTTTGGTTTTTTTTATACTTACCAGAGCTCAGTGCTTACCGGCTGAGTACAGAGATGGTCTCAGGCTGCGGGGGTAGATGACAATTGCTGTCACTGCCACCACTCAGCCTCCTGCACCCACTCCCTTTCAGCCGCACAAGCAGCTAAGTCCAGGCTACCAGACCAAGGCACATCTCTGAGGAACCACAGAAATCACCTCAGGAATTTCTCAACTGGGGGAGGGACCTTTAGCTTCTCAATTTAAAATTCTCCTTCCAAATTCACAGCAATCCTCATAGAGAGATGCATGTCCATCAGATGAAATGGAGAATACTGGCAGGCTGGGGTCGCTGCAGGAGTATATATACTGTGACGTCAGTTTCCTCCGTCTCCATCTTCTAGCAGGGGAGCATAACCCACTGGTCCTGAGTCTATCTGTCTACATGCTAGGAAATGGGGCATTTTGTTATAATATAGTCTGGCATTTGAAAGGACTCCCTGCACACACAGCCAAGTGTCTCAAACAAGCCAATCTGGAACATATTCACTCAAAAGCATTCATGACCTATATGGAGGCAGTTAAGGCACAGCCAGGGGAATGTATTAAGTTCACACAGATGGCCTCAAAAAAGGGCTTTGTATAATAAATTCTCTCAGTGTCCCATTCTGCTTGCTACTGATGTAGAGGTTAGGTATGGAGAAAGATCCTTAGATATAGAGCTCTAAAGATAAGATTGCTTGGCCAAAGGTTGGAAGACTTTTGGAGCTGTTTGTTCATAGTTTCCAAATAGGTCACCTGATGTAGACAATGATCATTTTTTTTGTGCAGCATGTTGCATTAAATGAAGACATTGCTGATCACAACAAATATCTGGAGGAATGATTCCACCAACTGGAAGCTGTTATATAGATGTCAACCATCTAAATCCAAATACCAGCCACATACAATTGTTGAGGGCTTTGTCCATTTTATGGGGCCGAAGCAAAAAAAGGTGAACTGAAAGCAGATGCTGAATGTTCAGCACCTGCTTTCCTAATGGGCCCCCAGGCCTCCTTGACAGCGTGCGCCCAAGAGGTCCGCTGTCAGCGGGCTATCCCACTGATTAAGAAAACGAACGCTGAATTTATCAGCGCCCGTTTTCCTAACTGGCCCACATGCATGGGTTAGGAAAATGCATCTAAGACGCACATTTTTGTTAATTGCTGAGCACTCCTAAAAGTAGTACAGAAATAACTGCTTTTCTGTACAGCCTCCTACCTCTGAACCTGACTGCCGGCACCCGTGTCTGACTTGTCCTAAGCTCCCTCTCCCTGAGGGAACTTAGAGCAGGTCAGAAGGAGTGAATAAATCAATATTAAAGTGCCGGGCACTTAATATTAATTTATTCACTCCTTCACTTATTGCCCATTGGTCCGTTCACTGGAATGGATTGGAATGGACCAATCGGCAATATGTCACTGAAATGGACCAATGGGCAATAAGTGAAAGAGTGAATAAATTAATATTAAGTGCCCAACACTTTAATATTGATTTATTTACTCCTTATGGTGCCGGCAGTCAGGTTCGCAAAATGTATGCTAAATTTATCAGTATCTGTTTTCCTAACCCATGGATGTGCCAGGGGTTCAGGAAACAGACACTTGTCAACCAAGCGTCTACATCCTGCACCCAACTGCCGGTGCTTTTTTTTTTTTTTTTAAGATTTGTTCCTCCTACTTAATATCGCAATGATATTAAGTAGGAGGCTGTACAGAAAAGCAGTTATTTCTGTACTACTTTTAGGAGTGCTCAGCAATTAACGCCCGCTCTGGGCAGGCGTTAATTTCTGAGTGCAAAAATGTGCGTCTTAGATGCACTTTTTTTTTTGCCTTCGGAGTGAATAGCTAATAGCCTTATTCACATGCATTTGCATGTGATGAGCGCTATTAGTTTCGCTCCGTGTTGTGGAGGCGCTAATCCCCTTATTGCATTTTGCATCGGCCCCTTTGTGTATAAGTGCTCCTGCACCAGACAGGAACTCAATATTCTGCCTGGGAGGATACTAATGTCAAATCTGATATGTGACATATGGTGAAGCTTATTTCATCTAGGGCCAACAAGGCACTGAATCATATTCAATGTGATACCTCAGTAAGACTCCTATGATACCTCAGTAAGACTCCTATGAAAAACATTGTTCTTGACATATGGGGGGGGGGGGGGAATGGAGTAAAAGCCCCATTACCCAGCATGCAACCAATCAGAAAGCTCAACTAACTCATATAACAACAGAAAATTGTTTTCTTTTTACTGCTGAAAAGAAAATTTAAACAGAATGCTAAACATTAGAGAGCACAGAGCTTCACTCCAGCACCACCCCCTCCTGTTCCCTGCAGGCTGCTGCCACTCTAGTCTGATGTTATAGACACAGTTGAAGGCTGTTTTAAAATCTGCATTCTTTAAATTACACTTATTAAGAAGAATAAAACAAATTCTGTACTACAACCATTTGTAATATCCTATACTGATTACAAGAATTCACTATATCAAGGGCTTCCTACTAGTTATGTTAAATTGTTACAGCTATTAAAATATGCAGCAGCTCATTTCATATTTTCTTGTACATTCAGAAATCATGCTTTACTGATTCTCTTTCAGTTAAACTGGCTTCCCAAAATAAAGAAAGTTCAAGATCTTAACAAGTGTCTTCTGGGTTCTTTCAGGTGATGGCCCACAATATTTAAGAGACCATGTATATGTACCTAGCCAATTTCTCTGCTCAGAACATGATAATTTGTTAGGCATACCAACACATAGAACAGTAAAGTTACAAATGACGTGTAAGCATGCCTTTTCGGTTACAGGTCCATCTCTGTGGAATGACTTGCTTCACCTAATTTCTAATTATAAGTCTTTTTGGAAAAAGCTTAAAGCTTACTTTTTCAAATTGCTTTTACTTAAGTTTACTGTGGTTATGTCTATCTGTTTTATGTTTTATAATATAGTGTCTTGATGGTAATTATAAAATGTTGGTGTTTCACTGTAACCCATCTAGAATGGCTACTAGTTTGGATTCATGGGACAAAAATTTAATAAGTACAAATAAATAAAATACTATTTATAATAGTAGATACTTTCAGATAACTAGCGTAGTAAAAAGTAAAATATATCACCTTTTTTGTTAATAACCTCTTGTAAGTCAGCGATAGAACTGATTATTGCAGCGAGAAGATCTGAACTAGTGAACCAGTTTATAGTTTCATGACCAAGGCTTTGTTCCTTTTGGTATCCTATCGAAAACAGAGAGAAAAGAAAAATGCTAAATGTTTTAAAACTGAATCAAAATACATCTTTAAGAAGCATGGAGCAGTAATTCAGCAGTTTGAAAATAAAATATATGTCAAATTTTTTATTAAAAGTCTTTGTTTCAAAAATTTCTATTTTCAAGCACAAGATCCCAATAAACAAAAAATATCCTCTCCCCTTCCCTAACCCACACACACAGGCAAAGAACTCCTACTTTACGAGGCATTAAAATGATGGTATAAAAATCTAAACATAAGAATCTGAATGCAGTGATATCATGTTCAATTAGAACTATTTTATTTTAAATTGCATTTACAGTTTAATTTTTGTATTCCATGAGCAAATCTTCCCCAGGGATAAAAGATACATAACCAAAAAGACCAAGCCAACTTAATTTATCAATACAACTTTTTCTGGAATGCATCCTTCTGAAATGGGACCAAAATGAAAGGTTGTCACGTTTTCTTTTTAAAAGCTTACGATTGAACCCTAAACTATTTAAATATGGACCCTACTTACAATAAATTTAATAATACTTCCCTTGGGAGTCTAAGAATTCTTGCACTGCATAACCTGGACCATAAAAGCATTCCATCAATCAAATATGATCAGTGGAAAGCAAAGTTGCTTACCTGTAACAGGTGTTCTCCTAGGACAGCAGGATGTTAGTCCTCACATATGGGTGACATCAGATGAAGCCCAGCATGGAAAAACGTTTGTCACTATCCATGCGGGGTCCTTCTTCAGTCTCATAATATAGAATTACGAAAAATAAACTAGGAGAAACCCCAACTCCGCGGGATGGTGGGTGGGTTTCCTGAGGACTAACATCCTGCTGTTACTCTGCTTTCTCCTAGGACAAGCAGGATGGTAGTCCTCCCAAGTGGGTGAATCCCTAGCTACAGGCTATTCCTAAACACGAGGACCAACAGTCACCTAACCAGGTGCCAATGGGCACAACAACCGAGGTGCTGTTGGTAACAGAGGGAGACAGTCTGAACCCGAAAAAAGGGCCTGAGGTAGGAAAAGTGGGGTTTCACAGCTGAAAGATTCCAGAGGACAGACTGGCTGAAATTGCTGTTGTGTCGGCCACTCAACTATGTTAAAGAAAAAATTACACATAATAGCTGTAATGTCTATGTTTAACACCCCTGCTCGAAATGATGCCAAGCACAACAAACAAAAATGTGAAATTAAAAAACAAAAAGAAAGATTAAAATACAAGGAAAAACAATCATCTCTCAGGATATTATTGCTTAAAATATGTATAGTAAGGAGGAAAACACATTTTTGGTAACTTTCTCCCTTTTTATGAACATTTGTCTTCTGACAAACAAATTCATAATAAAGTATCTCATACATTTCATTTCATACAATGCAAAATCATCTTACTTGACAGGACATGATTTCTCTGGCTTCCTCCTGAGCACACCAAGATTCCAATGCCTTCCTTGAAACCTTCCATCCATGTGAAGAGAGAGTTACACGACTGACCCAAACACTGAAGTCTGTTTGCTGCCAAAACTGCAATAACACCCTTCCGGAATACACGAATCATGCCTTTGAAATGTTTTTTATTTATTTTGTCATCATCTTGTTTCTTTTTCTCTGCATCAGATAAAGCTTGAACCAGCACTCTAATTTCCTGTTTAAGTACTTCATAGGTGTTGACTTGATCCTGGAGAAAGTCTTTTTGTGCAGACAAGGCACATGATCGGCTATAGAGAGGATACAAAGCACCAGCCAATAAGGCACAGGCAGCCAATAGAGATTTATGCTCATTTTGAGTATGTATTAACAGATTTTTCATGTGAGAATTTTCAAAAGCCATCTGATCCTTTACTTTTTCAGCATCGATCATCTTTTCTTTGGCTTTCTCCGCAGTCCCTTGAAATTTCTGCAGTAAAGCAACAAAAAGCAGTATTAAGTTAAGTACTGAAGTGCATTTCAACATCAAGATTACTTATTTTAAACCAAAAATGCTACTTTATTGTTTTGTTTTTTAAAAGGTAATTATAGACAATGTGTTCCTTCTTTAGGTTGTTTGTGAAGCTAGAATCAGATGCAAAATGAATTAATTTTGTTTACATTTTTACCGGTAATTAAATTGTTTTTACAGCTGACTCCTTTTCAGAATAGTGGCACATAGAAACAAAAGCATTTTAAAGAAAATAGTTTATCCTCTACATTCAAGATATTACATTTATGTTGTGTTGGTATCAACACTGATCAAATGTCTACAGTCAAGTAGAAAACAAAGAATAGAAGATTAAAATCCCTAAGGCTGGATGCTTAACAGGGCTGCCAGACATGGTCAAGGACAGGAGAGCGGCCCGGCCTTTGAGCTTAGCCTGGTGTTCTTAGCTCAGGGCCAGGCTACCCAGAGTGATCAATGGTTATAGCGGGGTGAGGGTGGAGGGCTAAACTAGTGCAGAGCTGGTAGAGAGGTTAAAGGGGCCAGGAGGTCACAAACCCAAACTTTTTCAACACTCCTCTCAGTTGGAGTTTGTATTGGAAACTGAGAATTCATCTGGGCATTTTCTTCTTATTGCTTGCTTATCTCTTAAGTTCCAATAAATTTGCCACAGCTCACTTATAACACAATTTTATGGCAGGGACAGGCCCTCCATGCACCACGGAAGTGAACATCAAAATTTTTTTAACATTTTAGACAGAAGGTCTGGCTACCATTTCCTGTAGATCAGGGGTGGGGGCCTTCATACCTATGCAAGAAGGGAGGTGGGGGGGTCAGGTAGTCACAGCTTACATGGCTGGATGAGGGTCCCCTGACCTGCAAAGTTAACACCGCTCATTTCAATACCCCTCAGTGCGCCAGGATAACACCTCCCACAAAAAGGTAGAGATCCATATTTAGCCACTGTGCAGCTCAGTATGTTAGCTAGATAAACTTATCCAGCTTAACTTGGCCTATATATTCAGTGACACAGACGCACCGCTTAATATATCTGGCTATCCGGAAAGTTAGCCAGATAAGTTTAACTCATCTCCTCCCAGTTATACTCCCAGAACACCCAACGTATCCAGCCGAATTTTAGCCAGATAAATGCTAAATGCTTCTGAATATGGACCTCATAATGACCAAGAGAATTATTCAAATGACAAATCAAAATTGAATGATAATCCCATACGAACCCTAGTGGAGTAGAAGAAAATAAAACTGAAGCCATGTGTTCACTCATGACTTGACGTTTCCATGTCATATTTAGGAACTGCAAGGTGGTGGGAATAATCAAGAGGAAAGGGATACAACACAGGTTGTGGGGAGTCTCTGGGACAAGCTAGTCTGGGCTGGGCTGGACAGGGATATTAATCTTGTATCCAAGTACTTGCTTCACAACTAGACAAACCTAACTAAAGTTAATGGTTATCTTCAAACACAAAGAGCAATAGGTGAAACAAACATGCAAGACACTGCTATTCTTCTCAGTAATAGTTCTTTTACTTCTTTATTCAGTTAAAAACCAGAGTCACTCGGCATGCTCAATAACACATCGTATTGTCTGGTTTTAATAGTTTCATATTTAAGGCCCCAGGATGGAAAGGGACAAACAAAGCTGCTAGTTAGTTCTTTTCAATTAACTTAGACTACCAACTATATGATGTACATTTATCAACATGTGATTTTGTTCTCTCACTTGTTCTAAGCTAATGGTTAATAGCCCAAATCAGGCTAAAAACAGCTTGCAATTAAGCATGCAACCATATAAAAATTACCATCCTGAGAAAAATACACACAATTAGAAGAGTATGGTAGGAAACTGGGGACCATTTACAGAGCTGAAGTAGGCATAAAGATTAAAGCTTTAAATTTGTCCATTCACATAGAAAATAAGCTGTCTATCCAATAGCAGCCTAACAAATGCACCTTATCCAACAAAGGTAAGAAGTGCAGGAGAGCTCAAGAGCAGAACATGAACAAAAGTAGGAAAATGTAGAAAAAAAAATCTTTTAAAATCTGTTATTAAATCAGAATGATGATGAAAATATTTTTCAGCATAGATACAAAACTAAGAAGACATAGTGAAAAGTATCAAGGCACATATAGTACAGATGGAGTTATACAATGGAATAAGCCAAGTCCAGTAGAGCCTTCCCGAGCACCTGCGACCCCCTTCCCCCTCCAGTTCCAGAGAAATCAGCTGAAGCTGATTCCATTCAAGGTGGTGTTGGTAGGAGAAAGGGGCAGGAGTGATCCCCACTCACTTCTGCATCACCACTATTTAAAAATGGCACCAATTTCAGGGTTGGCCAGCACCATTTTCTTGAACAGCAATGCAAACAAAACACACATACAAGAAAATGACAGAGGCTGACCCCGAGACAAGTGTTATTTTCACATCACTTTGATGCCAGTCTTAGGGTTTTTAATTAGTGGCAGGAGAGAGGGGAAATCACTCCTGCCCATTTCCCCTACCTAGAACCCCATGGAAGAAGCATAAGCTGGGAAGATCCTTAGCCTGGCTGATTTCCCTAGGGCAGGAGGGATGCTGGAGGGGCCTGAGGAGACCATAACACCTGGGCTTGACTCAGCCAAGCCAGATAAGCCCAGGCCCTGGCATCTTAGCAGTAGGTGGGGGTTTACTGAAAGGCCCAGGAGGCCCTCCCCTAAAACAAAAAATTAAGTCTACACATTCTGAGTACTCTTGAAGCACTCACACATCATAGTGTCTAGTGCAGAACTTCTTCAAGTATCACCATGACATACAGACATCACATCTGGGCCTGTTAATAGTCTGAGACATCACAGTGGCTATGGGCCATTTCAAGACCTGGCTATTAGAGCAACTTTGGTCAGCTCTACAAGCTTCTCGTACATTTCCTGCCAGAATCAACCCACTCTCAAAAACATCTTGCTACATAGCCCGTTGCTCTAACCACTAGACTACTCCTCCACTCACATTACTTTGCATACTTTGAACAAATGACTTTTATAATGGGGTCATAGAAAAGGTTTCCTTCTGACAACTCTCCCATATAGATCATTGTTTTATCAGCAATGCTGTATTGCGGACTACTCCCATGGCAAATAAACTTTTCAGCAGGGGTTTGCAGTGATTTGTGGATTCTGTTTTGCAGATCTGACAAGTGTTTGGGCAGATCTAATCAAGATCTTGCGCAACTAATAGTTTCATATAACTTTCATTTCTTAAGAAATTGTGAAAACTATTGATGCTGCTGCCAAATCAATGGGAGAACTCAATATTGGTAATCATGTGTTTCTAAGATAAGCCAAAGATATTTTCTAGGGGACCTGTGAATCAGGATGTGATGGTAAGTATCCTTGAGATCCAAAGTAGTTAACCATTCTTCTTTCTCTGAGGTTCCCAGAGAGTCAATTTTGAATTTTCCCTTTTGAGACAGGTGTTCAGTTCTCTCCAAAATAGGATAAACCCTGTGGTCTTCTTGGGTACTAGGAAGTATCTGAAGTAAAATCCTTTTCTTCTTTGGAAATGTGGAACATGCACTATCGCTTGAGCTAGTAAAAGGGAGTTTAATTCCAGTTGAAAAATCTTCTGTTGATCCTCAAATTAGTGACAAAGGTGAGACATCACCAGTGGCAGAATGAATTAAAAATTTAGATAGTAACTATTTGTCACAAAATGGAGCCAAGACACTCGTGTAAGGCTTACCAAGATCCTTTATTTTCTGTACACGCTTAGCAAACTACTCTTAGCTTTTGCTTATACAATATAGTATGGCTGTAACACAACTAACAGTAATGGGAGTATGTGATGACAATAAATAATAAAAGGATATAATGAAAGTATACCAGCAAAGCAATATTTACAAATATGCACAAGAATGCTTTCCTGAAAACTTGGTCCTCAGCAAGTCAGCAGTGTTCTTCATGGGTCAGTCTGCAGGAAGACACAGCGCTGTGAGTAGAGAGGTCAGAGAGCAGGAATCAGGGGTTGATGCTCTGGCTGTTCCAAATTGCCAGCTGCCCAAGTAATTTATAGCATTCAGACAACTGCACAAAACTGGCAATGAGCCCAGTTTCTGTCACACAAACTGTGACCAAGCACTCAGTTTCTATTACACAAACTGTCACCAGCTTCCCCCTTCCAGGCTGTGAGTTCAGCATTACACTTTTCCGAGTCACACAACCTATGACTGCATGCTGAACTTCTCAGAGTTCACAAACCCTGCTGAGTTCTTCTGTGGTTTATTCTCTCATGTATGGAGCTAAAAACTATCTCCTGTACGTACATCCATTGAGATGTGTTGTGCAAACCTGTCCCTCACTAATACATCATTCTTAATCATTTTTAGATTTTTAGAACCCATTTGTCCATTATGAAGGACCTTTGTGGAAGGAAAAACTGCAACTCATTTAACAGATGAGAAATGTTTTCCTGCTCCTCATGAGATATAGAAGAAGAGGGGTCTTTAACGTTTTGTAAAATATAATAACTGTATTATACCATTTGTAATTTATATGCCGAAATCTTGAAATTTCTGCCTAGTACTGTCTCTTTCGAATAGACACCATTAGTTTAGATTCCTTTCCTGGTGCAATGGAGGAGAAGGCTTTAGATCTTTTAGCTTTTTCATTACTGCTTCCCACTACTAAACAGTCATGTGGCAACTGAATCTTGGAGTGCTATAGATGCTGTTGAACCTTATATTTGATATTAATATTTTTGCTAAAGAAAGCCCTATTAAAGGAGTTTCCAAATTCTCATGTGCAAGTCCTGCAATGTCTTATGCATAGGCATTGTCTTTATTTGTTTAGATAGCTGAATGAATTTAAAACTCTTTGAGATTCTTCTAGTCCTGCATTCTCCTCAAGCTGAATTGGAATGCTGGCATCAACAGAAAAGTTGGATAGGATGTATTCTCAGGTGGAATGTCACTTCTCTGAGGGCGAGGATATGGTTCTGAAGGCAAAAAAAGCCTTCTTCTGACTGAAGGGACTCAATACTTCGACACATTAGAATCTTCATAGTCTGGGATAATGACTGGAGGTTCCTTGGAAGAAGGCTGCTTCAGAAAAGTAGATGGAGCAGTAGATAGTTGTGCCTGAAAAGCAAAATACATATCAAAAATAAATAAATGCCTTGCCAATTTCTTCAAAATAGATTGGGGTTCAGAATGTCTTTCTGAACTGGGCTGTAAATTAGTCATATACAAAATTTGTCCACAACCTCTGCACAAAACTATTACATTGGTAAATGTGGCAATGGACGTGGTGCTTTAATGGATGAGGTGTCTGATTCTAGTACCAGTATCTTAGGAGTTGCTCTATAAGAGATGGTCTCATGGTCTCCATCTTTAATTTCATAGCCCTAAAGGTCCCCAAGAGCCAGGACATCGTTTCACAGGGACCAATGGGTCATGGTCTGCCCCCAGAATCTTAGACATAAGTTACAGGAATCCACATTACACATTGTTTTGATATTTTAAACACATTTCAAAGGGTTTCTTCCTCATCCTGTGTCTTGCCCGACATTTTGATGAAAAATAAATTGAAAGAATTTTTTTTCCTTGAAAAAATGAAATAAATTAAAACTAAGAAAAAATGTAATTATAGAAAACCCTAAAATATTGCGATGACAGCAACATTTCTTCCATCGGATTGCTAAAGTGAATGAAAAGGACTGACTAGGCTCGAGCGGCAGAAGCAGTGTGAGAGCATCCACACATGTTCAGAAACATTTTTTTTTATGGTTCTGAGCTAGTTGAGAGCTTTTTCCACATTAGTACCAGATGACATCAGCCATTTGTGTGGCTGTTTGTTCCTTCTTGTCCATGGACAAAAACGCCCTAATCCTTTCCTCAATAGGAGGAACATTCCATCTACTTTACCATTTTTGTTGCCCTTTTCTGTACTTTCTCTAGTTCCACTATGTCTTTTTTTGAGGTAAGTGACCCTAACTGCATGCAATACTGAAGGTGCAATCACACCATGAACCATACAAAGGCATTATGCTAGTCTTTGTTTTGTTCTCCATGCCTCTCTGAAATATTCCTAACATTCTATTTGCTCTATGAACCACTGTCACACACTGATCAGATGATTTAAAGTATCGTCCAGAACGACTCCAAGATCTTTTTATCTGGGTAGTGATTTCGAATACCGCACCTCCATGCTACCTTCCATAGGCAATCAGTGCTGCATCCAGCAGGCCATTCACTATTGCCCCCTACTGGACCCTCTGTTTTGCCTCTTCCGGGTGAGGCTGTGAAGCTCTATCATGAGGTTTTTGGTACCTCAGACACAGTCTTGGCAGGATCATTCCTCTGCAGGCTCTGGCTACTCAGGATCTGTTCTGGCTTCAACTGCAGTGGCTCTCTCTGCCCCATGCTCAGGGTTCCCTGTATCACCTTTCAGGCCAAGCACACCATTTAGCCTCCGTTTGGCCGCGTGTTTTAGATGCACTATTATTACCCCTTATACTGTAAGGGGTAATAGCGCATGGAAAAAAACCGCACATTTTACTCTCAGAAATTAACACCCAAGGGCAGGCGTTAACCATAGTAAGCACCGGGAAAGTGTACAAAAAGCAGAAAAAACAGCTTTTCTGTACACCCTCTGATTTAATATCATAGCAATATTAAGTCGGAGGCACCAAAAATACAAAAAAAAAAAAAATCTGCCAGCCGGTTAGTAGGTTAAAAAATGGACGCTCAAAACGGCGTCCGTTTTCCGAACCTGTGGCTATCAGCGGGTTCGAAAATCAACACCGGTAAAATTAAGCGTCAGCTGTCGGACCCACTGACAGCCGCCGCATCTGCTAATAAGGAGGCGCTAGGGACACACTAGAGTCCGTAGCGCCTCCTTATTAGCGCAGGCCCTAATTTTAATACAAAACTGCAAGTTTTATTGCAACGGCCTGAATGTTAGGCCACTCTCTGGAATAACCTTGGTCAGCCTTGGTCAAGCTGTCCTCTTCTTTAGATATCTCCCAGTCTTTTGTTCTTCTGGAGATTATAACCCAAATCAGGTAACTCACAGTGTTGCTGCACTTTCCCCTCTTCCAGGCAACACAAGCTCTCCTCTAGATATGAGGCCATGAGAGCAAACTGGGCTTTCAGCTTCTTTTTAGCGCAGGAAAGATGGCTCTTTATGAAGCTCTCCTGTAACTGCCTTTGTCTTTCCAAAAGGATTTGAAGGCAGACATCCATTTTTAATTCTAGTGCAGAGCCAAAGCTTGCTACTGGAGTTTACACACTGTGCACACACTAGCAGTTTTACTTTCTGCCAGGACCATGCCCTGCCCAATCCACAGCTTCTCTGTACCACTATTTTCTCTCTTTTTTTTCTTCTGTATAAAGGTATACAAAAAAAAAAAAAAAACGTTCTCTTGTCCAGCACTAACTTCACTGAGTAAGCCCTAACTCCAGATAAAGCTTGCCTCCTTTATCTGCTGTAGACCTAAACCTGACTTCCCTCCAGGCTCCACCACCTCTCTCTGTTTTAAAGGCAATTCCTCCCCTTTTTTTTTTTTCTTCTATGCTATTTCAGCCAGCAAGTTTAAAATCCCAATGCCCTGAAGTTCTAGCAGCATTTTTCTTCTCTCCCAGTTCCATTCCTTAGGCAGGGTTACACAAAAATATTTTTCTTTTCTGTTCTCCCCTTGGAGACCTGGGGTTTATTTTTCTGTGCCAAGTGTAGAAAAATCCTCAAACTGACACCATATGTGAGGATGGCTGAGCAAATCTTGTGAGCTTGAGTAGGAACCATGCTGAATCCCGCCTTTTCTTACACAATTTCAACCATTATAACTATTATCAATAAAACAACATCATAGTAGACTGCCTACCTTTGCAGTGTACTCCCAACTCAAACTTCCAGAGAGGGTCAAGGAGCTCCTACTCTTGGGGATGTGGGCCCTCTGATCCCAGCTGGGCTTACATTCTTATGCCTGTCCCAGCAAGGTCCCACCCACAGAGCTCTCTCGTTTTCTCTCTCTCTGTAGGATTTAAGGTGGACCAGGCATCACACACAGGTTAAGGAGGGGAAATCGGAGCAGTCTGTCACAGCTCTCTGAGTATCTCTTTTACCCCTTGGTCATCTCAAAGGGTCCAACTGACTTCCTCACAGGCTTTTTCCTTAGGGCATATTTGGAAAAAAAAATTGTAATTAATTTTTACTTCGATTGACATTTTTTTTCAAATTCTTGGCCTGCCTTATTACTGTTTTACATCTAAATTGCCCATGCTTATGCTCTTTCCTATTTCACTCCTCTGCTTTCCTTTTTTTTTTCTAGATGTCAATTTGGCTTTAATTGCCTCATTCATCTTACCATTAAACCATGCTGGCAGTCATTTTTTACTTCCTTCGAACTTTTTAAATACATGGAATACATTTTGCCTGAGTTTCCAAAATATTTAATTTTAAATAATGTCCACACCTCATGTGAACATGTCATTTTTGCAACTGTTCTTTAGGTTTTTTTTCCTATGTTTCCGTATTTCTTCGATTGTAAGACACACACTAACTTCAGTACCACCAACGATTAAAAAAAGCTTTGCTTAAAGAAAAAAATTCATTTTATTCTTAGAATCATTCTTAGAAATATTCTAAAAAAATTTATGAAATTCCTAAGAAATTTTAAAAGATCTTCTGAGAAATATTTTTTTTTTCTTTAAGCAAAGCTTTATTAAGTGTTGGCGGCATATATCTAACAAATATTTTTACTATAATAGAAAATCAGTTTACTAGCAAAAACAATTGTGAAAAACACTAATCGTAAACAATGTCAGAAAAACAAAAATACAAAATTCTACCACAAGTATTTTATTAATTTCATCCTTCCAAATCCATATACGAGACAGATTCATCAGAGTCAGATTCTTCTGAGCCCTCTTTATCGTCATTATCCCATAATATATCATCTTCTGAGCCATCAAGAGTGTTGGTGATGCAACATTTTAAAAATGAGTGCTGCACTATTCTTTCTGAGATTAGCTTCCAAGCTGTTGATACCCATTTCTGCCAATTTTGATGCTGGTGCTTTCTTAATTTTTCCGGAAGGTGTCAGCGGAAGGCTGTCAGTTAACAGCCAGGATTCATATTCCTTTCTCAAGTAATCCTTAAATGGTTTGTTGACTGAAACATTGAGGGGATGTAATTGAATCACAGCCAAGTCACCACGTTTTTGCATGATTTTATTTTTCACCTGGTTGAACAAATGTCTCATAAATGCATCAAGAACTAGCATGTTAAGTGGGTTAAAAAAGACTTCCAGGATGTCTATTCCACACATCACTTAGCCAGTCTTCCATAAGCTCTGCAGTCATTCAACCATTTTTTTGTGCATGCACATCATCATCTTTGGGAAAAATTTCATTCTTCGGTATGGTTTTTTGATTTAAAATTAAATATGGTGGAAACTTACGACCCTAACCCTGTGATGCATATCACAGTGATGTTGAGATTACTTACCTGATAATCTCTTTTTCCTTAGTGTATGCAGATGGACTCAAAACAAGTGGGTATAGCGTGCTCGTGCTAGCAGTTGGAGACGGATCTGACGTCAGCACGGGTATATATACCCCCACAGGAAGTGCAGCAATTCAGTAATCTTCCTTATAAAAGCTTTATGGATATATGTGTAACTGACCGATCGATTAAATAAACAGGATTACCCTGACCGATTGATAGTAGCTGGAGACCGCCAGTGTCCTCAACCAGAAGGTGTCGACACCCGGCAGGGTGGATGCCCTATTATAAGAAAACATGGCTTACCGTGAGTCGGTGAATCCCCATATATACCGGCAGCCGGGCAGGATGCTGAGTCCATCTGCATACACTAAGGAAAAGGAGATTATCAGGTAAGTAATCTCAACATTTCCTAGCGTGTAGCAGATAGACTCAAAACAAGTGGGATGTACAAAAGCTACTCCCGGACTGGGCGGGAGGCTGCCCGAGGTCCATTCAGGATAGCCCTCGCGAATGCTGTGTCCTCCCTGGCCTGGACATCCAGGGAAGGTATGGAGGGAGGACCACGTCGCCGCTTTACAGATCTCTGCAGGCGACAGCCCGTATGACATAGTGAGGGCAAAGGTAGCGCCGGCGCCATTTTGAAGATTGGCAATACGGCCCGCGTGCAGGAGGTCACTCCCGGACCCCCGCTGGACTTTTGGCAAGTCTAGTGGGGGTCAGGAGGCCCCCCCAAGCTGGCCAAAAGTCCCTGGGGGTCAAGCGGGGGTCCGGGGGCGATCTCCTGCACGCGTGACGTCAGAAGCCAGGAACCAAAATGGCGCCGGCGCTACCTTTGCCCTGTCACATGATAAGGGCAGATGATGTACAGATCCTCATTCCTATTACGAGTTCTATTGCAAATGCCCTGAATACCTGCAACGCAGCCCTCTCAGAAATTAAAAAAATACTCACGGACAACTATTTGGCTATCAACACCAACAAAACTGAGCTACTCCTCATCACACCTCCAAAAAACACTACACTGAACAAGTCTTTACTATCACAACGTTCAAAAAATTCATCTCGGAGACGGTTAAAAACGGATTCTTCAAGCTCCACACCCTAAAACGCATCAAGCCACTCTTACACCCATATGACTTCCGCACAGTACTACAAGCAACTATACTATCAAAGCTTGACTACTGCAATGCACTGCTACTAGGCTTACCAAAAACCACACTTACAACCATTGCAAATGTTACAAAATGCAGCGGCCCGCATTATTACTGACACACGCCGTCACGAACACATTACTCCTGCACTTCAGTTTCTACACTGGCTCCCCGTTTCATCCAGGATAATATACAAAACCATAACGCTAATACATAAAGCCATCTACAACAAAAATATGCTTTGGTTCCCTGAACACCTACACTTCAAAGAGTCAAACCGACCAACCAGACCCCAGCATCTAGCCAGACTGCCGATTCCCTCTCCTAAAATGACCAAACTTGCCTCTACAAAAGATCGATCTCTCATCATAACTGGTTCCACAATATGGAACAGCATGCCCTCGGATCTACGCCAGGAAGATTGCCACAAAACATTTAAGCAAAACCTAAAAACCTGGTTGTTTAAAAAAGCATACTATTAATTAACTGACTGGGTCTTCTACTACTCAATCATGTCGCCGTCACCTCCTACCCCCCTTCCCCCCCCCCCCCCCCCTACCCCCTCGCACCTAGAAACTTTCCCTCTTCTTAAGTATTACCAACTCTACAATACCGCCTCCTACCTAAAAGAACATCTACCAGACGAGCCCTTCACAATAACTTAAAAACCCTCACCCCTATCTTGATTACACCAATCACCCAGCTTCTAGGCCTCTCCCTCTTCTCACTCTCTCTTTTCAATGCACAATCTCTAACGAAGAAATCCCTAATTTTCAATGATTATCTCACCGACGCCAAGCCAGATATCTGTGCAGTTACCGAAACATGGCTTAAGCCCTCAGATACAGCTTTAATAAACCAACTACCTACACAAACCTATGATTTCTTTTCACTCCCGAGACTGAAAAAAAGAGGAGGTGGTATCCTTCTGGCTACCAAAAAAAGCCTCAACTTCTCCCAACATCCTTTCAGCTCTAACTCTAAACTGGAAGTCGACTTCTTCACCTCACAACATCTTCAAATCCTTCTTGTCTACGCCCCCCCGGGACTCCTAGAATCCAATGTCTCCCCCATCCTTGAAATCACCACCATGCTCATCAACCTGGATACTCCAGCAATCATTTTAGGAGATTTCAATCTGCACATAGACAATCCCTCACCATCTAACAGCTGCGTAACACTCATCACAGCCCTGTCTGCTATGGGATTCCAACAACTAGTCAACGAACCCACACACAAAGCGGGTCACACTCTGGACTTGATTTTCGTCAACAAGGGCATTACGACTACATCCAATCTGAAGAACAAAAAGGTTCCATGGTCAGACCACACTCTCATCTCTACTTCATTCACGCTGAAAAAATCCAACACTCCCTACATCCCCTCTCCTTCATTCCACTACAAGAGGCGATGCTCACCAGAAGACCTTAACAACCAATTGGTCTCACAGCTCCCCCTATTAGACCTCACCGACCCGAACACTGCCATTCGCTCCTGGAACAACATAACAGAAAACATAGCCAACAAGCTTTGTCCTTCAACTACAAAAAAATCTCACACCAATGCATCCAACAGACAACCTTGGTTCACTAATGAACTCAGAAAACTAAAACAAAGTTTAAGAAAAAAAGAAGCGACTTGGCGCAAAACCCCTTGTGACATCACCATCTTTTCATACAAATCCACACTATACCAGTACAAATCCCTCACTTCAAAATCAAAAAAAGACTATTATGCTTCTAAGATTCACAACCTGGACTTTGACGCCAAAGCCCTCTTCGCTTATGTCTCCAGCCTCACTCAAACCATTCCGCGAGAAATCCCCGGCAACATGGCACAACCCAAAGCGGAAGAACTCGCTCAGTTTTTCCAAGATAAAATCACCAATCTCCTAACACAACTGCCTTACAATACAGCCGACCTCCAGACATATCAACAACCTGCCCACAAAAACGTCAGCTTAAACACCTTTGAACCCGTCTCTTCCACAGAAATACAAACCATCCTGAGAAGAATGAAACCTTCATCTCATCCTGCAGACCACATCCCCTCCAAACTACTTCTATCTGTTCCAGACACAATAGCCACCTCATTGAAAAATATCATCAACTGCTCTCTAGCCCAAGGAACCTTCCCAGATGATCTCAAAATGGCCTCAATCTCACCGCTCCTAAAGAAACCTAACCTAGACCCGAAGGACCCTAACAATTTCCGCCCCATAGCTAACCTCCCATTCATCGCCAAGATCATGGAAAAACTAGTGAACTCTCAACTCTCAGATTTCATCGAAGACAACAATCTTCTCTTCACCCCACAACACGGCTTCCGAAAAAATCAAGGCACAGAATCCCTCCTCACCTCGCTGACAGACCATATCTTACTGGGCCTCGACAAAGGAAACTCTTTCCTATTGATCTTGTTAGACCTATCCGCAGCGTTCGACACTGTCAACCACGCCATCCTCCTAAACCAGTTGTCGTCCATAGGAATCTGCGGCACCGTCCTATCTTGGTTCAAAACCTTTCTCAATAACAGAGGTTACAAAGTTAAACTCCAAAACAAGGAATCCTCAAGATTCGACTCGACCATAGGAGTCCCACAAGGTTCTTCATTATCTCCGACTCTATTCAATATTTACCTGCTTCCTCTCTGCCAACTTCTCACTGACCTCAATCTAAAGTACTTCCTATACGCAGATGATATTCAAATCATCATCCCCATCAAAGACTCATACTCTAAAACTCTTGACTACTGGGAATCATGCCACCAAAAAATCAAACAACTACTCAACAGCCTTCACCTCATCTTAAATTCCTCCAAGACAGAAATCCTACTCATCTCTCCTGAGAACAATACACCTAACATTGCTCTTTCTACCAACCTACATACCACACAAGTTAGAGACTTAGGAGTGTTATTGGACAACCGGCTAAACTTCAGGGCACACATCAACAAAACAACCAAAGACTGCTTCTTTAAACTCCAGGTTTTGAAAAGGATAAGACCTCTCTTCCATGCTCAAGACTTCAGAACGATCATCCAGGCAGTCATTTTTTCAAAATTAGACTATTGCAATTCCCTATTGCTAGGTCTGCCTTCTTCCTATTCCAAACCATTACAGATGGTGCAAAATTCAGCAGCCCGACTACTAACAGGCACAAGAAAAAGAGACCACATATCACCCATCCTGAAAGAGCTACATTGGCTACCTGTATACTTCCGTATCATGTACAAAGCCATATGTATCATTTTCAAAACTATACATCAATGCACTTCCCTCGATCTTCAATTCCCTCTCCAAGTATACAACTCGACAAGACCTACCAGAGATGTTTATAGAGGCACACTCCAAGTTCCCCCTGCGAAATCGACTAGACACATTACCCTAAGAGATCGCGCCACCTCCACAGCTGGCCCCCTTCTGTGGAATTCCTTACCCACAGATCTCAGACTAGAACCCTGCCTCCTAACTTTTAGGAAAAGACTTAAGACTTGGTTATTCAAGCAAGCTTTCCCAGACACAATTTAATGACACAATCCAAGGACACAATCCAAGGACTCCTCTAAAACATCCAGCCATTAATCATGCCATTTGCACATAACTTGTAATTTGACTTGTATATCGTTTAACCATTTTATTCTTTCCTATTTCTTCCTCTTCACCAAGTTTTGCTACCCTTGTTAATTGTAACTGTACCTTCGGTCACCTCAGTTCTAGTTTGATGTATTTAATGCACTCCCGTTTCATGTAAACCAGCAAGATATGTTCTCATGATTGCCGGTATATAAAAACCTTAAATAAATAAATAAATAAATAAATAAATAAAAGTATTACTCGATGTATATTTTAGTTTGCCTAGTTTATGGGTAAACCTTATTACCTATTATATCAGTTTACATGTTGTATTGTAAAGCGCCTTGCTGAATTATTGTTATCTGTAAACCGAGGTGATGTGACACACGTGCCGCGGTATATAAAAACCTTTAAAATAAAATAAATAAATAGTGGTTAGAGCAGCAGGCTACGAAGCAGGAGACTAGGGTTCAAGTTCCACTGTTGCTCCTTGTGACTTTGACCCTCCATTACCTCAGAGACAAACTTAGATTGTAAGCCCTCTGGGGATAGGGAAAAAAGTGTGAAAAGTGAAATATAAAAATCTAAATAAAAAAACTAAGTATGTGGGTAACTTGTACAGCAACTTGTACCTTTATGGGGGAGACCTGAATGGTCCTTTTCTGCTGTCAATTTTATGTTTCTCTGTTATGTTTCTATCCTGGTAAAGGCTCACCATAAACCAACGAGATAATGAGTGCATTGTCCAGAGGAACAGTTGGAATCCCATAGTGCTGAACCAAAGACTCATGGATGAATCTGCCTCCAGTGCCAGCAGCAAGAAAAGCCCGAGTAACAACATGGGTGTTCCCGAACAAGAAACGTATGGGTATCAGAATTTGTGGAGAGGAGCAAGGTCAATCCAGGGTGGCCTCTCCCACCAGGCCTAGGTCCTGGAGTTTCCTGGGTTGGCCAGGCAACAATTCGCAAGTGTCCAGAAGCAGATGATTCACAAAGAGCAGGAAGCAGACACAAATTGAGACGTTGGCGCCTCTGCTTCTCTGTTGTTCACAGCTTGAGGCACTCTATCTGCTTTGCCTCCACTGGAGCTGGGCCTGGCTCCAGGGGTGACCTAGAAGCCATCAGTCACTGGCGAAGTGAATAGGGCATCAAGCCAACCCCCTCTCTCGAGCCTGTTCTTGGATCTAAGGAGCAGGCATATGGTTAGGCTGGTTAATCCCTCCAACCTATCAAGCAGGTCCCAGCCAACCAGCTCATCCTTATTGCGTTCCGAGAGCCCTTGCGAAAAGATTTCAATTAGGCTATTGCTGCCCCACTGGAATTAAGAGGCCAGAATGTGGAAATGCACCATGTATTCGCCCACAGGTCAGGAGCCTTGTCTGATCTGAAAGAGCTCAGATGCCATGGAAGCCATGAAGCCTGGCTCATCAAAGATCAGGTGGAATTTGAGCAGGAAGTGATTCAGATCCCCTAGAAGTGGATCATCTTTCTCACAAAGGGGTGAAGCCCAGGCCATGGCATAAGAACAGGATATAAATCACTTTGACCTGATCAGATGGAAACAAGGGTCTCTGAAGTTCAAACTGCATCTGGCACTGATTCAGGAAGCTTCAGACTGTTTGCAAAGTGATTTTTGAATTTTCAATTTATTAGCAAAGTGAGAATTTTGAAACAACATAATGAGCAGCCTTTAAGATGAATCATGTTTGTTTTGAGCGGTGGGTGTGGCTAATATTGGTGATTCCAGGGTGTAAAAATTTGGGGGAAGATATCTGTAGTTTGGGAAGGTTTGTATGGTATTAATGTGTATGTGTCATGTGATATTATGTGTGTTTTGAGGGGTTAAACTACATCTTATGAATGAATAGGTGTGATGTGAGATTGTGTGTGGTTTTTGAGGGGTTATTTATTTATTTAGCAACTTTACTATACTGACATTAGAGGGTACATCATGTCGGTTTACATCAAACAATAGGTAGGGTTAAATTACATCTGATTAATGTTGCATTGAAAGAAAAATGTTACATTGAAATTAAAATGCCATTTTGAAATATTTTTTTATAAGTGAACTGGAAGTGTTTGATAAATAATAACATTTTTGTCAAATGAACAATTGTGAGCTACTATGAGAGACTGTTCCTTCAGGATTTTTTGATTATTGTATTGTGACTCTGGATACGGTTGTAGCTTTTATATTTCACCAAATTTCCATCATATGGTGGAGGCAGCTGAAGCATGGGTGTAGTAGGCCGTAACATGGGTGCTGGTGCAGGAGCTGGGAGGAGCAGAGTAGTCAACCATACCCTGGAGATACCAGGATATGGTGTTCAGTTGGTCCTGCTACTGCCAGCAATGACGGAGGCCTGGAATGAGTCCACCAAACTCATGGCCTCAGCAAACTGTGATGAATGGCATGGAAGTGGGACCTTGATGCTGCGGCGCAGTTGATGCTGCCACGTAGGTGAACCCATGAGGCTTATATCAACAGCTGACAAACATACCCTGTAGCTGGATATGCTGGAGCTTCACCTATACCAGCCACCTCCCCTGCAGGTTGATCCCTTGGGTTCTGGCAGTCAGCAGAGCTTAGGTGTGTCCCTAGGGTGGGTCAAGAGAGCAAAAGTCCAAGGGCATGCCAGGGTCAGGATAGGCCGAAGTCGGGGCAGGTGGCAGACAAGCATGGAGGAGATCTGAGGCAAGAGGTCAGGCCCAGGCAGCAGGTAAGCATGGTCAAGTCCAAGGCAAAATGTCAGGTCTAGACGGCAAGCAAATGTGGTCAGGTCCAAGGTGAGAGATAAGGTTCACGTGGCAGGCAAACGTGGTCAAGCTCAAGGGAAGAGCTGAATACTGAAATTTCAAGCCAGAGAAGGATGAAGACACACAGCAGACACTGGAACAAGGAGACGAGGCAAGGCTGGATGAGGAAGCAAGGCAGGAACAAACAGGAACCACAAATGCAGGAGACCCGTTGCTAAGGCATCTGATGCTTCTCTGAGGCTGCCTTATAAGGGGAAGGCCCGGTGATGTCATCAGAGGGCACCAGCGCTATCTTCCCTCCATGGACCCTTTAAGAAAGTGCATGTCGGGCACGCGTACAGCTAGAGGCAGTTGGGGGAGCAGTTGTACGGCGGCATCCCAGCCGTGGTTGGCAGCAATATATGTCTGGTAGTATCGTGGGGGGGGGGAAGGCAGATCACAGGATGGCCCTGCGAGCCACCGAACTTTACACATTTAATAGCTGGGGACTCAGCTGAAACATCCCCCACACTTAGTGTAGCAGGATAGCACTAATACCCCAACCTTTAAACAAATTATTAAAAAAAAACCCAAAAACTCTTCCCACAGACCCACCTAGCCTTCCAAAATAATTAAAAAACCAGGTAGCCTGGTCTCCAATGATGATGAGACTCTTGCCACGCTCAAGGCTGATGGCATTCACTGAATTTGGAACCAATCCTGCGACATGACCAGGAAAATAAAGTTTAAAAAAACCAAAACACCAAACACATAGGACCAACCAGCCGACATCAGGATAGCCAAAGATGACAATGTTCAGGGAATGTTTCAAAAGAATAAACACCACACTAAAATTTAAACAAAGCATCTATGAATATAATACCCACAAAGGAGCGTACCTCTTTGACACACCTCACCTCTGGGGCATCCCTTTAATCCCAATATAAAAGTTACCATTCCTACATGCCTGCTGCCCTGAGCATGTAGATCATGGAGGCAGCTGCAGAAAGCCCAGAACAGGCTGATCATAATCCTTACTACCTACTTGCTGGAAAATCAGCACAGCCCTCTAAATCCTCTGGGGCATCCCTTTCGCTCCATACAGATTACATCAATGGGGATATAGCTCACCTCCCAGAGTATACAGGACAAGGAGGCAGCCAAAGGAAGCCCAGAAAAACAAGCAAGGGGCGCCTAAAACAGGCCGATTTTTTTTGTTTGTTTCTGAACACCTATAAAATATACCTTAAAAGAACAAAATGTATTTTCTTATATAAGAAACAATTTTTTTTAAATCTATAATAAAAATGTCATATAGATAGATACAGATACAGATATATAGGGGTATCAGAGTGTTGTGCTATATTTTCCAGGAAGATTGCTCCCTATAGTCATCCTTCGGTAATTGGTCCCTTACATATAAATGACTGCAAAGTTCACTCAATAACTGATATTTAAATACATTCTGTAAATGATCTGAAGAGCAATTCAGAATGTTTCATATGAATGGGAATTCAGAATGCAGACATGAAGTCTTTAATGAATCTGAAAAGCTCTGTGGCTCACCTAGTATAGCTACTGGCAAATAGGTCTTTCAACTTGGAAATCTTTTCTTTTAATGGAGTTTGGCAAAACATCATCTTGTTCATATACAATCCTTGACTGTATTTTCTCTCAAACTTTCTACAACCACAACCTATATCTTCTTTAATACATAATCAATGAAAGAAGATTATTTTCAACAGAATAAAGTTGCAAAGCTACTTTTTCTCCTTAAAAAATGGGAAGTGTGTGCCCCCTGGCGGCTTTACAGTGCTCATGATTGCAAATCTAGATTTCATATGATTTTGGTTTATATAAGTGAAATAAAAATACTGGGATAAGAGGAAAGCTATCTAATGAAAGATGACAGACAGTACAGTAGCTTAAAAAATGTAAGCACAAAGAGTATCCAATTTGCTTTCAATAGTTACTTGTTTTCAGTGAGCAAGCTCAACAGAAAACTGCAGGCAGCATAATGCTGGAATATAGCCAGAAAAGTCTGGCTGAAACTTCATCTTATGAACTTATTTTTCAACACAATCATACATTTTCATGACCTAAAGCAAAGTGTCTCATACACATCTCTCTCTCACCTTGCTCAGCATTCTCTCCTCTCTCTCAACACCCAACCCTACTCTCACTATTCTCCTTCTTTCAATGACTATACCCTCTCCCCACAGTCCTCACTAGTAGCTCTTTGTACATAACTTTGTAGTCTTTAAAATTAAAACAATAGAGTTGCTTACCTGTAACAGGTATTCTCTGAGGACAGCAGGATGTTAGTCCTCACATATGGTTGACATTATCAGATGGAACCCCAATGTGGAAAACTTATGTCAAAGTTTCTAGAACTTTGACTAGGCACATTGAGCATGCCCAGCATGCCCTTTATCACAAGTCCACAGGGTGTCCCTCTTCAGGCTTGTAATATAGAATTACATTTGAAAAGAAACAAAATAGTAGAAACCCAACTCCGCAGGGGTTCTTGGAGAACACCTGTTGAGGGTAAGCAACTCTGCTTTCTCTGAGGACGAGCAGAATGGTAGTTCTCACACATGGGTGAATCCCTAGCTACAGGCTGCTTCCCAACACAAAAGGGGACCAAAAGACACCGAACTAGGTGCCAATGGGCACAACAAAATCAGTGCTGTTGGTAACAAAGGGGAGACAGCCTGAACCCAAACAATAGGCCCCTAGGTGAGAAACTTGGGCTCTAGACCTCAAACAGGTTCCAAAGGATAGACTGACTGAACCTACTATTATGTCGGCCAACCCTGTTCAGGGATGTTCCCTCCATGGGAACTGCTCACAAGTAGGCTCTGACAGAATGAGTCTCAACATGACCCCCAAGAAGCAGTTCCAGAAATGCAATCTGCTAGCCAATTGGATAGGGTCTGTTTAGCAACAGCAATGCCCAACATATTCTTATCGAAAGTAACAAAGTTGGGTGGACTGTCTATGGGCCTCTGTTCACTACAGACAGAAGGCTAAGGCTTGCTTGCGGTCCATACTGGCAGTGCTTGATTGCCTTAGTGCGAATGGGGCTTGAGAAAGAATATTGGCAGGACGATTGACTGGTTAAGATGGAAATCCATCACCACCTTACGCAAGAACTCAGAGTGCATACAAAAGACCACCCTGTCATGATAAAACTTAGTATAAGGTGGATAAGTAACTAAGACCTGGAGCTCGCTGACCCTGTGCGCTGAAGTGACTGCCATCAAAAATATGACCTTCCAGGTCAGGTACTTCAGGTCACAGATGCATAGTGGTTCAAAAGGAGCTTTTATCAGCTGAGCTAACACCACGTTGAGGTCCCAAGAACAAAGCGGGAGGCCTTAGGGAAGGCTTCAACTGAAGCAAGCCCCACACAAAACATACAACTATAGGCTATACAGAGATGAGCGTACCATCCACACCTTGGTGGTATGAGCCAATTGCTCGAAGATGAACTCTAACGGAATAGGTTTTCAAGCCAGCTTTCGATAGGTGTACAAGGTAATCAAGCAGTTTTTGTGTGGGGCAGGAAAACAGATTTAGGGCCATCTGCTCACACCACATGGAAAACCTCTCCAAGTCAGTCCATAGGACGTTCTAGTGGAAGGCTTTCTAGAAGCCACCAGAACCCAAGACACATCCTCTGAAAGATAAAGTGGCTACAGAATTAGCCTCTCAACATCTAGGCTGTGAGCGACAGGGCCTGGAGGTTGGGATGCCACAGCCTGCCTTGGTCTTGCATGATGAGATCTGGGGAAGTTCCCAGACTGATTGGTCTCCAGATGGCCAACTACGATGGGAGTGGAAACTAGACCTGTCTCGGCCAATGAGGGGCTATGAGAAACATAGTACCTCTGTCCACACGAAGCTTCAAAAGTCTTTACCACTAAGGGAATTGAAAGATATGCGTACAGAAGACCCTTGCCCCAATACAGGCAAGGGCATCCAAGGCTGGTTTGCCGCCTGACCTGTACAGGGAGAAGAATTGAGGCACCAGCGAACAGATATATATCTGGGCCTCTCCCAGAGGCAGAATATCTGATTCTCTACTCCCCGGTCCAGGGATTACTCATAGGGTCTAAAAGTTCGACTCAGGCTGTCCACTACCACGTTGTCTGTCCCGGCCAGGTACATGGCCCTGAGCGTCATCCTATGGGACAGGGCCAGAGACCAGATCTGGACCACTTCCTGACACAGGAGGTATGACCCCATGCTCCCCTGCTTTTTGCAATACCACATGGCTACCTGGTTGTTGGTTTGGATCAGGACAACCATGTTGGACAGCCAATCTCTGAAAGCCCATAGCGTGTACCTGATCGACCGAAGCTCCATGAAGTTAATTTGACAAGAGCATTCCTGAGCAGCTCAAAGACCCTGGGTACAGAGCTCATCTACATGAGCAATCCATCCCAAGATAGATGCATCAATGTTTAGGACAATTTGATGAAGGAGACTCTGAAATGAGATCCCCTGTTCCAAATTGAAAAGTACCTGCTACCAGGACAATGAGTCCCGGAGAGACAGGGTGACTCAGATGCAATCCTGGAGGCTCCGAGTGGCTTGGCACCACTGTGACCTCAGGGGTCCATTGGGCTCTGCACATGTAAACGTGCCAAGGGAGTGACATGGATAGTTGCAGCCATATGGCCCAACAGCCTCAACATGTGCCAGGTTGAAACATGATGGCTCTGTTGAATCTCTGCTGCAATAGTTGCCAAGGCAACAACCCTCTGGCAAGGCAGAAAGGCCTTGGCCCGAGCTGTATCTAGCATGGATCCTATGAAGTCCAACTGAGGTGATGGGCTGAGATGAGACTTTGAGTAACTGAGAACAGACCCTAGTGACTCCAAAAATTGAAAGGTCAAGCACATGGACCTGACAGTCCCTGGCCTGAGATGTACTCTTGACTAACCAATCATCCAGATATGGGAAGACATTCACTCCCAGTCTCCGGAGGTGCGCTATCGCCAAGGCCAGGCATTCTGTGAAGACCCATGATATGGATGCGAGTCCAAACAGCAACACCCAGTACTGGAAGTGCTGTTTTCCCACCACAAATGTGACCGGGGAAGATCTTGATATGAGTGTATGCGTCCTTTAGGTCAAGGGAGCATAGCCAGTCCCCTTTTTGCAAAAAGGGAATCGAGGTGCCCAGGGAAACCATCTTGATCTTTTCTTAGAAACTTGTTCAAGGCCCTTAGGTCTAGGATGGGATAGAGTCCTCCTGTTCTCTTTGGAATCAGGCATTATCTGGAGTAGAATCCCCACCCTCTTTGCCCTGGTGGAATGGGCTTTATCGCTTTTTCGTAGAGCTTATGACGGGCAGGATCAGAAAAAAACAGCAATAAAGTAAGAACATTCTGAATTTAATTTTAATTTGGTTTTTTAATTTAATTTTTTAATGTTGAATATTTTTAAATTGTATCATCTTATTCATGACTATTTTACTTGCTTATGTGAACCGTTATGATGATATTTCTCCAAATGACGGTATATAAAATCAATAAATAAAATAAGAGGGAGGAGAGCTCTGCTAGTAGAACCTCCTGATGCGCTACCAGCCCCCAATATAGGTACTGAGGGCAATGTGGCAGGACACCTAATAGATTCAATTGGTACCCTTGGCAGACGATGGATAGAACCCATTAGTCTGAAGTTACACTGAGCCACTGGTTCGCAAAGAACTGCAGACTGCCCCCAACTGGAAGGTCCATTGTCCCAAGAATGGGCAAATGTTTTATGCTCCCTGTGGCCCAGTCAAAACCCCATCCCCGGAGTTGACTGAGGAGCCAGCTGGGGCTTGGAGGCTCTCTGCTACCTGGGATGGCCGTGGAAGCTCTTATGGATTTGATGGGAGTGAGGAGACAAAGGATTGAACTTCCTTTGGTGAAAGAAAGAATTCCTTGGACCCAGTCTCACCGGCCTCTTAGATGAGAACAGGTCTGGAGTACTGGCAGAGAGTTGTTGGAGGATTTCATGGTGGTCCTGAAGTTGGGCCACAGCATCCCTCACCCTATCTCCAAAGAGATTCTCTCTTCCTGTACCTCTAATCAGAGATCCGAGGCCCGCAGCTATGCCATTCTGTGGGCGCTGATTCCCACTGCAGAGACTCTCAATGCCATCTCGAAAAAACTGTAGGTCCCTCAGACCTCGTGTTTTCCGCATTCCAGACCCTTATGCATCAGTGACATTAGGGTGCCCTGCTACTGTTGAGATAGCTGCTCAGCCACCTCCTGCACCTGCTATCAGATGTCCCGCGAGTATTGGCTCATGTAGAGCTGGTAGACTGCAATGCGGGCAATAAGCATGGCATCCTGAAATCCCTTCCTCCTCAAGAGTGTCCATCGCTATATGGTCCTTTCCCGGGGGCACTGAGGAATGAGTCCTAGAGTGCTTGGCCCTCTTGAGGGTGGATTCAACCACCACTGACTGGTGCGGCAGCTGATGCTAATCGAAACCAGCAACCTTCTGGACGATATAAACCCCATCTACCTTCTTATTAACAGGAGGCACTGTGAGAGGATGTTACCATATACTCAGCAGCAACTCCTTAAGGATTTCATGTACCGGGACCATCAAAATCTCCCTAGGAGGCTCCATGAACTGAAGGATCTCAAGCATTTTTTGCCTGATATCCTACTCCATCAATAATTGAAAAGGGATGGCCTCTGCTATCACCCTCACAAAACCTGTGAAGGTCAAGTCCTCAGGCTAAGACTTCCTTTGCTCCTCTGAAGAAGGGTCTGAAGGGAGGCCCTTAGGGCCGGACTCCAAAACATCATCCCGTCAGGTATCACAGCGCTCCTCATCCTCACTGAGGGTAATAGGGGATGGGGCCCTAGGTGCTCGGCCTACGTGCAGAAGTACAGGCACCGGTAGAACTGGATGGGAGGGTGGCAGACCTCGCCATCTCTGCCAGCCTCTTTGGAGCTTCCTTCTCAGAAGAACCAGCAATGACCACTGTATTGGTAGGGGAAGGCTTCGATAACCCACCAGGTGCCCATGCTGTCCCGGGAACAGATGCCAGCTGGGTTGGTAATGCACTGATGAGCAAGTTTAGCTTCTCCAGAAGCAGTATGAGAGCAGGCAGTACCTGGTCCAGTGCCATCAGTGCCAGAAGACCGAATCCCTGCAGCACCCAGTCCACGGCTAGCTGGACTCGGCACTCCAGCTCCTCCTCAAATGTTGCCGAAACCAAGACCAACTGGGAGAAAGGAGGGGAAACCAGATCTTTTTCGGACCCTTGAGATGGATCGGTGACTGGCAGCAGGATCGGTGGAGCCTATCGCAGACCCCTGGCACCGATGGAGGATTGGCACTTCTCACCATGGGGTCGCCTTGGGGTCATTGCAGCAAAATGTATTCCAAGCTACTATATTAGCTAAACTAGACTACTGTAACTCTATTTTACTAGGTCTACCGAAAAATGCAATACAGCCACTGCAGATGCTACAGAATGCAGCTGCGCGACTCCTCACGAATACACACCGCCACGAACACATTACTCCAGCTCTTCAATTCCTACATTGGCTTCCGATCGGATTTAGAATAATCTTCAAAGTCCTCACCCTTATACATAAATCATTATACAATCCAGACATGAATTGGTTCTCTGAATGTTTTATATTCCATACTTCAGTCAGACCTATTAGAAAAACGCACCTGGCGAAACTAACTACACCTAAATATAAACAAATAAAACATGTCGCAACGAGAGAACGAGCATTTTCGATTGCAGGAATTAATCACTGGAATAAACTACCTACAGATCTACGCCAAGAACCATGCCACAAGAAATTTAAACAGAATTTAAAAACATGGCTCTTCAAAAAAGCATACAATTTGTGAACTCTTTCCATGTTGTTTCTGATATCATATCATGACATTGTATAGAATAATTTCCCATTCCTTCATTCAGTTTATTTGCCAACAACTCTTAACACTCATTTTGGTAACATTTATTTCAAAATATACTGACTATAATAGTAATAATCAGTCTTTTAATCTTGAATTTTCAAGAAATCACTAATTAGTATGAGTTACCCTCACTTTCTGTCATTATTGAACTGCTATTTCTATACTGATATTTTGATCCTCCAGTACCCTATTTTGATATTTTGATCTTCCAGTACCCTACACCTCCTTGGATGTATTGTTGAGTTTTATCATGTATTAACCTAATGTATAAGTTACATTATTATTGTTTACAAACTTGTTTCGCTATAATTTAATTTTGATTGTAAAGCTTGTTGCTAATTTAATGTTCTCTGTAAACAGAGGTGATGTTTGCTAACGAACCGCAGTATATAAAAATCCTTAAATAAATAAATAAATAAATAAATAAATAAATAAATAAATAAAATATGGTGTATCCTGGAGCCAGGCACCTTGCATCAATGGGGACTGGTGCCAATGCTTCTTTGGCTTCCCTCAATTCTTGGCCTGGTCCTTCCCCAGTGCCGAGATCGATGATGAGGAACCAGACGTCCTCTGTCTGGAGGAAACTGATGGAGGTTGGTCTTCAGTGCCCTTGTCCACTGGCAACATCGATGGAACCGACAGTCCCACAGATGTTGATGGCTCAGTGTCCATTGGTGCGGCTCCTTGGTCCTTCGAAGCCAATGCCTCGGACTTCTTCAACCTGAATTGCTGTTCCATCTTGCTGAGTCGAAGCAGACGTTCCTTTGGGATCATCTTGACGCATAATTGGCAACCCCGGATGTCATGCGATGCCCCTAGGCAGAGGACACGTGTCATGTGGATCCGTAATGGACACAGTCCTCAGGCACTGGGGGAATCACGAAAATCTGGACCTGGCCATGATGGATGAAACGGGAACTAACGAGCACTAACGAAAAGATGATGACGGCGGGGCATTGATGGCTGGCAGGCAGTGATGCACCGCCGCCATGGGTGAATCAACAGTAAAAGGAAACTTACCTGAATCATGACTCGGAGACACTATGGAGAGTACAGAGAGGGACCCTGTGATAGAACGACAAGGAAAAACCTGCGAAAAATGCGAGATAAATGAAGTTTTCCCCAAGGCCAAAAAACAGCCAAAGTGAGCGCACTCATACTGCGATGCTTACAGCTCCGCTGAAAAAGAGAGACTCAAGAGGGACCCCGTATGGATGTGTGGTATAGGGCATGCTGGGCATACTCAGTGTACCTAGATAAAGTTCTAGAAGTGTGGATCCATAAAGTCTTGAGGATGTGAATGAAGAGTAGAGGCATGGGGGTGGCTTGCGAGAATGACGGCTACTACCTGATGATTAATAACCTTATTCAATAAACATACTCACGGTTAATGCGACTCCAACATTGTTCTATGCTTCAACGGCAAGAAGAAATATGGGAAAAAGGATATGCATTCACAAATAAGCATGGGAGTAGCTTGCATGTTGTAGCGGTTACTACCCCAAACCAAATTAGCCTGCTACTTCACTTTCAATGCATATCCAAGCAGTTCTCTGCTTCAATTGCAAGGGAGGAATGAAGAAAAGAGGATTTATATTCAGACAACAACCAACGAGGACTAAATTGCACAGGCTGGGTAAACAAATAAGCATGGGAGTAGCTTGCTTGTTATGGCGGTTACTACCCTGAACCAATCAAGCCTGATACTTCACTTTGAATACATATACAGCACAGCTCACTGCTTCAACGGCAGGGGAGAATGGAGAAAGGATTTATATTCAGACAACAACCAACAAGGACTAAATTGCACAGGCTAGGTAAACAAATGAGCGTGGGAGTAGCTTGCTTATTGTGGCGGTTACTGCCCCTAACCAATTTGTTTTGATACTTCATTTTGGTGCAGCTCCAGCACTGCTCTCTGCAACAGGGGTGGGGGTGGAGGGACATTGGAACCGGGGAGTTACCAATAAGGGCCCTGACCTCGGCGGTCAGAGTAACAGATAAGTGTGAGAAAAATAAGTATGAAAGCTTGCTGGGCAGACTGGATGGGCCGCTTGGTCTTCTTCTGCCATCATTTCTATGTTTCTATGTAGAAACTTTGACATAAGTTTTCCGCATCGGGGCTCCGTCTAATAATGTCACCCATGTGTGAGGGCTACCATCCTGCTTGTCCTCAGAGAACTACAGCAAATGTAATGGGCAAGCTTACATCAAGGATGTATAAAGAACCTCTGGGAGTATTTTAACTAACGTGAACCTTAATACTGAAAAACCTTTATTGATTTTTCAGGGAATCTGATGCAAAGAGCAGGTGGTGTCTATTCTCATTTCTCCACTTTTGGAAATAGTAATTTGGTGTCTATTTACTTTAAAGGGTCAAATGCTTCCATTTGACAGGTCTGCAAAAAGTGACATTTTCTACAACAGATAAATTCTATACATTAACACTGAGTTTAGGGGACAGATCTTTTTCCTGTGTTTACCATTCTTAAAGAAAAGAATATCAAAATGTTCTGGAAGGTTAATGGAAAGGAAGTAAATAAATACATCTTACATATTCAGGAGCCTATCACAAAATAATCAATCTATATGAACTGATTTAGTGATCCCTTTTAATAAACCCTTTACAATAAATCTCAGCTATAACAAACCAAAGTCCTGCCACCCAAAGACATTCTTGTACAGTATTTGTTATGAGTATCAAATTCTATTACAAATCATTTTATATCACGTTTGTTGGTTCCCAGATATTTTTTTTTTAAAGTCTCACTGTATTTAGTAATGCTGTAGCTTCATTTTGGATTTCTGTGAGATTCCTAAAAACTGTATTATTATGCTTATACATTCCCCTCAATCTATACCTCTAGCCATTGAGTATACCATCTGTGGAGAGGGAAAAAAAACCAGCAGGATCTAACTAAGCAACACATTCTGTTATGAACTACCTTATGAAATGAATGACTTATGTAGGAAAGATCAACAGAAATATATATTTTTTTATTTGAAAGTATACTAAAATTCTCAAGTAACTTTAAATTGGTATGAATCTCTGGAACTACTTTATGATTCTGAAATAATGTTAAATATTTAAGGAGAAAAGTCTAACGTGTATAGTTCTCTGGCTAGCGTCCGATACCTGTGCCTTTGCGTGAACCTCAGCAAGGAGAGCAGAATAGTGTTGTTCCAGCTCCTTTTTCTCTTTGTGCCAAGAGCTTTCCTTCTCTTTAATCTGGTCAGTCACCTTATTCAAAGTAGCTTCATGGGTCTGCTGAAGCTCCTTCATAGTGTCAGATTTGTTCTTACAGGTATATTCTAGACTGGATGCCTACATGTCAGGCAAAGAGAATGGAAAGAGTCCATTTCAAATACTTATTCTTAGGATATCACTGGTTTAAATCCTATGTTATGAAAAGATGTTTGCTATATAAACTCTTGCATGACATTCTCTTCACAAATTAGGGATGTGAATCATTTTTCAACGATTAAAATTATCATCCGATAATTTTAATATCGTCTTAAATCGTTATAGAACACAATACAATAGAAATTCTAACAATTTATCATTAAAAATTGTTAAATCGTGTTAGTGCGCACTAACTCCCGTTAGTGCGCACTAACAGAAAATGATACAAATTGACACTTTCCAGGTCAGTGAAGGTCAGTTAGGAATGAATATGTATTCCTATTGGCTGGCTGCCCTCTTATCTATTGATGTTACCAAGGTTCCCACTGAGGTGATGGTTGGGGAGATGGGAAATGGAACTGGAAACTCACGAACACCAACAGAAAATGATACAAATTGTTGTCACTTCCCAGGTCAGTAAAGGTCACTTAGGAATGAATATGTATTCCTATTGGCTGGCTGTGCTCTTATCTATTGATGTTACCAAGGTTCCCACTGAGGTAATGGTTGGGGGGATGTTAAATGGAAACAGTTGGAAGCTTGACAAAAAAAGTAATGTGATGATCATCACTCATGTGACTAGAACTTGTTTGTTTATTATTTTTGTTAGCAGGCATGTGAAATGCTAGTGCATGTTGAATTTGCCAATCACTGTGCATTTTAGAAAGGTGGTCCTGGCTGGAACTACACAGTTCAAATATATGTGGTAATTGATTGTTGGTAAGTGTATTTTTTAAGTAGCCACACTGGCCACCAGTATGTTTACTTTTCCTCCTACTTAACTCACTAGCTCAGCTTTATAAGAAGGGCTTCTCTGCGTGTGTGTTGCTTTTGTTTGGTGTGAGGAGAGCAGAAACATCAGATCTTTATTCAATCTACTACAGTCATCTATTATATTAACCTACTCAATTTTTTTTAAATGATTTACTATATCACTGAATTAATAATTAATTATTATTAGGTGGTGGTGAATGTCTGACTAGGCTACTAGCCTAGTGTCACTGGTGAGGCTAGTGGCATTTTAGCAGAATTATAATTTATTTTTATTAGTACTGCAGCATTAATATATTCAAGCCTAGGTAGGCAGGCAGTGCACCACTCCAGCAGTCACATCATTGCTTCCTGTGCATTGGATTATGTGCACACATTGACTCCAGCTTGGGGACAAGGCAGGTCTCCTTTACTGCACACATTGACTCCAGCTTGGGGAAAATGGCAGGTCTCCTTTACTGCACACATTGATTCCAGCTTGGGGATAAGGCAGGTCTCCTTTACTGCACACTGACTCCAGCTTGTGGAAAAGGCAGGTCTCCTTTACTGCACCCATTGACTCCAGCTTGGGTACAAGGCAGGTCTCCTTTCCTGCACACATTGACTCCAGCTTGGGGAAAAGGCAGGTCTCCTTTACAGCACATTGACTCCAGCTTGGGGAAAAGGCAGGTCTCCTTTACTGCACACATTGACTCCAGCTTGTGGAAAAGGCAGGTCTCCTTTACAGCACACTGACTCCAGCTTGTGGAAAAGGCAGGTCTCCTTTACAGCACACTGACTCCAGCTTGGGTACAAGGCAGATCTCCTTTCCTGCACACATTGACTCCAGCTTGGGGAAAAGGCAGGTCTCCTTTACAGCACATTGACTCCAGCTTGGGGAAAAGGCAGGTCTCCTTTACTGCACACATTGATTCCAGCTTGGGGATAAGGCAGGTCTCCTTTACTGCACACTGACTCCAGCTTGGGGACAAGGCAGGTCTCCTTTACTGCACCCATTGACTCCAGCTTGGGGAAAATGGCAGGTCTCCTTTACTGCACACATTGATTCCAGCTTGTGGAAAAGGCAGGTCTCCTTTACTGCACACATTGACTCCAGCTTGTGGAAAAGGCAGGTCTACTTTACTGCACACATTGACTCCAGCTTGGGGACAAGGCAGGTCTCCTTTACTGCACACACTGACTCCAGCTGTGGAAAAGGCAAATCTCCTTTACTGCACACATTGACTCCAGCATGTGGAAAAGGCAGGTCTCCTTTACTCCACACATTGACTCCAGCTTGTGGAAAAGTCAGGTCTCCTTTACTGCACACACTGACTCCAGCTGTGGAAAAGACAAATCTCCTTTACTGCACACATTGATTCCAGCTTGGGGAAAAGGCAGGTCACCTTTTCTGCACACACTGACTCCAGCCTGGTGTTGTGATCTTCATGTACACAGTGCCCTATCCCTATTAATACCAGGAGTGTTGTGATCTTCCTGCACACAGTGCCCTAACCCTGACACCAGGGGTGTTGTGATCTTCCTGCACACAGTGCCCTATCCCTATTAATACCAGGAGTGTTGTGATCTTCCTGCACACAGTGCCCTAACCCTGATACCGGGAGTGTTGTGATCTTCCTGCACGCAGTGCCGTATCCCTACTCAGTGCAGGAAGATCACAACACCCCCGGTATCAGGGATAGGGCACTGCGTGCAGGAAGATCACAACACTCCCGGTATCAGGGTTAGGGCACTGTGTGCAAGAAGATCACAACACCCCTGTTATCAGGGTTAGGGCACTGTGTGCAAGAAGATCACAACACCCCTGGTATCAGGGTTAGGGCACTGTGTGCAGGAAGATCACAACACTCCTGGTATTAATAGGGATAGGGCACTGTGTGCAGGAAGATCACAACACCCCTGGTGTCAGGGTAGGGCACTGTGTGCAGGAAGATCACAACACTCCTGGTATTAATAGGGATAGGGCACTGTGTGCAGGAAGATCACAACACTCCTGGTATTAATAGGGATAGGACACTGTGTGCAAGAAGATCACAACACCCCTGGTATCAGGGTTAGGGCACTGTGTGCAGGAAAATCACAACACTCCTGGTATTAATAGGGATAGGGCACTGTGTACATGAAGATCACAACACCCCTGGTGCCAGGGTTAGGGCACTGTGTGCAGGAAGATCACAACACCCCTGGTATCAGGGTTAGGGCACAAGTTCTAGTCACATTGACTGATCACATTACTTTTTTTGTCAAGCTACCAACTGTTTCCATTTCCCATCCCCCATATACTGTCAGTGGGAACCTTGGTAACATGAATAAATAAGAGGGCAGCCAATAGGAATACATATTCATTCCTAAACTGACCTTAACTGACCGGAAAAGTGTCAAATTGTATCATTTTCTGTTAGTGCGCACTAATCGGAAAAAACGATTTTTAATGATTTTTTAACTAAAAAATCGTGCCAAACACGATTTTCTTCTCCTGCCAGACGATTTCGATCGTTAAGACGATAGGGCACACGATTCACATCCCTATCACAAATTGAAACTGAAAACTAGACAAAATAGAGACCTGTCAAAATGATTATTTCCATACACATAAAATTGTATTATGCTTCATTTGCAAATCTATTGCATGGAGTTTATACAGTCTTCACACCCTTGTACATTTTTCATATCTGCTTAAAAAATATAAATCAAAATGCATTAAAGTAAGCGTTAGTTTTACTAATCTACAAACATACCTCACTTTCATCATGAAAGACCAATTATAAAAATATTCCAAACGTAATCAAGAATACAAAAAAGCAAAGCTTAGACTGCATAACTTGGCAAACTTCTTGACTCAGTACTTGGTGGAGGCCCCTTTGGCAGCAGTAACAGCCGTGAGTGTCTCCCAAACATTTTTTGGAAAGCATTCCAGATGATATTAAAAAGATTGTGGACCTAGTATGCACAAAATTTAGAAGGGAACATAGGTAAATGCAACCTTGCATATCTTATCCAAGCAAAGCTGTATTAGTAAAGTATAATTCGCAATATATCATTTGAGACAAAAAATGCTGAAAATGTATGTCATTTTTGACAATTTCTCGTAAGCTACATTAGTAGGATTTTGTGAATAAGGAATAGATATGGATGAAGTAGGGAAAAATGTTAAAATACCAGATAAGAGCTCTAAACAATCATCTTATGATAGAAGCAATGTTTATAACTTATAAACTGTTTATATTTGTTAACATCTTATTTTCAAGTTCCGTTTATTACAACATTTTGGATAATGCTATAAACGTTTTGCCTCTGTATTAATAAAAAGTTTATTTTAGAAAAAGGATAAATGTCTCCAAACATTGCCTAACAGGATGGTACTAATTGTGTGCATTTCTTTTGGCAGAAAAGCTCAAATTATTCAAGTTGGCTTGGGATCTTCTGGGGGCTGTTTAAGGCTTGATTCAGGTGTGGGCCACACAAAGACATTCACTTTCTTCTTGCTGAGCCACCCCCATTGTTGCTTTGGATTTTGAGCATAGGATCATTGTCCTGCTGAAAGGTGAATCTTCTCCCCAATCTGCCATAGCACTGCAAATGGAACAGATTTTCCTCAAGCATCTGACTGTACTTTGCACTATTTCAGTGTTTCCCAACCAGTGTGCCATGGGCAAATTGGTGCTCCTACAAATCTGTTCAAGTGTGCAGTGGGAAAGTCACCACTGCCTAATGCTCAGATCCAGGCCAGCATGTGGGCTTTGCTTTCAGCACCTCACAGCAACAAGAGACACAAGTGGTGGCTCAAACACGTAGGAAACCCCTTTCTGAGAACATGTGCAATCATGCATGCCTCCTCTTCCTAGCTACAATATGAGCCCCAAAGAGTGGTAATGAATGGGCAGCATGCAGGATATGGAGAAGTGGGCCTCACTTTGTGCAGCACTTTGTGAAATGTCTGAAAGGTTGAATATAAAAAACAAAATAAATAAAAATAAATAAAATTTCAAACAGCACCTCCTCATCTGCCCTCTCCTGAGCCTCCTTGAGTCCTTCAAGCCTCTGTCTTATCCCCAGGCTGAGTGAGACAGGGAAAGCGTACACTGAGCACTGAATGTGACTCTCTGAGTGTTGGGAGCAGCAGCAGTGAAGGAGCTCTGGTAGCCACATGTGGCAGCCAAGGTAACTAACTTAGCCAGCTGCCCACACCAGACTGACTTCTCCCTTCTCCTGTACTTGCATATAGAGAAAGCTGGTCCATTATGACGGGTTCATGTATCTCTCTGCCCCCTTCTCCCTATGCTTTAAAATTTGGAAGAGATTCTGATAGGGCTTTCAGTGCTTCCCTGGCTCTTCTTTTGGCCGTATGAGTCCTCTTCATGTCCTCACTACCTGCTCGGTGAAATCTGATGTACCATACAACATTTTTGTTAACATAGATATGTCTTTGGTTTGAAAACGTTGGGAAACACTAATCTTGATCTTCATAAGCCTCCCTGTCCCCACTGCTGCAAAGCATCCTTACAACATAACGCTGCCACCAATATGCTTTACTGCAGGGATGATGTTAGAGGGTCGATGTGTTGTGTTTGTTTTATAACCACACATCGCTTAGCACCAAGATCCAAAAGATCCACTTTGGTTTCATCAGAGCACAAAACCTTTTCCCATATGCATGCAGTGTTCTCTGAATGTTTCTTTGCAAATGTTATGTGGCACATCATAAGGCGCTTCTTCAGCAGTGGCTTCCTTCTTGCCACCCTTCCATACAGGCCAAATTTGTAGAGTAATCTTGAAATTGTTGAACAGTCACCATTTTCCCCAGTCTCAGCCAGAGGATCTTTGTAGTTCTTTTAAAGTAATCTTAGGTCTCACAGTGACCTTCTGCAATAGCTTCCTTAACCAATGGCAACTGACTTTGGATAGACAACCTGATCACGGAAGCGTCTTGGTGATGCCAAACTGTTTCCAGTTTACAATAATGGACCTGACTGTGCACCAAGAAATATGCAAATACACTGAAATTTTCTTGCAGCCTTTCCCCAATCTGTACCTTTGGATAGTTAGAGTTTTTGGCAGCTCCTTGTTGAATATGTTTAGATGTTTGCTTCAAATTCATTTCATATGACAGAAACAGTTTGATTCTTCATCCAGGTGTATTCGAATCATTTCAGCTTCGGTGACTGGACACAAGTGGGCTCTGTTTAACTTATAATGGGCCTAGATAAGGACATTTTTTGAACCAGAGCAAATTTGGATTTATCATCGTAAAGGGCTGTGCAATCATCACTTTTTTTGGGGGGGGGGGGGGAGGATTTAAATTACTTTTGGAATATGTTTATAATTGTTCTTCCATGATGAACATGTACAGTATGCTGTGTAGATCAGGGAAACAAGCTCCAAATTTAATACATTTTGATTTGTATTGTTTAGACAGCAGCATGTGAAAAGCATACAAGGGTGTGAAGATTCTTGCAAGGCCCTGTACATTATTAATATCATGAAGAGAGACTTACTTAGAAAGAGAGAACTCTCCTATAAGCAGTAAAGCTCATCTACAGTGAGACTTTCTGTTCCCTCCATACAAGATGATTTCCGTTAAGCTGTATCATCTAAAAAAAGTCTTAAACCCCTAACATATCAGAAAAAAATTAACTCAGTAATTACACTGAAAACAAGTAGAAGGTCCAAATTCTAAAAAGCCTTGGCTCTATCTAATTCTTTGGATCATGAAGTTGCTCTGGCAGCTTGCTGCTATGGAGAGTTCAATGTGCCGTGCAGAGATTTATCTAATGACATTATGCCTCTCTACTCACTCAGCATCAAAAACTGCAAAAGTCCAATTGCCTTCCATATGTCCATAACTCCCCTAGCCATTTCTAAGTAATAAGAGGAGAGGACACAAACCACAACATAAATAAATATGCAAACATCAAATGATCTAGTAAGGTTTTTGCAAAAGAACTGAAGCTAAAAAGGTCAGAGCCTCAGAATTTTTGGACTGGTAATATGATACACAAAATGAATGAGTTCAGGCCAGGCAGGAACTCATCTCCTCTGAATGTGTTGTAACAGTGTCTATGAAGTGATGGAAATTTGCATATTATATCTAAAAACTACTACCATTAACCTCTCATACATCTTCACAAAGAAAGAAAATGTTAACTTGAATCCCTTTCTCCCCTCAATTCCTAACTGTATTTACAGAAAAAAAAAACCACACTAAAATGACCTTTGAGCTTCCCATCATCCTCTCACTAGTGAAAGCAAAGCCAAATCTATTGCAAGCTAGCCTGGTCTTGAACATGGGCCAGAAGACTCGCTCATAGATTCAACAGATGAGAAACTTATGAAACAATTCTTCCTTTTCCTTAAGGACCAAAGGTCAGTACAGCTAAGATCTGGAAACTTTCTACCAGACCACAGATATACAGTGCTGACCTAGTTAACAGAGCCTGAACATGAACCTAGATTAGGAGTGGCACACAACAGTCTATATACTAAGCCAAATAATTTTACTGAAATGGATTTTTTTTTCTCTTCTAAGATGTTTCTTTTGGATAAGCAGAAATGTTTGGCCATCTGAAAGTACTCCTATAATGCCAGTGCTACTTATTGAACAAATATGGATTTAACAAAAGGAATGTTAATATATGTAGTTCATGATGAATTCTGCATATATAGGACAATACAAAACAATAGAGGGAGTTTAGAAGCAGTATAAAACAGGAATGATTGTCTAGGGCAACTGATAAATATATATGTATGTTATTGTGCAATTTTAGTTTTTTAAATAGTTTTTAAATTCTTTACCATTGTCTAATAAAACTTACAACATTAATCATCTTTCAAATCATTATCCTATTTTAGGGTTCTCTGATGGATAGGTACCCACATACCATTTTTATTTCATTTAAAGCCTAGATCCAATGTAATATATATATATACACATATATAACCACCATTTAAAAAAATTCAGATTTTACAAGCCAACTGTCCTCCTCTTCACCCCCATACAATGTTCCTTAAGTCACTATTATCTTGTTTCTGCTTCATGCCAAGATAAAGAGTTGGTTTATTAGTGCAAATGACTAAGTCCTTTGAATTGCTTCATCAGTAAGATTAATTTATTTTCATTTAATTAGGTCCCTGTGGCTAATATTGGCTAGTAATATTAGCATGCCCTGTAAAAAAAAAGTAGAGCTTAGAGACTTCATACAGACTTCAGTCACATTTACATAACCACAGTAATGGCATCAAACTGAGTTGTAGACATGCTATAATTAATGGCGTTGAATTATTAACATCCAAACTTTTTTTTTTTTTTAAACTAAGACAACTGTCACTCCCTCTTAATGATACTATGTTGTGGACAAATGTCATGGAATTTAATCGAGGTATCTGGTGCCTGAGGACAGTTACCTTCTCATTAGCCCTGTTGAGATCTGAGATGAGGAAATCAACATTCTCCTGCAAGACTGCACAGAGCTCAGGCCAGGAAAATTTACCCAGCATGCCTTCTGGTTGTTTTATTAGCACACAGCCTGCTACCAAACGCTGATACAAACTGTAAAGGAAGGTGAGCTTCTCCTATAACAGGAAATAAAAGTAATGAAAAAAGGACAGTATGAAATCCTAGAAGATTCCAAACAATATATGTATAGTATGTTATGTATATTAGCTGTTATAATTTGATTTAGATTGAAATTCGTGCATTTTTTTTTAACACTAATTTAAACAAGATTTTAACAAGATGTATTCCTCCAGCTCAAAGGAAAAAAATAAATGTATAAAACGATGGTAACTAAATACAATGTACAATTTCTTAATTTCCTGTCCTCCTTATCCTGTGTTCCTTTTTCTGGGTGCTGGAACTAGATAGAAAACAGACAGTAAAAGAATTAACTCTTTAAGCTTGACAGCAATGCTACAAAATGTGTTTTCAGAAACCTTGGTTTGTGCCCAGGGGCGGATTGGCCTATCGGGGGATCGGGCATCCCCCATGAGCCGGTTGCACTAGTCACGTGGTATCTCCTGGGCCGGCCGGGGCAGTGAATCCCCGGGCCGGTCTTCATCGGGAATCCGCCGCTGTTTGTGCCTACTGCTGAAAGAGGGTCAGGAGCACATTACCAAGATGCATAATTTCATCTGTAATTTACAAGGACATTAAAGTATGAATAAAGCATAATCACCATCCTACAACTCCAAAGTGGAATGGATGATGAACTCAACATTCAAGTCCTGTGATCATGCAAAAATCCAGTAGTGACCACAAAAAACATTTGTTCACCCATTTTCATTAGAAAGTAGCCATGTGACTACTATTTCAAAAAGATTTGTAGCACACTGCGCACAGTATCTTTAGAAAGATATACTGCATTAGTTATAATGCAAAAACCCAATGATGGAGTGGATCACATTATGCCTGGGTGAGGATAAAGTGTGTGCATGCTGGGCTAATATAAATCCTAAAAATGTCTAAAATGCCACCCGAAGACTGTCATAATGCTTTAATTCAGTACTGTCATCAGAGTAGGCAACAAAACTGAAGAGGACAATAAAGCTCAACCAAGTCAGTAGAACAGTGGTTCCCAAACCTGTCCTGGGGACTCTCCAGCCAGTCAGGTTTTCAGGAAATCCACAATGAATATGCAAGAGAGAAAATTTTCATGTTATGGAGGCAGTGCATGCAAATTTTTCTCATGCATATTCATTGTGTATGTCCTGAAAACCTGACTGGCTGGGGGTCCCCAGGTCAGGGTTGGGAACCACTGGTTTGGAACAGTGGTTCTCAACCTTTTTTTGGCCGGGACACACCTGACAGATGGTTCTCACATGCATGACACACTGAACATGTGACCATCACGGGGCTAAATGTAAACATGCACTCTGCATCCACAGGAATCCCCTCAACCCCTAGCAATGAGTGCAGAGCAGATCTAGGGCATTACCCTTACAACTCGCCATACAAAAAAGATATTCTGGTTCTGATGACATCCCAGTAAAAGCAAAACAAATGTTGAGATTATTTACCTGATAATCTCCTTTTTCTTAGTGTAGACAGATGGACTCAGAACGATTGGGTATAGTATGCTCGTGCTAGCAGTTGGAGACGGATCTGACATCAGCACGGGTATATATACCCCCACAGGAAGCGTAGCAACTCAGTAATCTTCCTTGCAAAAGCTGTTATGGATGTGTGTACTGACGCTCAGTGAAACAGTGAAACAGGATTCCCCTGACCGATTGATAGTAGCTGGAGACCGCCAGCAGTCACAACCGGAAGGCGTTGACACCTGGTAGAGTGTACGCTCGAATGTAAACAAATGACATGGCTTATCTTGAATCGGTGAAACCCATGTACATAGGCAGCTGGGCGGGATGCTGAGTCCATTTGTCTACACTAAGGAAAAGGAGATTATCAGGTAAGTAATCTCAACATTTCCTGGCGTGTAGCCAGATGGACTCAGAACGAATGGGATGTACAAAAGCTTTACTCCCAGCCTGGGCGGGAGGCTGCCTGAGGACCATGTAGGACCGCCCTCGCAAATGCTGAGTCCTCCCTGGCCTGGACATCCAGACGGTAGAACCTGGAGAAGGTATGGAGGGAGGACCATGTCGCCGCTTTACATATTTCTGCAGGCGACAGCATCCTGGATTCCGCCCAGGATGCCGCTTGTGCTCTGGTAGAATGAGCCTTGACCTGTAGCGGCGGAGACTTCCCAGCCTCTACGTAAGCTGCTCGGATAACTTGTTTAATCCAGCGGGCGATGGTGGGCCGCGAGGCCGCTTCACCTTGTTTCTTCCCGCTGTGCAGGACGAACAGATGGTCCGTCTTTCGTACTTCTTGTGTCACTTCCAGATATCTGGGCAGCAATCTGCCAATGTCGAGATGGCGTAATAAACGCCCTTCTTCAGATTTCTTCAAACCCGCCGTGGTAGGCAGGCATATGGTTTGGTTAAGATGAAACTATGAAACCACTTTAGGTAGAAAGGAGGGAACCGTCCGAAGATGGATAGCCTCAGTAGTGATTCTGAGAAATGGATCCCGGCAGGACAGTGCTTGTAGCTCTGAGATGCGGCGTGCTGAACATACAGCCAGCAAGAACACCATCTTCAAGGTTAGAGAATGGAGAGACAGGCCCCGAAGGGGTCTGAAGGTGGATCCCGCGAGGAAATCCAAAACAAGGTTGAGGTTCCATAAGGGTACCGGCCACTGCAGTGGCGGACAAATATGCTTGACTCCTTTCAGGAAGCGAGAAACATCTGGGTGGTTGGCAATGGTCTTGCCATCCCTCCTGGGGCCATAGCAAGACAGCGCAGCCACCTGAACCTTGATGGAGCTGAGGGAGAGGCCCTTCTGAAGTCCATCTTGCAGGAAATCCAACACAATAGGGATTGTGGTCGCATGTGGATTGGTGCCATGAGTGTTGCACCATGCTTCAAATACTCTCCAGATCCTTACGTAGGTGAGGGATGTGGAAAACTTGCGAGCTCAGAGGAGTGTATCTATCACGGCTTCCGAGTAACCTCTTTTCTTCAGTCTAGCCCTCTCAATGGCCAGACCGTAAGAGAAAATTGAGCCGGATCCTCGTGAAGGATGGGACCTTGACGTAGGTGGTCCCTGAGAGGAGGCAGGGGGAGAGGCTCCCCTGCCAGTAGTCTTCTCATGTCCGCGTACCAGGGTCTTCTTGGCCAGTCTGGTGCCACTAGAAGAACTAGGCCCCGGTGTTTCTGAATCTTGTGGATGATGGCACCCAGCAGAGGCCACGGAGGAAAGGCGTATAGCAGAGTCCCTGGAGGCCATGGCTGAACCAGGGCATCGATTCCGTGTGAGAACGGGTCGCGCTTGCGGCTGAAGTATCTGGGTATTTGAGCATTGGACTTGTCCGCCAGTAAATCCATGTCCGGAATCCCCCAGTGATCCACAATCATCTGGAAGGCTGTGGGTGACAGCTGCCACTCTCCCGGATTTAGGTTTTCTCTGCTGAGGAAGTCTGCCGTGGTGTTGTCCTTCCCGGCAATGTAGACGGCGGAGATGTCCTGAAGATTCGCCTCTGCCCAGGCCATCAGTGGGGCGATCTCCAGAGATACTTGTCGGCGTCTGGTTCCGCCCTAACGGTTGATGTATGCCACCGTGGTGGCGTTGTCGGACATCACTCTGACTGCTCTGTTCTTCAGTCTGTGAGCAAATCGAAGGCATGCCAATTGGACTGCCCGAGCCTCTAGACGGTTGAAGTTCCACGCTGACTCTTCTCTGTTCCACCGCCCTTGTGCGGTGAGTCCTTCGCAGAGTGCTCCCCAGCCGTTCAGGCTGGCATCTGTGGTGAGCAGAGTCCACGTGGGGAGGACATCTTCGACCCCCTGCTCATGTGGTTGGACTGCAACCACCACCGTAACTGGGTCCGTACTCTGGCCGGCAGAGGTAGGTGCGTGGAATAGTTCCGTAGACGGGGGCTCCAGCGAAAGAGCAGGGAGTGTTGTAGAGGTCTCATATGGGCCCTTGCCCAAGGTACCACTTCCAGGGTGGATGCCATGAGACCAAGAACCTGCAGATAATCCCAAGCTATGGGCCGACTGGCTCCCATCAAGTACTGGATACGCGTCTGAAGTTTCAACCTTCTCTTGGTAGTGAGACGGACTGTGTCTGCCTGGGTGTCGAACTGTACCCCCAGGTATTCCAGTGACTGGGAAGGCTGTAGGCAACTCTTGCTGAGGTTGATTACCCAGCCCAAGCTTTCCAGAAGGGCGATCACTCTGTCGGTTGTCCGATGGCTCTCCTCTCGTGACTTCGCCCTGATCAGCCAGTCATCTAGGTAGGGATGGACCAGAATTCCTTCCCGTCTGAGTGCCGCTGCTACCACTATGACCACCTTGGTGAAGGTCCGTGGTGACGTGGCCAACCCGAAGGGCAGAGCCCGGAATTGGAAGTGGCGTCCTAGAACCTTGAAGCGTAGGTAACGCTGATGATCTGGATGGATCGGGATATGCAGGTAGGCTTCCGACAAGTCTAAGGCCGTGAGGAATTCTCCTGGCTGTACTGCGGTCTTGACAGAGCACAGAGTTTCCATGCGAAACCTCGGGACCCTTAAGTATCGATTGACAGACTTGAGGTCCAGTACGGGCCGAAAGGTGCCCCCTTTCTTGGGTACCATGAAATAAATGGAATAGTGTCCAGAATTCACTTCCCATGCAGGTACTGGGATGATGGCTTTCAAGGACAGGAGCCTCGCCAAGGTAGCTTCCAATGCTGCCTTCTTGTGTGTAGGACAGGAAGATTCCACAAACTTGTCCGGAGGGAGGTGATGAAAGTCCAGATAATACCCCTCTCGGATGATGGCGAGGACCCACTGGTCCGACATAATCTCGACCCATCTGGGGTAGAAGAGGGTTAACCTGCCCCCTATGGCTCCGTCCCCCAGATGGATCGGCAGATTCTCATTGTGAGGTGTGGCCAGGACCTGAGCCCGGGCCTGCTCCCCTCTTGTGCTGCTTGGTCCGAAAGGACTGATTCTGGGCCTGAGGACGAGGTGCCTGATAGCGACTCCTGTAGGGAACGAAGCGCTGGGAACTTCTACCCCTGGAGGGCCTTGGAAAGGCGCGCTGGTTCCTTCTGAACCGATCTTCCGGCAGTCGAGGTACTGGAGAAGCGCCCCATGTGCTGGCCAATTTATCAAGGTCGCTGCCAAACAGGAAAGAGCCCTTAAAGGGCAATCTGGTGAGGCGTGTCTTTGAAAGCGCATCGGCTGATCATTTCCGTATCCAGAGCTGCCTCCTGGCAGCTACGGAGGATGAGATCCCCTTGGCTGTTGTTCGGACTATGTCTGATGCAGCATCCGTGAGGAACGAGAGAGCTGACTCCATGTCTGCTGCTGGAGCGTTGTTCCTGACCTGTGACAAACAGGCACGCGTCACCACTGTGCAGCAGGTTGCGATCCGCAAAGATAGAGCTGCCACCTCAAAAGTCTGTTTCAGAATGGCGTCCAGTCGCCGGTTATGAGGTTACTTGAGGGCCGTCCCCCCTTCAACTGGAATGGTAGTGCGCTTGACCACAGCGCTAATCAAGGCGTCCACCTGAGGGCACGCCAGCAGGTCCTGGATAGCCGGTGCCAGTGGGTACATGCCCGTCAGGGCCCGGCCCCCTTTGAATGAAGCCGCTGGTGCAGCCCATTCTAAATCTATCAGTTGTTGTGCTGCTTGCAAGAATGGAAAATGGTGGGCTGTAAGACGAAGACCTTCCAGCAGGGGGTTGTGCGCAGAGGGTACCGTAGCGCTGGGACCTGTAATATCCAACTCCGCCAGACACTGAGACACCAGGTCGGAGAGATCCTCCTTAGGGAAGAACCGCCTCATGGTTCTATATGGCTCAATCCCTGGGGGAAGTTCCCCCTCGTCCGGGAGTTCGGACTCGTCCGGTGAAACCTCCTGGTCTGACTGATCTGGACTGTCCAGCGGCGGGAGGCCCTGCTCACGATAAGGGCGTGAGGGTCCAGGAACAGGATCCGCAGGAGCCGCCACCGCAGCGGCAGCCGCAGCAGCCACCGCAGGAACCGCAGAAACAGCAGGAACAACAGGAACAACAGGAACAACAGGAACCGCAGGGCCTGGACGGGAAGCCGTTTGCATCTGTACAAAGGCATGAATCCCCTTAAAGAGATCCACCCAGGAAATTGAAGCAGCCTCTAATCGCCGGGGTACAAGATCTCCCGGGATTCCCGATTGGTCGAGACTGACCGCTAAATCCGGGGTAGCCCCTGGGGAACTGTCAGCAAAACGTGGCTGAGACTGGTCCTGGCCCGAGGGTCCCACGGCCTCCTCACATTGGGCACATAGGGAGTCTGGCTCTTCACTGTGCGTGGTTCTAAGCTGGCATGCGGAGCAGAGGCCGAGGGCTTTAATGCCGGAGGCAGGCGGTGCCCCCGCTGAAGACACTGAGGCGTTCTGTTCCATTGAAAAGTATGCGCTGAATGATAAGCGGCAACAATATACGCTTAATAGAACAGGCGCACAATAATAATATGCGGCAGCAACATGCGCTTAATACAACAGGCGCACAATAATAATATGCGGCAGCAATATGCGCTTAGTACAACAGGCGCTTAATAATAATATGCGGCAGCAATATGCGCTTAATACAACAGGCGCTCAATAATAATAATAATAATAAGCGGCAGCTATATACGCTTAATACAACAGGCGCTCGATAATAATATGCGGCCTTAAGACAACAGGCGCTCATCCGTATGCGGTGAACAATATACGCGCAATGATGTGCAATATGCGGCCATGAATACACGCTCAATTGTATGCAATATGCTCTTAGCAATATGCGGTTAGAAATACATGCTCAATGTTATTCAATATGCTCTCAGCAATAAGCGGTTAGCAATACACGCTCAATGGTATTCAATAGGCTCTCAGCAATAAGCGGTTAACAACACACGCTCAATGGAATTCAATATGCTCTCAGCAATAAGCGGTTAGCAATACACGCTCAATGGTATTCAATAGGCTCTCAGCAATAAGCGGTTAACAACACACGCTCAATGGTATTCAATATGCTCTCAGCAATAAGCGGTTAGCAAATACACGCTCAATGGTATTCAATATGCTCTCACACACTCGCAATGGTATGCAATATGCTTTCAGTAATAAGGCAATATACGCACAATGAGGAATATAATATGCGCTTAGTCATAGAGCTGCGCCTATTACGGGCGCTCAATACCTGAGCAAGGCCTCACAAAATGGTGCCCTCCACGGCGTGCCACGCCGCCGATCCTCTGTTCCTCGGAGACCAGAAGTAAAAGACGTACACCTTACCTGATCCTCGGCGCTTCCCGGCTGGAACCCGGGCGGTCTCCGGCTGAGGGGGGAGAGGGCAAGTACCTTCACCGCCGCGTTTGAGGATATGCACCCGCTGCCTCGTCCACGCCGGGACCGAAGCGCCTCGTATGCCTCATCCGAACCTCGCCCGGGGGCTACGTCCCTGCCGCGATTCGGCCACCGGACCGAGGACTTAAACCTCCGGGGGATCACGGAAATCACCCCGGGAAACTCTACTGGGGGAGGGACCTTAGGGTATCACCGCAGGAGTGCGGGGCTCGATGCTGTAGAAGTTTTAGTGGAAAGAAAGTAGAAAGTAGAAAATAGAAAGTAGATTTGGAAAACACGCTCAGCGAGCGTGCAGGCTCTCCAAACTGCTTTGGAGACGGAAATTACTGAGTTGCTACACTTCCTGTGGGGGTATATATACCCGTGCTGACGTCAGATCCGTCTCCAACTGCTAGCATGAGCATACTATACCCATTCGTTCTGAGTCCATCTGGCTACACGCCAGGAAACTCCTTTTACTACCACTAATGCATATCCTATTGAGAAAACACAACAAATAAGGTTGATACACATGCCTATATGCTAGTAAAATACTTCAGCTCGCTCACACACCCAGAACTGACCTTCACCAAGTACAGAAAAACCACAAATTATAAATATGGAGACAGAAACTGGAATGGAAAACAAAAAAAAACACTCTGCATGCAGTGCGAACCTGGAGAAATGGAAAGAGAAATATAGCACCTAACAGACTCTCAGGATTTGCAATAATGCACACAAACTAACCCGCACAAAGTTACACCTGTATTATGGAACACACACAAACAGTAACAAACGTATCTAAGAAATACAACTATTAAACCAGGCCCTAAAGCAAAATTGCTTACCTTGTAATAGGTGTTATCCCAGGACAGCAGGATGTAGTCCTCACATATGGGTGACGTCGGTAACGGAGCCCTAGTGCGGGAAAACTTCTGTCAAAGTTTCTAGAAACTTTTGACTGGCAGCCTGGGGCTACTGGGCATGCCCAGCATGCCATGATATTCTCTGCCACAGGGGTCTCACTTCAGTCTCGTATGTAGCAATAAGCATTAGCAAAATAAAATTAGGAAAATAGGAAGGCCCAACTCTGCGGGGTGGCGGGTGGGTTCCGTGAGGACTACATCCTGCTGTCCTGGGATAACACCTATTACAAGGTAAGCAATTTTGCTTTATCCCAGGACAAGCAGGATGCTAGTCCTCACATATGGGTGATTAGCAAGCTAGAGGCTGAGTCATTTAATATGAAGGCAACAGTGATGTGTTGTTGTGCAAATGAGTCAGCCGAAGATAGCATGAATTTGGTTGCAGAAGGAGTTGGGTTTAAACTGGAAACAAGTTCTTTAAGACAGATTGTCCATAGGCCGAATCTTGTTTTCCTTGCTTGTCCAAGCAGTAATGAGCTGCAAAAGTGTGAAGAGAAGTCCATGTTGCTGCTTTACATATGTCAAGTATTGGCACTGAACGGTAGTGTGCTACTGAGGTTGACATTGCTCTTACGGAGTGTGCCTTCACTCGCCCTTGGAGAGGAAAGCCTGCTTTTTCATAGCAAAACTGTATGCAATCTGCTAGCCAATTGGATAGAGTGTGTTTACCCACTGCTTTACCTGGTTTGTTTGAATCATAAGATACAAAGAGCTGATTGGATTTCCTGTGAACTGCAGTGCGGTTTAAATAAAAGGATAGAGCACGTTTACAGTCCAAAGTATGCAAGGCTGCTTCTCCTTGGTGAAAGTGAGGTCTTGGAAAGAATGTGGGTAAAACTATGGATTGGTTCAAGTGGAATTCCGTGACCACTTTGGGAAGGAATTTTGGATGTGTACGTAGGACCACTCTGTCAAGGAAAAACCTTGTGTAGGGTGCATACGTGACCAGTGCTTGTAATTCACTAACTCTTCTAGCCGATGTAATGGCTATGAGGAAGATAGTCTTCCATGTGAGAAATTTAATGGCACAGGAGTCTATGGGTTCAAAAGGAGAACGCATAAGTCTTGTTAATACCAGATTCAAGTCCCATTCTCTGACTGGAGGTCGAATTGGTGGTTTGAGTTGCGTTAAACCTCTCATAAATCTGCTGACGAGAGGTTGTGTGGAAATTGGTGCATCTCCTACCTTATTATGGTAAGCTGAGATTGCACTTAAATGAACTCTTACGGATGAAGTCTGAAGACCAGAGTCTGAAAGATGGTATAAGTAGTCTAGTAGCGAGGTAATGGTGCAAGTGAAGGGATCAATGTTGTTTTGCTTGCACCAGTAGGTGAATCTTTTCCATTTGGAAGCGTAATTCTTTCTTGTGGAAGGTTTACGTGAAGCTATGAGTACTTGTGAAATATGAGTTGAAAGATTGAGTGGTTGTAATATCAAACTTTCAACATCCATGCTGTCAGGGATAGGGACTGAAGGTTGGGATGTCGTAACCGGCCCTGGTCCTGAGTTATGAGAGTGGGAGCTATTCCCAGTCGAATTGGATCTCTGACTGAGAGGTCCAACAGTGTGGGGAACTATACTTGTCGAGGCCAATATGGGGCTATGAGTATCATGGACCCCTTGTCCTGTTGTAGTTTCACCAGAGTTTTGGTTATGAGCGGTATTGGAGGATACGCGTATAGTAGGTCTGAGTTCCAAGGCCGAGCAAAGGTGTCCTTGGCTGGTTGGTTCTTCTGTTTGTGTAGAGAACATAACTTGTCCACTTTGTGATTGAGATGTGACGCAAAGAGGTCTATTGTTGGTTGGCCCCAACGTTGGAATATCCTGGCCGCTCCTGCAGGATCCAGGGACCTTTCGTGTGGTTGGAATTGACGACTGAGTCGATCCGCTACGACATTGTGTATACCTGCCAGATAAGTGGCTCGTAGGAATATTGAGTGATTCAGGGCCCAGCCCCAAATTTGTGCAGCTTCCTGACACAGGAGATACGAGCCCGTACCTCCCTGTTTGTTGACGTACCACATGGCTACTGTATTGTCTGTTTGAATCAGAATAGTCTTGTGTGAAAGGAAATCCTTGAACGCATGCAGTGCATAACGTATAGCTCGAAGTTCCAGAAAATTGATTTGATATGTTGCTTCGAGTTTTGTCCAAGTTCCTTAAGTTTGGAGATTGTCTATGTGAGCTCCCCAACCCAAGGTGGATGCATCTGTAGTTAAAGTAATTTGTGGAATTGGTTGTTGGAAGGGTAAGCCCTTGCGCAAGTTGTCTGTGTTGATCCACCAAAGGAGCGAAGAGTGTAGTTGGTGGGTTACCTGAATTGGAGAATGTAGTGGTTGAATGGCTTGGATCCATTGTGACCGTAATGTCCATTGAGTTACTCTCATGGCTAGTCTTGCCATAGGAGTGACATGAACTGTGGAGGCCATGTGGCCTAGTAAATTAGAATACGATGAGCTGTTGTCTGCGTGCTTGAAAGAATTGAGTGTGCTAGGAAGGCTAATGTTTCTGCTCGATCCTCGGGTAGAAAAGCCTTTGCAAGGACTGTGTTCAATTCTGCTCCTATGAATTGGAGCAAGTGAGACGGTGTGAGGTGGGACTTTTGATAATTTATGAGAAATCCCATGGCATGAAGTAGAGCAATGGTTTGATTGAGAGAATTGATTGCTCCTTGATGAGACTGACTCCTGATGAGCCAATCATCTAGGTATGGGAAGACATGAACACCTTGTTTGTGTAAGTGTGCTGCTATTACTGCCAGACATTTTGTGAATACTCTGGGAGCAGAGGCGAGTCCGAAGGGCAGTACTCTGTACTGGAAATGTTGATGACCTACCATGAAACGCAGATATTTGCGGTGAGGAGGAAATATTGGAATGTGAGCATATGCATCTTGAAGGTCCAGAGAACAAAGCCAATCTTCCTTTTGGAGGAGTGGAAGCATGGTACCTAGCGAGACCATTCTGAACTTTTCCTTTTTTAGAAATTTGTTTAGATTTCTGAGGTCTAGGATGGGCCGTAGGCCTCCTGATTTCTTTGGAATGAGGAAATATCGGGAGTAGAATCCTCTGCCCTGCTAAGACTGGGGCACTGGCTCTATGGCCCTGGATTTCAGAAGGGTGGATAATTCTATTTGAAGTTGAGGAATGTGATTTCTGTTGGGAGAAATCAGAGGTGCTTGAAGCTCTGTAGGTATTGTTAGGAAATTGAGCTTGTACCCGTGGAATATGATGGAAAGAACCCATTGATCTGTCATTATGGTTTTCCATGTGCTGTAGAAATGGGATAATCTTCCCCCCACCGGTAAGTGTGAGTGAAGATTCAGAGATTGGCTGGGTTCTCTGGAGATGTTTTCAAAAACCAGCTGTGGGACCTGTTTGAGCGGAAGGTGCAGGTCTGGTTGTTCTTTGTTGGTGAGGTTGTGGCCTGTGCTGGGATCTTGGTTGGCGAGGCCTAGTTGCCGGTGGATAGTATCTTTTAGGACGGTAATAGGGCCTGCGAATATCCCTTCGCTGGGTACGACGTACAGCGTGGGTAGTGGTATCATGTGGCATGGAAGATAACTGCCTAAAGGTCTCCGTATGCTCTTTTAGTTGAGAGACCGCTTCTTGAACCTTTGTTCCAAATAAGTTATCCCCTGCACAGGGTAGGTCTACCAACTTTTCTTGGACCTCTGTTCTGAGGTCTGATGCTTTTAGCCAGGCCCATCTGCGAGCACTTATGCCAGAAGCTGCCACCCTTGAGGCTGTCTCAAATGAGTCATAGGCGGCTCTAACTTCATGCTTGCCGGCTTCAAAAGCTTTTTGAATGAGATGTTGTGCTGGCTCTCTGAATTCCTGGGGCAAAGATGGTATGAACTCCTCCATCTGCTTCCAGAGGTTCCTTTGGTACTGTGTGATGTACAATTGGTAGGCTGCAATTCTAGAATTGAGGATTGCACCTTGAAAAACCTCCCTTCCAAATGTGTCCAAGAACCTATTATCCTTCCCTGGAGGATTAGAGGAGTGCACTCTTGATCTTTTTGCTTTTTTCTGTGCTGATTCTACCACCACAGAAGAATGCGGCAGTTGGGATTTCTGGAAACCTGGTGCAGGTTGAACTAAATAGGTGGAGTCCATTCTTTTATTGATGGGAAGAACAGAGCAAGGATGTTCCCACATTCTTTGTTGAAGTTGAAGAAGAATATCATGCATAGGTATTGCCATGACTTGCTTGGGGGGATCTACGAATTGTAGCACCTCAAGCGTTTGGTGACGGAGATCCTGCTCAGATTCTAATTTAAATAGAATAGAGTCGGCCATCTCTTGGATAAAAGAGGAGAAAGTAAGGTCTTCTGGTAGAGACTGCTTTCTTGGATGAGGAGGAGACGGGTCAGACATGAAAGTTTCTGAGGTGTTAGATTGTGTGTCGCTCCAGGAATCATATTCTGGAATATGAGGACCTGGTTTTTTAGCTGGATGTGGAGGAGGTACACCAGAGGGTCCTGGAATGGGTTCTTGTGGAGAAGCCTCTTCTTCCACCGGGTTTGAAGGTAAAGAATCCAGGAGATCCTGATATTTTTTCTGAAGTATTGAGTATAATCTTGCTTCAGATGATGTATCCACTGTAGAAGAAAGTGGCATCGTAGATTTTGTCTTTGTCATCGCTGACATCGGTGTCTTGTCTCTCGATGACTGCTCGGTACCCATGGTGGGTATATACAGCGATGCCTGATGAAAACGAGCAGGAAGCATCGATGGTACACTCGATGAAAAAGTAGGCAACGATGAGGGCATCGAGGTGAATGTAGTCGTTCGCTCTGGAGGGAGGAACGAATCCGGAAGCCGGACGGGGCCTTGCGCTGCTATGGTTGTTGTCGACATGGCAGTGAGTGGCATAGATCTAGTGGCCGGTGTCGAGTAAGCCTCCGTTGTCGAGGCAATGGCCGGCATCGGGCTCGTGCCTGGCATCGGGACAGTGCCCGGCATCGAGAGAGCACCCGGCATCGAGAGAGGTCCCGGCATCGGGTCGATACCCGACATCGGGTCAGTACCCGGCATTGGGTCAGTACCCGGCATCGGGAAATGTCCCGGAATCGCTGGCACCATTGATGGAAGAGACCTCGATACTGATTGTACCGGCATCGGTGAAGTCGATGTTAAAGGGGACGTCACCGGCATCAGCGGAGGTGCCGGCAGGTGTTCCTTAATCGCTTGTAAAACTGCCTCTTTTATGTAGGATATGAAGTCCTGTGGCATCGACAAAGGTGGTGCCACCGGTGGAAGTGTCGATGCCTCCGTATGTTGCAGAAGTGACGTCGGAGTAGGCCCTTCAGGCACAGAGGCTATAGTAAGTTTAGGCCGTTTCGGTAACGGTTCTCCTCGGTCAAGTGCCGACGGTGAGGTCAGGGCGTGTCTGTGGCGATGTTTATGTTTAGGCCGGACGTCTACTGCCGAGCGTATCGACAATGTCGACGGAGTAGGGGAGGATTTATCTCCGGAACAGTCAGCTCGGTGCTTTTTTAACAGTACCTTTTTCGATACTCCGGATGGCGAAGATTTCGAAGAAGTAGCTGGAGAAGGAGTCAGTTGTAAGCTGAATAGCTGTTGGATCTTCTCCTGGCGGAGCTTACGGCCTTTTGGCGTCATCGCTTGACATTTCTCACACGATGAAATGTTGTGCTTTTCCCCGAGACATCTAACGCACTCTTCGTGCAGATCGGTAACCGACATTGTGCGGTTACAATTCGGGCATTTTTTGAATCCTGAAGACATCTTGACATCGACGGCCGTCGATGACAGAAAATTGAATTTCAGTTTTTTTTGGAAACCGAAATAATTCACCAGCCGGTGATATATGAAAAAAATTTTGAGACCCCTTAATGGAGAGAAATATATATATTAGAATTATAACACTGAGGTAACTCAGAGGGCTCCGATATCCGTGCTGCTGTCCAGCTGAGCGGAAAAACGAAGACTGAAGTGAGACCCCTGTGGCAGAGAATATCATGGCATGCTGGGCATGCCCAGTAGCCCCAGGCTGCCAGTCAAAAGTTTCTACAAACTTTGACAGAAGTTTTCCCGCACTAGAGCTCCGTTACTGACGTCACCCATATGTGAGGACTAGCATCCTGCTTGTCCTGGGATAAACACTAATACATTTCCTATTGGGAAAACAGAATAAGCCAAGCTGCTATAGAGACCCACACAGAAATAATTGTACAGCTATACTAAAAATGTTACAAAACAGCTGCTGAACAGAATAATATCCAACAATTAAAAACTCATAAGAAATTATTAAAACATGTCCAAATATCAATAAAATATTTCAAACAGCAGACATCACATAATACCCAATAATTAAAATGGCAGTCAATCAAGAAAAATAAATTTAAAAAGCCACCTTTACTTACCCTCTCCAGCAACTCTCCTACTCCTTTCCCTTCCAGGCCAATAGCATTCACCAGAAGCAGCAAGGGCTGCTGAAGCTCTGTCCTCACAGTCCTCTTCCTTAGCTCCCACAACCAGTCACTCACACAAACACCCCGAATTAGACCCCACGACCAGTCTCGGTCTCTCTCACACCAGTCATCTTCCTGACCAGTCTCTCTCTCAGTCACGCTCATGGTCTCTTATATACAAGCTCTCAATCACACACAAATGCTCTCGCACCCATTCACACTAGCTCTTAACCAGGCTTCCATTCACACCTACACACACAAGTTCTCACCCAAGCACCCATTCACACCAGCTCTCACCCAGGCTTTCATTCACACCCACAGACACAAGCTCTCACCCATGCATTCATTCACACCCACAGACACAAACTCTCACCCAGGCATCCATTCACACCCACAGACACAAGCTCTCACCCAGGCATCCATTCACACCCGCAAGCTCTCACCCATTCACACCAGCTCTCATCCATGTAACCATTCACACCCACAGACACAAGCTCTCACGCAGGCTTCCATTCACACCCACACACATAAGAACTCACCCAAACACCCATTCACACCCATACACACAAGCTCTCACCCAGGCTTCCATTCACACCCAAACACACAAGCTCTCACCCAAGTACCCATTCACACCAGCTCTCACGCAAGCACCCATTCACACCAGCTCTCACCCATGTATCCATTCACACCAACAGACACAAGCTCTCACCCAGGCTTTCATTCACACCCACACACATAAGAACTCACCCAAGCACCCATTCACACCCATACACACAAGCTCTCACCCAGGCTTCCATTCACACCCAAACACACAAGCTCTCACCCAAGTACCCATTCACACCAGCTCTCACGCAAGCACCCATTCACACCAGCTCTCACCCATATATCCATTCACACCAACAGACACAAGCTCTCACCCAGATTTCCATTCACACCCACACACAAGAACTCACCCAAGCACCCATTCACACTAGCTCTCGCCCATGTATCCATTCACACCCACAGACACAAGCTCTCACCCAGGCTTCCATTCACACCCACACACATAAGAACTCACCCAAGCGCCCATTCACACCAGCTCTCACCCTGGCACCCACACACACCAGCTCTCACCCTTGCACCCTTTCACACCCACACACCAGCTCTCACCCTGGCACCCATTCACACCCAAACACACAAGCTCTCACCCAAGTACCCATTCACACCAGCTCTTACGCAAGCACCCATTCACACCAGCTCTCACCCATGTATCCATTCACACCAACAGACACAAGCTCTCACCCAGGCATTCATTCACACCCACAGACACAAACTCTCACCCAGGCATCCATTCACACCCACAGACACAAGCTCTCACCCAGGCATCCATTCACACCCGCAAGCTCTTACCCATTCACACCAGCTCTTACCCAAGCACCCATTCACACCAGCTCTCATCCATGTAACCATTCACACCCACAGACACAAGCTCTCACCCAGGCTTCCATTCACACCCACCCACATAAGAACTCACCCAAGCACCCATTCACACCCATACACACAAGCTCTCACCCAGGCTTCCATTCACACCCAAACACACAAGCTCTCACCCAGGCTTCCATTCACACCCAAACACACAAGCTCTCACCCAAGTACCCATTCACACCAGCTCTCACGCAAGCACCCATTCACACCAGCTCTCACCCATGTATCCATTCACACCAACAGACACAAGCTCTCACCCAGGCTTCCATTCACACCCACACACATAAGAACTCACCCAAGCACCCATTCACACCCATACACACAAGCTCTCACCCAGGCTTCCATTCACACCCAAACACACAAGCTCTCACCCAAGTACCCATTCACACCAGCTCTCACGCAAGCACCCATTCACACCAGCTCTCACCCATGTATCCATTCACACCAACAGACACAAGCTCTCACCCAGGTTTCCATTCACACCCACACACAAGAACTCACCCAAGCACCCATTCACACTAGCTCTCACCCATGTATCCATTCACACCCACAGACACAAGCTCTCACCCAGGCTTCCATTCACACCCATACACATAAGAACTCACCCAAGCGCCCATTCACACCAGCTCTCACCCTGGCACCCATTCACACCCACACACACCAGCTCTCACCCTAGCACCCATTCACACCCACACACACACACACCAGCTCTCACCCTGGCACCCATTCACACCCACACACACACACACCAGCTCTCACCCTGGCACCCATTCACACCCACACACACACACACCAGCTCTCACCCTGGCACCCATTCACACCCACCCACACACTCTCACCCAGGCACTCATGCACACACACAGACACACCAGCTCTCACCCAGGCACTCATGCACACACACAGACACACCCACTCTCACCAAAAATGTATTCTTTCTTCACTGCAGGGATGGGCTCCAGTTCCGCCGCGGCTTTACTCCGGCGGGCCTTCTTTTTGCACCACCACAAGGCTGGGCTTCTGTTGTAGCCTCGGTCGGGGTCAGGTTTCCTCTTCGCCGCCACAGGCTGTGGCGGCCATGCTTCATCGGCGTCCGGTTTCCTCTTTGCCGCCATGGGCTGTGGCGGCCTGGCTTCGTCAGCGTCTGAAACTGCTATTTCTTCCATCCCACCCCTGGGCTAGGCCATGCCTGCTCACCGGCCAATCAAAGGCTTCCTCCCTTCTTCCTACTCCCACTGGTAGGTAGAAGGGAGGAGGTTTCCGATTGGCCTGCGTGGGGGCAGGCAGAATGAAGGAGGCTTCCCAATGGGCAATGGGGGTAGGAAGAAAGGAGGCTTCCAATTGGCCCGCGGGGGCTGGAAAAAAGGGAGAAGGGAAGTGCAACAGGCAGTGGGACACCGGGAGACGCAACACACCTGCCGGTGTTTGGTGACTCACTAGTATGTCACGACACACCGGTTGAGAAACGCTGGTTTGGAAGATACAACAGTGGTCAAGGAGGTAGAAATTTCTGATCCCTCCACCCAGATAGGACAACAGACATGAAAGCAGTATTTGGTCAGCTGTAAGCAAAAATTCATATAAATCTGGATTCGGGGCTAGAAACAGCGGTAAACAAAGAAGCACAGTTAGTTCCTTCTGTCACTGAGACTAATGACAGAGTTAAGATGGCAGTAGACAGAGTGGGAGGATTCTTTCTAGTCATGATGCATCAGAAAATCAAAAAGTTGGAGTGCTCATTTAAGTCATGGCAGACAAGCAGGACAAATTGGGAAATAGGAGTCACCACAATAACAGTCGCATGCTTGACCTGCCTGAAAAAGCAGAGGGCCCAAGGACAGTGAATTTTTCACTGAATGGCTGCCACGCATCTTTAGATTTCTTAATGAGAACTGGTCTGAGAGAGGGGCAGGAGTTAAAAGTTAAAATTAAAAAAAATTAGCATATGAACAAGCTAAGTTACAATGTTGTTGTCCTTAGGCCAGTACCAGACAGAAATTGAAGACTACGACAGGTAATTATCCACTTGCAGTACTTTGGGGATAAGATATAAAGTTATGTCTTCTGCCCACAGGACGAAAAAGATTTTTTTTTAACCAGGATTCAAGGATTTACATATTCTAGGACTTATCTGTGAGTCTACAAGGCCACTGGCAGGAGCTCCTGCGTATTAAGGAGCAGCTCAGGAAGAGAGGAGCAGTTTAAGCCATGATCTGTCCTGAATAAGTGAAGGTTTACCCTGATTGGTACTATCAAAATTTAAGGTACTCGAGCAGCACAGCAATTTCTTCAGTCACTGACTACAAGTAAGGTAGACTCTGACTGAACTAAACCTCTGCTTTGACACAGTTTTCATTCAACTGCATTACAACCAATAGCAGTGGTTTTACTTTGAGACTTAACAGGTAAAATGAGTCTTTGCACTCTAATTTTTTTGGCTCCTTGGAGCTCAGAGAGCAAAAGAGCAAAAACAAAAGTGGACCAATTGAATGGAAGCAGCATCCCAGATCTGGGTGGTTTTTTTTTGGGGGGGGGGGGGATTACTATTTGTGACATTATGGCTTTATATTTTACAGCTATTCATAATATTGCTTATGAGGTTGCTCATAGGTAAACCCGTCTTAGCATAGGCTACATGGAAACAGCAATGATCAGAAACAGTCAAGGTCCTTATTTATCCTTAATTTTTTTATTTTCTTCTTTTTCCCCTAATTTTGCTTTTTCTTCCCTCTTAAATTATTATTCACGTAATGAATCTCATAACAAGCACAAGCTCGTGTGTATTCATTTCAGTAATTGTGTATTTTCTAAGGTCATTTTTACTTCATTATGAATGCCATTCTGTTGAGTCTGGTAATTCAGCAGGGTGCCCTTGAGCATGGTTCCTTTTCTGGTAACTTCACCTTATGTAGTCTGATAGCTGCTTAGTAGCCTGTACAAAAGGGGTGTGGGAGATGAAAGTTTTATTTGTTTTGGATTTCAAAGTGTTATCATATCCAGGTCTTCAGTGTTATCCCAGCTGGCTTTCAAGGCAACTAGTTGAGTTTAAGATGATTACGTGAAAGGCTAAACATCTTTTATATGGGAGGAAGAGACGTCACTCCTCATGCGAGCAGCTTAACCTTTGGGCTCCGACTCTCCTGGACCCAAACAGCGCCGTAAACGTGCCAAAGAGCCTAAAAATCAAACACTGTGCTAGCTAAACCTTCCTAGCAACTAAAGCCAATGTCAATGAAATATAAATCAACAGATCTTCGCACGTATTCTTACTCTAAGGGCAGTGAAGAGTCTGAGGACACGCGGCTCAAAATGGCATCTGAGGAAGCCAAAGATGAAACAGAGGAGGCAAGTGATGATACAAGCGAGACTTCCAATGATTTACCCACCTGTGCAGAGATGAAGAAATGGTTTTGCGAATTGAGGCAAGACCTAAAGAATTACAAGACGGAAATCTATGCCTTGATAGCTGAACTTCAAGAAGATAACGCAGAGATAGGCAGACGGATCGAAGAGGCTGAGATTCGTCTAGACACACAGGGGGAAGGTTAGCATAGCCTATAACGAGATCATGATGCCTTGCAAGTATCCTATCAATCTCTTTCAGACAAATTGGAGGACATTGAAAATCATAGCCGGAGTAATATTCGCATAAGGGGAGTTCCGGACACTGAAGAATTTAATGACTGTGTGTCTGTAGTGGAAAAGATCTCTAAATTCTTTTTGACTACCACCGAGACCAATATGGAAAGCACTGAACAAACTATTAAGATCGAAAGGGCCCAGAGAACACTAGGGCCAAAGATAGCGAATAGGCCACGAGACATTGTAGTGTGCTACCATTCATATGCCCAAAAGGAGAAAATCTTGAATGCATGGAAACAACTTATCTGACAGTGGGAAGGCCATGAGATCACTGTATTTGCAGACCTTGCTGCGGCGACCTTAAAGAAACGGCAAGATTTCTGTTGCCTCACCAGTAAGTTGACCGCAGCCAACATAAGATACCGGTGACTCTTCCCCGGTGGATTGTTATTCATGCTACAAGGGGTATCTCACCGAGCCAACAACATAGGAGAAGCAGTAGAGATCCTGAGAGAGGGCGGTATAACTATTGAGATCCCACAACAAGAAACTCGGGCAGCATCCCACGCAAGCACAGCAAACATGGCACAGCCTCAATGGCAAACGGCCCAAAAAGGTAGACGGCATCTCCAGAGGAATTCTGCTGGGAACGGACGGAACTTCGACCTAGCAAGATGACTTGTGGGCATACTGGTTCTACCCTACATGATTCTACCAGCTGTTGTGTTTAAGACAGTCAGAGATAGATCTACTTGAGTTTGATCGTATGCAGTTGACTACTCAGTTAAGGCTCACAGCTAACTTTATTTTGACTGAAATCAGCAGACAATATCATACAATTATGGTGGTCGGGCGGGGGGAAGCATGAGGGGTGAGCTATGACCTCCTCTGAAATTATCTGGGATAAGGGTTTATTATCCCAGGTTATAGAAATGAAGAGGTGATTATGTTACCACTCTGTGGCTGGGTCAAAACTCATAGCTCCATAGATGTACACCAGGAAAGTATGCTGACTGCTGCTATTGAGGTACTGCTAATCAGGTATATACGGATGCTTAATACTGTGAAGGATATCCTTACTATTGCTTGTTATGAGAACAGCTTGGGAAGGGATACTCTTTTGCCTGAGAAAGGAGACCGGGTATATTCTGATGGCGACTTTTAAATTTCTATCCTTAAATGTAAAAGGCTTCAACTCCCCACGCTTAAGAGAGAATGTGGTGTTTATACAAGAGACCCATTTGAGGAAATACTTTCAGGGGTTGATGAAGTCGGACAAATTTCCTCACCAGTTTTGGGCTGTGGCTTCCCCCACAACTAAATATACAGGGATAGGAATTATGATACATAAAGATCTGCATTTTGAACAGAGGGAGACATACTCTGACCCTGAGGGCAGGTTTGTACTGATCAAAGTGCTAATGGGGGTAGATCTTTTCTCGCTAGTTTCAGTTTACGGCCCTAGCTCCCATAAAGATGCATTTTATCACTCCTTAAACCAATCACTGATGACTAGGATGGAGGGCCACTCAGTTATTGGAGGGGACTTTAACATGACCCTCAATCCCAGATTAGATAATTCCATGGGCCAGAGTAATGATACCAAAATAGCTAGAATAGCATTGAAAGCGTTGATGAATGGTCAGGGAATAGCGGACATATGGAGGTCTAGATATCCCAACTCACAAAACTATACCTTTTTCTCTAACCCACATGAGAGTTATTCAAGATTGGATATGTTCTTGGACAGCAAATGTTTGCTTCCTAGGGTAGTGGCAGTCGATATTGAACCTATTCTATGGTCTGATCATGCACCTATTTGGTTCTCCCTACAGCTCCAGGATTATGACAAAGGTCTTAGGTTTTGGAGATTTAATGATTCCCTATTGGAAGATACCTCTTTTGTTTCACAAGTAGTAGGCGATATACAGGATTATATAGCTATAAATGATACGGGGGAAGTGAATCCAGTGGTGGTGAGGGACTATCTAAAAGAGGTTCTTCAGGGCAAATTTATAGCAAGAGCGACGTTTCTAAAGAAACAAAGGGAAAGGTCACACGCTGATCTGCTCATTCAGCTAAAAAAACTTGAACGGTTCCACAAAAACACTGGACCATCACAAGCCACCCTGGCACAAATTAATGCATTACGTACCCAAATAGTGTCTTTGGATACGGCGGCACTGGTCCACCAACTGGAAATCATGTAACAGAAATATTTTGAAGGTGGTAATAAAGCCAGGAAATTGCTAGCCCATACTTTAAAAAAGAGACAGGCCCAATCCATTATAGTTAAAGTAAAAAATCAAGATGGCATCATGTTCACAGATAATAAATCTATATGTCAATGATTCCATCAGTTTTATTCAGAGTTATATTCAAGTGACGAAGATATTTGCTCAGAGGAGATAGCTAGCTATTTGAAGTCTCTGCATCTACCAGAGCTAACTGAATCCCAGCAAACCAGACTAGATAAAGATATTTCCAAGATTGAAATTATAACAGCTATCAAATCCCTAAAACCTGGAAAGTCACCTGGTCTGGATGGGTACACAGGCAGATTTTATCAAGTATTTGCCCCACAACTGGCCCCTATTTTGGCAAAATTTTACAAGGCTTTGAGAGATGGGACACCACTAATCTCCCTAGCTAATACGGCCGGCATCACAGTAATAGCTAAATCAGGTCGAGACACGACTCTATGCAGTTAATATAGGCCGATTTCTTTAATAATTATTGACTTAAAACTATAAGCCAAAATTCTAGCCACTCGTATGAATTGCTTCATAGCCCAACTCATTCATTCAGACTAGGCAGGTTTCATTCCAGGAAGACAAGCGAGCGACAATGTCCACAAAATTATGGAAATGATTTGGTGTGTGACAAAACGAGACATCCCTACATTGGCTCTCTCGGTTGACGCTGAGAAAGCCTTCGATATGGTGCAATGGCCATATCTTTTTGCTTTATTGCAGAAAATGAAATTTGGGGAGTACTTTATACAATGGCTACAACAATTATATAGCCATCCTTTAGCCTGCATAAAAATCAATGGAGGCTATTCCGCCCCCTTCCCGGTGAAACATGGAACTCTGTCCCCAATTTTGTTTGCCATCTTTTTGGAACCATTTGCCATCAGTGTACGGAGGGACCCAGATATTAAGGGTATTGAGGTAGGGAAGTTCTCTACTAAGCCATCTTTATTCGCGGAATACGTCCTGATAGCAATCATGGATCTGGCATCATCTCTACCTAGCTTGACCTCCGCATTGGAAACCTTTAGCAAGGTAGCCGGTTTTCGAATAAATTGGGAGAAGTCCAAAATTCTTAATATCAATACTCATCACCTCATGGAATCCACTCTTCGAACTCAATTTAAATTTAAATGGGCCCATCAGAAAATAAAGTATTTAGGGGTCTATTTAAGTGTTACACAAGACATGTTTCAGATAAATTATGATACGTTATGGTCCAAAATCTTAACAAACCTCGAGGAGTGGAATAGATATCGCATATCTTGAGTCGACAGGATAGCTGCCATTAAAATGACAGTCCTGCCCAAATTGCTATATCTATTCCAAACTCTGCCTCTTGCCCGAAATCTACTCTGACTAAATGGCAGAAAAGAATGATGACATATATGGAGAGGAAAACGGCCCAGGGTAGCAAGGCGTATACTGTTTCAATCCCGGCCTCAGGGTGGTTTGAGTGTCCCCAACCTAGAAAGATATAATCTGGCTGCTAAATTTAAGACGCTAGTGGATTGGCATAGGACACGTAATACCAAGCCGTGGGTACACTTCAGCCAACAACTGATGGGGGATATACCAATCTCTAGTGTATTATGGCAACCTAAATCAACCGAGTATTCAACCACAGGATATTCTCCCACCCTCTATGTTACTCTCTCTAGATCTATGGGTTAGTAAAGGCCATTTACTTACAGGACCAAAAGAATACCATCGGTGTACCTACCTTTATGCAAATCGCAATTTTACCCCAGGGTATGCCAATCTGGCTTTTCATGTTTGGAAATTAAAGGGCATCAAATATTGGGACTAAATTTGGGGAACGTGGAACATAATCACTTTTCCGGACTTACAGTTAAAATTTAATCTAGCCAATTCTGATATATATCCATACTTACAATTATGACATTATGCCCATGCATCTATGATCCGTGGCCACTTACAACAGGACAAATCTGAATTTGAAATCCTATGTCAGAAAGCTGATCAAGCCACTAAATTGTTATTGCAAGTCTACATATTACTGGAGAAACAACCCTTTATCAAATATAAACATATGATAGCCTGGGAGAGTGATCTTCAGTGTAGTCTCTCACAGAAGGAATGGGAGGAAACATTTAGGCAAATGGGCAAGGGACTAATCGCAGCCTCTATGATTGAAAACACATTAAAACTGATGTACAGATGGCATTACTGTCCAGCTCAATTATACAGAATGATAACCTCCATTTCCGATAAATGCTGGAGAGTTTGTCTCCAATCAGGAGGATATTTCCATATGTAGTGGACCTGTGCCCTGATCAGAGTCCTTTGATATGATATTGAGATATGGCTAGGACAACTATTTCTAGTTCCTTTAGTAATTCTTCCCCAACAAGCTCCATTGGGGCTGCCCTTGTTTTCGAATAGGGAGCACGACAATAGGTTGGCCAACTTTGCTTTTACAGCAATCAGGGTCAACATTGCCCGGCGATGGAAGACGCCTAGCTTACCCACTTTGGGAGATGTCCAAACTACTCTTGGGAAAATTTATATTCTAGCAGAAATCACTGCACATAAACAAAAGACCTATGGGAAGTTTCAGAAAACATGGCAGCCCTACAGAACCTGGAAAGAGAGCTCACAGAGTAAAACAGGGAATAACAGTACAATTGTGAACTTTAATTGATATGTTTCACTGTCTAGTTGTAGTACATCATATTGTTTTTATCACCTCAGATATTTTTGAGAGGGGAAATATGGGGGGAAAGGGACTGGGGGTAGGGAGGGTGATATTGGGGGTAACTAAAATAACTGACACGACACTCTGTTTTGATAATGGGTCTTTTATTGCAATGTATTTCATAACCTTACATCTGTACGGGTAACGCTGACATGGTACTACTCTTGTGATTGCTCCTAATAATATTACTGTTAACAGTTATGCCTATACTATAGTTAATACTTTGCTAGTTAGTATGGATATTACTTGTACTTCATGTTTGGGACTCTTAAGCTTGATGTACTAGTGACATTTCTAGTTGTATCCATGCTCTTACTACTTATCATTCATGTTGCATGTTCTATGTGTTTATGGTGTCCTTAATAAAATATTAAATTTAAAAAAATGTTTACATTTATTGTGTATATTGTGGGACATACAGATAGCAGTTCCAGAGAAAACTGACAATGGAAGAGAAGGCTGCTCTTGGCTTTCCATACCAGCATACATGATTTTTTTTTTTTTTTTTTTAGGGGGGGGAGGGAGAATGGTGAAAGTTAAAAACAAAAAAAAAAAACAGTAAATGGACATGCATAGTGACAAAAGTGTATTTGGAAGATCATGCAAGGGGGTCAAATAGAATTATTTTACTCTATTGCCAAGAACAGTTCAAAGGTAGAAACTAAAGGAACTGTGGTATAGGAGAGAGATTTAAATAGCTCTGAGGTATCAATGCACAGGAGACAATCCTCTTTCAATGGAAAGGAGGTTCTGGAACAAAGTGGTCATGTAATGAGGGTAAAAGGGGGTAAACTCAGAAGTGATGTAAGGAACTATTTCCTTATAGAGAGAGTTCTTATTCAAAGATACATGGGAGAACCTCCCGGTAGCGGTGGTAGAGACATTGGGACAAAAACAGGGAATCTTTGAGGGAGTGGTATAGATTATAGAGATGAGTATTCATAGATGGACAGACAAGATAGGCCATATGGTCTGTTTCTGCTGTCACATTTCTATGTATATATGTTTCACTGTACAGGGACATTTAAAAGTGAATGCTTAATTTACAGTTATCTATAGTTTTGCATAACATTTATGTCATATCCTCACCTATTAAAAGAAAAATAATATTCTAAAATGTCAGAAAAAGAAAGGCTCAAACTGTAATGCTCTAAGAAACTAACTTAACAGATCTCTAACAACAGATATTGAAAATAGACTTTGTAAAACATGTCTACATCTCACAATTCTAAAAGAAGATGTATTTGCACATTTATTTTTTCCAGCTGAGGTTAACCAAGTTAAAAGGGATCAAAGTGGTCAGTGGATTTTGATGTGAACTTTTCTCAGTAAAATTCGGGCTGCTCAGAGATTATGGTCCTAACATGGGACAAATACCTTTTTGCTCTAGTCTGACATAACACGAATTATGGAAGGAGACTAGAATACATGTGTTGACCTAACATTGATTAGGACTAGAAGAGGGTTGTCCATGCTTTACGATCAAATGCAGAGATGACTGACATGAGGAGGCCCCAGCTACAAGATATGTAATGAACCCTTAACACCACTTGTAGGGATTTAAGATTATATCATTATGTCCATAAATACCTTCAACTGATAGATTACTATTTGTATTAATCTTCACTGACCTTGTAAGTTGGCAAGAGCACAATTCCTCTTTGTTATATCAGACACTACTCAATATTGTGGTTGAATCTGATTCGTCACAATCCTCCAGAAATCATTTGGAAACTGAACTTGTCCATAACTAAGTAACTAAACGTTTCAGAAACTGGTGGATGACACTATGGCTAATTTTCAATTTCTTCACCCTGAGGCAGACTATTCTCCTGTACTTAGGTGGTAACACTGAAGGTGGTCTTACATGGTGAAACTAACTCCATATCAAGTTGTCTTAAAAAGGAAAAGATGCAGAAGCAACATGAACCAGAAGTCTAAATGGAAGACTTGAGACTGAACATAAAAGTAAAAGTATTCAGAGAGCTAAAAGCAGCTAAGGAGGCCCTAAAAAACTTACAGGTGTCAGACTGAAAAGTAATTTGCATTAGCAAAGCAGAGGCTCTATGCGCATGGGAATAAAATGGATAGAATGCTAGTCAGGCCAATACAGAAACAGAGGCAGTGCATAAACGTGGGCAAAATTAAAAGGCAAGCAGTCAAAACTTAGGTACCCTCCTAAAGATTTACCGAGGAATTCCAAAACTTATACAAGCAAGTGTATACAGAGGGGAATGGTTCCTCCCAGGTAGGAATAATGTTATTCCTTGAAAAATCCAAATTACCCAAAGTGTATCCTGAGTGGAAAATCTGCCCAGCAACTGGATTGCTAAAATTGTTGTAAAAGGCATGCAGCAACTATACTACTTGTTCTGCTGAAACAGTTGAAAGAGGAAGCAGCTAAAACACTTGTGGTTACAAGTGGGTAGCAGATGGAAACAGCCTACCTTGCAAGAGAGAGAGAGACAGTTACACTGCAGCAGAATAACAGATGGCATGACATGTGACAGTTTGGTCACAGGGCCTATAGCCAGACAAGATCAGACAGGGAGTGTGGCACATGTAAAAATTACTAAGTCAGACAAGGGATACTGGGAAGTTAGGGGATATAAGGGAGATAATTGGCTGAGATCCAATGAGTCATACTAGAAGGGCCAAAATTGGTAAACGGAAAGGCAAGATAACTATATATAAACCATGATAGAACAAAAAATTACTAAAGAAGGAACATGAGACATACCCAAGCCTTCTGGGGTGTCAGGCCACCTTCCCCATACTGCTGATTAAGAGCTATCAAAAGATTTTTATTGCTTGCACTATATCCAGAGTATTAGTTTATAAAGGAACAAAACACATTTTTGGTGACCCCGATGTGATTCCCAGGCATGGCCTGAAAGATCACAAAGCCTGTTTATCCTCCGCAGGATGGAGAAGTACAGAGTAACCTTGGCAGAGATGTCTGAAAGGAATCCATGAAAGTAACCTCAGCAGAGACATCAGAGAGGAAATTGTGACAGTAAGTAAAGCAGTATGAAGACAAACTCTATAAGGACTAGAAATTGTAAGTATACATTTAGTTCTCTATTGTACTGTTTAGTTTTTTTCTGTTGTGGGTACGGACACCCATTGAATTACAGATAATACATTTTTTTGTGTTATAGTTAGTATGTCTGATTCTGCTTTAATGTTGCCTGTAGATGTAGTTTGTGCATTTCCTTTAAAAAAAAGCTTGTAGTGGAACACAATAAAAAGTGGTTTAAGGCAGCAAAATCTAGCCCTTTTTTATGTTGGCCACAGAAAGGCTCTTTGACCGTAGCCTCGCTTGCAGGGCTTCGAGATTACTTACAGGAGCATAAAAAGAATAAGTCTCCTGAAAAGCATTTGCAGGTTTTGGACTTGTGGGAGAACTACCATCAGACCAGGGAGGGAGAAAAGTATAACCCCCCCCCCCCCCCCAAATAGAGACTGTGGATTTAAAGAATCTTTTAACACTAAGACAAAATGCTGATTTGATTTTTGAAATTGTTACTTGCCTCTTCAGAAAAGGCTGGCAAGTGCCAGTAACTGTTTGGAATCGGGTCTTATGTTTATGTCTGATTGTTACTATGGTTTAACTGAGTTTCTGTATCACACTGAAGAACTGCTGTCTACCCAAATCCCAGAGTGGGGATCCACTCCAGGAATCACAGCCCAGTCTCAATTTACACTTGCCATGAAAGTTTTAGAACTTGAAAGGATAAAGGGAGCTGAAGAGTTAAATGAGTTTGCTGAAGGGGACTAGAGCTAGTGAGAAGGAGGAGAAGCAGGGGGATATGTAAAACGGAATGTATTTCTCATATACAAATACAAATGGAAGAGAAAACTTGTTTAAATTAATTGATTTTTCTGTCTTAAAGTTATAAACAGACTGATGTGGAATTAAAGATGTGGAGAAATGAGTTTATTTTTGCAGAAAATTAATTTAATTTAGTAGATTAAGAATGTTTAGTTTTGTTTGCACTGAAGTGCGATCAGTGAAAAGAGATCTATAACTTATCAAAGTGACAGCAGAGAAAGTATACCTCTCTAATTAGCTAGCATTGACTTTGTACAGATACTAATAAAGAATAGTACCTTTAAACACTGGATAAATAAATACTTGTATGTGTGTTAGATAAGGAAGGTAAATGACTCTGATCAGGAAATAGAGAGAGAGAACAACTGTCTGGTCTATTTTCCCTAAATATAATGTATATTTTATTTACACTAAGTTTTTTATTTTTGTTTTAAGCAGACTTGCCTATTAGTTTGTGTCTCATAACAAAACACCTTTACTGTTGGCATCCCACCACAAAAGAAAAAAATGTATCCTTCTGGTCTTGAATCACATGATTGTGTTCATAAGTTGGGGGTTTTTATCCCTATTATATGTAATAAACTATTATAGATATTATAAATAATTTATTTAGTGAAAGATCCTGTATGTTACAACATGCATTGCAGAATGAGTTGAAAAATGCAATTAGTTTTCCGAGTGCTTTAATTTTTGAATAAAACAGATGTCTGTAGCTGTTTATACAGAGATCTGATTAAGAAATGAGATAAGCTTCCTTTTTACTTTTTGGCTTTTTGCTTTAGTAAGTTATGGGATGTGAACTGCTGAGGAGATGATGGAGGCAGTCAATGCTGAGAGATATTGGGACATTGTAGGGTCTGCTTGCCTGTTTGTCATCAGGAATGAATTTACAAGCACTGATGCAAGCAAAGATACAAAAGATAATCTATGCTGCATATTCTTGTTTCATCTATTTCTTGGACTACCTTTATGAACATTCTATATCAAAGACTGTTTGGTTTGAATGTTTTAATTTTTGATTGCTTTATACTGCATTTTTCATGCTTAGTATTAGAATCATTTACAAATATTATATTAATTATCGTAATATACATACACATAGTAAGCGAGCCATCCAAGCAAGAGCAGTTACATGGGATCCTCTGTCCTACACTGAGAGAGATGCCATTATTGATGCTTTAGCTCTTATTCTTGGTGTAGAACATTCCACCACTAGTTTGGCCACCAGTATTTTGCGCTTGCAGGCTATTGTTGAAATCTTTAAAAATATCAGTTACGACTTTATGCCACACAGCCACCCAGTTATGTGAAAACAATGATACCTTGCAGGAACACCTTCTTGCCCTTGATCTATTTTTAGTGTCTCATGGAGGTCTCTGCCATGTTCTTCAAGTCTCCTATGGTAAACAATGTGTTGAAATCACTGACCGCACCCCCATTATTTTTAATCTGACTAAGAACTTTGAAGAAAATTACAACTTGCCCTCTGCTTGGTTAGCTGAGCCTGAATGGTGAAAGCAAAATTGCTTACCTTGTAATAGGTGTTATCCCAGGACAGCAGGATGTAGTCCTCACATATGGATGACGTCACTGACGGAGCCCTATTGCGGGAAAAACTTTCTGTCAAAGTTTCTAGAAACTTTTGACTGGTTCTGTGAGGCCACTGAGCATGCCCAGCATGCCATTATATTCTCTGCCACAGGGGTCTCTCTCTATTCTCGTATGTAGCAATAAGCTTTAGCCAAAAATAAAATAATAAAAGGTAACATACCCAACTCCGTGGGGTGGCAGGTAGGTTTCGTGAGGACTACATCCTGCTGTCCTGGGATAATACCTATTACAAGGTAACCAATTTTGCTTTATCCCAAGACAAGCAGGATGCTAGTACTCACATATGGGTGATTAGCAAGCTAGAGGCTGAATCATTTTGTAGTGAAGCAACAGTGAAGTATTGTTGAAAATGAGACAGACGAAAATCACAGCAGGTTGGATGTAGGAGGAGTTGGGATTATACTGGAAACAAGTTCTTTAAGACAGATTGTCCATAGGCTGAATCTTGTCGTCCCTCTTTGTCTAAACATTAATGAGCGGCAAAGGTGTGAAGAGAACTCCATGTTGCTGCTTTACATATGTCAAGGATTGGCACTGAATGATAGTGTGCTACTGAGGTTGACATTGCCCTTACTGAATGTGCCTTTACTCGCCCTTGGAGAGGAAGGCCTGCTTTTTCATAGCAAAACTGTATGCAATCTGCTAACCAGTTGGATAGAGTATGTTTACCCACTGCTTTACCTGGTTTGTTTGGATCATAAGATACAAAGAGCTGAGTGGATGTCCTGTGGACTGCAGTGTGGTCTAAGTAGAATGCCAGTGCACGCTTACAGTCCAAGGTATGCAAAGCCCGTTCTCCTTGGTGAGAATGGGGCCTTGGAAAGAATGTGGGTAAAACTATGGATTGGTTCAAGTGGAATTCCGTAACTACTTTTGGAAGGAATTTTGGATGTGTCCGGAGAACCACTCTGTCATGTAGGAATTTTGTATAGGGTGAGTACGTGACAAGTGCTTGCAGCTCACTAACCCTTCTAGCTGATGTAATAGCTATGAGGAAGAAAGTCTTCCATGTGAGAAATTTAAGATCACAGGAATTCATGGGTTCAAAAGGAGAACGCATGAGTCTTGTTAAGACCAGGTTTAGGTCCCATTCTGTGACTGATGGCCGAATTGGTGGCTTAAGTTGAGTTTAACCTCTCATAACCCTGCTGACAAGCGGTTGTATGGATATTGGTGCATCTCCCATCTTGTTATGGTAAGCTGAGATTGCACTTAAATGTACTCTTACAGATGAAGTCTGGAGACCAGAGTATGAAAGATGGCATAAGTAGTCTAACAGAGAAGTTGTGGGGCAGGAGAAGGGATCAATACTCTTGTCTGCACCACAAAGTAAACCTTTTCCATTTCGAAGAATAGTTCTTTCATGTTGAAGGTTTACGTGAAGCTATAAGCACTTGAGATACATTGGTTGAAAGATTGAGTGGTTGTAAAATCAAGCTTTCAACATCCATGCTGTCAGGGATAGGGATTGAAGGTTGGGATGGCGCAACCTGCCCTGATCCTGAGTTATGAGAGTGGGATGTACTCCCAGGTGAATTGGTTCTCTGATCGAGAGGTCTAGAAGTGTGGGAAACCATACTTGTCGAGGCCAATACGGGGCTATGAGTATCATGGACCCCCTTGTCTTGTTGTAACTTCACTAGAGTTTTGGTTATGAGCGGTATCGGAGGATATGCGTATAGAAGGCCTGAGTTCCAAGGGGAACAAAGGCTTCCTTGGCTAGTTGGTGATTCTGTCTGTGCAGAGCGCAGAATTTGTCCACTTTGTAATTCAGGCGTGATGCAAAGAGGTCTATTGTTGGTTGTCCCCAGTGTTGAAATAACCTGGTCGCTACTAAGGGATCCAGGGACCATTCGTGTGGTTGGAACTGACGACTGAGTCGATCTGCCACTACGTTGTGAATGCCTGCCAGATAAGTGGCCCGGAGAAACATGGAATGTGTCAGGACCCAGTCCCAAATCTGTGCAGCTTCTTGACAGAGGAGATACGAGCCCGTACCTCCCTGTTTGTTGATGTACCACATGGCTACTGTGTTGTCCGTTTGGATCAGAACAGTCTTGTGTGAAAGGCAGTCTTTGAACGCATGCAGTGCATAACGTATAGCTCGAAGTTCCAGGAAATTGATTTGAAATGTTGCTTCGAGTTTTGTCCAAGTACCCTGGGTTTGGAGATTCTTTATGTGAGCTCCCCAACCCAAGGTGGATGTTGTGTGCTGCAGCAGTCAAAAAAGCAAACAGAATGTTAGGAATTATTAGGAAGGGAATGGTTAATAAAACGGAAAATGTCATAATACCTCTGTATCACTCCATGGTGAGTCCGCACCTTGAATACTGTGTACAATTCTGGTCGCCGCATCTCAAAAAATATATAGTTGCAATGGAAAAGGTACAGAGAAGGGCAACCAAAATGATAAAGGGAATGGAACAGCTCCCCTATGAGGAAAGGCTGAAGAGGTTAGGGCTATTCAGCTTGGAGAAGAGACGGCTGAGGGGGATATGATAGAGGTCTTTAAGATCATGAGAGGTCTTGAACAAGTAGATGTGAATCGGTTATTTACACTTTCGGATAATAGAAGGACTAGAGGGTATTCAATGAAGTTAACAAGTAGCACATTTAATACTAATTAGAGAAAATTCTTTTTCACTCAACGCTCAATTAAGCTCTGGAATTTGTTGCCAGAGGATGTGGTTAGTGCAGTTAGTGTAGCTGGGTTCAAAAAAGGTTTGGATAAGTTCTTGGAGGAGAAGTCCATTAACTGCTATTAATCAAGTTTACTTAGGGAATAGCCACTACTATTAATTGCATCAGTAGCATGGGATCTTCTTGGTGTTTGGGTAATTGCCAGGTTCTTGTGGCCTGGTTTGGCCTCTATTGGAAACAGGATGCTGGGCTTGATGGACCCTTGGTCTGACCCAGCATGGCAATTTCTTATGTTCTTATGTTCCAAAAATCAAGGCAAGGCAAGGCAAGGATTAGATGGTGTGGTACCAAAAAAATGAAGCTTATCCAGAATATATATATTTTCCACATATTGTAAAATAAAACCAAATTTTGATTTACAAAGTTTCTCAGAACTTTCATAAATCGTTCTTTAACTATGGATCACATTATGACCCCCACAAAAGTAAACCACTTTTGGTAAAAACAATTTTGGAAAAAATTCAAAGATGTTTGTAAAACCACACATCAAAAGATCTGCAGACTGCATAGGTATATTTTTGCTTTTTAAAAAATAAAATGTTTCATTTTATATAATTTAAAACATCATATAAAATACCACCTAAATGAAAGAAAGCCTTACAAAAATACTACAGACCGGTACCAACACTTTCCCATTGATAATTTAGTACGTCGCCATTATGTCCTTTTTGCTTGGGCTGTGATAATTCAAGCATGATAATCAACCATTTGGCAAGAAAAAGGAATCCTGAGACCCAAAATCAGTTCACACATGTTGAACCCAATTGCAAGGCTGTAGACATGCTGACTTTACAACATAGTCAGGCTTCTAGTTTCCTTTGCTTTAATCATTATCTTATGTGTAAAACAATTCCAACTGTTTCATGTGGACACAATTTAAATCCCGCACTGCCCTAGACAAGTGGAAAGAATGTGTCCTTTCTACTCAGTTGGCACTCGTACTCATATTGGTTGGAATAATTAACTCAATATGCAAGGCATCTTGCAGAAAAGTTATTTAGCATTAGCTGGCTCAATCATATCACTGTACTTTATGTGTAAAAAAACGTAATTCTAAAAACCTATACTAAAAATATCTACCCATCATGGGAACAGTGCAGGGTTGATCTGCATGAAGCAATTGCCACATTTAGAATTACACAGCAATATGCATTAATAAGCCTAGGGCAAGAGAACTCTAATTTGAGGCCAGCAGAACATGATTCCACATGTTATTTTTGGTTCCTGCTTGATTCAGTAATTAATATCATAAGATTGTAGTGCCAACAAACCTCCCAAATGTAAAAACAGGCATTTTACTTCATGAAGTCAGTAGCAAAATAAATTTTTCATATTTAAGGAAATTTAGATATTTGGGGTATGCTTCTTACCAAAAAAAAAAAAAAAAGCAAAACACACAAACACCTCATTCCGATATTCTAATCTGACCAAGTGAAATTTAGGGAGAGGAGTGGCCTAGTGGTTGGAGCAATGGACTGTAAACCAGGGAAACCAGGGTTCAATTCCCCTTCTGCCACTGATACTCCTTGTGACCCCAGCCAAGATACTTAATGTAAAGTTCTTTGGGGCAGGAACTGCCACCTGAAAAAAAATGTTGTAAATGACTTTAAGCTAAAATTAGAAAGGTGGTCTAGAAATACAAATTATGAAAACTGTAAATAGCTGAATAGAACAAGTACTGTCATTTTTTCAAACAGAACAGACAAAAATTATAGATTTGGCATATAGGGGCAGATTTTAAAAGCTCTATGCACGTAAATCCAGCTGGATTTACACGCGCAGCGGGGGTTACACGCGCCAAGCCTATTTTGCATAGGCCCGGTGACACGGTTATGTCCCGAGGCTTGAAAAAAGGGGAGGGGCATGGGCGGTCCGGGTCGGAGGCATGGCCAGAGGCCTTCGTAGGGCCACTCGGCCGGCAGGCACAACTTCTAAAATAAAAGTCAGGGGGTGGTTTAGATAGGGCTGGGGGGTGGGTTAGGTAGGGGAAGGGAGGGGAAGGTGGGGGCGTGCGGAAGGAAAGCTCCCTCCAAGGCCGCTCTGATTTTCGGGAACAGGGAAAGCCATCAGGGTTCCCCTAGGGCTCGGCGCGCGCAAGGTGCACACCCCAGATTTTATAAAATCGGGCGTAGATTTGTGCGCGCCGGGTTGCATGCACAAATCCACAACCGCGCGTAAGTATAAAATTCTGCCCCTTAGGGGTAGATTTTCTAAAAGTACGCCCGCGTGTACTTTTGTTCGCGCACCAGGCACAAACAAAAGTACACCGGATTTTATAAGATACGCATAAGATACGTATAGGCTAAGATATGCATAAGATACGTAGCCGTGCATATCTTATAAAATCTGGGGTCGGCGCGCACAAGGGGGTGCACATTTGTGCAACTTGCGCGCACTGAGCCTTGTGCATGCTGCCCGTTCCCTCCAAGCCGCTCCGAAATTGGAGCGGCCTCGGAGGGATCTTTCCTTCGGCCTCCTCCCACCTTCCGCTCCCTTCCCCTACCTAACCCACCCCCCCAGCCCTATCTACACCCCCCCTACCTTTGCGGGCTGCTGGCGTGCCATCACCCGACCCGGGGGCTGTTCTGGAGACCTCGGCCACGCCCCTGTAATGCCCCCAGGCCGGCACCACACCCCAACATGCCCCCGACACGCCCCTGACACGCCCCCTAGCGAAGCCCCGGGACTTATGCGCGTCCCAGTGCTTGCACGCGCCGCCGAGCCCTATGCAAAATAGGCTTAACCCTTTTAAAATCTACCCCATAGTGTATCAATTATAAATCAGTAGCAAAACATTTTTACAAAAATTAGTAATCAGGCCAACAACAATCAATCCAGCACAGTGGGCTTGGCCACTCCCATCCTTCAAGAGATCGCACATATCATGATCCTCACTGTTGGGTAATTAAGTGATTAAGTGAAATAAATGTGATCACAGCTTCATTAGTCATAACATAAGAACCCTGCCTATGTTCCTGATCCTTCTTAGTAAACATATTAAACATAACTGAACCCCCACCTCCCCCCATCCCATGACATGGGGGAGGGGAGTGTGTGGAGAGGAGAGGAGCTTTCCCATGATCATCACAAAAAAAATGTCCAGATCAAATGATCCACCATGAGCAAATTAAGGCCATAGTCCTTATCAGGAGGAATTAATGTCCTGGGCAGCCTGACTTTTCTGTGGTTACTGGTCTTCTGCTATCAGGAGTCAGGCCAACCCAGGTAGCAGACAGGTCCCAGCCATGCCCAGAAAGTCTTAAGTCCAGCAGCCCTTCCCCAAATTCTAACTCCCCACCCGCAAGCATTTCCAGCCCTCTACATTATGACAATTTGTACCAATTATGTAATACAAAAAAATGTACTATTTCAGTCAAAGGGTCATACAATACATAAATTTAGCCAGCAGTAATTTTCTAAAATAAAAGGTACCAAGTCAGGCCAGCAGTGGCCTCCACAACTTCCACTTTTTCTCTGAGAAAAGGGAGGAAAGCTAAGGTTCTGGGTCAGCGACCTGGCAGAAAATCACCATAGATTGTAATCTCAACATGCCTGAAGTGTCACAGCACACTATATTGACCCAAGCTCATGGAGGTGTCCCAGGCATCATTACACATGAGAATGCATGGGAAAAACAGTTCAAGCTCAAGTATGAGAGGCAGAAGGACATAGCCAACACCCTGCATAGCCCCCTCCTTTAATCTCATGCAACTCATCTCCAGCATCTTGCCAGGAGCCCACACTTCTCATGTCAATCAGGCCACACATAACAAAGGGAAGGGAATGCCTACTTACCCCCACTTCCCTATAGAACAGAACAAACAGGGAAAAGCAGGCAGAATATATTGGGATCGGCCTGTTTTGCTGTTACAAACCTCAAATTGCCAACAGAATGCTGCTTGACCATGCAAGTTGGAAGCACGATGAGCCAATACAGCCATACCAATCCCCACAACCAGCCTTACAAGTACAAAGAAGGAAGAAGAGGAACTGTGACTCTGCCTCGCTACCCAGAGTCTTCCCCCTTCTCTATCCCCACACATCACAATTGCTCTCCAAAGATAAGTGTTACATATCTATACAAAATAGATATATAAGGGAGAGAGAAAACACTAAAGAAAGAATGTGTGATAAAAGAGAAAGTGGAATTTGTAAAGAGGAGGACTAACAGAAGATAAATCTTAAATAAGCTCTTTCCACAGCATTTATAGCAGGGGAAGGTAGCAGATATAAGACGGAAAAAGATATTAATAAATGTAAAGCAACTGCAAACTCATCTACAAAAGTGGTATTCAAATGAAAGATGTTAAGGTCATAGGACCTAATGGGATACATCAAGGATACTGAAAGCATTCAGGAACGTGCTGATTGCAACCCTTACAGGTTTATTCAACTTGTTCTTGAAGGTTCTGAAGGAATACAGGAGAGTGAATGAAGTTTCAGTACACAAAAGGGGAAACAAGCAACTAAAAACCTTTTAGTTTAGCTTCCATATTGAGCATCACAATTCTGGAAACACTAAAGAAAAGAGAATTGCTTACTTGTAAATAGTGTTTTCCTTGGACATCAGGCTAGTCACCCACACATGTGCATGGCATCAACTGACAGCACAGAGAGTGGAACATTTTCGAGCTAGAGCTGGAAAGGGCCAGGCGGCATTTGAATTCATGTGCAGCTGCCACTGCGCAGCCATGCGCAGCAAGGCACCCTCAGTCATATTAAAGCTTACAAGAAAAACATTTTTCTTAAACTACAAAGAGAGATGGGAAGATATGTGCTACTGATTATCCTACTATACATGGAAAACACCCATCTCTTGATCATAAGTGCCTATTGCACTAAAATGAACCTGAACTGAATCCGATTTTAAGCTATATTCAGATAAATGTATGAAGTAGTAGTTTTAGTGCAGGAAAGAAGGGATTTATCCACTTCTGTATGCACTGTAAAATGCATACACAAGGGGATAAATCCCTTCTTATGCAAGCATAAGTTCTAGTTAAAGAATCTCTATATGCCATTAGCACCTAGAAAACACTATCTGAACAGCCTAATGAAGAAATTGATTGCCTTTTAATATCCATGCTGTGAGAGTTAAGAAGTGGATGTTCAGCTGAAGCAAGTTCCCTTGATTCTATGATACATTGAAGGAATAGAAAAACAACTTGTATGGGCCAAAAAGGATCTATGAGGATCACAGTCCCCATTTTTCCTTCAGTTTCACTAGGGTTTTGGCTATGAATGTACGTGGATGACAGGCATACACAGGCCTGTCACACAGTGAATAGAGAAGGTATCCAAAGCTAGTCTCTGTCAGGTGCTCCTCCTAGATTAGTAGAGTCAAACTTTGTTGTTGAAATGGGGCAAACAAGTCTATCGCCAATGGAGAAATATGATGTTTGCCACGTGCTGGTCAAGACACCTATTGTGAAAGTCTAGGACTCTTGGACTATCAAGTACAATCTCCTTTCCTGTCAAGTGACTTAGAGAATAGATCCACAAGTTGCTCATTCTCAGACCTTGATGGTCTCTAAGTAAAACATGGCCATCTGCTTGTTGTTTTTTATTAAGATAATCTTAGTGGACATTAGGTGCTAAAAAGTTCAAGTATACCAGATCACTCAGTTTGATGAGATTGATGTTATATTTCACCTCCAGAGTGACCAATAACTGTGTTGAAAAGCCTTAGGTGTGTGTTCCCAGCCTAAAATTGATGCATCTGTATTCAGTATAACTTGATCTGTGTTGCATCCATCGGTGCTAGACGGCTTCGCCCCATTTGCCTCACCTTATTCACGGCTCCTCCCGCTTACCTAGGAAAGATGGCTACCACCACGTCTACAAGCCGACTTCTCCGGCGTCCCCGGAATGGCTATGGTGCTGCCTCCCGCCATGCTCCTCCCAGGCACCTACTAGGGTGTGCACACCACCAACGTCATTATGCAACACTTGGCACGAACCTCGGGAGCGTTCCCCCTTACTGACGTCACACCATCCGGGAATATAACATCTACTATTTTGCTAGCTCATTGAGTTAGCAAAGACCTGATTCCGGATACATTCCGTTCCTGTCTACGCTACTCTGCCACTGAAAGCTCTCTCTCTCTGCCCTTCGGGGTAACTGCTAACATGGGTACCCGCTCCTCGGGGGCCCTCTGCTTTATTTCAGGTGCCTTACAGGGAACAGGTATTCGCTCCTCGAGGGCCTGCTCTCCCTGACTCAGTGCCTGCACTTACTTCTACAACCTGGTGGAATCGCCTATCTAAAGCAAACACCTAGTGAGTACACTAACTCTCAGTCTATCTCATCCACAGCACTTCCTTGCTGGGAAACCTGCTTCGGAACCTCCCAATACCAACGGGGTGAGAAGGGCTCCCTCTGCCGAGGTCCCTGAGACTGCAACTATCGGACTGCCTCACTCACTACTGCCACTTCTGGTGGCACTCTTCAAAGCTGTTTAATAAAGAACTAACTGTGTTTGTGCGTTCTGAGTCTAGCATAGTACTATGGCTCCTCACGGGACTCCTCCCCGTGGGCGTGGTCATCTGCCACAGTACCCAAGGATCCACCCAAACACCACTCTCATTCATAACAGATTGCTAACTCCATGGATCCGGCTCAGCTCATTGCATTGTAGGCCATTCCAGGCCTGGCCCAGCAACTCTCCGAACAGCAGAATGCGCTGGAGGGCTTGACCGCTGCATTCAATCTACTGCACACACAGATGAACTCTCCTACCATCACAGGTAAAGAAGCTATACCGTCTGAGGTGACAATCAAGACTATTGTACCTCTATCTGCTCCTACCCACTTCTCGGGGGAGGTTTGGAGATGCAGAGGTTTCCTTAACCAGTGCTGCATGCACTTTTCCCTGCAGTCCAGCCATTTTCCCACAGCTTATGCCAAGACTACTTATATCCTGTCATATCTAAACGGACAATCATTGTCTTGGGCCGCCTCGCTGTGGGAGCGCGAGGATCCAATTCTTCATGACCTTGAAGGATTCTTCAAACTGTTTAAATCAGTTTTCAATGACCTTGCCCGGTATACCACTGCAGGATCTTCTTTGGTTCATTTGAAGCAAGGTAATAAACCATTAGCTGACTTCGCTATCTAATTCAAGACACTGGCGTCTGAATTATCCTGGGACCAGAAATGCCTGAGGACCCTCTTCTTTGAAGGACTGAACTCTCGTCTGAAGGACGAGCTAGCCACTCGTGAAATGCCTGAGACTTTGGCTGAATTAGTGAAGTTGGCAACAAGGATTGATCGCCGACTTTGTGACAAGGTTCAAGAGACCAAGACTCTCAGAAAACCTATCCAGGGTGAAGCACGAGTTAAGTCCATACCCAGGCCGGTTCCTTCGGTCCCAGTTGCTGGTGAAGAACCTATGCAATTAGGCCGCAGCCATCTGACGTCCAAAGAGAGAAGAACACGGAAAAAATTGGGGCTGTGCATGTACTGTGGACAAGCTGGCCATGCTGTTCAATCATGCCCGATATGTCCGGGAAACTGGCAGACCTAAGTCCTGCAGGAGGACTCTTCTTAGGTCTTACTGCTCCTTCTCCTCCCCCTGTATCATTGATCTGCGGACCTTTAGAGTACCAGACTCTTGCCCTGGTGGACTCAGGGGCAGGAGTCAATTTCATTCTTCAACGTTTAGTGGAGCACCTATGGATCCCCACTACCGCTATGAAGACTCCACTATTTTTGTCTTCCATTCACAGAGAGCCCTTACTGGGTGAAGTAATCCAACACACCAAACCAGTATGTCTACGGACCGGTGCTCTCCATTCTGAAGATATCTCCTTCTTTGTGTTAGAGAAGGCCATGCACCCCATAGTACTGGGATTACCATGGCTGCAGCAGCATATGCCTCAGTTCAATTGGGCTACGTTACAACTTTCACGTTGGGGTACAGACTGCCATGGTAAATGCCTGATGGAGGTCGCTCCTATATCCTGCATGCCAACCACCCCAGTAATGCCGGGGTTGCTGCCTCAATAAGCATCTTTCCAAGATGTCTTTTCAAAGGAGGCTGCGGACGAACTACCACCTCACAGACCGTATGACTGCTCTATTCATCTGAAGCCTAACACTGAACCACCCAAGGGATGGGTGTAGCCTCTTCTCTGTGGCAGAGAATAAAGCCATGTCCGAATATATTCAGGAAAATCTCCAAAAAGGCTTCATAAGACCCTCCAAGTGTTCTGCTGGCACAGGTTTCTTCTTTGTTGGGAAGAAGGACAGAACCTTGCATCCATGTATCGATTACAGGGGTCTCAATGAAATAACAGTGAAAGATCGTTACCCCCCTGCCTCTGATATCAGAGCTTTTTGACAGACTAAAGGGAGCCAATATTTTCTCCAAGCTTGATCTGAAAGGAGCCTACAACTTACTTCACATTCGAGCTGGTGATGAGTGGAAAACGGCCTTCAACACCTGGGACGGTCACTTTGAATATTTAGTGATGCCCTTCAGCCTGTGCACTGCCCCGGCTGTCTTTCAAAAGTTAATGAATGACATCTTCCGGGATCTCCTCTATTAGTGTATCGTTATATACCTGGAAGACATCTTGATATTCTCTCAAGACATGACCACTCACATAGAGATTGTCAAAAGAGTACTGCAAAAACTCAGTGAGAACCATCTCTACCCCAAGCTATCCAAATGTGAATTCCACAAGGAATCAGTGCCCTTCTTGGGTTACATCGTTTCCAACCAAGGCTTTCAAATGGATCCACAGAAGCTAGAGAGTATCAAGAAATGGGCATAGCCCACTGGTCTGAAGGCTCTCAGACGTTTCTTAGGTTTCACCAAATATTACAGGACTTTCATCAAGAACTACTCCTCACTCACAGTTCCGCTTACAGCTATGACAAAGAAAGGTGTCAACGTTACAAATTGGTCTCCGGAGGCAATAGCTGCATTCCAGAAATTAAAAGATGCCTTTTCGAGCAAGCCATGTCTCCGACATCCAGATCCCACCAAGCCCTTCATCGTAGAGGTAGATGCCTCAGATGTGGGCGTAGGGGCTGTCCTAAGCCAGGCCAGTGATTCAAAGGTTCCACAACCATGCTCATTCTTCTCCTGTCGCTTATCTCCAGCAGAGAAAAATTACGGAATAGGAGATAAAGAGCTCCTGGCTATAAAGATGGCATTCGAAGAATGGCGCCCTTGGCTCAAAGAAGCGCAACATCAAGTCACTGTCTATACAGACCATAAGAATCTGGAGTACCTCCAAAATGCACAGCGCCTGAATCAAAGACAAGCGAGATGGTCTCTGTTTTCAACAGATTCAACTTGTGCTAAAATACCGCCCTGGAGATAAGAATATCAGAGCAGATGCCTTGTCTCATTCATTCCTCTCAGAGGACATTCCAGAGGAACAGCAACACATCATTGACCCAGAAAGGGTTATTTTGACAGCTACTCATTCAGTACCTGCAGGAAAGACTATCATACCCAAGAACCTCAGAAAGAAGTTGTTAGCACGGGCTCACGACTCTAAACTGGCAGGTCATCCTGGCAAACGCAGAACTCTGTCTAAGCTACAAATCTTTTATTGGTGGCCCACCATGAAGGAAGACACATTCCCCTACGTTGCTTCCTGTGTAAATTGTGCCAGACTGAAGACGCCACCTGGTCGTCCTTGTGGTTTGCTCCAACCCTTGCCAGTACCTGATGAACTGTGGACACACATCGCCATGGAGCGGCCTCGGAGGGAATGGAGACAGGCTGCCTGGCTTGGCGCGCGCAGGCTGCCGATTTTGGGCAGCCTTGTGTGCGCTGTCCCCGGATTTTAAAGGATACGTGCGACTATGCGCATATCTATTAAAATCCAGCGTACTTTTGTTTGCGCCTGGTGTGTGAACAAAAGTACGCGCGGGCATACTTTTATAAAATCTACCCCATAATTTGATACAAACATTACTTGCTGATGCACATTTTTTCCTGAAGATCCTGAGAGAGAATGCAAGTATTTAAGTATCATTAAGTCAAATATTAAATGATAGTTATTGTGAACAGAATATGCAACTTCTAATCTTCTGTAAATAAAACAATGTACTAGTTTACATACTAACAGGAGAAATAAGATTTTAACCTTTTTGTGGCATCCTCTAGTAGGGGTCAAATGGTATTGTATTTTATAAAAAGGCTAATTTGTAGGAAAAATCTTTGTATTGATTTAAGAAAAGGCATACATGGTCAACTTCCAAAATATCAGTCTCATCAACATACAAAAGGCAACACTTATATAATCTGAAATTCATATAGCTGTCCAGCGAATTCATGTTGTCCCCCAACCATAATCCACTCCCTGCTCCCACGTCTACAAGCCTAATTTTTAACACTTTCATTAGTTATGTTTTGGTGACACCTTTTTAAATATTAAATGTTTATAACTTCTTCCCCCTCACTGTTTCCTCTGACCCTACTTCCTCTAACTTAATATTGTGATTTTGTCTTTGAAACTAATTTTCTATGGAAATTTCCACTTTCAATGATTTTTTTTTTATTTGAAACCTATTAAATATTTGATTGTTCCTATCTTTCCTCCAGTGAATACATTTTGCTTATCTCAAGCCTTTATAAGATTTGGGTTGTAGGCTCTGTATAATTTTTGTAAGCATTCTCTGAACTGTGTCCATTTTTTCAGTGTCCTTATGAAGATAAGGATTTCAGAAATGAACAAAGTTCTGAAGTTGGAATGTTGGAAGGGCCTTAACTTTTTCTTAATTATACCTCCTCTACTTATGCAGCTGAGCAACTGTTAGCTTTCCTGTTGCTTTATTACATTAACTGGGTCCGTTCTAGTAATATGAAAAAGGTATTGCTACATTTTTCTTATTTAAGCTTCTAGTTCTTGCCCTTCCGAATGCCCTTCCAATGTCAGGAAGTATTTCTTCACAGAAAGGGTGGTGGATGCCTGGAATGCCCTTCCGGAGGAAGTGGTGAAGTCTAAAACTGTGAACGACTTCAAAAGGGCATGGGATAAACACTGTGGATCCATCAAGTCTAGAGGGCGTGAATAAAGAGGAGGCAGCAAAACACTGCACGGAGCGGCAGTAGCCACAGAGGCATTCAAACACTGCAAGGAGCGGCAGTAGCCACAGAGGCATTCACGGAGCGGGATGCCAGTGGCCAGTAGTTGGTGTTCCACCTTCATGGAGCGGAAGGATGGAGGGCTGCTATCTCCAAAAAAAACAAAAAACAAAAAAACAAACAAAAAAAATAAAAACAGGGGTGGGTAAGAGTATGGGGTAAGGGTGTGGCCTGCTTGTTACAGCAGTTGCTACCCCTAATTGAGTTGGACGTTCACTTGGATGCAGATATGGCGCTGCTCTCTAAATTGGTGGTGGGGTGGAGGGGAATTAGGACTGGAGGGTACTGGAAGCCAATAGTAACAGGTAGGAGAGAAAAAAAGGGGAAAAAAATGGATAAAGTGCGTAGCTTGCTGGGCAGACTGGATGGGCCGTTTGGTCTTCTTCTGCCGTCATTTCTATGTTTCTATGTATATGTAGCTAGTGATTATATGTGTCACAAATTAATAATTTTACACTTTATATCACTGAAGCTCATTTTTCAAATACCTGAGTATTCTTCCAGGGTTTTTTTTTTAATATCCCCTTTCATTTTTCTTACCTCTTTAGGCGTGTCTACTTTGTTACAGATTTTTGAATCATCTGTAAACAAGCATTCTTTCCCTCAAGTCCCTCTGGAATGTTGCTAGTACAGTTAATAAAAATAACTTGTTTTTTTTAACATTGAGCCTTGGGTACCCCACACTAGTCACTTTACTTTTGCCAGAGTGGACTCTATCAACCAACACTATTTGGACAAAGATACATGACTTTTTATCTTGTCATCTAGCTAAATTTCTCACAATCTTGATTTTAAGTGCATTGATATCTTCATCTTCAAGGCCAAATACTTCTGTATGTGAATATTCTTATTTCAGATCAACAGTATTCTTTGGCACTGAAAGGTCGGCATCAAACAGGGTGCCAGCTATGCAGCATAGTAGTTCTTCAGCCTCTGAAAGAGAATCCTCACTTTCAGCACTTAATTGGATTCCATCTAGAAGCATGCCTTATAAAAAGCAGGTACCTTCTCATTTCCTCATATGTTTCCATCCCTTTTTGAATCAAACTTAGTCTGATCAATCATGGGAGTTGGCTTATAAATCCATAGAATTGGACTCTGATATAGATAAGTCTGGGCCTGCCATCTGATCCTTTGCCGTCTCCAGCTAGAAGCACTTCCCTTCCAGAAGATCTTTCCTTCCCAGTATTCAATTAAGAAGCTGTTGCAGGCTGTTTCTTTCCGCTTGTAGGTAGAAAGTGAATCTGGAACTCCCGTGCTATATGACCTGAAATATCTTAATATTCCTAAAGATTCAATAGCATTCCCAGTTCACCAGATATTGCAGGAACTCCAAATGAACATCTGGGACACCCAAATTTACTACCCTGACAGTAGGAAAGAAGCTGGATGTAAAACATTGAGAACAAACAGCTCCAGGTTTTCAAAAATCTCACCTAGCTCCTCATTCCATGGTGGTAGAGTAAGCTTTAAAAATAATCTAAGAAATCAAGAATGCATTCTTCAGTTCCTCCAGGTAAAGATCCACAAACTTTGGATCTCTTTGGTAGGAAACCTTTTCAAAACAATGCTACCTGCTCACATTTCAGCTTTTTATTGTGGAATATATGCACTGTGTGTGTTAGAGAGCATATACACAAATTTTAATTTCCTTTCTATAGATGGTTTCCTGTGTTTACTGCCACAAGGGATGAGTGTAGTAAACACTTAGTGTGATCCGCTTGTGATGGATTTGACATTGTTAGAGGTTCAGCTTTAGCCACAGGGGCTTATGGAATGGCCTGGCTTAGAGCCTTATCATCAAGGGAAAATGTATATGTACCTCACACAGGTGAAAACCTGTTTTTAAAGAGACAGTAGATTTCATAAAAGACCATTGCTGTACATTACAAACATTATCTACTGCAGCTTTGAATCTTTTCTCAACTAAAAATGGGTTTCAACTAGCTTCACAAAAGTTGCAGTTATTTTACCATAAGCTGTTAGCTTCCCTCAGACTTTGATGTCTTTATCGCAAGACCCAAGAGTGAAGAAACCTGGCTTAGCATCAAAATTGGTCACATTTTTGTTTCCTTGCAGAGACCTTAGCCAGTGTCTCACTCTCATAGCAAGAAGATATACGTATTGGGGGAATATTAACCTATTTTGTGAACCAGTGGCTTCAGATAACTTCAGACTCTTTCAGTTCTTTGTATAACCTAACAAGGCTGGAAGACTTTAAAAATGTATCCAAATCATCTCCTAAGGAAATATTCTTATCAAATTTACAGCATGAATTAAGGAAAGCACTCTCTTCCCTGCTCCAAACAGTCGAACAGGTTTTACCCAAGGAAAGGGACAATAGGATTTAATTCTAAATACTTCCTATTATCCTCCTCAAACAATCTGGAGGCCTTTGTCCCATGATAGATCTAGAGTGCTGAACAAAATTTTAAAGAGAAGAAAATTCAAGATGGGGAATCTGAGTGTGATCATGCCACTGTTGGATGAAGTAGACTGGCTTTGCTCTTTGTACCTCAAGGACACACATAATACATCTAGATAACAAAAGATTCTTGAGATTTGTGTTTGGATTCCAGCATCTTACAGTACTGAGTTCTACCTTTCGGCTTGTCATTATCCCTTTTTATCTTCACACAGAGCCTAGCCATAGTTGAAGTACCCCTTCAAAGGCATAGGGTAAGTGTGTTTCCATACCTAGATGACTGTCTAATCAAGAGCAACATTTCATTTTAAAACCATCAAAGTATTACAATCACTAATCCAGCTCTTGGAACATCTGATGCTTTTCATAAATTACCCAACATTCAATCTAGAAACAATGGCAGAAAAAGACCATATGGCCTATTTAGTCTGCCTATTTATACCAAATGTTCAGATTTACAATCCTTACCTCTCCCTCAGAGTACTCTCTTGAATTCAGATACCGTCTTAATCTCCACCATCTTCAATGGGAGGCTGTTCTAAGCATCCACTATCTTCTCTGTAATGTATTTCTTTACATTACTCCTGAGTCTATACCATTTCGCCTCCATTCCATGACCCCTCTTTCTAGAATCTCCTTTCCTTTGAAAGAGACCCACCTCCTTTGAAGGTGGGTCTCTTTCAAAGGTATTTAAATGTCATTATATGTATCTCTACAAGAATATCGGTATAGAAAAAAATAAAAAATAAATAAAATAAATAAATTATGTCTTCCCATCTGCTGCCTTTCCCTCTAGAGTGTACATGTTTAAATCTTGAAGTCTGTCCCCAGAATCCTGAATCCATATCTCTAATTGGAATTCATTGGCACCCTATTTGATTCAGAGCAAGGAAAAGTGTTTTTCCTTGCCAACATAATAAATGATTTGATGTCTTCGATAAGGGAAATATTCCACAGCCAAACAAAAATCTCACCTATTTGCCAATGACATCCAGCTTTGCATCTAAATAGGAACTGACCAAACTGTAGCTACTCCTAATATCAATGACTCTGTCTCAGCAGTGGCCCTATGACTTAAATACAAACTTAAGCTAAACCCCCTCCCAAGTCTAAACTGCTCTGGTTAAGCCAACAAAGGCATTCTCTCTTTACTTTACCCTTCTTGCCAGGAAACCCCTTATAACATAAAACACTCTATATGTAATTTGGAGAAACAACTCAACCTGCATTTCACAGTGGAAACCCAGGTCTCAGTGGTGGTAAAGACTACATTTTTGCATTTACAGCAGATTCATCAATTGTATAACTACTTTGAGAAACACTACCTAGTCACTGTCATACACAGTCACTGATTAGCAACTGCACTGAGTACTATAATTCTCTACTCCATGGCATTGCACAATACAATCTCAAATGGCTCCAACTTTTACAGAGCATAACAGCTAGACCTTTGTTAGGGACCAAATTTACCAATCATGTTATGCTAATTTTGCATCAGCTACACTGGTTCCTGGTTGAGCAGGGTAAAATTTAAAACACTTTGCTTTGTCTTCAAATGCATGAATCAGCTGGCCCTTGAATCGTTAACTTCTAAACAAGGGAATTTTGATCCTCTCAATAGATCCTTCTGTCTTCCCCTCCATTGGCTTCAGTGGAAAACCTTTCCACAGTTTTGTTTTGTTTTGTTTTTATCATTATATTGAAATTCCAATGCAAAATGTGATAAAAACTGAAAACAAAGGTCCCTAAATATGGAACAAGTTACCTCTAGCACTGCTCCTGGAAACTTGTTACCTAATGTTCCAAAAAAAAAAAAAAAAATCAGAGCTTGGCTGTTTAGCCAGATCTCCTCTACTCTACAACAGAAACTCATCCTCTAGAATCTGCCCACCAGAATTCTTCCTAACAAGGAATCCCACAAAGTTCATCCACTTCGTGGTTACCCATATCCAAATGTTTTTTGTTTTCTTTCACACTGCTGGTGTTAAACTTCTCGAGGCCAATATTCAGCGCTTTTTAGCTGGATAAGTAGGGCCTTATAAGGCTAAATGGTGGCAGATGAATATCTAGTCCCATTCAGTGGCTGCCATTTAGGCAGATAACTATTTATCTGGCTAAGTAGTTAGATGGATAAGTATTGAGCTGGATATGGACATTATGGGGAGAAGCTACTTATCCGACTTACATAGCCAGATAAGTACCGATATTCAAACTTATCCAGTTATGCTAGCCAGATAAATTAGACCACCTTTTTCTTAAAGATAGGCCAAAACAGATTACATGAAGTAACAAAGTCAGTGAATACATAAGTAATGGATGCATACAGATATGATATACAGACATATGAGGTACATTGCAAATAGATAAGTGTGGTACATTAGTGTATTGAGATGATGAGGGGACAGGTATGCGGAAGACATCTAGATGTAAGATTGTGATAAGGGAAAGCATAGTCCCATGAGAGAGAAGAAATTATATTGATTCACAATTAAAGGATGCAGCTACATGTGAGTTCTCTGTATCTCTGTAAAAACTTACTATGACAGGTAGCCCTCCCTTCTTTCTAGTCTGATAAGACAGGAGAACTCAAGGACACAGATGGGAAGACACAATATATATATAGTATAGAAGGAAAAAAGTATAAAAACAGCACACAGCCAAAAGCATTTTGAGCAAAGACTCAAGATGCTCATACCAACCACTGTTTCTGACATTACTGACTCATTGGAAACTGAGATTAGGGAAGTATCATTTTTGTGTATGATACTTGTGTATGATACTCTCTTTCCTTATATATATATATATATGTAATATATCCTTATTAGTAATATAGCTTCATTATTAGACTGTTTGCCTCAATAAGCTGTAATGCTGTCAACAAAATATCCTTACTGTGTATAACAAATAATACAGATTGTTATTATTCTGTGACTTTGAATACAATTAGATAGAAATAAGGAAATGGGTGCACTGTATATAAAATATATATATATATGCTTAAAGGGCTCAATATTAAAAAATAAATTTTATGTAAGATAGCCGGATAAGATTTATCTGGCTATCTTACAAGAGATATTAAGCAGCACAACTATGCCACTGGATTTCCCCGTTGAAATGGCTTATAAATACATAAAATAACAAGATCCTCACAAAACTAGTAAATCTTTCTTTGGAAAATACCAGGATTCCTGATTTATTAAAATCCATCTGGATATTGCCCCATTTTTAATTTACTGGTTTTGAATAAAATCTTGGAAAAGGTAGTTTTAGTTTAATTAACCGATTTTTTGGAGGAAAATAATATTCTTAATAGTTAGGCTGGTTTTCATAAAAATAGGACTGAAACATTGTTGGTGTCAGTATATGATTTGATGTTACATCATCTGGCTAAAAGATTGTCTTGCATTATGGTTTGTCTTGACATAGCTTTTGATATGGTCTTCCATGCATTATTTTTAGATAGGCTTTTTATGATAGGAATAGAGGGTTCATGGGTTACAGTGGTTTTGCATCTTCCTATCAAACCATAAACAACAAATTAAGCTAGCTGGGTGCAATTCTGCTTGGCATTAAATTTCAACTGGAGTCCCTCAAGGCTCTGCCATTTCATCAATTCTTTAACATTTACATGAAACCATTATGTTCCATTATTTCAAAGTGGGGATGCAATTTATGATTTATGCTGATGACATATAGAATCTTTGTCCTGTAATTCAGGACATGAATACTGCCACTAATAGCTTGTTGCACTGCTTGCATGATGTTCAATGGTTGACCAGTAATTATCTTTAAGCATTAAAAAATAAGAAGCTTTATTGTAAGCCATGCCACTGCATAAATTGATCCATTTAGTCCTTCTATTAATGCTATTAATGGGGTTTCACTCAGCTCTTTGCATTGTATTAGTAATCTGGGGATTTCATTAGACTTCCATTTGTCTTTGAAACAGCAGTTGAAATCTTTATTAAAATCTGCTTTCTGTAAGCTAAGATTGCTTAGCAGATTGAAATATGTTTGCCAGATTTTTCTACTGATGTGTAAGCCTTTATCATTTCTTTCTTCTATTATTGCAATACATTGTACCTAGGGCTGCCCAAAACACAGTTATGGGTTCTTCAATTAATTCATGGTTTATTATTCCAAACTTGTGATCTGATCACATTCCCCCTGTGCTGAAGTAACTAGTTAGTGGTGCAAGATAGAATCTTGTTTCAAAGTGATACTTTTGGTATTTAAAGTAATACGCAAGGGTTATAAAGGATGTTTTACATCCTCCTATTCCTAAATGCACATAACTTTCACAGGGTCAAGACTTATTAGTGATTCCATCAATTAAAGAGGCTAGGTTAGTTTCAACATGTGAGTGGGCGTTTTCAGTGGTTGACTCTGTATTATCAAATGTGCTTCCACCTGACTTATGTTCTGTATTACATGGGAAAGAGTTTTGTAAGAAATTAAAACATTTATTCAAGCAAGCTTTTGGATAGCTTCATTATAACTAAACATTTTAAGTGTTCTGTATTGTTTGTTATACTTAGTATTTATTTTTGCCCTGTTTTACAAATTGTTTATATATTATGTTCCTCACTTAGAATGACTTTTGTTGAGATAAGCAGGTTATAAGCTATCTTAAATAAATGCTGTCCTTGCAAATGTATTCTAACATATCAGAATTCAAGATACGTATTTAATTATCCAGATCAGCTGCGAGAATACCTAGATGCCTAATTCCATCGTAATATACCTTAGTAATAAGGAAGGAGCAAATAAAAGATATATATAGTTCAGACACAGTTATTTGTTGGTAATTGCTTATAAAATACTGCTCTTTTTTTTTTCTGCATATTAGACAGGTTTCGTTATTACTTTCAGTACCAGTCCTAGATTATCACAGATGAGATCAAAAGATGTTTTCTGTAAAGTTGAAATGTGTGTTTTGTTTCAAGTATTTGGAGATCTATCTGTGTTTTATCTTCTGTAATGATTTATATAAGTTTAATAAAAATAAAATAAATAAATAAATAAATAAATGCTGGACTATATGGCATCTACAGTGCATGTTGCATCCATGTCTCAATTCATATGACACAATCCCAATAAATATTAAAACTTCCAATGGAATGAGTTTGCACCAGATACAGGAAACAAGAGAATGCATCAAATTCCATATCTTGGTGGCTCTCAAGAGACAATTGAATGTCTAGTTTGCCTTTCTATATGCCTCCAGATTGTTATGAATGAGCGGTGTTTGGGTGGATCCTTGGGTACTGTGGCAGATGACCACGCCCACAGAGAGGAGCACCGTGAGGAGCCACAGTACTAGGCTAGACTTAGAACGCACAAACACAGTTAGTTCTTTATTAAACAGCTTTGAAGAGTGCCATCAGAGGTGGCAGTAGTGAGGCAGTCCGGTAGTTGCAGTCTCAGGGACCTCGGCAGAGGGAGCCCTTCTCACCCCATTGGTTTTGGGAGGTTCCGAAGCAGGTTTCCCAGCAAGGAAGTACTGTGGATGAGATAGACTGAGAGTTAGTGGACTCACTAGGTGTTTGCTGTAGATAGGCGATTCCACCAGGTTGTAGAAGTGCAGGCACCGAGGCAGGGAGAGCAGGCCCTCAAGGAGCGAGTACCTGTTCCCTGTAAGGCACCTGAAATAAAGCAGAGGGCCCCCGAGGTGCAGGTACCCAGGTTAGCAGTTACCCCGAAGGGCAGAGAGAGAGAGCTGCCAGTGGCAGCACGGAAGCGGCAGAGTAGCGAAGACAGGAACTGAACGGATCCGGAATCAAGTCCTTGCTAAGTCAATGAGCTAGCAAAATAGTAGATGTTATATACCCGGATGGCGTGACGTCAGTAAGGGGGAACGCCCCAGAGGTTCGCGCCAAGGGTTGCATAAAGACGTGGGTGGCGAGCGTGCACACTCACCGTAGTAGATACTGGGGAGGAGCATGGTGGGAGGCAGCACCATAGCCGTTCCGGGGACGCCGGAGAGGTCGGCTTGTAGATGCGGCAGTAGCCATCTTTCCTAGGTAAGCGGGAGGAGCCGTGAATAAGGTGAGGCAAACGGGGCGAAGCCGTCTAGCATCGAAGGATGCAACAGAACCCCCCTTCAAACCAGGTCTTGGTTTTTGGGGATGCAATCTATGGAAGTCTTGTAGCATCTCTTTATCCAGTATATTGGCCAATGGAGTCCAAGAATTTTCTTCAGGTCCATAGCCTTCCCAAGATAGAAGATATTCCCATACTCTGCTTCTTTTTCTCACATCGAGAATAGCATCTGCTTTATATTCGATGTCTTCTTCTGCATCTATTGGTGCAGCTTCTGGTGTCTTGTTGGAGAACTCACTAAGGATCAATGGCTTCAGTAGTGAGATATGGAATGCATTGTGGATCTTCAATGTAGATGGTAGCTTCAGACTATAGGTGAGATTGCCTAGTCGTCAGAGAATAGGAAATGGTCCAACGAAGCGAGGAGCGAAGCAAGCTGAAGGTAGTTTAAGTCTCAATTGCTTAGTGGATAGCCAGACTTTATCACCAGGCTGATACTCTGGAGCCTTGGAATGGTGAGCATCATATCCCTTTTTAGCTCAAAGTCCTGCTTTAAGAAGCATCTCTTTTGTCTGAGTCCGTAGTTGTTGAATATCTTTGGCAGTAGATTGAGCTGCCAGGGATGACACTGATAATGGAAGTGGCAGTGGTAGTCATCCATAAACCACTTCGAATGGTATTGATCCAGTGGATGTTGCTGGATGAGAATTTCTGGCAAATTCTGCCCAGGGCAACAGTTCACTCCAATCATTCTGGCAAGTGTTCACGTAGGCACAAATGAACTGCTTGAGTGTCCTGTTCATTCTCTCTGTTTGCCCGTTGGATTGTGGATGGTATGCTGAGGTGAAGTCAAGAGAAATATCAAACTTATTGCATAGTGCCTTCCAGAACTTTGCTGTGACTTGGGCTCCTCGATCAGACACTATGTGCTTAGGCATGCCGTGGAGATGGAAGATATGTGAGATGAAGACCTTGGCAAGCTCCATGGCGGTGTGTAAGCCAGGGAGAGCCACAAAGTGAGCCATCTTTGAGAACCGGTCAACAGTTACCCAAATTGTGTTTCCTCCCTTCCCCTACCTAACCCACCCCCTACCTTTGTTGCGCAAGTTACGCCTGCCCCCAGGAAAGCCCCGGGACTTACGCGTGTCCCGGGGCTTTGCGCGCGCCGGCAGCCTATGCAACGCACGCAGGGGGAGCTTGAGCCAGGTTTTCGGGGGATACGCGTGTATCTTATGCGTAGCCCCCGAAAACCTGGCCCAAGCTCCTCCTGCGCACACCATGGTCCGGTCCGGGGGCTGGTCCGGAGGCCATGGCCATGCTCCCGGAATGCCCCCGATGACACACCGGCAGGACACGGCCCCCGGCCCCCGGGAAAGCCCTGGGACCTACGCGTGTCCCGGGGCTTTGCGCACGCCGGCAGCCTATGCAACATAGGCTCGGCGCGCGCAGGGGGAGCTTGGGCCAGGTTTTCGGGGGGGGTACGCGTGTATTTAAAACTAATTGGAGAAAGTTCTTCTTCACTCAACGCACAATTAAACTCTGGAATTTGTTGCCAGAGGATGTGGTTAGTTCAGTTAGTGATTGGATAAGTTCTTGGAGAAGAAGTCCATTACCTGCTATTAATTAAGTTGACTTAGAAAATAGCCACTGCTATTACTAGCAAAGGTAACATGAAATAGACTTAGTTTTTGGGTACTTGCCAGGTTCTTATGGCCTGGAGTAGCCACTGTTGGAAACAGGATGCTGGGCTTGATGGACCCTTGGTTTGACCCAGTATGGCATGTTCTTATGTTCATTGCTGAAGGCACTATTCATCTCCAGGCTTTCTTAGACTCTGGTGTGGCTGGCAACTTCATAGAAGAAGATCTAGTTCGCAGACATCACATTCCCATGGAACCTTTGAAAACTCCTCTTACGGTGTACTCCGTTTCTGGACAACCACTGGGGAATAAATTTCTCTCATCACCAAACCCGTTAAAATGACTACGGGAGTACTCCACCAGGAAACCATTCAATTGTATGTGCTCCCCTCCTTCATAAACCATGTGATCCTAGGGCTACCCTAACTAAGACTACATCAACCCCGGGTGGATTGGGGATCTCTGCAGTTAGCCAGCTGGAGTCCTTACTGTCACCAGAATTGCTTGTTGCGGGCTCAACCACCCATGTCTAGTATCTCCAGCTCAGCGATCATGCCTTCTGGGTTACCCCATCAGTATGTTGAATTTGCAGACATTTTCAGCAAGCAACAAGTGGAGACTTTACCTCCATATCATGCTTACGACTGCGGAATAGAAGTACTTCCTGAGAAGATTTCCCCCCAGGGGAAGGGTTTATGCCTTGTCAGAACCAGAGTCAGAAACTATGACTCAATACATCCACGAGAACTTGGCTCAGGGATTCATCAGATCCTCCTCTTCACCTGCAGGGACTGGATTTTTTTTTTTGTCAAGAAAAAAGATGGGTTTCTTCAACCATGCATCGACTACAGAGGTTTAAATGCCATTACAAAAAAGAACAGGTATCCCATTCTGTTTATTTCTGAACTTTTCAATCGATTGAGAGGGGCACAGATTTTCACGAAACTCGATCTCCATGGGGCCTACAATTTAATCCAAATTCGGGAGGGGGACGAGTGGAAAACCGCCTTCAATACCCGCGATGGGCATTATGAATATCTGGTAATGCCATTCAGTCTTTGTAATGCCCCGGCGGTATTTCAAGCTATGATCAATTATTAAAATATTGGGAATTGGTATCAGAATATAGAGTGCTTGTACTACAATCTCCTGGGCTCTTGCCCGCAAAGGGCTGCAACCCATCTCATGTTTACGCACCAGTTGTTACGTCATATACTTCATCCCGTTTAAAATATTTTTCTTTTAAATTTTTTACTACTTAAGTGATAGCTTTATCATTAAATATCAACTTGTGAATAATACCCTATTATTTCCCATCAAGTGAAACTTCAATATTGTTGTTACAACTTATCTCAATTTCTCCAAAACTTGACCGCTTGATTTTATATTGTTCACTGTCGCCCACTGTGTTGCCTCTTATTTCTAGATGCCCAACATTGGCAATGTTTCGGCGTGTGATTCACGCCTGCTTCAGGGGACTTGTAATTAACTCCTAAGAACAAAAAGCACTTCATTCAACCAACCTCAAAATTGTTTAAGACTCGCTTTTTAACTATAGCCACTTTCCAATAAAACTTACTTTGTAGCCGATCCTGGTTTAACATCAGCAACACACTCATTCAAAAATGGCGCTCAAACGCTTATGCCCGTGAATACTGGAAGTTTAGTATTTATGCAGTTACTACGGCTAACATACTGACCAATCAGACACTAGCTTACATGTACATGGACCAATCAACTTCTTTATTGAGTCCATCAGGAGAGACTGTGTTCAATTTAAAAATCCATCTTTGTTCTCTTTGTAAAAGCCTTTGGTTCACGTTACCTCCCCGTTCATCTTGATCAACCACCTCTAAAACCGTGCAAAATAAACTTTCAAAAGAATGAGATTGCTCTATACAATGCTGGACTAACGGTGCCTCTATCTTACTGCGTTTCAATGTGCTTTTATGTTCAATCAGGCACGTTTTAAGATTTCTAATAGTCTTCCCTATATATATATTAGCTCACATGGGCACCATATTGCATAGACAATATTTTCTGACAAGCAAGATGTTTTTGCAATGGGCTTATATCTCCTCAATTTATTTAATGGAATGTTAATATTTGAATGTGCTTGTGGGCATATCACACAAGAGTTACACGGAAAATGGCCTGCTTTCTCTATTACCCGTTCTTCTACACATTTGAAAAAAGAATGCACAACCTGATCTGTAATGTTAGTACCCTGTTTAAAGGCTATTAGTGGCTGTTTTTTAAATACTGTGTACAACTGCAAAACATGCCAGTGTTTTCTGATACTTTTTACCACTTTATGAACTCCTGGAGAAAAAGGCAACACACAAGTTAACTTACTTAATTGTTCTTTTTTCTTTGGTGTTAGCAGTAACTCCCTATTATTCCATCTGGCACGTTTACTGGCCTTTCGTATCACATTCTCTGGATACTCTCTCTCAATAAACTTCTGACTCATTTCTCTAGCTCTTACAGGCTGATACAGTAAAGTTCGCGGGAGAGCAGGCAAGCGCCCACTCTCCTGTGCTCGCAATTCACTAAAACAATTATTCAAATTAGGGCCCAAGGTAAAAAGAGGCGCTAGGGACACTAGCGCGTCCCTAGCGCCTCTTTTTTGAAGGAGCGGCGGCTGTCAGAGAGTTTGACAATCGATTTTGCCTGTGTCGGTTCTCAAACCCGCTGACAGCCACGGGTTCGGAAACCGGACGCCGGCAAAATTGAGTATCCAATTTTCAACCCACGGGCCGATTTTTTCAGCGCTAGTGCTGCTAACACAACTATGAAGGTAACAGGGGGGTCGCAACCCTCTTCCTCTATTTGTCAATTGGTCTTTGATGACCCGCAAAGTGGCATCTTGGGGTATATTCGTATATAAAGATATGATATCAATTGTTGCCAATGAAACACTCTTCAACGGAACATCTAATGCTTCCAAAGTTTCTATACGAATATACCCCAGGACGCCACTTTGAGTTAGCCAAGCTTAACTCTTCATCTATGATAGCTTTCACTGGATGCTGAAAAAGTTTTCGATAGGGTTGAGTAGGATTTTCTTTTTACTACTTTACAATGGTTTGGATTTGGTCCATTGTTTCTGGCAAGTGTACAACTTCTCTATCACCACCCATTAGCTTGCCTCTAGACCTGAGTTATACAGAGGCACTAGTAGGGTTGCCCCCTCTCTCCATTCTTATTTAACCTGGCTTTGGAACCATTACTATTGGCTATTTGCCAATCTGGATATTGAGGGCATGGATGTGGATACAGAAATATATAAATTATCTGCTTATGCTGATAATGTTCTGTTGTATATCAGGAATCCAAGTAGTATACTTCCTCACCTTTTTTTCTCTCATATCTTCATATTCTATTAATTCAGGGTATCCAGTAAATTGGAATAAGACAGGAAGTGTTACCCTTAAATATGATGGGCGGACAAGAGGATGTAACTACTTATCCATTTCAAAGAGCAAAAGAAGGGCTTAAATTCTTGGGAATATTATTTTTGATACTCTTTTGCAGACTAGTACTCAGTGTGAATCCTCCATTCTGCAAATATTTAGGAAATCCTTTCTTCAATGGTCCCCCTTATTATATCTTTCATGCTGGAGTAGACTTGATACTATTAAAATGGTCTTAGTTCCTAGATTGAAATGTATATTTTCCATAGTCCCAATCTTTTTCTCCACTGATTTTTACAAGCCTGCAGACTGCTTGCTACTTAGTTTTTTTTTTGTGGTAATGCAAACCCCCAAGGATTGCAGTCTCTAAATTGAAAGCTGATAGGATCAAGGGTGGGGTTAACTTCCCTGATTTTATTCTTATCCTTTGGCATATATTCTATAACAGGGATATTTCTAGATATCTGAGTCTCTACACTTGAAAGGGAGATCCGGTTGATTACATTTAGAATGCTGACTGGTCTCCCCTTTACCCTTTGAAGCTTTCCCAGGGATGTCTCTCCCTCCTGCCTTTGCCTTGTATCCTGTCCTACATTCAACTCATAAAGCATTTTTGGAATTTTATCAACTACTGGTATCTTTTTCTTCCAAATGGAAATTTTCAACTTTTGTCTCCCCATGGTTCCATTCTAATATCCACATTGTTGGTAAAAGTTTAAATTGGATGGCATGGAGGGATGTGGGTATCTGGTTCTTAAAATCTCTCTGCAAAGCTCACAGTTTACTTTCCTTTGTGGATTTAATGACTGCTTACTCTCTACCAAAATCCCAGTTTTGCTCATGGTGGAACTTCACTTATCTGCGCTTTCTATATTGTATCTTTTATATCGTGATTATAGTCCTTTAGGCCATCTGGCCTCTAGAATATATAAAAATTAAAGAGTCCAAATATTCAGCTTTGGCGAGTTTACAGAAGTTGTGGCTCACAAATACGAACTGTACAGAGAAGGATGTGGATTGGTCCTACTTTTGGTACTCATCATTACAGGTCTCTGTCTTCCAGTTTATTTATTTATTTAACTCTTTTATATACCGACATTTGTTTACACATCACATCGGTTTACATTATAACAATTGAACTAAGGAAGGAAATTACATCATAACACTTCGGGTAACTAGGAAATAACAAAAGTGGAACACTCTGAGGTCGGAGAGGGTGGAGTTTGATGCAGTCCTCTTTTTTCTTACAGAGTGGTGTGGATGTTTTGGAAGTTATAAAAGGCGGACCTAGCCCTATCTCATTATTGTTGGACTTATAAATTGTCTAATGCTACTTTGTCACATCTGTTGTTTTAATGCCCCATACTCCAATAGTTTTGGCAAAACATCTGAGTATTATTTCTTGGATTTTACATCTACATTGTCCGATTACTTACCACGTTGGAATTTTGTGTGCTGCTGCCTTCCCGCCCTATTTTCCTGCTCCTAGTAGAAAATTATTGGATCTTTTTCTAGTGATTACTGTGAAATTGATTTTTTTTTTTTTTAAGATAGTGATCTACTTGATGAACATTATTGGTGGAACACAATATATATGGACTATAAATATGAAAAAGCAGTTGCTGTAAAATTCAATCACATCGCTTCATGGTCCTTGGTGTAAACACCTTTGGATGTTTTTTTTAAATATTCTATATTACCATAATTGGAACCAGCTATATGTATTTCAATATGTAACACTGATAGTGTATGTTGTCTTTCATTGCTAGGGGGTAAAATGGTACTCCTATTTTATTTTCCTCTCTTTGGTTCATTTGCTTTTTTCAACATTGGCTGCTTGAAATTTGTTTTCTTTTGAAGTGCTTTTTTAAAATAAAGATATTTGAACTTAAAAAAAAAAATTATGGGATAGGGGGCAGTATCCTATTGTGAATTGAGAACTTGTTAAAAGATAGAAAACAAAGAGTAGGGCTAAATGGTACATTTTCTCAATGGAGAAAGATGAATAGTGGAGTCCTCCAGGGATTTGTTCTGGGACCACTACTTTTTAATATATTTATAACTAACCTGGAAAAGGGAACAAGAAAGGTGATCACATTTACTAATGAGACAAAATTATTCAAAGCTGGTAAATAAGAAGATGATTGTGAGAAATTGCAAAAGTAGCTTGCAAAACAGAGACTGGGCATGCAAATGGTAAACAAAATTTAATGTGTACAAGTGCAAAGTGATGCACTTAGGGAAGAATAACCCAAATTATAGCTACCCAATGCAAGGTTCCATATTAGGTGTCTTAATTCAGGAAAATGATCTAGGCATCATCATTGATAATACATTGAAATCTTCTGCTCAGTGTGCAGCAACAGCCAAAAAAGCAAACAGAATGCTAGGAATGATTAGGAAAGGAATAAAGAATCAAACAGAGAATATCATAATACCTCTGCAACGCTCCATAGTGCAATCACCACATCTCAAAAAAGATATAGCAGTTAGAAAATATACAGAGAAGGGCAACCAAAATGATAAAAGGGATGGAACAATTCCTCTATGAAGAAAGACTAAAGAGGTTAGATCTCTTCAGATGGAAGAAGAGATAGCTGAGGAAAGATAAGATACAGGTTTGTAAAATAAGTGGAGTGGAATGAGTAAACAATCAGTTGTTTACTCTTTCAAGGAGCACAGAGACTAGGAGACACACAATGCCGTTACTAGATGATATATTTAAAACTAATAATATTTTTTTACTCATAATTATGCTCAGGAATTCGTTGCTAGAGGATGTGGTAAAAGCTATTAGTGTAGCTGCATTTAAAAGTAGTTTAGAAAAGTTCCTGCAGGAGAAGTCTATAAACCATTATCAAGGTGGAGTTGCAGAAATCTATTTATCTCTGGGATAAGCTGCATGGAATCTATCTACCACTTGGGATCCTGCCAAGATTGGCCTTACCTGGATTGGCCATGATTGGAAACAGGATACTGGGCTTGATGGACTTCTGGTTTGACCCAGTATGGCAAGTCTTAAGATCTTATGTCCTAAATGTTGATAGTACCAAGTCCTTCTTTCAGGACTCTGCAACTGGACAACAATCTTTGAGCTCAAAAATTCACTTTACTTTATTATATATATTTTGCATTGTTTATATGCCATTATTCTACGTTAATTAGTTAAACTCTATAGTTAAACTGTATAGATTATATATTATATTTTGCACTGTTTATATGCCATTATTCTACATTAATTAGTTAAACTGTATAGATTATATCATATAATATAATTTTTATTTATTACTATGTTAAGCTATAATATTTATTTATCACTATGTTTAACATGTTTAATTGTCATCCAGTTATATTGTTCCATCGGTGCTACTGTTCTATGTAAAGCCCCTCTCTCTGTTGGGCAGTTTTTCGTTTTCGTTTTATGTAAACCGGAGTGATTTGTAGTCCCTACAAGAATTTCGGTATATAAAAATTAAAAATAAATAAATAAATAAATAAGTTGCATTGTGCTTATTGCCTCTCTTTTTCAATAAAAAATGTTTTAAAATCCCTTGTTAGCTAACCAGATTCTCCACAGACAATCTCATTCAAATAGAAGACCTGTTGCTATAACACAAGTTACAGGAGCATGGTCTGAAATGACTAAGGTTTCAAGTTTAACTTGACCCATCTTAGAAAAAAAATGTTCAGAAATTAAAATATAGTCAATCCTATTCTGAGTTCCATGTGCTTTGGAAATATGAATAAAGTTTTTATCGATAGGATTAAGCAGTCTCCAAGCATCTAACAAATGGGAACTTAAAAATGGGAAACCTTTATTTGTTCTCATAGAACTTTGTGAGAAGACAGAAAACCTAATCATAGCAGGAGCTGCAACACAATTAAAACCTCCTCCTATAATCAAGGGATGGTGGATAAAAGGTATAAGAGCAGAGAGAAAAATAAAGAAGGAAATAGAATAATTATTGGGAGCATAAACAGAAGTCAAAACTACAGATTTACCAAATAATCTCCCAGAGATAATATCTACCCTCTAAATCTGAAATTATTTCCTCTGACTGGAAGGTCACACTCATGAAATTAAACTGCCACACCACTACTTTAGTGGAGCCTGAAAGAAAAAATACTTGTGAAACCCATTTCCTTTTCAATTTTGCATTCTCTACATTTCATTAGGACATGTCAATTTTAGATGTGCCGGATATTGTAATAGAAATGTTGGGATTACTACCTGATAATCCCCTTTTCCTTAGTGTAGACAGATGGACTCAGAACAAAAGGGATAGTATCCGTGTGCTAGCAGTTGGAGATGGATCTGACGTCAGCACTGGGGCGTATATATCCCCACAGGAAGCGTAGCTATTCAGTAATCTTCCTTGCAAAAGCTGTTATAGATGTGTGTACTGACTCTTAGTTAAAAAGTGAAACAGGATTCCCCTGACCGATTGATAGTAGCTGGAGACCGCCAGCATTCCCAACCGGAAGGCGTGGACACCTGGTAGAGTGTACGCTCTTATGGAAACAGATGACATGGCTTACCTTGAACCGGTGATACCCATGTACGCAGCCAGCTGGGCGGGATGCTGAGTCCATCTGTCTACACTAAGGAAAAGGGGATTATCAGTTGTAATCCCAACATTTCCTGGCGTGTAGCCAGATGGACTCAGAACAAATGGGATGTACAAAAGCTTTACTCCCAGCCTGGGCGGGCGGCTGCCTGAGGCCCATGTAGTACTGCCCTCGCAAATGCCGAGTCCCCCCTGGCCTGGACATCCAGACGATAGAACCTGGAGAAGGTATGGAGAGAGGACCACGTCGCCGCTTTATAGATTTCCGCAGGCGATAGCATCCTGGATTCTACCCAAGATGCTGCTTGTGCTCTGATAGAATGAGCCTTGACTTGTAGAGGCGGAGACGTCCCAGCCTCTATGTACGCTGCTCTGACAACTTCTTTAATCCAGCGGGCGATGGTGGGCCGCGAGGCCGCTTCACCTAGCTTCTTCCCGCTGTACAGGACGAACAGATGGTCCGTCTTTCGTAGGTCTTGTGTAAGTTCCAAATATCTGGGCAGCAATCTGCCAATGTTGAGATGGCGCAATAAACCCCTCCCTCAAAGTACCCGTGCCTTACTGTACCCCTCTTCACTCTACCCCACCCGCCCCTCTCCCCCTGCTCCCTCCTTCCTTTCTCCCCCCCCCCACTAGCTTTTAACTATACATATGTGCACTTGCCTCCTCTTATTGTAAATAAGCCCTCATATGCTAATTTCTCAAGTGTACATGCCTCGCTTAATTTGTTTATAAGTTCTTTTGCATATTTAACCCTAACTTGAATGCAAAAAGTTGTAATTCTGCTGTTGACTCTCTTCCTTTGTATTTTGCATATTACCCAGTTAGCCCCTCCCTTGTTCATTGTAATTTCCCTTCTCAGTTACTTGTAAACCGACATGATGTGTCCTACGAATGCCGGTATAAAAAAAGTGTTAAATAAATAAATAAATAAATAAAATAAACGCCCTTCTTCAGATTTCTTCAGACCCGCCGTGGTAGGCAAGGACATGGTTTGATTAAGATGAAACTGTGAAACCACTTTAGGTAGAAAGGAGGGAACCGTACGAAGATGGATAGCTTCTGGAGTGATTCTGAGAAAGGGATCACGGAAGGACAATGCTTGTAGCTCTGAGATGCGGCGGGCTGAACATACAGCCAGCAAGAATACCATCTTCAAGGTGAGAGAATGAAGAGACAGGCCCCGAAGGGGTCTGAAGGTGGATCCCACGAGGAAATCCAAAACAAGGTTGAGGTTCCACAAAGGTACAGACCACTTCAGGGGCGGACGAATATGCTTGACTCCCTGCAGGATGCGAGAAACATCCTGGTGCTTGGCGATGGTCTTGCCATCCCTCCTGGGACCATAGCAAGACAGCTCAGCCACCTGAACCTTGATGGAGCGACCCTTCTGAAGTCCATCCTGCAGGAAATCCAACACAATAGGGATTGTGGTTGCATGTGGATTGGTGCCGTGAGTGTCGCACCATGCTTCAAATACTCTCCAGATCCGGATGTATGTGAGGGATGTGGAAAATTTGCGAGCTCGGAGGAGGGTATCAATCACGGGCTCCGAGTAACCCCTCTTCTTTAATCTAGCCCTCTCAAGGGCCATACCGTAAGAGAGAATTGAGCCGGATCCTCGTGAAGAATGGGACCTTGATGTAGAAGGTCCCGGAGAGGAGGCAGGGGAAGGGGCTCCCCTGCCAGTAGTCTTCTCATGTCCGCGTACCCGGGTCTTCTTGGCCAGTCTGGCGCCACTAGAAGGACTAGGCCCTGGTGTCTCTGAATCTTGCGGATGACAGTGCCTAGCAGAGGCCACGGAGGAAAGGCGTACAGTAGGGTCCCTGGAGGCCATGGCTGAACCAGGGCATCGATTCTGTGTGAGCACGGGTCGCGCTTGCGGCTGAAGTATCTGGGTACTTGAGCATTGGACTTGTCCGCCAGTAAATCCATGTCCGGAATCCCCCAATGATCCACAATCATCTGGAAGGCCATGGGTGAGAGTTGCCACTCTCCTGGATTTAGGCTTTCCCTGCTGAGGAAGTCTGCTGTGGTATTGTCCTTCCCGGCAATGTGGACGGCGGAGATGGGCAGAGGTGAATCTTCAAGCCAAGTCATCAGAGGGGTGATTTCCAGAGATACCTGTCGGCTTCTGGTTCCGCCCTGACGGTTGATGTACGCCACCGTGGTGGCGTTGTCGGACATCACTCTGACTGCTCTGTTCTTCAGTCTGTGAGCAAATCGAAGGCATGCCAATCGGACTGCCCGGGCCTCTAGACAGTTGATGTTCCACGCTGACTCTTCTCTGTTCCACCGCCCTTGTGCGGTGAGTTCTTCGCAGTGTGCGCAAGATCCACGTGGGTGAGGACATCTTCGATCCCCTGCTCATGTGGTTGGACTGCAACCACCACCGTAACTGGGTCCGCACTCGGGCTGGTAGAGGTAGGTGCGTGGAGTAGGCCCGTAGACGGGGGCTCCAGCGAGAGAGCAGGGCGTGTTGGAGAGGTCTCATATGGGCCCTCGCCCAAGGTACCACTTCCAGGGTGGATGCCATGAGACCAAGAACCTGCAGATAATCCCAGGCTGTGGGTCGACTGGCTCTCAGCAAATACTGGACACGCTGCTGCAGTTTCAACGTTCTCTTGGTTGTGAGACTGACCGTGTCTGCCCGGGTGTCGAACTGTACTCCCAGGTATTCCAGTGACTGGGAAGGCTGTAGGCAGCTCTTGCTGAGGTTGATAACCCAGCCCAGGCTTTCCAGAAGGGCTATCACTCTGTCAGTGGTCCGAAGGCTCTCCTCTCGAGACTTCGCCCTGATCAGCCAGTCGTCTAGGTAGGGATGGACCAGAATTCCTTCCCGCCTGAGCGCCGCCGCTACTACTACTACCACCTTGGTGAATGTCCGTGGCGACGTCGCCAACCCAAAGGGCAGAGCCCGAAACTGGAAGTGGCGGCCTAGAACCTTGAAGCGTAGGTAGCGCTGATGATCCGGATGGATTGGGATATGCAGGTATGCCTCTGACAGGTCTAATGCCGTGAGGAATTCTCCTGGCTGTACTGCGGCCTTGACGGAGCGTAGAGTTTCCATGCGAAACCTCGGGACCCGTAAGTATTGATTGACTGACTTGAGGTCCAGGACAGGCCGAAAAGTACCCCCTTTCTTGGGTACCATGAAATAGATGGAATAATGACCAGAATTCACTTCCCAGGCAGGTACTGGGATGTGGCTTTCAAGGAAAGGAGCCTCATCAGGGTAGCTTCCAATGATGCCTTCCTGTGTATGGGACACGAAGATTCCACAAACTTGTCCGGAGGGAGATGATGAAAGTCCAGATAATATCCCTCCCGGATAACGGCGAGAACCCACTGGTCCGATGTAATCTCGACCCATCTGGGGTAGAAGAGGGTCAACCTGCCCCCTATGGCTCCGTCCCCCAGATGAATCGGTGGATTCTCATTGGGAGGCGCGGCCGGGACCCGCGCCCGGACCCGCTCCCCTCTTGCGCTGCTTGGTCCGAAAGGACTGATTCCTGGCCGGAGGACGTGGTGCTTGGTAGCGACCCCTGTAAGGAACGAAACGCTGGGAACTCCTGCCCCTGGAGGGCCTAGGAAAGGCGCGCTGGCCCCTTCGGAACCGATCTTCCGGCAATCTGGGCACTGGAGAGGCGCCCCATGCACTGGCCAGTTTATCAAGGTCGCTGCCAAATAGAAAAGAGCCCTTAAAGGGAAATCTGGCGAGGCGTGTTTTAGAAGGCGCATCAGCCGACCATCTTCGGTTCCAGAGCTGCCTCCTGGCGGCTACGGAGGATGAAATCCCTTTAGCTGTTGTCCGGACCAGGGCCGATGCCGCATCTGTAAGGAACGAAAGAGCGGATTCCATGTCCGCCGCTGGAGCGTTGTTTCTAACCTGTGACAAACAGGCACGCGTCACCACCGTGCAGCAGGTGGCGATCCGCAAAGATAAAGCTGCCACCTCAAAGGTCTGACGCAGAATGGCGTCCAGTCGCCGATCATGCGGCTCCCTGAGGGCCGTCCCCCCTTCAACCGGAATGGTAGTGCGCTTGACCACAGCGCTAATCAAGGCATCCACCTGAGGGCATGCTAGCAGGTCCTGGATAGCCGGTGCCAATGGGTACATGCTCTTCAGAGCCCGACCCCCTTTGAAGGCAGCTGCTGGTGCCGCCCATTCTAAATCGATCAGTTGTTGCGCTGCCTGTAAGAATGGAAAATGGCGAGCCGTAGGACGAAGACCTTCCAGCAGGGGCTTCTGCGCAGAGGGTACCGAAGCGCTGGGACCAGTAATATCCAATTCTGCCAGACACTGAGACACCAGGTCGGAGAGATCCTCCTTAGGGAAGAACCACCTCATGGTTCGATATGGCTCAGTCCCTGGAGGGAGGTCCCCCTCGTCCAGGAGTTCGGACTCGTCCTGTGAGACCTCCTGGTCTGACTGATCCGGACTATCCATCGGAGGGAAGTCCCGCTCGCGATAAGGTCGTGATGGTCCAGGAACCGGATCTGCATGAGTTGTTACTGCAGCAGCTGCCGCAGGCGCAGCCACCGCAGGAATGACAGGAACAGCAGGAACCGCCGGGCCTGGATGGGCAGCCGTTTGCATCTGTACAAAAGCGTGAATTCCCTTCAAGAGATCCACCCAGGAAATGGAGGCAGCCTCTAATCGCCGGGGTACAAGCTCCCCCGGGATGCCGGATTGGTCGAGACTGCCCCCTAACTCCGGGGTAGCCCCTGGGGAACTGTCCACCAATTGTGGTTGAGACTGGTCCTGGCCCGAGGGTCGCACGGCCCCATCACATTGGGCACACAGAGAATCTGGCTCATCCCTGCGCGTGGCCCTAAGGTGGCATGCAGAGCAGAGGCCAAGGGCTGAAATGCCTGCTGAAGACTCTGCAGTGTTCTGATCCATTGAACAATAGGCGCTAAGGAACAATATGCAGCAGCAGTAGGCGCTTAATGCAACAGGCGCTCACTAATAATATGCGGCAGCAATAGGCGCTTAATACAACAGGCACTTACTAATAATATGCGGCAGCAATAGGCGCTTAACACCACAGGCGCTCAATAATAATATGCGTCAGCAATAGGCGCGTAATACCACAGGCGCTCAATAATAATATGCGTCAGCAATAGGCGCGTAATACCACAGGCGCTCAATAATAATATGCGTCAGCAATAGGCGCGTAATACCACAGGCGCTCAATAATAATATGCGGCAGTAATAGGCGCTTAATGCAACAGGCGCTCAAGAATAATATGCGGCAGCAATAGGCGCTTAATACAACAGGCGCTCAACGTGTGCACCGCAATAGGCGGCCAAGACACCAGCGCAATGGTATGCAATAAGCACACAGCAATATGCAGTTACCAATAGACACTCAATGGCCTTCAATAGGTATTCAGCAAGAAGCGGGTAGTCAGATACCTATTGAATGCCAATTGAGTGTATCTGACTACCCGCTTCTTGCTGAATACCTATTGAATGCCAATTGAGTGTATTCAGCAATAAGCGGTCAGCAATATGCCCTCAATATGCATTCAATAAGCGGTCAGCAATAAGCGGTCAGCAATATGCTCTCAATGTGCAGTGAATAAGCGTTCAGCAATGAGTGGTCATCAACATGCTCTCAATGTGCATTCAATAAGCTTTCAGCAATAAGTAGTCAGCAATATGCTCTCAATGTGCATGTTTCCAGTGGAAACACTGAGAGGAGAGGATCACCTTGCTGGTGGCTGAAAGGAATCAGTAAGTTTTTGCTTGGGACATTGACTTTTTTAAAAGTATTGGGGCAAAGTTAACTATTTGGGAATATTATTTAGTGTGTTTGTGCCTTTAATAGTCAGAAAGGCAGTGAATAAACAAGTTAGACTGTTTGCATTTTTAAATAGTCAGTCAATAAGGTAGCAGTAGGTAGGCAGTGAATAAACAATTTAGACTGTTTGTATTTTTAGTCAGTCAATAAGGTAGCAGTAGGTAGGCAGTGAATAAACAAGTTAGACTGTTTGTATTTTTAAATAGTCAGTCAATAAGGTAGCAGTAGATAGTGTGTTTATTTTTAAAAGTCTGCAGAACTGAGTGTTCTCCAGACTTTTAAAGAGCTGACTGTTTGTTTTTAATACTAACTGAGTACATTGTATTGAAAAAAAAAAACCACAAAAAACAAAAAAACCCCACAAAAAAGTAGCAAGAAGCTAGAAATAAGCTAGGAGCAGTATATACCAAAGTAAAAAAAGTTGAATAGTTCAGCTCAGTTACTCACCTTGGAAAGGTGTTGAGGTAGTGTGATTGGGTTTGAATAGGGACCAACATTTGTTAATCAAAGGAGCAGTGAGTCACTCAGGCTGACTAACTGAAGTTAGACTGTTTGTATTCCCCAACCCACCCACCCCTAGCTCATCCCTTAATTTATAGGCAGGTGCCACTTTCACAAAAAAAAAAAAAAAAACATCAACAAAAACTTTATTGAGAATTCGATCAGACCCCGGTAGGCCACTACCAGACACATAGTGAATTCACTAATACATTTAAAAGAAGTTAGACACATTCCTACTCCCATAGCAAACTAAAACTTAACTAGGAACTGATCAAAATTGAGATGAAGGCAGCAGTCCAGCAGCAAGAGGGGGGCTTCCCAGTCTTTTGCATCGAGTGTCACATGTATGATTTTTTACCCACCGGTGAGAAGTTGTACATGTGCATGCGATGCAAAGAGCTCCTGGCTCTCAGAGAACGAGTCCGATCTCTAGAGGCTAGAGTGGCAGACCTGGAGGAGCAGAGGCAGACAGAGAGGTATATAGATGAGACCTTCAGGGACATAGTAGTCAAGTCCCAACTTCAGACTGGCAGCCCTGGTGCTGCCTTGGAGGAAGAAGGTCTCATAATGGGAGAGCACCAACCAGGTGTAGCAGGAAAGGATCCTGTAGCAAGGACCTGCTCTCTAGGTGATGCATTATCCTTTCGCACTGAGGATATCTCCCCAAGGCCTACTGCCCAGGAGGGAAGGGTTAGGTCGGCCGTCGTAGTTGGTGATTCGATTATTAGGAATGTAGATAGCTGGGTGGCTGGTGGGCATGAGGATCGCCTGGTAACATGCCTACCTGGTGCGAAAGTGGTGGACCTCACGCGTCACCTAGATAGGATTTTAGACAGTGCTGGGGAGGAGCCGGCTGTCGTGGTACACGTGGGCACCAACAACATAGGAAAATGTGGCGGGGAGGTTCGGGAAGCCAAATTTAGGCTCTTAGGTAGAAAGATTAAATCCAGAACCTCCAGGGTAGCATTCTCTGAAATGCTCCCTGTTCCACGCGCAGGTCACCAGAGGCAGGCAGAGCTCCGGAGTCTCAATGCGTGGATGAGACGATGGTGCAAGGAAGAGGGATTCAGTTTTGTTAGAAACTGGGGAACCTTTTGGGGAAGGGGGAGTCTCTTCCGAAGGGATGGGCTCCACCTTAACCAGGGTGGAACCAGACTGCTGGCGCTAACCTTTAAAAAGGAGATAGAGCAGCTTTTAAACTAGAACAAAGGGGAAAGCCGACAGTCGCTCAGCAGCGCATGGTTCGGAGAGAGGTATCTTTAAAGGATACTAATGATGCATTAGAATTAGGGCATCCCGACAGTGAGGTTCCAATAATTAGAAAAGTAGTCCAAGTGCCTGTAACTAAAAACTCACCTGAGCTAAAAAATTCTAACTTATCCCTATCAATTAAAAAACAGAATAAAAATACAAACAAAAAACAAACTTTGAAATGTTTGTATGCTAATGCCAGAAGTCTAAGAAGTAAGATGGGAGAATTAGAATGTATAGCAGTAAATGATGACAGACTTAATTGGCATCTCAGAGACATGGTGGAAAGAGGATAACCAATGGGACAGTGCTATACCGGGGTACAAATTATATCGCAATGACAGAGAGGAGCAGTCGGGAGGAGGTGTGGCACTTTATGTCCGGGATGGCATAGAGTCCAACAGGATAACCATCCTGCATGAGACTAAATACAAAATTGAATCTTTATGGGTAGAAATCCCTTGTGTGTCAGGGAAGACTACAGTGATAGGGGTATACTACCGTCCACCTGGTCAAGATGGTAAGATGAACAGTGAAATGCTAAGAGAAATTAGGGAAGCTAACCAAATTGGTAGTGCAGTAATAATGGGAGACTTCAATTACCACAGAGTACAGATAGTGCAGGTGAATGTTCAATCCTGACAAAATATTCCAAAAGTCATATAAAGCAAAAAGTGTTTTATTCTTTCAATATGGCAACTCCATATGTACTCTGTGATATCGCTTAAGGTGCAGTACTTGCTCATTGTGGTTTCTTAGACTTCAATTACCCCAATATAGACTGGGTAAATGTATCATCGGGTCACGCTAGAGAGATAACGTTCCTGGATGGAATAAATGATAGCTTTATGGAGCAATTGGTTCAGGAACCGACGAGAGAGGGAGCAATTTTAGATCTAATTCTCAGTGGAGCACAGGACTTGGTGAGAGAGGTAACGGTGGTGGGGCCGCTTGGCAATAGTGATCATAATATGATCAAATTTGATTTAATGACTGGAAAAGGAACAGTGTGCAAATCCAAGGCTCTCGTGCTGAACTTTCGGGGGGGAAACTTTGATAGAGTGAGAAAAATTGTTAGAGAAAGGCTGAAGGGAGCAGCTACAAAGGTAAAAAATGTCCAAGGGGCGTGGTCATTGTTGGAGAGTACCATTCTGGAGGCGCGGTCCGGATGTGTTCCACACATTGAGAGGGGTGGAGGGAGGGCAGGGCGATTACCGGCATGGTTGAGGGGGGAGGTGAGGGAAGCTATTTTGGCCAAGGGATCTTCATTCGGGAATTGGAAGAGGGATCCAACAGAGGAAAGTAGGATAGAGCGTGGACATTGGCAGGTTGGGTGTGGGACATTGATGGGACGGGCTAGGAGAGAATTTGAAGGGAAGTTGGCTGTAGAGGCAGGAACTCACGGTAGAGACTTTTTTAAATGTATCCGAGGCGGAAGGCCTGTGAGGGAGTCGGTTGAACCGTTGGATGATCGAGGGGTTGAAGGGGCACTTAGAGAAGGTGGGGCCATAGCGGAAAGATTAAATGATTTCTTTGCTTCGGTGTTTACTGAAGAGGATGTTGGGGAGGTACCCGTAATGGAGAGGGTTTTCATGGGTGATGATTCAGATGGACTGGATCAGATCGCAGTGAACCTGGAAGATGTGGTAGGCCTGATTGACGGACTGAAGAGTAGTAAATCGCCTGGACCATCTGGTCCAGGCGATTTACTAAAAAGCGATTTACTAAAAAGTGGAATTTCAGACCTATTGGTGAAAATTTGTGGCTTGTCGTTGAAATCATCCATTGTACCTGAGGACTGGAGGATAGCAGATGTGGCCCCGGTGTTTGAAGGGGGCTCCAGGGGCGATCCGGGAAACTGCGGACCGGTTGGCCTGACTTCAGTGCCGGGAAGAATGGTGGAAGGTGTTCTAGACATCGGGGTCACAGAACATATAGAAAGACATGGTTTAATGGAACAAAGTCAGCATGGCTTTACCCAGGGCAAGTCTTGCCTCACAAATCTGCTTCACTTTTTTGAAGGAGTTAATAAACATGTGGATAAAGGTGAACCGGTAGATATAGTATACTTGGATTTTCAGAAGGCGTTTGACAAAGTTCCTCATGAGAGGCTTCTAGGAAAAGTAAAAAGTCATGGGATAGGTGGCGATGTCCTTTCGTGGATTGCAAACTGGCTAAAAGACAGGAAACAGAGAGTAGGATTAAATGGGCAATTTTCTCAGTGGAAGGGAGTGGACAGTGGAGTGCCTCAGGGATCTGTATTGGGACCCTTACTGTTCAATATATTTATAAATGATCTGGAAAGAAATACGACGAGTGAGATAATCAAATTTGCAGATGACACAAAATTGTTCAGAGTAGTTAAATCACAAGCAGATTGTGATAAATTGCAGGAAGACCTTGTGAGACTGGAAAATTGGGCATCCAAATGGCAGATGAAATTTAATGCGGATAAGTGCAAGGTGATGTATATAGGGAAAAATAACCCATGCTATAATTACACAATGTTGGGTTCCATATTAGGTGCTACAACCCAAGAAAGAGATCTAGGTGTCATAGTGGATAACACATTGAAATCGTCGGTGCAGTGTGCTGCGGCAGTCAAAAAAGCAAACAGAATGTTGGGAATTATTAGAAAAGGAATGGTGAATAAAACGGAAAATGTCATAATGCCTCTGTATCGCTCCATGGTGAGACCGCACCTTGAATACTGTGTACAATTCTGGAAGTGCAGTCAATAGGTTTTCATCAATAAGTGGTCAGCAAGATACGCTCAATGTGTATTCAATAAGCTTACAGCAATAGGCGGCCAGCAATAAGCGCTCAACAATACACTGAAACCAAGCCAAGGAGGAGGGAAGCAACGCCTATTACGGGCGCGGAGTAACTGAGCAAGGCCCACAATGGCGTCCTCCACGGCGTGCCACGTCGCCGATCCTCTGTGCTTCGGAGACCCATAGGAAGAGAGGTACACCTTACCAGCGTCGGCGCTTCTCGGCTGGAACACAAGCGGTCTCCGGCTGCGGGGGAAGGGATCACCTCACCACCACAATTGAGGATATGCACCCGCTACCTCGTCCACGCCGGGACCGAGGGCCTCGTAAGCTACACCCGAACGTTGTCCGGGGGCTATGTCACTGCCGTGGTTCGGCAGGACCGAGGACTTTCACCGCTGGGGGAGCACGGTAATCACCCCGGGAGCTCGCTGCGGGAGGAACCCTTGGGTATCTACCGCAGGAGCGCGGGGCTCTAAGTCGAATAGACAGGAAAAACAAAGTAGAATCTAGAATGATAAGAAAAGAGAAAAATTAAAGTAGTCTAGGAAAGCACGCTCAACTAGCATGCAGGCACTCCAAACTGCTTTGGAGACGGAAATTACTGAATAGCTACGCTTCCTGTGGGGATATATACGCCCCCGTGCTGACGTCAGATCCGTCTCCAACTGCTAGCATGCGGATACTATCCCATTTGTTCTGAGTCCATCTGGCTACACGCCAGGAAACAATCTTTTTATTAAACAAGTCTGAACAAAAAGATGAAAACTCCCTTCTTTTTTGGGAAATTTACTAGAGAAATCCTGAAAAATTAATATTTCTTGTCTTGACTCATAGAAACATAGAAATGACGGCAGAAGAAGACCAAACGGCCCATCCAGTCTGCCCAGCAAGCTTCACACATTTTTTTCTCATACTTATCTGCATCTCTTAGCTCTTTGGTTCTATTTCCCTTCCACCCCCACCATTAATGTAGAGAGCAGTGATGGAGCTGCATCCAAGTGAAATATCAAGCTTGATTAGTTAGGGGTAGTAGGGGAAGTAACCGCAGCAATAAGCAAGCTACACCCATGCTTATTTGTTTTACCCAGACTATGTTATTCAGCCCTTATTGGTTGTTTTTCTTCTCCCCTGCCGTTGAAGCAGGGAGCTATGCTGGATATGCGTGAAGTATCAGTTTTTCTTCTCCCCTGCCGTTGAAGCAGAGAGCTATGCTGGATATGCATTGAAAGTGAAGTATCAGGCTTATTTGGTTTGGGGTAGTAACCGCCCTAACAAGCCAGCTACATAGACTCAGACTATGCTTCCTATAAATCTGCAAGATTAAAGATTTATGTGCGTAATTCAGCAAACGTGCAATCTCAACTCAAGGCCTCGTCTGATCCGAGACTTTGGCATGCTCAAATAGTTTACCAGCCAAATCAGAGAGTTTCAAATGCATAGGCAATGAAGTTCAGCATCAGTGACACTTTCATCAATGCCTACAAAACAGGTTATTGTGGCATGACTTGCTTTTGAGATCTTCCATTTTCTCATCCAACGCAACCACATGTTTAAGGCCTCACACTGGGTCTGCAAATTAAGAAGCTCATTTTCCCAAGAGGAAACCTTCCTGTTCCACTGTGTCTATACACACATTTACTTCACCAAAGTTTATTTTTGAGATAATCATCATGAAAATTACCTTGGGATCTTTATTAGATTTTGTTTTCCCATCAGCCATCTTGGAGTCAAATGGCAGAGGATTCTCCTCCACTTTTTTCAGCATTTTATATATCAGAAAGACCAATTGTTTAAGAGATAATCACAGCGAAAACTGCAGGTATGAGGATTTTTTCCAGTAGGAAAAAATCAGAAATTACATGGGAAAAGCAGAGTTGCTTACCTGTAACAGGTTAGTCCTCACATGTGGGTGACATCATCAGGATGGAGCCCAATCACAGAACACTTTTGTCAAAGTTTCTAGAACTTTGACTGGCACCTACTGGGCATGCCCAGCATGGCACTAACCCTGCATCCAGCAGGGGTCCCTCTTCAGTCTCATGTATAACAAGAAGTACGTGCAAAAAATAAAATAAATTGCAAGCGAACTGCGGGGTGGCGGGAGGGTTTTGTGAGGACTAACATCCTGCTGTCCTGTGAGAACACCTGTTACAGGTAAGCAACTCTGCTTTCTCACAGGACAAGCAGGATGGTAGTCCTCACATATGGGTGAGTAGTGAGCTGAGGATGCCCGAGCAATGCACCAAATGCACCCAAAGACGTGCAACAGGCACAACAACAGGGGTGGATTTGGGTAGGAGGGCATCTTGAAAACCCTGAACGGGTCGCTGGTAGGATGCTGGGTAGTTAAGCTGAGAATAAGTTTCATAGGATAGACTGGCCAAAAATGGAATCTTGCTGGCCAGCCTTATCCAAGCAATAATGGGCTGCGAAGGTATGGAGAGAGCTCCAGGTCGCAGCCTTACATATATCAACAAGTGGCATTGAACGAAGGTGTGCCACTGAGGTTGCCATGGCCCTAACAGAGTGTGCTTTCACATGGTCTTGTAGCTGAATGCCTACTTGTTGGTAGCAAAAGGAGATACAGTCCGCCAACCAGGAGGAAAGGGTCTGTTTTCCTACTAGATTTCCCAATTTGATGTTATCAAAAGAAACAAATAATTGAGTTGACTTCCTGTGGGCTGATGTGCGAGCCAAATAAAAGGCTAGGGCACGTTTTGCAGTCCAGGAACGTAGAGCCTTTTCTCCTGGGTTTGAATGGGGCCTTGGAAAGAAAGTAGATAAGATGATGGATTAAGATGAAATTCTGACACTACCTTTGGTAAAAATTTAAGGTGTCTATGGAGAACCACTCTGTCATGTAGAATTTTAGTGTAAGGCGGGTAGGTGACTAATACCTGTAACTCACTAATTCTGTGAGCAGATGTTATAGCGAGAAAAAAAATTACTTTCCAGGTGAGAGACAGGAGATCGCAGGAGTGGAGAGGCTCAAACGGAGGTTTCATGAGCCGTCCTAAGACCACGTTAAGGTCCCAAGCGGGGGCCGGAGGGCGCAATGGAGGTTTCAGGTGGAGCAAACCTCTCATGAAACGTAAGACTAAGGGCTGTGTCGAAATAGAGACATCTCCTACTCCGTTGTGGAAAGCGGCTACCACACTGACATGCACTCTTATAGAGGAAGTTTTCAGGCCTCATTCTGACAGATGCCAGAGATAGTCCAGAAACTTCGCAGTGGAACAAGTGAAGGGGTCTATGGACATGGACGTGCACCAGACCGTAAACCTTTTCCACTTAGAACGATAAGAGCATCTCGTGGAAGGCTTTCGTGAAGCTACCAGGACTCGGGATACAGACTTCGAAAGGTTAAGGGGTTGGAGTATTAACCTTTCAACATCCAGGCCATCAGGGATAGGGGCTGGAGGTTGGGGTGGCAAAGGCACCCGTCGTTCTGAGTTATCAAAAGCGGATTCTCACCTAGAGGGATGCGCCGGCAAACTGATAGATCCTGGAGGATTGGGAACCAGACTTGGCATGGCCAGTGAGGGGCTATCAGAATCATTAAGCCCTTGTCCCTTCGTAACTTCATGAAAATCTTTGATATGAGTAGAAGTGGATGGTACATGTAGAGGAAGCCGCTGGACCACGAGAGGGCGAAAGCGTCTCTTGGCTGTGAGTGGCGGCTGTGAGTGTGGGAGCAGAAGTTCTCTATTTTGCGGTTGTGAATGGACGCAAAGAGGTCCATTTGTGGATACCCCCAACGTTGAAAGATTGTGTCCACTACCTTGGGGTTGAGAGACCATTCATGCGGATGGAAGGTTCGACTCAACTTGTCCACTAGAACATTGTCCATGCCCACCAAGTAGGTCACTCTGAGGTACATCGAGTGGGAAAGAGACCATACCCATATCTGTGCAGCTTTCTGACACAGAAGGTAGGAGCCTGGTCCCCCTTGCTTGTTGATGTATTATATCGCCACTTGATTGTCGGTTTGAATCTTGTTTGAGAGGCAATCCTGAAAGACTCTGAGGGCATATCTGATCGCCTGAAGCTCCAGGAAATTTATCTGATGTTTGGCTTCCTCTGGAGACTAGGTTCCCTGAGTCTGGAGGCTGTCGACATGAGCACCCCAACCTAGGTTGGAGGCGTCCATTGTCAGAATAATTTGAGGTTCTGGAATTTGAAAGGGAAGGCCTTGAAGAAGATTGAAGAGCCGCATCCACCAGGCCAGCGACAGGCGGAGCTGCTTGGTAATGTGGACAATGCAGGACATTGAATGATAAGCCTGAATCTACTGGGAATTCAGAGTCCATTGCATGACTCTCAGGGCGAGGCATGCCACTGGAGTGACATGTACAGAGGATGCCATGTGACCCAGCAAAATGAGGAAATGACGAGATGTCGTGTAATCTCGATCCTGGAGGCATTGCGCTAGGGACATGAGAGTATGAGCTCGATCCTGAGGAAGGAATGCTTTCGCCTGCACGGTGTTCTGGTCGGCTCCTATAAAGGATAGGGTTTGAGATGGAACTAGGCTGGACTTGGGATAGTTGATCAGAAACCCGAGAGACAGCAATGTATGGAGAGTTAGATGTAAGGAGGCTAGTGCATCCTTTTGAGTTGGAGCCCTTATCAGCCAATCGTCGAGATAAGAGTAGACATGGTTGCCCTAACACCTCAGGTAGGCCGTGACCATTACGAGGCACCTGGTAAAGACTCGAGGTGTGGATGCTAGGCCGAAGGGCAGTACCCGGGACTGGAAGTGATGGGGGCCGACTAGGAATCAAAGGAATTTGCGGTGAGACGGAGAGATCGAGATGTGTGTGTACACGTCCTGAAGATCCAGAGAGCAAAGCCAATCTCCTCTTTGCAGAAGAGGAAGTAGAGAACACAAGGTTACCATCCAGAACTTTTCCTTCTGTAAATACTTGTTTAAGGCACGCAGGTCCAGGATTGGACGAATGCCTCCTGACCTTTTTTGGAATGAGGAAATACTGGGAACAGAACCCCTGCCCCTGCTGGGAGAGGGCACTGGTTCTATCGCCAGAAGAGAGGAGTGGTCGGATGATTCCCACGTTGGCCGAGGTGGGGATTCTGTTGGTACAGACAGGAAGTTGAGGTGGTAACTGAGTCAGTAGAGCAAGTACAGACTGATCCGACGTGATCGTGTGCCAGATGTTGGTGAAGTGGCACAACCGACCGCCAACGGGCACAGACTGTAGAGGAGGTTGGCTTATGCTCTCCAGCGAGGAGTCAAAATCCAGCAGCTGGGCTCGGTGTAGGAGCTGGCTGAGTTTTCTGAGGCCTGGATTGTCTGGCCTGACCTTTCTGGTAAGATCTGAAGGGGTGACCTTGAGTAGCAGGAGGATAATATCTCCGTGGCTTGAAGGACGGCTGCTTAGAGTCTCTTCGGAATGTCCTTTTAGAGGTGGACGGAAAATCAGAAGGCACCGACGAAAGCTGGCATTGCGTCTCGTGGTGGTCTTTGAGCTGTGCTACAGTCTCCTGGACTTTGTCCCCAAAGAGATTATCTCCAGCGCAGGGCAGGTCAGCCAACTGGTCCTGTACTTCTGGTCTTAAGTCAGAGGACTTCAGCCAGGCCCATCTTCGTGCACTAATCCCCGCTGCGGACACCCTAAAAGCAGTGTCAAAAATGTCAAAGGCAGTGCGGACCTCATGTTTGACAGCATCTAGACCCTTCTGAGCCAGGGTATTGAGTTGATCCTGAAGCTGGTCAGGTAAAGACTCAGAAAATTCTTGGATCTTTTTAAATAGGTCCCTGTCATACTGGGTCATGTATAACTGGTAGGAAGCAATGCAAGAAATAAGCATTGAGCCATGGAAAACATGACGGCCAAATGCACCCAGAGACCTCTGTTCTTTCCCTGGAGGTATAGAAGAATGAAGCTTAGAACATCGTGCCTTTTTCTGGGCTGATTCCACAATCACAGAATGGTGATCCAGCTGTGGTTTTTGGAAACCAGGGGCTGTCTGTACCAGGTAGGTGGCATCTGTTTTTCGATTCACCGGTGGTACAGATCCTGGATGATCCCAATTCCTCTTCAACAAGTCAAGGAGGACTTCATGAATGGGTACGGACATGATCTCCTTGGGTGCATCTACGAATTGGAGCACTTCCAGCATTTTGTGTCTTGAGTCCTCTTCCGTCTGAAGTTGGAATGGTATGGCTTCAGACATTTCCTTTATAAAATTAATAAAGGACAGGTCATCTAGAGGAGAATGTCTTCTCTCCTCAGGGGGAGATGGCTCTGAAGGTAGATAATCAGAATCCTGGGAAGAATCATCGGTTCAAGGATCATAAGGCTGATCATCTGTTCTCATAGGATCTCGAGAGGGAAATAATGGTGCTATACCTGAAGGATCAGGTCTAGGCACAGACGGCATCGGAGGAGGCACCGATTGAGGACGATGCTGTGTCGATGGTATCGGTGACATCGATGGGCGAGTTGCTGGCAAGATCCCAGAAGGCCCGGGCATTGGTTCCGGCCTCGGTGCTTCCTCATCGTCCAATGACAAAGGAATCGAGGTGGAAGGTGTTGGACATACCGGTTATCCTCGGTTCCACCGGTGGAAGGGCACCGATCAACGCATCCAGCCTGCTGAGTAGCAGTGCGAGCACCGTGGGAACCCAGTCGGCGACGGGAGTTGCCATTGGTGCCGGCGTCAATGGAGACTGGAAGCCCTGCAATGCCTTTCCGATGGCCTCTTGGATCATCCGATCCAATTCCTCACGGAAGCCTGGGGCATGGAACCCTAGCTCCAGAGTAGGAGGCAGCACTGGCGTAGTTGGAGGGTCCACCGGTGAAAGTGGAGTCATGGCTCCCGGCACCAATGAAAGTGGGGAACGCCTTGGTGACCCAGTCGCAGAGGAGGATGGGGCCTTCTCTGGATGGGATTTCTTTGTCGGTGGCTCTGTCAACGCCAATGCCAAGGGCTTGCATGGATCAGCGGACTGAGCCTTCCGATGACGGTGTCAACATTTTTCACGATGTTCTCCTCAGTCCTTCTCCGGAGCCGAAGAGGAAGAAGTCGATGCCTTCAAAGTAGTTGGTGCTGGGTGGACAGCACCAGTGTCTCGCTGCTGGCAAGAGGTCGATGGCATCGGCTCAGATGATGTTGAAGCCCTCGATGGAGTCGGTGGTTTTGCCTGAAAAAGAAACTCCATCTTCTCTGAGCGGGCCTAACGGCCCTTTGGTGTCATTTGGGCACATTTGGTGCAAGTTAAGACGTCGTGGTCCGACCCCAAACACAACACATAGACCCTATGTGGGTCTGTGATGGTCATTGTCAGAGGACAATCTGGGCACCCACGAAAACCTGACACCATAGTTTCGAAAAAAATTTAGCTGCGGTGCGGTCGATGGCCGGTAGGCCCCAAAGGGAAAACTCGACTGGAATCGACCGCAAATGAGGGTAAAGCCTTACCTTATGATCGCGGACTACGGAATAGATAGGGGGACCCCTATGGGATAGAATGTTTTTGAAATTTTAGAAATAAGTTCCGTGAGGAAAATTCCTGTCAGGAATCTCTAGAGAACTCCTTAACTCATGTGGCTACTACTGCACAGAAAAAAAGAGACTGAAGGGGGACCCCTGCTGGATGCAGCATTAGTGACATGCTGGGCATGCCCAGTAGGTGCCAGTCAAAGTTCTAGAAACTTTGACAAAAGTGTTCCGTGATTGGGTTCCATCCTGATGATGTCACCCATCTGTGAGGACTACCATCCTGCTTGTCCTGTGAAAAATGTATAATCCACAGGGGTGGATTTGCCTCAGTTCACATCACGTGACTTCAAGGAGCAAACAAAGAGCAGATTTAAAAAGTACGATTTAGTAATACTACAGACCATGTTGTTGCCAGGTTGGTACAGCAGACTACAACTCTCCAGAAACCAACTGAGTGAATGCTGACAGGTTGCTAGACAGGGACCTAGAAAGCTGAATGTTTGGGCAAAAGAAAATTAGGTCTTACCTTCGAAAACTTTCATTCCTGTAGTACCAAGGATCAGTCCAGACTCCTGGGTTTTGCATCCTCACCAGCAGATGGAGACAGAGCAAGATTTGACTGGCTCTGCCATATATACCAGAGTGCCACCCACAGTCAGCCAGTATTACGCAATGTCAAAGCAGAATAATTCTCAAACCAAACTATCTACAGGAAATGCAACCTAACATATGGATCACTGACCCCAACAAGAAAACCAGACCCATAAATGAGAGTACAAACAGCAGGAAAAATCCGCAGATCAGAGGACAACAAAAAACAAATAGCAGTAGCGGACTCTCCCCAACTTTTATGCACACAGCGGGCGGGACTCTGGACTGATCCTTGGTACTACAGGAACAAAAATTATCGAAGGTAAGACCTAATTTTCTTTTCCCTGTACGTATTGGATCAGTCCAGACTTCTGGGATGTACCAGAGCTTGCACTTACATGGGATGGGAACTGGAGATGCCCACTCTTAACACGCATACCCCGAAATTTCCCCCGCTCAGATCTTGCACATCAAGTCTGTAATGTCGTGCAAAGGTATGCAACGACTTCCAAGTTGCTGCTCTGCAAATCTCTTGCGGGGAAACTAGATGACACTCAGCCCAGGAAGCTGCCTGGGCTCGAGTGGAATGCCCCTTAAGCCCTACCGGCAATGGTTTTCCACAAAGCAAGTAAGCAGAATTTATGGCCTCTTTCAGCCACCGGGCAATCGTGGTCTTGGAAGCCCTATTACCCTGCTTTGGTCCATTCCAGAGAACAATGAGATGATCCAAGACCCTAAAAGCGTTAGTAACTTCCAGATAACACAGAAGTGCCCTCCGAACATCCAATTTTCGCAAATCCTTGGAAAGAGGATCCGACCGATCCAAATCGGAAAATGAAGGAAGTTCCACTGACTGATTCAAATGAAAAGAGGACACCACTTTTGGAAGAAAAGATGGTACCGTCCATAAACTAACCCTGGAATCTGAGATCTTCAAGAAAGGTTCCCTGCATGATAACGCCTGTAATTCAGAGACCCGACGCACCAAGGAAATTGCTACCAAAAATACCACCTTCAACGTGAGGTCCTTCATAGTCACCCTCTTCAACGGTTTGAAAGGAAGCGCACACAAAGCCTTAACAACAACATTCAAATTCCAGGATGGACATGGAGAACGCACCGGTGGGCGCAAATGCTTTGCCCCGCGAAGAAACAGAGAAACATCAGGATGCGCCGCCAATGCCACCCCATCTATAGAACCACGCAAATAGCCCAGGGCTGCCACCTGCACCCGCAAGGAACCAAACCGTTGGTCAAACCGTTCTGGAGGAAAGCTAGAACGCTGGAAACTGACGCCCAAGTAGGAACAATCTGACACTCAATGCACCATGACTCAAAAATCTTCCAAACCCGTACGTAAGATAGCGAAGTCGACACCTTGCGCGACCTCAGGAGAGTGGTCATGACCACGTCCGAGTAACCTTTATCTTTTAGACACCTCCTCTCAAAAGCCATGCCTCTAGACGAAAGCGATCTACCTGATCGAAACAAACGGGACCCTGATGAAGAAGGTTCGGAAGAAGCGGGAAGCGCAGTGGACCCTCTACTACAAGATTAAGCAGATCCGCGAACCATGGTCAACGGGGCCACTCGGGAGCTACCAGGATCACATCAGACGGGTGTGCCTCTATGTGACGAAGCACCTTGCCGATCAGAGGCCAAGGCGGGAAGACGTACAGCAGAACCATAGTCTGCCAGGGCAATGCTAGAGCATCTTTGCCCTCTGCTCCTCTGTCCTTGCGACGAGCAAACAGGTGTGGGGCCTTGGCATTCTAGAAAGTTGCCATCAGATCCATGCACGGCGTGCCCAATCTGTCGCAGAGGAGTTGATAAGCCCTGTCCGCTAGTTCCCACTCTCTGGAGTCGAGCTGATTTCAACTTAGAAAATCTGCGTGCACATTGTCGATCCTGCTATGTGGGATGCAGCTATGCTGGCTAGGTGAAGTTCCGCCCACTGGATCAACAGTCAAGCTTCTATGCCACCGGCTGACTCCTGGTTCCACCCTGTCGGTTTATGTAGGCCACTGTGGTCGCATTGTCGGACAGCACTCTTACAGACTTCCCGTGAATCAGAGGAAGGAAGGCCTGCAGCGCTAGGAGAACTGCTCTGGTTTCCAAGTGATTGATCGACCATCGAGACTCCGCTGGAGACCAGAGTCCCTGAACCTACTGCCGCAAACAAACGGCTCCCCAACCAGAAAGGCTGGCATCCGTGGTGACCACCATCCATTCCGGCATCATCAGTGGGACACCCTTGAGCAGGTTGTCCGAACACAGCCACCAAACTAGACTGGAACAAGCGGACTCAGTCAATGGCAGAGGAAGGAAGAACTGTTTGGAAATGGGACTCCAACGGGAGAGCAGGGCCGCTTGCAAAGGCCGCATGTGCGCGAATGACCTCGGGACCAACTCCAGTGTTGAGGCCATGGAACCAAGTACCTGTAAGTAATCCCAGACCGTCGGGGTATGTGGCTGAAGCAAAGTTGATACTTGGCCCTGCAGCTTGAGACCACGATCCGATGTAAGGTAAACTCTTCCCTGACGGGTGTCGAACAAGGCTCCCAAAAACTCCAATGACTGGGACGGGCCTAGGTGACTTTTGGCTAAGTTGACCACCCAACCGAGAGACTTCAACAACTGTAGCACCCGGTGGATTGCCGACTGACAGACTTTCGGACTTTGCCCGAATCAACCAATCGTCCAAGTATGGGTGCACTAGCAAGCCCTCCCGGCGAAGCTGAGCTGCCACAACCACCATAATCTTGATAAACATTCTGGGAGCCGTTGCAAGACCGAATGGTAGAGCTTGAAACTGGTAGTGGTTCGCTAGGATGAAAAATCTCAGATATTTCTGGTGGTCCTGACGGATCCCAATGTGTAAATACACTTCTGTCAGGTCTAGAGAAGCCAGAAACTCTCCCGGCGGAATGGAAGCGATGACCGACCGTAACGTCTCCATGCGAAAACGGGGGATCCGAAGGCATCTGTTGACACGCTTTAGATCGAGGATGGGTCGGAAGGAACCCTCCTTTTTTGGAACGCCGAAGTATATGGAATAACATCCCCTTCGCTGTTCTAGAGGCGGCACCGGAACGATTGCCTCCAGATCTGAAAGACAATGCAAAGTGTGTTTGACCGTTTGCCGTTTTTCGGCATATCCGCACGGGGATATTAGAAATCGCGGACTGGGACGGGGCAAACTCTAAAGCGTAGCCGTGTCTTATCACGGAAAGCACACACTGGTCCGATGTGATTGTGGCCCATTCCTCATAAAACAGAGACAATCTGCCCCCTACCTTCGGTACCGAGGAATGGACTGGCCGGACATCATTGTGCAGGCTTCCCACTTGAAGATGCCTGGGAGACCCCAGGTCTGCCGAAGTGCCGGCCATGAGAAGGCTGGGGCCAAGACTGCTGGCATGTTGGCGCAGGACAAAAGGAAGAAGTGGTTGTACGAGCCGGGCATGACTTGCGAGCCCCCCGAAATCGGGATCGCACCGAGAAGGATCCCCTGGATTGCGTCTTGTCCTCCGGCAGGCGGTGAACCTTATTCTCGCCCAGGGACTGAATCATATCCTCCAATTCTTTCCCAAAGAGAAGTTTCCCCTTAAAGGGCAAAGAACCCAAACGAGATTTGGAGGCTCCATCCGCCGACCAATTTCGCAACCACAACAGCCTGCGTGCCGATACTGCCAAGACCATGGAACGAGCTGAAGTGCGCAGGAGATCATGAAGGGCATCAGCACTATAGGCCACTACCGCTTAGAGGCGGCCTGCCTGTTGCACTTCGTCTTCGGAAAGGCCCTCATTGGCTAACAATTGTTGCACCCAGCGAAGCCCCGCTCTCAGGGCAAAATTGCTACACATCGCCACCCGGACCCCTAGGGCGGAGACTTCAAAGAACTTCTTAAGCTGCGCCTCTAATTTCTGATCCTGAAGGTCTTTAAGAGCTGTGGCCCCCGTAACTGGAATGGTAGTCCTTTTCATCACCGCAGAAACCGCAGCATCCACCTTCGGAACCCGAAGCATATCCAAAGCATCCTCCGGGAGAGGATAAAGCTTATCCATAGCCTTCGTGACCTTCAATCCCAAATCTGGGGTATCACATTCACGAAAAAGAAGTCCATAGCCGAAAAATGGAAGGGAAAGGCTGTAGGAGGACCACTCAGGCCCAATAATAATGGGTCCATCGAGCCAAAACGAGACTCTTCTAGAGGCGCAGCAATCCTTAACTCTTCCAGAATCGCAGGAATTAGGGGACCCAGCTCATCCCTACGGAACAGGCAGACCACCTTAGGATCGTCACCTTCAGTGACCTGACTCTGCCGCGCAGTCCCATGAGGTTGGTCACCGACTCCTTCAACCCCCCTCAGGGGCAGGGTAGTGTCATCCGGATCTTCGGACTCCGAAGCTGAGTCCGAATCCTCCCGGGGTGGGATAGCCCGCAACAGGCATTGAGCCTTGGAAGGCCTCCCCGGGTCCAGCGGCTGGCTCCGCCTCTTGGCTGGGGGGGGCAGTGCCTCAAAGTCCCCGGACTTAGGAGCATGCCTTTTTAAGGCCCTGTGAGCCTTAAAGGCCCTGTGCATGGCCAAAATAAACTCTGAAGAAAAAGACGAACAGGAACCCTCGGAATCCATTCCTGTATCGTCATCCTGTCCTCCCCCCTGCAGCCGACGTGGACAGAAAGAGTCTCGCAGCTGTCTGCTGTGGGGAGAGGGGAGGCAGGAAATCTCCATCTCCCCTCGCGATCGGAGCCATGATAGAAGCGGCTCCCAAAATGGCGGCTTTTCCCATGCTCACCGGCACCGGTCTGTGAGACAAGGCAGGCAGTTCCCCGATGGTGATCGCCATCGAACTCCGCTTCACAAGCACCCCCCTGACTGGCCGTGATGTTCCCTCACCTCTGGGGATACAGGCAGAGCACAGCCCATCCCGCGAGAGGCGCACATGATCCGCCCCACAAGCGAAGCATGCCGGACCGTGTGGCATCGGGGAACCGGGCCGACAACACAAAATGAAAAAAAATTCGAATAAGGGGGAAAAGGGGGGAATAGAAAACACCAAAAACGGATCGCCATAGCAAAAAGGTAAGAAGAGACCCGCCAGAGAAAAAAAGCTTTTTCTTTTTTTTTTTTACATGAAGCGCCGCCTAACCTGCTCCGCTGTCCATCGACGGGTCCTGAAGCGGTCTGGTTGGGGTGAGTGATCCGGGCTCCCCGGTATCACCCCCAAGCTGTGCTGCCTACAAGGCCCAGATAGGGCCCTCGACCCTTAGCCTCGACCCAGAACCAGAGGGGATGGTCCCCTCAGGACCTGCCAACCCCCTGGGAGGTGAAGACGTCAGCCGGCAGTCCTTCTCCTCATTTAGAATTTCCCCTTTTTTTTTTTTTTTAAGAAATCAGACTGTGAGTGTTGCACCGAAACCATCTGCTGGAGACAGAGTAATACTGGCTGACTGTGCGTGGTACCCTGGTATATATGGCAGAGCCAGTCAAATCTTGCTCTGTCTCCATCTGCTGGTGTGGAGGCAAAACCCAGGAGTCTGGACTGATCCGGTCCGTACAGGGAACAGCCTATTTTGGTAGCTGGTAAAACGAGTGGAGAAGTGGGCCGAGTGTTGCATTAAGAATTGATTTTCATGTACTCATCTATTCAAGATGGTAGATAATCAATCAGAAAGAAAAAAAATGACTTGACTACAAGCTTTCAAGTTTCTAAGACTGGCAGCTGGGATATATCCTTAGCAGCATGGGTAGAAATAACGGAGCAGACTGAATAGGCTATATAGTTACAGAGTAGACAACAGAAAGAGACTAAGTAGAGCTCATATAGAAATCTGCAGTCTTCCAGCAGATTAATTTTATGCATATATATTGCTATACATCTCTATATAAATATACCTACATACATTAAAACCATTTTGAAATACAATGGAATGTACTAATAGTAACTGCTGGCTATATGCATATATGAAAATAGATAAAAATAAGGATTGCATAGAGGGAGCTTTTTCAACAGTTATCTGGTAATACCTCAGTCTCCTTCTGGTGTGCCTTGGTAAGCTTCTGGAATTCCTTTTCAGACTCTGTGATACGTACTTTCTCTTTCTCCCAACAGTGTTGTGTATTCTGTAGTTCCAGTTTCAAAGTACCTATTAAAGCCTCTCGATCTGCATACTTAGAGCGGAGATGACTTAACTCTTTATTGGCCTCAGAAAGATTACTTTGAGCTTCCTACACAACAGGGAAATAAGTACACTTATAAGATTTATTTCATTAAAAAAAAAAACAAGATTGCCTTGCAAGACCTTTATTAATGAAAGATCTGTTCTTACATACATAAATGAACAAGACAAACTGAAAATGAAGATTTCTATGTGTAGTGTATTTTATTTTTCATGAGAATTTCATTATAATAAAAAAAAGTGGAAATATGGCTTTGTCTTAACACAGGAAAAAAATAAGTGGAAATGTCATTTTTCCATTGAAATTCCTAGGAAAAATTAAAAAAAACTGCAAATGAAGGTCCTTAACTATACAATATATTCATATAATTTTGAAGGCTTACTATAACTGCTAACTTCAGATACTGTATATTGATATAACATTTTCCAGCATAGATTAGTTGATATCAATTGCAGCAACCTAACATTTTTAACACTTGCATATTTTCTTGACAATAAATGTATTTTATTCACTAGTTTTTCTCAGTTCGGAAACACTTGGCCATTGTAGGCATTCAAAATCTTTTGACAGTGGTCACCAAAATCCCTGTGCTTGTTTTGAATTAAGTTTAACCCAGCTGTGAAATAATTTCTTTCACTAGCAATGAATCTAGGTATGGAAACACTACTAATGGGGAATGCTTAACTACTAGACCAGCTATTCCTAAACCTGCCCTGGATACCAAACATCGAGTCATGTTTTAGGATATCCACAAATATGCATGAGAAAATTTGCATAGCTTAGCAACAAATGTATCCAATGCAATTATTGGTGATATCCTGAAAATCCAACTGGATGTAGCGTTAACAGGAAAAGTTCAGGAAGCCCTATCCCAGGCATAAATCTAATGCAAGACTGTAATAAAAATAATAATTAAAGAAAATTCAAAGTTGTATTTCTACCCATAAATAATTAAGGTGGAAATGCAGGAATCCATTGCTTATCGCTGGGATAAGCAGCATGGAATCTATCTACCCCTTTGGGATCTTGCCAGGTACTTGTGACCTGCATTGGCCACTGCTGGATACAGGATATTGAGTTTGATGGATCTTTGGATTGACCCAGTATGGCAATCTTATGTTCTATGTTCTTATGAGATCAACTGGTTTCCTACCAATAAAATTATGTAAAAACAATGAAGAGTCCTTTAGTTACTCTCTACTCAGGACAAATACTATGGGCACAGATTAAAGAAATTAACAGCATTCCACGATACACCTCTGGGGAAATTTGTGCACCAATGCGATTTAGCATCTTGATGACACAAACTGTAGGACCACAGTATAACAGCTGGTATTATTAATATAATCACAAGGCAAGATGCTTCATTATGAAGGGTCAGGATAATCCTTAAAACAGAGGCTTTCAAAGGACAGAATGCCTCCATACTAATAATTCTAAGCATAGCAGATAATTATTTTTTGGCTACGGATTTAAAGCACTATCAGAATGATTATAGATACTACAGACTTGAAGCATAACATGATTTAATAGACAATCTTTTGGGATGGTACAAACCCTGCTATGTTTATGTGTGTCCCCACAAAAGCTTAAAAAATCATCCCAATGTGGTTTGAGCAATGAAGCTCTGCTAACACATTTTGTCAGCAGTAAAATAGGGAAAGCAAGAAAGAGAGGAGGGTTTAGACTTTATTGGAATAAAGTCAACAAGAAGGTAGAAGGGGGAAAGCAATTACCTTAAAAAAGTAGGTATTCTTTAAAATAAAGTAAATCAAAACAAAGTATTAGAAATAAATATTAAATCTTAATCAACAGCAAGACATTAACAGAAAAAAAAATATTGATTTTATTTATTTTTTTAACACATCATCATTTAAGGAAGAAGAATGCTGCGTTCTTCGAAAGAATATACACCCTACTGCCCAAAGATGATAGGTATTGGCTCTTCTGTGCTATACCACACACAGCAGAGTTTAAAAAAGAAATAAGAGATTTTCTGGCTTGAATAAGTTCATAAATATTATTAAGATAATCAACTTGGACAACTAAAAGACCATGGTATAAATTCAAAGAATATGAACAATGATTATGGCAAAACTACAGCTTGGCTACATGATAGTGCAGTACTACATGGGAAATCCAGGGTTCAAAGGAGAAACTCTGGTTTCTTTCTGCTTATATATATCTATTTGCTGCCAACTGTAAAAATATTTTAATTTAAAAAAACATCTCAAGATGCATGTTTCCCCCTACATCCTAAAATGTAATCTCCTTAAAGGATTTTTTTTTTTGTTTGCTCACCGGTGGAAGCTGGAGCAACCATTTTGCTTAAAATCCTGTCAGCAGTAGACTACCACAGGGGGACTAAAATCAATTCTACTGTGTTTCAGAGCAATTGCCAGAGAAGTCCTCTTCTTTATAAACAAGCCAGTGCATGGACTGTTTTAAAAAGAAATGAAAAAGAATACTCAAAGTTCATCCTTGGCCTTTTCTTTATCTTTGGAGAAGAGAGATGGTTCAACTCCTGTGATACTTAGCATTAATATTTTTGTAACTCGTGCAGGAGAGACAGAAAGTGATTCTAGGCATTCATTTTCATTTGGATTACAAATTTGCTCCTAATAGTGTCACAGGCCAAGGATCCAGACACCATATTGTTGTCTGCTGACATTCAACAACTTTCTTACTTTCAACTGCCTCTAATTAACATCCAACATTTCATTCTGCTCATTTTAATCTGTCTTATAAAAAATTTTCAGCTTCCTTTAGCAATCTTTCAATACTCTCCACCTTTCAATCAGATCAATATGCTACCTGGATTCCCAATCCCCATACATCACCATTTTTTCAATAATTCACACTTCATTCCTATCATCAGGAAACAACGTAAACCTCACACTAATCCTCTCTCACAACATTACAACCGTCATCAAAGGCTAATCCCAATAATGATCTCACCAATCTCACAATTTCTAGGCCTCTCTCTTCTATCTTTAACTCTATTCAATGCACAGTCGCTTTCGAAAAAAACACACATCTTAAATGACTACCTCACTGAAGCAAACCCAGATATCTGTGCAATCACAGAAACCTGGTTGAAACCCTCAGACTTAGTGCTATTAAACCAACTACCTACTCAACTTTATGATTTGTTCTCCATCCCTAGACCCAAAAGAAAAGGAGGAGGTCTGCTCCTGGCAGCCAAGAAAGGTCTAGGAATAACATTACAACATTCATATACTGCATTAAACATAGAGCTCTCTGTCTTCAAATCTGATCATGTACAAATTGGCCTAATCTATGCTCCACCAGGATCTTTAGACTCGGACCCTTCACCTGTCATTGAATTCACTGCCAAATATTTCAACCCAGACATACCTACCATTTTATTGGGAGACTTCAACTTACATGTTGATGCTTCACCACAATCCTCAAACTGCGTTACCCTACTATCTGCTCTCAGCTATATGGGATTCACACAAATTATAAAAAACCCTACACACAAAGCAGGTCCCCCTCTGGACCTTATTTTCATCAATCAGTGCATCTCGCTCCCATCTACAATCTCATGCTCACTTGTGCCTTGGACGGATCATCATATCATCAACACGACCCTCAAGTTTTCAGAACTTCCTCCTCTTTCGTTTCCAAAAACCACTATTCAATACAGGAAACCTTGTTCTACAGACCTTCTCATCAACCAGCTCTCTAATGAATTATCTCAACTCGATCTTTCCAATGCAACTACAGCCACCACTTCATGGTGCAACATCACCAAAAATATTGCAGACATAACCTGCCCTTCCATAACTAAAGTAGTACAACCCTCGCTAGACAACAGGAAATCCTGGTTCTCCCCAGAACTGAAGCGGCTTAAACAAGAGCTAAGAAATAAAGAACACTCTTGGAGGAAAAACCCATCTCCCACTACTTTAGCTAAGTATAAAACCTCCCTCAATGCCTACAGGATCACCATACTTAGAACAAAGAGAGATTTCTTCTCGACAAAAATACATCATTTCATTTTTGATTCAAAAGCACTATTCTCCTACGTTTCAGCCCTCACTAAACCATCCCCTCCTACTATCCCTGATGATCTAGCACTCAACATAGCCACTGAACTAGCTGATTATTTCAAGGAGAAAATTGATAAATTGATTGGCCCCTTATCATCTAGTTCTTCTCCCCCACTCCCGCTCTCTACCACACCTCAATTAAATACATCTCTGGAATCTTTTGAGACCATATCAGCTCTTGAGATAGAAAACATTTTCAAGAAAATGAAACCGTCCTCTCATCCTCTAGACACAATTCCAACCAACCTTCTCATCACAATAAGGAATACCATATCAAAGCCAATCGCAGACATCATCAATTGTTCTCTTTCCCAAGGTCTAGTTCCTGACCAACTTAAACTAGCTATTCTCAAACCTCTACTAAAAAAACCGAACTTACCGACCTCAGATCCAGCAAACTTCCGCCCAATAGCCAATCTGCCAATGATCGCCAAACTTATGGAAAAGATAGTCAATAAACAGCTATCCGAGTACCTGGAAGAAAACTCTATTCTTGCACCTTCACAATACGGCTTTCGTAAATCATTGAGTACGGAATCCCTACTTATCTCTCTTACCAACACTATTCTAGCTAACATGGACAAAAAACAACCTCATCTCTTGATACTTTTAGATCTCTCTGCGGCATTTGACACTGTCAACCACTCATCTCTATTAACAGGTCTGGCAGACATTGGCATTAAGGGTACAGTTCTCAGCTGGTTCAAGTCCTTCCTAGCAAATAGACAATTTAAGGTAAAAATAAACAACAAAGAATCTCATCCGGTCCCATCCAACCAGGGGGCCCCTCAAGGTTCCTCACTCTCCCCAACCCTTTTCAACATTTACCTATTACCTCTCTGTCGACTACTTTCTAAATTAAATCTAACCCATTATCTTTACGCAGATGACATCCAAATACTCATCCCAATCACAGAATCTCTTCACAAAACCCTTAGTCATTGGAACAATTGCTTGCAACAAATCAATCATCTTCTTGCTAGCCTTCACCTTATTCTTAACAACAGTAAAACCGAGATCCTTATCATCAATCAAGATTCTAACAACAAGTTGCTAAACCCAGCTAACCCACTCACTACATCCATTCCTTTATTAAATCACTCACCGCAAGTTCGAGACCTAGGTGTCATTCTAGACGATCAACTTAACCTTAAAAAATTTATAAGCACCACCACTAAAGACTGTTTCTACAAGCTTCAAGTCCTGAGAAAGCTGAAACCTCTTCTTCATTTCAACGATTTCCGGTTGGTTCTTCAAGCCATTATACTATCAAAAATTGATTATTGCAATTCGCTTCTCTTCGGCCTCCCAATCTCATACTTCAAACCCCTCCAATTGTTACAAAACTCTGCAGCTAGAGTCCTTACAAATACGAATAAAAGAGATCACATTACCCCCATTCTCAAACTCCTCCATTGGCTTCCAATTAAGCAAAGGATTCTTTTTAAAGTGCTCACAGTAATTCATAAATCAATTCACAATATAGCCCCACTTCACTTAAGCACCCAACTTCGTCTTCACTCTTCAGCTAGACCCATCAGAGGAGCATATAAAGGCACTCTCCATGTTCCTTCAACAAAATCTTTGTTTCAGAAACGTAACATATCTTCTGCTGGCCCCATTCAATGGAACGCGCTCCCACCAGACATCCGTCTAGAGATCTGCCACTCTACATTCAAAAAGAAACTTAAAACTTGGCTCTTTAAACAAGCTTTTACAGAACCATAAACACTTCCACTTCAGCCAGTAAGAGTCTTGCAGCAGGTCTCTTGTGACTTTTCTGATGTGCTTTTTTGTTTTTGTTTATACTGCTAAATGAGTCTTTTGAGCCTATATGCTTATATTACAATGTTAATTTTGAATCTAGTTACCCTTTTCCAAGTTCCATAACCTTGTTCTTTGTAATGCCTCTTGGCAAAAATTTATGTTTCTGTTTCAATGTAAACCGATGTGATCTGTATTCCATACAGGAACACCGGTATATAAAAATCTAAAAATAAATAAATTAATTAATTAATATCATCCACGCCTTGCATTTTGCTAACTTGTTTGCTTTATTTTCACTAGAAAACAATCTCATCTCACCTATTCTACATGCCACTAGTCTCTCAATCTTCTGATTCTTCCCTGCTTTTCCAAGACTGTCTCCTCTCATTAATTCTAATAACCTGTCTTACCACCTGCAATCTAGACTATTTTACTACTCCCCTTTCTTATTTAATCTACGTTTTCTTGTTTTTTTCACCACAGACATCCTAAACGTCTTCTTTTGGCAGAGCTTCTTTCCATCAAATTTAAGCAGGCAATAGTCACACCAACTATTAAAATAGCTTTGGACTCATCTCTCCTGTCATTGATTGACCAATCTCAATCTTTCTTGGTAAATTATTGAAAAAAATGGACCCTATAGGGGCTGGATTTGGGCTCTAGCCCTCAAAAAGTTCCTGAAAGATGAACTGCCCAAACCTACTCTCATATCAGAAGTCTTTGTCTAAATAACAATGGAACGAGCAATGTGTGAAGTGAACTCCATTTTGCAGATTTGCTCCATCTCCATCTGCTGCTAGAGATACATAACCCACTGGTCATGGACTGACCTGTCTGAATGTTGAGAAAGAGCAGGATTCACACATTAAGCAATGCCAACATAATATTTGGGTGGTAAGCAGGCCAAGCTCCCGGCTGTCAAAGCCGAAGACTTGACTGACAAAGTCTCACTTTCACCCACCGATATAACATAAAACAAGAATACAGCGCTATTTGTAATCTCTGCCCATCCAGCTTTGAACATTGCACTTGTCATGCATCCCAGGACTGTGTCAACCCCCCCACCACCACCACCACCACTACGAGTCCTATGGTGGTGACCTTGTTTGCCATGGGCTCCCTACAATCCAGCTGCGGCCATATCCCAGAAGATGCTGTCCATAAGAAAAGGGCTAATCAAACCATAATTGAATTTCAAATATTGCAAATTGCTGCAGGGGTAACCAAGCCCCCAGCTGTCACTAGCTAAGCACGCTGCTGGATGGCACTCAATGCCACATGTCACTCACATACAAACTTGACCACAATTCGTAACAGCACTACAAAGGTGTATTATGCCCTAGTACTGGGTGTCCCAACCCAACTTCTACTGCTGTAAGGGTGCCCTCAATTCAAACCCACTAGCTTGTGGTTATGTCTAGTCACCGCTAGCCTCTCAAGAGGAAGACAGATTTATATCAGATGTGCCAGTACTGAGGTGAACATGTGCATAGGACTACCATAAGAAAAGCGATGGGTCCAGAGACTCAGTGGTATAGCTAAAAACACTCCACAAACCACTGGAGACTTCTATTACAGCCGAGAGAGCAAAATGCATGAATGGGAAGCCCGATATGCGATGTCACAACCACCATGGTTCTGCTGCATGTATTAAAACTCCAAGGGGAATATGATATTTCTGAGATACTGTCATTGAGCACATTCCTTGCACATAGAATAGTTCATAACACTTAAGAGGCTAAAGCAAAACTTGTGCAGCACTATCTGTACAATTGAGACCATTCTCTGGGCACAAATTCTGGAGATGAGATTGTACCAGCTATGTGAAAAGCCAAAATAGAATTCTCATACAGAATATGCGATAAATTACCCTACTTTGCAGTAGCACATCCACATCCTTGCAGTCGAGATTGTTAAGAGGCACACAGAAAACATTTGAATATGTAGGTAGCCCAGGGAAGACAGCAGACAGTGAGATTGCTTTATACACATATGGGACAAGCCACTAAAGAGTGAAGCAGAAACATCTTGGCAGTAAATGATCATTAGCCGAGCCCAATAGCTTACAAGAATCAAGTGACTCTGGCCAATTATATGCGCAAGCTGGAACATGGACAGAATGTAGGAGGATGCCACCAGCTACTTGATAAGTGTCATGCTATATGTATCTGGCTCTGGACAGGTAGTGCTCTGTCCGTGGAAATGATAAAACCCGATCACTGTACTAGTCCACCAGAATACTAGGCCAAATCGTAATGGAGCACGCATGCTAATTTTGAACTTGTACCCAACATAGAAAAACTGAAGTGCATTGTGGGAAGTGCATGGTGGGAATATATATAGTGAGGCATATAATGTTACTGTGTTGCTCTAGTGATGCCTCTAAAGCTTACCAACCTGCAGTAAATGTGCTGCACATGTGCCTGTGGGAAATGTGGAAAATTATTAAATGTGTATTAGCCAGCATAACAGGAGTAGCTAAAGGCTGTCAGACATTACCTATAATGATGTAATATATTTGCTGATTTGGCCAGGTAAAACACTTCTGGCAATCTCTGACCAATTAGTGCTTTGCTGACCCCATCTGCAGGAATAACCACCTAATGCGGTGTATGCAGCCATCCTGTCCAATGATAGGATAGATACTGTAGTTGATGAAGACCCCTGGAACTGCAAACAGGAATACTATAGGCACCTGAAGACCAAATGTCCCAAGTGCAATAACTAACTTAGACTGAAAGCTGACCACAAATTTCATATTACCACCAACATATGACTGGACATGTATGTGCAGTCTAGAGACCAAAAAATACCTGCGCTACTGCCACAGGTTAATCGCATCAAGTGGCAAGTTCCAGAATGCTACAAATGATCTACTAAAGAAAGAAAAGATGACAAACAGGAGATGTCAATGTGCCAGAGTGTAACCCCTGGCACTACTAATTCAAGGAGTCCAATAGTGATTGGACATTGGCTGAAAGAACCGAAACAATAAGCAAGAAATGTTGAAGGAAATGCAGATGTTTGACTTGAGAAATATTGTTCCTGCAGAGTAGCATGTCTTATACTGTCCTGCAAGGAATAAAATTAGGATCAACATAGGTACGAGTATCCAGTAGAGATAGGGGACCAGAACAATAATTGTATGGAAATATTAAACCTGTATTAGACAACATGGAGGGACAGGGGTGCCTTTCAGCAGATGGTGATGTATCTACCACATCACTTTGTCACTTCACCAGGTTCCACTAAAGTGTGACCTACTGCACCAATAATACCAGGAAAGCATAGCTAACCAAACCTGAAAAAAATTACCCTCCTGAATATTGCCAGTGATGACCAGGTAGCGCCACCACCACTCATGCTATTGAATGTTACTTTGGAGAGCTGAGGCACTGGATGTAGAAAAGTCCAGTCTTGCAGCTGCCAATTGCTGCTCCTGGGAGATAAATCTGACATGACAAATCGAATTGCATTCAGCAACGTGGAAAAGGACTGCTTCTTAGAGCTACTGCTAAAACCATACACAACAATCATAAAAGTTGAGCAAAGTGCCATTTCAGAACAAATTGTAGCCTGTCTGCAACCCACCTGACAAGCCATAGCATCACAGACCTCCTTCGTTACAACACCAGCACAGCTCCAATAGGTAAGGCATGAAAGGGCGTGCATATATGGTTGCCCAAATTACTCCTAACGCCATAGGAAAATCACCAAATATAGCTGCTGCTGGGATGTCAGGAGGGAAAATGAAGATGTCATGGAGGAAAAGTGTGAATGCCATAAAATGACCTGCTAAGGCAAGAGAAACATGCCACATAGAAAATGTGGTCATTCAAGTGATGGTGGTGGGGCCCTTGATACTAACCAATCCAGATGTTCAACAGTGATCAGTCATTAGCTGAGCGAACCAAGACAATTTGCAAAGAATTGTCCAAGAAATTGTAAGTACTCATACATGAGCCATTTTTTTGTAGTTGAGTGGCAAGTCTCATGTCTGTTGACTGCAATGTGAAATTAAGCACAATTGCATTCGCTGTCCTCTGCAACCTGCATACCTGCCTAACTGGGCATGCTTGAGCAGTCTTGAGCGAAAGGAGTGCAGAGTTTTTAAATACAGGACCAGAAGATAAAACAACTTCAAGAGCTTAAATAAAAAGGCATGCAGATAGAATGGCTATGTCATCTGATAAGTGGGCCATGGCTGCAATAAAAATAGGACTAGAAATAAATGTATTTCAAAATAACTGCATGCAAATACTGGAAGTCTGAAAATATGACAGGGGAGTCAACGAATGGCACTGAAAGGGAAGCATACAAGAAAAAGGAGAATCGGATAGTGATTCTAGTCAGGCAAATCATAGTGCTAGCAGAAGAAAAAATATCATGATGCCCCTTGGCTGACATGGTAGCTCCAATAGAGATTCACAATGTACTTGCATGTACAACTAAATAAGACGCAAAAGTAGAGAACTTGTCCAATTGTGGGATCCTGCTGGAACTACTAAAACCCGTTAATAAGGATGGCAGCCAACATAATCAGCATGGTATACGAATGTCTTTCAGTATGATGTCAGCTACCATTTTCTGGAAAATGTTCTGCACAATCGAGGTCAGTTCGAGGGGGCCATTTAAGAAGAATTGCCATGTAGAAGGACTTCAGAGGGCGTTTTAATAAGGATAGTCTACCTACAAATGGATACCCCTATGACTCCAGGTATGGTCACCTGCAAGATTGTAGCAAAAACAAAATCCAAAAGTAAAGCATGTTTGACAGACTGAATTATCAAGAAGACTGCTCAACTAGAAAAAGTTGCTAGCAGTAATTTTGTTACTACCTTTAACAGAAGGCTTAGAGGTAACTGGCACGCAATGACACTTACAACCAAGAGAAACTAGCTGGGCAGATTGGTAAAAACCCAAATGGACTGCACTGAAGCCAATGCTTACATGTCAGTTCGTTACTCCTCAAAGTATGACTATGGCCTGCAGCTAGCCAAGATTCAAGCTCAAAATGCTCCCGGGTTGAGCGCTTAGTAACAAAGGCAGATTGTCCTATCCATTTGTGCATTCACGTGGCTAAGAGGTCATTCCAGGACTCTAACTTGCCACAGCATTGACCCAGCTCTGCCAGATAGGAATTTTTTTTCTTATGTATGCTTCAGCTATGTTGGTCATTACAGAGCCACATGCTTAAAACTGAACTTTTTTGTTGATCCCGAAACTTGCATGGATCCCCCATCGCGACAATCCACACCTGCCAGTAGCCTTTGTCAGGCCTACCCCAACGAAGATATAAGGCAGCCATATGCAGAGAGGTGCTGTGCAGGCTGCCCAAAAAACCGAATAGGCCATCCCTATGGGAATAAGAGCTGGTAGCATAAGAAGAGTGCTGTGCATACAGGGAAGCACTACATCTCTAATCCCCACACAGTATAAGAACATAAGAAACTGCCATGCTGGGTCAGACCAAGGGTCCATCAAGCCCAGCATCCTGTTTCCAACAGAGGCCAAACCAGGCCACAAGAACCTGGCATTTACCCAAACACTAAGAAGATCCCATGCTACTGATGCAATTAATAGCAGTGGCTATTCCCTAAGTAAACTTGATTAATAGCCATTAATGGACTTCTTCTCCAAGAACTTATCCAAACCTTTTTCGAACCCAGCTACATTAACTGCACTAACCACATCCTCTGGCAACAAATTCCAGAGCTTTATTGTGCGTTGACTGAAAAAGAATTTTCTCTGATTAGTCTTAAATGTGCTACTTGCTAACTTCATGGAACGCCCCCTAGTCCTTCTATTATTCGAAAGTGTAAATAACCGATTCACATCTACTCATTCAAGACTTCTCATGATCTTAAAGACCTCTATCATATCCCCCCTCAGCCGTCTCTTCTCCAAGCTGAACAGCCCTAACCTCTTCAGCCTTTCCTCATAGGGGAGCTGTTCCATCCCCTTTATCATTTTGGTTGCCCTTCTCTGTACCTTCTCCATCGCAACTATATCTTTTTTGAGATGCGGTGACCAGAACTGTACACAGTATTCAAGGTGCAGTCTCACCATGGAGCGATATAGAGGCATTATGACATTTTCCGTTTTATTAACCATTCCCTTTCTAATAATTCCTAACATTCTGTTTGCTTTTTTGTCTGCTGCAGCACACTGAACCGACGATTTTAAAGTATTATCCACTATGATGCCTAGATCTTTTTCCTGGGTGGTAGCTCCTAATATGGAACCTAACATCGTGTAACTACAGCAAAGGTTATTTTTCCCTATATGCAACACCTTGCACTTGTCCACATTAAATTTCATTTGCCATGTGGATGCCCAATCTTCCAGTCTCGCAAGGTCCTCCTGCAATGTAACACAATCCGCTTGTGATTTAACTACTCTGAATAATTTTGTATCATCCGCAAATTTGATAACCTCACTTATTGTATTCCTTTCCAGATCATTTATAAATATATTGAAAAGCACGGGTCCAAGTACAGATCCCTGAGGCACTCCACTGTTTACCCTTTTCCACTGAGAAAATTGACCACCTAATCCTACTCTGTTTCCTGTCTTTTAACCAGTTTGTAATCCACGAAAGGACATCGCCTCCTATTCCATGACTTTTTTCCATGAACTTCCACTTTCCATGAACTTTCCACGAACTTTTCCATCTTCCACTTTCCATGAACTGAGCCTGTATTAAGTTTTTGTTATCACTTTATTTCTTGTAGTACTTTACCTGTTATTTGCATTATTTGTCATTTGCACTATTCTTGCATTTTTTGTTATATGCATTATATTCCTCGTTGCTCTGTCTCCGGCTCCCTTTCAGCCTTATTCTGTTCTTTGTCCATCCCCATTACCTGTTTTTGTACTTTCCACCTTTCAGTTCGGATGTAAACCGGTATGATGTTCCCCACTAATGTCGGTATATAAAAGCTTTAAATAAATAATTACATAAATAAATAAATAATTTTTTGTTGTTGTTGTTTTCTTAGAAGCCTCTCATGAGGGACTTTGTCAAACGTCTTCTGAAAATCCAAATACACTACATCTACCGGTTCACCTTTATCCACATGTTTATTAACCCCTTCAAAACAATGAAGCAGATTTGTTAGGCAAGACTTCCCTTGGGTAAATCCATATTGACTGTGTTCCATTAAACCATGTCTTTCTATTTGCTCTACGATTTTGATCTTGAGAATAGTTTCCACTATTTTTCCCGGCACTGAAGTCAGGCTCACTGGTCTATAGTTACCCGGATCACCCCTGGAGCCTTTTTTAAATATTGGGGTTACACTGGCCACCCTCCAGTCTTCAGGTACAATGGATGATTTTAAGGATAGGTTACAAATTTTAACTAATAGATTAGAAATTTCATTTTTTAGTTCCTTCAGTACCCTAGGATGCATACCATCCGGTCCAGGTGATTTGCTACTCTTTAGTTTGTCAATCTGGCCTACTACATCTTTCAGGTTCACAGTGATTTCGTTCAGGCCCAAACTCCTGGCAGCCTTGTGAGCTTGAATTGCAGAATTTTTTTATTTTTTAATTCTTCAGGCACCCAAAAATGCCCTGTGTGTGGGGGTAAAGAAGACCCAACCCATTCTACCATATGGCCCTGATGTTGGTAGATTAGGGGATCATTCAGGTCCACTTCTGTCTTTTGTGGCTCAGAGTCCAGAAAGTGAGCATGGAGAGGGTGGTGGACCTGAATAAAGCAGCTATGTCCTCAAAATGGACGTAGGAGGCACAGAGGGCATGAACAGACTACAGACACCACCCGAGCCTCCTAGTTCCCATGGCTCATGTGGATCTGCCTCGCTAGCAAGATGTAGTGAAGCAGCAACCAGCAAACCCCAATTTTTTTTTTTTTTTAAATACTAAATATCATGCAAAGTGACCACCAGCAGGAAAGAACAGGAGTACTTCCGAGGTTTGGGGCTGCAGTGCCAGCCAGGGGCAAAAGAGAATCTCCCGATCCATCCACAAGGAGCCTACGTGGCCCACTCTCCTAGTCACCCATCCCATACAGGGATGCAGCTACGAGTCTGCCCAGTCCTGCACAATCACTGGTGGCTGCCCCCACAAGGGGGGTGGTGGCAGCAGCAAACATCCTACATTTGTTCTCCACATCACAGGACCAGATCCACCTCAAGCCACACCGAGATGGCTGTATGGGACTTCCCACCCAATGCCAATGCTCATCCTCTGAATAGCTCAAATGCTCACAAAATAAAGGGTGAGGGAGCTTTCTCTTGCAGGATTCTAAAGGCCTGTATGCTGTAGGCCCCCATTACTTATCCTGCAGTCCCAGATATACAGGAGAAAAAATCCCAATGCTACCAAAAGGCCCTACTGGGGTGAGGGGAGGGGTGGGCACCACATGTGAAGCATGCTCCCTCTATCTCGGAAAATAAGGGAGCTGGCATTGCATGCTCTGGTCAGCAGGGACACGATCCTGGACATTCCTCTTGAGTTGAGCACCCAGCACACCGGCACCAGTTCCATCCAGAGAAAACAGCTTCAGCCCAGGTGGCATCATTCCATGGAGCTAAAACTGCCTATCCCACTGATAAGGAGCTGTGCTGCAAGGAGTAAAGAAAGTGAGGCTCAAATTGAATATCTAGCAAAGGGAAATGGCCCTGCAGAGGTAAGCACACCTAAAAAAATCGCCAAAAGAAGAGGCTGGTGGGCAGGCCGGCCAACCCTTCAGTTGACCTCAGCAGCCTACCCCCCCCCCCCCCCCCCAAGCCTCTGCCCCTCCCCTGCTTTGGAGGCATTGCACCTCCATGGTTGTGACCGCCACCCCCTTTATCTGGGGAGGGTTCAGCTCCTTAAACAATACATTATTTCAAGTGTCAGTTTGTTTGCCCTCTATTAGAGATTGGATGTCTGAAAATGAAATGCTTTTAAATAGCAAAAAATCAAATTGTTTTTAAGTTCATTTCCCCCACAAGGATCTTCCATCGGCTTTGCGATTTGATGATACCCAGATCCCAATTCTTTTACAGGCTCGGAACCTGGGAGTATGACTTCATTCTACGCTTATCATTTCAACATCAAGTAAAAGCTGTGGTTAAAAATTCTTTTCAAAAACTAAGTCTGTTATGGCACCTGAAACCCTACTTGTGGACTGATGATTTAAAAACTGCCATCCATGCTTCAGTGATTTCCATACTTGATTACCGCAACTCTTTATATTTGGGGTTGCCACAAACAATGCTGAGAGCTCTTCAACTAGTACATAATGCGGCTGCCCAGATAGTTTCAGTGGTGCATATCCGTGAACATATTATTCCTGACTTATTTAATTTACACTGGTTCACAGACATTTGGAAAATTGTTCATCTTCAAAGCCTTACAAGGGTTAGCACAGAGGTGCTTTAATGCAGCACTTAAGATCTATCAACCAATATGGTCTTTGACATCCTCGTATCAGAACTTATTAGAGAACCCTTTTTTAAAACATATTAGACTAGAAGAAATGAGGGAGTGGTTATTGTGTCTGGCTGGACTGCTCCTATGAAACTCATTGCCAGACAAGATTAAAACTATTTAATCTTCTATTTAACCTTCTATTGTTTCCTTCCAGAAATTAGTTAAGGCATTATTTTTTTATTTACACGGGTCTTTCAGGAGTTATCTTCAGTCCAACAACAGATTTGAAGAGGTGCACTGGATGATGGATACTAGTTATGTATGTAAACCAGAGGAGATTATTTGTGAGTGTGGTTTGTTTATTTTATAGTCTTTATGATTGATGTGATTGTGATTTATGTGTGTTTATGAACTAACCCACTCAGATATTTGATAATGTAGAATATACATATCTTAAATAAAAATAAAATAAGGCCAGAAAGAGATACCCTGTGTTCTCCAACCTGCAACTCAATGGGAAGGGCCTTAGCCATTACCTGTACCCTCTGAAAGGGAACTGCACCTTGTCTGTGGAGAAAAGTGGCTTGAAGAGAGACCAAGAGAATAGTCCTTATCTGAACCAAACTCCTGTGATCCATAATTAGGCTCCCATGAGCCCAGAGGGTAATGATCTATCAAAAACAAGGCAACGACAGACCATACTGTGCCAATTCTTTAGTCAATCAGCTTTCAGCGCTAAAGGTTGGCTCTGGGTTTACTGGTGCCTGTCAGTGCTGAGCAATTGGAAGAACCTCCTTCTCTAAAGATATTTGGTTCTAAGAGCATACTCAGCTCCAAAGCTCAGCGCACAAAGCTTGCCATCAGTAGCAAACATTTGCATAGTAGGTGAGGCAGCAACAGGCGAGTTGTGAGATACTTCAAATGGAGTCAAGCTGGTGTGCGTCCGGTCTTCGACGGCTTCACCCTGCTTGTTGCACCCCTATCTCGGCCGTACGCCATTGCTCCTCCCAGGTACCTGCTAGGGTGCGCGCGCAACCCATGTCTAAGTACGCCCAGTGGCGCAAACCTCTAGGGCGTTCCCTCATCTGACGTCACGCCAATCCGGGTATATCTACTTCTCAAGATTGCTAACTCATTGAGTTGGCAAAGGCTCGAATAGACTTGAACCGTTCCTGTCTGCGCTACTCTGCCACTTCCCTGCTGCCTGCGGGAATCTCTCCTTCTGCCCTTCAGGGTTTTACTACTAACTTGGGTACCCACTCCTCAGGGGCCCTCTTTTCTATTTCAGGTGCCATTCAGGGAACAAGTACTCGCTTCTTGAGGGCCTGCTCTCCCTGCCTCAGTGCCTGTACCTACAACAACTATATGGTGGAATCGCATCCATAACAGCTAACACCAAGAGAGTACTCTATCTCATCTGTCTCATCCACAGTAACCCTTACTGCGGAACCTCCTGACGTCGCCTAGGAGAGAAGGGCTCCCTCTGCCGAGGTCCCTGAGACTACAAATCACCACTGCCACCTGGTGGCTACTTCAAGCTGTATAATAAAAGTGTTCAATTCCAGTGTTTTGTGACTAAGAGTCTAGCCCAGTGCTATGGCTCCTCACGGGGCTCCTCCCCATGGGTGTGGTCATCTCCACAGCACCCAAGGATCCACAAAAAACACATGAAATAACAACAGCTGGTGGACACCTGCTGCTTCGCACTCTTCATTTGATGAGTTACCATTGCCCAGATTTGTCTCTGAAGCTCTTCCTAAATAAAACAGCTGAGTCAAAGATATAACGGGGCTCAGCAGGCCGGATGGACTTTCTTTAAATGATTATAAAGGATGATGAAGACCTGGTGCTGGACTTCTAGACACTGCTACAATTACTTTTGATGGGAGGCACAGTTTTCCTTCAAGTGGAAAAGCTTCAGGGTCAGCGAAATTATTTAACTCCTGCTGTCTGGGCCAGAGTTGAAGGAAACTGTCCCTTTGATGGGCATTCAGCATGGTTTCTTCTTGGCTCTTTGCTCAAATGCTTGGAGCCTGCTCTTGACACATGCAAACTGATTACTATGTATCTCAGTCCTTGATCCTAGCCATAGACTTTGCAGCAAGAATCAACGCTTTCTTTAGCAACTTCTTACCTCCAGCAAACATCACAACTCTGTATTCCTTGGTGTTTCAATGTTGGGCTACTCTGACATCACTGAAAAAAATAATCTAAGCAAAATCAAGAGAGGAAACTACTATCTCAAGACAGATAGCTAAAGAGAAAATGGGGCTGCCAAGAAGCCTATCAAAAGTCATGGAAAAGAAGGGCCTGAGCCCAGGATGTAAAATAAAAATCGTGTAACTGGAAAACCAATGCAAAATCCTTACAAGACTTTAGGGAAAAGTAAGAAAACCTTACTAAGGAATGCTAAGACAAGAAAAAAAAACACACACAGAAGAAAATAACACTCAGCTTTTTAGCTAAAAAAAAAAAAAACACAAAACCACCACAAGCATAATGAGAAAGACACATCCAATGTATACAGCAGAAAATTAAAATATGAGGCATACTATGTGGCTATGGATGTGCAGGAAGTGCTGCACATGCTGAATCGAGCCTTAGGACCTTTCTTAGATGGCTCTGGAAATCAAGTTCTGATTGGTAGTGTAAAAATAACATTGCCCCATATGTGTGACTGCTGAACTGAGTGTCTTCATACAAAACACTTATTTTTATATCTTAGCTCTGTTCTCAGTGGCCCTCCTTCTCTATTAAACAGTATTGCCTGCTTTGCCTTCAACTCTGTTTCCTAACAAACAGGCTGATTCAGTAAAGTCCGCGGGAGAGCGGGCGAATGCACATTTTACTTACTGAATCGCGCAGGCATACCTAATAGGGCCATCAACATGCATTTGCATTTTGAGGGCGCTATTAGTTTCGGCGGGTTGGACGCGCGTTTTCCGCCCCTTACTGAATAAGAGGTAAGGGAAAACGCGCGTCCAATGACAGGTTAACAGTGCGCTCCGTTGGAGCGTACTGTACTGTATCGGCCTGAAAGTCATTTTAACCTATTTGTTTTTCATGATACTGCACTTCTATATCTTTTTCGCCTCTATTTCCCTTTCCTATCACCCAATTTTGCCTCCCCTTGTGCTTTTTCTCACTTCAACTTCTATCCTCTTTTGCACCTCGCCTGGAATTTCTCTTCCTGTTTATTTAGAGCTCCTCCTTGTGCTTCTCTTTGCTCAATGATCATCCCCGATTATTCTAAAGGTGTCTCTATGTCCTTGCCTTCTCTAGTTTTGTGCTCATTTACTCACCCATGATGAGCATTGTTTCAAACTCTCTGATTTTAACTACGTAATTTCCATGCTGCACAGGAAATGAACTAATAAGTGCACATTCATGGAAACAGCAGACAGTAGTGTGGATGCCATGTCAGTTCACTTGGATAGGTAGAAATAAAAATCAACTAGCAAGATTCAGGCATATTTTTCTAACTGAATACATTTCTGACAAACTTTTGAGAGCTATGCTTCCTTCATCAAATCAGTGCAGACTGAACTAGGAACGATGTAGCCCGAGTAAAGAAGTAAATTGGAGGTTGTATTACACCACCATTGAAATGTAATCTGTGTAATATAGTTGGATATTATCCCTAGTTCACCGAACTGATGAAGGAAACAGTTCTCAAAACCTAATCACAAATGTACACAAATGTAATGTTAGTTGTCCAATAAAAAGGCATCACCTACAACTTGTTTATTTACCTTTATTTCTATGAGTATAGAATACATTTATACTGTACGTGTTTGCAAATATATAATTAGATCTCAAGAAACAACAACCTAGAATAAGTTTAAACAGAGGAAATTGGCAATCAAGAATAATATACCTTATAGCTCTTATTTAAAGACCATATCATCTGTTTGGAAGAGTCAAGTTCCTTAGACAACTTCTTATGTGATTGTTTCATCTTCTCAAACTAATTAAAAAGAAAGGAAATACGTTTATTTTTCACCAAAGTGAAAATGTCAAGTATCATAACAATAGTGTTTAAGAAGATAAAAAGTCAAAAAAGCACTCTTAGAAAACTACGTAATTTCCATGCTGCACAGGAAATCTACTGCCTTTATATAAATAAAATATTTATAAATTAAAGCCTTAGTCCAATTAGATGTTTAATTCAGTTTGCTAGGACTCAGAATACATGGCACAAAATTAGGAATGTAGTATTATCTACAGTGGGAGTTGAAAGGACAGATCCTTGTACTCTAAATATATCACAAGGGCACTGAGTGGGCCCTGATTCTACATAAAACAACTTCACGGTCATTTGCATGCAGTCCAGCTGGAAAGTCTCATGGCAGGTCATCATTTGGGTCTGTACTACAAGTGATTTATTTTCCTTGACAGTTCATTCCTCTTTCTGTTAGCCTGTTCTCTTTGCTTTATTTAAAGCCACCCCTTGGTTACTCCACTGCTGTCTCTGGCACTGCTTCACAACAAAGGATATTACTAAGCCAAAGCCTGCTGAGCTGAGTTTTCAAATGTGCAGAGGATCATGTGACATTCATCCTCTGAAATAACAATTCACTGTGGGTAACACGTTCCCAACTACTCTGCAGCTTGCTGAACTGAGTCTCAGAAGAATCTCAAAATAGCAGCTACACTGGTCATCTGTCCTCACTGGGAAAGACCTGGCAGCTCTTGCAGTTTAGAGAAATGTAATTATTTCCATGGCCACTTACTCATATGTTTGCCCCTTTTGTTACCTGAAAATTCCACTAAAAGGGCTATCATCCTGTTTTGGAACAGAAATATTAAAACTAAACACCACTTTTTGAATGATCTTTCAATATATGTTTTTATTACAGTTTTTCACATTAAAAATGAGGAACTCTGACAAAATGCAATTACTTATTTGACAAAGGTCACATTCACAGAGCACCTTAACCTTCAAATGAGCTTCAATTTCAATGTGTATTTACAAACTTACTTTCATAAGAAATATTTAAATTTGCATATTTACAATATCATTTTCATATTTTATTTAAATAACTTTTATAAAAATCTCAAAATAGAATTATAGAACAATCCTAGAAAAATGACATTAGTCATGTTAGATGTACACAAAGGGAAAAGCATATACTTGCAATACCGTACTATTACAAATATTTATATGCAAATAATACAGCACCTCAGAGATCAACAGTGATTTAATAGGTTAAAAACAACCTCAATTTACATTAGAAGGAAGGGCTCCTATTAAAAAAGAAATAGCTTATAGACTGATCCAGTGGCTCGGTCATAGTACTGTGCGTTGCCATGCAGGTGATCCAGAGTTAATTCTTATGCATGACTTCAATTCCTCAGACTGATTGGGTATGTTATAGAGACAACATTCATAGCTCTTGGATAGGACTGAGTCCCAGTCATCATTCAATAGCAACACCTACTGGCAAAGACTCAGAAAATATGCATACTAAATTCTTGAATAAGCCACAGCTAGAGGTACCCTGGCCAAAGCTTATCAATGGGCTAGCAAGAAGGACTTTTAAAAATGAGGATTTCCCACCCCCATGTGTAGTTACAAATGATGGCTCATAATATCATAGGGCCAGCAGACAGTGGCTCAATCCTAGCTAGGATAAAGATGTTGGACAAATATTCTTTGATAGCAGTTTTACAAGCATCTGAAGGCCGTAAAGAAACCTGCTTGAATAATTCAGAATTCAAGACATATTTAATTCTACCCTTTAATAAATACTTCCATTAATAACCATATCATTTCTAGACTAAATAGAAATGGTAATGATATTATAAAATATTAATAGCTGAAAAGTAAAAAACTAGTAAGACAAATTACAAAACATAAGTGGTAGCTTTATATAGGTCCAGTTTATAGGAAAAACAGTGACAGATTAATTCTTATTTTGGTATCAGAGAAGCTGTCAATTCAACATTCACAATCTGCTGACCTTTGCTACCAGCAAGGAATACAAACTGCTCGAGGCCGAAGGCTATAAGCATGGAGCCAAAAAGTGCAAGTGTTACCTCATTAGATGTGTCTTCTTGCTTGTTCTGATAATCTGTCAAGGTATGTCTCAAAGTCTCAAGGAGAAGAGCAGGCCTTGGAGGGTTATCCATGTCCTTGTGAATGCCTAAAGGAAAAGAGAACATGAAAATGAAGTTCTTAAAATCAAACCTACAAAATAAGCAGAAAGCTGTGCTCAAAACCTTACAGACATATTACAATTAGCTACGACCCGAGTGATGATAAAAAAAAATATCACCAACAGCCGTCTTATTCTACTAAAGGTTTGCTGCTGAACATCCATATTTTCACACCAAACTCACCTAAGGAATTACTTCTTTTCACTCTACTACTAAACAAAGTAGTAAGCGCTTGGTTACAGCAGCACTATCCTTCTTCGCTAGCTCTGTAAACGCACTCTTATGCATAATCCACAGTGTCAAACAAGACTATCTGCCAATCAAACAAATCACCCACCATTTATAATGCAAGAAGCGTACTCCTCACACATCATCTTTCCTCATTTATTTATTTTTCTAATGATCAGGAGATTGAATTTTCTGGATTTACTTTCGTGTGACCACATGCTTTTTAATGTAGCATTTCACTTGCTGAATAAATAGTGTTACTAACCATAAAACCAAATAGCTTTCCATTATGCCCAGAATAATCTTGAAATGTTTCAACGGCTCTTAATTTCATCCCAGAATAATCATATGGGATCTGCCAGATGCTTGTGACCTGGTTTGGCCATTGTCAGAGACAAGATGCTGAGCTCAATGGATCTTAATATGACCCAACACGATACTTATGCTCTTATTAGATTATTTTCACTAAAGCCCTTCACCATTTCTCACTTAAACTAGACACCTGCTTTTTTCCTTTTTGTTCAATTTTACACACACTAGTTTACTTACATGCCACTTCTGAACAAAACCATTAACAAAAGCAAGGAATAAAAATCTGTAGCTGAGAAGAGATACATAAGTAGAAAGCCACAAGGCTTCAGTAGGTATATTCGAGCCTGGGAAAGCTAAATGAATGATTGAAAATATAATTTGGAAGAGAAGAAAGAAAAATAAAGAAAATAAAGAATGGTATGGAATTCAACAAAGGTGGCAAAAATGAAGAGTAAAAATGGGAGTGGGTAAAACAAAAAAATCAAAGAAGATGATCAGGACAGAAGCACAAGACGGATTTTATGGGATGAACAGAAACAAAGGGCAAAACAGGACCTTGGATGGAATGCAAAGTAGGAGGAGCTTGTATTCAATTTGGGACCTAAGAAAAAGGCACAGCAATAAGAGTAGTAGAGTAGCGTGTGGAAAACAAGGTGAATGAAAGATGAAAACTCAGACTTTAGAATGAGCGGGATATACAGAAGATGAGAGGAAGATCAGAGAACAAGCTACTGCAAGAACTAATCTAACCTTGAAAGAACAGCAACCTGAACTAAGCTTGGTAGACAAAAAAAAAAAAAGAAGAAGATGAAAATGAATTAATATTCATGGGATGCAATATGGAAAGGACCAAGAGCCTTTTCCTCATGGCTCCACCTTTTTGTTTCAAACCTTTATCAAAATAAACCTGGTACATAGGGTTGCTTGTCAGTATTGAGGGGAGAAATGACAAATCTACTGGATCACTGAAGGTGGTTATTAAAAAAGATGAGAATTTCAGGATAGGAAAAAAAGATATGAATGCGCATTTCTGTCCACCTATCTTAAAGACTATGGGTCTTGAACAAGTAAAATAAGGCTGTGGTTGATGAGCACATGGAACATGGGAGGGAGGAATCTAGGGTGTTCAGAAGGGCACTGTCATCTGATAATTTCCCCTTCTATGAGCACCCTGTACTGTTGGACAAGCAAAGGCTGGATGATATAATCTGTCAGTACCCCAAAGCTGAAAGAAAAAAAAAAGCTCTGTATTTAAACCAAAAGAGTTAGTGATCTCAAAGAAGTTTTTGAGGCCCATGCCATTAGCCAGCAGTGATCTTATAATTACAGCAATGGGCTGGGAGCCATAGTTCAAACTGCACTTCTCCACGGACACATTTTACGACCCTTGGGCAAGTCACTTTACCTCCTGTTGCATCAGGAATTCATTTGGATTGTACACACTTTGAAACAGAGACTTTTTCCTGAATTGAGGTTTTTCTGAGCATGCATGGCAGTTCCTGCAAGAAGCCACTGTATAAGTCTCCTTAGTCTTTATAGCAAACCAACTCTACAAGAGAGGATGGTAGTATTATGTAGCTAACAGAATAATTGCCAGAATAATTGCCAGGTTCTTGTGGCCTGGTTTGGCCTCTGTTGGAAACAGGATGCTGGGCTTGATGGACCCTTGGTCTGACCCAGCATGGCAATTTCTTATGTTCTTACTAGGCATTTGAATAATTAATCGGAAAATGTCAACATAATATTAACAAAGGTGAAGTCATGTCTTATCAATAAACTAGAATTCTTTGAAGCTGAAAATAAACATATGACTAAGGATGAACCTGGATTTTCAGAAGGCATAATGTTTTATGTTGGATTGGTTAAAGGGTAGGAAACAGCAAAGGACTAAATGTTCAGTTTTCCCAATAAAGAGAAGTGAATTTTGAAGTGTTTCAGTGATCTGTACTGGCACCAGTATTTTATATTCGTTAATCATCTAGAAAAAGGAGCAATGAAGAAGGTAATCAGATTCACAAATAAACAGAATTATTCAAAGTGGTTAAAACACAAGTTCATTGTGAGGATTTGCAGGAGGATATATTGTGAGATCGGAGCGGCCTCGGAGGGAACGGAGACAGGCTGCGTGGCTCGGCGCGCGCCGGCTGCCCAAAATCGGCAGCCTTGTGCGCGCCGATCCAGGATTTTAGCGGCTACGCGCGTATCTACTAAAATCCAGCGTACTTTTGTTTGCGCCTGGTGCGCCAACAAAAGTACGCGCTCGCGCTGTTTTATAAAATCTACCCCTTTATTAGTATGATTTTATAATTATGATTCATGATTTATATATCTTGATTTTATTGATTGTTTCATGAGGAATGGTGACATTTTTGTTTTTCCATTGTTGCGCTGTATAGAGTCTGGCGTGATACGTTTTACGGTTTAGTTTTTGTCTGCACATTTCTATTTATACTTTATGTGGCTTTATTCTGTATTTGGTGAGAGTTTGTGTTCTGCATGCAAAAACTGAGATGAAGCATTCTTTTAGCATGTGGTTTCTTCTGTAGGGATCTGTAGTAACTTGGCCTGTTCTGTTTTCCTGATAGGAGGTGTATTGATATTTTAGATTCTGGTGTAATATTTGTGGTATTCTTTTTCATAGGTGGGGTTGTTATTCTTTGAGTTTTGATACAGGAGGACCATGCCGAAATATAGGGGTGTGTACATATATATGTACATTATATATGTAAATTATATTGTATATATAATTGGGAACCCATGGGCCAGTAAGAAGAAAAATCCCCCGGGCCACTATTTTCCCTCAATCCACCCCTGCTCTGAGGACAAGGTTGAGAACCTCTATAATAGACCACAGTCTCTTTATCACTTGACTAGCAGACCTAGAATTAGCAGGTCCAGAACTGGCCTGGTTTATATCCTCTCTTGGTGACAGCATCCAATCTATTGCCCTGGGAGCAGCTTACTCAAAACCTTACCATTACTTCTGCAGAGTACCACAGGACACTATCCTTTCATCTTTCTTATTTAATATTTATATGCCACTCCAGCAAGAATCAGGTACTGCCAAATTGCATACTACTCCAACAACGATATCCAATTATTAATCGAGCTCAACATAAATCAAGATGAAACCATTGTCAACCTCAATGGCCACTTGGGAAAAACTGCCAGCTAGTTATGCCAAAACAAGCTAAGCTTGAACTTCAGAAGATGGAAATTTCATGGACTGATAAAGAAGCCACCTAGCCACTCCCAAGAGTGATCCTTTTTTATATAATTCTAACCATCAGCTCCCAAGTCCTGAGCCTAAGCTTTATACTAGATTGCTAACTCATCCCCAAAGCCCAGGCACAAGCAATGACCAAACAGATTTTTTTCCACCTCTGTCAGCTCCACCACTTCCATCCACTCCTGTACGATAATTGCTACTCATGCCTGTGTAATTTTTCATCTGGATTAACTGCAGCTCACTCTACATCATAATCTGTAACACTCTAAACCACTGCCTGCCGCTCATACACAATGAAGCAGCCCACATGATTAAGAAGACAAACAAAGACGATGAAATAACTTCAGTTCTGAAAACCCTGTACTAGCTCCCAACAGTCCCACCACAACAAATTCAAAATCCTAGTCCTAACCCCTGGAGGCGCAACTCCAATATATCAACAAATCTTTTCCCCCTATATATCTGCTCACTCTTTTTGTTCTCTATCTCAAGCTTGCCTAGTAATATTATCCCCAAGAATAATGTGCCTTGCCAACATCAGGAAGATATCCTCAGCAAGATCTGCCACAACCCTGTAAAATATGTTACCACTATAAATCAAACTTGCCAGCTCTCCCTATCCTTCAGAAAAACTGGTTAAAACATGGCTCTTCGAAGCAGCTTTCAGCTCAAAGTAACATGAGCCCTATGATAATCTCTCTATATATATACTCCATATATTCTTTTGCACTATTAATTGCCCATTAGATACTCTCCATTCTATTGAATTTTATCTATTGTATCAGTTCTATACATACTATATTTTTTTTAAGTAAATTAAAATATTTTCACCAACAGCACAAATTAAAATATTATACTTTCAACCAAGAGACTGTTAGAGTAATGTAAATGGGCTATTACTAAAGATTGTACTACTATCTGGAAAGATTTCCTATCCAACAAACTGAAAATGAAAACTAGACCTAACTCAAAATAAACTAGCTGAAATACATGAGAAATCTGACTTTCAAAAGATAACTGGTAATAAAAACTCACCCCTAAAAATTGAACTATTGTAGTAATGCCAAGATCAATTTCTGGAAGTTGTAACCGCACAGAAACATCACCCACCCAGAGGATATTTGTTTCTCTCCATTCAAGCTAATTTATTGTCCTCCAAACAATTAGAAATTGTTAGAATAAGGGATTTAAGACAAGATAAAGCTCCCTGCTAATCCTTGCACAGAGGATAAATCAGCTATATAAATCAGTATATAAAACATGTGAAACCAGGTCTCAAATCAGTTTTCACAAAGGCTGGATAAAAATATTAAATATGATAGGTGAAACAGAAACCCTGGGGTAACCCACATCCCATAGACAGGGATCTGAGAGAATCCCATTCATCATACAGACTGATGTCGTCATACAGCTTAAAAAAAAACAAAACAGAATATAAGCCATTTCAATGCCATTCCCTTAATTTGCAAGATTGCCACTCTCTCAACAGGATCACAAATTCTACTAAATCATAAGAACATGCCATACTGGGTCAGACCAAGGGTCCATCAAGACCAGCACCCTCTTTCCAACAGTGGCCAATCCAGGCCATAAGAACCTGGCAAGGACCCAAAAACTAAATCTATTCCATGTTACCATTGCTAGTAATAGCGGTGGTTATTATCTAAGTCAACTTAATTAATAGCAGGTAATGGACTTCTCCTCCAAGAACTTATCCAATCCTTTTTTAAACACAGCTATACTAACTGCACTAACCACATCTTCTGGCAACAAATTCCAGAGTTAAATTGTGCGTTGAGTGAAAAAGAACTTTCTCCGATTAGTTTTAAATGTGCCACATGCTAACTTCATGGAGTGCCCCCTAGTCTTTCTATTATCCGAAAGAGTAAAAAACCGATTCACATCTACCCATTCTAGACCTCTCATGATTTTAAACACCTCTATCATATCCCCTCTCAGCTGTCTCTTCTCCAAGCTGAAAAGTCCTAACCTCTTTAGTCTTTCCTCATAGCTTAATCAAGAGAACACTATTTGCTCCTATCCACCAATCAAGAGAGTTTATCTTGAATTGACAATAAAACAGTCTCCGTACTACTGCTACTTGGAAACACCCAAGCAACATCTAACCTGTTGGAATCATCCAAACAGGAAGACAGTCGAGATGTCATTCTTTCTACCGTCTTAGATATAAATGGTAAATTGTGAATCGTATGGTAATTCTCGCAAAGCTGTGGATCAAGATTGGGCCTCTTTAAGATGGAGGTTAATACTAAATGTTTCTAACATGCAGGTACCCCCCTCTTGTAAAGATAGATTCACAAGAATTTTAAATACCTCCCTACCACCATCAGATAATGTCTTCAGTAGTGGGGAAAGACAAGAGTCCAACGGATAGATAATAGCCTTTACTTTCCCCAAAAATGAGAAGGAATCTGCTGAGACCACATGAAACTGAAAAATAAGAGTCCTGAATCTCACCATTCTGACTCATAGTCACCTCAAGGAACATAAGACTTGTCATACTGGGTCAGACTAAGGGTCCATCAAGCCCAGAACCCTGTTTCCAATAGTGGCCAAGCCAGGTCACAAATACCTGACTGGATCACAAGGGATTGATAGATTCCAAGCTGCTTATCCCAAGAATAAGCAGTGGATATCTGCAACTTCACTTTAATAATAGTTTATGGACTTTTTCTCCAGGAACTTGTCCAATCCATTTTTAAACACAGCTATACTAATAGCTTTCACCATATCCTCTGGCAATGAATTCCAGAGTTTACCCTGCTTACCTTATCTCACTGAAATAAGTTCTTGCTCCAAAGATAAAAACATCCGACAATATCCTTTGTAGCAATTCTTTCACCTTAGCATCAAAAAAACGAAAGAAAGAAAATGATCCACATTTTAAAGAGGGGGGAATGCCCACCTCTCTCTGACAATCCTTCTTCATACCTGTGTTCTTACCAACTGGAAATACAGCATACAGGATCTCCTACATCCTCTTCCATACATCTTGAAAGGTAGGGTGGACATGTTCTGCCACCAGTTCTTTAGTAACCCTCAGGTATTTGAGGAGGCTGAGAAGTAGTGCCCAGGCTCACCCTCAACCTGGCATTAGCCATCCTCTGGACAAAGTCAGAGAATGAAAGCTCTTCAGGTAAATATCTATCCTAGATTGTGGCAGAGGCAGCCCCAATGATATTTCAGTTGAGTATTCCTCTTCAGAAACTTATTTCTCTGTGTATCCAGGGTCTCAGGACTCCTCAGACTCTACTTCAGAAAACACTAGCTGTATGGATGTCTGGGAAAGCACAAAACATATAACCAACGATCTCTGTGCACTAAAACTTGATTTTGGAATCGGGACCAAGTTATGTCAAGGAGTATAAAAGCCTGCTCACTCTGAAATCATTCAACTTTGACTTGACATCAACAGTGAAGAGATAGGTTTCATGCCTCAAGCCTGTCCTGACGCCATCAAATTCAACATTAAAGGTAAGAGACACAAGTCACTCAAAAGACCAAGAGAAATCAAAGTGATCAACACTGAGACCACAAAGTTAGCAAGCTGAGTGAACACTAACAGTTCTACTATCCAACTACTCCTCAAAGAGTGCCGATAACACCAAGATTGGCTTCATAGAAGACATCTTCCATAGCTCTCTGAAGGTCACTGTTGAAAACTCTAGAACAAATCTCTGAAGACCAGTGCCTTGGAAAGCAGAGCTCACCTCCCCATGGTCACTTTATAGTGTGGAAAATCCGATTTCGGAGCGGCCTCGGAAGGAATGGAGACAGGCTGCGCGGCTCGGCGCACGCCGGCTGCCCAAAATCGGCAGCCTTGCGCGCGCCGATCCAGGATTTTAGAAGATACGCGCGTATCTTATAAAATCCAGCGTACTTTTGTTTGCGCCTGCTGCGCAAACAAAAGTACGCGATCGTGCAGTTTTTAAAAATCTACCCCTGAAAGAAGCTTACCACTTGTGCATGGAAACCTTTAACATATTTGATTGTCTCTGTCATATCTCCCCTACCCTCCAGGGTGTACATTTATATCCCCATATGATTTAGAACAAAGACCATTAACCATTTTAATAACAACCCTCTGGGTTGACTCCATCCTGTTTAAATCATTTTGAAGGTGCGGTCTCCAGAATTGTACACAGTATTCCAAGTGAGGTCTCACCAGGGTTCTATTCAGGTGCAATATCACCTCACTTTTTCTGCTGACCATTCCTCGCCCTAAGCAGGTAAACATCTTTCTAGCTTTTACTGTCACTTTATCCAAATGTCTGACAGACTTAAGATCATCATATACAATTACCTCAGATCCCGCTCTTCTTTTTTGTTTAGAAGAATATCACCTCAAATACTGTACCTTTCCCCTTAGGTTTATGCCTTTTAATGATTTACTCTGCATTTTTTTTAGCATTAAATCTTAGCTGCTAGATCTTAGACCATTCATCTAGCTTCGCTAAATCCCTCCTCATGTTTTCCATACCTTCCTGGCTGCCCACCCTGTTACAGATTTTCGTATCAGCAAAAATAAAACTTCCCCGACAATCCTTCCATTATGTCACTCACAAAAATGTTGAAAAGTACTGGTCCAAGGACCAATCCCTAAGGCACATCACTACTAATATCCTCGTCCTCAGAGAAAATTCCATTTACCACTACCCTTTCTCACATCCCACTCAGCCAGCAGCAAGGCCCAGGACACAGCTCCACACAACATGAGACGACGACACCTGCCACCCCTTCCCAGCCCTATAGGCGTGCACCCGGAAGCCCCACACTTAAAGAGCCTGTGGAGGGAACTTGGCTGTGGCACTCTCTAATATCACAGCCTCTCCACTGCATATAAGGCTCCTCTAGAGGAGCATCAAATGACTCAGCAACAGGTCACCTGCTTGTAGTACATATTGCTACTTCCTGCATTCCTGGTTCCTGTCTTCCACCCTTGCCATCCAGCCTCGCCTTATCTCCCTTATTCGTTTCCTCCAATGACTTTGTCCATTCTTGGTTTGCATCTCTGGATCTTGACCTCTTGCCTGGACCTATGTTTGTCTGCCATCTGGATCTTAAGCTTTTACCTGGACCTGACCTTGTTTGCCTGCCACCTGTAACTGACCCTTGCCTGGCCCTGACTATTCTTGCTAGCAGCCTGCCCTGACTGTGGCCCATCATTGACTCTGTTTGCCTGCTGCCTGCCCTGACCCTGGTGTGTTCTGGACTCTAGTAATCACCCCCATCCTAGGGATATGCCTAAGTTCTGCCAGCTGCCAGAACCCAAGAGCTCAACCTATGAGGGAGGCAGCTGGTAAAGATGAAGGTCCAGACTGTCCTGCTACAGGGTGGGTTTTCCAGCTGCCAGTGTAGGCTTCTGGGGTTTGCCGTCAAGGCTGCATCAACTACGCCAAAGCATTAAGGGCTCACACACCCGTTATCCTTCATATTTGTGTTCATTTTCTGTAGGTATTTCCCTAACCAGTTCCATAACAGCAGAGTCCTCAGAAATGGCCATCATAAATTATAATGAAAGATTTTTCCTGGTGCATTGCCCAATGAGACAATTTTTTTTAACATAAGTTTTATTTCTGATAACAATTTGGACACATTAAAATTAAGAAATAAGGAAATCTGGTCAGGTTTTTTGACGTAGAATTCTTGGAAGCTGTTGTGGATGGACACTTTCCATCTGAGGCAGTCTGAGGTGTTTTTCCTCTCTTGAATAAATTTTTTGTGATTTTCTTATGGTTTGATATTACTTGACTCAGTAAATGATATTGGTAAAGTGAATTTGTGAATTTATTTATTTAAAGGTTTTTATATACCGATAACCATTTGCACATTGTATTGGTTTACACTGAACATATAATAATGAGAGAGAAATTACATGGAACGATTAGGTTGTATAGCATGGTAAGAGAAAGTACATAACATTAAGAAGAGAGTACATAACTGTTGAAATAAATATATATATATATTAGTAACTATATACAAGTTGTCAATTTAATAGTTAGTACAGCCACACTAAAGAAAATAAGCTGCAGGCTGCATCAGCATAAGAAAAAAAACAACAAAAAACTAGCATAATCTATTTGGGGGAGGGGGGATTAGGCAGAAAATATATCCTCTTTAGCTCTGCTGGCCCAAGGCTCACATTGAGTCTCAGTGGACAAAACACACTGAAGAAAGCTGCAAGGCCATAGCAGTACACGGACTATCACAGATGGATGATGAATGACTTTTATGCTTTTCCAGAAACTTTAAGAATCAGTATGGTGCCAAGCATGGTCATATGACCCATGTATGCGACTATAGTAAATCGCTCATTTTCAGAGAATATTTGCTCTGATAATTGCAAAGCAATGAACTACAAAGATGGCTCATGTGGATCATACAGGCATGGAACACTTTCTGGGCATGCAGTGTTTTCCTGCACATTGTTATACCCACAGCTCCTTGGTCTAACATTTAGCTAAATTACTAAGAAAGCAGAGTTGCTTACCTGTAACAGGTGTTCTCCCAGGACAGCAGAATATAGTCCTCACATGTGGGTGACGTCACTGGACGGAGCCCTATCACGGAAAACTTTTCTGTCAAAATTTCTAGACGGGCAGATTGAGCATGCCCAGCATGCCATAATCTCTTCAGTCTTGTTTGTAGCAAAAGGTGCGAGCGAAAAAATAAAATAATAAAACGTTTCGGACCCAATTCCGCGGGGTGGCGGGTGGGTTTCATGAGGACTACATTCTCGTGTCCTGGGAGAACACCTATACAGGTAAGCAACTCTGCTTTCTCCCAGAACAAGCAGGATGTTAAGTCCTCACATGTGGGTGATTAGCAAGCTACAGGCTGAGTCATATTTGTTTGGACCAACAGTGTACAATTGTGCAACAGGCACAACAACTGGCGCACTGTTGGGAAAAATGAGGCAGCCTGAAAATCACAGCAGAAGGAAGTGGAAGGAGTTGGGATTATACTGGAAATAAGTTCAAGACGGATTGGCCAAAGGCAGAGTCTTGATGTCCTTCCTTGTCCAGGCAGTAATGTGCTGCAAATGTGTGAAGAGAGCTCCATGTTGCAGCTTTATAAATCTCAGCAATCGGTACTGAACGATAGTGTGCTACTGAGGTTGCCATGGCTCTCACTGAATGCGCCTTCACTTGTCCCTGGAGAGGGAAGCCTGCTTTTTCATAGCAGAATACAATACAGTCTGATAGCCAATTGGAAAGTGTTTGTTTGCCCACTGCCACTCCAGGTTTGTTTTTATCGAAAGAAACAAGAGTTGGGTGGATTTCCTATGGACTCAGTGCGGTCTAGGTAAAATGCAAGTGCACGTTTACAGTCCAAGGTGTGTAAAACCCTCTCGCCTTGATGAGAGTCAGTCCTTGAGAAAAATGTGGGCAAGACTACAGACTGATTCAAGTGGAAGTCAGTAACCACCTTGGGAAGGAATTTAGGGTGAGTACGTAGGACAACTCGGCCATGTAGGAACCTGATATAGGGTGAGTATGTGACAAGTGCTTGTAACTCACTAACCCTTCGAGCAGATGTGACGAATACTAGGAAGAGAACTTTCCATGTAAGAAATTTAAAATTGCAGGAGTGCAAAGGATCAAACAGGGAGCGCATGAGCCTTGCAAGTACTGCATTTAGGTCCCATTCCGTGACTGGTGGCCGTAGAGGGGGCATAAGTTGTAATAGACCCCTCATAAATCTACTCACAAGGGGTTGCGCTGTTACCAGGGCATCCCCAACTTCCTTGTGGTACGCTGAGATGGCACTCAGGTGTACCCTCACTGAAGAAGCCTGAAGACCAGAGTCTGAAAGGTGCAAAAGATAGTTTAATAGAGATGGAGTGGAGCAGGAAAAGGGGTCGATACCTTTTTGAATGCACCATATGGCAAATCTATTCCACTTAGAACGATAGGATTTTCGTGTGGAAGACTTTCATGAGGCTACAAGCACTTGAGAGACATCAGTTGAAAGATTGTGAGGGACAGGGTTTGAAGGTTCGGATGGTGTAACATGCCTTGGTTCTGAGTTATGAGAGTGGGCCCTGTGCCCAGGTGAATTGGTTCTCTGATCGAGATGTCAAGAAGCATGGGAAACCATACTTGTCGAGGCCAATATGGGACTATGAGTATCACTGACCCTTTATCCTGTTGTAGCTTCACGAGAGTTTTGGCTATCAGTGGTATCAGGGGATACACGTATAGGAGGGCCTGTATTCCAGGGGCGAGCGAAGGTATCCATGGATAACGTGTTTTGATGCCTGTTCAGGGAGCAGAATCTGTCCACTTTGTGATTCAGTTCAGATGCAAAGAGGTCTATTGTCGGCTGATCCCAGAGTTGGAAGATTCTGATCTTCACCACAGGATCCAGAGACCACTCGTGGGGATGGAACTGTCGACTGAAGAGATCTGCTACTACATTTTGTGTGCTTGCAAGATAAGAGACCCGGAGATGCATGGAATGTGCAAAGGCCCAGGCTTAGATCTACGCGGCTTCTTGGCAGAGGAGATAAGAGCTTGTGCCACCCTGCTTGTTCAAGTACCACATTGCAACTGTGTTGTCCATTTGTATGAGAACAGTCTTGTGTGAAAGGCAGTCCTTGAATGCATAGAGAGTACAACGTATAACTCGAAGCTCTAGGAAATTTATCTGAAACATTGCTTCAAGTGTGTCCAAGTACCTTGGGTTTGAAGATTGTTCACATGAGCTCCCCAACCCACTCTGGATGCATCTGTGGTTAAAGTCACTTGCAGAACTGGTTGCTGGAAGGGTAGACCTGTTAGCAAGTTGGCTTTGTTTGTCCACCAGAGAAGCGATAATCGCAACTAGTGGGTTATTTGAATCAGGGATGAAGGCAGTTGAGTGACTTGGAGCCACTGAGAATTCAAAGTCCATTGAGCGATTCTCATGGTCAGCCTGGCCACAGGAGTGACATGGATCGTGGAAGCCATGTGGCCCAGCAATGTTAGGAATTGATGGGCTGAGGCTGTTTTCTTTGTATGCAGAGATGTAGCTAGCTTGGAGAGTGACTCTGCATGGTCGATGGGTGGGAAGGCCTTTGTGACTGTGGTGTCTAGATCTGCTCCGATGAAAGTAAGGAGGTGAGATGGAGTGAGGTGGGATTTTTGGTAGTTTATGAGAAATCCCAACGAGTGTAGCAGATTGATAGTGAGATTGAGAGCGTCGAGAGCTCCTTGCTTGGAATGGCTTTTGATCAGCCAGTCGTCCAGGAAAGGAAACACGTGTATGCTTTTCTTGCATAGATGGGCCGCAGCCACTGCTAGGCACTTTGTAAATACACGGGGTGCCGAGGCAAGTCCAAAAGGCAGAACCCGGTACTGATAATGTTGATGTCCCACTAGGAAATGCAGGTATTTGCGGTGAAGTGGGGATACTGGAATGTGAGCGTAAACGTCCTGAATATCCAGAGAACAGAGCCAATCTCCTTTTTGCAGAAGGGGAAGCATGGTGCCCAGGAACACCATCCTGAATTTTTATTTTTGTAGAAATTTGTTGAGATTGCGGAGGTCTAGGATGGGGCGGAGGCCGCCTGATTTCTTTGGAATGAGGAAATAGCGGGAGTAGAATCCTCTGCTCTCTGCCCTTCTGATTCTAGAAGGGTCGTGTGATCTTTTTGCATCCACAGTGGATTGGGTGGTGAATCCGGGGGTACCATGAGGAAGTTTAGATGATATCCCTGGGTTATGATGGATATAACCCATTGGTCTGTGGTAGTGTTGAGCCAGTTGGTTATGAAGTGGTGAATTCGACCTCCTACTGGTAAATCTGGGTCTGGATTTGTGGAGCGGCTGCTGTTCTCTGGATAGGTTTCAAAATCCAGAGGCCTGGCCTGTTTGAGGTGGTGGCTGAGGCCTGGATGTCTTGGGCTGTCGAGGATGTGCTCTCTGAGACGGCCTGGTTGGCCTCATGCGAGATGTAGGTGGGTAATATCTGCGTGGGCGATAAAATGGTTTTCTAGGGTTCCTTCTCGTGGATCTTCTTGCACTGGAAGGGGCCTCGGTAGTAACTGTGGATAATTACCGCAGGGTCTCATTACGGTCTTTTAGTTGAGCCACTGCATCTTGTATCTTGTCTCCGAATAGGTTTTCACCGGAACATGGAAAATCAGCAAGTTTGTCTTGGACTTCAGGTCTCAAGTCAGGTGCTTTCAGCCAGGCCCACCTCCTGGCGCTGATGCCTGTCACCGACAAGTGAGAAGCTGTTTCAAAGGAGTCGTAAGCAGCATGAACCTCATGTTTCCCAGCCTCAAGGCCTTTCTGTAGTATGGCGTTGAGACTATCTTGCTGTTGTTGGAGGAAGAAAGTTGGCTATTCCCTGAACCTGCTTCCAGAGATTCCTTTGATACTGTGTCATGTAAAGTTGGTATGCAGCTATGCGTTATATTAGCATAGAGCCCTGAAACATCTTGCGACCCAAAATATCAAGGAATTTTTGGTCTTTGCCAGGAGGTGTTGAAGAGTGAGGCACAGACTTCTGGCCTTCTTCTGTGCAGACTCACTACCAATGACTGATGGGAGAGTTGTGGCTTTTGGAATCCAGGAATATGTTGGACCAGATAAGTTGCATCTGTCATCTTATTCACTAACTGAACAGTACAAGGATGCTCCCAGAAATGATGCTGGAGAACCACTAGCACTTCATGGACAGGGATAGCCATAACTTCTTTCAGAGCATCAACAAATTGGAGAACTTCCAATGTTTTATGGCGTGTGTCCTCCTCTGTAATCAAGTCAAAGGGGATTGTCTCTAACATCTCCCTTACAAAATTAGCAAAAGAGAGGTCTTCTGGGGGAGATTTTCTCCTTTCTTCCAGAGGAGATGGTTCTGATAAGATGTCCTCCATGGATGTGTCGGTGTCAACATCTTCCCATATGTCAGAAAGTGTCTCTAGTTGAGATCCTGAGGGAGGGAAGAAGGTTGGTACTGTAGGACGTGTTGGCCTCGATGGAAGATGCGGTGGCACCGACTTGGATTTCGATGGTACAGAAGGCATCGAGGGGAAATGTGGGCCTCTCGGTCCAGAGAGCCCTGATGGACCAGGCATCGGTTCCGGCATCGGTGTTAATCAGTGTTGAAAGGGGACTGGAGTCTGTGCCTTCATTTTCTGAGGACCCCAGAATGGGAATCGGGGCTTTCAGAGACTTTGCGGGTTGTTTTGGCATCGGTGGCCCGGGTTGTGTCAGAAGAGCACCGATGAGTGTATCCAATTGGGTTAGCAACAGTGTAAATATCTATGGCTCTAGTGTCTGTGTCGGTATGGGAGCTGGAATCGATGGCTGTAAATTTTGGACAGCATCAAGCACTGCCTGGCAGATGAAACCCTCCAGTTCCTCCCTGAAAGCTGATGTAGGTATCACAGCTACGGTGGGAGGCAGGCTAGGCGCAGCTGGCACCTCCACAGGAACTTGTGGGGGCTCAGTACCCGGCACCGATATCGGTGGGGATCGCCTTGGTTTCTCAGGTGGCGAGGGGGTTAAAGGCTCCTCTACCCGTGTCTTCACAATCGGCTCGATAGCCATCGAGGCTGATGTGTCGGTGCCGGCATCGGGAGTAGACTCGCGTCAGTGCTTCCCTCAGTGCTCGGTCTGGTCCTTCTCCGGCACTGAGGAAGACGATTCGGATGCCCTAGATGGAGTCGGTGACGGGCAGTCACCACTGCCCTGGTGCTCCCGGCGAGGTTTGATGACCAGTTTTTTCGATGCTCCTGCTGGTGACAGTCGGGGTGATGTCGATGGAGTCAGCTTGATTTTAATCAGGGTCTCCATCTTGTTGAGGCGAGCCTGCCTAACCTTCGGAGTCATCTGGGCACAACTTGCACAACTTGGGCAGTGAGAAACATCGTGTGATGAGCCGAGGCACAGCACACAGACATCATGTGGGTCGGTAATCGACATGGTAGGGGGGCACTCCAGACATTTTCTGAAACCTGTTGCCATGATGGCAGAAGTTGAGGCCCATAAACGATCGATGGCCTGAGGACACCAAAAAAAGGTGGTGCAGGAAACGACCGGAGATGGTGATTCTTTACTCACAGAGTGATGAAAACAATAAACCGGCATGATGTGCTGCACGAATGTTGGTAAATAAAAGTTAATAAATAATAATAATAATAATATCACGATGGGAGATCCCTATGAGGGAACTTTTTTAAAGAAGTAATCTTCAAGTTTTTTCCCGTGAGGAAAAAGTTTGTGAGAGAGTTCTCACAGAGCTTCTAACCACGAGGCAAACTGCAGCGCGGGAAAAAAAAAAAGAGACTGAAGGGAGACCCCTGTGGCTACAGGGATTATGGCATGCTGGGCATGCTCAATGTGCCAGTCAAAAGTTCTAGAAATTTTGACAAAAAAGTTTTCCGTGATAGGGCTCCATCCAGTGACATCACCCACATGTGAGGACTACCACCCTGCTTGTCCTGGGAGAATAATTAGTATAGTACTGCACCCAAAAGGGTAGCAAGTAGGTTGCATGGCTCATTGTAGTGCTGTTAACACAGCACAACTATTACAAGTGTGCTATTTTACCTTCACTGATGAGCAGATGCAATAAAGCCACCCAGAGGAAATCCCTAGCTAAAGACCACCATCAAATAAAGGTTAAACATGTATGAACAATTGCCAGTGGATAAGCACTTTTTGCATAAATCCTTTCATCTTTTATCTTTTTTTTTTTTTTTTATTTTAGCCAGATACGTCAGAGGCGTTCCAGGCCACAGTTAAGTTAGCAGTCCTAAAGTTAAATGGATTACCGGATCTAGCTAACTAAGACTTTGTCGGGCTATATTCAGCAGAGTGCTTACAGCAGCACTCCATTGAATATCCAAGTAAAGTTATCCAGCTAACCTTAGCCAGACAACTTACACATACATTGTGTTTTTAAATATGGACCTGTATGCTCACTCGTGAGACAGGTTTAGCATCATGGGTCTTTAAAGAGGGAAAATGTTTTCAACAGCAGCAGGTCCAGATGCAGGGTGGGTCTACATCTCCCTTTGAGAACAATATAGAGGTATTTCTGAAAGGCAAAAATCTGTTTACACCACCTACAATTCAACCCTAGAGCCCTATTCCAACTAGTTAACAACTTAACTAAACCTTGCACACCATCCATACCAGACATAGACAACCAGACAAAATGTGAAGAACTTGCCTTATTCTTCCATAATAAAATCAGCAACATCATGGCGCGTTTCCCCCTCAAGCAAACATACAACGATACAACACAACCCCAATCTACTTCTAATCTCTCATCATTTGACACCACCTCATCCCTAGAAATCGAATCCATCCTAAAAAAAATCAGACCCTCTACACACCCTACAGACACCATTCCTACAAAACATCTCCTCTCCATCCCCGGGATCATCGCTAAACCCATATCAAACATCATAAACAAGTCCATTGAACTTGGCACTATTCCAAAAAACCTTAAACATGCCATTGTTAAACCCATACTGAAAAAGCCCTCCCTCGACCCCTCTGATCTCACCAAATTCCGACCTATCTCCAACCTGCCCCTAATCACTAAAGTCCTTGAGAAAGCCATAAACAAACAGCTATCAGACTACTTGGATGAAAACAACATCCTTTCCCCCTCACAGTTTGGCTTTCGCAAACACCATAGCACAGAGACCTTACTCATTTCACTCTCCGACCAAATCTTAAAAGGTCTTGACAAAGGTCTCTCATACATCCTTATTCTCCTAGACATCTCCGCTGCATTCGACACCATTAAACATCAAATCCTACTAGAACGTCTAAGCAGCATTGGCATCTCAGGCCTGGCCCTACAATGGTTCCACTCATACCTAGCTGATAGACAGTTTAGCGTGCAAATGGGTAACTCCACCTCCAAACCACACAACCTCGCTCAAGGAGTACCCCAAGGCTCATCTCTATCCTCTACTCTTTTCAATATATATCTCCTCCCCCTCTGCCATCTCCTTGCTAAACTTGACCTTCCGCACTTCATATATGCCGATGATGTGCAGATACTTATTCCTATTAAAGACTCAATACACAAAGCTATGGAAATTTGGAAATCCGCCCTCTCTGAAATAAGCAGCCTCTTATCCAACAACTTCCTCGCCCTCAACGCTACTAAAACGGAACTCATCCACATATCACCCCCTAATATCACCCCCACCATTTTTATGACCCCCACTATCACACACAACAATGTTCCTACTACTAACCTCACCTTTCCCACCCATGTTCGGAGCCTCGGCGTATCCATTGACTGTCACCTCAACTGCAAGAAATTCATCAATAATACCCTCAAAGACTGCTTCTACAAACTGCACACCCTAAAAAGACTTAAACCTCTCCTACATCTCAATGACTTCCGCACCATATTACAAGCCCTCATATTAACGAAAATAGATTACTGCAACTCCCTGTTATTAGGCTTGCCTAAAAACACCATACAGCCTTTACAACTCCTCCAGAATGCAGCCGCCCGAATACTCACCAACACCCACAAAAATGATCACATAACTCCGGTTCTCAAACATTTACATTGGTTACCCGTAGCATCTAGAATTGCCTTCAAAGCCCTCACCCTAATACACAAATCTCTTCACAACCAGAACATGCACTGGTACAAAGAACACTTCTCATTTCACAACAGCAATAGACCCACCAGAAAACAATATCTAGCTACATTACACACCCCCTCACCTAAGCTTACTAAACTCCGCACCACAAACGAAAGAGCCCTATCCCTAGCAGGCCCGCTTCTTTGGAACAAGCTACCTACCTCCCTCCGCCAAGAAACTTGCCCAAAAAATATTCAGGCAAAACCTGAAGACCTGGTTCTTCAAACACTCTTATACCTAATATACACACATACACTCTCACCCCCCCCCCCCCCCCCCGCAGACCTGGGTCTCCAATCCCAGCTCCTCAATTACTTCTACCCCTTATATTCACACAACCACTCTAACCCCACCCCCTACAACTCCTAACCTCTCCCCCTCCCCCACCTATTTTCCACCTCCTTTTCACCCCCTCCCTCTACTCTAAACTACCTCTTCCCCCTCACCCCCCATAAAGTGAATTTATCAGAACTACATATTGTATATAAAAAACTTCTATATAAAAAATTTGTTCCCAATCACGTGTATATATACCTCCTTTAATTGTGGATACCCTCCTATATATCAGAATCTCCCCCTCCCCACCCCTATATATCAGAATCTCCCCCTCCCCACCCCCCCACCCCCGTTTAGATAACCTCTTTCATGTATCACACTTTTATAATTTTACTTATATAATCTAATCTGTTATTTGTATGCTCTGAATGTTCCTTATTTAATTATCTAATTACGCAAAAATTGTAAAGCCTGTTGCTCAGTTCTGTTATATGTAAACCGACAAGATGTTCCCAACGTTCGTCGGTATATAAAAATTACTAAATAAATAAATAATAAAATAAATAAATATATATATATATATATATATATATATATATATATATATATATATATATATATAACTTTCCTACACAATCTGAAGAACCCAGATGTCTGAGATTACACGGGACTAATTGTTAGCATTAAAACTCATACCCTCCAGGGAGAAATTTCAGTACTTAGTCTAATAGAGTATTTCCTTTAGATCTCATCAAAAACCAGACTAGTTTTGATTCACTAGCCATGTAGGGCTATCAGCACCTTTGTTCATGCTGGCAATTCCTTGAATCCTGGGAGCTCCAACAAGAGGACCCTTGAAAGTGCCTTCTTTGTGAAAAAGGAAACTTCCCTAATACTTGCCAAATGCAGATGATGAGCCAATGATGGAAATGGACAAGGTTTGCAGAGTGCTCTTGGGGTTGCCAATAAAATCCAATAGCTCTAACTTCTCTCCCACAAGATTGTTGCCCAAGTATAGAATATCACTCCTGAAAATCTTCCCTGAAACCTGATGTCCACAGCCATGCTACTTTGCATTTGTCAATGACCATGGCAGAGACTCAGTACCATTTCAAAAGCATCACAGGCTAAAAAGACAAGATAACAAGAGAGTTGGATCAAGGAAGAACATTATATGCAGTAGAGATGTGTATCGCACCGGCAATTGTTTCCGATTTTGTAGAACCTTCTCGCGATTCTGACAACCCGGATTCTGACAACACGTCGTGAACAAATCTATGCCCGATTTTATAACACGCGCATGTTATAAAATCCGGGGTTGGCGCGCGCAAGGGGGTGCACACATGTGCACCTTGCGCGCGCCGAGCCCGAGAGGAGCCCAGATGGCTTTCCCCGTTCCTTCCAAGGTGCTCTGAAATCGGAGCGGCCTTGGAGGGAACTTTTTCTCCAGCCCCACCTTCCCCTCCCTTCCCCTATCTAACCCACTCCCCAGCCCTAACTAAATCCGCGCTGCTCGCAAGTTATAAAATCCAGGGTCAGTGCGCGCAAGGGGGTGCACAATTGTGCAAATTGCGTGCACCAAGCCACGCAGCCTTCCTCCATTCCCTCCGCCCACCCCCACCTTCCCCTCCTTTCCCCTACCTAACCCGTCCCCCAGCCCTACCTAAAATCCACCTTACCTTTACCTTATAAGTTGTGTCTGCCTCCGGACAGGCGTAGGTTGCGCGCACCGGCCAATGGCCAGCCTGTGATCCCGAGCACAGCGGCAAATGGCCGCTGTGCCTGGAGGCTCAGGCCCTGCCCCCACCCCACCCCCGGACCACCCACCCCGCCCCTTTTTCAAGTCCTGGGACATATGCGCATCCCGGGGCTTGCGCATGTCGCCGGGCCTATGCAAAATAGGCTCGACGTGTGCAGGAGCGGGTTTGCGCGGTTACACGCATATATTACGCGCGTAACCCTTTTAAAATCCACCCAGAGTATACCTGTCCCTCTGGTCATGAAGTGAAATTCATCTTCAGTAAGAAAATGAGCAAGTTTGCACTCTATCACATAGGGTGTGCAAATAATTGAGCATAAAGATCTATCTGAGAAATAACAGCAATATTCTTCACTTTTGGTGCATATAGGTTCTTCAGGAAGCCAAGTAAATGTGCCCTGGGATCTCCAGAACCCTCCAAATCAAAGTGGACATTTGCCTTTTTTTTGTTGTTTTTATAAAGGAAAATAAGGGAAAACATCCTCTGGTGGAAAACTATTTCCTGCCTATCATAACAAGGGCATGGAAGAAATGTCTGAAAAGGAGCCCTCTTCAGCACTGTTTTTCAAGAGATGATTCAAACTCCATGACCATAAAATACAACTACTTATTCTGTTGTGGAAGAAATGACAGTTCTGGCACTGCCAATGCCAAATGACATAGATTTAATGATATAATTGCCTAAAATTGGGGTGATATTGTCATTACTGCAACTAGTCATATCAAGGTAAAGTAGCTCATGCTCAGCTCATTCAGGATTGATGAACACCACCAAACCAAGAATGCCCCCAGCATCCAAGGCAATTTCACTAGCAGGTCATTCAATAAGTTCATTGATGAAGCATTTAACACATGCATCTCAGTGAGTTTGAGATGTTGATCAAAATTCTCCAAGATCATCTGGTCCATCACCATACAAAATGTCGCTAAAGCCAGCACCAAGGTAGGCCTCAAAGTGGACTACACATCCTCTAGTGCTGTGTGGCGAAACAACTTGAAGCATAATGGATGGTCTTTAGATTAGCATAGCATGACTTCAGTGCAGGCAACTTGGGTCAAGAGAAGATTTCTTCAAGAATAGGCGAATTGATACTTGTTTGAAAATGAAAGATACCAGACAAGATTTAAAGAGATATTAAATGAATAAGCTTGATGCAGGGAAAGTCTACAAGTACATTTTACATCTATTTTACCTCTAAATTTCATACAGTATATATGTGGTATTTAAAATCACTTAGTATATAGAAATATAATAAATGCAATTGCATTGAAATCCATCTAAATTAAAACAAGTGAAAGTAGAATAATGCATCTGACCTTCAACAGTAACCAACAGTAAAATGCTACAGCACAGAAAATGTGTAGCATCTTGTGTGTCCTACACGACCTTTGGAATATGTGACCCTTTTTAGTTGTTGAAGGTTGCTTGAAATTTGGCTCAATTCAATCAAAACATCTGTTCCCTTTGCAGGTATACTGTAAGGACTTCTCTCTCTGCTAGATTTGGAGCACAGCAAGGGAGCCATTCTCTATCACAGCATATAGACATGAACACTTGTAAATCAACTTATGGGCTAGAAACAGCATGTCCATATTCCATCACATTTTCCCAGTCAGCTAGGCCACTCAACTGCTGTGAGAACTCCTCCTATCATGTCATCAAATCAAAGCATGCTGAGAGGAGGGACTACAAAAGGCATCTGCAGAATTCCCATAAAGGAGTGACTTTGGAACACTGACAGATGCATCTGTCATCTTATAGATTCAACTAACCTGACATAGTAAAGCTGGCCAAGAGTAACTCCAGATCTCTCATGGTGCCTTCATGTATCTGTTCTGCATCAGCCTGGCGTTTCTTGGCCTTTTCATTTGGAAGATTAAAAAAAAAAAAGCATTAAAATGTTTTTAAAAAACAGATAAAATTCATACAAAATTACTATCCTAAAAAACTTACATCTACCATTTTCATAAAAATTTAAAAAATCTCAATGCTTTAGACCAGAATGATTAATGCTAAATATTGGATATTTGGTAATCTAGCAAACTGTACAAACTGAACATATGTAAGCAAATCATACAGATCTGAACTGATAGATTCACATTTATGAAATGGTAATGTCCAAGTTAGTGCATATTCATTAGTCCCTCTGCTATAGCAGAATATAAATATTTTTAAACAAATAAAAGTCTAGAAATTCACATTTGCATTTTCAACATTCCAACAGTTGAATTTAGTAGCATTAAATCAGAGATGCCCTTACATTCTGGATCAAGTGAAAAAAAAATACTGAAATTATTAATCATCACAATATTTTACAAAAATGATGGTGCACTTAGCACTTGTTTAGTAGCAAAGATTGTTGGTGAACAAATAAAAAGAATGCATGTATATCCAAATCTGCCTGCTTTCCTGACTCATTGTCTTTTGCCTTCAGCACACACAAAACACTGATTACACAGATATTTCTCTGTATGCTTAAATTTTGAGGGTAAGACAATCATGCAGTTTTGCTTTATAAAACTATATTCTTTCTGCGATGAATCATCAAAATCTAAGCTACAAATAGCAAGATAGGAAAATAATAAGAATTAGAGATAAGCTTTAAAAACATAACAGGATTTTTGCACTTTCTTTAGAATACTTCAGACCCTGGATAATGTTCCCCCTTTGCCAGCAGGAAGAAATAATATACTCAGAACTTTGACAAGCCTGAATTTATAACTGTCCTCAATCACTGTGCTTCACAACTGATATTTCTGAAATGAAAACGCTCAGATTTCAGGCAAGGACAATCATACAGGTTTCAAAAAAACTGATAAGATACCTAATCAAAAAGGCAAAAAAATAAAAGAGATGGAAGTAATTGGTTTACCTCCATCTTTTGGGGTTTTTTGCCTTTTTGAGTTTGTTATAGTAGACCCTATGGATCCTGCACAGCTTAAAGATACGTTCAGTTACTCAGCTGAGCATGTGGAGGATATGCTTTGGAAATTTTCCTTGTTTACTGACAAGGAAGCTCAATTAAGAATGCCACTTGGACTGAACATCTGATTTTGAGTAAACAATTGATAAGATCAGAGTTACACTCTGCAACATTAATTGAATATTTGAAGCAACATATGATTCCACATGGGCTAAGCATCAAAAAGGGACCTTCATTATTTAAAGATAATGAATTGCTTGTTCAGAAATAGGTTGCCATTCTGAACAAGTGTTCCATGGACTTGATAATGTTGATTATAGAAAATACCAAAAAGACTTCACAGGAAATTGTGTCACAGATTGATACACTGTCTGATCAAATCAAGAGTGCTTTAACTTTGGAATCTTTCCAATCATCATTGGCAGAATACAAAGAATTTCTAGATCAATTCAAGATAACAACTAAGCAACTGAAGATAAAGAAATACTGGCATGATGAAGAGGGCTATAGAATGAATCGTGTTTATTGTTGGTTGAATTTTACTCAGTCTTCCACTTCATGTCCCAAACATGTCACCTTTGATGATTCGGGAGAGGATTCATCTAGTTGGTCAGATGATGACATTTTCTCAACCTGTTTTAGGGGGAGGTTGTCAGATGAGTTGGCTGCAACAAGGTCAGAGAGTCTTTTGGAACCCCATTACACAAGCATATTGATGTGTCCGTCGCTGTCCGACGTCTCTGCTCCGCCCACCTTACCTCGTTGGCAACTCCCTTCGGGGTTGATGGAAGGCTAGCTGCTGCAGCGTCTCCAGGCCGTCCTCCTCCGGCATTCCCGGACCGGCTCGACGCTGCAAGCCGCCATGTTGACCAGATGCCTAAGGGCGCGTGGCCCAACTGATGTACCAGTGTTGGATGACGTCACCAGCTCCAGATATTTAAGGTCTCAGTTTTCGCTAACAAGACGAGTTAGCAAGGGGTTCGCTTCCTCCTGGTCACTGCGGATGGGATTCGCTCTCCACGACCCTAGCTACTCTGCCTCTTCAGACTTCACTAAAGGTACCCGCTCCGCTTGGGCCTCAGTTTCTCTTTTTCTTTGTAGGTCGCAATCCGGAACCAGTACTCGCTCCTCAAGGGCCCACGTCCCGGACTTGCTCCTGAATACCACTTCTGCTAAGAAGTCATCGCTGCTTACAACACTGTGAGTTTCCATCTATCTCTCGGAGCTTTCCCTGGGTACAGGTACTCGCTCCTTGAGGGCCTAATGTATACCCATTTCCTGGGCTGCCTTAAGAGACTATTGTGTGAGTGTTACCATTAAGGACTTGTTCCAGTACTCTGTATATACTGCCTACTCACTGTCTTAGTTTCTCTACAGCTCTGCCACCCTGGGATCGCTGTTCCAATACCTGAGGGACTACAGCCCAGCCGGGCGCTTCCAGCTCACTACTGTCACCTACTGTCACTGGTTTAATATATTGCTTCTAAGAAGTCTTTGTTGCTTAACATCAGTGAGTCTGTATCTATCTCTCAGAGCGTTCCCTGGAACCAGGTACTTACTCCTTGAAGGCCTAATGCATACCAACTCCTGGGCTACCTTAAGAGACTACTGGGGGAGTGTTACTATCAAGGACTTGTTCCAGAACTCTGCATATACTGCCTACTCACTGTCTTAGTTTCTCTACAGCTCAGCCACCCTGGGATCGCTGTTCCAATACCTGAGGGACTACAGCCCAGCCGGGCGTTTCCAGCTCACTACTGCCACCTCTGGTGGTTTAACATATTGTTTAATAAAAGAACTAGTGTGCGTCTGTCTCCTACACTAAGCCTGACCAGTGGTCCCTCTCGGGATTTCCCCCGAGGGCGTGGTCACCTGCCACTGGTCCAAGGATCCACCCACAACTACTTTAATACTACAGATTGCTAAATACCAGCTTTAACAACAGAGCTTTCTGACACATTGCTCAACAGCAATAATTCATTTATCTTTGGTTGCATTGACACTATATCAAGAGGTTGTATTTAATCTTTGCCTTTCTTATGTACCGACTGTACAATATGATCCTTTTAAATATCACATGTGTGCACATATGTTTATTCAGACTTTAAAAGTGAAACTTTTTTCTATGCAAGAATCAAACAATGTAGATATTTCTGTAGTTCATGGTAAGTCTTGGATTCCCCCTGGTCCCACTGAACATTTTGAGATTTGGTCCTTCAGGATATGACATTTGAACAAGAGAAAAAGGAAACATCCTACAATTTGAGATCTGAACATCAAATGGTGTTGAAATCTTTTTCATCCGATTCTTGGATTGTCATCAAACTAGCTGACAAGGGAGGCTCTGTGGTCATCTATAAACAGGTGAATGATACAACATAATACACTCCACTAGATGTTAAACCTACCTCTTGAGATTTTGGAATGCATTCATGATTTAATATCTGTTGAGGCAGCACCTTTTTAAAGAACATTTTTTTTAGATAATAAACTTCAGAAGATTCCTGTAATATATTGGTTGCCCAAGATACATAAAACATTACTGAAACACCATTAAGACCAATCGTGTTGAGCAATGGTTCTGTTTTAAAATCTTTGGCTATACTTTTGGACACATTTTTACATCCACATGTATGTCATATGAGATCATATGTTCAAGATACCACACAGGTACTCAAGAAATTGAATATAAGAACATAATTCTCTGGATCCATTTCCTACAATTCACACAGATTGCCCTTTCTGGACAGGGTGGTCATCAAAAGTGGTAATTCTATTTGTACCAGCGTTCATAGAAAAAACACTGATAGGAACAACCTAATAAGATATCAGAGCCAACATCCAGGGTTTTTTTTAAAGCTGGTTTGCCTGTGAGTCAATTTTTTTAGAATTCAACACATATGTTCCACCATTGCAGAGTTTAAATTACAAGCTTATCGGTTAGCCATGCGGTTTTTTGAAAGGTGGTATCCACTGTCTATTATGAAGAATGCCTATCATTGGGCTTTGTAATTGGATCGGTCAGTTCTCATACAATACTGTGATAAATGCAAAGAAAATCTAACTGTTTGTGTTGTGCCTTTCTTCAAAAAAGCCTCTTGGTTTGTGGACTATATTAAAAATGGTACTGGCATGTTCTTTCTCTACATCATGTTTTTTAAGAGCTCCCTTTAATTTCATATACTCGTGGGACCATTATTAGAGACTCTGTGGTATGCACAGTCCTTCCTGATCTTTCTACTTCAACGGATCATTCAATTTTGGAACATCATTCTTGTAGTCATGATCTCCGCGTGCTACCATTTGTAGGTAACATCTTGACACATCCTACATCGTAATTTGTCATTCATTTGAATTTTTACACCATTTGTGAATCCAGCAATGTGGTTTATTGTCATTCAATATTGATGTCCTCTTGTGTATGTTGGGAGAACAAGGTGCTTGGTTTACACTTGTATTCAAGAGCATCGAAGATGCAGGCACACATTGTGTACCATTTCATTTCTAAGAACCACATATTTGAAGAGCTGCCCTGGGGGATCATTGATGTGGACCTCCCTTCAAAGCATGGTGGTGACTTTGCTTCCTCTTTATATTACAGAGAACACCACTGGATTTTTCTTTTGAATACTGTGTCCCTGTATGGGTTGAATGAAGAGATGAAATGGCATTTTTTTATTTGATAAATATTTTTTTCTTTTTCTGAATGAAATACCATTTTTCTTGGTTTTTGAATGAATTCACATTGATGACATTCATACCACATCTCAGCTGTAGGGATTTAAACTGACGCACACATTTGGCTTATTAGGCAAAGTGGAACAACAAAAAAGATGATGGTACATCCATTTTTACTGGAGTGGTTTACAGGCCTCTGACTCAAATGGAAAAACTAGACAGAGCGCTGGTTGAAAACATCCAAAAGGAGGGAAAAGTATTGATTTTTGGAGATTTTAATCTGCCGGACGTAGACTGAAGTATCCCTTCTGCAGAATCTACCAGAAGCAGAAGGATAGTGGATGCCCTGCAAGGGGCTCTGTTCTAACAAATGGTAATGGAACCCACAAAGGAGGGAGTTATACTTGACCTAGTGCTCACTAACAGGGATATTGTCTCTAATTTATCAGGTGGGTGCCCACTTCAGCACCAATGATCAACAAACAGATTGGTTTGATACTGCAAATAGGATCCGGAGAAGTTAATCAAAGATGCGAGTTTTGAACTTCAAAAATACAGACTTTGTGGAAATGGGGAAATATCTGGAGGCAGAATTTGAAGACTGGGAGAAAATGAGAGAGGTGGAACAACAGTGGGCCAAACTAAAAGGAGCAATTACTAAGGCAACTAATCTATATGTTAGAAAAGTAAACAAAAGCAAGAGAAATAAGAAACCAATCTAGTTATCAAAGGAGGTGGCTGATAAAACAAAAGTAAAAAGAACAGCATTCAAGCAATATAAAGGATCTCAAAAAGAGGAACACAAAGTTTCTGGTGAAACTGAAGGAGATGAAGAAAGCAATCAAGAAAGCAAAAAGTCAGGTGCTTGAAAGGATTGCCAAAGAGGTAAAGAATGGGGACAAATTATTTTTCAGATACATCAGAGAAAGGAGAAAGCTCTAAAGTGGTATAGTGAAACTGAAAGGTGACAGGGATCAACGTGTGGCGTGAGATAAAGAAAAAGCAGAAATATTAAACCCTTACTTCAATTCTGTGTTCACTAATGATGACCCTGGAGAGGGACTGTCACTAATTAGGAAAACATTGCAGGGGGGTGGAGTAGAGAAACTCCATTTACAAAAGAGAATATATGGGAAGAGCTAGGAAATATGAAAGTGGGTAAAGCCATGGGACCTGATGAGATTCATCCCAGGATACTGAGGGAGCTCAGAGATGTGCTAGTGGGTCTGTTGCAAGATCTGTTCAATAGATCCCTGGAAACAGGAGTGGTGCCGGAAGATTGGAGAAGAGCAGTGCTGGTCCCCCTTCGCAAGACTAGGAGCAGAGAGGGAGGCTGGAAACTACAGGCCAGTTAGCCTCACCTCAGTGGTGGGAAAATTAATGGAGACTCTTTTGAAGGAAAGGATAGTGAACTATCTACAATCCAGTGGGTTGCTCAACCCGAGGCAGCATGGATTCACCAGGGGAAGGTCCTGTCAGACAAATCTGATTTTTCTGATTGGGTGACTAGGGAACTGGATTGAGGAAGAGCGTTCGATATGATCTGCTTGGATTTCAGCAAAGCTTTTGATATGGTCCCGAACAGGAGGCTTCTGAATAAAATGAGAAGCTTAGGAGTAAGCGCAAAGGTGTTGGAGTGGATTACAAACTAGATGACAGAAAGAAGGCAGCGTGTGATGGTAAATAGAACCTACTGTGAAGAGAGAATGGTGTTAAGCTGAGTGCCGCAAGGATCAGTGTTGGGACTGGTTCTGTTCAATATCTTTATGAGCGACCCTGCAGAAGGGATTGAAGGCAAAGTTTGTCTATTTGCGGATGATACTAACATCGGCAACAGAGTGGACACACCAGAAGAAGTAGAGAGAATAAGACGTGATTTAAGGAAGCTTGAACGGAGATCGAAGACATGGCAACTGGGATTCAATGCCAAGAGGTGCAGAGTCATGCATCTGGGGTGTGATAATCCAAAAGAAATTTATGTGATGGAGGGTGAAGAGCTGTTGTGCATGGAGCAAGAGAGGGACCTTGTGGTGATAGTCTAGTGATCTGAAGATGGCAAAGTAATGTGACAAGGCAACAGCTAAAGCCAGAAGAATGCTGGGCTGCATAGAGAAAGGAATAACCAGTAAGAAAAAGGAGATGATAATACCCTTGTACAAGTCCTTGGTGAGGCCTCACCTGGAGTACTGTGTTCAATTCTGGAGACCGTGTCTCCAAAAGGACAGAGACAGGATGGAGGCTGTCCAGAGAAGGGAGACAAAAATGGTGGGGCTCTACATCAAATGAGGAGAGGTTGAAGGACCTAAATATGTATACCCTGGAGGAGAGAAGGTAGAGGGGTGATATGATACAGACCTTCAGATACCCAGGGGTAGAACTAGGGGTCACAAAATTAAACTCTAGGGAGGAAGACTCAGAACCAACATCAGGAAATATTTCTTCACGGAGAGGGTGGTGGATGCCTGGAATGCCCTTCTGGAAGAGGTGGTGAAGACAAAAACAATGAAAGATTTCAAAGGGGCATGGGATAAATACTGTGGATCCCTAGGGACTAAAGGATGGAAATGAAGAGGGAAGTGCATGGGGTTAACTTGCAATGTGGCAGTTGCTACCCTCAACCAATAGGCCTTCATGCTGTTCATGCAACTCCAGTATTGCTCTCTGCTCCAATACTACTCTTTGCTTTAACAATAGGATGAAAATTTAAAAAAAAGGGGGGGGGGAATTGGACTCAGACAGCAACAACGAGGACACTTAATTTTAAGGTCTGTGAAAACAAGTAGGAATGGGGGTAGCTTGCTGATGCAGCTGTTACTACCCTTAACCAATAAGCTTGAAACTTCTGATTCTACCACAAGCTTGCTGAGCAGACTGAATGGACCATTTGTTCCTTTTCTGCCGACATTTCTATGTTTCTATATATAGCAAGGAAAGAATTAAAACTTAGCCCATTTGCAGATGACATGGTTTATTACATAGAAACATAGAAATGACGACAGAAAAAGACCAATCGGCCCATCCAGTCTGCCCAGCAAGCTCCCACACTTATTTTTCCATACTTATCGGTTTCACCGACAACAAAGTTCAGGGCCCTTGTTGGTAATTGATTCAAATTTCCTGCCACCCCCTGCCATTGATGCAGAGAGTAATGTTGGAGTTGCCTCAAAGGTGAGCATAAGGCTTAATGGTTAAGGGTAGTAACTGCCGCATCAAGCAAGTTACTCCAATGCTTGTTTACCCAGACTGCACAGATCAATGCCTTGTTAGATGTTGTCTGAATGTAAATCCTCTTTTCCACATTTCTCCTTTTCGTTAAGCAGAGAGCAATGCTGTGTATGCATTCAAAGTGAATTATCAGGCTTAATTGGTTTAGGGTAGTAACCACCGCAATAAGCAAGCTACCCCCACGCTTATTTGTTTACCCAGACTGTGTAGTTCAGTCCTTGTTGGTTGTTGTCTGAATGCAAATCCTCTTTTCCACATTTTCCTTTGCCGTTGAAGCAAAGAGCAATGTTGGAGTTGCATTAAGCGTGTGAAAGCTTATTGAGTAAGGGTAGTAAACACCAGGTAGTAGCTATCATTCCAGCAAGCCACCCCCATGGCTCTTCTCTTCATTCCCATCATCTAGCCTTTATGGATCCACAGTGTTTATCCCATGCCCCTTTGAAATCCTTCACAGTTTTAGTCTTCACCACTTCTTCCTGAAGGGCATTCTAGGCATCCACCACCTTCTCCGTGAAGAAGTACTTCCTCACACTGGTTCTGAGTCTTCCACCCTGGAGTTTCAAATCGTGACCCCTAGTTCTACTGATTTCTTTCCAACTGAAAAGGTTTGTTGTTGACCATGGATCATTAAAACCTTCCAAGTATCTGAAAGTTGGTATCATATTACCCCTGCTCCTATTTTTGACATAAGAACATGCTATACTAGGTCAGACCAAGGGTCCATCAAGCCCAGCATCCTGTTTCCAACAATGGCCAATCCAGGCCATAAGAACCTGGCAAGTACCCAAAAGCTAAGTCTATTCCATGTTACCATTGTTAGTAATAGCAGTGGCTATTTTCTAAGTCAACTTAATTAATAGCAGGTAATGGACTTCTCCTCCAAGAACTTATCCAATCCTTTTTTAAACACAGCTATACTAACTGCACTAACCACATCCTCTGGCAACAAATTCCAGAGTTTAATTGTGCATTGAGTAAAAAAGAACTTTCTCCATTTAGTTTTAAATGTGCCACACGCTGACTTCATGGAGTGCCCCCTAGTCTTTCTATTATCTGAAAGAGTAAACAACCGATTCACATCTACCCATTCTAGACCTCTCATGATTTTAAACACCTCTATCATATCCCCCCTCAGCCGTCTCTTCTCCAAGCTGAAAAGTCCTAACCTCTTTAGTCTTTCCTCATAGGGGAGCTGTTCCATTCCCCTTATCATTTTGGTAGCCCTTCTCTGTACCTTCTCCATCGCAATTATATCTTTTTTGAGATGCGGCGACCAGAACTGTACACAGTATTCAAGGTGCAGTCTCACCATGGAGTGATACAGAGGCATTATGACATTTTCCGTTTTATTCACCATTTCCTTTCTAATAATTCCCAACATTCTGTTTGCTTTTTTGACTGCCGAAGTACACTGAACCGACGATTTCAATGTGTTATCCACTATGACGCCTAGATCTCTTTCTTGGGTTGTAGCACCTAATATGGAACCTAACATTATGTAACTATAGCATGGGTTATTTTTCCCTATATGCATCACCTTGCACTTATCCATATTAAATTTCATCTGGCATTTTAATGCCCAATTTTCCAGTCTCACAAGGTCTTCCTGCAATTTATCACAATCTGCTTGTGATTTAACTATTCAGAACAATTTTGTATCATCTGCAAATTTGATTATCTCACTCGTCGTATTTCTTTCCAGATCATTTATAAATATATTCAAAAGTAAGGGTCCCAATACAGATCCCTGAGGCACTCCACTGCCCACTCCCTTCCACTGAGAAAATTGTCCATTTAATCCTACTCTCTGTTTCCTGTCTTTTAGCCAGTTTGCAATCCACGAAAGGACATCGCTACCTATCCCATGACTTTTTACTTTTCCTAGAAGCCTCTCATGAGGAACTTTGTCAAACGCCTTCTGAAAATCCAAGTATACTACATCTACCGGTTCACCTTTATCCACATGTTTATTAATTCCTTCAAAAACGTGAAGCAGATTTGTGAGGCAATGCTTGGAACAACTGATTCACTCTATTCACATTAGGAACTTTTTCAGGTCTGAAAAATTAAGGAAAATCTGAAGCATACCCCTTAATTCCAGCCTTTAAAGGCACCTGGAAATCACCTTTTCCCTTCAAATGGTTTTTGACATCTTTAAAATACTTAGGTATTCAACTGGCTTGCAGTGAAGAAGGGATATACCAATTAAATATTGTGCAGGCTTTGTCAAATTGCAAGAATTTAATAACTAAGTGGATGGACTATCCTTTAAGGGTAGATGTGTAGTAGTTAAGATAGTAATTTTACCAAAGAGTTATTTGAATGCAGATGCTCTCATTATGGATTTGAGTGAAGGATATTTTGGGTTTCAGGTCTACCATAATAGGCTTTATTTAGAAAAAGAAAAGAGCAAAAATTAATTTTACTTTATTGTGTAAAGAAAAAAAACTGAGAAGTCAAGCATTACCTGACTTGAGAACATATAATGTAGCAGCTTTATTGTGCTTTATATGAGATTGGGTATCATTACAAGCTAAAATTGATCCAGACCAATTGTGAATAAAGCTGGTTAAGCCCTGGACCCCAATTAATTTATTGCATCGCTCATATCCACAAGCATTATTGGACAGTTGGGAATTTTGTTTTTAATCTATTAATAAAGCCTGCAAGTGGTGGTGAACAACTAATAAACTCTCCTCCAATATATCTCCTTTTCTATTGTTGGTGGGCAATCCAGATTTCCCAAGCAGTATGGATTTTGGAGTGTACAAAGTATGGAGGAATAGGGGATTGTACTATACAAGGCAACTGGTACATCCTGAAACTTGTCATATTTACTCTTTTCAACAACTGAAAGTGAAATGGGATATAGAACATAAGAACATAAGAAATTGCCATGCTGGGTCAGACCAAGAATCCATCAAGCCCAGCATCCTGTTTCCAACAAAGGCCAAACCAGGCCACAAGAACCTAGCAAGTAGCCACACACTAAGAAGATCCCATGGTACTGATGCCAGTAATAGCAGAGGCAATTCCCTAAGTCAACTTGATTAATATCAGTTATTGGACTTCTCCTCCAAGAACTTATCTTTTAAACCCAGTTACACTAACTGCACTAACCACATCCTCTGGCAACAAATTCCAGAGCTTAATTGTGCATTAAGTGAAAAGGAATTTTCTCCAATTAGTCTTAAATGTGCTACTTGCTAACTTCATGGAATGCCCCCTAATCCTTCTATAATCTGAAAGTGTAAATAACCAATTCACATCTACTCGTTCAAGACATCTCATTTATTTTTTATTTATTTAATTCTTTTCTATACCGACATTCATGACGCCTGTCATATCACATCGGTTCACATCGAACAAGGGTAAATTAACATTAACTTAATCGTAGCTAGGAAGCTATTAATAGAGTTAAGAGAAGAGGTGAGCTACAATGAACGAGGGTTTCTGGAACTTGGAGGATGGAAGAGAGAAAGGAGAGAGGGACATTTAAGTAGTAGTCTAAATATTGAATAACCGCGGAAGGGGACAGATGAAATTTGTTATGACAACAATATACATAAGAAAAAAATATATATATATACACATTATACAATACTGAATGTAATATTACAGATAATAGGCTAGTGACAGGCTTGTTTGAACAGCCATGTCTTAAGTTTTTTCTTAAAGGCCAGCGGGCAGTTTTCTTGGCGTAGGTCTGGAGGCATGGTGTTCCACAGAGATGGCCCAGCTGTGGAGAAGGCACATTCCCTGGTGGATGTGTGGAGTGTGGATTTGGTGGGAGGGGCTTGAAGGGTTCCTTTATAGGCCGCTCTAACCGGTCTATTTGAAGTATGGAGTCGTAGCGGGATTTTTAGCTCGAGCGAGTGCTGATTGTGGATGGTCTTGTGAATAATGGTGAGAGACTTATGAAGGATTCTGAAGCTTATGGGGAGCCAATGGAGATGCCTGAGGATGGGCGTAATGTGATCTCGTTGGCTGAAGTTGGTTAGGATTCTTGCAGCAGCATTCTGGAGCATCTGCAAGGGTTTTGTGGTGGTTGCGGGGAGGCCAAGAAGGAGAGAGTTGCAGTAGTCGATTTTAGAGAAAAGGGTAGCTTGGAGGACCGTCCAAAAGTCATAGAAGTGGAGGAGGGGTCTAAGACTTCAGAATTTGTAGTTTGTAGAAGCAGACTTTAGTTGTGTTGTTAACAAATTTTTTTAAGTTCAGTCGGTTGGGCGTAATGGGATGGGCGTAATGTGATCTCGGATGGGCGTAACAGCAGGGGAGAAGAAAAGAGGGTTCGCACTCACAAAGCGGGGAGTAGCTGGCTTGTTACGGCGGTTACTACCCCAAACCAAATGGGCCTGATACTTCACTTTCGATGCACATCCAGCATGGCTCTATGCTTCAACGGCATGGGAGAAGACTTATACGTCACGCATATCCAGCATAGCTCCCTGCTTCAACGGCAGGGGAGAAGAAAAACAACCAATAAGGGCTAATAACATAGTCTGGGTAAAACAAATAAGCATGGGTGCAGCTTGCTTATTGCGGCGGCTACTACCCCAAACTAATCAAGCTAGATATTTCACTTGGATGCAGCTCCATCACTGCTCTCTACATTAAAGGTGGGGATGGAAGGGAAATAGAACCAAGAGCTAAGAGAAACAGATAAGTATGAGAGAAAATATGTGTGAAGCTTGCTGGGCAGACTAGATGGGCCATTTGGTCTTCTTCTGCCGTCATTTCTATGTTTCTATGTTTCTATGGTTGTCCAGTATAACTCAGAGGTCTCTCGCTTGGGCAGTTGAGGGGCCAGGGAGGGAAAGGTTATTGTGGTCCGGGGAAATGATGAGGAGTTCAGTTTTGGCCGTATTGAGGACGAGGTTGACACTGGTGAGGAGGAGGTTGATGGAGTGAAGGCAGCTGTCCCAGAACTTGAGGGTTTTGGGGAGGGATTCTGTTATGGGAATAAGTATCTGCACGTCATCAGCGTATATGAAATGAGTTAGATTTAGTTTTGCGAGGAACTGGCAGAGGGGCAAGAGATAGATAATAAAGAGGGTGGGGGAGAGGGAAGAGCCTTGGGGTACTCCAAGTGTTGAGCTGAGGGGAGGGGATTCTTTGTTGCTTATTCTGACCTTATAGTATCTGTTGCTAAGGAAGGACTCAAACCATCTGAGGACAGTACCTGAGATACCTGTGTCTGAGAGGCGGTTTAGGAGGAAAGAGTGATTCACGGTATCAAAAGCGGAGGAGATGTCGAGCAGAACCAGTAGGTATGGTTGTCCTTTGTCTAATCCCATGAGGAGGGTATCCGTGAGAGAAATTAGAAGGGATTCTGTGTTTATGAATTTACGGAAGCCAAACTGAGCGGGATAAAGAATTTTGTGTTCGTCTAGGTAGTCGGAGAGTTGGGTGTTGACTAGTCTCTCCATGAGTTTGGTGATGAAAGGCAGGTTGGAGATGGGACGGAAGTTAGAGGGATCTCCTGGATCAAGGTTAGGTTTCTTCAGTAGGGGTTTAAGGGTGGCGAGTTTCCCCCCTCAGCCATCTCTTCTCCAAACTGAACAGCCCTAACCTCTTCAGCCTTTCCTCATAGGGGAGCTGTTCCATCCCCTTTATCATTTTGGTCGCTCTTCTCTGTACCTTCTCCATCACAACTATGTGTTTTTTGAGATGCGGCGACCAGAATTGTACACAGTATTCAAGATTTGGTCTCACTATGGAGCGATACAGAGATTATTATGACATTTTCCGTTTTGTTAACTATTCTCTTCTTAATAATTCCTAACATTCTGTTTGCTTTTTTAACTGCTGCAGCACACTGAGCCGACGATTTCAAAGTATTATCCATATTAGGATTTCAAAGTATTACCCATATTAGGAGCAACCACCCAGGAAAAGATCTAGGCATCATAGTGGATAATACTTTAAAATCGTCGGCTCAGTGTGCTGCCAAAGTCATAGTTCTAAACTATGTGATTTTTTAAATTTCATTCATAACTTACTATCCAAATTGCTGAATACTACTTTGACATGGAATGGCAAGATATTATACTTATTCGATGATGATAAAGTATTGCCAAAAGGGGGAGCCAAAGTGATTAGTATAGCATTAACATTGGCCAAAAAAGTTATCTTTTTGAACAGGCACAATGACCACCCACCCAATATATCTATTTGGAAATCAGAAATGAGAAATTATGCTATTATGGAGAAAACATATCAAAAAACATATAGTGGAAATCTAGTGTACCTGTTGAAACAGAGAGCTTATTTTCAATTGTGATCCAAAGTATTAAGACTGTTATAAATAATTGACATTAGCACTTTTATAAGTCAGCCCTTGGATCACGATTATTGTTTTGATGTATGTATGAAGATGGATGACTGGGCATGAATGAGTTCTGTAAGTGGTTTATACTGGAAAAGAGAAATGGAGCAAGGAAAGACATATTATGATTTTTGGTATATTACATTATATTTGTTGGATTATAATAATGTTTTATTTTGCATGCACAACTTATACTGTAATTTTGCAATATTTGCTTCAATAAAGAAATTTTTTTTTAAAAAATCACTACTTTATGGAACATCAGGTAAATGAGTCCAAAAGAAACAATGGGGATGTCTCACATATGGTAAGGTTTGGAGATTTCATATAGGAGGTGGAGCTTTTATAAACCTTTCATTTATTTAACAAAAACATAATACAAAATATTTATATATGACAAAGCTGCTGTTCTTCATATGTAGCTTTAAAAATGAAAGTATTTCCAAGCAGGATTCATACTGAGCTACCTCTTGTAACTTAGTCTCCAACTTTAATCAAAGTTCACATAACTGGTAATGGTCATGTATTGATCTGTACATCAAATCGGCAATCCTTAAGTCCTAAATAGGACATTCAATCTCTAGCCATGATTCATTTACCAATGATCCATAATTTATCAAAGAACAACATGTAGCACATAGTGACTTACAACAGGATGGTTCCATAGTAGTAAACATGGATGTCAAAGACCCTACTCATATTTAAGGTGAGGATTGATTCCCCTTTGGATCATGCATTGGGTAATTCTTGGATTAACAACTAAGAGCATCGCTTTTTGAAAGTGGACAGCCCGAAAATTCCAGTCATGTATGTGTTCCAAAAAATACATAAAACATTAAATAATCCACAAGAAACATCCACTGTTTCAGCCCGAGGGTCTTTATTGGAGCTACTGTCCACCTTCGTTGAAAGGTTCCTGTGTCCAGCCATACCATTATTACTATCTTATCCAAGCAATTCAGCAGATATCAACATGCCTCAACAATATACTGGTCCCTTTAATGGTTTGAGCCTTACTATGATAGATGTAGTTTCGTTGTACACCATATCTATCTTGGTAGGGATGAAGCATTAGTCATTATTGAACAGACATTAAGTAATAGTGATTTATAGTTGTGCTTATTAGTTTACATACCCCTGGCAGAATTTATAAGATGTGTAGCAGTTTAAGAAAACATGACTGTTCAGACAAAACATCTTATTTTTTATTGTGGTTCAAATTAAACTGTTTTATGCATCATAGAATAGCACAATCATTAAACAAACCATAGCAATAAAGGAAATAAAATGGTCCTGTTCAGAAGTTTACATACCCTTAGTTCTTAATATTGTATATTGTCCCCTTTGCATCAATGACAGCTTGTAGTCTTATGATAGTTGTGAATGAGGCTCTTTATTTTCTCATGTGGTAAATTTGCCTATTCCTCTTGGCAATTCTTGTAAATTCTTTGGTTGTCTAGCATGATCTGCATGTTTGAGTTCTTCTCAAAGTGGCTCAATGATGTTGAGGTCAGGAGACTGTGATGGCCACTCCAGAACCTTCACTTTCTTCTGCTGCAGCCACTGAAGGGTTGACTTGGCCTCATGTTTCAGAACATTGTCATTTTGGAAAGTCCAAGTGCACCCCATGAACAGCTTCCTGGCTGATGAATGCAAATTCTCTTCCAGTATTTTCAGATAAGATGCAGATTCATCCTTTCATCAATTTTGACTAAATTCCCTCACACCCCCCAAACAGCAGAGATCTGCCTCCATGCTTCACAGTAGGGATTGTGTTGACCCCCTCTCCAAACAATATTTATAGCTGTGATTATAAAGTTCAATTTTGTGTCATCACTCCAGATTTTGTTCCAGAAGATTTGAGGCTTCTCTAGGTGCTGTTTGGCATATTGTAAGTGAGTTGCTTTGTGACATTGGTGTAGCAATGGGTTTTTTTCTGGAAGCTCTACCATGCAGCCCATTTTGCCAAAGTATCTCCTTATTGTGCATGCTGAAACACCCACACCACTTTGTTTCAGAGATGCTTGTATTTTAGTAGAAATTGCTTGAAGTTTTTTCTTTGCATCCCAACAAATTTTCCTGGTAGTTGTGTCTGAAATCTTTCTTGATTTGGCTTGATATTAACCAAACCCATAATTTTGCACTTCTTGAACAGTACTGATACATATTTTCAAATCTTTGGATATCTTTTTATATCCTTTTCCCAAGATTTATGTTCAAACAATTTTATTGAGTTTTAACAAAAAAACAAGTACAACTTTGAGGAAGGTATGTTCCTGAACCAACCTCATATTCCAAGTCTTACAACTGCGAGATACAATTTTGTACTCCCCAATCCCATCCCCTACTGCTGCCCCCCCCAACCCCTATCCTCCCCCCCCCCCCCCCCCCCAATGAGGCTAAGTAAGTGAGACGGTTTGGAGATTAGCAGTAATCCTGTAAAGAAGTCTTTCATGGTCCATGACATCGAGAAATTAATCATTCATTACTAGACTGCATGCTCGATGAGGTAGACGTTGTAGATATGGGTCCCAGGTTGAAAGAAACATGCGTCGGTGACGTGGTGATTCTCGGGACACCAAACTTTCCATGGTCATCAGGGCATGTAGGTGGTTCCTCCAGACCCAGAAAGATGGCGAGTCAGAGGAGCAACAAACCAACAAAATTACTTTTTTCCCCACTAGGCACGCTTTTTGCAAAAGTAGGCATGAGCCAGGATTCCTAATTCTAATAGGGGATACACACCCAAATAAGAACCACATGGTGGAAAATGGAAGATGCATGTCCAATACGTCTTCCAGGTAGTTCGCTACTTTGCGCCAAAAGCGGTTCACAAATGGGCAGGACCAAAATACATGGGAGAGGGTACCCACTGCATTATTACAATGAATACAAGTTGCCAAGGACGCTATAGTCAACTGTCTCACCCGTAAAGGCGACATGTATGCCCGGCATAAAAATTTAAATTGCAACTCCCGGTAATACATGTTGGTAGAGATCCTGGCTATGTGCAGAAAACCCACTCGTAAGATATAGCTTGTCACAGTAAAGTCTCCATCTTGATTCCAACGGGCCTCTAAAAGAGCAGATATCCAACCGTACAGATTGACACATATATTTATAATAACTAGACATAGAAGGAACTTTGGTATGGTCAAAGTGAAAGACTTTATCTAAAGCATGAAACACTGAAGGCTGTCGTGAGACTTCAGGTAGCGCCCCAATATAGTGGCAAATTTGTAGGTATGAAAAGGTACGAGAGACCCCTAGACCATTCAGTTCAAAAAATTCTTCAAAGTCCAAAATTACCCCCTCCCTCGTTAGGAGATGCCCCAGGAAGGTAATTCCTTTAGTTTCCCAAATCCGAAAAGTACCAGAGTGGGATCCCAGGGAGAAGTCGGCATTCCCCATTATAGGGAGGACGTATGCACATAGCCTAGAAATATGCAACAGCGCGGATAGCCGCATCCAGGTTTGCCGGATAGGCTTAATTAGTGCCGACTGGATTAAAAACTGGATTAAAAACAGCTCCATCACTGCTCTCTACATTAATGGTGGGGGTGGAAAGGGAATAGAACAAGGAGCTAAGAGAAACAGATAAGAATGAGAGAAAAAATGTGTGAGGCTTGCTGGGCAGACTGGATGGGCCATTCGGTCTTCTTCTGCCGTCATTTCTATGTTTCTATGTTTCTATGAGACTATCAGACTGCGCCTGCAAAACATATGGAGGGGTTTGCGGGTGTGTAGCTGCCGTATCCGCTCCCAATGGAGCATAGTGGGCTTTACGCAGAAGCCAATCACGGAGCACCCGCAAATTACAAGCCAAGTTGTATAAGGCCAAATCCGGGAGCCCCAAACCACCATCCCCCCATCAGGTTTTCAACCAGGAGAGAGGTACCCTGGACTTCCCACTCCTCCATACAAAATGCGGATTGCACCATCTAATTTAGCCAGATTCTTCTTCCGTATCAGTAATGGTAAATTTTGTAAAAGATAAAGCCATCAAGGGAGGATGGTCATCTTAAATAAATTTATCTGGCCCCCTAGGGAAAGTGGTAAGTTATGCCAAGTGGCCAAAGTATCCTGAGTTTGCCGAAGCAGCCTTGGGATTTTCACCCCGTAGGTCTATTCTGGGTCGGCGGGGATACGCACGCCAAGATAACTAATGGTATCCCCAGCCCATTGTAAAGGAAACTGATCTGGCCATTGGTCTTTCAGAGCTTCAGGGAATGCTAACGCTGAGGACTTAGATTCATTTAGACGCAATCCAGAAAAAACCCAAAACTCCATATCAGGCGCAGCAATGGGGGCAGCGAAGCCTGCGTTTCCGTTATAAAAACAAGTAAATCATCCGCAAAAGCTACACATTTAAAAATCTGTGGCCCGAAACGGACGCCACGGATGGCAGGCTTGAGCTGAATGGCAAGCAAGAGGGGTTCCACTTGTAATAGGAATAATAGTGGAGACAAAAGGCAGCCTTGATGTGTGCCCCTGGTCACAAAAAATGGCATAGTTTGCGCCCCATTGGCAGTGATTACTGCTTGAGGATTGTAATGTAGCAGCTGAAGAGCCTTGAAGAAAAATCCCTTGAAGCCCATCTTTTGCATTATATGAAATAAATACTGCCACTCCACTCTATCAAATGCCTTCTCAGCAAAGCTAATGGCCAAGTATGGGGTAGACATTTGTTGGCACATAGTCATTGCCGTCAATACTCTGTGTATGTTAGCTAAGGCGTAATGCTGGTGCACAAATCCTACCTGATGGTCCCCAATAAGAGTGGGAAGAATAATGGCGAGTCTGTCAGCCAATATCTTAGCTAAGAGTTTCTGATCATAATTAAGGAGTGAGATGGGGCGATATGATTCAGGTAATAGCGGGTCTTTACCGGCTTTAGGTATGAGTGTAATGTGGGTGAGATTTGAATTAATAGGGCACGAGCCTTGCTCTACTAGGTCTGTAAATACGCCTGTCAATGAAGGGGAGATTGAGTCCGCTAGAAGCTTATAAAACTCCGCCGTGTATCCATCAGGTCTGGGGGCTTTAAAGCCCTTCGAGCGATGAATGGCGAGCCGAACCTCTGCCTCAGTTATAGGCATATTTAGTCCTTCTCTTTGATCCTTTGTTAAACAAGGGAGAGATAATTGATCACAAAATTTGTCGCAGGCTGCTGCATTCCATCCCTCGGTCTCGTATAAAGAAGAGAAAAAATTGCGAAAACATTGTAAGACTGAAGAAGTATCTCTGAACATCTGACCCTGAGGCGATCGCAGGGTTGGGATAAAGCGGCATTTAAGCTCCGAGCGAATTAAGTTAGACATCATCTTCCCCGCTTTGTTACTGTACTGATAAAGTTGAAATTGGTAATATAGGTGACTCTTTTTGGCCCGTTGATGCAGAAGGGAGTTCAGTGCATGATGTTGGGATAAATACATGTTGTGTGCCTTCTTTGTTCCCAAGACAGACCACTGAAGGTGAGATTTACATACTTGAGCGCTAAGTACCAGAATACAATGGTTAAGCACTTTCCGGTGATGCGTGACAAAAGAGATTATTTCGCCTCGCAATACTGCTTTCGTAGTATACCAGAATAAAACAGGTTGAGATACATGTGCCTGATTAAGAACTGCCCTAAATTTCCCATCCGAGGCCAGAAAATAGGGGTAGCACCAAATTTTTGGGGCAGGGGTATTATCCAAGAACTGAAAGTCTACCTATATCGGGGCACGGTCTGAGACCACTATGTTATCAATGCCTGCTTCCCGTACACAATGAAAAACGTGTGAGCTGACGAGAAAATAATCTATGTGCAAATAAGACGCATGCGCCCGCGAGACATGAGTGAAATCTCATTCAGTTGGGTGGAGGGTACACCAAACATCTAACAAATGCAGAGTATTTTCTAGCATTGCAGGGCCTTTACCCATACCCAACTCCCAGCGCCGACTGGGACGCATCCACCTGGAGGTCTCAAACGGTGTTAAAGTCTCCCCCTAGAATCATAACCTCAGTGAAATAAGGGAGAAGAAGAGTATAAAGGCCTCTGAAAAAAGAAGGATCATAATTATTTGGTGCATAAGTATTACACATTACCACAGTCTGATTAAAGAGCTCAGTAACCAGAATGAGGTATCGACCTTGGGGGTTCTTAACGTCTTTGCACATTTTGAAGGGGAGTTGCTTATTAAGTAAGAGTGACACCCCTGCCGACTTAGAGGAGGCCGATGCAAATCTTACTTCCCCCACCCAGGTGCGTCGAAGTTTTGCATGCTCAAGATCTGTAAGGTGGGTTTCTTGCAAAAAAGCCACCGCTGCATATTTTTTCTTCAAGAGAGTAAGTACCTTAGAGCGCTTGGCAGGGGAGTTAAGCCTGCATACATTCCAGGAAATGAAGCAGGTGATATTACTCATAGATCCTCACATAAGAAAAAAACCATTGTGAGTTGAGTTTAATGTGTCCTGTGGAAACCCTCCCAGCTGAGGTCCCCACATAGGAATTCCGCTTTCCAATGAAGCGAAGTGGCGTGCAATGAAAGACCAATTGCAGCTTCTCACAAACCTGTTTGAATCTACTGACGTACCCTCTTTCCAAACCCACCCCACCTCCCAGCCCCCATTTCCTATCAACCCCCCTACTATCCCACCCTTCCCGTTCCCTCCCCAAACCTCCTCCTATCCCCTCCCTTCTTCCCCTGCCCCCCCCCCCCCCGATTCCCAACCCCCATTCACCTTAACAACCACACCATTCTGTCCTCTACTAAGAAGACTCTGAGATCCGATATTGATGTGACCAGGGTCCACCCCAGTTCCAAAGTCTGTACTGGTCATATACCAAAGTCCCACAAGATCGCATCCCAAGTAAGGCATTATTAGTGGGCCATCAGGGGAGAACAGACCTTAAACTCCAAGTTGTCTGCGTAAAACATTGGTATGAACAGGGTGCCCCTGAAAACGCTATACATAAACATACCCCAGCTTTGAGATGAGGGGGATGACCTGCAATTGGGAAACCAGGCCAAACACAGTAAATGTACAATAATAAATGAGAGACATGAAAGACACAGTCAGATAAACTGGGTGAAGAGCAACCATAGGCATAACCTATATATTACATAGGCATATATTACATAGGCATATATTACATAGGCATAACCTATATAGTTAGTTTGTTTTTCTTATTTACTTAGACCAAATTTTCTGTTTTTTGTTCCAAGATTTGTTCCATGTAAACTGCCACCCGGCAGTAATTATTACGGTTAACTGTGAACCGGAGTGATATGTATTGTATACAGGAACTCCGGTATATAAAAACCATAAATAAATAAATTACAGTTAGTTGCCAATAGCGTCCAATAATTTTATTCCCCCAGTATCCCCGAGGGGAGTAATCCCGCGGCATCTCCAAGAGTTAGTCCCGGGGGCTTATTGTTGAAGTTCCACATGTTGGCAATTGGAGGGGCAGCTGCAGAACAAACACAGCAGATCTCAGGAAGAAAAGAAAATAAAACAAAAACCGCAAATACTCGGTATCCCCCAAGCCATGTAGACCCGCAGCTTCAAGGGTGGGAAGTGTTGTCTGACCAGTTTTGTAATCCGTAGCTGATAGATAGTTCGGCCATGGCGCATATTCAAAAAACATTCCAGTGAGTATTTGTTCTAGCAAAAAAAGGACTACTCCCCAAAAAATTGTCCCCCAATGTAAGCTGTTGATACAACGCACAAGGAAACCACACACCGCCGAAGTGCCACCTGAGTGTTGAGGGGGTGAGTAGGGTGGCCTTTGCCACCCCATGCCAAAGAGTCCATAATTATACACACTACCATGCCCGAGTGGCACAGAGGTCACTTGCTGATCAAAATTACATCTCCTTGAGAGAAACAAAAAAAAATATGTGTGAATGGGGCCAAATACGATCAATGCAGAATCCAGCTCCAAGCAGGGAATCCCAACAAGGTCGGGGAGTCTCAAGTCCTCAGGAATCGCAGCTTCCCGGCCTTTATGAGTGAGCGCGACAAGTGTGCTATGTGAGTCGTGTCTCTAAAAAAATACCAGGTCCTTTACCATGTCTTAACGCTGCGATTTCTACGATATCAATCACCCACCCTGCCCCCAGCTCCGGGTGTCATGGTAGAAAATTAATTCCAGTCGTGTATTGCAGGCCATCCTCATGTGGAAATCGTGTGGAATTAACAGATCCACGAACAGAATCGCAAATGCAAATAACAGGCTAAACAAATATGTCTCGTATTCAAACACAAGGGTCGTGGTGAGGTATGCCCCCAGCCCAAGTCAAAGCGCAGGGCGAGGGTCCACTCCCACAACTCGAGAGCAAAGAAACAAGTGTTTCCAGGGTTGTAGCCCTCGTTAAACCTCATTGTCAGCTTGGGAGAGTATTCAGAAAGGCTTGTGCTGCTGCAGGTGTTTCAAAATAGTGTGCCCAGTCCGAGTGCCAAATTCGTAAGCATGTAGGAAACAGCAGGGAGAATTTTAGGCCTCGGTTATGAAGGGTAGAACAGATGGGCATGAAGCTCCGGCGAGCTTCCGAGACTGCGGCCGAATAATCCTGAAATATTCGGATAGGGTGGTCCTGCCGAGCAGCTCAGATCGTGCTCGGGAGGCCCGCCAGATCTTGGATTTATGTGCTGAATTTAAGATTTTGGCGACAATCAGCCTTGGACGTCCTGAAGCCGCCTTCTTCACCCTGAGTCGGTGTGCTCTTTCCACAGTCAACTTTCCTTGTAAGTGCGGGAGCGCCAGTGCCTCGGGAATCCACTCCTCCAGCAAAGTACAAAGAGACCTTTCATCTGTTTCCTCCGGGAAACCTAAGACATGGAGGTTATCCTGCCTTGCCCTATTTTCCAGCTCATCAACCTTAGCATGCAAGGTGAGCAGTTGTTTGTCATGGTCCGCCATTTTATTTGCACTAGTGGTCACGTCATCTTCCAGCTGAGAGATCCGGTTCTCAGCTTGATCTAATCGAGGGTGAAGTGTGGATAGAGTATCCTTGACCTCCCCTAACTGGGACGTTATATAAGCCAGTTTATCATCTAGGGCTTCCTTAATCACTTCCTTTATGTCGGCAATCGTAAGCGCCGCAGGGGAGGGAGGGGACTCACCCTCACTGGCGGCCGCCATCTTAGGTTTGGGAGCCTTAGGTTTTTCCTTCTCACGTTTTCCCCCTTTGGATGTCATCACTGGCGAAGATTTATTCATAAACCAGACGATGGACATAAGCTCCGTCCACCAGTTTTTTTGGCTGCTGGAAAAATGTGGTTTACGCACTGGGATGGAGCGCGCTGAACGGAGTGGGCCCTAGAGCCAGCGAGAGCACGTCCTCCTGGCTCAACACATCACGTGATCTCCCCTTTTTTTATAAAGTTGAACTACTTTTGTTCACAGAACCTTTGACAGTTCTTTTGCTTTCCCCATGCTTCAGTAATCAATGAAGTCAGTGGGGCGGGGGGGGGGGGGGGCGCGGGGAAGCGCAGTTTCATGTCTAAGAAAGAGAATCAAGGTGTATTGGGCCCACAGGAGAAAAAAATCACCATCACATTTATCTGTTTATAGTTTTTTGAACTTTCAGCTTAAGACAATAAATTAGAAATATTTGCACTTGTGAAATACTCCTCCTTTCCACACGGCTTTTCGTTCATTTGTTTCTATATATAACCATCATGACAAACTGCCCTGAAAACTGTGCACATTTCTAGATAGTTTATGACGGTGGTAAAAACTGCTAGCATTTATTTGGATTATCTGACATTTTGGGAAAGGGTAAAGACCAAAATATATCCTGGGAAATGGTGAAAATAGTGCCTAAGGGTGGGATTGGAGGCTACAGTGTAATGATATAAATAGTCTGCAGAAGTAAAAGTGGTTGTATTTAATTGTATATTTCATTTGTTCAAATATATTTTAAATTTTTATAAGTTTTTTGTTGAGTTTTATTTGCTGACTTGCTTGTATACCAGTTTGGGCAGTCTTGATTAAGACTGAGAAGGCAGTTGACAAAAACTGTGAAATAAACAAAATAAGAAATTTGACATCAAAGATTTATCATAAAATATCAAGAATACTTTTTTCAGTGCTACACATTAAGCACAATAAACTTGGGGATTTGTATCCAAATATCAGCATTTTATCTGTACTGCCATCCAAACCCAAATGTTGAGGGAATAGCATGTGATTATCTATCTGCTCTTACCTCTCTGGAATCCTCTGAAAATATGAAAAGAAACTGCCAGCAGGAAGGAACATAACAAGTCTCAACATTCTAAGGATCGCTTTCGTATTCTCTTATAAATGCAACAAAAAACCCATGACAGAGAGAGAAGAACTTTAATAACAAATGTGTTTCTGCAAATTGAAAGTTTTCAGGCAATAGGAAGGGATTCAGCACCTCTCAGCATTAGAAAGAACATTTACTACATGACAGTCCGCAAGGACTAAAAATAGCAATAGTGAACAAAGCACACAATTTCAAGTCCAACTGGAGAAGGCCAAAGAGAAGTAATATAAAAGTGCCACAAATAACCATACAGGTAGGCAGGCAGGTGCCACCAACATAAGATGAAAAAAAAAAAAAAAAAGGAAGCGATTCACCTTATTGGTGGCACCTATCTGCCACATAAGGCAGAAGAAAAGCATTTTGGCACTCTCAAGTGTCCCATACAATGCTAGGCAATGCTTTTATCTCCTCTAGATTTTCCATCCCCTATCACCCTTTGACCACTTTGTCCCCCTTCCTTTTCCTGAATAGTTTCTCACACATTTCTGATTGTGTTCCTCTTCTTCCTTTCTGTGTCAGGCCACAGATTCTGCTTCATGCAGCAGTATTACCTGGATCCTCTGCCTCAGGTCCTCACCTATTTGCTTCTCTCTTCCTCTGCACCATTTTCCTCTCTCCTCCTCCCCCCTACCGTCTCAGACTGAAAATAGCGCGGTACTACACAGAAACTCTAGCACAAGCAAGTCATAAATAGGAAAGAAAATACTTCTAATCCCTGTCTCTTCCCACAGTCTAGTGATGAAGAGTGTATCCGAACAAAAAAAGTATTAGGCAGTGGGATGTAGCAGAGCAGCAGCAGCAGCATCTGAGGGACGTCTCTTGCTCTCTGTATGGCCTGCTCCTGCTCTAGCCCTGGCACAACAGCAACCAATAACTTGCCAGCTTGGAATTGCCTGTCTCTATTGATAAATGAGATCAGAGATTTTACAGCCAAATAGTAAAAATAAAAGTTAAATTAAATTAAAAACAATTTCAGAGATGTGAGCAGTGTTGCCTTATTTTCTTTTTTTTGCTTTCTAATGTGTGTTTAATTCTTTAAGTCTTCTGATCAGTTTTTCACCCCAAATCCAGTTATTTATTTAGGTATGTATATTCTGCAAATCCACAGCTCTTAGTAGCTTACAAGCTAACATACATAATTAACAAGCAAGACAAAACACAATGGACAAGATATAGGACAGTTGAGAGTTATGCTCCAATTAAAACTATTTTCTGGAATGTGTTAAGCTAATAAAAGAAGGCAAGATGAAGGTGATAAAGAGGTTCATTTTTGTCCGCTCTTTATAAAAACCTTTCTGCAATAACCATCAGTAGCTTGAATCTTATACATTGGCTATCTACCTCTAGCAATGTATACGTGCTGAGAAAAAAATTGTGAACCCCAAGTATAATCATGACAATTACAAGTTATTATGACACCCTTATTTAATTGAAAACAGTCTTTTCTCATACAATAAAATTGGAATAAATGAAATAATTCTGTTTTAGACAATAATGTACAAAATAAGAATAAGATCAATTCAGAATCAGAATGTGAACCTAATGTCCATAGTGCAATTAAATCACCCTGCAGAATAAATCTGCATGACTGAGTTTGGGCATTCTGTCTAATAAAAAAAAAGCCCATATGGCCCACATCCAGTCTGCTCAGCTGTACAATTAATTTAGCATCACTTCCTTAGAGATCCTGTGTATTTATCCCATGTTTTCTTGAATTCTGATACTGTTTTTGTCTCCACCATCTCCACTGGAAGGATGTTCCATGCATCTACCACCCTTCTCTTTAAAGAAATATGTCCTAAGATTACTCCTGAACCTACCCTCTCTTTCAGCCTCATTTTATGATTCCTTGTTCTAGAGCCTCCTTTCCATTGAAAAAGGCTCACCTCCTGTGCACAGAAATCTTTGAGATATTTGAATGTCTATCATATCTCCCCTATCTAGTCTTTCCTCTTTAATCTATCCCCATATGATTTAGAACAAAGACCACTGGCCATTTTAGAAGCCACCCTCTGGACTGACTTCATCCTATTTATATCCCTTTGAAGGTGGAGTTTCCAGGATTGTGCACAGTATTCCAAGTGAGGTCTCACCTGTGACCTATACAGGGGCATTATCACCTCCCTTTTTCTGCTGACCATTCCTTTCCCTATGAAGCCAAGCATCTTTCTGGCTTTTACTGTCACTTTATCCACCAGTTTGGCATCTTATGATCATCAGATACAATTATCCCCAGATCCCTCTCTTCCTTTGTACTTGGAAGAATTTCACCTCCAATATGGTACTTTTCCCTTGGGTTTATGCATCTTAAATGCATTACTCTGCATTTTTTAGCAGAAAATATTAGCTGCCAGATCTTAGACCATTCCTCAAGCTTCACTAGATCCCACCTCATGTTTTCCATTTCCTTCCTGGCTGTCCACCCTGTTACAGATTTTGGTATCATCGACAAGAAGACAAACCTTTCCCCACACCCTTCCATTATATATTGTTCACATAAATGTTGAAAAGAACTGGTCCAAGGACCAATCCAGACAAAAGAAATTTTAGAGGACCTACAAATAAAAGGAGTAGTTATGCTCATCTATCTGGACAGGGTTACAAGACCATTTCAAAATGGATAAAGTTGAAGACTATAGTGATTCTACCCAGGAGCGGTCCATTCTCCCAAAATCACCCCAAGAGACAACTGGAAAATCATCCATGAAGTCACAAAGAACTACACATCTAAAGATCTGCAGGTTTCTCACTGCAACTGATGCAGGGATTCATGAATCAACCATTAGAAAAAAAAAATAAAGGAAAATGATGTCCATAAAAGGATAGCTAGAAAGAAACCTCTCTAAAAGAGTATTGCTGCCTACCTCAAGGCAGCCTCAAGGTTTGCCAAAAAGAACTCACAAGACTTCTGGAATAATATTCTCTGGAAAGATGAGTCGAAAATGTAACTTTTAGGTAACAGCAAATGTTTTATTTGGTGAAAACCAAACACTCTCAAACTATCGCCCCATCTCATCATACCATCTCATCATACCTTGCACAGATACTAGAGAACTCTGTACTTCAACAACTCACTATATTCCTTGATTCAAACTCCACCACGGATCAATACCAATTCGGATTTCGGAAATTCCAAATTACTAAAATACTTCTTCTCTCCAGTTTCGACACCATTCATTGGGGATTTGATCAGAGAACCTCTTTTGCACTCAGTCTACTTGCTATCTATTCTGCCTTTGACACTATTTATCACTCGATTCTTCTTTCTAGGATGAGGTCCCCTACATCACTGCGGTGATGCTGAGGGCCTCCTCCACTAGCTGGACTGCGAGGGAACAGTGGCAGCAGGGAAGACACAGCAGGTAAGCCCCCTTTGCCCTAGCAGGTAGATGCCAGTGCCGCGAGAATTGTCCCACCCACCACCAATGACTCTAGGGCTGGGCTGAAAGCCGCAGCGATGCCAAATGCACTTGCGCCATGAGGCGCACACCCTTTGCACAGACTAAGAAGCACAGCAAAGGAGCTTGCCCCTTTTCTTCGCCCCTTCATGCAACCCTGCAATGCTTACTTTGTAGTGCCCTGGGCCTCTTTGCAACAATTATGGATCAGATGTGCTTCATTGAACCTATTCTAGGCCAGAGGTTGTATGGAGACTTAAGAAGAATCCCCAGAAAGAAGCTAAGAAGGAACACAAATTTGAGCTGTCCGATAAGTAATAACCCTACTGTTATCTCTTCTGTCTTAATGTTTACTCTGCTTCTGTTAAACGATCAGTCTCTGCCAAAAATATACCTCTGATCAATGACCTGTTAGAGGATTTAAATCCAACTATTTTTTGCAACTCTGAAACCTGGATTAATGACAAAGATAATGTTCTCTTAAACCAAATATCTCATCCTAGCTATGATGTATTTCATTTCCCTAAGCCTAAACAAAAAGGTGGGGGTTTACTAGTAATTGGTAAAAAATAACTTAAGTTAGTACCCTACAAAGTAGAAATTAACCCTCCCTATGAGGTGGCAATTCTAAAATCTCCTCAATTAAACATAGGACTGGTTTACTATCCTCCAGGAATACTAAAAAATGATTGCTCACCACTGATTGAAATATTCACTAAGGTGTTTCCATCACCAGACTCAACTTTCATGTACATAAAACATCTAGAACCATAGCCTGTGATATGTTTTTAGAGACAATGAATGCCTTGGGGTGGTCCAATATGTTTCTAAAGCTACCCATAAAGCAGGACATATTTTAGATCTAATATTTGCCAATACAAATAACTGTCTAATCAATACTTCTCACACAATATTGCCCTGGTCTGACCACCAATTAATAAAGGTGAAAATAACCTTCCTCAACCCCCCTCATAAAATTATAGATAAAAACCAAACTTTTACCTTCAGGAAAAAATTGATATGGAGGTACCCTCAGAATCAATATTTATTTATTTAGATTTATATTCTGCTTTTCGTACTTTTTTTCAGCGCTTCAAAGTGGCGCTGAAAAATAAGCTCCCTGAATTAAATCAAGATAATGCCTCTTCAGCATTTGATTCCTGGGATAAGATTGTCAATGACATAGCTGAAAACCTCAGTCCAGTCTAGACAATAACTATTAATAAAGAAAAATACTTCCAATCATAATAAGCCATGGTACAGTGATAATTTAAGACGCACCAAACAGACCCTAACGTAATTAGAGAAAAAATGGTGCAAATGTAAGTCTTCTGAATCCCTAGGAAAATATAGATCTCCTCTAATAAAAAAGCATGCATTAACAAATAAAAAAAAAAGGATTACTATGTTAAACAGATTCATAGCGTAATAGATAATTCTAAACTATGCTTCAATGTTGTTAAACAATTAAGGATCTATCACCTTCCTTCCTAAGAAATTATAAGTTCCCAAATGCTATTTGCAATGAGTATACCGCATCTTTTTTTTTTTTTTTTTAGATAAAATGAATAGGTTGAAAACTCATCTCCTTGTCTGTTCTCACTCAAGAGCCTCTGAAGATTCACATGCCCTGGTTAAATGGACTAACTTTGATAGAGTAACTAATCTTGAAATTAGCCAAATTATTGCCAAAATTAACCCTGTTATTCACTCACGTGATCCAATTCCAGCCAGTTCCTTGAAACAAGTACACAGTATTATCACTCCGAAAATCAGAACCTTAATTAATCTCTCTCTCTCTCAGAAGGAATTGTACCATCTGGCCTAAAGCATGCTGTGATAAAGCCAATTCTGAAAAATAAAACCAGAAAAATATACAGCTGGGACAACTATAGACCCATATCCAACTTGTCTGTGTTCTCAACTTGTGAATCATTTGGAAGACCAAGATATTCTTTTCCCTAATCAATTTGGATTTAGGAAACATCATTCAACTGAGACTTTACTCCTCTCCTTAATGGAATCTATTTTATAAGGGTTTGATTCTGATGAATCTTATTTTCTTGTGCTAATCGATTTAACAGCCGCCTTTGACACTGTGGACCGTGCCCTGTTATGCCATCAGCTGAGCAACAGTGGGATCAAATGTAGTGTTCTCAGATGGTTCTCTTTCTTCCTATCTAATAGGCCATTCCAAGTCAAATTGGGCAATCAAGTATCTGATACTTTCCATATTGATACAGGTGTCCCTCAAGGTTAAGCCCTCTCAGCAACACTATTCAATATTTATATGCTCCTACTGTGCAAATTACTGGTGGATTTAGGAATTTCTTTCTTATTGTATGCTAATGACTTACAATTTTACATACCATCCTCTAAATCATTGGAAAATACAGTATCGACTATCGACCTATATGAAAGCAATAAAGCAAAACATTAAACCCTAGAAAGACTGAAGTCATTTGGCTAAGTAGAAATCCTTCTACAGTTAAACCTCTGGTTCTAGATTTGGGTATTTTTCATAAGAACATAAAAAATTGCAATGCTGGGTCAGACCAAGGGTCCATCAAGCCCAGCATCCTGTTTCCAACAGAGGCCAAAACCAGGCCACAAGAACCTGGCAAGTACCCAAACACTAAGAAGATCCCATGCTACTGATGCAATTAATAGCAGTGGCTATTCCCTAAGTAAAATTGATTAATAGCCATTAATGGACTTCTCCTCCAAGAACTTATCCAAACCTTTTTTGAACCCAGCTACACTAACTGCACTAACCACATCCTCTGGCAACAAATTCCAGAGCTTTATTGTGCGTTGAGTGAAAAAGAATTTTCTCTGATTAGTCCTAAATGTGCTACTTGCTAACTTCATGGAATGCCCCCTAGTCCTTCTATTATTCGAAAGTGAAAATAACCGAGTCACATCTACTCGTTCAAGACCTCTCATGATCTTAAAGACCTCTATCATATCCCCCCCTCAGCCATCTCTTCTCCAAGCTGAACAGCCCTAACCTCTTCAGCCTTTCCTCAAGGGGAGCTGTTCCATCCCCTCTATCATTCTGGTTGCCCTTCCTCTGTACCTTCTCCATCTCAACTATATCTTTTTTGAGATGCGGCGACCAGAATTGTACACAGTATTCAAGGTGTAGTCTCACCATGGAGCGATATAGAGGCATTATGACATTTTCCGTTCTATTAACCATTCCCTTCCTAATAATTCTTAACATTCTATTTGCTTTTTTGACTGCTGCAGCACACCAAGCTGATGATTTTTTTTTTTTTTTCAATTCTTTATTTATAGTGTTTTTTTACAAACAAATACAAGGAATATACCTTGACGGAAATAACAGAAAAGTTTAACAAAAGGAAAAATTCAATCCCATCATATATATATATTCATATACAGTGGGTTATTTCACAGCATCATTTGTTTTTACAATGGTAATGTGGAGGGGGAGGAGAAACAGAAATACAGAGAAGTACCAAAGAAACAAAAACTTTTTACTAAGCTGGCTTAGAACTCTCTTTCATTTTGACCTCGAGCAAATCAACTTATGGCCCCCCATCAAGAAACCTTCTCAGTTGGTCTGGCATGAAAAAGACATATACATTTCCAGAATATTTTATAATACATCTGCAAGGAAAACGGAGGGTGAAGCTAGCCCCTTTAGCCAAGACCTCGGGGCGCATAGCTAAAAACGCCCTCCTTCGCTGTTGGGTGGGACGCGAAAGGTCTGGATAGACCCTCACCGTCCCGCCCATAAACATATTGTTTATATTTTGGAAAAATGCCTTCATCAGGAAACTTTTTTCTGGTTCTGTGTAAAATTGAACAAATAGGGTGAGCCTTTCTGTAACTTCCATCTCAGAGTTCTCCAGGTATTGTGTTAAGTTATTAGATTCATCCCTCTCTCCTCCCGTGGAAATCTGTAAACTCCTTCTAAGAAAGAAGAGTTTTTTCACAGTCGGCACCTTCGCAGCTTCAATCTTGAGGGATTCCACTGCAAATCGCTTGAAAGTTACCAGAACTGGTTCACCTAACACTTTAGGGAAATTGACCAACCTTACATTTGTACAACGCAAATAATTTTCAACAGATTCCAGTCTTCTTTGAGATATTATACAATCCTTCACTAAGGAGGAGTTAAGTGACTGTGTCTGATTTACCTTAGTTGTTAAATCTTGAATATTGATAGTATGGTCCTGAATCATCTGTAAATGCTCTTTTTCCACAGATTCCATTTTATTTTCAATTTTGCCCAACTGCTGAGATTGAATCTTCTGGGTACGGGCCATGGTAGCCATAAGATCCCATATGGCTTCCAACGTTATTTCTGCAGGTTTTTCAAACTCCAGGGGTCCCAGTCCTCCTACCTCCCCCTGCAATTGTTCTCTTGATGTTCCCAGAGGTTCGTTGCTCTCACTCACCGAACTCCTCACAGGCAACTCACATACCTCCGACAGGGGGGGGAGGGTAGACCCAGCTCCGCTCCTGGTAATGGATCCCTCACACTGGTCACCCACAGGCAGCATAGCGTCCGAGAGTGCAGCTCCATTGCTTGGACGGAGGGGAGAGCTACACAGCAGTCCTCGAGGTTCTGGTGGGCTCAGTGATATTTCGCCAGGCGATAGAGCCGCTTCTCTCGGCTCCACCGCAGCGGCGTTCGGAGTTCCCACAACAGGAGAGACCAGCGCGAACTCGGTGATATGCCTCTGCCCCGCCGGGCTAGGTAGGTTTGAGGGATAAACCCTTACCTTACCCTTGCGCTTATGAGGCATTTCAGGTAATTTTTATCTTTTGCAAGTGAATAATAAAGGAAAAAAGAAGCAGTTGGCAGGGCAGATCGGTTCAGCGTCTGCAAGCCACGGCCATCTTGGCTCCTCCTCCACCCCAATTCTCCGAGCTGATGATTTTAAAGTATTATCCACTATGATGCCTAGATCTTTTTCCTGGGTGGTAGATCCTAATATGGAACCTAACATCGTGTAACTACAGCAACAGTTATTTTTCCCTATATGCAACACCTTGCACTTGTCCACATTAAATTTCATCTGCCATTTGGATGCCCAATCTTCAAGTCTTGCATGGTCCTCCTGCAATGTATCACAGTCTGCTTGTGATTTAACTACTCTGAATAATTTTGTATCATCTGCAAATTTGATAACCTCACTCGTCGTATTCCTTTCCAGATCATTTATATATATATTGAAAAGCACTGGTCCAAGTACAGATCCCTGAGGCACTCCACTGTTTACCCTTTTCCACTGAGAAAATTGAGCATTTAATCCTACTCTCTGTTTCCTGTCTTTTAACCAGCTTGTAATCCACGAAAGGACATCGCCTCCTATCCCATGACTTTTTAGTTTTCGTAGAAGCCTCTCATGAGGGACTTTGTGAAACGCCTTCTGAAAATCCAAATACACTACATCTACCGGTTCCCCTTTATCCACATGTTTATTAACCCCTTCAAAAAAATGAAGCAGATTTGTTAGGCAAGACTTCCCTTGTAAATCCATGTTGACTATGTCCCATTAAATCATGTCTTTCTATATGCTTTACGATTTAGATCTTGAGAATAGTTTCCACTATTTTTCCCGGCACTGAAGTCAGGCTCACTGGTCTATAGTTACCCGGATCGCCCCTGGAGCCTTTTTTAAATATTGGGGTTACATTGGCCACCCTCCAGTCTTCAGGTACAATGGATGATTTTAATGATAGGTTACAAATTTTAACTAATAGATCAGAAATTTCATTTTTGAGTTCCTTCAGAACCCTAGGATGCATACCATCCGGTCCAGGTGATTTGCTACTCTTTAGTTTGTCAATCTGGCCTACTACATCTTCCAGGTTCACAGTGATTTTGTTCAGTTCGTCTGACTCATCACCCCTGAAAACCATCTCCGGAACTGGTATCTCCCCAACATCCTCATTAGTAAACACGGAGGCAAAGAATTCATTTAGTCTTTCTGCAATGGCCTTTTCTTCCCTAAGAGCTCCTTTAACCCCTCTGTCATCTAATGGTCCAACCGACTCCCTCACAGGTTTCTTGCTTTGGATGTATTTTAAAAAGTTTTTATTATGAGTTTTTGCCTCTATGGCCAATTTCATTTCAAATTCTCTCTTCGCCTGTCTTATCAATGTTTTACACTTAGCTTGACAATGCTTATGTTTTATCTTATTTTCTTCAGATGGATCCTTCTTCCAATTTTTGAAGGATGTTTTTTTGGCTAAAATAGCCTCTTTCACCTCACCTTTTAACCATGACGGTAATCGTTTTGCCTTCCTTCCACCTTTCTTAATGCGCGGAATACATATGGACTGCGCCTCTAGGATTGTATTTTTAAATAATGTCCATGCCTGTTGAACACTTTTAACCTTTGCAGCTGCACCTTTCAGTTTATTTCTAACTATTTTCCTCATTTTATCAAAGTTTCCCTTTTTAAAATTTAGTGTTAGAGCTGCAGATTTACTTATTGCCCCCCTTCCAGTTATTAGTTTAAATTTGATCATGTTATGATCACTGTTTCCAAGTGGCCCCACCACCGTTACTTCTCTCACCAAATCTTGCGTTCCACTAAGAATTAAATCTAAAATAGCTCCCTCTCTTGTTGGTTCCTGAACCAATTGCTCCATGAAGCAATCATTTATTACATCCAGGAACTTTATGTCTCTAGCAAGTCCTGATGTTACATTTACCCAGTCAATATTGGGGTAATTGAAATCTTCCAAGACAGAAGCAACCCTTGCACATAAGCAAGTAACTGACCGAAAGAGGTGCAAGAACACACTTGGACAATCCACCGGGTCAAATATAAGTGTTCTTTAATAGAAAGTCTTTCATTCAGTGTAAACGGCAACTCCACAACTCCTTGCAAATAATATTTAAATAGGTCCCCCGACACGGGTCCGTGTTTCGCTTTGTCGCTGCATCGGGAGGGGCCACAAATATAAATATCAATCTACAACATATAGCTTGTTTATATATGGACCATTTTGAGTCTGTCTGGATTTACCCATCAGAATGGAATACTCACATTATTTTGTGGCTAAGATTTATTGATGATGTTTTCATAATTTGGGGGGGGGTCGGATATCCAATTTTATCTTTTCCTAGACTGGTTAAATTCTGTTGATACTAATATTCAATTCAACTTCTCCATTGACCCGGTTCAAATATCTTTTTTGGATGTTTTAATATCAGTCAAGGAGGGCAGATTTAATACCACTCTATTTAGGAAAGACACGGACCGAAATACCCTTTTGTCATACACCAGTTTTCATCCCCGTCCTTTAAGAGACAATATCCCCACAGGCCAATTTTTGCGGCTCCGGCGTCTCTGTTCATCTCGAGCAGATTTCTTACAAAAATCATACGATATGACAAATCGCTTTTTGGAGAGAGGTTACCCTTCGCGGGTGATAAAGAAGGCTTTTAAACGAGCTTTATATTCTCATCGTGAGTGGTTATTCTTGCCTCCCTCTCGTCCAGATGAAGCGAGTTATAATTGTATATTACCTTTCTCGACCATCAGTCATAAGGTACGATTGCTCATTCGGAGACACTGGCAAGCACTTGCACTTTCTAATCTTTTGCAAGGCTCATTGCGCTTCACTTTTCGGCGGGCAAAAAATTTGCGGGACCGGCTGGTTCATGCATCTTTTTCTTGCTCTGACACTGCCTTTGGGACGGCCAGGGGACACCGTCCATGTGGACATTGTTCTATGTGCTCTCATACCTCTGTCAGGTCTGAGTATATTCATCCTAACTCTGGTCAAATTTACCCTTTACGTGCACAGTCTGATTGTACTACAAGAGGGGTTATATATGCTGTCCAATGCCCGTGCCCGTTGGTATATGTGGGCAAAACGACCCGCATGGTTAAAACCAGAATCATTGAACATTGTTCGAATATCCGTCTCTCACGAATAGATGAACCTCTGGTTAGCCACTGGGCACAATGTGATCATGCCATCTCTGAGCTCGCTTTCCTGGTCCTGGAGGTGGTTCCCCGACATTCGAGAGGGGGAGACTACTCAGGGATGCTTGGAAGACGAGAACAAAGGTGGATTTTCACCTTGGACACGATTACCCCCTAAAGGTCTGAATAGGGAAATAGAATGGCATCTGTTTAGTTAATTTACTCTTTGTCCTGATTGGGTAGACAGTCTCGCGATATCATGGAGTTTTGGCGCCATTTTCTGCTCTTTAAAAGTGTAGTCCACTGGGGGCGCTTTGCGCTCCCGGAATGGTTTGACAGGTATGTACTGTTTTGATGCTTGTTATAAATTATGTAGCCTTTTTGTTTTTATCAATCCACCATATGTTATCTTTTATGTTGTAGATTGATATTTATATTTGTGGCCCCTCCCGATGCAGCGACAAAGCGAAACACGGACCCATGTCGGGGGACCTATTTAAATATTATTTGCAAGGAGTTGTGGAGTTGCCGTTTACACTGAATGAAAGACTTTCTATTAAAGAACACTTATATTTGACCCGGTGGATTGTCCAAGTGTGTTCTTGCACCTCTTTCGGTCAGGTAATTGAAATCTCCCATGATTATTATTACTCCCACAAGCCAAGTATGGAATTTAGGTATCCAGATGGATGAAAACCTACCAATGAAAAAGCACATCAATAAAATAATGAATACAGATTACACAAAGTTACGTATATTACATCGATTGAAAACTTTATTAACTTTTGAAGACTTCCGTACTGAATTGCAAAGTCTTATTTTCTCAAATATAGACTACTGTAATTCTCTATTACTCTGTCTTCCTGCATGTATCTTGAAACCATTACAACTATTACAAAATGCCTCAGCTAGACTTATTAGGAACCAGGAAATTTTATCATATTACACAGTCACTGATCTCACTGCACTGGCTGCCTGTACAATCACAAATCTATTATAAAATATTAACATTAATATTTAAAATCATTCATTATAGTAACACTGGTATGATCTGTGTGACATTACAGCCATACACTCCTCAGTGAACACTAAGATCTCAAAATAAAGGACTACTGAATGTTCCCACTATACGGAGTACATATCTGACTCAAGTAAGAGATTGTGTGTTTTCAATAGCAGGTCCAAAATTTTGGAATTCTCTTCTTCCTGAGATGTTTCGTGTGATTCCAGATAGAAAGATTTAAATGTGAGCTAAAAACATGGCTATTCAAAAATTCATAACACGTAACTTAATATCATTAGAATGTAAAGAACTACAATAACAAAATAGATGAGAGAAATACATTGAAGCATGAGGAAGAATGAGAAAGCATAAGAATCTTAAAACAATATACAGGCTATTATGTGATATTTGTTATATTATTTTCCTGTATTTCTTGCCTTAAGTCTTGGATCTTTAGTAAGCAAATTCATGTGTATTGGAACATCTCATTTCATTTGAGATATGTTAAGCTCTGCTTATGAATACTACCTATGTAAACCGTCAAGATTTGTTGATTAATAATTATGAATGTTATTTATGTTAACTGTTGTGATTATTACATGGAACAACGTATATAAAATATCTAAATAAATAGATAAATAAATAAATAAATAGATATCTAAATACAAATTCTGTTCTTTTCTGGTTCACTGCTTATCTGACTAATCAATCTCAATAAGTAAAATTTGGTCCTGACACTTCAACTTGGGTTCCACAAGGTTCTGCATTGTCAGCAGCCCTTTTTAACATCTATTTGACTCTTATGTTGGCTGTTGGCAGGCCTTGGGATACACTACAAACTGTATGCAGATAAGATACAATTTTTCTTTCCTCTCAAAGTATCTTGAACTTTAACTGAACGATTCATCTTGCTATATTTCTCTCCATTCATTTATTTATTTATTTATAGACTTTTCTTTGCCGACATTCGTGAGGCACATCATACCGGCTTACACTGAACTGAAAGGAGGAAAATACAATGAACAGAATAACATGTCATAGTTAAACGCAAATGGTGTAAGATATAAGCATCGTAAAAACATTCTGAGATTATATATAATAACAAAAGAACTGAATAGCTATGGAGGAAAAAGGTAGAAAGAAAGAAAGAAAGAGAAACTTTGTACAAACTAAGAAAACTTTATCTTTAACAATGAGAAAGTGGTACAGGGGTTATGAAGTGCAGCAAAGTTCCAGGGGGGAGGGGAGGGGCACAGATGGAAAAGGAGAAGAGCAAGGGGGGGAGGGGCACGGGAGAGGGGGGAGGGCAGGTAGTGGAGATTCTTAGAAAGGTCCATTTAGAAAGGTCCATTTAGGAGAAGTCTACGTATTGGTTGAGTCGGGGTATGCCTGCTTGAAGAGCGATGTTTTGACTCCTTTTTGAATTTGTTGAGTGATGGTTCTATTCGGAGGGAAGGGAGGAGGGAGTTCCAGAGGTAGGTGCTAGCTATGGAGAAATCCCTTTCTCTGGTGAGGGACAGATGCGCAGCCTTCAGGGAAGGAATGTGTAGGGTACCTGCATGAGCACTTCTTGTGGGGCGGTTGGAAGTGCGGAAGCGAGGCATTTCTTCCAGCCAGGTGTGATTGAGTTGGTATAATGAGCAGTGAAGAATGGTGAGTGTTTTGTATTGTGAACGGAAGGAGATAGGCAGCCAGTGCAGGTCTTTTAAAATTGGAGTGATGTGTTGTGTTTTGCGGGTGTTTGTTATGATTCTGGCCATGGAATTTTGGAGGATCTGGAGTGGCTTGATAGTGGTAGCAGGGAGGCCGCGTAGGAGGGCATTACAATAATCCAGTTTTGACAGCATAGTAGTCTGGATTACAGTTCGGAAATCGTTGGTGTGGAGCAGAGGTTTGAGTTTCCTGAGGATATTTAATTTGTAGAAGCCTCCCTTTATGATGGATTTGATGTAAGGTTTAAAGTTTAGTTGATGGTCGATAAGGACGCCTAAGTCTCTTACAGCCTGTAATTTGTGTTGTGGAGCAGTTGTGTTCTGAGGTGAGTCGTGGGGACAGCAGTCAAGATGGGTGGAAATGATGAGTAGTTCTGTTTTTGCAGCGTTTAGAGCTAGGTGTAGGTTGGATAGCATTGATGTTATTGAAGAGAGGCAAGATTCCCAGAAGTGCATGGATTCCACAATGGATTTTTGGATTGGGATAATAATCTGCAAATCGTCTGCGTAAAGGAAAAATTTGAGGCCTAAGTCAGATAGTAATTGGCAGAGGGGTAGGAGGTATATATTGAAAAGGGTTGATGATAAAGATGAACCTTGGGGGACACCTTGTGTGATAGGGATGTGTGAGGATTGGTGTCTGTCAATTTTTACTACGTATTCTCTATGGTTAAGATAGGAGGAGAACCATGAAAGTGCGGTGTCAGCAATACCTATTTCAGGCAGGCAGGTCATTAGGATTTGATGATTGACAGTGTCGAACGCTGCCGAGATATCTAGGAGGGCGAGCAAGTATGAGGTTCCATGGTCCATACCTTTGAGGATGGTATCTGTCATTGATAGTAGTAGGGTTTCTGTATTGCGTGCTTTCCGGAATCCAAATTGTGAGGGGTGGAGGATGTTGTAGTCTTCTAGGAACTCGGAGAGTTGTTTGTTAATGACTCTTTCCAAAATTTTTGAAATGAAAGGCAGGTTAGAAATGGGTCTGTAGTTAGCTAGGTCTGACGGGTCAAGGTTTGGTTTTTTAAGGAGGGGTCTTACTACAGCAAGTTTGAGTGGGTCTGGGATGCTACCATGTGTGATGGAGCAGTTGATGAGTTCAGCAATGAATTTTGCAATGGTGGATGGGATAGCGAGGAGAGTTTTTGAGGGAATAGTGTCTAGGAAGTGGGATGCAGGTTTCATTTTCTTTAGAATAGTTTCAATTTCGGCATTTGTTATAGGGTCAAAGTTTCTGAGTTTGCTCTTGTTGTCAATGCATGGCAGCGATACAGGGGAGGGGTTGGTGGGCAGGCGAGTGAGGATGTTGTCAATTTTGTTCTTGAAGAACGCTGCTAGTTCCTGGCATCTGTTACTCGAATTGTCCTCATGAAGAGGTGTGGTAGCGGGGTTAGTGAGGTCAGTGACAAAAGTGAAAAGTGCGTTTGCATTGAATTTATAGGCATGGACTTTTTTGGAGTAGTAGTCCCGTTTGGCTTGGGTGATGGCTAGTCGGTAGGTATGTGAAGCGTTGATGTAAGTGGCTTTGAGAGTAGCAGATGGTTGTTTACGCCATGCACGTTCTTTGGATCGTAGGTCATTTTTGATCATCTTTAAATCCTTCGTGTACCATAGTTTTCTTTTTTCATTTTGCGTAAGGGGAATTTCCTTGTGGATGATAGGGCATAGCTCATTAGCAATGGTGGTGGTGAGATTGTTCCAGGAGAACAATCATGATGGACAACCATAACAAACTTGCTTTAAATGTCACTAAAACTGAAATCATGATTCTCTCTCGATTCCCTTCTTCTCACATTCCTGAGAAAACTGTTTTCAGAAATCAAAATATTTCCATATCTAAAACAGTATATAATCTTGGCATTCTCTTTGATCCCGCACTCTCTATGCATGATCACATTAAGTCCTTAACACAAACGGCCTTTTTAAAACTATGTCTCTCACGGCACTTGAAGCCATTATTCAACCTCCCTGATTTTCGAACAGTCCTCCAATCTCTTCTTTTTTCTAGCCTCAATTACTGTAATTCTGTTTTCACTGGTCTCCCTGCTTTCAAAATTCTTCCATTACAGATTTTACAAAATTCCGCAACCCATTTGTTGACATATGTGATCATATTACTCCCATTTTACAAACACTTCATTGGTTACCAATTACAAACCATGCTCAATATAAACCTGCCATTACCTTTCATACTTTTCTGAACAAAATTCTGTCACCATGGATTGCTGCTACCTTAAAAGTTTATACTCTTTCCAGAACTCTATGATCTTCTAACCGCGGATTACTGGATGTTCCCTCCCCAAGATTAGTCCACTTGGAGGAAACCAAAAAGCACGCTTTCCCTACTGCTGGACCACTATTATGGAACTCCCTTCAAATGGAGATAATCTCTGAGCCAAAATTCTTTAGAAAAACTCTGAAACATACTTATTTCAAAAGGCATACTCCTTATGAGTCCCTTCAGTGCTTCTGCTGCAGCCAATATTAATTTGATTCAATTTATGCTATTTTCATATCTGTTTTATTTCAATTTTATTATGTATGTTGCTTTGTACCCCACCCTGAATGTAGGAAGTGCTGGTAACAAATATTTTAAAATAAAAAATAAAGTAAGAATCTCATTCAGACTGTCAAGCACAGTGGTAAAAGTGATCAGTATGTGGGACAGCTGCTTTGCTGCATCAGGACCTGGACAGCTTTCCATCATTCAAAGAATCAAATTCTACTTTATATCAGAAAATTCCAGATAAGAATGTCAGGCCATCAATGGTCTGAAGTAGAGCCGAAAGTGGGTCATGAAGCAAGGCAATGATCTTAAACATTTAAGTAAATCTACTACAGAAAGGCTGAAGATTTTTGTTTTGGATTAGTCAAGTCAAAGTCATGACTTAAACCTTTCTTAAATGCTGTGGCAAAACCTAAAGTGACCTGTTCATGCAAGGAAGCCATCAAATGTCACGGAACTAAAATACCTCTGCATTTAAGAAAGGGCCAAAATTCCTCAAGGACAATGAAAAACGATACATTTAGTTGAAGTCACTGCTGTTCAAAGAGGTGCCATCAGTTACTAAAAGGGGGGGGGGGGAGTGGGGGTTCATATACATTTTCACGCAAGGATACTTATTGTTGAAGGTTTTTGTTAACTCAGACAAAAAGGATATATTTTATCAGGGTTTAGATTAGGATCTAATCATGTTTTAAGTATGAATTCTGCTATAATACAGACTATTCTGGGGGGGTGGGGGTGTCACAAATTTTCTCAGCACTGTAATTGATGAACAATCCTTATAATGTACAGCATTTAGATAAAAAGACATTTTGAACATGGGCTCTTACCATTAGAAGCTCCTCTTGTAACTCCATGCAATTTTTTTCATTACTCTTGAATCTTACTGAAAAATCTGAAATCTTCCCATTTCTTTCCTCCAATTGTTCAGTAAGATGCTTCATTGTTAAGGAATAATCTTGCTCTAGTCTGAAAAGTTTTATATTCAACAAAATGTTTAAGCTGCTTTGTCAAGCATAGCATTGCTACATAGTTCATGCTGCTTAATATGATCCCTTACAAAGGAAGTTTGATACTTCTAAACATTGTTCTTTTAAATTTACCAAAAGATCAATGTAAGCCTGAAATAAGTGTTAAGTAATGGATTAGCCTCAACAATTAACTACTCAAAGCTAAATCCTGTGAAAGAAAAACAGCAAAGTTTAACTAATTACATCTGTAAAATAGAGAACATATATTACTGGAAAGCAGAGCTCTGGAAAATTCTAGAAATTATATGGCACTTTTTTATCCAGGCACACTGGAGGCAATTTTCAAAAGGTTTTATGCATATAAATGAGTTTTTGAAAATTACTATGATATATGCTACTTTTACGCATGTAAACCCTTTTGAAAATTACCTCCATTGTTGTTTTAGAGTAAACATTTTTATTGGTGTAATCAGTAACAAAATACAACAACCAAGACAAGAGAGGGTAGGCAAGTACCTCCATTATGGTTTAAAACCTATCATCAAGTAATAAAAGTGCTCACTATGGATGTTGCAATGTTCATCATCAACTCACAGTAGACTCAAGAATATTTAACAAAAATATCTCTTCACAGAAAATGGTGGCTGTATGGCTTTGTTTTAAAGTGGAGGTGATGAAAGCAAGGACAATAATAGAATTTACGAAAGCCTGGGATAAGAAACAGATTTCATTGCATCATTTTCAACTTGCTTGGTCATAAAAAACCTCAAAGAGCGATAGAGCAAACCTTTAATTGTAAAGATTTGAAAAGTGAATGGTATGGTATTGTATGGTATTACAAAACAAAGCAAATTGGGCAAACTACATGGGCATTATATGGCCCTTACCTGAAGTCATATTTTTGAACCTTCTCATTCTGTTTTTATTTTATTTTCCCAGGAATTTATCAATATTTATTACAACAACAAAAAATAATTTGGAAAAAAATTACTATGTATTTTTGTTGGTAGAAATCAGAATTTATTTTGATGGACCGAAGCCAAGAGAGTATAAAAACAATATTAAGCAGATTAGGACACAAACTTTCAAGATTATTGACATGGGGAAGTGCTAGAGCAGGGCTTCCCAAACCTGTCCTGGGGACCCCACAACCAGTCGGGTTTTCAGGATATCCACAATGAATATGCATGTGATAAATTTGCATATGCTGAGTCTCCATGGTATGCAAATGTGTCTCATGTATATTCATTGTGGATATCCTGAAACCCCGACTGGCTGTGGGGTCCCCAGGACAGGTTTGGGAAGCCCTGTGCTAGAGGATCAATTCCAAGATTCCTCCTACCACCACAATCCTCCTGCCCCCCCCCCCCCCCGAATGAAATCCTCATTGTTATTTCAGATGTTTTTATCTGAAGTTTGCTGCTTTCCCTAATGGACTTACTTTATCAGGGCTTAATTGCGGTGGGTTTGTTTTTTTAGCAACTCAGCTTCCTTGGAGCTGTGCTAGACTGGATTGCTTCTGGTATCTCCTGAGTGTGGTGCTCCTGGCTGAGTCGGGTCGAAGGGCAGATGGCTCTGGCGTGGGCAGCAGCTCCAATGTGTTGGATTTCATGGCCCCGTTTCCCTTCAGGGTGATTAGCATGTGAAGACTGCAGTCCAGGGTGCTGGATGTTGGCAGGACCTTTGGAATGCGCAGTGAGTAGGCTCTCCAGGCTGTAGGAAAGCTGAATACAGCCACCCTATATCTGCTGAGAATTTGTGCAGTGCTCATGGATACTATTCACTTTATTTTAATTCTTAATTAAATTTTAATTCTTAATTAAATTTTGCAGCACTTGAGAATTTTTGGTGATTGGACATTGAATGATTTTTCATTTATTGTTGACAGTTCCTAGTATTTTCTCAGCAATTTTTTTTTGTGTGTGTCTTCTTTGGAATCTTGGACTTGAAGTGATTATATTACTGAGGGAAGGTGTCTGATTGTTTTTTCACTGTGGCTTCCTTTTTTGGTCTGCTGAATATTTAATGTGTTCTCTTCTTATACCTTTAAGCAAGATGGAGTCTAAATCAGCCTATGCTGCTACTTTGGCTAAATTTAACAGATCTGCTAAGATCCCAGCTGAACCTGCTGATGCACGTGCAGATGTATCCTATGCTAAAGCTATCATGGGATTCTAAGCAGAATTCAGATATTGTATTAGCGGAATCTGTAATTTACAAAACTTGTTAGAGATCAAGCTATTCGGATCAGACATCAGCAGTGCAATTTCTGACCTTAAAGATGAGTTAAAAGGCCTAAATAAGAAAGTTGCTTTGAATGAGGTACATATTGGGGAGCAAATTGACTCTGCTGTTGATTTTTACAGAAGAAAGAAGAATGTTCCAAAAATTGCCAAAGAGCAAAAGGATAACAGAATGATTTGGAGAATCCCAGCCACTCTTGATGGCTTTGGTATCGAAACAGGGGGGGTACCAGCCTGGGGACGGCCTCTTTTGGACGGGCTTCCACTGGCTCGTCATCGGGAGCAACCAGCCTCCTGGCTGTTTCTGATAACTTGGTGGTGAGGTTTTTAAGGGCACAGCGCGGTCCGGGGACGGCCCTTTTGGGTGGCGGTACGGCCGACGGGGACCTATTGAACAGGCTAGACCTGCCTCATTGAAGAAGGGTCAGCCGTGGGGCTGAAGAAAAGGCTATGTCACCGGAGAGGGTGGGTACCATGCCTGGTTCATTGGGCCCCCTTGCTTGGAAACATGGCGGGGGGTTGGGCCTTGGATGCACCATCTTGCTGGTACACGGTTACTTCCAAGCTATCAAAGTATTGGCCCATGTACAGGTTTTTATCTTTTCATATTAACTATGTTAAATAAAGCTGCTTCCTGTTTATTTCCAGTTTTAATATTGACATGCATACTTATTTCGGGGATAGAGGGAAGGTTTCTAACTGCCTGGCCGGACACACATCCTGGTCACGGCTCCCAGCATCAAAGATGGTTTGGACTTTAAGGGTACAAAGAGAATTTTTCAAGATTTATCTCAGTGCACCCTGAAAAGGAGGAAGAACTTTAGCCTGACTACTTTGTTGCATGACTAAGGTATAATATATCACTGGGGCTTGCCATTTGACTTGCAGTTCTCTTATGATGGTAAGGACTATCACATCACTGATCTGGAAGAATTGCAGGGAAGTAGATGGAAGAGTCAAAAAACAGCAGAGGTCCCTCTTCTCCCACTGTCTTGAAGTGGTCAGAAGTTTCACCTAGGAGAAAAGATTGTCGCAACTAAAGGAAGAAATTGAGACTGTCTTCACCTGAGCACTTGGAAGGAGAAATGGAGCAATCCGCTCCTAGATTAACTGTATATCATTGACCTCGTTTTGTATTTTTCTTCCCCCTGACAGAATATTTGCTGGGTTTTGGTGGGCTGTGCCATTCTCTATTATTTTTGCTGAATTGCCTTATAGGTCCTGCTTGCTTGTTTGTGAAGTGGTGTGTTATTTTTCTGCACTGTTTGGGAGAGTTTGCCGTTTTTGGAAATGGGTTCTTGCACTCCTATATGGGATAGGATGAGTGATTAAGTATGTTTGTGAGGGTATATTGATGTTCATATGTTAAATTCCTTCTTCCCACATGTTGCTAGGGTCAATGGAGTTCAAACCTGTGACCCTGGGATTTCTAGGCCATGAATCTGCTGGAGTTTTAGTGTATTTTTCCTGTTTCCTTGGAGAGTCAGATGCAACCTGCAGCTGTCTGATTGGACAAGCACTAGGTGTACCTCTTATTCACAGCAGTATATAAGGTATGCTCAGAGGACACAAAAAGATGGTTCAGTAGCCATCTTAGAATCTTCCCTGTGGAAGCACTACCGGTTTGTTTCCTGATTTCCAAGCCTTGCCTTGTCTAAGTATTCAAGCCTTGTTCAGGTTAATGTATTCGTATTCCAAGATTTTCTGCACTTGTATTTATTATACAGCACGCGCCTGCACATAAAGCTTCCTGCTTGGGTCCGGATCAAGAGTTCATGCCATGTGTTTCTCCTGGTGACTTTCCAGCTCCTAACCTTGCCACTGTCTCTCCACCCTGCCTCGCCAAGTAAGCACCTTCCCTCTGGGGGGAGCCCTCATTGCCAAACCCAGACACTGTGACACATGTGGAATGGATGGCGTATGTTGCTTGTATCTTATCTCCTGGATTTCTTTTTTTCTCTTTTTTTTTTTTAATTATGTTTCTGTCCCTCTCTTTGAGGATTCCTATAGGGGGGGAAGAGGATTTAATTTGTGATTTCTTTTCTTTTTTTAATGTTCTCCAATTTTCCCGCTACTCTTTGCTGGTTTCTCTTTCTCCCTTTTACAGACTCTCACTTTCATAGAGGGACATTTTGATTTTCTTATCCCTGGCTTTGGGTGCTAGTCTGGTATTGCATGCAGGACTTGTTTCCTTGGGTATTCAGGTTGGGTGGATAAGAGTTTTCCTGGGATTTCTAAGTCTTTGATTCTCTGTTTGGATGTACTGTTTTTGTTTGGTTTATTTTTACTTATTTACTAAATACCTCTTTGACAGTATCTTGGGCTGGTGAGGTTGTTTTATTAGCATATCAACTCTTTTGGAATTATCTTGTTGCTCTTTGAAAATAAGGAGACAACTTTCCAGTTGAAAGTGGTTTGCTCCTTAGGGAAACATTACGACGTGAGGTACTGGTGTATTTTATACAAGAGACATTTTAAACAAGATAGGGAACTAGGACCTAAAAGTAAATATCTCGCTACAGCCTGTGGACATTTTTACATTACCTCACGATTAAGGAAAAGATGAAAGCAGGCTTTTACAATAGTTATTTACTACAGAAATTGGCTTTGATGTAATCTTGATGGTAAAATATCATTTGTTCTGGGATTAGCGCAAACGTATGAATAGATTATATGAGTACTTGGTTAGTTGTCTAGGCAGCTACTTTGGGTTCTTTCTTGTTTACAAAAACTGGGTGTTGTGGACTCTTATGTCATTTTGTTTGGTTTTCATGATTGTACTGCTTTGATGTACTAGCTATGCTTCAATCAGTTTATTTTCTGTACCACATTATTGACAAATAAAGAAATACATATATCACTTCTTCCTATTTTGCTTCTGCTAAGGTAAAGGACTGGTTTGGGGAGGGGGGGGGGCAGAATTGGTTGACAAGAACCTTTCCTTTTGTAGTGGATAAAATCCATAAGAATCCCTGCAGACATATTTTTGTTAAGGGCAAGGTGGCTGGGTGTGTTATTAATTTGGCCTCGGTTTACTCCCTCAATGTTAACCAAACTGAGTTTAACAATACATGTTTTTTTGATCTCGTCTTTTTCTGAAGATAGGGTATTTGTTGGGGGAGACTAACTTGGTCTTTCTCCTACATTAGATAAAACTGAACCAGTCTCAAAGTTTGAAGCTTAATGCCTCATTGGTTGAAAAATTGTTGCAGGATAGTAGATCAGTGGAGATATTTATACTTGAATAAAAAAGGATTTAAATTTTTATTCTCCCCCACACAATTCTTATTCAAGAATAAACTATTTTTATGACTGCTTTAGAATTGGGGACTGTGCGTTCTGTTGAGATAGGTCTTATTGAATGGTCTTATTGAATGGTCTTATTGAATGGTTGTATTAAAGTGCTCACAGTTCTAGAGTTAGAAGTTAGATGATTGTTGATTGTTAGATGAGAAAGTATGTTTGGCAATGACTAAGGATATAGAAGAATTTTTTGAATTTAATACTGGTGATGTATCAGCTGATGTTCTGTGGGATAAGGCAACTTGGAAGGAGAACATAAGAACATGCCATACTGGTTCAGACCAAGGGTCCATCAAGCCCAGCATCCTGTTTCCAACAGTGGCCAATCCAGGCCATAAGAACCTGGCAAGTACCCAAAAACTAAGTCTATTCCATGTTACCGCTGCTAGTAATAGCAGTGGCTATTTTCTATGTCAACTTAATTAATAGCAGGTAATGGACTTCGCCATCAAGAACTTATCCAATCCTTTTTTAAACACAGCTATACTAACTGCATTAACCACATCCTCTGGCAACAAATTCCAGAGTTTAATTGTGCGTTGAGTAAAAAAAAACTTTCTCCAATTAGTTCTAAATGTGCCACATGCAAACTTCATGGAGTGCCCCCTAGTCTTTCTATTATCCGAAAGAGTAACTAACCGATTCACGTCTACCCATTCTAGACCTCTCATGATTTTAAACATCTCTATCATATCCCCCCTCAGCCGTCTCTTCTCCAAGCTGAAAAAGTCCTAACCTCTTTAGTCTTTCCTCATAGGGGAGCTGTTCCATTCCCCTTATCATTTTGGTAGCCCTTCTCTGTACCTTCTCCATCGCAATTATATCTTTTTTGAGATGCGGCGACCAGAATTGTACACAGTATTCAAAGTGCGGTCTCAACATGGAGCGATACAGAGGCATTATGATATTTTCCGTTTTATTCACCATTCCCTTTCTAATAATTCCCAACTTTCTGTTTGCTTTTTTGACTGCCGCAGCACACTAAACCGACAATTTCAATGTGTTATCCACTATGACGCCTAGATCTCTTTCTTTGGTTATAGCACCTAATATGGAACCCAACATTGTTAATTATAGCATGGGTTATTTTTCCCTATATGCATCACCTTGCACTTATCCACATTAAATCTCATCTGCCATTTGGATGCCCAATTTTCCAGTCTCACAAGGTCTTCCTGCAATTTATCACAATCTGCTTGTGATTTAACTACTCTGAACAATTTTGTGTCATCTGCAAATTTGATTATCTCACTCGTCGTATTTCTTTCCAGATCATTTATAAATATATTGAAAAGTAAGGGTCCCAATACAGATCCCTGAGGCACTCCACTGCCCACTCCCTTCCACTGAGAAAATTGCCCATTTAATCCTACTCTCTGTTTCCATTCTCTGTTGGACAAACCAATTAGATACTCTAATTGGTGTGTCCAAATGAAGTATTGATCCCTTCACTTGCTCCCCAAAAGCTTTACTGACATACCTACACTCTCTTTCTACCTCGGGTTTAACAATGATTTCAATCAGAGTTCACTTAAGTGATATAACAGCTTATCACGTCACAGATAAAGGTTCCTCAATCTCTTCTCATCCATTAATTTCGAAGTTTATGAGAGGAGTACTGCATTTTCACCCTCCACTACAGAAACCTCTGGTTCCATGGGACATGAACGTTGTCCTAGATAGCCTAATGAGGGCCCCCTTTGAACCCATAGTGTCCTCATCTTTGAAACACATCACTTGGAAAGTACTTTTCCTAGTAGCAGTCACGTCAGCCAGGAGAGTAAGTGAACTGGTAAATAATTATCCATGCCTTCAATTTCATCACGACAAAGTCCTACTACATACACACCCATCATTGCCAAAAGTGGTTTCAGCTATTCACTTAAACCAAACAATTTTATTATTAACCATTTTTCCTAAACTTCATGCGAGTAAAAGGGAAAGAGAGCTACACATGTTAGACTGCAAGAGAGCCCTGGCATACTACAAACAGAAAACTCAACCATTCAGACACCTCACAACTCTTTGTCTCTTTCAACCCGAATGCCCTGGGGAAAGCAGTAAAGAAAAGGATGCTGTCGAACTTGATAACATAATGCATCCCATTCTGCTATGACTCTCATTCCCTAGTGCTCAAGGATCCAATTAAAGCACATCAAGTTAGAGCAACAGCAACTTCATTAGCTCATCTACATACGTTCCAGTTCAAGAAATCTGCAAAGCAGCGACATGGTCATCAGTATACACGTTCACTTCCCATTAATGTCTCGACCAACAATCAGCATCAGACAGTGCAGTAGGATCAGCAGTGTTGCATCACATCCAACTTAAATAATGGCTGTCCACAAACTTTAGGTTGCTTATAACATCCACAAATGTTACACTACAGCAAGCAACCTTCAGCTTGGGACTCCCAGACAGCATGGCTAAACAACCAACAAGAAGTGAACTTCACAATCTGGGTAAACAAATAAGCGAGGGGGTAGCTTGCTTATTACAGCAGTTACTACCCTAAACCAATTAAGCCTGATACATCACTTTGAATACATATACAGCACTGCTCTTTACTTCAACAGTAGGGGAAAATGTGGAAAACAGGTTTTACATTCAGACAACATCCAACAAGGCATTGATCTGTGTAGTCTGGGTAACCAAGCATCGGGGCAACTTGCTTGATGCGATGATACTACCCTTAACCATTAAGCCTTATGCTCACCTTTGATGCAACTCCAACATTACTCTCTGCATCAATGACAGGGGATGGCAGGAATTTTGAATCAAACAGTTACCAACAAGGGCCCTGAACTTGGTGGTTGATGAAACCGATAAGTATGGGAAAATAATGAAACAGATAAGTATGGGAAAGTAAGTGTGGGAGCTTGCTGGGCAGACTGGATGGGCCAACTGGCCTTTTTCTCCGTCATTTCTATGTTTATCATCAAAAGAAAAAGCAAGTTTGCTTACCAAAAACAGTGTTTTCCGTAGACAGCAGGATAATTTTGCCATGCACCCCCCCCCCCCCACCTCCCTGAACAGCCGTAGATTACCGTTGCATATCTGCTTAATAATCAACAGAGGAGAACGCTCGATTCATGCAGGAAGGAGCTGCACAGCCACAGACGAAAGACTTTTCAAGCTTAGCGAGAAAGCTCTGTCCTGTGACGACTGGATGTCACCCAGATGGCATGGCTAAATCATCCTTCTATCTACAGAAAATACCATTTACGGTAAGCAAACTTGCTTTTATTCTGGTGTTGCAAAAATCTGGAGGCCCTTTTTGGAGTATGCTACTGAATATGAACTGGATCTAGGTTAGAGATTATTTACCTTGGATTCCTTTTGTCATGGCTTAATTTCTGTATTTGTTTTACCTTTTGTCTGTATTGTTTAATGCATAATACGGACTTATTGATGGATTTGCTTATTTTGGGGGAAGGGGGCTTCTTTACTGATTTTTTTCTCCTTGGTTTAGTCAGTTTTGGATTACTGCACTGCGCTAGGGATGGCCTTCTTATAATTGGTATGACTATTAAGGTTTTTACTTGGTTTGTATTATTTTTCTCAGTTTCAATAATTGTATTAAAAAACTGAAAAACAATAATCATTAAAATGGCTAGATGAAAATTTTAACAACAACCTCACAGCATCTTCCCATTTCTCTTTCATTTCTTTTCAATCCTTCCCACTTCTAGCCTCTTTTCCCTTCCTCTTTCTCCCCAGCATCTCTCTGCTTCCTGGCATTTCCCCTCCCCCCTCACTCAAGTTTCTTACCTATTATTTTCCTCTTCCCCCAGCATCTTCCTTCATCCATCAACCCACCCAGTGTCCCCTTCACTCTTCTCCCTTCTTCCCACCTCAGCAGTTGCTCCAGTGTTAGCTTTGGTCTTCCTTCCCAATGGCACTTCTGGGACTCTTCCCCCCCCACCCCCAACCAACCTTCACCACAGTGACTATTCCAGCCTCCCTTCTCAGTAGCAGCCTTGGCCTACCTCCTCTGGTACAACTCAAGTGGTGACTGACTTTGGCAGTGGATCTGGATCCACTCCCCCACTGACAACTTCCTTCTTCCTCATATAGGAGTAGATTTTATAATTCTACACGTGCGCAAACAAAAGTACGCCTTATTTTATAAGATACGCGCGTAGCTGTGTGTATCTTGTAAAATCCGGGGTCGGCGCACGCAAAGGGGTGCACATTTGTGCAACTTGCGCGCGCCAAGCCCTGTGCGTACTACCCGTTCCCTCTAACCCCTCCCCCCTGCACCTTCCCCTCCCTTCCCCTACCTAACCCACCCTCCCGGCCCTATCTAGACTCCCCCCTACCTTTATCTGAAAAGTTACTACTGCCTCCGGGCAGTAGTAACTTACGCGTGCCGGCGCAGCAGGCCCCGACACTCGGCCACGCCCCCGGACCGCCCACACACCACCGAACACGCCCCTGATCCGAAACCACGCCCCCGGCCACCCCTTTTTACAAGCCCCGAGACCTGCGCGCGGGGGGGGTTTAAAAGGGTTACGTGCGTACCTTATGCACGTAACCCTTTTAAAATCCGGCCCATAGTGTAGGGAAAACTGCTGTAGCTGTAGCATACATCTGCATGCTGTTCCCACACTTTTTAGCTCTGTATACAGTCCAAGCCCAGTTCCTGTGCATGCCCCCCCATCAGTCTTCTAGGAGAGATGCTGAAAAGCATTACAGGTTAGCCATTATGTTTTTGAAATGTGGGTGAAAAATCAATTTAAACTAATTTTCACCTTTGCAAATTGCCAAAAATTTATCATCAATGAAAATCAGTTTAAACTAAAAATGAAAGACCCTAGTCATATGCTATGTTTCTGTGATAAAAAAAAATTATGCATAGAAAACCTTCATCTCCAGCTCTGTAATGTAATCAAGTTGTGAAAATGTTTAATGCACACATTAATGCATCCAAAATCACCATTTCATAGCATAGTCTTGTCAATAATTATACATCTGAAAAAAATTGTACAAGCACTACTTGAGACATTACTATACCTTTGCCAATGTACCTATTCATATTATTACACAGACATATCACTCAGATTGCAGTTTCAGACAATTAAAGTGAACTTCTTTTATCATCTTTATAATTATACCCCATCTTTTTAGCTCAAACAGATTACCCAAACATCTTACAACGTTAATATAACATTCAAATTCAAAACACACAAATACATCAAATACAATTCATGTGTCTTCAATAACAAAAATATTGCATTATTATAAATATAAAAAATACTAAAACAAAATCAGATATCACTTAGCTATGCTGCCCTCCTTACTCACTGTGAACTGAAGCAACTGAGTCAATAAGGTTGCACAATAAATTATGCAAATTAATATACAACAAGGTAGCAACTTACTTCTTTAGTTTTGAACTAGTCTCATCGGCTCGGGTTTTCTCTCGCTCATAAGCATGTTCCACTTCTCTGAATTGATGCTTTAACAAATCCATATGAGATGCAACTTCTGCATGGCTGGCCGTTTCTACTTGTAAACTTCCTTCAAGGTCTCGAATCCGTAACTATCATATGAGAGAGAGAGAGAGAGGTTTCTCATTTTTCTGCTGAAAGTCAAACGTCATCTGATAAATAATTTAACAACTCAGACAGTAAGACCACCACCTTGGTCAACAGAAAGATCTATAAGTAGGTGTAGTCAGATAACAGAATCACTTACTGTACCTTTATAACTGGTGTTGTGAATAGACAGTAGGATTAAAGGTCACACAAGGTGGGTGGCATCACCACACAGCAACCTGTACGGAGGGTGATCAACTACTGACTGGAATAGTCTAAAATATTTTGCATACATTCAGTTGCCCTGCCCCCAAAAGCCTTCAGCTAAGCTCCTTCAATCTATAAAAAAACTGTAGTTTACAGAAAGAACACAGAAGACAGGACATGTGTTACTGTTAATCCTGCTGTCCATGGAGAACAGTGTCAGGTAACCAACTCTGTTTTCTCCATGGACAAGCAGGACAAACTGTCACACATGTGGGGACTCTCAAGCACAGGAATATGTTCATATACCTTCCTTCCCTTTACACAAAACCACACGCAAAGAGATTTTTTTTATTTTATATTTATTGAATTTTAAATAATTTCCAAGAACTCTTGAAATTTTACATTGATAACAAATACAATGCAAAACTTATTTCACAAAACTCCACACATAAAAGAATGATGGAAAATTCTGTTCCCTACAGAGGGATCCAGGGACCACTCGTGGGGATGAAAAGTCCGGCTGAGACGGTCCACCATCACATTCTTTGTGCCTGCCAGGTAGTGGCTCGCAGTAGTATGGAATGCGACAGAGCCCAGGCCCAGATCTGCGCTGTCTCCTGGCAGAGCAGGTAAGAGCCTGTGCCCCCTTGTTTGTTTAGATACCACATGGCTACCTAGTTGTCTGTCTGAATCAAGACTATCTTGTTGGATAGGCAATCCTGGAATGCGAAGAGGGCATACCGTATCACCCGGAGTTCCAGAAAATTGATCTGGTGGTCTGCTTCGGCCTTGGTCCACATTCCCTGTGTTTGAAGTCCGCCAACATGGGCTCCCCAGCCTAGGCTGGAGGCATCTGTGGTCAACATTATTTGAGATTCTGGTGGTTGGAAGGGTAGTCCCTTGCATAAATTGGACTCCCGTACCCACCAAGCCAGGGATTGTCGAAGCTGGCTGGTTATCTGGATGACCTCTGACTGGGACCACTGGGATCTCAGGGTCCATTGCGTCATTCTCATGGCAAGACAAGCCATTGGGGTGACATGGACTGTGGATGCCATATGTCCCAGCAAGGTTAGGAGTAGACAAGCCGAGGCTGTCTGACGACATTGGATTGCACTGGCCATGTTGGATAGTGTCTTTGTGCATTCCTTAGGGAGGAACGCTCTGGCCATGGTGGTGTTTAGGTCTGCTCCGACGAAAGATAGCTGGCATGATGGAGTCAGATGGGATTTCGGGTAATTTATCAGAAACCCCAACGACTGGAGCAGCTATATGGTAAGATGGAGGGAGTGGAGTGCTCCTTCTCTGGATGGACTTCTGAGGAGCCAATCGTCCAGCTATGGGTAGACATGGATGTTTTCACGTCTCAACTGTGCCGCCATGACTGCCAGACACTTTGTGAACACTTGGGGTGCTGAGGCAAGGCCAAATGGTAGTACTTTGTACTGAAAGTGTTTGTGTCCCACTACAAATCGCAGGTATTTGCGATGAGGAAGAAAGATTGCTATATGGGTGTAAGCATCTTAAAGATCTAGAGAAGAGAGCCAGTCTCTTTGCTGCAGAAGCAGGAGCATGGTACCCAAGGAAACCATTCTGAACCACTCCTTGCAGAGGAATTTGTTTAAGGCTCGGAGGTCCATGATAGGACGTATGCCGCCAGTTTTTTCAGGATTAGAAATTATCGAGAGTAGAATTCTCTTCCCCGCTGCATCCGGGGAACCGGTTCTAAGGCTCTGGACTGCAGTAGGGTAGAGAACTCTGCCTCGAGGAGTACTGTGTGGGATCGCTGAGACACCACGCCGGAGCGGGCAGGGAGTCTGGGGGCACAGTAAGAAAGTTGAGATGATAACTGTGGGTTATGATAGACAGCACCCATCAGTCGGTGGTGACTGAGTGCCATTTGTTGGTGAAGTGGCACAGGCAGGCTCCCACCGGTAAACTGGTTGGGGGGGTACAAGGGAGGTTGACTTCTGCTCTCTAGATAAGAGTCAAAATCCCGCTGCAGGTCCAGTCTGGGGGGCTAGCTGCGTTCTAGGAGTTCTAGGGGTTCTGTGCTGACGAGGTTGGCCTCTATGAGAAGGCCGGGCTGTCCGAGCATGGGATGCAGGAAGGTAATACCTGCATGGCCTATAAATTTGTTTCCTGGTGTCCCTTCACAGGCCCCTTTGGGATGCAGTAGGGGTATCTGAGGTGGCAGTAGACAGTTGGTGCAGGGTTTTGTGATGATCCTTGAGCTGCGCCACTGCTTCTTGGATCTTGTCTCCAAACAAATTGTCTCCTGTACAGGGGAGATCAGCCAATTTGTCCTGCATCTCTGGGCGGAGGTCAGAGGCTTTAAGCCAAGCCCAGCTCCTGGCACTAATTCCAGCTGCTGAGACTCTAGATGCAGTTTCAAAAGCATCATACGCTGCTCTGACCTCATGCTTTCCAGCCTCTAATCCTTTTTGCAGGATGGAGGTCAAGCCCTCCAGGAATTGTTCAGGCAGGGTCTCCGAGAATTCCTGGACTTGCTTCTAGAGATTCCTATTATATTGGGTCATGTAAAGCTGATAGGCCGCTATATGAGCCAATAGAATTGACCCTTAGAACACCCTGCGGCCTAAGGCATCCAACGCCTTTTGCTCCTTTTCAGGTGAGGCAGAGGAGTGAGGGCGGGACCTTTTGGCTTTCGTTTGAGCTGATTCTACCACTACAGATTGGTAAGGTAATTGGCTTTTCTGAAAACCTGGGGCTTGCTATACCAGGTATGTGGCATTAGTCTTTCTATTAACTGGAGGCACAGTTCCTGGGTGCTCACAGAGGTGGTATAAGAGGTCTAAAAGAATCTCGTGCACAGAAATTGCCATCACCTTCTTTGGAGCGTCCACAAATTGTAGGACTTCCAACATTTTGTGCCTTGCGTCCTCCTCCATTTCCAATTGGAATGGGATAGTTTCAGACATCTCCTTAACAAAACTAGCGAAGGAGAGGTCTTCTGGTGGTGAACGGCACCTTTCCTCCGTGGGCGAAGGCTTGGAAAGAAGCTCCTCAGAAGCTTGTGAGAAGTGTTCGGATGAAGCACCGTCCCATGGGTCATAGGGAGGCTCTCCTTCACCCATCGGACCTCCAGATGGAGGGAGAAACCCAAACCCAAGAGGGTGGGAAGGTGGTGCGGATGAACGGTGAGGCCCTAAAACACCAGTATCAAAGCCGGCGGTGCCGGCACCGATGGCACTAGTGCCAATGATGGGCGTCAATGGACTAAGGCCTGAAGGCTCCGGCATCGGTGGTTCTTGAGGAGATGGGCCTGCATCTTTTTCTTCCGAAGATACCGGTAGGGACTGGCAGTTGGCTCGGTGGCAAGGTACCCGATAGAGTGGGTATCGATGGCAAGGCACTGATGAGAGGGTCTAAGCGCTCGAGGAGTGGAGCCAGCATCTAAGGCGCCGGTTCCAGCGGTGGCATGGGAGCCAACACCGGTGGCGACTGGAAGCCTCTAAGAGCATTTAGAGCTGCCTCTTGGATCATCTGGTCCAATTCTTCCCGAAAGGCTGTCATGGATGGCATGGCGCCTGGGATAGGAGGCAGGGTAGGCTTCACTGGAGCATCCAGAGGGGTATCGGTGGGGAAAACCTTGGGCTCCCGGTTCCAGAGAAGGATGGGGGCTCCTCTCCCCAGGCCCTCTTCGGAGGCAGCTCGGTGAAGGTCAATGCCACTCCAGTGTCAGTGCCGGCACCAGACCGCGATTCCCGTCAGTGCCAATGTCGATGTTTCCCTCGGTGCTCGGCCCAGTCCTTCTCTGGCGCCGAGGATAATGATTCAGAGGTTTTGGAATGGGTCAGTGATGGACGGACACCCGCTCCTTTGTCTTTATGAGGCGTCGATGGAGAGGGGCCTGAAGAAGATGGGTCCCCTCGACTTGGCGCGGCCTTACCTGAGGTTGATGGAGATGAGCGCTTGGAGGCAAACAAGTTCTCCATCTTCTCTAGTCGGGTGCACCGGCCTTTGGGGGTCATCTGTGCGCAACGTGGACACCGACGGACGTCGTGGGAAGCCCCGAGGCATAGTACACAAACTTCATGTGGGTCCGCTTTGGACATAGTCCTCGGACACTCGGGGCACTTGCGGAAACCAGTCTCCATATTGAAAAAGATGGGCGGTGCACGGTTGGTGGCTGTTGGGCACCAAAAAGTACATGGGAACAGAATGCAAAAACGCGCAATAACTTACCAATGATGGAGGAGTTCAGTGCGTGATAGGGGACTCCGGTGACAGGAGGAACGGTGAAGAAAAACTTAGAATTTTCCATGAGAAAAAGTGTGAGAGAAATCTCTCAAAGCTCCTAGACTCGCAAGGCAACTGCTGCGTGGAAATAAAGAGACTGAAGGGGGACCCCGTGTGCTCACAGGTTTAATGGCCTGGAATGCCCTTCCGGAGGAAGTGGTGAAGACCAGAACTGTGAAGGACTCAAAGGGGCGTGGGATAAACACTGTGGATCCATAAAGTCAAGAGGCCGCTAATGAAGAGTAGGTGACTTGCCAGAACGATGGCTACTGCCTGGAGACAATACCCTTATTCAATAAACATACACATGGTTACTGTGACCCCAACATCACTCTAAGCTTCAACAGCAAGAGGAAATGTGGAAAAAATGAGTTGCACTCACAAAGATGGGAGTAGCTGGCTTGTTACGGCGGTTACTACCCCAAACCAAATAAGCCTGATACTTCACTTTCAATGCATATCCAGCATAGTTCTCTGCTTCAACGGCAGGGGAGAAGAAAAACTGTTACTTCACACATCCAGCAGAGCTCTCTGCTTCAACGGCAGGGGAGAAGAAAAAAGGGTTCGCACTCACAAAGCGGGGAGTAGCTGGCTTGTTACGGCGGTTACTACCCCAAACCAAATGTGCCTGATACTTCACTCTCGATGCATATCCAGCATGGCTATCTGCTTCAACGGCATGGGAGAAAGACTGATACATCACGAATTTCCAGCATAGCTCTCTGCTTCAACGGCAGGGGAAAAGAAAAACTGATACTTCACGCATATCCAGCATAGCTTCAACGGCAGGGGAGAAGAAAAAAGGATTCGCACTCACAAAGCGGGGAGTAGCTGGCTTGTTACGGCGGTTACTACCCCAAACCAAATGTGCCTGATACTTCACTCTCGATGCATATCCAGCATAGCTCTCTGCTTCAACGGCAGGGGAGAAGAAAAACTGATACTTCACGCATATCCAGCATAGCTCCCTGCTTCAACGGCAGGGGAGAAGAAAAACAACCAATAAGGGCTGTATAACATAGTCTGGGTAAAAACAAATAAGCATGGGTGTAGCTTGCTTATTGCGGCGGTTACTACCCCTGCTACCCCTAACTAATCAAGCTAGATATTTCACTTGGATGCAGCTCCATCACCGCTCTCTACATTAATGGTGGGGATGGAAGGGAAATAGAACTAAGAGCCAAGAGAAACAGATAAGTATGAGAGAAAAAATGTGTGAAGCTTGCTGGGCAGACTGGATGGGCCGTTTGGTCTTCTTCTGCCGTCATTTCTATGTTTCATTTCATTCATTTCTATATTTGGGCATGCTCAGTGTGCCAGACAAAGTTCTAGAAATTTTGACAAAAGTGTTCCATGACAGGGCTCCATCTGATGATGTCACCCATCTGTGAGGACTACCATCCTGCTTGTCCTGGGAGAACTGGTATGTGACAGGCTGGTCAGGGGGATGACCAGTATGTGACAGAGAGAGACTGGTCAAGGTGGTGACTGATGTGGGTGAGAGAGAGAGACTGGTCGATAGGGATGAATGATATGTGAGAGAGAGACTGTTCAGGAGGGAGGTGACCAGTGTGTGAAAGACTGTTCAGGGGAAAGGTGACTGGAGAAAAAGAGAAAGAGAGACTGACTGGTCATGTTATCTATTGGCCTTGAGTTTGAGGGGTGTGCCATCTCATCCTCGCCTCATGTTACCTTGAGCCACAGAGCACAGACAGTCATGTTGGTCCAACTGCTTTCCACCCCTGAGGAGGTAGAGAAGAGTAAGCAGCATGGGTAAATTCCAAACCTGAGTGTTTTCCCACTCCTCCAAAGTTGAGGAAAGGGGCCTGATTTAGGTCCTAACGAAGAGGACTGTAAGGACAAAGCTTCAGCAGATGCTTTTGGTGTGTGCTACTGGCCTCCAAGGGAAAGGATTAGGAGAGCTGCTGGAGAGGTTAAATAAAGGTGGCTTTTTAAAGTTTATTGTTCTTGATTGACTGCTGTTTTAATTATTGGGAATTATGTGATGTGTCACCTGTTTTGAAACATTTATTCTGTCTATTAGCATAGTTTTACAATTTTATATTTCTTGATTTTATTGTTTGATGATGGATAAGGAATGTATAAATAGAAATGTGCAAACAAAAACTGAATTGGAAACAGCAAGAAGACATACTCTGTATGAGTTGCAACAAAAAGCAAAATTGCTTACCTTGTAATAGGTGTTATCCCAGGACAGCAGGATGTAGTCCTCACATATGGGTGACATCAGTAATGGAGCCCTATACGGAAAAACTTCTGTCAAAGTTTCTAGAAAATTTTGACTGGCACAGTGTGCCCACTGAGCATGCTCAGCATGCCATGATATTCCTGGCCACAGGGGTCTCCCTTCAGTCTTTTTTGTAGCAATATGCGTTAGCCAAAAATAAAATAATAAAACGTATCGGACCCAACTCCACGGGGTGGCGGATGGGTTTCGTGAGGACTACATCCTGCTGTCCTGGGATAACACCTATTACAAGGTAAGCAATTTTGCTTTATCCCAAGACAAGCAGGATGCTAGTCCTCACATATGGGTGATTAGCAAGCTACAGGCTGAGTCATTCTTGTATGGGACCAACAGCGTACAACTTGTGCAACAGGCACAACAACTGGCGTACTGTTGGAAAAAATGAGGCAGCCTGAAATCACGAAAGGTTGGATGCGGAAGGAGTTGGGATTATGCTGGAAACAAGTTCTTTAAGACAGATCGTCCATAGGCTGAATCTTGTCGTCCTTCCTTGTCGAGACAGTAGTGAGCCGCAAAGGTGTGAAGGGAACTCCATGTTGCGGCTTTACATATGTCAGATATTGGCACTGAACGATAGTGTACTACTGATGTTGACATTGCTCTTACTGAATGTGCCTTTACTCGCCCTTGGAGAGGAAGGCCTGCCTTCTCATAGCAAAACTTTATGCAATCTGCTAGCCAATTGGATAGAGTATGCTTACCCACTGCTTTACCCGGTTTGTTTGGATCATAGGAAACAAAAAGTTGATTGGATTTCCTTTGAACTGTAGTGCGGTTTAAGTAAAAAGATAGAGCACGTTTACAGTCCAAGGTATGTAAGGCCTGTTCTCCTGGGTGAGAATGAGGCCTTGGAAAGAATGTGGGTAAAACTATGGATTGGTTCAAGTGGAATTCCGTAACTACCTTGGGTAGGAATTTTGGATGTGTACGGAGAACTACTCTGTCATGTAGGAATTTTGTATAGGGTGAGTACGTGACAAGTGCTTGTAACTCACTAACCCTTCTAGCTGATGTAATGGCTATGAGGAAGATAGTCTTCCATGTGAGAAATTTAAGATCACAGGAATTCATGGGTTCAAATGGAGAACGCATGAGCCTTGTTAAGACCAGATTAAGGTCCCATTCTGTGACAGGTGTCCAAATTGGTGGTTTAATGTGAGTTAAACCTCTCATAAATCTACTGACAAGAGGTTGTGATGATATAGGTGCATCTCCCATCTTATTGTGATAAGCTGAGATTGCACTTAAATGTACTCTGACAGATGAAGTCTTGAGACCAGAGTCTGAAAATGGTATAAGTAGTCTAGTAAAGAAGTAGTGGGGCAGGTGAAAGGATCAATACTTTTTTGGCTGCACCACAAAGTAAACCTTTTCCATTTCGAAGAATAGTTCTTTCTTGTTGAAGGTTTACGTGAAGCTATAAGCACTTGAGATACATTGGTTGGAAGATTGAGTGGTTGCAAAATTAAGCTTTCAACATTCATGCTGTCAGGGATAGGGACTGAAGGTTGGGATGGCGCAACCGCCCCTAATCCTGAGTTATGAGAGTGGGAGCTACTCCCAGACGAATTGGATCCTTGACCGAGAGATCGAGGAGTATTGGAAACCATACTTGTCGAGGCCAATATGGGGCTATGAGAATCATGGTTCCCCTGTCCTATTGTAGCTTCACTAGAGTTTTGGTTATAAGCGGTATCGGAGGATACGCGTATAGTATGCCTGAGTTCCAAGGCAAGCAAAGGCGTCCTTGGCTGGTTGGTGGTTCTGTTTGTGTAGAGAACAGAAATTGTCCACTTTGTGATTGAGGTGTGATGCAAAGAGGTCTATTGTTGGATGGCCCCAATGTTGAAAGATCCTGGTCGCTACTGAGGAATCCGGGGACCATTCGTGTGGTTGGAATTGACGACTGAGTCGATCTGCCACTACGTTGTGGATTCCTGCCAGATAAGTGGCCCGGAGGAACATTGAGTGGTTCAGGGCCCAGTCCCAAATCTGTGCAGCTTCCTGTCAGAGGAGATACGAGCCCATACCTCCTTGTTTGTTGATGTACCACATGGCTACTGTGTTGTCCTTTTGGATCAGAACAGTCTTATGGGAAAGGCAGTCCTTGAACGCATGTAGCGCATAACGTATAGCTCGAAGCTCTAGGAAGTTTATCTGAAATGTAGCTTCGAGGCTTGTCCAAGCACCTTGGGTCTGTAAATGGCCGATATGTGCTCCCCAGCCTGAGGTGGATGCATCTGTATTTAACGTTACTTGTGCAGCTGGTTGTTGAAAGGGCAGGCCCCTTGAGCAAGTTGTCTATGTTCGTCCACCATAGGAGCGAAGACTGTAGCTACTGCGTTATGTGAATCGGGTAAGACATTGGTTGAATGGCTTGTATCCATTGGCTTTTGAGTGTCCATTGAGTGAATCTCTTGGCTAATCTGGCCATAGGTGTGATGTGGACTGTGGAGGCCATGTGCCCCAATAGGGTGAGATATTGATGCGCTGTTATTCGTGTGCTCCTTTGTAGAGAACCTGCTAAAGAAACTAGTCGTGTCTGTGCACGGTCCTTTGGAAGAAAAGCCTTTGCCGTTGTGGTGTTTAATTCTTCTCTGATGAATTGCAACAGGTGAGACGGCGTACAGTGGGACTTCCGGTAATTGATAAGAAATCCCAAGGAGTGGAGCAGATTTATTGTGAGTTTAAGAGAATCGAGAGCTCCTTGTCTGGTTGGGCTCCTTATCAGCCAATCGTCCAGATAAGGAAATACGTGCACGCCCTGTTTGTGCAAGTAGGCTGCTGCAACTGCTAGACATTTTGTGAACACCCGAGGTGCTGAGGCAAGGCCGAATGGTAGAACTTTGTATTGATAATGTTGAGTACCCACTAGGAAACAAAGGTACTTTCGATGAGGAGGGAATATGGGAATGTGAGCATAAGCATCTTGAATATCCAGAGAACAGAGCCAATCTCCTGTTTGAAATAGAGGTAACAGGGTTCCTAGAGACACCATTCTGAATTTTTCTTTTCTTAAGAATTTGTTGAGATTTCTGAGAACTAGAATGGGACGTAGACCTCCTGTTTTCTTTGGAATGAGGAAATAACGGGAGTAGAATCCTCTGCCCCGCTGAGACCGGGGAACTGGTTCCACGGCCCTGGCGCTCAGAAGGGTGGATAATTCTGTTTGTAGAAGTGTGGACTGGTTGTTTGCTGTCCAAAACGCAGTGGGAAGAGTGTCGTTTGGTACAGTGAGAAAATCCAAGTGGTACCCTTGAGTTATAATGGAGAGTACCCATTGGTCCGTGGTGATGGATGACCAATTGTGGTGAAAAAATGTTATCCGTCCCCCTACTGGTAATTCTGGTATTGGATTGAGAGATAGACTGCTGTTCCCTGGATACGGTTCAAAACCCCGAAGTGGATGCTGTCTGAGGAGGGGGTTGAGGCCTGGTTGCTCTTGACTGCCTGGGCTGTGACAGTTGAGCTGGCCTAGAGGAGCGACCATGGGCAGGAGGAGGATAGTAACACCTTGGTCTATAATATGGGCATTTTGTTTCTTTTCTGGGCAGTCTCCTTGATGCTTGAGACTCTTGAGGCACAGCGGACAGTTGTTTGAGAGTCTCCAAATTCTCTTGAAAAAGGGAAACAACTTCCTTCACTTTGTCTCCAAACAAGTTGCCTCCCAAGCAAGGGAGATCAGCCAGTTTGTCCTGTATCTTGGGCCTCAGATCAAATGCTTTGAGCCAGGCCCATCTTCGAGCACTGATTCCGGTAGCTGACATTCTAGATGCAGTTTCGAAAGAGTCGTATGCTGCACGGACCTCATGTTTGCCCACTTCAAGGCCTTTGTGAATTAAGGATGAGAAAGACTCCTGAAACTGTTGAGGGAGAGATTCGAAGAGGTCTTGTACCTGCTTCCATTGGTTTCGTTGGTATTGGGTAATATATAATTGGTAGGCCGCAATCCAGGAAACCAACATAGACCCTTGAAAAACGTTTCTGCCAATGTTGCCCAGGAATCTGTTATCCTTGCCTGGTGGAGTAGAAGAGTGAGTCTTCACTCTTTTTGATTTCTTTTGCGCTGACTCAACTACCACTGAATGGTGAGGTAGCTGGGTCTTATGGAAACCAGGAGTGTGCTGGACTAAATACGTCGCATCAGTCCTTTTGTTGACCGGAGTGATGGAACAGGGATGCTCCCATGATCTTTGTAAAAGTTCAGTAAGGACCTCATGCACTGGAATGGCTAAGGCCTCCTTAGGTGGATCCACAAATTGGAGTACTTCTAGGGTCTTTTGTCTGGCATCTTCTTAGGTTGTAATTGAAAGGGTATGGTATCAGCCTCTCTTTCACAAAACTTGAGAAGGAGAGGTCTTCCGGAGGATATTTTCTTCTTTCCTCTGGAGGAGATGGTTCAGAAAGAATTTCCTCTGAGGAGGTATCAGTGTCTGTATCTTGCCAGGTATCCGGGGTATGAGACCCAAGAGGTGTCAAAGGTCTAACTTCTTTTGGCATCGATGGATGTTCCGTCGGTTTTGATGGAAAAGACGGTGATACTGGGTGGCAGCGTGGAATCCCTGATGGACCCGGGATTGGCTCTGGGATCGGTGGTTCTTCCTCAATTGGCGCTGGTACCGGTTTCTCCAGTGGTTTTGATGGAATGGCACCGATAAGGGTGTCTAGTTTTGCCATTAATGGTGCCAAAAAAAGATAGAGCTGGCACTGGCATCGATGGTATCATTGGTGGATGCGCCGGTGGTGGCATCGATGGTGTCGGATGCACGGTAATATAATCGGAGGTGGCGTCGATGGAACCGGTGGAACTGACGATGGCAATGCCGATGGCGCTGGCCTCGATGGATGAGTCGGAGCTGGCATCGTATCGAGGAGCGCATCCTGTACTGCGCGGCAGATATATCCGTCCAGTTCCTTTTACAGTAGAAAATGTATGGGAACAGCTAAAGAATCTGAAAGTGGACAAAGCCATGGGGCCTGATGGGATTCATCCAAGGATACTGAGGGAGCTCAGAGATGTGCTGGCAGGTCCGCTGTGTGACCTGTTCAATAGATCCCTAGAAACGGGAGGGGTGCCGAGAGATTGGAGAAGAGCGGTGGTGGTCCCGCTTCACAAGAGTGGGAACAGAGAGGAGGCTGGTAACTACAGACCGGTTAGCCTCACTTCGGTGGTGGGAAAAGTAATGGAGTCACTGTTGAAAGAGAGAATTGTGAGCTATCTACAATCTGGAGAATTGCTGGACCAGAGGCAGCATGGATTCACCAGGGGAAGATCCTGTCAGACAAATCTGATCGACTTTTTTGACTGGGTAACCAAGAAATTGGATCAAGGAAGAGCGCTCAATGTCATCTACTTGGATTTCAGCAAAGTTTTTGATACGGTTCCGCACAGGAGACTGGTGAATAAAACGAGAAGCTTAGGAGTGAGTGCCGAGGTGGTGGCCTGGATTGCAAACTGGTTGACGGACAGAAGACAATGTGTGATGGTAAATGGAACTTTCTCTGAAGAGAGAGCGGTTTTAAGCGGTGTACCGCAAGGATCGGTGTTGGGACCGGTCCTGTTCAATATCTTTGTGAGCGACATTGCGGACGGGATAGAAGATAAGATTTGTCTTTTTGCAGACGACACTAAGATCTGCAACAAAGTGGACACGCCGGAAGGAGTGGAGAGAATGAGACAGGATTTAAGGAAACTGGAAGAGTGGTCGAAGATATGGCAGCTGAGATTCAATGCCAAGAAGTGCAAAGTCATGCATATGGGGAGTGGAAATCTGAATGAACTGTATTCGATGGGGGTGGGGGGAAAGGCTGATGTGCACGGAGCAGGAGAGAAACCTTGGGGTTATAGTGTCTAATGATATGAAGTCTGCGAAACAATGCGACAAGGCGATAGCAAAAGCCAGAAGAATGCTGGGCTGCATAGAGAGAGGAATATCGAGTAAGAAAAGGGAAGTGATTATCCCCTTGTACAGGTCCTTGGTGAGGCCTCACCTGGAGTACTGTGTTCAGTTCTGGAAACCTTATCTACAAAGAGACAGAGACAAGATGGAAGCAGTACAGAGAAGGGCGACCAGAAAGGTGGAGGGTCTTCATCAAATGACATACGAGGAGAGATTGAAGAATCTAAATATGTACACCCTGGAGGAAAGGAGGAGCAGGGGTGATATGATTCAGACTTTCAGATACTTGAAAGGCTTTAACGATCCTAAGACAACAACAAACCTTTTCCATCAGAAAAAAATCAGCAGAACCAGAGGTCACGAGCTGAGGATCCAGGGAGGAAGACTAAGAACCAATGTCAGGAAGTATTTCTTCACAGAGAGAGTGGTGGATGCCTGGAATGCCCTTCCGGAGGAAGTGGTGAAGACAAAAACTGTGAAGGACTTCAAAGGGGCATGGGATAAACACTGTGGATCCATCAAGTCTAGAGGACGTGAATAAAGAGGGGGTGGCTCGCATACAGAATGCTGAACAAGCAGCAGCCCTCAAGATAGAAGGGCTCAAAATAGAAGAACAACAGGAAGCCGCTGCTGCCACAGCCGCCGCCGAAGTGCACAGAAAGGCTGAGCTAGAGATCGCCTCAGACCTACTGCAGTAAAAGGGAGAAGCAGCAGCCTTTGAAGCCCTAATTAGAGGTCTTGTTGTGGGGGGGGGGGGGGGAGGAAGCAGTTGTCACAGCCACGAAAAGTAGCAGACGCAGGGATCAATAACCGGGGCCCGCAAGCCCAAAGGTGGAAGGAGGCGGCAGAACACTGCATGGAGTGGCAGTAGTCACAGAGGCATTCACGGAGCGGGATGCCAGTGGTCGGTGTTCCACCTTCACGGAGCAGAAGGATGGAGGGCTGCCATCTCCTAAAAAAAAAAAAAAAAAACCAGGGGTGGGTAAGAGTATGTAAAATTACCAGTGAGGTCATAGGCTATAGGTATTGCCAATTATTAGGCTTGTTCAATTTGTTGTTTGTTAATGTGGCTAGCGGAAATGAAGGCTACTACCTGGACATAATACCCTTGTGCGGTGTACATACACACGGTTGATGAGACTCCATCATTGCTCTGGGTTTCAGCGGCAAGAGGTAATGTGGAAGAAAAAAAAAAATTTGTATTCACAGGGAAGCGAGGTGTAGCTGGGCAGATACTTTACTTTCAATGCATGTCCAGCGTAGCTCTTTGCTTCAACGGCAGGGGTGATAGTCTAATACTTCTCGTTCAACGCATAGCTCTCTGCTTCCTCAGCAGGGGGAGTGAGGAAGGGAGGATCTGTATGTGGATTGCATAGTCTGGGTGGACAGGGGCAGGGGTGTGGCCTGCTTGTTGCGGCGGTTGCTACCCCTAATTGAGCTGGATATTCGCTTGGATGCAGTTCCAGCGCTCTCTACATTGATGGTGGGGGGAGGGGAAATAGAACTAGAGAGTACCGGAAGCCAAGCGTAACAAGTATGAGCGAGAGAAAAAAAAGAAAAAAAGTACATAGCTTGCTGGGCAGACTGGATGGGCCGTTTGATCTTCTTCTGCCGTCATTTCTATGTTTCTATGTTCCACACGCATAGCTGGTGAAACCAGAGCAGCTATGGGGGAAGGCAGCGAAGGCGATACCGGTACCTCCACAGGGCCCTGTGGGGGTATGGTTCCCGGCACCAATATCGGTGGGGATCGCATCGGTGTAGAAGGCCTCGGTGAAACATCCAGTCCCCGAGGTTTCTTCGGTGCTGATCCCGAGTCTCTCGATGAACTACCGGATATCGGGTCGGTGTCTGATTCGTGTGACCACCAATGTCGATGCCGATGTTTTTGTTTACCTTCGGTGGTTGACATTGAGCGCATGGAGGACCTTGACGGAGTCGGTGATGGTCTATCTCCCGCTTCGTCCGGTTTTTTCTTTTTAAGGAGAACTTTACAAGTCGCTCCAGCTAGAGATGACTGCGTTGATGTTGACGTGGATGGCATCAGTTGTAATCGGAAAACATGCTCCATTTTTTCCATCTGGAGTTTTCTGCCTTTCGGCGTCATCTCGGCACACTTAGTACATGTTAAAACATCGTGTTTTTCGCCGAGGCAAATAGCACACTCTAAGTGTAGATCCGTAATGGACATTGTGCGGGAGCAAGCCGGGCATTTTTTAAAACCCAAGGCCATGGCAAAGTCAGACAGCTGTCGACGACTTGCAGACGAAATAAACGGTACGGGATCGTATGGTACCGAGAGAAAAACTTTCCGCGTACGGTGAAAACGGGAGACCCCTGCGGTTCTATAGTTTTTTGAATAATTTTCTTAAATTTTTTTATGTGGTGAAATCACCTCATAGGACTCCAAATAACCGCGAGGTTAACGGCTCCGCAGAAAAAAGAAGACTGAAGGGAGACCCCTGTGGCCAGGAATATCATGGCATGCTGAGCATGCTCAGTGGGCACACTGTGCCAGTCAAAAGTTTCTAGAAACTTTGACAGAAGTTTTTCCGTATAGGGCTCCATTACCGATGTCACCCATATGTGAGGACTAGCATCCTGCTTGTCCTGGAATAAACTAACTTTATGGTCACTTTATTTTTATTTTCTGAGAGTCTGTGTTCTGCATTTGTGACAGAGCTAAGGGTATTCTGCTATCTTGCAGTTTCTGTGTAGGTCTCTATAGCAGCCTGGTTTGCTCTGTTTTTGTAACAGGAGGTGTATTGGTGTTTAGGGCCTGGTTTAATATTTGCAGTGTTGACTTTTCATAGGTAGGGTTGTTACTGTTTGAATGCGTTCCATAATACGGGTGTGTGGATTACTTTGTGTGCAGTATTGTAGATCTTAGGAGTATGTTAAGTGTTTGTTGCGCTGCAATGGTGGAGAGCGCTAGGGGGCGCTCCCAATTGCGGGACAAGTGGTGTGTGCCCCTGCAGTGAGATGAACCTCGTCTGGGAATGGAGTTCTGAAGAGACAAAGACTCGGAACTGAAGTTAGGAAATACGATTTGGCACTTGGAACTGAAGACGAGGACTTGGACATTGAAGAGACGGAGGCAAGAGCAAGGAGCTCTGAGGGCCCGGACACAGTTCAGGGGAGAGCTTGGAGCTAGGTACCCAGAGATGGAACTCTGAGCCACAACACTGAGGTGGGTCTCACAACTTCACTGTCCCTTTAAGAAGGGGAGAGAGGCGCAGCCTCACCCCTTAGGAGGAGCAGGAAAAGGAAGCAGGACCCTGGATAGCAGCATCCCTGCCGCTGCCATGCAGGAACTGGAGCAGGAGGAAGCTGGGCCTCGGGCAGGCCCCAAAGTATGAGGCAGCCTCCCTGCCACTGAGGAAGCAGGTGGGGGGCGGCTACAGCCGTGGGAAGACAACAGGGATGAAGGCCCCTTCAGACCGCAGAGTGGTGAGGGTGTCAGCAGCTCCAGCCATGAAGAAGGAGCTGCCTCCAGGCCGCAAAGAGGCAAGCAGAGGCCGCGGCTCCTGCCACAATGAAGGCCCAGCGTCGGCAGCGTCCAACCGCAGGAGGTAAGAGGCGGTTCATGGCAACAGTGCTATCACCATGATTTCTTACTTCTCCTCAGACTACCTCTCTCGAATGATTTGGGAAGGGGCTCAACACAGTATGGAAGAATCTCAAATCAGTGTTTCAATAGTGGTAAATACATGTGAATCAATGCAAGCTTTGTTTCGAAGTTTTGAATATTTAATTTCCTCCTTTATTTCTGTTACTGTTATTCGTTTTTTTATATTCATATAGATTTCTTAAGTTCAGCCATGGATAAATTTCTAATTAAAAAGAAAGCCAGACTTGAGAAACCAAAAGTGAGTAGCACAATTTCCCTGAAAGTGATTATTAGTGTTGACGTGAACATCTCAGTTAGTGATGCTGTCAGATATCAAATCAAAAACCGGCAGAGCACATTATCGTAAATACAATGAGGAGTATTTAAAATCTGGCTTTATATGGACCAGAAAAGAAGACAATCCCAAACCACAGTGTCTTGTGTGTGGCATGAATTTGTCAAATTAATACTTGGTTCTGCAGCAGCGGAAGACATTTCAAAGGTGCCCTTGTCAAACGACATAATCCATCAAAGAATCATCGACATGTCTGAGGATATTGAAAATGTTAATCTAAAATTGCAGGCAAAAAAAATGTTTGCCTTACAATTAGATGAAAGCACTGATGTCAATGGCAAAGCTCAGTTAATCTCCTTTGTAAGGTTTGTAGAAGGGTCTCAAATTATTGAGCAATTTTTGTTTTGTCGAGAACTAGAGACAAGAACAATTGGTGCTGATATTTATGATGCAGTAAATATCTATTTTCAAAAAAACCAATCTGCTTTGGAATTATTGTTTGTGTTTGCTCTGATGGTACAGCAGCTATGACAGGAAATCAAAGGATTTCTCAGCCTCACAAAGAAAGAAAACCCCACTTTGAATACAACACACTTTTTTACATCAGGAAGTGTTTATGGTGAAAAGCACAGATAGGCAAATTGGGAGAGGTTCTTATAACTCATTGATCAACTACATAAAAAGTAACCCAGTGAATGAGCATGAGCCAGCGGGGAAGGTGTATGTGGAACCCTTAGCTCCGAGACCCGTCTCCTGATCCGAGCCCATCCCCAGCCTCTAACTACTTGGCGTTCTCTACAATTACTCCCTGCTCTCCTACATCACTGTCGGTGTCTCCTAGGCGGTAAATCATGGCGACTCAAACGATCCGAAAGGATAAAGAGCGAGAGAGGCCTAAAGGAACGGACCCGCCATCTTCGCCGGATCGCACGCCGCCCGGCCAGCCGCTGCCAGGTATCGATTTAGAGCACATAAAGACAGCGGTGGCGGCCGCGCTTGGCCCTGAACTTAAGGCGATAGCCGAGCAAATCGCGGACCTTAAACAATCTCTGCAGGGCTTTGAACCTCGTATGGTCGAATTAGAATCGAGGGTGTCGGAGGCGCACGACGACCTGGTGACTGCCCGCAACGATATCGCCGCTCTCAAGACCTCTCTTTCACAGCAGGCCCAAAAACTCGAGGACCTTGAAAATAGGTCGCGCCGCTCGAATCTCCGCCTGATCGGGTTGCCGGAGTCGATCACGGACATAGACTTACCCTCCTACGTAGAAAAATGGTTGACGGAACAGCTGTCCCTACCCCTGACGAATGGACCGTTGCGCGTGGAGCGCGCTCATCGATTAGGCCAGAGGCAGAGGGAGGCCACGCGGCCGCGGCCTGTAATTGTCAAACTTTTGAATTACGCACATAAAATTGATATTCTTCGTGCACTCAGGGGAGGTCGCAGCCTTCAACTGGAGGGACGGAAAATCTTACTATTCCAGGACTTTTCGGCCGGGGTTTCCCTACAAAGGCGTGCTATGGCTCCCCACTGTTCAAACCTGATCAACATGGGCCTCAGGGCGACTATCATCTACCCTGCACGATTGCGAGTGACCACAGCTGAGGGGTCCCAGTGGTTTGAGACGCCTGCACAGGCGCAGGCCTTCGTGGAAGAACGCAGGCCGAGCAACGTTGCGCCTCCATGAGTCCGTGAGGTGGAGCTGAAATAGTCGGGAGACGAAGAGCCAGGAGTTACAGTGGGCCATATCACCGCAAGCCGTTTTTCAGTATCTTTTTATTTTTTCTCTTCTCTTTCTTTTCTCTTTTTTATTTTTTTTATATCCCCGAGTCAGCATCACCCTCCGTTTTTTTTATCTAGCAGACTCAGCTTTGAACAAGGCGGGCTGGGCGATTCGATTTTTTTTTTTTTGTTTTGTTTTTGTTTTTCTTTGTTTGTTTTCTTCTTTTCCTGACAAGGACTATGGGCCCCTAGATGCCGCGTATTTGGCTGTCTGGTGTTTGGCTTTCATTGGCGGTCCAGCAGACGGACAAGGATCCTGTCACGTTTGGCAGCTACCTCTTGTACTGAAATTTATTTTCTTGTTTGTTGGCTGTTTGGTACCTCAGAAAGCTCTGTTGCTTAGCTGTGGGTGTGTAATTTTTTTTGCTGCCGAGTTTGGCGCATTAGTATTGTGGGACTGCAAAGTTTTTTTTTTGACGAAGGACACTGTTGTTTACCCACTGGACTTCATGTTTTAGGCTTATGGTTAAGTGTTCTTGTATGTAATACACTAGAGGGACTCCATTACGTGGACCCTTGGTTATTATTTTGCTTGTGCCGATTTCTACATATCTTCTTTCTCTTTCCCTTTTCTCTTTTTTTTTTTTTTTTTCTCTTCTCTCTGTTACATGTGCGGACTGTTGGGGTTGGGATGTCTCCCTGTAGAATTTTGTGGTCCTCATTGCATTACAAGAGTAGGATGTGTCACGTCAGAGCTAAATAGAATGCCAAGAATTAGCATAGTGGAACTATTGGCTGGTGGGGGTGGGGGAGGAAGGCGGGGGGGGGGAGGGGTGCGGGATACCCACGCGCCGGTGAAGGGGGGGCTGCGTGATCTCTTAACACAGCACCCTGTGGGATTTCCGCTATGGTTGTTGTGTTCTCACTTGGGACAGGTTGGGATAGGGGATGGGGTGGGGGGGATAGGGTGGGGTCGGGGTTGGCAGGGGGGACGGGAGGGAGGGGATATTCCTCTGTTTGGACTTCTTATTGGTCCAGTTTAGGCCATAGGTTTGGTTCCTTTGCTATGTTGTTCCGTGGCAAAATGCTCCACGTCTGGACTCCAGCTGGGGGAGTTCAGATATGCTCAAAAGTATTACCTCTGCGAGAAATGCTTCGCTTAAACATGTATCTCTAGTACTCTTACCCGAGTAATCTCATGGAATGTCGGGGGGATACATTCCCCCATTAAACGCACCAAGATCTTGACACATTTGAAGAGGAAGGAGGCGATGGTTGGATTTCTTCAAGAAACCCACCTCAATGATGCCGAACATCTTAAGTTATGCCGCAACTGGGTGGGACAGGTGGCCTATGCATCGGCGACCTCCAGATCAGCCGGGGTGGCGATTATGTTTCATAAAAGTCTGCCGATTACCATCCACAAGGAAATTAAAGACCCGGAGGGTCGCTATCTTATAGTGGTGGCTGAACTTTTTCACCGTCAGATTGTATTTTGTAATCTCTATGCCCCTAATACATATAGTGCCCTATTTTTCCAGAAGCTCTATGAGTGTCTGTTACCATACTTGGCTGACATTCTCATTGTCGGGGGTGATTTTAATACAATTAGGGACCCCAAGGTGGATACCTCCCAAGCGGGACGTCGAGAGTATGGTATGGGGAAGGGCCCTAGGCTGCTAGAATCTACACTCCATTTGGTGGACGTTTGGCGGCAGTTAAATCCAGAGGTCAAAGAATTTACTCATCTATCTAGAGCTCATGCCACTTATGCCCGTATCGATTACCTTATGCTTAGTGGTCATGCCTTCCCTCTGGTGGCGGAGGCGGGAATAGAAACTATTCTGATCTCAGATCACGCTCCAGTCTGGGTGGACCTGCAGCTTGCGCCTCATAGCGCTGGCGCTAGGTCATGGCGATTTCCGTACTACCTGGCAGACGATCCAGCTTTCCAGAAATACTTGCTGGAACGTTGGTCGGACTATGCTACCCTGAATAGGGCACATATGGATAACCCATCTTTATTTTGGTACACGGCAAAGGCGGTGATACGGGGGGACATCATTTCCTACGTGGCCCATCGTAAGAAGTCAATCAATGCTCAAATTATACAACTTAATAATCAATTACGGCGGGCGAAACGCCAGCTTCTGCGGAGTAATACGGCGCCCTTCCGGGATCAATATCACTCTATACAATGCACTTTGAATACCGTCTTGCACTCTCGTGCAAAAAAAAGTGTCTTATACCATCAATATCAGCTATATCGATATGGCAATAAGGCTGGGAAAATGATGTCTCACCTGATCCGCTCTGCCAGGGGAACCCGACATGTGGCGGGCCTAAAAAACGAGTTTGGCCAGATTGAAACCAGTACTCAGACCATATTACGTCTCTTTCGGCGGTATTTTGGGGAATTGTACAGTGCGGGGGAATGGTCGGAGGGTAACTGTAAACAGTTCTGCGATTCCTTGCCAATTCCCGAGCTAACTCCTGCGCACCAGCAGTTGCTCAATGCTCCGATCACTGAGCTAGAAATTAAAGGGGTAATTCTCCATTCTAAACGGCTGAAGGCGCCTGGCCCGGATGGGTACACGGCTGAGTTCTATAGATGCCTGATTGATCAGATCAGTGCCCCGCTGGGGGCCCTTTTTTCAGATTTGGTTGCTACGGGAAGATACCCGCCACAGATGAATAATGCGCATATTACCCTAATTGCTAAGCCGGGGAAGGATCCGCAGAGGGTGGAATCGTATCGCCCTATATCTTTGATAAACTATGATCAGAAGCTCATGGCGAAAATATTAGCCGACCGGTTGGCAAGTGTGCTCCCCACTCTGGTGGGACCACATCAAGTAGGTTTTGTGCGACGCAGATATGGGTTAACGAACGTTCGAAAGATTCTTACTGCCTTAGACATTTGTCACTCGACTAATACTCCATCTCTTACGATTAGTTTTGACGCGGAAAAAGCGATTGATCGGGTGGAGTGGCCTTATCTCTTTTATATATTACAGAGAATGGGGATAGATGGCCCTTTCTTACAGGCAATACGGCTTCTTTATACGGACCCGCAGGTGTCTCTCGTGGTCAATGGGGAATGCTCCGTCCCGTTCGACATCACCCGGGGTACTCGTCAAGGCTGTCCCCTTTCTCCCTTGCTTTTTGTTTTACAGCTGGAGCCTCTCCTTTTGGCTATACGACACACGCCTGGTATCCGGGGGATTCGCTTTCATGACACGATATTTCGAAGCGTGGCCTTTGCTGACGATCTTCTGGTGTTTTTAACAAGCCCGCAGACATCATTACCGATTTTGTTGGACAGGATGGGAGCTTTTGGGGGCTTCTCAGGGGTTTCGCTTGAACAAGGGGAAGTCTATGGCGATGGCGTTTCCTGATACTCTACGGGAGACCTGGCCGGGTGACTTTCCCTTACATTGGGCTCCCCATGGCATCCGCTATTTGGGACTCAATATTACGGTACTTCCGGATCAGGTATACGCAGCAAATATCCCCGCGCTCCTTCAAAATACGCAGGAACTGTTGCATTGTTGGGGCCCTCTACCTCTTTCTATTAGCGGCCGAGTGCATCTCTATAAAATGGTGGTGCTCCCGAAATGGCTTTATATCCTGCAGACCTTACCCCTTCAGCTTAAGCGCTCGGATAGGATATCCCTGGACTGCGCCCTTCGGAGCTTTCTTTGGAGGGGACAGAGGGCACGTTTACCATTGGTATGGCTACAACGGCCGTGGGGCGAGGGCGGATTGGGCGTACCAAACCTGTATCTCTATAATCTAGCATGTAATATGCGCATTATTCGGGACTGGATCCTAGAAGAGGCTTCCTACACCGCCCTCGCGGCGGATAGGGCGCTGACCGCCCCGGTGGCTCTCACTTATGCCATGCAGGCGGAACCCACTCACTTGTCTCCAGCACTCGCACATTCAGTAAATTTGAGTCTGATTAGGGGTGCGTGGGTGGCGCTCACTAAGTGGTTGCACTTGCCGCGTATTTGCGCGTATCTCTTGCCGGTGGGGGGGAATCCCGAATTTACTCCTGGAACACAGTCCGGGGTTTTTCAAAAATGGCACGCCAAAGGTCTCACATATCTGGGACATTTTTATCATATGGAGGGGCGGCAATTTACCTGGCCTGAGCTCCGGGACCGCTATGGGGTGGATGGGAAAGACATATTCTCGTACTTGCAAATTGCTCATTACCTGAAATCGCTGGCTCCGGCCTTCCTGCGGCTTGGTGTCTTCCAGAAACTCGAGGAGGTGCTGCAGTTGTCCAATGTTCGGGCTCCCTCCATTTCTTATTATTATAGACAGTTAATTAAGATTAATAATCGGGAGGTATTGGTTCGGCTGGCTGCTCGCTGGAACAATGATGGGGAGTTTTGTGTGACTGAATCTCTGTTGAGTGTTTGCTTTAGGGGAGTGTCCAGGGTCTCGGGTAGCAGCGCCTATAGAGAGATCCAGTATAAGTTCCTGAGCAGGGCCTATATTTCCCCTCAGCGAGCATTTCAGCAACGACTTGCCAGGACTGACTGTTGTCCTCGCTGTCCGGGAAGTGTGGGCACTTTGACCCACGCTTTTTGGGCATGCCCGGGGGTCTTGCGGTTTTGGACTCTTATTGCCAAGTTCTTAGCAGAGCTTTTGGGGATCTCCATTCCCATTGCCCCAACTTGGTTGCTTTTTGGGTATATCCCGGCGCTGCGAATTCGGGACCAGGGCACTCGCCTCTTCATCCAAAAGGCTGGGGCGGTGGGGAAGAGGGTTATATTATTGCAATGGTGGGAGGTGGATCCACCCTCCTTTTGGGTGTGGAGAAATCTCCTCTATACTATGATGCATATGGAATCTTATTCTTCTCATGGGACACCTCGGATGTGGACCCGGTTTTTAGACATTTGGGAACCCTACCTACAAGCTCTTCCTCATCGTGCTAGAAGTAGGATCCTCACCGCGTGCTGAGGGGACGAACTCCTGGCTGGACCTTCACTGTCTTTGCCTATCGAGGATATTGTGGCTGGCTTGGCTTTACGGACTATTTGGACTTTTTCTGGCAAGATGTCTTCGGGGACGAACAGAGGAACGTGGGGGGGGGCGGTGTGGGTGGGAGGTGGTGTGGGGGGGGGGGTGGAATGTTTATCTTGTAACCGCACATGTTGTTTTCAGTGCTGCTGGGGGCGGGCGCAGAACCCACCCGCATCCAGCCGGTTGTCTAAGTGTCTTATGTGAAAAGTTAATAAAAATTGATTCAACATAAAAAGTAACCCAGTGAAATGCAGATTATTTGAAAAACTGTGCGATAAAATGGGTGCAGAACACAAGTGTTGATGCATATTGTAATCTGGTGGCTTTCAAAAGGCAAAATATTGAATCATGTCTTGAAACTTCAAACCAAACTACTCCTATATATTTCAATTTGGTGTGCCAAATTGGCTTATCTCGCTGATGTTTTCCACAAACTCAATTGTTTGAATCTAGTATGCAGGGCTGAAAAGAAAAATTAATCTCAGCAAATGATAAAAATGAATAGTTTCTCAAAAAAAGTTTGATGTGGATATCAACAGTTGAATGTGACGATCTGTCCAGTTTTCCATCTGTAATGAATGTTGCTGCTCAGTTAGAAACCAGACTAAGGTTTCAGTTTAAAAGTTTGATCTCTGATCACATGTCAGCTCTTCAAGTAGGACTGAAAAAAATACTTCTCACCTATTTCAACCACTGGAATAGAATGGGATATTTTACCATTTGGAGAAACTGTTACGACGAGGCTGGTGGACCCCTTGCCCGAGTGGAGTTGGCAATACCTGCGAGGGCGAACCTCTGTAGGCCCCCACTGTTGGAGGCCTACAGAGGAAGGTGAGGCAGGGCAGGTGCAGCGGGCCAGCTGGAGCTTCGCCAATACCAACCCCGTTCCCCGCAGGTTGAGTCCTTGGGTTCGGGGGCCAGCTGGTCTTAGGTGGGCCCCTGTGAAGAGAGTGGAAGCTTCAGCGGAATCATCCAAGATCAGTCCAAGATCAGAAGCCCAAGGATTGCCGATAGCCAGTCCAAAGACCGAAGCCAGAGAGTCGCCGATAGCCAGTCCAAAGACCAAAGCCAGAGAGTTGCCGATAGTCCGAAGTCAGAAGCCAGGAAATCCGTCCAAAGGAAACCAAAGATGGGACTGGAATGGAAGAAGGTGCGGAGGGCAGGAACAGGACTCTGGAGGAACAGGAACTCAGGATACCGGCAGCCACCAAAGAGGAACCAGGAACAGGAGCCAGAGCAGAAGCCAAGGAAAGGTCTGAGAGCCAGACCTTGCCTTAAGTAGGAAACAGCTGGGCAGAGTCAGGAGGAGAGGCTTTGGTCCCTTTAAATTCAGCACATAGATGCTCGCGCGGGCTTAGACAGCTACAGAAGAGGCAGGGCCCGCGTCGGGAACTGCAGCGCATTGGGGAGGCCTGGGAGAATGAGCCTGCCGGTGCGCTGGGAGAGAAGAGCAGAAGGAAATGCCCTGAGAATGGCTGGCCACCGCATAGGGTAAGCCAGAACTAGACGAGACCGCGCTGTGCTGGTAGAAGAGGGTGAACAGCCAAGGGGGACCGCGGCCGACAGCTCTAACAGTACCCCCCCCCCCTTTAGGCCTCCCCTGAGAAGGTCTGGGCTTACCAGGATGGTCAGTATGGAATCGTTTAATAAGATCCTTGGCGAGAATATTAGTGGGCGGTTCCCACGAGTTTTTCTCAGGACCAAAACCCTCCCAAGCTAGGTGGTATTCCCATTTGTGACTCAGTCTTCTTACGTCAAGGATCTCTCAGACTTGGTAAGAAGTCTCATCCTCAGCAATCAAGGAAGAAGCGTCAGGAATTTTACGAGAAGGCCAAGAGCGAACCAGCGGTTTTAGCAAAGAGTCGTGGAAGGAATTATGTATCTTCAGGGAGGTAGGCAAGCGAAGTCGATAAGTCACAGGTCACAGTTGTTGTAGAACTTCAAAGGGCCCAATATAGCGAGGAGCCAGGCGCATGGATGGTACCCTCAGGCGGATGTGCCGAGTACTGAGCCACACCCTCTCTCCCTGTCGAAATTGAGGAGCCAGTCATCGATGATGATCCTCAAATGTTTTAGTAGGCTGAGCCGCCTCCCGTAGCATCTGTTGAGTCTGAACTGTAACCTCTTGAGCTTCGCCGCTGTCAGCTGTACCGCAGGTGATGGAACGGACAATGGAAGGAGTAGGGGAGGGGTGGGCTGTTTCCCATAAACAATTTGAAAGGGAGAAGCCCCTGCGGCAATACAGAAATGAGAGTTATGCGAAAACTCAGCCCAGGGGAGGAGACAGGCCCAGTCGTCCTGACGAGCGTTGACATACGATCTCAAGAATTGTTTTAAGGTGCAGTTGGTTCTCTCAGCCTGGACGTTGGCTTGCGGATGGTAGGTGGTAGTGAAGGCTAAGGAGATGCAAAACTTATTGCAAAGATGCTGCCAGCATTTGGCAGTAAACTGGGAGCCTCGGTCAGAGGTGATGTGCTGTGGTAAGCCGTGGAGACGAAAAATATGTTGTATGAATAACTGGGCCAGTTGAGGAGCGGATGAAAGACCAGGTAGGGTGTTGAAGGGCGCCATTTTTGAAAAGCGGTCGACCACCACACAGATTACGGTGTTGCCCTCAGAGCCAGGAAAATCCACTATAAAATCCATGGAGACATGGGTCCAAGGTTCCGTGGGAGCAGGTAATGGTTGCAATAGGCTCCAAGTTTTCCCCGCTGGTGTTTTTTGTTGGGCACAGGTGGGACAAGAATCAACATAAGCACGGATATCTTTGCTCATCTCTGGCCACCAGTAATATTGTTGGAGGAGGTTCTGAGTCCTTGCCTGTCCAGGATGACCAGATACATGGGAGTCATGTGTCCAGGCTAGTACTTTGTTGCGGAGTCTCTTAGGGACTACTGTCTTGCCTGGAGGAATGGGTCTGGATGGCCAAAAGGATGATGCAAGCTGGGCCTAGAATGATTTGAACCGATTCTTCATGATCCTCAGCAGAGAAGGAACGAGAAAGGGAGTCCGCTCTTAAGTTTTTACAAGCGGGTCGGTAGCAGAGTTCGAAATTGAACCTTGTGAAAAAGAGAGCCCACCTGGCTTGGCAAGGATTCAATTGTTGAGCTGCTTGTAGGTGTACAAGATTTTTATGGTCCGTGAACACAGAAATACAGTGCTGGTCCCCCTCCAGCCACTGGCACCACTCTTCAAACGCAAGCTTGATGGCTAGCAGCTCCTTGTCTCCAATAGAATGGTTTTGCTCTGCCGGGGAGAATTTCTCTGAAAAGAATGAACAGGAGTGTAGTGTCCCTCCCACATTGTGCTGGCTAAGGACAGCTCCTACCCCCTCGGTGGAGGCATCCCCTTCCACAGTGAACGAAAGTCGAGGGTCCGGATGCCTGAAGCAGGGTTTCTGCAGGAAAGACCTTTTAACAGATTGAAAGGCTTCTTCTGCCTCGGCAGGCCAAGTCTTAACATTAGACCCCTTGCGGGTCAGGGCTGTGAGAGGGGAGGGCAGCTTGGAGAGGTCTCTGATGAAACTGCGATAATAGTTTGCAAACCTGAGGAAGCGTTGAAGAGCTCGCAGCCCAGTGGGTTGAGGCCATTCTTGAATGCTTAACTTAGTCGGATCCATCTGGAAGCCTCGACTGGAAATAATGTACCCAAGGAAGGGTAGGGACTCCTTTTCAAAAATGCATTTTTCCAGCTTAGCATATAAATGATTCTCCCGCAAACATTGGCAGACCAGAGAGACATGTTGTTGGTGGACGCGCAGGTTGCTGGAAAAAATCAGAATGTCATCGAGAAAGACAATCACACACTCAAAAAGAAGATCCTGGAACACCTCATTCATTAAATTCTGAAAGACTGCAGGTGCATTGGTAAGGCAGAACGGCATAACTAAATATTCATAATGGCCATCTCATGTGTTAAAGGTCGTCTTCCATTGATCACCGTGTCGTATCCGGATCAGATTATTGGATCTCCGAGGGGCTTATTTAGAAAATACCTTAGCCCCTTGAAGACGGTCGAAGAGCTCGGATATCAGCGGAAGAGGAAATCGGTCCTTGCTGGTGATGGCATTCAGTCCACAGAAATCAATGCAAGGACACAAGGTCCCATCCTTTTTACCGACAAAGAAGAACCCAGCCGGTGGACAGTCTGATTAAGCCCTTCTGGAGGTTCTCTCGGATATCATCAGACATGGCGTGAGTCTCTGGGATGGATAGTGGGTAGACCCTCCCGCGAGGAGGTGTCGCACCAGGGATCAAATTGATGGCACAGTCAAAGTCTCTGTGTCAGCCGCTTTCTTAGAAAAAACATTGGCGAATTGACTGTATTGTGGAGGCAGTCCTTCCAAAAGCAAGGTGTTGAGGCAGTAAGATGAGCGGGACTTTCTTTTCAGGCATGTTCCTTGGCAATTGAGTCCCCATCAGGTGAGCCAGAGAGAAACCCAGTCGAATTGAGGGTTATGCTGCTGGAGCCAAGGAATACCAAGGACAATTGGGTGGATGGCCAGCGTAAGCTGTTCCAAGTGATTGGGATCAATGCGGCACTCCAGTGGAACTGTCATGTGTGTGATTCTACCCGAAAAGGGATCTCCATGGATGGAAGAGAGAGAAGGATTTAGGACATGGATGAGTAGGAATGAGCAATTGTTCCACTAAATCTCGCATGATGAAATTCCCTCCAGACCCAGAGTCCACGTGGAGAATTTGCGTTTTTCCAAAAAGAGGGTCAAGGACAGTGTAAGCAGAGGGACCAAAGAGGTCAAGCCTAGAGTCATTCTTTCAGTGGGACCGGGGCCCTGGATTCTCACCGAGCGAAAAGGACAAAGAGCGATGAGGTGACCTGATCTCCCACAGTAGAAACAGAGGTTTGCCCTGCAGCACCTCTGCCGTTCTTCAGGGGACATGGGTCCTCTTCCAAATCACATGGATCCTTCGACCGCTTTTTCTCTGTGGCGGGAGTAACCCGCGACACGACAGGAGACTGCCGTGGTAGGTTAGAAGTTGTAATACGTTTTCTTAGGCCTTGTAGTTCAAGAGCCCTTTCCTGCTGGTGGTAGTCCACCCTGCTTGCCAACCCGATGAGGGAATCGAGTGTAGGAGGAAGCTCCCGTCGCCAAGTCATCCTTGATTCGTGTGGATAGCCCATCTAAAAAAACAGACCGGAGGCAACTCTCAACTCAGAGGAGTTCCAAAGCCAGGGTCCTGAATTCAATGGTGTAGTCCGAAAAAGAGTGGCTTCCTTGGTGAATGTGCAATAGCCGGGCACCTGCAGCCGTCTGCCGCCCAGGATTTTTGAACACCGTCCAGAACAGCTTCAAGAAGCGGGGAAGATCCTGCAATACCGGATGAGCGAGCTCCCATAGGGGAGATGCCCAGGCCAGGGCTTTGCCCTCCAGCAGGGATAAGATGTATGTAGTCTTGGTTACGTGGTCTGGAAATAGTGAGGACTGGAGACAGAAGTGCATACTGCACTGGTTAAGGAACCCCCTACACTGGCGGGGATCGCCTGCATAACGTGGGGGAATAGGAAGCGAGATGGCCTGATGAGCTGGTGATGGTACCCTGAGACAACTCACTGCTGAGGAAGAGGCAGTGTCCGTTGCAGCCACCGAGTCCAGGCGGATATTGAGATGTTTGATGGAGGACACCACCAAGGCGTGATGTTGTTCCAGTACTCTCTGGGCTAGACCTGGTACGGCTAGTCGGGTGGAGGCCTCCACCGGATCTATGGCCTTGGCTTACTGTTACGGCAAGGCTAGTGGACCCCTTGCCCGAGATGAAGTTGGTACTACCTGTGAGGGCAAACGCCATAGGCCCCCACCGTCGGAAGGCGAGGCAGAGCAGGTGCAGCAGGCCAGCTGGAGCTTCACCAATACCAACCTCGTTTGCCGCAGGTTGAGCCTTTGGGTTTGGGGGCCGGCTGGTCTTAGGTGGGCCCCTGTGAAGAGAGTGGAAGCATCAGCGGAATCGACCAAGATCAGTCCAAGATCAGAAGCCCAAGGATCACAGATAGCCAGTCCGAAGACCAAAGCCAGAGAGTCGCCAATAGCCAGTCCGAAAACCGAAGCCAGAGAGTCACTGAGAGCCAGTCCGAAGTCCAAAGCCAGGAAATTGGTCCGAAGGAAACCAAGGATGGGACTGGAATGAAGAAGGTGCGGAGGGCAGGAACAGGACTCTGGAGGAACAGGAACTCAGGATACCTGCAGCCACTGAAGAGGAAGAAGGAATGATCTCCCAAAGAGGAACTAGGAACAGGAGTCAGAGCAGAAGCCAAGGCAAGGTCTGAGAGCCAGACCTTGTCTTAAGTAGGAAACAGCTTGACAGAGTCAGGAGGAGCGTCCGCAGCAATATCCTGCCGTGGTTCCTTTAAATTCAGCACAGAGATGCACGTGCGGGCTTAGACAGCTACAGAGGAGGCAGGGCCCACGTCGGGAACTGCAGCACATCGGGGAGGCCTGGGAGAATGGGCCTGCCGGCACGCTGGGAGAGAAGAGCAGAAAGAAATGCCCCGGGAATGGCTGGCCGCCACAATGGGTAAGCCGGAGCTAGACAAGGCTGCTTCGCGCTGGGAGGAGTGTGTGACCGGCCACGGGGGACCGCGGCCAGTGGCTCTAACAGAATCTGATGAACACAATATCAACACAGCATCAAACTTAACATCTACGGAAGAAAGAGTTAATTTATCTATCGTCAGGTACCAAGTTAAAATTGATATCCCTTGACTGCTCAGTTGATTCATTCTGGATTTCTCTGAAAGCTGAGTAATCTGCAGTCTCAAATAAGGCTGGGAAAATTTTAATTCCATTTTCGACATCATACCTATGTGAGCCACATTTTCAACTCTTAAAACAATGAAGACAAAGAATAGGTCAAAACGTTTTGACATTGGCAGTGAGATGCGCATAAGTTTGCCTACTATTCAACCCAGTATTGAAAAAATATGTGCAGTACATCAGCCCTTGATTTCTCATTGAAGCAATATGCAAAATTTTCTTTTTCTGAAAAAAATCTTTAATAACTTACACTTCAACAGTGTGTCCAAATAAAGTTCACTTATTTTACTGATAAATCACCATCAAACATGGCTCCCCATTGTATATTTAGCTCTATCATCCACTGCACACTGATAATTGTGTGGATTTGTAAACTCACAAATAATTACCAGTGTTACTTATTTTACTGACATCAGGCGCCTATCTTTTACAAGAGCAGCCATCTTATTAAATAAGATACCTAATCCACTGTGTAACCACTAAGTATTACCATAACAGAGTAATTCTAAGATCACAACCCAGAGAGAATTGCAGAGACTGGAGAAGTTGGGACATTCCCTTTCCAACTGGTAAGAAGTTCTACGCAAGAACATTTGACATTGTGCTCAAGGAGTAAGAAACATTGAAATTGCTAACAGAAACATCGGCACAAGCAACTACTATGTTGCTTATAGAGAAAGATAAGTAGCAAGAGATACAATCAGAGACCCAAAGGTTGCAGAAAGATACAGAAATAGTCCAATTGCACTGGGCACTACCATTCTGATTTAAAAAGAACGTACAAGTGCATCTTGATATATTGCTTGTGCATGCTGCATCTTATGAACTCCATGAAACTCTTTCCGCAAAAGCGTTTGAGACAAGCATTAGCAATAAATTTGAGAGATTGAGATTGCACCCAGCATACCCCGGCTCACGAGTGAGGTTCACTCCTGTCATGTTATGTGCAAAACAAACCCATTTGAAGACACTACCCAGGAGAAGTGCTTTAACAGCAATAAGCCATAACAGCAGCAATAAGAAACAAGCCAATAATCAACTTGCACACCTCTCATTTTCATACAGCTTTGGAATCAAACTGATCACAGAAAGATCAAAATCCATTAGATATAAGAAAAATACATTGCAAAGCAATAGAAAAAAAAAACATTGGGATCACAGCCCTTACAGAATTGTAGAGACTGAAGAAGTTGTGGTCACCTGGCACAATCCCATTCCAACTGTTAAAAAGCTTAACGCAAAAAAAATGAATGTTGTAGTAAAGGAGAAAACCACAAGAATGGCTTGCTAATAGGAGATTCAGTAACAAGCAAATACTGAGATGCAATCAGGGACAAAAAAAGGTTGCAGAAAGATACAGAAATAATCACAATTGTATAAAATTACCACCTACTTGAATATAAAGATTTTCTAAGCGCATCTGGATATTTTGCCTTTTCATATTACATCCTATGATCTCCAGGAGGTGGCTTACTTGACATAGTGCAAGTATTAAGAAAAGAATAAACAGTAAATCTGAAAGAATGAAATAATATACCCTGAAACGTATGAGTGAAATTCATTCCTGCCAATAAAAGGTAGGGATACATGTTTCTTTTAAAAGTGATGCTGCTGATGCTCTCTTCACCATGTGGGAAGATGTTAGGGATGTCGGGCATGGAGAGGTAGAAGACAGGGGGACTGCTGAGCAAGAAGATTTGTGAAACTGAGGGTCAGGGGTAGCTGAGCAGGGAGAGGTATGAGAAAAAGAGGGCAGGGAGAGTCAAACAGGGGAGAAAGGAAGCACAGAAGATGATGCGGGGAGGAATGGAGGAATGTTGGACAGGTATGTGAGTGAGTGTGAGGGGGATGATTGAAAGGGAGTAATTATTTTTGGAGAAGTGAAGGATGATGGGGCATGAAGGAGGAGTGACTGTGCAAGAGCCATAATGTGCTAGTTTTGGGAATGTGCATTTCTTCTATCTTTGTAATTTGCTTAATGCAGAAGGAAATATATTTGTTTCCATTTCTCTAGTTTTGTACTGTATGCAGAGAGACATTTTTGGATTTCCATTCCAATTTGTCTCTCCATATTTGTAATTTGTGGTCTTTTATTCTGTGTGACTGAGGTGAAGTATTTTACTAGCATGTAAGCATTTGTATCAGTCTTTGTTATGTTTTCTCAATAGGATATTCATTAGTGGTGAACTGCTGCCTTTTCATAAGTAAGGCTATTGTGTCTGGTATTAGAGGGAGTTTGTTTTGCTGTTTACTGAGAGGACATTAGATTCAGAATATCTTTTTATTTGTATGATAAGTTCTACAGGGAATGTGCTAGTGCTGCTCCGCACCCATTGTTGGGGGTCAGGGGATTCCTGTGGATGCAGAGTATATGTTTACATTTAGCCCCGTGATGGTCATGCGTTCAGTGTGCATTGCCTGTACACATCATCTGCCAGGTGTGTCCGGACAGGTTGAGAACCACTGATGTAAGGTATGGAGGGCTCTTTGTCCTTCATGGACATGCAGTTTCGGAAAAAAGGTAGGTAGTATGATGGATTGAGTGATATGGAAAACCAAGACAACCTATGGTAGAAATGTCAGGCGAGTAGGAAGAACTACCTGATCATGGAAGAATCGCAGGTATTGTGTATAGTGGAAATGAGCTTGGAGCTTGTTGACTCTTGTAGTTGAAGTAACCGCGATGAGGAAAGCTACTTTCGGGTCAGGAACTTAAGAAAAACAGCTTCATGAGTTGAGAAAGCACAATATGCAAGGGCCAAGGAAACAGAAGTTTTCATTTCAGGGGCTTCATGCAGCACAAGCCTTTCATAAATCTTGATATCTGTGGCTGAGTAGAGAAGGGTTTAATGCGTATTGAATGTGGTAAGCTGTTAAGGCACAGAGTACATTTCATGAATGATGTGGCGAGGCCCGAGACAGAAAGTAGAAGCAAGTATGGCATCAAGTGCTTAGTCTCACAAGAAAATGGGTCCAAGGTTGTGTGTTGGCACCACTGGGAATGTCCGATCCATTTTAGGTGGATGGTTTTCTAGTTGGAACTAAAATATTTTCGATCACTCAAGGCAAAGAGATAAGCAATTATCTAGCATTCAACATCCAAGCCATTAGATTTAGGCATGGAAGGTTTGGATGATAAGGCATATTTTTGTCCTAAGTGAACAGCATAGGGTCTTGTCCCCAGATATATTGGAAGACCACTGGAATGTTTTACAAGATATGTAAATCATCAGAGGCAACAGAATGTCTTTTTGGTTAGGGGGGAGCCAACCAAGCTCCACTCCAACTCCACCCCCCCCCCGGCACCAATTTCTTACTTTATTGTTTACAGTTAATCATTCTTTCTTATGCACATTTTTTGCATAAATCATAGGTCAGAATTATTAATTCCCAGATGAAACAATAAAGTACTTGATGCTAGAAAACCACTAGGGTCTTCTTTCTGCCTGCTAGCAGAGATAATCTGTCCCTGAGATAAAGTTGGATAGACTAGGGCTTGGGTGGCCCACCCTGTTCTGATGCCTACTTGAAGAAAGTCACTAGATCCACTGTGAAAAATCACCAGGTTGGGTAAAAAGTAGCTAAAACCATGTTGTGCGCAGTGGCTGATGAGCTCAAGATTGGTAGGGAAAAGAAGGTGGCACACAGACACACTATCATGTTCTTTCAGACACAGACACACACTTTCCCAAACACTCTGACGTATGCACAAACTGTCTCAGTCACACACACATATGCTTCTACTGCTGCTCATGTACTCACTTAAAGGTGAACTTTAAAAGCCCAGTGAGCGCATTAATTAGGAAATCATGAATAAGACAGGATCGTGCACACCGAGCAGATTTTAAAAGTTGTCTGGATACCAGCATATCTCCTAAGTTTTCAAAAGGGGACAGGGGCATGAAACTGAGATGTGCACATAAATACTTAACGTAACCCAGCACACACCAGAGGTCCCCTGCTGCATACGTTTACTTCTGCTATGGATGACGTGTAAGTTCAAAAATAAAGAAAACTAGGCAGATCTGCAGGGTTTTAAGGGTTGTGGCTAACTGGGGGGAGTGAAGGCTGATAAGTTAGGGGGATTTGAAGGACCTCTCTCTCAAATGGGTGAACTGGAGACAAACATGTACAACTGGGAACATGCCCCAGAGGGCAGAGGCTGAACCAGCAGAGCCTGTTCTGAGGAGAATGGGGGCAGAACCAGCAAGAACAGCACTCTAGCTAGAGGAGGTCTCACACTTTTGCACTTTTCAGCTTCCACATACTCAGTAAGTAGGGAACCAGATGGAAATTTAGGAGAAGGGAGAAAATGTAGGTAGTGGCCCGAATTTTGGAAAGAGCCATGGCACCCCCTTTCCAAAGCCTATGCAAATCATGTGTCTGGGCCACACTGGAGCTATACAAATCAAGTGAGTACAATCTTGCAGCAGCTTTTGCACTGTTCTACCAATCAGTGAAACTGGTGGAAAAGCACACGAGGCTTGTCCTCTGAACGAGGAAAGCAGCTTCCTGAGCCAGTCTGAGATCAATGGGTACAACTGAGGAAAAATAGATCTAGTTTTCTATTCTGCTCTGATGCAAACAGGTCAATTGACAGCTGACCCCCTAAGTTGAATAGTTTGTCGGTTTTTGAGTATCACAACCACCACTCATGCAGTCAGAATACTCTGAGGTGATCTGCCAGCATGATGGAGATTCATGGAAGATAGAAATCATGTAGGACAGGCCAACAACGGGTTACGCATTCACAATCTTTAACATTTCCTTGCATAGAGTCCATGAATCTGTGCCTCCCTATTTTCTGGCATAAGTCATAGCTACTTGATTGTCTGTTTTAATTAAGATGCTCTTCGCTTGAAGAAGATGCATGAACATTGATAGAGCATATCTGATCGCTCTTAATTCCAGCAGATTGAAGTAAAAATGGCTCTCCTCGCAAGACCAGGAGCCCTGGAATTGGAATGATCGCGTGTGAGTGCCTCTTCCTTTTGAGGAGGTGTCCTTCGCTAGCGAAACTTGATGAGGAAAAGCACAAAGCAACGTTCCATCCTGAAGTACGTGGAGGTTTTACCACCAGTGTAACTCTCACCTCAGAAACCTGCACTGTAGTCTATAATGGTTGGGTCAGTTGATCCCACTGAAAACTGAGACCCTAGTGTAGATAACATGAAAGCAAGTCAGTGGGACCACTTGCAATGGCTGCTGCCATATGACTTGACGCAAGGAGAATAACTTTGTCTGTTGAGCATTGAAGATTCAGTTTGTGTGTGTGAGATCATGGTGTACACTCAATCCCTCACCAGAAATGCTCTCTCCTGTAGCAAGTCTACCCATCCTCCAATGGATCTGACTTTTCAAAATTGATGAGAAAAGCCTGCATTTTGTAGAAGATGGACCATCTTGTATAGGGAAAGCAATACTTATTCTTGAGAGCCCAATGTGATTAGCCAGTCATCCAGGTACAGGAAAACGAATTCCCTGGCGATGCAGGTGTGCATACCACTGCAAGGAATTTGGTAAAAATCTCGGAGCTGCCAACAAGGCACACAGAAGTACCTTTTACTCGTAATAGGAAGAATCCACCTTGAAGCGAAGGTAGTGCCAATGGGAAGAAAGGATGGGTATATATGAGTATATGCATCCTTCAGAATGAAAGCATACATCCATTCATACCTTTGGATGTAAAGAAGAATTATGTTGAAGGAATTCTTCTTGAAATATATGTTTGTTCAAGGGTTTCAGATCCAAAATGGGCCTCAAGCCTCCCAATTTCTTAGAGATGAAGAAATATTGGTAATAGAAATGCTCTCCATTAAGGGACATAGAGTCTAGTTCTATTGTTTGTCAATGAGGAAGTAATTGTATTTCTCGGCAAATATGCATCCTGTGAGATGGAAGCAGATCAAAATTTGAGAGTGTGGAAGGAATGGTAGCTGGGAGAAATGCAAACAGTATCCAAAATTTGGAGGACCCAGAGGTCCTTGGTTATCTGTGCCATGTCTCTAAGAAGATTTGGATCTTGTCCCTCCCCCCTTTCCGGGAACAGATCGGAGGGATCAAAAACTAAGCCTAGGTGTTCACGAAGCCTACTGTATAATCTTAGGCTGATGTGCTCACGCTGCTGGGGTTCTGACGGAGTGGTTGCTGATGCTGGGCCAGAAAAGGCAGTAGATGGTACTGCTGAAAAAATGGAATTGATGCCTGTGATAGTATGAACGCTTCTAAGTGTAGAAAATGGTCAGGGACCCTTGAGAGGGCTGGACCACTACATTATATTTATTAATTTGTCATCGAAACCAGGTAGGTCTGGTAACTTCTCATGGACATCATTTTGGATGCTACTCACCCTCAACCGCATCATACAACAAACTCCAATAGAAGCCCAAATGATGCATGAAAATAGAGTAAAAAAATTCAGACAGAATGAAGGTGGTGACGAATGTTCTATTCTGCCTTCAAAAAGGTTTTGGGTAACACGATCCTCCTGCCGAGGTTGTAGAAAATCTTTCAGATTCTAAATACAGTCATGAGGGTATTGCACCATGTAGAACTGGTGCATTGAGATATGGGCAGTAAGTAAGGAGCTTTGGAAGATTTTCTTGACAAAACCTTTTTCAAGGCTGACTAAATGCTGACTGACTGATGCTGCAGCTGGACAACTCTAAACTGTGGAGATTTCTAGACTCTGTATTTAAGATTCAGCTTCCTAGCTGTAGAAACACCAGAAATAGGTATTTCCCACATTGTCATCTGCAACCAGTTGTTGTGGACTGGGAGAGCCACTGGATCTGATGAGGGTTCCAATATCTGAGAGGGCTGATATCTTCTAAGCGGAAAGCTTTGATGCTAAGCATTGTCCCCACCTTTTTCCACTAACTTTGAATATGACAGGTGTTCCAGTCAGGCAAATCCAGAAATGGGTTAGAAGATATATCTGTAGACCTCTCTGCTGAATGTGAGGGTTTACTAACCCAGGATCGCAATGACAAAGGCGAACCGAGGAGGCCTCTTCTAGTTGCCTCGGAGGGGAACATCTCTGGTCAACCAACTCTGAGCAATCTGACTCCACTGTCACTGAGTAGGAAGATGAAGAATCCTGTACAAGAGTTCTGATAATGTGTTCACTTCAATGGGCGACATTTGGACACCAGTCTGAGACATTGCTGCAGCAATGCACGAAAGAAGTGGCTGGATTATTCTTTTCATCTTTTTAAATGAAGATGTAGAGAGATTTCTCACTAGACCTGTAATCTAGTCATGTGACAGACATGTCCTCTGACCTGGCACAGGAACAGCCTCTTCAGGGATAAGTATAGGTTCCTGCACCTCAATAGTTTTTTTTTTCTTTTGATGCAAGAGATAATATGAAGCAGACCAAAGCTGGACTCTCTCATCATAAGCCCTCCATCATCAACCTAGAAGGAATGAGGGCTACATTAACTGGAGGGGGGCAAAGGTAAGATGATCCCCTTCAGCAGCTGATCTAAAGTGGCTTGCATACAGCTGTGTAGGTAATGCAGCTCAATGATTCTGGTTCAGGCCCAGTGCATCAAGTTCTTTGATGGAGTGTACAGCAAGAATGTTTTTGTCAGTGCATGCAATTTTTGCACTGTGCATCAATGCTTCCTGTGTATTGATGCAAGCATCAGTGCACTGTACGTCAAGTCAACCGGAGTACCAAGTGTTAAGTGCATCACGTCATGCACGCCAATATGCCTTGCGCCAATGCAGACATATTTCTTCAATGCAAGCTCCAGTTCGATGCAGGGCAATTCTATTACCCAACCCTGTGGCTTCATTTTGGATGGATGGGGGGAGACTTTGATGAGCTCCTGCTCAACTCATATCCCGACAAGGCAGACAACACTGCACTGCAGGAGGATCCACTGCAACTTCTGAGAGACTTACACAATTTTCCATGCAATGTGCGCTGAGCATTGAGAACATGGGTTATCTGTCCAGAGGCATAACACTCTGCCTGGTTATAGTCCAGAGCGAAGCAACAACATTATTCTGTGAGGCCTTACCACCAATGCAGTTGTGGAATCCGCTCACAGTGGGTTTCTTCTTGCCGGCCATTTTGAAGAGGCAAAAGCTGTTGGGGGTTTTTTGTAGCACTGAAAAGTGCTGTTGTGGGTGCTGCAGTGCAGTAAGGCAACTAAAAGTAGAAAACTGAAGAAAATAATGAAAATAAAACAAATTTTAGATGATTTTGAAAAAGAAATTATCTGGAAAAACTGTGCTGTGCTTGGATAAAAAAAATGACAAGAAGCTCATGAGGCAACGACAGATGACATCACCCACATGTAATGGCTAATTCAGCCTGCTTATCAATGGAAAATCCACTCAACTATCATACACTAGTCTAAAGGAATACTATTTAGCAATAACAAACATCAGCCAAGAGAGGAGATCATTTAACTTCATGTGAAGAAATGTGACCACAGGTTTAAAAAAACTGGTATCACTGTGCCTGCAAGTTTCTTCAGGTGGTAAAAACTCTAGGCTTTACACCTAAATTGAAATCGTCGGCTCAGTGTGCTGCGGCAGTCAAAAAAGCAAACAAGAAGAGGCCTGGAAGGCTCATCTGCTTACTGCTCCCAGCATCCCCCAGAGGTCACAGCAAGTGATCCAGGAATTGAATTCCACCGCCCCGGCTTCAAGAGGCCCCGCACCCTTTGCAGTAGAAGAGGACCAGAAGCATCTCAAACCCTTCAATTCTTTGAGTGAAGATCAATTTAATGGTGATTAAAGAGGACTGGTAAGTATAACTTTGGGAAAATATTTGGACTTATAAAAGTTTGGAGAAAGGTGAAATAGTGGGATATATTCTTTAGAGTTTGTGTGTGTCTAAGATAATAAGCAAGCCAAAGATTGTTAATTCTAGTGTCTGTCTTTCCCATCCTCTCAACCCTTGATTTTTAGGCACGAGACGCTTTCTCATTAAAAATCAATTAGGCTCTCATCTAAATCAGACTATTGTATCAGCCCTTATTGAAAGTTTAATCACCCCCTTGTAGGACACTAGCTGTTTAATTAGTAAATTCACTTGTAAATTTAAAGTACTCTAATTCCAACTCCCTTAGTATCCTAAACTTAACTAGGAACGCAACAAAATTAAGATGAAGGCAGCAGTCCAGCAGCAAGAGTGGGGGTTTCCAGTCTTTTGCACTGAGTGTCACAAGTATGATTTTTTACCTGCCGGTGAGAGATTGAATGTGTGCACTCAGTGCAAAGAGCTCCTGGCTCTCAGGGAATGAGTCTGATCTCTGGAAGCTAGAGTGGCAGACTTGGAGGAGCTGAGACAGACAGGTACATTGATGAGACCCTCAGGGTCATAGTAGCCAAGTCCCAAATCCAGTCTGGCAGCCCCAGTGCTGCCTTGGATCAGAAAGGTCTCCCAGTAGGAGAACATCACCCTGGTGTAGCAGGAAGTGATCCTGTAGCAAGGACCTGCTCTCCAGGTGATGTATTGTCCTCGCGCACTGAGAACAAGTCTCCCAGGGCTACTGCCCAGGAGGGAAGTGTTAGGCTGGCCATCATAGTTGGTGATTCAATTATTAAAAATGTAGACAGCAGGGTGGCTGGTGGACGTGAGGACTGCCTGGTAACTTGCCTGCCTGGTGCGAAGGATGCAGACCTCACGGGTCACCTAGATAGGATTATAGACAGTGCTGGGGAGGAGCCGGCTGTCATGTTACATGTTAGCGCCAGCAACATAAGAAAATGTGGGAGAGAGGTTCTGGAAGCCAAATTTAGGATGTTAGGTAAAAAGCTGAAATCCAGAACCTCCAGTGTGGCAGTCTCTGACATGCTTCCTGTTCCACGTGCAGATCCCCAGAGGCAGGCAGAGCTCCAGAGGTTCAATGCATGGATGAGACATGATGCAGGGAAGAGGAATTCAGTTTTGTAAGGAACTGGGGAATGTTTTGGGGAAGGGGAAGACTTTTCCAAAAGGATGGGCTCCACCTTAGAATGGAACCAAACTGCTGGCACTAACTTTTAAAAATGAGATAGAGCAGCTTTTAAATTAGAATAAGGGGGAAAGCTGACAGTCACTCAGCAGTGCATGGTTCGGAGGAATGTATCCTTGAAGGATACCAATGAAACAGGAGAGTTAGGGCATACCAACAGAGAGGTCCCAACAAAGGAAAACATAGTCCATGTGCCTATATGTAAAAAAATCACCTGAGCTAAAGATTTCCAAATTATCCCGAATACAAACAAAAAACACACTTTGAAATGTCTGTATGCCAATGCCAGAAGTCTAAGAAATAAGATGGGAGAGTTAGAGTGTATAGCAGTAAATGATGAGATCGACATAATTGGCATCACAGAGACTTGGTGGAAGGAGGATAACCAATGGGACAGTGCTATATCAGGGTACAAATTATATCCCATGATAGGGAGGATCAACTTGGTGGGGGAGTGGCACTTTATGTCCAGGAGGATATAGAGTCCAAAGGATAAAGATCATACAAGAGACTAAGTGCTCAATAGAATTTATATGAGTAGAAATCTCATGTGTGTCGGGTAAGAGTATAGTGATAGGAGTATTCTACCGTACACCTGGACAGATGATGAAATGCTAAGAGAAATCAGGGAAGCCAACCAATTTGGCATTGCAGTAATAATGGGAGATTTCAATTACCCCAATATTGACTGGGTAAATGGAACATAAGGACTTGCTAGAGGCAAAGTTCCTGAATGTAATAAACGACTGCTTCATGGAACAATTGGTTCAGAAACCAATGAGAGAGGGAGCTATTTTAGATTTAATTCTTACTGGAACACAGGATTTGATGAGAGAGGTAACGGTGGTGGGGCCACTTGGCACTAAGTGATTATAACATGATCAAATTTAAACTAATAACTGGTAGGGGGACAATAAGTGAATCTACAGCTCTAACACCAAATTTTCAAATGGGAAATTTTGATAAAATGAGGAAAATTGTTAGAAAAAAAACTACAATTGCAATCTACAATCCAAGACGCGCAGTCCAGATGTAGTCCACACATTAAGAAAGGTGGAAGGAAGGCAAAACGATTACTGGAATGGTTAAAAGATGAGATGAAAGAGGCTATTTTATCCAAAAATTGGAAGAAGGATCCATCTGAAGAAAATAGGAAAAAAACATAAGCATTGTCAAGTTAAAAGTAGATCAAAGTTAAGTTAAGATCAAATTCAAAGAGCATATAGTGAGACATGGTTTAATGGAAGACAGTCAACATGGATTTATCCAAGGGAAGTCTTGCCTAACAAATCTGCTTCATTTTTTTGAAGGGGTTAATAAACATGTGGATAAAAGTGAACTGGTAGATGTAGTGTATTTGGAGTTTCAGAAGGCATTTGACAAAGTCCCTCATGAGAGGCTTCTAAGAAAACTAAAAAGTCATGGGATAGGAGGAGATGTCCTTACGTGGATTATAAACTGGTTAAAAGACAGGAAACAGAGAGTAGGATTAAATGGTCAATTTTCTCAGTGGAAAAGGGTAAACAGTGGAATGCCTCAGGGATCTGTTCTTGGACTGGTGCTTATCAATCTACCTTATAAATGGGCTCTGACCGACGGCCCGCAAATGCGCAGTAGAGAGCAGCTCTACCGCGCACGTGCGGGCCAGCACGTTGGTCAGAGCCGTGCGTAAAAAAATAAAAAAAAAATGGCGGCGGCGGTGGCGGTAGCGGGCGGCGTAGCGGGCGGCGGTAGCGGCAGCGGGCGGTGGCGGTAGCGGGCGGCGGTGGCGGCAGCGGGCGGCGACAGCGGGCGGCGGCGGTAGCGGCCAGTAGCGAGGGAGGGGAGGGACGGACTGAGTGGGAGGGAGGGACGGAGAGAGAGAGTGGGTGGGAGGGACTGAGTGGGAGGGACGGAGAGAGAGAATGGGTGGGAGGGAGTGAGTGAGGGGGGACTGAGGGAGAGGGAGTGAGTGGGACTGAGTGAGTGAGAGGGGGGGGAGGGAGAGTGGGACTGAGTGAGTGAGAGGGGGGAGGGAGAGTGGGACTGAGTGAAAGGGAGAGGGGGACTGAGAGGGAGGGAGTGGGACTGAGTGAGAGGGAGTGAGTGGGACTGAGCGAGAGAGAGGGAGAGAGAGGGAGGGAGTGAGTGAGACTGAGTGGGAGGGAGGGAGGAGTGGGTGAGGGAGGGGGGGAGGGAGGTGGTGAAGAGTGAGGGGAGAGAGAATGAGGGGGAGGTGAGAGACAGAGGGATGTAGCCCGTTTTAACGGGCTTAACGGCTTGTATATTTATAAATGATCTGGAAAGGAATACGACTAGTGAGGTTATAAAATTTGCCGATGATACAAAATTAATCAGAGTAGTTAAATCACAGGCAGATTGTGATCCTACAAGAGGACCTTGTGAGACTGGAAGATTGGGCATCCAAATGGCAGATGAAATTTAATGTGGACAAGTGCAAGGTGTTGCATATAGGGGAAAATAACCCTTGCTATAATTACATGATGTTAGGTTCCATATTAGGAGCAATCACCCAAGAAATAGATCTAGGCATCATAGTGTTTAATACTTTGAAATAGTCGGCTCAGTGTGCTGCAGCAGTCAAGAAAGCAAACAGAATGTTAGGAATTATTAGGAAGGGAATGATTAATCAATGGAAAATGTCATAATGCCTCTGTATTGCTCAATGGTGAGACTGCACCTTGAATACTGTGTACAATTCTGGTCACCGCACCTCAAAAAAAGATATAGTTGCGATGGAGAAGGTAGAGAAGAGTGACCAAAATGATAAAGGGGATGGAACATCTCTCCTATGAGGAAAGACTAAAGATGTTAGGTCTGTTCAGCTTGGAGAAGAGACGGCTGAGGGTGTGTTGTGCTGGAGGTGGACCCTTGGCCTGGTGCAGGATTTGTATGGCCTCTGAGGGATCCCAGAGGATGCCTGTCACCAGGAGACAGAGGCAAGCTGGAGCTTCACCAATAACGGTCCGGGGGCTCCGCGGGTTGAGCCCTTGGATTCCCGGGCTGCCTGGGCTTAGGTGGGCCTATGGGGGTCTCCCGGAGAGATGGTGCAGAGGTGTGCCCACAAGGAGTAGAGGTGCACAACTGATGGTGAACAGATGAGCTAAACCGGAACAGAGAGTATTGGAGACCACGGGTACAAGGCAGGAACTGAAGGTCCTCCAGGCAGGGTAGGCAGCGCCTAGTGGTCTAACTCAAGGAAGGCCGCAGACAGCGTCAAGGCAGGTGGGCCTGGTGGTCTCAGGAGAAGCAAAGAGTGTCAGAATGGAGCGCAAGGGTCAAAGCCTGGGTATCCATCTGAGGATGGTCAGCCATAGTAAGGGTCAGTTCCAGGTATCAGTCTAAGCGTGGTCAGAGGCAAACAGAGGTCAGTACTGGGTTTCAGTCTGAGAAGGTACAACCTGGGTTGTAGAACGTGGAACAAACTCAGGAATGAAGAAACACAGGAACAGGTGCTGAAACACAGGAAGGACCACGAGAAACACAGGAACAACGCAGGAACACTGGAATGAGAACAGGAACACAGGAACAGACGTGGGAACACTGGAACAAGCACGGGAACTCGGAAACGAGGACGGCAACTAGCTCACACAATGTGATGAACCGTTTGCCAAGGCAAGGAATGAAGGGCTGAGCCCTGCCTTTTATCCAGGGCTCAGGTGACGCTATCGCTGGGCGCAGCGGAGCGGTTTCCCGCCACGGCACCTTTAAAGGTCGGCCCTGTGTGCACACGCGTGCCTAGGGACAGACTGCAGGAAGGCATGGCGCAGGCCTCGGAGCACCGGAGCAGGAGGGAAATGGGTCCGGATTTGAGGAGGCCGAGGAGCTAGGAGCCCGAGGGCGCAGACGGCTAGCTACGACCGCGGGAGAGACCTGGGGAACAGTCGAGGCTGGGTCTGGAAGGTGAGCAGGGACGGTCGCAGCCCTAGCGCGGCTGGGGCACGCAACAGGGGGGATATCATACAGGTGTTTAAAATCATGAGAGGTCTAGAACGGGTAGATGTGAATCAGTTATTTACTCTTTCGGATAATAGAAAGACTAGGGGGCACTCCTTGAAGTTAGCATGTGGCACATTTAAAACTAATCGGAGAAAGTTCTTTTTCACTCAACGCACAATTAAACTCTGGAATTTGTTGCCAGGGGATGTGGTTAGTGCAGTTAGTATAGCTGTGATTAAAAAAGGTTTGGATAAGCTCTTGGAGGAGAAGTCCATTACCTGCTATTAATTAAGCTGACTTAGAAAATAGCCACTGCTATTACTAGCAACGGTAACATGGAATAGACTTAGTTTTTGGGTACTTGCCAGGTTCTTATGGCCTGGATTGGCCACTGTTGGAAACAGGATGCTGGGCTTGATGGACCCTTGGTCTGACCCAGTATGGCATGATCTTATGTGACCAAATTTTTATAATTTGCATATACATCTCGCGATGCATTATTTATTGCATGTGTTATGGCATTATCGCAGGCATTAGGGCCCAAATGCCTGCGATAATGCCATAACGCAATTTGATAAATGACCCTGTCAGTGTGCTGCCTGAAGTTCTCTCTTTAAAATTTTAGATTTATCCCTACTTTTTATGCAAAGTTTAAGTAAAAAATGTTGAAATATGAGTAGGCAAAAAAATCTATAATATGCATCAAAAATCTTGTGTTTGACCATTTAGTTTTAAAAACACTATCACCACCACAGATAGGACTACCAGAAAATATTAGCAATTTCAACTAAAATGGGCTACAAAATGAAAAATGATCTACAATTACCTGAATGATTTCTGAATTAAATTTGGATTCTAAATGTGCAGCTCTCTCTGCCTCAATATTTTCTTCCAATTTCTTCACTCTTTCTGCTGCTGTCTGAAAAAAATAAAGTCAGATTTAAGAAACAAAATGTAGAGTAAATTAATCATGGGACATTGAACATTACAGCCAATAAGCAGTCACTACATTCTGCTTACCCCACTGCTGGAAAAAGCAGTGTTGCTTATCTGCTAATTTTCTTTACTAGAGTCCTACCAGACCAGTACATATTCCTGAGGTTTTCTCCCCTACCAGCAGATGAAGAAAAGCTTTGCAATGCCCCACTTGCAGCAGCTAAGAATTATGTTCCCCAAGCCACAGATCCCCACTAGTAAGGATAAATTTAACTGAACTATAGTCCCAACATTAGTGAATCTATAGCCTAAAACAAAGGAGTACCAAAAAAATGTAAGCACTTGATTTCCAATTTCTTAAAAAGAACACTCACAGAGTAAATTAAGGAGTTGGTGGGTTTCTGGACTGGTCTGGTCTGACTCCAGGAAAGAAAATTAGCAAGTAAGAAACCTTAAATTTTCTTTCCTCATCATCTTTACCAGACCAGTTCACATGCTTGGGATGTACCCAAGACACCCTTAACTTAGGAAGCACCCTGCATGCCTGCTCTCAATATGCTTGCCCCAAAAGAGGCCTCATCTCGAGCCTACATGTTCAGATGATAAAGCCTGGGAAAAAAAACAAAAACAAAGAGAGGCCCAAGTAGTAGACATTCAAATTTCCTGCAGTGACACAAATTGAGATTCCGTCCAAGAAGTCATCTGGGTCCTTGTGGAATGAGCCCAATTGCCATCTGGCATCGCCCAACCTTTAGCAATATTCGTCATGTTTTCCTTAATCCAATGGCTATTGTTGCTTTAGAGGCCTTCTGCCCCATTATTGTGTCCACTAAACTATGCAAATAAATGATCCAACAACAGAAATCTAATGGTCATTTTCAAATATCGCAACAGAGTTTTCCCAACATCCAGAGCATGTAGCTCCACAGCTTGCCCTCACATCCCAGATCTCCAAAAAAGCAGTAGCTTCATCAACTGATCCAGGTGAAAAAAGGAGACTACTTTAGGTAAAAAAAATAAGACAGTATGCAAATAGAAACCCCCTCTGTTGTAAATCTCAAAAAGGGATCCTGACAAAATAAAGCCTGCAACTCTGAAACCCTCCTGGTCGAGCCATTGGGAACAAAAAAATACCATTTTTAACACCAAGTCTTTAAGCGACACCTTCCTGAGAGGCTCAAATGGCGCCACAGCTAAGGCATTCAAAATTGAGACTCCGTGGGGTCTACCCCACCAAATTGGAAGGCACAAATAATCAACCTCCTCATAAACAGGCAACCACGATCCTTCGCAGGCAGGCCCGACCACAGCTCGCACACTACAATGTTTACCAGACTCAACCAAGGGTCCCCTATACTTTCCCTGCTGTTGTCTACTATCAGCCCTCTCTGCTTTCCAGAACCCAGTCAACTGACAGTCCCAGCCTACTCTGTTTCTGCCTTTTTAACGCTTAAAAAAACATGCCCAGTTGTAAGCAGAGATCCCCACCACAGTAAGATACAAAGGAAGGGATACTTCCCTGCCAATAACTTGCTCGAGGGGTCCCAGGCCAGGGCAGCAGACAGCTAGGGGGAGGGGGAAAGAAAAGGAGCCAGCACCACTGGCTTTCAGTCCCCTTCAAGTGCTCAGGCAGAAAAGAGGTCACCAATGTCCCCAGCTCATCCATAATCTCAATCAGAAAAAAAGGGGGTCCCAAAAACATTACACCACCCCACTGAGAGACCCTCCAACACTTCCAGACGACTGCATGTTTGGCATCTCTACCATCTGCTGAAGACAGAGAAATATTCAACTGCTGCAGATGGCACACTGCCTTATAAGGCTACTTCTAGTGAAGCTTTTATTCTCTATCTTCATCTGGTGGTAAGGAAGAAAAACTCAAGCATGTGGACTGGTCTGGCAGAGACAATAAGAAATACAGATTATCCTTTGCTATAGAAGGATAGTATACCTGGATACAAAACATCTCTATGCATTTCTTGCAAAATATTAGGGATGTGAATTTGTTTAAAACAAATAAGCAGGAGGTCACATGATGGCATGAGCAGGTGAGGACATTTCCCTGGCCTGCTCTGGACCCCATCCCCCAACATCCATCATCAACAACATCCAGCTCATTGTTCCTGACCTTACAGCTGTTCAGTCAGCGATATTTTTGATGGTACTATTGTTTGGCTAAGTTGACCAGATTAGTAAAAAAAAGACAAGGATAAGAACCATGCGACTGACCTAAAGATGGTCTGATGGGGAATGGAATCTGAGTCTGGCTCCCCAACCGAACTGAATATAACATATTCGGCATCAGCAGCAATTGCCTACTTAGATGAAAAGCTAGTCAAAATAATTCAGAATCAGTAAATAATATACTGGCAGCATATGGTCGAAGAACGACCGAGCTAGAACAAAGCATCCAATTTACAAGATGATATGCACACTAATAGTGCTGGCGTTACCGAGTTGCAGGCGTGAGAAGCACAGAATGACGAGAAAGCTGAAGATCTCAAGAACAGATTGAGGCGTTAAAATCTTCGGGTTTTGGACATCCTAGACACTGCACCCAATGCAGACTTACAAGGTTTTTTTAAATCTTGGCTGCCTCGCGAACTGGGCTTAGCAGCAGAACTAAGGAAATACTGGATACAGCGCGTGCACAGGCTGAGAAGAAAAGATGACACAGGAAGTAGGCCTCGCACAGTGATTGCACAAGTTTTTAGCTTTTCTCACATAAGAACATAAGCAACTACCATGCTGGGTCAAATCAAGGGTCCATCAAGCCCAGCATCCTATTTCCAACAGAGGCCAAACCAGGCCACAAGAACCTGGCAATTACCCAAATACTAAGAAGATCCCATGCTACTGAAGCCAGTAATAGCAAAGACCATTCCCTAAGTCAATTTGATTAATAGCAGTTAATGGACTTCTCCAAGAACTTCTCCAAACCTTTTTTAAACCCAGTTACACTAACCATATCCTCTGGCAACAAATTCCAGAGATTAATTGTGCGTTAAGTGAAAAAGAATTTTCTCTGGTTAGTCTTAAATGTGCTACTTACTAACTTCATGGAATGCCCCCTAGTCCTTCTATTACCTGAAAATGTAAATAACCGATTCACATCTACTCATTCTAGACCTCTCATGATTTTAAACACCTCTATCATATCCCCCCCTCAGCCATCTCTTCTCCAAGCTGAACAGACCTAACCTCTTCAGCCTTTCCTCTTAGGGGAGTTGTTCCATCCCCTTTATCATATTGGTTGCCCTTCTCTGTACCTTCTCCATCACAACTATATCTTTTTTGAGATGCGGCGACCAGACTTGTACACAGTATTCAAGGTGCGGTCTCACCATTGAGCAAAACAGAGTCATTATTAACATAAGAACATAAGAACATGCCATACTGGGTCAGACCAAGGGTCCATCAAGCCCAGCATCCTGTTTCCAACAGTGGCCAATCCAGGCCATAAGAACCTGGCAAGTACCCAAAAACTAAGTCTATTTCATGTTACCATTGCTAGTAATAGCAGTGGTTATTTTCTAAGTCAATTAATAGCAGGTAATGGACTTCTCCTCCAAGAACTTATCCAATCCTTTTTTAAACACAGCTATACTAATTGCACTAACCACATCCTCTGGCAAATTCCAGAGTTTAATTGTGCGTTGAGTGAAAAAGAACTTTCTCCGATTAGTTTTAAATGTGCCACATGCTAACTTCATGGAGTGCCCCCTAGTCTTTCTACTATCCGAAAGAGTAAATAACCGATTCACATCTACCCATTCTAGACCTCTCATGATTTTAAACACCTCTATCATATCCCCCCTCAGCCGTCTCTTCTCCAAGCTGAAAAGCTCTAACCTCTTCAGCCTTTCCTCATAGTGGAGCTGTTCCATCCCCTTTATCATTTTGGTTGCCCTTCTCTGTACCTTCTCCATCGCAACTATATCTTTTTTGAGATGTGGTGACCAGAATTGTACACAGTATTCAAGGTGCAGTCTCACCATGGAGCGACACAGAGGCATTATGACATTTTCCATTTTATTAACCATTCCCTTCCTAATAATTCTTAACATTCTATTTGCTTTTTTGACTGCTGCAGCACACTGAGCCGACGATTGTAAAGTATTATCCACTATGATGCCTAGATCTTTTTTCCTGGGTGGTAGCTCCTAATATCGAACCTAACATCGTGTAACTACAGCAAGGGTTATTTTTCCCTATATGCAACATCTTGCACTTGTCCACATTAAATTTCCTCTGCCATTTGGATGCCCAATCTTTCAGTCTTGCAAGGTCCTCCTGTAATGTATCACAGTCTGCTTGTGATTTAACTACTCTGAATAATTTTGTATCATCCGCAAATTTGATAACCTCACTCATCGTATTCCTTTCCAGATCATTTTTATATATATATATTGAAAAGCACCGGTCCAAGTACAGATCCCTGAGGCACTCCACTGTTTACCCTTTTCCACTGAGAAAATTGACCATTTAATCCTACTCTCTGTTTCCTGTCTTTTAACCAGTTTGTAATCCACGAAAGGACATCGCCTCCTATCCCATGACTTTTTAGTTTTCGTAGAAGCCTCTCATGAGGGACTTTGTCAAACGCCTTCTGAAAATCCAAATACACTATATCTACCGGTTCAACTTTATCCACATGTTTATTAACCCCTTCAAAAAAATGAAGCAGATTTGTTAGGCAAGACTTCCCTTGGGTAAATCCATGTTGACTGTGTCCCACTAAATCATGTCTTTCTATATGCTCTACGATTTTGATCCTGAGAATAGTTTCCACTATTTTTCCCGGCACTGAAGTCAGGCTCATTGGTCTTTAGTTACCTGAATCGCCCCTTGTGCCTTTTTTACATATTGGGGTAACATTGGCCACCCTCCAGTCTTCAGGTACAATGGATGATTTTAATGATAGGCTACAAATTTTAACTAATAGATCAGAAATTTCATTTTTGAGTTCCTTCCGAACCCTAGGATGCATACCATCCGGTCCAGGTGATTTGCTACTCTTTAGTTTGTCAATCTGGCCTACTACATCTTCCAGGTTCACAGTGATTTCATTCAGTTCGTCTGACTCATCACCCCTGAAAACCATCTCCGGAACTGGTATCTCCCCAACATCCTCATTAGTAAACACGGAGGCAAAGAATTCATTTAGTCTTTCTGTAATGGCCTCATCTTCCCTAAGAGCCCCTTTAACCCCTCTGTCATCTAATGGTCCAACTGACTCCCTCACAGGTTTCTTGCTTCGGATATATTTTAAAAAGTTTTTATTATGAGTTTTTGCCTCTATGGCCAACTTCATTTCAAATTCTCTCTTCGCCTGTCTTATCAATGTTTTACACTTACCTTGACAATGCTTATGTTTTATCCTGTTTTCTTCAGATGAATCCTTCTTCCAATTTTTGAAGGATGTTTTTTTTGCTAAAATAGCCTCTTTCACCTCACCTTTTAATCATGACGGTAATCGTTTTGCCTTCCCTTCCACCTTTCTTAATGCGCAGAATACATATGGACTGCACCTCTAAGATTGTATTTTTAAACAATGTCCAAGCCTGTTGGACACTTTTAACCTTTGCAGCTGTTGTTCCACATCTCTCTCGTTCTCCCAGCCTTCTAGTTCTTCCTCCAGGTACTTCCCCATTTCATCAAAGTCTGTGTTTTTGAACTGCATAACTCGGGTCTTCGTGCTTCTTCTCCATATCCTATTTGTGATATGAAACCATACCTTTTGATGATCACTGGTGCTGAGGTGGGCACCCACCTGGACATTAAAGATATTATCTCCATTAGTGAGCATTAAATCTCTTTTAGCTCCCTCCCTCATAGGTTCCATTACCAATTGTTTGAACAGAGCCCCTTGTAGGGCATCCACCATCTCTCTACTACTGTTAGATTCTGCAGAAGGGATTCTCCAGTCTACATCCGGCAGATTAAAATCTCCAACAATCACCACTTCTCCCTTCTTTCCCATCTTTTGAATGTCTTCAACCAGATCTCTGTCAAGTTATTCCATTTCATTTGGAGGCCTGTAAACCACTCCAATAAAAATGGATGCCCCATCATCTTTTTTTAGGTCGGCCCATAGTGCTTCTTCTTTGCTCCATCTTCCTTGCATCTCAGATGCTTGGATATTGTTTCTGACATAAAACACCACTCCTCCCCCTTTCCTATCCTCTCTGTCCTTCCTTAACAAGTTAAGGCCCGGTATTGCCGTATCCCAATCAAGAGATTCTGTGAACCACGTCTCCGTGACAGCAACAACGTCCAAGTCTGCCTCCACCATTAGGGCCTGCAGATCTGGGATTTTATTGCCCAAACTATGAGCATTTGTAGTCATAGCTTTCCAGCTTTTCTCGTTCAGGTTACTGCTTTTCTTGGACTCCTTTTGTGACTTATTTAGTTGAGTTTTGTTATCCACTTCACCCTTTTCCATTGCATTTGTATTTGGGGGGGTGACATTCTAATTTCTTTCTGCCACCCCCGGCATCTAGTTTAAATGCCTTATGACATAGGATTTGAATTTATCTCTTAGGATCCATTTTCCTGCCACAGACAGATGTAAGCCATGTTTGACAAAGAGCAGGATCAAAGATGATCTAATGTTGGGTAAAACTCAATTTGAATATTGGTGGGATCATGCTGATTACATAAAAGGTATCTTTTCTAACATTTATAAATTTCTTAATAAAGATGTACAGGAGTGGGCTTCTTTTGTTTTGGTGTGGGAGAAATAATTGGGGAAGAAATTGCAGAATGAGGAATGGGACCTTTTCTTTTCACAAACAAAATTGAGTTTGATCTTGGCTATTTTGTCAGAAAACAGTTATAAGGTTCTAAATAGGTGGTATTTGACTCCAGTGAGTACTCAGAAAGCATATCCAAGTACAGATGACTTGTGCTGGATAAAGTGTGGGAACAGAGGGACCTATTTTCACTTATGGTGGGACTGTCCCAGAGTATCTTTATTTTGGGGAGCTGTTTTCTCCTTTATTGAAGGAATTCTGGATTTTCAATTAATCTTTGCCCCGGAAAATGTGTTATTGAATCTACCCTTAGATATCCCGAAGGATGGTTGGCGGTTGGTTCATCAGCTTTTGCTTTCCACTAGATGCAAGTTAGCAGGGGTATAGAAATCAGATACTATTCCTTCAAATGACTGAAACGGGTTTGCTTTCTGCTTACTGCTGTCAAGCATCACAACTTTTCTAAGTTTTATAAAGTTTGGAACCCATTCTTGGTCTTGGTATCATGTGGGTCCTAGCTTTCCCTAGGAGCATCTCTGTAGCCTTAGTTTTCTTTTGTGAATCATTGTTTGACTTTGCTATCCTTGTTTGGCGCTATGGAAGTTATTTGTCATCTCACAGTCTGCGGTTGTCGAGGTGGGGGTTGGGAGGGTGAGGTTACCATTGATAATGTTTTCAAATGTTTTCACTGTTCCTTGTAATAATGTTCATTGGTTGATTGTTATTGTTCAATGTTCTATGTAAAAAACCCCGGTCTAACCTCCCAGACCAGGGCAACCTTTTTGTTACTTGTAAACCGGATTGATTTGTATTGCATACAGGAATTCCGGTATATAAAAATTAAAAATAAATAAATAAATAAATAAATAATTGCTATCGCACCAGATTGTTTCATACGATAATCTTTTATTGATGATGGTACTTTGTGAGCAATAAAATTTAATTGAAAAACAAATTTAAAAAACGAGCAAGGGGCTGCATGCAATGAATTTTGTTGGGGTTTTTTGGTTTTTTTTGTGTACCACCTATGATGGGCCACTATTTGTCAGGAGCTCTAAGGCCATTTTCTCTTTATACTCAGCATACAGATTTAGATCTTCCATGCATAAACTTGGCAGTTTGTATTTTTCTTTTCACGACAGTACCATGGAACAATGAATGACGGATGCGCTTTGAACAAATAACAGCGAGCAGCAGCTTATCTTACAGGGATAACCTGCAACTTAATTCACTGTTTGTGTTGGGGGAGAACAGGATCTTTTCAGAAGGCATCCCCCACAGCTTGTGTTTGTTTAACTGGCTAGAAAGCCGAGGGGAGGAGAAAACCCACACAGCCAGGTTGCTTTCCGCCTTGAGTGAGAAGGTTCCTTATTGCTGAGAACACTAATGGGGGCTTCTCTTTATCCTCAGCATAAAGACCTGGATCTGGGATACTTAAATTTGGGTGTATGTTTTTCTTCTTCTTCTTTCTATTAACGTTTTGTTGATCCACGTGTTTTGGATCTCCCAGGATGTGGGTGCTTGTTTGCGCTTCCAGAAAGCCCTGTTAATGGGAAAAAGGGTCATATTGTTAGGCTCATTTTAGCAATGGCAGAATGCTTTCCATAACATGATGATGGAAAGTCTCTCATGGAACATCATTCCGCCAGAGTCAAGGGTTTTTAGGGGGGTTTTTTTTGCTGTTTGGGAACCTTATCTTCAAGGGCTCTCCCCCAGAATACATCGCAAAGTTCTCAACTGTATGTAAATTCCAAGTCTTTCTTCAATATTTTCCATAGATATTTAACATCTGTAATTGTTTTTACCCAAGATACCCTAATAACATGAGGAGGTTGAAATATCATAGGGGGTTGGGGGAAAGGGATTTGGTTTAGGGCTTTGAATTAAAGGGGTTTTTTTTTTTCTTTTTTACTAACAGTCTATTAGTCTCCGTGCATGGCCTGGGCACATAAGAATGAAATGCGCCTTGGCCTTGTTTCCATATTTTATTAATTGCTGCTGTTTTTGTACTGGTAATAAGAGTTGGGCGAAAGCAGAAGCGGGAAGAGAAAGGGGAGAGGGAATGAAAATGTGTATTTCCATTTTGAAGTAGAAGTAATGAATATTTGATGTTTCCAGTTACTGAATATTATATATTGTATTCCGTTCCATTCCTTAATAAAGAAGTTTTACCATAAAACAAATGAGCAATCTGAACAGAGTCAGCATTTTGTTTCAGATTTTGGGAAATGAATATGAATGGCCAGTGACTCAAAAAAATAAACATTTTAATCTGCATTTGTTTTTGTTGCCCATTAAAGTCTATGGATCAGCAAAATATAGGTTTCTACCCTCTTTGGTTGTATCTTTTTAGATTTTTGGTCATTTCACAGAATCCTGGGCCATGCAATGAGCTAGATGCATTCTTACAGTGACTTTTCGTAGGACGAAAAAAAAACTGAGGTGATACTATTCCAGCAAGATGAAATTTCTAGACCAGTGGCATAAAAATGTGGCTCCTTCAATATTGCCAGCAGTGGGACAGAAGAGTCACTGGATGAGAAAGAGAAAATATATCCTGGATCTATGCGGGCTAGTGGGAGGAGGATTTTGTCTGATACCAAATATTCTATTTCCAACAATGCAGGTTAAAGGTATCTGGCAGGATCCCAGACAGTACAGATTCCATGCTGTTTACACCCAGGGATAAACAATGGATTTCACCAAGTCTACTTGTTTAATAATGGTTATGAACTTTTCCTTTAGGAACCTGTCCATACTTTTTTAAACCTAGCTACATTAATTGCTTTTACCGCATCCTATGGTAATGAATTCCAGAATTTAATTGTGTGTTGAATGAAAAAATATTTTCTCCATTTGTTTTAAATGTGATATTTAAAACTTCATAGAGTATCCCTTAGTCTTTTTATTATTTTTTTTTTAAAGATCTTTTGCTCTTTTGAAAAGCATAACAACTGATTCACATTTACTCATTCTACTTCACTCATGATTTACTAAACCTCCAAGCTGAAGAGCGTTAACCTCTTTAGCTTTTCCTCATAGGTGGATCATTCCATTCTCTTTATCATTTTGGTTGCCCTTCTCTAAATCATTTCCAGTTCTACTATAGGTTTTTTGGAATGTGGCTACAGATACCAAAAAGAACTTAGGTGACTCAAGTTTCCTGTTTTACTATTACAGATATATACATACACTGTTTTATCTGTTTCTCATTTGGTGTGCTATGGTACAATGTTGTACCTTCAAACCTGATTAGGTGTACCACAGAATAGTCATCACTGCCTGATGCTCAGATCCAGGCCAGCACCATGGTTCTGCTCTTAGCACCTTGCAGCAACAAGAAACACCACTGGTGGTTCCTAAGTATGTAGGAGCTTTGCTAGCTACGGCATGATCCCCAGAATGTAGTAATTAATCAGCAGAATGTAGGGAATGGATAGCTAAGTCTGCCTTTAGCCCCAGACTCAATGAAATAAATAGGGCATGCACTGAACAATGCACGCCAAACCTTACCTGAGCTCAGCGCTTACCAGCTGAGTACAGAGACGGTCTCCAGCTGTGGGGGGAGAGGGCATCTGCTGTCACTGCTGTGCTCGGGCTCCTGCATCCGCTGCCTTTCAGCTAAACTAGCAGCTAAGTCCACACCAGGAAACTCAGTTACCAGACCAAGGCACACCTCGGAGGTCCATGGAAATCGCCTCAGGAATTCTTAACTGGGGAAGGGACCTTAAGATATCACCACAGGAGAGCAGGGTTTTCTTTTCCGGAATTTAGAATTTCAAATTTCTCCTTTCAAAAAGCTCAAAGCAATCCCCATAGGGAGATGCACGTCTACCATCTGCTAGAGATGGAGAATACTGGCAGGCTAGGGTCACTGCAGAGCTATATATACTGTGATATCAGCTGATATTAGCTTGCTCCATCTCCATCTGCTGGCAGGGAAGCATAAACCCACTGGTCCCAAGTCCATCTGTCTACACGCTAGGAAATCTCCAATACAGATACCAAACCTGGTTACAGATGCCAGACTGCTGAATGGTACATCATAAAAGAATCACTCCACCATGCCAGAGTCTCCACTCTATCTCTCAACTGCATACTTCCTATCAGAATACAGGCAGAACAGTTCCACTGATCCTTGAAAAAACATCTGAACAAAGGATTCCCCTTGTCTGGAAAGTTCATATATATAATTCCCTTTGGTTAATTCTTAGATAGGACCAATAAAAACTATTTATTCCTGTCAGGATAAAAACAGGCCCACTAGCAAGAGTGCAAAGGGGATTTCTGGAAACAAAATCAGCTCTTCAAATAAAAATGGGAACTGAAAGCCTACTCCTTGGCGCTTTTCTTTTTAAAGAGTGGCCTCATCTGGAACCCAGCAATTAACATAACAATGGCAGAAGTTACTCACCTCAACATCTTGTTTCAGTCTATTCTCTCGTTCACGGAGGTATTCAAGTTCATTTGCTTGTTGTTCCAAAGTTTCAATCCGATTATTGCGTTCAGTTTCCAGTTCCTGTAATTTCCTATGCGACTCTTGAAGAGTTTTATCTTGGTCCTAAAAACAAACAAGATAATAGTTCCCTATTTTTAAGTAAGCACAGTAGTAAAGCAATAATGAGAAATGGGTTTATTATACTGAGTGACAATCTTTGTGACCTTCGTTAACTTCCAGAAATCAGTTTTGGTCAAATCTTATCAACAGAAAATCTACCAAATTTTCAGTTCTAGATTTCTGAGAATTAGTAAAATATACAAGAGTAATTTTTGAAAGTCTAGTATGAATATAGTTAGCAATATCCATCTCAAATATTTTCAATTAGCAGTCATTCCCCTTTCCTCATCTATTACAAAAGGTTAAGCCTATTGGCTGAAAAGCAAATACTTAAGCATTATGTCCAAGGATAATACTATAGACATAATGGATAGAAAGAGAAAGCAGTACATCAAATCAGGACCTTAAAGAGGCTGACAAGAAAAATACAAGAGAATATTAAATTAAAAGTGAAAAAAATTTTAGAAGAAAAAAATTGGCAATCTTCAGATTCTGAAAGAGAATTCCTGTCAACAAAAGTATCATCTTTTAAATGCTTCTCATAGTTGTAGCATAAGTGCAGTCTTATGGGTTTTCCAGATGAAAATCTGAAAACTTCAATTTCCAGGGGAACATAAATCATGGTTTTCAGATTTTTATCCAGAAATCCACAAAACTTATTTTGCTATAGCTCCCAGCCACAGCAGGAAGTTGATACTGTCAGTAGTAGGGAGCTCCTGTCAGACTGCAAAGATTCCCCCTTCCCCCCCCCCCAAAACAAAAAGCCCTCCACAACCAAAATATGCACTGGCTAGAAGAACACCTTACATTTCACAATACAAACAGACCCACAAGACAGCAACACAGAGCAACACTGCATATCCCATTACCCATAGACTCTAAGCTCAGCTCCACTAAAGCTCGTGCACTGTCATTAGCTGCGCCCGCCCTTTGGAACAAACTTCCCCCCTCACTACGTCAAGAATCATGCCCAAAAAAATTCAAACAGGACCTGAAAACTTGCCTTTTCAAACAAGCAAACTCTGAACAGCACACCTCCCTCCCATGAGGTCTAATCCCCACTGTCCATCACAACATTCTTGTAAATAGTGATAATCTTGTAAATAGTGATATTTTTAAAGCTTCATATTTTATACTGGTCTCCTGCTATGGTTTTCAAAATATTTATAATACATATTCATGAGATTTATACAGTATGTATACATTCAGTCTGTGAACCAAGTTAACTTGCATAGCAATTCTGTTGGTGTCTCAAGAGGATTAGATTTGGGGACCACAGCAATAGAGTCTAGCTACTTCAGAATAATTATTCTCATATGATAGCATCTGAACAGTATCATACTAATTTATGTGATTTGTCATTTGCCAAACCAAGAGGTTCTGTAAAATTCTTGCATACCATTCCAAATGTTACTTGGTAATGACAAATGTTATAATCCATAATGCATGCAGTCAACATTGTAAATTGGTACTCGTCTAAACAAGTAACAGACCTACCAACTGTACTTGAATTTGTAACTTGCCTTGAGCTTGGATTTGGAAAGGCAAATTAAACTTAAAAAACCAAATCCAAATTTCTTCCATCTTTTATGAAGTTCTCCTGAAAAGATGTTAGTTATTTAGGGAACAGCTGGCTTAGTTGTATATTAACAGATAAAAACAGGATAAAGATAGCTCTCAAAATGTGTGCGGCTATTTAGATGTTACCTTTGAAGAATAATTACCAGTAAGCAACTATTACAAACCTAAAGATAAACAGACTTTAACAGAGTAGTTCTGATGGAATTAACTGTCCATATAATGACATAAAAGATGAAAAAGATGAAAAAATAAACACAAAGAACTGGTTAGTGTATATTTTGTGTTTTTCTTGAGAACTGCATAAAATAAATAAAACTGCATGTTCTTTAGTAAAAAGAAACAATCCCATAGAAAAATCAATAAATGAGTCACAAAGGATTGGAATTATCCCAGAACCACTCCAGGAGGATCATCAAGACAAACTTCCAAGCTTCTGAGAAAGTAAATAGGCTACTGCTAAAAACACGTGGACTGAACACCACATTATAGCTTTGCAAACCTCACTGAAACAGAAAACTACTAGAGGGTTAGCCATGATAGTCCATAGCAGCAAAAACTAAAATATTGGACACACCTTATAGACAAGGGTTGAGCAACACTGGTCCTCTAGAGCCACAAACCAGTTGAGTTTTCAGGATATCCCTAATGAATATGCATGAGGTTTGTATGTATACTGCCTCAGTAGTATGAAAATCTGTTTCATGCATATTCATTAGAGCTATCCTAAAAACCAGATCAGTTTGTGGTCCTCAATGACTGGAATCGATGAAATGCTTCTTGAGACATCTAAGATGAAAACATCTAAGAGAGCTGAAAGAGAAACTGGACCACAATATGTCAAGTGGACACAAATTACCAAAGTCAGTAGAATCCTCATGGCAACTATAGAACTCGGGAATGCAGCCTTGGAAGCAGAAGTTGAGAAACTAACCCAGGATGAGGAGAAACTTAAGCTTGTGTGCACAGAAGCTCCAGGATCAGCAATTACTGTGTGTGTCTAAGAAGCAAAGGGTATTGCTGGTTGGTGACAGCCTTGTGAGGGGCATAGAGGCATCCATTTGCCAACTAAACATTCCATCCCAGGAGATATGCTGTCGGCCAGACGTAAAAATCAGACATCATGGAGAAATTGCCAAGAATCAGCAACCCCACTGATTATTATTTGATTCTTCTTACCAATGTTGGCACAATGAAACTGCTAGATATCCCCAGGAACATATCAAAAGTGATTTAATTGTTCTAGGAAAAAGGGCAAAGCAGATAGGTTTACAAGTGGTTTTCTTCTCAATTCTCCCAGTCAAGGATTAATACTGAAACAGAAAAGCTTGCATTCTAGAGTTGAATAAATGGTTGTATGGATGGTGTTGCTGAAAATGTTTCAGCTTCCTGGACCATAAGATGGCATTTCAGGAGCTATGAAAAGTGCCAAACTGCCTTCCAGAACAGACTGGTGGCAAAACTACCAAGGGTGGCTTTAAACTAGGATCACCGGGGATGGGTGTAAAAAGCTCAAAGATAAAGAAAGCAAGTTTTGCTTACCCTAAATGGTGTTTTCCATACGTAGCAAGATAAATTAGTCATTACTTGTGGGTGGAATCATCCAGAAGCATCAAACGGCTTATAGAGCTTTGAGCTATGTGAATGTAATCTGATTTGAAATGCTGAAGGCGGAATATAAATTAAATAAGTTTACAGGAGTTCCTGTGCATGCATTACCTCATGATCCTCTTCAGTCAGTAACAGAACTAGCTAGCTAGGTAGTCAATGCTCCAGGGAGGAGGGTGGCCATTCCATGGCTAATTCATCCTGCTATCTATGGAAAACACTGTTTATGGTAAGCAAACTTTCTTTTTCCATCAATAAGCAGGCTGAATTAGCCATTCCATGTATGGAGTTCTGAGTTGAGAGTTGCAACAGAGGATTTTCCCAATAAAAAAATCCAGATTCCACCATGGAGAATAGACTATGATGAGACTATGCTCTGCAACACGGCCTACCCTAAACCACCACCAGCCTTTAAAAAATTGTCCAGACAGTAGTGTAAAGTGAATGTATGTACAGACTATGTGGCAGCTTTGCAGATATCTTCCCAAGAAACGTCTTTTAAATGAGCAATGGAAGAAACCATACATGATGGGTTTTGACCAGATTAGCAAGGTCAAGTCCCGCTGCAGTGTAACAATTGGCTAAGGTGTGTTTGGTCACTGGGTTCCCGGTCTATTAGGATTATTGAAGACAAAAAGCAGAGAGGCTCGGCAATGAGGGTGAGATCTTTTCATAATAGGCGAGAGCCAGGTTACGATCCAACCTAAGAAGTCGCTTCTCCCTGTCACGTGCATGCAGTCAGGGAAATAAAGTAGGCAAAAAATGGACCAATTGAGATGGAAGGCCAACACCATCTCAGCAGGAACTTTGGACGAGTGTGGAGTAGCACTCTATTGTGGAAGAATTGCAAATAAGGAGCACAGAATAGAAGGGCTTGAAGTTTACTGACACATCGTGCAGAAGTCACTGTTACCAGAAAGATCACCCTTCCACACACTTAAATCCCATGGTACTTTCAAATTGGCAGATATAGGTTCTACAACCATTTCATGAATTTGGAGATGAGGAGACTAGTCAAAATCAGCCTGCTGTCAACCAAGATGTGGTATACCACAATGACACTTAAGTGAACTCTCATGGAAATTGTAGCAAGCCCTGAGGTTGAGAAAAAGTTGAAGTAGGATAACAAATGGCATTTCTCACGATGAAAAGGACAGAGTCCATTCTTGAGAATACCAATTGGAGTATCTACCCCATTTAAAGGCATAGCTTAGCTGAGTAGATTGTTTTCTGACAGAAAGTAAAACCTCCTCGATAAGATTCTAGTATGGCAAGGTTGGCAATTATCGCGTATTCAACATCCAGGTTGCAAGACTGAGATTGTGTAGATTGGAATGGAGCAAACATCGATCTTCTTGCATTAACAGGAATGGATCTGATCTTAGATGTTCTGGAGACCACACACAGTCATACGAGATACACATACAGATCTGTCTGAGCCATGCTGGAGCTATGAGAATCTTATGGCCATGGTCTTGAAGTAGTTTATGAACTGGTCTTGAAATCAGGGGCAGCGGTGGAAAAAGCATACATGAAGTTTCTTCCCCAGTAGAGAGGGAATGTATCTGAGCAAGTCTGAAGTTGATAGGAAGGATGGAGCAGAATCACTAGTTTCTGATTGCATTCCATTGTGAAAAGGACAAGGCCCTTGTTTCGCCAAAAGCAGCTTCCTCAGGGGGGAACCCCTGGTTTAAAGAACACCCAATTATCTTTGGAAGGCTTCTCATCTAACAGGGGGAGAAACCAAGAGTATATGGGCTAAAACACCAATTGATTTGTTAATTACAGATTAATTGGCTCATATACTAGACTGATGTAGAGGTTTCAAACAATGTGAGTAGAAAGGTCACTCAACATCAAGTGGCCAATTAGTGTGCAGAGAAAACAGAAGCAGACTTAACATGCTGAAGGAATGTGACAGGCAAGGAGAACCGTGCATCTCAATAAAAATCCACTTTGTCTGAAAACGCGGGCAGATCCCCTCTTCAGGCTGCCTTGCAGTAAGGATCACAATTGAAAATATATTTACCAGGGCTAAGCTTTCCTCCCGCTGTCCATTCTTACTGGCAGGAACCAATATTGAGCCATGAGGCAGCCTAAAGAGGCATCTGCCTTGTCACGACAATTGACACCATACCCAGGAGGAACACCTTACCTATTTGTTTTCTGATTTATTGCAATCACTTTTTGGATAATAGACTGGCTACTCATTTTTTGTACTTTCCAACATTGTCATTGTATTTGTCAAAGTAAAGCATATCTCGTGTTTAAATGGTTTTCATGCTTATTATTGTTGTAACATACTTAGGTCTGCTTGAAAGTAATTGTGCCATGATGGCCAAACGTTGACAACAAATGTATTAGCACTCACACCATAGGAATGCAGTCTGCAATTGATCCATATTTAACTTATCAATACTTATACGTATAAGGATCACATGATTGATTGTTTGGGCCACATTTGTTAACATTGGGGTGCTCATTTATTTTAATTTTATTTTTCTGGGAATGATTAATAAAGATTTCTGTTTTAATTAATACCATATCAACAATACTAATGGCTCTTTTGTCCATCCCTTTGGAATTTTTTTTGCATATATATCTATATCTATATTGATAGATAGATAACTATAGATAGATATAGATATATATTTATAGCACTGAAAAGTGCTGTTGAGGGGCTGCTGAGGCAGGGAGGCAACTCAAAATCAAATAGAATTGAGAAAAAATGTGGAGGCTGAGAATTAGAAATAATTCAAGTAGAGATAGGGGGTATACATCTATGCAGATTGGACAAAAAAAAAGACTGAGGGGCTCAAGAGACAGCGCATGCATGTGCGGGAACTCCCACACACGCTCAGTAGTAAAAGGTTTTCTGGGACTTCCAGTTATGCTCTGAAAGAAGCAGGCACACACTGACTGAGCTCCCGCTGATCTAATAATTCACCCTTTTTTTCCCTCACTGAGGAGGCGTCTCAATATACTATGCCCCCTGTTAAAGAGTTGGGGAAATATTCGATCCCATCTCTTTGGGCTGAAAAAAAAATTAAAGTAAACCTGCACACTGCAGTAAAAAAAGCCTGCTCAGAAAATACGGTGCAGGCTAGTGACTCTCCTTCTGATGACCACCAAGCTGAGGATCACAATGTGGAGATTGGATCTCAGGCGATGCGAGAATTTATGGACAGCTTTGCTGAGCAGATCTCTGCTAAATTAGACTCGTTTGAGTGTTATTGTCGAGATGGTCGCACAACTAGTGCAGAGTGCTTGAGATAACTCGGAGCAACTTGAAGAGCACGATGGTAAGCATACTGAGCTGAAAATAGTGGCCACTGCTACTGGAAATAAACTACTCGGCTACTGCTACTACTACTACTACTGGAAAAACTGGATGACCTGGAGAACCGGTCTTGCCGGTGAAATATCCAAATCTTAAGTGTTCCAGAGCAAGCAGAGGGTGCTCACGCAGTTAAATTTTTTTCAACATGGTTGCCCAGCCTGCTCAAAATGGATGCAAGTCATGGGCCCTTAAAAGCTAGGCTGCACGCACAGAGCCTTAGCCCCAGTGCCATCCCAGGGTAGGAGGCCAAGGGCTGTTATCATCAAGCTTCACAATTTTCTTATAAAAGACTAGTCATGAATGCTGTGTGAGAAATTAAAAACTTGAGCTTTAACGACTATCAAATTCTCATATTTCCTGATTTTTCACCTGACTTGCAGATAAAGAGGCAGCAATTTGCTATGGTCAAGAAGGAACTCCAAAAGTCAAATATATGGTGTGAAATGCTGTTCCCAGCAACAGAATTTTCATTAATGGTGCCTCTGTTATGTTGGAAACATTGACAGCAGCAGAAAATTGGTTGCACAAGCACCTTGAAGGCCATGTGGTGGACACTGCTTAATGGGTGAACGTGTTTTGCTGTTATATTTTCTTTGTAAGAAATAGCGAGTAGCTTGGTCAAGCTCTGGTGGATGCGAGCTCATTTTTTTGCAACTGTGCGATGTAGTGGGGGTTTTTTTCTATGTCACAGTTTGCTAACCCTTGGGGTTTTTATTTCAAGAGGCTCATGTCAAGCAAGATTTTTGCCATGTTTTACTATTGCTGCTGTCCTGGGATTACAAATATCCTCCCGTCTCACTATTGATCAATCTACTTTTGGTGTCAACTCCTGGCTGTGACCCAGTGGGAATCGATTCTTATTCTGGGTATCCAACCTCTTTCCTTGTGATCACAGTCGAGTGGGTGAGGTAATTGCTGAAGTTGATATGGATGGACTCAGGCTGGAAGCTGGAAACTATGAATCCTATGTGCGCAAGTTCTGGCAATACAAAGTAATCTCTTCTTTTTTTTTTTGCCATGGTCAAAGAAGGCCTTCACACTACATAATTCTTATTTTGCCTGGCCTGGAGACTTATATGTTTGACAGTGATAACATGCATATCTGTTGTGCTTCTCACTGGTCCACAGTTTTTGGGGTTTTCTCACATTTCTTTTTTATGCTATCGAAGGTAACTCTGTTGCTAGAGTGAGAGAGGGAAGTCAGCAATGTCCTGTGTCAAATTTTGCAAAATGGCCTGCTAATTTTATAATATCCGCGCACCAGCTCACACATATTATAAAATTGCCGCATCTATGGGTAGCGCACACACATGGACGCGCGTACCTATTAAAATCTACCCCTTACAGCATTGCTGGACATCTGTAGGAAGAATTATAGAAAAGCAATGAGTGACAATTGAGCAATTGATGGTCGGTGTAATGCCTCTATCTGCTCTCCTATGGCAACCTAAATCTACCTGGCGGCCATTGACATGTTATCCATTTACTTTATCTAATACCAGGCCCAATAGAAATCCAAATTGGTGGGTAAGGGCAGTTATTTCTACCTGTCCCTTCTTTTTCACAATGTTACTTTTCCCACGGGTTTGCCAGGTGGCCCTTTCGAGACGTGGAAGCTGCATGGTGTTACTCATCTCTAACATCTCCTTTTTAGGGGCAGCCTTATGTCACATTTATGTTGATAAATATAGCCTAAGTACTATGAATTTCTTAGCCTTTGCCCAAGTGCAGCACTTTGTACCTTCCCAGAACTTGGCGCCAGCACTAGGGAGGGGAAAATCCCTCTTTCAGCATTACTGTGATAATGTGGATACGTTGCGGGGACTAGTCTCTAAAATTTGTAACTTGCTTAATAAGGAAATTAAGAACATAAGAACATGCCAGGGTCAGACAAGGGTCCATCAAGCCCAGCATCCTGTTTCCAACAGTGGCCAATCCAGGCCACAAGAACCTGGCAAGTACCCAAAAACTAAGTCTATTCCATGTTGCCGTTGCTAATGGCAGTGGCTATTCTCTAAGTGAACTTAATAGCAGGTAATGGACTTCTCCCTCCAAGAACTTATCCAATCCTTTTTTAAACACAGCTATACTAACTGCACTAACCACATCCTCTGGCAACAAATTCCAAAGTGTAATTGTGCGTTGAGTAAAAAAGAACTTCCTCCGATTAGTTTTAAATGTGCCACATGCTAACTTCATGGAGTGCCCACTAGTCTTTCTATTATCCAAAAGAGTAAATAGCCGATTCACATCTACCCATTCTAGACCTCTCATGCTTTTAAACACCTCTATCATATCCCCCCTCAGCCATCTCTTCTCCAAGCTGAAAAGTCCTAACCTCTTTAGTCTTTCCTCATAGGGGAGCTGTTCCATTCCCTTTACCATTGTGGTAGCCCTTCTCTGTACCTTCTCCATCGCAATCATATCTTTTTTGAGATGCGGCGACCAGAATTGTACACAGTATTCAAGGTGCGGTCTCACCATGGAGCGATACAGAGGCATTATGATATTTTCCGTTTTATTCACCATTCCCTTTCTAATAATTCCCAACATTCTGTTTGCTTTTTTGACTGCCGCAGCACACTGAACCGACGATTTCAATGTGTTATCCACTATGACGCCTAGATCTCTTTCTTGGGTTGTAGTACCTAATATGTTGAACCATTTAAACATATACTTGCCTGGGAGCCGGTTTTAGGGGTAACTCACTGTGGATGAATGGGATTTAGCCTTAGTGCATAAAAGTAAATGCTCTACCTCGGCCTCATTGCAGGAAACTGCTATAAATTGTTGTATCACTGGTATCTGACTCCAGCTAAATTGCATGCTATGTACCCCACAATGGAGGATACTTGTTGGAGAAAGTGTGGGGAAGTGGACAATTTTTTTCACATTTTTTGGGAATGCACATCTGTCTCAGTATTATGGAAACAGGTCACAGATTGGATTTCACAGGTCTTGGAAAAGGAAGTTGTGCTAGATGCCCGCCATGTTTTGCTCAATATTCCGATCTGGGGCCTGGATAAATATCAAAGATTTTGCCAACAAGTGTATACTGTGGCCAGCTGCAACCTGGCTGCTTTCTGGAAACAAGTAAAAGTACTCTGTGTTCAGGATGTCCTTCGCAGACTGTGTACCCATTATCGAATGGCATTCCTTATGGCTTCTCACTATAGCCAACTATCATCTTTTCGGAAGATTTGGAGGCCTTATGTAACATGGCAGACATCTCAGTCTTCTATTCCTTGACTTGTCTTGGTTTTAGTTTTATTCTTACTCATGCAATTTGTAGTCTACCTGATACCTTATAATCCCTTATTGGGGGTTGAAGCTATTGCTTTGCATTTTGGGCCATTGCATTCTTTTTCTAATCTTGCTGTTGTATTTCTCTATTTATTTTAGGAACCTGAAGTGTGGGGGTTTATACCTGGGGATGCTGTGTTTGTTTTACTTCTATGTATGTTTGGGGTTTATTGCTGTGAGAAGAGGGGGAGGAGCAGAGGGAGGGAATTTTCTCTTTCTTTTTGACAAATGGAGTTGAATGTATGGTAGGCTTTTATCTTGCCTATGTTTTGTTGTGACATTCAATAAAAATTTTAAGTTGGAAAAAAAAATGTTTGCTAAAATACTACAGATTAGGTTGGAACAGATACTTCTTGTCCAATCCATAATGACCAAACTGGTTTTGTCAAAGGTAGGGTGCCTACTTCAAATACAAGGCGATTGTTTAACATTCTGCATTCAGCCAAGCAAAAAGTTGTCTTGGATCTCTTAACTTTAGATGCGGAAAAGGCGTTCGACAAAGTGTCCTGGCTTTTCATGTTTAAGGTGATGGCCAGCGCAGGTATTCCAGATAGATTTTCAGTGTGGGTCTCGGCTATGTATGAGCGACCAAGGGCACGATTACTGATTAATAGTGCCTTATCCCTTTTTTGGAATAGCAAGAGGAACTTGGCATGGATGTCCTCTGTCTTCCTTGCTATTTAATTTAGTGATTGAACCCCTTGTAAAGGTATGATAATTTCTCTACATGCTGACGACGTGCTCCTGTACATTACTAAACCTAGCATGTTAAGGCTTGCATTGCTTTATCTTCTTCAAAAATTTGGGAGTCTTTCGGGTTATAAAATAAACTTGGATAAGTCCAAAATGTTTTTTCTTATGAATCATATATCCCTTCCAGATTGTGTCTGTTTTTCACTAAGTAGAGGAAGGTTTCAATTACCTTGGGATTTTTATTACCAAAAATTTTAAAAATGTATATGCTAAAAATTATGGGTCTATGATAAGTCAAATTAAACAAGATATAATTTCCTGGGATCATCTTTCAGTCTCTTGGGCAGGAAGGATTCATCTACTTAAAATGAATATTTTACCAAAACTGTTATACTTGTTTCAACATCTCCCTTGTCCAGTTCCTGCCAAGGACTTTGTGGAGCTACATAGATTAATGGCTCAATTTCTTTAGAGAAAGTGTAGGACTCAGGTGAGACTTAGGTTGCCTAAATCACAGGGAGGAATGGCGCTCTCTAACTTGCATCTATATTACTGAGCAAGGAGACTGGTTTGCTTACATGACTGGCTTAATGGCGGGGATGTCTTGTGATTGGTTTTGGAAAGAATGCAAGCCAAAATTGGTTAACATGGCCATGTTTCCTTTTCTCTCTCCTAGGTCACCAATAAATCAGAAAATTTGTCGATTAGGTGCCATATTAGCTCATAACCTGCTTCTAGACAGAAAAGGTAATACATTTTGGGGGCTGGTCAGGGTCAAACTTTCGTCTGTTGCACCTTTGTTTGAGAACCTCATTTTATCTAGCTTTACCTTTTCCCTGACTTTCAGAAACTGGAAGGACAAGGGTTTAGTCTTTATAACTCAAATATGGGAAGATGATGCTTTTGTAGAGTTTGCTGAATTAGAAGAGGATTATGAATTTGACTCGGGGTTGAGGGTGCCTTTTTTCAATTAAAGGAAATATTGGCACAACATTTTAATTTGGATGAATCTCTGTGACCCTTGAATGGTGTGCAGGCATACCTGACTGACCCTGGACCTAAGCGTAATGGGATAGCTATGGTATATAAAGGCATTTTGGTGGAGGGGGGGGGGAAGTATGGATCTTATATTGCGCCCTCTTTAATTGCAATATGGAATGATAATTTGGGGCTGGAATTGGATGCTCAAGCTGGAAGAAGTATATGGACATCAGCTTATATTACTATATGTGCTAGATGTACTGAACTTATCAGGGCAAAAAAAAATAAAGCTAATCTACATCATCTTTTGATAATTTTCAGGTTGGTGCAATCACAGCAGCAGGAAGATGACACACAAACTAGATAGATGTTTCCCATATTCAGTAGACATATACATAATCTTTATTCAAAATTCACAAGCATACAGAACAGGAGAGGGGCTGAAGAGCACTACTGTAGGAAATGAATTTGGAATAAAGATTCTGCTTTTACTATTGCATGGATTATTCCTGCATTCACAAAGATTGGCATCTAGTTTCTTCTGTGATTGAATACGATTGAAGTGTTTGAGTTTGATATGGACTGCCAATACCCAGTGCTTACTCTGCTGTTGCACCAATAAAATGTATCACAATCTGCAAAGAATCCAGTTTGCTGAACTTTGAGAAGCAAAGGACATTATATTTCTAGAACCATTACAGTTCACATGTGAAGCAACATTTGTAAAATTTACAAGAAACGAACTAGCCATTCATTATTTGAGTAGCATAAATGCATATAAACCATGCAAATACACAGGGACTGATCTTAAAAAGCATTTACATTTTACATATGCAAATACACTTTACTCAAGTAAGTGTGCTTTTGAAAATTGCTACAATATATGCCTTTGAATTGTCCACAGGATTTACTCATGTAAGTGCACTTTATGCAAGTAAATGGCTTTTAAACATTGCTACAATAGTATGTTATATTTACACATGTAACTCCTTTTAAAATTCACCCAGTACTCTTTAGTATAAATAAATAACTTTCGTACCTTTAAAGTTGTCTCCAGTCTGTATTTTTCTACCATTAGTAATTCACTCTCAATATTGCAGCTCTGAATAATGCTCTTCTTTTCTTCCAGCTCACTTTCAATTTTTTGGTGTCTTTCTTGCCAGTTATGTTGTGAACTTCGAAATATTTCTTCCAATGTGTTCATCTTTTGCTGAAGATCCTCATTCTGTGCTATATGAAACAGAAGGGAAAAAAAGTCAGTTTCTGAATGGATTTACATTTCAAGAACTTATTAACTAAAACAAAGGAGAAATTACTACTTACCTGATAACTTATTTTCCCTTAGCGAAGGGTAGGCCAATCCCAACAAGTGGGTAATGCACCTCTGCCAGTAGATGGAGACAGAGCAAATGCTGATGTCATGGCTATATAGTTCCACTCTGACATTAGCCTGCCAGTATTCTCTGGAAAAGTCAAACTGTGGATAAAACTGATTATACTTGAACAATATTAGCAACAGGCAACCATTCATGTTTCTCAACCAACAGGAACACTGAACTCAGCCAAAAGAAGGAATATATCTAGAAACTAAGGGCTAAAAAAGCCACTTACCAATTATCAATGAAGAGCAGGAATCATACTCTGCATCACTCGCCCTAAGAAGGCTAACCACAAAATGTAATTCCAGCAACCAAAAGCGGGCCTAGGAGTGACCTTCACTAAAGGAAAGGAAATTATCAAGTAAGTAGCAAGTTCTCCTTCCTTATTGTTCGGGTATGTCAATTCCAACAGTGGGATGTACAAAAGCTAATCCCGAAAAGGGACGCTGCCAGCGGCCCCGTCAAAACCACCACAAAAGAGGCATCCTTCCTAGCCCTAATGCTGGAGAAGGTCTGTAAAGATGACCATGTCGCCACTTGGCAAATTTCAGCAGGCGACAACAAATAAAGCTTTAATTTTTTTTTTTTACTCGCAGGTATCCACCAGAATGGATATGTATGACCACCATATGCTGGAGATGGAGAATACTGGCGGGCTGATGTCGGGGCAGGACTATATAGCCGTGAAGTCAGCTTTTGCCTCGTCTCCATTTGCTGGTAGAGGTACATAACCCACTAATTGGGACTGACCTACCCAAACACTAAGGAAACAATTGTATCTTTTTGAAAGTTATCTGGGGAAATAGTTTAACTTTTAACTTGCATCAAAACTGAGACCCATATTTCATAATTACACCAAGTAGTCAACATTCAGATATAGCTGGCCAGGTAAGTTAGCCAGATAAGACTTATCTGGCTAACTTAACCAGGATATTCAGCGGTGCGGCCATGCTCCTGAATATACAGTACCCTGATAAATTTAAAGTCAGCCAGATAATTTAGCTGGATAAGTTTGAATATTGATATTTATCTGGCTAAGTAGCTCCTTCCAGTTATGCCCTCGGAATGCCTCTTTTTTGTCCGGCTAGATTTTAACTCAATGATGACTTATCCAGCTAAAACCTAGCTAGATAAGGGGATGAATATACCAAAACGTGTCACTTAAAAGAATAACATTGTCTGTCTAAATGGCTTTTGAAAATTGACCTCTACATTTTTTATTGATCTAATGCTTAGTCTAAGTGTGCATTCAACCACTTGCATAAAAATGTACATCAACAACACTAAAGTAAAAAGAAACCATTAATCTAACTAGTTTTGTTTATGTATTGAATGAAGAAATTGTTATATATTCCCCTATTATGCCCCTAATAAACCAGTTTTTGTAATGATTCATGAAAAACTACTGCAAGTCTCAAATTGACAAATTACACCTGAAACATCAATACAGGAAGACTGAAATCAGGATAAAAATGTTTAAAATTTATAGCCACCCTGCATCCTACCACTACCAAAGACCAAATTTCTAAATCCTGACCAAAAAAAAATAATTTAAAATTGGTACATAACAAGCCAAGAAAGAAGCAAACAGCCATGCAAGGTGTGATCTACAGACGGGGACCGCACTAAGTTAGCAAGCACCCTGTTGGGGGGGGGGGGGGTGAATCAAAATTGCCTTCTCCCAATCATGGTGAAAAATACCAGCATTCCACTTACACCATTGCCTGTAGCACCACTCATACCTTCAATCCTTCCTTTTTTTGCTTTTAACTTCCATAGCAACCCCGCTATACATAGTTTGCATTCCTGCCTTCCTCCTCCTATCTTTCCCTCACTACGACCTCCATCTCTGTTCCTTGCTCTTATCTTCTCTCTCTGTCTTCATCTCTTCTTCCATCCTTGAATACTGTGTGCAGTTCTGGTCACTGCATCTCAAAAAGGACATAGCTGCACTGGAGAAAGTGCAAAGAAGGTTGAACAAAATGATAAGGGGCATGGAACAGCTGCCCTATGAGGAAAGGCTAAAGAAGTTAGGGCTGTTCAGTTTGAAGAAGATACAACTGAGGAAGGATATGATAGAAGTCTACAAAATCATGAAAGGACTTTTACAAGTTATTGTAAATCGGTTATTTACTCTCTCAGATAATAGAAGGACCAGGGGGGCACTCCTTGAAATTAGCAAGTAGCTCATTTAAAACAAATCAAAGAAAATTCTTTTTCACTCAGTGCATGATTAAGCTCTAGAATTCATTGCCAGAGGATGTGGCTACAGCAGTTAGTGTAACTGGGTTTAAAAAAGGTTTGGATAAGTTCCTAGAGGAAAAATCCATAAACTATTACGGTAATTAATAAGCAATAGTAGCTAGAAATTTATCTAATGTTTGGGTACTTGCCAGGTTCTTATGACTTGGATTGGCCACTGTTGGAAACAGGATACTGGGCTTGATGGACCCTTGGTCTGACCCAATATGGCATGTTCTTCCCTCCTGGCTCTTACCTTCCATTCCTGCCCTGGCCCATCCCACCAATAGGAGAGCAGCACTGGGAGCAAGCACTTCTAAATGATTCTTCCTGCTGCTAGCATCTCTCTCTTTCCTGCACTGTTTAAACATTGTACAGTACGGGAAAGAGGCACTAGTGGCAGGAAGCAGAGTGACCAACTCCAGTCCTCAAGAGGCACAAACAGGCCTGGGTTTCAGGATATCCACACTGAATATGCACGAGACAGATTTGCATACTACGGAAATAATGAATACATCTCTTTCATGCATATTCAGTGTGGATATCCTGAAAACCAGGCCTGTTTGTAGCTCTTAAGGACTGGAGTTGGCCACCACTGGTTTAGAAGGACCAGGATCCCAGCACTGCTCTAGTCAGTGGTGGCAACAGTAGCAGTACTGTGAGCTGCAGAGAAAGTGATGGCACTCGGCAGCAACTCTTCTTCACCCATGGACTCTACCGAAAGAGGGATTATGGATCTCTGGCTCAGCAGCCGCATCAGGAGAGGATATTGATGCCCCTAGCACTTGGTGCCTTGTGCACCCGATGCCAAAAGCCAGCCCTATCTGCAGGAGCCTAGGAACTTAAGTCTGCTTAAAACCCTCACTGTTACTGCTTTCTGAATATAGCATCCATGCAGAATTATATGTGGCACATAATAGCAAAAAGAAACGTGAAAAACCTATTGCCCCAATTCATAAGCAAGTTAAAAAACAAATTCTACCGAGATTAAAAATGACTGCCCAAGACCTTTTATGGAGTAGCTTCCAAAACAAATGACATACCAGGACATAGGTTACATTGAAACAATGTTTCAACTTAAGTTGCACCTCATTGCCATTTTGTATCAAAGAGTCTACCTTTCTAGGCTAGTATGCAGTTTGTGAGCTCACCAATCATTATAGGAAAAAATCCTGCCCCCTTTTTTTATGTTTATCATTTAACATTTCATTCACTATTTTTTATGGTATTATATACACACATTTTAATAACCCTGACATATTGATCACTTTTAGTATGTACACTGCAAACACAAAGTTTAATATATGATCAGATATTTTGGTTATGAATAAGCTCCAAATTAAATTTGTGTCTATCATCAGTATATAAACTCAGCTCTTGGTGGGAAATCAAGCTTTATACACTTCCAGTATGCTGAGACGCAGAATTATGCATTTCTGCTGTTCTGTACTGTAAATTTAAAGTAAGTTCTCTCACATCTTGAATCTCCTCAGTACACATATTTATTAGCACATCTTTGGTCTATCATTAGAGATTTAATACACTTTTTAGAATAAATACATTTGCTGATTAATATGATGTGTGCTTGTTCAGCTCCGTTTTGACAGCACTAGTGCTTAACAGGCGGTACCACTGACTGAATTGTTTAACAATTGCCCTTTCAGCTAAGCTTTTAATAGTATCTTTAACTTTTTACTTTTGTTAAGCTTTTTTACAACAAGCAAGGTTCTTCAAATCTTATTTTCATGTTAATTACTTAGCAAGATTCCTGTGGTGAACAAATACAGTAGACTGAGCGCAGAGCTATTGTGCCTAAGTAAGCTTTTCCTATTGCTTTCTATTACCTTTTTAATTTATGGGGCTAAATACCTTTGTTTTTACTTATATAATACTGATAATGTCATGACACTATTGCTCACATAAGGAACTTTTTCACACTTTTTTTTTAATTTAAAAAAAATCACATTTTTAGAACATTATTAACATTTCATAAACATCACCTAATATGATGTGTATGATATTGCCGGCTGAGCTGTCTAAGTCATTCATCTACCCTTTGTTACATATTTATAAAAAAAAAAGTCTATATAAGTAAAAATTTAACATTTTCATGGAATTAATATTTATATATTTTACATGTTCCTAATAGGCTGTCTGTAGCTGCACTACTAGTTACTGTGAAGGAATTAACATTATTTGAATGGTCATCTTCTTTTTCATGTTGCTCATATATATATATATATATATATATATATATATATATATATATATATATGTGTGTAATTCATATTTATTTATTTATTTATTTTGTATGTTTATATGTGTTTTAAATGTATGAGATTTTTTATATGTTTTTATGTCATTTTTCACTGTGTGGTACTATTAATGTGTGTGCATTTTTTAATTTTTAATGTTATAAATGTATATATTTATGAGGTCATGTATTACTATATTTATTGGTTTGTTGGTATAGCCCCTGAAGCAGCCCACATTGTATGGGTGAAACTTGGCCCAAGTCAGGAACTGGTATTTACCTTTAAAGTATTTCCTGACACCGATCTAATTTGTTTTGGTTGCATTGATGCCAGGAATGGAGACATCAATGCACAATTTATTGCACAGATGTATGCAAAAACCCAAGGGCCAAATATCTTTTGGGGGTCAAGAACTAGGAGCCACCAAATGGGATAAAGACTTAAGCGTCCTTTGGCGACCTCCATGTAGCCAGTCAGTGTGACTCAGCAGTTGATAAACCTTATAGTATGGCTTGGGTAAATTTATTTATTTATTTATTTATTTATATTTTTATATTCCACTTTTTGTCACTTCAAAGTGTACATCAAAGCGGATTACATTCAGGTACTATAGGTATTTCTCTATCCCCACAAGGCTTACAATCTAATTTTGTACCTGAGGCAAAGAAGGGTAAAGTGACTTGCCCAAGGTCACAAGGAGCAACAGTGGGATTTGAAGCCTGGTTTCCCACCGCTCTAACCAGTAGGCTATTCCTCCATGGGAAGCAATATTACCTCCCTATAGGTCTCTGGAGAGACTCCACCAGGGGCAGATTGCCCCAGTGGGCCAGTCTGCCTGGTCACATGGTCTCTCACAGCTCCTGCCCAGCCTATTTTTACAACCGCCAGACAGCAGGCACCATGGAGTTGTTTGCGGGCTGCGGGAGCCGGGGACATATATACACACATACACACAGTTAAAATGTTTTTGCACATGTAACTGTATACCCACTGTATCCCCTGGTGAATAAAAATCAACTGGGCCAATATTTTACCATAATCTGCCCCTGGACTCCACCTAGAATACCATGTTCATTTTTAGAGATCACATATACCAAATTTTATTGATAAGGCATAGGTAGCCTAAAGTGTCAAAGAAACACAGAAATACAGAAATGATGGCAGAAAAGTACCAAATGATCCACCCAGTCTGCCCGGCAAGCTCATGCCAGTATCTCCTACACAGTGCAGGTTACCCCATGCTGATCAGTTTCCCAGACCGTAAAAGTCAGGGCTCTTGGATGCTGTTTGAATCCAGTTTCCCTTTAATCTTTGCTGTGGAAGCAGAGAGCAATGATGGAGCCGCATCAAAAGTATCAGGCTTAGTGATTAAGGGTAGTAAAAGCCACATCAGCGAGTTACCCCCATGTTTATTTGTTCTCCACACCGTAAAAGTGGGGGCCCTCATTGGTTGTCTCTGAATCCAATTCCCCTTTACCCACTGCCGTTGAAGCAGAGAGCAATGTTGGAGTTGAATTAAGCCTTGATACTGTTATTAAGGGTAGCAAATGCCACACCAGCAAGTTACCCCCAGTTACCATTGTGCACTTCTTTCTTTATTTCCATTCTCGAGCCTTTAGGGATCCACAGTGTTTATCCCATGCCCCTTTGAATTCCCTCACTGTTTTCATCTTCATCACCTCCTCCGGAAGGACATTCCAGGCATCCACCACTCTTTCCGTGAAGAAATATTTCCTCACATTGGTTCTGAGTCGTCCTTCCTGGAGTTTCATTTCATGACCTCTAATTCTATTGATTTCTTTCCAACGGAAAAAATTTGACTGTGTATCATTGAAAACTTTCAGTTAACTGAAGGTCTGAATCATATCTCCTTTGCACCTCCTCACTTCCAGGGTGTACATATTCATATCCTTCAGCCTCTCCTCATAAGTCTTCCAATGCTGACCTCTCACCATTTTGGTCGCTATTCTTTGGACCACCTCTAGCCTGTCTTTATCCACTTTGAGACACGGGTGAGGCCTCACCAATAACCTGAACAAGGGCATCACCTCCTCTTTTGCTTACTGGTTATTCCTCTCTCTCTATGCAGCCCAGCACTCTTCTGGCTTTAGCTATCACCTTATCACATTGCTTTGCTAGCTTCAGATCATCAGACACTATCACACCAAGGTCCCTTTCCCAGTCTGTGCACATTAGGTCTTTCACCGCCCATCACATACAACTCTTTTGGATTTCCGCACCCCAGATACATGACTCTGAACTTCTTGGCACTGAATCCCAGCTGCCAAATCTTCGACCACTCTTCAAGTTTTATTAAATCACTTTTCATTCTCTCTACTCCTTCAGGCATGTCAACTCTGTTGCAGATCTTAATATCATCCACAAATACACAAACCTTACCTTCTATCCCTTCTGCCGGGGTTGCTTCACAAAGATATTGAATAGAACTGGTCCCAAAATAGATCTCTGTGGCACTCCACTTAACACTGTTCTTTCATCAGAGGAGTTTCCATTTACTATTACATGCTGTCTCTTGTCAGTCAACCAGTTTGCAATCCATGTTACTAGCTTAGCACCCACTCCCAAGCTTCTCATTTTGTTCACGAGTAAATCACATCCAGCATTCTTCTCTGATCCAATTCTCTAGTCACCCAATCCAAAAATCAGATTTGTCTGACAGGACCTTCCCCTGGTGAATCCATGCAACCTATTGGATTGTAGATAGTTCACTATCCTTTCCTTCAGCAGAGTCTCCATTAATTTTCCCACTACCAAGGTAAGGCTAACCCAGCCTGTAGTTCCCAGCCTCCTCTCTGCTCCCACTCTTGTAAAGCGGGACCACCACCGCTCTTCTCCAATCTTGTGGCACCACTCCTGTTTCCAGGGATCTATTAAACAGGTCCTTCAGTGGACCCACCAGCACATCTCTGAGCTCCCTCAGTATCCTGGGATGTTCCTCATCGGGCCCCATGGTCTTGTTCATTTTCAGTTTTCCTAGCTCTTCCCATACATTCTCTTCTATAAAAGAAGTTTCATCCACACTACCCTCATCCACAGTCTTGTAAACTAGCGATAGTTCTTCTCCAGGGTTTTCTTTAGTGAAGTATTTGTTTAATATTTCTGCCATTTCTTCGTCTCGCTCCACACATTGGTCCTTTTCACCTTTCAATTTCACTATACCACTTCGGACCTTTCTCTGATATATCTGAAAAATGTTGTCACCTCGCTTTACCTCTTTGGCAATCCTTTCTTCTGCCTGACTTTTTGCTTTCTTGATTTCTTTCTTAGTGTCCCTTAGTTTCACCAGATATTTTTCCCTGTGTTCTTTTTGGGATCCTTTATATTTCTTGAATGCTTTTTTTGCCTTTATTTTTATCAGCCACGTCCTTTGAGAACCAGATCAGTTTCTTCTCTCTCTTACTTTTGTTTACTTTTCTAACATATAGATTTGTTGCCTTTGTCACTGTTCCTTTTAGTTTGGCCCACTGTTGTTCCACCTCTCTCATTTTCTCCCAGTCTTCTAGTTCTACCTCCAGGTACATCCCTCATTTTGACAAAGTTGCTATTTTTGAAATTCAAAACTCGGGTCTTTGTGTGACCTTTCTGTTTCCTATTTGTGAAAGCAAACCATACCATTTGATGATCACTGGTGCTCAGGTGGGCACCCACCCAGACAAAGATATTAACACTGTTAGTGAGTACTAGGTCAAGTATAACTCCTTCCCTCGTGGCTTCCATTAACATTTGTTTGAACAGAGCCCCTTGAAGGGAATCCATTACCTCTCTACTTCTGGTAGATTCTGCAGAAGGGATTCTCCAGTTTACGTCCGGCAGATTAAGATCTCCAACAATCAATACTTCTCCCTTCTTTCCCACCTTTTGGATGTCTTCAACCAGATCTCTGTCTAGTTCTTCCATTTGAGTCAGAAGCCTGTAAATCACTCCAGTAAAAATGGATGCACCATCATCTTTTTTTTTTTTTTTTAAGGACGGCCCATTATGTTTCTTCTCTACCCCACATTCCTTGCAGTTCAGTTGCTTGGACATTGTTTTTTGTCCAAGACTTGAAGGAATCATAAAATGCAAATCTTTAATACAAATCTTTAATAAATGGTTACAAAAACTTTAAAATATTTCAAAATCAATAATGATACAATGAAATGGCATGTAATAACAATGTGACCAATACTTGACCAAGCATATACACTTTTTAAAGGAAACAGAATTCATGTATATACACACACACAAAACACTGCTAACTAGCTAATATATACATGTTACAATGTATCGTACACTTACAAACACTGTATAATTTCCAGATCAATGTTGCAATGACATGAACAATGTTCTAAACAGTTAGCAAACCTGAAGGTAATGAGACTGATAAAGGATACTTTGTTACAATGTGCTAAATAAATTGCGGAACTGTCTCCAGCAAAAGGCTGAAAAAGTATGTAGAAAATCCTTAGAAAGTTTGCCAGATTATAGGAGTTGGTGTACTGATATGGCTCTAATAATGCTGACAATGAGGATGAATTGTGGTTTCGCTGTATTCCTTTTCTGTATGAAAAGTTCACTGTGTGGCTGTGCTTCAAACGGATCCCTGGTCTCTCTGAATAAATTTCTCACATAGGAATAGAACTATGTAGATATGTGTGAAATGAGTCCCAACAAAGAAAATTCTCTTTGTTTTACCTTGTGAAGGCTTCCTCAGGGGATGTATGGAAAGCAATCAGAATCAGATAAGTTGTAGCAAAAGCCCAATGTTTATCGCAAACTACTGGGTGACATCACATCAGACGTAAAGTTATGTCTAATATCCAAATCTCAAATAAATTCAAAATGTGCATTCCTTGTGGTGAATTCAATTCCCACAAAATTCTTGTGAATGTATTCAGCCAATATGACTGAAGCATTAAGGCATAGGGGAAAATCTGTTCAAACGCGTCTACATAGCATGGCTGCATAGCGTATTTCTTAAGCCCAATGTTTTTCCAAAAAATTGCAATTTCATTGTACCCTTATAGTCACCATCGCAGCATACTGTTGATATTTTTAACATAAAGTGCTATTCCTCCCCCTTTTCTGTCTTCTCTGTCCTTTCTTAAGTTATAGCCCAGTATGGCCGTATCCAAATCATGAGACTCAGTGAACCAGCACTGCATCCACCATTAAGGCCTGCAAGTCTGGGATTTTATTGCCCAGACTATGAGTATTTGTGGTCATAGCTTTCCAACTCATCTCCCTAGGATTGCTGCTCTTCTTGGACATCTTTTCTGTTATTTTGAGCTAATTGACTTTGTTATTTTCTCCTCCCAATTCCTGTATTGCTTCGGGGTGACATGGCGATTTCATTGGCCACCTCCTGCCACCCCCGCTTGCTATTTTAAATGCCTCATAGTATATGCTCTGAATTTCTCACTTAATATCCTCTTTCCGGCCAAGAACAAATGTAGACCTTCCTTATAGTATAATCTTTTACTGTTCCATACATGAAATTCAAAACTCGGGTCTTTGTGTGACTTTTCTGTATCCTATTTGCTTTGAGCCAAATATTGAAATTATCTATATGGCAGAGCCTTTCCTTCCCCTTTCCATCAACTGGTAATACTTCTGAAAAGGCAGTGATCTTTGCCATGTGTATAATTTTCGTCCCTAATTTTTTGAAATCTTTTTGTACTAAACTATGTCTGGTGGGAGCACTAAGAGGAGAGGATCATCTTACTGGTGGCTGCAGAGATTCGGTAGGTATTGCTTTAGGATATCTTACAACTTAAAAAGTTTTGTGGACAGGTAAAATATTGGGGTATATTCTTTAGTGTGTGTGAGTGTGAATGTGTGTGTTATAAAAAGCAAGCCAAAAAGTAGGACATAGCTTAGAGTTTGTGTGTGTTTGTCTTTACCTCCCACTCACCCCTAGCTCATCCTTTGATTTATAGGCATGAGTCACTTTCACATTAAAAATCTATCAGCCTTTTCTCTAAAACACAGGATTTCCCTAGCCCTTATCAAGAGTTTAATTATCCCACTGCAGGTCACTACCAGATTAATAGTGAATATACCAATAAATTTAAAGGGCTCTAATTATATGCATTCCTACTCCTGAAGCAACCTAAACGTAACTAAGAACTCATCAAAATTAAGATGAATACAGCAGTCCAGCAGCAAGGGGGGGGGGGGGCCTTCCAGTCTTTTCCAACAAATGTCTTATGTATGATATTTTACCCGCCGGTGAGAGATGTGTGTGTGTGCAAGAACCTGATCTCCAGGTGTTGCATTGTTCTCTCGCACAGAGGATGTCTCTCCCAGGACTACTACTCAGGAAGAAAATGTTAAGTCTGATATTATAGTTGGTGATTCAATTATTAGGAATGTAGATAGCTGGGTGGCTGGTGGATATGAGGATCATCTGATATCATGCCTACCCGGTATGAAGATGGCAGACCTCACACTCATCTAGATAAGATTTTAGACAATGCTAGGGAGCAGAAGTCTTTTGTGGTACATGTGGGCAGCAACGACACAGGAAAATATGGGAGGAAGATTCTGGAAGCCAAATTTAGGGTCTTAGATAGAAATTTGTAATTGAGAACCTCCAGGGTAGCATTCTCTGAAATGGTCCCTGTTCTATGCACAGGTCCCTAGCAGCAGGCAGAGCTCCAGATTCTCAATGCTTGGATGAGATGCTGGTGCAAGGAAGAGGAAATCAGTTTTGTAAGGAATTGTGGAATCTTTTGGGGAAGGAGGGAGTTTTTCTGAAGAGATGGGCTCCACCTTAATCAGGGTGGAACCAGGCTGCTGCATTAACCTTTAAAAAGGAGACAGAGCAGCTTTTAAATTAGAACAAAGAGGAAAGTTGACAGTCACTCAGCAACACATGGTTTGGAGGGCGGTATCTTTGAAGGATACTAATGAAGCAGAAGAGTTAGGTCATCCCAACAGAGAGAGGTTCCAATAAAAGCAAAAGTAGTCCATGTGCCTAGAAGTAAAGAATCACTTGAGCTAAAAGATTCTAAATTATCCCTGTCAACTGAAAAGTAGGCTGTTAATACAAACAAAAACCCACTTTGAAATGTCTGTATGCCAATGCCAGAAGTCTAAGAAGTAAGATGGAAGAGTTAGAGCATATAGCAGTGAATGATGAGATAGACTTAAGTGGCGTCTCAGAGACATGGTAGAAGGATAAGAACTAATAAGATATAATTTATACCCTGGTATGGCACTATCATAATTATGGGGAGAAGCAACTTGGTGGGAAAGGGGTGGCACTTTATGTCCAAGGTGGCACAGAGTTCAACAGGATAAGGATTCTGCAAAAAACTAAATGCACAATAGACTCTTTATGGGTTGAAATCCCATGTGTGCTGGTGAAGAGTATAGCGATAGAAGTATACTACCATCCACCTGGCCAAAAAGAGGAGATGGAAGATGAAATGCTAAAAGAAATTAGAGAAGCTAACCAAATTAGTAGTGTACTAATAATGGGAGATTTCAATTACCCCAATATCGACTGGGTAAATGTAACATCAGGACATGCTAGAGAGATAAAGTTCCTGTATGGAATACATGGCAGCTTGATAGAGGAATTGGTTCAGGAACAGAGGAGAGATGGAACTATTTAGATCTAATTCTTAGTGGAGCACAGGATTTGGTGAGAGAAGCAACAGTGGTGGGGCCACTTAGCAAGACTAATCAGAACATGATCAAATTGAATTAACTGGAAGGGGGACAATAAGTAAATCCATGGCTCTAGCACTAAACTTTCAAAAGGGAAACTGAGAAAATGAGAAAAAAAGAAACAAACTGAAAGGTGCAGTTACAAAGGTTAAGAGTATACAATAGATGTGGACATTGTTTAAAAAAAAACCAAAACACAAAACCATCTCAGAAGCGCAGTCCAGATGTATTCCAGACATTAAGAAAAGTGGAAGGAAGGCCAAACAATTGCCGGTATGGTTAAAAGATGATGTGAAAGAAACTATTTTAGTCAAAAGATCTTCCTTCAAAAACTGGAAGAAGGACCCATCTGAAAAAAAATAGGAAAAAGCATAAGCATTTGCAAATTAAATGTAAAACATTGATAAGACAGGCTAGAAGAGAATTTGAAAAGTAGTTGGTCATAGAGGCAAACTCTCATAATAAAAACTTTTAAAAATATATCTGAAGCAAGAAGCCTGTGAGGGAATCGGTTGGAATGTTAGATGATCAACGGGTTAAAGGAGAATTTACGGAAGACTAAATTAATTCTTTACTTTGGTGTTTACTAATTAGGATGTTGGCAAGATATCCATTTTAGAGAAGGTTTTAAAGGGTGACAATTCAGATGAATTGATCCAAACCATGGTGAATCTAGAAGTAGTAGTAAGCCAGAAAAACTGAAGAGCAGCAAATTCCAGGGTTCTTAAAGAACTAAAAAATGAAATTTCAGACTTATTATAAATAATTTGTAATCTATCATTAAAATCATCCATTGTACCTGAAGACTGGAAGGTGGCCAATATAACCCCAATATATAAAAAGGGCTCCAGAGGAGATCCAGGAAATCATAAACCTGTGAGCCAGACTTCAGTGCTGGGAAAAATTATGGAAACTATTATAAAGAATAAAATCATAAATATACAGACATACATGATTTAATGGACATACCAGCATGGATTTACACAAGAGAAGTCTTGCCTCACAAATTTTCTACATTTTTTGAAGGGGTGTATAAATATGTGGATAAAGGCGAACCAGTAAATGGGGTGTATTTGGATTTTCAGAAGGCACATGAAAACCTCATGAGAGGCTTCTAAGAAGCCTAAAAAGTCATGGGATAGGAGGAGATGTCCTTTTATAGATTGCAAACTGGTTAAAAGCCCGGAAACAGAGAGTAGGATTAAATGGTCAATTTTCTCAGTGGAAAAGGGTAAACAGTGGAGTGCCTCAGGGATCTGTACCTGGACCGGTACTTTTTAATATATTTATTAAAAAGAGTGAGGTGATCAAATCTGCAGATGACTCAAAATTATTCAGAGCAGTTAAATCACAAGTAGATTGTGATAAATTGCAGAAGGACCTTGCAAGACTGGTTGTCCATATGGCAGATAAAATATAATATGGACAAGTGCAAGATGATGCATACAGGGAAAAATAACCCATGATGTAGTTACACGAACTTAGGTTCCATATTAGGAGTTACCACCCAGGAAAAAGATCTGGGCATCATAGTTGATATTACATTGAAATTATCGGCTCAGTGTGCTGTGGCAATCAAAAGAGCAAACAATGTTAGGCATTATTAGGAAGGGAATGGCAAATAAAATGGAGGATGTCATAATGCCTCTGTATCGCTCCAAGGTTAGACCGCACCTTCAATAGTGTGTGCAATTTTGGTTGCCGCATCTCAAAAAAAAGATATAGTTGCACTGGAGAAAGAGAGAAGGGCAACCAAAATGATAGAGGGCATGGAAAGGCTAAAGAGGTTAGGTCTGTTAAGCCTGAAGAGACGGCTGAGGGATATGATAGAGGTCTACACAATCATGAAAGGACTTGAATGGGTAAATGAGAAATGGTTATTTACTCTTTTGGATAATACAAGGACTAGGAGCTACTCCATGAAGTTAGCAAGTAATGCATTTCAAACAAATCAAAGAAAATTCTTTCACTCAGTGCACAATTAAGCACTGGAGTTCATTGCAAAAGGATGTGGTTGAGGCAGTTAATGTAGCAAGGTTTAAAACAAGGTTTAGATAAGATCCAATCCGGAGAAGTCCAATAACTGCTATTAATCAATAGGGAATAGCCACTGCTTCTTGCTGGCATTAGTAGCATGGGATCTATTTAATGTTTGGGTACTTGCTAAGTACTTGTAACTTGGATTGGCCACTGCTGGAGACAGGATATTGGACTTGATGTACCCAGTATGACCCAGTATGGCATAGCTTATGTGCTTATGTACTATATGCCATGCACAGATTGAAGGAGCTAAAGATATACTTTTTAGAAGAGGGAAAGGGGAGATAATACACCAACATTCAAACATTTAGCAGGTTTTAATAAAGTATTAGAAGGAATAAAGTGCCTGAAGGAAGCATTTTAACACAGAATGAAAAATTCAAAGACAAGGGATCATCCCATAAAGCTGAAGGGAGAGGAAAATACTTTTTCACCGACAGTAGACTTCCAACAGAGTTATAGAAGGTTAAACAGTGGCAGAATTCAATCATACATGGCATAAATATAAAAGGGACTTTAGTGTTGAGGGAGCAAAATTAAGATCTGTGACAGTACGGTAATCAGGTACAAAATGAGTAGACTGAGTGGACCAAACCATCTATGTTTCTAGGTCTTGGCATGTAAGAACATGCCATACTGGGTCAGACCAAGGGTCCATCAAGCCCAGCATCCTGTTTCCAACAGTGGCCAGATTTGTCAACCCTCAAATCTGTTCGTAATGTCATGCTTTTGGTTGGTATCATGAGTTTGTCCTAACAGTGATTTTCTGACAGTATATGATTTGGCCATTTGGTCAAATAACTATTTTAAATTGAGCAAGTGTTATGGAAACACAAAGAAATTAATGGATTATGGGGTAACCAGAAACAAATTTACTTTTTTTGGTACTGTTGAAGCAGTGTTTTAAAACCATATTCAATGAATTATTTCATTATATGCCAAAAGCAAAAATTATTAGTTTTACGGTAGTCACAGCCTCATTTACTATATCAAAGTTACTGCATCCTGCTTTTCTATTTTACGTCAAAGCAGTAAATCTAATACAGATACACAAAATTAAGGAAAATGAACCCATAGTTCATTCATTCCATTCTTTTTAAAGATAATGTATTTCAATTTACCTTTAAGTTGTTCATGTAATTTATACGCATTAGCAATTTTCTCCTCAATGGCACATCTTTCAGCATTAGAGTCCTTTCTGGTAACAGCCAGCTCATACTCAAGACGTTGTCGGACAGCCTCTCCTTTCTCAATATGGGATCGATATTTCGTCATCTCGCTTTCGCACTTGAACACCTATTAAGAATTCACTGCATTTAGAAACAATCAACTGAAGACATACTATAATTTTTTTTTTTATTTTAAGAAGCGTCCTTGGTATAGATTATCCATTGTCAATATCACCCAAGCAAGAAGTTAATGCAAAAAATTCAAATTTAAAAAAACCACAAATAAAATCTAATCATTTTTCATGTTTTTGATGTAATTTACCCACCAATTTAATAAAATGTGAACTAGAAATAACACCCTTTATTGTCAAAATTTCACAAACTATGTAATAAATCTTTTATTCTAAAATAGGTAAAATCCTTGCTATTTTGATTAAAGACATTTTTTCGTGAGATGTGAAATTAGAACCAAATAAAATTAGTGTCACCATATTTTCCCAACATTCTCAGATATACGGGAACAGAACATTGAGGATTGAAGAATAAGAAGTTGTTACACTCCCAATATACTTCAACTCGAAAGACAAATTACAATAAAAGAAGCATACTCCAAATCAGAAAATATTTAGTTCAGGAAAATCCTCATCGAATGTCATAAATCCAAAACAGAATCAGAGGACAAACAGTGCAACTGACTATTCAAATGAAGCTCTGTTTGACCAGGCAATTGAATGGAGTAGCCTGTGTTATGCATTTCTTTTTTGTCATTTTCAGCCTCTATTCTCAGGACAATATCCCAGCTACTTTAAAAAAAAAAAAAAAAGGTGCTTCTCTCCCAGACAACACTCCACCTTACCTACTGATATTTAAATTTCCTACAGAAATTCTAAAAGTTTCAGCCTGCAAGCTGCATACCCATATTGATCCAAGTATGAGGTAATGTGAATGTGCTTTGTTATATTCCACATTAAACAGATTTTAAAATGATTGTATTATGAATGGCTATGAAAGATGCATGGACAGCAACCAGAGGTTGAAGCCTTGACAATTGCCATTACTGTTCACAAGTTTTGAACTTGTGCTAATTCAACCCATTAGTGGATTTACTAAGCTATTAAATGTGAATTACTCTAAATTAAATGTTTTCTGTATTTAGAGTGTGCTTCTTTTACATCAAAGAATACTGAAGACAAATGACAGTAACAGTTGAAATGAAGGAGAGAGGGAGAAAAGATGCAAGGAAGTATAACTCTGATAAATGACATTCACTCTAATCACATATAAAGAATGACAATCAATAAACAATCAAGCAAGTTTATTATGCAGTTATGAAGCCCTTTAAAATAGGAAAGTGAAGTATTTCAGTGCATTTCAGCACCACAGTCTGGACAGCTCCTCTAACCACCTCTAACCAATTTTTTAAAACATGGACAAGCCATCCAGTGCGCCCTCCATGTGACAGGGGCCGGCCAATGGCACGCATACCCTGTCACATGGTAAGGGCAAAGGCCATCGGCGCCATTTTTATTAGTGGCAGCCGATGGCCCGAGAGCGGGAGATCGCTCCAGTGACCCCCACTGGACCACCAGGTACTTGTAAAATGTTTTGGGGGGGGGGGGGGGTCGGGAGGGTGGGGGAAGCTAAGGGATTGGTTTTAAAGGGTCGGGGTGGGTTTTTTGTTTATCGGCTCAGGCGCAGCCGATAAAACCGCGATCGGGCCGGAGAAAAAAAAACACGATGTGAATCGGAACCGGAATCCGCACCGATTCCGGTTCCGATTCACATCTCTACTATTTAGTTTGACCCAGATTAAGCTCCTGTAGGGTATTAACTTTATGATGGAAGCTCTGGAGCCAGGTTTGCATCATTTGAACACCATTTATTAAGTCCATCAGTGTATCAGGCATCCTGGCCTCCTACTCCATCCTGGCTTAGCTTCTGATCTTAGGCTGCTACAAGCTGTCAGGCTGCAACCAAAACGCGTTAGGAAAAAAAGTGTATCAGAAGAGGCTAGATAGCCAGATAAAGGTTGTGGATCAAGCAGGGAGTCACCTAAGTGAGGAGAGGTTCTAATGGTGATCCTGAAAGAGATGCCAAGGCTAGTAAAACCTTATCTTAGGTGGTGTCCAGACAAGCAGCTGAAGCACTGCAAAAGGACTGCAGAGCAGGAACAAGACCAGATGAAAACAAGTTCTGGAGGATGTAATCCAAGAGTCTGTATTCCAGGAGTCTGTGTTGAACCACTGGAATCTTCTGACAGCATGTCTAACTACTTGGCAATCAGAGGGTAAATGTCTTCTGGCCCTTTTCTGCCTCTGAGCCCAATGTAACAAGGCACGAGTAAAAAATATGCGCTGAACTTTAGCGTACATTTTATTTACTCATGCACTTAAAAAAACAAGTTAACTCCCAATGCAATAAGCTAAGGAGAAATTACTATTTACTTGATAATTTATTTTCCTCTAAGAAAGGAAGGCCAATCCACACAAGTGGGTTATGCACCTCTACCAGCAGACAGAGATGGAGTAAAGCTGACTCGCTGACGTCACAGACATATAGCCCTGCCTGACATCAACCCATCAGTATTCTCTGCAAAAGGCAAACTGTGGACAAACTGATTATACTTAAACATAAAAATTAATAGTCAATCACTCATGCTTCCAATCAACTGGGAACACTGAGCTCAGCCAAAAGAATTAACATGCACTAACTTAGGGGCTGGTTATGTCATTTACCAGTCATTCAAATGAATGAACAGAAACAGTGTTGTCTGCATACAAGGGACGAACAAAAAGCAATTAAGGGATTGGTCTACCTTCCTTAGAAGAAAGGAAATCATCAGCTAAGTAGTAATTTCTCCTTACTCTGCACTCAGGTAGGTCAATATACACATGTGGGATGTACCAAAGCTACTCCCAAACACAGCAGAAGGCAGCCTGTGGTCCTGTCAACACCGCATGTTCGAAAGCCGCGTCTTAAAGAGCCCACACATCCAAGCAAAAATGCTTGGAGAATGTGTGTGAGGACCACGTCACTACTCAGCAAATCTAGACAGGAGACAACTGAAGCTCCACCCATGATACCGCCAGAAGTTGCCCTAACCTGACTAGGCAAGGGGACATCAGCAACCACATAGGCAGCCATGCTCAACGAGCTATAGTTGCCTATGTCACCGGTTCATCTTGTTTGCCTCCACCATGGAGCACACACACAGTTAATCAGACTTCCTAAAAGATTTAGTAATCTTTAAATACCGTATCTGACCCCGCCTGACATAGAAGGTATGCAACAGAGGATAATCACGCTCATCGCTATCCCTGTCCAGTGTGGGCAGGGAAATAGATTGACTCAAATGAAACTCGGCCAAGAAGGAAGGTACAGTCTTAAGCTGTACCACTCTGGAGTCATTCATAGAAACGGCTCATGGTAAGAAGCAGCTTGCAGCTCAGAGACTGTTGCGTCCGTCGGTCTCAGACGGCTTTGACCCTTGTGCCTCACATTTTTCTCTGCTCTCCCCGCTAGCCTTGGAAAGATGGCTACTGCCGCGTCTGCAAGCCGCGTCCTCCGGTGTCCCTGGAACGGCTATGGCAAAGCCTCATGCCATGTTTCTCCTAAGGGCCTCCTAGGGTGCGCGCGCATGCCACCCACATCTTTATCCACGTCATGGCGGGAACTTCGGGGGCGTCCCCCTCGAGTGACGTCATGCCATCTGGGTATTTAGCCTACACTTGTTTGCTAGCTCATTGAGTTAGCAAGGATTGGACTTGTCCGGTCTACGCTACTCTGCCGCTTCCTTGCTGCCGCTGGAAGCCCTCTCTCTACCCTTCGGGATATTCTCTAACCTGGGTACCCGCTCCTCGGGGGCCCTTTGCTTTCTTTCAGGTGCCTTACTGGGATCAGGTACTCGCTCCTCGAGGGTCTGCTCTCCCTGCCTCGGTACCTGTTACCATCGACTTCTCCCTGGTGGAATCGCCAACCTTACAGCTACCATCTAGTGAGTAATCTGATTCTCAGTCTGTCTCATCTACAGCTCTGCCGTGCTGGGAAACCTATACCTGGATATCCCTATACCATCTTGGTGAGACGGGTTCCCTCTGCCGAGGGTCCCTAGACTGCTACCTCCGGATCTACTCACTACTGCCACCTCTGGTGGTATACATCAGCTGTACAATAAAAGACGTCCTGAGTCTAACCCAGTACTGTGGCTCCCCACAGGGATCCTTCCCGTGGGCATGGTCATCTGCCACAGTACCCAAGAATCCACTCAAACACCTCAAAACCATAACAGAGACCCAGTGTGAACATACCACTACCAGAAAAAAACGTTCAAGGTAAGCATCCCCAAAGATCCCATGAGGTGACCGAAAAGTAAGACCTGCCAAAAAACTCAAGACTAGATAAAGGTCCCAAAAGGCACCAGAAGCTGCAAAGGGAGGAAGTAAATGCTTAACTCCCTTCATAAACTTGGACACATCTGGATGGGTAGACGATGTTCCACCATTGATACATCCCCTAGAACAAGCAAGAGCTGCTACCTGCACCTTCAGAGTGTTAAGGGCCAAGCCTTTAAGCAAGCCTTCCTATAAAAATTACAGTATCAGTGGAATTTCAAGATTGAGAGGATGATAACCTCGCTCCTCACATCAGCTCTTGAAACATTCTCCAAACTCTACCATAAGCTAGAGATGTTGAAAATTTCCTGGCCCAGAGCAAAGTGAGAATCCCTGCAGAGGAATAACCACATTCCAGCAAACAAGCCCTCTCAAGGGTCAAACCATAAAATAAAATCCGACCCGATCGTCATGCAGTATATGTACTCCTGATGCACTAGATCCTCCCTGAGTGGCAATCTGAGAGGACTTTCCACCAGTAGTCTCTGAGGATTGGCATACTATGGCAAAAGTACTTTTTCAGTCTGACTTGCAATCTTCCGAATGAGCCTGTTTATACTCGGCCATGATGGGAAGGCATACAACACCCTGCTCCGTGCCAGACCTGAATGAGAGCATAGATACCAAATGCTCTCTGATCCCTTCTGCGACCAAAGAACTGTGGTACCTGTGCATTGTGAGAGGTCAAAGCAATCCAGATACAAGCGACCCCAGCATGCTACTAGGAGTTGAAAGGCTTCAAATGCCAGCTCCCACTCTCCTGGGTCCAAGTCCTGCCTGCCGAGAAAGTTGGCCCATACATTCTCCTTCCTGGCAATGTGGGAGGCAGATATGTCCTAGAGATTTTGTTCTGCTCACACCATGAACACATCTACCTCCACCAAAACCTGCTGGCTTCTAGTTCCACCTCAGTGCTTAATATAGGACATCAATGTGGCATTGTCTGACATAATCCTTACCACACGAGCTTCCAGCCACTCGACTCGCTTCCAAACAAGTAATGGTCCAATAACACTCCTTGGCACTCCAGCGACCTTGCGCCACCAACTCTTGAAAGTGAGCCCCCAAATCCAGAAGGCCTGCATCTGTTGTGAGCACTGATCAGTCCGGTGTCTCCAAGGAAACCCCCTTCCTGAGAAAATCCACTTGGAACCACCACTGCAACTGGATGCTCACAGCCAATGGCAAGTGGAGTCTCACTGTGTACTCCTATGACCACAGATTCCATCGAGAGAGCAAGGGATGCTGAAGGGGCACAAGTGTGCCCTTTCCCTGGGAACAATGCCCCGTGTTGCACAGGAGGTGCACCCTTGGGCCGAGGCGAGGGTTGACGCTACCCGCAGGGCAAGCCCTATGGGTCCCCACCATTGGCAGGCGGAGCTGGCTGACTGACTGAGGCCGGCTGGAGCTTCACCAATACCAGCCCTCGTTCCCCACAGGTTGAGCCCTTGGGTACCAGGGGTGGATGGTCTTAGGTGGGCCTCCATCCAAGGTCTTCTCTGGGACGACAAGGTGGTCAGGCAGGGATCAGCAGCGGTGATAGAAATAGGTTGTCCAATCTGGATGAGGCAGAGTCCCGGAGGCTCGGGCGCCAATGAGAACAGGAGGCAGACAGAGGGCGCCCGAGTAAGAACAGGCCGAAGCCTGAAAGGCCAAGTCCAGAATGAAGACGAGAGGAGCGCCATAGAGCAGGCTGAAGTCAGAGCAGGCTGAAGTCAGGGCAGGCAGCAGGCAAGGAAGAGTGACAAGACAAGCGTGGATCAATACCAGAAGTCAGCAGTAGAATGGTCAGGCAAGGCAAAGGTCAAACCAGGAGACGGGCAGTAGCATCGTCAGACGAAGCAGTGGTCAGTACCAGGAGACAAGCAGTAGTGTGGTCAGATGAAGCAATGGTCAGTACCAGGAGACAAGCAGTAGCGTGGTCAGACGAAGCAGTAGTCAAAGCCAGGAACTCAGTCAGTAGGAACAAGCAAGGTAGACACTGAACACAGGAGCAGGAATGGATACCAAGATCAGGAACACAGACTAATCAGGAACCAGGAACACAGAGGAGATGTAGGAACAAGCAAGTAACAACCAGCGTGGAGACCTTTTGCTAAGGCAAGGAAGCACTGGCTGGGCCCGGCCTTATATATCGGGACCTAGTGACATCATCATCCAGGGCTGCAGTACAGCTGATGCGCACGAGGGGAGGCCCACTGCGGAGCAGAGACATCTGCTGTGGAGCTGGAAGCTTGAGGAGCGGCCTGGGGTCGGAGATGGCGGCCACCGGCTGCAAGAGTAGCAGAACCAGGTGCTGGAGCAGGCAAATGGGGATAAGAGGACCCGGCCACGGGCCAGCTGTAGCCGGCACATGCAACAGTACCCCCCCCCCCCCCTTAAACCCCCCTCTTGGAAGTCTGGGTTTGCCCAGATGGGCACGATGAAACTGCAGGATAAGGCTTTTGTCCAGGATGTTGTGCGCTGGCTCCCAAGAGTTTTTTTCTGGGCCGTAACCTTCCCATGAGAGGAGGTACTCCCACCGATGGCCCCTACGGCAGATGTCAAGGACTTCTTGGACCTTGTAGGTAGTATCGGGCTCAGCGACCAGATGAGATAATTCGGGTGCCTTACAGGAAGGCCAAAAGAGAATCACCTGTTTCAACAAGGACACATGGAATGTGTTATGGATACCAATGGTCGGTGGCAACAATATCTGATAAGTGACAGGTCCAATACGACAGGTGACCGGAAAAGTTCCAATGTATCTTGGTGTAAATTTTTGGGAAGGTACTTTGAGGAGAATGTATCACGTACTCAGCCAGACCTTCTGCCCACGTTGAAATTCAGGAGCAGGGCGTCGATAGGCATCCATGGACTTCTTAGCCCGAGTCGCTGCCTGACACAAACGGAGATTAGTCTGATTCCAAAGGGTTTTAAGGGTGTCAGCAGTGGTCTGAGCGGCTGGCGAGGGCACAGTCAGCGGTATAGGTAATGGAGGCCGTGGCTGCCTGCCATAAACTATGGTGAATGGAGATACTCCAGTAGCAGTGGCGATGTGGGAGTTGTGGGAAAACTCAGTTAAAACAAATGGTAATGGAACCCACGAGGGAGGAAGTTATACTTGACTTAGTGCTCACTAACAGTATAATCTCTCTAATGTCCAGGTGGGTGCCCACCTCAGCACCAGTGAACATCAAATGGTATGGTTTGTATCGCAAATAGGAGACTGAGAAGTTACATGAAGACCCAAGTTTTGAACTTCAAAAATACCGACTTTGTTGAAATGGGGAAGTACCTGGAGATGGAACTAGAAGACTGGGAGAAAATGAGAGAGGTGGAACAACAGTGGGCCAAACTAAAAGGAGCATTTACAAGGGCAACTAATCTATGTGTTAGAAAAGTAAACAAAAGCAAGAGAAGTAAGAAACCTATCTGATTCTCAAAGGATGTGGCTGATAAAATAAAAGCAAAAAGAACAGCATTCAAGAAATATAAAGGATGCCAAAAAGAGGAACACAAGGAAGAATATCTGGTGAAACTGAGGGAGATGAAGAAAGAAATCAAGAAAGCAAAACGTAAGGCAGAAGAAAGGATTACCAAAGATGTAAAGAGAGGTGAAAACATTTTACAGATTCATCAGAGAAAGAAGAAAGGTCCAAAGTAGTATAGCATAATTAAAGGTGAAAAGGATCAATGTGTAGAAAGAGACGAAGAAAAGGCGGAAATATTAAACAAATACTTCAGTTTGATGTATACCAAAGAAGAACCTGGAGAAGGACAGTCGCTATTTAACAAGACATTACAGGAGGGTGAAGGAGACAAGAAGAGAATGTGTGGGAAGAGCTAGGAAAACTAAAAGTGGACAAAGTCATGGGCCCTGATGAGGTTCATCCCAGGATACTGAGGGAGCTCAGAGATGTTCAATAGATCCCTGGAAAAGGAGTGGTGCCAAATCATTGGAGAAGAGCGGTGCTGGTCATGCTTCACAAGAGTGGGAGCAGAAAGAAGGCTGAAAACTACAGGCCGGTTAGCCTCACCTCTGCTGAAGGAAAGAATAGTGAACTATCTACAGTGAGGAGGATTGCTGGACCCAAGGCAGCATGGATTCACAAGAGGAAGGACCTGTCAGACAAATCCAATTGATTTTTTTGATTGGGTGACTAAAGAATTGGATCGAGGAAGAGCACTCAATATGATCTACTTGAATTTCAGCAAAGCTTTTGATATGTTCCCACATAGGATGTTTGTGAATAAAATGAGAAGCTTGGGAATGAGCACCAAACTGTTGGCGTGGATTACAAACTGGTTGAAGGATAGAAGACAGCATGTGATGGTAAATGGAACCTATTCTGAAGAGAATATTAAGTGGAGTGCCACAAGGATTGGTGTTGGGACCGGTCCTGTTCAACATATTTGTGAGCAACATTGCAGAAGGGTTAGAAAGTAAAGTTTGTCTTTTTGCAGATGATACTAAGCTCTGCAACAGAGTGGACATGCTGGAAGGAGTAGAAAGAATAAGATGTGATTTAAGGAAACTTGAATGGCGGTCGAAGATATGGCAGCTGGGATTCAATGCCAAGAAGTGTGGAGTCATGCATCTGGGGTGAGGTAATCTAAAAGAGCTATATGTGATGAGGAATGAAGAGCTGTTGTGCATGGAGCAAGACAGGGACCTTGGTGTGAGTGTCTAGCCATCTGAAGTCAGTGAAGCAATGTGGCAAGGTGATAGCTAAAGCCAGAAGAATGCTGGGCTGCATAGAGAGAGGAATAACCAGTAAGAAAATGGAGGTGATAATCCCCTTGTACAGGTCCTTGATAAGGCCTCCTCTGGAGTATTATGATCAGTTCTGAAGACCGTATCTCAAAAGGGACAGAGACAGAATGGAGGTGGTCCAGAGAAGGGTGAAAAAATGGTGAGGGGTCTCCATCAAATGACTTATGAGGAGAGGTTGAAGGACCTAAATATGCATACCCTGGAGGAGAGGAGATACAGGGGAGATATGATACAGATCTTCAGATACCTGAAAGGTTTTAATGATGCACATTCGACAAACCTTCTCCATTGGAAAAAACAAAAATCAGTAGAACTAGGGGTCATGAAATGAAACTCCAGGGAAGATGACTCAGAACCGCCCCCCTCTTGACGGAGAGGGTGGTGGATGCCTGGAATGCCCTTCCGGAAGAGGTGGTGAAGACAAAAATGGTGAAAGATTTCAAAGGGGCATGGGATAAACACTGTGGATGCCTTAACCAACAGGCCTTCATACTGTTGATGCAACTCATTGCTCTCTGCTTTAACGGCAGGGGTAAAAGAGGAAAAGGGGAATTAGTTTCGGACAGCAACCAACAAGGACATGAATTTTACAGTCTGGGAAAACAAATAAGTATGAGGATAACTTGCTGATGCGGCTGTTACTATCCTTAACCAATAAGCCTTATACTTGTGAAATAACGCCAACATTGCTCTCTGCTTCAATAGCAAGAGATTACGGGGAATTGGACTCAGACAAGGCCTTGACTAACGGTTTGGGAAACTTAAGTATAGGAGTAACATGTACGGCACAGCAGTTGCCACCTCTGATGATACAGTTATGGGGGAGACCTGTACGGTGTGGCTGGTGCTACTATAAGCTTGCTGGGCAGACTGGATGGACCATTTCATCCTTTTCTGCCGTCATTTCCTTGTTTCTATGTTATGTTTAAATCCGAAGTACATGATCTCTGCCCAACAAGCTCCAGATTAAGACCTATGGACTAACACCCAGTGTCAAAAACTTTACTCCACCTCTGACCATAAATTAGATTTCCAGTATTCAGAAAACATTGAGTTAAGACTATGCACGTTTCTGTATTGGGGAGTAATAGCTAAATGTTTGATTAATATGGGATTTATATGCAGGAGCACTCATTTCTATGCATGTTTATATACTAAACTTGTTAAACCAGCAGTAAAGTTGTGCATAAAACTGTGCATTAAAGTGCATTTGGTTGGGTGCACATCTTATTACATCAGCCTATCTGAATCTCCATTGGTTCCACTGCAGCTTCCCAACTTCTGCCTTCTAGGGTCACTGGTTCAACCCCCAACAGACTCACATACAGGCTGATGCAATACAGTGCACTCAGCTGAGTGCATTGTTTAACCCGTTGTTGGACATGGGTTTTGGACGTGCGTCAACAACCCCTTATTCTATAAGGGGATTAGCGCTTCCAAAATGCATGTCCAACCCCCTGCGAAACTAATAGCACTGATCACATCCAAATGCATGTTGATGAGGCTATTAACTATTCTCCCTCAATTCAAAAAAAAGAAAAAAAAAAAGGAGAGCCCAACATGCCTGCCCAGAGTAGGCATTAATTTCTGAGCAGCCCAAAAAGTGTACAGAAAAAGCAGAAAATATTACTTTTCTGTACTTCCTCCGACTTAATATTGGGGCGATATTAAGCGGGAAGAACAAAAGAGACGAGAACGTTTAAAATAAAATTAACTGTGCCAGCAGTTAGGTTAAGAAAAGGAACGCTCAATTAACAAGCATCCATTTTCCTAACCTGTGGCTGTGCACAATTAGAAAAAAAGGATACAACCGTTTTCCTAACCCGCTGACAGCCACCTCTCCTGGGTTCCCGCTGCCAAGGAGGTACTAAGGATGCACATTTATCCTTTGCACCTCCTTGGCAGTGCGACCCTTCATTTAAATATTCGATCACGTGCCCAGGGGAGGTGACTGGACGCGCATTAGGAAAGCGGGCGCTCAATAGTGAGCCCCTCTTTTTCGCACTGATTTATTGGATCGGCCTGATAGAAAGCAATGGCACTTTAAACACCAAAAAAGTATGAAAACAAAACCTAACTCCCCTGAAGTTTAGTTGACACCAAAATCCTCTCTTCTAAAAAGACAGTACATGGCTAATCTGGGCTGCTAAAGGAACCCCACTCAACAGTTTCACATACATTTTCCTTAAAAAGATTGTAAGCCATCTGGGGACAAGGAAATAGCTACAGTACCTGAATGTAAACTGCTTTGAAGTGGCTGATCAGTCACAAAAGGCAGAATATAAAGAAAAACAATTTAAAAACCATCACATTAACATGATGTTAGCAACATCACTCTACTCAGCAATCCTTGAAACATCATCAGACGATGATCCAGGAAGCTAAAAAATGCTCTTGTTGACCATGTGGATGCTCATATTTGCAGAAATGTCCCTTCATTTGTATTATACTATCTAATGAATTTGAACTGCTGATTTAACAATTATTTCTTCTAGTTATATGTCTATGATACATGCATGCGCCTATTAAAAAATCTACCATGTCACCGTAATTCTAAATACAAGAAGATCAACATGTTACACACAACAAAAACATATACTACAGAAACTGGTAGTAATAGAAGGAAGTGCTAAAGTGGCATTGTGAGACTCAAAGGTGAAGGGGAGGAATATGTAGAGGCTGATGAGGAAAAAGCAAACTTGCAGGACCACATGAAACATAAAACAAACACAAATAACATTGGTAAACCTCTATCGATTTTCAAAACAGTGTGTTCTTGAGGAGCTAACTGATCTTTAAGTAGATATGGCAATGGGGCCAGATGGAATACATTCAAGACTACTAAGGGAACTTAGAGAATCATAATGCTAAATTAATTGGATGGTGGGGCAGACTGGATGGGCCATATGGTCTTTTTCTGCTGTCATGTTTCTATTCCATCCTGTTCTATGTGAAAAGAAATGCCCTCCAGCAATGCTAGGGAATATATTCAGAGCTCTCAGTTTCCTTGAATGCTGCTGCTGAGGCAACCATGATAGAATTTATAGTCTGACATGGAATACAGCCCTTGCCGCAGAACCCCAAGAAACCACCAAGTCACTTAATTTTGCTCTCCGGTCTCCGTCCTGTCTGCTGCTGCAGAGGCAGACCCAGATTTAGCCACAGGCAACATAGACAACTGCCTAGGGCACACATTTTGAAAGCACCAAACAACCAGGCCAAAGAGGAGCCTGCTTCTGCTTGCTTTAGGGCCATGTGCCAACATAGCTTCAAAGAGGTGCCACCAAGGCACTTTGCCTATGGGCGCCAAAATCTTAAATTTGGCCACCCAGCAATCCTACACCAAAGTAACCAAGGCTACTCCCAACTCACTTCCATTTCTTTCCTCCTGTTTCCAACACCCAAAGCTGCCCCCCCCCCCCCCCCCTCCTCTCTCTCTATAGATTGCAATGCAGCCCAACAAGGCCACGCTATCACCTTCTCTATCATTTCCAAAATGGCCTGAACCGGGCAACTTCTCCCCCTTCTGTTTCTGTCATGGTGTGGGTTCTTTCTACCAAAGCCCGCTCTGTGCTTCCGACTCTGTTGCCGTGCTTCCCTCCTTCCTCTGTCTCCATCATCACATGGCTCACAGAAAACAAAGCGCAGGCAAGGAGGACACAGCAGCAGGTTACATGGGCAATGTGGAAGTGCAAAACACAGAAGCAACCAAAAAATGGAAGGGGTGATAGACAGAAGGGGAGGATAGATGGAGGGAAAGAGGAAGAGTTAAACAGGATGAAAGGATATGAAGAGAAAGGATACAAGTAATAAAAAATAAAGGGAGAGAAATAAGCAACAGGAGGGAAAGGAGGAAACCAAACAGAACTATAGGAGACCAAAATACATACTGGGATGGCAGGAAGAGAAGACAATTTTGGAAGACAGGCTATAGTATATTGGGTGGGTGAGCAAAATAGTGAAGATGGGGAAAGAAATAAAAGAAACAGGAAAAAAACAAACAAACAAACAAGGAATGAGATATAAATCCCAGAAACAAAAAAAGGAAAATGTGAAAAATAATTCAGAGGCAAAATAATGTTCATTTTTAAAGTAAAATTATTTCTTAAATGTCAATAAATTTGTCTGTCCACAAGGAAATAGTAAATAGATAGTAAACAGATAGTAAACAGATACAAATTGAGGACGGAAATGTAACAGATTTGTTGGAACAGTCTAGAATTTAGAGGAACACTACTGGTTACATTTATATTTCCCTCTGATAGAGATTAAGTTTTGAAACACTTTTTTCGTAACAGATTAAAAACCTTCTTGGGGGGGAAGTCTGGGTTTACCCAGATATTGCTAGGGAAACTCAGTTACGCAGAAAGAAATTTTTAGTATTGCGTCAGGAAGTCAGAAATCTTGGTGCGGATTTCATAGTGAGATATCCAAGTAAATGTGTCATTAGATTGAATAACAATAGATACATATTTTTCGATCCTGTTCAGTTGAGATCATTTATTAATGCAAGAGCACCCATAGGTGTGGGAAACCCAACATAGAAACTGGAGATAAGGTAGTTAAAGTTCGCATATTAATTACTTGAAAATACATTTAAGTATGTGCTACAAATAAAGGTTAAGGAGCACTAGAATTTCCTTTAACAGGTCATGTAGTTAATTATTCTGCTTGAGAATGTAAATTGATTTAAATCAAATAGGGAAATATGATTACCTGTTTAAAATTTTGCTTTAAAATGTGTAAGACAATAGATAAATGAAATGATTACCTAAATTGATATTGGTTAAAAGATGACCGGTTCATTGATAATTATAATGTTGTCTATGTATTGTTAAAAAAATCATAAAGGAAGAATTAAAAAAAAAAAGAAATAAAAGACATAGGAAAAAAAAACAAACAAACAAGGAATTAGATATAAATCCCAGAAACAAAAAAAGGAAAATGTCAAAAATAATTCAGAGGCAAAATAAAGTTCATTTTTAAAGTAAAATTATTTCTTAAATGTCAATAAATTTGACTGTGTGCATGTCAAGAAACAAAGTAAATGGAAATATATGACATAATAATGAAAACCATGCTACTGAACTTTCTAACTTGCCACAGGATCCCAGTGGCCTTGAAGATATGCAGCTTTTAACTATTAAAATCTTAAAGTACTCATATCAGGGAGTATATTACAAGATTCTGGCCCTTACATTTCTTGAAAACAACTCATGCCATGATTACCTTTCAGCAATAAATGTCCTTTGCCAGGCTGTTCAATAAAATCTCGAAGCAGACTTTAATTTCTAACATTTGAAGCGTTGCTTACTGTCCTGGAATCCACAAGGTGGTGCCAGAGTGACACAGAAGAACAGACTGTCACTCACTTTTGAGATTGTTTTATTCTCCAGCCAGTATTGCACAAAAAAAAAAAAAAAAAAAAAGGAGGCTGCATACTATACATTGGGCAACTAAAGTTGCACAATTAACAAAAACTGTTTTATAAAGAACAGTAAAATGCACCATAGAAACTAAGTTTTCTCCCAGTATCAAACTCATTCACTTTTAACAATCCTCACAAAAAAAATAAACAAAACCCTGCAATTTAGTTTCAAAGGTTCACTTCTTGCTTGCGTGCTCACTTTCAAATTATAAAAAATAAACAAATTGTCACCAGGTGCTACCCACCAATGCTATAAAAACAAGCTGTAAATTATTTTTCAGAAATTCTGGCACACAGCAGTTAGGGTCTCCACAGGGAGACAATAAAACCGAGGCAGCCCCGGCTTCCAATTAGCAACATTGGAAAGAAGAAGGTAATGCAGATGTAGAAAAACAGGGTTGTTAACCACTATACATCAACCTTTAAAAAAAAAAATGTAAGTTACTACTAAGCAGCACAACATCTTTTTAAAAAGTTGTAACTGCTGCTGATAAAGATAGTGGTGGGGTCGATTGGGGAGTATTCAAGATGGCTGCTGGCACCTTTTCCCCTACTGAAGCTGCTTATCTGCATTCTTAAAACTTTTCCTTTATACTAAATTTCAAATTCTCTCTTAGCCTGTCTCATCAATGTCTTACATTTAACTTACCAATGCTTATGCATTATCCTATTTTCTTCTGTTGGATCCTTTTTCCAATTTTTGAATGAAGATCTTTTGGCTAAAATAGCTTCTTTCACCTCCCCTTTTAACCATGCCGGTGTTTGTTTTGCCTTCTTTCCACCTTTCGTAATGTGTGGAATACATCTGGACTGTGCTTCTAGGATGGTATTTTTTTAACAATGACCATGCCTCTTGCACACTTTTTACTTTTGTAGCTGCTCCTTTCAGTTTTTTTCACAAGGGATTGCGCTGTTATTGGGCTACGCTGAGATGGCTCTGAGGTGTACCCATACCGAGGAAGTTTGGAGACCAGAGTCTGAAAGGCGCCAAAGATAGTCTAACAGAGATGGAGTGGGGCAGGAAAAGGGGTCGATACCTTTTTGCGTGCACCACATGGTAAATCTATTCCACTTAGAAAGATAAGATTTTCGTGTGGAAGGCTTTCTTGAAGCTACAAGCAGTTGAGAAACCTTTGTTGAAAGATTGAGCGGTTGTAGGATCAGGCTTTCAACATCCAGGCTGTGAGGGATAGGGTCTGAAGGTTCAGGTGGCATAACATGCTGTGGTTTTGAGCTATGAGATTGGTTGAGAAGCATGGGAAACCATACTTGTCGAGGCCAGTACAGGGCTATGAGTATCACTGATCCCTTGTCCTGTTGTAGCTTCACAAGAGTTTTGGCTATTAGTGGTATCGAAGGATACGCATAAGGAGGCCTGTGTTCCAGGGGCGAGCGAAGGCGTCCATGGCTAACGTATTTTGTTGCCTGTGCAGGGAGCAGAATCTGTCCACTTTGTGATTCAGTTCGGATGCAAAGAGGTCGATGGTTGGTTGACCCCAGCATTGGAAGAGTTTGCTCGCTACACAGGGATCCAGAGACCACTCGTGGGGATGGAAACCGACTGAAGCGATCTGCTAGTACATTCTGTATGCCTGCCATGGCCTGGAGATGCATGGAGTGTGCAAGGGCCCAGGCCCAGATCTGCGCAGCTTCTTAGCAGAGCAGATAAGAGCCTGTGCCTCCCTGTTTGTTCAAGTACCTCATTGCAACTGTTTTGTCTGTCTGTATGAGAACAGTCTTGTGTGAAAGGCAGTCCTTGAACGCATATACGGGCAGATTTTCAAAGCCCTGCTCGCGTAAATCCGGGCGGATTTACGCGAGTTGGGCCTTGCGCACCGGCGCACCTATTTTCCATAGGCCGCCGGCGCGCGCAGAACCCCGGGACGCGCGTAGGTCCCAGGGTTTTCGGAAGGGGGCGTGTCGGGGGCGGGGCCGAACGACTCGGCGTTTTCGGGGCAGGGTGCGGCGTTTCGGGGGTGGGTCCGGGGGCGTGGTTTCGGGCCAGGGCGTTCCGGGGGCGTGGCCACACCCTCCGGGACCGCCCCTGGGTCCGGTCTCGGCGCGCCAGCCACCTGCTGGCGCGCGTGGATTTACGCCTCCCTCCGGGAGGCGTAAATCCATGGATAAAGGTGGGGGGGGTTTAGATAGGGCCGGGGGGGTGGGTTAGGTAGAGGAAGGGAGGGGAAGGTGAGGGGAGGGTGAAAGAGCGTTCCCTCCGAGGCCGCTCCGATTTCGGAGCGGCCTCGGAGGGAACGGAGGCAGGCTGCGCGGCTCGGCGCGCGCCGGCTGCCCAAAATCGGCAGCCTTGCGCGCGCCGATCCAGGATTTTAGAAGATACGCGCGTATCTTATAAAATCCAGCGTACTTTTGTTTGCGCCTGCTGCGCAAACAAAAGTACGCGATCGCGCAGTTTTTCAAAATCTACCCCATAGAGCATAACAGATGGATCGAAGCTGTAGGAAGTTGATTTGAGACCTTTATTCAAGTTGTGTCCAAGTACCTTGAGTTTGAAAGTTGTTCACATGAGCTCCCCAAACCACGTTAGATGCATCCGAGGTTCAGGTCACTTGAGGAACTGCTTGCTGGAAGTGTAGACCTGTCTGTAAGTTGGCTTTGTTTGTCTACCAGAGAAGCGACAGATGCAGCTGGTTGGTTACATGGATCAGGAAGGAAAGAGGCTGAGTGGCTTGCAGCCACTGAGATTTCAAAGTCCATTGAGTTATTCTCATGGCTAACCTGGCAATAGGAGTGACGTGGACCGTGGAAGCCATGTGGCCCAGCAACTTGAGGAATTGATGTTTTGTATGTGGGCAGAGATGTAGCCAATTTGGAGAGTATGTTTGCGACTGTAGTGTCCAAATCTGCTCCAATAAAGGTAAGGAGGTGAGATGGATTCAAGTGGGATTTTTGGTAATTTATCAGAAATCCTAGCAAGTGTAGAAGATTCATAGTGAGCTTTAGAGCGTTTAGAGCTCCTTGCTTGGATCGACTCTTTATTAGCCAGTCGTCCAGGTAAGGAAACGCGTGTTTGGTGCTTCTGCATAGATGTGCGGCAGCCACTGCTAGGCATTCTGAAAACACTCAAGACGCTGAAGCCAGACTGAATGGCAGAACTCGGTATTGAAAATGTTTGTGACCCACTATGAAGCACAGGTATTTGCGGTGATGTGGGAATATGGCGATATATGCGTAGGCGTCCTGAAAGTCCAGAGAACAGAGCCAATCTGCTTGTTGTAGTAGGGGAAGCATGGTGCCGAGAGACACCATCCTGAATTTTTCTTTTTGAAAAAAAATGTGCTGAGATTGCGGAGGTCTAGGATGGGGCGGAGATCGCCTGATTTTTTTGGAATCAGAAAATAGCATGAGTAGAATCCTCTGCCTCTCTGTGTCCAGGGGACGGCTTCTACGGCCCTGGTTCGCAGAAGGGTGAAAGGTTCTGACTCTAGAAGCAATGTGTGGTCTTTTTGGGACCACAGTGGATTGGGTGGAGAGTCTGGGGTACTGTGAGGAAGTTTAAATGGTATCCCTGGGCTAGGATGGATATTACCCATTGATCTGAAGTTAAGAGACACCAGATGTGTATGAAATGGTGCAATCAGCCTCCTACGGGTATTTCTGGGTCTGGGTTCATGGAAGAGTGGCCGCTGTTCTCTGGAAACGCATCAAAATCCGGAGGCTGGACCAGCTTATTTTATTTTTTTTTTATTTTCGAACTGAGATATCACTGGTTTACATTCAGGTACTGTAGGTATTTCCCTATCCCCAAAGGGCTTACAATCTAAGTTTTGTACCTGAGGTAATGGAGGATAAAGTGACTTGTCCAAGGTCACAAGGAGCAACAGCGGGACTCAAACCCTGGTCTCCTGGTTCATAGCCCACTGCTCTAACCACTAGGCTATTCCTCCTCCCTTAGCGATACTCCTTCAGCCAGCAGCGCTGACACCCGTTCCATGTCGGCATCTGCAGTGGCCCTCACATCAGACGATGTATTTGATGGAGCCGCGAAAAAGCTCTCGATCCATGGTTGATGGCATTCTGGTAAGAGAGATGAGAAGACATTCTCCCTTAATTTCACCTTACGTTTGGTATGAGGCAATCTTCACGGAGAAGATGAGCGCCAGGTAGCCCAAGCAGCAGAAGTAGTTCAGGAAGATGGTGTTGAAAAGGGACCAGAGCACGAAGTCGCGGGGGGCTGGTTGTGCTCTGGGTGCTTTGGGATGGAGTGTATCTCCCCTCTGAGGGGCTCTGGATGGTCTCGCTCGAGATACAGGAGGATAGTATTTGTGTGAGCGGTAGAATGGTCTTATCGGGTCCTTTCTCATGCTTTTGTGGGATGAGGAGGGAGCGTCTGTAGTGACTGTAGACAACTGACGTAGGGTCTTGTGGTGGTCCTTCAACTGAGCCACACTGCATCCTGTATTTTATCTCAGAAGAGATTGTCTCCAGTGCACAGGAGATCAGCAAGCTTATCTTCTACCTCAGGTCTTAAATCAGAAGCTTTCAGTCAAGACCATCTTCTAGCACGGATTCCTGTTAGTGACAACCGGGAAGCAGTCTCGAAGGAATCATATGACGCTCTTACCTCATACTTCCCTGCTTCGAGCCTCTTCAAGCTTTCTTGCTGCTGTTGAGGCAAGGAGTCCGTGAAATCTTGGACTTGCTTGCAAAGGTTTCTTTGATACTGAGTCATATACAGTTGCTAGGAGGCTATACAGGATACCAACATGGAGCCTTGGAAGATTTTTTGACCCAGTCCATCTAGGAACCTTTGGTCTTTACCAGGGGGAGCTGAGGAATGTGGATATAATTGTTTAGCCTTCTTCTGTACGGATTCCACCACAACAGACTGATGAGGCAGTCGTGGTTTCTGAAAGCCTGGGGCATGTTGTACTAGGTATGTTGCATCCATTTTCCTGTAGACTGGTGGAACAGTGCCAGGATGCTCCCATAGGTGATGTAGGAGATTCAACAGAACTTCATGCACTGGAATGGCCATAATTTCCTTGGGGGCATCAACAAACTGCAGAACCTCCAAGGTCTTGTGACAGGTGTCCTCTTCAGTCACTAGGTTGAAGGGGATGGTTTCGGACATATCCTTGATAAAGTTGGCAAAGGAAAGGTCTCTGGGAGGAGACCGCCGTCTTTCCTCTGGAGGAGAAGGCTCTGAGAGCAAGTCCTCTGAAGTAGAGGTATCTGTGTCCACATACTCCCATGGGTCATAAAGAATTTCATGTGTTCATGGTTGAGATCCTAAAGGAGGGAGAATGTCCAACATCCCAGGGCGCGTGGGCATTGATGGAGGCCTCGATGGCTTCGATGGAGGGTTTACTGGCATCAATGGAGGCTTCGATGGAATCGATGGGAATGGTGGAGTCAGATTGGAAGTTGTGTTGTCCTCCTCCGAGGAGCCTGGAATAGGTATCTGGAGCTGCAGAGGTCTCGATGGCCAACTTGGTGCCGATGGAACGGGCTGAGTCGGGAAAGCACCGATGAGGGTATCAAGTTGGTTCAGCAACGGTGCAAACATCAATGGTTCCGGGGTCAGTGCCGGTATGGGGGCCAGCATCGATGGCGGTTGCAGGCTTCGGAAGGCATCAAGGACTGCCTGGCGGACCAGGATGCCCAGTTCCTCCCTGAAAGCTGTTGTGGATAACGCAGCTACCGGGGGAGGCAGGCTAGGCGTTACTGGCCCTTTCACAGGAATTTGTGGAGGCTCAGTACCCGGTACTGATGTCTGTGGGGAATGCCTCGGGCTCTCGGGTGCAGAGGAGGATGGGGGTTCCCATCCCTGGGCCCTCTTCGAAGGCGGCTCAATGGCCATTGATGCCGCTGCGATGTCGGTGCCAGCACCAGGCATGGAATCGCGTCGGTGCCAGTGGCGATGCATCCCTCGGTGCTCAGTCCAGTCTTTCTCCGGCACCGAGGATGACACTACCGATGTCTTGGATGGCATCAGTGACAGACGGTCACCATCTCCCTGCTGCTCCCGGTGAGGTTTGTCAATGGAAGGACCTTTACTCGCCAGTGATGACTGGGCAGAAGTCGATGGAGTTAACTTTAATTTAAAGAGAGTGTCCAACTTATCAAGATGGGCACGTTTGCCTTTTGGAGTCATGTGGGCGCAATTGGGACCATGGACAATGCGTTGGGCCAAGGCACAGAACACACACAATGTGAGGGTCCGTGATCGACATTGTTCGCGGACACTCTGGACACTTTCTGAACGTGGTCGCCATGCCGAAAAAAAGGGCGCAAAACGGTCGGTGACCTGCGGGAACCGAATGGTAAGGCGGCAGGAACCGACCAGAGACACAGGAAAAAGTACTTACCGAGCTTCAGAGGGAACGGAGCGCGATGGGAGACCCCTAATAGGAAACTTTTAAAGAAGTAAACTTCAAGTTTTTCCATGAGGAAAAAAGGTAAGAGAAATCTCAGAGCTCCTAACCCGCGAGGCAAACTGCAGCGAGGAAAAAAAAAGATACTGAAGGGAGACCCCTGTGGCCACAGGGATTATGGCATGCTGGGCATGCTCAGTGTGCCAGTCAAAGTTCTAGAAACTTTGACAAAAGTATTCCGTGACAGGGCTCAGTCTGATGAGGTCACCCATATATGAGGACTACCATCCTGCTTGTCCTGGGAGAAATTGAGCATCCCTAGCATCAGGCGCCCAGGAAACGTGGCTGTGTGCATGTTGGGAAAATGAACACTCAATACGAGCATCCATTTAATCCCGCTATTGGCACAATATACACGCACTATATACATGGCCTGGAGGCATGTATATTGTGTGTGTATATTGTGTGCCCAGAATTTTTTTTCCCCCTTTTCATTTTGTCATGATACAGCATTCTGTGGTTCCTCTGACTTAGTTTTGTTGCAATACTAAGTAGGAGGCAACACAAAAAGCACAATTTTGGTGTGGGGGGGGTGGGTTGTGAGTCCTTGACATATAGCAAGGTTCGATGCCAGCTCCGGGGCCAGCGTTAAATTTGCCACATTAACAAGGACACATTGGGTGAGCAGTAATTTATTGCATCGCGGGGTAATAGCTAATAGCCTTTTCCACATGGAATTTACATGTGATGAGCGCTATTAGCTACATGCGAGTTTGGATGCGCGTTTTGGATGCACTGATGCCCTTATTGCATTAGGGATTATGGATGCGTCTAAAACGTGCATCCAACCCCTCATTAAGTTTTACGTTAGTGGCCGATGTAATAGTGTGCTCAGCCTATGTGGGCTATTTCTCAACCCGGGCATTCCCAAAAACTCGGCTCAGTGTATGGTGGCGGTCAAAAAAGCAAAGAGAATGTTAGGAATGAACCAAAAATGAAAGCAGAATAAAACAAACTACCTCTGTACTGAACTATGGTGCGACCACACCTTGCGCTTTGTGTGTATCCAATACTGCTACACCCATAATAACTTTTCTTCTCAAGTCACTACATTGGCTTCCTATCCACTTCCACATACAATTCAACCTCTTCTTGCTCACCTACAAAAGCCTTCACTCTGCAGCTCCTCACTACTACTCATCTCCCCTTACACCCTACTCATGAATTCCTCTGTTGGCCCCATTTAAAAAGAAAAAGACAATGGAATTAAAAAAGGTCCAGGGGAGGGTGGCAAAAACGATAAAGGGGATGGAATGGCTTTCTTTTGATGAAAGGTTACACAGGCTAGTGCGCGTCAGCTTGAAAAAGAGATGGCTGAGAGGGGACATGATAGAAATGTATAAAATTAATTGTGGAATAGCACAGATAAATAAAGGACAGTTATTTACTCTCTAGAAATTACTAAACCAAGGGGACACTCCATGAAACTAACCACCAGCTGATCTAAAACAAATCAGAGAAAGTACTTTTTCACTCAGCGTACTCTCAAGCTGTGGAATCTGTTATCAGAGCATATGATCAAGGCAACTACCCTAGCAGGGTTTAAAAAAGGTTTGGACAAGTTCCTGAAGGAAAAGTCCATAATACATTATAAGCCAGGTAGACTAAAGAAAGCTACTGCTATCCCTGAGAGTGAAAGGAAATAGATCTACTTTATGGGTTCTGTCAGGTACTTGCAATCTGGATTGCCCACTGCTGAAGACAGGATGCTGAGCTCGATGGATCTTGCTCTGACCCAGCATAGCCTTTATGTTCTCTCTTTTTGTTTTTATTTAATCAACTGAACTGTCAGTTTTTCTTCTTTTTATAGTGCTTTTCGAAAAACATTTATCTGGTGGTTCAATCTGTCCATCTGTCTGGAGGCATGACAACTTTTGTTAAAGTGGACAGATTCAAATTAAACATTGTGTGAAATGGAATTTCCCCTCTTAAAATCCACTAGACCCTGATCAATGAAAAGCTGGAAAGCACTCTAAAAGCCATGCAGAGTTCTGGTTGGCTTGGTATTGTCTAGCTGGTTTCTCTCTGCTTCTATTAAGTTTCCAGTTCAAATCAGAACCTGCTTCAAATAAGGATAAGCCTCCAGAGGCCTTCATTCACAGCTACATGGGGCTTTTAACACATTTTGCTTTAAAGCAGACCTCTGAAGCTAATCACTTTGCAAAATTAAATCCTTGGATTTTTCTAGGTAGGGTAGTTACTGGACAAAAATGGCACTCCAGTGAAGGGTTGCTTTTAGTGTCTCTTATGGGCTCATGGGCACAGACTGACTATAAAGAGTGGCATGGCATGCCCATTTCTCCCCCTGCTAATCTCTGGCTTGGCATTCAAGGCAGTTGCCTTCCCTGTCCACCCCTTGCAATGATTCCCCTGGTCCAAGGGAGACTTATGGCTTACATAGGGAATATTTTAAAGCAAAGTGTTTGTACAGCAAGTCAAAATTGTGCAACAAATTTTAAAATACACAAGAGTAGTTACAACACAAGGTTAGAAAATATTTATCAGTTTTCTTTTTTCTTAGCTCCATTCCTTCTCATATTTTGTCTTTCCATTCATTTTTTTTGTAGATAACATTTTATTAAGAAAGTGCTCAGATCCAAACCAGCACCTGGGCTCTGCTCTCAGCACTTCACAGTAACAAGAAACACCAGCAGTGGCTCTTCAACATGTACAAGCTTTTTTTCTGAGAACATGTGCAATCATGTTTGACTCTCCTTCCTAGCTACAGCATGAGCCCCGAAGTGTGGCAATTAATGGGCGTACAGGGCACAGACAGACGGATCCTGCTTTGTGCTAAACACGTGCACAGAACACCCCCCCCCCCCTCCCCTGCCCACTTGTTGCCCCACCTGAGCTTCCTCCTTGGAGTTCTCCAAACCTCTGTCTTATCCCAGGCTGAATGAGATAGGGAGAGCATGAACTGAGAAATGGATGTGATTCAGTCTGAGTGTTGAGAGCACTAACAGTGGAGGAGCTCTGGCAGCTACATACAAATTGAGCCAGCTGCTTCCAACACACCAACTTCTCCCTTCCCCCACACTTGTATATAGAGGGAACTGACCCATTGTCATGAGTTTGTGTGCGTTTACAATCATAGGAGCCAACTTTTGAAAATGACTAACCCAAGATTACCCATCCCTAGACACAGTGAAGGAGTTTGCTCAACCCTGGGGTGCTCAAGCACCCACAGACCTGGCACCTATGCCTCGACCTCTCTCTCCCTTTATTTTAAAATTTGGGAGAGTGGTGATGGGGCTTTTAGTGCTTCCCCGACTCTTCTTTTGACCCCATGAGTCCTCTCCATGTCTATAGTTCTTACCCCATGGAGGCTGATAAACCCCACATTTTTCTTAATGCAGATGTGCCTTGAGTTTGAAAAGATAGTGAAACACTGCTTTAAAATGAGTTATTCTAAAGCAATTTCTGTCTATTATCTATTAGTCCACTTATTTATTAATTGCAAAGACACTTGATTATATTACTACTAGACGTTAAGCCCGTAACAACGGGCTACATTAAAAAAAAATTTTTGGTCCATTTCCTCCCCCCCCCCCCATCTCATTCTCCCCTCACCCTTTATTCTCCCTCCCACCTCTCTCATTCTCCTCCCTCCCACCTCATTCTCCCCTCACCCTTTATTCTCCCTCCCACCTCCCCCCTCTAGTCTCCCTCCCTCCCCCCCTCTCCCCTCCGTCACTCCCTCCTCCCCTCAGTCACTCCCTCCTCCCCTCAGTCACTCCCTCCTCCCCTCAGTCACTCCCTCCTCCCCTCAGTCACTCCCTCCTCCCCTCAGTCACTCCCTCCTCCCCTCAGTCACTCCCTCCTCCCCTCAGTCACTCCCCTTCCGGATAGCACAAATGGAAGATCTTCGGGGGAGGTCCCTCGCGCGCGTGCCGCTACTGCGCCTTGCCGCTGCTCCTCCCAGCGCCATTTTTATTATGGGCAAGCTCTGGCCGACGTGCTCGCCCGCGCATGCGCGGTAGAGTTGCTCTCTACTGTGCATTTGCGGCATGTCGGTCCGGGCTCCCTTATCTAGTAGATAGCTTATTTTCTCCCAAAAGTAAAACAGTACATTTCAAGTTCTAAAACAAGCCTCACACTTCCTTTCCAATAACTATAATTACAACAACTCTGCCAAAAGACAAAAGGAAAAATTGGCACGCACCTCTTCATTGTGCTTGGTTGTAATATCCAATTTTTCCTTTTCACACTGGTTAAACTTCCTTCGTAGTTCTGTAGTGTTCTCTCCTTCAGTCCGACAGGAATTCTGCAAATTTTTTATTTCACTCTGGAGGTCCTGAATGATTTTCTGTAATCTGGAAAATGTAAATACAAATCTCCATAATTTTAATTCTGCCATTTTTTTTTAGATGCCTGACAAAGCTTTGTAGTTCCCAACTGATTCTCTTGTTATTGCTGTATACTTTACTCTATGCTTAACTAAGAATTTTTCATTTTAAAATTTTTGTTTCAAGAGTAAAACACTTCAGAGAAACCTTTGTTTTTTGTTTTGTTTTTTAAATAGTTAAAAAAAATTGAAAGGTGCAGCTACAAAGGTTAAAAATGTGTAACAGGCATGACATTGTTAAAAAATACTATCTTAGAAGTGCAGTCCAGATGTATTCCATGCATTAAGAAAGGTGGACGGAAGGCCTAACAATTGCCAGCATGGCTAAAAAGTGAAGTGAAAGAGACTATTTTAGCCAAAAAATCTTCATTCAAAAGTTGGAAGAAGAATCCAGAGGAAAATAGGATAAAGCATAAGCACTGACAAGTTAAATGTAAGACATTAATAAGGCAGGCTAAGAAAGAATTTGAAAAGAAGTTGGCCATATAAGCAAAATCTCATAATACAAACTTTTTAAAAATATGTCTGAAGCAGAAAACCTGTGAGGGAGTCAGTTGGACCGTTAAATGATCGAGTGGTTAAAGGGACACTTAGGGAAAATAAGACCATCATGGAAAGACTAAACGATTTCTTTGCTTCGGTGTTTAGTGAGGAGGATGTTGGGGAAATACCTATTCTGGAGATGGTTTTCAAACGTGATGATTCAGAAGAACTGAAACAAATCATGGCAAACCTGGAAGATGTGGTAGGCCAGACTGACGAACTAAAGAGTAGTAAATCACCTGGACCGGATAGAATACACCCAGGGTTCTGAAAGAACTAAAAAGTGAAATTTCAGACCTATTTCAATTAATTTGTAACCTATCAATAAATCATCCATTGTACCTGAAGACTGGAAGGTGTCCAATATAACCCTGATATTTAAAAATGTCACCAGGGGTGATCTGGGAAACTATAGACTGGTGATCCTGACATCAGTGCCAGGAAAAACTGTGGAAACTGTTGTAAAGAATAAAATCACAAAACATTTTGATAGACACAGCCAGCATGGATTTACCCAAGGGAAGTCTTGCCTCGCAAATCTCCTACATTTTTTTGAAGGGATGAATAAACATGTGGACCAGTAGATCTTGGGTATTGTATGTTCAGAAAGCATTTGACAAAGTCCCTCATGAGAGGCTTCTACAAAAACGAAAAAGACAAGGGATAGGAGGTGATGTCCTTTTTTGGATTGCCAACTGGTTAAAAGACAGGAAACAGAGAGCAGGATTAAATGATCTGTATTCACAGAGGAAAAAGGTAAACAGTAGAGTGCCTCAGGGATCTGTACTTTGACCAGTGCTTTTTAATATATTTATAAATGATCTGGTAAGGGGTACGATGAGTGAGGTGATTAAATTTGCAGATGACACAAAATTATGCAGAGTGGTTAAGTCTCAAATGGATTCTGATAAATTGTAGGATGATATTGTGACACTTAAAGATTGGGCTTCCAAATGGCAGATGAAATTTAATGTGGACAAGTGCAAGGTGATGCATATAGGGAAAAATAACCCTTGCTATACTTACACAATGTTAGGTTCTATCTTAGGAGTTACCACCCAGGAAAGAGATCTAGGTGTCATAGTGGATAATACATTGAAATTGTCGGCTCAGTGTGCTGCGGCAGTCAAAAAAGCAAACAAACAATGTTAGGCATTATTAGGAAGGGAATGGTAAATAAAATGATGGATGTCATAATGCCTCTGTATCACTCCATGGTGAGACCGCACCTTGAATACTGTGTGCAATTCTGGTCACCACATCTCAAAAAAGATATAGTTGCTCTGCAGAAAGTGCAGAGAAGGGTGAACAAAATGATAAGAGGCATGGAATGGCTCCCCTATGAGGAAAAGCTAAAAAAGCTAGAGCTGTTCAGTTGAGAAGAGATGAGTGAGGGGGGATATGATAGAGGTCTACAAAATCATGGAAGGACTTGAACAGGTTAATGTAAATCGGTTATTTACTCTCTCAGATAACAGAAGGACTAGGGGGGCACGCCATGAAGTTAGCAAGTAGCTCAATTAAAACAAATTAAAGAAACTTTTCTCTCACTCAATGCATAGCTAGCTCTGGAATTCGTTGCCAGAGGAAGTGATTAGGGAAGTTAGTAGAACTTGGTTTAAAAAAAAGATTTGGATAAGATCCTACAGGAAAAATCCATAAATTGCTATTAATTAATAAGCAACAGTAGATTGAGATCTATTTAATGTGTGGGTAATTGCCAGGTACTTTTGACTTGGATTGGCCACTGTCAGAAACAGGATGCTGGGCTTGATGGGCCCTTGGTCTGACCCAGTATGGCATATCTTATACTCAATTACACAGAGCTATGTTTATTAACTCTCAGTGGGAGGGAGGAAGTATGGGTGGGAGGACAGCGGCCTGTGGAGAAGCTAAAAGTGCATCACTCTTATATAACCAGAACAACTCATTTTGCATCTATGGGGAATATGCTTAGTACATACTATTTACAAGCAGGCCGATGCAATATCCGTGAAGGAAAAAATGGGTGCTCATGATTGAGTGCCTGCTTTCCTAACGCATGCCCATCCACCTCTCCTGGGTGAGCAATATAGTAGGCTAATAAGCCGCTGCGTTAAAAAGGAGCCGCTAGGGGAAATTGTGCTTCCCTAGTGCCTCCTCGGTATCGGGCGCCCAGAAGTGGCTGTGCGCGAAGCAGGAAAATGGATGCTCATAAATTGAGCATCGTTTTTTCTAATCTAACCAACGGCAAGTTTTTACATTTTTTTTTTTTCATATTGCTGCTTTCTGTGGTTTCTCCGACTTAATATTGCCACAATATTAAGTTGGAGGAACCACAGAGAAGCCGTATTTTCTGCTTTTCTGTTAAACCTTTGGAGCTCCTCAGACATAACACCAGCTCCGGGGCTGGTGTTAATTTTTGAGGGTTAAAATGTGCGTATTGGGTGCACATTTATTTTTTACATAAAAAGTACTAGCTAATAGCCTGATCAACATAGCTAATAGCGCACATTACATGTAAATGCTATGTGCTGGTTTGGACACGCGTTTTGGACATGCTGATCCCCTTATTGAATAAGGGATTATGGCCGCACATCCAAAAAGCCTGTACAAACCGCGGGTTAACCTGTGCGCTAGCCTGAGCTCATGGAATTGAATCAAACTGATGCAATACCATGCCCAAAACTGAACATGAGCTATAAAAAGCAGTATGCACCAAATAACTATATCTGAAGTTCTTTCGATTGTGTTGTCTTTATTTTAATCTTCAGAAAGAATTTCACTGGAAACCACAGTTTAATGACCTGATACCTATTTATTAAAAAAAAATGTTCTATTACATAAGCTTCACAACATGTAAACATTTTAAGAAAAATGTGTGTATATGTAGCATATTACACACACACACACACTCACTCTAAGTGGGCCATCTTAGGAACAACCCCAAGCCACATATAACACATATCAAACATCACGAATCATGTCTCTTTTTCTATTAAAACAGGAATATTAAGCTAATGGGTTTTTTAATTGCTATATGAGCTTGTTTGGGGAGGAGGGGCTGGCAGATGTTGGGGATAAAACATATTTCTATTCTGAGCATAATAGGATACAGCGAAAAAAGTAATGTCCAACACAACAATTAATCAGAATATATTGTCCCCCTAAACAGTCAATTCTAATGTATATTAGAAAAAGCAAATAATTATTGGATAATTGTATTAATAAGAAATTCCTTGCTATGTTTCATTTGGTCACAGTCGTCATTCAGACTTCCATCACATAACACAAAAAGCATACTGGACTAACGAAAGAAAGAACTCCCTATTTCTTAACCTCAATTAGCCAGTAATGCCTCATTTCATTGAGCGCACAATAGTCTGGTTATTTCAACAGTTACTATGGGAACAAATACCCAAGTAATCAGAGAGAGGGGCAGAAGAAAAGCCAATTGAAGGAATAAAATTGCACAATAAAATAGCACAAACAAACATTCACAAGGACTTAGCACGAGTTCATACCTTAAAAATCCGACCAGCACACGACTATGTATTTTACCAAAGTACATACAAATATATAATAATGCTGCAATGATCATTTCAAGTATTCAAATTACACAGTAACACAGTAAACAATAGAATATAAATGGCCCATCTAGTCTGCCCAGCTGAGATTCATCCACTTTGGTAGATAAGTGTTTAAAGTCCCACATGCAAACACACACTGACTCACCCCTCCCCCAACTCTTTTGACTGACCACTTAACCCGTCTACCACGGAGCTCCATAGCTCTCCCAAGCATACCCAAAACCTGTTACAGTGCCAGCCTTCACCATCTTCACTAGTGGGCATTTCACATCTTGCCACTACCATCATTTATTCTTACAAGACTAATACTGTTAAACACCGACCGCTACTTTAAGCTGTGCAAGTATATTTCTAAAAACATAGCCAAGAATTGGCTGGAAAGTGCGATGGAAGGGCTGCTGTTATTTTCAGGGAAAGTATTTCCATTAAGAGACTATAATCAAGAGCAGGTACTGGATTTTGAGTGTATTTTATTAAAATTAGGGGTAAAAACCCCTAATGGGTTTTATTGTGGTATTGTCCTCCCAATAATTCAGTAGACATTATGGAACAAGTATTATAGACTATTTTGGGATACTCTTTGAATTACTATTTTTTGGTATTGGGTGACTTTAATCTTTTGGTGGATCAGGACTCTAATAATTGACCTGATTACTTTATTTCTGTACTAGCTGCAAGTGAGTTAACACAGATCATTCAGAGGTCTACACATGAGAAAGGACATGCCCCTGATTTAGAAGAAAGGATATTTTGTAAGAAAATTGGACAAGAGATTTTTAAGGATAACTCACAATATTTAATGGGTGCCAGTTTACAAACCTCCCAAGATTTTATGTTACAAAGGTATCTTGAAGACTGGAATGGAGAAATTACTTACCTGATCATTTTGTTTTCCTTAGTGTAGACAGATGGACTCAGGACCAATGGGTATAGTGTACTCCTGATAGCAGTTGGGAGACTGAGTCAGATTTCAATCTGACGTCAGCCTACATATACCCATGCAGGAAGCTGTGCTCTTCAGTATTCTCCTCGAAAAGCAATTGTGGATATATGTGTATTTTAATAACTGGATTAATTTGGCTAACTTGATTAACTTGGACTGGTTGAACTTATTTCCAACTGGAGACCACCGTGCACTCAACCGAAAAACGCCAACATCCGGCAACTATGGGTGTCTTAAACTAGAGGTAAAGCCTGGCTTACCGTGCTTGTCTTCCTCTCGGGGATTGTCACCCGAGGTTTTTGGATTTTGGGGCAGCAGTGGGCGGGATGCTGAGTCCATCTGGCTACACTAAGGAAAACAACATTATCAGGTAAGTAATTTCTCCATTTCCTAGCGTGTAACAGATGGACTCAGGACCAATGGGATGTACAAAAGCTACTCCCGAACCGGGAGGCTGCCCGTGGCCCACTTAGTACTGCCCTTGCAAATGCTGTGTCCACCTGGCCTGAACATCCAGGCAGTAGAACCTCGAGAAGGTGTGAATGGAGGTCCACGTTGCTGCCTGACAGATCTCGGCAGGTGACAGCATCTTGGTTTCTGCCCAGGATACTGCCTTGGCCCTTGTGGAATGGGCCTTGACTTGTAGAGGTGGAGGCTTTCCTGCCTCTACGTAGGCCGCCTTGATTACTTCTTTGATCCAGCAGGCTATGGTTGCCCGCAAGGCCGCTTCCCCTTGTTTCTTCCCACTGTGAAGGACAAATAGGTGGTCCGTCTTTTGTACAGATTCTGATCTTTCCAGGTATCGGACTAGGAGTCTGCCATTTTAAGATGGCAAAGAAGATGTGAGTCTTCCGGGTCCTTATGCTCGTCTGGAGATGGCAGCGAGATGGTTTGGTTTAGATGGAAATGAGAAACCACCTTTGGAAGGAAGGAGGGAATAGTGCGGAGCTGTATGGATCCCGGTGTGAATCTAAGGAACGGTTCCCGACAGGATAGTGCTTGAAGTTCGGAGATGCAACGGGCTAAACATATTGCCACTAGGAATGCAGTCTTCAAGGTCAGGAGCCATAGTGACAGACCGCGTGTAGGTCTGAAGGAAGCTCCCGCCAGGAAGTCTAGTACCAGATTGAGATTCCATAGGGGCACCGGCCACTTTAGTGGTGGTCAGATTTGCTTCACCCTTCTCAGGAAATGGGAAATGTCTGGGTGGGATGATAGACTGATGACATCCACTTTGGCTCTGAAGCAGGCCAGTGCGGCCACCTGAACCTTGATGGAGTTGAGACAACCCCTTCTTCAAGCCATCCTGCAGAAATTCCAGGATCATGGGGATTTTGACTGTCTGCGGAAGGATGTCGCGGTCCTCACACCAGGCTTCGAATATTCTCCATATTCGTATGTAAGTTAGAGATGTGGAAAACTTGCGTGCTCAGAGCAAGGTGTCAATCACTGCCCCCGAGTATCCGCTCTTCTTCAGGTGAGTCCTTTCAATGGCCAGACCGTAAGAGAGAATTGAGTTGGGTCTTCGTGGAGGATCGGTCCTTGCTGGAGCAGGTCCCTGTGTGGGGGTAGACATAGAGGGTTCCCCACCAGAAGTCTATGCATGTCTGCGTACCATGGCCTTCTTGGTCAGTCCGGGGCCACTAGAAGTACTAGCCCTCTGTGGTGCTCTATCTTGCGGATGATCCCGCCCGGTAGTGGCCATGGGTGAAAGGCGTACAGCAGGTCTTCCTGTGGCCAGGTCTGGATGAGGGCGTCAATTCCCTGGGATTGTGGTTCTCGTCTGCAGCTGAAGAACTTGGGAACTTGGGCATTAGACCGAGTTGCCAGAAGATCCATGGCTGGTGTTCCCCAGCGGTTTACTATCAACTGGAAGGCTGTGGTCCACAGCATCCATTTCCCTGGATCTAGACTCTCTCTGCTGAAATAATCTGCAGTGATGTTGTCTTTTCCCGCAATGTGGGCAGCTGAGATCCCTTGTAGGTTTGCTTCCACCCACGCCATTAGGGGATCTATTTCCAGGGACACCTGCTGGCTTCTGGTTCCTCCCTGGCGGTTGTGGCGTTGTCAGACATGACTCTTACAGATTCTCCCCGGAGTCTGTGACTGAATCGAAGGCAGGCTAGTCTGACTGCCCGGGTTTCCAGTCGGTTGATGTTCCATCCCGACTTTTCCTTGTCCCATTGCCCCTGGGCCGTCAGTTCCTGGCAATGGCCTCCCCACCCTCGTAGACTCGCATCCGTGGTGAGCAAGACCCAGGTCGGTGGGGATAGCCTTACTCCCTTGCTCAGATGGTCTTCTTGTAGCCACCACTGGAGCTAGGTCCGCATCTCTGCCGGTAGCTGGAGGTGAACGGAGTAGTTCTGGGACATCGGGTTCCATCGCGACAGTAGGGAATGTTGTAGAGGTCGCATGTGGGCCTTTGCCCATGGGACGACTTCTAGTGTTGATGTCATGAGGCAGAGGACTTTGAGGTAGTCCCATACCTTGGGGCAAAAACAGGTCAACAGGTTTTGCAACTGGTCCATCAGTTTCCTTCTCCTTGTAGGGGGAAGAACGACCTTGTCTTGTTTGGTGTCGAACCAGACTCCCAGGTATTATAGTGATTGGGAGGGCTGCAGGCAGCTCTTGGTTGTGTTGATAACCCACCAGAGATTCTGCAGTAGATTCTTGACTCTGGTGGTTGCCTGGTGACTTTCCTCTGGAGATTTTGCCCTGATCAGCCAATTGTCCACATATGGATGTACAAGGATTCTTTCTTTCCTCAGTGTCGCCGCCACTATAACCATGATTTTGGTGAACGTCCGAGGGGCAGTAGCACCCAGAACTGGTAGTGATGGTCCAGTATCGCGAAGCGCAGAAAGCGCTGATGGTTGTGATGGACCGGGATGTGGAGATAGGCTTCTGACAGATCCAGAGAGGTCAGAAATTCTCCCGGCTGTACTGCCTTTATGACCAAGCGTAGGGTTTCCATTCAGAAGTGTGGTACCCTCAGGTAGCAATTGATGGACTTGAGGTCCAGGATCAGCCGAAACATTCCCTCTTTCTTGGGGATGATAAAATAGATGGAATAGTGCCCAGTATTTTGTTGGTGTGTGGGCACCGGTGTTATCGCCCTTAGGGCGAGTAGTTTTGTCAGTGTGGTTTCCACTGCCATCCTCTTGGAGGGAGAGTGGCACGGTGATTTCACAAATTTGTCTGGAGGGATACAGTGGAAGTCCAGGTAGTATCCCTCTCGAATGATGGTTAGGACCAACTTGTCTGACGTTATCTTGATCCATCTTTGGTAGAATAGGGCAAGCCTGCCCCCTATGGCTTCTTCCTGTGGATGGGTCTGTTGATTCTCATTGTGGGGTGCGGCTGGGGCCTGGACCTGAGCCAGCTCCCCTCTTGCTGTGTCTGTTCTGAAAGGGCTGGCCCCTGCCTGCGGGATGAGGTGCTTGGTATGTGTTTTTGCACGGTCTAAAACGCTGGGATCCTCTGCCCTTGAATCTTCGAGGAGAGGGGCATTGGTTTCTTTTGTTCCTGTCCTCCAGTAACCGAGGTACTGGCAATTCGCCCCATTTGTCGGCTAACTTCTCCAGTTCGCTTCCGAACAGGAGGGCTCCTTTAAAGGGCATTCTCGTGAGTTTCATCTTGGAAGTCGCGTCAGCTGACCAACTTCGGAGCCAGCGTTGCCTTCTGGCTGTCACTATGGATGAGACACCCCTGGATGAGTTGCACACCAGGTCGGAAGTCGCATCCGTGAGGGAAGATATCGCTGGTTCTAATGTTTCGACGGACGTGGTTGCATCCCTGGACAGCAACAAGCAGGCATGTGTCACCTTGGCGCAGCAGGCAGCAATCTGCAAGGACATAGCTGCGACATCAAATGACTGTTTAAGGATGGATTCCTGACGTCTGTCCTGAGCATCCTTGAGTGCAGCTCCTCCTTCGATTGGAATGGTAGTGCGCTTTGAGACAGCGCAGACCATGGCGTCCACTTTGGGGAACCCAGGAGTTCTTTAGCTGAGGGTTCCAGGGGGTATAGGGCCCGTCCTCCTTTGAAGCTGGCCTCCGGGGCATTCCATTCCAGGTCAATCAGTTGTTGTACGGCCTGCAGCATTGGGAAATGGCATGAGGCCTGACGGAGCCTGACCCAAACAGGGTTCATCTTTGGCTCCACTGCGGTGCTTGCTAGGATGGCCAATGTCTTCAGACTCAGAGACACGAGATCTGATAACTCATCTTTGGAGAAGAAACACATCATGGTTTGGTATGGTTCCGTTCCTGGAGGGATTTCCCCTTCCTCCAGGGAGTCTGGCTCTTCCTCCGAGGTGTCTGTGTCCCCTAAGGGGAGGCTTTTGTCCGGAGGAGGACGTCTCGGGGAGGCCGCGAGGGGCCTGGAAGGTTTTGGTCTTCTGGTGGAGACTGTGGATGTGTCACCGGTGGCCCCGATTGTGCCTGGACAAAGGTTTGCAGCCCTTTGAAGAATTCCACCCAGAAAAAGGTTCCTGGGTCTATATTGAGTCCAGCGGCATTCCCCGAGGAGCCCATCTGAGGAGGGGCCAAGCCGGAGATAGAGAGGTCCGGGGTACTATCATTGGTGGAGCCGGATTCCTCTACTGGCAGAGGGGGGTCTTGCCTTGGTTCCCTCTGTGCTTCTTCGCACTGTAGGCACAGGGCAGTGGCCACTTTGGGTTGCGCAGCTCTCAGGTGGCAAGCTGGGCAGAGGGCTTGTCCCTTGGTTTTCTTGGCCGGCGATGCCATGGTTTGTGCGCGTGGAGTGCCTTAAAAATTCGTCTGTGTGCGTAGGTGCATGCACCGGGAGGCTTAGTTGTGCACTCCAGGTGCGCCGAAGCTGTGCGTGCAGGATTTAGAAGATGTGTGTGCAGGTCGGTAGATGTGCGCGCTGCTGTGCGCACGGGCCTATTTGTGTGCCTAGCACCGTTGAGCGTGCCGCTGCGCGCCCAGCACCATTGTGCGCGTCGTTGTGCGCAAGGCACAGATGCGTGCGCCACTGTGCGCACAAGCAGTTTGTGCGCTCGGCTCAGTTGTGCGGACAGTACGGCAATCAAGGGGGGGAAATGGCGCCGACGACCATGCTGGCAAGATGGTGGCCTCCCCGGAAGGTCTCCACTTAGGAGGACCCTCGCACTGGATCGGGATCTAGCCTGGAAGGGGCTGCTCAACCCGATAGAACAGACACCAGAAGGAAGATCTGTGCGGCTATCCGTGCCTCGGAGACCGGAGACTTTAAGAAAGTTTTCTACCTTAACTTGTCTCGGCGCTTCCCAGTCTCGTGCCGGGCGGTCTCCGACTGCGGGGGGAGCAGGAAAATACCTTCACCGCTGCGCTCAGTATTGCACCCGCTGCCTCTCAGCCACTCTGGGGGCTAAGTCCATGCCAGGAACCGGCTACCATACTGAGGCTTACCTCTAAGGGATCTCGGAAATCAACTCAGAAATTCTCGACTGGGGGAAGGACCCTTAGGTATCACCGCAGGAGAGCAGGGCTCGTCTTGTGGAGGTAAGATTTTCTCTCTTTCTTCTTTGGTTTGGATTTTCTAACGCTGTGCAAGTGTGTGTAGTGTCCCAAACTGCTAAGGAGATGGAGAAATACTGAACAGCAGAGCTTCCTGCACAGGTATATGTAGGTTGATTTCAGACTGAAATCTGACTCCGTCTCCCAACTGCTATCAGGATTACACTATACCCATTGGTCCTGAGTCCATCTGCTACACATACATTAAAAATTATTATCTCAAGCTTGTGAGTGAAGTTATTTGGGAAAGGGAAATAAAATTTATAAAAAAAAGAATAGCAGCCTCCCCATGGTTAGCCTCCGGAAAGCTGACAGATTGTGAAAGTGAATTGTGCCGTTTGGAACAAAAGTGGAGGAAAACCAAGGGCAGGCAATCTTGGCACAAGGCAGAGGCAGTTTATTTTAAAAAGATCATGTTGATTATAAACAAACAATCTAGTGTTATTCAAAGATAAGATAATAATCCAAGGGCTATGTTTAAAGTAGTGCAGTCTTTACTGGAGAAGGTGGTCAATACTTCTGTCATTTGCAAATATTTCAGACTGTGAAATGTTAACTACTTTCTTCCAAGAAAAAGTGTACCAGTTGAAGCGACCTAGGACTATGCAGGAAATTAGTTTTGGGAAAGGTGTTAGTTCTGTAATGGTGGAGGTTTTTACATCAGAATATTCATGGAACAGTTTAGGGTTTATCATTATTGGAACTTAAAATGTTTATAACTTATTAAATGTTCCTATATGTGCCTAGATCCACATCATCTCACTTAGCCCTAGTTTCATCAAAATGCTATAAATATAGCAGAAACAGCACCTGCGATAAAAAAAGGGGGGGGGGGGCGTGGAGAGAGAGAGACACTATGGGGCGGACCAATATGTCACTTTATTATTTATACCACTGTAAGAGAGAGCACCATTACCTCGGGATGAGGTATGGGCACTGGGGTAGGTTTTTGGGGGCAGTTTTACATAATCAGAGGATACAAACAGCAAAGGTGCCAACAGTGAAGATTTTCTGTCATTTGGAGTGATGACAGGTACAACGTACTCTCTACCTAGCTTGATGCACTCTCTACCTAGCTGCAATCAAGCTAGGTAGAGAGTACACTGTACAAATCAACTCCTCTTTTACCTTTCATCATTCCAAATGACAGAAAATCTTCACTGATGGTACCTTTGCTGTTCGTACCTGACTGTGTATGTAAAACTGCCCCCCAAACCTATTCCATTGCCCAAACCTCACCCCGAGGTAATGGTGCCCCCTCTTACAGTGGTATAAATAGTAGAGTAATATATTGGTCCCTACAGAGGTGCACACTTTCTCTCTTTCGATCTGCTATTTGCGATAAATCCTTTTTCGTCGCTAATACGGCATAACGCACAGAAAAAAGGTGTAATTATTTCCGGCATTAAAACCTGCGTTGCTGTACGTTACTCTATTGCATTTGACATTAGGAGCTGCTCATTAGCTTGTGTTGGGGCCCTACATAGATTGGATGTAGGAGAGATAATTTAATTTTATTAGATCTGTCTAGTGTGTTTGATCTTGTGACTCATTCTGTTTTGCTATCCTATTTTGAATTAGGCTTATATGGTCAAGTTTTAAAATGGATTGCCTCCTTTTCAAGTGACAGGAGTCAAATGATATGTTTAAGGAGGAAAGTTCAACATTTTATGATGTATACCAAGGGGTTCCACAGTGATCCTCATTATCTCCACCTGTATTTAATACCTTTATGAAGCCTTTGAGGGATTTAATTAGACCTTTTGGAATTACCCCCTTTATTTATGCAGATGACATTCAACTGGTGGTGCCTTTGGGAAAAGGCCCTGCAAAATCCTTAATACAGCTTAAAAGCTGTTCACTAGTAGTGGGTGGTTGAAAGAAAATGGTTTAGTTTTAAATTGCAAGAAAACTGATTGGTTGCACAATCGCCACCTTCTATTGGTGATCATGTATTGCCTCTTTCAGAGGAAAAGCTTATCATTGGGGATACAGCTGGACCCAAAGTTATCCATGGAAAACTTAGAGGTAAGGAAGGCCTACATGAACTTGAAGCTAGTACGACAATCAATGCCACTTTTGAATTTGGACACTTTGAAAAAAAGTAGCTTATGCATTGGTCCTTTCACAATTAGATTAATGTAATGACCTTTATTTAGGATTACCAAGAAATGGAGTCAATATATACAAATGCACTTTGTGCATTTGTATATATTGACTCCATTTCTTGGTAAGCTACACAACAAAAAAAGAGGCATTCGTCAAACTGTTTGTATTAGACATCAACAATGTAGTATTAAAGACCATCATGAATGGTCAGTAGTTGGCTCCAAGATGCAGACAAGGATGTCGGCGAAGAATCACTAAACAGGCATTAATGCAATGCTGATGCATCTTAATGCTCAAAGTTGGGGGGTATTCTATCTCCAGCAATCTGTGCAGTCCTGGTTCTTTTGATGTTTACGCTTCCAATGCTGATACCTATTGGCCAGGTTAAATTTCCCAAAAAGCATGCTCCATGAATGTTCTCTTTGGGTCATAGTCTCACAGAGGGGACAGTTTAAGACACTGTGATTAGTCCCCAAAGCATCCATCTATCATGGAGCAAGGCAGATCTAACCCAATCTCACAGGAGATAGTATCTAAGCCACAGGCCCTCCAAAGCATTAAATGAAAAAAAAAAGAGACTCAAAGGTTAGCCAAAAACCAACTGGAGCTGCTCTGGAGTACCAAAATCTCTGTGTACCACACAGCCGACAGAAAAATAAAGAAAAAATACGCAACTAGAGGAGTAGAGTGAAAAATAACCCACAGGACTCTGGCAAAAAAAAAAAAGCCAGCACCAGCAGCTCCAGGAAACCCTTTACCGCAGCAGCTGTGACAGAGATAATGTTGCATGTCCCGTCTGTGGCAGGCCCGCGACCGGGCCTACTCACCTCCGGCGCCTAGCTCCCAGTCCTGGCCCGTCTTCCCTCGCGGTTGTGGGCAGCTACCTACGCTCACAAGCCTACGTCGCCTCCTCAGCTGGCTCTGGCTCCACTGTGGACCTCCCCAGCTCCCGGGGGGTCTCCCCACGTGTGCCGTGGGGAGACACCGCCATCCAGCGTCCTGCTGCCCTCTAGGGGCGCATACGTGCCTTGCCATTTTTTAAAGGGGCCCCGGCGGGAATCCATCCCGCGGCCCCGGATGATGATGTCACCGGGCCCATCATAGTTCATTGTCTTGGCAACAGGTATCCACACTTGTCATGTGCTCGTTGCTTGTTCTGGACTTCATTCCTGGTCCCTTCCTAGCCTTGTTTGGACTGACCTCTGGCTTTGACCCTTACTACGTTTTGGACTACGCTTTGGATTGACCTACGGCTTTGACCCTCGCTCTGTTGACTTCCGTACCTCACCTTACCCACTGCCTGCTCTGATACCAGCCTGTCCTCCATTTGTCTTCTGGTATCTTCCTGGACTTGGCCTTCTCAAGCTCCGGCCTACTACTACCCGGACATCACCTGTTCTTCTTCCTGGTTCTCTTTGGCGCTCAGGTCTCTGGATCCCTGCCTCATCTGGACCTGCTGCAGTCTTCCTGTACCTCTTCGGGTCCCTGGCTATCTACCATTTCTCCAACTGGGAGTCATCTGATGGAGGCCAACCTAAGACCAGCTGGCCCCGGCACCCAAGGGCTCAACCTGCGGGGAACGAGGGCTGGTATTGGCAAAGCTCCAGTCAGCCTCCGTCTCCCAACCAGCTCCGCCTCGACCCGTAGGGCTTGCCCTGCGGGTAGCGTCAACCCCACCTCGGGCCAAGGGTCCACCTCCAATGCAACAGATAAACCACATTCTGCAGGGTCTGTGGAAAAAACAACACTGAAGGACCCTTCATGGGATTACAAGGGAGCAGCCAGGGCTGTACATTCCCAATGGGGTATACTCAAAGCTTCTAAAGTGCCATGACAGGCTCCATCTGATGTCACCCATGTGTGAAGAATGCCATCCTAGTTGTCCTCTGAGAATCTTCAAATCTAAGAACATAAGATTTGCCATACTGGCTTAGACCAAAAGGTCAATCAAGCCCAGTATCCTGTTTCCAACAGTGGCCAATTCTGGTCACAAGTACCTGGCAGGAACCCAAGAGGTAGATTCCATGTGGCTTATCCCAGGGATAAGCAATGGATTTCTGCAACTCAGCCTTAATGAATTATGGACTTTTCCTCCAGAAGCTTGTCCAAACCTTTTTTAAATGCAGCTAAACTAATAGCTTTTACCACATCCTCTGACAACAAATTCCAGAGCTTAACTATGAGTTGAGTAATAAAATATTCTTTTATTAGTTTTAAATGTGGTAAGAGGCACCAAAATATGCATACATTGGTATAAAAAAAAATTTTTTTTCAGTCTCACCTGATGAACTGTGGAATTTCTATAACGTTTTAATCAACCCCCTACCCAACTGATGAAAAGAGGAAAAATGAATGTCCAATGCAATATTTAAAAAAAAAACAAAAAACCAGAATGATAAAATCATAGTAGTCTGTTCTTTCCATATCAGTAGTTCACTGGGTCCAATTCTGGACTTACCCAAACGAAAAAACAATTAGAATTAAGTCCCATAGGTTTTATCTTTAACATGAATCCAATTATAATTCCCAACAACTAATTAACAAACAGTAGCATCACTTAGATTACACATATTTTGAAGACAGTTAAGTCTCATTAACCCAACAATATAAGTTCAAAATGCAACAAATTTTAAAATACAGTTGGACCCTAGAAAACCAAAATCAGAAGTAAAGCCACTACAAGAAATACTATACATACCTAAGTGATGAAAAATACTTCAAAACTTACTGTAAAAGCAATTATTCCATAGCATAAACCTAAAAAACTTGGCACAGGATGTGAGCCCTTAGACTGTGGTATGGTTGACGCAGCCTAGCAGGCAAACCTACTAGGTCCCATGGCAGGTGGATATGCTATGGAACTAGATCTGGCTTCATCTGTACCAACCCCTTTCCCTGCAGGTTGAGTCCTTTGGTTCTGGGGCCAGTAGAACTTCGGTGAGGATGAGCGGAAGCCAGAAGCAAGCTAGAGGTCAAGCAGGCGGGGATCAAGCAGTGTCGATATTCAGGCAAAGGTTGGGGCAGGTGGAGATCAGGCAGCATCAATGTTCAGGCAAAGGTCAAGCACGGGAGATTAGTTCAAGGAAGGGTCATGGAATGGAGGCAAGGGATCGCAGCCGGAACAGGCCAGGCCAGGAACTGGGACATGCAAGGACAGGGTCAGGAACTGGACGAGGAACTAGCAACATGCATTGCAGAGCAGGAGGACCTATTGTTGAAGTGTTTGCTGGTAGTCTGGGGGCACCAGAAATAGGCAGGGAGGTCAGATGTCATCTGGTGGTGCCACAGACAGATTCCCATTATGGGGCCTTTAAGAGTATGCAGGACGTATGCGTACACCTAGGGCAGACCCATAGAGGAGGAGCAATGTGGAAAGCTGGCTGCATCAGTGGTGTGTACTGGCGTGGCAGTACTCAGCAGCAGCTGGTGGCAGTATCCCTGCCATATAGAGCATCTTACAGCAAGTATGGTCAGTCGTGAGGGCATCCCACAGCTGGCCAATCGTGACAACACCATGAGATATGAGACAGAGGAAGGATTTCACTGAACTCTAAAAAGTTTATATATGCCTAGAAATAATCCTGTCCCAGTTAAATGTGTTTGCAAAATGTGCAGTTATATCCTCCTGCTATCAACCTCAATCCCAACTTGGGCCATATTTTGACATAAATGCCTACTTTCAAGGAGTTTTTTTCATGCTGGAAGATCAGCTGTTTCAGACATACACAGCATCTTTCTATAGTCCCAAAAAAAGACATCCAAAACGCCACAAGGAATCAAACCTTCAAGCCACAGGATCTCCATCAAAGCCTAAACCATAGGCAACTCCTAATCAGTCAACAATAAATTAGAAAAAGAATAGCTGCTGCTTCTATTATCAACACTAAAAATCACAGATTTAATTCATAAAACGTTCTGTGCCAGTTAATGAACTTGTATGGGCATAATACATAACTACATTATTTCATGCCTGAAAAGTTTCCAACTTACCTTTTCACTTCATTAGCAGAACTCTTTGGAAACATAGATGTCATCTTGTTGGAGGGTTCACCTTGTTTAACAATGCTAGATGGTTGTTCTCAATTTTTAAGTCTGTCTACTGCAGAAAGCAAATACTTGCACTTCATAAAGCATAGATGTATTAGGACCTGCAAAGAAAACATTTTAATTATTTATCAAAATCATGAAACTAAATTAATTACCTTTTCAGTGAGCACTATGGCCTACATTCTTCAAAATCCCTGCACTGTATAAAAGGTCAAATACCCTCTAGTTCAATGGTTCTCAACCTTTTTTCTATCAGGACACACCTGAGAGATGACCATCACAGGCTTGGCACACTGAACACTTGATCATCATGAGACTAAATATAAACATATACTCTGCATCCACAGAAATCTTCCGCTTCCTATCAATGGATGCACAGCAGAACTAAGACATTTCCCTGTTCAACTTACCATACAAAAAAAGATATTCTGATTCTGGCCTCATCTCAATAACAGCATCAGAAACTCCTCCACTACCAGATGCATTGTAAAATAATACAAAACTTGAAGGAAAAAAAAAAACTTCACTCTGTACATGTTTATCAAACCTGCCATAGTGAAGAAGCACTAACTCCAAGAAATGAAACAGCAATAGCCCTACTTATAAAAAGGCAGTAATTCACCACCAGTGCAATATCATAGTGAGAAAATGCAACAAACAAGGCTGATACAAATCCTTTCTTGCTAGTAAAGTACCTCATCTCAATCATACACATACAGAGTACAGACAGTCCTACTTTCAACCTAATATAGAATAAAATACCATAAATTACAAATGCAGAAACAAAAGCTGTGCAAAATTGGAGGAGAACTAGAAACAAAAATATGGCCCTTGTACCCAGTCACTCCCCTCCTTGCCCCCATTGCCACTCACTTCTCCCAACTACTCAATCATCCCTTCACATGCTCATATCCCTGTCCAACATTCCCGACACTGCCCAGCCCGCATCCTCTTCCCTGTGCTCCCTCTCTCCCCTGCTTGTCTCCCTGTCCTTCCCTACCCAGCATACATCTGACCACCTCTTTCCCACCCCTTCCTGCTCAGCATCCCCTGACCTCCCATCTCCCCCCCCCCCCCCCAACCCAGCAGGCCCCACACCTCCATCTCTCCCTCCACTTCCATCTCTCCTCCCTGCCCAGCAGCCCCCAGCCCCTCTTTCCTCCACATCTCCCTACCCAACAACCCCAACCTCCTTTCCCCCACCCCTTCCTACCTGACTCCCTATCTCCCAAGGTCTTCCTGCCCAGCACATTTCCCCCTCCTCCTGGTTCCCTGTCAGCATAAGCCTTCAGTCCAATCCAGAGTCTCTCTCCCGCTTTACCAGCAGCAAATGAGAGCAAAAAGCATTGAGGAGAGGAAGAAGATGAAGCAGCAGCAGCGGAAGTCAGTGGATCTTCCTCATGCTCCTGCTTTCAAATCCAGGCCCCCTGGGGTGAAGAGAGCATTAGCAGCCTCACTGCATGATTTTTTCTAGAATTTTCGCAATAAATGATAAACAAGCAATTCTCCGAATACCCGGACTTACACAAGATTCTTTCCCCAGCACAGTTCGGATTCCGAAAACCTCTAAATACAGAATAACTTTTAATCTCTCTTTTGGACTCCATCATCCCCAGCCTAGAAAAAAAAACAACCATACCTCCTTGCTCTTCTCGATTTATCCGCGGCATTCGATACTGTGAGCCATGCAATTCTTTTAGAATGCCTCACGGACATAAGTATTACTGGGACGGCATACAGATGGTTCAAATCTTCTCTCAATAATAGATGCTTCAAGGTCAAAATCAATAACAAAGAATTCCACCCCGTCAGCTCCTCCTTTGGAGTCCCACAAGGTTCTTCCCTCTCTCCTACTCTTTTCAACATTTATCTTCTTCCGCTCTGCCAGCTTCTAGCAAATCTTAATCTAAAACACTACATATACCCCGACGACGTGCAGATACTAATCCCCATCAAGGAATCCCTTTCCAAACTCTCAGCTTCTGGAACAATTGCCTTCAGTCAATCAGCCACCTCCTCGCCAGCCTGAACCTAGTCCTAAACACCAACAAGACGGAGATCCTTATTATATCACATGACAACAAGTACGGACCCAACAAATTACCATTCACTTCTCCAATTAATATCTCTCCGCATGTCAGAGACCTTGGGGTTATTCTGGATAAACAGTTCAGCCTAAAAAAATTTATCAATACAACCACAAAAGACTGTTTCTTCAAACTTCAAGTACTGAAAAAGTTGAAACCCCTCCTTCACTTCCATGACTACCGCACAGTGCTTCAGTCCATCATTTTCTCAAAAATCGACTATTGTAATTCGTTCCTTCTAGGTCTTCCAGCAAATACTATCAGACCCCTAACAGATGGTTCAGAACTCCGCCGCTAGGATCCTGTCCAACTCCAATAGAAGAGAGCACATCACACCCATACTTCACAACCTACACTGGCTTCCCATCAAATTTAGAATTCTCTACAAAGTCCTTATGATAATCTGTAAAGCCATGCACAATATAACACCTCTTGACCTTAACATACCTCTACGTCCCCATGAATCCTCAAGACCGATTAGATCTGTATACAAAGGCACACTCTACGTCCCACCAGCAAAGAATGCCTTAAGGAAAACGTGCTCTATCCACCGCTGGTCCATCTCAATGGAACGCTCTTCCCCCAGAACTCCGGCAAGAACCATGCCTACTGACTTTCAAAAAGAAACTCAAAACCTGGCTATTCAAACTAGCTTAACACGAAACTGTACTTAAGCATATGCAACACTATATTTTATCCTGTTACCAGATTCTATCAAGTTCAATGTTATTTACTTACTTATGTACTTATTAACCTGCCTTTTAGTTATTAACTGGTTAACCATATTATATACCTTTTCTCAAATTAACTATTTTATGTTTATTTATGTTTATTTATGTTTTATTATGTTTTTCTCAAATTAACTATGTTCAATGTAAACCGCTAAATGTTCAATGTAAACCGCTAAATGTTCAATGTAAACCGCTAAATGAAGCGATAGTTACGGTTCCTTAGCGATAGTTTTGGTTCCTTGTAAACCGGGGTGATATGTATACTATACAGGAACCTCGGTATATAAATTCTTTAAATAAATAAAATAAATATCCAGACGATCTTCACCATTACCTTACTTCTCAAACAAGCCTATCCAGAACCAAACGAGTATTACCACTAACACACCTCTACGAACATTTCCATGACCTCCTTCACTGACTTATTATTGTATATTTATTTATTTTTACCTTATTTTATTTTTACTTATATTTATTTTAAACTGCACTGGTGGAGATCTACAGTCCTCTGCCTAATCGATTCTTCGTTCTCTAAATGCCTCACTTGTTAACAGTTGCCAATTCTTCCCCGAGTTGTATTTCTGTTTTTCCCAGTTCTATGTAACCCGGTTCCATGTAATGCCTGTTGCAATTTTATGTTACACTGTAAACCGATATGATATGTATCTTGCCACATGAATGTCGGTATAGAACAGTTCAAAATAATAATAATAATAAGATAAAGTTGATGCCTAGCAGGCCCCTATGAATAGGAGTTGGTGATATCACGCTCTGATATGGGTGAAAGAGAAGGGAATAACCTACCACTGGTCCAGGAAGAAGAGAAGAAAGCAAGAGCAGCTTCCTCTCATACCCAATAAAGGAGAAATCAGCCAACTCCTGTCCAGACTGATGAGGAAATGCGACATCTTCCGTGACCTCGCAACACACTAGTGTGTCCCGACACACCTGTTGAGAACCACTGCTCTAGTAATTAGGGATTCTCTACTTATCCTATAGCCTTTTGAATTCTGTCATTCTTGACTTCACCATATGTTCCAGGAGGGCATTCTATGCATCCACACCCTTTCTAACATTGTTCCTGATTCTACTCCCTTGGAATTTCCTGTCAGCTGACCAATTTTGCAACCATAGTTGATGCCTGGCCACCACCACTGAAGCCATTTCTCTGGCCGAGGTACAGACCAAATCGCAGCCTGCATCCGCTAAAAAGGCAGCAGTGGGTTCCATAACCACTCTGGCATTCACTCCAGCATCAACAACTTCCTGAGAGAGAAGCAGACAAGATCGTGCCACAAGGGTGCAATAGGAAGCTATCTGCAAGGTCATCGCCACTGCCTCAAAGGCTTGCTTAAAGATAGCCTCAATCCTATCATACACGTCCTTCAAGGCTGCTCATCCCTCCATGGGAATAGTCGTCCGCTTACAGACGGCACAGACCAGCACATTCACTTTGGGAAACGCATATGCTCTCTCATATTCATGCCTTCCAACGTCTTACCCCTTTGAAATTTGCCTCTGGGGCAACCCATCCAAGATCAATTCCTGAACGGCATCCCTAACAGGGAAAAAAACAAGACGCTTTACGCAAAGAAACCAAAACGGGATTCTTCTTTGGCTCTGACAAGGAATCCGTACCAGGATCACCCAGCACCTTCAAGGTCTGGGAAATAAAACCTGGCAGATCATGTCCATGAAAGAACTGTAACAAGGTCCATATGATTCCAGTCCTGGAGGAATTTCCCCATCTTCAAGGGAATCAGGATCTGCCTCAACATCAGTGCCATCTGGGTTCCTGTCAGGAATACCCACAACAAACCGAGGCGTGCCCCGATATTTAACCATAGGATTGGAAGATGGAGGGGCCACCGGCTGAGAGTCCGACCTGACAGGATTGGGCAAACCTGAGGACTGCGCCTGAAGAAAGGCTTGTAAACCCTGAAAAAACTCCACCCAAGAAAAAGCAGTCGGATCCAGTCCAATCCCAGAAGGTACTGGAGCGGGGCCCACTGAACTGCCATCGCTAGCGGAGGACCAAGTCAAGGGAGTACTAAGGTCTGGCATACCTCCAGATAGCACCGAAACCAGACCACTATAAGGATGGGAGGATCCAGGCTTAGCGAAGTCTGAGGAAGACAGCATCCAAACAGCATGGATACATATTAGAGGACAGATCAGGCTGAGAAGCCCAAATATGACAGGCAACACAGAGAGAAAGGCACTTAGGTTTCTTGTTCATCGGCGCCATCAGCGCAAGGCAACCTTGAATGTGTCTCCAAACGGCTCTCACTTAAATTTTATGCGCCTCAAAAGTAAGCGCCGGAAAACACTCACACAACGTGTGCACCACTACACTTAAAACTTGAGTGCACAAAAGGCGCGCCCAAAACTGAGCACACATGTGCACAGAGCCAACGCAAAGCACACACAGACGTCCTGCAGAGGATAGTAAAACACACACAAAAAGGGCACAAACAGGCCACCACGACCTACCATGTGGTGCATAGGCAAAAGGCCTAACTGCAGGGCCTAGCTCACGGGGGCTGCTCAACCCGCCAGGCCGCCCAGTTCCCCTAACCCCCACAGGAGCAGGAACGAACATCGGAATGGCACACCAAGCATGGAGACCAGAGGAAGTCCTAATAACCCCTCTGTCTCTATTTCTTAAAGTAAAAAATCCTTTTTTTAAATTGTTTTTTTAAACCTTACCTAAGCTCAGTCCTTACCAGCTGAGTACAGAGAAGGTCTCCAGCTGCAAGGGGCGAGGACATCTGCCGTCACCACCTCACTTGGCCTCCTGCACCCGCTGCCTTTAAGCTGTACAATCAGCTAAGTCCATGCTGGGAAACCAGCTACCGGACCAAGGCAAACATCCGAGGGACCACAGAAATCGCCTCAGGAATTCTCAACTAGGGGAGGGCTTTTCCTTCTTAAAATTCTCCTTTCAAAATCTGAAGCAATACCTATAGGGAGATGCACGTCCATCATCTGCTGGAAACTGAGAATACTGGCAGGCTGGGGTCACTGCTGGACTATATATACTGTGACATCAGCTTACTCTGTCTCCATCTGCTGGCAGGGGAGCATAACCCACTGGTCCTGAGTCCATCTGTCTTGCACACTATGAAACACATTATGTTAAAACATATCTAACCAGAGAATTAACATACTGCCTCTAGCAAAATTTGTATTTAAACACTTGCTAGAGAATGAACCTTGGCAACTAGAAATTGATTCAAGGCTAGTGTGTGTCCAGCCCTAGTCTAGCGGAGTCTGTAGATTTATGAAATTGAGTTTACTACTGAATCTTCCTTCAGCCCACAGAAGTCTGTTGAAATGTGATTCCCAATTGCTAGAGAGGGAAACACATCGCTATTCTTACAACAGGGAAAGTCAAACACTTTCAAAAGGGATCAGGTTAAAAAAAAAAACAAAAAACTGAGTTCATCCACTGCAGTAAACAAGAATTTTTTTTTATTTTCAGGAGCAAGTTAACTAAAACATGGTGGTTCACTAAGCTCACAACATATGTACAAAACAAAGATACTCAAGGTCTAGCTATCATCAGTCAAGAGAATTAAAGTCATTTCCCTTGCTACTTCAAAGCCAGAACTATGTGCACACACAAAGAGGGATGGTGGACATGCCCTGTGGCTCAGCATTGGTGCTGCGTACTGCTTTGTGGATTCCCAGGACTTCCACTCCCCAGACTGGCTGGGACTGAGAATGCTGCAGAGGTAGCAGTCACAGCCCTTGGCAGGAATGAGATCCATACATTGCACAACACCTTGTTGAATTTAGGGTCCATGATTACAAGACTCTAGAAGGAGCCCTGATGCATGTCTTCTGGTCAAGGACTTTTACTGTAATTACGGTGCTGAGTTGGAAAGAAATATGAAATAGGGGAAAAATTTCCCCAGATTGTTAGGAATAAAGGTCATGGCAGCAGATCCCATCCCCAGTTCCAACTGAGCCGGAGAAACTGTTACGCCAAAAAATGGGAGCTGGGTTATAAGAAAACTCACTCGCAAAAAAGTATTAGTTTTCATTAAAGCCAGTGGGAACAACCTGAGATCTAAAGTCAGCTCAGTAGCACTATGACTCCTGGTAACCAGCTAGAACATTTAATTCTCAAGCACAAACATTTAGCAAAAAAAAATGTGTTTCATCCACTGATGAAAACGAGCACAAATATAACAGGAGTTGTGGAAAAATTCATGCAGAAAATAATAGACAAGACATCTACAAATTACAACATATCATATACAGTTTCTCTAAATACATATTTAACACAGACTTCAAATTATGTCAATTTCAAAAGTTCCATATATCCAGATATTGGAAAAATTAAAAAAAAAAAAGAAATACGAGGATGGAAGATTTTTTTTTATATTAAAAAATTGTGATCTAGGTCTGACTCCATGGATTTGGGCCACAGTGCTTTGACACACAAAATCCAAGTTCGAGAATCCTGTCCAAAAAGGCTTGACAAGATCAGGCGTGCTGTGAAAGTAACAAACTCAATCATGGGAAAGGAGGGAAGATAGCAGGTACTACTGAGGATAAATCTTAATAATATCTCCCTCCCTCCTCTAGGGTATTCATATTTAGCTTCTTAAGTCTTTTCCATAAATATTATAGTGGAAATTCTGCATCATTTTGTAATCCTTCTACAGACCACCTCTACTCTGTCTATATCCCTTTGGAGGTACAGCCTCTAAAACTGGACACAGTACTCCGATGAAATCTCACCAATAAATTACAGTTAGTCCCTTTTACTAACTATGCTTGATTGTAAGAAACTCGTAATAGGTCGTTCTTTGTTGTAGGACCAATGTTATGGAATGCCCTACCTGTGGCTCTGTGTGCTGTTGACAAAGACATTTCAAAAGCTTCTTAAGGCACATGTTTCCTTTGAGCTTTTTATTTAATATTCAGTGTATTTTATGTATTTTGTTTTATTGTTGTATGTATTAATTTTTTTATATACTTGTTTCATGTATTTTATGTTTTTTTATATAAATGTCTATTTTTTTTTGCTAATGTTGTAATCCATTTAGTACATTTTGTTATAGATGGAAAAGAAACACTTTTTAAAAAAATAGATCCAAGACAGTGGTTCTCAAACCAGCCCTCAAAACGCACTTAGCCAGTCAGATTTTCAGGAAATCTGCAATGAATATTTATGTGGTAAGTTTGCATGCACTGCTTCCATTGTATGCAAATCTATCTGATGCATATTCATTGCAAATCTCCTGAAAACCAGACTGGCTAGATGTGTCCCAAGAGCCACTGATCTAAGAAACTTCTGTACTAACCCTCTGTAATCATTAAAATACTGACTAGATTTCAGTCACTCCACTAACAACCCCCTCCCTTCCTTGGCATAAACTCCTACTGTGTAACCATTATTGAACCCAATCTATCACCTTGGTTCCCAACTCTTGACTGCAAGTTTATTTATGAGCTTTCTCTATTGGTCAGTGAAAAAAAAACACAACCCCACACACACCCCAACATTGTCTCAAATCCTCCAACTCTTCATTTTCTTTTGTTAAAATATCCATTTATTTACTCTCCTCCAACTAATCTACACGGGAAACTCAATTTGCTGAACAGAAGGACTGTCTACTTTAAAGGATATGATATTTAATTTTTAAACAAATATTTACTGTGTTCCGATAAATAGTATTGCACTATACCTAGTTATTGCATTTCATGTGTTGGAATTACAAAGTTTAAAATCTGTGAACACATTTTCAGGAAGGCCAACTAAGACTGTCCTATTAACCCAAGACATAAACCCTTTCCCATTCTGTTTACTGTACTTTAATGGAAAAGCAGTGAATTCCAACTGTCAAGGAAGCACATCCAGGTAGCAGCCCTGAGCTCTGGGTATATATACCATCAAAAAACAATTGTCAGCCCTGCTTTTCCAATTTCCAAAGCAAAGGGGGCCCATGTATAATTGCTGCCCTCGGGAACATATATATCAGCTGCAGAGTGAATGTGCTTTAGCGAGCCAGCAAAGGATCAGGTTTTAAACTTAGAAACCTTGTAACTCTTCCTAATCTTTTGTTTTTGTTAGTACATTTTTGTCTTGTCTGTCTGTCTTGATTGGATTATAAACCGTAACCGTCTCTATTTCATGTGCCTATACAGTGCTTTGTACGTCTGATAGAACTAATGGCCAGTAGTAGTAATACAGGTGACCAGAGACACACCGCTTCGCAGTTAAGTCCCTCGGGACAGGAGTCTGGCGAAAGCCCTCAGAGGAGAACTCTCACTCTTTTTATACCATAACCACCAGGACCTCCCCCGAGCTCTGTGAGCCATCAGCAGCACTGCGAGCCAATCCTGCCTTTTAAAATCCCTTGCACACGCTGGGATTTAATTCCCATCCCTGCATGGGTACCACAAAAGCCAGGAACGCAAAACCTCAGGCTCCCCCCGCTCTTCTCTTACCCCCGTCGGAGGAAGGAAACGGATGAAACACCAGGCTCGGTTCGAAAATAACGCCGGGTGCCCTGGGACGCGATTGATTGGAGACACCGCCAGTGAAGCACCAAGCACTGAGCCTGCGCGGGGACACGACAGGAGGCGGGGCTCCAGAGAGGGCGGGGCCTTCCGCTTGGGGGCGTGCCCCGAAAGTTTTCCGGCAACAGTTTACAACCGACTTTTCCACTGAGTTCTCTTACGGAAGCCGCACTACGAGGCGCATGCGCTGTTCCTTTGTTCCGGGTGCCTGTGTTTGTGCGCGTACGCTAGTGCTCGTTGGACGTTCACACCGACTGTTTTGTTGTGGGGTTGTGCTGAAGCGGATGTGCGCCAATTTTCCCGCCTTACGGGCGCGGCGGTTCCCGTAGGAGCATCACAGGCTGCTATGTGACGTAGCCACAGCCTGTCAACGGACCCAGGCATCGACGATGGTGGGGTTGTTATTTGTTTTTGACCATTAAGGTGGCCCTGGCGGCGGCTGCTGCTAGTAAGGCGGGGAATGTCCAAAAATAGGAGCCGCCTTTTCAGAATTATTGGGGATGTTATACTTAACACCCAATACCACTCCCTGGTTACAGTGAAGGAGTTTGCGCATTATTGAGGGTGCCCAAGCACCTAGACAGATGGCACCAGTGATGGATTTGGGACTTTGCCTTTTCTAGACACTGCGGTGTCACAGCCCTTCATTCCCCAACCCCAGACAAGGGACGACAATACAGAAGTTCTAAAGCATTTTTTGTTCTGTGCAATCTCAGGGGTGAGCAAACCTTTTGAGCGAGCGCCCCCTTTCCATTCATGTAATTGGTTGAGGTCTCCAAAAATGGATTACTTCACAATTTTAGAGAGATATTAACTTATACATACGTGCACATATACAGACGCAGAGAGGAAAACTTAGACACGCCACACTCAGAGCAAAATGACACCTACATAGACACACACACATACGGACAGATACAGTTACTCCAAATCCAGACATAAAAAGAGACAAAAGTAACCCACAGAGAGACAGAAACCCAACACCCAGACCGACACAGGTATAAACCTAGTCAGAAGCCAAGACACACCTCAGAAAAACGCAGAAGCCGGCTAACAGTGCGCTCCGATGGAGCGCACTGTTAGCCGGCATTTGGACGTGCGTTTTCGACGCGCTAGTTTTACCCCTTATTCAGTGAGGGGTAATAGCGCATCCAAAACGCGCGTCCAGCTCCCCCGAACCTAATAGCGCCCACAACATGCAAATGCATGTTGATGGCCCTGTTTGGTATTCCTGTGCGATTCAGTAAGTAAAATGTGCAGCCAAGCCGCACATTTTACTTTCAGAAATTAGCGCCAATCCAAAGATAGCCACTAATTTCTCCGGGCACTGGGAAAGTGCACAGAAAAGCAGTAAAAACTGCTTTTCTGTGCACCCTCCGACTTAATATCATGGCGATATTAAGTCAGAGGTCCCAAAAGTTTAAAAAAGTAAAAAAAAAAAAAATTTGAAATAGGCCTGCAGCTTGTGGGTTGAAAACTGGACGCTCAATTTTGCCAGCGTCCGGTTTCCAAACCCATGGCTGTCAGCGGGCTCGAGAACCGACGCCGGCAAAATTGAGCGTCTGTTGTCAAGCCCGCTAACAGCCACCGCTCCTGTCCGAAAAGAGGCGCTAGGGATGCGCTTGTGTCTCTAGCGCCTCTTTTTACCGCCGGGCCTAATTTAAATAAATTTATTTACTGTATCGCGTGCACAGGAGAGTGTCCTGTGTGCGCGCCGGCTCGCCCACTCTCCCGCAATTTTTATTGTATATACCCGATACAGAGATATAGTCCACACACGCACACAACAGCACACTAGATAAACAGAGACACTACACCCAGGCAGACCCAAAGTGAGATACACCACACCTAGACATATAAGCCACACACCATGATGGTAAAGGCTGGAAAAAATTTTTTAAATGAGGTACCAGCCAAATTTTGATAGAGCTGAGAAAAATTCCCTTACCCTGCCCAACATTTTATTTTTTTGCTTTTTTACTGTTTTTACTAATGTTTCCTATTTTTCTCTCTTATTTATGTATTTTTATTAGTTTGCTCATCTTTTATATTTTCTCATGCTTTGATTTGTTTATTTAACATTTTTCCACTTTCACCTTTATTCTCCCTTTCCCACCTCCTCCATCTGTTGAGAAAAGACCTCGAAAGGCCTTGCATTCTGTTGAGAGAGCGGCCTCGAAAGGCCTTGCATTCTGTTACACTCGGGTGTTTTAGTGTGCCCATGGGCCTCAGCCCGACTCCAGACGGATCCAGGACCGAACCGAGGGTTGACGGTGTGTTCCACCATGGCTAACAGTCTTACCCTCTGCCAGGCCTGCAAGCTCCCAAGGCCAACAATAGGATGATGTTGGAATGTGAATGGTCCTCCGACCATTCTGAGCCCTTTCGGACCTGCTGCATGGAACAGCATGGAGCAGCAGGCCTGGCCTGAGGTCGAGGGCAGACGGGCCTTGACACGAAGACATGACAGCAAGATCGATGCAACGGCATCATGGACGAAGACTTGACACCAAGGCTGATGCAGACGGCATCAGAGACGAGGGCTGGCACAAGACGAGACATCAAGGTAGCTGAAGACATGACACCAGGGTCGATGCAATGGCATCGCGGATGAAGACATGACACCAAGTCTGATGCGAAGACATCACGGACCAATGGTCGATGCGACGGCATCCCGGACCAGGGTCGATGCAACGACATCAGGAACAAGACATGATACCAAGAGTGATGCAACGGCATCCAGGACGAGACGAGGAACTGACGAAGTCGAGACGAGAAGCTGGGCGGAAGGACATTGGCACTGTCTCTCAGGGCGCCCTACTCAGCCCACCCGTGGGACTGAGTCGCGGACCACCCTGTCCCACTGCGCACCCTACACAGCCCGAGGAGGCTGGTCACAGACCACGCTGGGAGCGGGACAAGCGCAGGGAAGGATCCAGTCGAAGCAGAACTCCAACGACAGAGCTGATGTCGTCCAAAGCTCCACCAACAGCTGGCAGGACATGACGGCTCAGGAGCACAGGACACCAGTACACCTGTAGGCTAGTTCACGCTCAGGCAAGACATCATCCGAGGGACCCCCAGCCTACAGGACCAGAAGGCTCAAGAGCGCTAAAGATGAAGACACAGGAGCAGGACATCAAGGAACTTGGAACATCAGGAAACGGAGGATCAAAACGAGACACCAGGACACCTAGACGAGGACCTCAGGCACGAAGACATGGCATAACATGACGAGACGACAAGAACATGGAGAAGACAAAGAAGACCTGATGGAGCTCTGGCAGGCAGGAGCCTCCAGAGTGAGGCAACTCCAATGCAAGGCGAAGACTGAATGACGGAGCAGCCCTTTTATAGGGCTGGTACCGGAAGTCCCATTAAAGGTGGGGCCAGCACACTTCCTGTGTCTGGCCCTTTAAATGTAGCAGAGAGGCGCGCGCCGGCGCCTAAGGAAGCAGCAGAAGCTTGTGCAGGACCGCGGACAGCGGCCTGCACCGACATACAGCATCAGAGGAAGCAGGGCAGGGCCTGAGGAGCAGGCCCGATGACGGCAGCGGCTCCAGCCGCTTCTGGAAGCCCCAGGGGCGGCTCCAGCCACCACTCTGGCCCGGGGATGCGGCCTTCACGCCGCGAAAATGAGCAAGACGTCGGAAGCGTTCCCGGCCGCGCTGAAGAGGGCAAAAGGCCCGCGGCTCCAGCCGTGATGGAGAGATACCCGATGGGCGGCCGCAGGGGAGCGCAAAGTCCACGGCTCCGGCCGCGTGGGAAGGCCGACGGCGGCGTCCTGCCGCGTGGGCAAAGCAAAAAACAGCATGGGGTGAGTGAGCTTGCTCGCGGGGGGACCAACGGGCAGGGTTTCATAACACCATCTCTCCCTTCTACCTCATTGTCTCTGGTCTCGTTGCCTATTCTTCTCCCTTGCATCATCTCTTTGCTTCCCATAGGCAGGCAACAGCTGTGTTAGGATTTGTAAGTATGTGGACCCTGGGCCGACGTGAGAGATGGTACCGCACACAGAGAGGAGCCCTGTGAGCGTCAACGTTGGGAGGCGAGGTCTCAGATGACGTCAGGCACAGCTATGGGTTAGAGTCTTTATTAAGAAGAGAGAAACACTGTCCGTGGAACGGGGAGTGCAGGAGAAAGTCTCAGAGTCTGTGTGGTGGGGTATACCCAAATGGAATAACTCTGTATTGAAGATACGGCAATGGTCCGCAGAGCGGGGTACACCGATGAGGGTTCCTCACTTGGCGATGAACGGTAGAGGTCCACAGCGCGGGGTACACCAATGAAGGTTCCTCACTTGGCGATGAACGGTAGAGGTCCACAGCGCGGGGTACACCGATGAAGGTTCCTCACTAGAGAAGGTATCGTAGAAGTTCGCAGAGCAGAGGTACTCATCAGCGACAGTTCCAAAAGAAACCCCGGGAAACGGGGCAAGTAGCAGTCCAAGGCATTAGGCCCTCCAAGGAGCGGATAACCAGAGATGAGGAAAGGGCCCCCAAGGAGCGGGTACCCAGAGCGTCACACGCCAAAGAGGCAGCAACAGGAACAGAAGTCCATAGTGAGCAAAGCGGATTCAGCAATGAGGGAAGTCGTTGCCAAGTTGTCGGTAGGCAGGGCCAGCCGGCTTAAGTATCCTGGTGGAATGACATCATCCGAAGGGGACGCCCCCAAGGTTCCCGCCATGACGTGCTTAAGACTAGCCCATGCACGCGCGCCTAAGGGATTCTGAGGGCAAGATGGTGGTCGTCAGTGTCCGTGCCGTCCAGGGAGGCCTGGGAGTGGTAGGCAGGCCAGCAATAGCTGGCGGAGGCCGCAAGTCTTCCCAGCGGAGTCAATGCTGTGTAAAAAGAGGTGAGCAAGAGCGGTCGCAGTCTGGACACTTGATGACGAGGAGATAGACGATGGTGGCAAGCCATCGCAGATGGAAGCTGCGGCTGATCCTGACTTTGTGCCATCAACATCCAGTGATCCTGTTAGGATTTGTAAGTATGTGGGCCCCTTGGCCGAGTTGAGAGATGATACTGCCCAGGGGAGGAGCCCCGCTGAGCCTCACCGTCGGGAGGCGGTGTCTCGGCTGCGGGATAATATACAGCAGAGGTGGAGAAAGAAAGGGTGACCCCAGGAGGCGGGTCACTGAGCGACAGTGCAGATGCTGACGTCAGACTCAGCTCGGATGACTGGAGTCAGGCAATAGATGCGGCGCTACCCGAGGAGCAGGGTGCCGAGAGATGGTTATAGTCACTGAAGTCACACTGGGTCCTTAGAGATGGTACACAAGAGGGTTTCTTGGTGGGAGATCACAGTAGTGGTCCGCAGAGCGGGATACACCGGCGAGAGTTCCTCTAACGATATCACTGCACAGGTCCGCAAAGCAGGGTAGACCCAGAGATGGCTCCTCTAATGTTATCACGGCAATGGTCCGCAGAGTGGGGTACACCGGAGAGGATTCCCACGTAGATATCACAACAGGGGTCCACAGCGAGGATATTCACAGCGACTGAAGACAAGTAGTAGTTCCGTAGAAAGCCTCGGAAAGCGAGGCAGGCAGGAGTCTGGGTGAAAAGCCCTCCGAGGAGCGGATAGCCAAGAGACGAGGAAGGGCCCCCGAGGAGCGGGTACCCGATAGTCTCACACCACGGAAGCAGGAACCGGAAGCAGGAACCGGAACAACGTTGAAGTGAAAGTAGGTACATACAGCAAAGTGAACTCGTTGACTAGTCGCCAGCTGTCTGGGCTGGCGAGCTTAAATATCGAAGCTGAGTGATGTCATCTGATGGAGTCGCCCCCGAGGTTCCCGCCATGATGTGGTTAAAGCAGGTCGGGGAGCGCGCACACGCACCTAGGGAACCCTGAGAGTAAGATGGCGGTCGGCAGCGTCCATGCTGCTCAGGCAGGCCTGGGAACGCAGGCCGAGGCCACGAGTTCGCCCAATGGAGCCAAAGAAGTAAAAAGAGAGGTGAGCAGCAGCGGTCGCAGCCATCTGTGGCCGCAGAGCATAACAGATCCTCATTTAATATCTCAGTCAGAGCTGAACAATCTGGTCAGAGATTTGGCTTTATCGAAGAGTCAGGCGGAGCTGCTTGGGTCAAGGCTACAAGGATGGAATCTTTTGTCATCTGATAAGAAAATTTCAATATTTCACAGCCGTCATGAAGATTTGATAAAATATTTTAACCAAGTAGACAAAAGAAATTACAGGATCGGAGACAAAGCGTTACTTGCAATTAAGCTGGCCTTTGAGGAGTGATGTCCTAGGCTGGAAGGCACACAACATCAGATAGTAGTATACACCGATCACAAGAACTTGGAGTACCTCAGACATGCACAATGACTCAATCACTGTCAAGCAAGATGGTCACTGTTCTTTAACAGATTCATAAGAAACATGCCATACTGGGTCAGACAAAGGGTCCATCAAGCCCAGCATCCTGTTTCCAACAGTGGCCAATCCAGGCCATAGGAACCTGGCAAGTACCCAAATTTCCTTTTGAAATACCGTCCAGGAAAGAAGAACACCCGGGCTGATGCACTATCACGATCCTTCTTCCCTGAGGATGTGCCTGATGAACCCCGTCACATTATTGACCCTGGGAGAGTGGTTCTTGCAGCCACTCATGTTGTACCCACTGGAAAGACGGTTGTGGCTCGAAATCAAAGGAAGAAACTGTTGAAGTGGGCGAACGATTCCTGCTTGGCCAGCCATCCTGGACAGAGTCATACTTTGGCAATGTTACAACGGTATTACTGGTTGCCAACCATGGAAAAAGATATACAAGCTTATGTGGGTTCCTGCGCTGTCTGCACCAAGCAAAAACCGCCAGCTGGACATCCTTGGGGTCTGCTTCAACCCTTGCCAGCACCAGATGAAGTCTACCACAAAAGTCTACCAATTTTGTGGTAGACTTACCACTCTCCAACTGGAACAATACCATTTGGGTCACCGTTGACCGCTTCTCCAAGATGGCACATTTTGTAGTCTTACCAGGATTACCCTCTGCCGTGGAGTTAGCGAGAATCTTCATCAAACATATCTTTCGCCTTCATGGAATGCCTAAGCATATTCTATCCGACAGAGGAGTACAATTCACTGCTAAATTCTGGAGAGCCTTATGTCAAAAGTTTGACATCTCCTTGGACTTGACCTCCGCTTACCACCCTCAGTCTAATGGACAGACTGAAAGAATGAACAGAACGCTTAAACAGTTTCTATGGTCCTACGTTAATTCAAGACAGAGTGACTGGGCGATGTTGTGTCCTTCGGTCTTCGACGGCTTTGCCCTGCTTGTAGCACCCCTATCTCGGCTTCTCCCACTTACCTGGGCAAGATGGCTACCGCAGCGTCGTCAAACCGACCTCTCTGGTGTCCCCGGAATGGCTACGGTGCAGCCGTACACCATTGCTCCACCCAGGTACCTGCTAGGGTGCGTGTGCGTGTGCAACCCATGTCTAAGTACGCCCAGTGGCGTGAACCTCGAGGGCATTCCCTCATCTGACGTTACACCACTCCGGGTAGAATTACTTCTCAAGATTGCTAGCTCATTGAGTTGGCAAAGACTCGAATGGACTCATACTGTTCCTGTCTGCGCTACTCTGCCGCTTCCCTGCTGCCTGCAGGAAGCTTCCTTCTGCCCTTCAGCATTTTACTACTACTAATTTGGGTACCCGCTCCTCGGGGGCCCTCTGTTCTATTTCAGGTGCCATTCAGGGAACAGGTACTCGCTCCTCGAGGGCCTGCTCTCCCTGCCTCAGTGCCTGTACCTACTACTACCATCTGGTGGATTCGCATCCATACAGCTAATACTGAGTGAGTACTTTAACCTCTCATCTGTCTCAACCACATTTTCTGCTGCGGAACCTCCTGACGTCATCATGGAGAGAAGGGCTCCCTCTGCCGAAATCCCTGAGACTACAACTCACCACTGCCACCTGGTGGCTACTTCAAGCTGTATAAATAAAGAATTATTCCAGTGTTTTGTGTATAGAGTCTAGCCCAGTACTGTGGCTCCTCACGGGGCTCCTCCCCGTGGACGTAGTCATCTCCACAGCACCCAAGTATCCACTAAAACACACGTAATAACAACAGATTGCCAACTCCATGGATCCGGCTCAGCTCATGGCGTTGCAGGCCATTCCAGGCGTGGCCCAGCAGATCGCCGAACAGCAGATTGCACTGGAAGGACTGACCGCTGCATTTAATTTGTTACACAAACAGATGAACTCCCCTTTCACCTCAGGTAAAGAGGCTAAACCATCAGAGGTGACAGTACGGACGACTGTACCTCTAGCAGCTCCTTCCCGCTTCTCGGGAGAAGTATGGAGATGCAGAGACTTCATTAATCAGTGCTGCATGCACTTTGCGTTACAACCTGGACATTTTCCCACAGTTTATGCGAAGACTACGTATATCCTGTCATATCTAGATGGACGAGCCCTGTCCTGGGCATCTTCACTGTGGGAACACGAGGACCCAATCCTTCATAACATTGAAGGATTCCTTGAACTGTTCAAATCAGTTTTTGATGACCCTGCCCGATATTCTGTTGCAGGATCTTCTTTGTTTCACCTAAAGCAAGGGAACAAGACCCTAGCAGACTTCGTTATTGAATTCAAGACACTGGCTTCTGAATTATCCTGGGACCCAAGATGCCTGAAGATGCTGTTCTTTGAAGGACTGAACACTCACCTGAAGGATGAACTCTCAGCCAGAGAGATGCCTGAAACCTTGGCTGAACTAGTGAAACTGGCAACCAGAATCAATCGCCGGCTTCGAGATAAAGTTTAAGAAACCAAGACTTCCAGGAGACCCTTTCTGAGTGAAGTCTGAATCAAGACTGCATCCAAGGCTACCCCTACGGTCCCAGCAGCCGGCGAAGAGGAACCGATGCAATTAGGCTTCGGCCACCTGACGTCAAGAGAGAAAAACGCGGAAGAAATTAGGGCTGTGTATGTACTGTGGACAAGCTGGCCATGCTGTCCAAAATTGCCCTATATGTCCGGGAAATGGACAGGCCTAAGTCCTGCGGGAGGACTCTTCTTAGGCCTCATCACTCCTTCTCCTCTGCCAGACTCTTGCCCTAGTGGACTCAGGGGCAGGAGGCAACTTCATTCTTCAACGACTAGTGGAACATCTACGGATTCCCACTTCCACCATGTTGCCTCACTTACTTCTTTCATCCATCCATGGAGAACCCTTGCCGGGAGAAGTAACACTACATACCGAACCAGTGTGCTTATGCACCGGTGCTCTCCATACATATACCATCTCCTTCTTTGTTTTAGAGAAGGCTATGCACCCCATAGTACTGGCTACAACAGCATATGCCTCAATTCGATTGGGTCATTCTGGAACTGTCAAGTTGGGGTCCAGACTGCTATAAGCGATGCCAGACTGAGGTTAAGCCATTACCTTGTATGCCTACCACCCCAGTAATGCTGGGCTTACCGCCTCAATACGTATCTTTTCAAGATGTCTTTTCCAAAGAAGCTGCAGATATACTTCCGCCTCATAGACCCTATGACTGCGCCATTCATCTGAAGCCGAATACGGAGCCACCCAAGGGCAGAGTGTACCCCTTGTCTGTGGCAGAGAACAAAGCCATGTCTGAATACATTCAGGAGAATCTCAACAAGGGCTTCATTAGACCGTCCAAGTCTCCTGCGGGCGCAGGCTTCTTCTTTGTGGGTAAAAGGACGGCACATTGCGTCCTTGCATAGATTACAGAGGCTTTAACGAAATAACTATTAAGGACCATTATCCCCTGCCTCTGATTTCAGAACTCTTTGATAGACTACAAGGAGCCCAGATCTTTTCAAAACTGGATCTGAAGGGAGCATACAACCTACTTCGCATTAAAGCTGGCAATGAATGGAAGACGGCCTTCAACACCTGAGACGGCCATTTCGAGTATTTAGTGATGCCGTTCGGCCTGTGCAATGCTCCAGCTGTCTTTTAAAATCTAATGAATGACATCTTCTGAGACCTCCTTTATAAATGTGTTATCTACTTAGATGACATCTTAATCTTCTCACAAGACATCACCACTCACCAAGAGGATGTCAAGAGAGTACTACAGAGGCTTCGTGAGAACCATCTCTACGCCAAGCTATCTAAATGTGAATTTCATAAGGAATCAGTACCTTTCCTAGGCTACATTGTCTTCAAAGAAGGTTTTCAAATGGACCCACAGAAGCTGGAGAGTATCATGAAATGGGCACAACCCACCGGGTTAAAGGCTCTCAGATGCTTCTTAGGTTTCACCAACTATTATAGGACCTTCATCAAGAATTACTCCTCACTCACAGTACCGCTGACCGCTATGACAAGAAAAGATGCCAACGTGGCTAATTAGTCTCCCGAAGCGATTGCTGCATTCCAAAAGCTGAAGGATGCCTTTTCAACCAAGCCATGCCTTAGACATCCAGACTCCTCAAAACCTTTCATTGTAGAGGTCGACGCCTCAGACCTCGGCATAGGAACAGTACTAAGCCAGGCTGGCAATTCTAAGGTCCCGCATCCATGCTCATTTTTCTCCTCTTGCTTTTTTCCTGCTGAGAAAAATTACGGTGTTGGAGACAAGGAACTTCTGGCCATAAAGATGGCATTCGAAGAATGGCACCCTTAACTCGAAGGAGCGCAACATCAAGTAACGGTCTTCACAAACCATAAGAACTTGGAGTATCTCCACCACACACAGCGCCTGAACCATAGACAAGCGAGATGGTCTCTGTTTTTCAACAGATTCAACTTCATGCTCAAGTATTGTCCAGGAGATAAGAACATCATAGCCGATGCTCTTTCACATTCCTTCCTCTCCGAGGACGTACCCGAAGAGCCACAACACATCATTGACCCCGAGAAGGTCATATTGGCAGCTACCCATTCGGTACCTGCAGGAAAGATTATCGTACCCAAGAACTTCAGGAAAAAGCTATTGGCTTGGGCCCACGACTCCAAACTCTCAGGACACCCTGGGCAATGAAGGATGTTGTCTAAACTGCAAACCTTTTATTGGTGGCCCACCATGAAAGAGGACACGTTCGCCTACGTCACTTCCTGCTCAAACTGCGCCAAACAGAAGATGCCGCCAGGATGTCCATGGGGTCTCCTCCAACCCTTGCTGGTCCCTGAAGAACCGTGGACACATATTGCCACTGACTTTATGGTAGATATACCATCATCAGGAGGGAACAACACCATTTGGGTAACCGTTGACAGGTTCTCGAAGATGGCACATTTTGTGGCTCTCCCAGGCTTACCCACAGCCATGGAGCTCGCCCGATTGTTCATCACGCACATCTTCCGCCTGCATGGCTTGCCTAAGCACATAGTCTCCAATCGCGGAGTTCAGTTCACAGCTAACTTCGGGAAGGCATTATGCAAGAAGTTCGATATAGCCCTCGACTTCACATCGGCATATCATCCTCAATCCAACGGCCAAACAGAAAGGATGAACAGGACACTCAAAAGGTTCATTCATGCCTACGTGAACACCCGACAGAATGATTGGAGCGAATTGTTGCCATGGGCAGAATTTGCTATAAACTCTCATCCAGCAACATCTACTGGATCAACACCATTCGAAGTGGTCTATGGACGACTACCACCACTGCCACTTCCGTTATCAGTGTCGTCCCCAGCAGCACAGGCAACTGCTACTGATATCCATCAACTTTGGACTCAGACTAAAGAGATGCTTATGAAAGCAGGAATATGAGCCAAGAATGGATATGATGCTCATCATCGCAAGGCTCTAGACTTCAAACCTGGTGACAAGGTCTGGCTTTCAACAAAACATTTAAGATTCAAACTTCCTTCAGCTTTATTCGCTCCTCGCTTCGTTGGACCATTTCCCAGCTACTTTAAAGATCCACAATGCATTCCAGCTCTCACTATTGAAACCAGTGATACTCAGTGAATTTTCCAACAAGATACCCGACTCTACTCCAGTAGATGCAGAAGAAGATATTGAATACAAAGTTGATGCAGTTCTCGATGTAAGAAAACAAGGCAGAGTATGGGAATTCCTCCTGTCATGGGATAGTTATGGCCCAGAAGACAACTCTTGGACTCCAATGTCCAATATCTTGGATAAGAAGATGCTACAGGATTTCCATCATCTACATCCGCAAAAACCTAGATGTGGTAGGTCATCGCGTGGACGCCCTTTGAAGGGGGGTACTGTTGCTTCTGTCAGTCTTTGACAGCTTTGCTCCGCTTGTTGCACCCCTCTGTCGGCTCCTCCCTGGGCACCCCTATCTCGGCTCCTCCCTGGGCTCTTACCTGGGCAAGATGGATACCGAAGCATCGTCAAGCCGACCTCTCTGGCATCAATGGAACAGCTATGGTGCAGCCGTACGCCATTGCTCCTCCTAGGTACCTGCTAGGGTGTGTGTGCGTTTGCAACCCACGTCTAAGTACGCCCAGTGGCGTGAACCTCCAGGGCGTTCCCTCATCTGACGTTACACCACTCTGAGTATAATTACTTCTCAAGATGGCTAGCTCATTGAGTTGGCAAAGACTCAAATGGACTCATACTGTTCCTGTTTGCGATACTCTGCCGCTTCCCTGCTGCCTGCAGGAAGCTTCCTTCTGCCCTTCAGCATTTTACTACTAATTTGGGTACCCGCTCCTCGGGGGCCCTCTGTTCTATTTCAGGTGCCATTCAGGGAACAGGTACTCGCTCCTCGAGGGCCTGCTCTCCCTGCCTCAGTGTCTGTACCTACTACTACCATTTGGTGGAATCGCATCCATACAGCTAATACCGAGTGAGTACTTTAACCTCTCATCTGTCTCAACCACAGTTTCTGCTGCGGAACCTCCTGACGTCATCATGGAGAGAAGGGCTCCCTCTGCCGAAGTCCCTGAGACTACAACTCACCACTGCCACCTGGTGGCTACTTCAAGCTGTATAAATAAAGAATTATTCCAGTGTTTTGTGTATAGAGTCTAGCCCAGTGCTGTGGCTCCTCACGGGGCTCCTTCCCGTGGGTGTGGTCATCTCCACAGCACCCAAGGATCCACTAAAACATACATAATAACAACAGACAGAACTGTTGCCTTGGGCAGAGTTTGCTATCAACTTAACGTCCTGCCACATGTACGGGGTCTTCTTCCTTCCAACTCATCTATGGACGACAACCGCTTCCTCCTCTGCTAATTCCCTTATCAGTAGCTTCTCCTGCCACACAGGCTACTGCAGCAGAGTTATCCCAGCTTTGGAAGAAAATGAAGGATCTGCTCCTTAAAGCAGGACAGAAAGCAAAAAAGATTTATGATGCTCACATTCGAAAGGCACCTCAATTTCAGCCTGGAGAGAAAGTCTGGCTGAGAACCAAGTACCTCCTTCTTAAACTACCTTCAGCACGTTTTGCACCTCACTATGTAGGACCCTTTGTAATCCTTCGGCGCCTGGGAAACTTGACGTATAGTTTGAAACTGCCTCCATCAATGAGAATACACAACGCCTTCCATGTCTCTCTGTTAAAACCTTTGATGCTCTCCAAAAAACCTTTGAGTTCTCCAAAAAGATCCCAGAACCCACAAACCTGGATACGGAGGACGACATTGAGTATGCTGTAGATGACATCTTGGATGTCCGTAAGAGAGGCAAGATGTCGGAATACATCATCTCCTGGGAGGGTTATGGACCAGAAGAAAACTCATGGGAGCTTCTGGCCAACATCATGGACAAAGACATGGTATGTCAATTTCATCTCGCACACCCTCGAAAACCCAGATCACCTGGAAGAGGTCCTGGAGGGGGCCCTTTGAAGAGGGGTACTGTTGCGTCCGTCGGTCGCAGACAGCTGCGACCGCTCTGCCTCATCTCTCTTCTATCCTTTTCCTCCTCCATTGGAAGAATGGCTGCCTCTGCTGCTGTCTGCCGAAACCCTCGGCGTCTCCGAACCAGCATGGGCGTCCCCGTCCGCCATGCTTCTTCCTGAGGCCTCCTAGGGCGCACACTGCCTACGTGTTTGACTATGTCATGGCAGGAACCTCAGAGGCGGCCCCACCGCATGACATCAGTACCTCCGGGTATTTAAACCTCCACTCCGCTCCAATTCAACGAGTTAGCAAGGACTTCGGTTTCACTACTCTGACTACTTCTAAGCTGCTTGCTTGGATTCCTCACTATCCCCCGGGTATCTCGCTCCTACGGAAGCTCTGGGTACCCTCTTCTCAGGTGCCTCTCGCTTCTACCTACCCTTCGAGGTTCAACTGCCTAACCTTAAGGACACCCGCTCCTCGGGGGTCCTGTCTGCTTTCTTTCAGGAAACCCTCGGCACTCCTAGGTACTCGCTCCTCGAGGGCCTATTCAGCTTAGGGTATCCTGCACCTCGGACCATGGGTCTTTCTCTTCATTCTACAACTAAGGAAGTTTATCAGCACTGCTACTCTGTGAGTATCACTACACTCCAGCTCTTCCATTCCACCCTTCAGGTTCACGGCCTATCCCGCGCTGCGGAACACTACCGGATCTTGTGCAACATCTGGGTGAGACCATCTACTCTGAGACTGTCTGAGCTTACTGTGATATTGCTGGATTACAGTACTGTCCGTTCCTTGGGCAATACGCAACCTTATCAACAGCAGTATAATAAAGCTTTCTTTCCTCAGTGTCTGCTTACTAAGAGTCTAGCCAATCGTTGTGGTTCCCCACGGGGCCCCTCCCCGTGGAAGGAATCATCTCCACTTCGATCAAGAGTCCACAACTATGCCACAAACACAACAGGTCCTTCTGAGTGATCTCGTTCAAACCCTGGTAGTCAATGCAGGGACGAAGCGAACTGTCTTTCTGCCCAACAAAAAAAAAACCTTCTCCAGCGGGAGACTTGGAGGGTCGGATGAATCCTTTGGCCAGGTTCTCGCCATTATATTCTGACATGGCCTGTGTCTCGGTGATGTATTAATGTTCTAGGGCCTAGTGTAGTATTTGCATTGCTGCTTTTTCGTAAGGTTGCTGTAATTTGAGTCCTGAGAATCAGTGCTGTGACTGTATGGCAAGGTTCTAGATGTGTCTTTCTTTGCAGGAGTTTGTGTTATTTCACAAAATAGCAGTGGAGGGAAATTTTTTGTTGAGCTGACACAAAAATTTGAACTTTTTATTTTTCATGTTGGTTGTAATGTGAATTGTCCAAGCTCTGCTCTGTACCTGTTCTGATATAATTCTATTTTATTGTAGTTATGATGATTTCTGGCTTTCTGCAAAGAGGATTCATGAAAGAATACATTGATTTTTTTTTATTATGATTGATTGGATCTATTTGTTTTCTTTGCTTTTTACATGATATGCATTTATAAATTGCAATAAATATAAATTAATACATATTAATAAGGAATTTTTAATTCTGGTACGTGCTTGAAATAATTGAGCTAAAATGTTTTAAAGTTTCAAGCATGATGCATAATGGCTGTTGCAAACTACTTAGAAAACCACTGTAGGGTACAGTATATGGCATTATTTAACAATAAGAATACAACTAGTAGGTCTCAGACCTGCATGCCTACAGCTCACCCATGCTAACCTTGTGCCCACCCAAAAAATCAGTTCTGGCTACGCCACTGGTTTACCTACATACAAAGTTTTGAACATTACCCTCCTTGAAAACTGATGCCCTTTTTAATCTGCTTTTCCAAGGAAATAAGGTTATGAATCACCATGTCTGTGTGTCCCCCTAAATAACTTGTCTGTTTAATAACATGTCCACACCTGGAGGTCATCTCTTCCTCCATCCTCCTTGATCCCTGATGGTCGCCTCTCCCTTCCTTCCTCTTGATCCCTGGCCATTGTTGCTCTCTATTGCTGATCCAGAATGATTCCTGGTGATCCTCTCTCCCCTGAAAGGCTACCATCCACTTTCACTTCCCTTAACCAAGTCAATCATGGGTTCCTCTCTCCTTCCTTATCTTTTTCTTACTTCATTCCTTTTCCCCCTCTGTCTTTCCCATCATATTGTCAATCCCAATCATCTTACCTCTCAGCCATTCTACTCACTTTTTTTTATGGTGCATTTCCCTTCTCCAACTCTCTACCTGGCAGTGCACAAGCATGCGGCAGTGACAGGGAAAGCTCCTCATTACTGTAATTGCCCTGCTTTCTCATACTTTCCCAGTGTGCAGCAGTGGCTGCTGAAGGTTCTCGCTCTCACAGTTGATCCCCACATCCTCACGATATGCAGCAGTGAGGTTTATGGCTCTTGAGGGCTGCAATCGGCCTCTCTCTTCCCCACTTCCACTAGATGAGCAGCAGTGCTGTTTGAGACTCCCAATGGCCACAGCGATACAGTTTTGGGCTCCTAATTGTGTTGCACCTGGCCCTTCTCTGTCGCTACTCCTCCCAGCCTGCAGCAATGCAGATTGAAGTTTCAGAGGAATCTATGGGCCCTGCTCTTGCTCCTGGTCTGTGGCAGCAGCCCACTCTTCTTATCCCCAGCTAAACTTGCTTACATTCCATCCTTCACACTCCATATGATGGTCTCATAGACCCCAGGTTGGGAACAACTGGATTAGACCATAACAAAGATTCTCTGCTTCTTGCAAGAGAGGGCCACCAGCTTGGATGGAGTTGGTGCTTGTATCCTTCAGCCTCAGGACTGGAAAAAAAAAAAAAAAAGCACTGCAGCTCAATAGGAGGGTAAAACCAGGATAGGCCCAGCCTGTTCCTTATCAGATGGAATTCTTTGCAGCCCTACTTTCAACAGACCTCATAATAGTCAAGTATAATAGTGGAGATAAAAGGGCTGAAAACTAAAATTGAGCCACAGAATTAGAATTCTTAGTCTTTATAGATAGGCTGAAATTGTATATTAAGCAACATTTTTAGGTGAAGGGATGAATGTTCTTTTAAGAGAATGATTGATTGCAAACATATAAATGTTGCAAAAAAAAAGTTTTATCAAGTTAAACAGTTTCTTCGGCAACAAAAAAGATAGTTTAAGACAGCCTTGAAAAGGACGTATCTACTTCAGCTAAAGAAAGGCTCTACAGTACTTGCCTTGCAAAAAAAACCCGCATATTTGTATAAGAAGTAACAACGCAAGGACTGGCAGGCCTGTGACCCAAAAGAACAAGGGCAAAGGGCTGTGAAAGCAAAAAGCTGCTAGCTGGCTAGTTTTATTTTTGTGCTCATTGCCATCATGTTTACCACAGAACCCCATGTAGCTGGGCACTCCGGTTTCCTCCTCCTGGGAGGAGTTTGAAGTGGTAGGGCAGAGCCTAGATCCTGTTTCACACACCGACAGGAAGGCTCTGGGGTAGGAGAGAGCAAGCCGGGCATGCTGGAGAGCTGAGGCTGGACGGCCCTGAAGCTCCTTCGGCCTTTGTCTCTCTCCTCCTCCCTCAGACGGAACGGCAGAGGCTGCGGAAGGGTGAGTGTCTGCTGCTACCAGTGGTATCTCTTTTTGGGGAGGGAGGGGGGTGCTTAACCTGCATTTTTCTGATCGCGGGGTTGAGCCTGACTTGAGTCGCTCTGAATGACTCGGGCCTTTTCACGCCCTGTGTTTCTCTTCTTTTTTTTTTTTTTTTACTGCCCCTGTGTGGCATGGGGTGGCTGCAGACTCTCGTCCCTTCCAGTCTGGCAGGGGGATTCTGTTTGCTCACCTGGGAGATTAAAAAGAAAAGAAAAATATGTAACCTCCCCGACCCTTCTGATAATCCAAGGAATAGCAAAGAAGCATGTTTCCGTTTTCTCTTATCACTTTACATGGAGGGCATTTGCAGCTCCTCCAGAAAGCAATTTTCCCTACAGGAGGAGGCTTCTTGCATTCTTCTGGCCTTGCTCTTTCAGCTGAAGCCACACTCGATTCCTTGAATTCATAAAATATGGATCTGTGGTTTTTGTCTCTGTCTGTTCATTTCTGGTGTTAGGAAAGTTGAGCCTTAGCAGAAGAGCTGTCATCATTAATGCTAGAAGCCCTCCTGCTGTAGTAGGAGGGCTTCTTGTATACATTTCAGATGGTGATTTTTACCAACAAAGAATCGTGTCTAAATTTTTTTTTTTTTTTTGTATTTTGTCCCTTCCCTTTATTATTTGTTCCATAATCGTTTTCTGTAAAAATGCTTTTTTTTTTTCCTTACTAGTAAGAGTTTTTGACTCTCTCTCCACTTCTGGGATTATATTGAAAAACTTTAGATAGAGAAAAACGTGCATAAAATCACTCCGCTTGAGGAATATAATGATCTAATGGGTGTTCATTCATCTGATTTTTATTTTTTAATAAACAAGCAGGGTCTTTGTTTTCCACAAGGTGTTTTCATTGACTTTTAAGGTTTTTAATTGACACAACTGCAGTTGTTACACTGTTTGCATACCTTTCAGCTGGCCCTTCTTTTTAAACCCCTGTTTACTTTTTACCTTTAGATTTTTACTGTAAATGACTACCTGAAATGTTTAATCATTAAACTGGCATTGATTAAAAAAAAAAAAATCATGCCTTGCATTCTAAAGAGATTTATTCCTACTTTTAAAGTCTGTCTTCCAGTACTTTTGTGCCCCATGTGTAGGGGCCTTCAATTTCAGTTTTATTTTATTTTTCCTGGGAATTTTCAATGTTTATAGCAACAAAGAGAAAAATGAATGGGAAAAAAGATGACTTTTTTTTTTTTTTGTTCTCTCCTCACTGATTTTCTCCCATTTTTTGTCTGTTACAATAAACACTGAAAAAATTCCTAGGAAAAAATAAAAACTGAAAATGTGTATACTCTTGTACAAATGTTTTAAGAGCTGGTGTCCCACTTGTGGTCGAATGAGAACTAATGAAAAGCACTGCAAGCATAGCGCTGAAATTAATCCATAGGCCCCCACGCAGTTAACTTGAGGTTACCCCTTGCTAATGGTAAAAAAAATAATAATAAATAAATAAAATTTGCATTGTGTTTCTATTCAGCCTTTTGTGGCTGAGTAGCCACTTCAAAGCAAATTATATTTAGATGGAAGAGGTTTTACACATTGGGGTTGTTTTACAAGTTAAATTCAGTGCAAGGAGTAAAAGACATGGCCAAGATGATTTTATCACTACAGACAAAAAGCAAGATCAGTAGTTTCAAAAATGAAACCCTACCCAAGGATGTAAAGACCTCTACTCTGGTTGGTATCCAGCATGGTCTGGCTTTATCTATCAGTGCTTTGAACTTTGAACTACCAGTAGTAGGCAGAGCCTGAGCAATGCTGGGCTAGTAGGAACATTAGGAGCTTTTTTTGGGAGGGGGGGGGGGGATATAGGGAGTCTGTAAGTTGATCAGATGAGTGGATTGGTTGGGGGCTCAAGATTTTATTTTTACATGTCATTTGGGATGGGGGAGTCCAAGGATCTGGCCTCTCCCCAGCAATTTACTGCTGCCTCCTGACGAAGCTAAATTTAAAGAGCTCTTGAAGGATTTTAAATTTAATCTTCTGCTCTGGGAGCCTTTGTAAATGGTGAATTAATGAGGCCATTAGCATATGGTACACATGTTTAGCATTTTCCAAGGTGTAAACATTTCAGGTACTGGCATCTTAGCCAAATGGTGCATTTTTTTTTTCACGGTTAGGGGCATTTGTACCTCATACACAATTTTAATGCATGGTCAGTACACCTGCCCCTGTATTTGGTTTCCCTAAGTAAGAAGCAGAATGAGAGAAACCCTTTCCTGAGTTCTTTGTATGTACTTTATTCCTAATCCAGTGCCTGCTCCCACTTAATTCAGATAGTTAGAGCTTCTGGTTTTATGGCACTTACTGTTTGGTTCCGGGTTTGAAAGTATTTATTTACTGGTTTTGCAGAATGTGAACAAAATACCTCAGATCTTTAAATCAAAGACCAAGTACCATCAGGACTCTCTTAAAACATTTGAGCAACTGAAAACTAAATTTGACATCTCAAATGTATACTTTTGCAGCTATCAACAATTATGTCATGCTTTGGGTGTTATAGTGAGAGGGGTGAGCAGTTTTCCATAAATATGTTCTGTGGAGCAGGTGATGCAGAAATGTGGCTCTAAATTCACCTTGGTCTCCTATAATAATTGGAGGAATGATGAGCATAAGAACATAAGAAATTGCCATGCTGGGTCAGACCAAGGGTCTATCAAGCCCAGCATCCTGTTTCCAACAGAGGCCAAACCAGGCCACAAGAACCCGGCAAGTACCCAAACACCAAGAAGATCCCATGCTACTGATGCAATTAATAGCAGTGCCTATTCTCTAAGTAAACTTGATTAATAGCAGGTAATGGACTTCTCCTCCAAGAACTTATCCAAACCTTTTTTGAACCCAGCTACACTAACTGCTGGCAGCAGAGCTTAATTGTGCGATGAGTGAAAAAGAATTTTCTCCAATTAGTCTTAAATGTGCTACTTGCTAACTTCATGGAATGCCCCCTAGTCCTTCTATTATCTGAAAGTGTAAATAACCGATTCACATCTACTCGTTCAAGACCTCTCATGATCTTAAAGACCTCTATCATATCCCCCCTCAGCCATCTCTTCTCCAAGCTGCCAATGCCGCCTTTAAGACAGAACTGGGCTAGCGATGGTGTTTCCTTTTCTGATGAAGCTTCAGAATAGATGTTTTCAAAACTTGTCTCTATAAACACTAATTTGAGATGTACTCATTTTAACTTTGTTCATAGGATTTATTATACCCCAGAAAGGTTTTTCAGAATAGGATGGAAAGAATCTTTGAATTGTGTTAAATGTGGAGATGCAGTGGACACTTTCTTCCATTTGTTGTGGCAGTGCGGGGCTATATCTGGCTATTGGAATGATACTGTATTTAATCATTAATAAGGTTTGCAGTGAAGTAACTCCTGTTAAATCTTTAACTCTTCTTTTGGGCTGTCTGGAAGAAGTTGAAGTTGCAGATATTTCTTGTACTAGCCTGATAGAGACTCAGGCTTTAGAACAAAGAAGGATAGTTAGTTATTTATAATTTTTATATTACACCCATAGCAGAACAACTGTGCTGGGTGGATCACAATAAAACATTCATAAAAGTAATAAAACAAAGGATAGCACTGCAGTGGAAAGATCACTGGGTGCCATCTAGGGAAGACCGGTTGGCAGACATTTTACAATCCCGAAAAAAGAAAGCAGTTTATCTGCATAGGGGGTTGCATGTACAAATTTTAAGAGTATTTTGGAAATATTGGCTTAATTAAAAAAAAATATGGTGAGAAAATCTATTATATGGGGCAATTGAGCATTCTCCCACTGCTGCTCCTTGTGACCTTGGGCAAGTCACTTCATCCTTCGTTGCCCCAGGTGAAAACTTGGGGCCCGATTTACTAAGGTATTTCTTCCATTCTGTGTCCATAGGAAAAATACTTAGTGAATGAGGCCCTTAGACTGTGGGCCCCCTGTTCCTGAACTGCAACTCACCTTGAACTTGTCTTTTGGACAGGTGAGTAATTAAATCCCAAATCGATCATGAATATTAGTTGCAAACATATCCCGAAAACCAGAACTGATTGCAGCGAGAAGACTTAAACTTGAGATCCCTGAAATTCTCCCCCCTTGCCCACAAAAAAAAAGATAAATTGCGCATACACTCAGTTAAAGCTTTGAAACTGTAGAGCAGTAGAGAAAAAGGGCCTTTGGCAATGCATCTGTGATTGCCAGTCCTCTGCCTAGCCTTGGTATCTCCAGGCATTTATTGCAGCTGGCCCAGGGCACTGAACTCCCAGGAGAAAAACTTCTTTTTGCTGGCAACCCCAGTAAACACTCAGAACTGGGACTAGAGGCCTTGGTTTTATGGTACTTATTTTTTAAGACTCTCTTTTTTATTGAATGTAACCATTTTATAACAAACAATACAATTATGCATGTTTGTATACAGTAAGGGCTGGATTTTCAAAAGGTTACGCGTGTAAATGGACTTACGTGTGCCAGGCCTATTTTCAAAAGGCCCGGCGACGCGCTTAAAGCCCCAGGACGCGTGTAAGTCCCGGGGCTTTACTAAAGGGGCGGGGTCAGAGGCTCCAGGCACAGCAGCCATTTGCCGGCAGTTGACCGGCACGTGCAACTTACTTCAGCCCCAGCGCGTGCATGATATAAAATAAGGCGTACATGTGTGTGCACCAGGTAGCGCGCGCGCATAAGAACATAACATGCCTTACTGGGTCAGACCAAGGGTCCATCAAGCCCAGCATCCTGTTTCCAACAGTGGCCAATCCAGGCCATAAGAACCTGGCAAGTACCCAAAAACTAAATCTATTCCATGTTACTGTTGCTAGTAATAGCAGTGGCTGATTTCTAAGTCAACTTAATTAATAGCAGGTAATGGATTTCTCCTCCAAGAACTTATCCAATCCTTTTTGAAACACAGCTACACTAACTGCACTAACCACATCCTCTGGCAACAAATTCCAGAGTTTAATTGTGCGTTGAGTGAAAAAAAACTTTCTCCGATTAGTTTTAATTGTGCCACATGCTAACTTTATGGAGTGCCCCCTAGTCCTTCTATTATCCGAAAGAGTAAATAACTGATTCACATTAACCCATTCTAGACCTCTCATGATTTTAAACACCTCTATCATATCCCCCCTCAGTCGTCTCTTCTCCAAGCTGAAAAGTCCTAACCTCTTTAGTCTTTCCTCATAGGGGAGCTGTTCCATTCCCCTTATCATTTTGGTAGCCCTTCTCTGTACCTTCTCCAACGCAATTATATCTTTTTTGAGATGCGGCGACCAGAATTGTACACAGTATTCAAGGTGCGGTTCCACCATGTACGCCGCACAGGCTCCTTTTAAAATCTACCCCTAAAGATGCAGTTTCAAGCCCCCGCATTAGAGGCCTGGCTTGCCCGGTTCTCAGCCCCGCCCATGTTTTGCTTGCTAGCTTCTTTAGGGAGGACTCAGCTAGAGAGTTGAAAAATAACAGCTTCACAGTGTATGGTTTGAAAAATGAATCTCTTATCCAGCACAGTGATTCATGTTTTGAATTATTGATGTACTCACTTATGTGAGTAGTTGATGGATCTATAATAAATTGAACCGTTTTTGTAAGAAAAATCCTAGAATTGTCATATGCACCTTTGCTTCAAACTGATACTTAGGATCAAAGTTCTTCAAATACAAACATTGCTCTTTGGCTAATTTGTATACCTTCGTGAGATTTGATATCCACTCTGTGACTTTTGTTAAACCTTTCCTTAACACTAGATCCTTTCAAGTCGCAATAGATTCAGTCACTTCAATATCACACACAATTCCCATCAGTGTCCACGCAAGGGTCTGCACTCTCAGCTACTCTTTTCAGTATCTATCTAACCTCCCATGCCATTTGCTTTTAATACTGGAATTATCCTATCGTTTATATGCAGATGACATGCAAGTATTCTGAGGGGCGTGAAGTGGTTACATCCACCCTTCTGACCCTGGGTGTTGCGAGCCTGCCTTTTTGAACCTTTGAAACATAGTTCTTTGAAAGTTTTGTCGTCAAAGACTGCATATCCTAGTTGCGGTTTGCTCTGCAAGATGGGTCTCTGAGCTTCAAGCTCTCTCTTGTCCGGGATCCTTTCTGGTGTTCTCATTGGAAGCTGTGGTCTTTTGTCCAGTGTTGACCTTTTCTTCAAAATGTAAATTCAGTCTTCCATGTCAAACTGATTCTCTCCCGGCATTTTCATTGGAGGAGTGTCTGTCTGGTGTTTGGATGTCCAGATGCTTGTCCTCCGGTACTTGGAGTTCACTAATGATTTCCCCAAGTCGGATAGGTTGTTTGTTCTGTTTGGAGGTCTGCGGAAAGGAGAGGCGGCCTTTAAGGCCACTTTGGCTTGCTGAATAAGGGAGACAGTGGAGTTGGCTTACTTGCTTAAGCAAGAAACTTCCAGACTTGGGTGCAGATGCACTCCACCAGGGATCAGTCAGCGTAACACCGGAATGATGGATGAGTCATTACAGCCATACACACCACAGTGAACATTAAGATCTCAAAATAAAGGACTACTGACTGTCTCCGCAATATGGAACACACACCTGACGTATGTGAGAGATCCATGTGTTTTCCATAACTGGTCCAAAACTTTGGAATTCCCTACCTGAGATGTTACGTTTGATACCAGATAGAAAAAGATTTAAATGTGAACTAAAAACATGGCTTTTCAAAAATGCATACAACCTAACTTAAAAACATCAGAATGTAGAGATCAACAAGAGATACTATTGTATGCATGAGGAACAAATTTAACGAGGGATTGTAAAAAGCTCAGTGTTCTGACTAATATAAAATTTTACTGTAATTTTTCAGTATTTCATATCTTAGGTACTAGATCTTTAGTTAATATGTATTGGATAAAATTTTATTTGATGTTTATGTATGAATACTACCTCCGTAACCTGCTAATCTATTGCAATGAATGTTATTTTGTAAACTGTTGTGATCTTTACATGGAACAATGGTATATAAAATGTCTAAATATTCTTTCCATTTAAAGCAACTTGGTCAATCCTACTCACATTTATTGCTCTATACTTATCCACAGTCAGAAGTTGGCTTATCCACAATAAATTATCCCTAAATATAAAAAAAAGACTGAAATTATCCCATTAGGTCACATCTTTCCAGAAAAGATTCTGACATCCTTAGTTTTTGATAACCATCTGATAAACATTGCCAACGAAGTCAGAAACGTAGGAGTTATCTTCCATACTATATTATCAATGCGTCCACAAGTAAAAGCAGTTATCCACTCCTCCTTTACGAAGCTTAGATTACTCCGACATGTTAAACCAATGCTAGCACCTTAATTTCAGGACGTTTCTATAGTCAATAATACACCCTGGTTTTGATTACTGCAATTCTTTACATGTAAGACTACTGCAGTACATCATCAAACCTCTTCAGTTGATGCAAAATGCTGCTGCTCAGCTACTAACTGGCCCCTGATATCACGAACATATCCCACCTGTATTACAGCTTCATTGATTTCCCATAAAGTAATGAATACAGTATAAACTGGCAACAGTCGTGGATGACATAATCTGTAATGCTCCATCTCACTGGTTTAATTCCGTTCTCAAGATTCACACCCCTTCAAGAGCTCTGAGGCCATCCACACAAGCCTCCTTGATATGACCTCAATCCGACTTGCTCATCTTAGTTACCTGGGAAGGAGCCTTTTCGGTAGCAGGATTCATACTGTGGAACTCCCTCCTCAAGCCGTACGCAGCTTAAAAGATGCTCATGCATTTAAAAAAGCCCAAAAAATGCATCTGTTTAAGATAGCATTTAAAGATGGATAGTACAGATCAGTCTGAGCTTCAGCATAATCGTTGCCACTGTTGTTTTTTGTTTTTTTTGGTTTGTTTGTTCTGTTGTCATCTTTGTGCCAGTTATGTTTTATGTTTTTAATATGTATGTTTCTATTGTAACCTGCCCGAACAAGATAGAAATACTTTTAAATAAATAATCGGGGTATTAGCTATTACTTCCTTATACAGAGATGTGCATAGGCTTTGCTCAGGTTTTCTTAATGCTGGAAATAACTCCCAGTCAGAGGTGGAGTAATGTTTCTGGGGCTAGTGTTAGTTTACGGCAGTTTTTCCCAACCTTTTCATGCCCAAGGCACACCTGCATTAACAAAAATATTGTGCGGCACACCAATTTTCACCGAGTGGGCAGTGCAGACATGGAAAGGCCTTGAATGGCCAAAAGAAGTGCTAGGAAAGCACTGAAGCCCCACCAGTCCCTTTCCCAAATTTTAAAACAGAGGGAGAGAGGGAGCAAAGACACGCGTGAACCCATGAGGATGGACTAGCTCCCTGTATATACAAGCACAGGAGAAGTCAGTGTGGGGCAGGCAGCTGATTCACTTAATTTCTTTGGTTGCTGCATGCAGTTGCCAGAGTTCCTTCACTGCTGCTACTCCCAGTGCTCAAAGTGAGTGACATCTCGTGCTCGGTGCTCACGCTCCACGTTTTACTCAGCTTGGGATTAAGACAGAGGACGCGGATGAAGAAGATGAAGAGGTAGTGTGTGCTGCACAAAGTAGGTCCTGCATGCTGCCCACTAATTACCACACATCAGGACTCATGCTGTAGCTAGGAAGAGAAGGCATGCAGTACACATATTCTCAGAAAGGAGCTCCTACAAGTTTGAGCCACCACTGTTGTCTCTTGTTGCTGTAAGGAGCTGAGAGCAGAGCCCATGTGCTGGCCTGGATCTGGAGCATCAGGTGGTGGTGACGTTCCATGGCACACCTGATCAGGTCAAAGGCACACCATATTTAGTTCATGCTAAGGGGTAGATTTTCAAATAGCGCGAATTGGCCTACTTTTGCTGGCGCATCAGGCACAAGCAAAAGTAAGCTGGATTTTAGTGGATACACGCGGAGCCGCGCGTATCTGCTAAAAACCTGGATCGGCGCGCGCAAGGCTATTGATTTTGTATAGCCGGCGCGCGCCGAGCCGTGCAGCCCACCCCCGTTCCCTCCGAGGCCGCTCCGAAATCGGAGCGGCCTCGGAGGGAACTTCCTTTTGCCCTCCCCTCACCTTCCCCTCCCTTCCCGGCCCTGTCTAAGCCCCCCCCCCTTACCTTTGTCGGGGGATTTACGCCTCCCAGAGGGAGGCGTAAATCCTCGCGCGCCAGCAGGCCTCTTGCGTGCCGGGACGCGACCTAGGGGCGGGTATGGAGGGCGCGGCCACGCCCCCGGACCGCCCCGGGCCGTAGCCACTCCCCCGTACCCTATGTAAAATAGGCTCACCGGCGCGCAGGGGCCCTGCTCGCCTAAATCCGCCCGGATTTGGGCGGATTTAGGCGAGCAGGGCTCTGAAAATCCGCCCCTAAGTGAATTTGTGTGTGCACGTTTTCGGTGTAGTGCGCTTTCTTTAACCATGAGCTTACTGCTTCAGGAGTTGACCCTTTTTTTTTTTTTAATTGTATGAGTAATGAACATGTGCATTGAACTTCAGCTTACAGTTTTTTTAATTTTAAACATTTTCTTTTAGATCATCCAGAACAAGTGTTTATACACAGATGAATGAATGAAAAGCTAACATGAAAGCATAACTAAAAAAGAAACAACCATGCTGAAAGATAACCCAAAAATTTACATTTTAAAAGATAAACACCACTGTCAAAGCACACATCCAAACATACACATACCCATTCAGTACAAGGCCATACTATAAGGTGTACGAACATGAAGAGTTCCATCTTCCAGCCAGGTCTAGCTCTGAAACGAATTAGAGGGTTCAACTGTTAACATCACGCTGGACTTTTTCCACAGCTAATAATATACCTGTTGTGTTCGTAGCCATCTAAAGTTTCTCATTTCTTGCTGCTTCATCAATTCCATTAGTGCAGTATGCCCCATCTGAGCTTTCCAACAACAAAAGGCAACTCCTCACTCTTTCAAGTGAGGAGAATAACTTTTTTGGCCAATAACAAGGAAACAGCAAGAAACCCAGACGTTCCCACCCACCAGACCACGAGTCATGGGGTCTTGCCTTGGACAGGCTAGGATGGCCCTGAAGATCCCTGTAGCAGGGATACAATGCCCCCCCCCCCCCCCCCCCCCCCGGAAATCTCAGGGATGACTCCCTTCCTTCTCAAGCACTACAGGAAAGGTCTTTCTCCATACCACCATGCATTGAGGTCTCTCTCCCTGTCTTTGCATGGTTAGGGCCTCCCTTCTTCATTCTTCTCCTCCTCCCCCCTCTATTCTACACACACCCACACCTCTTTTTATTGCCGTGGCAACCACCTAGCCATCCAGTAGAATAAGAGGCACAAGAGAAGGATAGCTTATTGTTTTATGTTCTTTATTTTGTTGTTTTGAAGCCATGCATGTTAGGTGCATGGCCCACTTCAGCCAGGTTTAGTGACCCAATCAGGACCTAGGCGTTTGTTTCTTAGTCTCTGGTGCTCCTGTGAGGGGACTCCAGAGAAGTTGTTTGGTTATACATCACAAATGGGCCGATACAATAAGGACGCGTAAGAAAGAGTGTGGCAATGCTGGGAGCACCCTCATTTGCCGCGCGCACAATTTGGTTCATATACCGCTCGATTCAGTATTCAAATGAGACGCAAATGCAAGCGGCGTCCAAAGTGCGCCCATGAAGCGGTAGGCGTGCGCAATCCATCTTACTGTATAGAGCGGTATACATCGCCTATACAGTATCCCGGGTGCACCAGTACCTGTCATTTCAAAATGTCATTTGAAATGTCATGTGAAATGTCTTTCCACCAGGTAAGTGGATGGTTCTTTTCTTGCGGCTTGGACGCCGTTCGAGGACCTTCCCACTGCCTTGAGCGCCCAGCTGGGCATCCGTTCATGGAGCTTGAGTGCCCGGCCGGCCATCCAAAGTCGCCGGCTTGGACGTCCAGCCGGGCGCTCAAGGCAGCGGGAAGGTCCACGAATGGATGCCGCGACCTCAACCGAATGAAAAATAGCACCAGAGTAATAATATACATGTTGTCCATGGCTCTGTCCGGTACGAAGCAGACCAAACACCACACTAATGCCAGGGATAGGGTAGGCAGTAAATTTGCAGGTTAAAGACGCGGCAAATAAGCTGGTTAAAAAGGCAATAATCTGGGCGCACGTTACTGTATCGGAGGGAATAGCTAAATCGATCATTAACATAACATATATACACGCCGCGGGCGGAAAGGGATACGCGTCCATTTCAGTAAGCGGTAAGGACGTGTAAAACCGGATACTGAATCACGGGTTAGCCATACGCGTCCAAAACAGGTTAAAAACAGGGTAACAGCGGCCGCGCTTTACTGTATCGACCCGAAAGAGCTGGCGTTGCCTATGGCGCTCTCCCCCCCTCCCCTCACCCATCCACCAGTCTAGGCTGATATAATCCCAGCTTCTCTGGACAGTGGTTGTTCATGGTCAAAAAGACCCAGATATAGTAACTTCCCTGACCAAGTAATCAAAAAATTAAGTATATTTTCCAAATAAGTAAAAAGCCGTCTCCAATAAGAGTTCAACTTGTGACAGCCAGTAAACATATTACAGAAAGTACCTGGGGTGATAACTGTATTTAGTACACAAAGCAGATGCCTATAACGTCATTTGAACTCTAGTAAGTAAATACGATGAATTAATTTCAGCTTACAGTTTTTACTTCTGTCTTATTACATCTGTGGGTTCCAGAGTTGATGGTTTGGGGATCACTTTTTAAAGGTATAATAATCATAAGACCTAGTAGAAACTAAAATGACTGGAAAATCCAATTAAAAGCCTGGTGCTTTATCTCTGCTTTAGTGCTGAATGTAATGATTTATATAAAATATTGTTCAACTCGTTGACTTTTTTTTAATCAAATTTTATTGAACCAACCGTTTCGTATAAATCCAATCTGCTAAAGCATAAGACGATCTTCAATCAGAACTACAACAAAGACAATAATACAATCTGGATCAGAATTTTCAAATAAATACCCCTCTTCCCCCACCATCCTCTCCATACAATCCAAATGCACCAAGTATTACAGCGAATGGCATGTATAAACATAATGCAGTATTATTAAGAGGCCACCCATTAATCCTGTTTACACCTTTTTACATAGTACTCCCAAACAATTGGAAAGACTGTAAGCTATTCTTTCAAATCGCAGTCGGCTTCCCCATAAAGTACATCCTCCAAATGCGTTACTGTCAATGCCTTCACTTGATTCATTGAATATTCTTCCATGCAGTACCTATTTCACACTGCGCTGCAATTATTACCTGAGAAATTCATCTTGTTCACTGGAGTATCTTGTAAATGCAAAGAGAACAATAATGCTTCGGGATCTTTAGGGATTTTAAGATTGAACACCTCCTCAGTTCGTCTAATTACATCATCCCTATAAGACTGAACCAAATCACATTCCCACGAAATATGGTAGAAAGTTCCTGGATTGCCACACAGATGCCAGCATGAACCATTTACATTGGGGAAAAATGTTATAGGGTCTCTCAGGCATAAGATACCAGCAAAATGTTTAGAACCATTCTCCAATATCAAGGCTGAGAGTGAGTTTTTAGCTATAAAACAGCTATCCAAGCCCTACATTTTTCTCCTAAGCCAATAAATGCTCTGGGCTGCTTATTAATCTATTCAGTTCAATAAAGAATATAATTTAGATATAAGCCCCTTATATAGTTGTACTTTGGAGCACAGAGCTTCAAAAGGAGAATTACCTTTCAAAACCATCTGCCAGGCATCTTTCTAATCAAGAAAATGATGAATTTGTATATGGCCAAATCTACCATTATCTATAAATCCAAATTTTTCTTTAAGACCCTCAAATCCACACAACGCTTGATTAACAAACAAATGGACTCAGCTGCTTTAACCTTCTTTCATCCCATCTGTTTAGAAAATATTACAGGTGAAAAATCCTTATTATGATAGGAATAAAGGGGGAATTTGCCCTATGGCCAGTTAAAGTGACTCGGTGGGCATCCCAGAGCTTCAGGGTCGGTTACGGAGAGTGAGAAATATGCTGAGTTTCAAGTCGTTCCAAACAGAGTGGTTCAAGTGCTGGTTTCCCCAGTATGGGATTACTGTAATGGGGCTTTACTTGGTATTCCTGAGAAAGTGGTTCAGTGCCTTCAAATTGTACAAAACATGACAGCCGGGCTAATTTTTTTTCGTCCTAGACGAATTAGTGCGCAACCTCTTTAAAATCTTGGTTTTGATATTTAAATTTTAAACAAGGTGCTGGGCCAGGATATCTTAAACAGCTGGTTAAACCCTATGTGCCCATTAGAAATTTGTGTTCAGGGCAAGGAGCTTTGTTTTCGATACCTACAGTTAGTGAAGTACATAGAGTTGGTTGTAGAAAGAGAATGTTCTCTGTAAAGGGACCTGAGCTGTGGAATGTGGTTCCTCAGGACATTCGGACTAAGTCAAATTATTTGACATTTTAGGAAAAGGGTAAAAGCCTGGCTGTTCTCTGAAAGTATGGGTTAAAATCATGGATATAACTGTTAAATAAGATAAATGGTATGTCTTATTTTTATGTATTTTTTTGTTTTTATTGTATTATATATTGTTTACTTGATTTGTTGCTCACCATTCTGATCAGCTTTTGCTGAGTGTGTGGTACATAAAAGATGGAAATAAATGTGTAGAGGGATTACTTTGCATCCTAGGAAACCTCAATATCTTCAGTAGCCAAATCTAAGTCTAATGGAATTGCCCCTGCAGAATATTTTTCCAGCTAAACCCATTGTTTGAGTTTACGTATAGCTTGCCAAGCAAATAAGGCTGAGCAGCTTTTAATAATAATTAATACTGGGCACTGCCAAACCCTTCTTAGATAAAATATAGAATGGGGACCCCTTGGTGGGCTACATTTCCAAATAAAGCTAAAAATTCTCCTTTTGAAGTGTTTTAAGAATATTACCTGGAACCAAAATTGGCAATGTTTGAAAAGAAAAACAAAGCTTCAGTAATAAAGATTTTTTTCACAGTGGCAAAGCATCTGAACCAAGATCAGTTATAAACTGCAACCAAGAATCCAAATCTCTTTAAATATTAGAGATCAGCGGCGTATAATTCAACTGATAAAGATTATGCCAGCCTACTCCTGTTTTAATGCCCAGATATTTCCGATGCTCCTTGGCCCATTTAAAAGGGAATTTCTCTTTCAAAGTAATCACCTAAGAGGGAGGTAAGTTAATATTCAAAATGTCTTGATTTCCCCATATTAACTTTGAAGTCAGAATCCTTTCCATGTGCCAACAATTTCCTAAGCAAAACTGGAAAGGTGAGTGTTGGTTTACTCAGAGTAAGCATATCATCTTGAAATAAGGAGATTTTATATGTAGTAGTAACCTCTGACATGCCACCAATATTCCCCGACCCGTGCACCCTTTCAGCCAGGGGTTTCATCCCTATGGCAAATAATAAAGGGGGTAGTGCACACCCCTGATAGGTCCCCCCCCCTTTCAAATCAAGACTGGGGGACTCCCACAGATTTTAACGCAGGCTTTGGATGAAGAATACAACCTAGGAACCCTGTCTTCCTCAAAACTTTAATTATAAAACTCCAGTGAATCCACTCAAAGGCTTTCTCTGCATCAATAGTTAGGTGTTTAGTAGGATCATGCTTTTCCTTTTTTTTTATTTTTTATTTATGAATTTTCAATATTAACACAAAACAATCATTTTGCGGTCAGAAATACATGGAAGAAAATTAATTATATACTAACATCAATACAATTGAAACTATTATCCATTATTCCCAAAAATCATAATTAGGAGAGATCCTGGTAATAGAAACTATCCTTATAATAGGGCTTAACACGCCTTACCCAGCATTAATTTTTCTTTTTATTACAAGCCTATTGGGGATGAAGTGGCGGGTTTCCTCGAATTTAGAAAAATTCTTAATTGGTCTGGTGAAAAAAAGATATAAGATTCTTCCGCTTTTCTTAGTAAACATTTACACGGAAAACGTAAAAGAAAAGTAAATCCCAAATCCAGAACTTCCTGACGTAGCGATAAAAAAAACCCCTGTGTCATATCTGGGTAACTGAGGCCAAAGGAAATTTTCTAAAATATTGTTTCATAACAACTTGTACATCTGAAGTGGTAGTAAATGAAACAAGTAGGGGTCGCACGATCCAACGCTTCAGGAGAGTTATCTTCAAGAAACTCAGTTAAATTTCCTGGGATATTTAACCTTAGTGGAGAAACTGCAGGTTTAGGCAAGAAATAATAACTGTTAGTCGATGGAGTATTCTCTGAAGTAAATCCAAGTATCTCAAACAGGAATCTTTTGAGCGTAGTATAAGGAATTTCCCCCATTATTTTGGGGAAATTCAAAAATCGCAAGTTCAAGTGTCTCGTATTATTTTCTAATGCCTCGATTCTTCTTGACATTGCCTCTCTATCTTTCACACTAGCAGCCTTAAAGTTCTGCAGCTCAGTTTCTCGACCTTTTAGACCCGATATTTTAGATGTCAAATTGGTAACTTGTTGCTACATCTCAATAGAAATGTTGTTACTTTGTTTCACCGATTGTTCCAGTTTTATATTGCAATTATTCAGTGTAACTGCAAACCCAGCCACCAAGTCCCACAGGGCTGTTAAGGTTATGGTTTCGGGTCGAATTGGAATTGTCTGGTTTGTATTTGAGGTTTTCCTCCCTAGAAGATTGCAGGATTTCTTCACAAAGTGTTCCCCCCTCCCCGTGGCCTCTTCTTCTGACCCAGTACCTGGTAGTCCCGCAGCGTCTGGACTCTCCGGGGGGGATCGCCAACGATGTTTGTGCTTCCATTGAAGCAGCGGCCAGTGTTTGCTTCTCTGCTGCTAACCCGGAAACCATACTTCCATTCCGTGCTCCGGATCCAGACAACGCCATCGACCTTTCCCCCGGCGTCTGCCTTAGGTCTGGACTCAGTGAGACCTCTTCCGCAGGTAAAGGCAGCCCTCTCACACCGCCTTGCACATCAGATTCCTCGGTTCCTGGTTGATGTGCTGGTGATTCCATGTAGCGGGTAATCGGCTGTTGCAGTATCGGTGAAGGTAAGGGAACACTCAGGTACACACGTACCTTCCCTTTCCTTTTAGGAGGCATTTTGTAAAAAAAAAAAAAGAAAACTTTTTCAAATCGATAAGCACAGTAGACCCCGCTAGTGCTGAAATTCAGCGTGCCGCCATCTTGGATCTCGTCAGGATCATGTTTTTCCTGAGCAAACCAAATCAGGTTGAGTAATCATCTGACATCATCTGCTGCTTGTCTTTGGGGTATAAACTCCAATTGATCTTCATGAATTAAATTTTGCTGGTTTATTCTTTTAATCTTCTTGGTCAAGTGACCACAAAAGTACTTGTTGAAACCCCAGCATCTTTTTCTGATCTTCCAGGTCTGCAAACAGGTCTGGTTTTTCAGAGTATCTGAGCTGAATGTTTATTGGCTGTGCTTGCATGCATTTCATCTAAGTCTAAGAGCAAGTTCATTTGCATGTGTTGGTCATCCTGAAAACCAGACCTCATTGTGGCTCTTGAGGAGCAGAGCTGTCTCCCCTGATGTTGTGCACACTGCAGCAAAAACTTCCATCTAGCATTAAAAGGAGCCTACTTTCTGCCATTTATTTTATTTATTTATCTGTTTTTATATACCGATATTCACCCGAGGGTATCACATCGGTTTACATGATGTTTAGTGAGATAGTGTGACCTGTAATCACACTATCTTTACATTGAGGCAATATAAAACTGCAGCGAAGTGTACAGCGAGGTATACTGTGCACATCTGGAAAAAAAAATCACCCTTGCCAGAATCGTCCTCTTCCCCCCCCCCCCCCCCCCCCCCTTCTGACATGTTCTGAAAGTTTGGTGTGGATACAACAGCAAACGAAAAAGTTATTTGTAACACACGCCCCAATCTTGTAAGTCTTCCTTTCCTTCAAAAAGTGGGTTAATAAAAAAGTGCTCATTCTTTATTAGCTCTGTATCATCAGGTCTGCATACACCAGATCCAAGATTTATGGATTTTTCTAGGATGAAGCCAGTGGTGTTCGGTATGTATGTTTCTAGAAAACTGTGGTAGTAGAGTGCTGGTCTCTTGCTGGCTAGTAGTGTAACAGGCATAACATCCAAATGCAGTTTCCGGTTTCAGGTCTTGCAGCTATGACCAGAGGGAGTTGGAAGGCAGTGCCCATGTGTCTATGAGAGCGCTTAGGAACTTGCTTATCGAGAAATGCCTGCTTTCAAGCTTGAGAACTACCTCCACTAATCACCCGGCATGGCAACAGCTCCCACCAAGGCACAGGTAGAAGAAGTGAGGAAATAAAATGGGGGGGGGGGGGGGAAGGAGCCAGGGTTGTGCATAATATTGCAGAAAAGACAGCTGGAGAATGTGCCAGAGGCCAGATTTGCTTTACAGCCAAGCCTGTCTTGGTTCTCAGATTCGCTCTTCCCCCAAAACATTTATTTCAGCATTTTTTGTTTTTATAACTGTGTGTGTTAAAACAGAGTCCCTGCCCCAGAGTGCTAACTAGTTAAGTGGATAATGGGAGATGTAGTTACTTGCCTATAGTCACAGTGAGCATCAATGACTGTTCCTTATTGTACTGCAACTATAGACAGTAGGTGCTTTAGTGACTTCACCTTCCCGTGTGTATACTCTTAGAAACCCGCTTATGCTACTATGATCATACCGCTGGTGCCACTAGTAACATTCTCTTATTCAAAGATTCGCAAGTTTTCAGTGCAAAAGATACTGAATAAAGGTTCTGCTCGTAGATTAACTTTAGCACTGGAGACTTTGCTCCACCTCTGACCAGGAGTAAAATGTCCAGCGCCAAGAAAACACGAGGTAAGCCAGCTCAGCTCTCTGCATTGTGGGGTAACAGCTAATGCAGTCATTGGCATGGGATTTCCTTGCCAGGGTGCTAACTTAAATGCCCATGGTTATGCACCCGGTTTTTGTGGGCAGAACTCCTTGCTGCATTGGCAGTAAAGTTTGCGCACAGCTGAGGGTTAAACCTCACGCTCAAACTCACTTTATGGCCTCTTTTCCTAGGTAAGTGGGCCAGAGAAGCAGTAAGAGGGCCAGAAGCCATGTGCTTTCCTAAAATCCCAAAATAACTTTGTCTTTCCAACTGGAATGACTTAAACTCCACGTCATTTTTTTTCCAGCAGACATCCAAAGTACCTTATGTATCTTTAATGTTGTTTATCAACACTTCTATGTCCCAATGCTTCATCCACTGCTCTTTTTTTTTTTTTTAAAGGATTTGATATGTGGGAATGTCCTACAGTACACTTTTGTTTTCTCACTAGATAACTGTCTGTGCGCATTAATCATATGTTATACATGGAAAACATGATTTGTGCGCACAAACCATATTTTCGGTGCATAAATTATTATTTTTTAACTCCTGATGCAGTTATGTGCTCAAGGAAAAGACTTAGCACAAAGAAAAAACTTGTGCATTAAGAAACTGTGCGCTGAATTTCAGCACACAATTTTAATGCTCAGCTTTTTTGCATCGACTTCAGAAAATTCCAGCTCCTGATTCAGAAGGAAGCACAGAAATCTGCCAGCTCCAGAAAAGTAAAAGTGTCAGTTTGACAGTTGCCTGAGGACTAAGCACTGCTTAAGATAATTATAGTATACATTCAGTGATAACCATTTAGGGAAAGCCTCTGGTAAATGAAGATCATTGTTTAGGAGTTGTGTGGTGGTTTTATCTAGATTGGATTTATTGTATGTATTTAAGTCCCCTTGTGTCCTGCCAGTCCAAAAGACTTGCCCACAAGGGATTACAACAATTAACCTAAATACAACAGAAGTCTGTAGAAAGATTGAAAGAGAACCGTGTGCACCACACCGGCAGAGACCATAAAAACAGAAAAGAAATTGGCCTCCTACCACGGGCCTTTGGGATTGCCCCCTCCTTATTCTCACCCTCCAAATCCCCAGGTCATTAGCTTTTGCATGCATCTATCAAGATTATGTAATGGGGTTTCTACCCATTTACTTCAGTTGCCTTTTTGAAGCTAATGATGAGGCATTGTCTTCCTCCATGAAAAATGTATAAATAATTATAACAGCACAGTTCCCTTTACCTGCTTTGCTTTGTTTTCCCATTTGCTGTTCATGTCCACAGCAGCCACCCCTTCTGCCTGCCTGGTAACTAAGGGCTGGATTTTCTAATGCCGCAAGGCGTAATGAATTCTGCGGTAACGGGGGGCGGTCCTGTGATAGCCGGCAGCGATCGCACCAAATAACTACACTATAAAAGGTGTAGTTATTCGGCGCGAAACTGGCAGCGAAAAAGAAGCGTATCTTTCGCTGTCGGCGAAGTCTTCGCAGCGTCAGCCCCGGTGCCACCCCAACGCCGCCTCTTCCAGGGCTGACGCCACCCCGACTCCGCCCCGATCTTGGTATCGCACTCGATAAGGGACTTTTTGCGTGCGATCCGGATAGAAAATGACCCCCTAAGTGGCCACTCCTGACAGATCACTGCTTTCAGAACATGAGTGCATGATTTAAGAGCGATTTTATTTATAGGAAACAGGGGCCTTGCAAATTAGTCTGCAGGTTATACTTAACAGCTGGTATTTCACTCATGTATCTACTTCTTGTAATCGCAGCAATTGAAAACCTTTGAGCTGACATGGATTTCGACTTTTTCTTGTTTGTTTACCATCCTGTTGATTTTTTTCCTCTATGATTTGGGACTTTTTAATTAGGCATATTCAGGTAAATGTTGTTGGTTTAGGATGCAAATGGCTCTGATGTGGGCTCTGAGACAATAGGTCAGATTTTATTTGTTTGCAACTCTTGAATGTAAAGTGGATAAGCCAGGATAACAAGACCTGGTGAAAAGGATCTTTATCTACTGTCATCTGCTATATATTCTCTTCAGGCCTGGCAATTTAGAAGAGCCATTTCAGATGTGAGGTGCTCAATTTGTAATAAGAGCTAGGAAAGAAAGTAGCAATGAAAAAGAAATTGCTCCTGGGATCTAGTTTTAGAATTCTCTGCAGATGGCATGAGTAGGTCAGATGATGACTCTCTCTGTGCCGATCTGTTCCTCAGCTTTCTGCAACTGCCTAGAGGCCCTGACTTCATGTGTGGGAGTTCTGCACTGCTGTGGCCCCGTTGCTTCCCTCAGCTCATTTTCAGCTACCAGAGATACTGGACATGTGAGCTTTAACAGTTCTGCTTTTTCATGATTTTCCTCATTGCTACAAACTGCGCTCAAAACTCATTTTTTTATCAGGCAGGTGTTTGAACACTTAAGTTTCCTCAATTTGTTGTTTTTTTTTGGTTTTTTTTTTTTTTTTTTAGTAGATCTAGAGAGAAAAAAATATCCCCAATGCTGTTTTAAGTTATTAACCGTCCATTTTGACCAATTTTTTACATTTCTTTGGTCATTTACCGTAGTGAAGATTTTTTTCTTCTTTTTCATTTTATGTCCTGTCATTTTTTTCTCACCACGTTAGAGGAACAAACTAGCGATTCCAAGTTCACCTGAGGTGTAAATGGAAGATGTCATCGCTATCATGAGACTGGCGACAATTGTTTGGGGCAAAACAATAACACTTAGGGTTACAGAACTGCAAGGCAATGAGTAATTTGGGCCAAAGGATCAGTCTCCTTGCCTGCCTGGCCAAAAGGTCTGTGTTGTGTCAAGGATGCTTTTTTGAAAATGTGGTCTATATGAAATATGTTCTACTTGCTAATCTGATATCTTGAGGCAGCCATCTCAACCCCTTTTTTGAGAGCTTCACATCAATCCGTAAGTTTTGTTTTTCTTCTTTTTCATATACACATTCAGGCCGATTCAGAAAAATGCGCGGCAGAGCTGGCGAATGCCCGCTCTCCCGGTGCGCGCATAGGCCACTCTCCTGGGCGCGCGATTCAGGAGGGTGGCCTACGCAAATTAGGGCCCGCAGTAAAAGGAGGCACTAGGGATGCTAGCGCGTCCCTAGCGCCTCTTTTTTTTTTTTATGGAATCGGCGGCTGTCAGCGGGTTTGATAGCCGACACTCGATTTTGCCGGCGTCTATTCTCAAACCCGCTGACAGCCACGGGTTCGGAAACTGGATGCCAGCAAAATTGAGCGTCCGGTTTTCAACCCGCAAGCCGTGAGCCGATTTTAACTTTTTTAAAAATTATTTTAAACTTTTAGGGCCTCCGACTTAATATTGCCATGATATTAAGTTGGAGGGTGCAGAGAAAAGCAGTTTTTACTGCTTTTCTGTGCACTTCCCTGGCGCCGGCAGAAATTAACACCTACCTTTGGGTAGGCGCTAATTTCTGAAAGTAAAATGTGCGGCTTGGCTGTACATTTTACTTTCTGTATCGCGCGGGAATAACTAATAGGGCCATCAACATGCATTTGCATGTTGCGGGCGCTATTAGTTTCGGGGGGGTTGGACGCGCATTTTGGACGCGCTATTACCCCTTACTGAATAAGGGGTAGAGCTAGCGTGTCGAAAATGCACATCCAAACACGGGGTAACAGTGCGCTCCTGTATCGGCCCGATTGTTTGATAACTGTATATGGAATTTGGTATTTCTTGGAATTATATTCAAATGTATTTGATTTATAGCAAAAAAAAAAAAAAAAAAGTCCAGCTCCACAAAACTAGCACCAAAGACTCAATACTTGCACTAAGGAGTATTGGCTTTGAGGTTGTGCCAAAGCAGCTTGCAATCTCTTCAGCTCTTCTTTCCAAGGATGAGTGAGTTGAGTAGAGGTACCAAAGCATTGGCGTACCTCTTCAGCGTATGTCTCCTGCACTTGCAAGTGCCTCCACACCATCCAAAATGGCTATATCTGAAGGTGAGCTCAGCATCCCATATTAAGGTATTATTGCTTTGGTCTCCAGAGGTTCAATCGAGCTTTTAGCATTGATCTCTAAAAAGCAGTAGAGGATATCGGTTCCCCTATTAGCCTCATACTCCAACCCACAGTATTCAAAGTAGTGTTGGACAGGAGGCTTGAGAAGCATTTGCTCCGTGCATTAAGCACGAGTTATACACTTCTTGGTTTGTAGAGTGATTTGCTCCTTGGAGCTTCAACCTCAGGTTCGTTACTTGGAGTCTTTCTCAGCACTATCTGCACAGAGTCAAAGCTGGAAAGGACTAAAATAAGACTTTTTTGCTGCCTTTTGGTGTCGGCTATACTAGATGTCTGAGGAGACTGTTTTTTGGCCTTGTAGGAGTTTCCTCCAGGGTCAGCACTCTCCTAGATTTCTGTACCATATATCCTTTCTGAAAAAGTCTGAAGAATTCTGTGACCCTGCTTACCTCTCAGAAGAGATTTTTGTTCTGAAAAGGATTATTCTTCTGACCTTCCCTCAGGGTCAACTCTGTCACAAGTAGGAAAAGGATCTCCCCCTTAAGATTTGTTCTTCCCTCACTTTTGTATAAAAAATGACTAGGCCATTCCTTCTGAGTTGCAGGTACGAGGTACCTCTTGTTCTCAAATACTTGGATGCCCCCAAAGAGTTGGTGGCAGTGCTTTTCCACATTGTCAGGATGTACTGAAGAGAATGAGGAGAAACTCCAAATAACGTGCTGCCTGTTGGTAAGAAGGTGGGTACCAAATACTGTGTCCAGTCAGCCAAAGAGTTTGATGGGCCTAGCTGCCACACCAAAGTGTGGTTCGTGAATCCACCCTCATAAGAGCCAGTGCTGTACATTACTATGCAGAAGGTCGCTGGTTTGATCCCTGAGTCAGGTCTTCTACTCCCTGGGTCTACTGGGGCTGGGGATGTTGCCAATGCAGCGTTCTCAGCCCCCAGGGAGAGGAAGGTGTGCTCATTGTTTAAGGGTGATAACTAGTGGCTAGATTCAAGGCTCGCAATTGCAGGATTCTCAAAGATGCCCTGGTTCTTGGCCTCTGACTCTGGGCCATAGCCGCAATGACCAGACGAAGGGTATTGGTGTGGTTTGGGAGGGGGGGCAGAGGGTATATAAAAATAAGGGAAAAAAATCCCTGGGTGTTTGCAAATGAAGGCCCATGGTGCCAGATTCGAGTACTGGTTGCAGCTAAGCTGGAAGTACAAAGGAGCAGGAGGTACCTTCTAAGTAAAAAAAACCAAAAACCCTACTCATGCCTTGGTTTTCCAAGGATGGGATTCTCAATTCTTGGATTTTGGGAAGAAGTAGAATCAGAATATTGTGCTTCAGTCTTGCATAGCACTCTGTCAAATATATATGATGCAATATTTGCAACCATAATAATAATGTTTTAATTTATATTCTGCCTGTCACGTGACACTTCAAAGTGGATTACATTCAGGTACTGAAGGTATTGTCCTATCCCCAGAGAACTTAGTCTGAGAGACCTGTTTACTAAAGGTTTTTTTTCCCATTTTGTGTCAATGGGGAAAATGCTTAGTAAATGAGGCCCTAAGTTCATTCCTGAGTCAATGGAGGATGAAGTGACTTGCCCAAGGTCACAAGGAGTGTCACTGGGATTTGAACTCTGGTTTTCCTTGTTTGCAGCCTGATGCAAACCATTAATCCTTCCACCATCTTGTAAGGGGCCAGGAATTCACCCATGTTCTCTCTCTAGAGCAGGAGTAGCTAACTCTGGTCCTCAAGAGCCATAAACAGATCTGCTTTTCAGAATATCCACCATGAATGTGCAGGAGATAGATTTGCATGCACTGCTCCCACTGTATAAAAATTTATCTCATGCCTATTCATTGTGAATATCCTGAAAATCAGGTCTGTTTATGGCTTTTTAGGGCTGGAGATGGCCACCCCTGCTCTAGAGAAATGAATGGAATTCATTAACCTATTGGAGATTAGAAAGGAGGGCTAAACGTCCTTGGTCCATACAATCTATCATACTTTTGAGATGTATTGAGATCCTCTGCTCTGAGCATTAACCATTACCCCCCCGCCCCCCCCCCCCCCCCCCCCCCCCACCACCACCACCACCACACACACACGTCCATTCTGGGCCTTTAGGGAAGATGAACAGGAAAAGTTCAAACTGATTTCCTTGGGCACCATAATTCTTCTGAACAAAGTTCTCTGGATTTACAGTAAACACATACCACCTCACCTCACCTCAATTTGTAGTAGGAAAACACCACCTCCATTATTGCGTGCTATCTTTTGGCCTAGCATCAGCTTGTGTATGCTTGAATGATTGGCTTGCCCAGAGCAATGCAGAACACATCTGAGGCAGGGGTGCACAAATTGATGTAGCTCCCCTTCTGTGTACTGAAGTCAGTAAAGTTCATCATCAACTACTCCAAATTGCATTTGACATTGACACCACAATTGGAATTTTTTAGCGGGTTGTGCTGAATACGTCTCGGACCAAGGCTTATCTGTCCACACAAAATAGCTCATGATACAATAACTGCTATGAAAGGAGAAGGAATAATTCAAAGTTTTTGGGCATTAGCTTGTTCTATATTGGAAATGCTGGGCCTCATGTCACTTTCATGGCATGTCTCCATTTGAAACAATCCCAATGGACCCTCATATGAAGCCATTCAGGGTCTACAGGAGAGCATCTGTGTAATGAAAAAGCTCAGAGAATCCCTGGCTTGGTGACTCATTCCAGTTTTATTCATGGCTTATCAGTTCCTGTTCATCAAATTGTTCTAACTACGTATGCTTCCAGCCTGGGCTGGGGAGTGGATCTACAAGGACTTCACCCCCAGGACACTTGTCCTTTCCAGGGAAAGATTTTGTGTACCAACCTACCAAGCTACGGGCATTTCTGAACACTCCTAAAAGCTTTCAGAAATCAAGTGGCCAACAAAATTATCCTTGTGTGATCAGATGATGAGGTGGTCATGCTCTACTTGAACAAGCAGGGATGAATAGGCTCCATCCTTCTGTGTTAGGAGACTGTCAAGATGTGGAACTGGGCCATTTCTCACCGCACAAACCTAAGAGCCACATACCTAATGGGAAAAGAACATTGTGGCAGACTCAAATTTGTTACCAGGACCCTCACAAGTAATCTCAGAACCAGGATGTGGCAAACTGGGTCTTCCTTGAGTGGAGTACACCCGAGACAGATCTGTTGGTAACAATCCTGAAAAAGGAATGTAGGTATACACTGTCTTTCTGACACTTCTTTGTGCTGTATTCCTGTATACCAGTGTTAGACACACAATGCAGAGGACCCTGACTACGTGCTGGAATGCAGCCAGCAAACACCCCAGACTCATTAGCTGATTGGTCTAATACATTCCCAAATCAGATGCCCTGCACTTATCTAAGAATAACACTTTGAATGTACTCTGATTGGTCAGTATGAAAGGTATAAAAGATTATGCACATTACTGGAACCTTGAGTGACTGGGATGATAATAAATTTGTATGGACCTGTCGCTCCCTGGAACAAACTTATCTGTACTTTGTTCCAGTCTCTGTCTCTATCCTCTTTGTCTCTGTCTGTCTCAATAAAGTTTTATATTACATATTGCTTCAGTGATTTGTTTAGCATTAACAGGAAGGTACAGATTTTCTACTCTTGAAGGAGATCCCAAAGCATTTAGCAGCAGACTCCTCCTCTTTTTATTGGAAGTCTTCTATAAAAGTATTCTCCTATGTTCCTGGAAGCCACAATCAAGATAACCCTCAGTAGGGATCAATCTAGTTTGTGCTCCTATGGGACCTGGAGAAACTAATCAAACTGGGAGTTTGCCCATTCCTAATCCTTCAGCATGAGAGATCATTGCTTTATTAAAACATCCGGTTTCTGGCCCTCACTGCCAAGATGCTGAGGAGATGTAATAAAATCCTTTGGTCTGTCTGAAAAGGTGTTTGAAGTTCTTCTGGCTTCTAGGAAGGATTTTGCATGTTGAGGGCTAAAAGGGAAGGGAGATATTTGCATAGCTGACAGCTCTGTGGGTGCTTGAGCACTCCTAATATTGTCCAGGGAGCAGTAATTTTGTATTGAGTTTAGCACCCCCAGTTATTTGGAAAAGTCGGCTGCTATGGATTATTGTAAGGAGTTTTCATAGTGTGACAAGCCAAAGCAGAGTTCTGTAAGGGAGAGGCTTTATGATTGTGGTCCCTCTGTAGCGGAGCCAAGTCAGTCGATTTTCACATTTTAAGCTTTAACTCCTTTTGAGTCCAAATTGTCTTTAAATTTCTGTGGTTACTTTGAAAGAGCCACATGTAGTTCCAGGTTTAAGTATTCTGCTTTATAAGAGAGCTGGGAGGCATTAACCTTTAGGAGGCCAATGTAATAAAGGTTTGCTGTGCTATGTACATGTTTTACTCTCACTGTAACAAGGAGTTTCGCATTGAAATGTGTGTACAGGTTAGAGCCCTTGCATGCAAATCCAGTGCTAGTGAAGGCATCGGCTATTATGTCCCGATGCAGGGAGATGTGTAAAAGCTCTGAAGGCTTAATAAGTTTTTTGTTTTTTTTTTGTTTTTGGTTTTATGCTGAGAATTTAACTCCTAATCATACATAGGGTAAAATGAGTTAACTCCATCCCTGACCCAGGAATTCCTTTCCAAATTGGTGAGACCGCACCTTGAATACTGTGTACAATTCTGGTTACCGCATCTCAAAGAAGATATAGTTGCAATGGAGAAGGTGCAGAGAAGGACAACCAAAATGATAAAGGGAATGGAACAGTTCCCCTATGAGGAAAAACTAAAGAGGTTAGGACTCTTCAGCTTGGAGAAGAGATGGCTGAGGGGGGATATGATAGAGGTGTTTAAAATCATGAGAGGTCTAGAATGGGTTAATGTGAATCAGTTATTTACTCTTTCAGATAATAGACTAGGGGACACTCCGTTAAGTTAGCATGTGGCACATTTAAAACTAATCGGAGAAAGTTCTTTTTCACTGGATGCACAATTAAACTCTGGAATTTGTTGCCAGAGGATGTGGTTAGTGCAGTTAGTGTAGCTGGGTTTAAAAAAGGATTGGATAAGTTCTTGGAGGAGAAGTCCATTACCTGCTATTAATTAAGTTGACTTAGAAAATAACCACTGCTATTACTAGCAACAGTAACATGGAATAGACTTAGTTTTTGGAGACTTGCCAGGTTCTTGTGGCCTGGTTTGGCCTCTGTTGGAAACAGGATGCTGGGCTTGACTGACCCAGTATGACTTGTTCTTATTAGAATTTGGAAGTTATGTTGTGCATGCATAAAAGATTATTTGTGCGCATAAAACATCTTTTGTGAGCAGCAAACGTGATTTGTGCTCACGGTACCTACACCTGAAATTGGACAATATGAGCTCTACTTGCTAGCATTGTACATTTTAATTCTGCATATCTGGTCCTCTTGAATCACCAGTCTTCCCTATAATACATTGGGGGCTCCATCTCTGTAGAGTATGGAGGCAAAGAAGACACTTGAGGCAGCTTTCATGGCAGGCAGGAAGAGAAGGGGTGAGCTCTCACGAGGCTCTTCCTTTTATTGTACATTCATACAAAGGCAGATGATGTGTCATTACATGATTGGCTACTTTCCCCATAGCAACAGACGAGTCCCTACACTATTGGCTTTGGCTCAGGGGGTGTGCACGGATCATCTCATTGGCTGCTGAAATCTATACCTCCTGACTTTGTCCTGCCTCTGACTAGGGAACACCCAGCCCTACTTTCAGGCTATCAGGATTAATTATAAACTAGAGAAATACATGACAGTCAGGTATCCTTTCCCAGGCAGAGACTTAAGCACAAGTGATGCTTTTATTCAGGCAAATGTCAGGGAGAAGGGAAGTTAGTGTTTAACCCTGATGAAATGGCTTGCTGGCAAGTGCATATTTCCCACACATCTCTAAGACCCACAGTCCAAGTTGTAAAAATCAGAGCCCATCCAGCTCTGCTGATAGCTGTCCAGCTCTGCTGGACAGCTATCAGCAGCCGTCCAGCTCTGCTGATAGCTGTGGGGGATCTCCCCTTGCCTCAGCACGTGGATGAAGCTATCGGTTTATGCTCCCTCTGATGGTTCCCTTCCCCAGACTTTTGACAGCCCCGTCGCATCCAACCTCAGGAGTAGGGTGAGTGGGGAACTGATCATTGCCAGCTGAAAATTAACATAGGGCTAGAGGAAGTAGGATACTCTCCTGAGTTAAATGCGCGCTCAGCCTGCACAAACAGCTGCACCTACATTTTAACTTGGGTTTGTCAGAACATTTTCACATCAGCAACTCTTTAACTCCAGATGCGTGAGCTTACTGCTAGCTTGCTGCATCGGGAGTTAAAAAGTTTTGTTAGCACATGTGTTAAAAAAAACCCCCAAAAAAAACCAAAACCAAAAAACCTGCTCTGACTTTCAGCACATGATTTGAATACATGGCTTATTACATCAAGCCTTGCATTGGAGGGTTGAGCTACTTGATCGTAGCTGCTAATAAAAAAAAAAAAAAAAAAAAAGACTATAATATGCAGTGCAAAGAATTTAACCAAATCTAATAAATAGGATTTATAGCTACTTTCCTCTTGGATTTAGCACAGATTGGCAGACTGAGTTGACTTTTCCGGTTAATCACGTCCTGCAAACAGCACTAGAAGAAAAGAACTAGCTGCACAGCTGTCCCATTTATTTCAGATAATGCGTGATCACAGCAGCAACTATAGCTTCTGGCATTTGGATGGCCTTTTTTTTTTTTTTTTTGTGTCTTGCTGTTTTTGAATGTTGTTCTACATCCCCCAGAAGCTCCCGAATCGCGTTATCATGTTTTGGGTGTTGACTAATGAAATATCTCATGAGAAGTTCCAAGCAGATCTAATGGAACCCTCCCCTGCTGGGATCACCTCAGACTACCATGTCCCGAAAATGGTGTGGATAGGACACTAAACACGGAAGGTATTGGACACACATGCTTGCAGTCCCTTCAGAAAGTAGACTAAAAAGAGCTTTTATAATGGCAGATGAAAGGCATGCATTGGGCTTCGGTACCGGTGCCCAGTTTGAAACTGAGCTTCCTGTGTGGAATTATAAATTGAAAGAACGATGACACCCTATTGTGCTAAAAATGAATTCGGGAAATCCCATAATTTGTTGATACAAACGTGCAGAGGCTCCACCAGTAAAATACATTTGTAAGTGGATAAGTAGTAAGGCTTTTAGTCAGAAATTCCAATTACAAATTACCTAACCAAGGTACAGTTTTATTTTTTCAAATTCTGAGGGCGGCTTTCCACAGGAGGCGATGGTTAGCGTGTAGTTAGCATGGGCCTAGGATTCAGGACTCCTGAGCTCACTTCTGACATCTGTGACCAGGGCTGTGTACATCTAGTAGCACTTAAAAATTACAAGTAGTAGTGGTGGCTTGGGGCTTTCGTTTTTTATGTTTCATTGTACCTTAACATAAGAACTGCGATGCTGAGTCAGACCAAGGTCCATTGAGCCCAGCCTCCTGTCTCTGAAAGTGACCACTCCAGTACCTGGCAGGTCCTATAAAGTAGATCTAATTTCCTGTTATTCACTCCCAGGGATAGCAGTAGCTTTCTCTAATCTACCTGGCTAATAATGTGTTCTAGACCTTTCCTCCATGAGCTTGTCCAAGCCTCTTTGAAACCCCATTATGCCAGTCATCTTCATCTCGTCTTCTGGTAACAGATTCCATAGCTTGAGAGTACGCTTGAGTGACAAAGTGCTTTAGACAATTTGTTTTGAATCCGCTAATTGTTAGATTCATGGAGCGTCCCCTTGTTTTAATATTATTTGAAAAAGTAAATAACCCAACATCATGTACTTGTAGTTGGGATTATTTTTCCCTATCTGCATTACTTTGCACTTTTCTATATTAAATTTCATCTGCCATTCTCTTCTCTTACCCAATCTAGTCTCACAAGGTCCTTGTGCAGTTCCTCACAATCTGCTGCCATTTTAAAAAAATTTGAGTAATTTTATATTATCTGCAAATTTAAACGCCTCATTGTTCCCTTTTCCAGATCATTTATGAATGTTAAACAGCACAATTCCTTGTACCAATCCCTGTGGTACTCCACTAATGACCTTTCTCCATTTGAAAAGGTACATTTAAGCCATAAAGGATTCTCACCAGTAGTAATAACCACTAAACTAGGGTCTCAGAAGATCTCAACATCACTGGCCTATATTCAAATATAACGGTTCTTTGAAAGCTTCTGTTGCCAAGGGGGATAATCACCCTGGAAGGCGGGCATAGCACAGATTCTGGACTTTATCTAGTGAGGTCTAAATAAAGGCCTAGCCCTCAACTCCCTAAGGGTACGGATAGTGGCTGTTTCCTGTTTTAGGGGCCCAATAAAGGGCAAGTACATGTAAGTTGCTTCCCAAAAGGGGTAAAGTTCATCAGGCTGTCCTTCTGGTTCCCTTATGGGACATTAAAGCCCACCCTTTGAGCTGCTAAGGCAAACCTCCCTCAAGGATCTGTCCTTGAAGACAGCCTTCTTGGTGGCCGTGTGTTTGGCAAGATGGATCTCCAAACTACAGGTACTTTCCTGTAGAGATGCTTTCTTGTTTTTTTTTTTCCGAGGATACAGCCGGGCTCAGACCAGTTCCCTCCTTCCTGCCAAAGGTAATGTTTGTGTTTCATTTGAACCAGACTATTGCCTTACCAGCCTTTAAGAAGGGTAGGGCATTGAAGGAAGGTTGGGAACTGCATTGCCTGGATGTCAGATAGACACTGCTAAGTTACCTGAAGGTCACGAATGCTTTCAGGAAGACAGGCTTTTTGTACTGTTTGCCAGGCCACAGAGATTCGAAGCAGCCTCCCAAGTGACACTGGTCAGGTGAATCAAGGAGGCCATTGGATCAAAATACCTACTGGGAGGTAAGTCAGTTCAGCCAAGGCTATGGGCGGAAGTGCCTTAATCGTTTTACATTTAGCTATGACATAAGAAATGATGTCGCCTCTCAAAACCACTTTTGCAGTCTCCCAATACAGTACTGGGGATCTCCGATGTTCCTGATTGAGACCCTATTCATCCCATTTCTTTAGAATATATTTGTGGAATGCCAAGTCAATATACAAAATGTAGGAAATTGCCAGGCAAAAGAGACATCCACCTGGCGAAAGCCCTCAACATCGACCCAAACAGGGGCATGATTTGAAATCACCAGTGTCCCAATTTCAGCAGTTAAAATTCTAGAAAAAGTCCCAGGATCTAGGAGAATATAATTGATTCGGGAATGTGTATCATGTGCCCTGAAATATGGGTATACTCCCTAACCAAAGGATGGAGGGAACTCCAACCATCCACTGTTTAAATTGTTACATAAATAGCCCATACCCTTCCTCTGGTCAGCTTTCATGGAAGCTCGAGGGCTAGAGCGATTTGAGAGTCTAGTACACCATCCAAATCTCCCCCCCAATATCAAAGAAGAAGAACTGTAAGGTAGGAGTAGTTGCTCCATCTGCCTAAAGAAGGAATGATCGTAAATGTTCAGGGCATATACTGTACGAAACACTATCAGTTTCCCAAATAATTTCCCCTCCACAATCAGATACATCCCTGCCATATCAGCAATAATCTTAGTATCTTGAAAAGGGACTGCCTTGCCCACTAAAATTGCCACTCCAGCTTTACAGGTACCAGACTGCAGCATAAACATTCCCCACCCACTGTCGACATAATGTTTGGTGTTCCTTGGCATCCAAATGAGTTTCCTGTAATAGAGCCACTTGCATTTTCCAACGCTTGTAGGGCTTGCAAAACTTTATATCTCTTGACCACTGATCCGATCCCTCCAACATTCCCAGTTCACATCGGAATCTACCAGCCAGTACTCAAATGCCAAATAAAATAAAAATCATGCCTTTGCTGCCATGATACCCAGTCAGCCCGAGCTCCCCAGCCTAAACCCCAGCTGCAACTCTCACAGGAATAACCACTGTTTAAAGGAAATAATTGATAATTCTACTCACAGGGTCACTATGTTCCCCCCCCCCCTCCCTTCCTCCTACCTCTCCCTCAACCTCAAATTAAGCACAAAAAATGTGACAACATCCTCTAACTCCAACCAGCTCACAGATGAGCAAAGGGACACCATGAATAACTGTCAGGGCTCCACTCCCCACTATTTATAGCAGACTTGGGGAGAGAAAAAAATCAATGTCTTCAAACCTCCCAATAAAGCTTTATAGCTGTAGTAGCAATGCAAGAGGAATAACATAGGTTAATGATGAAAACATGTCAGGCTATATGAAACCCTAAGTCAAAGAAATCCTCCCCCAAAATGTCTCAATCAGCTTCCACAGCAGGGAAGAGCCTATCTTCAGCCTGGAGTGAAGGAAAGTGTCCGCCTCCACAGCCACATTGTTAAAGGTGACTTTCAGTCGCACAGGAAACTGGAGAATAAATCGTACATGATGGCACACTATGTGGAACAAATGTTGGTGAAAGTTTTATGATGGGCAGACACCGCTGCAGAGTAGTCGGCAAAGAGCAAGATTTTATGGCCCTCATACTCTTAACACACAATGCTGCCTGTACTGAGATAAAAGCAGTTCTTTATGGCAAAAGTTATGAATTCTCGCTATCACGGGGCGGGCTTTGTTCTGCCCACTCGTCTTAACTCCCAAACGATGTGCTCTCTCTGTCTGTAGGACCCCAAGCTCCCTCTCCAAGCCAAAGGCATGCGGCAGCCATGTTTCCAGCATGCTCCGTAAGTCTCGATCTGATATCGTTTTTGGCAACCCAATAAACATCAAGTTATTCCTCCAGGAACGGTTCTCAAGGTCCTCAAGTTTATTATCAGTTTTCCACAGCAGTGCTTTAACAGAGGTCAATTCGGTTTCCATCGTTTGCACCTGCTCTTCCGCCACATTGATATGTGTTTTGGCTTCACTTAAGCGGTGAGTGTCTTGCAGCGAGGCTTGGATATCATCAAAACAGGAGTGAAGCATACCGAGCTTGTCATCCATCGCCAATAGGATCACCGCGGCCAACTCTCCCAATTCATTAGTTGGTGGACCAGGCAAGGGGGAGATGGCCGGTAACTTCCTCCATCTTGCCGCCAGTTCACTTAGGTCACTCTTTACGGAGCGATTTGGAGGCCATCCGCAGTGAGTAAAAGCCCCACAAATTTCAGTCCCGCAAAGAAAAAAGCCGGAGCAACACAGGAATGAGCCAAGAAGTGAAAATATCACAGCGATTAAGGCGGATATGGGGAGTGGGGCCCCAGAGCAGCTGAAGACCACATCTTCACGCGCTCACCACATCGTGTGACTCCATCTAGTATTCTTTAAAACACTAGGAAGTAACCAGGATGTTCATGTAAAATGAAGAAATATCAAGAGTGAAATAGAGCAAAATTCAGTACCCACATAATTTCTGAAGCATTGTCCTGACCATTGACATCTTATGAGCAGCAGTCAAGATAATCTATCTTTAAAAGCCTGTAAGAGTGTTCAGCAAAAGATTCGTTCTCCTGAAGAAATATCTTACTGCAGAGCATTTTGGTTTATTGAATTGTGGCTACAAATGCTATGGGAAAGGCATAATAACTGAAATTTAGCTATGTCGAGGTAAGTTTTTTTTTTGTCTTTAGCAACGTACTCTCTATGCTTTAAATTGCTTCTATTTAATTCATTATCTGTTATGTACTGTATTTTTCACCAATAATGTATGATAGAGCAGTTTTTAAACTAGACCATGGGGGAAAGCTGATAGTTGCTGGACAGTTAGGCTGATAGCTTACGCTTCCAGCGCTGCTGCCCAGAGCAGTTCTGGAAGTGCTTGGAGATGACAGCGTACTGTGATCCCAGGCCACTAAAGTGGGCCGTGTTGAGGTACTGAGTAGGTGAGAGGGCTTGGGGAGGTAAGGGTGGGGCGGTGGCGAGGACACAATACTTCTTAAACTATTAACTGGGAAGGGAGGGGGGAAGGCTGGAGGGCCAGCACAGATAATTTCATTATTGTTTTTATTCATTGGGGTTTGGGGAGGGAGGACCTTGGCCAGCAAGGATTTTAGACATTTAAGGTGGTGGTGGGAATCGGGCTGGGAGGCCCACAGTTAAATTTTTAATTTAATATATGTGCCCCTTACCGAATATCTTTTTGAAGATAACCAGTTAAGTGGCAGGTTATCTGGCCACATAAAGCCGTATAACTAGTTTAGACCTAACTGGCCATATTCAAAAGCTGGCCAGTTAGGTTTAAAGTTATGCAGCTAAAAGTAGCCGAATAGCTATAGGTGAGCTTATCCAGTGGGACGTTTATCCTGCTGAATATCTGGGACAATTTATCCAGCTAACTTGAGCCAGATAACTTGTCCGATCACTGACTTAGTGAACCACGGACCTCTATTTTTTTTTCAGAGTTGTAATCCCATCAATCCATCATCAAAGCAAGCCATAGCAATCTGCATAAGGGTTTTCACAGGTGAATCAATTGTAAGAATGTTTTGTTTTATTTTTTCCTCTATTTCAGGTGTAGTTAAGCATCTTCAAACATGAGCAACCCTTTTGCACACATAACAGAGCCTCTGGACCCCAAACAACCTGAAAAGAAGTTCTTCAATCTTAATAAATTAGGAGATCCAAGATATGGTATGTTACCCTTGTCACCAGTGACTACTTTTCACACCAGTCTGACTTCATTTGAACTAGAAATGAGAGAATGTACAATACCAGTACCAAGTTATACACAGTCTCTGCAATGTCCGAAATCTAAAATAGATGCAATGTATTTTTCCTCCTAGTGTGAAAGATCAGCCAGAACTTGTTAAGCTATCTATATGTAGATGGAAATTTCTTACGGGCCGATTCAGTATGGTGTGCTCGGCCGAGCGCACTTTAGCCCCGGTTTGGCTGTGTGTTTTCGACGCGCTATTTTTACCCCTTTATACAGTAAGGGGTAATAGCGCGTCGAAAATGCGCGGCCAACCCCCCCGAAACTAATAGCACCCGCAACATGCGAATGCATGTTGATGGGCCTATTGGTTATTACCACACGATACAGAAAGTAAAATGTGCAGCGACGTCGCACATTTTACTTTCAGAAATTAATGCCTGCCCAAAGGCAGAAGTTAATTTTGGCCGGCACAGGGAAAGTGTACAGAAAAACAGAAAAAAACTGCTTTTTCTGTACACCCTCCGACTTAATATCATAGCGATATTAAGTCGGAGGCCCCAAAAATTAAAAAAAATAAAAATATTTTTAAATCTGCTGTGGGTTGGAAGACGGACACTCAATTTTGCCAGTGTCCGTTTTCCAAACCCATGGCTGTCAGCGGGTTTAAGAACCGACGCCAGTAAAATTGAGCGTTGTCTGTCAAACCCGCTGACAGCCGCCGCTTCTGTCAAAAAGGAGGCGCTAGGGACACGCTAATATCCCTAGCACCTCCTTTTACTGCGGGCCTTAATTTGCATATCTTTATTTACTGAATCGTGTGCCCAGGAGAGTGGCCTGGGCGCTCGCTGGCTCTCCCGCATGTCTTACTGAATTGGCCCATGCTTTGTTTCAGATAAAAAGGATGTTACCAGACAGTTGATGTAGATACAATTCAGGCAGTCAGTAGTATCCTTTGACTTTTTTTTTTTTTTTCTGTGATTATTCAGGGCAGGGTCTTAAAACAAAATAAAGCAATAATGGGTGTGAATTTTTGTCCATAATATTTTTAGCAAGTTAGCTATCCTGCAGGATAATCAAGAGTTTCAATCTAAGTTGCTTATGGACATTCATTGGTGCCAAAAATCTATGATCTATGGGGTTGATCATGACTGATAGACGAATTATTTCAAAGAGCTGGCCGCACATCATGTTTCAGGCACATATATTGTGGAAGGCAACAGCATAGCTATGTTACCAAACCACAATTTTCCATTTTTCAATAATTTGTGTAACAAAGTAAGTATGTCCATGTAGTTGAGCTAACAGGGACATGCTTGTTTTAGCAGAGATGAGTCAAAAAATAATGGATTGCAGTTTTTAAGGACAACGAATTTCCCATAGGCAGGGTTCATCGGATAGTGAGTCTAGACTGAGAAGAGTCCTTATAATGAAGGGAAATTGTCTTAAGTCCCCATGATTTTAAAGGTTTTTATTACAGTGTAGAGTTGCAATCCAGTTAACTTTGCCTGCAGGATGGTATTTATAGTTTGCTTTGTCTATACATTTTGTAGCCATGCTGTCATCAGTGACTTAGTACGGTGAGCATAATCCCATTAAATTAGAAGCCTTTCACACTTTAACTGTTTTGTGTGTTTGCGTCGTATGTTTAAACGTCAGAGGGAGAAACACATGTATGCCATGAGCAGCATCGCTGCCAAACAGGTTGTCTGAATTAGGGATGTGAATCGTTTTTCTGACGATTTGAAATATTTTACGATATTTCTAAATTCGTTAATATATCGGGTAAAAAAAGAAACTATCATCTCCCCCCCCCCCCCCCCCCCCCCCCCGAATTTTCATAAAAATCGTTTTCCGGGTTAGGGCGCAGTAACAAAAAAACGTTTATTTTTGTTGTTTTTTGTTACATTTTGCTATTTTTGTTAGTGCGTGCTAACGGGAGTTAGCGCGCGCTAACTCCCGTTAGCACACACTAACCCGAAAAACAATTTTTCACAAAAAAAAACCAACGGGGATTCGCGGGAAAATGAGATTTTCCCGCGGCCAGACGATTCCGAAAGCAGGAACGCTTGGGCACCCAATTAATATCCCTAGTCTGAATTGTATCTTAAAGCCCATGTAAAGAATTATGATTTTGGTAGCTGAAACCTGTTGAAATTCCCCAGAGACCCCTATTCACTGTCCTTCTTCTTCTTCTTCCCAGTCTGAACCCAGCACTCACTTCCAGCCTCCTTTGCCTTATGCCAGCTCTTCCTTCTCAGCGCATTCCCGGCACACTCTGATCCCCATAACCAGCTGATTTTTTCCCCCCCCCCCCTCCCCCTGCTCAGGCGCACCCCAGCACTCCCCTTGCCAGCCCAGCCCCAGTACACTCTGACCCGCCCTTCCCAGCTTGACCCGCATGCACTCACCCACCTCCGACCCACTGGCCCAATCCCAGCACACTCTGCCTCCTTCTCCCAGCTCGACCCCAGCACACTCTCTAACCCTTCTCACATCATCCAAAATGAAATAAAGAAAAAAAAACAACCCTCCCCCCCCCAAAAAACCTGAAAAACAAAATGAAATTCACCCTCCAAGCCTGTTTCAACAAAGGCACCCCCTTCCCAGATCTGAGGACCTCTTCCCAAACTCCTCCCACCTTATCATGAGTCCACAGGTATTCCGGGACACCCCCACCAGACACTAATCACCAATTTCTTAAAATAAATAAACAATTCTGGCCCCAGTCCTCATCCTGTTGAACCAAACCCATTTAAACGGGCCTCGCTGGCCCCCAGGACCTCCCAACCTCCCTCCACCTTAGCCTTAACCCCAGCATGGGTCTTCTGGGGAGCAGGAGTGATCCATAATTGTTCCTGCCCTGCTGCCCCAGCATGTCAAAATGGCTGCTGCTCGACCCGAGGCCCATGCCATTGTGTTGTACAGACCTGTTTTGGGGGTCGATGCTGGGGTGCGGGAAGGTCCTGGGGACTGGCAAGCCATGTTTAAGTGGGTTTGATTGGTGGGCCTAGAACCAGGACTAGGAGGTTTTTATTTTTAAAGAAGTTGGTAGTTAGTGTCTGAGGATCGCATGCGTACCCCCACCAGCTCTGAGTGTCTGAAGTTTCCATGGTACTCGAGTTTGTCTGACAGAGACCTGCAGTCACCAACAGAGTACTTTGGCACCAAGTATATAGGCTTATATATATATGTAGAGAGAGAGACAGACAGAAATCATAGACCATTTAAGTTAAGGATGTAAATATTTGTTCTTTGAACCCTTATTATGCAATATAAATAGATAGTTAGATCCTAGGGCAGGGAGAGAACCTACGGTAATACCCTTGGAGAGACCTTACTGCACAATTGAGAGACACTTCTGCACAATGTAAATAATTTCCATCAAGGGACATTACGGCACAATGTAAATAAGCTACCTCTGGTAAAGATTATATAATTCTTGCCTTTCTCTGTCTCCTTCCTTCCCAGTTTCAACAACCTTGTTATATTGTAACTTTTTACTTCCTCGACACTGGTTAAAAGAAAGTTATTGCACCCCTTGTTATATGTAAACCGGCATGATATGATTGTATCATGAATGCCGGTATAGAAAAGCTTTAAATAAATAAAATAAATAAATAATTCGGAAATAAATACCATACAGTGCATGCTTACTGAAAACCATACCACAGATTAAAACTGGAGCAATCCAGTTTAGAGAATCACTACCTTGGAGACTTAATTTTCGTTTTCTTGGAAGGGCAAACAGGACAAAAATGGCCAGATGTAGGAATCTTACCGCACTTCTTTCAACACTTCATTGTAAAAAATCTTCACTCTTAAATGCTTGCAGTGACTATTTTTCTATATATGTGTGTACAAATTTAGCTTTCAATATTGTTATATACATTACTTTCTCCCTAAATATCGTAACTCATAAATAATGTTGTTCTGGCATTTCCAAAAATACAGAAACCACTCTGTTTACAATTTATTGTAGAAATAGAGAGTATGATGGCAGATGAGGCCCATAGTGCCTGCCTAATTTAATTCCTGTTGTATTGCCCTGGGCCCCCATTTGATTACTGTCTTCCCCTTTACAACTAAGGATCATCTGTGCTTATCTTATGTCCTCATGAGTTCTCTGACTGTTCTTCCACCATTGTGAGACTGTTCCATGCATCTAACACTTTTTCTGTGAAGAAATTGTTTTCTGATGTTTCTCCTTGTTCTAGAATTTTCCTTTTCACTGAAAAATGCTTGCTTCATCCGCATTATTTATGCCTTCCAGCATTTAATTGTCTCTCTCATTTCCCCCCTGCATCTCCTCCTTTCTAGGATATACATATTTAGGTTCTTAAGTCTCAACTCTGGAGACTTTTGGAGAAGATCCTGTGCCATTTTGTAGCCTTTCTCTAGGCCTCCTCTGCTGTGTCTCTCTTTTCAGAGGTGCGGCCTTCAGATGAAGTCTCACCAGGGCTTGATTTGTAGACAGAAATGAAGTGGAACTGTAGAATTGGGAGGAGGGGGGGACGTAGATCAGGGCCTGGTGTGACATGTGAGGAGGCGGGGCCAAGGCGGTGTGAATTCTCTTTTCACTTTTTCCCCTCCCACATCCCTTCACTCTCTTCCACTTACCTCCCTCCGATCCCTTTACTCACTTCCTTGCCTCCTCTATATCCTCTTACTCGTTCTTGCCCTTCCCCTCACCCTCTTTCTTGATTTACTAACTCTCTCCCTCCCCCCCCATTGTAGTCACCAGGGGCAGAGAGGATGGGGGACCCAGGAAGCAACAGTGGGGACCAATAAACTAACACACCAGTAGCAGCAGAAGCAGTGGGGCTGACAGGCATTCACCCCCACGTATCTTCGACCTTGGCCATCCTTCCTCACAGCTGCCTTAATTGTGGTGGGAAACTGTACAAAAATCAAGGCCATGTAACTGCCCCTGTCTCAGGGTAAGCAGCCCCAATGCCCTCTGCTCTGCTTTCTGCAGGGGCTGGAGGCCAGAAATGATCCACGCCACTACTGGCTCTGCTCCATTTCTACCAGGGAAAGGAACTGGTTTACACTGCCAGCTCTACTCTGTTTCTTGGGTTCTATAAAAAAAAACCAAAAAAAAACAGGTTGGCAGAATATTTGTTCTGGGTCATTCCGCCAGAAATTAAGACCTAAGTAACAGGCATTGAATTTAGCACGAGTTTGAAAGATAAAGCAGCAGTGCCAATTACGAAGGTCAGGACTGAAGCCTTCAGAAGTGGTCATACTGTGCACAAGTTTTAAACTTATACTAATTCAACCTTTTTGTGTCCTATGGTCTGCGGTGTTTACGTCAAGATTATTTCCTCCCCTCCTATTCCCTACAAAACAGAAATGAAGAGGGGAACAGGAAAGGGGAGGTGAGATTAGGGGGCAGAGTGACTTTGCTCTGTCTCCTCCAGGTTCATCTCCTCCTTTTCGCTGCAGCCTGCCTGGATGGGAGGGACTGGAGCAGAGCACCCCTGTTGCTCTGCCTCTTAAGTCTGAAAGGAAGTGCCAGAATTGTGTTCCAGGCCATTCCCCCCCACAAATTAAGCCCTGGGTCTCGCAAACAATCTGTGCAGAGGCGCATTTCCACCTGCTTCTTTCAGCTGTGCGCATTCCTAGCATTCCTCTGGCCCTGGCCACTGCCTTCTTTTACTGTTTGGCTATCTTCAGGTCATCTGATAATGATCGCTCCACGTTCTCTCTTCTGCTTGGCACACGGCAGTGCCTTGCCCCCTCTTTGCATACAGCTCCGTGGAATTCTTCACCCCCAAAGCTCATCTCCTCTTTTTTTTATGACACTGAAACATAACTGCCAAGCATCCAAGCCCCTCCTTGAGCTTTCTTAGGGCACTTCTCATTCTCTCTGTTCCTTCGGGGTGTCCACTCTGTTTGTTTCAAATCTTAGTGTTGTCTGCAAAATGACAATTTTTTCCTGCTAACCCTCCGCAGTATCGCTCACATATTAAACAGAATTGGGGGGCCAGGACAGATCCTTGACACGCTCCGCTAATCAGCTTTTGTTCCTCAGTGTCTCCTTTTATCACTACCTTCTGCTGTCTATCACCCAACCATTTTCTTATCCAGTCAACCATCTTGGGTCTGACTTCTAGGCTGCTCAGTTTATTGATGAGCCTCCTACGTGGGACAGTGGCAAAAGTGTAACATCTATGCTAATGTCCCATTAAAGGATCCAAGAACCATATCTCAAATATAGGGGCCGATGCAATACAGTGCGCTCGGCCGAGCGCACTGTATAACCCGCACACCGACGCAGGTTAAATAGGCGCTAATCCATCCCCTAATGCAATAGAGGGATTAGCGCCTATTTAACCCGAGTCGGACGTGGAGTGAATGAGATAGCGCTCATCACACGCAAATGCCTGTGAATGAGCCTATTACTCATTCACTGCGTCTCAGACTCACATTTATCGCCCAGCTATTAACGCCTGCTCCAGGTGAGCGCAGGTTAAAGAAGTAAAGAAAAGCAGAAAAAACTGCTTTTCTGTTCTTTTTTTTTTTTTTTTTTTTAAGTAAAAAAAACCCCAAAAAACTCTGCAGACTGCCCAGTAATGAAAATGGCGGCGGCAGTCGCGGCAGGGTCGCGTTAGCAACGAGGCGCTAAGGTCACGCAAGCGACCCTAGCGCCTCCTTGCTAGCGCGACCCACTATTTTGGATATTGCATGGCGTGCATGGCGCCTCCCTTGCGGGCGCCATGCACACATTAGGAAAGCGGGCGCTGACTTTTCAGCACCAGCTTTCCGCAATTTATATTGCATCTGCCCCATAGAGCTTTAGCTGTTACTTCTTCTCTACTGGTGTTAAGGGAATCTGAAAGTCCAGCATTCCCTGTCAGGAGGGGGAGGGAGGGCTTATGTTCTAGGCCTTGAATGCTGTTTAAATCTACTAATAATCACACTGGAAGCTGATACAGTTTCCAAATTATCTTGTACTGATTAATGGTGGAGAAATGGATGAAAAACTTCTGCTTACAGTTCTTGTTTACAAATCCATTTTACAGTTTTGGATTTTCACTAAATGTATAACCTTATGCTTCCAGTCATTTTGTTCTGTTAAGTCAATGAATTTTATTCCTTTTTCCTTTCCAATCACTGGGGTAGTTTTCAAACTTCCTCCCAATAGCTGGTGGATGGACCGTTAACCCAGTGTAATGCATCGGTGTAAAGTCCCATTTCTCATATCTTTTAGTCCATTAGCTCCGTGGTCTCCTCACTCCCTAGTTTGCACCTGGCCGGTGCTCCTCTCCTCTCTGGTTATCTCGATGAGATGGCCATGGATTCACCAGGTGAGTGCTACTGAGATCTTCCAGTTCCCAGGACTCCTCGTCCCTGGGAGTGAATGAGAACTCATTCCAGCACAAGGACGCAGAAGGTCCGTTGGTCCTCTGTGAGAGACACCACTTCCTCAAAATGGTACAGAAACGGAGTTCCCGTGCCCTAGGGTACTCGGGCAGATAACCAAAAAAAAAAAAATACTCCGAAAACAGGGGAATACAAAACCAAAGAGAAGAAGGGTGGGCAAACTTCCTCCTCCAAACAAAAGTTTTCCGAAAGGCAAGGTAATGCAGGCAGATGCGCCTTTTACTCTACCCAGATCTCATCCCTAGAGATGCAAGGGGCCTTTCCTAAGGAAAAAAGAGCCAAAAGAGGAGCAGAAGGTCTAAGTAAAAAATCCACACACTAAGATAGTGGCAGGGATTTATATACTCTGTGAGCTCACTGTCTCAGAACCCACAATAAAGCTCGCTCTCTTTTCCCCTCATAAGGATGGACTATTCCTCTTAGTAGGAACCCACTGGCTTCTCTACAGAAGTGTGACTGAAATTCAAGTATACCATGTCCAGAATATGCCCCTAATCTAATTGTCTAGTCACCCAGTCAAAGAAATTGATCAGATTTTGTGTGTCATGATCTTCCTCTGGTAAAACCATGCTGCGCCAGATATGCCCCCGGATGGATTCAAGATACTTCACTCTCCTTAGAAGAGTCTCCATTAAGTTTCTCACCACGGAGGTCAGACCAGCTGGCCTGTAGTTTACAGCCTCCTTCCTGCGTTTATTAAGCAGGGCAGTACCACTTGTCTCCAAAGATCGGCTGAACAGATCCATCAGTGTCCTCTGCATTACTGACTATTTTTGTAACTAATCTGGATATATCATTCGTCTCTCAGCCTTATTTTTGTTTGCAGTATTCCTTTACAACGATGTGGGTGTGTTTATTAATAGAGAACATGTTTTGGAAATGACATAAAATCTGATGTTGAAAACAATGGATTAAAGATACAGGGGTTAAGTTATTTGAAGAACTAAAATAAAAACATTTAAAAATAGTAAAGACCTATTACTGTGTTGACAGATTCACCACTACATTATCAAAGAGAAAACTAGGAATGATTTGAGGCTACAATAGGGCTCTTTCGGTCTGCTAACATTTCTGGAAAAATGTTTCCATTTTCTCTTACGTTATAGAATATGAATTAGTCTAGTAAATGAGGGAATTAGCAAGCACTTGGCATTTTGAAATTGTGAACTGGCAAATGAGGGAGGGAGAGGCTGGGAACATATTTTCACAGTTGCACAGCAGACAAACCACACTCCAAAGAGGAGAGAGTTCTCTTAGAAAATAGTACATTACTCCTGGGAGAATTCTGCGCAAAGAAATTTAAAATTCTGTGCACAAAATTCTGCAAACTTTATATTAGTCAAAATAACACAATTTACATAAGTCTTTTAAGTTATTACTTAAAGAAGCAGAACTTTTTAAATATTTTGAGCAGAATTTCCCTAGAAATTCACTGTAAGAGTGTCCCTTCCACTTGCTCTTCCTACTCCCCTGGCCACTTTGCCCTCTCAGGCCCCAACTCCTCCATCTGCCAGTATCTCTCCCCTCCACCTCTAGGCTCAACCTCTTTTACACTATTGCTGGTTCCAGAGTTTGACCCTGTTCTCACACAGGCTCCCTCTGTCCCTCTCTCTCTCTAATACACATGCACATACCCTCATACAGGCTCTCTCTCTTGCATACACACCTACATAAGCTCCCTTTCTCTTTCACACATACATCCTCACACAGGCTACCTATGTCTCTCTCTCACGCACACCTTCACACAGGCTCTGTCTCACACATACACAATCCCTTCACACAGACTAGCACCCTCACATACACACGATCCCTTTTTCATACACATGAGCTCTCAATCTCTTACACACACACACACACACACACTCCTTCACAATCTCCTCATATAGGCTCCCTCTCTCTGAAACCCACACTCAAGCATCCCTCCCCCGCACTCTTACCTCCCATGCTCTCTCTCACACCCTCCTGCTCTCTCACCTTCCCCTCACCCACACCCTTCCCCTCATATAGGCTCCCTCTCTCTGAAACCCACGCTCAAGCACCCCCCTGCTCTCTTACCACCCATGCTCTCTTTACATCCTTCTGCTCTCTCTCACCCTCCCCTCCCCCCTCTCACACACACACACACACACACACACACACACACACACACACATATATATACATTCTCTCTCACCGGGGCCTTCCATCTTCGCTGCGAGCGGAGCACACTCCGTTCACGGCACACGGGGTCCTTCCTTCTTCGCTCCATTCGTGGCATGCCGGGAGTCTCCTCTGCTATTTTCTGTGCAGAATTTGGCAATTCTGCGCAAGGGTGGGAATTCTGCGCAAATTCTGCGCTCCGCAGTAGCGCAGAATTCCCCCAGGACTAGTACATGTACGACACCACCTTGACAACACACAATAGATCTGAAATATTCTGATAAATATAAAATGGATTGCAGACGTGGAGGATCATAGAGCATATACAGTATTTTAATCCTGTTCCAAACAGACTATGTGGAGGGGATAAAGAAAACAATGGAAGAAGTGTTAATAAGTAATATTTCCAGAGATCAACCTTTTTGTGTCTGGGTCTCTCTTTCTCTAGTAAAAGAACAGACATGACATGGGGTGGCAGGAGTGTAAATAAAGGGTGGTTATTTACCCTTTCAAATAATACTAAAACAAGGGGACACTCCATGAAACTAACCACCAGCAGATTGAAAACCAATCGTAGAAATTACTTTTTCTCTCAACGCACTGTCAAGCTGAATTTGTTGCCAGAGGACATGAACATGGTGGGTGACTAGCATAGCAGGGTTTAAAAGAGGTTTGGAAAAGTTCAGCGCACATTATTAGCCAGGTAGACTAGAGAAAGCTGTTGCTATCCCTGGGCATGAGTAAGAGGAGTTAGACAACTTTATGGGATCTGCTGAGTATTATTTATGACCTGAATTGGCCACTGTCGAGAGACAGGATGCTGGGCTCGATGGACCTTGGTTGGACTTGGCATGGCAGTTCTTTAAGTTCTTTATAGGATCTTCTTAGCAGTAACTTGAAAGGACGTAACATGGAACTGGCTAAACAGAGAGATGGCTAAAGAAAGTGTAAGGGATTCAGAAGGCAAGGGAGAATCGCTGCCCGTTTTCTGCAGACATTGGAGACAAAAAGTTGATTTCCCATTTGAACCCAGAAAGTTCACTTCAGTTGAATAAAATTGACACTCTGGAAAGGTAGAAGAATGGGTACTGAAAAAGTGGAGACAGATTTGATGCATCCTGTGCTACTATGGTTCGTGTACAATTGCTGATTCAATATGACATGTCTCTGATCAGATGATTTTGTATAGCTGCCACATTAAAAAAAACAAAAACCAAAAACACACAAATTACAAAAAAGTGCCTTTTCCAGGCTTCAGTGGGACAGGTCATTTGGGGCTCACATGTGAGAGAAATGGGATGTCGCTTATTCAGATTGTTCTGCCAATGGGCTTTACTTGTTAATGTTTTGTAAAATGTATTGGTGCAAAAACAAAACAAACAAACAAAAAATGTTTTTCACTTTGTAGCACGCTTGCCCTTTTCTATACGAGTTCTCCTGGAAGCAGCTATAAGAAACTGTGATGAATTTCTGGTGAAGAAAGAAGATGTTGAGAATATCTTGAACTGGAGCGTGACGCAGCACAAGAATGTGGAAGTCCCGTTCAGGCCCTCTCGAGTTATTCTACAAGACTTCACGTAAGTCAGAAATCACCAACTGTGGTGGATTTAGGGTTTGGCCACCCCTAGGCACTGTTGGTGCTGTCCCCTCCATCTCTTTCCCCCCTCCCTTATCTGATAAGGTCTGACAACAGGGAGAAGGAAGTCTAAGGTACAGTCCCACAGTTTCCTGCAGGGGCTCAGGGGTAGCTTCTGTAGAAAAAAAATGTGAAAATTCTGAAGCATACTGACAAATGTCTCCATCTAGTTTTTTTTTTTATTCTGCCTTTCGTGACATTCAGGTACTGTAGGTATTTCTCTATCCCCAATCTAATTTGTACCTGAGGTGATGGGAGGGTAACATGACTTGCCCAGGGTCAAAAGGAGTATCAACGGGATTTGAACTCTGGCTTCCCTGCCTCTCTAATCACTAGGCTGCTGTTCCTCCTCCTGTTTCTGCATGCTGCCTGGGAGAGGAGGAGCTGGATTAGGAAGCAGAGTACTGAGTGAGAATTAGCACTGCTGGAAAGCAGTACATTTTCAGCCCACCTGCTGCCCCTGGAGTTTTGCTGCCCAGGGTATAGGCCCGGTGTTCCAATTCCAATTTGTCCCTGGTCACTGATGCTGTTTCATCCTTAGGAGGTGGGCTGGGGGAGGGGGGAAAAGATTTACAGTGACAGAGGAGTGCCTATGACTGCTTTCTCTTTAGTGCATAGAGCAGTGTTCATGTGGTAGAGTGAGTTTGGTCAAAGCAGTTTAGGTTCCGTTAAATAACAGTCCACAAGATAGTTTTTAGTAGGTTGGGAATATCAAAGCATAGTAGCGATTATCGCTGAAGTATTTTAGCTAATTTTAAACAAGGTTAGGAAACGAGTTTTTAGAGCATATTTAAAAGAGAGCGTACTGTGAGACTTTTTAAATAGTGTAAGAATGTCTTTCTTTGTCTCGTCCCTCTCCCCCTTCATAATGGGGATAATCAAGAAGAGTTGTAGTGTGTCTTGCCACAATACCATTTTGGTGTAGCAGCTGTAGTTTTGTGATTGTGATTGTATGTAAGAAGGAATAAGGATTTTTGTTATTGAGAGCAAGACTGGATGGATTTATAAGCTCCTGCCTATTGAGGAATATTGTATGTGAGTGAGAGCCAGTCAAGTTGATGAAAATGGTCTGATCTGGGTATGGCAAATGAAACTGAAAGGAAATCTGGTAGCCAAAGTTTGGACAAGTTGATTTTTATATAAAGGGGTCTAGAAGATGAGAGTGATCCAAATATGGAGCGACAAGGCAAGAGTAGATTTACAGGTATTGATGTCAAAGATGAGATGGAGTTTGGATATTTTATGAAGCTCAGATGTGTGTGTGATGTAGTCTAGGAGGAATTTGGGGAACTGAAGCTAAGTTTATAGTGGATGAAAAAACAGATTGTTCCTTTTCCTCCCGTTAGACCATGCCTTATACTAGGGATTTTCCCAGCTCCTCAGCAGCTGGAGATAGAGGACACACCTCCTTCATGACCTCATCATTGGTTATAAAGGAGGAGTGACCCTAGGTCCTTGCCAGTGGTCTCTGTCTCCTGCAGCTGTGAACAAGGGTAGACTGATCTTGCTGAAGCTCCCAGACCCAGGTTGAGACCTCGACCTGATTAAGCCCACTTGCTCCTGGGGCAACAGTCGCTCAGGATTGTTCATCTCCAGTAGAGCTGCCTCCCAGGAAGGTCACTGGTTGCGTACTCCCACGGGGTAGATCCCAGTACCGCTAGGGGACATGATAACCCCTAGTAGAAGACTCCCTTTTCTTAGGATTAGAGGAACAAGGAGAGTTTGTCCTTGGTGAGTTAACCTCGAAAGGTTTTTCCTCGTTCTCTCCTTCCTTCCTTGCCTTGACTCCTAGGAGAGATAAAGTTAATTGGGGGAAAAAAAGAGAAATGGAAAAGGTAAGGTGAAGGGGCCATGAGATTACAACATGAACGCAGCCGTGGACGGCTCAGAAGGCCTCCCAGAGGAGGAGAGTATAAAATTAAAGAGGACAGCAACTGAAGCTGGAAGAAAAAGTAGTGCTCTGTTGGGGCTAGCTTTGAAGCGCAGCCTGCTTAGTACTAGCACAGCTGGTGGTGGTTTGAGACAAGCAGCATGCAAATACAACCACATCCCCCGCCAGGAAAATGCATCAGAGATGCAAATGTACAGCCTGCGGTCAGAGCGAATCACCTGTGTTACCAAGTCATTTTTCCTGGCGGGCGATGACTCATCATCCCCCGGTTAGGCTCAATGAGGAGACCCCACCCCAAGGAGAAAGAGGATCTCAAGAGGGGGCTGGGCTAAGGTCAGATCTGGCCCAACCCACACTGGAAGAAGAAGACTCTCTGTGCCTTGGCCAGCTAGGCCCATGGGCTCCTCTGCATAGGCTTGCTCCAGGGGAGGGTTGAAGAGCAGGTTTTCTCACCCTATAGACAAGATTGGGAGGAACTTCGAGGAGAGTTACCTGGGGTTCCTCTATGGGATTTTTGCCAGAATTTTTAATGTTCATACACCAGGCCTTCTGTGCCATTCAAAAGCCAGAGACGATACCCATGTCAGTTATCCTGGATCTGCGTTCCCCCATCTGGGCAAAAGGCCCCAGCCCTTAAACAGTCCAAAGGGGACCCTAAGAGCCTCAGCAGCCAGCACTGTCTCCATAGAGGGATTATAATCAGGGGACGAATTGGATTATGGCATGCTTATAACTTTCCAGGAGGAAGGGCAATGCTTCACCACAGGGAGGAGCGCTCAGCCCTCATTACCAGTGGTTTTGCCTTCTCTAAAGATACCAGGCATCAAGTCCGAAGACCCTATCAGAAGGAGACACTATTTTGCAGGAGATGCCAGAGAACATGGCATTGAAGTGACTGGTACTGACAGAATGGGGTGCCCCACAAAGGGACACTCATAGCCCCAGATTGGCAGAGGAAATGGGCATGCTATTCAGGTGGACGGAAAGAAACCTGCTCCTTTCATCAGCATCTTACATTGAGGAAAGAGAAAATTTCCAAGCAGGTTTTCTCAGCAGAAAGAGTTTCAACCCAGGGGCATGGGAACTTGCCAAGAAGTCTTCCAGATGATACTCGAACAGCGGGGTCCCCCATTCTTAGTCATGATGACAACTCAAGCGAATTCCAAAGCCAATATATTCTTCAGCCGCTGAACGGAAGCAGGGTCCAACGGAATAGATACCCTGATCAGGCCTTAGCCAAAGGCCTAGACAAAGGCTTGGCCTTTAGATCTCTGAAAGTACAGGTCGTGTCCATAATCTGCTATAGAGGTCGCATCAGAGGTACTCAAGTAGCTGGATATAATGCATGTCTTAAAGAGGGTAAAGCAACCCCCCCCCCCCCAATAGGCCTTTTATCCCTCAATGGGGTCTCAGTATGGTCCTCAGAGCCCTAGTAAGGACTTCCTTTGAACCTAAGAACATTTCATTAAAGACCACTTTCCTGGTGACTATTTGCTCACCTAGGCACATCTCAGAACTACAGGCTGTCTCATGTAGAGACCCCTATTTCGTGTTTTCTTCCACTGTCACCTTCTGACCAGTACAGTCATTCCTTCTCAGTTATGTCTCTCTTCCACTTAAACCAGGCAATATATCTCCTAGCCTTAAAAGGAAGAAAATTTTGGGGTAAGGAGGAAAGGCTGCATCTGATGATGACCAACCCCTTCAGAAAGACAGACAGACAAATTGTTTGTGTTCTTTGGGGGGTCCTTGAAAGGGAAAAGCAGCCTCCAAGGCTACACTAGTTAAGTGGATTAAAGAAGCAATCTCATCAGTGTTTTTACTTAATGGTAGGCAAGCACCAGTGGCATTCTGCACAAATTCGTCAAGGATACAAGCATCGTCCTGGGCAGAAGTATCTTCTGCCCAGGACGATTGTCTCCCCAGACAAAAACCTTTGAGGCTGCCATTTGTTCATCCCTGCATTCATTCTCTAAATATTAGACTGGATGTGCAAATCAAGGCAGATGTGGTTTTTGGGGTACAGGTCCTTAAGGCAACCCTGTCTTCCTCCAAGGCTAGTTCAGTTTTGGTAACTCCCAAATGTAAAGATTGGTCTAGCAGGAGGAAAAGGTAAACTTTTATCTTAGCTGATAATTTCCTTTCCTTGAGTCCTGCTAGACTAGTCCAGGACCCAGAATACAGGAGCTGCCATCATAGATGTTAATCTGGTCTTTCTCTCTCCCTCTCCATCCCCCATCCCAAAAGGGCTAGCCTCATAGGATCCAGATACTCTTAAATTATTTCTGGTAGGGGAGCCGGTGGTTGTCGAGAGAGGGGGCAACCGGGACCTGTCGCCGCACTTTGAGACCTATTATTCATCTGTTTGAGACCCGGAACATCGAAACCCGCTTACCTGGTGCTGGATTGAAGCGGCAGGACTCACAATGAGGCCAACGAGTGACGTCAGTGCAGGGCGTCTGCTACTATAAAGGAAGTAGCAGACGTTCCTTACCTGGGAGCCGGTGGTTGTCGAGAGAGGGGGCAACCGGGACCTGTCGCCGCACTTTGAGACCTATTATTCATCTGTTTGAGACCCAGAACATCGAAACCCGCTTACCTGGTGCTGGATTGAAGCGGCAGGACTCGCAACGAGGCCAACGAGTGACATCAGTGCAGGACGTCTGCTACTATAAAGGAAGTAGCAGACGTTCCTTACCTGGGAGCCGGTGGTTGTCGAGAGAGGGGGCAACCGGGACCTGTCGCCGCACTTTGAGACCTATTATTCATCTGTTTGAGACCCGGAACATCGAAACCCGCTTACCTGGTGCTGGATTGAAGCGGCAGGACTCACAATGAGGCCAACGAGTGACGTCAGTGCAGGGCGTCTGCTACTATAAAGGAAGTAGCAGACGGCGCGCAGCCGCTGTCGGCGTGCTGCCTAAGCCGCGCGCTCCGAAGGGGCGCGCGGCTTGGACCAGCGAAGGCTGGAAGGCTGCCACGTTTCCTGGTTTTGAAGTTCACATCTCACCCCCCTTCTCCAAACCAAATAAGTTTATGTACGACAGAAGAGTGAGTAGATACCCTAATCTTGTTTAATTTTTTAAAGTTACTTAAATATGCCGCATAAGAAAAGGAAAGGTAAGGCAGGATGCCTCAACCCCAGCCAGACCTAACCTTGTTCAAACGACACTAGAAGGTATCTACTCAATTACAGAACATAGTACCCCAGAGAGTCCCATTATAGTGGAGGATACGGAGCATGTATCACCACTATCGGGAGAGGTTAGTCTAAGTCCTGGGGTCCCAACCACACCCGCACCATCAATGTCTAATATTACCACCAGACTGCTAGGCTCACCTATAGTTTTGAATTCGACTAAGGGTTTGAGCCCGTTTGAGGAAGACTCTGGTGAAAGGATGATAAGACCGGAAGAACAAAAAGGAAGAAGTTTGTCTTCCTCTATTCCAACAGAGATGCGGAATATTGAAAACACCTGTGGTCAAGCTGTGGTATCTGAAGGGAGTATGATTACCCCCTCCCCTGGGACTGCTCCTGAACAAGATCTCTTAAATGTAGTAAATGTGCCCTTTGCATCTAATTCTAAACTGGGGGGTGTTAAACATGTTTCTTTAGAGATGCTGTGGTCTGCCATAGTATCATTGCAGAACAATATTGCAAATTTAAATACGAACATAAAAGATATGCAGTCCACATTGTTAAACTTAAATCCTTTAGTGACGAATAATGAAGTTTCCTTAGGGAAGGTAAAAGAAGAACTAACGATAATGAAAGAAGTACAAACATCAATAATAAAGGGAGAAAATATCTTAACAAAAAAAATGGAAAATTTGGAAAATGCAATTAGATATTGCAATTTAAGATTTGTAAATTTTCCTAAATGTATAATGACCTCAGCTATAGAACAGCTTAAAGATTATTTTAAAGGTATTTTGTTATTGACAACTGATAATCTCCCTTTAATCATAAATGCCTACTTTTTGGAAGAAAGAAATTTAAATGTAAATGTAGAATTACCTCCACAAGAGAATACTTTAAATGTGACAGATTTATTAGAAACCTCATATTCTGCCCAGATTGAGAAACGAGGCACGTTAATGGTGAAATTTGCCCATTCTTTGGAAAGGGATAAGGTCTTAAAGTTATTTATGCAAAAAAGAACCTCAGAAAATATGGGTATATCCTGATGTGTCAAAAGAAACTCAATTAAAGAGAAAAAAATTTATTAGTTTAGCGAATGAGGCTAGAACATATGGAATTCGTATTTTTATAAGATTTCCCAGTAAATGTATTATGTATGTGAATGGTACAAAATTTGTATATTTTGATCCAATTGATTTGGAGAGATACTTGGGGGAGTATAGGAACCAGAGAGGGGGGGGCAGAAACCTCAGAAATTTCAGATCTTGCCCCAAATGTTGGGAATGTAATGAATGAATAATCTGTAATAATTCTGTCTTGTTTTTGTTAAAATTATGTTAGAATAATGCTCTATAGGCTCCTCATCTGTTTAGTAATATGGAATCAGGTAAATGGAGCAAATTTAATTTCAATATAAGATGGGAAAGTGTTATGGTTAAAAATGATGAGATTGGCTTTATTTTCTGATCCTTAAAAATTCAATGTATATTGAATACGAATATGAATAGTTTTTGAAATGTAAACTTAAATTCATAAATAAAGAATTAAAAAAAAAAAAATTATTTCTGGTAGGGGATACATATGGGCCTTTGTATCTTAGAGTAGGTCTTTGTTTGGGTGCTTTGGCCAAAGGCTACTGGCAAGTGTCTAGGGCCACTTCTCCCTTACAGACAGTGAGGAGGTCATGAAGGAGGTGTGTCCTCTGTCTCCAGCAGATGAGGAATGGGGAAATCCCGAATGTAAATACTGGTCTAGCAGGACTCAAGGAAAGGAAATCATCAGATAAAATTTCACCATATTCTTGCAGAGGAATGTATGATTTCACCTGCAGTGATGAAAGCAGCAGATTTGGTGTGCCAAAATAAATGTTCGCTATTTCTGTAGTAGTTTAATTTGAGTTTATTGATCAGGAAAAGATTAGAAGAAGTGGTAATCAGTGAAGAATGGTAAACAGCAATGTTTCTGCATACTTTCCACATATAGTAGATATGATTACAAAATCCCAAATGAGAGCATGGTACACAGGGCCCGATGTCCTAAATGTTACTCTCATGGATACAAAAGGGGAAAAACCCTTTAGTACATCTGGCCCACAGTGACGTGCTATGAAAGAGTAAAGGGTCTGGTGTAGAAACCTGGAGAGTCCCAGAGGAGAAAAGAGCAGAAGGAAATGAATACCCATGAACTGATCGCAAGGGAGGACTTTAGCTTAGCCGGTGAAGTGGGAATGATCCCAGCACAAGATAGGAATGGGCCAGGGATTCACAGTGATAAAGAAGAGAAATGAGAAGTGTGATAAAAGAATGGAGGGGAGAGAGGAAGGAATTTAACTTTTTTATGTGGAATGTGGATCATTGAGGACGTAAGTGAAGTAGTCTGATCTCACATTACGGTGAGGCAGAAAGGAATTCAAAAGCCTGTGAACACTGATTGCTGCAAGAGCAGGGAGATTGGTCTGTAATTGGAGAGGTGGCATGGAATGGCTCAGAGAATGGATGTTTTGGATTTGTTTGGGGTTTTTTTTATAGATTAGTAATGAGAACTGGTTTCAAGCACTTAGGAAAGAGACCAGAGTATAGACGAGATACGGTTAATAAGGGAATTTTCAAAGGCATTTCCACCACTACAACAGTGCTGAACCTGTGGAAAAGGCTCGTTGTAAAACTGCCTGCCCAATAGGCAGGCAAACTTCTGGGCCTATACCCTCTATGTATGTAAGTTTACCTGGCCTGAGCGGGGGCATTCCTGAGGTAGAGCTGGGGATGGGTTCAGACTTATGTGAATATTGTGGCTTTTTCAAAAGTGTGCACGGAAATTTTCCCCAAAAAAATGTCTGTGTACGGCTTAGCAGGTGTAATTTGTGTGGGTAGGATTTGGTGGGGTAATTTTTTTTTTTTTTTTTCACAGCAAAAACACGCATAAGTTCACTTTGCAAGTTGGCATAACTCAATGTGCATATTTGCCTAATTGTTCAGGCAGGCTGGTACAGAATTACCCTCTATAACTGTGAGGAGTTAAAATGGTGGGGAAGGTTCCAAACAGTAGAGAAGATAACATAGAGGGTAATGGCGGATTTAGGATTTTTTTGCCCCTAGGCACCGTTGGCGGCGGCGTGCCCCTACGGGTAAAGTCGGAGCACGGGGAGCAGAAGGCCTACGGTTTCCTGCGGCAGCTCAGGCGAAGGTTCTGTGGCAAGAAAGTGAAAGTTCGAAGCACGTCGACAAGCATTTCCATCTTTTATACCACATGATACAAATAAAGCTTTCCAGCCTTGCTTTATTTTCTTTCTGTTGGGTGAGGAAAAGGGATCTCAAGTGCCAGTTCAGGGAGGAGATTGGAGAAATGGGGGTAGAAGGCCAGGGAATAGGGGGGAGGCAATAGGAGAGAGAAAAAGAACTGGATATGAGGGGGGCGAGGGAGGAGAGAGAATATCAGGGATGGGAGAGGGAGGGGGTTCTGGGATTGAAAAAGGGGAGTAGGAGGGGTTGGAGCATTGCCAATGGGGATGGGGAGGAGGAGGCAGGTGTCTCTGTCAAGCTCTGGCCTGATCCTTCTTACAGTCTCCTCTCTAATCTCCCTCCCAATCTGGAATATTTACCCCTGCACCAACCCCCTTTTCTATCGCTCCACAAACACTGCCCCTCCCACCCCTCCCACCCCACCCTCCCCAATTCCCCTCTCTGTCACACACAGACACATGCCCTCCCCCAGCTGATCTCCTCTCATCCCATAGCCTCACTCCTCACCCCCAATGATCCCCCACTCAGCCCCTCCTCACCTTCCCAAATGATCCTCCTTTCTTTTGTCTGCACCAGGCTCTCCACCCCTACCCCCATTCCTGAATGACAGGAGGGGAGGGGCTGGATTAGGGATCGGAGTAGCTCTTGCTATGTCTGCACCCTCTCCCCTTTTGTTCCTTGCATGATGCTTGGAAGAGGAAGGGCTGGGTCAGGAGAGATTCAGCACAGCTGGAAGGCAGCAGATCTTAAACCTTGCTGCCCCCAGATTTTTGCCGCCCTAGGCAACTGCTTCAAATCCAGGCCATTGGAGCAAATAGTTAACTAGGAAACGTGAAAACAGTTGTGAACCCTGGAATCGGATTTTTAAAAAAATGAAATGTAAATGGGTGGGAGTAGTCAGAGGGGTAGGAATAGATGAAGTAATAAATTATGTAGAATCTTGCAGATTATTTGAACCTTTGAACCGAAAAAATAAAGCTACAAAGCAGAAGGGTAAGAGACTGTAATAAGAACTGGAGAAGGATATGAGAGAATGTGTGATGAGGTGTGTCTTTGGGTTAATAGATGATGAGAGTGGAGAAGGGAGCCCAAAGATTTACTAAAAGCTGATGGGGGGAGATATGTTTCCCTCTCTTCTGATCCCGGGGGCCGGTAGTGAGGACAGTCCTGTTTTAGGGTAGTGGTGAACCATGGCTGGGTGTTAAGAAGTCTTGATCATCTGTAGTGTATCTATAGTGATTATCTGTAGTGTATTATCAAGTGTAGCAGAGATTGATGGCAGTGGGTCTGGAGTAGCCAAATCCGTGGCACTCTCAGCAAATAAAGGAAAGGAGAGCATGAAGAAATCAGAAGAGTAAGTAGAAAAGCCCAGAGACCTGTGGTTTTGCCTGTGCAGCAGGTCATGAGAGGAAGTGATGCATAGGGATTTCAGACGTAGCCAGAAAATAGATGGTGATGGCAGAGAGGCATGATATAGGCCAGAAAAAAAGATATAAAGCACAGGTGATTTTTCTTTAACTTATTTTTTGGGGGCTTGGCATATTCCTCATGCATGCTTGGGCTTCCTACTCAAATCAGAACTTGCTCCCGACTGGGCCACAGAACCAGGAGTCTTCCATTTGCCCTAAATCCAGGCAACTGGGTGTGGCTATTGTGCAATGACAACTGTCTTCTGCCTTCCCTCCCCCGCCCCCTCCCCTCGGGGCTGAGCGTGCTGCCTCCACTTGGTAGTCACATCGTCAGTTGCTAGAAGGCACACACTACTTGCTCTTGCTAGGTGTCTGAAAATGTACTTGGTGTACAGAGTCTATAACTTTTTGTTCTATCTCAATGTTTTTCACAGAATAGGGGATGTTGTCATTTCACAACAACATGAAAACAATGGCAGCGATATTTCCTTTCTTCTATGTCGTTTCCTATCCAAAGTGGCACACAAAATTAATGAAATACTGTTTGTGGTGTTTGTTGTTGTAGCACACGTTTGTTTTTTTTGGGGTTTTTTTCATAATGCTCATACTTTGCAGATACCACAGGTAAAATGCTTTAGTGCACATATTTTGCAAAATGTGCGTGTTGTAAAAAAAAAAAAAAAATAGCATGCACTGAAAAATCACAAGAAACAAAACGATATAGGTGGAGAAATGAAATGGAAACTGAAACAAAACTATCTTTTTTTTCATGACCACCCCTATCACGGAGTGTAGTTAAGGCTTTACCAAGTAGTGTTCCAGTTTTTATTGTTATAACTGGTGTTTATAGTTCATTTGTAGCCAGAACCATCGCACGTGTCTGCTTTGACCTGGCGTAAGAAAGGTGACCACCTTGAATTCTATGTTACGTATCTGTCATGCAGGTAGAGCCCTGCGTTTATCTAAGAGAGGATTACTTAGAGGTGCCTTACTTACGTCATGGGTGAAACCAGAGAATAGGGCCTTTTCTATTGCTGGTCCCAGTTTTTGGAATTCTTTTCCTGAAACAGTTTTGTAGACAACTGAAAGCCCACCTTTTTACCATGGGTAAAACATGCTACCTACGAAATGGCGCATCCTGGGTGATAGGCAGGGCCTGAGTGTTGTGCTTTGAGCCACATGGTTCAAAGTGTACCCTTCAGGCCCCTCCGGCAAGGGACAGGGGAGGATGGCACAGAAGAGCATCTTCTATGGTTCAAAATGATGTGAGCCAGTGAGTGAGGATTGCTGGTGACAGTAAACGGCGCATCTTCTTTTTCCGGGACAGGTGAGAAGGAGAGGGGGAAATACCAGCGCTTGCCAGCTGAAATTTGTGGGGGCCATGGCCCGTGTGCATACTTTTAATAAGAGGAATCCATGTTGCCTGAACACATTTTCAGCTACTGTAAATAGGTGTCTTCCTTGCATGAGGCTTCTGTAGATGTTCATTCATGCAGGACATGGCCAAGAATTTCCCTTAAAAAAAAAAAAGCCAAGTTTGGATCATTAATATTGACATGTAACTGCCTCTTTTTTTAGGGGTGTTCCTGCGGTGGTTGATTTTGCTGTTATGCGTGATGCTGTGAAAAGGTTGGGAGGAGAACCAGAAAAAATCAACCCCGTCTGTCCTGCTGATTTGGTCATTGATCATTCCATCCAAGTTGACTTCAACAGAAGGTAAGGGATCCAAAACCATGAGACCACAGCAAAAAAAAAAAAAAAAAGAAAAGTAAACCAGCCCTTGAAATTTCTTGATCAAACCCAAGGAATGTTGAGCAAAATCTTAGGTGTATTTCACCTACAGCCCTGCCCAGCAGCACACGACCAGAACTGCAGAGAAGACTTTCTCTAAGAGACTTACTGTGCTGCTAGTATCGTAGGACACGTAGGAATTAATGTTTCTGGATTATTTATAAGCCTGATTTGGAAACATGCAGGCAATATTACTTGACAGGGTGTGCATTAAAATATTTTGATGAGTGCCCCCGGGCTCTTGCTGGTTTTCCTTAAAATATATCGCTTGCTTCCCCCCCTCTTTACAAAGCTGTGGACTGTAGTCATTCCCTAAAGAACCAAATGAGTTAAAAGGGAGTTTCCTGTACTGCTTATGTAATTTGTGTCCACATACTTGCAGTGTCAGCATTACTGGTGGCTGTTTGAAATTCGTGATGCACTTTGGTCTGTTAAGAAATAGTTGACTCAAGTGTTAGGTGAAATTACAAAGTTAGAGTTGGCAAAAGCCATCTGACTTGATGCTTTAGAGATATGACCGCCACCCTCCCCTCACCCCTGCCACACACACACACATTCCACAGGTACACACCACACCCCAAAAGACCAACACTGATACTGGAGTAGTTGTACATCATGGGGTTGATATTCAGAAGGGTTTGTTGAGCTATAGCTTCAGGAGGTAGCCAGACAAACCTAGGGTTGTAAATGCTCCCCTATCGCCCTCCCCCAACCAGATAAGTTTTAACTGGGTAAGTCATCATCCAGCTAGAACTTACCCAGGTATAGAAGGGGCATTGCAGAGGCATCCTGGGGGCGGCGGGGGCTTCAACCTAGCCAGGTAGCGCCAGTAGTCCATGCTGGGGTAAATCTGTCCGTGGTGTAAAGCAGGTCTCGGGTTATCCAGGTAAGTCTGCCTGGCTAACTTTAACCCTAACCAGGTGTATTCAGCAGAACTTGTTTGCTCCTAAATATCCCAGCCGAAGTTAGCAGGCTAAGTTGGGGGTGGGTGGGGGAGAAATCATGGGCTGTAGCAGCCCAGTTCCACCCCTCCCCACCTGTCAAAAAAAAAAAAATATCTATATACATATATATCTATATATATTTATATCATGAGCTGCAGCAGTCCAATCCTGCCCCACTCTCCAAGTTTATAAAAAAAAAAAAAAAAAAAGTTACTGCAATAATGACCCAATCCCTAATACCCCAGTGGAAGGAGGAGACATTCGCTTACCTTACCTGCACTGAGATATTCATTTATTCTCTGCTCTCCTGCCAAGGCTGGTCACATCGCTGGCAGCTGACAAGCCCCTATTCAGGACTCTGTTGATCTCTGTGTGTGTGGTTAAAGTGGTTTATAGTCTACAGTTTTTGAAAAACAAAATATAAAATGAAGAACTCAGAAAACCTAATTAGGCAATGAAGGCGGTAGGGAGTTTTCTGCATTTATTGTGCTGTGAAAGAAGATCCCGCAAGGAGGATAGTACTGCACAGTTACAAATGTTGGTTTTTTTTTTTTTTGCTTGTATCAAGGGGAGATGCCTCAGACCTTGACTCTCTGATTAATGTTACCACTATTAAAAAAAAAAAAAAAAAGTAACTGTTATTGCTGAAGTATTTTTTTTTTAATCTCTCACTAGGCAAATAACATTATCTGTGTATGTATTGAATTAAAAAGAATGCACTAGGCCTGCTCTTTATTCGTGTCTTATATAATACTCTTTTGCAGGAGACTAGAAGAAGTGGTATAGCACAGGGACAGTGAGCCTTCAGCGGGTCAAATACAAATTAGATCGTTAGCAGAAGTCGTTACCATGTATAGCCTTTTTTTGGCCTCTGTTAAATGATCTCGTCTCTGAAGCCCACATCTCTAAAAGGAAAACTACTCATAGCACTGGTTGCCCACAGGAGAGACTAAGGACTTAATGGTCATGGAAATTCCATAATATATCGGGCTTGGTAGTGTGTCCGTCAGTGCTCGCGCATGTTCCCCAGCCCGCCGATAGATGGCGCTATAATATATCGGGCTTGGTAGTGTGTCCGTCAGTGCTCGCGCATGTTCCCCAGCCCGCCGATAGATGGCGCTATAATATATCGGGCTTGGTAGTGTGTCCGTCAGTGCTCGCGCATGTTCCCCAGCCCGCCGATAGATGGCGCTATAATATATCGGGCTTGGTAGTGTGTCCGTCAGTGCTCGCGCATGTTCCCCAGCCCGCCGATAGATGGCGCTATAATATATCGGGCTTGGTAGTGTGTCCGTCAGTGCTCGCGCATGTTCCCCAGCCCGCCGATAGATGGCGCTATAATATATCGGGCTTGGTAGTGTGTCCGTCAGTGCTCGCGCATGTTCCCCAGCCCGCCGATAGATGGCGCTATAATATATCGGGCTTGGTAGTGTGTCCGTCAGTGCTCGCGCATGTTCCCCAGCCCGCCGATAGATGGCGCTATAATATATCGGGCTTGGTAGTGTGTCCGTCAGTGCTCGCGCATGTTCCCCAGCCCGCCGATAGATGGCGCTATAATATATCGGGCTTGGTAGTGTGTCCATCAGTGCTCGCGCATGTTCCCCAGCCCGCTGATAGATGGCGCTATAATATATCGGGCTTGGTAGTGTGTCCGTCAGTGCTCGCGCATGTTCCCCAGCCCGCCGATAGATGGCGCTATAATATATCGGGCTTGGTAGTGTGTCCGTCAGTGCTCGCGCATGTTCCCCAGCCCGCCGATAGATGGCGCTATAATATATCGGGCTTGGTAGTGTGTCCGTCAGTGCTCGCGCATGTTCCCCAGCCCGCCGATAGATGGCGCTATAATATATCGGGCTTGGTAGTGTGTCCGTCAGTGCTCGCGCATGTTCCCCAGCCCGCCGATAGATGGCGCTATAATATATCGGGCTTGGTAGTGTGTCCGTCAGTGCTCGCGCATGTTCCCCAGCCCGCCAATAGATGGCGCTATAATATATCGGGCTTGGTAGTGTGTCCGTCAGTGCTCGCGCATGTTCCCCAGCCCGCCAATAGATGGCGCTATAATATATCGGGCTTGGTAGTGTGTCCGTCAGTGCTCGCGCATGTTCCCCAGCCCGCCGATAGATGGCGCTATAATATATCGGGCTTGGTAGTGTATCCGTCAGTGCTCTCGCATGTTCCCCAGCCCGCCGATAGATGGCGCTATAATATATCGGGCTTGGTAGTGTGTCCGTCAGTGCTCGCGCATGTTCCCCAGCCCGCCGATAGATGGCGCTATAATATATCGGGCTTGGTAGTGTGTCCGTCAGTGCTCGCGCATGTTCCCCAGCCCGCCAATAGATGGCGCTATAATATATCGGGCTTGGTAGTGTGTCCGTCAGTGCTCGCGCATGTTCCCCAGCCCGCCGATAGATGGCGCTATAATATATCGGGCTTGGTAGTGTGTCCGTCAGTGCTCGCGCATGTTCCCCAGCCCGCCGATAGATGGCGCTATAATATATCGGGCTTGGTAGTGTGTCCGTCAGTGCTCGCGCATGTTCCCCAGCCCGCCGATAGATGGCGCTATAATATATCGGGCTTGGTAGTGTGTCCGTCAGTGCTCGCGCATGTTCCCCAGCCCGCTGATAGATGGCGCTATAATATATCGGGCTTGGTAGTGTGTCCGTCAGTGCTCGCGCATGTTCCCCAGCCCGCCGATAGATGGCGCTATAATATATCGGGCTTGGTAGTGTGTCCGTCAGTGCTCGCACATATTCCCCAGCCCGCCGATAGATGGCGCTATAATATATCGGGCTTGGTAGTGTGTCCGTCAGTGCTCGCGCATGTTCCCCAGCCCGCTGATAGATGGCGCTATAATATATCGGGCTTGGTAGTGTGTCCGTCAGTGCTCGCGCATGTTCCCCAGCCCGCCGATAGATGGCGCTATAATATATCGGGCTTGGTAGTGTGTCCGTCAGTGCTCGCGCATGTTCCCCAGCCCGCCGATAGATGGCGCTATAATATATCGGGCTTGGTAGTGTGTCCGTCAGTGCTCGCGCATGTTCCCCAGCCCGCTGATAGATGGCGCTATAATATATCGGGCTTGGTAGTGTGTCCGTCAGTGCTCGCGCATGTTCCCCAGCCCGCCGATAGATGGCGCTATAATATGTCGGGCTTGGTAGTGTGTCCGTCAGTGCTCGCGCATGTTCCCCAGCCCGCCGATAGATGGCGCTATAATATATCGGGCTTGGTAGTGTGTCCGTCAGTGCTCGCGCATGTTCCCCAGCCCGCCGATAGATGGCGCTATAATATATCGGGCTTGGTAGTGTGTCCGTCAGTGCTCGCGCATGTTCCCCAGCCCGCCAATAGATGGCGCTATAATATATCGGGCTTGGTAGTGTGTCCGTCAGTGCTCGCGCATGTTCCCCAGCCCGCCAATAGATGGCGCTATAATATATCGGGCTTGGTAGTGTGTCCGTCAGTGCTCGCGCATGTTCCCCAGCCCGCCAATAGATGGCGCAGGCGGCTCCCTGGCCACCTTGGAGGCTCAAACACACCAGAGGTACGAAGGACAGCGGCCATCGCAGGACAGGCAGAATATAGCAGAGGGGAGACCTGGCATGCCACGAGCATAGCACATCCCGCGGCACATGCGCCATTCGCAGCGAGGATGAAGGCCCGACGCACCGTTTGCGGCAAAAAGGGAAGGCCCCCGTGTGCCACGATTGGCACGCCCAGGCCTTAGTCTTCGCTGTGAACAGAGATCATGTACTGCGGGACACGCTCCGTTCGTGGCATGCCGGGGTCTCTGCTGCTATTTTCTGCTCAAGGCGAAAATGGAAGGCCCCCGTATGCCGTGAACTGCGCGCTGGGCCTTCATCTTCGCTGCGAATGGCGTGGGTCCCGCGGCATGCTGGTGAGAGAGAATGTGTGTCGGGGAGTGTGAGAGAGAGCATGGGGGGATGCTGGTGAGAGAGAATGTGTGTGTGAGAGGGGGATGACAGCATGGTTGGTGAGAGGGGGATGGGGAGGGTGTGAGAGAGAGCATGGGAGGTAAGAGAGGTTGGGTGGGGGGATGCTTGAGTGTTGGTTTCAGAGAGAGGGATCCTATATGAGGGGAGGGGGATGCCGGTGAGAGAGAATGTGTGTGAGAGAGGAGAGGGGGTATGGAGGAGTGCGAGAGACAGCTTGGTTGATAAGAGGGGGAGAGCGCGGGATGCTTGACTGTGGGTTTCAGAGAGGGAGCCTATATGAGGGGATGTGTGTGTGTGTCAGAGAGTGAGGGAGCCTGTATGAGGTATGTGGAAGGGACACTCTTACAGTGAATTTCTAGGGAAATTCTGCTCAAAACGAGCAGATGTGCCAATAAAAAGGCTGGCCACCCGGGCGTAGAATGGGTACAGTTGCTAGTTTAAATTTATTCTCCTAACTTTGTAGGTGACCCTCCAAAACTAGGACTCATTTAGCAAGACTGTGTGGGGAAGCTTGAACTGTCCCTGACACTTCTGTGGATAAGAGGAGAATTTCCATTTAAAATGTTAGGTGTCCATCACCTCTGTGCACAAGGCTTATGAAGACAGGCTCAGGTTCACCTTGGAGAAGAGACAGAGGGGAAATGATAGAGGTTTATAAAATCATGAGTGATGTGGAACAAGTTGAGGGAACGGTTATTTACCCTTTCAAATAGTACCATGTCTAGTGGACATTTCCTTAAACTTGCAGGAAGCAGATTTAAAACAAATTTGAGAGGTTTTTTTTTTTCCCAGTCAAGGCACAGTTAAGCTGTGGAATCTGTTGCTGGAGGATGTGATCAAGGCCAGTAGTATAGCTGGGTTTAAAAAAAAAAAAAAAGAAAAAGATTTGGACAAGTTTTGTGCCGAACAGGTTCATTAACCATTATTAGGCAGGTAGACGTTGGTGTCTCCACCTCTTGCTTCTGGGCGTGAGTGATGTGCTATTAGAATTTGTTGGATTCTTCCAAGTGACCCGGGAGACAGGATGTTAGGCAGTGTTGTCCATAGGAATGTTATTCCCATGGGAATCCCATGGGATGGGATGGGACGGCACACATTTGTATTTCCCATGGTAGTCGATACTTGATATTGTAAAATAAATTTAGGCTGAAATTTGCAGTTGCGTAAGTGCAACAAAATAGAATTCATTCATCATCTATGTAACTGCATGGTGCTATGAGAAGGATTTCGAGTCTAAAGAATAATTCAGGTTTTCCTAGATTTTTTAAAGGCTCTGTCTAGGTTTTCTCAATTTAACGAGCGGCAACACTGCCAGACTGGCACATTGCGCATGCGCGCGGCTAGTCAGCCATTGCTGCTGTGTTGTTGATTGTCGTCTTTGGCGTTTTGTAAATACAAAGCTAGTTTTAATCTGGTGTAATCTGTTTCGTTGCTGAATTTCATTCTGAATTGCTAATTTCAAATAATTTGTGAAGGCAGGAAGGTAGTCACTTGAAGTCACGGTGTTACTGAGTACAGGCTGTGTAAGCCCCAGAGGTCCATCTTTGTACATGTAGTCCTATTTAGTAGACACTAAACGTAAACTTTCATAAATTTAATAATTTTATTTGAACTGTATTCCATATTAATATTGTAATGGGAATCCCATGGGATGGGATGGGATGGGACAGGCATAAATTGCCATGGGATGGGATGGGACAGAAAAATATGTCCCATGGACAAGCCTGAGTTAGGTTCTGATGTACCTCTTTATGTACACATTTTCCAAGTAAACTGAAAGACAAACAAACCTAAAGCCTTGACACTGCTCCTCAGCGCTCAGTCAGTTTTATTTTTCCTATGCCCTCAGCTGTAGTACACAGAGTGTGTGATATGCGAGGGCACAATAATCCCTTTTTCATAAAGGCTATAAAAATGTCTTTGGCTTAGATTTAAAACTCTCATTGGCCACACACAATAAGGCATAATCTGCAACCTGATGTAACAGTGATGGTGGACCTAAACGATATTGGCTGATCCAGCAAATGGACTAGGCAAACATAGCATGAGGAGGTTTTAGGTTTATGAGAAGCCCTGGTCAGTAAGAGTAAAGCAGCTAAATGCATCGCTGTAAAATCCAAATTCGTGTTTTAAACCCCATCTCCATCACTTTTCTTATTCCATGTGAGGAGTTTTGTTTTTTTCCATTTTGTTAAAATTGACACCTAGTAGTTGGATTAAAGGTGTGTGTGTGTGGACTGGCTTTAGAGAGAGCTGCACTGTGTGGCTCCCAGCCAAAGGGCTGTCACTGCAGTGGCTGAGCTTGAAAGAGAGGATGGGTGGGCAGAAGGGCTTGGGGAGATTAAGAAACGAAGGGACAAAACCCTGCGTAATTGCAGATGGTTATGGCTTTTCAGCTTGGAGAAGAGACTGCTGAAGGGGGATGTGATAGAAATCTATAAAATCATGACTGGAACAGAACAGGTAAATGTGAATCGGTTATTTATTCTTTCAAAAAAAATACAAAGACTTGGGGGGACACTATTAAATTAGTAAGTAGCACATTCGAAACAAATCGAAGATAATTAGTTTTCACTCAACGCACAATTTAATCTCTGAAATCCATTGCCAGAGGATGTGGTAAAGACGGTTAGCCTAGCTGGGTTTAAAAAAGGTTTGGACAAGTTCCTGGAGGAGAGGTCTGTAAACTGTTATCAACCTGGTAGACTTGGGGAAATCCACTTCTTCTCCCTGGGTGTTAGCAGCATGGGATCTATTTACTGTTTAGGATCCTGCCAAGCACCTGTGGCCTGGATTGGCCACTGTTGGAAACCGGATACTGAGCTTGATGGGCCCTCAGTCTGATGCAGTATGGCAATTCTTATGCTTATGGCACCAGGAGCTAGTTGCTTAACTCTCTTCCCTGGGATGGTCTTTGTCTGGGCCCAAGTGAGGGTTGATAGTTGTGTTACCCCCAGGGGCGGATTGGCCTATCGGGGGATCGGGCATCCCCCGGTGGGCCGGTCGAGCTAATCACGTGGTCTGCTGAGCGCGGCCGTGATGGAGCCGCGCTCGGCAGACCACGTGGTATCTCCAGGGCCAACCTGGGCGGCGAATCCCCAGGCCGGTCTTCATCGGGAATCCACTGCTGTGTACCCCACAGACTCTCAGCCAGTTCTGCCATTCAAAGCAAGGTCACCCTGCCTTGTCAGGTTGGCTGGGTAGAAATTGTGCCTACAGCAATGGAAAAATAAAAATTTTGGGTGGGAATAATCTGGTCCAGGGTATTGTACAGCGCCGAGGTATCACTGGGAACCCTTCTGTTGAAACTCTGAGGGAAGAGAGAGAATAACTGTGGTGTGGCTTTAACTTCTGAATTCTTTTTTTTTTTTCCATATGCAGGTCTGATAGTTTGCAGAAGAATCAAGAGCTTGAGTTTGAAAGGAACAGAGAGAGGTTTGAGTTTTTGAAGGTATGAAAACAAAAAGAATGTGCCTTCCATGTGCTTTAGAAGATGAATGTGCACTAGGACCCACAAGCACAGGGCTTCTCAAATCTGTCCTGGGGAGCCAGCCCCCCCCCCCCCCCTACATGTTCACTGCAGATCTACTGAAAACCCCAACAGGCTGTGAGGTCACCAGCACACGTCTGGGAAGCACTGACTTAAACTAGTCACATGTTGTCTTTGCCCTGAAATAAAATACTGTATGTACGTAAATGTGCTGCCTGTGTACAAACAAGACAAAAATCTTTGAGGCCCTGCCCTCAGGGGTGGGATGAGAGTATTCAGGCAGGGCAGGGTAGAGACTTGGTGAAAAACCAGTGGAAGGGAAGGCAGCTTGAGCAACCCCCTCCCCCTTCCTATCTGACTGTGACATTGATAATCTATTTGTGCTTTAGTTTACCACAGCTAGAGAGAGTGCAAATGGAAAGAACAGAATTAAAAAAAAAAAAAAATGTAAGGACTATTATTTAAGATATTTATAACCTACGCTATCAGCTCTTCTAGGAGATTTTGCCTGTTCTTGTTCCCGCCTTCACCCCCTCCTCTCCTTTTGTTAGAAGAGGAAGCTAGTACCTCACTAAAATGCAATAGAAAACAAGATAACATAGGTTTCTTGAATAAACAACTTTCCTAGCGCTACAGAAAAAGCTAGCATCCAAAAAACAGAGTCCTCCTAAAGGAGAGCCCATTTAGTAACTACCAATGCAGTTTAGTTAAGGACCTGTTTTCACTTTTGATTTTATTTTGCCTGTGAATTTTATCAGCATTTATTACAAAAATGGGCGAAGTCAGCGGGGAAACAGACACCTCATTTTTCCAGGTAAAATATCATTGGTGTTTCTGGGGGAAAATAAAATAACTGAAAAACGAAGGTCCCTAAGTTGAGTTCAATAAAAGCAGCACAGTAATTTGAGCCGTTATTTTCCTATTTGCAAAAAATGTTCCCTTGCATGGGACTACCCGCACTGCTTGCTCTTACGTGTCATGTTATGCATAGTGGGTCTTCCATAAACCAGTGAGCTCCTCTTCAGTCCCTTGGAGCAATAAATCTGCTTGAGGCCCGCGCGACAGGGCAGGTGGAACCTGGTGCTTTTAACCGGCGCTTGCTGCAGCGGCCCGTGCGTACCGTCCCTGGTTTGCAAATGACCTCCTTCGTGCGTGCTAGCTTTGGCGTTAGAAGGGGGGGTGTAATTTTCACAGCAATTTGCGCGCCCGGTACCCAGTTTTATACGTGGAACTGGCTCTTCCCGGGCTCGCTGCACGTGAAATTATGTACGGAACCTGGTTCCATGCATGCGCTGAGCAGAGGGCCCTCCAGCGAGGGAGGAGTTGGGGGCAGAGGAGGCACTAAATAAAGCGCAGGTTTTTTTTTCATTTAAAAAAAAAAAATGTCCACTTAAAAATGTACACAGGCAGAAGCAACACCTTCCGAAAGACAGGATGTAGCTTTGATCAAGCGAATGTGTGCATGCGCGCATTTGGCCGGTTCTTTTCAAAGTGAAATTAATGCGTGTCGGTTTGCGTTGAGAAAAAAAGTAAAGTGCATGGTACCACTCCCCAAGCTGTCCAGAAATTACCCTCGAAAGGTTTACGTGCAACTTTGGGAAATGGAAATCAGTTTAGCTTGATCGCCTGCTTTGGTTGATGTCTTCCATGGCTCTCCTGCTTAAAGTCTCTCTGAAAATGTAATTGTTTGGGGTTTTTTTTGTTTTTTTGTTAATGTGCCTTCTAAAACCATTTCGGTGCCATGGTGGAGGGTTTTTGTTTTTTTTTCCTAAGACTTCTCTTCCTGAGCAGCTTTCCAGGCGCATTGCGTTCCTTCACGGTATTCTGTTTGTGTTGTGTTTCAGTGGGGCTCCCAAGCTTTTCAAAACATGAGGATTATACCCCCAGGCTCGGGAATCATCCACCAAGTCAATTTAGAGTACCTGGCCCGCGTGGTGTTTCATCAGGATGGGTACTATTATCCGGACAGCCTGGTGGGGACGGACTCGCACACGACCATGATCGATGGCTTGGGAGTGCTCGGATGGGGTAAGCTCTCTGTGCCCCAACAATTGTCTGTCGCTCAGCAATTCACGAACAGTGGGGCTCAATGACATTAGCAAACCCATCGGTTTACCTAAAACAAAATAGCAAATAGCGAGGCAAAACAATCCTCCTGCTTTGCAGGTGAGGAGATAAGAGAATTTGAGGATAATTAGTCGCCTGACTTTTGGGGGTAAAGAGGGAAAGGGAGTCTGAGGAGGAAATTGCCAGCTCATTTTTATCTATTTTTGTAGTTCAGAAACTTAAGAATCTGTAAGCTTTCTCCTAGCAATGTTATGGTGATGGCTGCCACATATGAAGCTTTTTAAGTGTGCTGCAAGCCTTTGGAGGATCCTCTGCTTTGTGGCTGCCGCAGTGGGCCCTATCTGTTGATGTTGCACCAGTGCCAGCCTTTTAGCCGTATTTGCCAGCCTCTGTCCGTGCTGCGGCACTGAATAACCGTACTGGAAGCTGGTGTAGGGAATGCAAGATTCAGGGGCTTTTTTCCTTCTCTGCGGCATATATCATTGGGAACAATGGACAGAAGTGGGCGAATACGTCTAAAAGGCTGGTTTATTTCAACAGCAAGTTGAGCCAGTTTGCCTAATATGAAGGCAGGGTTGTTTTTTTGTTTTTTTTTTAAGTATATTTATCGATGTGCTGTGTTTATGACTTTACACAGTCTCGCTTTTCTAAAGAGCTTACATTGTCAGCCATTATTATTGCACCGTACATAGCCAGCCAAGCTGAGATGCAGGAAAAGATTGTACAGCGACCGGCCCAAGAGAGCTAGTGGCAGAATCTGGGCCCGAGCCCACAGAGCTTTCTAGCTGGAGTCCTACACAAACTGCTCAGGAGATCCCACGGCCTCCATGTGGAAGGGTCACAGAAGGGATGCTGAATTGCTAGGCATGCCGCCTTATCCAGGGCTGCTCAGACTGAGAAACACTCGACCAGGTAGTTAAGTCCCGGAAGGCACTTCGGTACATCCTGAGATGAGGCTATTTGTACAGCCTCTCCCCCCTCCCACCCCCAAAAAAATACCTCTAGTCGCTGGATTCTGTGTAAACATTCAAAAGTCCAAAGAGTAAGCGGCATAGTACTCATTCTGTATGAGTTCAAGGGCAACTCCCAGGTTTTTTTCAACAGCCTTAACAGTGACCGTGTGAGAGTCTCCCTGATTTACCTGCTGGTTACCAGAAACAAAAAGTCATTGGGCAAGAAGTCATCATGAAAATGGCGCTCCTGGGCTATTGGGCACAGCCATCTTGTTCCCCGTATTGGGAGGAATCTGGCGTCCCCAATTCTAGGATGGGTTAGACAAGCTGAGCTCAGAGGAGGCTCCTACTGCTGATGGAGGTGTCTAACAGCTGAGCCGCACTATTGCCAAGCCATTTTGCCAACAGTATGTCCTTGAAGGTGTTTACTTTCAGATCTTAATAACTGAAATTTATTTTCCGGGCTCCCTTATAATTCCCATGAAGTCCCGGTGACCGCCATATTTGAAACCGTCCCAACAGAACATATCATCTAGAGTGATGTGTGATTGGATTGTGCTGCCCATGTGATACCATGTGTGATGTCATAGCCAGTTCTGAACCAATCGGATCCAGTGTGAGAAGTATTTTATGGCATTCCTCCCATCATGCTGGCTTGTAGAAGGACAGGGGAATGTCAGGAGCCAGTTAAGTGAAAATAACCTCTTAAAAAATGAAATACTGAATCGATACAAGACATGTATTACTACTTGCCATGTCTACTTATGAAATGGTGAGATGCATATTTCCTTCACCCATACGTTTACACTGTATAAAGGGGTGGGGGGGAGGTCGTGGGACTAGGACTGGGGGGGTAGGAATGGGGTAAAACAAAAGCTTTGTGAACCTTGTTTGCTGTTATTTTTTAATGATGTTGGTATTGGATTGACAATCCTGCTCATACTTTTTAATGTACTAAAGGTTTTACAATAAAAAGTAAATAAAAATTAAAACTATATCAAAGCACTTTTTTTTTTTAAATTTTGATTTTAAAGTTCATTTATTTTAGAGCAGGACCTATAATCTTCAAGAGAAGTCATGTAGTCTGCACTCAGCCAGATTCCAAACATACCTTGTTAATGTATAATTTAAAAATATTGTCACAGCAACCTACTGCATGAAACATACAGTGTTCCCAACAATGTTTTGCACAAATGATGTACTTTTTCAAGAGTTTGCCAACACACAAACCATTTTTTTGTAGGAAAGCTAATCAATTAATACCTTGGTGTCTGCAATCTCCAGTCTTTCATTATTGTATATGTGAGCCTCTTCTAAATGAACGAGTCTATCAGCATCTTATTTAGTCCCCATATTCTCTAATCGTTCTGTGAATGGGACTGTCTCGGGGCTGATGTGATCCAAAGGCAGAGGCCGGGGTCTCCCGTTGGTGTCCCTCCTACTTTCCTTAAGGGTCGGAGTAGAGAACTAACTTCACTCTGGCAACCTGCCTGCGTTGTTTCTGTTGCAGTGGTGTCCTGCTTTGGGGGGATGGAGGCCGCAAGGTGGTTGGACACGTCAGCTTTTGCCAGTATTTATAGTAATACATCCTTTCAGTGGTTGAGGGGGCTTGGTTTCAGACCAAAGCCATTGACACGCAGCCCTATTCAAGTGGCTTCTAGAAGGTGGGCAAGGGCACACCTCTCGCTTTTAGTCTGGCCCTCTTCCTCAGATCCTGCCCTTGGCATCTGCCTGACAAAACTCGCTTGCATTGAACGCAAAATAAAAGATTTCTCAATCGCCGCTTCTTTGCAGGATGGCTTTCAAATGTTACCTTCGCTTTTGGACCTAGTCTTGGGCTGGGTTGTCCCCAATCCTCCGGGATTTGGGCTTCTGTTTCCCCAGGTTTCTCCTTACTCGCTCTGCCTCCTAGCTTAGTATCCTCCCATTCTGTCAGGTCCTTTGCTCGCCTCTCTTCTGGCTCCTCTTTCTCTGAGTCTCCAAACTTAAATATTGCTCGGGCGTGGCTTTGCCCCTCCCATTACCTGGAGCCTCGCCTCCAGGCGTTTGGTTGGGGAGCTCTGTGCCAGATGCCCTCAAGCTCTGTCATCCGCTTGTAGATAACTAATGTGTGCCAGTTCTATATTATCAACTGTATGCTGGCAAAATACCCCTATTATCAACCACTTGGGTCAAAAAGAGGGATTAATTTCTATATTCGTCTCAAAGTGTTTCTAAAGTTCTTGATTCATAAATCCAATAACATTCTCTAAATATAAGGTTCTTCTATTTCCATCTCTGGATAATGGTTTTATTTTTACAGACCCCCAAAGGAAAATCCATGGATCTCCCCTTCTGCACACTTATTAAAATAGACTAATACTATGTTTAGGTATCCATTTTGGTTTTTTTGATAGTTGCAAGATGTTTTCCATGTTCTCATTTTTTTTTTTTTATTTGCAAATTGTACAGCCAACATATATCTAATTCCACACATCCACAACACCTGATAGACCACAAAATGGCCCTAAAGTTGATGCAGTCATTAATACTGTTGCATCCTTTCCGGCTGATCACTGTTATGATTTTATTAGTACTTTTAATGTATCTGCAAAGATCATTAGAATGACCATAAGGGTGAAAGCCACAGATGTAATTTCTTAAAACATTACTGCTAGGATTGGTTACTCTGGGGGGCAGTTTTTAAATTGCTGCAAAGCCTATCGGGTGCTTTTCCCTGCGGACTTTGCTTTGAAGATTGTCTCGGGGAGTGGGGAATGGAGCTGCAGAGGTTTGCATCCCTCCTTTTTCTGTAGATACTTTTGCTCTGTCGAATAGTGCATGCAGCTTTGAAAATGTACAAGGACACACACACACTGACTCAGGGACACCTCTGTGAAAATACAGCCGCGACCCACAGGCAGGGCAGGCAGTTCTCAAGAAACCCTTTCCCCCGGGTACATAGCACTCCCTTGGGTACGTGACTTTCTGAAAAATTGCCCTTTCTATGCATATATTGGTAGGTTGTATCTTTTAAACTGCATCCCCCTTAAATCTGATTTGGGCTGCGTTCCACAAGATCTTTCCCAAAATAGCATCTACCTTCTCAATACCTCTGTCAGGGACATCTTTAGGCCAGTGTGGCTGGTGTGACCATAGACGGCCCCATGGTGATTGCACCTGCACAGGTCTAAAGTCAGGCTTGCAGTAGGGTAACCTGCTGTTGTACTTGGCACAGTGCTGTTCTCTCTTTTTTTGTGTGTTTTTTTTTTTTTTAACAAAATTGTCCTTCGTCCTGATTAAACAATAAAGATGCCAGGATTGTCCTGTTTTTCAGTCAACCCATGCAAAGAAAAAGAAATGCAACTGAATTTCATACAGTGACTCAGATGGAGCGATCTAGCATTTAAAAAAACAAAACCAAAAAAACAGGGGGAGGCAGTAGAGAGCATTATCATCCCCCTAGTCTTTCCCTCTCCCAATTAATTCTCATCTTTTCTTTTGCCATTTTTCCCCCTCATGCTCATGTGTGGGTTTGTTGATTGTGCATATCACATTGATAATACATTGTAAGAAATGCAATTCATCAAGGTTAATAAATAATAATAATTTCTTCCAGGTTCCCTCACAAGAACTTCCAGGTTCTTGTCTGTCTCCCTTTCTCTCTCCTTCTCCTGTAAATTCATATAATCTCTCTTTAAGTTCCTCTTCACCTCCTCCTGCCATGTCAGGGCCCTCTGTGTGTGCGGTGGGAGGATGAGTGGGGTTGAGGAAGAAGAGGTTTAAGCGTACGTTAGTGAGATAAGCGTATGTGTACATAGGGGGCAATGGGGTTGAGCTTGCATGTGTGGGGGAAGAATGGGGGGGTTGTGAGTGAGTGTGGGTGAGGCGTGAAGGCTGGGAAGGGTTGCAAGCAGAAGGGTGCAGAGGAAGAGACCATGGTGGTAGCGGTAATGAAGGTTGGGGAGTGCATGAGGATAGAGAGAAGAATTGTTAAGGGAACAAAAGAGGACAAACAGAAGGGCTGGTTTGAGGAGAAGAGAAAGAAGGAGAGAAAATAGAAATATAGCAAAAGAAGAACACAGGGGCAGAGGTGAAACTGTGCGTTTAAAACTGTGCATTGAAATTCAGCAGGCAGTTTAATGCAGGCATTAGAAAATATAGAAATGCGATGGCAGAAAAAGACCATATGGCCCATCCAATTAATTTAGCATTATAATTCTCATTACTTCCTTAGAGATCCTCTGTATTTATTTATTTATTTATTTATTTATTTAAAGGCTTTTATATACCGGAGTTCATGCACTAGTGCATACCACTTCGGTTTACACAGAACAAGGAACAGAAAATTACATCAAACAGATTGAACAATTAAACAAATATACAATTACATCCAACGATTGGGTATAAATAACATGGCTAACTTAGTAGTAACTTAGAGTTTGAGGTAAAGGAGAGAAATAGTACCAAGTGGTAACAGAACAATGTTAATAGCTAAATAATAAATATAAATAGTAAATACAAATTCTTATAATAAATACAGGTGCTTACAGATTACAGTCTTCATGAAAAGTTTACGTCTGCAGAATAGGGTTAAGTAATTAAGAACTGGCGGTTATTTCTATAGGAGTGAAAACTTCAAAAACTGAGGTTACATCTGGATTAAGAGGTATTGGTGTAGCATGCTCAAATATTTAATGATGTGGAATTGTGAGACCAAGGATAAAAATTAGGAGTTGTTTGATATGATTATAAAAGCGAGAATGATTCAAGTTCTGGGACGTGGTTCTGAGCTAGACCTTTAAGTATAGGCTTTTGTAAAGAGCCAGGTCTTGAGTTTCTTTTTGAATGTTCGAGTACACTTTTCGAGGCGAATGTCCGTGGGGAGGGCATTCCAATGAAGGGGGCTGGCAGTCGAGAATGCACGTTTCTTGAGTGAGGACTTGGCTGAAGGTACGTGTAAGGTGCCTAAGTATCTGTTTCTGATTGGTCTTGAAGACTCGTGTAGGCGAAGTGGAAGGCTTAGATCTAGCGACGTTTGTGAATGGATGTTCTTGTGTGTTATAGTTAGCACTTTGAAAATCATTCTGGATCTGATGGGGAGCCAGTGTAAGTGTTTTAGTATGGGTGTTATGTGTTCACTTCTGCTGGTGTTAGTAAGAATCCTTGCGGCGGAGTTCTGCAACATTTGTAGAGGTTTTGTGGTAATGGTTGGAAGGTCTATAAGCAGAGAGTTGCAGTAATCGATTTTGGAAAATAGTATTGTTTGGAGGACTGTTCTGAAGTCCTGAAAATGCAGGAGAGGTTTCAGCTTTTTCAGAATATGTAGTTTATAATAGCATTCTTTCGTTGTGTTCTTGACAAATTCTTTGAGGTTCAGCCTTTTGTCTAAGGTGACCCCAAGGTCTCTTACTTGAGTGGAATTGATCATTGGTGGTGAGGTTAGGTTGTTGGTAGGCTGAAGGTTCTCATCTGGAGTGATAAGCAAAAGTTCTGTTTTTGACGTATTAAGTACTAGGTTAAGGCTAGATAGGAGTGAGTTTATGGACTGTAGACAATTGTTCCAGAAGTTGATGGTGCTGGAGATGGAGTCAGTGATTGGCAGCAGAATCTGAACATCGTCTGCGTATATGAAGTGTGTGACCTTAAGACTTGAGAGTAGATGACATAGGGGGAGAAGATAGATGTTAAAGAGGGTGGGGGAGAGAGAGGATCATTGGGGAACTCCGAAAGAGGATTTGACCGGGAGGGAATCCTTGTTGCTGATTCTGACCTTGAAAGTCCTATTGTGTAGGAAGGATCTGAACCATTCCAAGGCTGATCCTGAGATGCCTATGTCTGAGAGCCGGTCGATCAGGATAGAGTGTTTTACGGTATCAAACGCAGCTGATAGGTCGAGGAGAATCAGGAGGTATGGGGTCTTTTTCTCCAGACCTACGAGGACTCTGTCAGTTAGAGAGGTTAGGAGGGATTCCGTACTAAGGGATTTGCGGAATCCGAATTGGGCTGTTGTGAGTATTTTATGCTCTTCTAGGTATTCAGATAACTGTTTGTTGACTATCTTCTCCATAAGTTTGGCTACAAATGGAAGGTTAGCTATGGGGCGAAAATTAGCTGGGTCTGTAGGGTCCAGGTTGGGTTTTTTGAGGAGAGGTTTGAGGGTGGCTAGTTTCAGGATGTCTGGTACTAGGCCTTGGGTTAGCGAGCTATTAATTATCTCTGCTAAGGGCTTTGCTATGATGTTCGGAATGGTGAGTAGGAGTTTAGAAGGGATGGAATCTGTCGGGTGAGTGGAGGGTTTCATCTTTTTGAGAGTCATTTTGATTTCAAGTGAGGAGATAGGTTCGAATGAATCTAGGTTTATGTTCTGGTTGCGTGAAGGAGTGATGATGGAAGGAGGTACTGTGTTACTGGTTGCCAGAGGGGCCATTAGATTGAGAATTTTGTTTTCAAAAAATTGAGCAAGTTCTGTGCATCTTGATTGTGCTTGATCATCTGGGATAGTTGGTGAGGTGGGTTTTGTGAGCTCTGAGACATATGTGAACAGCGCTTTGGGATCAAAGGAAAAATTGTGAATTTTGTGGGCATAAAAATCTCTCTTTGTGCGAAGGATGTTGTTTCTGTAGTTGTGCATGAGGGTTTTGTACTCATTCAGTGTAGTGTTGGAAGGATTCCTCCGCCATGCGTGTTCTTTTTTTCTCAATTCTAATTTGATGGTTTTTAGTTCCTGCGTGAACCATGGTTTTTTGTTTTTGCAGGCTGGGTTGATCTCTTTGGTTTTTTGGGGGCAAAGTTTTTCTGCCACCTTGTTCGTAATGTTGTGCCATGACGAGGTGGCTGTTTCTGCGTCTGAAAGGTCAAGATTGGCGAGTTCCGAAGATAGGAGAGAGGTGAGGTCCTCTCTAGAGCATGAGTTCCTGTAGTGAATTGTGGTTTTGGTTGATACAGAGATTGTGAATTGTGAATTGTGGGGTTGTCCTTGATACAGAGATTAGTTGTTATCATCAGGTGATCTGACCATGGGATAGGGGAGCATTGTGGTGGGGAAGATTGTGAAAGGCCTGAGTATTTATCCCATGCTTTCTTGAATTCACATACCATTTTTGTCTCCACCACCTCCACTGGGAGATTGTTCCATGCGTCAACCACCCTCTCTGTAAAAAAAAAAAAAATAAAAAAAATAAAAAAATGTCCTAAGATTATTCCTGAGTCTACCTCCTTTCAACCTCATCTCTTTGACCCCTCGTTCTAGAGCCTCCTTTCCATTGAAAAAGGCTCACCTCCTGTGGGTAAACCTGTGTGCTCAGCCTAGCACACTTTATTACATCAGCCCCAAAGTCAGGAGTGTGAAGAGGAAGGAATGGATGAAAAGGCAAAAAAAAAAAAAATCAGAGAGGAGGCCAGAGGGGGGGGGGGGGGGGGGAAAGAAAATACCAGACACAAAGTTTAACAAAGTTTGCATTTAAAATTTGCTGCATAAATATGACTTATCATTAACCAAAATTCTTTTTATGTAGTTATGGCTGCTATACAAATAATTTGCCCCAGAATAGTCCCTGATCATGTATAAATAATATATCCCACACACATTTATACAATAGGTTATAAATGTGTAGATGGAAATACCTGGCATGGTAAGTAGGATGGTGTTACTAAATTTAGTTAGAACCTGTGTGCCACCATTTCTTTTCTTAAATTTACCAAAATCCTTTTGGTATTATCAACACTTATTCTCCGAAGATGTGAGCACTGGCTAATTTTTGCATTGCGTGAATGCGACAGCTGGGGTGATTTAAATCACTGATCAGGAAGCCTCAATTGAAATCGTGGCTTTCCACTAGAAGTGCATTTTATTTTGTATAACCATATGATTAACCAAGGTTTCATTTTCAGTAGGTAGCAGCATACCTTTTTAAACAGTGATGTATTTTGATATTTTTTTCCCCAGAGTATTTTGTAGCCACATCAGAAAAACTTAAGTTGTTGTTTGGATGTGTTATGTTTCGGGACCGCTAGGAGAGCGATCCTATTTGAGGGGATTGTGTGCCCTTGGGTCTCGGCACAACCCCAGAAGATTCCAAGACAGCGCCGAGGGTTAGTGAGGCGTGCCCTAGCATGGGTGAAGACAAAGTCTGACCCTCTGCCGGACCTGCATGCTTCTGGAAGCCAACAGCACTATGTTAGTATTTGAACAGTCCTCCGACCATTCCCAGCCCTTTCGGACCTGCCACTGGGTATCGGCAAGAAGCAGCAGGCCGAACTGAGGATGAAGGCAGACGGAGGCCTTGTGACACAGAAGACTCAAGACGTGGACGAGGAGCTTGGAAGACTCTAGATGAGACGAGGAGCTGGGGAGGTTCAGACATTGGCACTGTCTCTTAGGGCACCTTTCACAGCCCACCGACACGGACGGACCACCCTGTCCCTGTAGCGTGCCCTACACAACCTGAAGAGGCTGGTCACGGACCACGCAGAGAGCGGGACGAGTGCAGGAAGGGAATCCAGCTGAGACGAGACTCCAATGATGAGGACAGGAACCGACAATACGGATTTACCCCAACAAGGTGTCATCTGGAGAACCAGCGGAGCTGGAGGGTCAAGAGGACTCGAACAAGCGAAGGAAGAGCGGAACTTCGTAACATGAGGAAGTCTGGAACATCAGGGAGCCTGGACTAGGACCCTCGGAACATGAAGACATGGAACATGAGGAAGCCACGAAGACTCAGAAAGCAAGACAAGACATGGAGCTCAAACGAAGAACGAAGACCTGACGGAGCGCTGGAAGACAAACTTCCAGGAGCAAGAAACTCCAAGGCAAGGCAGAAGTGTTGGAGAAGCCCTTTTATAGGGCTGAGACAGGAAACAGTCATCATGTGGGGCCCGGGGCATATCCGGCCGCAGGCACTTTAAATCTTGTGAAGAGGTGCGGCCCGCACCTTAGGAACAGGAAGTAGGAAGTTGTGCAGGACCATGGCCAGCGGCCATGCTGTTGCTAATGCCGAAGAGCAGGGCAGGGCCGAGGACAGGCCCAGCGTTGTCGGCAGCTCTCAAGCCGCAGAGGGCAGACTGAGGAGCAGCTCCAGCCACAAGGAAGACCGTGGACTGCGGCCTCCAGGCAGACAGAAGGTAAAAGGCTGCCCAAGAGGGCAGAATCACAACAGGATGTTTTGAGTTACCCAAGGTAACTGATGCAGGCACTTGCACACATCTGGAGTGATTTTATTTTCACAGCTCCTGCTCATTTCCATATTTTTCACGTCCTCTATAGGACAGTAATCACCATTGCCAAAAAGACATTTCAGTCTCTTTGTTTAGTTAAATAAAAAAAGCTTATGCATATTGGATAGTTTTCTTCAGCAGATTTTTAGAAAGAAGAAAGGCTTTGACTCTATGTACGAACTCGTAGGAGACACTAGGGCTGACGGTCAAGTCCTCAAGCCTGTCATCTAGGAGAGTTCTCCTGTAATGATTTAACAAAAACATGATCTCTAGAGAGATGGAGCCACAGGTTAGAAACTAAAAAGTAAAGCCACCAGCGAGATGCATTTAATGGAATCTTTGGCTTGAGTATTGGGTCCCAGTGGGTTGAGTGGCTTTCTTTAGTCTTTATTAATCTAGAGGGAAACCTCTGGGAGGACCTTAAACTTCGGCCCCAAATATAGTGAACGACCTTTGTCACCTGTTTGCTAAGCTTTTCCAAAATAATAATAATAATAAATAAAATAAAAAACTTTGGGGACTATTGGAGAGAATATATCATCATTTTTCATTTATTGCCTGCTCTTCTCACCAAGACTTGAAGTGGCTTACAAAAATAAAAAAAAACCCCAACATTATATAACAGCACCAAATCTCTCCCAGTGTTTCTTCTATCCCTATCTCAAACCCCCTCTCTTACTGAGGGGTTAGGGCATCGCCAAACCTCCTCTCTCCCAAAAGGATTGGGGCAAGACACTCTCAACTTCCTCTTTCATCAAGAGAATGGGACAGAACCTAAAAGAAAATCCACCCAAAGTCCCCTCTCATCATGAAGATAGGGCACACCCTCACCTATATTCCTATGAACAACTCCTCCCCACCCTCCCAGGGATTCCAGACACCCATCATCCATCTCCAGTCCCACACTATCCTCTAGTATTTCTTTCCTGCCCCACAAAAGCAAAAATCTACAATTCAGCTGAGCCTGCAACGTCTGGAGCCCTCTGAATACCTGGGAAAGGAAGAGAGAGGCCAAGCATCAGTTACAATCTGCAGGTCCAGCCCAGACAGCTTCCCTAATAATCTCAGCTGTAAAATATCCCCAGCTAATCTCCTTCCTCATCCCCTGTTAGAAGGTATAATCCCTATACAATTATAATATCTAACAGCATTAACATATCTTAAATTTATCAACATGTAGCTTTATTTTATTAAAAATACCATTTGCCAAAAAAAATCAAAGAAATAGTTTTGTTTTGGGTTTTGTTTTTTTTAGAGTCTTTCAGATCAATTGTAAAAGCATTGCTTGCGTAAAAATGCCCACATACGCGCATATATAGGCCGCTTGCGAGCAACGCAGAATTCAAAAAACCACAAAATATGCCCATGTGTATCCGTGCACGTGTAAGGAATGAGGCAGGAAAGGGGCGGGGCATGGTCGTTCTGGGGCAGGGCCAAGGCTTGCGCACGTGACTCTGATTTTTAAAAACTAAACCTGCAGCGTGTGTACGCTAGATATTCGCACAACTTTTGCTGCTGCTTGTGATGAGGAGCAAGACTGTAGATCTTGAGTTTTAGGGCTTATAGAACAGGGTGAGGGGTCCGGGTCAACTGGGTGGGCGTGCAGGATGAAGAACCAGAGGGGTCTGAAAGACCTCACTATTAGCTGGGCAAGCGGGTGCACTAATTGTAAAACTGGGAATGTGACTCGCATAAGTATGTTTTAAAATTCGCTGACATGAGCACGTTAAAGCCGACATGGTTCTATTAAAGACACATGCTCATTAGCTGTGCTCGAGTAACCTCTTAAAAGTAGCATATTTACAAACGATTGGGGCATTTTAAAACATATGCGCATAAATGCATGCACAATTGAAAATTCTAGCGTACCCTCACTCATGCGCCAATATGTACCTGTATGGGCGCGTGGTGCTTGTTTTAAAATCGACCTCTTTGACTGACTTTTATCCTCCCTGAGTATGTTTTCTTAATCAAGCCAAAGATCAGATTGTTAAGGTTTTTGGAGCATGAATATGATAGTGACATGATAGGGCCTACTGGGCAGTAGAATGATTAGTCCTTTTTTGTAGAAAGCTAATTCCAAGTACCCAAAGAATTTTTGTAAATATTTAAAATTAGCTGGTATCTGTTGATAGTTCAACAGGTAAGAAGCTGAATTGCACCCAGCACACACTGCCATCCTCCTGGCTCGTCCCGAGCAGTCTCTACCCCTACCCACTTCTGCCCCAGTCTGACCCCACCACTCATGCCTTGCTCCCCACCACCCCCATATTTTTTCACCTGCAGCTGGAAGTTATCATGCAGCCTGCCCAGCCCATTGCTTCCGCTGGGGCGTGCAGATGTGCTTGTCAGCAGGTACATGCATGCACACATTGGTGTGGCCCCAAGAGACACTAAGCCCTAACCTTATTATGTATGCAGATATTGGTTGTACAGTTTGCAAACTAAAAAATGAGAATGCACAAACATTTTCCAGCTATCAGAATGGCCCAAAATCTAGTGCGGCTTATCGTTAGCCTACTTTCCAAAGGGAAGAAAGCTTATGAGTTCACTGCGGCTGTGTCTGTGTGTCTCCCTTCCACGCCCCCCAACCAGTAACTTTTGTGTTTAGTGTCCTATGCACACCAAATTTTCAGTGCGTATGAGATCATCTAAGTGGATCCTGAAAAGGATATTGTTTTCTTGGATCTACATATATGCACGGATGAGTGTGCATATGTGGGCATATGGCCCAGAAAGTTAGGGTCCATTAGTTCTGCACAAAATTTCAGAATTTCTAGGAGGGATACATGGATTTGCTTTTGTGTGCCTCAAAAAAAAAAAAAAAAAGGTGGACATAGAAAATAACTATAATTTAGATAAAGTTATTGGAGTTATGAAATAAAAACATGAGAGAGTGATTTGCAAAAGGGACTTCTGCGGGTTAAAGTGTTCTATGTGTAGAAATGGCCTTGTACAAAATTGCCTACCCGATATGCAGGTGAACTTGGGTGCACATGTCCTGTATGCATGTAAGTATACCTGGATTGAGCAGAAGCCTTACTGGGGGACGGAATTGGGGAGGGATTTGCAGTAACGTTCATACTTCTGCACAAAAAAATAATTATCAGGTGAATGTTCAAACGTGGGTGTAAAAATTAGCATAAGAACATAAGAAATTGCCATGCTGGGTCAGACCAAGGGTCCATCAAGCCCAGCATCCTGTTTCCAGGAATGCATGCTTATTTCATTTACATAGGTAAATCGAGCTCCACTAACAACTTTGTGCATGTAAGAGAGGGGCATACCAGGTGCGTTTCAGGGCGAGGGCCAGCATTTAGGCACATAAGTTGCTATTTTACAACCTGCCACAGTCTGCATCTTTTACTTGCGTATATTTACTTCTGCTCAATATCTGGTGTAAGTGATCGTAAACATCTCAAAAGCGAAAAAATGACTGGGTAGAAGGTCTGGATGCAATGGGGGGACTTCAGGCTGAAAAGCCAGGAAGGTCTTCACGAGCTGCAAATGGACAGGGCGAACTGGTAGACTAATTGGTAAAGCTGTTAATTTCATTGCCGCGCGCATGTTATAAAATCCCCTTACTTCCACAAGTTCATTCTGCTCATTGCACACATGTGCTTTTTCTCTTTTTCTTTTTTTTTTTATTTTGCTAACATCCAGGAGTGGGTGGAATTGAAGCAGAAGCAGTAATGCTAGGCCAGCCAATCAGCATGGTGCTTCCTGAGGTGATTGGCTACAAACTGGAGGGAAATCCCCAGCCATTGGTCACTTCCACAGACATAGTCCTAACTGTTACAAAGGTAAATCAGTGACACGTTTACATTGCATATTGTACAAAACACGGGGGTCAATATTCAAAACAGTTTACGCAGTTAAAATTGGCTTTTAATCGTATGTGTAACCGGTTAAAAATGTCCCCCCCCCCCAATCCAACTAACATTTTTTCACACAAAAACAGTGTGCACAGATTTAGCCAGACAGAAAGGGGGACTGGGACGTGCTTGGGAGAGATTATGAAATTTAGCTGGCCGCTGCACCTCCTGTTTCTTTCTTTGGTATGCTCTCGTCAAGGTTGTATTCACTTTTCTCCTCTCCTCTTCAGGGTGAACTCAGCTTGGCCCCCTAGCACACTTCATGCATCATCTCCTCAAAGCCTCTTTATTCTTCCTGGGGGGGAGGGTACTAGACCCCTTACTCTCATGGAGGTTGTGTGACAGATTAGCTCTTTATGTGGGAGACTTGGCAGCCCTTTCTCAGAGACAGCGTTGTTGACTACTGGTAGCTTGGTGGAAGCTGGCTGCACATCCCAGTTCTCAGCCTGGTATAGCTTTTCTGACTCCTTCCCAGATTTATTGGGTATCTAAAGCAAGGACAACAGTTGTACCACTAACTCACATAGCACAATGTAGGCTACAAACAGCACAATGCACAGAGGAATAAATTATGAATACTTTTTTAGCTTCTTTCAGATGCATAAATCTAATTTGAATGAAATCCAGATCAGTAGAGCACCTTCTCTACACGTCTTCACTGCCTTGTCCTCCTTCCTGAAGTGCTTGCTAATCCATCATTCACGGACACATCCATTTCAATCTGATAAGTGTCTGCGACTGACACCAGTCAAAATATCAGTTGTAACTGGGTTTGGCTTGTGGTCGGCATGTCCTCTCTTTCCTATGGATAGCCAAGCTAGGGTTGAGCTTTCAGTGGCCCGCTCAGTTCTGAGCAGTAGAGATTGCCTTATGTGCTTATCGCAATCGTTTCTCCTAAAATTCTAAGTATATCATTAGAATTACATGATAAGTATATTTGGGTTTTTTTATTTTTTCCAGCACCTTCGCCAAGTTGGTGTAGTGGGTAAGTTTGTTGAGTTCTTTGGAGCAGGTGTAGCCCAGCTGTCCATCGCTGATCGAGCCACCATTGCCAACATGTGCCCTGAATATGGGGCCACAGCGGCCTTTTTCCCAGTCGATCATGTCAGTGTCAAATATCTGCTGCAGACAGGTGAGTGCAGAGGAAGTGGGGAAAACCCTTTGACAATGGCAGAGCCTTTACTTAATGTCCCAAATTCATCCTCAGGTCGCGAAGAAGAAAAAATCCAGTACATTCAGAAGTACCTGGAGGCGGTGGGAATGTTTAGAGATTTCAGTGATGCTGCACAGGATCCAGATTTCACACAGGTGGGTAAATAATAATTGTTTAACTTAAAGGAATACGTAAAGAAAATTGTACCCTTTGCTATAGTCAAAGATAGTTGTGTTTAAAAAAAAAAAAAAAAAAAAAATCTGATCCTCTTTCAGTCCAGGCGTTTGTGATGCAGAAATAATTCAGAAGGAAAACTGTTCATCGGGTTTACTCTGTGAAGCACTTGCCTGGATCACATCATTTTCGTTCATAGTTGACATTGATGTACCGTGCACATGGCCTCTTCACTCATCCTCGCAATGTCTGAGCCCCTCAGCAGTTCTAGGTGATATTAGCCACTCGGCACCCCCCCCCCCTCCCCATGGGGATGTTCCTGCCGAGCTGCCCTCTGTGACCTCCGTCCTGCAGAGTGTGGAAGCGCACGGACAATAATGCAGACAAGAAAATTTCCACACACCAGAGATGAATACTCGCCAAGGAGCAGCAAAATCCTGTTACAGTAAACATGGAAGGGGACAGCCAGATAAGGCTGGACCCTACTGTTTAGGAGAAGAGATGGAGGAAAGGCAAACTACAGCCCCCAATCAATGCTGCTAACATCTGTGGCGGTGCAGCAGCTCCCACCTGTTTCTGGAAGATGCTGGTAACCAATCTGTACCCTACGGTAATGCAGTCACACAAAAATGTTATTGTCAGCTGTACTACAATTCTTCATTCATATTAGTAAGACCGACACTAATGACTCCCATTCACCACATCTGATTTGGTCCATATTGGCTGTGAGTTCAGATTATCTGCTGTGTATGAAAGGAAGCACTCGGGTCCATGTTAGATGTGTTACCTTGTGCCCATGACAGCTCCCAGAGGATTGTCTGGGGAATTGCAGCAGAACGTGTATTTTATTTATTTGCAAGTTTTTATATACTGCAATCCTTACCAAAATCGTGTTCGAAGCAGTTTACAACAGTGAAAAATCATTAATAAAATATTACCATAAAACACATCACTTAAAAACATTAATAAAACATTAATAAAAACTTCTTCCTAAAACATTGGTAATCCCTAATTGTACGTATCTTTAATGGAACAGAATTCTTTAGGGCAGGAGCAGTTTGAGAAAATGCATGAGAAGCAGTTGATTTGAAATGAATCTCTTTCACACCGGGAATAGGCAGCCCGGTAAAATCATTTCAAAATCTGCCATGCCGAATTGATGCAAGATACCTCATGCTGCTTGCTTCTGGCTTCTTTTGAGATCCTGCACAGTTGTAAGGAAGGGTGCAGCTTCCTTTTAATCTTTCTGAAAAGTTGTTGCACTTTTGTGGCAGTGATTTTGAACGAGTCGGTTCCTGAAGAGCACAACTGAAACGTATTCCATCTTGTAAATGATAATAGCCCTGGGGAGGGTACCCCATTTTAAAACTTGACCTCAGCAAACTGCTTTTAGATTTATTTGATGATCCCCACACAATCCCTGAGTTTGAAATCTGCTAAGCGGCTTCTGGCCTGGGTGCAATAAAGATAAAACAGCTTTCTATGTTTTAGTATAAATGGAGAAAGCATACATTTTTCTGTATTTTGTACAGTGCAAAGGACATTTTATCTTGTATAACAGTTTTATATTGCACAGTTCCGGTAGGCATTCTGGTCGTGGAGATGCACATTTGCAAAAGGGACCTGCCAATGGGTTTGAAAGCTCCTGGACAGCTTCATCTTTGGATAACCCTTATATTGATCTAGTAAAAGGCATCCCAAGTAGCAGAGAATTCATTTGGGGGTTTTTTTTTCTCTCTTTTTATCTTAAATGTGAAAGTGTGTGGGGTCTTCTGTTGGCTTTGGGGCTTTTTTTTTAAAGTGAATTTAGTATTTCCAGTGATAATTATTCAGAAATTGAAGCCCTCTATTTATCCACAGAGGAGTACAGCAAGGGCAGTAGCAGATGTCGTTCACTCTTCTGAGCTTTGCTCTGCCAAGGTTCCTCCACTCTGCCCTAGAGGGACCGCTTTTGAGGGTGGTGAAAGGATAATTCAGTCTCCAGGTCTCTGTAATCTTTGGGTTCTCTACCGAGACTGCCATCTGTTGTGGCAGCGAGTGCCAAATTGTAATGATCTAATGGTGGGGGACATCTGTCTATTGGGAAGTGAATCAAAACCATCGACTCGTGTCACACAGGACATCTTTTTCCATTTCTTTTTTTTTTTTTTGTAATTTAGGTTTTGTTACACAGTGAAGAATACATTACAAGCAAGAATGGCACAAACCATGCATGACTACTTTCTTCTATTAATTTAATTTATTTAACAAGTTTTATAGACCATCATTTAGTTAAAACTTTCACAACTGTTTACAATTTTTTAAGAAAATAAATACATCATTTGAGATAAAATACATATTCAAAAGGGTAAAATACATAGTAATACAGATAAAATCTTAAAACAAATAATTAGAAACAGTAAAAGATAAAAGCACTAAGAAATTCAGTTCAAGGACTATCATTCACCTATGCTGTACAATCTTTTGAACACCCATGTTTTCAGGTTTTGCTTAAAATTCTTAAAATCTGGCTGTAATCTTAGCTCGGGTGGCATTTCGTTCCAGTGTTTTGGGCCTGCTAGTGAGAAAGCTCTCTCACGTACTGATGTTAATTTAGCTGTATTGATTGAGGGTATGGTCAATAGACCCTTATTTGCTGATCTGAAGTTCCTTTGTGGTGGTTCAATATACTGTTTAATAAAAGAAGTAGTGTGTGTCTGTCTCCAAACTCTGAGCCTGACTGGGGGCGTGGTCATCTGCCACCGGCCCAAGGATCCACCCACCAGTATCTCAAACACTAACAGGGAGTACAGCGGCAGGTATTGAAGAGGTTCCTCTGTCGGCCTCCTGTCCCTTGGGAATAACTTTTCCTGGAGCTGTGATCCTTTTAGCTTCCTGGGAGCTGAATGAGATAAGCCCAAGCAGATCTCTAAGTTGCTTTGTGAGTAACCAGAAGAGATGAGAGATGGTTTCCTGAGCGGTAAAGACCATGGTTGCTGCGAATATGTTTGTAGAATGGGCTGCACTTAAACTGTGCCCTCAGGTTCTGGTAATCTGTCTTTTTGAAGGTCTCTGCGGGACATAGGTTTCCACAGGTGCCGGACGTTTAGCAGGCTTAGGTTGCTCTGCCTGCTTTGTATGTGTAGACACAGTTGTTGTTTGTGTGATAGTGCCTTTTAACGACCTCTTCACAGATGCGTTGCTTCGCTCCTTTCCTGCATTGTAGGATGATGCTTGCGAGGTACTTCATGGTGTGTTGCATCAAGATGCGTTAGAATGATTAACTTCGTGTTGTAGTACCTCGATCTGTGGTGCATTGCGTGGTGATGCACAGGTTTCAGCTGCGTTGCATTGTGTCAGCCTGATGTGCGTCGCACTGTAATGTCTCGAATTGAGCGTCGATCTGATGGGCATAGTGTCTTGATGAGTTGGTCACATGTTTGTCGACGCAGTTTTCTCTTTTTCTGACAACTCAGTTGTCCTTCTCCAGGATCTTCTTTAGTGAACACCAAACTGAAGTATTTGTTTAATATTTCCACCATTTCTTCATCTCTCTCCATACATTATACCACTTTGGACTTTTCTCCTTTCTCTGATGTATCTGAAAAATGTGTTGTCACCTCACTTTACCTCTTTGGCAGTCCTTTCCTCTGCCTGACATTTTGCTTTCTTGATTATTTTCTTTGTCTCCTTCAGTTTCACCAAATATTCTTCCCTGTGTTCCTCTTTTTGGGATACTTTATATTTCTTGAACGCTGTTCTTTTTGCTTTTATGTTATCAGCCACCTCCTTTGAGAACCAGATCGGTTTCTTATTTCTCTTGCTTTTGTTTACTTTTCCAAAATACAGATTTGTTGCATTTGTAATTGCTCATTTTAGTTTGGTCCACTGTTGTTCCACCTCTCTCATTTTCTCCAAACCATTGTCACACCCCCTTTCAGTAATTCCATACACCTATACCCATTCATACCCACTTCCCCCTGTCCCTTCTCCTCCACGTATACCTCCTCCCTACCTCCCTCCCCTCTGATTCCAAAATTCTCCATGAGGAATGGTGCCACCATAATAATGGCCTGCCAAGAACCAGACCCCAACCCCCCACCCCCCCAAACATTTCAAACTAATATTCATATGATAACCTCCACATAATGACCCAAACTTTCTGAACATACTCAGTGCCACACAACAAACACCCATCCACAGATCCACTTCCAAAGTAGACAAATATTGTTCTGTGGAAACACATTTAGAAACCTTAGAAGTATCTACCTCCATTAAAGCCATCTTTAGGTGTTTGCCTCTTTCGACAAAGCCAAGCTGCCAGAATATCTGTGTAGCCGCTTGCCACCATTCATGACCCTCTGCCTTTTAGAAGGATTGGTTTTTCTTGGTATAGCTGTTGACACGTGCAGCACTCTGATGAGAGGCAATCAGTCTGGAGTCCTGCAAAATATTTGCTGTTTGCTCCATTGTTTTGACTCGAGACTGTACTCCATTCACTGAAAAACTGAGCCCAAGGGGGAAGAGCCGTTGATATTTGATATTATTTGACCGAAGAGCTTGCAAGATCTCTTGGAACTCCCATCTCTTTCTAATGGTGGTCAGGGAGATATCCTGGAAAACTTCAATCTAGTGGCCTCTCCAATTTACAAGCCTGCACCAGAGCTTTTTCCTTGACAGAAAACTTGTGAAAACAAGCTACTCTGGCCCTTGGAATATTTCCTTTAGCTGGTCCCAATCACCTGTGCACGCTCTCCAGATTGATTGTGGATTGTGGTGGCCAATTTCTCATCAAAACCCAGTACCACTGTACATATGCTTGAGCCACCTCTGTGCAATCTGCAAAGGCAACTCCTTCTGGGATTCCTCTGAAATGCAGATTTCTCTGGCTAGACCTATTTTTCAGATCCTCCAATCTGTCATTTGATATTTACTTGTGCAGCGCAAAGATTTTTTTTTCTGCTGTCTGCCTCTGTGTTAAGGCCTCCTCGTGACCATCCAGCCACTTCTTCCACTTGCAAGCCTAGAGCAGAAAATGTTATCGGAGCTCTGCAACTGTTTCCAGTATTTCACTATTAATGATTCCCATATCCCACTTCATTTCAGCAAACCACTGCTGAAAGTCTGCCCTTGTTTAACCCTTTGGTTGATCATACTGAAACTGCGTCATGTGGATTTACCACAACCTTCCCCTTGCAACTCTGCCTCTGCTTTGTTGCCATTATTAGGGCCTTCCTCCACTAGCATCGAGCTATTAGTATATGAAAAGTGCTTCAAATGATATGGTTTTTTTTCCTTGGCCAATATTCCTGAGCTTGCAACAGAGATACCGCAAACTAGCAATACCCGTAAAAGCTCAAATTGCAGCAATTAATGGGAGATTAAAATCGGAGGGGTCTGAAGCTCAAAACTTGGGTGGCCATTCACCACCATGACATCTCTTCCTCATCTTTTTCCATTTCTAACAGCCTGAACTAGATTTGATCTGGTGACCTGGAGGTGAGAAACTCTTGTAACCCCTGTGATAATTCCCTTGAGCCATGTAATCCTTTTAGAAAATCCAGTTTTCAACAATTTTATAATGCTTCCGTCATTTTCAAGCCCTGCTTTCCCAATCGGCACACTAGACTTATTCCCATGGCAACAAAGATCTAGGGGCAGCAGGCTGACTGAAGATCTGCCTTCCATGGGTGTTGATTATCACCTCAGAAAATGGCGCTCTGCTTCCTAATCTAGCCCCTCCGCTCCCAGGTAACAGGCAGGGAACAGGACGGGAGGGGCTAAACCTGGAGCAAACATAACAGAGAAAAAAATGATCTCTAATCCAGCCCCTCCCTTCCTGTCATTCAGGGACAGGAAGGAAAGGGTGAGCTTGGCATGTACAGAGCAATGGGGGGATCATTTTGGGAAGATTAGAAAGGGCTGAGTGGAGAATCCTTGGGAGGGGATGAGGGAAAGAGGATGGAAAATGTGAGAGGATCAGTTGGAGGGCATGTGCCTGTGCGTAAGAGGGGGTGGTGGTGGTAGGAGGTAGTGTTTGTGTGCTTTGAGAAAGAAGGGATTGGCACCGGGTGTGTGTTTGTGTAATACCAGATTGGATGGGAGAGGGGGATGCAAGGGGTAGCAAGACCAGAGCACAGTAGGGATACCTGCCTTGCCCCCACCTCTCCCAACCGCAATTCAGATCCTCTCTCCCTTTATTGGATTTTATCCCTAAGATCCTTGAACCTCCTTTCCTTCCTCCCTCTCTCTTCTCTGCAGATCCTGGAGCTCACCCTGAGTCTAAGAACACCTTTATCCCCATTGCAGATTCCTACTCTATTCCATCCCCATTCCTCTTTCTTCTCCTCCCCTCAACCTTGGTCCTCTTCCCACCCCCATTCCTGTCTCCTTTTCCTTCCCTCAACCTCTTCCCTTCTCACACTTCTTCCTGCATCCCCAGTCCTCTCATCTCCTCATCTCATTTTTCGTCCTCCTCCCTGTACTGATACTCGAAATCCCTTTCCTTCGCTCAATAAAAAGAAAATAAATTATACAGGCACAAGCAAGTTTGAAAGCTACTTTCTTATGCTGTAAAATAAAAGATGGAAATATTTCTCAATGTGCTTCAGAATTTTGCCACTCTAGCACTGGGAGCTGCTACAGTAAACTGGGGGCCTGTGCCTTAGACTTTCTACTCCCACTTGTCTGACCTTACGGAAGAGAACACCAACAGTTTCGAGGGGCAGCAAAATCCTAAAGCCATCAGTGCATCATTTGCATCAAAATGATTTCAGCATAGCCCTGTGGTCGCTCTGTTAAACAGCCGTTTCCCCCTTCCCCTTCACACCGCCATTGTAATGCAACTCAGTATTCACATACGTATTCCATCATCATGTTCCTTTATGTTAACCTACTCTGATGAAGGAAGCGCAGGCCTTAAAAGCTCATCACAGAGGTATTAAGTTAGTCCAGTAAAAAAGTCTCATATGCACCTTGTTTGTTGGCCTTTATTTTTATGTATGTAAATGGACTAACAAATCATCTCTGTGCTGAAAATTTGAAGTAAACTCTCTGGCATTGAGACCTTCTAGCAGTGCCATATATGCTGTCATCACAGATTTATTCCTATTTATATTGTGGTCATTAATGAGCTGTGCTTATCTAAGACATAAGAATATAAGAGTTGCCATACTGGGGTAGACCGGTGGTCATAAGAACATAAGAAATTGCCATACTGGGTCAGACCAAGGGTCCATCAAGCCCAGCATCCTGTTTCCAACAGTGGCCAATCCAGACCATAAGAACCTGGCAAGTACCCAAACACTAAGGGGCGGATTTTAAAAGCCCTGCTCGCGTAAATCCGCCCGGATTTACGCGAGCAGGGCCTTGCGCGCCAGTGCGCGCAGAGCCCCGGGACTTGCGTAAGTCCCGGGGTTTTTCGAGGGGGGCGTGTCGGGGGCGTGTCGAATCGGCGCGGCATTTTGGGGGCGGGCCCGGGGGCGTGGTTTCGGCCCAGGGCGGTCCGGGGGCGTGGCCGCGCCCTCCGGAACCGCCCCCAGGTCGCGTCTCGGCGCGCGGAGATTTACTTCTCCCTCCGGGAGGCGTAAATCCCCCGACAAAGGTAGGGGGGGTCTAGATAGGGCCGGGGGGGTGGGTTAGATAGAGGAAGGGAGGGGAAGGTGAGGGGAGGGCGAAAGCGAGTTCCCTCCGAGGCCGCTCCAATTTCAGAGCGGCCTTGGAGGGAACGGTGGCAGGCTGCGCGGCTCGGCGCGCGCCGGCTACACGACATCGGCAGCCTTGCGCGCGCCGATCCTGGATTTTAGCTGATACGCGCGTATCTACTAAAATCAAGCGTACTTTTGTTTGCGCCTGGTGCGCCAACAAAAGTACGCGAAGGCGCACTTTCTTAAAATCTACCCCTAAGTCTATTCCATGTTACTGTTGCTAGTAATAGCAGTGGCTATTCTCTAAGACAACTTGATTAATAGCAGGTAATGGACTTCTCCTCCAAGAACTTATCCAATCCTTTTTTAAACACCGCTATACTAACTGCACTAACCACATCCTCTGGCAACAAATTCCAGAGTTTAATTGTCCATTGAGCCCAGCATCTTGTCTCTGACAGTGGCCAGTCCAAGTCACTTGAAAAGTACCAGGAAGATCCTGATAGAAAGGTCCATGCCATATTGCTCTCTCCCTGAAGTAAGAGGTAGCGATGCACCAATCCGTGTCTCTAATAATTGTTAATAGGCCTGTGCTCCAGAAACTTACCCAGAACTTTTTAAAACTCAGTTGTATGATCAGCTTTGACCAGATTCTCTGGCAACAAATTCCATAGTTTTACTGTGCATTGAACTGCTACAGCGTGGCTTTTCTATAGGGCTTCGTGGTAGCCTCCGTTATATGCAAATGCATGACTTTTGGTTTGTTCATTGTCTGGCGACACGGCAAACAAATCTCACTCACTTCTCGTCTGTGCTTCAACAGGTTGTGGAGTTGGATCTTGGTACCGTTGTGCCTTGTTGCAGTGGGCCCAAGAGGCCTCAGGACAAGGTGGCCGTCTCCGAAATGAAGAAGGATTTTGAGAGTTGCTTAGGAGCTAAGGTGAGTGAGACTTCTTCCTAAACTCTCTTTCCAGTGAAGTGCTCATTTGAAAATAAGACTAGTGGGATGCATCTGGCTGATCTTTCTGGTAAAATCTCTTCCACTTTTCATGTAAGAAGTTTATTAAGGTCAAACCAAACACAGAACATATACATAACTGTATACAAGCATCATCTGAATAGAATATACAACATATTGACCAAACCTTTTTTTTTTTCTCTGTAAGCTTTTCCCCTCCCATCCCTTCCCTACCCTCCCCTCCCTTTTGAGATTTTGATTGTTTTTAAGCAAGCACAGCAGGTATCATGCTAATATATAGTAGAAGAGCCCTAGACAACTGAAGGGACTGGCCTGTACAAAATTAGTTTTATTAGGTTTGACCCATGGTGCCACTGGCATCCATGACTAAATAGAAATAAGCTATATACTTTTCCAGGAAGAAAGCTTTTTTTTTTCCTATATTTTATATTTTTATATTTTTAGCTTTCTCTAGTTGTTGTACATTGTTGTTCCCTCCCCCGTCCCTGTTCATTGTATTTTCCATCTACCGTTTGATGTAAACCGATATGATGTACCCACTAATATCGGTATAAAAAAAAAAGCCTTTACATAAATAAATAAATACATATTCTGGGGAGGAAATCTTAAAAACATATCAAACATGCCAAAACTTCCTTGTCTCTTTGCTCCATGCTGCTGTTTAAAACATTTTTTCAGTTCAACCTGATGGATTCCTTGCTGAAACGTACAGTGCAGGGAAGATGTTGAATAGCGGGCAGGAAGCAGCCTCCTTTTCAGGAGGTTTCCAGCCTCGCGTTAAACACTCCAGCTGCTGACACTCTGCATACCTGCATGCAGTTTTAAGTATAATTGAGGGCTTAACTTTAGTTAAAGGCTTAAGGAGAGAAGAAAAAGTCTGCTTTTTCTTGTTCTTAAAATTCTTGGCTTAAAGCATACAAGAGCAGTGTAGCTAGCACTCCGGGAAAACTAATCCCTCGATACCAAGGCCTGCGATTTCCTGCAAGAAGGATTAACGCTTGCCTGGGAAAGGCCCAGCAGGCATGGTGACGATGTAAAGTCTAAAGTAACGTTTGACTGTCCCTGACCAAAAGGCACTGGGCGTTAAGTGCAGAGCCACTGCTGTGTGGTGCCGGTTTAGTATGTGGAGCTGTGCGGGATTATTGTTTGGGGAAAGCAAAACATTTTATATGCGAAAAAAAAAAATATAAATTGCTGTAGCTGTAATTTTTCTAGGTTGGATATAAGTAAATGGATTTTTTGGGGGGGGTGGAGAGACACAGAATTACCAATATGCAGTGCTTAAACTTAGTGCTTCATTTTCAAGGGGATTTGCTTAGGTAGAGTGGTATTTAGCTCTGGTTGAAAACTGTCCTCATGTCATCTAAAAGTCCGTGCGGGCTGTCACAGCACTCATACTCTTAGCAGGATTGAAAGGAGGAGCTCCCGGGGCAGTGCATTTAGACTGAGCCCTTGTAGGGATCTACCCCAAATCCTCTCTCACATGAACGCATTTCCGTTTTTCTAATGTGTGTGCTCTTTTGTTCTCACTGGACAGCAGAAGTAGCAGGCGCAAACTACGCAGCCACTCTTGTAGCTAGTTTCCAAAGTCAACCGTACCTGGCTAGTTTCCTTTTGAAAAATTAGCCACAGGTACCCAGGAGCTAAAATACAGCTTAGACCAAAGTTTATCTAGCTCCACCCCTGTCTTTTTTTTTTTTTACTTCCTTTTCTCTTATGCAGGCATTCAGCACTCTGGATCTCTATTTACACCTTCTTCCTCTGTAATTCATTTTTTTCTTCACTGCCGAGGGTATCAAAAGGCCACACATGACTGCTTTCCCCTGCCTCCCGTACTATGTTTAATTCCATTCCAACTTGATTACTAATTTCCAGGTTATGCTGACCATTTTTTTTCTTCTCCTCGCTGAAGCGCCTGCGCAGCTTGAAAGATAGAAGGGTTTAAACCCCAATTCTTTGTGGAACCTCCCTCCCACCACTCAGTCTCCACTTGCCAATGAACAGAGTGTCATGGTCAGAAATTCCAGCAGTGCCAATTTCACATTTTGTAACACAAGCCCGCTCTCTCCCCTCGAGATGCCCCATGGCGGTCCTGGGGAGCAAAATGAAACATCCCATCTGCTGCGATTCTGAAATCTCCCAGTTTCAGCTCAGACCCACATCCTCTTGGCTACGTCTCAAGGATTTCATCAGGCCTTTTTTTCCTAACCTGCACAGCACCAAAACATTGCCCCCATGATCTTTATTCTTTTCACTTCATGCTTGAAAGTCATTTATGAAAATCTTTAACCGACACACTAAGCAGAACAACACTAAGCAGAACCACCTTCTTTTAATACAAAACACAATGAGGTCAATATTCAAAGCACATTCAGCGCTATTTAGCTGGATAAGTGTAACTTATGCGGCTAAGTAGTGGCCGCTCCAATATGCACCTATGTTCAGTGGCTACCACTTATCCACATAAGTCCCATGCAACTAAAACGTTAGCTGCATGACTTGTGGGCGTGTAGTGGGCGGATCAGGGCAGAGCGAGTTAGCCATACAAGTTATGTGGCTAAGTACCGATATTCAGTCTTAGCTGCGTAAGTTATGGGGCTAAGTTAGATGTGCCGTAGAGCAGGTCTAAGCTTAGCCGTGCCACTGAATATACCTTGTAACTTGGCCGGATGAGTTACTTAAATGGCCAGCTTTGAATACTGACCCCAATTAAAAAATCAAACTCATACATTGTTGTGTGAGACACACTATTTGTTGTCTGTGGGGAGTTCCTTGTTTTTTTTGTTATGAGGTGATGGGCAGGAAATGCAAGGAGACATGGACTCGCCCTATGCTGCCATCTTCTTTGGGCACTCTGGACAGCTTTGTCCTGTGAGATCTGGTGAAGCTGATGGCGACATCTCCTGAGCTGGGTTTTGACTCGAGCCAGGAGAGGAGCAAGATGCTATTGAGTATTATTTCTCTGCCTCATTCGCCCTCCTCTAAGAACTCTCCACTCCATTTCGGGTGAAGGTGAAGGCCCTTCCAACATTTGACTTTTACTGAAATGTCTGGTGGGGCAGGAGGCTTCTAGATTTGTTGAGTTGTCCAATTAAACCACAGAGAGAAGAAGAGTCAAATATCTGGCACCGTGGAAGGGAAGAATTGTTGCTCATCGTCCGTTTTAGCACTGATTTGGAATATAAAAGATATTTTGCCCTCTCTGCTGTTGGGAGTTGGTGCTGTTGCTTCAGGAGGTGACTCTCTCCACCACAGGAGATTACCTTGCAAATCTTGTGGGTCACAGCTTCAAGGTTAGAAGGTGTACTGCTTAAAAATATGAAAGCTATGCCATCAGAAACTTTGGGTTTTAAAAGTAGACTGGAGGCACAGGAGGTGTGTCCTGAAGACCTTGCAAACAGGATTTCTGGGACTAAAAGTGGCTTAGAAGGAGAGGGCAGAATGTGTGACTCTCTGAAGAAAGAGAATATGTAATTGCGATGCCATTTGGGAAATTTAGAAAATTTAAAATGAGATGTAAAAATTTGATATTGATGAACGTTCTCGAGTTTCCATCATCCTCTGCATGGGATTTACTGTGTCGTCATTGAATAGAAGCACTGAAATTTTCTGAGTTCTTTACTCTCCATGTCTAAAGCTTTTTATGTTCCTAATTTTTCTTCTTAAGATAAGGGGGATAATGAATTAATTGAATACAAATCAGAGCAGTGAACAGAAGGGAGAAAAGAACAAAAATATCTAATTTGTCAAAAGTTTTTTCTTTTTCTGTCCCTCACTAAGGCTACATTGGTTGAGCAATTTGTCTTTTCTTTGGACAGGGATTTGGTCTTAAGATCCTTCTTTAAGCAGAAGGATAAGACTTTTCTTTCCTTAGAAATTACTATTTTTCCTGATGTATCCAGGCCTACACAGTTGCATAGGAATGAATTTCTCACATTATTCTGTTGCGCAAAAACTTGGTGCTAGTTCTCTCTTAACAAATCCCAGCTACATGCCAAGGGGAGATGGGGAGGTAAAGTTTGTGTTTTATGAACCTGAGCAGTTAATGGCATTTTAGATCCCAACAGCCTTTCTTGGTAAGTGAAACCTCAGATGAGTTGCACACACTCGCCTCCTTGGAGGTTTTTCGTTAGGGGTTTTTGAATTCTCACAGTTCTTCTTATCTTTAAGGATGACATTTAAAGATCTCCATGTGGCCCCATAAATGTATGTATATGGGTACACAGAGATCTACTGTAGCAGGGGTTCTCAACCTTTTTTCCGTCATGACACACCTGACAGATGATGCTCACGTGCGTGACACATTGCACACTACATTTAACAGCTATACTAAAAAACAATCCTAGATATTTTATTGTTGAAAATGATTCAGGAGAAAGATAACATACTTTAATGTCAATAACTGCTTATAAAATATTATAATTAAATATTTTTTCACAAACATTTTAATCTTTGCTTACCGCATCAGTGAGAAATCTGGGATTGATATGCATAAGCAGCACACAGTTTTTCGATACAGATAAACTCTCATGCATTTCACTATCAATCTCAGAATGTTCTGACCTCTTCTGGAGTTTATACAGAGCAGAGTTAGGAAATTTCCCCTTTCAACTCACCATACAAAAATTATATTCAAATTATGGTATCATCTCAGTAATAGTATTTCAAAATCCCTTCCCTGCCAGCCACTTTGTGAAATAACATGAAAACCTGCTAAATAGACATTTAGAAATTATATAGATACCAACCATATCATGAGAGTACTTGAATAGTACCCAGGACTTGAACAGGAACAATCTTACCTATGAAAAAGCAAGACCACAAATATAGATCAGAGTACACTTACTATTGAAAAAAACAAAGAAAGCCAGACTGCTCTGGATTCCTACACAGAATCTACATCCTAGTTAGCAGATTCCCTCACCTCTGTCAAACATGCAGAATGCAGACTGACTCTTATCTAATACAGACTAAAAGACCATAAATTAGAAACAAGCATACATAGAAAAACTGAAACTCCAAGAAGTGAGAGGGGGAGGGGGAGGTGTGGCAAGATGGCGGGGCAGGATACAGCATGCCTGCAACATTTCTGGCTTGGATTGGTGGTGGCAGGGATTGCCAGAGTTGAGGGAAAAGGAGCAACAGGGAGCGGTGATGAGGAATTTGAAGTACCAGCTCCTTACTCTGCACTCTCCTCAAGTAGCAGGCACATGTGGCTGTTATGGAAAGATTAGGCTCGCTATGGCATACTTTTGGTGACACACTGGTTGAGAACCACTGTACTATAGTATTTTGTAATTTACATGTACCTGATCTGCGCAGATTATTTATTTATTTATTTATTTAGCAGTTTTTTATACCGACCTTCATAGTAGATAACCATATCGGATCGGTTTACATTTTAACAAAGGGTAAAACTGAGGTAACAATTCTGGTAAATAATAGATAACAAAGGAAAAGGAATAAGTCAAAGTTACAATCAACAAGGTATGGAAAACTTGGAGGCTTAAAGACAAGCTGGAAGGAAGATAGAGGCAGGTAGAATAAATATAACATGATACGAATAATTTAAAGGGTTAGAGCATATGCTTTAACCAGGAAATGCCAGTGTCCATTGTTCAGGAGGAAGTGTGTCAAAGTCCTTGTAAGAAGTGAGGCTCAAACTAGTGATTATCCGGTGGATCTGGGAAGGCTTGGTGAAAGAGCCACGTCTTTAGTCTTTTTCTGAAGGTTAAGAGGCAGGGTTCCAATCTGAGATTTGCTGGGATATTGTTCCAGATAGCTGGGCCTGCAATTGAAAAAGCTCTGTCTTTGGTCATAGAGAGGCGAGTGGCTTTAGTAGGGGGAAATTTCAGAGTGCCTTTGTGGATATCTCTCGTTGGTCTGTTAGAGGAGTGGAGTTTGAAAGGGATATCCAGGTCGAGTTGGAGTTGCTGATGGATGGTTTTGTGTATTAGGGTAATAGATTTGTACAGGATTCTGAAATTTACTGAAATTATAAAATAAGCATGTATCCGTGTCCCAACATATGCATGTATGTTTCAGTATGCCTGAATATTCACAATGCCTTGAAAGCACATACTTTCTCTACCTCTTTAAGAAACATACATGTGTATATTTTATGTGCAAAAACAGTAACTTGTGCACATAAAACCCTGATTTACACAAACAAGTTATAATACTTGCGGAGGGAGGTATATTTTAAAATATGTAATTGAAAGCACCAGTTTGTCGATCTGCCAGTTCACCCAGTCTATCCTCCAGTTCATCAATTCTCTTCTAGTACTTCACCCTGAACTCCCCTCATTTCACCTAGACCTCCCAGAGCAGGCAATAGATGAGTCTGATACCAATTGCGCTACATAATTAGCATGTGGAAAATTGCACAAATAAATTGCCTAATGTGTAAATCTCTTATAAATTAGAAACTTATGTGCGTTCCTCTTGTACCTGCCTTGGACACCTCTTTTTTTGCACCAGTAAATGTGCGTCCAAAACTGAAAATACGCACGTACGTCTGGTGATTATAAAATAGCATGTACATGAATAGAGGTTATTTATGCACGCACATGCTAATTTTACACCATAACCCCTTTGAAAATTATCTCGTTAACGTGTTAAGTTGAAATTTATTATTGTGTCTTTTTCTAGTTGCTTTTTTGTGAAAATATCTTCTGCTGTTCATGGAACCAATTAATTTGAGGACTGAGTTTAATACTGGGCTTATTTTTTATATGAGCTTTTTCTCTCAGTTCATTTGTTCTCAGTATTTGCATTCTTTAAGATGTATATTCTTTTTTGTTAACTAATTTGAAATTAAATAAAATCTAAATAATAAAAAAAAAACAGCAAACTTGGACCATCCCTGTGGCAGTGCTGTGTGCTGCCATGTGGAGAAACCTGCGTTTGATTCCCAGCTCTGGTTTTTTTGCTCCCTGGATGGATTTGGGGCTGGGTTGCTGCAGAGGCAGTGTTCGCAGCCACAGGGGATGGAAGAGTCATGGTCATCGTAATATGGCGACACCTAATGGCTGCATTCAGGGTCCATAATTACAGAGTTCCAGAGAGACCCCAGGTTGCATGGTCCTTGGCCAAGGACTGTCTGGATAGTTGCCAATGAAGGCTCATGGTGCCCCTCCCCAGCCCTGGTTCTGGATGAGTTGGCAGCCCAAAAAGAAGCAGGAGGAAACGCCAAACAATACTCCACACAAAAATGAAAAGCAGCAAATAGAAAAGTGTAACTATTGGGTCAGCTTGGTGCCTCTGCAGGGACGGTCTCTGATTTGATTCCTGGATCACAGGGCATTCCATATCTTGGCTTGGTTGGGAATGCCACAGAGACAGCATTCACAGCTCATGGGGAGAAGGGAGGCATGGTCATTGTTAAAGGCAATACCTGGTGGCTAAACTTCATGGTTTTATTGTATTCTAAAGTAACCCAATCTATCCACTTACTAAAGCCATAAAAAAATTCCACTGTGGGCACACAATGAGAACTTCTTAGAGCATTCAGTTTTTGCAGCATTATCAAGCAGCAAAGTCTCGCACTTACACTGCTTTTTTAATCATAGCTCTTTGAAACTTCAGAAACGATTTTTTTTTAAATTTCTCATTAAAGAAAATAGAATGTGAGTATAATGTCTTGATGCTTATCTTATGGCTTGTTCAACCTTGTAATTGTCTGGAGTTTCAAGCTCAGTGTTGACAGGAATAACAGGGCAAGTGGGATGGCCGCTTGGACTTTTTCTGCCGTCATCTGCTGTGCTGCTATATTATTTCATGGAGTGCTTGACAGGCTTCCTTCCTAAAGGTTCTGAGGTCAGGGCAATGAAATAGAATATGGAGGAAGATTCAAAACCACTGAATTCCCTCTGATGCTTGTCATTGGAAGACTTTTTTTTTTTTTTTTAAGTTTTCCTTGGGTCAAGTAACTCCTGGAAAAATTTGAAACTGTTGCTCAGAAATCTTTGCTGAAATGGAACAGTATTTCCTTATCTGGATAGATGAAATATTTTGACCTCGTTTGTATGAAACGTAACAATCTTCATTTCCTATATTCGATAGCAGCTGAAAATTTAAGGGCAATGTCAACATGAAATGAGTAGCCTCAATAAAAATACCCAAAATCTTCTTTGTCATTAGGATTGGTGGACCCTTGCTGCTGTGATGCAATTGGCGCAGCCTAGCGAGCGAGCCCACTAGGCCCACACCGACAGCTGGCAGACGAGCCCTGTGGTAGGACCGGCTGGAGCTTTACCTATACCAGCCGCCTCCCCCTCAGGTTGAGCCCTTGGGTTCTGGCTGCAGACAGGTCTTAGGTGAGTCCCTAGGGAGCTCCAAAGTATGAGACTCCAGAGCCAGGCAAAGGTCAGAGCGGGTGGCAGACAACAGACTAGAGAAGACAAGCCAAAAGGTCGGAGCAGAAGATCAGGATCCAGAAAATCGAGCTAAGATAAGACAAGGACCAATATGGGACAAAGACTACACGTTGGGTGAAGCAAAGGGAAGGGGATAAGAAGAAGGCAGCAAGGCAAGAGTAAGCGGGAACATAGGAAGACAAAAACAAGGCAAGACAAGGCAACACCCACTGAAGAAAAAAGGAACTCCGGGAGACCTGTTGCTGAGGCGTCCGTAAGGTGTCCAGTCCAGCTTTAAATAGGAGGAGCCGGCTGATGTCATCAAGAGGCGCCATAGATAGGATCCCGCCGCAGGCCCTTTAAGGAGGACAGCCTGGAAGTGAGGGCATGGTGGCGTCTTGCTGCACATGGCAGCATGTTTTCAACGGCGCTTCCAGCTGCTTGTGATTGCGGCAGTGTCGAGAGTGAGTGAAGTGGCTTGCGGGTCTTTCCCGCGAGCCACGAAATACAGCAGTTTTCTGCTTTTTTCCTTGTCCCCCTCTACGCATTTCTCTTAGTCTTAATCTCACCTCTGCCCTTCCTCCTATCGCTGATTATAGCAGAAAAGTCTTGTCATCTTTCTTTTCTTGCATGAGTGTCTTTACTGACCTGACTGCTGTCCCCACCAGTTTCCGTTTTATCAGATATTCTTCCTTGTGCCCCTCTTTCTGAGATTCCTTATATGTATGAGTGCTGATTTTTTTTTTTCGGCCACTCCTTTTGAAACTGTATCAGACTCTTTCCTGTTGCTTTTCTTTACTTTATTGATGTAAGTATTTGTTGATCTTTCTATAGCTCCTTTTAGTTTAGTCCACTTTTCTGCCACGTCACATAAATCTGGAATGGGGGAGCAGTCTAGTGGTTAGGGCAGCAGGCTAAGAACCAGGTAAACCAGGATTCAAATCCCACTACTGCTCCTTGTGACCTTGGGCAAGTCACTTCATCTTCCCTTGCCTCAGGTACAAACTTGGGGCCTGATTTACTAAGGCTTTTCTCTCATTCTATGTCTATGGGACAAATGCTTAGTAAATGAGGCCCTTAGGATGGTGAGCCCTCTGGGGATAGAGGAATACCTACAGTATCGGAATGTAATCCACTTTAAAGTGTCATGAAAGGCAGAATATAAATTAAAAATAATCTGTCCACCCTGCTAATGCCTCCTTGAGCTAAGTCTCCTTCTTACCAAAGATGGTATTTCTGAAATCCAGGACTTGAACTTTTCATGTGACTCTGCTCTACCTCAAACCATACCATCTGATGATCACTAGAGCTCAGGTGGCTGCTTACCTGAACAAAAGCTTCCTTCCTTCATAAGTATCAGGACCAGAGAACCCCTTCATTCTCACATTTTGGAAGTGGTCTTTGTGTGTTTCTGAGATAAAAAAGCAAGCCAGAGGGGAGGTTATTCTAGTGTCTCTTTCCCTCCCACCCCTAGCTCATCCTTTGATTTATAGGCAAGAGACACTTTCTCATTAAAAAAATCAATCAAGCTGTTATCTGAATCATACTATTGCCCCAGCCCTTATTGAAAGTTTAATTTATCCCCTTGTAGGTCACTTCCAGATTAATAGTGAATACATCAGTATTGTACACATTTCCTACTCCCATAGCATCCTAAATGTAACTAAGAATTCAACAAAATTAACATGATGGCAGCAGTCCAGCAGTAAGAGGGGTGCCTTCCAGTCTGTCACATGTATGATTTTTTACCCACCGGTGAGGGGTTGTATGTGTCCCCCTGGTGCACAATGCTCCTGGCTTTCAGAGAACGAGTCCAATCTCTGGAGGCTAGAAGACAGACCTGGAGGAGCTGAGGCAGATAGGTTTATAGGTAAGACCTTCAGGGCCATAATAGCCAAATCCCAATTTCAGTCTGGCAGCCCTGGTGGTTCCTTGGTCGGAGAGCATCACAGTGGTGTAGCAGGAAGTAATCCTGTAGCAAGGACCTGCTCTCCAGGTGATGAGTTGTCCTCTTGCAACAAGGACAAGTCTTCCAGTATAGCAATAGGCAAATTCTACTGTCCACCTGGTCAAAATAATGAGACATGATGAAATGCTAAGAGAAATCAGGGAAGCAAACCAATTTGGCAGTGCAGTAATAATGAGAGATTTCAATTACCCTAATATTGACTGGGTAAATGTAACATCAGGACATGCTAGAGAGGTAAAGTTCCTGGATGTAATAAATGACTGCTTCATGGAGCAATTGGTTCAGGAACCAAAGAGAGAGAGGGAGCTACTTTAGATCTAATTCTTAGTGGAACGCAGGATTTGGTGAGAGAGGTAATGGTGGTGGGGTCACTTTGCAATAGTGATCATAACACAATCAAATTTGAACTAATGACTGTAAGGGGGACAATATGTAAATCTACAGCTCTAACACAAAACTTTCAAATGAGGAAAATAGTTAGAAAAAACTGAAAGGTGCAGCTATAAAGGTTAAGAATGTACAACAGGTGTGGACATTGTTTAAAAATTCCATCTTGGAAGTGCAGTCCAGATGTATTCCATGCATTAAGAATGGAAGGAAGGCCAAACGATTACTGGTATGGTTAAAAGGTAAAGGTAAAAGAGGCTAATTTATTAAAAAAAAAACAAAAACTTCCTTCAAAAGTTGGAAGAAGGATCCATCTGAAGATAGAAAAAAAAAAAGCATAAGAATTGTCAGGTTAAATTGTATCAGGCTAAGAGAGAATTTGAAATGAAGTTGGCCGATAGGCAAAAACTCCTAATAAAACCTTTTTTAAATACATCTGAAGTAGGAAACCTGCGAGGGAGTCGGTTGGGCCATTAGATGATCGAGTGGTTAAAGGGACATGTATTTATTTATTTATTTAGTGCTTTTATATACTGGCATTCAAGATAGGAATCACATCATGCTGGTTTACATTTAACAGGGGGTGTAAAATGAAAATAAAATAAACAGTAATTGGTGAAGAGAAACTAAGAAGTTACAAAGGCTTTCGTAGAAAGACTAAATGAATTCTTTGCTTTCATGTTTATTAATGAAAATGTTGGGAAGTTACCTGTTCCACAGAGGGTTTTCAAGGGTGATGATTCGGATGAATGGAACCAAATCACGGTGAACCTGGAAGATGTAGTAGGCCAGATGGACAAACTAAAGAGTAAAAAAATCACTAGACTGGATGGAACACACTCCGGGGTTCTGAAAGAATTAAAAAATCAAATTTCAGATGTTTTGTAAAATTTGTAATCTATCACTAAAATTGTCCATTGTCCCTGAAGACTGGAGGGTGGCCTATTTAGCCCTGATATTTTAAAAGGGCACTAGGGGTGATTCAGGAAACCGGTGAGCCTGAACTCAGTGCCGGGAAAAATAGTGGAAACTATTCTGAAGGACAAAATCACTGAGTACATAAGAACATAAGAAATTGCCATGCTGGGTCAGACCAAGGGTCCATCAAGCCCAGCATCCTGTTTCCAACAGTGGCCAAAACCAGGCCACAAGAACCTGGCAATTACCCAAACACTAAGAAGATCCCATGCTACTGATGCAATTAATAGCAGTGGCTATTCCCTAAGTAAACTTGATTAATAGGAGTTAATGGACTTCTCCTCCAAGAACGTATCCAAACCTTTTTTGAACCCAGCTACACTAACTGCACTAACCACATCCTCTGGCAACAAATTCCAGAGCTTTATTGTGCGTTGAGTGAAAAATAATTTTCTCCGATAGATAGGCATGATTTAATGGGATACAGCCAGCATGGATTTACCCAAGGGAATTCTTGCCTCACTAATCTACTACATTTTTTTTAAAGGATTAATAAACATGTGGATTAAGATGAACTAGTAGATATAGTGTGTTTGAATTTTCAGAAGGTGTTTGACAAAGTGCCTCATGAGAGGCTTCTAAGAAACCTAAAAAGCCATGGGATAGAAGGTGATGTCCTTTCGTGGATTGCAAATTGGTTGAAAAGCAGGAAACAGTGAGTAGTGCCTCAGTGATCTGTACTTGGATCCGTATTTTTCAATTTATTTATAAATGATCTGGAAAGGGAGTGAAGTGATCAAATCTGCAGATGACTCAAAATTATTCAGAGTAGTTAAATTGCAAGCGGACTGTGATAAATTGCAAAAGGACTTTGCGAGACTGGAAAATTGGACTTCCAAATTGCAGATGAAATTTAATTGGACAAGTGCAAAAAAAATAATCCATGCTATAGTTACATATTAGGAGTTACCGCCCAGGAAAAAGATCTAGGTGTCAAAGGTGATATTACATTGAAATTGTCAGCTCAGTGTGCTGTGGTAGTCAAAAAACAAACAGAATGATAGGAATTATTAGGAAGAGAAGGATGAATTAAACAGCTAATGTCATAATGCCTCTGTATCACTCCATGATGAGACCACACCTAGAGTACTGTGTGCAATTCTGGTTCTGCATCTCAAAAAAGTTATAGTTGCAGTGGAAAACGTATAGAGAAGGGCGCCGAAAATAATAAAGGAGATGGCATGGATCCCCTATGAGGAAAGGCTAAAGAGGTTAGGGCTGTTCAGCCTGGAGAAGAGATAGCTGAGGGGGGATATGATAGAGGTCTTTAAGATCATGAGAGGTCTAGAATGGGTAAATGTGATTCAGTTATTTATGCTTTTAGATAATAGAAGAACTAGAGGGGTATCTCCATGAAGTTAGCAAGTAGCTCATTTAAAACAAATTGGAGAAAATTATTTTTCACTCAATGTACATTTAAGTTCTGGAATTCATTCCTGGAGGATATGATTAGGGCAGTGAGTGTAGCTGGATTTTAAAAAGTTTTGGATATGTTCCTGGAGGACAAGTCCATAAACTGCTATTAATTAAGTTGACATAGGGAATAGCCACTGCTTATTACCAGCCTTAGTTTCATGAGTTCTATTTAGTGTTTGGGTCCTTGCCAGGTAGTTGTAATCTGGATTGGCCACTGTTGGAAACAGGATGCTGGCCTTGGACCCTCGGTCTTACCCAGTATGGCAATTTATGTTCTTATCAGATCTCTATCCAGCTGTTCTGTCTGCGTCAAGGTCTGTAGATTACACTGGTGTAGACAGAAGTACCATCTCTCCATTCCAGGATAACCACCAGTGCCTCCACCTTTTCCCTTAATCCCTCATTTCAGTTGCTTTTATATTAATTTTTACATAAATAGCTATTCATTCTCCTATTCTTCCTGAACAGATCAGTGGTGATTTTTCTGCCAGGTCACGACAGGTTGCTTACCTGGAACCTTTTGATGCTAACCCAGAACCTTTTTGGACTGGCCTGTTTTTTTCCCAGAGCAACTACAGTGGAAAAACATTCCAGTCAGAAAACCTTCGCGCGACTGCAGGAGCTAAAAATAGAAAAACTCCCTGCCGGCGCGAAATTACTGTGAGGAGAGCTGCCAGTGCAAAAATAAAAAAAAGGCCTCACAGGTGCGTGTGAAGGCCTCCCCTCCCCCCCCCGACCGACCTACCCAGAGCCCAGGGCCGTCGTGAGGACACGCGGGGTTAAGCTCACAACTCCAGCTGGCATAGCACGTCCCTCAAATTAACTCCTCCTACCTTGAAAGGCTTCTTCCTTGCTTTCTTTCTAACCTGAGACAGTTGGAGTTTGAGGAAGGAGTGAGTGGAGTCTCCTCACTCCTTCCTCAGACTCCAGCTCTCTCAGGTTAGAAAGAAAGCAAGGAAGAAGCCTTTCAAGGCTCTCAGTGCTCGAGGAAACCAGAAGCCCCTGGCTTTCGAGACTCTGGCAGCGATGCAGGCGAGACACTAGCAGGGGTATCCAACCCCCCGGACGCCCAGCTTCAACTGAGGGTTTGGCCCAGGAAGCTACACAACTAACTACAAACTTAGCCTATCCTAGGAAAAAAACTTTCCCTAACCTTTTTTTTTTTTTTTTTTAACTGACTAACAGACTGCAGGTTTGGAACATCTGCTGGAGTCAGAGAAATACTGAGGGACTGCAGGTGGCTCTCTCGTTAAGTAGCAGTGCCCAAAGTTCTAATAGTTCTCTGACTCCATCTGCTGGTAGGGATACACAACCTGTCGCTGGCCCCCACCTGGTACCTTTTCTTAATTTGGAAATAGATCATAACCCAGCCTGGCTGTATCCCATTCATAGGACTCATTGAACCCGATCTCCATGATAGCAACAATATCTAATTTTGGCTTTGTCATTAGGACTTACAAATCTGAAATGTTATTGCCTAGATTGTAAGCATTTGTGTTCATAACCTTTCAGGTAATTCCTGCCTTGTCTACACTCCATTTAACCTAGTACCTTCTCCTCTCCTATTCCATTTGAAGTGTGCCTGTTTATTCTGACATCAGTTAGGATTGAGCTGTTTGTTTAATCAAAACCTGCTGTGTGTTGGTCATTGAGCCCTCTGGGGAAATACTATTTACTTATTTTAAAAAATCATATTTTCTGCTAAATCCAAATAAATTCTTCACTGCAGATTGCAATAATCAACATGCATACAGTTAATACAATAAACATTACAAAACACTAACATACCACAAACACGATCCATAAAACATTAATTAAAAGATTCCATAAAAAAACAATTTATTAACTATTGCACCTGAATGTAAGTAATCCGCTTTGAAGTGTTACGAAAGGGAGAATAAAAATATAAATCAATTTTTGTGAATCGAATTGAAATGTGATCCCCAGAGACCCTGTGAATTTTCCAGTTTGTAGCCACTGTGTAATGAGTGTTCCTATTCTTGCCAGGCTGCATGGTTTCTGTACGGGGCAGGAACCAGGAAGCATGGCAGACCCTAGGACTTAGCAGTGTTGACCAGGACCACTAAAACATTTTGTAATAACAAACAGTTCAGAGGAAAGAAATGCAGAACATTTTTCTCTGAGGGACAGAAGAAGAAAAGACACTTTTTTAAACAAATCTTTGTGTGGTTGTGTATGGTTTTAATAAAATTGTTTAGAAGAAATGTTAACAGTGTTTAGAGGTGCAAATTTTCTGGACATTGCTTTAAGGAAAGATCCTAGTCAAAAGTACTCATCTTTAAATACTCATTGGCTTTAATAAGGTGGCATCTCTAGTCAGCTATTGATTTTCTTTTAACAAATATATTTTTTTTTTGGTAGGCCAATGCAGTATTCTAAGGGCCTGATTTTTCAAAATAATTTTCATGCATAAAACTTGATTTTACATGTGTAAATGCACTGTACCCATGAACGCGGGTTTGTGAAAAGTGCTGCAGTATGTGTCATTGAATTGTCAATAGGTTTTACCTGTGTTAAGTAAAAATCGCTATGATAGTGTGACACCTTTGATGGGCACCTCCTTCGAAAGCTCACCTGTAATGCTGCCATTCATACAAATCCAGTCCATCACAAAGGTTCATATTCAAAGGCTTTGTCCAGATAACGTTTAGACTTACCCAGACAAAAAAAACAAACCCCAGGATTTCAAAATCCCTGCTCCCACAGTCTTTGGAGAGAAGTTTTATTTTCCAAGTTGTTTGTAACCCATTACTCTGTGATCTTCTTTTTCCTTTCATGTAGCAAGGTTTTAAAGGATTTCAAATTGCACCAGAGCGTCACAGTAACAAAATGAAGTTTTTACATAATGGAGGTGAATTTGAGCTTTCCCATGGTTCTGTAGTGATTGCTGCAATCACCAGCTGCACCAACACCAGTAACCCTTCAGTAATGCTAGGAGCAGGTAAGCATCTCTAGCCTCAATCCTTTAAGTCCTACACAATTTTAAAAACCAAAAACGTGCATTTACATGCAACAGAATTGCCACCAGTTTGGTTTATTTTTGAAACTGCTTAGGCAGCGTCTTGAGCATAGTTAGAATTCTGGTTGATAGCTGGAAAACCTTTTGTCTTTAATCGCCTTGTAAGTTTTTAAACACGCACTGCTTATGCAGGACAGGTTGGAACTTTGCAGGTTTCATTACAACTTCCCCAGAATCTCGGTGGGGAAAAGGAGCGGCGGAATGTTTTCTAATAACTGTACTAATGAAACAATTTTGCTGGCTTTTCAGCTGATGGGTAGGGATGAAGACATCTTTAGAACGCTTAGAACCTACACCACAAGCACGATGGCATGGTGGTCCGTTCAGAGCTTTGGCTTCTGTCATCTGTTCTTTTACGCTACAGTGCCTGAGGTGAATAGCTGGGTGATCTCTGTTCATGGGTGCTTATATTGAGACATTGCACCTCTGGCTTGTGCAGAAGAAAAGCTTTTACCTTAGCCCTCTTCTGGCTTTTACGTAGGACATGCGGTTAGCTAAACTCTGATGTTGTTGCCTTTTTTTTTTTTTTTTTTAGGCTTTTTTAAGCCTATGGAACTAGAACTCCCGACTGTTTTTCTTTTGCCTGCTTTCCTTTTGGTCATCCAGCTCAGTTCTGACCACCTCTACCTGGGTTTCCAGTGCCCTGATCTACCCACTTCCATTGCCCCATTTTGTTTTCTCCTTTCACGCACCCCGCACGATCCCCAATGTAGCCACTGCACTGACCGTTCTCTGGTTGAGAGGCGCGGGCCCCAGTTCTCTCAGGAAGCCAGTGCAGTGCCACACTCGAGTTTAACCAGCAGGTGTCGCTCTTCAGCAACAATTGGGACACCCCTGCCAGGGTCCAGGAATGTTGTCCAGTGAGCAGAAAAGAAGAAAAAGGGAGGGCTAAAAAAACAAAACAACCCACTACCAGCAAATAGAGGCGAGAATCAAAAATCTCAAGAATAAGGAAAAAAAAAATTTAAATTTTCTCCAGGCTGAACAGCCCTAACCTCTTTAGCCTTTCCTCATAGGGAAGCTGTTCCATCCCCTTTATTATTTTCGTCGCCCTTCTCTGTACGTTTTCCACTGCAACTATAACTTTTTTGAGATGCAGCAACCAGAATGTATTCAGTTACAATTTACTGCCCTCCAGTCGATTGATCAACCTGGAGAAATCTGCACTTATGAGCGTTGACTACAACATAAACCAAAAAAAATGCAGTTCATTAATATTCATTTTAATGAATGAATTATGTTTTGGGGGTTTTTTTTGTTTACATTGTGGCGAATGCAAATGAGTGCCGATTTGTTAAATTTAAATGTTTTTTTTTCCTTCAGATTTTTTTTATACTACCTTCTGTGGTCTGTTCAGTGGGCAGAAGCTGCTGGGCCATCAGGATATCTGACTCGTAGCATCTTAATAATACAACTTTAATTGCTTTAGAGTCATAACTTTGTAGTAAATAGAACTCATTAAGCATGACATTTATTCATCCAGCATTATAGTCAATTGCTGAAGGAGGCAAGACAGAAAAGGGAGAAGAATTTCTCAGCCTGATGGAGACTGGTGATGTGAACCAAAATAGCATGGTCCGCATGACTTATGATGATGACAGCGTCAAGCGCCTCTGCTGTGAGCATTGATGCCTGCAGGCTCAACTGGTTGTGGGCCTCAGGCTTCAGAGAAGTGCAATTGAGGCTTGATGCCATACCATGCATTGGGGGTAATCTTTTTGGAGGTAAAGTCAAACATCATGTACTGCAGGCTAAGGTCAGGAATTTGTTCGTTTGTGGTTTCCCTTGAAGACAGAGGTACCGCAGGCATCTGCACTGTCTGCAGCTCTAACATCTAAGACCTATCCATAGGTTGCTTGCAGATTTAGAGTTAATTATCATATCTCTGCAGACAACATACATTTCCTAGCATGTAGCCAGATGGACTCAGGACCAGTGGGTTATGTGCTCCTCTGCTAGCAGATGGGAGACAGAGTCTGATTTCAAACCTGAAGTCACCCTAGATGTACCCCTGCAGTGACCTCATTTCCCCAGTATCTCTCCATCTCCTAGCAGATGCGGACACTATCCCACACTCTAGCACAGTGTTACAGCAAGAAAACACAATTTACCTTAAAGAAGATCGAGCCCCGCTCTCCTGCGGTGATACCTAAGGGTCCCTCCCTCAGTTGAGAATTCCTGAGGTGCGCTCAGATATCCCTCAGAAGTGTGCCTTGGGTCCGGTAGCTGGTTCCCGGCGTGGACTTAGCCCCCAGAGTGGCTGAAAGGCAGCGGGTGCATAATAGAGCGCAGCAGTGAAGGTAAATCTTGGTCACTATCATTGTTTCAGAAACAGTAGCACAAGTAGCTGTCAGGCAATGGTTAAACATCAACAAACAAAAGTTAATGGTTCTAGCCAGATTCACCTGCACCGACATTCCCTCATTTTGTCAAGTAGAGGAATGGTCTATCCCAATGTGGACTCAAGTTTAAAAAATGTGGATATTATCTTTGATTTGTAATTATATTTTCAACCTCAGGTGAAGACTGTGGTAGAGATTCCATTTTACAAGTTAAGGTTGCTATGGAAATTGAAACCATTCTTGCAGGCGGATGATTTCCAAACTGTATTATAGGATCTTGTGATCTCCACCCTTGACTACTGCAAGTTTTTTATATCTGTCTACCAGCTTTGATGCTAAAGTCATTGCAAGTAGTACAGAATGCGGCGACACGTCTATTAGTAGGAGCAAGTCACGGTGACCATCTATCTCTTATTCTACGCATTTTACATTGGCTCCCAGTTCAATAGCGTATCAGGTTTAAGATCCTTACATTTAGTTCACAAGATTTTGAATGCTAAAGTGCCAGTTAGTATTAGTACATTGAATTTATGTTCCATCACGTCTAAGATCTCAAGGGAAAAACCTGTTGGACATACCATGCATTCGATTAATACACGTGTGGGAAATTAGGGCGAGGGCCTGTGTGGTAGCAGGCCCTGTTAGGTGGAATGTGCTACCGGATGATCTTATGGTAAAGAACTGTGTGAAGATTTTTTATGGAAAGAGTGAAAGCATTAATATTTTCACAGGCATTTGGGAGCCGATTATATAATTTTTCATTTTGTGCAGGTATGACAATAGAGATTGTTGACTAATGAGCAGGGCTTTTAAATTTGAATGTAAGGTTTTGTCTAATGCATATTTTGTATGTTGTATGTATATTTAGCATTTCTGTGAATGCTCACCGTACTTCACTGCGAATGTAAGATAGAGTGAGTAAAAATAGTTTAAAATAGAGAGAGAAAAACTTCAAGCATAGATTCCCTTTGAAAATTCGGGGCCGGCAGGAAACCCAGGTACTTTTATGCTCAGGTACAAAGTGTGCACAGTAAAAATGAAATCCCCATCCTCACCGTGCCCCTTTTCACCACAGGCAGAAGTACACGTGTTGTGAAACCTCATGCATACATTTGGCTGCTGAGGGGAGAGCAATTTTGAGCCTGGTTCGATTTTTCCTGTGTGACTACTCAGTTACCCAGGCAAATTACTTTGAAAACTGGCCTCCCTCTTATTACATATTTGAAAAAAAAAGTGAAAACATAAAGGTTTTGCCCAACACAAATTTTCTCCCTGCCTATTGACAGTGTTGATATTGTTCTCGCCTTTCTTTGGCTGAAGACAGCCCTGAGCTAGGGAATCCTGCTTGTGTGACTTGATGAACTTAGTTGTCTTTTCAGAAAGCAAAGTTGTTTATCTCTCTTTCTAAAGACAGCAGTTCACCAGTCACCCAAACCCTCCCTCCTTTCCTACCCGTGGTACTAGAACTGAGGGAAGCCATAACCCAGTATATAACCATAACCCAGTATATAACCATATAACCATAACCCAGTATATAACCCATTCCAGTAGCACTGGAATTCCCATGTACCTTTCTAGATAAGTCTCAGAAATAGTGGGTCCATAATCGTGTGGCTGGTAAACTGCTGTCTTCAGAGAACACCTGTCTAAAGGTAAGCAACTTTGCTTTCTTTGGGGGCAAATCACGTTGTGGATTCTGCTGCACCTGTGTCCCTTACTTGTTTCTGCAGCCCCACAATAAAATTGTCAGTCCTGTTCTTAAAGGAGCAGTGCAGTCTAGCCAGCTGTGGCAAAACAGTAGTCTAACTATAAATGATATGTTTGGTTGACATGTAGAGTTCTTTTTGCTGGATTAGCAGGCAGCAGTACTCCATTGTCGTCAGCAACTGGTCCTGAAGGGATTTAATCTTAGCAGAGCCAGCTAACTGCTGCTGTTGTGGAGTCTGAAGAAAGTGTCCGTTAGAAACTATCTCTGGAAAGTGACAGTTGGCGGCAGCTGAGAGAGGGAGACATACAGCTGGGGTCAGACTGCCAAACAATGCTCAGAATTGTTACTGTTAACTGAGAGAGGGGCAGCAATGCTCAGCCCTGCAGTGAGGTTCAGCAAATAGCGGTGATACTTTGTAATCACTTTTTTGGGGGGTTTTTCCCCCCTGCCTGCTACAACATAGATTTATGTAATAATCTTTTACTTTCACTGTCTCTCCTTTTTAATAATAAACTCTTTAGTTTATTATCACTGTGCTCGAGAATGATTATATCACAGGCAAGTGAGGAGCTGGGTGATCCCAGTGTTTTGGATGTGTGGATCTGTGAGGACTTCTCTGGGAACTGTGGGACCCAGATCTGTGGAGCCACAGTTTCCCAGAAAAAAACACTTGAGGAATAGCTTGTAGGTAGGTAAAGCAGGCAGTACCCCGGTTAGTGGGTGAGTGATGCCAGGAGATAGACATGCATGCCAGTACAGGTGAGACCTGCGCAGTGCTTGCTGGGACCTCCAGATGACCAAGGGTCCAAGTCCTGGTGGGGTGTTAGGGAACGTGCAAAGATGTTATATGACACCGGCTGAAAAAGTCTAACTTTGTTCACTCAGATAAGAAAGAAATTGCCTCTGATGTTTTGGACTTTGTATAGACCAGGAGGATATTTTATTTTTGTTGGTGATGCTCCTGTAGTAGGCAGTTGATGTTCTGTGCTGGGGCCTACATAGCACCTGGATCTGCAGCACCTGGAAAAACATTCAATATTTGGAGAAAATAAAGTAAATGAAAGGCCTTTTCTTCTGTTATGGTACATAAGACTATGCTTCAACTCTACACACCTGCAGAGAGCATTTCAGTGTTGCTGACTTTTGAGTTGGTTGTGTTGACTTGCTCTTGTAAAATCTCCACTGACATTACTTGACTACTTCTGACAACATAACTATTCAAAGGAAATAAAATTCAGAAGACTCCGACTGGAGGTGTCATGATATGAAAAGATATTTATTAGCTGGAGTTTATCTGTGAGTTTTAAGCTTGGACCATTTTTAATAATGGATTTGACAGACGCTCTTTACCTGCTGGGCACTTATAAAATTTATTTTTTAGCCCCCCCACTGTACAATCATCCAGAGATTTCTTTTGATCACTTCTGGCTTGCAGTGTTTCAAAGTACCTTTTCATCTTCCTGATGTGTCTTTAAAAGCATATTATTCCAGAGCTTACCAGGCCTACTGTGAAGAGCACTGCCCTTGGTTTTAAATTGACTTTATCTTTCTCATGCTTCAATTTGAGTCTCTCCCATTCATCCTCTTACATGTACTTTGAACATTCCCCAATCTCACCACCTGGTGCATCCTTTTGAAATACTTGCATGCTGTTAACCTATCTCATATCTCTTCATTGGGATGAAATGTTCCAATCCTCTAATATGTCAGGAAAATCTTTTTCACAAAGAATGGCTGATAAATCCTAAGTGAACTGCAAATTCTCTCTGGTGGAGCATGAATTCACTGCAAATTGTACTTTGTTTCACAGGATTGTTAGCTAAAAACGCTGTAGAGGCCGGACTGACCGTCAAATCTTACATTAAAACTAGTTTGTCTCCGGGCAGTGGTGTGGTGACATACTATCTGAAAAACAGTGGAGTCATGCCTTACCTTTCTCAACTAGGGTAAGATAACAAGTTATTCATTTACAGTGGCTGTTGCATATCAAGTATGGATTAACAATAAGATAACTAATGGAAAAATACTGTTTCCAAAGGGAGGGGGACATTGATTAGCAGAGAATTGTTATATTATATTGAATCTGAAGACAAGATTTTTTGGCTCTGTAGGTCTCTCTTTTCTCCTGAAATGGCATCTTGGAAAATAGAGGAAGCTATGTTAATTACATCACTGGGTTGGATATTTTTTTGATGTACGAATTGTTACCTATGTTTGTTACTTTCTGTTATCGACTTGTCTTAATCAAGAAGAGTTCCCTTTCTATTTCTGTGTGCGTGTGTGTTACTGTGTCATATAGATACTTATGTTATACTCATCACCATATGATATCTGTAGGATATCTGAAGAGGTTAGAGCTGTTCAGCTTGGAGAAGAGACGGCTGAGGGGGGATATGATAGAGGTCTTTAAGATCATGAGAGGTCTTGAACGAGTAGATGTGAATCGGTTATTTACACTTTTGAATAATAGAAGGACTAGGGGGCATTCCATGAAGTTAGCAAGTAGCACATTTAAGACTAATCGGAGAAATTTCTTTTTCACTCAATGCACAATAAAGCTCTGGAATTTGTTGCCAGAGGATATGGTTAGTGCAGTTAGTGTAGCTGGGTTCAAAAAAGGTTTGGATAAGTTCTTGGAGGAGAAGTCCATTAACGGCTATTAATCAAGTTTACTTAGGGAATAGCCACTGCTATTAATTGCATCAGTGGCATGGGATCTTCTTAGAGTTTGGGTACTTGCCAGGTTCTTGTGGCCTGGTTTGGCCTCTGTTGGAAACAGGATGCTGGGCTTGATGAACCCTTGGTCTGACCCAGCATGGCAATTTCTTATGGGCCAGATTTTCAAAAGCATTTACTCGAGCAAAACTGGTTTTTGCTTGAGTAAATACACTTTACTCAAGTAAGTGGGCTTTTCAAAATTGCTACAATATATGCCATTGAATTGTCCATAGGATTTACTCAAGTAAGTGCACTTTACTCGAGTAAATAGCTTTTGAAAATTGCTACGATAGTATGTCACATTTACATGCGTAACTCCTTTGAAAATTACCCCCTATGTTCTTAGGAACCATAACTTTCTTAGGAGCTGTAGCATTTATCCTTCTCACTCACAGTGGTGGTAACACAACTTTTTTTTTTTTTTATTTTTAATTTATGAATTTTCACAATTTATAACAAGCATTATAGTACATACAAATATATAAAATATAATCACATTAGCAATTTCCTTGTATTAAGAATACTACTATCATCATCTGTTTTATCTTAGGTAATCCAGGAGACTTCAGTATAACTGACCGATTTAAAGGGAAAAAATATTAACTAAAGGAAAACTAGAGAATTTATATAAATTCCCCTCTCTTAATAATCAGAGATAAATAGTCATTATTCATCATTTTGCTCCTATCCAATATCTGTGTTGGGGGATGAGAATCTAAAAAAGCCTGAAGATATGAAACCTCCAAAAATACATATTTATGTTCTTTATATAATATCTCACATTTGCATGGGAATCCTAACATGAACCTGGCTCCCCTAGCAAGAACTTCTGATTTTAAACCTAGAAATTCCTTTCTCCCCATTTGAGTGGCTCTCGCCAGATCTGGATAAATCCAGATCTGTTGTCCATGAAATTTCTCCTCACGGTGTCTTAGAAACAATCTTAACACTGCATCCCTTTCAGACTGAAATAGAAATGATACAAATAGCGTAGCTCTTGAATGAATCTCAGTATCAATAGAGGTTTCTAATACCCCAGTCAGATTCACTGTATCCCCTAATTGTTGGTTTACTAATTATCAAACCTACATTACGCGTGTTGTATCTGTAAAATAAGTGGGAATAAGGGAATGTTCTGATTTAAGTTCATCTCCTAACCTGGTAAATATTTCTTTTGCACAGTTTAAACTTAGTTTTGAGTTGGCCCAGTCCCTCTCATCTGTACAGACCTCTATGGATACAAGCAATTCTCAGTGAAAGTAACCTTAACCTATTCAGAGATTCACAGTTGCACTCCGCAGCTATCTTTGAAAGTAAACTATAGAAAAAAGATTTTTTTTTTCATGTTTGCCAGATTTTCCTTAGACATACTTGTGGTAGTGATGGCAGCTGGGTTAGAGAGTGAACACAGGGAGTTGGTCTGAAGAGGATTTGGTGCAAGTTAGGGTGACAAGGTTTCACTTCCTTGGAATTAAGGTCAACAAATAAAAAGTAAGGTGATTACTTTTTATGGGACTAACTCAATGCATTTCTTGACTAGCCTTTCGGCGTAAGCACTCCCTTCTTCAGGTCCAAACAGAAGGAGCAGATCAGAGTAGAAGCGAAACTTCATTTACAGAAGAGAATGGATGGGAAGAGCTAGGAAAACTGAAAGTGGACGAAGCTATGGGGCTGGATGAGGTACATCCCAGGATACTGAGATGTGCTGTTGGGTCCGCTGAAAGATCTGTTCAATAGATCCCTGGAAACAGGAGTGGTGCTGTGTGACTGGAGAAGAGCTGTGGTGGTTCCGCTTCACAAGAGTGGTAGCAGAGAGGAGGCTGCTGGTTAGCCTCACCTCAGTGGTGGGAAACTTAATGGAGATGCTGCTGAAAGAAGGAATAGTGAGCAATCTGCAATCTAGTGGGCTTTTGGACCCGAGGCATCGTGGATTCACCAGGGGAGGGTCCTGTCTGACAGATCTGTGATTTACTTGGATTTCAGCCAAGCTTTTGATATGGTCCTGCATAGGAGTGAATAAAATGAGAAACTTGGGACTCTACGCCAAGGTGGTGGAACGGACTACAAACTGATTGACAGGAGAAAGCAGCAAATGGTAAAATGAATGTACTCTGAAGAGAAAACCGTGTTACGTGGAGTGCCACAGGGATCAGTTTTGGGACTGGTTCTGTTCAATATCTTTGTGAGCGATATTGCAGAAGGGATAGAAGGTAAAGTTTGTCTATTTGCGAATGATACTAAACTCTGCAACAGAGTGGACACGCCTGAAGGAGTGGAGAGAATGAAAAGTGATTTAAGAAAGCTTGGAGAGTGGTCAAAGACTTGGCATTTGTGATTTAATGCTAAGAAGTGCAGAGTCATGCATCTGGGGTGCAGTAATCCAAAAGAGCTGTATTGATGGGGTGTGAAAGACTAATGTGCACAGACCTTCAGGTGATAGTGTCTAGTGATCTGAAGGCAGCAAAACAGTGTGACAAAGCACTCCATGAAGTTAGCAAGTAGCTCATTTAAAACAAATCGAAGAAAATTCTTTTTCGCTCAATGCATAATTAAGCTCTGGAATTCATTGCCAGAGAATGTGGTTACAGCAGTTAGTTTAACTGGGTTTAAAAAAGGTTTGGATAAGTTTCTAGAGCAGAAGTCCATAAACCGCTATTAATCAATAAGGATTAGTAGCTTGGGATCTATTCATTTAATGTTTGGGTACTTGCCAGGTTCTTGTGTCTTGGCTTGGCCACTGTTGAACACAGGATGGACCCTTTGTCTGACCCAGTATGGCATATCTTATGTTCTTATATTCTTTAATAGCTAAAACCAGAAGAATGCTGTACTGCATAGAGAAAGGAATACCCAGTAAGAAAAAAGAGGTGATAATGCTCTTGTGTAGGTATTTGGTGAGGCCTCACCTGGAGTACTGTGTTCAGTTCTGAAGATTATTTCAAAAATGATAGAGAGAGGATGGAGGCGCTCCAGAGAAGGGCGACCAAAATGGTGTGGGGTCTGTATTGGAAGACTTAAGAAGAGAGGCTGAAAGATCTGAATATGTATACCCTGGAAGAGAGGAGGTGCCGGGGAGATATGATGAAGACTTTCAGAAAGACTGTCTGAAAGGTTTTAGTTCAAAGAATTTTTATTGCAAACAAAAAAACAATAACAAAAGCCTTTAAAATTCAGGATTTCTTATGCATTCCAAAGTTAATAAAACATACAAACACAATCAAATATTTTCCTTTTATAAACACTCCCCCCCCCCCCCTTTATAAACACTCCTCCACTCTCTGAGTGGTTAAAGCAGCAGGCTACGAACCAGGAGACCAGGGTTCAACTCCCACTTTACCCTCCATGGCCTCAAGTACAAACTTAGGGGGTCATTTATCAAAATGCGCTAAGGCATTTTCGCATGCGTTAAGGGCTTATCGCATGTGAAAAGCCCCATTAACGCATGTGATAGGCTCTTACCGAATGCAAAAACGCCTTTAATGCATGCGATAGCACCATATCGTATGATGTGATGCAAATTTGAAAAAGAGGAGGAGTTAGGGGCGGGGAGTGGGCTGGGTTTGCCAGTCTGCACAATGCTAACGCAGAGACTTAACGCTGATTTTAACTACACCTTTTTCAATAGCGTTAAGCTGTGCAATAGCTTTATCACATTGTGTGATGACTCCTGAAAGGCCTGTTTGAGTGGATGAGAGAGAGAGAGAGAGAGAGAGAGACAGCCTGAGCCTAGCCATAGTGTCCTCTCCCTAGATAGGTATTTGTATCCCTATGATAGGCCCTCCTAGTAACTCGAGGTGAGGTTTAGGTATTAGTGTAGGGGGTTAGGGGCCACTTTGACATTCAATGTGAGACGTATGAACAAAACAGTGTGGTCTCTTGTGAAGATTTGATGGCCTTCGGAGTGAGGAAACTCACTCCAAGATGAGATTTGGGCAATGTTCTCTCCACCTAGCTTGATGTTACCCAGGTAGGGATACAAATACCTATCTAGGGAGAGGACAATATGGCTAGTCTCTGTCTCTCTCTCTCTCTCTCTCTCTCTCTCTCTCTCTCACTCACACACTCACTCACTCACTCACTCACTCACTCACTCACTCACTCACTCACTCACACTCACTCACTCACTCACTCACTCACTCACACACTCACTCACTCACTCACTCACTCACTCACTCACTCACTCACTCACACACTCTCTCTCTCTCTCTCTCTCTCTCTCTCCTCCCTGGGACCATTTTTTCACATAGGGTGCTGAAAAAAAGTGCAAACAGCAGAATATAAAAATAAATCTAAATAAATAAAAAAAAGCCCTCTATTTATCTCCCCCCCCCCCAACCCCAATATCCCAAATCCAATTTGGTGAGAAAGCTAAAAAAAAAAATCTTACGCCCCCATTTCCACTTTTCTCTATCCTATCTCCTTATAATCCTCCTGTCCCTGATATAATATTGCTCTGTTTCCTTCCATTCATGGAATACTATTCAAAACTAGACTTCTCATGCTTGAGGTTAACATCTAAATATACTTCTCCCAGGTAGCCAAAAATAACCTTCTTTTCTGAAGTTTGGAGGAGGTAGATTTAAAATAACAATTTGTTTGGTCTAAAGGGAAGACTGAAAAATAAGTAGAAACATAAGTTAGGTTTTGGAGGACCCAACAAATGCTTGTTTGGTTTAGCATTAATAATCCAAAAAGGGTCTGTTCAATGCAGTATAGAAAAGTGTCATGCGGTGATTAAAGAACTAATCGCCCTTTAAGTATGCTATATTTTAATATATGGGGGGTATTTTTTATATGAGGGTAATGTATGCATGAGGAGGTACGAGTGGTATGAATGAAGGATGGTATGATGGTGGATTTGCCATCTTTTATGGTACTTAAGTATGATGCTTAATGGTTTGCATTTGAAATGTTGGTATAATAGTGAATCTGTTTTTTTCATTTGATATGTCTGTATAAAATTACAGTGGCCTGTGGTCTGTTTAAAAATGTTTTTCTGATTCGAATATATTGTATTTAATAAAGCAGAATCCACAAGTGTAGATCCTTAGTGACCTCTGATGTTTGGTATATCATTTAATGCAACTGAAGCATTGCTCTCCACTTCGATGGTGGCAAGGGGGGGTGGGGTGGAAAGGGAATTGGATTCAGACAACAGCCAACGCTGGGCTCTGACTTTTATGGTCCAGGGTACTGATATGCAGACATTAGGAAAAAAAAACACAAGACTGCTTCTTGGGCCAAGTCCAACAGCAAAGCACGTTCAAGCAGCAGTATTGTAAGAATTATCAGGAAGGCTGCCCACCCTGTAAAAATGTTGCCAGCAGTAATTTTGTTATGGGTTTGGCAGTTGCTTGGTTTTGGTTGTTAATATAACTACCTTTAACATAAGGCTGGGTGGTAGCCTGCACAGAGCGGCAGTTACTGCTCTTAACAGAAACATGGGGGGTATCCTGCACGGAGCGGCAGTTACTATCATAAGAAGCTTGCTGGGCAGACTGGATGGACCATTTGATCGTCATCTGCCGTCATTGCTATGTTACTGTGTTCGAGTGTCAAGCCACTTGCTTCCTGGGAAATAACTCAGAACTTGAGTTTCCTCTGTAAACTGGGTGAGTGGAGGCTGTGTGAAGCACTGGATCTTCCTTCATGAGCCAGAAAAGGTGATGAGGGAATTGAGGTAATTAGTGTTCTTAGAGAAACCTTTCCTTTAGTAAAATAATAATTTCCTTTGTTGAGGGAATGAAAAAATGAACTTGCTTTGTGTCTTAGATCAGCCTATGGTTTGAACAGAGAAAAAGTGTTTGAGGTAGGAAAAAAAATGGAGGCTTTTTTTTTTTTTTTTTTACATCTTTAGTCATTTAAAATGTGATTTTAATGCCAGGTGCATATATTTATGATAGCAAGGTAGTTTTGTGTGTTTGTGATAACACATCTGAAGAAGGGGGCCTATAGACCTTTGAAAAATTACTTATATTATCATGCAGGGATAATTTTCATTTGGACAATAAAATCCAGTTTTGGTCAATAAAATCCAGTTTTCTGCAGGATTAATATGGCTGCTCGACTTCTACGTTGATAGGAGTTTCAAGTCGTGTAGTCACATGCCTTTTGTTTTTGTTGCTAATTTGCAGGTTTGATGTGGTAGGCTATGGGTGCATGACCTGTATTGGTAACAGTGGGCCTCTGCCAGATGCTGTTGTGGAAGCCATTACTCAGGTAAGTCATAACACGTCTTGTCGAGGGGTGGGCTGGGGCGTGATGTACCCTAATTTACTGAGCAAGGAAAGAAATCAGATTAAAGCAAATACCTGAATCACAGAGGCATGGGAAGATACAGAGCTGGTGCAAGGCAAAACTAGTCCCCTGCTGTGCCAGAGGACTATATTTTCCTTCTTGGCTGAATTAGGTGAGCTCTGGCTCAGCATAAACATCTGCTCCTTCAGGTGCAAGAAAAAAATCCAGTTCTGCTAGAAAAACTTGGTCAAAAAGCCCCAAAAGTGTCAAAACTCGTGTTTCCTTTTAAATAATTAGGACATGCTGTAGATCTTAGTTGTAAAAAAAAAGGTTATGTTTTCATTTTATTTGTTATCTTGCTTGCGGTGGGCTTTCAAACAGTTCTAAATAAGTCCATTTTATTTTAATTGTATCAAAATAATTCTGACTTTCTTGCAGTATTGACAACAAAAGGACAATTATACATTAGATAGTAATTTATTTCTATTGTGCTGTGCTGACGTGTGACTTGATACATTTTTTTTTTCAAATGTATTTATTGGCATTTGCATAACACAAATGATCAACTCAAAGGTAAATTATGGCAAACATTGTTACAGCCCATCCACCTCCCCCCACCCCCCCCCCCCCCCCCAACACCCTTGCTAAATTTTATAAATCAATAACTGGTAGAGGTGCAGAGAAAAAGTTCTGTTTATTAAACTAGTCATTCACGGTTTCTTGCTGCAGATGAAGGTGATCCTCGTATGTGAATGTGGGGGAAAAGTCTAATGTTAAGGCATGTCCAGAACGTGCAAAGCAGATGAGATAGGCCATGTCACTGTACTCCTGCTGCTAAACTCCATTTAGATCCTGTCCTTTCTGCATCAACACTGACCTTCATGAGTTTAGTGTAAGCTTACCAAATTAAAAGAGGGCAGACATGGAGACAAATTCATTTTGTTTCAGGAAGACAAAATATCTTTAAAAAAAAAAACTTAAAAATTGTTTTTTAAAGCAGGTGCAAGAAATCAAATTTGATTTGAGCTAAATATAGTCCAAGCAAAAAAAGACCTTGATTAATTGGTGTCTGTTATGCTTATGTTCTGTATATGCACAAGATTTTATGCTCCTTTTGCACATTGCCTAGGGTCTAGGCGATTGACACATTTTAAATAAAGATAAAGAATATGATGCCTCATAAAGGCCATAAAACCCATTTAGTCAGCCCAGTTTCCATCCTGTTGCAATGCCATGGCCCTCACTCGATCTCCGGCTTTGCCTTCCCTCCCTCTCTCAACCAAGAACCTGCGCCTGTCGCATGCCTTCTTGAATTCTATGCCCACCTCCCCTGGGGGAGGCTGTTGCATGCATCTGCCACCCATTCCCCTCTTGAAGATGAATTTTTGTTGGGATTCCTGGTAGGATGCTTTGCTCTTCATTCCCTATGGTAAATGCCCTCATGTTTGCATTTATGGAATAAGTAAATCCTTCAACTGAATCTTTTGTGACCATTCTTCCAGGCACTCTACCCTTTTTTTTACAGTTTTAAAATAATTTGAAATTACACAGTGGTTTGCATCACCTTTTTCCGGGCTGTACTCGTTTGCAACTGTTCTCCCTCTCCAGGGCACATTTGCCTTGGCTATTCCCCAATTCTACCTTTTGTGAACGTATTCCACTTCTTTTTCCTTCATTATCAGCTTGATTTGCCACCTTTTGAATATTCTAATGAAAGTGCAGAGCAAGCCCGTACTTGGCATTTAATTCAATTCAAAATGAAAAACTATTTCACGTGCCAGTTTTGTTAGTGCCTTTTTCCTACATTAGTTGCAGCCCCAGCACTAAGGCTTGCTTCATCAGCCCGAGTTTCAGCACAGGGAAAATGCTCCCTTTGTGATCAGTAGACCTATAAATGGATCAGAAAAGGCACTGAGAGAATAACTTTCAAATAGCACCACACGATCCCATATACACGTGTAGGTAGGTGCGTGAAGATCTACTGCAATATTTTCCAACCTGCACGTATCCGATCTGTGCAGATTATAACATATGCGTAACTATGTATCATTATGCACAAATATTAGCAATGCATTGAAAGCGCGTATTTTTTCTACCTTTTTTATAAACTTGCATAAATTTAAGCACCAAAAAAAATTAGAACTTGTTCACGTTAAAACCCTGATGCACGCAGCATGGAAGTTGGTATATTTTTAAAAAAATGTTCACGTAATTGAAATTACTGGTTTGTCGATACCTCTGCTAGTTCACCCAGTCTGTCTGCAGTTCACTGGGACCCTCCTGATACTTCACCCTGAACTCTCCCCACTTCACCCAGACCTCCCACCCAGCAACAGCAGACAACGCACGAGACTGATATCAACTGCGTTAGTTAATTAGCAGTAAAATGGCATGAATACATTGGCTAATATGTTTGCGTTCGTCTTAGGAGCCCCTCCCCTGGAATGCCCTTAGATCTCCCCCTTTTTTTGCACGGGTAAACGTGTACGTGAAACCAAAAATACACACACAATTTTGATGTTTATAAAATAGCATTTATGTGAATAGAGGCCACTTACATACGCAAGTCCTTTGTAAATGAACTCGTAAGGCAGTAAGTCTTGACATTGTCCTTTTGATTAAAATTCCAAATGTGTGAAAATGGGAGGCAGCTTGAGCATTTGGGACCTGATGTACCACAAGACTTTTTCCATTTTGTGTTTGTGGGGAAAACGCCTGTGTTAAATAATACTGAGTGAGTCATACCCAGACATAGTTTGTGGGTCTCTCTTCGTTCATCACACGGGGGCTTTCGTTATATTCAGGGGCATAAAACTACTGACCGAGTATGTGATTTGTTGTTGAGCCAGGCTTACTTGTTTGATGTCTTAAGCAGCATGGCAGATTCGCATCGTTTAGAATTTTAAAATCCCTGTGAAATGAGAGAAGTGCAGACTCTCTAAAGAGAGCACGTCGGAGAGCAGCCCTTTTCCTCTTGGTGCGACTTTAATGGCTTAAGCTTCCTTTGCATATATTTACAGTATAAGTGTGCTCTGGGAGGAAAGGTCTGGTAAACTATTCGCATAGCAGCCTGTTGCTTACTTTAAAGGGAGCAAAATTTATGGATGTGTAAAGGAAGGTAAAACAGTATAGTGTGCAGCAATGGGGGAGGTGTCTGACACTTTTTTATGTTAATTTGCTATTTTCACGTTAATTTGCTATTTTTCACTCGCTTCCAGCTTCACTGAGGAAACTCCAGGTTCTGGAATCATCTGCTGTTAGTATTATCTGCAAATGGAGATGGAGGGGAGGGGGATTTCAGATCATGATTTGTGAAGTCGTTACAATATGAGAGTGCTGGGCATCCGTGAAGGAATAACACTCAGTGGGCTGGTTTGCCAGTTATATCTTATCGCACATCTCTGGGATGGTACTAAAATGCTCAGCTCTTCAGAAAAAGTTTCACTTGATCTCTGTTTAGTCCTTATTTGGAATTTTGTTTGTCTCTTTCCTTATTTTTATTTTTTTCCCTTTAAATCCATACGCAGGGAGACCTCGTAACAGTAGGGGTATTGTCTGGGAATAGGAATTTTGAAGGCCGTGTACATCCTAACACCCGAGCCAATTACTTGGCCTCTCCACCTCTGGTAATCGCTTACGCTATTGCAGGAACCATAAGGATTGACTTTGAGAAAGAACCCTTGGGTAAGAAGCTACTGGTCTTTCACTTCCTCTTGCTTTATTTGCATAAATGTAATGGATGTTTCCCGAATACCGCAGAGCATGTTGGGTAATGAAGAGATTCCATAGTCTCACACTAGGCAGTACCAGACTTTGGCCTCTGTTCATGGGTTTGCTGGAGCGCAATCGTGTCAGAGGTGCATGGCCTCCAAAGGAGGCAGATCGTACTTGACACTGGTGGAGCCCAGGATTGTAAAAGGCTAATTCAGAAAATGAATGAATTCAGATTAAGGATGACAAAAGATGGTAGCAGAGGAGAAATGGGATAAAAAGGACAGAAGTTCAGTAAGCTAGAACCTAACTGAACTTGAATTCTGAATGATTGGTATGACACAATGATTTGGGGAGAGTAGAGGAAGAAGAGATTTAGTCTGTACTTAGATTCTTATGAGTTACCGAGGTGTAAAGATTCCAAACCAGGGAAAGTTTTTTACTCCAGAACTGAAGCAGCCATAAAATTAATTAAATAAAAATTTCTGGATTAAGGACATACCTTGGTCTATGTATTAATGGGTATTAGTGTTTACATGACGTTAGCAGACATTTGTGTGGCAAGCACATTAAGTTTTGCCAATTATATGTGCGTCATTGTTACCTCCAGGTCTCAGGTGGAAAAGCTAATGCATCTATAAATGACCCAATTAAAATGACTCATTAGGTTGGATGTACCATCTGATGTTAAGACCTAAGAAGCTTAGTGTGAAAAATGGTAACATAGTATTGTCAACAGAAAAAGACAAAATGGTCCAACCAGTCTGCCCAGCAAGCTTCCCATGGCAGCAACTGTCACTGCATGCAGGTTACCCCCAAGTGTCCACCAAGGGCAGTAACTGCTGCTCCATGCAGGTACCCCATGTGTCTGTCAAGAGTAGTAACTGCCACTCCATGCAAGTTACTCCCATGCCTTATATTAAGGACAGTAATACTTACAAGCAGGACCAAGCAACTTGCAAACCCTTAACAAAATTACTGCAATGTTTTTATGTGGTGAGCAGCCTTCCTGATAATTCAGACAATGCTCTGGAATGTTCTTTGCTTTTGGGCTTGGCTGTAGAAGCTTTATCCCCAATGTCAGTGTATCAGTACTCCAGGCTGTAAAAGTCATGGCCCAGCGTTGGCTGACTTCAGAATCCAATACCCTTTTTTCCTTGCCCCGCTGTCAAAGCAGAGAGCGATGTTGCAGTCATGTTTAAATCATCAAAACTAATGGGTTAAGGGGAGTACTCCCCCCCCCCCCCCCCATGCCTTCTGGTTAAGGGTACTAACTGCGGTTCCGTGCAGGTTACCCCCATGCGCCCTTTTTCTTCAATATTATCCTCAAGCCTTTAGGGATCCACAATGTTTATCCTGTGCCATTTGGAATTCCTTTACTGTTTTTGTCCCCACCACCTCTTCCGGAAGGGCATTCCAGGCATCCATCACCCTGTCCGTGAAAAAACAAAATTCCTTATGTTGGTTCTGAGAAACACCCCCCCACCCCCCACCCCTAGATTTTCATTTCATGACCCCTAGTTCTACTATTTCCTTTCCAAGGGAAAAAAGTTCAAAGTTTGCACATTGTTAAATCCTTTCAGGTATCTGCACCTCCTCTTTTCTCCGTGTAAGGTAGTCTGGGGAAGATTGGCCTAAAAGGGGATTTGAGCTTCCCCCTGGTGGGCCGGTCGCTGCCAACACATGGGGTTTTTTTTAAGCTTGATCCGTAGGTTCTCCCGTCGGGTGGCGAGGCAGGAACAGAAGACGTGACCAGCTGACCCTCGGCACTGGAGACAGAGGCGACTGTGGAGGCAGACGAAGAGTCGTGACATCGAGGAAGAAAGTGTGTCTTTGACACTGGAAGCCCGTGGTCCCCCCAGGTGGAGCCCGTAGGGACCCGGACCATTGGTACTTAGGTGGGCCCTTGGAGACGATGGTCAAGAAGTCCAAGGTCAAGTGCCAGAGGGTCGTTGCTTACAAGTCCGAGGTCACACACCGAGGAATCACCACTTTCCAGTCCGAAGTCACGCACCAGGAATCACTGCTAGCCGATCCGAAGTCAAACACCAGGAAGACCAAGACAAGCCAGGAACAAGGATCCGAAGTAGAAGCACTCACCGAAGCAAGCAGACCTGACTAACCCAAAAGTTGTCAAGTCAAGGAATGAGCAGAGGAAGCCTCCTTTTGTACTTCCTCTGTTCTAGATCATTGGCAGCAGCTGTGGATAATTAAAGGGCTTAGGTCCCTTTAATTCTGGTGAGGAGGTGCGGCCTCGCGCCTAAGATGGCGGCAGCCATCTTGAATTCTCGACCCGCGGGGGAAGCTACCCGACGCCGTGAAGAGGGAGCAGGGACGGCTCCCTGCCCGGCGATCACCTTGGGGGCCCGCGCCGCCGCGCGGTAACAACGCACCGGACTGCGGCCTCTCGTCCAGGTGCTTGCCACGGCGGGTTGCTGCCATGCTCAGGTAGGGGGGCACGCCCGCGGACGCGGAACACAACAGCCGCACACATGTGCCGGCAGAGCACGTGCTGGAGCTGCGTGAAGAGAGGCCTGCGGGTTGTGGCAGAGCCCATCCTGCCACAGCCTGAAGAAAGGCCCGTGGGGCCGTGGCAGAGCCCATCCTGCCGTGGTCTGAAGAGAGGCCCCTTCCCCCAACATGGCAGAAGCAGAGTGGCCTCCTTCTACATGTGTATGTGAGCGAGAGAGAGAGTGCCTGGGTGTGTATGTGAGAAAGAAAGCCTGTGTGTATGTATGAGACATCCTTCATGTTTGTGTGTCAGAGCCTGCTGTCTATGAGAGCGACAGAGCCTGCATGGGGGTGTGAGAATCTGCATGCAGAAGAGAGCAAGAGAGACTGCTTATGTATAAGAGCGAGAGAGCCTGTGTATGTGACGGCGTATATGTGAGTGAGAGAAGAGCCTGTGTGTGTGAGGAGGAGGGGAGAGATGTTAAAGATTGTGAGGCCCTCCTCCCCCAATCTACAACAATCTTTTGGTGACTAAATCAAAAGATTCCAGGTATGGCGAGCTGGAGATTTTTAATCCTATTTTAAATTTTTGGATGTTGTTTCTTGTGTCCACTGTCTGAAATATTTGGTGTTTGGGAAATATTAGAAAAATTCGAGTCATTTTAATTATTGGATGTTCATTGGCTGTTGCCTGCTTGACATATTTATTATTTTTATTAGTATGGTTTTAATATCATGAATGATTTATTCTTCTTGACTTTATGGCTTAAAGTTTTATGAGGAATGATGATGATTCTGTTTTTCTGCTGTTGTAATGCATAATACAGTCAGATTTGTTGTGCTTTTCCAGAGCATATGTGTGAGTGAGAGTGAGTAAGCCATTGAGCATGTGTATTAGTGAGAGGGAAGGAGCGTGCCAATGAGCATATGTGGACAAGAGGACTATTTAAGCCATTGAGCATGTGTATGAGCAAGAGTGAGTAAGTGGACATGTGTATGAGCCAGTCAACATGCATGTGAGAGAGAATATGTAAGAATGAATGTATGTTAGAGTGTGTGTATAAAAAATATATGAGAGAGAGGAGAAAGTTTGTGCATAACTCCTATCTCTGACTAATCTAAGACAATCTCAGGGTGACTGGAGTCTAAAGTTCCCAGGTATGTTTTTAAAATATTTTATTGATGGTTGGAAAATTTTAAAAACCAATGTTAAATGGTTTTAATCATTAGATGTTTCTTTCATCAGCTGCTTTGAAATATTTATTCTTATGAGTATGGTTTTACTATTTTGATTGATGGCTTATATATCTTCATTTTATTGTTTGATGTTTAATGAGGAATGGTGATGTTTCTGTCTTTCCATTGTTGCATTGCATATGGAGTCTGTCTTGTTATGGTTTTCAGTTTTTGTCTGCATGTTTCTAGTTATACTGTATTATCTCTTTATTCTATATTTGGTAAAGGTCTGTGTGTTCTGCATGTGTGACTCGGGTGAGGTATTCTATTAGCATGTATTTTCTGTGTAGGGATCTATAATATCTTGGCCTGTTCTGTTTTCCTATTACCAGGTGTATTGGTGTTTTAGGGCCAGTTGTAATATTTGCAGTGCCGTCTTTTCATAAATAGGATTATTACTGTTTGAGTGCTGACAGCTAGTGCTGTTTTCATATGGGGATTTACCATATTATAATTCAGTTTACTTAAATCTTTCTGAAAACCGCCATGCCTTACAGAAGTCCTAATACCATATGGCTGAGGTGTCTTTTTTGCAAAATTTTCTGGTTGGTACCGTAGCAATGCATGTAAATAATCATGTTGTAAGTGATATTTTTATCTTAACACAATGAATATTCTTTTTCATGTAAAATCTGTTATTAAAATATATGCATTTATAGTTATTTGTGGGAAGGGTGGGGCCAGGAGGATGTGTAAGGCTGTAATGTTCACCTATGCCACCTAATACTGTTGCACCAGCCCTAGCTGCACAAGAGAAAGCAGGATTTCATCTGGAGCTGTGCTACTTTAGGTTAGTGGCTCTCTCCCCAGTCTCGGCCAGGGCTTAATTTTCTCTCTCTATAAGCACAGGGAACAGAATGGGTCACTTCTGGTTCCCCCCCTCCCCCCTTCCCTTGAATCAGCAGGCAGAGGAGAGCCTAGGGATCCAAAAAAGCAGCAGACCTTGTAGCCTGCCATCAATGAGAATCCACTTGAGTGGTGGGAGGGTTGCAAAGAAGTGAAGGCAGGCTACAGGCAAAGGAAGGAAGGAGGCAAGCCAAGAAGAGAAATGCCTATACAGTGCAGGGGAGGCTTCTATTTGAGGTGATTGTAGTGAGCTCTGAGAGAAGCAGCTGGATGTGGAACCAGCGAATCTCCTAGAGAATGGGATTGGGAAAGGGGGGGGGCTGCTGCAGAATGGAGAAGAGCTGGAAGCAAGCAAGAACTTTACACCATGATGTAGCAGTGTTGGACTGGGGGCACTCACCGTGTAAGCACATAAGCAGCAGCACAACAGTAGCATGTCTGTGTGTGTGTCGGTGTCAGAGAGAGTGAGCAAGAAAGACACACACCCATACACGCTTTGACTTGAAAGAGAGTGTGTGGGGGGGTGTCTTTCTCTCTGACACAGACACACACCCACAATATGTGTGAGTGTATTTTGTTTCTGTGTGTGTGTGTGTGTGTGTGTGTGTGTGTGTGTGTGTCTGACACTGGCTAGCAGTGTCATTACTTGTAAAGAGCCAGACTGGAAATCTAGATATAAGCAGATGAGTAGGGGGCCCAACTAATTTGCATGGATGGAATGGGGGCTACAGCTGTGCTGACTCTTGGTGTAGTTATTCTTAGTTATTTAGGAAAGATGAAGTTTATTTTAAAGAGATTTTGGCTCAATTCTGCCAGATTCCAGGGTCGACAGCTTGCTTTTGGGAGCTGTTGACACCCATGCTGCAGGGAAGGTGCATGAGGATGTCCGATACCCCATAGACTAGTTTTGAAAAAAATCCCCTGGGCCGATATTTTCCTGCAATCCTCCCCGAAAGTGGTAGGGCCTTCGGCGAATTGGCTATTAAAATAGCTGACTAGGTGGCTCGGTGGCAGTACTGTGCACCACCATGTGGTCTTTTAAAGGTGCAAAAGTTAACAGTAACTCAGAAATAAGCGTTAACTTGAGCAACCTTAGTAGGCCATATTAACTGAGGCCTGCAGACCTCTGAAAATACTCACTGTCCCAGACACTGCCCTTCGCAACTATCCTGCACCAGCCCCTCCCCTCCTCCAGTCATGCTAACAGGGCCTCCAGACCTAAATCTTCATACCTAACCAAACTTGCACCCCCTAAAATCTTCATCAGCAGGGATTTAAAATGTTGCAGTGTGTGTTTTCTGACTAGCAAGTGAAAACTTTTCTTTGAAAACGGAGGGGGGAGGGGAATCATCTTCTGGATTAGGAAAAACCTTGTTGGTTTTTTTACCCAGCAGTTCCTTTCTGTTCCTTTAGATTTCTAGCTCAATCAAAATCAGGGTGGGATCCTGTGCCATGATCCATTGTTGATAACTGGGATTTTTTCCACTATTGAGAAATTACTACTTACCTGATAATTTCCTTTTCTTTAGGACAGTCAGATGAATCCAGCTTCCCTCCCTTGGCTGTCAGATGATTGTATATTGATCCTCCTGTGTACTTTCGTTTTACGGGGATTCATTTGACTGTCCTAAAGGAAAGGAAATTATCAGGTAAGTAGTAATTTCTCATTTCTTAGCATCCAGTCAAATGAATCAGAACAAGTGGGATGTACCCAAGCTAGTCCCGAATAGGGCGGGAAGCTGCCCGCAGTCCAGTCAAAACCACACGTGCAAAGGCTGCATCCTTCCGGGCCTGTGCATCCAGATGATAAAACCTGGAAAAGGTGTGTAAGGAAGACCATGTCGCTGCTCGGCAAATTTCAATGGGAGACAAGAACCTAACTTCCACCCATGACACTGCCTGAGCCCTAACCTGACTAGGTAACAGCTTGCCAGCATCAAAGTATGCTGCCGTGACTACCTCCTTAATCCAGCAGGCTATTATAGTCTGCAAGGCAAGTTCTTGTTTAGTACCACCGTGAAGAACAAACAGGCAATCTGTTTTCTGTAAAGTCTCAGTAACCTCCAGATACCGGATGACATGTCTCTTGATATCCAAGGGTCGAGACAGACGATACTCCTCTATATCTCTCTCTCTCTGTCCAGAGACAGCAGGGAGATGAACTGATTCAAGTGAAATTCAGTGAACAGCTTCGGTTTAAAAAAAAAAAGGAACAGTAAGCAGCTGTGTTGCCCTTGGAGTCACCCAGAGGATTGGCTCCTAGCAAGGCAAAGCCTGCAGCTTTGAAACTCTCCGCGTCGAACAAATTGCCACAAGAAACACTGTTTTCAAGGTCAGTAACCACAAGGACAGGCTATGCAACAATCTAAACAGAGGACCCATTAAGAAATCCAAGACCAAATTTAGACTCCATATGGGTACTGGAAACCGCAAGGGAGGATGAAGATGTTTCACTACTTTCAGGAAACAGGCCACATCAGGATGAACTGACAAGGTACCACCATTCACCTGACCCCTGAAACAGGTGAGAGCTGCTACTTGTACCTTTAAGGAATTTAGGGTCAAACCTTTATTCAAGCCATCCTGCAAAAATTCCAAAATGAGTGGGGTCTTGGCTGAATGAGGAAAAGAACTTAAATCCTCACACCAGGCCTCAAATATTCACCAAATTCTCACATAGGCCAAGGAGAACTTCCTAGCCCTAAGCAAAGTGGAAATCACTGCCCTCTCAAGGGCCAATACCGTAAGACAAAACCAAGTCAGATCTTTGTGAAGAACCGGACCCTGACTTAGCAGACTTCTGTGCGCTGGAAGTCGAAGGGAAGAATTCCCCAGGATCCACCGCAAATCTGCATACCAGGGCTTCCTGGGCCAAAACTGAACAACCAAGAGCATCATCCATCTGTGGTACTTGATCCTTCAAATCAATCTGCCCAGCAGGGGCCATAGACGAAAGGCATACAGCAACTTGTCTTCCGGCCATTCCTGCACTAGGGCTTCAATCCCCAATGACTTCAGATCTCTCCTGTGACTGAAGAATCACAGAATTTTCGCATTGCAAGAAGTCACCAGGAGGTCTAGGAATGGGAGACTCCAGTGATCCAGAATCAGCTGAAATGCCTCGTCTGACAAGGCCCATTCTCCTGGGTCCAGACTCTCCTTGCTGAGAAAGTCTGCTCTTACATTGTCTTTTCCTGCTATGTGTGAGGCTGAGATCATCTGGAGATGCACTTCTGCCCATTCCATAAGCTGATCTATTTCCTGCGACACTTGCTGGCTCTTGGTTCCTTCCTGCCGATTGATGTAAGTCACAGTTATTGCATTGTCCGACATTATCCGACTGATCGACCCTGCAGCCTGTCGCTGAACTGCAAACATGCCAACCGGATCACCCTGGCTTCCAGACGATTGATGTTCCAGGGAGACTTCTTTGTATTCCAGCACCTTTGTGCTGTCAGGTCCTGACTGTGAGCTCCCCAACCAAGGAGGCTTGCAGCTGTTGTCAGTACTAGAGCCAGTCCGGTGGTGCTAGGGAAACTTCCTTCCTTAGATGATCCACCTGCAGCCACCACTGCAGTTGGGAGGAGACTTCCATCGGCAGGAGGAGCCGAATCGAATAGTCCTGAGACTGCAGGTTCCACTGAGACAGCAGAGAGCGCTGAAAAGGATGCATATGCTCCCTCGCCCACGGGACCACTGAGAGGGTTGTCACCATTAAGCCAAGTAATTGCAGGTAGGACCATATGGTCGGGTACAGAGTGTTCAATAACAGACAGAGCTGTGTCATCAACTTTTGAATGCGCACATCCAGCAAGAAAACCTTGCTCTGCTTCATGTCGAACTGAACCCTGAGATAGTCCAATGAATGAGCAGGCTTGAAGACTATTCTTGGACAGGTTCACCACCCAGCCAAGCTCCTGCAACAGGGAGATCACCTTGTGGGTCATTCTGCAGGTCTCTTCCAGCAACTTGGCTCAAATCAGCCTGCCGTCCAAATACAGATGTACGAGGATCCCATCTTTTCTCAATTCTGCCGCCAGTACCACCATTACATTGGAAAAGGTCCTTGAGGAGGTGGCCAGACCAAAGGGCAGGGCCCGAAACTGATAATAGCATCCCAAAACTGCAAACTGCAGAAAGTGTTGATGCTCCAGTCGAATGGGAATATGGAGGTACGCCTCGGACAAATCCAAGGAGGTCAGAAACTCTCCTGACTGCATGGCCATTATTACCAAATAGTGTTTCCATGCGAAAATGCATCACCCACAGTTGATGGTTGACACCTTTGAGATCCAGGATGGGATGAATGCAGCCCTCCTCCTTGGGAACAATGAAATAAATGGAATAACAACCCATATTTTCTTGAGACTTGGGCACTGGAACCACAGCCCTGAGACTGAGGAGCCTTGGCAATGTAGTTTCCACTGCCTACTTCTTCTGTGGCAAGTGGCAGGGAGACACCATGAACACGTCCCAAGGAACATTGCGAAATTCCAGCACATATCCTTCTCATATCACCTGTAGTACCCATTGATCCGATGTGATCTCGACCCACCTCCGATAAAAGAGAGAGAGAGAGATGTCTTCCTATCTCCTGTTCCCAGGGAAGATCGGCAAACCTTCACTGGGAGGGTCGGGAGGTTCCACTATCCGAACCCGTGCCCCTTCTTGGCTGTCTGGGATGAAAGGACTGAGACCTACCAAAAGGTCGAGTTCTGTGAAGGGTTGGTCCTTGATAGGGACGAAAAGGCCTGGATCCTCTAGTACAACCTCTCATGTTAAAAGAGCATGGCGTCTGCTTGTTATCCTCTGGCAAATGTGGAACCAGGGATTCGCCCCACTTACTGGCCAATTTTTCCAACTCACTCCCAAATAAAAGCGAGCCTTTAAAAGGCAATTTGGTAAGGTTAGCCTTGGAGGTTGCATCAGCCGACCAATTTCTTAGCCATTACTGACGCCTGGCCGCTACAATGGAAGCCACTCCCCTAGCTGAAGAACAGACCAAATCACAGCTCGCATCTGCCAAAAAAGCAGCAGCTGGCTCCATAACAGCCCTGGCGTTCACCCCAGAGTCATCGACCTCCTGAGAGAGAAGTAAACAAGATTGAGCCACCAGGAAAGAAGTGATCTGCAAGGTCATTGCCACTGCATCAAATGCAAGAATAGTGGTCCGCTTGGAGACTGCATACACAAGTGCATCTACCTTTGGAAAACATAAATGCTCTCTTGCCACTGGATCCAAAGGGTACAGGCTTTCCAAAACTCAACCTCCTTTGAAATTAGCCTCTGGGGTGCCCCACCCAAGATCAATTAATTCTTTAATAGCTTCCATCACAGGGGAAAAAAACAAGAGGCCTTATGTAAGGAAACCAAAATGGGATTTTTCTTTGGCTCAGTCACAGCGTCTGCTCCAGGAACTCCGAGCATTTTCGAGGTCTGGGAAATCAGAGCTAGCAGCTCATCTTTATGAAGGAACCGTAGCCTAGTTCTATACGGTTCTAATCCTGGAGGAATTTCGCCATCTTCAAGGGAGTCTGGATTGACGTGCCATCGTGAAGTCCTGCTGCCGCACTAGCAGTACTCTAACACTTAACAGTAGGTCCAGCAAGGTTCCTACCTGTGATTCTGCCCTGAGAGTATTAGAGAGGGCTCAAGATTGTGCCTGGAGAAAGGATTGCAATCCCTGGAAAAACTCTACTCGCGTAAAGGTAGAAGCATCCAATCCAGGAGGTACTTGAGATGTACATACTGAGCTACCATCCCCTACTGAAGAACCAGTTAGGGGATTTCCAAAATCAGGCACCCCACCTGAGCCGTCTGTACCCAGGCCTAAATACAGCTGGGAAGAACCAGGCTTAGTGAAATCAGAAGAAGGCAATTCTCCCTGAGCCTTCAAACAGCACTTGCACAAGTTAATGGGCACTCCTGGCTGAGATGTCCGAATATGACAGGCAGTGCAAAGAGAAAGGTGCTTGGGTTTCTTAGGCATAGGTACCATTATGGCCGACCATGCGCTTAAGCAGCGGCCAGAGGCGTGAGTCTAACTGGGGGGGGGGGGGGGGGTTAATACATCCAAAAACACTAGGCATCCAAAACTTAGGTGGCCCAAATCTAAGCGCCTTAAAGTCAATTTAAGCACACAATGTAACGTGGGCGCACAGGTAAGCGTGTGGCCACTTAAGGCACCGCTTAACTTAGATCTACAGAACACAAGGCCCAACTAAGCACCCAAAAACTGGACGCACAACCTGGAAGCACAGCTAGACGCACACGCCAAACCAAATATCCAGTAGAGGGAAGCCTAAGAAAAGCGCGCAAAATGCCATTGTGGCCTACCACACGGTGCGCAGCGAAAAAGCCTCAGAGCAGGGCCTAGCCTACCAAGGCTGCTTAACCCACCAGGCTGCCCACATCCCTTGACCTCCCACGGAGTGGGACAAACGTCAGAATGGCGCGCCGAGCATAGAGACCGGGAAAAGGGGGGAGCCCCGAGCTACAAAAGCCTCCTTTTATTTCTCTATAATTATATATATATTCTTTTTTTTTTTTTTTTTTTTTTTTAAACTTACCTGAGCTCAGCCTTACCTGTCTGAAAACAGAGACTGTCTCTGGCTGCGGGGGGAGAGGGCATATGCTGTCACCGCCACGCTCTGCTTTCTGCATCCGCTGCCTTTCAGCCGCTTAAGGAGCTAAGTCCATGCCGGCTGAAAAAATCTCAAACTGGGGAGGGACCTTTAGGTATCACCGCAGGAGAGTGGGACAAGTAATATCCTTAATTCTCCTTTTACAAAATGAAGCAATCCCCAGTAGGGAGATGCACGTCCACTATCTGCTGGAGATGGAGAATGCTGGCAGTTTGATATCACTGCAGGAGTCTATATACTGTGACGTCAGTTTGCTCCGTCTCAATCTGCTGATAGAGATGCATAATAACCTACTTGTTCTGGTTTCATCTGACTGAATGCTAAGAAATGTCATATCTCCCCCCCCCAAAAAAAACAAACAAACCATAACTAGTCTGGCCAGTGCTGCGGCAATCCTGGGGTCAGGGGTCATGCAGCACGACTCATTCCTGAACCCTGCAGTTATGGGCCCTGAATGTAGCCACCAGGTGTCACCCTTAGGCAGTGAATCTATAATAAATTTTACTTGCTCAAACTACCTTACGCAGTTAATAATATTGCCAATATTGCTTAGCTCTGTCAGTTCACAAAAAGGAAACTGTCAAGGTTAAATGATTTGTTTAAAGTAATGGATTTTAAATGCATGTATAAAATTTAAAACTAAAAAGTGACTACTGGGACAGATGATGAAAGTGTATAGCAGCTTTGTGCAATGACAATAGAATGAAAAGAATGTTATATTTGCAGCTCCTATGCTGCATTTTTTGAAGGTCCTTATTTAACTTTCAAGGAAGTTCTTTTCATTGTGCCTTTTTGTGAATTGACGGATCTAAGCAGCATTGGCACTATTATTATAGCTTGAGGTTATTTAAGCAAGTATAATTTGTTATAGATTCTTAGTCATTGATTTTGCCCTTGACTTTTGTTTGTTTTTACCCTTAGGCAATGACCAGGACCCCCTCCCTATAAGGGCTGTGACAGTTCACTCTACAGCATCCCCACCCGACCTGGGGAGAGGAAGACTTGACTTGGCAATTGAACTGGGGACCTTTTCCATGGCGGTGCACATCAGTACTGCCTCCGAGCCACCGCGTCAGCTCTTTTAATAGCCACTTCTCCAAAGGCCCTACACCTTACACAGAGAGAAGACATGCTGAATCTTTATTTTCTTTTCTCAAGATGAGGTTTAATAATAAAAGCTGTTAAGCTGATCCATACCTTTTGCCAAACAAGTAGTAATGTGTTCAAATTCTATATGTTTTCCATAGGAAGAAATTCAGAAGGCAAACCTGTATTCTTGAAAGATGTCTGGCCAACTAGAGATGAAATTCAGGCTGTTGAGCGACAGTTTGTCATTCCTGAGATGTTTAAAGAAGTTTACGAGAAAATAGAGGTGACCTATTTCTTTTTTTTTTTTCTTTTCCGTGAAAGCTCTTAGGTGCTTGTCAAAAAAACCCCCAAAAAACATGCATGTTGTTATACAAGTCTGTGCTAGTGCTGGAAAGAGTGGCTATCCGGGCATATTTAATGCACTTGGTTAGCCTTGCTTTGCATGAGTTAAAGCGTTCTGATGCACAGTTATCTGGTCGCAGACTTGTTCTCGTTGACGGTTTCCGGCTCAGAACATACAGTGAAGGGTACTCATGTTTGCTTGCATCATCTGCAGACGGTGAAGCGCAGGCTCTTTCAATTGAACGCCAATACATTCTCTGAAATGCTTCCTGTTCCACGTGCAGGACCCCAGAGGCAGGCAGAGCTCCAGAGTTTCAATGCGTGGATGAGACGATGGTGTAGGGAAGAGGGATTCAGCTTTGTAAGGAACTGGGGAAACTTTTGGGGAAAGGGGAGACTTTTCCGAAAGGATGGGCTCCACCTTAACCAGAGTGGAACCAAGCTGCTGGCACTAACTTTCAAAAAGGAGATAGAGCAGCTTTTAAACTAGAACAAAGGGGAAAGCCGACAGTCACTCAGCAGTGCATGGTTCGGAGAAATGTATCCTTGAAGGATATTAAAGAAACAGGAGAGTTAGGGCAACCCAAAAGAGAGGTTCCAATAAAAGCAAATATAGTCCATATGCCTATATGTAAAAAATCACCAAAACTAATGATTTCCGAATTATCCCAAACAACTGAAAAGCAGGTTGTTAAAACAAACAAAAAACACACTTTGAAATGTCTATATGCCAATGCCAGAAGTCTAAGAAGTAAGATGGGAGAGTTAGAGTGTATAGCAGCAAATGATGAGATTGACATAATTGGCATCACAGAAACTTGGTGGAAGGAGGATAACCAATGGGACAGTGCTATATCAGGGTACAAATTATATCGCAATGATAGGGAGGATCAACTTGGTGGGGGTGTGGCACTTTATGTCCGGGAGGGTATAGAGTCCAACAGGCTAAAGATCATACAAGAGACTAAATGCTCAGTAGAATCTATATGGGTAGAAATCCCATGTGTGTTGGGTAAGAGTATAGTGATAGGAGTATACTACCGTCCACCTGGACAAAATGGTCAGACAGATGATGAAATGCTAAGAGAAATCAGGGAAGCAAACCAATTTGGCAGTGCAATAATAATGGGAGATTTCAATTACCCCAATATTGACTGGGTAAATGTAACATCTGGACTTGCTAGAGATATAAAGTTCCTGGATGTAATAAATGATTGTTTCATGGAGCAATTGGTTCAGGAACCAACAAGAGAGGGAGCTATTTTAGATTTAATTCTTAGTGGAACACAGGATTTGGTGAGAGAGGTAACGGTGGTGGGGCCACTTGGCAACAGTGATCATAACATGATCAAATTTAAACTAATAACTGGTAGGGGGACAATAAGTAAATCTGCAGCTCTAACACTAAACTTTCAAAAGGGAAACTTTGATAAATGAGGAAAAATAGTCAGAAAAAAACTGAAAGGTGCAGCTGCAAAGGTTAAAAGTGTTCAACAGGCTTGGACATTGTTTAAAAATACAATCCTAGAGGCGCAGTCCATATGTATTCCACGCATTAAGAAAGGTGGAAGGAAGGCAAAACGATTACCGTCATGGTTAAAAGGTGAGGTGAAAGAGGCTATTTTAGCCAAAAAATCATCCTTCAAAAATTGGAAGAAAGATCCATCTGAAGAAAATAGGATAAAACATAAGCATTGTCAAGTTAAGTGTAAAACATTGATAAAACAAGCGAAGAGAGAATTTGAAATGAAGTTGGCCATAGAGGCAAAAACTCATAATAAAAACTTTTTTAAATATATCCAAAGCAAGAAACCTGTGAGGGAGTCGGTTGGACCATTAGATGGACCGAGGGGTTAAAGGGGCTCTTAGGGAAGATAAGGCCATTGCAGAAAGACTAAATGAATTCTTTGCTTCCATGTTTACTAGTGAGGATGTTGGGGAGATACCAGTTCCGGAGTTGGTTTTCAGGGGTGATGAGTCAGACGAACTGAACGAAATCACTGTCAACCTGGAAGATGTAGTAGGCCAGATTGACAAACTAAAGAGTAGCAAGTCACCTGGACCGGATGGTATGCATCCCAGGGTACTAAAGGAACTCAAAAATGAAATTTCTGACCTATTAGTTAAAATTTGTAACCTATCATTAAAATCATCCATTGTACCTGAAGACTGGAGGGTGGCCATGTAACCCCAATATTTAAAAAAGGCTCCAGGGGTGATCCGGGTAACTATAGACCAGTGAGCCTAACTTCAGTGCCGGGAAAAATAGTGGAAACTATCCTCAAGATCAAAATTGTAGAGCATATAGAAGAAAGACATGATTTAATGGGACACAGTCAACATGGATTTACCCAAGGGAAGTCTTGCCTAACAAACCTGCTTCATTTTTTTGAAGGGGTTAATAAACATGTGGATAAAGGTGAACCGGTAGATGTAGTGTATTTGGATTTTCAGAAGGCGTTTGACAAAGTCCCTCATGAGAGGCTTCTACGAAAACTAAAAAGTCATGGGATAGGAGGCGATGTCCTTTCGTGGATTACAAACTGGTTAAAAGACAGGAAACAGAGAGTAGGACTAAATGGTCAATTTTCTCAGTGGAAAAGGGTAAACAGTGGAGTGCCTCAGGGATCTGTACTTGGACCGGTGCTTTTCAATATATATATCAATGATCTGGAAAGGAATACGATGAGTGACGTTATCAAATTTGCAGATGATACAAAATTATTCAGAGTAGTTAAATCACAAGCAGACTGTGATACATTACAGGAGGACCTTGCAAGACTGGAAGATTGGGCATCCAAATGGCAGATGAAATTTAATGTGGACAAGTGCAAGGTGTTGCATATAGGGAAAAATAACCCTAGCTGTAGTTACACGATGTTAGGTTCCATATTAGGAGCTACCACCCAAGAAAGAGATCTAGGCGTCATAGTAGATAATACATTGAAATCGTCAGCTCAGTGTGCTGCAGCAGCCAAAAAAGCAAATAAAATGTTAGGAATTATTAGGAAGGGAATGGTTAATAAAACGGAAAATGTCATAATGCCTCTATATCGCTCCATGGTGAGACCACACCTTGAATACTGTGTACAATTCTGGTCGCCGTATCTCAAAAAAGATATAGTTGCAATGGAGAAGGTACAGAGAAGGGCAACCAAAATGATAAAGGGGATGGAACAGCTCCCCTATGAGGAAAGGCTGAAGAGGTTAGGGCTGTTCAGCTTGGAGAAGAGACGGCTGAGGGGGGATATCATAGAGGTCTTTAAGATCATGAGAGGTCTTGAACGAGTAGATGTGACTCGGTTATTTACACTTTCGAATAATAGAAGGACTAGGGGGCATTCCATGAAGTTAGCAAGTAGCACATTTAAGACTAATCTGAGAAAATTCTTTTTCACTCAACGCACAATAAATCTCTGGAATTTGTTGCCAGAGGATGTGGTTAGTGCAGTTAGTGTAGCTGGGTTCAAAAAAGGTTTGGATAAGTTCTTGGAAGAGAAGTCCATTAACGGCTATTAATCAAGTTTACTTAGGGAATAGTCACTGCTATTAATTGCATCAGTAGCATGGGATCTTCTAGGTGTTTGGGTAATTGCCAGGTTCTTGTGGCCTGGTTTGGCCTCTGTTGGAAACAGGATGCTGGGCTTGATGGACCCTTGGTCTGACCCAGCATGGCAATTTCTTATGTTCTTATACGTGATCAGACGTAGATTATGTTACGGTGATCTCTCCCTGATGGGTCACTGCAGAGCATATTGACTGATCAACCTAACTTGTATCAGGAGACCTATTTGAGCAAGAGTTTAAAAAAAAAAAAGAATAGTTGTTCAGTTTTTCTCAGTTGAGCTAAAGTGTAGTCAAGATAAAATAAACTTTTTTTTTTGCAACCAAACCACAGTTAATATAGTCAGGCGATAATACAGAACCTTGCAACTCTTCCTCATATTTCATAACTTCCTCTTGATTTCACGTTGTCATACATTAATTTAAAGAAGCTGAAATATTAAAGTGCCCACTCCTTAAGGGTGTGTATAGAGCATGAAAGCAAATGCTCTGCAATCTAAAATGTAGGAAATAACTTCTAAATTAAAGTGTACTTTCTTTTTGGTCCAGGGCTTGGCACATTACTACTATTACTGCAACTTAACATTTCTATGGTGATACTAGATGTATGCAGCACAGATACATAAAATAGGGACAGTCCCTGTTCTATTGAGCTTACAATCTGAATGAGACACACAGACAAGACAAATAATTTTTAGTAAGTATTACAGTAATAAAAACACATTTAACAAGACAGAGTCAAGATTAGGAAGAGTCGGGGATTTGAAGATTTAAAAGCAGTCTATAAGAGATGGGTCTTTACGCAGGATCTGAACATAGCCAGAGATGGAGCAAAACGCATCAGTTTCCCATTCTCTTTCCAGTGGTGCTCCAAGCTCCTTGCAGAAAACTGTCAGTGAGTCACCCCATCCCATAGCAGATCCCAGATAGGAGCCATAGGGATCCGAGGGCATCCAGATACACGGCAAGCCTAAAAAATCCTGGAAATAATTTAGTGCTATGGTTTTTGCATTCTCCACCCACATGGAGCATTTCAGCCTTTCAATATTTGGAGCTGGTAATGTTGAAATACCATTTTATGACACATTCAGTCTTCAATGTTGCCTTTTTTGTTCTTATTGTGACCTTCAAGCCATGGCAAGCCACCAATAATTCACACACCGTCAGACAATATCTTTGTATAATGAATGGGTACTTTCTAGCATGTTCTAAATTAATATTTCTGGCAAAAACATGTTTTGTTTTGTTTTTTAACAGACACCATAGCAGTGTTTTATAGTTACAATAATATTTAACAATTTTTTTTATTTTTAGCCTGCCTTTCCATTTGATACTCAGGTCAGCTTACAGCATGATTTAGAATTCAGGTACAATAAGTCCTGCCCAAAATAACTTCCAGTCTAAGTGAACAACTGAGGCAACAGAAGATAAAGTGACTTATCCTAGCTTACAAGGAGTGTCAGTAAGATCTGAACCCCCAGCTGCTTGGTTCTCATCCTGTTGCTCTAACCCTTAGGCCACCCCTTCTCTTTGATTTCCAGAGCTACTTTGAAATGAGAAGGAATTCTGTTTTTCAAAAATTTCCGTTATCTGGACTTGCAGCTTCTTTCTGGCTGCTGCAGAGAGTTTCACCGCACACTCCTGCTGAAGCAGCAGGGCACTCCAGTCACCAGAACATCAGGAATGCGGCGTTGGGAGCTGGAACATTGTCAAATACTGTAGATAATTTTGTAGTTTAAAAACAAAAAAATAGAACTGTAAAGCAGGGCTCAGGAATCTTGTAGGGAGAGTTAGTTAGAAATCCTTTATGCCTTCCAAATTGAAGGCTTCCCTTTTGCCAGAGTACATCGCTGGTTAAACTTAATCTACACATTTCAGAGAATATCACATCTAATTGCACTGCGATATCTATTTTCCTTAGAAAGTTAATGAAAGTTGGAACTCTTTAAATGCCCCATCTGATCAACTGTATTCCTGGAATCCAAAATCCACGTATATTAAATCTCCACCCTTCTTCGACAAACTGGTATGTATTTTACCTTTTTATTTCCCACTTTCTTCTCCATTTATATTTTTTGGTATCTGAAATCCTCCAAAGAATTAGAGGGGAGAGGAAAGGCTAAAGATGGTAGGACTCATCAGTTTGGAGAATAGACAGCTGAGGGGGAGATATGATAGAGGTCTATAAACAATGAGTGGAATGGAAAGAGTAAATCTTAATTGGTTGTTTATTCTTAGAATACAAAAACCAGGGGACACACAATGAATTTACTAGGTAATACATTTACAACTAATAAAAGAACATTTTTTATTCACTGCATAATTAAGTTCTGGAATTCTTTGCCAGAGGATATGGTGAAAGCTGTTAGTGTAGCTGCATTTAAAAAAAAAACATGTTTGGACAAGTTATGGAGGAAAGGTTCATAAATCATTATTAAGGTGGAGTTGCAGAAATCCATTGCTTATTCTTGGGATAAGCAGCTTGGAATCTTTCTACCCCTTGGGATCCTGCCAGGTACTTGTAACCTGTATTGGCCATTGTTAGAAACAGGATCCTGGGCTTAATGAACCTTTATTCTGACCCAATATCGCAAGACTTGTGTTCTTATGAGTAAGTGGTTTCCCGAAGAAGAACATCAGAAAAAGATTGGAATGGTAGTTTCAGAAACACACGGCTCCCTCTATTGTTGGCCTCATGGATTTCTGTTTTATTTGCTAAAAATCCTAGACCTCATTCCCCTCCACAATCCAGTGTTACGTTTTACATTTATAGTGGCCATCATTTAGAAATTTCATCCCAAGCAGCGATGCTTTACAGGATATTGTGGAATTCTGCATTAGTGGTTGGAGCATGTTATCAGTATAGTGGCATCTGTGGGAGAAACAGGCTTCTGCTGCGAGTGTGTTTCTTCCTTACAGTGCCACTGCAAAATCTTGCTCATAATGCATGTAATCTCTGATTCCACATAGTTGCTTCTTTTCAAGGCAAGGGATAGTTGCAATGCACTATAAGCCCCTTTCCCTGTACGTACCAGGATCAGTCCAGGACACCTGGGTTGTGACTCCGCACCAGTAGATGGAGACAGACTAAAACTTGTGGGCGGAGCATATATGCCCCTGTGCCAGTCACAGCCCCTCAGTCTTACTCTGTCTCCAGTAGGTGGTGCAGGTCAGGTCACAGCTCCTTCCTGCCCTGGTTCTGGTACTCCGTCAGGGTCGGTTCTTTCTTTTTCTTGGTTTTAGGCCAGTTTAGTGTTGTTAATTGGGATTTTGATTTTGCTAAATTTGATTTTGCTAAATTGTCCCTGAGGTCCCGTCCGCCCTGTCTCCCAGGGGGGTTGTGAGGTCCTGAGGGGACTACCCCCCCCTGGTTGAGGCCGCTGCTAGGGTCGAGGACCCGGCTTTCCCAGTAGCAGCGTCAGGGGTGACACCTGGGAGCCCGGTTCACTCACCCCTGCTGGACTAGGGCTCCAGGACCCTGGACAGCGACAAGCGTTGTTTTGTAAAAAAAAAAAAAAAAATTGTTTTACTTTTGTTTTCGGTTCTCTCTGGCTTCAGCTCTCTGCTGCTTTGCGTCGCCGCTCCGTGGGGTCTCCGGGGGGGGCGCCGCTGGCAGGGGGGAGGCCGGGGGGGCAGCCGGGGGGGCCGGTTTCGCTAAATTTAATTTTTTCCTCCCGGTGCGCTCTTCGCCGCGGCTCGTCGGCATGCCTCGTGGCTCGGCCTGTCGGGCCTGCGGCTCGGCGCGCGCGCGGCTTTACCGCGGTGCTCTGTGTGCGGCCTGCTTCCCGGGTGGAGAGCGGTCATCCGGGGCGCCTCGGGGGGCTCGATCCCGCAGCGCACGATCGCCGCCGCGCAGGGGGGGGCTCGGCAGAGCGGCCCCAAGACTTTTTCCCGCTGAGCGCGGGAGTGGCGGCCATTTTGGCCTCGGACCGTGTAATGGCGCGGGAAACGGCAGGAGCCTCGGGCCTGCCTCCCGCGCTTTCTCCTCAGCGGGTTGATACAGGGGGGTCCCCTCGGGGGTCCCTTGGTCCCCGGGGGTTTTCAGAGGAGGATTCTTCAGCCTCGGGGTCCCTTTCGGAGGATTTTGCGCTGTCGTTGCGCAAAGTCCTAAAGTGTACGTGCAGTAAGCGCGGCCGGGGGGGACCCCGCAAGGCCCCCCCCAGGGAAGTCGTCATGCAATCCTAAGGGCGCTGCGGAGGGGTCCCGGGGCCCTTCCCGAAGTACGCGGCTTCCTCGTGGCGTCCCACAGGAAGCCGATTCCGATTCCCCCCTGCGGTGGACTCTGATTCCCCTGAGAAGCCCCTGAAAGGGGCCGACGGAGAGGGGACGGACGAATCCGCTCAGCCAGGCGCCGGAAAGGGATCCCAAGCAGTGGAAAATGATGATCCCAAGGTGTTCCGGCTCTTCCGCAGGGAGGACCTGCCACCCTTAATTCCGGCCATTCTCCAGGAGCGGGGCATAGAAGCGCCTCCGGTGGTAGTCCGTCAGGAGGCAAACATGGATCCGGTCCTGTTAGGTCTCTCGGCTCCGGCAGTGGCTTTCCCGTTTCTTCTCCTCGACGAATATTCTGTTCCGGAATGGGACACCCCGGAGTTAGTTTTGAAGGTCAGTAAGGCCATGGACAAGCTTTACCCGCTTCCGGAGGATGCGCTGGACCTTCTCATATTCCCCAAGGTGGACTCAGCGGTCTCCGCGGTAACAAAGAGATCTACCAATTCCGGTCACGGACGCGGCAGCTCTCAAGGACCTTCAGGACAGGAAGCTGGAAGTGCAGCTCAAGAAGATTTCGAGGTTTCCGCGCTGGGAGTGCAGGCCATCTGCACGAATTTCGCCATGCGGGCCAGTCTGCGCTGGGCCCAGGTTCTTCAAGCCAATGCGGATTTTCCGCAGACGAGGCAGCGCAGGCAGATCGTTTGGAAGCTGCAATAGCATATGGCGTGGATGCGCTGCACGATTTGCTGCTCACGTCGGTTAGGTCCATGGTAGCGGCTGTCTCGGCACGCCGACTTTTGTGGTTGCGCAACTGGGCGGCGGATGGTTCTTCCAAGGCTCATTTCGGGGCATTACCATTCAAGGGACTTTGCTGTTTGGCAAGGAATTGGACGAGTTAACGAGTTCCCTGGGGGGGAAAAACAGGGCCTTCTAGCTTCCCGAGGATAGATCCTGGGCGAGGTCCTCGTTTTCGGCCAGTTCTCTTTCTCGGGGTCCCAGGAGGTCGCGTCCTCAAAGGTCGTCCGGGCGCTCGTATAGGTCTTCCTCCTCCCGTACTCCGCAGTGGCAGCAACAGTCCTTTCGAGGTAGGCGCTTCGGTAGACAAGGAGGTGCCTGGCAATCACGGCGCCCAAGTCTTCGCAATGAAAGGGGGTCGGCCCATCTCTCGCCGCAGCCTCGGCACGCCGTTTCCAACGGCGGGGTACGGTTGATGTCATTTCCGAGAGATGGCCCGGTGTAACGGCGGACCAGTGAGTCCTCATGGTCATAGGACGCGGCTACGCGTTGGATGTTGCTCACACCCCAGCGGACAAGTTCCTGGTCTCGCCTTGCAAGGCTCCCGAGAAGAAGGCGGCGGTGCTCGACACCATCCAACGCTTAGCAGGCTTGGGAGCTATTTCTCCAGTCCCGGTCAGCCAACACGACAAGGGCCGTTACTCCATCTACTTCATCGTCCCAAGGAAGGACGGCACGTCCAGACCCATTCTGGATCTCAAGGGGTGAACCGATGCCTTCGGATTCCTCACTTCACAATGGAGGCGATTCGTTTAGTCATCGCCGCGGTAAGGCCCGGCGAGTTTCTAGCCTCCCTGGAGGTCGGAGCTACATCTTCTCACGGAGGCATATCTTCACATAGGCATTCATCCATCGTTCCAACGCTTCCTCAGGTCTGCGTCCTAGGGCGGCATTACCAGTTCCGAGCGCTCCAGTTCGGGCTCGCGATGGCCCCACGTACATTCTCGAAGGTGATGGTCGTGGTGGCGGCGCAGCTGCGCCGAGAAGGTCTCTTCGCCGAGAAGGTCTCCTGGTCCACCCTTACCTGGACGATTGGTTAATTCGGGCAAAGTCCGAGGATCAGTGTCGGATGGCGGTAGCCAGGGCCCTCCACCTTCTGCAGTCCCTAGGATGGGTGGTCAACTATAGCAAGAGTCATCTGACACCCACGCGGACCTTGGAATATCTGGGAGCTCTTTTCGACACGAAGCAGGGCACGGTGTTCCTGTCACACGAACTGAGGTGCAAACTGCAAGCTCAAGTACGTCGCTTATTGTCTCTCCGCTAACCGCGGGTCTGCGACTACCTTACGGTCCTAGGGTCTATGGCTTCAACGCTGGCACTGGTTCCCTGGGCATTCGCTCATCTGCGTCCATTACAGTCATCCTTACTATCCCGCTGGAAGCCGGTCTCTGAGGAATTCCATCTACCGCTTCCACTCAAGGGACACGCGAGGTCCAGCCTGCTCTGCCTGGGGAGCTCGGTCCAAGGCCTATGGCCCGTGTCGCAAGCCCAGTGGTCTATCAATCGCCTAGAGCCCAGAGCGCGCCTAGAGACCAGAGCGGTCCGTCTGGCCCTGCAAGCCTTTCTGCCGTTGCTGCGGGGGAAGGCAGTTCGAGTGTTGTCGGACAATGCGACCACAGGGGCATACATCAAACGCCAGGGCGGACCAAGGAGCCCCCAGGTGGTGGAGGAGACTCAGCGCTTGATGGCCTGGTCGGAGCTACATCTCAGCAACATAGCAGCGTCTCACATTGCGGCAGTCGACAACGTGCAGGCGGATTTTCTCAGCCGTCATCGTCTGGATCCCGGAGTGTGGGAGTTGGGGGACGAAGCTTTCTGCTCATTTGCAAAACGTGGGGGGTGCCCCACATGGATCTGATGGCCACGTGGCACAACGCGAAGGCCCCGCGATTTTACAATCGATGTCGAGAACGGGGGGCAGAAGGCGTCGATGAGTTGGTGCCTCCCTGGCCGACGGATGTGCTGCTCTACGTGTTTCCCCCGTGGCCGATGATCGGCATGATTCTACGGCGCATAGAATTGCACCCGGCCGAGGTAGTCTTAGTGGCACCGGAGTGGCCGCGCCGGCCGTGGTTTGCAGACCTCGCCCAGCTGGCGGTAACGGCGCCCCTTCGGTTTCACGGTATGGCGGGCCTGCTCCATCAGGGCCCCGTCTGGCATATGTCCGTGTCTGGGTGGTCTTTGAGGACTGGTGCGTGCAGCGTGGGGTGGTCTCCACTTCGGCTTCCGTCTCCGACATTCTGGCGTTCCTCCAGGCTGGTCGCCTGGCGTGCAGTTCCCTTCGGGTTCAAGTGGCAGTGCTCGGTTGTTTGCAGGGTTCAAGTGGCAGCGCTCGGTTGTTTTCGGGGTACGGTCCGTGGTACGTCCCTAGCGCTCCACCCGGACTTTGCTCGCTTCCTCCGGGGTGCCAAACGCCTTCGTCCTCCCTTGCGTCTTCCTTGTCCGGCTTGGGACCTCAACTGGGTTCTTGTCCGGCTTGGAACCTCATCTGGGTTCTCTCCTCCCTATGCACGGCGCATATTGAGCTTTGAAACGCGCGACTCTTAAGGACCTCACTCTTCAGACGGCGTTCTTGGTAGCGATCGCCTCGGCGCGGCGTGTTTCCGAGTTGCAGGCCCGGTCCTGTAGTGAACCCCTTTTTGCGTATTTCCGATTCCGGAGTTTCTTTGCGCACAGTTCCTTCCTTCCTACCGAAAGTGGTGTCGTCTTGTCGTATGAATCAATCGGTGGAACTGCCCGCTTTGGCGGCCAGGGAGTTCTCTGTTCCAGAAGCGAGAGAATTGCGGACGCTTGACGTGCGGAGGTCCCTCCTCCGATATCTGGAGGTCAGTAATCCGTTTCGGGTCACAGATCATCTGTTTGTCCTGTTCTCTGGTCCTAAGTAAGGGGCCGCAGCGTCTCGCACAACGATCGCCCGGTGGCTTAAGGAGGCCATTGCTTCAGCGGTGGCTTAAGGAGGCCATTGCTTCGGCGTACTGGGTGCGGGGAAAACCGCTTCCCGTGGGCCGGAGGGCTCACTCGACTCGTGCGCAGGCGGCACCTTGAGCGGAGGCTTCTCCGGTATTGCCTCAAGAGATTTGCGGGGCGGCTACCTGGAAGTCGTTGTATACCTTTATCAGGCAGTTCGGGGGATGTCCGGGCTACCGATCCCGGAGGATCTGGAGAGAGGGTACTCCGAGCGGGACTCTCTGCTTCCCACCCTCGGTAATTTAGCTCTGGTACATCCCAGGTGTCCTGGACTGATCCTGGTACGTACAGGGAAAGGAAAATTAGTTTCTTACCTGATAATTTTCGTTCCTGTAGTACCAAGGATCAGTCCAGGATCCCGCCCGCAGTGCTACGCTGAAGTAATGGAGAGTCCGCTCTTTGTTCTGAATTCTTCTGTTCCGCTTGTTTAACTCTCTTGGTTGGAGAGTCTGTTTCCAGGAGGGGTGTTTTCCCCGTTCTATTAGCGGTTTCTAGCTAGTTTAGTTCTCTGGTTGTGTTCTACTTTGACATTACGTATGACTGAGGGGCTGTGACTGGCACAGGGGCATATATGCTCCGCCCACAAGTTTTAGTCTGTCTCCATCTACTGGTGCGGAGTCACAACCCAGGTGTCCTGGACTGATCCTTGGTACTACAGGAACGAAAATTATCAGGTAAGAAACTAATTTTCCTATAATAATTCTGTTGTAAACTCTGCAATGCATTGTTCTCGGTGAAAGCCTTGCAGATACCACTGTGCTAATTAGAGATGGAAAAGTAGTTTGGGGTTAAACTTTATTTTATTTTATTTGTTATGATACTGTATTATGTTCTACATTTTGTACTGATTGTATTGCTGTATTTTATGGTATTGATGGGGGAAAGTATTATTGTTTAGTTGTGTGATGTGGCTTATTGCTTACCTAGTGAGAGTAGGGATATGGGACACCTGCATTAGGGATTTTCATTATTGTATTTATGTAAACCGCTTTGGGTTCCCATTTTGGGGAATAAGGTGGTATATCAGTGAAAGAATAGAATAGGAAACTTGTTGACGTTAATGCAACAAATCTCCCACAGACTGAATAAACTGACAGAATATCTATATCTTGGTTTACAAGTTTGACAGACCAATTTGTTTTTCACCCAGGGTGAATCTGTCATTGCCATTGACCAGGGCTTCTGTCAGTGAGAAGTTGACATGCAATCAGTTCCCTGTATCCCTGAGAGTGTATAGATAGGTATGAATCTAGTTGATGTCTCTTTGTGCTAGGAGATTTTTCCAGTCAGTAAGCACCAAGTAGACCCACCTTTGCTCTCTGCTGAGTCTAGAGCAAGTGTCATGCAGTGGAAAGAGGAAACAAATGATCATATTTCTCTCATACTTTTTAAGACTATGGAGCTTCAGCCCCCAAAATCTATAGTTGATGCGTACGTCCTGTTAAATTTGGGAGATTCTGTAACCACTGACCACATCTCTCCTGCTGGGAATATAGCTAGGAACAGTCCAGCGGCTCGCTATTTGACCAACAGAGGGTAAGTTACATCTGGGAGATTACTTGCCCCTTAATCTACCCTCCTCACCTATCTGCTGTCACTTTTAAGCCTTTTATTTTCTATACTGTGGTTTCTATCAGTTGCTTCTGTTTTTGCTGAGCAATGAAAATGCATATCTTATTTTAATCATTTGTATGCATCTCCCTTACCACCGTGAACTTTGCACCTGAACACACATATGAAGCAGAGCTGCTTATTCCATTTGGAAGGCAGAAGCTGGCATTGCACCAGGTGCTATAAGGATCTGGAAGACTTGAAAATGGCTCTTGAGATCGTCACACCAGGCTCAAGCATTCATAGAAATGTGTGCTTTATGGTGCAGTTTCTATTTAAAAAAAAATAAAATAAAACAAATGTAAAAATAACTGCAAATTTGAAGAGATGCAACTTTGTAGAAAGTAGCTATTGATTTTTGTCCAAAATGTAAACTGTTTAGGAATCACTGTGTCAGTGAGTAAATCCTCCCTCCCTTCCTGGTGGTCCTCTCACAGGCCAGCTTTGACTTCTGTGCTGCTGATCTGGGAGCTTAAAGCCTGCCACTGATCTTGGCTTGCATCTTGTGTGGTATGTCCCTCGTGTCTCCAATCCTGGTTGTCATAAAACTCCCATTCCTGTTATCACTGCAGCACTTCAGGTCTCCCCATTTAATAGGATAGCTTGCTGAGAGATCATAGTAACCTGTGAAAAATAACTGGGAAATCCTAGGTCCGTTGCCAATAGGTTTATGTGTTGTCCTAAATGGCTTTGCTGTGCTTCTTATGTCTGCAACAGGCCTGACCAAGAAACTTTTTTTTTTTAATTGGTAACCAATTAAAATGACATGTTGTGTATTTGTGTAGCTGATAAAACAGCATTACAATTTTAATCTGTCAGCAGATTTTATCATTTGTTTACCCAGTTGATGTAATACTTTCACTATTTGCTTTTTTAAAATGATTTTGGCTGCCCTTCCCTTTTTGTCTGCTCGTGATGCAGTTGAGTCTCGGACAAGGTACTCGCCGCCACCACCACGCGGTCTGCTGCTCAGCCAGCCTGTGAGCAGGCGCACCCACGTATTTTGGACTGCACATCTGGAGGTTGGGTGTATCATACCCGGTTGCTTTACATGCCATGCAAATTCAAAGAAGCCAGTTCATATTAGATCAAAAACCAAATTAGATTTATGGCTTCAAAAAGCTTAAATCAAAACACATTTCAAAGAAGGCTGAATGCTAGCTGGCTAAGTCCTGTCACAGAATTTCCCCTTCCCCTCTCCCTTACCATAAGCCATGGATCCCCCTCTTTCCTGTCCCTCCCCCCCCCAACCCCTGAAACTCGACAGGATAAACCACACACGCGTGCGCGTGCAGCCAGAGAAGATCCTGGGACCTCCACACCGGTCTGGAATTTCAGTTTAAGATTCCAGTAGGTCTTCTGTCTTCGCTGGCAGGAGGGAGGTGGTGTCCTTCCTGCCACCGCTGCTGCTGAGCTTTGCAAAATGGAGCCGTCTAGCGGCACTGGCGACATCATTCTGCCTAAGTCAGCAGACGGAAGACCTCCCAGAGCCATAAGGTGAGATTCTGCAGGGGTGCAGGGATCCCAGGATGATCTCTGGGCAGGTGGAAAGAGCAAGGGACAGTACTGGAGTTAGGGCCACTATCCCAGTTCTGAAAATCAGTGCTAAGTTCCTAACTTGCTTTCCCCTCCCTCCCCCCGGCCTGGCCTGATTTTGGGCCATCTGGGTTTAGTAGCCTCAAGGTTTCAAAGGTGCTAAAAGGGAAATGCAGTTAATGCAGTGGGAAGATGTAAAAGAATGCTTCTGAAACTGAATCCCAGAATTGTTCAATTTTAGAATCCTAATACTTTTAGTATTTTTTAAGAAAATAAAATTGCTGTTAATATGAGAAGTGTTGGGCAGCAGACCCATTAGTACAGTAAGTGGTTTTAGGTTTCAAGATGCACGACATGAAGTTAGCTTATATAAATTTCAACCCATTTTAATGAGGCAAATTCTGCAGAAATACCATCCCCACTTCTTATACTATGGACCCTTGCTTCTCCAAATTACTTGAAAGCAAAGGTAAGGATTTGGCAGGTTCAGTGGGTTTGGTAATAAATCATTCCTTTGGTAACAGACAGTTTCCGAAATCATTAAAGATGGCAATAGTGAAGCCATTTCTAAAGAAGATCTCATTAGATCTGAGTATACTGGGAAAATTAGTGGAGCAAGCAGTTGCTTTGCAAATTGAGGATTTTATGGATGTTTCTGGGGTGCTCGATTGTTTTGGTCTAAACCCAGACTGAAAACAATGGAATGGAGACAGCATTAGTGGCGGTGGTCAGCAGTAGGCGCTGGATAGGGATAAGGATTCTCTCCTCGTCCTGCTCAATTTTCCGGCTGCCTTTGACACTGCTGACTACCAGATCCTTTTGAAAAGATTATCATATGTATTTATTGTATTTATATGTTGCCTTTCAGCCACTTCCAAGTGGATTACATTCAGGTACTATGGTTATGTCACTGTCCCCAGGGGGCTCACAATCTAAGGGGTGGATTTTAAAACCCCTACGCGCCAGCGCGCCTATTTTGCATAGGCCACCGGCGCGCATAAAGCCCCGGGACGTGAGGGGGCGTGTCCGGGGGCGTTCCCGAAACGACGCGGCATTCCGGGGGCGGGCCCAGGGGCGTGGTCGAGGCCTCCGGACCACGCCCCCGGGACCGGAGGACGGAGCGGGGCTGCTGGCGACGCGCGCAAAGTTACGCCTGCTTTCAGCAGGCGTAACTTTGCCGACAAAGGTAAGGGGGTGGTTTAGATAGGGCCGGGGGGGTGGGTTAGGTGGGGGGAGGGCGAAGAAAAGTTCCCTCCGAGGCCGCTCCGAAATCGGAGCGGCCTCGGAGGGAACAGGCAGGCCGCGCTGGGCTCGGCGCGAGCAGGTTGCACAAATGTGCACCCCCTTGTGCGCGCCGACCCCGGATTTTATAAGATACACGCGGCTACGCGCGTATCTTATAAAATCTGGTGTACTTTTGTTCGCGCCGGTGGCGCGAACAAAAGTACCCACACGCGTAGTGTTTGAAAATCCGCCCCTATGTTTGTACCTGAGGCAATGGAAGGTCTTCCTGGATTAGTCCTGTGGTGATTTCAGTCATTTTTTTATTTTTTATCAAATACGCTGCAAAAGGTTTATGTGAATGGTTGTTTTTCTGTACCAGGGGAGTCCCTGAACTTGATCCTTGAGGGCTGTAATCTAGTTGAGTTTTCAGATTTCCCCAATGAATGTGCATGAGATCTAATTGCATGCCCTGCCTATACTGTATGTGGATAAATCTAGTGCATATTCATTGTGGAAATCCTGAAAAGCCGACTGGCTTGCGGCTCTGAAGGAGTTCTTTGTTCTATACCATGGGGCTGAGAGTAGTGGATCTCAACCCAGCTAGTCTGGTATTCAGTCTAGCCACATTGAATAGGCATGAGAGAAATCTGCATATAATGGAGGAAGTGCATGCAGATCTGTCTCATGTATATTCATTGTGGATATTCTGAAAACTTTACTGGCTGGATCTGCCCCAAGCACTGGGTTGAGAATCTTTGCCTTAGAGTATGCAGTCCCCCAAGACCCCTAACACTCACCAATATCATTTAATATATTGCTTCCAACCATTGGGAACACTGATTAGGAAATTTGACTTCCAATTTTGATTTCATCCAAGTGATCTGCAGCTTTTTGTACCATTAGGTCCCCAAGGAATTTAAATAAATGCTTTGAAGCAATTGCAAATTGAACTAAGTACAAATTGAACATAGAGAAGTCAGAAATTCTATAAGATTAAGAAAAGTCAAACTAAAGATCATGTGATTCAAAACTGTCTAGCAATCGGTGAAATATCTCTACCATTTAAGGAACATGCTTGTTGCCTCGGTTTTGTTTTGGATCAAGAGCCTAGTATGGAAGCACACATCAGTGCAGCTGGGAGGAACATTTGTTTACACTGAAGCTCTTAATGCCAGTTAAGGGCCTTTTTTTTTTTGAAAAGGATAAATCTGTAGTGTTAAATACATGCCCTGGTCAGGTCACACTTAAATTACTGCAGCATTTCATTTGTTGAGGGTGCTAAGAAGATTATCTGTAAACTTCAGCTTATCCAGACTATCAGGTCGATACAGTTATGCCGCGTTAGAAAGAGTGCGGCAGTGCCAGGCGCACCCTCGTTCCCCGCACGCACAGTTCTCTTCACCTACTGCTCGATACTCTCTTCAAATTGCATGCAAATGCATGCTGCGTCTGCGAAGCGTTAGGCGAAGGTTAGGCCCACGTAACCCATTTTACTGTATAGAGCGCCTATACAGTATCCTGGGAGTGCGGGCCTAACGCTTCACGGCCACGCTGGTATCTGTCATTTCAAATGTCATTTCAAATGACATTTGAAATGACAGGTACCAGGAAGTGGACAGTTATGTTCTCCGATGCTCGGCAAACTTTCCCCCAGCCCCCGCTCACCTGCCCTGGCCGCGTCCGGTCTCCGGTGCAGCCCCAGTCCTATCCCCTCCACCCGAAGCCAAAAAAAAAAACCGAAAAAGTAGCAAGAGAGCGAGGGGAGAGACGGGCAATCCTAGGCTCGGGCCTGCTAGTCCCTTCTCCTCTCCTCCCAAAGCAGGGCGCAAAAAGCAGCCTTGCTCCGGGAGGGGGGGGGGCAGTTTAAAGCGACGAAGCGACTTACTTTTGCAGCCCCCCCCCCCCCTCCGGACATCAGCGACGACCGCAGCTCCTGCCTCCAGCTGTCAGACAGATGCATCGCACGTGGGAAAGCGGCCCCTATGCGTGCAATTGGCTGCTCAAGGCGTGACGTCACGACGTTTGGTGTCAGGATAAACGCGCGGCAAAACGGCAGGGTAAAAAAGCGATAGTCGGGGCGCGCGTTACTGTATGGGAGGGAATAGCTAATTCGCTCGTTTACATTTAATATACATGCCGCGTGCGGAAGGGGTTACCCGGGGATTTTAAGAGGCGGTAGGGATGAGTTAAAGGGGATAGTGTATCGCGGGAAGGGCTAACGCTGGTTAGAAGGCGAGTTAGGAGCAGGGTAACCGCTGCCGCACTTTACTGTATCGATCTGTATGGTTGCTAGGCTGCTAAAGGCATATGTCTAAGAAAACATCTCTCTCCAGTTCTCCGTGAGCTGCATTGGCTGACAGCTATTTATAAAATGCAGTTTAAGGGCATCCATAATATCATCCAGAGTTCTTTTGGTGACAAGTTGCAGATCTACAAGCCATTGTGCATTTTAAGGTCTTCAAATGGTCTATTACTTAACCTCCCCACTTTGAGGGAAATTAAATTGAAGGGCACCCGCAAAAAAGGCATTCGCTATATAGGTCAGTTTTTGTGGAATTCTCTTCTGTCATTCCTGTAATGTTTTGGCTAGCCCTGGGTTGTCCTGTGACCAACCGCACTCCTGCAGAACGCCGCTGACGCAGTTGGCAGACCACCATAGTACCTCCCTCTTGGCACCGCTTAGGCACATGTATGCGTGGCACATCAATTCTTGAGGACTCCATGGTAGGAAACAGGCTGCTGGCGCCCAGTGATGTGATGTGACTGGGGTCTTCCTGCAGACTTGCAGTTCATGCTGCTTCTGTATGCCTTGTCTTGCTCTCGTGCTTGCCCTGCTCATCTCCTTCCTTCCTATTATCCTCTCTGCCTTGCTCCCCCCCGTGCCTTGCCTTGCACTGCCTTGTACTGCTGGTTCCCGCCTTGTCTTGTTCCTAAATGTCTTGTCTTATCTGTCATGGCCTGAGTCCTGGTTCTAACCTCTGCTTGGATAGTGACTACTTTTCTGGATTGCCTCCTGCCCTGACCTCAGCTTGGACCAGGATATTGGTTGCTTGGTTCCTGCTCTGATCTTGGCTAGGACTTGCATACTGTCTGCTCACCACCAGCCCTGACAGCTGCCCAAATCTTGACTGACTGGCTGCTTCTTATGGGACTTTCACCTAAGCCAAGGGCTCAACCTGCAGGGAACGGGGTTGGTAAAGGTGGAGCCCCAGCTCCAAGCCTAGTAAGGGCATGTCCATCAGCTGTCAGCGCAGGCCTAGTAGGTTCACCTACTAGGCTGAATCAACCACACGCACTCCTGTGACTATTCCCTTTTGAAAGTCACGTTTATTACATGATTTACTGATCTTCAAGCATTGGTTATTCTTGAAGGCATTCCCTGAAGTGGAGAGAGTCCATTCCTGATTTATCAATCATGCTCGGGGAAGATTGGCCTATTAGGGCTTCAGGCATGCCCCAGTGGGTCGAGTCACATGACACTGGTGTTGATCGCAGCGGCCCTATGCCTGCGGAGCCGCTGTGATTAACACCCGGCCCACAGCAGTTATTCTGGTGGAGCAGAACAACTCCACTGAAGCTCTCTGCTAATTTCTGGGGGGTTTTTTGTTTTATTTTGATTTCTTTGCTTTTCCCGAGGCTGCAGCCACGGTTCCAGAGGCCTATGCTTCTTTTACTTTCCGCGGTTGCAGCCTGTATTTTTTTTTTTTTTGGTCTTTACCCCTGCAGCGTCGCTGATTGCTGTGGGACTGGTCTCCCGTCCTCTGGCTACCGCGACAGTGAAAACGCTCCCACAGTCTTCCCTAATCCGACCTCATCTCTCTCTGCCAAGGGAGGCAGCCAGCAGACATCCCGCTGCTGCTTCACCATGCCTGAACACCTCCCACCAATTTCTGCCAATGGCCCCCTTATATTGAGGCTGTGGCAAAAATAACCCCACCCCCTGTATCGGGCATGCCTATCTCTTCCCACACCAGGGCCATCTGCTTATAACCCTGCCTGCATCCCGCCTGACCATCAATGTAAGTATAATTTTTTTTACCTATTCGGAGGCAGCAGGGGAGAAGAGAGAGTGGGAGTGTGCAAGAGAGCCGGCAAGTGTGCGTGGGTGTCAGCTGGTGAAAGGGAGCACATGTGTATGTGTGTGTTACAGCAGATCTAAGGAGCATGTGTGCCTATTTTCAAGGCTGGGTCGGGGGTGGGGCTGCCAAAGGCCACCTCGCCTCTTAAAGGAGAAAGGTAAGGGAGCATGTGTATGTATGTATGTGTCAGTGGGAGTGAGGGAGAGTGTACAGGTATCAGCGGGTGCAAGGGAACATGTATATGTAGGGGTCAGTGGGTGCGAGGAAGCATGTGTGTGTAGGTGTTGGGTACGAGGGATCGTGTGTAGGTGTCAGTGGGAACAAGGGAGCATGTGTGTATAGGGATTTCACTGGGTGTGAAGGAGCGTGTGTGTGTGTCAGTATGTGTGTGAAGAAAGGGTGATTGAAAAGTATAGAAAGGGGGTATTTTTAATCTTATTGTTAATCTGATGTATCTGCTGTTTTTAAAATATTTTATTGGTGTTGGGGAAATTTTTAAAAGTTTTATATGAGTTTAATTTTTGGATGTTCAGCTGTTTTGTAATATTTAGCCTTTTTATTTGTATGGCTTTACTATTGCTGATTTATATTTCTTGATATTTTATGAGGAATGATAATGTTTCTCTTTTTTCATTGCTGCACTGCATACAGGATCTAGCTTGTTGCGGTTTCCAGTTCATTTTTTGTCTGCACATTTCTATTTATTCTTTATGGTCTCTTTATTCTGTATTTGGTGAGGGTTGATCTGTATTCTGCATGTGTGACAGAGATGAGGTATTCTGCTAGCATGTACCTTCCGTGTAGGGATCTATAGCAGCTTAACTTGTTCTGGTGTTTTAGGGCCTGGTGTAATATTTGTAGCATTGCCTTTTCATAGGTAGAGTTGTCACTGTTTGAGTGCTGTCTGTTATTGCTGTTTTGGTATTGGAGTTGTACTACATTTTAATTGTAATTTAGTTTACCCAAGGCTTTCTGAGAGCCGAACCCAAACCCACCATGTATTACAATAGACAATGCGATATGGGATCCAAGTTTCTCTTTATTTTTTATTTTGTAGGGTTTTCTGGTTGGCACCACAGCACTGCATGTAAATATAATGTACATGCTGTTAGTGATACTTTTACCTCACAAAACTGTATTTTGAATGGCTTTTTAATGTAAAAGCTATTATAGATATATAATTTTTAATTGTATATGAGGAGGGAGGGGCTGGGGGGATATATGGCTGTAAGCTTTGCCTAATACCCGTGCACTAGCCCTGGCTGCACTGGATCCACATGGGAAAGCAGAGTATTGGAGCTGTGCTTCTTTGGGTCTCTTCAGTCTTGGCCAGAGCTTCATTTTTCTTTTTTAAGCCCTAGAACTATAGATTAGTCTGGTCTCCCCTCCCCAGCAGACTGTAGCACTCAGCCAGTGGGAATACACTGGAATGGGGTGGGGGTAAGTTGGGCTATGGAAAAGTGGAGGCAAGCTACAGTCAGAAAAAGGGATGGGGTGAGCCAAGAGGAAGTGCCTGTGCAGTGATAGGGAAGCTTCGGTAGTCCGGATATTCCTCCTGAAAGGATCAGCTGGCTGTGGGTCTACTAAAATGGGGGGGAGGTGCCAAAAAGGGGCAGGAATGGGAAAGAGAGAGGGCTGCTAGGGAAGGGCTGGAAGCAAGCAGAAACGTTTTAGATAATGATGTAGTACTGGAGTGGGGGCACTCATTGTGTGAGCATATGAGCAGCAGCACAATGACGGAATGTGTGTGTCAGAGAGAGAGAGAGAGAGTGTGTGTGTCTCACTCTCTGTGACCAGAAAGACACCCATACACACATTCTCTGATACACCCATACACAGAGTGAGTGTGTGTGTGTGAGTGTCTTTGTGTCAGAGAGAAACACCGACACACACCCCCTCTAAGACACTGGGGGGCGGATTTTAAGAGCCCTGTTCGCGTAAATCCGGGCGGATTTACGCGAGCAGGGCCTTGTGTGCCGGAGCGCCTATTTTCCATAGGCCTGCCAGCGCGCGCAGAGCCCCGGGACTCGCGTAAGTCCCGGGGTTTTTTGATGGGGGGCGTGTCGGGGGCGGGGACGATCGTGGCGTTTCGGGGGCGGGCCCGGGGGAGTGGTTTCAGCCAGGGGCGGTCCGGGGGCGTGGCCACGCCCTCCGGAACCGCCCCCGGGTCGCGTCTCGGCGCGCCAGCATCCCGCTGGCCCACGTGGATTTACGCCTCCCTCCGGGAGGCATAAATCCGTGGAGAAAGGTAGGGGGGGTTTAGATAGGGCCGGGGGGGTGGGTTAGGTAGAGGAAGGGAGGGGAAGGTGAGGGGAGGGCGAAAGCGAGTTCCCTCCGAGGCCACTCCGATTTCGGAGCGGCCTTGGAGGGAACGGAGGCAGGCTGCGCGGCTCGGTGCGCGCCGGCTGCCCAAAATCGGCAGCCTTGCGCGCGCCGATCCTGGATTTTAGCAGATACGCGTGGCTACGCGCGTATCTACTAAAATCCAGCGTACTTTTGTTTGCGACTGGTGCGCCAACAAAAGTACACGAACGCGCAGTTTTTGAAAATCTACCGCAAAGTGGGTATATGAAAGAGGTGTATGGGTGTTTGCGTCTGAGAGACTATGTGTGTGTCTGACACTGATGGCAGTGTGATAGTCACATTACTTGGCAAATGCTTCAAGAGCTGATTAGTTGACAAGAGACTTTAATAACGAACCAGAAATCCAAGATATAATTATGAGAGATGTAACTAGACTTGGGGGGAGGTGGATGGAAACCAATTGCATGGATGGAAGAGGGCACACAGCTCTGTTTTCTCACCCCTGGTCTAGGGTGTGCTCTACTACTAAACTATTTAGGAAAAATGTGAAATTTATGTTGGAGATTTTTTGACTCAATTTCGCCAGTCTCCAGTCACATGATGTACCCTATGAAGGGTCAGTTTGGCGTACTTTTGTAAACTGTTGAAACACATGCTGGAAGGAAAATGCACAAAGGAATCAGACAGATAACCTGTGGGCCGGGTTTGAAAAAAATACCCCAGGCTGATATTTTCCTGCAATCTGCCCTTGATGGTGGTTTTAATTTAGTTGGTGCTGATTAAGGCAGTTTTTTGATAATCAGTTTTATTGCTTTGCATATTTTTTTTATATTTCTGTGTATAATTGTTTATGTATTATTTCAAATATGCATTAATGCAAATTTTGGCTCTAACTCAGCCCGGGCCAACATGGATGAGGTGTGAAAAAATATAACTCACTAACTACCTAACTATCTAACTAAATGTATTCTTTTAGCAAGAGAATTATCATAAGCTGTAATTTAGTTGTCCAAATGGATCCAGAGGTCTGTAATCAATAATCACAAATTGTAACTTTTTTTAAATCCCACATACAGTGAAAAAAAAATTCATTAAAACTGGTAGAAAAACAGCCATACAAGTAAAAAATTGATGGTTTCACTTGTGTGTTTTTGGAAAAAAAATGTACAATGTGGAGTCTCTGATGGAACTATAGATGTGTTTGGTAAACAAAGCTAAGCTTTTATAATGGCAACTTTACTAAAAAGGATTGCATTTCTGCTTTAAGTCTTTGGAATGAATAGGTCTGTTTTTTTAAATTTTGTTTTGCCCTTAATTACAGTCGCAAATAGATAAATACTGCTGACTTTACTTTTAGCTATAAAGTTTCTTTGAGTTCTGTTTTTTGTACTGCATCATTCTCTCCTTTCCTAGCTGAAGAGCAGTCCAAAAAATTGTTCAGATTTTTTTTCCACATGGTGGTTCTTTTCCACTCTGCAGTGCCCAGAAAAGAATGGGTGTAGTTGATGCATGCAGAGTCCAATGCTGTTACTATATGGTAGCATTAGAAAAAGATAAGCAGTTTTGTCAAGCCAGGTGTGCAGTCATGACCCCTGCTGTAGGAAGAGATGCCAGCTCCAGCACTTCTTAATCAATGGCTGCTTGCAGTGGCAAAAGAAAATGTTGTTTAAAAATGAGATTTGTTGAAGCAAAACTATTTTGGGGACATGTTGCTTTGCTCATAGGGAAAGAATGGCCCAAAAAGCAACAGCTGTATTAGAATCAGACCCTATGGAACAGTGAGCAAATCCAGTGCTCTGGCCGCAGTTCGTTCAGAAGCTGCTACTTAGTACTCTTTACTATTGTGATCAGAAGACATACACAAAGCAATGTTCCCCTCCAAATAGTGGTGGGGAGGGACCCTTAAATTATGATGAATAATGTCACTTTTTTTTATGTTAAAATCTTTTCTGTTGAGTTTAACACAGTGGCGTTGTTTAAGGTAAGTGTTGTCGGCTGTCAAAAATTGTACTAGGATTGCCTGTCCAGTTGAGTCAACTGTTAATCACAGGAATAAGAAGCACAATTACAAATGTTCCCTTATAATTCTTTCTGCTCTCTCTCCTCCACTCCTTATCTCATATGACATTTTATAAAAAAAAAAAAAATAATTGATTAGAGTTTAGGAACAAATCATACCCACAGTTGCAGCTTTAGAAAAGATCCCAATAGCTTATTTCTATCTTTTGTAACTCCTTGAGGCCAGCTCGGAAAATATTCCCTGGTTCTTCCTGGTAAAGCTGGTAAATACGGCTAATGTTTTTAAAAGCATTTATATAACTGGGTTTAAAAAAAAATCTATCCTTTTGTCTTTTCAAGTTTGACTCCCAGAGAGTTTAACTCCTACGGCTCGCGCAGAGGTAACGATGCCGTCATGGCAAGAGGGACTTTTGCAAACATTCGTTTGTTCAACAAATTCCTAAACAAGCAGGCGCCACAGACCATACACTTCCCTTCAAAAGAAACGGTGAGGACCTTGCAGTTTTGTTACTCCTGATGGTTGCTTACACCCAGAATTTCTTCCTTTGTGTGTTTTCTGCAGTGTTTTGGGGGGTTTTTTTTCTCCGTTTTATCCTCACAGGCAGGTACAGGAGGTGGCATGGCAGTGAAGATGGACACAGTGAACATTACAATGACTAGCTGTACTGAGATTGGACATTATAAGGCATCATTAGAGGCTAGGCTCTCATCACCTTTGTTCACCAGGCAGTTCATTTCCACGACATCAAATTCATTTTAACGTTAAATTGCAGAAATAAGGGCCGTCAGACTTTTTATTGCACTACCTTTACTACATCTGTGATGAGCTTTCCCCGAGTTCTCCTCTGTTTATTGCAGTGAAGCAGCAATGGGTTTAAATAAAAGCTTGTTTGCATAAGCCCTTACAGCTTCCTAAAGGGAAATGGATGAGGAGGGGGGGAGAGGTTGATGGAGGTGAGACAGCAAATGTTTACAGTTCAGAGAGCCTGTATCTGATAATTACAATAGTTACAGGTTTCTTGGCTTTTTCTCCTGAAGGGATTTGTGGGTAGAGAAAGGAGGTACAGGCTAAATTGTTTAAAACTCCCTGTTTCCTTTCTGCAGTGTGATATGGGTTTCTTCTAGCTGCCATTCATTCTTTGGGGGGTGGGGTTCTAGTGATTTTCCTTCTTGTTTTTGTTACATAGACTCTTCTCTGTGAAGGGTGCAGGATTTTTCTGTAACCTTGCTCGTTAAGTCAGAACTGGAACCTGTTATGCTATTTCCTAGCAGTTACAAGGGGAAGTCGATAAGAAAAGTTTTGGAAAAAGAGATTTGTTTTATTGGGACAGAAAAAAAACAATAGAAATGATGGCAGCAATGCTGTGCAGTAACTGAAGGGAGCAGTGCTTTTCCCGTCTTGTGACCAGTTCTCAGGACGGAGGCTGGAGGTTGTTCCGCCCAAGACAGAAATGGGCCACCACCCCCTCCCCCCCCCAATATCCAGAGCCTCCCAGGTTTGCCCCTGCTCTCACCGAGGAACCAAAAAATGAGAAGAAAGTGGCTTATGGTAGGATCACTTCGGGTGACTGATGGACAGAATTACATTTGTCTTGGCAGATTGACATTTTTGATGCTGCTGAGAGATACCAGCAGGCAGGCCATCCTCTGATCGTTCTGGCTGGTAAGGAGTACGGCTCAGGAAGTTCCAGGGACTGGGCAGCCAAGGGACCTTTTCTGCAGGTGAGCCAAAAGACCCCAGTGCAGCCTCTCTAAGAGCTCCATCCGCAAGCTAAGGGGGTGACCTTGGCATCTCTTTAGCTAAAAGATTTTGTCACGTGTGTTCCAGAGGGGTCAGAAATAGCTCTGTTTGTCTTGCAGAACTCATCAGATTTCACAGTAGTTTATCAATCACACTAAGGGGGGCCCTCTGAGTAGCTTCACTTTCTGAGTCTCTGCAAGATATTTTATGAATGCAATTGTTCTGAGTTTTTTTCAGGGCAAGTTGATGCTTTAAAAGTCAAGGCTTCTGCTTGGCTCCCCGAATTGCTTCGAAAGTGTGATTCAAAGTTCAGAGTGCCAAAGAGCACTATTTTGGAAGGGGACCGTGAGCCAGCAAAATTCTGGCAGGCCGCGTCTGCTGGTCCAGAGAGGGAGGGGGTTCAGCCACTGTTCAGTGTGGATTCAATATTCAAATGGTCTGTGTGTCTACGTTTGGACCTTGGCAATGACAAACTGCAGGCTTTTAAAATTTCTGTGCTCTGACTGCTTCTAAGTTATCCAGCTAAGCCAAATAAAATGTATTCATATAACCTGGAGGCTGTTCAGCGGTGTTCCAAGGTGTAGTTAGGTTAGATGAATTAGTTATCTAGGTAACTTCGCTGTTCAGAGTTAGCCGAATAACTTATCCGGCTAAGTCCGGTCATGCCGGAGAGCAGTCCTAAAGTTATCCTAATAAGTCTATCTGGCTAACTAAGACTTTATCCAGTTATATTCAGAGGAGCACCTAATTAGCAGTGCTCTACTAACTATCCCAGAAAAGTTATCGGGTTGACTTTAACTAGATAACTTTACTCCACACACTGGGGCAGATTTTCAAAGGGGTACGCGCATAACCCCCCCGAAAACCTGCACCAAGCTCCAACTGCACGCGCCGAGCCTATGTTGAATAGGTTCGGCGGCGCGCACAAGCCCCGGGACATACGCGCGTATGTCCCGGGGCTTTCCTGGGGGGGTGTCGGGGGAAGTGTCGCGGCGGCGCGTCATCTGGGGGTGGGGCCGCGGGCGTGGTTCCGGCTCGGGGGTGTTTCGGGGGGAGTGGCTGAGGCCTCCGAAACCGCTGCCGGGCCGGGGAATTGCGCGCCGGCCGGCACGCACAAGTTATGCCTGCCTCAAAATGTCAAAATGGGTCAGGGGAAGAATTTCCTGGCACAGGCAAGGTATTGTTAACAAAAGAAAATATTTTTTAAAAGTAACTAGTTATTTTATTTTTTTTATTTATATTCCGCTTTTTTGGCACTTCAAAGCGGATTACAAACTAATCTGTTTGGCAGTTATTGCTGGTTTCCTAAACATTGCACGTGCCACAAAGCGATGGCCCTGCCAGAGACCAGCCAGATTTTGGCTATTGAATGACTGGGTGGCCGGATTTGGCCACTACTGGGCAGTGCTGAACAATGTGCTCAGCTGAAAACAAACAACTGTAGGAAGTGCAGGTTGCCTGATCCTGTTGTACAATCCCTGGATTGATGAAGCCATGGGTTTAAATCTTTGTTTTGCCGATGAATATGCAAAATGGAAAATTAGATTTGGAATTCTCTCTCCCCACCCATTCCCCCTTCCCCCCTTCAGAACAAAATATTACTGCAGAGCTTTTTTTTTGTTCTTGAATTCTTGCAGGGAATCAAAGCTGTCCTGGCTGAGAGCTACGAACGCATCCATCGCAGTAACCTGGTTGGAATGGGGGTGATTCCCTTGCAGTATCTGCCAGGAGAGAACGCGGACACGTTGGGGCTCTCTGGACATGAGCGTTACACCATTGACATTCCAAAGGAGCTGACGCCGAGCATGACGGTCCAGATCAAGGTACATGGTGGGGGGAGGGCAATACTGAGAAACAGAGAGACAGCATTTGTTAACCCATGCTTGGGCTCATGGATCACCATTAATCATAGGTAAGTTAATAGTATTTCTGATCGAGTGTACAGCACTGCACAGACTCTGAAGAGACAGGACAATTGCAGTACAGTCTCACGAGCCCCCACCCTGGCTGGCAGGAGGAGAAGCGGGACCCAGGAATTAAACCCTGCTCTGCCATGTGGCAGCAGGTGGCACTGATTTCTGTCAACTTATTTTACATGTGAGGCAAGGCGTCTGAGAAATTGCAACTGTGGCTAGCTTAAAGAAGAAGGGTGCTTAAAAAAATCATTTATTTAAAATAGTTTGTTTATGTATCTCCCCTGTTTAGAAGAGATCACACTTAAAGGGATTACGGAGCACTCAGCTTGTTGCATTGTCTGGGAATTGGATTCTGCTGCAGGGGACAAGCTAACCTGGAAGAAAAGTGCACCCACTAAAAGTTGTGTTTGGAATGGCAAGAGAGCTTGCAAAGGTTGTGTTCCAAAGCCAAAAGTGAAGTTTACCGAATCTAAAAGAAACAATCCAGTAGTATAAAATGAACAAAAGACACAGGAAATAGTTCCTCCAAATGCAGCACACAAAAAAATAGGAAAATACAGTACTTCTTTTGCTTCCTGCTGCACCAGTCCAGAGCGATTGAGTTTAGCGCCCTTTCCAGCTGATGCAGAGTATTTTTTTTTGTACATGCCTATGACATCACTAGTATATACCGGTACATTGAGCACAGTTTATAACCTAAGTGGGCCAGCATTCTCTCCAGCTGATGGGCAAACTTCTGATGGAGCAGCAGATTGGAATTTACATTATTTTAAGGTATTAATTCATTTGTGCACAACAACAAAAAAACCCATCAAGATCATGCCAAGCCATACACCTGGCAGTTTAGTTTGTTCAGTGTAGTGAGTCATGGTTTAAAACACTCCCATGCCTTTATTAGGTGTGTTGGTTGAGCGTGAATTAGCTAATTAAAGATAGTGAAAGAGGATCCTTGATAGTTTTATCATTTATTTTACAGTCAGCTTGTTTTTAATCAATGTATTTATATAATGTATATAAGACAGCTGAAGGGAAGAGTCCATTTCAGAATTCTTCAAAGGTAAGGCAAAGTTTTACAAGAATAAGAGACTCCTTCGGCGATTTCTGAAGGAGTTACATTAAGGATAATTAAGAGGCTATGGGGCGGATTTTCAGAGCCCTGCTCGCGTAAATCCGCCCAAAACCGGGCGGATTTACGCGAGCAGGGCCCTGCGCGCCGGGAAGCCTATTTTACATAGGCCTCCCGGCGCGCGCAGAGCCCCGGGACTCACGTAAGTCCCGGGGTTCTCGGAGGGGGGCGTGTCGGGGGGCGGGCCCGGTCGTCGCGGCGTTCCGGGGGCGTGTCGGCAGCGTTTTGGGGGCGGGTACGGGGGCATGACTACGGCCCGGGGGCGTGGCCGCACCCTCCGTACCCGCCCCCAGGTCGCGGCCCGGCGCGCAGCAGGCCCGCTGGCGCGCGGGGATTTACGTCTCCCTCTGGGAGGCGTAAATCCCCCGACAAAGGTAAGGGGGGGGTGTAGACAGGGCCGGGTGGGTGGGTTAGGTAGGGGAAGGGAGGGTAAGGTGAGGGGAGGGCAAAGGAAAGTTCCCTCCGAGGCCGCTCCGATTTCGGAGCGGCCTTGGAGGGAACGGGGGGAGGCAGCGCGGCTGGGCGCGCGCAGGCTATACAAAATCGATAGCCTTGCGCGCGCCGATCCAGGATTTTAGTGGATACGCGCGGCTCCGCGCGTATCTACTAAAATCCAGCGTACTTTTGCTTGAGTCTGATGCGCAAGCAAAAGTAGGCTGATCGCGCTTCTTTTAAAATCTACCCCTATATGTTTTATTTGGGCTGTAAGTGTAAATATAAATGAGGAAAGAAAACAAGGAGATGCCGAAAGTCCAATGAAGGGCTGCTTCAGGGGCTACAATAAAAAAAAAAAAAAAATCATTACATGAATAATATTAATATTATTAGAAATCACAAACACACAGATACATAATTTAAAATAAATACAAACAGAAGAATACAATCATATATATGAATTTTAAAAGAAGTGACATAGACTGGTAAACATAAAGAAAGTACAATCATATGAGTCAATTTGCAAAAAATAGACAGTAACAGGATAGAGAACATATGTAACAGCAAGACCATGGCACAGCTGTAAAAATATAAATGTCTCATTCAGAATACACCTTCAATCTTTCAAGCCTAACAGGAAAAGATGAATTAATAGCCAAGTAATATGTGTAGGGCAATAAGATCGTACCTCATTTAAAATGACATCCATACGGAGAGTAGCATGTTTTTCATTATCTTGTTGGTGTACTCATTCCATATTGGTTCATAAAACAAGCTTAAAAATAAAATATAAAATTAATAGGGGAAGTGTAATGAAAACTAAAAATTAAAAAAATAAAAATACTAAAAAGATAAAATAAAAATAAAAGTTAAGAATAAATATTAAAAGTAGCTCAAATTAATTAAAACTAGTATTATTGCATTAGACAACAATGAAAGGAGACACAGTGTTACCTCTTAGGCTCACACAATTGTGCACGATTGAAGTTTTGTCTTTCAGAGCGGCTCCAAGGCGCATAACAATGTGATAGGCGCACCTTCAGTAATTTGTAGTAGGTAAACTTAGACCTCACTTAGACGTCCCTCAGTTTCTGAAAAGTCTCCTTTTCCTCAGACACTTCCCAAAGCGAGGAATCCTCTTTCCTGATTCCACAGTATCAAATACCTGGTTGTGCACTCTGTCTTTCAGACAGATCTTTTTTTCCCTTAGAGCTTAGGAAAAAGAAACCCTCCAGAATCCTGTTGATTGAACTATCCTTGGAATTCTTCTCCAACCAGATAAGAAAGCAAGAGACCCTCTCTCAGAAGACAGAAAATGAGGAACGTTCCCTCTTATCCTGAACCCCAGAGAGAGACAGCCTCCTGCTGTTTCTCCTCACCTCCTTCATCGTCTCCTCTTTTTCTAGCCTTCTATCTCGGTGGTTCCCAAGCCTGTCCTGGATGACCTCCAGCCAGTTGAGTTTTCAGGTTATCCACAATGAATATGTATAAGATAGATGCACTTCTTCCATTACATGCAAATGTATCTCATGCATATTAATCACGGATATTCTGAAAACCCAACTGGCTGAGGAGCTCTCGGGACAGGTTTGGGAACCTATCTCTGACCCACACTTTGGGGAATGGACCTTTAACTTCCACTATAAAATATCCACTATACATCTTGGAGCCTCCCATTTTTGGAACATTCCTCTTATTTATGGGCAGGCCTAACCAGCCTTATACGTAGCATCTAAAATGGATTTCTGCTTTCTTTCTGGAATGTTATTGCTTAGTTTGGGTTGTCTCTAAAGCGTGTATCAAGAAAACGTGTGTTTTCTAATACTCTTTCCCTGGCACTTTTATGCTTCCTTCAGTTGGGTGCAGAAAGGTGTATTATAAGTGTCTATGACACGAGCCCCTATATTTCATTGCATTAATATTTGTGTCAGAAGAGGCACCCCCTCCCGAATTTACCAGTAGTGCCCGATAGAACAAAGGGTGAATTCATCTTTTTCTGTTTGAGACCTAGTTGTTACTGCAAAATGGCACCATCAAATGGAAAAAGACAATGGCCTTCAGTAGTGCCTTGAATCTCAAAAAGTTTAATAATTCTACTACCTGAAATAATCATCTCTTAATTGTTACATACATTCTAATTTTGCTATTGGGCCTGTAGGCCAATTACCAGAAAATCTATTTGTTACATTTAAAAAATGTTTACCGGTGCCAGTATTGTAGAAGAGGAATATAAATTAGCATACACAGGATTAATTTCAGCATGAAAACAAAGGATAGTGCAGACCAGAGTATCTGGTTTTATATTAGCTTGGGATGCCAGAATTGGCATCTTACTTTCTTTTATTCTGTTATTCCAGCACCCGCATGCTCCCTAAACCAATGACCAGGCAGGTTTTTTCCCTTGGTTGTACAGATTATTTTTTCATATCTTCTTGTACAAAGTGTAGAAAGATTGTGTCCATCTGTCTTTGTTCATGATTTTCTCTTTTAACACACAATGCTAGAAGCAGGCAATAATGGCTCTTGGTTTATTTTTAGCCGGTGCTCCCAATGCACGATGGGCATGATCCAACCTTATTTCAGAGGTAGAAGAACCCTCACAACCTGCTCTTAACACAGATTTACATATGTTACAGACAGTTTCAAAACAATCCACATACTCACCTGCTTCAAATATTCCTCGAAAACAAGGATTGCATCTTCTGGAACGGGTTTCTAGGTTCTCCAGTTTATCAGTCAGTTTGCCATTTATTTGTTTTTTTATATACCGGCATTCAACATAAGTCATCACATTGGTTTACATATAACAAATTAAAAAAAGAAAAGGTTACATTGTAATAATATGTCCATAGTCTAGCAGAGCTTTCTGAGGCCCTGAACCAGATGCCCAACAACAAAACGCTGGGCATCGATTGTTGTGTGTCCTGGCTGCAGCAGGCCCGCGACCGGGCCTACTCACCTCTGGTGCCCGGCTCCCGGACCTTTTACTCTTTCCATATCCTGAAGGATCCTCCTGAAACTGTGCCATAGAACTCTTTCTTGCTCTTCCCTATGCCCACAATATCCTGTTGCAACTCAGCCATCGACTCTTAAGATAGCCCCCTTCACTGAAGCAATGTCCATTTTTTTAAATCCTGAAACCATGCTTGTAAATCAGCTCTGGTGAGATAATGTGGCCGCCTCCAATTCAGTCAGGATCCCTAGGCCTTCCAGACTGTCATTCCCCTGCAACTACTTTAGGCTCTTTAGAACCTAGTCCTCCTTCCATGAAAGGAAGGTCTTTTAAGTCAACCGTTTTTCGATGCTTTGTAGTCTGTAGCATAGTTTCTACACACACTGAGGCTATATATATATATATTGGGGAAACTCTCAAAAAAGGGGAACATCTGGGTTTTTATTAAACCCCACTCAGGCCGCCATCTTAGAAGGGTGATATCACTTCCCTCTTTATGATTAGTGAGGAGTGTAATAAAGTTAGCCTGTTGCGACAACCTGCCACTACTTCCCAAATTGTATCTGAAAATGTACCAAAGCTGTGCTTCTGCTCCATGCTGGTCGACCTTGCCTCTTCCTGGGAGATTGATGCAGCCATACTGCTGCTCGGTGCAAGTAGGCATTGTCAACTTCCCATTTTGGTGTCCTATCGTTCCATATAGACGGACAAATGTGTTTCTAAATCAAGACAAAAACCCAGGCTCCTGTTTCTCTCCTCTTCTCCCTCTCACTTACCCTTTCCACTGCCCTCTGTAACTGTCCCAAGCATGTTTGAATTCTGTCAACTCAGTTGGTAGGCAACTGCAGGTATCGCATGCCCGAAGACCGCAAACCTACCTCACAATCTGCCTCTAACAACCTGGCTGGTGTGTGGTGGAATAGAAGAATCTTAATAAAATCAGTACGTCTGCCACAGAATCCATGATCCTAAAAACTTGTCTCAAACTAAAATAGAATTAAGCCCCACTCCAATTTGGCCATTTTTTGTGTTTGGATTGAAATCTCTCTTGTACAATATTCTACCATGTACTGTATCTTTACTTTGCTTGATTTACCACCTCCTTTTCTCCCTATGCTCTCTCCCAATTGTTATCAGATGAGCAGCTTCAGCATGTTTGCAAATGTTTTATAAAATAAATATAAACGTTGTCGTCAATTTCAGTCTGAAAAATTGATTTATGGTTTTGACACTACAAGCTGCTAACCCACCCCATTTCTTCCCTGCACAGCTGGACACTGGGAAGACCTTTCAAGCTGTGATGAGATTCGACACAGATGTAGAGCTCACCTACTTCCAGAATGGTGGCATCTTGAACTACATGATTCGAAAAATGTCTGTCTAGTTATAACCTAATGCCAAGGAGATGCTGACTGATAAACTGCCTGTTGTGGCCACCAGAACAACTCCGTGAAATCCCAGAACTTAGACAAATGAACAATTAACTGAGTAATTATTTCTTCCTGGGCCGTAGTTCCATTGGGCAGGTTGACAGCATTAGAATATTTGGTATCTGCTGCATCAATCTTCCCTACGCATAACAATTTTTTTTGTTTAGGATTTTTGAGCGGGGGGGGGGGGGGGGTTCTCCTCTCAGATGGTGGCTGAAATTTTTTAAAAATCTGCAGTGTGATTGGGGAGTTAAATTTAGACCCATGGGAGAATAGTGCTGCTGTGGCCCTGAGCGAGGCTTTTTTTCTACAGACATCCGGGGAGGGGGGGGGAGAGAGAGTTTGGGAGGCTTTCTATAATGTCATTTTGGCATATCAGTGTTCACAATAATCTTTTTTTTTTTTTTTCAAATAAAAATGAAATGCAGTTAGGGAATCATGAGGTGTGTAATCCAGCAGTTTGTAATTGCTCCTTACTTTGTCTTTTGGAGTCAGTTTTTGTCAAAATGGGAGGAATGTCTGCCACCCAGGGGGGAAGAATTTAAAAGACTTGTAGACTTCTCGATCTATGTCTATAGAAAGACTGTTTATGGAAAAGATTTTTAGTTTCTATTCTGAAAAGCTGATCCCGAAACATGATCAAGATCGAAAGCCATGATCAGCCATAGCAATTTCTGATCGCGAGCTGCTAGATCACAGACCATGATTCAACTAACCACTGCCCCTCTGCTCATCTGTTTTTCACTGGATTTGACTTTCTTTTAATTGCAAGTGCCTGGCTTGTTCAGAAACTAATAGGTTTTACTTTTGTGGTGATACTGTGATTGTCATGTGTCAATAACTACTGACTGCTTTCAAATGGCAGTTAACCAATACTCTTCTTTTCTCTTCTGTTGCTGAGATTTTTTGACAGCTAATTTCTGCAGATTAAAAAAAAATGTGAATGTATTCTTTAAAAAAAAAAAAAAGTTTCTGTTGTCTCTAGTTTTGCTTTGTTGCAGTGGGATCTTTAAAAACACATTTCTAACTTGAATCAGATTAAATCTATTTTCAAAATTATTGGCATTTGAAGCGAATTTTTAATGTTCAGATCCCATAGCACATGTGTTTTCCCGAGCTCTTCCCTGACTCATAACGTAATGCGCATCCTAACTGGAACACTGAAACCAGTACCAACTGCCTGGCTCTCTATTCTGGCAGACGTTCTGCCACCAACTCTTCACAGGGACTGCAGATTGCAAGGGGAGGCTATATGTTTTCTCGTCAAAGACAATCTACCCAGCAGCCAAGACATTGGTGTACCTGATTGACAACTCAAGCTCATGTCCCTGTTCTGAGAATTGAGCCTCGTAGAATCTCATCCAGATCTGGCGAACAAAATGGAGCAATGCAAACATTCCAGACGTTTCATTCAAGACTCAAAGGTCATACTTCCTTGCTTCGATGTTCCTCAGATGCTGGTGTGCCGTCAACCACTTTAGAACAGCAGTAGGCCAATTTGCAAATCTCCTCCATAAATGGAAAATTAATGGCAAGCTACACTGTAGTTGTGGCTATGCACCTGATACTATGGACCATAGAGTGAACCACTATAATCTCTGCTCTTTCAATAGAGGTAGGGTAGAATTTCACTAATTTATTCCTGAAGGCCTCGTGGCTGGCAGACCTTCATATTGATATTTAGCTCCTGAACATATTGCTACACACAAGAACCAAATAGAACTGGAACATTGGCTTTTACTTGCAGGTCTTCTGCAGTCTTCAGATTTTACAGTAGTACAGTCAAATAGGGGCAAGCAATAAATGTATATGTTTTATTTATTAATCCAACTTAATTCCTCATCTGTCTCGAAGTCCCCAAGGTGAGTTACACACAATAACAAAAGAATTAATTTAAATAACTTCATATATAAAGATACAATTAAAATGAGCCATTAGCTAATCAAAAAGTGCAACATCAGTCCCCAACAAAAGAATAAAATGATAGGTAAAAGCTTTGATTGGAAAGCTTGTCTGTGCTTTCTGGTCAAAAAACATGCTTTCTGGGCATAAAATCTTGACTGGAGATCCCTGCACCACAAGTCTAGTATTGGAAACTCTACTTCACTCTGACCAGGACTAAAATTTCCAGTGCTAGAAAAATCTGAGTTAAGCCAGCGCACCACTCTAAATTGGGAGTAACAGTTAGTGCCTTCATTTGCATGGGATTTTCATGCGAGGGTTCTCAGCAGTGCGTACAGGTCTATACACACATTTTTTCAGGCTGATGCAGTAATTGGACATTAAGAAACAGCAAATATTTTTAATGCCCGCATTAAGATAGCAGTAAGATAATGCCATGCAAATGCACTGGGAATTTTTAAACAGCGTGTTCTATGTAAACTGTGCGTTCGGAACAGATTGAACGCACATTTTAACTTGGGAAGGGGGGGCGGGGCCTGCGCCATTTACAGGCGAATCAGTGCCGGCACACTGCAGCGCTGGAAACGTCCATCTTTGACACAGGAGTTAAGTTCCAGCTCTAAGAGAGAGTGTTTTTTTCCAGCACAGCTCTCTGCGTCAGGGAGTACTATGTAATGCCCTCGTTTGAATGGGATTTCCATGCAAGGGCACTAAGCAGTGCTTCCAATTTTACCCACATATTTTCTGTGGGTAAAACCCCTCACTTGTAGGCAGTAAAGTTTTCTTGCCGAAAATGTGTGCACAGCTGTGGGCAAAACTGTGCATTGGCCCAAAGGCACCTTTCTTCATCGGCCTGTTTATGTCCAAAACACATAAACAGGTGTGTTGATCATACCTTATACATTAGGCCCATAGTTGGGTACATTTAGCGAACCAGTTCTAGTTGCCCAAACAGGATGATACAAAACAGCAAGTCATCTCTCTTGGCAGTTGTTCAAATCAGAGAAAAAGAATAACCATTCAAAGGATGTGATAACGTTTGTAGGTGTGGTCACTCTGATATCTTTGCACTGGCAATCTAAGGGAAGCTCCTGCAGTAGGAAATTTGCATTATCGGAAATGTAGTTTAATGGGCCATCTACATCACAGGATATGTTGCCTTCTGATATAAAAATCGGAGGTGTTCACTTAGAAGTGCTTGAATCTGATCCAATACCCACAGTTTGAGCACTTTCTCTTATGAGATTGAGTCATTACTTCAGAATTCTTATGCATGTTACCTATTTTCATGCATATAAGCTGCTTTAGTTGATGGGAGCAGGCTAATAGTTTTAAAAAAAAAAATGTTTTAACTTAAAACTCAGAAATTTTCCACACCTTATCGAGAGTTTGATCATTCCCTTGTACATCACTACCAGATATATAGTGAATACACTAATACATTTAAAGGACCCTAATTGTATGCAATCCTACACCCATAGCAACCTAAAACTTAACTAAAAACTGAACAAATTTAAAATGAAGGCAGCAGTTCAGCAGCAAGAGGGGGCATCCAAGTCTTCTGCATCGAGTGTATGATTTTTTTACCCGCCGGTGAAAAATTGTACATGTGCATCCGATACAAAGAGCTCCTGTCTCTCAGAGAACGAGTCCGATCTCTGGGGGCTAGAGTGGCAGACCTGGAGGAGCTGAGGCAGACAGAGAGGTAAATAGATGAGACCTTCAGGGACATAGTAGCCAAGTCCCAACTCCAGTCTGGCAGCCTTGGTGCTTCCTTGGAGGAGGAAGGTCTCATGTTCAGAGAACATCAACCTGGTGCAGCAGGAAATTATCCTGTAGCAAGGACCTGCTCTCCAGGTGGTACATTGTCCTCTCGCACAGACGATGTGTCTCCCAGGGCTGCTGCCCATAAGGGAAGGGTTAGGTCGGCCATCATAGTTGGTGATTCGATTATTAGGAATGTAAACAGCTGGGTGGCTGGTGGGCGTGAGGATCATCTGGTAACATGCCTACCTGGAGTGAAGGTGGCAGACCTCACGCGTCACCTAGATAGGATTTTAGAAAGTGCAGGGAGAAGCTGGCTGTCATGGTACATGTGGGCACTGACATAGGAAAATGTGGGAGGGAGGTTCTGGAAGCCAAATTTAGGCTCTTAGGTAGAAAGCTAAAATCCAGAACCTCCAAGGTGGCATTCACTGAAATGCTCCCTGTTCCACGCGCAGGTCCCCAGAGGCAGGCAGAGCTTCAGAGTCTCAATGCATGGATGAGATGATGGTGCAGAGAAGGGGGATTCAATTTTGTAAGGAACTGGGGAACATTTTGGGGAAGGGATAGTCTTTTCCAAAGGGATAGGCCCCACCTTAACCAGGGTGGAACCAGACTGCTGGCGCTAACCTTTAGAAAGGAGATAGAGCAGCTTTTAAACTAGAACAAAGGGGAAAGCCGATAGTCGCTCAGTGGGGCATGGTTCGGAGGGAGGTATCTTCAAAGGATACTAATGAAGCATTAGAGTTAGGGCATCCCAACAGAGAGGTTCCACTAATAAGAAAGGTAGTCCAAGTGCCTATAATTAAAAACTCACCTGAGCTAAAAGATTCCAATTTATCCCCTTCAACTGAAAAACAGAATGTAAATACAAACAAAAAAACATACTTTGAAATGTTTGTATGCTAATGCCAGAAATCTAAGAAGAAAGATGGAGAATTAGAGTGTAGAGCAGTGAATAATGTCATGGACGTAGTTGGCATCTCAGAGACATGATGGAAGGAGGATAACCAATGGGGCAGTGCTATACCGGGGTACAAATTACATGGCAATGACAAGAGTATCTGGGAGGCGGGGTGGCACTTTGTGTCCAGGAAGGCATAGAGTCCAAAAGGATAAACATCCTACATGAGACTAAATACACAATCGAATCTTTATGGGTAGAAATCCCTTGTGTGTTAGGGAAGAGTATAGTGATAGGAGCCTACTACCGTCCACCTGGCCAAAATAGTAAGATGGACAGTGAAATGCTAAGAGAATTTAGGGAAGCTAACCAAACTGGTAGTGCAGTAATAATGGGAGATTTCAATTACCAGCACACGGGCCGATACGGTAAAATCGCGGGAGAGCGGGCGAGTGCCCGCTCTCCCAGCACGCGCACAGGACACTCTCCTGTGCGCGCGATACAGTATCTTAATTTATTTAAATTAGGCCCAGCGGTAAAAAGAGGTGCTAGGGACCCTAGCGCATCCCTAGTGCTTCTTTTTTGACGGAAGCGGCGGCTGTCAGCGGGTTTGACAGCCGACACTCAATTTTGCCTGCGTCGGTTCTCGAGCCCGCTGACAGCCACGGGCACGGAAACTGGACGCCAGCAAAATTGAGCGTACGGTTTGACCCGACAGCCGCAGGCCCATTTTAATTTTTTTTTTTTAATTTTTTACTTTTTTAAACTTTCCGGACTTCCAACTTAATATCGCCATGATATTAAATCGGAGGTGCACAGAAAAGCAGATTTTACTGCTTTTCTGTGCACTTTCCCGGTGCCTGGAGAAATTAGCGCCTACCTTTGGGTAGGCGCTAATTTCTGAAAGTAAAATGTGTGGCTTGGCTGCACATTTTGCTTTCTAAATCACACAGGAATACCTAATAGGGCCATCAAAATGCATTTTCATGTTGCGGGCGCTATTAGTTTCAGAGGGAGTTGGATGCGCGTTTTAGACGCGCTATTACCCCTTACTGAATAAGGGGTAAAGCTAGCGCGTCCAAAACGTGCGTCCAAATGCCGGCTAACAGTGCGCTCCATCGGAGCGCACTGTTAGCCGGCCGATACAGTACAGTGCGCTCCATCTGAGCGCACTGTACTGTATCGGCCCATTAGTAAGTTATATTAGCTAAAGGTAAATTACTCCCGAGAAACAATATCTTATTAGCACAAAAAGGATAAGTATATAGTCAATTTCAAATAAACCTAAATACATACATTCAAAGGAATTTTTATTAATTTAAATAAATTTTTATTTTTTATTTATTTATTTACTTTTATATACCGGTGTTCGATTTTACATATTTTTTATATATATATTTACATTTTTTATACATTTATATATAATATAATATAATATATAAAATATATATATAATATATATATATAATATATAATATATATATATAAATATATACATTTACATATATATTTACCTATACATACATAAATACAAATTTACAAATTATGTGATTTATACCAACATTCAAATTTATGCTAAACAATCAAATTTTTAAATATCCAATATTTGTGTAGCAAAATATGAAGAATACCATACAAATAAGACATACAATAGATAAGAGAGAAAATATTCTACCAAGTATCACACATAACCAAACACACACCCACATCCACACAAAATAAAATAAAAAATAAAATCTGAGTAAATGCAACTTTACAATAAGCACTAAACTCTCTCAAAGGCATATAGTCCCTTCTTGGAAAGATGATCAAAAACTTTAATCCAACTTTCTAATGCATAAGTATTTCTTGAGAAGGCAACCAGATCTTCAATCCAAACCACAGATCTTCATATGGGGTTAATCCCCTAATTTTCATCCTAAATTGTGGATCTTCAAAAAACAAAATCCGGACCAGGGCCCAAGTTTCACTCACAAACCGAGGCTGCTTCAGGACATAAAAATTGTTTTTATATTTGATTGTTTAGCATAAATTTGAATGTTGGTATAAATCATCATATAAGTTATCTAAATTAATAAAAATTCCTTTGAATGTATGTACTTAGGTTTATTTGAAATTGACTATATATTTACCCTTTTTGAGCTAGTAAGATTTCAATTATCCCAATATTGACTGGGTAAATGTAACATCGGGGCATGCTAGAGAGATAAAGTTCCTAGATGGAATAAAAGACAGTTTTATGGAGCAATTGGTTCAAGAACCAACCAGCAAGTGAACAATTTTAGATCCAATTCTCAGTGGAATGCAGGATTTGGTCACAGAGGGTAACGATGGTGGGGCTGCTTGGCAATGGTGATCATACTTTCTGGACTAATAATGTTTACCCTCTGCTTATGATGCACCTTGTTAAAATTTTACACAATTGTTAAGAGAGTTACATTTTAAATTTTGTAAACCGTTATGATGGCTTCACCGAATGACGGTATATAAAACTCAACAAATAAATAAATATGATCAAATTTGAATTAATGACTGGAATGGGGACAGTAAGCAAATCCACAGCTCTAGCGCTAAACTTTCAAAAAGGAAACTTTGATAAAATGAGAAAAATAGTTAGAAAAAACTGAAAAGTGCAGCTACAAAGGTAAAAAGTATGCAACAGGCATTGACATTGTTAAAATAAATACCATCCTAGAGGTACAGACCAGATGTATTCCACGCATTAAGAAAGGTGGAAGGAAGGCAAAACGATTACCGGCATGGTTAAAATGTGAGGTGAAAGAGGCTATTTTAGCCAAAAGATCTTCATTCAAAAACTGGAAGAAGGATCCATCTGAAGAAAATAGGATAAAGCATAAGCATTGGCAAGTTAAATACAAGACATTGATAAGACAGGCTAAGAGAGAATTTGAAAAGAAGTTGGCCGTAGAGGCAAATACTCACAATAAAAACTTTCTTAAATATATCTGAAGCAGAAAGCCTGCGAGGGAGTCGGTTGAACCATTGGATGATCCAGGGGTTAAAGGGGCACTTAGAGAAGATAAGGCCATTGCAGAAAGATTAAATGATTTCTTTGCTTCTGTGTTTACTGAAGAGGATGTTGGGGAGATACCCATTCTGGAGAAGGTTTTCATGGGTAATGATTCAGATCAACTGAACCAAATCATGCTGAACCTGGAAGATATGATAGGTCTGATTGACAAACTGAAGAGTAGTAAATCACTTGGACCAGATGGTATACACCCTAGGGTTCTGAAAGAACTAAAAAATTAAATTTCAGACCTAGTTCAATTAATTTGTAACCTATCATTAAAATCATCCAATGTACCTAAAGATAGGAAGATGGCCAATGTAACCACGATATTTAAAAAGGTCTCCAGGGGTGACCTGGGAAACTATAGACTGGTGAGCCTGACTTCAGTGCTGGGAAAAACTGTGGAAACTATTGTAAAGAATAAAATCACAAAACATTTAGATAGACATGGTTTGATGGGACACAGCCAGCATGGATTTACCCAAGGGAAGTCTTGCCTTACAAATCTCCTACATTTTTTTGAAGGGGTGAATAAACATGTGGACAAAGGTGAACCAGTAGATGTGGTGTATTTGGATTTTCAAAAGGTGTTCGACAAAGTCCCACATGAGAGACCTCTAAGAAAACTAAAAAGTCAAGGGTTAGGAGGTGATGTAATTTTGTGGATTGCAAGTTGGTTAACCAACAAAATAAACGGATATAACTAGTATGCAATCAAAACAAGAAAAATAACTAGCTATGTGAATATAGTGGGCTGTAAGAAGACTAATACTAAAACTATATTATGTTGTTTGAACATGGAAATTGATATAGAGACCTCAGTATTGGCAAGAGATCTGAATTAACAGAAACTTCTGATGGCCAATTGGTCCAATCATCTGTCTTGTAATCTCTAGTTTTAATTTTATGAATTGTACTATTGAAAATTATGGTATTGACAAACTAACATATTTTATTAATTTAATTTTTTAATTTAAACTTTTTTTTTAATATAAAATTGATGTCTATTGGCACTAGTAAAGCAACATTGTGAATTTCAATAAATTGATTATTCTGAATTTGCTTGGAGTCTAGCTTAATTCACATTGTATTTTTTAGAAAAATTCTTAAACACTGTTTCCTGAATGTTGATGAAATTTATGTTTGTCACTCTTAATTAGTATCTTTATGCTTTGTTGCCTCTTAATTAATGTCCTTGTTACTTTGTTGTAACTGATATCAGTTACAACAAAGTAACAAGGACATTAATTAAGCTAGACATTAATTAAGCTAGACTCCAAGCAAATTCAGAATAATCAATTTATTGAAATTCACAATGTTGCTTTACTAGTGCCAATAGTCATCAATTTTATATAAAAAAGTTTAAATTAAAAAATTAAATTAATAAAATAATGTTAGTTTGTCAATACCATAATTTTCAATAGTACAATCAATAAAATTAAAACTAGAGATTACAAGACCGATGATTGGACCAATTGGCCATCAGAAGTTTCTGTTAATTCAGATCTCTTGCTAATACTGAGGTCTTATCTCTATATCAATTTCCATGTTCAAACAACATAATATAGTTTTAGTATTAGTCTTCTTACAGCCCACTATATTCACATAGCTAGTTATTTTTCTTGTTGCAAGTTGGTTAAAACAGGAAACAGAGAGTAGGATTAAATGGTCAGTTTTCACAGTGGAAAAAGGTAAACTCTGGAGTGCCTCAGGGATCTGTACTTGGACCGGTGTTTTTTTAAATATATTTATAAATTATCTAGAAAGGGGTATGACGAATGAGGTGATCAAATTTGTGAATGACACAAAATTATGCAGAGTAGTTAAATCTCAAGTGGATTGTGATGAATTGCAGGAAGACTGGGCTTCCAAATGATAGATGAAATTTAACGTGGACAAGTGCAAAGTGATGCATATAGGGAAAATAATGCTTGCTCTGGTTACACAATTTAGGTTCTATCTTAGGATTTACCACCCAGGAAAAGGATCTAGGCATCATCGTGGATAATACATTAAAATCGTCGGGCCAGGGTGCTGTGGCAATAAAAAAGGCAAACAGAATGTTAGGAATTATTAGGAAGGGAATGGCAAATAAAACACAGGATGTCATTATGCCTCTGTATCGCTCCATGGTGAGACTGCACCTTGTATATTGTGTGCAATTCTGGTCCGCCACATCTCAAAAAGGATATAGCTGCACTGGAGAAAGTGCAGAGAAAGGTGACCAAAATGATAAGGGGCATGGAACGGCTGTCCTATGAGGAAAGGCTAAAGAAGTTTGGGCTGTTCAGTTTGGAGAAGAGATGACTGAGGGGGGATATGATCGAAATCTACAAAATCATGAAAGGACTTTTACAAGTTAATGTAAATCAGTCATTTACTCTCTCAGATAATAGAAGGACCAGGGAGCACTCCATGAAGTTAGCAAGTAGCTCATTTAAAACAAATTGAAGAAAATCTTTTTCACTCAGGGCCAGATTTTCGAACCTACTCGTGGGCGTAAATCTATGCCTGATTTTATAACATGCACGCGCAGCCGCGTGCATGTTATAAAATCTGGGGTCGGCGCGCGCACAAGGGGGTGCACACTTGTGCACCTTGCGTGGGCCGAGCCCTAGGGGAGCCCCGATGGCTTTCCCCATTCCCTCTGAGGCCGCTTTCCTTTTGCCCCTCCCCACCTTCCCCTCTACCTAACCAGCCCCCCAGCCCTACCTAAATCCCCCCCCATCTTTATTATTTAAGTTGCGCCTGCCCCCCAGCCTAGCAGGCCTCTGGCCATGCCTCACCCTGCCCCTTTTTTCAAGCCCCGGGACATATGCGTGTCCCTGGGCTTGCGCACGTCGCCTATGCAAAATAGGCTTGGGGCGTGCAGGAGGGGTTTAAAAAGGTTACGCGCGTATGGTATGGTAATTAATAAGCAATAGTAGCTTGTGATTTATCTAATGCCAGATACTTATGACTTGGATTGGCCACTGTTGGAAACAGGATACTGGGCTTGATTGACCCTTGGTCTGACCCAGTATGGCATATCTTATGTTCTTATGGGTGTATTGGTTCTTTTACCCTCTTGCAGCCACCTAGAGCAAAAGAACTAAACAAATCCCCACTTCTTATACCCCAGCCTTCCCTACTAAACTTTTTTTTAATAACATTGTATAGTGATATCCCTTTAAAAAAAATAAATCATAAGAAATCAGGTGTAATTTACAATATGCTTGTGAGACTGGAGGCTCTACTCATTAGGTTCTTGGTAACTTGGCTTTTGGGACACCATAGCCGTACCAAGTTACTCCTGCACTCAGAAGGAAACCGGAATACGAGGCTTGGAAAACTGGGAAGGAGAACTACACGAAAGCTAGCAAGGCAGAGGTACTCCAGGGACAAAGTTCTTCATTTTGGATTCTCAGTAGCCACCAGCAAGATTCTTGGAGGAATCAGGAGCCAAGTTGGAGGGGGGGAAATGAGGCAGTTGTATGTTTATGAAAATTGAGTTGACCGCCTATGCTTTTGACAGAGTAATTATTGATGGAGAATTGACTATAAAGAAACACATTAATGCTAAAATCAGAGAGAGTGGTAGTAAACTACATTAAATTGAAATGAAGGGCCTGGTTTACTAAGCTTCACCCCCTCCCCAACACAGAATGGGAAAACAACTTTAGTAAATCAGGCCCTAGAGGAGCTACAGTACAGGGTGGGAGGAGGGAGAATATCCTCACTGCTCATTTCCACCTAAAACGGTGCATTCGACTGAATGCACTTCATTGTATCGGCATGAAAGAGTCAGAAAAAGTATCCTCCTTTTCCCTCTGTGATTGGAAATGTCCTATCTGGCCGTTCCTGATAAATTGGGGGCCTCTGATTTTAAGAAATGATTACTTCAAACTTCTATTTGTAGTAATCAATTCTCAAAAATTACTACAAATTTCCAATCACAGAGCAAAGAAGAGAATGTTTCTGACATTTTCAGGCCGATGCAATAAAATGTGTTCAGTGGAATGTGGTTTAACTGCAATTGGACCCACATTTTATGGCGCTAAAGCTTATTACGAACGCAGTAAGAAGTTTTAGGTGCACTGAAACTAGAGTCCTGCTTCGCGCACTCCCATCGAAATCCTATGCAAATGAGGACATCAAGAGATACTCCCCTATGCAGAGCAAATGAACTGCTTGCGTTCTATGGTACCATCCAAATATTTGGTAATCTTAAGCACAGGACGATTTACAGAAGGCAGAAATAAAAAAAAAATGCGGCAGTTACGTAACCCAGAGTTACAAGCGATCGCTGTGCCCTTTGAACGCAAAAGTGTAACCTGGACGAGCTCCAAGGCTTTTGCAAGTCTCGGAATAAGTTTTGGCATCCCCCAGTTCTGCCCCGCCTCCTCCGCGCGCCCGAGGACAGGAGGCGGCTCCTCTTCCTGTAACGGGATTGGTTGATTAGTAGCAGGTCACGTTGCTACCTCCTCGCTAGCCTATTGGCTACACCATACCAGTCCCGTCCTTGACGAGGGACCCTCGGCAATCTCTTTGGCCGAGTGCTTCGTCTTCCTGCCCCCCCTCCCCACAAACGCAGCTCTGATTGGTTGGTTTCTCCGCTCGCGTGCTTCCTTTCGGTAGTGGCGGTTTGTCAGTGGGCCGGAAGTGGTGCTTCCTCCTTCCTTCCTTTCCCGTCTCGCTGGGTTGGATTGGAATATCCGCGGCGCGCGGTGAGCTGAAGAGCCGTTCGCTGCTTCCTGCTGGGACTGTTTTGTGTGCTTGGGCCGCGCGCCCTGGTTGTGGCTGGGGGGGTGGGGCGGAGTCTCACGTGGGTCTTTCTTCTCGCCAGGTTCGAGAGAGAGAGAGTGAGTGAAGGACAGAAGATGGCGGAGAGCTCAACCCCTGGCGGCTACCGGCCCTTTGACCCGGAGACGTTTGGCCTGGACAAGAGCTTTCGGCTCACATCTTTCTCCGAGCTGAAGGGCTGAGGCTGTAAAGTCCCGCAGGAGACGCTGCTCAAGCTCCTGGCGGGACTGCAGCCGGCGCGGTCTGGGGAAGGCGATGTCCCCGGTGGCGCCGCAGAAACTGATGGAGGCCACTTTATGCCGGGGATCGTGACCCCGACGCTGGGTGAGTGGTCCCCGGACACATCTTTGTCTGGAGGTTTGAATGTTGTTAGGGGAGGAGAGGGAGAAAGCTGCGCCGGAGACGCTTCTGCACAGCGCTGTGTATGCCTGGTGGCGCTATGTAAATGATTACCGATCGTGAGCCTGTGCTCTCTCTCTCTGGCTTTCAGGTACAGAAGCTGCTATTACGAAATGTGCCCCTCATCTCTTTCCCTGGTCTGCTTTTGCTTCCGCTTCCATAACTGAATCGCTCCACTACTGTCCTGCTCTTCTCTCTTTCTTGATCTTTCACTAATCATTTAGCAGCTTCTGTTCAGCCGGTTTATCACTTATTTGTAGCCAGAGCTTAATTTGTAGACCAAAAGAAAGTGGAACTGGGGAGCGCGGGTTGGCAAAGTAGAATCTGGAGAACGGGGCCAGGGAGTGACAGATGAGGGGGAAGGCCAGTGCTAAAACACTCCCACATACACATGCGCGAACATCCAGTAGCAGCAGAAGCAGTGGGACTAACAGGTATTATCTCTTCAACCTTTGCCATCTTTCGTCCATTGCCTCCTCAGTTGTGATAGTTTTTGGTGGGGCGCAATTTCCTAACAAAGCCCAAATGGTCCTCTCTTAATATCACAAATGCCAACAATCAGAGGACATTCAATTTTTTTCTCATGTACACAAATGTTCGGTATGACTAAATAGGTTATCCCATATATTGTTGATAACCTTATTTAGTCATACTGAACATTTGTGTGCATGAAAGAATTTTGTGTCCTCTGCTGGCATTTGTGATAGGAAATTGCACAAAAATCTAAGCATCTCCAACGCACTCTGCTGTACTTATCTTTGGGGCATCTGTGCCACCACAGTCTACTCCAGTTCCACATGGAGCTGGAACTGATTTACACTACCAGCTCTGCTCCATTTCTGTGGGGGAGCCAGAATTGATTTATACAGCTGACTCTACTATGCCGCCGCCTCAAGTCCTGAAAAAAAGGGGGCAGTACGTCTTTCTGGGTTGTTACATCAGAAATTAATCCTTGGATAACATTAGCTAGCTGTTAGGATCAAGTAGCCTATCCTCCAACTGAGATTAGCTGATATGTTTGTTTAAGATTTTATTCTGTTCCTCCACTTGCCTGAAACTAAAATCTAGTATTTAAAACTAAATCTTTGTCCATGTTAACTCTGGTCTGAATTTTGTGTATAATTCTATTTTTTATGTTGCTTGTGGGATGGAAAGGTGGGGTGATTATGAATAGAACTGATTTGTGGACCTCCTGAGTTCTAGGTTGATAGGGGACCAGGAATTTTGCTAAATATGAGGTGCTCCATTGAAGGGCTTTAAAGGTGAGGCAGCTACCTTGTTCTTGTAAGAAAGGTGAAATAAAATTTCTTCTTTCCAAAAATTACTTTTGCTTGAGTTTTCTGGACTATTTGAAGCCTATGAAGTAAATGAGATGAAATGCCATAATAAAGGTAATTACAGTGGTCTAGTCAGCTTAATACTAGGGAATACATGAGAGTTTTGCATGCACTTCCTCAACTGTATGCAACATCTCATGAATATTCATTGTGGATATCCTGAAAACCAGACCTGGAGTTTGCCACCCCTGTAGATGACATGTTGGAAGGAGGCATTGCTTACAATTTTCATTCTCTTAACCCAGTATCTAGGTGATTGCCCAGTACTGAATTGTTATTGCATTGTAAAAAAGGATATGTGTAGCTGTATTTTTGGATTTGATGAATAGATAAAATCACAGGAAAAGATGTGGTTGGGGGATGGCACTTGTTTGCATGTTAATTAGTTTCTAGTCTCCCATAGTTGGAGATAGTTACTATAGATGGGAGGTATGACAGAAAGAGGAAGTAGAAGAAGGTATGGAGAAGAGACAGACCATGGACGCTTAAGACTGCAAGCTGCAAGAGGAAAGAAAAGGAGACTCAGGGTTAAATTAATGATGATAAAACGCAATCTACTACCAAGGGCTGCCGCCCCAGAACCTTAGATATGTGTCCTCATGGCCACGAGGCATGCTGCAATAGTGAGAGGAAGGAACCTCACCCAAATGCCAGCCGCGACACCCTTGCATTGGTGTGGGGATCGGGATAGGATTGGTGCAAAATAACAGCCCTCTGACCGCATGTCCATTCTGGGCACCCACCTCAGGACAAAATGGCCCACAATTGCACCTGTTCCCCTTCCGCTGCAGCAGCAAAGCCAGCGGTAAAAGAAAAGGGAGGACATCACTGCTCAACTCCAGTAGTTGGGAAAAGATGAAAAGGAGCCAGAGAAGGGAAGGCATGCCACTTCCCAAACAGATGAGCCTCCTATTTGGGTTCAACAGAAGCAACAAAGCCTGCACCTGTGAAAATGAAGCAGAAACAGAGGAACTGGCACGGGGCTGGGTGCAGGAGTCCCCAGTCACCCTGCACAAAACTCTGCTTGGCACAGCAAAGGGGAATCCCCAGCTCACCCACACCTGGCCGAGGGAATGCAGGCAGATGCCACATGAGGTCAAAGGTCCTCTTGAAAAAAGGTAGGCCGTAAAGAGGGGAAGGAGGGAGAGAAGGCTGAAGCTTACAAAAAAATCATTAAAAGGCCAGAGGGCGGGCTGCCTCCCCTCCCCTGCCACCTTTCTTGCTTCGGAGGCAGAGCACCTCCCCAGTTGTGGCCTCCTTACCTTGGCTTGGGTGGGTTGGCTTCTATAATATTGGGTGGGTGCTGAGGTTTTTGGGCGACTGGTTGAGAAAAAGTAACAGTTATTCGGATATTAAATTGAAATAACTTTTAGTAACCCTATATGACTTGAGGTATCTACTTCACGCTAAACAGACAATTGCCAGAAGCCATTGCGACTAATCCTTAAGTGAGAGCTATGGGCCGTTTCAAAGTTTACCCGTCAATTATGTTGCTATCATGGGAGGTATCTTTGTGGCTATCAATAAGGGGAAAGCCAGAGTTCCCTCCTGAGGATCGAAGTAAGACTTTCGGAGTATAAAGTGAGGGGAAAATAGATACTGTGCAATACTTTAGACAGCAAGTTTGAAAATCTATTCCTTTGAACATTTGTCAGCTGAAGTTGAGACGTACAAATAAGGATGTTGTCATATATACAATTGACAAGTTACATTTCAATCAGTTACTGCATAATAATCAGGGTATTATTTCTAGGGGTTTTTCAGAAGCTCCTACACATATTCCAAAGAAATAATTATACATTTATCTACTTGTTCATAATTATTTATGCTCAGTAACAGGCCGATACAGTAAGGGCGGGTAAGAAAAAGTACGGCAGTGCTGGGCACCCGCTCGTTAGCCGCGCGCACAGTTCGGATCACATACCGCTCGATACAGTATTTAAATGGCATGCAAATGCAAGCCACATCCATGAAGAGCAATTCATTTTACTGTATAGAGCGCTATACAGCGCCTATACAGTATCCTGGGTGCGCTGGTACCTGTCATTTCAAATCTCATTTGAAATGACAGGTACCAGGAAGTGGATGGTTCTCCTACGCTCAGGCATCGGGGATTGCCAGTCCTCTCTCTCTTCACCCCCCACCTCCCGAAGCAAGGCGCAGGGCGAAAATCGACTTGACATGTTATTAAAAGCAAATAGAAATTGTAACAAAAGTAAACTTACTGCATGCTTCCAGCAGCCCCAGTCCTCACTCCCCTCCTCCCGAGGCGCCCACTGCGGCAGGAGGGGAGAGAGGACTGGGGCTGCTGGAAGCATGCAGTAAGTTTACTTTTGTTACAATTTCTATTTGCTTTTAATAACATGTCAAGTCGATTTTCGCCTTGCTTCGGGAGGGGGGGAGAGAGGACTGGCAATCCCCGATGCCCGAGCATAGGAGAACCAGGCCACACCATGTTACTCGCTTGCTCCAAACCACCCACTTATTTGACCGGAGCCTTCCTATTGCTGTCACATCCCTCTAACGCCAGGGTAGGCGGTAAATTAGCGGGTTAAAAAGGCGATAATCGGGCCGCATGTTACTGTATGGGAAGGAATAGCTAATCCGATCGTTTACATCTCATATACATGCCGCAGGCAGAAAGGGAAACGCGTCGATTTAATGAAGCGGTAAAGATTGGTAAAAACGGATAGTGAATCGCGGGTTAGACTTACGCGGCCAAATTGTGGGTAAAAAGCGGGTTAGAAACAGGGTAACCGCGGCCGCGCTTTACTGTATTGGCCTGTAAGCAAATACACCCCTGTGCACTACTGGAGGCATGGAGTGGGGATCTGAGCTCTTCATTATAAGGAGGTAATCTATATGATGGGCTAGCATGGATATATAGGTCGATAATATTTTAGTTCTCGTATAGAGTTGTAATTTCTTCTCAACATGCCTGATAAATGGGTATAAGTGCAAACTCCTCATGCTTAAAATGCTCAGTGGCCACGGCTACCTTATACATTGTATATGGGAATGTGCTCCAATCCAAAACATTTGTTGAGAGGTGCTCCATCAACTATCAGATGTTCGAATACGTCTGTGACTTTATTATCCTCTTTTTGTATTCTATCAAACTTGAAAGCCAAAAGTGCTCTAAATATGATCTTGGATGGCAAAGAAGTGCATACTTACTAAATGGTTATCCAATGAGGTGCCCTCCATAACATTTTGGATAGCGGAATTGACTGAGTTATTGCATTTGGACTATGAAACATGGACACGGAAATCTAAATCATCTGCTTACAACATTTGTGGGGAGCATTTATTAAGAGTCTGCCAGCAAACCTTCAGCCCAAGTTTCTTGAGCTTCGGTTGGTGCATTAAGACGTGCCTAAAGAGGAAGATATACCTTGTATATGGTGAATGGCTATGTGCTAAAAAGCAGTCTGGACGATGAGATGGTTATCTGGATGAAATCTGGTTGGCGGGGGAAAGGAGAACTTGGTGTAATACATTATATACTTTTGTTGGGTCTCTTATGCAGTTCAGAATTATTTCTCATTTGTGTTCACATGTTTCTTGCTACAGATATTGCATAAGTTCCAAGTATGCATATATGCAGATACATGTATTTAAGGTGATATTCTTGATAAATGTATTGCAATGAAAACTGTTCAATAAAAATATATGCAAAAAAATCATAATTTTAGTCATTGACCTTAGTTTATTTGTATAGTTTTGTTATACTGTTTTAAAGTTTAGATTATTGTTTCATTGTGCTAATCAATTATGTATTGTAAACATTTTTATTGTACATTGCCTTGACTTTTTGCTCAGGTGATTTATCAAATGTAACAAACTAAATATACTTCATACATATTCATTGTGAACATCCTGAAAACCAGATCTGTTTCTGGCATTCCAGGACTGGACTGACTTACCCTTGGGTCTACAACTTCAACCACCTTTAGCTCAAACTTAGATTTGTAAGAGTATTGTAACTTTGAAACATCTGAATAATTGTTCATTCAGTAAAAGTGAGATGAGAATGGGAAGTATATGCCTTTTGTATGGTAGAAACATAGAAAAGTTTCACTTGGTACTTTTAGGCAATCTTTCTTATAAGTTGTGAAAGAGAATAATATAACTTTGTTCGTGCTTTTGGTGCTATCCTTGTATAAATGTTAATAATCCCATGTTTGGCAAGTCAAACGAAATGCATTTCTGGCAAAGCAAATGTGTTTTGGGGGTCCTACAAAATCCCATCAGCTGCCCCTATTCTCACAAAGCACCACCAGGACAAATACATCCACAACTTTCAGTGGATAGTGCTGCTGTATTGAGATTACAGGTAAGGAGTATGTCAGCCAGTTCAGCAGTGTGATTGGCTGCTCACCCCTTACTAGATTCTCATATGCCCAGCAATGAGTTCCCAGGTAGAAACGGAGCATTGGTGACTTTCTCTTATATTTGCACTTTTTTTTGACGCATATGTTTTTGATGTTCAGGGATTGGCATGGACTCTTGTGTAATTCCACTGCGCCATGGTGGCCTTTCTCTTGTGCAGACCACAGATTTCTTTTACCCCTCTGTAGAAGACCCTTACATGATGGTAAGCTGTTTTACATTGTACCAGTTACAAAAAGTTTTGTAGACGACGTGGCAATTTTTCAAAAACTGGCAGAAAGTTGCAGCTGAAGTCTGCTGCTCTAGGAGTGAATTTTCAAAGGGGTTTTGCAGATCAGTAGCATGTATGCGTGTACATGCTAATTTATAAATGTTGAGTATCATGTATTTTCCAATATGCATGTACATTTTACTGGGAGGGGGGAAAAAGCGGCAGGCTAGGGGTGTCCCAAGGCAGATATGTGTGATTAGTTGTAATTTTGTAAGAGATGTACCCACACAAATTACTGTACTTATTCATATGCTTTTACGCCTGCTGATTGACTCGCACAAATGAAATGGGCTGGTCAGTTGTCTGCAGTTTTTGGGTAGGACGTGCTAGAGGGTCTCGGTGAACTGGTTGGAGTATTGGCAAACTGAATTCAAGTACATGCGCAAATATTTTCAAAACGGTATATGCGCAGTACTTAAAAAAAAAAAAATGCCTCTGTATAAACTAGGGTTATATATACCTCATTATTTTTTATGCATCTAAAATATACACATGTATGTTCGTAAAATAGGTAGCTACAGCAAGCATTTTCCTGCATTGGAAATATTTGCTCATACTTTCAGAGAAGAATGGTATGGTATTTTATAAAGTATGCAGCTCTAACCACACGGTTTATAAAATGCTAGTATTGAATTTCGTGCGTCCATTTGGGCATGTAAGTACTGTTCCATGGATGGCTTTGAAAGTTTGGCTCCAAATGAGGAGGATGCAGTCTGTGCCTTTGTATACTGAGAGAACACAATTTGTCCAGCATCTGTATTATATTATGTGCCATGTTTTCCTCTCCTAGGGCCGCATTGCCTGTGCAAATGTGTTGAGTGATCTTTATGCAATGGGCATTACCGAATGTGACAACATGCTGATGTTGCTGAGTGTCAGTCAGAAGATGAACGAGGAGGTAAGATGTAACTCGTAATCCTGTACCCTGCACTTGGGTCCAGTATTCCTCTTTGTATGTACCGTATTTGCCGGCATATAAGACGCACCCCCCTTTTGTCTACACATTAAGCAAAGAAAACACGTGGGTGGATCGGTGTAAAACAGGTTTTATTGAAGCTTGCCCAACTCTGGCCGAGTTTCGCTCAAAGAGCTGCCTCAGGGGCTTACAAGCAGCTAGATTAGGCTTGAATCATCACAGAGTTGACATATGACGAAGTCAGAGGATAACACAGCAGATTCCTCTAAAGTAATGTGCAAATCTAATGAACGCTCAGCATGTATAATTGCATTTTGTTAGAGGCGAACACCTCTCTTGACTGCAAGGAGAGGGGCTTTGCGGGAGACTACCACTCGTGCAATTTGGAAAAAGAGATGACAGAGCGACATTTAAGTATTTAACTATATAAGGTCTCCCTTTGCTCCTCTTTATTTCATCCCCCATGCCGCTATTACTAATTTTGTTGTTTTGGGAGTTTATAGAACCTATAGGTATGTGGGGGAAAGAGTTCATTTTATAAGCCTCTTTGCTGTTTTGATTTTATTTATTTACTTATTTAGAACTTTTCTATACCGACTTTCCAATAACAGAATTACTGATCAATTCGGTTTACATTCTGAACAATAACAGTGACAAGTAAATGTCTTACAAAGAACAGGTAGAAATAACTTGGAAATAAATATATGGGGTTAATAACATAATAGTACATGAAACGGAGCCTAATGTAGGCAGAGGTAGTAAATCATAGGCGTAGGGCTGGGTATTGATTTTGGACTGCCAAGGAGTTGAAGTTGGTTTGAAAAATTCTTTGGGGGGTTCAAAGAAGTTCTAGAGCTGATCTGAATAGTTCAGAGAAGTTCAAATAGTTCAAAGAGGTTCTGGAGCTGATCTGAGTAGTTCTTGAAGGTTGTTTCTTTGGGGAGTTCAAAGAAGTTCTAGAGCTGACCTGAATAGTTCTCTTGTGTGTAGTTTAAGAAATACAATAAAGGGGTCCTTGGCAGGGATAATTCGGCAGGTTGATGTTATGGAAAAGCTTGGTTGAAGAGCCCAGTCTTAAATCTTTTTTTGAAAATGATGGGGCATTGCACTGATTTGAGTTCTGACGGGAGGGTGTTCCAGAGTTTGGGACCAGCTTTGGAGAATGCTCTTTTACTTAACGCTGATTTCATCGGTGGAACCTGGAGGTTGTTTCTGTAGGCTTGTCTCACTGGTCTGGTAGAGGTGTGGAGTTGGAGGGGGATTTTGAGCTCGAGTGGGGCCAAGTTATGTAGTGCTTTGTGTATTGATGAGAGCACTTTGAAGAGTATTCTGAATTTGACGGGCAGCCAGTGAAGGCTTTTTAAAATGGGAGAGATGTGGTCTCTTTTGTTGGTTTTGGTTAGGATCCTTGCCGAAGCGTTTTGCAACATCTGTAATGGTTTTATGGCGTTTGCGGGGAGGCCCAGTAGAAGAGAGTTGCAGTAATCTATTTTTGTGAGAATGATTGCTTGTAGAACCAATCGGAAATCTTGAAAATGGAGGAATGGTCTAAGTCTTTTTAAGACTTGTAGTTTGAAGAATCCATCCTTTACAATATTATTGATGAGAGCTCTGTAATCCATTCGATTATCAAGTATAACTCCAAGATTTTCAGTGAAGGGGTGGTCTACATATCTTAAGATTTTTTTTTTTTTAAATACACACAAGGTGGTTCCGAACCGCTCGGCTTAAGTACTAGCCGATGACTGAAATGACGGCACTAGTGCCATTACATTTAGTATACCACCCTTACTAGTTGGGTGTGGCGTCAGATCACAGTATTCACATGACTCCTTTCCCCTATATGTTACGGGGAGCATATTTGTTGTACAGGTGCTTATGGGGAGGATAATTTGGGAAGGGGGTTTCAGTCATCAGTGTGTTTATTCTGTATATTAATCATAAGGTACCCAGTCTTTGTATACTTATGTCTTTGCAGATTGACAACCTTGTTGTTTTACAGCTCCATAACAGCATGCAGCACACCACAATATTACCAGATAAAGTCTCCATTAAGGAGATTCTGCCCAAACAGGGGGGCTAGCTGGGGGCCCCACTGATTTACAGCAACACAAAGCCTGAACCTGTGCATCTGCCCATAGCCGTTGAGTATGGATAAAATACAATTTATTTCCTTGCATGTCAACGGGTTGGGATCTTCAATAAAAAGGAGAAAAGTATTGCAACAGCTAAGGCGAAGTGGGGCCTCCATAGCTTGCCTTCAAGAAACACGTTTATCAGTGGTGGGACTTGCTACTCCTCGGCGGCCAAGGATAAGAAGGCTGGGGTGACCATCCCAGTGCACAAAAAATAAATTTTAAAATACTTTAGGTCTCGCCTGATCGAGAAGGCCGGTATATTTTCATTAAGGGACTACTAAATGAAAGGGAACTCTCTATTTGTAACATTTTATGCGCCCAGCGAATACTCCCATACCTTTTACTCCCAGCTCTTTAACTTATTATTGAACATCTGAAGATGATCTCCAGTAAAATAGTATCCTTGAAGGAGGAGATTTGTGAAGTATTTAAACAGTTTTACAACTCCTTATGTACCAACAACACACAGGGAGGGACGAGGGCGGAAGAGGAGTTTTTTTTAAAGACTTGCCGCTACCAAAACTCAACTATCCTTTCTGAATCACCCTCTTCAGACGTTTGAAATCCAAGTTAACTCTGAGAGTAAATCAAGAAAATCACCGGGACCCGACGGGTTATCGTATGATTTTTACAAAATACTAAAATTTCATATAAACACCGTTATGACGGATTTTTTTCACTAGTGCCCAAATATTGGGTTCCTTCCCACCTGGGTTCAACACAGCGCACATAACCATTTTAGCTAAACCTGGAAAAGACCCTCAAAGCCCTTCATCTTACCGACCCATCTCATTGCTAAACTTCGACTGCAAAATCTTAGCCAGAGCCCTGGCAAACAGAATTGGTTCTATTTTAGCTAGGCTTATCTCTAACCATCAGGTTTTGTTAAGGGCAGGGCAGCAAGTTCACATATAATTACATTACTCATAGCCATGCGGACCTGCCAAAATAGCCAGACCCCGACATTAGCCATAGGCTTTGACTCAGAAAAGGCTTTTGATAGTCTTTTGGCTCTATCTATTTTCTGTCCTGTGAAGATTTGGCTTTCAGGGGGATATCCGGACATACATCGCCCTGCTTTACCAAAACCCACTTTCTTACATCATTTCCAACGGCTGCAAATCGAACCCAGTAAATATAGGGAGAGGGGTTAGACAAGGATGCCCATTATCTCCCCTACTATACATCTTATCTATATACCCGCTAATACGGAAAATAGTCCTCCCCATAGACATAATTGGCTTTTCCCAAGAACCAACTTCATTCAAAGTTGCAGCCTTTGCAGACGATATTTTGATTTTCCTGACACCCTCCCCCCCCCCCCCCCCCCCCCCCCCGTTGGCTCTACAACATGCCTTTGGCAAGTTTGCAGGTTTAAAAATAAACCATAAGTCAGAAGTGCTAGATGTATTTGGCAGCCTCTAATAGCAGTGGCCAGGTGCGTTTCCGTTAAAATGGGTATCTGGGGCCATGAAATACCTGGGAATCCAAATACCGGCCGCCTTAGACCCGCTATACTCCATAAACATCTCTCCACTTATAGAAAGCACATCCAAGGCCTTGTCAAATTGGGGGCACCTACCTTTTGTCTCTATGGGGTAAAATACACCTATACCAAATGATAGTCCCCAAATGGCTCTACATACTCCAAATGGTCCCATTTTGGATCTCTAAAAGATCATAAGGTGCTTGGCAAACTCCTCAAATTATTTTTCTGGAGGGGCAAGAGAGCCAGTCTTCCACTGCAGGTACTTTCTAGACCCCTTGTGCAAGGAGGTCTTGGTTGCCTTGGTTGCCTGAATTTAAGGCAGTACAACTTAGCCTATATGCTGCATTGGATAAGAGCGACTCATCTGATTTCCTGCCATACACTCACCTTACACACTGGCATGGGATTCCCTCCCTTAATTATATAAACCAGTCTTTATCACAGGAAATCCTGACTAGTTTAAAAACCCACTTATTAATAGGAGCCTGTAGAAAAGCATGGTCTTTTGTGTGCAAGCAGGTAGGTTACCCCTCCACCTTCTCCCCTCTTTTACAGCTTAGCAGCAATCCATTATTTCCCCCCGGTTTAGAGAAATCTGATTCCTGGAGGTCGAAGGGGCTGATATATTTCTACAAGAGGCATATGAAATACCTAAACATTTGTTAGAATGTACTATAGTACACTTTTACTTACATTAAATATGTGCCTACATGTAAACCGTTGTGATGGTATATAACTTAGCGACAGTATAGAAAAGATTTTAAATAAAATAAATAAATAAATTGTATGCTTAATTGCAAATGAGACACTTCATTGAACAAGAGTAACACAATTCGAGAATCGCCTTCGACTCTTACTCCAGAGGATAGTTTTGGACTCATCAAAAAGAGGCCAAAAACGTTCAATTTCATCATTTCGTAGAGCCCTACTAGACGCAAGCCAAGAAGAGGGGATACACACTATTTACAAGAGGTGGAAAGACTGGCCAGACTTTCACCTCTCTCCTTCTGAATTCAAGAAATGTTTTTCCGAAACTGTCCATTTCAAAAAACATTATCCTAAGCGAAACGCACTTTAAATTTTTATGGCATTATTACTGGACTCCTTTCAAAGCGCATAAGGCACATCAAGCCCCTTCGGATAAATGTTTAAAGCAGGGGTCGGGAACCCATGGCTCGCGAGCCAGCTATGGCTCTTTTGAGGGCTGCATCTGGCTCGCAGACAAGTGTCGCCACACTTTCCAGTCCCCCGCTGACCCAGCTGCTCCCTGGTCCTCCTCCACCCGGGCTTAAAATGCTGTCAGCCCGGGCGGAACGTGGCAGGACAGCTGGAGTCAGCGGCACTGGCATGGTCTCTTAAAATATGTGGTGTTTATGGCTCTCTCAGCCAAAAAGGTTCCTGACCCCTGGTTTAAAGTGTAGTAACTCCCTGGGGGACTATGTCCATATGTTCTGGACCTGCCCCTAAAAACAAACAATTTTGGAACCAGGCGGGAAACTTTGCAACTATGATATTGGGATATACTCTTTAAATAGACCCAAACATATGGCTTTTTGGGACTCGGCCTTCCCTTGAATCTGCAATAGAGGTGGACAGCGTGCTCCTGGTTAAGAAAATGGGGCCCCTAGGCAAGAAATCGATATTAATAAACTGGATACATATCTCCCCTTCATTCGAATTATGGAATCAACAGCTGATCAAATTGTTTACCCACTAATTTCTTTCTGCCAAAACAAGTTCTCCTAAACGTTAACATGCAATGCTAAAAGTCTCTGGAGGCCGTTTTACAACTAGTTGTCCCCCTCGATCAAAGATACATTGAGCACAACACGGCAACATAAATAAGGGCTTTCCCCTGTCATCACTGGTGGTGCTTGGAGGCTGTGGAGAGAGACCAGATAAGACCCTTGTGGAGGCTGGTAATGGGCTCTTGCTGCATTGGAAGAGCGTTCTCTAGTTTGAGACTTTGGTATCTTCTCGATTTCACATAAATACAGAATGTGCATTATGGAATGTGGGTAAAGGGAGCTGTCACTCCTTGTGACCTTGGGCAAGTCACTTTACCCTCCATTGCCTCAGGTACAAAAACTTAGATTGTGAGCCCTCTGGGGATAGGGAAATACCTACAGTACCTGAATGTAAACCGGTGTGATGTCTCGATTGAGATGAATGTCGGTATATAAAAATAATAAATAAATAAATAAATAAAATAAAGGGAGGTGAATCTCTGAAGCAGGGAGACAAAGGTTTTCCACTCTGTGAAGAAATTTGTATATCTGTTTAAATCCCGGATGGGCACACCTATTGTATTTGTTTATTGTAACTGGTATTTGCCTTCAATGTTCAATATGTATCTGCTGTAAGTGAGAGAGAGAAACAAATATTTCTCCTTTACTCTTTTCAGGAGCGGGAGAAGATTATGCCCCTAATGATTAAAGGATTTCGGGATGCAGCAGAGGAGGGTGGGACCTCTGTCACTGGAGGGCAGACTGTCATTAACCCCTGGATCATAATTGGAGGAGTTGCTACTGTCGTTTGTCAACCAAACGAGTTCATCATGTACGTTAATATATTATTCTTTGCATGATAAAACAAAACAAATGGAAATTCAGTGCATGTTTAGTTTGTGTCCCCTCATCTCCTTTATTCCTGCTTCTACAGGGCTTCTCTGCCTTCTGCAGACTTCCTCTTCATTCTCTGGGGTTGGCAGGGCCTGTTCTCCCACTGCCTGACTCTCTTCTATTATTTTTGGACCTCCACAGGACTCCATTCTTTGCAATTGGATTATTCCGGCATTGCATGTCATTTTATCCACAAGGGGATTCATCCTGCAAGTGGCTGCTGATTTTTAGCCTAGGTTCCCTTATAAAATCACTGTGTCGGTCTCCTGCCCCCATAACTTTAGAATCCTTCATCCAGTTTCTCTTAAATTTGTGCCACAAATAGAGCAGTGATTCTGGCTCATACTTTTCATGTGCCCTAGATACCCAGGGATTTAGAATCCCTTTTTCTTTCCCATGGGCAGGAACCCAACTTTATAGCAAGCAATAATTCATATTAAAGTGAAATTAGCATCTGACGCAATCCAAAATTACTGGCTGGTGCGATGGCAGCAGCAGCATTAGATGCTGAGGATTGGTTTTCACATTTTGGTAAGCCAAAAGTAAAAATGTCCTTTTCCTTTGACAAGATTATTAGAAGAGACCTGCGATAAAATAGGGCCTCTGCCTGAAGGGAAATAATTCAGTTCAGGTCCAAGCACATTATGAGGTCATGGAGCATCTTTAAAGCTGTCCTGCCAATGATTGGTGCCTGTAGTCACCAGCTGACTCTTTTGCCTAACTTCCTGTAGGAAAAACGTATCTGTAATGGCTACTCATGTGTAATTTACACAGAAATTTGCATAAAAAAGATTGTGATAACCATGTGCAAATTTCTATACCAAAGAAGGAACTCAGATGACATAAAATGTTCATGCATCTCCTTCTAGGCCTGACAGTGCTGTTCCTGGAGACGTACTGGTACTAACGAAACCTTTAGGTACACAGGTTGCTGTGAATGCGCACCAGTGGCTGGATAATGTAAGCTCTCATTCCTTGTAATCCAAAGATTTACAGTGCTCTGTCGTGCACCGTATGGTGAGGAGTGAATAGTCTGGGCTCTGTAAGGATGTGGCAGCCTAGGCAATTTTCTAGTCTCTGTTCTGCTTGGTAAGGATGGAGATTTGGGAGATGCTCAGTCCCTGCCACAATTATCCTTTGTAATGGAGAGGAGTTTGAGTCCTGCTAAGATGTAGTAGGGGGGAAAACTAGTCTACGATTTCTGCCAGCATGTGGAAAGGGGGTGATTATCATAACACTAGTTTCTGAGACCCCAGTAGGAAGCATGTCCTCTCTTCCTCCTCTGATAAAGGGCTGACCCTTTCATTAGGCCAGGGATAAGCAACTCCAGCCCTGGAGTGTCACAAACAAGTTTGGTTTTCAGGATATCCGTAATGAATATGCATGAGGTGTATTTGCATATGGTGGAGGCAATGCATGCAAATATACTTCATGCGTATTCAATGCGGATATCCTGAAAACCAGGCCTAAGCAATTGCCTACAGCGACAAATTCCTGTCTGCATAAGACCCAGGACTGCTAGAGGAAGCCATCCCACCAGTGACAAAAACAGGAAGAGGCTAGAGCTGCTACATGGGGTGGGGGGGGGGGGAGAGAGAGAAAGAGAAGGGGGTACCTGGGTGGCGGGGATGGGGGCAAGGAGGGTGGATAGAATGTGCTGGTGCAGTGGTGAATGAATGCTGATGGGGTGAGCAGATTGTGTGCGCTGGCACTGTGGAAAGAGAGCAAAAAGAATGGGTTTGATAGTATGTTGGGTGTGGAGAGGAGAGAGGAAAATGCTTTGAGAGTGGGAGAAGGAGAGATGCTGGATAGGGGGCTAAAGACAGGAGCTATTGGGCAGAGGGTGAAGGAAGAGATTGAGGAAGATGCTATGCCAGTTAGTGCTACTAAAGAAGGGAGCGCTAAGCTGGAGCTTCCACTAGCAGGGAGGTTGGGAGACAAGAAAACCAGTGATTCACCTAGAGCAACTAATACCATTGCACTGTCCCTGCTCTGGGAAATTAGGTACTGTTGCCTGTACTATACAATAGCTGAGATACAAGAATTATCTGGTTAGCAAAATTGAAGCCGTTTTTTGTGTATGTATTTATTTTTTTGGAGGGGCAGCTCATTATTTCTATGTAGGCATCCATTCCATTGTTTTTCTTCTGCAGCCAGAGAAGTGGAATAAAATCAAGCTGGTGGTATCGCGAGAGGATGTGGAGCTGGCTTACCAGGAAGCCATGTTTAGTATGGCCACACTGAATAGGACAGGTGAGACGCTGGTAGTGTACTGAGCTGTATCTGTTTTAGAAAAACACTGTGTCCATGATGTAAACTGCTTATTGCTTGTAATAGTAGCTGTTAGTGGGATAGCACACCTTGGATTCCAAAACAATTAGACTTTTTTTTTTTTTTGCTCCTATGAATAATGCTGTTCAAGGTAGAACTTTTCATACATTTACATGTCCCCTGCAGCAGTTGTACATTCTCTTCTCTCACAGAAGAGGGAATTTGTGGCCTTTTAGAACTTTCACCTTGGGAAAGCTGTGACCTTCCTTGCAGTTAACAGCGTGCGGGGGAGGCAGGGGGAAGAGACCTCGAACCTCCCTATGTGGGGACCTGGATGGAGTCACAGCTGGGGAATCTCACACATTGTTAGGGAAGTGATGCTAGAAGCTCCTTCAGTCGGATCCCTCTATGATCTGGCCCTGGCTAGTTCAGGATGGGGTTAGTGTTTACAGCTGTGCTTCTCAGGTGTTCCCACCGCAGAGCAATGGCCATTGCAGTCTCAACCTTGTTAAGTTTTTACTCCTGGGGGAATTCTGCGCACAAAAACTTTAAATATTGGTCAAAATAACACTATTTACATGACAGTCTTTAAGTAATTACATTTTAAATTAGTACAGAAAAAAGTTATTACTTAGATGCAGAATTTTAAATATTTTGAGCAGAATTTCCCTAGAAATTCACTGTAAGTGTCCCTTCCACTCGCTCCTCCTACTCCCCTGGCCACTTTGCCCTCTCAGGCCCCAACTCCTCCACCTGCCAGTAACTCTCCCCTCCACCTCTAGGCTCACCCCCTTCCACTCTATTGCCAGTCCCAGAGTTTGACCCCATTCTCAGTACTGCCCCTCACACAGGCTCCCTCTGTCCTTCCCTCTCTCTAATACACATGCACACACCCTCATACAGGCTCCCTCACTCTGAAACCCACACTCAAGCATCCTCACACCCCCTCCCCTCTCTCACACACACATTCTCTCTCACCAGCATGCAGCGAATGGAGCGTGTCCTGCAGCACACGCGGGACGCGCTCCCTTTGCAGCATGCCGCAGTAGCGCAGAATTCCCCCAGGACTAAGTTTTACCCTCTCTGAAAGAACAGTCTTTTGGACTAGTCCTGAAGATTTATGGACCAGGGGTGCTTATCAGAAGCCCAACATTCTCACTTCTCCCTCCACTACCAGTCCCATCCAGAGCTGTTTTGGAAGCTATAAGCAGTCTGCTTCGGCAGTTCTCTTCCTTGGGGAAGGTAGCCCAGAATAATGGGTTCGGCTGTGGCAGACTCCTCCTTTTTGCAGGCTGTTCTTGGCATGTGCTCTCATGGTGCCTCTTGGAGTCCTTTGTTAGGGTGTTCAGATGCCACTCAGAGGACGTCTCTGTCCCTTGTAGGCTTTGGGGGTGATGGTATTAGGGCCAATTCGGTCAGCCACAGGTTTTGGGGTCCTGTCTCTCCCTTGAAAAGAGTTCAAGGAGAGACTGGTTTAGTACTATTTATTTTACATCTCCTAGAAAAGGCTGCAAGTTCTCCTATTCTTGGGGGGGGTCTTCTCTTCTTAGGCATTATCTTTGTGGACCCCTTTATCTTCTCCATTCATGGCATGTTGGGGCCTGCTCCAAATTCTGTGCAGATCTTGTGCTCCCCAGGAGTACTATATGTATAAGGTCAGCACGTAGCTTGCTTTGGAAGTAAGATAATGGACACAGCACTGCTTTAAAGAAATTACAGGCTTGTGGGCTGTTAGGTAGCCCTCTTGCTCTTCCCCCTCCACTCCTTTTACGAGATGCACCCTGGAATACTTTGCAGCCCACTACCCTCCCTTCGCTTAATTTGAAGAATGCAAGCTTCAGGGTCAGATGCACACAAAATGGAGATATTGCTTAATTAAGATTAAGAACACCACTTACTTAAAGCCAGCTAGCAGACTTGAGTTAAATCTTGATGTTGGCTGCATCAGTCAAGTGCAGCACAAGTCGTTTTGCAAAAGTTGAAAGCTGGCATATACCCAGATTAGTTTTGGTAAAACTAATCTATTAAGTAGGTTATAGACATAATATGAATTGCACACTGTATTTACAGGCCCTTTATAGTGCTTTAATAATAGGTTTCTATCTGAATTATATGATTGCTTTCGTTTATACTAATGCAAATATTTTGATTGTAGAGTATATTAAGTTTAGAGAATGTTAAGTAGTAGTCACATAGTAACATATAGGGAATATGGGCAAAACTTGAGGAGTTAGAACAAAGGAAATTATTCAGAGATTGCGCCAGCTAAGGACATAATAAACTGTTTCGAGGTGGGGATAGGCAGGAGTGCAGACGAGAGCTGAACTGAGAGAAAAATCTCCAATATTGTTATCTGTGTGTTTATTTGTTCCTAAGTATTCACCTACAAGCGTTTGGCTTGTTCATTTATTATACAGAAAAATATAGCTTTTCATACTTTTCATGTAAGGTGTAATTGTTTTCTTAGTTGTGTGTGTGATCTAGACTGCAAGGCAAATACCTCATTCCTAAACCCATTACAAGTGCAATAGTGGGAAAACAGAAATATCATCCTTCATAAAACATCAAATAATAAAATAGTGAAATCATACCAATAAAAAAAGTGAAGCTGCTTACCTGTAACAGATGTTCTGTATGAATAGCAGAACGATTCAGCCACACAAGCGGCTGATGTCATCTGATGGCAACCCCCGATGTGGAAACATGTTCCTTCATAAATCTAACAGACTGCATGCATGGGAATTCCTTACCTCTGCTGGGGAGGTGAGTGGGATTGTGCGGCTGATTTGTTCTGTTGTCCACAAAACACTTGTTTACAAGTAAGCCACTTTACTTTCTCTGTGGACAAGCAGGGACTCCAAAGCTAAGGGTTGCCTACTTTTAAGTTTTGAAGGACTGCCTGGCCAAAATTGCTATCATTGCGTGAATCTTGGTCCAAGCAGTAGGGTTTAGTTAAAGTGCGAATGGAAGACCAAATAGCAACCTTAGAGATTTCTTAAAAGTAGGCTTGACTTTTATATGAGCCACAGAAGTAATTACCTTTTATGTGGTGTGCTCTCACCTTCTGTGAAAATGGAAGTCCTGCTTTGGCGAAGCACTATGAAATACACTGAGATAACCAAGGCAAAAATGTCTGCTTTTTAACTGGATACCCTTTTGTATTGACATAAGAGCCGATGAATCGAGCTTTACAGACGCTGGTCCACCAATCCCACTGTAAATATGTTTTGAATTTGTATATGTTTTGAATTGTACTTTATTTTGCTAATCATGTTTTGAATTGCATTCCACTGGTTCTCTGTAAGTTTCAGTTTCAACCTTGTTCCAATGTATCCACCCCTGAGGCGACAGTTCAGTTCTCTGTAAACCGGTGCGATATGTAGTCTATACAGGAACATCGGTATATAAAAATGAAAAATAAATAATTGGCTTAATTGAAACTGGAAAAACTACCTTGGGCACAAATTTTGGGTGAGTTCTCAAATGAAGTTTATTTTGAAAGATTTCAGGCTATGGTGGATAGATCACACATTTGAAGCTCGCTTACTCGGCATGCCGACAATATTGCTATAAGGAACAGAAGTTTCCAAGTTAGCCATTTTATTTCGGTAGTCGCCGAGGGTTTAAATGGAGGTCTCATTAGCTGAGAGAACCATGTTAATTAGTTCTAATTGGAGACTTCATATGGAACAAGCCCTTTATAAATTTTGGATACTATTGGAAGGTGTGATTATTGGCAAGTTTTCTGGAGGATTGTGGTATGCAGCAATTGCACTGAAATGATCCTAAGTTTTAAATTCTGAATTGGAAAGATGTAGAAGATATTGAAGTAATGACATTGAACAGGTAAGACTATTTTCATTGATAGAGTAGCACCAAAAAGAGAATCTTTTCCATTTTTAAAAATATCTGGTAGTGAGTTTCTTAGCTGCCAAATTAACTCATTTCACGTTAGAAGAAAATGGTAAGGCCCTTACTATTTTGCTCTCTATATCCATGTTGTGAGGGCCAGAGACTGAAGGTTTGAATGAAGAAGAGAACCCTGGAATTGAGTCTAGCCCTAGGAAGACTTGAAGGTGAATGGGCGGAGCTACCGCTAATCTTCTTAGCCATGGCAATCATATTTGTCAAGGCTGGAAAGGGGCTATGAGGATTTTTCCACAGAATATTTTTTAATTTGAGTACGGTCTTTGCGATTAGAGAAATTGGTGGAAAAGCATTCACGAGAGCTTTTGTTCCATTCAATGAGGAATGTTCCCTGTCCATAAGTGTTGGTGACTAGCCTCTTAGAGCAGTGAAGGGAAAGTTTGTGATTGTGTGGGAATGCAAACAGGTCTATGAGAGGAATCCCTCGCATCTGAAAGGCTTTATAGAACAGTGTGATGAATAGACCACTTGTGAGGTTGAAGTCTGTGACTGAGGTAAGTCTGCTAAAGCATTGTTCTTGCCTGAGAGATAAATGACCGACCAAAGTGATGTTTGTCTGTACTGCCTAATTCCATATCTTGACTGCCTCTGAATAACTTTGCAGAGCCATATCCCCTTGTTTATGTAAAACATGGCTACTTGATTGTCTGAATTTGTATTACTGAGTGTTTTTTCTGGGTTTCAAATACTTGAAGAGCATTGTAGATTGCTCTGAGCTCCAAAAGACCTGAGACCAAATGTAATTTAGATGTGCACATCAACCATGTACTCCATGGTTGTTGCATGTTGAATTTTCAGCAGGTAAAATGAAAGGCCACAAAGATTTGCTGGTCTTGTCCAAAGGGTAAGGTTCGTATGAGATCCTGCAAGACTTCTTCGAGATAATGGATGGAAGTGCTGTTTCCATGTGCAATTTTTGCCAGCAGTGTTGTAGCTGCCATGTATCCTAAAGTTTATGTAAAGAATCTGGTTGTCACCATCGAGTGACCTGAAATAGTCTGATCAGGTTGTGCATTCTTTGGCTTGATGAGAGAACCTTTCCCAGGCTGGCGGCTGTCTGGGTGCCTATAAATTCCAGGCAGCGAGTAGGTGAGATTTCTCAAGGCTGAATATTAATCCTAGTAGCTTTAGGGTTGTGTTTTTTTTTTAACAAAAGAGCACATTCTGGGATTGAGAGTAAGAGCTGTTGGTTTAAATAAGGAAATATTGGAAATTTTTTTTTTCATGAGATAGTCTGCTATTACACTTTTAAAAGAGTTATGCGCATAATATACCCTTTTAAACCCCTCCTGCGTGCACCGAGCCTGCGTCTGCGCGTAAATCTTAAAATCCGGTCCTTTGGGGATAATTTTCAAAAGCATTTACACATGTAAAAGCATATATTGTAGCAATTTTCAAAACCTCACTTACACGCATAAACCCTTTTGAAATTACCCCCTTTGGAAAAACCCAGTGTGCCACTGCTAGACTGAAAGACAAAATTCAATATTGAAAATGCTGATTCCAAGAACAGATCAAAGAAATGTCATATGTAATTTGTGAGCAGGAATATGAGGTAAGCATCTTTCAGATATATTGTTGTAAGCCAGTCGTCCTTTTCTAGATGAATGAGAATATAGTACCCAAGGAATTCATTTTTTTAACTTTTTCTCACGAGTATTGGATGTAGTCCTTCCTGTTTTCTTGGAAATGTGGAATTGTCTAGAATTAAAATTCTGCCTCCCGGTGTAATTGAGACACATACTATATTGCTCAAGCTTATAGCAAGGATTTTATAGAACTCTGCATATGTACTCCAGATATTTGGGTTTCTTCTGGTAACTGGTGAATTTACACTCATAGTCATGGCTGCGTTTCTGTGGGCAGCCATAACATCTTGACTTCTTCTTGCAGCCGCAAGCCTCATGCACACCTTCAATGCTCATGCTGCCACAGATGTCACCGGCTTTGGCATACTTGGGCATGCACAGAATCTAGCAAAGCAACAACAATGCGATGTCTCCTTTGTCATCCATAACCTACCCATTATTGCTAAGATGGCTGCCATCACGAAAGCTTGTGGGAATCGCTTTGGGCTTCTCCAGGGAACATCGGCTGAAACCTCTGGTAAGTGTGCATGCTGCTAGATACATTTAGGCTTTTTGGCAAAGTCTTCTGACTCAATCACTGCTTTCCTGATGGACTAAGGGGACATTTTACCTGTCTTCCATGTATCAGATTTTCATTCACCACCAAGTGTTGATTTAAGCTTTAGTTACATCTTGAAGCATTACAGAAAGTAAAGCTTGTTCCCTATACGTACCCAGATCAGTCCAGACTCCTGGGTTTTGCCTCCCTTCCAGCAGATGGAGATAGTTTTGACACTGCTACTTAACCACATGTGCCACCTGCAGTTCCTCAACATTTCTCTGTCTCCAGCAGATGGTAGCTGGGTGCAAAACCTGCAGTTCTGCAGCTGGGAGGTTTTGTTTTTTTGAGCCTTACTCCCGGGGGGGCGGAGTTTGCATCCTGGTGAGTTGTTGCCTCAATTGGACAGGGAAGAAGCTGGAGGTTGGTGACTCTGGTGGTCCACATCCGTCCCCTTCATGAGACCGCTCAGGCGGCTGCAGGCTCCAGATATGCTGTGGTCTGAGGTCTCTTTTGGTTTTGGTTTTTTTTTTTGTTATAGACTTTGTGCCTCAGTTTGGGAGTGTGAGTAAAGTTTTTGAGTCATTGTGCTCTGCTAAAGGTGTTCGCCCTCTTAGGTCATCAGTCTGATGTTTTGTCCTTCCTGCAAAAAGGATTTGCTAAAGGCTTGTGTCTCAACTCGTTCAAATGGCAGGTTTAGGTTGTCTTCCTGGGAGGATAGATGGGTCATTTATTTCTGCACATCCGGATGTTATTCGGTTGCTTAGGGCGACTAAGAATTTGCGTCCTCTGCTTCGGCAGGTTTGTCCATCCTGGAATCTTAATCTTGTCCTCAGGGGTTTATGTGAGGCTCCTTTTTGAACCACCTCAGAGAGTGACATTGAAGGACTTGACGCTAAAGGTTGTTTTTCTTGTGGCCATATATTTGGCTAGGAGGATTTCTGAGTTGCAGGCTCTGTCGTGTTGGGATCCATTTCTTGAGATTTCGAATTTGGGGGTCTCATCGAGGACAGTACCTTCCTTTTTGCCGAAAGTGGTTTCAGTGTTTCACATGAACAAGACAGTGGAGCTCCCAACCTTTTCTATGGTGGACGAGTCTATGGGTGTAAGAAGAGCGTTGTTAAGGTATCTCAAGGTAACAAATGACTTCAGGAGATCAGATCACCTTTTTTTGTTCTGTGGAGCGGCCCAAAGAGGGGCCTTCAGGCTTCTAAGGCTACTATTGCACGGTGGCTTAAGGAAGCTATTGAATCCACTTACATTACTAAGGGTTGTCTGGTTTCTGAGGGTTTGCATGCTCATTCTATGTGTTCTCAGGCGGCCTCGTGCGCGGAGGCTCAGCTAGTTCCTCCTCAGGAGATTTGCAGAGCAGTGACGTGGAAGTCGCTACATACTTTTGCAAGGAGTGTTGTCTGGATGTGGGGTCTCCAACCTTTGGTGAGAGTGTTCTACAAGCGGGACTCTCCAGGTCCCACACTGAGTAGAGAGCTTTGGTACATTCCAGGAGTCTGGACTGATCTGGGTACCAACAGGGAAAGGAAAATTGGTTCCCTGTACATAGCCGGATCAGTCCAAACCATGGGTTATGCCTCCCTTCCAGCAGGTGGAGACAGAGAAAAACTTGAAAGGCACCCTCTCTTAACCTGGTGTGCCTCCTGCATCCCTCCAGTATTTCTCTGTCTCCAGCAGATGGAGGTCGTGCAAACCCTGCAGTCTTGCCCTGTTTCTGGGGTATAGGCTATCTCTTAACTTTATCTAAAAAGTAAACTAGCTATAAGTTCTGCATCAAGCAAGCTTAAAAAAATAAAAAGACAGTTGGTCTGTAGAGGGAAGTATTTCCCTATCCTCCCAGGGGGTTGTTAGATCCTGCGGGATCATCCTCTGGTGGCAGGTTATAGGAGCAGGGGTTGTAACCCCGCGGGGCTCCAGCCAGGTAAGGAGCTGGGGAAGTGATTACTGGTGGTCCAGTCCCTCTCTTTAAAACAAACAAAAAAAAAAAAAACCCAACAAATTTTGAAAAATTTTCTTTTTTGGTTAACTGCAATCCAGGACCCCTCCCTATCAGAATTGCCATATTTTTGACTAATTTCGGCCATCTTTGTGTGTGGCATGTGGTGAATCCACTGCGCGGCTTTCTAGGGCTGGTATTTGCTCCTGCTGCTTACCGGGTGGGGAAGGCAATTCCTTTTCAGGGTCTGCAGCATTGCCCAAGCCTCGAGGGCCTCCAAAACGCCCTGCTCGGTGGGATTTTAGTGCTGATCCTTTTCCCCTCAGTGCGGGGATGGCAGCCATCTTAAATACCTTTGCAGAAGCTCAGGCAAGGGCTATGGGGGGGGGGGGGGGGGGCACGGTCACCGGTCCCTGCCAGCCCTGATGATTCTTTAGATCAGGACCATGATTTTTTGCAAGGGGGATAGGATGTTGATCCTGATTCTTTTTTTCTTTACATTTTGTCCTTATGCACAAAGCATTTTTGGCTTCCAGGTCTCAGCAAGGTGCTGCTTTGCCTGTGAGACCTGCGCAGGGCCCGGCCCCCAAGGTAGCCAAGCACACTGGGTACTAAATTTAAAAGGCGCTGTGGTTTCAGATAGATCAGCCACCCTGGTGGTTCCGGGAAGTGCGGCTGCAGATGTAGGGAGGTGAGTCTGAACAGGCGCAGCATTTGGAAGCTGCGGTGGCACATGGGGCGGATGCACTGTATGACTTGCTCCGCACTTCCTCTTGCACTCTGTCGTCGAGGCTTTTGTGGCTCCGCAACTGGTCAGCGGATGTTTCATCCAAGGCTCAGTTGGGTGCTATGCCGTTTAAAGATGGCTTTTTATTTGGGGATGATTTGGAGCAATTGATAAAGTCCCTGGGGGAGAACAAGGTTCACAAGTTGCAAGAGAACAGAACAAAACCTTCCAGAGGGTTTCCATCATCCCGCTCTCGCTTTCGGGGGCAGCAGAGGTTTCGGCAGACAGGGAGCAAGCAGCAGGTTAGCGGCAACTGTTAGCCAGGAGCCAAACCTTTTGGGGGCGTAAAGCCTTCCGAGAGGGTGGTGCTTCCTCCTCTCCCACCTCCAAGACTACACAGTGAGATGGGGCCGGCCGATCCCTCGGGTTGGGGGTCGCCTGTCCCTGTTTTACAAAGCGTGGGCCAGAAATACTTCTGATCAGTGGGTGCCAAGCATATAATAGAACAAGGCTACCCTTTGGAATTTGCTCGGCCTCTAAGAGACTACCTAATATCTCCCTGCAGTCCACAGGTCAAACAGCAGATTGTTCGTCAGACTCTTGAACGTCTCTTGGCTCTGGGAGCGGTAAAGCTGTTCTCTCCAGAGAACACTGGAGGAAAGGAAGGTACTCCACTTACTTTGTGGTTCCAAAGGCTTCCTCAGGCGGAGGTGCATAGATGCATATATCCAGGAGAGTGTCGTCGACCCGGCAGGGTGGATCCTCCCAGGGAGGCAGAGGCGACAAGTCCTCTCTATGAGGCGAGGCTGGTCCACTCTTCAGTTCAACAGATAGGAAGACGCCTATCTCTCTTTTATGAGGAGTGAACCAAGGTCATGTCGGACCAATGGGTCTTAAGTTTGATAAGGCACGGTTACGCTTTAGAGACCGCTTTCTCGTGTTTCCCTGCTTGTATCAATGCAAGGAACTCGTGGTGAGGACCACAGTTGGCCATCTGCGTCAGTTGGGAGCCATTATCCCCATCTCTCCAGACGAATGAGGATCCAGATGCTATTCCATTTACTTCATCCTTCCAAAGAAGGAAGGCATGTTCCGCCCAATCCTGGACTTAAAGGTAAACGTGACGCTGAAGGTTCCGTGGTTTTGAATGGAGAAGCTGAGCTCCATGATTGCAGCAGTCCACAAAGGGGAGTTCCTGGCTTCTCTGGATTTGACCGAGGTTTATCTGCACATCTGAGTCCGATCGGATCACAAACGATATTTGAGGTTCATGATTCTGGGCGATCACTTACAGTTCTGCACTCTCCCGTTTTGTCTAGCTACGGCTCCCAGGACTTTCACCAAGGCTCTCTGAAGGGAGGGTGTTCTAGTTCATCCCTATATGGACGACTGGTTGATTTGAGCAAAGTCTGAATCCCTGTGACGGACGGCGATGGATTTGGTCCTCAGTCATCTCTGATTGCTAGGGTGGATCGTCAATTTAGCCAAGAGTCATTTGGTTCCTTCCCAGAGTCTGGCATTCCTGGGGGCACTTTTTGACATGAGGATGGAGAGAGTCTTCCTAACTGAACAGCACATTGCCAAGCTTCAGGTTCAGAAGTTGTTAGCCAAGCGGGTTCCCAAAGTCTGGGATTATTTACAAGTGCTCGGGTCTATGGCTTCTACCTTGGAGTTGGTACCCTGGGCTTTTGCTCACATAAGGCTTCTGCAATCAGCCTTACTGTCTTGCTGGGACCCAATGTCGGAGCGTTATCAGCTACCTCTCCGTCTCCCAGAGCCTGTACGGTCCTATCTCTTATGGTGGCTCCGCAGGGACAAGTTGAGTTGCAGTGTGGACTTCTATGTTCCAGACTGGCGGTCGTTACTACTGATGCCAGTCTTTTCAACTAGGCAGTGTTATATCAGCAACAGTCTGTGCAAGGCCATTGGTCCCTGGAGGAAGCTTCCTGGTCCATCAATCGGCTAGAGACCAGGACGGTATGTCTGGCTCTGCTAGCATTTCTCCCTTTGGTGAGGGGCTGGTCGGTGAGGATCTTGTTGGCCAATACGACAGTGATGGTCTATCGACCGCCAGGGAGGCACCAAGAGTCATTCTGTGGCTCAGGGGGCTCAGCATCTGGAGCATCTGGCAAACTCACACATAATGGGCTCGGATAATGTGCAAGCGGATTTTCTAAGTCGCCAACAGCTGGATCCCAGGGAATGGGAGCTGTCTGAGGAGGCGATGTCCCTCATTTGTCATCGGGGGGGGGGGGGACGGACCCCATGCATGGACTTTGACGACCTTCCAAAAATGCCAAGGCTCTGCGTTTCTTCAGTCGGCAGAGAGAAAGAGGAGCAGAGGGAGTAGATGCCTTGGTCCTGTCTTGGCCGACAGACATCCTGCTGTATGTTTCCTTCCTGGCTTCTGGTGGGCAAAATTCTCTGGAGAATAGAGGTTCATCCGGGACCGGTGATTCTGGTGGTGCCAGAATGGCTGTGGTGTCCATGGTTTGCAGACTTGAGCAACCTAGCAGTGGATGGTCCTCTTCGGCTCACCCATCTACCGAACCTACTGCATCAGGGACTAGTTTGTTTCGAATCAGGCAGATCAATTCTGTCTAGCTGCTTGGCTTTTGAAAGGTGGCACCTGAAGAAAAAAGTTATTCAGACGCGGTCATCGCTATACTCTTGCTATCTAGGAAGTCTTCCACCTCTCTCTATCCCTCACAAGGGTGTGGAGCATTTTTGATTCCTGGTGTTCCAGCAGGAAGGTGGACCCATATTTTGCGCCAATGGTTTGGCAAAAGGGCTATCCTTCAATTCACTTAAGGTTCAAGTGGCAGCGCTAGGTTGCTTCTGAGGCAAGGTTCGTGGCACATTGGCACATCTGGACGTTATCTGTTTTCTTCGAGGTGTGAAGCACCTGTGCCCTCCTGTTCGACAGCCATGCCTGTCTTGGATCCTAATGTGGTCTTGCCTCTGGGCTGACCGCCTTTGAGCCTCTGCGGCGTGTGACTATAAAGGATCTCACTTTGAAAATGGTCTTTTTGGTGGCTATCTGTTTGGCGCTCAGAATTTCCAAACTTCAAGCTCTTTCCTGCAGGGAACCCTTTTTGAGAATCTTGGCTGAGGGGATTTCCTTGCAGACTGTGCCTTCTTTCTTGCCCAAGGTGGTGTTATGATTTCATGTTAGTCAGTTGGTGGAGTTCCCGTCCTTCTCAAACTTAGATCCGGCAGTGGCAGTTGCTGAGATACTTGGAGGTCACAAATAATTTCCATATTTCAGATCACCTTTTTGTGTTGTGGAGCAGTCCCAAGAAGGGGCATAAGGCATCAAAAGCGAATATTGCGAGGTGGTTAATTCTGCAAATATTTGTCAGGGTCGCCCGATTCCAGAAGGTCTCTGGGTGCATTCTACTCACTCTCAGGCAGCCTCTTGGACAGAGTGTCGGTTAGTCTTTCCTCAAGTGATCTGTAGGGTAGCTACATGGAAGACATTGCACACCTTTGCCAGACAGTATTGCTTAGATGTCCAGTCTCTGGGGGCTGGAAATTTTAGCATGTGTGCTGCGAGGGGGACTCTCCCAGTCCTACCCTACATAGGGAAGCTTTGGTACATCCCAGGAGTCTGGACTGATCTGGGAAAGGAAAATTGGTTCTTACCAGCTAATTTTCATTCCTGTAGTACCACAGATCAGGCCAGAGCTCCGCCCTTGATGCAAAGGGTATTGGCAGAGTCTGCTCGATCTGTTTTTGCTGTATGGTCTATGAAGAAGCACAGGGTTTGTTGATCCCGCACAGGTTTTTGGTGTGAGGGCGTTTTGTTGCCTGTTCTATGGTTATCCTCTGCCCCCTGTTCATTTAGGGGAGTAGGCATAGTTAATTGATTCTTTATTTCTGACTTGGGTACAGATTAATATTGAGGGACTGCAGGGGACACTGCAGGTGTCAGTGTCAGTGAAACTTTCTCTGACTCCATCTGCTGGAGGGGGGAGGCAAGACCCATCAGTCTGGACTGATCTATGGTACTACAGGAATGAAAATTAGCAGGTAAGAACCAGTTTTCCTTTGGGATAACAAGAACACAGATTCTCTGCTCTTCATGTGATTCAAAGCCCCGTGCTTTCCCTCTCCTTTCCTTCTAGTCCATTCAGCTGCTCATTTGTTTGGGATGCTGTGACACTGAAGAGACTATTAGTTTATACCTGATTTGATTATCTTGCAGGGGGACTGTTGATCTGCCTCCCGAGAGAGCAAGCTGCCCGTTTCTGTGCTGAAATCAAATCCCCAAAATATGGAGAAGGGCACCAGGCCTGGATAATTGGAATTGTGGAAAAGGGTAATCGGTCTGCACGCATCATTGACAAACCTCGGATTATTGAAGTCACTCCCAGAGGAGCTAGCACACCTCAGGACAATTCTAGTGCGAGTCCTGAAGCACTCTCATGAGATGGCAAAACCCTAATCTGGACTCTAGAAGCTCTCTAATGTCGTCCTGATATATGAGACGGGTAAGAACTGTCTAAGCCTAAACTTGGGTATACAGAAACTAGGAAACAAATCAGTCTGTGAACTAAAGACCCTGTGTAGAACAAGATTTTACATGGAAACATTTGTACCTGTGAGTGGTAAACAATGTGCAAGGAGAGGTATTAATGAAAAGAATCTCTACAGTCCCTCATTGCAGTCTTTTGCTCATGTCTGAGTAGGTAAGGCAGGGAAGCTTGTGCTCCTCGCTCAGTCCCATGTGTGCCAAAGAGTAGAGAAAGAAGGCCAGGGTTTGCTCTTCCTTGCCAGCAAACAAAGCAAGAATCCCAAAGCTTTCCCAGAGCTATAGCTATGTTTGCATGTAAGCCTAATACTTTATTAATAAAATGCCTGCAGTATACACAACACACTGTACACATGGCATTTGTTTATTATCTGCAGTCTCTATCATACTTTAGTTTTTAATTGGATAATTAACTTTATGTTGGTCATAGATTTGTCCATTATTGTTCAGCCTATATATTCCTATTAGACTAGTCCTCTATTCCAGACTTGAGTGCTGGGGCATTCATGCTTTCTACAAGGTGAAACCAAAGCTGAAGATTCTAGAAACAGGAACTGACTTCATCTGTACCACCTGACAAGTCTCTTGTTGGCCAACCCACAGCAAGGCACAGCAATGCTACTAATTAACATATGTATATTAATATACTATGAAATTGAGAGGGATTGTCCAGAATGGTGTGAAGTACTAAATTAATCTAGATTCACAGAGGTAAGCCAAAATTTGCTTATGTCACTTTGTCCCCAGTTAGAGACATACCAAAGCTATACTTTACTGCATGGCGAATGGTGCCACTTAGATAACCGTCCCACTGAAGGAAGCATCTGCCGACACCTGCTTCTCATCCTGTAATGCCTTGTAAAAGTGTAACAAAATGCAAGCTGTAACCTTGCAGATCGGTCCCACTGAAATCTTGGCCAGCTTTACAAAAAATTGCCACAGCCCATGTGTAAAGTGGGCATTGACTTAACAGAGGTACTTTCTTCTGAAGAGAATGGTATGCTGCTTATTCCACATCTGAGCCACCTATAAATTGATGGTCTTGAGGCTGGTAATCCCCTCTCGCTGGCAGTATACAAAAAAAAAAACTAGTCTGATATTCAAAAATCTTTAGATCTATCCAAACAATACCTTATGGTCTCTTCTCTATAAAATACAACTGCTTTTATTTCAAATGCATTGGTTGAAGACACAATAACAAACAAGGCCTTGCTTTATAGGAAAACTAGACTTTCTCTATAACTTTATTCCAAAGATAGTCCTCAGTACCACCTTTTCCTGAATAGAATAAGGGGGCATTGAGATTGCCTTCACTCACTGACCATCCTAACAGAGCATATTGCTACTAGACAAATGACCACAACGGTGAAAAATAGGCACTGAACCCAAAGACTGAAAAGGATGCCCCACCTGGACTTACAACTAAATTTGTTCCACAAGGGATAGATAGGGTTGAACAATTTTGCTGCCCTTAAAAGGCAAATAGTATCTGGGTGAAGACCCATTTCCTTCCTGGCTGTAGCCTTCTTTACCACTTGCATGCACCTTAAAGGGTAGGGTTTTTTTGGGGGTTTTTTTCAAATGCATCTGAGCCCTAATAGAAATTCCAGTCTTGTAGAATCCTCTCCTTGATCTCTGCTCCACTGGGCACACTTGCTCATGGACTGACTCTGGGGTTTTTAATGAGAACTTTACTGAACTAGAATACTTTTGAACTTCCAGATAGTCTGCATCAGAGCTCTAGATCAAAATGGAGAATAGGTCCTTAATGGCAAAGACTGTGTCAGCAGAAGTCAAGACACGTGCTACTTCTAGTTTCATGAGTTTTGGAACCCATGGTCAGCTTGGGCGGAATGGCATGATTATTTGGAATTGTGGGACTGCATCTTATCCATCAGTCTCACTATTATACTCCATTGTGTAAACATGCACAAAAAACTGATTACCCTACTTGAGCAAGAGCATCAGTTGCCAGTGCCTGAGGTTTTAGGCTCTTGCTGTAAAAACAGCTTTTTTTTTCTTTTTAATAACCAGATGCTATTAGATCCATACAGGGTGTTCCCCCACATGTAACACTTAACACCAGCTCCTATTCGCCTGAATCCAGACTTCACCTGCTCATTCTGCTTAATGCTCCTTAGAAACATCTCTGCGGAGAATAGCAACTTGAAATTCTCCCTTAACATTCTCAGATACATAGTTGCCTGATTGAACTTGAGCATATGTTCTGCTGATTCACTCTTCGCATATCCTCCTCCTTTCCAAAACATTCATCTGAACGAATAGACCACTTGCCTTGCATGGAAATCTTATCCAGCATGGCTTCCCATCCTATAAGGGTAATATCACTGATCAGGAAGACATAGCGGGTAATGCTTAAATGCTGGCGCACACACAAGTCCTTTCAAAGCCACCCGCCCAGTACCTGTTCCTCAAATAGTCTTGTGAAAGTCTTATGCAGTCTTAATCATGAGACTATCTTTGTCACCATTATCAAACCCCAAACTTTCAGGCACTGTCATTGACATTACTGTGAGGGAAGAACTGAGATCCGTGATGTCCCTTATGGTAGTTTTGTCTGTGTGATCAGAACTGAAAAATCTAATCCCAAGATAGGATAAGAATATTCTTCCAATTGAAAATGCAGCTGTGGACTTGTAACTTGGATATGCGAAGTTGTCATTCTGGTAAAGAGCAATAATAACTCCCTTTACCCTGACATCTGCTTTGAGAGGACTTAAGACTTGTAGGGAAGTGATCCTCATCAGATGCAGAAATTTTTGATGAGATTCTCGGATAGAAATGTTAATGTAGGTGTCTTGTAGGTCCAAGGAAACTAAAGATTTCCTGGTCTGAAATCCTGCACTGTTATAGAAAGCAATTCCATCTTAAAATGCTTCTTTTTGGCAAACTCGTTTACACATTACAAGTCCAGATAACTAATGAGTGGACCCAGATAGAAATGATTCCAGACTATCAGTTCTGAGTCTAGCTGGTAGCCCAGTGTGTTTAGAAGTGACACACATCTTGCCAGAACCCATTGCAGTATTTTCACCATCATTATCTGCAAAACATTAAGTTACTGATTCAGCCTGCACTTCATTACTGGAGATAGAAAGATCCAGGAGCTGCTTCCACTTGCAACTTTGGGGTACAGATGGAATTACATTGCCTCTTGGACAGGGTTATTTCCTTTCATGCCATCTTACAAAGCAGCTGGCTTGGCAATAGGTGAGGGAACTCTAGAAATACTCCTGAATGAGGGGACAGCTAGGACATTTTATTTTTTTTATTTATTTTTTTTACACACTTCCTTTATCAATGCTAACTTTTCAAAAGCCGCTAATATTAACAGGTTAGTTCTTTAAGCATGGATGGAATCTGTCCACTAAACGTGCAGGTGTCTCTGCCAAAAACGGCAGCTCCTGATAGAAAATGCAAGTTGCACACCTGCATTTTGTGCTATAGGACAGTCTCACTCCTATAGAAACAGAATACAATGGCAAATAAAGATTGTAAGGCCCATCTGGTCTGCCCAACTTAATTCCTGCTGCAGTGCCAATACAGCCTGTTGATCTCTGGCATTTCCTTCTTTGCAACGAGGGGCCCGTCTGTGCTTATCCCAGGAATTCATGAATTTAGTTAATGTGGGGGGTTTTTTTCCCTTCCACTGGGAGGCCTTCCTGTGCATAAGAACCAAAATCAATAAAATAAAATAAATCTGGCCCCAAAATCAGACTTTCAGTAGTGTTAAAACCACACCCAGGAAAGGAAAAATGATGGGAATTGCCAAAGTGAACACCTCCAGATACTGTAACTCTGCCACAGAACAGCTGATCCCTGTAAATAAAGTCAAGCCAGCAATGTGATTGAGCTGATGCACTCGTGATCAAAAAAAAACCCAAAAACAAACCTGGCAACTCAAATACCGGCAGTCCAGGATCACTTTTCAGCTGCCCAGTGGTGCTTCTGCTTCGGGGACACAACACATCTCCAACTTGCAGCCATGGGGAACACAGAAAAAAGTACTACCTTATTTTATTTTCCCTGGGAATTTATCAGTGTTTGTTATAATAAGCAAAGAAAGGAGAAAATCAGTAGAGGAAAAACCTAATTTTTTTTCTCTCCTATTGATTTTTCTCATTTTTATTATAGCAAAAACTGAAAACAAAGGTTCCTATCAATTCTGCACCTACAGCAGCAGCTGCTGAGTGAGTTTGTGCAGTTAAGGACACTTCCTGTTTCTAGATTCTTCAGGGTTGGCTGCAGCTGTGGGAAGGGAGAACAGTTTTTCCCATCCTGTGCCTATAGAAGAGATGGTCATTGAATTGGACACTTGAGGGCTTTATTTGCAGTCACTGGCTCCTAAAAATGTGGCCCAATGTCCTGTTTCATATCTACTAGTTCCACCGTGGCACATAGGACACTAGCCCACATTTTTAGGAGCCAGAACAAGACATTATTTTACTTTGTAGCATTTGCTTTTTCATGCAGGATTTTATTTTTGACAGTTTGGATTTTTTTTTCCTTCAACCTCTGCTGTATGGGCAGGCGGCACAGTTCCAGGCTGAAGCAGCAACAGCTCCTCCTGGACCAGTACCAGGTGCCAGGTTTTTTAAGTGTCTGGGCATTTTCCAGCCCTTGCTTTTGTGCACTGTGTCCAGTGATCATAGGTTATCTCTGTTGAGGGATAGTGGTCCCTTTTTTTTTTTTTTTTAAGAATCAAAGAAAAATGGGCTAGGATGAGCCTTAGTGGTGGAGAGAGGGGAAAGGGAATCATCTATTCCATTCGCCTTTCTCCAGATAGGCTCCACTGTTCTTAAACCATTACACACAGATATTTAGCCTGTCCCCCTTAAAAAGAAGATTCCACCACTTCCCTGGATAACTTGTGCTAGAGCTTGTAGATTGAGAGCAGTCATCTTCAGCATATGATATAGTTAAGACCAGCACTTCTGAAATATAAATAGTTTTGCTTTTAGGGATTTGTTTAGCACTGTTCTGTTATGTAACTTTGGAAAATGCTAGTGTTGCACTGTCATTTATACAACTGCTTGCTTAAAGTAGACTATTACAGTGCAGGATCTCTGTTGGGGCATTCTAGTTTTAGGCTTGTTGCAGAACTGCCCATAGCAGAAAATTAAAAAAAAAAAACCAAACCTAAGATGGGTGTATACAAAGGGTAGTGTACACTTTCACACACACACACACACACAATTGCTGCCTCTTTGCAAAGGCCAGAAGTGTAACTATACAACAGCAAAAGTGGCATGAGAAACTGACTGCACTGTAAGCAAGAGCTCTGCCCCCTGCACTGTGTCCCTTGGCCCCATACACTGTGATTGCAGGGAAGTGCCCATCTTCCTTCTCAGACAGGGCTGTGACTGCAGCGGTCTTTTTTTTTTTTTTTTTCCTTTGTTTAACAGAGCACTTTGGAGAGAGTATTTTATGCGGCTACTTCTGAGTCTTGGTCATTGATGTTCTTTCTACACAGGGTTTTTAATGTAACGAAATCATTGCTTTTGGAAATTGTAAAATGGCAAAGATGCTGTAAAAGTCGGACAGAGTTTCTTCATTGTGATGGAATAGCCACTTTTTAAGCAATGATGGTCAGATGAGTGAGCAAGAGAGCAGTTGCTTTTTGCCTGAATGGACAAAAGTGTAAAATGTGTTCCATTATCTGAGAAGTGGTGACAGTCCCCATCTCCCCTGCAACTGGAAGGGACAGTAGGAGCAGGCAAGCACGGCCATTAATGGAAGGAGACACAAGCTAGGAATCCTTTTTTTTATTATAGTGAAAGATTAGTGAGACAGTAGAGATGTCTCAAAGGAACTTATCATGTCACTCACTGTGTGAATAGAGAATCATTCACTTTACAAAAACAATGTCCTGGTACTAGGAATTGTTTGAAGAAGATTGTAAATTTTTATTTTTTGTTGATTGTATTTTGATAGCATTGTATTGCACGGTATAGAAATTCAGCTAGTGAGGGCCTCCCTTGCTTTTGGCAAGTATTGAGCAGCTTGTACAAAAGCAGGGGTCAGCCAAAGCGAACGGCAGGTTTTGCCTTTTTTCTGCGCAAGGGCCTCTCTCTGTCCATGATGCTTCTCCCTTAAAACCCTGGTCGGGGCTGGGAGTAGTTGAAAAGCTCAAGAGACAGGTACAGGAAAGCTAAATGCATTATCTGTATGGTTATAAATGCCTGGTAATAAACATGATTTAACAAAATACCATTCTTTTCTTTGTGATGGTGTGTTGCAGTGTACATTCATCTATTACCAAAACACACTCTACAGGAGGTGCCTGGCTCTATGGCATATACACTAACAGCTGGATTTTAAAACCCCAATGCGCGTAAATCCCGGGGTTTACGTGCGTTGCTGGGCCAACTTTCAAACAGGCCCAGCCATGCACGTAAACCCCAGGAGGAGAGCAAGTACTGGGGCCTCAAAAGGGGGCGGGCTGGGGTGGCCAGCTGCTGGCGGGCACAAGTTACTTCAGGTAGGGTGGAGAGGAAAGGGGAAGGGAGGTTAGGGTATGGGGTAAGAAAGTTCCCTCCCAGTCTGTTCCTTAATTGGTGCGGACTGGGAGGGAAGTGGGGGAGCCACGAATGTGCCACCATGCAAATTAGCTTATTTCTACCCCCTTGCATGTGCTGCCAGGATTTTAGATTATGCGTATGCCAGCGCACGCATGTGCGTATTTCTTTTAAATCTAGCCCTAAGAGAGCACAGGGTATGTGATGTGTGCACATTTTATGCATGTAAGTGCTTTTAGATACTGGATACTGCAGTGGTATGAGCTCTCTTAAGCAGAAAAACTGCACTGATTTCTTCTAAATAATAGCTTAGTATTTCACACAAAATGCACTTGCTGTTTTCTTTTTAAATCAACTTCTCGTCTTATTTCAGAAGTGGCAATCTATCACATTGCTTTTTTGTACAAAAAAAAAAAACCAATAAACTTCACAGGCTACTTCTGCTTCTCTTGGGATGTCAGTCCTTGGCTCTGTTCTGTGACGATGTTTTAAAAAAAAAAAAATCTATATATTTATATTAAAAAAAAAAAAAAAAAAAAAAAAAAAAACGTAAATTGAGGCCCTACTAGCTGGAATGAATGAGGTTTATTTCACAGTATCATGGTAAATTCAAGCCACTACAAGTAGAACTAGCAATGAATTAAGCCAGTCATAACACATTTTCAGCATGTTTAATGTTTGAAATCACCACTGAATGAAAAGTTTTCAACTTAACTTTATAAAAGGAAGGATGTGATTCTTCTATTTTTGTTCAGATGGAGTATTGCTAAGTGTCCTGCTGGCAGAAAAATGGTTCCATGACTTTTCTATATGGGATGTGCCTCTGATAAGTTGATTGGTATTGTAGGCAAAGCATCAGGAGCATCTGCACATCTGTGTTTTGGTATCGCTGGAGAGGGTTTGTTACTGGGTGACTGGAAATATATCTTCTAAACAATGAATTGGGATCATCCTGTGCTGAGGAAGGGACACAGCAGCTTAGTCTCTCGGGGCATGAATGAGCCTCTGCTCCTGCATCAAGTGAGACAAAATCCATCTTAAAAATCTGACAAGGGAGTTACTGCCAGCAAGACATCTAGCCCTGAAACACAAAATCCAGGTGAGAGATAGGAGTTGTCAGCCATAGCTGGGACCCACTTCACAATAACCTTGACACTGCCAATGAAAATCCTTGGGAAGCTTGGTATTAGCGTGTGCACAGGGCCAAGAACTTCATCATGTTGGAACTTTTTGGATAAATTCAGCCATGTAAGACTATGGTGATTAAGTTTCCATTATCTAAAACGGTCAGCAAACATGTTGCAGGTGATGAAATTTCATCTCTGCTCCATTGTATCTTGATCTGCTCCTCTAATAGACTAGCAGCAGCCTGAAAGTTTGTCAGTGTCACCTGGAAACCACAGCAGGAACTCAAACCTCTGCTCTTGAGTGCTCACTCGATGCATTCCATCACGTGGATCTGCAGCGTGTCCATGTCAGGGGCCTTGTACTGACATTTTGGGCAACGGAGGTCTGGCTTTTCCTCTGTGATGCTTCTTCTGGGTCCAAGGCTGGCATGGGGCTGAAAAGGGCCAGAATTCAGTGCATAAGGAACTATGGAAAAAGAGTAAAGCTAGAATTACTGTGATGCACCAAGTGGAAAGAACTTGGCTATTTGTTATAGGAAGTAACTAGAAACTTAAGAGTCTGGGGGCAGAAGAAAGCTTGTGCAGCTTCTCGCTGCCCAGCCTAAAGCCAGCTGCTCTTATAAAGTAACATCCAAGCTGGGGTTAGATTACCAACAGCATTGCTCTGTGCAATGGTCCCATCAGGGAGACTTACCACCTTGCTGAGGCAAAACTGTGCGAAAATTGTCTGAATGCCGGTTCCTCATTTCTTCCATAAGAGCCCTTTAAGGGAAAAAAAAAGGAAAAGGTAGAAAGCGCTTAGGGCATTCTATTGCACCCAGAAAGGGAGCCCTGCCTAACAGTTGTTCATATTAGCTTTGAGATCATTAAGGAAGAGCCACCCAGTCTGTCTGTAAAAGATTGAGCTGCTGTGGGTAAAAGATACAGTACAGCAGCAGCACTAGCATAGAGAAAGATCTTCATGATCTTAATGAACTGGAGAAATGTCAGAAATAGACCAAGTTCTCCAAAATGTTAAAACTTTTTGCTGCCTTTTCCCATCCCTCAGGATGGGTGCAGCACCTTGTCCTCTGAAGATATTTTTTTTTTTTTTTTTAAGTGTAATCTCTCTTCCATCATCCAAATTGTTGTTAAAAGCACTGAATAGTAGGGATGTGAATCGTTTTAGGACGATTAAAATTATCGTCCGATAATTTTAACATCGTCTTAAACCGTTATGGAACACAATACAATACAGATTCTAACGATTTATCGTTAGAATCGTGAGCCGGCACACTAAAACCCCCTAAAACCCACCCCCGACCCTTTAAATTAAATCCCCCACCCTCCCGAACCCCCCCCCAAATAACTTAAATAACCTGCGGGTCCAGCGGCGGTCCGGAACGGGCTCCTGCTCTGAATCTTGTCGTCTTCAGCCGGCGCCATTTTCCAAAATGGCGCCGAAAATGGCGGCGGCCATAGACGAAAAAGATTGGACGGCAGGAGGTCCTTCCGGACCCCCGCTGGACTTTTGGCAAGTCTCGTGGGGGTCAGGAGGCCCCCCACAAGCTGGCCAAAAGTTCCTGGAGGTCCAGCGGGGGTCAGGGAGTGATTTCCCGCCGCGAATCGTTTTCGTACGGAAAATGGCGCCGGCAGGAGATCGACTGCAGGAGGTCGTTCAGCGAGGGTTCCGGCGCCTCGCTGAACGACCTCCTGCAGTCGATCTCCTGCCGGCGCCATTTTCCGTACGAAAACGATTCGCGGCGGGAAATCGCTCCCTGACCCCTGCTGGACCTCCAGGAACTTTTGGCCAGCTTGTGGGGGGCCTCCTGACCCCCACGAGACTTGCCAAAAGTCCAGCGGGGGTCCGGAAGGACCTCCTGCCGTCCAATCTTTTTCGTCTATGGCCGCCGCCATTTTCGGCGCCATTTTGGAAAATGGCGCCGGCTGAAGACGACAAGATTCAGAGCAGGAGCCCGTTCCGGACCGCTGCCGTTCCGGACCGCCGCTGGACCCGCAGGTTATTTAAGTTATTTGGTGGGGGATTTAATTTAAAGGGTCGGGGGTGGGTTTTAGGGGGTTTTAATGTGCCGGTTTTTCGATTTTTAACGATTTTTCACGATATTTTACCCCCCCCAAACGGCAACAATACGATTCCCTCCCCCCTCCCAGCCGAAATCGATCGTTAAGACGATCGAGGACACGATTCACATCCCTACTGAATAGGCCTTACACTGTGGAAGCCCACTTTGTGCACGTTCCCTGACTGACAAAGCCTGATTCCTGACCACCTTGGAGACAGTCCAACTAACCACTGCATCGGCCCTGCTCTGCCTCTGGTGTTGGGCTGGTGCTAGGTAGATTTGTAACAAATCACAAGGATCTGTCGCCTGTAAAGATAGTCTGTTGAAGTAAAGGGAATCTAAAGAGTTTTTCTTCCATCATATAGTGAACAATGAAATGGCTCTGGGCATCACATCACCGGTAGAACTTGCCTGGTGGCTCCCTCAGAATCTGTCTTCAGCTTGCTGTAGTCTCTCTGCAGCTGCTCTAGCTGTTCCTGCAAACGTTCTCGTTGTTCGTGCAGCTGCTCTCGGGCCTGCCTCTCTGCCAAAAAGTCCACTTTGTAGATCTCAGCCTGCAACAAAACACACAGGTAATGTGACTCTCAGGCATTCACGGTCATGTTTCAGAGTGTGTGTGTGTGTGGACTAAAATGCCTACACAAAATAACCTGCAACATATGAGTGAGAAGAGAGGGAAAAACTGACTCCTTTTTCTCCCATGCAGGAATGTGCTAGGATTTCCCACTGACCTGTGCCTTTAGCACAGGAATGGTCTCCTGCATAGCCTTGTGCTGCTCAGCTGCGTCTTTCAGCTTATCTATTAACTCTTGCTTTGCCACCAGTGCCTCTTCTGCCTGCTGCAGCTGCTGAGACAGGTCTTCTAGATGGCCTTCCATCTCCTAAGGGGACAACAAAATAAAAACAGAATGAAAGCCACTACAAGTTTATGCTTCCCACATTGCTGCAGACTGTTTCAGCCCTTGCCTTGTTCCTCCTCTCGGTCTCCATGCTGGATTTGATGTGCTGGTCATACTCCTGGAAGAGTTGGTGGTACGCTGCTTGCAACTGAGCCAGTTTTCTCCTGAAGGCAAAGAGGTGAATTTAGTATGATTTCACCATCCTCTTCAACTTTGGATTATCCAACCATTTCAGTGGTGAGTGCCCTCCCATGCTTCAAAAAAAACCTTAAATGTTGTGTGTAGACCTCAGACATTGCTGGAGACAGAACTAGATGTAGGTGGGGGTAGTGTAGCCACAGGACTGAACTAGCAAAGGGTGCTGCAGGACAAAGGTGTATATCCTACCCTACGCCTGCCTGGCAAGTACTATTCTGTCCTCTCAAATATAATGCAAATTTCAGCATTTCTAAATAGAAAGAACATGCTACATGAAAAGGAATGCAAAAAGATAATTTGCTGTTTACTACCGCTATCTTGACTTTTTCTGCTCAAGCCATTTTCTATTCACTCCAGTCTTGTTTTTGCCCTCTGTATTTCACAGAAACAACCCTAGCCAACTTTTCCACTGACCTGTTTGACTAAAACAAAAGGCCTTTAATCAATCTTTTTTCCTCCTTCACCCATTGCTGTTTTTAACACTGCTGATCACCATATACTCCTGGATACTTTGTCCTCATTTGAATTTCGGGACTTTGTCATGTCATAGTTCTCTTCTTACCTATCCCATCCCACTTTTCTGTGTTTCCTCTAGTGGATCCTTCTCTACTGCCATGCCTCTCTCAACTGATGTGCCTCAGGGTTCTGTCCTGGGCTCTCTTTTTTTTTTTTTTTTTTTTTTTTTTTCTCTCTGTGTACCAATTCCCTTAGTGCTCTAATCTCCTTGTGGTTTTCAGTACCATTCCCAGTTTTACTTCTCTATACTAGCTAGATCATCAGGAATCCCAGCCTGCTTGTCTGACATTGCTGCCTGGATATCCTACCACTACTTTAAACTCAACATGGCCAAGACAGAGCTCCTTGTCTTTCCCTGCAAGCCCATTTCCCCTCTTCTCTATTGCTGTGGATAATGCTATAACCGTCTGTCCCCTCAGCTCATAATCTTGGGGACCATCTTCAACTTCTCTCCTTCCCTACACATATCCAAAACACTGCTAAAATGTGATGCTGCTTTCTCTATACCATCACCTCCCACTTAGACTCTGCAAACTACTTCTCACAGGTCTATTACTATCCAGTTCAATCTATCCAAAATTGAGCTGTGCGACTCATCTTTCTCACTAAAATCGATAAACCTATATAAACCCTTCCTTCTTTTTAAATCATTCCAAGGGGTTCTTATCTATTTCAGTATACAGTTCAAGCTCTGCTTACTAATCTACAAAAGCCTTCATGCTGCAGCTCCTCACTAGCTCTCCTCTCATCTCTCCCTATCCTCCTCCTGCACTCCTTGAACAGACTTCCTGAGTTGATGCATCATGTTCTCTTCCCTTATTCAAATCCACTCTAATAACCCACCTTTAAGTTATTTTTTTTTCATATTAATCCCTGATTCTCTTACAGCCTTATTTTTAACCATTTTTTTAATGAAAAATTCTTAGTCTCTTTTGCCCTGTAGGTTTGTCTTGCTTAAATCGTAAACTCTACTACAAAGAGATGATCTCTTACGTTTTGTACAGCACTGCATACGTTAAGTATTTTAGTGCTATAGCAGTGATAACTTAGTAGTAGTATATGCTTTTCACAGATCCCCAGCAAACATGGGACTCACTTCTCTTCCGAGCCATTCTGCCGCTCCACCTTAAGCGCAGCCTCCAAGTTCTGGACCTGCATACGTAGCTGATCCACCTGTACACTGTGTGTCTTCAGCAGCGTGTCTGTGTCGCCTTCCCGTTGCTTTAGGGTCTCACTCACAATCAGGTGTCTGGAAAACAAACCACAGCATTCTGTAATCAGAGCCGGGAGGCACTGAAGGTGAAATTACTTACCTGCTAATTTCCTTTCCTCTAAGGAAGGCCCATCCTCGCTGCTGGGTTATGAACTCCTACCAGCAGATGGAGACTGAGACAACTGACTCACTGATGACAGACATATATAGCACTGCCCCAACATCAGCCCACCACTATCTCTAGAAAAGCAAACTGTGGACAATTGATTATAGCTGGACCTATGACTTAACAGTCAAGGACTCATTACCTCCAATTAACTCGAAAGCACTGAGCTCAGGCAAAATGTTAATTACAACTGATTACATAGGCTAGTTCTCACTTACCAGTCCTTCAAATGACTCAGAACAAGGAACAATCCACATCATAACTGAAAATAAAACCACATGTAGGCAGCCCGAGGCAGGATTGTGGATTGGCCTGCCTTCCTTAGAGGAAAGGAAATTATCAGATAAGAAGTAATGTCAGCTTCCTCTGCATGCAAGCAGGCCAATCCCCACCAGTGAGATATACCAAAACTATTCCCGAAATAGGTGAGAGGCTACCTGTGCTTCCTGAAACACTGCTCTCACGAGGGCCGCGTTCTCTTGAGCTTTAACATTCAAGTGGTAATTTTTGGAGAAAGTTTGTAAGAAGGAACACACTGCTGTCTGAAAAACTTTTGGAATGACACCACTGTACAGTCTCCACCCCCAAGATCACCTGTGCTCCAGTGAAATGTGCCCTGACTTGCCTAGGTACCTCTGCACCTATATAGGCTGCTGTGATAACTAACCTCCTTAACCCAATGGCCACTGCAGCCTACAATGCCTGTTCTCCATGTCTATCTTCACCATGGAGAGCAAGCAGTCTATCACCAGTAGCGGCAAAGTTCAGGTACCACAAAAATGTCACTTCAGATCTAAAGCACATAACCTATTCCCGCTTGATTCTGCCCCTGTCCAGCACTGGCAGGAAAATAGACTAATTCAAGTGGAAACCCCCCAATTCCACCTCTGGTAGACAGGAACGTACAGACCTAATCTGTACTGCCTTGGGGCTATTCACTGAAAAGGCTCACGGTAAGAGCCAGGTTCCAACTCAAATGCACGTTGACGAACATATAGCAACCAAGAAAACCATTTGCAAGGTAAGTAACTATAAGGATTGCCATGCAGCCCCCTTAAAGGTGGGGCTGACCAAAATACTCAACACCAGGCCAAGATCCCAAAGTGGTACCAGCAGAGGCCAAGAAAGATGTAGATGTTAACTCCCTCCAAAAACAGAAAACATCTGGATCAAAGGTCAAACATTAAAATGACCTCTATAACATGCCAGTGCTGCAACCAGAACCTTACTAATCCTTCCTGCAGAAAATCCAAGATGATTGGTATGTCTACTCCGAGAGGGTGATAATCTCTCACCCAGCATCAACTTTCAAACACTCCAAACCTTGATATAAGCTAGAGGTGTAGAAAACTTTCTAGATTGAAGCAGTGGAGTCACCAATGCCAGAAAACAAGAAGCCCCAGCAGTCGAGCCCTTTCAAGGGCCAAACGGAAAGACAGAATCGCTCCAGGTTTTCATGTATGATCTGTCCCTGTCATAGAAGATCCTTTGGGACGGCTGCCCTATAAGATTGTCTATAAGTAACTGAAACGGTGTCTGTAGCTAATCCAAACCACCAGGTGTACAGTCCGAGGATAACTTACAATCCTCCATATTACCCTGCCAAATAGGAGTCGGGGAGAAAACCCATATAGCATCTTACTCCGTGGCTCACTGTCAAATGGGGCATAGATTCCTAACGCCCCGGATCCTGTCTGCGACTACAGAACTGTTGCACATTTATGATGTGGTAACATGCCATCAGAGGCAGAGACTTCTGGTCCCACCGAGAATATGAGCTGAAAAATGTCGTCGTCCTGCTCCAAATCACTTCATACCATTTGTTCACGTTAATCTTTTCAATAAATAGAATTGAACACACAAATTTCCACCCAGGAAAAGATGCTGAATCAAAACCTGGCCCCATGGAGCTAACAAAGGTGCTCTCCATGCCCTCCCCCCAGGGTCACCACTCCCCTCGGGCACTGGGGAGTGCAGGGACTGTCATGGGCCAGCATATAGCCTGTGCTTCCCTGCACCAAGTCTCATTTGGCCCAGGGACTGCCTTGAACAATAGTAAAATCCTTACAAAACAATTCTGCTTGAGCCACCAGATCACACGGCTATAGGCAAAGAGAGCGTGACCACTGGATTGCCCTTATTTGGCAAGCTGCACACGACGGGAGGCCTCTCTCTCAAACCCCCAGTGCCATTATCCTTCTCAAAGGTCTGCCTCCTATCCAGCGGCCTCCTGTATGCTGCTAAAACACATCTGACTCACTAGAATGCACAGCCGTGCCCTCAAATGTACATGCAAAACTCAAGTCTGCAGGCATACTTGTGCACGTGCTCGAGTGCGCAGGAAAAAAACTAGCCACAGGCCTTATCGTGTGTGTCAACGGCCTATCCTTTCCTCATGCGGCTGACTAACAGGCATAGTGGTGCGGGAGCCCTGAAGCACGTCTGCTGCCCAAACTAACTGTATCGTTGGTTTGCTGTCCTACTCCCCTGAGAGTGAGCGAGGGTGAAGGGGGGGCTTAGCACTGGGAGGGGGAAGCTAGGGAAGGGAAGGCCCCGTTTATTCATTTTTTACCTACTCTCAGACCTCTGCTGGCTGAAAGCACGACTGTACTAGTGGCTATGGGGGAGAGGACACAAGTCTTCACCCATGAGCTCCCCTGTTTCTTTCTTTTTTTTTTGTGCCTAAGCCTGGCAAGGCACAGAGGCTCTCAAGGGATCAACTGAGGGAGAGCCTCAAACTTAGTTTACCTCAGGAGAAAAAAAAAAAAAAAACCATTTAATAGGAAATCCCCACTAGGGAGATGTATGTCCACCATCTGCTGGAGACAGAAAATACTGGCAGGCTGATGTCTGAGCAGGGCTCTGTTGGTGCCACCAGTGAGTCAGTTGTCTCCATTTCCATTTGCTGGTTCCAAAGAAGGAAGGCACATTCAGACCGATCCTGGATTTGAAGCAGGTCAACAGGGCGTTGCGTGTTCCACGTTTTCGCATGGAAACGCTGCAGTCTGTTATTGCGACCGTCCACAAGGGAGAATATTTGGCTGCTTTGGATCTAACAGAGGCGTATCTCCACATTGGAATCCAGGAGCAGCCCCAGAGGTTCCTGATGTTCACGGTGCTGGGGGACCATTTCCAGTTTTGCGCCCTTCCGTTCAGATTAGCGACTGCCCCCAGAGTTTTCACCAAGGTTCTGGTGGTGGTGGCAGCTTCTCTTCGCCGTCAAGGAATATTGGTCCATCCCTATCTCGACGATTGGCTCATTCGAGCCAAGTCAGAAGCCTTGTGCAAGCAGGAGGTTCGGTTAGTGGTGGATCAACTTCAGAAGCTAGGTTGGATAGTCAACTTCGCGAAGAGCCATCTGGAACCGACTCAGCAATTAGAGTTCCTAGGAGCCCGGATTGATACCTCGGTGGGCAAGGTGTTCCTGCCACATCAGCGGATGGTCAATCTGATGACTCATGTGCGCGACCTATTACACCTGCCCCTGCCTACGGCCTGGGATTATTTACAGGTCATTGGGCATATGGCTTCTACTCTGAAAATGGTGCCTTGGGCCTTTGCGCATATGCGGCCTTTGCAAAGAGCACTTTTTTCTCGCTGGGATCCCAGGTCCGAGGACTACAACATGTCGCTACCACTGCTGGAACCGGCCCGGTCCAGTCTCGCTTGGTGGTTGAGCCGAGACCATCTTTTGCAGGGGGTGGACTTGGAGCCTCCACCTTGGATAGTCGTGATGACTGATGCCAGTCTGTCCGGTTGGGGAGCTGTATATCAGCCCCGAGCGGTGCAAGGCAGATGGTCCTCTCAACAAGCCAAGAGGTCCATCAATCGCCTGGAGACCAGGGCAGTTCGTCTGGCCTTGCATCAACTGCTTCCGCTGGTGTGTCGTCAAGCGGTGCGAATTCTATCCGACAACGCGACCACAGTGGCTTATATAAACAGACAAGGGGGCACAAAAAGTCGCCCGGTAGCGGTCGAAGCAACGTTATTGATGGCCTGGGCGGAACGTCATTTATCCCGCATCGCGGCCACCCATATTGCAGGCGTGGACAACGTTCAGGTGGATTTTCTCAGTCTCCAACATCTAGACCCAGGAGAGTGGGAGCTGTCGGCCGAAGCGATGCGTCTCATTCGACGATGGGGGGTTCTGCACGTGGACCTGATGGCCACTCAGCTAAACGCCAAAGCGGCGCGTTTCTTCAGCCGACAGCGAGAGCACGGGTCGGAGGGAGTGGATGCGCTAGGGCTTCCGTGGCCTCCTCACATCCTGCTTTGTGTTTCCCCCGTGGCCCCTGGTGGAAAAAGTATTAAGGCGCATAGAGTACAATCAAGGTCTGGTGATTCTCGTGGCTCCGGAGTGGCCAAGGCGCCAGTGGTTCGCGGATCTCATCAATTTGGCGGTGGACGGGCCCCTGCGTCTCGGTCATCTCCCGAATCTTCTTCGGCGGGGCCCGGTATTTTTCGATCTGACGGATCGCTTTTGTTTGGCGGCTTGGCTTATGAGCGGAGGCAGCTGAGAGAGAAAAGCTATCCAGAAGCGGTGATTTCCACCCTCCTTCGGGCGCGCAGGTCCTAGACTACCTTAACCTATGCTAGAGTGTGGAAGGTTTTTGACGCTTGGTGTGGTGAGTTACAGCTTCCTCCCCAACAGGCTTCGGTACATTTTTGCAGGATGGTTTGAAGCAAGGTTTGGCCTACAGTTCTCTTCGGGTTCAGGTGGCGGCTCTGGGCTGCCTGAGGGGCACGATTGAAGGTTACTCTCTTGTAGGTCCACCCAGATGTTGCTCGTTTTTTGCGCGGGGTTAGGAATTTGTGTCCCCCTGTGAGGGCTCCATGTTCATCCTGGAGTTTGAACCTTGTTCTCGGAGGTCTATGCGCTGCCCCATTTAAACCTATTAAGAGGGCCACCTTGAAGGATTTAACTCTCAAGACTGTATTCTTGGTGGCCATTTCGTCCGCGCGTCGCATTTTGGAACTCCAAGCACTTTCGTGCAGAGAACCGTTCTTGCGTATTTCAGAATCCGGGGTTTCCTTGCGCACAGTACCTTCCTTTTTGCCTAAGGTGGTATCGGCCTTTCATGTCAATCAGACTGTGGAATTACCTTCCTTTACGGAGGAGGAGCTCCGCTCTTCTCAAGGTCGGGATTTGAGGCGTTTGTATGTCAGAGTTCTCCTGCGGTACTTGGAGGTTACTAATGAATTTCGAAGGTCGGATCACTTGTTTGTTTTGTGGAATGGGCCCAAGAAGGGTCTGCAGGCCTCAAAGACTACTGTCGCCCGCTGGTTGAAGAGCACGATCGCGTCCACATACATTGGCTGCGGAAAGTCTGTTCCGGAGGGGCTTAAGGCTCACTCTCTGCGTTCTCAGGCGGCTTTGTGGGCTGAAAGCCAGTTTGTGTCTTGCCAGGAGATTTGCAGGGCGGCCATGTGGAAATCCTTGCATACGTTGCTAGGCATTATCGCTTGGATGTTCGTGGTCCATTGACAGAGTCCTTTGGGAGCAGCATGCTTCGAGCGGGACTCTCTGGGTCCCACCCCAATTTAGACGGCTTGGGTACATCCCAGCAGTCTCGACTGATCCTGGTACGTACAGGGAAAGGAAAATTAGTTTCTTACCTGATAATTTTCGTTCCTGTAGTACCAAGGATCAGTCCAGAAGCCCGCCCAAGTCAGTTTACGGAGAGTCCGCTCGTGATTCTATCTGTTTTATCTCTTTGCAGTTTTTGACATCTGCGGATTATGGTGCTAAGTTTTTGCGGCATATTTTCCGGTAAGTTCTGTGTTTTGTTGCTATTTTTTGTTCATAGGGAGACAGGCTGGTTTATGCCTTTAGGGCATGGTTACTACGTGATCTGGTCAGTGGTTCAGTTAAAAAGGGGTTTCTTCATCAGCGGAAGTGTACGATTAGTTTTCCTTCTGCTTGGATATTCTTTATACCTAGGGATCGCAGGTGGCATACCGGTATATCTAGGGGGTGCTTTTCAGCTTTTCTCTGACTCCATCTGCTGGAGGGGAGGCAGAACCCAGCAGTCTGGACTGATCCTTGGTACTACAGGAACGAAAATTATCAGGTAAGAAACTAATTTTCCTTTAAGCCCTTTCTTAAGAATTCTACATTGGATCCATCTGACCCCCACAATTATAGGCCAATTTCATCCCTACCTTTCTTTGGTAAATTGATTGAAAGTTGTACTCTCCAACTATCAGAAAACTGAACCTAAGCAGATTCTTGATCCTCATCAATATGAGTTCAGAAAATCTATGCAGGCAGAGCTACTTATTCTTTCTTTCCTAGATTTTCTGAGAAGGGGAATGGATGTTGGAAATAGCTATATTTTAGTTTCACTGGATATTATGTCCAGCTTCGACACAGTTGATCATTCTATACTACTTCCCTGTCTCCATTACAGTGGCATCTCTGGTACCATATAACTCTGGTTTTCATCTTTTTGTCTGTGTGCCAGCAATAAGTAGAGTTCAATAATATTTCGAATTGGGTGTTATGATTACTGGTCTATTACAAGGCTCAGCTCTTTGAGCTATGCTTCTCAACATTTCTCTCTCTCCTTTGTGTAAAGTATTAGGGTTATGTGAGGGATATAAGATATATACAGATATACAATTTTTTTGTCCAGGTTTGACCTTCCTGGTCCGAAACTGTTGATTTGGTCAACCTTTGTATGGCTACTATTAAGAGTTATTCTACAATAAACTTTCCCTTAATTTGTCTGACACTGTTTTAATCCAGCACCCCCCTTTCCAAAATTGTTCATACTTCGATTGCAATTGACAATACCTTGTTTTCACTAGACTCATGCATTCACGATTTAGGCATTATTTTCAACCCTACACGTTCCTTTTGACCACATATTAAGTCGAATAAAATCTGGCTTTTTAAGCTATGTATTTTTTATGGCTTAACCATTTGCTAGACCCTCCTGAACGCAGAACTGTGGTGCAGGCCTTGATCCTTCCGTTGGTGGATTATTGTAACTCCATGCTTTTGGGTTTACCTGCAGCCACTTTAAAACCATTACAGTTACTGATTAATGCTTCTGCTTCCTGGCACAAAAGTGAGATCACATTTCTCCTATTCTTTTTGAGTTATATTTAATGCGCTCAGCAATGGGTAGCCAATGTAATCACTAATCACTTACAAATTGATAACATCTACCTCTCCTTGGGATACATCTTTACTGTCCTAGTCCATAGCTACGCTCTTCTCGACTAGGATTGCTTGATGTTCTTTTGCCTCAGCAAGCCAGACTTTGTACTATTAGAAACTATGCTTTCTCAGTGGCTGCACCAACTTTTTGTAATTCTCTTCCTTTTGAATAAAGACAGGCGGATAGCTTGAAGTCATTTAAAAGCCTTTTAAAAACATGGCTATTCAAACAGGCATTTTACTAACCCCTCCATGACTTCATCATTCTTTTTTATACTTTTTGGGGTAGATTTTATAAAGTTGCGTGTGGGCATCCATGTGTGGCGCTATAAAATCGTGGGTCAGCACGTGCAAGAGGGTGCACACTGTGCCTGCTGATGCCCGTGGCCTGGGAGGGAACTTCCCAACCCCCTACCCTAACCTCCCTTCCCCTAACCAACCTGTCCCCTATTCCTGTCCTAATCCCCCCCCCCCCCCCCCCCCCCACCTACTGTGCCTGCTGGCACTTGGCAAGCACACAATCCTACAACACTGTGGCAAATGGCCCCGCCCCTCCCTCTTCCTGATACCCTGGGACTTAGATGCGTCCTGGGGCTTTGTAAAATAGGCCTGGCGTGTGTTACCCTATCTACGGATTTATGCATGAATGGCTTTTAAAATCTATCCCTTTGTTTTTATTATCGTTTTATTTTTTACTTAAAGTATGTTATGTATTTGATTGTATGTTATGTATGTTTTAGGTTTCTTTGGATCCTTTATACATCGCTTAGGATATAGGCAATATATAAAATCTTAAAGATAGGAGATTAATCACACACCACTTCTCCTGAGGTGATATCTCCTGATCCCTCCTTCATTTGAGTGCCTCTGTCTAGTAGCTGGTTTTCCAGTGTGCTCTTAACTGCCAGGAGAGAATCAGCTGAGAGGGTAGTGGGTACAGGAAGTTGAGCTTGGTGCTGAAGGCATTAGCACCTCTTCTCTCCCCCCCCAGCAGCCAGACTGACTATGCTCGGCTGGGCTAAGTTCAGATAAGAGGACGGTAAAAAAAAACAAAACATAAGAGGGATAATTTAGGGCTTCCTCTCCCCCTTGTCTTGTCTGGTCCCCAAGCTGGGGTGTGTCAATCCAACATTCATTCCCACCTCTGTGAAGGGCTAGAGCAGTTGTGGCAGTTTGAGTAGGCCCCATTCTCAGGCTTATCTGAGTCACAGAAGGAGGAGTGTGAACAACTGCTGTGTTCACACACCTCCTTCTGTTCGTCTGCTGTGAAACTGACTGACATTGGTTTGTGCCTGCGTATTCAGGGTGGGCTTCCATAATTTTAGAAGAGTGCATGCTTGTAGGATGTCCTATCTTAAATACAGGTGTCCTATACTTGGGTGCCCTGTCCACGCTTGCCTTGTACAGGACACACAATTGTCAGACACTTGTTTGCAAGCGTGCTGCTAGTAGACTTCCTATCCTTGATGCTAGTCGAAGAATCCGCACTCTAACAGGGTGTCCACTCTAATCTTATCAGCACTGCCTGGAGGCTAAAAGTTGTCTTCCATGGATGTGGCTGAGCTTGGTCCTTCCCACAAGATGTGGGAATGGGAACTAAGGTGGATCTGTTAGACATTTTGCCCAGTTTTGCAGCTCCCCTAACTGGAATTTCAGCAGGGGAGGTCTTCTCTGTAAATTCCTCTCCAATGCCCCTGAGTTTGCTATGGATCCTTTTGCCTTTTTTCTTGGGTGGAATTTTTTTTCAAGGGCTGCAGTCCCTTCTAATGTTCTATGGAACTTCAGGAGCGCAGGCTGCAGCATCCCTCAAGTGTGGTGCTGCGGATAAGTGTCAGAGTTTGCCCCGGCCTGCTGGGGCTTCCACTTTGGGGGATCCTTACTCCCTGGAGGATAGAGAACTTCCTCTGGCTTTGGAGTCAGAGATGGGTCGCTGGCTCTGATCTCCCACACATTGATAAATGTTGGGAGTGTCAGGTGTTGGTTCCGTGTTTGAGGCAAATCATAATCCTGTTTTAATGCCTTGAATGGGGTGCTCTGGAAACTGTTAAAAGGGAGATGAGCTTTGGTACGGCTTTACTCACTGGCTCCAACAGTAAGAGAAAGCAGTTGTGTTTGCCTAAAGTGAATGCATTGGTGTGTACAGCCTCTAAGCAGACTACCTTTCCTGCACAAAGTGGAGCTGCATCAGAACGTGCAGGATAGGAGAGGGAGGCTATCCTTACGCAGGCCTTGAAGTGGTGGCACTGAATTGCAGTTAGCCGCTTGCTGCTCCCTGGTGGCTCGCACTTGTTTGCTTCTATCTCAGGAAGTCTATGAGACTGGTTTGAATAGCAGGATAGTTATAGAACCGGTTGCTGCCTTTTTCGCAGATGCAGGCGTCATCTTGGTTCGTCTCTCTGCTAGAGCAGTGGCTTCGGTGGTAGTGGCCATGCATCAGCTGAGATTGGTCAGCTGCTACAATTTCAAAGGCTGATCTTATGAAATTGCCCTTAAAGGATTACTCTTCTTCTGGGAGTGAGGTAGAGCAAATGCCAATAGGTGGGGTGAGTCCCTCATTTACCAGAGGATTAAAAGCAGGTACCATGCTCTTTTGCCTCGAGGGGCTGTGCTAGAGATTTCAAAGGCTTGACTCTACAGCGAAGCACCTTTGCAGAAGGCTTGACCTCTGAGTAGGTCTCTGTCATTTCAGCCCAGGTAGCCCAGACAAGGGCATAAGATCAGTTAGTGATGCATCCCAACCCACATCCTAGAACTGGAAATAGGGGTTCGCCTGCCTCCTCTTCTTTGGGGTGGGTCGAGATCATCTCCGATGAGTAGGTTCTGGAGGTGATAAGGAATGGCCATGCTCTGGCATTCTGCATTCCTCAGGATGACTTCCTCACGTCTCCCTGCAACTCTCCAGAAATGAGGCTGGCAGTAGAGGTTACATGGTTGAGGCCCTTGAGCTGGGGGGCTGTGGTTCTAGTGCTTAAGTCATAAGTATCATCCGTTATTCCATTTATTTCCTTGTACCCAAGAAGGTGGTTTCCTTTCACCCATCCTGGTCCTAAAAGAAGTCAATATTCATTGCGAGGGTCTCATTTATGCATGGAAACCTTACGCTCAGTGATAATGGCATTACAGATGTGGGAGTTTTACGCCTCTGGATTTGTCAGAATTGTATCTACATAATTCAGTTTGGCTGGAGCATCCTCACTTCTGTGGTTCGATGTTTTGGGGCAACATTCAGTTTTTTACTATCTTTCGGTTTGGCCATAGCACGCAGGACCTTCTCCAAGGTCATAGTGGTGTTGGCATCAATGTTGAGACAGGATTGTTTTTCGGTCCACCCATGCCTAGACATTTGAACCAAGGGCATGGAGAGTGTTTTCAGGCCTTGTGCAAGGTGGATTGCTAGCTGTAATTTCTAAGTTGGGTGGTGAACTTGACCAAGAAAAAATTACAGCATCACAGATGCTGGAGTGTCTGTGTTCATTTCGACATGAAGCAAGGTAGGGTATTCCTGCTGGAGGCCCACATTCAGAAATGGATAGAACAGGTGCAGCTATTGACAGAAGCAATTTGCCCAGCGGTATAGTCTGTCTTGCAGGTGTTTGGTAGATAGTAGCCACCCTTGAAGTGGTTCCATGGGCAAGGGTACATATGCATCCTTGGTGCACACTGCTGGCACGATGGAGTCCACAGCTAGGATTTCTTGATATGGCTTCAGTTACTGGTGAAGACTACCATCCAAAGACAGTGGTGAAAGCAGATTTAAGGCAGGACATTTCCCTATGAACACTGGTTTGACTGGTACTCATGATGGATGCGAGACTCCAGGATTGGGAAGCTCACTGTCAGAAGTTGATGGTGTAGGGGTGCTGGACTGCAGCTGAGTCTTGCTAGAGCATCAATCATCTGGAAGCCATCTGCCTTACAGTTGGCATTCTTGTGGTTCGTTGACTGCTGGCAGAGTCAAGCGCTCAGTGCTTCTAAGAAAACTAAAAAGTCATGGGATAGGAGGCAATGTCCTTTCATAGATTACAAACTAGTTAAAAGACAGGAAACAGAGAGGAGGATTAAATGGTCAATTCTATGAGGAAAAGGGTAAACAGTGGAGTGCCTCAGGGATCTGTACTTGGACCGGTGCTTTTCAATATTTATAAAATGATCTGGAAAGGAATACAATGAGTTATCAAATTTGCAGATACAAAAATTACTCAGAGTAGTTAAATCATAAGCAGATTCTGATACATTAGAGGAGGAACTTGCAAGACTGGAAGATTAGGCATACAAATGGAAGATGAAATTTAATGTGGAGAAGTGCAAGGTGTTGCATATAGGGAAAAATAACCCTTGCTGTAGGAAATTCAGGTAAGTAGTAATTTTTCATTCAGTGCTATACACTCTAACTTTCCCCCTCTTACTTTTAGACTTCTGGCATTGGCGCATAGACATTTCAAAGTGTGTGTTTTGTTTGTATTAACAAACTGTTTTCAGTTGCCAGGGATAATTTGGAATCTTTTTGGTTAGGTGATTCTATACCAATGTTAATGGACTACTTTTTGCTTTTATTGGAAACTCTTAACAGCTGCTCTAGCTCCTTGTTAAAAGTTAGTACCAGCAGCCTGGTTCCACCCTGGTTAAGGTGGAGCCTGTCCTTTTGGAAGTGTCTTCCCCCTTCCCTACACCATCCTCTCATCCATACAAGAAGACTCTAGAGCTCTGCCTACCTTTTGGGGACCTGCACATGCAACAGGCACCATTTCAAAGAATACTACCTTGGAGGTTCTGATTTCAGCTTTCTATCTAAAAACTTAAATTTGGCTTTCAAAATCTCCCTCCTGCATTTTCCTATGTCTTTGGTACCCACATGAACCATGAAGGCCTCCCCCACCACTGTCTAAAATCCTCTCTAAAGTAACATGTGAAGTCTGGCTACAGCATAGAGGGCTGAGATGAGACAGGGTCTTGGCTGCAGGTCTGAGGTACTGCACTTCTTCGTTAACACTGAGGATTCCTCCCAAATTCTTAGCTGCCATCTGTCAGGCTGAGTCTGTGGAACTGTGAACACTAGCTTCCTAACTAATAAACTGCATAGTATTAATGCACAAACCAACCACTCTATACAGCCCTCTCTTTATAATTCATGCAGCAGGGTTAACCCCTTCAATTCTGGTTGATACTAAAGGGACACCTCCAGCTTGCCAAGGACTGAAAAATGGTGCAGATTATTATAAGTCAGGACATTTCCAAGGCAACAAAGGCCTTAGTTGGGGAAAATAAAGATCCCAGGAGCACAAAGGAAAATTAGTTCTTACCTGCTAATTTTCATTCCTGTAGTACCATGGATCAGACCCGATTGCTGGGTTATGCCTCCCTTCCAGCAGATGGAGACAAAGAAAAACTTGAAGAGCACCTCCTCTTAGACTGGTGTGCCACCTGCGATCCTTCAGTATAATCAATACCATAGCAGAATGAACAAAATTTCAGAACCAATGGCTTGATCAAAAACAGCACAACTCGAACTTCGAAACTACATACATGTAAGAAGTACTCTTTGGTTATCTTAGTTATACTCTGCAGAAAACAGATGCTAACAAAGGAAAAAATACCCCGAGCGGACTCTCCTGATTAGAACACCACCCTGAATGGGCGGGAGGCTGGGCTGATCTGTAATACTACAGGAACGAAATTAGCAGGTAAGAACCAATTTTCCTTTCCCTGTACATGCCCAGATCAGTCCAGACTGCTGGGATGTACCAGAGCTGCCCTACATGGGGTTGAGACCTGGAGAGTCCCGCTCGAAGAACACTGCTTCCAAAACAGTCTACATCCGGTGCCCGGACGTTCAAAAGGGTAATGCTTAGCAAAGGTGTGTAGAGACTTCCAAGTAGCCGCTCTGCAGATCTCCTGCGGAGAGACCAACTGACTCTCTGCCCAAGATGGCGCTTGAGACCTGATTGAATGAGCTTCTAGACCAGCCGGCACTGCATGTCCGTGACATATATATGCCAAAGCTATAGCTTCCTTCAACCATTGGACAATGGTAGCTTTGGATGCCTTATGTCCTTTCTTAGGACCGCTCCATAGGACAAAGATGGTCCAAAACTCTGAAACCGTTAGTAACCTCCAAATATCGAAGGAGAACCCATCTGACATCCAACTTCTGCAAGTCGCGAGCGTAGGGGACTTACGATCCAAGTCTGGAAAAGCCAGCAACTCCACCAACTGATTCAAGTGAAAGGCAGACATGACCTTTGGCAGAAAAGACTGTATTGTTCTAAGAGACACTCCCGAATCTGAAATCCAAAGAAAATGTTCTCTACAGGACAGCGCTTGAATCTCAGATATTCGCCTCACCGAGCAGATAGCCACTAGGAAGACAGTCTTGAGTCTTAGGACCTTCAAAGTGGCCCATTTGAGGGGATCAAAAGGAAGTCCGCATAACCCACTGAGAACTAGGTTCAAGAAGAACAAACTGCTCGAACTGGGTGGTTCAAGTGCTTAGCACCCCTCAGAAAATGTGCTACATCAGGATGGGCTGCAAGGAATGCTCTGTCAATCTTTCCCCTTAAACAGCCCAGGGCTGCAACCTGACTCAGAACTGTATGCCAGCCCTTTTTTCCAACCCTTCCTGTAAGAAGGCAAGTATATGAACTATGGTGGCGCCACGGAGAAACTTCCAACTCACTACACCAAGAATTGAAAACCTTCCAGACCCGAATATATGTGAGCGAAGTAGAGGTCTTACGTGCCTGCAAAAGGGTGGAAATGACTGCTTCCTTTCATAAACCAGGCTGCTCGACAAAAGTGAGATGCCTGGTCAAAAAATACTGGACCTTGCCATAGAAGATTTGGAAGATGACAGAGACAAAGCGGGCCATCCACCGCTAAGTTGACCAGGTCTACGAATCATGGCCTCCATGGCCATTCCAGAGCTACGAGGATGACAGACTCTGGGTGAGTCTCTATTCTTCTTATGACCTTGCCCACCAGAGGCCAGGGAGGAAAGACGTAGAGCAGAATGCTGCGGGGCCACGGAAGGACAAGAGCATCCACTCCTTCTGCCCCTTGCTCCCTTCTGTGACATTCAGCCGAGTTACCATCAAATCCAGGTGAGGAACTCCCCCTACGACAAGTTAACAGCCTTATCGCCTCCTCGTATAGCTCCCACTCTCTGGGGTCTAACCGCTGTCAGCTGAGAAAATCCGCCTGAACATTGTCTACTCTGGCTATGTGTGAGGCCACCAATCGGGTGAGATTGCTTTCCGCCCAGACCATCAGCTTGTCTGCCTCCCAGGGTTCCGGACTGCTTTTTGTTCCCCCTTGATGATTGATGTATGTCACCGTCGGCACATTGTCGGACAAAATCCGTACAGACTAATGCCGCTGTGCAGTACCAAATATCTAACAGGATAGAAATCGTGGTAATAATGACAATCTTGTATATATGAACCACGTTTAATGAGATGCCAAAAAAAAATATTTTTATAGCGACAATAACCCTCATACGGGAGCCAACTCTTAATATATAAGACGTGTTAATTTCATGGGATTTTTAACCCAATCCAAAGTGAATAGCTCACTATATAGATGTTGAATAATCATCGGGTTTGTCGCAGTGGACCCTAATTGTTTTTATCTTTTTCTTTCTTTTCCCTTTTTTTTTTTAAATATTATAGTTCACAATAATCCTTTTATCTATAGAGTCCACAGTTTAACTTAATTGTTCTTCAAAAATATACATATCCACAGATAAGAAAACACTTATGATGTTGAGCTGTGTTGCAACTCCATATGCCCTTCTTAAAATGCCCAGTTCTGTGCCACAGTTCACTTGGGGAGTGAGGAGCTATTGTACCCATTTCAGAATTTCATGCTGCATCAAACTACTGCAGACCGCGCCGATACCTCAAAAATCCGCTTAAGAAGGACTTCAAGCTTCCTATCTTGGAGGTCATTAAGAACAGCCACTCCTGCCACAGAAATTGTCCGTTTGGTGACAGCCGATACAGCCGCATCCACCTTAGGGACCTTGAGAAGCTCCAGTGACTCCTCAGGTAGCAGAAAGAGCTTTACCATAGCTCTTCCTACTCGCAGACTTGCCTCTGGAGTGTCCCACTCCCGGAGCATGAGCTGTAATAGCACTGGGGGGGAAGGAAAAGTCCTAGGCAGGGCCTGAAGAACTGACACGACAGGATCCACTGTGGAAGGCTCTGAAACAGGCTGCGGAGCCGGAATCCCCAGTTCAGCAAGGACATGAGGGATCATGGGATCAAGCTCATCCCTCTGAAACAATCGTAGCACCCAGCGATCATCTCTTTCAAGCGGGATGGATTTTTCAGGTTCCGCGTCTTGAGATGAAAGGTCCTGCTGCTCAGCTAGTGGAGTCCCTGACTTGTCTGAAAGCCCTCGGACCGTCCTAATTCTAGTGGTCTCCTGCACAGGTGCAGGTCTGGGGACCTTTGCGGGTGGGGGCTCTGGTGACAGAGTCAACCTCTGCTTCCAGAAATGCTTTGTGCATAAAAGCACAAACTGAGAAGAGAAAGGGTGCTGTCTCTTTAAGAGCCCCCCTCCCCCCAGGGGCAATCTCAAACCACGGGGGGGGGGGGGGGAGGCAGGCACAGAGCCCTGACTTAGAGTCGGTGGAGAAAGTTTATTTATTTATTTATTTAACAACTTTTAATATACCGACGTTCGTATGGCACATCACGCCGGTTTACAAGTAACTCAATTAAAGGAGGAATTACAATGAACAGGGGGCGGGGGATGGGAGCAGGCCAGAAAGAGGGGAGGGCTAAGGGAGACAGGAGAGGAGGGAAAGATAGGTAGCGAGAAATAGAGAATAAAGAACAACCATAAAAATAAAAGGAACTTATTTACAGAAGGATCTATTTACAATAGTTACAACTAAAGTAAAATTGTTTACCTCAGTTTATCTGAAAGATTTTGTAAAATTGCAGAGCGATAAAATGAAGGGGCGGGAGGGGGATGGCAATGAGGTATTGCCTTAGGATAAGGGGAAGGGCGGGCGGGGTGGGAGGGAGGGAGACTGAGACTAGACGGAGGGGACAGGGTAGGTGTGTCTAGGTTTGGTTGGTTTCAGGATAGGCCTTTCTGAAAAGCCACGTTTTTATGCCTTTTTTGAAAGTGGCCAGGCAAGGTTCAAGGCGGAGGAAGGTGGGAAGAGTGTTCCAGAGTGTAGGGCCCGCTATGGTAAAGGCCCTTTCTCTCGTGGAAGTTGTAGTGGGAAATCCCCCTCCCCCCACAGATTGATCTGCATTGGAGTCAAGAGGATTCAAAATGGCTGCCATTCCCACACTAGTCGGGAAGGGAGCAGTCCTAGTCCCCCGAGCAGACAGCTTCTTTCCCACACTGCGGGACCGAACTAGGGACTTCCCTCCGTTGCTCCCAACAGGCCCTCTTCCCCGGGAAGATAGCGGAAGAAGAGGCCATTGCGAGAGCCAAGCAGCCAGTTCCCCACAGGCAGAACACCGCGATCCCCACAGCATCACTGAAAAGAGCTCCGATGAGGGAAGCTAAACAAAAGTGCCCCAGGAGACCTGCTGATAGTTTTTGTTTTGTTTTTTTTAAATGACACCAGAGGACTTAACCTCCCTGGATCCTTTTTTTTTTTTTCTTTCAACCTCTGTCTCACCAGAGGAATGAACCTTCTCTGGGCTTGTAGGCTCTCAGGGTCTCTGTCCCCAACCTTGCCTGCCACCAAGGGAGATGGCTCCAACCCCTTCGGAGGATCTGTACTCCTGGTTTGTTGCTTTCTATTTTTATTTTTTTAAAGGATCAGGACTGCAGGCTCTGCCACCTTCATCTGCTGGAGACAGAGAAATACTGAAGGATCGCAGGTGGCACACCAGTCTGAGGGGGTGCCCTTCAATTTTTTTCTCTGTCTCCATCTGCTGGAAGGGGGGCATAACCCAGCAGTCTGGACTGATCTGGGTACGAACAGGGAATTCCAGGTAAAACCAATAAAAGCAGTTAACAGACCAGGCTAATACAAAGGACAGGTCACAGTAAACCTTGTAATCCCTCGAAATGAGCCAACCCCGCTATCCTAGCAGAGAGAGTGTGCAAATAGCACCAGCTTTCCAGCAACCTCTGCCAAAGCAAGACATATCTCAGGTCTCCCTTGGACTTTACATGCTACCCTCACAGCCTTTCCCATGAAGTGAAAAGGCTGTATGCAGTATACTGTACCGTCACAGTTAGGTCATGGAGCCCAGTGTCGTGTCATGTTATATTTGAATACCACCTTCCTTAGACATAATCCACCTCAAATCTGTTCACAAAACCTTGCCTCTTACCTATTCTCTAAGTCTTGCTTCTCTTTCTTGCATATTTCCAACTGGCACTGGCTCTCTTTTAATTCTGCTAGCAGCGATGTGACCTGGGCCTTCACCGAAGCCTTCTCCTCTGCCAACTGCTGCAGGAAAAAGGAAGACAATGAGTTCCTGGCTGGTACACGGCACCAGCATGCTGAGCTTTAGGGTGTGAGCAAACAGCCATGGCATTTCTCCACTTTACCCCTAGCACATCTGGTGAGCTGAAGATGAGCATTAACCTGCACGTGGCCTTTGACCACAGTCTCAGATGGAACATTTACCTCCAGCTGCTGCCGCAAAGTTTGTAGCTGTTGCTCTGTTTTCCACTCCAAATCTTTCTCTCTCCTCTTCAGTTGAGCTGCTTCTCTATGAGCAGTCTCCAGCTGCACTTTCATATCTACAGTTCTGAAGATAAAATCAAAATATACCTTGATTTTAAGCAGAACAATTTAAGTGAGGCTTTACCAATCCTCTGACATTGAACAGGGATGAGATGGGGCCAGTCTAATTTGGGGTGGGGGGAGGGTCTGAGCTTCTGCGTTCAGCCACAGGATACTGTGAGGATATTCTCTGCCATTTAGAAAACAGGTCCCTGTCATGGCTGGCATATACTGCTAAGTCATAGCCAACAAGCAGAGTTGCTTACCTGTTTCCAGTGGCACCCTCTCTCTCCTTCCAGCTTAGCTAGAACCGGTCCCTACTGGCATTATAGCAGCATAAGTATTCATTCACAGCTACCTTTTAGGTTCTCATTTTTAACCTAATCCCCTCTAGCCCAGTCCTCAGCCAAGGGCCATAGCTCCCCTTCCTAGTCCAATTCATGTACATCCTAACCCTAGCCATTAGCTGCTACCAGTGTGCGCTGAATGGGACTTCCTCCCTCCAGTAAGCCACAGCCATTGGCTAAACTGTTAATATAACTGCAAAGTTTTTAAGCTGTTAACAGCTTTACAGAACCAACCTGAGAAGTAAAGTTAAGTAGGAAATACTGCTCTGGCAGCTTCAACGCTTGGCCATCCTTGGGAAAACTGCTTAAAGTGAAGCAATAGTACATGAACTTACACTGGCTCAGCACCAAGGACAAGGATGCATTTTGTGCAAAGATACAACTGAGCTAGTGCCAAGAGGGCGACATCCTTCCCAAGTGTCCCAGCTCGTGAATCACTGTTCCCAGAGGAACTAAGCATAGAGCATCAGTCTAACATAGGCACATAAATTATGAGTAGGCCACGGCTATTTCTCTAACTGGGAGAAATTCACTTCTGACATTTTATGTGTATACCTGAGCAGAGAGACAAACATCTGACATCAAACTGAGTAAATGCAAAGCAAAGAATCTAGGAGACAAAAGTAAAAATCTGATGGATTAATTAACAAAGACCCAGAAGCAAGTGATTGCAGGATGGTCATGGTGTCTACCATCAAGAAAGGTTTCCTGAGTGTTTTTGACTGCTTAGTTTGTAAGACATAATAAAAGCACATTATTGATACTTAGCCATTTTGTGCCATCACTTGTACTGGTTTTCTGTGAATACTGCCTCCATAGTATCCCTAGCCCCTGCCAATCCAAGGGGATGTCAGACTTGGGAATCAAACCTGGCTGTCTACATGGTAGTGCTGCCTTTGAGTCCTTTGGTGAAACCATGGAGGTGATTTTTGCCAGAGACTTTAGGTGCTACTCAACGGCATAGAGCCCATCATTTTATATTTAAATACCACCTTTAGAAATAAAGCTCTTCATAGAAATGCAGTTTAGTCAATGGCTCTGGCTTATGGGAGTGAGGAAGTCCCAGTCCATTCTTGAGACCCCAGGCAGTAAAAAGAAATGCAAGATAAAGTGTAAGGATCAGTCCAACATACTTTTCCTCTGCCTCCTTCAGTCTTCGCTGCAGTTCTTTCTCCTCCATGTGTGCCTTCCTGGGGCTGGAATGAAAATGAAGAGTTTGGTTGTTTTGCTGAGAGAAACATGTATGAAAAGTATTTCAGATGGGGGAGTCAAGTTTCTACTGGTCCTTTTAATATAGGTGAAGGGTTTTGGCTTTGGTGTCACTGCTCTCAGGACCCAGTCTAATTGGGGGGGGGAATGAGGAGCAGAGGGTCTGGGCATCAGAGTTCAGCCACAGGATACATTGAGAATATTCTCTGCCATTTAGAAAACAGGTCCCTGTCACTGCTGGCATATACTGCTAAGTCACAGCCAACAAACAAATAGAGTTGCTTGCCTGTAACAGGTGTTCTCCTAGGACAGCAGGATGTTAGTCCTCATAGAAGAGTGACATCAGATGGAGCCCAGCACAGAAAACGTTTCTCAAAGTTTCTAGAACTTTGACTGGCACCTGAGCATGCCCAGCATGTTACAATCCCTGTGTCCCCACAGGGTCCCTCTTCAGTCTCTTAACAGAATTCATGAGCGAAAAAACAAAACAAAAAAATGCATGAGAACCCAACTTGGCAGGATTCCTAAGGACTAACATCCTCCTGTCCTAGGAGAACACCTGTTTAGAGGTAAGTAACTCTGCTTTCTCCTAGGACAAGCAGGATGGTAGTCCTCACAGATAGGTGAATACCAAGCTACAGGCTGCTCCCAGTAAGGCTTATGACCAACAGGCAACTTACCAGGTACCAACGGGCACAAAAATAACTGCAGTGCTGTTGGCAACACAGGGAGACAGCATGAACCCAAACAATGGGCCCTAGGCAGAGAGAGTTGGGTTTTTAAGCCTGGAAGAGGTTAAGAAAGACAGACTGGCCAAAGTTACTGTCATGTTGACCATCCTTGTCCAAACAGTAGTGAGCAACAAACATATGTCGGGAACCCCACGTTGCGGCTCTGCAGACTTCGGCAATAGGAACCGCTCCTAAGTGGATTACCGATGCTGCCATGGCTCTCACAGAGTGAGCCTTAATGCGGCCTCCAAGCTGAAGGTCCGCCTGCACATAGCAGAAGGAGATGCAATCTGCCAGCCAGTTGGACAGAGTTTGTTTGCCCATCGCAACGCCCATTCTGTTCTTGTCAAAGGATATGAAGAGTTGTGGGGATGGTCTGTAGCCTGCATACATTTGAGATGGGCAGAAGCCCTCTTATAGTCCAAACTGTGTAGAGTCCATTCGCCTTGGTGAGAATGAGGTCTTGGGGGAAAAAGGTGGGTAGATGAAAATCAGTCACCACCTTAGGGCAAGTATGCAAGACTACCCTCTCCTGAAAGAACTTCATGTAGGGTGGATACGTCACCAACACTTAAAGCTCACTAACTCTGCAAGCCAAAGTGATCGCCATGAGGAAGAGAACCCTCCAGTTTAAGTACCTCAGAACGCAGGAGCTCATAGTCGAACAGGTCATGCATGTGCTAGCACCACGTTGAGGTCTCAGGACACAAAGGAAAATGGATTCTTACCTGCTAATTTTCATTCCTTTAGTACCACGGATCAGTCCAGATTGCTGGGTTATGCCTCCCTTCCAGCAGATGGAGACAGAGAAAAACTTGAAGGGCACCCCCTCTTGGTACGGTGTGCCACCGCAGAATAACAAATTTCAAACCAACAGCGCGATCAAACAGGATAAGAAGAACATCAACTATGTATATATCAGGAGTACTCTGAAAACCGATCACATTTGTAATCTTCTTCCAGATCTAAATGAGAAATTGCTATGGATAAAAGAAAAGAAAACAGCCGAGCGGACTCTCAATGCAGACCACCACCCCGATGGGCGAATGTCTGGACTGATCCGTGGTACTACAGGAACAAAAATTAGCAGGTAAGAACCAATTTTCCTTTCCTTGTACGTACCCGGATCAGTCCAGACTGCTGGGATGTACCTAAGCTTCCCTAAATGGGGTGGGACCTAGAGAGTCCCGCTCGAAGAACACTGCTCCCAAAACTGTCGACCTCCGGCACCCGGACATCTAGACGGTAATGCGTAGCAAAGGTGTGCAGACTTCCAAGTTGCTGCCCTGCAAATTTCCTGTGGTGAAACCAACTGGCTTTCTGCCCAGGAAGCGGCTTGTGACCGTATTGAATGAGCTTTGAGACTGTCCAGAACCGGCCGTCCAAAGCAAATATATGCAGATATGATAGCCTACTTCAATGACCGGGCAATGGTCGCCTTATGCCCCTTCTTGGGACCACTCCATAGGACAAAGATGATCCGAAAGCCTAAACTCATTGGTGACCTCAAGGTAACACAAGAGAACCCGCCTGACATCCAACCGCCTCACTTCTCGAGCGTGAGGAGCATCTCGATCCAAACCTGGGAAAGCCGGCAATTCCACAGACTGATTCACGAGGAAAGCAGAGACTACTTTCGGAAGAAAAGATGGCACTGTCCGAAGTGACACCCCAGAATCAGAACGACGCAGGAAAGGTTCCCGGCAGGAAAGGGCCTGAATCTCCGAGACCCTCCTGGCGGAGCAAATAGCCACCAAAAAATACAGTCTTCAGCGTCAAATCCTTCAATATAGCCCTCTTGAGGGGTTCAAACAGAAGTTCACACAATACCCAGAGCACCAAATTCAAACTCCACGAAGGACAAATGGCCCAGACCAGAGGGTTTAAGTGCTTTGCTCCTCTGAGAAAACATACCACATTGGGTGGGCTGCCAGAGACCCCCCCCTTAATGTTGCTGCGAAGACAGCCCAAGACTGAAACCTGCACTTGAAGGGAACTATAGGATAATCCCTTGCCTAGGTCCTCTTGTAAAAAGGCCAGGATTTGTGGAATTGAAGCATGCCTGCCACACCAAGAATCAAAGATTTTCCACACCCCAGCATAGGTGAGAGAAGTAGAGGTTTTCCGTGCTACTAATTGGGTAGAGATAGTGTTAGCATAGCCTTTCTTCAACTGCCTCCTCTCATAAGCCAGACCGCTAGACAAAAGCGAGCCACTTGGTCGAAAAATATTGGACCCGGACACAGAAGGTTTGGAAGATGACTCAAGTGCAGTGGCCCATCCAGCACCAGGTTGACTAGGTCTGCAAACCATGGCTTCAGGGACCACTCTAGAGCAACAAGGATAACTTTTCCAGATGAACTTCTATCCTTCTCAGAATCTTTCCCATGAGCGGCCATGGAGGAAACACACAGAGCAGAATGTCGTGGGGCCAAGGGAGTACAAGGGCATCCACTTCTTCTGCTCCATGCTCCCTTCTGCGACTGAAGAATCTTGGGGCCTTCGCATTCGCTTGAATTGCCATCAAGTCCATATGGGATGTGCCCCATTGATGAGAGCCATTGCCTCCGTAGACAACTCCCACTCTCCGGGGTCCAGTATATTTCCAGGCCCTGACGGCTTAGGAAATCCGCTTGGACATTGTCAACCCCGGCAATGTGAGATGCCGCCAAACAAGCAAAATGGTGCTCTGCCAGGCCATCAACTTGTCTGCCTTCAAGGCTACCGAACAACTCTTTGGTCCCACTTGACTGTTGATGTACGCTACTGTCGTTGCATTGTCGGACAAGACCAGTAGAGCTTGATGATGAGAGGAAGAAACCTTCGCAATGCACAGTGCACCGCTCTCGTTGCCAGGTGACTGATGGACCATTGCACTTCCTGGCACGACCATTGGCCCTGGGCCGACAGATTGGCAAACTGCGGCCCAACTGAAGATGCTGGTCTGCATCACAATCATCCACTGAGGCACCTCCACGTCCACTCCACACTGCAAGTGGTCGGGGACCAGCCACCAACTTAGACTGCACCTGGCGGGGTCCAGGAGCAGCAAGGGGATCTGGAAATCCTATGACATCGGATCCCAACGGAAAAGCAAAGGCCTCTGCAAAGGTCTCATATGAGCAAAAGCCCAGGGGACCAACTGTAGAGTAGATGCCATACAACAAGAACCTGCAAGTGATCCCAGACCCTGCACTGCAGGGACAAGAGACGAACTTGAGACATCAGCGTGACAATCAGATCTTGCATGAGGAAGACTTTGCCGACTTGGGTGTCAAACCGCGCCCCCAAAAAATCCAGGACCTGGGAAGGCATCAGGTGGCTCTTGGCTTGATTGACGATCCAACCGAGAGAGTGGAGCCTGCAAAGGTCTTCGGACTTTGCCTGAATGAGTCAGTCGTCCAAATATGGGTGAACCAACACCCCCTCCACCACCATTGTGCAGATGGGCTGTCACCAGACCGAACGGGAGTGCGTAAAACTGATAATGCCTCCATAGGACCATGAAGTGCAGAAACAGTTGATGATCTTTGCAGATTCCTATGTGCAGATATGCCTCTTAAGTTCAGTGAAGCCAAAAACTCTCCTCCGCGCACTGCCGCAATGATGGAGCGTAGGTTCTCCATACTCTGAGGGCTCTGTTCACCTTCTTCAGGTCTAGTATCGGCCGCAAAGAGCCTTCCTTCTTGGGGTCCATGAAATAGATGGAGTATCTGCTAGTCCCACACTCGTCCGGGGGGACAGGGACAATGGTTCCAAGGTCTTCCAGCCGATGTAGAGTCTAACTCACAATCCGTTTCTTCACTGGGGAACCACAAGGAGACACCAAAAACAGGTCCCGAAGAGGACAAGCAGAATCTACCAAGGGAAGCCTATGATGTTTAGAACCCACTGGTCTGACGTTATCTTGACCCACACCTCATAAAACAGGGAGAGCTGTCCCCCTATCGCCAGGACGGAGGAATGTGTTATCTCATTGGGAGGACGTAGCGCCTGAAGAACCCTGGGAGGCTCCGTGGGCAAACCTACGTTCATGAAAGGAATGAGCCCAAGCCTGGGACCTTGCAGAGGGCTGCCGCTGTCCAAAAGGCAGCGCCCTGCTCCGACAAACTGCGCTGACCACGAAAACGAGAACAGAATGGGCCAAAATTCCTGGGGACCTTAGGTTTGTCTTCAGGCAGCTTATGTACCTTTCGAGAACAGAATGGGCCAAAATTCCTGGGGACCTTAGGTTTGTCTTCAGGCAGCTTATGTACCTTATTGTCCCCCAAGGACTTTATGAGATGCTCTGTCGTCCCCGAAAAGGAACTTCCCCTTGAAAGGAAGTGCCCCCAACTGAGATTTGGAAGATAAATCGGCAGACCAGTTGCGGAGCCATAGAAGCCTCCTGGCCGAAATCGTGGAAACCATCGTTCGGGACGAGGTACAGAGGATATCATACAAGGCATCCGTGCCATATGCTACCACTGCCTCCAAGCGTTCCGCCTGCTCCACTTCCTAAGGGGACAGATCCTTGGCACTCAGAAGCTGTTGTACCCATCGCAGGCTAGCTCGCTGCATTAGGCTGCCCAGACAGTGGGTGCAGACACCTCGAAAATTTTCTTAAGAAGGACCTAAGTTTTCTGTCCTGGAGATCTTTCAGAGCCGCAGCTCCTGCCACCGAAATAGTAGTTCTCTTCGTGACAGCAGACACCGAAGCGTCCACCTTCGGAATCTTGAGAAGCTCTAAGGACTCTTCAGGTGAAGGATAGAGCTTATCCATAGCTCTTCCGACCCACAGTCCCGCTTCCGGAGTATCCCACTCCCAGAACATCAATTGTAAAAGCATCGGGTGGAAAGGAAAAGTTCTAGCTGGAGCCCGAAGACCGGATAGTACAGGATCCACTGTATCGAGAGCCATATACTCTGGGGAGGCTGGGATGCCCAGCTCAGCCAGGACATGAGGAATCATCGGATCCAGCTCGTCCCGTCCGAAACAATCTGAGCACCCGCTCTTCCGACCCACACGGACCAATCAGGATCCTCATCCAGCACGGACCAATCAGGATCCTCATCCAGATCCACATGGGGAAGGTCTGGGGCCGCTAGGTCCAACGGATCCATGGCTGGGGGTTCCGTTTCACACCACATGGATTCAATTGGCCTCTGGAGCCTCTGATACCCTGGGGACCTTCAAAGGAGGCGGCTCTGCCAACAGCGCATCCCCCTTCGAATCTCCCTGATGTGAAAGGCTTGCCACATAGGCTTTGTGCATTAAAAGCACAAAGTCTGCCAAAAAAGGGTGCTGGTCCTTTAAGCCGCCCCCCCCCCCCCCCCCACCCACCCCCGAATGCTGGGAGAAGCTGGCCTTGAGCCCAGAGGACTCTCAGGGCTCAAATCGGGTGGGGAAAGAAGTGGAAGAAAATCCCCATCCCCTGCAGGCTGATCCTCCGCAGTCGGCAAAGGGCTCAAAATGGCCGCCGTTCCCACGCTCCATGGGAATGAAGGAGGCCGACCCTCGCGAACGGGCTGCTGCACACCCGCACCATGGGCCATAGCAGACGCCCCCCCCCAGGAAGATAGGAATCTGCAAAGATCATAAACTGTTTCTGTGCTTCAGGGCCCTAGGGAGGCATTATCAGTTTTGCGCACTCCCGTTCGTCTGGCAACGTCCCCCCACCCCTTCACCAAGGTGATGGTTGTGGAGGGGGTGTTGGTTCACCCATATTTGGATAACTGGCTCGGGAGCAGAGGCTATCACAGGAAAGCCACATGGCCGGCTGCCCGCAGGCCGAACAGTGGGACGCTCGCGGCATGGTTCAGCGAGCGAGGGAACCACAAACAATTACCTCCGGAGCCCGGGAGACCTGAAAATGATTGGTGTTTTTTTGTGGAAAAGGTCTCAAAGGAATGTGACTTCTCTGGTGGGGGAGGGACAGGACCACCAGTATGCACCCGAAAGCAAAACAGTCACCGGGTCTGGGACCAGGAGCAATCAGAGTCACTAACCCCCAGCCCTGCCTGCAACCAGGGGGAATGGTCCCACTAGGATTTGCCATCCCCCCTGGGAGGAACTGTCCTCCTACCTAGTTTCTTTGTTTTGTTTTTTTATTCTGTTTGACCGAGCCAAAATATCTTCTTCTATTTTATTATTATCCATTTTTGTTTGTTTGCTTTAAGAATAGCCCTAACAGATCAGGACTGCAGGTTCTGCTACTTTCATCTGCTGGAAACTGAGAAATGCTGAAGGATTGCAGGTGGTACGCCATACCAAGATGGGGGTGCCCTTCAAGTTTTTCTGTCTCCATCTGCTGGAATGGAGGTGTATAACCCAGCAGTCTTGACTGATCCAGGTACGTACTGGGAACAGGAGGATGCATGGGGGGTCTTCATCTGAAGCAACCCCCACATAAAATGCCCTACTATGGGCTGCACAGAGATAGGCGTACCACCAATACCTTGATGACACTCAGGTGGACCCTGACAGAATTGGTCTTCAGGCCAGCCGCCAAGAGGTGCCACTGGTAGTCTAGCAACTACAGCATGGGACAGGCGAATGGATCCAAGCCATGACCCCCACATCAGATGGAGAACCTCTTCTACTTGAGCCTGTAAGACTTCCTGGTTGAAGGCTTTCTTGAAACTACCAGTACCTGAGACTTGTCAGAGAGGTCGAGGGATTGTAGGATTAGTCTCTTAATATCCAGGCAGTCAGAGCATGATCAGATCGGGGGAGGTTCCCAGATGGATGGGCTCTCTGACTGACAAGTCCTGCAGGATTGGAAACCAGACCTGTCTTGGCCATCATGGGCCCACCACCCTCATGGTTCCCTTGTCCTGTTAGAGCTTCAAGAGTCTTCATTACCAAGGGAAGCAGAGGATATGATTACAGAAGACCTTTGCCCCAGTAGCTGGCAAAGGCATCCGAGGCTGGCTTCCTGTCGCTCCTGTACAGGGAGCAGAAGTGGCTGACTTTGCTATTGCAAGGTGAGGCAAAGATATCCACATCTGGGGTTCCCCTTAGGTGGAAGATCCGGTCCACTACCGAGGGGGCCAGCACCACTCATGTGGTTAGAACGCCTGACTCAAGCAGTCCGCCACATTTTCCGTCCCAGCCAGGTAAAAATCGCTCTCATGCCTTAGCATAGGGCCCAGGACCATATCTGCACCGCCTCCTGACAAAGGAAGAAGGGAGCCCATGCCTCCCTGTTTGTTGATGTACCACATCGTAACCTGATTGTCCATTTGGATCAGGACAACTTTGTGGGACAAACTATCCCGAAATGCCCAGAGCACGCAGCAGATCACTCTGAGCTCCAGGAAGTTGATATGGAAGCAAGCTTCCTGTGCCGTCCATCAACCCTGTGTACAGAGGCTGTCCACATGCGCCCTCCAACCCAGAGTGGATGCATCAGTGGTGAGCACAATCTGGTGGGGGAGCTTGAAACTGAAGTCCCCACTCTAGATTGGAGAGATTTTCCCACCAAGACAGGGAAGCCTGAAGAGGCTGCGTACTGCAGTCACGAGCGTTGAGGTCCTGGGTTGCCTACAGCCGCTGACAGCGCAGGGTCCATTGAGCACTGCACATACACAAACAGGCAAATGGGGTAACATGGACAGATGTAGCCATGTGACCCAGAAGATGGAGCAACAGGTGAGCGGAAAACTGACTGTGGCAGACCAAACCCGCCAGTGATGCCAGGGCAAGCGCTTAGTCATGGGGCAGAAATGCCTGGGCCTAAACAGTGTCCAGTCTGGCTCCAATAAAGCCAGATGTGGAGATGGGACTTGGGGTAGCTGATGACAAAGCCCAGAGGCTGCAGCACTTAAGCAGTTATAGTCAGGGACCCCTGCTGGGTCCAGCTAGGGGGAACACGTGCACTCCCTGCCAGCACAGGTATGCCCCCACAACCACCAGGCACTTAGTGAAGACTGGTGGGGGCCAAAGCGAGGCCGAAGGGCAACACACGGTATTAGAAATGCTCCTTGCTCACTAGAAAGTGAAGATAGTTCCTGTGGCTGGGGAAGATCACAATGTGGGCGTAGGCATCCTTTAAGTAGAGGGAGCAGAGCCAATCTTCTTTTTGCAGGAGAGGAATTAGGGTGCCCAAACAGACCATCTTGAACTTTTCTCTTTGAAGAAACTTGTTCAAGGCCCTCAGGTCGAGAATAGGGTGCAGGCCCCGTTTTCTTTGGTATCAGGAAGTACCAAGAGTAGAACCCCTGGCCCTGGTGGCGAGGTGGGACAATTTTGACTGCCCCAGCCATTAATAGGGCAAAGACCTCTGTCATAAGCACGTCCTGATGAGGAAAGACCCTACGAAGGACATGGGAGAGTCCACGGGGACATCCTTGAAGTTCAATCGGTACCCTCTGAACACTGATGAGAATCCACTGGTCTGAAGTAATGTTGGGCCAGAGGGCCGCAAATAGATGTAGCCGCAGGGTATGGCAATCTGGCACATGTTCCCGCGCCTCCAGTCAAAACGCTGTAGCAGGGTTTTGCTGGGGAGCGGGTTGAGGCCTGGGCATTCACTGTTGACGTGAGTGACCTCGAGAGCTGGCATGTGACATGTGTGCCCATGAGGTAGGAGGAACTCAAAAAAGAAATTTCAGACCTATTAGTAAAAATTTGTAACCTATCATTAAAGTCATCCATTGTACCTGAAGACTGGAGGATAGCTAATGTAACCCCAATATTTAAAAAGGGCTCCAGGGGCAATCCGGGAAATTAGACCAGTTACCCTAACTTCAGTGCCAGGAAAAATAGTGAAAAGCGTTCTAAATATCAAAATCACAAAACATATAGAAAGACAGTTTAATGGAACAAAGTCAGCATGGCTTTACCCAAGGCAAGTCTTGCCTCACAATTCTGCTTCACTTTTTTGAAGGAGTTAATAAACATGTGGATAAAGGTGAACCGGTAGATGTAGTGTACTTGGATTTTCAGAAGGCGTTTGACAAAGTTCCTCATGAGAGGTTTCTAGGAAAAGTAAAAAGTCATGGGATAGGTGGTGATGTCCTTTCGTGGACTACAAACTGGTTAAAAGATAGGAAACAGAGTAGGATTAAATGGTCAGTTTTCTCAGTGGAGGGGAGTGGGCAGTGGAGTGCCTCAGGGATCTGTACTGGGACCCGTGCTTTTCAATATATTTATAAATGTTCTGGAAAGAAATAAGACGAGTGAGGTATTCAAATTTGCAGATGATACAAAATTGTTCAGAGTAGATAAATCACAAGCAGATTATGATAAATTGCAGGAAGACCTTGTGAGACTGGAAAATTGGGTATCGAAATGGCAGATGAAATTTAATGTGGATAAGTGCAAGGTGATGCATATAGGGAAAAATAACCCATGCTATAGTTACACTGTTAGGTTCCATATTAGATGCTACCACACAAGAAAGATCTAGGCGTCATAGTGGATAACACATTGAAATTGTCGGTTCAGTGTGCTGCGGCAGTCAAAAAAGCAAACAATGTTGGGAATTATTAGAAAGGGAATGGTGAATAAAATGGAAAATGTCATAATGCCTCTATCGCTCTATGGTGAAGACCGCACCTTGAATACTGTGTACAATTCTGGTCGCTGCATCTCAAAAAAGATATAATTGCGATGGAGAAGGTACAGAGAAGGGCTACCAAAATGATAAGGGGAATGGAACAGCTCCCCTATGAGGAAAGACTAAAGAGGTTAGGACTTTTCAGCTTGGAGAAGAGACGGCTGAGGGGGAGATATGATAGAGGTGTTTAAAATCATGAGAGGTCTAGAACGGGTACATGTGAATCGGTTATTTACTCTTTCAGATAATAGAGTAGGGGGCACTCCATGAAGTTAGCATGTGGCACATTTAAAACTAATCTGAGAAAGTTCTTTTTCACTCAATGCACAATTAAACTCTGGAATTTGTCGCCAGAGGATGTGGTTAGTGCAGTTAGTATAGCTGGGTTTAAAAAAGGATTGGATAAGTTCTTGGAAGAGAAGTCCATTACCTGCTATTGAGTTGACTTAGAAAATAGCCACTGCCATTAGCAATGGTAACATGGAATAGACTTAGTTTTTGGGTACTTGCCAGGTTCTTATGGCCTGGATTGGCTACTGTTGGAAACAGGATGCTGGGCTTGATGGATCCTTGGTCTGACCCAGTATGGCATGTTATGTTCTCTGGCAGTAAAAGGGCTTCCTGGAGCCCTGTCTCAAGGATTTCCGAATCGAGGATGGTGGATGTGAGGTATTCACAGAGGTGTTGCAGGATCTTGCGGTGGTCTTTTAACTGGACAACTGCTTCCCTAACTTTTATCTCTGAAGAGATTCTCCCCTGTGCAGGGTAAATCCACTACCTTCTCTTGGACCTCCAGTCGAAGGGACGAAGCCAGGCCATTCTGCGGACACCAATGCCTGCTGTAGCCACCCTCACCGCCGTTTCAAAAACATTGTAGGTGGACTGCAACTTGTGTTTGCCCACCTCCAGGCGTTGCTACACTACTGCCATGAAAGTGTCCTGCTGCTGCTAAGGCAAGAGCTCCAACAATTCCTGGACCTGTTTCCACAGGTTCTGGTGGTATTGAGTCATATACGGTTGGTAGGATGCAATATGGGCGATGAGCATAGTGCCCTGAAAGGCCTTCCTACCTCGGGCATCTAAGGCCCTGTGTTCCCGACCTGGCGGGGCAGAGGCATGGGTGTGAGTGTGCTTGGCCTTCTTGAGGGCGGACTCCACCACCACCACAGACTAGTGCAGGAGGTGGCACCTCTCAGAGCTCAAGGCTTGTTGCACCAGGTGTAAATGGTGTCTGCTTTCCAATTGACTGGAGGAACGGACACAGGATGCTCCCCGATTCTAAGGAGAAGTTCCTTGAAGATCTCATGGACTGGGACAGACTCCTCATCTAGTGGAGACTGCTTTGAACATTGTCGTTAGAGTGCTCAGAGGAAGACTCGGATGTGTCATCTTCCCAAGGATCATATGGGGGCTCCTCCTCAGTAAGGTCCCTGCCCAAGCCTCTGTTTTGGCATCGAGGGCACCATGGGCATCGATGGCACAGAGATCCCTGATGGTCCTGGAACGGTATCTGGGAACCCCGGCTAGGCATTAAGGGCCCCGAAGGCACCATCACTCTGGAGGGGGCCCATCGGCTGCTGGGGAACCGATGGTTTCCTGAGCATCGGCTGCGTCAGAAGTATGCCCAGAAGGATGTCTAGACACACTAGCTCAGGCTCTGGCACCAGTATGCTGACAGTGGCTCGATACCCCTCAGGGCTCAAATCACTGCCTGCTGAACCCTGTGGTCCAACTCCTACTGAAAGTTAAGACAGATGGAGGAAGAGGAGGTATCAGCAGAGCCTCCGCAGAGCCCAGAGGATGCTTGGTGCCCAGCACCGAAACCGTTGGGGAATGCCTTGGACTCCCAGGTCTGATAGAGGATGGTGTATCTTCCCCACAGGGTCGCTTCGGTGGTGGCATGGCAGCCGCCGATGCCGCAGTGGTCCCAGAGCAGTGTACCTACGGCAACCGGTGATGATGCTTGTGGGACTTCCCTCAGTACTCAGTCCGGTCTTTTCCTGGAGCCAAGGAAGGTGAAGATCCACGTCCTTGAGTGCAATGACAACGGAGACAATCTATCAACAGCTCCTTTCTCACGAGAGAGGGGTCCGCCGAAGGGGTAGAGAGGAACGGTGTCTCTAATGGCTCCCCTTGGCCTCTAAGTGTTGATGCCCCGAGGCCGGAGTAGATGGAACAGACTTTCAGGCAAAAAGCTTTTCCATCTTATCCAGCTGAGCACGACGGCCTTTGGAGTCATCTGGTCACACAGATGGCACCCTTGGACATCATGTGATGCCCCCAGGCAGAGGATACAGACCTCACACAGATCAGTAATCAACATGGTCCACGGGCACTGGGAGCATCGGCGAAAACTGGACGCCATGAAAAAAAGCCAGTGAGCGGTCAATGGGTGATCAGAGGCGACTCGCCGGGAATCAACCGCACGAAGCGAAAATTTAAACACCTACCACATGCTGGACGGCACAGACAGAAGAAGGAGGGACCTGGCACTGAGAATGTCAAACAACTGGGAAAATTACTTTGAAAGGTATGAGTAAGAGTAGAGCTCCATTACTGCGAGACAACTACTTTGTGGAAAAAGAGAGATTGAAAAAGGACCCCACATGGACGCAAAGATGGTGGCATGCTGGTCATACTCAGTGTGCCAGTCAAAGTTCTAGAAACTTTGAGAAAAATTTTCCGGGTTGGGCTCCATCTGATGATGTCACCCATCTGTTAGGACTACCATCCTGCTTGTCCTAGGAGAACAAAAAGTGACAATTTGCAAGTTTGTAGCATTGTCTTGCATTTTTTTCTGTTCTGATTTATATTCCCATTATCATTGGCCTCAATTTTCTCTCTTGACTTGTTTAATAAGTTATGCTTTTCACTTTACTTGCTAAAGCACCAATTGATGAATCAAACTATGAGGTAGAAAGGGCAGAGCAAGTGAAATAGGGCATGACATGAACTTGAATGCATCACAGCTCTCTAGCTATGTGTATTCAGGCACATTGGGCTCCAGTGATTAGCAACAGTCTAACCCCAGGCTCACATTTGCTGCTGACTAGGAAGTGCAGTGTTTCGGGACTCTCTCATTGATACATACAGTAACTGCATAGTATCAGTGCTCCTAAAGGCTACAAAGACAGACTCTGTACTGAAAGTGTATAATGCAAGTCTCACCTGTCACCTGCTCCTTGCAAATTTTCTGTCTCATGCAATCTCACAGCTGGGGCCCCATGCTCCTGCCAAACACACAAAGTGAGAGCTGTCACTCCCCAGAAACTGGACTCTTCCGATGTACTAAAAAACTCAGATTTACTAGGTGTTAACAAAACAGTAACTGTTCAATCAAATTCTTTGAAAGAACCAGCAATGGGATTTCACAAACTGGAAATTTGTGCCACTTCACCCATTCAATTGTATGGAAGAACTCAGGAACTCTCCCTATATCCAGACAGATTAGCAGAATATAGGTAATGCCAATGTCCAATACCACCCAGCACTAAAAAAATTAAGGAGGGGAAGGAACAACATGCTTAGGTCCTAGTGAACAGTGACAGCTGCTGTAGAGTTGACTCCTGCTGCCTCCACAGTGTGGGGGTGAATATTTTAGTCTCTGTGACTTTCCTTCCAGCTCTCAAACAAGACTAGACTTCCTGTGTCACAGTCATTCTAGGGAAAGGAAACATCTCTTTGATAGCTTTGTCCTTGAAATCCCAAAATCACAGACCTTCAAACACTCTTGGTAAAGAGCCACTGGGAATGCAAACCTTCCCTCTTAGAGATCTCAGCAAACATTAAGAAAAATATAATGACCAAGAAAAAAGCACCTGAAAATTACAGATAGAAGCTATCAGCTACCTTTGAAACATTTAACAACTAAAATTACTTAAAAGACATCAAGTTAACTAAAAATGATCCAACGGCTGCCTCTCCTCTGCCTTGCTTACTGCTTTACCTGGCATATTTGGTGCTGATCCTCATCCCCAGCAGCAGAGGCCAACCTTGCTTGCAGTTCCTGGTTTTGAGTCAGGAGGTCCAGCTTTTCTTGCTGGAGCCTTTCAGTGTTTTCTCGGAATGTCTTCAAATCTTCTTCCAGCTGCTCTTTCCGCTCCTTTAGCAGTCGCAAGAACTCTGTCCCTGTGTCAGAAACCTGCCCCGGGAGAAGGAAGAAAAAAAGTCTATGGGAGTGTGGGCCAGGCTACAAGAAGAAAATGCCATGCATAGCAGCCAGCCTAATTGGCAAAAAGATGTGGATGCTTCAGGACCCTCTCTTGCTCCCTTTCAGGACACAAATAGCAGCAAAACATTTCTGAAGTTTCAATGCAGTTTAAGCATAGTTCAAATCCAAGCAAGAAGGACTTTTCCGTGTTCTGCTGAGGGAACAGGCAACGTCGATCCTCTAGTGCCACAAAAGCTGGTCAAGTTTTCAAAATATCCACAATGAATATAGATGAGATGCATTTGCATGTATTGCCTCCACTGCATGCAAATGAATCTCATTCTTATGGATTGTGGATCTCCTAAAAAATCATCAGACCATGGGTTGACCTCCCTGTCACCAGGTTAGAGAGAGATCAGAACTCAAGCAGAGGCATGCTTTCCATACAAAAGGCATGTTTACATCCTCTGTTTTTAGCTAAGTGGAGTTATAACGTTAAACCAAAAACCAGCAAACCAACAAGTCTTCCCTCTCTCTCTCCAGTACTGTATGTGTTTCATGGATGGTGAAGGCCCCCTTCAGTTGGTTACTACAGTTATGCGCTATCCCAACCCAGCACCAACCGGAGGTGGGTTCTCACATTTGTAGTAAGCCTGCACCACTTACAAGCCCTTGATGTGCAGTTGCCTGAGATCACCAATTATCTCAGGAGAATATCCACTACAGCAGCTGATTTTTCCTCCAAGAAATAACAGTAGCTGCACTAGGCCTCCACTGCAAGACAAAGCAGGGGCTGCAGTAGAAGAGACCACCATGATTGTGTGCACCAGAAGCAACAACAGGGTCTGCAGAGGGACCACTCCAGCAGAGGCAAAAGTGAACTTGGCAGGGCCATCATAGGAGCAGAAGACCAGAAAAAGTTACCCAGACCTCAGAGGAACCACCACAGTAGAGGAAGTCCTTCACTGAGGCAGCAGCAGTGCCTAAGGGCCACCACAATAGCAAAAGCTTCCATGGCCTATGCCATTCCTATCAGAGCAACCTAAGAGATTTTTCTTTAAACACAATAAAATTGGCTGAGAAAGCCCATTAAAATCTAGGTCCTCTACTCTAAAAAGATTAAAAAGCCAGGGAGGGTGATTTCAGGAAAGTGTAAAAAGAAAATTAAGAATCTGCAAAAATCAGAATCTGATATAGAAGTAGCTTTAGTAAAGTATCATGAGGAGATCAATCAGCCTTGGTTTTCAGAGCCAAGATGTGTTAATGAAGGGGAAGTAACTGGGAGACTAAGGATCTTTATAAATTTGATGGCTTACATCTAAGAAGATTACTCAAGTCTTTACCCATTGTTTCAATTCCTATCTAGACAGGCATTTATACTAAGATGAGGGAACCACAGACTGCTTTTCTCAACAAGTAAAAATGAGAGTTAAATATGGGGATAAAAAGCCCAAAATAAATCAGACCGCTTATCGGAGAGAGCAAGCAACGTAGTTAAACGAATAAAGGACAACAAAAGGAAATAGAGAGGAAGGGAGAGCCATGTTTATAAATTCACAAAGCCTTGGAAACAAATTCATTAATTTGGAGACCACTAAGGCAGATACAGGCTTGGCTATAGTTGCTGTCACGGAGTCCTAGAGTAATCAAAACCAGAATTGGAATGTGACCATCCCAATCTAATATCTCTTCAGAACAAACGGTAGAGAAAAGGGCCAGAGGGAAGGGGGAATAGACCTTTTTAATCCAACACAACAGTAGCCACTGAACTAAAAGGGAGAGCAAAGAAAAACTGTATTAATGTAGTTGAAAAACACTCCGAGAAATGTTTTGTACATGCAAGTATTATACAAACCTCCAACACAGAGGAAGGAGGTAAAATTGGACATGAAAGGGGAGATCCTACTTGTAGACTGGAGCTATCTGATGTGACAGCTAGATGATCCTGGGTGCCCTAACAAGGGGCATGCCGCAGGCAACTAATGGAAGAGTTCACCCAAGGGGAGACTACTTTGAATCTGGTACTGACAAATGGAGACAGGGTCACTGACCTCATGGTAAGAGAAAACTTAGGCTCTAGTTATCACTGTTCAGAGTCCTTCAATGTTAAAGTGAACCACACTACTACCAGAGTTTGGACTTCAGGGTGGCTGGCTTCAAGATGAGGGTGATTGTACTGAGGTGTACCTATTGGAATTCCAAGAGAAGAAAGAATGGACTAACTTAGGTCAGCAATAAAAGAAAGCATGGAGAAGGTAATACAAATTTTTATATAAAGCAGGCTAACAAAAGTAAAAAGAGAGACCAATAATGTTATCTATGGAGAGAATAGAAGTGGTGAGAGCTAAAAGTTACCATTAAAAAACACAACCCCCCCACCCCCCCAAAAAAAAAACAACAACAAACAAACAAAACAAAACACCCCAACAGGAAGAGGATGAGCAAAATTATCATGAAAAATGAGTGGTTATTAGAGCAGAAGCCCAAACAGTGAATACTGCCCAATAGATAAAAGAGAAATCTGTTTTTGTCTGAATTTCCTTTCCTCAAATCATGTTAAACTAATCCAGACTCCTGGATTGTTTCCTTCTACCAGCAGATGGAAGCAGTGGCCACAGTTTTTCCTGTAACTTCATCACAGATACTAACAGTGTTGCAGCCCAGGAAAAGCTGGTATTCTTATGACAAAGCAATAAATAAGAAGAATATTTATAAATTATTTATTTTAACCAAGCTATTTTTTTATTTCATTTAATTTTATGTGATTTTATTTGTATGAATTATTTTATTTTAGGATCATTTAATGTTTTATTATATTGTAAACAGACATGACGTTAACACGAATGTTTGGTATATAAAAGTGCCTAAATAAATATTATGCAAAACTAATGAAAAATTCTCTAACGATCTCTCTGCAATTCTCAAGAATAGAGTATAAAACATCATCGCAAACACTCAAATGACAGTTGACCTCAAGATCCCTTAAAGGAGATCCAACCTTTCTGCAATCCATAAGGAACACTTTAAAATTAAGTTAGCAAGTAGCACATTTAAGACTAATCCGAGAAAATTCTTTTTCACTCAACGCACAAAGCTCTGGAATTTGTTGCCAGAGGATGTGGTTGGTGCAGTTAGTGTACCTGGGTTCAAAAAAGGTTTGGATAAGTTCTTGGAGGAGAAGTCCATTAACGGCTATTAATCAAATTTACTTGGGGAATGGCCACTGCTATTGGTTGCATCAGTGGCATGGGATCTTCTTAGTGTTTGGGTAATTGCCAGGTTCTTGTGGCCTGGTTTGGCCTCTGTTAGAAACAGGATGCTGGGCTTGATGGACCCTTGGTCTGACCCAGCATGGCAATTTCTTATGTTCTTAAGAGCAAGCTCAAACTTCCCAGATGGTTCCTGGACTTGTCAGCAGGATTCAAAGAAAGGAAATTATCAGGTATGAGCAACTGTCTCCTTCCTTATCATCCTGCTACACCAGTCCAGACTTGTGGGAAGTACCCAAGCCCAAATAAACTGGGAAGGAAGAAGTTAGGGCCATCATAAAGAAAATTAGCCCCAAAAGTTGCATAATCTTTATACGAGTATCGGCAGTAGTGTTTCATAAAGGTATGCCCTGAAGACCATGTTGCCACCTTATAAATATCTTCTGGCACAAGTACTGAAGATTCTGCCTAAGAAGCACCAGCTCTAGTTGAATGAGTACTAATATCTTTTGTAACCTGATGACCTTTCAATATTTATTTAAAAGGTTTTTATATACCGATAACTGTTTGCACATCGTATCTGTTTACATGGAACAGTGTAGTTAAATAATGAGTAACAGTTACATGGAACAATTGGTTGCATAATATGGTACATAACTATAAACATAGTAATAACTATAAACAGTGTTAATTAAATGTGAATGGTATCATGGTTTCAAGTGAAGAAACTAGCAATATGAAAGGTGATGTAATTATCTCCTAACTCCATCCAGCCTAAGTCACCTGCCTAGATTAAGTTTCCCTGAGGAACAAAAAGTCTGAAGTGAGGATGCACTTGTATCATACCTCAAGGGAAATAAGGCAGTTAGTTAGAAAGCAACCAAAGCTCCTTGAACTCCACTTCTTCAAAACAGGAGATTGCTGCTATCTGGACTTTGTGAGAATTTTAACAAATTAACCAAACCCTTTTGAAGGATCATCAAAATGGTCAAAATACTGAACTCAAAAAATCACTCACAAAAACTGAGGTCTTCACAAGCACGTACACCATATAAATATCAATCACCAAACAGCACTCAATGTACCTTTCTTCTTTGAAACAGCACTGAGAAATCTATTTATGGACCATCATAGCACCTGTGCCATGGTCAAATATTAGCCCTTTTGTAGCACTATTAATCATACACAATCATAGGTCCATACTATTTTTCTGTTTAAGTCCATGGCACAGGTGTTATGATGGTCCACAAATAGATTTTCAATTAAATATTCCCAGTGCTGTTTCAAAGAAAAAAGGTTCATTCAGTGCTGTTTGATGATTAAAATATCAGAACACCAGGGTGAAACAGACCACTCTTTGCAGCACAATTCAAATATACATCAAACCCTGGCATAACCCTGTAAAAGAATACTTACAGGCCTTTGATGAGGTAGAAATTGCAGAGAAAGAAAGTCTCTTCCTGCATTAATCACATCCTCACAAAGGACCAAGCAATAAAATAAAAAATGGAGCTGAATCCTCCCTGAAAACTGAACTCAGAGGATCTATATTCTTGATAAGATCAGATAGCAAATCTGACCTGTAGTCTCACAAAGTCACAAACCAAAAAGTCTTCTTGTACAAACTAGACCCACTAGGATTAATATCTAGCTTACTTAAAGCTCTCCCTAATAGAAGCTAGGGAAGAAGTACATACAAATATTTAATATTTATTTGATTTATATTACGCTTTTTCAGGCACTTGAAAGTGGATTACATTCAGGAACAGTAGATATTTCCCCGTCCTCAGAGGACTTGCAATCTAAGGACCTCATTTTCTAAGGCTTTTCTCCCATTCAGCGTCTAGTAAACGAGGCCCTATGTTTTGTACCTGAAGAAATGGAGGGTGAAGTGACTTGTCCAAGGTCACAAGGAGAAGCTGCAGGAATGAACTCTGGCTGCCCTAGTTCACAGCCTGCTGCTCTAACCACTAGGCTACGCTTGCGCTTCCATACAATGGATAATTCTCCAGCCACAGTTGAAATAGAGCATCTATTCCTTGCATTGGCTGAAGAGCCAGATGGCCTTAGCAGTCTAGTACAGTCATTAAATTCAAATAAGGTAGTTCGCATTGATGCACAGTCTTCGGAAAAACCTTTCGGCTAAGTTCCCACTCCTCAGGAACCACAGTGTTTCAGCAGAGAAAACACAGGCCTGGACATGCTGCAGCTCGGCAATATAAATTGAAGAAGCCTAAAGATTTTGCTTTGCCCAATGAAATATATAAACTGTCTCCTTGGCACTCCTGACTTTGGGTGTCTCCTTAATGGTTTATGTATACAACAGCTGTAGCACTGTCAGACTATTAGGACTGCCATTCCTTACACTAAGGATAGGAAGTGAAGCAACTAACACAGCAGCTCTGTTTTCCAAACTATTGATGAACTACAAGGCTTCCTCTTGTATCACCTGGTCCTGACAGAGTGCTCCCCATCATGGAAAACCCAGGGTGGAGACTCCAGATTCACCCTGTTAGCAAATTAATTGGTGATGACCACCACACAAGGCTGAGTCTTATGGACCATGGAAGAAACAGCAAACCTTTTAGTCCTGATAATATAGGGACGAACTAGAGAGGAGACCGCACAGGACACATGTGTATTGTAGCTCATGGAACCTGATCCATGACGGCTGCCATGGAACCCAGAAGCTGCAGATAATCCCAAGCCTCAGGAACCCTCTGAGCAAATAATTCTTCTCTTGGTATTCTAGAGCTGGAGAATGAATAAGAGCAAGCTCGTTCTAACTGATCACATGGTCCAAACCTACTGAAACCTCGTTTAGTCTATAGGATAGTGAAAAGCCCTCCTAATGAGATAAGGATGGACTATAAACCCTTCCCCTTCATAAAGGAGAGTTCTTAGAACCATGGCAACCAAAAAGAAGCAGTCAGCACTAAGTGTTTTTCCAAGAAGCAAAAATGGAGAAATCTTTGGTGACATTCAATAAGAATATGGAAACACACTCCCAAAAGAACTAGAAATGAAAGAACACTCACCCTTTCTCACAGCCACTAACATGGACCCAAATTCTTTTTCACCCTCTCTCTCTTTTGGCCAAGAGCCAGCTCTTCACATCATACAGGATTCACTGCTTGCAAATAATGTAGTATGTCAAGGGTCTACTAAACCACCTATTTCTTGACAGCATATTGGTGCCAAGATTCAAATCTGTGAGTTCTAGGGAGTAACCATCCTGTAACTCATCATCTAGAATCCACTAGTCCAAAGTTATTTGAAACCACGCCAGGAAAAAATAGCCGAAGACAGCCACATACAGACACTTCTAAGGAGGAATGATCCATCAATCCTCACTAGGCAATCCAGCTGGTCCCAGAGGAACCAGACAATACACTTTTGGGCTTCCTAGCCCCTCAAAAGGACTGATTCAAACCTTTAAATCTGACCACAGAATCATCTGCCTGGCCTATCTTCTTACAGTCTCTAAACTGATCCCAGCCTCTAATCTCCTGGAATAAAGGAAAATTAGTTCTTACCTGCTAATTTTCGTTCCTGTAATACCACAGATCAGTCCAGACCAGTGGGTTATGCACTCCTACCAGCAGATGGAGTCAGAGAGCAAAGCTTCGAGGCACTGGTATCCCAAGTGTGCCACCTGCAGCTCAGTATTTTTTTTAAATTTTTTATTTATGCATTTATGAACAAAATAGGCAGCAATTACAGCTTGTGATAAATTGGGTGATCAATACATACAGTAACAAATATAATATTGGTTAGTTTAAATTCAATTTAGGCAATTCCTCAATAGTAGAAAAATAAACAGAAGAAAACAGAATACTAGCCAATATCTCCTAAATAAAGTAATATGCCCTTTATAAAGCAATAGGGAGATCCAAAATTCTAAACAGAGCATACATAGCAAACTTCAAGCATTTAGAAGGGAAAGACGTTCTGTCTCCAAATCCTGTGAGCAGGTAAGATGATTTTTTAGGTAAACGTGCATCAAGAAATTGACGTAGTTCGGATGGATCAAGAAATACGAATCTTTCATTACTAAATTTAACTACACATTTGCTTGGAAAATAAACTTATTTGAGCTCCAAGATTTTTCACCTGCTGGGTCATTTGAAGAAAAGTTTTCCTTCTCAATTGTGTAGCTCTGGATATGTCCGGGAATACCCAGATTTTTTGTCCTAAATAGGACTTATCACTGTTCCGAAGGGTGAGCTTTAGAATTTTATCTCTATCTACTGCATAGGAGAACCTAATACATAGAGTCCCATGGTATTCAACCTGATCCTCCATTGTTGTTTCCAAAAATTCTGTAAGGTTACTCATATTCTATGAGTCTTTATTTTTATCTAGCTGATCATTATTCCTTTTCTTTCCGGGTATCACAAAGAAAATTTTTAATATTAATGGGAAATCCTCCGATGGTATTTGAAGATTTTCGCTCATGATTTTTTTAAATTGTTCAAAAGGGGAAATAAACTTGATCTTTGGGAAATTCAAAAAACGAAGGTTGTTTTATCTTCCCTCATTTTCCATGTTCTCAATCTTTCTAGCATGCATCTGTTCACCTTGAATTAAATCAATTTGAACCTTTTGTATCTGAGAGACCCGACTTTCCAAGTCCTGTATTTTCTCTGAATGTGCAGATATCACTGGGTCAATTTGTATAATACGATTTTGAGTTTGAGACAATGTTGTATTCATATTTAGAATTGAAGTTTTTAGCTCCATTAATACTAACCAAACATTTTCCATGGTTATTTTAGTTACTTGATCCTCCCCCAAGCTAATCAAATCGGTCTCTATACCTTGTAGACGGCGTTCCTGCCTCTCAGAGGCCACCGCCGCATCAGGCTGCCTTTCTGGTGTAGAGGTCAGTGGCTCCGACCAGTTCCCTTCTCCGCTGACTTTTCTCCTTTGCTCCAGCGGGTTACTGACTTTTGGTCCCATCGGTGAGAAAATCAGGGACGAAGGAATGAGACAAAAAACCTCCAGCTTCTCTGGTCTGTCAGCTTCCTCCAATATCAGGGACTGTGAGATCAGAGGCGGCTCTGGCGTCACTGGAGGCCAGGGGCTTAACGAGATGTGTAGGTCCGATGGCGTCTGTATTGGCTCCACCCCGATGCCACACGCGGACACTTCTCCCGGGGTTCTAACACTTCGTTGTGAAAAAGAAGCCCTCTATCATCGACTGAGTGAGTAAGGGGGATCAGGTTAGTCGGGGTCTCTGGCCTGACTTTCCTCTTCGTGTGAGGCATTTTTCAAGGTAATAAAATACAAACGAGGAGCTCCCTAATCCCACGTCTTTCTAGTTAGACGCCATCTTGGATCTCCCGAGCAGCTCATCAGTATTTATCGATACCCAAGCAAAGTATAATTGACAAAAAACCATCTAATTCCCGAAACAAGGGCGAACAGGAAAAAACTCCCTCAAGGGTCCGAAACAAATGATCCCAATACCCAAAAATCAGGTTTGAACCACAGTTCATAACAAAAACCAAAATATTATAGAATCATTCTGACAGATTCCCTATGAACAGCAGCTAACCATTAGGTAAATCAGTCTTTCAGTAGTAGCACCTAGGCAGGATCCTAGACTGATCTGTGGTATTACAGGAACGAAAATTAGCAGGTAAGAACCAATTTTCCTTTCCTGTACATACCCAGATCAGTCTAGACCCAGTGGGATGTACCAAACCCGAAAGACCAGCTCACAAGACACTCTCCCCAAAAAGCGCTTGGTCCAGATCCCTGGCATCCAAACGATAATGCCTTGTGAAGGTAAGCAAGGAAGACCAGACTGCGGCTCTACAAATGTCCTCAGGCGACAACAACTGACACTCCGCCCAAGAAGCCGCTTGTGCTCTTTGAATCAGCCAATCGTCGAGATAAGGATGGACCATTATCCCTTCCTTCCGGAGGGTTGCCGCCACCACAACTATCACCTTGGTAAAGATGGGCGGGGCCGTCGCCAGTCTGAACAGCAGCACCCAGAACTGAAAATGCTGACCCAGGATCTTGAATCTGGACTGGTGTGTGTAGGAGGATAAGGAAAGAAGAGAGAAATCCTTCATTACATATAAAATGGAGAAGCATACAACAAAAGGGGGAATAAAAGGGAGAAATGAAGAAGAGGACTGGCAAAAGGCAGAAATCTTCAACAAGTTCTTTTGTTCATTATTTAGAAGGTGATGAATCTAACATGAAACATTAACAAAAAAAGAAATTATTACAAGAAAAATTACAGAGGAAGTACTTTAAGTACTTACATAAATGAGAGTGGATACAGCCCAGGAGACTAAATGAGCTCCAGAATATGCTGATCACACCTCTGTTCAGCTTACACTTAAAAATTGAAGATGTTCCGAGGGATTTTCAAGTAAAGTAAGAGAGACTAAGCTGCAGTCAAGGAAGAACTTCACCAATATGACATACTCCAGATATTCCCCAAACTAGTTTGAAAAGGATTTAAGTAGTAGCATATTAAAATATGAAGCTTCTGCTACCAGCACAGTACAAGGCAGGGAATCCCAGAAACTCTGGGATGATAAACCTTGTGTGTGTTATTCTTCAGGACAGTGGACATCATTAGGTCTTCTTTGAATGATCCTATCCCAAAATGGGATCGATAGTTTATAATGCCATGATAGAGTCTCCCTTTGTGCCTCTCTCTACAAGGCATATTTCTTACCTTTGTGTCTTTAATCTTTACAGTTTTGGTAGTCATTTTGACAGCCAGGAGACTGAGCAAAATACAGACACTATCCTACTGGAAGTCTTACTTTTTATTTTGGTTTACTGAAGTCCCCAAGCTGGATGTAACGAATGGTGCTGATTGTTCAAGAAGTGTAACAGAGACAGACACTAGCCTGCGGGAGCCTAACTTCTTATTTTATAGGGAGAAGATAATTCTCAGGACCCCTTCCCCATTTTGTTCGGCAAGTGGCATCACCATTATACATAAATCAGAAGATAGTTCTTCCCTTACGCTCTCTGGCCCCTCTTCTGACATAGAAGCAAAATTTCATACTCTAGATGTTAAGAGAGATCTGGCTAAAAAGTAAGCCATTTTGAAAATCAGATAAAACATTTCTGGGAACAGAAACCAAGGGTACCCAGCTTCCAAGCTGGCTAGGTGGCTACGGGAAGCAATCAGAGTGTCCTACTCAGCAGCAGGTCTAGCCCCTCCTGACTCAAAGACCCATTCTATAGCTACTTTCCTCAGATGAAAAAGAATCATCTTCCATTGTGGATATCAGTAAGGTGGTGACATGACTTTGCTTGCCCACATTCACAAGGCATTGTTGTTTAGATGTTCAGGCCTCTTCTAATGCAGCCTTTGGCAGGAGGGTCCCTCCCCAATAATGCTTCCTGAGTTAGGGCAGCTTCCATGGCCTATTCTCAGTGGAACATCCCAAAAAAGGAAAAAACTTTTCCTACCTAATAAGATTTCTCAGAATAACCCAGAAAACCTGCACTGGACATGGTGGAAAGCTGAGGCTTGTAAACAAAAATGTTCATTCTACCTTGTTTTCAAATGTGTTCACCTTGTGTCGCAGAGACAAATATAGTTATGTTTTCCATGTTGTATCATAACTGAGGCAGAGAACATAAACATACCCCTCATACAGCAAGGAGACCTCTGCCTGAGTTTTGGTCTGTGTCCACCTAAAGGAGGAGAGGACAACCCAGGGGCTGGGCTATTCTGCTAAACAAGAAACCTCATTAGCAAGTAGGAAAATGTTCTTATTGTCATTAAAATTCAAAATCCTATTACTTGCATTCCATTATTCATAGCAGGTGAGGCCAGAAGAAATATGGACACCTAAGAACCCAGTGTCTATCCCAAATTGGACAGTGCCTCCTGCTGGAAGACCAAATTCTCTCTCCACGATACTATATCTCCCACACTGTCTGTCTATGCTCCTGAACCCTTCTTTGTAGGAAATCGCACTGAAGTAGATAACAACAGAGGCATATCTGAACAGGGAAATGGGAGTTCTTTACATGACTGCTGCCTACACAAAGTCCAACACATCAGACCTTCATTTCTGGGAATGAGTCCGCAACACATCAATCCCTGTGCACTTTACTGAAGGCATCCTCCTGCCTGGAATCAGAGAGCCGAGGTAAGGACCACTCCAGAGCAGAAAGTTTAGCATTGAATTCAGTAGGGAGACCCAGCTATTGCTTTCACTCTCACCTTTGCCCCCTGGGCTGTGGAATCCAAGCTTGCCACCTGCAGCCTCATGCTCTCAAACATGCTCTGAGTGATTGTGTTATAGGAGGAGAGCGAGCTCCCAGGGCTGGAGTCATCCTGCACACAGGTATAATTAATCAAATCAGTGAGCAATACAGTCCTAGGAGGGACCTCTTCTCTAATCAGCCACATGCAGAATAGTTAGTACAGTAAAAATATTCCATGCTAAAATCAGCTCATTAGCAGTACACAGCCTCAGGATTAGTGGCTGGAAACACCAAAGCAAACACTGGCTAGCTTTGTAAATCGTGTGAAACACCTAATATGGAATTATACACAAACTAGCAGATTCCAACTTGGGTTGAGTTTTTATTTCTGCGAGACTGAACACTGGCATAAGGATGAGAGGATGTTATTGTGCATTCCTTCAGGCTGTTACTGCATGAATCCCTCCACCCTCTGCTACCAAATAATAACTAGTGTTAACTTAATATTCAGTTTCTCATATAACAATTAGCTGTATTTAAACCACATAAACTCTGTCATCCTTGCTCATAGTTACCTAACGTCCCTCCTTATAATGATTCGCACTTATAAAGAGTCCCATGTAAAGAGTTCTATGTAAAGAGCTTTAAGCTAAGTCAAGCTCATGTTTTGTTGCATTTATAAATAGTTCATATTACTCGCATATATCAAGAGTTCCCTGTAAAGCATTTATAAGCTAAGTTCATGTTTAATGTAAACAGATGTGATACTCACAGTGTACGTCGGTATATAAAAACTTTTAAATAAATAAATACAATAAATAAAATATCTTTACCACAATGGGCTCAGCCACCCGTCTGGTTACAATATCTGCATTCTCAGCTACTGCCACCTCACTTTTTACAGCAGTCAACTGGAGGAAAGAGAAGAAACTTGCATGTTGAAAAGGAATATATCTTATATGCTGGCATCCAGTAGTTGGACTCCAACCTTTAGAGGACTTCTCTTTTACAGAGTTTGCCCTCCTTTCAGGAGACAGCAAGTTTAGAAATATTCTTCATTTTACCTCTTGTCCTTTCTTAAGCTGCTCCATTTCTGCTGCAGATTCTTCCAGCTGTCTTTTCAGCTCGGCCTTTTCACAGTTCAGTTTCTCCACCACTTGACGTGCTTCTGTAAATTTGCGCATGAGAAATTCCTTCTCCTCCCTGTGGTTGGCTTGAAAGTGCATGAACTCCTTGTAGCGTTCCCGCAGCATTTGGTTGCTCTGGCGTAGCGCCTCTGCCAACAGCATAAAAACATAAGAGATACCATACTGGAACAGACCAAAATCCATCAAGCCCAGTATCCTGCGTCCAACAATAGCTACTCTAGGCCACAAGTATCAAAGAGATCCCAAAAAGCAGTTATTTACCCTTTCAAATAAGACTAAAACAAGGGGATATGCCATGAAGCTAACAACCAGCAGATCCAAAACAGAGATCCCAAAAAGTAGATCTATTTCTTGTTACTCTTCCCTAGGGATAGCAATGACTTTCTTTAGTCTACATGGCTCATAGTGTTGTATGGACTTTTCCAAACCCCACTATGCTAGTCACCTTCCCCATGTCTTCAACAACAGGTTCCACAATTTGATCGTATTGAGCAAAAAAGTGCTTTCTACAATTTGTTTTGGATCTGCTGGTTGTTAGCTTCATGGCATATCCCCTTGTTTTAGTCTTATTTGAAAGGGTAAATAACTAGCCTTTATTTGCTCCTTCCACCCCACTCGGCCATTTCTAACCTGCGCACCTCTTATCATAGAGGAGCTGCAGCATTCCCTTTATTATTTTTGTAACCCTCCTCAGTACCTTTTCCAGTTCCACTCTGGGATGGAGCAACCAGGACCACACATAGTACTCAAGGTGCGCTCGCACCATGGATCGATACAGAGGCAATATGGTAACTTCCGCTTTATCCTCCAATCTTTTTCAAGTTACTCCCATCATTCTATTTGCATTTTTGACTCCCGCCACACACCGAGCTGAGGATTTCAACATATTGTCCACAAGAACTTCTAGGTCCTTTTCTTGGGCAGTGACTCCTAATACAGAACTCAGTATCATGTGCCTGTAGTGGGGATTTTTTTTTTACTCTTTGTGCATCATGTTGCACTTTTTCACATTAAATTTCATCTGCCATTCACATGCCTAGTCTCTTCCTCTTACAAGATCCTTCTGAAGTTACTCACAATCCACTACTGTATTAACTTTCCATAATTCTGTGACGTAGGCAAATTTGAACATCTCAGTCATCACCTTTTTCAGATCATTTATGATCATTTATGAACCTTCAACAGCACAGGTCCCAGTAATCTCCATGGCACTCCATGAATGACTATTCTCCTTTTAGAAAACTGACCATTTAGTCTTACCCTCTGTTTCCAATCCTATCCCATGATTTTTTACATTTATTTTACAACATTTGTTCTCACAAAGTTTCAACAAGCTTTGACTGACACTGGCACACTGGGTGCACTGAGCATGCCCAGCCTGCAATTATCCCTGTGAGCCACAGGTGTCTCCCTCAGTCTTCTTTTTTCCGCTCTGCAGTCAGCATAGCGGTTGGAGCTCTGTGAGGATTTTTTAACTAATTACCTCATGGAAACACTTAACTTTTCACTTCAAAAAACACTTTTCCCTGCACAGGTCTCCCTCCGCGTACGTTTTTACGACGCTCGGTGAGTACTAATTCTTATTTTTTCGGTCGGTTCCTGTCACTATCTTAAGGCTGTTAACTGACTGAAGCCTTCCCTTCCCCCATTTTTCAGTTAACTTTAAACAGCTTGCGAGTATCTCTGTGACACTCTGCTTGCTTATGCTAGTGGGGTAGGGATTTTTTCCTTAACTTTAGGACCTCTGTAGCTTCAAGTCCTTCGTTCCCTGGTACCCTCACGCAGTCGATACCCTATCGCTACACCGGGACCCTCCTAAACCGCCCTGGGCTTTTATATGTCATCAGCGCCCCTCCCCCCACGGTGCCCTGATGCCTTTATCCATGTTTTTTGCTTTTCAGTGCTACCAGGCTTTTTTCCTCCTACGCACTGTTTTTTTCCCTTGGGCTTCCTCGGTGCCGTCCCTACCCAGATGCATGCCATTGACGCACACGCTGTTAGTCACTGCCATGCATACTCGGGTCGCCGCCACCGTTGCCCGAGACACTTTTTAACGATCCCAGGGTCACTTCATCGATGCCACCCCCTTTTTGGGGATTCCATCGATGCCCCATCCTCCCCACCGATGTCCGGCCCTTTTCCGTCGGTGGGCATCTGTGCCACATCGATTTCGTCGGTGGGCATCGATGCCGGATGGTCCCCATCAGTGGACATCAGTGCCGGATGGTCCCCATCGATGGACATCGGTGCCGGATGGCTTGTCCATCGATGGACATCGGTGCCGGATGATTTGTCCGTCTATGGCATCGGTGCCGGATGGCTTGTCCGTCGGTGGCATCGGTGCCAGGTCCTTTTGCATCGATGGACACCGATGCCCAGGTGTTTCATCCATGGGCATCTATGTTAGAATGCATCCATCGAGGGCAGTCGATGCCAGGCTGCTCCCATCGGTGAAATTCGATGCCCAGGTGGGTCCCATCGGTGGGTATCCATGCCGGCTCGATTCCGTGGATGGGCGTTGATGCCAATGCCAGCCTTATGGCTGGCATCGATGCCCATGCCGATTCCAGGACTGGCGTTGATGCCGGGATGGAATTCATCGACTGGGAGATCCATGCCATCGATTCCATACGTGTCCATATCGATGCCACCGACACACGTGTCTGGGGCACCGATGCCATGTACACTTGGAAATCTGAGTCTGTCCAAATCGATACCGTCAACGTCTGTGGCCCTATAGTTGATGCCCGTGGCCATGCCACAAACGGCATAAATGCCCGCCTCCATGCATCGATGCCCTCGACACCTCCGTTTTCCTTCGGTGTCCTTGACGCCCTATTGATTCGACTTCGACTCAGTCGATGCCGGTATCTTTTTCAATAACGGCAATGTTTTTCGATTATTCGATTCCACATCGTTTCAAAGATACCTATGCCAGTGCTGTCAGTGCCCGTCACTGTCATCATTCTCCTGGCCAGTCATCGATGATTTTTCATACCCATTTTGATGATATCCTCGAAGCCCCTTAGGTTGCCTTCAATATCGTCAATACCGACATAGCACCGCCACATAATACCCTCGCCTCCTCACATTGCTCCACGCTTTGGGTTCTTTTTTAAGCCCCGTATTAGCTTAAGACACTCCATTGTGTCAGGAGCAGAGCAGGCGTGCTGACAGTTCGTCATCGATCGCCTTCCAGGACGACGAGGGCTTCCATCTCGGCGCTGGGGAAAGACCGGGCCGAGCACCGTGGCACCCATCATCGCCGACATCGTGATCGTCCGCCGCTGACGCCATCCAGCACATCGGTGCCATCCTTCTCCAGGCTGGACAACGCTCGGGCAGAGCGACATCACCACTGCCATCAGCACTGTTCCTACAGTTTTGGCAGTCCTTGGTGATCCAGAACTTCCGGATCCAGGTCCGACGGCTTCTGCATTGGCGTCACGACACATCGAGCCGCTGTGACGAGGGAAGGGAACATGAGTTCCGTTAGGGCTCCTCTGTTCCTGGCGTGCCCCACCGTCAAGTGGTGTGGGACTATGGCCATCTGTTACACTTAGCAGTCTAAACGCCACTCACGCCTGGCCTGTCTCCTCTGTACCTGTGCCACCATACCGGGTTTCAGAGCGAGATGGACGTTTACGTCCCCGGCCTTACCCTCGAGGACTCCGGAGACCGTCGGAGTCAACAATCTTCACCGGCTCGTCTTGCGGCGATCCACGTCGGATGGTAAGTACCCGCTTCGGCGGCATTCCCATAGAGTTGTGTTCTCCCATTCGGACCGTGGTTCGAAAAGTTCTGGGTCATGTGCCTTTTAGAACTGTATTAGTGTCACATATCGCTATGTTAGCTATGTTAGCCACAATATCAGGAGAACCCCTCTATCTTCTTGGGATTGCAGCAGGGCTTCTTCTCTTGTCAGTAACAAGTCCCTGTGCCGACCAATGCTCTGACTCTTGGTTCCCTCCCAACCAAGGTCCAGCTGCATTGGCTGATCTGCTAAACATGAGATTCAGCAACCATTGCCCCATGTACAAGTCCACCTTGAGGCCTGGCCACAGGTCTCAGTGTCTCCTTGTACAGCATACAGAAATGCGGGTACCACTTACCGCTCACACACCTGCAGGAGCCTACATGATATCCTCCATTGGGACACCTCCTGGTCTCCCATCTGGTCAGATATCAGAGCGGCCACCCCACCTTGTACCAAAGTCCCGGTACACTCCCCCAGGCGCTACGAAGTGCAGAGGGGAGAAGGGAGGGGGGTTGGGGAGTTTTAATTGCACTATTCTTTCTTTTAACAGAAAATAGTTACTCTCCGCACATCCTGGACCTAAGAAAATCCAACTTTCTTTAGACGTCACAGGTACAATGGTATCTTTGGTTACCATCACTCCATACTGCAGTAAGTACATTATTTTAATGTTTCTATGTGCTTTATGGTGAGTCAACATTACAACCCCAAGCTCTGCCGCTGGCACCAGCTTCGGTAAGTGAACTGTCTCTTGCATCACTGTTGGTGAATGCTGTTTTCTCTGCGGAGTGTAACATCATTCACTTTCCTTGCATAGACTACTGCTAACCACTTTCAGTACATGCAAGGAGCTCTCACTTTTTTCAGGACTCACTAAACATTTACTAACTGGGATTACTGTCACTGCCATAAATCCCTTCTGTAACACTTCTGGACACCACAGTCTTAAGACCCTCTTGTCCAGCATGCGCACAGACATTCTGATACATTGTTATATGTCCCTGCGCATATTTTCCATAACCTCAGCCTTTCAACTTTTCATGGTTGGGCTATGGGGTTTCTTCCCACTATGCATTTTTCTCATAATTCAAAACTGCTATGGGTTATATTCAGTGACATTCTATACTCAATGGACCTAAGTGGTTTCATTGCTTTCGTCCCTGATTCTTATCCCAGTTCGAACTAGGACCTAGTCTCCTTCGACTCATGCTCACAATTCCTTAGGGTTATAAAGTTTCTCCTGAAAGCTTTCAACCCATTATGCATCTATTGCACTCCAGCATAGTTTCTCATAAACTTCCTGGACGTTGCACCCATGAGTTATGCCCTTATGCCTTCCAATACTGCTTTTGCAACAATTCTTTGTGCAAACAGACAGACAGCATAGGGACAATGTGCTTTCCAACTCATAAGCACGCATTACCTCTTAGCTGCTCTGCTAGACAGCTGCGCAGCTCTACCCTTGGCCCTTGTTCACTTCATGCGACCTTGGGCCACATATCTAAGAGATTTAATGAACGCTCTATCAGACCTTCTCCACGTAGGTTCTATCCTCTCGAATGGTCTCAATTACATGTGTACAGGGCAAATCTTTTAACGCTGAGTTTAACTAAACTTTCCTCGGCGTCTGCATCATTCCATACGATGCACAGGTTCTGCTCCCTGCACATGTTTCCTATGCGTTCCCTTAGATGCCTTTTCTTCCATCAAAGGCCTCTTCAATATATCTCTTCTGCTGCCTCTCGTAGCCAGCATTCTTCTAATGTTGAACTGGGATGGGGTTCAGTATTCTTTTCCCCACTCCCTGACTGAGATCAGTATGCTTCCCATACTTCTCAATCCATCATATCAGTAACCTTTTATTCCCTCACCAGTCAGTCCCAAATCATAGACTTACTGATGTTCTTAGGTTCTGGTAGCGTCACATAACCTTCTAAACATAAATCTTGCCGTTTAATATGGCAGGCTTTACCTCCTGACGCTAAAAAAAAAAAAAAAAAAAGAGGTATTACCCCTTTTACTTTTCCACCATTTTTTCTTACTCCCTCGGATTCTGTTCTCCAGACATCCTCCACATAGATACACCTTTCTCTTAGGAGGTGTATCGTTTTGGGAGTTGGGTTCCCGTTTTCGGTAATCCTCTCTGAGTCGGCTTACCATGGATTATCCACTGATCAAGCCGCCTCTATTTCTCTAATCACGGAATGAACATGTATATTCTCCTTATAAGTCTCATACATTCTACGTTTGAGCCTTTCCATTCCTCTCTTCCACAGTTTGGCAAGGGAACTTCTTTCCCTCTTAATGTCATTCCTGCCAGCAGGGTCCGTGAGTTATGCACTCTTTCCATACTCACCTGACTCCGTTCCTCTGCCACTGAGTAGTTCTACGCATTCAACTTTCTATCCTTTTCAGGTAGATGTTGTATCTCCTTTCCTCAGGAAATACTCTATTAATTTTTCCTAACCTCTCTCTCTCGCCCTAGGGAGAGAGTGGGTTTTCCACATTCCTGGACAGTAATGCTGCGCTTACATTCTATCTACATTGCACTGCATTCCATGTGAATTCCACTTGACTCTTTCCTTCATGCAAGGGTCCAGCTGCTACTTCCAGTGGCCACACAGACCTAATCCTTCTGATTAAGTGGTCTATATTTCCTTTCCTACCAACAAGCAGACATTTCACTACAACACTGTGGGTATCCACATACTGTTGTGTCCGTCTTAGCCTTAACAGCTTCCCTTTGGTTACTGCTGCTTGTACTTTTTTATCAGGTTGCAGCCTGGAGTCCTCTCCATACCTTCGCAGCCTATTATTGCTTACATTTGACTAGCCGGCATGCTCCATGTTTGGCCAGTCCGCCTACTCTTACTTTTTTCAATTCACTACCCAACATCCTTCCACGAACCCATTATGGTGTTGCGGATGCCCTCCGTTCCCATTTCCACCTCAGTCGTTACGCCTTTGCGCATCTGCGGTGTATCTGGTGCATTCCCGGGCATCCTCAGCTCGGTACTCACCCATTTGTGAGGACTACCATCCTGCTTGTCCTGTGAGAAAGCAAATGTTGCTTACCTGATGTAACAGGTGTTCTCACAGGACAGCAGGATGTTAGTCCTCACGAAACCCGCCCGCCACCCCGCGGAGTTGGGTCTGTATACTTTTATTTTAGTTTCGCTTGCGCTTTTTAGCTATAAGACGAGACTGAGGGAGACACCTGTGGCTCACAGGGATAATTGCAGGCTGGGCATGCTCAGTGCACCCAGTGTGCCAGTGTCAGTCAAAGCTTGTTGAAACTTTGACAGAAAAGTTTTCCGTACAGGGCTCCATCCTCGATGTCACCCATTTGTGAGGACTAACATCCTGCTGTCCTGTGAGAACACCTGTTACATCAGGTAAGCAACATTTGCTTTACCTGCCCTTCCTACGTTCAGGGCGGGGCACAGAGAACATACACATTACTTAAAATACATAAAACAGATATAACAAATTAAAATACAAAGGGGGTAATAAAATAAGACAAGACAGTATATCACTGACAGAGTCATAAATTTTAATTTTAATTTCGGGCCAAATGCACTGCATCAACCAGCTTATCTTTATGAACATGTTTATTTACAACATCAAAAAAATCTAATAGATGTGTAAGGCAAGACTTCCCTTTGCTATAACCATGTCAGCTTTTCACCATTAAGCCATGTCTATCTAAATGGCCAGTAATTTTGTTTGTAAGAATAGTGTCTACCATTTTGCCAGACATAGATGTCAGGCCCACCAGTCTATAGTTTCCTGGATCTCCCCAGAGCCCTTTTTAAAAATCAGGATTACTTTGGCCACCCTCCAATCTCCGGGTGTTGGGGCTGTTTAAAATGATAGGTTACAGACCACTAGCAACAAGTTTGCAATTTCATATTCGAGTTCTTGCAGGATGGATACCACCCGGCCTTGGTGCTTTGCTAAGCTTTAGTTTGTCCATTTGATCTATTACATCCTCCTTTATCCCAGAGACTTGTTTAGTTGCTCAGAAATCACCAAAGTACATTTCCAGTGTGCGTATGGTCCTAACATCCTGCTCCATAAAGAGCGAGGCAAGGAATTCATTCAGTTTTTCTGCTATTATCTTGTGCTCCCTAAGCACCTTTTTTACCCCTTAGTCATTTAGCAACTCAACTGACTCCTTCAGAGGCTTTTTGCTTCAAATGTACTTGAATAAGATTTTATTAGCTTTTGCCTGTGGCAAGCCTCTTCTCAAATTCTCCCTTGGCCTGTCTTACTAACCTTTTATATTTAAACTTCCCAGTACTTGCTTTTGCCTATTTTTTTTTTTTTTAATTTTGGGTTTGCATACCAATTTACAATGTATTAAAATGTATAACTTGCCCTACACAAAGGCCTAGGCAACTTACAAAACAACATTAATAAAAACAAATATATAATGAAAAACAAAGACATAAGAAAGGTAGCTTACTGGACAATCCTGTAATAGTGAGAAAGCTTTAGATACCAAACCTAGCCCCATTCAGTCTTAAGCCTTTTTAAACAGGAAGATTTTTAATAGACCTCTGAATGTCATTTTTTGAGTGATGCTCTTTTGGCTTAAACTGTCTCTTTCAACTCACCATTAAACCATGCTGGCAGTCGTTTGGTCTTCCATCAACATTTTTTTAATACATGTAATATAATTTTATCTGAGCTTCCAAAAATGAGAACTACAAATCTGTGCATGCAGTGGAGTAAAACCAAGACTTGACCTTATGACATGGAGCCAGTTGGCAATCCTAGTCTGTTGTCTATTCAACAGAGACAAAATAAGAGAGAATACAGTGTGCTGCAGCAATTAAAAAAAGTAAACCGAATGTTAGGAATTATTAAGAAGGGAATGGTGAATTAATCTAGAAAATGTCATAATGCCTCTGTATCGCTCCAAGGTGAGACCGCACCTTGAATACTGTGTACAATTCTGGTCGCAGCATCTCAAAAAAGATATAATTGCGATGGAGAAGGTACAGAGAAGGGCGACCAAAATGATAAAGGGAATGGAGCAGCTCTCCTATGTGGAAAGGTTAAAGAGGTTAGGGCTGTTCATCTTGGAGAAGAGATGGCTGAGGGGGGATATGATAGAGGTCTATAAAATCATGAGAGGGCTAGTACGCATAAATGTTAATCGGTTATTTACTCTTTATGATAACATGACTAGGGGGCACTCTGACATTAGAAAGTAGCACGTTTAAAACAAATCGTAGAAAATTCTTTCACTCAACATGCAATTAAACTCTGGAATTTGTTGCCAGAGGATGTAGTTAGTGTAGCTGGGTTTGGATAGGTTCCTGGAGAAGTCCATTACCTGCTATTAATCAAGTTGACTTAGGGAATGGCCTCTGCTATTACTGGCATCAGTAGCATGGGATCTTCTTAGTGTTTGAGTACTTGCCAGGTTCTTATGGCCTGGATTGGCCACTGTTGGAAACAGGATGCTGGGCTTGAAAGACCCTTCGTCTGACCCAGTATGGCATGTTCTTATTGAACTGAGAGGAGACTGAGAAGATGGAGGGTGCAAGAGATGATTGAGTAAGCAGCACTGTGCGTGAGCAAGAAACAGCAAACTGGCAGTGAGAAGTAAAAAAAAAGAAAAGGGTTGTTTACACACTGTGAGAAGCAAGGCTGGCTTTGGGGATGTGTAACCTGTGCTGTCACACAGGGAACCAAACACTTAGGGGGGGGGGGGGGGGGTGCTAGTGGCCCTTTCCGATCTGACTTTTGGCCCAAAGTAGATCCACAGTCCCTCTTCCGATAGGGCCCATTGGGCAAAAAAGAGTTTCATCCAAGTGCCACCCCTTTCTCCCGCAGCCCACTGGGTTCAAGTGCAGTGAGTGTTGCTCCCGCCAATAAGAAAGTAAGTTAGCAGTACCCAGGGCCTGGTATTTCTAAATGCCACTTCCTGCCATCGGCACCTCACTGCCCTGCACGGGGCACTATTTGAATTATGTGGGATACACATGCTGGTGGCAGCAAGCAGTGTTTAGAAGTGCTTGCCTCCACTGCTGCTCTCACGTCAGTGGAACTGGGCTAGGGAAGGAATGGAGGGTAAGTGCAAAGATGGGAGGAAGAGGTGGGTGGTTGGAAGTTAAGAGTGAGGAAGGGTGGACAGAAGATAAAAGTGAGGCTGGGTTTTTTTGTACTGGGGGGAAGGGGCCAGGGGTCAATTTCACTTTTCACACATTTGGCCAGTTAGCGTAGAGCTGGCCCTGTCAGCAAGATTTGTTATAGTAGGTCTGAACCTCCTTTTCTCAATCTCTTTGCTCCTGAGAGAGAGTATGTATGAAATTATAAAACGATATAGACATTATAGATAGCTTAGAGACGTGATGGAAAGGGGATAACCAATGGGTACTGCGATGCCAGGGTATAAATGATATCATGAAAGGGCAGTTCAAATTGGTGAAGGAGGCAATATATGTAAAAGATGGCATACAATGAAGTAGGATTCAAATCCTGCAGGAAACTGTGGATTCCTTATGGATAGACATTCCCTGTGTGATGGGTAAGAGTACGGCAGTGGGTTTATATTAGTGTTCACCTTGCAAAGATGAAGAAACAGTTTGTAAAATGCTAGAAAAAATTAGAAGGGCAAGTTTGGCAGCACAATAAAAACGGGAAATGTCATTTACCTCTATTGACTGGGTCAGAGTTTGTTTTGGATGCCATAAATTACTTTTTCATGGAGCAGCCAGTCCTAGAACTGACAAAAGGGGGAGCTGTTTTAGATCTAGCCCTCAGTGGGATGCAGGAACTGATGCAAGAAGTTTCTGTAGTGGGGCTGCTTTAGCTATAGCAGTCAATTTAACATAATCACTGGCGTGAAGGACATGTAGTAAAACCACTGCACTTTAAAATGGAGACTATGATAGAATGAGGAAATTAGGAAGAAAAAAAAACTAAGGTGTGATTGGAAAGGCTAAAAGTTTGCATGAGGTGCGAGCTTTGTTTACCGAATTCCTAACATTCGGTTTACTTTTTTTTTTAATTGCTGCAGCATACTGTATTCTCTCTTATTTTGTCTCTGTTGAATAGACAACAGACTAGGATTGCCAACTGGCTCCATGTCATAATGTCAAGTCTTGGTTTTACTCCACTGCATGCACAGATTTGTAGTTCTCATTTTCTTAAATAAGTAAATGGGAAAATCAATGACAAATCCATGTATGCAGTAAATCATGCCCTGGGTCAGCCTACTCCTTATTACATGGGGAAAGGTGGCAACCCTATAGCAGATTATAGTCTGTACACCACACTGATGTCCATATTCAGAGACACTGAGTCAGAAAAAGGAAAATTATCAGGTTAAATGCTGACTTGGGAATATAATTATCCAGCTGAAATTTAGCTGGATAATGCACAGGCATTCTTGGGTGTTTCTGGGAAGAGTTAAGTTAGCTGGATAAGTTATCTAGCTAACTGTGAAATTCAGAATTAGCTAGATAACATATCAGTCTAACTTTGGTCGTGTCAGAGTAGTCCTAAACTTAGCCGAATTATGACTATCTTTAAGATAACTTGCTCTATTCAATAGTGCGGCTGCACCACTGAAATATCCCTTCAAAATGAACCACATAATCTTATCCGCTAACTTTGCAATCCAGCCAGTGACCAAATATTACCCCCTCCCCCCTATTACTAACTTCTTTTCTTACAGAGAGTTCAGGGGTTTAGTGGAGCCTTAACCTACCTCTCAGATCTTGGTTCTCCACCATAAGGCGCTGAATAACTTCATGATTCGCCATCTCCGATGGGAGCTGCAACATGGCTGATTTCCCCAGAGATGATGCACCACCGATGATATCGAAGTCACTTCCTGGACTCCCACTAGGCTGCACCATTTCACAAGTCTGGCTCTTCTGATTCACATTCATTCAGGCCAGCTAAAAAGTGGGATCAAAGCACCATGAGTCCAGTGTAGACCTAGCAATCACCAACACCTTCAATACAACTTTATAAATAAGAATTTCCCAGGTGACATTTTTTTTTAGAATAAAAAAAACACTTCATATGGTTTCAGGTGAATCGTGTGACAAATATAAAACTTCTTTTTCCGATAAAGCAGGCTGAATTAGCCATTACATGTGGGTGATGTCATCCAGCAGCACCAAAACGGACTCATCTCTCCTAGCTAGTAAAGCTTTGAACTCTACTGAGCAGGTGAAAGAGTTCCTGTGCAGGTGTTGCCTCCTATGTCATTTTTTGGCCTAGAACAGCATGGAGGTGTACTCAGTCTCTCTGTTTTTCAAAATCCTTTAAAATTTGTGTTTTTTTCATTATTTTCTTTACTTTTAGTTGCCTTGCTGCACTGTGGCACCAACACCACCTTTGCCTGCTCAAAATGATCAGCAAGAAGAAACCCGCAGGGAGCAGGTTGAAGAATTGCATATGTGGTAAGAGGAATGAAGAAGCTCCTCAAAGTCTTCTCCATTGGCCTAATCAAAGCCAGGGGCTCAACTGATACAATCACCCTGCATCGAACCAGAGTCGGCACTGAAGAAGCATAAGTCAGCATTGGCACCATTGATGCATGCACTCAATATGACCTATGCGCTCAACGCGCATGACTCATTCTGATGTATCTTGATGCATCAACCCACCATTCTAAAGGCCCAATGATGCACAGCGCAAAATGAGCATGGTTGCCCGTTTGAAGCCAATCACTTTGTTACAACTAATGCATGCATCGACAAAAACATCCTTGCTTTAATAGACCCTCGTATTTAGAAAAAAGGTCATAAACATACATAGAAATGATGGCAGAAAAGTTCCACTGGTCCATCCAGTCTGCCCAGCAAGTTTATGGTAGTCTCTGCTAGAGATGTACCTTCTAACCCACTTCAGGATACACCTAACCATGCATCACCCTGGAACCCCTGTTACATTTACAGTTCATGGAAAAGGTGAGGACAAAGGTTAAAGTCAAAGACCCCCGCTTACAAGTCTTCGGGCCCCTCCAGATATTGGACGTCCCATTAGATCCACAGCTTTCCCAGTTCACAACATTCTAGGATGAAAAGATAGGAAGCACCTCTATCTCTGGCGTTCCTACAGCTAAGAAGCTGGATCTCAAATACAGAGTCCAAAGATTTCTGGGATTTGGAGTGATACCACATCAGTCAATCGTCAGGGAGTCTGAACTGAAAAAAGGTTGCCAGATAATTTTGGCAATAAAGTCTTTCAAAACTTCATGCCTACTGTCCATATCTCTATGCACCAGTTCTATATGGTGCAATATCCTCATGACTGTATTCCAAATCGGAAGGCTTTTCTACAACCTATGGAAGAAGTCTTATTACCCACAACTGCTTTTTTTTTTTTTAACAACTTTATATAAACAATTTTTTTGTATACAATAGAGACAAAACAATACTACATACTCCTCATATACATCGAAAAAGAAAAATAAACACCACCATAACTGAGAGGTTATATAAAAGAGGAACAACATTACCATCAATCTATGGTAATCCACCATACCAAAAATAGAAGTATATCAAATTCAGGTATGTTCATAAAAAGTGTAATAAAGACCCCAGATTTTATATTTAAAGGTTTCATATTTACTATTATATCTTAATTTCTCAATGTCAGCAATATTCCACACCTGAGCCTGCCAGGAATCAAGTCCAAATTAGATTTCCAAAAAAATGGCAACAATAAATTGAGTTGCCTAAAGGAACTGACCCACTAATTTCCTATGTTTTACTGGAATTGTGGATCCATCCCATCATCCTAAGAGTCCCAACTTAGGTGCAATGTGTATCGTAAAACTAAGGATGTCCACAATTTCCTATGTGACCTAATACCAAAAGTGTCACACATCCTGGCATCCCCACCATATATGCATGTAAGTACCAATTTCACCACAGCCTCTCCAACAAGTGCTATTGGCACCCAAGAATAGAAAATAGGAGTGCGGTAAGTTCTGTACAATAATTTGACCAGATATAGAGTGAGCAGAAAACCAGATGCTTTTCCAGGCTTTAGCATCCAAAGTTATTAATCACTTATGTAGCAAAGTGGCACCCAAATCCATGTTCTAAGTATGTATAATGGTTTGAGGGATGGAATTACCAAATTTATCAAGAAAAAAGGAAAATTGGTTCTTACCTAATTTTTGTTCCTGAAGTACCACAGATCAGTCCAAACAAGTGGATTTTGCATCCCTGCCAGCAGATGGAGGCAAAGAACAAAAAAAATCTGAGGAATTGCTACATATCCGAGAATGCCACCTGCAGTCCCTCAGTATTGACCTGCACCCAAGCCAAACTAAATTTAAAACCAAATTTCCCCCTCTTTATCAGGGTGAACATCAAAACCAGGTTTGGAGCCCCCTGAACTGGAGCACCACACCAACACCAAGGAAACCAACCAAACCCGGGCATCCTATAGGCTCTGAATATACACATACTGAAATCTGATCCAGTTTTATCAATGCAATCAGAATGGTTTTCGCAGATAAGGGGCTGGGTCTCTGGACCCCTTCAGCCTTAAAAATCTCCTTCATGAATGAAAATTAGCAGGTAACAACCAATTTTCCTTTCCTGTTCATACCCCAGATTAGTCCAGACACGTGGAATGTACCAAGACACCTCTACACTAGGTGAGCATTCAAAAGACTTGTTCTCTACACACTCTTGCCAAACAAACATCTGCTCACCTGGCACTCGAACATCCAACCAGTAATGACAAAAGAAAATCTGTAGTACAACCACGTTGCTGCCCTACAGATCTCCTGAGACAACACCAGCTGATACTCAGCCCAGGAGGCTGCCTGCACCCCAGTAGAGTGCACTTGCAACCCCAATGGAATCTTCAGACCCTTGCATAGATAGGCTGACAAGATAGCTTCTTTCAACCAACAAGCAATTTATCCTTAGAAGCTTTACTTCCCTTCTTTGCTCCCCCGAACAAGACAAACAGATGATCCAACCATCGAAAGCTACTGGTGACCTTCAGATACCACAACAGAATCTGGCAAACATCCAACAAATGAGGTCCCTCACCCCTGGAGTTTCCAATGGCATTCGCAGTGCAGTGCTGACTTTCTGGAGGTCCAGAATGGGTTGAAATATGCCCTCCATTTTGGGAGCGACGAAATAAATCAAGTATCTTCCCCAGTGTCTTTCCAGCAGTGGAACCGGTAGTCGCTTCCAGCCTTTGCAGATGATGCAGTATATCCCAAACCACCTCCTGTTTGGTTCTGGAGACAGATGGGAAGCCATGAAGACCTCTCTGATCGGACGAGAAAATTCTAAGGTATAGCCTTCTCTTATCACCTCTAGAACCCACTGGTCCAATATGATCTTGATCCACTCTTCATAGAACAGGGATAAACTCCCTCCTACAGCTTCCACTGAAGAGTGAACCAACCAGACTTCATTGCGAGGTCGTTCTTCCTCCGGTCCCCGACCGGAACCATCCCTGAAAGTCCTGAGGGACCCCTGAAAGGACTGTCTTCCCGAGGTCTACTTCTGCCCAATTCTAACATCCCTGCACTGGCTTCCAATTAAATACCGAATCGAATACAAAATATTAACCATTGTACACAGATACATGAGAAACGAACCAACTGGTTAAGCGAAGAGATTAAACCTCACGAACCACACAGAAACCTGTGCTCTGCCAACAAAGGTCTCCTATCAATTCCTCCCCGTCGATCAACACAACTTACCTCTATAGGCGACCGAGCAATCTCCCTCGCTAACCCCAAACTCTGGAACACACTACCGACTGAACTAAGACTACAACCCAGCCTGAAAACCTTCAAGAAAGAACTTAAAACATGGCTTTTCACCAAAGCCTACCAAGACTCACACTGAAATTACCATATCCCTCCCACTACACAATATGACAGACCTTTCCCATTCAGAAAGACAAGCACATTACCGACTGAACTGAGCAACTATACATTTCACCCCTTTCTTCTGCATCACCGAAGCATATTTGAAACCCTCCATGATCAACCAATTTGACACACCAAAGTTATGACACTACCCGAAACAGCTTCCCAAATATTCTGTTACTTGCACATGCTTTATAATTTAACCTTTTTTTCTTCTAGAACATAACCTATGTTTATAATATAACCTATGTTTTATATTATATTTTTGTTCTATACTTATACCCTTGTTACCCTTGAAAAATATCCTTGTTACATTGTATTTTTCTACCAGCCTATTACAAGAAACCCACCCCCTACAATAATTAACACCTTTCTGACCTCCACAACCCTCCTACGTAAAATCTTTAATCATGTTAACCCAATGTTAAAATCTTTGTAAACTATTGTGATGGCAATACCGAACGACAGTGTATAAAATTCTATATATAAATAAATAAATAAATATTGCAGCTCTCCTGCCAGACTAAAACCATCTCATACCCCAAAAACTGGATCGTGGCAAGAAGGTCTTCTTGACACTTTTCTTATCCTCCAGCAACTTATTCCCTTTGGACTCCCCTAGATGGTTCATTAACTGCTCCAGAACCTCTCCGAACAACAGCTTACCCTTGAAAGGAAGATTACACAGCTAGCTGCGACTTAGATCATACATCTACTGATCAATTATATAACCACAGGAGTCTCCTCGCTCGTACTGTGGAGACCATAAACCTGACCAATGTCCGGACCAAGTCATACAAGGCATCAGCCACCTCAGCCTCCAACCAGGCCGCCTGCTTGGAGTCTACTTAGGTGGGCTCATTCTCCTGAGCCTTCTGCACCCAATGCAAAACAGGCCCTCTGCATTAAGTTACCACAGATTGCCTCCTGGAGACTCAAGGCTGAAACTTCATACATCCTTTTCAACTGAATTTCCAGCTTGTAGTTCTGGATATTCTTTAGCGCATTAGACCCTGCCACTGGAATAATCTTCTTAGTGACCGCTGAGACTGCCACATCCACCTTTTGGCAGCTTCAAGAGCTCTAAAGTCTCCTTCGTCAGCAGGTACAACTTTGCCATCACCCTACTGATCGTCAAGCCGGCCTCCAGAGACTCCAACTCCCAGTTCACCAGCTTTTTCATTTTCTTGGGCAATGGAAAAGCCTTCGGTGGACCATGTCCTCATTATCAAAATCCTCCTGGGTAAACTTTATCCCCAGCTCCTCCAAAACGTGAAGGATGAGAGGTCTCAACTCTTCCAGATCAACCGGACAACTCTCGGATATTCTCTTTCCATAACCGGTACCTCATCAGGTCACTCACATCCTTACTTGTCTCCAGGTATCCAGCCGGACTGCCCGCTGCAAGATCTGCTCCCGGATCACCTCCTGCCACTTGCGGATCAGCCGAATCCTGTAAATCCTCAGTATCATGATCTCCCTCCTGCGAGGGATGCGCCAATCCCAGGCGATGAAACATAGAGCCTGAACCTTCAGCAGGAGCCAACTTGGGCCTCTTTGAAGGACACTGTGGCTTCCCCTCCTAGGGGCTGTTTCCCATCTGGCCAAATAGGCCTTATGGAGAAGCAAAACAAAATCCTCTGAAACTTCCTCCAGATCCCCATCAGGTTCCTCATCCAGATCCCACTTCCACCTTTGGAATCGTCCCCGGATAATTGTAACATTTCGGAAAGCAAAGAAGGGGAACCCCCAGATCCTGCAGCGCTGCTGCCTGCCTGCCATGTGCCTCAGCAAATACTGCTGCACTCTCAGCCTCCCTGGGAGCATCTGCCATGGGCCCTGCGAGCAAATGCCCTCCAGCCCCTTGCAGCCTCCGCGGAGGTTCCCTTACCTCCAGAAGCACATACACTGCAAAGCATAATCGCATTAAACTAACCACGTCGTGAGCCGTAGGCCCAACAAGCTCTGCCTCGTTGAGAAGCCGGCGTCATCAGGCCTACCACATGGGCACATACGTGCAAGCTGCCTGCTGGAGAAATTCCTGCAACAGTCCTGGTCACAGTCTCAGATGAGCCCTGGATCCCCTGGTTTCGTCGGAACGCCAAACAAACTTCTCCCCACAGCAATTGCCACCCAGCAGCAGCTTGGCCACTTCCTTTGGCTTCCTCCTTTTTATTTATTTCTTTTTAAAGAGCCACAGCACTAGAAGAAAAACAACTATCCCAGAAAAGGGTATATTTTCCTGCTGCTGGCCTTCAGCATGGAGGAGACGCCCTTTGAGAGAATGAGGCAGCCAGGACCCCTGGCTATCAGGCCCCCGGGATGGTGCAGGCAGGGTCAGTCCAAGAACTACCAACCCCCCACTCGCCTGGTTCCACCTGAGGGATGGTCCACAAAGCCATCTAACACCTCAGGGGGCACTCCAAGCTGATTTCTGACTTGGAAATTCCTCTCTTTTCTATTTTTTTTTAAACTACTCTCTCAGTCTCCAGGTTTGCTTCTCTACCATCTGCTGGAGACAGAGAAATACTGAGAGACTGAATGCCTCACAGTTTTTTGTGCTCTGCCTCCATCTGCTGATAGGCATGCAAAGCCCATTTACCTGGACTAATACGAATAGGAATGCCCCAATAAATAGTGGTAATGCCCTTGGCAAAAAGCATCCTTGTCACTTAAATGATTCTCCATCCCATTCAGCGTTCACAAGGGCCTGGCAAGATCAAAACAATCCCCTAAAGCATGTCATAATTGCCAATACTGAGCATTAGAACTGGAAGTAAGATCAAATTCCAGAGCAAGCATATGAAAAACCCAGAGTCATCCCATAATTGGGCTACGAAGACTAATCCTATATCCCTCCAGTCTCAAACCACAGAGGAAAAGGTACAATAATAGGATTCTCAGAGATAGGAACTATAGGAGACATCCTCACCCTCTTTACATAGAAATCGAGTAACTTGTTTCCAGATTTGCAGGGTAATATAATGGGGCTAGCCCTACATATCCTATTGGAGAAAGTCTGTGATAAAAAAGGGAGTATAGCCAAATTAATTGCTTCAGATTTATCTCCAGCATGCATCACAAAGTAGTTTGTACACTAAACTATGCAAGTTCGGCAGAGCTAAGCCCCTTTGGGGTACCCAAAGCCGACTCAGCTTTATTCTAGCTTGCTTATGTGGCCAAATAAATTTAGACATAGACTTGTTTAGGTCATCAAAGGCAGTAAGTGGGATATTACAGGAGACATGTTGAAATAAATACAATAATTTTGGTAATATATTCATTTTAAGGAGATTTAACTCTGCCTGCCCAGGAAATAGTCAAGGGCTCCCACTCTTACATATCCCGATTAATTTTTCCTATCAAGGGAACACAGTTTTTGGAGTATAATTCTTTGAGATCTCTAGGTATAAAAATCCCCAGATATTTAAAGCTGTTGGTCATTACCCTAAAGGCGGACGGGTCAGGAATCTTTATCGAAAGACCCAGAAAAAAAAATTTTGGATTTATCAAAAATTACCCAATAACCAAAAATGGAACCATAATCTGAAAGAAGGTCTAAGAAAGTCTGACCGGAAGACACTAGAGATGTTAAATATACCAAATCATCATCTGCGTAGAGGGAGAGCTTCTGATCCTACCCCTCAAGCCAAACCCCCTTGTATATGAGGATGCTGTCTTATAGAGACTGCAAGAGGGTCTACTGCCAAGTCAAAAAGTAACAGAGAAAGAAGGCATCCCTGCCGAGTTCCATGGGCTATAGTACTGTTAATGAGAAGACGAGCCCTGGGACGCGTATACATAGCTGCGATCCACGAAATAAACCGATCATGTGACACGACTTAAAAAAAAAAAAAAAAGAACCAAAGAAGCCGATTAAAGGCTATTTCCGCATCAAGGTATACAAGTATACCCCGACAAACCCCTGCACTGGAATTATATTAAATAGTCTCTATGTATTAGCTGTGGATTCCCAACCCTTTACAAAACCTGTTTGATCTGTGTATACCAAATCAGAAAGAATGGAATCTAGTCCCAGTTGTAACACTCTGGCTAAAATTTGTACATCACTATTCAAGAGAGAGATTGGCCTGTAAGAGCCACAATCTAAAAGCATCCTTCCCTTTTTTATACAGAAGAGTTATGGTAGCACCAGCCATGTCCCTGAGAGTAGACCCAGAGTCTCCAGCTGCATTAAAGGATGAAAGAAGAAAAGGAGCTACCTCGGATAACATTTATTCGAAAAAAAAAATCTATATGAAATTTATCAAGCCTGAAGCCTTTATCCTTCAGCAACACCTTAACCACATCCTGGACCTCTAACAAAGATATGGGAGCCAATAGTTTCTATGTTTCTATGTTTCTATAATAGTATCATTTTGGGCAACGGTTAGTAAGTGGGGAAGTTCAAGCTGGTTCACAAAACCTTTGATTAATCGCCCTGTCGACATCATTAGGCCTGTCATACAGCTCAGAAAAAGTACTGGACAAGTGTTTGCTCTCGAAGTCTGTTCTGACTCCATCTGCTGGACTGGGGGACATAACCCACCGTCTGGACTGATCCTGGTACGTACAGGGAATTGCTCTATTTCTAGAGGATCAGAAGTAAGGCCCATAGTTTGCCTATTAGCCTGCAGAATATTAAACCTACATGATTTTTTTTTTTATGGCTCTAGCAAGAAAGGCCCTTGGTTTATCACCTTATTCATAAAATTTCAGCTTAGTGTACTTTAATTTTGCCAACCTCAAGGGATTGTCATTCCCGTCTGCATTTGTCCAGTGATCGAAGAGTCCAAGCCAAACAGTCTCATGTATGTTGAACCTCAAGATCTTTAATTTTAGCCATAAGGGTTTCACTTTGCAGCCTATGTTCCTTTTGAAGAAAACTTGCATAATTTATTATCTTATCCCTAAGGAATGCTTTAAACGTATCCCATCTAAGAACTGGTTTATAGGGATTTTCAGGAGTATGGATTTTTAACGACGACATTGCTCCCTAAACCAGCTCTACAAAATGTTTATCTCCCAAGAGGGAAGTATATCTCCAAGTAATGGACTGAGGTTTGGAAGTTCCAAAAAAAGAGAAAAAAAAAAAAAAAAGGTGAATTAATAATAGACTTTCCCCAAACAATCTAGCTGACTAGAGGGGAGCCGCATGGTCTGCCATCTGCATCTGCTGGAGATAGAGAAATACTGAAGGGATGCAGGGTGAACACTGTCCTGATATAGGATACCCTTTCAGTTTTTCTCTGTCTCCATCTGCTGGAAAGGAGGCTCAACCCACTGTATGGACTGATCTGGGTACGTACAGGGAAAAATCAGATATTGTGCTAGGCAAAACTACATTGTTATCTGGGTTACAAAATCAGGCGTACACATAAAATAGCCAAAACAGCTGTACATATTGTGCTTTGGAGAGAAAAGGGTATAGTCCCTTTTTTGGGGATGTTGGTGCCTCCATATTGTCTATAAGGAAGAAAGTATCAATCAAATCATGCATGACTAAAAAAAAAAGATATGTGACCTGACCTAGGCGTGGAGGACTTATGTAGCAAAGGATCCGGCAAACATTCTAGTACCACCCATACATAAACCCAAAGATAGGTATTTTATCTGTTAAAGAATGATAAAACTTGGCAGAGAGTCTAAATTAAGGCCATAAACATTCACCAAAGTAAAGTGAAAGGAACAGAGGGATCAAACATACATATTTCCCTTCAGGGTCAGAAAGAGAATGATGCAGTTAGTGGCAGACTTATGTATAAGAATGCACACCCTCCTACTTCTAGAATTAAATGAAGAATAAATTTGCCTCACCCACCCAAATGTAAGTTTTTCATGTTCTAATTTAGTGAGATGGGTTTCCTGAAACTGATTCCTACTTGCATACTGAAGAATTTGTTTCTTTTTGATAGGAGATGATAGCCCATTAACATTCAGGGATGCACATGTTCCAGAAGTGTACAGCAAACATTACAAGCAGAAGCCTATACCGTATACAGCATTCAGGACAAATCCAACTGAGTTAAGGGAAAAGGAACCAGAAGCAATGTGAGAATACCCTCTCAGCTGATTTATGAAAATCCAAATAAAATCACCACAATTATATATATGCCATCTATTCCAAATAATTAAACGTAACTCCCCAATTTATTTATTTTCTTTTACATACCGACATTCGATCGAAATATCACATCGGTTTACAGGAAACTGTGTCCCCAAGAGAACAAGCCCCTCCCCTCCAACCCAACAACGCCCTGGTTTCCTCCAACCCTAGAGCATTCTACCCAACTAAGTTTTCTCTTCTGGAGAATTAACTTAGAGCCCTTCCTCCTCACCATCAACTCAACAAACCTAGTAAACAGATCAGAAAAGCAGGCCAATACTGTAAAAAAAAAAAAAAAATGCGAGAGCGCCGGCGCTCCGATTTGAGTTCCCCCTCTCCTGGGCGCGCGATTCTCTATTTAAATGAGGTGTCGCGCTAATAAGGAGGCGCTAAGGATAATAGCGTGTCCCTATCGCTCTCTTTTTTTTTTATTAGCGAAGACGTGGCTGTCAGCGGGTCCGACAACCGATGCTCTATTTTACCCGCGTCTGTTTTTGAACCCGCTGACAGCCACGGGTTAGGCAAACAGACGCCGGTAAAATTGAGCATCTGTTTTTTTAACCTGTTGACCGGTGGGCAGATTAAAAAAAAAAAAAAAATTTAATTTTTGGTTCCTCTGACTTAATACCACTAGGATTTTAAGTCGGAGGGTGTACAGAAAAGCAGTATTTTCTGCTTTTCTGTACATTTTCCAGGTTGCTTAGAATTTAACCTTGGGCAGGCATTAATTGCTTAGAGTAAAATGTGCGGCTTGGCCGCACATTTTACTTTCAGTATCCCAGGTGACTAATAGGCTCATCAACATGCATTTGCATGCGATGAGCACTATTAGTTTTCAGGGGGTTGGCCATGCATTTTTGATGCGCTTTTACCCCTTACAGTATTAAGGGGTAATAGACGCAGGTCGGAAACACGGGGCTGAGCACACCATTCTGTATCGGCCTGAAGGCATCCCAGCACATCCAGTCCCGCCCATCTACCATGACCACCCTTCCAAGACACACAGAAGCACAGTCCCCCGAACAAACAAAGCTGGTTGCCCCTGTAGGAGTAATCTTGAGACAAAGGCTCCGTTTCAAATTGAAACACCACCACCCCCAAAACAACTGACCCCCCCTCACCCCAGTCCAATTTCCCAAACAACATTCCATCCACAGTTCTGAAAAAAGTACATTTAAAAAAAAAATTACACTAAAAATGAAAAGTTTGTTCCAGAAATAAAATAAAGAAGTGCGTTTAAAGTCACGGGTTTGTCCCTTGCATTTCTCATGGTTAATGTCACCCCTCGAAGAAGCCCAGATTTCCAAAGAAGTAGATAAAGCCATAAAACAAACAGCCAATAACCAACTTAGATTATTGCCTGAGGGTCATGAAGTAAGCCCAGTCGCCAACACTGACACATTTAAACACAGAAACATAGAAATGACAGCAGAAAAGGACCAAATGGTCCATTCAGTCAGCCTAGCAAGCTTATGGTAGTATCTACCACACAGGTTATTCCCCTTTTTCCTCTGCCTTTGAAGCAGAGAGCAATGATGAAATTGAATCAACAGTGTCAAGGCTTGGTGGTTAGGGGTAGAAACCCCTACACCAGCAAGTTACCCCCATGTACTATCTTTTTCATTTCCATTCTCTAGCCTTTAGGGATCCATAGTGTTTATCCCATGCCCCTTTGAATTCTTTCACTGTTTTTGCTTTTACCACCTCTTCTGGCAGGGCATTCCAGACATTCATCATCCTCTCCATAAAGAAATATTTCCTGACATTGGTTCTGAGTCGTCCTCCCTAGAGTTTCATTTCATGACCCCTATTTCTACTGATTTCTTTCCAATGGAAAAGGTTTGACAATTGTGCATCATTAAAACCTTTCAGGTATCTGAAGAACTGTATATTTCCCCTGCAACTCCTCTCTTCCAGGGTATACATATTCAGATCCTTCAACCTCTCATAATTCTTCTGATGCTGACCCCATACTGTTTTGGTCACTCTTCTTTGGGCTGTCTCCATCCTTTTTTAGATATGGACACCAGTACTAAATGCAGTACTTCAGGTGAGGCCTCACTAAGGACCTGTACAGGGCGTCACACCTCATTTTTCTTACTGGTTATTCTTCTCTATGCAGCCCAGCATTCTGGCTTTAGCTATTGCCTTGTCACATTTTTTCACCACCTTTAGATCACCAGACACTATCACCCCAAGGTCCCTCTCTCACTCCATGCACATTAGTCTTTCATCACCCATCACAATCAGTTCTTCTAGATTACTGCACCCCACATGCATGACTCTGTAGCTGAGCTGCAGCCACACCATTAGGCCATTGCAATACTGTGTGCTCAGGCTAGCGCACAGGTTGATGCACATCCATAACTCCTTATGCAATAAGGAGATTAGCTCATCCAAAATAGTGCGTAGCTAATAGCACTCACCACATGTAAAAGCCATGTTGATGAAGCTATTATCTATTACCCCTTTATGTAAAAAATAAGTGTGCCTGATGCACATATTTTTACCCTCATAAATTAATGCCAGCCCTATCACAATATTAGTGTAAAAAAAAAAAAAAATGTCTTGCCAGCAATCAGGTTAGGGAAACGGATGCTCAGTTAACAAGCATCCATTTTCCTAATCTGTGGCTGTGCACAGGTTAGGAAAACAGACGCTCGTAAAATTGAGTATCCGTTTTCCTAAGCCATGCACAGCGACTTCTCCTGGGCACCCAATGCCATGGATGAATTAGGGATGCACAATTTATCCCTAGTGCATCCTTTTTTATGACAGTGGCTCATTTGCCGGTTGTATTGGGTGCATGTTGTTAGCATGTTGGTATTTCATTGGCCTGCATTTTTCTCCGACCAAGCCCCCACCTAGCATTGCATCAGACATCCAGGACCTCCTCATACAATCACTGGAACCTGTTGAACTATAAGAGAAAATAAAACTGCAAGTCCCAAGGTGCAAGAACCCCCCTTCTTCCAGTAGACACACAGCTCCCAGTCTTCCAAATCCATCCTGACCCTGCCTCCACCCCCAAACTATATAGTAAACTGAAAGTACACAAAAGACTGCTGAACCAAAAGAAACAAATAAAGCTCAGCCACCACAATGCACCGATATCCTGGTGCTCCCCAGACCTCCCAGCTGAAGAGGACATACAAAAAGAATGATAAAAGAAACAACTCAATCCTTTTCCTGCTGTGGGGACATTTTCTTAGCAGATTTCAGTCTCCCCGCACTGTTCTAGAAAGCGCTGCACTCCCGTAGGCGATTCAAAAATATGTTTATTATCGTCAAGGACTTTGAGACGTGCAGGGGAAAGTAATGCGTAGGAAGGTTTTCTTCACGGCTGCAAAACTTTCCCTCTTTCTGTAAGGCGGCAGAAAAACTTGACTCGCTTCCCCTTTAAAATATCTCCTTTAGCTCGAGCCCTATTTTAGGATGTGCACCTTATTCGGATACCTGGGAAGCTGCAAAATAACTATCGGGGGGGATGTTCATTTGGGCCCGGAGAGAGTATAGGAGCTCCATCCGCCCGCTCTGTTTTTAAGCTCTCTACCCCCACCCCACACTTACAGGCATAGCGGGAACCTCCGAGATCCAACAAGTGAAAAGGCCGTCGGGTGAGAGCCTTCCTTACCCTCCAGGAACCCTACCAAATGGACACGTTTCCGCGTTAGGATGCGAGAGGTGTCTCACTTCCTGTTTATTTTCTTTTCCGGAATCCGAATGATCTGTCACTGTCACAAGCTGCAGAGAAGATGATGGAGAACAAAAATGTGGCAAGCAGGGCCGGCGGGTCATAGAGATGTAAGCACGAGACAGGAGCGACCTCTGTTAGCGTGGAGGACCAGACGAGCTATAATGCGATAGTTCTGTGGTTCGGAAGGGCGCGGCTTACCTGCCATCAGATTTTTTTTTTTCCTGGTGGGGAGAGAGAGAGGAGGCGGGACCTTTTTTTTGGTCTCGAAGCTGATTGGCCCTTACAAGGTCGGAGGTGGGGTTGTTATAAGCGGCATTAGGGTCGCGCGCCCGTTCTGGGAACCCTGGGTTTGACTGTAACGGCTTCTGATTGGCTGCTGCCTAGGTCTCGGTTTGCCTAGCCCGGCGTGGGGTGGTGGAGGCGTGGAGTGACGCCATCGGCGGGGCGGTAATGGGGATCGGGGCCTGTGGGGGTGAGTTGCCGAGAGGATCTGCCGCTGCTGTGCCGGTGCTGAGACAGGTGCGAGCTCGCGCCCTCCCGCCCTTCTCTTCTCCGCGGGCTCAGTTCCCGTGCCTATCCACGCTCTAAGCCTGTGCAGTGCAAACGAGAGGAGAATTCTCATGTCCCTATAATTGCCTCCTGGCTGGGAATTATTAAAAGCTTCCGTATTGGGAAGGGTTCTGCCTCACTATCCGCGTGGTGTGCGTTGGCGGTGATTTCATTTCTAATGAATTTGCAGTTTCCCAGTGACTGCCCTATAGAGTTGTTCTGTACTTTGGGTTGAAAGCAGGTTGCAACATTTTGCCCGATAATCGGTGCAGAAAGGAACATAGTGCCTAGAAGTTAGCAAAGGCAGAAACAGTAAGGGGGTTTTCTTTGTAATTTAGTAATATGTATTTAGAGCAGCATTACTAGAGAATATAGTTTAGAATAGATGCTGTAGTTCAGTGCTCGGCATATGGTTTTCCGCTGCCCGTGAGGATTTGGAGATGTGCTTCATTCCATAGTGGCAATGAAAAGTTTTGACAGCGCCTGCCTCTGGAATTCTTCTGGCTCCCTCTAGGTGGGAAATATCATCGTAATTGATAATCCATTGACGAGCAGACTTCGGGGGAGGGATATGGATTTGTAAAAGGGCACATCTCCTCTTCAGGCAAGCGGAAAGACATAAGAACTAGGAACTAGACCCAGGAGTAGACAAATCGAAAAACAGGTAAGTTGATCTAGCAATACTGCTGCTGCTTAAATGGGCTTTTAAACTACTAGTATTTGGCAGCACTGGCACAGGGCGAGTATTAGATACTTATATCATGATACCTGTACCTGGGTATAAATAGACCAAACCCCAGAGTCTGCTTATCTTCGGTACTGAGAACCCTGGCACTGCAAGCAATTGATACTCCTAAAGCTCTAAAATGCTCCTTCAAGTTTGTGATGCACTAATCGACATCCTGCCTAGTGTATCCCGAGGATACAGCAGAAAGACTTGGCAGAATGTGTCCTTCACCTCCAGATGCAGGGCACTGTAGTTTTTCTTCAGATTTTTTTTTTTTTCATTTGTAGATTTTTAGTTGTAGACCAGTCGTCCTTGGATGTGAGGTCATCATGCTTCTCCTTTGCCATATGCCTCTGAGAGGCCCCTGAACTTATTTTTCTCATCCTCCTTGCCAATGGGAAATCAGTTCCGTAATGCAGAATGAGACGTGATTTGGATATATGAAATTACTTTTACAATTTTTTTCCATACTTCTGAGAGAGTAGTCTCATTGCATATAAAAGGAGTAGACGTGCATCGTGTGCATTTTTCAGTTGTGATTGAAACTGAGGGGGAGGAGGATGGCACTTATCCTGCAATTGAATAACTCAAGGGAGAGAGCTGGAAATGTGATTTGGGATTTGTCACCAAAGTTTCCTCTTGTTTGTCCACTGTTAAGATCTCTGCCGACATTATTCTTCTGCCTGCTTCAAATAGCACAGTCCCAGAGCAGAATTCTGGCACTGGCTAAAGCCTGCCTGGAGCAGCAGCAGGGGGAAAGAAAACTTTATGCAATCCCTCACCCCACCCCCTTCAAGGAGCAGGAACGTTTTCTGCCCATGGTATCATAAACCTCTTTCTCTTCTAATTGTCTTTCTATGGAATGTTTTTAGAGAGACTCAACTTTTCCCATGCTCTCCCCAGGAAAAAAAATGAGTCACGTTGCTGAACAAGTGCACCTGAGCCGCTCTGAGGTGTGCGGGATCCTGAGAGAGGAGCTGTACAGCGAAGAAATCTTACATCAGGCGGACACGCACATCTTCATCGTCGTCGGCGCCTCCGTGAGTACCTGCCCCTGCCTGCTGCCCTCCACACACATGGTGCTTGGATTGCAGATGGGGCATTTATTTAGTTGTGCCTTTATAAGATTAGATATCCCCCTTTTTCCTAATGGTAGGCTCATGCTTGTTGCCTCTGAGGGGGATTCTGCTGACATCAGAATCCAACTTTGGAGGAAGGGATGTGCTCTTGTAGTGCAACCTTTTTTTTTTTTCTCCGGGACTGATAATGTCTGCTAGAATTCTGTAATGCATCACATACCCTCGCTCAGTGGTGAATTTACCAGAATGCCATGCAAGAAAACACTGCTGCTTGGCAGAGCCTTGTCCTGTATTTCATCTCTCACAACCTCCTGTTGGCTAGATGGCAGGCAGGCTAAGGCCAAATTTTAAATCTGCACTTATACGCGAGGCCGGGCCCTGCGAACGCGTTTTCAAAAGGGCCCGGCCATACGCGTAAGTGTTGATATGCGCACTGAAAAAGGAGTGGGCCAGGGCCCTGAAAAAGTGGGTGCCAGGCTCTGAAAAAGGGGTGGGCCAGGGCGTGGTCTGGGCAGGTCGGAGGCCGGCCAGGACAGCTGTCCCGGGGAAACACAAGCCAGCGCAAACTGCTTCTGCTCGGGAAGAGCAGGAAGTAGTAATAAAAAAAAACAACCATAAGTTGCTAAGAAGGTTTTAGGGGGTGGGGAGGAGAGGAGAAGAGGGAGGAATTTAGGTAGGGGGCGGTAGGGACGTTCCCTCCCAATCCACTCCTTGATTGGAGCGGACTGGGAGGGAACTGGGGGAGGCTTGATTGCGTTGCCGCGTGTAGTTAGCAGCCATCTGATTTTATATTATGCACGCACTGGCACGCGTGTGTTATAAAATTGGTGGCGGCCATGTGCGCGCGCCGGGAACCGCACGTGCCTTTTAAAATCGACCCCCTAAGGAAGGTTCCAGAATCTCTTGCCAGGATACACTTTCCGGAGGTTGTGATGTGCTCTGTCTTTGCCCCAGGCTCTAAGAGCAGAAATGGGGGCACCTAATTTGCCCCAGCACTCATCCTGTCTTGTGGAGTGGATTTGCAGCCTTGGAACATCTTATGTTTCAGGATGGGGAAAGTTTCCAGCTGCTAAGAGGTCTAAAAGCTTTCTGTTGATTCATGGGGTTGAGACTTGTCCCTTTCCAATCTCATCTGGCAGTGCTAGAGTATCTGATTGCAAATGAGTTGTGTGCGCTTTTGTAATGGGTGCTAACTATTTCCATATTATCTGATACCTGTCTGTGCAGGTCAGTTGTACGCAGGGTGTTCTGCTATGTACCAGTCATTGTGCCATTAGTATGTTGTGTAAGTGAAGGAAGTTGTAAAAGGATTTGCTTCTCTCTTTCTGGAAGCCTTTTTTTTTCTGTCTACAGTGGGGTTAAGCTACTTCTGCTTTAGGGAAGGAGTGGATGGAAATTGCATAACATGAGCGGAATGGGGCTTTGGGCTGAATGGAGAAATGCTGATCAGTGTCCGATGGCGAAACTCGTTGGGGGATGGGAGGGGGGAGGTGGGTAGGGGCTGGATTCAGCCTGTTGCTCCCCGCAGGCAGGAGTTAGGTTGCGTTTTGTGCCATCCTGTCAGACTTGTTTCAGAATGTGCTGATTCACCCCTGCTCAGCAGGGAGAGGGAAGCGGGAGGCACTGGCAGCAGAGCTCTGTGGTGTTCATTGTTAGTAGATTAGGATTCCTTAAAAAAAAAAAAAAGCAGCAGCCTGTGTAAGCAGCTAGGCCTTCCCTTTCTTCAGACCCTCAGGACTGGGTTAGAAGATATCCCTGCAGTGCTGCTGCTAAAATTTGGGGATGGAAAGAGAAATGGGAAAAAATGCAGGGCAGAATAGAGGTGAAAGCTCCAGAGGAAGAAGGAGTGGGAATTATGGGGGAAGGGCGACAGAGTGCCTGAATATGGAGGGTGGGGAGTAGCAGTATAGTGTGAGGGGAGCAGAGAGTATGCGAGAGAGGGGAGAGAGGAAGGTGTGAGGCAAGGGGTGGAAAGTGGGTGGGGAGGAGAAGGAGAGAATATGCAAGGATGGAGGGGAGAGGAAAATGTGTGAAGGGAATATATGGAGGAGAGCAGCAAGGAAGAGGCCCTAAGACCTGCTTATTTTAGGGTTCTGGTTAGCTTTGAAATGTTTTAGTGCTCCTCTAATGGAGGAAAGGAGGTACTTAGGGTGGGAGGGCTCATAGGGAAGAGTACAATAAGGCAGTGCCATGTGGGGAAAATCATGGGTGGGGAGTGGAGAGAGACAATAGATGGATTGATGTGCTATTTCCAAATACATGTTTACTAATATCTTAATGTTTGCTTTTTTTTTTTTTTGTTTTTCGGGGGGAAGGGGTGCTTTTTTTTGTACCATTAACCCAACCTTTTTTTATTGGATGTCATTAAGAATGTTTCTCAGGTCTGCAAAGTGGGGGAGGCGCTCTGCCTCAGACAATTAAACCTTCTGAGGCCGATGCAAAAAGCACGCAAAGCACACAGGTTAGCGAGCGGTTGTACACGCGTTTTGGACCCGCGTCAGTAACCCCCAATGCAATAAGGGATCAGCGCCTCCAAGATGCACGTCCAAACGAAAGCATAGCTAATAGTGCTCATCACATGTAAATGCCATGTAGATGAAGCTATTAGCAATTACCCCATGATGCAAAAAATCACTGTGCCCCAAGGTGCACTTTTTAACCCATCAAACTTTACGCCTGCCGCCCATCAAGGGGTTTACTTAAAAACAAAAAAAATGCTGATTTACCGTGGTTCTTCCTACCTAGGATCGTTGCAATACAGGTAGGAGGAACCACAGAAAGCCGCATCCTTTAAAAAAAAAAAAAAAAAAATGTTTGAGAGAAAAAAAATATCTGGACGCACAATATACCCGCTCCAGGCCGTGCATACTGTGCTGGTAAATTCACTGTCTGCTTTGGTAACCTGCACACAGCCAAGTCTCCTGAGTGCCTGATGCCAAGGAAGCACTAGGGACGCACAATTTACCCCTAGCGCGTCCATTTTAGTGCAACAGCTCGTTTACATGTTGCTTCGGGCACCCAGGAGAGGATGTGCACAATTTTATTTAGATTTTCCGCTTTCCGCATTTTTTTTTAAGCGCGACAAAGCAGATTACATGCAGGTACTGTAGGTATTTCCCTATCCCCATAAGTCTTAAAATCTAAGTTTTAAATCTGAAGCAACGGAGGATTAAGTGACTTGCCCAAGGTCACAAAGAGCGGCTGTGGGATTTGAACCCTGGTCTGCTGGTTCATAGCCCGCTGCTCTAACCGCTAGGCTACTCCTCTACTCCACCCGGTTTGGACGCGCGTGTTTTTCACGCACTTGATTGCATCGACCTGCCTGTCTCCTTGTTCACGGTGCTGCCCCCGGCCAAAGCTTCGTCAGCGCCTGCCTCCATTGGAGAGAGCAGCGAGGACAGAGTTTCTGACTGCTGGCAAATCTATGGGCAGTCTAAAGTTATTTAAGGATCTTAGGAAAAGGTACATGTTTGAGCTACTTTCGAGCAGCCGGGTGGGGCGAGGAAGTTGGCTTGGGCGCAGATACTCGTAGATATGGTGGGGGGGGGGGGGGGGGGAGTGCAGGGTCTTCACTGGGAATTTTGTCACAGTTTTAATGTTTCATTCTTTAATATCTTTTTCTTTTTTTTTTTTTCGCTTGTTGCAGGGAGACTTGGCCAAAAAGAAGATCTACCCCACACTATGGTATTTTTCTAGTTTATAATTTACTTCCTTCCTGGGGAAATCAGGCCAGTTCACAAAGTTAAAACATACGTAGTATAAAATGCAAACAATACATAATACAGTAGCACATGACCAATATCACAATCACGTTTCTGGGTCAGCATATAACATGCAAAGTAACTTAATATCAAATGCTGTTGTGAAAAGCCAAGTTTTTAAGGCTTTCTTGAAGGGCTTGGTGGCAGTTGTAGTTCTTAGTAATTCGGGCATTGAATTCCAGAGTCTTGGGCCAGCGAGGCTGTGTCATGGACTTCACTGAGATGGGCGCGGTGTCCTGAAGGCACTTCTAGTCATTCCTTATTCGACGATCTCTGAGTTCTTTGTAGAGCATAAAATTGTAATGTTGCTCCAAGCCAGACAGTATTCTCATTAGTGAGAAGCTTATGAATCAGAGTTAATATTTTATAGTGTATACGAAAGTGAATTGGAAGCCAATGTTATGAACATAATGTTGGAGCAAAATGGTCCTGCTTTCTCAGACTAGATACAACCCAAGCTGCTGAGTTCTGGAGCATATATGATCTCCGTGTACTACCTGGGAGTCCCAGGAATAAAGGATTGCAATTATCTAAGGTAGAGAATATAAATGTTTGTAGAGACCGTAAGGAAATCTTCATAATCAAGTTGAGGTTTTAAGCATCTTGGTATGTGAAGCTTGTTGTAACCAGCTTTGATCATTGCTCAAATATGTACAATCGTAAGTCTGTTTTCAAGATTTACCCCCAGGTCACTGGCATAGTTCGATATAGAGATCTTATTGGGGCCAAATTTAAATACAGGCAGCTGCTCAGTAATTGCTAGATAAATTATCTCTGTTTTATCGACATTTAGCAAGAGTCTGTGGTAGGAAAGCCATCTTTGAATCGCAGAAAGGTAAACGTTTAAAGATGGGGCTTAAGGATCAAGGCACTGTCAACAGGAATGAGAAATTGAACATAGTTGGCAAAAATGGAGCCTGAGGCCAGAAAGAAGTTTGCACAGTGGTATTAGATACTGTATTTATTAAAAAGGGACATGGATAGAGGGCCCCCAGTTTTAATGGGTCTCCAGGATGAAGTACCATTGTCAGTTTTTATTTGCTGTGAACTGTTGGCCAAAAGATTGAATCCAGTTAAGGGCCCTGTCCTTTAATGCTAGTTGCAACTAATCTCATCACGATACGCTCGATGCACCCTTGCTGCACTCCATCCTCTGGCATTTTTTCATGTCGATACGGTGCCACTCCGTACATCGCCTGTGTGTGTGTAAAGAGATATAGGACGACAGACACAAGGGTTTGTAATGAGTGTGCAGAAACAGCTTGTGAACAAAGATGCAGGCTTAAACGTACCCCAAGGGCCCCGGTGGTATGGCGGCTGCGCTTAATGGAGAGAAGGGATCGCGAGTTCTATACCGTTCCCTAGGACGCAGAAAAGAGGTGATCAGAAATGGGGTAAACTGGGCATTAACAGTGGGTTTAAAGGTGGTAGGAAGGAAATTTTAAGGGTAAGATGGAGATAGGAGCTGAAAGGAACACAGGAGGAGGTGGGGGGGGGAAACTGTTGAGGTGGGCTAGAGTGTAGTTTGGCAGGAGACTTCGAAGAAGAGGGAGAAAGGTGAAGACTTAAGGCTTCTGTCTGCTGCAGGCAGCTTTGATCATTCCTCCTTATCTTGACGTCAGCTTGAGAGTGAATTTTTCTTTCTCCCTTTCTTCAGGTGGCTATTTAATGACGGGCTGCTGCCTGAGCACACGTTCATCATAGGCTATGCCAGGTCCAATCTGACAGTGGAGAGCCTTAGGAAGCAAACTCAGCCTTACATGAAGGTGGGAAGGGGAGATCAGGTGCTGTCGAGAAACCCTGGCAGCGGCCGGGTCTGGGATGGGTGCTGTCAGGACACTGGTTTTTGGCATTGATGGGGAGGGCTCTGTGTCTGTATTTTAGGTGACTGCGGAGGATCAGAAGAAGCTGGACGCCTTCTTTAGCCTCACTTCCTATGTTTCCGGACAGTACGACGAGAGGTCGTCCTTTGAGAAACTCCACGCCCACATGAACTCTCTGCCCAAAGGGAAGAAAGCGAATCGCCTCTTCTACCTGGCACTGCCACCCAGCGTTTATGAAGACGTCACCAGAAACATTAAGGAGACCTGCATGAGTCAAGTGTGAGGAGCCTTCCTACCTCTTAAATGGCACGGCCTCCCAGGAAATGCGGTAGAGACGAAAACAGTAACAGAATTCAAGGCGGCCTGGGATAAGAGCACGGGGTCCTTGAGCCTCACGGGAGCGAAGGGGAAGACATCAACGGGGGGGGGGGGGGGGGGGGGGAAGGGGGGCAATGGCATTACTCTCAGGAATGAAATCATGCAAACTAGATGGGCCCCTGTGGTTTTTATCTACTGTCCTATTCTGTGGTGGAATTTTGAGGCCAAAATACTCTAAAACACGAACTTCAAGTTGTGTTGATTGTCTGATGTGAGCTGTATGTGGTGCTATTTCACATCCTGGTGGTGGTCGCACTGCACCCCTTTCCTCCTCCCCAATGTGGAATATCTCCCCACAATCACTGACCTCTTGCCCTGGGGGGATGGTTCCAGGGTTTGCTGGTACCCACTTGTATTCATGTGATTCAGAAACTGCTGGCAATGCCCTTTAGTGGGAGATGTTTTTGGTACGTTTCCTAGATCTTTTCCTTTTTTTTTTTTTTTTAGAGGTTGGAATCGTCTCATTGTAGAGAAGCCATTTGGGAAGGATCTCGAAAGCTCCAATAAGCTTTCCAATCATATCTCGGCCCTGTTCAGAGAGGATCAGATTTACCGCATTGATCACTACCTGGGGAAGGAGATGGTACAGAATCTGATGGTGCTGAGGTGTGTACTTGCTGGGGCTCTGCTGTGTTAAGTGTCTGTTGGTTCAGCATCTGCGCTTTGCAATGTCATGCTAGAGGCCTGGGCTCAGTAATCAGGGCCAGCCAGGAAAGCTGTGGAGGTCTCACTCCTGTCCTCTTGAGTGGGGGGGGGGGGGGGGAGGGAATCTTATCCATTGCACAACAGTGACACCTAGTGGCCAGACTTGGGATGCCTATGTGGTGGAATCTGGAGGGAGCTGCCATGTGTGGCCCCTGGCCAAGGACGGTCATTGCTGTGGGTTGAGGGGAGAGAGTGGTTATTAAAATAGGCAAAAATCCCTGGGTGACTGCAGATAAAGTCTTACGACTCTAGATCCTAGTCCTGGTTTCAACTCAGCGGGGGAAAAACAAGGAAAAAGGAAAATTGCCAAGCTAAAAACAATCATGGCAGCAAGTCTAGACCTGCCTCTAGTTTCACTTTTCACAGAGCCCCTTGTTTTATTTAAAGGTTTGGCAACAGGATCTTTGGCCCAATCTGGAATCGCGACCACATTGGTTGTGTGGTGCTAACCTTTAAAGAGCCATTTGGAACCGAAGGCCGTGGAGGGTACTTTGACGAATTTGGCATAATTCGGTGAGGAAGAACGGACGCGTGCATGTTTTCAGACTTCATCCATGCCTCCCTTCCTGGTGATGTTTTACTGGTGCATTTTCACTTTTAGGGATGTGATGCAGAATCACCTCTTACAGATGCTCTGTCTCGTGGCTATGGAGAAACCAACCTCCACCAACTCAGATGACGTCCGAGATGAAAAGGTTTGCACCTTTGATGCTGCCCTGGGAGCACGCCAGTTGCCCTGCCTAGAAATGAGCTTTCCAGCCCAGCTGACCCTCCCTAGGCAGGACCCGGGTTGTTAGGGTTTCAGTCCTAGCTCGGCTATTCATGCTATAGAAACAGAGAATATACAGGCCCATCTAGTCTATGCTTGGCGTGCTGCCAAAGACCCAGGTTGATCTGTGCCTTTTCCCTTACTATTTTGCACCTAGGGCTCCTCAGTTTTTCCTGAATTCTGTTGCTGTTTGTCTTCACCACCTCCTCTGGGAGGCTGCTCCATGCATCCACCACCCTTTCTCTGAAAAAAAAATATTTTTTAATATTATTCTTGGGTCTGCCCGCTTAGTTTCATCCTATGAGCTCTAGTTTTACAGCTTTCTGCACCAAAAGGTTTGTTTCTCTACTATATCCCCCCATCTCTATCCTGTGAGCTGTACATATTGAGCTCCTGTAGAATAACTTGTTGCTGTTTTTAGGTAAAAGTTCTTAAGTCCATCTCTGAGATCCAGCTGAGTGATGTGGTTCTGGGGCAGTACGTGGGGAACCCCCAGGGTCAAGGAGAAGAAAAGAAGGGTTACCTCGACGATGCCACCGTACCCGCAGGCTCTCTCACTTCCACGTTCGCCGCTGCAGTGCTGTATGTTCAGAATGAGCGATGGGACAGTAAGTGTCTGCAGGGAAGGGATCTATCCCCAGCCCTGCCCTTCTTGCCTCTCTGGCGCGTGCATTATTGCGTGCAGCAGTTCAGTTTCTGTCACTCACGATGACATAATTTGTCAGAGCTCGTGTGAAGTTGGATCTGGGTTGAAGGCTCCTCTGTGCTGGGGTGACTCTAGGGTTGGTCTTGATGGTTCTTTGACGTTGGGGTGACTCTGAGGCCTATGCCGATGGCTCCTGAGTGACAGGTGATTCTAGGATTTGTGCTGAGGGCTCTAATGCAGGGATGACTCTGGGGTGTGTTTTGTTTTTTTTTGTTTTGCTCGTAGGCGTCCCGTTCATCCTCCGCTGTGGGAAGGCACTGAATGAGCGTAAGGCTGAGGTGCGGCTGCAGTTTCGGGATGTCCCTGGTGATATTTTTAACCAGCAGTGTAAACGAAATGAGCTGGTAATCCGAGTGCAGCCAAACGAAGCAGTGTACACCAAAATGATGACCAAGAAGCCTGGAATGTTCTTCAACCCTGAGGAGTCTGAGCTGGACCTGACCTATGGCAACAGATATAAGGTGAGAGAACCTCCGAGGCGTCTGTGCCTTCACCCTGCTACAACAGAGGTTCTCCAACCTGAGAAAGCATCTGTGCTCTCTGCAAGGGCAGGTGTAAGTGGAGGTCTGTCCCTCCACTTGCTATTAATCAAGTTGACTTAGGGAATGGCCTCTGCTGTTACTGGCATCAGTAACTAGGGATCTTCTTGGTGTTTGGGTAATTGTCAGGTTCTTGTGGCCTGGTTTGGCCTCTGTTGGAAACAGGATGCTGGGCTTGATGGACCCTTTGTCTGACCCAGCATGGCAATTTCTTATGTTCTCTACTTTATCTTTCAGCAGAGCAGGTGCAGTGTTAAGGGTATTGGGCACGCTAGGCAAACCTTCAGCCTAGCGTGAGCCCCATACGCACCAATTAATTTTCAGGTCCACAGGCTGCCCGCCCCCCCCCCCCCCCCTCCCCCCCAAGATTTTGATAATTAAACTCCGTGGTCATAACGCCACTACATAAGAACATTATGCATTAGTAGAATGGGATCTATTTGTTTGGGGACTTGCCAGGTATTGGTGACTTGGATTGGCCACAATGGAGACAGGATACTGGGCTTGATTGACCCTTGGTTTGACCCAGTATGGCATATTTTAGCTATCTGGCTGTTCATATTACTACAACGAATAGTTCACACATGATTGTGGTAGGGCAGGAACATTCCCTCTGTACACCACAAGAAGAAATGAATAAATGTTGGGAGAAGGGGTTTGGCCATCATCTGCTTTTATGACTTGAATGGGGTCTCGTTTACCCCTATGGTAACCTGCACGGAGCACCAGTTACAACCTGAAACAACCTGCTGGGTAGACTGGATGGACCACTTTGTCTTTATCTGCTTTAGTTTACTGTGTTACTATGTTACAAGTATATATAATCAGAAATCATTTCAGAGTCTGAATTTGTCATCTGATTTTTGGGGGTAGACTGCAAAAAAACAAACCAAAAAAAAAAACATCAAGAAACAGATTGATTTTTATATATAAAAAGAAATCCATACAGCATTGGTTGAAGGTAATATTTGAAATGGCTTACTACTTGCTATACCAGAAAAATTCATTTTTTTTTCTGCCTGTATCCTTTTCTAAGTTGTGGTCCCTTTTTCTGTATTTGGGATCTGTGCCACTCACGCAGCCGATCTAGTTCCACGTGGAACAGAAAGCTGGCACTGCATTAAGTGCCACTCTGCCAGTGGGGAAGAAGAAGGATAGGGAGGGTACGCCAAGCCACACAGGGGGATCTGGTGGGGAGGGCAAATCATTATAATTGAATTAGGGGGAGGACCGGGTACCAGAAATCTTGTTGCTGTGGGGGGGAGAGCTTTTCAGGAATCAGGCGAGTATGGGAAGAGCTTTCCTGGGGTAGATGAGGGATGTGGGGAGAGCTTTCTGGGGTTCAGAGAGAGAGAGGGATGGGGGGGGGGGTAAGCAAGGGAGCAGGAGGGGAAAAGAGAGGACTGGGGATTGAAGGAGTGAACTGAAGAGAGGAGGAGGAGGGGGAACAGAGGGAAAAGACTGGTTATGGTGGAAGGATGGATGGGGAAGGGGTAAATGAATTCAGGATGATTGTATAGGAGGAAGGGGATGAGGCATGGAGGAAAGTGTAGGACAATAGAGGAGGAGGAATGGGGAAAGGAGAGCAGATAGGAAGAATGAGAGAGGAGAGAGCAGAAAGTAAAAAGAGGAAATATTTCAATTTCCTGTTCATACCCAGATCAGTCTCAACGAGTGAGTTTTGCATCCCTACCAACAGATGGAGGCAGAGAACAAAAACTTTGAGGCACTGCTACATAACGAGAGTGCCACCTGAAGTCCCTCAGTATTTCTCTGTCTCCAGCAGATGGTAGAGATGCAAACCTGCAGTTCTGCCTGAGAGATGAGATTTGGAATAAGAAGTTAGAGTAGCTCCCCGAGGTGCTAGGTTCCTTTGTGGGCCATCCCTCGGGTCAAGCCGGGCAATCGGGGGGGTTGGATATCCATGACTGCAGTGGCCTGCTCTGTTCTGGAGACCTTGATAGCCAGGAGACTGGCTACTTCTTGGTCTCCGAAGTCCCCTCCTGCCAACTGCTGTCTCTCTGAAGGGAAGTACTCTTTTGTTCTTCTCAATTAAGTTTAGTTTAAAAAAAAAAAAAAAAACAAACAAGTAGAGGAAACAGGAGAATCGGTCGGCGGTTCAGTGACCAGGGTAGTCGGCAAGCGGGAGCTGCCAGAGGGTCACGTTGGTTATTTTCCCCGGTGGGGGAAATCCTGTGGTGTGTGGTAAGGTTGTGTGCATCGCTCGGCCTGCCACAATTTCCCACGTGCCGCTTGCAATTGCGCGGCCCAGCGGAGTGTTCACGTGGTGCGGCCTATTGTGGGGCAGCGTGTTCGGACTGCGTGGCTCTTGGCAGCAAAATTGCGCATGGCGGCATGCAAGGCCTGCGAGCTTTGGTCAGCCCTCCTTGATTCCCGCTCCCTCTGCACTGGTTGTGCATCGAGGGAGGAGGGAATCCTCCATTGGGGGGGGGGGGGTTAAGGGTCAGGAGGGTCTCCCGATCCTCAGAGACCACGGCAGTGGTGCAGGGGAGGGCCTCAGTTTCGGATGTGCCCGCGGGGGATCACGGCCAGGGAGGTCCAGTGACACCCCTCCCCCACTCTCTCCTGTGGTGCAGGCAGCAGAGGAAAGCCAGGAGGAGGGTGCAGACTCAGAGGATAGTCTAAACACACAGGGGACCGATGGTCTGGAGGAGTCTTCTCCGGAGTTTGTCCTGCTGTTACATAGAGCTTTCCTGGCAAAAAAGGATGGTTGAAGGAGAGAAGAGATCCAGGGGGAAGCAGCCAGTTTCGCCCAAAAGACCAAGGTTGGCAGCGGCGGGCGGTTTTGGAGATCTGCTCAAGCGCCTAGGGTTGCGTCGCACTGGTGCGGAGGGGAGACCCCAGGGACCTGGATGACTCAGATGACATACCGGAGGATCCTGTGTCACTGCAGGGAGTGGATTAGAACTTGGATCCGGATGGGCGGAATCCTGATCCTGATGCGAATAAGAATGTTCTGGATCTGGATGAGGGTCCAGTGACCAAAGGGGATGACCCTCAGGTGGTCCGGCTGTTTAAGAAAGAGGAGCTGCGTCCTCTCATCCCTCGGGTAATGGAAGAGTTGGGGATTAAGCTGACTCAGGAAGAGTCGGATAATGGAGTGAATCCAGTCCTGGATGGGCTGCGTGGTCCTAGTGCCTTGCTGTTGCCTAAGAACATTCAGAAGCTGCTCAGCCAGGAGTGGGATTTGCCGGAAGCAGGCTTGAAGGTCAAGAGGGCTATGGCAAAGCTTTATCCTTTGATGGAGGTGCATTTGGATCGCCTAAAGACCCCTAAGGTGGATGCGGCTGTGTCTGCGGTGCTTAAGAAGACCACGATTCCGGTGTTCAGGACTGTAAATTGGAGATTCAGTTGAAACGCATATTTAAGGTTTCAGCCTTAAGTTTCTGAGCCACGGTGTGTGCCAGTATGATGCAGTGGGCCTGCTTGTGCTAGATTCAGAAGACACCGGATCAGTTGTCTGAGTGCTCAGTCCTGTTCAGGCGGCGCATCTGGAGGCTGTTGTGGCCTAGGTGGCGGATGTGTGGTATGATTTGGTGCGTACATCCTCCAGGAGCATGGTCTCGGCAGTGGCTGCACGCAGGCTTCTGTGATTGCGTAATTGGTCTGTGACATGTCATCCAAGGCCCAGCTGTAAAAGCTTCCTTTTAAAGGGAAGCTGTTGTTCGGGGAGGATCTCGATCAGTTGATGAAGTCCCTAGGGGAATCTAAAGGGAACAGACTGCCAGAGGATAAGAAGGGCAGTAAGAAGATCTTTCCACCCTGGTCCTGTTTTCGGGATTCAAGGAGGTTTCATTCAAGAAAAGGGGGCCTCAACCTCGGGGTGCCCGCAGATCCTCCAGCGACTGTTCGTCAGGACTAGAGGGGGTAAGGCTTCGCAATTAAGTCAGGCTCTCCCACACCTCAGTGGAAGCACTAGGGGGCAGGTGGTCCCGTTTTTTTCAAGTAGTGGGTCAAGATCACCTCGGACAAGTGGGTTCTAGAGGTGATAAGAGACTATTACGACTTAGAATTTTCGTGCCTGGTCAAGGAGGCTTTTCTAGAGTCCCACTGCTCATCATAAAGAAAATGGGATGCTGTAGAGGGGACTCTACAAAGGTTGCTAACCTTGGAAGCCATAATTCCAGTCCCGCTGATCAAACAAGGTCCAGGATGGTACTCCATTTATTTTGTGGTGCCCAAGAAGGAGGGTACTTTCTGTCCCGTCTTGGATTTGCAAAAGGTAAACTTAACTTTACAGGTGCCACGTTTCTGGAAGGAGACAAGTTTCTGGCGTCCTTGGATGTGACCAAAGCTTACCTCAATATTCCCATTTGAAAGGAGCATCAGAGGTTTCTTCGATTCATGGTGCTGGGCCAGCACTTCCAGTTCCAAGCTCTTCCTTTAGGATTGGCCACGGCTCCCCACACCCTTCACAAAGGTGATGGTAGTGGCGGCAGCCTTGAAGCGAGAGGGAATTCTTGTTCATCCATATCTGGACGATTGGCTCATTCGGGCGATGACAGAGGAGGAATGTGGGCAGTCTGTGCAGCGCATGATGGACACCCTGAGGTCTCTGTGTTGGATGATCAACGTAGCAAAGAGTCACCTGGTTCCGTCCCAGTTGTTTGAGTATGTGGGAGTCCGCTTCAGTACCCAGAAAGGCAGGGTGTTTCTAACAGCAGACAGGATGTTGAAGTTGCAGGTGATGCGTCTGAGCCATTCAGACCCTAGTGTCTGGGATTACTTACAGATGTTTGGGTCTATGGTCTCAACAGTGGATTTTGTTCCGTGGCCTTTGCTCACATGCGTCCGTTGCAAAAGGCGCTTTTGTCCAGGTGGAATCAGTTGTCGGAGGAATATCATCTGCCATTACCTCTTCAAGGAGAATCCAGGTTCAGTATTTCGTGGTGGCTCTCGAGGCACAATCTAGAAAAGGGAGTGGATCTGGAGGCCCGGACTGGGTGGTGATGACCACAGACGCCAGCCTGAAGAGCTGGGAGGCGATGTGCCTGGGTCATTCTGCCCAGAGGCTTTGGTCCACAGTGGAGGTGTCCTGGTCGATCAATCGTCTGGAGACCAGAGCAGTGCACAGGGCTCTGGAGGTGTTCCTGCCCTTGATCGAGGGGCAGATGGTTCGAGTGTTTTCCGACAATGCGACGACGGTGGCGTACATCAACCACCAAGGAGGGACGAAGAATTATACTGTTGCTCGAGAGACTCAGCTATTGTTTGTGTGGGCGGAGCATCATCTCGAGGGGATTGCAGCATTGCACATGGCAGGAGTGGACAACGTGCAGGCAGATGTCCTCAGCAGGCAGCATCTAGATCCCGGGGAGTGGAAACTGTCCCCAGAAGCCTGGAATCACATCTGTGCCAGGTGGGGTATTCCTCAGTTGAACCTAATGGCGACGCGAGGTAACTCAGACAACAAGAATTTTCAGTTGCAGGAGAGAGGCCGGCTCAGTAGGGCTGGATGCTCTGGTGTGCCCGTGGCCAACTGGGATTCTTCGGTATTTCCTCCTTTGTCACTCCTCTGTTGCATTTTGCGGCACATAGACACACCCAGGGACAGTGGTGCTGATAGCACCGCTGGTAGCACCGGAGTGTTTGCAACAACCATGGTTCGTAGCGATAGACGGACCTCTTCTGTTGGCTCATCTGACAGGATTGCTGCGTCAAAGACGCATATTTTCTGAGTGGGAGGATCGCTTTTGTCTCACTGCTTGGCTTTTGAGAGGCAGCAGTTGTGCCTGAAGGGATATTCAGAACCAGTAATTTCCACTCTGCTCCAAGTTCAGAGACCACCTACGTCTAGGGCGTATGTCAGGGTTTGGAAGGTGTTTGAGTCCTGGTGTATTCACCAGCAGCTGGATCCTCTGTCAGTAGGAGTACCTCACATTTTGTCCTTTTTTTACAGCAGGGCTTGTCCAAGGGCCTAGCCTATAGTTTGCTCCGGGTTCAGGTTTCTGCCTTGAGCTGTCTTAGGGGCAAATTGCGGGGCAGGTCATTGGCCTCTCATCCCGATGTAGTTTGCTTCCTGAAGGGGGTTAAGCATTTGCGGCCTCCGGTACTCCCTCCCTTCCTCAGTTGAGCACAGCGAGAGACCAGGTGGCTTCCATTTTGGAGCTGGGCTACCAGGGATCGTGGTCTTTAGTTTGCCTCTTCCCACCTCCTCCACCCCTTTCTCTCCTTCCTCAAAGGCTTTCCTATCTTAACAAGCTTCATTTTAAAAAAAACACGTTTTTGCTGTGCCTGTCTTGCTGCCTGTATTAAAGTTTAAAAAAAGGTCTTTCAGCCCCTTTGGTGTAGGCCTCCATTCACCGGCAAACTTTTTATTGATCTCGGGTGAGTTGAAGGCTGAGTTTTTAAATCTGTCTTTGAGGGGAGTGCTTAGGCAGGCAGGAATGGGTTCTTGAGCACAGGAAGAGAACTACCCTGTGTATAGCTTGTGGTTTGTGTCGGCAAGCAAGTGGGGGAAGCTCTGTCGTGCATGTGTGGAGAAGGAAGGTTAGCAGCAGGAGATGGTGGTGTGGTTGAGGCCTGCATCAGAGAGACAAGTGGCTCAGCTTGTTCCTGCCAGTGGGATTGCTGCAGTAGAAATAGTCATTTTGGATCCAAGCACAGAAAGAGAATTGGAGAGATCAGGACTCTGCTACCATCCTGTCTGGAGCTGGGTTTTCGGCAGTTCTTAGATATAGCGCTTGCTTTTCCTATATATACCTCCCTCTGCTTGGGCTTTGATTTTCCTCTGGGTTTTTGAGATATTTGCATCAGGCTTTCTGCATGGGACACAGTTCTGCTGTGGGACTTCCTGCCGCAGATGACTGTGGTAGTGGCAGCCGCATTGTGGAGAGAAGGAATTCTAGTTCATCCATATGCGGTTGATTTGTGCGAAGTGGGCTCAGGAGAGCGAGATAGCTATAATCAAGAGTTCATTTGTTAGAAGGGCTGGGAAATGAATTTTGCCCAGGGTAAGTTGCAGGCCTCTCAGATTCTGGAATACCGGGGACTCATTTCAGTGCAAAGATCAGTTGGCTACCGTTGGTAAGGCAGAGAATTCTGAAACTGAAAAGTCAAGTGAGATTGCCGTTGCAGCAGAGGGCTCCTGCAGTGTAGCTACCTCCAAGTTTTGGAGTCAGTGGCAGCACCCCTGGAACTAGTACCCAGGGCATGAGCCTATGAGACCCTTACAGAAGGCCTTACTATCCAGATGGTGTCCTCAGCCTCAGAATTATTTGAGAAGACGTTTGGTTCTAAATCGGGTAAAGTTTGGATTGGTGGTTAGTGACTAGGAATCTGGAGAATGCTGTAAAATTTGGACCCCTCTTCATGGATAACTGTGACAACAGATGCCAGTCTGTTAGGTTGGTACTCATTGTCAAGGTCTTGTAGTTCAGGGTACTTGGTCAACGGAAGAGGCCAAATGGTTCATCCCATTTATTTTATTTATTTATTTATTTAACTGTTTTTATATACCGACATTTGATCGAGATATCATATCTGTTCACATGGAACAATAAACTAATAAGGCAGGAGGACTGCTTATTTTACATTGAAACTAGGTAACTTACATTTGTACACATGGTCCCTACACAAATGTACACATTTGTGTAGGGACCAGAACAAACTGGCTCTCTTTCAGTTTTTTCCTCTTGAGGATCAGTCAGACAATGTGACAGTGTGTATAACTCAAGGAAGAACCAAACGTCTGCAGGTGGCAGAAGAGGCAGAGGGCGTCTTTTGGATTGGGCAGAAAGACACTTGAGCGATTTTGGCATCGCACATAGTTGGGGTGGAGAATGTACAAACAGATTTTCTCAGCCACAACTCCTAGATTTGGGAGAATGGGCTCTGTCGCAGGTGTTCTCACAGATTGTTCGCACGTGTGTGGGGGGCAGGGGGGGGGAGGGCGGTGCCAAAGTCAGACCTTATGTAGTGTTCCCTCTGAGTGACTAAGTGTGTGCAAATTTTTTTTCGTGTGGGCAACAATTTTTTTTTAACCCTGAGCTTGGGCATGTGAGGTGGGATCTGTCTCTGCTCTGTCAGCAGGATGGGTATGAGGCCCGGTCTATTTCTACTAGTTGTCAGGGCTGCACAGAAGTAAAACTTTTGTTTCATTTTGGGGGGGGGGGTTTCCCCATGAATTTCATTTTGTTTAATGTTTATTTTTTTATTTAGCTTAAAATAGACAACTGGGATTCTTCTGTATTTCCTCCTTTGTCACTCCTCGGTTGCATTTTGCGGCACATAGAGACACACCCAGGGACAGTGGTGCTGGGGCCAGGATCTTCCCTGTTACCCAATCCAGGGGGGAATCCAACAACAAAGCCCAGGCTGAAGCTTCAGCCTTGCGTAAGCCTAGGTTGCACTAGTTGCCACAACCTCTGGTTAGGCCCTATAGAAGGCCCAGATTTGGAGGCTCAGGCCCAGCTGCTGGAGCCTAGGTCTCATAGATCCTCAGTCTTCTTCCTTCAAATAACGAAGTCCGCTGGGGACGTGCCGGAGTAAATTAACTCTAGAGCATCCTCAGCAGAGGGTGTCATTTTGTTGTACAGCAGTTAATTGAACTGCTGTACATAAAAATGGTGCCTTCTGCTGAAGAAGATTCACTGGAATTAATGTAGTCCAGTGCATCCCCATTGGATGTCTTCATATGAAGAAAGAAGACCGCAGACCTATGACTTTGGCTTAAGCTAAGGCCCTGGGCCTTAGCTTAAGCCAAAGCCCAGGCATCAGGGCCTGGCCACCCAGCTGGGCCCTAAGATCAGATCTGAGCTTGGGCCCTAAGATCAGATCTGAGCTTGGGCCCTAAGATCAGATCTGAGCTTGGGCCCTAAGATCAGATCTGAGCTTGGGCCCTAAGATCAGATCTGAGCTTGGGCCCTAAGATCAGATCTGAGCTTGGGCCCTAAGATCAGATCTGAGCTTGGGCCCTAAGATCAGATCTGAGCTGGGCCCTAAGATCAGATCTGAGCTGGGCCCTAAGATCAGATCTGAGCTGGGCCCTAAGATCAGATCTGAGCTTGGGCCGAGTCCCAAGGATCAGGCCAAGCCTCAGTATTGTACCCAAGGCCCAGGCATCAGGACCCGGCATCTGAACTGGGTCCTGGTGTCTGGCTTGAGCGAAAGCACAGATGTCAGGCCTGGGCTTCTGGGCCCAGCCCTGGTGTCAGGCCTGGGCTTGGGCTGAGGACTGGGCCCTGGCATCAGGCCTGGGTTTAGGATTCCCAACGGATAAGATAAGTGGGTGTTGGGAAATATCCCAGGTCTGGTCTTTTGCTCTGGTCTCGGATAAGGCCCCAGCATTGGGCCAGGGCCTAGGCTGAGACCCCAGTGTCATGCTTGGGTGTAGGTCAGGGCCCCTGAAATAGGTCTCAGCCCTGTGTGAGGACCTGGCTTAGGGCCTAGGTGTAGGCCTGATGGGTGACTCTTTTTTTTTTTTCTGCTTTTCAAAACAAAATTCAGACGACATTTTGTCAGAATTTAAATTGTTCCATTTTGAAAACAACCTGAAACAAAATAGGAAATTTTCTCATTTCCTATTTTGTTTCTCCCAAATGCACATCCCTAGTTGCCAGCAATAACTTTGATTTCAACAAAGAAGGTGCTGAACATGAGTCTCTATTTTTCAGTTTATTCTAAATATTTGAACCCCTTCAGCATGAGCCTTTAGTTTGTGATGTACCCATATCAGTCACTCCCTGCCTTCTCACTTGTTATCTAGGACGTGAAACTTCCAGATGCCTACGAGCGTCTCATTCTAGATGTGTTCTGTGGCAGTCAGATGCACTTTGTACGCAGGTGAGTAACACCTATACTCTGGGCCTAGGAGGGCCTTAACCATGTCTCCTCTGGCCTTTATTTTTCATTCATTTCTAAAATTAGCATTTATCTATGGCAACTTTTATTTATTTATTTATTTGTGTTGGGGGGTTTTTTTGGGGGGGTGGGGGGGTGGTGTCCCCCCTTCTGCCCCAGATTGGCTTGGACTACTTGGGAGCACACAAGACCCTTATGTTCTTAAATGGTGTTGTACATAGACCCCTTTGATTTGTTAGGTGAAGGGAGTAGTTTGTAACAAATTGCAGCTTCAGGTGTCAAGAAACCAGGAATATTAGCAGAGAAAGGGATTTCAAGGCATCGCACAGGACTGCTCTGCAGATAACTGCCACACGAGGGCGTTTCTGCAACACTTTCTACAAGTCAGGGAAGGAATGAAGTCTGTGCTGTTCATGTTCTGCTGTGCACAATGTTACACTTAATGACTGGCAGGATCTCTGGCCTTTCGGGGAGCAGTAACCAGCCCCTGCTAACTTTATCCCCAGTGACGAGCTAAGAGAAGCTTGGAGGATATTCACCCCCCTCCTTCACAGGATCGAGTCTGAGAAAATAAAGCCCATCCCCTACATCTATGGCAGGTAAGCCCCCCTAACAGCCCAGTCTGTCTCTCACACATGCTGGAGGATTTCAGACCATGACAAAGTCTGGTGTGAGGTTTGTAGTGTAGATGATGGGGATCCGTTAATAAAAATAACAGAGGGGTTGGGAGGGTGAGGTATTTTGGTTGTGTTTGGTTTAGTTTATGTAGTCTGTCCCACATCTCCAGTGGGGGGGGAGGACAAGACTGTAGTAGGGATGTTATGTTGCTGTATTTACTGTTTACTAATGGTGTGGTATTGATGTCTTATATTGTGTGTGTGTGAGTGATGTTAGGCCAGTTGTAACACACATTGAATCTGCATCTATCCCAGAACAAAGGTGCAAGAAAACCAAAATTACAAGTGCACTAATATCCAAGAGAGAAGCACATACAGCTGGGATTTGGGTGATAGTAGGGCTGGATTTATATGCAGTGCATATTGTAATAGTGAATAACTTGGGAAGTAATTGTGAGACTTTTTTTTTTTTTTGTCTTAGCCGTGGACCAGCTGAGGCCGATGAGCTCATGAAAAGAGTTGGATTCCGCTATGAAGGGACCTATAAGTGGGTGAACCCTAACAAACTCTGAATTGCTGTGGAGAGCATGGGCCCTGTGGACTCCTGCAGGAACAGTCTTGGAGTCTGACTGGACTTGCCCCATTTTCCCTCTGCTGCGTGTTGCTGGCTGAGGCTCAGTTGCTGCACTTTCATTTGCAGGGAATGCTGATTGCTTCTCATGCTTTAAGTTTCTGCTGTTTTTGGATTAGCAGGCGCTTGTGCAATAGTGGCTTAAGAGTTGGGAAAACCTTTCCAAGTGGAGGGTGGGGTGAGGCTGAGAGTGGTAACGGATGTGGGTTGGTTGTTTTTGGTTTTTTTTAACTGAAGCCCTTTTGCTTGTCCATAGTAGGTGCAGTTTGGTCCTGGTATGGGGTTGCCTCTGCGGCTGCTTGCTGGCTTCTGAATCAACCCAAGTAGCTTCAGCCTATATTATGGTTTATATAGCTGTGTCCCGCTATGTCCAAAGATTTCATCCTACATTCCGGGCTGTCTAGGTGCATTAAATCCCCCTTCAGGCTCTGAGCTGTCAGCTGTACCCCTTCCCTTCCCTGGCCGCTGAGGGCCAAGCCGTGCAATGTCTCAAGGTGTGATTAATGCTTCAGTTTTAATTTCAGAACCAAAGTGATGTAAAGTAGGGAGGGTGTGGTACCTGCAGGGATTTCTAGTGGGGTGAGGGGCAATATTTCTAGCCCTGTTTCTATAGACTGTGGCCTTGATGAGCAAGGGATGGGCTAAGAGTTTTCTTTATAGGGTTAGAAAATAGTTAAAACATTCCAGCATTATTTTTTTGCACTACTTCTTACCTTTCTCAACTTTTGTTAATAAATAGTCTGATTGGATGTGTGGTTTTTTTTCCCCCTCTTGTATTTGTATTGAGAGAAAGTACTTTTGCCTGCTCTTGCAAGCAGCGTGTTCCTTCTCAGGCCATTAATCATGACTGGTAGCTGTACTGTTTGACCCACCTCTAAGCATGCACTGTTTGTCGCTGCAGCTCTACTTTATTCTAGCGCTGATTCCTTGAGGGAGGAAGGGGGGTAATAAAAAGAGACAGTGATGGTTACCCCTTTCCTTCTTTATTGGATGTATTATGCCGAGCTGAAAATGATTCACTCTCTACTCAGCAAGTCTTGGCTCCATGTGAGACTCCATGTGAGACAAGTTTGATGTAGGCTGGTTCGGTGCTACATCCACATCCCTGCAAGGGCCGATCCTGCTATCCTCTAAGTGCTCTGTCATGCCTAATGGATCCTTTAGTGAATAGGCATTTGCTCCATAGGAGCAAGACCACCTTCCCCCTCTTTCCAAGACATCTGGTACTTTCTATATTTTGGGGGAGGAGGTACAATGATAGGTTTATAGCATCCTAAAAACCTTTTCCAAAACCCATCAGTTTCAGCAAGAGTTTTAGACAGGAAAAGTCTTGTGTAAATCATTTCCTTCCAAAACAGTCTGTGTAAAGCAGGAGGGCCCTGGCTGCAGCCATCTAGGAAGGAAGGAAGGTGCTCTCTGTCCATTGATCCTGCCGCCAGGAAATCGGGGGCTTAGCAGCTGAAGAGTGAGGGCCGGTGTCCACCTTCAATTCCTCGGGCAAAGAGATTAATAAGCTGGCAGTGTACCCTGGTGAAAGAGGAAGGGTTGAGGGTTATTAAAAACACAAAGCAGTCCTGCCAGGTTCCTAGTGGAAGGAAGAAGGGCAGCTAGCTGTAGGCCTGTCCATTGAGAAAGCTTTTACTGCTTGGATCACAGTGTCCATGACCACTGGTCCCTGTAATTTTTGAAAGGGTACATATGCAAAAATGTTCTTTTGTGCAACTTTTTATAAACTTTGAGCCACTCGAATACAAAGGATTTCTTGGGCACAGTTTAGAGGGAACAGGGTGCATGAGCTGTAAGGGCAGTGTGGGGACGTACTTGATGCTGATATTAGCATGGTCCACGGTTTCGCCATCGCAGGTCCAGCAGCTGTGCATGGGTTGGTTACCGCACACCCTTGCGAAGCATCCTTTCTGGAGAAGGATGGAATTGGCTTCCTCCTCCTTTCTGGCTGTGAATTTCAGAGCCTTTATTCGATACACCTCCACAAAGGGCAGCGCAAACTGCAGGAGATAAGAGAGTTTTGTTTACGAAGTAAGGACTTCAGGTGCTGGGAGAGAAGAGAGGTGCTGTTATGATGATAGCAAACTCGGTTCCAAGGCAAACCTAGGAACAAGGAGGAAAATATTTATCTGAACACCTGCGTCCCACGTCTAACAGAGGACCAAGCACGGTACCGGACCATGCCAGATCCAACCTGCAACCTGGGTGGGTCAAATGGTCCTTAGCTGCCAGCACTTAGTACCAACTATGTTCTAGTCGCAGTTTCAATGCCTTCCAGCATTCTCCCTCCTACCTGATCTTTCTGGTTGGTGTGTCGGATCAAGTGTCTGAGAAACTGCAGCATGGAGCATTTTTTCACCAGGATCAGGTCTGCAGTGCCATCAGCCAGGTGAGCAGTGGGTGACAGCCCATCCGGACTCTTGGGGCATGCACTACACATGCCAGTCACATTAACAGCCACAAAAGAGCCTTCCACAGCTTGCCACTTGCTGTCTGTGGTGATGCAATGACAGAGGAAGATCAGGATTTGGAGTTTAGGCACGCTTCACAGTCAAGCAGTTTACAGTCTGGCCCAAATGTCCCTACTGCAAAAAGAGAGTCTGGGATGGGAGCGGCTGAAGCAAAGACAAGAGATACGGGAAGGTCTGTAATAGGAGTGGGAGTGACAGGGACAGTATGGCACAAGTATCTTACCATGGATGCTTTCTATATGTTCCAGCATTTTGTCCTGCAGCTCTTCACTTTCTTCTTTAAGCCTTGCTGATGACTCAGAACAGATGAGACATCTAAACACACAACAAGGAACAAGTAACTGCTTTTGCCACTGCTACTACCCCATGTCTTCAACTTAGGGAAGTACCTGGGCTTTATGGCTTGACATTGCAAGTCAGGTTACTGCTGTGCACCCAGCTGTTTTTGTAACCTACTTACAACGGGGCCGATGCACTTATGTGCGCTGAAAGCGGGCGCTGACTTTTCAGCACTCGCTCTTTTTTAACGCACGTATGGCACCCGCAAGGGGGGGGGGGGGCGCCGTGCAATATTCAAATTAGGGGGTCGTGCTAGGAAGGAGGCGCTAGAGTTGCTTGCGCGACCTTAGCGCCTCCTTCCTAATGTGACCCGCGCCAGTAATGAAAACAGCCGCCGAGTTTACTGGCAGACGGCCGGTTATGAAAACCGACACCAAGTTTACTGGCAGTCTGCCGCGTTATTTTATTTACTTAAAAAAAATACAGAAAAGCAGTCTTTTCTGCTTTTCTGTACTTCTTTTCAATGCGCTCAGCTATTAACGCCTGCGCCGGGCAGGCGTTAATATCTGAGCGATAAATGTGCATCTGAGACACACATTTATCTTTTTGCATGCGGCGTGAATGAGTAATAGGCTCATTCACATGCATTTGCATGTGATAAGCGCCACCTCATTCACTCCGCGTCGGACGTGCGCTAAATAGGCGCTAATCCCCCTATTGCATTAGCGCCTATTTATCCGGCGTCCGACTGTGGGTTAAATAGTGCGCTCGCCTGAGCGCACTGTATTGCATCGGCCCCACTGTCTCCTGTCCACTTCCAAAGTTGGCATGGGAGGTGACTAGCTATGGCTCTGAAGTATAAATGTAACCCGAGAGGAGGCTGCAGGCTAAGCCTCTGCAAGCTGAGCACACAGTCACCTATAGGCTGTGCCTGTAGTACAAGCAAGCTCTAGCCAGAGAAGAGAGAGCAGTTGTACCCTGTCCTGCAGCGCATCTGGTCCCTGGGATCGGACTGTGGATTCTCTGCTAGCTGAAACTCCACTCTCCCCTCGTAGCTCCTGTTACTTAGAACCATCTTAAAGCCTGCAGGGAGGGAGGAAGGCAAACATGTTTAAAAGGAACCAGCAGCTGTTTGGGCATAACACAAAGGAAGTCACAAGACCAAACCTGAATAATTGTATCTCAAAGGACCCATCCAGCGGTGCTGGTCACTGTCGGCCAGAACATCCCCATAGAATCCGTAACCGATGAGGGAAACGGAGTATTTTATTAGCGTGCCTTCATGATGAACGGCACAGACATCCAGAGGCTGAGTGTCACCTGAGAACAGAAGCAGAAATGTTACATCGAGTACAGACACTCGGACCCAAACTGTCCAGCCGGCAGCAGATGTGAAGAGTAGACTAAACAAAGTTACAATTCAAGGAGTTAAATTTTGATGAAGAACTGCCTGACAGCTTACGTGGCAACTGTAATTAAAACTGTTGTTTCCAGGTACCTGCATTACATCCGTCACTGAGATCACTTTTAGAGAAACAGGATTTACAGCTTTTAATACATTCTCTAGTTCTTACCAGAACAGACTATTAGAATAGCTGTTCAAGGGATGTCCCTTATCTTTATTCAAGTGTTGCAAAACTGATTTGTGGACAATCAGGCTACATTGGCTGCACATGACATGTAGAGTTTAACTTAAGATGTTATGTTTTAGATTTTAAATCATTTTGTATCAGGGACCTTTGCTCTGGAACTCTATCCCTCCTGACACACACACATAATCTAATTATTTTAAATACCTACAAAATAATTAAAACATTACTCAAACAGGACTATGAGAGTTAGAATTAACTCTGGTATATACATAATTTTTGATAGTAGAAGGAAATAATAAGCAGAGGAACTGGTAGAATGAGAGGGCTATAGGTTCATTTTAGAACTATTCTTATTTTAACCTTATGTTTTAGGGATGAATTATTTATTGTATGTATGTTTTAGCTAAGTATGTCATTTGATTGTAAACTACTTTGATTTTATTTGTAGACAGGTGATATAAAAAGAAAAATAAACTAATGTATTAGCCACAGGGATCTCTTAGCATGGACAGAGCCTGTCACTCAGTTATGGACACATGAGGAAGCACCAAGACTCTCTCAGGATGAAATCAGTCTCTGCTCTGAACATGGAGTGGATCTCTCAAATCATTACAGGAAGGGAGACAGAAAACAGGAAAGAATTGACTTGCTCCATGGAAAGGATATTCATTTTTCATGCACAGTAAAATGAATTTCCTGTTGTATTCAATGTGTAAGTGCTGCCAAAGATGTCAGTGCACTAAAGGACTGGAAAACTTACCTACAATGATATGAAGAGCAGAAGTAATGGGATCATTGGTACCCACTGTGGCGAAGCAAATACAATCTGTTGAACCTGCGACACCGAAACAAGCCACTGTGAGAGACCTACACAGCCTCACTCACTAAGAGACATATACACAGCCTTACATATACAGACAGACCTAAACCATCCTTACACACAGTAAGAGCACTAAACACAGTGGGGGTCTATATTCAAATCCTACTTAGCCAGATAGGTCAGGTTTATCCAGCTAAGTGACTGCCGCTGAATATCCAGCTACACTACGTAGCCAGATAAGTCACTTATCCGGCTAGCTGGCCAGATAAGTAGTGATATTGAGCCTTTTCCGGTTAAATTAACTGGTCTAAAGTTAGCCAGGTAAGCTTATCTGGTCATATTAAGTTATCCAGACAAGTCTTATCCAGCTACCTTACAGAGCTGTCTACACTCTCACACTGACCTAGACTCCCTATTTCTCAGCATATTTCATCCCAGAGCAGATGTAGAGGTGTTGACTCTTATCTCCCAGCTCTGTGAGAAGCTGTATAAACGTATGTCTTCTGAAGAGACCACCCTCACACCTTGTCCCCCCCGAGACAAATAGTAATGACTGCACTGTGTTATATGGCTACCAGCTCCTTCCAAAGCATGGCAGGAGATACGACTGACATCTATCAGTCAAGTCCATTGGTGTCAGCTCTTTTCTGAAAACCATGTTTACCTATGTACTTGACCATATCCAATATCCCTGTACTGAACAGGGGAAAAGGGATGTTCAAAGAGCTTCTTTGAGGGAGTTTTCTTCTTTAATGGCACTCATGTGAATTTGATTATTCCAGGTATCTACTAGAACCAAAAGCATTATCACAGTTTAATCATTCCTTTACTGGTAGGAAACACAGTCGCCAAGTTTCCAGTATATTAAGTAGAGCCTCCACTCCTTGTTGAAGGTGCACCATGACAAGTGAATTTTCATCCTGCTTCTACTTCAGTTCTGATACTACTTTGCCCTGGTTTAAGCACATCTGAACTGTCAGGCCACTGTAGCATTTGAAAAAAAAAAAATGGAGTAAATTTTCCTCAAATTCATAGAAGAGTGTTTTTAACATCTGAGGAGGAGATGTTACTTTTTATGGCCAGTGTAGCTCTTCATCAAATGTAATGATGGTAAAGCTGAGGTTTGCATGCAAGTTGGCTTGTAAAGACTGTATGGCACATGATGCTTTATGCTTTCGAAAACCACTGATGATAATGTTGGGCCTATACTAAAGTAAGGTTTTTTCCTGTGTGTATGTTGGGGTTTTCCTCACTGTTAACTGTGGAACCATGGTGAATAAGTGTTTCAGACAGAATGCCAATAAGGTAGTGTGGAGACTGAATGCAAGCAAGCATTTTGTGTCTCTTGTCCTTAGTTTGTGTTGAGATCAGGTCCTACACATGCTCAGTAGAGTTTCTCCATGTTTATACTAAAAGGTGACCAATATCATCCAAGTGACTTTGCATGTTCAAAAAAAAAAGGATAATTAGGTTCATGCATAGGGAAATATAGTAGTTAATACATGCCATGGGTCTGATAAGGGAAGAACTGAAATGCTACATTATACATTCATTAACACCCATACAGCCTCCTGCACAAACTTGGCTCAAGCTATGATTTTTCTTTCCTTACCAGCCTGTCCTATTAGCTATTTGCCACAGCCTCCTTTCAGGCATCAAATTAGGTGAATCAAGCCTATAGTGAAAGCTCATTACTCACATTGGTGCACATACTGAGAGATAACACATCCATGCACACACACTGGGAAACTGATACACACATTCTATCACATGTGAGACAGACACCATGACATACACCCCATCAAAATATCTCATTCTACTCTGAGAAACTGTCTCTCAACACACACATACACATCACATCCTCATGCTCTTTCTGCCCACCTGCTGGAATGATCCCTATCCGAAGTGAGGATGACACCAGAGTTGCATTTTCGCTGTTCTCAGATATTCCTGCCTCCTTCTGAGTTCGACCAATCAGCCCATGCATTAGCTCGCTGAACATTCCATCCCCACCAACGCACACGAGCCTGAGATGGGGGAGGAAAGAGGGAATCTGGGTAATGTAGTCATCCGCCATTATTCGCATTTCCAAGAATAACTCAGCAGGATAATCTTTCTGAGCCTGCCCAGTTCCTTCATGATAAAAAGTAGCCCACCTAGATGCAACCTCTGTGAGTACCTTTGTACTTGCAGATATAGGCAATTTTCAAAGAAAAGCCACGCACAGTATTTCTTTGAAAATTCACTCATGAGCACAAAAGTCCCTATGGACTTTGGGAAACGTTTACACACAGATTTGAAATGCACTACTGCGTATGCGTTCTTTACTCCCTTAACCTAGACATGGCCGTAGGAATGCTTCTTGCGGACTTCCAGTTGTCTTAAAGGACCTCAATTTTCTGCCAGCCCATTCACCTTTTAGAAGACAGTCTGTCCTAAGCTAATTAATGTGTATCTTTCTTTCTTTTTTGTTCACATTTACACACCATCTATCCCTAAAGGCCCAAGGTGCTATGTATGAGTAGTAGACTCCTATCTGTAAGCATTATCTAAGCAATCACTCGAGCCCACTATTTTATTCTTGCTGTCTGTGATGACAGTATTAGCACTCTACGACAACAATTCGCAAAGCAATTTCTGCAGAATTTCTCTCTCTCAATGTGGTTAAAAGTCCACAATGCATGGACTTTTATCCATGCTAGGAGGCGGCCTTCCCGGGGACAAGGAAAAGCATGCATGTTTGAACTGTACACTCTTACTTTGCCAGCAGAATTCTTTTCATAGAAAACGCAGGTACAAGTGACCCTGAGAATGTGATATGCCCTGTCACTTGCAAAGTGAAAAGATCTGCATACTTCCATTTTGGGAACTGGTGCAAAGCCTACAGCTAAAAGGTATGTGTGATCTTCATCCCAGGTGAGAAAATCTAAAAATTGCTCCCAATGTATTCCAAGTGTCAAGAAGTGCCTGATCTGGAGTAGCTATTACTAACAGGGCAGAAAATGTCAGGAAATACTCAGTCTAAGGTGTATGTTACTAAAGGGCCAGGAAACCTCTGTACCCTGGCACACTTTCGGCCTATTGCCGTTCTGTCTTCTTTCGCACTCAGCTTTTGCAGAAGGCAGAATGCCTCAGCCCTGCAGTTTGCAGCTAGCAAGGCCCAGCCCGAGCCTCCTGCAGTGGTCTAATGAAGGTGGAGTTTCTTGTGGTCCCAGGTATGCCCCAGACACAAGAGGCAGGCATGGAACCAGTCTGTCCCCACTTGAGAATTATTGCTGAATGCCAGGCTGGGCTCTTCTGTGCCAAAGGATCATGCTCAGCACCACCCACCCCCCTCATACACACGCACGTCAGGCAAGGAAGACCTCTTACCCATCCAAGCCCTCCAGATCCCCTTCCAGGATGTGGTCTCGTGCCTGGTTGGCTCGCGTTGTTTCTGATTCAAATCAAAAAGCAGGTGGTCAAAAGAGGAGGGAATGGAGTCACTGCCCCCTCACCTCAAGAAGAGAGACACACAAGGGAAGGAGAGGAGCTATTAGGAACATGGAAAGAGAGATGCAGCATGCTAAGAAAGGTCAAGGAGAGCATTTCATCTCCTCAGGTGCCAGAAGAGGAAGCTTTACCAACAACTGTGCTCTTAATGCCAGCGAGTTCGAAGAGCGGGGCGATCCTGGTCTGGAAAATCTTCCTGGCCTGCCTTTTGCCTCCAAAGGGATTGATAAAGATAAGAAGATTCTTGGGCCGGCATTTACCTGGGAGAAAGAGAGATTCTCTATGTAATAGCTTATAAAATATACTTAGTAAGAAATGTCAAATGTCCCTCTCACCCGGCATCCTGTCTCCGACAATGGCATGCATCGGGCGCATGGAGAAGGAGTATTGGAAACTGCTCAAAGATAAAGGAGCCCTTACAATTCCTGGAGACATTTCATTACAGTTTAGCAGCGTCTTAGTAGATTGTGAGACTTTACAAAGGATTGACAACAAAAAAAAAAAACCAAAGATGTTGTAGTACATGAGTTTTCTAGCCTTCTTGAGATGCCAGTACTAATTTTATTACTCCTAGAACAGCTTTATAGTCTGAATTATCCCTAACATAATATGTCTGAGCAGCAGGGTCTGGAGATCTGGGAAGAGGCCCAGCTCCCTCATCTCCACGGACCTCAGTGCCACTCCCCTCTTAAATACCAGCATTACCCATTATAATTCTTCAAAGGGTGACCCATCCTCCACTAAACCAGGACTGTTTTCTGACAATTTTAATGTAAAATTACTGTTTTCTGATTTTAACATTGAAAATAATAAAAAAGTGAATATGGCCTGGGAAAAGTCTGTGCACCCTTTTCTGCAGCAGCTCCTTTGGCAGAAATAGCAGCTTCCCAGCGTTTCCTTTCTAGTCTTGCTTCTGGAATTCTTTCCCATTCTTCCTTGCAGAACTGTTCCAGCTCAGTCATTTTTATTTATTTATTTATTTATTTATTTGAGTCTTCTATACCGATATTAGTAAAGACATCATATCGGTTTACATTGAACTAAAGAGCGGAAAATTACAAATAACAGGGGAGGGGGGGGATAGGATACAATCGAACCAAAGGAATGGTTCTTAAGTCTCCTGCATGTACTCCCCACAGATTTTCAATAAAATCCAAGTCTGGGGACTGTGAAAGCCATTCCAGAAGCTTCACCTTTCTTTCCTGTAAATACTTCATGGTTTATTTATTTGTTGCCAGAGGATGTGGTTAGTGCAGTTAGTGTAGCTGGGTTCAAAAAAGGTTTGGATAAGTTCTTGGAGGAGAAGTCCATTGACTGCTATTAATCAAGTTTACTTAGGGAATAGCCACTGCTATTAATTGCATCAGTAGCATGGGATCTTCTAGGTGTTTGGGTAATTGCCAGGTTCTTGTGGCCTGGATTGGCCACTGTTGGAAACAGGATGCTGGGCTTGATGGACCCTTGGTCTGACCCAGCATGGCAATTTCTTATGTTCTTAGGCTTGGAATCCTCTCTTTTCAGCTTCAGTTTCTTCACTGACTGTGGGACATTAGCTCCTAGGATATGTTCCAAACAATTTCAGTTTTATCAAGGTTTTGTTTTGTATATTTTACACATTAGTCAATGATTTTTGTAAAGGAGTCGTAGAAAAGATTTTCTTCTGAACACTCTACCATGCAGATCATTGTTGTAAGCAATGCTGTACTGTGGACAAGTACTCCGTTGTCAGCTAAACCTTTCAGCAGGTCGTTTGCAGTGATTTGTGGAGTCTGTTTTGCAGATCCGAACAGTTTTAATGCAGTTCTATTAGAACTTTTTCTTGGTGTTCCAGATCTTGTCCATGTAATATTTCTTAAAAATGTTTTTGACAGTTGAAATTGCTAGCTAGAAGCATTAGGACTTTTTTTATAGCTTTCCTTTTCTTTGTAAGAGTAAGTTATCTTCATGTTTAAATGCTCAGACATCTGCTGCTTTAAGGAGACCATGCTTGTTGAAAGCAGACACCATAGTTAAATGGAGAAGACAGGGTTGTGAAGTTTTGGACTTTATAATAGGGTACCTTTATAGCATAGTGAAATGGTAAAGTATGACTATCATCAATAAAGATTTGATTATTTGACACAGTTTGTGTTTTTTTATTTGAGCTAATTTAAGATACTATTCTTGATTTTTGTCTTTATTTCCCATTTTTTAGAACAGTGATAGCACTTTTTTGTGTTTTCTTTGTGAAAGTAGTCAGAACAACAATCACAACCTGAGAGGTTAGAAGGGTCAGAGTATTTGTTCAAACTGGAAAAGTCTTCACCTGATTAATTGAAAGCCTAACAAATCAATCAACTTTTTGGGCCTTATTAACAAGTTTTTGAAAAAAAAAAAAAAAAAAGAAGAATGACTCAATTGGAAAGCTATCCAAACTTTTGCACATGCCACATTCACTTTTTTTTAAATTAATTTTCAATCTGTTAAAATCAGACAATTATTAATTTTGCAAGAAAAAGTAGCAGAAAGATGTTGTGTTTAACTTTGTACCACGTAGAGGTCATCATCTTCTGTTCACTTAGAGATTCATTGAAACACACAGTTTGACCAGGATGTCTAAATTTTTCCACACAGCTGTAGCTTTCAGATGCAATTATACCCTTCCTCAGGTCAAAAAAAGAATAAGCAAAAGATGACATTGCCAGGAAATAAGTGAATCATCTTTTGTTCATTCTGTTCTGGCCTGAGGAAGGGAGTTAGTCCAATAAAAAAAAGGTATCACTTCATTTTTTAATTTCTATTTCCACACAGATAAACCACTGGTGTGAGTAAAAAAAACTTTATATATTACCTGTACATATTAACACCCTATGAGCCCCAGAAGAAGCTCTTTAGCGCCATGCAAGTATTACAGAGAGCACTGGCAATAATCTGAGAAACTGACATATCCTGGCTTGCAAGTGAGATTCATTCCTGTCATGATGTGCGCAAAACCCTAAATCTATTCTGGGACCTGCAGGGAACTCAGTGCCCGGGGCAATCAGCTAAGGTCGCGCGCGCTCTCTCTCTCTCATGCCACAGGCCTTAACAGATGTTTATTATTCTGAGGTTTTTGTCTCCTACAGCTGAGTGCGAGTCTGGACCCACCACAGGGTCCTGGCTGCTGGTATTGCTTAGGATCTGTCTTGACTGTAAGAGCAACCACCACCTGTTGGCTGCAAGCTGTACGCCCCATGACTCCTGGGCACTCCGTTTCTCCAGTAAGAACATAAGAACATAAGAAAATGCCATACTGGGTCAGACCAAGGGTCCATCAAGCCCAGCATCCTGTTTCCAACAGTGGCCAATCCAGGCCATAAGAACCTGGCAAGTACCCAAAAACTAAGTCTATTCCATGTAACCATTGCTAATGGCAGTGGCTATTCTCTAAGTGAACTTAATAGCAGGTAATGGACTTCTCCTCCAAGAACTTATCCAATCCTTTTTTAAACACAGCTATACTAACTGCACGAACCACATTCTCTGGCAACAAATTCCAGAGTTTAATTGTGCGTTGAGTAAAAAAGAACTTTCTCCGATAAGTTTTAAAATGTGCCCCATGCTAACTTCATGGAGTGTCCCCTAGTCTTTCTACTATCCGAAAGAGTAAATAACCGATTCACATCTACCCGTTCTAGACCTCTCATGATTTTAAACACCTCTATCATATCCCCCCTCAGTCGTCTCTTCTCCAAGCTGAAAAGTCCTAACCTCTTTAGTCTTTCCTCATAGGGGAGTTGTTCCATTCCCCTTATCATTTTGGTAGCCCTTCTCTGTACCTTCTCCATCGCAATTATATCTTTTTTGAGATGTGGCGACCAGAATTGTACACAGTATTCAAGGTGCGGTCTCACCATGGAGCGATACAGAGGCATTATGACATTTTCCGTTTTATTCACCATTCCCTTTCTAATATTCTGTTTGCTTTTTTGACTGCCGCAGCACACTGAACCGACGATTTCAATGTGTTATCCACTATGACACCTAGATCTCTTTCTTGGGTTGTAGCACCTAATATGGAACCCAACATCGTGTAATTATAGCATGGGTTATTTTTCCCTATATGCATCACCTTGCACTTATCCACATTAAATTTCATCTGCCATTTGGATGCCCAATTTTCCGGTCTTCCTGCAATTTATCGCACTCTGCTTGTGATTTAACTACTCTGAACAATTTTGTGTCATCTGCAAATCTGATTATCTTACTCGTATTTCTTTCCAGATCATTTATAAATATATTGAACAGTAAGGGTCCCAGTACAGATCCCTGAGACACTCCACTGCCCACTCCCTTCCACTGAGAAAATTATCCATTTAATCCTACTCTCTGTTTCCTGTCTTTTAGCCAGTTTGCAATCCACGAAAGTACTGACCATATTGCTGGATCCTCCTCTGCAACGCCTCCACCCACTGCTGGCACAGCTCTGAATCCTGGGCTGTGAAGCACAGGGTCTCTAGGATCCAGTGCTCTCTCTTCACCCTCTTCACATGGAAAACTAAAAGCAGAAGATAACACCTCTGTTAGTGGTACAACAGCCCTGGCTTTTCCTCCCTAGCAAAGAGCAGAGTGCTAGGGCTGTCTGTAAGGGATGGCAATGCCTAGACTCAGCCTCCACTGCAGCATCACATTTAAATTGAATTTCTGATTTATATTCTGCCTTTTTTGTGACTGGTCAGCCTCTTCAAAGCAGATTTACATGCACGTACCACAGGTATTTCCCTGTCACCAGGGGACTTCCAATCTAAGGGGTCATTTATTTATTTTATTTATTTAAGGCTTTTATATACCGACTTTCTTGATACAAATCAAATCAACTCGGTTTACATCGAACAGGCAGTTAACCATAACCAATTAACAAAAGACAAAATTTGATGAAGCATAAAGTTACATTATAACAAGGGAGCAAAAACTGGGGATAGGAAAATAAAGGGGGGAGAACAGAGATAGTATACTATATACAGGTGAGGGTGTGGGAGGGAGGCAAAGGAGCAAATACCATGGAGGGTGGGAGGAATTCCTGGGGTATTTTTCCCCCTCCTATGAAAAAAATATTGTGGTGACTTCTCCGCAATATTTATTGTGGTGAAAAACATTTCACAAGAAAAAATATCACAGAAATAATGGGAAAATGTGTGATCGTTGCCCTCATCAACTTAAAGAGCCACCAGTGGCCCAAAACACATCCCCCCCCCCCCCCCCAATGTGTAAAATCTCTCCTGCCCCTGCCTGTCGAGGTGACCCAAATGTAAAAAAAAAGATGTTAACTGACATGTGCCAACACCCCACCCCCCCTTGAACAAAAGTAACCCCCTTCCTGGTCTACCCCTCTACCCCAGTAGCAGCCCGCCAAGGGCCCTCCACCCTCCAGACCTCCCCCATATCTTAGATTATGTCCCTGATAGTCTAATGGGGTCCCTGTTAAACCTAGTGGGGCCCAGAGTGCCCTCTAGGCTCTGGGCTGGTCACTGCCATTTTCCAATAGAGAGGCAAAGGCAGGTTGATGCTATCACTCAGCACCTACGTAGAAAACCTGCCATAACCATGACAGCACTAACTGCCAGGATTCAAACAGCAACAACCCTACATATTAAAAAAAAAAAAAAGCAGAACTGTAACTATTATGCAAGCCCTAGAACACCAATATACCTCCTACTGGGAAATAGAACAAGCTGGGTCACTGCAAATATTTACACAGAAACTACTCACAAGCAGAATCTCACTTCAGTCACACATGCAGAACATATTCAGACCCTCCTAAAATACAGAATAAGGGACTACAAATCTGAAACAGCAACCCCAAGAAGCCATAATCTATATGCAATGCAACACTGAAAGAAAACAAAAAAAACCCAGAAATCCATTTCCTCCTGTACTGTGCAAAATACAAAAAATATCAGACACGCATGGTCACCTTTCTCTAAGAAAATACAAGAATTCTTTGGTCCGACAAAGAGCAGCACAGCTGTAAAGAATGAAGAAATCAAAACATCTGAAAAATGGCCCCAATCAATCTACAGAAAAACAACAAGACGTCCACTGAGAGAGACAAAATGTAAGTAGCTTCATGCTTATTATTGTATACATGGTACAGAAAAAGCTCTTTATCATTGCATACATTGTAAACCTATGCATTTGATGTAAGACACACTGTTACAGAATTGTGAAGATTAATCAGAAACATACTGAACAACCCAACAGAGAAGAGCACTAAATTCATATTAAGGGGACATGGAATTCCAAACACTATAATGGCAAGAAATAATAAAAACTGTAATTTCAATAATTTTACAATAAAAGTAAAGTTAAAAAAAAAAAAAAAAAAAAAGAGAGAGAGAGAGAGATGCACATTCACAAAGCTGACAGAGAAACTCAAAGACTTCCCGCATAAGAATGAGCAGGAAAACCTCGGCATAATCCTGTGGAAAATGGGAGAAAGAGCAGTTAAGGCAGCAGAATACTGTATGTTGTAACCTGGCAACAGGCCTGAAACAATCTGGCCAGGGACAATACAGACAAGCACCAGAACTCGGAAATTAATCCGTCATTACTGTCACCCAGGTAATATATATTTGTTAGCTAAAGCCAACTACTGATTCTATTTAGGAACATAAGGAGTGAGGGCAGATAAAGACCCATCGGGCCTAGCTGAGAGTCTTCCTCTGGTTTGCTAGCACTTGGTAAGATAAGCACACAGATTCCTATGTGCCAACTTGCCACCCCTTCCCTTGTATTCCCCAACTCCCACCACTACCTTCTGCTGCTGGGCCAAGGTGAAGGTCTGTCTATTCAATCACATGTAATACTGGCACCAGGCCCTCTCTCCATCCCTCCCAAAGAGGGAGGCAACTGCTCAGGGGCTTCAGCTCATCTCACCTGCCTCTATTTCTCTTCTGTACAATGTAATTCTTCCTTTTACCACATTATGTATTACCTTGACAACACACACACACAAAGTTAAAATACACAATCAAATTAAATGTCATGTCAATAGATTTTCTGTTCCTTGCTAATGTGTCCTCATGCTTTCTCATTCCTTCACTTTAATTATTTATTTGATCTATATTCCACCTTTCAGACACTTCAGAGCGGATTACATTCAGGTGCTGTAGGTATTTCCCTATCCCCAGAGGGCTCACAATCTAAGTTTGTACTTGACGCAATAGAGGTTGAAATAACTTGCCCAAGGTCACAAGGAGCGGCAGTGGCTCCTGGCTTCCCTGGTATGCAGCTCACTGCTCTAACCACTAGTCTACTCCTCCACTTACTAGATTCCTGAAATAATGGAGTCGCGGCTGAAAGAAAGAATAGTGAACTATCTACAGTCAGAAGAATTGCTGAACCAGAGGCAGCATGGATTCACCAGGGGAAGGTCCTGTCAGACAAATCTGATTGACTTTTTTGATTGGGTGACTAGGGAACTGGATCGAGGAAGAGCACTCGATGTCATCTACTTGGATTTCAGCAAAGCTTTTGATACAGTCCCGCACAGGAGGCTTGTGAATAAAATGAGAAGCTTAGGAGTGAGTGCCAAGGTGGTGGCCTGGATTGCAAACTGGTTGACGGACAGAAGACAATGTGTGATGGTAAATGGAACTTACTCTGAAGAGAGAGCGGTGTTAAGCGGAGTGCCACAAGGATCGGTATTGGGACCGGTCCTGTTCAATATCTTTGTGAGCGACATTGCGGAAGGGATAGAAGGTAAGGTTTGTCTTCTTGCGGATGACACTAAGATCTGCAACAGAGTGGACATGCCGGAAGGAGTGGAGAGAATGAGACGGGATCTAAGGAAGCTGGAAGAGTGGTCGAAGATATGGCAGCTGAGATTCAATGCCAAAAAGTGCAGAGTCATGCATATGGGGAGTGGAAATCCGAAAGAACTGTATTTGATGGGGGGTGAAGGGCTGATGTGCACGGAGCAGGAGAGAGACCTTGGGGTGATAGTGTCTAACAATATGAAGTCTGCGAAACAATGTGACAAGGCGATAGCTAAAGCCAGAAGAATGCTGGGCTGCATAGAGAGAGAGGAATATCTAGTAAGAGAAAGGAAGTGATGATCCCCTTGTACAGGGCCTTGGTGAGGCCTCACCTGGAGTACTGTGTTCAGTTCTGGAGACCGTATCTACAAAGAGACAGAGACAGGATGGAGGTGATCCAGAGAAGGGCGACCAAAAAGGTGGATGGTCTTCATCGAATGACTTATGAGGAGAGATTGAAGAACCTAAATATGTATACCCTGGAGGAGAGGAGGAGCAGAGGTGATATGATACAGACTTTCAGATACTTGAAAGGTTTTAATGATCCATGGACAACAACAAACCTTTTCCATTGGAAAAAAATTAGTAGAACTAGGGGTCACAATTTGAAACTCCAGGGAGGAAGACTCAGAACCAATGTCAGGAGGTATTTCTTCATGGAGAGGATGGTGGATGCCTGGAATGCCCTTCTGGAGGAAGTGGTGAAGACTAAAAATGTGAAGGATTTCAAAGGGGCATCGGATAAACACTGTGGATCCATAAAGGCTAGAGGATGGGAATGAAGAGAAGAGCCATGGGGGTGGCTTGCTGGAATTGAGGCTATTACCTAGTGATTACTACCCTTACTCAATAAGCCTTCACATGGTTAATGCAATTCCAGCATTACTCTCTGCTTCAACAGCAAGGGGAAATGTGGAAAAGAAGATTTGCATTCAGACAACAACCAACAAGGACTGAACTACACAGTCTGGTTAAACAAATAAGCGTGGGGGTAGCTTGCTTATTGCGGCAGTTACTACCCTAAACCAATTAAGCCTGATACATCACTTTGAATGCATATACAGCGTTGCTCTCTGCTTCAACGGCAGGGAGAAATGTGGAAAAGAGGATTTACATTCAGACAACATCCAACAAGGCATTGATCTGTGCAGTCTGGATAAACAAGCATCGGGGTAACTTGCTTGATGATGCAGTTACTACCCTTAACCATAAGCCTTATGCTCACCTTTGATGCAACTCCAACATTACTCTCTGCATCAATGGCAGGGGGTGGCAGGAAATTTGAATCAAACAGTTACCAACAAGGGCCCTGTACTCGGTGGTCGGTGAAACACAAAAGTATGGGAAAATAAGTGTGGGAGCTTGCTGGGCAGACTGGATGGGCTGATTGGTCTTTTTCTGTCGTCATTTCTATATGTTTTTCCTCCCCAATTCTCATCACCCTTCAAGAGTAACTCACCTGTGAACTGATTCACTCCAGTCAGAGGTCCAGGGCTAGGTGTCAGAGCCTCCACATTGCCCAGCCTGGCACAGATAATCTCAGTCACCGGGATGCCAAAACTCTGGTCTGAAAGTCCAAAAGAAAAAGTGAATGGGTGGCAAGCTGAGAACACCTGAGAGCAAGAGTAACCTCTCTTGCAGAGTGAAAGATCTGTGTCTGTTCTAGAGCCGCAGGAGCAGGCCCATCACATTCCAAGTAAAATACTGTTTATATATTCAAGCAGTAAGCTTAAGCCATGCAGCAAGCCGTGTTTTGAACAGAGAAGCACAGAGGTGGAGAGACGTGATTCTCCTTTATTCATCACTTTCTCAGAATAACATGCATGCGATAGCCTCAAAGGAGAAAAGAAGACAGGGAGAGCAGCATGTGGCAAAGGTCTGAGAAAAAAAAAACAAAACTCTCCAGAAATCCAAGTATACAAGACACACACACGCAGCACTCTCTCACACACAAACACACACGGTCTCATATTTTCACCCCTGCAAACACAGAGCACAAACTTACTGTCTCACACAAACATCTCCAGGGGAAACATTTCCACATTCCATGGAGAGGAAGTGTGAAAGTCAGGGAAAGTCCCAAAAGCAGAGCATTTAGCAGGTACAGGAGCAGCAGGCTCCCACGTTTCTGCTTTCCCAGAGGAAAATCAGATGAAGCTGCAGTTTGAATTTTATCTGTGTTTATTTTTTCCTCCCAAAAAAAATGGATCTGCTGTAAGGAGGGACCTGAAGAAGATCATGTCCAGGAGTTACAAACAATAAAACAAACAAAGAAAAAATCCCTAAGAACACGTTAAAAAAAAAAAAAAAAGTAGTATTCTTTTTCTTATCTTAAGAAGCAAATGGGTTTGTACTTATGTATAAACATCCACACCAAAGAACGGAGCACAGTAATAACAGGCTGCTCTGGCAGCTCAGAGGCAGCAATCTGCACTGCCACCTGCAGGACCTGGCTTTAATTTCTGGGCCAGGACTTGGCTGGCCAGGGCTAGGGATACTGGGGAGGTAGGGTCCATATCCCCTGAGGGTAGGGGGCTTCTCAGCTATCATACAACAGCAATGGCTGAAGAATATGGAGTTCCTTTCTGTTTGTCCTTGTTGCCATTTGTTCCACCATCAATGACAAACCATAGTCCCGTTTTCCAGGACCTAGAGGAAGCCTGCTCTATCCAAGGCACTGTTTCCGAGACGGAGCCCCTGGCTCCAAGAATCTTCCTGCAGCACCTTGTAGAGACAAGATGTTTGTTCTCGAACTGGAGAATTTCTGGAATTAAAAGAAGAATCATTTTCTTCTGGTAAAATCGATTTCTGTACAAGTTTCTGGTGAGACCCCCCCCCCCACCTTGAGAGCAGTGTGCAGTTCTGGAGACCACATCTGCAAAAGAATACTGACAAGACAGCGGCAACTGAAAGAAGGGTCATCAAAACAGTGCATGGGCCTTCATTCATACATACACTGATGGAGCTAGAGTTCTGTGGGTGCTTGAGCACCCCCAATATCAGATCTGCCTCCCTCGTCACCTATTCAATCCCCCGGACCTCTGACAGCTGAGAAGAGAGGAGCGACTGAAGTGGTGAAGCAGGACGCAAATCTTTACGCACCCAATGACCTGGCATCTATGTTCTCTAGAAGAAAGGAGAGATGCAAGAGAAACATTCAAATGTCTAGCAGGCTTCCATCAAGTACCAGAAGGTAACATTTTCCTAAGAATAAAAGTTCAAGGATAAGAGGGTCATCACATGAAGCTGAAAGGAGGAAGAGGAAATATATTTTCATCGAGCAGATGGCGGACCCCTGTAACAGACTGCCAGTGAGGTTACAGGAGCCCAAAGAGTGGTAGAATTTAGGCATGTATGGGATAGACACAAAGAGGCTTCCATGGTGGTGGAGGGAGGGAAGGCGGGAGAAGACCACAGATTGAGTAAAATCTATGGCAGCCCAGGTGGACAGGCTGGGCAAACAAAGTGGGCCTGATTTGTCGATATTTTCTAAGTTGCTATGTTTTTCTGTGGTTCTTCCTACTTCGTATTGGGATGACACTAAGTAGGAGGAACCACAGAAAAACAGTGATTTCTGGGTTTTTTTTAGCCCTTGACATGCATCAAGACTTAACGTCAGCTCCGGGGTTGGCGCACGATGATTTTTTGCATTGGGTGCAATAGCTTATAGCCTCATCGTTATGGCGTTTACATGTGATGAGCGCTATTAGCTATGACTGTGTTTGGTTGTGCGTTTTGGATGTGCTAATCCCATTTTGGCCTAGCGTGTCCTAAACACGCATCCACTCATGGACTAACCCTGTGCACTAGCCTGAGTGCACAATATTGTATCAGCCCCAAAGTGTCATGGCATCGTAGCTCAGTAGAGGCTGCTTTTTTTTTGGGGGGGGGGGGGGGGAAGGTGGTTAGCTCAAGGTTTAATCTTTCTGCTTTGCTTGGCGATGCTCTTGGCATAATCATTTCCCCAATAGCACTGGGTGGCCGAGCATTATCCTCCCATATTGTACAAAAAGGGGCCATTCTCGGCTCATAGCGCAGAGCTTAGCCAAAAGATCAAGCAGTAAAGGTGGGTGGCTGGAAGCCCAAAGGAGCACATGAAAGTTGCCAGACCCCCCCCCCCCAAAAAAAATTAATAACACAAGGTAAAAACTTTGCGTTTTGTTAGATTAAAAAATGTGGAAAAAAAAAAGTTGGAAAAAGATAAACACACTGCATTCATAAAGACCAGCACAGACTAGTTTTGCACAGACCAATCATAACTTCTTAAAGTGAAAAAATGATTTGGTCTTCCCTGAAGAAACTAGACGAAGAGGTCTAATGCACTTTAAAGAAACGCCCACAGTACCTGAACATGATCCGCTGTGAATGTCACATAAGGCAGAATACAAAATAAAGTGCATGAAGGGAAAACAGGATTTTCTGTGAAGCAATGCTTAATGATGCATACTCAAGATAACAACACTGACTGACTGTGGACAGGTTGGGACAATATGCACTTCTTGGAGATTTGTATTTAAATAGTATCTTGAGCAATCTTCTAACCAAACCAAAAGAAGTATTTACAACAAATCCACCCAGATCCAATTATATATACTTCTCTATATGCAAGATGCTTTAATACGTGTTTTTTTCCTATATCAATATTAGTAAAAAGAAGATTTGTCTCCCATCCGCAGTAATTTTTCTCTTTTTAAGAAGCATTATCTTGGCTTGTTGTGAACTGGGATCGTCATGCTAGGATTACTCCGTAGGCCTTTGCTGCAGAACCTGTCCTCAGGATGGGGAGGGCTGCATATGCAAATTTAAAAAGCAAGTCCTGTATTCCTTCCCAAGAAGATACCGGTGTTAACGAGGGATTAGTTTACCTTCCTGGTACTGTGCCACTCCTCTCCAAAATAATGATGCAATTTCCCTGAATCTCAGTTCTGTGAACCGACCTGCCCTGAGCTTGTATTTTTCTCCTGCTTCTGTCTGTCATCCACTCCTAACTCCCTTCCTATGTGCCTAGGGGCTCTTATAGCTATCAACAGCTTGTACAGAGGCAAGACAGTGTCTAAAGAAAAACAATCAATCTATCTGTGCTACTTGGTGGGAGTCTTTTCTTGGCAATGGATACCTTTAAAAAAAAAAAAAAAGGCTTTTCAAAAATCAGCATATCTTAATTCATCTCTCACGCCCCTGTCCCCACTCACATAACTTTATTGGCAAGACAATGTTACACCTGTTGCCAGATTCATTGTGCCTTTATATTTCTTTAGAAACCCTCTGACCTTGCGCTGTTCTCTATGGCTCCAGTTTCTTCTAGGCTTGCAACCCCCGACAGGCTGAGCAGATTCGGTTTTAGCCCCACTGCATCTATGGATTTGTAATTCCAGGCTCTAGCAAAAAAGCAGGCCAAACAGGCGCACAGAGACAAGGAAGCAAAAGCAGAACTGGATCCGCCGGTCAGGGCGGAGCTGGATCATGTCCTGTCCCCGAATCACCACTGGCCTCCTCGGCCCAGCCACCTCACCACCAGCCCTCTTGTCCGGGCTCCGTTCATCCCTCCCCTCCCTCTCTGCCCAGGACTCACCAGCCCCGCTCTCCCGGTGCTGGCTTTCCTCTGTCCAGCGGAGGTATTTCCCTCCAAGGCTTGCCTGGTAGCTTTTCCTCTTTAAGCGGAGCAGGGACTGGAAAGTGTCTCCCATATCTTGGCAGGTTGCTGGGTCCAGCACTCACTGACGGCGCTTGCTGTGCATGCACCTGAGCAGGTGTGCCGGGCTGTTGGGCGGGGTTTAGGACAAAGTCACCTGCCTCCGGGCACAAAGCTGGAAATGAGTCATTGTGCAGGGACAACAACCCTTATGGTGACAGCTTTAAAGACAGCACCCGTGTCAAGAGGAATTACAGTACTAAGTGGGTACTGCACTGCCTGTTTTTCTTTTGTTTTGATGGACCACAGGGCAAATCAAGCAGGAAGAGGAAAAGGTACTGGGTATGGGCAAGTACCCTCTGAAATAAAGCCCAGAGGTACTGTATATGTTCTACTTCAGGGCTTCTGTTCAGGGCGCTCACATTTCTGCAGTTAACTACCCACAAAGAAAGTCTGGGGCTTTTTTTTTTTTTTTAGTAGATACCATTTAGTTATATACATCTTAAGAAATGTTTCTCTTTATCTATAAACTTAGTAGCTTGTACACTACACCTTTAATCCTGAACTGGTGCTCCCACCCTCACCTGGCCCACTCTGGGCCAGGCCTCATTAAAATGCTACTTACTGGGCCAGCTCAGTGGCTGCATCCTGCAATTCCATTGTGAAGGGTCCCTGGCTCTGGCCTATGCTGGCACTGAGAATGCTGCAGTGGCAGCATTCACATCCCTGGGGGTGAGGATGGGGGTCAACACCTGGTGGCTGGATTTAGAAAATACAGGCTTTTGGAGGGAGCATGTCTCTCTGCCTCAGGACTATCTCTGCAATGACCACAGGTAGGGTCTCTTAGTTGCAAATGAAGTCATGTGGCACTAGGATTCCAGCTCTAGCTTCAGCTAAGGAGAAAGAAGAAACTATCAGATTAAAAAGAATGCTATTTATTCAGAGATCGATATTCAGCAGCTCAGCGAGCAGACAGTTTATCTAAGTACAGTTAGCTGGATAAATTGTCACGGGTATTCAGCAGAGTTCAATGAGGATTACATAATTACATTAATACAATTTCAACTTTAAATTCCAATGTACCTTTTACATTAACTCTGAATATCAAGCCTTATTCAACCCCAGAATACCTCTGACTTATCTGGCTTAACAGTTAACTGGACAAATCGGAGCCATTCAGAGTGGTGGAAAATGTAAAATCGTCAATTTGTCCAATTAAGTCCTGAACATAGCTGGGCAAATGGTCTGAATATTGATCTCTTTATGTCCAGCCTTATTATTTATTTATTTATTTAACCTTTACACAGACGAGTTTTAAGAAAGCCCAACCCTACTCCTAAGCATCTGCACACAAAAAAATGAGATCATTCATGCACCAAACGTGAAGGCGTCTGCAACTTCTCTGTATGGGTGTCCTTAGCTGCATTCTTGTTGGAGTTGCTTACTTGGGTCTTCAAAACTCTTATTCACTTCCTTCTGGAACTTGCAAGGGGCAGGCAAAATGCAAGAACCCCTAAGATCCCTTTCTAACTGAATGTGTCCCTTCAATAAAGGGTATATTTGTGGAGAGGTAACAGATAGCACATCTTTAGGAGGCTGCCAGAATGCACTGTGCTGAGGGCAGTGTAGAGATTTCTGGAGTCTTCTCTAGAGGTGGTGGTGTGACAAGAGGGAGTATTTTTCTCAGTTCTTCCCTGCACTGAGCACATAAGACAATACAGGAGCTGATGTATGCAGGGCAGCAGCTGAGAGTCCAAAGGTTGGGGCTGGTAGGCTTTTTCCTTTTTTTTTTCTTTTTTTGAGACTTGGAAGAGGAGAGTAAGTCTAAAACTGTCTGTTCTTGTGTGGTTTCTTTTTGAGGTCCTATGGTGGTGAACAAGAGGAGTGAGAGTTTTCTCATATTCCAAGAAGATAGCTCATACCCAAATGGTTTCCTCATGGGAAGAGAGAGTCTTGTTTTTGGTCAGAAGTGATTTTCCAGGTGGTTTGTTAGTAAGGGATCTGGAAAGCACACAGCTGCCCACTGTAGTCTATTGAGCAGAAGGAGCTTTACACTAACTATCCCAGTTAGTGTACAAGGTGCCAACCTGGTACTACATATTAAGGACATGGGCGTAGAGTCATTAGTGCACTTTGGTGCTTATGCACCACCAAATGAGAAACAGTGTGGGCCTTGCACCGCCATTAGTGGATAGGAACACTGGGGCGGAACTTCAGCAGGGACTGAACCTACAACAAAGCAGACAGTGCTTCTCTATGTGATGGAGCGGGTAGCATGCTGTCCATTCTGCCTCTCATGTCCTACTCCTGAGCTTCCCTTTCACAGCAGCAGGGGAACATTGGAAGTATTACAACAGCAGCTGCAGAATGCAGCAGGAGCGCCATGGAACTAAAATACAGGAGGATCGGCACTACAGGGACTGTAAAGGCAATGCACTTCCTGTTGAAATGGCAACAGTTTTCTCCTCCAGTCTCTGAAGCTTCCTTTTTCCTGTTTATAAAGCAAAGTTCCTCACCTGTAACAAGTGTTTCCATGAACAGCAGGAAAATCAGTCACACTAATGGGATCATGTCATCAAACAGTATCGCGTCAGGCCTGATCTTTAGCTGAACATTTCAAATATTTTGAGAGCATGTGCAGTAAGTTGGCGCCAATAATCATTGCACAGTCCTCACCCCCTTCTGGACAGTCACATGATTAGCTGAGAACAGAGAAAACACCAACAAGAACAAAAAACATGCTAACAGGCGAACTAGAGAAATCACATTTTGGGGATGAGGAAGGGAACATGTGACTGATTGTCCTGCTGTCCATGGAAAACACCTGTTACAGGTAAGCAACTTCACTTTTTCTGTGGACAAGCGGGACAACAGTCACACTAATGGAACGCCCTAGTTGAGGAGAGCATCCCTGGGGAACTGAGGAAATCAGTCATGGTTGGGACGGGAGATTGCAGAGGAAGGCCACCCATCATTTTGGGAATCAGGAAGAATCTGGTATAGAAGTTAAGACCTTGTTGTTCCAAGGGGACGGCCTTTATTGGTCCCATGAGAAGAAGGTGATGGAGTTCTTGCTGGAAAATAGGAACCTGATCCACTGATCATAAGAAAGGATGTATGATGCTCGGAGGGAGATTGGAGAGGAAGTCCGGAAAGTATGCCTTTCTTATTATGCTGAGCACCCGCTTGTCCAATGTGATATCACCCCAAGCCTCCCAAACAAAACTGCAGACGACCCCCCACTGGAAGAGCCGGGAAGCGGTTCGGAGGCAGATGGAAACTGTCAAAAAGTTGAGAGAGAAAGCAAGGACTGTTGCTGCCCTGACACTGTGTAGTACCCCAGGAATGTGATCTGCTCTGTTGTTGTGGACGAGAGGCTAGCTGGGGTGCAGGGAATTGCTGCAAAGAACGTGGCCGGTACTGGGTGTAAGAAGGCTGGAATCAATAACTCTAAGAGGTTTAGTTTGACTTTCTCTGAAAAGTGGAAGAAGAAGACTGACGACATTGCTGAGAAGACAAAGGAACAGACAAAGAATGTATCTCAGAGGCTTGATCCTTCAAATGAATAACTGCTTCCTTAACCTTATTGCCAACAAGGGTTTGACTGGAGCAGGGTTCATCTGCCAGTTTCTCATGAATGTCCTCTTCAAGGCCAGAGGCCCTGAGCCAAGTGAGGCATCTGGTAGCAATGGCCGTGGCTGAAGCTCTAGAGGCACCTTTATCCACATTTATTTATGCCCTCAAAAACTTTAGCAAATTTGTGAGGCAAGACTTCCCTTGGCTAAATCCATGTGGGCTTTGTTCCATTAAACTATGCTTATCTATATGTTCAACAATTTTGTTTTTTATGATAGTTTCTACCAATTTGCCTGGACTCACTGGACATTGGACTCACTGGTCTGTAGTTTTCTGGATCATCCCTTGATCCCTTTATAAAAATTGGCGTTATATTGGCAACTCTCCAATCTTCAGGTACCAGAGATGATGGTCCGCAATTTCATTTCTCAGTTCTTTCAGCACTCTGGGATGCATACTATCTGGTCCAGGTGATTTGCTACTCTCAAGTTTATCAATTTGCCCTAGTACATCTTCCCAGGTTCACTGAGATTTGTTTCAGCTCTTCTAAATCATCACCTTTGAATATCATTTCTGGCATTGGTATATCTTATATCTTCCTCAGTGAATACTGAAGCAAAGAATTAATTTAGTCTCTCTGCTATGGCTTTGTCATCCTTAGGTACCCCTTTTCCCCCTTGATCATCTAATGGTCCAACTGACTCCCTCGCAGGTGTTTTATCTCAAATGTACCTGAAAACATTTTTATTATGCGTTTTTGCTTCTATGGCAATCTTCTTTTCAAATTCTCTCTTTGCCTACCTTATCAATGCTTTGCATCTGACTTGCCTGCGCTTATAATATTTCTTGTTTTCTTCATTTGGATCCCTTTTCCATTTCTTGAAAGATGTAATTTTAGATATTATAGCCTCTCTTGTCATGGACCCTGCCAGCGTGTCCCCCCACGAGCAGGCTCTGCTTACCTTTCTTCACCTGATACAGCATGGACACCGCCGACGTTGGGCCTTCCAACGTGGCCAGAGCCGCAGACTTTGTTTCCCTGCGCGGCCTGGAGGCCGCCTGTATTGCCTGCCTTCATTGCGGTGAGCCGCGGACGTTTACCTTCTTCGCGGCTGGGAGCCGCCACCGGCTTCATCGTGATCTTCGCGGCCTAGAGGCTGCACCCCCGGGCTGGAGTAGCGGCTGGAGCCGCCCCCGGGGCCTCCTGCAGCAGCTGGAGCTGCTGCCGTCATCGGGGACTGCCTTCCAGGCCAGCCCTGCATCTGCGACGTCAATGCTGTGCAGGCCGCTGTCCACGGTCCTGCACAGCCAGCTTCCTGCTCCTCCTCGGCGCGTGGCTGCGCCTCTCTTCTGTATTTAAAGGGCCAGGCACAGGAAGTGTGCTGGCCCCACCTTTGGATGGACTTCCTACTCCAGCCCTATATAAGTGCTTCTCCGTCACTTCAGTCTTCGCCTTGCATCGGAGTTACTTCACTCTGGAGGCTCCTGCCTGCCAGAGCTCCATCAGGTCTTCTTTGTGGAGCTCCTCTTCGTTTCGTCTCTTCATGTCAAGTCAACTCTTTGTGCCTGAGGTCCTCATCCAGGTGTCCTGGTGTCTTGTCTTGATCCTCCGCTTCCTGATGTTCTAGGTTTCTTGGTGTCCTGTGCTCCTGAGCCGTCATGTCCCGCCAGCCTTTGTGGTGCTTCGGGTGACATCTGGCTTCGTCGTCGGAGTCCCACTTCGACTGGATTCTTCCCTGCGCTCGTCCCGTTTTCAGCGTGGTCCATGACCAGCCTCCTCGGGCTGTGTAGGGCGCGCAGTGGGACAGGGTGGTCCGCGACCAGTCTCACAGGTGGACTGTGTAGGGTGCCCTGAGAGACAGTGCCAATGTTCTCCCTCCCAGCTCTCGTCTCGTCTGGACTTTGTCAAGTTCCTCGTCTCGTCCTGGATGCCGTTGCATCAGTCTTGATGTCATGTCTCTGCTTCAACATCTTGTTCCTGATGTCGTCTCATCAACCCTGGTCCGGGATGCCATCGCATTGACCATTGGTCTGTGATGTCTTCGCATCAGCCTTGGTGTCATGTCTTGTGCCAGCCCTTGTCTCTGATGCCATCTGCATCAGCCTTGGTGTCATATCTTTGTCTGTGATGCCGTTGCATCGACCTTGGTGTCATGTCTTCATGTCAAGGCCCGTCTGCCCTCATCCTCAGGCCAGGCCTGCTGCTCCATGCCGATCTAAGCGGCAGGTCCGAAAGGGCTCGGAATGGTCAGAGGACCATTCACATTCCAACATCATCATGTTGTTGGCCTTGGGAGCTTGCAGGCCTGGCAGAGGGTAAGACTGTCAGCCATGCTGGAACACACAGTCAACCCTCGGTTCGGTCCTGGATTCGTCTGGGGTCGGGCTGAGGCCCAAGGGCACACTAAAACACCCCTTATCAACAGAATGCAAAGCCTTTCAAGGCCGCAACGTAACAGAATGCAAGGCCTTTTGAGGCCGCTCACATGACATCTCTCACTTCATCTTTTAACCATGCCGCTTATTTAGCTTTCCTTCCACCCAGAGACGTACGTAAAGTATTTGGCACCCAGGGTGGATACTTCTTTGGCAGCCCCCAATATATAATTTTAAAATTTCCTAAAAATCGATTAAATATTTCAACACAAAAGACACATCAAATAACATCCAATAATTAAAACTAATAAGGATTTAAAAAATCTCCCGCTCTCCATATCTGTCATCCTAAGATTGTTGTAGTCTGGGGGCATGCATACATATACACACACACATACACATTGACACACATAATATACTCCCTCTCTATCATACACACACACATGCATGCTTGGTGAGAGACAGAGTGAGCCACATGTGTGTATGATACACATACACTTTCTATGTAACTCTCTCACACACACTTCCTCTGTGTCTCTCTCACACGCTAACACACACACACACACACGCTTCCTCTCTCTCTCTGTCTCTCTCACACACGCACACAATGCAGACAAAACCTGAACTGGAAACCACAAGCCAGATTCTGTATGCAGTGCAACAATGGAAAAGCAGAAAATCACTATTCCTCAAAACAATACAATCAAGAAATATAAATTAATCAGAAAAGCAAAACCATACTAAAAGATATACATTTCAAAACAGCTGATGAATAGAATAATATTCAATAATTAGAAGCTCCTATACAAATTTTAAACATTTCCTAAACATCGATAAAATATTTCAAAACAGTAGACATCAAATAACACCCAATAATTAAAACTAATAAGGATTTTAAAAATCCCCCACTCTCCATACCTGTCACCCTGAGATTGTCGTAAACTGGGAGTACACATACACACAGACACAAAAAAATATGCTCCCTCTGTCTCTCACACACATACACGCTTGTTGAGAGACAGAAGACGCTTGAGTGTGTGTGTGTGTGTGTGTATGTGAAAGAGACAGACACACATTTCCTCTGTCTCTCTCTCTCACACATACATACACACACGCTTCCTCTGTATCTCTCACACATGATTCCTGTCTCACCCACATGCGCGCGCACACACACATACATGCTTCTTCTCTCACACCCCCACCCCCACACACAGGCACCCTCTCACACATACACACCCACAGGCACCCTCTCATATATATACACAAGCACATACAACCTCACTCTTCTATACACTCACCATCTCAGACACACACAGGGATCCTTTCATATACACACACACACACAAACACACACACCCCGCTGGGCTTTTTCTTCTGCTGCCGGCTCCGGGAGATGCCAGCAGCACCGCTGGACCTCTTCTTCTGCTGGCCTCTTCTACAGGACCTTGCTTTTTCTGGTAGGGAGTGGAAACCCTGCCAGCACATCTGTTGCGTCCGTCGGTCTCAGATGGCTTCATCCCGTATGCCTCACCTTGTTCTCGGCTCCTCCCGCTTACCTTGGGAAAATGGCTACTACCGTGTCTGCAAGCCGCCCTCGCCGGCGTCCCCATACGGCTATGGCGTTGCCTCCCGCCATGTTCCTCCCAAGGTCCTACTAGGGTGCGCGCGCTACCCACTTCTTTATTCGAGCATTGGCGTGAACCTCGGGGGCGTCCCCCTCAAGTGACATCACAACATCCAGGTATTTAGCTTGCCCGCATTTGCTAGCTAATCGACTTAGCAAGGACTGGATTCGGATTGGACTTCTCCAGTCTACGCTGCTCTGCCACTTCCGTGCAGCCACTGGAAGCTTTCCTTCTGCCCTTCAGGGTATTGCTAACCTGGGTACCCACTCCTCGGGGGCCCTTCTTCTTCTTTCAGGTGCCTTACTGGGATCAGGTACTCGCTCCTCGAGGGCCTGCTCTCCCGGCCTCAGTGCCTGGAAACTTCTACTTCTGCCTGGTGGAAACCTTCTACATCACAGCTACCATCTAGTGAGTAATCTAATTCTCAGTCTATCTCATCTACAGCTTTGCCATGCTGGGAACCCTACACCGAAACCTCCCTATACCAACTTGGTGAGAAAGGTCCCTCTGCCGAGGGACCCTGGACTGCTACTTCAGAACCTGCTCACTACTGCCACTTCTGGTGGCTTACATCTGCTGTTTAATAAAAGACAATTCAGTGTTTGTGCATCCTGAGTCTAGCCCAATACTGTGGCTCCCCACGGGGCCTCTCCCCGTGGGCGTGGTCATCTGCCACAGTACCTAAGAATCCACCCAAACACCTCAAAACCCTAACAGATTGCTAACTCCATGGATTCAGCTCAGCTCACCACATTGCAGGCCATTCCAGGCCTGGCCCAGCGAATCTCTGAACAACAGGACACGCTGGAGAGTTTGACTGCTGTATTTAATCAGCTACATGCACAGATGAATTCATCTACCACCACAGGTGGTAGATGAATACCACCACAGGTAAAGAAGTTAAACCGCCTGCTCCAACTCGCTTCTCAGGGAAGTGTGGAGATGTAGAGGATTTATCAACCAATGTTGCATGCACTTTTCTCTGCAACCTAATCATTTCCCCACAGCATATGTCAAGACCACCTACATCTTGTCTTATCTGGACAGAAGATCGTTGGCTTGGGCCTCTTCACTGTGGGAGCGCGATGACCCTATCCTACATGACCTCACCGGGTTCCTGGAACTGTTCAGATCAGTTTTTGATGACCCTGCCTGGCACACTATTGCAGGATCTTCATTGGTTCACTTGAAGCAAGATAATAAACCTTTATCAGACTATGCCATTGAATTCAAGACACTGGCTTCTGAGTTACATTGGGACTCTAAATGCCTGAAGACCCTTTTCTTTGAAGGGCTGAGCTCTCGTTGAAAGTCGAGCTGGCAGCTCGTGAGATGCCTGAGACCTTGGCTGAACTTGTGAAGTTGGCAACCAGGATTGATCGCCGGCTTCGTGACAAGTTTCAAGAAGCTAAGCCCCCCAAAAGAGTCCTTCAGAGTGAGACTCGAGTTAAGTCTACTCCCAGGCCTGTTTCCTCGGGTCCAGTCGCTGGTGAAGAAGAACCAATGCAACTAGGCCGCAGTCACCTGATGTCAAAAGAGAGAAGAACACGGAAGAGCTTGGGACTATGCATGTATTGTGGCTAGGCTGGCCATGCTATACAAACATGCCCTATATATCTGGGAAACTGGCAGACCTAAGTCCTGCGGGAGGACTCTTAGGTCTAACTGCACCCTCTCCTCCACTCTCTTTTCCTGTATCCTTAATCTGCGGACCTTTAGAATACCAGACTCTTGCCCTAGTGGATTCAGGGGCAGGAGGCAACTTCATTTTGAAACAATTAGTGGAGCACTTGCGGATTTCTACTACCACCATGACGACTCCACTACTATCTTCAATCCATGGGGAGCCATTACCGGGTGAAGAAACTCAGCTCACCAAACCAGTGAGTTTACGGACCGGTGCTCTTCACTCAGAGACTATCTCCTTCTTTGTACTAGAGAAGGCTATGCACCCTATAGTACTGGGGCTACCGATTTCGGAGCGGCCTCAGAGGGAACGGAGGCAGGCTGCGTGGCTCAGCGCACGCAAGTTGCACAATTGTGCACCCCCTTGCGCCCGCCGACCCTGGATTTTATAACATGCGGGCGGCTGTGCGCGAATGTTATAAAATCGGGCGTCTATTTGTTTGCGCCGGGTTGCGTGAACTAATCTGCGCCCACGCGCAGGTTTTAAAATCTGCCCCTATATCTATCTCTTCATCCAATGCTATGCACTCTAACTCTCCCATCTTATTTTTTAGCCTTCTAGTAGTTGTATACAGACATTTTAAAGTATTTTTTTTTCTTTGTATCAACAACCTGCTCATCAGTCCTGAAATTAGGATTACTCCATCGGTGGGCACTGAGGAGTGAGTTTATCTCCCTTTAGCATCCCTCTTCGCAGTAGGGAAGTTCTCTGCATTAGAAGGGCCAGTTATGGACACTTCTAGTGTTGTGGTTCTGTACACCCACAACAATTGTACCTCAGGAATTAGTGACCATCCTGTATTAGTAACAGCCCCACTGTGGTCAGCCATTGTAGACTGAAGAAAGCAATATCTGTTAGAATTGATAAAACATTGTCTTCATTAGCTGATGTTTTCTCTTCAAGTTAATTTGCATTCCCAGCAAATTAGGGAGCATGAGGGGCAATTAGTTCAAACTGAGAAGCGATGCAAAGCTTCCCAGGAGTGTGTGCTAGAATTAAAGATAATCAATTAGTGCATCGCAAATTGGAAAAATTCAGATAATTATTATAGAAGATCCAATCTGCGATTTTTTTAATTTCCCCAAAAGGCCCTTGGTTTCTCCTTTGGAAACGCTAAACACATTCTTTTTAGATTTATTGGATTCCCGAACAGTCCATCTCTCCAGTTTCTAAACTTATATCATTTACCTGCTCGAAGAAAAATATCTCAAGACTCTCCTGTAAAACGTGAGGAGGTTCCAGCTAGTTTGGACCTTATAGTTTTTTTGGAACAATCCCAGGAAGAAGTCATGGATAGAGAGTTACTCTTTTGGTTTGGTTTGTGCTAGAGCCTGATAAAACAAAGGATGCTACAATTGTTTTTTCATTTAAAATTTCTCTTTTCTTAGGTCAGAAATTTGCAGTGTTCCCCAATGTTGCTAGGGTAACGCAGCAAAGAAAGAAGTTGTGTCGCACTAAAAGACAAAAGAGTTTTGATATTAGGTGCTCCATGTAAGTGCTTTGTTAAATATCTTCTTATATTCTCCCCAACTAGGATTTTGACAAAATAGGACGCTCCCTAGGATGGTTATCTTGCAAACTGATTCCTAGAGGTACATTTTAAGAGCTGCACGTGGGCACATGGATGCGGTGATTTTAAAACATATGCACACGTTTTAAGAACATAAGAAATGCCATACTGGGTCAGACCAAGGGTCCATCAAGCCCAGCATCCTGTTTCCAACAGTGGCCAATCCAGGCCATAAGAACCTGGCAAGTACCCAAACACTAGATAAATCACAAGCTACTATTGCTTATTAATTACCATAATAACAGTTTATGGATTTATCCTCTAGGAACTTATCCAAACCTTTTTTAAACCCAGTTACACTAACTGCTATAACCACATCCTCTGTCAATGAATTGCAGAGTCTAACTATGCGCTGAATGAAAAATAATTTTCTTTTATTTATATTTTTATTTTTTTTAACAACTTTTTTATACCGACATTCATGGGTACATCATATCGGTTTTAAATGAGCTACTTGCTAACTTAATGGAGTGCCTCCTGGTCCTTCTATTATCTGAGAGAATAAATAACTGATTTACATTAACTTGTTCAAGTCCTTTCATGATTTTGTAGACTTCTATCATATCCCCCTCAGTCGTCTCTTCTCCAAACCGAACATCCCTAACTTCTTTAGCCTTTCCTCACAGGGCAGCACATTTCATGCCCCATATCATTTTGATCGCCCTTCTCTGCACTTTCTTCAGTGCAGCTATATCCTTTTTGAGATGCGGTGACCAGAATTGCACACAGTATTCAAGGTACGGTCTCACCATGGAGCGAGACAGAGGCATTATTTTATTTTCCATTTCCTTCTTAATAATTCCTAACATTCTGGGGTAGATTTTCAAACGTGCGCATGTGCGCGCACACGTGGATGTGCCGGTTTTATAACATGTGCGTGCCAGTGCGCGCATGTTATAAAATCTGTGGGCCGCGCGCACATGCATGCTGTATTTTATAATCCATGCGTGTATGTGCGGGCAACGCACGCATGGGAGGGACATTCACAATTTCCGCACGGCGACGTATTCGGGCTTTCCCTGGGTCTCTCCCAGTCCGCTCCAATTAAGGAGCAGACAGAGAAGGAACTTCCCTACCCCCCTACCTAAATTCCCTCTCCTCCCCACCCCCTAAACCCTACCTTTTTTTTTTCTTTGTTTTACATCTTACTTCAGATCCCGAGCTCAAGTAAGCTGCACGTGCTGGCTGGTTGCCAGCGTGCACGTCTTCGGGACAGCAATTATGGTGTTGTCCCGGCCCACCCCTTCGAAGAGGCCAGGCACTTATGTGCGTACCAGGTTTTTCGCACGAGGCCAGGCCCCTTTGAAAATTTGCCCAGCGCCGCAAAGCCCAGCCACACGCTCAAAGCCCAGGATTTACGCATGCGGGCCTTTTAAAATCTACCCTTCTGTTTGCTTTTTTTTTTTTTTATCACCACAGCACACTGGGCCAACGATTTAAATGTGTTATCCACTATGACTCCTAGATTTCTTTCCTGGATGGTAGCTCCTAATATGGAACCTAACATCGTGTAACTGCAGCATGGGTTATTTTTCCCTATATGCATCACCTTGCATTTTTCCACATTCAATTTTATCTGCCATTTGGAAGCCTAATCTTCCAGTCATGCAAATTCTTCCTGCAATTCATCACATTCCGCTTGAGATTTAACTACTCTGCTTAATTTTGTGTCATCTGCAAATTTGATCTCCTCACTCGTAGTACCCCTTTCCAGATAATATATAAATATATTAAAAAGCACCGGTCCAAGTACAGATCCCTGAGGCATTCCTCTGTTTACCTATTTCCAGTGTGAAAACTATTTAATCCTACTCTCTGTTTCCTGTCTTTTAACCAGTTTGCAATCCACAAAAGGACATCACCTCCTATCCCATGACTTTTTAGTTTTCTTAGAAGCCTCTCATGTGGGACTTTGTCGAACACCTTCTGAAAATCCATATACACCACATCTACCGGTTCACCTTTGTCCACATGTTTATTCACCCCTTCAAAAAAATGTAGGAGATTTGTGAGGCAAGACTTCCCTTGAGTAAATCCATGCTGGCTGTGTCCCATCAAATCATGCCTATGTAAATGTTTTGTGATTTTATTCTTTATAACAGTTTCCATGATTTTTCCCAGCACTGAAGTCAGGCTCACGGTCTATAGGTTCCCGGATCACCCCTGGATCCCTTTTTAAATACAGGGTTTACATTGGACATCTTCCAGTCTTCAGGTACATTGGATGATTTTAATGATAGGTTACAAATTTTTACTAATAGTTCTCAAATTAAAATTTTTAGTTCTTTCAGAACCCTGGGGTGTACACCATCACGTCCAGGTGATCTACTACTCTTCAGTTTGTCAATCAGGCCTATCACATCTTCCAGGTTCACCATGATTTGGTTCAGTTGATCTCAATCATCACCCATGAAAACCTTCTCCAGAACGGGTATCTCTCCAATATCATTTTCAGTAAACACTGAAGCAAAGACATCATTTAATCTTTCCACAATGGCCTTATCTACTCTAAGTGCTCCTTTAACCCCTTGATCATCCAACGGTCCAACCAACTGCCTTGCAGGCTTTCTGCTTTGGACATATTTTTAAAAGATTTTATTGTTTTTGCCTCTATGGCCAACTTATTTTCAAATTTCCTCTTAGGCTTTATCCTATTTTCTTCTGATGGCTTCTTCTTCCAATTTTGAATGAAGATCTTTTGGCTAAAATAGCCTCTTTCACCTCACCTTTTAACCATGCCAATAATTATTTTGCCTTCCTTCCATGTTTCTTAATGCGTGGAATACATCTGGTCTCTGCTTCTATGATGGTATTTTTTAACAGTGTCCACGCCTGTTGCACACTTTTTACCTTTGTAGCTGCACCTTTCAGTTTTTTTCTATTTTTCTCATTTTATCAAAGCTTCCCTTTTTAAAGTTTAGCACTAGAGCCACAGATTTACATACTGTCCCCCTTTCAGTCATTAATTCAAATTTGATCATATTATGATCACTATTGCCCCACCACTGTTACCTCTCTCACCAAATCCTGTGCTCCACTGAGAATTAGATCTAAAATTGCTCACTCTCTCGTCGGTTCCTTAACCAATTGCTCCATAAAACTGTTTTTTTATTCCATCTAGGGATTTTATCTCTCTAGCAAGCCCTGATGTTTCACTTACCCAGTCAATATTGGGGTAATTTATTTATTTATTTTATTTAACATTTTTTTTATATACCGACGTTCGTTGGGAACATCACATCAGTTTACACTGAACATGAATGTAGCAAAAAGGGCTTTACAGGGAACTGAAAATTTTACACAAGTTAGAACAAAATTTGGAACAGGGATTGTAATAAAGAGAGACTAAATATTTACAGTATAAACAAGAATGACTAAATATATACAGTGTAAACAGTATCCAGATGTTTGCAGTGTATCAGGTATAACAATGGAGGAGAGGACATTTCTGAAGAGGGAATTAGGCTTGGAGTGGAGGTGTGAAGAGATGGGTTAGCGAGTTTGATAGGGAGGAATTTCTTCAGAGAGCTTAACATAGTGGAAAGAATAGGATGTTAGGAGGATAGGGGATAGGATAGTGGAAAGAACAGGATGTTAGGGGGATAGAGGAAGAGTAGAAAGGGAGTGGGTGTATAGATTAGGAGGATAGAAGGATAGGGAACGGTGGAAAGGAAGGGGTGAATAGAAAAGGTTGTATAACGAGGTGGGGTTAGAGAGAAAGTTCAGGTATATGCCTGCTTGAATAGTCAGGTCTTTAGTTTCTGTTTAAATTTTTTTGGGCAGAGTTCTTGGCGTAGTTCTACAGGCATAGTATTCCTGTTATGCTCCTCAACACTGGAGGCTGGGCTCGAGCCTGTTCACCTACCTCCACGGCGGCTCATTGGTCTCGGGGCCGCCGAGGCAGGGTTGGAAGATGCGCTGGTCTCTTTCGGGCCTGCTCCGGGGCTGAGAGGCCTTCCCTCGCGGCTGAGACGCTGCCGCTGCCGAAGCCCTGCACCCTGACGTCACCTAGACGCGCGTGGCGACATCAGCTGTTGGTTTAAAGGAATCAGCGTGGGAATTACCTAGGATGGCCCCAGAAGTTCCCCACCTCTGTCCGGTATTTAGCCTGCCCATTTGCTGACTGACTTCGAGTTAGCAAGGACTGGATTTTGGATTGGACACCTCCGGTCTTCGCTGCTCTGCCACTTCTGTGCAGCCGCTGGAAGCTTTCCCTCTGCCCTTCGGGGTAACTACTAACCTGGGTACCCGCTCCTCAGGGGCCCTTCTTCTTCTTTCAGGTGCCTTACTGGGATCAGTAAGGCACCTCGAGGGCCTGCTCTCCCTGCCTCGGTGCCTGGAACCATCTACTTCTGCCTGGTGGAAACCTTCTACATCACGGCTACCATCTAGTGAGTAATCTAATTCTCAGTCTATCTCACCTACAGCTTTGCCGTGCTGGGAACCCTGCACTGGAACCTCCCTATATCAACTTGGTGAGAAGGGTCCCTCTGCCGAGGGTCCCTGGACTGCTGCTTCAGAACCTGCTCACTACTGCCACCTCTGGTGGCTTACATCTGCTGTTTAATAAAAGACAATTCAGTGTTTGTGCGTCCTGAGTCTAGCCCAGTACTGTTGCTCCCCACGGGGCTCCTCCCAATGGGCGTGGTCATCTGCCACAGTACCTAAGTATCTACCCAAACACCTCAAAACCCTAACAATTCATTAGTGCAGGTCCTGCAATGGAAAGTGCACGATCTTTAGTGGTAGAGAGGTTAGTGAGTTTGGGTGACAGGTTGTGTAGTGTTGCCAGTATTGATTTCTGGTCGGTCTTGTGGTGGTATGAAATAGTAAGGAGTTATTGAACCATTGCATATTGTGGTTGTATAGAGATTTATGTATGATGGTGAGGGTCTTGAATTGGATCCGATAGGAGATTGGGAGCCAGTGTAGTTCCTTGAGGATAGGGGAGATATGTTAATTTTTATGGGTAGTAGTGAGGATGCGGGCAGCTGCATTTTGAAGCATTTGGAGGGGATGGATTGTGTTTTTGGGTAGGCCTAAGAGGAGGGCATTGCAGTAATCAATTTTCGAAAAGATGGTGGCTTGGAGTACTGTACAGAAGTCGTTGAGATGTAGAAGGGGTTTTAATTTTTTAGGGTGTGAACTTTGAAGATACACTCTTTTAGAGTAGAGTTATTACATTTTTTCAGGTTAATTTGGTTGTCTAGTGTGACGCCTAGGTCACGTACATGTGAAAACGAAATTGCGGGTGGGGGCTTATAGAGAGGGGGGAGATTAATAGTGATGTTTTGTGGAGAGATGGTCATGAGTTCAGTTTTTGTTGTATTGGACAAAGTTGATGTTAGTGAGTAGATTGTTGATTGAGAGGATGGCGGATTCCCATGTATTAATGGCATTGGGTAGGGTGTCAGTCACAGGTATGAGTATTTGTACATCGTCCACATATATAAAATGCGGAAGACCAAGTTCAGAAAGGAGGTGACAGAGGGGTAGTAGGTAAATGTTGAATAGTGTGGATGACAAAGAGGAGCCTTGCGGGACACCTTGTGTCAGAGTGATTGCTTTAGATTCAATGTTTCCTATTTTAACTTTGTATTGCCTATTGCTAAGGTATGATTTGAACCAGCTGAGAGGGACTCCAGATATGCCAATTTCATTGAGACGTTGGAGAAGAATATTATGGCTGATGGTGTCAAAGGCAGAGGATATGTCTAGTAGAGCCAAGATGTACGAGTGGCCTTTGTCTAGACCTTTAATGAGGTAATCTGTTAGGGAAAGAAGGAGGGTTTCGGTACTGTGATATTTATGGAATCCAAATTGGGATGGGAATAGAATATGATGTTTGTCTAGGCAGTCGGTTAGTTGTCGATTGACTGTTTTTTTTCTCCCATTATTACCGCACTTCCAGTTTGGTTAGCTTCCCTAATTTCTCTTAGCATTTCACTGTCCATCTCACCATTTTGGCCAGGAGGACGGTAGTATACTCCTACCACTAATCTCTTCCTCAATACACAAGGCATTTCTACCCATAAAGGTTTGATTGTGCATTTACAGCTAAATTTTAAATCCCCTGTACGTGGGGAAAATGGGGGTTACGTGCGTGGCCAGGCCTTGCGTGCACTGTGAGCATTTTAGAAGAAGCCCTGCTACACACACAAGAGCCAGGCCTCTATCAAGGGGCAGTCAAGGGGGTGAGGAGAGGCAGTCCGGGGGAGGGGAGGGGAAAAACTGGAGGCCGCCAGTAAAGAGGCCATTTGCCACTGTGCCGGGGGATAGTGCAACAAAAGGTAGGGACTTCAAAGGGGTTGGGGAAGAGAGGGGAAGAGGGAGGGAGGGTAGTAGGTAGGGGGTAGGAAAGTTCCTTCTCAGCTGTGTGTAAACAGGGAAAATCTCTCCCCCCCCCCCCTGTGTGCACTGGAGCGCGCGCACACGTATTTTTAAAAAATCTACCCTTTTGTCTCATGCAGGATCTTTATCCTGTTGGACTCTATGCCATCCCAGACAAAAAGTGCCACCCCGGAGTCACTCATCTGGGACATTTGTTCACTTCCGAGGGGGAAGCTTTTTCTTTCAAGGATTTACAAGCAACCTATGGGCTGGGGGTGACTCACACATTCTCTTATTTATAACTTAAACATTACATGCGGTCTATTCCGGAAGAATATAAAAACCCCTCCGCATTTCACTTTAGACCGGCTATTTCGGTTTGAGAACCTTGAGTTCCATCTTTGTCTACTTATTATGCACACTTACGACGGTGCTCGGAGGGAGATATGTATGCAAAACTGGAGTCTCGCTGGAATAAAGATGGAGACTGTGTTATTACCCAGAATATTCTCAGGGCGAGCTTCCGACGCGCAGCCAGGATCTCGAATAATCAGTATTATCGAGAATTGCAATACAAATTTCTGAGCCGGGTATATGTATCCCCTCAGATAGCATTCCATCTAAACCTAGCAACCTCCACAGGCTGCTCTCATTGTGGCCATACAATGGGTACCTTGTCCCATGTCTTTTGGACTTGTCCGCCAATCCAGCGTTTTTGGCGGGCGATCGCTGACTATTTAGCAGATTTGCTGGATGTAGCTTTCCCTATTACCCCCTTATGGTTATTATTTGGGTGTATATCTACAATTCGGATCAGAGAACCTGGCTCACGTATGCTCCTTCGAAAAGATTGTCTTGTGGGGAAGAAAATCATCCTCTCTGAGTGGCGCACGTCTGAAGAACCATCTTTTTGGGCCTGGAGGAACAGTCTACATGCTATGATGTTCATGGAGAATATGGCGTCTCGAAAGTCCCCGCGTGCTAGGAAGCACTTTCTTATAGAGTGGCAGCTTTACATTCAAACACTCCCGCACAACATTCGCAGCCTACTACTCAATGCTTGAACGATAAGATCTTTGGTTGGGCAGTACCATGTGAAACTGGACTGAGAATTGTATTTCTTGAACATGCTATTAATACTTATGTCTTGGGTGGGGTAGGGAGGAGGGTGGAAGGGGAATCAATATGTTGTTTAAAACGTGTTGAGCGTTACTCTGAGGAGGGTTCAGAAACCAGCCCGACTCAGTGTTGTCATGATCTGTTTATTTCAAAATCAATAAAAATCATTTAAACATAAAAAGTGCCACCCCGCCACTAAGATGCTCCTCTCTGTCATTGCGATATAATTTGTACCCTGGTATAGCACTGTCCCATTGGTTATCCTCTTTCCACCATGTCTCTGAGATGCCAATTAAGTCTATTTCATAATTCACTGCTATACATTCTAATTCTCCTATCTTACTTCTTAGACTTCTGGCATTAGCATACAAACATTTCAAAGTGAGTTTTTTGTTTGTATTTACAATCTCCTTTTCAGTTAGGCATAATTTGGAATCTTTTAGCTCAGGTGATTCTTTACTTATAGGCACTTGGACTACTTTTCTTATTGGAACCTCTTTGTTGGGATGCCCTAATTCTACTGCATCATTAGTATCCTTTGAAGATACCTCCCTCCGAACCAAGCACTGTCAGCTTTCCCCTTTGTTCTAGTTTAAAAGCTGCTCTATCTCCTTTTTAAAGGTTAGCGCCAGCAGCCTGGTTCCACCCTGGTTAAGGTGGAGCCCATCCCTTCAGAAAAGACTACCCCTTCCCCAAAAGGTTCCCCAGTTTCTTACAAAACTGAATCCCTCTTCCTTGCACCATCGTCTCATCCACGCATTGAGACTCCGGAGCTCTGCCTGCCTCTGGGGACCTGCGCGTGGAACAGGGAGCATTTCAGAGAATGCCACCTTGGAGGCTATTCACGCATACATGTGCACACGATTTCATATTGACACGTGCATGTATGCACAAATGCCGCCTTGCTCACGTAAGTGGGGGGGGGGGGGGGATTTTACTAGTCATGCACGCCAACGTTAGAACCCATTTTCCCAGTTCATTCCCAGTTTGTCCAGTTAACCAATTGGCCTTCCTAACCCCCCTGTTCTTTGTCTACCTTTTACCTTGTTAGGCCAGACCCCCCAAAATCTCACTAAGTAACCTATTCTTTTTTATTTTTATGACTTACACGTCATCCATAGCAGAAGTAAAGTTATGCGGTAGGGGACCTGGCGCGTGCTTATGTGTGTAAATAGGTCCGCACAGAAATCATGCCTCAGCCCTGGCACACCCATGCCCCAGCCAGACCATGCCTATGTCCCACCCATTTTGGCAAAAATTATTTTTGTGCATGTACCCGTAAATACGTGCATACTTGTATGGGTTTTAAAATCCACAATGCACGCACCATGCCAAGACACGCACATATCTCCTGGCTTCAGCATGATTAGGGCTTCTAAAATCGACCAACTAACAGGCCAATACAGTAAAGTGCGGCCGCGGTTACCCTGCTTCTAACCCGCTTTCTACTCACAATTTGGCCGCGTTAGTCCAACCTGTGATTCACTATCCCTTTTAACCCATCCTTACCACCTCTTTAAATCAACGGGTAACCCTTTCCGCCCGCGGCATGTATATGAGATGTAAACGATCGGATTAGCTATTCCCTCCCATACAGTAACGCGCGCCCCGATTATCGCTTTTTAAACCTGCAGTTTTGCCGCGCGTTTAACCTGCTAATTTACCGCCTACCCCTACCCCTGCGTTAGTGTGGAGCGTCAGGCAAGCCGAGATGAAATTTCACGGGCCATGGAGCAGCCCCAGCCAGCCCCGCTTCACTACCTGACCCCCTCACTCCCTGGGACAAGACCAACGTGAATCGGGCAAACTTTCTGCCAGCCCCTGCTCACCTGCCCTGGCTGCGTCCATGGGTGCCGATCTCCCGCGCTGACAGCTCCGGAGCAGCCCCAGTCCTCTCTCCCCTCCTCCCGGGGACAGCCGAAGAGAGCAGCTTCAGCAGCCCGGGGCGGATCGGGCGCTCCCCATGGCTCCCTATTCTCTAAAAGGTAATGAGCGCACGCCGTGACCTAAGCAAATACTTAATACAAAACCTCTGACTCAGGGAACAAAAATAACATAAACCCTAGAGGCACAAAAACATCAAAACACGTAAATAGTGAGCTCACTATATTCTTAAATCATCATACAGATGGTATTTGACACCCATTAAGCTATATAGGATTTTTCCTACTATTTCACCTTTATGTTGGCTTCAGCAGGATTATTCTTTCATATCCTGTGCAATTGTGTGTATGTACAGTCCTCTTGGGATGAGGTTCTCAATTTGATTAAGGAGGTGTTGGGTGTATCAGTACTAAGGACCCTAAGATCTTTTTACTTTCTCTATTTCTTGCTGTTTTAGCTACTAAAAAAGTTAAACTGTTGCTGCTAAATGCAAAGTTGCTGCCTATTCGAAGAAAACGTCTGTCCCTTCATTGCTTTCATTAACTAATCGTGTGTGAAATGTGTAGTATATGGTGACAACAGCAGCATTGCGGAAATACGTTCTTGATTCTTTTTCTAGTGTTTGGGACCCTTATATTGCAGAGGTGGCCAACTCCGGTCCTCGAGAGCCACAAACATAGGCTTGCATGCAAATCTATATCATGCATATTCATTGTGAACATCCCGAAAAGATGGCCTGTTTGTGGCTCTTGAGGACCAAAGTTGGCCACCTCTTTATTGTCTGGTGTTACAAGCACACCTGAATAATCTTTTTTTTTTCTTCAATATTACTCTATTCCAGGCCTGTCCTGGGGAACCAACAGCAAGTCATGTTTTCAGGATATCCACAATGAATATGCATGTTCCCATATACTGAGGCTCCATGATATGCAAATTTATCTCATGCATATTCATTGTGGATATCCTGAAAGGGTGTAGGGTCCCCAGGATAGGTTTGGGAAGCCCTTATTTATTTATATTCCGCTTTTTGGCACTTTAAAGTGGCTTACGTTTAGGTACTGCAGGTATTTTCCCAATCCTCAAAAGGGGCTCACACTCTAAGGGGATTATATACTAAGGGCCGGATTTTAAAAGGATTACACGCATAAGGTACGCACGTAACCCTTTTAAAACCCCTGCGTGCGCCGAGCCTATTTTGCATAGGCTCGGCGCACGTAAGTTGCTACTGCCCGGAGACAGTAGTAACTTTTAAGATAAAGGTAGGGAGGGGATTTAGATAGGGCCGGGGGGTGAATGGAAAGTTCCCTCAGAGGCTGCTCCGATTTTGAAGCGGCCTCGGAGGGAACGGGCAGCGTGCAGGGCTCCCGCGTACTTTTGTTCGCGCGCGTGTAGATTTGTAAAATCTACCCCTAAAGGTTTTCTCCCATTCTGTGTCTATGGGAAAAATACTTAGTAAATGAGGCCCTAAGTTTGTATCTAAGGCAACGGAGGGTAAAGTGACTTGCCCAAGGTCACAAGGAGTGGAAGTGGGATTTGAACCCTGGTTTGTAGTCCTCTGCCCTAACCACTAGGCTACTCCTTCCTGATCTATTCATTTCTAACAGGCCGATTCAGTAAAGTTGCGGGAGAGCGCTTACTCTCCTGTGCATGCGATTCAGTATTTAAATGAGGGCCTGCAGTAAAAAGAGGCGCTAGGGTCACTAGCCCGTCCCTAGCGCCTCTTTTTTGACAGGAGTGGCAGCTGTCAGCGGGTTTGACAGCCAACGCTCAATTTTGCCGGCGTCAGTTCTCAAACCCGCTGAAAGCCACGGGTTCGGAAACCGGATGCCGGCAAAATTGAGCATCCGGTTTTCGAGCCGCGGGCTGATTTTAAATTTTTTTTTTTTTTTTTTAATTATTTTACACTTTGGGACCTCCGACTTAATATCGCTATGATATTAAGTCGGAGGGTGTACAGAAAAGCAGTTTTTACTGCTTTTCTGTACACTTTCCCGGTGCCAGCAGAAATTAACACCTACCTTTGGGTAGGCGCTAATTTCTGAAAGTAAAATGTGCGGCTTGGCTGCACATTTTACTTAGTGAATCGTGCGGGAATAACTAATAGGGCCATCAACATGCATTTGCATGTTGCAGGTGCTATTAGTTTCGGGGGGGGGGGGTTGGACGCACATTTGCGCTATTACCCCTTACTGAATAAGGGGTAAAGCTAGCGTGTCAAACGCGTGTCCAAACACGGGTTAACAGTACGCTCCACTGGAGCGCACTGTACTGTATCGGCCTGTAAGTGTTACCATGTTATTAAGAAGTATAGAGAAGAAGTGGGGAGAATGGTAGATCTGTTTTCTGAAACATTTTGAACCTTGTACTGTTTGTTCTTCTGTGGTTGGTGTTTCTGGAAAACGATAACTACTTTTGTTTGTAATATACTTTGTGATTCAATAAAAATTTGAATTATTAAAAAAAAAAGAATTTTATGACATAAAAAAGGCATCTGCATAGAAGTTATATTAAAGGACTCAATTAATCTGCTGATTATTTAAACTAAAAGCCTGCTCAAATAGGAACATCTTTGAAAATGTGCAATTGCTCTGGAAGATATCCTTACAGTTGGGCAAGAAAAGCAAACTTCAGGATTGATCAACTACCCATACCCTCTGAAGACATCTGCTTTCCAGGACACAACCACTAGTGAAGACAGTAGGCCAGAACCCTGGTAAGTATCGTCTGCACACTCACACTGAACTGACTCTAGAAAAACAAAGTTATTTTATATTTATATGCTGCTAATACCAAGGCTCACAGCAGTTTGACAAAACAAACAAAAACCAAATTAAAACATGGAACATACACAAAATACAAATCATATTGTGTGGTCATACTCAAACAGTTTTCTTTCCAATATTGCTGGAAATTGTTGTTCCTGATTCGTGTATGTTTAACATTTATACTGAGTTTTCCTTATACTGCTGCACTAAAATTTACCTGTTGCAGCTCGAGACTTGTTACCGAGTGCCAGATTTACTGCACGCTCAAAAGCAATTGCATGGGACTGACTTTCAGGATAGTACTCCTGTGTATTGGTGCAGAAGCTGCAGTCACATCTCATCATTAAAGAACTTCTACTTGCAGCAAAGGGATAAACTGGAGATGGAAGGGTTATATATGCCCACACCCTCCCTGACCGGGTGGCTTGATTAGCAGAGCAGCAACCTCACCCCTACAGTTCAGAATGCAATCCAGAGACCTGCTTTCTTCAACTTGCACAAATGAATTACAAGAGACAGGCGGCTGCTTCTGCAGTATGACTGCACCTTGCTGCCACCAGCCTGCTGGCTGGGATGCTGGAGGGAGAGACTTGTGACAGGACTGGATATTTATTTGATTTATGGTCTTTTGAGTTACTGTAGATATTTCCCAATCCCCAGAGGGCTTACAATCTAACAGGCCTCATTGACTAAGCATTTTTTCCCACAGACACAGAATGGGAGAAAAGCTTTAGTAAATAAAGCCCTAAGTTTGTACCTGAGAAGGGTGAAGTGACTTCCCAATGTCAGGAGTGGCAGCAGCATTTAAACCCTCACTTCCCTGGTTCATAGCCTGTTGTTCTAACCAGTAGGCTACTCCTCCACTCAGGGCAGCAGGGTGAAAAGAGACATATGAGATTTGGGATGGGCTGAATGAAGTTTGTAGTCAGGGCCAAATTTAGGTATAAGCATGTGTTCGGTCTACAGTGTGTGGCATGGTACAGGCCCTCCCATTCAGCCTTGGGGCCTGAGATGTGGATGAGGTTGTACCGGCTTACAGCCCTAGCTGACAACTATCAGGAAACTCCAGTATTTTATTCAAATTACCAGGCTACTACAAACATAACTGAGATCCCACTCCTTCACAGTGCCTGGTACTTGCCTTTTGCGTTGAATGGGTATAGGCAACTGTCCGGTGGGATCTCAGATGGAAGGCAGCTGGAAGCTGCTGATTCTTCCATTTCTCCTTTCCCTGCAGGGGCACTGATACAAGAAAGCAGAGAAGAGCCACTCTCATCGAACCACCTTTAGGTGCTTCCTTTTGCAGGAGGGGGAGGTGCTGGAGTGGGACAAAGTAGCTCTGGATTCCACTGGGACGGAAAGGGGAGGGAGCTACCCTAGAGCACCAGACAGGCCAGGCGCGATTCGTGGGAAAGGAGTCGATTGCTGAAAGAGCAGAGGAGAATGGTGGGTGGGGAAAGGGGATAGAAGACGGACACTATTGTAAGGGAAGAACTAGTAGGGGAGATGTGTAACTTGAAATAATAAAAGTGATAGGAAAGGAGGAGAAGAGAACAAACCCACACCCCTTTCCCCTCTATACTGTCAGAGCGATCAGAATTCAGAAGTTCCCAGCTATGCTTACAGCCCCAGTATCCTATTCCTCCCCTCTCTCCTAGCTTTTGCTCCCTAAGAAACTGCCCCGCCCTAGTTACCTGGTTTTATTATGCCCTCCGGCTACTTTCGCAACAATGTAAAATGGTCATGCTAATAAACCTTTCTGAATCTTGTTCGCTACCAGGTCTTCCACCTCCCCTTATCCCATACACTCTTTGATTGGATATCATGCCCTTCTAACCAATCTTCAAATCGTGAATTGTAAAAACCTTTATTACGCGGGCTGACTTCCGCTGGCGCTGCATGAAAACAGCTTTACCCAGTCCACACCTATCAGCCTGCCAGGACCGCCGATTCACAAACAGAAAACTTTATTGGCCCGTCTCCTCCCCGCCAGACAAAAGTCACACTCTGCGGAAGGCTTCCAGGTAAGTCGCCGGTTATCCTCGTCCGGGTTTCTATCCCTTCTTCGCTTGATAAAAAAAAGGCACTTGCAGAGAGATTGCACCGCTAACAAAGGGGAATTCGGCACCCGCCAGGTAGGGCCCATACCGGACCGGATCCGCCCTCTATTGACGTCAGCCCAGGCCAAAACTGGGACCGCCTCACCTCCTGACGCAAGCAGCCAACGAGAGGACCGCGTCCTTGCCCGTCCGACTCCTCGCTTTCCCACCAATCGTATTTGCGAAGAGGAATGACGGAGGCGGGCTCGGACCTATCAGCTGAAAGGAAGTGGGACAGGCCGGAAGAAGATTGCGGTAGGGCTTGTTAAGCGCCCTGGTTGAACTGCAGTTTTAGCATAGGGCGAGACGCTTCGCTGTCAAAAAAAAACACACAGGGCTTCTTCCTAGGAACCTACTTTGTATACGGCTACCGATCCTGTTACTAAGGGACCCGCCTTTTGTCACCGAGCAACCGTTTCCGTTACTAGGGATACTGCGAGTCACCTAGCAACTGAACATATTTCTATGGATACACTGCCGTCACCGAGCAACTGACCCGTGACAGGGAACCTGCCCCCCTTCCCCCTCCAAAAAAAGAGCAACCAACTCCGTTACTAGGTACCCGCTTCCATTACCCTCTCAGTAGGGACACACCTGGCACTGACTTCGATATTAGGGACTCACCTTTATTGAGCTACCGACTGTTATTTGGGATATGCTGCCGATAGTCGAAATTTGATCGCATAACCAAATAACTAACCATTTTAGTTAGGACCAAACCCAGTCTTGGAGGAACCTAACCTATTACTAAGGCCCTACCTGGGCACAGAGCAACAGATCTAGTTATTAACCGATTAATTAATCCAATTACTAAGCATAAGTTGCTGAGGAACCTAACCCTGTCACTGAACAAGTCTTAATGAGGCAATTGAGTCTCTCCCCGAAGAGCTATCACGAACCCTCCCTCCAATGGTCTGCAGGCGTGGATTTAGGCTTAGGCAATTGCCTAGGGTGCCAAATTTTGATGACAGCAAGGTGCTACATACCCAGGCCAAAGGGAAGTGCAGCTGTGCTAAGAATGATCCTGCTCTATGAGTCCACTTCAAAGGGGTACTGCTATGGCACTCTGGAGAGGAGTAGGGGGAGAGGGACTTCACCTACTATGTGGTCTCCCACCCCCACTCTCCAATCCTGCTTATCCTCAATTCTCTTAACTCAGGCCCTGATACTCTCCTACTCAGTCTCTTCCCACATTCTCACTGTCTGTTGTGACTCATTATGGAACAGAACTTAGACCATTGTTTTCTGTTGAGCTTTTTTCTCTTGCTTTTTCAAGAACACAGCCAGAAAATGGAGACTTTGATTCCAGTAATCAACAAACTGCAGGAAATTTTCACCACTGTGGGAGCTGAAGTTATCCAGTTACCGCAGATTGTGGTTATCGGCTCTCAGGTAATGCCAGTCAAGGATTGGGATCTGCATACCTTTTCCACATCTCTGTACTTGTACAGTGCATACATTTACATACACACACATAGATATATAGACAGATATATTCACACACATGCACACTTGTGTAAAGCCTGCAATAGGGTGGGGGCTGTTGTATTTGTCAGAAGTTGGCATTGTACATCTTTCATAAGGGGAAACTCATTTTACTTATTTATCTCTTTCACGTGTCATATGTAAAATTATGCAGAAAACACTTGGAGCCCAGTATTGTGATGGTTTCCTTCCAGTCTGTGCCTAAGGGAAAATCCTTAATAATGCAGTGATTATAACATCTTCCCATCCTGTAGCAGCATATGATTGCTGCCTCTTTCCATCCTATCACATATATCTCTGCTTTTTCATGTTTGAGTCCTAAATTGGAGATCACATGGAAGCAAACAGTATACCCCTAATTTATGGTGGGTTGCATAAGATTTTGATAATGTGCCTATGTTTTTTCTCTCACAGAGCTGTGGGAAGAGCTCAGTACTGGAGAGCATTGTGGGCTGGGACTTCTTGCCAAGAGGTTCAGGGGTGGTGACTCGGAGGCCTCTGGTTCTGCAGCTGGTTCATATTGCATCACCTGAGGATCGAAAGCAGGCAGCTAGTGGAGACACGAGTAAGAGATTTTCAGATTAATGTGCTAAGGGAAGGAGAGGTGGAGATTACGATGAGATGAGGAGAAGGGATTGACTGCAGTGAGGTGACAGGAGGTGGTACAAGTGCAGGCTCTGGTGAGGTAAATTGAGGTCCCTGTACATACTCCGATCAGTCCAGACTCCTGGGTTTTGCCTCCCCTTCAGCAGATGGAGGCAGAGAAAGTTTTCCTGACACTGCCTCTTAAGACGAGGTGCCACCTGCTGTCTCTCAGTATTTCTGTCTCCAGCAATTGGTGGAGGTGCAAAACCTGTAGTCTGATTTAAAAAAAAAAAAAAAAAAAAGAGAGAAAAGAGATGACAAGTAATTTAGCAAGCCTCCTAGGGGGTTGTAAGGTCCTGGTGGGGCCATCTCCCTGGTTAGTGAGGCAAACGAGCATGGGGTTGGGGACCCTGATTGCTCGGTATCTTGGCACCTGTCTGGTTAAACAGCTGGTGGTGGTTCCAGTCTTCTGCACCCTGAAGGAGGGCCAGAGCCTGCTGTCAGTCTCTCTAAGGGACGTGCTATTTTCTTTCCTATTTATTTTAATTAAAAGTCTTAAAAAAAATTAAGATATGGTGGGGCAGACCAGTCAGATGAAAAGAGGGGGGCAAGTCTTGGAGGGAGAGTGCAGTAAGATGAGAGGCAGTAAGGTAAAGACAGAGTGGAAGCAAGTGAGAGGCTGACTTTCTTTTTCTGTTTCCTGCTCTATCCCTCTATCCGCTTGGGTGCTTCTATGAGTTCCTGTGAGGAAGGGAGTGAGGCTGGACTTTTGAGATGGATTGTTGCGGAATTATTGACAGTTTTCTGCTCTCTTCAGGTATTATGGCGGAGGAGTGGGCAACATTCCTGCACAGCAAACACAAGGTATCTGTCATGCCTAAAACCAGATAAACCATCTCTAAACAAGCAGAGATGATGCTGACTCAATGGCAGTGCAGACCCAGAACCCTTCTTCTCCAAGAGTGAAGTACAGAAAAGATCTTTTGTTGCCTCAGAGCAGCCTGAAGCAGATCCATCCGCATTTCTGTGCAGCATGTGATAGTGTCCACCTCCTTCGTACATCGTGAGGTAGATACTCACCCAGTGCAGTTTGGAACAGTTGCTTTCCTCTGCTCAATACAGTGTGGGACAGATCCCTCCTTCTGCTTGGTGCAGCATGGGGTGATCCCTCCTCCGCCTCCTCCTCTGTGCAGTATGGGACAGATCCCTCCCCCCCCCCGCGAGGCTTGTGGTGGATCTCTCTCCTTATGGGAGTAGATTGTGGAGCAGATGCACACTTGCTATAAATAATGGTCTTTTTTTCCAGGTGTTTACTGACTTTGATGACGTGAGAAATGAAATTGAAATTGAGACAGAAAGAATCACTGGAACTAACAAGGTACAACATTTGTCACTTAGAAATTGTTTATCTAAATAATGAAGTGGGAGGTATGGAATCCAGGAAGGAGGATGAAAGAGCAGATATCAACCACTGTCACTCTTGGATAATTATAAAGTGCTTATAACGACTCATAAATTAATCAATGCAAATTCTCTCCCATGGGAAAACTTTTTTGCTGCGGATTTATCAACTAATGGTTCTTAGATCCTTGCAAAGGGGTCTTTTAGATATACCTTCAGTAAAGTCTGCTCGCTGTCAGTAACAAGAGACTGCATTTTCTGTGGTAGCTCCTATCTGGAACTCTTTGCCTGAAACACTTAAGAAAAATGGAATGTCTGAAGACTTTTAAAACCTTGCTAAAGTCTTTTCTTCTTAGTTGGACATATACATAAACTTCTGCAAAAGTCAACTTATTTCATTATGTTGACATGATATTAACACTGGTTCCCTGTACGTACCCAGATCAGTCCAGACTGCTGGGTTTTGCCTCCCTTCCAGCAGATGAAGACACAGAAAAACTTTGAGAGCACCCCCTCCCCTTAAGTCGGTGTGGTGCCTGCATCTCTTCAGTATTTCTCTGTCTCCAGCAGATGGAGGTGGTGCAAAACCTGTGGTTCTGAACCAGTTTGGGTTCCTAAAAAAACAGTCTCAGAGCAGTTTATTATTTTAGCCAGCAGGACAGAAGAAACATCTTGTTTTTCCTTCCTTCCAGGGAGTTGGCAGGTCCTGATGGGAACTCCGCCCCCCGTAGCAGGTACAGCAGGAGCCAGGCTTGAAAGCCCGCAGTGCTCTCTTTTGTTTGTGAGGTGTCCGGGGTGATACCGGTGGTCCAGTCCCCGTCCCCCGTTTCCCCCACCCCCACTTCTCTGCTGGGATCAAGAGAAGCCTGCCTTTAAGCGGTATAGTACTTAAAAAAAAAAAAAAAATTTGTTACACGGCTCTGCATGCAGCAGGGCCAGTCTTAGTTTTCTCTTCAGCGGGGGACTGTGTCGGCAGACTCGGGGGGGGGGGGGGGGAGGGGAGTTTCTTTGGCTGGGCATCAGTTTGCTTACTTCTCCTTGTAGCGGCCATGCCGTGTGAGGCTCGTTCAGGCTGTGGAGAGTCAACCTTGCGGCTCTCTCGCGTGGGTCTGTGCTCACGTTGCTTCCCTGGCGGGGAGGGAACCTCAGGAGCGAAGGCAGGGACCTCAGGCAGGACCCACGGTGCGGGTAAACATCCCGCTTCGTAGCAGGGTGATGCCGATCTGTTTCCTATAAGTGCGGGAACAGTGGCCATCTTAAAAACTTTTTCTGCCACTCAGGAGAAGGCGGCTGGGGGAGGGGCTCTCCCGCTGGCTCTGTCACCTGCTGCAAGAAGTCTGGGGGTCCCTGGGGACGATTATTCTGTTTTTTCGGACGATGAACCCATTTCCCTGGAGGGGAATTTGGCAAACCAGCCTGCTTTTACTCCGGATTTTGTGCTCTTGATACACAAAGCCTATTTGGCTAGCCGGTCTCAGCAGGGGGGCGTTCCTACACAAGGTCCTTGTTCTGGTCCCCTCGAAAAGATCCCCAGGCGAATGGAGCCATTGGGCTTGGTCCGAGTCCGGAAGATCAGGGTTCTGGTGTTCCAGAGCGGTCCGGCTGAAGCTCCCTCTGGGATTCTGGAGCCTGTGAGTCCATTACCTCAGGACACGGTCCCTGCTCCTCCTCTCGGCGGTGGCCCCAATCTGGATGAGGACTCTGAAAAGCCTTTGCCCCTGGTTGGGGATGATCCGAAATTCTCCACTTATTTCACAGGGAGGAATTGGAGTTTCTCATTCCTTATGTCCTGGAGGAAGTGGGGCTTGCCCTTCCCCAGGATGATCTGGGCCAAGACATGGTTGATCCCGTTCTGGCCTGCTTAAGAGGCCCAGCCAAGATTTTTCCCCTGCATCAGATGCTTCAACAGCTGTTTGGTCCATTGCCAGAGGAGATTTTAGATCTGGAGGTTCCTAAAGTGGATGCTTCAGTGTCAGCGGTCACAAAGAGGACCACTATACCGGTGGCAGGTGTGGTGGCGCTTAAAGATCTCCAAGATAGGAAGCTCGAGGTTCTCCTCAAACAGATTTTTGAGGTCTTGGCCCTCTGCATTAGAGCCACCAATTGTAGTAGTTGCATGCTTCAGGAGAGGCTCAGGTGGGTGCCGCAGTTGCTGAGTGCAAGAGATCTTCCACCTCAGAAGTCAGCACAATTGGAGCACCGTGGCTTATGGAGCGCGGCTGCCTTATATGACCTGCTTCGTACTTCCTACCGAACAATGGTATCTGCCATGTCTGCCAGGAGACTCGGCTGATGTTTCCTCTAAGGCTCAACTTGGAGCTCTTCCTTTCAAAGGCAAGCCTTTATTTGGGGAGGATTTGGAACAACTGATAGTCATTGGGCAGCAAGAAGGTCCACAAGCTGCCTGAAGATAAACCTAAGGGATCCAGAGGTTTTCTTCCAACATGCTCTCACTTTAGGGGGCAAAGACACTTCCGCCAGAGAAGGGCACCTGCCTGCGTCAAACATTGGGGAGGTCACAATCCTGGTCTCAGTCCTTTTGACGGCATCTAGCGAGCCAAGATGGGACCAGACAAGGTTTCATTGGAGCCAGATCCTCGCAATGAGATGCGGCCGACCCGTACCTTCATCCCTGTCATCAGGGGATGGTTGTCCTTTTCTACAAGGAATGTGTCAAGATCATCTCGGACCAATGGATTCTAAGCATCATAGAACATGGCTATGCTTTTGAATTTGCTCGTCCTCTCGGGGATCTTTTTATGATATTGCCCTGCAGTTCTCCCATGAAGCAGATTGTTCGGCAGACCCTCAACAGACTAGAGTCCCTAGGGGGCTATCATCCCCATTCCCCAGGAAGAACAGGGAGCGGAGCATTATTCCATCTATTCAGTGGTGCCGAAGAAGGAAGGCTGTCAAGGTGCCACATTTTTGGATGGAGACCCTGCATTCGGTCATTGTGGCAGTGCACAGTGGGGAGTTCCTGGCCTCCTTGAGCTAATGGAGGCGTATCTGCATATCGGGATCCACAAGGATCATCAGAGATTTCTTCACTTCATGATCCTTGGACAGCACTTCCAGTTTTCTGCCCTCCAGTTCAGCCTGGCTGCAGTGCCTCATACCTTCACCAAGGTGATGGTGATAGTGGCAGCAGCCCTCCGGAGGGAGGGTGTGTTGGTTCACCTCTATCTGGATGACTGGCTTATCCAAGTGAAGTCGGAAGATCTCTGCAAGCAGGCAGTGGAAAAGGTCCTGCACCGGCTGAGGTCGCTCGGTTGGGTCGTCAATCAGGCCAAAAGTAGTCATCTTCCTTCACAGGTCCTGGACTTCTTAGGGGCAAGATTCGATACTTGCATGGGCAAGGTCTTCTTTATGGAAGATTGCATTGACAAGTTGCAGAAGCAAGTACATCGTCTCTTGGACCTTCCGTTGCCCAGAGTGTGGGATTATTTACAGGTTAATTCCAAAATTAAGCAGGTAATGGTGAAGATTCCAATGATAATTCCAAAAAATATTTAATCTTCACTATTGTAAATAATTCCAATTAATTGTAATCTTAAAGATGTTTAAAAGGAGGAAAAAGACCTCAGTACCAGTTTCTTGGCAAGAACTCAATGGTATATATGAGGTTATTTCAATTATAGGTCTTAAAAAAAACCTCCAGACCCCTATTTCATTTCTTTATTCAAAACAAATTTTTTATTTACATTTTCTGTATGTTTTTTTTCTTAAAATAAATCTTTCAATTGACTTTTTTTTATTATAATCTAAAATATTTTCACTATGACAGTAATTTCCTATGTGTGACAATGGAGTTCATAGAAGATAGAACTTATGCTAATCCAATTAAAGTCTCTCAGGAACGTAACTTATTTCCTCTCTCAATCTTCTGTTCTCACTGAATACATTGTTTACAATTGTATCAACTGACTTGGAGGCATAGATTGAAACATAGTATTGGATATCAAGTCACTTAGCTTAATCTTGAATTAGGTGCACAACCTTCTCCTTCATGTGCAGACATCGGTCTGTATCCCACATCTCGAATTTGGCAGGGACAGGAAGGTGGTTACAGAGAACTATTCATATCAGAGCCACTTGTTAAAAAAGAGCTGATATTAGCCAATGTTTTGCTGACAGGCTGTTTCAAGGTTCAAAAACTCAATAGTGATTTCTTACATCCGTGTGATTTGTCTCCAGCGGACCTCCATTGGGTTCTGAAATCTGAGAGTTTCAAATTTCCTTATCGCTCACAGAATCCGCCGCATCCAGTCTTGGCTGGTGGCTTGTCCAGAAACATCTGAGGCCCGTGGTGGATCTCGAAGTGCCTCAGTGGGTGATAGGCTGGTGTCAGTGGTCACTTTCAGGCTGGGGAGTAGTCTGTCAGTCCCAGTCGGCCCAGGGACAGTGGTCGACGGAGGAAGCCCAGTGGTCCATCAAGCACCTGGAGACCAGGGCGGTATGGCTGGGGTTAGAGTTTTCTTCCTCTCTTGCGCAACAGGGCAGTGTGAGTCCTCTCGGACAATGCGAGGGCCGTGGCCTACATCAACCTACTAGTGGCGTCCCACATAGCGGGGACCGACAACGTGCAAAGCGGATTTTCTCAGCTGCCAGAGGCTGGATCTCTGAGAATGGGAGCTGTTATTGGAGGTGATGTCCCTCATCTCCCGAAGATGGGGCATTCCTCATCTTGACTTGAAGGCAACTCGAGCAAATGCCAAGGCACCCCATTTCTTAAGTCGCAGATGAGAACACAGAGCGAAAGGGGTCGATGCCCTAGTACTCCTATGGCCACACGGGGTGCTGTTTTACGTGTTCCCTCCATGGCCCTGATCAGCATGTTGCTAAGAAGGATAGAGTTACACACGGGACCAATGATTCTCATGGCCCCGGAGGCCCTGGGTCGCCAATCTAGTCAACCTCACGGTGGACTGACCTCTACGGCTGAGCCATCTTCTAAACTTGCTACATCAGGACCCTATATTTTTCGATCAGGTGGATTGTTTTTATAGAACAGTCTAGCTTTTGAAAGGAAACACCTAAGGGAAAAGGCTTTTCGGAAGCTGTCATTTCCACCCTGCTACGAAGACTTCTCCCTCTCTGACTTATGCTCTGGTCTGGAAGGTTTTTGAGCTTGGTGTCGTGAACATAGTACTTTTCCTAGGCAGGCCTCGGCGCAGATTCTGGCCTGCTTGCAAAAAGGTCTCAGCAAAGGGTTGTCCTTTAATTCCCTTTGTGTACAGATTGCGCCTTTGGGATGCCTCAGAGATAAGCTTCAAGGAGCACCCCTGGTTGCACATCAGAAGGTGGTTCATTTCCTGCGAGGGGCGAAACATTTGAATCCCCCAGTTTGCCCGGTATGCCCGCCTTGGAACCTTAATTTGGTCCTCCAGAGTTTTTTGTGAAGCGCCTTTTGAACCTCTGAGGAAGTCCACCCTGAAGGATTTGACTGTCAAGACTGTGTTTTTGGTGGCAATTTGTTCAGCCCGGAGGATTTCAGAACTTCAAGTCCCTCTTGTGCAGTGAACCTTTTTTGCGCATTTCAGATTCTGGTGTCTCTCTTCGGACAATGCCTTTCTTTTTGCCTAAAGTAGTCTCTGCTTTCCACTTAAATCAATCAGTGGAGCTCCTGGCCTTTCCCGATGTCGAGGGAGATGTGCCTCACTCCAGAGAGTTAAGAAGGCTGGATGTCAGGAGGGTCCTGTTGCATTATCTAGAGGTTACTAATCTGTTTCGCTTGTCGGATCATCTTTGTCTTATGGTGTGGTGCTAAGAAGGCTATAATGCGTCAAAAGCGACCATAGCCCGTTGGTTGAAGGATGCTATCGCTTCCGCCTACATTTGTCACGGTTGGCCCATTCTAGATGGTCTTAAAGCACACTCGATTCGGTCGCAGGCCACTTCCTGGACGGAATATCAGTCTCACCACAAGAAATTTGCAGAGCAGCGACCTTGAAGTCCTTGCATACCTTTGCTAGGCACTACTGTTTGGATGTCCAGGCACTGGATGTCCATTTCAGAGAGAGTGTGCTTCGAGCAGAACTCTCAAGGTCCCACTCTAAATAGGGAAGCTTTGGTACATCCTAGCAGTCTGGACTGACCCGAGTACGTACAGGGAAAGGAAAATTTGGTTCTTACCTGCTAATTTTCGTTCTTGGAGTACCACGGATCAGTCCCGATGCTCACCCTTTGGGTAACTATTTTTTGGGGGGAGTTCACTCGAACTATCCTGGCTGTAATTGCAGTATTTGTTGGTAGGTTCCTTACTGGCTGAAGAAGGGTACAGGTTTTCTTCTTTATCCTGTTCACTGTTTTTTCACATGTTCATAGTTAGTTGGTCATTTCTTCTTGTCCACAGCTTGGCTTAGTTTCAGACTGTTCGATTTCCTCTGCTTTGGTAATGTTTATACTGAAGAGATGCAGATAGCACACTGGCTTAAGAGGGGGTGCTCTCAAAGTTTTTCTCTGTCTCCATCTGCTGGAAGGGAGGCAAAGTCTGGACTAATCCGTGGTACTACAGGAACAAAAATTAGCAGGTAAGAACCAATTTTCTTTTACTTTTTAGCTTGAGAGCATAGGAAAACTTGGTTCTTACCTACTAGTTTTGTTCCTGTAGTACCACTGATCAGTCCAGATTCCTGGGTTTATTCATCTATGCCAGTAGATGGAGACAGAGTATGTAAAACTGACACTGCTTTATATACACTGATGTCACCTGCAGTTCCTCAGTATTGATCTGTACCCAAGCTAAATGCAACAAACCACAAAAACATTCCAAGATAAACTGATAAAACTTCTGATATCTGTAATATACAACAGGTGAGCAGATTATTCTACATCCTCCTAAATTGGGCGGGTTCTGGACTGAACCCATGGTATTACAGGAACGAAAATTAGCAGGTAAGAAACAAATTTTCCTTTCCCTGTCCATATCCGGATCAGTCCAGATTCCTGGGATGTACCAAAGCTCCCTAAACAGGATGCGACCTGGGGAGTCCCGCTCATAAAACACTTTCTCCAAAGGACCGAGACTCACGATCCCCCCCCACATCCAGCCGATAATGCCTTGCAAAGGTATGCAGAGACTTCAAGTTGCCGCTCTACAAATTTCCTGTGGTGCAACCAACTGAGCTTCTGCCCAAGAGGTCACCCTCAAGCCTTCCTGAACTGGTCTACCCTTAAGGATGGACACGGATCGAATAGCTTCCTTAAGCCATCTCGCAATGGTAGTCTTGGAGGCCTGAGAACCCTTCTTCAGACCATTCCACAAAACGAAAAGATGATCATACCTTCTAAAATTATTTGTGACTTTAAGATAGCGGAGTAAAGCTCTAAGGATTTCCAGTAGCCTAAGGTCTCTAGCATTAGCCTCAGAAGCTCCCAAATCCGGAAAGGCTGATAACCCCATCGACCGATGAACATGGAAAGTGGATACCACTTTTGGGAGAGAGGATGGCACCATTCGCAAAGACACGCCTACGTCCGATATGTGAAGGAATGGATCTTGACATGACAGAGCTTGCAACTCCGAAATTCGCCTCGCAGAGCAATGGCTACCAAGAAAATGACTTTTAGAGTCAAATCTTTACGGGTCGCTCTGTGGATAGGTTCAAATGGGGCCTCACACAAGACCCGAAGAACCAGATTGAGGTTCCAAGGAGAACAAACTTTCCTCACAGGAGGGCGCAACTTCTTGACTCCTTGGATAAATCTGATCACGTCAGGATGAAAAGACAAGCAGTAACCATCCACCTTACCTCTCAAGCAAGCTAAAGCCTCCACCTGAACTCTAAGAGTTGAAAGCGAGGCCCTTGACTAGCCCTTCCTGAAGGAATGACAAGACGTGGGACATGAGGCCCATAATGCCTGCACTCCCTTAGCCACATGCTAGGACACAGACTTTCCAGACCTGGACGTAAGATAAGGAGATGGACTTCTGTCTTGCTTGGAGAAGGGTACTAATTACTGTCTCTGGGTACCCCCTCATCCTCAAATGCCTCCTCTCAAAAACCAAGCCGTTAGACAAAAGCAATATGCCTGGTCGGAAAATATGGGGCCCTGCTGCAAAAGGCGAGGAAGGTGACTGAGCTGCAATGACCCTCAACCGCGAGGTTTACCAGATCTGTGAACCACGGCTGGCGAGGCCACTCCAGGGCCACCAGCACCACCTCCCCCGGATGCCTCTCTATTTGCCGCAAGACCTTTCCCACCAGAGGCTACCGGGGGGGGGGGGGGGGGGAAACATATATAGAAGAACTACCCTTGGCCAAGGTAAAACCAGAGCATCTACGCCCTCTGCTCCATACTCCTTTGTCTGCTGAAAAAACGAGGAGCCTTCGCATTGTGGCGCATCGCTATCAGATCGACATGAGGACGGCCCCATTTCTTGCAAATGAGCCACATTTGCTCTGTCTGAAAGCTCCCATTCTCCCGGATAGAAAAGACTTCGATTGACAAAATCCACTTGGACACTTTCAGTTCCTGCGATATGCAATGCCGCTATTTGAACCAGGTGCTGTTCTGCCCAAAGAATCAGTTCCTGAACCTCTAGAGCTACTGAGTGGCTCTTGGTGCCCCCTGTCTGTTGATGTAAGCTACTGCCGTCGCATTTTCTGAAAGAACTTGCACCAAATGCCCTTGAACCAAAAGTCGAAAAGCAAGTAACGCTAATTGCACCACCCTGGTCTCCAAGCAATTTATAGACCAAGAAGCTTCCTCTGCTGACCAGGTGCATTGGGCCACCTGTCTCTGGCATACTGCTCCCCATCCAGAGAGACTGGTATCTGTAGTCAGGACTACCCAATCCGGAACTTCCCTCGCATTAGGTTGGCTGTCTACAGCCACCAAGACAGACTGTCCCTGGCCGTAGGAGAGAGGGGGACAGGCTGGAGAAACTCCTGATAACTGACTCCACTGAGCCAAAAGAGCTCTCTGAAGCGAACGCATATGAGCAAAGGCCCACGGCACCAGATCTAGTGTGGAAGTCATCGAACCGAGGACCTGCAAACAATCCCAAGCTCTGGGAACACGCAGCTGTGACCAGTGGCTGAACCTGAGCTTGTAACTTGCGCACTCTCTCCTCCTTCAGAAAGACCTTGCCTTGGCTCGTGTTGAAACGTGCCCCCAGATACTCCAGATTTTGAGATGGGGTTAAGTGGCTCTTGGCCAAATTCACCACCCAGGATAGCGACCGCAGAGTCCGAAGTACCTTCTGTATGGGGAACGTTCAACGCTGCATTCACGCGTTTAAAATCGAGAATGGGGTGAAAGGTCCCCCTCCTTCTTCGGGATGACAAAGTAAATGGCTTATCAACCCGCTCTGAGTTCATCCGAAGGCACTGGAATCATGATCCCCAAGCGTTGCAACCTGCCCAATGGCTCCTGCACCGCCCAGCGCTTCTGCAGCGAGCCTCGGGGCGAGATCAGGAGCAGGTCACGGATGGGCCAAGCAAATTCTAAGGACCAACTGATCTTGGTTTATTCTGGCCGATTTGGAACCTGAGGACCCTCCAGTGATGGGGGTTCTGAAGGGCCGCTGTCCTCCTCGAAAGGACTGCCCCCAGTACTGATTGTGAGATAAAAAGGGCCGCTGATGCGCCCCACGGTTGCCAAGATCTTCACTGTCCCGAAAACGCGAATGTGGTAGAAAATTCTTTCTGCCCTTAGGCTTGTCCTCTGGCAATTTATGCACATTAGTGTCACCTAATTGCTTCACCAGCTGATCCAGTTCCTCACCAAACAAGAGTCTGCCTTTGAATGGCAGAGATGCCAGCTGGGACTTAGATGAAACTTCCGCCGACCAGTTACGGAGCCATAAGACATGCCTTGTGGAAACCACAGCACCCATAAAGTGGGAAGACGTCTGTACCACATCATACAATGCATCTGCCACAAAAACTATTGCAGCCTCCAACCTGTCCGCCTGCGCACCCTGGGTACCAATGGTCGCCTTGCCCTCTTAAGACCGCTGTACGCAGTATAAGCATGCTCGCTGTATGAAGCTGGAACAAATAGCTGCGCAGAGACTCAAAGCTGAAACCTCAAAAATCCGATTGAGATGGACCTCTAGCTTGCAATCCTGAACATCCTTCAGAGCTGCTGCTCCCGCAACCAGAATGGTCGTCTTTTTTGTGACAGCCGAGACAGTGGCATCAACCTTAGGGAGCGCAAAAAGCTCCAAGGCTTGCTCCGCAAAGGTATAAAGCTTGGCCATAGCCCTGCTGACTCACAAACCCACATCCGGGTTGCCCCACTCCTGGTCCACCATCTTTTTAATGGACTCATGATACGGAAATCATGAAGGAGGGCTCTGCATGCCCTCCAAAACTAGATCCGCTCCGTCCTTGTGAGAGTCATCAAGCAGAGGCTGGAGCCCCAGCTCCTCCAAAACTGGCAAATGAGCGGGGCCAGTTCCTCCCTGCGGAACAACTGCAGGATCTTGGGGTCATCACCCTCAACCTCAGGCCCCAGATCGACGATATCCCCCTGTGTATCCGCCGCGCCCAGATCCGCTGCTGGTCCTCTGAGATCGTCGCCCCTGGGTGGTAGATCTCCATCTGCGGAACCATACTAGGCAAATGCAGACCCCTGATGGCCGATGTGTTCTGCAGTGGCCCAGGTCCAACCGTTTCCGATCCCAACTCTGGAAACAAAGCGTAAGGTTCTTGTCCACCCCGGTGGGACCAAATCCCTCATGTTGAGCCAAAAAGGCCTTATGCAGTAAAAGCACAAACTCTGGCGAGATCGGAGTTGGGCCGTTGGGGAGCAATTGGGGATGCAAACTGTCCTCCCCCGTAGGTATGGAACTTTTGCCCCAGGCAGTCCTCAAAGTCCCCGAAAGTGTAGGCCCAACTGCCAAGGCATCCAAGATGGCCACCATTCCCGAGGTTACAGCACCGGGAGGCTGCACATGGACTGCACTGCTCCAGTCTGTAGCCATTGGTGCAGGCGTGATTCTTTTAAGTTTGGCAGGTATCAGAAGATTTGAGGGTCCTTCCCCACCCGAGGCGCAGGCCGAACACAGACCGTGGCAATTCAGCCAATCAGGAGCTGCTCCACGCATGCGGCAGGCCATCCCCCCCTCACCATTGTGTCACCGGACTAGGAGAGAAAAATCTGCATGTAAAAAACAAAAACCTAGATTCCGATGAAAGGAGCACTGAAAACCAGGGGGGGGGGGGGGGGTTGGTGAGACTACTCCTACCTGCTTTCCTTAGTCTGTCAGATTTTTTTTTTTTTTTTTTCATTTAAACAAACTTAAACAATGCCTCACAACCTGAGTAGCTCAAATGGTAAAGCGTGAGATCTTTAGTCTCTGGCTCCTGGGTTCAAACCCATGTTGGGAGAGAAAGATTTATTGACTTCGCCTATACTGAAGCAGTGGCCCTGGTTGCCCAAAAAATTGGGAGATGGAAGTCGGATGCTGTCTACACGTATATCAGGCCAAGTGTATTGTGACCACACAATTAATTCTCTACCAAAAAGGAGCCAGGAAAGTATGATTTAATACAAATCAGTTTTTCCCATGTGTGCACGCTGTGAATACACTATTACAGCTATTTATGCAGGCGAAAGATCCGGTAGGGTGACCTTGTTGGCCTGGGTGGGGCCCCCTTGCTTGGAAATCACGGCGTCCAGCTCAGTTCAGCAAGTTACTCACCAGGAGAGGAAAGTGAGGAAAAGAGAGCCAAAGAAAAAAATCTAGCCACCTATGTGACCTCATGAAGGGGGGAGGTATCTGGATCACCAGATGTACACCCCACGGCAATCCCTGGAACAGGCTTACAAAAGGGTCTCCAACCCCCCAGCCTGTCCGCCTTGACCAAACAGGGTAGGGATTCCTCATGAGGAATCCTGACCCCTGGGAGGAAGGCTCAGAGCAACAAAAAAAAGGAAAAATACTGTGGAACAAACTGCAGGTTTATGCATCAGCCACCATCTGCTGGAGACAGAAATACTGAGGAACTGCAGGTGGCATCAGTGTATATAAAGCAGTGTCAGTTTTACTTTCTCTGTCTCCATCTGCTGGCATGGATGAATAAACCCAGGAGTCTGGACTGATCCGGGTACATACACGGAACAGACACAATTTGTGTCTAAAGTTTCTAATCAGGCACTGTTGCTTCCTATGACAAACACATTTTTTGTCACATTAATTATTTTGTATTTTATGTTTTAATATGTATGTAACTATATGCAATGCTTAGGGCCTAGGCACAAGTGATTTAATACATTTTATTTAAAAACAAGAAAACACAGGCACAAATTGTTCTTATAACATGGTGGCGGATGTCAAGGCAGATATTGGCAACATTTGTACAGTGCTGTATATGCCTGTTTAATAAAAGCAGCAGCAGTAGGCACATAACCATTAGACTTCAAAGGGGCGTGGGATAAACACTGCGGATCCATAAAGTCAAGAGGCCACCAATGAAGAGTGGGTGACTCGCCAGAATGATGGCTATTGACACAATACCCTTACTAAATAAACATACACATGCTTACTGTGACTCCTACATCGCTCTAAGCTTCAACAGCAAGAGGTAATGGAAAAAGGATTTGCACTAATAAGAGGGGAGTAGCTGGCTTGTTACGGCGGTTACTACCCAAACCAAATATGCCTGATACTTCACTTTCAATGCATATACAGCATAGCCTCTGCTTCAATGACAGGGGAGAAGAATAACTGATACTTCACACATCCAGCAGAGCTCTCTGCTACAACGGCAAAGGAGAAGAAAAAGGGTTCGCACTCAAAACGAGGGGAGTAGCTGGCTTGTTACGGCGGTTACTACCCCAAACCAAATGTGCCTGATACTTCACTTTCCATGCATATCCAGCATGGTTCTCTCCTGCATCGGCATGGGAGAAAGACTGATACATCACGCATTTCCAGCATAGCTCTCTGCTTCAAGGGCAGGGGGAAAAAAAAACAAAAAAAAAAAACTGATGCTTCACGCATATCCTGCATAGCTTCAACGACAGGGGTGAAGAAAAAAAGGATTCGCAATCACAAAGCGAGGAGTAGCTGGCTTGTTACGGCGGTTACTACCCCAACCAAATGTGCCTGATACTTCACTTTCAATGCATATCCAGCATGGCTCTCTGCTTCTACAAGAGGGAGAAGAAAAAAAAAAAAAAACCAACAAGAGCTGTACAACATAGTCTAGGTAAAACAAATAAGCATGGGTGTAGCTTGCTTATCGCGGCGGTTACTGCCCCTACTACCCCTAACTAATCAGCTAGATATTTCACTTGCATGCAGCTCCATCACTGCTCTCTACATTAATGGTGGGGGTGGAAGGGGAATAGAACAAGGAGCTAAGAGTAACAGATAAGAATGAGAGAAAAAATGTGTGAGGCTTGCTGGCAGACAGCATGGGGAAGGATTGCAGGACATGTACCAGTGATAGGTTCAAATCATTTTTATAAATAGTAGTATAACACTGTGGAGGATGACAGGGCAGGTAGCACTTGCAAATAAGGAGGGTGTCTTGCTCCTTCTACTCTTTCTCTGTCTATTTCTCTCTCTCACTTTACACCACTTACTCTCCCCCCAACTTGTGTATTTTGTGCTGTAACCTTTCTCCCTGATTGCCTTGTAGGGAATCAGTCCAGAGCCCTTACACTTGAAGATTTTCAGCCCTCATGTGTTGAACTTGACATTGGTGGATCTACCAGGGATTACAAAGGTGAGATACTTCTGTGAATATGCCATACACAAATCTCTAATGATAGCAGAAGAATGAAAGACCTAACTAACTTGGATGAAATAAAAATCACACCCAAGTTAAGTGCAATATGTATTACCATTTATTGGATGTGCATATACCAAGAGAATATCTGACATGAATCAGTCTTGTCTTAGAATTCTAAAAAAGCACAGGAATACATTTTCTCTTTTACCTAACAAGTTAGCATGAATTATATATCTCAGCAATCTTAGGTCATCTTGATCGGTAAATTTTTCATTTCTCCTTTTTTCTTTTAGCAAGCAAACATAATTATTTGTGGCATATTTTTATATTTACATTGCTAAGCATGTCAGAACATCGTTCTTCTGTACCCTTTAACCTTGTTCCTCTTTTCATCCAGACTTCTGATGTTTCAGACTTAAAGCATGTTCCCTGTACGTACCTGGATCAGTCCAGACCCTGGGTTATGTCACCAATCCAGCAGAGGGAGGCAGAGAAACGTTCTACTGACTCTGACGTATACCCTGGAGCACCACCTGCAGCCAATCAGTATTTCTCTGTCTCCCAGCAGAGGTGGACGTCCCTAACCCCTGCAGTCTATGGTAGTTTTTTATTCAGGTAGTTTAGGAGTTACTGTTTTTTCTAGACTTTCTTTTCTATTGAAGAGAGGCTGTTCTTTTCATTTAAGTTATTGAAAAAAAAAAAAAAAGGGGGTTTGTTTTCTTCACAGCCGTTCACTCCTTTTCCTGCCTCCCGGGAGGTTGCTAAGTCCTGGGAGGACTATCCCTCCTGGTTCTGAGGCTGCCAGAGTTGGGGAGGTTTTGAACCCAGCAACCACTCCTGGCAGGGGTGATACCGGGGGGCCCGGCTCACTCACCCTACTTAGAGCAGTTCCTGGGGCTCCGCACCATTTGGTCAGGTAAAAAAAAAAAATAAATAAATTCTTATTGACGGCTGAAACGTAGTTTATTTACCTTTGGTGTTCGGTGGCGCCTTGCCTTTGTTTTTCGCCAGGGTTTTCTTTTATTTCCTGTTAATTTTATAGTTTTTCATTTCGTGCCAGATTTTTTCTTTTAATGCCGCAAGGTGCGGCCTGCTGTGCTTGTGGAGACGCACGTGCGCGTCTTTCCAGGGAGAGTCTTTGTTCATCCTGTCTCCCCGGGGGGGGGGGGGGAAGGCTCGTCAAGTTTGCCGATATCTAAAAGGGACTCTGCCACCTCGCGCGGCCCCAAAACCTCAGCCCAGCTGCTCCCCTGCCTCGGACTCACTTCGCTGCAGTGCTGGAACTGAGGCACTTTTGTCTACTCTGAGGGTGGTGACACAACAAGCTATTCAGGGTGTTTCAGACCCGCCTCCACTGTTGCCGCAGTTGACGGTCCCTGGGGGGGGACAAGCCGCGTGAAACAGGGCCATATTTATCTGCTGACAGCCTGGAGGAGATTTCTTCTTCTTCTTCTTCTTCTTCTTCTTCTTCTTCTTCTTCTTCTTCTTCTTTCACAAAGCTTACAAATCTAAGAAACATAAGAGTCTCTCATCTCAACAGGGATTAAAGCCACGTTCCTCTAAACGGGCTAGATCTAAGGATTTGGGAGTGGGGTCTGCTCCGAAGCGTCCCCTTCGTCCAGGTCTGGATCAGACAATTTTTTTTTCTTCAGATGATTCTGAGCATGTCTCTGTTCCTATCCCTGACAAGTCCCTACCGGAGGGGGATTTAAGTGATGACCCTGCTTTGGGTACTATTTCAGACCTTCATGTTGCGGATGGGGTTGATCCCAAAGTAGTCTGCCTGTTTAGAAGAGAGGAACTTAGTCCCTTAATTCCAGCAATTTTACTGGAATTGGGTCTAGAGGCTCCAGTGCAGGATTCTCGGATGGGTAACATTGACCCAGTGTTGCTTGGCCTTAGAGGTCCAACGACCATCATTTCCTTTTCATCTTTCTCTCACTGACCTTCTGTACCAGGAGTGGGATACACATGAATTGGGTCTTAAGGTAGCAAGAGCCATGGAAAAATTGTATCCATACCTGAGGAAGCTTTGGAAATTTTAAAATTTCCTAAGGTGGATGCCGCTGTATCAGCCATCTCTAAGAAAACAACTATTCCAGTGACCGAGCTACGGCTCTTAATGATCTCCTAGATTGTAAGTGGAGGTTCAGCTTAAGCGAATTTTTGAGGTTTCTGCTCTCGGTGTGCGGGCGCGCAGCCATGGTAGTAGCTTGGCTTTGTGAGCTGGACTTAGATGGGTCCAGGCTTTACAAAACAATTCTTCCCTCTCTGAAGAGGAAGTTGCACAGACTGGTAGACTGGAAGCTACAGTGGCTTACAGTGCAGATGCTTTATATGATCTTCTTAGGACATCGGCTCGCTCTGTCGTTGCTTCAGTATCGGCTCGCAGACTTCTCTGGTTGAGGAATTGGTCTGCAGACGCATCCTCCAAAGCTCAATTAGGGGCTTTACCCTTTAAGGGAAAATTGCTATTTGGTAAGGAATTGGAAGATTTAATTTTGTCCCTAGAGGAAAATAAGATTCACAAATTGCCAGAGGACCGTCCTAGACCTAGAAGCTCTTGCTCATCTCGCTCTCGTTTTCGGTCTAACAGAAGATTTCGTTCTTCTCGTCCGGTTCCTCCAGCTAAACAGTCTTCAGGTAGACAACAGAATTGGTCTCAGTCCTTTCGTGGCCGCCGCTTTGGCAGACCTGAAACTTCCCAAGTCTCAGGAGGCACAAAGTCTACCCAATGAGATGAGGCCGGTCCTTTCTCCGGTTCCCGTCACAGGGGGCAGGCTGTCTCTGTTTTACTGAGAATGGGCCAGATGTACATAGGATCAATGGGTTCTATCAGAGATAAATCCAAGGTTACGCTTTAGATTTTATTTGGCGGCTTCACCACCGGTTTCTAATTTCACCGTGTTCTTCCCTACAAAAGTGTCTCATAATCTAAGACTCGCTACAGCGTTTAAGCGACCTAGGAGCTATAGTTCCAGTTCCAACATCAGAGCATCAGAGGGGTCGTTGTTCAATTTTCTTCGTGGTTCCCAAAAAGGAAGGAACTTTTCTTCCCATTCTCGATCGCAAGAGAGTCAACCGTTGCCTAAGGATTCCAAAGTTTCGGATGGAAACTCTCCAGTCTGTCATAGCCTCGGTACACAGAGGAGAATTTCTAGCATCCTTCGATCTCACCGAAGCTTATCTTCATATCGGCATTCGATCCGATCATCAGAAGCTTCTCAGGTTTTGCATTCTAGGGCAACATTATCAATTCAGAGCTCTTCCGTTCGGATTAGCCACAGCTCCCAGAACATTTAACAAGATAATGGTAGTGGTGGCCGCACAATTCAGGAAGGAAGGCCTGTTGGTACATCCATATCTGGATGACTGGTTAATTCGAGCAAAGTCGGAATCTCTTTGTTATACAATCAACAGGGTAATCAGCCTTTTGCACTTTCTAGGCTGGGTGATCAACGAAGACAAGAGTCACCTATTACCTTCCCAATCTCTGGAGTTTTGGGTGCACTCGTCAAGGGAAAGTGTATCTTCTGAAGCATTGGCTTCTCAAGCTTCAATCACAAATTCTAGACTTACAGTCTATTCCTATTCCTTGTGTGCGAGATTACTTGATAGTCTTAGGTTCAATGACCTCTACTCTGGAGTTGGTTCCCTGGGCCTTTGCACATATGAGACCACTTCAGTCTGCATTGCTTTCATGCTGGAATCCGGTTTCGGAACTATACCACCTTCCCCTTCCTCTTACAGAGACGGCTTGTTCCAGCCTAGATTGGTGGTTACAGCCAGCGAATCTACAACGGGGTGTTCCTCTAGAGATTCTGGAATGGACGGTGGTCACTACAGATGCCAGTCTTTCAGGCTGGGGGGGCGGTATGTCAGAAAACATCTGTTCAAGGTCGGTGGTCCGAAGAGGAAGCACAGTGGTCGATCAATCTGTTAGAGACCAGAGTGGTTCGTTTAGCTTTGATCGCTCTTCAACCTCTCCTTTGCGGGAAGTCTGCCCGGGTTCTTTCTGACAATGCAACCACGGTAGCGTACATCAACCACCAGGGAGGAACCCGAAGTTTCCTAGTAGCACAGGAAGCATGACAGCTGATTGCCTGGGTGGAACAGCACCTGCTAAGCATCGCAGCCTCACACATTGCCGGGGTAGACAACGTTCAAGCCGATTTTCTCAGTCGACATCTCTATCCAGGCAAGTGGGAACTGTGCGAGGAAGCCTATCAAATGATATGCAACAGATGGTCCACTCCGGCAATGGATCTCATGGCCACATTTCAGAATGCCAAAGCACCTTGGTTCTTCAGCCACAGGAGGGAAAGAGGAGTGGAAGGAGTAGATGCTCTGGTACTTCCTTGGCCAAGGGATGTTCTTCTCTACGTGTTTCCTCCCTGGCTCTGATGTGCAAGGTTCTGCGTTGGATAGAATTCAACAAGTCAATGTTGTCTTAGTGGCTCCAGAGTGGCCACGCCGTCCGTGGTTCCCAGACCTGGACGGTCCCCTTCGATTTTGAGATCTACCGTGCCTACTGTCTCAGGGTCCGGTTTGCTTGGAAGAGGTCAAACGCTTCTCTCTAGCGGCATGGCTTTTGAGAGACATCGGTTAAAGAATAAAGGTTATTCAGATGCTGTAGTAACTACTTTATTGTGTTCTAGAAAGCCTTCTACATCTTTGGCTTATGCAAGGGTGTGGAAGGTTTTTGAATCTTGGTGTAATGAGCATCAAGTAGATCCAGTTCACTCTTCTGTATCAAATATGTTATCTTTTTTACAAGATGGATTAGCCAAGGGTTTGTCCTGTAGTTCCTTATGGGTACAAGTGGCAGCGCTTGGATTTTTTGCGGTAAGGTTCAGGGATTATCCTTGGCTGCGCAACATCTACTTCCTCCATTTCGGAATCCTTGTCCTGCTTGGAGTTTGAATTTGGTTCTTAGGGTTCTGTGTTCAGCTCCCTTTGAACCCCTTAATTATGCGACTTTGAAGGATCTCATGTTGAAAGTGGTGTTTCTTGGTGGCCATTTCTTCAGCTCATAGAATTTCAGAGTTGCAGGCCTTGTCTTGCAGAGAGCCTTTTCTTAGAATTTCTGATACAGGAATTTCATTACGGACTGTACCATCTTTCTTACCTAAGGTAGTATCTTCGTTCTATTTAAATCAGTCCATAGAGCTTCCGGCTTTTCTGTGTTTAGATCGTTTGGATCCTTCCTCTAAGGATCTTAAGAAATTGGATGTACGACTGGTTCTGTTGCGTTATCTTGAAGTTACGAACAATTTTCGATTGTCTGATCATTTGTTTTGTGGAATGGCCCTCGCAAAAGTCATAATGTTTCTAAAGCTACGATGTCTCGTTGGTTAAAAGAGACAATTCGTTCAGCTTATCTTCTAGCTCGTCGTGATCTTCCTGAAGGTTTGAGAGCTCATTCCACTAGGTCACCGGCTACCTCTTGGGCAGAATGTCAGTTAGTTTCTCCTCAGGAGATTTGTAAGGCAGCAACTTGGAAGTTGTTGCATACTTTTGCTCGTCATTACCGCTTGGATGTTCACGCTCCAAGTTCAGCAGCCTTCGGAAAGAGTGTTCTCCGAGTGGGACTCTCTGGGTCCCCACCCTAATTGAATCAGCTCTGGTACATCCCAGGGTCTGGACTGATCCCGGTACGCACAGGGAAAGGAAAATTTGGTTCTTACCTGCTAATTTTCGTTCCTGTAGTACCATGGATCAGTCCAGACACCCACCCTTTATGTCTGTGTATTATATTTATCTTTTCGGAGAGTCCGCTCGTTGGGTATTTAAACAGCTTTTCATGCTGTCTATTTTTTCTTAATATTTTCTTGTTTATTCCCAAGATTTTTTTTTTTGGGGATTCTGCTTCCATTTAGGATCTGTGAGTTGGAGATTCGTTATCCTGTTTAGATAGCTAGTTAATATATTAGTAGTTTAAATTTCTGCTTTGATACTGGTCAATACTGATGGACTGCAGGTGGTGCCCCAGGATATACGTCAGAGTCAGTAGAATGTTTCTCTGCCTCCCTCTGCTGGATTGGTGAATATAACCCAGGGTCTGGACTGATCCATGGTACTACAGGAACGAAAATTAGCAGGTAAGAACCAATTTTCCTTTTCCTGCCCAGCTGTGAGAATTCAGACATGCTAAATATATTCTACTAATTGCTTGTCCCTACATTGTGCAATCGCTGACCTTCGGCCCACTTCTGATAACTAACACTGAGCAAGCTGAAAGCATGGCCTGGCTACTCGCAACAATTCCTCCCTGGTGGTTACATGCTACGGATTTCTACATCAATGCCCTTTATAGAAAGTGAATTCGATTTTCCTATCAGAGGACTGAAGATGGCAGCTGGGACCATAGGCAACTTAAAAAATCTTTAGTGCCATAATAGTATTTATTTATACATTTTATAAACCGCCGTTCCATGTGTAGATCACAATGGTTAGATGCAGTCGACAAGTTTCTTCTTGTGAGTCTAAAAATTAATTGCCCATACACACAAAAAAGTAATATGCCCACAAGAGAGACTACAACTACTAAAAGTCAGCCTGTGACCTTTTTTCCTAATCCTCCATATCATGATCCAATTTCCCATTTCTTTTTGCAAACCATTGTCAATAATTTCTGGACTCAAAGCTAGGGCAACAAGAACACTTCAACTCAGCAAGAGGTTTTTAAATTTAATTTATTTGGCTTTTTAAAGAAGAGTCAAAGACAAGTGTTCCTGGGAGTTGCTATATGCCCTCTATCTGTAATAACTAGCATCTCAATGACTATATGACATGCCCTGACTTATATAATCAAAATACAGCACTACCGAAGTTTCCAGAATGAATGACATGACTGCCCAAAGACTTATTACAAAGATACATTATGCTGTTGTCATGACAATCTATCATGTATAGGAAATGCTTGTGAGGACACCCTTCAACTGAGAATTCTTCTAAACCTGTTCATCCTCCCACCATAAAAGTTCCTTTATCACTCTGGCTTTGATGCACTGTGTTCTTCTGTTCTTCTCTTGATATTCTTTGTTGTGTAAACAAATCGCAAGTCTGTGGCTTCAATAGGAGTTAGGCCTGAATTCCGTTTCTTGGCACCAGGATTTAATTAAAACTGTAACTTTAAAAGAAGAATCTTTTTCACCTGGCTCCTGTCCGTTGAGATATGCATTTGAAAGACAAAAGCCTGCATCCTGGACCCAGCTTCCCTGTATTGTGGTGCAAACATGGTCATTGATGCCTTCCTGGCCTGTAATTATAGGCTTTGCAGAGCCTACAAGTTTCCAGATCTTTCACATTCTTTGAGTCTGTGATAGTCAGAAAGTCACTATATTTCAGCAGTTGTCAGTGTGAATCAGCCTTCTGAGGATTCTAGAAATGGCTGAATAAGCCCCAGTTCTGAACCAGAATTATGAATTATATCACCATTGACTTGGTGAACCAAACATCAGAACATAAGATATGCCATATTGTGTCAGACAAAGGGTTCATCAAGCACAGTATCCTGTGGCCAATCCAAGTCGCAAGTACTCAAACATTAAATAGATCCCATGCTACTAATGCCGGCAACAAGCAGTGGCTATTCCTATTGATTAATAGCAGTTTGTAGACTTCTCCAGGAACTTATCCAAACCTTTTTTAAACCCAGCTACACAAGCTTCTTTAACCACATCCTCTGGCAATGAATTTCAGAGCTTAATTGTGCATTGAGTGAAAAAGAATTTTCACTGATTTGTTTTAAATGTGCTATTTGCCAGTTTCATGGAGTACCCCCTAGTCCTCCTATTATCTGAAAGAGTAACCGATTCACATTTACCTGTTTTAGTCCTCTCATGATTTTATAAACCTCTATCATATCCCCCCTCAGCCATCTCATCTCCAAGCTGAACAACCCTAACCTCTTTAGCATTCCCTTCTCTTTATTTTCTCCAGTGCAATTATATCTTTTTTTTTTTTTTTTTTTTTTTTTTGAGATGTGATGACCAGAATTGCACACAAGATTCAAGGTGCGGTCTCACCATGGAGCGATAGAGGCATTACGACATCCTCTGTTTTACTTGCTATTCCCTTCTTAATAATTCCTAAGTCTTTCAAAGTAGTAATTGACATTAATTTTTCCTGATCAATATATGCACAACAGGTGACATTTATTACTTCACACCCATCCTTTTTCTGCTAATAAAATATCCAGTGCCATATGATTGACTACAACACCAGTCACTGAAGATATTTCCTCTTGGTTTTTTTCAAATTGTAGTTTTTTTTTGATGATACACAAACGTTCCCTGTACATACCCACATCAGTCCAGACTCCTGGTTTATTCATCCTTATCAGCAGATGGAGACAGAGAAAGCTTCACTGATACTGCTTGATAAGCCCTGGTGCCACCTGTCTCCAGCAGATGGTGGCTGGTGCATAAACCTGCAGTCTTCGGTTACTGTTCTTTTTTTGGGTGAGCCTTCCTCCCAGGGGTTTGGATCCCAAGGGCACCCTTTCCCTGTTTGGTTGAGGTGGACAAGCTGGAGGTCAGTGACCTTTTTGCATGCTCAATCCTGGTTAATCTGTGGGGTGTAAATCTGGTGGTCGAGATCCCTCCCTTCCATGAGGCCGCTCTAGCGGTTTTCAGCCCCTTTTTCTTCAGGGGGGGTTTTCTCTCCTGTTTTGCTTGTGGCTGAACAGAGCTGGACAGCTTCCTTCAGCCTTAGGAGAAGAGTTCCCCTGCTATTTTTTTGTTTCAGATTGGTAAAGTTAAAAATTTCTTCTTCTTGTTCTAATTGTGTTCCCTGAATGTACCTGGATCAGTCCAGACCATGGGTTATCTCCCCCTTCCAGCAGATGCAGTCAGAGCAAAAACTGAGAGACCACCTACTTATAAGCAGGCTCGCACTCTGTGTCCCCTCAGTATTTCCTCTGACTTGGCAGATGAGGGTTGCACATGTGGTTTCCCCTCTTTTGGTCTTGAGAGAATAGCTTTCCTTTTCTGGACTTTTCCTTTCTCTCTGCTTTGGATGGATCAAGTATATATATATACTTGATCCATTGATCCATCCAAAGCAGAGAGACCAAAAGAGGGGAAACCACATGTGCAACCCTCATCTGCCAAGTCAGAGGAAATACTGAGGGGACACAGAGTGCGAGCCTGCTTATAAGTAGGTGGTCTCTCAGTTTTTGCTCTGACTGCATCTGCTGGAAGGGGGAGATAACCCATGGTCTGGACTGATCCAGGTACATTCAGGGAACACAATATTCTACTTATTATAGTGCCCATTAAATCCTAATACAAACTAACGCTCCTTTCGGAACAGGGTAAAAGCACATTGGTTGTTTAACAATTACCTCTTTTATTAAATCCTTGTGAAAGAACATACAACAAGTATCAGCAAAAATTACAAACACGCTCACATAAAATAGCTTAAATTTTACATACTTCCTCAACATTCTATTAAAATCAACACTCATTCATGCTCATCCATACCACCCTTTTCAACATTCATATCATTGGAAGGTGTTTGTGATTTGATTTGTTTTTTTAATACAGATTAACAAGATGCAGAAAATGGTTAAGCATAATACACAGTAGCAGATGTTAAATAGCGGTACATCAAAGTAGATAAGGATTAACAAGATGAACGGCAAGGAATGTATAACTGTCGTGAGACATAGATCATTTATTCAATATCATTAGAGTTCCCTGAAGAAGCCGCAAGGTGAAACGCGGGCCCGGTTGGGATAGATTTAATATACGAATATAATTGTTGATACTATGTATTGTCTTGCTAAGATTGTGAATATACCGTATTTTTCGCTCTATAAGACGCACCTAGGATTCAGAGGGGGAAAATAAAAAAAAAAAAATTTGTGCTAAACCGGCTCTGCGTCTGGGCGTCTTATGGAGCAAATTAGGGGAGTGCATAGTTTTATTTTTTTCTCCCCATTTTGTTTTCGGGTCTGGGGAGGGCCATTTCGGTCCACTCCCCAGATCAGAAAACTTTTCTTTCTCTGGGAACCCCTCCCCCCCCAAAAAAAAAACCCCATCCCAACCCTTTAAATTAACAACCCCACCCTCCTGACTCCCCCAAGACCTGCCGACTTAATTTACTACAACCCCCCAAAGACCTGTCGACTTAATTTACTGCGACACCCCCCCCCCCCCCCCCAAGACCTGCCAAACGTCCCTGGTAGTCCAGCTGGGGTCCAGGAGTGGTCCGGGAACGATCTCCTGGGCTTCGGCCGTCGGCTGCCAGTAAACAAAATGGCGCCGACGGCCCTTTGCCCTCACTATGTCACTGAGACCGACCAATAGCAGCAGTCGGTCCCAGTGACATAGTGAGGGCAAAGGGCCGTTGGCGCCCTTTTGTTTAATGGCAGCCGACGGCCCACGCCCAGGAGATCGTTCCCGGACCCCCGCTGGACCACCAGGGACGTTTGGCAGGTCTTAGGGGGGGTCAGGAGGGTGGGGGTTTATTTGTTAGTGATAGGTTGTATTCATGGGGGTTTGCCATATTTTTCGTGACCCCCACGAATACAAAGAATATGGCATATAGGTTGCAAACGAATGCACACCCCTACTATACAGACTGTTTGCTTAATGAATAAACATTAATAAAGGTATCATTGTAATATATGTTTGTCACAAGCAACCCACTACCTCTAATTACCAATATGTATGATCCATTAGATTGCCACCCAGGAGGAACCATATAAGTGTCATTTGGAAAAGTTATCACAGTTTCTTGGCAACGAGGAAAATTATCACTTCCTTTAGACCAATCCATGGAACAGATAGATTCTGTATTGCAGTGCTATTGGGGGAAAGGAGGTTGTCAGTACAGCAGTGCTCTTGGGAGCAGGGAGGATCTCAGTACAGCTGCACACTTTGGGGAAGGGAGGCTCAGTACTGCAGCTTTTGTGTCAAGGAAACTTTCAGTATAGCAGCACTGTTGAGAGAAGGGAGGCTTTTAGTACTGCAGTTCTTTTGAGAGAAGTGAGGTTCCCAGTGCACAAGAGTCTCTCACTAGAAGAGAGATTCTCAGTAGAACAACTCACTTGGAGAGGGGAAGGAAGATGTTTCCTTGGGAGAAGAGAGACTCAGTACAGCTGTCACAAAAGATGGTTTCAGTTTAATCCTGATCTGCTTGAAGGACAAAGCTAGATCATTCAGTTAATTATGTGCTGCACTTCTGTCTGTCTGCAGGTACCAGTTGGGGATCAGCCACTGGACATAGAGGTGCAGATTAAAAACATGATCCTGAGTTATATTAGTAATCCCAACTGTCTTATTCTGGCTGTCACCGCTGCCAACACTGACATAGCTACATCTGAAGCCCTCAAGCTAGCTCGTGATGTGGACCCTGATGGTAGGTGTGTGAGGAGTTTGAGATGTAATTGGAGGCTGTGTGGTTGGAGATGGTAGGTATGCGAGTATTTGACAGATACATGAGTGACATTTGTTTATATAACGTGGGATAAGTCTTGAATAAATTAGTTTCTTTTTTTTTTATTTTATTTTTATTGTATTTCACTTATAACAAATATTTTTGGCAGAAAACAGAGGTACATTAAGGAAATAATATAATCTACTACATAAATCTTCCTCTGATAAAGTAATATAATAATATACCCCTTTCACATAGGAAATCCTCGGGGAGTGGGCTCATAAGGTACTAAGAGTGAATAACAAGAAACAGACAAAAGGAAAGCTGAGGTAGCCTATATACCGGTAATTGCCATACCGCACTGTACTTGTAGGGTGAGAATCTAAAAAGAATTGCATTTGTGATGGTTCAATAAATATATAGGTAGAATCATGAAATCTTACACATTTGCAAGAGTAATGCAAGGTATACTTAGAGCAAACTATCAGAGCCTCGGTTCTCATAGATAGGAATTTTCTTCTTTTTTCTTGGGTAACCCTAGTAATATCTGGGTACAACCATATTTTTGACCATAATATAGTAAAGATCTATTGCAGAAATAAAGCCTCAGCATAATATTTTTCTCACTAATAAATGCAAAAGTCACTAGCGTAACTCCTCTTCTAGTAACCTCGTCTTCCTGAGAAAGTTCCAGTATTTCTGTAAGGTTTAATTGCTGTTGATTCTCCATGTTTCCTTGTGTGTTCTCGAAAGGTTTCTGAGGTAGGTAGTACGCCTTCGTTATTAAAGGAATGGCTTCAGACGGAATCTTAAGATTCTCAGTCAAATATTTCTTGAATTAAATCCACAGCTGAAAACTGTTGAATAATAGGAAAATTAAGATCCTTGATATTTACATTTCTTAATGAATTGTCTATGTTCTCAATCTTTTTACTTTGAATATTTTCCGATTGTATTAAATTCTGCTGAAGTTTTTCAACCACATTTAATCTTTCTTCCACAGTAGTCCATTTTCCTCTCTTGCACAGCAACTTTTTCTTCATTATTGATACTACATTAGTTTGTGTCCAGATAGGGTCTTGTTAGAGTAACAATTGCAGACTCAATCGAAGCTAGTGCTTCCCATAGCGATTCCATCGGTTTAACAAGAAAAGGGCCTAACAAAGGCATATGCTCACGCCATCTCGTGGCTTCAGTGTCCTGAATTTGTTCCAGCACTGAAACAGCAGCTCCGTTGTTACCCAATGATGAAGGTACACAAGTCCCCATCTGGGGCTCAAAGGACACCCCATGAGGTAACATTTTCACAGAACCCTCTCTCGATATACCCCAGTCACTCTCCAGTTGAGCATTCATCTCCTTAGGACAGTCCAAAAAGGCTGCACCAGCAGCCGCTCGCGCTGCATTCAAACACTGGGGAGGGGACGGCATCTCAGGTGTGCCGGGACTAAGCAACGTTTGCTCCACGTCTCCTCCCTCCGCAGCCCTCGCTTCCGGCTCATTCGGCGTTGAGAAGAAGAAAGTCTCAATATATGATTGTTTAGAATCCAACGTTTCTGAAACCGCCTGGCTTTGTGTGAGGCATGATAAATTTCAAGGAAACCAGAAACTTCAGCAAAAAAGCACAGAAGAAACCGCGAGACTCTTCTTCACCTCCTCATTCCGTCGCCATCTTGGCTCCACCCCCCAAGAAAAAATGAGTTTCTAGTAGCTATTTCAGATACCACACTTATGTTTCCATAAAGAGAATTCAATTCTCTGATGAGGAGCTACAGTGTGCCCCACGGATGGGTCATGTGGCTTCATCTTGTGCCAGCCCTGGAGGAGTGAATCTAGGAAAAGCTTCAGAGCACACACAGGGGTTCTTGTGTGTCACCAGACCTGCTGCTCATCAGGTTTTCAGTTTTTCATTTTAGAAAAGGATGTCCCGGATTACTTCCACTAAATTGACCAGCAAACTGTTTTTTGGCTATTTTTACTCCTCTTGCTCAAAATTAAGCACTTTGTACCAAATTAGTTTTGTTGTTTTGCTCCCTTTAATCTCCTTAGATAGGCATTTTGACAGTTTCTAATTTTTTTTGGTTTTTGTTGCCATTGTGCAGCTCAACACATGAGTTGCAGGTTCCTCTCTTCTGACATGTTTTGTGCTAGCAACCTGGCCACATGTGTTTTCTCTTTTGGCACATCTACTTTTCAGAAAATTTCTTCAAGTTCTGATTTCTCATAGACTATTTTCCACACCATGGCCAAGAAGCAAACCAAGAAGTGCCCAAAATGCTCACAGAAGATATCAGATCATCACACTGAGTGCTACAAACGTTTGGCTGAAGGTCATGATGTATTTTTTATGGTTTCTATGTTAAGGTGCTGGAGAGAATCCATGCCTATCTGTCTGGAAAGAGTAAGGGTAGCTCAAGGCTTGTTCCAAAGCTCAAAGAACCAGGGAACAGACCGCAATCTTGCTTCTGGCCAGGCCTCATCCTGGTGGTTTTCGGCTGCTTCAGTATCTTGATCCACGGATGTACTTGACGAAGAGACAAGTCCCACCTTCTCTGAGTCATCACCTTAAGGGCTCAAAAGACTTGACCTGTAAGTTGAAGTGAAGTAACAAGCCTTGAGTGGCAGTTCTGATGTCTTGGCACTCATTGGTGGAGGTACCCTGTGCTTCAAGCAACTGTATTTAGGAGACTGCTCCACTTTTGTACTGAAGGTGAATTGTGCCAATCCTCCAAGGGCCATCCACCCACTTTCAGGAAGTATCTCTACATGGCCTTCTTGGCTGCTTATTCACCTTTGAAGCCTACATCAGTCTTGCCATACTGAGTCAAACCAAGAGTCCATCAAACCCAGTTTCCCTGTACGTACCCAGATCAGTCCAGACTCTTGGGTTTTGCCTCCCTGCCAGTAGATGGAGACAGAGAAAGTTTTACTGACACTGTACATAACCTAGTATGCCACTTGCAGTCCCTCAGTATTTCTCTGTCTCTAGCAGATAGTAGATGGCGCAAAACCTGCAGTTAAAAAAAAATTAATAAATAGAAGGAGAGAGAGAGAGCCTTCCTCCCAGGGATTTGTTAGGTCCTGGTGGGACCATCCCCCTTGGTTTAAGGTGAATGAGCTGGGGGTTGGTGATCCTTTAGAATGCTTGGTCCTAGATCCGTGGGGTGTAAATCTGGTGGTCCAGACCCCACCCCTTCATGAGGCTGCTGAGGCAGCTTGAGGCTCTGTGAAGCAGTTTGGCAGCCTTTTCCCACTTGCAGCTCTGTGTTCCAGCCTAACCCAGTGAACCTAGAAGATGTGGTAGGCCTGACTGACAAACTGAAGAGTAGTAAATCACCTGGACCAGCTGGTATAAACCCCAGAGTTCTGAAGGAACTAAAAAATGAAATTTCAGACCTATTAGTAAAAATTTGTAACCTATCATTAAAATCATCCATTGTACCTGAAGACTGGAGGATAGCAAATGTAACCCCAATATTTATAAAGGGCTCCAGGAGCGATCCGGGAAACTACAGACCGGTTAGCCTGACTTCAGTGCCAGGAAAAATAGTGGAAAGTGTTCTAAACATCAAAATCACAGAACATATAGAAAGACATGGTTTAATGGAACAAAGTCAGCATGGCTTTACCCAAGGCAAGTCTTGCCTCACAAATCTGCTTCACTTATTTGAAGGAGTTAATAAACATGTGGAGAAAGGTGAACCGGTAGTTGTAGTAGACTTGGATTTTCAGAAGGCGTTTGAAAGAGTTCCTCATGAGAGGCTTCTAGGAAAAGTAAAAAGTCATGGGATAGGTGGCGATGTCCTTTCGTGGATTACAAACTGGCTAAAAGACAGGAAACAGAGTAGGATTAAATGGACAATTTTCTCAGTGAAAGGGAGTGGGCAGTGGAGTGCCTCAGGGATCTGTATTGGGACCCTTACTTTTCAATATATTTTATAAATGATCTGGAAAGAAATACGACAAGTGAGATAATCAAATTTGCAGATGACACAAAATTGTTCAGAGTAGTTAAATCACAAGCAGATTGTGATAAATTGCAGGAAGACCTTGTGAGACTGGAAAATTGGGCATCCAAATGGCAGATGAAATTTAATGTGGATAAGTGCAAGGTGATGCATATAGGGAAAAATAACCCATGCTATAGTTATACAATGATAGGTTCCATATTAGGTGCTACCACCCAAGAAAGAGATCTAGGTGTCATAGTGGATAACACATTGAAATCGTCGGTACAGTGTGCTGCGGCAGTCAAAAAAGCAAACAGAATGTTGGGAATTATTAGAAAGGGAATGGTGAATAAAATGGAAAATGTCATAATGCCTCTTTATCGCTCCATGGTGAGAGCGCACCTTGAATACGGTGTTCAATTCTGTTCGCTGCATCTCAAAAAAGATACAATTGCGATGGAGAAGGTACAGAGAAGGGCTACCAAAATAAGGGGAATGGAACAGCTCCCCTATGAGGAAAGACTAAAGAGGTTAGGACTTTTCAGCTTGGAGAAGAGACTGCTGAGGGGGGGATATGATAGAGGTGTTTAAAATCATGAGAGGTCTAGAATGGGTAGATGTGAATCGGTTATTTACTCTTTCGGATAATAGACTAGGGGGCACTCCATGAAGTTAGCATGTGGCACATTTAAAACTAATTGGAGAAAGTTCTTTTTTACTCAACGCAGAATTAAACTCTGGAATTTGTTGCCAGAGGATGTGGTAAGTGCAGTTAGTATAGCTGTGTTTAAAAAAGGATTGGATAAGTTCTTGGAGGAGAAGTCCATTACCTGCTATTAATTAAGTTGACTTAGAAAATAGCCACTGCTATTACTACCAACAGTAACATGGAATAGACTTAGTTTTTGGGTACTTGCCAGGTTCTTATGGCCTGGATTGGCCACTGTTGGAAACAGGATGCTGGGCTTGATGGAGCCTTGGTCTGACCCAGTATGGCATGTTCTTAAGTTTAAAAAAAAAAAATGTTTTCTGCTTTCCTGCTTGGGGCAGCTGAGATAATTTTAGACCGCTTTGTTTTTCTTCTCAGCAGCAGTGTGTGTGAGGTGGGCAGCTGTTAGGGTAAGGATCCTCTGGCCACATGAAACATGGTGTGAGGCTTGGTCTGCCACACTTGTGGGTTAGCTCGGTTGCGGCTCAGTTGGGCCGGATTGTGTGCTGTCTGTTTGTCAGGTGGTGAGGAGTCTTCGAAGGGACCTGCCATCACGGTAAAAAAAAAAAAAAAAGCAGGTTCCCATTCAGGGGGATCAGTCAGACTGCAGCGGCGAGTCAAAGCTCATGGCAAATGGCGCTGAGGAGCTGGTGGCTTTAGCACAGCAAGCAGAACAGCTTCAGGCTGGGGAGCAGTCAGCGCACGTGGCTAATGGTGCTGAAGAACCGATGCAGGAGCGGTGGAGCTCATGTTGTGTTGCTCGGGCGCAGTTGGTGTGCGGCCTCTGTGTCTCCGTGGAGAGGTCAGTTCTGGTGGGGCTGCCTCGGAGACGATGCAGCGAACTTAGGGAAGTGCCGGGGCATGCAAGGTGCCTATTTTGGCATAGGCAGTAAGAACTGGGGGGGGGGGGGGGAAACTTGGCTCTTTAGACAAGCGTTTCCAGACTTATAATGCAACCAGGCTTCACAACCCCTTCCTTTACCCTCCACTCCCTCACTAACTGTTTCCAACTTATTTTGAAGCCTCTTACTTTGTTCTATTTATTTGACTATTTATTTGTTTATTCTGTTTATCTGTTCTGTTTATTTAACTATTTAAGCCTTGTTTCACTGTTTTCAATGCTTCAATGTAAAATGTAAAAGTTCTAATGCTATGTCATGGAAAGTATATCTAATTGTTTTAATGTTAAAACTGTTACAATGTAAAAAGCCCCAGCCAAACAAGTCCCGGGCGAGTTCCCGTTCTCTGTAAACCGGACTGATTTGTATCTAATACAGGAATTTCGGTATAGAAAATAAATAAATAAATAAATACATCCTTTCCCCGGCTGTCAGAAGGTCCCACAGGAGTGTGCCTTCGGGCCTCTGAGTCTTTTGGCTTTTCATGCCAGGAAGGTAGCAAGGGGGAAGCATCCACGTCCCTATAGCAGGGCACAAAGTTGCCCATGTCCTGTAATTAAAAAAAAAAAAGCCTGAAAGGATTCCGGGGGTGGGGGGGGGGGGGGGGTAGGTAGTTCTAGATTTGGCTTCATGTCCAGAGAAGTCCCTTCGATGAGGGGCCAGAGGAATGGGCTGTGAAGTAATGTGGGACGGATCTGCTGCGGGCCGCTTGCTTGGTGTTCCTTAGGCTTAGGGCATAAGCGGTGAAGCCCAACAGCAGGAGATTTCTCTCTGTCTCAATCCCAGTGAAGAGTCTCGTGCGAGCTGAAGGACAGTGTGTGGCGGACATTCGATGTGTTCTGAGATTTCATATTATACAGAGTTTGCACACTAGGATTTCCAGATGCCTGATGTGACAGATCCAGCCAGGGACATGGAGAGGTCCCGCTGGCCGAAGGGGATGGATTTCCCCAAGTTTTTCGGGAGCAGGGTATCAAGGTTCAGAGGAGGACTCTGACCTGCGAGAGCTGATACTGTCTTAGAGGATTTCGTTCTGGATGGCTGGCATGTTCCAGTGACAGCTTTTATTTTTCATAAGTTAATTAGGTAGCGGGGTCTGCTACATTGAGAGAGATGTAGCTTTGCCTCAGGATGAGGTTTGAAGTCTTGGCCCTGAGCATAAGGACTGCAGTTTGCTGCGGTTTTATGCAGAGAGCATGACTGCATTAGAGTCGCAAGCTGCGTCAGGCGAGGCAGCAAAAAAAAATGGTTAAATCAACTCTGGTGTATATTGCAGATGCTTTGAGAAGCTTGGTCAGATCATCTTTTGGGATCAGGATGTCTGCAATGTCAACCAGGAGACTGCTGTGGTTGTGTGGCTGGTTGGGGGAGATGGTGCAATTCTCGACTGGGAGCTCTTCCTTTTAAGGGCAGGCTCTTTTACAAGGATGACCTGGAGCATCTGGAGAGTCCAAGATGCAGGTGCATAACTTGCCAGAAGAAAGGTCTAAGGGCCTTTTCTTCAAGCTAAAGGTCTTCAGGTCCTCACAGGCAAACCGCTGCCAGTGCCTAATCAAACCACATCACAGTACCTCAACACCTTTCCAAGGTGAGTAACTGAACTGAACTGAACTTTTCAACCTTTTTACTTAGGTATACACTGCTCCTAGCTTATTTCTAGCTTCTGGTAACTTTTTGTTTTTAATATACAAACACTCTAACTTCTGTTTATTTGCTGCCTTACTGACTATTAAAAGCACAAACACACAACCACACTAAATAATATTCCCAAATAATTGACTTTGCCACAATACTTTTAAAAAAGACAATGTCCTTTAAACAAAACAAAGCTCAATGGGGCACATTTAAAATTAAGAAATGTACTGACTAATAGTTTCACAAAATGTTGCTATTCCATGTGTTTGCTGCATTTCCAAGCAATAAGCCCATTAGGTCTTTTTCTTGTTTGTATGCCTAAATTCATGTATACAGAGATTCTCAGTCCCCCAGCATAAATTCAGCAGCAGTCATGAACTCATGAATCATATCATCATCTCATGCACTAGATCTTCAGCAATTCTTCCAATCACTCCTTCACTGCATAGGAATCTCTGTATCTATCTGCGTGTAAAGAACACTTAGCCTTCATAATGGCTGATGCCCATTAAAACAGTGACGTTTAAATTCATGCACATATTCTCACAACCCGTATATTGCAAAAACACACTCCCAAAGCTGATCTGTTATTTCATTGTTCTCATATTGGCATCTCCCTATTTTCTGTTAAAGCCATAGGTTATAGGGAAAACTTGTTGGTTCCCATTTTAAATTAAACGATGAATCAGCACACCTGCAACATTTACAATGCATTTTGCCCAATGTCCATTACATTTTCCAGGAAATCTATGGAAGATTTTTCATGGGACCTCATTTTGTACTAAGTAAATTCTTACAGTCAGTCAAGGCTTCACAGTCTCCAGTAACAAAGCTGCCTGGGGACCCACATTTCAAACTGTACTAGCTTTAGGAGTAAAGTAGTGAGTTTGTGGTATTAGCCGCACGAATACACAGAAATAGTTTTGACGCTTTATGAGGCAATCTTCAAACTGGATGCACAGATGCAGAATCAGTGGGCACTTTTTACTCAGTAAGTTGGCTCTTTCCCTTTGAAAACTGCTCCGAGGAAAAGAGCCTGCAGGGATTTGCACCCGCTTTTTCCCTTGACAGCAGTATACCTAGGCTTGAAAATGTCATCAGTGAGTGTTATTTCCCACCCCCGGGTGTTGATCTCCATGTGGACTTCGAGCTGGGTAAGGGCTGGCACTGATAGCCACCCCGTTTAGCCGGGTGAATGGCTACTGAACATAGCCTTCTACATGAACCCATTCATAGTAATTCTTCTGAAGTCTCTCAGCTACTCACATAATTATCAGCCGTTAGTGCAGTTGTAATCAAGAACCTTCCTTAACCCCAAATCCATATACATATTTTTGTCTGCAGTTATAATGGTGCAAATTAAAAAAAAAAGAACCACATTTTTTTTTAGACAGGATTACAGTACATAAAACTCAGTCTCACTCTGGTATTCTTTGTCATCTTCTTCTGCACACTTGAATCTCAGAATCTCCATTTGGTTTTCTGAAAGAGAGTCACTGTAGTCTTTTAGTTCTTGAGGATCCTGAAATATTTCAACCTTACTGGATAGAACAAACCAAACTTTGCTTTCATATTTTAGTTGCCAGAAACTTCACCCTTTTCTGTGCCATAAGGTTATTTAGATTTAATTTAATATATACCACTATTACTGGCTAAGAAACCAGTTCAAAGCAGTATATAATTGTAATAAACTGTTATACATCTGCATATACAGAGTTTTACCAAATAATCTTTTGAAATCATATAGTACTTTAATAGCATTGTCGTGCCATGTGCAAACCATTCTAACAGACAGGAGAAACAGCGATAGCAAATCCAGGTAGCAAAAATACTACCATAGGAGAGAAGACACACTGCACAGAGAGCATATACTGGAGTATTGTGTTCAGTTCTGTTCTCAAAAGGGACAGAGACGGGATGGAGGTGTCCAGAGAAGGGCGACCAAAATGGTGGGGGGGGGTCTCCATCAAAAGACTTATGAGGAGAGGTTGAAGGACCTAAATATGTATACCCTGGAGGAGAGGAGGTGCAGGGGAGATATGATACAGACCTTTAGATACTTGAAAGGTTTTACTGATGCACGATCAACAACAAACCTTTTCCGCTGGAAAGAAACCAATAGAACTAGGGGTCATGAAATGAAACTCCAGGGAGGATGACTCAGAATTAAAGTCAGGAAACATTTCTTCATGGAGAGGTTCCCTGTACGTACTCTGATCAGTCCAGACAGTGGGTTGAGCCTCCTGTCCAGCAGATAAAGACAGAGAAAAACTGAAAGGGTATCCCATATAAGGAGAGTGCTCACCCTGTGTCCCTTCAGTATTTCTCTGACTCCAGCAGATGCAGATAGTAGAACCTGTGGTTTTCCCTTCTTGTAGCAGTTTCTTGGATTGCAAAAGTTTCTCTTCCTTCTATTCTTTACTTTCAAAGGATCAAGCAAATATTTATTAATCTCAACCTGTTTAAAAAAAAAATGTATTCAGCAGGAGCAGCAAGTCCTGTCTCCTCGCTCTTACTAGGGCCTACGGGGGACCCTGTCCCCTTGAGTACTTCAGCCTGGCCCTGGGGTGATACTGGTGGGTCCGGTCCCTCCCCATTGAAACCCCTGAGAAGATTCATGCCTCAGGTCTCTGGCTGACAGAGAAGTTTATTCCTCTTGTTTTCTTTTAGCTGCTGTTTCTTTAAGCTATTTAAAAAAAAAAAAAAAAAAAAGGGTTTGCTCAGGAGAGTTTTTATTTCTCAGTACCTTGGACAACAACAAGTTGCTTCGTGGGAAGGAATGGGGAGCAGAGTTATTTTTACCCTCTCTTCCGCTCGCAGCCAGGCACAGGGGAACTTGCCATTTTTTCATGCGGCAGCCCCCCCCCCCCCCCCTCACCATGCCGAGGTCTCCATTTTGTATAGCTTGTGGAGAGTCTGCCTTGAGGCTCTCCCACGAGGGAGTTTGCTCGAGCTGTTTACCCGGCGGGGAAGGGCCATCGGCAGTGCAGGAGAAATCAGCTGTTCAAGGCAGAACTTGCAAATGCGCTGCCAGGCCGGCTGATTTCTCCTGCACTGCCGATCCCCTTCCCCGCTGGGTAAATAGCTCGAGCAAACTCGATTTGGAACTTCCTCTCTCCCCCCCCCCCCCCCCCCCCCCCGCCCCGATTTAAGCCCAGTGGGTCCTTCTAATGTGGTCCTTGACCCCCTGGACGTGGTACCCCCTTCCTTAAAGGCCAGGAAAAGCCCTCACTCCTTTCTCCATGGATTTTGTCCTTTTGCTACATAAGGCTTATGTGGCCAGCTTGCTGCACCAGGAGGAACCCTGCACAGACCCTGTGCACCTTCCTACGGGCCCTCCACCCGCCAAAGTGCCTCGGGTATCTGCAGACCAGGCTTCCCAGCCCTCGGTCTCTCAAGGGACCACTCCGATTAGGACCATACCTGGGGGGCAAAACCCGCCGGATCCTCCTAAATCTCCCCCTCAGATTCCAGATCCTGATCCGGATGCCAATGCTCTCACTCAAAACCCACCGGTCGAGGGGGATGACCCGTGGGTCTTACGCCTGTTCCAGCGGGAGGAGCTGGACCCGCTTATACCTTTTGTTTTGGCTGAGTTGGGTATAGATGTCCCTCCTGAGGAATCGCAGACTACCCCGGGTTCTAGTAACGTAGACCCTGTCCTGGCTGGTTTGAGAGCCCCCTCCGCGTACCTTTCCTTTTCATCCTATGCTAATGCAATTGCTACTCCAAGAGTGGGAAGCTCCTGAATCTGGTTTACGGGTCGGCAGAGCAATGGACAAGCTCTATCCCCTCCCGGACCAGTGCCTAGAGATGCTCAAGGTACCTAAGGTGGATGCTTCGGTATCTGCTGTAACAAAGAGAACCACCATCCCGGTGGTCGGAGTGACGGCCTTGAAGGACCTTCAGGATTTTTTAAGTCTTAGTTCTTGGCGTCCGGGTGACAGTCTGTAGCAGTCTCATGCAGCGGCAAGCCTCAGGTGGGTTCAACAACTACTCAGCACCCAGGACCTCCCATCTGCAGAGGCGGCACAGGTGGAGTGGCTGGAAGCTGCGGTTGCATATTGGGCTGATGTCCTCTTATGATCTCTCAGGGTGCAGGCCAGAGCCATGGTTTCAGCGGTGTCGGCCAGATGACTCCTCTGGCTGCGAAATTGGGCAGCAGACTCCTCTTCCAAATTGTAATTGGGCACTCTCCCTTTTAAGGGTAAGTTGCTTTTTGGGGAGGACCTGGAACAGCTTATTAAATCTTTGGGCGACAACAAGATTTATAAGCTGCCCGAGGACTGCCCTAAACAGTCCAAGTCTTTTTTTCCCTTCACTCCCTCGTTTCCGGGGGCAGCGCAGGTACAACCAGCCATGGGAGGCCTCCCAAAGAAATACCTCCACTAGATCTCAATCATGGTCTCATTCCTTTCGTGGACGATGTCCATTCCGGGATGGTCACCCTCAAGGTTCAGCCCCGAAGTCCTCCCAATGAGATGTGGCCGGCCCATTCCTCCATTCCCAACTTAGGTGGACGTCTGTCCCTGTTTCACGAGGAATGGGTCAAAATTACTTCGGATCAGTAGGTCCTCGAGGTAATCGAAAGAGGCTATGCATTAGAATTTGCTCGGGATCTCTGCCTGCAGGAGTCGGAAATGTCTAGTGGTGTGCCAGACTCTACACAGGCTTCAAGAGCTCTGTGCCATAGTCTCGGTTCCCCTGGAGGAACAGGGGTCCGGCCGGTATTCCATCTACTTCATCTTCCCCAAAAAGGAAGGCTCTTTTCGACCAATCCTAGACCTCAAGAGAGTCGTCAAGGTGCTCAAGGTTCCCCAGTTTTGGATGGAGACCCTGAGGGCGGTCATAGCAGCAGTTCGCTCAGGTGAATTCCTTCCTTCTCTCGACTTGACAGAGGCCTACCTTCACATCCCGATCCATCAGGAACACCAGACGTATCTTCATTTCAACATCCTGGGGTTACACTACCAGTTTCAGGCACTCCTGTTTGGTCTCGCCACCGCTCCTCGCACATTCACCAAAGTCATGGTGGTAGTGGCGGCCTTCCTCCACCAGGAGGGAGTCCTAGTCCATCCTTACCTGGACGAATGGCTCATTCGGGCGAAATCAGAGAAGCTCTGTGCGATAGCAGTCAACAGGGTCTTGTCGGTCCTCGCCTCCCTCGGGTGGATAGTCAAATTCTCCAAGAGCAACCTCAAGCCCTCTCAGGTCCTGGACTTCCTAGGAGCACGCTTTGACAACCACGTGGGAAAAGTTTTACTGCCCGGGCGCTCAAGCTCATGGATCAAGTACAACATCTGTTATCTCTCTCAGTGCCCACGGCCTAGGACTATCTCCAGGTCCTGGGCTCTATGGCTTCAACTATAGATTTGGTTCCTTGGGCTTTTGCACATATGTGTCCTTTACAGAAAACTTTGCTATCCCGCTGGAAGCCGGTCTCTGAGAAGTTTCAAACACCTCTATTGCTCTCCGACTCTACCATTGCCAGCATGCAGTGATGGCTCTCGCTCGCCCACCTGTTGAAGGGGATGCCCCTGAAGACACCCCAGTTGATCATTGTCCAGCTGGGGAGCGGTGTGTCAGCACTAGGCTACCCAGGGGCCTATCCCACTGGCACATCAATCCCCGAGTCCAATCCCACTGGCACATCAATCGTCTGGAGGCCCAAGCGGTCCATCTGGCACTCAAGGCTTTCCTACCCTTGGTCCGTTGCAAAGCTGTGCGAGTCCTCTCCGACAATGCCACCACAGTAGCTTACATCAATCGCCAGGGGGGCACCAGGAGTCGTCTGGTGGCCCTGGAAGCCAGCAAGCTGCTGTCCTGGGTGGAGCGCCATCTGGATCAACTGGCAGCCTCCCACATTGCGGGGAAGGAGAATATTCAAGCCGACTTCCTCAGTCGTCAACATCTAGACCCCGGAGAGTGGGAGTTGTCCGAAGAGGCGATGGATCTTATTGTGTCCGAAGAGGCGATGGATCTTATTGTACGCAAGTGGGGAGCTCCCCACTTGGACCTGATGGCCACCCTGAGGAATGCGAAAGCTCCCAGATTCTTCAGTCACAGAAGGGAGCACTGCTCGGAAGGGGTGGATGCCCTGGCCTCGCAACGTCCTCCTCTACGTGTTCCCACCCTGGCCTCTGGTGGGAAAGGTACTCAGAAGGATAGAACTTCACATGGGGCCGGTCAGTCTCATGGTGCCAGAATGACCCCGGAGACCATGGTTTGCGGATCTGGTGAACCTCCCGTCGGACGGTCCTCTTTGCCTCTGTCACCTACCAAACCTCCTTCAGCAAGGTGCCGTATTTTTCAATCATGCGGTTCGCTTTTGTCTAGCGGCCTGGCTTTTGAGTGGCGGCGACTGAGGAAGAAGGGTTATAAGGAGGAAGTTATATCCACTCTGTTGCGGGCAAGTAAGACTTCTACCTCGCTCGCTTACATCCAGGTCTGGAGAGTGTTTGAGAATATGTGTGCTGATTCCGGAGTACCGGCATGTAAGGCCCCGGTTGTCCCAGGTCCTCTCCTCCCTACAGAATGGCCTCTCCAAAGATTTGTCTTTTAATTCCTTGCGGGTACAGGTTTTGGCTCTCGGTTCCCTCTTAGGGTGGGTCGATGGTTCTGCGGTGGCGGCCCATCCAGATGTCGTTCGATTCCTCAAAGGGGCCAAGCATTTGAACCTGCCTGTCCGGGCTACTTGTCCATCATGGCGCCTTAATTTGGCGCCCTTCGAACCCCTCCGGTGGGCCACGCTTAAGGATCTGACTCTCAAGACAGTATTTCTAGTCTCTATTTGCTCAGCCAGGAGAGTGTCCGAGCTCCAAGCCTTGTCTTGTAGGGAGACTTTTCTTCGTTTTTCTGATTCAGGTGTTTCCCTTAAAACAGTACCATCCTTCTTACCAAAGGTCATGTCCTCCTTTCACGTAAATCAGTCAGTGGAGCTCCCTGCTTTTTTTCCAGAAGACATTGCGAGCACGCCTGGCGGTGACCTATGGTGTCTTGATGTAAAAAGAGTACTACTGCAATACTTACAGATAACAAACTAGTTTCGTATCTCTGATCATCTCTTTGTCTTATGGAGCGGCCCAAATAGGGGAAGCAAGGCTTCTAAAGCTACCATCGCTCGATGGCTAAAGGAGGCGATTGGGGCCGGATGGTTATGGAAGGCCTAAAGGCCCATTCTTTGCGTTCACAAGCTACCTGCTGGGCGGAGAGCCAGTTAGTCTCTCTGCAAGAGATATGCAGAGCAGCTACTCGAAAATCTCTACATACCTTTGCTCATCATTATCGCCTCGATGTACAGGCGCCAGTTTTTTGGTGCCTTCGGCAGACAGGTGCTTCGAGTGGGACTGTCTCGGTCCCTCCCTACTTAGGGAAGCTTTGGTACATCCCACTGTCTGGGCTGATCCGGGTACGTACAGGGAAAGGAAAATTGGTTCTAACCTGCTAATTTTCGTCCTGTAGTACCACGGATCAGTCCAGACGCCCACCCTGGCTGCATTCTGATTCTCATATGACAGCTTGAAGTTTTGTTCATTCACAGGTTTTCGGAGTGTCTACTACTTTTCACAAAGCACAAGCATTTCCAACTTTAAGGTACCGGAAGTATATGTATGTATATATGTAAGAGTATTTAAATTTCAAATTTCAATTTGGATTTATCAGGTTTTACTTGATTTTTCTCTAGTTAAGATTACAGTTTTACATTTCTCTGCTTTGTTAATGTTTATACTGAAGGGACATAGGAGGAGAACTGTCCTGATATAGGATACCCAGTGAGTTTTTCTCTGGACAGGAGGCTCAACCCACTGTCTGGACTGATCGTGGTACTACAGGAACGAAAATTAGCAGGTAAGAACCAATTTTCCTGTGATGGACGCCTGGAATGCCCTTCCAGAGGAGGTGGTGAAGACAAAAACGGTGAAAGATTTCAAAAGGGCATGGGATAAACGCTGTGTGGATCCCTAAAGGCAAGGGGGAGTGGAATGTAGTAAGAAGCATGGGGGTAATTTGCTGGTGTGGTGGATACTACCCTTAACAAATAAGCCTTCTTGGACTCAAAACAGTAACCAACAAGAGCCCTGACCTTGGCAGTCTGAGTAACTGATAAGTATAGGAAACTGATAACTATGGGAGCTTGCTGGGCAGACTGGATGGGCCATTAGGTCCTTTTCTGCCGTCACTTCTATGTTTTCTATGAAAGAAAGCAGAGTTGCAACGTGAGAAAGCATGCAGTATCATGAACAGAGAAGCAGGCTTCAGTTGTAGATACCAGGCCCTTTAAACAAGGAGAGAATATAAGCCTTTACTCAGTTGACAGAGACTCCTGGTCTGATCCTTGGGCAGCCTCCGTGGTGATTTTCTGCCAGGTTACCAATCTGGAAGTTTTTTTAGCCTGGCAATCTTGGTACGACTGTCAAAGGTAAAAATTTCAAACCTTGGTTCTAGCAATGGTATTTTTAAGAGGATAAAAGTTCTATGCCACAGGCTTCAGTGCACCCCTAATTCCCACTTCTTCAAGTTGACGGTGCCTGATAATAGGAAAGAATCACATTTTGAGGCTTTGTATAGATTTGTCCAAATGTGGTTTTTTTTTTCATCTAGATTGTGCTAGATGATCATGCTAACTTAAACAAAATGTTAAGGTTCTATATTTTGTGAGAATTGATCCTTTTCTTTGATACCTTATTTAACATTAAGCCTCAGTCTTCACACTGTCCAATGGTTTCTTACAGTATGTGTGTGAAGCGTTTAGAGATGTGGCAGTAGGTATGTGGCTAGTGATGGTAAGTTTGTGAGGAGTTTAGGCATGTGGTTGGTGGATGAGGATTTTGTGGTAATGTTGCTTACAGAAGGTGCATGAAGAATATGGGAAATGCACATGCGCAAGGAATTTGGTAATGTGTTTGGTGACAGTAAGTGTTTGAGAAGTTTGGGTTGGTGATGGTAGGTATGTGATAAGTTTGTACACCTGTGTTGTACATGCTCTTGTAATATTTTGATGCTTAAAGTTATGCTCTTGTAAATGTCAGTTACTTGATCTCTCCCACTATTCCCTCTCATCCAAGTTAGAGCCACCCCCCCCCCCTCTTATTCACCAGTTCTATGTTCATTGTAAAGCCTGTTGCTGCATTTTGTTTCTTGTTAACCGATGAGATGTTCCCAACGACCATCAGTATATAAAAACCGTTAAATAAATAAAATCTGTGATCAGGGCCTTATACTTCTACTTGCACAGAGATTGTTTCTCTGTTCAGGTCGTAGGACTCTAGCGGTTGTCACCAAACTGGATCTGATGGATGCTGGAACAGATGCTATGGATGTACTCCTGGGGAGAGTCATTCCAGTGAAATTGGGCATCATCGGTGTTATTAACAGGTAAGTGTTGCCTCCCCAAGCTAACAGCAAAAGCAAAATGATCTGTCTGCAGATTATATGGGTACAGAGTTGAGATGAAGGTGAGTCAGGGTTGTGTGATACAGGGCTGGGATGGGAATAGGGACAGCCTGTGTGATATGGAATTGGGATGGGAAGGGCACAAGGTATAGGCATGGGATTGGGATGGGAAAGGGACAACCTGTGTTGTATGGGTTTGAGCTGGGGATGACATTGGCTGTGTGGTACTAGGTTGGGATGGTGGTGGTTCAGATAGATACTGAGTGCAGGGCTGGGATAGGAGTGGAACAGGATATGGTGCAGGACGGATTGGAGTGGGGCAGGCTGGGGGTATAAGGCTGGGATGAGAATGAGACAGGCAGTGGTAGTAGGGTGGGAGTGGGTAAGGAAGATTTTCTGTGTATAGGGCTGAGATGAGAATGGGACAGGCTGTGTGATACAGAGTTGAGATAGGGCTAGAATAGGCTGTGTATACAGGAATAACACTGCAAGGGAATCCACGTTTGAATGAACTTAAAATTTACTTATCTTCGTCCCCACTACAAATCCTGTCCCAGCCATATCTGTGCATCCTTTGACAGTTGTGCTGCAGAGCTGTGACTTTTTTCTTTGTGTGCATGTCCCGTGGCACCCATTGTAGTGCATTGACTTGTTTGTCTGCCCACAGGAGTCAGCATGACATCAACACCAAGAAAAGTATCACTGAATCGCTGCAGAATGAGCAGGGCTTCCTGCAGAAGAAATATCCATCCCTTGCGAATCGCAATGGAACTCGCTACCTCACCAAGACACTCAACAGGTAATGAGAGTTCTGTATCTGGAAGCTTAGTATCACCCAGAGGCATCACATTTTCACTACAGCATGGCTGTGGGGTTGGTGTTGTGTTAACGCTTCTACTCCTGGAAGACCACCCCTTCAATAGGATAAGCTTTAGAGAATGTGGGGGTGGCCACTAAGACCACCAGGGACTTTCACTTACACTCGAGGGGCAGGGAAGTGCTCACAGAGACTGAGGCCCCTTTAACTGCATGTGGAGGTTCACACAAACTGCTAATTCCCGGGCCCGGCCTAGAAAATAACTATACCTCATTAACAGGCCGATACAGTAAGGGAGCGTAAGAAAAAGTGCGGCAGTGCCAGGCGCCCGCTCGTTTGCCGCGCACACAGTTCGGATCACATACCGCTCGATACAGTATTTAAATTAGACGCAAATGCAAGCCGCGTCCATGAAGCGTAATCCATTTTACTGTATAGAGCGCTATACAGCGCCTATAGAGTATCCTGGGTGCGCTGGTACCTGTCATTTCAAATGTCATTTGAAATGACAGGTACCAGGAGGTGGATGGTTCTCCTACGCTCGGGCATCGGGGATTGCCAGTCCTCTCTCCCCCCCTCCCGAAGCAAGCCGCAGGGCGAAAATCGACTCGACGTTATTAAAGCAAATAGAAATTGTAACAGAAGTAAACTTACTGCATGCTTCCAGCAGCCCCAGTCCTCTCTCCCCTCCTCCCGAGGCGTGCACCGCAGCTCCCCTGCCTCCCGGGGGCAACCGGCGGCAAAAGCAGCTTCCAGCAGCCCCGCCAGCGAAGGTGCATGAACGCACGTCCAATTTGGGCGCTCAAGCAGCGAAAGTGCATGAGCGCACGCCGTGACCTCGGACATCCATCTGGGTGCTCAGGTCACGGCGTGCGCTCATGTGCCTTTGCTGCCTTGAGCGCCCAAATTGGATGTGCGTTCATGCACCTTCGCCGGCGGGGCTGCTGGAAGCCGCTTTCGCCGCCGGTTGCCCCCGGGAGGCAGGGGAGCCGCGGTGCGTGCCTCGGGAGGAGGGGAGAGAGGACTGGGGCTGCTGGAAGCATGCAGTAAGTTTACTTTTGTTACAATTTCTATTTGCTTTAATAACATGTTGAGTCGATTTTCGCCCTGCGCCTTGCTTCGGGAGGGGGGGAGAGAGGACTGGCAATCCCCGATGCCCGAGCATAGGAGAACCAGGCCACACCATGTTACTTGCTTGCTCCAAACCACCCACTTATTTGACCAGAGCCTGCCTATTGCTGTCACATCCCTCTAATGCCAGGGTCAGGGTAGGTGGTAAATTAGCGGGTTAAAGACGCGGCAAAACAGTTGGTTAAAAAGGCTATAATCGGGCCGCACGTTACTGTATGGGAAGGAATAGCTAAACCGATCATTTACATCTCATATACATGCCGCGGGCGGAAAGGGATACGCGTCGATTTAAAGAAGCGGTAAGGATTGGTAAAAACGGATAGTGAATCGCGGGTTAGACTTATGCGGCCAAATTGTGGGTACAAAGCGGGTTAGAAACAGGGTAACCGCGGCCGCGCTTTACTGTATCGGCCTGTTAGTTGTTAGTTTTTTGCAAAAATGAACCCACAATGCCTTTTTAGTGACTTGTTTTCACAAAATTGCTCGGCAGTGAGCTGCTTTGCATGATTTTGCATCACAGGAGCTCATTAGTGAGTAATCTGAGCAGCTCTTCTGCCGACTACATCATGGTTTTTTACTAGACATCTCTGCAGCTTTCGACTCTATAGATCATCAGATTCTTATTAATGGATTAAAGTCAATTGGCATATTTGACACAGTTCTTGATTGGTTCACGTCATTCATTTCTAACCATACTCAAAGAATTGATATTTCTCAGTTTCACTCAGACTGGTTCACTGTTAACTTAAGCGTCCCTTAAGGTTCTGCCTTATCTGCCATTCTCTTCAATATTTATCTGCTACCTCTCTGCCGTCTTCTGGACTGACTGGGATTCCTTCAAGATTTATGCAGACATTCAGTTTTTTGTTCCTTACAACAACTCTTGGTCTACAACTCTCTCCTTTGTAGCTCTATGTATTCTATCCATTAAAACTTGGCTTTCACATAACCATCTCAAGCTCAACACTTCAAAACAGAAATAGTTCACTTTTCTACAATACCACTATCCTTCTGTCATCCTCCATCTCATCTAAATATTGACAACTGTTCTATACCAATTTTGTCTAAGGCTCGATACCTCTGTGTCACACTTGACTCAGAACTCTCCATGTCTAATCATATTTCCACTGTAGTCAAAAACTCAATTTACAAACTTCATCTTCTAAAAAATCTAAAACCGTTATTATTTCACAATGAATTCCATCTGGTTCTTCAAACCATAACATTTTCTGGATTTGATTACTGAAATGGCCTATTTTTAGGTTTATTTGATTCCACTAGGCCCATTACAGCTTTTTCAAAATGCTGCTGCACATCTTTTATCCAACTCAAAAACCAGAGATCACATCTCTCCAGTTCTAATTGCTTTACATTGGTTCCCTGTTTCATTCGTATCCAATACAAAATCCTTTGTCTCATTCACAATTTAATCCACAACCCCTCTACTATATGGCAGTGCACTTTACTTCAGATATATCAACCACCAAGACAACTACGCTCTGCTGATAAATGTTTACTAGAAGTTCCTACTGTCCGCCTTGCCAGATTAGTCTACCCGACACCGAACTTTCTTGGTTGCAGGCCCTTCTTTGTGGACTTCCCTCCCGGATAACCTTACATTAATCCCTATTCACAAAGATTTTTAGAAACATCTAAAAACTTATTTATTCAAGTTTGCTTTTACCTAACCTTTTACTTTATTTTTACTATATTTTATTCTGTATACCTTGTGATATTTATTTAGTATTGCTGTAATTTGTTTGTTTAATATTGTAAACCACTTGGACCTACCTCCATTGTATCAAGCAGTATATAAGAGTTTAATAAATAAATAAATAAATATCGCAGCTGGGGAGGCTGTGGGTGGAACCAGAGAGCTTTATCGCTTGCTGGGATGGGAGTTCTTGGGTGGCAGGGCTTGTTGGCTAGGGGGTCAGGCCTTCCTTTGCTGGTGCAGTGTTTTGGTTTTTTTTTTCTGTGCAGTTGGATGGCACACAGCAGTGCCTTCCACTCATGTGGTGATGGGTATGTGCAGCTTTCGTGTTTCAGGCTCTGCTCCTGATGTCTCTCTGATGGAGAGGGTGGGACAGGGCAGGCAGAAGCTGCACCGAAGCAACAGAGCAAGCAAAAGGCAGGCGTGGGAGCGCCTCTGAAGACAGCAAATCCCTTCCTGCTGGGTGCGGGAAAGGCAGCCATGTTGTCTGCAGCTTAAGGGACTTCAGGGCTGTTTGGGGGATCAGAGTATCTTCTCTGTTGTCTCTGGCAGTGCAGGGTTCCGCTAACAGGAGGAAGCCTGAGTCAGAGGGAGGGGGACCTTTACAGGCATGAATTGGAGGGTCCCACAATGTTTTCTTCGGAGTTTGTGCTGCTTATGCATGAGGCATACTTAGCGAGAAAAGCAGCTGGGAAGCAGTTGGTCCGGGCTCAGGGATTCCTTGGTCCATGTCCTGCTAAAAGACCTAGGAGTTCCAGGGATCAGATTCCTAGGCAAGCTCACAGAGTCCTCAGGATGATGGCACATCCTGGTAGTCCGGATGTAGACTCTGAGGATTCAGAGGAAAAGGTTCTGCTGGTATCTGCCTCTCCTGACCCAGCTGTTCCTGATACTAGCCCGGATGTGACAGACCCAGATGGGAGGCTGGGCGAGATGCCAGTTGCTGAAGGGGATGACCCTAAAGTTGTGCATCTCTTCTGTAAGGAGGAGTTGTGGCCTTTGATTCCTCATGTTCTTAAAAAGTTGGGGATCAAGATTCCACAGAAGGAGTCAGATCAAGGAGTGGACCTGACCATGGATGGCCTGAGGGGTCCATGAAAGCCTTCCCTTTTCACAAATCGGTGAAGAAGCTGGTGGCCAGGGAGTGGGACACTCCAGAGAGAGGCCTGAAGGTAGGCTGGGCGATGGCAAAATTGTATTCATTGTCTGAAGACATGCTTGAGCTTTTGGCACTCCCGAAGGTGGATGAGTCAGTGTCTGCAGTCACTAAGAAGACCACCATTCCTGTGGCTGGTTCAGTAGTGCTGAAAGATATGCAAGACAGGAAACTGGAAATTCATCTCAAGAAGAATTTTGAGGTGTCTGTGCTAGGCTTGTTTGCAGTAGCTTTGGCAAAGGGCCAACCTAAGCTGGGTTCAGCAATTGCTGGCTACGAGAACACCATCTGTGTCTGAGGCTAAGCAAGTGGACTGTTAGGAGGCCACAGTGGCTTATGTCTTGGATGCCTTGTATGACCTCATCAGAATTTCTTTGAGGATTATGATGTTGGTGGTCTTGACCAGACATCTCCTTTGGTTAAGGAACTGGTTGGTGGATATTTAGACCAAGTCTTGGTTAGGATCATTGCCTTTCAAAGGAGAGGACCTGGAGGAGCTCCCTCCCATCTCCCTAGACAGTCCTACAGCTAAGTAATTCCTATTTCCACGTACATCTCGCTTGGCTACAAGAGACTGAGGTAAAAATGGCAATCACGCGGGAACCTCACCATGCAGCTGTACAGAGTTCAAAACTCTGTACTCTCTGAGAAAACTCCGCCTACTGACCCAGTCGTGACGCTCCCAATCAGCATGGCTAATTCATCCTGCTATCTACGGAAACACTGTTTATGGTAAGCAAACTTGCTTTCCTTGATCTGTTCTCAAGGTAGTCAATTTTGTCACCATATTGAGCCATCGTGCACAATCCTCAATGGACCCTACACAAGTCTGTTTCTTGGAGCCATTTTTGAAATATTTCCTCCAATGCCAACACAACTGCTTGTGCTACATCATTCACTGCAGGTTCAGAAGGCTTTGGAGAAGGCGCCTCATCCGGGAGCTCTATCATCTTAGATTTGCCTATTCTATTTTTCTCCTTATCTTTGAGCTGCATTCTCAACAAAATACTGACAGCCAAAGGTTAGAAGCATGGTCAAAAAAGAACTGCAATGCCATTGTCACAAAAGCTGTGGCCACTCAAAGCTCCAAAAGGAGCGATTCTGTGCAAAAGATTATGGAAAATAGAGGTGAAGCCCAGGAGTGAGGTAGGCACATGTCTGCTCACTTGCACCACCACATCACGTGACCCTCGCAGGACTTTGTCCTAACTTTCAGCACTGTGAAACTTGCCACAGGTACCAAGTATCTATGAACATCTGCATCTTTGAACATTTTTGTGTGGGTGGGGTTTTTTTTCCCATGGAAAATAACATGCATAGATTTGAAATCTAAGGACCTGATTTACTAAGCTTTTTTTTTCCCTATAGATACAGAATGGGAAAAAGCCTTAGTGAAAGAGGCCTTATGTACATTATTCTTCTCCCCCAATCTCAACAGTCCCCGAGAATGCCTTCTCTTAATGTGGCTAATATGCACATTGTGAAACAAAGTCCATAGTTTTAGCCACATTGAGGAAGAACAGTTTTCACACAACCAAATTACACATGTAAATCAGTATTTAAATGCATAAATGACTGAAAGTTAACCTGCTAATGTCCATTGGGCTTTTCTCATATGGAGATGTGCCATGGGTATAACATGGACTGTTGAGGCCATACAGCTCAGTATCTTCACCATGGTCCAAACTGATGTCTGCTGACTTTGTATGACTTCTTGTTCCATGGAGAGCATAGGGTTCTGCTGGCAGGAGGGAAAGCCATGGTTTGAATTGTGTCTAGCAGAGCCCCCATAAATTCAAATTGTGGTATGAGACTCAAATTGAATTTCTGGTTGCTGATGACACACCCTAGTAACTCCAACACTTGAATGGCATTTTGCATGGATTTGTTTGCTCTTGCCTGAGATGTGTCCTTGAACAGCCAGTCATTCAGGTAGGGAAACGTGAACCTCCAGTTTGCATAAGAATGCTATGATGACAGACATTTTGTAAACATTTGCAGAGCCAAAAAAGCAATATGCAATACTGATTTATTTCCTTACAATAAATCAGAGATACTTCCTATGGGTTGGATGTATCTCTTTGTGAGTGTATAGTCCTTCATATCTAGAGAACACAGCCAGTCTCTTATTTTTAGTGAGGCCATTACAGTGCCTAGGATAACCATTGGGAACTTCTCTTTCATGAGGAATTTGTTCAAGTCACCTTCGGTACAGAAGGCATAGTGTGTTCCAATTTTCTTTGGGATCAGGAAGTAACTGGAGTAAAATTCTTGCCCCTGCAATGGGATAGGTTTGACTGCTTTGGTCCACAAGGAGAAACTTCCAACTTGAGCAGGCCTGATATTTGTTAAACTTTATCATTCTTCTGGGAGGGTGATTTAGGGTGTGTTCCAATAGGCATAATTTGTAGCCCCAGCCATTGGAGGTTATATAGGACACCATTTGTGTAAAAACTCAGCCTTCCATCCATAGGAAGGACCTCCGGAATGAGTATTGGTATTCTGGCCATCATCTCTGGATTTAGTTAGACCTATCCCTGGCTTTGGGTAGTTGTATGGGGCTTAGAGTGTCTGCCTTCGCAGTGGCAAGGCCTGAAGCCCTGTTGCTGCTTGGGGTGAGTCATTTTCTTTGAGAAAAAAACCATTTCTGGACTATAGATCCCTGTTTCTCCCGAATGTGGAGGGCAATTCAGAGATAGTAGTGAAGAAGGTCTGAAGTATGCTATGATGGATTTTTAGAAGAGCCACTGCTCCATTGAACTATTCTTTAAATAGATTTCCTCCAGTACTTGGCATATCTGTTAGCCTTTCCTGTGCATCTTTGTGGAGGCCAGATGCAGCCATAAGATCCTAGATTCATCAGTAGCCATCAGAGAGACTCTCAATACCATCTCAAAAATGCTGTAGGCCGAATGGACCAATGTTTTACACACTGAACCTGTTTCACACTCTTTACCTTCTTCCAACAGGAAACACATTTCACCTTGGTCCTCTTGAGGGACATGGTCAGTGAATTTCTGTACCTTTTCCAAGATGAAATGCAAATGCTGCAGAATGTAGGTCTGGTAGTATGCTATACAGGACTGGATCATAATGTTCTCATAGTGGTTTTCCCAAAATGATCCTAGGTCTGACATATGCACTCAGAAGATACTGAGGTATGTATCTTAGACTTATTTCATCTTTTGAGGGCAGATTCAATCACCACAGACTGGGACCAGCCAAATCTCTCATCCTTAGGCTCCAGCTTTCTTCTAACCAGGACTACAGCCTCCTATGTACGGCCTCATAGAGTGAGTGGATGGGCACTGCCACCAATGCCTTAGAGGCATGTAGGTACTTAAGGAGATGAAATCAGTGTGCTTTGGATTCTTCTTTGACCTTCAACTCAATTGGAATGGCCTTAGCCATCATCTGTACAAAATCTGAAAAAGGAAGGTCTTGAGCTGGAGACCTGTTTCTTGCCTATGGAAGAGAAGGTTTTGAGGGAAGGTCAGAAGAGTATTATTCTTTAGAACCAAACTCTTCTGACCTGTCACTTCCAGTTGTATTGTCAATACATCTGGAAGTTACAATAGAACTGGTTCCAATCGATAAGTTGATGACTTTGTGCGCTGAAAGTTAACTTTCAGGGCCAGTTGACATTAAAGGGCTGAAAAAGTTTCTTTCTACCAGCCCATTTGGCCTCATCGCAATGAACTTGGTGTCAAACAAGTCTTTCAACACCAAAAAATATATTCAAAAGCATTTAGCCGGCTAAATGAGTATTTGGATAGATATCTGACTAAATTCTAGGTGGCTAGATTTTAGCTGGATAAGTTAGGGGCTTTCCAGGGCAGTAATTGGGAGGAGTTAAGTTAGCCGGATGACTTAGCCGGCTAAGTCTGGTCGGGCCAAAGAGCTGTGCTAAAGTTAGTCGTTTATATTCAGTACTGCGGCTGCACTATTGAATATACCTCCAAAGTTATCCGGATAAATAAGTTTATCTGGCTAACTTTTCTATCCAGATTGTGTCTGAATATGGACCTCTAAGAGTCTAGTGTATTGAGGTGCTTGGTCCTGAAGGCAAGAGAGTAGGAAGCGGGTTGCTTGATGCTCCAAGTGAGATTGAGCTTGTCAAGGCCTGCTGCTCAACAGTCTACATATTGAACATTGCTTTTGCAATTCTTCTCTGAACTTTCTCCTCAAAGATCACGGAGTCAGAAATGTGGTGATCCTCACAAGGTCAGTGGACTTCTGTATTCTCATAAGGGGTGGAAGGCTTAAAGCTGGACCTCAGGAGACCATTGTAGCAATTGCCCATAATGTTAGGCAGAGATAACCACTAAGCAGAGCAGCTTTGGGGTTCAGAAGGAAACACAGCTTCCAAGATCCCTTGGCTCTTGGAGCCATGTTTGAAGAGAATTAGTGCCAATATTTCTTCACTTTCACTCACTTTTCTGTGCCATGTCCCCTCAGCTTTGTGCTCAATTGCTCTGAGCCCAATGCTCAGCATTAGTTTGGAGAGCAAAAATGTTCTTGTAGCTAGGGCTTCTCTTTTCACTTTGGCACCAGAGTTTGATGGTTTCTTTTGCACTTCTGTACCACCAGCAGACAGTGTGGCTCTGTGGTCCTTCTGCTTCAGTTTTGCATTCAATGGACCCAGCCTTCTTCAACTCCTCAAGATAAGACTGTGGTTGCTTTTGGTAACATCTTTCTTTATTCATATTTGTAAATTGCCTAAACAGTACACTAGGCGATGTACCTGTCAACAAGCATAAAAGTAATTAACAAACAATCACTGACACACAAAATACGACCATGTACATCGGTAATATCGTTCAAGTAATGCTTCAATATGTGCGCCAATGTCTAATAAAATACCTGTTTTGAACAGCCATGTTTTCAGCAAGGACTTAAGTTTGTAATCCTTCAGCCAGCCATAAAGCCTCTGGAAAAGATGTAGATGTTACAATTGGTCGAATTATGATCCTTATCCAAGCATTTGAAGGTCTGGTGGTGGCTTGTGACAGGTATCTTCTGCTTCAGCTTGGGGTAAAACTTGAAGTAAATGGCCTTCGTTTTGGAAATACTTAAAAAAAACTTGACCAGATGAAATCAAGAGACAATTTTTGCACAGAAGACAACCTGAGCAGAAAAAAACTATGATTGGGAGATCTGACAGGGGCTGCAGACTAAGCAGGCCTACTGAGAGAGAGTGATGAAAAAATATAAGAAAATTTATAAGTGAGGGGAAAAAGTTGGTTAGTGAACTAGCTGGGGCACAAAACATTTTCTGGGACACATTGTAAAGAAAAAATGACCAAAAGTCAAATAATTGTCAATGCCCCACCCAGGTACTTGGTTTTTCCTATACATGTGGAATGGGGGAAAAGCCTTAGTAAATCATGTCTTACATTAGCAGAAGAACGCTGTTCTGATAAAAATGAACGTTCTTGCCACCTTGCGCATAAAGACAAGCTGAAGCACACTGTGTGGGCACAGGAGCACAGGAAGAGCTGCACATGCACAGTGTTTCTAAACATTTCCCCATAAGCTCTGGAAAGAGGTCCAATCAGCACCAAGCAACGTTAGCATCACTTATCTATGTTACTTGGCAATTCACCTGCCTTCGGAGAATATACAGTTCTTGGCTGCCCCAAGTTGGTTACTCACATGGCTGGATGCATAACAGATGTATTGGTTCTGAATGTTCTACACTACACATTCACTGTTTATACTGTACTCCCTGTTGAAGGAAATTCTAAAACCTCAGAGTTGAAGGTTGTGGTGTGGGTTTGTCTTTTCTTATTTTGTTTCTTTGGCTGCTATTGCTTTTCTGCTTGTAGTTGTCTGGCTTGTCAGTGTATTACTGTCTGAACACTTGCCTGTAGGTTGTTGATGCACCACATCCGAGACTGCCTGCCAGAGTTGAAGACCCGGGTGAACGTGCTGACAGCACAGTACCAGTCTGTGCTGCAGAGCTATGGACAGCCTATCCAGGACCACAATGCAACGCTCCTGCATATCATCACCAAATTTGCCACAGAGTATTGCAGCACCATTGAAGGAACGGCAAAGAACATCGAGACCTCTGAACTGTGAGTCTGCACTGAGGGTAAGAGGGATATGTTCTGTAAGTCTGTGCTGCGGGAAGGAGGGGGGGTGTGCTATGAGCCTGTGCTGAAGGAAGGAGGAGTATGTGTTATCAGTCTGTGCTGAAGTGAGGAGTTGCATGTACCATGAGTTGGCACTGAGGGATGGAGGGATGTATGCTATGCTGAAAGGGAAATGGTGTGTGTTGTGTGTGTGCTATAGGGGGGAGAAGGGAGATATGTCGAGATGTGTGTTGTGAATCTGCAATGGGGGAGGAGGAGGTGTGTGTTTATGAATCTGTATTGGCCAGATGGGTGTGTGTTGTGAGTGTGTACTGCAGTCTGGGGTATGTTACAAGATCTGTGAGCTTCACACCGCTGTTCCTACTTTCTAGCTGTGGTGGTGCTCGGATGTGTTATATCTTCCACGAGACATTTGGTCGCACACTGGAGTCGATTGATCCATTGTCTGGGCTTACAACGCTAGAGATTCTCACCGCAATCCGAAATGCCACGGTATGGATTCCTCTCTCTCTCTGTCTAGTGTCCACCTGAGCACTGCTCCCACTGTCCTCAGTTATGGATAGGTAATGAGGAGTGTCTTTTTGCTGTTTGGTGCAGGGACCTCGTCCAGCTCTCTTTGTTCCTGAGGTTTCTTTTGAGCTGTTGGTGAAACGACAAATTAAGCGATTAGAGGAGCCAAGTCTGCGCTGTGTGGAACTGGTGCACGAAGAATTACAGCGCATCATACAGCACTGCTCTACCTATAATACACAGGTAACAGCACTACGCCACCTATTCCTCCTAGGGGAATTCTGTGCAGACACATGAAAAAATCTGTACCTAGTTTAAAATTCTGCAAAATTATGTATAATTAATAATTGTTGAAACAATTCAATTTTGTCTTTAACTGATTTTCCTGGAGGGTTTTGTATTGGCCTTAAGAGACCAGGATTGAGTTCTTGGCATTACTGTTGTTAGCCTAGATATCTCAGTACACATTGATAAGAACAAAAGATGTGCCATGCTGAGCCAGACCACATTTCTATCGAGCCAGAATCCCGTCTCCAAGCTGGGTCACAGTAACTTTCCCAAGTCTATCTGGTTCATCATTTTGTATGGACTTTTCATCCAGAAAATTGTCAAAACCCATTTTAAACCCCACTATGCTAGTCACCTTGTTCACAGCTTGATTGTACATTGAGGGGTGAATTTTAAAAGCGTTGCTCACATTAAAAGGCCCATATACTCGAGTACCTGGGCCTGTGCGAGCAATGCAAATTTAAAAAGCTGCAAATTATGTGCGCATGTGCGTGAATACGAAAAAAGGGTGGTTGGGGCGTGTCAAGTACATTCCAGCATGGGACCAAAAATTACGCACATAAATCGGGCACTGATTTACTAGGTCAATATCTGACTCCTCTGTTACTTGCTGGGATTGATTGAATAAGACTCTGGCCTGGATTTGGTTGGGCTGGCTAGGAGTTCTTAGTGTGCAGTCCTTCAATTCCCTTGCACGAGACATAGGATGCTGCTGCTTTGCATGTTGGTGGAGGACATGTCACCATCTTCATCAATCCCACAGAGAGCAGGACGTTTTGAGTGCAATGTCCCCAGTGTACTGGATTCCTCCCCCAGAGCAGGGTACGTTTCCAGTTCTTCTAGGCTCCTTTCACTTGCATTAAAATCTGTTGAGTTAAGCCTTCATTGTCAATAGAAATGATTCAGCATACATCAGAAGAAATAGAAAAATATTAGTCTTTAGAGACTTACATAGCTTTTACTAGGGCTGATGGATTTTACCACCTCTTCTTTACTGACTTAGTTGTTAATCATTATTATAAAAAAACAAAGCAAACCCTGAGCAGTCAAATCATTCCTGCAGCAGGCAGTCTGTAGCTGTTCCTCCAGCTTATTGAGATTTCTTGCCCAGTAAACTCCTACTTTCCTAGGGTCAGCCCAGGCTTTGCTAATTAACTTATTGCCCTGCATGACAGTAAAAGTTGGTTCTGTTCTCTGCTCCTCTCTATAATCAACACTGTGTTGCAGTGACCAATTCACCAAGCACTGCAACCCTGCCCTCTCCTTTCCCAACTATTCAGTATTCAGACTGGCTTGATGGGGGCTGTCCACAGATTTCCTGCATCTTCCTCCTTTGTAACAGGAACACTGCAGCATTCTGTCCTAGCCCAGGGAGGCATGCTGATCAAATCCTGCTTTTGAAACCTCACCTAATGGCTGGTCCCAAAGTTGCACTGGAAGCTTTCAGCCAGAAGTGGGGTGCAGTAAAACTGGACAGAAGTAATAAGGTATTAATGGCAAAGAGAATCGGTGATCATGACACCCCTTCATGGGCCTCTCCTTTTTTCCAGCAATAACTTTATTTGAGCACCGTTTTATAGTTGCATCGGGGTTAGAGTAAGGTTTTCAGGTTTCTGATGGGTGAATGTAGGACATTTGTTCACTGTCATGCCAGTAGTGAAGAAGCAATTCATTTGGGAGAGGGGGATGAGGGGGTTGTTGACCAGTGGACTGCCCTATGAAAAATTGTAGCAATCTAAAAACACACTCTTTAAATGTTGTCAACTCAAAATTTTCCTAGCATTTAGCAGATGGACTCAGGACCAATGGGTATAGCGTGCTCCTGATAGCAGTTGGAGACGGAGTCAGATTTCAATCTGACATCACCACCAGTACATATACCCCTGCAGGAAGCTGTTTACCCAGCCTGTGCAATTCAGTCCTTGTTGGTTGTTTGAATATAAATCCTCTTTTCTTCATTCCCCCTGCCGTTGAAGCAGTGAGCTGTGCTGGATATGTATTCCAAGTGAAGTATCAGTCTTGATTCGGGGTAGTAACCACCGTTACAAGCAAGCTACACGCATGATTATTTGTTTTACCTAGACTATGTAATTTAGTCCTTATTGGAAGTTGTCTGAATATAAAATGTCTTTTCTTCATTCCCTCTACAGCTGAAGCAGAGAGCTAAGCTGGATATGCATTGAAAGTGAAGTATCAGGCTTATTTGTTTTGGGGTAATAACCACCGTAACAGCAGGCTTATTTGGTTTGGGGTAGTGACCGCTGTAACAAGCAAGCTACTCCCCTACTTTTTTGTGGATGCAAATCCTTTTTTCCACATTTCCTCTTGCCGTTGAAGCATAGAGCAATGATGGAATCGCATTATCCATGTACATGTTTATTGAATAAGACGTTAACCGTGTGTTTGTTTATCTTTTCTTCATTCCCCCTGCTGTTGAAGCAGAGAGCTATGCTGGATATTCATTGAAAGTGAAGTATCAGGCTTATTTGGTTTGGGGTAATAACCACTGTAACAAACAAGCTGCTCCCCTGCTTTTTTTTTGTGGATGCAAATCCTTTTTTCCACATTTCCTCTAACTGTTGAAGCATAGAGCAATGTTGGAGTCGCATTAATCGTGTGTATGTTTATTGAATAAGGACATTAACCGTGTGTATGTTTATTGAATAATCTCCAGGTAGTAGCCGTCATTCCCGCAAGCCACCCCCATGCCTCTTCTCATCATTCACATCCTCTAGATTTTATGGATCCACAGTATTTATCCCACCCACGCCCTTTTGAAATCCTTCACAGTTTTGGTCTTCACTACTTCCTCCAGAAGGGCGTTCCAGACATCAACCACCCTCTCCGTGAAGAAATACTTCCTGACATTGGTTCTGAGCCTTACTCCCTGGAGTTTTAAATTGTGACCCCTGGTTCTGCTGATTTTTTTTGCAACTGAAAAGGTTTGTCGTTGTCTTTGGATCATTAAAACCTTTCAAGTATCTGAAAGCCTGTATCATATCACCTCTGCTCCTCCTTTCCTCCAGGGTGTACATATTTAGATTCTTCAATCTCTCCTCATAAGTCATTCGATGAAGACCATCCACTTTTTTAGTCGCCCTTCTCTGGACCGCCTCCATCCTGTCTCTGTCCCTTCGGAGATACGGTCTCCAGAACGGAACACAGTACTCCAGGTGAGGCCTCACCAATGCCCTGTACAAGGGGATAATCACTTCCCTTTTCTTACTCGATATTCCTCTCTCTATGCAGCCCAGCATTCTTCTAGCTTTAGGTATCGCCTTGTCATATTGTTTCGACAACTTCAGGTTCCGGAAATAAATGGGGCAGATCCTGTCCTTGATGGCCTTAGGGCTCTTCCTACCGCCTTTCCCTATCATAAGTTAGTGAAGCAATTGGTGGAGAGACAGTGGAATTCCCCAGACTCCGGTTTAGGGATGGGAAGAGGGATGTCGAAACTCTATCCCTTACCTCAGCAAACATTGGAGCTTTTTGCGCTTCCACAGGTAGATGTGGCGGTTTCCGCAGTCACTAATAAGACTATTATTCTGATTGCGGGTGCCACGGTCCTTAAGGATGTTCAGGATCAGAAGTTGGAGCTTCATCTCAAACGGATTTTTGAGGGGGCTGCCTTAGGTCTGTGGACCGCCATTTGCTCCAGCTTTATGCAGAGGGGCTGTCCGTGCTGGGATCAACGTTTTCAGGATGGGCAAGCACAACCGGGGGCAGAGGTGTCTAACGCAGATTGCGTGGAGGCGTACGTAGCGTATGGTCTCTATGATTTGGTGCGTTCATTATCTCGGATTATGGGTTCTGCTGTAGCAGCCAAGCATTTGCTGTGACTCCATAATTGGTCCGTGGATGTGTCTTCTAAGTCCCAGTTAGGTTAGTTACCCTTCAAGGGTTGCCTGTTTGGGGAGGAGTTGGAACAGCTGATGAAACAGTTGAGTGAGACAAAGGTGTATAAGTTAGAGTTTGTGCGTCCCGTTTGCGACCTGTTCCTAGTCTCCCCCTGCGGGTTTTTGGAGAAGCGTTGCGCAGTTTTGGAGACTTTGTCCAGGTTGCACGACTTAGAGGCAGTAATCCTTGTTCCTCCACATGAATGGGGCATGGGTCGGTACTCCATCTATTTCGTGGTGCCAAAGAAAGAGGACACAATTCACCCCATTCTGGACCTCAAGCGAGTAAATGCAACATTGAAGGTTTCGCATGGAGACTTTACATTCAGTGATTATGTTGGTGCGCAACCAGGAGTTTCTGGCTTCCCTGGATCTGACAGAGGCGTATCTTCATATCCCCATTCGTCAGGATCACCAGCGCTTCCTGAGATTTGCAGTACTGGGTCAGCATTTCCAGTTCCAGGCTCTCCCCTTTGGGCTGCCCATGGCTCTCCGCATGTTCACCAAGGTTATGGTGGTGGTGGCTCTTCGGCGCAAGGGAGTGCTGGTGCATCCTTATCTCGATGATTGGCTGATTCGGGAGAAGTCGTTAGACGGATGCCGCACCACGGTGCAAAAGGTTATTCGTCTGCTAGAGTCTCTCGGCTGGGTGGTCAATCGGGTGAAGAGTAACTTAGATCTGTCTCAGACACTCGACTACCTCGGGACTCATTTTGACACGAGGCAGGGCAAGGTGTTTCTCATGGAGGAGAGAATGACCAAGTTATGGTCACAAGTTTGCCGCTTGCTGGCATTGAAAGTATCCCAAGCCTGGGATTTTTTGCAGGTAATGGGGTCAATGGCCTCCACGCTGGAGTTAGTGCCGTGGGCCTTCACGCATATGCGACAGCTTCAAAGAGCTCTGTTGGAGAGGTGGAATCCTAGGGTCAGAGGCTTTTCAGCAATCGGTCATGCTGGATGTGTCGGCGTGAAGCAGCCTCTCATGGTGGCTATAGTCGTCCAATCTACAGAGTGGCATCAATCTAGAGGTTCCGGATTGGGTGGTTCTTACTACCAATGCCAATCTCTCTGGTTGGGGAGGTCTGCGAACGGCAGTCAGCCTAGGGCTCTTAGGCCACGAGGCTTCTTCTGAAGACTATCAATCAGTTGGAGACCAGGGCAGTGCGGCTGGCACTCCTCACCTTCCTCCCTCTCATTCAAGGTTGCTCGATCAGGATTCTGTCAGACAATGCAACAGTAGCTTACATCAATCATCAGGGCAGTACCAAGAGTCAGGGGGTGGCCCTGGAAGCTCAAGAACTGTTTCTCTGGGCGGAACAGTACTTGGTTCAGTTAGCTGCGTCTCATATCTTGGGCGTCGACAACATCCAGGCTGATTTTCTCAGTCGCAAGAGCTTAGATCCAGGCAAGTGGGAATTGGAGGATTCAGCAATGCAGCTCATCCAAAAGCGATGGGGTTGTCCTGAAGTCGATTTGATGGCGACTTGTTGGTATTTCAGCTGCAGGGGGGCGTACAGGGCTGAAAGGGTCAACGCTCTGATGGTATCTTGGCCTCGGGGGCTCCTGCTCTATGTTTTCCCTCCATGGCCTCTGGTGGGCAAGGTGTTGCGTCGCATAAACAAGCATCTGAGGAATGTGGTGCTGGTTGCCCCAGAGCGGCCACGTTGACCATGGTACGCAGATCTCGTCAATCTAGCTGTGGACGGTCTGCTGCGCCTCAGTCATCTTCCGGGTCTTCTCTGTCAGGGACCCCTATTTTCTGACCAGGCAGATTGCTTTTGTCTAGCGGCTTGGCTTTTGAGAGGCAATGTTTGAGGTGGAAAGGATACCCAGAACCAGTGATAGCCATGCTTTTGCAGGCTAGGCGGAAGTCTACTTCCCTCTCGTATGTTTGGGTTTAGAAGGTTTTTGAGGCTTGGTGTACGGACAAAGGGATAACGGCGGTTCGGACCTCATTATTCCACGTTTTGTCTTTTCTACAAGAAAGGCCTTGCATTTAACTTTTAGGGTGCAGGTAGTGGCTCTAGCCTGCTTGCAGGGAAAAGTTGAGGGTTACATCTTATCTTCCCATCCTGATGTGCGGAAGTTCCTTCAGGGAGTTAAGAATTTGCGTCCTCTGGTGTGGAAAGTCTGTCCCCCTGGAACCTTAATCTAGTTCTGCGAGTGTTGAGTGATGCTCCATTTGAGCCAATTCGGAGAGCGACCCTTAAGGATTTGACTCTCAAGGTCGTCTTCTTAGTGGCCATCTGTTCCACCAGGAGGATTTCAGAGTTGCAGGCTTTGTCGTGTAGGGATCCTTTCCTTCAAATATCAGATTCAGGAGTCTCGTTGCGTATGGTTCCTTCTTTTGTTCCGAAGGTGGTCTCTGCTTGCCATGTTAATCAGACTGTTGAGCTCCCAGCTTTCCCAGAATTGGATGCTTTTGTGCCGCATGCTCAAGAGTTTGTTATTGGATGTTCGCAGGGCCTTGCTACGATATCTCAAGGTAACGAATGATTTCAGGAGGTCAGATAATCTTTTCGTTTTATGAAGAGGATCAAAGAAAGGTACCTATGCCTCCAAAGCAATCATTGCAAGGTGGCTTAAGGAGGCTATTGGATTGGCATATATTTTTAAGGGCCGTCAGGTTCTGAAGGGTTTGCGGGCCCACTCAACTCGGGCTCAAGCGGCTTTGTGGGCGGAAGCTCAGTTGGTGTCTCCACAGGAGATTTGCAGAGCGGCGACTTGGAAGTTGCTGCATACCTTTGCGAGGCAATACTGATTGGATTTGGGGGATCCGAACTCCTGGTCCTTTGGTGAAAGTGTCTTGCGAGCAGGACTCTCCAGGTCCCATCCTCTCTAGGAAGCTTTGGTACATCCCAGGAGTCTAGACTGATCCGGGTATGTACAGGGAAAGGAAAATTGGTTCTTACCTGCTAATTTTTGTTCCTGTAGTACCATGGATCAGTCCAGAACCCGCCCAGGTTGGAGGGGGAGAGAGTTCCGCCCAGCTGTAATCCTTTCAGCATACTACTTTTCTTCGTTTATTCACAACTTACAGAATTTTTACAAGTTATTTTTACAAGTTTTTATCAAGGTTTTGCACATAATGTTTTGGCTTGGGTACTGATTAATACTGAGGTACTGCACGTAGCACCAGGGCTTATCAAGCAGTGTCAGCGAGGCTTTCTCTATCTGCTGGCAGGGATGAATAAACCCAGGAGTCTGGGCTGATCCGAAGTACTACAAGAATGAAAATTTGCAGGTAAGAACCAATTTTCCTGTGTGTATCATATCTCCCCTGCACTTCCTCTCTTCCAAGGTATACATATTTATAGATCTTCCAGCCTCTCCTCATGTGTCTTTTGATTCAGATCCTACACCATTTTGGTTGCCCTTCTCTGGATCGCCTCCATCCTGTGTCTATCCCTTTTGAGATACGGTCTCCAGAACTGAACACGGTACTCCAGTTGAGGCCTCACCAGGGACTTGTACAAGGGCATTATTACCTCCTTTTTCTTATCTGTTATTCCTCTCTTTAAGCAGCCCAAGCATTCTACTGGTTTTAGTTATCACCTTGTCACATTTCTTCTCTGCCTTCAGATTGTCAAACACTATCACCCCAAGTTCCCTCTCCTGGTCCGTGGATATCAGTCTTTCATCCCCCCATCACATACAGCTCTTTTGAATTATCGCATCCCAGATGCAGGACTCTGCACTTCAGCCGGCTAAGTCTGGTTTGGCCAAAAAGCTGTCCTAAGGTTAGCTGGCTATATTCAACAGTATGGATGCATTATTGAATATACCTCCAAACTTAACTGGATAAGTTTATCCAGCTAACTTTGCTATCTGGACAGTGACTGAATATGGTCATCAATATTTCTGAAATTCTTTGGAACAAAATGCTTTAAATTGATTAAATGAAAATTGAATTATTTGGCTACAATCACACAAGATACTGGTAAGAAATAGAAGTGTCAGTATTTCTGACAGTTGAAATTGCTAACTGGAAGCATTTAGAGAGTTTTGTTTTTTTTATCTTTTCCCTGCTTTGTAAAAGTTAATTACAGTATCTTCATTTTCAAATGCTCAGGCAAATGCTTAGAGGAGCCCATGGTTGTTGAAAGTAGACAGGTTAGAAGGATCAAAGTATTTCTTCAATTGTGGAATTGACTTCACCTGATTAATGGAAGGCCTAATGAGTCAATCAGATTTTTAAAAAAAGCAGTAATGAATCAACTGGAAGGTTGTCTAAACTTTTGCAAATGTTATATTCACTGTTTTATTATTTTCAATTTGTTAAAATTAGCAAATAGTAATTTTGCATTAAAAATTGCAGAGAGATGTGTTTGACTTTGTAACATATATTGTATTTATTTATTTATTTGTAAGTTTTTTATATACCGAAGTATTGGTGTTGGCCTTCACTCCGGTTTACATTTACAACAGCGTACTACATTTGAATCAGATGAACAATAATAACAATGATTAGCATTGGCAACTTCAAGATCACATTTGCAACAACGATATAGATATTTGCAACAACGATATAGATATTGTATCAGCTTCTGTTCAGTCAGAGATTCATTGAAGCATACAATTTGATCAGGGGTGCCTATACTTTTGCACACAAAAGTAGAGGATACTGTTCCACCTATCATACATTGCTGCATCTATAAGGGGCAATTTCAGTTAAATCAGCCAGTGACAAGATAGCAAGTACTTTTGCACTCATGTAATTTGGAGTGAATTTTCAAAGGGAAACTACCCAAGTAGTTTCCCTTTGAAAATTTGCTACACACTACTTGGGAACAGAAATACCTGCTGACTTGCCTCTCGTTTTTCTGTGGTTACAATAATGTGGAAAAACCTATGCCCATCTATATGAAACTTCAATTTATACACATAGATTACTCTCCCACCCCAAGCCTACTTCTCAGAAAGCCCATTTTAAGAGTGGCTAAATATAGCCACTCAGTTTAACTAAGCGACTAGATTTAGCTGCTCGGCAGTAGTCAATTTTCAAATCCTCTGATCTAGTCTGGCTATTCCTTAGTTTGCTGATTAGATCATTTGAAAATTGCTCTCCTAATATACAGGTAAGGGCGCTGCTCCATCTGTAATACACAGGGCATAGCACTGCCGCAGCTGTAATATACAAGAACAGCATCGCTCCATCTGTAATACAGCTGCAGCAGTGCTGTCCCCTGTGTAATACACAGGTATGTAAAATGCATCTTTCTGGTGTTCACTTTTAGGGGCCTATGTTCTAAGCACTTTTTTCCATAGACACAAAATGGCCCCTTAATCTTGGATTCTTGATTTATTTTGTACTTTAATTCTCCAGGAGCTTTTACGGTTCCCAAAACTACATGACGCGATTGTGGAAGTGGTTACTGGTGTCCTGCGGAAACGTCTTCCCATCACCAATGAAATGGTAAATCTTTTCCTGCAGTGCCATGACTCCTTAAAGGGAGAAATAACAGCACAAAGTGAGTGTCTCTAGATTCTCCTGTTATACATTAATATTGCTTCTATAAAGCAGAAGATTGACCCATATGCCACAAATCAAACAAGACCTTCAGAAATAAGACAATATGGATTAATTTCAAAACAAAGGAGATTGTTAGACATAAAAAGAGAGAATTCAAAAGTGCAAATCATGCTTATGAGGAAGTTAGAAAGTTGTATGATCTCTATAAAATTAACAGGTACATTTTGAAAGGAGCTATGCATGTAAATTTAACATTTTCGTAGCAATTTTCAAAAGCCATTTCCTTTTCTTTCTGCTACCCCAGTCCAGAACGATTGGGTTTAGTCCCTCATCCAGCAGATGGAGAGAGAGAACATTCTTTTCTTTTTTTTTTTTTTTTTTAATCTGTGACATCACTACTACATCCATTGACCACAGACCAGTTTGAGCCAGTATCCTCTGCCTCCAGTTGATGGAAGTACTACTGATGGGGCAGCAGTATTTATCTTCCTGGTCTGGCATATGATTTGAATTTAAAAAACAAATTACATGCATCTGTAATCTTTACAGAAGAAGCAAGCCAACATTTTGTTATGCTCCCATTCCTATTAGAATGTTGTTGGTTGAGCCAATTTAGAGTAGATATCTAAGGCATTGAATTTGTCTGGGCCAAGCTCCTGTAATTTTTTTACAGAATAATGAGCCAACGTTTGGTTTTGCTCCCATTTCCATTAGACGTTTACTGGTTGAGCCAATTCAGAGCATGTATACATATTTTAAGGAAAGGAGGATGAAGATCCTCTAAGAGTCTCTTAAATCTTCACTATCTTTCTCTACTCTGTTAAAAAAAAAAAAAAATGGAAAAGAGAGAACCCTTGAATGTCGAAAGATAAGACTTTAAGAGCATTCAACCAGCAAGTTTCTAATCTTTTAAAAATTATGCTAGCCTTCATCTCAGAGATTATAAGGCTGTTTTAAGCCCTATTTATGTCAGATCATTATCGCTCTTGTGCTTTCTGCGGCAGACAGCATAGCCTGCACAGCATGAAATTGTGGCAAATAAAACTTGGAGGATTTATTTAAAAGAGAATCTTGAGCAAGATGTAAAGTTAAATTATTATTTCCTTGCATGTAGCCAGATGGTCTCAGGACCAATGGGTATTGTGCTCTCCTGATAGCAGATGGGAGATGGAGTCAGATTTCAAAGCTGACGTCAGCCTACATATACCCGTGCAGCATGCTTAGCTCTTCAGTATTTCTCCGTCTCCCGTAGCACATGTGGACACTATCCAAAAGAGAATAGTGTAACATTTACAAGAAAGAAGAAAGAAAATTTACCTTTAAGAAGAGAGCCCCGATTCTCCTGCGGTGAAACCTAACGGTCCCTCCCCCAGTCGAGACTTTCCTGAGGTCGATTCGATATCCCTCAGAGGTGAGCTTTAGTCCGCCGGCCGGCCAGGGTGGCTGAAAGGCAGTGGATGCAGATTCGAGTGCGGCGGTGAAGATATTTCCCTCTCCCCCACAGCTGGAGACCGCCCAGCACGCGACCGGTAAGCGCCAAGACCAGATAAGGTAGAAACCTTTACTTCTAAGTCTCCGGTCTCCAAGGCTTGAACAGCTGTACCGACCTTCCTCCGAGGTTTAAATCGGGTTGAGCAGCCTCCGTCTGGCTAGGCCCCGATCTGGTGCGAGGGTCCGGATACACGCTTAACTGCATGCACATCTGAGTTGCGCGCACAGCTAGGCCACACGCACAACTGCGTGCATAACTGTGCCACGTGCACAAAGCCCACCGCCTGCACATACAACTTGTGCGCACTTTATGCGTATAACTTCTGCGCTCTCGACGCACATAACTAAGCGCATCTGCATGCATAACTCTCGCACGGATGAGTTTTTAAGACCTACACGCACACAAACAATGGCATCACCATCCAAGAAGGCCAAGGGACCCTTCCTTTGCCCAGCCTGCCACTTGAGAGCTGCGCAGCCTGAATTAGAATCCCTCCTGTGCCAGCAGTGCGAACAGAACCAGAGAGAACCAAATCAAGACCTCCCACAGCCAGGAGAGGGATCTGGAACCACTGATGGTGGCACCCCGGACCTATGTCCAACTGGGCGCCCCCACAGGAAAGTTCCTCCGGGACTTCCACTACAATCCCTCCTGGTATCAACATGAACCCAGGAATCTTCTCCTGGGTGGAATTTTTTAAAGGGCCGCAAACCTTTGTCCAGGCGCAACCAGCCCTGGCTGTCCACTTGTCTCAAACTCTGCTGGAAGCACAAGCCCTTCCCAGCACCTCCCGAGGCTCTCGAGACATGCCTCTCCTAACCAAGAGCATCCTGGATGGGGATCCAGACACCTCAGATGAGGAAACCAACTCCCTGGAGGAAGGTGAAATCCCCCCACAAGGACGAATTACCAGCCCTCATGTCCCAAACTATGAAGACACTGGGTCTCCCAGGCATGGAACCTACATCAGAACCAAAAAAGGAATCCCATGTTGATGTACCTCCGTAAAGCCTCATGCTATTTTCCTATGTTGGAGCCCATCAAGGAACTGAATGACCTGGAATGGAATGCTCCAGAGGCCAGTTTTAAATGGGGACAGGCACTAGAAGCCCTATATCCACTGGAACCCACGGCAAAGGAACTTCTACGCTTCCCTAAAGTGGACGCTATGATCTATGCAGTCTCAAAACACACCACAATCCCTGTGGAGGGAGGAGCAGCACTGAAGAACGCCCAAGACAGAAGGCTGGAAGCCATCCTTAGCAGTCCTTTTGAAGTTTCAGCAATGATACTACAAATTGCTTCCTGCTGCGCTTTGGTGGCACGTTCCTGTTTGATCCTCTCCAGAGACACTACCATGCCCAGAGAAGTGATGGAACCTGCGGTCTCCTTTCTCACCGATGCTACCGCAGACCTCGGGCACACATCATCCAGGGGTGTCACAGCCGCAGTGGCGGCCAGAAGACAATTATGGCTCCAAAATTGGTCGGCTGACGCTACTTCCAAAGCAAACCTCACAAAAATGCCTTTTAAAGGATCTCTCCTGTTCGGGAGTGAACTGGAGAAGTTAGCCAACAAATGGGGCGAATCCCCAGTATCCCGATTACCTGAAGACAGGAGCAAAAGAACATATCAGCGTTCCTCCCCCAGAAGAACAAGGGTAGAGGATCGCAGTGTTTTAAACCTTACAAGAACACACAGTCCCAAGCACCTCGTTCTTCAGGAAGGTCTCAGTCCTTTCAGAACAGGCACATTAAGAGAGGAGCAAGCTCAGGATCCGGCCATACCCCACAATGAGAAGATGCAGACCCATCCACAGGAAGAAGACATAGAGGACAGACTTAACCTCTTCTACCAAAGTTGGGCTGAGATAACATCAGACAAGAGGGTCCTAACTATCATTCAGAGGGGTACTCCCTGGAATTCCAAAGCATCCCCCCAGACAAATTTGAGATCACCGTGCCACTCCCACTCCAAGAGACTGGCAGTGGAAACCATACTAGCTAGACTACTCAGCCTGAAGGCAATAGCTCCGGTGCCCACGTCTCAACAAAATACTGGCCACTATTCTATCTATTTTATCATTCCCAAGAAAGAAGGAACATTCTGGCCCATCCTGGACCTCAAGGCCATCAACCGTTAGCTGAAGGTACCACACTTCTGCATGGAAACCCTACGCTCCGTTATAATGGCAGTTTAACTGGGAGAATTCTTAACCTCCCTGGACCTATCCGAAGCCTACCTTCACATCCCGGTCCATCAGGACCTCCAGCGCTTCCTGCGCTTTGTGATACTGGGCAATCATTACCAATTTCGAGCGCTACCCTTCGGACTAGCTACTGCTCCCAGAACCTTCATCAAAATTATGGTGGTAGTAGCGGCAGCGCTGAGGAAAGGAGTCCTGGAACATCCTTACTTGGACGATTGGCTGATCAGAGCAAAGTCTCTGGAGGAGAGTCACCGTGCAACCACCAGAGTCAAGAACCTACTACAAGAGCTCGGGTGGGTCGTGAACACAGCCAAGAGCTGCCTACAGCCCTCCCAGTCACTAGAATACCTGGGAGTCTGGTCTGATACCAAGCAGGACAAGATCTACCTTCCCTCTCCAAGGAGAAGGAAACTGATGGGTCAATTGCAAAACCTGTTGAACTCAGCTCGCCCCAAGGTATGGGACTACCTTCAAGTCCTCTGCCTCATGACATCAACTCTGGAAGTTGTTCTGTGGGCAAAGGCCCATATGCGACCACTACAATGCTTCCTACTGTCACGATGGAATCTAGTGCCCCAGAACTACTCAATTCACTTTCAGCTACTGACAGAGGTTCGGCATCAGCTTCAATAGTAGCTACAGGAAGAACACCTAAGCAGAGGCGTAAACCTATACCCACCGAACTGGATCTTGCTCACCATGGACGTGAGTCTGCGAAGGTGGGGAGCCCACTGTCAGGAGCTAACAGCCCAGGGACAATGGAACAAAGAAGAGGCGGAATGGAACATAAACCACCTGGAAGCTTGAGCGGTCAGACTTAGCCTGCCTGCGATTCAGCCACAGACTCCGAGGCGAGTCTGTCAAACATATGTCAGACAATGCAACAACCGTTGCATACATCAACTGCCAGGGAGGAACCAAGAGCCAGCAGGTGTCTCTGGAAATAGACCCTCTCATGGAGTGGGCAGAAACAAATCTGCAAGGGATTTTGGCCTCCTAAATCATGGGAAAAGACAACAACTCAGCGGATTATCTCAGCAGAGAGAGCCTAGACCCAGGGGAATGGTCGCTGGCGGACACAGCCTTCCAGCTGATAGTGAATTGATGGGTTCCCCCAGCTATTAACCTCCTAGCAACTCGTCGCAATGCCCAAATCCCCAGATTTTTCAGCCGCAGGCAAGAACCACAATCTCAAGGAATCGACGCTCTCATCCAGAACTGGCCAGAGGAAGACCTCCTGTATGCCTTCCCACCCTGACCACTACTGGGCAGGGTCATCCACAAGATAGAGCACCACAGGGAACTAGTCATACTAGTTGCCCTGGATTGGCCAAGAAGACCCTGGTACGTGGACATGCAAAGACTATTGGCGGGGAATCCTCTGCATCTACTGCCATAGAGGGATCTTCTTCAGCAGGGACCGATCTCCCACAAAGACCCGGCTCGATTCTCTCTTACGGTATGGCCCTTGAGAGGACTAACCTAAAGAAGCGCGGCTACTCAAAAGCCGTGATTGACACCCTGCTCTGAGCACGCAGGTTCTCCACATCTTTGTCTTACATATGGATCTGGAGAGTATTTGAAGCCTGGTGTGAAGACCGCACCCTCCTTCCAAGGACAGCCAAGATTCCCACGATCCTAGAATTCCTACAGAACGGCATGCAGAAGGGGTTGTCTCTCAACTCCCTCAAGGTTCAAGTCGCAGCTCTGGTCTGTTTCAGGTCCGAAGTGGACGGCATCAGACTATCAGCTCATCCTGATGTGTCTCGCTTCCTGAAAGGAGTCAAACAACTCCAGCCACCACTAAAGTGGCCAGTGCCTCTATGGAACCTCAACCTAGTACTAGACTTCTTAGCAGGGGAATTCTTCAGACCAACAAGCGGCCTGTCTCTACGCCTCTTGACCTTAAAGACAGCATTCTTGATTGCAATATGCTCAGCTAGACGCATCTCCGAACTTCAAGCATTATCCTGTCGAGAACTGTTCCTCAGGTTCACCCCAGGCACCATACAGCTGCGTATGATACCATCCTTCCTTCCGAAAGTGGTTTCCCAGTTCCATATGAACCAGACCATATCCTTACCATCACCAGATGAACACAGGGATTCGGAAGACTCATGCCTCCTTTGCCACTGGAATGTCGGAAGAATCCTAGTCCGATACCTGAAGAGATCAGAATCCTTGCGCAAAACTGATCACCTGTTCGTTCTTCACAGCGGGAAGAAACAAGGGGAAGCGGCATTGCGGGTGACCATAGCCTGCTGGATCAAAGAAGTAATTAATGCAGCCTACATAGAGGCAGGAAAACCTCTACCTCTACAGGCGAAGGCGCATTCTACAAGGGCCCAGGGAGTCTCCTGGGCTGAAACCAGGCTGCTTTCGCCAGCTGAGATCTGTCGGGCGACGACATGGTCCTCCCTCACACCTTCTCCAGGTTCTCTCACCTGGATGTCCAGGCCAGGGAGGATACAGCCTTCGCAAGGGCAGCACTAAGTGGGCCACAGGCAGCCTCCCACCCGGTAGGGGAGTAGCTTTTGTATTTCCCATTGGTCCTGAGTCCATCTGTCTACACTAAGGAAAATGAAATTATCAGGTAAGTAATTTCTTCATGATTTATTGAATTTAATTTACTGCTGTAAAGCAGTTTATCCAAATGGTTTACAATAAAAACATAAATTCCAGTCAAAAGTGAGAAGGAAGTGCTGAAACCTGTTAAAGATGGCCGACTAGATGAATTGCTCCTCAAACTGCCGCTTTAAACAAAAGGTTTCTCGACTCCTGCTGGCTTGTAGCAGACAATCAAAAGATGCAGTATTGTGAAAGTAAGCCGAGAAAACGGATCTACGTGAATTTTTGTTTTCCTGGAATACAGGTGATTTAAATGAAGGCCACGATTCCATCATGGCGACCATGCGAGAAAAATCTGATGCGGTTGTGGGGCCTGATAAGAGCAATACCTAGTTCGGAGAATTAAAAGTGGGCATCACTGCGGTGAAGACCAATGTGATGCAAACAGAAATTACAGGAATGGATTGGAGATTGACTGATGAGCAGTGGGGGCACGAGAATGTAGACAATCTAGCCCAACTGCAATCTGATGTACAATCCTTAATGTGAGACAAAAATGACTTGGTTGTTAAACTGGAAGATTTAGAAAATAGAACCAGATGCAGCAACATAGAAAGTGTACAGTCGATTTGTGTCACCTATACTAGCTTCTGAAAATTCTGGAGATGCTTACCAGGAAATAGTGGTAGACAGATCTCATTGGGGATGATACAACCTAATAAAACTAGAGATATTGTGGCATGTCTACGTTACTATGCAGTAAAGGAGGAGATTGAGGAAAGCTCGTACTATGGGCCCCATTTCTTGGCGTGGCACTGATATTACTATATTTAACAATTTCTCCCAGGACAAGCAGGATGGTAGTCCTCACATGTGGGCGACATCATCGGATGGAGCCCGGCACGAAAAAAGTTTTCTCAAAGTTTCTAGAAGCTTTGACCAGCAGACTGAGCATGCTCAGCCTGCTACTATCCGCGTGTCCACGCAAGGTCCCCTTCAGTCTCTTCTTATCCGTGGTGCAGTTGCCTTGCGGTTCGTGGAGCTCTCAATTTTCTTGTTTTTCCTCGCTAAATTTCAGTCTTTTTCCGATTTCCTCGTCTGGTCCCCTTTCTTTGTCAATGCCTCCTTGGTTGTTTTTCTTGCCTTTTTCCAACTTTGTGGTCTAGTCCTAACTCCTCGCCTCATGGTGACTGCCAGCCATCGACCACACGCCGGATGTTTTTTCTATGGCATCGACCGGGTTTCGCTGGGGTCCCCAGTGCCCTGGGACCATGTCTATCACAGATCCACACTAAGTTTGCATTCTCAGCCTGGGGGCCTCACACGACATCCGTGGGAGTTGTGTATGTGACCAGATGACCCCCAAAGGCTGTCTGGTGTGCCTCGACAAGATGTAGAAAATTTTTGGGGCCCCAAAGTCTGCTCCTTCCACTCCTGCATTGGCTCTATGTCGAGAGGTCGTAGGGAGCCCCTCAACATGCTTCCCCTTGCTGTTCCTCTCGCCAGTACCTCCAAGGATAGTTGGAACGGTGATAGATCTTTAGTGATTTCACCGCTCTCCCGGACATCGTGATCCTCTGTGCTGGAGAAAGACCGGACCGAGCACCGAAGGAGATCCCACAAGCATTGCCAACGGTTGCCGTTGGCGCACAGTTCTGGTTCTGGGGCGGCACCAATGGCTGCCAGACTGCCACCAAAATGTCACCGGCTGCGGTTGGCATTGGCGCCAGGAGAATGGAATGGCTCAGAGCCTCTGACCTCCGGCCGGAGGTCCAAGACAGGCTAACCAATCTCCCCTGCACAGGTGAAAACCTATTCGGGGACAAAGTCTGGGATGCGGTAGTGCAATTTAAGGACCATCATGACACCCTTCAGCAGCTTTCTGCTAGTGCTTCTGACACCCCATCCTTGGCCAGGAGGTCCTCTAGGTCAGGATCCTGAAAGCCTTTCAACAGGCAGAGGAAGTATTATCCTCCAGCCTCCAGGGCTCGCACGCCTCGCACCAGTTCCCGGGGCCACCCTTGCCAACAGCGAACGCCTTGTCCCCAGCCGACGTCCCAATAAACCCTGACTACGGGCTTTTGACTTGGCAGCAAGGGAACAAATGCCAGTTGACCGTAACCCTGACGCCATATCCCCCAGTCAGAGGCAGACTCTTGAGCTTTGCCCATCGCTGGGAGGAGATCACATTGGACTGATGGGTCCTTACTATCATCTGTCAGGGTACCGTCTAACCTTCAGTCTGCACCCAGAGACCTCTCCCCCATGTCCATCGTGGGGTTTGTCCGCCCATCAGGTCATACTTCAGACAGAACTTACCACCCTCCTCGTGGTAGGCGCGGTAGATCCAGTCCTTTGTCTTTAGTGGGGCCAAGGTCTCTATTCAAACTATTTCCTTATTCTGAAAAAGAATGGGGGCTTGTGCCCCATTCTTGACCTACGGGCGTTGAACAGGTTTCTCGTAAGAGAAAAGTTCAAGGTGGTCTCTCTGGGCACGCTGCTCTCCCACTCCTCAGACTTGGGCCTTCTTGCAGGGGATGTCTGCATGCCACGTACCTGCCGGGTCGCCTGAATGTCCTGGCAGATCGCTTAAACTGCTCCTTTCAGCCTCATGAGTGGACCCTCCACCTGGGGGTGGCGGCCGAGCTGTTTTGCCGCTAGGGCTCACTGGATGTGGTCCTGTTCACCTCCCCTCACAACTACAAGATGAGCAAGTTCTGCTCCCTGGTGTTGGGGGACAGACATCTGGCCTGCTATACCTTCTCCCTCCACTGGGAGAGAGACCTGCTATATGCATACCCCTCTCTACCGTTCCTGCTGAAGACATTGCTGAAGCTTCAACAGGATGGCAGGACCATGGTCCTGGTGGCGTCCTTCTGGCCTCATCAAGTCTGGTTCCCGCTTCTGCAGGACTTGTTGGTGCGGGCCCCCATCTGGATGGGGACAGCACCCGATCTCATCTCTCAGAATCTGCACCCTGTGCCTTCCAATCCTCCAAGCATTGGCCCTGACAGCTTGGATGTTGAGCGCATAGTCCTTCAGCCTCTGGCACTCTCTGACTGCGACTCTCAGGTACTGGTGGCATCCCAAAAGCCCTCCACCAGAAAGTACTACAGCTTGAAGTGGAAAAGATTTTCCATCTGGTATATGGGGCATGGCTTGGATCCCTTCTCCTGCCACCTCCCTCAGCTGTTGGACTACCTCTGGCACCTCTCCGAGTCTGGGCTTCAGACCAGCTCAGTCAGGGAACACCTGAGTGCTGTTAGTGCGTACCATTGGAGTGTCGCTGGCACGTTGATGTCCGTGCAACCTCTGATAGGCTGGTTCATGGGGGCCTCCTCCAGCTGAAGTCCCCTCTTCGGCCTCCTGTTGTAGCGTGGGATCTCAATGATGTCCTGGCACGGCTCATGAGACCCCCTTTTGAGTCACTGCAGTCTTGTGACCTGAAGTTCCTCACCTGGAAAGTTGGTTTTTTTTTTTTTTTTGTTCCTGATGGTGATTACCTCAGCTCATAGGGTCAGTAAGCTTCAAACTCTAGTGACCTACCCACCATATACAAAGTTCTTCCATGATCATGTAACGTTGCGTATGCATCTGAAGTTCCTGCTCAAGGTGGTATCAGATTTCCACCTTTATCAGTCCATTGTATTATCCACCTTCTTCCCCAGGCCTCACTACCATTCGGGGGAGCGAGCCCTTCATACTTTGGACTGCAAGAAGGGCCATGGCTTTCTTTTTGGATCATATAGCAAGCTACAGACAGTCCTCCCAGCTCTTTCTTTTTTGATTCCAAAAGACTGGGAAGCACGGTGGGTAAGCAGACCCTGTCGAATTGGTTGGCGGATTGTATTGCCTTTTGCTATCAGCAGGCAGGCCTCCTGCTCACCGGCAGAGTAAAGGCTCACTCTGTGCGAGCCATGGCAGCATTGGTGGCTCAATTGCATGCAGTCCCCATCGCCGAGATTTGCCGGGCCATAACCTGGAGTTCTTTTCATACATTTGCGGCTCACAAATGCTTGGACAAGGATGGGCATCAGGACAGTGCCTTCGGTCAATCTGTCCTGCGCAGTCTGTTCCAGTCCTGAACCCAACTTTTCATTCTGTGCTCTGTGGGAACCAGACTGTCCTCAGCTGACCTACAGCGTCACAGTTGTTGTTGTGCCTGTTGGCACCTTGTTCGATCGCTGTTGTCATCTCTGTTCCTTCGGACAGTCTGGAGCTTGGTACTCACCTACATGTAAGGACTACCATCCTGCTTGTCCTAGGAGAAAGCGCAGTTGCTTACCTGTAACAGGTGTTCTCCTAGGACAGCAGGATGTTAGCCCTCAGGAATCTTGCCTGCCTCCCCACGGCATTGGGTTCTTCTTTCGGTTTGTTTTGTTTTTCGCTCATATTTTTTTCATCTATATTATGAGACTGAAGGGGGACCTTGCATGGAAGCACGGATAGTAGCAGGCTGGGGATACTCAGTCTGCTGGTCAAAGCTTCTAGAAACTTTGACAAACGTTTTCTGTGCCCGGGCTCCATCGGATGATTCACCCACATGTGAGGACTAACATCCTGCTGCCCTAGGAGAGCACCTGTTACAGATAAGCAACTGCATTATATCTTGGGAAGCTGATTTGGGAAAACATTGGAAGAGGAGATCTGGGATCTTTGCTTTATATCAGTAGGTAGAAGTTCCATTTCATCGCTTCTTGTAGAAAATGGATATAAAGTTTTATACTGTTGGTATTTGACCCCAGAGAACCTTCATAAAATATGTACTGTTTCACCAGATTGTTGGAGACAATGTGGTGACTTGGGTATCTGTGTTTCATATTTGGTGGGAATGTTCTAAGGTGACTAGTTTTTGGGATGAAATGATTCATTGAAAGGATAATTAATTTAGAGATTCCCAAAGTTCCCGGATGTATCCCTGTTCCTGATATATCAAGATTGCTTCAAAGTTTAATACTTCAAATTGTTCTAGCAGCCAGATTATCTTTCATGACTTTTTGGAAGCAAACATTTTTCCATCTATGGAGATAGTTAGTAAAACACTGAATGATATATATTTTCTAGGATATCTCACTGCTTTGTGACATGATAAATTAGAAAAATTTATTAAGAAAAGGGAACCATATCAAGCTTGGTTGAAAGAAAATCGCTCCTGACGCTGTATATTATGGTTTTCGGTTCTGTATGATAAACCCATCGGTATGAGACAATGTGAGGTAGTAGTGGTATTGCCAGAAAAGAAGGAGGGTGGGGTGGGGAAAACAATTGGAAATTGTACATTAATCCATTGTACTGGAATATGGGATGCTGTTGTATTGTTGTTTCTTGCTATTATGGTCAGTAAACTTTAAATTATTTAAAAAAAATAAAAATCCAATCAAAATTACATGCAGACACCAAACAAAATATTGGTAAATAAGACTGTCAAGAGACAAAAGATGTAGCCAGGCAAATAAATTCTCCCCTAGATTCATCAAAAAGTGATGTTAATGCACTGATAACCCCTGTGTTAAGAAAAAAAAAAGGGAGGGAGAGAGAGACTATCTACAAAGCAATCATAGTAGTTAAGTATATATACCTTTATAGGAGGGCTATCTATTAGATCAGAGTGAGGTGTTGGTGGTGGTTTAGGTTTTAGGGGCCAGTTCTGCATGTAGAGTGAGACGTATGAACAGCACAGTACACCTTTGTGAAGATTTGACGTCATTTGGAGTGAGGAAAGTCTCAAAAAGATGAAGTTTCTGTTATGTTTTCTCACCCTAGCTTGATGGATATTGCTCCTCATTTACCTAAATCCTGCCCCTCCCAAAAATTTGCATTCACGCTGTATGTTATAATTCTTTTTGCATGCGTTATGGCATTGACGCACGTGTTAACGCCATAACGCATTTTGATGAATGAACGGGTCTGTGACAAAAGCTATTAATAATCATAAACCTGACTGCTCACCCAGCATCTGTTGATTTTTGAACAGTGACTGTTTTGTATATGGCTCAGGCAAACCACTCTACATCTGCAGATAAATAAAAATCACGACCCACCAGTTTTGAATCATGGATCTTATGTCAAAGTGGGATCAGTCATATCGGATACAAATGTTTATTTAAAAGTTTTCATATTCCTTAATTAGCATTCTGTGCTTTGCAAGCAAGATGAAAGTTTAGTTGCTTTATCTCCAGCAATACAGATTCTTCAGGAGCATTTAGCATTATACATATGTAAACCTCCTAAGAGTTTTACATTTCAAAAGGAACGTATTAAAAAGAAATACCCCTTGAACAATAGCTCTTTCTGTTGCAGGCTTATAGGTTGAATTTGAGGAGAGCAGTTTTGATTCCCAGGTAGAAAAGTTTTCTGTAATTCCCCTTTTCCATAGAGAAGTGATTACAGCATTATTGTCACAGGCAAATTCTTTCCTAAAGTTAGCAGAATATAAATTAGAAGATAACCTAATTGTGATCTATATTATCTGCTTCAGGAACAGTTGGGTATTTGTCTCCATTATATTGCCATGAAATACTTTAGTTTAAATTTTCTTTATAAATTTAAGTATTTGATTTAATAAAGAATTTAGTTGAAATTCAGTAAAAAAAAAAATAAAAATAAAAATTGTATTGTGTCAGGAAGAAAATTTGTCTATAAAAGGTAAAGCCGTTTTATTCTGTAAAAACTGTATCCAAAATAGTGTATTTGTACCCGCTTGATCTGCAGATAACAAAGATCGGATTATAAATTTAAACAAAACATAAGTTTTACAACTTGAAAAGTTAAAAGTGGCAACTAAGTTTAATATGTACGCAGGATATGTGACACCAAAGTACCATTGGCAGAGGAGGCGTACAGTTCTAAGGAGCACAAATGCCTGGCACAATCAGTAAGAAGGGGAAGTTGACAGCACCAAGATATGTGTGTGTCAAAACTTGGCACAAGTCCATGAAAACCAAAGTGTGAGCTTCTGGCTATGATGCACACCTAATTGGATGTCGAAGGTTAGAGATCAAGTGTGATCCCCCCCTAAAATTCTATGATTTTTGAAACTTTAATGCCGTTATTTATCACCAGAAAGCTTTAAATGATCTGTAAACTATGGTGACAGAAGAACCTCTGCTAGATGTAGAAATTTTTGTGTGGTTATGAGCACAAGAACATTACGTCTGGGCCGAGACAAGAGTGGAGGCAAACATGGTGGCAAATGGAGGCATAGACAAAACGCTGGCTAACCTCTCCAAGGAAGCTCTACAACAGATTTCCAAAAGCGTGAGGTTGGCACTGGATGATCATAAAGATCCAGGTGGCCAGGAGGACATAAAGGGTAGCATGGAGGGGCAGACAAAGTGCCTAGAAACCACCAAACAGCACATCTCTCAACAAGACAATTGATGACGCTGAGAGGCTTATCAGTGAGCTGCGGGAGAAGAACGCCGTGCTGATGGACTTGATAGAGGACTAGGAAAACCAGAGCCGATGCAACAACATTAAAATTGTCGGTTTGCCGGAGTTCCTTAGAGGAAGAACTATATGGCTTTGTGGAGCAGTGGCTCCCTGAACACCTGGACCTCATTTTTCCTAACGATAGTTTGCAGTGTGAGCAGATGCACAGACTTGGCCCTCCACGTGACGCAGGTGGTAAGCCACCACCACTGATGGCACAAATCCTTAACTGGTCACATAAAACAAAGATCTTTTGTGCATTTCGCCAGCTAGAAAATGTGGACTAATACTAAACCTATTTTCAAATATATCAGAAGCAGAAAGCCTGCAAGTGAATCAGTGGGTCTATTGGATGAGCAGGATGTAAAAAATGAATTTAGGAAAGATAAAGCCATAACAAAATGAAATCTATGAATTATTCTTTCCTACTGAGGATGGTAGGGTGATTCTCAAACCAGAATCATTCTTTCCGGGGTAGGCTCAAATTCATTGAATGATTGAGGACGTTTTAGAATAAAGTGATACATTACCGGATCACCAGGACCAGATGGTATTCACCCAACAGTTATAAAGGAAAGCAAATATTAAATTGTAGAGCTGATAACACTAGTCTGTAACCTATCACTATCACTAAAACCACCCTTAGTGCCAGAGGATTGGAGAGTTGGCAATGTTAACACGCACCTATAAAAAGGCTCCAGTGGTGATCCAAGGAACTACAGACCAGTAAGTTTAATTTTCTGTTCTGAGCAAATTGGTAGAGTCTATAATAAATAAAATGAAATCACGATTCACATAAGTAAATATGATGTGTTAGAGAAGAATTAACGTGACCTGTTAAGAGATCAAAACTGGTTAAAAGAAAGAAAACAAAAGGTAGTTTTTCACAATGGAAGAAGGTAAACAGTGGTGTCCTGCCAGAATTTGTACCGGGACCAGGGCTATTCAACGTAGTCATAAACATTCTGGAAAAGGAAGTAAAGAGTGAGCTGGCAAAATCTGCAGATGAAACCAAATTATTATGGATAATCTAATGCTGATGCGTGAAGAACTACAAAGGGATATCACAAAACTGACTAGGTGGATAATAAAGTGGCAAAAGAGTTTCAGCGCTGATAAGTGCAAAGTAATGCAGACTAACTTTTCAAATACAGTATTGGGCTCTAGGCTTAGCTGTGGGTTTAAAATGAACACAAGGAAGTGGCTGACCACATGTAGTTAACTGGTGGAACTGATTATCGTAAGACATCATGGAGGCAGAGATTCAAAACACAAGTGAAGATAGTTCAGTCGCAGGCTATTTAACATATCAGTCAATCCCTGTACGTACCCAGATCAGTCCAGGTCCTGGGTTTTGCCTCCCCTCCAGCAGATGGAGACAGAGAAGTTTTAACGGACTCTGTCCTATACCCCTCAGGTGCCACCTAGAGTCTGTCAGTATTTCTCTGTCTCCAGCAGATGGTGGAGGTGCAAATCCCTTCAGTCTGGATTAGCTAGTATTCTCTGTAGAGAGGGGGTTGTCAGGTCCCACCAGGACCTGACAACCCCCTGGGAGGCTCAAAGGCTCCTAAGCCTTTTGTCCTATATTTTTTTAGGACTTAGTTTTGATTGGAGAGCTTAATTTGATTGGCTTACGGTTTTAAAAAAATATAGGACAAAAGGCTTAGGAGCCTTTGAGCCTCCCAGGGGGTTGCCAGGTCCTGGTGGGACCCCCCCCCCCCTGGTAATAGAGGCTGAGGAGCAGAGGGTTGAGGATCCTGTACCCTGCCCTCCGCAGCAGCTGAGGGTGATACCGGGGAGCCCAGTTCACTCACCCTCAGAAGGGGGGGGGGGGGCACAAAGCTTCCGATATTAACTTTTTTTTTTTTTTTTTAAATCTTATTTTTTCTCTGTCGCGGCCGGCCCAGCGTCCTCTCCGTCCCCCCCCGATTTGCTGAAGTTGCGCTGCAGCCCACTCCCGGGCTAGTTTTAGTCCCTTCACTATGATGCATGGTGTGACCTGCTCGGCGTGCAGAAGCGCGTGCGCAGCTCTCCAGAGCCGGAATCTGCTCTGACTGCCTCTCGGAAGGGGATGGCTCATCAGGGAAGGCAGCAGCTGAAACTTCCCGTGGAGGTGATTCCCGACGTCAACGAGAGCCTGGGTGGCTCAATATCACAGTAAGCCCTCTGAGGCAATTTTGCAGGTTTTCAGGGCTCAGGAGCAAGCTGTGCTGGGGGAGGGGAATTCCCCTCCACCTCTTTTGCTGCAGCCTGGGGCCTCCGGGGGGGGGGGGGGGGGCATTTTCCAGGAGGATCAGGAGCATTCGTTGGGGAGGGACCCCGAGGGAGTCTCAGATGATTCTTAATCTTCATTCTCCTCTGACTTTGTATTGCTGTTCCACAAGGCCTTTAAGGCCCAGAAAACAGCAAAGTAGCAGGGGCTCTCGGGCAGCCCCAGGGTCTTCTCATTGCGGCAAGGATGCCGGCTCAACCCATAAGCGGCCCCAGTCCCCACCGGAGGTGCGAACCACGAAATCTAAGCGTCCTCTTCAGTCTATTTCGGGTCCGGTGGGCACTACGTCTGATACCTTGGATGGGGGGGGACACCCCCTCCACATGATCCACAAGGAGCTGATCTGGACCCAGACCTGGATACCCAGATCCAGCCTTCCAAGCAAGCAAGAGCACCTATGGTTGAGGGAAATGACCCCAAGGTGGTACGTTTATTCCATAAGGATGAAGTTAGTACCTCTCATTCCAGCTATTCTGGAAGAATTGGGGATTGAGGTCCCTCTGAAAGATTCGCGGATGGGGGCGGTGGATCCGGTGATGGTAGGATTCCAGGGTCCAGCTAAATTATTATTTTTTTTTTTTAATTTAAAAGTTTGTATATACCGCACAATGGGTAGGGATCTATCAGTCTAGGCGGTTTACATAGTCAAAAGTACATACATAAAATTAGAACATAATCATTACAAACAATAAAATGAGCGTGGTGCTTCAGGGAACTAAAATATAATCGGATATTAGAATATTATTGTAAATTGAATGCTTGAGTAAATAGATGAGTTTTTAAAAGTTTCTTAAATTCTCTGCGATTGGAGGTTAAACGAATACAGTCAGGGAGAGAGTTCCACATTGTTGGACCAGCTACAGAAAATGCACGCTTTCGTGTTAAGGATAAACTGACGGATCTTATAGAAGGACGATTGGCTGATTCGAGCAAAATCAAAGGACCTTTGCCGGACGGCGGTTCAGAGAGTGTTGCAACGGTTGAGCTCGTTGGGTTGGGTTGTCAATCCCGACAAGTCATCTGGTTCCTTCCCAGTCCTTGGAGTTTCTAGGTGCCTGACTCGACACTCTCCTAGGCAAGGTTTTTCTTACCAAGGAGAGACTCGCATTTGTAAGCCAGTGAGCTCGATATGATGTAAAATAAAATATAACAAATGTTACCATCTTTCTAGGTCTCCGTCTAGTTACTTTTCATAATATCCCTAGTCTCCCTCCCCCACCCGTATTTCTTGCAGGGTGTCCTTCAATAAAACTTCTGCTACAGTTTCTTATTCCAAGTGCAATAGGGCTCCCAAATGGCATGGAACTTGTGGTAACATTTGTTATATTTTATTTTACATCATATCGAGCTCATTGGCTTACAAATGCACGTATGTAACAATGGTTATATAGTTGACCACAATGTAATTGCAAATAATTAGTTATAAGCATTATTGTGAACAGTTCTTAAATACAAATGAAAGTACTGTGTTGGATATTGTGCATAAATAAAAAATTACAAAAAAAAATAATAAAAGAGCCACTATTGCGCGCTGGCTAAAGGAAGCTATTTCGGCATATCTAGTTCAGGGCCGTCCGATCCCAGTTGGACTCAGAGCTCATTCTACTCGATCACAAGCAGCCTTGTGGGCGGAATGTCAGCAGGTGTCACCGCAGGAAATTTGTCGGGTGGTTACGTGAAAATCGCCACACACATTTGTCAGGCATTACCACCTAGATGTCCGGGCCCCAGAGCCCAGTTCCTTCGGTGCTAGTGTGATCCGAGCGGGACTCTCTCAGTCCCACCCTGTTTAGGGAAGCTTTGGTACATCCCAGGAGTCTGGACTGATCCGGGTACGTACAGGGAAAGGAAAATTGGTCCTTACCTGCTAATTTTCGTTCCTGTAGTACCATGGATCAGTCCAGAGTCCCACCCATGGGGAAATGGAGAGTCCGCTCAGCCGGTTGTTCTTCAAATTCTGCTGATTTATCAAATGTTCTTATACTGAATGCCCCTCCTTTACAGGGTAAGATTATGGGCATGGCTTTGTTAATAAGGTTACAAGTTTTCCTTTCCTCTGCTCTTCGAGGGGTGTGAAGTTTGGTTATAGTGAAAGTTATGGTTTATCCTTTCTGTTGGGGCACAGTGTAATACTGACAGACTCTAGGTGGCACCTCGGGGGTATAGGACGGAGTCCTTTAAAACTTCTCTGTCTCCATCTGCTGGAGGGGAGGCAAATCCCAGGAGTCTGGACTGATCCGTGGTACTACAGGAACGAAAATTAGCAGGTAAGGACCAATTTTTCTGTGCTACCATCCCAGGTTCAGTGCATCCCTACAGGGCTATCTTTAAGCTGCAGCGAGGTCTGGCGTGGTAATGAAAGTTCCATGCCCACTGGCAACCTGCTGCCACTGTGCTCTCCTAGCAGCCAGGCCATGAACAGCCACGGCAGACTCCTCCTCTTTGAAAGAGAGCTGGCCTAGGAAGAAGGTGGAGTCCATGTGCCTGAGCCATCTCTTTCCTCCTGCTGCCATCTTGAGGCCTGCACTTATGACTGCCTCAGGACTCCTCAATGACAGTGTCCGATGCAGTCGGACCATTTGCACTTGCCTAAAGACAGCCCTGCATTCCTAAGCCGTGACTGCTAGAAACAGGAAGGGTGTGACAGTGGCCTGACAGCTCTGCACAGGCTGTGTGCCTTGCATACCTCTTCTAACTTCTGCTGCTTGTCAGAGACAGGATGCTGAGTTGCCTATGCTTATTCCTCAGCTTTCAGCAGTCCTTACAGTTAATATTTGTCCCTCAGTAGTTCTGTGCTTATTAACATGGAGGGCCATTTCCAAAGCCACTTCCTTAGGTATACTGCCCTCTCTAACTGGCTGAAAGTCCCTGCAAGTTTTCATAGCGTGCGTTCTTTTAACCGGATTAAAAATAGGCGGGGCCCAAAGATATGTTTAGCACAGGGGAGTAAAACAGTGTGCATACTTGGCATTTTCGAATATACGCATGTTCTTTTACACCCCCTGTACCCCCTATCCTTCAGCTGCCTACACAAATAGGTGCAGAGTGCACAGGCGCTTTGCACACATGGACTTTACGCTAACTCATATTCAAAGACAACATGCCCGAGTAGGCTCTCTTTGCAAATGAACTACAAACTGTGCGCAGTAAAAGTTCCTCTTACTTTGCCGCTACGCAGGCTCCTCAAATTTTTCCCCAATATGCCTTTTCTCTCCACAGGTACACAACTTGGTGGCCATTGAACTAGCGTATATCAACACGAAGCACCCAGACTTCAGTGATGCTGCCCTCGTGTCTGCATCTGTCAGTAATGCAAAGGTGACTCTGAGTGTCTGTCCCTTTTCTCTACCTTTGTCTGTTCTTTGACTGTCTCTGCGTGCCTGTGCTCCTCCTAACCCAGTGACACTTGGGCCCGGGAGCCCTCAGTGGAGTTCTGATAAAGCAGCAAGTATAAAATCAACTGTTTCAGTTTTACTATTACTTAAAAGGTAACAGGCGATTATATTTATTCTTCCCACCAGTCTGGACATAAGGATACTTTAATCTCCACTGGAACTTGAAGAAACTAGAAAGTGATCTCATCCTGCAGCTCCTTACCTACCTCCAGCTCTGCTGCTCTCCAGTCAAAGCAGGACTTGAGCCATGGGGGTTTGGTTTGTGCTCTTCATTGCAGCAGCTGGAGGCAGGTTAGATCCCAGGAGCAGGAGAGTGTAGCTAATTTTTTTCATTTCAAGGAAGGCAGCAGGATTATGGACTCTGAAGTGCCAGCTGTTTGCTAAAATTGTGTTGAGCAAGGCTCTCTCTCTTCCTCCTTTCCTTAATCACCAGACCTTGCCAGCACCCAGCCCCAGATCTCTCTTCCCTAATTTCCAGCCCGCTCTTCTTTCCCTGGTTTGGCAGGCAGCAAACCAAAAAATATGACAAATGTCCCCTCACTAAATGAAATCACCAGAAAAAAGTCTGTGATAAAATCTGGGCCCTGGACATAAGTGAGTGTCTGCTTGTCCTCTTGGATGATCCAGTGCTGCATCAGATCAGAGCTTAACCTCTACTGTTGCTGTTCACCGTCCCACAAATGGGTTTACTGCACCAGAGCTCTAAACTCCCGACTACTGCTGACCCATTCATGAATCGTGATCAGGAGCTGCATGCTGCTAATTACCTGGTAAGTTGACAGAGACCATTTTATTTATTTTAATTTGTTTTACCTTTTCTGCTTAATTGTGGAGTGTTTTAGCCTGAGGAAGGTTTTGGTGGGAAGAGCTTTTTGTTTGCCATTTTGAAAAGCAGCAGGTTAGTGACTTTGGTTGGAAATCCACCATTTTGTATTGTATTTGACTGCAGTGTCTACTGAAATATTTCTTTTTATTTCATGTTTTTTTGTTTCTACAGAGAAATATAGACTGTTTCCCAGGTTTCCCTCTAATATGAAGGAGACTGACTGGAAGCAGTTTTATACCGCTGCCATCCCAGAAAGATTAATCACAGTCAGGCCGATACAGTACAGTGCGCTCCGATGGAGCGCACTGTTAGCCTGCTCTTGAACGCGCGTTTTCCCTTGCCCCTTATTCAGTAAGGGGTGGAAAACGCGCGTCCAACCCGCGGCACCTAATAGCGCCCTCGACATGCAAATGCCCTATTAGGGCCCTATTAGGTATACCTGTGCGATTCAGAAAGTAAAATGTGCAGCCAAGCCGCACATTTTACTTTAAGAAATTAGCGCCGACCCAAAGTTCGGCGCTAATTTCTTCTGGCACCAGGAAAGTGCACAGAAAAGCAGTAAAAACTGCTTTTCTGTGCACCCTCCGACTTAATATCATGGCGATATTAAGTCGGAGGTCCCGAAGAGTAAAAAAAAAAAGTTTAAAAAAAAAAAATTTGAATTCGGCCCGTGGCTGTCGGGCCGAAAACTGGACGCTCAATTTTGCCGGCGTCCGGTTTCCGAGCCCATGGCTGTCAGCGGGCTCGAGAACTGACGCCGGCAAAATTGAGCGTCGGCTGTCAAACCCGCTATCAGCCGCCGCTCCTGTCAAAAAGGAGGCGCTAGGGATGCGCTAGGGATGCGCTAGTGTCCCTAGCGCCTCCTTTTGCCCGGATCTACCGCTGGACCTAATTTAAATACTGCATTGCGCGCACCGGGAGAGCGGGCCCGCCCGCTCTCCCGCGGACTTTACTGTATCGGCCTTAGTGGCAGCAGCTTTACAGAATGGCCAGGAAAAGCAAAGGTCATTCCAAGAGCTAGTAGGCTAAAGTTCCTTGCCTTTGGAGCTGCATCCATTTGTCCTCACTGAGAAGAGAGAGAGGCTGCCATGCCTCCTCTGATTGCTTCTCTCTTGGCCATTCCCTCAGATTCTAAAGCCAGGAACTCTCTGAATGCATGGTCTAGGAACCACTTTGTTTTGTGTGCTGATTGCCAGCATCTAAACCCTCTATAGGTGTATTAGAGAGACATATAGATCACTTCATCAGGAACTGCCTGCCAGGCAAAAGCAGAGGCTTCTTTGGAACAAATATGCAAATGCCCCTCCCCCCCACATCTTTGCATTCCCTATTTACTTTCTGTAAGTAATATAGGCTTGGTACACTTATACACTTGGTACATTTACTTTCTGTAAGTAATATAAGCTGGGCACTGACCAATACAACCTTTTTTTTTATCTGTCAGTTTCATCTTGTTCCTTTGTACTTCTAACTCACTTGTAACCAGGGAGGGATCTGGCACCAGGAGCCTTCATTCACAACTACCTGGGGATTTTTCCCCTCTAACATACCTAGTCTGGTCACTGGAGCAATAGTCCTGGACCGGGAGGTTATGCATCTGGACTCTCGCTGCAATGGCCAGACTAGCTCTGAATCCAGCCACTATGAGTCATCCTTAAGTAATGGTCACAACTCCATCCCCTCCCCCTGGAGGCCTGTGAGCACTGCCTCTGCAGCATCCCCAGCCCCAGCCAACCTGGGGAGCAGAAAGACCCCACTCAGGGATTAATCTGAGGGACTTTCTGCTTAGCAATGCACAGCACTTACCATCTGAGCTACCACGCTAGCTTGCTACATCCTTTAGAATAAAGATCATCTATGCCATGCTTCCCAACCATTAAGGTACAGCTTTGGTATCTCTGCCATCCAGACGTGGGGAGTACAAAATATAATGAGAATTTAGACTTATCATGGTCAGCTCTTGTTATATTCTCCACATCAGTCTGGACGAATCCATCCAGGGACATATTATTATTATTTCCAGTGTTTTGTGTGAGATTTGGATGGCGTCATGTTATTTGTTTGATGGTTTTGAACTTAGTATTGTTTCAGTTATTGAGTCTATTGATGTTGTTGATGGGAAGAGCAACAAAGCAGGAGGCAAATCAGGTGATGCTGGATGGTGTCACTTCCTTGCATCTTCACAGTCCAGCATTAATTTCATTCTACAGAGGTAGGACATTACTTTGTTCTCCAGGCTGATGTGAAGAACTAATATAACAAGAATTGACCAAACTAAGCCAAAATTCACAGTGCTTCTCTTTTCTTGTCTTACAATTAAAATTTCTCACTCGGTAACAGAGAACGTATCACTCGTTAACTTATTCTCAGCGCTCCCTCTCCTAAACAACACTCTTGTGTAACCCTCTCCTTTACCCTTATCCCCCTGTCCTGGGTAGTGTGCTTATCCCTTTCCTTTTCTTTACTATTCTAATGCTCCCTTGAGTATCAGTGTGTATATCCCTCTCCTTTATTCCCAATGCTCCCTCCCCCATCAATCCTGTTCCCTGCTATTGCCTCCTATGGCAGCGAGGGCTACTTTCTCTCTGCTTCTCTCCAGGGTGATGCTTTGCCAGATGGAGCTCGGCGGTGGAAGAACGAACGAGTGGAGGAACATGGAATGGAGGAGAAGAGGCCTCAGGCAACAGCTCAGAATTCAGCCTATAGTAGTCCCAGCAGGACATATGCTGTAAACTTGCTAGACACGGTCAGTAGGTGCTCCTTGGTCTTTGAATCATTTGGAAGCTGTTGCTACTATCTTAGGTGTAGGGAAGGAGAGGCCACTGTTGCAGTTTAACCAAAATAAACCCTTCATGCTGGCAGCTTAAGAAAGATGGAGAAATTAGGTCTTACCCGTTAATTTTCTTTCCTTTACTTCTGCTCCACCAGTCAGGAACAGATGGGTTTTATCCTCTCATCCAGATACTGGAGACAGAGTTCTAAAATTCTTTAAATGATATCACTCCCACATATGTCCCTAATAGAACCTGTATGATCAGTGTACCATTGTCAAAGCAAAACTTAAAATATAATTAATAGAATAAACCCCCTAAAGTCTCCATTTGAGGAAGACACAAAAAAAAATGTATAAAGAACTTTGTAAACTTAAGGTTGAACAACTTACCATTAGGTAAAAACTAAAATGCTAAATAACAGTCCATTACCTTCTGCTCCACCAGTCCCGAACCTATGGGGGGATCTATCCTCTCATCCAGCCAAATGGAGGCAGAGTTCTAATTTTTTTTAAATTTTTTTTAAAATGGCATCAGTAGAACATAAGCACAGATTAGAACCAACTCAGCCAGTGTTCTCTGCCTCCAGTCGTTGGATGGGAGCTTTTTTATTTTTCTCTGTTATATTAGAGTTTTCAGCACATTGGAAGGATTTCCTGCTAATTTTAGCCCCTTTAATTGTCAAAGCAGCAGCTTTATGGCCATGCTCCTGTGGATGTACTCCTGCAGTGAAGCAAGCCAAAGACACTGATTGCCCTACTCTGCTACCGTTTGTTGTGGTAAAGAGGAACTGTGGCTGTGTCTTAATTCATCTAGTAGTTGGCAAATTAGCTGATTACCTGAATTGGAGCTTTTTCTGATCTGCTCGCTGCAGCTGGAAGCTGAATTCATTTTAGTTCTGATGTTGGAGAAATGTTGCTATGGTGGCTGTGGAGCGAAACGTAGTTCCTGTGAGGGAACATTATGCTCCCTTTGCTGGGGTAAGTCTGGATCCCCAGAATTGCTGAAGGTTTCAGTATCAACTAAAAGGTAGCATTGCATGATCTTATTGCTGGCATGCAGAAACCGCAATAAAGGGCAGCTTCTGTTGCAGGGGAACCATCGGTAGCAGCCATTCTAATGGCTGATTTGGATTTGGTAGCCATTTTGGACGATATGCTGATAGCATCGTCATTAAAGGGAGGTCCCAGTGCAGCTCAGGGACCACCCAGGTTGCTGCCGGGGCTTGATTTTTCTTCTGATCCAAAGCAGGATGCGACTGCCAGTGGCTCGGCATCTTTTTCACCAGAATCTTTTAGATTTTTACATCAGGTTTTTAATGCCTTACAAAGAGGGTCATGTTGAGGTTGAGCACTTGCATGCTGATTTTTCTACAGCGGAGTCTGAGATTTCAAAAGGAAAGAGATTGGATACAGTGGATGCAGAATCTCTCTCTGGATTTAAACTATCCTCCTCATTGAGCTACGGAGAATGATAAGGGAGGAAGCATTCTCAAATCTCTAGAAGAAGGTGAGATTGTCATTAGAGGATGAGGAGGAACAGATTAGATTGTTCCATAAGGAGGAGATGGTTGCACTAATTTTACAGGTCTCTGTAGCCTTACATCTTGAGGAGAAAGATGATCCTGTTCCTGATTAGGATCCTATTCTGAGGGGTTCACCGTAAAGGGCCTTCTACTTTTCCTTTTCACCAAGAGATTGAAGCTATGATCCTGGCTGAGTGGGAATTTCCTGAAGCTGGTTATAAGTGTCAGAGGATTTTTAATAGATTGTATCCTTTACTGTCTAAGATTGTGGGTCATCTATTTCAACAGCCTAACGTGGATGCTTCAGGTGAAGGAGGTGCTTTCCTGCAAGGTGCTCAGGATAGGAAGTTAGAGGCAGTCCTTAAAAATCTTTTTTCTGCGTGCTTCTTTTTTTTACAGGGAGCGGTTTGTGCTAGTTATGTTGCTAGATCTCTGCTTCGTTGGCTTCAACAATTATCTGAGTTCCCATTACGTACCCAGATCAGTCCAGACTGTGGGTTATGCCTCCCTTCCAGCAGATGGAGACAGAGAAAAACTTGAAGAGCATCCCCTCTTAACCTGGAGTGTCACCTGCATCTCTTCAGTATTTCTCTGTCTCTAGCAGATGGAGGTGGCAAACCCTGCAGTCTTGCCCTTTTATTTGGGTTAAGGCAATCTCTTTAAAAAAACCAAAAAAAACTAAGGATCAAGCAGGACAAAGCATATCCTCCCAGGGGGGGTAGGCAGGTCCTAGTTGGACTATCCCGCCCTGGTAGCAGGTTTAAGGAGCTGGGGTTGGTGACCCCGTGGGCCTCCTGAGAGGTAAGGTGCCTGGGGGGGAATACCGGTGGTCCAGTCCCTCCCCCCCCCCCCCCCCCACAATATCCCCAGCCCGTTTAAAAAAAAAAAAAAAAAAAAAAAAAAAGGAAAGAAGCAGCCTGTCAGCCTTCTCTGAGTTTTCTGCTGTACGGCTGCTGTAGCTATTTTTAATTCTGGACTCCGGGTAGCTTACCGGCATTTTTTCTCCTCAGCCGGCCGGTTTTCTCTGACACTGCATTTTTTGCCGCGGCTCCTCTCTCACTTCGGCGCCTCTCTGGGATCCCCCAATGCCACGTTCTACTCGTGTGGCCTGTGGAGAGTTGGCTTCGTGCCTTTGCACCCGCTGCCTCTCCGGAGGTGAAGGCAGCTCAGATCGGGGACCGGAGTTTCCCTCTAAGGCCCGCGTGGCACATAAAATATCTGCTCCTCATGAGCCTCCAGTCGCTCCGTTCCCGCTAAATGAGGAGGCCATTTTGAATACTTGAGCAGTGAGGGAGGGGATCTCCCGCCCTATTTTATCATCCGTTCCTGGCAGTCCGGAAGATCCTTCGGAACTGGATCAGCACTTTTCTGATGGCCAACCCGATCCTCTGGTGGGGGAAGGGGGCGGAGCAAATACTTTTTCTCTAGATTTTGTGGTTCTCTTCAGGAACCAGCCAAGTCCAGTCTAGATTGATGGTTGATCCTCGAAAGACTAAGTCGGGGAGTGGAGCTGGAAGTGCCGCAGTGGGTGATAGTGACGACAGACTCCAGTCTCTTCGGTTGGGGGGGGGGGGGGGGGGGGGGGGGCAGTTTGCCAGTCTCATGCAGTGCAAGGCCAGTGGACGCAGCAGGAAGTGCAGTGGTCCATCAGTCGTCTGGACACCAGAGTAGTATGACTGGCTTTGCTGTTCTTCCCCTCGTTCGTCATCAGTTGGTACGGATTTTGTCCTACAGTGCGATAACGGTAGCATGTATCCATCGCCTGGGGGGAACGAAGAGCCGTCCGGTAGCCTTGGAGGCAGACAAGCTGATGGTCTGGGCAGAAAACAACGTTCAGGCGGATTTTCTAATCCGACAGCAATTAGGCCCCAGAGAGTGGGAGCTATCTGAGGAGGCGATGAGGCTCTTAACTCATCAGTGGGGCGTTCCCCACCTGGATTTGATGGCAACTCAGTTGAATGCAAAGGCGGCTCGCTTCTTCAGTCGCAGAAGGGAACACGGGGCGGAAGGAGTGGATGCTCTTGCCCTTCCATGGCCCCATGACATTCTGCTCTACGTCTTTCCTCCCTGGCCCCTGGTGGGCAAGGTTGTAAGAAGAATAGAAACCCACCCAAGGTCGGTCATCCTTGTAGCTCCGGAGTGGTCACGGAGGTCGTGGTTCGCAGACCTGATCAACCTAGTGGTGGACGACCCACTTCATTTCAGTCATCTTCCGAATCTGCTACGGGAAGTCCAGTATTTTTCGACCAGGTGGCTTGCTTTTGTCTAGCGGCCTGGCTTGTGAAAGGAAGCAGTTAAGGAAGAAGGGTTATCCTGACAGTCATTTCCACTCTTTCGCTCATGTATGTTCAGGTCTGGAAGGTTTTCGATTCTTGGTGTAGAGGTTTGGAAGTTTCTCTATGGCGCACCTCCATAGTTCATATACTTGCCTTCTTGCAGGAAGGATTGAAAAAAGGATTGGCAAACGGTTCTCTCAGGATCCAGGTTGCAGCATTGGGCTGTTTACAGGGAAAGATTGACAGAGCGTCCCTAGCAGCCCATCCTGACATGGCGTGTTTTTTCTGATGGGTGCTAAGCACTTGACCCCCCAGTTAGGGCTGTTTGTCCTTCTTAGAGTCTGAATCTTGTTCTTCATGGGTTGTGCGGACTTCCTTTTGAACCTCTCAAGCGGGCCACTTTGAAGGACCTAACGCTCAAGACGATCTTCCTAGTGGCTATCTGCTCGGCGAGACGAATATCTGAGATTCAAGCGCTGTCCTGTAGGGAACCTTTTCATTGGTTTTCAGACTCCGGGGTGTCTCTTAGAACGGGACCATCCTTTCTACCAAAGGTCATGTCGACTTTTCACTTGAATCAGTCGGTGGAGTTGCCGGCTTTTCCCGATTTGGATCATGAGTCCCATCATGCTCATGACTTGAAAAAGTTGGATGTCCAACGGGTTCTCCTTTGATATTTGGAGGTACTACTGACTTCAGGGTTTTGGACCATCTCTTTGTCCTGTGGAGCGGTCCTAAGAAAGGATATAAGGCATCCAAAGCTACCATTGCCCAATGGTTGAAGGAAGCTATAGCTTCAGCATATATATATGTCACGGACGTGCAGTGCCGGATGGTCTAAAAGCTCATTCGATCTGGTCTCAGGCTGCATCTTGGGCAGAGAGTCAGTTGGTCTCACCGCAGGAGATCTGCAGAGCGGCGACTTGGAAGTCTCTACACACCTTTGCTAAGCATTACAGTTTAGACTTTGGGCCCTGGATGTCTACTGTTTTTGCAGCAGTATTCTTCAAGTGGGACTCTCCAGGTCCCACCCCATGTAGGGCAGCTCGGGTACATCCCAGCAGTCTGGACTGATCCGGGTACGTACAGGGAAAGGAAAATTGGTTCTTACCTGCTAATTTTCGTTCCTGTAGTACCACGGATCAGTCCAGATGCCCACCCAGGGAGGAAGACAAGTTTAAAGGGGGAGAGTCTGCTCAAATTCATTTCTTTTAACAACAGACTACGCGAATGGGCTCAATTTTCAGAGTGCTCCTGTCATGTACATAGTTTTTTTGGTCACATTCCTTTTCCCCAGTTTTGATCCAGCCATTGGATTGGGATGTGATGTTTTGGTTGCAAAGTTCATTAGTTCTTTATCTGCTTTGACACTGTTTATACTGAAGGGATCGCAGGTGGTGCACCTCTCATCCAGCTACTGGAGACAGAGTTCTAAAATTCTTTAAATGTCATCACTCCTCAGTCATATCAGAGGGTGCCTTTCAAGTTTTTCTCTGTCTCCATCTGCTGGAGGGGAGGTAAAACCCAGCAGTCTGGACTGATCCATGGTACTATAGGAATGAAAATTAGCAGGTAAGAACCAATTTTCCTTTAGCGTGCAATGCCTGAAAGGCATGATGTAAGAATTAAAAAAAATTCTGGAGAATACATGGCTAAAAAATGCTTGCCTCTTCTGAATCAGCATCAGCAAGAATCTCAGCCTCAGAAAACAAACGGGGATGCTCTAAATTAACAGAAACTTCTGCATGTCAAGACCCCGATGCCAGACAAGATTTCAAAATGGCCACCTCCTCAGTCATAATGGCAGTTTCCTTCTCTAATGGCACTCTCCCAAATAAAACAGGCTCACCTGACTGTTTTTTGCTGATTTACAAAACTCATCTAAACTAGCCGAATTGTGGTATATGGAGAATCAGTTGCCAGCTGTTTTGAACCACAGGCAGTTCAGCATTTCACTTTCTCACTCGTGGTAAGCTGTCTTAGCCTCGCCTTCTTTAAATGACTCAAGAGTGTTTCCTCTTAGGGTAAATTGTTTGCTGAGAGCATATAAATTCTCTATCAATAAGGACAAAAGCTGCTTCCATGGCTCAAAACGTATTCCTCTGCCTTAAAAGCAGAAAACCAGACCAGTCAGAAATTTGAAGCTCAATGAGCTAGGTTGTCATACTAGTTCTAAAAAAAAAAAAAAATGGACTTAAAATAATAAAAAAAAACACCCTCTTAACTTCCTTCCAAATATATATCTTCCAGGGTGTGCCTTCACAACCATCTCATCTAGCTGCTGGAGACAGAGAACACTGATCATACCGGTTCTATTAGGGACATATATGGGAGTGATGACATTTAAAGAATTTTAGAACTCTGTCTCCAGTAGCTGGATGAGAGGATAAAACCCATCTGTTCCTGCCTGGTGGAGCAGAAAGCAAAGAAACTTTATTTTGATAAAGTAGAATATATCAGGAGAGTACAAGATTACCAGCAAGGGAATTCAGAAGCAGTCTGAGAGCTTTGCTTACATAATAGGTTAAATCCAATTTACACACCAGTGAGCTACTTTGTTAGTTTTCATAACATTTTTCTAATTGGGTGACATTAACACAACAACCCCTTAATAGGATGGTATTATAATTCTATCTCATACAAAATGAAGTTGGGATTCTTGTAAGTCTTGTGATTTCATGTAAATTGAGCTTAGAAGGCAGGAATAAAACTTAAGACTAAATGCAACATACTTTTGGTGTTTTGATCTGCATTGTAGCATTTCAACATATGTTGTTCTGTCATCAACCTTCAATAATTTTATGTCTGATCAGTATAATTTTCACAGTGCAGTGATGACAGCGTCATAGGAAAACTTTTTTTAAAGCACCCTAACACAATAGTAGGTTCTTAGTATAAATATCAGTTGTATTCAAGGCAGAGCAGATGTTAAAGGGCAGCACTGGTGTCCTTGGTGGTTTCAGTGCTCTGAAGAGTCTGGAATTAAATAATGTGTTGGGCTCCAAGCCTGCCTGTGCTTTCCCTTCTCCAGCCTGTACCAGTCACACGGAAGCTGAGCCAGAAGGAGCAGCGAGACTGTGAAGTGATTCAGAGACTTATCAAATCTTATTTCCTAATTGTCAGGAAGAGCATCCAGGACAGGTATGGGGGCCAAAGGAGCATGCTTAGGCAAAATGTGTGTCCAAAAGGGCAAAATGAATCAAGAGGTGTATGGGGGGGGGGGGGGGGGTGACATGTCTATTAGGGTTTATGCAGACAAGAAGGCAGTTTGTATTTTTGATGAGGGAGGGAGATGAGGAGACTGAATGTTTATCAGATACAAAAATGTGTGAGGGGGCTGCATTGATGAAGGCTGCTTAGACTAGTGTATTGTTTGGGAGGGGTAGTGCTTGGTTTCTTTCAGCTGCTATCTGTCTGTCTCTTCATAGTGTCCCTAAGACTATCATGCATTTCCTGGTTAATTTTGTGAAAGATCACCTGCAGAGTGAGCTTGTGGGGCAATTATACAAGGCTCAGCTGCTGGATGGCTTACTAACTGAGTCCCAGGATATGGCTCAACAGCGCAGTGAGGCCACGAGCATGCTCAAGGTAAGAGAAGGGACAGTAACATAAATCCTGCAGTTCTCAGTAAGGTTGCCTCTCTCCATCAGTGGGCACATGGGAATAAGGCATTCTGGATAATGCTATCTAGCCTAATCTATTTCTGTCAGTGGATCCATAGTAATGTTGAATTTGGACTATGGATAATGCCCCCTTATCTACTTTTATGTAGTAATTGAAAGATGTGCCACGGAGAAGATGGATTTTTCTTGGTGTGATAGGACCTTCACTGCCTATTTTATCTGGTTCTGTTTTCCTTACAGGCATTACACAGAGCCAGTCAGATCATCTCTGAGATCAGAGAGACACAGCTTTGGTGAAAGACCTACAGCTGAGAATGATTCTTGGAAGCCAGAGCACTTGTGGACATTGTCCCAGGCTTCAGTGCAAGTGGCGCCTTTCCATCCTGTGTCCTGGAACATGTCGGCACTTCCGCTCACTCTTCCATCATGTTGTGGATGACCTCAGCAAGCTCTCCTCCTTATATGAGTCTTCATTTCTTGTCATATGCTCTGGCTGACATATCAAAACCTCTTCCTCCTCCGATCAGCCTCCTTTTCCCATCATGACCTGGATGCTATTTTTCTTCCACATTTATTACTTATTAATCAGTCAAGTGTTTTCCTCCTCCCACAAGGCTAGGAATACTGCCAGAGTCCAGAACTGAGTCTGAAATTGAAAGAACACTTGTAAATGCGTGTAGCGCTCTGCTCCATAATAGTTAGAGTAATCTGGGTTCTTCTAAGTTGGTCTAACAGATAATGGTATAGCTTGCAAAAAATAATTACATCCCAGGATATAAAAATCACAGAAAGTGGCTTGCTACGTTGGAGATTAAAATAATGTTTTAAACATATAGCGTGCAATGTTACAACAAACCATGAGCAGTTGCTATTGATGTTTCTACTTGCATAAAGAAATATAAGAAAAAAAATAATTCATTCACTTAACAAGACCTACGTCTGGTTGATATTATTCTGCACTTGCCAAATGCAAAGTGGCTGCCTTGCAGTGTGTAGTACATAGTTGTCCTTGCTACCCATTTTGGTGTTTTAGATCTGTCATGCAACAGATGTGCAACTCACATATGATGATAACTTTTATTTGACAAGACATAGAATTTGTTTCAGTACATCTACAATTGGCAATACCACGTCTTTTGGTTATATCTGTGTTACACTAGTGGGTATCTTGAAAGCCTTCCTTTCTCTGTACATTAAACTATGACATCAGAAGTTTTCTAGTTCTATCAAAAGGCCTTGGGGAGCAGACACAGCATGATGGTCCCTCATGCTCCTCCATTATTAGGGTGACACTACAGCTGTATGTTGGGATGGCCAGGCTGAACCAGCCCTTAGCTATGGAAATTTTAGTTTCTTCTGTTCTGACTACAAGTGCCTGCATGCACTGTGAGTAAAATCAGGACTAGCTCAGACAGTACCTTTAGACAGGAAGCACCCTATCTATCATCATCAAATGCTATCTTCTACATGCAGGTCAACAGCTATAATGCACCAATTTTCTCTGTGCTCAGCTTTCTTCTTTGTGTCACCCATATTGCCAGATCTTGACCAGTTTTTAATGTCATTGGGCCAGATTGTTCTTTGCTTTCCTCACTTGTTTACCCTTTATCTTGCCATCTAGTACTAGATTAGCTAAATTGCCACCATGCTCAGTGCTCCAAATTCACATTTTGGAGTGAAATAAAAAAAATGCCGGTGTTTCATGTCCAAAGTGATGTGCTGTGAGGGAAAGCATAGGAGCACAAACATGGCAGTGATTGAGTACAAGCACATTTCTGCTGTGCTTACAGCTCTTTGAATAAGAAGCGCATATCCTGCTTATAGCCACAAGATTAAAGTGTGCACAGACTCTTAGGGGCGGCATCACTTCTGCCTGTAATGCAGCAGTGGGAGATTCAGCAGAAAGGGCAGGGAGCAGGAGCTATGACCATAAGCTAACGCACAGTCCTTCTCCCTTTGTGACTGTAACTTCCTCAGCATGGTTTTAGGTCTTTGCTATCATTCTTGTCTGTTTGCTTGTTGGTTTTGGCTGGGTAGTTTTCTCCTGTTCCTTTGGTTCTGATTGAGCTTCCAGCTCAAACTCTTTTGGGTTACGGGGCCATAAGACTTCGCAACTACTCTGTATTTTATAATACTCCACCTCGCTCTCACACTGTCACCAGTGCTTTCTTTATTCCACACTTTTCCATCAAAGAGCTCATAGCATGTTACAACAATAACTAAGTAATGAGCCAAAAAGGAGAAACAGGTAGACTTCATTATAACAGTGGGGGCAAGGACCAAGCTAGTTTGCAAGAAAGCATAGCCCCAAGGTAGGCAGCAGTTATTTTTATGTTTGGAAAAGTTTCAGAAAGCCAGGTTTTTACTAGTTTTCTGAAAGGTTTGTAGTTGATGATGGACCTGCTCCCGAGCAGGCCCTTTCTCTTGTACTTGTGAGACACCTGTCCGATCCTTAGGAGCTGGCACAGCTAGTTGTGCTTGTGGTACCGAGCGCAGGAAGTGGGAAGGAACATGTGGGTTCAGGTAGAGTGGGGCCCAGCTTTGGAGGACCTTGAAAACCAAGATCATGATTTTGAACTTGGTAGTATATTGGGAGTCAGTGCAGGGATTTTGTGTCAAATTTGTCTGCATTCAGCATCATTCACACTTTAGTATTCTGTATTAGTTACAAGCACCTGGTACTTTTTTTTTTTTTTTGAATCCCAATGTAGGGTGAGTTGCAATAGTCTAAGAGGGAGATCATGTAGGCCTGAATAATCATAGCAAAGGCAGGGCCTCAAAGAAGAGGTAAATATGCTATAGTTGATGCAGTGGGAAAACCATTACCTTATCCACTGCCAGGATCTGAGCTTCGAGTCCTGTACAAATCCTAGGCTACAAGCTTGGCTGCTGAAGAGTTATCCCTTTGAGAAGTATCTCGGGTCCTTGTTATCCAGCAAGAGTACTTCTGTCTTTTGTGGATTCAGTTTCAATTTATTGTGATACAGCCAACAGGAGATCTTTTCCTGATACTCAACTTCAGTTGCTGATCAGTTTGTCAGGTTCAGAACCAAGACGGCCAGAAACTGAATATCATGTTAGCTTCCCAGATCCTCATGTTTCATTAGGGCACCACCTAAGATTAAAACAAAATTGCCCACTTCTCTATTCAATTTCTTCCTACTCTTTCCTATTCTTTTGATGTTCCTGGTTTCTTTTCGTACTAACCTGTGAATGATATAGGAGTAGACCTTAACCATGATAGGCCAATGATGTTTCAATAATGTGATGTCTTTTTGGAAAAATTTTTAATTAATTAATCCCCTTATCAAACACTAAATGTGAGCCCCACCCCCTGCAGCTACTCGATGTTGCCATTGAGCAACAGCTGGGTTTCCTTTCCCTTTGAGGGCTGTGAATGCAGCTTCCATGGCATCCCTAGCCCCAGCTGACTCAGGAAGTAGAAGTCTCACCTGGGAATCAAACCCACTTCTGCATAACACTTGCCATGGAACTATTGGGCTAGCCCCTTGCTACAATTTTGTGATTGTTGTAGAATATCTTGTCTAAACCCCATGCCTCGTATGCTCTGCTGTTGCTGAGAACCTGGCACATGACCTACCACAAGGTGAGGAATACTCCAGGACTGGTGCAGCTATATGACAAATCCTGCGACACACTTATTTTTTAATACTTGTAATGGGAGAGTTGGACTGATTGGGCCCCTGACAGTGCAGGGAGGTGGAAAGGGATAGTGGTCAGCTGTTGTAATATTTATTTCTAGAAGTGGTACAACTCTGCCCATTAATTCTGTTAATCATGATTTACATATCTATTTAGGATACCAGGGATATGGTTTTATATTTATCATGCTGCATTATTGCTTAACTCCCCTTTCAGATTCAGTAAAAGTAAGAAATAGAACTTCCAGCCTCTCCCAGGGCTGACTTTAGGAGGGTATGGGGCCAGGGAATATCAACTGCAGCAGGGTCCTGGAACACTGGATGACAGGAAATTATAGTGGTGTGGATCCCAGGGACAGTTGCCTCTGTTCACCACTCCCCCTGCCCAAGGACGACCCTGAGCTCAGACAGCCCTTCCTTAAATTGCCAATTTGATGTTGGGGGTCTGTTCCTATAGAACCCCAGATGTTTAAAAAAAAACCAAAAACTTACAAATTTGCACAAATCTAGTTAAAAAATCTTACAATTTTCTTTAGTCAGGACTGCTTCAAGATTCCTGCAAAGATAAGGATGTTTTTTTGCCATAACTTAGATGCTTTCATGTGTTGAAACAGAAACCATGTTTCTTCTCTAATGTCAAACTAATAAACAAGGTTGTTTCTAAAATGTGTGCTCTTTTCTCTTAAACTAACTGCAATGCTTCTTCTCCTTAAAGATGGTTGTAGAAAAATCACTTTTTTTTTTTAGTTTTATTTGCTACAATATTTACCTCCTTATTTTTAATATAACATCTTCTTTTGTGAGTTTCATGGTGAGAGTAAGCAAATATTACTTACCTGTAACAGGTGTTCTCACAGGACAGCAGGATGTTAGTCCTCACATATGGGTGACATCATCAGGATGGAGCCCAATCATGGGAAACTTCTGTCAAAGTTTCCAGAACTTTGACTGGCCCCTACTGGGCATGCCCAGCATGGCACTAACCCTGCAGCCAGCAGGGGTCCCCCTTGATAGCTACAGGCAGTGCCGAAAAAATAAAACAACAAAACGTTACGAACCCAACACCGCCGGGCGGGTTTCGTGAGGACTAACATCCTGCTGTCCTGTGAGAACACCTGTTACAGGTAAGCAACATTTGCTTTCTCACAGGACAAGCAGGATGGTAGTCCTCACATATGGATGAGTACCGAGCTGAGGATGTCCGAACATGCACCAAAGATACCCATTGGCGTGCAACAGGCACAACAACTGGGGTGGAATTTGGTAGAGGGCATCCTGAACCCCACTGGGCAGGCAGAAGGGTGTTGGTACGTCATGTTGGAAATAGGTTACGCAGGACAGATTGGCCAAAGATGGAATCTTGTCTTCCGGCTTTGTCTAGGCAATAGTGGCTGAGGCAGGCAGGAACTGCATGGCAGGCCTGACCGCAAACCATAGCACGCGGTTACCCATAGAGCCCAGCGAGACCATCCCCCGAAAAAGCCGCCCTGATATCGAAAACGCTACCCATAAAGCCCGGGAGAGACTTACTGCCCCACTGCAGCTGTTTCCTGCTGAAACTTTTTTTTTTTTTTAAACTTTACAAAAATAAAAGGGCTTCTGCTCTCCTAAGGCCGAGGGGAGCTGTCCAGCTTCAGCTCAGCCTGAAAGCTAGGAAAGAGAGCCCTAAAAATAAAAAAAAACAGCTGCCCAGAGCTGAAAAGCCACCTAGGTGGCCTTGTGAAGGGAGGGATTTGGACCACCAGATTTGCACCTCACGGATGGGAGCCGGAGTGAGCATACAAAAAGTCACCGACCTCCAGCTCGTCCACTTCAACCAAAGAGGGAAGGGTTCCCCCACGGAACCCAACCCCCTAGGATAAATGCTCCTGAGAAAAAGAAATGGAAAAAGAAAAAAAAAAGACTGAAAAAAAAAATTCACCAGAAACCAGCCACCATTTGCTGGAGTCAGAGAAATACAGAGGAACTGCAGGTGGCACCAGTGCTTATCAAGCAGTGTCAGTTAATCTTTCTCTGTCTCCATCTGCTGGCACAGATGTTAATCCCAGGAGTCTGGAATGATCCGGGTACGTACAGGGAATTTGAGTTTTCTCTGAGGAGGGGGTCTATTACTAGCATTGTGCCTCAGGGATCAGTCCTTGAACTGATTCTTTTCAGCATTTTCATGAGCGGAAGGATTGTCAGGAAAGTTCTGCCTTTTTACCGATGACACCAAAATCTTTAACAGGATGGACAGGCAGGAAGGTGTGGAAAATATACGGAGGGATCGAACGAAGCTTGAGGCATAGTCTAGGGTCTGGCAGCTAAGATTTAATCTAAGAAATGCAAAGTAATGCATTTAAGATGAAAAACCCAAGGAAGAGGTACAGAATTGGAGGTGAAATTCTTCTAAGCATGAAGGAAGAGTGAGATCTGGGGTGATTGTATCTGATGATCTTAAGTGGCCAAATGGAGATAAAGCGATGGCAAAAGCAAGAAAAATGCTTGGCTGCATAGGGAGAGGAATGGAGTCAGCAGAAAAAGGGAAATGATATTACCCCTGTATAGGTTCCTGGTGAGACCTCACTTGGAATACTGTGTACAATTCTGGAGACCGAATCTTCAAAAGGATATAAACAGGATGGAGTCTGTCCATAGGATAGCTATTAAAATGGTCAGTAGTCTTTGTTCTAAAACATATGAGGATAGACTTAAAGATTGAAACATGTACATCCTGGAGGAAAGGGGAGATAGGACAAAGACAAACTTTATCAAAGGTTTCCATGCACAGGAGGTGAGTTGCTTTCAATGGAAAGGAGGCTCTAGAAAGAAGGGTCATGAGGGTGAAAGGAGACAGGAGTAATCCTAGGTAATATTTCCTTAAAGACAGGTTGATGGATGCATGGAACAGCCTTCCAGTGGAAGTGGTAGAGACAAAAACAGTATCCAAATACAAGAAAGGATGGGATAAATACAGGGGATCTCTAAGGGAGTGATGGGAATTATAGAGCTAAATTAATTGGACGGAGTAGATGGGCCCTACAGTCTTTTTCTGCCATCATGTTTCTAATTTGGATTGATGGGGAGTTCTGGTATACCACTGTTGCACTGACTGAGTGCGACTGGTGTGCTTTTATATTGAATAGTATGTCCAAGTTTTATGCTGTATAGCAGTAAGAAATGCATTACACTAGTCTTGTCAAGATCTGTTTGCTGATGAATCCCTTTTATTGGTATCATATGAGATAAAGAGCTGTGTCCAGTTTCTAATTGAGTTTGTTACAATAGAAGAGGAGGACATGAAAGATGGGATAAAAATGTATTTAACATTTTTATATACCAATAGCCGTTTACATATCGTACTGGTTTACATTTAACAGAATGGAGGGCCAATAAAAGCAAGTTTGCTTACCGTAAACAATGTTTCCGTAGATAGCAGGATGAATTAGCCATGCTGTCATGGGATCTGTCAATCAGGCCCAGGAGGCGGAGCTTGTCAAAGCAGAGAACAGAGCTTTGCTCTCTGCGGCTGGCGTGTGTTCCCGCGCAGGAAAGTAACGAAATCTCCTCAGTCTGTGATTAAGCATCAATGTAGTCGAAGACTTGGTGACTGCCAGGGAGGAGGGTGGGACAGCATGGCTAATTCATCCTGCTATCTACGGAAACATCGTTTACGGTAAGCAAACTTGCTTTTTCCCGTCGATAGCAGGGCTGAATTAGCCATGCTGTCATGGGAGTCCCAAGCTCCCGATCACGTTATTTATGATATATGTGTTTGTACGTGATCTTTGGCAGTGTGGCAGTCACCGTGTATTGGAGGACAGAGATTGCAGTACTGCTTGTCCTATTGTCGCATCGGTGGCTGTTTGTTGGTCAAGGCAGTAGTGAGATGTGAAGGTATGCAGTGATGACCATGTAGCTGCCTTGCAAATGTCTATAGGTTGCACATTCTTCAGGTGTGCCAAGGAGGTTGCTACTGCTCTAACTTGGTGAGCTTTAGGAGTAGAATGTAATTGTAAATTCTGTTTATCATAGCAGAATTTGATGCACTGTACTATCCAACTGGAGATGGTGCGTTTAGCCACTGGTAGTACAGGTGCCTTCGGGTCGAAGGAAACAAAGAGTTGAGAAACCCGGGAGTCCGAGTTTGTTCTTGCTTTGTAGTGTGTTAAAGCTCTTTTACAATCTAGTGTGTGCAGTAGTTTTTCCCTATCGTTTACGTGCGGTTTAGGGGAAAAAGGTTGGTAATTCCATTGTCTGATTGAGATGGAATGGGGTAACTACCTTCGGTAGGAAAGATGGGTGAGTTCGGAGAACTACCTTCTGGTGATGGAATTGCAAGTATGGAGGATAATGGACCAAAGCCTGTAACTCACTAACTCTTCGTGCTGATGTTACTGCAACCAGGAATTCCACTTTCCATGTGAGGTATTTAATGTGTGCTGAATCCATGGGTTCAAATGGGGAAAGCATGAGCTGTTCCAGAACTATGTTGAGGTTCCATGGAACTGGAGGTTTGGATACAGGAGGACAAATGTGCGTTAATCCCTTCGTGAAACGAGTCAGTAATGGGTGATTGGATATAGGCATCTCATTGATTGGTCTATGATAGGCACCTATGGCACTGAGGTGAATTCTGATGATGTTGCTAGACCAGCTACATATAGTGTATGAAGATAATAAGTAACTGCGGTGAGCAGTCCAATGGTGGTACACCTTTGGAAGTGCACCAGGCAGAGTAACGTTTCCATTTGTAGCTATAATTTTTCCTGGTTGAGAGTTTCCTCGATTCTAACAAAATGAATTGTGTTGAAGTGGAAACTCCTTGTTCTGTTAGAAGGAGCCTCTCAATCTCCAAGCTAAGTGTAGAGATGAGTGTAGCGGGTGTAGAAGTGTTCCTTGATCTTGACAGAGAAGATCTTGTCGATCCGGTAACGGAATTGGATCCTGGATGGATAGCCGAAGCAGGAAACTGTACCATGGCTGCCTCGGCCAGGCCATGGTACAGTACAGTACAAGTTGAGCTTTGTCCGCTATACATTTCTGAATTGTTCTTGTTATGAGAGGTATGGGAGGAAAGGCATACAAAAGGCCTGTCGTCCACGGAATGAGGAAGGCATCTTGAGCGATCCTGAATTTGCTTGGTCTTATCGAGCAGAATCTGGGAACCTGAGCATTGATCTCTGTTGCAAAGAGATCTATCGAAGGTGTCCCCCACTGCATAAATATGTCTTGGGCTATTTCTGTGTTGAGTGTCCATTCGTGAGGATGAAAGATGCGGCTTAGTCTGTCCGCTTTTGTGTTTGCAACTCCCGGTAGGTAAGTTGCTTGAAGATGTAGGGAATTTTGGTGAGCATGTTCGAAGATCATCAGGGTCTCTTTGCAAAGGGACCATGAACCGGACCCTCCTTGTTTGTTGATGTAAAACATCGCTACTTGGTTGTCCGTGTAGATCATGACCCTGCGTCCTTTCAGGTGGTCTTGGAACACTCGTAATGCATTGCAAATCGCCCTGAGTTCCAATAAATTTATTTGCAGGTTCTGTTCCGAGATTGTCCATAACCCTTGTGTTTCGTAAATCTCAAGGTGTGCACCCCAGCCCTTGTGAGACGCATCCGTGGTTAGGACTGCATTGTGAGGAGGGGGGGCTGAATAACGCTCCTTTGGACAGGGTGGAGTCTAGGAGCCACCATATTATATCTTTTTTCATTTCGGCTGTTAGCGATACCTTCTGCGTCAATGGTTGTGAATGTTGTTTCCATTGACGTTTTAGTCCCCCATTGTAGGTACCTCATGTGTAGCCTGGTGTTCGGAACAGTGAAATTCGCTGCTGCCATGTGGCCCAGGACTACCAAAACTTGTCTCGCCGAAGGTCTCTGAGTATGATTCAAGGTATAGAGAAGGTGACGGAAATGTGATATTCTGTCGTTTGGGAGGTACGCTCTGTTGCACGTAGTGTCCAGGTATGCACCTATGAACTGCAACTGTTGTGTTGGTTGTAGGTGTGATTTCTGAAAATTGATCACCAATCCTAGTTCTTGTATACAGTGTATCACCCGATGGAGGTGATCCCGTAAAATGCTTGGAGTCGGGCCAAGTATGAGCCAATCGTCCAGATATGGAAAGATGGTTATACCCTGTTTCCTGAGATGAGCCACCACCACTATCATGCATTTGGTGAATACCCTGGGTGCAGCCGAAAGGCCAAAGGGAAGAACTTTATACTGGTAGTGTTGATGTCTGTAGCGAAAGCATAGGTAACGCCACGAGGATGGATGGATTGGAATGTGTGTGTAAGCATCTTTGAGGTCGATTGAGCACATCCAATCGGTTTGAATGAGAGGAAGAATTGACTTCAACAACACCATTTTGAATTTCTCCTTGGTGAGAAATTTGTTCAATTCCCTTAGGTCTAATATGGGGCGAAGTCCACCCGACTTCTTGGGTATGAAGAAGTACGGGGAATAAAATGCTGCTGAATTGGAGTTTGGGTGAATGTCGAATCACTTGTTGTTTGCGAAGTAAAGCAATTTCCTCCCCCAGTTGTGGATGGGAATTGAGAGTGTGGAAAGATGAGGCAATATGGGTTTTGTGAGAAATTGGAGTTGGTAACCGTGACGTACTATCTCCAAAACCCATTGATCTGATGTTATTCTTTCCCAGGCTTCCAGGCAAGAACGAATTCTGCCTGGAGGAGCTTGATGTTGTGGTGGCGGCTGAGTAACTAAAAAGATGAAGTCGTTTTCACTGCAGTAGCCGGCTGTTGTGCCTGCTGTCTCTGGTTACGTGGTTTACCTCTTCGTTGGTTTGATGTATTGTTTTGTGGAGCAGGACGCTGGTAGGAAGGGTATGGTTGGGTACGAAAAGATTGATAAGATCTATAGGGTCTCCTGGCATATGATTGCCTACGAGTAGATCCCATATAATGACGTGTAGTCGAGTAAATAGGATGCGATGTTATTGATTGTACTGCTAGAGCTTCTTCTTTTAATTTACTTACTGCATCCTGGAATCTTTCTCCAAATAGGTTATCCCCCGTACATGGGAGGTTTGTTAGTTTCTCGTGCAAGTCTTCTCGTATTGAACTTGAACGTAACCATGCTAGTCTGCGGGCTGCAATGGCTGTTGCAGATGCCCTGGATGATGTTTCATGTGCTTCATAGATTGACCTCAAGAGATGTCGAACACTCTTCCATATCATAAAGAGGCTGAGGTATCTGTTCCGCCACTGAGGAATGTATACCCTTCGTAGCTTGCATGCACTCGTATAGATATTGTACCATGTAGAATTGATGTTGCATAATTCGTGCAGTCAACATCAAGTTATGGTATATTTTCCTGCCAAACTCATCTAAATATTTGTTGTCTTTCCCCGGTGGGTAAGAGGAATGGGACCTTGTTTTCTTGAACCTTTGCATCGCTGACTCTACTACAATTGAAGCATGAGGTAATTGTGGTAGAGTGTACAGTGATGCTTTCTTCATACGAAATTTTATGTTAGTTTTCCTGGAAACTGCTGGAATGGTATAAGGAGCATCCCAGGACTTTGTAAGACTGAATGTAAGATCTCTTGTGGTGGAAGAGATGTTGGTTCACCTGGAGTATCAAAAATCTTTAGAAGACAAAGGGTTTCTGCTCTAGGGTCTGTTTCCTTTTGGACCTCTAGATGCAGTATTGTACCCAATTTTTCTAGGAATTTTGGTATGTGAGGTCTTCCGGAGGGGAATACGGTTCCTGAGGCTGTTCTTGCGGATCCGATGGAAATCCCGTAGATGATGATGGTGATGTTTGTGTTGAAGGAGAGTCAAAGGATGTATCCTGTATATGAGCGGGGGAGGCTGGTTGGTGTATTATGGGAGATGTCGGCGGTTCTACCGACGGCTCCGTATTAAGTTGTGCTTTGTCTTCCGGAGAACTGTCATCAGCAATATTAGACATTTTGAATGATGATTGAAGCGTTTCATAAAACCCTGCTAACGACTAAGATAATTGATAAAAAGCGTCTCTCGTATGAGGGGGCATTGCCATACGATTATCTTGCTTTTGTGAAACATTTGCTTTAAGGTCCATTGGGTTACTCTGAGTTGAAGTATTAGGTACCTTTTTGTCAGTTTGTATTTTATTGTCTGTTATGTTCCTAGAATCTTCAGTATCTGTAGAAGTGGTGGAGGAAACCACCTGTATTACCTCTTTCCTTGAGAAGGTGTTAGAAGGTAGTTTAAGAGATGATTTAGAAGTCGAAGGACTTATTTCCCATGTAGCGCTCTTCTTTGTCGGTTTCTTACGGTGAGAGTGCCGTGAGTGTTTATGATAATCACTAGCCGACGAGTCTGTATGACTTGTATATGCTGTGGTATCCGCTTCAGAAGAAGAACTTTGTGAAGGGTAATGTCGTCGTTTCAATTCCTTCTTTGATAGTTGAGGTGAATAATTATGCTTTTTATGCGCAGATTTAGATGTATGCGCAGATTTAGATTTATGCGCGGATTCAGATGTATGCGCAAATGTAGATTTATGCGCGGATATAACTTTATGCACGGTTTTACCTTTGTGCGCGGATGTAGATTTGTGCGTGGATACAGGTTTATGTGCATATTTTCCTGAATCTGTGCGCACCAGGGTTATCGGCGCCGATGTCTTCGGTGCCGTGCGCATTGATGTTACAGGAGACAGTGCCGTACGCGCAGAAGTCTTCGGCACCGTGCGCGTATTTGATCGGCGCGGTGGGTTCTTCTGCGCCGAACTCGCCAGTCTTGTCGAGGTGTTCGGGAATCGCTCTCCCGGCGCCGATCCCCTATTATGCGCAGATGGCGCCGTAGGCGCTGAAGGTGTCTGTGCCGAGGTTTCTGGCACCGATATGGGACGTTGTGGCTCTGCAGGCACTGAGGATTTCTTAGAATCCATTGGCCTTCGTCGCTTTACATTCTCCTTACCTCCAAGGGTGGAGGATTGAGGATCGGACGACAAGGTTCTCTTTTTCGATGGAGCCAATGAAGTTAGCGGGCCAGGCGACGAGCGAGCTTCCGACGGGTCCCTTGAGGCAAAAAGTTCTTGAAATCTATAGGACCTCTGTTTTAGTGCTCTAGGTGACATTTTTGAGCAAAATTCACAATCTACCTGATTGTGATTTGGTCCTAGACACCTGTAACATCAATCATGTCCGTCCGTGATAGACATTACTTTCCCGCAACTGCAGGGTTTAAACTCCGACTTTAACATTTTAATTCTGTTTTTAAACTGAGGAGAAAACAGCTCCGCGTGCGTTCCCGCTCGCGGAAAAAACAGACTGAGGAGATTCCGTTACTTTCCTGCGCAAGAACACATGCGCAGCCGCAGAGAGCAAAGCTCTGTTCTCTGCTTTGACAAGCTCCGCCTCCTGGGCCTGATTGACAGATCCCATGACAGCATGGCTAATTCAGCCCTGCTATCGACGGGAAAAAGGGTGTATCCTTTACAAAAAACACAGAACAGCAAACAGGTAAACATCAAAAAAGAAACTATGGTTAAGCATTTAAATTGTAAATAATAAATAAGGTAGTAAGCAATTTGCAAGAGTAAGAAATGTGTATTTACAGGGAGAAATATAATTTTTTTTTGGCAGACGGTTCAAAGTAGAGTTTTGTTTTAGCATACGATTTAAATGGAAATTGAAAAGGGGAGTGGGGTGGGAGGAGGGAGGAAAAGAGGCACATGTTCTTAGTCCTATGCACTGAAATTGGGCAAGAATCATAGAAGGGTTACAAAGGGAAGGGAGGAGGAGGGGTAGTAGAGGAAAGTGGAATTAAAGGCATGTGAAAAATAATTGAGTCAAGAGATCTGCTGTCAAAGGCAACGAGATTGGCTGAATCGTCAGCCAAAAGTGTTTTGATCTCACAGCACCTGTGCACGCACTATCATACATCTAAACCAGATACTGAATTTCCAATGAAGATACCTAGTCTAAATTCCAACAGTGTTTATTCCAATAGTTAATTAAAACATATAACTTACTAGTTGCAGTCTTGAGTGGGAGGGAAAAGGAGAGGTTGATCTCAGGTTCCGAGCACTGACTCCAGAGTTGAAATAGCTGTTGTAGGAACTGTACTGGAGATTTAAGTACACCTATTATAGGTCTGTCTGTGTTTGTCTGGTAAAAGGAAATGTGTTCCTAAGGAATAGAAAAGATGAGACAGCTTTTCTCAGAAGCCCCAGCAAGCAAGAACCAATATCTGAGCCAATAGGAAGTGTCCAGAATCAGTGGGAGCTGGAAACATGTGACCATAAAGTGCCAATAGCAACAAGACTACAGGATTATAGGGGTTTCTAATCCTTCTGTGGCATCACATTAGTTTACGAGCAGGAACAGAACTTTATATATACAACAAACAAATCTGCTCACAGTTAATGGGGCAGAACAGTAAAAGCTTCTGTCTCCCTCCCTCTTTTCTAGGTCCTATGTGATGCTAGATAGATTACTATTGGCCCTTTTATGGAAAAATGCTACTCCTCTTATAGCACTGTGGAAATTGAAATTAGTTAACGAAGATGGAGGGGTGAGATTCCTCAACTTATTTAATTATTATAGAGCCTTTTTTATTTGTTATGGTGTACAATGGGTTATTGATGAAGGGATGGCAGGGTGGAAGGGAAATAGAACAAAAAGTCACTTACAAGGGACAAAAGAAAAGGATAAGTATGGGGGAAAAAAAGTGAAAGTTTGCTGGGCAGACTGGATGGACAGTTTGGTCTTCTTCTGCCGTCATTTCTATGTTTCTATGTGTCACGATTTCTGCCCCGAGATGGTTGCTGCTGGAAAGTGACTTGGTTTCTCCTATGCCCTTAAGCTTGTTGCCAGGCATGTGTCTTTCTAAACATCTAAGGATGATCCCAAGTGTTTCTGCTACTCATTTTGCTTTCTGTGATTTGGACTCTGGGCTAAAGTGTCCTTGGAATTCTAGGCTTCTCTCTACTTCAAGCCCTTATTGAGGATCAATAAAGCTGTGATTAACTGGCCAATGTTGCAATCTATGGGAATATGGTTGCTGGAGCACATTCTAGAATCGGGAGGGATCCTCTCTTTTGAGTCATTGATGCAGAAGTATGATTTGCTCCTTTCTTATTAATAGATTTAATTGAAGCACTGTTAGAGGTCTCAGATTGGAACAGCTGGAGATTATTTCTGAACTTTTCAGTAAGGGCAGGAGAGGCGGCAGCCGGAGAGGAGCCCTTCTGCGTGCTGGCTTTGGGCTGCTTCTTTTTGGGAGCCACGGCTTGTTAAAGAAAAGGAACCAAGAAAAAAAAAGAAAGGGGGGGGCAGACAACAGGGAAAAACCAAAAGCTCCAAAAGGTCCTCTAAGGACAATTGCCTTCTATCCTAAGGGGGGGGGGGGGGGGGGGGGGAGAACAGAAAAGAGATAAGGCAACTAGAGCCGAACTCAGAGAAAGGAGGGGCAGGGGAAGGCGAGAAGTGAAAGGAAACCCCTTGGGAAAGAAAAGTTCCCTAAGGAGGCAGAAACTCTCTGCTTTGTTAAAGAAAAGGGGGGGGGGGCGCGGGGGGCACTAGCACTTATGAATAGTTTGGGGGAAAAAGTTAAAGACTAAACCAAAACTGAAAGCAAAAAAAAGAAAAGGAAGTCTACAATTAGGACAGGGGGAGGAGCCTATTTTCAAGGCTGGGTCAGGGGGCCCCTTAAAGAAAAATAGGGAGAAATACAAAATAAAAGGGTGCGTTCTCTCCTCCGGCGCCCTCTAGTGAGGGCACCAAAGACAAATTAAGATACGGGGGGGACACCATGAAACAGAAAGGCTACAGTTGCCCTGTGGCCTACTGCCCACTTCCTTCCCACTTACCTTTCTTGTTGTCTCTTACCTGAGGGTTGGGCGCAGCATCCTGCCAGTAGCGTCTGGGTTTCCAGCCACCTTCAGTCTCCTCCACGGGGAGGGGGGGAGTCGACAACCCCATGGGGGGGCCCTGATCCGCCTTCTGTGCGTGGGGGGGGAGTCCCTTTTGAGATCGGGTAGGGGAAGGGGTCCCTCACCCCCCTCGCTTTGTTTCTGAGGGGAGGGAAAGGGGACACCCAAAAAGTGCACAACTTAAAAGTAAACTATAACGGAAAGAACTTAAATCTTAAGGATTAAATCAAACTGGGGAGGGGAGCAGAGCACTCCGTCCACTGCCCACCGGTGGGCGAACTCCTCCATCCGACCGGCAGACAGGGCACAGAAGTGCTCTGCTGTGAGCCGGGCGCGCACTGCTCTTTGGAAGAGGACCTCGCAGTCGAGGGATCTACCCCCGGCCAACTTCTCCTGCCGCGGCTGCCAGATTGAGTGTCTGGCAGCGGACAGGAGAAAATTGACCAGGTTGTCCCTCTAGCACAGAGGCCCTATCCTGGATGCGCGCCCGTAAATCAGGAGGTGTGGGGTGAAATGTAACCAAAAACCCAGAAATAAAACCTTCAAAAAGGACAGGAAGAGGGGGGGGGGGGGGGGGGTGTCAGCCTGGCACACTGAAGCCCCAGGTGGAACACATCCTCCTCCTGCCTGTTTTTTTTCATTCTGCAGGCAGCTGTGGCCCAACCAATTAAGGAATTGAGGCCAACTGCCTGCAGCAGCCCCACCAGAAAAAAAAAGCCAACTAAACCTCCGCTAACAACCAAATTCAAACCTCCTAGGGGGAGAGGAAAGGGAACAAAGCAAAAAAAAAAATTCAGGAAGGTGAAAAAGGAGCAACCGAGGAACCAACCCAACACAAGAAAAACAACAAGGTATGCCACAAATTTTCAAAGTAGTTTAAAATGAAAATAAAATGAAGTGGGAAAAAAAGGACAATCCCTGGGGGCAGCCTTCCTTTTTCTCCCTTTTACACCCCCTTGTTCGCCTCTTCTCAAGTGCCTGCAGGGCTTTGCAGCCTCTACCCCGAGGAACAAAGGACCTCAGGGAGAGGAGGAAAAGGATCTATTTTTCAAGGGAAGGTTGGGGTGGGGGCGGCCTGGCGACTCCGCCCCTTAAAGGGGTAGAAAATTGTTCTCTTCTCTGGTGCCCCCTAGTGGGGACACCGGAGCCTAATACTGGGTGGGAAAGAAGGGAAGTAGGGGTCCTTGAAAAACTAAAGGCTGCAGGTTGCCTCGCGGCCCAGTTCTGCTGGCCAATCTTCCTCCCCATTTCCCCAGCCGCCACCTGTTGTCCCCAAACAATGGGAGTTGGCCCCTAATCCACCTTTAATAAAAATGGGGGGTCACCGACCATTCTTAAAGGGGGGAGAAACTGGGGGGAATGGGTCGCCTCTTCAGGGGTGGGGGAGAGAATAGGAAAGGGGGGGGCCCTCTACCGCTCCACTCTCAGTGGAAGGTAGTGAGGGGGAGTGAAAAGAGCACCCAAAAGTGCACAAATTAATTTTAATACAAAAAAGAATTTAAATGTTCAGGATCAAATCAAACTGGGGAGGGGAGCAGAGCACCCTGTCCACTGCGCACAGGTGGGCAAATTCCTTCACTCGGCTGTTGGATGACATCACTCATCTTGTGGGTGATGTCATCCAATGAAGAAAAGATGATTTATATTCAGACAACAACCAACAAGGAATGAATTACATAGTCTGGGTAAACAAATAAGCATGGGTGTAGCTTGCTTGTTATGGCGCTTACTACCCCGAATCAATTAAGCCTGATACTTCACTTGGAATACATATCCAGCGCAGCTCACTGCTTCAATGGCAGGGGAGAATGAAGTAAAGAGGATTTATATTCAGACAACCAACAAGGACTGAATTGCACAGGCAGGGTAAACAAGCGTAGGAGTAGCTTGCTTATTATGGCGGTTACTATCCCAAACCAATTAGCTAGATACTTCTCTTAGATGCAGCTCCAGTACTGCTGTCTGCATCGTTGGTGGGGCTGGAAGGGAATTGGAACCAAAAAGTTACAAATAAGGGCCCTGACCTCAGCGGTCAGAGTGACAGATAAGTATGAAAACAAATAGGTGTGAAAGCTTGCTGGGCAGACTGGATGGGCCGTTTGGTCTTCTTCTGCCGTCACTTCTATGTTTCTATGTTTGTGTGGCTGTTTGAGATGTTTTTCACAGAGAAACCCCTTTCCTTGGAGTGAATTCAGTTTACCACTACTGTTTGTTGCCTCCCACTCAACTAGTTTCTAAGCTGGTCACTCACTTTACGACTATTATCAAGGGTGCTCAGTTTGTCTATAAGTTGCTTATGCAAAACCATGTCAAAGGCCTTGCTGAAATCCAAGTATACTATATCTAGTATTCTCCCTTGATCCAACTCTCTGGTCATGTAGTCAAAAAAGGTTCAATTAGGTTTTTACCTGTTATTTGTCTTTCCTTGAATCCTGATAGACCAGTCCAGTCATGGGATTCATCCTTCCCTCCAGCAAATGGAGGCAGAGTGCAAGCTGTTTTGGCCTGATGCTCCTCCCTATATAGACTGGTGCAGTAGGGAAGGTACCTCTTACCCAATATCTCTTTTAGCCAGAAAGGAAAATGATTGCCCTAGGGGAGGAAGAGCAACCACTTTTTTTGACTCTTGTCCTAGAGGAGCCCCCTTCTCCGCCCTGCCTCTACCTGGGAAATCAAACTGCCAGTAAGGCTGTTGCCCCAAGAGCCTTCTCTCTCTAGCTTCCTGCTGGTCCAAAATACGTCTACCATTTGCTAGGAGTAGAGAACTTCCGATGCCTTCCCTGGAGAGGCGTCACACCAAATAGCTTGTCCGCTGCCTCCATCTGCTGCTAAGTGGGACGAATCCCACTTGTCTGGACTGGTCTGGCAGGATAATGAGGAACTTATTATCGGGTCGATCCTGTAAGGCCGCGGTAATAACAGTGCGGCAGTGTCAGGCGCACCCTTCCTCCCCGCACGCACAGTTCTCTTCACTAACTCCACGATACTCTCCTCTAATCGCATGCAAATGCATGCCGCGGCTTTAAAGCGGTAGGGAAGGGTTATGCCCGCGTAACCCATTTTACTGTATAGGCGCTTAATACAGCGCCTATACAGTAACCAGGGTGCGCTGGTACCTGTCATTTCAAATGTCATTTCAAATGACATTTGAAATGACAGGCACCATGAAGTGAAAAAAAAAATACCAAAAATATGTAAAAACCTGAGTGTTCAAAAAAAAATTTTTTTTAAATACCTGTCGGAGGGCCGCGTGGGTCCAGGCGGCTGGCGGGCTGCGGCGGGAGCCGGGTGGTCGCGTGTTTAATCTAGGCCGCGGGCGGGTGGGCGCCTGTTCCAGGCGGCGGCGGCGGCGGGACACGCGTTAGTTCGAGACGGCGGGCGGGCGGGCGGCGGCGGGTGGTCGCGTGTTAAATCTAGGCCGGGTCGCACAGGTGCGCATTCATTCATCCAGGCGGAGGAGCCGGCGGCGAAAGCTGCCGGCTCCGCCTGAATGAATGCGCGCCTGTGCGACCCCTGCGATTCGGCGCTCAAGGCAGTCACATGCCGTGACGTCACGACATGTGACTGCCTTGAGCGCCGAATCGCAGGGGTCGCATTCATTCGGCGCATTGATTCGGCGCTCAAGGCAGTCACATGCCTTCACGGCATGTGACTGCCTTGAGCGCCGAATCGCAGGGGTCGCACAGGCGCGCATTCATGCAGGCGGAGCCGGCAGCTTTCGCCGCCGGCTCCTCCGCCTGGATGAATGAATGCGCGCCTGTGCGACCCGGCCTAGATTTAACACGCGACCACCCGCCGCCGCCCGCCCGCCGTCTCGAACTAACGCGTGTCCACCCGCCCCCGCCGCCGCCGCCTGGAACAGGCGCCCGCCCGCCCGCCCACAGCCTAGATTTAACACGTGACCACCCGGCTCCCGCCGCCGCCCGCCAGCCGCCTGGACCCACGCGGCCCTCCGACAGGCAGCCCCCACCGGCAGTGAATGAATGCGCGCCTGTGCGGACCCGGCCTAGATTTAACACGCGACCACCCGCCGCCCACCGGCCGTCTCGAACTAACGCGTGTCCCCCCGCCGCCGCTGCTGCTGCCGCCTGGAACAGGCGCCCACCCGCCCGCGGCCTAGATTTAACACGTGACCACCCGGCTCCCGCTGCCGCCGGCCGCCTGGACCCACGCGGCCCTCCGACAGGTATTTAAAAATTTTTATTTTTTTTTCTGACAGGTTTTATGTGTCCCACATCATTACATTTTCTCGATCATCTCTGTATCGCTTTTTTTTTAATTGTGTTTTATTGTTTTTGAGTGTCTTAAGCGGTGTCGATGGATTTGTTACTAGACTCACAGTCCTAACTCCTACTAGGGGGAGGCGGTAAACTAACACGTTACGGCCGCGGCAAAACAGTGCGTTACTAATGAGATAACCTGAGCGCGCGTTACAGTATCGGAGGGGAATAGCTAATTCCTTCATTATACAGCTAATTCGTTCATTTACATGCCGGGTGGGGAAGGGTTACGCGTCTGTTTTAAGAAGCGCTACGGACGCGCGAAACTGGAGACTGTATCGCTGGTTTGCCTTACGCGTCCGAATTGTGCGCAGCGAGCTCGTTACAGACGAGAAATCTTCAACTGAATGTTACTGTATCGAGCTGTATATTTGTCTGACAAGACCTATTCTCTGGTAAAACCACGCTGCCTTGGATCTTGTAATCCACTGGATTCCAGAGACTGTAGTAACCTGTGTTTTAGCAATAATTCCATTGATTTACTCACCAAGGTCAGACTCCTCCTTACTTATAGCTTTGTGGCGAAGTAACACATCCCCCTGTCTTCAGTCCTTTGGAACCATTCCCAAATCTAAAGAAACGTTAAAACATCCCTCCCACTGAAGATATTGGGCAGAATTTAAAACAGCATGATTTCAAAATTCACAACAGCAAGGCAATAATAAACTTAACATAATCCTGAGAATCTTAAAAAAAACAAAACAAAAAACATACCTTTGAAATGGGGAATCAAACAACAATCTCCTCCGCTCAGAAGCTGAGAAAATAATCTTTAGTCATACCTCAAGAAAAAACCAAAAACAACTCCATAAAAAAGCAGACCGACCTCCAGAGCCCCATATTCTTCCTTCCAGCTGGCTTTTCCCTGCTCCCCTTCAGGACTTCCAAACCTGTCCTGGGCATACCTGGGAACTCTTCAGATTTGCCCTGGCACTCAGAATTTGCATCAATCAATCACTGTTTCTCTGGGGAAACAATAAAAAGCTCTGGGCCCCTCTGTTTACTCCTCTAGCCACTCCCCCTTCAGTAAGCAAGCAGAGAATTTGGGGAGAATTTGCAGAGGGGCTGCAACACTCAACTCATTTTGCAGCTGTGATTCCAGGACTTGGACTCACTTTGCTGAGAGTAGAGTGAGGGTGCACTAGTCAGGAAGCTGTGATTTATGGGGACAATGCAAAAAAAAAAAATGCTAGGGTCAGGGAGAAAGGAAGGGGAAGAATGCTGGGGGTTATCTCTGGACCTGGGGGAGGGGGAGAAAATGTGGATTAGTGGGGGGTGATTATCGAAGAAAGAAAGCTGATATACTTTATTGCTCTCCCTCCTCCCCACTCCTAATCAACAGCAATCTCAGGTCTATCACAACTCAAAAGTTCTCAAGTATAGTCCTGGGGTAAGGGTTGCCAACTTTTTCACAGACCAGCACTAGACACTTGAAGAGCAGAGGGAGGGGGGAGGAGGTATCCCTCATTTGCATAAATTTTAGATCCTGCCAGTGAACTGCCTAAACAGTGCATACTTCTATGCATTAAAGGGCAATAATGAGCTGACAGGCTGCACACAAATAACAGCTTATCTTCCTGCCTCTCAAGGCAAAGAAGGGGGCCCCCTACCAATCAGCTGGTTCCTATTTCTTATCTCGTGGATTATTAGGAGGTGATGGGGGGTATACATTTTCTCCTCTATCTTTCTCTCATACACATTCATTCTCTCACACACATGATCCCAGAGGGTCAGAAGCATGCTGGGCAGTAAAGGGGGGGAGGGGGGGGGGGGAAAACAGAGGGGATCCATGGCTGTCAGGAGGGACAGGCAACCAATAGGTTCTTGTTTAACACCAGATAAATTCCAAGTTGATAAGGTGTGGGTGCAGAGTGAGACCTGAGAGAGGAAGGCTAAGCCTATAGAGCAACTTCCCAGACAGCTGCAGCTGAGACCTTGGAATCCATTCCCTCCCTCCATGCTCCCCACCATGTGTCTAACTCCCCTTTCCTCCTCTCTTGTCTCTCTCCTCTCTCTGTGCCTGTATCTGTCTCGGAGGCTCACTTGGTTCCTAGCCCAGCATGTTGTGAGGGCGGGGGTGGGACCAAGAGGTAGAGCCAATGGGAGCTGAGGACTGTGCTGTGCCCAATCGCCTTGCCTTATGACAACCAATCACAGCACGGGAAAAGAGGAAGGGGCAGGGTTAAGGCACAGCTCTCCTGTGATAGGTTCGGGCCCTCCCTTTCGCTTCCTTGTACTCAAAGGCTGTGGGAGCGCTGGTAAGCAGTGGGCAGCTCTGTTGTAGGAGACCACCTGTTCCTTTTTCACTATCTCTACCACTCTTTTTTTTCTCTCCTCTACTGCTGCACTAGCTTCTTCCTTCCCCCCCCCCCCAACTAAAAGAAACAGGCAGGCTTGTCTGGTTTCTTATCCTCCTCCTTCCTTTTGGCCTTGCACTGCCGATCAGCTGAACTCCGTTCCTGCTCCAAGAACAAGAAGGTAAATCCCCCCCCCCCCCCCCTTGGGATACCTTCTGGGACAGCAGGGAGAGCTGTGAAGGTGGGCACGTGGAGGGAGCGGTGCAGCCACTAAAAGGTTTGTACCTTCCATCTACTAATCGTTTTCTCTTTGCTTTTCTGGAGCTGATTAAGCCGCCACCGCCCCCCCCCCCCCCCCTACCTTCTCCCACTCCTGATTAATTTGTTCCCTTCAATAACTTCCCTCCTTAGCTTCATTAGCTTTTTCCACACCACTTTTTCTAGTCCCACAACAAGTTTTCTTTTTTTCATTTTTAAAAAGAGCGTTTTTCTTTTGCTTCCACCCCTAGTGTATGTTTGTTGAGTTAAAGCCTATAAGTTTCGTTTTCTTTCTCCCCACATATAAAGAGGCTTGAGTCAGGCAAGCCTTATTCCCTGGGTGAATTAAACACAGGAGGCTTTGGTGGTGGGGGGTTTGTTTTTTTTTCCTCCCATGTGCAGCTCCTTGCTTGATTAAGGCATCCGTAATAGCACATTCTTTTCCAACTGCTCCTCCTCCCCCCTGCAAGTACTGCTTTCTGTGGGGCCAATATAATAAGGTGCGCCAAAGCTGCCGTGGGTTTGCGAGCGCATGCACACACCACACTTTACTGTGCATGTAATGGTTTTGTGCACAAGAAAAAAAGCGCATACAGACGTGCTTACAGATCTGAGGATTTTCCTGCGCGAATGCATGCTAATGGCATGCAAACAAGGCGATTAATCGAGGGCAATGCAGGGAGCCACGCTATTGATAGTCTGGGTTTTTTAATGTGGGTTTTTTACTTCCATGGTCAGGGCACGAGTTAAGTGTCACTGCTGACGCGGGCGGGGGGGGGGGGGGGGGGGAGCGGTCTGTCGGCATCCAAGCATCCTGAAATCCACCTAGCTGAGCACCTATCTCTGCATCCGAGTGGCCAGTTTAGCTAAGGCGCCAGACAGCATAGGTTCACGACCAAATAAAGCACCTAGGTCAGCGCCGAAATAACAAGGTGAGGTAGGTGCTTCCCTTAGCGGACAGATACACGGCCAGAAGAGCGGCAAGATTGTTCTGAATTATCACCCATGAAAATATTTGCCCTGTTTTCTGCAGCACAGTTAATTGAAATATTAATACTTTCCAGGGCTCTAATTTCACTTAATAGGGAGACCTGTTCGCTTTTGTATGTGGATTATCTGCACGGGTTTTGAATGTGGATGCGACCGCTTATTACATAGGCCCTGTACCACACTTAGATATGCAAATCTTTTCAATCGTGCGTTGATTTCTGTGCACAAATCATTTGCATAATAGAAACATAGAAATGTTGGCAGAAAAAGACCAGTCAGCCCATCCAGTCTGCCCAGCAAGCTCCCACATTTATTTTCTCATACTTATGTTTCACCAACCACCAAGTTCAGGGCCCTTGTTGATTACTGTTTGATTCAAATTTCCTGCTATTGATGCAGAGAGTAATGTTGGAGTTGTATCAAAGGTGAGCATAAGGCTTAATGGTTAAGGGTAGTAACTGCTGCATCAAGCAAGTTACCCCAATGCTTGGTTACCCAGACTGCACAGATCAATGCCTTGTTGGATGTCATCTGAATGCAATTTCTCTCTTCCACATTTCCCCCTGATGTTGAAGTAGAGAGCAATGCTGTATATGCATTCAAAGTGAAGTATCAGGCTTAATTGGTTTAGGGTAGTAACAGCCATAATAAGCAAGCTACCCTCACGCTTATTTGTTTACCCAGACTGAGTAGTTCAGTCCTTGTTGGTTGTTGTCTGAATGCAAATCCTCTATTCCATATTTCCCCTTGCCGTTGCAGCAGAGAGCAATGTTGGAGTTGCATTTAGCTTATTGAATAAGGGTGGTAAACACCAGGTAGTAGCCACCCCCATGGCTCTTCTCTTCATTCCCATCCTCGATCCTTTATGGATCCACAGTGTTTTTCCAATGCCCCTTTGAAATCTTTCACAGTTTGTCTTCACCATTTCCTACGGAAGGGCATTCCAGGCATCCACCACCCTCTCCATGAAGAAATACTTCCTGACATTGGTTCTGAGTCTTTTTCCCTGGAGCTTCAAATCGTGACCCCTTGTTCTACTGATTTTTTTTCCAACATAAAAGGTTTGTTGTTGACCATGGATCATTAAAACCTTTCAAGTATCTGAAAGTCTGTATCATATCACCCCTGCTACTCCTCTCCTCCAGGGAGTACATATTTAGGTTCTTCAATCTCTCCTCATAAGTCATTTTATGAAGACCATCCACCTTTTTGGTCACCCTCCTCTGGACCGCCTCCATCCTGTCTGTGTCCCTTTGGAGATACAGCCTCCAGAACTGAACACAGTACTCCAGGTGAGGTCTCACCAAGGCTCTGTACAAGGGGATCATCACTTCCTTTCTCTTACTAGATATTCCTCTCATTATGCAGCCCAGCATTCTTCTGGCTTTAGCTATCGCTTTATCACATAGTGTCTAATGATCTAAAGTCGGCGAAACAATCACCCCAAGGTCTCACTCCTGCATAATTTTTTTTTTTTTTTTTTTACATCTCGCAGAAGCTTCAGTTGCATGTGTTGATCTAAAGCTGTGCACATAACGAGCGCCTGTGTAACTTAAGTATAGACTTTTTCCCCTTTTATTTGCAAGTCCTTGGCTGCAAGCCAAGCTAGAGTTTTTACCTCCTTCCTTGTTCTTCCCTCCCCACCAAACACTGCTCTCCGGCCCCCCCCCCCCCTCCACACTCTGGAATTTGTTGCCAGAGGATGTGGTAAGTGCAGTTAGTATAGCTGTGTTTAAAAAAGGATTGGATAAGTTCTTGGAGGAGAAGTCCATTACCTGCTATTAAGTTCACTTAGAGAATAGCCACTGCCATTAGTAATGGTTACATGGAATAGACTTAGTTTTTGGGTACTTGCCAGGTTCTTATGGCCTGGATTGGCCACTGTTGACCCTTGGTCTGACCCAGTATGGCATTTTCTTATGTTCTTATGCTACCCTGGTTGAAAAAGTGCTGTACTGCCCCCCTCCAAATTCTGTGTGTTTTGTTTTTTAACCCAATTTTTGTTGTCGTCCCCACTAACCAACACACTTTAGAAACTGTCAGTCTTGGGCTCTGTCCCAGACTCCCTGTTGCTGCCGGAAAAAAATCCCCTACTCTCACTGACAATCCAAACTGTCAAAATTGACACTCCCATGAACCTATTTTACCAAATTTACTGTCCAGATTCTATATTGTGCAATAATGCAACCCAGGTGTTCTGTCCCTCCTATTGGTACATAAAATTGATACTGGCTGGGACCTATAGCTGGCATCAGTTTGTTGTACAGAAAAACAGGCACTGATGTGGTGCCACCCAGAAAACCGTGCAAAAAAAAGACACTTGGAACCCATATAATATAAGGCCTATTGTAATGTGTGTTAGATGTGGGTTTGGCCCTTGGACAGCCTTGAGTAAACTGAATGAATGACAGCAATATAGTAAGATTCCATTAACAAAACAGTACTGACTGCACGCACTCAAACAAGAGCAATCTTATCTATGGGAAGGTAAATATTACACCAGGTTCTAAAACACCTATTAAGAAAGCAGAACAAATCAGTCTGTTCTAAATTCCTACATAGAAACTACCTGCTAGCAGAATACCTCACCTTACTTACACATGACGAACACATAAGACCCTCGCCAAATACAGAATAAAGAGACCATAAAGTATAAATAAAAATGTGTAGATAGAAACTTAACTGGAAACTGCAACAAGGCAGATCCTGTATGCATGAAGCATTGGAAAAATATCATGAAACATCAGTCCTCAAATCATCAAACAACAACAATAGTTGCCCAGATCTTCCCTCAGAGCGTTCTGATGATCTCCAACATAAGACGAGCTACTGGTTGCACTGTCAACTCCGCCACACCCGGAAGGAGGCAATTGGAAAGTGACTGTGAGCCACTTAAGTGGCCAATCTGAACCCACAAAGGATAAGTCTTCCCAGGTACTCCTGGGGGAGGGTTCTCTGCCCCAGATGTCTCATGGGAAGCCAGACATTCCAGGCTCCTCCCCTCATATTATCCTTCACAACATAGAGTATTTTTTGCGGGAACACGCAGGGCAGAGCAATAGAGTGAACAAGGCTCTTAATAAGTGGCCCAACCTAGAGTGGCCTCGCTCTACTGCGAAAGCCCTATTGGACTGCCTCAAAAAGAAAGGACTGGAGAGCTCTAGATTTAGATTTATTAAAATTTGCTAGTTGCCTAACACAATAAAGGCCTAGGTGACGTACAAAGTAAAACATCCATAAAAAAGTTACACATGATTAACAGTTACCATCAACCTGTATGTTACACACAACTGATGAACAAAACAGATGAAACAAAAACAAATAGACCTGAGAGTATGCCTTAGTATGGGAGGTAACAAGCCCGTAGTGATTAAAAGCAAGCCTTCTTAAAAAGGAAGGTATTCAGAAGATGCACTTCTTCAGGAAAGTAATTTCATAGTGTGGGAGCTGCCACTGAAAAGGTGGATTCTTTGCTACAAAAAGATGAACTTTTTTGAAGAAGGGACCTAAAACAGGCCTCTCTGAGAGGATATAAGCTGTTATGAGGGTTGGCATAATTTAAGTAGGGCATTTGACTGGGGCAAGTGCCCAACTGTAAGAGTTTAAATACAGTGAGACCCATTTTGTACTCCATGCACTGTTATATGGGTAGCCAGTGTAATTCTGTAAGTGTGAGAGTAAGGTGCATATATCATTTCACCCCGGAAATCGATCAAGCAGTAACATTAAGAAGAAGTTGAAGAGGACGCAATGTGATGTCAGGAAGGCCTAAATAGAGGCCATTGCAATAGTCAATTAAAAGAAAAATGGAAGCTTAAACAACAAAGGTTCCATCTGCAATTGGAGAGGGACTCCAGCACTGCAGTAAACCACTTTTGACAGAGGATGGCTCTGACTATCAGCACTTTTAACACCAATGACTGAGGGATAATCGCCGCAGGAGCTGGGTACTCTTTATCAGGAGGGGAGGGTACTCTGTAAGTCTCCAGTAGGAGATACATTCTGCTTCAGAGCATGCTACAGGCGTGCACGGCAGGGCGTTTTTCAGCCACTCCAAACGTGCCGGGGGAGTGGTAGCCCTGCTCATGGGAGTCCCTGCAGGCCGATATGCTGGGAGTCCGATCTGTCATGCCAGGTTCGATGCTACATTTGCGGCTCCAGGTTGAGGGCTGCACGATCAATGTGTACACACTGACCAAAGATGCTGCCAAGTTCGTGTTCTTTTACTGGTCCTATTGCAAACCTTGGATGTGATGGAAGAAGTGGTGATTGGGAGTGACTTTAACCGCACCCTCAAGAGCCTCAACCATAGCAGTCTATGGAATCGTACTGCCTCAGTCACATGCTTGAGGGAGATGGTTGCTTGTGTCTCCCTGGCTGATGTCTGGTGGCCCCAGAAAACACAAAGGTAGGCGATCTAAGAAAGCCGTTAGGAAATACAAGAAAAAATAGATGCCTTTGGTCTTTTTCAAATCCTTTATTGAAGTGGAGACGTAAAAGAATGATATAGCCCGACTCTGGCCGAGTTTTGCTGTTTATAACAGCTGCCTCAGGGGCTTATATGTACAATCATGGACTCTTGGTGTTTGGAACAAGTCGTGTACTTGATTATTAATTGTTTGTGTCTGTTTGATCCGCAACAATATTAGATCTTATCGCTTGTACAGTCAATCATATTTTTGTGAATGCAATGTATCTAATAGCTCCTGGATTCAACAATTACATTGCTAGCGGAAATGGTTAATACTCCTTACAGTCCACTTCTGGATGCGGGTCTCCATTTCCACTAGCAAAGAGTCCATGATTGTACATATAAGCCCCAGAGGCAGCCGTTATAAATGGCGAAACTCGGCCAGAGTCAGCTATATCATTCTTTTACGTCTCCACTTCAATAAAGGATTTGAAAAAGACCAAAGGCATCTATTTTTCTTGTATTTCCTGATGTCTGGTGGCTGCATCACCCAGCTGATTCCACCTCCAGCACCTATGTCCAAGTGTTGGAGGGACAAATCATCCGCTCTCGAATTGACTGGCTCTGTTATAAGCTACTTAATGTCATGGACCCTTTCAACTGCTATTGAGGTGGCAGCCTTCTTGGACCACCAGCTGGTGTCCGTGAAGGTGAGGCTAGACTCTGTTGGGCCTTGAGCCACCTACTGGCATTTCAATATCTCCTTACTGGAGGATAGTCTCTGGATGTAATGGCACACATATCCTGTATTCAATAAACATACACACGGTTAATGCGACTCCAACATTGCTCTATGCTTCAACGGCAAGAGGAAATGTAGAAAAAAGGATTTGCATTCACAAAAAAAGCAGGGAGTAGCTTGCTTGTTACGGCGGTTAGTGCCCCGAATCAATTAAGCCTGATACTTCACTTACAATGCATATCCAGCATAGCTCTCTGCTTCAACGGCAGGGGGAATGAAGAAAAATGGATTTATACTCGGACAACAACCACCAAGGACTAAATTGCACAGGCTGGGTAAACAAATAAGTGTGGGAGTAGCTTACTTATTGCAGCAGTTACTACCCCTAACCAATTAAGCTAGATACTTCACTTAATTGCAGCTCCAGCACTGCTCCCTACATTAATGGCGGGGGTTGAAGGGAAATAGAACCAAAAAGTTACTAATAAGGGCCAAGAGTAACAGATAAGTATGAGAAAAAAAAACAAGTGTGAAAGCTTGGTCTTCTGCCATCATTTCTATGTTTCACTAATTTCTATCGTGTTACAAAGTTCTTCACATTAACTGACTCCTTAAATTAATTTTCCCCATTGCTACCTTTCTATAGAGATCTTTTTAAGTCTTGGTGCATGGTCTGTGTGATGAGGAAGCTGGCTGCCCCCCCCCCCCCCCCAGGGCCTACCCTTTCAATTCCCCTCCCTTCCATACCCCCACTCTGGGTAGGGAGAGGTCAGCCCACCCCGGTCCCAACCACAAATGGACACCCCTTGTCTGGCAACAGAGTCATTTGGGTGTTGCAGGTCAAAATGAAACAGCGGATGAGTGTGACCTATGCTCACACCTGTAGTGTTCTACGCTCCATCCAAACTAGGGCATCTGTGAGCTTGACCACTCTATTGGGGGGGGGGGGTCTACAGCCTGGGGTCCTTGCCAGGTTTCTATCGCCCCTCCCCCAGACTGGAGTATAGGTCCTATCATCAGAGACACCCCCGCCCAACTTGTCATGTGCAGGAGCCTCAGCAAATTGTGGGATATAACCACAGTCAACTTTGAGACCATGCAGAGGAAGGTTATTTACCTTCTCCTCATACACATGGTCCACTATATTGCCATCTTCCCAGCCAGGCACAGCGTGGAGACAGGCCATTGGAAGCGAACAGGGACCCCCGCTGGAAGGCTTTCTATGCAGCACCTATCCCCAGACGCAGTGGCTACTTACCTTTGTGCAGAATGCGCCAGCTTATCTGCATCAGCCAGAAACTGAAGATCATCTGTTTTCCCCAGTGATTTGCCCTACTGCCTCTTACCTTACCCTTTCTACCTACCTTCCCTTTACGTTTCAATTGATATTCCATATAAACACCCACAGGCCTCAGGTATCCACTAGCACCTTTCGGATATTCAGTTTTACACTGTTGGACACGATTTCCCTTTTCATGCCTGAGTAGACTTTTAGAGTTTGGTCAGTATATCTGACGGGATACAGCACAGAATGCCTGAAAACCTGGCAGGCTGGTCCAAAACTGGATAGTTGGCAACCCTCTCCTGGGGACTCCAAAGCCCGTTGGATTTTCAAGATCTCCTCCCTGAATATACAGGAGATAAATCTGCACATACTGGATTTCCAATCCCTGCAAATATGTCTCTGGCATATTCTTTGTGGATTTTCTAAAAAATCAAAGGCTGTGGAGTCCTTAGGACAGATTTACACAGCACTGCTGCTGATTTACAATCATGGGTAATGTCTGTATTCATCTTACTCCAGACTACTGCTCTGCAGAAGGGTTGAAACATGCTCCAGTTCCATTTGTACAGAAAAGTGTTTTCTCTCGGGGAAAACCATGGACTCAAACCTCTAAACCGACCTGACAAAAATAAAAGTACCATCAAGACAACACCAGCATCTGAGACAGCGAACAAATCTTTCAAATTGCTGAAATTTCAATGAATAAGCACAGACTGGTTCCCAAAAGGTCTTCCCTGCTGGAGAAAATGGGTTGCTGGGGAAACGTTCCGCTTGCTAAGATCATTAGCCCTTCCCAGAATTCCTAGCAATGCCCTGTGACCAAACTGAAACACTTGTAGGCTTTTCTCGCCCATTCAGCCTACCTAACCTGTTTACTTCATGCAACAAACCTTCCCGAATCTCTACTGCCGTCCTTTTCATGCTGCAGGGTGCACACTGATGACCTACAGGCAGGTTTAGGTTCTAGGTGGAAGAGGCCGTTTAATTCAACCCACAGGCTAGCTTCCCAATTCAGATTTCCTACACCCCGTGTGGCTGCTTTGCCAATAACAAGTCATTTGAATTCACCTTGTGGCGCAACTTACCAGTACCCATACTCGTACCCAAAGCCGGTGCAGGGTGGGCAAGAAGGGCAACTGTTTTGGGTATCAAGTTGGGGGAGGGGTACCATATCATGCCTCCCCACACTTTTGAGTCAGTCTGCAAGCACATAAGAACATAAAACTTACTATACTGGGTCAAACCAAAGGACTGTCGAGCCCAGAATCCTGTTTCCAACATGGCCAATCCAGGTCCCAAGTACCTGGCAGGATCCCAAGGGGAAGATAGAATCCAAGCTGCTTATCCCAGGGATAAACAGTGGAGTTCCCCCAAGTCCTCCTTAAAATTGTTAAAGGTCTTTTCCTCCAGGAACTTGTCCAAACCTTTTTTAAACACAGCTACACTAATAGCTTTTGCCACATCCTCTGGAAAATGGGAGGGAAGAAGTGAGGGGGGATGGGGGGGAGATGAGAGCGCTGGAGTGGGTGTTGAGCCTGGGATAGAGAAATGAGGGAGAGTGAGCTGGGAGGGGGAGGGGGGTGTTAAATGTGGAATGAGGGACAGAGCTGGAAGTATAACTTTTATGATTAGGACAGAAGGGTGGGTTTGAGACTGGCTTGTGGAGAAAGCTGGGGGACCGAAGTCTAGAACAAGGGGCCGGGCCTCATGATGTACTTTTACAGTATTCTTGGGGAAATTCTGCATAAAAAAATTTAAAATTCTGAAATTGATCGGTAACCTTTTTTCTATATTGCATTTTAAACTAATTACTCAGTGATGATATACATTTGGTTTTACACTTATATGGGTGCTGTACAACATGATAGACATCCCATTAATTTCTGCCTGGCCTGAAGATCTTACGTTCTAAGTGCAGGCCTGTGACAGCGAGAGAGAAAATGGCTTACTTGCAGTCACAATGAGCAACTTTGGCAAAAGCAGGACTTGTACTGAGGACTCCTGGTTCCCATTCATTATTCCAACCATTAGGTTTTTCTATCTCCTCTATATAAATACAGTACAAGTACATCCCTTTTCCTGATGTATAAAATATATTTTATATATATGTCTATGCTTTGCTAGGTTTGTGGTTTTCCTTTTTTTTTTTTTTTTTACAGAATTAGAAGAACTTGCTCCTTCCTTCTGTCCCAACCCAGATCACTCTCCGCAGGATCCATGTGTGCTTGCCGAGTTGAGGGTTGTTCACACATTCTGGTGTCAGCTATAAAAGAAGCCAAGACACACAAAGGTGCCACCTGGGGATGGAGTCTGCCACGGTTAGCCAAGCACACATGATGGGTTGCAGTGACTTGTGCCAAGGACTGGAAGCCCGGCCTGTTTCCCTGCTGAGTGACGAGCTACCATTGTTTCAGTACACCCCAGAACATGTGGCTGGAGCTGGGGCAGACTTGGACCCTACAGAGATCAGCTTCCCAGGATGTGACTGTCTGGGCACAGTCTGCCTCCCTGACAGCTGCCCTTGCCTGCGTCACAGTGCTAACTACAGTGAGCTGCGGCTAATTATCGACAGAAGCGAGGTCAGACACGCCAAGCCCGTTTTTGAATGCAACATCATGTGCAAGTGTGGAGACTCTTGTCCCAACCGAGTAGTACAACGGGGTTTGCAGGTTCAGCTTCAGGTCTTTCAGACAGGCCAGAAAGGATGGGGCCTGCGCACACTGGAGCCTATTTCTGTGGGGCAATTTGTGTGCGAATACGCTGGGGAAATTCTAGGTTTCCGTGAGGCCTGCAGGCGTGTACGGTTACAGAGGCCCTCTGATTCCAATTACATTATTGTGCTGAGGGAGCATTTCCATGGCGGACAAATGACAGAAACCTTTGTGGATCCTACCTATATTGGGAACATCGGCAGGTTCCTTAATCATTCTTGCGAGCCCAATCTCTTCATGGTGCCGGTCCGAATCCACTCAGCGGTGCCCCGACTCGCACTGTATGCAGCACGGGATGTGGCATCCGGCGAGGAGCTAAGCTATGATTACTCTGGAAAGTTCCATAACCCCTCTGCAGTGGGAAAAGAATCAGAAACTGCAGAGAGGAGTGAACCAAGGAAGAGATGTTACTGTGGAGCCTGCTCATGCCGAGGCTTTTTGCCATATGATGCCTCACTGTATCCCGCACAGAGGTCCAAGAATATACATCTCTAGTGACAGATCCTGGGCTGGATCTACAATGTTAGAAACATCATTATTATTTCCAGAAATAAACCTGGCCCTATCTTCCAAATGTGAATTTCTACATTTCATTGAGCTGGGATACCACAAGTTAGGTTTAAATAATATTTTAGTCATGATTGGGATTACACTATTGATGGATACAGTACTTGTATGCACAGCTTCTTGCGAAAGCTTGTTTTTCAATGGATTTAATTGAGGGGATGGGAAACCCATCTTGAAGGCCCGGATGGGTTCTGACTTTAAGGTTCCACAGTATTATGTTAAGTTTACATAGGAATATACAAAAAATATATATTCTTAATGCCTAGTAATACATTCTGTTTGTTTGATAAGTGTATAAAGAAGTTAAATTGTGGGGATGGCAGCCTGGCACATATAATTGTGCCCTATCCTCCCTGTGGAGAGACATCTTGAATTTTGGGGTTTGACTAGGGCTGGGGGGGGGGGAGAGGAGGGGGAAGGCAACTTGGGACGGGACTTTCTTAACCAAAGTCACAGAGATCCACTTAAGAGTACGATAGCATTCAAATGGGGATGGTGTTTAGGCTGGGAAACACCTCCTGGAAGTTTGACAAACTGATATTGAGCAGCTTGATATTGACACACATTACCCTCTAGCACGTTCAATTATTTTACTAACTTGCAGGCTGATGCAATATCCGTGCAGGAAAAACAGGAGCTCAAGACTGGAGCGCTTGCTTTCCTAACGTGCGCCCATCCACTTCTCCCGGGTGCGCGATGCAGTAGGCTAATGAGCCGCTGCATTAAAACAGAGGCGCTAGGGGAAACTGTGTGTCCCTAGCACCTCTTCTGCGTTCTGGCGTGTAGGAGAAGTGGTTGTGTGTGGGTTCGTTTTCCTAACCTGACCGCTGTCAAGACCTTTTTTTTTTATTTTCATGTTGCTGCTTTCTGGGGTGGTTCTGATTTAATATTGCAATGTTATTAAGTTGAAGGAACCACAGCAAAGCAGTATTTTCTGCTTTTCTGTTAAACTTTTGGGGCTCCTCCAAGATATAACGCCGGCTCTGAGCCTGGTGTTAATTTTTGAAGGTTAAAATGTGTGAGTCAGGGGCAGGTTATTTTTTACATAAAGGGGGTACCAGTTAATAGCCTCATCAACATGGCATTTACATGTGATGTGTGCTATTACATATGTGCTGGTTTGGACATGTATTTTAAACGCTCTGATCCTCTTATTGCAGCAGGGGTTATGGATGTGGATCCAACTGCAGGTTAACATGTGAGCTAGCCTGAGCACACGGTAGTGCAGTGGAATGGGTGTGGGATAGCTCTTGCTGTTAACCTAGGTTATTACATGCCATGAAGCACTTCAAAGCAGATGTAGACTTTATGCAAGAAATTAAGCTCACAGATACAGAACATCACAAATTGCAAAAGGGCTGAGTAGGACAAGTATTTTCGCATCCTCGGGCTTACATAGAGAGGGGTTTCTATTCTCCTTCGCTGCTTGCTCTCTTTCCATTTAATAAATAAGATACAAGACCCTGCAGCGAGGTATATTTTTACAGAAGGGCTATTATTGGGGAAACTGATAGTTCTAGGCAATGTTCATATACTCAGTTTTTTTTGTGAAAATAGATATTCTTATGCAGTATTCTCCTACTGCTGATCTTTTGGGAGGAGATTTCAATACTATTCATGATCTCCATCTAGATGGGTCATCTACACATTACATTACTTCTGTGTCTCCGAACAAAGGGATTTCTTTTCTCTATAATTCTTTGGGTAGCTGTGTGAAGATGTTTGCATCCCTTGGAAAAGGACTATTCCCACACTTTGAGGGCACATGATTCTCAGTCTAGATTGGATTATATACTATTATCTACTACTCTGTTTTTGCAAGTGATCAGCTCCACGAGTGGGCCGCTGGAGATTTCAGACCATGCCCCAGTGTGGGTGGATCTTGAAGGGATTGTACCTTATTCTCAGTCTCAGTGGTGGCAATTTCCTGGATAGCTCTATGACGATCTTCAATTCTGGGAGTATTTATGACAGAAATGGAAAGATTTTAATACATTTAACGAACAACATCTTGAAGACCCACTCTTATACTGGGAAATAGCTAATGCTGTGTAAAGAGGGGATATTATTGCTCATGTAGCATAAAAAAAGAAATGTACGGCCAGTGAATTGCTGAGATTGGAACAACAGTTACAGAGAGATGAGATAAGTCAACAGGAATCCAAATATTGGAAATAAAACCATATCTAGCTACAGAGGTAAAATTGAGCACTGTAATACATCAGAAAAAAGGGTTGATGTTCTACAAACACATTTTTTCTATATGGCAATAAGCCAGGTTGCATGCTGCCCAATTTAGTTAAGCACAGATTGGGTAAAACATACATTACTACTTTGAAAAACCAAAGGGGGAATTTGATAAACTCTCCTAAGGAGATTAATCAGATCTTTCATGATTATTATAAAGATTTGTATAAGGCGGAGGAAGGTGACTTCCCAGTAAAACAAAGATATCTGGAGGAAGCATTATTGCCTAAATGAATGCCAGAGCAACTACAGGTCTTATACTCCGGGGAACCCACAAGAACTTTGGGGAATCATTAGACGATCAAAATTGTTTAAGTCCCCAGGACCAGATGGTCTGTCTGAAGAATTCTATAAAATACTGAACGATGTACTGTGTCCAGCCTTGATGAAGGTACATGATGCGCACTTGATAAAACAAGAATTGCCTTATAAAACAGGGTGACTGTTACTGCGCTGCCTGAGCTGGGATGAGACCCAGTCCTTCTGGGATCATATAGACTGATCTCTTTACTGAATTATGATATTAAACCTTTTTGCTAAAGTGTTGGCAGATAGATTGTCACCCATTTTGAAGAATCTGGTGACAAATGATCAAATGGACTTCGTTAAAGATCGTAAATGTAAGGAAAGTTTCAGCAACTATAGACCAAATTTCTAGACTGCAGTTAAAGTAATTTCTTACAAGTTTTGATGCCAAAAAGGCTTTTGACTGAGTGGATTGTAAGTTTTTGTTTGAATCATTGAGGATTTGAAGGCCCCCTTCTAAAGTTTTCTATAAATTCTCTATATGAACTCACAGGCCAAGGTGTTGGTCAATGGAGGTTTAACTAGAGACTTTATTTTACAAAGAATGACCAGACAGGGATGCCCCTTGTCTCTGTTATTGTTTTGGCTCTAGACCCATTAATTTGAAACATAATTCGGAATCCTGAAATACATGGTATTAGGGTGGGCATTCAACATCTTAAAATATTTGCTTTTCATATGATATCCTTTTACATGCTTCACAATCTGAAGTATCTTTAAAGAATTTGAGAGAATTTGACAAGGATGGTAGATTTGCGGGCTTCCGACTTAATCTAGAAAAGTCAGAAGTCCTTTCTATCGGAGATTGGTGCCAACAACAATGGACTGGAGTGTTTCCTTTAAAATGGGCAGATGGGAAGCTAACATACCTGGCGATTTTAATACCAAGGGACTTAAATTATTTGAAAGAATTAAATATATACAGATTATTTGTAAATACTAAAACTAAGCGGAGTACATGGACATCCCTAAATATTTCCCTTTTGAGGAGAATATATTTATTTAAAATGGTCATTCTCTTTAAATGGTTGTATGTGTTTGGGTTGTTGGCTCTCTACTTAGCTACACCCACAAGACGATTGTTAAAGAAATAAGAACATATTTATGGTGGAGGAAGAAATTTCAACTAGCACTCAAACACCTCATGAAGCCTTGAGGGGAGGATTAAGTGTGCCTAACTTGGAACTCTATAATATGGCTGCTAATTTGCAGCATATTGGAGGTGACTGGCTACAGGGAAATTATTATTATAAGAAATGGATCAGTCCAGACTCCTGGATTTATTCATCCCTGCCAGAAGATGGAGACAGAGAAAAGCCTCGCTGACACTGCTTGATAAGCCCTGGTACAACCTGCAGTAGTTCAATATTAATCTGTACCCAAGCTGAAAACATTATGTGCAAAAAACTGAATGGCTTATGAAAGGCGTAGGTTGAGGAGTAAGGGTTACTCAAATGCGGTGGTAACCACACTCTTACGTTCCCGTAAAACTTCTACCTCTATGGCGTATGTTAGAGTTTCGGAGTGTTTGAGTCCTGGTGCATAGACCACCATGTACAGCCGTCCAGAGCATCAATGCTAGAGGTCCTGGATTTTTTACAGGCAGGCTTAGCCAAGGGGTTGGCCTTCAATTCCCTGCGGGTGCAGGTGGCGGCCCTTGGCTGTTTGAGGAAAGGTGCAGGGAATTGCGCTAGCCTGTCATCCGGAAGTGGCCCGTTTCTTAAGAGGAGCTAAGCATCTAAGTCCTCCAGGCCGGAGCCCTTGTCCCTCGTGGAAGCTAAATTTGGTGCTGCGGGTACTTTGTAATGCCTCTCTTGAGCCATTGAAGAGAGTGACCCTGAAGGATCTGACTTTGAAGACTATTTTTCTGGTGGCTATTTCTTCCGCGAGGTGGGTGTCAGAACTACAGGCCTTATCCTGCAGGGAACCTTTCTTGAGGATTTCTGAGGCAGGAGTTTCCTTGAGAACAGTTCCCTTCTTTCATTTGAACCAATCCGTGGAACTCCCTTCCTTCGCAGGTTTAGATTCTTCATCTCCAGAGTCTAGAGATTTGCGGAAGTTGGACATGAAGAGAGTGTTGTTGCGTTACTTGGAGGTGACGAACAGTTAACGATTCTCAGATCTTCTTTTCGTGCTGTGGAGTGGACCCAGAAAGGGGCAGAAGGCTTCCAGGGCCACCATCGCACACTGGTTGAAGGAGGCTATAGTGTCAGCTTACCTGGTTCAGAGTCGTCCGATTCCGTCTGGTCTTAAGGCTCACTCTACTCGGTCACAGGCGGCTTCTTGGGCTGAATGTCAGCAGGTGTCGCCACAGGAAATGTGCAGGGCGGCTACCTGGAAGTCTCCGCATACCTTTGCCAGACATTATCGATTGGATGTCCGGGCCCCAGAGCCCGATTTTTTTGGAGCCAGTGTACTCCGAGCGGGACTCTCTCAGTCCCACCCTGGTTAGGAAAGCTTTGGTACATCCCAGCTGCCCTGGACTGATCCTGGTACGTACATGGAGAGGAAAATTGGTTCTTACTTTCTAATTTTTGTTCCTGTAGTACCACGGATCAGTCCAGATGCCCACCCGGGAGGGAAAATGGAGAGTCCGCTCGGCTGGTAGCTGATCAATTTTTCTGCAAGTTTTACTGCCTGCCCCTTTTAGGGAAAATCTTGGGCATGTTTCGTTCCTTCATGAAGTTTCAAGTTGTTTTCATCTCCTCTGCTCTTCAGGGAGGACGTTGTTTTCTGGTTGCCATTATGGTTTATATAATTTCTGCTTGGGTACTGAATCATACTGGCAGACACTAGGTGGCACCTCAGGGGTATAGGACAGAGTCCGCGAAGTCTTTTTTTTGTCTCCATCTGCTGGAGGGGAGGCAAAACCCAGCTGTCCTGGACTGATCCATGGCACTACAGGAACGAAATTAGCAGGTAAGAACACATTTTCCTATTTTAGTCACATGTGAGGAATGGGGCAAATTTCTGCTTTGCTTATTTGAGAGAGCTGAATAGAAAATGTGGAATAAGTGTGCCACAATGTACAAAGGAAGGGAAATAATCACTCCTTAAACTTACATTTGAAACTGAGCTTTATTTTGTTAACTTTAAAAAAGTAAAGTCACAGTATTGTCAGAGTGGGAGGTTTCCTTTGACATGAATAAGAGCAAGTTATGCCTTTCTTCTGTGTGTTACCAAGATAATACTTCAAAACATTCCTGCTGCCTTCTGGGACTTCCCCAAGGGCAAAGAGGTTCCAAACTGCACCCAGAATAAGGAATGGCTGAACCATCCTTCAGCCAACAGGACTCTAGCGCGGAACAGCAGCAGGCTGCATCTTGCCTTTTCACCCTTCCTCGGTCAGAGAACTCCTTAGCACGCAGGAGAGAGGCGTAACTGAACCTTTTTTCATTGTGAGGTCTCAGGAAAGTGTCCAGCTTTACCATAAACAGTCATAGAAAATAGATTTTTCCTATCTCAGATACAACCAGAAAAACAATTTCTAGTTTATATCCTCACAATATATTAAAAGGCACAAGCCAGTCTCCCCCCTCCCCCAGTGCACCACTGCCCTCTCATGCCCCAGACCTCAGCATCCTGTCACCGGAGGATACACAGCAGTAGCAGGAGAAGTGTGATAGCTGCTGTATGCCCATGACCAGCTGCAGTGGAAGAAAGAATCAGGAGCTCCAGCTTCCTGTAGAGATTCCTTGTCAATAGTGTTGTCATATATGAAGAGGAAGCCAGGTAATGCTCAACTTCCAGAAGGTAAACACAAGGGAGACCCCTGCAACAAACAAGAAGGGAAGGGAGAAGACACCAGTTGAGAAAGCAACCATGAGTAAAGCCTGAGAAACTGATTGGAACATTTTGTTCTTTCCTTGAAAATGCTGCAATGCTACTGCGAGAGTGCGCAACGTTAAAGAAAAAAATCTTTGGCAAAAAGTACAGAAAGAAGAAAATTATTCCCAGTGGGATCCCCCAGGGAGAGCTTCCCTTTTATTACAGCAGCACCTCTGCAGCCTTTCCCTCCATCACCTCCACAGAAACAGAATGGCAAAGGAATCAGGCAAGTCTAGCTGGCGCCCAATACTCAGAAGATAGGTAGTGAAGCCCCGAAGAAGAGGAGATGGGGGATCCAGGGTGGGATATCACTTACCATAGGGCGGTGCCTCACACTGTCTCTGCCGTCCTCTGAGGAATGCATCCCTCCATCTCCAGCGCCTCAGGCCAGCCCTCATATTTGTTGGAATTCTTATTGTTCTTCATGTGCTGCCCAAAGTGAAAGGGAACCGATGTTAATATTCGTTAGAGAGCAGCCACAGACACCTCGCTGCTTACCTAACCCTCAGAGCACAGCATAACAGTGGCATGTCCCGACATAGAGAAGCAAAATGAACTTATCTCAGAGCATAGAATTCTTTTTTTCTTTCTTTTGCCGGATACTTGCTTATAAGAACCAGTGTTATAAGCCGCCGGCGGTGGTTTACACTAAACACTGGTTCTTATAAGCAAGTATCCGGCAAAAAAAAAAGAATTCTATGCTCTGAGATAAGTTCATCCTGCTTCTCTATGTCGGGACATACCACTGTTATGATTTATGAAAAATATAAGATGAAATGGGGCTAATCTTGAATAACACTGGCAATTACCAGATCATACAAATTGGAGATTAATGCAAATGAGGTTTTCCCATTGTAAAATTCAAGATGAAAAACGTTATTCCTAAGTAATACTGGTAATTACCAGACAACATTGATTGGAGTTAAATGTGCTACTGAATGTGAATTTATTCAGAACAGCAAGACAGAATATAGCTCCTTGAGAGAGTTAACATTATAGAAAATTACTTAACTTCATCTTGATCAAACTTTTTGAATAACTTTTCGATGGCACATTTTAAGTAAAAATAAGGGATAAAGACCAGTGATTGCAACTATTGGCTAACAGATTTCTGTATCATCAGATTGGTGCCAATGCTGAGGTCTTCCCTTCAACAAAATTTAATAACATTTTACATAAAAAAGATACAATTATATATAAAGTATTGTTGATTAATAAAGCATATAATTTTTAATAAAAATTTCACATACACTCCATTCTTGAATTATAATAATTGTCAACTAGTCCATATTAGGAACTGCCACCCAGGAAAAAGATCTAGGCATCATAGTGGATAATACTTTAAAATCATTGGCTCAGTGTGCTGCAGCAGTCAAAAAAGCAAACAATGTTAGGAATTATTAGGAAGGGAATGGTTAATAAAACGGAAAATGTTATAATGCCTCTATCGCTCCATGATGAGACCGCAACTTGAATACTGTGTACAATTCTGGTCGCTGCATCTCAAAAGATATAGTTGCGATGGAGAAGGTACAGAGAAGGGCAACCAAAATGATAAAGGGGATGGAACAGCTCCCCTGTGAGGAAAGGCTGAAGAGTTTAGGCTTGTTCAGCTTGGAGAAGAGACGGCTGAGGGGGGATATGATAGAAGTCTTTAACTAGTAGATGTGAATCGGTTATTTACACTTTCAGATAATAGAAGGACTAGGGGGCATTCCATGAAGTTAGCAAGTAGCACATTTAAGACTAATCGGAGAAAATTATTTTTCATTCAACGCACAATTAAGCTCTGGGATTTGTTGCCAGAGGATGTGGTTAGTGTTGCTGGGTTCAAAAAAGGTTTGGATAAGTTCTTGGAGGAGAAGTCCAGTAACTGCTATTAATCAAGTTTACTTAGGGAATAGCCGCTGCTATTAATTGCATCAGTAGCATGGGATCTTCTTAGTGTTTGGGTAATTGCCAGGTTCTTGTGGCCTGGTTTGGCCTCTGTTGCAAACAGGATGCTGGGCTTGATGGACCCTAGGTCTGACCCAGCATGGCAATTTCTTATGTTCTTATGTCTTGGCTGACCGAATACAGTAAACACAGCGGCCGTTGTTGTTCCTGCAGTCTGTGCCATGCAGCGGATAGCAAGACTGGGGAGGGAGGGGGGATTGGAGGGCTTAGGCTTGGTTGCGTTGGAACCACAATTTGTGGCGAGCCCCAGTCAAGTAATTTTTCCCATCAGCACATTTTCTCCTATGGCAGGAACATTGGCCGCTTTAGAGCTGCATGGTTCAGAAGCTGCTAAAATAGCCCCCCCTGCCCCCCTTTTACCCATAGAGATGGACAAGGACGGCTTTTGGGATCTATACAGGATCTTTTGGGGGAGCTTATGTTTTGCCTCCTTGCCCCCTGTTTCCCCTGCCTCTGTTTTTCTCCAAATTTGTGCTTTGATTGTTCCAAGCCTTTTGCTTAAAGCAGGGCACTGGCCTTTTCTTCCAGGGTCCTACTCAGGAGGGGAATCCCAGGTCTGTTGAGGAAGCATTCCTTTTGGGACTTGGAGTTAGAGAAAGAATCCTCTCATGTGTGAGCACATCGCTGTTGTCCCTCAAGGAAGGGCAATGGGGTGATTTCTGGGAGAGCCCCAAAGAAGGTGAGATTTCTTGAAAGGAAGAGGACGACTCTTCTCTGCTTCATCTGTTCAGAAAGGAAGCGTTCCCTTCCCTAATAACCAATGCTCTGGGAGCCTTGGGCATCATTGAGGGAGAGGCAAAGGAGAATAATGTGGCAGGGGATCCTGTTATGGTGGGCATGAAGAAGCCCGCACCAGTCTTCCTCATGCATCAAGTGATCATAGAGTTGATCTAAATCTACCTTCTCCAAGTGGAAAAGAGAGAAGTTGAAGAGTCTGAAAGAATATGTGCTGGTGTGCACGGTCACTAGAAAAACCATTATACCCATTGAATGGGTTACGTCCTTGCGAGATACCCAAGATGATAAGCTAGAATCACTACTCAAGCAATCATTTTAGTTCTCTAGTCTCAGATTGTTGCAGTGGCTATGTGGCTAGAGCGCTGGACTTGGCAGTTCCAAGAGGCTGGTACAGACCTGGAGGAGATGGTGGCGCACCTTGAAGTTGGTACAGCATTCTTGGCGAATGCTTATGACCTGGTTTGGGCATCGACAAGGAACATGGCTGTGGTGGTGACTGCTTACCATATACTCTGGCTGAGGAACGAGATGACTGATTTGGCCTTGAAGGTGCGTCTGGCCAAACTTTCATTTAAGTGCAAGCTCCTTTTTGGGGAAGACTTGGAAAAGTTGGTAAAAGACTTGGAAGAGTCCAAATCACCCATACTTTCTCACAGGTTAAAGCTAAGAGGTTTTTTTGTACTTTGGTGAAAACCTGCTTCAGGGTCTCAAAGAGGTATTGTCCAGGGAGAGGTCTGGTTTCACAGCAGAACTCGCCATTTCAGAGGTCAGAACACTTCTGGGGCAGAGGGAATAAGATAGGTGAAAAAGATGGGACTGCTAATGGGACCAGTGGAAACCACAGCTCCTAATAAAGGTTTGGGGACCCCATCGCTGGAGGTACAGATAGGTGTTTGCTTGTTTTACTGGAAGTGGGTCCAAATCACTTTAGACAGGTGAGTCCTGGATATCGTCAGAAATAGTTATGAGTTGGAATTTTCACACCCTATTTCAGATACCTTTTTGCTGTCCCCCTGTTATGACTCACTAAAGAGAAAGGCAGTCCAAATATGGAATGGGTACAAAAAAGGTATTCAATTTACTTTGTGGTTCCCAAGGATAGTAACTTCTGGCTCATTTTGGATTTGAAGCAGGCCAACAGGACTCTGAAGCTGCCTCAGTTCCAGATGGAGATTCTAATGTCGGTCATGATGGCGATGAGGCAGGGAGAATTTTTAAGCTTCCATCAGAGCCAGGGAAGTTGTCTTCACATTTCCAGCAGGAAGGACAATCAAAGGTTCCTCTATTTTGTTGTTCCCAGAGGTCAATTCCAGTTCAGAGCATTGCCATTCAAGCTGGCCACACTCCCAGAATTTCTCAAAAGTAACAGTAGTAGTAGTGACAGCGATCTTGTATCAGGAGGGTGTTCTAGCTCATCCGTACCTGGATGATTGGCTCATCTGAGTGACGACCAGGATGGAGAGCCAGATCTGTACTGCTAGTGCGATACAGCTCTTGCAGGAACTGGGCTAGGTTGTAAATTTCGCAGAGAGCAACCTGGAACCAACTCAATTGTTGGAGAAGCTGGCACCCACTTCGACATGAACAGTTAAGATGTATGACGAAGAAAGGAATTCTCATGATTCAAGGAAAGTGCACAACCTTATGTCAGACCAGAACTCTAGGGTATGGGACCATCTGCAAGTTTTGGTTTTAATGACAGCAGCGCTAGACTTGGTTACCTGGGCAAAGGGTGCTCATGCAACCTTTGCAGAAATCCCTTGTGTCTCGGTGGTAACCTCAGTTTCAGGAATATTCCACAAGGCTCCCACCACTTGTGCTTAGACACCACAGACAAGCGACAGTATGGTTTGATAGCTGGATGTGAAGAATCTGAAAGCTGGGGTAGATCTGGAGACCTATCCTGGGTCATAGTAAAGACCAAAGCCAGGGTTTTCGGTGGGGAAGCTCACTGTTGGGGTCAAGTGGTGCAGGAGACATGAAATCCTCTAGAGGCCAGTTTGTCCATAATCATCTATAGGACTTTTGTTTTCAGTTTTTATTTTATTTTTCCAGGGAATTTCAATGCTGTAATTAAAAATAAAACAGTGGAAAAATGACTTATAACAAAAAGGAGAAAAATTAGTGGAAAGGTCATTTTTCCACTGATTTTTTTTTTTTTTTTTTATTATAACATTGAAATTCTTAGGAAAAATAAAACCAGAAAAGAAAGTACCTAATCATCTGAAAACATGAACCATAAAATTGCCTTACATGAATTTGGTCACCTATGCAAGGTCAGGTGGTGTGAATCCAGTCCAACAATGTGAAAGTGGTGGCATATGTGAATCACCAGATGGAACCAGGAGTTAGGTGGCTGAGGAAGTAAATCTTCTCATTTTCTGGGCAGAACAGCATTTACGGGTGCTAATGGCAATTCACAAAGCAGAAGTGGAGAATATCCAAATGGATTTCCTGAGTTGACTCACCCTAGAGCCATGGGAATGGGAACCTTTGAAGGAGCCCTTTGCAGTAATTGTGTCAGGTGGGGAAGATCTATTATGGATCTAATGGCAACAAAGATGAATGCAAAGATGGTTTGGTTTTTCAACCAAAGAAAATAGAGAGGTTCCAAGGTTTTGCATGCATTGCAGCCATGGTCTCCTCACAGACTGCTGTAGGTTTTTCCTCTATGATTCCTGAGGGACAAGTCCTGCAGAATGCGGTGATTATGGTACCATATTGGCCCAGGTTTCCTTGGTTTGTGGACTTCCATGAGAATCAAATACGAGGAACCTCTCAGGTTTCTGCAGAGCAGGGAACTTCTGGTACAGTGTCTGATAATATGCAATGATCCAACTCCATTTTGTCCTATGCCTGGCCAGTGAGAGAATTTGTTTAGGAAGGAAAGGTTATTTCAATAAGGTGGTTTCCATGCTTTTACAGGCCCGCAAGTGAATCCAACTCACTAATTATATGAAGGTGTGGAGGAATTTTGAGTCTTGGTGTGCAGATAATGTGATTTCATTGTAGGCCTCAGTAACTGAAACCTACGTATTCTGATCTCACAGCACCCATGCACTGCTAATCAGTCAGCTTAACCAGATGCTGAATCTCCAATGAATAGGTCTTGTCTAAATTCCAACAGTGTTTATCCCAACAAGTAATCAAAACATGTAACGTACTGGTTGCAGTGTTGAAGGGGAGGAAGGAAGGAAGGCAGGCAAAACAGTTACCGGCGTAGTTAAAAGTTGAGGTGAAAGGCTATTTTAGCCAAAAGATCTTCATTCAAAAATTGGAAGAAGGATCCAACAGAAGAAAATAGGATAAAGCATAAGCGTTGGCAAATTAAATGTAAGACATTGATAAGACAGGCTAAGAGAGAATTTGAAAAGAAGTTGGCTGTAGAGGCAAAAACTCACAGTAAAAACTTTTTAAAATATATGCGAAGCAGAACGCCTGCGAGGGAGTCAGTTGAACCGTTAGATGTTCGAGGGGTCAAAGGGGCACTTAGAGAAGATAAGGCCATCACAGTAAGATTAAACAATTTCTTTGCTTAAGTGTTTACTGAAGAGGATGTTGAGGAGATACCCGTTCGAGAAGGTTTTCATGGGTAATGATTCAGATGGACTGAAACAAATCACGGTAAACCTAGAAGATGTGGTAGGCCTGATTGACAAACTGAAGAGTAGTAAATCACCTGAACCGGATGGTATACACCCCAGGGTTCTAAAGGAACTCAAAAATGAAATTTCAGATCTATTAGTAAAACTTTGTTACCTATCATTAAAATCATCCCTTGTACCTGACGACTAGAGGGTGGCTAATGTAACTCCAATATTTAAAAAGGGCTCCAGGGGCGATCTGGGAAATTACAGATCAGTTAGCCTGACTTCAGTGCCAGGGAAAAATATTGGAAAGTGTTCTAAAGATCAAAATCACAGAACATATAGAAAGGCATGGTTTAATGGAACAAAGTCAGCATGGCTTTACCCAAGGCAAGTCTTGCCTCACATATCTGCTTTACTTTTTTGAAGGGGGTTAATAAACATGTAGGTAAAGGTGAACCGGTAGATGTAGTGTATTTGGATTTTCAGAAGACATTTGACAAAGTTCCTCATAAGAGGCTTCTAGGAAAAGTAAAAAGTCATGGGATAGGTAGCGATGTCCTTTCGTGGATTACAAACTGGTTAAAAGATAGGAAACAGAGAGTAGGATTAAAAAGACAATTTTCTCTGGGCAGTGGAGTGCCTAGGGATCTATACTGGGACCCGTGTTTTCAATCTAACTAGATAAACGACGCTTGACCGACGTGCCGCAAATGCGCAGTAGAGAGCAGCTCTACTGCGCATGTGCGGGCGAGCACGTCAGTCTTAGGCAGCGTCAAAAAAAACCAAAAAACATGGCGGCAGCGGTGGTAGCAGCAGCAGCGGGCAGCGGTAGCGGCGGCGGTAGCGGCAGCGGTGGTGGGCGGCGGCGGTAGCGGTAGCGGCGGGCGGCGGTAGCGGGCGGCAGCGGCAGCGGGCGGCGGCAGCGGTAGCGGCGGCAGCGGCCAGTAGCGAGGGAGGGAGGAGAGAGAGAGAGGGAGGGAGGGACGGACTAAGTGGGAGGGACGAAGAGAGAGAGTGGGAGGGAGTGACTGAGTGAGGGGGAGGGACTGAGTGAGGGGGAGGGACTGAGTGAGGGGGAGTGAGCGGGACTGAGGGAGAGGGAGGGAGTGGGACTGAGGGGGAGTGAGTGGGACTGAGGGAGAGGGAGGGAGGGAGGGAGTGGGACTGAGGGAGAGTGAGTGGGACTGAGTGTGAGTGAGGGAGAGAGGGGGAGGGAGTGAGTGAGACTGAGTGGGAGGGAGGGACTGAGTGAGAGGAGAGGGAGGCTGGGGAGGAGTGGGTGAGTGGGTGGGAGGGAGGTAGGGGAGAGAGAATGAGGGAGGTAGGGGAGAGAGAATGAGGGGGAGGTGAGAGACAGAGGGATGTAGCCCGTTTTAACGGGCTTAACGGCTTGTATATTCATAAATGATCTGGAAAGGAATATGACGAGTGAGGTAATCAAATTTCCAGATACAAAATTAGTTAGAGTAGTTAAATCACAAGCGGATTGTGATAAATTACAGGAAGACCTTGTGAGACTGGAAAATTGGGCATCCAAATGGCAGATGAAATTTAATGTGGATAAGGGTAAGGTGATGCAAATAGGGAAAAATAACCCTTGCTATAGTTACACAATGTTAGGTTCCATATAAGGAGCTACCACCTGGAAAGAGATCTAGGCGTCACAGTGGATAATACATTGAAATCATCGGCTCAGTGTGCTGAGGCAGTCAAAAAAGCAAACAGAATGTTGGGAATTATTAGGAAGGGAATGGTGAATAAAACGGAAAATGTCATAATGCATCTTGCATACTGTATACAATTCTGGTTGCTGCATCTCAAAAAAAGATATAGTTGTGATGGAGAAAGTACAGAGAAGGGCAACTAAAATGATAAAGGGGATGGAACAGCTCCCCTATGAGGAAAGACTAAAGAGGTTAGGACGGTTCAGCTTGGAGAAGAGACTGCTGAGGGGGGATATGACAGAGGTGTTTAAAATCATGAGAGGTCTAGAACGGGTAAATGTGAATTGGTTATTTACTCTTTCGGATAATAGAAGCACTAGGGGGCACTCCATGACATTAGCAAATAGCACATTTAAAACTAATCGGAGAAAGTTCTTTTTCACTCAACGCACAATTAAACTCTGGAATTTGTTGCCAGTGGATGTGTTTAGTGCAGTTAGTGAGGCTGGGTTAAAAAAAAAAAGGTTTGGATAAGTTCTTGGAGAAGTCCATTACCTGCTATTAATCAAGTTGACTTAGAAAAAAGCCACTGCTATTACTAGCATCAGTAGTTGCTAGGTTTGGTTAGTTAGGTTAGTTAGGTTTGGGTACTTGCCAAGTACTTATAGCCTGGATTGGCCACTGTTGGAAACAGGATGCTGGGCTTGATGGACTCTTGGTGTGAGCAGTATGGCATGTTCTTATGGAAGAGGAGAAGTTGATCTCAGGTTCAGAGCACTGATTCTAGAATTGAAATAGCTGTTGTAGGAATTGTACTGGAGATTTAAGTACACCTATTGTGTGTACTTATTAATTGTATGTTTACGTAAAAAAGAAATGCATTCCTAAAGAGTAGGAGAGAAGAGAGACCACTTGCTTCTTTCTCTCAGAATCCCCATGTACAAACTGAAAAAGTCCCAGCAGGCATGAACCAATATCTAAGCCAATAGGGTGTCCCTAGAATCAGAGGGAGCTGGAAACATGTGACCATAAAGGGCCAATAGCAACAAGACTACAGGATTGTAAGGACTTGTAGTCCTTCTGTGACATCACATTAGCTTACAAGCAGGAACAAAACAACTTGATATATACAACAAATCTGCTCACAGTTAATGGGGGCAGACATTCCCTAACTGCTATTGGTAGATACAGTTATTTAAGTTTGTACACAATTAAACAACAAGCATGCAATGTCCATTTGTAAAGCTGGAGTTTTGCTGTCCAAAAGATTTCTTGATCAACTCAAGCTCTCTAACATCTAAGCAATTTCCTCACTTAGATGAAACGAGAGACAGACAACATAGAACTGGACAACATGAGAGAGAAAGAGTGAGTCCTTTGGAGTAGGCAGCCATCCATGCTATTCATGTCTTCTCATGAGGCACGAGAAGCACCATTTCAGTGATGGGTCTGTAGAAAGTCTTCGTTGTCCCTTGATTCGCAGTCTTGCCCTCGACACTTCAGATTTTCCCATCTTTGCTGGGAATGCCAGAGGCAAATGGTTGCGTTGTGCTTGACTGTCCTTAAGAAAGACCAGGTCAACCACTTGGATGTTTGCTTGACTAAACTGCCACTTGTTGCGAATCTGCAGGTTTGGGAGTTAATCCCGTCACCAATGGCTCCAAACATGTTGGCAAGGCTTTGAACTTGCCTCCACTGTTGTCTGAAGAGATCTTTCTTAGCAAAATCTCCAGAAGGATTTGGGACCACACCAGTTTTTTGGGTCAAGAGTGGGGCAGGTGTTAAGAGCAAAGATGATTCTGGATCTGAATACACTGGAATCAAAGGTCTTGTATTAATGATGGCAGACACTTCTGCCAGGAGTGTTATCAGAACTTCATGGGTGAGTTGGGTTATTCCAGTTTCTGAGAGCATGGAATTTAAGATGTGACAAGCAATCCCTCTCTTGTGCTTCCAAGCTCCTTCCATATGTGAAGCAAGAGGAGGATTGAAAACCCACATGCAATGCTGCTTACTTAGGTACTCCTCAACAGTATGACTGTTGATCTTTTCTGAGTTGATTTTCAACTCCTTGCAGGTGCTCACAAAGTTGGATCCACAATCAGAACATATTTGCTTGGCTGGGCCACAGATTGAGAAGAATCTCCTAAGGGCATTAATGAAGCTTGATGTGTTCATAGACTAAATTACTTCAATGTGGATCGCACAGATGCTCATGCATGTTAACATTACTACCCATCATTTACTCTTTGCATATCCTCCTCTGGTTTGTCTTGAGATGACTAGCCATGGTCCAAAGATGTCTGAACCCACATAAGTGAATGGTGGCTCAGTGCTAAGTGGGTCTACTGGCAAATCTGCCAGCTTCTGTCCTAGATGCTTGCCATGTAGTTTGCGGTACTTAACATATTTGAAGATTACAGAAACAATGCATCATTTTGCTCCATCTATCCAGAAACCTGCAGCTCTAATAGCTCCCTCTGTGAAACGTCAGCCTTGATGTTTGACTTGCTCGTGGTAATGACACACAGAGTAGATATGTGGTGTTGATCTGGTACAATGAAAGGGTTTTCCTCTCCCTTGTCTAATTCAGCATGGAAGAGATGGCCACCAATTCTCAACAGGCCATCCTTATCAATTAAAGGGTTCAACTTCCTCATGGGACTAATCTTAGGAAGGTTCCATGCTTTGCTTATGCATTTAAAATCCTCTACATATATTTCTTCTTGTATACAGCATAGGATGGTATTGTCTGCTCGGATGAGCTCAATGACCGAGAAGCTTCCTGCAACAATGCCAATGATAGCAAATGTCTGGTTTCCTATTAACTGGTTGATGAAATGAAAATGTGATATGGATAAGGTGCCCTATGGCTCTCCTTATTTCTATTCATGTTGAGAAGCATGAGGAGCGATGAACTCCCAGATTACTCTCAAACATCGCTGGTAGCAAGAGCAGTCATTCCTGGACGAAATACCGCATCAGAATCAGGGTCCACAAGCTCGAGGAAGCTCCCTGAAGTTGTGTGATTAAGCTTTAAAAGGAAATCTGGCCCTGTCAACCATGTCGTCTTTGTTAAATGGGATGCTGGCATACTTCTTGTGGCATGATCTGCTGGGTTCTGGTCAGTAGGCACATAACATCATTGTTCTGGACATGTTGACTTTCGTATACGCTCAACTCGGTTACTGAAATATATATACAGTCTCCTGGTCAGATTGTGAATGTAGCCCAGTGCTACTTTACTGTCATTGTAGAAGCTAACTATATCTACTGGAATGTCCATTTTGCTTGTTATCAGCTCTGCCACCTCTACTGCTACTACTGCTCCACACAACTCTAGGCGTGGAATAGTGTGATTTGGTTGTGATGCCAACTTGGCTTTGCCGAAGATGAATCCCACTTGAGGTGTTCCTTCTGCATCTGTTACTTTCAAGTTGGCCACTGTGGCTACTGTTTTTACAGATGTGTTTGAGAAGATGCAAAGCTCTTCAGCTTTGCATCTTCAGCAAGCAGCACTGAGTGGTATAGAAAAGTATGTACATGGAATGCATAGCTGTTCAAGCCTTTTTAGGGAATGACTTCAATTTTCCCATTTTTGTCTCAGTTCTATAGGCAATGGAGCATCCCACTCATTTGTGCCTAATACAAGTTCTCTTAGCAGAGTTCTGCCTTGGATAGTGACTGGAGTCACAAACCCCAATGGATCATAGAGACTATGACGGTGGACAAGACACCTTGATGAGTGTATGGCTTCTCTTGTTTTGAGACTTGGAAAGTAAAGACATCTCTCTTTGGATCCCAACTTAAGCAAAGACTACACCGAAGTGGAGGTGTGTCTACTCTCAGGTCTAAATTTTTTAGATCTTTTGCCTGGACCTCTGAAGGAAATGCTGTCATCTCTTCAATACTGTTGGAAGCTATTTTGTGGAGTCTCAAATTATCCTCTGCTAGCATTGCTTGTGTTCTTAACAAGTCAATGAATTCCTTCTCGGTGGATAAGGACTTCTCCATCATCCACATACAATTCTCTTTCTACAAAACATCTGGCATTTGTGCCATACTCCTTTTCTCCTTCTTGGGCTGTCCTGAGCCCATAGGTGGCCACTGAAGCGATGGACTATTACCAAAGGAGTGGACTTGCATTCTATACTCCATAATCTTTGTTAATGTCGATATCATGATACCACAGGAATCTTCGGTAATTTCTCTAGACTGGGTGTATGACAAAACTATAGAACCTCTGCTGGATGTCAGCTGTTATGGGCTCTTTCCTGAAGTGAATCAAGATCCCCAGTAGGCTTTTGATTATATCGGGCCTGGAGAGAAGTATGTTGTTAAGTCCCCTTGAAATTGAGCACTGGAAAAATATGATTCAAATCTGACCTGGATCCTGAGGGTGATACACCCCAGATGTAGGTAGGTATCAACACCAACATTTTTCAAAGGTGAAGCTGGTTCTGCATGACTACTGGTCAATATGTCTTGCATGAAGATTACAAAGTGTTTTGTCTCTGGTTTTCTCTTTAAGGTCTTCTGTAGCGAAGCAAGTCGTGATCTCTATTTTTGGGGAGCTGAGGTCTGGACATCTTAAATGGTAAAGGAGCCACCCAGCTGTTTGACTCATCTTTAAATAATTGTCTGTGATTCTTAAGAACTCTTTATCTTCTACAGAAAAAATAGGTTTGACATCATCTTTTGTACCCTGGAACACTGAGTTCCCCAAGTTTTCTCCCATATCTGCTGGAGAGATAGTCTGGCAGGTGGTTAAGGAGCCTCCTTAGTGCATAGCTGGTTAGGGCATGGCTCAAATAAAGAAGTGTGCCCATTCTCCAAGATGCCTATGGCATTCACACTGATGACTGGCCTCTCTTTGTTCTGTTGAGGTAGATGTCGCCTGCAGTAACCGATCCTAAGGCAAGTCAATAGACTTAAGAAGCATCATGTGGACCAGCACGTAACCCCTGAACCCTACTCAACGCTGGTACATCTCTACCCAGTAGCAGCAAGATTTTAGTGTCTGGATCCAAAGGTTGAAGTTGGTTGACTATAGGCTTTAAATGAGTATAGTGTTGAGCAACTTATGGTGTGGGAATTTCATCCCTATTGTCAGGTATCTGTGACCTCTTCCACACACTTGTATGCATCGTGGAGTAATATCAGGTTCTGATGCCTGTTCTGACTCCTCCCCACCAGGGTTTCTAGAGGCTTGGATTTTATCTTGCCAGGGTGTAGAGCACTGATATGTTGGTCACTGTCACACTCTGTGCACCTGATGATCACTTTACAGTCCTTTGCAATGTGATTAGATGAACAGCAAATCTATAGCAAATTCTGTATTTTTTCAGTAGTTTTTTACGCTCTTTCAAAGGTTCTCCCTGAAACCTCAACATTTTCAGAGAGGATGAGGTTTCTTATGATTTTGGCATTAATGATTTGAATTCTCTGTTTTATCTGTGGATGCTGTGAGCGACATCTCTGTCTTATGCACAGATATAGGTTTCCTGGTATTGCCATATTTCCTGGCTGGCCTCTCATTCAAGAAATTGCCTGTCTTGTTGGTTTAAGCAATATCGAAACAGAAGCTAGGATCATTTCTCCTTTTTGCTAGATCACTAATGAACATGGTGAAGATTTCAAAAGGGGGATATTTTCCTTAATTGTCTTTTTTATATTTTTCTCCCTATGATGACCTTTTCTCCCTTAGGTCATATGGCAGTTTTCTTATAATGGATCTTGTGCCATGTGGTGCATCCAAAAGAAGGAGCCAGTAAAGCTCTGTTCAGCTTTGGCTGCTTCCAGCTCTTGGAGAAGGTCTCCTAGTTCTTGTAACTTACGGTTGTCTTTACTGGGTATTCTCGGGAAACTGTCCAATCTTTCAAGCAGCGAATTCTCAATAGCGACCGAGTTGCCATAATACTATTTGAGTCTTTCCATTATCTCACTCAGTTGATCAAAGGATCATACAGATGTGAATTTTTCAGTCCTTTCACACACTCCGCTGATTCATTTCCCGGCCATTTCAACATCAGATTCATCTCTTCCTTTGGGGTGAGGTTCATATCTGATATGGTGTCCTTGAATTCAGCTTTCCAAGTCCTATAGCTTTCAGGATGATCTTTGAAATTTGAAGACTGGCAGTTATGAGATCTCTGTGAGTCATGTTCCTTGCTAGATCTGTCCTGTTTTAAATCTCAGGCTGAGTAACAAAGGGCATTTGTGGTTGACTGTTCACTTTAATTTCTTTGCACAGTGGTGTAGGGTGTGACTGCTCAGACATCTCCTTTTTCATCACAGGAGGTTTAATTGATTTGCTTCCTGACAGCAGCTGCCCAACCCTTCCTTGCACTAAATCTTTGTCGAACACTGGAATCTGTAGCTGATGTGAAGCATCTCTTTTGGTGCGTATACCTGAGCCAGTACTGGGACATACGTATTTGGGTGAGCATGTGGATCCCTGTAATGCAGTGGTTCTCAACCCTGTCCTGGGGACCCCCCCAGCCAGTCGGGTTTTCAGGATATCCACAATGAATATGCATGAGAGAAAATTTCCATGTTATGGAGGCAGTGCATGCAATTTTTCTCTCATGCCTATTCATTGTGGATATCTTGAAAACCCGACTGGCTGGGGGGGTCCCCAGGACAGGGTTGAGAACCACTGCTGTAATGGCAACTGGCATCTATGGCAGGCTGCACCTTGGACTTGCTTCTATCAGATGAAATAGACTCTGGTGAAGAAGGATTTGCTTCCTCAACTTCCGAGGACTCTTCTGGGTCAAGTTGCGCTGATGCACTGGAATGTGCTGTGGCATGAGCCAACACATATCTTTAGTAAGCTGAGCAGGGTCTTCAAAGGTGATATATACAACAAACAACAAATCTGCTCACAGTTAATGGGGGCAGAACACTATGGGTGTTAGCCTTCTTACAGGAAGGTCTGGATAAAGGGATGGTATTTAATTCTCTTAAAGTGCAGGTGGTGCTTATTACCCGCTACAGAAGTAATTTGCAACATTCAACCCTTGTGGCACATCCAGATATTTTGCGCTTCCTGAAAGGAATGAAACACATTCGGCCACCCAGGAGAGAATTTGTTCCCTTGTGAAATCTAAATTTGACTTTAAGAGCTTTGTCTAATACACCCTTCGAGCCCCTCAAGAAAGCATCTCTCAAAGATCTAATCTTGAAGGCTTTATTTCTGGTAGTGATTTATTCGACAAGGTTGATTTCAGACCTTCAGGCCCTCTCCTGTAAGAAGCCTTTTCTCAAATTTTCAGATGAGGTGGTGTTGATCCATACAGTTCCTTCCTTTTTGTCCAAAGTAGTTTCTCAATTTCATCTTAACCAGACAGTGTTCCTCCCTTCTTTCAGGAAGGATTCCTTGGTGGAAGCTGGTGAAGACCTTCACCAACTGGATGTTTGCAGGGTGCTTCTATGATATACTTTATGTAATCCACCTTGGGGGCTACCTTTAGGAAAAGGCAGAATATAAAATGCTTATAAATAAATATTTGAAGGAGACTAATTTTTACAGGAAATCTGATCACTTGTTTGTTTTCTTTAGAGGACAAAAGAAGGGAGACGCTGCTTCTAAAGCTTTGACTGCTTGATAGATCAAGGAGGTCATCAGCTCCGCTTTCCTTTCTAAAGGACTGCCACTTTCTAGACATCTTTGGGGTCAAAGCCTTCCCATGGGCAAAGCTTTGCCTAATTTCTCCATTGGAGATATGCAGGTCTGCTACTTGGGTGTCCTTGCAGTTATTTGTGAAGCGTTATTTTCTGAATGTTTGAGCCACAAAGGACTCTGCCTTTGGCTCAAGTGATTTGAGAGCAGGACTAGCAGTATCTGTCCATCTGAGGGATGGCTTTGGTGCATCGCATTTGTCTGGATTGGTCTGGCAAGAAAACAAGGAAGGTGAAATTTAATCTTACCTGCTAATTTCCTTGAGTCCTACCAGACCAGTCCAGGACCCTCCCAGACTACTGGTTGTTTTGCGCTGCTCTCATTTTTTGTCTTCTCTATTTGTAGTTTTTATCCCCTAGTTTTGGTGAAGGTATCTTTGTGTATATAATCCTTATACCTTACAGTTCATGAGCTTGTTGGACTTCTTGTTAGCTGGTTTGCCAAAGCTTGGGCGGCCACTTTTGTTTTCTCCTTGGAAAGCCCCCTGGTTAAGGGGTGTGGGGGGAGGGTTTGAGGATTTAGGTTATTTATTAATTGCTGCTTTAAGAAAACTGCCCCATGTTGACTAGTAACTGAAATAAAAAGGTCATGGTCAGCCAGAGACAGAAAAATAGAGGCTGTGCAATAGTGTGAAAGAATGGCATGAGCAAGGCGAATGTGAGATAAGAAGGTGCCAAAATAAGAAGCTACTAGAACAAAGAAAGTACTGAGTAAGCAGGAGACGTAATGTCTGAGAGGCGCATGAAGGAAAAGTACCAGCAAATGTAGGGGATGAGAGAGGGAGGAGGGAAAATTGTGCGAGCCATGTTTAACAGTGTATAAAAGCCAAATGCAAATTTAAAACGATGAGTAGACTGGCACTGCCTGGTGAGCAGTTCATTCTGTGATACCTGGCTCCATTTACTCCCTTAAGGAAACACAATCTTGTTTCCTTCGGTTTCCACTATCAACTTTTGTACGTATAAAAAAAACAAACCTGCCAACTATTATAGATTTCTAAGCTACTTAATAAATGTTATGTTTTGAAACTGAAAAGCAGTCTCATCTCTGGCTTTGTGCCCTGTCTGGGGAAGAAACCAGGCAGGGATAAGTTTCAACAGGTTTAAGTTATGAGTTTGTTACAGAAAATACTGACAAGCTGAGTGAGATAAGCATGGGTCCCTATATAGGGTGATATCAGCAAACCAGTTGCTCTCTGCCTCCATCTGTTGGTAAGGAAGTACAACCCACTGGTTTGGCAGGATTCAAAGAAAGGAAATTAGCAGGTAAAACTAAATTTCAACGTTTTTTAAAAATATCCCTCAGGCTCTGGGCAGGTGCACCTCACTATTTAATAGCTTTGGAACCTGCAGTTTCTGAGTTCTTAGCCTGAATTTTCATTCTTGTTCATACCCAGATCAGTCCAGATAAGTGGATTTTGCATCCCATGGAGGCAGAGAATAAAAATTGCTCAGGCACTGCTACATAACCGAAAGTGCTACCTGCAGTCCCTCAGTATTTCTCTGTCTCCAGCAGAGGGTAGAGGTGCAAACCTGCAGTCTGAACTTAGTTTAAAAAATAATAATAATAATTAGACATAGAATAAAGTTAGGAGAGAAGACAGAAGTAGTGAAGACAGTGCTCCCAGAGGTGTTATGTTTCTTCGTGGACCATACCTCTGGTTAAGCAGGGCGAGTGGAAGATTGGAAATCCCCAGCCAGGCTTGACCCTTGATTTGCAGAGGAAGAGAAAGCCAGGGGTCCTAGTTCCCTCACTCCCCCAGAGGCCTTCTCACCCAGTCCAGCCATCTGCAGCAGCCAAGAGCACCCAGAAGCAGGAAAGTATAACTTTCCTTTTTTTCTCTGGGTTGCTCAGAGTGTCGGGTAAGCCTTTTGTCTCAGTGTTGGCAGTTAGCTCCATCAGGTTAAGGAGGGAGGCGCGTTTGGCTCAGGCGGTTTCTGCAAATGGGGCCGGGACAGCGTCGGCAGTGGCATCTGAGCTGTTTTTTCCCAGAGTTATTTTTAGCTGCGGACCGCGTGTTCTTCATATCGCCTCCCGTGCAGTATGGGAAAGGCTGTTGGGCCTGCGGGGATAGGCGATAGTGCCTCAATGCAGCCCTATTCTGCACTAGCTGTGACTCTGGAGGTGAAGGAGCCTCGGAAGAGGGCTCAGGAGGCAGATGCTGCACCTGTTTTGTAGGCCTGCCCAGGAGGCAGCGACCATTTTGTCTCCACATGGCAGAAGGCCTGCTGTGGACAGGGAGTGCAGGGACTCCCCAGCTTTTTCCAGTGCAGCAGGAGTCTGGAGAAGGTAGAGAGGTGGCAGCGGAACCAGGGGAGAACCTGGCAACTGTAGAAGATGGGGTGCACAATGGATTTTCCGTGGATTTTGTATTGTTGCTGCATGAAGCCTAACAAACCAAGAAGGAAGTGGCGGGTAAGCGGTTGGCTACCCAGAAGTCCCAGAGCACAGCTAAGAAGCCTCAAGCTGAGGTATCTCCCAGGTCAGGGGGCATTCTCCACTTGCTGGGCCTGGGACGATCGAGGGTGGAGGAGAACTCATCTGAAGAATCTGAAGGAGATGATCCTCAGGAGGACCCATGTATTGGCCAGGGTGCAGATTCTGCGACTGGCCCGGTGGGTAGTGACCCAAATGCGGATGACATTCCTCAATCTGGAGAAAGGAGTGGGATCTGGAAGTTCCGGACTGGGTGGTGGTGACCATAGATGCCAGCCTCAATAGTTCAGGAGTGGTATGTCAGGAATCTACAGTCCAAGGGTAGCAGTCGCCAGTGGACAGGTCCTGGTCAATCAACCATCTGGAATCAAGAGCAGTCCACAGGGCACTGATTTTCTTTCTTCCTCGGATTCAGGGATGTGCGGTGTTTGTGTTCCTGGACAATGCGACGACAGTGGCCTATATCAATCGACAGGGCAGAACAAAGAGTCGTTTGGTGGCTCAGGAGGTTCAGGAACTCTTTGCCAGGGGTGAACTTCATCTAGCAGCACCAGCAGCTTCCCACATGGCAGGTGTGGACAATGTACAGGCAGACTAACTCAGCAGACAATAGCTGGACCCGGGGGAATGGGAGCTGTCAGCGGAGGCCTTCACCCTCACTCGACACGGATGGGGCAAGCCCCGGTTTGATCTCATGGCAACATGGATGAATGCCAAGGTGAACAGGTTTTTCAGCCGCTGGAGAGAATTTGGCCCACAGGGATCAATGCTCTGGTTTAGCTGTGGCCAGTGAGACGTCTGCTGTATGTCTTCCCCCCGTAGGTCGAGTGTTGCGGTGCATTGAGCAACATCTGGGAAGAGTGATCCTGGTAGCACCGGAGTGATCGTGCTATCCGTGATTTGCGGATCTAGTTCAGCTGCTGGTAGACTGGCCCAGCCAGTTAAACCACCTGAGGGGAGTACTGTGTCAGGGGCCCATCTTTTCAGAACAGGCGGATCGCTTCTGTCTAGCAGCTTCACTTTTGAGAGGCGACGTTTCAGCTTGAAGGGGTAGTCAGAGCCGGTGATTACTATTTTTCTTCAGGCTAGAAGATCCTCTGCTTCTTTGGCATATATCAGAGTTTGGAGAGTGTTTGAGTCCTGGTGTGGAGTTCATAACGCTGATCCTTTGCAGGCAAACGTTACGAACATGCCTATACTGGGTCAGACCAAGGGTCCATCAAGCCCAGCATCCCGTCTCCAACAGTAGCCAATCCAGGCCATAAGAACCTGGCAAGTACCCAACAACTATTAATTGCATCAGTAGCATGGGATCTTCTTAGTGTTTGGGTAGTTGCCAGATTCTTGTGGCCTGGTTTGGCCTCCGTTGGAAACAGGATGCTGGGCTTGATGGACCCTTGGTCTGACCCAGCAATGCAATTTCTTATGTTCTTATGGCTTTTTATCTTAGCCAGACGGTGGAATTACCAGGTTTTCCGCACCTGGTGTCTGATTCTCCCCATGCAAGGGAGCTTCACTTTTTGGACGTGCATCTGATTCTCTTGCAATATCTCAAGGTGACAAATGGATTTCGGAGGTGAGACCATTTCTGTGTGTTATTCAGAGGACTGAAGAATGGTTGCATAGCGGCTGAGAGCACCGATTGCATGGCGGTTAAAGGAGGCGATTGTTTCAGCCTATATTTGTAAGGGTTGGTTGATCCCTGAGGGATTACAAGTGCATTCTACTAGGGCACAGGCAGCCTCCTGGGCGGAGTGTCAATTGGTTTCTCTGCAGGAGATTTGTCGAGCATCGACTTGGTCCTCTTTGCACAATTTTACTAAACATTAAGGTTTGGATGTCAGGGCCCCTGAAGAGGCCTCATTTGGTGAAAGTGTACTGTGTGCAGGTCTTTCAGGATCCCACCCAGTGAAGAGGGGCTTGGGTACATCCCACTTGTCTGGACTGATCTGGGGTGTGAACAGGAAAGAAAATTGGTTCTTACCTGCTAATTTTTGTTCGTGGAATACCACAGATCAGTCCAGACTCCTGTCCCCTTATTATTATTATTTCAAAAGACCTTTCCTGCTTCTGGATGCTGCTGGTGATGCACAAATTTAAATTAGTGCTGCAGAATTGTGAACGAGATTGTATATAGTTCTCAGTTATTTTGAAAGTAGAAGTTTTTTTCATTACCCTAAGTTGAGGGTTCAGTTTTGTTGGGGGTTCCAATTTATTCCTCAGCTCGCTCTAGAGCAAGAAATCCTTGGAGTTTGGGAAGTAGTCATCATGGCTTGGATACAGGTCAATACTGAGGGACTGCAGATGGCACTCTCGGTTAAGTAGCAGCGCCTGGAAAACTTTTTATTCTCTGCCTCCATCTGCTGATGCAAAACCCACTTGTCTGGATTGATCTATGGTATTCCAGGAACGAAAATTAGTAGGTAAGAACTAATTTTCCTTTTTTCATTGCAAAAAGCTTGATTTCAGGCAAGACAAGGTGAATCCAGAGTGTAGCCTAGGGAAGCCTAAATGATCTCAGACATATCGACCCTATGGCATGGAGGAGGTGTGGGAGATAAAAGAGTCTCACCTGTTCAAAAGGGCTTTTGTCCTGGATACCTTTGGCGCCTACAAAAATCCAGCTGTCCCTGAAGCCAACATCCTTGATAACTGAGCTGCCAAACTCGTTGAAAATCTTTCTCGTCTCATCATTCATCCTGCAGGGGAGAGATTACAGTCAGACCACACTCACTACTATTCCAATATGCACACAACTTTACCTCCCATGCACATCTTACAGCACAGCCCAATATCCCTCTCCTCTGCTCAGCACCAGAAACTTACTTGGTAGCTGGATCATCATAAGATGCCACCAACACCAGTGTTCCTTCATAAACAGTCCGCAAATACTTCAGCACTTCATTCACATCTGCAGATAAGAAATGATGTGGAAGTTAAATTGACGGCTTCAAACACGGCAGGAGCTACACAGAGGATGTTCTCTGCTATATGCTGGGCTCTAGGGTAAAATGCCCAATACTGAACAGCAGTGCAGGAGAGGGGAGGGTGGCAGCAACTGCACTTGGATAGCAAGATCGAGGTGGCACATGGCATGGAGCAGCAAGACTTGGAAGCAGATTCCACGGGGGAGAGACATTCTGTGAAGCAGCATTTAATAGGAGTGATCTGACACAGTTTAGTGAGTGACTCTGCTTTATTTCCTTACCACAAACATAGATGCAGCATTCCTAGCCCCTTTTGCTAACTATTTTACAAGAAGTTATGCCAGGGGAAGGAGAGGTATCTGGCAGAAAGTAAGTTCTAGAAGAAAAGGTCAAGAGATGAGGTTCCAAGGGGGCAGACATAGGAGTAACATTTGAAAATATTTCTTCACAGAAAGAGTGATGGAGTGACCTTTCAGGGGAAGTTGTAGAGGTAAACACAGTAATGGAATTCAAGAGAGCCCAAGATGAACATAGAGAATCTCCAACCGTGAGGTGGTGAGAAAAAGCTGGAGATGAAGCAAGCACCCTGAACAATAGCAGTAGGAAAGGAAAATGAGCAGAGACTAGCTGAGTTTTATGGCCTTCATCATCTCTCATCTAATTTACTACCCTTTTTTTTTTTTTCAAGTGTATTTTTTGGCTTGGCAGGGTTTTTTTTCCTCCTCCTATGGACTTTCAGCTCAATGGGAACAAGCCTCGATCAGGCTTCGGCACCATCAGCCTTCATTCACATCAAATCAGGGTATTTCCCCTATTTTCTTTTTAAAATTCCCTCGCCCAACGACTGCAGTGATGATCCTTAGCCAAGAGCCACAGACTGCAGAGCTCCCTCTGAAACCCAGTAAGTGTAACCATTGAGCAATGGAAATCTCCACTCACTACTCCATCCCTTTTGGGAGCAATGAATGCTGCCTCTGGCTGGCCCCAGGAATGAGAGCTGGGCCCACTGCACAGCACTGCTACTAAGCCATCAGTAGCAGTGCTGTGCATTCTGTCTCCATGAAAATTCTCCAACTTAGGTCCACATCTAGGATACTGTTGCTCTGCTTGCTGGGGAGATCAGCTTTTGTCCATGTCTAAAAGGGCACTAACAGACCATTTGTCTCATGCAGGGCGTCACACCATAGCATCATTAAGAAGTCTGCGCCATCTATTGAAGTATGGCATACACAGATTAATACTTAAACAATGCAACCTTAATACTGAGAAAATTGCTAATATCAAAAAGTCAAACATTTCTCACAAAAAACGTATATAGTGGACAAAGTTATGTATGCTGCCAAGTGACCATCATAAAGCACCGGGTTGAGTTAGTAGACCTTGTTCTGCAACCCATCACCGTTTGTGCGTGCTTAAAAGCTTATAATCATCAGTCAACTTGGCTCCCTTTATTCTTCATTTCTAATGTTCTTTTTTTAAATATGTATATGCTGGTAACCATTAAATGTAGCACATATGGCAAATATTGCTTTCTGCCTATTTCAACGAATTGTGCTGTTAAGCTTTAAGGAACTTGCATGTTACAGTGTTGACACTGTAACAACACTAGCAACACCGTAAAAACATTAACACTAGCAACACTGTAACAACCCTAACATACAAGTTCCTTAAAGCTTAACAGCACAATTCGTTGAAATAGGCAGAAAGCAATATTTGCCATATGTGCTACATTTAATGTTTACCAGCATATACATATTTAAAAAAAAACAAACACCCCATTAGAAATTAAGAATAAAGGGAGCCAAGTGACTGATGATTATAAGCTTTTAAGCACGCACAAACGGTGATGGGTTGCAGAACAAGGTCTACTAACTCAACCCAGTGCTTTATGATGGTCACTTGGCAACATACATAACTTTGTCTACTATATATGTTTTTTTGTGAGAAATCTGTTTGACTTTTTGATAAACAGATTGACATCGCACTGATTGAGAAATTAACTTTCATGCTGAAACATAACTTAATGTATGAAAAAATTTGGGGTCAAGTTCTGGGACAAAAGGTTAAGTAATGGCATTGATACTGTGTGAGGTACGGTCGCTCTCTGCGTGTAAATTGCAGGGGATGGGCCGGCAGAGGCTTATTCCTTGGACTTCAGAGTGGGCCGAATTACTATGATACCCTGATGCATGAAGTAGCTTTTACTCTGCATTGTCTGTCATCCCCTGTGTGATGTTGCTGTGTACGTCTTGTTAAATAAAAAGTTTAAAAAAAAAATAATAATTCTCCAACTTACCTCCTTCCCACATGTCGAAGGATTTTGCATCTATGAGTTCTCCGTTGACCCCTGGAATAAAAAAAGATGGGAAAATGTTTGCTTTCCCCTAGTTCTGAAAAACAGATTTGCCATTTACCATGGATTATTTAAGCAAAATCAAAGATTGATGATTCGCCCTTCATAAGGACAACGCTTAGAGACTCACCGTTCACCAGAGCGATGTTCAGTCCACGTCCCACGTTATTCTTCACGCTGCTCATCAGCCTGTCACGAGGAGAAAACAATGCTACTCAAGACACCAGCCCTTTACACCAGAGCTGTCATCCCTGGTATGGCACAATCTCTCACTGATTCTGGCTCGTAAGTCTGCACTTTCTCCCTTCACTTACATTTTGTCTTCTACACAAATCTTTGGTCCAATAACGTTGGCTGCTCCGCTTACAATGCGAAATGCAAAGTGCTTATCAGGGCAGGGCTGCGGCAAACCACATTTGTACTTTTTTGGCCTGGAATCTGAAGAAAGACAAATGAGAAAACATTTAACCATTTATATATGTGCAGTGTGTTCTAGATTACTGCCACCAAGGCACACTGGCGAATTGTGCTGCAGCGTCAGTGCACTTTCAGAGAAACAGAGAACGTTATGGCAGATAAGGACCCCAAAAACCATCCAGGCCATCTAAGTTACTTCTGGTGTAATGCCATAGATGTTTCTATTGTATCCCACCCTCCTCCTCTCCTCCAGGATGTGCATATTTAGGTCTTTAAGTTTTACTTCATCAGGCTTTTGCGGCTGATGCTACATCATATGGATAACCCTTCTCTGGATCACCTCCACTCTGTCTATACTTTCAGAGGTATAGGTTCCAGAACTGGACACAGGCGGCTCAAGGTAATGTGCTGCCTGAGGCTGGGACCACATGCCGCTGCCACCCCCCCCCCCCCCCAAAATTTAAATAAAATAAACCCCCACTCTCCCGAACCTCCAAGACGCATGAAAACCCCTGGTGGTCCAGCAGGGGGGGGGGGGGGCCGTGAGCAATCTACTGCTCCTGGGCCATCGGCCACCACTAACCAAAATGGTGCCGGTTGTCTTTAGCCCCTACCATGTGACAGGGTCTACCGGTGCCATTGGCCGGCCCCACTCTCACATGGTAGGGGCAATGGATGACTGGTGCCATTTTGGTTAGTGGCACAGGCCATTCATTGCCCCTACCATGTGACAGGGGCCAGCCAATGGCACCGGTAGCGCCTATCACATGGTGGAGGCTAAAGATCACCGGCGCCATTTTGATTAGTGGCGGCCGACGGCCCAGGAGTGGCAGATCGCTCCCAAGCCTCTCGCTGGACCACCAGGGGTTTTCCTGAGTGTTGGGGAGAGGAGAGGAAGGGTGGCTCGATGGGGGGTGGGGAGGGAGGGGGAGGTGGGGCCTGGGCAGAATTTTGAAGGGGCACATTTTGCCCCTTCAAAATTCTGCCAGAAGCGGCCACCTCACCCTGCCTCATTACAGAACCGTCCCTAACTAGACATGATACTCCAGATGAGATGTTGTCAAACATTTATGCAGAGGCATTATCACCTAACATAGTAACAGTTGACAGAAGACCAAATGGTCCATCCAGTCAGCCCAGCAAACTGTACATGGTGGCAACTGCTTCTTTGTGCAGTTTTCCCCAAGCCTTATGTTAAGAGTGGTAACTGCTGCTCTGTGGAGGTTACCCCCAAGCCTTATGTTACGGGTATAATATTTACAATCAAAACCAAGCAACTGGCAAACCCATAACAAAATTACTGCTAGCAACATTTTTACGGGGCGAGCTGCCTTGTTGATAAATTCAAACAAGGCTGCTTAAACATGCTTTGCTTTTCGACTTAGCCATGGAAACTGCCTTGTGCTATGTAATTCTTTTTCCCAAATGTCTGCGTATCAGTACCCTGACCCATAAAAGATGGGGCCCAGCGTTGGCTGTCTGAATCCATTTACCCCACCGTCAAAGCCACGTCAGTTTTTATAGTAGTTATGCCTCTCCCTGGGCACCCTAGCATCCTTCTAGTTCTGGCCATTGCCGTGTTGCAATGTTTCACTACTCCTGAGGTGATCGGATCACCCCAAGGTCTCGTGGTTGGTGCGCATCTGTGCCCCACGTCATCCTAATGTATTGCTCCACTGCATTTCTGCAACCCCACTGATACTTAGCTGCCAAGCTCTCAGCGACTCCTCAATCTTTCTTACATCACTCCTCAATCTAACCACTTTGTTGCAGATCTTAATGCCATCTGCAAAAAGACACATTTTTGCTACTAACCCCTCTGCAATGCCACTCACAAAGATATTCAAGAGAATAGGCTATGAGACAGATCCCTGAGGCTCTGCACTGATTACCCTTCTTTTCTTGCAGTGAACATTATAGTTGCTACAGATCCATTAGTATCTGGTGCTGAGGTTTCACTGCACTGTCACTACAGAGTAATGATGGAACAGGAGAAAGAGGATTAAAAAAGCAAATTTAACAAAATATATAGCTAGGTTAATAGGAAATTTCTTTTTGCTGAAGCCAAGCACAGGTTAAGCTAACCTGAGGAGCACAGACTGACCTGCTGTTGGTGTGCTGTCAGGACCTGTAGGAAGGAACAAAGTCAAGATTTAGAACTAGTTTTTGGAGTGTCAGTACCTTGTAAAAAGTCTTCACATCCTTGAGCTCTTCTGCCAGGAAGAATGGGCAAGAAGTGCACATCCCACTGTGCAAAGTTGGTAGACACCTATCCCAAACAGGCTCATGGCTGTTATTGCTGCAAAAGGGACTTCCACCACATATTGCATCAAGGAGTGTGAAGACTTACGCAATGCAGACTTTTTTTTTTTTTTAATTCTTAATTACTTTGGCAATGCTTCTGTAAGGAGAAATTACTACTTACCTGAATTTCCTTTCCTTTGGAGAGGGTAGGCCAATCCCAACTTCTGCCACCAGTTGGAGACTGAGCAAAAGTAGATGTCACGGCTATATAGTCCTACCCCGAGAGTATTCTCTGGAAAATTCAAACTGTGGACAAACCTGATTAAACTTGAACATTATTAGCAACAGGCAACCATTCATGTTTCTCAACTAACAGGAACCCTGAACTCAGCCAAAAGAAGGAACATATCTAGCAAACTAAGGGCTAGAGAAGCCACTTACCAGATATCAACGAAGAGCAGGAATCATACTCTGCATCGCTCGCCCTAATAAGGCTAACCAAAAAATCCAAATCCGGCAGCCAAGTGCAGGTCTGGAATCGACCTACTCTCACTAAATGAAAGGACATTATCAGGTAAGTAGTAATTTCTCCTTCCTTAGCGTTCAGGTTGGTCAATCCCAATGAGTGGAATGTACAAAAACTAATCCCAAAAAGAGCAGGAGACTGCCAGTGGCTCAATCAGAATCGCCCACACAAAAAGCAGCATCCTCCCTATTCCTAACATCCAGCGGTAATGCTTGAAGAAGGTGTGCAAAGATGACCATATCGCCGCTTGGCAAATTTCAGCAGGCAACAACAAACTAAGCTCCTCCTACAATACTGCCTGAGCCCTTGTGGAATCCAGTCTAATCTGCTTCGGTGAGGTAACCTCAGCAGCCACATAAGGCTACTGTAATGACTTCCTTAACCCAGCTGGCAATTTTTGCCCGCGCTGCTGGTGCTCCCTGCTTACCTCCACCATGGAACACAAACAGGCGATCAGACTTCTGAAAAATCTTAGTCACCTCCAAATAGCACAGTAAATGACGCTTCATGTCCAAGGAACGCAAAAGGCAGTACAGTTCTCAGCTTCATCTCTGTCCCTGTCCAAGGCAGACAGAGAAATGGACTGATTCAAATGAAAGTCCGAAACCACTTTGGGCAAAAAAGGTGGCACAGTCTGAAGCTGAATTGCACCTGGAGTCACACAGAGAAAAGGCTCATGGCAGGAAAGAGTCTGCAGCTTAAAGAATCTACGAGCCAAATAGATTGCTACCAGAAAAAATGTCTTCAAAATAAGCAGTCGCAAGGAAAGAGTATGCAACGGTCGAAAAGTCAGACCTGCCAAGAACTCAAAGTCCTAGTAAAGATCCTACAAAGGCACCGGAAGCCACAATGGGAGACGAAGATTTTTAACTCCCCACAAGTAATGGGACACATCTGGATGGGAAGACAAAGGCCCTCCATTGACTCTTCCCCTTTAACAAGCCAGTGCTGCAACTTGAACCTTCAAGGTATTAAGGGCCAAACCCTTAAGTAAGCCATCCTGTAAAAATTCCAAAATCAAAGGAATATCCACCTTGAGCAGTTGAGTAACTTGCTCAGAACACCAGGCCTCACCTCAAAGACTTTCCAAACTCTAAAGTAAGCTAGAGAAGTAGAAAATTTCTGGGTCCTAAGAAGAGTGGAAATTATAGAAGGCGAATAACTGCACTTCAGCAGCTGAGCCCTTTCAATGACCAAACCATAATACAGAACTAACCTGGATCCTCGTGCAGAATGGGATCCTGACGTAATAGATCTGTCCGAGACGGTAGCCGGAGAGGACTGCCTACCAGACGTCTCTGGAGATCAGCATACCACGGCCTACAAGCCCAATCTGGAGCCATTAAAAGGATGGTGTTGGCTTGTCTTGCAATCTTCTGTACCAGCCTGCCTATCAAAGGCCAAGGCAGGAATGCATACAGCAGTGCGCCATATGGCCACTCCTGGATGAGAGCGTCTATGCCCATTGCTTTTGATCCCGCTGTAACTGAAGAAGCGTGGAACTTTTAGGTTGCTGAAGTTCGCCAACAGGTCTAGTGCTGGTAGACCCCAGTGGTCCACCAAGAGCTGAAAGGCCTCGTCCGCCAGTTCCCATTCTTGTGATACAAGCTTCTCCTGCTGAGGAAATCGGCTCTGATATTGTTATTTCTAGCATGGTGAGAGGCAGATATACTTAGGAGATGCTGCACTGCCCATATCATGAGCGAATTTATCTCCTCAGACACCTGTTGACTCTTGGTTCCACCCTGATGAGTGCTGTAAGCCAACATTGTTGAATTGTTGGGCATTATCTGACTGACCAAGCCACTAGCCACTTGATGAACCACAGGCATGCCAACAGAATCGCTTGTGCCTCCAGTCTGTTGATTTTCTACTACTGCTCCACTACATTTCAGTGCCCTTGGACCACCAACTCCTGACAGTGAGCCCCCCAGCTCCGGAGGCTCACATCTGTCATGAGTACCAACCAATCCGGCATCATCAAGGAAATTCCCTTCCTGAGATGGTCCGTGTGTAACCACCAGTCCAACTGGATTTTCATCTCTAACAGAAGGAGCAGCCTCACTGCATTGTTCTGCAACTGTGGACTTCATTGGGAGTGCAGGGCACGCTGAAGAAGGTGCATATGTGCCCTCGCCCAGGGAACCACTTCCAATGTGGCAACCATCAACCCTAGGACCTGTAGATAAGACCTCATGGTTGGACGATCAGAGTTCCGCAGGGACTGGACTCGCAGCATCGAGTGGATCAGAGACTCTGGTAGAAACACTCTGCCCTGCCTCATATCAAATTGAACCCAGAGATATTCCAGGGACTGAGATGGCTGCAAATTGCTCTTGACCAGATTCACCACCCAGCCTAGTTCTTATAGCGAGGAAACCACCCTGTGGGAAATGCAAAGACTCTCTTCCAGTGTCTTGGCTCGAATCAATCAGTTGTCCAGAGAGGAGTGAACTAGAATGCCATCCTTGCGAAGGGCTGCCGCTACTACCATGACCCTGGAAAAGGTCCTGGGCGCTATGGCTAAACCAAAAGGCAAGGCCTGAAACTGGGAATGATGATCCAGGATGGCCAATCGGAGGAAACTCTGATGTTCCTGCTGGATGGGAATATGCAGATACGCCTCCATCAGATCCAGAGATGTGAGGTACTTCCCTGCTTGAACCACCATAAAGATAGAGCACACTATTTCCATCCTGAAATGCATGACTCGTAGATGTCGGTTGATGCCCTTGAGATCTAGTATGGGCCAAAATGACCCTTCTTTCTTGGGCATTACAAAATTAATGGAATATGGGCCCGTATTTCACTGTGATTCAAGAACGGGGATCACCGCTTTCAGAATCAACAGCCATTGTAATATCCGCTTCCACTTCTACCTTTTTCTGAGGGGAGTTGCATGGAGAGACCATAAGGCATTCTGAGGAATGCGAAGAGATTCTTGAGCATGGCCATTCCGAACCACTTTGAGGACCAATTGATCTAAAGTAATCTGTGCCCACCAGTGATAAAATCGGGATAGACAACCACCTATCTCCCGCATCACCAGATGAGCCCACAAACTTTCATTGGGAAGACCGAGGAGCTCTGCCTCTCGTGCAAAAGGACTGAGATCTACGGAAGGGACGAGATCTCTGGGAAGAACCTCCCCTATAAGGCTGAAAAAGCTGGTAATCTCGAGAACGCCCACTTGCCCGAGAAATCCAGGAAACTGGCTTCTTATCCTCCAGCAAACACGGGACATGGGTCTCTCCCCATTTACTTGTCATTTTTTCCAATTCACTGCCAAACAAAAGCAAGCCTTTGAAAGGCAGCTTAGCCAGATTGGTCTTTGAAATAGTATCTGCAGATCAGTTACACAGCCACTGCTATAGTCTTGCCACAATAACTGAAGCAGCTCCTCTAGTGGATGTGCATACCAAGTCACAGCTCTCATCTGTCAAGAAGGCCGCCCCCAGTTCTACCACAGGCCTTAAATCAGACCAAACACCACCAGACTCTTGACAAAGCCGCAAGGTAGCCCAAGCTACCAAGACGCAACAAGAAGCAATTTGCAAGTTCATTGTCACTGCCTCAAAGGCTTGGTTCAGGATAGCCTCAATCCTCCTATCCTGAGCATCCTTCAGAGCCATACCTCCCTCTATGGGGATGGTGGTACGTTTCATGACAGAACACACCAAGGCATCCACTTTAGGGAAACACAACTGCTCTCTGGCCTGCTGATCCAAGGGGTATAAACCCGCTAAGACGCATCCTCTTTTAAAGGACGCTTCTGGCACATTCCATTCCAGATCAATCAACTCCTGTATTGCATCCAAAAGGGGGAAAGAAACAAGAAGCCTTATGCAGGGTACCCAAAATAGGATCCTTCTTCTGCATCCCCAAGGAGTCAGACCAGCCACTCCAGGGGTCATCAGGGTCTGTAATATGAGACCCAGCAACTCATCTCTCTGAAAGAAAAGTAGAAGACTTCTATATCGCTCCAAATTTGGGGGACTATCCCCTTCCTCACCAGGAGAGCCCCCCACCATCATCCTTGGTATTATCCTGATCCACCTGCATTTGAGCTTGTCAGACCGCACTGTGCTACAGAGCTTGACCGTGGAGACAGGCAGAGGAGCACTCAGAGTTCCTGAACTTACCTTAGTAGGAACTGCCGCTTCAGCAGACCGGCTCTGTAAAACTGTCTGCAATCCCTGGAAGAATTCCACCCAGGAAAAGGAGGCCAGGTCCATTCCAGGCCCCCCAGGCCTTAATCTGATGTCCTGTAAGCCAGTGTCCCGAAGACTCGACCCGCAGACCTATCAGCGGAGGGGACACCCCTGCAGTGTCTCCTTTGGTCCCACTCCCCTCAGATCGAGGAGAGAGACCATTGTCGGCAAAATCGGAAGGAGGCAACTCTCCCCAGGCATCCAGGCAGCGCTGACACAGTCTTAAAGAAAGCTCCGGCTAAATGTCTCTGATGTGGCAGGCAGCACAGATAGATAGGTGCTTAGGTTTCTTTGCTGCGAGCGCCATACTATAAACACAGCCCAATGAAGGCTCATGCCTACCTTTCCCATGCGTACAAGAATGCCTAATATGGATGCTCAAAAAAATGCGTGTTCAAGTCCACGTGGCTAGGCCACTCGTCCCCACTGGATGCCCAGGACCAATACCTAAACTGGGCACACAAGCTGTGCATCCAGATGGAAGAATGCCCAAATGCTCACACAAGCTAAAATGGGCGCACACCCGGACATGCAAGCATGTGGTGATGGTCTGCAGCAAAAAAGCACACGAAAGTACTCCACGGCCTACTGTGCACCAAAATGGGAGAAGCATGGAAGCAGAGCCTAGCCAAACGGCTGCTCAACCCGCTGTGCCTGCACTCTCTCCTCACCTCACAGAACTCCCCAGAGACGTGCGCAGGACAGCCGAACACCAAGGAAACAGACCCTTCACCTGCTGTCTTCCTGTAGCTGACTTTTTTTTTCCCCACAAAGTTAAAAACTTTTATCCGAGTTCAGCTCTCCCTGGCTGAGAGCAAGAACGGGTCCTGGCTGTGGTGGGAGAGGGCTAAAGCCTTCACCGCCAAGCCTCTCTTGGACTGCAACCGCTAATTGGAATTTAGGTCCACGCCAGACAAGGCTACTGTGGACTGAGGCACTCTACTGAAGGAGGGTCCGCACGGTCTCCTCTCCAAGTTCTTTCTTCTTTTCTTTCTCTTTTTTTTTTTTCTCACAGGCAATCACCTGAAGGGAAATGCATGTCCACCATCTACTGGAGACGGAGAATACTGGCGGGCTGATGTCGGGGTGGGACTATATAGCCGTGATATCAGCTTTTGCTCTATCTCCATCTGCTGGTAGAAGTTCATAACCCACTTGCTGGGATTTACCTACCTGAATGCTAAGGAATTGTTCTTTCATGATGCAAGTGTGGAATATGTTGTATAGATCAGTGAAACAAACTGCTGCATTAATGCATTTTGATTTCTATTTTTTAAATGACAGAATGTGAAAATCATACCTGTGAAGACTTTTTACAAGACACTGTATCTTTATTAATCCTTTGCTTGATATGTTATTCTTTTATATTTTATGCAGATGATTTGATTTATTATCTTGTAATTTTGATTATTCTGTTTGTACACTGCTTTTGAGCTATTATGCTAGGCGGTATATAAACATCAAAAATAAATAAAGGCTGAGGCCCTTACCAGAGGCTCAGGCACTACCAGTTCATTTCATTCATCGGCTTAGTAATGACATCATCTCTAACCAACTACTTTATTTCTTTTCTTGTAACTAACTATATTTTTGTTAGGGTTAAAACAATATTGCCAGAGACTGCTTCTTAGTTGTCTCACTGCAATCTCATAGGTACCCTGAGGAATGAATTAAGGGTTAGCGTTACTGCATTAACTGTTATTGATTGCTCCTGAGTGGGATCTGTGCATGCCTGTACTGGCAATGCCGGCCTTTGAGTAGGGCGCACTGGGTGGTTGGACCAGGGTGCCCTGGGTGCCACCGGCATCGCCCATAATACTTGTCTGGAGCACTGAAGAAAACGAAGAGCCAGCAGAGAACCAATTTTTGCCCGGAGTGCCATTTGCCCTAGAGCCAGCCAGCCCTGTGTACTGGTGTGTGTAGATGTGCTGAGCAAGAGCTGCAAGTGAGTCGTGGGGCACTTGGGAGTGTCTCAGTATTTCTTCTTTGGAAACGTATCATGAAAATATCTCTTACTATTCAGCAGCTGCTGTATTCGGGGGAGGCCACCCTCTGACCCCAGCATCACGCTGGCCAGAATCCAGGTAAGTCCTACAGTGAGCACAATCACTACAATCCGCACAGGACCTATAGTATAAGAAAAAAAAAAGCATAAGAATGCAGACCGCCAGGGTTTAATACAGGTATCAAAGATGACAACTGGGAAGAGACATGGCCACAGGAAGAGATGTAAGCATCACAGACACTGGGCAAAGAAATACCAGGAGAGACATACAGGCACAGTGACACTTGAGGATGAGATACAGGCAAAGTGACACCAAAGGAGAAATAACAAGCACAGCAGCAACAGAGGCGAGATGTAAGCATCACCTGCAAATCTGGGCACAGGGCTGACTGGATGGACCATTTGGTCTTTATTTGCTTGATTTAATATGCTGTACTATCCAATGAGATACAGGCATCAATGAAAGAAAGGAAAATACAAATTTCCTTCCTAGGTTCAGATGAGTCCATAAACCAGTCTGCCTCACTCCAACTATAATTCTGCCTGTCAGTGATTGCTGTATCTCACTTTGGACATAACTATGCCCCATATATTTCCCCAGATGTCAATGACACCTGCATCTTCTTCATTATTGAGGTCCTCACCTTGGGATCGAGGCCGAAGCTTAGCAAAGTCCATATACTTTCCTGCCCAAAAGGAACAGAGGCTCAACCTCCTGGCCCTGTCAGCAAAGAACAAGGTCCAAAAAGACAGTTACCTGCTAACCTCATGATCCTGGCTCTGGTATCAGCATGGGAGCGGCGGCTAATGCCACTGAGGAAAAGAAAGAAAAAAAAAGGATTATAGTACATAAGATCACAAGATGTGCCCTGCTGGGTCCGACCAAAGATCCACTGAGCCCAGCATCCTGTCCCTGAAGTGGCTAATCAAGGTCATTAGAAAATACCCAGCAAATCCCAAAGAATACATCCATTCCTTGTTCTTCACTCCCAGGGATAAGCAGTGGCTTTCCCAAGTCAACATGGCTAATAATTGTTTGTTTATTGACTTTTCCTCCAGGAATCTTTTTATTTTTTGTATTAATAGTTTTAAGGTAACATGATTTTGAAACAAAACAGTGGTGTGTAACTGATGCAATGCCAGAAAAGACAAGAAAACTATCAGAGAAAATGTATAACAAAGAACTTCAGAGTATCCACTGTAATTTACTACAATAAACAATAAACTTCATCTGTTCTGTTCCTTACAATTTGGTTTTGTCGTTTATGTCCCAGAACCCCCATCCCTTCCCCTCAACTCTCTTCCAAACCCCCATCCCCTGAGAAAATGCCAGATTAACAGCCAGAGAAACTAAATAACAAATAATAATTAAACAATTAAATAAGTGAATAATTAGATAGTGAGCTGCTGGTATTGCCAGACTACCCATGCTTGCCATCGAATATCGAATTTAGACATTTGATGATGTCTCACTGCAGTCAATTTGTTTAGATAACACACTTTCTTCAATCTCGATTGTACCTGTCTCAACAAGGGTGCTTCTACTTGTTTCTGTTTCTATGCTATTTCAGCCCTAGCTGCCATAAACATTTGATGAATAAGATACATGTGTGGGTAAGTTACCCCGGAATCAGAGACATTAAGTAAAAAGAACGCCGGATCCCTGGTAATACGGACTCCTATTACATCAGAAATCAACTGTATTACATCATCCCAGTAACACTGAATTATAGCACACTCCCACCACATGTGTAAGACAGACCCTACTGCCCCACACTCTCTCCAGCAGCTGTCGGTTAACCTTGGATAGACCCAGTGTAGCTTGACAGGAGTTAAGTGCCATCGATAGAGCATCTTATAGTTATGTTCAATTAAGAACGCCGAAACTGAGCATTTCCTAATAGATATACAGCACTTGGTCCACTGTGCATGGGTCAAAGTTAAATGAAAGTCCTGTTCCCAATGAGTGATGTGCGCAGGGGGACGGGTAGGATCAGCGTTTAAATAAGCATATATCCGCGATAGTCTTCTAATTGTCCTCGCCTGATCACAGTAACCTTCAAACAATGATTTCCCCCTGCTTAAATCAGTTTTAACACATTTCTGGGACAGATAGTGCCTTAGCTGACAATAAAAGTAATGATCGGATATGAGCAGATTATATTTCAGCCGCAGTTCTGAGAATTCCAGTCTCTGACCCCTGAACCAAAGGTGTTCTAGTCAGGAGCATCCTTGTCCCTCCCACCTTGCTGCCCTGCGTTTAGCGTTGCCAGGTGGGAAATCTGGATTTAAAAATCCTAAGGAAATATTGCCTATTACCTACCAATAAAGCTTTCCAGTGATCCCAAAGTTTCAAGGTAAGCGCTATCGAAGGGATGTCACTAGCCTTTTATAATCTTCCCTTGCTTTGTAACCATACTTGGGAGGCAGGTGACCTCTCCCGCAAAAGGTCCGTTTCCAGTTGCACCCATCGTTTATTAGTCCCCTGAGTGTGCCAGTCAATCACAGTGCGTAGCTGAGAAGCCACATAATACCATATGAGACATGGAACACTTAAGCCACCTCTTGCCTTGGATAGGAACAAGACAGCCCTGCTGACTCGAGGGGGGCTCCTCTTCCAAATGAACTGAAATAACTTCCGTTGCCACCTCCTAAGGTGAAGGGTAGGTATTTCGATATGCAGAGTCTGAAATAAGTAACCCAATCTGGGGAGAATATTCATTTTAATAGTGGCAATTCTGCCTAGCCAAGATAAGTCCAAGCGGTCCCACCTTTGTAGGTCCACAAGAATCTTCCCCCATAATCCCTCATAGTTTATCTTATATAGGTCAGCATGGTTAGGACTTATTTTTACTCCCAAGTATTTTAGGGCTGATTGTACTATTTTAAAGGGGAACTCCTTTTTAATCTGTCGGAGGTGATCCTCTGAAAGAGTGACATTCAGGATTTCCGATTTGTCCATATTCAATTTATAGCCGGAAACCACACTAAAGAGTCTAACTTCCTCTATCAGTGGCCCTAGGGAGCACGCCGGCTCGGCTATAGTGAACAGGATGTCATCCGCAAACATTGGAGAAATTACTTACCTGATAATTTCATTTTCCTTAGTGTAGATAGATGGACTCAGGACCAATGGGTATAGTGTACTCCTGATAGCAGTTGGGAGACGGAGTCAGATTTCAATCTGACGTCAGCCTACATATACCTGTGCAGGAAGCTTAACTCTTCAGTATTCTCCTCGAAAAGCAACTGTTGTTATAGTGTGTTTTAATAACTTGATTAACTTGGCTAACTTGATTAACTTGAATAACTTGTACTGGTTGAATTGATTTCCAACTGGAGACCGCCAGTGCACTTAACCAAAAATCACTGACACCCAGCACGGGTGTCTTAAACTAGGGGTAAAGTCTGGCTTACCCCGTGCTTGACTTGCTCTTGGGGAATGTCACCCGAGGTTTCTGTATTTTGGGGCAGCCAGGGGCGGGGTGCTGAGTCCATCTGTCTACACTAAGGAAAACAATATTATCAGGTAAGTAATTTCTCCATTTCCTAGCATGTAGCAGATGGACTCAGGACCAATGGGATGTACAAAAGCTACTCCCGAACCGGGTGGGAGGCTGCCCGTGACCCACTTAGAACTGCCCTTGCAAATGCCGTGTCCTCCTGAGCCTGAACATCCAGGCGGAAGAACCTCAAGAAGGTGTGAATGGAGGACCACATTGCCGTCCGACAGATCTCAGCGGGCGACAGCATCTTGGTTTCTGCCCAGGACACTGCCTGGGCCCTTGTGGAATGGGCCTTGACGTGTAGAGGTGGGAGCTTTCCTTGATTACTTATTTGATCCAGGGGGCTATTGTTACCCGCGAGGCTACTTCCCCTTGTTTCTTCCTGCTGTGAAGGACGCATAGTTGGTCCGTCTTTCGTACGGATTCCGATCTTTCTAGGTATCGGACTAGGAGTCTGCCGATGTTAAGATGGCGAAGAAGGCGTGAGTCTTCAGAGTCCTTATGCTCGTCTGGAGATGGCAGCAAGATGGTTTGGTTTAGATGAAAATGAGAAACTACCTTTGGGAGGAAGGAGGGGACAGTGTGGAGTTATATGGATCCCGGAGTGAATCTAAGGAATGGTTCCTGACAGGATAGTGCTTCAAGCTCGGAGATGCGACGGGCAGAACATATTGCCACTAGGAATGCAGTCTTCAAGGTCAGGAACCGTAGTGACAGATCGCGTGCAGGTCTGCAGGAAGCTCCCACTAGGAAGTCTAGTACTAGAAAGATTCCATAGGGGCACCGGCCACTTTAGTAGTAGTTGGATTTGCTTCTACGAAAACTAAAGAGAGTCATGGGATAGGAGGCGATGTCCTTTCGTGGATTACAAACTGGTTAAAAGACAGGAAACAGAGAGTAGGATTAAATGATCAATTTTCTCAGTGGAAAAGGGTAAACAGTGGACTGCCTCAGGGATCCGTACTTGGACCGGTGCTTTTCAATATATATATATATATATATATATATATATATATATATATATAAATGATCTGGACAGGAATACGACGAGTGAGGTTATCAAATTTGCGGATGATACAAAATTATTCAGAGTAGTTAAATCACAAGCAGACTGTGATACATTACAGGAGGACCTTGCAAGACTGGAAGATTGGGCATCCAAATGGCAGATGAAATTTAATGTGGACAAGTGCAAGGTGCTGCATATAGGGAAAAATAACCCTTGCTGTAGTTACACAATGTTAGGTTCCAAATTAGGAGCTACCACCCAGGAAAAAGATCTAGGCATCATAGTGGATAATACTTTAAAATTGTCGGTTCAATGTGCTGCAGCAGCCAAAAAAGCAAACAGATGTTAGGAATTATTAGGAATGGAAAGGTTAATAAAACGGAAAATGTCATAATGCCTCTATATCGCTCCATGGTGAGACCACACCTTGAATATTGTGTACAATTCTGGTCGCCGCATCTCAAAAAAGATATAGTTGCGATGGAGAAGGTACAGAGAAGGGCAACCAAAATGATAAAGGGGATGGAACAGCTCCCCTATGAGGAAAGACTGAAGAGGTTAGGGCTGTTCAGCTTGGAGAAGAGACGGCTGAGGGGGGATATGATAGAAGTCTTTAAGATCATGAGAGGTCTTGAACGAGTAGATGTGACTCGGTTATTTTCACTTTCGAATAATAGAAGGACTAGGGGGCATTCCATGAAGTTAGCAAGTAGCACATTTAAGATTAATTGGAGAAAATTCTTTTTCACTCAATGCACAATAAAGCTCTGGAATTTGTTGCCAGAGGATGTGGTTAGTGCAGTTAGTATAGCTGGGTTCAAAAAAGGTTTGGATAAGTTCTTGGAGGAGAAGTCCATTAATGGCTATTAATCAAGTTTACTTAAGGAATAGCCACTGCTATTAATTGCATCAGTAGCATGGGATCTTCTTAGTGTTTGGATAATTGCCAGTTCTTGTGGCCTGGTTTGGCCTCTGTTGGAAACAGGATGCTGGGCTTGATGGACTCTTGGTCTGCCCCAGCATTGCAATTTCTTATGTTCTTATGTTCTTGACCCCTCTCAGGAAGCAGGAGACTTCTGGATGTGATAAATGGGACTACCCTCTGTTCTGAAAAATGGCTCTGCTTACTGCAGCCATTCCTTTACATGAATTTTGTCAATAATTGAACATTAAATACGTATTTGGCATCCCCTACAACACCACAGGGCAAGCCATTGTGGAGCAAGCCAACCACACCCTAAAAATTACCCTTAAGACAGCTTCTTGCAAACACAAATAAAAAAGCAGGGATTGCCCCTGGATTTCCCCCTAAGAAGGACTGGCTGAACAAAGTATTGTTTACTTTAAATCATCTAAACATATCAAATTCAAATAAGACCACAGCCATGGGTAATCATTATGGGACTAGGGTTAGTCACCCACAGCCATCAGTTTTGTATAGAATATTTAATGTCTGGTACGGTCCCGTTCCCTTAAAATGGGGTACGAGGATATGCTTCTCTGCTTGCTCCCACAGATCCACTTTGGGTTTCAAGCCATTATATCAAGCCGTGGAAAGATGGAACGGTGTCCAGGTCTACAGGACCCAATCACCAACTTCTCCCTGAGCCTCCACAGCCCTCAGAAGGACAGAGACCGGACTCCTCGCAAAAAGCAGCACATGACCTGGGGACAGATCAAGGCCCTATCTGACCAACCTGCACAACTCTTGGAACAGCAAGGCCTTGAGAAAACTCCAGAGAACTTATTAGCCATCTTTTCTTGCCTGAATGCCAACTCATTAACAATTGTGTTCTGCACCTTCCTCCTTTGCCTTATTTCTCCAGCTATGGCGATTTCAGAACAAGGACTCTGACAGGACAACATGTACATCCTCAATGCACAGAACTTTTCACACCTGTTGAATCGAACAGACTGTTGGATCTGCACACACATGCCAACCCATGCCCGTGGAGAACTACTGATGCATGCTGTACCATTTAACCTTACAGTATGGACTAATTATCCTTTACAGAGAGGTTTTCATTAACTCTCCAGTTAATATTACCATACCTCACATCGGCAGCCGTATTCAAGAGACTGCCGCTCTTTGTTGGGACTATGATACAGGGGATGGAAAGGGACTTCAGGTGGGAAATATCCATATTGTAACCGAACCTTTGTAATAATCACTGAACACTTACATAATTATACCACATATGTATGCAATTGGCAGATTTCAGGATGTGCAGTGGGAGACCCAAGCAAGTGCAGAGAGTATAGAGGGGACGAGGGATTTACCCTTTGTAGTTATATAACCCAAATGATATGAATTACAGAGACTTACACATCCTAGCTAACTGGACGACTGCCCTATTCAATCAGACAGTCCATGCATTAAAACTACTCACAACAGAAGTCTCTCAGATTAGAGAAGTAGCATTACAGAACCGCTATGTCTTAGACACCATTTTAGCATCAAAGGGTGGTGTTTGTACATTAATTGGATCTCATTGCTGTGTGTACATATCAGTTTATAAAGCAAACCTCACACATACCATAGAGCAGATAGAAACCATGGTTGCTGATGCACCACTTTCAGGCAGAATACCAACTTCTCCATGGGACTGGCTATGGTCCTGGCTCCCTGATATTTCTGGTCTCAAAAGGGTGATTTCTATTATAATTACTGTAATTGTCTTAATTATTTGCCTGTGCTGCTGTATTCAGTACATACCCAACCTCATATCCATACTGAAACCTTGCTCTCAGCCCGAGTACAAAGATGTCTTGTAAGATGCCTAATAGGGAATCCTGAGCCCTGCAGCAGTTGGCACACCACACTGCACCAGCTCTGGGTGATATGGAGATTCAGGAGCTCATCAGCAGCTGGCACACCACGCCGACTCAGCTTTTTTCTCTCCATATCCCCCTTTTCCTATTTCCAGCCCATACCAAGACATAACAGATTTCAGTAAGGGTCTAAAGCTTTATTGAGCTGCCTAAATAAAAACAGAAAGGGTGAGATGTGGGGATTGTGAGCTTTGCCAGCAGGCCATTTCGGGGTTTGAAACTGGCTTCCCTTCTCCCTGACCTTTGCGCTGAATGAAGCATCACTTGTGCTTAAGCCTCTCTGCCTAGAAGAGGATACCTGACTATCATGTATTTCTCTGGCTTATAATTAACCCTGATAGCCTGAAAGAAGGGCTGGGTGTTCCCTAGTCAGAGGCAGGACAAAGACAGGAGGTATAGGATTCAGCAGCCAATGAAATGATCCATACACCCCCCCTGAGCCAAGCCAATAGTGTGGTGATACGTCTGTTGCTATGTGGAGAGGAGCCAATCATGTGATGACACATCATCCGCCTTTGTATGAATATACAATAAAAAGAGGACCCTTGGGACTGCTCAGTCCTCTTTTCCTGCCTGCCATGAAACCTGCCTGATGTGTCTTCTTTGCCTCCATATTCAATAATCAGGAATTGCATTCCAGACTTGGGGGCCAGCGTCTGAAAAGGCGCATCTTCTGGTGATATCTAATCTGGCTACTCTAATTGTGGGGATTTGCCATAGACATTTGTGCATGGAGCGTAAATTCCTATTGGGATGATAGATTCAAAGTTAAATACAAAGCCATATAGAAGAGTCATTATATATGAAGTTATGTATAATGGAGAGGATTTTATATCTTATTCTGTAATGAATAGGCAACCAGTTTAAAGAGTATAAAATTGGAGACATGTGGTCTCTGTGGATTTCTCGCTTCTTCTTTCTTTTCCTAAATAGTCTTTTTTTTGTTTACACTCCAGGCTGCAGATTTGTAACTGCCATCTGCTGGAGACAGAGAAATACTGAAGGCACTGCAAGTGGCACTCTCGGTTATGTAGCAGTTTCTCAAAGTCTTTGGTTCTCTGCCTCCATCTGCTGGTAGGGATGCAAAACACACTTGTCTCAACTAATCTCGGGTACCTGCAGGAACTGTTCCCTATTTACCAGTTCCCCCCTACTCATTTTATAAACCTCTGTTATATTCCCTCTCAGTCGTCTCTTCTCCAAGCTGAAGAGTCCTAACCTGTTTAGCCTTTCTTCCAAAGGGAGCAGTTCCATCCTCTTTATTGTTTCTGTTGCCCTTCTCTATACCTTTTCTAGTTCAGCTTTATCTTTTTTGAAATGTGGTGACCAGAACTGCTCACAGTATTCAAGGTGTTGTCATGCCATGGAGCGATTCAGAGGCATTAAGGTATTCTCATTTTAATTCTCCATTCTTTTCTGAATAATTCCTAATGTTCTATTTTCTTTTTTAACCACTGCAGGACACTGAGCTGGGAATTTCAACATATTTTCCACAGTGATTGCAAGATCCTTTTCCTAGGTGGCTACACGGCTTTGCTTGGTTTTAGGATCAACAGGTAGTATATACATTATTTTAAATAAATAATACAGAACCCTGCATAGTGTTAAAGTAGTTAGGACTATTTTCCCCTATGAACATCACCTTGCACTTGTCCATATTATACTGTATTTCATCTGCCATTTAGATGCTTATTTCCCCAATCTCGCAAGTTCCTTCTGCAGTTCCTCACAGTATACTTGTGTTTTAACTACTTTGATCATTTTTGTGTCATCTGCAAGTCTGATCACTTCACTTGTTGATCCTTGTTGAATAAGCTAAAAACAATGATCTTAGTACAGATCCCTAAGGCTCACCATTTGAGAAAAAAATTACCATTTAGTCACACTCTTTTCTTCCCATCTTTTAACCAATTACTAATTCACAGTAAGACAATGTCTGCTATCCCATGTTTTGTTTTAGTTATCTGAAGAGTCTCTCATGAGGGACTTTATTAAATGCCTTCTGAAAACCGAAATACATTAATTATATCAATTGACTCACCTTTATTTATGTTCTTATTCACACCTTCAAAGAATTCTAATAGTTAGTAAGTCATCACCTCCCTTTGCTAAATCCATGTTGGCTCTTCCCCATTAAGTCATATTTATCCATATAACCAGTAATTTTGTTCTTAATAATAGCTTCCAGCATTTTACTTGGCACCAATATCAGGCTCACTGATTTGTAGTTAGCTGGATCACCCTATTGGTGGGTTAAAATACATCTGGTAGGGTGAGGATCAGTGCCACCTTCATATTACTGACAATCTTAAAGTGCAAATAGGAAAGAAATGGACCTGTATACAGCACTGTGTGACACTAGAGGGGCAGGGGCTACTTTAGATCTAGTTCTGACTTGATCTGGTGCAAGGAATAACTGTGGTAAACTACTGCAATAGCAAAACTTTATAAAGCATACTATGATAAGGTGAGGAAACTAGTTAGAAGGAAATTAAAAGGAGCAATTTCAAGGGTTAAAAGTCTACATAAGACATGGAGTCTGTTTAAAAACACTACCTTAGAAGCCCAGATGAAGTGTATTCCACAAATTAAAAAAAAGTCAAAAGAAAAACAAACATCTGCCAGCATGTTTAAATAGAGCTGTAAAAGAGGCTATCAAAGCCAAAAAGGCATCTTTAAAAAAAATGGAAACCAGAGCTTAATGGGAAAAATAGGAAGTCACATAAGCACTGGCAAACTAGATGTAAAACTAATAAAGCAGGCTAAGAGAAAATATGAGCAGAGACTCGCCAAAGCGGCACAAGCTATTCCTGAGGATTGGAGGGTACCAAATGGAACATAAAAATTGCTACACCAAATCAGACCAAGGGGTTCTCTGGCACCAGGGCCAGTGCTTCCAATTCTCCCAGACTGCCAAAACTTTGGGGGTGGCAAAATACCACCAGCACAAGAACTAGAGGGGAAGAGCCAATACTGCCAGAAAAGGGTGTGTAGTGCTGGAGCTGCCGCCAATATGCAAGTACCGGTAGGAGGTGGGGGATGCATGACTGAAACTTCACCTAGGGTGCCAAATGCTCTTGCACAACTCTGTCTGGCCCAGTATCCTATCTCTGACAGCACTCTGGTGCCCAGGAGCCATGCAACCCCCCCCCCCCCCCCGCTTCTTGTAGTAATGCTAAAGGTTACAGAAAGTCACAGTAATACTCAAACAGAAACAATCCTACCTATGAAAAGGCAACACTGAAAATATTATATTAGATTTTAGAACACCAATATACCTCCTATTAGGAAAGAACAAGTCAGGCTGCTCTACATCCCTATACAGAAACTACATCCCAGCAGAATGTCTCATCTCAGTCACACATGCAGAACACAGACAGATCTTCCCCAAATATAGAATAAGGAGATCATACAGTATAACAGAAATATGCAGACAAAAAACCCAAAAACCGGAAACCACTCCAATGCAGTGCAACAGTGGAAAAATAGACATCGCCATTCCTCATAAAATAATAAAATCAAGATATGTAAAACATCAACCATAACAGTAAAAAAGCATACTAATAAAAAGAATAAATATGTCAAAACAGTTGAAAATCCAATAATTAAAAACTCATAAGCAATTTTTTTTTAACATTCCCAAACACTAATAAAATATTTCAAAACAGCAGACATCAAATAGTTAAAATTAAAGATAAAAAATATCTTCCGCTCTTCATACCTAGGAACTTTTGATTCCAGTCATCCTGACATTGTCATGGATTAGTCAGGGGTGGGGGTGCACACAGACTTTCTCCTCTCTCTCATATACACTGGGGGCCGGATTTTATAAATCTTATAAAATCCGGGGTCGGCGTGCGCAAGGGGGTGCACATTTGTGCAACCTGCGCGCGCCGAGCCCGGCGCACGTTGCCTGTTCCCTCCAAGGCCGCTCCGAAATCGGAGCGGCCTTGGAGGGAACTTTCCTTCGCCCTCCCCCCACCTTCCCCTCCCTTCCCCTACCTAACCCCCCCCCCTACCTTTGTTGCCAGATTTACGCCTGCTAAAAGCAGGCGTAAATCTGTACGTGCCAGCAGGCTGCTGGCGTGCCATCACCCGACCCGGGGGCTGGTCCGGAGGCCTTGACCACGCCCCCGAGCCGGCACCACGCCCCCGGTCCCACCCCGAACCGCCCCCTCCCTGCCCCTTTTACGAAGCCCCGGGGCTTACACGCGTCCCGGGGCTTACACGCGTACCAGCGGCCTATGCAAAATAGGCGCGCCAGCGCGCAAGGGCCCTGCGCGCGTAAATCCATTTAATTTTTAACTGACAAGTTAAAAATTAAATGTTTCTACTTACATTAGTGGTTAATAGGAGACCCAGGCAGGGCCCCAGGAGAACAGGCTGGATTGACAGTTATTACTACAGGAGAAGGTGTTCCTTAGTGTGAAAAGATGTGGGCTGCAAAGGCCTTATAATAGGGGGTTTTTTTTGCCAAGGCCTCTCCCCTTACTCTCTCTCACACCCCAGCATTTCCCCTCACCCAACCCAATTGCTTCCCTCATTCTGTCTCCTACCCCAGAGTCTCCCCTTGCTCTCTTCCCCCTAACCCCAGTTTCTCCCCTCATTGTCTCTCCCATGCCCAGCATCTCCCCTCGCTGTCTCCCCATCCCAGCATCTCTTCTCTCTCTTACACATCCCCCTCACTCCCCCACTCCAGCCCAGCCTCTCATCCCCCCCATCCCAGCCTAGCATCTCACCTCATTTTCCCCCCTGCCCAGCATCTCAGCTCATTCTCCCCGGCCCAGCATCTCACCTCATTCTCTCCCCTCTCTCCTTCACAAGACCCTGCCCAGCATATTTCACAGCCCCATTCAGGATCCTCCTTCCCCATCTGTCTTAATTTGTTTGATCCAGAAGGACCCTGGGACCATGAGGGAAGTTGGTAGTAGAGTTCAAAGGATGCGCTTGTGAAAAGGTCATGCTGCGGCCAAAGCAGTACCAAAAAAATTAGAAAGCAGCCTATGACCGACAGTGCTCAAGCTCTTAAGCGAACCCCAGCCCTTACATGGGTTTCCTTGGTAACAGGAAACCTGATAATCAGGAATGGGCAGGATTGCTTCTGAGCCAGAGTGCTATTTGTTACAGTGGTATTTGCACTTCTTTTTCAAAGTTTTTTCTTATTCAAACCAACTTCAAGTTACTTTTCTATCTCAGCAGCCCCCTCAATAGCATTTTTTTTCAGTGCTACAAAAAGAAGATCATGCCTGGCTTCCAGAAAGCAATCTCCAGTGGCTTCAAGGACTCTGTAGGTGGCCATACAATGTCCATCACTGCTAGTCACGATATTTGTTACAGATGCTTGGGACCAGACCATGACTTATCCAGTTGCCATGACTGTGGCCAGGTGTCATCAAGGTCATAGGGAACAGGGCCTGGAAGACGGAAGAACTTCACAGGTTGATGAAAAGTCGGAGTATGGCCTCTTCGGGCTTCATCCATGCTAAGTTGAGCAGGATCTCCTCCTGCAAAGCTTCCCCAACTGGATGCCAGTTCCTCTATCCACTGTAGTTCAGATGTTAAGCAAAATGTGAAAGCATTAAGAGTAGGAGTTGGTGAACCCTTCAATGCTTGCCTTGCGAGGGTCATCGGCAGAAAAAAAGAAGCACCATGGATGGAGCCAGAGGTGCAGCTGGAGCCAAAGCATGCAAGACCCCGGCACCATCAATGCACTGAACCTTGGCTTCATTCTCCTTATTGATGCATCCAATATCGGCATTGACACTCTGCGCCCCAGAATAATTAGTGCATCATTCCTCGGCCACATCAGCGCACTCAAGGCAGTTACAGACTTTGGGGAGCCATGGAGGCATCTCATTGTACTTACCTTCCTCCATGTTGGCGTCCTTATCTCCATCTCAATTCCTTGATCGTGGACTTTGTTGGAAAACTCCAGATCCAATATGCTCCACTGTGCCTCTGTGCAACCAACCAGTTAGCCCAGGAAGGGGCCCACTCCTGGAGTCCAGTAGGAGCTTTGCAGGATGATGATCCCATACTGGGGTCAGAGAAAGATGTCTCTTTCCCAAGTCTGGGTCTGAAAACTCAACAGTCCATAGATCAAGAAGCTGAACTGGTGAAGACTTTTATTATTTATTACTATATTTATTGCCTTCCATTGAATTTCAAGGCAATTTGCAGTGAGTCTAATACTACATATAATAAAAAATACAAATAAAAACAAAACATCTAACCCACCCCCAAACCTATCTAAAATATCCCATTGTTTACAAGTCATCTGACCTCGGCAAGTGTCTAATCACATTAATTAAATGCTTGGGCAAATAACCAAGTCTTTAGTGATTTTTAAAAGTATAATAAATCCTCCATACTTTTCAGTCTGAGTGGTAAAGTATTCAAACTTTTAGGAGCTACCACAGAAAACATTTGAGAACAGTGTCTCCCCAATTTGATTTCTTTCAGGCCGATACAGTAAGTTCACGGAAGAGCGGGCGAGTGCTCGCTCTCCTGTGCGCATGATTCACAAAAAAAAATATTCAAATTAGGGCCAGCGGTAAAAAGAGGCGCTAGGGACACTAGCGCATCCCTAGCGCCTCTTTTTTTGACAGGAGCGGCAGCTGTCAGCGAGTTTGACAGCTGATGCTCAATTTTGCCGGTGTCGGTTCTCAAACCCGCTGACAACCACGGGTTCGGAAACCGGACGCCGACAAAATTGAGCGTCCAGTTTTCAACCCGCGAGCCGATTTTAAATGTTTTAATTATTTTTTACTTTGGGACCTCCGACTTAATATCGCCATGATATTAAGTCGGAGGGTGTACAGAAAAGCAGTTTTTACTGCTTTCCCAGTGCCGGCAGAAATTAATGCCTACCTTTGGGTAGGCGCTAATTTCTGAAAGTAAAATGTGCGGCTTGGCTGCACATTTTACTTAGTGAATCGTGCGGGAATAACTAATAGGGCCATCAACATGTATTTGCATGTTGCGGGCGCTATTAGTTCCGGGGGGGGGACGACTGGATGCGCGTTTTTGATGCGCTATTACCCCTTACTGAATAAGGGGTAAAGCTAGCACATCGAAAACGCACGTCCAAACGCGGCTTAACAGTGCAGTCCGCCGGAGCGCACTGTACTGTATCGGCCTGTGAATAAAGGGTAAAGCTAGCACGTCCAAACGCGACTTAACAGTGCGTGCCGCTGGAGCGCACTGTACTGTATCGGCCTGTAAAACTGTTAGAACCACCAAAACTCCTTGTTGAGAATAAAGTATACAACCTGGAACATATTTCTCAACTGTCTTTACCAGATACTGAGGTGCTTAATTATGCACTACCTTAAAGAGCAACACTAACAACTTGAACTGAACACAAAATTGAATCAGAAGCCAATGTAACTCACAAAATTTTGGGGAAACATAGGCACTCATTTTAAGATCCAGGCCCCCAATCAGCTTTGCCTCAGTGTTCCAAAGCAACTGAAATTGAGCCAATTTTTTTGAAAGCTCCCAAAAAAATATATTTTGATACTAAGGCCTGCACTATTGTTCTTACATCATGTTGGCACAAATAACAAATTTGCCAGATGACTCAAATAAAAGTATGCGGTCTTAGCCACAGTAGATATATGATAAGATATTGACAAATTAGATTCAAGCCAAACCTCATTGGCAGCAAGTGACAAGGAGGGCATCCTTCAACCTCTCCTGTCAGATTTGTTCCCTCAAGGGGGGGGGGGGGGGGGGGAGTCCCTCTCACCTCCACATCTCAGGAGTTCCCATCAGAGATTCCAGTAGGAGGATCTAGCCCTCAATCATCCCTCTCTGCAGAGAAATCTAGCCAGTCCAAGAAAGGAGTATGGGACAACACTGTCTCTATCATGCCTGGGAGTATTCTCCTCTGAAATGACAGAGGTCCCCGCTCTGATCACCTTCATCTGTACTGGGTCATGGGTTAGTGTCCCTATACCTCCTGGTTCTGATGAAGGTTCTACGGGGATTCCCTCAGACCCCTTACCTGATCTGCCGGAGCATTCACTTCCACCAGATGACTTCTCATATTCTAAATAGCTGAACAAGACAACAGGAGTCAACATCTGTAAGGATGAAGCTCCCCGTCCTGAGGTCTTTGGCTGCTGTGGATTCTGGAAATACCTTCCAAATCTGTAGTGATCTTGATTCATTCAGTTCTGTGCGATTTACAAACGAGAATGTTGGAATCCAGCTTCTTGTCCCCCCAGTAGTCAGGAAATTGGAGCTCAAATAAAGAGTGCAACAAGCTCCAGTGTTTGAGTATTCCAGCTACCACACTACTACTGAAACAAGCTAAAAAGACTAGAATCTTTTCAAACACCCTCTGGGTAAGGACCGTAAGTTGTTGGGCAGTTTTGGGAAGAAGGTCTTCCAGAGCTCAATGCTTAATGTCCACATTGCAGTCTGCCAGTTATATAAAGATACAATACTTATACAACTGCATTAACAAGCTGAAGCCTTTGGTAGAATCAACAAGCAACAGGAAAGCTATCAATGGATGCTTCTGGATGCAGAAGAGTGTGAACAACATCTTCTCTGGTCAGTGTATGAATCATTCAACAGAACAGCAAGATCTTCTGTGGCAGCCAGAGTATGCTGGATGGCTTGGTTGAGGGCCAAAAGCTTGCGTAAGAACATAAGAAATTGCCATGCTGTGTCAGACCAAGGGTCCCATCAAGCCCAGCATCCTGTTTCCAACAGAGGCCAAACCAGGCCACAAGAACCTGGCAATTACCCAAACACTAAGAAGATCCCAAGCTACTGATGCAATTAATAGCAGTGGCTATTCCCCAAGTAAAACTTGATTAATAGCAGTTAATGGACTTCTCCTCCAAGAACTTATCCAAATCTTTTTTGAACCCAGCTACACTAATAACACTAACCACATCCTCTGGCAACAAATTACAGAGCTTTATTGTGCGCCGAGTGAAAAATAATTTTCTCTGATTAGTCTTAAATGTGCTACTTGCTACCTTCATGCAATGCCCCCTACTCCTTCTATTATTTGAAAGTGTAAAAAACCAATTCACATCTACTCGTTCAAGACCTCCCATGATCTTAAAGACCTCTATCATATCCCCCCTCAGCCGTCTCTTCTCCAAGCTGAACAACCCTAACAAGTTGATTGATGTCCTGTGTTCGGGAGAAAATCTCTTTAGGGACAAGGTCAGGGAAACAGTGGCCAAGATTAAGGAACAACATGCCACCATTCAGTCCCTATCAACAGGAGTTGAGTAGCTGTATTCTTCTAGGTGCCCTTACTTTGCTTTTAAATGCTCCTTATTTATTTTATTTATTTAAATGATTTATAATCCACAACACTCCAAAGTTCATGGCAAGGTAAAACAAAATGGAGTAGATTTTATAAATTTACGCGCAAGTGTACTTTTGTTTGTGCACCAGGCGCGAACAAAAGTACGCTGGATTTTATAAGATACGCGCGTAGCCGCGCGTATCTTATAAAATCCAGGGTCGGCGCGCACAAGGGGGTGCATATTTGTGCAACCTGCGTGCACCGAGCCTGGCGCGCGCTGCCTGTTCCCTCCACCTCCCTTCAGCTTCCCCTCCCTTCCCCTACCTAACCGACCCCCCCAGCCCTATCTAAACCCCCCCCTATCTTTGTTGGCAGATTTACGCCTGCTGGAAGCAGGTATAAATCTGCGCGCGCCAGCGGGCTGCTGGCGCAGCATCACCCAACCCGGGGGCTGGTCCGGAGGCCTCGACCACGCTCCCGGGCCGGCGTCACACCCCCGACATGCCTCCCGCCCCGCTCCGAAATTTGTGCCGCCCACCCGACACGCCCCCTTTGCAAAGCCCCGGGACTTACGCGCGTCCCGGGGCTTGCGCGCGCCGCCGAGCCTATGCAAAATAGGCTCAGCGCGCACAGGGGCCTTTTAAGAGGATTACGCGCATAACTTATGTGCGTAACCCTTTTAAAATCCAGCCCAATGTGTATAATCATGTAAAACAAATAAAATAAATAACGGAATTAGAAACAAGATGTTTAGACAATCCGTAATAAAGAGAACATAGGAGCATGAATAAAATGCGAATCTATTCTTAGTGATCCATGATGAATAAATATTCAACCACTGTTTGATACCATTTCAGTAACTTAAAGCAATTAAGGGAGCTAATTGTTGCATTCAAATGCCTATCTAAAGAGCCAGGTTTTAAGGTATTTTTTGAATTTATCAGTGTCTGACACAGTACGCAGCTGTTCGAGCACTGAATTTCATAAAAGTGTGCTGGTGACTGAGAAGACATGTTCTTTAGAACTGTGTTTCCCAACCGGTGTGCCTTCAGACCTGATCAGGCGAGCCACAAAAAGTCACCACTTTCTGATGCTCATATCAAGGCCAGCACCTGGGCCCTGCTCTCAGCATACTGCAGCCATATGAGACACCAGTGGCGGCTCAAACTTGTAAGAGTTCCTTTCTGAAAAAATGTGTCTTCATGCATGCCAACTCTTCCTAGCATGAGCCCCAGAGTTTGGTAATTAACAGGGCCAGTGCTAGCTTTTTTGCTGCCCTGTGCGAAACATTACTGTGCTGACCCCCCCTCCCGATTCATTCAGTGTCTGTCCCCCACACACACACTCCCAACACCCTTTACAGACACACACAATTAAATAATGCATTTATAACAAATTTTACATGAAAAAGAACATTCAGAGCACAGTCTTCTGAGGCAAAAAAGTCACTCAAAACATGCATATTATATTTACATGCACTCCTGCGGTGCCAAACAGAAAACTGCAAAAAATACACTTGGAGCTCCTATGGAATTTGACTTTTTGTAATGCATATTGGATGTGAGCTTGGCCCTCAGAAAGCCATGAACAAACATAATTACCATTACAATATAGTAAACCTCCCATACCAAAACAGCCCTAACAACTTTATCTATGAAAAGGCAACATTGCAAATATTACACCAGGCCCTAGTATACCAATAAAAGGTCTTATTAGGAAACCAGGCTGCTATGGATCCCTACACAGAAATTATATGCTAGCAAAATACCTCATGTCAGTCACATATGCAGAACACAGAGAGACCCTAATCAAATACAGAATAAAGAGATCAGAAAGTATAAACAGAAATGTGTTGAAAAGAACTGAACTGGAACCCACAACAAGCCAGCCTCTATATGAGGAGCAACAATGGAAAAATAGAAACATTACCATTCTTCATAAAACTTTAAATAAAATCAAGAAATATAAAACACTAATCATAATATAAAAGTCATATTCATAAAAAGAATATTTCAAACCAGTTAATGAATAGAATATCGAAAATTTCCAAAACATCCAAATGGCAGATGAAATTTAATGTGGACAAGTGAAAGGTGTTGCATATAAGGAAAAATAACCCATGCTATAGTTACACGATGTTAGGTTCCATATTAGGAGCTACCACCCAGGAAAAAGATCTAGGCATCATAGTGGATAATACTTTTAAAATCGTCGGCTCAGTGTGCTGCAGCAGTCAAAAAAGCAAACAGAATGTTAGGAATTATTAGAAAGGGAATGGTTAATAAAACAGAAAATGTCATAATGCCTCTGTATCGCTCCATGGTGAGACCGCACCTTGAATACTGTGTACAATTCTGGTCGCTGCATCTCAAAAAAGATATAGTTGAGATGGAGAAGGTACAGAGAAGGGCAACCAAAATGATAAAGGGGATGGCCAGCTCCCCTATGAAGAAAGGCTGAAGAGGTTAGGTCTGTTCAGCTTGGAGAAGAGACGGCTGAGGGGAGATATGATAGAGGTCTTTAAGATCATGAGAGGTCTTGAATGAGTAGATGTGAATTGGTTATTTACACTTTCAAATAATAGAAGGACTGGGGGCATTCCATGAAGTTAGCAAGTAGCACATTTAAGACTAATCGCCTTTTGCTGAATTTTGCTGTTTCGCTGTAAACCGATTAGATGTTCCAAATGATTATCGGTATATAAAAACCAAAAATAACTAACTAAATAATCTGAGAAAATTCTTTTTCACTCAACGCACAATAAAGCTCTGGAATTTGTTGCCAGAGGATGTGGTTAGTGCAGTTAGTGTAGCTGGGTTCAAAAAAGATTTGGATAAGTTCTTGGAGGAGAAGTCCATTAATGGCTATTAATCAATTATACTTAGGGAATAGCCACTGCTATTAATTGCATCAGTTCATCAACCAACCTCTTCCCTTCAATAATAATTCTATAACATATACCAATACAAGGGATGCTTGTGTCCTGGTATTACTTATGTACGGTGGCTATTGTTCAAGGACAGCCAATTTTATGGGTGTCCTTCTTTTTAGCCCCGTCTATTAATCTTTATTATCCAAAATTCAATGTAGATTTTCTATTTTGTCTTTTTCTTTTTTATCTAAAAAGATCCCCTTATCTCCCCGTTTTATGAGGCGACCCGCTACTTGTTTGTCAATACTTATCAGGACATCCGTCTCAATTGCTTCTCGCGGGGATCGCGTCTGCCTGCCCGACATGGGCCATGTTTCGGCACTCTTGTGCCTGCTTCAGGGGCTACGGGGGGGGTTGTGCTGTGTCCTAAACAGGTACTCGATATCTGTTAGTTCTCCAGCTACCCTCATCACATCTCAAACACCACAGAGAATTCCGAATGCTTTCATAGGAGAATTGGCCAGTATAGCATTACAGGAAAATTATTTCATGTTCTTAGGGACTTTCTATAAGCAAATAAAAGGGACAGCAATGGGGGCCACCATGGCCCCTGACCTGGCCAATCTGTACATGGCAACATTTGAACAACAATGGGTATACACGAGCCCATATTACACACACATAGAGAATTGGAAGAGATTTATTGACGACATCTTTTTTATCTGGCGAGGAGATGAAGAACAACTAACTGAGTTTATGACATGGTTAAACAACTGTAACCCGCACCTAAGATTTACCAGCCATCATCATCGTCACACCATTGCTTATTTGGATATCCAGATCACATTAACAAATACAGGATTTGATTTTACCATCTTTAGAAAGCCCACAGACCGCAATACATTGCTGCACTATTCTTCATTTCATCCCCATCACCTTAGAGATAACCTGCCAGTTGGACAATTTTTACGTCTAAGGAGATTATGCTCCACCACAACAGAGTACAAAATACAGTCAAAAGACATGACAGACAGGTTTCTACAAAGAGGCTACCCGCAAGCAGTAGTAAAAAAAGCGTACAAACGGGCCAGATGGGCTAACAGAGACCTACTTCTGGAACCCAAAATCCAACATAAAAATGAAAGGATGGTGTGTGTATTACCGTATACACCACAAACACAATTGTTGAAAAAGAGCATTCTAAGACACTGGGCCATCTTACAGATTCATCCTGAGTTTCAAGAAAAACCTATGTTTGCTCTGACCAAAGCCAGAAATCTGAAAGATCTCGTAGTCCATTCGAATTTGATGGCCGCCAGAGAAGAGAGTGGTAGACGGCAGGGCCAACATAAAAAATGCGGAAAATGCAGTGCATGTAGTTTTGTCTATGAAGGCACATCACTCATTATACCAGGAAGGAAACCCTTTCGATTCCAACATGTATATGATTGTGAGTCAACAAAAGTCATCTATGCGCTATGGTGTACATGTGCAAAAATCTATATCGGGAAGACTATGAGAAAGCTGAAGAACAGAATCCAAGAACACGTGAGTCGCCTCAGACACCAAGTGGAAGGAGCGCCTCTCACTGACCATTGGCTGGCATTAGGTCATCCACCAGAAGATTTTCAGGTAGCAGTGATTTTCCAATTACAAACACACCCAAGAGGGGGAGACCTAAATCTAAAACTCACACAAATGGAACAGAAGTTCATTTACACTTGGAACACCACCATCCCTAATGGACTTAATCGTGAAATAGATTGGACAGTATTTAGTTAAGTGCACTGATACAACCAAGTGGAAAGATGAAGTAAGGAGTGCAGTTTTTTGAACATCATGATACGACCAGGAAGAAGCCTTCCATATACATAATTCTATTTTTCTAAAAAATAAATCATAAAGCAACACAGAGTCAACGGATATGGTTAACCACAAAAAAGGATTGTATATGCAGCCCTAGTCTACACACAAGCCCGAAGCATGTGGGCATCAATTCACAGCCGACAGCCGATGACAGCCGGGATCTCATGAGTAATTTTCATGAATTGACAATAATCAGAGAGGTCAACTCATCGTAAGGCTAAACACAGGACTGACACATCGAAACCCGAGTATATTCAGCAGAATATCCAGTGCCAAAGCCATAGATGACTCACAGAGGCTGCAGCAGCATCAATTGAGGCGGGTCCAAAGAAAAAAGAAAAAAAAAGAAAAAAACAATAAACACACCCCTAAGGTGACAAAAAGGGCAGGTATGGGAGGGGCCAGGTGCCCATCAAGCCCTCAGAGGCGGGCCCATGACACCAATCAATCTGATTAAGATCACTATAGTTAGCCTCGGTTTCAGGAAATCAATGGGTGTGGACCCATGGTTAGTATAAAAAGTGGCATAGGCGAGCGCGCCCCAGACACAGAAGGTAGGCGCCGTCCACGAGTAGGAACATTATCAACATGACAGTAAGTATTTTTTGAATGTGTAATCGGTATATGAAAAAGTTTGCTACAGTAGTCCGAAGATGAGAATTAACTGTGTTATTTTTATAGCTGGAGAACTAACAGATATCGAGTACCTGTTTAGGACACAGCACAACCCCCCCGTAGCCCCTGAAGCAGGCACAAGAGTGCCGAAACATGGCCCATGTCGGGCAGGCAGACGCGATCCCCGCGAGAAGCAATTGAGACGGATGTCCTGATAAGTATTGACAAACAAGTAGCGGGTCGCCTCATAAAACGGGGAGATAAGGGGATCTTTTTAGATAAAAAAGAAAAAGACAAAATAGAAAATCTACATTGAATTTTGGATAATAAAGATTAATAGACGGGGCTAAAAAGAAGGACACCCATAAAATTGGCTGTCCTTGAACAATAGCCACCGTACATAAGTAATACCAGGACACAAGCATCCCTTGTATTGGTATATGTTATAGAATTAATTGCATCAGTAGCATGGGATCTTCTTAATGTTTGAGTACTTGCCAGGTTCTTGTGGCCTGGTTTGGCCTCTGTTGAAAACAGGATGCTGGGGTTGATGGACCTTTGGGCTGACCGAGCATGGCAATTTATTATGTTCTTATGTCCTTCTATTATCCAAAAGAGTAAATAACCGATTCACATTTACCCGTTCTAGACCTCTCATGATTTTAAACACCTTTATCATATCCCCCCCTCGGCCATCTCTTCTCCAAGCTGAAAAGTCCTAACCTCTTTAGTCTTTCCTCATAGGGGAGCTGTTCCATCCCCTTTATCATTTTGGTTGTCCTTCTCTGTACCTTCTCCATCACAACTATATCTTTTTTGAGATGCAGCGACCAGAATTGTACACAGTATTCAAGGTGCGGTCTCACCATGGAGCGATAGAGGCATTATGACATTTTCCGTTTTATTAACCATTCCCTTCCTAATAATTCCTAACATTCTGTTTGCTTTTTTGACTGCTGCAGCACACTGAGCCGATGATTTTAAAGTATTACCCACTATGATGCTTAGATCTCTTTCCTGGGTGGTAGCTCCTAATATGGAACCTAACATTGTGTAACTACAGCAAGGGTTATTTTTCCCTATATGCAACACCTTGCACTTGTCCACATTAAATTTCATTTGCCATTTGGATGCCCAATCTTCCAGTCTTGCAAGGTCCTCCTGTAATGTATCACAGTCCGCTTGTGATTTAACTACTCTGAATAATTTTGTGTCATCCGCATTGAGGTTTCATTAGCTATCCTCCAGTCTTCAGGTTCAATGGATGATTTTAAATATAGATTACAAATTTTTACTAAGAGGTCTAAAATTTCATTTTTGAGTTCCTTCAGAACTCTGGGGTGTATACCATCCGGTCCAGGTGCTTTACTACTCTTCAGTTTGTCAATTAGGTCTATCACATCCTCTAGTTTCACCGTGATTTGGTTCAGTCCATCTGAATTATTACCCATGAAAACCTTCTCCAGTATGGGTACCTCCTCAACATCCTCTTCAGTAAACATCGAAGGAAAGAAATCATTTAATCTTTCCACGATGGCCTTATCTTCTCTAAGAGCCCCTTTAACCCCTCCCAGGCTTTCTACTTCGGAAATATTTTTTAAAGTTTTTACTATGAGTTTTTGCCTCTACAGCCAACTTCTTTTCAAATTCTCTCTTAGCCTGTATTATTAATGTCTTACATTTAACTTGCCAACGCTTATGCATTATCCTATTTTCTTCTGTTGGATCCTTCTTCCAATTTTTGTATGAAGATCTTTTGGCTAAAATAGCTTCTTTCACCTCCCCTTTTAACCATGCTGGTAATCGTTTTGCCTTCTTTCCACCTTTCTTAATGTGTGGAATACATCTGGACTGTGCTTCTAGGATGATATTTTTTAACAATGACCATGCCTCTTGCACATTTTTTACCTTTGTAGCTGCTCCTTTCAGTTTTTTTCTAACAACTTTTTCTCATTTTATCAAAATTTCCCTTTTGAAAGTTTAGCACAAGAACCGTGGATTTGCCTACTGTCCCCCTTCCAGTCATTAATTCAAATTTGATCATATTGTGATCACTATTGCCAAGCGGCCCCACCACCGTTACCTCTCTCACCAAATCCTGTGCTCCACTGAGAATTAGATCTAAAAGTGCACCCTCTCTTGTCGGTTTTCTAGCATGCACCGATGATACAGTTACCCAGGCAATACTGGGGTAATTGAAATCTCCCTTTATTATCGCACTACCAATTTGGTTAGCTTCCCTAATTTCTCTTAGCATTTCACTGTCCGCCTCATCTTGACCAAGTGGACGGTAGTATACTCCTATCACTATAGTCTTCCCCAGCACACAAGGGATTTCTACCCATAAAAATGCAATTGTGCATTTAGTCTCATGTTGGATTCTATGCCATCCCGGACATAAAGCGCCACACCGCCTCCCGTGTGCTCCTCTCTGTCATTGCGATATAATTTGTACCCCGGTATAGCACTGTCCCATTGCCTGTCATCCTTCTTCTATACAGTAGCCCAAAAAATCAGGACAGTTAGCAATCCTAAGAGCCCTGCGTGTGATTACCAACAACCTTTTTCCCAGGGGGGAAGGAAAAAAAAAAAAAAGCTCCGCGTCCTAGATACCAAAATTGATCTCTCACCTCTACCGCCATCACCGTACTCCGTTCCCTCTCCCTTCTCGGCTCCAGAAACCGGAAGTGGGTGTTCCAGCCTGTCTGAGGGAGACCGCAACTTCCAGCTCCTCCCGGCGCAGCAGGAGTCCGGAAGCGCCAGTAGGCCGTGGACTAAAAACTACAATTCCTAGCATCCTTGGCGGCATTGAGGCGGAAGTGCGGGAGGTGACAAGCTGTCTTTCACCAACCCCTCCCCTCCCTTCCCCCCACCCACTCAAACAAAAAGAAAAATCCCACTTCTCTGCCCTCAGCTTGCTGCGCGAATCCGGAACTAGGGGAGTGAAGGGGGAGAAGTAGCTGGTGACAGCCGCAGCTGCCGGTAAGGGAAGCCGTTAGGGTGGTGGTGGAGCTCAGGGGCTGGTGAGAGCTGTCCGTTAGGTGTCCTGTGACACAGTTAGAGCAGAAGATCAAAAAGTAGGGCTTGCAGCAGCAGCAAAGCAGCGTCACGAGCGGGTCCTGGTTTTGCCCCGTTATGTGAAGGATTTGGTAGTTTCTGGGGGTTTTTTTCTAAAGCGAGAAGGCGCTCACAAACCCAGGGACGCACTGAGGAAGGGGAAGGGAGTTAAAACCGGTATTTTGGCTAAGCCTGCCTGGAGCTGGTTGGGAGCCCTATCTACAGCCTCCCCATACGGTGGGGTGTCGCCTGGATTCTAGGGTTTGATTAAAATCATGAAGTCCCTGCGGAGTCCTGCCGAGGAGGGCAGACCTCAGAGAGAGGTCCTAATTCCCTTCTCACCCTCTGAGCTTGGATCTGGAGCGGGGAAGAGGAGGAGGTCACTACTGTGACTCCCCCCCCCCTGTGTTAGGGTGCTCCGATCCTCTGCGGTCCTAACACCCTCGGGCTTCTTGGACGAGCCCCCGCTGTTATACTGTGTCATAGTCTGCAGTCAGAAATCTGTAGCTTCTCAGCTTTCACCCTGCAGATTACCAATTTTTGTTTCACCATATAACACGTTGCTTAGCAGTGAGAGTTGTCTAGCGTCTGCCTTCACTCTTTATTTTGCTGTTTCAGGCGTTCCTGGAGAGCTTCATGGTAGAACTAAACAGTTCCTGGCTGTAAAAGGGAAGTCCCAGTGTGCGTGTGCCAGTGTCTTGGAGTAGCAGCAGCAGCTTGTGGTCTACAGGAGCTATGACCCTAGATCTGGCCCCCAAGTGAGTGACTGGAGAATGGAGAGAGGTATTAGGAGCCCATCCAAGGAGACAGACAGTAAAAGTATGTCCTGATTTGTCTGCGTGTACAGGAACCTGTTTGGCAAGTTCACAGAATGGCCTTCCAGGCTCTGCTTTTCATAGCCATGGTGTGGAAGACTTGGGCCAAGCCTTCCCCAGTCCTGAATGCCAACAGCAGTAGCTACCTGCACATTGGTGATGGCTCTGTTGTGGAGTTCGAGTTCCCAGAGAAGAGTAAAGGTGTGATAATTGTCAGCAGCTGGTACAGAGAGCAGCAGACTGGGCAGCAACCTGTGCTGCTTGTTACCTCCTTGGACACAGATGTAATACATGTGGACAATGTGAGCAGTAGCAGCAACAGTTGTGGTAATTACATTGTGGCTATCCGCTCGGGCTCAGCTGGCTTGGCCCAGCTCATTATCCAGCTATGGGACACACAAGAAGCACAGATTGTGTTGATCGAGGAGAGGAAGGATTTCCACATCAGGGTCTTTCCTGTGGAGGAGAATGAGAGCTCCCTGGGGCTAGGACACTTTTCGAAGAATCCCTTACTCTATGTCCTGCTGCCCCTTATTTTTATTAACAAGTGTGCATTTGGTTGCAAGGTGGAGTTGGAAGTCCTGCGCACTCTGCCAAAGCAACCGCAGCCTCTGCTACTGGGTATTCTGGGGCAGTTTGTGGTGATGCCATTCTATGGGTACCTGTTATCTTTGCTCCTCTCTCTGCCCCGAACTCTGGCGCTGGGGCTGATCATTAGCTGCTCCTCTCCAGGCGGGGGTGGGGGCTACCTATATAGCCTGCTGCTGGGAGGGGATGTGACACTGGCCATCTCCATGACTCTGATCTCCACACTGGCAGCCACGGCACTGATGCCTGCCTCTTGTGCCCTGTACAGCCGCTTGCTGCAAGTGCACCAGACGCTGCATGTGCCCTTCCTGAAGATTTTTGTCACCCTTCTATTTATTGCCGTACCCATATCCACTGGTATGCTCATTAAGTGCCACTTCCCTTGGCTTTCCCGCCTGCTGCTGCTCCTCATCAAGCCTTTCAGCTTCTTGCTCATCCTGGGAGGGGTGGTCATGGCCTATCAGATGGGTGCTGCTATCCTGTGGGACGTACAGCCTCCTATTGTGCTGGCAGGCATCAGTGTGCCACTACTGGGGCTTCTGCTGGGGCTGGGGCTGGCCTCCTGCCTACAGCTGCCCCAGCCCCAGCGCCGCACAGTAAGTATAGAGATTGGGGTGCAGAACAGCCTTCTGGCACTGGCGGTGCTGCAGCTTTCCTTCCAGCGCGCACAGGCTGACTTTGCTTCGCAGGCACCTTTCATTGTGGCATTGAGCAGCACCTCTGAGATGCTGCTGCTGGTGATCTTGCACCTGTTGTACAAGAAGCTGAAGCCCAGTCCCTGAGGCTGCTCTTCCTCTCCTCTCACAAGTTACTGGAAAGCCAAAGTCTTTGGTTGACAAGCACTATGCACTAACAGAGACCCAAATTATTTTTCTATATACAGTTTTCTATTGTTACAGAGGTTGGAGCCGTAAAGTGATATGTTTACAGTCTGTATGCCACCAGCCACCTTGTATAATCTGTATTTCTGTTTTACAGAGAGATTAAAGGAATAGGTGGAAACAGGAAGCATTGCTTGGTTTCTCTACCGTGGGAGGGGAGGTTATGTTGGAATAATCAGTGTTAACCTAGTAAAACTCTTGACAAAATTGAGCAAATGCTCACATTCAGCTCCTCTTATCACTGTTAGCAGGGTCTCAACCATTCTTGGAAGAGGAAGGATGGGAGTCTGAGATGGGCTTCTCTTAGACACCATCAAAGCAGCAACTAAGTCCTCCTTGCTAGAATATGTGGCAATAGCTAACAGCCTGCTTCTGATCCCTTGCCTAGCTTTGGATGGTGATGTCCCAAGTGAGACCTCCCTCACGCATAGAGGAACTGAGCCTTCTACTTGGGTGATGGCTCTGAAATCTCAGGTTATTTTATACCTTTTAATGCTGTCTGACAGAATTGCAGGAGACACACCTCAAAATCTGAGCCACTGAGATAAGGGACCTTTTCTTTCTATTCTTAAGCAATGTTATCTCTAAATTTTAACTGTGCCAAGGCTATTTTAAAAACTGGCAGGGGATTGTACTGGCAGAAAGACGAGCACTGGGAGGGTCACAATCTGAAAGGAGGAGCCCAGCGTAGGAAGAGTGCAGCTGGACAGGAGTTCAAAACTGCCCTTGACCACTGACTGAGTGACCTTCAGTGAGTCACTTTCTCCTTCTGCTTCTAGAGACTTTTCTGGTTGACGTTATATAAAATATCCAGGAACTTAGATGCTCACAAAACTGTTTTCTCTGTACATACCCGGATCAGTCCAGGCTCCTGGGTTTTGCCTCCCCTCCAGCAGATGGAGACAGAAGGTTTGACTGACTCTGCCCTATACCCTCAGGTACCACCTACAGTCCGTTAGTATTTCTCTGTCTCCAGCAGATGGTAGAGGTGCAAAATCTTAGTCTGTGGATAGTTTAAAACACAAAACAGGAGTCTTAGGATACTTGTAGGGTTTATTTTTAGGATTGGGGTCTTTTTGAAAAAAAAAAGGTAGCAGTGGGAAAATCCAAAGAGGACAGCTATTGCGGGGAGCCTCCCAGGGGGACCAATCTCCCTGGTATTAGAGGCTGTGAGTGGCAGGGGTTGAGGGCCCCATGGACGAGTTCTGCCCTCAGCATTAGGTGTTGAAACCGGGGAGCCTGGCTCACTCACCCCAGGAAGCAGGACCCACGGTGACAGGTTGGGAAAAAAACCAAAATGAACAAAAAGCAGAGCAAGTAGTCGCTGCTGGCAGGCGTCTCCATTGTTCCTCCATGAGAGGAGAGCTGTCCTGTGAAGTTTGGGAGCCGTGGTCTGCTGCCAATGCCGCGTGGTGCAGCCATCGCGGGACAGCTTGTGCTCCGCCTGTCTCCCTGGCGGCGAGGGCTCCTCCATGGATGCTGGGGGTGATGGGTCTAAAGAACGCCACAACTCTGCATGCTCCGGACAGCCACGGCATGTTCCTCCCGATCCGTTCCTGCTCAGCCTGGGAACGGATGCCATTTTGAATTCCTTTCGTGTGGCGGTGCAAACAGCTAAGAGGGAGGGGAAGTCTCCTCCTCCCTTATCCCCGCAGCGATCGGCCTCTGAGGGTGGCAGACCGCAGGAAGAGCAGACAAGTGCTGCTGAGGAGGGCCCTGAGGTGGCTTCAGACTCCTCCTCATCTTTTTTCCCCCAATGTTGTTATGCTGCTCCACAAGGCCTTTAAGGCCCGGAGGGCAACGAAGAGGTACCCAGGAGGAAACTCTAAGGGGTTGACTGGGGCCCGGGCCCCCAAAAGGTCTCGACCCTCTGATAGAGCTGAGGCTGTGAGGGCAAAGCACCCCCTTCGGTCTGCGTCGACCCGTGAGTGGAATAGCTCCTCCTCCGAGGATTCCAATCCAGAGCCGAACAAAAAGCCTCCACAAGGGCTAGACCATGGGGAGGATCAGGGCTGTGGCCTCCCCCACGTCGTTGAAGGTGATGATCCCAAAGTTGTTCGTCTCTTTTTAGAAGGGACGAACTCTTTTTTTTAGAAGGTTCCGTCTGTTCTGGAGGAATTAGGCATTGAGACTCCGCCGGAGGATTACAGGATGGGGACCATTGATCCAGTAATGGTGGGCCTTCAGGGTCTGAACCGCTCTTTTTCCTTTTCATCTTTGTCACCGATTTGTTCCGGGAGTGGGACACTCTGAACTTGGGATTGAAGGGTCAGTAAAGCCATGGACGAGCTCTATCCTCTACCAGAAGAAGCCCTGGATCTTCTGCGAGTCCCCAAATGGATGCGGCTGTGTCGGCGGTCACCAAGAAGACCACCATCCCGGTGACAGGTACAACAGCTCTCAAGGACCTTCAGGATCGTAAACTTGAGGTCCAACTTAAGAAGATTTTTAAAATGTCCGCTCTGGGGGTACGGGCTGCCATGTGTAGCAGCTTCGCCTTGCGAGCAGGGCTCCGCTGGGTGCAACATCTGCAGAGTATCTCATTTCTCTCAGGCGACGACACCACTCAAGTGGGACGCTTGGAAGCGGCAGTGGCTTACAGTGCGGATGCCCTCTATGACCTGCTGCGTACCTTGGCCAGATCTATGGTCTCAGCTGTCTCTGCCCGCAGGCTTCTCTGGTTAAGGAACTGGTCTGCAGACATCTCCTCCAAAGCTCAGCTGGGATCCCTGCCTTTCAAAGGCAAACTTCTTTTCGGGAAGGATTTGGAAGGCATGATTCAGTCCTTAGGGGAGAACAAAATCCATCACCTGTCGGAGGATAGACCCAGATCGAGAGGTTCTTTGCCTTCGCGGCCTCTGTTTCGGGGGAAGTGGAGGTTCCGTTTTTCCTGGTCATCGGGCTCCTCGTCTAGGCAGAATTCTGGCAGCCAACAGTCTTGGTGGTTTGCTGGATGTGCCTTCCGTCCGTCATGCTCATCTTGCGTCTACACGAGAAACTGCTTTCTCTGTAGCCACTCCCTCTACTTGGAACATCTTACCTTTTGAGGTCCGTATGCAGGAAAATCTGAAGCAATTTAGGCTCTCTTAAAAAAAAAAAAAAAAAAAACTTCCTCCTTCAATGCTCCTAATGTAAAGTCTGAACTTCTAATGCTGGTAGTTCTATGATGTTATTGTATGTGATATTGTTTTGTTTTTGACATTATTTTATGGATGTTCTATTGTAAATTGCTTAGGCCAGAAGCTTGTTGTGTTAAGCGATTAATAAATTTTAATAAACGAAATGAAAATGGTCCCAGACCTTTCAAGGCCGTCACTTCAGCAGGGTCAGAGCCCCCCAGTCTGCAGGAGAAGTTAGGTCCTCCCAATAAAATGAGGCCGGTTCATTCCTGGGTTCCAGATGTAGGAGGCAGATTGTCTCTGTTTTACGAGGAATGGACCAAGGTGACTTCAGACCAGTGGGTCCTCAGTGTAATAAGGCACGGCTATACTTTAGATTTTCCTCAACGCCTTCAAGGCCGCTTCCTTGTCTCCCAGTACTCGTACGCAGAGAAGCATCAGGCAGTGTGAGATACCTTACAATGCCTACGTAATCACGAAGCCATTGTACCAGTTCCTCCGGCGGAACAGCAGAGGGGCAGTTATTCCACTTACTTCATGGTGCCCAAGAAAGAAGACGCGTTCCGGCCCATTTTGGACTTAAAAAGGGTAAACTGCTGTCTTTGGGTTCCGCGTTTTCGCATGGAGACCCTAAGGGCGGTCGTGGCGTTGGTGCACAAAGGCGAGTTCCTAGCCTCCCTGGATCTGACCAAAGCATATCTGCACATCGGGATCCGAGCCGCACCTCAGAAATTCCTGAGGTTTTCCGTTTTGGGAGACCATTTACAATTTTGCGTGCTGCCGTTCGGGCTTGCCACTGCACCCAGAACCTTTACCAAGATAAGTGGTGGTGGCCGTGCAACTCCGGAAGGAAGGATTTTGCTCATCCGTATCTGGACGATTGGCTGATTCGGGCGAAATCTGAGTCCCTCTGTCGCTCTGCAGTGCATCGAGTTGATCTATTACAGTTGCTTGGCTGGGTGGTCAACCTAGCCAAGAGTCACCTAGTTCCCTCCCAGTCCCTGGAGTTCCTGGGGGGTTCTGTTCGATATGCGGCTGGGGAGAGTCTTCCTGACAGAGGAGCGAATTATCAAGCTGCAAGGGCAAGTTCAGGAGTTGTTGTACAAGCATCCTCCCAAAGTCTGGGATTATTTGCGAGTCCTCTGATGGCTTCCACCTTGGAGTTAGTTCCGTGGGCCTTTGCTCATATGAGACCTCTTCAGTCAGCACTGCTTTCCCGTTGGAACCCAGTGTCCGAACAATTTCACCTTCCCCTTCCGCTTACAGACTCTGCATGTTCCAGTCTTGATTGGTAGCTCCTCTCGGACAATTCGTGCCAGGGGATGGCCCTGGAAGTTCCCACCTGGACAGTAGTCACTACAGATGCCAGTCTCTCTGGTTGGGGAGTGGTTTGTCAGGACAGATCGGTACGGGGACAATGATCAGTGGAAGAATCCCGGTGGTCGATCAATCATTTGGAGATCAGAGCAGTGAGACTAGCGTTACAGGCCTTTCAACCGCTTCTGCAAGGGAAGTCAGTCAGGGTTCTGTCCGACAATGTGACCATAGTGGCTTACATCAGTCGCCAGGGAGGAACCAAAAGCCAGCCGGTGGCAATCGAGGCTCAGCTGTTGATAACCTGGGCGGAGCAACATCTCGTGAGCATTGCGGCCTCTCACATCGCTGTTGCGACAACGTTCAAGCAGACTTTCTCAGTCTCAACCGGCGCGATCCCGGGGAGTAGGAACTTTCTGAGGAAACGTTCCATCTCATATGCGACCGGTGGTTCAGACAGAGGGTGGACCTGATAGCAGCATTTTGAAATACCAAAGCCCCATGGTTCTTCAGTCTATGTCGGGAGCCAGGTGTGGAAGGAGTGGATGGCTTGTTTCTCACCTGGCCGACGAACGTCCTGCTGTATGTGTTTCCACCCTGGTCTCTGATAGGCAAGGTGCTACAGCGCATAGAAGCTCATCCGACAGAGGTAATCCTGGTGGCCCTGGAATGGCCGCGATGTCCATGGTTTGCGGATCTAGTCAACCTCACGGTGGACTGACCCTGAGGTTTCAGGACTTCCCGAATCTTTTGCACCAGGGGCCTGTTTGTTTAGAAGAGGCAGATCGCTTTTGTCTAGCAGCCTGGCTTTTGAGAGGTGACTGCTCAAGGTCAAAGGCTATTCAGATGCAGTCGTAGCTACACCTTTGCGGTCAAGGAAAACATCTATGTCCCTGGCTTATGTCAGGGTGTGGGGAACTTTTGAGTCTTGGTGTGTGGAACACAAGGTGGACCCTACTCTGTCGTTAGTATCTGATTTTGTCGTCCTTACAGGCCAGCTTGGCTAAAGGCTTATCGTGCAGCTCTTCAAGGGTGCAGGTAGTGGCCTTCAATTGTTTTCGTAGTAAGATACGCGGTGTAACCTTAGCCGCGCATCCGGACATGGTGCATTTTTCCCCGAGGGGGGGGAAGCATTTGCATCCTCCGGTCAAGGATCCTTGTCAATCATGGAGCCTAAATTTGGTCCTCAAGGCTCTGGTGCGGCACCATTTGAGCCTCTGAAGAGGGCGATGCTAAAGGATCCAATGTTGAAGGTGGCTTTTCTGGTGGCTATTTCCTCAGCTCACTGGGTGTCTGAGCTTCAGGCCTTATCCTGCCGGGAGCCTTTTTTAAGGATTACAGATGCGGGAGTCTCTTTGCGGACGATTCCTTCCTTTCTCCCAAAGGTTGTATCCTTTCATTTGAATCAGTCTGTGGAACACCCATCCTTTCCAGATCTGGACCACTCTGACCCCCAGTCTAGAGATCTGAGGAAGCATGATGTGTGCCGGGTTCTGTTACGTTATCTGGAGGTTATAAATAGTTTCCATATGTTGGACCATCTTTGTGTTGTGGAGAGGCCCCAAAAAAGGGCATAAGGCGTCTAGGGCTACGATTGCCCACTGGTTGAAAGAGGCAATTGATTCGGCGTACCTGCTTCATGGCCGGCCACTTCCGGTAGGTTTTTGAGCGCATTCTACTCGTTTGCAGACCACCTCATGGGAGTGTCAGCAAGTTTCACCACAAGAAATTTGTAGGGCGGCTACTTGGAAATCTTTGAACACCTTTGCTAGGCATTATCAGTTGGATGTACAGGTCCAGAAGCTGGGGGGTTTGGTGAAGGTGTGATCATAGTGAGACTCTCAAGGTCCCACCCTGTGTAGGAAAACTCTGGTACATTCCAGGAGTCTGGACTGATCCAGGTACATACAGGGAAAGGAAAATTGTGTCTTATCTGCTAATTTTCGTTCCTGTAGTACCATGGATCAGGCCAGAGTCCCGCCCGTTTCCACGCAGGGATAACTAAGAGTCCACTCGTTCAGCACTTCTATATCTTTCTGCAATCTACTTTCAAAGTTTTCACGGTTCTGCTCCTTCTTGGGGTTAGTGACCACGTAGTGTGTGTGAATTAAAGTAGCTTATTAGTTATGGTGGTTTTAAAATGTTCTGCTTGGATACAGTGTAATACTGAAGGACTGTAGGTGGCACCTGAGGGTATAGGGCAGAGTCAGTCAAAACTTCTGTCTCCATCTCCTGGAGGGGAGGCAAAACCCAGGAGTCTGGACTGATCCATGGTACTACAGGAATGATAATTAGCAGTTAAGAACCAATTTTCCTTTTTTTTTTTTTATCATCCTCTGTAAAGTTCCACCAAGAAAAAGTGAAGCTATTTCTAAGCAGAGGCTTGTTAATATGATTTACTTATCTGTGTGAAAGAACTCAAATGTGAAGCTGCAGTCCTGTTGCTAGTAATCTGTAACCTATCATTAAAAACAGCCACAGTAACTGAGAACTGGAGGGTGGCCAATGTAATGTGCATTTTTAAAAAGGGCTTCAGGGGTGGTCCAGAAAACCTGATTGTGGTGCTGGATAAAATGGTAGAAGCTATTCTTGAAAACAAAATTATTGGCCATCTGGCTAGACGTATCCTAACAGGGAAGAGCCAGCATGGATTTAACAAAGGGAAGTCTTGCCTTACCAATCTACTAGTTTTGTGAAGGTGTTTAATAAATATGTTGATTATAGTGTATTTGGTTTTTCAGAAGGCATTTGATGAAATCCTTCATCAAATGCCTTCTGAATGTTAGGAATTATTAGGAAGGGAATGGTTAATAAAACTGAAAATGTCATAATGCCTCTTTATCGCTCCATGGTGAGACCGCACCTTGAATACTGTGTACAATTCTGGTCGCTGCATCTCAACAAAGATATAGTTCCGATGGAGAAGGTACAGAGAAGGGCAACCAAAATGATAAAGGGGATGGAACAGCTCCCCTATGAGGAAAGGCTGAAGAGGTTAGGGCTGTTCAGCTTGGAAAAGAGATGGCTGAGGGGGGGATATGATAGAGGTCTTTAAGATCATGAGAGGTCTTGAACGAGTAGATGTGAATCTGTTATTTATACTTTCGAATAATAGAAGGACTAGGGGGCATTCCATGAAGTTAGCAAGTAACACATTTAAGACTAATCGGAGAAAATTCTTTTTCACTTAACGCACAATAAAGCTCTGGAATTTGTTGTCAGAGGATGTGGTTAGTGTAGCTGAGTTGAAAAAAAGGTTTGGATAAGTTCTTGGAGGAGAAGTCCATTAACGGCTATTAATCAAGTTTACTTAGGGAATAGCCGTTGCTATTAATTGCATCAGTAGCTTGTGATCTTCTTAGTGTTTGGGTAATTGCCAGGTTCTTGTGGCCTGGTTTGGCCTCTGTTGGAAACAGGAAGCTGGGCTTGATGGACCCTTGGTCTGACCCAGCATGGTAATTTCTTATGTTTTTATGTTAATGTCTCCTCAAGAAATTAAAGCCATGGAGTAAGAAGTGATGTCCTATTGTAGATTGGTAACTGGTTAAGACAGGAAATCGACAGTAGGACTAAATGGTCTGTTTTCTGAATGGCGAAAGGAAAATTAGTGAAGTACCCCACGGATCTGTGCTGGGACCAGTGCTATTTCACATTTATTAATGATCTGGAAAAGGGAACATCAAGTGAGATGATCAAATTTGCAGATATAAAATTATTTAAAAGTGTTAAACCACAAGCAGATTGTGAGGAACTACAGAGAATCATGTGAGATTGTGGATGGGCATCTAAGTAATAAATGACGTTTAATGTGGACAAGTTCAAAGTGATGCACTAAGAGAAAAAAAAATCCTAACTATAGATACACAATGCTGTATTGGGAGTTAACCACCCAGAAAAAGGAACTTGGCGTCCTTGTGGATAATGTATTGCAATACTCAGCTCAGTGTGCAATAGTGGTCAAAAAAGTAAATAGGAAAGTACAATATCTTTTATTGATCTATGGTACAACAGCACCTTGAGTATTGCATGTAGTTTTGATCGCCCTGTCTCAAAAAAACATAAATGGAACTAGAAGAGATACAGAGAAGGCCACAAAAATGATAAAAGGGATGGAACAGCTCACTCATGTAGAAAGTTGAAACAGGTTTGTTTTTATTTATTTAACCATTTTATATACCATCGCTCCAAGTGAAGCTTAGTGGTTTTTACATTATGACATAAATATTATAGCTGGTCAATTACAATCACTTGATATGCTCATATATAAAAAATGTTTAGTGATAGACATGATGTTGATTAAGATGTACATGGGAGGGGAAATAAATAGGGAGGAGATATTATGGAAGAGGTAACATCTTTAACAAAAGTTGCTGAAGGGGTGTGAAGGAGGGGGGTTGGGGGGTTTCAGGGACATTTACTTGTGATGGGTTGGAGAGAAAGTTGGGTCCTGTAGGTAGGTTCATCATCAGTTTGTTAGTGTAGGAGCAAATGACTCTTTCAGCAGAGTTAAGTGAGATTATATGCATTTTGAAATAACTATGTTTTGAGGTCCGGTCTGAATTTCTTTGTTTCAGTAGTGAAGCCTAGAGTCTCAGGTGGAAGCAGGCCAATCCATACCAGTGGGTTTTGCAATCCTACCACTAGATGGAGTAAAGCTGGCTTGGAGAAGATTCAGACTCGCAGCTTGAGCTCCTAAGGTGACACCTATCAGTCCCTTCCTCAGTTGCGCACTTTAACAGACCGATGTAGTATGGTGTGCTAGCCACCGTGCACGGCTCAACACGTGGTTGGACGTGCGGTCATAACCCCTGATGCAAAATGCGGGTCAGCGAGTCCAAAACGTCTGCCCAACCACCCGCCTAGATAATAGTGCTAATCACATGTAAATTCATGTTGATGAGCACTTATGTATTCCCCTCGATGCAGAAAAAATGTGCGCCCAGTCTGCACCCTTGTACGCTCAGAAATTAACGCCAGCACAGAGCTGGCGTTAATTTCTGAGTGGCCAAAAAAAGTGTTCCACGGCTGTTAGAAGGACCAATTGGCAATAAGTGAAGGAGTAAATAAATATTAAAATGTCTGGCACTTAATAATTTATTCACTCCTTCACTTATTGCCGATTGGTCTGTTCACTGTTGCATGTCAGTGAAAAGGACCAATCGGAGGCCAGACCTTGTGGAGCAGACATGGGCGTGTGTCGATACTGCATCGGTCTGGAAGCCTGGCTAGGTGTAGGCTTTAAAAGGAAAAAAAAAGCAGAAAAGAGGACGAGGAAGTGCTTGGTGGTGAAGGCTTGTGCCTGCTTCCACTCCCTCTCCCCCCCACCACCACCACACACACACATAGCAGGTGACTTGATCGTGCTCTCAGGTAAAAAAAAGTTAGGAGGGAAGTGTGAGGCGCCCCCCCCCCCCCCCCCCCCTTTTTATTTTCCTTACTGTGTCCTCCTTTCTCCCAGGACAAGCAGGATTGTAGTCCTCGCATGTGGGTGACTTCACTGGACGGAGCTCTATCACGGAAAACCTTTCTGTCAAAGTTTCTAGAAAGCTTTGACTGACACTGGCACACTGAGCATGCCCAGCATGCCATGATCCCTGCGTCCATAGGGGTCTCCCTTCAGTCTTCTTTTTTCCACGATGCAGTTTGCCTCGCGTTCAGGAGCTCTTGAGATTTCTCACAACTTTTCCTCACGGAAACACTTGAAGTTTTATTTCACAAATAATTTTTCCCTGCCCGGGTCTTCCTTCGCGTACATTTCATCGACGCTTGGTGAGTACTATGCCCTGTTTTTCGGTTGGTTCCTGTCACCCCACTGTTTCCCAGGGTTACCAACCGAATTGCGGCCCTCTTTTTCCCTATGTTTATCACCCTTGTCAACCCGACAATGCCTGCAAGTGTCCTTCCTGCGATCCTCCAGCGGGTTTATGGGGGACTAGAGGGATAGGGATGTCCACGGTTGCCGCTTCTGTCCATGCCCCCTTCGGTTCTATCGATGTCCGCATCAATTCTACCGATGCCATCAATCCCTCCATGGATTGCATCGATCCCCGCATCATAACGATCAGTTAAATCAGCAATCTAACTACAATCAATATCACCGACCAAACCCATGCAAGAAAGGAACAGAAACAACAACCAGCGTCAACCATAGTCATACTAATTTGAACTTATAAGAAACAACACCTAAGAGTTTACCTCTAAGATGAATATATCCCAATACTGTTACCATCCTCCTCCTTTCCCGACCTCTCCCCCTTCCCTCCACCCCTCCCACTGTTATTTTTGAGATGATCAACTATGTATAATTTATCGGTATTCTGTTTGAATCTTGTAAACCGTTATGATGGCTAAACCGAATGACCGGTATATAAAACTGTACAAATAAAATAAATACTACCAAAGCACCTAAAATTTAATGCCCTTGACTAAACAAAACGCTCCATACTTTGGATTCTTAACCAAAGCCCCATGTAATCCTTGAGCGATAAACAGTGCCAGGAGCAGTGACGGCACAGTGACAGTCCGTCACCAAGCGACATCCAAGACAGCGAGGGCATCTACCTTGGTGCTGGGGAATGACCTGGCCGAGCACAGTGACCATCCACCACAGACGCCATCCACGACATCGGTGGCATCTTACTCTGTGCTGGGGAATGACCGGGCCGAGCTCCGAGGGATACAGCCAGCACAGACATGGTTCCATGTTTGGTGCCGGCACTTATTCCGCACCGGCATCAATGTACATTGAGCCAGTTGCGAAGCAGGCCGAGGTACACGAGGTACTGTGCTCCTCTGCACCCGAGGCATTCCCCACCTACAACAGTGCCGGGTACTGAGCCACCACAAAATTTATGTGGAAGCGCCAGTAACGCCTAGCCTGTCTCCTCTCTAGCTGCACTACCATACCAGCTTACAGAGTGGAGCCAGACGTTTACGTACCTCAGGCTGTCCTCGCTGTCTCCCAAAATCTACTAACACCGGAGCCATCGATATTCGCACCATTGTGGTGCTGACTCGTCCTTCTGCGCCTCCACCACGAAGGGCAGTAAGTACTCTAATCCCGCTTCAGCAACAATCCCTTCGAGACCTGATCACTTAAAATGGACCAGATGGTTTTGGAAGGTTCTAGGTCATGTTATCTTCCAAGAAACCATATTGGTATCACATATTGCTATTACCAGCTATGTTTGACACAACACCAAGGGAACCTCTCTGGCAGCAACTTGGGATTGCTTCATGGCGTCCTCCCATTGCCAGCAACAGGACTCTATACTCGATAATAGTCTGGCTTCCAGATCCTGATTATGGCCCAAAGTCCCAGATACACTACCTGATCTGCAATGCACAAGGTCCAGCAGACAGTGCCTCAATTGCAAGCCCACCTTGAGACCCGGCAACAGCTCTCTGTCTTCTTGCACAGCAGAGGGAGACGCGGGAAGGACTGTTACTGCTCCAGCGTGAGACCAACTAATATCCAGATCGCACCAGCTCCGCCAGTCGGGCGGGTTCCTGGACTTGCAATCTTGCTAGACATCAGAGCGGCCATCCCACTGAGAACCAGGGCTCAGGGGTACCGTTCCCCGGACGCAATAAGGTGGGGGATTTTAATCCCGCTATTCCTTCTTTCAACAGGAAAGCAGGCGATCTTTGCCCATTCTCGACCTCAGAAATCTCAACAATTTTCCTCTGAAGGGAAAGGTCAGAATTGTGTCTCTCATCACCGTGCTTCCCTTACTACAATAAGTGGGTTGCCGCTCTCTGGTCTTTCTATGCGCTTCATAGTGAGTCATCAACATTTTCAATACCAAGTTCTGCCATTTGCACTAGCTTCGACAACTTGTGTATTTACCAAATGCCTAGCAGTGACTGCTGTTTCTCTATGAAACACGACAGCATTCCTGCTTTTCCTTGCATGAATGACCGCCTAACAGTAATCAATCCAAGCAAGGAGCTAAATTCTCCCAAGACTCACTATAAATCTTCTGAATTGGTTGGGATTTTTGATCAACTACCATAAATCCCATATGCAGTACTTCTGGGCTCTAGTCGCAACGGCCTTCCTGCACAACAACCTTGCAGACATCCTGTTAAATTCCCACATTTCTGCGTGCATGCAACATAGCCTCAGCCTATCAATTCTTTCATTGCTGGGCCATGGGATTTTTCATTATCCAGGTCATTCATAAGGCCAGACTAGCCATGAGTAAGATTCAGTGGATTTTCAAACTTCAAGGGCTCTATGCCGTTCAACCGCTTTCGTCCCTGATCCTTATTACCAATCCAGTACCAAATCCTCAGATGGTCTTGGCCACAATCGCATTCAACTAGGGTTGGAGAGATTGAATCCACATCCTTCCAACCCAAGATGCGTCTATTCAGCTGCATGAGAAGTCTCAGATCAACTTCCTGGAGCTTCGAGCCATGGGTTATGCCCTTTATGCCTTAAAACACTGCCTCTCACACAAACCTTTGTGCATATAGCCAGACAGCATAGTGGCAATGTGGTATTCCAACACACAAGCACATACAGGCTCTTATCTGCTCTGCCAGGAGGCCACGCAGCTTTAGCCCTGGATCCTTGCACACTCCATGCATCTATGGGCCACTTATCTAATTAGACATACCGAATGCACTAGCAGACCTTCTCCATCGATGTCTCCATCCTCACAAATGGTCTCTGAATCCATGTGTAGCGAGCAAACTCTTCTAGCACTGAGGTCAACCAACCTTCGACCTGTGTGTCCGAATCGAACCACACAGTGGACAGATTCTACTCCCTACACATACATCGAAATGCGTTCCCATAGACGCCTTTCCTTGCTCTGCAACAAAGGCCTCCTATCTGAGTCTCTTTTGATACCACTCATAGCCACAACTCTCGTGATGCCACAGCAGGGCAGGTTTCCAATGATTCTCATAACTACGTCCTGGTCTAGACAAGCATGCTTCCCAATACGTCTCGACCTATCACTCCAGTAACCAATTCACCTGCCCACAGTTCAGTCTCATAACATAGACTCACTGATGTGAAGCTACCAGCAGCTGAGAACAGCCTTCCACATGTAAATCTTACCATTAGAAATGGGCAAGATTTACCACATGGTATGCACAAAACACCACTCCATCTCTCTTACGCTATCTAGCATACCCCTCGGATTCTGGTCCCCAGACATCCTCCGCACGGGTACACCTCAATTCCATTTCACCGTATCACCTGGGAGTAGGGGATGCCCGATTAACGGCTCAACCCCTTATGAGTCGGCTTCTTATGCATTCTCAACAGATTAAGCCTCCTCTCCAATCACTGGTTACGGAATGGGGCTTACATTTAGTCCTTGCAAGACTCTTACGTTTCCCGTTTGTGCCTTTGCATTCCTATAACTTTTAAATTCTAACATGGGAAATTCTTTCCCTCGTAGCCATCACTTCTGCTAAAAGGGTCACTGATTTGCAAGCCCTTGTTGCATACTCACCCACACTAGGTTCCTCCGTGACAGAGTGGTCCTCCGTACTCACCCTAATATTCTTCTTCAGGTAGACGCAGTCTCTCACCTTACTCAGAATATACTCTGCCCATTTTTCCCCAAGGCCTCCCTCTCACCAGGGCGAGAGGGTTTTCCACACCTTGGCCTATAAGTGTGCACTTGCATTCTATCTAGACTGCACTGCACTCCATAGAAAATACACCCAGCTCTTTCCTTCTTTGACAAAGACAAGCTGCGAGTTCCAATGGGCAAACAAACTCTCTCCATCTGACTAGCAGACTGTATCGAATTCTGCTATGAAAAAGCAGGCCTTCCTCTCCAGGGCTGAGTGAAGGCACATTTTGTAACAGACATGACAACATCGGTACCACACTATCATTCAGTACCAATTGCCGACATTTCCTAGGCTGCGACTTGTAGCTCTCTTCACACATTCGCAGCCCCCTACTGCTTACATATGGAAGTCTATCAAGACTCTGCCTTTGGCCAACCTGTCTTGAAATGCTTTTTTCCACTATAATCCCCAACTCCTTCTACAACCACCTGCTGTGATGTCAGGCTGCCTCCTCATTGCCAGTAGCACCCCAATTATTGTGCCTGCGCACGAGTTGTTTGCTTTTGGCCTGTTGTAATACGAGTCAGCCTGTAGCTTGTTAATCACCCACATGTGAGGACTACCATCCTGCTTGTCCTGTGAGAAAGCAGAATTGATTACCTGTAACAGGTGTTCTCCCAGGACAGCAGGATATTAGTACTCATGAAACCCACCTGCCACCCTGCGGACTTGGGTCCGCATACATTTCTTATTTTATTTTTCGCTCGCACTTTTTGCTACAAACTAGAGTGAAGGGAGACCCCTGTGGACACAGGGATCATGGCATGCTCAGTGCATTCAGTGTGCCAGTGTCAGTCAAAGCTTTCTAGAAACTTTGACAGAAAAGTTTTCTGTGATAGGGCTCCGGCTAGTGACGCCACCCACATGTGAGGACTACATCCTGCTGTCCTGGGAGAACACCTGTTACAGGTAAGCAACTCTGCTTTCCCTCAGCATTTCCCTCTGTGTCTCTTATCTCCTTACTCTCTCACTTCCCTGGGAGTTAATGAAGGGTGGTGGTGCCTTGGGCTCGGCGGCTCAAGTAGCTTTTGGCCAGGCCCCGCTGTTCAGGCTTGGTTCAGTCAGCCGCATGGTAAACCGTGGCGGCATATTTTTTTTTTTCTCGTGTGCTTAGGCATGTGCATGCATTCTCACCAGCAGCAGTGTTCTGATGGGTGCACAGGTACTTGTGCACGTAAGGCCGCGGCCTAGATTTGAGTGCGTATTTGCACAGATATACCCGGGCACCATTAGTGTATGCACAGGAGGCCCTCTAGAACTGAGTTCAGGAAAATCTTTGTTGCTGGGTATAAAACAAAAAAAAGTCTTAAGCACCTTGCTATCTGTTTGGCTTGCCATATAAGGGCATTCCTGTTCATACCCCAGATCTGCCAGACAAGAGGGTTTTGCACTCCTACCAGCAGATGGAGTTGGAGAACAAAAACTTTTCTGAAACTGCTCCATACGCTAGAGTACCACCTGCAGTCCCTCAGTATTTCTCTGATTCCAGCAGATGGTAGAGGTGAAAATCCTGCAGTCTGGAGAACTAGATTTAAAAAAGACAGAACAGGATTCTCAGGTGGATTCCCTGAGGTGTTAAACAGCTGCGTGGGCCATCTCTCAAGTGGAGCAGGGGATTTGGTATCCCTGGTTTAGCTTAGCCTGAACTCAACAAGGGGATTGAATGGCCGGTGGTTCTGGCTTCCACCTTCGCTTTGGACTGCTCCTGCTGGCCCTCAGAAGTCTGAATCGCTATCAGAAAAGTATTCCCTCTTTTCTGAGGGGTATTTTTGCAGGCCTGCTCCTTTAAAAAAAAAAAAAAAAAAAAAAGCAGTGTGGATGCTGAGACAGCTGGTGAAAGACAGCCAGCGGTCAAGGCAACTGGGTCGGGGTGGGGGGGGCCTTCAGTGTGGCCTGTTGGCAGGTGCATCTGGCTCGGATGAGCGCAAAGCATGTGCATAATGGCGGCCTTTGGATGCGGCAAGTGCTGCAAGGCCAGAGGGGAGAAGAGTACACACCTAAGTGTAAGTGCAGGGTGTAGCAAGCGCATACATAATTACTGCATGCCATGGCTGCTGTCAGGGCTACAAGGCCTCCAGAGAGAGGTATAGGTGCCTAAAGTGTGCTTCAGCAGGAGAAGATGGTGGGGCAGCCGCTGAGGCAATGCAGATTAAAACTGTCACTTGATCGACATAAGCACATGCCATACTGGGTCAGACCAAGGGTCCATCAAGCCCAGCATCCTGTTTCCAACAGTGGCCAATCCAGGCCATAAGAACCTGGCAAGTACCCAAAACTAAGTCTATTCCATGTTACCGTTGCTAGTAATAGCGGTGGCTATTCTAAGACAACTTAATTAATAGCAGGTAATGGACTTCTCCTCCAAGAACTTATCCAATCCTTTTTTAAGCACAGCTATACTAACTGCACTAACCACATCCTCTGGCAACAAATTCCAGAGTTTAATTCTGCGTTGAGTGAAAAAGAACTTTCTCTGATTAGTTTTAAATGTGCCACATGCTAACTTCATGGAGTGCCCTCTAGTCTTTCTATTATCCGAAAGAGTAAATAACCGATTCACATTTACCCGTTCTAGACCTCTCATGATTTTAAACACCTCTATCATATCCCCCCTCAGCCGTCTCTTCTCCAGGCTGAAAAGTCCTAAACTCTTTAGTCTGTCCTCATAGGGGAGCTGTTCCATTCCCCTTATTTTGGTCGCCCTTCTCTGTACCTTCTCCATCGCAATTATATCTTTTTTTGAGATGCGGCGACCAGAATTGTACACAGTATTCAAGGTGTGGTCTCACCATGGAGCGATACAGATGCATTAAGACATTTTCCGTTTTATTCACCATTCCCTTTCTAATAATTCCCAACATTCTGTTTGCTTTATTGACTGCCACTGCACACTGAACAGACAATTTCAATGTGTTATCCACTATGACGTCTAGATCTCTTTCTTGGGTAGTAGCTCCTAATATGGAACCTAACATTGTGTAACTATAGCATGGGTTATTTTGTCCACATTAAATTTAATCTGCCATTTTGATGCCCAATTTTCCAGCCTCACAAGGTCTTCCTGCAATTTATCACAATCTGCTTGTGCTTTTAACTACTCTGAACAATTTTGTATCATCTGCAAATTTGATTACCTCACTTGTCATATTTCTTTCCAGATCATTTATAAATATATTGAAAAGTAAGGGTCCCAATACAGATCCCTGAGGCACTCCACTGCCACACCCTTCCACTGAGAAAATTGTCCATTTAATCCTACTCTCTGTTTCCTGTCTTTTTAGCTAGTTTGTAATCCATGAAAGGACATTGCCACCTATCCCATGACTTTTTATTTTTCCTAGAAGCCTCTCATGAGGAACTTTGTCAAATGCCTTCTAAAAATCCAAGTACACTACATCTACAGGTTCACCTTTTCCACATGTTTATTAACTCCTTCAAAAAAGTGAAGCAGATTTGTGAGGCAAGACTTGCCTTGGGTAATGCCATGCTGACTTTGTTCCATTAAACCATGTCTTTCTATATGTTCTGTGATTTTGATGTTTAGAATACTTTCCACTATTTTTCCTGGCACTGAAGTCAGGCTAACTGGTCTGTAGTTTCCCAGATTGCCCCTGGAGCCCTTTTTAAATATTGGGTTAAATTAGCTATTCTCCAGTCTTCAGGTACAATGAATGATTTTAATGATAGGTTACAAATTTTTACTAACAGGTCTGAAATTTCATTTTTTAGTTCCTTCAGAACTCTAGGGTGTATACCATCCGGTCCAGGTGATTTACTACTCTTAAGTTTTTGACTGCAGCAGGCAAGAGAGCTCAGCTGACAGATGTGGAATAGTGGCTATTTTGTCATCGCGAGGGAATCAACAGGCAGGTGGGGATTCCCCACCCTTTTTATTGCCAGTTGAGTATGATTTCCCAGTGGACCCAGAGAGGTTGTGATGAGGCTGGGGAGCTCATAGGGAAGATTCCAGCATTTGGCAGGAATTTCCTCAGACTGTCTTTTAACGGCATAAAGCTTATTTAGCCAAAAACAGGAACAGCAGGCAAGGGTGCTCCTCCACTGGGGCCCCAGCAACAGGCTACGGCGGGCAAGCAAGACTTTCGGGGAGGGTTGAGTGCTTTTTCCATCTGCTAGACCTTCAAGGTCATCAGAGTGGTAACTCTGATGACACGGATCCCTTGGAGGGGGTGGAGGTCAAGATGATGGCCCTGAAGGGGAGCCATTTGGGGGCAGCCAAGGTTAAGGGGTTCAGAAAGGATGAGCTGTGGCCTTTGATCCCGCATGTGCTGGAACAGTTGGGAGTTGAAATTTCTCAGCTGGGGTCTAACCATGAAGGGAGGGCCCTGTCAGGGAAGGCTTCCGGGGGCCCCCCCAAAAGTCTTTCTCTTTCATAGAACAGTAAAGAAATTGGTTCTCCAAGAGTGGGATACTCCACAAGTAGGATTGAAGGTAGGGAGAGTTCTAGCTAAACTATATCCCCTGCCGAAGGCTGATACTTCGATCTGAACGGTTACAAAGAAAACCACCTGGGCGGAGCATACAGCCACACTGGGGGTTGCTCAGGATCAGAAGTTGCCAATCCACCTACAAAGGATTTTCGAAGTTTCAACCTTGGGCATGCGGGACTGGCTGTGGAGTGTCAGAGCTTGCAGACAAAAGGATAGGTTCCCTTGGCCTCCGCTAGGCAAGTAGCACATACACCCTATGAACTGTTTCGAATGTTAGCTGGGATTATGGTAACAGTGATATCGACTAGCTGTTTTCTTTGGTTACGCAATTTGTCAATGGATGTCTTGTTCAAGACACAGCTCAGTGATCTCCTCTTTAAGGGGAAGTTAGTGTGCGGCTATGATCTGGAACAACTAGTAAACCTTTTGGGGAAGTCCAAAGGGCTAAAGTTGTCTGAAGATAAGCTGAAGAGAGTGTATCACTCCAACAGGGGAGCTTTTTCAGAAGCAAGGATCAGGGCAGCAGCAGTCCTTTCGGGGTCTGCATAATTCCACCTGGGATAACTCCGGTCAAGAGGCTGTGGAGGCAGCAAGGCCACACAAAGAAGGGAGGCTGGTCCACACTTCTCAAAAAAAATAAAATAAAATAAAATGCGGTCAGAGGGAGATTGGCTCTTTGTTATGAGGAGTGGACCAAGGTCTTTGGTCCAATGAGTATTGGACATAAGAGGTGGATTCACCTGAGATTTTGCTCATCCGGTCCAAGAAGACTCGTGAGTTCCCCTTGCACGTTGCAGGTAAAGAGAGACACCATGCACACTATGCTAGAAGCATTTATAGCATCTGGAGCTGATAGTGAGTGTGCCTCCAGAGGAATGGAGGAAAGGAAGATATTCAATCAATTTTGGAGTGTCAAAGACGACCCTTTATGGCCCATTCTGGATCTGAAGAAGATCAGTGCGGCATTCTGGGTTCCTCGATATTGCATGGAAACATTGAAATCAATAAGAGTGGTGGTTTGGAAAGGGGAGTTTCTGGCATCGGATTGACAGGCTTTTCAGGATCTCAGAAGCTTCTGTGGTTGGCCCTAGGTGAGCATTTTTAGTTCCAGAAGTTCTACAGTTAGGATTGACCTTCACCAAGGTAATAGTGGTGGCAGCTGTGGTGGTAGCTGCAGCCCTGCGAAGAGAAGGGTTCTTGGTACAGTTCTCGAGGCAAAGTCAAAAGACATCTTTCCGTGCCATGGGTGATGCAGAAAATGCGGTCTCTGGGCTGGGTGGTGAACCTAGCATACAGCAGCCTTATTCCTTTCCAATCCCTGGATTATCTGGGGGTGAGGTTCGATAATAGATTGGGAAGAATGTACCTCATGGTAGAGAGGGTGACAAAGTTGCAGGTTCAGGTCCATAAACTGTTTCAGCTTTGGTACCCAAAGTGGGTTATTTGCAAGTCCTGGGTGCTATGGCTTCTGTGCTGGATTTAGTTTCATGGGCATTCGCACATATACAGTCTCTCTCGAATTCGCCATCTGAGGAATTTCAGCTCCTGACAATGCTTCAAAGGACAGCCAGGTCCAGTCCTTCATGCTAGCTTTCTTGGGCCAGTTTGAGCGAGGAATGGCGTTGGGGATCCCGGATAGGGGAGTGGTGACCACAGATGCCAGCCTGACAAGGACAGACTGCTCAGGGTCGGTGGTCATCCATTCAAGCATTATTGTCTATCACTTGTGCGGTTTGAGCTTTGTCAGAAAATGCAGCAACAGTTGTGCTCAGTGGCTGTTTTCTGCTGAAGTAACGTACTTGGCAGCATCCCATGTAGCCAGGGTGGACAATGTGCAAATGGACTATCTCAGCCAGCAGCAGTGGGATCTGGGAAAATGGGAATTATTGCCAGAAGCAATGGAGCTAATTCAGGCCAGGTGGGGAGTTCCCTCAGTGGGTGACAAGAATGCCAAGGTGAGCAGGCAAGAGTGCAGCTCGGAAGGCATCAAAGTGTTGGTTCTTCTGTGGCTGATGAGAGTTCTGTTATACTAGTGGCACCAGAGGGACCGTGTTGACACTGGTTTGCAGATTTGATAAATCTCTCAGTCGGCGGCCATCTTCAAGGGCTGATCTGGCAGGGTCCAATCTTTTCAGATCGGACTGTTCACTTTTTGTCTTGTGGCCTGACCTTTTGATAGGAGGTGGTTGCGATCTGAAGGCGTACTCAGAAGCAGTTGTCACTGCCTTACTTCAGGCCAGATGACCATTCACTTCCTGGGCTTATGTCAGGGTGTGGAAGGTGTTTGAGGTCTGGTATGTTGAAGAAGGGTTTGTCTTGATGTGGGTGTCGGTCCTCTAAATTGGGCCTTTCTGCAGAAAGGGCTTGTGAAGAGTGGTATATTCAGATGAGTCTTAGGTTGTTTTTGTCAAAGTAAGGTGGTGGAGTGCTTTTGGCAGTCCATCCGGATATAGTTTTCTGATGGGTGCTAAGCGTTTACAACCTCCTTTAAGTTGGGTGTACCCCTCTTGAACCTTCTATTTGGCACTTAAGGCTCTTTGTAGTTCAACTTTTGAGCCATTACGGGGGACATCCCTGAAGGATATTTCTCTGAATGTGGTGTTTTCTAACGGCTATTGGTTTGGCCAAGTGAATTTCAAAACTTCAGGCCTTTTCGAGTAGGGACCCCCTTCTTCAAATTTCAGTGAATGAGGTTTTGTGGCAGATGGTTCCATCATTTTTGCCGAAGGTCGTTTTTTGTCGTATGAGTCAGCCGGTTGAACTTACTGCATTCCGGCATCTGGATGCAGCGGACTCAGAGTTACATTTGTTGGATGGCTGTCTGTTTAGTTCGGTGTCTGAAGGTCACCAATGGATTTCAAAGGTCTTATCATCCTTTTTGTGCTGTTCAGTAGAGCAAAGAAGGGGTGCAAGGCTTTGAAAGTTACGACTGCACGGTGGCTAAAAAGAGCCCCTCTCGAATATAATCCGAAATTAGGAAGAGCACTTCCTGAGCGTAAGCAGATTTCTGGGTGGAGTTATCAGTTCGTTTCTCCGCAGGAGATCTGCCGTATGGCAACTTGGTCGTCGCTTCACACTTTCACCAGACATAATCAAATAGATGTTCAGGTGCCCAATGAGGTGCTGTTTGGGGAGCGTGTGTTGCAAATTGGTCTTTCAGGTTTCCACCTGGTTTATGGGAGCTTGGGTATATCCCACTTGTCTGGACTAAACTGGACTTGAACAAGAAAGGAAAATTGGTTCTTACCTGCTATCAGTCTAGAGCCCCACCCTATCGAAAGACTATCTCGGCTATGTGTATCATAGAGAAGACTGAAAAGTTTTGTTATTGTTAACTTTCAGAGGTTTCAATCCCTGCTGTAGACAAAGGGCTCTTGTTGAAGAGCTCCACCTTTTATTCCCCTGCTCATGTAGAGGACGGTGTTGGTTAACTTTTGAATTTCCGTACATCTTGGCTTGGGTACAGGTCAATACTGAAGGACTGCAGGTGGCTCTCTAGCTGGTAGGGAAGCAAAACCTGCTGGTAGGGAAGCAAAACCCACTTTTCTGGACTGATCTGTGGTATTCCAGGATTTAGCAGGTAAGAACCAAGTTTCCTATACAGCCATTTCTGTCTCTATGCCAGTGTCAGTGCTGTTTAGATGCTCAAGGCGATTTGGCTACTACAGATTTTGCCAACGTTGGGACATCCCCTCGGTCTATGGTGGCTCCGGAGGGGAGTGGGGTGGGAAGTGACACAGTAGACAGTTCTCCTCTCCCTCCGCCTGATGGCAGAGGGCCTATGGTGACCACCCTGAGTATGCCCAATCTCGTCCGATTTAGGAAACTAAGCAGGGTTGGGCCTAGTTAAGTACTAGAGTGCCAGGTTTGGGCCTATGGATCCATCTTCCTTCTCCTGAGTGGAATTTTTTCAGGGCCTGCAGGCTTTCTTGCAGGGGCACCCAGTGGAGACGAAGCACCTTACTAAGTAGGGAGTGCGTTCTTGGGCTTCCCACTGCGGGGGAAAATGCTGCAGGGAGATATTCAGGGTGATACAGATCATAACACATCGGATGATTCTGATGGGGACTTGGCTTTCTCATCTGTGGAAAATGGAGAAATTCCTCCTGCTTTGGAGTCACATCAGACACTACTCTGTTTTTTCACAAACATGAGTTGCCAAGTCTGACTCAGAGCCTGAAGACACAAAACATCTTGTTTCTTTCCCCTCCTGAATCCAATTCAATGGTTAAGTGACCTGGAGTGGAATGCCCCGGAGGCAAGTTTAAAGGGGGGGGGGGGGGGGGTGTTGTCAGGTTTGTATCCCTTGGGTCTGAAGGCATGGGAACAGTTGTGATTACCGAAGGTGGATGCCTTGGTATGTGCGAAACTTCTCCCCCCCCCATCCCCATCCCAGTTGAAGGAGGGGCAGCTCTAAAGAATGCTTAGGATAGGATTGAGGCCATCCTCAAACAGGCCTTTGAGACCAGGGCAATGAATTTGCAAATTGCTTCTTGCTGCTGCCTTGTGGCTCAGATTGGTTTGCATCTCTCTCAGGAGACTCAAGGAGCGAGGTCTTGGTGATGGAACTGGAACTCGCATTATCCCAGGCCAAGCAGGATGATAGTACTCACATATGGGCGACGTCACTGGACAGAGCCATATTATGGAAAACTTTCTGTCAAAGTTTCTGGAAACTTTTGACTGGCACACTGAACATGCTCAGCATGCCATGATCCCTCAAGCCACAGGGGTCTCCCTTCAGTCTTCTTTTTTTCTGCGCTGCTATTAGCCTCGCGGTGAAGGAGCCCTGTGTGAGAGTTTTCACATGCTTTTTTCCTGACAGGAAAAGTTTCAAAAACTTCCCAATTTTTCCCCTTTGTAGGAGTCTCCCTTTCAATATCGGTCGGTGAGTACAAAATTTCCTCCAGTCGATACCGTTTTCGCATTTTTTTTCTCTTCACAAGGCCGTCAACGGCTGTCCGGCCTTTAAAATGGCAAGGGGTTTCAAAAAATGCCCGAATTGTCCTCGCACTATGTCCATAATCGACCTGCATGTCGAATGTATTTTGTGCCTGGGCGAGGGACATAATGTCTTGACATGTCCTCAGTGCGCCGAGATGATGGCCAAAGGCAGACGGGCCCATCTGGAGAAGATGGAACATCTCTTCCATCTCAAACTACTTCCGTCGATGTCAACATAGACTCAGTCGTCTCCGGCTGGAGCGACGAAGAAATTAGTTTTTAAAACTAAACGTCGTCCAGATGGTAGCGGTGACCGGTCATCTCAGACTCAGTCTGTCATCTACAAAAATCTACGTCTGTGCTCGAGAAGCAGGCCTCCGATCATAGAGGGAAAAACATCGCCACCATCATCGACGGACTTTGACGCCCGATGTCGGTTCGACTCCTAGAGCTCTGTCGGTGCCCGCTGAACCATCACCAAAAAGGTCTCGAGTGGAAGAGCCACTGATGCCTCTCACTCCAAGGCGATCCCCACCGATATCTGTGCCGGGTACCGTGCCACGACAGGGACCTGTGGAAGAGCCGATTCCGCCTTCTCTGCCACCCCCTATCGCTGCTCTAACCTCACCAGCTATACGGGAGGAACTGGACGGTTTCATCCACCAGGCAGTAAAAGATGCTCTGCGAGACCTGGGACCATCGACACAGATGCCGATAACGGATCTTTCCATGTTAGCACCGATCCTCGATAGGCTCTATGCCCTTATCGGTGCCTTTCCAAAGCAACCATGCCATTGGGTACGAAAACTCCGGTTTCCAACCCCAGAGATGATGATGCCTCGAGGGATTCCTCGATGCCTGAACCAATCCCAGGACCCTCGGGTATTTCGCAGCCGAGACTCCCGAGTTCTCCATCGGTTCCCTTCCTTCCGCCATTGATGCCTTTGATGCCTCTCTTCATTCCTCACTCCACTCCTCCATGGTGGCCTTCTTCAGACACCTGGGAGGAAGAAAACACCGATTCTTCATCGGAGGATATTCTCTCAGATCCATCCCCACCGGAGGACCTCTCTTTTTCAAACTTTGTGAAAGAAATGGCAGATACCATACCATTACAGTTAGAAGCAGAGGAGGACACCAGACAGAAAACCCTCAAGGTTTTGCAATTTGTACATCCTCCTAAAGAAGTTCTAGCAATCCCTGTGCATGAAGTACTGGTGGATCTTCAGCATAGGTTGTGGGAGCACCCTTGTTCTATACCACCAGTGAACAAGCGGACTGACGCCACTTACCTGGTTCAACACATACCAGGCTTCCAGAAACCTCAGCTTCCTCACCAGTCTGTAGTGGTGGAATCTGCCCAAAAGAAGTCAAAGAGAATTCGTCCTCACTCATCGACGCCTCCTGGGAGGAACAAAAGTTTTTAGATTCTCTTGGCCAGAAGATGTTCCAAGGGTCAATGCTGGTCTCAAGAATTGCATGTCATCAGCTGTATATGACTCAATATCAACACAATTTGTGGAAACAAATACAAGAATTGACTGAGTCACTTCCTCAACAATACCAAGATTCCCTTACTAATGTCCTTCATAAGGGTCTAGAGGCAGGAAAGCACGAGGTCCGTGCAGCTTATGACTGTTTTGAAACATCGTCCAGGATGGCTGCAATGGGAATTAGTGCCTGTAGATGGGCCTGGTTGAAAGTTTCTGACCTCGGGTTTGAAATTCAAGACAAATTGGCAGATCTACCTTGTACAGGCTAGAACCTCTGTGGAGACAAAGTACAAGTCGCAGTAATACAATTAAAAGAACACTCTGAGACTCTACGACAACTCTCAGCTATTCCAACAGACACACCATCTTCTGCACAAAGAACAACTAGGAAAGACATTAGAAATCCCTATTACAGACCACGATGATACTATCCTCCAGCACCTCGTGGTAGGGTTTCAAGACCATCCCAGAGAGGTCAATTTAGACAGCAGAGGGCACCTAGGCCGTAGCCTCCACCTCCACCTCAAACAGGCCCTGCAACAGGTTTTTGAAAATCCCACCAGAGAATAGTCACTCCATCAATCCGGCCCCATATCTACCAGTAGGAGGTCAAACATCACAACAGATCAATGGGTACTCTCAATTATCAATCAAGGATACCATCTGGATTTTCTTACAATACCCAAGGATTTTCCACCAAACTCACCTTGGGTACACAAGGATCATTCAACACTTCTGCAAGCAGAATTGTCCACCCTCCTGAGAGCCAGGGCCGTAGAACCAGTTCCCCGACCTCAGCAGGGCAGAAGATTCTACTCCCGATTATTTTCTCATTCCAAAGAAAACAGGAGGCCTATGTCCCATCTTAGACCTCTGAAATCTCAACATATTTCTGCGGAAAGAAAAGTTCAGGATGGTATCATTAGGCACCATGCTTCCCCTTCTTCAAGTAGGAGATTGGCTTTGTTCTCTGGATCTTCAAGATGCTTTCGCTCACATTCCAATATTCCCTCCTCATCGCAAATTCCTACGCTTTCTGGTGGGTCATCAACACTTTCAATACCGGGTACTGCCAGTCGGCCTTGCCTCAGCACCCCAAGTCTTCACAAAGTGCCTAGCAGTGGCAGCGGCCCATCTACGCAAAGAAAGCATACATGTTTTTTCTTATCTAGACGACTGGCTCATCAAAAGCCAATCAAGACAAGGAGCTCTCAACTCACTCAAGCACACAATCAAATTACTTCATTCATTGGGATTTCTAATAAACTACCAAAAATTCTATCTTCTACCATCTCGCCTTCAGTTCATCGGAGCAGAAATGAACACCACCGCGCAGAGACTCTATCCTCTTTAGCCAACTCTCTGCGCACACAGCGACAGCCCATCAGTTCCTAACTCTGCTCGGCCACATGGCTTCCACAGTTCATGTCACTGCTATGGCCAGATTACCCATGAGAATAACGCAATGGACATTAAAATCTCAGTGGCTCCAAGCCATTCAACCACTGTCCGCTCCAATTCAAATAACTCATCAGTTACATTCATCTCTCCTCTGGTGGGTGGATATGAACAATTTGCTCACAGGTCTACCTTTCCAGCAATTAGTTCCACAAGTAACCTTAACTACGGATGCATCCTCCTTGGGTTGGAGCGCACACACACACACAAAGTCTTCAGACTCAAGGAACTTGGACAAAGCTCGAAGCAACTTTCCAAATCAACTTCCTGGAACTCCGAGCTATACGTTATGCTTTCTATGCGTTCAAGGACTGCCTTTCACAGAAGACTGTACTAATACAAACAGACAACACAGTTGCTATGTGGTACCTAAACCAATAAGGGGGGGTACAGGCTCTTATCACCTTTGCCAAGAGGCCGCACAAATTTGGGTCTGGGCCCTGACACATTCCATGTTTCTCCGGGCCACTTATCTGGCAGGCATACACAACATGGTTGCAGATCGCCTCAGTTGTCAGTTCCAACCCCACAAGTGGTCCCTGGATCCTTTAGTAGTAACCAGGATATTTCAACGTTGGGGTCAGCCAACAATGGACCTCTTTGCATCCAAACTGAATCACAAAGTGGACAGATTCTGCTCCCTGCACAAAAAGAGAAACCAGTTAGCCAAGAACGCCTTTACTCGCCCCCAGAACTCAGGCCTTCTATACACGTATCCCCCGATACAGCTAATAACCAAAACTCTAGTGAAGCTACAACAGGACAAAGGATCATTGATACTCATAGCCCTGTATTGGCCTCGACAAGTATGGTTTCCCATACTTCTCGACCTCTCGATCAGAGAACCAATTTGCCTGGGCACAGCACCCACTCTCATAACTTAGGACCAGGGCAGGTTGCGCCATCCCAACCTTCAATCCCTATCCCTCACAGCCTGGATCTTGAAAGCTTGATCCTCCAACCGCTCAATCTTTCAAGTAATGTCTCTCAGGTGCTTGTAGTTTCACGAAAGCCTTCCACACGAAAATCCTATCGTAAGTGGAAAAGATTCACCACGTGGTTCATGCAGAAAAGTATTGATCCCTTTTCCTGCCCCACGTCATCTTTGTTAGACTATCTCTGGCACCTTTCAGACTCTGGTCTACAGACTTTGTCAGTAAGGGTATACCTAACTGCTATATCAGCTTACCACAAGGAAATAGGGGATGCCCTGATTTTAGTGTAACCCTTTGACAGCAGGTTTATGAGAGGTTTGTTTATTTATTTATTTATTGATTTTAAATCTTTTCTGTACCGTCACAACGGTTTACAGTAAGGCACATAAAAGTAATGCAATTAAAATCTTTCAGTTTACATAGGTGCCATAGGGTTCGGTAACATAGTTTTTAATCAATGTTAATTGTAAATGTGAAAAACATCATGTCCAGGTCAATTCTATAGCAGTTTTGAGTACAAGACTCGATTAATGTAACTTATCCATTAAAAACTACACACTTAGTGATTACTGTTGTGTGTGCGGGTGTACCTTGCGCTTCCTGGTTTCTAATTCAACTAAAACCCCCATTGCGACCATCAGTCACAGAATGGGACCTTAATGTACTACTACCAAGGCTCTGCTTTTGAGCCCATAGATACATGCGATGTTAAATTTCTTACATGGAAGGTTCTCTTCCTAGTAGCTATTACATCTGCTAGAAGAGTTAGAGAGTTACAAGCACTTGTAACATACTCACCCTATACCAGGTATCCTACATGACCGAGTGGTGCTTTGTACTCACCCTAAATTCCTTCCCAAGGTGGTTACTGACTTTCACTTGAATCAGTCTATAAATTTGCCCACATTCTTTCCCAGACTTCACTCGCACCAAGGCGAAAGAGTTTTACACACCTTAGACTGTAAACACGCACTAGCGTACTATTTAGACCGCACTAGAGTCCATAGAAAATCCACCCAGCTCTGTTTCTTTTGACAAAAACAAACCGGGTAGGGCAGAGGGCAAACAACTCTCTCTAACTGGCTAGCAGATTGTATAGACTTCTGCTATGAAAAAGCAGGCCTTTCTCTCCAGGGACGAGTAAAGGGCACTCAGAGCAATGGCAACCTAGGTAGCACACTATCGTTCAGTACAGATTGCTGACATATATGCAAAGCTGCAACACAGAGCTCTCTTCACACATTTGCAGCCCTTTACTGCTTGGACAAGGAAGGATGACAAGATTCAGCCTTTGGACAATCCGTCTTAAAGAACTTATTTCCAGTATAATCCGAACTCCTTCCACATCCAACCTGCTGTGATTTCAGGCTGCCTCATTTTTTCCAACAGTACATCGGTTGTCGTGCCTGTTGCACAAGTTGTACGCTGTTGGTCCAATACTCACATGACTCTGCCTGTAGCTTGCTAATCACCCATATGTGAGGACTATCATCCTGCTTGTCCTGAGATAAAGCAAAATTGCTTACCTGTAATAGGTGTTATCCCAGGACAGCAGGATGTAGTCCTCATGAAACCCACCCGCCACCCTGTGGAGTTGGGTCCGAAACGTTTTATTTTATTTTTTGCTAAAGCTTATTGCTACAAATGAGACTGAAGGGAGACCCTTGTGGCTCGAGGGATCATGGCATGCTGAGTATGCTCAGTGTGCCAGTCAAAAGTTTCTAGAAACTTTGACAAAGTTTTCCATAATAGGGCTCAGTCCAGTGACGTCATCCATATGTGAAGACTACATCCTGCTGTCCTGGGATAACACCTATTACAGGTAAGCAATTTTACTTTCTTAGCTGATGCTGGCTGTGACTTTATGTGGACGGCCAGTAGAGGAGTGGCTTCCGTGATAGCAGCTAGGCACCAGTTGTGACTATGAAACTGATCGGCAGACTCTATTTCCAAGTCCAATCTCACAAGGTTCCTTGATTGCCAGAGGACAAGAAAGCAGCGTTTATGTCCTTTTCGGGCCAAGGGCCACTCTAAGGATTCCCATCTGTTTCATCCTTACAGAGGAGCAATTACTCCAAAGTCTTGTCCCTTTGGAAGATCTCAGCCCTTTCGGCCTAAGAAGCTTCATAAGGATGCGGGCACGCAATGAAGGTGTGGGGGCTCACCTACTGGATCAGGAGATAGGTGGGCATCTATCTCTTTTTTATCAAAGGTGGATCCTGGAGGTGGTAAGGAAGGGCTATGCTCTAGAATTTCTCCGGATGCATTTATGGTCTCTCCATGCAACTACTGAATGGCAGTGGAGACTACATTAAAGAGGCAGTTGGATTTGAAGGTCGTAATTCCTGTTCCCAGATCGCCAGAAAATGGGACACTATTCTATTTATTTTGGCATTCCCAAGAAGGAAGAGGGGTCTTTTCAGCCCATCCTGGATCTGAAGGGGTGGTACAGCTTGTGTGCCTCACTCTAGCGTGGAAACTCTGTTCTGTAATTATGGTAGTACAAAAATGGGGAATTTTTTCGTTTCTCAGTCTGATGGAAGCCCATTTACATACTCCCATTCATCAGGTACATCGTTTCCTACTCTTCGCCATTCTGAGACATCATTATCAATTTCAGGCCCTGTCCTTTTGGCTGGCTACTGCACCCAGGACCTTCTCCAAGGTCATGGTGGTGATAGTGGTGTTTCTCTACAAGGAGGGCATTCTTGTCCATCCGAATCTGGACAACTGGTTTATTCGGGCCAAAAGTGCAGAAAAGTCACTTGGCATCTCACAAAGTATGATCTTCTTGTTCCAGGAGCTAGGCTGGGTGGTGAATTTGGCCAAGAGTCTCGCCATGCAATTTGATACGGAGCAGAGCGGAATGTTTCTGCCAGAGAGTAGCATTCAGAAGTTAATTATTCAAGTTCAGGCTCTGAGAAGGACTATTCTCCCGACAGTGTAATCTTACCTGCAGGTCTTTGAAATCGATGGCAGCCATATTGGATGTAGTTCCCTGGGCGAGGGCCTACATGTGGCCCTTTCAGCAAGTATTGCTCTCCCAGTGGAATCTACGATCTCAGGATTACACAGTGAGACTCCACTTGACATTGGAAGCATGTGCAATTCGACTGGCATGCTTGCAGTTTACAGCTGGAAGCTTGAACGGTAAGGTAATGTCAGATAATGGCCTATATCAATCATCAAGGCGGCATCAGAAGCCAACAAGTGTCTGTGGAGGTAGATGCACCCAGGGTATGCGCAGAACATCTTGAGGACATGTTCGCCTCCCACATTGCTAGGAAGGACAATGTATGGGCCGACTTCCTCAGCATACAGGTCTTGGACCAAGAGTGGGAGTTAGCAGACGAGGCCTTTCAACTCATAATGATGTGTTGGGGTCAGCCGTACCTAGATTTGATGGCAAGCTCCAACAACGCAAAGGTACCTTGGTTCTTCAGGTGCAGAAGTGCTCCAAGAGTGCTGGGAATCAATGTTCTTGTTCAGGTTCAGCCACAGAGTGTCTTATATGCCTTCCCACCATTGCCAATGATAGGCAGGATCATTCGGAAGATTGTGAGTCAGAGATGATAAGGCTACTGGTGGACAGTCCTATCAGACTGTCACTCAGGAGGGATCATTTGCATCAGGGGCCAATGCTGCATGATCCGGGTTGGTTTTGACTTAGTTTGGTTCTTGAGAGGGTTTGGTTGCCCAAGCATGGTTATTTTTCTGCAGTGATTTCCACTTTGCTTCGGGCCAGGAAGTTTTCTACATCTTTAGCTGCTGCTAGTAGGTAAATTGGGGGTGAGGAGTGCATGACTGAAGGTTCACCTATGGTCCTAAATCCTCTGGCATCAGCCCTGACTACTACTGGCACGTCAGCTAATTTAGGTGGGGCTGCAGTCAATGGAGTATTAGGACACTTTTTTTTTTTCAAAACAGAAATCTGAGTCTGTAGCATGGTCTATCCAGGAAAGAAAGAACAAATACATATTGTGCACACACTGTCACCACAGACTTATCAGGTGAAGGTGTTCCTGCCTTAGGTGGGTGAGGTTAAGATAAGGTAAAGTTTACTAAATCTTGACAGATGAGGGAGCAAGCTGCTCCCAGGCATCTGAGGTTAAGAACTTTTTGGACAATATGTTCTTTTACAGGGCTCTACATGCCATGTTTGTTCTGGATCAAACCGTAGATACCTTTCATTGGACAGATGACCCTACAGCCAGGCCAATTTCCACAATGTCTACTATGCAAATGCACGTGAGAATTGTTCCTATACTGGGACTCCAAGCTCTGCAAATTTGTCATGTATGTACTAATTAGGATATCCTGAAAACCTGACTGGCTGGGGAGTACTCAAAGATCAACTTTTGAGAAATACCAATTGTACCGACATGAAGAACTACTCAAAAATGTTGGGGACCAGTGGGCCATGTCTACAACTCCTGCACAGTAGCGCTTCCAGATAATTAGTGGTGCAGGGCTTCCCACTGTGATAACTCCACAGCCAGTTGGGTTTTCATCCCCACTGAATATTTAAGACCTTCCAAGGATGAGGCAATTTGTGATATCTTACCCTCCCTTTTTCTTTTCTCCCCATCTTCTCCCACCTTCACTTCCCTATAGTTTCCTGTCACCTTCCTCCCAGTACTGGCAGTTCTCTCTTTGGTAGTTATAGATCTGTTAGTAAGGGGATGGGGGCCTCACTGGCACTCTGATTTCTCCTGTGCTGCTACAGGTCTCGGTCTTTCCTCTGCTGGCAGGGGGTGGGGTTACCACCAGCACTGCAGTGGATGTCTGTCTGCTGCTGGCAGAGAGCAGTGTCCCCATCAGCACTTTGACCTATGCAGTACTGCCACTGCTCTCTCTTTCCTCTGCCAACAAAGGATGGGGACCTGCCAGCACTAAGACTTCTTTTCAACTGCTGCTCCTAGGATTGCTTCCCTCTCTCCTGTCGATCAGGACAATGCAGGGGCAGAGAGAAGAGGAACTCATTTGCATACAGGCAATGCAAGTGCAGGGCAATTTTTCCTTTTATTATAGTTAGATGAATATTATGAGATTGATTTGCATGCCCTGCCTCCATGGTATCCAAATCATCTCATGCCTATTCATTCTGCAACCAGACTGGCTGGGGGGGTATGTGAGAAATGCTGCTTTAAAATTTCTCACAACCCACAGAAACTAGTTTTGTCTAAGATCACAACTAGTGAAACTGTAGGCAGCACACAGAGGAAACGGCAGGCAAGAATTGCTGTAAAGCAGGCCTTCCCCGCTTCAGTTGCTGGGAAATGATTAAGGTAAGACTGGATTTGTGATAAAGTAGCTCTTTCTGTTTCAGCCTCACCCAGCCCCTCCTATTCCCTGCAAGGGGAGATATCATTAGGGAACACAGTAAGCTCTTCTCTGCTGTATTGTCCCCTCCAGCCTTATTCCCTTCCCTCCTGTCCATTCATGCTTCCTGCGAGGGAAGGGGCTGAAGCAGAAAGCACAGAGCACTAGGCTTGGACCACAACCCCTACGTTCTCCTGCCCCAATGCCGTTGACCAGGCAATCTCACTCAATCAGCTTTTGGCTCCCTAATCTAATCCCCTTCTTTCATTTCTCTCCATGCATGTGCAAACCATTGCGTGGGGAGGGGCTGGAGTGGATGCATGAACAGGTCCAGAGCACTGGTGCTCCTGGGATTCAGCTGCCAGCAAAGATGGAGGGTGAGAAGGATGTGAAGGCTGAAAGAAGGGAATGAATGGCTGGCTGGTTTATAAGGAGGGGAGAGAGAAAAAAAAGAACCAGTGATTTCCTCCTCTTTTTAACTGCAGCTATGCCCGATGCTTTCCCTTACATAAGAACATAACCTACGCCATAGTGGATCAGACTAAAGGTCCAGCAAGCCCACTATCCTGTCTCCACCAGTGGCCAATTCAAGTTGCAAGTACCCAAACATTAAATAGATCCAAGCTATTCCTTATTGATTAATAGCAGTTTATGGATTTCTCCTCCAGAAATGTATCCAACCCTTTTTTAAAACCAGCTACCCTAGCTGCCTTAACCACATCCTCTAGCAATGAATGCCAGAGCTTAATTGTGTATTGAAATAATTTTCTGGTGATACTTCCTAACTTCAGGATGTGCCCCCTAGTCCTTGTATTATCCAAAAGAGTAAATAACCGTTTCAGATTTACCTGTTCAAGTCCTTTGATTTTGTAGACCTCCATCATCTCCCACCTCAGCTGTTTTTTCTCCAAGCTGAACAGCCCTAACCTCTTTAGCCTTGCCTAATAGGCTAGCTGTTCCATGCCCTTTATCAGTTTGGTTACCCATCTCTCTACTTTTGCCCCATTGCAGCTACATTTTTTTTTTTTTGAGAGGCGGTGACCAGAATTATACACAGTATTCAAGGTGCAGTCTGACCATTGAGTGCCACAGAGGCATTATGACATCCTTTGTTTTATTTGCCATTCTGTTCCTAATAATTCCTAACATCGTTTGCTTTTTTTGACCGCCACAGTACACTGAGCCGGCGATTTCAATGTAATATTAACGATTAGTTCTTTTTCCTGCATGGTAACTTCTAAAATGGAACCTAACCTCGTGTAGCTAGAGCATGGGTTATTTTTGCCTATATGAATTATGTTACATATGTCTACATTATATTTCATGTCCTTTGGATGCTCTATCATTCAGCCTCACAAGGTCCTCCTCCACTTTCTCACAATGTACTTGAGATTTAACTACTATGCATAATTTTGTGTCAACTGGAGATATGATCATCTCACTCACTGTACTTCTTTCCAAATCATTTATAAATATTAAAAATCAGTAGTTCGAGTACAGATACATAGACCATTTAATCCTACTCTCTGTTTCCTGTCTTTGAAGCCTCTCATGAGGGATTTTATTAAATATGTTCTGAAAATCCAACTATCCCATATCTACCGGTTCACATGTATTCATGTGCTTATTCTTCCCTTTATGATGTAAGGCTTCCCTTGGGTAAGTCCATGCTGGCTGTATCCCATTAAATCATGTATCACCCCACCTCATATTTGCCTTTTCTTCTCTCCCCTCTTTCTCCCACAGATGCTTTCCTCAGGTTAGAGCACTATTGTGTCGCTTCTTGTGGGCAAGAGGGAGGAAGATTACCCACGACTTAAACTTTGCTGCCAAATGCAAGGGTGGAGGCGATCACTCCGAATGTTGTCCTGTGTCCCAGCTCCCAAGAGCACCCCAATCAGTAGCTGAGTACGGGCACCTTTCTAGATGAAAATTACACAAAATCTCCCGGTCTGCCCAGTAAGCGTCCCTCTAGGTGGGTCTGGATCTAAGGTCGCTTAGAAGGGACGCTCTGGTCAAAATGGGAGACTCGCTGGTTGGAAGCAGCTAGCAAAAGAGATATAGAGAACTCGGTGGGGGCGGAGAGAGTGACGTAAAACTCATTTGGTGAAGGAGTGGAGTGACGTAGCTGGAGGTGTTGGGGGCCGGAAAGAGGGAGTCGGTGCTCGCTAGTCCGAACGCCGGGATGCGGCTCACGGTAAAAGCACTGCAGGGCCTGGAGTGCAGTTTGCAGGTAACCGGAAATACGGGCGCAGGGACCGGAAGTAGAGGGAGAAGACCGGAAGCGAAGCCGGTATATGCAGATGCAGGACTCCTGATAGTTTATCGGGTTCGCTGTAAAATCTTCCCCCAGGTTTGGTATTTATTCCCGGGGAGCTCGGATTGAGCATATGCATGTAGTGGCCCGCTGTTACTTGCACCTCAAGCATTACCGAAAGTTAAATTCTGTTCCCCGCTGCCCAGCAGGCTTTCATTTACATTAATTTCGATCTGGTTTTCTTTAAAAAAAAAAAAAAAAAGGCAAAGGAGTTTTGCACTTTTTAAAGATGATCATGTTTGGTCTGCTTGGTTCCTGAGTTTATGATCTGTGTGACAGATCTTAGAAAATCTGAATCTGTTTCTGTAAACATTTTTTTTATTAATTTTCTTCATCCCTCAAGAATGTAAAATATTGTCAGCAGATATGGACCACATGAACCACCTAAGTTGCCCGTTTATGCCTTATTATGCTGGCAGAGGTGTTGCATGATCTGTGGGCTTCTCACTCCCTTTGCCACTAAGGTCCCTTTATGTCTATTCAATGTGTGCCTGAATTTTGCCACTTTTTGGCTCTTCTTTGTTGAAAGTCTGTTTCAAATGCCCTCACCCTCTGGGGAAAATTATTTTCTCACATTCTTTTTGAGCTCCTTGTCCCTAAGCTTTTCATCCTGTGGCACATGCTTCCTTCTGGTACTTCATCAAAGCCTTCTAGCTATTTGAATGTTTGTATCATATCATCCTTCCCTTTTTTCTAGAGAATATCTATAGCTCTTTCATTTTTTATGTATTGTTTATAGTGCAAGCCAAAGGTCAATTACAATGTTGTTTATAAGTGGAAGATTAAACAGTTGTTAACATTTGGTATCAGATATCATCCATACCAGACTGGTCCATAAAAATGGGTTATCCCCTGCTAGCAACTGGAGTGAAAGGGGGGTGGGGACCTCACAGCTGACTTCATTTCTCAAATAAAGGTCTGGGGCTCAGTTCAGCTCCGCAGTGTTTCTCTGTCTAGCAGATACATGCCCTGGTGCTGCAGGGCTTCTAGAACCACTGTCTTTGGACTGATTTCCCTGGTCAAACAGACCCTAGGATAACAGTTTTTGCACAGATCTGCTTGGTAGATTGCTTCTAGGGCAACAGTTTTTAGGCCAATTTCTCTGGTCTAGCAGGCTTCAGGGCAACAGACTTCACTGCTTTCCCTGGAGGAATAGGAGTTGCATCCTATCACAAGCAAAATTAGATATGTGCACCATAGCACTGCCTTTCCTTAGGAAGCTAAAACAGCCAGCTAATGCTTTGAACCCACTCCAGGTAAGCAGACTATCTAATTAAATGGACACATTCTAGAATTGACCCAGCTGTGTTGTTTCTAAGATGCCTTTCTCAGGTGTTTTAGATAAAGTGTAGATAGCTTTCTGAGACCCTTTTTAACCAGGCTTTTGCTCAGTTAACTCAGGAAGACCACATTTCTCCCTTCCCCCAATCGTTACATAATTTTAACGGCACACAATGCTAACTAGTATTTTCATTAATGGGCTTGTTAACCTTTTTGATTGCAATCAGTTTTGAGTCCATCCTTGGCAAAAAAAAAAGCAGAATATCAAATGCTTATAAATAAATTAAAAAAATTGAAAATTCCCTCCAAGCAGCAGATTGTTTCAGACTGCTTAGTGTTAAAGAGACTAAAAAAACACTATGAGAAAGGAGAAGCAATTTTTCCCTTACAATCCCTGTGGAGTAGACCAAATAAGGAGATTCATTGCCAAGAAGTGCAGCATTAAGGCAAGTGGTAAGAAATATCAGATACACTGTGAAGACAGACCAGCCAGGATGGCTATTTTGGCAGGATTGGCATCCCTTTTTTTTACTGCTGCCTTTGAACCAAAAAAAAAGAAAATATAAACATGGCAAGAAGGCCGGACTCTACCTCTGATTGTAGAATGGAGAAGTGCCATAGGGAGGGCTACAGATTACTTTCAGCCAAGGCAGAGTCTGCACAGCTCCAGTTCACCATGGAGATATTGCAGCAGGTGACCTCCAAACAGGTTGGAGCACCTCTCTCCAAATGGAGCAACTGGCTATCTTCCCTGTACATGAAAGAGGCTTTCCTAAAAGGGTTGTAAGTCAAAATGAAGCTTGTATTGTTGAAAATGACTGCAGCCTATTTAAAAAATAAAATCCCAGGGTGGTTCTGCTTGTCCAGCACCTCTGGATTTCTCGTTGAATGCTTCCCTGTCATTATTCGGGTTCCCACACAGAAGAATCTCTTCAGGATAGGTCACCTAATTCAAACAAGGGTGAGTTGCCCTCAACTTTTAAGACCACAGCTGGTGGGGGAAAGCAAAATGTTCAAGATATCCTATGACTGAAAGCGGCTCTGATAAGTCTTTCTTTCCTTTTTTTTTCTCTATAGTCTCTCGCCATAAGCTAAAATGTGCAATGGTTTTGTAACTTAGATTCGCCTGCATTGGGTCCAGAATCCTCAGTAGAAACTGTGGTGACCGTGCTCACAAGTAGTGATGTGCAGGGTAGGAGGTTTCAAACCATCCTACACAAGGACCCAGATGGATTCCCATCTGGTGAGTCTCTCAAAATGGAGGTAAGTAATGTTGAGAGGTTTTTTTTTGTCAGACCCCCCACCTAGCCTGCTCAGTGCTAGTTCTAAATGAGGCCACAGTGTTTATGGCTTTGCCTCTCGGGTACTCTTCCACAGAGTGCTTCTTATTGCAGTCCCAGCCCTGTGGTACAAATGTATCCTCTGTAAAGAAGCTGCTTTGTGGAGTGGTCCAGGAGGTTGAAGGACCAAAGTTCAGAAGCTAAAAGCAATGTGCTCAGGCTGCTCCCTTTCTTCCTTAGGAAAGTACTCCAGGACATTGGATTTGGTTGAGATAGTCATCTCCTTGGGTTCTGGGGTGTTCCTTCATGGAAACATTTGGAGTCTCTTGCACTGAGTAGTAGAACCCCAATAGGGGGACTTCCCTGTCTCTTCTGTGTAGGCCTCAAAGACAAAGGTATTAGGCTGGTGTGGTCAGTTACAGGGTTTGGAGGCTCCATCTTATCCTTTAAAAGAGGTCTGGTGTGAAGTATTATTTCAGGTCTCCTAATAGAAGAGAGAAATTATTCTAATCATGTGGTCCCCATGGATAATGACAGACCTTTGTTAGGGACTGCATTTCTGTTTATTCCTTCCAGTGGTTATGATTAGATGTGTCTCGGGCACTTTATGTTGGATCCCCAACAGACAGTTAGTTAAAAGGCTCTTCCCTTATGCTAACCAGTAGTAGTAAAGTCCTCCCAGTTCATGGAGAGAATTGTGTTCCTCTTTTAATTGGACATCTCACTAATTCAGAGCCAATGTGAATCAGGGAAAGCCTAGGATTAGTCAGGGGCAGAAACCTTACATTGATGGATTGTATAAGGAAGCTCTCCTATCTTCAAAGAGGAAAAGTGACCTTATGACTTTGGAGGTCATGGGCTTAAAGCCTCCTTCTCAATGTCCATTTCTCCTGTTCCCCATCTGCCCCATCATGGTCTGTTCTGCAGGTCCTAGGCCAAAGATGGCCAATTTTAATCCTCAAGAGTCACAAACAGGCCTGGTTTTAATGATATCTGTAATGAATGTGCATGAGAAAGATTTGCATTCAATGGAAACAGTGCATGCAATTATCTCATGAATGTTCATTGTGGATATCCTGAAGACCTGGCCTGTTTGTGGCTTTCGAGGACTGGAGTTGACAACACCCGTCTTAAGTACAGACTTGTGTGCATCTCACTCAGTTTGCTGTCCTCTCTGTGGCCCAGGGTCTTAAGACTATTTTTTTCCCCTCTCTTTAGGGAGGTTATAAGGAGCTTGAACAGTTGGTTTTCCCACAATTGCCTCCAGAAGGGCCTGGATCCTGAGTCTCCTTCAGGATTCTCTCATACTGTTGATGAGAGCTTTATAGGTTGAGAGGGGAATTATGATATAGGGCAGCAGAAGCAGGGACAAGAATCCTATTGGAGAATCAAAGGATCCAGGCCTAGGTAGAGGACAAGAGCTGACTGTTTATAATTCCAGAGTTCCTGGCTTCTAGTTCAAAAGAACATTGCCCAGATGGTAGCAGTCAATGTTTAGCTGATGTGAAGGGAAGTAGTAGCTCTCAGGTACCCTGGTATTTTGGTCCGGGATGGTGTTCCCGTACAGGATCAAGCTGCAGCACACATAGTGAACACCTTCATCACACAGACAAATGTTTTCAGCTGACACCTTGCAAACCCGAAGGGTAAAGATTGGCAGTAGAGGCCTGTGCCTTACTAGGATCAGTTGGTGCGCTTCCATTAGTGGATTTCAGATCAGCCCCAGGAAGTGCCTAGATGAGCAAGTCCTTTGGTCGAAAATGGAAAGCAGGAATCTGGGGGTTTGGATAGCCTGGTAAAACCAGGACTAGCATCCGGTCTTTGGTGTGGGTATCTGCCGGAAGCAGAAACATTCCTGGGACTGAGTCTTCAGGGTGCAAGCAGAGGTACTCTTTCACCTTAGTCAGGGGATTCTACCCTAGCAGATCCCTTCCATTCTCTTTCACAACCTTGGCTGTTAAGAAAATTAGGCTTGTAAGGATATATATATATTTTTTTTTGTTATATTCTGGATAATATTTCAAATATACTTATCAATATAAACTTGACAACAGAAAATGCAGTCAAACTGTACATCAAACCACAAATAGGGGGAGAAAAAAAGCATATCAATGAAAGGAAAAAAGGGAGTAGCCCAGTACATTATAGGGTCCAAAAAAAAGCCATCATGGAATGTGTAGACTCATAATAGAATGATTCTGAAGAAAAGTTATGATATTTCATGTCAGGAGTTACTGTTATTGGTGGCACGAAAGTGGACCACTTGGCATACCTTAGAGTTTGGGACCTCTACGAGGACAGTCTAAAAAGGATACAATATTTCCTGTTGAGGAATCCATTCCTTCAGTCTTGTTATACCACCAAAGGAGACTGGGATGAAGCCATGGCTCACAAATCTCATAGAAGGAAAAAGCTGGCTCTGGCTTGCTGGAAGAGAGATGAGTATTGGGGCTCTCTCACTACTCAGATTAGATGCTTTCTTCTGAGGATTCTGTGGGGAGAACTCCTCAACTTGGAAGTGAAGTCACTCTTTGGCCCTGGGCAATTCTAAAGGAAAGTATATCTTGGTGCCCAGTATGCTACTTTTTTGGAGGGTAGTGTTTGCACTACTGTCGCAATTTTATTTTTCGTATTTTTGAGGGTGAGAAAGTCAGGCAATCTAGACCAGGATGTCCACGTCACTTCATATCCATTGTAGGTCACTTTTGGGATGTGTGTAGGTGACCAGTTTATTTTCAGATAAATCTTTGATCTATTTATGTGTCCTGTTTAAAGCACAGTGAGTTCTAAGGCATCAATTTCAGGAATAATTGAGGAGAGGAGCACGTTGGTCCACTCCAGCAAAGAGTTACCAGCTCTTGGTGATCCCGCTTAAGGAGCGGAAGGAGGCCTTGTAGGCGAAATCAGAATCTGTTTTTCCAAAACACAATGGCAGGTCAGCGCCCTTGCCCTCATTGCATCGCTGCTCAGCACACCTCAGGATGGGGTTGCAGGTGAGGAGAGACCATGCCTTGAATGCATGAGTTCTGAAAGTTATCGTGGCTTCCTCCTGCCCAGACTGGGTAGAGCTTTGGTATATCCCACTTGTCTGTCTAAGCTGGTCTGGCATGGACAAAAAGGAAGGTGAAATAAACTTATCAGTTGCTGGTTAATTTCCCCTGTTTTAATCTAGCCAGACCAGTCCAGTCCAGAATCCACCCAAGGAAGCCGTAGAATCAAGGACTCTTAGTCTGATAAGATCAGAAATTTAACAGTGAATATGTTGTTGCCCACACTGAAGGTAATGGGCCTAATTGTGAGCTTAGTATAAGGTTTCTTATTTCTGGGTTAAAAACAGTGGAGCGAAGTTGTTTTGGCTGTATAAGGTTTTGGTTGTAATGGTAACTTAGAAACCAAAACAAACAATTGCCTTCTATTATCTTAGCTTTGACATCAGATACTGAAGAATGGAAGGCAGCACCACCTTTTATAAGGGAAATGGGAAATGAAGTCAATTTTGAACCCCCCCAGTCTCCATCTATTGGCAGGAGATAACACACTTCTCTGGACTGATCTGACAAGACTAAAGGAAAGGAAATAAACCAGAAAACAGGTAAGTGTAATTTCACCATTACAGTTAGTCAGTTACATCTGCTGTTGCCTGGTGGGTAATAAAAAAAATTTAGATATTGTGGATTAACATGTTAACATAGTAATATAGACAGTGCCAGCTTAACACCAACCTGCCGGTGCTGACTTGGTTGCGCTCTGGGGAATTAGTCGGTTACCCCATAGATTATGATGTTTTAGATGAAACTACATATTATAGAAGCCTTTTATTCTTTATCTTCCTCCATGGTCCTCTCAGTGATGATGTAGTCATGGAGCCAGTATGGCTCAGTTTGCAGCAGGACCATATCCTTTTGTATAGGGTGTCTAGAATTGCACACAGTACTCCAGATGGGATCACACCCAGAGATCTGTAGATAGATATTTCTTTCCTCTTCCAAACTGGAATTGTATTACCCCTGATAATGTATACACTCCACAATCCTCGTGTCTTCCTCATTGCCTTTAGTCTATCACCCTTTCCCTTTAATTTGAATACTCAGCAAAAGTATTTGTTTAAGATCTCTGATTTCTTCTGGTCCTCCTCGTCACTACACCCGCCTTCCCCTTTAATTCTTTCTATTTCCTTTTTGGTCTTCCTCTTTTTCACTTGCATAACTAAGGAAAGTTTTATCCCCTGCCTTTACTGTTTGGGTAATACACTCCTGAGCCTTCTCCAGTCTAATTTCCCTTCTTGCCTCCCTCTGTTTCTCCTGGTAATTTTGCCTGTCCTCCTTATGTCTATCAGTATTTCTTCCTTGTGCTCCTACCTTTTGAACCTCAGTGGTCTCTTTATCCTCTTCCCCTTGCTAATAGGCCTGACAGGATGATTTGTTGCCATTACAATGAACCTTTTTATTGCAGCCAACAGTTCCTCTGTATCTCGTATGCCTGACATGGCTTCCTGAAAAAATTATTGCCACATTAATAAGTGGCACCATGCCATGTGGTTCAATGGGACCCTGAACCAAACTATATTGAACAAGGCTCAGGACCTAACTTAGTAATGTGAAAATAGTGAGCTTTATTTTATTACAACTACACAGCATGACTTGTTCAACTGGCTCACCAACCCCTGCTATCATTGGGCAAGGCAAATAGGGCAATTTATCTCGTTCCAGATAGCAGCCTCCAGGTGGGAACGTTTCCTCTCTCCTTCCTGTTTTATGAGTCATGCTTTCCTTGTATTAACCTTCTAGACAAGAAACCTATGGCGATTAATGTGCAAGCAATCAAGAAGAAAGTTCCTATCATTTTTGACTTAACTAAGCTCCATATTTCCTCTGTATAAGAAGCCCTGGTTCCCTCTGTCTGCCTGAGGTCTTCTCCCCCAGTTCTTCAGCCAGAGACAGGGAAGTATAGCTTTCTTTGGGACAGCTCAGCTGCTAAAGTGGCCCTTGGTGGAAGCAGTTTATTAATAGACTGTGTGGGGGAGAAGAGGCAGTGGGTGCTTACTGCGCCCGATGCTTGGGGCAGGTCTTTTAAGCAGGTACTCGAGCCGTGGTCAGGTTGATGGTCAGGTCAGCTGTCTGAGCAGCAGGCCAACTACGTGTGAGCGTTGCTTGTTTATATTAAGATGGCACCGACTGGAGACCGCGGGAAATCATGCCAGATCTGTGAGTCAAGCCGCACGTGGCTGAATTCTGCCGCACTCTATAGCAAATGTGTTGGTGGAGGGGGGATCCTCCACAGGGGCATCAATTGATTAAAAGGCCACCTGATCGCAAGGGCCTGTCAGGGCCGATTCGGGGACAGACCTTGCAGTGTCTGTCAGGAAGCCTGCACGAGCAAAGAAGCAGACAGCTCCTCGGGAGCCTGGAGATTCCCCACCCCTGCTCTCGCCAGTGGTGCAGACCAGGAAAGGAGAAGGGTTGAGGGACTGTTGGAGGAGACCCCGCTGGACGACAGGGGCAGTGAAGTTGAAAGTTTTTTTTCCACTGATTTTTGTGATACTGCTGAACAAGGCCTATTTGGCCAGAAGAATTGCAGGGAGTAAACAGGCCCTCATTCAGAGATCTCAAGAGTCCCCGATCAGGAGATCTTCTCCACCGTTTAGGGCTGGGCCATTCTGCAGACATTGAGGTTTCGGAAGAGTCCAATGATTTGCAGGATGGATCAGGAGATCCAGGGGATGATCTTGCTGATTACCCTGGGGATGATCCAGCAGGCGGCAAGGATGGTTTGGACTGGGATGGAACAAAGGACTTCTGACCCGGCGGAGGTTCCGATTGCGGACAGCAATGACCATCGACCGGTCTGGCTGTCCGCAAAGATGAATTGAGACCCCTTATTCCCGTGTTCTGGAAGAGCTGGGTATTAAAGTGCTACAGGAGGAGTTGGATAATGAAGGGGTGGACTCTGTACTGGATGGCCTGTGAGATCCGCCTAAATCTTTTCCATAACTTAAGAAGATCAAGAAGCTGGTCAACTGGGAGTGAGATGCTCCAGAATCAGATCTTAAGGTGGCCAGGGCTATGGCAAAGTTATATCGTTTGTCCGAGGATACTTTGCAACCTTTGGTGTTACCTACACCTAAGGTGGATGCTGCTGTTTCAGCAGTCACCAGAAAGATCATCCTGGTGGCAGAGGTGGCTGCGCTGGAGGACCCTCAGGACAGAAAGCTAGAGAGCCAGTTGAAGAGGTTGTTTGAGGTTTCGGCTTTAAGTCTCTGAGTGACTGTGCGAGACTTATGCAGAGGGCCTGTGATTGCTAGGTCCAAAAGACTCAGGAGCAGGCGTCCTCTTGGATGCAGGCAGCTCAGCTAAAAGCCGAGGTAGTGTATGTGGCGGACGCCCTGTATGATTTGGTCCACACTTCAGCCAGAAGTATGGTCTTGGCAGTGTCAGCACACAGATTGCTGTGGTTACAAAATTGGTCGGCGGATATGTGGTCTACGTCACACTGTGTAATCTTCCCTTTAAGGGAAAGCTCCTATTTGGTGAGGTCCTGGAGCAGTTGACGAAGCTCTTAGGGGAATCAAAGGGGAGCAAGATGCTGGAGGATAAGAAGACTGTTAAGACTTTCCCTGCTCGCCCCCATTTTCAGGATACGAGAAGATTTCACTCAAAGGTTCTTCGTGAACCGGGCAGAAGCAGGGTTCAGGAAGGCAGCAGTTCTTTCAGAGTGCCCGAAGATCCCAGGGATGGTTCTGGTCAGGGTACCGGAAACTAAGTCCTCACAGTGAAGCCAGGGTGATCCACTCTGGCGTGAAAGCTGTTGGGAGGTGCCTGACACGCTTTTACGAGTAGACAAAGGTCACCTCGGACCAATGGGTGTTGGAGGTGATAAGAGAAGACTACTAGTTAGAATTTTTGCGCCCCATCAGAGAGGCCTTCTTGATATCGAGCTACATGTCCTGCAGCAAATAGAAAGCGGTTCAGGATATGTTAAAGTGCCTTCAAGAGTTAGATGCTATTTTCCTGGTTCTTACTATGAGTACCTCCCTTGATTCTGCTCCAATCTATTTGTGGTTCCAAGAAGGAGGGTACCATTCGGCCCATACTGGAACTCCAGAAGGTTAATTCGGCCCTGTCAGTCCCACGCTTCAGGATGGAGACGTTGCAAATAGTGATAGTGGTGGTCCATAAGGGAAATTTCCATCCTCAATTTAACAAAGGCCTACTGGCATATCCCCATTCGGGTGAACCATCAGAAATTTCTTTGCTTCATGGTGCTGGGGCCACATTTCCAGTTTTGAGCTCTTCCCTTCAAGCTAGCAACAGCTCTGCGGACCTTTACGAAGGTGATGGCCGTGGTGGTGGCAACGCTGCAGACAGTAGGGATCCTGGTTCACCCTTATCTAGACAATTGGCTTATCTGGGTGAAGTCGGAACAGAAGTGTGGTTAGTCATTTCAGATGGTCCTGGAGATGTTGAGGTAATTAGGCTGGGTGGTAAACCTAGCCAAGAGTCATCTGACATCGGTCCAGTCCCTGGGATACTTGGGTGCCAGATTTGACACCCAGGTTAGGCAAAGGTGTTCCTGACTTTGGAGAGGATTCTGAAATTGAGGTTGCAGGTGCTGCGAATGCCGGTGCCCAGGGCCTGGGACTGTCTACAGGTTCTGGGTTCCATGGCATTTACGCTTGAGTTGTTGCCATGGACCTTTGCTCATATGCGGCCACTCCAGAGGATGCTGCTGTCCCATTGGGATCTGTTGTTTTGACAAGCTTCAGCGACCTTTACTGTTGCAGGGAACCTTCAGATCCAGTCTTTCGTGGTGACTATCACAACCCAGTTTAGAGAAGGGAGCGAGTCTGGAGGTTCCGGACTGGGTGGTGGTGACCACAGATGCCAGCCTCCGAGGTTGGGGAGGCAGTCTGTCAAGGGCAAGTGGCCTAAGAGCTATGGTCACCAGAGGAATCATCCTGTTCTATCAATTGTCTGGAAACGAGGGCAGTTCCTCGTTCGGGGATACATGCTGAGCGTGTTCTCAGACAATGCAACAATGGTGGCATATATCAATCGTCAGGGTGGGACAAAAAGTCGAGCAGTGACCACAGAAGCCTGGGAATTATTTGTATGGGCGGAGCAGTGCCTGGAGGGAATTGCAGCTTCGCATGTAGCAGAAGTAGACAATGTACAGATTTATTTATTTATTTATTGTTTTTGTTATACCGAGTTTCATGACAGGCATCACAACAACCCGGTTTACAATTAACAAAGTGTGAAAAGCATAACGTAGCGTATTAAACAATATTCTCAATAAGAACCTTGAACTTTTAAATACAGGGAATCAGAAAAAGGATGTGAGAAAGTTACAATAAAACAGGGAAAAATTAACTTGGAACTGGAAGAGGGGAGATAAAGAACAGAGCAATATTTACATTTCAGCCAATTAATGTAATAGAGTAGCAAGATGAGTAAATAAGACTATGCGAATGAATGTGGCGGTACATCACTATGAGACGGAACATGCGTAACCAGAAGGCTAAATATGACACAGAATATGAATATATGAATAAATATGACACAGTATTTAGATCCAATTGTGCTGTTGCGTGAAGGTTTTATTCAGGGCTTGGAAATGCTTTTTTGAAAAGCCAAGTTTTTAGTCTTTTCCTAAATGTTAGAGAGCATGGCTCCTGTCTCAAATCTGGTGGGATAGAGTTCCAGAGAGCTGGACCTGCTGAAGAGAAGGCTCTGAGACTCAAGGATTTATGTTGGAAGGTTTTGGCCTTTGGAATTTGGAGTGACTCTTTGTAGTATTCCCTGATGGGTCTGACGGAAGTGTATTTTTTAAGTGGTATTTGTAGGTCGATTTGCGTATGTTGATTGATAGTTTTGTATATGATGTTGATGGTTTTGTACATGATTCTATAATGGATTGGTAGCCAATGGAGGTTTTTGAGGATAGGGGAAATATGGTCAATTTTCCTGGAATTTGTAAGGACTCTGGCTGCAGAGTTCTGAACCATTTGTAGAGGTTTGGTATAAGAAGCTGGGAGGCCTAGTAGTAACGAGTTGCAATAATCTAGTTTGGAAAAGATTATTGCTTGCAAGATTGTTCTAAAGTCCTGAGCGTGGAAAAGTGGTTTAATTCTTTTCAGAATATGCAATTTGTAGAAGCAATCCTTGGTGGTTTGGTTAATGAATGGTTTGAGGTTGAGACGATTGTCTAGTATGGCTCCTAGATCTCTTACATGGGCTGTTTGAAGGAGTGTGGGTGGTTTTGGAAGTATGTTATTGTTTTCCGGTGATATGAGCAGGAATTCTGTTTTCGAAGCGTTGAGCACAAGATTTAGACTGTTGAGGAGAAGTTTAATTTCTAATAAGCAAGTGTCCCAGTATTCCATTGTTTTTGAGATTGATTCTTTTATGGGGATCACGATCTGTACGTCGTCTGCGAAAAGGAAGTGTTTCAGGCTTAATTTTGTAAGTAATTGACATAGTGGTAGCAGGTAGACATTGAAGAGCGTGGGTGAAAGTGATGAACCTTGCGGCACCCCTCTATTAGATGGGTGGTATTGGGATTCTTTATTGTGAATTTTGACTCTATATCCTCTGTTTACTAGAAATGTTTTGAACCAGTTTAATGTGGCACGGATTTTCTCAGCAGGCAGCAGTTGGATCCAGGGGAATGGGAGTTGTCAGAGGAGGCCTTTGACCTTATTCGGGACAGGTGGGGCAATCCCAACCTGGATCTGATGGCATCGCGCTGCAGTGCCAAAGCGACCAGATTCTTCAGTCACAGAAGAGACAGGGGATGAAGAGATATACGCTCAGGTTCTTCCGTGGCTAAGGGGGATTCTACTGTATGTTTTTCCACCACGGCCTCTTGCAGGCCAGGTGCTAAGGTGCATAGAGTGACTATCCAGGCAGGGTGGTGTTGCTGGTGCCAGAGTGGCCACGGCATCTGTGGTTTGTGGATCTGATTCATCTTAAGAACATAAGAAATTTCCATACGGGGTCAGACCAAGGGTCCATCAAACCCAGCATCCTGTTTCCAACAGTGGCCAATCCAGGCTACAAGTACCTGGCAAGTACCCAAAAACTAAGATATCCCATGCTGCTGATGCTAGTAATAGCAGTGGCTATTTTCTAAATCAACTTGATTAATAAGAGGTAATGGATTTCTCCTCCAAGAACTTATCCAAACCTTTTTTAAATCCAGCTACACTAACTGCACTAACCACATCCCCTGCAACAAATTCCAGAGTTTAATTGTGCGCTGAGTGAAAAAGAATTTTCTCCGATTTAGTTTTAAATGTGCTACATGCTAACTTCATTCCTATTATCTGAAAGAATAAATGTGCTACATGCTAACTTCATTCCTATTATCTGAAAGAATAAATAACCGATTCACATTTACCTGTTCTAGACCTCTCATGATTTTATAGATCTCTATCATATCCCCCCTCAGCTGTCTCTTCTCCAAGCTGAACAGCCCTAACCTCTTTAGTCTTTCCTCACAGGAGAGCGGTTCCATCCCCTTTATCATTTTGGTCGCTCTTCTCTGTACCTTCTCCATCGCAACTATATCTTTCTTGATATGTGGCGACCAGAAATGTACATAGTATTCAAGGTGTGGTCTCACCATGGAGCAATACAGAGGAATTATGATATCCTCCGTTTTATTCACCATTCCCTTCCTAATAATTCCCAACATTCTGTTTGCTTTGTTCGACTGCCACAGCACACTGAACTGACGATTTCAATGTGTTATCCACTATCCTTTTAAAATCTGGCCCATAGTTTATATCCATTGCACAGAGGTGTTAAATATGTATTAAATAGCATAGCTCAAACTGCTGAGCCTTGAGGCAGTCCAGTAGTAGTTTCAGGCCCTTGAGAATACTGATTATTAAACTCAATGCACTGATAGTGGTTTACCTCTTGCGTGAACCATTAACACAGTTCCAGAGCTACCACATTCATGAAGGTGATGTAATAAAAGCCTTCACAGTCCTCCCCTATTTAATTTCCTTGCTTTTCGCCCAAGTTATACAAACCCTATTCTCTATACTTGCTTCACCCATTTTATGTTTTCCAGGTTATTTGTTCCCTGTTCTTTGTTTTATCCAGGTTATTATTCCCTGTTCATTGTAAAACAAGACTTTGTCTATGTTATTTTGCTGGTTGTAATGTAAACCGAAGTGATAATTAATCTTGTTAATTGAACCTCGGTATATAAAAGTTATAAATAAATAAATAACGCCTAGATCTCTTTCCTGGGCGATAATTCCTAATATGGAACCTAACATCATGTAACTAGAGCATGGGTTATTTTTCCCTATATGCATCACCTTGCACTTATCCACATTAAATTTCATCTGCCATTTGGATGCCCAATTTTCCAGTCTCACAAGGTCCTCCTGCAATTCATCACAATCTGCTTGTGATTTAACCACTCTGAATAATTTTGTATCATCTGCAAATTTGATTACCTCACTCCTCGTATTCCTTTCCAGATCATTTTATAAATATATTGAAAAGCACGGTTCCTAGAACAGATCCTTGAGGCATACCTTGTTTCACTGAGAAAATTGTCCATTTAATCCTACTCTTTTTCCTGTCTTTTAACCAGTTTGTAATCTACGATAGGACATCGCCACCTATCCCATGTCTCTTTACTTTTCTTAGAAGCTTTTCATGAGGAACTTTGTCAAATGCCTTCTGAAAATCCAAATACACTACATCTACCGGTTCACCTTTATCCACATGTTTATTAACCCCTTCAAAAAAATGAAGCAGATTTGTGAGGCAAGACTTCCCTTGGGTATCTCCATGCTGTCTTTGTTCCATTAAACCATGTCTTTCTATATGTTCTGTGATTTTGATCTTTAGAACACTTTCCACTATTTTTCCTGGTACTGAAGTCGGGCTAACCGGTCTGTAGTTTCCCGGATCGCCCCTGGGGTTACATTAGCCATAGTTAGACCCATCAGGTTGGCTCAACTTTGGATCGGGTAGATCACTTTTGTCTCGAGGCTTGGTTTTTGAGAGGAGACGCTTATGATTGAAAGGGCATTCAGAGTCTGTTGCTACACTGCTTCAGGTGCAGAGGCCAGCTACCTCTCTGGCATATGTTAGAATGCGGAGAGTATTTGAGTCCTGGTGTGTGGAACAGGAATTAGATCCATTGTGAGTGGATATGCCACACATTTTGGTCTCTTTTTGCAACAGGGCTTGCCTTTAATTTGCTGCGAGTACAGGTAGCAGCCTTGGGATATATCTGAGGGAAGGTGCAAGGCAAGCCATTGGCAACTCAACCAGGTGGTATATTTCTATGGGAGCCAAGCATTTTGAGACCTGCAGTCCGTAAGTTCTGACTTTCCTAGAACCTTGACTTGGTGTTGTGCAGTCTTTCTGGTCCTCCGTTTGATCCATTGTGGAAGGTGACATTGAAGGACCTCACACTGAAGACGGTCTTTTTGGTGGCAATTTGTTCGGCCAAAAGGATTTCGGAGCTTCAGGCTTTATCCTGTAGAGAGCTGTTTCCGAGTATCTCGAAGGATGGTGTGTCTTTGTGTACGGTCCCCTCTTTTTTGCCGAGGGTTGTCTCTTCGTTCCACCTCAGTCAGACAGTAAAGCTTCCAGCATTTCCGAATTTGTCTGGGGAGGAAGAACATGCGAGGAAACTTCACTTACTGGGTGTGTGGCGGACTCTGTTGCGTTATCTTAAGGTCACTAACGGTTTCCGATGTTTAGATCATCTGTTTATCTTTGTAGGGTGGCCACGTGGTCATCTCTTCACACTTTAGGCATTACCGTTTTGGATGTGCAGGCGCTGGAGGAGGCGGATTTTGGTGAGAGCGTGCTACGAGTGGGTCTTTCGGGTTCCTGCCCAGTTTAGGGGAGCTTGGGTACATCCCACTTGACTGGACTGATCCGTGGTATGAACAGGAAAGGAAAATTGGTTCTTACCTGCTAATTTTCATTCCTGGAATACCACAGATCAGTCCAGAGGCCCATCCCCTTGTTTCTGAAAGACAGTATTGTGTTTGAATATTGAGCACAAATTTAATTTTGGCATATAATTTGGCTCCTTTGCCTAATAATAAATGGTTTTTTCTGTATCCTGTTGGATGGTGAGCTCCAGTTCAGGGGTTTCCAACCCGGTATTGCACATTTGCCGAGAGGGAGGTGTAGTTTTGTATATAGTTCTACATGAGAGACTGCAGGTGGCACACTCGGTTAAGTAGCAGTGCCTGGAAAGTATTTAGTTCTCTGCCTCCATCTGCTGCTAGGGATGCAAACCTCACTTGTCTGGACTGATCTGTGGTATTCCAGAAATGAAAATTAGCAGGTAAGAATCAGTTTTCCTTTTCTTAGCATTGTTGATGTTGCTCCATATAACCCTGTGATTCAACACTATAACAACAGTATCTCCTGGTACACTCCAGCATTAGAAGCCCAAAAACAACTAATACTTAGGTAGAGACCTTTTTGTTTTCTATTTTTTATTTTATTTTATTTTACTTTGCTTCTTAGAACAAAAAAGGTCTGTGGGGGAAAATGATTTTGATATAACACACAGGAGAAAAATCTATGGAAGTCATTTTTCCCCTGATTTCTTTTTTATTCTGTCATTGAAATTCCCAGGCAAAATTAAAATAAAAACTGAAGATGAAAGTCCTTATATATAGGTTAGAAAGTTGCTGGCATAAGTCTTGTTCACCAGCTGATTTAGAAACCTATAGAAGTGTACTGAACCAATATTGATCATCCATTAATAACACTAAGAAGCAGGATTAATCGAATAGAATTTATTCAGGCAAGGAACAGTACCAAGAAGCTATTCCGAATAGTCCATTACCTAACAAATGCAGTAAGGACAGGCATGGATGATACCAGGTCTCTATTAGTTCCATGTAAATGTGAGGACTTGCTTTATTCTTTGAACAGAAACTTGCAAATATATGTGCTAATTTCCACTCTGACAGTACTTTCGCTGAGCCTCAAGTTTCTGACATTAAGTGGGAGAATTTTTACCCCACATCATTAACTTTGAAATTGCTTTATCTTAGTTAAACCAGTCCACCTCACCTTTAACCCCAATTCCACTGCCCTTCTTAATTTGCTCAGAGATCTGATTTTACCTTTTTTGACAAATGTAATTCATCATTGTCTAAAGGTTTTCTACCATCATCTTTGAAACAAGCCTCTGTGCGACCGCTTCTTAAGAACACTTTTTGGATACATCTTGTGTTTCTAATTATCGCCCTATAATCTCGCTACATTTCCTGGTAAAAATAATTGAAGCCAATGTAAGTTATGGAGAACAGGAATAAAAAAAAAAATACAAGAATTCTGAAAAGGATAAGTTCTTCAGCAATGAGCATATTGCAAAAAACTAGTAGTTTTCTGGTGCTCCATATTCCAGGGAACTTCTGGCCTTATGTAAGCATTTGACATAACGTGCTTGGAGCAGGGAGTGAGATGCCAAATACTGATCTGAGTTTCAGGAAAGCTTTGTGTTTGTTACTGTTGATGGGGGACTACCTGTGATATTCAGGAATTTGTATGAGGGGACAGAGAGACACAAGAGCAGAAACTAATCATATTGCCAGCAACAGGAAAGGATGTTGGGCTGAATTGTCATGGGATTCTTTCTTCTTTATAGGTCTCTGAGCAAGAAAAGATCTGTGCTGTGAAGAGTCTGGTGGCCGAGAAGTTGAATGTCCCCTCAGGGCAACAGCGGCTTCTCTATAAAGGGAAAGCCTTGTCAGGTACAGAGATTTTCACCTTGCACGTTCCTGGAACACTCACAAGCCTCTGCTACTGCTTGACACCTGTCTCTGTCTCTTCTCTCCACTTTTTCTCTTTGACAGTTACTTTGATGATTCCTTGTGTGTCTCTCTCTTTTTTTTCTTCTTCCTAGATGAACATCGGCTCTCTGATTATTCTATTGGTCCAGACTCCAAACTCAATCTGGTGGTGAAATCATTGGACAAGCCACTGACTGAAGAGTCCCCCAGAAGAATAACCCCCCAGCTTCAGCCAGTTTGGCATCTTCTCTCTCGGGTACTGGCACGGCATTTCAGCAGCACCGATGCAGAGAAGATTCTGGAATATGTACAAAAGGTAAGTGCAGGACACACGCTCATGCCCGCAAACTGTCCTCTCACGTGTGCATGCACCAAGGAGGCCTCTCCTGGTGGCTGTGCCAAAGGCATCAGAAGTACGGCCCCGAATGATTTAAGTGTTAAAGGCTCTGAGTATCAGGATCTGTGGTGAAGCTCTGCTGCTTCCATTCATGGAGGGTTCTGAAAGATCGTTCGTCCTGATCAGTAAAATATCAGCCACATGTCTGTCTATCAGTAACATGGTACTCTTCTGTTTGTCTATCTCCCTCCTTCTCAGGACTATGATCGGGGCCTTAGGTTGCTGAGTCTGGATGACATAGAGAGATTAGCAACTCGCCTGTTGCACCCAGAGGTGGCAGAAGCTGTGGAGATAGGGTTTCTGGACTAGAGGTGGAAACATTGGGGCCATGCCCTTCATTGTCTCTATGGTTTGGCACTGGCACTGGGACTGGGAGGAACCCTTCTCATGAGCCTGGTGGAAGAGGATCTGTAGGTGCTGTCTTTAAATGTTACACAGTGTAAAGTCTGCGTGTGCTGCTGGTGCTCTGTGTGTTGGAAGAGATTAAAGCTGCTGCTGCTGTCACATTCTCCTCTTGGCTCTTTTTTTTTCACAGCTTTGGCTCACAGCTCAGGGTTAACTCTGTGACAGGAATGGGTGGAGGCAGTGTCCAACGGTGGGAGTGTTAAGGAATGATAGTACAGAGGAATGCAGATGAGAATGAATTTACTCAATCCTACATTTAAGAAGTAATATCTCAAAGAGATAGTAACTCAATAATATACCTGGACTTGACCATCATTACTCAAATAATGATTTTATTTATGAAATTGTAACCGAACTTTATTGGCACCTGTTAGAATGTACGATATCCTAGATTTACTAACCTTAGTCTATGTGCCTATTTGTAAACCGTTGCGATGGTATATAACTTAGCGACGGTATAGAAAAGTTTTTAAATAAATAAATTAAATAAATAGCTATGCCCTGCAGGAGGAAAGGGAGAATAGCAGTGCCTTGCATCAGGGGAGGAGGGGATTCATGGGTGAATGCTGACACCCTGAATGGATTGGTCACCCTGGGAGTTGCCATCTCTCACCTGTCCTTGACATATAAGGATATATTAGTCTTCTGGTGCCTCTATATGTGGTTATTTATTGAAAATGTATTGACCTCCATTCCAAAGATCATGGTGATTTACAACATAACATTCATAATTTCAACTAACAACGTAGGTCTTACAATTTAAATGAAAACAAATCATCTTAATAGGAATCAAATTAATATGACAAATATAACAAAAACAAATCATGGAATTACAGTCAGATAAAAATAACAAAAAATTGCCACACAATTTTAAAATAAAATATAGAATAAAATAATATCCTTCATTCTTAGCGAAAAGGTACTTATCTGCCTGATAATTATTCATCCATCTTTGACAATCAGTCTTAGGTTCTATTATCAGTAAAAGCCTATTTAAAAAAACCATGTCTTCATGGCTTATTATTTTGATCAGTAATGATGGACGCACACAGAAAGGGTCATGACATCCTCTGTCCCACAGCCACTGGAGAAATAGCCTTCCTAAGCAATATGAACTTTTTGACCTTGGTATTGGCCTCTGTGACTAAGAGAAGCAAAGCAAGAATCTGAGGTTTTGGGATTCTGGATTGATGTGTGAAAGAGGGAGACACAAATTCTATGTATACAGCCCATAATATCAGGATTTGGGTGCTCTTATTTATTAAAGATATAATGATATGTCATTGTTTTTAAACAACTTGGTTGCAGACCCTGATGCAGCATCACTTGCTGTCCTACACTCAGATTCTAATAATGACAATAATAATTTCTTATTCAGGCTTTTTCTGCTCTATAAATGGTGTTTAGTGTTGCTGCTTTGTATCTATACACATTCTTCATATCATCAACTGCTGTTTCCTCTTCTTCCTGCCAGACCTGCCCAGATAAGTGGGATTTGTTCCCCCTACCAGCAGATGGAGGCAGAGAGCAAACCTATCTGATCTGTTGTCCCTCCCTATATATTCTGGTACAGCAGGGAAGGCATCAGTAGATCTCTGCCTCCTGCAAATGAAAAGTGAAGGAAAATGGCTCCTGGGGCAATAGCCTTAATCCCAGCCTCACTTCCCCAGTGGGAGCCTTGGCTAAGTCACCCCTCAACAGTCAGAGGGGTGGCTGCTTTTCCTCCCCCAGGGCAATCTGGGCATAATCCTGTATATCCCTTTTGGGCTAAAGGCAATATTGTGCCTGGGCCTTTAAGAAACTTGGGGAGAAAAAAAATGCAGGAGAGAAGGCTCAGCCCAAGGCTAGCAGTGGTAATTCGGCCTGTACTGTACTCCCAGGAACGCCCCCTGGAGCAGGTATGGCGCAGAGTTGAAAGTGTGTTGGATGTGGGGCCCAGCATGAGCCTAGTGTGGCGGTCATTTTGTAGGATTTGCAATGGGGTTGAGCTAAATGCAGCACAGGCAAGGGAGGAGAGTGCAGGAAAAGCAGAGCTCCCAGAGCAATGTGGCCCTCCTGAGTCAGTGTTTCCTGCTCTGTTGGAGTCTAGGGTGGCTCCAGGACGAGCCACATTCCTCCACATCCTTGGAGCCGTTGCTGGGATACCCTCAGGAAGATTTGGGACAATGGGACTCAGAAGAGGAGGAAGAGCAGAATTCTAGTGGTAGTAGTAGCAGCCTGCCTGCACAGAGAGAATAAGTGTTCAGCCATACCTGGACGATTGGCTGATGAGAAGAGATTCCTTACTGGTGGGATGCCAAGTGGCATACAAGGTCATACAGATGCTAGAGAAGTTGCGATGAGTGGTCAACAGGGGCAGCTGAAGCCCTCGCTAACACTGACTTATCTCAGAGTCCAGTTTGATATGAGGAGATGAAGAATGCTTACAAGGATCAACAAACTATAGGACTAGGTGAGGGAGATGCTGATATTAGTTTCCCAGTGTGCTGTATCTACAATTTCTAGGCTCCATGATGGCAGTAATTGAGGTAGTTCTCTGTCAGGAAGGCTGATTCAGCCATACTCTATGGGTGACGTCATTGGGTGGCACTAGGCAGAGCTGTCTCTCAAAGCTTTAGTTTTTGCCCCACTGGACATGTGCGGCAGTTCCCATCGAACGATTGTTCCAGAAGGCTCCTTTTTTTTTTTTTTTTTTTTTGTCCGCATAGAGCACAGATAGTGGAGTCCTTGTCTCTCTTCGATTCCTCGCCTCATGAAAAAAATAAAAAATAAACTTGCTTAGGCAAACCCCAAACATCACTTTTCAATGTTCAACATGGCTCAGAAAAAACCACCTGGGTTTAAATACTATGGCAATATGTCCATCACAGACAGCCTCAACTACCGCTACCTCTGCCTGGGCCCAAATTATGACCAAGCAAACTGCCATGACTGCGGTCGAATGTCACCTAGAGCACAGTGGCAGAGCAGAAAAATTAGCAGGGCACCTGAGCTTCTGAGCACTCGTTGGCCTCCTTATATGAACCAAAAGACCAAAGCAGATCAATTCATCTCCTGGTCAGTTGAGGCATTCCCACTCTCAGGAGTACCGACCGGCCTCTAAGGGAGAGGTCAGGAAAGAAGGGGCGCCACGAATCGATGACTCGTGGCAAAGACATCTGTGGCGCACACTGCTCCCACTGCAGTGCAAGATCCAGCACCACAGAGACATGGAGCAAATAAAGGGAAGGGTGCAATAGCCATTCCAGCAGATGCTCTGCTAAAGCCTATGCAACACGCGCTGAAGCTGATGCACCCTGAATCAAATACAACGCATCATGAAGTGAGGTCAGACCACCATATGCTGAACACAATGCAGCATTTGATGCACATGGCACCGAAGACTATGCATCCTTCAAACATGCTTCATGCAAACAGCAAAAAAGAGAGCATAGCAAGTGAAGGAAGGACCTTTGCGATTATGAAGGAGCACTACCTATGACTCCCAAGACCCTCGCTTCCACTCAAAAGATAAAAAGACCTCAAACTACTCATGAGGAACCATGCTTGAAGACCCCTCTCCGCCCACCTCAGGATCCTCGAATGACAGTGACAGTCTAGTGTTCCTAGGTCTCAATCTCCTAGGAGCAATATCCTACCCCCAGACTGGCAAATCCTTGGGTGCACCTTCACGTGATATACTGGCCACAGCAATCCCTCCACCAAGGTTACCAAGAAGCATGTATTCCTCATATGAAATGACAATCCAAATACCTTTGGGAGGTCCCAGCCCCTTTCTACATTCTGGACTGTGGCACCAAGGTCTACGACTCCAAACTCAACAACTGGTGTATTCAATCTCACCAAGAGCACCTATTGCTGCGGTACAGCAAGAAAAGATTATGCAATTGAAGGACAAACCCTCCTCCCATTCTCCTCTCATTGATCCCAACAAGTGTTTGGAACAATTTACCGATATTGTGCAGAATTATTTTTCTTTATTATTCCTATAAATCCATCTCCAGTGTATCCCATCCAGCTGATAACTACACAACCAGTTACGCCAGGGGGCACCTCCACTTCATCTAGATTGTCAGAGGACAATGGGGAGAAACCCACTCCTTCTTCTTACATCCTTTCCAGGGAGCTTTCACCGACACATTCCCCAAGGTCAGAAAGCCCAATACATCCATCTCCAGGGAAGTACCCAGCAAGCTCTATGGACCACACCACTCCTCTCTTCCAGAGGACACTAACATACTCAAGTTTTGTAGAGAAGATGGGAACTGCATTGAAGGTAGACATAAAGAAAGAATTGGGTCCCCAGGCAGAATTAATGGTAATCCTAAAGATATTAGAAATCCCATCAGAACCCACTGTTCTTCAGTCCCATTAAGTGTTTACAAAAAGCACTAATGAAATTGTGGAAATCTCTCTCTTCAGGGGCAGCTGTAGCCCGTAAACATCTTAAATTCCATTTGCAAAAAAACACCAGGCTATGGTATTTGTACAATTCCCCCTTAACTCAGTGGTCGTGGAGACTGCCATGAAAAAGGCTAAAAAAAAGTCAAGACTCCATTCTCTCACCCCCAGGGAAAGACCACAAGTTGTTGGATGGCTTCGGGGGAAAAAAGGTTTTCCAAAGTTCCATGCTAACCACGCACATCCAACGACACCAGTTTTATATGTGCCCTTGCAATCTGTAAACCTTATATCAGGATGGAAGATGGCTAGTTGACTTCCCCATAACCTCTGCATGACACGGAGGAGGGTCTCCGGCCCTTCTAAGATCGGTGTTTGAAGACTTCGACTCAGCAGCATGAACCTCAGCGGCCCCCCCATAGGAGCAAGGCATATGGCATGGCTTCAAGTGAACAGCATCAGAGAGAATGTACATGACAAACTGACAGATCTTCATTGTCTAGGCAACAACCTCTTAGGAGAGAAGCTGAAAGAAATGGGAACCCAGCTCAAAGAACAAAATGTCGCAGTACAGTCCTCTCCTCTGGCAGTGACCAGTCAACCAGGACATGGCATTTGTACTCGCAATACAAGAAACCCTTCTTCCCAAGAAGGTCATACCAGCCATATCAGGGCTACACTCAGACCCCATATCAGCTGCCATTCCCTCAGTAGTCAGCCACACAATCCTGTGGATGACAAAGGGATAAACGCAAGCAAAAGCAATTGCCATAACAGGAGGCAAAATCACAACAGAATTTTTAAGACTATTACCACCTCAGCTAATGACACCAGCCGGAAGAGTTCAGCACATTGCGAACCACTCGTCCCCTATAACAATGGACAAGGGCATTCTGTCAATAGTCCAAAACGGTTATCACTTGAACTTCAAAAGCCAGTCTTGGACACCTCACACTTCTGCTCAGCTGTTCCCAAATGACCCTTCTACAACTGGAAATGCAATCTCTTCAGAAGCAGAATGCCATATAAGAAATAGCCCATTTATAGTACAAACAGGGCTATTACTCCAAATGCTTCCTCACTGCCAAGAAATCAAGGGATCCTTGCCCTATTCTACGAACATAAGAACATGCCATATTGGGTCAGACCAAGGGTCCATCAAGCCCAGCATCCTGTTTCCAACAATGGCCAATCCAGGCCATAAGAACCTGGAAGTACCCAGAAACTAAGTCTATTCCATGTTACTGTTGCTAGTAATAGCAGTGGCTATTTTCTAAGTCAACTTAATTAATAGCAGATAATGGACTTCTCCTCCAACAACTTATCCAATCCTTTTTTAAACACAACTACACTAACCACATCCTCTGGCAACAAATTCTAGAGTTTAATTGTGCGTTGAGAAAAAGAACTTTCTCCAATTAGTTTTAAATGTGCCACATGCTAACTTCATGGAGTGCCCCCTAGTCTTTCTATTATCTGAAAGAGTAAATAACAGATTCACATCTACCCGTTCTAGACCTCTCATGATTTTAAACACCTCTATCAAATACCCTCTCAGCCATCTCTTCTCCAAGCTGAAAAGTCCTAACCTCTTTAGTCTTTCCTTATAGGGGAGCTGTTACATTCCCCTTATCATTTTGGTTGCCCTTCTCTGTACCTTCTCCATCGCAATTATATCTTTTTTTTGAGATGCGGCGACCAGAATTGTACACAGTAATCAAGGTGCGGTCTCACCATGCAGCGATACAGAGGCATTATGACATTTTCTGTTTTATTCACCATTTCCTTTCTAATAATTCCCAATATTCTGTTTGCTTTTTTGACTGCCTCAGCACACTGAACCGACTATTTCAATGTGTTATCCTAATATGGAACCTACGCTGAGAGAAATTCGGAATACCATCTCTGAGAACCATCTTGCCTTTCAGCCAGCCACAAGGATCCATATGCACATATCCCTATGCATCCATCCACTTGGCATTAACTCTGCTTCCATGTGGGAGAGAAACACTTGGACAGTGACTCCCCAGACAAGAGTCCACTGCACTCACAACTCCCCACCTACTCATAGAATGCAACCAGTAATCTCTTCACTTTCTGAACAGAAGCCATATTTTTCCCCAACCAGCACCCTCTGGCACGTGTCCTCTGCCCAGTTACTCCCCAGCCCCTGATCAGTTCCCATTACTGGAATGTATCTCTACCCTAATCTACATCCATTCTGTGTTGTCATCCTATACTCTGTCGATTTTTAATTTGCTTTGTATCAAAGTTACCTACTCTCCTGGTTGTTAATGTTACTTGTACCTGTTTTTAATAAGTTGCTAACGTTTCAAATGTTCCTTGTAGCGCTCCTACGTGACTGTTCTGTTGCATTGTAAACCGGTGTGATCTGTATGCCATACAGGAATGTCGGTATATAAGAATTTAAAATAAATAAATAAATATCAGTACAGAGTACTCCGTTTTGACCTATCGTCAGCCCTAAGAGTTTTCACAAAGTGCCTGGCTGTGGTGATAGCCCATTTATCTTAGCAAACTATATCCTCTGCCAAACTTATGTGATGGCATGTCACATCTTAATGCTACCTGGGTATATAGCGATACATGTGGTTCCTTTATCCTTTCTGCATATTCAACGTCTATAGTGGAGGTTACAAACACAATGGAATCAATTTCTGCACTCCCTATCATGCAGGGTGATTACTGAATTAATGAAACTGAATGTCAAATGGTGGCTCAGTCAAGGAGTGTTGGAAGTAAAATCCCCACTCCAACTACAAACGCATCAAGTTATACTTATCACAGATGCTTCCACTCCGGGTTGGGGAGCCCACTTCCTGCAATTCAGAATGCAAAGGTTCTGGTCCCCCCAGGAATCATTCTATCAATTAAACCTGCTAGAGTTAAGAGCAATTCGGGCACTGGAATGTTTCCAGGACCTACTTCAAAGGAAGAGCAGTATGATTCATACTGATAATCAAGTAGCGATGTATTACATTAACAAACAAGGGGGCACAGATTCTTGAACCCTCTGCCAAGAAACACTGAGAGTCTGGGCCAAGACCAACCTAGCTACCCTGCAGGCAGTCTACCTTCCAGGGATCAAAATAAAAAGCAGACAGACTCTATAGTTTTCCAGCCACATGAGTGGGCCCTTTCACGGGAAATAGCCAACCACCTCTTCCATCAGTAGGGATGACCTTGGATAGACCTGTTCACCACAACGAAAGAAGAAGGTGACCAATTTTTGCTCCATTCGTCCCAGCCCATACAAAAAAAGCTCCAGTCACCATCCTAATTTCATAGTCTTGGGGCCTCCTTTATGCCTTCTCTCTGATTCCGCTAATAGCCAAAACATTACAAAAATGCGTGCGAGATTGGGTCAAGATGATAGAGGTGGCTCCAACATGGCCAAGTCAACCTTGGTAGGCATATCTCTTACACCTTTCAGAATGTCCCTCACAAAGGCTGGGGAACAGCCCAACACTGCTAAGCCAGGGAGAAGGGACGTTCCTTCACCCTTTACAGCCTTCATGCAATCTCATAGCATGCATATTGAACGCTTGACGATAGCGCATTTGCATTTATCTACCGACACTGAAGATATCCTAGTGTCAGCAAGAAAACCCTTCTACATGCTATAACTATGCTTTCAAATGGAGTCATTACTCCACCTGGGGCAAGGATCGTTCTGTTGACCCACTCAACTGTGAACTACATCAGTTTCTAGAATATCTACACCTCCTTTCTAAATGAGGCCTCTCCACCTCATCCATTTGAATGCATCTAAGCGCAATATCTTATCAAGAGAACTGAAATCTGATATCAGTACAAACACTCATCTCCCAATTCATGAAAGATCTGATTCGATTATATCCTCTTATACAAAAGCCCACCATGCCTTGGGACCTACAAATGGTTCTCACGGCATTAATGAAACTGCCCTTTGAACTACTGCCAAAGCCCAAACTTAAATATCTAATTTGGAAAACGTTTTTTCTAGTTGTAATTACCTTGGCCAGAAGAGGGCATGAACTGCAAGCATTCGTGCACTACCTACAATTCTTCCATGACAAAGTAGTCCTACGGACCCGTCCAAAGTTTTTGGCAAAAGTAGGATCACCATTCTACTTGAGCCAATTTCTCATGCTCCCCACCTTCTTTCCTAAGCCACACACGCATGTCCGGGACCAACAGCTGCACACTTTAGAATGCAAATGAGCATTAATCTATTACAAGAGCAGGACACAGGATCATAAATGATCCTGACAGTTCTTCGTATCAAAAGATCCCAATATATTGGGAACTCCCATTGCAAAACAAATTCTTTCAAACTGGATTATCTCCTGCATACAACACGCTGCAAGTCACAATCCATTACTTTGCCACATCCTGTAAAGGTGCACCAAGTAGGTGCCAATTGAAGAAATTAGTAAAGCAACTACATGCTCATCTGTTTACACCTTCACATCTCATTACTGCCTAGATAAATTGGTAAGTGCAGATGGGTCAGTGGGAAAAGCAGTACTAATTTGTAATTTTCCGTATCCCTTGCCTTATATATTAGATCATTGATTAAAATGTACTAGAAAATTTCATTTGATAGATGTTTTAATGCCTGACTATGAATACTACCTCTGTAACCAATCATTGCTTTTTGGTTTTGTTGATTTAGAGCTATGAATGTCACTTTTGTAAACTGTTGTGATCTGTAATGGAATGACAGTATATAAAATTCTAAATAAATAAACTAACTCCAGTCCAGATAAATGCAGTCCACAGAGGAGTCTGGGTTGTTTGTGGGGGGGGGGGGGGGGGAGTGAGACTTGTCATGGCTTTAAGCTACAACAAGTTTTTTTGGTGGATCTTATGATATGAAGAGCAGTGAGGATCATCTGTGATCTTGTGTCCTGAACGTTTACCATCTATCTACATCAAATTTCAACGTATATACATAAAAAGTTACCAGTAAAACACTATAAACACATTGCACAACCCCAAATTACTTAATACTTTCAAACCAAAATGAATTTAATTCCTTATAAATATATTGAACATGCTGTTAGACCATCACTCATGTTAAAATTCATTCATACTATAATCATACCAATCATACTTTATCCAACTTTAAAAGTCAATATACCCACACTGTATTGTAACATTAATACTCTCCTAGTTTTCTGTGCTTAACCATTCTCACTATTTGTATTTCATTAAACATCATCATTAAGTTCTTCCTGTAAGTTTTTCCTATGAACACTTTCTCCTTCCCAACATAGGCCTAAGTTTCACCTAATGAAAGGCTTCATCAGGGGAGCGTTATAAAAATCTCATTCTAGCCGTGAGATGCACACTGACTGGCAGCACAATAAAACCTTTTCTTTGTTTGATATACTTGTGTCCTTTTATGAGAAATCCATCTTCACTATTAAAGAGAAAACATAGCCGATTTGGCATGCTTTTGTTCAGATGAATTTACTCCTTCCTGACAATCCAGTCTTCTAAGATAAAGTATGTCTTTTTCTAGCATAAGATTCAGCTAGTCTGTTAGTTCCATGGCATTCCCCACTATGGGTCAAAGATTGTAATGCATGTTGCCTCTATAATTTACACATAGCAATATTTCGCTCCTTACTGAAAACTAGCTTAATTATTGATTAATTTAATCACCTTTAACCTCTATAGTTGATATGTGGCAACATACCTTAAGGAGACGCACATATTTTACATTCAGACAAGCTGTACACAGCCACTTAAAAGCAATACTGTGTTCCAATACCTCACCCTTCCCAAATGCAAATCTAAGAGGTCTAACACGTACTGAATTGTTTCACATTAAATTATCGAGATGGGCGGAGACGCATGGCTAGTTCATCTTGCTAGCTACAGAAAATGCTGTTTATGGTAAGCAAACCTGCTTTTTTTCCATCAGTAAGCAGGCTCAATTAGCCATGCTCCATGAGGAGTCCTAAGCTGAGGGTTGTTGGTGGTGTTGCTTATTTGCAGAAAAAGGTAGGTTTGCGCCACTGTGTATGGTGTTTTTTGTAGCTAGGAAGAATTAGCCATGCGTTCCTGCCCTTCTCCCTGGACAACATTCTCTGCACATCTGGATATCCTTTTTAGCTTGGATAAGAACTCAGGAGCCTTCTGGAACACACATTTGCGTGGGACCTGCTGTGCATGTCCAGTAGGGCAAAAGCTGTAAAGCTTTGAGAGACAGCTCCGCCTAGTGCTGCCCAATGACGTCACCCATCGAGCATAGCGAATTCATCATGCTATCTATGGAAAACATTGTTTATGTTTACGCTCTCTGCAGCAGAGTCTGCTGACAAGGTGGACCCCACAAAGTCAGGAATATAAGGCATTACTGATGCCAGAGGAGTCCAAGAGAAGTCTAGTGTGGTGACTGGTGATGACCAATGTCAAGAAGGGAGTAAGCTTGGAACCCTCACACTATGTTATAATCAGCGCAGATGCGAGCATTCCGCAGACCAAATAGCACACGGGCCCTGGTCCCATCTGGAGGCATTATTCTCCAAGAATCATCTGGAGACCCGAGCAGTCAGGCATGTATTAAAGAGCCTCCTCCCCACAGTAAAACGGTCAGCGTATTTTCAGACGATGCCACCGCAGTAGCCTATGTCAATGGGCAATGAGGAACAAAGATCCTGCAAGTAGCTGAGGAGATGGGTGGAAGTACTTATGCAAGAGTTCTCAGCTGCTCATATAGCAGGAGCACTCATCATTCAGCCTTCCTAAGCTGCCAGACTAGACCCAGAGAATAGGAACTGGACGAAGAAGCCTTCAACCAAATTGTGACGAAATAGAGTTGCCCCCAAGTGGGATCTAATAGTGACATGTGAGAATCGTAAGGCAAAGGAGATCGTCAGCTGAAAAAAACAATAAAAAGAGAATGGGGATCCAGGGGGATAGATGCAGTAATACAAAGGTGGCCCAGAAAAACACGATTGTATGTATTCCCACCTTGGCCAATGGCAGGAAAGATGGTGATAAGGATTGCGGACCAGCCAGAGCTAGTTCTGTTGGTAGCCCCAGAATGGGTAGGACACCTGTAGTATGCGAAGCTAGCCAAGCTCAAGTTAGGAGAACCAATCAGACCCCCCACTGCACCAAGGACTGGTATCCATGGAGAATCCAGCACAATTTTTGGTCTTATGGTGTGGCTCTTAAGAGAAAAAATCTAAATAAAAAATAAGAAAATAAAAGGTTACTCAGAAGAGGTAGGATTGAATTTATGAAGGCAAGAAAGATGTCACTCTATCTAATGTACATTGGAATTTGGAAAATCTTTGAAGGCTAATGCAGGAAAAGAAATGTACAACCACAGAAAGCTCATTTGCTGCTATGCTGCAATTTATTTATTTTTTTATTTTTTTGTAATTAAGGTTTTATTGACCAATAAATGCAGCAGTGAATGTACTGAGAAAACAACATGACATCGTGAATTTTACATTACCATAACATAGTCCTCCCTTCCCTACCTACCCCTTCCTAATACATATAAGCCTGTACAGCTTAAATATATCAAGAAGCAGCATTATTGGGGGAAAAAAACAAGGACTGTCAGTTAAAGTTTACAGATGCTCTGAATGATTCGCTAAGCTCACCTAATAAGGGTCCCATATCACCATCAATCTTGGGACCAAATTACATCTTAAAGCTGTCAACTTTTCCATTATTCTGCAATTTGTACAGGATGGGCTAAATAGTTATTGGAAAGATCATTGTGGGCACAGTTGGCGGCAACTACATGCTAGTGGGGGCCCTCCTTAGCGTTGCATCCAAATGGAGTCTGCTTCCTGAAAGGGACCCTGCATTAGGCTGCCAGTGAAGCCACTAGTCTCATTGTTGGACCTAAATCTGGTCCTGAGAGTAGATGGGGGTACTATTCAAGCCTTGGAGGAGAGCATCCATAAAGAATCTTACGTTGAAGATGGTGATATTAGTGGCTATTTGTCCAGCCAGAAGGATTATTTTTTTTAAACAAAAGGTCACCACGAGCCTGGTCCCATCATTCCTACTGAGGGAAATATCAGAATTTCATGTAAATCAAGTAGCCTCCCTGCTAGGCTTTAGGAAAGCGGAGTAGCAAGGCAGAAGCAGGAACTTAGAGTTTGTAAATAGGCGTAGGGCTCTTTTGAGATACCTAGAGGTCACGAATGACTTCTAGAAGTCAGGCAGACTTTTTGTGTTGTTTTCAGGGAGCCGCAGAGGAGAAGTGGCCTCTAGGGCAACAATTGCATGATGGATTAGGGAAGCAATTGAGGGAAAGCTGGTACCAGAGAGCCTGAAAACACATTCCTTGAGGGCTCAAGACAGCATCATGGGCAGAAGAGAGATTAGGAGCCCCAGCGGAAATCTGCAGGGCAGCCACATGAGCATCGCTACGTTCATTTACAAACACGACAGACTAAACCTTAAGGAGAGGGAGGACACGGCCTTTGCCACAGGGGTCAAGGAAGCAGCTCTAGGATACTCCTACCCAGAACTGCTTAGGTACATCCCACTTGTCTGGCAGGATGATGAGCAAAGTTCAATTAGGTTCTTACTTTCTAATTGTCTTTCCTTTTGACAGACCAGTCTAGGACCCACCCTGACAAGAAATCGGAGGTCAGAAGCAAGATATATAAGAGCAATAGGTGAAAAACTCACATAAAAAGGAGGGGGGAGGGATATATGGAAACACAGATATACATATAGACATAAGTGAAAGGAGTACCCTTTTGCAGGAAGGAAATGCATTACAGAGAAAAGAGAGCAGAGGTGATGCTTAATCCTTTACTATTTTTTTTTTTTTGGGAGGGGGTAGGGGGGGCTCCTCTGTTACTGAAACTATATTCTTTTTTTTCCCTGTTTGGTAATATCTTCTTTTGAGTTTCAGAGAAGCCTAACGATTCAGCTTGAGCAAGAGACAACTGCCCCCTTCCCTGCTAACCCAGAATACATAGGAAGGAACATCAGCACTCTGCCTTCATCTGCTGGGAGGTGGGGCAAATCCCAATAGTCTGGACAGGTCTGGCAGGACTTGAGGAAAAGACAATTAGGCTCATTTAGGTTCTTACCTGCTTTCTTCCTTGCACACCGGAGCTGTCTGTTTCTCTTGCCGCAGTGCTGCACTGTCCTCAGAAGGTGAGACCTCTGCTTCAAGGTGTCAGTGCCAGGTGCCTGCTCTCATTGCACTCCCTGCATGCTGAGGTTGCTCTCTACTAAATCCAGGAGCTATGCAGAGCTGTGTTTATCATCCTGGAAAGAAACTTCCTGGATCCTGGTTCTGAAATCTCATTTGATAGGAGTGACTTCTCCTCTCTTCCAGTTCCATTGCCCTAACTTTCTTCTTGGGGAAGAATCAGGAGTAAGAAGTGGCGGGGACTGTGGTGCACCTTTACATGCTTGGGCAGGTGCTCACTGCAGACACATTTCTGGTTGCAGAAGCTGTAGAGGGTAGGGTTTGACCCCCAGCGTGAAAGCACTTGTGTTGGAAAACTCAGCCGAGTGGGAAAAACTGTGGCAAAAATTATATAACAAGATTTTGCTGCAGTTGGGATGAATGCACAGGTAGATTTTCACAGACTGGCTTGGCCATATGATCTTTATTTGCCATCATGTTCTATGTTTAGCTTGCTCCAGGGGTTATGCTCAGTGGCAGGTCTGCCCATGGCTGGTGCTGGCACGGGCACAAGGTGGATGAAGGGGGTGTACAGAGCAGGGACCTGAGGCCTGACCTTGAAGTAGCAGGGTTTGATTTGTGAGCTCTTTGCTGCTGCATAGCAGCCACAGAGAGCTCCAGCTAGACACAAAGAGCAGGGCACCTTCATTGACAGCTGCTGGCCCTGGCCTGACTCTCACCTTTGTGCAGAGAGATGCTAATCTCTGTTCTTAGCTCACCTACATTCAGGGGACAATGCCTCTTCCCAACTCCTCCATATTTGTGAAGTATTTGTCTCTGCTTTTGGCTCACTCACACCGAGCGAAATGCCATTGTCTACGGGGACTGGAAATCTCTCCTGTTTCTGTGCTTCCAACCTGCTTCCTCCGGTTCTTGCTGCCAGCATGTGTTGTTCTTCAGGGCCTCCTCCAGGGTGGGCTAACAGATTGGGGAGGGTAAGTGATAGCAAACTCAGGGCTATGAAAAACGTGTGTGGGGGGGTTGGTCCTAGGATGCAAGGAAGCCCTCTGCTGCCCTATAGACCGCCATGATCCGCTGAGCTGTGAGGAGGCATGCCACAACCCTGTCTCAGGGTGGGAGCAGGAGCTAAAACTAGATGAGGCAATTGGAGAGAGGGGAAGGGGTAAAATCTTCCTCTGGGTGACTCTGTGCATCTGGGGGAGTGAGAGGGCATAGACTTATCAGCAACAGCAGCAATGGAACATGTGCCCTACTAAGCATAGTTGCTTCTGTATCCAGGCCTCTGCACAGGCTGTCTGTATTACTACTACTATAACTACAACTACTACTACTAAACATTTATATAGTGCTACAAAGTGTACACAGCACGGCACAGACATAGAGAATTCCCAGGCTGTCTCTGTACACCCAGGTTCAGTACAGTAATCCCTAGTCTGTCTCTTTATGCCAATGTTGCTGACCTGGAATGAGGTTTATTTAATAGCTGTGGAACAAACTTTTTTTTCCAGAGCTTTGACATTTCAGGTTATAAATCAATACAATACATTTAAGGAGGGTGTGTACAAGACTTGCCCCAGGCTGCTCTGACTGGCTGAGAGAAGCTGGCTTCTCTCATAGCATAATCTCATTGGTGACTGAATGTAATGAGAGTCAGAAGGTCCAGAGAAACCAGGATGGCCATGTTTCCCTTTCCAAGAATTAAAAAACAAAACAAAACCCAAACCCAGCAGTAAACATAAAGGGGATCAGGGCTAAACTGTGTGTTTATACAGGGTCATAGAGTCACAAGATGCTGTACTGGCAAAGAAGGGATCAGTAATAAATGACTTTGTTTTTAGTTAGCACAGTACAGACACTGAGGGGATCTGTAAAGGTGTGGTTTTAGTTGGTAGTGTAAAGCTGTACATACATTTATTACCATGATTTATATAGTGCGTACCAGATGTATGCAAGACTGTACAGAGACAGAGTGGACAGACCCTACTCTTTGTAGTTTACAATCTAGTTAAAACAGACAGGACACACAATGAAAAACAAGCAGGTGGCTGCAAGGCCATGACTGAGCTTGATTTGAGGAGGGGCAGCTTTAAAAAAAAAAAAAAAAAAAAGGAATTAGTGGTTGCTAATTAGTTTACATAGTGCTCCATTTGTGTAGTTTCTCTGCTTTGTGTCACTTTATTTTACCGCTGATGGGAATGTGCTGCTCAAGCTAAAAGATTGTGCAAGCCTGCAGCCAGAGGATGCACAGCTCAGCCTGTATACAGCAGAGATGTACTGTGCCAGGAGCTGTCCCTTCTGGATGAGCAGAGTCCAGGAAGTGTTGGGGAGAGGGTGGCAGTCAGTGCCTCTCCCTGGAAGAGAATCCATCTTTGCAGTGAGTTTGGGACCTTTTACTGGGACCTGAGAACGTTGGGTATCACCCTGCTACCAGAAATCATCATTTAGACGGCAGTACAGCTACCTGCAGGAAAAGTGCATTAGCACCTAGTACTACATGCCATTTTGTGGAACTATCTCATGTACCAGAAAGCACTAATGCTAGATTATTTTTCTGCCCTTCTGACCACCATTTCCCCTTTCCCTCCCTTCTGCAGCTTTTCTGACAGGTCTGTTGCACTGGCTCCTGGCTGCACAAAGGAGCAAATTCAGTTTGTGATAATAATTCATAAAGCTATACATGTGGATCCATTTTGTTTGAAAGATATTGTAACAAGTTGTGTACCAAATCAAGCATTGTATTCTGCTTCTCAGTATTTAACTGTACCGATGTTGTCTGAAGCCTATTTGACAACTATTAGATCTAGGGGCATTTTCTATACTGTGTCCTAAACTTTGGCACTCCCTACCAAATGAGAGACGCTGTGCTAGTGATTATTTAAGTTTTAGAAAAAAGTGAAAACATTTTTGTTAATAGAAACTTTTAGTTTATGTCTTTTATTGCTGTATTGTGTATTTTTTTTAAATGTGTGTATTTTTGTAATCCACATTGTTAAAATGGAAATGTGGAATATAAATGAAAATAAATGAGAAATTACTACTTACTTGATAATTTTCTTTTCTGTCTTTAGACCAGACAGAGACTGAGCAAAGCTGACATCACAGTATATATACCCCTGCAGTGACATCAACCCGTCAGTATTCTCAACAACAATGGTTTCTCAACCTTTTCCCCTTCATGGCACAATTGACAGACCACGCTCACAAGTGTGATACACTGCTCATTACAATTCATGGCGGAAATAAGAAGTAAAAGCCCAGTATTATTTTTATTGTTAAGAATGACACAAGGGAATGATACGTATTCTGTCTGAACAGAAATTGCATAAATAGTAAACATCCCATACCAAAACAGCACCAATTTCTAGTACTCAAACACCTTATCTAAGAAAAGGCAATACTGAGAATATTACACCAGGCCTTAAGACACCAATACACCTCCTACTAGGAAAACGGAACAAGCCAAGGCTGCTATAGAGCCCTACCCAGAAACTACATGCCAGCAGAAAACCTCACCTGAATCACATGTGCTGACCCTCACCTAACAAAGAATAAAGAGACCAAAATGCATAACTAGAAGCATGCAGACAAAAACTGAACTGGAAACCGCAACAAGCAAGACTGTATGCAGTGTAACAAAGGAAAAAAAAAAACAACTTCACCAGTCCTCATAAAACAAATCAAGAAACATAAAATCATTAGCAGCAAAACCATACTAACAAAAAGAACAGATTTCAAAACAGCTGATGAGTGGAATATCCAATAATTAAAAACTCATAAAAAATTTCTAGATACCAATAAAATATTTCAAAACAGCAGACACAAAGGCCCAATAATGAAAAATAATAAGAATAAAAAAATGCTTTGCATATCTGGGAACATTTGATATCCAGGTGCCCTAAAATTGTTTTGAATTAGCAGCAGGAGGAATGATTTGCTTGCAACTTTCTCTTCTCTCTCTCACACTAGCTCTCAGTCATTCACATATATACATGCTTTTTCTCTTTCACTTATATAGGCTCTTAATTACACATTTACACACATGCTGTCTATCTTTTCACACTTACACACACAGGCTTTTCAATCACACACATACATGCTGTCTTTTTCTCTCACACACAGACTCTCATTCACATGCTTACAAACATGAGCTCTCTCTCTCTCTCTCACTTCCACACATGCTCTCAATCACATACTCACGTGCTTCCTCACCTAAACCAGCTCTCAGTCACACTCAGACACATATGCTCTCTCTCTTACTTATACACACAGGCTCTTAATCATACATACACATGATCTCTCTCACACACAAAGGATCTCAATCACACACGCATACTCATTCACACAAACAAGTTTTCAATCACAAACTTACACATACAGGTTCTCAATCATACACTTCCATTCATGCCATCTCTCACACACAAGCTCTCAATCACACACATGCTCTCTTTCACATAGACAGGCTCTCAATCATTCACATACATGCTGTCTCTCACACACAGAGAAGATCTCAAACACATATGCTTGCTCATTCACTGACTCTCCCCCCCCCCCCCCCCCCGACCTAGCTGCAGCAGCAGCCTCCTCCACTTTCAGCCCTCGCGGAGAAAGGAGTCCCATTGGCCGCAGAGGTGGACGTTGTTCCTCTTTTTTTCTCTAAGCCGCGCTGCTCATTCCTCAGGCCACGCCTTTCTTCTCTTCTTCGGGCCAATCCTGCCCACACCAGCATAGTCTCTTCTTCCCGCACACACACCTGCTGCTCACCATTTCCTCTTCCGGGGGGGGCGGGAAGAAGAGAGCATGCCGGTGTCGTTGATTCCAGCTGCCCTTCCGCGCTCCGCCCAGGCTATCAGCATTTTAAGCCTGGGCGGAGGACCTATTTCACTCTGGTAGGGGGAGCAGCTGGGTCAGCGGGGGACCAGGAAGTGTGGCGACACACTGGTTGAGAACTGCTGCTCTACAAAAGCCAACTGTAGTTTGATTAATAACAGATAACCATTCCCCTACTCAGGAAACACTGAGCTCAGACAAAGAATGTATTAACACCTACCTACATTCAGGTACCTACAGTACCTGAATGTAAACCGGTGTGCTATCTCAATTGAGATGAATGTCGGTATATAAAAATAATAAATAAATAAAATAATAAATAAAATAAATAGTCTAAGGACTGGATTAACACTTACCAGTAACTCCTGGAACATGTAGCCACGCAGGAGGATGATAGCACAATCATTTGGCAGCCAATGGCGGGAAGCTGGATTCATTTGTCTGGTCTAAAGAAAAGGAAATTATCAGGTAAGTAGTAATTTCTCATTTCTTAGCGTCCAGACGGATGAATCCAGAACCAGTGGGATGTACACAACTCTCTCCTGAATACGGTGGGAGGCTGCCCATAGTCCAATCAAAACTGCACCTGCAAAGGTTGCATCCTCCCGGGCCTGCACATCCAGACGATAATACCTGGAAAAGGTGTGTAAGGAGGACCATGTCGCAGCTCGGAAAATGTCGACAGGAAACAAGAATGTAACTTCTGCCTATTAAATTGCCTGAGCCCTAGTGGAATGAGCTCTAACCTGACTGGGCAATGGATGTTCAGCATCCATGTACGCAGCCATGACTACCTCCTTAACACAGCAAGCTATTGTAGCCCATGAAGCCGGTTCGCCCGGTTTACTACCACTGTGGAGGACAAACAGGCAATCCAGAAACCTCCAGATAACTCATGATATGTCTCTTAAAATCCAAGGGTCGCAACAGGCAATATTCCCCCGCATCCCTCTCCCTGTGCAGAGATGGCAGGGAAATGGACTAATTCAAGTGAAAATCTAAGACCACTTTTGGCAAAAAGGAAGGAACAGTATGCAGCTGTATTTTCCCCGGAGTCATTCGAAGGAATGGCACCCGGCAAGACAAGGCCTGCAACTCTGATATTCTATGCACCGAACAAATCATCACAAGAAATACTGTTTTCAAGGTCAATAACCGCAAGGAAAGGTCACGCATTGGTCGAAACGTAGGGCCTACTAAGAAATCCAAAACCAGATTAAGGCTCCGCAAGGGAGAATGAAGATGTTTCACTCCTTTGAAGAAACGGGCTGCTTGGAGATGGCATACACAAGTGTGTCCACTTTTGGAAACTGCATCCACTCTCTCAACACTGGATCAAGGGGGGTACAGGCCTTCCAAGACTCAACCCCCTTTGAAATTAGCCTCTGGGCGCCCCTCTCAAGATCAGTCAATTCTTGAATGGCCTCCATAACAGGGAAAAAATGAAGCTATATGCAAAGAAACCAAAATGGGATTTTTCTTTGCCTCGGACATAGAATCAGCCCCAGATACTCCCAGCATCTTTAATGCCTGGGAAATCAGAGCTGATAACTCAGCTCTATGAAAGAACTACACCACACTCCTTTACCGTTCCAATCCCGGAGGAATTTCCCCATTCTCCAGAGAGTAAGGATCAGCTTCATCATCCGTGCCATCCAGATCCCTATCAGGAAGACCGGCTGCTGATCTAGGTGTACTTTGGTGCTTAACCGCATCACCCAGTGTGCGGGAGGTCACCACCTGCGACTCTGAACGGGCAAGATTGGTTGGGGCCAAGGTCTGTGCCTGAAACAGGGATTGCAGTCCTTGAAAAAATTCCACCCAAGAAAAGGCAGAAGGATCCATGCCAAAACCAGGAGGCACCTGTGTTGTGCCCACTGAGCTACCTTCCCTCGCTGACGAACCAGTTAAGGGAGTTCCAAGGTCAGGCACACCTTCAGAGACATCTTTTTCCAGGCCCACATCAGGCTGGGAAGAACAGGGCTTAGTAAAACCAGACAAAGGTAATTCTCCCTGAGCCTCTAAGCAGTGTTGACACAAGTTAGAGGGAAGGCCAGGCTGAGATGCCCTAATATGACTGGAAGCACAGATGCTAAGGCGCTTAGGTTTTTTAGCTATAGCCATCATCAGTCTGTCAGCACTCTTAACAGGCGACTGAGATTTGTGCTAAATTCGCACTTTAAAATTATGCGTCCAAAATTCAGCTGTCCAACGTTTTAAGCGTACAACCCTGTACTTGATGGGCACCAAAGAACTGAGCGCCCTCAGTGCAAGCCAGATTGTGCGTACAGGCATGTGCGCGCCTAAATCAGATACTGCTACCAACTGGATGCCCAAGTAGGCATCCAACTAAGTGTCCAAAACTTGGGCACACAATTGGACGTACAACCAACCCTGAAGAGGGCAGCCTAACGTGTGCAAAAACACTGCCACGGCCTACCATGCAACGCACAGAAAAGCCTAAGAGTGGGGCCTAGCCCAAAAGGGCGGCTCAACCCACCAGGCTGCCCTCGTCCCTTTAAACCAGTGGTCCCCAACCCTGTCCTGGGGGCCCACCAGCCAGTCGGGTTTTCAGGATATCCACAATGAATATGCATGAGAGAAAATTTGCATATTATGGAGGCAGTGCATGCAGAAAATTTGCATATTATGGAGGCAGTGCATGCAAATTTTCTCTCATGCATATTCATTGTGGATATCCTGAAAACCCGACTGGTTGGTGGGCCCCAGGACAGGGTTGGGGATCACTGTCTTAAACTGCCTTGGGGGCGGGAACAACTGTCGAATCGGCATGCCAAGCACAGAGACCAGAGGAAGGAGGAAGCCCTATTTAAAAAAAAAACCCAAAAAACTCTCCTCTGTTTTCTTTTTTGGGTTGGTTTTTTTTTTTATAAAACTTTCCCTGAGCTCAGCCCATCCCGGCTGAGTACAGAGTCGGTCTTCGGCTGTGGGGGAAGAGAGCATATACTGTCACTGCTGCGCTTGGCTTCCTGCACCCGCTGCCTTTCAGCTGTTTCAGCAGCCAAGTCCACACTGAGTGAAAAACCAGCTACCGGACCAAGACACTCATCTGAGGGACCAAGGAAATCACCTCAGGAATTCTCAACTGGGGGAGGGACCATTTGGTATCACCACAGGAGAGCGGAGCGAATTAAATTTCCTTCTTTCTCCTTTTGTAACTTGAAGCAATCCTCCGTAGGGAGATGCACGTCCACCACCTGCTGGAGAAGGAGAATACTGGTGGGCTGATGTTGCTACAGGGGTATATATACACTGTGATGTCAGCTTTGCTCTGTCTCCATCTGCTGGTAAAGGTGCATAACCCACTGGTTCTAGATTCAGCTGTCAGGATGCTAATAAATAAGCAAAAAGCCTGCGAGGGAGACAACTGGCCCATTAGATGATCAAGGGGTAAAAGGAAAAGAAGGGAAGCCAAAAGAAATAAGATACTTCCCTGCGTCCTTGATGGAGTGGACAGGATCACTGCCTCGTGAAAGCTGAGGGATCTGGACCACCAGATGTCAGCCAGACGGTAACAGGAGTGAGCTAAAGAAGGGTCACTAACCCCCTGCTCGTCTGCCTCGACCAGGGAGGATACCCCTATCAGGCCCTCACAACTCCCTGGGAGATTCCTTTTGAAATGTCTCCAAATCTTCTTCTACTTCTTTTTTTTTTTTAATTCAGACTGCAGGTTTTGCACTATCTGCCATCTGCTGGGGACAGAAAAATACTGAGGGGACTGCAAGTGGTGCTCCTGGGGGAATTCTGTGCAAAAAAATGCAAATTTCTGCAAACTTTATATTGGTCAAAATAACACAATTTACATGACAGTCTTTAAGTAATTACCTTTTAAATTAATACAGAAAAAAGTTATTACTTAAAAGATGCAGAATTTTAAATATATTGAGCAGAATTTCCCTAGAAATTCACTGTAAGAGTGTCCCTTCCACTCGCTCTCCCTGGCCACTTTGCCCTCTCAGGCCCCAACTCCTCCACCTGCTAGTATCTCTCCCCTCCCACTCTATCGCCACTCCTAGAGTTTGACTTCTCTCTCAGTAATGCCCCTCACACAGGCTCCCTCTGTCACACACATGCTCCCTCTCTCTAGTGCACATACACACACCCTCATACAGGCTCCCTCACTCTCTCGCACGCATTCAAACACACATCCTCTCATACAGGGTCCCTCTCTCTTGCATATACACCCACACAAGCTCCCTTTCTGTCTCACACATACATCCTCGCACAGGCTCCCTCTGTCCCTCCCTCTCTCTAATACACATGCACACACCCTCATTCAGGCTCTCTCACTTTCTCGCACACACACTCACACACACACATCCCCTCATACAGGGTCCCTCTCTCTTGCATATACACCCACACAAGCTCCCTGCCTCACACATACATCCTCACACAAGCTCCCTTTCTGTCTCACACATACATCCTCGCACAGGCTATGTCCCTCTCTCTTGCACCCCTTCACACAAGGCTCTGTTTCACACATACACAATCCCTTCACACAGGCTAGCACTCTCACATACACACGATCCCTTTTTTGTATGCCAGCTCAAACACATACACACTCCTTCACAATCTTCTCATATAGGCTCTCTCTCTGGCACCCACACTCAAACACCCTCCCTGGTCTCTCTCACAACCCCTGGTCTCTCTCCTCCCCTGCTCTCTCACACCCTCCTGCTCAGCCCCTACTCTCTCTCTCTCACCCCCCTGCTCTCTCTCACCTTCCCATTCCTCACAAACATGCACTTCTCTACACACATTCACTCTCACCAGGGCCTTCCATCACCGCCAGATCTCACCAGGGCCTTCCATCACCGCCAGATCACCCGGGTCATGCGGGGGCCTTCATCTTTGCCATGAATGGCACGCACTCCATTTGCAGCACATCAGGGCCTTCATCTTCACTGTGAATGGTGCACCAGAGGCCTTCATCTTCGCTGCGACCAGCGCATGCTCCGTTCATGGAATACCGCGGTCTCCTCTGCCATTTTTTGTGAATTTGGCAATTCTGTGCAAATTCTGCACTCTGCAGGACTAAAGTGGCACTCTGCGTTACATAGCAGTTTTAATATAACTTTATCTGTCTCCATTTGCTGGCAGGGGTACAAAAGCCAGAGTCTGGACTGATCTGGGTACATACAGGGAAGGGACACTTAGGGATTACAAAACCATAGTAGAGAGACTAAATGAATTGGTATTCACTGAGGAAAATATACGAGAGCTATCTATGCCAGAAATGACATTCAAAGATGATGGTTCAGAGGAACTGAAACAATTCTCAGTGAATCTGGAAGATGTACTAGGGCAAATTGATAGAGTAGCAAATCACCTGAACTAGATGGTTTACATCCCAGATTGCTGAAAGAACTGAAAAATGAAATTGTAAACCTGCTATTAGGGGATACATAATGAAGTTACTGAGTGATACATTTAAAACTAATAAGAGAAAATATTTTTTACTCTGCATAATGGAATTCGTTGCCAGAGGACATCATGAAAGCTGTTTGTGTCGCTGCATTTAAAAAAGGTTTGGACAAGTTCATGGAGGAAAAGTCCATAAACCATTATTAAGGTGGAGTTGCAAAAATCCACTGCTTATCCTTGGAAGGTCTGTAAATGTTCTTAAATAAATAAATCTACCCCATGAGATCCTGCCAGGTACTTGTGACCTGGATTGGCCAGTGTTGGAAACAGGATTCTGGACTTGATGGACCCTTGGTCTGACCCAGAATGGCAAAACGTATGTTCTTATGACTGCAAGTGTTCCTCCACCCCCTTCCATTATGACTCAAATCCCTAACTGCCTTGCTGGGCCGACTGGATGAACCATATAGTCTTTATCTGCCTTAATTTAGTGCCCTTACTACTGGTGTTATAATGAAGAGGAGGAAGGCAGTAAAGAGTACCCGTCTTTCCTGCTTGGTTACAGTGGAAGTGAGAAAAAAACTGAGGATAGGCTCTAGGACTGGAGTGTTCTGAGCCCCTCATACCATGTCCTCTTGTTTTAGAACTTCCTTTCTCTTGCAGACAGAGCCCGTAGCTAGGCCATTTGGCACCTACAGCCAAGTGAAAATGTGTGCCCTCATCCTGAATACGACATATAAGATCAAAAGCTGGGGGACTCTGTTAAATGCAGGAGGCTTTAATTTTAATTTTTTATTTTCCCCCAAGCAGTTTCCCCCTGTTTCTTTGGGCTTCCAGCTCAACTGGAACCAGTATAATTCTGGTAGCATAAGCCTTCAATCAAAAACTGAACTGGAAACCCTGAGAAACCAGATGTTGCATATCATGCAACACCAGAGAAATGTATGTATTTATGAAAGGCATTTCTGTTTCTATCTGCTCCTGCATGAGCTGGATATGAGCTGCATATTCCCAAAGTTAGCATATTCCATTCACTAAACTGAATATAAAATGCTTGCTGTCTCTACCCTTGCTGTCTGTACATTTTATTTTCTAACCACTTTGGTCCTATTAGGAAAACAGATCAAGCCAGGCTGCTATAGATCCCTACACAGAAACCACATGCTAGCTGAATACCTCACCTTGTGGTTAGTGCAGTTAGTGGTTAGTGAAGTTAGTGTAGCTGGGTTCAAAAAAGGTTTGGATAAGTTCCTGGAGGAGAAGTCCATTAACGGCTATTAATCAAGTTTACTTAGGGAATAGCCACTGCTATTAATTGCATCAGTAGCATGGGATCTTCTTAGTGTTTGGGTAATTGCCAGGTTCTTGTGGCCTGGTTTGGCCACTGTTGGAAACAGGATGCTGGGCTTGATGGACCCTTGGTCTGACCCAGCATGGCAAGTTCTTATGTTCTTATATGTATAGAATACAAACAGACCCTCACCAAATACATAATAAAGAGACCATAAAATATAAATAGAAACCTGCAGACAAAAACTGAACTGGAAACCGCAACAAGCCAGACTCTGTATGCAGTGCAACAATGGAAAAACTGAACCAGGTAAAGCATCAAACAATAAAATCAAGAAATATAAACCATCAATCATAATAGTTAACTATACTAATTCAAATAAATATTTCAAAACATCTGATAATTAGACACCTATCTAAAAATATTTCAAATGGCAATAAAATATTCCAAATTATTGGATACATAAAATATCACCCAATAAATTAAAACTAATTAGGATATTAAAAAATCCCCCACTCTCTATACCTGGACCTTTTGATTTGCAGATGCCCTGAGATTGTTGTAGATTTCTAAGGGGGAAGGAGTTGTTGCACACAAATTTTCTCTCTCTCAAATGCTTGATCATAATACATATAGACACATAGGCTCAATCATATATACACACACATTCTCTTACGCGCTCAGTCATATATACAAGCTTTTCTATAACCACTCATCCTGGCCACCCCCCCATGGACTCACCTCTCAAGCAGAGACCCTTTAACACATGCTTTTCCACTGCCTAATCTATCTAGTCTGGACGTATGACTCTCAGCAAACCTTTGTCACCCAAATAAGACAACTCTTTTCTCTGTTTTTGCTCCTAACAGTCGATTTATCAATTTTTCCCCCTGTTTAAGGTGTATCCAAGTTTTCTCCTCCTGTTCTATATAAGACAGTTTCTTTTTGTCACCGTTTGTTGAATGTTGCAATGTAAACCGGAGTGATAATTAACTCTGTTATTTGAACTTCGGTATAGAAAAGTTATAAATAAATAAATAAATAATAAATATATACAGACATACATGCTGTCTCTCATGCTGAATCATACACACGTACATACACAATCTGTCTCATGCTCAGTCACACACACCCACAGGATCTGTCTTATGCAGTCACACAGACACAGGATCTGTCTTATGCTGACACAGTTTCTCAGGATCAGTCATACATACACACATGCTGACTCATTTTCAGTCATACACACGCTATGTCTTATGCTGTCATACATACACATGCTGTCTCGTAATCATATATATATATATATATATATATACATATACATACACAGTCTCTAATGTTCAATCACATACATACACACATGGTCTCTCTTGCTAAGTCATATACTATATATACACAGACGTCATATACATGCACTCCCGCTGTCTCATACTCAATCATAAAGAAACACACACTGTCTCTCATGCTCAAACATATACTGGATACACACACAGTCTCATATTCAGTCATACACCCACAGTCTCATATTCAGGCATACACACACATATGATGTCCCTCATGCATTGCTCAGTTATACATACACACACACACATATATGCGCTCTCTCTTATGCTCTTTCACTTGTTTTCCCCTCTGGAAGAACAAGGGGCAGCAGCAGCAGTCTCCTTCACTCTGGATAGCCACTAGGTTTTTCCTTTGTGCTTCTAAACTCTGGGCCCTGTTGCTTCTGCTTACAATTGTGAGGAGGGGGAAGGGGGAGTGGAGGCCGATGCTGCTTCCTTCATCCCCCGGGTCATGCTCCTAACTGCCTGGAGGGGATGGGAAGGCCAGTGCTTCTTGCAACTATTCAGACTGTGCTTCTTCTGACTGCTGAGGTGAGAAAACAGGGTTGGGACACCAATGCTGTTTCTTTTGGCTCCGAGGGCACGCTTCTTATGACTGCCGGGGTTGGAGGGAACTGGAAGGCTGATGCTATTTCAGCCTGGCGCTGTGCTTCTCCTGACTGCTAGGGTGGGAGGTTGGTGCCGTTGCTAGTGTGGCTCCACCGCTGCGCTTCTTCGGACTGCTAGGACAGGGGGTGTGGAAGGCTGATACTGTTTCTTGTAACTCCATGGCCTGCACCTTCTGACGGCGGGGGAGGGGAGTGGCTGATGTTTCTTCCGTCAACCGGACCGGAGCTCTGCGGGAGGGGCTCCGAAGTTTATTTTGTGCCGGCAAGCAGCATGGTGATTTTTTCTATTTCGATGGGGATACCCTCTCCCTTTCAGGGACAGTCACATCCCTGATGGTAAACAGAAGCAGGCACAACAGTACTTGGCAAAAAGCTGTGTAGCAGATGGAGGAGAGAAAGCTATTCAGCTAAATTGTGAGAGGGAGGGCGACCCCTGGTACATGGCGCCTACGGCTCTACGTGCAGAGTATGCATTTGTAGGTACCCGCCTCTCATCAAAAAGCATTTGTAATAACCATTCTGTAGCGCTCTGACAGGTCATCCCCAATCGTCTGCAGGTCCTTCCTGAAATGTGGACCAGGTCTTGCCAGTGGCTCTATACAGGGCCAGTGATCTCAGAGATTCAGCTTTTCTTTGCTACAGTCACTGAAATTAACGTGAAGCAAAGGTATAGAAATATAATGAAAAAAAGAGCAATACAATCAGAAAAAGAAGATTCTGGATAGAGAGGTGAAGATATAACAAATACAAATATTACATTACTGATATATATATATAAATGGAGTATAAATTTTAAGAGACACTAATAATTTAACAAGTGTAGTAATAAGTATTAACCCACAATAACAATAACGTCACACAGCAAATCTCCAGTAACTCATTTCTCCGTTGACGTCGCGGTATATACGTCACTTCCGGCCTTTCCGGAAGGGCTGCTGGATGTAAACAAGAGCTGCGGAAGCGCTGCAACTTCACAGAAAATTCGTATTAAACCGATTCCCGGCCGCGGGATCGGAAGTGACGCGGGCGGCGCTTACTAGAACTGGGCTTAAGCTAAGACTTGGGCTCCTCGTTCGGCGCGCGGAACTGGCGGTGATGGCTCAGCAGCGAGGAGTTAACAGTCTGCGCTTTAATCAGGATCAGAGTATGTCACTTCCGGTCCTATGATATTCCCCACCTCCTAAACTATTCCCCTACCCTACTTCTACTGCTCCTTCCCAATATTTCTATTCTCATACTGTAGAGCTCCCCTGTCATTCATCCCTATTGTCTACCGTTTACCTACCCCCTGCTTCTACTGTCCCAGGCTGCTTCTGATCTTTGCTATCTTCTGTTGCCTAGCTTTACTGATCCCATCTGTTACCCCATTCCCAGACTCTACTGTCTCCTAGTACTAACGTTTCCTATCCTTTTTTTTTCACCCCTCTATTCTGGTCTTTACTGTCCCCTTGGTGCCTGGATCCCCTTCCTAAACCACTCAATGGATTTCTTGATTTGTCATTGTCTTTTCCTTCCGGATCAGGTTGCTTTTGCTGTGCAATGGAGACTGGAGTTCGCATATACAATGTGGAGCCTTTGATGGAGAAAGGACACTTAGGTGTGTAGGATTGCATTGACATTGTTGGATAGAAAAGGAAGATGCAGGCAGTGTTGAGAGTGAGCAGTGATGGTATGGTATAAGGAAAATGCTGGCAGCAATGGTTAAATCAGTAAAAAAACAAATAATGAGTAGATGGAAAATGGTAGGAATGGGAGGGAGAAGTGGACAGAACTGAGCCTATGGGTGAGCAGGAAAAGGGTAGTGTTAGGCATGTGTGGGAACCTTAGATGAGTTAGAAGAGCATGTGTATGTATATTATTAGTCCAGATATGTAAACCTCCCTCAATGTATCTTGCTTTCCTCTTCACAGATCTTGAACAGGTGGGGAGTGTGGGGATGGTAGAAATGCTGCACAGATCTAACCTGCTTGCAATCATTGGTGGAGGCAGCAATCCCAAGTTTTCTGAGATCTCAGGTATAGGATGAATAAAATAGCCTCTCTTCTTGGTGCAGTAATGCTGCTCTCTTCTCTCTTCCATGTTGTAGTTTTGATCACTTTTCTCTCCTATTCTCCAAGTTATAGTGCTTTTCTTGCCTCTTTTCCACACTGTAATGGTGATTGCTTCTGCCTCTCTTTTTTTCCTCTGTTCTTGTAGTGCTGATCTGGGACGATGCTCGAGAGGTGAAGGACGGAAAGGAGAAATTGGTTCTAGAATTTACTTTCACTAAACCAGCCCTGGCTGTCCGAGTAAGACATGACAAGTGAGTATCACATCCAGAGGCTGCAAGGAGTAGTAGTGTGTTTATGGGAAAAGGGAAGGCATGACAAGATGCCAAAATTAAATTTTCATAAAGAAAACCAAAAGGTTGTTCCCTGTATGTCCTCGGATCAGTCCAGACAGAGGGTTGAGCCTCCTTTCCAGCAGATGGAGACAGAGAAAACCTCAAAGGGTATCCTATATCAGGACAGTGCTCCCCCTGTGTCCCTTCAGTATTTCTCTGTCTCCAGCAGATGCAGCTAGCAGAACTTGTAGTTCCCTTTCTGTGTAGCAGTTTTTGGTTTGCGGAAGTTCTTCTTCCTCCTTCTCTAGTTATAAAGGATCAAGCAAGTATTGTTTTAATTCCCAGTGTTTAAAAAGTAAAAAGAAAAAAAAGTTTAGTCATCAGAAGCAGTTTTGTTCTGACTCCTCGCTCTTGCTTGGGCCTAGGGGGCTCCTGTTCCCTTGATTTATTCAGCCTAGGTCCCTTTTCCCGGTGGCCTCTTGCCTGGCTCTGGGATGATACTGGTGGTCCAGTCCCTCCCCCGTTGAGACTCCTGAGAAGTTTCATGCCTCTGGTCTCTTGTCAGAGAAGTAAAATTCCTCTGTCACTTTAACTGTCTGAAGAGGAAAGGTTTTTACTTTTTATTAATCAGTACCCTGGACAAGGACCGGCAGCTTACAGGGAAGGAGCAGAGAGCAGTTTTCTCTTTCTCCCACTAGCAGCAGCCAGGCACAGAAGGACTTTGCCATTCCCACGGCAACTCCTCATCCCCCCTCCCCCCTCCATGCCTCGATCGCCATTTTGTATCGACATGTGGAGAGCCAGCCTGCTGCACATATCAAGCCTGTTTCTTTGCCGGATGGGGGAAGGGATTCTGTAGTTCATCAATCCCCTCTGGATTTAAGCCCCGTAGACTCTCCGGATTTGATCCTGAACTCTCAGGACAATATCCTTCCTCCTCCAATTCCAGGGAAAGCCCCTTCTCAATTTAATACTGATTTTGTAATTTTATTACACAGAGCTTATGCCGCTAGCTTGCTGCAACAGGAGTATCCCCCAAACACCCCCCCCCCCCCCATCTGTGAAGGTTCCTATAGGCTTTCCAACTGCAAAGAAGCCTAGGGTATCTACAGACCAGGGACCCAAGCTTCCAGATTCCCAGGGACTAATCTGGTTCAGACCATACCAGGGAAGCAAAACCTGCCGGATCCTCCTACCCCACCTCCTCATCTCCCGGAGCCTGATCCGGATGCAGATCCTTTAACTGGAACTGCACTTTCCTGGTTTAAAACATTCCTCAACAGAGGCTACAAGGTTAAAATATACAACAAAGAATCCCTCCGCTACATCTCATCCTTAGGAGTTCCGCAGGGTTCCTCCCTATCCCCCACGCTTTTCAACATATACCTTCTCCTGCTTTGCCAACTCCTAACCCGCTTGAAACTATTGCACTTCATATACGCAGACGATGTGCAAATCCTGATACCCATCAAAGAATCCATTATAAAAACTCTGGAATTTTGGGAAGATTGCCTCCGAGAGATCAACCTCCTTCTCGCCAGTTTAAATCTGATACTAAATACAGCTAAAACGGAACTCCTTCTCATCTCCCCAGAAAATAGTAACTTCACATTATGTCCACCAACCAACCTACCCACTACTCAAACAAGGGACTTAGGAGTAACAATAGACAACCATCTCAACTTAAAATCCTTCATCAAACACAACAAAAGACGGCTTTTATAAACTTCAGGTCCTGAAAAGAATCAAACCTCTCCTTCATATGCGAGACTTCAGAACGATCCTTCAAGCAGTACTCTTCTCCAAGATAGACTACTGTAATTCTATATTACTTGATCTTCCTTCAGCTTCTATTAAACCTCTTCAGATGCTCCAAAACTCGGCCGCAAGAATTTTGACAAACACCAGGAGAAGAGATCACATCTCCCCCATTCTCAAAAACTTACACTGGCTGCCAATTCACTTTAGAGTCATTCATAAGTCCATCACCATCATCTATAAAGCAATCCATCACCAAGCTCCACTCGATCTACAAATCCCTCTCAGACGATATACCTCCACCAGACCTATTAGGGAAGCTTACAGAGGATCATTAATCGTTCCCCAAACCAAATCGACACACCATCTAACTTTTAGAGACCGGGCTTTCTCCACAGCCGGTCCCTCGATATGGAATTCTATTCCCTCGGATCTGAGACAAGAACCTTGCCTACTAACTTTTAGAAAAAGGCTTAAGACTTGGCTGTTTAAACAAGCCTTCCCAGATCCTAACTAAATTATAGCAACAATTCAATGAGACACTACAACATAATGTAAATAATTAATCTTAAATCTGCTCTGTTCATCTAACTCTCTTTCCTCCCCCAGTTAGAAAAACCCTTGTTTAATGTAACTTTACGGTTCTGTGCACTTGTTGAATGTTCTGTTTTACACTCCCTTGTTACCTGTAAACCGGCATGATGTGATTGTATCACGAATGCCGGTATAGAAAAACTTTAAATAAATAAATAAATATAAATAAACTCAGAATCCACCGGTCTAAGGGGATGACCCACGGTCTTACGCTTGTTCCAACGGGAGGAGCTGGACCCGCTCATCCCTTTTCGTTCTAGCCGAGTTGGGCATAGATGCCCCTCCGGCGGAAGCCGCTAGTACCTCGGTTTCCAGTAACGTGGACCCTGTCCTGGCAGGACTGAGAGCCCCTCCACATACCTTCCCTTTTCATCCTATGCTAATGCAGTTACTTCGGGAATGGGAAGCTCCGGAATCCGGCTTACGAGTGGGCAGAGCAATGGTCATGCTCTATCCCCTCCCGGACCACTGCCTAGAGATGCTCAAGGTCCCTAAGGTGGATGCTTCAGTTTCCACTGTCACAAAGAGAATCACCATCCCGGTGGTCGGAAGCTGGAGGTACATCTCAAAAGGATCTTTGAAGTTCTAGCGCTCAGTGTTCGGGCAACAGACTGTAGCAGTCTCATGCAGTGGGCAAGTCTCAGGTGGGTTCAACAACTACTCAGCACCCAGGACCTCCCATCTGCAGAGGCGGAACAGGCGGAGCAGCTGGAGGCTGCGGTTGTGTATGGGGCTGATACCCTCTATGATCTCCTCAGGGTGCAGGCCAGAGCCATGGTTTCAGCATTGTCGGCCAGACGCCTTCTCTGGCCGCGAAATTGGGTGGCAGACTCCTCTTCTAAATCGCAGTTGGGCACTCTCCCATTCAAGGGTAAGTTGCTTTTTGGGGAGAACCTGGAACAGTTTATCAAATCTTTAGGCAACAAGAAGATTCATAAGCTGCCTGAGGACCGTCCTAAACAGTCCAAGTCCTTTCTTTCCTTTGCGCTCTCGTTTCAGGGGCAGCGCAGGTACAGCAAACCGCGGGGAGCTTCTCAAAGAAGTCCCTCCACTAGATCTCAATCATGATCTCATTCCTTTCGTGGTCGACAGCCATTCCGGGATGGTAACCCTCAAGGATCCTCCCCCAAAGTCCTCGCAATGATGCGGCCAGCCCATTCCTCCATTCACAATTTAGGTGGTTGTCTGTCCCTATTATACATGGAATGGGTCAAAATTACTTCGGATCGGTGGGTCCTCGAAGTAATCAAACGAGGCTACGCTTTAGAATTTGCTCAGGATCTTCCGGACCGCTATTTAATTTCTCCCTGCGGACTTTGGAAGCATCTAGCTGTGTGCCAGACTCTCGGCAGGCTTCAACAGCTCAGAGCCATAGTCCCTGTCCCCCTGGAGGAACAGAGGTCAGGCCAGTATTCCATCTACTTCATGGTTCCCAAAAAGGACGTCTCTTTTTCGACCAATCCTGGACCTCAAGAGAGTCGTCAAGGTGCTCAAGGTTCCCCATTTTTGGATGGAGACTCTGAGGGCGGTTATCGTGGCAGTTTGCACAGGCAAATTCCTTGTTTCTCTCGATTTGACGGAGGCCTACCTTCATATCCCAATCTGCCAGGAACATCAGAAGTATCTCCGTTTCAACATCTTGGGACGGCATTACCAGTTTTGAGCGCTCCCGTTCGGTCTCGCCACTGCTCCATGCACATTTACCGAGGTCAAGGTGGTAGTGGCGACCTTCCTCCGCTGAGAGGGTATACTGGTCCATCCTTACCTGGACGACTGGCTCATTCGGGCAAAATCAGAGAAACTTTGCACAATTGCGGTCAACAGAGTCTTGTCGTTTCTCACCTCCCTCGGTTGGATAGTCAATTTCCCAAGAGCAATTTCAAGCTCTCTCAAGTCCTGGAATTTTTAGGGGCACGCTTCGACACACGCGTGGGCAAAGTCTTGCTTCCTGAGGCCCGGGCGCTCAAGCTCATGAATCAAGTACGACATCTGTTATCTCTCTCTGTGCCCACGGCCTGGGACTATCTCCAGGTCCTGGGCTCTATGGCTTCAACTATAGATTTGGTTCCATGGGCCTTCGCACATATGCAGCCTTTACAGAAGCTTTGCTGTCCCGCTAGAAGCCGGTCTCGGAGGAGTTTCAGATACCTCTACCGCTCTCCGACTTTACCATCGCCAGCATGCAGTGGTGGCTCTCACTCGCTCACCTGTTGAAGGGGATGCGCCTGGAAACACTTCAGTGGATCATTGTTACGACGGATGCCAGCCTCTCCAGCTGGGGAGCGGTGTGCCAGAATCAGTCTACCCAAGGGCAATGGTCCCCAGTCTAATCTCAATGGCACATCAATCGTCTGGAGGCGCAAGCGGTTCGCCTGGCGCTCAAGACGTTCCTGCCCTTGCTCCGTCACAAAGCGGTGCAAGTTCTCTCTGACAATGCCACCACAGTAGCTTACATCAATTGCCAGGGTGGCACCAGGAGTCGGCTGGTAGCCCTGGAAGCCAGCAAGGTGTTCTCCAGGCAGAGTGTCATCTGACTCGATTGGCAGCCTCCCACATTGCTGGGAAGGAGAATATTCAGGCCAACTTCTTAAGTCGTCAACACCTAGACCCTGGAGAGTGGGAGCTGTCCGAAGAGGCGATGGATCTTGTCGTGTGCAAGTGGGGAGCCCCCCCACATAAACCTGATGGCCACTCTGAAAAATGCGCAGACGGGAGCACTGCTCGGAAGGGGTGAATGCCCTGGTGCTATCCTGGCCTCGCGACATCCTCCTCTATGTGTTCCCACCATGGCCTCTGGTGGGAAAAGTACTCAGAAGAATAGAGCTTCACAAGGGGCCGGTCATTCTCGTGGCTCCAGAATGGCCCCGGAGACCATGGTTCGCGACTCTGGTGAACCTCGCGACGGATGGTTCTCTTCGCCTCTGTCACCTCCCAAACCTACTGTGGCAGGGTCCCATATTTTTCGATCAGGCGAATCGCTTTTGTGTAGCGGCCTGGCTTTTGAGAGGTGCAGACTGAGGAAGAAGGGCTATAAGAAGGAGGTTATTTCCACCTTGTTGCGTGTGCATAAGACTTCAACCTCTCTCGCTTACGTTCGGTTATGGAGAGTGTTTGAGACGATGTGTGCTGACTCAGGAGTACCGGCGCGCAAGGTCCCGGTGTCCCAGGTCCTATCCTACAGAATGGCCTCTCCAAGGGTTTGTCTTTCAGTTCCCTGCGGGTTCAAGTTTCGGCTCTCGGTTACCTCTTAGGGCGGGCCGATGGTTACGCGGTGGCGGCCCACCCGGATGTCGTGCGGTTCCTCAAGGGGGTTAAGCATTTGAACCCGCCTGTCTGGGCTACTTGTCCGTCATGGAGCCTTAATCTGGTACTTCAAGTTCTCTGCGGGGAGCCTTTCGAACTCCTCAGGCAGGCCATGCTCAGAGACCTGATTCTTAAGACAGTATTTCTGGTCTCTTATCTGCTCGGCCAGGAGAGTGTCCAAGCTCCAAGCTTTGTCTTGTAGGGAACCATTTCTTCGTTTTTCTGATTCAGGTGTTTCCCTCAAGACAGTACCATCCTTTTTACCAAAGGTCGTGTCCTCTTTTCACTTAAATCAGTCAGTGGAGCTACCTGCCTTTTCTCCAGACGACATTGCGAGCACACCTGGCAGAGACCTAAGGCGCCTTGATGTGAAAAGAGTGCTACTGGAATACTTAGAAGTCACAAAAGAGTTTCAGGTCTCTAATCATCTCTTTGTCTTATGGAGCGGACCCAATAAGTGCAACAAGGCTTCTAAGACTACCATCGCTCGCTGGCTAAAGGAGGCGATTGCGTCGGCGTATATCTGTTGGGGCCAGCTGGTTCTGGAGGGCTTAGAGGCCCATTCGTTGCGTTCACAGGCTACCTCTTGGGCGGAGAGCCAGTTGGTCTTCCCGCAAGAAATATGCAGAGCAGCTACTTGGAAATCTCTTCATACCTTTGCTCGTCATTATCGCCTCGATGTACAGGTGCCAGTTTTTGGTTCCTTCGGCAGACAGGTGCTTCGAGCGAGACTATCTCGGTCCCACCCTACTTAGGGAAGCTTTGGTACATCCCACTGTCTGGACTGATCTGGGTACGTACAGGGAAAGGAAAATTGGTTCTTACCTGCTAATTTTTGTCCCTGTAGTACCACGGATCAGTCCAGATGCCCGTCCTTCTTGCATTCTGACTTTTCTTGGAAATGACAACTCAAAGTTTCTTTCATTTACAGATTTTGGGAGTATCTCCTAAGCTTATCAGAGCAACGCATATCTGAGCTATAAGGCACCGGAAGTATCTGACCATTATATGTAAGAGCGCTTTTTTGCATTGTTTCAAATTTCCAGTTCCAATTTGGAGGTTACAGGTTTTACTTGCTTGATCTTTCTCTGGTTAAGATTATAGTTTATCATTTTTTCCTGCTTTGATAACGATTATACTGAAGGGACACAGGGGGAGCACTGTCTTGATATAGGATACCTTTTGAGTTTTTCCTCTGTCTCCATCTGTTGGAAAGGAGGCTCAACCCACTGTCTGGTCTGATCCGTGGTACTACAGGAACGAAAATTAGCAGGTAAGAACCAATTTTCCTTTGTTTTAGGATGGAAGTTTTTTGAGCATATAAGGTTCTGCCTAGGAGGGAAGGGAAAAAGGAAGAGTTGGGGGATATAATACAGGGCAGATGGGTATGATATGAGGAAGAGGTATAAGACTGCTTTATAGGGTGAGCTGAGAAGGGTCCTCTGGAGACAGAAAGAATTGGAATTGGTGGGGCCTCCTCCTGCCATCTTTCCATCTCTCTTGCTCTTGTTTCTCTTTCCCTCTCTCTGGCGATCCATATTTCTGCACTAAAGCTTCTCATCCTGTTTTTTTTTTTTTTGGTTTAGGATAATTATTATTCTGCGAAACAGAATCTACGTTTACTCCTTCCCTGACAACCCCAGCAAGCTATTTGAATTTGACACACGAGACAATCCCAAAGGTACAACAGCAAAAATCATTCTTTGCTAGTGAGAGGGCATCTCTGTTTATGTTAACCTTTCTGTTGCCAATGTGAGCGCATCCCAGCCTGTGTCATCTCTTTGTTTCCTCTTAACGAGGAGGATTTCCTGCCTATGTCACCCCTTCTGTCTCCACCAGTGAAAAGGAATCCTTGCCTGTGTTGCTTCTTCTGTCTCTGAGTAGCAAGAGGAGATTCTGAACATATCTCCACTCTGTTCCTTGTGAGAGGGGATCCCAGCCCATATTGCCTCTGCTGTCCCTCCCTAGCAAAAAAGGATCCCTGTCCATGCTTCTTCTCTCCAGGTTGTGCTGTAGCTCCCCTCTTCTTGACATGCTCTCAGTGTTGCAGAAACCATGGATATTTTCTCACTCTGTTTCTTTACTTGGTAATAGCCCTGTTCTGTAGGGCTCTGTAAATCCCACTGAGTGCGCTTCGCTCTAGGCTGGCATGATGAATCTGTTACAGGAGAAGATTCTATCGTGTGGTTATGTTTTACCTGCTCACTGTTCCTCTCCTCCTACACAGGGCTTTGTGACCTTTGCCCCAGTCTCGAGAAACAACTTCTGGTCTTCCCTGGACATAAGTGTGGTAGTCTACAGCTGGTGGTAAGTGAGAGAGATGTGTAATATCAGAGTATAGCACAACCAGAGGTTAGTGAGTAAACCATGTTTCCAAGCGTGTAGCCAGATGGACTCAGGACCAGTGGCTTATGTGCTCTTCTGCTAGCAGATGTGATAGTAATGATTTGAGGCGTTTTAATATCATTAATTTAGCATATCCTTCTCAAATATTTGTTGCTATGTGTTTTTTAAAGCACAGTTCTAGGTCAATTATTACTCCTAAATCTCTAATTTAATCAGCATGGATTTATCCAAGGGAAGTCTTGCCTCACAAATTTCCTACTTTTTTTTTTTTTTTTTTGAAGGGGTGAATAAATATGTGGACAAAGGTGAACCAGTAGATGTGGTAAATTTGGATTTTCAGACGGTGTTCGACAAAGTCCCACATGAGAGGCTTCTAAGAAAGCTAAAAAGTCATGGGATAGGAGGCGATGTCCTTTTGTGGATTGCAAACTGGTTAAAAGATAGGAAACAGAGAATAGGATTAAATGGTCAGTTTTCACAGTGGAAAAAGGTAAATGGTGGAGTGCCTCAGGGATCTGTACTTGGACCGGTGCTTTTTAATATATTTATAAATGATCTGGAAAGGGGTATTTATTTAAAATCTTTTCTATACCGTCATTAAGTAGTATGCCATCACAACGGTTTACAGTGAGGCACATATATACATCTCTGGAAAATGTATAAGTTAATACTATCTATAGGAAGTGCCATTAGAGTCTGGTAACATAGTTTCGTAATAAAGATTATTTGCAAAAGGTTGAAAATCTTGTCCTTTTTCTATGTTTCTCAGTTTTAATTGCATATCTAACTTTATCGGAGTGTATGTTTTGTTTTAATAAACGCACTTATTGAGCAGAAAGGTGCTGTACTCTGATGTTCTGCTGCCAGATTTCATAATCCACTATTCACTGCTCTCTTTGTAAAAGGCTTGCTTGAAAAGCCAGGTTTTTAAACTCTTTTTGAATAGTTTAAAATCTCTCTGTAGTCTAATTTCTAAGGGCACGGTATTCCACAGTATTGGTCTGGCTAAGGATAAGGGTATGATGAGTGAGGTGATCAAATCTGCAAATGAGACAAAATTATGCAGAATAGTTTAAATCTCAAATGGATTGGGATAAACTGCAGGAGGACCTTGTGAGACTGGAAGATTGGGCGTCCAAGTCGCAGATGAAATTTAATGTGAACAGGGAAAAATGCTATAGTTACACAATGTTAGGTTCCATATTAGGCGTTACCACCCAGGAAAAAGGTCTAGTCATCATAGTGGATAATACGTTGAAATCATCGGCTGTGTGTGCTGTGGCAGTCAATAAAGCAAACAGAATGTTAGGAATTATTAGGAAGGGAATGGCAAATAAAACACAGGATGTCATAATGCCTCTGAATTGCTCCATAGTGAGACCGCAGCTTGAATACTGTGTACAATTCTGGTTGCTGCATCTCAAAAAAGATATAATTGCGATGGAGAAGGTACAGAGAAGGGCGACCAAAATGATAAAGGGCGTGGAATGGCTTTCCTATGAAGAAAGGCTTAAGGGGTTAGGGCTATTTAGCTTGGAGAAGAGACGGCTGAGGGGGGATATGATAAATCTTGAAAGGACTTGAATAGGTAAATGTAAATTTACCTCTAAATAGGTAAATGTAAATTTACCTCTCCAGCCTCTCCAACATCCACTCCAGCAGTGTCAGCCTCTCCATCATCCACTCCAGCAGTGTCAGCCTCTCCATCATCCACTCCAGCAGTGTCAGCCTCTCCAACATCCACTCCAGCAGTGTCAGCCTCTCCATCATCCACTCCAGCAGTGTCAGCCTCTCCAACATCCACTCCAGCACTGTCAGCCTCTCCAATATCCAAGCCAACGGTCCCAACCTCTCCAGCATCCTTTCTAACATCCATCCAGCCGCACCTGTAACCCTGGGGCAATCTCCATCCACCTGACCAGCACCTAACTCCACCCACCACTCCACCCTCTAATCATGCAATCCTACCCCATTCCTATCATCAATCATCGCCACTCAGACCTCTCCAAACTTTCTCAACGGACCCTGTATCAGTCAACAAGATCACTCATCCCAATCATGCTCACACCCCTGACTCAACTTCTAGGACTCACGATATTCTCCCTAACCCTCTTTCAACGCTCAGTCCCTCACTAAGAAAACGCACATCCTGCATGACTACCTGCTTGAATCCAAACCAGATGTATGTGCTATAACGGAAACCTGGTTAAAAAGCACCGACACGGTATTGATAAACCAATTACCTATTCACCTCTATGACGTCTTCTCAATTACCAGACCCAAAAAGAGAGGGGGAGGTCTGCTGTTAGCAACCAAGAAGGAACTGAATCTCAGATAACAACCAATCAAGACCTCGTCCAAAACATTAGAACTCGGTTTGTTTAAATCAAAACACATTCAAATTATACTGGTCTACGCTCCTCCAGGATCAATAGACTCGGATGCCTCACCCCTTATAGAAACCATTGCCAAATACATTAACATGGACTCACCGGCCATAATTTTGGGGGACTTCAATCTACATGTGGATGCCTCCCCGATCTCCTCCAACTGCGAAACATTCCTATCCACACTCCAGGCTATGGGCTTTGAACAAATAGTCAACAAACCCACCCATAAAGCTGGACATACATTAGATCTCATTTTCCTAAACTCACACCTATCATACACTAACTCTCCTGACTGCACCCCAGTCCCATGGTCCGACCATTCACTCTTATCAGCTACTCTCATGACTAGAGGGAAACCCCTCTCAACCACAACCTCATTCCACCATCCATCACAGAAGAAACTGTTCCTCTGATATTCTTAGTGATCATCTCTCCAAAGAACTCCCCAATCTAGACACTTCTAACCCCAACTCAGCACTCCTTTCCTGGTGCAATATCACAGAGTCCATAGCCAACAAACTCTGCCCCAAGGAGACGAAAACCATCAACTGGACTCAAAAAAGGAAGCAACCTTGGTACTCACCGGAACTTAAACGAATGAAGCAAGACCTCCGACACAAGGAAGGCTCTTGGCGGAAATCCCCCAACTCTACAACGATGTCTGATTACAAACGAATCATGCATCTCTACAGGAATTCTCTCCTACAAGCAAAAAAAGACTACTACTCCAGCAGAATCCACGATATTCAATTTGACGCTAGAGCCCTGTTCTCCTATGTATCTCAACTTACTAAACCCTCTGCCCCCACCATCCCCGACGATCAGGCTCAATCCAAAGCTAATGAACTTGCTCTCTTCTTTCAGGACAAAATTGCAAACACCCTAGCGCTTCTCCCTTCTAACCCTACACCTCTATCACTAAACTTCACCACCACAGGCCCCCCAATGCCACCTTAGAGTCCTTCGAGCCTACCACCCCGCTGGAGATAGAATCTACACTCAGGAAGCTGAAACCATCCAGCCACCCATTGGACCACATCCCAACAAAACTCCTGCTCCTTATACCAAGCACCATCTCCAGATCCTTGGCCGACATCATTAACTGCTCCCTTGCCCAAGGAATTTACCCGGATGACCTTAAAACTGCATCGATTAAACCTCTCCTGAAGAAACCCAACCTAAACACGAATGAGCTTTCCAACTTCCGACCCATTTCCAATCTCCCGCTGCTAGCAAAAATCATTGAGAAGGTGGTGAACACACAGCTATCGGACTACCTTGAGGATCACAAAATTTTATACCCCTCCCAGTATGGCTTCCGCAAGTCTTCCAGCACTGAAACCCTCCTCATCTCGTTAACAGACAACATCCTCATGGGCCTAGACAAAGGGACTTCTTTCCTGCTAGTTCTCTTAGACATCTCCGCGGCGTTTGATACCGTGAACCATAGCATCCTCCTCAATCGCCTCTCAGACATTGGTTTAACTGGATACGCCCTCCAATGGTTCAGCTCATTCCTCAATAACAGAAGCTCCAAGATCACCATCAACAATAAAGAATCTCCCAACTTCAAATCTACCCTAGGTGTTCCCCAAGGCTCCTCTCTATCCCCCACTCTCTTTAATATCTACCTACTACCCCTCTGCCAGCTACTCACAAACCTCAACCTAACCCACTATTTATATGCTGACGACGTGCAGATCTTGATCCCTATAAAAGAATCCCTTCCAAAAACGCTATCTTTCTGGGAAAACTGCCTCAAGTCCATTAACCACCTACTTACCAGCCTAAACCTGGTACTCAATGCAGCCAAAACAGAAATTCTTCTCATCTCCCCCGACCATTCTACCAGCCACGACCAGACAACCTCTATCCCTCAGACTACTCAAGTCAGAGATTTAGGAGTCACCATTGATAACCAATTAAATCTAAAAAAATCAATTAACAATATTACGAAGGACTGTTTCTTTAAGCTACAAGTTATGAAAAGACTCAAACCCCTCCTCCACCTCCAGGACTTCAGAACAGTGCTACAGTCAACGATTTTCTCCAAAATCGACTACTGCAACACTCTCCTCTTAGGACTTCCGATCTCCGCCACCAGACCTCTACAGATGCTCTAGAACTCAGCAGCCAGGATTTTAACCAACACTAACCGGAGAACTCACATCACCCCGATACTTAGAAACCTACACTGGTTACCTATTAAATACAGAATTTGGCACAAAGCTCTCACCATCATCCACAAATCCACACACAACCAACTTCCTTTAGACCTTCAGTTACCACTCAAACCATACACATCTGCAAGACCCATCAGAGAGGCTCTCAAAGGAACCCTTCAAGTTCCCCCAACTAAATTCACTCGACTAACCTCCACGAGAGAGCGGGCACTTTCCACAGCTGGCCCCACCATCTGGAATAACCTGCCGACGGATCTACGACTGGAACCCTGCCTGACTACCTTCCGGAAAAAACTCAAGACTTGGCTTTTTGCCCAAGCCTTCCCTGAAACATAACATCTTATCTGAGCTTTCTTTTAGCTCAATAGACTAAAAGACCAACCCAGTAATTACATCTCCATCCATGTTTATTCTCCAGTTTTTCCTGTCCTTTATTTCCTGGCTACACTAGCCTCCAAGTTCTTTCCCCCTGTTATTTGTAACTGCGCTTCGGCCTTCTTGTTATATGGTTTCTTGTTAAGTTAACCCCCAAGTTTGATGTAAACCGGCCTGATATGAAGCTTGTCATGAAGTTCGGTATAGAAAAATGTTAAATAAATAAATAAATAAATAAATAAATAAATAAATCAGTTTTCCCTGTGTGCACCCAGATCAGTCCAAACTCCTGGGTTTTTCCTCCCTTCCAGCAGATGGAGACAGAGAAAGTTTTGCTGACACTGCCACATAACCTGGTGTGCCACTTGCAATCCCTCAGTATTTCTCTGTCTCCAACAGATGGTAGATGATGTAAAACCTGCAGTCTGGAAATTAGTAAAAAAAACAAAAACCCCAGAAAGGTTTGGATTTAAAGAAGTCCGTTGGAAGATTTCCTCCCAGGAAGGTGCAGGTCCTGGTGGGGCTATCCCTCCTGGTACTGAGGTGGAGGAGCTGGGGGTTGGGGACCCTTATATAGCTCGGTCCTTTTGCTACTGGGGGTAGACAGCTGGTGGAGCCAGTTCCCTCTCCCCCAGGAGGACGTTCGGAGCCTGCTGCCCTTCTTCATCTGTAAGGCAGGCAACTTTAACATTTTTGAGAAAAAAAAGTTTCCTTTTTATTTTCAGTGTCAGCATTGGTTGTCCTGGGGTGGAGATCAGGGCAGCAGTCTTGCAGTGGCTCTCACAGCGATCTTTTCCTGCTGAAGTCCTCTGGGCGGCTGCTTGCCCACACGGTCGGGCAGGCTACAGACATGCTGTATGGCAGTAAATGCTCTGCATGCGACGATGCATGCACACGAATGTCCCATGCTGGTTTCTGTTCCCGCTGCCTCTCTGAGGGAAAGGGCAGCGCAGGAACATCGGCAGCAGCATCGGGGAAGCAGCAAGAGCCTGGAAGGCTCGCAAGTGAATCGGATGCAGCAGCGGGCCCCTTCCCGATTAGAGCGGGAATGGTGGCCATTTTGTCTTCTCTTACTGCAGCTTCAGAAGGGGGGAGGGGTGTCTCTCTCCTCAGCTGATCAGAGGCCACATGGAGGGGGGGGGGGGGGCGGGATGAGGACTCAGTCAGGGGAGGATGAGAACCTCCTGGGGGAGGATTCTGATGATCTGCAGCTTTTTCATCAGATTTTGTTTTATTGCTGCACAAAGCATACCTGTCCAGGAAAGCTGCGGGGCGGTGTGTTTCCAGGCAAGAGGGGTCATTGGGCCCACAGCCCAGGAAGAGATCCAGAGTTTAACAGGCTAATGCTGCAACAAGAATTCGGCAAACTCTTGGTAGATCTACATAGTCACACACAGCAGACGAGACCTCAGAGGATTCTGAAGATAGGGATCCTCCAGCGGAGGATCTTTTTGAGGTGGATCCTTCTCTGGATGACAGGATCCGGAGAAAGGGCTGGGACAAGCCTCAGCAGTTGAAGGGGGATGATCCAGTGGCCGGTTCTGCAGCGTTGAAGGATATGCAGGACTGGAAGCTGGAAGTTTATCTCAAAAAGATTTTTGTGGTGTCTGCCCTAGGCATACATGCTGTGGTTTGCAGCAGTTTTATGCTTCGGTCTGGTCTGCGTTGGGTGCAGCAGTTGCAGGCGGAAAAAGCAATGTCTGCATCAGAGGCAAAGTAGGCTGAGCAGCTAGAGGCAGTGGTGGCCTATGGAGTGGATGCAATATATGACCTCATCAGAACTTCCTCCGGAACTATGATGTTAGTGGTCTCGCCCAGAAGAATCCTTTGGTTATGGAACTGGTTGGCAGTTGTTTGGTCCAAGTCTCAGTTAGGAGCATTGCCTTTTAAAGGGAAACTGCTTTTTGGGGAGGACCTGGAAGAGCTCATGAAACATTTAGGTGAAAATAAAGGGCATAAGATTGCCAGAGGATAAGCCAAAAGGGGGAAAAGGATCTTTTCCTACGTGTTCTCGTTTTAGGGTGAATAGGCGTTTTCGGCAAAATAGGACTGCACTGGAAGACAGCAATCCTGGAAGGTCAAAATCCAAACAGAGATAGTTCCAGCCATGGTGCTGGTGGAGCTACATCTGCCCAATGAAGCGAGGCAGGACCACGCCTTTATGCCAGCTATAGGGGGTCGGTTGACTCTTTTTTGAGGAGTGGGCCAAGATCATTACAGATCATTGGGTCTTAGGTGTGATAGAAGTTTACGCTTTAGAATTTGCTCAACCGCTGAAAGACTTGTTCATGGTCTCCCTTTGTGCTTCTGTAGCAAAAAGGCGGGTTTTACAGGAAACCATCAACTGTTTACAGATACTGGGAGCCATTGTTCCCATTCCTGCTGAGGAGTGGGGGATGGGAAAGTATTCCATTTATTTCATGGCCCGATATTAGACTAGAAAAAGTGAACATGGCTCTCAAAGTTCCTCGTTTTCAGATGGAGACTGTGTTCCGTCATTGCAGTAGTGCACAAAGGGGAGTTCTTGGCTTCTCTGGATTTGATCGAGGCATACTTGCACATAGCAATCCATCTGGATCATCAGAGGTTCCTGAGGTTCATGATCCTCTGGACACATTTTCAATTTTGCGCCCTTCTGTTTGGGTTGGCAACTGCTCCAAGGACCTTCACCAAGGTGATGGTCATGATGGCAGTGGCCCTCAGGAAGGAGGGCATCCTAGTTCACCCATATCTGAACAATTGGCTTATTCGAGCAAAGGCAGAAGTCCTTTGCAGACAGGCAGTGGTATTGGTGCTACAGTGGTTGAGATCCCTGGGTTGGGTAGTGAATCTGTCAAAGAGTCATCTTACCCCTACTCAGGTGTTGGAGATACTGGGGGCACATTTCCACACCAGGATCGGGAAAGTGTTTCTCACCAGGGAACGCATTTGCAATTTGCAGAGGCAAATTCTCAGTTTATTGGGGAGAGCAGTCCCCAGGGTCTGGGATTTTCTGCAGGTTCTCGGTTCTATGTCCTTCACCTTGGAACTGGTTCATTGGACATTTGCTCATATGAGGCCTCTGCAGAGGGCATTGCTTTCCCTGTGGAATCCGTTGTCAGAGGAGTTTCATCTGCCACTACCTCTTACTGAGATAGCCAGCTCCAGTCTCTCGAGGTGGCTTGGACAGGACCAGTTAGGTCGCAGAGTAGACTTGACTTGCAGGCTCCAAATTGGATAGTAGTTACCAGCGATGCACGTCTCTCTGGATAGGGAGCGGTATGCCAGACTCAGTCGGCACAGAGCCAGTGGTCAGCACAAGAGGCGGTGTGGTCTATCAATCAGTTAGAGACGAGAGCAGTGAGGTTCACGTTGCATGCCTTTTTATCTCTCTTGAGTGGTCAACCAGTAAGGATCTTGTTGGACAATGAGACAACATCGGCTTGCATCAACCGACAGAGTGGTACCAAGAGTCAGGCGGTGGCTGAGGAAGCCCAGAAGTTAATTAACTGGGCAGAGCAGCATCTGGCATTATTGGTGGGATAGACAATGTGCAACTGGATTTTCTCAGTTGGCAACAGCTGGATCCCGGGGAGTGGGAGTTGTTGGCAACTCAGCAAAATGCCAAAGGAAAGCAGGAGCAGAAAGGGTCGATGCCTTGGTGCTGCCATGGCCGGGGGGTAGTCTTCTGTACTTGTTTCCGCCAAAAAAACATAAGATAGGCCATACTGGGTCAGACCAAGGGTCTATCAAGTCCAGTATCCTGTTTCCAACAGTGGCCAATCCAAGTCACAGGTACCTGGCAAGTACCCAAACATTGGATAGATCACAAGCTACTATTGCTTATTAATTACCGTCATAGCAGTTTATGGATTTTTCCTCTAGGAACTTATCCAAACCTTTTATAAACCCAGTTACACTAACTGCTGTAGCCACATCCTCTGGCAATGAATTCCAGAGCTTAACTATGCACTGAGTGAAAAAGAATTTTCTTTGATTTGTTTTAAATGAGCTGCTTGTAACTTCATGGAGCAGCCCCTGATCCTTCTATTATCTGAGAGAGAAAATAACCGATTTACATTAACTTGTTTAAGTCCTTTCATGATTTTGTAGACTTCTGTCATATCCCCCCTCAGTCGTCTCTTCTCCAAAGTGAACAGCCCTAACTTCTTTAGCTTTTCCTCATAGGGCAGCCGTTTCATGCCTCTTATCATTTTGGGCGCCCTTCTCTGCACTCTCTCCAGTGCAGCTATATCCTTTTTGAGATGCAGTGACCAGAACTGCACACAGTATTCAAGGTGCGGTCTCACCATGGAGCCAGAGGCATTATGACATCCTCTGTTTTATTCGCCATTCCCTTCTTAATAATTCCTAACATTCTGTTTGCTTTTTTGATCACCACAGCACACTGGGCTGACAATTTCAATGTATTATCCACTATGATGCCTAGATCTCTTTCCTGGTAGGTTCTATCTTAGGAGTTACCAAACATTGCGTAACTACAGCAAGGGTTATTTTTCCTTATATGCATCACTTTGCACTTGTCCACATTAAATTTCATCTACCATTTGGAAGCCCAATCTTCAAGTCTCGCAAGGTCACAATCCACTTGAGATTTAACTACTCTACATAATTTTGTGTCATCCACAAATTTGATCACCTCCCTCGTCATACCCCTTTCCAGATCATTTATAAATATATTAAAAAGTACCGGTCCAAGTACAGAAATCTGAGGCACTCCACTTTTTATCTTTTTTCACTGTAGAAACTGACCATTTAAACCTACTCTCTGTTTCCTATCTTTTAACTAACCATGGCCGCGGGTGGGCAAAATATTGCGATAAGTGAAGATTTATCCGGGAGAGGTGATTCTAGTGGGGCCAGAGTGGCCTTGGCGGCCATGGTTTGCAGATCTGGTCAATCTAGTGGTGAACGGGCTGTTGCATCTACCAAAGTTTCTTCACCAAGGTCCTATATTTTCAGATCAGGTGGCTCTCTTCTGTCTTGCGGTTCGGCTTTTGAGAGGAAGCATTTAAGATGGACAAGAAATTCTGAAGATGTCTTTTCCACTTTGTTTCAAGCTAGAAAGACTTTCACATTTTTACTGTATGTGAGGGTCTGGAGAGTTTTTAAGTCTTGGTGCACAGAGCAGGGAGTTGAACCTTCTCAAGCATCCATGTGCACATTTTGACCTTGTTACAAGGATTGGTGAAGGTTTTGGCCTTTAACTCCCTCAGAGTTCAGGTGGTGGCATTGGGCCATCTTCGAGGAAGGTGCAGGGAGCGGCCTTAGTGGCACATCCTGATGTGCGTTTTCTCTGAGGGTCCTCCGGTGTGGAAGTTATTTCCCTCCTGGAGCCTTAACTTGATCCTTAAGGGGATGTGTGTGGCTCCGTTCAAGCCTTTTAGAAGGGCAACTATGAAAGATCTCACCTTAAAGGTTGTTTTTCTGATGACAATTTGTTCTGCTAGAAAGATTTTGGAACTTCAGGCTTTGTCATGTACGGATCCTTTTTTGAGAATTATGGATGCTAAGAGTCCATTATGTGCAGTTCTTTCCTTCCTGCCGAAATTGGTGTCGTCATTCCACTTGAGTCAATCTGTGGAGCTTCCAGCTTTTCCAAACCTGGATGCAGCAGTGCCTCATGCAAGAGAGTTGAAACTCTTTGATGTAAAGCGAACTTTGTTGCAGTATCTTAAGGTCACTAATAGCTTCTGGCTGTTGGATCATCTTTTTGTGCTATGCAGTGGTGCAAAAAAAGGTGCATAAGGCTTCAAAATCTACCAGAGCGCAGTAGATGAAGGAAGCGATAGGTTTGGCGTACATCTGTCAAGGTCGTCCTACTCCTGAGGGTTTAAGGGTTCGCTCTATTCAGTCACAGGCGGCGTCTTGGGCCAAATGTCAACATGTATCGCCACAAGAGATTTGTACGGCGGTTACTTGGAAGTTGTTGCACACTTTTGCCAGACATCGTTTGGATGTCCAGGCTCCGGAGGTCATGGGTTTTGGTGAAAGTGTACTTCGAACGGGAGTCTTGCAGTCCCACCCTGTTTAGGGAAGCTTTGGCACATCCCAGGAGTCTGGACTGATCTGGATATATACAAGGAAAGGAAAATTGGTTCTCACCTGCTAATTTTCATTCCTGTAGTACCACAGATCAGTCCAGAGTCCCACCCAGTTGATATGGGGAGAATTGGAGAGTCTGCTTGATCTATTATTATAAATAGTCTGAAGAATAGCACATGTTGTGTTTGGTTTCTCGTGCTGGAAAGGTTTTTTCCATTATATGGTTCCTCTTCTTGCTGCTCGTTCAGGGGGACGTGATTATTACTTGTAGTTATGTTTGTTGGTATCTTGGCTTGGGTGCAGGTCAATACTGAGGGACTGCAGGTGGCACACCAGGTTATGTGGCAGTGTCAGCAAAACATTCTCTATCTCCATCTGCTGGAAGGGAGGCAAAGCCCAGGAGTCTGGACTGATCTGTGGTACTCCAGGAATGAAAATTACCAGGTAAGAACTCATTTTCCTATTTACTCTCTGACAATAAAAGGGCTGGGGGGTGCTCCATGAAGTTAGCAAGTAGCTCATTTAAAACAAACAAATCAAAGAAAATTCTTTTTCACTCAACACATAATTAAGCTCTGGAATTCATTGTATCTTGTAAGATCTGTACTGTTAATAATGAACTATTAATTTGATACTCCGGCTCTTTACGCCCCTGCCAATCTAGTTTAATTTAGTTTATTTTAATTATATTATAATTTCAATGTTATCAGCGATGTATCACTATTTAATTATGTTGGATTGTAAAGCTTGTTGCTAATTTATGTTCATTGTAAACCGAGGTGATGTTTGCTAACGAGCCGCGGTATATAAAAACCCGCAAATAAATAAATGTGGTTACAGTAATTAGTGTAACTGGGTTTAAAAAAGATTTGGATAACTTTCTAGAGGAGAGGTCCATAAATTGTTATTAATCAATAAGGAATAGTAGCTTGGGATCTATTTAATGTTTGAGTACTTGCCAGGTACTTGTGACTTAGATTGGTCACTGTTGGAAACAGGATGCTGGGCTTGTATGGCATATGTTATGTTCTTATGGCCCATGAGCTATAGAGCTAACAGAGTTTGGAGGGGCTATATCATAGGGGAAAGGCTCAAGGCATCATATCCCAGCCTCTGTTCCCACTGAGCTGAAAGTATGAAGGAATAGGAGGAAACTGCCAGGTCAAGCAAAAAAGGGCCTACAAGATACTATGCAAGCCTGCACCAAGGCTAATGAAACCAAACTCTCTGTGCAGTCCATGCTTCCTTTTTTGGGAAAGCCTGGAAATCTGGACTGATAAAAGAAAGCATAATGGAACAGGGGTTTTGGGTTACTTGTGTCAATCCTGTTTCCGTTAACTTAAAGCAGCAAACAGGCCTCTATATGAAGAAGATGAGGAGGGGCTAGAATATACCAAAGCTTCTGATTGGTCTGTTCTGCGGCATGACTATAGATGATCTGAAAGTTCAGAGTGGAAATAAGATTAATCTAGGTAACCCAAAATCCCAATCATTAAACCAGGTACTAGGTGAATCGTACTATTACATGGAAATGTTCACATTTGTGTTTCCCCTTGCTCTGCAGGATCTATCTAACACAAAACCTGGTACCTCCTCTGCTCCTTTTACAATTAATGCTCATCAGACTGAAATTGCCTGCATCGCAGTCAACCAGCAGGGAACGGTGGTGGCCTCAGCCTCTAAGAAGGGCACCCTAATTCGTCTCTTTGACACCCAGACTAAGGAGAAGCTGGTGGAGCTGAGAAGGGGAACAGACCCTGCCACGCTCTATTGGTGAGATAGGAACCTACTGGAAGAGAGGCAGGAAGAAGAAAGAGTTAGAGGGGGAAGGGGGAAGGGGAGAGCATGCAGGAGAGAGAGAGGAAAGCAGATGAAAAAGTGCCAGGGATGGGGAGCAGTGAGGACATCTGACCGAGGGGAGTCGTGTGTAGGAATTCTTTATGTACACTCCCCAGTCTTATCAGCTTTTGTTTTCTTTACCAGCATTAACTTTAGCCATGATTCCTCCTTCCTCTGCGCCTCCAGTGACAAAGGGACTGTCCACATCTTTGCTCTGAAGGACACCAAACTGAACCGTCGCTCAGCGTGAGTACATACACTAGAGCAGAAGTACACTTCTATATGTATATCTATCTATGTACACACATGTGTGTATGTAAGTGACTGGGTGTGTATCCTAAGTCCATTTCTCTTGTTGCAGCTTGGCGAGAGTCGGGAAGGTGGGGCCTATGATTGGACAGTATGTGGATTCTCAATGGAGTCTGGCCAGTTTCACTGTACCTGCGGAATCTGCCTGTATCTGCGCCTTTGGCAAAAACACCTCAAAGAATGTAAACTCTGTCATTGGTAAGAGGCAGCTGCAAGGTCTTTCCCCCACCCCCACTCCCACAGAATTCCCTGCCTATCTCTGCCAGGCCTCTCTCCCTCAGCAGGATTACCTGCCAGGCCTATCCCCCCATACTCTCCACCTCAGCAGACTCCCTGCCATGACTCTCTTCCCTTCAGCAGAATCCCCTGCCTGTGTCTGCCAGGCCCCTCTCCTCTTGGTAGAATGTATACTTGGAGATCTCTCCTTTATCTTTCTTCCTCTGCTACCATTTTCTGGATTTCTCACTTTGTCCTGAGGCTTCTGATATTTTCTTTTTTTTTTTTTTCTTCTTGCAGCAATCTGTGTTGATGGCACCTTTCATAAATATGTTTTCACCCCTGACGGCAACTGTAACCGGGAGGCTTTTGATGTTTATCTGGACATTTGCGATGATGATGACTTTTAACTCCTGGGATGTAGCTGTGTGGAGACATGAAACGCCATGAACTCAAGTTTGGAGCTTAGTCAGCTCCTGCGGGACAGATGGGGGAGTCTGAATGTTTCTCTTGACACAGCCGAGTGGATCCAGGAAAATTATTAGGGGAGGAGAAATACAACATAATCCAAAAAGGAGAGACTGCCAATCCTGGCACTGAATCAAGCACAAGAACTGTACAAGCAGCTGTGAAAACTCTGCAACACTGGTCCTATCTGTGCTGGATCGCAGCTGTGGAGCTTCAGAGCACCTCGACCTGTATTTAAGTGTGTAGCATGGAGCTGATGTCAGTTCCGTTTCTTTAGCACTTTCATCTTTTCTGACATCTGGAAAACGTATTGCCTAGAGTTAGTTGCACTTTAAAGGTGGCATCACACTGTTAAAGCCTTTGGCTGGATTAGAAGGTGTCACTTTCTGCCCAGGGACTGCAGAGAAGGGGTACCCCAGGTGCTTCTCAGCAAAGCTACAACTGCAGTGAAAGGGAATGAGCTAATTAAAAATCATTTTCACAAATATGAGTAAAGTGTTGGCCTTTCTGAAGCAGAAAACAAGAACTGCAAGTCTTTGACAAATCTGAAGACTCCTACAAGAAATGTTATAAATCTCATTAATGCTATGCTTGTGGTGGAAAGGAAGAAGTCCAGCTATCAACAAAACTGCATCACCAAGATTCACAATCAATGATTCTGTAAATGGGGTGCCCTGTAGCTGAAAGAGGGAACTTTGTATAATCCTGGGGAAACAACAGCAAAATATGAGAGATCCTGCCATAAGAGACAATCCTGAACCCCGTACCCTGGGAATAAGTTATTGTCTTAGTTTCTCTTGCTGTATTTCCTTCCTTTATTACTCAGTCTGTTACTTTAACAGCACAGTGCCAATGCCATGCTAATAAAGTCATTGAAGTGGAGATTTATCAGCTCGGGCTCATTCCTGGAAGAACATGGATAATGTAGGAAAATTGGTTCTTACCTGCTAATTTTCGTTCCTGTAGTACCATGGATCAGTCCAGACTCCTGGGTTTTGCCTCCCCTCCAGCAGATGGAGACAGAGAAGTCTTGACTGACTGTACCCTATACCCTGAGGTGCCACCTGCAGTCCGTCAGTATTGAACTGTACTCAAGCTAGATGAGTAATAACCGAACAACACTAGGATAAGCTAATTTATTTCCCCTACATCCAGAAGGAGAGGAACCTTGTACATTCAAACACCGTCACTGTACACCAAAAAAGTGGTGTGGGATCCAAACCTGCGCCATTCTTCTGAATAAAAATAACTGAATGAGCGGACTTTCTATCTCCTCCGCTCCGAAAATTGGGTGGGACTCTGGACTGATCCGTGGTACTACAAGGAATGAAAATTAGCAGGTAAGAACCAATTTTCCTTTCCTTGTATGTACCAGGATTAGTTCAGACAGCTGGGATGTACCAAAGCTCTCCTACCCAGGGTGGGACCTCGAGAGTTCCGCTCGAATCCCACGGTCACCAAAACCCCCAGCTTCTGGGCCTGGGCATCCAAGCGGTAATGCTTAGCAGAAGTGTGCAGCAACTTCCAAGTAGCCACCCTACAGATCTCCTGCGGTGAAACTTGCTGGCATTCTGCCCAAGAAACCGATTGCAACCGAGTGGAATGAGTCCTTTGCCCTGAAGGGACCTGGTGACCTTGAGCAATGTATGTAGAGGAAATAGCATCTTTCAACCATCTAGCAATAGTGGCTCTAGAGGCCCTTTTTCCCGTCGAGGACCACTCCACAATACAAAAATGCAATGTTCCAACAGGCAAACTGTTTGTAACCTCCAGATACCGCAACAAGACCCGCCTAATATCCAGCCTTCATAAATCTCTAGGCTGAGGAGAAGCTGGATCTGGAGTCGGAAACGAAGGGAGCTCCACCGACTGGTTCAAATGGAAATCTGACACCACCTTAGGCAAGAAGGAAGGAACCATACACAAAGACACTCCCGTATCTGAAATCTGTAGAAAAGGCTTCCTACACAATAACACCTGGAGCTCCAACACTATCGGGCAGAAGCTGTGGCCACCAGGAAAATTACTTTCAGAGTAAGATATTTTATCGTTGACTGCTTCAAAGGCTCAAATGGAGGAGCACACATTGCTCTCAGGACCAAGTTAAGGCTCCAAGAGGGACAAGGATTCCGAAGTGGAGGACGCAAATGCTTTGCCCCCCTGAGGAAATGGGATACATCCGGATGCGAAGCCAAGGTGCCCCCAACTATCTTTCCACGAAGACAACCCAAGGCTGCGACCTGCACTCTCAGGGAATTAAAAGACAAGCCTTTCACCAGACCCTCCTGTAAAAAAGCCAGCACATCCCCTACTGAAGCTCTAGTGGGATTCACCTCATGATGCATGCATCAGGACTCTAAAGACCTTCCACACTCGGACATATGCCAGGGAAGTGGAAGTCTTCCTGGACTGTAGGAGTGTAGCAACCACACAATAACCCTTGTTCTTCAAACGCTGCCTCTCAAAAGCCATGCTGCTAGACAAAAGCAATCTAGGGCTGCTATGTGTAGCAGCTTTATGTTAAGAGCGAGTCTCTGCTGGGTTTGCAGATTTGGATGCTCTTCAGGCGGAACGTCTGGAAGCAGACGTAGCCTACAGCGCTGACGCCTTATATGACCTGCTTCGGACCTCAGCTAGAACCATGGTGTCAGCCATTTCCACTTGCAGACTCCTCTGGTTGAGGAATTGGTCTGCGGATGTTTCCTCCAAGGCGCAGCTGGGATCATTGCCTTTTAAGGACAAGTTGCTGTTTGGTAAGGAGTTGGAGAACTTGATCAAATCCTTGGGGGAAAATAAGGTCCATAAATTGCCCGAAGACAAGCCAAGACCAAGGGTTGCTCCCATTTCCGGGGGAACCGGAGATTGAGCCTCCAGATCGTCAAGTTCATCTTCCAGACAAACCTCGGGCAGGCAGCAGACATGGAATCACCCCTTTTGAGGCCGCCGGCTTGGCAGGAACAGGGTGTCCCAAGGAACGCAAGCAGCAAAATCTTCCCAATGAGGCGAGGCTGATCCACTCCTCTGTTCTGATAATAGGAGGCCGGTTGGCTCTTTTGTTATGAGGAGTGAACCAAAATTACATCCGACCAGTGGGTCTTAGACACTGTAAGTCATGGCTATGCTTTAGAATTTGCTCCACCTCTCAGAGATCATTTTCTCGTCTCCCCATGCTCTTATGAACAGAAGAAGCTGGCAGTGCAAGCCACTGTATGCTGCCTCTACAATCTGGGGGCCATTGTGCCGGTGCCTCCGGCAGAGCGAAGGACGGACAGGTATTCAATCTAATTCATAGTGCCAAAAAAGGAGGGCACAATCCGGCCCATTCTCGACTTGAAGAAGGCAAACAAGGTCCCGCAATTCTGCATGGAGACCCTACAGTCAGTAATTGCAGCGGTTCACAAGGGGAGAGTACCTGGCGTCCTTGTACTTGATGGAGGCTTACTTGCATATAGGAATTCGACCCGACCACCAATGATCCTAAGGGAGTGCTATCAGTTTTGTGCCCTGCCTTTCGGCCTCGCAAAGACACCCAGGACTTTCACCAAGGTGATGGTGGTGGTGGCAGCGGCTCTCCGAAGGGAGGGAGTGCTAGTGCACCCTTATCTGGATGACTGGCTAATTCAAGCAAAGTCCGAGACTCTCTGTCAGGAGGCAGTCGATCGTGTCCTGCGTATCCTGTGATTTTTGGGATGGATAGTCAATTGGGCCAAGAGTCACCTGGTCCCTTCCCAGACCCTCGAATTCTTAGGAGCTCTGTTCGACATGCAGTTGGGCAAGGTGTTCCTCACCGAGGAGCGGATTCAGAAGTTGCAAACTCAAGTTCGCTCATTGCTAACAATGCGTATACCCAGGGTCTAGGATTACCTGCAAGTCCTTGGATCAATGACTTCCACCCTGGAGCTGGTTCCATGGGACTTTTGCGCAAATGAGACCTCTTCAGACAGCTTTGCTTTCCCGATGGGATCCGCTCTCCTAACGGTTTCAGCTACTGCTTCCTCTTACAGAGTCTGCGCGGTCCAGTTTTGCGTGGTGGCTCCTCCCGGACAAGCTTTGCTGGGGGATAGACTTGGAAGTCCCCTCTTGGACAGTGGTAACCACGAATGTGAGCCTTTCCGGTTGGGGTGCAGTCTGTCAGGACAGATCGGTGTAGGGCCATTGGTCCATGGCGGAGTCTTCAAGGTCCATCAACCGGTTGGAGACCAGAGCCGTGAGCCTTGCTCTTCAGACTCTTCTACCCCTGGTGCAGTGTGGATTCTGTGCAACAGTGCGACAGCAGTGGCTTACATAAATCGCCAAGGGGGCTACAAGAGCTGACTAGTTGCCCAGGAGCTAATCCGCTGGGCAGAACTGATTCTAGAGAGGATCGCAGCTTCACACATCGCAGGCAAGGGCAACATTCAGGCGGACTTCCTGAGCCATCACTAACTGGATCCCGGGGAGTGGGAGCCGTCGGAGGTGGCTTTCCTAATCATCTGCCACAGGTGGTCCACATCGTGCATGGATCTCATGGTGACGTTCCACGCCAAGGCTCCCAAGATTCTTCAGCCGACGTCGGGAGCCAGGAGCTGAAGGAGTGGATGCCCTAGTTCCCCGTTGGCCATCGGACGTGCTCCTGTAGGGTTTTCCTCCGTGGCCCTTGATTGGCAAGGTATTACGCCACATAGAGGCTCACCCAGGCAACATAATTCTGGTGGCTCCAAAATAGCTGAGACAGCCCTGGTTCGAGGATCTTGTCAACCTGGCAGTAGACGGGCCCTTGTGGTTTTACCGGATGCCACAGCTACTGTGTCAGGGCCCCGTTTGTTTAGAAAGGGCGGATCGCTTTTGTCTAGCGGCCTGGCTTTTGAGCGGGAACGTTTGAAGAATAAGGGATATTCAGATTTAGTCATTACCACTCTCTTGCAGTCCAGGAAGACCTCCACTTCCTTGGCGTATGACAGAATTTATTTTAAAATTTTATTTATTTAAAATCTTTTCTATACCGTCATTCAGTAAATTACCGTCACAATGGTTTACATAGAGGCACATATAGTAAATTGTACATGTATCTGTTCCTATTAGTAGTGGAGGTGCCTTATAAGCTCGGTAACATAGTTTCATAATAAAGGCTATATGTTCAGTATTGTTTAATCTGACCTGTGACTACAATAAGGACTGTTAATTTATACATTCAATTAAGGGTGTAGTAAACAAACCATGACGTACATACATATAATGTGCTAGTACTGTATAAAGATTTTGTGTGTACAGCTTTCAGCGTTTCTCCTGTGGGGGATCTTTGGATCTTGGTGCACGGAGTACGGTGGCAGTTGTTTTGGCCTTTTTACAGAATAGTTTTGGGAAAGGTTTGTCTTTTAATTCTCTGAGGGTTCAGGTGGCGGCCCTCAGCTGTCTGTGCAGCAAGGTGTGTGGGGTTTCCTGTTGGTGCATCTGGATGTGGTGCATTTTCTTCGGGGGGGGGGGGGGAAAGCATTTGTGTTCTCTGGTCCAGAATCCATTTCCCTCGCGGAGCCTTAATATAGTCCTGAAGGCGATGTGTGCACCCCCATTTGAGCCGTTGAAGCGGACAATGTTAAAGGACCTTACTTTGAAGGTGATTTTTCTGGTGGCTATCTCTTCTGCTAGGCGGGTGTCGGAGCTCCAAGCCTTGTCGTGTAGGGAACCCTTCTTGTGGATTACAGATTCAAGAGTGTCCTTGAGAACAGTCCCTCCTTTCTTCCTAAGGTGGTGTCCTTTCATCTGAATCAGTCGGTGGAGCTCCCTTCCTTTCCAGATGTGAATTCTTCCTCTCCTCATTCTAAGGATTTATGGAAATTGGACATGAGGAAGGCTCTGTTGCGTTACTTAGAGGTGACTAACAGTTTCCGCCTCTCGGATCATCTTTTCGTCTTGTGGAGAAGCACAGTCCAGAGGCCCATCCAATTCAGACTAGGGTGTTTGGAGAGTCTGCTCGATCGGTTCTTCTTTACCAGGAGGATATACTCAGGTCAAGTCCTGCGCAGGATGAGTGTGTGGGCATGATTTTTCTAATTTTTTTTTTTTTTTTTTTTTAAGGTTCTGTATCCCTCTGCTCATTTAGGGGGAAAACAGTTTCTCATAATTGTTATTGTTGTTTGTTGTCTTTTTAATGAGTTCCTTCTTATTGGGCTTGGATACTGTTCAATAGTGATGGACTGCAGGTGGCACCTCAAGGTATAGGGCAGTGTTCATCAAAAACTTCTTTGTCTCCATCTGCTGAATGCAAGGCATAACCCAAAAGTCTGGACTGATCCGTGGTACTACAGGAACTAAAATTAGCAGGTAAGAACCAATTTTCCTACACGGACCATGTTTCATATAAAAACTGCGTTGGGAGGGACCAAAATCTAAATAAAAAAATAAGTAACAAAATCAACAAGGGACAATAGCAGGCATATATACATACATACACATCATGATCCATTAAAAAAAAAAAAAAGGGAAGAAAATCTAAAGGCTTCCTTACCACAAGCTTGTCAAATATGTCAGTGAAGAAACAGATTCTAGTGACAAAATCAGAATATATATGGTAAAATAAAGGCTCAATATTAAAAATAAAACACCAAGAAATACAAAATAATTTTATATAGGTTGCTAACTCACCCCAACATTCAACTTATGCAAAATGGATAAGGAGATCGAATCATCTATTAGGCATCCAATCTATGACACATTAATAATGTAAAAAAGTAATAAACAATTAGTGATAGAATAATGAATAACCAATAAAGTGAAAGCTGTAAGTTTGAACTGAAGGGGCTGCAGGTCAGTCAGGAGGAGCAAGAAATAGATAAAGAGTGACTCCTATTGTGAACTGCGCACACAGAGATCGAGAGACGGAAGGTCTCTCGATCTCTTATAAAGCAAAATCCCCACGAAACCAAAGTAAAACAGCTCTATGACTGAAGGAGTTGTGCCAAGTTATAAACATGAGACCGCAGGAGCCCGACGGATGTCACTAAAAACTTACCGAGCATTCATTATTTTCTTCCAAGAACGGAGAAAGCATGTTGGAAGGCCAAACCACTTGTAAACTGAAGTGTACAGCACTTCTAAACAGATAAGGGAAAAAGAAAACTTTGTAATATGAGACAGACTCCTAAACGGTAAAGATTGCCTGATTGGCTGCAAGTCACCAAAGAAACAAACAAACGGGCAGCTTGAAATACAAATGTAGAGTTTACAAAACAATGCAGGATACAAAGAGCAGAGAAGACATGCAGAAAGTTTTACCTATGAGCTTGAGCTTTTGCAAACGGGACAGAATACAGTGGGATGGGCAGCTGCTCACAGCCCAATGTATAAGTTAAAAGGGCACCAAAAGGAAAGTCACATGACAAGAGATGTCAATCAAGAGCAGGTGAACTGCCCCTAGGAAAATATCATAAATCACCGATCACTCAAAAGAAATAGGGAAGGGAGGAAAGAAAAGTTACAAGAGAAAATTATCTTAACCAGCGATAGCTTGAAAAGGAATGATTTGAAAACAACCTTTCTTAAAAAAAAAAAAAACCACAGACCTGTCTATATGAGAGTTTAAACCTCCTGGGACGATGGTATTAAGGATATGAATCCAGTGCTGTTCACGCTGTATCAATAAATGAGAAAAATTGTCCACTACCTCTAAAATAAAGAAATGCAAATCTTGTAGTGTGTGTGCAGCTTCCTGCCAGTGTCCATGTAGAGGTGCGTTTACACGATTAGCATGTAAGCATGAGCAAAGTTCATAGATGTGTGTGCGTACACTGCGTCCAGTTTTTCCAACATAAAGGAGAGGACACAGGCATTGAATGATATAGACAATCCCCTTAGTGAAACAATTAAAATTTAATGGGTGTGAGAAAACGGACAATGTAAGTGAGAGTGGACATGCCTTACAACGCCCACAGGAAGCGTGGCCCATGGATGTATTATCAGGGCAGGAAGGAGGTTCTCTTAATTCAGAGGAAATCAAAATGTCACGGAGGTTCTGTGTGCGTTTAAAAGAAAACCACAGACTCTTGAAAAACAGAATGAGGTTGCAGACAAGGCCAATGACAACGAATCGGAGAACATATACGTTAACTTGCAGTTGAGTAGGGAAGAAAACAGGTAATGACATCTTCAGCAGCCAGAATAGGTTTGGTGAAAAGAAGATCCCAGTTAACATTCAGTGCCCATTTGAATGCTTGTCTAATAACTTTGGATGGATATCCACTGTGAAGAAAATTCAAGGTCATAGTACATGCCTGAGAGAGAAATTCATCACGTGTAGTGCATAAACGTCATAAGCAAAAAAAATTGCCCTATGGGGATGTTATCTTGTAGATGCCATGGGTGACAGCTGTCATAAGAAAGAAATGTATTCTTATTAGTGAGTTTTCTATAAATGGAAGTAACAAATTTGTGATTTTGTAAAAGGACATATTTGACAAGCTTGTGGTAAGGAAGAAAGCCTTTAAATATTTCTTACTTTCTTTATTGATCATGATGTGTGTGTATGTATATATATTTGCCTGCTATTGTCCTTTGTTGATTTTGTTAGTTACTTATTTCTTTATTTAGATTTGGGTCCCTTCCGATGCAGTTTTTGTACTAAACACGGTCCGTGGCGGGAGACCATGTAACTTTACTTCTGAGTTTGGCTATCTCTGGATACATCTGGATCTTTTGTATTAAAAACTTTTATGAATTATAAGTTTAAGAACATAGAGTGTTTTTTCCTGCCCTATATTGTGTTTTTGTTTGCTTTGCTGTTTGGGCAGTCACCTTGTTTTGCTTTGAATTGTATATGCTGTTCTGGCACATGATTAGTAAATGCTACAAATAATACTGCTAGCTTGGATTTCTGATTCATTCTATTAATCTAGTGTTGCTGCTTCAGGGACACTCTAAGGCAATCTTGGGTTATGTAATTGACATCCCAGTGGCTGTAGACTAGTCCATTTGTATCCTGTGTGCTGGGAGGGAACATGGATAATTTTGGCTGTTCCTTGTTCTGATCTACCATCTCATTATACATGTCACCATTTAGTAATGGTGCCGCCAGGAGCAAGAAGCGTAGAGTGCCATTGGCAGCAGCATAAGGGCGCAAAGGAATAAAGCAGCAGCTGGAGGGAGGGAGGATGAGAGAAGAGAACAGCGGCTGCAAAGAGAAGGACAGAATCATGAAGAATATGGATGGGGTGGCAGGTCCTGGTGGTCATAAATTTTGGTAATGTAGATTCCATGATGAAAATTCTGTATCAGTTCCCTCTACTAAGCAGTCGTGGCAAACTGAAGATCCCAGTTACAGACTAGAGGAGAGGACCTCAAGAATCTATAGAGCACAGATGGAGCTGCAGTGCCCATTGTGGCAAGGAAGGGGCAGCACTACTCATACAGTATGACATTTTGATTAGCATTGGACAGGTGGTTTCTGTAGTTCTGCTTCCTCTGCAGTAAAACAGGAATGGAGTCTGCAGTGTGATGGGGGTTTAAATCCTCAACTAAATCTGCTGCATCAGGTTTTTCCATCACACTGGCTGTATAGCCACTTCCTTAGACCTCTTCCTTCTGCAAGATGGGTAGCCTCTTCCTCCTTCCCTTTTCCAATTGTTAACATTGAACCTCTACTCAGCTATCAATATCCCCTTCAAAATATTGCCTACCTGTTATTGGACAATAAAGAATGCAGCATTTATTTACCAGTTATTTAATATACAAATATAAATTGCTTAACTAATTATATAACATCAGAGTTGCATTTAGCTAACGTATATATATATTTTTTAATATACTTTTCTTGTTGATAAGAAGGCTGACTTAGCCATGCTGTATGGGTGATGTCTGCCAGTGGTAGGGGATGGAGCTTCCCTCAATTCAGAGCTTTGCTCTGTGCGGGTGTTCCCACGTGATTGACTGACTGGTCTCCTCAGTTTCGTTTTTTGTACAATTCATAGGTCGCGCAGAAGCACTCCTCACAGAAAAAATCAAATTCGCCTTGTATGAATCCACAAAAGCACTTTTCATTGTTAACATGCCTAAAACTCCAGGATTTAAGTACTGCCACTGTAGCAAGATTATGTCTGTCACCAACGGACATAATTATTGCTACATTTGCCTGGGGCCAGACCATAATCAAGCAGAATGCCACAACTGTGGCAGGATGTCACCAAGGGGCCCAGAGGCAAAGGGCAGCGAAAATGGCTCAATCAAAGGAAGACCGAAGTCTCTTCATCGGGGTCCTATGCCCCAGCCTTGACAGACCGTCCTTCAAATGGTCCTTTAAATGAATCGTTCAGTCCATTTGAAGGAGGGACAGCGTGATCCATAGATCGTGTTCCTGCTGGAAGAGCTGTTAGCTTCTGACCCCTTTGACACTGAGGAGCTCATGGCTTCCCTAGTCAAATCGATTTCGGACAGATCCTCTGTTTCTTCGTAGAGGATTTACTCTGACATCTCCTCTATTTCTAAACAAAAAAGGCAGCTACCTAGGCTACAAGAGTGTCTCACAAAAAGAAGACATCCAGTAAACATCAAGGCCTGTCTGAGCATCATAAAGGTCCAGATTCCTCTATCCTGTTAGGGGCGCTAAACCCATCAAAAAAGGCAGACAAAAGACATCCATCACTTGTTCATGCCTTAGGGGGCAATTCTTCACCACCATCACAGAACCCTGACCCTTACCGGCCCAGCATGCGATCTGCCTCACAAGCCAGGTCCCAAATTACAGATATTCTGAAAACCTTCTTCTCAAAATTGGAGGAACATCACCACCCACACCTGTCGGAAGAGGAGCTCTTCCCACAGTCAGTTCCCTCTTTTCCACACCAAAAGGATGCAAGTCCAACGGATCGGGATAATTATACTCATAAAGGTTATTCACTGAATGCCGATGAGGACCTTCATGATTCTCCTCCAACATCCCCAGGTACCTCGATGGGGATTCTGTCTGATCCCCCAGAGGACCCGTCATAACCATCATCGCCTCCAAAGGACTTAACATATTCGAAGTTCATGGAAAAGATTGGTTCTGTCTTGAAAATTGAAATGAGAAAGGTACCAGATTCAAGATCAGAGGTAATGGTTATCCTTAAAATCTTTCAAGTTCCCTCAGAACCTACAGCATTGCCATCCTGCACCGGTTCTGGATGAAGTAATGGACAAGTCTTGGGTGTCCCTGTTTTCGGGCCATTCCATCTCCAGGAAAACTGATCTAAAGTTCCATATGAGAAGGTCATGGCATTATGGCACTATCCAATTGCTTCACGCGTGTGTGGTTGTCAAAGAAGTCATGACTATATTCGAACACACCTCCAGATAAAGATAGTAAGTATCTGACTGAGTTTGGACAAAAAAATTTTTCAATTAGCAATGCTCAATGCAAAAATCCAGCAGCATCAGTTTTACATTACTCAGTATCTTTACAACTGTCTGCAATCCCTAAAACCACAAAATTTCACCAGGCCTTAATCAACATCAAGGAGGGATTGACATCTACTGCATGCTATTGATGAGGCTTTCGCGACGTCGGCTTGAACATCATGGCATCTATAGCAGGCTGCAGAATAGTTTGGCTCCGAGCAAGCGCCATCCGTGAGGATGTTCATGAGAAGCTAGCAGACTTACCCTGTAGAGAGGATAATTTATTTGGGGATAAACTACATGCAACTGTCTCCCAATTAAAAGAGCAAAACATAGCTGTCTCTTCTCTGGCTTCACCCTCTGATCAACAGCCCTCCTCTAAGAGGTATTACTATAGTTACAAGAAGCCATTCTATCAGAGGCGTCCATATAGATTCTACATCCTACAGACCACCGCCTTATCAACCCCCGAGATATTGGGGCAACAGTGATCGTCAAAGGTCTCAGCATATTCACAAGCAACAGCAAGGTCCCAATCAGAAGCCACAGCAATATTTTTTTTAATTGGTACGGCCACAGCTGACCCTAGCAGTGGGGGGCAGGATATCCCAATATTTTCACGCCTGGGAATCCATCATGTCAGACTATTGGGTTCTGAATATTGTCCAGAATGGGTACAATATAAACTTCAAGAGAAAGCCTACCCTTCCCCACATCGTTCCATTGTTTTGTGACCAAGCGGAGAGGTCACTTCTTCAACAACAGGTGCACTCACTGCTTCTCCAACTAGTGATTTAAGTGTTACCTCAACGCCAGCGCAACAAGGGATTTTATTCCCAATACTTCCTCATCCCAAAAAAGAGTGGGGGTCTTCGTCCCATTCTAGACCTTCATTCACTAAACAAAAACATTTGGAAAGAGAAGTTCAAAGTGACATCTCTCAAGTCCATTTTACCATTCCTCCAATCCAACGATTGGATGTGCTACTTGGCTCTCAAAGATGCTTACTCACACATCCCAATGCATCAGTCTTTCTGGCACTACCTATGTTTCCATGTCAATGCCCAACATTACAAGTACAAGGTCCTACCACTCGGTCTCTCATCACCCCCAGGGCATTTACAAAATGCTTAGCCATAGCTGCGGCCTACTTAAGAAGGAAAGGGATAAATGTATTCCCGTATCTAGACTACTGGCTTCTAGTCTCTTCAAAATCCAAAATTCCCCCAGTCACATCTCCTTCAGACAATAACTTGTCTAAAAAAACCTGGGCTTCATAGTAAATTACAAAAGGTTCATCCTTCAGCCTACACAAGTACTACAGTTCATAAGTTCTGCAGAGAATTGTGCTGATCTTTATTCCTTTCTCCCAAATGAGTCCAGACATTTTGCATGCTAGCACTCCATTTACAACAGCAAATGCAGCCTTCAGCACGTCAAATTCTCACCCTGCTAGGACACATGGCAGCAGCCATCTACCTAATCCCACACACTCGCCTCCATATGTGCCGTCTGCAGTGGGGGCTCAAATATCAATGGTCCCAACACAACCAACTGATATCTGTAAAGGTAAATTTGACTAAATCCATGAGGACGAATATTCACGGGTGGCTGTCCCTATTCATCTTACTGATGGGAGCACCATTTCGCTCCCCAATGCATCAACTCATTCTAAACACAGTCGCATCATTAAGAAGGTGGGGGGCTCATTTATTAGGGGTGAAGACGCAAGGTTTATGGTCTTTATCGGAAAGAACCTTTCGGATAAATCTACTAGAATTGAGAACAATAAAGAACGCAGTCCACACTTTTCCGCTTCATCTTCAAGGGAAAAGAGTTATGATATACACTGACAATCAAGTAGCCATGTTTTATATAAACAAAGAAGGGGGGATACTTTGCAAGGAAACTGTGCATATTCTGGAATGGGCAGAAAAACATTCCATAGAGCTACAAGCGACTTACCTCCCAGGAATAGTGAAAACGAAAGCCGACAGACGTGGCAGGATTTTTCATCCCCATGAGCGGGGTCTACACCAGAGCATAGCCAACAGTCTTTTCAGGTCGTGGGAAACCATGTTTAGGCTTATTCGCAACAGAAAACAACATAAAACTACCGAGGTTTGCTCCAGACAGAATCTCGCAGGATGTGTACCTGATACACTGGGTAAGAGATCTGTTTTGTGTGTATCCCCTAATACCGTTAATAAGTTGGGCAGTTCAGAAATGTATCTCAGATGAAGCAGATCTTATACTCATAGCTCCAGCCTGGCTATGCCTATCTGGTTCACCTACTTTGACTTTTAAAGAATTTTTGTTATTTGTTCAGTTATGTATGTTACAATATGTAAACCACTTAGACCTCTATTTTGTATAAGTGGTATACAAAAGATTAGAAATAAATTAATTAAAAACCTATTGGTTTGGCCCCCAATACTTCTGGGGAAACAACACAGACCTTCTGGCTCAGGGAGATGGCACTCTACTCCACCCCATGTATTATTCTGTACATCTGATGGAGGCATTAAGTCACCTTTTGTTATTGAGCATCTGGGATGCCTTAGTTTCCACTAGAAAGCTGTTTACCAGAAAGAATGATGCCTTTAAGTGGCAAAGATACCTAAGCTGGTGTGGGACAAGGAGCATAAACCCATTTTCTTATTCCCCTGCTGTTTGCTTCAGGACGAGTGACATTGTCAATAGCTGCTTATCATTCAACAAAAGACAGAAATCCCATTTCAGTTCAGCCATTGGTGTCACGCTTCTTGAAGGGAGTTCTACAACTTCAACCACCAATCGCAAAGCCTCCAATTCCTTGCGATATCAACGTGGTGGTAAAGTCACAAATGCTTCCATCTTTTGTGCTATTAGGAAGGTGTTATTCCTTGTAGCATTGACATCGGCAAGAAGAGTTAGTGAACTTCAATCACTAGTTCACTATCCTCCATACTTAATTTTACCATGATAAAGTCACCTTTTGGACGCACCTATCCATACTGTTAGTGTACGAGGTAGGTGTGGGTGGATCCTTGGGCCGGTGGCAGATGACCACGCCCCCGGGGGAAGAGCCCGAGAGGGACCACCGATCAGGCTCAGAGTATGGAGACAGACACACACTAGTTATTTTATTAGACAATATATGGAACCACCAGAGGTGGCAGTAGGGAGCTGGAATGCCCGGCTGGGCTGTAGTCCCTCAGATACTGGAACATCGATCCTGGATAACTGAGCTGTAGAGAAACTGAATATAGTGGGTATGCAGAGATCAGGAGCAGGTCCTTGATGGTAGCACTCACACAATAGTCTCCTAGAAGCTGCCTAGGAGTTGGAAAGGATTAGGTCCTCAAGGAGCGAGTTCCTGGTTCCAGGGAACGCTCTGAGAGATGGTAACTCACTGGTGCAGTAGGCAGTGATGACTTCCAGGCAGAAGTAGTATTCAGTAGCAAGTCCGAGTACGTGGACCCTCGAGGAGCGAGTACTGGTTCCAGACTACAATCTGAAAAGCAAAGAGAAAGCGAGGACCCGAGGAGCGGGTACCCCTGGTAAGTCCAAGGAAGCAGAGTAGCAAGGAAACCCTTTGGTAACGCGATTAGTTAGCGATATCAGAGACCTTAAATATCCGGTGGAGATGACGACACCTCAGGGGGACGCCCCTGAGGTTCACGCTATAGCATGGTTTAAGGGTTACACAGTATTATCATGTGGATACATATATAAGGTATTTAATATAGTGTGGTGTTTTCCGATATAAAAGACCAGCAACAATTAACATCAGATGATCGGAAATGCAAGATATTTCAGAGAGGTTAGGAGTAGAATAGTGTTGAAAGCTATTAACAGTTGGGTTAAGGTTGATATGATTCTTTAGAAAATTGTTAAGATGTTTGTATGAAATAACAAACAATATATCATCACAAGGGATTAATAAATGATTGGTTTTATGTAAAAAATATTGAAAAAATTGTTTTAATGTATTTGCAATAAATAAATTGATTTTAGTTAAAATACAAAATTAGATTTTTGGTATGGTTTGCTTGAAAGCCTAAGTGCTTTTTTTCTTTTTTCCCCAAGAATTTGTTCTTGGGGGCTCTTTTGTGTGTAATACGAGAAAGCACAAGTGAAATACATATACATTGCCTTTATTTTTGATCTGGAAAGGAATACGACGCGTGAGGTTATCAAATTTGCAGATGATACAAAATTATTCAGAGTAGTTAAATCACAAGCGGATTGTGATACATTGCAGGAGGATCTTGCAAGACTGGAAGATTGGGCATTCAAATGGCAGATGAAATTTAATGTGGACAAGTGCAAGGTGTTGCATATAGGGAAAAATAACCCTTGCTGTAGTTACACGGTTAGGTTCCATATTAGGAGCTACCACCCAGGAAAAAGATCTAGGCATCATAGTGGATAATACTTTAAAATCGTCGGCTCATGTGCTGCAGTAGTCAAAAAAGCAAACAGAATGTTAGGAATTATTAGGAAGAGAATGGTTAACAAAACGTAAAATGTCATAATGCCTCTATATCGCTCCATGGTGAGACCACACCTTGAATACTGTGTACAATTCTGGTCGCCGCATCTCAAAAAATATATAGTTGCGATGGAGAAGGTACAGAGAAGGGCAACCAAAATGATAAAGGGGGTGGAACAGCTCCCCTATGAGGAAAGGCTGAAGAGGTTAGAGCTGTTCAGCTTGGAGAAGAGACGGCTGAGGGGGGATATGATAGAGGTGTTTAAAATCATGAGAAGTCTTGAACGAGTAGATGTGAATCAGTTATTTACTCTTTCGGATAGTAGAAAGACTAGGAGGCACTCCATGAAGTTAGCATGTGGCACATTTAAAACTAATCGGAGAAAGTTCTTTTTCACTCAACGCATAATTAAACTCTGGAATTTGTTGCCAGAGGATGTGGTTAGTGCAGCTGTGTTTAAAAAAGAATTGGATAAGTTCTTGGAGGAGAAGTCCATTACCTGCTATTAAGTTCACTTAGAGGATAGCCACTGCCATTAGCAATGGTAACATGGAATAGACTTAGTTTTTGGGTACTTGCCAGGTTCTTATGGCCTGGATTGGCCACTGTTGGAAACAGGATGCTGGGTTTGATGGACCCTTGGGCTGACCCAGCATAGCAATTGCTTATGTTCTTAAGAAGGCAGGGAACCATTTGAGAACACTGCCTTCAATTCCAATGTTGTTCAACTGCTGGCACAACAGGGTATGGTTCACAGTGCCAAAGGCAGCTAAGTCAAGTCAATTAGCACGAGAAGATAGGATTTATCAGCATCAAACCCTCGTACCATAAGCATAGTTGGCTGTTGGTTGACCTGGTATCCCAAAACTTAGCCATCTCTTCAGACCAGCCTTTGCCAGGCCTGATCCAGATGAAGCCAGCTAGCCAATCTGTCATCTCCAAGCCCAAGACTGCTGGTTACATTCCCCTTTGGCTGGTGTAGTCCTTTATGCACAGTGTATATACAGTGATTTGGTTGTAGGACTGCCATCTCCAGGCTAAAGGATTGAATGGTATTTAAATATAGTTTGGGGCTACAAAGCCATCTTGTTACAGCAAGACCCAGTAGCACCCCTTCCTTTATGTGACACTGCAGACTCAAATATTGGCCAAGGGCAGAAGCTCCTGACTTGGTTTTGTGATTGTTGCAGTGCGCCCTCCATCCTCTAGGTCAGGACAACTACAAGCTTGCCTCATTTGCCCCTTGTACCAAGAAAAAGAATATTTCCATACCCATGTCTAACAGGTGCAGACCATTGCCCATCTAAAGGTCAGTGCATTCCACTTCTCCAATGAACCTTTTAGTCTGAGCCCTGCTCTTCAGTCTGCTTCTCCGATGCCATTGTGTAACTTTAAATGTTTTCATATTTCTGCCACTCCCTACCTGTCTTCCCTTTCTTCATTTTTTTCCTCCTGCTTCTTCAGAAGATTTTTTCTGTTTTGTATTACACCTTGCCTATCCAATATTCCTGGCCCAGGTGTTTGTGCACCAAGTTTCCTTCTGGTACCCTGTAATGATGGGCTCTGGATCTGGCACTCAGCCATCACCCTTGAGCAATGACAGTAATTTCCACCCCTGCAAAGGCTGTGAACCATGCCGTTGCAGCATCCTCAGCCATCCCAGGGAGCAGAAGAGTTGACTTAGGGATTGAACAGGGGACTTTACAAATGATAGTGATGCATCAGGATGACTGTCTTCCCTTTTCTTATGTTGAGCCTCTTTGTACTTATACCATTCCTCATCCCATACATTCCTTGTGCTTCCATGCACCAAGCAGGCCTCTTCTCACATTCAGATCTTTTCTCTACTTGCACCTTTTCATTGGAACCAGACATTCAGGACCCTCCTTCGCTACCTTCATTTAAATCAAGTTACCCGTCTTTTTCGCCTGGGCCTTCCCTAAACTTTCTTAAGCACACTTTTCCTTATATCATTTTCAACCTAGCCATCTAACCCTATCTTTGAAAGGCACCTGGGATAAGAATAAGATATAAATGCTGAAAATAAAATGTACAGAGTACAACAGTGAGGTTTTTTTTTTATTTCCTCCATGTTCATTCAGCTCCTGCCAAGTCATGAGGATCCAGTGCTTTTGCTTCAATCCTATCCTCTTGCCACTAGGGATCCTCTCTATTTATCCTATGCTTTTGTGAATTCCACTATCAATTTTGTTTGCATCACCCTTTCTGTAAAAAAAAGGAAAAAAATATCAATGTTCTACAGCTTCTTTTCCTTAGGAAAAAGGTTTGCTTCTTATGTAAAAATAGCTTTTAGGTATTTAAATGTCTATCATATCCTCCCTCCCCCTCTCTCTCCTTTCCTCTAGGTTCTTAAGTCTCATCTCATATGAAATTAGATACAGACCCTGCACCATTTTGGTTGACATTGGACCATATCTAACCTAATATCTAGCCTTTCTGAGATATGGCCTCCAGAAGTGAACACAGTATTGTAGGTGAGGACTCACCAACCAACTGTACAGGGGCATTATCTCTGTTTTCTCCTGATTATGCTATTCCCTGTTCACCCTAGCATCCATTTGGCTCTGGCCACTGCCTTAAAGGAAAATTGGTTCTTACCTGATAATTTTCATTCCTGGAATACCACAAATCAGTCCAGACAAGTGAGTTTTGCATCCCTATCAGATGGAGGCAGAGAATAAAAACTTCTCAGGTCCTGCTACTTAACTGAGGGTGGTGCCTGCAGTCCCTCAGTATTGACCTGTACCCAAGCCAAGATGTCTAGCCCCAAACTCCAAGGCTCTCTCCCTCTAAATTGAGCTGAGGAATAAGTTGGAACTCCCAACCAAACTAAACCCTGAACTAGGCTAAAGATAAGGAACTTTTGAGTCTCAAATAACTGAGAACTATGTACAATCTCATTCCTAATTCTACAGCACAAACTTAAATTCTGCATCATCAGCAGCATCCAGAAGCAGGAAAAATCTTTTGAAAAAAAATAATCAATGTGGTACGGGAGTCTGGACTGATATGGGGTATTCCAGGAACGAAAATTAGCAGGTAAGAACCAATTTTCCTCTTCTGTTCATACTCCAGATCAGTCCAGACAAGTGGGATGTACCCAAGCCCCTCTACACTGGGTGGGATCCCTAAAGACCTGCACGCAGCAAACTTCCACCAAAGAGGCCTCCTCCAGGGCCCTGACATCCAAATAGTAATGTCTAGTAAAAGTGTGCAAAGAGGACCAAGTTGCTGCTCGAGAAATCTCTTGTGGAGACACACTGACACTCCGCTGAGGAGGCCACCTGAGCTCTAGAACAATGTGCCTGCAATCCCTCAGGGATCGACAGACCTTTACAAATATAGTCCGAAACTATCACCTCCTTTAACCAACGAGCAATTTTACTTTTAGTTGCTTTGCAACTCTTTTCTGGTCCACTGAATAACACAAAGAGATTCTCTGAGCTCTGAAATCCATTAGTCACCTTGAGACATTTTAGAAGAACCTGACGCACATCCAAAAGATGAAGTTTCCTTGCATGGGAAGAATCAGACGTCAGGTGTGAAAGCCCTGGCAACTCCACCATCTGGCTAAGATGAAAAGCTGACAGGACCTTGGGCAAAAAGGAAGGAACAGCACGCAATGCAACATCATCGTCGGAAATTCGCAGAAAAGGCTCTCTGCATGATAAGGCCTGTAGCTCTGAAATTCGTCTCGTCGAGCTAATTACCACCAGGAACCCTGTCTTCAGGGTAAGGACCTTCAAAGAAGCCTTTCTCAAAGGCTCAAAGGAAGATCCACACACCGCTTGAAGAACCAAATTAAGATTCCAAGACAAACAAATCCTACAGACTGAAGGACGCAAATGCTTCGCTCTCTTAAGGAAACTTACTATGTCCGGATGAGACACTAAGGGTATTCCCTGCAACCTCCCCCTGAAACAACCCAAGGCTGTCACCTGGACTCGGAGAGAACTATAGGCTAAACCCTTTGACAAGCCTTCTTGCACAAAAGCCAAGACTTGGGCAACGTTCACCTGCAAAGGAACAGCGTCATGGGCCCCACACCAGGACTCAAACACTCTCCAAACCCTGATATACACCAAAGAAGTAGAGGATCTTCTAGCCTGAAGAGTAGTAATCACTGGCTCTGAATAATCCCTTCAAGCGGAAATGCAGCCTCTCAAAAGCCAGGCCACTAGACAGAAGTGATTCACCTGTTCCAAAAAGATGAGTCCCCGATGCAGCACTTCCCTCAGGTAGCTTAACCGGATGGGCCCATCTACCGCTAGCTGAACTAGATCCGCAAACCACGGACGGTGCTGCCATTCGGGTGCTACCAAGATCAATCTTCTCTGATATTGTTTGATGTAATGCAACATCCGACCTATGAGCGGCCATGGGAGGTAGACATATAGCAGGAGCCTCCCTGGCCACGACTGAAGCAGGGTGTTGATCCCACAGAGCCGAACTCCCTCTGGCAGCGGAAAACTTGGCCGCCTTGGCATTCTTCCTCATTGCCATGAGATCGAACTGGGGGTCGCCCCACCTGTGCTAAATAAGCCCAAAGGCATCCGCTGACAGCTCTCATTCCCCCAGGTCCAGCTGTTGTCTGCTGAGATAATCCGCCTGCATTGTCCATATCTGCCATGTGAGAGGCTGCTAGTGCTGTTAGATGAAGTTCCATCCAGGCAAAGAGTTTGTGAACCTCTTGAGCCACCAAGCAACTCTTCATTCTGCTCTGCCGACTAATATACGCCACTGTCGTCGCATTGTCCAAGAACATCAGTACCGCATGTCCCTGAATCTGAGGAAGAACAACAGCGCCTTGTGGATCGCCCTTGTTTCTAGACGGTTGATTGACCAGGATGATTTCATCGGTGACCACTGCCCTTGGGCTGCAGATCCCCGATATATCACTTCCCAACTGGTGAGACTGGCATCAGTGATCACTACCACCCAGTCCGGAACTTCCAGATCCATTCCGTTCTCCAAATTGGGATGCGACAGCCACCACGAGAGACTGGACCTGGAGTGGCAATGGTAGCTGAAATTCCTCCAACAAAGATTCCAACAAGACAGTAGTGCCTTCTGAAGAGGACGCATGTGAGCAAAATCCCATGGCACCAAATCCAGTGCCAAAGTCATGGAACCTAGCACCTGTAAATAATCCCAGACTTTGGTGACCGGCACATCCCATAGACGAACCACTTGTGACTGTAACTTGATCATCCTTTCTGGGGTAGGGAACACCCTGCCTAACCAGGTGTCGAATCGTGCTCCAAGATAATCCAAGGACTGACATGGTTCCAGATGGCTCTTCTCCAGATTTATCACCCAGCCCAGGGACCTTAGACGCTCAGTCACTTGAATGGAACAGTGTCACTCTACCTCCGACTCTGCCCGACTGAGCCAATAATCCAGGTATGGATGCATTAGTATCCCTTCTCTTCTGAGGGCCGCTGCAACCACCATCACCTTCATGAATATTCTTGGTGCAGTAGCCAGCCCAAAGAGAAGAGCTCAAAACTGAAAATGCTCTCCTAGCACCATGAAGCGAAGAAACTTCGGATGGTCTACTCTGATGAGAATGTGGTAATATGCCTCTGTTAGATCCAAGGAGGCTAGAAAATCCCCCTTGCGGTACACTGCAATCACCATCCATGTTTCCATCCGAAAGTGTGACATATGCAAGGCCGCACTGACTTTTTGCAGATCTAGTATGGGCCAAAAGGAGCCCTCCTTCTTGGGAACCAGGAAGTACACAGAATACCTTCTTCGACCTTGCTCCTCCTGCTGCACCAGGATGATGGCTTTCAATCGCTTCAGCTGTGGAAGGGTGTCCCGTACTGCTGTCCTCTTGCCAGGCTAAGTGCAACGGGACACACAAAGGCCTCGTTGAGGGGTTGAGAAAATTCTAAGGCGTAGCATCCATTACTTCCAGAACCCACGGTTGGAAGTGACTCTGGTCCACTCCTCGTAAAAACGTGACAACCTGCCTCCGACAGCCACTAGGGAGGAGTAGACCAGTCCACCTACATTGGACGAATTTCCCACCTCCGGAACCCTGTCCTTCACTATCACTGGTCGGCCTACAGATTCGAAAGGACTGCTGTCTTCCTGAACCCTGCTTCTGCATGGATCCGGAAGAACCTCTATTGGAATAAAATCTCATCATCTCACAGAAGCGTGTGGTGGGAAGGTCTTCTTACTTACTTTCTTATCCTCGGGCAATCTTTTCCCTTTAGAATCCACCAAATGATTCATCAGCTTCTCCAGGTCCTCCTCAAACAACTTTCCTTTGAAGAGGAGATTACAAAGCTGTGCCTTTGACCATACATCCGCTGACCAATTACATATCCACAGGAGTCTTCAGCTACCACGACACCATATTTCTGGTCGAAGTGTGAAGCATATCATAGAGGGCATCCGCCATATAGGCCACCCCCACCTCCAACCGCGCATACTGGTCAGGATCAGCAAAGGTCCCTGATGCCTTCTCCTGCATCTTCTGCACCCAGCACAAACAAGCCCTCTGCATTAGAGTAGCGCAAACTCTAAGACTCATAACCAAGATTTCAAACAGCTTTTTTAAATCTCCAGCTTCCAATCTTGGACATCCGTCGACGCCACTGACCCTGCCACAGGAATACTTGTCTTCTTCGTCACCACCGACATCGCCTCATCCACTTTTGGAAGTTTCCAAAGCTCTAAGGTGTCCTCTGGCAGGGGATACAACATGGCCATAGCCCTGGCAACCTTCAATCCTGCCTCCGGGAACTCCCATTTCCGATCAATCAGCTTCTTAACCTTCGGTAAAGAGAAGGCCTTTGGCGATCCATGCAGTCCGTTCAATACCGGGTTTACCCCCTCGTTGTCAGAATCCTCTTGCACAACCTTGATCCCCAGCTCTTCCAGAACCTGAGGGATGAGAGGCCGCAAATCCTCCTTGTGGATTAACCTGACCACCATAAAGTCATCCCTTTCCGCCAGAGGAGCATTATCCGCATCTGGGTCACCACAGGATCCGTGCCCTGACCAATATATGGATATTGACCAGTGCCCTGGTCAATATGTGGATCCCCTGAGAATCATCGCCATCAGAAACTTCAGAGGAGTCCTCCTCTGCTCGTGATCAATCCAGGCCCAAGAGGCGCAAAATGTCCCCAACTTCGGAGGTGCCTCAGCCTAAGACGTCTTAGCCATGCCTTGGGATCTCTGGGTGGCCGACTGCTTACCTGCTAGTTCCTTCTTGATGAGATAGGCCTCATGCAATAACACCACAAAATCCACGGAAAATCCCTCACAGTTCCCTCCTCCATAGCTGCTGGTCCCGCTGACATCTCTTCACCTTCTCCAGATTCCTGATGCACTGGAGAAAGCAGGAGAGGGGAAACTCTGCACTCCCTATCTATGGCAGGACTCATGCCAGGTGGAGCCAAAATGGCTGCCACACTTTCACCCCCCCAGGGTCTGCCGCGTGGGTGCAGCATCTGCCAGCTGATCCTTCTGCCAAGGCTCCCTCGCCTCCAGACGGACAGCCGCTATAGAGAAGGGCTGCATTGAGGCAGAAACGCCTCCCCCCATAGGCCCGACACTTTCCTGCACTCCGCGGGAAGCAGCATGACCAGCTATGTGGCCCGTAGCAAAAAATAGCCCCGAGCGGGAGCGAATAAAGGCAGGCCCTGCAGCCGATGCTATCACAGCCCCAGCTGCTGAAAAACCTAAAGAGTCGCGCAGTTCCCTGTATACCCCGATGCCAAGCTGATTGCTGACCGCCGCTGCCAAGAATAGGCCTACCTGACCCTTATTCTTTTTTTTTTTCCTTCTTAAAGAAACAGCCCCCCAAGCAGCCCAGAAAACAAAAGGAAGTTATACTGTCCTGTTTCTGGGTGTTCCTGGCTGCTGCAAATGGCCGGACTGGGTGAGAGGGTCTCAGAGGGAGCAAGGGAACCAGGACCCCTGGCTTTCCCTCCCCTGGAAATCAAGGATTGAGCCTAGTCAGGGATTTTCAAACCCCTCCCCCCCCACCCTGCTCCACCAGAGGGATGGCCCATGAAAGAATCTAACACCTCTGGGACCACTGTCCTCACTTCTGGTCTTCCTTTCTAAATCTATTCTATCCTAAAAAAAAATTTTTTTATAACTAAGTTCGGGCTGCAGGTTTGTACCTCTACCATCAACTGGAGACAGAGAAATACTGAGGGACTGTAGGTGGCACTCTCGGTTAAGTAGCAGTGCCTGAAAAGTTTTTATTCTCTGTCTCATCTGCTGGTAGGGATGCAAAACCCACATATCTGGACTGAGCTGGGGTATGAACAGAAACACAGTTTCACTACCTTAAAATCATCAGACACTATTACCCTAAGGTTTCTCTCCTTAACGGTGCACATCAGCTTCTCACTGCCCATTGCTTATTGCTCCCTCGAATTTCTGCTCTCCAAATGGGCACTACACTTTTTTGCATTGAATCTTAACTGCCAAGCATTTGGCCATTCCGCAAGCTTTCTTAGATCACTTCTTCTTTTGTTTACTCCCTTAGTAGTGTCCACTCTGTTGCCAATCTTAGTGTCATCTGAAAAAAGGCAAAGCTTTCCTTTCAACCCTGTCATAATATCACTCACAAAGATTTTGAACAGAACCACCAGTTGAGGCACTCCACTCAACATCCTTCTCTCCTCTTGAGTAAATTTTACTTACTACAACCCTCTGTTGTCTATCACTCAATCAGCTTATAATTCAGTTCACCATCTTGGGACCCACTGCCAGGCTGCTCAGTTTATTAATGAGTCTTCTTTGTGGGACAATAGCAACAGCTCTGTTGAAATCCAAGTACAGTGCATCTAATGTGTTCTAATCTTCTAGTCAACCAATTGAAAAAAGTCAGATTTCTTTGATACGATCTACCTGTAGTAAAAGCATGCTCGCTCAGATTCTGCACCGGAATCACAAAGCAGGCTTTCTGCCAGCTCCTGCCACCTTTCTCCATCTAATGCAGGAAACTGCACCATATAAACAACAATCCAAAGAAATCTCATACTGTTCCCAAGGAATGCAAGACTGCAGAAAAATAAATGCAGATAAAGATCCAGTGACTAATTCTTTGCCTGCATATCATTCCCCAACAGTTGATCAGATTATAACTGTTTTACCTTTCTCTTTGTACCCTTATAATTTATATGGTTTATGCCAGTTAAACAATCCAGAGAGTGCTGGATGGTCCACAGGTGAAATACATGAAGAGGACAGATAGACAAACAAGATTATTTACTGGATACATTTATTACAGGCTAGAGGCATTGTTTGGTTCTAATAAACCAACAAAAAGATTTGTTTATTCCAAATATTCCCAGCTTTCAGAAGTTCCTTCAATCACAGCAAGGGTGAGGGGAATGATCAAGAGGTCATGTCTGAAACCAAGTGAAAGAGAGCAAAAATGTATGAGTGACTTTCTAGTCCTGCAGCAAAAAAAAAAAAAATAAACCAGCCAAAGAAGTATGGCATTGTTTTTGGGCTGTGTGTCTCCTGAGATGCTTTTGTACAAAGTCCCACTGGCGGATGTCAAATTTCTACCAAGCATCCACTAGTCCCCAAAGGTTACTATCCACTAAAAGGAGGGCCAAACCTATCCATTGTTTGTAGAGTGAGAGAGAGTAGGTCCAAGAAAGAACTGACTGAAACACGTAGGATTCTGGCCTCCTCTGCCTGCCACTGCCTGAAAGAGAAGAGATGGAGGTCACTACTACAGTTGCAGCATGTAACCAATGAAGGAACACTGTATCTTGAAACCATAACAAGGATCTGACTGATGTTAAACAATTATCTGCAAATGTTAAACATAGTAACAGTAAATATCAGGCAATAAGAATGATTTGCTCCATGATGTTGTCTCTGCTTACATTACTCTAGTTCTGGTCATCGCTTTTCCTTGCCCTTACCAGCCCTCTCTGTTTTAAGGAGATCTTCTAGCTGTCAGCTATACATGTTGGATTGCCTCCAATAAATTGCTCCTTTTTCCCTTTGCCAATAGCTGAAGAATGTGTCCAAGCCATCTTGCGGTCACCTACCACAGTGCTGTAATTATACTTGAAAACATACCAAAGCCCTGGGGTTGTTCAATCTTGCCACCTCTCCCTGGCAGCTTGACAAAGCTCAACTATCATTCCATGCAAGTCAGCTTTGTTGTCTCCATCTTTTGGAACCTCTGAAATTCCAGGTCATACTCACACCTTAACCAAGCCTCAAATGCCCTCCTGTTTCTTCCCATCTCCTCCTGCATTCTATCTGTCCTAGATATGCTTGAATTCTACTGTGATTTTGATAAGTAACACATTTCCCGATAGGCAATACATGTAACAATGTCATGCCAATAACGTTTTCCGAATCTGATAGGCTATTCTATTTTTTTTTTAGTCTTATACCCACAGAAAATACTCCTGATCTACCACAGTGCCCTCCAACACAACCTATAGATCTCTCCAAAATACAGCCAACAACTTTATCCTCGAGACACTGTGGAACCTCTCCTCCCCGGGACACATCCCAGATGGAGGGGGCACTCACACATGAAGGATGTTTCCATTCACAGAGAGCTGCTTGGTGATGCCACCTCTCCGAGGCTCAGCATCGGGAGCGAGGGTATCATGAGCGATCTTGGCCTCCAGGCAGGAAGGAAAGGGCACGGTCAGCGTGCTAGAGCCAGTCAGTCAAGGAAGGAACTATAATATTACACCACCCCCTCCCCTCTCCAAAGACCAGGTCCTCAATTTCAATTGTTTTCAATTTATAAGCCACCTCTCCCAAGGTTCAAGGCGGTCTAGAGCCAGGTGAGAGAGCTAAAAGTCTTAGGCAGCGCTGTACAGAGACACACACCGTCTCTGCTCCATGGAGTTTACTACCTAGAGAGGAGACTAAGGCAGGGCAAACAAAAGTTTCGGGATTGTACGTTTACTATAGAAAATGCCTCTCCCTCGTCTCCCGTCTCGATTAGATCGTGAGCTCCACCGAGCAAGGACCGCCTGGCACGCGTCTCCGTACAGGGCTGCGTACCTCTACCGCCACGATAAGGCGCGGTAACGGCAGTGCTGGGCATGAAGAGGGGGGGGGGGGGACGGATCGGGGATGAAGTCCGGAAAGGGAGCCTGACAAAAGGCGGGAAACGGGATTTGAATGTGACGGGAGAGGAAGTTTAGTGGAAGCGAGCCCCGCCCCCCCCCCAAAAAATAATAATAATAATAAAATATCCCGAGCCCGCCCGCCTCTCCGACATAGGATACAAAGAGAGCAGCCGCGCAGCACCTGCCATAGCAGCTCTCCAGCCCGGAAGCCCCGCCCCCTCCCCTCCGACGGTGTAAAGGGGAAACGGATCCCTCCCTGCGCTCCCCGTCACACTGCCGTGCGGAAACCAAGCCGCAGCCTCATCAGTTCCGGCCTGCACGCTCCCTGACTGCCGGCCTGGCCAATTAGCCTTCATGCTGTGGGAGGGGAGGCAGGAGGAGGGGCTTACAGACTACTCTCGGTTGTGGATCCATTCATTACTTGGCTTTCTATTTGTGGGACACTCTCTCGTAGCAGTTTACCTGAAGGAGTCTGAAAGCTTCAACCTGACAAAGGACTTCATGTACCAGAATTCCCTGCTTCATGACGGGTTTACTTACAGTCTGCAATACAGCTGTAATTAGGACATTGAGAAACTCTCTGTCAGCACATTGCACATTTTCATTTTTTTTGGCTTCGCTGTTCTTATTCTCTGATAAGCTTTCACTGCTGTAACCTAGAATAGAACAATGGATGTATTATGTGAAGGGCTGTATTACTGCAGACTCGCGAATTCCTTTCCAGAACTGCAAGTCCCAGCAGCCTCTCCTGCAGAACATGGGAGAAGTTTCACGAAAGTTCCAGGGTGTCTAGGGAGGGGGTCAGTAGCCCCTTCAGCCGGAATATGCTTGCTCAGCAATGCTTAGAACGCATGTGTAAAAGATAAGAACTGTAAAGTGCATAAGAGTCTGCTCCTGAAGGGGAGGGGCATGCAGTTGTACTGAGCCTTTGTCTTAGCTGCATCTTGCTGGCAATAAAAGTCTATCTTTACGGATCAGTTGTCTGGACCTCCTTACTGACTAAAAAGAGACGGTTACATTTGGCGAGCCTCAGCCAGGAGGTACCGGGGACGCTATTTTAGCCCCCCAGTTGGTCCAGGGGATTTTGTGGCGGAGCGATCCCCCAGACTTGCCTGGTGAGTGGCCACCGCTGAGTTCAGTGATCAGGTATCTGAGGGGGTCATTCCACGGAGATCCTCTGAGACCTTTGGGCTGGTGATCTGGGAAGAAGGCTTTCGTGACGATCGGAAGAACCCTGCAGGCGAGTATTATGGGAATGATGGGAAAAGTGAAGAATAGCTAAAAGAGTAGCAAATAACCGGTCCATCCGTGAGGGGACCGAGGGGGCTTTGATCACACCCCAAGCGGTGGTTTGGTAGGAATTGCATTCCGAAAGCCACGCGCATAAAAAGAGGAAAAAGAAGTAACGCATACGATAGTGGGAATAGGTTTCTTGTTGTGTGAAAGTGACCCTTTTGTGTCTGACGGATACGGACCCCTTACCTATCCGTCTTCCCTTCCCTCCTTTGTCTGTGACTCTATCCTAATGGGAGGGGGCGGTTCTACTCCATTAAAAATCATGACGGAACACTATAGGGAAGTGTTCGATAGACATAAATGTACTAAACCCGGAATGATTCAACAATGTACCCATAGGTGGCCCAGTTTGTGTGTAAATTGGCCTCCGGTAGGAACTTTCGATTTCCAAACGGCCACAAGGGTCCAGAATATAGTTATACAAGAAGGGAATCCGGGTTGCCCTGAGGATATACCGTACATAACCGCTTGGATTGCAGTTATTGAAAATCCTCCGTCGTGGGCAAAGAAGCTAGTAGAGGGAGCCGCCCTCGTAATGGTAACTCAAGTACGCAAAATGGGGAACCGGAAGTCCCCAGTGTCTGTCTGTCTGTAAGGTACCTGTAAAAAAAAAAAAAAAAAAAAAAAAATTCTACTGTGGTAGATCGGTTAGACAAATTTCTTTTTGTGATCAAATGCATTATTTCTTTTGATCTACTCTGGTGATGCAGACTATTTTTACTTAAGGAAAACTTATTAAAAGTGATTGTGAATTATTTATCTGTATATGTGTGCTGAACAGCATAATTAAGGATTGTAATGTATGTAACTGCTATCTGTGAATTGCAAGCACATGTACCAGGGATTTTTAATTGTTTTAAACCCTAATAAGAAGAGATTTTGGTTTACAGATGCTGCACAAGACTACTATACAACAAATTAATGTACAGTGTTAAGTTAAAATACTGATTTGATTGCTGAAGAATGCATTTACTGGTGTTGAAGTTTAGAACTTGATGGCAGTTAAGGGTTAACGGCAGAGATAATTACAGGAGAGAGGAGGGGATCGAGCCAGAGAGAGAAGAGAAAGAAAAAAAAAAAAAAAAAAAGGACATTGGGCTAGCCTGGGTAATGAAGACAAAGAGAGAGAAAAATTGTTTGTTTGTTTTAACAGAACATTATTGAAAGTTAGTTGATGGTGTGCGTATGTGAATAAAGATAGAATTGTGGCTGTTTCACAGAAGTTGAAGTTTTTGTAGCTCAGAGTTTCTGCTGATTAAATTTATTCTCCAAGGTCCTTGCTAAAACTGTCTGTAATCTGACAAAGGATTGCTACTTGCAAAGAAATACCAGAACCAAGGGTCCCTTACAAATCATTTAGTGCCTTATGATGCAGGCTGTTTTTAAGACATTTTATAGCAGCAAATTAATTGTTACAGTACAAAGTGGAATGGTGGTGCGTCCCACTGCGTGTCAGTACGTAGTGCGTAGGCATTCAATATGGCTGTGCGTTTCAGTGCTGGCATTGCTAATCAGAAGTTTTAGTTTTCTCATATCTTCTATCCCAGTGTCCTCCCTATGCTTATCTTTCTATTCTCTAATACCATGTTAATTATTGTTCTTACTTGTCTCCTATATATTATCTGTTATTTAAAAGTTACATTGGAACGCATGATAAAGTATGAACTCTCTTTTGCTGACGCAGTTTATTTTGAAGCTGTCTCTGGGAAATTTAGAGAAATGATTAAGAATGGGTTCTTTGTTAAAGTTTTTCTTGTTGCTTCTTTGGCTAGCAGTAGTTAAATATGCAGAGCTACTCCCTGTTTTAAGGAACTGGCAAGATAAGACAGCCAAGCATGTGCAGCGCTGACTGTGGGAATTACAGGATGCCGTTTGTAAAAAAAAAAAAAAAAAAAAAAACCGGAGAAAACAAAGACTTAATATTAAAAATTTTGATTCAGTGGCAGGCGCAAGATAAGGATTATTGGAAGTTGTGGGCAAGAGAAGGGGCCACTATGCAAGATTAGGAACAAGAGCAAATATGAGTCGGCCCAAATGATAAAGTAGTAGCCCCCCCCCCCCCACACACATATATATATATATATATATATTGCAGTTATGTTCTTTGACCACTGGTGGGGGCTGGGCTCTGGCTATTACCATATGTTCTTAGTGTTTGCAATGTAATTGATACAAGGCTTCCAAGGGTTTGATCATCACTCCTGCACACCTAAAGCGCCCCCCCTGGATCCTTGCCTGCAGGTCCAGGTTGACTTTATTGAATTAACCCAATGCCAAACTTACAAGTATGAAGGAAGCAATGTTTTGCAGCTTCTCAGCCTCGTCAGAATTGATTTGCCTCCAGGCGCAGGTCACCTATTCAATTTCCAGATGGACTGGATCTTTTCATCGTATTTTGAGATGTATGGGAACAGGGATCAGGAAGAGAAGAAAAGGGCCCGTCCCTGCAACCAGGAACTTAATAATAGACCTGACATCCGAAAGAACCTGCAGAAGGCCGAAGGCTTTGAGGGCATGAGCCTCAGCCAGTTAAAAGCTATAGCAGACCAGGTATGTGGAAATAGAGAAGTGGAAGAGAAAAGAGAGAAGCAAGTAGACATATGAAGGAGAAAGTGACTGTTAGCCGCCGCTCTCGAGGACACTCGGACGGGAAGGAGCCAAGACAATGGCAGACCGCGAAGAGGAGGGGGAACAAGACCCCCTTTGGAAAAGAATCAGTGTGCGTACTGCAAAAATGAAGGCCATTGGAAGAGAGACTGTGAAGAATGGCAAAAGAAATACGGGAGCCCTGCAGTGAATACTAACGACAAAAATGGACCTGCACCGAGACAAAGGGGCCGAGGAGGAAGGAGATCGGACAACCCCCACTGGCAGATGGCGGGGGAGGCGACAAGGAGCATACAGCCTGAAGAGACCGGGAGGGAAGAATCCCCACTGACCCTCTGGTGGAGATCCACGAGGTAACAACAAAAATCAGGGGCCTGTTGGACTCAGAGGCCAACGATCTGTCATGACTGCACCAATCGGCCCCCCCGACGAAAGAGACTGTTTCTATAGTGGGTGCCTCAGGTCAGGTACTCACTGCCCCTCTGCAGAAAGAATGAACTATACAAGTAGGCGGGACCATGGTATCCCTTATCGGATGGAACCTGCTGTGTAAGCCTCAGACCACATTGAGAGTTCAACCAACAGGGGAAGTTAAAGCCTCCTTCGGGGACCATCCATTGATACTCATCTGTCCCCTCCAAGAAGAATGGAGACTACATCTTCCCATAGTCGAACGAACCATCGAACATCGATATGAAAACAACACCCCCCTCAACAAAAACGAAGACAACTGATGGATAGTGTACCCCAAGTATGGTCCGAACAGAACCCGGGAGGAATAGCTATCGACGCTACCCCCATATGGATAGAGATGAAACAGAATGCACAGGTGATTAATCAACCTCAATACCCCATTCCATATATGGCCAGGCAAGGAATCCAGATACATCTGCAAAGACTGTATGATTTGGGCATTCTTCGGCGAATCCGATCTGCTTGGAACACCCCTTTGTTGCCCGTAAAGAAGCCTGGATCTAATGACTATCGACCAGTACAAGACTTAAGAAAAGTGAATAGTCAAGTAGAAGATCTAGTAGCCCTAGTACCAAATCCATATTCAATCCTTGCCCAAGTCTCTCCTGCATCAAAGTGGTACAGTGTCATTGATCTCAAAGATGCCTTCTTCTCCGTCCCGGTGGCGGAGGAATGTCAAAAGATTTTTGCTTTCACATGGGAAAATGCAGATACTGGAGTAAAGCAGCAGTACACATGGACTAGGTTGCCTCAAGGGTATAGGCACTCACCTACGCTGTTCGGTGAGCAACTGGCAAAAGATTTAAAGATGTATCAAGTAAAGTATGGGCCAGTCATACAATACGTGGATGACCTTCTGTTGTTTCGAGAGACGTACCTCGAATGTGCGGTATCCACTCTTCAGCTGCTAAAGACGTTGTACTCAAAAGGGTATCGTGCAAGTAAAAAGAAAGCGCAAATCTGTGAATTGGAAGTAGAGTATTTAGGCTTCCAAATACGTGGAGGAACCCGATGTCTGGGGATTTCTCGCACCAGTTCTATAAGAGATCAACCTGTACCCACTTGCAAGAAAGAGCTCCGGGCGTTCCTTGGAGCTGCAGGATACTGTAGGCTGTGGATTGCTAACTATGCAGTTATTGCCCAACCCCTATACGACAAGCTGCGGGGTAAAGAAGCAGAATCTCAACCCTTCCAGTGGGAAGGAAACGAGCTGGCAAGCTTACGTCGACTAAAAGAAGCCTTAATTGAACCACCTGCTTTAGGATTGCCAGATGTGATGAAACCATTCCATCTATTCGTCGACGAGAAAAAAGGCATGGCCATCGGGGTATTGACTCAAAGTTTAGGATCATGGGAACGACCTGTTGCATATCTGTCAAAAGGAATGGACAATGTTGCAAAAGGATGGCCTGGTTGCCTTCGAAGCATTGCTGCTGCATGCTTACTGATACCCGAAGCTGTTAAGCTAACGTTTGGACAAATACAATTGAATCTAGAAGAGTCAGCTCGGCAGGGAACTGGGGCAGATGGTGATCCCGAAGAGGCAGTAAGGGAGTTCGCCCCACGTGTAGATCCAGCCTGGAATTACCAGACCTCAGTAGGGCGCGAGCGTATTGCTGCTTATCAAAAAGCATTTCTTGAAGCATTGAAGAAGGGAAAAAAGAAAGTCGTAAACATGGGGAAGATCCAGGATGTGATACAGAAAAAGGATGAGTCCCCCGGAGATTTTCTGGAGCGGTTGATGGACGCCTACCGACGATACAGTCCATTTGATCCAGAAGATTCCAAGAATCACCTCATCTTAGTGATGAACTTTGTCGGACAATCCTGTCCGGACATTCGCCGGAAATTACAGAAAGCAGAAGGATTCGAGGGAATGATTATCAGCCAACTAAAAGCAATGGCAGATAAGGTCTATGTACACCGAGAACCGGACGGAGAAAAGAAGGACAAAAAGGAAAGTGGTCGAAAGTTAAGAGAAAGTGTTAGTTTGCTAGCCACAGCTCTGGAAGAGACTAATTTTGGGAATTTGTCCAGGCACTATCAAGGATACCCTGGACATGGAGGAAGAGGCAGATCGCCCTTTAGAGGGCCATCTAGAGGAAGACCGAGTAGAGGAGGACCGTTTGGAGGCGGAAGAATGACGTTAGGAATTAATCAATGTACATTTTGTAGAAAAGAAGGACACTGAAAGTCTGAGTGTCCGGAGTTCCTGCAAACGAAGCAGGAAGGATGCACTCCGTCCAAACCAAAGGAAGCTGAATGGCAGATGACCGTGGGTGAAACATCCGGCGAAGAAAATGAAGCATGACTAGATAAGGAGAATCTTCCCCTTGATCCTTTGGTGGAAATCAAAGTGGGAACCACGACATTTACAGGATTGCTGGACACTGGAGCGCAGCGATCAGTTATGGCAACTGCTAGAACCACGCCCACTGCAAGGAACATCTCTATAGTCGGAGCCTCTGGAAAGCCACTGGCAGCTCCCAATCCAGTCACCCATAATTGTGAAGAAGTTATGGCTACAGTACATTCCAGTCGACCTGATTTACGCAACCAACCCTGGCAAGGAGCATGGACTTTATTCACTGATGGAAGCAGCCAGGTTATAAATGGAATCAGGGTCGCTGGGTATGCTGTAGTCTCCGAGGATGACATTGTTGAAGCCGAACCCTTACCCCCAGGGACATCAGCGCAAAAAGCTGAACTAACTGCGCTCACAAGAGCTCTGCAGTTGGCAGAAGGAAAAACTGTAAATATCTATACAGACTCTAAATATGCCTTCCTTACAATTCAAGTGCATGGAGCATTATAGAGGGAAAACAATTGAACAATGCATCAGAAGTACGTGAATTACTAGACGCAGTTTGGCTACCTCGCAAGGTGGCTGTAATGCATTGAAAAGCACACACCAGGAAATCAAACCCTATTGTCAAGGAAATCAGAGAGCAGATGAAGCAGCAAAAAGGGGCAACTCGGGAACCCTTCCAAGCAGTATTAATTGCATCGAATCATCAGGCTTCAGGCAGTCCTGGAGCTCATCACCAACGACTGCTTTCGCTCTTAAACTCTGGGCAAAACAAAATACCAAAATTATGACTGCAGTGTACCAGAATAGATTGGTTTTAGATTACCTTCTGGCCCAGGAAGGAGGGTTTGTGGAACATTTAACCTCTCCAATTGTTGTTTACAGGTAGATGACCAAAACAAGGTTATCCAAGACATCACTGATCGCATGGTCAAGATGGCACACATCCCTGTCCAGCAATGGAATAGTGCTTGGGACTGGACCAATGGATTCCGTGGTTGGTTTTCCATGATCGGTGGATTTAAGAGCTTGTTTGTTATCCCAGCCAGTTTAATTCTGTTTTGTCTTTTAGGACCCTGAATTATTCCTTTCTTGCTTAAATCGCCTTCGTCGGATGATGGAGGACATTGCTGAACGCAATACAGCCACGCAGCTCATATCACTGTACATGTATTCCTCTGAGCCTATAGAACCTGTTTAACCATCCTCATGTTTTATCCTGGGCCATCTTCCCATACATGACAAGTTCGGGCTACAAAGGGGGGTGGAGCCATTAGGGCCCATCCGTCTCAAACCCGTGAAGAAACCATCGGACTGTTTGGGAAATTAGGGCCCCCTGAGAACTCAAATTGCTAATTTTTCTTGTTTCTGTTTCTTTCAGCTCCACAGTTGCGTTGTGATGGTGTGATACTTTTCATAGAGAATGATAAGTATCAAAGGGGGGAATGAAGGAGTCTGAAAGCTTCAACCTGACAAAGGACTTCATGTACCAGAATTCCCTGCTTCATGACGGGTTTACTTACAGTCTGCAATACAGCTGTAATTAGGACATTGAGAAACTCTCTGTCAGCACATTGCACATTTTCATTTTTTTTGGCTTCGCTGTTCTTATTCTCTGATAAGCTTTCACTGCTGTAACCTAGAATAGAACAATGGATGTATTATGTGAAGGGCTGTATTACTGCAGACTCGCGAATTCCTTTCCAGAACTGCAAGTCCCAGCAGCCTCTCCTGCAGAACATGGGAGAAGTTTCACGAAAGTTCCAGGGTGTCTAGGGAGGGGGTCAGTAGCCCCTTCAGCCGGAATATGCTTGCTCAGCAATGCTTAGAACGCATGTGTAAAAGATAAGAACTGTAAAGTGCATAAGAGTCTGCTCCTGAAGGGGAGGGGCATGCAGTTGTACTGAGCCTTTGTCTTAGCTGCATCTTGCTGGCAATAAAAGTCTATCTTTACGGATCAGTTGTCTGGACCTCCTTACTGACTAAAAAGAGACGGTTACATACCTATTACCTATTATTATACAGATCTTCTAAGAGTTTCGTGAGACCGCAGGCCTGAAGATTAATTTTATTAAGACTTGACCCACGGTTGCGGGAATCTTGGGAGGGGCCCTTTCCTCTTACTTGGGCTTTAAATAAGATTAAGTACCTGGGTGTGAGGATCCCCCCGAGACCTGAAATTGCTGAACAAGCTAAATATTAAGGAGATTGTTGCACATACCCGGTCGCAGTTGACAGCGTGGCAACCTCTTCCTTTGACGCCTTTTTTGGAAGATGTGCACTTTTAAAGATGCTGATCGTGCCTAGATTACTATTGGGCAGATACCGTACAGTGCGCTCCAGCGATTTTTACTGTATCGGCCTGGACATAAGTTGCAAATGTTAGCATGCTGGCTTACGGCAAGCGATCTCCATAAGCTACGCTCCTCTTTTTTGTCGTTTATTTGGAATGGTAAAAAAGCACGAATAAGTCGTGCTAAGTTTGAATGCTCTAAGGAAGCCAGAGACTTGGACCTCCCTGATTTGCGCTTGTACAATGCCACCTGTCAATTGCAATTTTAGGGGAGTGGTTGACTGGTCAATATTCGTATTGTGAGGCAGGCTTATTGCCCAGGATGCTGGCTCCCTGGTCTCCTGTGTATCTCATTCAAGCCCAACCTGGGGAGCTATGAAAACTGACGTTCCCTAAGACTCTGCTATACCCATGTGTGTGGGCTTGGAGATGGCTTTGGAAAACATGGGGTTTTGAAGGGGGGGGGGGGGGGAAATCGGTCTCTAGTACTTCCACTGGTCAATAACCCAGGTTTTCTCCCAGGCCAGGAGTACAGCCTTATTTTTTCTGAGTGGGCTATGCTGGGAATTCATTTTATTCTCCACCTATATGAGGAGAAAACTCTGGTTCTTTCTTTCTTTCTTTCACTTCGTTGACTCAAAAGTTGCAGATTCCACCTTGACAATTTTTTGCTCATTTCCAAGCCCGTCACTTTGAGCTCTTTTTACTGGGATGTTGAATCATTTCCCTCTGAAGTCCTTTTACTGATATTATTCAGGACATATCACTCACGAAAACCTCTACTGCTGGCTGGCATAAGCTGGGCAAACAAAGGGTGCAGACCTGATTCCTTGAACCTCTCACTAGCTATTTGTCCACTGCCTTAGGCGAATCAATTTCTGCGGATTTTTTGTCGTTGTTTAAGCATTGCACTGCCGCAACCCGGATTTTAGTCTCTGGGAATTGAAATTTAAGCTGTTGCATCATGCTTACCTTGACAACATGCGGAGGTATAGAATGGGTCTGACTTCCTCTCCCCTGTGTATTAAGTGCAGGAAGGAGGATGGATCCTTAATTCACCATTTTTTGACCTGTCCCAGTTTAGATATGTTTTGGAATACAGTGTTATCCACTATTCATAAGTGCACTGGTATAGAGGCTTTGAAAAACAGCTGCTGCCTTCTTTTATCTGGGGTATTAGAAGGGACTGTCACTAAGGGTGCATCACGTAACAGATTTACTCGCTTTGCTGTATTATTGGCTTGTCGTAACATTCTGTCTGTGTGGTCTGAAGAAGCCCCATCACCTTCAGCATCCTGGTATCAGCATATGGCTTTAACTATGCAAATGGAGTGGCTGGATGCTATATTTGGAAAGCATAGGCCTGATGAGGCATATTGCACAGTATGGACATCCTTCTTTCAGTTATTGCCCTTGGATATTCAACAGAGCTTCTTGAACACAGGATAAGTGTCACTGGTTAGGGAAACCTTCAGGACCTCCAGAGGGGGGCCAATGTTTACTGCTTATTGTTTCCTATTCATAGTTTCCATGGCAGGACCATGCTATCTATCTTCACATTACATTGTTGTCTTTTTGGTTTCTGGTGTCTTCCTCCTGCTAAGGTAACCATACATGTTTCCTTGGGGGGGGGGGGGGGGGGGGATTAGGCTAGATCCCAGCACTAGCATTAGAGGCAGAAGGGGATGACAGGTTTAGATGCTGGGGCCTGGATGTTTGTGGTTGGGTGTAGTGTGAGTGTTGTTTCTGGGGAGGGATCTATAGAGGCTTATTGTAGACAGGGGTAGACTCAAAACGGAGAAGGTTGCACTTCTGGAATTCTGAATAGCTAAATATTGGAGAAATTACTTACGTGATACTTTCATTTTCCTTAGTGGAGACAGATGGACTCAGGACCAATGGGTATAGTGTGCTCCTGGTAGCAGATGGAGACGGAGTCAGATTTCAGTCGGACGTCAGCACTACATATACCCGTGCAGGAAGTTCTGCTCTTCACTATTCTCCTCGAAAAGCAATAGTGGATATATGTGTGTTTGGATAACTTAACTTGAACTAGTTGACGTGAATTGTAGCTGGAGACAGCCAGTGTCGTCAACCAAGAAACGCAGACACCCAGTAACTATGGGTGTCTTAACTGGGGGTCAGTCTGGCTTACCCGTGCTTGTCTTGCTCTCAGGGATTGTCACCCGAGATTTCCGTATTTTGAGGCAGCCGTGGGCAGGATACAGAGTCCATCTGTCTACACTAAGGAAAATGAAATTATCAGGTAAGTAATTTCTCCATTTCCTAGCATGTAGCAGATGGACTCAGGACAAATGGGATGTACAAAAGCTACTCCCAAACTGGGTAGGGGTTTGCCTGTGGCCCACTTAGTACTGCCCTAGCGAATGCTGTGTCCTCCCTGGCCTGAACATCCAGGTGGTAGAACCTCGAGAAGGTGTGAATGGAGGACCATGTCGCCACCCGACAGATCTCGGCGGGTGACAGCATCTTGGTTTCTGCCCAGGACACTGCCTGGGCCCTTGTGGAATGGGCCTTGACTTGTAGATGTGGAGGCTTGCCTGCCTCTACGTAGGCCACTTTGGTTACTTCTTTGATTCAGTGGGCTATGGTTGCCTGTGAGGCTGCTTCCCCTTGTTTCTGCCCGCTGTGAAGGATGAATAGGTGGTCCGTCTTTCGTACGGATTCCGATCTTCCAGATAGCGGACTAGGAGTCTGCCAAAGTTAAGATGGCATAGGCGGCGTGAGTCTTCAGAGTCCTTATTCTCGTCTGGAGCTGGCAGTGAGATGGTTTGGTTTAGAAGGAAATGAGAAACCACCTTTGGAAGGAAGGAGGGGACAGTGCGTAGCTGTATGGATCCCGGTGTGAATCTGAGGAACGGTTCCCGGCAGGATAGCGCTTGAAGTTCAGAAATGCGACAGCCTGAACATATTGCAACTAGGAATGCAGTCTTCAAGGTCAGAAGCCGTAGGGCCAGACCACGTGTAGGTTTGAAGGAAGCTCCTGCTAGGAAGTAGAGTACTAGATTGAGATTCCATAGCGGTACCGGCCACGTTAGTGGTGGTCGGATTTGCTTGACCCCTCTCAGGAAGTGGGAGAATTTTGAAGAAGGTTCAACTGGCCGCGCTGGCCTGCTTCAGAGCCAAAGTGGACGGCATCAGTCTATCTTCCCATCCAGACGTCTCCCGCAAATCCGACCACCACTAAAGTGGCCGGTACCCCTATGGAATCTCAATCTAGTACTCGACTTCCTAGTGGGAGCTTCCTTCAAACCTACACGCAGTCTGTCCCTACGGCTCCTGACCTTGAAGACTGCATTCCTAGTCTCTCTCAACTTCATCTTCTTCAGGCCGTCCTGCAGGAATTCCAGGATCATGGGAATTTTGACTGTCCGCGGAAGGATGTCGCAGTCTTCACACCAGGCTTCGAATATTTTCTCGTATATAAGTTAATGGTGTGAAAAACTTGTGTGCTCGGAGCAAGGTGTCAATTACTGCCCTCGAGTATCCGCTCTTCTTCAGGTGAGTCCTCTCAATGGCCAGACCGTAAGAGAGAATCGAATTGGATCTTCATGGAGGATCAGTCCTTGCTGGAGCAGGTCCCTGTGTGGAGGTAGACAAAGGGGGTTCCCTGCTAGAAGTCTTTGCATGTCTGCATACCACGGCCTTCTTGGCCAGTCCAGGGCCACTAGAAGTACTAGCCCCCTGTGGTGTTCTATCTTGTGGATGATCCCGCCCAGTAGTGGCCATGTAGGAAAGGCATACAGCAGGTCTTCCTGTGGCCAAGTTTGGACGAGGGCGTCGATCCCCTGGGATTGAGGGTCTGTGACTGAAGAACTTGGGAACTTGGGCGTTGGACTGGGTTGCCAGAAGATCCATGGCTAGGGTTCCCCAGCGGTCTATTATCAACTGGAAGGCTGTGGATGACAGCCTCCATTCCCCTGGGTCTAGACTTTCTCTGCTGAGGTAATCCACAGTGATGTTGTCTTTTCCCACGATGTGGGTGGCCAAGATCCTTTGCAGGTTTGCTTCCACCCACGTCATCAGGTTGTCTATTTACATGGACACCTGTTGGCTTCTGGTTCCTCCCTGGGGTTTGATGTACGCCACTGTTGTGGCGTTGTCCGACATGACTCTGACAGCTTCTCCTTGGAGTCTGTAACTGAATCGTAGGCAGGCTAGTCTGACTGCCTGGGCTTCCAGTTGGTTGATGTTCCATCCCGACTCGTCCTTGTCCCATTGCCCCTGGGCCGTCAGTTCCTGACAGTGGGCTCCCCACCCTCGTAGGCTTGCATCTGTGATGAGCAAGACCCAGGTCGGTGGGGATAGTCTTACTCCCTTGCTCAGATGGTCTTCTTGTAGCCACCATAGGAGTTGGGTCCGTACCTCCGCCGGCAACTGGAGGTGGACAGTGTAGTCCTGGGACATCGGGTTCCATCGTGACAGTAGGGAACCTTGTAGTGGTTGCATGTGGGCCCTTGCCCATGGTATGACTTCTAGGGTTGATGTCATGAGTCTGAGGACTTGGAGGTAGTTCCATACCATGGGGCGAATGCTGTTCAACAGTTTTCTCAGCTGGTCCATCAATTTCCTTCTCCTTGTAACGGGAAGGATGACCTTGTCCTGTTGGGGTCGAACCGGACTCCCAGGTATTCTAGAGATTGGGAGGGCTGCAGACAGCTCTTGGTTGTGTTGATGACCCACCCAAGGTTTTGCAGTAGGTTCTTGACTCTGGAGGTCACCTGATGGCTTTCTTCTGGAGATTTTGCTCTGATCAGCCAATCGTCCAGGTATGGGTGTATGAGGATTCCTTCTTTCCTCATGTCGCTGCCACTACCACCATGATTTAGTGAATGTCCGAGGGGCAGTGGCTAGTCCGAAGGGTAGCGCTCGGAACTGGTAGTGGTGTTCCCTGATCGCGAAGCATAGGAAGCGCTGGTGGTCATGATGAACCGGGATGTGCAGATAGGCTTCTGACAGATCCAGGGAGGTCAGGAATTGTCCCGGCTGTACTGCCTTTATGACCGAATATAGGGTTTCCATGCGGAAGTGTTGTATCCTCAGGTAGCGGTTGACCGATTTGAGGTCCAGGATGGGCCAGAACGTTCCCTCTTTCTTGGAGATGATAAAGTAGATGGAATAGTGCCTAGTATTTTGTTGGTGCTTGGGCTCTCCCTAGAGCAAAATTGCTCTAGGGAGAGCAATTTTGTCAATGTGGTTTCCACTGCCATCCTCTTGGAGGGGGAGTGGCAAGGAGATTTCACAAACTTGTCTAGAGGGATGCTGTGGAAGTCCAGATAGTATCCCTCTCAAATGGTGGTTAGGACCCACTTGTCCGATGTTATCTCAACCCATCTTCGGTAGACTAGGGCAAGCCTGCCCCCTATGGCTTCTTCCTGTGGATGGGTCTGTTGATTCTCATTGTGGGGTGCGGCTGGGGCCTGGACCTGCGCCGGCTCCCCTCTTGTTATGTTTGTTCCAAAAGGACTGGCCCCTGCCTGCAGGGCGAGGCACTTGGTATGTATTCTTGTACGGTCTAAAGCGCTGTGCTCCTCTGCCCTTGGATGTTCGGGGAGAGGGACGCTGACTTCTTTTGTTCTTGTCCACCGGTAGCCGAGGTACTGGGGATTCGCACCATTTGTCGGCTAACTTCTCCAGTTTGCTTTCAAACAGGAGGGGCTCCTTTTAAAGGGCATTCTCATGAGTTTCATCTTGGAGGTCACGTCGGCTGACCAGCTTCAGAGCCAGAGTTGCCTTCTGGCTGCCACAATGGATGAGACGCCCCTGGCTGAGGTGCGCACCAGATTGGACATCGCATCCATGAGGAAGGATATCACTGGTTCTCATGTTTTGATGGGCGAGGTAGCGTTCCTGGCAAGTGATAAGCAGGCATGTGTCACCACGGCACAGCAGGCAGTGATCTGTAGTGACATAGCTGCTGCAAATGACTGCTTAAGGATGGATTCCTGATGTCTGTCCTGGACATCATTGAGTGCCGTTCCTCCTTCGACTGGAATGGTAGTGCGTTTTGTGACAGCGCAGACCATGGCGTCCACTTTGGGAAACACCAGGAGTTCTTTGGCTGAGGGATCCAATGGGTATAGGGCTTCTAGGGCCCATCCTCCTTTGAAATTGGCCTCCGGAGCATTCCATTCCAGGTCGATCAGTTGTTGTATGGCTTGTAGCAACGGGAAATGGCGTGAGGCTTGACGGAGCCCAACCAGAAGAGGGTTTGTCTTTGGTTCCACTGTGGCGCTTGTGCTTGGGATGGCCAGTTCCTTCAGGCTCAGAGACACGAGGTCTGGTAACTCGTCTCTGGAGAAGAAACGCATCATGGTACGGTATGGTTCCATTCCTGGAGGGATTTCTCCTTCCTTCAGGGAGTCTGGTTCTTCCTCTGAGGTGTCCGTGTCCCCTAAGAGGAGGCTTTTATCCAGAGGGGGCATGTCTCGGGGAGGCCGAGAAGGGCCTGGAAGGTTTTGGTCTTCTGATGGAGGCTGTGGCTGTATCGCCGGTGGCATTGATTGTGCCTGGACAAAGGTTTGCAGCCCTTTGAAGAATTCTACCCAGGAAAAGGCTCCTGGGTCCATATTGAAGCCAGCGGTGTTCCCCGAGGGGCCGAGCCGGGGATAGAGCGGTCCGGGGTACTATCGATGGAGCCGGATTCCTCTACTGGCCGGGAGGGGGGGCCTTGTCCTGGTGTCCCCAGGGCCACCTCACACTGTTGGCACAGGGAGAGTCCTCCTTGTGTTGTGCAGCTCTTAGGTGGCAGGCTGGGCAGAGGACTTGTGACTTGGCTTTCTTGGCCGGTGGTGCCATGGTTTGGATACGTAGGGTAGTTCAAGACTGGTCTGTGCGTTTATATGCGCGCACCGGGCGGCTTAGATATGCATTCCATGGGCATCGAAGATGTGCGTGCAAACTGCGAAGATATGCGTGCAGGCCGCTATGTGCGCTTATGGAGATGCACGCGCCGCTATACGCACAGGCTTAACTTGTGCGCTTGGCGCCGTTGGGCGTGTCGCTATGCGACCGGCACCCTAGTGCGTGACGCTGTGTGCCCGGTGTAGATGCGAGTGCCGCTATGTGCACAAGTAGGTTATGTGCCCGGCTCGCCGCTGTGGTCACAGCTCAGTTAAGCAGACAGTACAGCGATTGAGGGGGGGAAATTGCGCCGATGACCACTCGGGCAAGATGGCGACACCTCCCCCCCCCCCCCCCCCCCCGGAGGGTCTCCACGTGGGAGGACCCTCATACTGGATCGGGGTCTAGCTCGTACGGGGCTGATCAACCCGATAGGACAAACACCGACTGGCGATCTGTGCGGCTATCCGAGCCTCGGAGACCGGAGACTTTAAGAAAGTTTTCTACCTTACCTTGTCTCGGCGTTTCCCGGTCTCCGGCTGCGGGGGGAGAGGGAAAAGTACCTTCACTGTCGTGCTCGGTATTGCACCCACTGCCTCTCAGCCACTCCCATTCCTGGGGGCTAAGTCCATGCCGGGAACCGGCTACCGGACCGAGGCTCACCTCTGAGGGATCTCGGAAATCACCTCAGAAATTCTCAACTGGGGGAGGGACCCTTAGGTATCTCCGCAGGAGAGCGGGGCTCGTCTGTAAAGATTATTTCTTCTTTGGTTTGGATTTTCTAACGCTGTGCAAGTGTGTGTATAGTCCCGAAGTGCTAAGGAGATGGAGAAATACTGAAGAGCAGAGCTTCCTGCACAGGTTTATGTAGTGCTGATGTCAGATTGAAATCTGACTCCGTCTCCAGCTGCTATCAGGAGTACACTTTACCCATTGGTCCTGAGTCCATCTGCTACATGCTAGGAAAGGGCAGTTTGGGATACACAAATGGAAGCGTGTATCGTATTATACTGTACATATAATATCTTTTGTATTTAGCTCTGTATCCCAATTTGTTCTCTTTTTGATTAACTGTTTATATGCTTTGTTTTGCCATGTGTACTCTTATATGATTCCTAACGGGATTTCTGTTATTACTGCTCCCGTCAGTCAAAAATTATTACAACAAAAAAATAATATATATAAAAGATTTAATACCTGGACTGAGGATGGAACACTTGAGGTTATGATGATTCAATTAAGATAAATTGGCTTATGTTTTACTAGTAGATACTGGGCAGTGGCCTAGGTAAGACTTATAATACCTGATATAATACTAAAATCATTTAAATCTAACACTAGATTTTAAGTAAGAACTGAGTAAAAAAAGATAAATATAAAATAGGTTAATGCTGAGATTTAAAGCCTGCTAGAGGGTTAGATATAATTGTATTGGAGGATCTCAAAAGTCCTGCTTTTTTGGTCACGTCAGTCGCAAATTTTCTGGTGCACTACCAACTTCAGTAGTCACCCTACACCCCTGGTGTTACAATGGGAAAAAGTTGAGAACTACTGCTCTAAAATCCATCATACCCACTATACACCCCATCTCAGAACCGCGATCTAGTAAGCTCTCAGTCCCATCTTCTTCCCTATACATTGAAGCCCTCTTCCAACAGCAGCACAATAGAGGACCCCCAATTCCTTAAAACATCCAAATCTGGTGTGGTGGGCTGAGTGTGTGTGTGTGTGTGTGTGTGTGTCTATGTGAGTGGGTGATGTGGATGTCTGTCTCAGAGAATGAAAGGCTTAGGGGGTTATATGTGTTCATGTGTGCGCCTCTGTGAATGGAGGATGAGTTTGTCAGAATTTGGTAGTCTGAGTAAGGGAAGTGGAATTGTTTATGTGGGTGGACTGTATGTGAGTGAATGGTCCCCTACTTTCCTCCTTGTGCTGAACACTCTGCCATGTTCTCTCCTTTTCTCCCCTTTTCATCCCACCACCCACAGCCATGGTACTATGCTTCCTCTGTATCCCCAGATGCCTGTTAGTCAAAAGCCCAGCCCCCAGATGACCACCTGATCATTTGATCTGCAGAGCCATTGGCCATCCTTCCCGTTCTCACCTTCCTTGGGGGGCACTGAGCCAGCTGCATGGTGATGGGACTAGAGCCATGTTGGCTGTGGGCATCATGCTGGGGCCTAGAAAGGAGGGTGGCAGTAGCAGTGGTTACAGCTCTGGCCAGATGCTGCAGGGGTAGATATTCCTGGAGGTGGCCAGGCACTGCAGGTCAGAGCCGTGTGTTGTCACCTGCCTTCTCCATGTGTCTGCCCCTGGGGGACTCGGGGGATATGGCAGGATGGTGTGTTTGTAATGCTCTCTTTTCCACTCACATCCCCACACGTTCTCTCTGCTTTCTTCCCGTCTCTCACCCCTTTCCTCCACCATCCTCTCCCTCACACTTCCCTTTGCCTCTCTCATCTTCTTACTTCTTTTCCCTCTTCACTTCCCTCCCCAACTCTTCCTTTCCTGTTTTCTCACCCTTCACTTTCCCGTCCCCTTCTCACCCCTTCTCCTCTCCCACCACACTACCTTCTCCTTCTGCTTACCTCTCCTCTTCAGTATCCTCTCATGACCCTTCAAACTCAGTGGAGCTGCTTCTGCTGCTGGCAGAAGGTATGGATCCCGCCAGCTTTGCCTTCTCTGCTGTGCCAAAGTCAGAACTGGTAAACTAAATTCAAGATACAAATATGTTGAGGTCAAGCAGAGAGAATGAGCCATTCCAGGGATGAGGTTGAATACCCGCCCCGACGGAGCTTCAGCTGATATTTGTCTGAAATTGATGTAATCAGGGAGAGACGCCTGAGAGCCATAAAATTGCCACTCCAGCAGTGTTTCCTGAGGTCGAGCAGAGAGGAGAGAGGACTAATCCAGTGGCCATACTGGGGGTGAGGTTGAATACCCGGCCCTGACGGGGCTTCAGTTGATATGTCTGAAATTGACGTAATCAGGGAGAGACGCCTGAGAGCCATAAAATTGCCACTCCAGCGGCGTGCGGCTTTTGTATCATTTTGCAGCAACCTGTTTTTTAAATTCCTTAACTCCTCTTAAACTTGGGATTATGTTATATTGTTATATTTTTGAAGATCTTTCCTTTCCTTTTGTGACCTCCACGTGGAAGATCTAAGAAGAAGAAAAATTGAAGGAAGTACGGGGAATAAAGTCTCCAGATTTCTTTTAAACTTTACAATGGTGAGAAATGTCTAATACAAAGCGTAAGGGCAGAATTCGAGCAGATACCCCGACAGCTCAAATGACTGCCCCTTTGCAACCTATAATTGAGTGCTTTTTCTCCCCAGCGGACATTTTAACTCCGGGAGGGCTGTCCACTATAGTGACCGGCGAGGACCGAATGCTGACACTATTGGACCTTCAAACATCTCTAAGCCCGGAGCTCCAGTGACACCATCTCTCCCTTGCAGCGAGCAACCTCGGGAATCAGGTTTAATCAACCGACGGAAGGCGTCAGATGTTAGGCCTGTTGAGGGGAATCTTGAGGATAAGGCCGCTTGCATACAGGCTATCGGAGGAACAGGGATTCCGCCTCTACTGCAGCAGCAAGAGCTGGGTGCGATTGGAGGAGAAAACCTGGAATCCATTCCGATGATCTTTACACCTGTGGGTCGAGTAGACCTGACTACGGTCCCCACACGATAGGGCAAGAACGTCATCAGGAAGGTTTGGTAAGCACAAATACTTCAGTTTTGGGATCGGTTAAAAAGCACGCAATCACTTTGGAGAATATTTGGAAGGCGTTGATCTCTTTAGAATCGTCAATAGTCATTCTTTCTACTATAATGAGTGAGACAACAACATATCCACCAGATAGAACCGGTATTAACTTCCCATACAAATAAAATAAACGATCTAGAAAAGCAAGTATCTCAGATTCAAAAAGTTCAAGATGGTATTGTTCAAGGAGAACTGATTAACTCAAGAAAGTTGGAAAGTATCGAAAATGAGTTGAGGTATAGAAATCTGAGAGTTCTGAATTTCCCCTATGTTAAGTTAGTTTTACCTCTTGATCAATTTAAAAAAATATTTAATGGAGATATTGTTGTTACCCCAAGAAGCAGTGCCACCAATTGCAAAGATATATTTTTTAAATGAAAGTAAAATAGATAAGAAAAAGCCACAGAGTGTTCCTATTGTACAGCCTGCAGATATAGGGAATATTACAGATCTAATTGAGCAACCTTCAGAGGAACAAATTGAATTTCGAGGAACTTTGCTAGTTTCTTTTATATTTCCTTTGGACTGGGATTTAATAGTGAGACTTTTCTTGCGAAATAGAGTGAAGACATGCTTGGGTCAGAAGGTATAGATATACCCAGATATAACAAGAGTGACTCAGTTACATAGGAAGAATTTTCTTTTGATGTCTCAAGAAGCTAGGGATCTTGGAGCAGTGATTACTATAATACATCCAAGCAAATGTGTGGTAAAATTAAATAATATATGTTTTTTTTAACCGGTTCAATTGTGCTCTTTTCTTGATTCTCATGTCCATAAAGCTGTAATGAGTGCTACCTAACCGTATTGGAGTCAATTACAGAATGTAAATGTTTGCACTCCTGATTTTCTTTTTTAAATGGTTATTGCTTAATAACTGAGCTCCTGGTGAAAAATTGGATCTCCACATTTCCTTACTGGTCATATATGTGCTTAGGATATGTAAAGAAATATTCTTTATGTTTATAGTTTCCTTTTATATTATGTAAAAGTAAATTTGGATATATGTGGATATTTGCTATGTTGACCCTTCATTGACAATGTATATTTGTTGTCTATGTAAAAAATGCATAAATATAAATAAAAAAAAAAAGATACAAATGTTTCAGGATTCATATCACAGTGTCTGATGAATGTGTCATTGTGATTTTTGGGGGTAGACTGCAAAATATATAGGGCTTACAATCATATGGTATGTAAAAGTTCACATTGTGTATTATATGCCATTCTATATGTTTGTTTAAAAATAAAAACAGATTTGTCATAAAAAAACCCAAGAAATATGTAACATTTATAAATGAAAAGAAATCCATGCTGCATTGGCTGTAGATTGAAATTACTGGCTGGTCTGAACTAGGATGTGTCCTCTTATTACAAATCATACAAAAAAAATTTCAAATTTGTTACCTCAGTAACAGTGACACAAAATTCCTCCATACCAGGCATTTTGTGAAGTTACAAGACCCTGCAAAAAGTCTCTCAGAACCCATATAGCAAATCTGCCATATCAAAACAACACTAACTCCCAGAAACCAAACAGCCACAAGCCTAGCTATAAAAAGGCTCAAGGAACCTAATCCAACAAAAAATTATTTTATAGGTGTGCCTGTAGGATCATCTGAAAATAAAAAAGTGGAAGGAGCAACATTCTATCTAGCTTCAGTTCTAGGCCCAATGCACTTTTTATGCAACTTTCCCTACCTCCTACACTTCCTGAAAGCACTCCCCAAGTTTGAAAACGGAAATGGTTTAATTTTCCCCTAACAACCTAGCTCTAAATCATGTTTGGTTGAGCTAAGTCCAGCTGTTCCAAGGAACACACACACACAGAAATTGCAATACTCAAGAGACATCACTACAATCTGATGTCTCTTTGTATCAAACCAAGGCTAATGAGGTGTTTTGTGATGTCAGGAGGTAAGCTTTCAATCAATAACTGTTTGTGTCAGTTCCCTCCAGTATGGACTTGGTCCAGCCATGTAACAAGTGGGTGGGCTATTAAAAGCTGCCTGTGATTATTTTTCTATTGTATTAGGTGGGAGTGAATCAAACCTGCAGTGCTGGCTAACAGCATATGGAGCAATTTACAGAGGCCTTTGAGTATTAAATATGTTTTAGTGGACTTGTTTTGAACTAATGAACTAACACCAGAAATTATCAACTGTCCAAAACCAGCCAGTGATGGTGAGATGCCCTAGACCTGCATTATCTACTAAAAATTGAAGGTCCTTTGGTTTTATTATTATTAATTATTTGTACAGCACATAATAAGATGTATGCAGCATTGTACAGACAAAAGACAGTCCCTTCTCCTTGGAGCTAACAATCTAGTCAAGACAGACAAACAATAAGAGACATTAACAGGAAGGCCATGATTAGGAAAACATTAAGCTGGGTGGAATACAAGTGGGAATAACTGAGGAAGGAGTACTTAGGATGTGGGGTCTGGTGGACGTACTTATACAGCGACCTATGGAGTCAGGTTAATCTGAGTGACCTTCCATTCGTACCATGATTTGTCAGGATAGTCCAGTAATGACAAAATCCACCCCAGGTGCAAAAGACCAGAGGTAACTCTTAAAATTTTGCCTCTGGCATATGCATCTGCTTGGCTGGGTAGCTTCCTTCTTTAGAAGGACGTGCTTGCATGACCTTATGGACAGGCAATACTCTACCTTCATTCTTGACCAAATACAAGAAAAGACGGGCCCATCTCAATTTCTGTTCCAAAAAGTCTAACATGCCCCAGTACCAGATTCACAAAACATCGTGTGAAACATCTGCTGCTCCTTGTCTTCCAAATCAGAAGAGTAAATTCAGAGTCAGTGTCATTAGCTGAAGATAAGGCTCCTGCAGGGACCGAGGGCAGCACAACTCCATTCATTTTCATTAGTCGGAGCTGGGTCAGCAAATATATCTGCCTTTCTCTTGGTCACAGTCAAAGAAAGATTGACCAGGGACCCTGCAAGGAATAAAGAGGGTTCCAACTGCCCTGCCTTATCAAGCCAGTTAATCAAAAAAGATTCACATTTTCTGCTATAAGGGCATTGACGTGGTTAATCACTGTATGTGTCTTTAGATAAGGTACGCAAGGGAATACTAGTGAACCTTGATCTTTGTCAGATAGCCCCCAAGGGATAATTTTTGGGACTTCAAAAAGGGTTTAAAAAGGGCCTAGATAAGTTCCTGGTGAAAAAGTCCATAAACCGTTATTAGTTAGGTAGACTTAGGAAAGCCACTGCTTATCCCTAGTTATAATACACCACCCACACCAAATAATTTCTTATATGTTCTTTTTTGTTGTTTATTTATCCTTAACCTCTTTCAAAAAACTGCCAAAAAAATGGTCATTAATCACTTTTCACACCAAAAAAAAGAATAGGAACAGTTCACCAATACATCGCTTAAAAATCAATAACCGTAGAGACATCACTTCAAAAATGGCATTTTTTCTGAACGTTACCTAGCTTAGACTTCCATTCAGCAATGGCATATTTGCCCCAACAAGGCCCAGTTTCGAATCACTTCTTCGTCAGGGGAAGCCACTTAACAACTGTGCATCTCAGCTCTCCACCGTCACTAGTACTTGATCTTCTATTTAAATATATAAGTTCATCTTAAAAAATGCTCGCAGCGTGTTGCCTGTTGTATTCAACATGGCGAATCTTTCCTATTCTTGTTGTGAACTTTCCACAATTTTTTCATAAAACAGAAAATTCATTATAAAAAAATATTTTTTGGCATAAACAATAATAAAAGTTACATAGGGTGGACGGTGGTGTTCATGATTAAAAACAATAAGGAACACCTGGATGGTGCCCTGAAATGTTATGAAACATCACCTTCCTCTTTTAAAATGTTTTTGGTGTGAAAAGTGGGTTAAAAGTTGATGGGTAGATTAATGACCATTTTTTTGGCAGTTTTTTTTGAAAGAGGTTAAGGATAAATAAACAACAAAAAAGAACATATAAGAAATTATTTGGTGCAGGTTGTGTATTGTGACTTGATTGGATTACCCCATTGGTTACGTGTTATATAGTATCCCTAGTTATAAGCAAGAAGGATATGGATCTTATTGTGGCCAATCCAGGTACTTGTGACCTGGATTGGCCACTTTGCGAGACAAGATACTGGTACCTTTGATCTGACCTAGAATGGCATTTCTTATATTCTTATTGCATCTGCTTTCAGACATGAATTTTAACCATCATGAAAAATAAGGGGAGTCAAATTTATTATACTGTAAGCAGACAGCGCGTAGTCGCTACTTTGCACAGTCCCCCGTTCTAGAGGTGACTCATGAAACAGCCTTGGTGATTTCTCTCTCCTCTTTGTTCACAAACATTTCTCCTTTTTCTTAAGTAATCAATCAAGGCTGCTTTAGAAACTGCTTAATCCAATTACTTATGTAAGACCCGCTACCCCCAGTACTTTTTCCCACTCTTTTTAACTCCTGCCAATCATACATTATCCTTCTGAAATAGAAAGGGGCCTGCCAGGACAGTGTCTAGTTTTTCAAAAAGCATGTATGGGTGCTTCACACCCAAGATGGCACTTGCTGGTAAAACCTCCAAGCCAGAGGGCCTACAGCAAAAGGAGAAAGAAAGATTGCATCTCCTTGCAAACCTTTTTCAAATCTCTGCCATCCTTGCACACTGCAGCCTTGCTGTCTGATGCCACAGTGAGATGCAGCAATGTTCTCTGCAGTGTCCCTAGCCTCTACTTGTCCCCACTTTGCCAACACAGATTTCTGGAAATCAGAAGGCTGTTCCACAGGTCAAAGCACTGGTGGCCCAGAAGTCAGGAGCCAAAATGATTGTCAGCTGCTGTGCATTATCAGCTGCAGCAGAGGCAAGCCTGCTTTGATAAACTCTCCTGCTCCGACAGATCCAGGCCACAGTCTCAGAGCCAGCTCACCTCATAGACAAGGTCCCACAGGACACTAGCCAATAAAACTTTCCCACTTCCCACACAGTCACTCCAACGGACGGGGGAGCAGATGCACTTCCTGATCACAAGCTGCTGGCTCCAGTAACTCAAGACAACACAGAAGCACACTAAGCGCCATTTGCAAAGTCATGCCTCGGACTCTTGGAGACCAGCTTCAGGCTGGAGAGGGAAGTGTGACAATGCTAGTCCAGAAGGAGCCATAAGTCTCATGAGTGAAAAATTAAGTTGATTTCAGCACTATCAAGACAGCATGATACCCTACTGTTCAAAGTAGTGAGAAAAATATAATAATTTAAAAAAAATGAAAGGAATTTATTTACAGCATAAGAAGAAAATGAAAAAAAAAATTTCCTCCTGGGTTAAAATAACTCCACAAACCAGGACAAGTTCTGTATGACTATGGATTCTGGATAATTCCATGGATAGGAAGTTATACAGCACTAGCTGAGTCTGAGATTCTGGCCAAGTCTAAAGCTGGGGAGTCACCATATCTGACAGATGCCAGTGCTGTCTGCAGCTTTGTGATTCTGGATAATTCCATGGAGGATGCAGCACCGTGTTACTCTTAATTTCAGGTAACTTCACAAACAGGGAAGCACTCAGTACGGTGTGAGACTATGGGAGTCTGGATAACACCACAGATCGGGAGGGCACACAGTACTCTGCGCTTTTCTGGGTAATTACAATGGTTCTGGAAGGGCTCAGCACTGTGAGAGTCTGGTTTAATCCTACTGGGAAGGGTTCAGCCCTGCATGTAACTGTGGGATTTTGGGTAATTCTATAGTTGAAGAGGCACCAAGCACTGTGCAAAACAGATTCTGGGTCATGGAGCGTTATGGTCAACAGAAACACGTAGCACACGCCTCAAGGATACCATCTGCCAGAATCCTTACATAGTGAGATGCTTTCTCAGCTGTCACATGACACTGAGCAGACACCTTTCTCTACAACTGAGGAATATCAGTCTGTACCGAGAGACACAAAGCATCTGCAGCATGAGTTCAAGACTGCAGCCATGATTTTCTTCATTCCCAGGTCTTATAGTCCTGCCCCTGTCAGGATCTCCCTCAGCCATCTGATTCTCCTATGTAGTGACAGACAGCATCAAAGTCCAGTTTCAGCACATTCACCTCATCACTCTGGAGTTGCACAAGGACCCTGGTCTTCTCCTTATTTCGGTGGAGGATCCGCCCAATCTAAGGGACAAAGAGTCACATTCATCAATTGTGCACACACAAATACCATCATCTCCTCCTCACTCTTCCCTTCAGAGCCTGATACGAATGGAAGAGCAAGGGGATGTCATATTATCAGCCTGATGCTAATTTAAAGAGCATGAACCTGCTTTTTCACCAGTCGCCGCTTGGGCTATCGAGCTGAGTCTCTAACATTCTGGCAGTGCTTGAACAGCTAGTCTGATTGCTCACCTGACCCCGTTGTGGTCCTAGTACCACCATAATCCAGCTGTCCTCTTCTTTGGGAATCACTGTCTCCAACATTGACTCCTTGATGTCTGGGGAAAAGAAATAAGGCAGAAATAGGGGTCAACAAACATGTTGTAGATGATACCTTGTTATTGGACTAACAATACATCTGTGATGAGCTTTCGAAGGGAGAATAGCTCTTGAAAGCTAGTCTGAGATGCATTGTTTGCTCAATAAAAAAAGGTTTCACTTACACTTGTATTTCTACATATTCAAGTGGACTAACATGGAAACCACAATATTATATAGTCGTTAAGGCAGAGCATTATGGGCGAGATTATTGCATCCTCACCATACAGAATTTGTCCATCCTCTGTCCGACACACGCAGGTATATGGCATTAAAACAGCTTCAATAGTCATCTAAAGAGAAAATAAAAAAAAGAAAACTGCTGAATTCTAAAAGCAGTCCTGAAAATGACGACACAGCAAGAAGCAGAGATACCACAGGGCACAGTGCTAAGGATGGATATCTAGGACATGTAGAATTTCTCCTGGATTGGGCTGTTGGCAAAGGCCCTGCTGCACTAGGGGCGGGTACCTTGACATTGTAGTATTTGCCTCCTTTGTACAGCTTGTCGATGAATCGCACACGCAGATCCCGCTGCAGCCAGTGGGAGCCTTGGGAAGAAGAGCCGTTGCTACTAACACCAACATCAGCATGTTCCTTTAACTCTTTCCTAGTGTGACTGTCCCTGACAGATAGAGAAGAGAGAGAGAGTCTTGTGTTAGTATACACAGCCAGGGTGTGTGTGTGTGTGTATATACACATAAAGTACCTATAAACATGAGAGTTCCAGATACAATGTAATAAAATAATAGGGGTTGCTGTTGGTGGGTCTTATTGTATAAGGCCATCGCTGCAAAATGGGTCGGTTTGCTTTATTCTGTTCGTCTCACTGCTCCCCCAGCAGACCTGTACGAGGTGACACAATCCAGCAGCAACACCAGTTAACTTGCACCAGAAGGTGCTCTACCTGTCAGCTTCATCCTGGCGTTTCCTCTTCTGCTCTTTCCTCTCTGTTTCCCTGCTGCTAGGCTTGCTCCTTCCCTCTTCCTTCTTCTCCTTGTGAGCTTTACTCAGTCGACCTGTGCAAACCAGAGAGCAAACCAGTCACATACCCACTGGACAGCAAGAGTGAGCGCAGGGGAGAAGAAAAAGCAGGGGAAAGAAAGAGAAGGCCAGAAGATAGACAGAAGAAGAGGAGGTAAGGGTGGAGGCATAGCTGGGAGAGGAGAGTAAGAGGACAGAGCCAGGCAAGAAAAGAAGGCGGGAAGAGAGGGGGAAGGGAATGCTGTCTGTTAGATGTGTGTCAGGTACTTACTCAAATCTCTGCCATATTTTTCAAACTCTTTCTTGTTGACCAACTTCAACGAATACTGAGTGATAGTCACTACCTTTCCCCCAATGGCGAGCTTTACCATCACTCGGGCATTGTCAGGATCAACCCCTTCTACCTAAGACAGAAGAAAAAGGGAGCGTATGAGCGGTGACAGTTATGCTTCACATCTGCAACACAGGGAAACAGTAAAAGGGAGGGACTGTCATCGTTAGAGACTGAAGTACAGGTGATAAATTTCCAGTTGCCACTGCTGATCCAACCTCCTCTCGAGCTCTGCTGGTCAGCAGCAGTGCACTCCCAACTAATGGGCTTCCCTTATGTGCTGCTGTCCCTGTCTTTCTATTCCATGACCTGCTCATGCCATGGCTGCAGCTTGGTACTCAGTTATAGTTTAAGAGAGAAAGTGTGTGTGGGGGCAAGGGGAAGAGAGTGAGACAGGAAAGGGGAGCTGAGAAGAGGAGGAGAGAAAGATCAATTGATGGGGAAAGAAAGGTGAAATTTAAAAATTTACCATTAATTCCTTTTCTTTATTCCTGACAGACCAGTCCAGACAAGTGGGTTATGCCTCCTGTCAGCAGATGGAGACAGAGAATAAAAGTTCAAAACTGACTTCACTCCCTCCTGTAAGGGTCTGGTGCTGCCTTCAGCTCTTATTTTATGCCAAAGCTAAGACAACTGAAGGCAATTGTTTTGGTTTCCAAATTACCACCACCATCAAAATCTAATGCAGCCAAGAAACTTCACTCCAAGGTCATTATCCCAGGAATTAGATAATCCCTATACCAACTTTTTTCAGAGTGGGCTGCCTCATACTCGCTGTTTTCTGAACTTGTCAGATTGAGAGCCCTTGATTGTTGTGGCTTTCCTGGGTGGAACTTGCACTAGTCTGGCAAGACTAAAGAAAAGGTAATTAACAGGTAAGTTTAAATTTCAACTTCCTAATCATCCATGCCAGACAAGTGGGACATACCAAAGCTCACCCAGACCAGGAGGAGGAAGCCACTATGGCTCTCAGGAGTCCTGCATTCAAGGCATAGCCTTTCCAGCCTGCACAGTCCTGCTCAAGTACTTAGAGCAGGAATGCAATGGAGACCAGGTTGCTACCCTGCCATTATCCTCTGGAAATATAGTTTCTGATTTTGCCTACGAGGAGTCCTGCAAGCTCGTTGAAGGGGCTCACTCACCCCTCTGGGACCTGCTGAAACAGGCTGAAGTGCCCATCGATGATCTCTCTCCTGAAATCAATGCTTTAATAGGACAAATCAAAGACCTATCCAGGAAGAAACTGGCCACCTACAAACATCTGAAAGGTGACCTACAATGGCCTTGAGAATGGCCATCTTTCACCTGGTCTACATTATCTGACTTTTTCACGGTCAAAAATGAGAAAAACTCAATTCCAACAGAAACAGGAGAATGTTGGGCATGGAGATATACATTCCTTTCAAATTACCAAAGGCCACCAGCGAAACTGACCTTGAAAAATCCAAATCAAAGAGATGCCACCCGATGAGGCTCGAGAGGAAGGGAGACTGCATATCTCTTCAAAACTAAGCTCAGGTTCCAAGTCGAGGGACATTCCTGCAGTGAAGAACTTGTTCATGGAAGAAAGAATCATATCCGAAAAAGTAGCATAAGAGCTCCCATGACTGTGTCCCGTGCCTCAAGCTACAGCCCATTCCTGCCCTCTGTGAGATTGGTTGATTCTGCCTTCATCCTCATTTCTTCTGGCAGAAGGACAAGATTGAATAGATCCCTCAATAAAACAAATTGCTCAATTTTACAAGGTTTTTAGTGAGGTTCTGGTGAGCCCCTTAGTTTGTATGTTTAACTACTGACTGTGGGGGAGGTGGGAGAGTCAGCAACATCCTCCAGGGTGGCTCATATTACAGTGCTGGCTAAGGAGGGAAGAATTGCCACACTGTGTGGCTCTTACCACCCAAACTCTCTTATAAACATTGATCTTAAGATCCTGGCTAAGGTTTTGACCATTCGCCTTAGAAATACTGTCATAAGAACATAAGAAGTTGCCATACTGGGTCAGACCAAGGGTCCATCCAGCATCCTGATTCTGACAGGTGGCCAATCCAGGTTGCAAGTACCCAAAACAATAAGTAGATAGGAAAATTGCCTCTTACCTGCTAATTTTTGTTCCTGTAGTACCACAAATCAGTCCAGACTCTTGGGTTTATACATCCCTGCCAGCAGATGGAGACAAAGAAAGTTTCACTGACACTGCTTCATAATCTCTGATGCCACTTGCAGTTCAGAGACAGCCTGCGGGCCATGCAACACCACCCGTGCAAAGGTTGTGCCCTCTCGGGCCTGTATGTCCTGGCGATAAAACCTGGAGAAGGTATGCAAGCAGGACCACATCGCCGCTTGGCAGATATTGACGGGAAACAGCAGTCTAACTTCCGCCCATGAGACTGCCTGAGCTCTACTGGAATGAGTTCTAATCTGAGAAGGTAATGGCTTTCCAGCTTCCACATAGGCTCCTGTGACCACCTCCTTAATCCAGCAAGCTATGGTAGCCTGCGAAGCTAGTTCGCCCTTCTTCCTTCTGCTGTGAAGGACAAACAGGCGGTCCGTCTTTCAGACTGGTTCTGAGACTTCCAGATACCACACAAAGTCTCTTGACATCCAAATGATGGATGAGACGAAATCCCTCTGTGTCCTTCAGTTTATCTAGAGATGGTAATTAGTTGGACTGATTCAAATGAAACTCCAAGACTACTTTAGGCAAGAAGGATGGGACAGTATGTAGCTGTAATGTCCCTGGAGTCATCCGGAGGAACGGCTCCTGGCACGACAACGCCTGCAGTTCAGAGATAAGATGTGTCGAGCATATAGCCACCAGGAACACAGTCTTCAAAGTTAATAAACGCAAGGAAAGACTTCGCAGGGGCCGAAATGAAGGACCTGTCAAGAATTCCAGTACAAAATTGAGATTCCACAAGGGAACCGGTAACTATAAGGGAGGTCAAAGGTGCTTCACTCCCTTCAGAAAACGGGCCATATCAGGATAGGCCAACAGGGAGGCCCCATTCACCTTATCCCTGAAACAGGAGACAACGACTACCTGCACCTTCAAGGAGTTAAGAGCCAAACCTTTATTCAATCCGCCTGCAAAAATTCCAGAATAAGTGCGACTTTGACCACCCGAGGGTTGACACCGCGTTCCTCGCACCACGCCTCAAACATCCTCCAGACCTGCACATACGCAGGAGAACTTCCTAGCACAGAGTAAGGTGACAATGACCATCACAGAATATCCTTGCTTCATCAGGCAAGCCCTCTCAAGGGCCAGATAGTAAGATAGAATCAAGTCAGATCTTCGTGAAGGACCGGTCTCTGCTGTAACAGGTCCCTGTGCGGTGGGAGGCATAGGGGATTCTCCACCAGGAGTCTCCACATGTCCGCATACCACAGATGCCTGAACCAATCCGGAGCTACCAGTAGGATTAGCCCCCTGTGGTGTTTGATTCTGGGAATGACCCTGCTCAGGGAAGGCATATAGCAACTCTTCTTCTGACCAGATCTGGATGAGAGCATCAATTCTCAGGGACCACGGATCTCTTCTGCGACTGAAGAATCGAGGGACCTTTGCATTGTGGGATGCGGCCAGCAGGTCAATTGATGGGAGGCCCCAATGGTCTACTATCAATTGAAATGCTTTGGCAGACAACCCACACTCTCTTGGATCCAGACTCTCCCTGCTTAGAAAGTCTGCTCTGAAGTTGTCTTTTCTTGCGATGTGGGAGGCTGAGATCATTTGTAGATGTACTTCCGCCCACTCCATCAGGAGGTCTATCTCCTGTGACACTTGTTGGCTCTTGGTTCCTCCCTGGTGGTTGATATAGGCTACTATCGTGTTGTTGTCCGACATCACGTGGATCACCAGGCCCTGTAGTCTGTGGCTGAACTGTAAAGACGCCAATCTGACTGCCCAGGCTTCCAGGCGATTGATGTGCCTCTTTTTCTGTCCACCATCCCTGGATCGTCAGCGCCTGATAGTGAGCTCCCCAGACCCAGAGACTCGCATCTGTCGTTAGAACCAGCCAGTCCAGGGAGGACAGGGACACACCCTTGTTCAGATGAGCTTCCTGTAACCACCACTGGAGGTGACAGCAAACTCCCATCGGTAGGTGGAGACTAACCAAATAGTCCTGAGACTGTGGGTTCCAACAAGATAGAGAGCATTGAAGAGAATGCATATGTGCCCTCACCCACTGCACTACTTCCAGGGCTGCCGCCATCAACCCGAGAACTTAGTGGTAGCTCCACACCGTTGGGCGTACCGTGTTCACCAACTGGCGCACCTGGTACATTAACTTCTGTATCCGTGTAGATGAAAGAAAGACTTTGTCCCACCTAGTGTCGAACTGGACTCCCAGATACACCAAGGACTGGGAAGGCTTGAGGCTGCTCTTGGCCAGGTTTACTACCCAACAGAGTTCCTGTAACAGGAAGATCACCCTGTTGGTTACCAGGAGGCTCTCTTCCACGGACTTGGCCCAGATCAGCCAATTATCCAAGTATGGGTGCACCAGGATCCTCTCTGTTCTTAACGCTGCCGCTTGGACCACCATGATCTTGGAGAAGGTTCAGGGGGCGGTGGCTAAGCCAAAGGGTAGCGCCTGAAACTGATGACGACGACCCAGCACTGCAAAGCATAGGAAACGATGGTGTTCCTGCTGGATTGGAATATGTATGTAGGCCTCTGATAGATCCAGGGAGGTTGTAAGGCCATTATCACAGAACGTAAGGACTCCACGCGAAAATGAGTTACTTGTAAGTGCCAGTTGACGTTTTTGAGGTCCAGGATGGGGCGAAAGGAATCTTCCTTCTTGAGTATGACAAAATAAATGGAATAACGCCCAGCATTTTCCTGGGGTGTAGGTACTGGGACCACAGCCCTCAACCCGAGTTGTCTTAGGAGTGTAATCTCCACTGCCTGCTTCTTGTGCTAGGAGTGGCATGGAGACATCATGAATTCATCCAGAGTTTTGCTGTGGAATTCCAGTGTATATCCTTCTCGAATGACTTCCAGTACCCATTTGCCTAATCTTGACCCACCGTTGGTAAAAGAGAGACAGGGGACCTCTTATCTCCTAGTCCCGAAGGTGGGTCGGTAAAATTGCATTGTGGGTTTCGGGACAAACCTGAACCTGCCCCTCTCTTGGGCTGTCAGGTACTAAAGGACTGGTACCTCCCAAGGGGGTCGAGGCCTCTGAAATGTTGAATTTTGGTAGGGTCGAAAACATTGGAAGCCCTTGGAACAACCCCTTATAGGCGAGGGGTGCTGTAGCTGCTTCCTCTTATCTTCCAGTAACTGGGGAACTGGAAACTCGCCTCATTTACTGGCCAGTTTTTTCAACTTGTTTCCAAATAGGAGTGATCCTTTAAAGGACATCTTTATAAGATTAGTTTTGGAAGTTGCATCAGCTGACCAGTTCTGCAGCCATAGCTGTCGTCTGGCTGCCACCACTGAGGCCACTCCTCTGGCCAAAGTATGGACTAAATCAGAGCCTCTGTCTGCTAAAAAGGCAGCAGCGTGTTCCATAACTGCTCTGGAATTCACCCCAAGTCATCAATCTCTTGAGAGAGGATCAGACACGAATGAACCACCAGAGCGCAGCAAGAAGCGATCTGTAAAGTCATTACTACAGCATCAAAAGCTTGTTTAAGGACAGACTCAATCAGTCTATGATGTGCATCTTTTAAGGCTGCTCCTCCTTCCACTGAGATAGTTGTTCGTTGAGACGGCATAGACCAGTGCATCCACTTTGAGAAAACGTTCCCTTCCCGCTGGGGTCCAGAGGGTATACAGCTTTCAATGCTCAGCCCCCTTTAAAACTTTCTTTAAAACAGATCAATCAACTCCTGGATGGCATCCATCACTGGAAAGTAGCAAGAGGCCTTCTGCAGGGAAACCAGAATGGGATTCTTCTTTGGTTCTGTCATAGAATCCGCCCCAGGAACTCCCAGCATCTTCAGGGTCTGGGAAACTAGGGCTGGTAATTAGTGTCTATAGAAAAACTGTAACATGGTCCGAAACAGTTCTAAACCAGGGGGAATTTCCCCATCTTCCAAGGAATTTGTATCCTCCTCTTCGTCCGTGCCTTCCGGGTCCCTGCCAGGGATACCCTTGGTAGGACAAGACATACCTTGGGGTCTGCCGGTAGGAATGGGAGAGGGAGGGGCCACCAGCTGAGGTTCTGTCCGGACAGGGGCAAGAGAAGCAGTAGACTGCACTTGCACAAAGGCTTGTAGCCCCTGGAAAAACTCCATCCAGGAAAAGACAGCCGGGTCCATGCCTAACCCAGGAGGTACTGGGGTGGGACCAGTTGAATTTCCCTCTCCCACAGATGAACCAGTCAAGGGGATAACTAAGGTCCGGCATACTTCCAGTTAAGGCAGTGGCCAACCCATCATCTGAATGGGAGGAGCCTGGCTTAAAAAAGCTCAAGGAGGTCAATTCTCCTTGTGCTTCCTCCAGCGTCAACATAAGTTGGAGTCCAGGTCAGACTGAGAGGCTCAAATATGGCAAGCATTGCAGAGAGCAAGGCGCTTAAGTTTTCTTGGCTGGCGGTGCCATTGGCGGCGGTAGATGTGCACTCTCTCGACTTGCGCTTAAAAATTTATGCGTACAATTTACAAGTGTCCGGGCGGGGCGCAGTGATGTGCATGCACAGCCCGTGCGCACAGATCTTCCTATATCGTGCACTTTCAAAGTTGTGCACACAGAGACATGTCCGACGTTATGTGCACAGCACGTACACAGAGCTGACGTACTGCATGTACTAACGTCCAATGGATGGCAATATGGCACGCTCACAAATGCGTGCAAGATGGCACGGACGCGGCCTACCATGAGGTGTACCAACCAAGCCTATAGTAGTGCCTAGCCCACTGGGGTCTGCTCAACCCGTTCGGAAGCCCAATTCAGTTCAGGAGGAAGCCCACTTCCTCCTGAACAATGGACACTGGCATTTCCTGGTTAAAGCATATGCTCTAACCCGTTAAATTATTCGTATCATGTTATATTTATTCTACCTGCCTCTATCTTCCTTCCAGCTTGTCTTTAAGCCTCCAAGTTTTCCATACCTTGTTGATTGTAACTTTGACTTATTCCTTTTCCTTTGTTATCTATTATTTACCAGAATTGTTACCTCAGTTTTACCCTTTGTTAAAATGTAAACCGATCCGATATGGTTATCTACTATGAAGGTCGGTATAGAAAACTGCAAAATAAATAAAATAAATAAAATTCCCCTTATCCCCAACAGAAGTGGGAATGACGTCGCTAAGGCTTGCCGAGCACAGAGACCAAGGGGAGTCCTACCAAAACTCCCTCTAATTGTCTCTGAATCTGGAGGTAATCTTCCTTTTTTTCTTTTCTTTTCTTTTTTTTTTTTTTTAACTTAGTGGCTGAGTACAGAGATGGTCTCTGGCTGCAAGGGGAGAGGGCTTTGGCCATCACTGCCATGCTCGGCTTCCTGCGCCTGCTGCCCTTCAGCTGCTTAAGCAGCAAAGTCCACACTGGGAACCGGCTATCAGACCAAGGCCCACCTCTGAGGGATCTCGGAAATTGCCTCAAGAATTCTCAACTGGGGGCGGACCTTTAGGTATCACCACAGGAGAGCAAAGCTCAATTTTCTTCAATTTAGAATGTAGAATTTCTCCTTCCAAATCCCCATAGGGAGAGGTACGTCCATCATCTGCTGGAGACGGAGAATACTAGAGAGCTGAGGTCACTGCAGGGGTATATGTACTGTGACATCAGTTTTGCAACCTGACTGCAACCTGCAACCTGACTGCATCTGCTGGCAGGGGAGCATAGCCCCATTGGTCCTGAGTTCATCTGGCTACATGCTAGGAAAATACTGTTTAAATAAAACCAACTTTAAAGCAATACACATTCCCATGGATGTTATATCCTCCTAAATACTGATGCTTAAAACCTTTTCAATCTGCATAATAAACAAAGTCCATTAAATACAAGGTACTTGTTTCATCAAATAAGGCCTCCTCAGAGGATATTTATGATGATCCATTTTTCACACTTGTGAACTTCAAAATACTTCTCCGAATCTCCTTGACCAAAACAGGCCTACAGAAGGAACCGGTGTCTGCAACAATATCTGGAGTTTGTCTATGGATCATTAATGACTCCACTGTAACCTGTGGCCCAATCCAGCCTTTCATTTGCACCTCTGGCTATTCTCTCTTTTTTTTCTTTTTTAATTTTATGCAAATTCATCACCACTAAGAGGACATCTGAAGTAAAGAAGGGAGGCAAAGCCAGTATAGCCACACTGGATGCACTCTTCCACTGACCAGAGAACCACTAAGCACCCCCCAGGGGGCTGGTTTTCAGAGGGAAGGAAGATTAACCATCATCTGACTGGCCTCCAAAAGTTTGCCCTCAGCTCAGCCCTGGCTCTTAGAATGGGGAGATCAGCCCAAAGCCGTCATCTGCAGGGCCCAGCTTCTATGTCTGCTGCAGCAGATAGATGCTACCATCTGCTGAGACAGAAAATACTCGTGAGCTTAAGACAGCACCAGACCCTTATAGGAAGAGTGAAATCAGCTTTGAGCTTTTATTCTGTCACCATTTGCTGGCAGAAGGACATAACCCACCTGTCTGTACAATAAGGAAGTGTATATTTTTTTTGATTATGGCAGTTGATTGAATTTTCTACCACCCACATCCACTCCCACCAGCTAATCTCATGGACAGCAAATCTGATAAATGTACACTTTCTTTTTTTGGATAGTGCAGCTGGATCAGAAATTTCATGTCCTGCTAAAGCCCCTCTGTATACCCCAGCACAGGGTCTCACCGTTCCATAGAGTTCCTTATGTGGTCCGCCCTCGATCTGCACGAATGCCCCGGTCACTAGCCCCTGTGGCTCATCCTCCAGCTTTTCCTCCCCCGGCTTCCGGGGCCGTTTTGGTCTGGCAGGCTCAAGATCCTTTACCGCAGACCTGTCTGCTCCGAGACCAAGACCCTTTGGACGCAACTGGTGCTCCAATGGCTTGACGTCCCTGAAAAGATGACAAGTATGCAAGTGAACACAGACATATGGGGCAAACTCACATCCCTGCTATACACACAGAACATAGGCAAGGAATGAACTCTCCATGGAGAGTCTAACAAAGAGGCCGAAAGCCTTAGAGATAGATTAATGACCTCTCCAGCTCTCCCACCCTCCAGAGCCTTCCACTAGATGCCACTGCCTCCAGGAATCTTCTCTTCCAATTTCTTGTACTCACTGTTTGAAGGTGCGTCCAATGCCTTCCCCCTCCTTCCAGCCCATCCCTCGTAACATTGCCATGCCATAGGCCTCCACTGGCACCGCCTCATAATCCACCTCTGTAGCCTGAAAGGGAAGGCAAGAGAAACTGAGCCAAAACAACGTAACAAAGAGATGGAACAAAAGAGAAACAAACAGAATGAAAGCAAGAGAGACAGAGTCACTAAGCATACCAGTGGTACCCTTACTCTCCTCTCCAGTGCAGTAGGTGCTAATGTGAGCTCTTAACCTCATCTCCAATGCTGTGTATGGTAATACAAGCTCCACTACTACTACTAGACGTATGTAGCCCTGTACCGATACATATAAGAGACTGTAAGCTCCATGGAGAAGGGACTACCTAGACATACACACAAGACAAACAAGAGACTTTAGCTTTTAAATATTAATTTAAAAAGACTTCCTCTGGGATAATTCATTTGATGTTGGTGATACAGGAATTTTGGCTTACTTTCGTGAATTCCTGAAAACATTATGGAAGGAAATTTTGAATATACCAATGTGGGAAATCTAATTTGACAGGAATTGACAAAGGTAAGTCAGAATTCCTATTTTATACTGTTTTCCTTACCAGGCTGGATCACTGGTACCTTACAAGGTGGGAAATAGTGCATCCTGAACCAACATCTTCTCATGCTATATGTCTGAGTGCATTCCCTTATCAAGGGCTTATAAAGTGGATTACACTCAGGTACTGTAGGTATTTCCCTATCCTCAGAGGATTTACAATCTGACTGGGTCATTTAGCATTAAGATGGGTTTTAATGCTGGAAATAACTACACCTTATTGCAAATGTCGATTCGGGCAGGAGAATTCATTTGGAGTGATGACAGGTAAAAGAGGAGTTGATTTGTACAATGCACTCTCTACCTAAGCTTGATTGAAGCTAGGTAAGAGTGCATCAAGTTACTAAGAGGATACATTGTTCAAATCAACTCCTCTTGTATTTTTCATCACTCCAAATGACAGAAAATCTTCACTGATGTCAACTTTGCTGTTCGTATCTCTGACTGTGTATGTAAAACTGCCCCCCAAAACCTACCCCACCCCCCAAACCTTACCCCAAGTTAAAAGTGCCCCCTCTTACAGTGGTATAAATAGTAAATTTACATACTGGTCTCTACTCTCTGTACTTGAACCAGTGCTTTTTAATATATTTATAAATGATCTGGAAAGGGGTACGACGAGGGAGGTGATCAAATTTGTGGATGACACAAAATTATGCAGAGTAGTTAAATCTCAAGCAGATTGTGATAAATTGCAGGAGGACCTTGGGAGATTGAAAGATTGGGCTTCCAAATGGCAGATGAAATTTAATGTGGATAAGTGCAAGGTGATGCATATAGGGAAAAATAACCCATGCTGCAGTTACACGATGTTAGGTTCCATATTAGGAACTACCACCCAGGAAAGAGATCTGGGCGTCATTGTGCATAACACATTGAAATCGTCAGCTCAGCGTGCTGTGGCAGTCATAGGAACATAAGAAATTGCCATACTGAGTCAGACCAAGGGTCCATCAAGCCCAGCATCCTGTTTCCAACAGTGGCCAATCCAGGCCATAAGTACCTGGCAAGTAGTGAAGGTACAAAAAAGGGCGACCAAAATGACAAAGGGGATGGAACAGCTCCCCTATGAGGAAAGGCTAAAGAGGTTAGGACTTTTCAGCTTGGAGAAGAGACGGCTGAGGGGGGATATGATAGAGGGGTTTAAAATCATAAAAGGTCTAGAACGGGTAAATATGAATCGGTTATTTATTTATTTTTATTGAATTTTGAAAATGAAGCAAGATATTAACTTGTATCAGAAATTGAGATACTAGACAAAAAATAATTACTTCATACATAACAAAGAACATTTTAACTATCTCATTATAAAAGAAAGGAATAGGGGAGACCAAGAGGTTTACTGAACGATTAAAAGGAAATAAAAAGGAAAAAGTCAATTACTAAGTTACCCCCTACATTAATTATAATTAAGTGCCGAGACCCCTCGGAAAGAAAAAAATAATTTAGGAGTGAGAGTCCAGGAAAGCTTGTAACTGAGACGGCTCAAAAAACAAATATTTAGAATTCTGAAATTTAATCAAACATTTGCAGGGATACCTTAAACTCTGGAATTTGTTGCCAGAGGATGTGGTTAGTGCAGTTAGTGTAGCTGGGTTTAAAAAAGGTTTGGATAAGTTCTTGGAGGAGAAGTCCACTAACTGCTATTAATCAAGTTTACTTAGGGAATAGCCACTGCTATTTCCGGCATCAGTAGTATGGGATCTTCTTAGTGTTTGGGTATTTGCCAGGTACTTGTAGCCTGGATTGGCCACTGTTGGAAACAGGATGCTGGGCTTGATGGACCCTTGGTCTGACCCAGTATGGCAATTTCTTATGTTCTAAATTACCAGCATCCAGCTGCTTCCTCCCACCAAAACAACGCCATTATGCATACGCGCCAAAGAACACACATAATATACGTCCCTAGATGGGAACTTATTGCAGTCGCACTTGGATGACATCACCCGCCTCTAGTTATTTAAACCCACTCAGTCCTGTATTCCTTGCCTTGGCAACAGTTCTTTTGAATGACCTACTCCTCAGTGCATGTTTCTTGTCCCTGCATTCTCTGCCAGTGTTCCTGCTCTCTGCTGTGGTTCTGTTTTCTGGTCTGCCTCCCCTGTCCAGTCCTGGTCCTCTCTGTTGTGGCTTGCCCGTGTCCTCATCCTATCTCCCTTGGGTTGACTTTCTGGTTTGACCTCGGCTTGTTCTCTGACCCTCATATGATTGTCTCCTGGACCTGTCCCTTGTTTTGGACCTCATCTTTGCTTGTCTGTTGCCTGCTCCAACCACTGGAACTCACTGTCTGCTATGACTTCTGGCCTGCCTACTGGACCTCACGGTCTGCTCTCTGCCCTGCCTACTGGATCTCACTGTCTGCTCTCTGCCCTGCCTACTGGATCTCGCAGTCTGCTCTCTGCCCTGCCTACTGGATCTCGCGGTCTGCTCTCTGCCCTGCCTACTGGATCTCACTGTCTGCTCTCTGCCCTGTCTACTGGATCTCACTGTCTGCCATGACCTCTGGCCCGTCTACTGGATCTGCTGTCTGCCATGACTTCTGGCCTATCTACTGGATTTTGCTGTCTGCTGCCTACCCCGACCGTTGTCTTGACCTGGATTCTTGCTCTTTGGTTATTATCCCAGGGACCCTCCTAAGACCTGCCAGCTGTTAGAACCCAAGGGGCTCAAACTATGGGGGAGACAGTTGGTATAGGTGAAGCTCCAGTTAGTCCCAATCAAGCTAAGTCTGCCAGTTGTCGGTGTGGGCCATATGGACTCGCTCTACCGACTGTGCTAACCACACCACAGCCCAAGGATTCACTTTCCCAACACAGTGATTTTTATAGTATCCTCCTGAGCCAACTGGAAAACCTTTTACAAACAGAATTATATGCTCTATTAATAGATACATCTACAAGATTTGGGTAAAAAGTTACGAGTTGCTTAGAATACTCCTCCTTTCTCAGGAATCTGTCAACTTCCAGGCCACAGACTTGAGATGAATTATGTCCAGATGACACATGGGTCCTGATGCAGCAGGCCCTAGCACAAAGGCAGATGCCATGTGGATGGAGTGGTCAGAATCACTTCCACTTTTGATTCTTGTATCTAGTGTTTACTTTAATTCAATTCTTCATTTTTTTCCCTGTCCTGTAGGCAACCAGATGCCTTACAAAAATACAATTATTAAAAACAAAAAGACAACACAAAATTAATCAGCAGAACAATATAGGAAAATTGGTTCTTATTTACTAATTTTCATTCCTCTAGTACTACAGATCAGTCCAGACTCCTGGGTTTTGCCTCCCTGCCAGCAGATGGAGACCGTGTACCACCTGCAGTCCCTCAGTAATGACCTGTATTCAAGCCAAGATGACAATAACAAACAAATTTCTAAGCAAACTTCCAAGAAAACTCCCTCCCCTCCAACAAGCCGGAAGAAGGTGAAGTTGCTCAAAAACACAATGGAAAACTCATTTCCCAAATTTAACATAAGCGATCAGTATTGAAAACCTCCAACTCCGCAATAGTACAAGCGGTGGACTCCACCCCCCCCCCCCAGTAAACGGATGGGTCTCTGGATTAATATGTGGTACAAAAGGAACGAAAATTAGCAGGTAAGAACCAATTTTCCTTTCCCTGGATCAGTCCAAACTCCTGGGATGCACTTAAGCACCCCTTAACTCGGGGTGGGAGGAGGGGGGGGGGGGGGGAAACGGACCTGGAGAGATCCGTTTGTAGAACACTCACCGAAGCACACGAAAGCCGGAACCCCGACATCCAAGCGATAATGCCTAGCAAAAGTGTGCAATGACTTCCCAGCTGCCACCAAGCAAATTTCATGCTGAGACACCTGTTGTGACTCAGCCCAGAAAATCGCCCAAGAAAGTGTCAAGTGCACCCCTAAACCCCCCTGGCAGTGGGCGGTAAGTCGACTCGATCACTTCTATCAGCCACCGCAGAATTATAGCCCTAGAAGCCTTACTTCCCTTCTTTGGACCACTCCACAGTAAAGAGGTGATCCGATCTACGGAAATCATAAGTGACCTTTATATACCTCAGTAATGTAAGCCTCCCATCTAAGAGCCTATGCTCTCCCACATGAGGTGTAGAGGAATCCAAATCCGGAAAAGCTGGAAGCTCCACTGTCTGACTAAGATGGAACGCCGAGACTAACTCAGGCAGAAAAGGCAGCACCATGCATAAAGATACCCCCCCGAATCTGATATCTGTAGGGAGGGACAACAGCACCTGGAGATCCGAAATTCTCCTGACTGAACAAATAGCCACCAAGAAAACCACTTTAAGAATCAAGTCCTTAACTGTAGCTCTCTTTAGTGGGTCAAACTGAGCCTCACACAATCCTCTAAGGCAGGGGTCAGGAACCTTTTTGGCTGAGAGAGCCATAAACGCCACATATTTTAAAATGTAATTCCATGAGAGCCATACAATATGTTTAAAACTAAATACAAGTAAATGTGTGCATTTTATGTAAGATCACACTTTTAAAGTACAATAAGTCTCTGAAAATATTACACCAGGCCTTAAGACACCAATACATCTCCTATTAGGAAAACGGACCAAGTCAGGCTGCTATAGAGTCCTACACAGAAACTACACGCCAGCAGAAAACCTCACCTGAATCACGTGCTGTCCCTCACCTAACATAGAATAAAGAGACCAAAACGCATAACAAGAAGCATGCAGACAAAAACTGAATTGGAAACTGCAACAAGCCAGAGTCTCTGTATGCAGTGTAACAAAGGAAAAAAGAAACATCACACATCCTTATAAAACAAATCAAGAAATATAAAATCATCAGCAGTAAAACTGTACTAACAAAAAGAACATATTTCGAAACAGCTGATGAGTGGAATATCCAATAATTAAAAACTCATATAAAACATTTCCAGATACCAACAAAATATTTCAAAATAGCAGACACAAAGACCCAGTAATGAAAAATAATAAGGATACAAACATTTTTTTGCTCTGCATACCTGGGAACGTTTGATATCCAGGTGTCCTGAGATTGTTCTGAATTAGCAGGAGGTGGGGTGGTTTGCTTGGAACTTTCTCCTCTCTCAGTCACATACCAGCGCTCTCTCTCACACTGGCTCTCAATGACACACCTATACACACATGCTCTCAGTCACTCACATATACAAATGTTTTTTCTCTCTCACTTATATAGGCTCTTAATTACACATTTACACACATGCTGTCTATCTTTTCACGCTTACACACACACAGGCTTTCAATCACATAAATACATGCTGTCTTTTTCTCTCACACACAGACTCTCATTCACATGCTTACAAACATGTCCTCTCTTTCTCTCATTTACACACAGGCTCTCAATCACATACTCACATGCTCCCTCACCTAAATCAGCTCTCAATCACACACAGACACACATGCTCTCTCTCTCTCATTTAAACACAGGCTCTCAATCACATACTCACATGCTCCATCACCTAAACCAGCTGTCAATCAGACACAGACACACATGATCTCTCTCTTACTTATACACACAGGCTCTTAATCATACATACACATGATCTCTCTCACACACAAAGGATCTCAATCATACACACACACTCTTTCAAACAAACAGGTTTTCAATTACAAACTTACACATACAGGTTCCCAATGGTAAACTTATATTCATGCTCTCTCTCTCACAGGCAGGATCTCAATCACAGACATACTCTCTTTCACATACACAGGCTCTCAGTCATTCACATACATGCAATCTCTCACTCACACACACAGGATCTCAAACACACATGCTTGCTCGCTCATTCACTCTCCCCCCCCCCCCCCCCGGGAACTCGCGGCAGCAGCAGCCACCTCCCAACGCTAACCTCCTTCATTTTCAGCCCTCGCGGAGGCGAAGGCGGAGTCCCATCGGCCGCGGTTGAAGATTTTCATTTTCCTCCGAGCCGCGCTGCAGTCTTCTTCCCGCGCAGGCACCCGATGCTCTCCACTTCCTCTTCCGGGCCGCGGGAAGAAGAGAGCACCGGCGTGCTCTCTTCTTCCCGCGGCCCGGAAGAGGAAGTGGAGAGCATCGGGTGCCTGCGCGATGACTCCAGCGCTGGCACCCGGCTGACACCCGATGACTCCCGCGCCGGCACCCGGATGACTCCAGTCGGCGTGCTCTCTTCTCCTCCCCCCCCCCCCCCCCCGCGGCCCGGAAGAGGAAGTGGTGAGCATCGGGTGCCTGCGCGGAAGAAGAGACCACGCTAGTGTGGTCTCTTCTTCCCGCGCAGGCACCCGATGCTCTCCACTTCCTCTTCCGGGCCGCGGGGGGGGGGGGAGGAGAAGAGAGCACGCCGGTGCCGCTGACTCCAGCTGTCCTGCCGCGTTCCGCCCGGGCTGACAGCATTTTAAGCCCGGGCGGGGGAGGACCGGGGAGCAGCTGGGTCAGCGGGGAACCGCGAAGTATGGCGACACTTGTCTGCGAGCCAGATGCAGCCCTCAAAAGAGCCATATCTGGCTCGCGAGCCATGGGTTCCCGACCCCTGCTCTAAGGACTAGATTCAGATTCCAAGACAGACAAATGTTCCGCACCCAACGACGCAAGTTCTTAGCTCCCCGAAGGAACTGTTTAACATCCGGATGTGCGGACAGAGGATACCCTTACACCTTACCCTGGAGAAAACCCAATGTTGCTACCTGGACTCTCAGAGAATTAAAGGCCAGTCCCTTGACAGAGAACTTTCTGTGGAAAAGCCAAAATATGACACAATTGCCTGTTCACAGCAGACCAGAACTCGAAGATCCTCCAAATTTGCACATTCGTTAAGGATGTAGAAGGTCGCCTAGCCTGCAATAAGGTGGAAATAACCACTTTGTAATATCCCCTCCATCTCAGTCGTCTCCTCTCAGAAGCGAAGCTGTGAGACAGAAGTGAGCCTCTTGTCCTGAAAATATTAGGCCCTGGTGGAAAAGAGTCAACCGATGTCCAAACCTCAGGGGCATCTATGGCCATGTTGATCACATCAGGGAAGCATGGTCAATGTGGCCATTCTGGAGCTACCAGGATCACGTTGCCGGATGTTTCTCTATCCGCTGTAATCTCCTTGTCCACCAGGGGCCATGGAAGGAAGACAAAGAAAAATCCCTCAAGTCTCCAGCAGCACCAGTACCCAGATTCCTTCCGTAACGTGTTCTGTTCAGCAGCTATAAAACCGCGATGCCTTGGTGTTCTCTTTGATCGGGATACCCCCATCTTCCGTGAATGAGACACATCGCTGCCTCCGACCACTCCCATTCCCTGGGGTCTAACTTTCTCCAACTGAGAAAATTCACCTGTTGTTCACTCTGGCAATGAGAGACACTGTCAACCACTCCAAATACTGCTCTACCTAGAGAATCAACTCCTGGGCCTCTCGAGCCACTGCCTGATTCTTGGTTCTACTTTGACGGTTGATGTGGGCCACCATCATCACCATCCTATTATCGTCTGATAGGATCTGAACTAGATGGCCGCATAACCTTGGCAAACAGGGAAGCAACGCGAAATGCACCGCTCTCGCATCTAACCAACTGATAGACCATGAGGCCTCCTGTTTCAACCACTGGCCCCGTGCTGACTGATCTTGCCACACAGCCCTCCATCCAGAGAGGTTTACATCGATGGTGACTATTACCCAATTCGGAACCTCCAATTCTGACCATGCTCAAGACTGGTGCAAGTAAGCATTCACGAAAGACTGTCCCTGGCTTCCCCCTCTAACAGAGGAGGAAGATGAAATTCTTCCATTAACGGATTTCAGTAGAAGAGAAGAGCCCACTGCAGAGGCCGCATTTGTGCGAATGTCCAATTCATTAATTCCAATGTCGATGCCATAGAACCCATGACCTGTAAATAGTTCCAGATCCTGGGCACCAAAAGCTCTAGAAGAAGCCTAATCGGACTCTGCAATTTCAGCAATCCTTCTCCATCAGTGTGTTGAATTGAACTCCCAGGTAACTCCAGAGTTTGAAAGAGGTCTAAATAGCTTGTTGCTAGGTTCAACACCCACCCTAGAGATTTCAAGCACATTGCTACCTTTTGTACTGACTGTCAACAGAGGTCCTCTGATTTTGCACGAATGAACCAGTTATCCAGACATAGATGCATCAACACACTCTCCTTCTGCAATGTCGCCGTCCCCATCACCATTACCTTGGTGAAGGTACATGGAGCCATTGCCAGCCGAAGGGAAGGGCCCGAAACTGAAAATGTACCTTTAGGATCATGAACCTCAGGAATCTCTGAAGCTGTAGCCTGGCTATTTGCAGATATGCCTCTTTCAAGGCAAGAGATGCCAAAAACTCTCCCTTGTGTACCACCGTTATGACGGACCTCAGAGTTTCCATCGGAAATGGGGAACCTTGAGAGCTGCATTTACTTTCTTTAAATCCAATATTTCTTGAATTGGATACAGGGAAAAGAAACAGAACGCTTAACTTAAAACTGTCTTTCAGTTACACCAAGCATGTTCAGGGTCTGAGCCAACAAACTCAGCAAGACATCCCTGTGAAGAAAAAAAAAAATCTCAGCAGAGCCCAAAGAGGCTCAAATCATATGCAATTTATCCCACTTCTAGAGATGAGAATGCCAATTCCCCATTGGAATCCTCCAATATCTCATGATCCAATCCCATTAAACAATACCAGGGACAGCCTCCTTGCAGCATATGTCCGCTTTGACTGACAAATGGGAGGTCCAAGTACACAATCCCTACATAATAGGTTGCTTCGACTTTGCTGGGCGCCCCCTGCAGAAAGGTCTGCAAGTCCTGGAAACATTCCACCCAGGAGGAGAGGGATGGATCTATACTGAAGCCCATAGGCCCAAACTTGCTCCCTCCAACCTTTCGCCCTCGGGAACAAGGAAGGAGGAGAACGGACCTTTGCCTCGCCTCCCACTCCCCTTCAGAAAAACCATAGGCAGAGGGGATGTCGCAACATGGGCAAAAGCTGTAGTAGTCAAATCGCTTTGAGCATCTAAATAGCACTGTTACAAACAGAAAGAGAGTGAGGACTGAATTGCTATCAGATGGCAAGCCTCACATCCCCAGCACCTAGATCTCCTGAACTTCGGATCTAGGCGGCCTCCTGCATGCATACCAATTCCATCTGGGCGTACCTGCATACCCCCCCCCCAGGATGCGTGCAATTACGCGCTCAAGATTAGGTCATGGTCGTACACACACAAGTACATTGGCTAATATGTGCTCATATAGGCCATGGTTGTACATATATGAGTACCCGTGTAAATACATGCTCCAGTCTAGGTCGCAGCCTTACACGCACAAGTACCAATGCAAATATGCGCTCAAGTCTAGGCCGCAGACGTACGTGCTCAAATCTAGGCCTTGGCCTTCCATGCACAGGTCCCTGCGCATGCAACCGCCACACGGTGAGAATGCGCGCACACCCCTATATACACAGGAAAAGAACCACTGCTGCAGCCTACCACGTGGCTAAGCAAAGCCTGCCTGTACCTTCAGTGCATTTAGGCCTATATCCGTTTTTGCCACCCGCAGCGAAGAGCAGGGGGGGAGAAGAGGCCGCAGAGAAGGGAGCCCCCCCGAGTGCCTATTGCCTACTTTTTATCTTTTTTAAATGTTTATGGGTGCTTGTCTCCTTTAAATGGCAGCTCTCACCCGATTCGAGGCTGTAGCGAGGTTCCGACTTCTGTGCCCCCTCTTCGCTTCCCCGCTGATGTTTGCACGGCAAAATGGCGGCCAGTGAAAAGCTGAGCCCAGGCTGTACGTTCCCTCAGCTCCCCTACCCCTCCGCAAACTGCTCCTCTTACATTTTGTGGATTTCCAGAGGCAACAACTCCTGCCCGATCAGATGTTGCGGCAGGATTCGGGGTAGTAAGAATTTAGGGTGGCGAGATCGGTGGTCCGGGGGGAAGCTGTGCACAAATCTCAGATACCCACAGCTATCCTATGTCGCCCTGACATTTTTTTGTTTCTTGTCCTGCTGCAAAATGGCAGTCAGGGGAGAAGGCAGAGTGGGGACTTCAAACTATTGCAGCTCTCCCTTCCCGCGGCAAAACAGTGTTCCTGTGTTTCCCCTTTTATGTCCCATCAACTCTGGCCTGATCTGGTGCTGCGGCCGGGTTCTTACTTGGATTTATATATTTTCTTTTCCCCGCAGCGAAAATGGCGGTCAGGGAGAAGCAAACGCAAATTGCTCTCCTGTCCCGCGGCGATCAGCGCTCCTTTTCCCCTGATTTTGTCCGCTATTCTTGCCCAAACTTGTGCTGTGGCAGGATTCGGGTTTTTGTAAATTTTCAAGGCAAAAATGTTGTTCAGGGAAAAAGCTGAGTGGGAGCTTCAATAGCTAGCAACCACCCCGTCTCGCGGCGAACAGCGCCCCCCAAGGTCTGAAGAGCTTCTCAACAAGCTCATGTCTCTTGACAGGCTGAGAATCCATGGAGACTGGGGCCAAGAGCCAGCATTCCCTGCTGCTTGCTCTGCTAAACAAGCTATGTACAAAAGCACATTAAAACCAGCAGAAGATCTCTACCAGACCAGTGACTCCTCATTAGTGCAATTGCCTCTCTGCACCTCCGCGGGACAGGGAACTGCCGGCACTAGTTGAGGAACCGATTCCCTGCCTCTGCCATCAACACTGTTAGGGAGTCGAAAACAGCTGCCATTTCTGCACTGACAGGGAAAGCCTCAGTGCTAGAACCAGTCACCCGCGAGGCTTGTTCTACCAGTGAGGCCATGCTCGACACAGACCCCCGAACACCATGCTGATTTTGCCGCACGTGTATGCTGTTCCTCCCCGCACACACGGTACCACCAGCACCTCAACTGAAAGCAGAGGGAACAGTCCCTCAGCGTCACGGAGCCAACACCTGATCTCCTCCACAGGCAGAGAAGCTGCTGAAAAACCCCATTGCTGAGCTCCCCTGGAACCCCAATGCTGCAAGATTCCTCTAACTAGTTCCTTGTTCTCTTTTATTTTATTTTTTTTACTCTCTGAGAACAAATAAGATACATAGAAGCCAATACTCTCCTTTGGTGTAGAGGTTCCGGTTCCAGGAGCACAGGCCACAAGGCAGATCAGAAAAGAGCTAGACCAGTTGCTATATTCATCCCCTTTCACCAAATTTTAGTGACCCAGCCCAGGATAACCATATAAAAGGGATACTTCCCTGCTCCACCGGGCTTACAATGCAGAAATGCCAGCAGGGTCCTCCGCTGTCTCCTGAGGGATGAGGGACCTGGACCACCAGATGTCCACCTCAAGGACCTCCGGACCGAGCTGTCAGAAAGTCACCAACCCCATGTTCGTCCACCTCAAACCAGGGGGGGTGGCCCCACCAGGACCTCACAACCCTCTGGGAGGATCCAGAAATGTTCTTGTCTTTTAATCTTTTTTTTTTCTCTCTCTCTCTCTCTTCAGATTGTAGGTTTTACACCATCTACCATCTGCTGGAGACAGAGAAATACTGAGGGACTGCAGGTGGCACACTTAGTTATATTCAGTGTCAATGAAACTTTTTCTGTCTCCGTCTGCTGGCAGGGAGGCAAAACTTAGGAGTCTGGATCATTCTGGGTTCATATAGGGCATTGCGAGTAGTGCCCATCCTGCTTGCGGACAAGAGAGGCAGACTCGGCAGCCTGCAAGCCGCACCTTTATTTGTATGTGTGCATGAGATAGAGAGAAGGAGACTGTGTGAGGGAGTGTGTGTGAGTGCGTGAGAGAGAGAGAAAGGGAACCTGTATAAGGGTGTATGTTCCAGAAAGAGAGGGGACCTGTGTGAAGGGGGGTGGAGTGTGTGTGTGTGTGTGTGTGTGCAAGACAGAGAGTGTCTATATGAGAAAGAGACAGAGGGAAGGTTTGTGTGAGTGTGTGAAAGAGAGAGGGAGCCTTCATGAGGGAATGTGTATGAGTGTGAAAGAGAGAGAGGGAGCTTGTAAGAGGGTGCGTGTGTGAGTGAGAGGGACTGTGTGTGTATGTACAAGAGAGTGATGGTGTTAATGAGAGGGAGGGAAACTTTGTAAATGTATATGTGTGAATAAGACAAGGAACCTAAGTGTGTGTATGAGAAAAGGGGCCTGTGAGTGAATAATGGCATGTGTATGTGAGGGAGAGAGCATGTGAGAGCGAGAGAGCAAGTATGTGTGCATGTATAGGACAGCCTTTGTGCAATGGTGTGTGAGAAAGAACAAAAGTGTATAATTATGGGTGGGTATATGAAAGAAAGGTGAAAGTGTGTGCACAACCACCCCCACTTCCCACCCCATCAACTAATCCATGACAATCTCAGGGCATCTGGAGATCAAAAGTTCCCAGGTAGTTTTGGTAGTTTTAATCACTGGGTGTTAATATTTGATGTGCGTGCTGTTTTTCAATTTTTGTTTTGGAGCTAGAACTTTTTTTTTGCGTTTTTAATTATTGGATGTCACTATTTGACTGCTATTTTGAAATATTCCTTTTATTAGTGTGGTTTAACTATTATTGTTTTATATTTCATTTTATTGTTGCATAATTTTTACTTGTGTTTGGGAAAGGGAGTTCGGGGCCAGGGCCTGGACTTGAGGGGGGGGGGGGGGGCACGCAAGGTAGAAGGTTCGCCTAATACCCTTGCACAGAGCTTGAACCCTCAGTGAATTCACCTTTAATCCTTTGTCTGGTCTGTCCTAGAGCAATTTCAAAATAGTGGCCATCTTGTGCTTTAACAAAGTAGCAGTTTCTTCTGCCTATACCACCTTTCTAAAGTCCTCCAAATTCTGATATGTCAATGAGGTGGAAATCTTCCTTGGTCTCAACAGTCTCCTCTTTTCAAGAGCCATGCTGTAAGATAAAATGGTGTTGGATCCTCCACAGTTACAAGCCATTGGCCAATAGACCCTGGTTGAATCTTAGTAGCTCCGATTCACATACCTTGGGCAACCTGCCCAATCTGGGGCTACCAAGATAACTGTCTCCAAAGGGTCTGCGATCCTCCTCAGTACTCTTTCCACTATTGGCCAAGGTGGGAATATGTATGTGTCTCAGCCACCTTTGTGTCAGTGTGTCTATCCCCCTTGGCTCCTAATTCTTTTCTTTAGTTGAAGAATTATTTCGCTTTGGCATTTTTGTGTATAGCTATTTGACCTCACTGGGACACATCCATTTGTCCACTGTTTGACTGAAGACTTATTTGGCTAGTTCCCACTCCCCTGGGTCTAGAATCCGTCAGCTTAGGAAGTCTGCCTGTATATAGGAAAGATGGTTATCATCTGCTAATTTTTTTCCTGTAGTACCACAGATCAGTCCAGACTCCTGGGTTTTGCCTCCCTACCAGCAGATGGAGACAGAGAAAAGTTTACTGACTCCCAGCCTCAAGTGCCACCTATAGTTCCTCAGTATTCAACTGTATCAAAGCCCAAGATAATAAAATTCATAAAAAAAACTCTACCCTATTCACAAGCTGCATTATAGAAAATCAGAAAATAGAATGAGCGGATGACTCTCCCCCTCCAAAGATCGGACGGGTTCTGGTCTGATCTGTGGTACAAAAATTAGCAGGTAAGAACCAATTTTCCTTTCCCTGTACATATCCAGATCAGTCCAGACTTTTGGGATGTACCCAAGCTCCCTACTCTGGGTGGGACCTGGAGAGTCCCGCTCACAAAACACTCTCGCCAAAGGATCAAGAACCTGTATCTCCCACATCCAGATGACAGTGTCTTGCAAAAGTATGCTGTGACTTCCAAGTCGCTGCCCTGCATATCTCTTGAGGAGAAACTAGCTGAGCCTCCGCCCACGAAGCAGCCCGAGAGCGCGTCAAATGAGAACATAACCCCTCAGGAACTGGACGACCTTTGGATATGTAGATCGACCCAATAGCCTCCTTAAGCCACGCACAATGGTAGCCTTAAACACCTGCATACCTCTTTTCAGACCACTCCATAGGACAAAAGTTGATCCAACCTTCGAAAATCATTAGTAACTTTCAGATATGTTATTAATGCCCTGCTTACATACAAAAACTTAAGCTCTCACGCGTGGAGAGCAGAAGCGTCCACCTCTGGAAAAGCTGGAAGCTCTACTGTCTGATTCATGTGAAACGCCAAAACTACCTTCAGTAAAAAAGAAGGTACCATACGCAAGAACACTCCCAAGTCAGAAATCCTAAGAAAGGGACCACGACATGAGAAGGCCCGTAACTCAGAAACTCTCCTAGCTGAACAGATCGCCACCAGGAAAACAACCTTAAGCATCAAATCCTTAAGAGTCGCCTTCTGAGTGGTTCAAAAGGAGCCTCATACAAACCCTTGAGGATAAAATTAAGACACCAAGGTGGGCAAACTCTCCGCACCAGAGGAAGCAAATTCTTTGCACCCTGTAGAAAACGAATATCTGGATGAGACAATAATGAAGAACCTTCAATCTTCCCTCTAAGAAGAAGCAGCCACCTGAACCTTAAAGAGAATTTAGAGCCAGACCCTTGACCAAACAGTCCTGCAGAAAGGATAAGACATCTACAACCTCAGCCTCCAGAGGCCATACACCACGCGCTGTACACCAGGCTTCATAGACCTTCCAGACTCTCACATAGGAAAGACAGGTCGACTTTCTCCTAGCCTGTAAAAGGTGTCATAATCACCGCCTTGGGATAGCCTTTGTGCCTCAAATGCCTCCTTTCAAAAGCCATGCCGCTAAACAAAAGTGAGTAGCCTGGTCTGAAAATATGGGCCCCTGACTAAGGAGGCCGGTTAGATGACTGAAGCGAATCGGCCCATCCACGGTCAAGTTGACTAGATCCGCGAACCACGGCCGACATAGCCACTCCAGAGCCACGAGACCACTTCGCCCTGATGTCTCTATCCTTCGAAACACTCTGCCTATTAGCGGTCATGGAGGAAAAACATATAATAGTATCCCCCTGAGGCCAAGGCACTACTAGAGCATCGGCACCCTCGGGCCCCATGCTCCTTTTGCCTACTGAAAAAGGAAACCGCCTTGGCATTCCGGTGCATTGCCATTCGATCTATGTTCAGCGGACCCCACCTCTCACAGATAAGATGCATCGCAGTCTCTGAGAGCTCCCACTCTCCCGGATCTAAGAGCTTGCGACTCAAAAAATCTGCTTGGAAGTTTTCAATTCTCACAATGTGCAATGCCGCAATCCGTTCCAGGTGAAGTTCTGCCCAACGCATCAATTTCTAGGCCTCTGGAGCTACCGCTCAACTCTTGGTACCGCCCTGCTGATTGATATACGCCACCATTGTCGCATTGTCGGAAAGAATTCTCACCGACCAACTCTTCACCAAAGGAAGAAAAATTTGTAAGGTAATCTCACTACCTTGGTTGATAGACCAGGGATCCTCTTCTCCAGACCAACCACCTTGAGTGAACTGATTCTGACAAACTGCTTCTCAGTCAGAGACTGGCATCGGTAGTAAGTACCACCCAATCTGGAACCTCGAGATCCACACCATGCATCAAACTGGCACGTAGCAGCCACCAAGTCAGTTTCTCGCTTCTCCCTCTAGTGGCAAGGAAAGATGAAATTCTTCCAAGAGCAGATTCCACAGAGTCAAAAGAGCCCCCTGTATAGGACTTAAATGAGCAAATGCCCATGGTACTAACTCCAGGGTTGACGCCATGGAGCTTAGGACCTGCAAACAGTCCCAGACCCTAGGCATCGGCACCGCAGCAAACGCCAAATCTGCCCCTGGAGCTTCTGAACACGTCCTCTGTGAGAAAAACCTTGCCCGACTGCGTATCAAACCGGGCACCCAGATATTCCAGGGACTGTGATGGCACCAACTGATTCTTTGACACGTTCACTGCCCAGCCAAGAGACTTGAGTAACCTTGTCACTTTCTGCTCCAACCAAGGACTAAGATCTTCCAACTCTGCCCTGATCAGCCAATCATCCAAATAAGTATGCACCAAAACACCTTCCTGATGGAGAGCCGCTGCCAACACTACCATAATCTTGGTAAAAGTCCCTGGAGCTGTGGCCAACCCGAAGGGCAGGGCCTGAAACTGAAAATGTTGACCCAGCATCAGGAACTGCAGAAATCGTTGGTGATCTGATCAAAGGTACACCTCCGTTAGATCTCTCTTTTGTGAACTGCCAATATAACCGATCTTATAGTCTCCATACGGAACTGTGGAACCTTAAGCGTTTGTTCACCTTTTTCAAGTCCTGGATTGGGCAAACTATACCTTCCTTTTTCAGGATGACGAAATAAATGGAATACCTCCCTACTCGTCCCGCAGTACTGGAATCATTGCCCCTAACTGGCGCAGCTTGTGAAGCGTGTCCCGTACCACTAACCATTTGACCAGCGAACCGCAAGGGGAAACCAGAAACAAATCTGCCGGGGTGCACAAATTCTAACACGTAATCTTCTCTGACAACGCTTAGGACCCACTGATCCTGAATAATTTTGGCCCACTCCCCGTAAAACCATATTAAGTGGCCTCCTATACAAGGAATGTCTGAGTGTACCTGCCTCACCTCATTGCGAGGACTTGGTTCCCGCTGCACCACTACCTGCGGAGTCACAGAAGGGTCTACGGCCTCCTTGAAAGGACCGACCCTCGCAATGCGGACTGCTTCTGTGGCCGACAGTAGTCTAGCTGGACGAGTTCTCCTACTATTCCGAAACCGGGACCACTCCTGAAAAAAACTCTTGTCCTTAGGCTTATCGTCAGGCAGCCTTGTACCTTATTCTTGCCCAAGTTCTTCATCATCTGCTCTAAATCCTCTCCAAACAAAAGTTTACTTTTAAACGGCAGAGAACTCAACTGTGATTTGGAGGACACATCAGCAGACCAGTTGCGTATCCATAAGTCTCCTGGCCGAGACTGCCAACACCATAATTCTCGATGACGTCCTTATCAAGTCATACAAGGCATCTGCCCCACAGGCCACTGCCGCCTCTACACGTTCCACTGTGCTCACTTCGTCACTGGAACTTGGATGACTCTCCTGCAGCTGTTGAACCCAGCACAGACAAGCTCACTGCATAAAACTAGAACAAATAGCAGTTCTCAGGCTTAGAGTGGACACCTCAAAAATCCTCTTAAGAAGCACCTCCATCTTCCAGTCTTGCATGTCCTAACACTGCAGACCCCGCCACAGGACTAGTCGTCTTCTTAGTAATTGCAGAGACTGCAGCATCAAGCTTAGAAAGGGCAAAAAGTTCTAATGTCTGCTCGGGTAAGGGGGTTCAGTTTTGCCATAGCCCTACCCACCTTCAGGCTTGCCTTGAGAGCTCCCCACTCCCTATCCACCAGCTTCTTTACGGATTTGTGATAAGGAAAAGCTCTTGCTGGGCCCCTCAAGCCCATCCAGGACTGGATCCGCCCCCTCCAAATCTGAATCCTCCTGGGGTACCTGAACCCCAAGATCCAGAAGAGCCTGAGGAATTTAGGGTCCCAGTTCCTCCTGCTGGAACAAATAGACCACTTTTGGGTCATTCCTGTCAAAAACCGGGACCTGGTCCTGACCCTCTTACTGATCATCACCTCTGGGACCTGGATCCCCTGGAAATCAAGCCCCGTAGAATCCCTTGTGCACACAGGGGAATCCACTGACCCCTCAGAATCCTCCTCAGGAAGTCCCAACTGAGAAGGACCTACCGCCTTTTGTCGAGGATTGAGCCGATTGAAACCCCTTATCCTGTCCACCAGATGGCCAAATTCGCTCCCAAGAGGCCTGTTGCTTAGCCAAATAGGCCTCGTGCAGAAACAAAACAAAGTCCAGCGAAAAAGGCTGCTGGACTCAGCACATATCCTCCACATATCACTTCTTGCATTGCAGACTGGCCACGTCAAAGGGCTTCTTCAGTAGCAATTCCGCCTTATTATATTTAAAAAAAATGTATATACCACCTATCAGAATTTACAGGTGGTTTAAAATAAAACAGAGATAAAACATACATCTGATAATTAAATACTATACAACAATCAAAACAGAATAAAACATAATAAAAACATATAGACATAAAATAAAGTAAAAACATAAAATAAAACAAATCTTTCTTTTATCATTTCTTCACTGCAATAAACCATGTTCAGTAATAAAAACTCAGTAATTGCATCATGTATGAGAAAAAAACCCGCCAGGACCACCACTTCATAACCTCAAGGATAATCACTGATATATTATATTCTACGTAAGATTATATGCTTGCTTGAACAAAAAAGTTTTAACCACCTTTCTGAACTTTAGTAACGAGGTCTCCATCTTTACCTCAGCAGGCATTGAGTTCCAAACCAAAGGGCCCTGAACAGCAAACAAACCATTATGTGATTTTTCTAAACTAATAAATCTGAATGAAGGAACATCTAGCAAAAATTGGGAGGCAGACCGTAGTGACTGATTCCGTTGATATAACTTCAAAGCAGCATTAAAAGATGAAGAAACAAGATCATTAAAATCTTCAAAAAGCATAAGCAGAACCCTAAACCTGATCAGCCAAGCCACAGGCAACCAATGATATTGATTCAATATTGGTGAAATGTGTTGTCATAAGGGAGTCCCAGATGTGATTCATGCACAGAAGTTTGTACATATTAGAGGGCACGTAAGGTGGTCTGTGGTAAACCAAAAAAGAGAACATTACAATAGTCCAAAAGTTACATAACTAGAGAACGGACTACTGTTTTTAAATCATTTTCTTCCAAATAAGGACACACTGCGTACCAGATGAAGTTTATAACTTTCCTATCCTGACAGTCCTTCAATGCTGACCCTTCATCTACTGGGATTGTTTTCTTTGCCACTGCTGTTACCACAGTGTCCACCCTTTGGCATCCGGAATAGGCACTCTTTCTCCAGTTACTGAATCAGGTACAGCTTTTCCATCGACTTCATGAATGCTGCTCCATGCAGAATCTGGAAAATCCCATTCAGCCCTGTCATATCCTGTATGGTTGTATGAATAAGGAATATTTTGGCTGGATTTCTGATGCCTGCCAGGATTGCATTCCCTTTGGGTACCTCCTCCTTTGGTTGGTCTTTGCTCAGACTCAGCAACTGTGTAACTCAGAAGGCACTTAAGGTCCTGCCTTCTAAACCACCCAATGGCTGCATCATCTCCCAGTGAGGACAGCTCCTCTTCCTCCTATTCCTCACAAAGAGTCTCAATGAAAGGCTCCTTCATCCCTCTCCAAAAGTGGATCTTTGGGAGTTTTATCCAGCACTGACTGCAGCCTAGGCTTCTTTACCTGACAGCCCCCTTCCCTAGGAAGTAATCTGAGACCCTTGCCAGCCATTCCCTCTGGAAGCTTTCTCCCCTTCATTTCACAATACATTTTTGTGCCTTATAAGCACAAATTCTGATGAAAATTCCAGCCCTTTAGCCTCCTTAGGCCCTTGAGGTTCCAGATCTTCTGTGGGGTCAGTGTGCAAGGACCCTGACGCTACAGAGGAATGACTGGGTCGGCGCACAGCTGAATTTCCTAGCTCTAGCAGAGCAGGAAACATGGCTGCTGAAAGAGCCCGCTGATCTGAAAGGACCACACAGTCAGCTCCTGATTCACTCCTCCACTTAGCCCCATCTCAATTCTCACAAAAGAAGCCGCCGACACTCAGGATGCACCTTGCTCCACACTGCCCGTACTTGCGGGGGAAGCACCAGAACAGCTAACAAAGGGCCAAATCACCATCATGGGTCTAAGGCACTACTTTGATCCTGTACACTACGGCTCCGGTGCAACCACCTTTTTTTTTTGTTTGTTTTGTAGTACTTTCCCTGGAGAAATGCAGGTCCCTTAGAAACTGATTGCACCGGGGAACAAAGATCAGTTACCTCCTTTTTATTTTCCCCTGACTCGACCTGGCTACTACTGGGGAAATCAACTTTAAGCAAGGTCGTTGCTCCAGAAGCCTCCTAGTCTTTCTGCTGGACCAGACAACTCCCACCATCTGCTGGAGGCAGAGAACTACTGACATCTTCCCTGGTGTACCAGGCTATATAGGGAAGAGGGGGCATCAGGACAAAGCTTTCCCTCTGCCTTCATCAACTGGTAGAGAGGAACAAGTCCCACTTGTCTGCACTGGTCTGACAGGATGAACAGGAATCTTTTTTTTGAATGGTGATTTTCTGCAGAGTATCCTCCTCCTCCCACCCACCATTCACAATGGCCAGGCCTGCCAGATCACTTCCTAAAGGAATATATAACAATGTGGTCATATGCTAGAAGCCTCTTACCGATTCCGGTCGCAGGCTCACATCCACCTTATCCCCATCCTCATAACCATTTGGGACCCGATTCTGCATCAGAAGAGGAATCAGCAAGTTTGGGTCATCCTTAGGGCCACCCTCCCAAACCTCCAGGGATCTCTTTGACTCTGAAATTCAACAGGTCAAGAAAAATTAGCATTAGGGAAACAAAAGTCACCAACTTAGCTCACTTAGCTCATGCCTTATAACCACCAAAATCACCAACTTAAACAAATCCATCCACACACATACCACAAGCAATCTATCACCAACACAACATACTACAGTTACCTCAAGATACCAAACCAATACATTACAGTCTTTCCACATCTGACCTTGATGGGTAAATTAATTGATTCATTACTAAAGGAAAAGATAGTTCAGTATCTTGAATCCAACAGAGTGCAGGATACAAGGTAGCTTGATGTTACCAGATAGAGATAATGTTAAAGAAATCTAATCAGTTTCTTTGATTGTGTGTCCAAAGAATTAGATTAGGAGTGAGCAGTGGATGTGGTATACTTGATTTCAGTAAACCTTTTAACGCTGTCCCATAAGGACTTCATACTCCTCAATGCAGAATCTGGAAAATCCCATTCTACACCTATCATATCCTGTATGGCTGCATGAATAAGGCTGATATATTTAGACAGTAATTTTCAAACTCACATGCGGGTGCACATGTTCATCAGCCTATGCCCAGGGTCGCAGTTATTTTATAACTTGCGCGCATGTTACAAAATAGCCTGGCCACGCGCACGTGTGCCAAATTTTAAGTGGACACATGCAAGTGTGCGGAAATGCCACTTTCCACCACGTAAATAGGGGATTTTAAAAGGGGTGCACACCGACACCATTTCCAGTTTTACCAGTTTGTCCCCAGTTAAGAGATAGTTTTTTCCACACCCCCCTGGTTTAATAGCATTGACATCCCTCAGCTATCTCAGATTCTTAAAAGCCCACTGATCTGCTTATTTATCTTTATTTTATAACTTGTACGGCATTCATAGCTGAAGTAAAGTTACGCGGCAGGGGGCATCAGTGCACACTGGAGCGCATAAATATTTACACGCACATCTCAGCTTCACGCTCCTGTCCCTTTTGAAAACTTCTGAGATATGCGCGCTGAGGAATTTACGCGCGATGTCTGGGTAAGCTTTTAAAATCCGCTTGGCACGTGCGAGCCAGACATATTGCGCATCCCTTAATTAATGTGCGTGTTGAGCTTTTAAAATTCACCTTAAACTGGGCAGTTTAGGGGTGATCCCAAGGTTACTAATGGGATTAGAAACAGGTTGTGAGATAGACAACAGAGGGTAGTGGAAAATCAAGTTCATTTCAAGAAAAGAGATTTGTGGACTAACTCAAGGGACCAGCCTGGAAGCCGGTTCTAGACAATATTTTCATAAGTGAAACTGCCAGAGAGGACACTCCTGATGAAGACGACAAAATGAGAAGTGATCTAAGAACACTTGAGGAGTGTCAAATGCTAGATATATGTAGGATTCAATTCAAAAAGTATAAAGTCAAGCATTTAGGGTGCAGAAATTCAAGGGCGCAATAAATGATAGGACAGAGGCACTGATGTACATAAGAACATACGACTTGCCATACTGGGTCAGACCAAAGGTCCAATCACAGTACCCTGTGGCCAACAGTGGCCAAGCCAGGTCACAAGTACCTGGCAGGATCCCAAGGGGTAGACAGATTCCAAGTTGTTTATCTCAAGAATAAGCCGTGGACTTTTCCTCCATGTGATAATCTCAAGGTTGAAAAACAAGGCATTGGCCAGAGCAATACCAGGGTACATAAGGAGAGACATAATGAATCAAATAAAGGAGGTGCTAGAGCTTCTGTACAGACCATTGACGAGACCTCATCTAGAGTGCCATGTGCAGTTCTAGAAATCATTCCTCCAAAAAGATAGAGACAAAATAAAAACAAACAATCTGAGAAAAAAACAGTGCAGTGTCTGCAGCAAAAGCCCTGGAAATGCGACTAGAGGACCTCAATATGTAACATTTCTCAAACTTTTTAGATCTTGAACCCCTTTCAGCACCTCCTCAAATAAGTGCTACTTTATTTTTTTTCTATTTATGCAATTTTACATAGTTTTCAAGTGAAAATACTTGAATAGAAAGGGATTTTAAATTTCAGAAATTTCCAAACACATAGGGGCGGATTTTAAAAGGCCTGCGCACGCCTAAATCCTTCCGGATTTACGCACGCAGGGCCCTCGCACGCCTAAATCCTTCCGGATTTACGCGCGCAGGGCCCTCGCACGCCTAAATCCTTCCGGATTTACGCGCGCAGGGCCCTCGCACGCCTATTTTGCATAGGCCGCCAGCGCGCGTAAGTCCCGGGGCTTTTGAAAAGGGGCAGGAGGGGGCGTGTCCGGGGGCGTTCCCGAAATGACACCGCGTTTCGGGGGCGTGGCGCTGGCCTGGGGGCGTGGTCGAGGCCTCCAGACCAGCCCCCGGGACCGGAGGACGGAGCGGGGCTGCTGGCTGGCGTGCGCAAAGTTACGCCTGCTGAAAGCAGGCGTAACTTTGCCGACAAAGGTAGGCGGGGGTTTAGATAGGGCCGGGGGTGGGTTAGGTAGGGGGAGGGAGGGGAAGGGCGAAGGAAAGTTCCCTCCGAGGCCGCTCCGAAATCGGAGCGGCCTCGGAGGGAACAGGCAGCGCGCGCTGGGCTTGGCGCGCGCAGGTTGCACAAATGTGCACCCCCTTGCGCGTGCCGACCCCGGATTTTATAAGATACGCGCGGCTACGCGGGGGCTGGGGGAAAGTTTGCCGCCTACCCTTACCCCTGCCTCTAACGCAGGGGTAAGGGTAGGAGGTAAGTTAGCAGGTTAACGCGCGGCAAAACGGCAGAGTAAAAAAGTGATAGTCGGGGCGCGCATTACTGTATTGGAGGGAATAGCTAATTCGATCATTTACATGTAATATACATGCCGGGGGCGGAAGGGGTTACCCGGTGATTTAAGGACGCGGTAAGAGTAGGTTAAAGGGGATAGTGTATTGCGGGTTGGACTAACACAGCCGAAAAGTGGGTAGAAAGCGGGTTAGGAGCAGAGTAACCGCAGCCGCACTTTACTGTATTGACCTGCAAGTCATCCAAACATCTGAATCACAAACTGAGTTTACCAACATTCCAATATGTCTTATATTACCTTGTATTAATTCTTTCACTGCCTGAGAAAGTACACCATCCTCTGGACCCTGCTCCTGCTCTCCCTTCTCTTTATTATAACAGAGAGCAGGTTTAGGAGTTTGCCATCGATTCTTCTGGATTAAGGGAATCATAAGTTCTTTGGGTGCCTCAACAGGATTAACACTGAAAATTGAAATGAAAGAATGTTAACTAAAACTTAACAATACAAACTGGTTACTACAGCAGTACTAGAAACCCAGGTTTGGAATAACATTCTCTGCTCTGATGGCGATGAGGGGTGGAGGAGAAATTGGATTCAGAGGACAAACAACATGGGCCCTGACTTTTACAATCTGGGGTACTGATACTCAAGACAGAAGTGAAAAATGACAGGACTGCTTCTAACGCGAAGTCCATAAGCAAAACGTCAGCACTACCTCAATTTTCAAGAAGGCTCACCACGCAGTAAAATGTTGCTAGCAGTACAGTTTTGTAAATGTTATCTTAAGGTTTGGGAATAATTGCACAGAGCGCCAGTTGCTACCTTTAAGAGAAACATAGGGGCTAACCTGCATGGCGCCGCAAATACTGCCACCATAAGAAGCTTGTTGGGCAGACTGGGTGGCCCGTTTGGTTCTTTTCTACTATTATTACTTTGTTACTATGTGTCTTTCTCATGTAAATGTTGAGTTCAGGGCCCCGAGAATGGTCCTGTCACCTCCATTTCTCTCTCCCACCCTCATGATCGTCTCCATCCTACAGGTCTCCCCCTCCGAAGCTCACTTGTCACTTCTGCAGTTCCTCCCATCTCTCCCTCCCCCCGGCTTTCCCCCTCCCTCCAGACCTCCCTCTCACTTCTGCATCTCTCCCACCCCACTTTTCCTTTCCCTTCTCCCAGGGTCTCCCGCTTATATCTGAAGGCTCCCCTTCCACCACCACCACCACCACTTCTCTCTCCTGGGGTCTCCCTTTCACCTCTGCAGCTCTCTCCCCTCCACTGCATGCAGATAATCCTTTTCCTCCTTTTCTCTCTCTTCCGCTCCTGGCAGTAGCTTCCGCACTGTTGTCCTGCTGAAGCCGAAAGAAACTGGAAGGGAGGCCGAAGCCGAAGCGGCCTCCGGGGCTACCACCTCACTGCACACAGCTTCCGCCATCTTTCCCACCACTACCCGCGCCTAAAACTCCCAGCATGCACAGCAGCGCGCTACCGGCCCATGGCCGATCTTCGAGTGACATCAACGGCACTGTGCATGCCGGGAGTTGTTGTTTTGGACAGGGCCCGCAGCGGTCAGTGAGCCTCCGGTATTAGGAAAGCACCGATGATCTACCGAAAGTATCACCCGCACAACCGCGCAGAATAATGTCCCTTAGAAACCACACGCTATATAGGAGAGGTGCAAAGTAAACCTTAGTTTAGACCTACTGGCATCAGGGATGAGGGAGGGGGGAAGGGACTGTGCTAGGTAATAGAAGAGTCAGTCTACAGTGGATCTGGTGACAAGTGTTCCAGTCTAGAAAGAGACAATATAGTTGCAGGAACGTTTATAGGGACTGTGCAGGAGCAGGATGACACATTTGAGACACTCGGTTGAGAAGGGCGACCAAAATGATAAAAGGGCATGGAACAGCTCTCCTATGAGGAAAGACTAAAGAGGTTAGGACTATTCAGCTTGGAGAAGAGAGGGCTGAGATGGGATATGATACAGGTCTCCAAAATCATGAAAGGACTTGAACAGGTTAATATAAATCAGTTGTTTACTCTCTCAGGCAATAGAATGACTAGGAGACACTCCATGAAGTTAGCAAGTAGCTCATTTAAAACAAATCTGAGAAAATTATTTTTCACTGAACACATAATTAAGCTCTGGAATTCATTGCCAGAGGATGTGGTTACAGCAGTTAGGGTAACTGGGTTTAAAAAAGGTTTGGATAATTTCCTAGAGGAGAGGTCCATAAACTGTTATTAATCAATAAGGAATAGTAGCTTGGGATCTATTTAATGTTTGGGTACTTGCCAGCTACTTGTGACTTGAATTGGTCACTGTTGGACACAATATACTGGGCTTGATGGACCCTTGGTCTAACCCAGTTTGGCATATTTATCTTCTTATGTACTTATAAATTTAAGCAGTGGATTCAAATTTAGACAAAAGATCTTGAAGTGCTCACCTAAAGCTGTGTGTAGGAAAACATGAGAAAGGCAATCTTCAGAAAGATCTAGCATGTTTACTGAATTCTCAAATAGGCATGCATAGTTTTACCTGAGTAACTTCAGGCACAGAAATAGCAGGAATAAGGTATCCACCTAAATGAAAGGGTGTTTACAAACAGAAACTACCCAGGTAGTTTCCCTTTCAAAAATTTGCTAACATTAATTTGGTACCCATGTACCTGCAAACTCTTCAGAGCCACATGTTCACAAACTGTGGGCACAGCCCATACAGGTAGCCCTCTCCCTCACCACATTCTCATTTTCAGCATCCTGATCACTGCAATCGTGTATTTGGTGTTATTTAACTTTTTATTTAAATTGATCTTGGAAATATGCAATTTTGGAAGACCCAATAATATTCAGATAGGTGGCAATTTTCAAAATGCATTGGGACAAAGAGTGTGCATGCTTTTAATCCATAGGCTTTGCATTGATTTCAAAGCAAAAGTAAGTGCAGGCCTTTGCTTTGAGACTTGCAGCCAGTACAAAGCAGGCACTGTCACATGCACCTGCATTTTACTGTGGATAGATTTTTGCCGGGAAAGATGTGAAAAAAAACTTCTAGGCATGTATTTTTCTTCCCCCTCTGACCTACATAGGCCTTCTCTGGATGCAGCTAAAAATACAAGTTGTAGAAGGCAGGTCCGTTCAGCCACATCCAAGGAAGATGCTCCTCAGCCAGCTGATTAAATCGCCCTATTAAAATTCTTCAAAGTACATTCAGCTAAATCTGAGAGTTTTCCATTCATTCAGATTTCTATATGCACTAGGATGTCTGAGCTTCCAGATCTAGCTAAGGCCACAGTGCAGTTTTACTTCTATTAAACTAGGGAAGATTTCCACTCTCTACCTTAAACCTTATGGTTTCTTTTTATTTCCTAAAGGCCTCCAAATTGAACAGAACCAAGTGCAACTATCTCTACATGTGGTATTTATGCCATGTTCTAGACCATTCTTGATTTCCTGGGATGGATGGATTCCCCCCCCCCAGGTTGCAGCTATTTCACATCTAGCCACCACCACTGCTTGTTGTTGTGTGATCAATTTCATTATTTTTTAACAGTGAGATCTTTCATATCCTCAGAGGAGGATGCCATGGGAGCACAGTATTCATCAGGTGGGAAATAATGCTCAGGATCAATTTCCAAAATGTTTCAATCGCCGGGCATTCCCACCATAGGTTAATCATCGTGCCCCTTTTTCCTCAACTTTGCCAGCAAACGCTGGTCACACAAGAATAGATTTTGTTCAGCCCATGAAATGTGGAGTACCACCTAAAGTACATTTTAGAGCTCTCCTCAATTTTTAGCCAGGAAGTGGATGCGCTCCCCACTCTCTCCAATTGACCGCCATTGCTCCTCATACAAGCACATCTTCAGGGCTTGTCAGTTTAGAAATGAAATGCTTATTCCCTGCAATAGTTGGGTTATCTTTATATAAACCTTGGGTCAGTTGAGGGTCACTACATTACAGAACATCCAGTGGCACCCTCGTTGACCTTAAATCCTGTGCAAGTCCCCCTCACAGTATGATCTGTAATCCAGCCCTGCTCCCAGGCAGTACTCTGCCCCAGTGCAACATTCAGATACAGTAGCTACCTTCCAGAAGAAAAGCAGGTCTTCCCCAGACATAGGATATATTAGATGCCAGTCTTGCCAACTCAAGGCTCTGGCTGGCTCTCTCTGCCTGCAATGCCAGCCTCTGCTTGCAGCTGGCTCTTATTGCCTTGTGGTTCCAGCCTTGCTGCAGGGCCACATTACCTGCTCTGCAGGAGGCGGGACAGTCCACACCGCATCCAGCAGTGAAAGCGGGCCACCAGAATTAGCCTCTGATCACGGATTGGCTGCTCCAGTTATCAATAGATATGGACGCTCGCCACTCAGCACAAGTGGGGAGGAAAGGGGTGGGAGCGAGTCTGTTGCCGTGGCTACCCTATGATTTCCTTATTGCTAGGGAATTTTTTTTTTTTTTATTACAAGGTATCTGCAGGCAGGAGTCTGAGTGCACGCAGCGCAGGAGACACACACAGCACAGGGGAATAGCTGCTACAAGTTTAACCAGAGGTAAGGCAGAGGCAGCCCAGCACGGAGCCACTAACCACATTTTCTGGAGCTGGAGGGATCAGCGAGGATGTGATAAGCAAAGGGGGGGGGGGATGGGTCTTCTTTCTGACCAAAGCTCTGAGGAGAAAAAAAAGAGAGAGAAAGGTAGGCAAAAGAGGGGGCAGAGAGAGGGAGAAAAAGGAAAGGGGGTGATGAAAGGAAGAGAGATGGAGAAGGAAGGAGAGCGACAGAGAAAAAAAGATTTAAAGTAGATAGAATGAGAGATTGAGAGAGAGAGAGAAAGAAGAGAGAAAAGAGAGATTGAGAGACAGCAAGGTGAGTGAGAAGGAGAGATGGGTGGAGGGGAAGGGATTTGTTTGTGATTTGGAGAATGAATGTTTCCTAAGACCTCCGCAACCAGGGTCTCTGTCCTTCTCTGTTTCTTATAAAACACGTGCATCTTCCCCAAACAGTACACAGCCTCAGAACAGAATTTGAAAGAGATTTGTCTTTGGGGGACAGGGACGGGGGGGGAAGGGGGTTGGGGGTGTTCCCCTGCAAGAAATAAAGAGAGAACAAAGTGGGGAGAGGGTAGTGAAGTAGGGGCAGTCTCCCCATCCACCTGCAGCTCTCCTCCTCACACTTCACTTCTTCTTCACCAGGCAAGAGGTAAAGATCAGTCTGCTCAGCGGGGAGGTCCGCATCCCCTGGGAACATAGCAGACTGTTCTTCCCCATGGGGAGGGGGGCTGACAGGACCCTAGAAACTTGTCAGACACTTCCGCCCTGGGTATGGGGGCTCCCCTCAGTCCTAAGCACTCAGGACTCTTCGGCCCTGTGTGCGGCACCTGGTTCAGGAATCGGTGAGGTGTGCCCTGCCCTTTCCTGACGAGCAGACTCAGCAGTCAGGAGCAGGTGGGAGAGACAGATAAGAGGGTAACCTTTAGACAGGGAAGCCACAGTGCTGCCTCACTACCATCCCCTCTCTCTCTCTCTCTCTCTCTCTCTGTCTTTCAGGTCACAAGATCCCTGCAGCGTGAGCACATCGCAACTCACTGCCCATGTAGCACAAGTCAGAGATTGACCTTTGCACGGTTCTGGCCACCCCACTCCCCCGATCAACCCCCGCTTCGGCCCATGTCTCACTGGTGGAGCCGGGTCCAAGAATGCCTGCTGTCTCGGGGAGCAGGAGGGGACCTTGGGGTGACCCTGAGAGGAGGAGCGGACCAAGGGCAGTTCCCCTTCCTGGCAGAGGTCCATCGTGGGAAGGTGCAGTGCCTGGCTGGGGAGGTGCAGGAAGGGGACCTGGTCCTGGAAGTGAATAACATCCCTGTGTTTGGCCTTACACTGGGGGATACATTGGGAGTCCTGAGGACCAGCCGGGACCCTGTCCACCTGAAGACCGTCAGACAAGGTACCCCCCAGTTTCTGCCAAGGCTTGAGGCTGCTCACCAGCGGAGAAAAAAGAGACATCTGAGACAATGTACAAAAGAAGAGCGCAGCTTACAGAAAAGCAGAGGGATAGGAGGCCACATATTATTACTGCAGCTTTGACCCAAGTGTGACTTTTACGCCACTCCTGAAACCTGTGCTCCTGCACCATCCCTCACAGGAACTCTTGTAACTTGCAGCTGAGACTATTGACCTATGAATTACCCCCACCACAGCACTCCTCCACAATTCCCTAGAACTCCACCTTTAGCCAGCACTTCCCCAGCATTCCCTACAGCTCCCCCCTCCCCCCAAACCCGTGCACCTGCCCCAGTCCTTACAGCTCCCCAAACATCTATTGCTCCGTCTTCATTCACTGCAGTCAGGGCAGGATTTAAAATGATGGTGCACACAGGCAGGGAACTCAGGGTAGGGGAATTTTTCCCTGGAAATAACAACAGTGGGGGGAGTCCCAGTTTTTGGGCACTATCAGAATTCGGTGCCCAAGGCACGTGCCTATGCCTAAATCTAGCCCTGACTACAGCTCCCTACCTGGCAAAAGCCAGCACTCTTCCACCATTCCCTCCAGCTCTCCCCTCCACAGCCAGCACTCTTCCACCATTCCCTCCAGCTCTCCCCTCCACAGCCAGCACTCTTCAACCATTCCCTACTCTCCCCCCCCACAACCAGCACTCTTCCTCCATTCCCTCCAGCTCTCCCCTCCACAGCCAGCACTCTTCCACCATTCCCTCCAGCTCTCCCCTCCACAGCCAGCACTCTTCCTCCATTCCCTACAGCTCTCCCCTCCCCACAACCAGCACTCTTCCTCCATTCCCTCCAGCTCTCCCCTCCACAGCCAGCACTCTTCAACCATTCCCTACAGCTCTCCCCTCCACAGCCAGCACTCTTCCACCATTCCCTACAGCTCTCCCCTCCACAACCAGCACTCTTCCACCATTCCCTACAGCTCTCCCCTCCACAACCAGCACTCTTCAACCATTCCCTACTCTCCCCCCCCCACAACCAGCACTCTTCCACCATTCCCTACAGCTCTCCCCTCCACAACCAGCACTCTTCCACCATTCCCTCCAGCTCTCCCCTCCACAACCAGCACTCTTCAACCATTCCCTACTCTCCGCCCCTCCACAGCCACCATTCCTTACTCCTCCTTCTATAGCCAGCACTCTTCCAAAATTCCTTACATCTCCCCCCAACAGCCAGTGCTCTTCCATTTCCTGCAGTTCCCCACCCAGCTGCACAATTATTTTGGTTACCCAGTATTATTGTTTGTCTATCTTTGATAAGTCTTCTCACACGATTTCTGACTGCCCATTTTCTTTCATGTAGGTGCTGACTTGTCCCAGGACCTGAGTGCATTTTTGCAGAAAAGTTGCACTAATGGCTCCCTTGAGAGCCAACTGCAGCGGACAGTGAGACAGAACCTGTACCTGCGGGCTGTTCCATGTGAGTGTGAGGCCGGTCGGGGGCACCCTTCCACCTGGGAGACATTCCACATTCATCAGAGCCCTGGGGGCTGCTCCATGGAGTGAGGGTGGGCACATCTGTGCCAGGGGCCATTCCCATCGTGTCTGAGCCCCCTTCTGGTGTTTATCTGGCAGGTGCCACTTTACGGTGAGATCGTTGTAACTTTGCTGTCTCCTTCTTTGTTCCTGCTCTTGGCTTCTCAGTAGTAGGTACCATGTGGGAGCCTCGAGACAGTGAGTTATCTGGCACTGTACATTCTCCTTCCAGATTCTCTCATAAATCATCTCATGGTTTCTCTGTGGCAGGTACCACATGGAAGCCACAAAACGGTGTGATATATTGCACTGTGCATTCACCCTCTGCTGCCCTCATTGATCATTTCATGTTTTCTCTGTGACAGGTACCATGTAGGAGCCAAGAGATGGTGAGATATATTGCGCCGTGCTTTCTCCCACTGTTTCCTCATAAATCCTTTTCTGGTCTCTCCGTGGCAGGTACCACACGGGAGCCACGAGAAGGGGAGATTCCAGGTGTGGATTATAATTTTATTTCCCCACAAGATTTTCTCACACTGAAAGGAAGAGGCCTTCTGTTGGAGAGTGGCAAATATAAAGGTATGGGGATTTCTCCAAGGACTGTGAAGACTGGGGCAGTGAGCAGAGGGAAACAGGGCGAGGCAGAGGGTAGGGAGGGTAAGGGAGGATTCTGATAGGGAATGGAGCCTTAAAATGAAACAATCAGAAATATGCAGTGATGAAAGGGGTTGGGATGAAAGGAGGAGAGGAATCAGGGATCTTCAATACGTGCAATGCCTGACCTCCTAAACACCTAAGTTGAGCTGTAAAGCAATGTCAACAATGTGGGCTATATAGAAAATCAGGTGACACAGGCTAGAGAAGGCAGCTGAAATAATGTGTTACTAACAGAAAGAGTAAGACAAAGTATCAGACTATAATTTTGATTTGGGGCTCTCAGGGCAGTACTATGGAACGCCTCGCCCACTTCACATCGATGAGGACATGGCATTGGTGCAGAGGAAGCTGAGACATATGACCTGGAGCCTTGATCCACTCCGCAAGTCCATCTGTAACTCAGAGCAGGGCGAAGGCGCCGATGTAACTGAGCTGAACAAGAGTGGGGAACAGGAAGAAAAAGAGAAAGAGAAGAGGTTCCTGGCACTTCGGCCTGGTAAGGGACAGTTTCACCGAGCAAGCAGTTTATGCCTGCTGAGCTAGGTCTCAACAAACCATACTAGGCCTCAGCCGGCGGTAACAAGTTGTGCTCGCTGTAAGTACCCAGCTCGGTCCAGACTCCTGGGTTTTGCCTCCCTGCCAGCAAATGGAGACAGAGAAAGTTTCACTGATACGTACATAACCTAATGTGCCAACTGCAGTCCCTCAGTATTTCTCTGTCTCCAGAAGATGGTAAATGGTGTTAAAACCTGCAGTCTGAAATATGTAAAAAAAAAAGAAAAGAAAAGAAAAAAGGAAAAATGAAGAAGAAGAAGATAAAAGTGTCCTCCCAAGAGGTCGTTAGGGCCTGGTGGGGCCATTCCTCCTGGTTGAGGCGGATGAGCAGGGGGTTGATGACCCTTGGAATGCTTCTGCCCTGAGAAAGCTCTGAAATCTGGTGGTGCTGGATCCCTCAGGCCTCTCTCCCTCTCCAGCGCTGAAATCTGGTGGTGCCAGATCCCTCATGCCTCTCTTTCTCTCCCCGCTTGGCTGCAGTCCCTGTATTGGAAAAGAAAACTCCTTTCAGGGAAGTAATTTTTTTCTTTAAAAGAGACAAAAAAATATATATATATGATAAGGAGGACGGGGAGCCAGGAAATGTGGAGGCAGCCTCTCCTGCCGAGCCGATAGTGTTTTCGGCAGGGAGGTGGCATTAGCCACCAGCGACTTTGTGACTTCGGGTGAGAGTCTGGCTGCTCAGCCGGTAATGCCTGGATGCATGTTTCTGTGGTCAGCAGGCAGGCATTCAGTGGTGGACTCACCCAGTGCAAAGCAATTGTTTTACGAACTGTTTCAATTGCAGGAGAAAAAAGGGCCACTGTGCTCAGTCCTGCTGGTAGCAGGTGCAAGAGGTGACTGCTCAGATTAATATCACATCGCCGCCCTGCTAGCTCCCGCTGAGAGTGGGAGGATAAGTTTGCAGATGGTGGGCAAAGCATTCCCGTTTAGCACAAGCCAAGGAGCCGATGCAATAAAAAGCACGGAAAGCGGGCGCTGAAAAGTCAGCACCCGCTTTCTTTTTTTTTTTTGTATTTAAACGGTTTTTATTGGTAACCAAGAAATGAACAACACAATACAGAATACACATCCAAGAACATAGTATCATGTCCACTACAAAGAGCACCCGTTACAAACAGTATACAATATTGATCATGATTAATGGATGACCTTGGTATACCAATTTTCAGCCTCCTAATGGAAACTTCCCCCTACATTCCCTCCCCCCCTTCCCCCATGACCAGATCACAGGGCAGCGTTCAGCAGAAGTATTGGCCGAGCAACATTGCTAACTGTAAAGTAAATAAGAAAACGAAAATAGGAAAACAATGGAAGCTTATGCACTAGAAGGAACAGTCCACATCAATGGGGCTGGTTAGTAGTATCCATCTGAAGGCAGTGGTGTAATAGATAATGTTCGTTTGGGAATTTAGTAATCTCGATGGGTATGTGTAGTCAGAGGAACATCTCCTGGAACTGCAGCGTGAACTCCACCAGTACACTCCTGGGCGTTTACTCCAGACAGGCCCTCTGAGCCTCCAGCCAGTCCGAGTATGGGGTCCATATTCTTTGGAATGCGACAATGCGATCCTGATGTAATGCTGTGAGCTGGTTCAGCTGATAATAGGAGTGTAAACGTTGCTGAATTTTAGCTAAAGGTGGTGTAGTTTTCTGTTTCCAATAAAGTGCAATCTCCGCTCGTGTTGCGATAAAAACTTGTAAAGCCAGTTTTTGCACGGATTGTGAAGTGTCTGGTATCGGTAAACCCAAGAGCGCATGCCATGGTTCAATGATTATCTGATATTGCAGGATCTGGAACAACCAGGCAAACACCTCTTTCCAGCATTGAGCTACAATGGGACATTGCCACCAAATATGATAATAAGTACCCTTAGTGTCACAACCTCTCCAGCAAGTATCAGGGATGTCCGGTGCAAATTTATGAAGAGCAACAGGTGTAAAATGCCACCGATAAAGTAGTTTATATCAATTTTCCTGTAGCCCTGTAGATATGGAGCATTTATGTGCAGCTGCATATATTTGTTCCCATTCCGCATCAACCAAAGAGGTCTGAAAGTCCTTTTCCCATAAAGTGCGATGTCGAAGCGGGCCCAGCTTTCGGGTGTTCATGAGGCCATATATTTTGGAGATCACTCCCCTCAGGTTAGAAGCATTTTTACAGAACATTTCAAACAGCGTGCCCTTAGATCTGATCAATCCCTCACGAACCCCCTTAAGAGTAAAGTGATACACTTTGGCATACAAGAAAAAATCAACTGGTACAAGATTATACATATCACGTAATTGCTCACGCGACAACATTGCATCCTGTTGATAGACATGCCCCAACCTAAAGACCCCCATCCGCACCCACTGCAGGGGGGCTCGAGAACGGTCCTGCAAAGGTATCACTACATTGGTAAATAAGTTGGTCATCATTGAAAAACGCTCGTGACCCACTAATACAGGTTTCCAGCGACGCCATAGCTTCATGGTATGCGAAGAGCAAATGGCATAGTTAGATTAGCTCCCCAGTGCGATTGAGGTTGCCATGGGAGGGCATCTATGGGGAAGCTACCCAAGAAGCTCCCTGCTACCCAACAAGCTACCCAAGAAGCTCCCTGCTACCCAAGAAGCTACCCAAGAAGCTCCCTGCTACCCAAGAAGCTCCCTGCTTCAACAGCAGGGGAGAAGAAAAACAACCAATAAGGACTGTATAACATAGTCTGGGTAAAACAAATAAGCATGGGTGTAGCTTGCTTATTGCGGCGGTTACTACCCCTAACTAATCAAGCTAGATATTTCAATGGTGGGGGTGGAAGGGAAATAGAACCAAGAGCTAAGAGAAACAGATAAGTATGAGAGAAAAAAATGTGGGAAGCTTGCTGGGCAGACTGGATGGGCCGTTTGGTCTTCTTCTGCCGTCATTTCTATGTTTCTATGTTTCTATAAGAGAGCTTGTTCCAGCTTAACCCACTGCGGTATATCCGCTCTAGTGTGGAAAGCAACCACCGCCCTTAATTGCGTTGCACTGTAGTACCAGACGAGGTTGGGCACTTGTAAACCGCCCCGAACTCTGGTCTGATACAGGGTGGCCCTAGCTATCCTAGGGGGCCGGCGCCGCCATATGAAATGTCCCATTATTTGTTGCCATTTGCGGAGTAGCATGTCAGGGAGATAGATAGGGATCGTGGTAAAAAAATACAGAAAGCGAGGCAACACATTCATCTTCAGAATGGCCATCCTACCTAACCAGGAGTGGGTATGTTCTAGCCATTTATCCAAATCGCTCTGAATTTTTACAAGCAAAGGACGATAGTTCAAGTCATACAATAAATCAGTGTGCTTCCCCAATTGAACCCCCAAATACTTTAAAGATGTAATGGCCCATTTAAAAGGAAATCTCTCCTGTAGAGCCGTAGCTACCTCAGGAGCCACAGTTAGATTAAGTATTTCTGACTTGTCAAAATTAATTTTCATGCCAGAACGTACCGTGAATTCACCCAGCTCATCCATAACCCCCTTCAACGACCGCTCGGGATCAATAAGGGTGAACATAACGTTGTCTGCGAATAAAGAGATTTTAAAATGGCTGTTGCCCTTGGTAATTCCACGCACACTCGCATTTCCTCTAATACGGCTAGCAAAAGGTTCCAGAAAGATGGCAAACAAAAGAGGGGAGAGAGGACACCCCTGCCTAGTCCCTCTCTGGATCAAAAACTGGGGACCATAGCTCCCGTTAACCTTTACTCTGGCTGCGGGATTTGCATACATTTTATGTATCCAAGCAATAAAGGAGGCCCCAAAACCTATGGCTTGTAAGGTATGGAAAAGAAAGTCCCAGTGAACAAGATCAAAGGCCTTCTCAGTGTCCAGTGCCAGGAGGATAGCTGGGAAGCCTTCTTGGTGTACTAGATCTATAATATCCACTATCCTGCGGACATTATCCGCCGCTAACCTTCCCGGAACGAAACCCACCTGATCGTTGTGTATGAGCCCCGGCAGTACCCCATTTAACCGAGCAGCCAGAATTCTGGCTAGAATCTTCAAATCGATATTAATTAAGGATATCGGCCTATATGAACTACACTGAACGGGGTCCCTGCCCGGCTTGGCCAACACGGTGATGCCTGCTGTGTTGGCATCCAAGGTGAGTTCTACCCCCTCCAAAAGGGAGTTAAACGCAAGGGTCAGTGGACCAGCTATTGTCTGGGCAAATTTACGATAGTAAATACCCATAAAGCCGTCCAGCCCTGGTGCCTTTCCGGCTTTCAGCAGCTTAATAGCTGCTAACACTTCCAGCTGCGATATGGGCTTATCTAGGACCTCCCGTTGTAGTGGAGTAAGGTGGGGCAAGGCGATAGAGGACAAATAATCATCAATAGTGTTAGGAGCAATGGTTTTGTCACAGGTGTATAATTTAGAATAAAAGTCAGTGAATGACTGTCGTATGGCCTCGGAGGAAGTAACCACCTGACCCCGGGAGTCCTTTATCTTGGCTATGATCGTCTGAGCTTGGGCTGCACGCAGCTGTCTAGCCAACAGCTTGCCCGCCTTATTACCCCCCTCAAAATACTGTTGTTTAAGAAGGGTCAGGTAGTGGCTAATGGCCGTATCTTCCAACGCCCTGAGCTGAGTCCGCACCACCAAAATTCTTTTGTAGAGCCGCCCTGATTGTGTGCTGCTGTGTCGTCTAGTTAAATCAGTGAGTTCCTGATTTAGGTGTGCCCTTCGGGCGTCCTTCTCTTTATTACAGAAAGTCGCCCGAGCAATGCAGGAACCCCGAATTACTGCCTTAGAGCACTCCCAGACTGTGAGAGGTGACATACCCTCCGTTTGGTTAACCCTAAAATACTCCTGGAGCTGCTGTAGGATGGATGCAGTAAAAGAAGGATCCTTAAAGAGACTATCATTGAGTCTCCAGGTGTGTAGCCCACCGCCTAGATCTCCCATGGTACAGACCATCCATACTGGGGCTTGATCAGTCCAAGTGATGTTATCGATATCAGTTTTCTGAACCCTAGCCTGCATAGAGGCAGACACAAAGATGTAGTCAATACGAGTGTACGTGGAGTGGGGGTTGGAATAAAACGTATACGAGCGGGAATGTTCATGTCTAGTCCTCCATATATCCACCAGTCCCCAATGATCTAGAACCCCAGACCAAGCTCGTCGTCCGCTATGTGGGACTGTATACCGGAGCTAGAATCCTTGGCGGGATCCAAAACAAAATTAAAATCGCCCCCCACGATCACCTCCCCCTCTGCATGTTGCTGCAAGATAGCACACAAACATTTTATAAAAGACCCCTGGTGCTGAACGGGGAAATACACATTAAGAAAAGTGAAGATCTTTTTATCAATTTTAATCTTATTAAGTATAAATCTACCATGAGGATCCGTAACTACCAGGATCTGCTCATGTACAAATGAGGAGGAATACAAAATACCCACACCTGTGTATTTATGTTCAGGTGTACTAGCAGCCCAAAAAGAGGTAGAAAATCGCGGGAATTTTAGTAAATGTTCATGCGATTTTCTAATATGCGTTTCCTGAATAAAAATGACGTCAGCGGCCTGCCTTGTAAGTTCTCTCTTAAACAACTGCCTTTTCTGTGGGGAGTTTAGGCCTTTTACATTTATAGACACTAATTTAACCGCCATCATATGGTAAAATAATAGCCTCCATAGCACACAGATCCCTCCCACAGTCAGCCAGCCCCGATTCTCCTGCCCCGTATTCTACAAGCTTCCGCCAAAGGTAACCGTGCTCCACCCTCACACGCTTCCAACTAATAGTGCTACCCATGTGATCGGTCATGATCCCTGTACGTCCTGCTGTATCCCAAGTCGTGCTATGGAATACTAAGTTTGGAAGACCTGTGGCCATCCAAGCAGAGGAATAAGCATGAAAATCCCCCCCCCCCCCCCTCCGAGCCCCTGTCTGTTAATATTGCTGTGAGTTTCTTAAGAAAAAACCCTCCTGGGCTATTAACGCACTGCTTAGATGCTATTTAAGAACTATACAACAAGAATAACCAGCATAACCATAAACCATCAGGAATATTCACCACATGCTCCAGACCTTCAGCAAGAGGCCTCAGATAAAATACCAGAGCTGTTAAAGTCCTTCTGAAAAGGGTAATGCCTGTAAGATCAGACCTCCTTTAATCAGGTTCTGAGGTTTGTGATCTCGTTCCTTCGGACTGACGGCGCAGTCTCTTGCCACCCTTCCCTGCTCTCTGCCACCTTGGCGCCGAGTCATGAGTTAGTGGATGATCCGCCATCTTGGAAGTAGTGAACGAGATGGGCAACTGGGCCTTTTGGAAAACTACTGCTGCATCCTCTAGGGAAGCGATTCGGTAGGAAGTTCCCTGGTGTTGAAAAGTTAATCCGAAGGGGTATGTCCAGTGATAGCGGATATCTCGCTCCCGCAAGGCTGTGGTCACTTCCCTCAGGTCATATCGCTTTTTGAGCGTGATTGGTGCTAAATCTTGAAATAGAGAAATGTTGCAGTTGTGCCACTGAATAGATTTCAGTTGTCTTGCCTCTTTCAAGACCCGTTCCTTTAAGGGGAAGCTGGAGAAACAGAGAACTATATCTCGCGGTTGTTGATCCCGGTGCGGCCCCAACGCTCGATGAGCTCGTTCGAAGCCAAATTCTAAAGGGATTTCCACGCTCTCTGGCTGGCCCTCAGCACCCTTACTAAGGACAAAAGTGCATATTTGGGCTGCAATCTGCCGCGCATCGGCATTCTCAGGGGTTTCAGGGACCCCTCTGATCCTCATATTGTTCCTTCTACCACGATTGTCCAAGTCCTCAATTTTATCGTGGAGCGCTTTTAAATCAGAGGAGGTTTTGTCTTGTCGGGTCACCAAGCTATTTATCGCATCCCCGTGGCCATCAATACGGGTTTCCGTCTCGTCTACCCGGTTCCCCAGGGCAGTGAGATCCTCTTTGAGGTCAGCCACCGACGCCATAATGTCTTGCCTATATTGCTTCATGTCGGCTCTTAAGTCCATAAACCAGCGCCTGGCTTCCTCTCTAGAGAGTGCCGTAGATGGGGGAGCCGGATCCGGTTCCTGGGGGTCTCTCACCTCAGCCGCCGGTTCTCCTGTACTGCCCGGTGCCACGGCCCCGCTCTCGGCGCCATCTTGGCTTGCATCCGGGGAGAATTTCCCGTATGAATATTGCCTTAAATCCATCGTTTTTCGCTTGCTGGCCATAGCGGGAGCGAGTAATGCAGTGCTGGTATTCCCTAAAGTTTTTCGCCAAAAAATTGAAGGGATTGAAGCGTTTTGCGAGGGTTAATAGTCCCGGAGGGAGTGGAGCTGAGCCAATGTGCGTCCTCTCACATTGGATGCGAACAGCGCCCCCCAGCGCCCGCTTTCTTAACGCGCGCATGGTGCCCTCAAGTGGGGGGCGCCATGCTATACCCAAATTAGGGGGTCGCACTAGCAAGGAGGTGCTAGGATCGCTTGCGACCCCGCCGTGGATGCTGGTTATGAAAACCGATGCCGGTAAACTTGGCGTCGGCCTTCATAATTCGGCGGTCTGCCGAGGTTTTGTTTTTTTTTTAAGTAAAAAAAAAAGTACAGAAGAGCAGTTTTTTCTGCTTTTCTGTACTTCTTTTGCATGCACTCAGCTATTAACGCCTGCTCCAGGCAGGCGTTAATAGCTGAGAGCAAAATGCGCATCTGAGACGCACACTTTTTTTTTTTAATGCGGAGTGAATGAGTAATAGCCTCATTCACATGCATTTGCATGTGATGAGCGCTATCGCATTCATGCTGCGTTGGACGCGCGTTAAATAGGCGCTAATCCCCCTATTGCATTAGGGGGTGGATTAGCGTCTATTTAACCCGCCATCTGAGTGCGGTTTACACAGTGCGCTCGGCTGAGAGCACTGTATTGCATCGGCCCCAAATTGTTTGGGCCGTGGTTATGCACTCTTCCACTGATGGCGGGGAGGGGAGCTCGAGGCGCTACGTTAATTATTCGCGCTAAGTGCAGGCTGAATGGTTGCAGCACCAGTGCGCTCCAGCAGCATCAATTAATTTAGAAGCATGTGCTCCCTCTTTAGAGCCGCTTTTAAATTGGCAAGCATCACGATAATCACCTCTATGGGAAGGGAAGTCCAGGGCTGCTGTTGCCGGGTATTCCCTTTCATGGTAATGGCTCGGGAGGGGGGGGGGGGTAAGCTCTCCGGCAGGAAGCAGGGGGAGAAGTTCCATGGGGGCCATGACAGAGGTTCCTGTCATAATAGTCGCACCCGATGCACATAGGGAGGCAGGCTCTGCAGGGCAGGTTTAGCGTCTCTTGTTTTAGCCTGTGGGAGGAAAAGAGTTCCATCCCAAAAGGCTGGAGGGGGAAAATTTGTCTCTCTAAATCTCTCTCTCCTGGTAAAGTTCCGGGGAGTGGTTCGATAGGCAGTGGTCTGGCAGCCATTTTAATATCTTGGGCAATGAGCAAATCTTACGGATCTCCTCTGGCGGGAGTGAAGGAATTAGAGCAGGTTATTTCCAAGGAATATTCTAAGGGGGCTGGCTTTGATGCACCCCTCTTCCTGGATCTGCGTTGTTTTACTCCCTTTCTGTTAGAGTATTTCTACTGCGTGGCCTACTTGGGAGAGTGCTTAGTGCCCTTTATGGGGGGGAAGAGTCCCCTGATAGAGCGGGCTGATGATTCCTGCAGGATTTTGGGGGCACTTCTCACTCGCCCAAAGAGACAGGGCTGCTAGGTTCTAAGCCCTGGCAGGCATAGTGGATGCTATTTTTTTGCTCAATGAGATTTGCTTGGCGGCGCAATGGCTTAGGGGAGCTCTGGTCTCAAAAAGCGGGCACCCTTTCCGTTGAGTTCAGGCTATGTTTTTTTGGTGACAATTTAAGGTTCTGGCTAACATTCTGGTTTACATATGTCTGATCCAGACCTTGATTCTGCATGTCCTTCAGGAGCTCAGAATCAAAGTTTCACATGAGAGCTCCATCCGGGAGGTGAATCCAGTATGTGGTAGCAATACCAAGAATGGGTAAGGCCCTTACTGGAAGGTCTTGAGAAGAGGGACTTCTCCTCCTAGACACTCAGTTCTGGTGAGGCGCAATCTTTCTAGGATGGTATAGGTCTGCCTGGGGAAACCCTCTGAAAAGGGTTCTGAGGTGTAGGGTCCACACAAGCAGATGGGGAGGGTCCCATCTTACCTAGGTATAGTAGGGGTACGGTTGGCCTCTGGTTGATACAAAGTATAATATAACTGGTGGCCTTGTGAGTACTAGCAGTCCTCAGGGAGGGCTGTGCCTTAGAGTTTGACCAATCCACGAAGCATACAGGATCTGTTGGGAATCCTGGCCGCGGGTGGCCACGGCCGGGTCCCCCTCCAGCTCCATTCCTGCTCCCATGTTCTGGTTCCCATTTTTGCTTGTTTCTCTGGTTTGACTTTGGCCTGGTTCCTGGTATTCTCTGTCTGCTGCCTGTCCTGACCCTTGGCGTGTTATCTGTCTTCGTCTGTCTTCTGCCTGTCCTGACCTTTGGCCTGCCTCCTCGTCTTGCACCTCTGCTGCCTGCCTCGACTCCTCGACTGTCTCCGACTTCCCAAGCCTTCAGCCTGCCTCGATTTGGATTGTTCTCTGGACTCCTCTTCGCCAGGAGACCTTCGCCTAAGTCCTGCCGGCCCCGGCACCCAAGGGCTCAACCTGCGGGGAATGAGGGCTGGTATAGGTGAAGGTCCTGCCAGGTCTCCTGGTTCTGTTCCGCCTCCCGGCTACGAGTACCACTGTAGGCCTTCCTACAGTGGATCCTCCATACACTCTAGCCGGCCCAAGGGTCCATGTTCCCAACAGTTTGCCAAGGCTATGGACCTGGTGGATCTCTCTGGCCTCCAGTCTATTCCAGGCCTGGCCCAACGTTTGCAACAGCAGCAGCACTGCTTGGACGTCCTGGCGGCTACCATCGAGAGATTGGCCAACCGCCTGGACTTGGCACCTCCAGCTGCAGCTCCACCTCAGGTTCCTGTTCCAGCTCCTGCACCAGCCACATCTTTGCACCTACCAGTGCCACCCCATTATGCTGGGGACCCTAAGCAGTGCCGTGGTTTTCTCAATCACTGCTTTATGCGGTTTGCCCTCCAGCCAGCACAGTTTGCGTCCGACCAGGTTAAAACAACCTACATACTGTCTCTGTTGGACGGCAGAGCCCTGGCTTGGGCCTCCCCACTTTGGGAGCGAGGCGGTTCGCTGCTTGGAGATATCCAACAATTCATTCACGCCTTCAAGCAGGTATTTGACGAGCCAGCCCGGCAGTCTACCGCGGCTACTGAATTCCTTCATCTATGTCAAGGTCTCTGGCCTTTGGTCGACTACGCTGTTGAATTCCACACCTTGGCATCGGAGCTGGATTGATGGGAGGACAGCCTATGTAGCATCTACCTGGAAGGATTCTCCTCTTGTATCAAGGATGATCTTGAAGCCCTGATCGATCTCACAGGACGGATTGACCGCTGACTCCAGCAATGAGCCCGAGAGGTTAAACCTGCCCGGAGACCAGTCCCACTGGTTCCGTCCTTCTCCCATTCGCTAGCTCCTCCCCCTGAACACCAGCTTAACCCATTCGCTAGCTCCTCCCCCTGAACACCAGCTTAACCAAGGAGAGGAACGGCGGCGCTTCCTCTCCGGAGGAGAGGAAGCGCCGCCGTTCCTTAGGCTTGTGCCTCTATTGCGGTGGCAAGGGTCACATGTTGGCTCAGTGCAAGGAGCGGCTGAAAACTCCCAAGCCTAGACGACACTGGGGAGCTGACCCTAGGCTGCGTGATCCCTGCTCCCCAATGCATGGTCCCTATCTCTCTGGAATACCCCGGTGGGTCATTTTTGACATTGACCTTCATTGACTCTGGGGCTGGAGGAAACTTCGTCCTAGCTGACCTAGTCCAACAGCTGCGACTTCCTGTACTGTCGCGTACACCACCGCTACGGGTATCTTCCATTCACGGCACTCCCCTGCCAGGCTACATTTTGTTATGGTTTTGAGGTGTTGGAGTGGATTCTTGAGTACTGCGGTGATGGCCACTCCCATGGGGAGGAGCCCCGTGAGGAACCACAGTACTAGGCTAGACTCGAGACACGCAAACACAGAGTTTTGTCTTTTATTATACAGCTGGATGATACCACCAGAGGTGGCAGTAGTGAGGTGATCCAGTAGTAGCAGTCCAGGGGCCCTCGGCAGAGGAGACCCGTCTTACAATGGTAGATGTTAGCTGCACAGAATAGTATAGGGAGTTCCGGATGCAGGTTCCCAGTGCTGAGCTGTAGATGAGACAGACTGACAAAGTTAGATTACTCACTAAGGCCTGGATTTATCAAAATGCGATAAGTATCGCATGCGATAGCAAAAGGGGCATGTTTTATGCTAATATACAGTTTATTGCAATTTGCACTAATTACCTATGTGAAGAGCTAAGTTAGTGCAAATTGTGATAACATTTTCAGACTTTGTGATAAGTGCCATACCTGTTGTATTTCCTGCATTCAACTACTGGGGACCATTGTTAATGGTCCCAGGGAGCTAGAGAGAGAGAGAGAGAGAGAGTTTCCTCACTCCAAAGGTCATCAAATCTTTACAAGAAACCACTGTTCTGTTCGTACATCTCACTTTGAATGTCAAAGTGGCCCCTAATCCCCTACACTAATACCTAAACCTCACCTCGAGTTACTAAGTGGGCCTCCCATAGGAATACAAATACCTATCTAGGGAGAGGACATTATGGCTAGTTTCTCTCTCTCTCTCTCTCTCTCTCTCTCTCTCTCTCTCTCTCTCCCTCTCCCTCTCCCTCCCTCCCTCCCTAACACTACTGAAAAAGGTGTAGGTAAGCCTGTGCAATAGCACTTCACAGACTAGCAAACCCACTCCTCCTCTTTTTCAGATTTGCATCGCACTATACGATATATTGCTATCACATGCATTAAAGGGGCTTTTCACCCCCTAAGTTGGTAGCTGTAATGTTGTAGATACCAGCAGGCAGAAGTAGTTGGATTGCAGGCACCAAGGCAGGGAGAGCAGGCCCTTGAGGAGCGAGTACCTGGTATCTCAGATAGGAACCTGAAAGAAAGCAAAGGGCCCCCGAGGAGCAGGTACCCAGGATAGATGAAATACCCCAAAGGGCAGAGAGAGCTTCCAGTGGCAGCACGGAAGCGGCAGAGTAGCTTAGACCGGAGGCGAGTCCAATCTTTGTTAACTCGATTTGTTAGCAAATGAAGGGCAGGCTAAATGCCCGGATGGCGTGACGTCACTCGAGGGGGACACCCCCAAGGTTCCCGCTATGACATGGATAAAGACATGGGTGGCGTGTGCGCGCGCACCCTAGGAGGTCCTCAGGAGAAATGTGGCAGCTAGCCTTGCCATAGCCGTTCCGGGGACACTGGAGAGAGCGGCAAGCAGACGCAGCAGTAGCCATCTTCCCAAGGCTAGCGGGGAGAGCAGAGAGAAAGGTGAGGCACAGAGGTTGAAGCCATCTGAGACTGACAGACGCAGCACATTTCGGCCAAGACGGCCCCGGTGACCCTCCACACTGGGGTTCTCCATGAGGAGAAGATCTCCTTTTATATTCTGGGCAAATCTATCCATCCCATAGTCTTGGGCCTACCCTGGCTTCAGAAGCCCTCTCCGCTCATTAGATGGGACACCCTGAAAATTGCGGCGTGGAGTCCGACTTGCTTTACTACCTGCTTGCCTACACTGCCTCGGCCTAGTATTTCCTTTTCTGCCACCTTCTTGTCGCTGCCTCCACAGTACGCAGAGTACGCCGATGTCTTTTCCAAAGAAAAAGCTGAGCTCCTTCCGGAACATCGGTCCTTTGACTGTGCTATTGACTTACTACCTGGTTCAATAGCCCCCCAGGGGGTGAGTTTATCCTTTGTCCCTACCTGAGACACAAGCTATGTCCCATTATATTCAACAAAACCTGAAAAAAGGGTTTATTCGACCCTCGACTTCCCCAGCAGGGGCCGGGTTCTTCTTTGTCGCCAAGAAAGACGGTTCCCTCAGAACTTGTATAGATTATCAAGGACTCAATGCCATCACACGCCGGGATAGATATCCACTCCCGCTTATCCCAGAGCTTTTGGATTGGCTACAGGGAGCTAGGATCTTTACTAAACTCGACTTCCGAGGAACATACAATCTAGTGCGGATCAGACCGGGCGACGAGTGGAAAACCGCATTCAACACTTGTGATGGGCATTACGAGTACTTAGTCATGCCTTTCGGCTTGTGTAATGCCCCAGCGGTTTTTCAAAACCTCATGAATGAGGTCCTCTGAGACATGCTTCGCTCTTTGGTGATTGTGTACCTGGACAATGTGTTTGTGTACTCAAAAGATCTCCCCACCCACCAACACCAAGTGCTGCAACGACTTCGAGAAAACCGCCTGTTCGTCAAGTTAGAGACGTGTGTATTTGAACAAGAGTCCTTGCCATTCCTAGGATACATTGTGTCCATCACCGGATTTCACATGGACCCTGAGAAAGTTTCTGCCATTAGAGACTGGCCCCAGCAGGTAGGAATTAAAGCTCTCCAGTGATTCCTCGGATTCGCAAACTTTTATTGGCACTTCATCCCCTACTACTCACTGAAGGTAGCCCCCCCTCACTGCCCTAACCAAGAAGGGACCTAACGCTAGAGAGTGGCCACCAGAGGCGCTCCAAGCCTTTGAGGAGTTAAAACAAGCCTTCCTTCTAGACTCTTGCTTATACCTCCCGGATCCCACGCGACCCTTCGCTGTGGAAGTAGACACCTCTGACTTCGTAGTGGGGGCCGTCCTCAGCCAAGTTTCCAACAAGGGCTTATTACTTCCTTGCCCCTATTTTTCTCGAAAACTTTCTCCCGCCGAAAAAAATTATGGCATAGGGGACAAGGAGCTCCTAGCCATTAAGAATGGTGCCAATGGCTGGAGGGAGCCCAGCATCTAGTGGTGGTGTACACCAACTATAAGAACCTGGAGTATTTGTGTCAGGCGCAGCAACTGAATCCTCGGCAAGCTCGCTGGTCTTTGTTTTTCAGCCGCTTCAATTTCTCCTTACGCTACCGACTAGCATCTAAGAACATCCGAGCAGATGCCCTCTCTCGCACCATGGAATCAGAAGATTCGCCAATCACGCCACAATACATCCTCAATCCAGCTAAAGTCCTCCTGGCGGCTACCGACATAGCCCCCGCAGGCAAGACGATTGTGCCCTCCCGTCTGCGGAAGAGGGTTCTTTCCTGGGCACATGACTCTCTGACGGCGGGAAACCCGGGCAGGGCCCCGACCCTAGAACTCTTGTCTCGCTACTACTGGTTGCCACAAGTCAGCCAAGATGTCCGAGTGTACGTAGACTCCTGCCCAACCTGTGCCAGACAAAAGCCCTTACCAGGTCGCCTGTGTTGGTTGTTACAGCCACTCCCTATACCCGTGGAGCCCTGGACTCACGTCTCCACGGACTTCATAGTTGACCTACCACCACCATCGTAGCCCTCTCAAAGCTTCCTACCACGCTGAACTCACGCAACTCTTTACCCAGCATATTTTCCGCCTACATGGATTACCACAACACATTGCCTCCGATCGTGGATCGCAATTCACCGCTAAATTCTGGAAGGCACTTTGCAGGAAGTTTGGGATCCAGTTGGACTTCTCGACAGCATTCCATCCACAAGGTAACGGACAAGCTGAGCGGACCAACTGTTCTCTGAAGACATTTCTCCGCTCCTTCATAGGAGATAAACAGGACTATTGGGTGGCCTTGTTACCTTGGGCGGAGTTCTCCTACAACCACCATGTCCACTCAGCAACAGGAGCCTCTTCTTTCCAACTTGTCTTCGGAAACAGCCTAAACCACCTTTACCACTTCCATTAATGGTGTCTTCACCTGCAGCCAAACTTACGGCTCAGCAGCTTCGATCACTCTGGGACTCCACTCAAGACAACTTGTGGCATGCTGCCAACTCTGCTAAAAGAGGTGCGGGTAAACATCGTCGCAAAGCTCCCACCTTTCACCCTGGAGATCGGGTCTGGGTAAGCACCCGCCATATCCGTCTCCGAGTTCCTTCTATGCGACTGGCTCCGAAATACATTGGACCCTTTGTGGTCACTGAACATGTGGGTACAGTGTCCTACCATCTACGTTTACCATCAAGTTTACGTATACACTACGTGTTCCATGTCTCGCTGCTGAAACCACTGGTACTCTCTACATTTCACTGTAAACCACTGGAGCCTGTGAACACAGTCGCGGACGCAGACCTCGTCTACCAAGTGCAAGATATTCTTGATGTCCGCTTCCATCATCGATGGTGGGAGTACTTAATCTCATGGGAGGGCTTCGGTCCGGAGGAGAACACGTGGGAGCCTGCTTCCAATATCCTAGACAAATCCCTCCTTCACCAATTCCACCAAGATAATCCTAGCAAGCCAAGACCCCCGGGAGAGGGCATAAAAGGGGGGTACTGTTGGGAATCCTAGCCTCAGTCAGCTGTGGCCGAGTCCTCCCTCACCTTCTGGCTCACGTCCTTCACCGCGGCCTGCTCCATTCTGGCTCAGGCCACGTCGGGGCCTTCCTGCGGCATCCTCCCCACGAGGGAGATGCCGCCGGCATCTTTGGGCTGCTCTGCCCTTTAGGTGTGCACGCACGCACCTCCCTGGCATTTAAAGGGGCCGCGGTGGGAAACATCGGCCCGGCCCCAAAACCTACGTCATCAGCTGGGGACTATATAAGAGTCCCGAAGATCTTCATGCCTTGCCTTGGCAACAGGTTGACTCCTTGAGAAGCTAGTTGCTGTCCTGCTTGTTCCTGACTCCGTTCCAGTGTTCTTACTTGTTCCTGACTCCGTTCCAGTGATCCTGCTTTGTCCTGACTCCATTCCAGTATTCCTGCTCCGTTCCAGTGTTCCTGCTTGTTCCTGCTTCCGTTCCTGCCTGCTCCAGCTCCATTCCTGCTCCCGTGTTCTGATTCCCGCTTTTGCTTGCTTCTCCGGTTTGACTTCAGCCTGGTTCCTGGTATTCTCTGTCTGCTGCCCGTCCTGACCCTTGGCGTGTTATCCGGCTACATCTGTCTTCTGCCTGCCCTGACTTCTGGCCTGCCTCCTCGTCTTGCACCTCCGCTGCCTGCCTCGACTCCTGGACCGTCTCCAACTTCCCAAGCCTTCAGCCTGCCTCAATTCAAATTGTTCTCTGGACTTCTCTTCACCAGGAGACCTTCGCCTGCCGGCCCTGGCACCCAAGGGCTCAACCTGTGGGGAACGAGGGCTGGTATAGGTGAAGGTCCTATCAGGTCTCCTAGTTCTATTCCGCCTCCTGGCTACAAGTACCACTGTAGGCCTTCCTACAGTGGATCTTCCATACACTCTAGCCGGCCCAAGGGTCCATGTTCCCAACAGGATCTTTCCTTGCATTTGCTTGTCCAGTCCATGAGGCTTGCAAGATTGCTCCTTATGATGCTGTATTTCTGATGTTGCTTTGGAGGGCGATTCTTTCCCATCGGGATGGAGACCAGGAGGTCATTCTTGGAGGTGGTTCACAAGGAAAAATCTTTTGTTTTCTCTGGATTCAACAGAGGCTTATCTGCATATAGCCATCAGGCTGGAGCACCAGTGGTTTCTGAGATTTAGGTTCCTAGGGGGAACATTTTTTTCAGCTTCAGGCCCTTCCGTTCGCACTGGCTATGGCTCAGCGTAGGTTTACCAAAGTGATGGTAGTAGTGGTGGCGGCCTTACAACGAGAAGCTGGGCTGGTGCGTTCGTTTCTGGATCATACGAAGTTGGTAGATGTATGTTGGTGGACGGTACAGAAAGTGATTCTAGTGGAGAGCCATCTTGTTCCCTCTCAGACCTTGGAGTATCTGGGGGCTTAGTTCCACTCACTGGAAGGGAGAGTTTTTCTCCCCGGAAGAGAGTATGCTGAAGTTTGCAGGGTCAAATCTGACACCCATTGGGGGCTTTTGATGTCCAAGGTCTGGGACTGTTTGCAAGTCCTGGGCTCTATGGCATCACCATTGGAGCTGGTTCCTTGGTTCTATGGCATTGACATTAGAGCTGGAGCCTTGGGTATTCGCACATATGTGGCCTTTTAAGCGCGCTCTTCTCTCCCAATGGACTGTGTTTTTGGGAAAGTTTCATCTTTCCCTTCCACTCGAGGGGAAAGGCAGAGTCAGCCTTTCAGGGTGGCTTATTTGAAGCAATCTGGCAGTTACAGATTGGGTGAGATTCACCATCGATGCCAGCCTTTCGAGTTGAGGAGCAGTGTGTCAGGATCAGTCTGCGCAGGGGTAGTAGTCAAAGAAGAGGCTTCATGATCTAGCATTCAATTAGAGATGAAAGCGAGGCATTACACTTTGCTTGCCTTTCTGCTACAGTTACACGGCCTTCCGGGGCAGTCCATATTGGGCAATACGGCGACGATGTCCTAGATCAACCGACAGGGAGGAACCAAGAGTTGGGTGGTGGCTCAGGAGGCCCGGGAGTTGATTCTCTGGGCAGGGCTGTACCTGGAATGGATAGCAGTGTCTAACATAGTCATAATGGATAATGTTCAGGCGGATTTTCTCATTCAATGGAGATTGGTTATCCTCAAATGGGATTAATGGTGACCTCACATATCACCAAGCTGTCTCGGTTTTCAGCTGTTGAAGAGCACTCGGGCAGAAGGCATCAGTGCTCTGGTTCTACCATGCCCTCGAGGTGTTCTTTCGAGGCTCTTGTTTTGTCATGGCCTAGAGGCATTTTTCTGTATGGAGAACTATCAAGGTGGCATGTTTTGATGGTTCTGGAGTGGATGCATCATCTGTGGCTCTGGAGTGACTGTGTCATCTGTGGATCTCGGATCTGATCAGCTGCCATAGGCAGACCGCTGGCATTTGCTCATCTGTTTAGTCCTCTGTGCCAGTGCTCACTATTTGTGGAACAGCCGGCTCACTTTTGTATCGTGGCCTGGTTTTTGCGAAGAGACGTCTGTGGTGGAAGGGATATTCCAAAGCAATTATTACCTCCTTGTTGCAGACCAAACAAACCTCCACATCTTTAGCGTATGTGTGAGTTTTGAAGAATCCTCAAGGCCTGTTGTACGTTTCTTCTGGTAACAGATAAAGTTTTGCCATAGCTCTTTCAAGCCTATTCAAGCTAAGGTATCACATATTTTGACTTTCTTCTGGAGGTTGTGGTCAAGGATCTGGCCTTTGCTTCTCTGAGGGGGCAGGTAGCAACTTTGAGCTATATCCGAGGAAAAGTACAGGGATATTCTCTGTCCGTGCATCCGGGTATCAATTCCTTTTCTTCAGGGGAGAATGTGTGTCCTTCGATGGGGAAGGCTTGGAATCTTAATCTGGGGCTTAGAGGACTGTTTGAGGTCTCTGAGAATGGCACCCTGAAAGGACTTGACTCTTACAGTGGTTTTCCTATTGGTTATTTGTTTGGCCAGGAGGATTTCAGAGCTCCAGGCTATGTTGTACCGAGATATGTTTCTGCAGATTTCCTTTCTGCCTAAGGTGGTTTTGTCATTACATCTTAATCAGGCTGTAGATCTTCCACCCTTTTCAGGTTTGGATTCCTCTGTGTCTCATGCAAGAGAACTTAAGCTCTTGGATGGGAGGCATTCTTTGTTGAGGTATCTGAAGGTTATTCATGAGTTTCGTAGATCAGATGACCATTTTTTTCTGTGGAATGGCCCACAGAGGGAATGTCAAGCTTTTTAGACCACATTTGTGCGTGGGCTTAAGGAGGCAATTGGTTTGATGTATATATTTAAGGGTTGACAGGTGACTATAGGTTTAAGGACTTGCTTGGCATGTTCTCAGGCTCAGCAGGTAGCTCCACAGGAGATTGCATGGCGGCTACTTGGTAGTCACTGCACAATTTCACCGACACTATTGCTAGATGTCATGGGCTTTGGTGAGAGTGTTCTGCGAGTGGGTCTCTCCAGGTCCCACACAGTTTAGGGGAGCTTAGGTACAACCCAGGAGTCTGGACTGATCTGGGTACATACAGGGAAAGGAACATTGGTTCTTACCTGCTAATTTTCGTTCCTATAGTACCACAGATCAGTCCAGAGAACCACCCATTTGGTGGGGAAAGTCGGCCACTCATTATGATGATTTGTGGATAATACAGAGTTATTAATGTTTCTCTATGCGTTTTATTTACTTTAATTTCTGGGACATAGTTTCCAGTGGGTCCAGCATCATTATCCTCCTATTTGTTGGGGGAGATTTTTTTTTTTAGTGTTATCATCTTGGCTTGAACATAAGAACATGCCATACTAGGTCAGACCAAGGGTCCATCAAGCCCAGCATCCTGTTTCCAACAGTGGCCAATCCAGGCCATAAGAACCTGGCAATTACCCAAAAACTAAGTCTATTCCATGCTCCTGTTGCTAGTAATAGCAGTGGCTATTTTCTAAGTCAACTTAATTAATAGCAGGTAATGGACTTCTCCTCCAAGAACTTATCCAATCCTTTTTTAAACACAGCTATACTAATTGCACTAACAACATCCTCTGGCAACAAATTCAAGAGTTTAATTGTGCATTGAGTGAAAAAGAACTTTCTCTGACTAGTTTTAAATGTGCCACATTCTTACTTCAAGGAGTGCCCCCTAGTCTTTCTATTATCTGAAAGAGTAAATAACTGATTCACATTAACCCGTTCTAGACCTCTCATGATTTTAAACACCTCTATCTTATCCCCCCTCAGCTGTCTCTTCTCCAAGCTGAAAAGTCCTAACCTCTTCAGCCTTTCCTCATAGGGAAGCTGTTCCATTCCCTTTATCATTTTGGTCGCCCTTCTCTGTACCTTCTCCAGAGAAGGGCGCAGGTCAATACTGAGGGACTGCAGGTGGTATACTAGGTTATGTACAGTGTCAGTAAAACTTTGTCTCCATCTGCTGGCAGGGATACAAAACCCAGAAATCTGGACTGATCTGTGATACCAATAAAGCACACTTTCTGTCCACACTTAGGAGTGCTGGGGCGTGTTTCTTCTATCGACCGAATGAAACTGTGGTTATGCTCATGAAGTTGGCTACAGATGTTTTTCGGTGAAATACGCCAGTGTATGCAACACACCCCAGCATTCCTAAGTGTGGATAGAAAGCCATTATAAGGATTACTCACCATGATATGACTTTAAAGTAATTTTTATATTTACACTACAAATAATCCAATCAGTGAACACTTCCAGAAACAATGCATTGTGCCTGAGTACATACTCTATAAATCACTCATTTTTAAGAGCCCCTGATGCAGCCATAAGTGCGAAACTCAGCCAAAGTCAGACGGGTTCTTTTCTATTAAATAAATCTTCTTTCCAAGGCATTGGTCTTGCTTTTGCTTTCTTCACATCCGTGGCTACCCTAGACCGACTACCACTTTGCTTTGTGGGTTCTTCCTTAACCAGGAGGAGAGAGGACTCCTGGGATTGGAAGGCAGGTATTAAGATAGGGTAACTGGAGAATGGTGAGGGGCTGAACAAGAGTGACTAACAGGAGAGGGGCTGAAAGAAGATGGGAGGTGGATGAGACAGGAACAGAGAGGAGAGGAGATGGGTGGGCTAAGGATTGGGGATTAGGGATGAGAGATAAGGGATAAGGGATAATGAAAGTGAAAAGGGAAATGGAAGATGAATGAGATGATGAGCATGACTAGTCTAGAGATGGAGCAGATGGGAGATACATGGGAGAAAAATTAAGAGGTGATAATGGAGTGAGACTTCAGAGAGACAAGTGTGTGCAGGGGCAGGAGGGTGCAGAGAGAGAAAATCTGAAAACAAGATAAGAACATTTCTGACAAAGAGAGAAAAAAAATGTGTTTATTATAAACAAACAGTGTAATACATAGTAAACACCACCATATGTTGTTGCAAGAATAGTTTTGAGCAAGTTAAGCATCTCAGAGGCGGGGAACATACTAGCTATACGAGTTTTCTGCAGATTTTCCAGGTCTGTTTTAGGTCCCCAATCTGCTGGCCTGTCCTAGATTAGACCTTAACAGACTATGCCAAAGACTGTGAGATGTACCTGGCCCTAGCAGTATTTAATAGATTGTGTAGGCCACTGCAAGCCCTAATAGTCTGTCTTTGACAGCCGAGTCTGTGTATTCCTTGCCTGACAGGACACTCTATGCCACCTGTGGAGTGCTTGGCAAGTCCCTCATTCGAAAACGGGTCTGTCAGTTCACAGAGGGAGATCCTAGGCTGTGTGCACCGGCAGGGCGAAATGGACAATGCCAGCAAGTCCCTCCAGAGCTGGGAAGAAAAAAAACAAAAGCACCATAGCCTGAGGTGAGCCCTGTTTATCTCTGTGGAGATCCCAGTGACATCTCTGTGCAGTAGAGAATAGCCACAGCTACAGAGGTGGAAAGTTGTCTACCTTATAAACACAGAGAATGCCCAAGCTTCAGTTCCAGTGAAGTCTCCCTAAGGTACCTCTTTGTCTCTCATGTTTTCTGTCCCTCTTCTCTGCTTTCTCCCATTCTCTGCTCTCTGTCTGAGCCACAAAGGTGGCTGTATACATCTCTCTGACCACCTCTCTGTCGGGTGGTGTGGATCTTCGGCCTCTCCCATTCTCTGTGTTGTCTGTGAGCCCAGTGGTGGCTGCATGTCTCTCTCTGGAATGCAGTGCTCAGATCCTGCCTATCTGGAAGGTGCTGAGGATGCCCTTTGCTTCCTTCCATTTCAGTGTTCAGAGGAGTCGCTTGCTGCAGTTTCTGCAAAGCTCCTGTGGATTACCTGCTCCAGAGCTCAGAACAGCCACGACAGGTGAGGAGCAATGAATCTATTCAACTCCTATCTAAACAGTTCCCGAGCTAATAAATACAACAGACAAGGGGGACTGGGTCACTCCTTCCCCCCCCCCCCCCGCAACCTCCCCTTGATCGCTACTGCCCCCTCCTCCCATGTCCTCCTAGGATACAACCTCCTTTTCCACTTCCTTCCACGACTCCCCTTGGTTGCTATCTTCCTAGGTAAGGACATAAGAAATATCATGCTGGGTCAGACCAATGGTCTATCAAGCCCAGCATCCTGTCTCTGACAGTGGCCAGTCCCAGCTCGAAAATCTGTATCACCTCTTCCTTCTGCTCCAACATGATCTCCATCGCCATCTCCTCTGCCTGCCCCCTTCCCCCGCCCCCTAGAACACAACAACCCTCTCAAGGACGAATCTGCCACCCTCATCCCCTCTGCATACCTCTTGGGACATAGACTGGTTTTTTTTGACCCTTTTCCCAGTCATTAACCTCCAGGCTCGATCCCCCCCCCCACCCCTCCCCCCAGGTCACTGCCCACTCCCCACTCGCTCTGGAGCCACTATCCAGCGTTCGACCCCCTTCAAAGCACTCCTACCTTCCTTCATCCTAGGTCCCACCATAGGAGGAAGTGTTCCTTACAAGGGCCAGAATACAATGTCATTTAATACAATGTAATGTTCTGATTTTATCACATGGTGGCACTGTGGTTCCACGTTGTGAACAACCACTTGGCAGACATAACAAGATATTTCAATATACTCCTAATATACAGAACTATGCTGTCTCAAGGGAGCCACATTAATCTAGCACTACATTATCTCAGAGGAAAAAAAAAAAAGATTAATGCATTTCTACACTGTCCTAGGTAAGAGAGATTAGAACAGCACTGTCTTGTTCTAGAGGAGGAATTAATATTGCACTATCCTGTCCTAGAATAGAGAGACAACACAGTACCTTCTTATCCCAGAGGAGAGATAGTCGTATGGAAGTGCACTGTCCTAGAGGAGAGAGATAATACAGAGTTATATTGTCTCAAGAGAGACACACTGGCAGCACAGGGCCCAAGAGCTCTGGTCCCTTGTCTCATCCTAATTGTAAGTATGCTCCCTCATCCTAATCAATACACTTAACATTTTTCTAACACTGCTTTTCCCATAGGCTCAGGAGATGTCATGATTGTGGTCCATGGTAACTGCATTGTGGAATATACCCGAGGCGAGGGACTGAGGCTGCTGCCAGCTGTGGCAGAGGAAAAGGCTGTGGAACCAGTGCCATGTCTGGGATATCCCCAACCCCCTGCACCTCTCGTGACAGCATCCCGGGCACCAGTCTGCGGACAAGAAGCTAGGCCCGAGCCTCAGTCTGAGGAGCCAGGGAAGGCCAGCCAGGAGCCCGCGCAGTCTCACGAGCTGCTGGAGATCAGCGAGGGGCCCGCATCATCTGAGGAGCCAGAGAAGGCCAGCGAGGTTCCCCCACAGTCAGAGGAGGCAGAACAGGATGGCAAACAGTCTACGCACACTGAGCAAAGAACCACACCGCTGACAGACTCCACACCAGTAGAATCCATCAGTATTTCCCAAAGCGGCTCACAGGGGCCCGTGCACGGGTTCAGTTCTGGGCCCCATGCAGACTCCAGGCCTGGCTTTGGCAAGAGGAATGCTGAGGCCCAGCAACAAGGCAGCAAAGGAGGTCATCCTGCGACTAAGCAGCAACTTGAAACTCTGGCCTTGGATTATAGCACCACTGATACACAGCCTTGGAGTAACCACAGCAAGCACATCCCATCCCACCCCATCACCATGGCAACCAGCTGTAGATTAACCCCAGTACCCATGCTGAGGAGCGCCACTGGCCTGGGTTTTGCAATCATTGCCCCAGAGCCAGGAAGGGGAGGAGCCAGGGTAGGGCAGATCTGGGAGCCCTATGCCTGCCCCCTACTGGCCGAGGGGGATGTCATTGTGAAGATTAACGGGGCAGATTTACGCAGCCTGGGCCCAAAGCAAGTAGAAGAGATTCTGTGTCATCATGTGAAGGCTGGCGACGTCATTCTTCTGGTAGAGAGAGAAGGTAGTGATATTTGCACCGGTATACACCAGCACACACAGTGGTCAACAAAACACTCCAATTAAAAAACCTTTATTTTCCATCATAAATCAGCGCACCAATATAAACCAGCACAGCCCAGCATAAACTTTCACTGATCTGCATAAAACAACACACACCAGCATACAACGGTGTAAAGCAACACAAAATAAACCAGTATAAACTGGTACATACCCATATAAATTGGCACACACCAGTATAAACTATCACAGACCAGTATAATCCAGAACACACCAGCATAGAACTTCAATATAAATTAGCACACCAGCATATAGCAGTGTAAAACACAGACCAGTATAAACCAGCACAGATCCATACAAACCAGCACACACCTATATAAGAACATAAGTGACACTATGCTGGGTCAGGTTTTCTGTTAAATTGTTCAACCCCACTCATTATTTTATAAACCTCTATCATATCCCCTCTCAGTCATCTCTTCTCCAAGCTGAAGAGCTTTATCCAGTGTAGCCTTTTTTCATAAGGAAACTATTCCATTCCCTATATCATTTTTATTGCCCTTCTTTGTACTTTTTCTAGTTTTACTGTATCTTTGAGATGAGATGAGATGGTCAGAACTGTTCACAATATTTCTCAAGGTTCGGCCACACCATGGATGGATGCAGAGATAATATGATATTCTTTGTTCTGTTTTCCATTCCTTTCCAAATTATTCCTAACATTACATAAGATATGCCATACTGGGTCAGACCAAGGATCCATCAAGCTCAGTATCCTCTCTCCAACAGTGGCCAATCCAAGTCACAAGTACATTGCAAGAACCAAATATAAAATAGATCCCATGCTATTAATGCCAGCAACAAGCCATGGCTACTATTGATTAATAGCAGTTTATGGACTTCTCCTCCAGGAACTTATCCAAACCTTTTTTAAACCCAGCTACACTAGTTGCCTTAATCACATCCTCAGGCAATGAATTCCAGAACTTGATTGTATGTTGAATGAAAAATAATTTTCTCCAGTTTGTTTTAAATGTGCTACTTGCTAACTTCATGGAGTGCCCCCCTAGTCCTTGCACTATCCGAAAAAGTAAATAACAATTTCACATTTACCCATTCAAGAACTTTCATGATTTTGTAGACCTCCAAGTTGAACAGCCTTAACCCCTTTATCAATTTGGTTACCCTTCTCTGTACTTTCTCTAGTGCAACTATATCTTGTTTGAGATGTGGTGACCTGAATTGCACACAGTATTCAAGGTGCGGTCTATTGTGTTTGCTTTTTTGATCGTTGACACACACCAAGCTGAAGATTTCAATTTACTGTCCACAAGGACTTCAAAGTCATTTTCCTGGGTGGTGACTTCCAAAATAGAATCCAGCATTGTGCACCTGTAGTTGGGATTATTTTTACCATGTGCATCACTTTGCACTTGTCCATATTAAATTGCATCTGCAGTTTGGATGCCCAGTTCTTCAGCCTGACAAGCTCCTCCAGCAGTTCCTAACAGTCTTTTTGTGTTTTAACTATTTGAATAATATTGTCATTTGTCACTTGTTGCTCTCTTTTCAAGATCATTAATGAATAAGTTAAATTCCACCAGTTCCAGTACAGATCTCTGGGGCACGTCACTATTTACCTCTTTCCATTGAGGAAACTGACCATTTTAGTCCTACAGTTTTTGTTTGTTTATTTATTTATAGAAATATCTATTCTGCCCACTTACTGAACTATCTGTTCTGAGCGGATTACAGCAGGGTAAAATACAAAAGCAGTACAATTAAAAGCAAGTTTGCTTACTGTAAATGGTGTTTTCCATAGATAGCAGGATGAATTAGCCATGCTGCATGGGTGACATAAGAATATACACAAAATGAATTATATAAGGCTTCCAATCCTCCTCATATACTATTATCAATCATACCATATCCCAAAATAGGGAGGAATTATTTCAAAACGATATTCTAAATTTAATTTTTGGGAAATCGTATCAGAATAAATGTGCTCTCACAGTCGCCTGGCTCTTGCCCACATAGGGCTGCAACCAGTATCGTGTATATCGCACACACAGTCACCTCATTTACTTTTTCCCATTTTTTGTTTTAAAACCCCATCACGTGACCCACTTCTTAAAACCAATCCCAACACTTGAAATTTTCCAAATTTCTTTCACCCAATTTTTCAACACCTAATTGTTCCAATTCTCTTTCACCCAATTTTTCAATATTATTTATCGCATTTCATTAGCACTACTAAGTGCTACTACTAAGAGGGGGAGGGATTGAGCGTGATGTGCCATCTTTGAATTAGTGCCGGTGAGAGGAGCCGGGTGCGGCTGAATACTGAAAGTGAGTAACTTTGTTTGAACCATTAAGTTTTGAAAAGAAAAATCTTAAATACATGAGTGAGAATAATTGTGTTGCACATATAGGAGAAATCCCCTGAGGAAGGCGGGTGTGACCGCCGAAACATTGCCGATGTCGGGAGGCACGGAAGTGTGTATATGGCAACGGCATTGTGAAACAGCGAGCCTACTGAGCAGTGGAGAGAACGGCGAAAAGATAAGGACTTAGTAGTGCTAATGAAATGCGATAAATATTTTGAAAAATTGGGTGAAAGAGAATTGGAACACTTAGGTGTTGAAAAATTGGGGGCCTTCTCTATGGCCTTCTCTACATTTTGTAGCAGAGTGTCTTATTATTGTCCCATTAATACCAAATTTCAATGCAATCCCATCAAGTGAAAGGGCCTCTGAGGTTTCTAGAGAGTGAGGCTAGTAGTCATTTCCAATGAGCAGAGAAACTTGAGTGGCAAAGAATGGAAGGCGCCAAAACATACCTTGCGTATGTAAGACTACTTGTTAAAAATTGGCATTATATTGGCTATCCTCCAGTCCTCAGGTAAAATGGCTGAAAAGTTACAGATTACCAGTAGCATGTATACAGTTTCATATTTTAATTCCTTTAGAACTTTGGAGAGAATACCATCAGGTTCCAGTGATTTGCTACTATTTAGTTTGTCAGTTTGCTCTAACACCTTTTCCATATTTACATTGATTTGTTTCTATTCCTCTAAATCATCATCTACAAAGTATGGTTCTGGTGTAAGTATCTCCCCAATATCCTCTAGTGAAGACAGAATCAAATAATTCATTTAGTTTTTATGCTACGGCCTTATCCTCTCTGAGTGCTCCATATACCATCCATTATGGTGAGGGCAGATTTACCAGGGCAAATTGCTGTTTGAAAATTGCCCACCCTTTACCTGGGTAAAAGTTTGCATGAGAGTCAACAATGCGCACACTTTACCCAGGCAAAATTAGGTAGGCTCAGTGGCGTGATTAGATTGATGAGAGAAACAATAGGGTAGATTTTAAAACCTCTGCGCGCGTAAATCCCGGGGTTTACGCGCGTGGCCGAGCTTTACGCATGCCGGGAGAATTTTCAAATGGGTCCGGCCACTCGCGTAAACCCTGGTACGTGAATAAGTGCCGGGTCCTGAAAAGGGGGCAAGCAGGGGGGCGAGGAGGAGCGGGGTGGGACAGAGGCATGTGCGCGCAGCCACACGATTTTATAACATGTGCACACGCCAGTGCATGCATGTTATAAAATCAGCGTGTCCACGTGTGCGCACTGGGAAGCACGCGCACATTTTAAAATCTACCCCAATATGTGTAGATTAAATTTTAAAATTTGTGCACCTTGTTTTGAAGGAAAAGGACCCACAGAAAAAATGGGTGCAAATCTCTGTGAGTACATTTTCCTGGAGCTGTTTTCAAAGGGAAAATATGCCCATTTTTTCCCTTTGAGAAATGGTGCAAAGCCCAAGGGGAAACTTAACTGTGTTCTTTGCATCTATGTGACTGCTTTTGAAAATTGCCCCATTAATGACCCAACTGACTTGTTTTTGTCAGACATATAAAAAGTCTGTATTATTAGGTTTTGCTTCTTTGGCAAGTCTCTTTTGGTTTGCTTTATTATAAGTCCATTTTCAGAGAATGTCTGGCTAAGAAAGTTAGCCAAAAAAACTTATCTAGCTAAGACCTAGATTTATGGAATTGCTATAAATATTGCAGAAAGTGCCTGCGATAAAAAAGGGGGCGTGGTTAGGGTAATTTTCCTGGTACTGAATTGCATAGGTATTTTTCCGCAACACACGTTACATTTATCACACTTGCATTATTTTCACATCGCAAGCTGAGACATCCATCGTTACTTTAAAATCATCGGCTCAATGTGCTGCGGCAGTCAAAAAAGCAAACAGAATGTTAGGAATTATTAGGAAGGGAATGGTTAATAAAACGGAAAATGTCATAATGCCTCTATATCGCTCCATGGTGAGACCGCACCTTGAATTCTGGGTAGAATTCTGGTCGCCGCATCTCAAAAAAGATATAGTTGCGATGGAGAAGGCACAGAGAAGGGCAATCAAAATGATAAAGGGGATGGAACAGCTCCCCTATGAGGAAAGGCTGAAGAGGTTAGGGCTGTTTAGCTTGGAGAAGAGACGGCTGAGGGGGGATATGATAGAGGTCTTTAAGATCATGAGAGGTCTTGAACGAGTAGATGTGAATCGGTTATTTACACTTTCGAATAATAGAAGGACTAGGGGGCATTCCATGAAGTTAGCAAGTAGCACATTTAAGACTAATCGGAGAACATTCTTTTTCACTCAATGCACAATAAAGCTCTGGAATTTGTTGCCAGAGGATGTGGTTAGTGCAGTTAATGTTGCTGGGTTCAAAAAAGGTTTGGATAAGTTCCTGGAGGAGAAGTCCATTAATGGCTATTAATCAAGTTTACTTAGGGAATAGCCACTGCTATTAATTGCATCAGTTGCATGGGATCTTCTTAGTGTTTGGGTAATTGCCAGGTTCTTATGGCCTGTTCTGGCCTCTGTTGGAAACAGGATGCTGGGCTTGATGGACCCTTGGTCTGACCCAGCATGGCAATTTCTTATGTTCTTACCCACCAACAAGTGTTTTTTGTTTATTTTTAACTGTTTATTTAAAGAAAAAACAGGTTTTTATTGCAATTGGTGGTTCAGGGGGAGAGAGAGAGAGCGAGAGAGAGATTTAAGTTAACTATTTATACCATTGTAAGAGGGGGCACTAGTAACTAGCGAGTTGAGGTTTGGGAAGTGGGGTAGGTTTTGGGGGGGCTGTTTTACATGCACAGTCATAGGTATTAACATCACAGTTGCCATTAGTGAAGATTTTATGTGATTTGGAATGATGAAAGATAAAAGAAGAGTAGATTTGTACAATATACTCTCTACCTAGCTTGTTTACAGCTAGGTAGAGAGAGTATCAAGCTAGGTAGAGAGAACATTGTACAAATCTACTCTTCTTTTACTTTTCATCAGGGCCGGTACTAGCTTTTTTGCTGCCCCATGCGAACAAGTAGTGCACTGCCCCCCCCTCCCCCCCACCTTGTGATTCACTCATCTGCCTCCAGCAATCCAAACCCTAAAATCTGACATTCCTCCCCACCCGGGTTCACCCCCTCTCTCCTGGAACCCATGGCCAATGAAAGAGCACTAGATGCCCTATTACCCTCTCCCCCACTCCGGCCCAGATTTTGCATTTAAATAACATTCAGAGTACAGTCTTCCGAGGCGAAAATATCCCCACAACAACCTGTACACTATATCCATATGCCAACCAGAAAACCCTGCAAAACACCACTTTTACATATGCACACACACTCTCCCTCTCCCACACATACTCATGCTTCCTCTCTCAGACGCATGCACTCCCGCTCTCCCACATGCGCGTGCACACACACATGCTGTCTCACACACAAACGGGCTTCACCTTTTCTTTTCTTCCAATTGCTCCCCTGGGAGCTCTGGGCCCCATCTCTTCACTGTGGCCTCTAACGGGTCGGGATCACAAGGGGGCCTTCACTCCACTTGACTGCTGGTGGGATGCAGTTTGCCAGCAACCCAAAGCCTCTTCTTCACTTAGGCCATCAGCGGGCGGACGGACGGGGTCCACCAGGCAGACCTTGGCCTCACTATCGGGCCGATACAGTACAGTGCACTCCGTCGGAGCGCACTGTTAACCCGCCATTGGACGCGCGTTTTCCCTTACCCCTTATTCAGTAAGGGGCGGAGAACGCGTGTCCAACCCGCCGAAACTAATAGCGCCCTCAACATGCAAATGCATGTTGAGGGCGCTATTAGGTTCGGGAAGGGAAGAGCCCATTATTTCTTTATTCGCCCGGTTTTTCCTAGTTTATCCCAGTTCTTGTTTCCCTTGTTTTATGTAATGCATTCTTACATGCTGGTTCGCGTTCTACTGTAAACCGAAGTGATGTGTAATTTTTTACATGAATATCGGTATATAAAAATGCTAAATAAATAAATAGGCATTCGCGCGCGATTCAGTAAGTAAAATGTTCAGCCACGCCGCACATTTTACTTTCAGAAATTAGCGCCTACCCAAAGATAGGTGCTAATTTCTGCGGGCACCGGGAAAGTGCACAGAAAAGCAGTAAAAACTGCTTTTCTGTGCACTTAATATCATGGCGATATTAAGTCGGAGGTCCTAAAGGGTAAAAAAAGTAAAAAAAAATTTTAAAAAAATTTGAAGTTGGCCGGCGGCTGTCGGGTCGAAAACCGGACGCTCAATTTTGCCGGCGTCCAGTTTCCGAGCCCGTGGCTGTCAGCGAACTTGAGAACCGACGCCGGCAAAATTGAGCGTCGGCTGTCAAACCCGCTGCCAGCCGCCGTTCCAGGCTAAAAGGAGGTGCTAGGGACGCGCTAGTGCCTCCTTTTGCTCGTTTCTACCGCCGGACCTAATTTAAATACCGAATCGAGTGCACAGGCGAGTGGCCTGTGCGCGCGCCGGGAGAGCGGGTGTTCGCCCGCTCTCCCGCGGACTTTACTGAATCGGCCCGTATCTCAGCTCCTTTTCCCACTTCTCATCCCCCTCCTCTACCACCTCTCATCCCCCTCCTCCACCACCCCAACCCTTCCTCCCCTCTTCTCCACCACCCCTTCTCCTTCCCCCACCCCCCTCTCCCTCCAGAGGCTCCCCCCTTCCCCTTCTCACATTACCTCATCTCTTCCCCCACCCCATCCTTCCAGAGACTTCCCTCCCTCTCACCCCCTACTTTCTGATGATTTCCCTTTCTCACCTTATTTCCTTATTAACTTAGCTTCCTCCCCTTTTTCCCCCTTTCCTTCCCTCCATCCGTTGCTCTTTCCTCCCCTTCCTATGCTCTCATCACCTTCCTCCTCTCCCCTCCCTATGCTCCTCCCCCATCCCCCTACCCAGTGATTTCCAGGCTCTTCCTCCTCCCACTCCAAGTGCAGGGACTCCCCAACACAGTCTACTACTGTCGGGCTTCTCCCTTATCCCACACAAGCCAGCAGCAGGAGCCGGGGCAGCAGGCGAGTGACACCACCCCCCACTGCTGCAGAGCCAGTCTCGTGGTAGGAGCTGCAAAATCTCACTGCTCCTCATCGTCTCCTCAGCAGGAGGAGACGATGCTGCGCAAACGCTGCCGCTGCTCACGCTACCGGCTCATGCAGAGGATTTGCTTTTTTTCCCCCTTACATCGGATCAGGCAGGGGTTTGGCAAGCTTGCTATGCATCCTATGGATTTTTTTTTCACTTCGGCTGCCCGTGGGGTGGAGTCCTCCGGGTGGCCCTGCAGCCTCCACTCCGTCTTGGCCACTGGTGGACCCAGGGCGCTACCTCCTCAAAGCCGCCCTATGCAAGTGCACGGCTTGCACAGTGCATTGTGCCAGCCCTGCCTTTCCTCACTCCAAATCACATAAAATGTTCGCTGATGCCAACTGTGCTGTTCATACCTATGACTGTGCATGTAAAACAGCCCCCCAAAACCTCACCCCGAGTTCATAACGCCCCCCCCTCTTACAGTGGTATAAAAAGTTGACTTAGATGTGAGCCTCCACATCTCTCTCTCCCCCTCCCTCCTCCTCCCCTCTCCTTATTTCTGACATTAAAACCTGCATTGCTGTGCATTGCTCTATCGCACACCACATTAACCGACCCTCATCTCCATTTACTCCTCCCATTCAAATACTAATTTTAAATTTGCATAAGCATTTTGCAATGCGGTATTTATCGCTCGCATTACGGAATTATCGCGGGCATTAGGGCCTTAATGGCACAATAAGGCCCTAATGCAATTTGATAAATGACATCCTTACTCAGCTAAGTGGCACTGAATATCAGACCTGTAGTATTTTAAATTTAATTTTCCAGTGCTTATGCTCTTGTCTATTTTTCTCAAGGTCTTCATTAGGTCCAGTTTTTTAAAGAATACTTTTTTTTTTTTTTGCTTCAGTTACCATTTTTACAGCACCATTTAGCCATACTGGCAGTCATTGGGTTTTCTTTTAACATTTTTTAACTTGTGGAATATATTGTATCTGGGCTTCCAAGATGGATTTTAAAACCATCTCCACACCTCATACAGATTTTTAACTCTCGTAACTGTTTCTTTTAGTGCATTAACTAGTTTCCTTTTATAAAGTTAAATACTACTACAGTACATTTATTTATTATTCTCCTTCCAGTGATGATTTCAAATGTGATTGCATTATGATCACTACTGCCAGCAGCTCCACCACTGTTAACCTTTGTACTAGGTCCTGCATTCTACTGAGAACTAGAGCATATGAAATGCTATGCTGGGTCAGCATCCTGTCTACATTGTGGCCAGTCCAGGTCACAAGTACTCAGCAGAGCAATAAAGTAGATGTATTTCCAGTTACTTACTTCCAGAGAAGCATTAGCTTTCTTTTCTCTACCTGGCTAATCATGTGTTGTGGACTCTGTCCAAAGTTCCTAGCGTACATAAGAACTTAAACTTTGCCATACTGGGTCAGACCAAAGCTCTATCAAGCCCAGCATCCAATTTCCATCAGTGGCCAATTCAGGTCACAAGTATCTGGCAGGTATCTTAAATTCAAAAGATTCCATGCTGCTTATCCTAGGGACAAGCAGTGGATTTCCTAAAGACCTTCTTAATAATGGTTTATGGACTTTTCTTCCAGGAACTAGTTCAAACCTTTTTTAAATCCAACTAACAACTTTTATTACATCCTCTGGCAACAAATTCCAGAGTTTAATTATGTGTTGAGTAAAAAAGTATTTTCTTCTATTTGTTTTAAATGTGTCACCTAGTAACTTCATTGTATGTCCCCTAGTCTTTGTGTTTTTTTAAAGCATAAACAATTGATTCACGTTTATCCTTTCCACTCCACTCATTATTTTACAGACCTCTATCATATCTCCTCCAAGTTGAAGAGCCCTAAACTCTTTAGCCATTTCTCATAGGGGAATTGTTCCATCCCCTTTATAATTTTGGTTGCCCTTCTCTGTATCTTTTCTAATTCCACTATATATTTTTCTGAAATGTGATGACCAGAACTGTACACAGTATTCGAGATGTGGTCACATCATGGAGTGAATCAGAGGCATTATGATAGTCTCTGTTTTATTCTCCATTCCCTTTCTAATAATTCCTAGCATTCTCTATGCTTTCTTGGCTGCCGCTATACACTGGGCAGAGGATTTCAACATATTATCCACAATGATGCCTAGATCTTTTTCCTGGGTGGTGACTCCCAATATGGAGCTATAAATTGCTTCATGTAGATATAATTTAGGTTCTTCTTCCCTATATGCATCACTTTGCACTTGTCCACATTAAATGTCATCTGCCATTTGGATGCCCAGCCTCCTAGTCTCACTCTTGCAATTTCTCCCAGTCCTCTTGTGATGTAACAATGTTGAATAATTTTGTATCATCAGCAAATTTAACCAACTCACTCATTTCCAGATCATTTATAAATATGTTAAGCAGCAGCGGTCCACTATTCATCTTTCTCCAATTAGAAAATGGACCATTTAGTCCTACTCTCCGGGGTAGATTTTACAAATTTGCGCACACGCGTACTCTTGTTCGTGCACCAGGCGCAAACAAGAGTACGCGGGATTTTAATAGATACGCACGTAGCTGCGCGTATCTGTTAAAATCCGGGATCGGCGCGCGCAAGGCCGTGCAAAATTGGCAGCCTGCGAGTGCCAAGCCACGCAGCCTGCCTCCGTTCCCTCTGACGCCGCTCCGAAATCGGAGCGGCCTCGGAGGGAATTTTCCTTCCACCCCCCCCCTGCACCTTCCCCTACCTAACCCACTCCCCCAGCCCTACCTAAACCCCCCTACCTTTGTTGCACAAGTTACGCCTACCCGAGGCAGGCGTAACTTGCGCGCCGGGCCGGCCACCAGCGCACGATTTCCAGGCCCGGGAGCCGTTTTGGAGTCCTTGGCCACGCCCAGGGCCGAAACCACGCCCGTGGCCCCGCCCCCAAATGACGCGCTGCTGCGACCCCCCCCCCCAGGAAAGCCCCGGGACTTACACGCGTCCCGGGGCTTGCGCGCGCCACCAAGCCTACTCAAAATAGGCTCGGCGTGCGCAGGGGGAACTTCGGGCAGGTTTTCGGGGGGTACGCGCGTATCTTACGCATGTACCCCTTTGAAAATCTGACCCTCTGTTTTCTATCTTCTAGTTCTCAATCTACAATAGAACATTGCCTCCTATCCCATGACTTTTTAATTTCCTCAAGAGTCTCTCATGAGGTACTTTGTCAAATGTTTTCTGAAAGTCCAGATACATTATATAAACTGGCTCATCTTTATCCATATGTTTATTCATACCTTCATAAAAATATAGCAGATTAGTGGGACAATGTTGGGCTTCTCCCATTAAACTATGACTATATGTTCAGCAATTTCTTTCTTTATTATAATTTCGATCATTTTTCCTAGCACCTACGTCAAGCTCACCAGTTTGTAATTTCCTGGATCCCCTCTGGAACCCTTTGTAAAAACTGGTGTTACATTGGCCACCCTCCAGTCTTCAGGCACCGTAGCTGATTTTAATGATAGATTACAGATTAATAATAGATCTGTAATTTCATTTTTAGTTTGTCAGTTTGCCCTATTACATTTTCCAGATTCACTGAGATTTGTTTCAGTTCCTCAGAATCATCGCATTTGAATATCACTTCTAGCATGGGTATCTTCCTTACATCCTCCTCAGAAAAAACTGAAGCAAAGAAATGATTTAATCTATGTGCTAAGGCCTTGTCCTCTGTCAATGCACCTTTTACCCCCTTGAACATCTAATGGTTCAACTGACTTCCTCGCAGGCTTTTTGTGTTGACTGTACCTGAAAACATTTTTATTATGAACTAGCTGTACCTGGCCATGCGTTGCCGTGGCTCAGTCAGGTTTAATTTCACAATGCGCATTAGCTCTGCTCCAGCCGTCCCAATTCCCTCCCCCCCTTCCCCAGCAGTGGACGGACTGGCTCGGCGACTCTTTTACCCTTTCCTCCTCCTGTGTGTAACTGTCCGGCAGTCCCTACTCCCTCCCCCCTTCCTCAGCGGCGGAGGAACGGGCTGAGCTGTTTCTCGGAGCGCGTTGCCGTGGCTCAGTCTGGTTTAATTTCACAATGTGCATTAGCTCTGCTCCGGCCATCCCAACTCCCTTCCCCGGCGGTGGATGGACTGGCTCGGCGACTCTTTTATCCTTTCCTCCTCCTGTGTGTAACTGTCCAGCAGTCCCTACTCCCTCCCCCCTTTCCCAGCGGCGGAGGAACGGGCTGAGCCGTTTCTTGGAGCGGCGACTCGTCTGCCCTTTCCTCCTCCCCTCTGTGACACCCAGCAGGTAGAGCAGAGCTCTATGGTCCGCACATGAGCGGTAGAGCTGCTCTCTACTGCGCATTTGCGGTCCGTCGGTCAGAGACAGCGTGTGTTGCTTTTATGTCCAACAGATGGCGTTGTTTTTACCAAAAAGCATGTTTTTCCCTGTCACAGGTGTGACATCTATATAATAGAGGTACCTAAAAACACGCGCGAAATCGAATGCAATGTTGTGTCAAAATTTCAAAGCAATCGGTGAAGAACTTTCGGAGATTTAAGATTTTGAACAAACGAACATTTACATTTTTATTTATTTATTTATTTTATTTATTTCGGATTTTTATATACCGGCATTCGAGATAGCAATCACATCATGCTGGTTCACATAGAACAGGGGTGCAAAGTAAAACATTAACTATAACAATGGTGCGGAAAAATGCAGTTACATTTAACAGGGAGACTAGAACTTGGCGAAGAAGGAAGAGAAAGGACAGATTATTAATTCAAAAAAGGCTAACGATAGTGGATGGAGTTGAGGGATGACGTTGAGTTGTTAAATCAATTGGAGTCCGGGAATGCTTGTAAGAATATCCAGGACTTTAGTCTTTTTTTGAAGGTTGATAAGCATGGTTCCAGTCTGAGATTAGGGGGGATGGAGTTCCATAATGTTGGACTGGCTGTAGAGAACGCCCGATCCCTTAGCGTGCTGTGTCTGGTAGATTTGGACCGCGGTACCTGTAGTGTTCCCTTGTAAGCATCTCTTGTCGGTCTTGTCGATTTATGTAGTTGGAGAGGGATCTGTAGGTCAATGGGAGCCAGTAGATGGATGTTTTTGTATGTGGTAAGAATGGCCTTGTATATTATTCTAAAGTGGATAGGTAACCAGTGGAGGCTCTTTAGTATGGGGGTTATATGATCCCTTCTCCTGGTATTTGTCAGAATTCGAGCAGCTGCATTTTGCACCAACTGAAGCGGTTTGGTGTAAGAAGCAGGAAGGCCAAGTAGGATGGTGTTACAATAGTCTAATTTTGAGAATATGATTGCTTGCAGAATGGTTCTGAAGTCTTGGGCGTGGAAAAGAGGTCTAGTTCTTTTCAGCACTTGTAGTTGGTAGAAACAGTCTTTGGTGGTTTTGTTGATGGTGGCTTTGAAATTCAGGCGATTATCAATTAGGACTCCTAGGTCTCTCACTTGTGTGATTGTTGGTGTGGCTTGCTGAGTAGAGGTGATGGTGCTGTTCTCTGGGGCGATGAGCAGTAGTTCTGTTTTGCAAGAATTTAGTACCAGGTTTAGGCTGGTGAGAAGGAGTTTAATTTTTTGGAGGCATGTATCCCAGAAAGCCAGGGTTTTAGCGAAGGAATCCTTGATGGGGATCAGGACCTGGATATCATCCGCATAGAGGAAATGTTTGAGGTTGAGGTCGGTGAGAAGTTGGCATAATGGTAGAAGGTATAAGTTAAATAAAGTAGGCGACAGGGAAGACCCCTGTGGGACTCCAACTGATGAGGGGTGTTGTGAGGATTCTTTGTTCTGTATCTTGACCTTGTATCCTCTATTGCTGAGAAAGGATATGAACCAAGAAAGTGCTGTGCCTGATATCCCTATGGAGGCTAACTGGTTAATGAGAAGGGAATGATTAACGGTGTCAAAGGCTGACGAAAGGTCCAGTAGGATCAGAAGGAAGGCTTGTCCTTTATCAAGGTCCAGGATGAGGTAATCTGTCATGGAAATGAGGAGGGACTCCGTGCTTCGTGTTTTGCGGAATCCGTATTGTGATGGGAATAGGAGATTATTTTCTTCAATATAGTTTGAGAGTCGGGTGTTCACCAGTTTCTCCATGATCTTGGCTATGAAGGGGAGGTTAGCGATCGGTCGGTAGTTGTTTGGGTCATTGGGATCCAGATTTGGTTTCTTGAGTAGTGGTTTGAGAGAGGCCAGTTTGAGGTCATCTGGGTAAGATCCTTGTGTTATTGAGCAATTTATGATGTCTGACAGGGATTTGGAGATGGAGTCAGGAATTGATAGAAGCAGTTTCGTGGGGATGTGATCCGATGGGTGAGAGGATGGTTTCATTTTCCGAAGAATGCCTTGGATCTCGATGGAGGAAGTGAGTTCCAGTTCTTCTAGGCGAGTATTGTTGAAGGAGGTCTGAGGTGGTGTTGATGGAGAGATGGTGTTAGGAGGGAGCTGAGTTAGTAGTTTGCTGATTTTGTTGCTAAAAAATAGTGCTAGTTCTTCCGCTTTAGATTCGGCTTGGTTGTGAGCAATTTCTGGAGGGTTTATTTGAGTAAGGTTGGAAACGAAGCTAAAGAGGGCTTTAGCGTCAAATACTAGGTCGTGGATCTTGGATGCGTAATAGTTCCTCTTGGATCTTAGAGTGTTGGATTTGTATTGATGAAGAGTTGATTTGTAGATAGATAGAGTGATGGTGCATGGGTTTTTACGCCATTTAGCCTCATTTTGTCTTAGCAGTAGTTTAAGTTTTCTTAGCTCTAGGGTAAACCATGGTTGTCTTTTGGAGGAATTTGGGTGAGGTTTTTTGTTGTTAGAGGGCATAGCTTGTTGGCAATAGATTCTGTGATGTTGTTCCAAGATTGAAGAGCTGAGTTCGGCGTGGTGAAGTCTACTTGGGGGAGATGTGTAGATAAGTGATTGCTAAGATCTTCTGTGGAGCATGTTTTCCTGTAAGTGAAGCAGGGAGAGGGTATGCGAGATGTACTGATATCTTTTATTGAGAATGAAGTTGTTATGAGGGAATGATCTGACCAAGGGACCTTCGTGCAACTGGTGTGTTGAACAGTTTTGATTGCAGTGTTGACGAAGATGAGGTCTAACGTGTGGCCGGCTTTGTGTGTGGGTTTGTTAACTAGTTGAGTGAAACCTAAAGCGGAGAATGCTGTGAGTAAGGCTTCGCAGTTGGGTGATAGTATGGAGTTGTCGACGTGCAAGTTGAAATCTCCTAAGATTATAGCTGGGGCGTCCAGCTTGATGAGGGAGGTGGTTAGTTCGACCAGAGGAGATGGGTCTGATTCCAGGACACCTGGAGGAGCGTAGACAAGTAAAATTTGGAGTTTGTCTGATGAGAAGAAGCCGATTTCGAGTTTAGAGTCAGAATTGTAGGAGTGCTGAGTGAATCTGAGGTCTTTTTTTGTAGCTAGGAGGATTCCTCCTCCTTTTTTTTTTTTCCCTTGGCGTGGGATGGAGAAGAAGTCGTATGTCACTGTGGGTAGTTGGTTAATTATTGCAGTGTCTGAAGGTTTGAGCCAGGTCTCAGTTATTGCGCATATATCCGGTTTCACATCGATGAGATAGTCGTTTAGTATTACTGATTTCTTGGTTAGGGATTGAGCATTGAATAAGGTTAATGAGAATAGTGTGAAGCCTAGCAGTTGGGTAATAGGAGAGATCATGATTGGGGAGAGTGATTTAAGGTTATGGAGATGGGACTGTCGAGTTGAGTTTCCTTTGGGAGGTGGACAATGAGGGAGGATTGGGATTGGGAAAGATGGAGACATTTTGAAGAAGGCTGTGGCAGGCTGTGGCAAGCAAGTGATGTCGGCTGGAGAGAGTAGGTAGTTGCTATCCTTAAGGGGGGCAGGGTGCTTTAAGATGTAGATTGCTGTCCGGTCTAGTCAAATGCTTCGGAGAGTTCGTAGATGAGGAAGACGCGTTGCAGAGGGATACAGTCTGTTCAGTCCACGATCCTCAGGGGCTGCACGAAGGGGCGCACAAAGGGGCAGGCCCCTTTGTTGCGCACCTTTGGCGCGCGACGCATGGCGCGCGACGCCTAGACGAATGGGGCTTAAAGGTCTGCCGGGCTGACCCTGATTGGGTCGAAGGGCTTCCCGTGGGCGGGCCTTGTCGCTGTGGGCTGCCTTTCTTTTTTGCAGGTTTTTTTCTTTTTTAGGAGGAATCGAGCGCGGCTGGCGCTGGGGCCTCCCCGGAGTGGAAGGCGGGCACTGACCTGACCTTCCCCCGGCGGGGCTTGGGCGCCGGTCGCGCAGGTCTTCAGTCGCGGGTCGGGGACGGCGAAGAAAGGGAGATGGCGCCTCGGAGCGTGAAGATTTGAAGGTCCGCCGGGCTGACCCTGATTGGGTCGAAGGGCTTCCCGTGGGCGGGCCTTGTTGCTGTGGGCTGCCTTTCTTTTTTGCAGGTTTTTTTCTTTTTTAGGAGGAATTGAGCGCGGCTGGCGCTGGGGCCTCCCCGGAGTGGAAGGCGGGCACTGACCTGATCTTCCCCCGGCGGGGCTTGGGCGCCGGTCGCGCAGGTCTTCAGTCGCGGGCCGGGGACGGCGAAGAAAGGGAGATGGCGCCTCGGAGCGCGAAGATTTGAAGGTTCGCCGGGCTGACCCTGATTGGGTCGAAGGGCTTCCCGTGGGCGGGCCTTGTCGCTGTGGGCTGCCTTTCTTTTTTGCAGGTTTTTTTCTTTTTTAGGAGGAATCGAGCGCGGCTGGCGCTGGGGCCTCACTTTTCAGCAAGCTTCTTTTCAAATTCTGTCTTAGCCTTCCTCATCAAAGCTTAGCATCTAACTTACCAGTCTTATGCTGTTTCCTGTTTTCTTCATTTGGATCCATTTTCCATTTTTTTAAAGATGTCCTTTTTGTTATAGTAGCCTCTCTCACCTCACCTTTAAAGCAGTCATTTGGCTTTCCTTACACCTTTTTTAATGCATGGAATACATCTATTCTAGGCTTCCAAGATGGTATTCTTGAACAGTGTACATGCCTGATGTAAAGTCTTAATCTTTGTAGTTGCTCCTTTCAGCTTTTTTCTAATCATTCTTCTCATTTTCTCATAATTATCCTTTTGAAAATTAAATGCTATCGCAGTAGATTTCCTTAATGTCATCCCTCCAGTTATCAAATTTGATTATGTTATAATCACTATTGCCAGCTGGCCCCAACATAATTACATCTTGCCAAATCATGTGTTCCATTAAGGATTAGATCTAAAATAGTTCCCTCTCTTGTTGTTTCTTGTGCAGCTGCTCCATAAAGCAGTCGTTTATTTTATCTAGAAAGTTTGCTTCCTTGGTATGTCCTGGTATGACATATAACCAGTCAATGCCAAGGTAATTGAAATTACCCATTTTTACTGTGTTGCTAATTTTTTTAGCTTCCCTAATTTCCTTTAGTGTTTCATTCTGTCTGTTCATTCTGCTCTGGTGAATGGTAGTACTCCCCCACTACTATTTTATTCCCCTTCTCATATGGAATTTCAATCCATAAAGTTTCCATACTATATTTTGGTTTTTGTAGAGCTATCCTAAGAAACATAATAAATTGCCATACTGGGTCAAACCAAGGGGCCATCAAGCCCAGCATCCTGTTTCTAACAGTGGCCAATCCAGGCTACAAGTACCTGGCAAGTACCCAAAAACTAAGTATATCCCACGCTACTGATGCTAGTAAGAGCAGTGGCTATTTTCTAAATCAACTTGGTTAATAGCAGGTAATGGACTTCTCCAAGAACCTATCCAAACCTTTTTTAAACTCAGCTACACTAACTGCACTAACCACATCCCCGGCAACAAATTCCAGGGTTTAATTGTGCGTTGAGTGAAAAAGAATTTTCTCATTGTTCTACATGCTAACTTCATGTTATGCTCAGGCTTGTGGACCCTTGGGCCGACGGAAGGATGGTATACCTTGGAGGAAGATCCGTAGGTTCTTCCGTCAGGTGGCGAGGCAGGAACAGAAGATGTGACCAGCTGACCCTCGGCATTGTAGACAGACGCAACTGTGAAGGCTGGTGAAAAGTCGTGACGTCGAGGAACGGAGGTGTGTCTTCGCCACTGGAAGTCCGCGGTCCCCCCAGGAGGAGCCCATAGGGACCCGGACCGCTTGGACTTAGGTGGACCTTTGAGAGGTCAAGGAACAGACGTACGGTGCAAGGGCTGACTGGAGCTTCACCCCTGGAAGCCCGCGGTCCCCCTGGGAGGAGCCCGTAGGGACCCGGGCCGCTGGGACTTAGGTGGGCCCTTGGAGACGATGGTCAGGGAGAAGTCCAAGGTCAAGTGCCAGAGGGTCGCCGCTTACCAGTCCGAGGTCACACACCGAGGGATCACCACTTGCCAGTCTGAAGTCACACACCAGAGAATCACCGCTTGCCAGTCCGAAGTCATTACCAGGAATCACCGCTAGCCGATCTGAAGTCAGGGACCAGGAATACCAAGATGAAGCAGGTATAAGGAATCAAGACACTGGAACTCACCGAAGCAAGCAGACCTGACGAACAACGAAGTTGCCAAATCAAGGAATGGTCAGAGGAAGTCTCCTTTTATACTTCCTCTGGCCCTGTGGATAGGAATCAGCTGTGAACAATTAAAGGGATGAGGTCCCTTTAAATCTGGTGAGGAGGCGTGGCCTCGCGCCTAAGATGGCGGCGGCCATCTTGGGTCCCGGACCGCGGAGGAAAGCAGCAGCTGCCGCGAGGGAGGAGCAGGGATGGCTCCAGACCCGGCGGGTAGCCCGGAGGCCTGCGCCGATGCGCGGGGGCACTGGGCCTGAACGCGGGGCAGTCTGTCCCTATGCTGCCGCCGGCGGTCCGGTCAAGCAGAAAAGGTAGGGGGCCGTGCCCGCGGACGGCCGTGGGCGCGGAACATAACACTTCATGGAGTGCTCCCTAGTCCTTCTATCATCCAAAAGAGTAAATAACTGATTCACATTTAGCCGTTCTAGATCTCTCATGATTTTAAAAACCTCTATCATATCCCCCTCAGCCGTCTCTTCTCCAAGCTGAACAACCCTAACCTCTTTATTCTTTCCTGATAGGGGAGCTGTTCTATCCTCTATCATTTTGGTCACCCTTCTCTGTACCTTCTCCAGTGCAACTATATCTTTTTTTAGATGTGGTGACCAGAATTGTGCACAGTATTCAAGGTGCGGTTTCACTACGGAACGATACAGAGGCATTATGACATTTTCCGTTTTGTTCACCATTCCCTTCCTATTAATTCCTAACATTCTGTTTGCTTTCTGGACTGCCACAGCACACTGAGCTGACGATTTCAATATGTTATCTAGTATGACACCTAGATCTCTTTTCTGGGTGGTAGCTCCTAATATGGAACCTAACATCGTGTACTACAGCATAGGTTATTTTTCCCTATATGCATCACCTTGCACTTATCCACATTAAATTTCATCTTCCATTTGGATGCCCAATTTTCTAGTCTCACAAGGTCCTGTTATGATATCGAGGTGTTTGGTGGATTCTTAGGGGCAACAGTGATAGTGACTCCCACAGGGAGAAGCCCCGTAGGGAACTGTAGCACCAGACTAGACTCAGATGCACAAACACAGAGAATATATCTTTATTATGCAGCCTGTATGGTTCACCAGAAGTGGTAGTAGAGAGTGGATTAGATAGCAACAGTCTGTGATCCTCGGCGGAGGAGACCCGTCCCACAATGGTGGTGTAAGGCCCAGATGTAGGTATCCAGTGAGGTGCTGTAGGAGAGACAGACTGGCAGATGTTATTACACACTCCCTTGTAGCTGAGTAGATAGAGTTCCCAATAAGCAGTAGAGAGAGGATAGGTAGCAACAGTCTGTTGATCCTCGGCAGAGGAGTCCCATTCCACAATGGTGGGTGTAGGGCCCAATGCAGATAGACAACGAGGAGCTGTAGATGACAGACTGGGAGAAGTAATACTCACTCTCTGTAGCTGATAGGTGGTGTTCCAGCAGGTAGAAGAATTGGTAGCAGGCACCAGGATAGACACACAGGCCCTCGAGGAGTGAGTACCTGGATTCAGGAGGCACCTGGAAATAAGCAAAGGGCCCCCTAGGAGCAGTACCCAAGTTAGTAGAACCCCGGAGGGTGAAGATAGCTTCCAGCAGCAGCAGAAGCAGCAGAGCAGCTTCAGACCGGAACAAACCCAATCCGTTGCTAACTCGGCGAGAGTCAGCAAATGGGCAACCTTTTGAAGTCGGAAGCAGTGATGTCACTCGAGGGGGACGCCACTGAAGTTCACGCCAACACTGCTACAAGACGTGAGGCGTGCGCGCGCACGTGCCTTAGGAGGCCTCAGGTCAACATGTCGGACGCTGCGCCAAAGTTGCTCCGGGGACACCGGAGGGTGTGGCAAGGAGACACTACGGACGCCATTCTCCCAAGGCTGGTGGAGAAGGCTGAAATAGAGGTGAGGCATGTGGGGCAAAGCCGTCTGAGACCAACGGATGCAACAATACCCCCCTTCAAAGGACCTCCTCCAGACCCCCTTCCTGGTCTTGGTTTCCGAGGATGTGAACGATGATACTGGTTCAGCATCTCTTTGTCCAGAATGTTAGACATAGATTCCCACTAGTTATTTTCTGGTCCATAGCCCTCCCATGACAGGAGGTATTCCCATACTCTGCCTCTTTTCCTTACATCAAATATAGCATCTACTTTGTACTCAATGTCCTCTTCTGCATAAACAGGAGGGGGATCTGGTATCTTGGTGCTGAATTTGTTGAGAATGAGCGGTTTCAGTAATGAGACGTGAAATGCGTTATGGATCTTCATTGCTGGAGGAAATTTGAGACTGTAGGAGAGATTGCCCAGACATCAGAGGATGGGGAATGGTCCGACATAGCATGGAGCGAAGCGAGCGGATGGCAACTTCAATCTAAGGTGCTTCGTAGACAACCAGACCTTATCACCAGGCTTGAGTTCAGGAGCCTTGCCTTGATGAATGTCATAGTCTCGTTGTGCTCGGATTCCAGCTTTGATGAGCATCTCCTTTGTCTTCTTCCAAAGTTGTTGAATCTCATCGGCAGAGGCTTGTGCTGCTGGGGACGACACTGAAAGCGGAAGTGGCAAAGGTGGTGAAGGTAGTCATCCATATTCCACTTCAAATGGTGTTGATCCAGTAGATGTTGCTGGATGAGAGTTGATGGAAAACTTGGCCCACAGTAGAATTTCAGCCAGTCATTCTGGCGTGAAGAGATGTAGGCTCTGAGGAACTGTTTGAGGGTACAGTTCATCCCTCTCAGTTTGGCCTTTGGATTGCAGATGGTAAGATGAAGTGAAGTCGAGAGTGATATCAAACATCTTGCAAAGAGCCTTCCAGAATTTGGCTGTGAACTGTACGCCTCTGTCTGAGACGATGTGCTTCGGTATTCTGTGCAGGCGGAATATGTGGTGGATAAAAAGCTTTGCAAGTTCACTGGCAGATGGTAAGCCAGGAAGCGCCACAAAGTGAGCCATCTTTGAGAATCTGTCCACCGTTACCCAGATAGTGTTGTTGCCCCCGGAGAGGGGTAAGTCCACCAAGAAATCCATGGCGATGTGAGTCCAGGGCTCATCCGGTATGGGTAAAGTTTGTAGCTGACCCCAAGGATGTCCAGGCGGAGGTTTTTGTCTGGCACAGTTGGTACAGGCCGCTACATAAGCGAAGCCATCTTCTCTCAAAGACGGCCACCAGTAGAATTTTTGCAGCTTTGCAAGGGTTCTCTGTTGACCGGGATGTCTAGCCAGTTTAGAGTCATGAGCCCATGCTAGTACTTTCTTCCGGAGGTTGATAGGCACAATCGTTTGCCCGCAGGTACTGGGTGAGTAGCTGATAGAATGACTCTCTCAGGTTCAATGATGTGTTGCGGAGTGTCAGGCACATCTTCAGATAAGAAAGAGCGAGATAGGGCATCTGCTCTGACGTTTTTATCTCCAGGTCAGTACTTCAAGATGAAATCAAACCTGTTAAAGAACAGGGACCACCTCGCCTGTCTATGGTTGAGGCGCTGGGAGTGACGAAGGTAATCTAGGTTTTTATGGTCAGTAAAAACCGTAATCTGGTGTTGAGCAGCCTCGAGCCAGGGTCTCCACTCTTCGAACGCCATCTTTATCGCCAACAATTCCTTATCTCCGACTCCATAGTTCCTCTCAGCTGGTGTGAATCGTCTGGAGAAGAAGGAACATGGCCGAGGGTTCTTGGAGTCATTGGTTTAACTTAATACAGCCCCTACGCCAACATCAGAAGCATCCAACTCGACAATAAAGGGGTGTGAAGGATCCGGGTGATGAAGACATGGCTTGCTGGAGAAAGCGTCCTTCAGTTTTTGGAAAAGCGGGTGACAGCCTCTATAGACCAATTGGCAACATTGGCACCCATCTTTGTCAGAGCTGTTTAAAGGCACAGTCAGTGAGGAGTAATTCTTAATGAAGGTTCTAGAGTAATTTGTAATCCTAGAAACCTTCTGAGAGCCTTTAGACCAGTAGGTTGGGACTATTTCTGAATGCTCTCCAGCTTTTGTGGGTCCATCTGGAATGGTACAGATTCCTTGTGGAATTTGCATTTGGACAGCTTAGCATATAGATGGTTCTCCCGCAGTCTTTGTAACACTCTCTTGACATCCATAATGTGGGTATTCAGATCTTGAGAGAAGAACAGAATGTCGTCCAAATAGACGACACATTGGTAGAGTAGGTCACACAGGATGTCGATCATCATGCCTTGGAAGACAGCTGGGGCATTGCATAAGCCGAAGGGCATCACCAAATACTCAGAGTGTCCATCCCTGGTGTTAAAAGCTGTCTTCCATTCGTCACCTGAACGAATACGAACAAGGTTATATGCTCCTTATAAGATCCAGCTCTGAGATGAGTGGTAAAGGATAGGTGGTCTTTGACCGTGATCGTCGTTAGACCACGATAATCATTGCATGGACGTAGGTTTCCGTCCTTCTTCCCCACAAAGAAAAACCCTGCTCCTGCAGGAGACTTGGATGGCCTTATGAAAACCTTTTTGCAGATTTTCTTGGATGTATTCAGACATCGCTTTATTTTCCACCACCAAGAGGGGGTAAACTCTTCCCTTAGGTGGTTTGGTATTCGGTTTCAAATTGATCGCACAGTCATAAGATCTGTGTGGGGGAAGTATATCAGCAGCTTCTTTAGAGAACACATTTTGAAACAATGCGTATTGAGGTGGTAACCCAGGCATCAACGGAGTCATAGGCATACAGGGTAATGGTGAAACTTCATTCAGACATTTGCCATGACAATCTGGGCCCCAACGTGAAAGCTCCAGAGTAGCCCAGTTGAATTGAGGCATGTGCTTTTGTAGCCATGGTAACCCAAGTACTAAGGGGTGCATAGCCTTTTCTAGCACGAAGAAGGAAATAGATTCCGTATGAAGAGCTCCAGTCCTTAAACTGACCGGTTCCGTTTGTAGGGTTACTTCACCCTTGTAAGGACTCCCCATGGATAGAGGATAACAGAAGCGGAGGCTTCATAGTCGTAGTGGAGATACGCAGATGTTCCACTAGACGTCTCAGTATAAAATTCCCTCCTGCCCCAGAGTCCACTAGGGCAAGAGTCTGGAATTCAAGAGGTCCGTTTATCAAGGGGACTGGCAGAGAGAGTGGAGGAGAAGGTGCAGTTAGACTTAAGAAGAGTCCTCCCACAGGACTTAGGTCTGATCGTTTCCCGGACAGATAGGGCATGTTTGTACCGCATGGCCTGCTTGACCACAATACATGCAGAGGCCTATTCTTCTCTGTGTTCTTCTCTCCTTAGAAGTCAGGTGACTATGGCCTAGTTGCAAAGGTTCTTCTTCACCAGCAACCGATTTAGACTGAATAGGCTTAGGTATAGTTTTGACTCAGATTTCTCTCTGGCTAGGTCTCTTGGAACCTTTAACCTCTTGAACCTTATTCCAAAGTCGTTGGTCGATTCTTGTGGCTAAATTCATCAGGTCCTCCAAGGTCTCAGGCATTTCTTGAGCCGCCAATTCATCTTTCAGCCGGGAGTTCAGGCCTTCAAAGAAAAGAGTCTTCAGGCATCTCGAGTCCCAATTCAACACTGAAGCCAAAGTCTTAAACTCGATGGCGAAGTCTGGTAAAGGTTTATTACCTTGCTGTAGATGAACCAATGTTGATCCTGTGGTTGTATACCTGTCAGGGTCATCAAATACGGATTTGAACAGTTCCAGAAACCCAGCAAGGTCCCTCAGGATGGGATCATCTCGCTCCCACAGCAGAGAAGCCCAAGCTAGTGCCCTTCCGTCCAGATATGACAGGGTATATGTGGTCTTGGCATAAGCTGTGGGAAAATTATTAGGTTGAAGTGCAAAATGCACACAGCATTGGCTGAGGAATACCCTGCATCTTCAGGCTTCCACTGAGAAGTGAATAGGAGCGGAGAGGGGTACAACTGTTTTAACCGTCACTTCTGGAGGTATTTCTTCTTTACCTGAGGTAGTAGAAGCGTTTATCTGTGAGTGCAGTAGATTAAAGGCCACAGTCAAGCTATTTAGTGAGTTCTGTTCGGTGATTCGCTGGGCCAGGCCTGGAATGGCCTGCAACGCAGTGAGCTGAGCCGAATCCATGGAGTTATGATATTGAGGTGTTTGGTGGATTCTTAGGGGCAACAGTGATAGTGACTCCCACAGGGAGGAACCCCGTAGGGAACAGTAGCACCAGGCTAGACTCAGATGCACAAACACAGAGAATATATCTTTATTATGCAGCTTGTATGGTTCACCAGAAGTGGCAGTAGAGAGTGGATTAGATAGCAACAGTCTGTGATCCTCGGCGGAGGAGACCCGTCCCACAATGTTGGTGTAAGGCCCCGATGTAGGTATCCAGTGAGGTAGCACTGAAGTCAGGCTAACTGGTCTGTAGTTTCCCCGGATCACCCCTGAAGCCCTTTTTAATTATTAGGGTTGTTAAGTTGGAGGTGGACCCTTGGATCGAGGTGGGGTTGACGCTACCTGTAGGAAGGATCCTATGGGTCCCACCATCGGCAGGCGGAGTGGGCTGAAGGCCGGAGGCGACTGGAGCTTCACCAATACCAGCCTCGTTCCCCACGGGTTGAGCCTTTGGGTTCCGGGGCCTGCTGGGCTTAGGTGGGCCTCTGTGTGTCGTCGTCAATGGAAGGATAAAGAGGTCAACCCAGAGGCAGCAACAGCAAAGCTGGGAAGTCTGTACTGGACGAGGCGGAGTCCCAGAGACCCAGGTGCCAATAGAATCAGAGTCATACAGGGGGCGCCCAAGCAAGAACAGGCCAAAGCCTGAATAGGCCAAGTCCAGGACGTAGACAGTAGAGGTGTCGTAGAGCAAGCTGGAGTTAGGGCTAGCGGCAATCAAGGAGCGGTGGCAAGGCAAGGCTGAGGTCAGAGCTAGAAGAAGATCAATAGTGTAGTCAGGCAAAGCAGAGGTCTGGGCTTGGAGAAGATTGGCAGCATAGTCAGGTAAAGCAGAGGTTGAGTCCAGGAGAAGATCAATGGCATGATCAGACGAAGAAGAGGTCAAGTCCAGGAGAAGATCAATGGTGTAGTCAGATAAAGCAGAGGTCGGGTCCAGGAGAAGATCAATGGCATGGTCAGACGAAGCAGAGGTCAGATCCAGGAGAAGATCAATGGCGTAGTCAGATGAAGCAGAGGTCATGCCCAGGAAGTCAATCCGAGAAAGGACAAGGAATCAGGAATGCAGGAACGAAGGAAAACAGGAACAGGAATTCGCAGGGATCAGGAACCAGGATCGCAGGAGAATCACCAGGAGGCAACTAGTACAGCATGGAGACCTGTTGCAAAGGCAGAATCACCAGGAGGCAACTAGTACAGCATGGAGACCTGTTGCAAAGGCAGCTAACACAAGCTGGGCCCGGACTTATATACCGGAACCCAGTGATGTCATTGAGAAAGGGCCAGCAGCCTTAGCATGCCGCGGGCCCTTTAAATAATTTGGAAAGGCGTGCACGGGCGCCTAGGAAGCCAGACCTGCAGGGGGGGACGGTGTCAGCGTCTCCACCGTGCAACGAGGCTGAGGGCAGCAGGCAGGGCCGCAGCAAGGAGGGCAGCACTGGAGGCGCTCCCTCTGCATCGTGGAGGGGCCAGAGCTCATTCCCGGCAAGGTGGCAGAAAAAGGTGAGGAAGGCCGGTCATAGGTTCCGTGGCCGGCCGACGCAACATGGGTTACATTAGCCACCCTCCAGTCTTCAGGTACATTGGATGATTTTAATGATAGCTTACAAATTTTAATTAATAGATCTGAAATTTCATTTTTTAGTACCTTCAGAACCCTGGGGTGTATACCATCCAGTCCAGGTGATTTACTACTCTTCAGTTTGTCAATCAAGCTTACCACATCTTCCAGGTTCGTCATGATTTGGTTCGGTTCATCTGAATCATTGCCCATGAAAACCTTCTCTGGAACGGGTATCTCCCCAACATCCTCTTCGGTATGTTGATTCTATGCCCTCTTTATTATAAAGTGCCTCCCCTCCACCAATTTGAACCATTCTATCATTGCAATATAATTTGTATCCTGGTATCAGTGTCCCTTTGATTATCCTCCTTCCACTAAGTTTTTGAAATGCCAATTATATCTACCTCTTCATTCAGTGCAATATATTCTAATTATCTCATCTTAGTTTTCATTTGTTTACATACATTTCAAAGTATATTTTTGTTTATATTAATCTGTTTATCAGTAGGCAGGGGTAATTTGGTATCTTTTTGCTCTGTTTGCTCTTTCCTTAAAGGCCCCTGGGTTACTTTAGCATTTATTGCAACCTCTCAGGATGCTGTAACTTCCCTGTCTTATTCATATCCTTTAAAAATACATCATTCCGAACCATGCGTTTCTGAGAGACTGTTGACGTTCCCCAATCATCTGGTTTAAAAGCTGCTCTATCTCCTTTTTAAAGGTTAGTGTGAGAAGCCTGTTTCCACTCTGGTTGAGGTGGAGCCCATCCTTTCGGAAAAGGCTCCACCCTTCCCCAAATGAAGCCCAGTTTCTAAGAAACCTAAAACCCTCTTCCCTGCACCATTGTCTCATCCATGCATTGAAACTCTGCAACTCAGCTTGCGTCTGGGGTTCTGCATGTGGAACAGGGAGCATTTCTGAAGTTCTGGATTTCAGTTTCCTACCTAAGAGCCTAAATTTAGCCTCCAGAACCTCCATTCTGCACTTTCGTATACTATTGGCAATCACATGTAAATTGACAGTTAGCTCCTCCCCAGCACTCTCTAAAATCTTATCTAGGTGGTACGTGAAATCCGCTACCTTCAAACCAGACAGGCAGTGTCCAAGCAATTCTCACGCCCACTAGCCAGCTATCTACATTTCTAATGATCAAATCATCCACTATAATGGCCATCCTAACCCTTCCCTCCTGGGCACATGATCCTGGAGCACACCTCGGAGCAAGAGGAGAAGGCATCACCTAGAGGGCAGGTTCTAGCTACAGGATCACTTCCTGCCACACCAAGATGATGGACCCCTGTCAGGTGACCTTGTTCCTCTAAAGCAGCACAAGTGCTACTTAACTGAAGTTGGGACCGCTCTACTATGTCCCCAAAGGCCTCCTCTATATACCTCTCTGCCTGTTTCAGTTCTCCCAGGTCTGCCACTCTGGCATCTAGAGATCAGACTCGTTCTCTGAGAGCCAAGAGCTCTTTGCACCAGGTGCATACATTCAGCATCTCACCAACAGATCTTGGTGCAAAAGACTGGATAGCCCCCAACCCGCTGCTAGACATCTGTCTACATCTTAGTTTTATCAAGTTGCTAATGTTTTAAAAGCTGATTATGGAGTAGGTATGTCTCTCAATTTAAGGGATTTTAAATTGTTTGGTATCTTTTAAAGTCATAGGTTTTTAAATTGATAATTAGGTGACTTATGTTTGTGAATGACCAGCAACAAGATTAAAATTAGTCAAACACTAAAATCAGGGTTAATTGTATAATATTCAAACTCACTAAATGACTCCTCTTTAGAAGATTTTCCTTTTAATTGGGGGGAAGGGTATTTGTTGAACAGAAAAAGAGCCTGGGGTGGTTGGGAGAACCCAAAACTAGTGATTGATTGCCCAGGAACCAGAATTCTCAGCTTTTCGGATCAAGAAATGATCTTTGTAAACTCACAGTTCTAATACTTACAAAAAATACAAATTTATACTAGCTCACAAATGCTCTAAAGAAATCTCTTATTATTCCTTCCCTGCTTTTTGTTTTAACTCAAGGCTCAGACATACTAAAGAAATCCTTTACTATTCCTAGTCTGCTTTTTGTTTTAATTCAAAGCCCAAACACACCCACACTAAAAGAAATTACTTACCTATCTTAGCTTTTAATCAAGGCACACACACTAAAGACTGACATACCCCACAATTTCATCTCTCCCCAAGTCCCAGTATTACCCAGCAAGCAGCACTCACCAATTCTCTTCAGCCACCAGCAAAATTTTCTGCTTTCAGTATTCTCTCAGTAATTCCCCCTCTAGTAAGTTCCATGAATCAGTCCTTTATGGCATCTAGAAACTTTACCTCCCTGACATGTCCTCATTAGACATTCACCCAATTAATATAGGGGTAATTTAAATCTCCCATTATTTTTGTGTTGCCAGCAATAGCATAGTATAATCAACACAGACCATTATACAACAGTGCAAAACACCATGAACCAGTATAATCCAGCACTGAGTTGCCAGGGATGTGCAGAGAAGGAAACAACTATGATTTTTACAAAGTACATGGCTGTGTGGTAAGAATAATTCAGTGTGAGGAAGCATTACTTTGGCAACGCATACAAATAGCTTGCTAATAAAGTTTATTGAATCTGAAACTATATATTGCTAATGGTGTGTTGATCCCTCCTGCTGCTATTGCTGTTTGCGTAGAGGGAAAGAAGCAGACAAAGCTGTTGGGGAAGGTAGCATGTGTCATATCACAGATCCCATGTTCTCACCTGACCCATCTTGGGATGTTGTAGGGGTCATTCTGGTAGTATTTACCTTTTTCTCTTTGGCCTTCCAGTTCCTACTGTGCCAACCATCCAAAGAGCTCCGGACCTCAAGCAGAAGTCACCGCCACCATCTCACCTGCCTCTGCACCTCCACTCGCAGGCACTGGCATCCCAGCTTCTCTCTCTCCATACTTCCTCTAATAACCAAACCACAGAAGGCTACAGACCCCCTCCTTCCCCTGAGCTGAGAAGGGTACCACCTGTGCCCCCAGGTTCTCTCACTGATGTACCAAGGCAGAACACATCAAGAGCTAAGGATCCAAGAGAAGCCTGCCCACAAAACTCACTTCAGCTGGTGCCAACACTGCTCCCTGGAGCTCTGCCAGATGCTTACCAGATCTGGACACCCCTCATCGATACCCTGAGAGCCACAAGCTTTGTGGACCCACAGCCCCAGAACATGATGATTGGTGTCCAAGGGACAGGTTCCGTTCTCCCTCATGGCCATTGGTCAGGCATAACATGCTCAGAAACAGACACTTCCAGATGCTGGCAGTGGACTCAAGCAAGGTCAGGATCCAGTGCCCCCTCACTGGCCCTGGACATTGATGAGGTGACCAGAACAAGCCCTTCTGTGCTCCCTCTGACTGAAGTCCTGCTGGAGCGGAGAGAGAATGAGGGATTTGGATTCGTAATCATCACTGACCAAAAAGGTGAGAAGCTTCCATAGAGGGGAAAGCAGATTTCAGGGGTCATTAATCAGGGACAGGAGCCTCCGTAGAGGAATGGGCGGGGAACAGTGACAGGAGCATCTGTTGAGGAAGAGACATGGACAGGAGCCACAGCAGATGCTCTGGGAGGCTGGGTGTGGCTGGACAATGTTGAATCACTTAACTATGAGCCAACAGGTGTGGTTTTCTCAGGGATAGTGTCTCCAAATAGGTTTGTTTTGCACATAACACAATATGAATGAACCTCATTCCTAAGGCAGGGTATGTTGGATAAGATCTTAATTTCTCAAATTTGCTTCTAATGTTCTTCTTAATGCTTGCATTTTGCCAAAGAGAGCCTCCTTCTGGAGTCCATAGGGTGTCATATGTACAGGCAACTTATCAAGGTATGCTTGGAAGTTTTAACTCTATTTAACAAAATAGCAGACACCATGAACCATTCCATACATTATACATTGCATCGTTGTCACAGAGTTCAGATTCACATACATAATACTGGTGTGCTGAATTTAGGAGTTAACCTACCTATACAGCTCATCATTCCTGTCTGCTGAGACTCACCCCCCAAAAATCCTCCTGCCAAATCGTTTGTATAGTGCCAGTAAGGTCCCCACACTTTGTCATACAGAAACGACTCCTTCCAGAGAGAGAAGGTCATTTTTTCAATTTTAGCAATGTCATGTACCTGTCTGTACCAATGAGATATTGACAATTGTGACTTCCAATGTGTCACAAATGTAAATCTTACCTCATGTAGCAGATGATCACATAACTTATGTTCCAAACTAGACAAAGACAAATCCATCCAGACATTTTGCAGGCAGGAGACTCACCGTTCCCCTCAGAATGCAGTTATTTTAGTTTCAATGGTATTTCAGAAACTCAACAAAGTATGTTCCCACCACACTTGTATATATGACCCTTTCTTTCCATACCCCCTCCAACAGAGAGGTGATGAAAGCAGGGAGAACTTAGCAAAGAATAGAGGATACTTATAATCCTCCTCACTAATTTGTACATTAGCTCAATTCGTCTGCTACAAATAGAGATGTTATGTACCCTCTTCCACATTCTTTCCCAATCCCTATCTGTGAGGTGAATCCCCAAGTCTATGTTCCATTGGGCCATCAAAGCATTGGCCGGTTCTTGCTCCTCATATGTCAAGATTATGGCTCGATATAGATGCAATATGCATTTTTTCCCTGACCTCCCTACTGCATAAGTACTTGCTCCACCTGACAGAGTTTTCTCCACCCCCATGACATGCCTTCAGATTTGGTTAACTGCATGCTGATTCTCTCAAAGATCACTCTAGACTCATCCCTTAGTTCAAACTCTTCTTGCAAAGAATCAAGAGTGCCAACCCTCCTCATCCCACAGCTGGCCATGGAAGTGCAAGCCCGCTCTCCACCAGCCAGTGGAGGGGTATGAGTGCCCAGAGGTATATTCATAGCTCCTGCCAAACATGAATTGTGTGCGCTAAGATTGGACACGTTCGAGTGATGCGCCGTATGAGTGGAATTGGAGGCAGGAACGGTACGAGGGACAAGTCCACCCCTTCTGCAGCGCCGGATTCTAATGTGAGCCAGGGCTGTTCCCCAACCAGACCCATAGACAGACTAGCCATGAGGCCCAATAATAGCTCAGAAGATTAGGGAGTGCCATTCTTCCCCATTTTTAGTTTGCCATAATGTGCTCGTCTTAATTCTGGGAGACTTACTTACCCTGTCATTTCATGGGCAAGCCCAGAGGGACGTGCTGAAAAAGGTATATAAGCAATAGCAATATCTTCATTTTGAGGATCCCAATTCTCCCTGACCACATGGTCAATAAACCCGCCCAAATCTGGAGATCTTCAAGAATCTTATTATACACTGGTGCGTAATTAGTCCTGTACATATTGGACCACTTCCAGGGTAAAAAAATTCCCAAATACTTCATATCTTCCTTGGCCAGTCGAAAATGCCTCAGACACTCTGGTATTGATGCCTCAGTGGCATCCCCCAGAAGAAGCATTTCAAATTTTTGATAATTGATCCTGTATCCTGACACCATTCTGTTCTCTTCCAATACATGTAGAACCTTAGGTGCTGATTGCCTAAGCTGAGCGAGATATAACTGTTATGTTTTTGGTTAGAATGTGAGCCCTGGGCTGAGATGAGAGGTGTCTCTGCCCACAGGGAGGAGCCCTGTGAGCCTCACCGTCAGCAGGCGTAGTTTCAGTGGCGTGGGGCACAGCTAGTAGAGACTTTATTATGAAGGAAGGAAAAAGTAATGTCCACAGAGTTGGAGATGTAATAATACAGTCCTGAACAATGGGGAATACCCAGAGCGAAGCCACAAATGAGAAGATCCAGTAGTATCCCGCGGAGCAGGCTACGCTAGGGATCCCTTCTGATGAGTAGCTTCTACTGAAGTAAGGCAGTAGTGACCCGAGGCTCAGGGTACACCGCGGGAAATCCTCAGTACAGTTCGTATAGTAGAAGTCAGTAGAGGTACTCATAGGAGATGGTTCCAGGAGAGAGAGAGACCTGAGAAGCAGGTCTGGTAGCAGTCAGGCAGGTAGGCTCTCCAAGGAGCGGATAGCCGGGAACGCAGGGGGGCCCCCGAGGAGCGGGAACTCAGAGCGTTAGATGCCAAGACCAAAGTCAGAAACAGGAAGTCCTTGAATGAGGTGGATTCAGCAAGACGGAACTCCTTGCTAACTCGTAGAAGGCAAGGGCCGGTCAGGTAAAATACACTAGTGGATTGATGTCATCGGGAGTGGACGCCCCCGAGGTTCCCGCCATGACATGTTCAAAGGAGGCCCTTGCGCGCACGCGCCTAAGTAATTCCAGATCCAAGATGGCGGTCGGCAGCGCCCACACTGTCCTGGGAACGCCGGAGAGGTTGGCGGGGATTAGCAGAGGCCGCCATTCTTCCCAGACTTGACAGTGCAGGGAAAAAAGAGGTGAGCATGAGAGGTCGCAGCCGTCTGCAGCCGACAGGTGTAACAATAACAACATATCATCCATATACAGGATGACCTTGTGACTCCTACCATTATAATGAAAGCCCGCAATCTCCTCATCAGATCTGATTACCTGTGCCAGAACCTCATAAGAACATAAGATATGCCATACTGGGTCAGACTAAGGGTCCATCAAGCCCAGTATCCTGTTTCCAACAGTGGCCAATCCAAGTCACAAATACCTGGCAAGTACCCAAACATTAGACAGATCTCAAGCTACTATTGTTTATTAATTACTGTCATAGCAGTTTATGGATTTATCCTCTAGGAATTTATCCAAACCTTTTTTAAACCTAGTTACACTAACTGCTGTAACCACATTCTCTGGCAATGAATTCCAGAGCTTAACTATGCGCTGAGTGAAAAAGAATTTTCTTTGATTTATTTTAAATGAGCTACTTGCTAACTTCATGGAGTGCCCCCTGGCCCTTCTATTATCTGAGAGAGTAAATAATCGATTTACATTAACTTATTCAAGTCCTTTCATGATTCTGTTGACGTCTATCATATCCCCCCTCAGTCATCTCTTCTCCAAACTGAACAGCCCTAAATTATTTAGCCTTTCCTCATAGGGCAGCCATTCCATGCCCCTTATCATTTTGGTCGCCCTTTTCTGCACTTTCTTCAGTGCAGCTATATCCTTTTTGAGATGCGGTGACCACAACTGCATACAGTATTCAAGGTGCAGTCTCACAATGGAGCGATACAGAGGTATTCTCTGTTTTATTTTCCATTCCTTTCCTAATATTGTTTGCTTTTTGGATCATCACAGCACACTGAGCTGACAATTTCAATGTATTATCCACTATGATGCCTAGATCTTTTCCTGTGTGGTAACTCTTAAGATAGAACCTAACATCGTGTAACTACAGCAAGGGTTATTTTTCCCTATATGCATCACCTTGCACTTGTCCACGTTAAATTTCATCTGCTATTTGGAAGCCCAATCTTCCAGTCTTGCAAGATCCTCCTAAAATTCATCACAATTTGCTTGAGATTTAACTACTCTGAATAATTTTGTGTCATCCGTAAATTTGATCACCTCACTCATCGTACCTCAGGAGACAAATCAAACAGTAGCGAAGACAGCAAGCATCCCTGCCACGTTCCCCTTTATTTATTTTTTTTTAATTTATTTAACAGGTTTTATTGACCGTCGTTTAGTTACTACTTTAACAACAGTTTACAAACAATTGGAAAATGAATACAGCATATTTATAATAACATTAAAAGTCATAAAAACAAATTAACACAGGTTGTTAATAATAAAGTAACAAGTAAAAAGATAAAACAAATGATAGATAAAAGAAATAATAGATAAAAAGGTAAAAGCACTGAGGTTCATTTCATACCTCTGTACTGTAGGTCTTTTTAAAAAACCATGTTTTCAGGTTTCGCTTAAATATTTTGAAGTCTGATTGTAGTCTCAATTCGGATGGCATGTCATTCCAAAGTTTTGGTCCTGCTAATGATATAGCTCTCTCCCGCACTGATGTTAATTTAGCTGTGTTGATTGATGGAATGGCCAGTAAACGCTTATTTGCTGATCTTAAATTTCTCTGCAGCGTATGAAAACGTAATACAGCTTTCAGCCAATCATTATTTTCTCCAAAGATTATTTTATGTAAATTACATAAGGTCTTAAATTGTATACGTGATTCAACTGGCAGCCAATGTAGTGCCATTAAAACGGTGTTATATGTTCATCTCTTCTTTTTCCTATTAATATTCTTGCTGCACTATTCTGCAATAGTTGAAGTGGCCTGAGTGTTGAAGTTGGAAGCCCCAAGAGCAAAGTATTGCAGTAATCAATACCCGCAAAAATCAAAGATTGTAAAATTGTCCTAAAATCATTTTGTTGTAAAAAAGATTTCAGTCTCTTCAATGTCAACAATTTAAAATAACCATCCTTTATTTTCTTTGATATATGTTTTTTAAAACTTAAATCTGATTCTAAAATAAAACCTAAATCTCGTACATTGTTCGTAGGAGTAATTTTGTCATTTTCATTTAAAATTAGAGGGGGTAAAATATCATATGATTGTTTTCTTTCCAATAATATAACTTCTGTTTTCTTTAGATTTAATACTAACCTCATTTGCTTTAAGAAGTTGGCTGATAGCTGTAATACGTATATATTTATCAATTTGTAAGTTTTCTCAATAGAGTCATTTATTGGAACTAAAAATTGTATGTCATCTGCATACACATAATGATTTAGACCTAATCCGGCTAGCAAGTGACACAGTGGTAACATATAAATGTTAAAAAGGGTTGCCGACAAGCATGAACCTTGCGGAACTCCTGTTGTTAATTTAATTTTATCGGATGTAGCATTATTAATTTTTACTCTATAAGTACATTCAGAAAGATATGAGGCAAACCATTTCAAAGGTATATTCTCAATACCAATTTCTGTCATTCTTTGTAATAGAATAGAATGATTTACCGTGTCAAAGGCCGCGGATAGGTCTAAAAGTATTAAAAAATATCTTTGTCCATTATCAAAACCTTTTAAAATCGTATCTGTTAACGAGATTAAAAGTGCTTCTGTATTAAAATGTTTCCTAAAACCAAATTGTGAGGGATATAAAATCTCATTAGTTTCTAAATATTTGTATTTGGAAGGCACTGGAGAGGGAGCCATTTGTTAAAACCAACTGTAGGACGCACATAGAGAGCCTTGATCCATTCCAGAAATATTGGATCTAAATTGAATGTACGGAGCGCCAGAAATTGAAAAGACCAATGAAGCCTATCAAAAGATTTCTCCACATTGATGGCCACAAGGCGTCTCGAAACCTTTAGCTTCTGGGCCAAGGAAATAATATGAAACGCCCTTTGGGCCGGATTTTAAAAGCCCTGCACGTGTAAATCTGGCCGGATTTACGCGCGCAGGGCACTCGCGCACCTATTTTGCATAGGCCGCCGGTGCGCGCATAGCCCCGGGACACGCGTAAGTCCCGGGGCTTCGTAAAAGGGGCGGGAGGGGGCGTGTCCGGGGGTCAGGGGGCGGTTCGGGGTGGGGACCGGGAGCGTGGCGCCAGCCCAGGGGCGTGGTCAAGGCCTCCGGACCAGACCCCGGGTCGGGTGATGGCGCGAGCAGCCTGCTGGCGCGCGCAGATTTAACGCCTGCTTCGGCAGGCGTAAATCTGCCAACAAAGGTAGGGGGGGTTTAGATAGGGCCGGGGGGGTGGGTTAGGTAGGGGAAGGGAAGAGAAGGTGAGGGGAGGCGGAAGGAAAGTTCCCTCCGAGGCCACTCCGATTTCGGAGTGGCCTCGGAGGGAACAGGCAGCGCGCGCCGGGCTCGGTGAGCGCAGGTTGCACAAATGTGCACCCCCTTGTGTGCGCCGACCCCGGATTTTATAAGATACGCATGGCTATGCGCCTGGGCCCTCGCAGAGCCCCGGGACGCGCGTAAGTCCCGGGGCTTTGTAAAAGGGGCGTGTCGGGGGTGTGTCCTAAAATGATGCAGCGTTTCGGGGGTGTGATGTGGCGTTGCGGGGCGGGCCCGGGGGCGTGGTGCCGGCCCAGGGGCGTGGTCGAGGCCTTCGGACCAGCCCCCGGGTCGGGTGATGGAGCGCCAGCAGCCCGCTGGCGCGCGCAGATTTACATCTACTTTTAGCAGGCGTAAATCGTGCAACAAAGGTAAGGGGGGTTTTAGATAGGGCCGGGGGGGTGGGTTAGGTAGGGGAAGGGAGGGGAAGGTGGGGGGAGGGCGAAGGAAAGTTCCCTACGATTTCGGAGCGGCCTCGGAGGGAACAGGCAGCGCGCGTATCTTATAAAATCCAGCGTACTTTTGTTCGCGCCTGGTGCACGAACAAAAGTACACGCTCGCGCAAAATTATAAAATCTACCCCTAAGCTCCAGAGTCTCAATGCATGGATGAGACAATAGTGCAGAGAAGAGGGCTTTAGATTTGCTAGGAACGGTATCATTCTGAGGAGGGGGAAGCTTATTCCGATGGGATGGACTCTACCTTAACCAGGGTGGAACTTGGCTGCTGGTGCTAACATTTAAAAAGGAGAGAGAGCAGGAGGAATCTTCCAAGGATACATGCAAAACAAGGAAGTCAGAACATCCCAGTAGAGAGGTTGTGATTAAGGCTGAAGTATCTCAGATGTATGTAGATAAACACTACCTGTGTCATCTGCTAATAAGCAGGTTGTGAATACAAACAGAGATAAAAGTACAAATGAAAACATAATTTAAAATGTCAGAAATCTGACTAGTAAGACTGGAGAGTTAGAATGTATGGCATTATATGAGGAAATAGACATTATAGGCACTTCAGAGACATGGTGGAAGTAGAATAACCATTAGGACATTGTGATACCAGGGTATAAATTATATCAACATGATAGGGCAGATAAAATTGGTGGAGTGGTAGTACTATATGTAAAGGGTGGCGTGGAATCAAGCATGATAACAATCCTGCAGGAAGTAAAATGCACTGAGGAATCCTTATGGATAGAAATTCCTTGTGTGATGGGTAAGAGTATAGCAGTGGGTGTATACTACCATCTAATTGGCCAGCATGAAGTAACAGACTGTGAAATGCGAACTGATATTAGAAAGGCAAGTTTGGCAGCACAATAATAATGGGAGATTTCTATTACCCCGGTATCGATTAGTTCACTCTCTCATTGGGACACATTAGAGAGGTTAAGTTTTTAGATGCCATAAATGACTGTTTCATGCAGCAGCTGATCCTAGAACTAATGAGAGAGGCAGCTACTTTAGATCAGATCCGCAGTGGAACACACAACATGGTGTAAGGAGTTACTGTGGTAGGGCTGCTAAGCAAAAGCAATCATAATGCAATCAAATTTGACATAACTGGAGAGAGGACATTAAATGAAACTACTACAGTAGCATATATCTTTAAAAAGGGAGACTATGACAGAATGAAGAAATTAGTTAGAAAAAACTTGAAAGGAGCAGTTGCAAAGTTTAAAAATTTGCATGAGACAATGGTATTGTTTAAAAATACAATCTTGAAAGCCCATGAATTCCATGCATTAATGAAGGTCGAAGGAAGACCAAATGACTGCCAGCATGATTCAGTGGTGAGATGAAAGATACAGTTAATGCCAAAAGAGCATTGTGAAAAAACATGGAAAGCAGACCCAAATGAAGAAAACAGGCAAGAGCATAGGCATTGGCAAGTCAGATGTAAAACAGTGGCAAGACAGGCCAAGTGAGAATTTGAGAAGAAGCTTGCCAGAGAGGCAAAAACCTTTTTCAAGTACATTCAACCAAAAATCTTGTAAGGGAATCAGTTAGGCTGCTAGATGACCAAGAAGTAAAAGAAGTGCTCAGGAAGCAGAGGGGCGGAGTCAAGATGGCCGCCGGACTGTTTAGCTCGGCGTGAGACTTTTGGCTAAGAGTTTAAAAATTACTTTTCCTGCGAAACCTTACCTGAAATGGGGAGGAAGCGAAAATCGAGGGGACAGTATCCTGCACTGACCCCAGGGACGCCCGTAACCGGTCCAATGGACTCTCACGTCCGTCGCAGCGAAATTGGAGCGGGGCAGCAGCCGTTGGAGAGTGGGGGAGGAGAAGCTGAGCTCCCTGCTCTCCCGGGCTCAACATCTTCGTTTAGCTCCGCAGAGAGGACTCCCCCAGTAAATCCTGCGGTTGCAAGGAGAGCCTCATCGGAGGTGTTTGCACCTCAAGACCAAAGTGTTTTGGGGGCGAGCCAGTCAGGACCGGGTGAGACTCTAGCTGCAACCCAGTGCCTGCTGGAATCAACAGGGCTAACCGGAGTGGAAAGGGGAAGAACACAGGAACCCATGGGAGCGAGTGAAGTAAACGGAACTGCAACAACAGCAGAAATTCCCCCTCTGGTAAGACCTATGACTTTCTCACTGGAAACGCTGTGGGAGGCTATAAATGATATGAGAAACTCCATTCTCCAGCAATTAATTCCGGTAACAGAGCAAGTAAAACAGCATGACTTAAAAATTCAAGTGGTCTCAAATGAATACGTACAAATGGGAAATCAGGTATCAGCGATTAGAACTGAGCTGGATAGAGTGCAACAAAATCAAGTGGTGATTCTTAAAGAAAAGCATAGTACAGCTTTAAAGATGGAAAGTCTGGAAAATTTGGTTAAAGGCAGAAATCTGCGATTTATTAACTTTCCTCAGTTACCTATGAGATCTCCTAGAGAGGTCTTTATGAGTTACCTAAAAGAAATTCTTAAAATCTCAGACTCTGCGTTACCACCAATAACCAAGATATTCTATCTGCCTAAAGCAAGAATATTTTCAGGAGAACAAGGAGGAGAAGTTGGAACTGTGAGACCTGCAACTAATCAACCTTCAGAAATGGATTTATCAGCAATCCTTGAAACATCAGATTCAGAGATGGCCACCCCGACAACTCTCATAGTGACTTTGGCGCTAGAGACAGATAGGGAATGGCTTTTGAAATTAGTACTGAGGAATCGGAATGTAAACTATCTGGGCTGCAGAATACGTGCCTTCCCAGATGTATCCAGAGAAACTCAGAAGAAGAGAAAGGCTTTTCTGCTGCTAAGACCACAAGTATTATTATTAATAGGAGGGACCTTTCTCTTGAAATTCCCGTGCAAATGTGTAGTCAAATACTCAGGGAATACGTATGTATTTTTTGACCCTCCGCAGTTGACCCCAATTTTTAATTGGGAAAAATCTGTTGACTCCAGTAGCTCCCACGGAATCTTGTATGGATACCCCTACTCTCTCATGAATGGATGAATGTTCGCTGTAACAGTCTGGCAATTACTTTAAAAATTATTGTTATTATTTCCTTAGGTTGTGGATACTCACCCCTCCACTAATTAGGGGACTTAAATGTTAGAGATTGGGAATTTAAAATGTTTTTCTTATATGATGTATAAGCAATGTGGTATTCTCTTTATGTATACCCTCTCTACTTTTCTTTTTCAAGTTTGATCTTGATAAATATTTGTAAAATTGCATAAATAAATAATAAAAAAAAAAAAAAAAGAAGTGCTCAGGAAGGATAAGGAAATAGTAAAACTGAATTAATTCTTTGCCTCATTCTTTACTGAAGAGGATTTGGGGGACTATCCACACCTGAAACATTCTTTGAAGAAGATGATTCTGAACAACTAAAACAAATCTGTGTGATAATGGAAGATGCAACAAACTAAAGAATTAAAGAGTAATCAATCACCAGGATCAAATGCCATCCAACCCAGAGCCTAAAAGAACTCAAAACATGAAATTGCAAATGTGTTACTAGTAATCTGTTAAAAATATTTTATTTAAAACAGCCACAATACCTGAAGACTGGAAGGTGGCTAATACGATGCCAGTTTTTAAAGGGGACCCCAGGGTTGATTTGGGATACTATAGCCTAGTGAGCTTGAAGTTGGTGTCTAGGAAAATGGTAGAAGCTATTCTTAAAAATAAAATCACTAGCCATATAGACAGACATGGCTTAAAGGGGAAGAGTCAACATGGTTTTAGTAAAGGGAAGTTTTACTTTACCAATCTTTACATTTTTTGAAGGTGTAAATAAACATGTAGTTAAAAGTAAAGCTGGTTAATATATTGTCTTTGGATTTTCGGAAGGCATTTGACAGGGAGGAGGAAATGACATAATCGGGGTGAATAGTTGCTTGAGACTGAGCTCCTCTGTTAAGCAGCTTAATCTGTGCAATATCTTGGTGGTTTAATATCTGTGCGATATTAAAGGTGGTTTTCAAAGCTTTACCTTTTCCAGAGCCAGTGATGTTGGTGAAGAAAAAGTCCATGGACATTCCCAAGTTTTCATACACGAAATTTACTGAAGACTGTGAGGCCGCATCAGAAATGATGGCGCCTGGAGAAGGTTTAGAGGAGGAAGTAGGCCCCAATGTGGTATCTGCGACATCTCGTACTGATCTATCTAGCCATGAGGAATTTTATTTTTTTTTATCATCTTTTTAAACAAATATACAAACAAACATTTGTATTGGAAATTACAGAGATATTATAATCACATAATCTGAGGCAAACTAGCCCATTTTTAACACAACAAAACCATATATTCCTATTTCAAAAAAATCTCTTATACACAGGAAATCGGGAGAGAAAGGAAACTTTAATAGGAGTATATAACTGATAGGTGCCCTAACCACCCTATTTATTATTCAACCCCTTGATCCTCATCGGGAGGTCTCCTGCCAGTTAAGAAACCCCTCAACTGGTCTGGTAAGAAGAAAACATAGGTAACTTTTTTTCTTGCCTAAAAGAAGCAGCACACCTTTAGTATTTCCTCCTCAAGGCTCAGATTTTCAGAATCTGACTGATTACCTAGAAAATTCAAATGTTGACATTTTGGATTGTACAATGCTTTTTGTCTCTTTTTTGATGAAACAGCTGTTTCTCTGATAATGAAGAATTATTTTAAAAATATAAATGTGTTATTTTGTGGGGGTCTTGTTCGTGTATACCCAGACTTAGCCAAGTCTACGCAGCAGCGTAGAAAAGAATTCCTACTTATGAGAGCTGAGACCTTAGCATTAGGAGGTAGCTTTAAATTACGCTATCCCTGTAAATGCATCATCCAACTGACCAGAAATACCTATGTTTTCTAGCCGTGAGGAATTTTGAGGTCGGTTTCGTGACTTATGTTAGGATATTAAGATACATAAGCAGGAGATAACAGCGCTGATTACAGAATTAAAAGATGAAATATCTGATCTGGGCTGAAGATATTGATGACTCAGACATCAGACTAGACTTACATGCAGAAGAATTGCGACGCATCCACAAGGAGCAGGAAGTTGCAAAAGCTGAGAGCGAGCTGTTTTCCAAAAAGCTGGAAGACCTCGAAAATTGCTCACACAGGAGCAATCTGCGATTTCGAGGTATACTGGAATCCCCAGAATATGCTATCTGCTCCGAAGTGGTGGTTAAGCTCTGCTAAACCTTATTTTTAACAGCAACGGCCCTGATGGGGGCCAACCTCCTCAAATCAAAATAAACAGGGCGCATCACTAGTTGGGTCCCAAGATTGCCAATAAACCCTGTGACATCATAGCATGTTTTCATTCATATACTATCAAGGAGCAGGTCTTTAATATGGCCCAAAAACAAAGCGTTTGGCAGTGGGAAGGTTCCAAGCTGAGCATTTTTGCGGACATCTCATTTGTCACCCTGAGGAAGTGGCAAAAGCTGCGGGAGATCACCAGCCTGTTGCGCAAAGAAAATGTGCATTATCGATGATTGCACCCATTCGGCTTGGGATTTGCTCTGAATGGAGTTTCTCGCCGTGTGAAGATGTCCGAAGAAGCCGCAGCAATATTAAAGGATGCGGGCTTCTCTGAGTCCAACTTGCGATCCAATCTGTCAATAACAAGGCAGATTTGTGATGAAACCCCTCGGTGGCAACGTGTCACAAAGGGAGGAAGATGGCTGAGATGGAATTCGGAGGGATCTTTTTAATCTAAAATTGCCACATGAGCAGCTTTGGTTATCCATAAGAATAATTTTTGTTTTTTCTTCACTGGCGACTGAGCTGGCTTTAGCTGAGATGGTCAGCATAGGGGGATCAGAATGACCATTTTGGCATATGGCATACGGAGCCTCTAAATTCATGGGAGCTCAGGCTCTCCTGATTATGTTGACCATCACGCCAGTAACATTTTATGTCCAAGTTTCTGATGATTTTCACAATAGTGATTGTTTGCTATGTTATATGTTTTGCTCAACAGGGAAACCAGTGATCTCCTTTTCTAATTTTTTCCTCTCAAAACATGTTCGTTGTGTGGCATAGAGGCTGCACTCTGTTGGGGGATGGGGGGGGAGAGGGTATGGGGTTTATGTGTTCATTCTTTTCTACTACGGTTTTTTCAGCACACTATTTTTGCAGCTAAGGACACTCATGGGATTGCTTCCTGGTAGGGCTTGGCATTTAGGGAGATCCTTTTTGGGGAGCATCTAATCTTCCTCATAGATGTGAGAACTGTAGCATTTGGGTTTATAGTAGTGTGGGTTGGGACCTTGCTGGGACATTATGGTGCTTTAGGTATTAAAGTAGGTAGACATCATGGCTTCTATTATGGTAGTATCACTGAATGTAAAGGGTCTCAATACTTTTAAAAAGCGATGTCTTCTTTTTAAAGAGATAGACAGGCTCCAAGCGGCTATAGTATTCCTGTAGGAAACACGTTTAAAGCGGAGATATGAATCTTTAATGCATACACCTAAGATTTCCTTATAGATACTGGGCGGCCAGCTCCCATTTGGCAAAGTACGTCGGGGTGGGTATTTTGATTAGGCATGATGTACTTTTTTAATTTCAATCTTGTTATTCTGACCCGGGGGTGGGGGTGGGGGGTATGCAATCCTCAGTGCTATTCTAGGGGGAGAATTATATTCTTTTGTGAGTGTTTATGCACCCAACTCACATCAAGAGTGTTTTTTTCATAATTTTGGAGTAGTTTTACAGGAGAAAGCAGAAGGGGTCACTGATTATTGGGGGTGATTTTAATATTACTTTAAAGCCTGCTTTAGATAATTCCTCACACTGCAGCATTGTTTCCCACCCTGCAAGACATGCCTTAAAAGTTTTAATCTCTAATGGGAATTTGAAAGATGTATGGAGATCCAGAACCCTAAATCTGGAAATTGTACTTTTTTTGGATTGACAAGGGCGCTATAAATAGAATTTTGCAAGCAGATACAGAGCCAATGGTGTAGTCAGACCATGCCCCTGTGTGGTTTACTATGTCACTGGCGAATTATGATCAGGGTCATCGCTACTGGTAGCTAAACAACTCCTCTTTAGAGGATGATAATTTTGTCCACAAACTTAGCATTGTCATTCAAGATTACCTCAATGATACAGGCGACATAGCTCCAACAGTGGTTTGGGACTGTTTAAAAGTTGCAGTATGCGGGCACCTTATATCCAGAGCCTCTCATGTAAAGCGAAAATGAGGACAGAGGAGCAAAGGCAGTTATTGACTAGGATTTGCCAACTGGAGTCTTTACATAAACGGTAGCTATCCTCCTCAGATTATCTTCAATTGCTTGTATGTCGACAGCGTTTAGACAGATTAGATTCCGTTTCAATCGCCCATTCGCTAATGCTATCTCATCAAACTTATTTTGAGGGGGGCAATAAGGCGGGGAAATTGCTAGGATGCAGGTTGCGCAAATGAATGGTACAAAATAATGTGGTTAAGATCAAGGATATAAATGGGAAAATATTAACTGAGAATAAATATATAAGGCAGAGATTTCAACAATTTTATGCTGACTTACATAGCCCTAACAGCCATATACATTCTGAGGAAATAATTTACTATTTGGAACAGGTCTCTTTATCTGAGTCATCTGATTCACAGAGAGCTGCTCTAGATAAAGAAATCTCTGAGTTTGAGGTCAATCTTTCACTATAAAATATTTAAAACCAGGAAAGTCTTCCGGGCTTGATGGCTAATCGTCTCATTATTACGAAACATTTGCCCACATATTGATTCCCCCTCTCACTAGGATATACAGCTCCTTACGCTATCAGGCCACCTTATTGCCCACCTAATTTAGCAGGTATTACAATTTTGGCAAAAGGGGCTCTTATCAGCCAATATATTTGCTTAACCTGGATTTAAAGATATTGGCATGGCTTTACCCAGGGCAAGTCTTGCCTCACAAATCTGCTTCACTTTTTTGAAGGAGTTAATAAACATGTGGATAAAGGTGAACCGGTAGATATAGTATACTTGGATTTTCAGAAGGCGTTTGACAAAGTTCCTCATGAGAGGCTTCTAGGAAAAGTAGAAAGTCATGGGATAGGTGGCGATGTCCTTTCATGGATTGCAAACTGGCTAAAAGACAGGAAACAGAGAGTAGGATTAAATGGACAATTTTCTCCGTGGAAGGGAGTGGACAGTGGAGTGCCTCAAGGATTTGTATTGGGACCCTTACTTTTCAATATATTTATAAATGATCTGGAAAGAAATACGACGAGTGAGATAATCAAATTTGCAGATGACACAAAATTGTTCAGAGTAGTTAAATCACAAGCAGATTGTGATAAATTTCAGGAAGACCTTGTGAGACTGGAAAATTGGGCATCCAAATGGCAGATGAAATTTAATGTGGATAAGTGCAAGGTGATGCATATAGGGAAAAATAACCCATGCTATAATTACACAATGTTGGGTTCCATATTAGGTGTTACAACCCAAGAAAGAGATCTAGGTGTCATAGTGGATAACACATTGAAATCGTCGGTTCAGTGTGCTGCGGCAGTCAAAAAAGCAAACAGAATGTTGGGAATTATTAGAAAGGGAATGGTGAATAAAACGGAAAATGTCATAATGCCTCTGTATCGCTCCATGGTGAGACTGCACCTTGAATACTGTGTACAATTCTGGTCGCCGCATCTCAAAAAAGATATAATTGCGATGGAGAAGGTACAGAGAAGGGCTACCAAAATGATAAGGGGAATGGAACAACTCCCCTATGAGGAAAGACTAAAGAGGTTAGGACTTTTCAGCTTGGAGAAGAGACGACTGAGGGGGGATATGATAGAGGTGTTTAAAATCATGAGAGGTCTAGAACGGGTAGATGTGAATCAGTTATTTACTCTTTCAGATAGTAGAAAGACTAGGGGGCACTCCATGAAGTTAGCATGTGGCACATTTAAAACTAATCGGAGAAAGTTCTTTTTTACTCAACACACAATTAAACTCTGGAATTTGTTGCAAGAGGATGTGGTTAGTGCAGATAGTATAGCTGTGTTTAAAAAAGGATTGGATAAGTTCTTGGAGGAGAAGTCCATTACCTGCTATTAAGTTCACCTAGAGAATAGCCACTGCCATTAGCAATGGTAACATGGAATAGACTTAGTTTTTGGGTACTTGCCAGGTTCTTGTGGCCTGGATTGGCCACTGTTGGAAGCAGGGTGCTGGGGTTGATGGACCCTTGGTCTGACCCAGTATGGCATTTTCTTATGTTCTTAAACAATTCTAGCATGATTAATAATTACTCTTGTGGATTGGTAATAAAAAGGACCATGTCATCAGCAAATAAGCTGATTTTATTTTCAGCTTTGCCTCCCAAAAAAATGTGTATAGTAGGTGAAGCTCTAAGTTTAATTGCCAGAGGCTCTATCATTAAAATATACAAAAACGGGGAAAGTGGGAAACCTCTCTAATACCACTTAAATCAAAAGGAGAAGACATTATTCCATTAATCTGGCTTGCAGTAAAGTATATAAAAGTTTAATCCGTAGCAAGAAGGGACCTTGAAAACCATACTGTTCCAATACTGTATGGTCTTTTTCTGCCATTATGTTTCTATGTTTCTATAGAATTGTAATGCTAAATTAATTGGACAGATGGGCAGACTGGAAGGGCTGTCATGTTTCAATGTTTCTAATACTGAAAACAGATAGGGCCATTGGAATTTATCAAAAGCCTTTTTGGCATCTAAACTTATAAACACCCCTCTTTGTCTACTTCTATGATTTCACCACCTTACATATGTTATGCACCCCATGCCTGGAATACACAAACCCCACTAAGATCAGTATAACATTACTTAGGCCTCTAGCCATAATAGAAGCCAAGATTTTAATATCCACACTGTTTAATGAGACAGATCAATCAGAGAATGGTAGCTTTGGACTTTTGCCTTGCTTTAATAAAATAGTAATTAGGGCCTGATTATCTCCTGGCAAAAAAAACACGTATTTGAAATATACAGTGATAATACTGGACCTTATAAAATTCAGACCCTAGGCTATTGCGTCCCGGGGCCTTTCCCACTTTCAAATTTTTAATAGCAAGATCAGTATCTAGGGTGGTTACAGGTGAATGCAGGAGTTCTCTCTATAGGTCAGTCACTTGAGGAAACTGTATGTCTTGAAAAAAAAAACAATTTCTCTGTACTCTAGGGAGTAATATACAGAGTAAAGATGCAAGTACCGGTAATATTTCAAAAACACCTCTGTTATTTCTCGAATCCCTAAACATTCTTTCCCAACATGATCATAGATTGATGTAATATATTGTCTGGCTCGAAAACTCTTGACCATTCGTGCCAAACGTTTACCAGCTTTATTATCATTTTGAAACTGTGATCCTATAAAATGCTGTAATGTAATAAGGGTCCTCACACTCAACAACTGATGCAGACATTTACGAATATTATCTAACCTAGCCTTAGCTTCAGAAGACATAGTTTTAACATGAGACCTTTTGTCTTTAGCAAGTTCTATATTCATTTTCAATATTTCACTATGTTGGTGTTCACTAAGGGGCTGAATCCAGGATGCTACAAAATTCCCAGGGCCTATCTTTCTCTTGCACTGGAAAATTACACAGCCACTGGGATGCTGGGGATCCTCCAGTGGGGAGGAGGTTTACACCTCTGGGGCCTGTGGGGCAGAAATGAGACAACACACTCAGTCTGATGCTCAAACATACAGATCAGTGGGTACTCACAATGGCTGATCTGCATGGACGGATGATGCACTCTTGTAATAAAGGATGGAAACTAGTAGTTGTGTTCAAACAAAAATAAAACTTTAACTTAAATAGAATAATCCAGGACAGTACTGCAAAAGTCATGAATAACAAAATATAAATCATTACAAGAAAAGCAATGGTTTCTTTATTTGTGGTGCATTTCTAGCCACTCTCCTTCTTCCAACTGACCCAGTCCCTACCATCCCTTCCCCACAGAGGTTGGGATGATTGTCCTCAATCATAAACTTTGGGTAACCCAAAAAATAAAATCCTTGTTGGGTCAGAACAATTGCTTTCAAAATCACAGATCCCCCAGGTTTTCTGCTTTGTTGTTAACTGGGCTCGAAGAGGGAAGAGCCCCCAAGAACACAGTCCTTCCAGAGATGAGGGTTTGACCTTCTGTCTGGAACTGGTCCACCAGATAGCAATAACTAATTATCCACTTCTCTAAAATCTCAAAATTCCTCTCTTCTCACCACTCCCACTATTCTTTACTTCTTCAACTCCTGGGCCAATCCATCAGGGGCCTTGATCAGTCCTCTAGGATAGACTCCACAAAGAAACGACCCTTTGCACATACTCAAGAGAAAATGTATTATAGCTGAGACACATCCCACAGAAAGGTGGGGAAAAGGCAAGGGAAGGACCCTAAAAATGCAAACAATCCTAAGATGCTGGAAAACAGGGCAAAAATAGTAGCAGGGGCTGTACTGGACTGTACTTTTCCTCACCATGTAAGCTATGATCTCACCTCTCATCATCACTTTGTCGCAGCCCATAATATATCAGATGTTATATTAGGGGCATCATTAATAGTCAGATACTCTTTCCATTTCATAATTAGGAATTCCTTAAACTCCCAGTCATGAAACAGTGAAGGGCAAAGGTGCAATTTAGATGCTCTACTTGGGGGCAAGATCTAAAACAAGGAAGCAGAGTGAACCCCATCTGAAAAGAGAAGAAGAAACCAGCAAATACATGGCTAACTATTATGCGGCTCGGAATAAAAAGTAAAGTCATGCTCGGCAGGGTGCAACGCATGCCACACATGTTGTGAGTGAACTGTTTAGTGGACCCTTGGGCAGACCTGTGAGAGACTGGGGAGAGGTGTAGTATAGTCTCCTGTGAGTGACAGGTCGGGAGGCGGATACCAGGCAGGAGCTGGACGTGAGCTTCACCCTGGAAGCCGGCACTCCCCCGGGAGGGGCCCATAGGAGCCCGGCCGCTGGGACTTAGGAGATCACGGAAGCTGGAGCTGGAGCAGGCAGGCAGGGATCAGGAGACAGGCAGGAACTGAAGCAAGCAGGAACTAAAGCGGAACTGGCTACTGGAACCAGACAGGAGCTGAGGCAGGACTGGCTACTGGAACCAGACAGGAACAGGGCCAGCGGAACCACTAGGCGAGCTAGGCCTGTGCCTAGGGCGCCGAGACTTAGGGGGCGCCGCGGCAGGCAGCAGAATTTTGAAAGGGCAAAAAGTGCCCTTTCAAAATTCTGCCAGCCTTCGACTCGCCTAGATGGAGACCAAGCGCCGAGATTTAGGGGGCGCTGCGGCAGGCAGCCAGCTCCCGACTCGCCCTGCCTCCCCCCGAGTGTCACCCTCCCGACCCCCCCCCCCCCCTAGTGGTCCAGCGGAGGCCCCGGGAGCGATCTGCCGCTCCCGGGGCCTCGGCTGCCACTAAGCAAAATGGCGCTGGTTACCTTCAGCCCCTATCATGTGACAGGGGTCAACCAATGGCACCGGTAGCCCCTGTCACATGGTAGGGGCTGAAGGCCACCAGCGCCATTTTGCTTAGTGGCAACTGAGGCCCCGGGAGCGGCAGATCGCTCCCGGGACCTCCGCTGGACCACTAGGGGGGTGTCGGGAGGGTGACACTGGCGGGGCGGCACGGCGAGTCGGGAGCTGGCTGCCTGTCGTGGGGCCCCCTAAGTCTCAGCGCCGATCTTCTTTCTGTGAGTGTGTGTGTATGTGAGAAAGGAATCTGCCAGTTTAAAAAAATGAAATATGATAATACATATACCTGAACTCTTGAAAAGTTGGATGAAAGATAAAATTACTAAATTTTAAGAATCCCTCTTCTGGAAAATAAAATTTAACTTAAAGTGGGTAGAGACAAATACTAAAGCAAAAAAAATTAAAATTTTTAAAATGTTCATCTCAGCAAAATCACAAATTTAAGATACTGATGGCAGGTGGGGTTTGGTTTTTTGTTTTGAAGCATAATTTAAGCATGAAGACTAGAATAGTTCCAATCTGAAACGGTTTTGCTATTTTTTTTAAGCCTTTAGAAAATGTATATTTTTAAATGACTAAGACTGGAATCTTCCTATTTAAAAGGGAAGCCGACTAAGGATGTCTTTCAGTTCCATATCTCCCACATGAATAATCATACGACTGATAGTTTGAAGAAAGACACTTGCTTTATTGCCTGGAAGCGTAAAACAAGAGAAGCTGTACTGTGTGGGTGGGAGGACAGAACCTGAAGGAAGGGTGTCATTTCGCCTTCTGATAGGAATGTGGTTTTCTTATTTAATGGTTGGGATCATCACTTTCACTTTTAGTAAAAGTGAAAAATGCTGGAAGTTTGAAAACAAGGTGCTTCTGTGAGAATGTAATGTGTATATGAGACAGGGAGAGTGCTTCTGTGTGTCAATGTGTGTGTGCAAGAGAGATGGAGCATGTTTTTGGCTGGCTTGTGGCTGTGAGAGAGGGCATGTGTGTGATTGAGCCTGTTTGTAAGTGAGATAGAACATGTGTGTGATTGAGAGCTTGTGTGTAAGTGAAATAGAGAGAGCATGTGTGTGATTGAAATCTTGTGTGTAAGAGGGAGCGAGAGCATTGTGTGATTGAGAGAGTCTGGCCAGAGAGGTGACGTGTGTATGTGTGAGAACGGCTGATCAGGGAGATGACTGGTTGTGTGTGTGTGTGTGAGAGAGAGAGAGAGAGACTGGTTGGGGAGAGATTGTGTGTGAGAGACAGAAACTGGTCCTGAGGGTGTGACTGATATGTGTGTGAGAGAGAGAAGAGTCTGGTTGTGGTCCCTAAGGAAGAGGTCTGTGAGGACAGCTTCAGCAGCTACTGCTGCTTCTGGTATGGCCTGCAAGGGAAAGGAGTAGGAGAACTGCTGAAGAGGGTAAGTAAAGGTGGCTTTTTAAGTTTATTTTTCTTGATTGACTACCATTTTAATTACTGGGTAGTATGTGATGTGTCTGCTGTTTGAAATATTTTATTGGTGTTTGGTAAAGCTTTCAAAATTTGCATGCATCTTTAATTATTGGATATTCTATTCATCAGCTGTTTTGAAATTATTTTATTTGTATGATTTTATAATTATGATTAATGATTTATATATCTTTATTTTATTGATTTGTTTCACGAGGAATGGTGACATTTTTGTTTTTCCATTGTTGCACTGTATAGAGTCTGGCGTGATACATTTTACAGTTTAGATTTTGTCTGTACATTTCTATTTATACTTTATGTGGTTTTATTCTGTATTTGGTGAGAGTTTGTGTTCTGCATGCAAAGACTGAGATGAAGCATTCTTGTAGCATGTGGTTTCTCTGTAGGGATCTGTAGTGGCTTAGCCTGTTCTGTTTTCCTGATAGGAGGTGTATTGGTATTTTAGATTCTGGTGTAATATTTGTGGTATTCTTTTTCATAGGTAGGGTTGTTATTCTTTGAGTGTTGGCAGATAGTACTGTGTTGATACGGGAGGACCATGCCGAAATATATCACAATAGGTATGATGCCATATGAATTCCAAGATGCAAAGTTTTCTTGTTGGCATCACAACAGTGCATGAAATTATCACAACAACTTGTATATTAATTTTACCTCAGAATGTCATTTTTCATGTAAAATATGTCATAAATGCATAATTTAAAATTGTGTATAGGGAGGGGGTGCCAGACTGTAAGGTTTGCTTAGGGTGCCAAATACCCTTGCACCGGCCCTGGACAGGAACTGAAGCAAGACTGGCTACTGGAACAAGACAGGAGCTGAGGCAGGACTGGCTACCAAGCTAACCAAGCTGGAACTGAAGCAGAACAGATTACTGCAAGCAAGCCAGACAGAAGCAAGACTTGGGCACGGAGTGAAACGAGTCTCAGGCAGGAACGGAGTCGCTAATGCAATAGCACACTCCGGGGCACGGAGCAACAGAGAACCGCAAGGAACCCCATTGCAAGGCAAAGTCCTGGGCTCCGCGGCGGCCTTACACAAGCCGCGGCGTCTGAAGTCATGGATAGGGCGGAGCTTCCAGTGGTGGGAAACGGCCTTCATAAGCGCGGATTGCGCTCGCCTAGGGAGAAGGCGTCCAGGCAGGGCTTCTCGGCGGCGTCCCCCCCCCCCCCGCGGGGATGCCGCGAAACAGGCCGCAGACCCTCGGAGACGGGCCGGGACCAAGGAGGTAAGGGCCTAGTCGTGGCTGCTGCGACTGGGACCGCAACAACACAGCCAGTAATTGTAATTCTTTTAACAGGAAACTGATGCCAATGTAACCCACATTGTCTTGTGACATCTTAGGAAATTTTAGCATCACTGCTAGCATCCACCACATTATTTAAATCTCCACTAAGTACTAGGGAGTAAACTAAAAACTGACTCAGCAAAACCACGAAGTGAGAAAAAAAAAAGAATGAAAATACACATTAGGTGCATAGACATTACAAAACACATATTTGCGATAATACCAAGGATCCACTTATTATTATGAACCTTCTTTCAGGATCCTTGATAGTTTTTTCACTAATAAATGGTAAATTTTTATGTTACAAAATTATCAGACCCCCTTGTCTACTAGAATATGAGGAGTGCATATATTGGCCCATCCAATCTTGCAGACATTTTTTATGTTCTTTACCAATTAACTGCATTTCCTGTGAGAACACAATTTGGGATCATATTTTCCTAAACATGGTTAAAACCCTTTTTTTCACTTAATAGGTGAATGGATATTGTCATCATTAAGTGATGCGAACTGAATGTAAGCCAATGCAAAAAAATCTCCTGAGACATTACAATTTCACCAGCTCACCAATATCAGCGTAGAGCTGGACCACAATATTTAGCCAAGTCACCCAGCCAGTATAAGCAACAAAGCCAAATGTGTAGAAAAATTAAGTTTTGTGGGGAAAAAGGAAACCATAGTACCCTACCATCAATCCTGATCATCAGCCCATGCGCACCACAAACAACCCACATAAAAAGACACCACAGTGACACAAATACAGAGGAACACAACACACCAAGGGACTGCATCCAATTAGGTCCTTTCTGCACACCATCTTCTTCCATCTTCCCAATCCATGCACCCTTCAGGGCTGAAGATAATATCCGGAACAAAAAAAAACAAACCACAGTGACTCAGCCATGATAATAAGCAAAAAATAGAAAAGCCAAGCACCAAATCCTTGAAATTAAGCAGAAGAATTCTCAATTATCAAACAACAGTAAACACATGCCCCACTGTGCTGTTCTGACCCCAGTCCAGAGGCAATATCAGAGCAAGCAGTAGCACCACATAAAGAAAAATGTACAAAAATACGGAACAAGTCTTGTGCAGGAAATACAAAATCGTACTGCACTAGAAAGGACTTTGCACAATGGCACAGTGTTTCGGTTGCAAAACAGTGCGGAAGGAGTGAAACAACACTTTAAGTTTTCCATCGCTCAACAGTATCAGAGATTTGTCATACATAGGCTTCTCAATTTGCTCTTGCGACTGCAAAATTAAAACGTTTCCATTTCTGATCACTTTTCACTCGAGCTGGAAACAAGAAGGAAAACTTAACTCCCTTGCTGAAAAGCTCCAAGCATACTGGAGTAAGTGTTTCATGGGCCACAGACACTTTTGAGGAATAATCACTGAACAGCAATGGTATATGTCCATTCTAGATGACCCAAATTTCTTTTTTTTTAGGCGGTTATCAGCTTTAACTTGTCTGCCTAGAGGAGGATGCTTATAGTTACTGGACTGGCGGGCGCCATGTTGTCCCGCACCACGCCCAAGCACTGAGCACGCTCCACCAGCACAGGCTCCTGTTACTAAGGAAAGGCCCAAGGCCTCTGGCAACCAAACCTGTATGAGTTAAAAAAAAGATCTGCATCCTTCACGGATTTAGGTAATCTGATCAGCGGAGTGTTTCTCCTTCCACAATTCTCTGGATCATCTATCCTGTCTAGCAGCGTTGCATTTTTGCTTGTCAGTGCCTCCAGCTGCGTGGAAATTTGATCCCATGGTCATCTCTTGATTCTCTAATTCACTCGGCTTAGTGGTGTGTTTATCCAGATTATCTCAGATTTCATCCTCCGAGGATTGTAGTTTGTTCAAACTATCAGCGTTAGCCACTGTCACATTCTTAGACATTTTTTTTTCTTTCAAATCAAGCTGAGCTAGTTCAGTATCTGCCGCCATCTTAAGATTCCTTAGCTTAGACTTGTCTCTGACTGGATGCAGGGGTTTTTGTGGACATACCTCTCACAAAAGCAGAGAACTCTGCCGCTAGAATTCTGACCAATACCAGAAAGTCCTATCACATTGCACCAATATTGAAAGATCTTCACTGGTTGTCCGTTCCTTCTTTACCCCTCCCTCCTTTACTCCCTCCGGCCTCCCACCTTGACATACATATCTCTCTGCCTTATAGTCTTGTTTTCAGAAAGTTGTTTCTCAGTTCATTGTTGCTGTTAAAGTTTTGTTGACCATGATGCGTCCCTTGTTCAAGAGATTAAGATTTGTTCTAATATATTCCTCTAATAGTTCGATGTAATTTTTGCCATACTATGTTCCATTTCTTGTTCGATGTAACAACTTGTTCTACTGTAAACCGGGGTGAAGGCTAACCGCTAAACCTCGGTATATAAAAGCTCCGAAATAAATAAATAAATAAATGTTACATCCCGTATCCAATACAAAGCCCTCTCTTTAATACACAAGACCCTCTACAATGATAAAGTCAAATGGCTTTCTGCGGCTTTACACTTCCATACCCCCACTAAGAACAACCTGATCTACAGGCACTGGTATTCTACCCATCCCATCTCCGAAATCCACGCATCTGAATACTGTCAGGGAAAGAGCCCTATCCATTGCCGGGCCTCAATTGTGGAACTCTTTGCCACAAGAACTCAGGCTGGAAACAAGCATCAAGATTTAAAAAAAAAAAAGGTGTCAAAACATGGCTGTTTCAGCAAGCCTTTTACTAATTACAGATTGAATTTCTTTGCTTATAGTAATTTTAATATCTTGCTATTTTACCTAATAATTTTATCTTTTAGTTTGTTTATTAAGATTTTTATGAATTTTATGTATTTATGACTATTTTCTTACATTTGGAAACGCAAATGCTCTTAACTGTTCATTTGTGATTAATTGTAAAAACCGATGTGATGTGAGTACATGAACGTCGGTATATAAAAATCAATAAATAAAGAAAATATAGATTTGTAGACCTTTCTGAACAAAACTAACAAAAACATAAAAGACTCTGGACTAGAACACATTGCACAGCTGATTCAGGTCAACCCCAGCAGAGCTCAGCAGTTACATGACCCTACTGCTGTCCTACATAACCGGAGGTTGCTAGTATCCTTTGAGGATACCTCTCTCCGAACCATGTGCTGCTGAGCAACTGTCAGCTTTCCTCCATGTTCTAGTTTAAAAGCTGCTCTGTCTCCTTTTTAAAAGCTAGCACCAGCAGCTTCTTTCCATTTTGGTTAAGGTGGAGCCCATCCGTTGGAATAGGCTTTCCCTTCCCCTGAATGCTCCCCAGTTCCCAACAAAACTAAAGTCCTCTTCACTGCACCATCGTCCAGTGGCGTACTAAGGGGGAGCGAGGGGGCAGTCCGCTCTGGGTGACAACAGAGGAAGGGGAGCCAGTGCTGCCAGCATATTGGAAGGTTCTGTGGCGATGCGAAGAAGTGATGTGCTGGTGGGGTTCCCACTCCCCACCAGCAAAAGTGAGGTCCTGTGGCGGAAGAAACCCTGCTGTGCCACCAGCATATTCTCCGAACCGACAGCAGATGAAGAGACCCTGCGGTGCCGTCAGTGTTTCCACCAAACTGCCGGCAGATGAAGAGGCCCTCTGGTGCAGCTAGAGTTTCCCTGGGGCCAGCGGCAGAAGAGGCCCTGCTGTGCAGCCAGCAGCCTAAGAAGGAGCCAAAATGTGTGTGTGAGAGAATCTGGCCTTGTGAGAGTGAGTGCCTGTGTATGAGAGGGTGCCTGTGTATGTGTTTGTATGAGAGAGTGCCTGTATGTGTGTGTATGAGAGGGTGCCTGTCTGTATGTGAGTATGAAAGGCTACTGTGCTAAAACGAACCCCCTACAGATAAATTATGCATCCCTAGCGCATATTTGTCATTGGGCGTCTAGGAGACGTGGCTGTGTTCAGGTTACCAAAACAGATGCTCGAGCCTTTTATTTTTTTCAGGAAGCTACTTTTTGTGGCTCCTTCTACATGAATCATGACAATCCTAGGTAAGAGGAACCACAGAAAAGCAGTATCTTTTGTTTTTAAGTAAACCCCTTGATGCACTGCAAGATGGCTGCTCCGGTGCAGGCATCATATTTGATGGGTTAAAAAGTGCACCTTGGGGCACAGTGATTTTTTGCATTGCAGGGTAATAGCTAATCGCCTCATCTTCATGTCATTTACATGTGGTGAGCGCTATTTGCTATGCCGTCGTTTGGACGCATGTTTTGGAGGCGCTGATCCCCTTATTGCATCGGGGGTTATAAACGCTTGTCCAAAACACGCGCCCAACGGTCGTTAACCTGTGCACCAGCCTGGGTGCACTTTATTGCATCGGCCTCCAAGCATGTATGTGTGTGTGAGTGTGTGTGTGTGTGTGTGAGTGAGAGAGAAGGGGCATATTGTGTGTGTGTGTGTATGCATTCCCCCAGTCTATGACAATCTTAGGATGACAGATATGGAGAGTGGGAGATTTTTTAAATCATTATCAGTTTTAATTATTGGGTGCTATTTGATATGTCTGCTATTTTGAAATATTTTATTGAAGTTTAGGAAATTTTAAAATTATATATGGGGGAGGTGCCAAAGGAAGTATCTGCCCCAGGTGCCAAATACTTTAGATATGCCACTGTCATCATCTCATCCATGCATTTAGAGCTCAGCCTGCTTCTGCGTGTGGAACAGGGAGCATTTCTGAGAATGCAACCCTGGAGGTTCTGGATTTCAATTTCCTACCTAAGAGCCTAAATTTATCCTCCAGAACCTCCCTCTTCCAGCTTCCTATGTCATGCAGGCAAGTTACCAAGTGATCCTCACTCCCACCAGCCTCCCAGCTATCTACATTGCTAATGATCAAATCGCCAACTACAACGGCCAACCTAACCCTTTTCTCCTGCTGAAATGGATCTATGAACAGGTTCAGTGTTGCCTATAGCTACATCAAGGGTATTATCTTCACTGAAGATTCTGCACTTTTGCTACCATCATCATTAGCTTCAGTGGGAATGCCAAGAATGGGGCATCTTTTAACCTGTGCAACATGCGGATAATATGGATTTGTCTTTTTGCTTCTTTTCATTTTTTTTAAACTGTTTATTTCACAAATCACACTATTACCATCAACATAATCAAATCCCATAGTCGACACATCGCCAATAAATCATCTCTTACACAGTGATGAAAAACGACCAAGTACAAATAAAAAATGTAGCTCCATCAGCTTGAGAAGGACGAGATATTAGCTCGCAACCTCCAATAGGGGACCAAATGTCCAGATATCTGTCCATTTGTTCTTGAAGAGCCATTGTGATTCTTTCAAGATCAGCGATCTCTGCCATCTTCTGCTCCCTACACGAATCAGAAGGTGCCTGTTTCCACATCTGTACAATTGTTAGACGTGCTGCATGCAGCAGACAATTAGACAGCTTCCTATATCCCCGCATAGACCCTATACCCAGCAAACATAGGCAGGGATCCAAAGGGGGACCATGACCACACATAGCTGAGATATTATCTATTACTTGACCCCAAAAGGACTGAGTGTGCTCATGTTCCCACCACATGTGTAAATATATCCCCCTTTCCCACAGCCTTTCCAACACAAAGTACTAGCAGCACTGAACTTTGCAAAAATTACAAGAGTTCTGTATAAACGATGTAACAATTTAAACATAAGTTCACAGCTTTTCAAACATATTGAAATACATATTGAGGCATATAAGAACATAAGAAATTGCCATGCTGGGTCAGACCAAGGGTCCATCAAGCCCAGCATCCTGTTTCCAACAGAGGCCAAACCAGGCCACAAGAACCTGGCAAGTACCCAAACACCAAGAAGATCCCATGCTACTGATGCAATTAATAGCAGTAGCTATTCCCTAAATAAACTAGATTAATAGCAGTTAATGGACTTCTCCAAGAACGTATCCAAACCATTTTTTAACCCAGCTATACTAACTGCACTAACCAAATCCTCTGGCAACAAATTCCAGAGCTTTATTGTGCGTTGAGTGAAAAAGAATTTTCTTCGATTAGTCTTAAATGTGCTACTTGCTAACTTCATGGAGTGCCCCCTAGTCCTTCTATTATTCGAAAGTGTAAATAACCAATTCACATCTACTCGGTCAAGACCTCTCATGATCTTAAAGACCTCTATCATATTCCCCCTCAGCCATCTCTTCTCCAAGCTGAACAGCCCTAACCTCTTCAGCCTTTCCTCATAGGGGAGCTGTTCCATCCCCTTTATCATTTTGGTTGCCTTTCTCTGTACCTGCTCTGTACCTTCTCCATCGCAACTATATCTTTTTTGAGATGCGGCGACCAGAATTGTACACAGTATTCCAGGTGCGGTCTCATCATGGAGCGATATAGAGGCATTATGACATTTTCTATTTTATTAACCATTCCCTTCCTAATAATTCCTAACATTCTGTTTGCTTTTTTGACTGCTGCAGCACACTGAGCTGACGATTTTAAAGTATTATCCACTATGATGCCTAGATCTTTTTCCTGGGTGGTAGCTCCTAATATGGAACCTAACTGTGTAACTACAGCAAGGGTTATTTTTCTCTATATGCAATACCTTGCACTTGTCCACATTAAATTTCGTCTGCCATTTGGATGCCCAATCTTCCAGTCTTGCATCACAATCCGTTTTTGATTTAACTACTCTGAATAATTTTGTATCATCCGCAACTTTGATAACCTCACTCGTCGTATTCCTTTCCAGATCATTTATAAATATATTGAAAAGCACCGGTCCAAGTACAGATCCCTGAGGCACTCCACTGTTTACCCTTTTCCACTGAGAAAATCGACCATTTAAGCCTACTCTCTGTTTCCTGTCTTTTAACTAGTTTGAAATCCACGAAAGGACATCGCCTCCTATCCCATGACTTTTTAGTTTTCTTAGAAACCTCTCATGAGGGACTTTGTCAAACGCCTTCTGAAAATCCAAATACACTACATCTACCGGTTCACCTTTATCCACATGTTTATTAACACCTTCAAAAAAAAGCAGATTTGTTAGGCAAGACTTTCCTTGGATAAATCCATGTTGACTGTGTTCCATTAAATCATGTCTTTCTATATGCTCTACGATTTTGATCTTTAGAATAGTTTCCACTATTTTTCCCAGCACTGAAGTCAGTCTCACTGATCTATAGTTTCCCGGATCGCCCCTGGAGCCCTTTTTAAATATTGGGGTTACATTAGCCACCCTCCAGTCTTCAGGTACAATGGATGATTTTAATGATAGTTTACAAATTTTAACTAATAGATCAGAAATTTCATTTTTGATGCATACCATCCGGTCCAGGTGATTTGCTACTCTTTAGTTTGTCAATCTGGCCTACTACATCTTCCAGGTTCACAGTGATTTGGTTCAGTTCGTCTGACTCATCACCCTTGAAAACCATCTTTCCCCAACATCCTCATTAGTAAACATGGAAGCAAAGAATTAATTTAGTCTTTCTGCAATGGCCTTATCTTCCCTAAGAGCCCCTTTAACCCCTCGATCATCTAACAGTCCAACCGACTCCCTCACAAGTTTCTTGCTTCAGATATATTTTTTAAAGTTTTTATTATGAGTTCCATATGGACTTCCAAACTTTAGCATCCAGAGCCAAATTTAGGTATTCGTTCCACTGAGCAATTAGCCCTCGATTTGTGGAAGTTCCTACAATATCTGCTCTGACAATAATATATAACACAGAAATCAAATGTCACCTTCCCCCCCCCCTCCCCTCACAGCTCATAACCGTCTCAATCCCTTCACGCTGCTCCCAGCTAGGCTCAATTGTGGGCAATCGCAAAATGGCCTGTCGCATCTGTAAATATAAATATCTGGTTTATCCAGGAATCTGAAATTCAGTTCTAAGCTGTGTAAATGACTTATCCACCCCATCCTCAAGAAACTGATCTAAAAAACATAGGCCTGAGGCCTGCCAGGTACCTATATCCAGAGAGAAAGTGCAAGGAGACAGGCCAGGATTTTTAACAATTGATTTTTGCTTCTTTTCTTACTTAAATAGTAGTGGTTACATTGCTGAGATTTGGTCTAGATGCTGTTCAGAGAGGTCACCATGTGGAGGTAACTCAGTGAGGCCTGGCCACCGAATTTTACTCTCTTCAGTTATTTTCTGCCTCTCTGCTATGTGAGCATATCCATGTCTGTACCTGCAACTTTCCTGTATCCCTTTTGTTGCTTCTTCTGTGTCAGAGCATGTCAGTGTGTTTGCTTGTCCTTGTTTTGGCGCTAGCCGGTTCTCTGTGTCTACGTGTCTCTGAGTCACGTACACTAATGCTCGTGTCTGTGTGTGTGTTTCAGCACAGGCCTGTTTTTCGGTCCTTCTCTCTCTCTTTCTCTCTCTGTGTGTATGTCTTTCGGCGGCGCAGGCCTATGTTTCCGTCTGCATGTGTGCCCGTGCCTGCCAGTCAGAGATAAGGGGGTGTGTTTCCATGGATACTGCTTCAGCACAGAGCTCTCATTGTGAGTGTACTCAGGCTCTGGATTGAAATGTTCCTGTGAATGCAACTCCTGTTAGGCAGCCCCCGTCTGCCACGTTCTTCGCCTCTCCCCAAGCAGTGCCATGATAAGCCCACAGTTTAAACCTCCCCTGAGGTTGCTGGATGCGGCAATGCTACAGAGTGCTGAGGGGAAACTGGGGATCCCGGAGAGAACAATTGGGAGATTTTTTAAATATTATTTCCATGAGAACCTGGTGCACTCCATGAAACAGCAAAAGCATTGCCAGCAATTCATTCAGCCTCCAGCGGCCAACGCATTATGGTTAATAATCCACACCGACACCATCAGTACAAACAGCTTCACACCTCCCTCTCCTCATCCCCAGTGGCACACACACATACATTCCTTACAGCTTCCCCCCACAGCCAGCGCTCCTCCACCGTTCCCTACGACTCCTCCCCACAGCCAGCACTTCTCCATCTTTTCCTTCAGCAACTCTACCATCCCCTATAGCTCCCTCACAGCCAGCACTTTTCCACCATTCCCTTCTACACCCCCGCCCCCCCCCCCCCCCCCCCCAGTCAGTGCTCCCTCACAGCTTAGTGTGGTGGACACTAACGCATCCCCGGAACACAGGACATCTTCTTGTTAAAAGCTGTAACAAACATTCCCATGTTTAAAAGGCCAACCTCCCTCCGTCTCCTCTCCCTCCAGGCAATCAGATCTGTGGCAGTGACAGCAAGAGGTAGCCTGAAGACACAGTAAGCACATGTAAGGGGTGCCAAATTCTGCCCCTTACTGATATGGCAGCATCTACCTCAGCTAGCCGGCAGTAGGTGCCAGAGGTCTCCTTCAGACCCTCTGCCTGTAGTGATAATACTGTAAGTAGGTGTATTTTAGTAGGTGAACCACTCCCTAGTGGGAGGGGTTTTTCAGTCTGAATGAAAGGGCTGCACCCATGTGATGAAGGAGTACCTGAGAAGGAGACGGGATTTTAGGAGTTGGAGTCCTCAGGGTATCCATCTCTTCGCAGAGTGTGCTGCCACAGGGAAGGCTCCGGGCGGAGGAGAGAAAGAGAGAAGTTGTTCCTGTCCACAAAAGGTGGCGGGGACCCAGGCTACCCTGCGTTTGTCAACAGGCGCCCATTAAAGGGGCACTTAGAGAAGATGGGGCCATCGCGGAAAGATTAAATGATTTCTTTGCTTTGGTGTTTACTGAAGAGGATGTTGGGGAGGTACCCGTAATGGAGAAGGTTTTCATGGGTAATGATTCAGATGGACTGAATCAAATCACGGTGAACCTAGAAGATGTGGTAGGCCTGATTGACAAACTGAAGAGTAGTAAATCACCTGGACCGGATGGTATACACCCCAGAGTTCTGAAGGAACTAAAAAAATGAAATTTCAGACCTATTAGTACAAATTTGTAACTTATCATTAAAATCATCCATTGTACCTGAAGACTGGAGGATAGCAAATGTAACCCCAATATTTAAAAAGGGCTCCAGGGGCAATCCGGGAAATTACAGACCGGTTAGCCTGACTTCAGTGCCAGGAAAAATAGTGGAAAGTGTTCTAAACATCAAAATCACAGAACATATAGAAAGACATGTTTAATGGAACAAAGTCAGCATGGCTTTACCCAGGGCAAGTCTTGCCTCACAAATCTGCTTCACTTTTTTGAAGGAGTTAATAAACATGTGGATAAAGGTGAACCGGTAGATATAGTATACTTGGATTTTCAGAAGGCGTTTGACAAAGTTCCTCATGAGAGGCTTCTAGGAAAAGTAAAAAGTCATGGGATAGGTGGCGATGTCCTTTCATGGATTGCAAACTGGCTAAAAGACAGGAAACAGAGAGTAGGATTAAATGGGCAATTTTCTCAGTGGAAGGGAGTGGACAGTGGAGTGCCACAGGGATCTGTATTGGGACCCTTACTTTTCAATATATTTATAAATGATCTGGAAAGAAATACGACGAGTGAGATAATCAAATTTGCAGATGACACAAAATTGTTCAGAGTAGTTAAATCACAAGCAGATTGTGATAAATTGCAGGAAGACCTTGTGAGACTGGAAAATTGGGCATCCAAATGGCAGATGAAATTTAATGTGGATAAGTGCAAGGTGATGCATATAGGGAAAAATAACCCATGCTATAATTACACAATGTTGGGTTCCATATTAGGTGCTACAACCCAAGAAAGAGATCTAGGTGTCATAGTGGATAACACATTGAAATCGTCGGTTCAGTGTGCTGCGGCAGTCAAAAAAGCAAACAGAATGTTGGGAATTATTAGAAAGGGCATGGTGAATAAAACGGAAAATGTCATAATGCCTCTGTATCGCTCCATGGTGAGACCGCACCTTGAATACTGTGTACAATTCTGGTCGCCACATCTCAAAAAAGATATAATTGCAATGGAGAAGGTACAGAGAAGGGCTACCAAAATGATAAACTTTGTTTATATTTTATAATGCAAAACCCCCCTTATTATTTTTCCCCCACCCTCGTTAATGCCTTGTTATCATGTTTTATTGTTCAATGTAAAGCGCCATGTCTTGCGTTTGTTTTGTGTTACAATGTGAACCGATATGTTATCCTGGATGAATGTCGGTATATAAAAATGTTAAATAAATAAATAAATAAATAAATAAATAAATAAATAAGGGGAATGGAACAACTCTCCTATGAGGAAAGACTAAAGAGGTTAGGACTTTTCAGCTTGGAGAAGAGACGACTGAGGGGGGGATATGATAGAGGTGTTTAAAATCATGAGAGGTCTAGAACGGGTAGATGTGAATTGGTTATTTACTCTTTCGGATAGTAGAAGGACTAGGGGGCACTCCATGAAGTTAGCATGGGGCACATTTAAAACTAATCGGAGAAAGTTCTTTTTTACTCAACGCACAATTAAACTCTGGAATTTGTTGCCGGAGGATGTGGTTAGTGCAGTTAATATAGCTGTGTTTAAAAAAGGATTGGATAAGTTCTTGGAGGAGAAGTCCATTACCTGCTATTAAGTTCACTTAGAGAATAGCCACTGCCATTAGCATTGGTTACATGGAATAGACTTAGTTTTTGGGTACTTGCCAGGTTCTTATGGCCTGGATTGGCCACTGTTGGAAACAGGATGCTGGGCTTGATGGACCCTTGGTCTGACCCAGTATGGCATTTTCTTATGTTCTTCTTATGTTCTTATGTTCTGTGCCTAGGACGGCAAACATTTAGGGGCAGAAGGCTGGCTTCCAGCTCTGCCGAATCTCACTCAGCAGAGAGCAGCCTTCTGCTACCCTGCGGCAGACCCTTCCTGGAGGTGGGGGAGTTAAAAGTACCAAATATGCCAATGGGATGGCAAAATCCTACATCCAGTAGTGCCAGGTCATACTGATAGGAAATAGTCTAGGAGTTCAGGAGAAGGGAGAGCCTGGGATTCCAGTGTGTGTGCAGACAAGAAATCTGGGAGGAGAGGTGAAGGACGATACCTCATCCCTGCCCGAGAGAGTTTTGGGGGAGCGTGTTTTAAGGAGGACTGCTTTTCTGAGGGAGTTCTTGGAAAAGGAGGCTTACCGAGCAGAGAAGTTCCCATCTGACAACAGAGCTCAGAAGTTATGGAAAGGAAAGAGGATAGCCTGCCCCACCAAACAGGTACTGGAGACAGACACAGGGGAGGAAGGGTCCCTGCCCCTTGGAGCAGATTTGAAAAGAAGGGGTAGATTTTCTGAAAGAGACAGAGTTTATCTTTTGCACTGAATTCTGGACGTGTGGTGCATTATTACCTGGTGTGCAGAGCTTTTGGACTTGTTTTTACCTGCTCACCAATGTCAGTAAAGAGTTTTTATATTTGAACAACAACTTCAGGGTCAGTGTGGTGATTTTTTGGGAGTGGCTGGGCTGGCGAGCAGAAGAGCTCCAGCGTGAGAAAGCCCTGCCTTGAGTGTCCGTCCCCCCCCCCCCCGCCTCGGTGTGGGAGCCATACCTTGTCTGCGAGCCTCCCAGCGTGCCCCCCCCCTGCGCCCAAGATCTGGCCGGGATAGGGGCTACTCGTGCACTCCCAGTCACTGAGACTGCTCTTCCTTCCCCTCCTATGCTTCCTGATTAAAAAAGAAATACACACCTTGACGGCAGCGCAGCTGAGGGGACAGGGGTCACACACTCACTATCCCTGCTGGCCTGTCACTAGTGTGCCCCGAGAAACAGACAGGAACATGAAGGAGAGGAGGGGGAGAAGCAGAAGATCCTAGGAGGAGGAAGACTCTGAAGAGAAAGAAGGAGATGAAGATGAATCCGGGGAGATGGGGGAAGGAAAGATGGTGAAGAATTGCAGGGAACGAAAGAGAGAAATTGAGAAGAATCCGAAGTGGTCTATTGTAGGGGAGGAGAAGTTGGAGAAGAACCACCTTGTGGGAGAAAAGAGAAGGAACTTAGGATGGGCTCGATGCCTTTGATTTCCTTCACCCTGGAGGAAGGGAGGAGCAGAAGATCCTAGGAGGAGGAAGACTCTGAAGAGAAAGAAGGAGATGAAGATGAATCCGGGGAGATGGGGGAAGGAAAGATGGTGAAGAATTGCAGGGAACGAAAGAGAGAAATTGAGAAGAATCCGAAGTGGTCTATTGTAGGGGAGGAGAAGTTGGAGAAGAACCACCTTGTGGGAGAAAAGAGAAGGAACTTAGGATGGGCTCGATGCCTTTGATTTCCTTCACCCTGGAGGAAGGGAGGAGCAGAAGATCCTAGGAGGAGGAAGACTCTGAAGAGAAAGAAGGAGATGAAGATGAATCCGGGGAGATGGGGGAAGGAAAGATGGTGAAGAATTGCAGGGAACGAAAGAGAGAAATTGAGAAGAATCCGAAGTGGTCTATTGTAGGGGAGGAGAAGTTGGAGAAGAACCACCTTGTGGGAGAAAAGAGAAGGAACTTAGGATGGGCTCGATGCCTTTGATTTCCTTCACCCTGGAGGAAGGGAGGAGCAGAAGATCCTAGGAGGAGGAAGACTCTGAAGAGAAAGAAGGAGATGAAGATGAATCCGGGGAGATGGGGGAAGGAAAGATGGTGAAGAATTGCAGGGAAAGAAAGAGAGAAATTGAGAGGAATCTGAAGAGGACTATCGTAGGGGAGGAGAAGTTGCAGAGGAACCTTGTGGGAGAAAAGAGAAGGAACTTAGATTGGGAAATTGAGATAAATTTTGAGGGGAAAGGAGATGGAAAGGGAACCTGAGAGTCAGACAGAGAAGAATGGGAGAGAGAGGAGATGGAGAGAAATCTATGTGTGTGGGAAGGTAGAGAGAAACCTGGAAGGAGCAGAAGGGAGGGGAAGAAGAGATCATAAGGGAGGCTGAGAATGAGAGAAGGGAACATGGCTGGTTTTAGCAATGGTGGCGCCCTGGGTAGGCAGAAGGCTCAATGTCCAATCTAATTTTAAAACGAGCAAAACATGAGCCAGTACACGCACATATCAGCGCACGAGTGAATATACGCTGGAATTTTATTTCATCTGTGCACGTATGATTTACCACATGTATGCATGCTTCTAATTTTAAGAGGTTACTCAAGGTAACTTACTTTGCGTATCTTCCATGGGACTTTGCCAGCTTTAACATATGTATGTAAGTGGATTTTAAAACATGTTCACGGGAGCGACATTCCCATTTTTCCAATTAGTCCACCAGTTTGCCCAGTTAATCGCGAGATCTTCCAGACCTCTCTGGTTCTTCATCCTGAATGTCTCCCCCCCACCCCAGTTGACCCAGACCCCTCACCTTGTCATGTAAGTCCTAAAATGTGAGATCTGCAGAGTTGCTCCTCATCAGGAACAGCAGTAAAGTTACACGGCTAACAAGCCACCACACACTGCAGCCTCCAGTTTTAAAATACAGAATGACGCATCTAACTGTTGGCCCCACCCCAGAACACTCAGGCCCCGCCTCTTTTCCGTCTCCTTATTTATGCTTGCGCACGCGCTTATACGCACGTAAAATCACAGCTTTTTAATCCTGCGTTTCTCATGTGCGGCCCGCATACTCGCTCATGTGGGCTTTTTTTGTGTGAGCAACACTTTTAAAATCGACCCCCTTTGTTAGCACATTTCCAGCATTGCTGTCAGAGCAATACTGGCAACAGACAGGAGCATGGCAAGCCAGTACTGGCTCGAGTTTGAGTGTGGGACTAGAGCAGCGCGGGTAGAGGTTGCAGAGGGGCGGCAGGGCGGGCTCGATGCCTTTGATTTAAATATCATGGAGAGAGGGAGGCCAGCCTCAGGTGGCTATGACCCGCTTTTTTTTTTTATTTGGGGGATGGGAGACATATCGGGCATTATGCCAGCACTTATTTTAAAGAATTTTGGAGGGCCTGGGGGACTGAGGGTTCAGACCTGTAGGCCCAGAATTTTTTTTTTTTTTTAAGTTATCTGTCTATATTCAGAATAAATATATCCAGTGAGGTTTTAAAGTTATCTGGCTAACGTTATCTGGATAACTTTAGGGGTGTCTATTCATCAGGAGACTTACGCTGCTGAACACCAGCTAACTTTGCCTGGATAACTTGTTTGCTTTCTGCTTTTCTGAATATTAACCTCATAATGTTTAAGCTTTTTACACTTATCATATATTGTATCCTACTTGGGTGCTTTGTGCAATTCAAATGTGCTATAAAGAGTCCTCCAGTATCAATATTGATTAACATTTGTGGACACCCCACCCACCTCTTAGTATTTGCATAAACTGTGCTGGAACAGATGTAGGCAGATTTCTAAAGTTAAATTCAGTATGTATGATTGTAACTGAGGGAGATGCTCACCAAAAAACAATCTCTTAAACTCCAAGATAATCAGAATGGCATGCAAAGGCTAAAGAGATGATAATTTAGAACTCTAGCAAGCTTCCAGTGGTTGCCAGACAGTGAAATAGGAGCAATTTATCCCTTCTCATTGCTGTGAATTTCTCCATGAAATACACACGGAATGGAGTTTAGGAAAGTTGGGGGGGGGGGGGGGGTTCCGATTAGTATACATAGGGCACTTTCTTTAATTAAAACAAACAAACAAAGGAGAAGTGTCCCGTATAAGGCAGAAAACCAGGCCACCTTCCGTCCTCCCCCTCCCCCCTCAGTGCCAGAGAAATGACGCCAAATTGCCATTTCGGACTTCACCGACCGCAGGACGCTGCCGGCCTTGCCGTGGCTGTGGGCGCGGGGCCTCCTCGCCGGCACGCCAGAGGTTAAAGCTCTGCTACCTGTTGACGCCGAGGCGGGCTGGCAGCGGTCACTGCCCGCGCTCCTGCCCTCTGCAGCCCCAGCTCGCGCCAGCCTGCCGGGAGAGCGCCCGCCACCGCCACCGCCACCGCCACCATGTTCGAGCGGGTTCAGTCCGTGCTGAGGAATGCCAAGGAGCTGAGACGTAAAGAGCCGCCCCCTTTTCCTCCGGGCTTTTGCTTTTAGTTCCCTAACTCCAGCCAGGGATTTCCCCCCGGGAGCGCCGGAGAGGGAGGGTGGGGAGTGCAAAGAAGGGGGTGCGGGGAGCATGCTGAGAGTGAAAGTGGGAAAAGGGAGAGAGGAAAGTTGGAGAGGAATGAGAAGGGGAGGGAGCTGCAAAGAGAGAGCAGCCTGGGGGGGGTATTCCCAATAACAGTGGCTGCTGTTAATGTTTCACCAGCTGCCAATTTTGGTGTAAACAATGAGGGGCCCTGGAAATAAGGACAGATGGACAGGCCTGCCAGGGTGCAGCAGGTGGAGGACCATGGATTTCTTCCACTAGCCTAGCTGGAGTTTTACTGAATTCAGAGGTCACCACTGTTCCTTATGGTGCTTGGAGCCCTTGCAGGAATTCATGTGGGTGATACTTGTGCGTAGGAATGTGCACCGAGAGCTCTTGTTCTGTACGAGTACGCCCCAGGCTGCTAGACAGCAAGTATGTGCTGTGTGCTGTGAGGATATGCATTTGTGTGGCATTGCTGGAGAGTCCTACCCCTCACCCTGTGCTCACTGTACAGTCTCTGGCTTGTGTTTTTGCAGCTGGCTCCCTAATACCGCACAGGATTAGCGAGATCCGTCACGGCAGTCCTGCCCAGCGTGCCCACAAGCTGCAAGTCGGGGACCGGCTGGAGGGGGTGAATGGCCGTTCCATCGTTGGCATGTCACATGGGGAGATAGCCCAGCTCTTCCGACAGGCAGGCACCAAAATTCGGCTACGGATCCTGCCCCGGATTGGAGACCCAGGCAAGAGAGACAAGAGAAAGATTGGGGTCAGGTCCAGGCATGAAGGATATGTCTAATGGAGGGCCAGGAATAAGAGACAGGCTAAACGGGTTCCCAAGCAAGGGACATTGGCCTGGGTGGGCAAATAAGAGGGCTATGGGGCTAGTAAGCAGGAGAGGGAAGCTGAACTGGAAGACCAGGTGAGAGAGGAACGGGAGCTTTTAGCACCCAGGCAGGCGATAACAGACCAATGGGGCATGGGAGTGGACAGGCAAGAGAGACAGGTCGAGGAGTGGGCCAGGAAAAGAGAGACGGGCCAAGGGCAAGTGAATCAGGAGAGACAGCATAGCCTCACTTTATGTCTGGGGTTCCCCTTGCTGTCTCTCACTCTTCAATAGATGTTTCTGCTTCTTCTCAGGAGCTGCCAGCGTGACTGAAGCTGCAGAGGTTGAGATTGACAGCAGCCAAATCCCTCATAGGATGCAGAGGTCTGTCGCCCCCAAGCCTCAGGTACCAGACTCACTCATAACAGCAAACATACTGGCCTTGATCCCAACAGGTTTCCACTGGGACATTGAGGGGGTCGATGGGGAGGGTGGGAGGGGCAGGTGGTCGGGAAATGAGCATTGAGGGACAGACTGGGCCACTACCTACGCCAAAGCCTCATATTGTGTGAGCAAGTGGTTAAGTCCTGTGCCGCTCCCCAGCAGTCAGAACCGACGCCTCTCGGGGAAGTGAAACAGAGCAGCCACCACAGAAAAGTTTTATATCACTTCTTGCTCATATGGGTCCTCGTCCTCCTATTTCATTCAGTCTTTCCTCGGGGGTCTTCTGCAGGTCTTTGACGGGGAAGGGCCGCAGGCCTGCAGTTCTGGTGGTATTAGTCACAGGAGAGCGCAGTATGCTTTAATTTTAAAAAGCCTCCTCTTGCAGGAGCAGCAGCTGAACCTTCTTGGTAACACGTGGGCCGCCTGAGCTGACTGGATTTGGCAGGCGTGTGATACTTTCAGCGCTGGCCCATGGAAAGAGATCCCTTGGAATTTACCCCCCCCCAGCACACACCAGCAGCTCCCGCTGTGGCAGCTAAGCTGGCCCCGCTGCAGCCCTCTGCTGGCTGAGGCTGTCAGGTCCAGAGGCCGCTGCCTTCACCACTGAGGACCCTGACAAGAAACCATGTAGAGGTCTCCTCTCCCCAGTGGATGCCATGCTGGCCCATGGGAGAAACTGCAAGAATCATCAAAATTGTGAGTAAGGACTGTTTGCCACTTGTGTGGATTTAATGAATTCCCTTTCCAAAGCTTTGCCTGCCCAGCCATGATCTGAAATTTGATGACCCACGTTCTCCTCACATACACACACTTTCTAATTTCACTAGAGGAGTTGTCTTGCAAAATGGAGTAAGATTTCAAAATTAGACCTTTGCCTAGATCCCCCTCTGCAGCCTATCATTCAAAACCGATGCGTTCCCTACTGCACCCCACTCTTAAAGGCACCCTTGCTAGCAAGCACTTCAGTTGTAACTGTTTAAATACAGGTATGCTTTCTAAATTTAGTTTTTCACTTGTCCTTGCCATGTCTAGTAAGGATCCCTTGTAAAATATCTATCTCACCCAGTTGCCCGGGCTTGCCACCAGATATTTTCCATTAAGAAAGTACTAGTAAGTAATTCCGGATTATTCCATACTGGCATTAGTGACAAGGGAAAGGATGCCGGTTTGAATTTGGTGGATGGTTGTTTCTAGGCAATTTGGCCAACTGAGACAAAAAAAAAATCACTTTTTTGGAGACTTCCATAAGGAAGCCATAAAATCCCCTTCATTACTAATCCAGTGTTTGATCATGGATCCTCCATATCAGTCCAGTGTACTTGACAGGTGAACCGCTCAGTAATAGAATTTAAAATCTGGGATGGCTAAGGCCTCCTGCTTTTTATCTTTAACCAGGGGCAGTGGGACAAAGTTTTTCTCCCTTCCTACCCTCTGTCCACCTGCCCCCACCTGTCTCTCTCTTTTCCTTTCTCCCTCCTACCAACCACCTTCCCTCCCTCCGCTGGCAGGAGAGCAGTGGTGCCTCGGGCAGCTTCCTCCTCCTCTACCGCCTCGCCCGTCTGCTGCTTTGAATCACCTGACTGTACAAAATCACTGTGCAATACAAAGTAACGGTCAGAGCCAGCGCTGCTAGAGGTGAGGGATATGGCTGATGTACTGCTGCTCTCCTCTTCAGAGTGTCCGAACAGCTGCTGTATAGCTAACCTGGCCCTGGATTTCCTGCAGCAGTTCTGCAGATGTTTGGTCACCCACCAAAGCCCTCGTGGCCCATCCCATTCCAAAATAGTGGAAAGTGTTCTAAACATCAAAATCACAGAACATATAGAAAGACATGGTTTAATGGAACAAAGTCAGCATGGCTTTACCCAAGGCAAGTCTTGCCTCACAAATTTGCTTCACTTTTTTGAAGGAGTTAATAAGCATGTGGATAAAGGTGAACCGGTAGATGTAGTATACTTGGATTTTCAGAAGGCGTTTGACAAAGTTCCTCATGAGAGGCTTCGAGGAAAAGTAAAAAGTCATGGGATAGATGGCGATGTCCTTTCATGGATTGCAAACTGGCTAAAAGACAGGAAACAGAGAGTAGGATTAAATGGACAATTTTCTCAGTGGAAGGGAGTGGACAGTGGAGTGCCTCAGGGATCTGTATTGGGACCCTTACTTTTCAATACATTTATAAATGATCTGGAAAGAAATACGAGTGAGATAATCAAATTTGCAGATGACACAAAATTGTTCAGAGTAGTTAAATCACAAGCAGATTGTGATAAATTGCAGGAAGACCTTGTGAAACTGGAAACTTGGGCATCCAAATGGCAGATGAAATTTAATGTGGATAAGTGCAAGGTGATGGATATAGGGAAAAATAACCCATGCTATAACTACACAATGTTGGGTTCCATATTAGGTGCTACAACCCAAGAAAGAGATCTATGCGTCATAGTGGATAACACATTGAAATCTTCGGTTCAGTGTGCTGCGGCAGTCAAAAAAGCAAACAGAATGCTGGGAATTATTAGAAAGGGAATGGTGAATAAAACGGAAAATGTCATAATGCCTCTGTATCGCTCCATGGTGAGACTGCACCTTGAATACTGTGTACAATTCTGGTCGCCACATCTCAAAAAAGATATAATTGCGATGGAGAAGGTACAGAGAAGGGCTACCAAAATGATAAGGGGAATGGAACAGCTCCCCTATGAGGAAAGACTAAAGAGGTTAGGACTTTTCAGCTTGGAGAAGAGACGGCTGAGGGGGAATATGATAGAGATGTTTAAAATTATGAGAGGTCTAGAACGGGTAGATGTGAATCGGTTATTTACTCTTTCGGATAATAGAAAGACTAGGGGGCACTCCATGAAGTTAGCATGGGGCACATTTAAAACTAATCGGAGAACATTCTTTTTTACCCAATGCACAATGCAACTCGACAAATCTGATCCTGCAAACTACAGACCAGTCTCCAACCTCCCATTCCTAGCAAAAATCATCGAGAAAACTGTCAACAATCAACTCACAGACCACCTCGACGCCCACAATCTTCTCCATCCAACACAGCACGGCTTCAGAAAACTCTACAGCACAGAAACTCTCCTCCTCTCCCTCACCGACACCATCCTCAGAGGCCGAGACAGTGGCAAGACATTTCTACTGATCCTCCTCGATATATCAGCCGCATTTGACACCATCAACCACAGAACTCTCCTCACCAGACTTAAAGAGATCGGTCTGCAAGACACTACACTCAACTGGTTCAAATCATACCTCTCTAACAGATCCTTCATTGTCAAGACAAACTCTTCTGAATCATCCCAAGTGCCCCTCACCCATGGCGTCCCTCAAGGTTCTTCACTATCCTCGACCCTCTTCAACATCTACCTCCTCCCACTATGCAAATACCTCTCTGATGCCAACCTCACCTTCTTCGTTTATGCAGACGACATTCAAATTCTCCTCCCCATCACCAAATCCATTGAACTCACCATGGAAAGATGGAACAAACTCAGTTCAAATTTATCTCAACTGCTATCACAACTATCTCTCTGCCTCAACCAAGCCAAAACAGAAATCATTCACATCCAGGACGACCGTCCCGCTTCCCCCCTCGAGAGCACCCCCTCAAACAACACAGGAAGCGCAAACAACACTGGGATGCCAAACTTATCAAGAACCTCACTCACACCATCCACAAAAAACCTAGGAGTAACCATCGACAGCCAACTCAACTTTAAACGACACATCTCCAATATAATCAAAGATGGATTTTTCAAACTTCAAACACTTAAAAAACTCAAACCTCTCCTCCAACCGCATGATTTCCGAACAGTACTACAATCAATTTTTTTCTCAAAACTCGACTACTGCAACTCCCTCCTCCTTGGACTTCCTGAAATCCACATCAAGCCCCTCCAAGTTCTACAAAACGCCGCCGCCAGAATTATCACCAATCACAGAAAATCCTCCCACATCACACCCACTCTCAAAGACCTCCACTGGCTGCCCATCACACAAAGAATCCAGTATAAAACCCTCACCCTTCTTCACAAAAAAATAAACAACAACAGAATGGTCTGGCTAAACAACAACATCCAACCATATTTCACACAAAGAAATCTCAGATCCACCAACTCAGGTCTCCTCTCCATCCCAACTCTTAAAAATGCTCACCTCAATACAACACGCAAACGAGCCATTACAATAGCTGGCCCTACCCTCTGGAACTCCCTCCCCCCACAGCTCAGAAACGAACCCTCACCGCAAGTCTTTAAAAAACAGCTCAAAACATGGCTGTTCTTGAAAGCATTCCCTCCTGAACCCCAACATCCTATAATAAACGCTCTTGAAAGCCTTACCGCATAACTTCTACTCTGCATGAACGCATAACCCCTCCCCCCTTCTCTATCCTCCCTTTTCCCTGTCCCCCCACCCTTCTCGTAACCTCCCTCTTCCCTGTCCCCCACCCTACTCATAACCAAGTCATATTGTACATATTGTATATAGGCTATTTGCCATTTCTATATACCCACTAATATTTAATTTTAATATTATTCATATGTTACAATGTTCCTTATATTTATTGTTTAATCAACTGTTCTCTTGTTACAATGTAAAATAGGGCAGTTCCGGCTCTATTCAACCTGTTTTCTGGAAACCGATGTGATATCTCGATCGAATGTCGGTATACAAAAGAAATAAATAAATAAATAAATAAATTAAACTCTGGAATTTGTTGCCAGAGGATGTGGTTAGTGTAGTTAGTATAACTGTGTTTAAAAAAGGATTGGATAAGTTCTTGGAGGAGAAGTCCATTACCTGCTATTAAGTTCACTTAGAGAATAGCACTGCCATTAGCAATGGTAACATGGGATAGACTTAGTTTTTGGGTACTTGCCAGGTTCTTATGGCCTGGATTGGCCACTGTTGGAAACAGGATGCTGGGCTTGATGGACCCTTGGTCTGACCCAGTATGGCATTTTCTTATGTTCTTAATGTCTGTTGTCTTGATACTGTAGAAAATCTGGGTTTCTTCCTTCCCACAATGAATCTGGATATAGTCTTATTACGTTCTTTTAAAAAGATGTTCTAGTATCTAGGACCGTGAACACTGAAGTAACGTAGGGGTTATGTCTATTCTTCCCTGTCACGGTGGGTCAAAAAGAAGCTATGCCTGGAGGCCTTGTTTCATTTTTTTGCCGGTAAAGGGTTAAAGTTCGGTGAGCAGCAACCTATCAAGCCGCCTAAAGTGACAGTCACTTCAGTTTGCCAATCAGGAGTCAAGGGCAGCATCCCAGACTTGCTCGTGAACTTTAATTCCAAGATCTTCCTCAAACTCTTATCAAGACTCTTTGCAGAGCTTTGAGCAATGCGAAATAGTCCTGCAAGGAGTCAGAGCAGAATGGTCTGCAAAAATCATAGGCCTTGCATTTTGTATCCATCGTTGTCGTGAAATCCTCTCATGTCCTTATGGGTTCCGATTATACTAGCAAGAGGTTTCATGGTAAAGGCGAACAGGGCCAGTGAGAGAGAGGGCACCTTTGTCTGGTTCTCTGCTGCACTGGAATGATCCAGCCAGTCCAAACTTAGCATGGCTGTACAGGCTCTCAGCTCAGCCTAAAAGATTGGTTCCAATGCCATTATTTTGAAAACAGAGTTCAAATAATGCCATTCCACTCTGTCACATGCTTTTGCAACATCTATAGGGAGGATTACATTTTTCATCTGATTTTCCTTGACTGTATGTATTATGTTCAAGACGTGCCTTATGTTGTCAGAGCCCTTTTTATTTCTTTTTTTTGTTTTTGTTTTTTTTTTTTGGGGGGTGGGAGAGGGGCCCCAGTAGTTTCCTCCTGCTCCTTTGAACTTCCAGCTCAGTTGGAACTGGGCCCAAGATCTCAGCACTATTAAGCCTTCAGTCACAACTTCCCCCTTCCAGTTCATTACAGCATCAGGTCCTCGTCCGGCAGCCGCGCACCAGAGCGCCTTCCGGAACCCAGCAGTGATGAGCCTTTTGGCGTCACCCTTTAGGCAAGGACCACGATTCCCTGCCCTCTGCATCATCAGCCTCAGCTCCAGCCAACCCGGGGATCAAATTGGGGACCTTCCCCCAGGGCGGGGTGCAACACCGACGCTGAGCCTCTGGGCCGGCCCTTCTGTTTCGTGCACAGATCTGTCTCTGCTTGCTGACGGATTTTTAATTATGAGCTGGCAATTTTCCAGCCTCCTTTCCTTTATTGTAGTACATTTGTTTTGTATGTTTAATACTTCCCATTACTCTGGTATCTAAAGGGAACTAAGCTGAGCTCTTTTTTTTTTTTTTTAATATTTGCTCCTGGAGGAGTCAAGAACAGTACCAAATGTTTTTCCTCCAGGATCTCCTGCTCCTGGCCCTCCCTGGCTTTCTGAAAAGATTAATTAAGAGATATCCAGTTCCCTCTGATAACTGCTTTGCTAGAATCCCATATCTATCCCGACCATAACTCATTATCTGCCTTTTGGTCAAAATGTTCTTCTCAGCTGTGAGTGAGTGCCACCTCCATTCAGGAGACTTTCATTTGGGCGCCCGATCTATTGAGTGGAAGTTAGGCTACTGGGAACATTGGACCACGACTGGTGGGTTCTTTTGTACTTTCTGAATGCTGCGATCTTTGCCTTTATTTTTGAAGCCACCTCTTTGCAGAGCCAGACTGGTTTCCTTTTCCTCTTACTTTAATTACTTTTCTGACATAAAAGATGTGTTGCCGTTATTAAAGCTCCTCATAGTTTGGCCCACTGTTCTTCCACTTCACCCGTCTTCTCCCAGCCTTCCAGCTCCTCTTCCGGGCACTTCCCCATTTTACCAACATTAGTGTTTTTGAAACCCAGCACCTTGACCTTCATGTGACTTTCCTCCATCTTGGCTGGCGTATCAGACCATAACATCTGATGGTTACTGGCGCTCAGGGGTGAGTAGAGTAGAGATAATGTCGCCATTTTTTTAGCTCTAGGTCCAGTATCGCCCCTCCCCTCGTGGGACCCATCACCATTTGTATGAGCAGAGCCCCATGAAGGGCATCCACTATCTCTTACCCTCTTGCAGATTCTGCAGCAGAGGTGCTCCAATCCCTTCCTTCCCGCCTTCTGGATGTCTCCAGACAAATTTCTGTCCAGTTCCTTTGTCTTAGTTGGGGGCCAGTAGGACCACTCCATTGTAAATGGAAGTTGCCATTGCATCTTTTCAAGACAGGTCACAGCACTGCCTGCATTTTGGTTGCTTGGATAATTATTTTTCATATAAAGAGCTACTCCCCCTCCCATTTCTGTCTTCGCTATCCTTCCTCAATAGGCTATAGTCTGGTATGGCCATATCCCTTTCACGAGGCTCACTGAACCATATCTCTGTAATGGCAACAATATCCAAGCGTGCCTTCACCATTAGGACCTGCACATCTGGACTGTTGTTGCCCAGACTATAAGCATTTGTGCTTACAGTTTTCCAGCTGTTACACCTTGGCTTACTATTCCTCCTGGTGTCCTTTTCTGCCCTTTTGCTGAAACATGGACTATTGAGCTGATTTCATATGTTATTTTCTTCACCCCTTCCTGTGCTTATGAAGGGCATTATTTCAAATCCTTAGGCGTCTGTATTCCACCCTCTTTTTTGGAGTGCCCAGCATCCTCTCTCTCCATCCCTTCCTGTCAAGAATTCTCTCTCTCTCTTTCTCTCTTGCTGAATACCCTTTCTCTCTATACCTAGCCTGCACATCTTCCCCACCCACCTTGCTTCCTGTCTGTCTCCAGCCCTCATATCTACCCTGTACTATTACCTTCTGTCTTGTGGTGACCTGCCTTAAAAGTGGGTGGTTAGCACCTGGAGGTTTTTGCCATCCTCAAAATTTTGGCAGTCTAGGCAACCTTCAACTAATGGAAGAACTGACTCTGGCAATTACTACCAGAACTTTTCCAGGGTTCTTCACTTCCTGAATCCCTTTAGTCTGTCAGGGTTTCTGCTGGTCTATTTTGGGCTTTTTCTCAGTGCCTCATGTGTTGCGCTGGGAATGGACCCTTGGCCTGATGCAGGATTGGTACGGCCCTCCAGTCGAACCCGGAGAGCGCTTGCCACCAGGAGGTGGAGCACAGGAGACAGAGGCTAGCTGGAGCTTCGCCAATAGCATCCCGGGGTTCCCTCAGGTTGATCCCTTGGTTACCTGGATCACCTGGTCTTAGGTGGGCCTCGCAGGGTCTCCTAGAGAGATAGTTCAAGGGAATGCCCACCACGAGCAAAGGTGCGCGGTCTGTGTCCAGGCAGGCAAGACCAGAGGTCGCAGCAGGCCAGAAGAGAGTGTCCGAGTGTATGGCAAGGATCAAGGCCAGAGTATCAGTTCAGAATGGTCAGCCAAAGCAGGGTCGGTAACAGAGGTCAATCCGGGCATAGTCAGGTCAAGCAGAAGGTCAATTTCCAAGTGGCAGTCAAGAGTAGTCGGGATTCCAGGCAGAGGTCAGGGCAGGCAGCAATCAAGAGTAGTCGGAGTTCCAGGCAGAGGTCAGGGCAGGCAGCGAGCAGGAGTAGTCAGAGAACAGGCAAAGGTCAGTACCGTGAGATCAGTCCGAAGTGTACTACCAGGAATGGAGAGATGAAGGAACAGGAGACGCTGGAACAGGAGACACAGGAGACGCTGGAACAGAGAGACTGGAACAAGAGACACAGGAGCAAGACACTGGAATGCAGGAAGGCAAACTAGAGACACCGGAGTGTATGACCCGATTGCCAAGGCCCTGAGCTAGAGGCCGGGCTGAGGTATAAATACCTTGCACGAGTGATGTCAGAATCGGTCTTTAAATTAGACTGAGCTTCATGCGCATGCATGGGCCGATGCTGTGCCCCGGCGCGAAGAGAGCTGCGATGCCAAAGACCGTGAGGGAGCCGGGGACGCCCGTGGAGGACGCGGGTAGACAGAGTAGGAACTCGAGGCAGTGCTGGTAGAGGGTGGCGCCAGGTAAGCAGGGCCTGGTCGTGGAGCCAACGAGGCCAGGGAGCACAACATCACGGTGTCCTCAGTATTGTTACCATACAGATCTGCTGGCAGACAGCCAGGAATCAACCTAATCCCATAGCTAGCAAAATGCCACTAAAGCCTGCACGACTCTCAGTTTGGTCTAGCCAGCCAGGGCTGTTAATCCCCCAAATCATGGGTAGCTAAACTGTCCCATGAGCTGCTTCTCGGCATCTTTTTGCCAACAAAGCCCACATACTTAACCTTGGCTGCTCAGAGCCAACTGCCTGCCTCTTCAGATTTTCCGTATAGGCACCCTTCTGATCCTCCCGCTCTCACTGCAGGGGAGCTTGTACATAAAAGCAGATGGGAATAATAGCATCTGCCTCTTAGTGCCATGTGTTTGAACTTTGAAATTGTTTCTTTTATTAATCTTCAGCTATTACCATAGCCCCACTGACTTTCTACCCAGCAGGATGCATATTATTCTGGGCCTGCAACTGGGCTGCAGCTAGGATAGAGTTAAGAGTCCGTAGACAGCAAAAATGCCACTCTGCCCCAGGATAAGGCTAAAACGAGGCCTTCTTTATTTCTGTTCCCTAGGGCGATGTCCAGCCCAACCAGTCCAGACTTTTCACAGGTAGCAACATCCACAGAAGGGGAGGCACACGTGATAGAACAGAACCAGTCAGAGAGGAGGTTTCTGACGGCCGGAAACTGGTGCCTCAGGTTAAGGGAGAATGGCTTGAAGCCTTTTAAAATATCTGGGCACAATCCATTTCAGACCAGTAGGTTCTAGATGTGATCTGGTGTTTGTTTTTTTTTATGGCCTCCAGGGCTCCCAGAGATGTAATAAAGGCCAAAGCCTTGTTCAACACAGTTCTGGTCAGGCCATTATCCCAGTTCCCCTGGCAGAGAGGTTTGCAGGGAGCTATTTAAAATATTTTCTGGTCCCCAGAATGCGTGTGTTTGGGAAGGTGGTGCTTCTGTGCCGTTCTGTACCTAAATAGGCTAAAAAGGTTTGTTTGATTTTTGCCATTTCTGGATGGAATCTCTCCGATCCCTAATTCAGGTGGTCAGACTCAAGATTTCTTGTATTCTCTGGACCTTCAGAATACTTACCTGCATATTCCCATAGCTCCATGGGATTACAGGTACTTCAGCTTTGCCCCAGGGGAACGGGACTTTCAGTACAAAGTTCTCCCCTTTAGCCTTGCCTCAGCTTTAAGAATTTTCACCAAGGTTTATGTGATCCTCACTGAAACCTGAGAGCTTAGGGTCTGTTGGTCTTCTCGTATCTGAATGACATCCTCATAAGGGCTCAGACTTATCTGGAATGTTGATGGACTTGCAGTGGGGTGATATCTCCATTGGGTTATCAGCTGGGTAGCACTTGGAGTCTTCTCAGGATATCTTTTCCCAAAGCTGGAGATTTGTTAACTCAACCAGCAGACTGTAGGGCTTTGCATGCAGATTGTAGGTCTCAATGATAATGCCCTGGTGTTAGGGTTTTGTATGTTTGTGGACCCCTGGGCTGACAGGACCGATGGTACCACCCACAGGGAGGAGCCCTGTGAGTCTCACCGTCGGGAGGCATGGTCTCGGTAGGCTTCAGACACAGCTGTGAAATAGAGTCTTTATTAGAGAGAGAGAGAGAGACACAGCCCGAGGAGTGGGTAGTGCAGAGATAAACACAATGTTCGTGGGATGGGGTATACCCAGAGGGAATACCTCCTTGTAGCAATCCGGTAATGGTCTGCAGAGCGGGGTACACCGATAAGATCCTCTCATAGAGATGGCTTGGTAGGGGTCTGCAGCACAGGGTACACCAGCGGGGTTCCTCATGTAGATCAGGAATGGTAGTGGCCCGCAGCGCGGGGAGCGCCAGAGGATTCCCTATGTGCGTGCCTATGTGATCTCGGGGTCAAGATGGCAGTCTGCAGCACCCACGCCATCCTGGGAACGCCAGGAGGGTCGGCGGTAGCTGGCGGAGGCCGCCACTTTTCCCCAATGGAGTCATAGCAGAAGAGAGAGAGGTGAGCGGAAGTGGTCGCAGCCGTCTGCGACCAAAGGGCGTAACACCTGGGACAGTCAGAGCCATCCTTAGGGGAAAATCAGGGCGATTTCTCCTGAGGCCCTGTAATTTGAGTGGCCTTGTTTTGCCCATCGTTATATTCCACTTCTGTACCCTCTTCCTGAAACAAAAGTTTGACCCAAAGGATTTTACAGTGGGCAAATACATCATAACAATAATACAATATATCAATGCAATACAATAATATATCAATTTCAGTAAAATACGATAATACATCAATATCTAGAGTATATCCTTAAACTATAAAGACAATAATACAATAGTACATTAACAGTCTGGATTTGTATCTCACTGCACCCCACTCTCACTAGGGAGGGCTAAGCCACAGATCCATCTGCTGTGATAATTAAAATGATCAAACAACCACTAAAACAAAACCTCTTGGGAGAGACTGAAGCAAGTGGAGAGAGGAGGGAGCGCCAGCTCCAAGGTCCTCCAGGTTCTCCTCCTCCCCCCAAGCCATCGTGATGTCATTTGCCAGTGCCAGCCTAGTACTTAGGCATCCATGCTGCAGTGCATGGCCGCCAGCATCCCACCGGCTGATGAAACCTTGCATCCCTTCGGCATGATGGGGAAAAATAGGAAAAGCAAAATCTTGGCAACTTCTCCTGCTCCTGGGACCATTCGAGGGCTGATGGATGCCCATCTTCGGCGCTTAGGTGAGTCGCCACGATTGGACTGTAGTCCTGAAGCTTCTCTTTCAGAGGTTTCTCTAAGTCCAGGCATAGTTCAGCCCCCACCTCAGCCAATGGGAACTGTGGCCATAGACTTGGTACAAACAGATATTTCTTTGTTACAACCAGAACATTCAACTCCCAAGTTACTACAGGAATGGCTCTGCCAGTCTGGTCTTATCCTCTGTGGATTCACCTTAATGTTTGGTAATTTCCTCTACCTCTACTTTCTAGACTTCCTTTACCAGCTATAATATCCCCAACTGGGGTGAATCCTATGGAAGTGGAGAACCTAGACTTGTTACATTGAAGGATATCTGGAAAAGTGTGCCCAAGTTGGATCAAACATTATCCCAGACTGTCTCCCAACTTTCATATTTCTCCTCGGAAACAAGGGCAAAACTTGAGGAACAGGATAATCGTTTCAATTCCCTTGGTAATACTATTTCAAATCTTGGTGTTTCATCCATCAAAGATAGTTTGATTTATACATAATTGTTTAGAAGCCTTAGAAAATTCTATGCATTCAAAGAACCTTCAGTGAAACCTATGGAAATGTTTAAAAAATATCTTATAGATATTTTATGACATACAGAAGATCAAACACCAATTGTTTTGAAAATATATTACTTGCTGAGGCAAAGAAGGTTAAATAGGGAAGGTGAGGCACTATCATTATCTGAGCAAGAGAGCCCTGATATATCATCATTTTTAGAAGTTTCTATTGATATAATACCTACTAGGGCCACCTTAATTGTATCATTTAGTTTAGGGAAAGATAAGGATGCTGTTTTCTACAAGTATTGTCAGAGTAAAGATTTTGCTTTTTGTGGAAATAAAATACAAGTTTTTCCTGCTGTCTCTTCCAAGAAACAAATGAGAAGGAACCAATTTCTTTTTTTGAAACAGAAGGTGGACAATATTGGAGCCACCTTCTTCCTCAAGTTCCCATGTAAATCCTAGTTTCTTTTCAAAATAATAAATTTGTATTTTATGATCCATAGCATTTGGAAGTATTTATTTCTGATAAGGGCTAGTAATGGTCTGGAGAAGAGATCTAGGGATATGGGATTTGCTGGACCTTAACTCTACCCTCTTTTTTCTCCATTTCTCTCTGTCATGTGAAGGATGTTTATTTCCTTTTGTATTAATCACCTCTTGAAAATGTGGGCTCAGTAGATTGGAGTTTCTATGGAGGAAGTATGACTTCTTGCGTGTTGTTTTTGTACTGTTTGTACATTTCTATATTTTCTTTGTATTTTGTTTTTTAATTATAGAAATTTAATAAATATTAAATTGTTAAAAAAAAGCCACATAACTCAAGCCCATCTAACATCCCCAGTTGAACAGATAATAGCTCCAAACCCCCCCCCCCCTAAATCACACTTTTGCCACCAAAGGTGGACTCAGATGGATAAAAAGTCTTGTTGAACCTTGTCCACCCCGTGAGTTGGTTGAAGTCTGCACCTTGTTGCACAGCACGCAGGTTTTTACCTGCATTTTAGTACAGGTGTTCCCAGAGCAGGGTTAGGCCAGGGGAGGCAAGAACGCATGTAGGGTTGCCACCTGGCTCCTTGACATAAGGAACAGGCTAATGCAGCTCGGGTTTTACCCCATTGTATGCAGGGACTTGTAGTTCTGATTGTCCCATGGATTTACCCAAAATAAATTAGAGCTGCAATTTCCTGCATGCGGTAGGTAAAACCAGAACTGGACTAGCCTGTTCCTTGTGGCATAGAACTAGGGTGGCAAGCCTACAATGTATCCGTTGATGATAATGCAAGTGGAAATTGTAGGGTGGCCACATTTCTTGAGCAATTTCCAAAGAAAAGGTAGGTGGAGAACTCGTGTAAAATCTAGGGGCTTTGCAGCTGCCTGCACAATTTTGCAGATTGTTCCCTCCATGTGTCAGCCTCTCAGATTTCCTGCTCGTTCTGTTCTTCATGCTTTATGGTGCATTCAGACCTTCCCAGAGGTGACTGGAGAAGCTCAGCATGGACGTAGATTTCCTTCTCCCAAACCTTGATATTCTTGCAGATGCAAGATTATTTTTTGACAGCTTACCTTTTTTTTTTTTTTTGATCCTTAACAATTAGAAGCATTTGTGAAAAGACATTGCTCTATCAACTTTAGAGGACTGATTAACTTTATTTATGTCTGGCTTTTCATTTTAGCTGGAATGCATAGCCCTTTTATTTGGTTTTCCTTTATTTTAAATACTTATCTTCCCTTCCCCCTATAATAGACTTTGATTTTCAATTTTCTCTCATTCCCCTTTTTTTGGGGAAAGCCAATACTTATCCCTGAGCATAAGCAGCACGAGCTGTTTCAGCTATTTGGGATCCTGCCAGGTACTTGTGACCTGAATTGGCCAGTGCTAGAAACAGGATGTTTTTGTCCTAGTGTCGCAATTCATATGTTCATTGTGTTAATTTGATATATAAATTGTGCAGAATTTTGCTGAATTAAAAAAAGAATTTTCCCCAGAATTCCCTCAGAAGTATAAAATTGTAGGGATATGCAAAGGAAGTATTTTATTTGATGATTTTTTTTAAGTAAAAGTTTTATTGTTGTCATTAAGTAAAAAAAATAACACAGCCAAGATATACAGAATGAAGAAAATCAATAAAATAACCTGAACTTGAAATGACAAGTGTTTTACAATTATTTCCCCAAACCCTCCCTCCAGCCCTTCTTCTTTCAACAGAATCCAGAGAATCAATAAAGGATAATAAAAACATACGACGCAAAACACAATCCCTAAGATCCATCTCAAAAGCCTCATGTATTACAAAAAACCCCCAAAAACATATGAAAATAAAGCTGGGCACCCTTCCGTAGCGAAACAAATTAGTGACTCCAAAGCAAAAAGATTAAATACCAAGGCACGTGAATAGACCCCATGTGTTAGAACCAACACTGAGCATGTTCCCTCCAGCGCACACGGGGTCCCCAAACGAAATTACATTACAGCTGAACTTTATCAGAAATAGGGCCGGATTTTAAGACGTACATGCGGGTGTACATTTGTGCGCGCAAATGTATGCCCGATTTTATAACATGCGCGCATCCAGGGCCAGCGCGCACAAGGGGGTGCACACTAGTGCACCTTGTGCGCGCCGAGCCCAAGGGAGCCGCCGATGGCTTTCCCCATTCCCTCCGAGGCTGCTCCATCCTCGGAGGGAACTTTCCTTCCGCCCCCCCCACCTTCTTCTCCCTTCCCTTTCCTTCCCCTACCTTCCCCTCCCACCCATCCCCCAGCCCTACCTGTGTGCCGGAGCGCGATCCCCCAGCCTAGCGGCTCTACGGAGGCCTCTGGCCACGCCCCCGCCTCCGCCCTGCCCCGGACTGCCCAAGCCCCGCCCCTTTTTTCAAGCCTCGGGACATACGCGCGTCCCGGGGCTTTGCTTGCGTCGCTGGGCCTATCAAAAAAATAGGCTCGGCGCGCGTAGGGCTTTTAAAATCTGCCGCATGATCTCAGAAATAAGAATCATCACTCGCTGCTAAAACAAAGAAATAATGTGACAGTCCCACCAGATATGGAAGAAAGATCCTATAAGAGTACACCCTCTCCAACAGAGACCACTAAGACTTGGCTATATGTGTAGTTTTTCAGGTGTATAATACCATCTATATAGCATTTTGTAGTTATTTTCCATTATTAAGGATGAGACTGAAAATTTGCTAATCTTGGGAAAAATAACATTCCAGTCCTCCTCTGAAATCTCACACCCCAAGTCCTTTTCCCAAGCTCGGATAGGAGCGGACTTATCCTTCAATTTAGAGTTCAACAGCATATATATTTTAGATACAAATCTTTTCATTTTACCCGCCTTAGCACAAAAGCCCTCAAAAAGAGATTTTCCAAGTTCTAAATGAGATCCCACCTTGGTACTAAATAGGAAGTCCTATAATTGTTGATAAGTGAGGAATTCAGATTGAGGAAGTTTGTCTGCCAATTGTAAAGTATTACATGAAACCAACCTACCCGCCTCCCAAAAATGTTCCAGATGAAAAATTCCACAATCTTTCCAAGTTTTGAAAAGATTACAAGGGGATACAAGGAGGAAAAGGAAATGTTGTGAAATAAATATATGGAATAAAAATACTACCTTGACCCCCATGAATTTAGTTTTCCACATTTTCCATACATTCAGGGTATTACGGGTACTTGATGCCACCATGCGTGTCGCGGCTGCCAAAGAATAGCCAGTAAGGGCACATTATTCATCCGTTATAATCCAATGCTTAGTAATATAGAGATTGTGCTAATCAATCACTGAGCGAAGTTGGGCGGCAGCATAATACACAGGAAGTTCGGTACTCCAAGACCACCATCACTTTTAGATTTATACAAAACCCATCTGCATATCCAGGGAGGCAGTCTTTTCCAAACGAAACTAAAGAGTTTCTTTTGCCAGGATTTTAGCAAGCTATTTGATATAGGAATTGGCAAAGTTTGGAACAAATAGAGCAGTCTGGGTAAAACCTTCATCTTCACAACTGCTATTCTCCCCAGCCAGGAAAGAGATAACGATCCCCTTTTTCTAAATCCTGTCAAATATTCTCAAGCAGAGGGGGATAGTTTAAGACGAATAAATCTTTCAGGTGTTTACCTAGGTAAACATCAAGGTACTCAAGCTTACATGAGGCCCATTTAAACAGATGTTTCAAACGACGAGATGACTCTGTGCCCTGATCACAGGAAATATTAAGAATCTCGGACTTTTCCCATTAACCATAAAGCCAGACATCTTACTAAAATCACCTAACTCTCTTTTCTACAGCCGTCAAAGAGATATGGGGATCAGTAATAGTAAACATGATATTATCAGCAAAAAGAGAAAGCTTGACTACCTGTTTACCCAGCTGAAAACCAGAGATGAGTTGATTATTTTGAATTTTAATAGCCATGGGTTCAAGAAAATAGCAAACAGCAGCGGGGATAATGGGCAGCACTGGCGAGTACCTCTTTCTACTAGAAAAAAATCTGAATACCCTGCTAATTTTAATACAGACCCTTGGCCGATCATAAAGTTTGTGAATCCAGGATCAAAAGGTCTTGCCAAAACCCATTTTCTCTAGAGTGTGAAATAAAAATGGCCAATGCACCATATCAAATGCTTTTTCAGCATCAATAGAGAGAAAAATAGAAGCTATATTTTCTCCATGAGCCCACCACATTATATTCACTAGTTTACGCACATTGGCCCCCGCCATTCTCCCAGGTAATGAAACCCGCCTGATCTTGATATTTAAGTTGCACAATAAATTTACTAAGTGGCCTATTAATATCTTGGCTAAAACTTTGAGATCTACAGACATCGATCGGGTGCCAATCTTCCATAAGTTCTTTTAATGTTTCCCTATGATAGTGAGCCACTGAAGAAAAGCCCTGTGAAGTATCTAGAGCAGGGGCTATAGCCAAATTAAAATCTCCACAAAGTATCAAGGTACCAGAACAAGAAGTAAGTAATAGCTGATGTAGGTTCTTAAAAAATATCCCTTGATCTTTGTTAGTGTGTATATATTAACAGAAATATATGGAATACCATTGACCAAAATCTGTGTTAACAAATACCTACCTATCGGATCTTTAACACATAGTTTACAATCGAAAATAAAACCCCTAGAGTACATAATACTGACATTCGTATACTTGGTGCCTTTACAACTAGGAGTGAAAAACAATGGGAAAATTTAGAAGAATGAAGCAGGTACTCGTACCTATTCTTTAGGTGGGTCTCCTGGGCAAATATTATAGCCACCCGAAGATTTTCCATTTCTCTGAAAAACATATTTCTCTTGAATAGGGAATTGAGTTCCTTAGTATTAATAGAGGCTATTTGAAAAGAGGACATTTTGCATATATAAGTATATGAAAAGAAAACCAATATAAGCCCTGAAACAACCCACCTATACTCTGAGCAAAAAAAAAAAGGAGAACGGGATAAGCCTAAATTAGGGGAATCCAAGCCAATAATCACACCCACATCTAGCAGTGAAAAAGGGCAGAGAACATGTGGAGTCAGATGCCTTTAACATAAGCAATGCTACCAAGAAGTGATATAAAAGAGTAAAAACTCTTATAGAAGGGCTGAAAGGTACCCCCACCCCACCTTCCCCCCAAAAAATACCCCCGCAGAGAACTAAACAGTTCTGCTGAAACCTCCCCGCAGATCATCCACGCCTTCTCCCATCAATGTTCATCGAGGTGGTGACACTCCCCCCACCTAGAAAAAGAAAACTGAGAGCAATATGAAGAAAACAGAATAAAACATCAACATCACATGGAGCAGAGAGATAAGCAGTTAACAAATATAGTACTGTGGTAATATGAAGAAACCTCTGATCAGAGAATAATTGTTTGATGGGAACAATAGAGAAACCCATCAAACAGAGAAAGTCAGATAATGTTATTTGCAGTTGAGGTCCCTCCTGTGTGCCTCCTCAGTCTGCTATTGTGTTTACCCACGCGTTGCCATTTTGGAAGTGCTTCCCTCGAATGAAGAAACTTTAGCTGGTTTCGGCAGCTGTGGAGAGCCAACAAATCCTCGATCCTTAAGGATGGAGATGGCGTCGGCCGCGGGGCGGATCTTGGATGTCATTCCATCATTAAAAAAGGATAAAGCCAAACGGATGTAGCCATCTGTATTTGATGTTTCCTTTGCGCAAAAGAAAGCTGCAGCTTTTCGCAGTTCTTGTCTATTCTGCAAAGTGGCTTGCGATAAATCAGCGTAGGCTGCTATTTCTTGTCTTTCCCATGTCCAGGTAAGCTGCTTTCTAGCAGCTGTGGCCACTCTTTCTTTTACTGAGAAATCATGAAAACAGACTATGGTGTCTCCAATGCGATTGTTATTAGGCCCACCAGGCGCCCGATGGGCTCTGTCTAGTTTAATATCAGGAGAATCACTCTCACCATCAGGAGTGGAAGTGGCAAGAAGGTGTTTACAGATGCACACTATCAGTGCTGTGCAGTCTGCGTTTTCCGGTGATTAATGAAAGCCCCGAAAACGGAGATTTCCCCTCCCAGCGCGGTTCTCCAGATCAGGTAGTTTTTCTTTCATGAAGAGGTTTTCGTCTTGAAGCTCAGAGCAAACTTCTTGGAGCTGTTTAGCGGCCTCCGCCTGGAATTCCATCCGGTTATCGAAATCATCCACCCGATGTCCCAGGCTAGCTGTCTCTTCTTCAGTTTCTTCCATCATCCCCACTAATTCTCTTTTATAAATTTCAAGTCCTTTCTCAGGCTGCAAAACCAATTTCTGAATTTGGAGAGAGAAGAGAGGTCTGCCGAGGGAATATTCTGTGCGTCATTCGGGACTCGAGTCTCCCACGAGGCCTTCAGGGCTGCCGCCATCACAGCCCTTCCCATCCTCAGCAGTGGTACTTTTTTTGACATGAAAACTGGCAAAAATTTACAGATTTTCATTTAGCGGCCATCACACTTCCTGCCCGAAGCATTGTCCACCCAATTTGGTAAGAAAAATTTGCTCTAGAGGCTCCAGTTACTCACGATAAGCTAGGCAGGGAGAGGAGCTCCGTACTCAGGCATCCATCTCCCCGATGATGTCACTTCCTCCAGCCTTTGTTTGATTATTTTGTATGTTTGCTATCTTTTCGTCTGCCATGAACATGGTCTAGAGCAGGCTATTAATTTTGTGAATAAACAAATACAGAAATGATACTTTCCACTCTTGGACTGGTCCATCCATGGCAATTATTTGCCCGTCCTCATAATGACTAAAGAACCTTGGGAGATTTGCGTGCTTTGAAAATTCCTTCATTCCCATTTTCCCAGTCTTAGGGTGACTCAGTTAGTCTGCTTGTGCATTTGCTGTCCAGCAATGAGCCTGCCAGCGATTCACCTTGGTGCCTTCTCCTGTATCGTTCTGGCACTCCTTATGCCCCTGTCCTTGTGCACAGAACTGACCATCCTCGCCCTGTCTGATCCTCCTGTTGCCTATTCCACACCTTGAAATGCTCTCGGAGACAGACAAACTAGACAGACTGCTCTCACTGCTAAGATGTTTGAAGGCAGGGATTTTTCCTTGGGGGACTACTTCCCGTGAGCAGCTTGGTGCCAGACAGTAGCACCTCACCCTGTGAGGCTTACATCGGCGATAATCTGAACATGTAGGAGAAGACCCTTGTCTGTATCCATATTTATTCTGGACGGTCACCATGCCAAAGATTCTTCTACTTATTTGATGGTAACCCCAACGGATATTGCCAGGTGTGTCTGGGCAAAGGCCAATTGTGTATTAGCCAACACTTTTAACACAGTCGTATGAATCCTGACACCAGAGCTAACCTGTGCAGGGCCTGGGGCAAATCAGCCAGAGCAGTCCTGCCCCCGATACAGAGTGTATGTGTGTGTGTGTGTGTGTGTGTGTGTGTGGGGGGGTTACGACTGGAGCTTGAAGAATGGGGTGTGTGTATGGGGGGGGGGGCAATTCTGCAACTGCTGGATGCTGAGGTTTTCCTCATCACCATGCACGTCACTACAGTTCCTGGCCCACTGGTGCTCAGGACTGGAAAATTATATTAACACAGTAAAGAAGAGTCTTATCTGGTCAATAACAGGTTATGAACTTTTCCTCCAGGAACTTATTCAAACCTTTTTTAAACCCAGCTACACTAACAACCTTTACCACATCCCCAGGCAATGAATTCCAGAGCTTAATTGTGCATTAAGTGAGAGAGAATTTTCTCCATTTTGTTTTAAATGTGCTACTTACGAACTTCATGGAGTATCCCCTGGTCTTTTTAATTTTTGAAAGAGTAAATAACCGATTCACACTTACCCATTCTATTCCATTCATGATTTTTATAGATCTCTATCACACTCCCTTCAGCCATCTCTTCTCCAGGCTGAACAGCTCTAATCTCCTTAGTCTTTCCTCATAGGAGAATCATTCCATTCCCTTTATCATTGTGGTCGCTTTTCTCTGTACTTTTTCCAGTTCAACTATCTTTTTTGAGATGCGGTGACCAAAACTGCATTCTGGGTATTCAAGGTGGAGTCTCACCAAGGAGAAAGAGGCGTTATGACATTCTCCGTTTTATTCACCATTCCCTTCCTAATAATTCCTAACATTCTGTAATTGCTGTTTTTGAGAGATACTTAATTTAAAATCCAATAGGAAAAACAGTTATTAAAAAATGCTAAATTTAAAAAAATGTTTTGTGCATAATTCCCACAGGAGTACTGTAATAGAATAAGGCCCAATGCCTTCCTTCTCATTCTCTCTTTCCCTCCCAGCTTGCTCGCTTCCTCCCTCCCACAGTCTTGACTCCTCAGCACTCTTTCACCCCACCAAAGCTCGACTCCCCACAGCACCCTCTTTCTCCCTACTCATCCCCCAGCTCTCTCTCTTCACCCCTTTCCCAGTCTTGATCCCCCAGTTCTCGCTCCCCAGTCTAAACCTCATTGCCCCCCCCCCCCAGATCTTTCTCCCCCAGCTCTTTCCTCTCTCCCAGCCTCAACCTTCTCAATCTGAGGCTCAACCGTTTCCTAGTTCCCTCTCTCCAACCTCAGTTCCCCGCTCCAGCTCTTCCCCCCTTACCTTCCTCCTTCCCAGCATTAACCAAACTGCTTCTACTTGCTCCCTTTCCCTCTCCCAGGCTCCAGCCACTGCACTTACACACACACTCCCCCCCCACCACACACACACATACACCTTCACCCATTTCCCCATCTCTCTCCAGATTGATCTTCCAGATCTGTCCTCCAAACTAGAGCCCACCATTTGCTTGCTCTCTCTCTCCCTCTCTCTCTCTCGTCTCCTCACCTTTTCAGGTTCTACCCCCATACTGTTCTTCACAGGTTCAAACTCACTGCACTCACTCCACCTTTCCTAGCCCGGAAGGCTGCCGTCTCTTTCGAGGTCGTGCGGGCTGACGGACGCAACAGCCTTTTTTTTTTTCTGTTCTGCCCTTGCTTTGCCTTCTGGGGCCCATGTGGCCCGATGGGTGCCACAGCCTCCTCTTCTCAGCCCGGCGGGTGCCACAGGCTCTTTTTTTCCAGAGCTGCGCAGGCTGACTAGTGAATCAAATCCTTCCTTTCTTTCTTTTTTTGTAATGTGCTATTTATTAAGCAAGGTCAAGATCACAACAACAAGACACATACCAGTGTAAGAAGAAACACTAGTGCAGTAGAATTTTCCGTAACTATCAATTTCCAATACAAATTTGTGACATACAGGAAATATCTAATAAAGATATGTGACAATAAAACTCACCCATTGAACGCTGGATTTATTTTTACCCCTCAACTCCCCATCACATTACCCCCACCTACTCCCTATTCCCCTCCCCTATGAATCCCAAGACTCAATGGCTAACTGTGTGTACGAGTGGAACCCTAACTCACATATTATCCTCCATCAAGAGTCCAGGCCCTAAACTCTGAGCCTCCTGCCATCCTGATATATGTTGCCCGCATTCTTTCAAATCTTGGGAGGGTATCATGAAGATGTGCTGTCAATCTTTACATAGTATATAAGAGCATAAGAAATGCCATACTGGGTCAGACCAAGGGTCCATCAAGCCCTGTATCCTGTTTCCAACAGAGGCCAATCCAAGTCACAAGTACCTGGCAAGTACCCAAACATTAGATAAATCACAAGCTACTATTGATTATCAATTAACGTAATAGCAGTTTATGGATTTAACCTCTAGGAACTTATCCAAACCTTTTTTAAACCCAGTTATACTAACTGCTGTAACCACATCCTCTGGCAATGAATTCCAGAGCTTAAACATGCGCTGAGTGAAAAAGAATTTTCTTCAATTTTATTTTAAATGATCTACTTGCTAACTACATGGAGTGCCCCCTGGTCCTTCTATTATCTGAGAGAGAAAATAACCGATTTACATTAACTTGTTCAAGTCCTTTCATGATTTTATAGACTTCTATCATATCCCCCACCCCCGTCAGCCGTCTCTTCTCCAAACTGAAAAGCCCTAACTTCTTTAGCCTTTCCTCATAGGGCAGCCGTTCCATGCCCCATATCATTTTGATCGCCCTTCTCTGCATTTTCTCCAGTGCAGTTATATCCTTTTTGAGATGCGGTGACCAGAACTGCACACAGTATTCAAGATGCGGTCTCACCATGGAGCGATACAGAGGCATTATGACATCCTCCATTTTATTTTATTTTCCATTCCCTTCCTAATAATTCCTAACATTCTGTTTGCTTTTTTGATTGCCACAGCACACTGGGCCAACAATTTTACACACAATGTTAAGTTCTATCTTAGGAGTTACCACCCAGGAAAGAGATTTAGGCATCATAGTGGATAGTATACAGGTTTGCCAGTCTAAACTGAACATTGATTTTCTGAGGAGTCTCAGGTTTACGCCACCAAGCTGCCAGTTCACATCTCGCAGCCACAATTATGAATTGAGTCAGGCGGCAAAACCTCTCATTGACTGTGCCCAAATCTATAGAAAGTAATAATAATCTAGGGTTTCTGGCATCCTGCGATCTAAAAAATGATAGCCAGGATCATATTTCAATAATCAATTTAGCACATTCTCACCAGATATGATAGTAATGCCCCTTCTCCCCAAACTGGCGCCAGCATCGGTCAGATAACATCGGGAACATCCTAGCCATTCTGACCGAAGTGACATACCATCAATAAAGCAATTTATAACCATTCTCTACTATTCCTGAGAAAATTAAGCTCATCCCAGTCATTAGATAACATAAGTCCCAATTAGCAAGCTCCAGTTGCAATTGCATATCCTTTTCCCAGGCTAACACATGTTTTAGTTTCTTAGTCATCTCACCCAACAACAACGCATATATTTTAGCGATTACCTTACTCTCTTTATCCATTCTACAGCAGTAGACTTCAAACATGGATTTACTTCTTGGAAGTTCTTTCAGTGCCCCCTGAGACTTAACAAATGATAACAATTGAAGGTAGGCGACTCTATCTTTCTCTGCTAATGGCTACAACTGAGAAGGCGTATCAAATGAATATACTGATCTCCCATCTCACACCTGCTTCAGCCATTCAATCTCCACTCGCCTCCAGGAGTCTACTGTAGACTTCTCCATCACCTGGGGGGGGGGGGAACGATTTATTGAATAAAAAGGATGAACGGGACCAGATTGAAGAGTCCCCTACCAACTGTTTTCTGTACCTCGCCCAAATTGCAAGTGCGACCTGGGAGAATGGGGAGGCCTTCTTCAGGCTTCCATTAGTGCTATCAATTTTCCAGACTCCATACTCCATGGAGGGTAAACCCACAAAATCCTGCTCCATCACAGTCCACATTTTGCGTTTAGACTTACAGTGCCATTCAAGTAAAGCTCTCAGCTGGGAGGCAGCATAATAAAGAGTAAGGCTGGGAACTTCCAAGCCCTCCTGATGCTTAGTATGATACAGGACTTCCCTCGCCACTCTTGGTGGTCTCCGCTTCCAAATAAAGAGCTTTCTCTGCCAATCCTACAGAAACCCTATCGATTTAAATATCGGGAGGGTTTGAAAAAAATAACAGAATCTAGGCAGCATATTCTTCTTAATAACATGAATTCTACCCAACCAAGACAGATATGGCCGCTCCCACTTCTCCAGATCAGCAAATATTCCCTTCACCAATGGGCCATAGTTAATATCAAATAATTTCCCTAAATCCGCCCCTAACCTAACCCCTAGATATTTCACACTCTCTCCAGCCCATTTGAAGGGTAAACTTTCCTTCAAGCCAATTACTACCTCTCTCCCAAGGGTGAAATTGTTCCCCTCAGGAATAACTCTCTGCTGGTGATGCTGCTATGGGTTTTAGCAAAGAGTAAGAGCAAGTAAAGCAGAGATGACTCTAATACTGGTCCAGTCATCCATGATTTCCAGAACTGGACAGAACAGATTAAGGACCCTCAGCAAAACCCAGAGTATCTAAATCCACATGGTTTAGAAACTGAGAGGAAAAGACTGAAGTGTAAAGGCTACTCTGACAGAGTCGTCTCTGTTAGCAGCTATGAAAGCATCTACAAACAGACTCTGTTACATAGTTTGGAAATAGTGTGCAAACTGGTGCAAGAACAAACATGTTACAGACTCAAAGTCTTCTGTAAGCAACTTTTTGACATTTTTGCTTCAAGGCCTGGAGTTAAGCTTAGCCATGAGCACACTGTGGGTATGTGTGGCTGCCATTCCCTATCTTGGAGGCATATATGATAGAATACCTCTGTTTTCATATCCTGATATGAGTCCAGATGTTTTAGGGCAGTAAAGCTTCAATGATGTAAGGTAACGAGGCTACTACTTTCTCAGAGTCTGAATGTTGTATCGAATGCTCTTATGGAGCCATGGCTTGAACCCCCGGATTCACCCTCTCTATTTTTTCTCTATCAAGGTAGCATTTTTGGCTGCAGTTTGCTTAGCAAGAAGGCTGCTGAGTGAATTACAAACCTTGTCCTCAGCAGCTGTGTTTATTTAGTTGTTTCCAGATCAGGTTGTACTGAGAAATGTTCAGTTCTGTTCTTAAGATTAATTCTGCTCGCCACATTAACCAAGAGATTGTTCTTTCCCTGTTGTCTCTAAACACAAAATATTCTTTCATTCTTTATACATTAAGAGCTCTGAAGTTTTATTTAAAGAAAATTTACATTTTTCAGGAAATCGGAGCAACTCTCTGCACTTTTTGGTGCTGTAAGACAGCAGAAAAGGACCAAATGGTCCATCCATCCAGTCTGCCCAGCAAGCTTCTTATGGTTGTAGTATCTGCCGCGCTGTGCAGGTTACCCCCATGTTTCCCTTAAGGGTAGCAACTGCCGCTCCTTACAGTTATCCATTCCTGTTTGTGGCCGTTTTCTGTGCTCCTATTCCACGCCCTCTCTCCGTGAAAACTGAACAGAAATGTTTGACAAGCAACTCTGCCTTCTCCTCGTCAGCCTCTCCATATTTCAGCCCTAGACAGATGTGCTGTGGCGTTGCCGAGGCTCACAGAACAGCACGCAGGATCCTTCCAGGTCACCTGTGAGCGAGCTCTTCCAGAGCAATATCCCACCTTCTGCACAGGAAAGGCATTCGCTTCTGTAGAGGTGGACCATAAAGCAGCCATGCAGGGGGCCTTGTTCATACCTTCACAAAGAGCGACAGAGCGGGCAAATGGGCATCAGCAGGTGTGGCCTTTGGGAGATGGGTTCCCCAGGCTGCTCTTAATGCCATCCTATAAGACACTGCTGTGCTAAATGCTATCGGTTTGCACTGTCGGGAGATTGTAGGAGAATAAGAATTTTCCTGTCATCGGTCTCCTTTCTATTACCACTTAAAATAGTCAGAACCATCCCACCCAAATTAATCTTTTAACTTTGATGGTGTTTTGAAGGATTGCATTCTGTGGGGAAAAAAAACAATTAGAAACATAGAGCAAGACCTTTTTTTTTTTAGATATATTAGTGACAGGAGGAAGTGCAGATAATGCGATTCTAAGGCTCAAAGGTAAAAGGGGAGGGATATGTAGAGGCTAACTAGAGTTGCTCAACAAATATTTCTGTTGAGTTTTCATTGAGAGAGGGGCAGAAAACTGCCACAAATAGGAAAGGAAATGGGGGAGACCCCAAAACAATTTTCGGAAGGCTGTGTTCATGAAGAGCAAGCAGGACTGAAAGTAGATAAAGCCATGGGGCCCAGGTGAGATGCATCTGAGGATATTAAGGCAAATTTAGGGAAGTTCTGACAGGTCCACTCTCGCACCTTTTCACTGTTTCTTTAGCTTCAGAAATAGTTTCCAAGGACTGGAGACAGGTAGATATATCACGGAGGCAGTATCATCTCCCTTTTCCAGCAGGCTCTTCTTCTTCCTTATGCATCCTTCTGGCTTTTACCTTCACCACATCCACCTGCTTGTCAGGTACCATAATCCCCAGATCCTGCTCTCTTGTTTTGTGTACAGAAACATTTCACCCCTATACTGTACTGCTCTCTTGGATTGTTTTGTTTCTTTTTGCAAGGAGCTAGGAACCCTTTGAGATATATTAGTGACAGCAGGAAATGCAAAAGTGGGGTTGTAGTGAAAGGTGAATTGGGTTTTGTAATCTTAAGCCTTGCTGGAGAAGTGTTCAGACCGGGAAGGCCCGCAGGAAAAAAAAAAAAAAGGAGCTTCAGGGACAAGAAGTGTCATAAAACTATTTTATGTGGGCTGCAGGTTTATTGCCCTCCCGGAGAGGCAGCCACCCCTAAGGTCCTGACAGTTATAGGCATTGATAGTAAGAAAATTCTTGTTCACAGCTGGCGCCAGCCCAGCAGGAGTCTGGGCAGTACACAGTGGAGCTGCGGAGGGGAGCAACTGGCTTTGGCTTCAGCCTGAGAGGAGGCAGTGAATACAAGATGAGAATTTACGTCCTGGGATTGCTGGAAGGGGGCCCGGCGGAGAAAAGTCGGAAGATACAGGTGACAGCGACCGAATGTGTGTCTGTGTGGCTGTGTGTTCCTGTGTCAGGATGGGGATTCCAGCAGAGGGGGAGCTTGAGCATGCAAGTCAGAGTGACCTGTATGCCTGCCCACCTGGCTATTTGGGTATCCATGTGTTCCCGTACCTGGAAGGGGGCCAAGCTGAAAAGAGCTGGAGGATGCGGGTGGCTGAGTGTGCATGCTTTTCTCTGGCAGAGCGGAGCAGAAAGATACGGATGAAAGGTGTATCTCTGTATGTGCATTTGTGTATGTACTGTGTGTTTATTCTGCATCTGGACGTGAACCCAGTTGAGAGGAGCAGAAAAGTGCAGGCAAGGGCACCAGAATCTTTGTGTGTGGGTGGGGGGGGAGGACTAACAACCTCCATCCAACTCCCTCCCGCCATGAACCTCATTTATCCTGGCTAATGGAGCTTGTCCTGGGCCCCCAGGCCCAGTGGCAGTGACAGTAGCAAGCAATGAGAATGGGGACTGGGCTAGTATTTACTTACAGGTCCCCGTCTCTCACACGGAAGCCAGAGGGGGGCGAGGCCTATGAACACACACACACACACTTTCCCATGATTTAGGAGAAGCGAGGTCCCTCTGCGGGGGATGGGCCTTCCTGGAAACTCTCCTGATTTGGCCCGGAGGCTCCGGAATTGTAAGGTAATTGCAGGGTCTCTGGGCTAACACCAAAGACCTCCGGATCCTGCTGCAGAAACTAGAAGCGGGCCCCAGAAGAAATCAGCTGGGCCATGTGAGTGGGAGGCAGGAGGAGCAACGTTGGTGCGCGTGCGACAGAAAAGGAAACAAGGCAGCACTGGCCCGCACCCAGTGGCTGAAGAAGGTAGTAATCCAGGTGGCTGCATGGGCTTGACGGAGAAGGCTGCTGCCTTGCGGGGATGGAAGAAAGAAGCTGCTAACGTTGGCAGGTTCAGGACGGTGGGGGGAGGCGAAGGAAGGAGGAGGAGGCTGCTATCAGTGGGCCTGTTGCAATATCATGCATGCAAAAAACATGCATCCAACCTGGAAGCACGCACACCCCCTTTCTTGGGCCCTTGATGGAATACTCAAATGAGCTGGTGCGCTAAAAGGCACGCCCAGTGGATACATCGCCCTGGTGTCTGTCGCTAAATTTTCTGAGCATCCGTTTTCCTAACCCGTGCACGGCCACCAGGTTAGGAAAATGGACCCTCGTAAATTGAGCTCCCCTTTTCCTAACCTGACCGCTATCAGTTTTTTTTTTTCACGTTGCAGCTTTCTGTGGTTCCTCCTGCTTAGTATCGCAACAATATTAAGTAGCAGGAACCAGAGAAAAGCTGTATTTTTCTTGCTTTTCTGAGCACGGTTTGGAGTGCCTCAAAACTTAACGCCAGCTCTGGGCTGGCATTAATTTTTAAGGGTTAAAATGTTCGCGTCAGGCGCACATTTTTGTTTTACATCGGGGGGGGGGGGGGGGGGGTACTAGCTAATGGCCTCATCAACATTGCATTTGCATGTGATGAGCGCTATTAGCTACGCGCCGGCATGGACACTCGTTTTGGATGCGCTGATCCCGATACTGCATTGGACGTATGTCTAGCGCATCCAAAACGCGCATCCAACCTTGTGTTTAGCGACGTGCTGAACTCAGCGCCCGACACTGCATCGGCCCCAGTGAGAGCAGGGGAGGAGGAAGGAGGAGGAGACTGCTATCGATGAGTTGGGGGGGAAGAGAATGAGTGCATGTGGGAATGAGAGAGAGAGACCAAAGTGAAAGTGTGAGTTTGCAAGTGTTGTATAGAAGAGGGAGAGAAGTGAATGAGTGAGCCCGTGAGGGAGTGTGTATGGGAGAATGAACACATGAGAGTGTGTATGGGAGAATGAGCATGTATGTGTGTGAGAGGGAATGGGTACCTATGAGAGAGAGTTTATGTGCATACAGTGCATACAGGGAAAGCAGAGTGAAGGAGGAAGTGGAACAAAGAGGTCCTTGAGAGGGGATGAAGGAGGGAGTGGTCTAATGTTTCTTTTATTAAACAGTGGTGAGGCTAGGGTGGCCCTGGCTCTGGTAGCCATGAGTAGCTCTGCTGAGTGCAGAAATTTGACAAGGCTATGGGCTTAATACTTTTTTCTCTATATTTCTGTATATCTGTGTAGCTCTGTGTATCTCTGGCTATGCAGGTACGTGTTAAGGTCCGTTTGTATCTAACTATGCAATTGTGTGTTTGTATAGCTAGTTTATCTGTATTTTTATAGCTATGTATTTGCAAGTATGTATGTACATATATGGGTGGATTTTTTTTCCTTTTGGATGAGCTGAGAGCATCTGGCATTTTGTGTAAGGACATTACCAGTTGGCAGGTCGCCTAATTTTTACCCAGCATGCAACTGACCTAGCTTCTTCCCAAACCCTTCAGAAAGCAGCGTTCCCCTAGATACAGACAGCAGATTCACGACACACCTAGAGAGACAAGCTGAATCTCACACCACCACCCACAGAGTTAGACAGCAGTCTCAGAGCACTCCAGGGAAGTTGGGAGACCATTGCAGTGCCTTCAGGTTCTGTATGTGTCATATGCTCTCGTTACATAACGCTGATATACCGTCCCTCGAGGTTTTATGGACGATACACTGCTGATCTGTATTAATGATGTAACTTACTGTCACTGTGTGTTACAGGGTTTGTTATGCTGTTATTACACAGGCTTAACAAGCTGTCAGTATATGTTACAGGGCTAGCATGTTATTGCTGCATGTTACAGGGGGGTGAGGTGCTCTCATCAGCCAGGTGTAACCTGCTGGCACTCCACGTTACAGGTCGGTGACCAGCTGATGGAGATAAACGGCAGGAGCACCAGCAGGATGAAACATTCGGACGCTGTGGAGCTGATCCGGTGCAGTGGCGCCACAGTCCGCTTGCAGCTGAGGCGAGGGAATGGTTTTATCCCAGACCATGGTGAGTGTGGGAGGTCTCAGCCCATCCCCAGCGACAGCTGTGAACTTTGCTCACTCACGCCTCTTCTTTCCTCTCTGCAATATTTTTTCATCATGTTTCCTTTCTTTCCTCTGCTTCTCCTTTTGCCTTCTCCTTTGTCTCTACTGTCTGCCTCTTTCACGCTTTCCCTCCCTTTGTCCGTTTTCTTTTGTTCTCTCTCGCTTTTTTTTTTTTTTGTTCTCTCCTTCGTCTTGTCGCCCTGGCCTTTCCCCCCTCCCCCCTCCCTCCCCACACCATCACAGGATCGGAGATCTTCAGCCTGTGTCTCTGTGTTATTAACTCCAGAAAGGGGGAACCCTGCTTCTATCTCATCGGGCGCTCAGACTATAAATGGTTTGTACTCCAGGGAATTGAGGGGATTCCTAAGGAGGAGGAGTCAGGGCAAAGCATGTTATCCTCGCAGAGGTTGGGTTATGATATCCTTGGGGATGAAACAGGAGGGGCAGGGGCTGGGGCAGGCCTGCACTTGCTGTTCCCGGGGAATGGTTCAGAAAGGATGGCGCTGGGGATATTGTCCTTGGGGGGGGGGGGGGGGGGGGGGGGGGGAGAAATGGTTCGGAAGGGGCCGAGGCTTGTTATGTTATCCTTGGGGAATGGTACAGGAGAGTCAGAGGCGGGCTTTGTTTTCCACAGGTGATAATGCTAGTGAGGAATGGGGCTTGGCGCATTGTCCCCAGGGGCTGGAACAGAAGGAGCGGGGCTGGGTATATTATCTCCGAGGGACAGGACTGGTGGGAAAAGGGGGGGGGGGCTGGGTGTTTTCTTGATGGATATTATGGGGTTGATGAAGTGTCTTTACTTGGAGTTTCTCCTTCATTTCTTTGCAGACAGTGAGCACAGCCACAGTTCCAGCACCGAGGTCCTACGAGAAGTGCGCGAGCCGGATTCAATGGCAGACCCGAGCAGCGGCCACCGGGGATGGGAAACCGGGTCCCCAGAGGAGAAGGGACAGTCGTCCTCCTCTGTTGGAATTGACAAGCGGGAGGCACCCCTGCAGTGCGGGTCGGCAGGAAGACAGGGTGGGAAGCATGAGAGCAGCCCTGTGAGGACGGCAGCGGGAAGCCCCTGTAGGAGCCAGAGAGAGGGAGAGAGGGGCAGAGAGCAGGGGAAGCTTCACCAGAAATCTGTCTCTCCAGCCTGGAATGAGGAGGCACTGCTGGGCGCTCTCACCAACCAGGCGGAACATCACAGGAAGTCCGCCTGCCCCCTGCATGGAGAGGAAATGCTGGCAGGCACGCTCATGAGCGGACAGAGGGGCGGCATCCCTGCAGTCACCCTGGAGCCCTGGCTCCAGCCAGCTCTTGTTCCGGGGCCCTGGCTGGTGCCCAGTAGGGAGCGCCTGCATCAGGCCCTGCGCAGCAGCCACGTGCCTGGCTAGCTGACAGCGGGTGGTGGCCGGCTGTATGGCCCCCATGGCTCAGGGGCTCGGCCTTCGCTCACACTGGCCCGTATGTCCTCTCACTGCTCGCCCTTTGCACACTTTGTTATCAAAAGGTTTTAATTATCCAGTAAACCCCAAAGCGGATCAGCTAAGTACAAGCCCTGGAAGATGTTCAGATTCGGCCTTGGATCTCTCGCTTACTCTCCCTTCACTTAAGCATTCTGGGACTTCCCCTGCTTCTGCTCATGGGAATGATGAGGGAAACCTATAAAACAAGGACTCACTGTGAGTGTCTCTCCGGACCACTGCCGCTCAGGGGAATCACGAGAGGTTTTACCAGTGCGGCGGCAGCAGCAGCAGCTTGAGAAAGGTTACGGGCAGATGTGATGATGGAAAGTGAGAGAAGCGGAGAGCACTACAGTGCCACAAATGGGGAAAATTCATGAAGAGAGCCAAGTAGGATTGCCAGCTGGCTCCAGATTCGCCTGACAGGTTTGATCCAGTCCTGGGTTTACCCCATTGCATGCAGAGACTTGTAGTGCTGATTTCCTTATTGCCGTCTCTAACAAAAATAAGACTTCCAAGTGCAATGGGGTGAATCCAGGATTGGATCAACCTTATCGGGCAAATTTGAAGCCGGCCAACAACTCTGGAGCCAAGCTGAGCCTTATCCCTCAGGGAGGGATAAGAGTCACAGGGTACCGCAAGCAAAAAAAAGAAGGATGCAGAGAGCATACAGACAAAATAAGCACATGAACACATACGCCAAATGGGTGTGCGCATGGGTGACATGGGCAATAGGCTTGCCACCTGGCTCCCAAGGCAGAAGGAACAAGCTGATCCAGTCCAACTTTACCCTATTGCATGCAGAAATCTGTAGTTTTTATTTTAAATTATGCACGTAAATCTGTTACCTGCTGAGAACGTGGGATTTATAAAACAAATACATTTCCATAGGTAAATCAATGGGTAATCAGAATTGCAAGTCCCTGCCGCATACCGTAGGGTCAAACCAGGACTGGCTTAACCTGTTCCTTATGACATGGAGTCAGGTGGCAACCCTAATAGGCAATGGATGTATTACTGTTCACATGCAGGTACTGGGTGATAGGCACAGACACGGCCCTTTTATGGATTCCCATGGATGCAGTGTCATGCAGGTGAACTTGCATTCCAGCTGCGATCTCTTTCTGCCTTGTCATTTCATTCCAGAAGCTGAACCCAGCCATTGCCGCAGTCCATCATAGCCCAGTATACCACAGGCTCTGAGCCATCTAATCTCCCTGGGCAGTGAACAGCCTCAGAAGTGGGGAGAAGGAAACGGGATTATGGTACAGTACCCATGTAACTGAAGCCACAAACAGGAGTGAGGACCCTAATGATTGGAGCCTGCAAGCCTCCCAGCAGGGACTCTTAGTGCTGATAACAATTTTGCCAGGGTTAGCAGAGCAACCCAGACCCTCCAACTGTCTCCCTCCCTCCCGTTATCAGTATCCCATTACATAGCTGCATACTTGGTTCTCCTCACCTCCTGCCCTGTCACACAGGCACAAGCTTGGGGGACCTCAACTCCTGCCCTGTTACACTGATTGATGTTCAGGACACTTCACTTCCTGACCTGTGACATAGGCACACACTCAGCACACCTCACCTCATGCCCTATCGGAAAGATGTACATGTTTGGCACACCTTGCTTCTTGCTCTGTCACGCAGATGCATGCTTAGGACACCTCACGTCTTGCCCTGTCACTGATGAATGCTTAGGACACCTGACTTGTGTGTGCCTTCTTTTTCAATTAATATGACAATCACTGATTTCGCTAAAGTTATAATACTTCATAGAAGATGTATTTAATATATATCTATATATATATATACACACACACATATGTATTTTTTTAACAAGTGCCATTAATAAATGTCTTTTGGAGCTGGTTGCTGCAGGCTTCTCTCTTGAGCTATGAACGGAGGCAGGGGAAACATATGTAGATGAGATACTGAGGTCAAAGCTGGCAGGCTTCTTCGGGGCATGGATTCTGCTTCAGGGAACTGGGGAAGGCTGAGAGAGAGAGAAGAAATGCCACTCGACACCTGGAGGATTTTGTGTCCTTGGAAGCAGTCAGTGCAAGACACAGCACGAAAGTGGCCTGTGATTTCAGGCACCACCTGGTAGTTCTTTGGCATTAAAAATGTGGATACAGCCTGGGCCTGATCCAGTAAGAGCAGATGTATGGATATTACATATGTGGGTAAAGCTTGATGCTCATCCCTTGGCATCAGAAGTGTGCGCTCCCCTTAGTACTGATCCCCTGTGAAATATAGTCAGAGCCTGGTGTTCCATCCTTGGCATTGGAATTAAAAGAATGCATGTTGCTGCTGCCCTAGAGTTAAGTGGGAGAAGAGCTTGGCATTGATTGTGGCACTGGAAACATGGGCATAACCTGGGACGGAGCCATTTGCGTTAGAAGCTGGTATTGAACCCCTGGAATCAAATGTTGGTACATCTGGTACTGATTACTTGCCAGAAGAAATGTGGGCAGAGTATAGCACTGATCCTTTTGCCAACTACAAAAAATATTAAGCACAGCAACCTACTATAACTCAGTATATAAACCACTTTCACAATGAGTAATAAACAAAAATTTCAATCAATTATACTTAGGGAATAGCCACTGCTATTAATAGCATCAGTAGCATGGGTTCTTCTTAGTGTTTGGGTAATTGCCAGGTTCTTGTGGCCTGGTTTTTGGCCTCTGTTGGAAACAGGATGCTGGGCTTGATGGACCCTTGGTCTGACCCAGCATGGCAATTTCTTATGTTCTTATGTTCAAAGTTGATAAATAAAGAGGACCCAGAGAAAGAGAACTCTTAAAAGAATTTGCTGTCTTATGCCCACAATGAGCTCTAGGCAGAATCATTCTTCTGCATTACTATATAATCATTTACTGCTATCCTAAATATATCCCCAAATCTATTTCATATTTTTGTTTGTGTCTCAAATAAAGCTCAAAACTACATGGATGTAGTAATTGTTAACAAAAACACTACTTATCTAATTGTGTGGACAGCACTCTTCAGGAATGTTGCCTAAAACCCAAAATCACCCATATCTACAGCACCAGACACTGGCTGTGTTTCAGCATCTCTGTGCCTGCTTGTTGCCTGCAACAACAAAGGAGGGATATATATTATCTGTAATCTTACAAGAATATCTCTATAAAACATAACTTTGCAAGAACAGACATACACATCGGACTCATAGACTTACAAAGTACTAAACATGGTGGAGCTTATTTCTCATCTCAAATGCCTTATTCTTATTTATATTCTATTGAATAGCAAAATTCCTAATGCAACCAATAGAATATACTCCAATCCACTGCATCAACAAACAACATCCAATCAAAATTAATCAGTGGGCAGTGTCAAATAACAGTGGGAAATTCAAAATTGAAGTACTAAGAACAAACAAAGAAAAATGGACCAATCAACTTCCTGATTGAGTCCATAGGGATCAACTATATCCAACCAAAAAATCTATCTCTGTTCACTTCAAAGCAACAACTGGTCATAATCTCCATTGCAAATATCTTCTTGAGGTATTTCAAGAACCGAAAATTTTAATTCTCCAAACACATATTTAGCCACAGAACGAGATACTAAAGGCGCTTCCATTTTTTGGCAACAGATACAACGCCAAAGTTCAATAATCCTCTGTCTTAAAACTTTTAGATGGTAACTATTAAACAAGCGTGCAAGTGTCCAGACACGCGAGTGCACATATGCTGGATTTTCAAATCATCTGTGCAATTGTGCACGTACCTTTTTTAAATATTCCAGATGCACGTATGTGTGATTCTAATTTTAAGCGGCTACATAAACAAACGTAAATTCCGTATCTTCCTTAGGAATTTTGTAGCTTTAATCTGCACAGGTAAGCAGATTTTAAAACATGCACACGTGAAGGAAATAGCCATTTTGACCAAGGAGTCCACCAGTTTGCCCAGTCTTATCTCTACGTCATTCAGACCCCTCTGGTTTTTCAACCTACACTTCCCCCTATTTACCCAGACCCCTCACTCAGTGGTTTTTGGCCTAAAACTAGTTTTCTGCAGACTTATACCTCATCAAGAGCAGAAGTAAATATGCATCAATAACAGCCCACTTTGCGCTGCACCCAACAGATTTAAAATATGGATTTATGAGTGTAAATGCTGGCCCCACCCCGGAACGCTCCTGACACATCCTGACTCTGCCCCTGTTTCCTGTGTGCAAACGGTTGCTCGCGCATAATTGGGCCGTTATAAAATATGAGCCGCTCGCATTCGACCCAGATTCTCACGTATATGAGCCCTTTTAATGCGAGCAATTCTTTTAAAATTTACCCCTTAGTTTTCCCCGTGTATATAAGGTTGCCTGGAACCACATCCTATAGAGTACCGCCGTAGTGTCACAAATAGTTCTAACTGCTCAACCTATTTAACTGCAAACGTGGCAATGACTCATCGTTCGACATCTGAGGGCAAGCCCACCTTTGTTGTCATGCTGCGTTGTCTTTGCTGAAAACAGCAAAACAGTGTGCGATGAATTAGAAGGCTGTTTATTAGGAGGCCACTGAGTGAGGCTCCTTTGGCTGTTCTCCATGCCTGTAAGGAAGATGGAAGAGAATGCCTGATAGAAAGAGTCAGTTGTGACAGTTTGTGTACTTCACCTTTTGCGTGGTCCCGTCTACGCATGCAGATGGGGGCCATGCAGACATATTAGAAAATTGGGCTCCCTGTGTCCAAGGATGTAACCCACTTGCCCCCATTGCCTTGATAACTTTCAGTTTTTCTGATTGTCATGTCAGTGCTCATGGAGGTAGCCATGCCATGTGCAAATAAAATGGACACACTTGGAGGCCAAAGAGTGACTGTTACTACTCCCTCTTAAAAACATACAATATGATGACAGATATGGACCATGGGGCCCATCTAGTCTCTGTCTGATTTATTTCCTGTTACCATGCCAGAGACCCCAGCTGATCTGTGCTTTTCCCTTCACTTCTTTGCTACTAAGGATCCTCTGCTTATAGCCGTTTTCTTTAATTCTGTTATACAGTGGCATGGTAGATGAGAGCAAAAGACCAATCGGCCTGTCCAATCTGCCCACACTACCAAGGATATAGCCTGGCTTTCAGCCATTTATTTCTTTATTTAAAAGCATTTACAGTCCACCAATCCGGCAAACTAGTTCTCGGTGGAGTACTACATAATAAACAGTACATTCCTGCACTAAGAGAGGAGCCATAGAAGCTGGGCCATTTGTAGGATATTGCTTCTTATCCAAGTCAGTTTTTTTTTAACTCTTTACTTCTGAAAAAGATTTAACAGCAAAAAACAAACAAACAAACAAACAAAAACAACCCAATACAAGGAAATAAGTAGTTGACAGACATGCTACAGTTAAGACACTCTAACAGCAAGCATCTAGAAATAGCTTCCCTTTACAAAAAACAAATGCTTTATAAAGAAATGGAATAAAAATTCCCAAACCTTCCCCATATAGAAGTATTTTTAGCAATCTCCTCTTTCAGAGAACATGTCAACGTTTCTGCACAAGCGATTTCAAAGAACTGGGCATGCCAACTTTTCAGGGGACTGTTTCCAAAATTTTGCAGCCACAAATCTAGCAGCCTTTTTTAGTTTGGCAGAGGCCAGCATTTCTTTCCGAGAACCCAAAAGACCCAATTCCAGACGAGGGCCAATCCTAAAACCAGCTGTCTGAGAAATGTCTGAATATACTATTGCCTAAAAGCGAGAAACAAGAAAGCACGTCTACCAGGCATGCTTAGGCAAGCCATGGAAACCACACTCTCCAGCACTGTGGACTAGCCAGGCAGTTAAACTTATATGTACAGGGAGCCCTAAATCTGCCCCTTCAAGTAGTATTTGCCCCTGGTTGCTATGGCAATTGTGGCCTCTACAAGTCACCCTGCCAGCACTTGTGTCAGATGTCTCCATTCAGACCCTGCCCCCTAGTGTGATAGAGACGCGTACATAAGAGTACATAAAACCCCCTGAAGTCATGTGATGCAGGGGACTTGGGGAGTTGAGAACCGATCCTACCCACAGGAATGAGTTTACAGGTGATGCTCCTTGTGGAGATGGGCCTTATCCCTCCATAGGGAAGAACTTCAGGATTCCAGGAGGGGGGAATTCCTGGGAGCCCACAGAGAGAGCTCAGAAGGATTGTCCCTGAGAAATTAGCGGATTCTGAGGAGACCCAGATGAAGAGAATTCAACCGAGCCATTTGGATGAGTATGCCAGAGAAGTGTCAGAGGAGAGACAAACAATCTGTCTGGGAAAATCTGCAGAGTTAAAAGACTGAGCAAGCTACTTAATCAAGTACTCTGGAGAGGGACGGAAGCAAGAGCAACACAAAAGAGGAGAAGATTCCATCACCCAAAAGGCACTGGGAGGGCCGAAAGAGACAGTATTGGATTTTACGGTATTTTTGGACTTGTGTTGCTGGAGTGCACTAGCCTTAGGTGTACTGTGTTTTGGACTTTGTTCTTTTTCTGCCATAAGTTCAATAACAACTTTATTTTGTATAACTGCCTTGGCGTAAAAAGTGATTTTTTTTTTTGGGTGTGTGTGACGGACTGGTGTGCAGAAGAGTCTCTGAGTGAGGGGGAAAAAATATCCCTTAGGGCCTTGAAAAGACTTTCTTTTCCCTTCTGTGTGGAAACCTCAGGAGATCCTGGGGCCTTATGTGAGCCCTGGCACAGCACAAAAAAAAAAGATTAATGATGATAAAACATAGCCCTAGCCTTGTCTTCTGTTCTTCTGCTGCTATCAGCCTGTTATAGGGTGAAAATAAAGTTGTAGCTCCTGCTTTCTTTTTCCTTTTTGCTGGCTGTGATTTGTTCTCATTCCATCAAAGAGCTCGTCTGTGATGACATCAGATTATCCAGGGTGGAGAATGGAGAGGGAAGAGGGGAGAAACTGAACCAAAAGAGCCAGCTCTTAGGAGGGAGGGGGAAGAACCAGCAAACATGGCACTCTAGCCAGAGGTCTCACTCTCTTGCATTTTTCAGCTTCCAGATATGCTCGGTAAGTAGGGAGCCGGATGGAAATTTAGGAGAAGGGAGCGGTTGTTGCTGGTGGAGGCCTGAATTTTAGGAGGGGGGGCATGTTCTCTGTGCCCCCCCCTTTCTGCTGCCTATGATATATCCCAATCAGCAGCTGCTAGTGAAAGCATTGTTTCAACCCTTGAGCACCAGCACGGATCCTCGGAGGTGGGGCAATATCTCAGGCTAACAATAGTTTTAACCTGCCTCAGTTTGAGCGTCTCTGTGGCCTTATAAGCAGGGCACTGACTTTCAACTTGGCAGTCCCCAGTTGGAAGCCTGTGAAAACACTCTTTTGCCCTGACACTCTTCTTTTTTTAGTGCATTTTTCCATTCCATGTTTTTTATTCATGCTTCTTAATGTAGCTTTAATTCTCTGGTATCTGAGTTTCTTTCCACCTCTTTTCCCCTGATTATCAAATGCAAGCAGCAGCAGCAGCAGCAGCCTCTCCGAAGGGATGGTGTTCTGCAGACTAGGCACGTCTCCCCCCACTTTTGGTGAGTGCTGGCCCTTTAAGAAGTCTGGCACAGGTCAGGGAAGAGGCCTAATCTGCCCAAAGAGATTGTTTTTTAGATTCTGGCTCCCAGTTAGGTTGGCAGAGCTCCGTAAAGGTCACAGCAGTGACAGAGACAAGAAGCAGATGCCTATGGGAGACGGGGGCCCACTGTCAGCAGTAATAGCCGTGGCGGTTGAGTACCGCTGACCGGAGCTGTTACAGCCACTACCAGCTGCATCAGCCAACCGGGGGTGAACAGTGGCGGCTCCCCTCGAAAGCAGAATCATGCTGCAGGGCTGGAAAGGAGCAGGACCATAGCAGTGAGTACAGCTGCAAGCAAGGCGGCAGGAGCCATGACAGACTGTGCAGACGGCAGGTTGAGAGGGATGGGGTGTGCACGGCAAAGGCAAGCCACAGGTGTGATGCCGACATTGGCGGCGGGATGCAGCATATTCACGATGGGCGAGTGGGCAGTGAGGGGTCACCTCAGGATAGCGATGCAGGTCAATGTATGCCTAGGGCGATGATGTCCATTTTTATTTCTTAAAAGAGTTTAGGGACGACCGGGACTACGGATTAACCGAATGAGCAGTGACCTGGCTCCCAGAAAGCCCTACAAAATCGAGCCATGGCTCATTTTTAAAAGAGGACTTTCCAAACGTACTCCTCATAAAGTCATTTAAAGTTCATGTATTAAAGCTGGGCGGCCTGTGGTAAGGCAGCCACATTACTCAAAAAAAATGGCTATTCAAGGAAGCCTACCCTTAAACTGCCACATCCCTTCCCGTGCATCACTTTCCCCCTCAACCTTCCCCCGCTAGTACCTCCTGCCCACCCTTTCTCCCGCCCTCCTACCTCAGCTAAGTGCACAAAACTATCGAACTCCCTTCTCACTCACGCAAGTGCCGCAGATATTCGTTTCGTAAGACAATGTCGCATTATTCGTAAATAGTTCCCTCATTAATTCATGTTATATTCTCTGTTTAATTTGATATCGTCTTATTTATGCCTATTTGCTTTGCTTTTACGTATATTACTTCCTCAACTCCCAGTTTTCTGCTCCCTGTTTATTGTAACTGCTTTCACCTCTTAGCCTATCCCTTGTTTGATATAAACCGGCATGATATCCCTGACGAATGTCGGTAAAGAAAAGCTTTAAATAAATTAATTAATTTAATTAAATTATTTTCTATGGTGATTGGGTGATTGAGTATTTGAAACCTTGATACTTAAAAACTTCAATTTTCTTCATTGAAAATCTGAGTTTTGATAAATAATGCCCTGAATTTGGTTGGGTGGGGAATATGAGGGTTATAATTTAAAATGATGTCAGATTTATTTAAGTAATAACTTGATTTTAAATACAATGTAGGTTTTTACAAGGTTACTCATAGTTTCTTATGGAACTTGTCAATATGACAGCTGGTGAGGGTACAACTTTGACATTTAAAAAGTGAGTTGTTCAACTAAAATGTTATCAGTCGATATGAAAGAGAAATGATTTATTTATTTCTAGCAACTTTAATAATGTTGGCTCTTTTGTATGATTTCAGAGTTGCTTTTATAAAAGCTGGGTGTGACTTTTTTTTTCATTTGTGATCAGTATTCATGGTTCTTGATTTAGTTCGTATTAGTAAATTTAAATTATAAAGAAGAGAATGTTGTGAGGTAGGAGAATAGGAGATGTGAATGCCTCAGCTGCTAAATTTGTTATAAAATGAACCAGTTGGAGCCCAGCACTGCGTCATTGTCCTCATATATGGAGTGTGGCTGTCTTAGCCAGTGGGGAATGAGTTTGCATTGGTTGCATTTCTTTCCATACCAGGCTAGTCTGCCTTACTTTTAGAATGCAGCGGGATTCTGAGCTTGTCCTAATGCCTCTGTAAGATTTTCCTTATTTGACTACTATGTGCGGTTTAGATTCATTGTTTTTATTTGTATTTTTATGCCACTTATTATATTTATGAATGTATCACTTGTAAATCGCTTAGACCTGTTTGCGTTAAGCGATTAATACATTTTAATAAATGAAATGGAAAAAACTGTCCTTTGGAAGTTGAGCGGCTGTGTGTGAGAGAGAGCCGGGCAGGAACTGAAACCGGGGCCCATGTGCACAAGAGCAGGGCCTGATTACACAAGAGGTGAGAGTACTGTTAATTGTTAAACAAATGAATGAAGTTCAACGGCAAGAGGTAATGTGGAAAAAAGGATTTCCATTCACAAAAAAAGCGGGGAGTAGCTTGCTTGTTATGGCGGTTACTACCCCAAACCTAATAAGCCTTATACTTCACTTTCAATCCATATCCAGCATAGCTCTCTGCTTCAACAGCAGGGGAGAAAGTCTGACACTTCACTTTCAATGCTTATCCAACATAGCTCTCTGCTTCAAGGGCAGGGGGAATGAAGAAAAGTGGATCTATATACAGACAACAACCAACAAGGACTGAATTACATAGTCTGGGTAAACAAATAAGCATGGGTGTAACTTGCTTATTGCGGCGCTTACTACCCCTAACTAATTAAGCTAGACATTCACTTAGATGCAGTTCCAACACTGCTCTCTACATTAAGGGGAAGGGAAATAGAACCAAAAGGTTACTAAGGGCCAAGAGTAACAGAGAAGTATGAGAAAAAAAAAAAGTGTGCGAAAGCTTGCTGGGCAGACTGGATGGGCCGTTTGGTCTTCTTCTGCCGTCATTTCTATGTTTCTATATTAATATCATACTGTACTAATACTTATCATTTCAAAATGATAAGGTGCTATTAGGTGTGCCCAGCGCTGTACAGATTCACATAAGAGACAGTCCCTGCTCTGTGAAGCTTGCCATCTAGTCAAGGGAGTTGTACCGCACAGGACAAACAAGAAGTGTATTTTATCATAGAGAAGCAGTTAAGATTCTAAAGCAGCCTCAAAAACATCCGTTTTTAGAGTGGATTTGAATAAAGCCAGGGAGCAGGACGCACAGACTCTGGCTTAGAGAGGTGGAAAGTACGGAACTGGACGATGGCGATGGTGGAGAAGGGCACAAATAAGAGCAACTTGCCCGATGAACAAAGATCACAAAGAGGAGAATGGGGATAGGACTGAATTGCAGTGATCTAATGATAAAAGTCGACTCATTTGAATTAAAAAAAAATATATAAATTGAACGCAGCAACTTTCTGGATTATCACTACAGTGTGGCTGGATAAGAGAAGTGGTTACAAAGGAATTGTAAGCAAGTGTCTTTCTGCTTTAAAAGTGAAGAGCACAGCTGAAGTGACTTGTGTAACTCTGCCAGCTAAAGTAACAAACTGACACTGTTACTTTACTGAAAAGGAAAAATAATACAAGAGGCCACGCAAAGTTCAGAACAACTGACTCCTTCTCCGGAAATAGGGAGGCCAATGCGGCGCTGGCAGGAGGAGAGGCAGGAGCTGGACCAGAGCTGTGCTAGGAAGATGTCAGTGTGGTCAAAGTATATACTTAGCAAGGTCAGGAGTGAGAGCAGGAAGGGGGAAAAAAAACCCCCCTGGAAAAAACACACTCAGTATCAAACCAATCCAGCACTAACACCAGGAGCTCAAATGACTACTGTCCAGCCTAGACTTTCTATCGGGAGGAGCAAACTGGAAAACTGAACAAGCTGGACAGCTACAGATCCTTCCAAAGAAGCTACTCTCTAGCAGAATAGCTCACTTCAATTACAAATACAAAAAAACCCCAACAAAAACAGGCAGACCCTCACTAATTTGATTATAGACTAGAGATTATAGACTAGAAACAGAAAGATGCACAAAAACCTAAACTGGAAACCCCAAGAAGACAGACTCTGTATGCAGTGCAACACTGGAGGAACAGGAACAAAAATGCGTTTCCTCCAGTGCTGAGTAAAACAGATCAGAGGTGCACATTTCCCAAAGCTGACAGAGCAAATCCAAAACCTCCCAAAAAAGAATGAACAAGAAAAGCTGTCTAATCCTGGGCGGGGGGGGGGGGGGGGGGGGGGGGGGGAGGAGAAAGTGGCAATATGTGGTATCCTGCCACCAGGCCAGAAATGAAACCTGACCAGGGACAACACAGAGCAGCACCAAAACCTGAGACCTGTCCCTCCCTGATGCTGTCTATGACATTTTCCTTCTGTTCCTACCCTTTTAATTATTATGTACTTTACCTCATGCAGTGGCAGGATATACATTTTTTTTTTTTATAATATCATTAGGTTTTTTTTTTTCCATTTTATAGAAGGAGAACTTGGAGTACAAAAATTGTAAAAGACACGAGATAAACACGTCTCAAATATGGAAATCAGACGTATAATCTAGTACATATATATATGATCCAGTACATGTAAGTTTAAGTACAGCGTAACAGTTTAGTGAAAGGACAGCTTGACTGAATGGCCCCAAATTCCAAGCATGGTAAGTATTCAGCTTGCTGGTATTGGAGAGGCTAATTAAATGTTATACCACAGATGTTTGGCCTCTAGACCTAGGTGTGCATTCAGCTTGGCACGTAAAGAGCCGTGGTTTCACAACTGTTGACTTCAATGGCTTTATACATTGAGATCTGTAAACTCAAACTTTGAAATTCAAACTTTGAACCTTTGAAACTGTTAAATCTTAGTACCCCTATCCCACTACCCTTGTTGCCCAAACATTACCCCTCCCTCCCTCCCTTTGGCTGTCCTTAAATCTGGGCTGGGTGGCATTTGTATTCTTTCAATGCTTGTGTTATGCCCATCATCCATTACTTATTTCCTATTATCTCTGAATGGTCTAGCTGGTTTGTCTTCCTGAGTGGAGTTGACCAGTGCCCCTCGTCCTTCTAGTTAGTTGGGGTCAGCATAGAGGAATCTGCCTCCTCTTTGAGAATAGTCCTTGGTAGTATCATACTCAATTGCCATGGTCGAGTGTGTACCCATACCCAGGGGCTTCGTATCACAATCACTCTCTAGTGAATACAATGAAATACAATTTAATGCGATTGGATAAAATGGAATACAATTAGTAAATAAATGGATACATGCTGTAGGGCAGGGCTGTACAAGACAGACCAATACCTCTAAATTGTTCTGAATACCTATTTCTTGTGCTCCCATTCCTTATTTCGTTATTGGGGATATATATTGGGAAAAGGCAGCCCACACACTCTGATGGAGATTATGCTTTTTGTAGGAAGCGTTTTGTGCTACCACATATTCCAAGGCAAATAGGCAGAGCCTCCTTTGGAACCAATGCTCGCTATCAAGTCTCTGATCTGTTAACCAATGTGCTAAAATGACTCTCCAGACCACCAATCCCGCTTTAGTGAGAAATAAGCTGTCAGCTGTTTTTAACTTGCCGCCGGCCCAACTAGATATTCCAAAGAGCCATAAACTGTGGAACATTGGCAGGGAAATCTGCAGTATCTTCTCACATTTCCATTTGATTGCCTTCCAGAAGGATAATATGATGGGGCACTCCCAAAAACAATGAAAGAAGGTACCCTCCAGCATCTTGCATTTTGGACATAATTTAGAATTCGTAATTTTCATCTGATAAGCTCGGGTTGGAGGGATATATATCTGCCATAGAAATTTATAATAGGATTCTCTTAGAACAATATTGTCCGATACAGCTGGTCATCTAGTAAAGGCTGTTTTAAAGTCAGGAAATGATACCGAAACTGCAGCCATTCCGTCCATTTTGTGTAGAGCTCCTTAAGGCATTGCTTTGCAGTGATTTTTATGATCGCTTTGCTGAACACTGAGATGGAAGGACATTTAGTTATCTCCCCTCTCAGGACCTCCCGGAGAAGGCAGGTAGTTGAGGAGTTTTGTAATTGATGTGTTTTACTTCTGAGAAAGTGTTTAGTCTGTAGCCAAGCGTAAGCGTCCGAATCAGGAAGTTGGTATTGAAGTTGTAACATGGAGAATGCTAGTATTTCTTAGGAATCGGGATTATACAACTGATACATATACATTAGGCCCTATTTGTACCATTTCTGAAATGGGCTGGCAGCCAGGCCTGTCGGAAACAGAGGGTTATGTGCTATGGTTATCAGTGGTGATAATCGACTAGGTTGCTGATACACAACTGCCACCAGGCCCACCTGCATGAATGAAGTAGCATCTGAGGCTTTAGATGCATAGGAAGAAGCTGTGTGTTTATTTGGAGAAGAGGATTGAGAGATGGAATACCGTACCAATCCAATAAATGACAATATGGGGTAACGTGATTGGGAAAACATCCAGTCACGCACATAGCGTAAACAGCACGCTAAATTATAATATTGGAGATTAGGTAATCCCAGACCACCCTCCTCTAGGGGCCTAATCAGAATGGTTTGTGACACCCTCTCCCATTTGCCCTGCCACAGGTAGCGTCTCAACGCCTGAGAAAAGAGTTTATGATCCCGTTGTGTCATCCAAAGGGGAAGCATTTGCAATATATAGAGCCATTTGGATAGAAGTATCATAGAAACATAGTCTGCCCAGCAAGCTTCACACATTTTTTTTCTCATACTTATCTATTTCTCTTAGCTCTTTGGTTCTATTTCCCTTCCACCCCCACCATTAATGTAGAGAGCAGTGATGGAGCTGCAACCAAGTGAAATATCAAGCTTGATTAGTTACGGGTAGTAGGGGAAGTAACCGCCGCAATAAGCAAGCTACACCCATGCTTATTTGTTTTACCCAGACTGTGTTATTCAGCCCTTATTGGTTGTTTTTCTTCTCCCCTGCCGTTGAAGCAGGATATGCATTGAAAGTGAAGTATCAGGCTTATTTGGTTTGGGGGAGTAACCGCCATAACAAGCCAGCTACTCCCCGCTTTGTGAGTGCGAATCCTTTTTTCTTCTCCCCTGCCGTTGAAGCAGAGAGCTATGCTGGATATGCATGAAGTATCAGTTTTTCTTCTCCCCTGCCGTTGAAGCAGAGAGCTATGCTGGATATGCATGAAGTATCAGTTTTTCTTCTCCCCTGCCGTTGAAGCAGAGAGCTATGCTGGATATGCGTGAAGTATCAGTTTTTCTTCTCCCCTGAATCTGCCCCATTAGGGATAACGGCAAGGAGCTCCAACGTGTTAAAGTTGTTGAGGCGTATGCTCTATATATATCATGTATGTTTAGTGGGATTTTGATTCCTAGATATTTAAATTAATTGGTCACCCATTTCAAGGGGAAGGCCCCCCGGCAACGTTGCTGTATTGTGCCCATCACATCCATAACCTCCGATTTGTCCTGGTTTATTTTTAGACCTGCAAAGCGTCCAAACTGGTGTTGCATCTATAGGACTGCTGGGAGGAATATAAGAAGGTCCGTTAGAAAGACCAACACGTCGTATGCAAAAGCCGCCACAGTAAATTGGTATGGCGGTTTTCCAAAACCGCTCACATCTGGGGAGGCCTCTAAACAGCGAAGTAGCGGATCGATTGAGATGATGTAAAGTAAGGGTGATAATGGGCAGCCTTGCTGAACTCCCCTCTGAATAGCTATATCTCCTGATAGAATTCCATTTGTAATTATGTGGGATATGGATTATCATAGAGAAGTGAGATATATTGTAGAAAATCATCTCGGAATCCAAATCGGCGGAGAATAGAGAATAGATATGTCCAGGACACATGATCCAATGCTTTTTCTGAATCAAAGCCAATGGCTAGGGCTGGAATATTTTGAGACTGAAATATAGCGTATGCTGTTATGAGTTTGACAATGTTGGCATTTGCCTTCCGGCCTTTAACAAAACCAACTTGGCTAGGAGATATAATTGACGGAAGTATGATATTTAGCTGCTCAGCCAACACTTTGGCTAATATTTTTAGGTCACAATTGAGTAAGGACATAGGTCTGTATGAAGCAGGCATTAAAGGGTCTTTGCCCGGCTTGGGTAGAACTGTGATATGGGCTGTATTAAAGCTTTAGGGAAAGCGTGTTGTTTTAATCCGTCAATATAGAAGTTAGTCAGGGGTGTTGCAATCTGAGCACTGAGGACTTTGTAGAAGTCATAGGGAAAGCCATCAGGGCCCGGAGACTTCCCCGCTTGAACGGAGGCGATGACTTGAAGTACCTCTATAGCCTGAATTGGCCTGTTTAAGAAGTCAGTTTGTACTCTGGAAAGAGTGGGGAGTGGTAGGTTCTGAAAGAAAGCTTCTTCTTTTCCTCTTTCTGCAACTGGGTCTGCTCTATATAATATCTCATAAAAGCATCGTAATGTCTTGCTGATATCTTTTTGTTTGGTGGTTATGTCACCTTGACTCATTTTCATACGAAGTATTTATGATTTTTGTCATGCATTTCTCACCAGGTTCACCATTAGCTTCCCCGGCTTGTTCCCATATTTATAAAAGGCTATTTCCCCACGCCTCAATGCACATTGTGCTCGAAAGTGTAGTAAGGTGTTTAAACGGCTTAATTGTTGGTAGAATGTTGTTCTGTTGGAGTCTGAAGGATTCTGGTTAAGGTCCAGTTTGGCTTGTTTTAAGTCAGTTTCTAACTTAAGAATGTCATTATTTATGGTTTTAAGTTGGGAGTGTACATATGCTATGATTTCTCCTCTTAGGACTGCTTTCCCGTTTTCCCAGAATAATTGTGCCTCCGTAATATGTTGCTGGTTGGTGGAGAAAGAAATCTTAAAAACACACCACAATATTCCCCAGTAGTAATTTTTTTCTATTTGCAGTCAGGATCACTATAAAGTTTGTTGGACCTTCATGGATACAAATTGGTAAAGTGAACAAGCTGTGTTGTCCCTTTGGTCCACTTTTAATTTTATTAATATGTTCAAAACTTCATTTTTTTTATTTTTGTAATTTCTTTAAAAATTAAGTGCAATCACCATGAAGGTCTCCTATCGGGTTGTTACCACAAAAACTTAATTTCAAGCAACATCAAGAGAGCCAGACAACTTTCACAACTTATCTCGAGTGTCCATATTGATCACGACCCCAAGTTTGTTTTTTCCCCAGACTACTGAGTTATTGGGGCTTGTTTTGTGTTTGATTGGAGAAAAAATCTTGCCATTTGTCTTTGAGGAATTTTTTAAATTGGAGGTCGTGCTTGAGGTAAGAAGGGAACCTCCACAGAGAGGAAGGGGTAACCTCAGGATGTAATCGTAAGGATACCGAGACTGGAGAGTGATCGGAAATTGCTAGGGTTTCTATGTCTGCTTTTTGAATGCGTGGAAAAAAATCTTTGGCACCTAAAATGTAATCTATGCGTGACAACGAGAGGTGGGACCTTGAGACATGCATGTAATCTCTTTCTTCGGGGTGTAATATTCTCCATATATCAAATAGATTGAGATGTCGACAGAGGAAAGCAATGCCTTTATCCCGTGTTTTCCCAGATGAGCTAATCTTTTGTGTTGGCACTGGCTTTTTGCTAGAGTTGGGTCAGCAATGCAGTTAAAATCACCTGCCATGAAAAGAGTGCCATATTAATGGATGTTGATGGTATTTACTAATTGCACAACAAATGTGTGTGAATATGCATTGGGCACATATACATTGCAGATAGTAATAGGGATCCCAAAACATTCTCCCATAGCTAAGATGTACCTCCCTTCCAGATCTGCGACACTCCCCTTTAAAAGAAAGTTTGTGGTTTTGTTAATCAATATGGCTACTCCAGCCTTCCAGTCAACAGCTTCAGCAAAGATACATGTCCCCACCCATTCCCTTTGTAATTTCGTACTTTCCATTCTTGAGAGATGGGTTTCTTGCAGGCACGCAATGTCTGCATGTAAGCATTTAAGATGAGAGAGTACCTTTTTTCTTTTGACCGGAGAACCTAGACTGTTGACATTCCAAGAGATTAATTTATTCAGATCAGAGATATTTAAAACTTATAAATGGATAAGTTATTGATAATATAGTATAGAACCGGGAGGCTCCCAGCCTAGCCTTCCCAGGTCTGATATAGTGAAAGTACATATATAGATGATAGAGCATTCGTATGATGCTAAGCATCTCTGAATTATGCCATATAGTTGAGTCTAGGTCTAACTATGATGAGACAAAAAAAATCAGAAGGGCAGCCAAAGTACCCCCTCCCCACCGACCCCCTGCCCCCCTCTCCCATTCCCCTCTCCCTTTTTCCTTCTGCTCCCCTCCCTCCCAGTATAAACCCTCTCATTAGACCCCCTAATAGTCCCCAATCCCTTATTCCAATTAGACATGTCCTCAATTATGAGGTGTAGGGATCAAGTTTGATGTGCCCAGGGGCCCTACTCCTGGAGCGTTTTCCAATGGAAAAAGTCAGTAATCTTGCATTTAATCCACATCTGCTACTCAGTGAGCCTGTAGAAACTGTGGAGACTCACAATTAAGTGTATACTCCCCCCAAAAGATGATGGGAAATATTCAGAGTAAGAGTCCACTGTGGGTGACCGATGCTCTCCTTTTACTGGTGGTGGTCCATATTTAAAGCAGATGATTGCAATGTACAAAGCTATGATCCGCTCACTGTCTGTCGTTTTCCAAAAAGGTATTCCTCTATGAAGATTCAGGATCTGTAGTCTTCACCGTGAGCTGGCCGGGTCGCCTTATTTTATCTGCGAAGAGCTGCGAAGGGGAGCGTGCCACTATGGAGTTCTCAACCCATGTCTCGCAGCCCTCCGTCTCGGTGGTATTTTGTCCAGATCATTACCATCTCTCTGCCGCACCTCTCCAGTCTTGCTGATGTCGGAAAATTCTTCGCCATTCCCGCGAGTGGAGGGCAGAGGCTAAATCCATATACCGCCCCAACACAGAGTGCAGATGGTTCAAAATTTTGCCAAAAGAAAGCAGAAGTGTTCAGCAGGAACCCTAACAAGACTGCGCTAATCCGCTTGATGGGAGAAATTGCGCATTAATTCTGTTGTCCATATCTTGCGGTTTCCCGCCACGGCGATTGATTTACATAAAGTCATAATGCTCCGTGTTGATAATGCCGTTGTCACTCACTTCAAAAACGCTGTTAAAATAAAAGTCAAGTATAACTTTCAGAGTTCAGCAAGTTACGCAATATTGTCCTGAACTAGGTTGTCCTAATCTGAAGGCAAAGTCCAGTAGTGATGATGAGTCACGTATGTGCTGGATTGAATGTATTAGTTTCCTAGTTTATCTAGGAAGTCTCTGGCCTTATCTGGTGTGTCGAACTGATAAATTTGCTCTGCATGCCAGACCTTGAGCTTGGCCGGGTATTGTAAAGAAAATTTCAAATGCCAATTGTATAGCACGGAGCAGACTAGTGAAAAATTCTTGCACAGCTCAGAAACGGTAAATGAGTATTCCTGGAAAATTCTTATCTGACTATTTTGATGCATTAAGTCTGGTTTTGTTCTAAAGGCACGCCAAATTTCTTGTTTATGGGCATAAATTCATGATTTTAGCTATGATTAATCTTGGTCGGCTTGCCGCGTCTTTTTTTTATGCCTAACCAATGGGCCCACTCCACTACTAGCTTACCCTGTAACGCCGGGAATTCCAGTGCACTGGGAAGCCATTTTTCCAAGACTTCACTTAGGGTTCTCTCTTCGACTGACTCAGGAAAGCACAGAAATCTAAGATTATTGAGATGCGCCCTATTTTTGAGATCATCTATTTTGTTTTATAAGTCACTTATATTTTTCCCATGCGTCACCAGTTTACCTTCAGTTGCAATTGCTTCATCTTCCAGCTGCGAGATCCTGCTTTCCGCCCAATCTATGCGGGGGTTTATTTCATTTATAGCCTCCTGGACTTCTCCCAACTGAGTCACAATACCCGCTAGTTTTTCGTCTAAAGCCTATCGCACCACCTCCTTAATATCAATGATTGTTATTTCAGATGTGAGATGTGGGCTAGCACCATTGCTCCTGGCTGCCATTTTGGAATCAGCAGCAGCAGTCGTCATAGTCGTGGAGACTCTGTTCATATAATGTGACTATAGACATAAGCCTTCGTTGTTGCTCGTTCCGATGGTATTTTTGAGTAGAGTACTGCAAAGATTATTCGGGATTGTTGGAGCAGGTCCCTGGAGCCGAGGAGAGACGCATCCTCCTGACTCACCACATCACGTGATCCCAGGATATATATTTTTAAATGAATTATTAATTAATGACGTTTATTATTTTGGCGACACATGTAAAATTGACATGCCAATAAAGTTATCTGGATCTGAGAGACTGAAGGAGTCACAAAACAGGCCTGTGGAGGGAAAGAAGCATAACTTCAGAGGGACAGGGGAGGTGGGGAGAGAAAAGACTGCAGAGAGGAGGGGAAGAGAGCAGAGAAAGAGAGAAGATTATGGGGAGAGGAAAAAAGGAGGCAGGGAAAGGATGGATGGGAGAAAGGACTGCAGGGGGAATGACAATAGGGGGAGGGGCAATGAGGGGAAGGTTTATTTATTTTAAAATGTATATATTGCTTAACCAGTAAAATTTACAATAGAAGCTGTTTACATATTTAACATACATAATAAAATCCAACATAAAATCAATTTCCAACACTACAGCTTTACATATACAAACTACCAGCTGCCACTGCCATCCCCACCCCCACCCCCAAGACCCCCCCCAAGACGCCTCAAATCATAATCCCAATTCACAGCATCAAAAGCCAACCCTAAATCAATTTACTCGGTCCCCCTCCTCTGAAAGCTGGGAAGAAAACAAATGGGCCTTAAGAAGCTTACGAAATTCCATGTAACTCTATTCATTTTGAACCAACACTGGTAGATTATTCTAGGCCAGAGGGGCTGCTGCTGTAGATCTACTCGATCTAAATTTCCATCATACTAGAATTCCAAATGCGCCCCCTGGGATGCTCTAAGGGCCCGGCCTGGTGAATGCCATGATAACTTTCATGAAAGGTATCACGGACCATTAAAATGGACACAATGGAAGCTCATTGCTAGTAACTTAAAAAAATTCACCCTTTCAGCTAACCGGAAGCCAGTGCAACGAGGCCAGCAAAGGAGACGCCCTATCCTTCCCACGTTATCCCACCGACCAGCCGGGCAGCATCGTTCTGCACTGTAACTTTTTTTTTTATCAAGTAATCCGGTAATCCCACTAGCAGCCCCTTACAGTAATCTAGCATCGCCCTAACACCATAGTTTACACCAAAATCTTAATTGTAGCATTATCCAGAAACAGTTTCATTTGTCGAATTCTCTTAAACTGCAAGTGGACCTTCTTACAGGCCTGATTCACAAAGTTACATCCAAAAGCACTCCCAGCTTTGGAGAACATCTAAACTACCCGTCCCTTCACGGTCACTTGTAATGGCATGACCTGAAAATTCTCAAAATCTCGCCCTACACCTAATATCTCTGTTTTTGACTTATTTAATACCAGGCAGCTTCCAACTCTATGCAAACAATACTTTAATAATTGATCTATTGCTTCCACTAAATCTCCTTCTACGGGTACCAGAAACTGATTATCATCAGTGCAACACACACACACACACACCCTGACCCCCCAACTCTTGAAATAAATCTGCCAGGGGCAGGTTGAGGAGTGAATGAGAAGAAAGGAATTATTGGTTGGCGAGAAAAACAGGGAGGAGGGCTGGCTTGGGGTAGGGGAGAGGAGAGGAGAATGAAGGAGAGAGAGAAAGCAGCAAAAGAAAGTCAAGTTGCCAGAGGATGTGGTTAGTGCAGTTAGTGTAGCTGTGTTTAAAAAAGGATTGGATAAGTTCTTGGAGGAGAAGTCCATTACCTGCTATTAAGTTGACTTAGAGAATAGCCACTGCTATTACTAGCAACAGGAGGATGGGATAGACTTAGTTTTTGGGTACTTGCCAGGTTCTTATGGCCTGGATTGGCCACTGTTGGAAACAGGATGCTGGGCTTGATGGACCCTTGGTCTGACCCAGTATGGCATGTTCTTATATTCTTAAGTTATTGTGTTGCCACGTCTGCTATGCAGAATATTTGCCATCAAATATTCCTTGCACTCCACCCAGAGGCTCTGGAGGCCCGTCGCTCTCTTTCCTGTCCATCCCTGGAAAGGGGGAAACTTAATTGTTTTTGGTTAAGAACATAAGAACATAAGAACATAAGAAAATGCCATACTGGGTCAGACCAAGGGTCCATCAAGCCCAGCATCCTGTTTCCAACAGTGGCCAATCCAGGCCATAAGAACCTGGCAAGTACCCAAAAACTAAGTCTATTCCATGTAACCATTGCTAATGGCAGTGGCTAATCTCTAAGTGAACTTAATAGCAGGTAATGGACTTCTCCTCCAAGAACTTATCCAATCCTTTTTTAAACACAGCTATACTAACTGCACGAACCACATTCTCTGGCAACAAATTCCAGAGTTTAATTGTGCGTTAAGTAAAAAAGAACTTTCTCCGATTAGTTTTAAATGTGCCACATGCTAACTTCATGGAGTGTCCCCTAGTCTTTCTACTATCCGAAAGAGTAAATAACCGATTCACATCTACCCGTTCTAGACTTCTCATGATTTTAAACACCTCTATCATATCCCCCCTCAGTCGTCTCTTCTCCAAGCTGAAAAGTCCTAACCTCTTTAGTCTTTCCTCATAGGGGAGTTGTTCCATTCCCCTTATCATTTTGGTAGCCCTTCTCTGTACCTTCTCCATCGCAATTATATCTTTTTTGAGATGCGGCGACCAGAATTGTACACAGTATTCAAGGTGCGGTCTCACCATGGAGCGATACAGAGGCATTATGACCTTTTCCGTTTTATTCATCATTCCTTTTCTAATAATTCCCAACATTCTGTTTGCTTTTTTGACTGCCGCAGCACACTGAACCGACGATTTCAATGTGTTATCCACTATGACACCTAGATCTCTTTCTTGGGTTGTAGCACCTAATATGGAACCCAACTTCGTGTAATTATAGCATGGGTTATTTTTCCCTATATGCATCACCTTGCACTTATCCACATTAAATTTCATCTGCCATTTGGATGCCCAATTTTCCAGTCTCACAAGGTCTTCCTGCAATTTATCACAATCTGCTTGTGATTTAACTACTCTGAACAATTTTGTGTCATCTGCAAATTTGATTACCTCACTCGTCGTATTTCTTTCCAGATCATTTATAAATATATTGAACAGTAAGGGTCCCAATACAGATCCCTGAGGCACTCCACTGTCCACTCCCTTCCACTGAGAAAATTGCCCATTTAATCCTACTCTCTGTTTCCTGTCTTTTAGCCAGTTTGCAATCCACGAAAGGACATCGCCACCTATCCCATGACTTTTTACTTTTCCTAGAAGCCTCTCATGAGGAACTTTGTCAAACGCCTTCTGAAAATCCAAGTATACTATATCTACCGGTTCACCTTTATCCACATGTTTATTAACTCCTTCAAAAAATCTTTCTGATGGCATCTGGTGTCCTGGGTGGTTTTTCCTAGACTTAAGAGGTGTGGGTATGTGAGTGTGGGATTGTAAGTGCATGTGTGCGGGGGTCGGGCCCGGTGGTGCACACCTGTGAGAGGAATTGTCAGAAGGGGGAGGACTGGAAGGGCAGGTGTGGACAAGTGTGTTCAGATGCTTGCACAGCAGGTAGGAGCTCTCAATGTGACTGTTCAACAAACGGGTGCTGCGATGCGCTGTGGCCACTGCAGCCAGCCCAAATCTCCTGGATCTTCTGTTTGCCCTCCCTCTTACCTCCCAGATCCTTTGCTGGTTCTTCTGGGAGGCGGCAGCAGCAGCACCAGGACTTCCGTTCACTAGCCGGCAGAGCCGAAGAGCTGGGAGTACTGCCAGAGGGTGAGTGAGAGCAGTGTCTCTGTGCCAGCAAACAGCCTCTCCTTCCCATGCATTCCCCCTGCTGTAACCTGACGCCTGTGAGGATTGGAGGCCCAGGTTACAGACACAGCATGGCTTTGGGCTGGTGGGCAACACTTTCTTTTTTTTTTTTTTCTGGGGCCCCTACAGCAATTAACCAATTGGTGCCCACAGCCCATGCCCTCAGTTTGGGTCTTCACAGGCAGCTGCTGCTATTCTCTCTGCAGTTCTGCTCCTGTTAGAAAACGAGGGAGCAGGAGGCAGAGACCACTCCTCCTCCTCCTCCATCACTGTCCCTGCCCTGCTGCAGCTGATAGCTCTGTGACTCTGAGATGGGCTGGGGACAGCGACAGCACTGAGAAGGGAGAGAGAGGCCAGGAAAGATGTGAGAGACAGGAAGAGAGGGCCTGGAGTAAAATAGAACAGAGGATTGGGGGTAATGGAAGGAGGAAAAGGAGGGAGAAGAGGGACACAGGGTGGTAAACATACCTGGGAACTTTTGACTTCCAGGCACCCTGAGATTACCATAGATTGGCGGGGGGGAGGGCAACTGCACAGTGGGAGAGGATGCTCACACTCTTACATGTTCACACACTTACTTTCACTGCTCATTCTCTCATATTCTCACATGTCCATTTACACCTTTACTTCTGCCATTCTCCCACCAACACACACACACTCACTCACATCTCTCCCTCTTCCTTACACACATGCCCACTCACTTTCACACCCATTCTCACTTGCACTCAGCTCTCTCCTACTCACCTACATACACTCTCAGATCTCTTCTTCCTACACAAATACACACTCACTCACTCTCACAGACTTGCTCATTCATTCTCTCTCCCCCTTTCAAAACACACTAGCAACAGCAGACTCTAACTTGGGCTCCTGGAGCAGCAGCAGCCTCTTCCTTCTCCTCCTGAGCTGCAGAAGTGGACTCTGCCTGTTTCTTACCCCTCATTTGATGCACGGGCAGGAAATCACAATGTCAATTGGCCAAGGCAATGAGGATGGGGCGGGCAAGAGGCTGGATACAGGAAACAGGCTGTGCAGGAGCAGGTGGTGTCACGAGGAAGCGAAGTTAAGAGTTAAAAAAGTCCGGAGATGGTAGAAATCACTGTCGAGTTCCTCCTTTTCCAGCCGCGCAAGACCAATGATGTTCCTTTCTTCTTTCCGGGTCCAAGCAGATTGGTTTTGCTGCAGCACCCGGAGATTTCCGGTATTGGCCCGGAGATCCGGCAATTCTTTTAGAATTCCAGAGTCTCCAGGCCAAATCCGGAGAGTTCCCAGGTATGGTGGTGAAGGAAAGTGGGAGACAGGGCTGGGAGGGGACGTGGCTGTGTGGGGTTGAGTGAAAGATGGCGGGCTGAAATGGGGAAGGGAAAGGGGGTGACAGAGGGCTGGGGTGCAGGAAAGAGTGAGAAGTTAAAGCCTAGGGGTGATGGAGAAGGGGAGATAGATGAATAGGAGTGAGAAATGGAAGATGGGGGGATGGGCTGGAAGGGGGATGAGAGCAAAGATGAAGAGTTGGGTGGGGATGAGGAAAAGGGGAAGATGGAGGGCAGGGAAAGGGGGGAGAGGAAAACTAGGAGGGAAAGAGGGGAAGGCAGAGAGCCAGGAAGGGTGAGTGAAGGAGGAGGAGAGAGAGGACTGGTAGAGGCAATGTGGCAGAGACAAGGAATTGTGAGGTGGATCATGGAGAAAAGGTTAGAAGTAAAGGATGGGCAGGAACAGAGAGAGCCATGAAGAAGGGTTGATAGAGGGGAAGGAGGCAGAGAGGTGAGAGGGAGAGAACAATCAAATGAAAGGGGGAAAATGCAGAATAATGGAAAAGTGATCTGGAAAGAAATCAGAAGATAAATGACAGAACAGTATGATGTGGTGAAGAAAAAGGTAACCATTTTAATTTAAACATCTGTGTGACTTTACAAAAGATTTGTATTATACCTCATTTTTGTAAATAGTTTGATAAATTCAGGGTATAATAACTAACAATTGATGTGTTGCTTAAGGATGTGTTAAACAATTCAAGATCAAACTGGAACTGGGAGGATTTCAGCCTGATTTGAGTTCAAGGGGTCATGCATTGTGAGAATCTGTCATTTTCCCAACAGATGGGGAAACAATTTGAAGCGCATATGCCGAGCCAGTAAAACTCACTGTGCATTTTTCAAACCTACAAAGTGGTTTTTGTTTGTTTTTTTTTGGTGACTGTTTCTAAAAAAAAAAAAAAGGATTGACTCAACTTCAGGAAGCCAGGAGTTGTAAGCAGATTATTTGAACTGGGTGACAAACCTCTTTCATGAAGTTTGTGCGTCCCTCGTGGCGTTGCTCGACTCTTTTTAATGCTCACTCCTGTGCTATTTACCAAATGCTGTTTGTATGATTTTTTTTTTTTTTTAAATATCAGTTTTTGCTGGGAGAGGGGTGGGACAAGAGGGAAGAGCAGTTTTCCATCACTCAATTTGCCCAGGCAAATTAGCTTTTATCCACGGGGAAATAGCATTTGAAAATGGCCCTGAACGAAAGCAGGGCTTGTAGGCCCCGGGGTTACTTTAAGCCTGTGGGGCCTGCATGCAGATTTTCAAAAGAAAAGTCCCTGCAGAATTTTTCCTCAGAAATTTGAGGCAGCGCACATGTACCCGGGACGCTTTGGCTTTGCCTGGGAGCGGCTGGAAAGCATTCATCGGACATGGTATCCGGAGATCTAGACATAAACTGACCTTGTGGACTTCCCCTCATCGGAGCAAACCCTGTCCCCTTTCCCCCTCACCCCAAGGCAACAGTACGCCCAATGTACTTGACCATGTTGCATGTCCAAACTATGGAGCTCATTTACTAAAGCTTTTTCTCCATTCTATGTCGATGGGGAAAAAACCTTAGCAAATAAGGCCTTATGTTTTTACGCAGGCAAACGCACGTCTAGCTGAGTGAAATCTTTTATTCATTGTCCCCAACATGACAAACTATATTCAGGTTATTGTAAAAGCTATCGTATTTTTTCTTTATTATTCTTGGCAGCAAGTTCAGATAGGAAATTATCAAAATGTATTTCTCTCCATAGCTCCCAGTCTATAGAGAGAGAACAGATGTTGACAGTCTGGACTGCAGCATTGTTGATTGCACTTTATCTTTAATGAAGGATAATTTGGACAGGGCACTTTCTCCTTCACGATTTGAAATGGGGGCAGAGTTAGATAAACGCAGAAAGCTGTGGTAAAATTTGGAAAAGCTTCAGCTGTTCTTGTATATTATCCTCAAAATACTTTGGAGCTGATGTACTAACCTATGGGATTTCCCGTGGGTTAGGAGCCCTCTTTCTCTGAAAGTCTGCTACAGACGCAAATGAGCTCCATTACCAAAACGTTCACGCAAAACTCTGCAACCAGGCCTAGCCGACTAAGATAGCTTCACATCATTGAGATTTAGTTATCTTTTTCACAGAAACCATCCCAGGAAGATGTCTTTATGTGCCAGTTTTCGCTGATTTCTGCATTAATACGCTGCTTTGCCTAGTAGTGCATCGTGGCAACTCATTAATAAGAAATTACTACTTACCTTACTACTTCCTTTTCCTTAAGGTGGACTGATGGATTCAGGACCAGTGGGTTATGCACCTCTACCAGCAGATGGAGACAGAGCAAACTGACGTCACAGTATATATACCCCTGCAGTGACATCAGCCTGCCAGTATTCTCTTCAAAAGCAATTGTAGACAGATTAGCAAAAAACTTGATTAAAAAACATATAACCATTTCAATACTCAGCCCACATGAAACACTGAGCTCAGACAAGAAGTACATTAACACTAGTCTAGGGACTAGATGAACACTTACCAGTAATCTCCTGGAACACTTAGCCACACAGGAGGACCATCACACAATCATTCGGCAGCCAAGGGCAGGAAGCTGAATCCATCTATCTATCTTAAGGAAAAGGAAATTATCAGGAAAGTACTAATTTATCATTTCCTAGCATGTGGATAGATGGATTCAGGACCAGTGGGATGTACCCAAGCTACTCCCAAATAGGGTGGGAGGCTGCCCGCGGTCCAGTCAACATTGCACGTGCAAAAGCTGCATCCTCCCAGGCTTGCACATCCGGACAATAATACCTGGAAAAGATGTGTAAGGAGGACCACATCACAGCTCAGAAAATGTCGACGGGAGACAACAATCTAACCTCCACCCATGACACTGCCTGAGCCCTAGTGGAATGAGCCCTATCCTGAGTAGGCTTTACAGCATCCACATACGCGGCCATGACCACCTCCTTAATCCAACGAGCTATTGTAGCCCACAAAGCAGGTTCCGCCTGTTTTCCTCCACCATGAAGGACAAACAGGTGATCTGTCTTTCAAAAAGGTTTAGGAACTTCCAGATAACTCAAGACATGTTTCTTGACATCCAAGGGATACAACAGGCGATATTCTTCTGCATCTCTTTACTTATCCAAGGACAGCAAGGAAATGGATTGATTCAAGTAAAAATCCGAGACCACTTTAGGCAAGAATGAAGGAAGAGCACGCAGCTGTATCGCTCCTGGAGGAACGGCTCCCGGCAAGACAAGGCCTGCAGCTCGGAAATTTGACGCACAGAACATGTTGCCACCAGAAACACTGTTTTCAAGATCAATAACCACAAAGAAAGGCTACGCAGCGGTCGAAACATAAGGCCCACCAAGAAATCCAACACCAGGTTAAGACTCCACAAGGGGCCTGATAACCGCAAGGGAGGACAAAGATGCTTCGCTCCCTTTAAGAAACGGGCCCCATCAGGATGAGACAAAAAGGTTTCACCATTCACTTGGCCCCTGAAACAGGCAAGAGCCACAACCTGTACCTTAAAGCAGTGGATCTCAACAGGTATGTCGGGCGACACACTGGTGTGTCACAAAGTCACAGAAGGTGTGTTGCAGACCCAGCAGAAGGCTGCTCTTTCTTCATCAGTCTGGACATGAATTGGCTGATTTCTCCTTTACTGGGTATGACAGGAAGCTGCTTTTGCTTCCTTCTCCTCTTCCTGGCCCAGTGGGAGGTTATTCCCTTCTCTTTCACCCAGATCAGAGCGAGATATCACCAACTCCTATTCCTATGGGCACAGCAGGACACCAACTTTACCTTCCTCTGCCTGGCCTGACAGTGAGGCTGATGATGCTCTCATCACCCCATGGGGCCTGGACATGATAGCAGGAGCATGAGGGAGAATGGTGCGTGCTCTATAGATCCACTGCTGCTGCCTCCTCATCTTCTTCTCCTCAATGCTTCTTGCCCTCATCTGCTGCTGGTAAAGCTGGAGGAATTCTCTGGATTGGAATGAAGGCTTTTATGCTGGCTGGGAGCCAGGAGGAGGGGGAAATGTGCTGGGCAGGAAGGCCTTGGGAGATAGGGAGTCAGGAGTCTGCTGGGTAGGAAGGGGTAGGAGAGAGGAGGTTGGGGGTGCTGGGTAGGGAGAGGTGGAGAAAGGAGGGACTGGGGCTGCTGGGCAGGGAGGAGAGATGGAAGTGGAGAGAGAGATGGAGGTGTGGGGCCTGCTGGGTTGGGGGAGAGGGAAGGTCAGGGGATGCTGAGTAGGAAGGGGCTGGAAAGAGGTGGTTGGAAGTATTCTAGGTAGAGAAGAGGGAGGGAAGGGCAGGGAGAGTTGAGCAAGGGAGATAGGCGGCACAGGGAAGAGGATGCAGGGGTAGGGGGTATCAGAATTGTTGGACAAGGATATGAGCATGTGAAGGACGATTGAGTAGTTGGGAGACGTGAGGGGTGATGGGGGCATGGGGGGGAGTGACGGGGTACAAGAGCCTGTGCATGCGCGATTCACTAAATTTATTTAAATTAGGGCCCAAGGCAAAAAAGAGGCGCTAGGGACACTAGCGCGTCCCTAGCGCCTCTTTTTGGACCGGAGCGGCGGCTGTCAGCAAATTTGACAGCCAATGCTCAATTTTGCTGGCGTCAGTTCTCGAGCCCGCTGACAGCCACGGGTTTGGAAACCGGACACCGGCAAAATTGAGCATCTGGTTTTCAACCCGCGAGCCACGGGCCCATTTCAATTTTTTTTTTTTTTTTTTTTACTTTTTTTAACTTTTGGGGCCTCCGACTTAATATCGCCCTGATATTAAGTCGGAGGGTGCACAGAAAAGCAGTTTTTACTGCTTTTCTGTGCACTTCCCCGGCGCCGGCAGAAATTAACGCCTACCTACTGTATCGCGCGGGAATACCTAATAGGGCCCATCAACATGCATTTGCATGTTGCGGGCGCTATTCGGTTCGAGGGGGATTGGACGCGCGTTTTCGACGCACTATTACCCCTTACTGAATGAGGGGTAAAGCTAGCGCGTCGAAAATGCGCGTCCAATTGCGGGTTAACAGTGCACTCCGCCAGAGCGCACTGTACTGTATCGGCCTGTTGGTTAGTCTGGAACGAAAAATCTGAGACCTGCTGTAAGGCCGAGTCCTCTGAAAGTTCGTCCCTCTGTAGAGATGAAACCGCTTGAAACCCCTGAGAGATTCCCTCATACCAAATGGGCGTGGTAATTGCTTCTTATCCTCTGGGCAACCAAGGAACTGGGGATTCGCCCCACTTGCTGGCCAGTTTCGCCAACTCACTCCCAAACAAGAGCGAGCCTTTAAAAGGCAATTTCATAAGATTAGTTTTGGAGGTTGCGTCGGCTGACCAGTTCGCAGCCATAACTGATGCCTGGCTGCTATTACCAAAGTCACTCCTCTGGGCAAGGTATGGACCACATGGCAGCCCGTATATGCTAAAAAGGAGGCAGTGGGTTCCATAACTACTCTGGAATTTACTCCAGAATCATCAACCTCCTGAGAGAGAAGCAGACAAGAGAAAGCCACCAGACAACAACTGGAAGCTATCTGCAATGCATTGCCACTGCTTCAAATGCTTGCTTAAGGATGGCCTTAATCCTCCTATCATGCACATCCTTAAAGGCCGCTCCTTCCTTTACAGGGATAGTCATCCACTTAGAAACGGCACAGACAAGCACATCTACTTTCGGAAAACGTAGACGTTCTCTCACCACTAGATCCAGGGGGTACAGGCCTTCGATGGTCTGACCCTCTTTGAAATTTGCCTCCAGGGCGTCCCATTCAAGATCAATCAATTCTTGATTGGCCTCCGTAATAGGGGAAAAAAACCAAGAGGCTTTATGCATGTTATTGTTTGTAAGGTTTTGGGTGGATCTTTGGACTCTGTGGCTGCTGACCACGCCCATGGGGGGAAATCCCGTGAGGGGCCACAGGTCAGGCTCAGCTTTAGGACACACACACAGTTAGATCTTTTATTAAACAGTATTGAGGAGCCACCAGAGGTGGCAGTAGTGAGCAGAGAGGAAGCCCACCTGGGCTTGTAGTCCCTCAGGGCTCTGGAACAGTGATCCCACAATGGCTGTTCTGTAGTGAAGAGAAACTGAGATAGTGAGTACAATGAAGTATATGCAGGGTTCTGGAATAGAGCCTCGTTGGTTGAGTACTCACACAGCGGTTTCTCTCGGTAGGAATCACAGGAGCTGAAGTAAAGGCAGGCCCTCAAGGAGCGAGTACCTGGTTCCAGGGAACAGCTCTGAGAGAAGTAGATGGTAACTCACTGATGGTATAGGCAGCGGTATCTTCCAGGAAGAAGTGGAGTTCAGGCAGCGAGTCCGGGAACATGGGCCCTCGAGGAGCGAGTACCGGTCCCAGAGAGTGACCTGAAAGAGAAGAGAGAGGCCCCCGAGGAGTGGTACCCCAAATAGATTAAGTCCAATAATGGAGAGGCAGAGTAGCTAGGTGCGGAGAGCGAATCCCATCCGTAAGGAGTTCACCAATATGAATACCTGTTGCTAACTCGATTGGCTAGCAGTAGTGTAGGCTTTTTGTAACCGGGATCCGTGAGGTCATCGCAGGGGGATGCCCTGAGGTTCACGCCAAAGAAAGTATTTGAAGCAGGGCCGCGCGGTGCGCGTGCCCTAAGGCAGCTGGACAGCATGGCGGGAGGCAGCGCCCAAGCCGGACCGGGGACGCCGGAGAGGACGGCAGGCAGACACCGCGGCAGCCAAACATCCGTCAACCGCGGGAGGAGTCGCCAGAGAGGTAAGGAGGGTGGAGTGGAGACGTCGGGCAGCGACAGTCGTAACAATGCAAGGAAACCAAAATGGGATTTTTCTTTGGCTCAGACACGGAATCTGCCCCAGGCACTCCCAGCATCTTCAAAGTCTGAGAAATCAGGCCAGGCAGTTCATCTCTATGAAAGAACCACAACATAGTCCTATACTGTTCCAGTCCTGTAGGAATTTCCCCATCCTCCAGAGAGTCAGGATCTGCCTCATCATCAGTGCCATCTGGATTCCTGTCGGGAGTATCCACAGCTAACCGAGGTGTGCTTCAGCGCTTAAACATAGTACCAGAGGAGGGAGAGGCCACCACTTGAGGATCTGACCTGACAGGAATGGGCGGGGAAGAGGACTGCACCTGAAGAAAGGATTGCAATCTTTGAAAAAAATTCTGCCCAAGAAAAGGCAGAAGGATCCAAACCAAAACCAGAAGGCACTTGCACGGGCCCCACTGAGCTGTCATCCTCTGCTGAGGAAACAGTCAAGGGGGTTCCAAGGTCAGGCGTTCCTCTGGACAAGTGCTTAATCAGAACATCATCAGGCTGGGAAGGACCAGGCTTAGTAAAATCAGAGGAAGATAATTCTCCCTGAGCTTCTAAGCAGCGCTGACACCTGTTAGAGGGCACTCCAGGCTGAGATGCCTGAATATGACAGGCAACACAGAGAGAAAGGCGCTTAGGATTCTTGGTCACCGGCGCCATTAGTCCGTCAATACATTAACAGGTGACCGAAGATGTGCATCCAGCCGATTCACGATGAAAAAATTTAAGGGCACAAAATTTATGCTCACAAAAGTTAGGCGTCCCAAATCTATGCACCGCATAACTAAAAACACCATCACCGCGCCAAACCTGGGCGCACAACCGTTTTTGTGTGAGAATGTGCGCAGAGGTAGTGTGCCCAAAAGAAACTGGACGCACAATTCAGATACACAGTCAGACACACCTGCACACACTGACAATCCTGTAGAGGGCAGCCAAACTCACAGAAAAATGCGCGAAAGCGCCCCCGCAGCCCATCACACAGCGCACGGGAAAAAACTTACCAGCAGGGTCTAGCCCACCCGGGCTGCTCAGTCCATTAGGCTGCCCAGGTCCCTTATAACCCCCATGGGAGCAGGAACGAACGACGGAATGGCGCACCGAGCACAGAGACCAGAGGAAGGCTTACACAACCCCTCTACTCTGTCTCTGACCTCTGAGTACAGAGGCGATCTTCAGCTGTGGGGGGGGAGGGCATATGCCGTCACGGCTGTATTCAGCTTCCTGCACCCGCTGCCTTTCAGCTGTTCAAACAGCTAAGTCCACTCCAGCCGAAAAACCAGCTACTGAACCAAGGCACTCATCTGAGGGACCATGTAAATCATCTTTGGAATTCTCAAATGGGGCGTTTTTATTAGTTTGTTCTTCTATTTCTCCTATCAAAATCTAAAGCAATCCCCAGTAGGGAAATGCATGTCCACCATCTGCTGGAGATGGAGAATACTGGCAGGCTGATGTCAGAGCAGGGGTATATACACTGTGATATCAGTTTGCTCCGTCTCCATCTGCTGGTAGAGGTGCATAACCCACTGGTCCTGAATCCATCTATCCACATTCTAGGAAATTTCAGAATTTTAGTAATCTTTCATGCGTAGCAGCCTACACACAAATGTTTACCACTTGCAACGAGGATAATTAGCAAAACTTTTCACAAACAGGCCCTTTGTCAGTAACTTTAAAATGAGCACGTGGATGCCCATATGCTGGAATTGTAAATCGGATGCACAATTACGCATGTATGATTTAAAATACACCTACTGCACATATGTGTGCTCCTAATTTCAAGCAGTTGAGCAAACATAGTTCACGTATCTTCCTCAGGACTGTCGGTTTTAATGCAAGCAGATAAGCAGATTTTAAAACATACTCGTGTGAAGGACATTCCCAGTTTTACCAATTAGTCCACCAGTTTTCCCAGCCTGTTTCTAGGTCATCCAGACCACTCTGGTTCTGCAGCCTGCACTCCTCCCAGTTGGTCCAGACCCCTCACCAAGTTGTGTTAGGCCTAAACAGAGATTTATGCAGATTTAAACCTCATCAAGAAGTAAACATGTGCAGTAAGCGGCCGCCAGATTTACAATACAGATTTACAAGTGTAAATCTTGGCCCCATCTCGGAACATCCTTGACACACCCTAACTCCGTCTCTTTTTTTAACTCACGGATATGCATATATGTTCGGAATTTGTGACTTTGTTGCTCGTGTGGCCCATACAGTCGCATATATAAGCCTTTTAAAGTGAGCAATGCTTTTAAAATTCACTGCTTTGTGTGTTTAACAAGTAAAACCCAAAATGTCAGCGCTTTTTTAACATTTCAGGCCATTTTAAAGAGTGTAGGCCCCGTCGGTGAAAACATTTGCATCTTAGAACATGGCTCTCTATGTGTAATAGTCTCAGACGCAACCATAGTATAGAAGTGAATGAAATGTCAAGTTCAGAGAAATCTGAAGCTCTTTTGCATAAGCTAAGCTTCTGTATCCTTTTCCAGTATACCATGACTTTGGGAAGAATCATCCAGTGTTAACATGGCTCTCCCTGTGACATCTTGAATGGCAGTATATCAAATTTTATGAATTTTAAACTTGCCAGGAAAGCAAATAAACTCACAGCTTCTGTGTAAGCCCAGGAAAGCTCCAGTTTCATCTCAGATGACCTACGAAACTGTAGTACATTTCCACTTTGAATTTGTCTCTGCCATTCAGCTTGTAGTCACTTTTTCCATATAGGAAAATTGATTTGTGTTGCCGTGCAGTCGGTCTTTCCTCGGAAATATATGGTTTCCGCTTGATGACTCATTTTCTTTGCCGCTTCTTCAGTCACTTCAAAGTTGGGGAAAGGCAACGAGGGAAGGAAGCTATTTTATCCCTGACACAACATCAAAGCCTGGTTTTTCTAGGATTTGGGACTCGGACCAGTCTTTGAAGGGCTTTATGCCAGAACACTGCCATAAAAGATAATTCAAATGCAAAACACTTTTTTTTTTTCGTATTTCCAGTTTGCTTCCATGTTATCTTTGGAATTGCTGGTGATCTTTATTAAGGCTTCCAAATTAAGGTCAAAATGGAGGTCCATATTGAAAAGCCCAGTGAGTGGCAAATTTATCCAGATAACTTTAACCCAGACATTCACACCGATTAGACTTACCCGGCTTCCTTTAGTTGGACAGCACCCACTGGCCAAAGTATAACCGCAGCCTGGGAAGCCCTTCAGCACTGCCTTATTTGGTCAGGTAAATTCTGTGTGGGCAATGGTTTGCCCAGACAAAATGTACCAGTCCAACCCTGCAGGTTTGTCTGGCTAACTCCTAAAGGTAGCTGAACAAACCTTTTGAATGCTGACGACAACAGAGGATGAGAGTTTGAGTGGCATCTTTTCTGCAGTGTGTGTGAAAGGTTTTTCAAGGTAATTTTGGTGTCTTTTTTGGGGGGGAGGGACCAGTGATCAATGTTGTTTTCCATCTGTGTATAGCTGCTGAAGAGAAAGCATATGAAGCTGCGAGAGCCTTGAAGATCTTCAATGCATAAAGGCAGCCATTCATACTTATTATGCTCAAACAGGTTCAGGGAATGTCCTGCACATAGGTTCAGATTTAGACATAGACAACATAGGCAACTGCCTCTGGTGCCAGTTTTCATGGGCACTGGGTGCCTCCAAAATGCCATCATCTCAGCCTTCTACTGCTGCCTTGAAAACCGGTGGAAGAAAACTCGGTGTGGACCTGGGGGCCTACAGGTCCTGTGGCAGCTCCAACCCTCGCCTGGGTTTCCCCGGTAACCGGAGGAAAGGGTGTGGCTGCCAGGGTGTGAGTCCCCAGCCCTGCACTGAGCTATCTTCCACTGGTTTTCAAGAAGACGGAGTTGTGATGTGTTGAGTCCAAGTTGTGGGGGATGTGGGAAAAAGCCAAGAGGGGGGATCTAGGGAGGGGTCATTTCTGGGGGGGGGGAAGGGGAGGGTGGGAACCCCCCCCCCACTTGCTTATAAACATTCAAATATGAAATCTGGCCCTGCCTGCGCAAGGCACAAACACAGCACACTCTGCATCTAGGTTCCCTAGAGCAACAACTACTGCTTCTGGACACATTCCTGGGACCACAGGACAGGTGAGGAGGACGCAGCAGCTCCTCGTTCCATGCCAGTGTCTTTACCCGTGACTGAGCAGCAGCCTCCTCAGTAAGACTGCTGTTCTGGCTGGCCTGGTGGAGGCAGGAGGAAGCAAACTAAATGAAGGAGTGTTAGAGAGGTAGTCTTATGTGGTAGGGGAGAGGAAAGGAGAGCGAGAGAGTCCTGGGGGATGGAGAAAGACAGAGGGAAGAGAGAGAGAGGAAGTCCGGACCATTGCCAGACTAAATGGCACCCTGCATGGTTGAGGAAGTGTGTGTGTGTGTGTGTGGGGGGGAAGGGTCCTAAAATGTCGCAGCTGGCCCGGGGAGAAGTGCCCCCAGCGCCCGGCTGGTTCGTCCTCTTCCAAAGATGTGGCTACCCGGGAGTTTCTTTCCACTGCTGCTGTACTGACAGCGGTGCCAAGTATGGCACCTCCCACCCCACCTGGCCTGGCAGCACAGGTGGACTCCCATCTTGCCTGCCCCTTATGATGATCCTGGAGTCTTGAGGGGTGGAGAGAGACAGAGAGAAGGGAGTAGGGAAGATGAAGGGAGACAGAGAGAGAGAGAGAGAGAGAGAGAGTTATTGGGAGATGGAGGGGGCCGGTGGAGCGGTGAAACAGTCACAGGGAGGCAGGAATCAGAAAAACGGTGAGATGCGAAAGACGTGGAGCCTGATGGCGAGAAGGGCAATAAGTGAACAGGCAGCGATGGAGGAAAGAGGTAGAGACGCGTGATGTAGAAGAGAAAGAGATGGCTAAGGAGAGAAAAAGAAAAAAGAATCTGGGAAAGGATCCATGAGGTAAACAGAGCAATGCAGAGGTTGAAAGCAGCATGATGAAGAAAGACATCAAAGGAACATATATATATATATATATATATATACATTAATTAACTACTTGGCAGGCTCCTCCAGCTCAACAGGATCCAGGGCTGGGATCTGCACCGCGGGCTTTTGGGTTACAACTACCTGGGATTTCCCCCCCCCCCCCCCCCCCCCCCCCATGTTACATCGCTTGCTGGCCTGGGGAGTAGAAGGCCCGACTCAGACAATGAACCGGGGGCATCGCATTGCCATCAGGCCAGCCCCCTCCATTTATTTTGAAATTGAATCTCAGGTTGTGACTTTGGAAAGTTGAAGTTATTATTTTCTTTTTGCATGCGCTTTTAATCCTCCTCGTTTTGGCCAGCGTCCAAATGGTTTCGTGAGCCACGGTGGAGTGGGCTGGCAGCATGCCAAGCCTTGCCTCAAACCTTAGCTTTGATCTCTCCTGCACTATACAGCAAAGGCCCGGATTCTTACCAGGATTCAAGGCCAAGTCTTTGGTGCTGCTGGACAGCAGTAGTGTTTCTCCGAACTGACTGCAGTTCAGTAGCTCAGGATAAGAGGCAGCCCTAGGCAGAAGTGAGCTGGCAGCGGGAGGCTCAGAAAAAGAGTGACGGAGGGTGGGGAGAGGCGGTAAGATTGGGAAAGGGAGAGCCGGTAGGTAGATGAGAGGGGGAAATGGAAGGGGTAGGACTGGAGACTGGGTCCATGTGAAAAGATGAGGAAGCAGGAGGAGGAATCTAGCACCCTGGAGCCTCACTAGGAAAGGGAAAGGCTGGATTGTGGGGGGGAGAATGCAAAGCACTGTTAGGGGCAAGGAAGAATACAAATGGGATGGTGAAGGGTCCCATCAGATTTGTCCCAGGCTTCAAAATCCTTTGTTATGATTCTTGTGGCAATGGTGCAGCATGGCGAGGGCTAGCGATGCCTGGGACTATACTGTGGGGATGGGCACAGTGCATGGAAATGATTCAACTTAATTCCCTGGATAGTTTGTTCCTTTTTCCCCCCACCCCCACCCCAATTATTTAGGTCTAGAGATTTCACTGTTTGAATTGGGAGGGGGAATATAAAAATTGGGAACCCCCACCCACCTGCAGGAAGCTGAGAATGAAAGCTCATGATGCCATTGCTATAACCCATCTCAGTTGCTAGAGAAATCGGGGCAGTTTTTGCAAAACTAATCTATGCTATGCGGTATCCTCCCAGCCAACCCTTCGCCCACCCATCCCATTTCCTGATTTTCTTATATACAATGGGGCCGATGTAATAAGACTCGCACTGAAATCTGCACTGATTTATCTGCATGGATTTTTTTGGCACGTGGCAAAAAAAAACAAAAAACAGCGGCAGTGTGGGATGTAATAATGCACATGAATAAATTAGTGGTCCAGAAGTGGATGTGAAGGTGGTTAGAGCAATATCTAACCCCTTCATGACTGGGCTCTGACTGCCAGTGAGAGAGTGAAATGCAGATCGGTGATTTTGCCTCATTGAGAGGCTGCCTTCTCTCCACCCGTTCCATCCACCGCTTGGCTGACCCGCAAAGGCATCAAAAAACCGTTCACCACACCGGCGCTTTCACTTACCTCCTGCCCTGACCCAGGCGCTAAAAACCCGTATTAAAAAATGCACACTAACCCGATCTCCCTGCCAGTGCGGCTCCCTGCATTGCCCGTAAATTGATAATCGCATCCTCTGTATGTCATCAGCATGCACTCGTGCAGAAAAAACTTAGGGTCTGTAAGTGTATTTGTACACGCATTTCTCCCGCCCACAAAACCCTTATTATATACCCGTATTGGGCTTTGTGTGGGAAAAACGTGCGTACAAACCGCATGTAGAGGTGCGCACAAAACCGCGGCAGCTTCGGCACACCTTATTACATCGGCCCCAATGTTTTCAGGGCACAGATTCATCTTCTTGCACATTTTATGCAATCAGGTACAGTGAAGGGGTCCCAAATCTTCAACTAATCTTCGCTGCCTTTTAGACTTGAAATCTTATCCCTGCCATCTCCACAAACACGGGGTCAGTTTTCAAAACTGCGTGGGCTGCTGCTGCAAAGTCCGCGGATACTTGTAGCGGGGGAGTTTGTACCAGATATCAAAGGGACAGTACACGCATACTTCCCCTTTGAACACTGCCTGAGGAAAAGATACCCGCAGGTGCCTTTTTTTTTTTTTTCCCGCAGATCATTTTTCCAGCCAAAAACACCACACATGCAGGCCGATATATAATAAAGAGCGCGGGGAAATGGGCGCTCAGTGTTGAGCACCCGCTTTCCTAACACACGCGCCCAGCCACCTCTCCTGGGTGCGCAATACTGTATTTAAATGAGGGGTCACGGTAAAAAGGAGGCGCTAGGGACAATAGCGCACTGCTAGCACCTCCTTAGCAGCAGAAGCCCAGGAGAGGTGGCTGTTAGTAGGTTTGGAAAATGGATGCTCATAAAATTGAATAGCTGTTTTCCTAACCTGACCCGCCAGCATTTTCTGCTTTTCTGTACGCTTTTTTGGACTGCTTACAATGTGCGGATCAGGTGCACATTTTTTTTTTCTGTACCCCGGGTGAATTTGCATGTGATGAGCACTATTAGTTTCAGGGGGCTTTGGATGCACATTTGGACGCGCTACATCCCTTATTGTATAAGGCGCAGTGGACGCGCGTCCAACCGCAGGTAAAACAGTACGCTCAGCTGAGCACACTTTACTGTATCGGCCTGTTGGTCTGGAATAATGAAAACCCTGCAGGATGTTGCCTCCCCTATTCTAATCCTGACCCACGAGCACCTCCATGAAAATGCAGGTAAAATTCCATACGTTTTGGCACCGTGCAGGCACTCGTACCTGCATACAGCTTAGGGGATTTTCAAAAAGCGCTTCTACCCAAGGAAATGGCTTTTGAAAATTGCTCTGCCTTTGTCTGTCTGTCTTCCCTGGAGCAGGCACTGTCTTGTTTCTGCATGTGTGGGTCTCAGATAGCTTGCAGATGTTGAATCACAAGGTGTGCTCTCAGGTGAACAAAATAAATTTATCAGTTGTTCTTGAAAGTCGATGAGGATCGCCTGGTAATGTGCATCCCTGGGGTGAAGGTGGCGGACCTCACGCGTCACCTAGATAAGATTTTAGACAGTGCTGGGGAGGAGCCGGCTGTCGTGGTGCATGTGGGCACCAACGACATAGGAAAATGTGGGAGGGAGGTTCTGGAAGCCAAATTTAGGCTCTTAGGTAGAAAGCTTAAATCCAGAACCTCCAGGGTAGCATTCTCTGAAATGCTCCCTGTTCCACGCGCAGGTCACCAGAGGCAGGCAGAGCTCCGGAGTCTCAATGTGTGGTTGAGACGGCTCTAGCACTAAACTTTCAAAAGGGAAACTTTCATAAAATGAGTAAAATAGTTAGAAAAAAACTGAAAGGTGCAACTACAAAAGTAAAAAGTGTAACAGGCGTGGACATTGTTAAAAAATACCATCATAGAAGCACAGTCCAGATGTATTCCATGCATTAAGAAAAGTGGAAGGAAGGCAAAACAATTACTGGCATGGTTAAAAGGTGAAGTGAAAGAGGTTATAAAGATCTTCATTCAAAAATTGGAAGAAGGATCCATCAGAAGAAAATAGGATAATGCATAAACGTTGGCAAGTTGAATGTAAGACATTGATAAGACAGGCTAAGAGAGAATTTGAAAAGAAGTTGGCCATAGAGGCAAAAACTCACAATAAAAACTTTTTTAAATATATCCGAAGCAGAAAGCCTGTGAGGGAGTCAGTTGGACCGTTAGATCATCGAGGGGTTAAAGGGGCACTTAGAGAAGATAAGGCCATCGCGGAAAGATTAAATTATTTCTTTGCTTCGGTGTTTACTGAAGAGGATGTTGGGGAGGTACCCATAATGGAGAAGGTTTTCATGGGCGATGCTTCAGATTAACTGAACCAAATCACAGTGAACCTGGAAGTTGTGATAGACCCGATTGACAAACTGAAGAGTAATAAATAACCTGGACCGGATTCTGAAAGAACTGAAAAATGAAATTTCAAACTTATTAGTAAAAATTTGTAACCTATCATTAAAATCATCCAATGTACCTGAAGATTGGAAGATGGCCAATGTAACCCCTATATTTAAAAAGGGCTCCAGGGGCGATCCAGGAAACTATAAATCGGTGAGCCTGAATTCAGTACCGGGAAAAAACATGGGAACTGTTATAAAGAATAAAATCACAAAACTTTTAGATAGACATGGTTTGATGGGACACAGCCAGCATGGATTTACCAAAGGGAAGTCTTGCCTCACAAATCTCCTACATTTTTTGAAGGGGTGAATAAACATGTGGACAAAGGTGAACCGGTAGATGTGGTGTATATGGATTTCCAGAAGGCGTTCGACAAAGTCCCCCATGAGAGGTTTCTAAGAAAACTAAAAAGTCATGGGATAGGAGGTGATGTCCTTTTGTGGACTGCAACTTGGTTAAAAGACAGGAAACAGAGAGTAGGATTAAATGGTCAGTTTCACAGTGGAAAAAGGTAAACAGTGGAGTGCCTCAAGGATGTGTACTTGGACTGGTGCTTTTTAATATATTTATAAATGATTTGGAAAGGGGTGATCAAATTTGCGGATGACACAAAATTATGCAGAGTAGTTAAATCTCAAGCGGATTGTGAATTACAGGAGAACCTTGCAAGACTGGAAGATTGGGCTCCCACTGTTATTCACAATACCTCAAGAATTTTTCTCTGGCAACATCTCTTTAATATATATATTTCTCCCCGTCAATACATTACCCTAACTCCAAATAGAATACAATCTACTACTCAACTGACTACTCTTATTTGATAATACCTAGTTATTTGATAATACCTAGTTTTATATAACTTCCATGTTAAGCTTGTATTAATTGTTATATGTTTCTACTATTTTGCATTGAGTTACTTTGATACATGTTCTGTTCGATGGTCTATAGATTGTAAAGCTTGTTGCTGAATTATTGTTTATTGTAAACCGAGGTGATGTTCTTAACGTGCCGCGGTATATAAAAAAATCTCTAAATAAATAAATAAATGATGTCATATACAGACAGTCCTTTCATAATTATAGAATAAAAATAACCACAAATTAGAAACATAAGCATGCAAACAAAACCTGCACTAGTAACCCCAAGAAGCCAGATTCTGCATGCAGTGCACTACAAGAAAAATAGAAAAGCAAATATTTTAACCAGACGATCATCACCATTACCTTACTTTTCAAACATGCCTATCCAGAACCAATCGAGTATCACCACTAACATACCTCTACGAACATTTCCATGACCTCCTTCACTGACTTATTATTGTATATATATTTATATTTACCTTATTTTATTTTTATTTATATTTATTTTAAACTGCACTGGTGGAAATCTACAGTCCTCTGAGTAATCGACTCCTCGTTCTCCAAATGCCTCACTTGTTAACAGCTACCAATTCTTCCCCCAGTTGTATTTTCTGTTCTTCCCAGTTCTATGTAACCCTGTTCCATGTAATGCCTGTTGCAATTTTGTGTTACACTGTAAACCGATATGATATGTATCTTGCCACATGAATGTCGGTATAGAAAAGTTCAAATAAATAAATAAAATAATGTGGACAAGTGCAAAGTGATGCATATAGTGAAAAATAACTCTTGCTGTACTTACACAATGTTAGGTTCTATCTTAGGAGTTACCACCCAGGAAAGTGATCTAGGCATCATAGTTGATATTACATTGAAATCGTCGGCCCAGTGTGCTGTGGCGATCGACAAAGCAAACAGAATGTTAGGATTTATTAGGAAGGGAATGGAAAATAAAATTCAGGATGTCATAATGCCTCTGTATTGCTCCATGGTGAGACCGCACCTTGAATACTGTGTGCAGTTCTGGTCACTGCATCTCAAAAAGGATATAACTGCACTGGAGAAAGTGCAGAGAAGGGCGACCAAAATGATAAGGGGCATGGAATGGCTGCCCTATGAGGAAAGGATAAACAAGTTAGGGCTGTTCAGTTTGAAGAAGATACAACTGAGGGGGATAAGATAGAAGTCTACAAAATCATGAAAGGACTTAAACAAGTTAATGTAAATTTGTTATTTACTCTCTCAGATAATAGAAGGACCAGGGGAGACTTCTTGAAGTTAGCAAGTAGCTTGTTTAAAACAAATTGAAGACAATTCTTTTTCACTCAATGCATAGTTAACCTCTGGAATTCATTGCCAGAGGATGTGGTTACAGCAGTTAGTATAAATGGGTTTAAAAATATCAAACCTTTCAAAAAAAGATCTAAAGACTTTTCTTTTTCATAAAGTCTACGTTAATGATTATTTATTTCAACAATCTAATTTTAACCAAGACTACCAACCATACTCATGCAAAAGAGATAATGAAATATCATCTGGCAACGACCATCATAATAGCAATATGAACTTATAATTAACAACACTAGAAGACCATCCCGAACATGCTTAAATACCAATACTGTTACCACTATCCTTTTCCCTTCTTTTCCTTATGCTCCCTTTTTCACCACCAACCTCTCCCCGATCCCTTCTTCTTTTCCACTATTTTTTTATGCATCACTGTTTTTAATGGTTTATTCTCTGTTTGATTTTGGTAAACCGTTATGATGGCTGAACCGAATGACGGTATATATATAAAACTGAATAAATAAATAAATAAATAAATAAAAAAAAGGTTTGGATAAGTTCCTAGAGGATAAATCCATAAACAGCTATTACGGTAATTAATAAGCAATAGTAGTTTGTGATCTATCTAATGTTTGGGTACTTGCCAGGTACTTGTGACTTGGATTGGCCACTGTTGGAAACAGGATACTTGATGGACCCTTGGTCTGACCCAGTATGGCCGTTCTTATGTTCTTATGAGCAACACTCAGCAGGGCAGCAGTACGCTTTCTCACAAACAGACCTCCCCCATTGACTTTTGCTTTATTTACAAAAGCAAAGTCCCCCAAGGACTTTTGCTTTATTTACAGAAGGCACACAGCAACTGCCAAGTGAGAAAGTTTCCAGTCCAAGTTTCCAGTTCCGTACTCACAAAGAGCAGGATTCAGTAGTCCAGTCCTAGCATCGGTAATTTATGCAGGCTGAATCAGGTGAAAATAAGGGACTCTGCTCACCAGCTACTTGACCTGGCACCCTCTCTCAGCAGTCTCTCTGGCACACTCTCTCTCTCTCCTCACTAGAGGTCTCAGTTCCTCCACACAGGACATACAGCAGATGAAGGATTTAAATACACAGTAGCACACTTTGAAACCATACCCCAAACTTAAAATGTTCTGCAAAAGGAGAACCGTGTGTTATTAGCAGCAACACCAAGGGTGGCCCCAGCCAATGAGTGAGATTTACCACTCCAGTGAGTGAGATTTTTCAGGCGTTGTCCACAGCAGTGGTTCTCAACCTTTTTTCTGTCGGGACACACCTGACAGATGGTTCTCACATGTGTGACACACTGAATCCATGATCGTCACGAGGCTAGATTTAAAAGTACAATTTGCATCCACAGAAACCCCCCCTGACCCACAATAATGGATGTAAAGCAGAATTACAACATTCCCCGTACAACTCACTCTACAAAAAAGATAGTCTGGTGCTGGTGTCAGCTCAGTAACAGCAACACAAACTCCTTCTACTACCAGGTTCAATAGCCCTACAAAAGACAGCAGTTTACCACCAATGCATGTCCTCTGTTTGATACAAACGCTTACATGCTAGTAAAATACCTCACCTCGGTCACATACACAGAACCGACCTAACATACTCCCAGGATCTGCAGTAATGCACATAAACTAATCCGCACACAGTTACACCTGTATTATGGAATACACTCAAACAGTAACAACCCTACCTATGAAAAGGCAACACTACAAATATTAAATCAGGCCCAAAACACCAGTACACCTCCTATTAATAAAACAGAACTAGCCAAGCAGCTATAGATCCCCACACAGAAGTAACTGTAAAACTATACTAATAAACAGAATAAATATTTCAAAACAGCTATGAACAGAATAACATCCAACAATTAAAAACTCATAAAAATTATTTAAAATTCTCCAAATACCAATAAAATATTTCAAAACAGCAGACACATTACATAATATTAAATAATTAAAATGGCAGTCAATCAAGAAAAACAAACTTAAAAAGCAACTTTTACTTACCCCTTCCAACAGCTCTCCTACTCCTCTTCCATGCAGGCCAGTAGCACACACCAGAAGCAGTAGTGGCTGAAGCTCTGCACTCATAGTCCTCTTCCTTAGAGCCCATGACCAGTCTCTGTCTCTCACACACACACATACCAGTCACACTCCCATGACTAGTTTCTGTCTCTCACATACCAGTCATCTCCCGACCAGTCTTTCTCTTACACATCAATCCCCTTCCCGAACAGTCTCTCTCTCATGCACACATATACAGGCTTCCCACTCCCATGTTCTTACATATACAGGTTCTCACTCCCATGCTGTGTCTCACACACACCCAGGTTTCTCACTCCCATGTTCGCTCTCTCCACATGCACAGACTTCTCATTCTCATAATCACTTTCTTTCTACACACACACACACACACACACACCAGTCTCTCTCTCTCTCTCTCATACACACCAGTCAACTCACCAAACAGTCTCTCTCTCACTCATACACACACACACACACACACACACACACACACACTTCCCAATCCCATGCTCTCTCACATACACAGACTTCTCACTCCCATGCTTTCACACACACCCCCACACACCAGACTCTTACTCCCATGCTCTCTCACATGCACAGGTTTCTTACCTCCATGCTTTCTCTCTCTCACACACACATACACACACACCAGTCACCTCCCTGACCAATCTCTTACTCTCTCAAACACACACCAGTCATCTTCCTGCCAATCTTTCTCTCTCACACACACACACATACACACACTCCAGTCATCTCCCTGACCAGTCACTTTCATTGGTTCTCACATATATACACACATCACCTCTCTGACCAGTGTCTCTCAATCACACATGCTCTCTCTCACTCATTTACACACATGCAGTCAATCAAATACACGCTCTCACTTACACATAGGCGCTCAATCACAGTAACACATACACACTCTCAATCACACACACATTCTCTCACTTGCATACAGGCTGGCTGGCTGTCTCTCCCCCAGTGCACAAATGGTAGCTGCAGCAGCCTCCTTCTCCAGCCCCTGCAGGCCAAGAAAGAAGAATCCCATTGGCCACGGGAGGCTAATGCTGCTGTCTCCTTTGCCGATTACCAGCTGCTTTGAATTTTGCTCGGGGCCGATGCTGCTGCCGTTACTTTTCCATGCAGCTTGGCTCTTTCTTCTTCCCGCGCACCCCACTACGCATCACTTCCTGCTACGGGCCACGGGGGCAGGTGCGGGAAGAAGAAAAGGCCCAGCCACAGTTGCCAGCCTCCACTAACACTGCTGCCGTTCCCATCCCAGCTTGAACGTGCTGATAGCCCGGGCGGCAGCGGCAGCAGTGGAAGATAGCCTGCCTCTCGCTCGGTGAAGGAAGAAGGGGGTAGAGCAGCTGGAGATCGGTAGCACGGCTGGTGCTTGGCAACACACTGGTTGAGAATCGTTGGTCTAGAGTATAAATCTGGGCTAGACCTTGTAAAAAGAGAGGCATATGGCATTTCCCCTGTCAGGGTGCAGTAAAGTCAGAGACTGCTATGCTGAACAATTTGGAGACTACATCACTGACCTCCTCCCAGCTCCCTGTCCCTTGCTGTCTTGATTTTCCTGTCTTTGCCTAGGTGTGGCTCCAGGCACTGCTATGGCCTCTTTCTCTCCATTTGTACTTTCTGTGTGTAGCTGTTGACCAGGGCTGGGGCAAGGGTATTAGGCATTCTAGGCAAAACTTACAGCCTTGGGCCCTCTCCCCACAATTACAAATTATGCATTCAAAGTACAATCTTCTAAGGTAAAAATATCACTTAAAATAATATTTATATTTACATGCACAAATTTGGTGCTAACCAGAAAACCCTGCAAAAAAGACACTTGGAACCCATATGGCATTAGGCCTACTGTAATGCATGTTGAATGTGGGCTTGACCCTAAGAAAGCCATGAGTAAACTATTTCAATTACAATGTAGTATATGTAATCACTATTGGTGATTACAATGTACTATTATATGTGATTACAATGTACTATTATATGTAATCACTATTGGTTTAACTGTTCCTCATATAATCATGCGTTAATTGTAAAGCCTGTTGCTAAATTTTGTGTTCTCTGTAAACCGATGAGATGTTCCCAACGTTCGTCGGTATATAAAAGCCATTAAATAAATAAATAAATAAATAAATAGTAAACTTCCTATAACAAAACAGCACTAACTGCCTGCTCTCAAACAGTAACAATCCTACCTATGAAAAAGCAACACTGTAAATATTATACAAGGCCCTAAAACACCAATACACCTCCTGTTAGGAAAATAGAGCAAGCCAGGCTGCAATACATCTCTCACAGAAACTACATGCTAGCAGAATACTTCACCTCAGTCACATATGCAGACCACAGACAGACCTTCACCAAATACAAAATAAAGTAACTATAAACAAAAACCTGTAGAGAAAAACTGAACTGGAAATCACAAGCCAGACTGTATGCAGTGCAACAATGGAAAAAAAAAAATTACTCATAAAGCATCAAAAAATAAAATAAAAAAATAGAAAATATTAGTAATAGTAAAACTATACTAATCTAAACTACATATTTCAAAACAGATGATGACTGGAATAATATCCAATAGTTAAAAACTCATAATAATTTTTAAAAATTAAAAAAATATATTTCAAACCAGTAGACACAACAGGCCATAATTAAAACTAATAAGGAGAAAAAAAATTCCTCTGCTCTCCATACCTTTGAACTTTTGATTTCCAGCTATTCTGTGATTGTTGTGGTTTACTGGAGAGGTGGAGGGCAGGGCACACAAACTTTCTCCGTTGTCATACATATGGGGAGAGACCCCCAAATATGTGCTCACTTTTCTATTCTAGTTGCACAAGATGTTTTGGGTGGGGAGAGACCCCGGGGATTTTCATTGGTTGCAGTTACTCTAAAATTGTTTCACTTGTTGAAAGTGTAGTACCAATGAATGACCACAAGATGGATTTGTGTGCACGTGTTAATATGATTGGTGGAAGAAGGTTCAGCGGGAGGTATAAAACGGGGAGGATTTGGCAGGAGCTTGGCCCTTTTTGCCTTTCCCAGGTTGGTGCAATGGGGACTTCCAGGATATTGTGGCCTGGAGTAACCAGCCTGCAGGCTGGTGTGCCCGGGGACCACTCTAGTATGGAGTGGGGCCCTGAGGGGCCCTTCCCCTCAAGGAAAAAGGCCTGTGGCATAGAATGGAAGAAGAGTTTCCTCCATCCTGAGGCAAAACTAGGAGTTAACGGTAGAGGAGATTCCGCCCCTTGAGAAAAATCGCCTAGAAGAAGGAGTAAGGAGTTGTTCAGAGACGTGGAGTGCCTCATGAAGAGCCTGGGGTGTGAAGGATGCCGGAGAGACCTGCATTTTGCTGGTGAGTGTAGGACTAGAATTAAGAGTGAAGAGGGAGTCCGGAGTAAATCCTAAGAGGTTAAACTTCATTTCCCACAAAGGGTTCTTGACCAGGGTTTAAAATGATCTGGGAGGTTTTGGGGGCAAGTCTGCAGAGAGCTATCATTTCTGGTAGGATAAGAGGTGAAATAGTCTAGTCCTTTTTGTCTTGTGCGCTATGACGAAGGAGAAGAATGTGTTGACCTGGGTTATGCACTGCTTTCATTGAAAACATGTTTAATTGCAAAACGTATTTTATTCTTCTGAATTAAAGAGATCTCAGCTACACTGAAGATATGGAAAACATATGATAGAACAATTTCAGTTGGAGTATGGAGCGGTATTTTGGAAATCCTCTAGAAAAAGAAGCTTCATTTCAAGTCTATTTGGTTTTTGTTTTTCAAGACTCTTCCGGACAATATTCCAGCTGTTTTTCCTTTAGACTGACTGTGGTCTGATATACCTTTTTATTTTTTCTATTTTATTATTATTATTATTATTATTTTATATTTTTTAAGTGCAGCTGATGCTTGATTTGCTTATATACAGTGAAATTCCTGTCATCATTCCTTTTTGGTCAGTTTTAGACCACTGTGTATTATCTCTTGATGCCTTTGCATGTTAGTTATACTTATTATCAGGGTCTGTTGAGGCATTGGTATAAGTTTCTACTTTGTTCTCTTACTCTTGTGTGTGTGTGTGTGTGTGTGTGTCTGTTGGGGGGGGGGAGGGGAATGGAAAATTGTATTGCTGGAATACATTGATTCACTTTTTTTTTTGTTCGCTATCATTTGTGTATTCGAGAATAAAAATATTTAAAAAAAAAAAATGGGAGTGTGGCATCTGTCCCTTATTTATTTTTAGAATCTGCTTTTCCACTCTTTAGAATGGATTATATTCAGGTGCTGTGGGTATTTCCCTGTCCTCAGAGGGCTTACAATCTAATTATGTACAGGAGACAAAGGAGGTCAAGACCCAAGGAACAACAGTGGGATTTGAACTCTAGGTTCCATAGGTCATAATATGCTGCTCTAACCACTGGACTGTTCTTCCATGCCCTTTCCTGTGGAATGGGTTTGAGAAATAGAAGAGGGAAGAAAACCTATTGGTGTGAAAATGGGAAAACTGGAAGGTGGGGAATGTAATCGTTATACTCCTGGAAAATGTTTTGGAATGTGGAGTTGTGAGATCTACTTGATGTTCAACTACAGGCTGAGTGACTGGTACATTCATCCTGTACGGTACCTTATGGTATATTTGGAGTAAGATTACTCTGACTGTTTGTATGCCATGAACTCTGAGGATTCAGGAAACAGGACTGGGGTCTGGCAGCAGGCGTTTTCATTCACAACTACCTGGAGAATTTTTCCCTTATGTCACATTTCATTCCAATTTACTTTCCTGCAGTCACTGCAACGACGGCCTTCAGTTGGAGAGCATGCATTAGGGCTCCTATCAGCATTCTGCAATCCCAGGCCCTGAATCCGGTCACTAGATATTGTTATTTCACGTTGAGTATGAATCTTCCCCCACCCCAGGGGCTGTGAAGGCGTCCTCCCTCTACATAACATTTTAATATAGCAGACTGAGGAGTCACATGATGACCAGCTCGGCAACAGACATCCTGCAGCGAGGTTTCCTAAGGGAAATCCCCTATCAGCTTAGAAAAGTAATCTGGGACTGGCTGCTGGAGTTGAATTTAGCTTAGTTTTCATATGTGGAAGCAGTTCAGAGAAAGCATCTGAGAGTAAAATGATACCGGACTCGACTAGCAATATTCTTTGCAGCGTAGATGATATTGCAAAACAAAATCTCAAAATTAGTATTAGCAGCATGAGAAGATAAACTTTCAAAGCAATGTTTCCTGGAAGGAGTAAAGAGAAGCTGGTTTCGAACATGAGAACATTATGCTCGTAGAAAAACTGAATGATGGGATGATGTGCAGCGCATTTAAGTGCTTCTGTGCTTATTCCTGCACACGTACCCTTCTGCTATTACCCATCCTGCAGCAATGAAGGGTGCTGTTCTCTTTGGCGCAGAAACAGGCCTATGCAATACCGTGCGCTGGCTGCAGCGCAGGGCTCAACCCGCCATTGGATCTGCGTTTTGGACGCGTGTCCATAACCCCCCATGCAGAACGGGTAAGCGTGTCCAATTGCGCGCGCAGGTAATAGCGCTCATTACATGCAAATGCATGTTAATGAGGCTATTATCTACCCCCCATGCAAAAAACAATGTGCGCCCGACGTGCACACGTTTACTTGCCAAAATTAACGCCTGCCCTGAGCAGGCGTTAATTTGGAGGAGCCCAAAAAGTGTACAGAAAAGCAGAAAATACTGCTTTTCTGTACTTCCTCCAACTTAATTTCGTGGCAATATTAAGTCAGAGAAACTACAAAATTGGTAAAAAAAAATAAATAGTAATGTCCCAAAAAAAATGTAAAAAAAAAAGGGTGCTGGCGGTCAGGTTAGGAAAAGGGACACTAAAATTGAGCGTTCGTTTTTCCAACCTGCTGACAGCCACCTCTCCTGGGCGCCCGCTGCTGAGGAGGCGCTAGGGGTGCGCAATGTCCCCTAGCGCCTCCTTTTTACTGCGGCAGCCCATTTGCATTTTGCATTGGGCGCCCCGGAGAGGAGGATCGGCGCGCGTTAAGGGAGCGGGCGCTCATTCATGAGCACCCGTGTAATGCGCGTCGATATTGCATCAGCCTGAAAATGACGGAGGTTTATTTTTTAAGTTATTTTACAACCATTTATATTCTGCTAAATTACCATGGTCTAACAATATAATCAAACTACAAAATAAAATAACAATAAAATATATAACAGTGCATTAAATAAAAGCAACTTTTAACAGATGCTTATAATTAGAAACCTTACACAGTTCAGAGTATTACAAAGCGTTGGGGCAATTTGTGAAAATACGTGAGGAGTAGTCCATTGCAAGTGGACTGTTTTAGCTCTTGGAATTGCTAAACGTTGCTGACTGGCAGAGCGCAATGCATGCTCAAGACAATATAGCAACGGCATCTCTTTTAGGTATGTAGGACATTTCCCATACAAAACCTGGCGACAAGGGTTAATATTTTAAAAGTAATTCGTGATTCAACGGGGAAGCTAATGTAAACCCCTTAATACAGGGGTAATATGAGCAGACAACGGACAACCAGATATTAGTCTAGCCGCTGTATTCATTAAAACCTGTAATGCCTGTAAATAACACATTGGAAGTCCAGGGTAAAGGGCACTGCAATAATCTTAGCAAACTGAAGGTTGTGGTGCTGGGAGTTTTGATATGAGCAGGGCTCTTGCTTGCAGAACCACGTGCATGAATTTCTGCAGCCGGCCAAGTTGTTGCATCAGTCCACGGAACGTCAGCCCTGGGTGTGATCTGATGATGTCTGGAGGCCCGGATGCAACTCCTTCCTTGAATGTGGAGAGTTGATCAGTTTTGGCAGGCCCTGTTTATCAGAGTTGATGATGGCGGTGGAGGGGCTGGCAGAGGTCTATAGGTGAGAATGCCTCTATCAGCAGGAGACATGTCAACTCTTACACCTGCATCTTTTGGACTCAGACTCAGAGCCACTTGGAGCCACAGCGGAAAAATCCGGTTTGTCTTCAAATCTGGATAGAGAATTCTTAGACTCTTCTTCTTTTTTTAACGTTCTGTTTTCCTCTGGTTGTTTCATCAGTCAAGGAGGATTTTGACATTCTTGTTCCCTAAAAGAAAATCACACTTTGTGGTTTGCAATTTGACTTGGGGGATGGGATGGTTAAAAAAAACAGGATGTGGGGGATTTAAAAGATAAATCTGTGCAACAGGGTAATCCTGTTTTGGTAACTGATTGAAAAAAGTGAGATAATTAACTTTCAAAAAAATCCAAACTCTTTGGGGTGAATTTTAATAGTTGCTCGTGTTAAAAGGCCCATATACTCAAATATCTTGGCCGAGTGCAAATGACTCGTATTTTAAAACGGCCCAATTATGTGCATATGTACGCGAGCAACCAAACGCACAGGGAAAAGGGCGGAGTTAGGTGAGGCTGGTGCAAGGAGATTAGGCGCCCTAGGCACTTTCTGCCTAGCGCCTACCCCCCCCTGGTCATGCTAACACCCCCCCGCCCTAGTTGCGACCCTGACTCCTACCTCTTGGTTTTCTGGGCCGGAAGCAGCGCATGGCCTGCCAAATCTCCACTCCTCTTTGCCGCCGCCGCCACTCACGCCCCCACATGGCTCGTAACCCCTAATGGTCGGCGCTCTACGCCCAGGCCTAGCTAGCCTAGTGCTTCTGCCGGCCCTGGAGTTAGGGCGTGTCAGGGGCATTCTGAGACGGGCCCAACAGTTATATGCTTAAATCCATATATTAAATCCGGCGGCCACAGCATGCAGCGGGCTGTTAGCAGCCTATATTTACTTCTGCTCTTGAGGTGTAAGTCTACAGAAATCTTTTTTTTTAGGCCTAAAATGACAGGATGAGGGGTCTGGGTAAACTGAGGAGAGTGCAGGCTGAAGACTCAGAGGGGTTTGGATGATGTAGAGCAGGGGTCGGGAACCTTTTTGGCTGAGAGAGCCATGAACGCCACATATTTTAAAATGTAATTCCGTGAGAGCCATACTAACTACAACCCCCCACCCTCCTGACTCCCCCAAGACCTACCAAATTAATTTACTGCAACCCCCTACTCTCCTGACTCCCCCAAGACCTACCAAATTAATTTACTGCAACCCCCTACTCTCCTGACACCCCCAAGACCTGCCAAATTAATTTACTACAACCCCCCATCCTCCTAACACCCCGACCCCCCAAGACCTGCCAAAAGTCCCTCGTGATCCAGTGGTGGTCCAGGGCTCGCAGACAAATCTTTAATAAAAAAGTAAAAATCTAACAAAACCCCCCACCCTCCTGACGCCCCCAAGACCTGCCAAAAGTCGACGCCATTTTGATTACTGGCAGCCGACGGCCCTTTGCCCTTACTATGTCACAGGGGCTACCGCCGCCATTGGTCGACCCCAGTGACATAGTGAGGGCAAAGGGCCATCGGCGCCATTTTGACTACTGGTAGCCGACAGCCCAAGTCCAGGAGACCGCTCCTGGACCCCCACTGGACTACCAGGGGCTTTTGGCAGGTCTTGGGGGGGTCAGGAGGGTGGGGGTTGTAGTAAATTAATTTTGGAGGTCTTGGGGGGTGTCAGGAGGGTGGGGGATTTTGTTAGATTTTTACTTTTTTATTAAAGATTTGTCTGCGAGCCAGATGCAGCTATCAAAAGAGCCATATCTGGCTCCCGAGCCATAGGTTCCTGACCCCTGATGTAGAGGTAGTCTAGGCAAACTGGTGGACTAACTGATAAAACTGGAATTGTTCTTCAACACGCATGTTTTAAAATCTGTTTACTCGCGTGCGTTAAAGCATATAAATTCCTAAGGAATGCACACAAACTACATTTGCTTGTATAACCACTTAAAATTAGGAGCACACATGTGCACGACAGGTGTATTTTAAATTGTATGTGCGCAACTGCATGCACAATTTAAAATTTCTGCATATACGGGTGCCCGTTTACTCATTTTAAAGTTACTGTCCCTGTGAATCAATGGTAAAGGATAATGAATTCCTGATGTGTAGAATTGAAAATTTGGAAAATCTTTGAGTAGACAGATTTCCCTGAATGTTCTTCTATACAATCTTATGATTTGTTTAGACTCTATATGGTGGGAATTTTTTAATTGTCCTAAAGTTCCTTCCCTCTGCGGCTAAAGTGCATTATATGCCTCACTGTAAAATGAATGTGCTGGCAAATATTGGTCCTGATGATGGTGGGCTCTGTGCTGAGCCAAACAGTAGAAGATTCTGAATTAAATCTTTCTAATATCTCAGATACGTCATTTAATGTAAGGCCTTGTCTTGCTATCTGACAAGGATCTGGTCGGAAACCTTTTTTTTAATGAAAAGAGAAATCCTTTTTGGCTTTCCCAGAAGAATGTCTCCTGATGTATCTTAATCTGCCTAGGGATGTTGAAAGGTATTCCTGACGGTAGGATAGAAAACCCTTCACATTGGTGGAACAGCCTCTTTGAAATGTCCTGCTAAATGTTCCATATCCTATCAGGCCTCAGATTACAGTTTTTTGACCTGGAACTACTGAAGGCATTTCTAGGTTTACATCTAGTAGAATTACCACCCGCTGCTGATGTGGGCTCTGATATTTTGTCTATTTCTTAGCGTCCAGTCAGATGAATCCAGAACAAGTGAATTATGCACCTCTACCAGTAGATGGAGACACAGCAAACTGATATCACAGTTCATATGCCTCTCCAGTGACATCAGCCTGCCAGTATTCTCCATCTCCAGCTCCCTACTGGGGATTGCTTCATTTTGAAAAAGGAGAATTAAGAATATTACATTCGTCCTGCTCTCCTGTGGTGATACCAAAATGTCCCTCCCACAGTTGAGAATTCCTGAGGTGATTTCCGTGGTCCCTCAGATGAGTGCCTTGGTCCGGTAGCTGGTTTTTCAGCCAGCATGGGTTTAGCTGCTTAAGCGGCTGAAAGGCATTGGGTACAGGAAGCCAAGCACAGAGGTGATGGTATACGCCCTCTCCCCCTGCAGTCGGAGACCATCTCTATATTCAACCAGTTAAGGCTGAGCTCAGGTAAGTTTAAAAAAAAAAAAAAAGAAATATATATATTTACAGAGACGTAAAAGTAGGCTTTTGTAGCATAGGGCTTCTTCCTTTTTCCCGGTCTCCGTGCTTGGTGCGCCATTCCGACGTTCGTCCCATTCCATGGGAGGTCGAGGAACGTGGGCAGTCTCAGAGCGGGGCCTAGCCTCCATAGGCTAGGCCCCGCTCTGAGGCTTTTCTGCTGCACCCCGCATGGTAGGCCGCAACGGCATTTCACGCGCTTTCTAAGGCTGCCCTCTACAGGATTGTTGGTTCAGCGTGTGCATCTAGCTGTGCGTCCTGTTGTTGGATACTTAGTCGGGCCTTGTATTATGTGCATTTAAGTTAAGTGGCACCTTAAGTGGTCGCACGCTTACCTGTGCACACAAGTTTTATTGTGTGCTTAAATTGTTTTATGGTGCTTATTTTTGGGATGCCTAAGTTTTGGATGCCTAGGCAATGGGATGCGTAGGTGTGAGATGCCTAAGTTTTGGGCACCTAATTTTTGGATGCTTAAGTTGGATGCCTAATATTTTTAGACATACAAATAAATAAAGCTAGACGCACGTCTCCAGCCACAGCTCAAGTGCCCTGGCAGCCATATTGGCGCCTATGCCTAAGAGACCCAAGCACCTTTCTCTTTGCACTGCTTGTCATATTCGGGCATCTCAGCCACAAGTGCCCGCTAATTTGTTTCAGCGCTGTTTGTAGGCTCAGGGAGAATTGCCTTCCTCTGATTTCACTAAGCCTGGCTCTTCCCAGCCAGATGTAGGACTCAGTACAGACGGCTCAGGTGGGGCCCCTGATTTTGGACCTCCCCTAAGTGGTTCTTCAGCAGGGGACGGTAGCTCAGTGTGTACACCTCAAGTACTTCCTGGTGTGGATACTTCTAACTTTTCGTGGGTAAAGTTTTTCCAGGGATTGCAATCCTTTCTCCAGGTGCAATCTTCAGCCCTCTCTAATACTCTCAGAGCAGAGTCGCAGGTAGGAACCTTGCCGGCACCTACTGTTAAGCACCAGAGTATTGCTAGAGCGGCAGTGGGACTTCCTGATGGAGGTCCAGATGGCATGTTTGCTTCTCTCCCAGGAGTTCAATGATTCTGGGAGTGAACTCCAGGGTAGTTATGGAGTCAGCTGCTGCTTTTTTGGCAAATATGGGCTGTGATTTGATCCGCTCATCAGCCAGAGGAGTGGCTTCCATAGTAGTAGCCAGGTGTCAGTTATGGTTGAGAAATTAGTCGGCCGATGCGATCTCCATTACTAACCTTACCAAATTGCCCTTTAAAGGCTCGCTATTATTTGAGAGCGAGTTAGAAAAGCTAGCCAGTTGGTGGGGCAAATCTACGGTTCCTTGTTTGCCAGAGGATAAGAAGCAGACACCACGCTCTTTTAATATGAGAGGTCGTAATAAAGGATCCAGGCATTTTCATCTCTGTAGAGGAACGACCCTTCAGAGAACTTAACCTTTCGGTAGGTCCCAGTCCTTTCATTCCCAACAGCCAAGAAGGGATGCGGGTTTGGGTAGTGGAAAGTTTGCTACCCCCCCGTGGGACCAGGAGATAGAGGGACGCCTCTCTCTCTTCTATCAGAGGTGGATCAAGATCAAATCGGATCAATGTGTCCTGGAGGTGATATGAGAAGGATATGCACTGAGGTTTTGCAGTGTTCCTCAGGACGTGTTCATGGTGTCTCCCTGCCTCTCACCACAGAAAAAGCAGGCAGTGGAAACTACATTAGCAAAGCTCCTCAGTTTGAGGGCTGTGGTTCCAATGCCCATGACACCTTTGAGATCCATCCTGGATCTCAAAGGTGTCAACCGTTATCTGTAGGTGATGCATTTTCAAATGGAATCATTGTGCTCAGTAATAAATACAATTTGGGGAATTTCTGACCTCTCAGGATCTGTCTGAGGCATACCTTCATATTCCCATCTGACTAGAGCATCAACTCTTTCTGCGGTTCACAGTTCTGGAACGCCATTATCAGTTTCTGGCCCTGCCCTTTGGTTTGGCCATCGCCCCAAAGACCTTTTCCAAGGTAAAAATGGTAGTGGCGGAAGAATTGAGAAAAGATGGGATCCTCATACACACGTATTTGGAAAACTAGCTGATTGAGCCAAGTCGCCGGAGGAGAGCAGCAGCGTGACCCACAAGTTGATCTCCCTTTTACAGGAGCTCGCCTGGGTGGTGAACCTGGCCACGAGCAATCTTCAGCCTGCTCAGTCATTTGAATACCTCAGGGTTTGGTTCGATACAAAGCAGGGCAAGGTTTTTCTGCATTCAGAGGTTACAGCTTCGTCTATTTCTGAACACTCTGCCCCTGACCGTTTGGTCATTCTTGCAAGTACCTGGCTTAATGGTAGCGACCCTGGAAGTGGTCCCGTGGGCGAGGGAGCATATGTATCCTTTGCAGCGCTCCCTGCTGTCTCAGTGGAACCTGCAGTCTCAGGACTATTCGATTCGGCACCTCCTGCCGATGGAAGTCTCCTCCCAACTGCAGTGGTGGCTACAGGTGGATCATCTAAGGAAAGGAGTTTCCCTAGCACCACCAGACTGGCTGGTACTGACAACAGATGTGAGCCTCCTTAATTGGGGAGCTCACTATCAGTAGCTGACAGCTCAAGGGCACTGGAATCCAGAAGAGTCTCTCTGGAACATCAATCAACTGGAAGCTAGGGCAGTCCAGTTGGCATGTTTGCAGTTCAGCGACAGGCTGTAGGGCCAATCAGTCTGGATAATGCCGGACAATGTAACAACTATGGATTACATCAATCAGCAAGGAGGAACCAAGAGCCAGTAAGTGTCACAGGAAACAGATCAACTTATGGAATGGGCAGAAGTACATCTCCGGATGATTTCAGCCTCACACATAGCAGGAAAAGACAATGAAAGAGCAGATTTTCTCAGCAGGGAGAGTCTGGACCCAGGAGAATGGGCTTTGTCAGACGAGGTATTTCAGCTGAATCTGGATCACTGGGGTCACCTGTTCCTAGACCTCCTGACGACTTCTGGAAGTGGTCCCGTGGGCGAGGGAGCATATGCAAGGCTATTAATCAGTTTTACTTAGGGAATAGCCACTGCTATTAATTGCATCAGTGGCATGGGATCTTCTTAGTATTTGGGTAATTGCCAGGTTCTTGTGGCCTGGTTTTGGCCTCTGTTGGAAACAGGATGCTGGGCTTGATGGACCCTTGGTCTGACCCAGCATGGCAATTTCTTATGTTCTTATGTTCTTACAATGCAAAAGTTCCACGATTCTTCATTCGCAGGAGAGATCCGAAGTCATTGGGGATCAATGCCCTAGTGCAGGAGTAGCCAGAAGACACGTTGCTGTATAGTGGCTCCAGATTAGCCCAGGAGATTGTGGTATGCAGATTTGCGGTGGCTCCAGGGGATTCACCCTTCAACATCCGGCACACAGGAGCTTGCTAAGTCAGGGTCCAGATTTTCACGAAGATCTGCCTCGGTTTTGTCTTACGTGGATACTCGGTGGCAGTGATTTCCATTTTGCTTAGAGCAAAAAAGCTCTCCACTTCTTTGGCCTATGTGCGAGTTTGGCGAGTGTTTGAGACCTGGTGTTAGGATCGCAGTACTCTTCCTCATTTGGCCAAGATCCGCTCATTTTGGAGTTTTTGCAGGATGGCTTGAATAAAGGTTTGACCCTTAATTCCTTAAAGGTACAAGTAGCGGCTCTCACCTGTTTCAGGGGCCAGGAGAATGGTGGTTCCTTGTTGGCTCATCCTGATGTGGCCAGTTTCCTGAAAGGAGTGGAACTTCTTCGTCCTCCCTTGCGGTTTCCGGTACCCTTATGGTGTCTTAATTTGTTCTTGGATTTCTTAGTGGGTCCTACATTTAGACCGATACATAGCCTGACCTTGCGGTTACTGACCTTGAAAATGGTATTTCTTGTGGCAATTTGTTCTGTGCAGAGAGTTTCCGAGCTGCAGGCCTTGTTTTGCCAGGACCCCTTCCTCCGAATGACTCCAAGGACGATACAGCTGCATACTGTTCCTTCTTTTTTACCGAAGGTGGCACTGAATTTCACTTGAATCAGTCCATCTCTCTGATGTCTCTGGACAGAGAGAGAGAGACATAGGGGAGTATTGTCTGTTGCGACCCTTGGATGTCGAGAGACATGTCATCCGGTATCTGAAAGTTATGGAAAACAGATCGCCTGTTTGTCCTTCACGGCAGTACTAAACAAGGAGAACTGGCCTTGTGTGCTACAATAGCCCGCTGGATTAAGGAGGTAATCAAGGCAGCTCATTCCACTAGGGCTCGGGCAGTATCATGGGCAGAAGTTAGATTGTTGTTCCCGTCGACATTTGCCGAGCTGTGTCGTGGTCCTCCTTACACATCTCTTCCAGGTATTATCGTCTGGATGTGCAAGTCCAGGAGGATGCAGCCTTTGCACGTGTGGTTTTGACAGGACCGTGGGCAGCCTCCCGCCCTATTCGGGAGGAGCTTGGGTACATCCCACTTGTCTTGGATTCAGTTGACTAGACACTAAGAAATGAGAAATTACTACTTACCTGATAATTTCCTTTTCTTTAGGAAAGTCAGATCAATCCAGCTTCCCTCCCTTGGCTGCTGAATGATTGTACTATGGTCCTCTTGTGTGACTATGGGTTACAGGGATTAATGGTAAGTATTAATCCAGTCTCTAGACTTATGTTTATACATTCTTGTCTGAGCATAGTGTTGCCTGATGGCTGAGTATTGAAATGGTTATCTGTTTAATCGAGTTTTTGCTAGTCTGTCCATAATTGGCTTTTGAAGAGAATACTGGCAGGCTGATGTAACTGCAGGGGTATATATACTGTGACGTCAGGTTGCTCCGTCTCCATCTGCTGTAGAGGTGTTCATCTGATTGTCCTAAAGAAAAGGAAATTATCGGGTAAGTAGTAATTTCTCATTATTGGGTTTAAATTCAGCTTGGCACACGGATTAGATAAAAGCACTATTACAAAATGTGAGAAGAAAGGGTCAGCTCCACAACTTCATGAGCTACTGGATTTACTTGCGTCATTTGCAGTCTCATTTGCAGGTCAAGGATTGGTTTTATACCACATCAAGGGACACAGATCAAGGGACACAGAAAAACATAATCAAAGGCCGTTGCTGAAAACTCATATCTCGTCATTGACAGGAGACTCCATAAGAGTAACATAATAAACTTGTATTTGTGTGTTTTCTTAGTACACATCTCTTTGTTATTTGGTATTTGCTTTAGTTATTTATTTTTATTTTATATATCATACCATGAGCAGATTACCATAAAACCATATATAAAAAATATGAAAGCAAACAAACAAAAAACAATCACCACTTCACTGCTAAACCCTTTACCCCTGTAACCCCTGTAACTAGGGAACAAGAAAACCTTAACATGTTTTTGGAATTGTTGATAATTCAGTTCCGACCGCATTGCAGTTGGTAACAGATTCCATAGTTGTGGAGCTTTGCCAGTAAAAGTTCTTTTACGAAAATGCTGCAGCCGAAATCCATATTCCACTGAAGTTGACAACTGAAAAACCTGCAAAGATCGCAAGGCCCGACCTGCATCCTATCATACAAGTACTTTGGAGCATTACTCTGCAAATAGTACTCCTGGGGGAATTATGCGCAAAAAAAATTAAAAAATCTGCACCAAAAAATTTTAAATTCTGCACACACATTTTCTAAATTCTGCAAAATTCTGCACATTTGTCAAAATAACACACTATTTTTTGCAAATTATCAGTCATATGCTTTCTCTCATATACCATCTGTCACACACATGTTCTGTCTCCCAGATACAACTCTCTTACACACACCCTCTCCCTCTCCCCCCCCCCCCCCCCCCCACACACACACATACTCCCAGGCAGACACCTACCCACCCACACTGGCTTACAACAAACACACAGGCTCACACATACACTCTCAGGGCCTGGGCCTCTTTTTTCAGCCGCAGGATGAAGTCTGCTGGCAGCCCCTGGGTCCTCTCTCTCTTTCATCACGGTGGGGGTGGCATGAGTGGAGGTAAATAGGAACAGAAGCAGAGGTCAAAGGAGGATTCACATTGCCACCTGCTCTAGGCCAGGGGCAGCAACCCATGGCACGGCATGCTAATGGACAGCTGAGCAGACAACGACCTCTGCTTCTACTGAATCAGGTAGCTAGCTCCAAGCCTCACATGCAGCAGCAGGAGTTGCATTTAACCAAACATCTCCCGTTGTTGTGAGGCCAATCTCGCGCAGCAGGAGATGATGTTAGGTTAAATGCAACCTTGGTGGGTGAAGTCTGAGTCTGCTCAGCTGTCCAGTACCAGAGCACACGTCAAAGGCTGCAGACTGCTGGCCCAGAACAATGGAAATATGAATCCTCCCTTGATCTCTCACCCCTTTCCCATTCACCTGCTCTTGACCTCTGCCCTGCTCCATTCACTTGCTTTCACCTCATACCTCGAGCCCCTACTAGAAACTCTCCCTCCTCTCCTCCCTCTCTCTCCCCCTCCCCCCACTCCTCGCTCACCAATTCTTCATGCCCTTCTTGCGGTGGAGCTTGCTAACCTCGCCCGTGCCGCGCTGCCCCTGCTGCCCACGTGAACCTCGCCCGTGCCGCAATGCCTTCACGAGCTTCCACAACTTACAGCAGGCGAGTATGCTAGCATAGCAGTCTCGGCGACAGTGTAGATGAGACTGTGATGCTAGGTAAGGGAGGAAATTTGCGATTCTGTAAGGCGAAGGAGGAAATCTGCGGGAAGGGAGAATTCTGTGCAAATTCTGCATTCCACAGTAGCGCAGAATTCCCCCAGGACTAAAATAGCGAAAAACCACCACCTGTAACCAATGGAGATAAACTAACTAATGGAGCAGCACCCTCATTTCTACTCTTACTGCACGTGAATTTAGCTGCACTATTTATAATACGTTGGAGTTTCTTGATCACCACAAAACATAGCTAGGCCTTGACAAGTTTTCTTTGGACTGAGGAGCGAGCCCAAAAATGAAAAGGCCAGAAGTGGTATCTGGTGAGAGTCTTCCCCAACACCCCCTCATTGAACCTCCCCTCATTCTCTGCTAAGCAGCTTCCCCCCTCTTCTCTCCTCTTGTCTGTCTTCCCTGCCCAGCAGCACCCCTCTCTCTCTCCCTCCATCTGGTCCCCCCTTCCCTGCCCAGCAGATCCCCTCCCCCCTCTCCTCTGGTTCTCTCCTTCCCTGCCCAGAAATCCTCTCCCTCTCTCACCTCTGGTCCCCCTTCTCCAATCTGCCCAGCAGCCTCCTCATTCTCTCTCCTGGTCCTTTCTTTCCCTGCTTAGAAACTTCCCCTCTTTTTCCTCACTTCCCTGGCCAGCTTTCCCCCCCACCCCCCCAACTCCCGTATTGGAACTCAATCCACATCCCTTCTCCACCCTAGGCAGAACGACTGTGAGCAGGAGATTTTGCTCCCAGAAATCAGCGAGCGGCAAAGGGCGTCCCAGGTTTTAGGTGCCTTCATAATTTGATGCCCTACGCCTAAATCCGGCCCTGCCCATGTTACTAGCGGCAGCAACTCGCTCTCTCTCTCTCTCTGTCTCTCTCTCTCACTTCCCTGATCCCTTTACCACCAGCAGCGCCTCTCTCTTTGCAAAGGCGGTGGGAAGGGGAGGCAGTCCGGCAGCGGAAGGGGGGAGGTCAGCTGGGGTCGGGCGGCTCCCTCCTGCTCTTGCAGATGCGGAAGAGGCAGTGGCGCTTCTTCTCCCTTCCCTGCAGCCACACCGGCTCCGACCGCCTGCGCAGGGGCGCAGCAGACGCTGACCGCAGCGAAACTTCCCATTGCCACGGTCACCTCGCATGTGTCATGTCAAGCCCTGAGTTAAGAATCAACGTCTTTCTTTTTTTTTATGGCTGTTGCTATTTTGGATCAGGATTTCATGACTGTAGATTTTTTGTTATGAGATGAATGAATAGGATTTCCTTTTTTTCCCACGCCCTTTCTCTCTGTTGACTGTGGTAATGCATTTGCTGTCAAACTCGCTTTCTTTAAGGCAGTGTAACCAATGTCTTAATTATATTCAATAATAAAAAAAAAAAAGTTTAAAGAAATAATATTAATAAAAATCGGAATTTCACTGCAAGATCATGCTGAAGCTCTGAAGACACAGATTCTAAAATTATAACAAAAGAATGGAAAATCAGCGGGCAGACAAACTAGATGATCTAGAAAATAGGTCATCGTGCTGTTGCCTTGCTCAAATCTTATCAAGCATGGAGAAAGACATCACAATCTATTAACAAGCTTTCCGTTGAAGAGGGCTCACAGGCTCGGTGCAGTAAAATCCGTCTCTCAAAAACCCATGCAAATAATTGTGAAGATCTTAGGCTTTGCCCACCAAGGGAGAATCGTGACTGCCTCCAGGAAGAATGGAGACCTAGGGGGTCAATATTAAAAACATTTGTGTGGTTAAAATCAGCTTTTAACCACACTGATCTCTAACCAGATATGAACTCCCTTCTCCCACCCACCACCAGTGGCGTAGCCAGAATGATTTTTTGGGTGGGCACAAGGTTAACATGGGTGGGCTGTAGGCATGCAGGTCTACTAGTTGTTTTTTTACTGATAAATAATGCCAAATTATGCAGCATAGCATTCACATCTACACCTAAGTATGAGGTTTACTTAATGATACAAACATAATTCACGGTGATTTGTGGTACTTTAGCCTTCTTATTATTACGATTTTATACACGGCTCCTACCTGTCCATAAATTTTGAGAGAGCGGTTGTGTTGCTTATATTTAAATTGCTAACATCTCAAAATATAGATATATATTTTTACCTTTGTTGTCTGATCTTTGTATTTTTCTAATCAGTTGGTCCTGGTCTCTTTTTCCCATTTTTTCCCTTATAGCTCATTTCCTAATTCCTTTTCAGTGTCTTTCTTCTATTACTGTCTTCTTCCCTTCCACACACACACACACTTTCTCTCACAGATTCCCTCTCACACACTCAAGCTGTCACTCTCATATGCTCTCCCCCCCCCCCCCACAAGCTCACATTCTCTACAGACACACATACAAGTTCTCACTTTCTCACCCCTCCCCAGGCTTATATTCTTATGCACACACAGACGCACATCCAGGCACCCATTCTCACCCACACACATAAACCCAGACTCCCATTCTCACCCACAAACCCATGCTCCCAGTCTCACCCACACATATTCAAGCTTCCATTCTCATCCATACATATACACATTTAAGGTCCTATTCTCACCCACACATACACACATTCAAGCACCCATTCTTATCCACATATTCAAGCTTCCATTCTCACCCACCCACACAAACCCAGGCTCTCATTCTCACCCATATATACACACATTCAAGCTCCCATTCTCACCCACCCACAAACCCAGGCTCCCATTCTCACCCACACATACACACATTCAAGCTCCCATTCACCCACATATTCAAGCTTCCATTCTCACCCACATACACACCCAGGCTCCAGTTTTCACCCACACACACTCCCATTCTCATCCACACATACACATTCAAGCACGTGCACAGCTTCCGCTTTCTCCCCCAGAGCAGGAAGATCAGCTGCCTCTCCTGCTGCCACCGGACTCCTGCTATCTTCGGGCATCGGGTGGTATGGCCCGCCGAACTTCCTGTCGGGGGGGGGGAGCGGAAGCGCAGCGCACAACGTCCGCTTCCTCCCTCCCCCCCCAAGCAGGAAGATCGGCGGGCCATACGGCCCGATGCCTGAAGATAGCAGGAGGCCGGTGGAGCAGGAGAGGCAGCTGATCTTCCTGTTTTGGGGGAGAAAGCGGAAGCTGTGCGCGGCGCTTCCGCTTCCCCACCCCCAAACAGGAAGTTCGGCGGGCCATACGGCCGCAGCAGCGCTTCCCCATGTGTGCCGAAGATAGCAGGAGAACGGGTGGCAGCAGGAGAGGCAGCTGATCTTCCTGCATTGGGGGGAGGAAGCGGAAGCTGCGCGGGGCGCTTCCGCTCCCCCCCCCCCTCAACAGGAAGATCGGTTGGCCATACGGCCGCAGCAGCGCTTCCCCATGTGTGCCGTGATGGCGCACGAGGCGTGGGTTCTCTTGTTCGCTGTCGTGGGGATGGGATCCCGCGACAGCCTTGCAGTTCCGGTGCCAGTTGGGTGGGCCTGGGTCTAAGTTGGGTGGGCACCTGCCCACCCAGGCCCACCCATGGCTACGCCACTGCCCACCACCTGCAGCTAAAATCTGTCCATACAATATCGTCGGATAAAAAAAAACAAGGGCCAGGTCAAAATGTGTCCAGAGTGGGCTTTTCACGTTTGGCTGGTTAGTGTGAGTGACATTGAGCGCTAACCTGCTAGATCCGTGCAGATAACTCTGTCTGCACAAATGGTTGTCCTACTTCTAACTGCACCGATTTATTGTGATTAGATTATAGCAGAATATTCAGCTGGAACGTTAGCCGGTTAGTTGCGGCTGACTTCCCAAGCAAAGTTAAGTGGGTAAAATTAACCAGGTAAACTCTGCAACTTTTAATTTCTTCCTCCTAAGGATGGGCCTGGATTTCCTTTCTTCACTGTGTAGGGACTGGGAAAGAAGCCATGGGCTGTGGGCTAACTGCGGCCTTAATGAATGACTCTTGGGGGCCAATGCAATAAGCCACGTGTGAAAACATGCGTCCAAACCGGGCTCCCGTTTTTAACGAGCGCACAGCCACGTCTCCTGGGCACCCGATGCATAATGGGAATGAGGTGCCGCAGTAAAAAGGACGTGCCAGAGATCGATTGTGCGCCCAAGTGTCCTTAGCATCAGGCGCCACGGGTTAGGAAAAACGGACACAATTTACGAGCGTCCGTTTTCCTAACCCGTAGTCGAGACTTTTTTTTTTCCATGTTGCTGCTTTCTGTGGTTCCTCCTAGTTTGTTTCGCGACCATACTAAAAGTAGGAGGAACCACAGAAAGCAGGATTTTTTTCTTTTTTAGTCAGCCCTTGACGCACAGCAAGACTTATGCCAGCCCTGGGGGCTTGCGTTAAACTTGCCGTGTTAAAAAATGCGCGTCGGGCACGGCAATTTTTTGCATCAGGGTAATCGCTTATAGCCTCATCTACATGGAATTTTTCATGTAATGAGCGCTATTAGGTACACAAAAGTTTGGATGCGGGCTTTGGACGCGCTAATCCCTTTGGGGCCGATGCAATAATTTTTGCGGAAAGCGGGCGCTGACCTTTCAGCGCCCGCTTTCTTAATGCACGCATGGGGGCGCCATGCAATATCCAAATTAGGGGGTTGCGCTAGGAAGGAGGCGCTAGGGTAGCTTGCGCGACTTTAACGCCTCCTTGCTAAGGCGACCCTGCGGCAGCTGCCTGTTATGAAGACCGACGCCAGTAAACTCGGCATCCATTTTTATTACTGGCAGATGGCCGGTTATGAAAACCGATGCCGAGTTTACCGGCGTCAGTATTCATAACCCGGCGGTCTGCCGAGGTATTTTTTTTATGTTTGTTTTTTTACTGAAGAAGTACAGAAGAGCAGTTTTTTCTGCTTTTATGTACTTATTTTACATGCGCTCAGCTATTAACACCTGCTCCAGGCAGGCGTTAATATCTAAGCGATAAATGTGTGTCTGAGATGCACATTTATTTTATTACATGCGGAGTAAATGAGTAATAGCCTCATTCACATCCATTTGCATGTGATGAGTGCTAACTGAAATCTGAAAACTTGGCTATTCAGTCAAGCATTTCCCTGACCACTAACAGACAGATTTCAACCTGTTATTTTTTGTATCTGCCTCGATCAAAAATGCATAACTCCAGCTCCATCCTCCTCCCCTCCTCTTCATTTTCTTTCCCACAATGGTTCAGTCGATGCACTCAAGCGGAAGTTAGTTTTCCAATGACTTCTGTTCCCAGCAAGACATCTATACATTTAGGAATAGGAATAACTCCTAATACCATGTTTGAATTAGACTTTGTCTTTTTGGCTATTTATTTTTTCTTTTTCTTCTTGATAAAGGCTATCTTAAAGCTCTATGTAAAACACTAAGATATTTAGACATTTAAAACTGTTTTTTGTCTAATATATTTCTCTAGTTACCTGTTTGTTTAAAAAGTTCTATTTATCTATTTGTTCAAAAAGTTCTTCGTTATATGTAATTGCCTTCAAGCAAGCTTTTCAACAGTTCTCTGTAAACCGATTTGATTTGCATATTATGTAAGAAGACCGGTATATAAAAAACCATAAATAAATAATAAATAAATAACTCATTCACTCCGCATCGGACGTGCGTTAATTAGGTGCTAATCCCCCTACTGCATTAGGGGGTGGATTAGCGCCTATTTAACCCACGTCCGACTGCAGGTCATACAGTGCGCTCGGCTGAGCGCACTGTATTGCATCGGCCCCTTTATTGCATCAGATGTTAGCCCAGCGCATCCAATCCTTGGTTAAGCTGTGCGGTAGTCTGAGCGTAGGATATTGCATTAACCCCTTAATGTGCAGGTGCCACAAAGACACGCTTACTCATTTGCAGCTCCGTGGCCCACTTGGAGGAGAACTGTAGTCAGATTGTGCCTCCTAGCCAAGCAAGAAATGTTTTTCCTCCTGATTTCGATTTGTGGAGCCTGTGAAAAACGAGGGACTACTCGTGTCTTAAAACCAAGGAAATCTAGGTCTTTATTTCTAAGGAAGAGCCTCAGAACTGACTCAACGTTTTCAAAAACATACGCAATCAAAAGAGAGACCACTCTCCTTGGGATGTTTCAAACATGGCAGTGAGGTTTTAGATGTCAAAGGACGCCAAGCTATCTTCCCCAGTTTGAATAACACCCTCCCTGCCTGCTCCCACTCCCCCCTCCCTTGGCTTTCTTGTTAGTTGGTACATAAAAGGTACTTACAAATGGGGGGGGGGGGGGGGGAGGGGAGTGTGAAGCTTCTCCTGGAATTTCCTGCATCTCTTACGTGAAGTGCGTCGTTATTTATTTATTAATGGGACGGAAATTTTAAAACAAGCTCGCGGACACCCATACAGACACATATGAGCATGTGAGCGGACACAAGCTGGAATTTTACGTCAGGCGTGCAGTTGTGTACTTGTGATTTAAAATACACCTACCACGCTTATGTGCGCTCCTAATTTTAAGCCATTACTGGAGCAAACGTATTTCGCGTACCTTCCTTAGGACTTTGTCAGTTTTAATACGTGCAGGTAATGCTTGCACAAAGAAAATTCCCAGTTTTACAAAGTAGTGCGCCAGTTTTCCCACTCTTATCTCAAGGTCATCCTTGGGTCCACTAGTGGACCCATACCCCTCACCCTGTCGTGTTAGGCTCTGCAGACTTACACCTCATCAGGAGCAGCAGTAAATATATCTGACTAACAAAGCACCACGCTCTGCAGCCACCGGTTTTAAAATACAGTTTTACGTGACTAAAAATTGGCCCCGCCCATGCCTCAACGCTTTTCTATCCCTTTTTTTGCTCAAACACACGGATATTCACATGTAATTAGCGGCTTTTAAAATATGCGTCACTCACCCATGGCCCAGATACTCGTGTATATGGGCCTTTTGGCATGAGCAACACTTAAAATTCATCCATAAGGCAGCAACATTGGTCTGACGAGAAAAATGAATATCAGATTTTTCTCCTAGACTCATTTTCAAGGTTCACTATTTTCTTATAAAGGATAGTGCACTCCTTATTGAAGTCCTGCACTGCTCCAACCTGAGTTCCCAAGGTTTCTACTCGATAGGTAAGGTGCTTTAAATCATCCACAGGCCAATTCAATAAGCTCCGCGGGAGAGCCGGTGCTCCGAGGTGAGCATCTGCTCTCCTGGGTGCGCGATTCTTTATTTAAATAAGGGCCCGTGCTAATAAGGAGGCACTAAGGACACTAGTGCGTCGCTAGCGCCTCCTTATTAGCGGAAGCGGCGGCTATCAGCGGGTCTGACAACCAACGCTTAATTTTACTGGCGTCGGTTGTCGAACCCGCTGACAGCCACGGGTTCAGAAAACGGATGCCGGCAAAATTGAGCGTCCGTTTTCCAACCCATGGGCCGTGGGCAGATTTTATTTTTTTTTAGGGGGGGCCTCTGATTTAATATCGCTATGATATTAAGTCGGAGGGTGTACAGAAAAGCAGTTTTTTCTGCTTTTCTGTACACTTGCCGGTGCTGTCTGAAATTAACGCCTGCCAAAGGCAGATTTACTGTCTGTATTTCGGGTGACTAACTAATAGTGCTCATCACATGCATTTGCATGTGATGAGCACTATTAGTTTCTGGGGGGGGGGGGGGTTGGCCGCGCATTTTCCACGCGCTATTATTACCCCTTACAGTATAAGGGGTAATAATAGCGTGTCAAAAATGCACGGCCAAACGGGGGCTAAACGGTGCGCTCGGCTGAGCGCACCATTCTGTATCGGCCTGCCAGTTGGGTCTTAGCCTGAGACTTAAACTCCACACTAAACTTACCCAAAGCGTCCATGATGTCCCGATAGTAAAAGGTTCTAGGGACTGATGCAATATCATTCACATAAAAACGTGCGTCCAAACTGCGTTTTTTGAACATGTGCACATCCACCTCTCCTGGGCACCCGATGCAATAACCAAATGAGCTGCCGTGCTAAAGCAGACATGCTAGGGATAAATTGTGCGTCTCTAGTGCATCCTTGGCATCAGGCGCTCAGGAGACTTGGTTGGTGTGGATTACCAAAACGGGCGCTCAAAATACAAGCGTCCGTTTTATCCTATGGCAGCGAATTTACTAGTACAATATACATGCACAATAAATACGGCCTGCAGCGTGTATATTGTGTGTCCAGTAATATTTTTTTTCCCGTCAAGCCTATTTTTTTCCTGATGCTTTCTGTGGTTCCTCCTACTGAGTATTGCGTTGCAGCAATTTTTTGCCTTGTAGCCTCATCTACATAGCATTTACATGTGATGAGCGCTATTAGCTACACCTTTGGATGCACGTTTTGGATACGCTGATCCCCTTTTTGCATCAGGGGTTATGGACGCACATCCAACCATTTGCTAACCTGTGCGCTAGGCTGAGCGTATTTTATTGCATCGGCCCACTAGTGTGGTAACCACTCTCCCTATCTCTTCAAGACTAATTTGCTATGTCATGGGGAAAGTCAGAACCTGCTGTCCTCCTCCACTGCCTTCTATCCCCCAGCTGTTCACTAGGGTACTCCCCCACCAACCCCAAATTAGAGCTCAGCAGAACAAGCAGTTCCCGACTCACCTGCAGACCACACAGTTTAGGGTGAGGTGCCACTCCTCCTTTTCACTCTTCCATTCTCAGCTTCAGCTCTCCCCAGCTTGTCCCCCACATCCTGCATGGGGTGACTGTAGATCCCAGATTGGATGCTTACACTCCTTGGAAGTCAACGCTGGCAGTCATTGTATTGGTGGGGGGGGGGGGAGTGGTTCTCACTGCACTGGTTAGAGTGACGTCTCACAATCCAAGAGAGAGTTGCCAGCAAGTCCCACAGGCTTTCCTGCTCCAGTGGAAGATCCAGAGCTGACCATGCTGGGAGCTGACTGATGCACAAATGCGTCCATGGTTTCAGTGGGTGGCTGGGGTCTGGGAACATTGGAAGATAGGATCTTGCCCTGCCCTTCATTTTCCCCGTTCCTAACACAGAAATTCAGGTATGGAGATGGGGGTAGGCTATAGACGGAGCAATGTGTGATCTGCTGCTGACCCTCTACGTCCATCCATCTTGGAAACCCTAGACATTCATATAGGGAAAGGACAATTTTCAAAACCTGGGGAGCTTGGGCCTGTCTGAAAATGACCCTTACTCCAAAAGGTTAAAAAGTACTCGCAGGATTCCGTAACGTGCGTCCTTTTAGCCAGAATGAGGGGAGGGGAGGAGATCCCCTGTTGGTGGTGGGGGAAGGGGGATAGCAAAGCAACTTGCATAGATTATATTTTCAAATCCAACTGTGTTGTTTTTCTATTTAAATGTTACCTGCAGAACAAGTAGGTCCAGCAGTCTGTGGGTACTGTTGTGAACATCGGCCGCGGCAAGCCGCGACCGGGACTTACCGCTGGTCCCAGGGGCCGAACGGACCGTCGGCACTAGGCGGACTTCGCGTGTTTCTTCAGCGGCAGCAGCCGCTGCTGCCCCAAGATGGCCGCGGCGTCTCTCTCCGCGCGGCTAAGCTCCGCCCCCTGCCAGCTGCTAGGGCCGCGCGGGCGGCTCTGGCTTGTTATTGAAGAAACTCTCACAGGATGTGAGCTGGCTCCTTCCTGCTGCATCCCATTGGCTAGAGACTATTTAAGCAAGGTCTGTACACTCAGACCTTGCCTTGTCTTCTTGGCTCCTGCGTTTGTTTTGTTCCTGGTTCCTGTTCGCCCTCCTGCGTTGTTTTCTGATCCGGCTGACGTTCTCTCTGGCTTCTGACCTCTGGACTGGCTGCGGACTCCTCTGGCTTCTGACTCCTGGACTGGCTGCGGACTCCTCTGGCTTCTGACCCCTGGACTGGCTGCGGACTCCTCTGGCTTCTGACTCCTGGACTGGCTGCGGACTCCTCTGGCTTCTGACCCCTGGACTGGCTGCGGACTCCTCTGGCTTCTGATCCCTGGACTGGCTGCGGACTTCTCTGGCTTTTGACCCTTGGACTGGCTGCGGATCTCTCTGGCTCACGACTTCTGGATTGGACTCCTTCACGAGATTCGCGGGGTTTGCTCCTCGACCTGCTGGAGGCGCCAGCATCTGGATTACACGACCTGCAGGAGGCGCCTGCGTCCAGATCTTACTCTTTTCATCAGCAAATCCCGAGAATCAGCCTCGCCTAACGACGGTGGTCTACTCGATCATCGTCGAACCAAGGGTCCACCACTTGATTCATAACAGTAAGACAAGGCCATGGACCCGGCGGAGGCCTCTGCTCTGCGGGCCATTCCCGGCCTGGCTCAGAAGATCATGGAGCAACAGGGTATGCTCGAAGCCATGGCCGCCTCCATGGAACGGCTCAACGCTCGACTAGATGCGGTGGTAGCCAGCCAGCCAAGTGCATCAACCGTAGCTCCACCGGTCGCTCCTGCTCCACTATCAACGTCCAGCAGCCTTCGACCAGTCCTTCCACTTCCAGCACCACCACGCTACGCCGGAGATCCCCGTCTCTGCCTGGGATTTTTGGACCAATGTACCATGCATTTCCGACTACAATCACCCTTCTTTCCAGATGACGCCACTAAGATTACCTACATTCTGTCCCTGTTGGAAGGCAAAGCCCTCACATGGGCCTCTCCTTTATGGCAACGTTCTGACCCAGTATTGCAGAACTACTTCCAATTTATTGAACTATTCCGCACTACTTTCGAAGAACCCGGAAAACAAGCCGCTGCCGCCACGGATTTACTACACCTCCGTCAAGGAGGACGTTCCCTCACGGATTACAACATTGATTTTCGTACTCTGGCCAATGAACTCCACTGGGAAGAGAGAGTCCTTCGGACCATATATCTTGAAGGACTTACTGCCAAGATCAAAGATGAATTGGCTGCCCGAGAACTTCCGTCCTCCTTAAATGGTACCATCGAACTGGCCACCAGGATCGACCGTAGATTACAAGAAAGAGCACGAGAGGGCGGCAACTGGAGGAGACGGTCTACTTTTTCCCAGATCTCTCCAACCCCCACTCCTCCGCCTCAAGGAGCCCATTCCAATGAGGGTTCCAGGGACGAACCTATGCAGCTCGGAAGAGGCCCGCTGTCTACAGAAGAACGCTTGAGACGGCGCAGATCGGGGCTTTGCTTGTACTGTGGAGGCTCCGGACATCGTTTAGCTAACTGCCCTATTCGTCCGGGAAACTTCAAAGCCTAGGGACTTTGGGGGGTGTTTCCCTGGGTCAGTTTTCTCCACAACCCCCACTCACTTTACCTATCACTCTCCATATGAACGAACATGAATTCTCCACGTTGGCGCTAATAGACTCTGGAGCCGGAGGGAATTTCATTTTACAATCACTGGTGGATAAGCTCCACGTTCCAGTTCGACTTTGTCTGCAACCTCTAATCATTTCCTCCATCCACGGGGAACCTTTACCCGGCAGAATCACGCATCAGACGGAGCCCCTGAATTGTTTTATTGCACCAGATCATTCTGAACAAATTACCTTCTATGTCATCAACAAAGCCATTCACCCTGTAGTACTGGGCATACCTTGGCTGCAGCGTCATAACCCCCAGTTTGATTGGACTTCCTTACGACTGACACAGTGGGGTCCCGAATGTTCTGGGACCTGTTTCAAGGACTCTGGTTCCGCTTCCAATTATGTCTGCACCTCGCTTTTGGGAGAACTACCCTCTTCATACCACCAATTTGCAGATGTTTTCTCTAAGAAAGCGGCTGATGCTTTGCCGCCTCATCGGGCGTTTGACTGCGCTATCAAGTTGATTCCTGGTTCTATACCTCCGCGAGGACGAGTCTACCCTTTGTCTGCTACCGAGACTCGAGCTATGACCGAATATATTCAGGACAATCTACAAAAAGGATTTATTCGACGATCCACATCGCCCGCGGGGGCTGGATTTTTTTTTGTGGAAAAAAAAGATGGGACTCTACGCCCTTGCATCGACTACCGAGGACTTAATGCTATTACCATCAAGGATCGTTATCCTTTGCCTCTTATTGCTGAATTGTTTGATCGTCTGCAAGGAGCTCAAATCTTTTCTAAACTTGATCTGCGTGGTGCATACAATTTAGTACGAATTCAAGAAGGGGATGAGTGGAAGACTGCGTTCAACACCAGAGACGGACATTATGAGTACTTGGTAATGCCGTTTGGTTTAACTAACGCACCTGCAGTTTTTCAGAATTTTATTAATGAAATCTTTAGGGACCTGTTATATACTTGCGTTGTGGTGTATCTTGATGATATTTTGATTTTTTCTAAGGACTTACTTACTCATCGTCAACACGTGCTACAAGTCCTACAAAGACTCCGGGACCATCAGTTGTATGCTAAACTGGAGAAATGTCTTTTCGAAACAGAGTCTTTGCCGTTCCTGGGATACGTTATTTCTAAACACGGGTTCCAAATGGATCCAACTAAACTAAAAAGTATACAAGACTGGACTCAACCGAAGGGGCTAAAAGCCTTGCAGAGATTTCTTGGTTTTGCGAACTACTACCGACATTTTATTAAGGACTTTTCCAAGTTATCTGCGCCCCTCACTGCTCTCACTCGTAAAGGAGCTAATATCACTACTTGGCCCATGGCGGCCGAAGAAGCATTTCAGGCCCTTAAGGATTCCTTTTTACGACAGCCCTGTCTTCGCCACCCGGACCCAAGTCGCGCATTTACTGTTGAAGTGGATGCATCCACCGAAGGTGTAGGAGCAGTATTAAGTCAGACCACTGTTAAGGGTACGTCTCATCCCTGCTCCTACTTTTCAAAGAAGTTCTCTCCCGCGGAGCGTAACTACGCTATTGGCGACAAAGAATTATTAGCCATTAAACTTGCATTAGAAGAATGGCGACAGTGGCTGGAGGGGGCCCAGCATAAAATCACCATCTTCACTGATCATAAGAATCTGATTTACCTACAACAAGCCCAGCGACTTAACCCACGGCAGGCCCGCTGGGCTTTATTTTTTTCCCGTTTTGACTTTGAGCTCCGGTATCGGCCTGCCAGTAAGAATATTAAAGCGGATGCACTATCCCGGTCCTTTGTCTGCGAAGATGGTGAAGAGGTATTGCAGACCGTCATCGACCCTGCCCGTATCATTCTGGCACCTACTGTTCCGGTTCCGATAGGGAAGACGGTGGTTCCCAGCCGACTCCGTAACAGGGTTTTGAAATGGGGACATGACTCCCAATTCGCTGGACATCCTGGACGCAAGAGGACACAGGATCTCCTTCAGCGCTTCTATTGGTGGCCGGGGATGAACAAAGACATTCGGGCATACGTGGACTCGTGTCCCGTTTGTGCCCAACATAAGACTCCAGTGGGCAGGCCGTGGGGACGGCTACAACCTTTGCCGGCACCATCCAAGCCTTGGACACATATCTCCACCGATTTTGTGGTTGATTTACCTGCTTCTGAAGGACACACTGTGATTTGGGTAGTAATTGATCGTTTCTCTAAAATGGCTCATTTTACGCCCCTGCCCACTCTTCCCTCTGCTCCTCGGCTGGCTCAACTGTTTATGTCCCATATCTTCCGCCTTCATGGACTGCCTTCCCATATTTCCTCCGATAGAGGTTCCCAGTTCACTGCCCGGTATTGGCGGAGCCTTTGTGCCAAATTTCAGGTTTCCTTGGACTTCACGACCGCCTTCCATCCGCAAGCCAATGGCCAAGTTGAGCGGACTAATCGTACTCTCAAGCAGTTTCTGCGTGCGTATGTCAATTCCCGGCAGGATGACTGGGCGGCTTTGCTACCCTGGGCGGAGTTTTCCCATAACTACCACCGGAGTACCTCAACCGGCTCCTCCCCGTTTCAAGTTGTATTTGGCTACCAACCTACTCCGCCGGTGCCTCTCCCTCTGGCGGTCCCCTCGCCGGCGGCCCAGCTTACTGCCACTCAGTTCCGGCAATTGTGGGTGCACACCCGCCGCATGCTTCGCAAAGCGGCTCGTCTGGCTAAGAAGTTTGCTGATCGACATAGGAGGCCGGCACCTCAATTTCATCCGGGCGATAGGGTGTGGCTGAGCACCAGGAACATTCGTTTACGTGTCCCTTCGATGAGATTGGCTCCCCGGTATATCGGTCCTTTTTCAGTGGCCAAGCAGATCGGTCCTGTCACTTATCGACTGCATCTACCCACCTCTCTTCGCATTCACAACGTTTTCCATGTCTCTTTGTTGAAACCTCTGCTCCTCAACTGGCCTTCCCGTAAGGTTCCTGTCTCTTCGCCCGTTCAGCTGGAGGACGACTCTACCTATCAAGTCCGTGAGGTTCTCGATGTTCGGAGACGGGGTCGTCGTTGGGAATATCTTTTGGCGTGGGAAGGTTTTGGGCCTGAAGAGAACTCCTGGGAACCTGCTACTAATATCTTGGATAAGGATCTCCTCAAGACTTTTCATACCGCTCACCCGGATAAACCCAAGCCTTCTAGGGGGAGGCCTAAAGGAGGGGGTACTGTTGTGAACATCGGCCGCGGCAAGCCGCGACCGGGACTTACCGCTGGTCCCAGGGGCCGAACGGACCGTCGGCACTAGGCGGACTTCGCGTGTTTCTTCAGCGGCAGCAGCTGCTGCTGCCCCAAGATGGCCGCGGCGTCTCTCTCCGCGCGGCTAAGCTCCGCCCCCTGCCAGCTGCTAGGGCCGCGCGGGCGGCTCTGGCTTGTTATTGAAGAAACTCTCACAGGATGTGAGCTGGCTCCTTCCTGCTGCATCCCATTGGCTAGAGACTATTTAAGCAAGGTCTGTACACTCAGACCTTGCCTTGTCTTCTTGGCTCCTGCGTTTGTTTTGTTCCTGGTTCCTGTTCGCCCTCCTGCGTTGTTTTCTGATCCGGCTGCCGTTCTCTCTGGCTTCTGACCTCTGGACTGGCTGCGGACTCCTCTGGCTTCTGACTCCTGGACTGGCTGCGGACTCCTCTGGCTTCTGACCCCTGGACTGGCTGCGGACTCCTCTGGCTTCTGACTCCTGGACTGGCTGCGGACTCCTCTGGCTTCTGACCCCTGGACTGGCTGCGGACTCCTCTGGCTTCTGATCCCTGGACTGGCTGCGGACTTCTCTGGCTTTTGACCCTTGGACTGGCTGCGGATCTCTCTGGCTCACGACTTCTGGATTGGACTCCTTCACGAGATTCGCGGGGTTTGCTCCTCGACCTGCTGGAGGCGCCAGCATCTGGATTACACGACCTGCAGGAGGCGCCTGCGTCCAGATCTTACTCTTTTCATCAGCAAATCCCGAGAATCAGCCTCGCCTAACGACGGTGGTCTACTCGATCATCGTCGAACCAAGGGTCCACCACTTGATTCATAACAGGTACTTTGTACCCATGGGCCAGTTTTTGAAGGGAAAGTACGCAGGTAAAAATCAGGAACAAGGTCTGCGGGTGAAACTCTTACTGTGAATTCCCTCTCTGAGAGACTAATAAAAGTGAGGTCCCTATCAGACTTCCACAAACTTTGCAAATTATCACTAGGGGATGTGGAAGTACATTTGTGAATATTTCTGTGAATACTGTCTGCATGATAGATAAGCCCAGGAGTGCAGTCCAAGACATTCCCAGAGCTAATAGAGTTCTGATTTGGAGAGACAGTGGAGGGATGCTAAGGTCGGGCACGTTTGTTTGGCAGAGGGCACAGTTTTGCCTGCAGTCGTATGCACATTTTTTTGTGTTCAAATGTTGCTCCCGATGCAGCAAGGGGTTTGATGCACAAAAAATGTGCATGTAAAACTGTGCATTCTGTTTAGCACACGTGCATGAAGTGCACACAATATGCTTTATGCTTTTTGTGCTGAAAGCATTTTTGTCTGGATAAATCATAATTTATGCATACATATATTTTGTGCACATAAATGTCTTTTATGAATAAGCTGATGTGGAAGTACATTTGTGAATATTTCTTTATATGCTGTCTTGCCAATAACCACAAAGAAGATGTCAGTCTAGGACAGGCGTTCTCAACAAGTGTTGGGACGCACAAATGCAGGGGTGGCCAGACACACAGGCCAGATTTTCAGCAGATCCACAATGAATATGCATGAAAGAGATTTGCATGCACTGCCTCCATTGTGGATCTGCTGAAAATCTGGCCTGTGTGTGGCTCTCGAGGACCGGAGTTGACCACCCCTCCACTAGTGTGTCACCAAGAGCTGAGAGGTGTGTCACCTAATTTTGTTGTGTTCCGCGTTCGTGGCCTTCCACGAGCGCGGCCCCCTACCTTGCCTGCGATGGCGACCCGCCGCGGGAACTCCGGGGGAGACCCCTGAACTGATGCCCGTCGCTTCGGCGCGGGCCCCCGCTCTGGCCGCTGGGTGGGGAGCCGTCCCTGCTCCTCCCCCGCGGCGTCCTACAGCATTTCCTCCTCGGAAGAAATCCAAGATGGCCGCCGCCATCTTTAGGCGCGAGGCCGTGCCTCCTCATTAGATTTAAAGGGACCTGATCCCTTTAACCAGGTTCAGCTGTTCCCTATGAGCCAGAGCAGAGGAAGTATAAAAGGAGGCTTCCTCTGCTCATTCCTTGACTTGGCAAACTTCCGTGGTTAGTCAGGTCTGCTTGCTTCGGTGAGTTCTTGTGCTTTGGATCCTTGTTCCTGTTTCGTCTTGGTGTTCCTGGTATTGATTTCGGATCAGCTAGCGGTAATTCCTGGTATTGACTTCGGATTGGCAAGCGGTGATTCTCTGGTTTGTGACTTCGGACTGGCAAGTGGTGATCCCTCGGTGTGTGACCTCGGGCCAGTAAGCGACGATCCTCTGGCACTTGACCTTGGACTTCTTCTTGACCATCGTCTCCAAGGGCCCACCTAAGTCCCAGCGGTCCGGGTCCCTACGGGCTCCTCCTGGGGGGACTGCGGGCTTCCAGTGGCGAAGACACACTTCCTTCCTCGTCTGCCTCCACAGTCGCCTCTGTCTCCAGTGCTGAGGGTCAGCTGGTCACGTCTTCTGTTCCTGCCTCCCCACCCGACGGGAGAACCTACGGATCTTCCTCCTAGGTATTCCATCCTCCCATCGGCCCAAGGGTTCACAATCCTGAGCATAACCCTTTTTATAACAGCCACATGGGCCTGCTGACTGAGGAGCCAATCGCTGCTGTTTTTCTGCCACCTCGGCAATGATTTCCACTGCATCCCAAGCTGGAAATGTTGTGGTTATGCTGTCTCCCCCCTCACATCTTCCACCCCCATGGCAATCAGTACCAGTACAACCTGTACTCGCCTGTGCTGCCACCAAGGTCAATGATGCCACCAGCCCAGACAGGAAATGCTGCGTCCTGCTCCCTTTCCTGTGGCTGTAATCAATGCCGCCACCAGCCTGGCTCACAAATGTGGGATCCTGCTCCCTGTCCCGTGGTTGTGATCACCACCCCATTATTAGCTGCAGAATGAGGAGGAGATGGCTCCCCCCCTCCCCCCCTGTTTTCATCCTCCTGATGGTGCTGATTGTTGCATGGAGAGTTTTAAAAGGTGGACTGGTGGGGCAGGGGCATTGAAAGGGGAATAAGACAGAGGCAAGCCCTTGGGGGCATGAGAGTGAGAGGATGAGCCTGAAGCAGTGGTGTTGCTATTGGAGGAGGGGAAGCCAGGGGTGGGTGCCCCCAGAAAATGGCTTGCAAGATTGAAATTAGGTGGGGATAGGGAAGAACTAAGTGACTGGATAGAGATAAGAGACTGGGGTCTGAGAGAATAAGGGGGGATTCAGGGATTACAGGTCAGTGGGTGCTTAGTGATTGGGTGGGTGGTATGCATAAAGGTGTGTTAGAGGGATTGGGGTGTGTGACACAGGGCACAGAAAGGTCGACGGGGATGAAGAGATGGTGTGAAACTGCCAAGGACCTGGAGGGGAGGGGGTGTGGGGGTGAAACAAGGTGGAAATGGGCGAGCTGGGAGGAGGGGAAAGAGGTAAGAGACAGAAGAAAAGGCCGAAGGCCAGGGAGGGGATGAGTGACAGAAGGAGCTGGGGCTAGTGAGAAGATGAGAGGCAGAGGAAGGTAGATGAGGGCTGGGGAGGGAGTGAGAGAGAAAGAAGAAAGGGGCTGGATGCCAGGAAGGATGAGTAGCAGTAAAGGAGACGGGGCTGATGAGAGAAGGAAAGTCAGAGGAAGGTAGATAAGTGGATGGGTACAGAGGGTGGAAATGGGGGAACGAGAGGGAGTGGAAGACAGAAGGGGACTTGATGGCTGGAGAAGCAATGAGAGATAGGGAGAATGGGTTGACTGGGAAAAGAGGGAGATGGAAAGCTGGTAGCTGGATGAGAGGTAAAAAAGAAGGAATTTGAAGGCTGGGGCAGGGGAGGGAAGGAGGGTGAAATTCATCTTTGAGTGGATAAAGAAGACAGAAATTGAGAAAAAAAGTGGAAAAATTAATGTCAGAGACAGAAACAGGGAAAGAATGGAGAAGACATGGATTTAGACAATTTCTTGCTTTTCCAAATTCAAGCTGAAGGGCAGGTTATAAGTAGGTACAGGAAATATTTCCCTGCCTCAGATGGCTTACCATCTAAATGGTGTAAACCACGGTAGGCATTTACCACAAGTTAAATGCATTGTGGTAGCGATAATGTGTAATATTTTCATCACTACTTAGTATTTTATCCTAAATATTGCCAAAATGGTAATGAGCTGCTTTGCATGCAAATATGTTGCATGCAAAGCAGCACCTCATAACTAGGCAATTTCATATAAATACAATAATGTGGCTTGCCTGAAAAAATCACAAATCATGTTATTTTATTGAAAGTTAGCTACAACCCAAGAGTTACAGCTTACGTTCCCCTGGCAACATCAGGGCACTAACACAGTACCAAAGCTCCTGGGGCTGCCATTTAAAACGCCATAGCAGCCCAAAACCAATCCCTCCTCAGCATGTGAAAACCCTCCTGGGGGTATCCCCAATCCATCCCCCCCCCCCCCCCCCGCTGCCTCTAGGGGTGACCCCTACACTGTAAAAGTAATTCTTAAAAGATTTAAAGTCCTCCCCCTTCCCAACCACTTTGATAATTGATCCCCCCTCTCAGGCACCTGGACTCTCCTTAGTCAAACTCAGAAACTCTTCCCCCAAAGCCCAACCCCTAGCGGAGGCCGGAGCACCCCCCTCCCCCGCGTGGTCTGAGGAAAAATGGCCGTCAGCCGCCATGTGACACGCACTCCAGCATCGTCTGTCAGGTGTCACAATGGAAACAAAAAGGGGTGAGCAGCACTGATCTGAGGGATAACATATTTGCTTCCAAGAACATGAACTGTGAATATACGTCAGTTAGATACTTCCTGTTCTTCTGAGCCTTATCAGTTAGTTGATCTAAGGCAGAGTAAGAAAGCATCAGCAAACTTCTATGAACATGCTGAGAGCATGCAGCATCCCATGGGCAAAAAAAAAAACCAAAACAAACAAAAAGGGGAAGTTGGATGGGGCCGAGCTGAAGGTTATTCTTTACTTTTTCATTTGTGTTCTTTTTGAACTAAGGTATGAAAGTTTTTGGGGTTTTTTTTTTTTTGGGGGGGGGGGGGAGGGGTTTTAATGGACAATCCTAGTCTTGCTTCTTCTAAAACAGTAAGCGGTCCAAGACATTCTGGTCTGAGGGGTATTTTCTAATTTCACAATTTTGGTCAACGTTTTACCCTCCCACCCCCTATCGCCTAGGCAGGCGCATAAAATGACTTTACTCCAATGGGTTGTGAACATTCCTTAAATACGCAATCTTCTTGCAAAGAGGCATTATTTATTTCTTCTATCTGCGCCGAGTGCACTTTATGTGCTGAGAATTTGTTTGCTTTTCATTCTCACTCGCACTGGGAAATGCCCTTAAGTCACTTTAAATGTGCTCTGAAGATGACTGAAGGGAAGTCGGTATTTTTTTTTATTTTTATGCTGCTTGTTTTCACTTCAAAGCAGATTACATTCAGGTACTGCAGGTATTGGTTTTTGGAGAACAGCAAAGTCCCTTAAAAAACGTAGAGCGGGCGGCAGCCTTTGCTTCTGAAAAGACAAGGTACCCGCGGACCTGCAAACGAATTTCCCAGATTTCAGATAATCCTGGACCAGTGGATTTTGCACGGGTTTTACAGCCGGCGCCAGAAAGCGGGGGTGGGGATTGAACAAGGAGCTTCCGGCACTTTGCTGGCGGGGCCCAGCCCTTCCCCCACCCCCGGCCCCTGGGCGGCACGGCTTGGAGCATGCGCCCAGCCTCGCACCCGGAGAGGGGGAGGGTAATTTTCCCCGCGTAAAGGCATCAGAAACGTATCCTGCAAGAAACCACTGAAAGGCCTGTAGGCGGCTATTGAAGAAAACATGTGCATGACTCGACTGAAGATTGTACCGCATACTTGGTTCATAATCCTCAGGGCGGCGGGGTCGGAGAATATGAGGATTTTGACAGGTCTTTTTTTTTTTTTATCCACACATTCCACGAATACACATGCGCACTCGTCCCCCCCGAATTGGGGATCTATGCGGATCCGCAGATTTGATGTGATGGATGCGTGTATTTCAGTAATGCACGTGCAGTTAGCCCACCCGACGACCTTTTGGTTTCACATCCGATCCATACCGCATTTTTGGGAGCGGGGGGGGGGGGGGGGGGATAGGGTGATAACGAGAGGGGAAGTTTTGGGGTGAATTCCCTGAGGACGCACATGCAGATATCCCACTTAGTTACTGTTGGGTTTTGCATCTGATTCACACCAAATTAAATTACCAGGAGATGTTGTTGGGCGGCAGAGGGACAATAGGAATCAGACGCTAGGTATTTTTCCCCGAATCCATGTGGGCAGGCTCATGCCAGTGTATATACACGTTCGGGAAAGTGGGCTTAAATAGTTCTGTATGGAATTTCTAGTTATTGCTTTTTTTTTTTTTTGTAATAAAAGTCTTAATTCCTTTTTCTTTATTGAAGCTGAATTTACACTATAAACTTACAGTCAAGCAGTGGGTGTTCCTTTTGTAGTTTTTTTTTCTTGGTGGTTATATATGCTACTTAGTGCCAAGAAAATAAAGCAGCGGAATTAAACAGATCATAGGGTGAGCGATTTCTAAAACCCATTTCTGAGGGTAAATGGCTGCTTACTCATAGAAATGGGGTGATAGCCCCCCCCCCCCCCCCCCCCCACACACACACACGTCTCCAGGAAAATCACTGAGGCAGAAATGACTCAGAACTTCCCTGTGGCAGCATGCAAGGATTCTTTACTTGGTAAACTGAGATAGAAAAACCAATAAAAAAAATTACAAGGCTCTGCACATAAGGATTGTGCTGGTATAACCACAGAACCAAGTACGCAGGTTAGTGATACTCTGCGGCAGAATACTGCAGCTTGGTTGACCCCCAGAAACAACATGTGATGGTGGCCATGTACCCCAGGGCCACCATATTTTAAAGGGCCCGAGCAGCCTGCATAATAGACCTCCCCCAGACTGAAATAAAACCCTTGGTAGTCTAGTGAGACATGCTCTCCTGCCTCCCCCCCCCCCAACCTCTTAGGACATCCAAAGTTGTAAAAATGTAAACAAAAAGAATTCCATGCCTGGCCTCACCCCCAATCCAAGTCCAAACCCTAACTTTTCTTAGCGTCCAGTCAGATGAATCCAGAACCAGTGGGCTATGCACTTCTACCAGCAGATGGAGACAGAAATACTGACATCACAGTATAAATACCCCTGCAGTGACATCAGCCTGCCAGTATTCTCGGTCTCCGTCTTCAGCAGATGGTGGGGTGCAACACCCTTCTGGGGATTGCTTAATTTTGAAAAAGTAAAATTAAGGATATTACAATTGCCTTGCTTTCCTGTGGTGATACCAAAATGTTCCTCCCCTAGTTGAGAATTCCTGAGGTGATTTCTGTGGCCCCTCAGATGAGTGCCTTGGTCCAGTAACTGGTTTTTCAGCCATCATGGACTTAGCTGCTTAGGCAGCTGAAAGGCAGCGGGTACAGGAAGCTGTGGTGGTGACGGCATATGCCCTCTCCCCCCCGCAGCCGGAGACCGTCCCTGTGTTCAGCCAGGTAAGGCTGAGCTCAGGTAAGGGTTTAAAAATTATTTTTTAAAGAAGTTTAGATATATATTTAGGTATAACCATTAATTCAGATCTTTCATTAAAACAACACATATCCATAATTACCAGAAATTCATTTTATAAGCTTCAACTCTTGAAACGGCTTCGTCCTCTACTTTTCTTTCACGATTTTCGGACTATACTTCAATCACTCATCTTTTCTGGGCTTGACTACTGTAATTCTCTTTATATAGGTCTCCCAGATAACACACTTCACTCACTTCAACTGATCCAAAACGCAGCAGCACGTATCTTAACAAACTCTTCCATAAAAAAATCACATCACTCCGATACTTCAATCATTACATTGGTTACCAATTAAATACAGAATACAATTCAAGATCCTGTCCATTATACACTCTCTCATCTACACTCCTAATTCAATTACCTTATCTTCCATTCTCCGGATTTACAAACCCACCAGACATCTAAGATCACTGGACAAAAACCTCTTAGACATCCCATCACCACGACAGGCCCGTCTTGACATTACCAGAAAAAGATCATTCTCTGTCATTGGACCAATCTTATGGAACGCATTACCAGACTCTTTAAGATCCATATCCAACTCCAAACACTTCAAAAAATCCCTAAAAACACATTTATTTCAATCTGCTTTCCATATATCACACACTAAATAACATAACTACTTCTCCATCACACAGGGTACAACATTATTATATATTGATTTATTTTTTATGTAAACTATTCATTGTTTTAGATTTTTATTTTTATTATATATTTTTGTAATTTTGAGCTTTTATAATTTGATAATCTTTATGTTCTTTTACATTTAAATCTTTATTTACATTTGTTTTTTATTTAGTTATGTAAACCGTTTTGATTAAACACTGTTTGTAAAGACGGTATACAAACACTTAAATAAATAAAAATAAATAAATATATATTACAGAGATGTAAAAGGAGTCTTTGCAGCATAGGACCTCCCCCTTCTGATCTCCCTGCTTGGCTCGCCATTCCGAAGTTCGTCCTGCTCCCTGTGAGGTCGAGGGACGTGGGCAGCCTGATGAGTTGAGCAGCCTCTGTAGGCTAGGCCCCGCTCTGAGGCTTTTCCACTGCATGCTGCGTGGTAGGCCACAACGGTGTTTCGCACACTTTCTAAGGCGGTCCTCTACAGGCTTGTTGGTTCGGTGTGTGAATCCAGTTTTTGGACGCTTAGTTGGGCCTTGTATTCGGTGTGTTTAAGTAGCACCTTAAGTGGCCGCACGCTTACCTGTGCACACAAGTTTTATTGTGCGTTTGTTATAGTGCTTATTTTTGGGACGCCTAAGTTTTAGACACCTAGGTGTCAGATGCCTTGATGCTGGACTCCTAATTTTTTGGACGCTTAGGTTGGATGCTGTCGGTAAAGTAGCATAAAACAAATGCAAGAACACTGGGATGTTAGGCTGTACATCAGCATCCTGTCCAGTTTGTGCCTTATATGTGTCCATACACTTCGTCAAATGTGCTGAAAAATCACCACTACCATCCCATTTCCCTGCCGTTATGGCTGTAAAATCAATTGTAGTCGGATATAATATATCCAAACCCTTTGCTAGATTTATTCTATCTCGTCCCTGAAACGGGCTTCCATCTACGGCAGGAGTAACTAAACCGGGACACACACTAACTACAGACAGCTGTGCAAGATTTATACCACATGCTGCACATAGTGCTTTGAAATCACCTATGGCTAACTGTGTTCCTGCTGTGTTGGCATCGACAGCTTCTAACCACATTCTAGCTCCTTTATGAATACTCGGTAATTTTTGAACAATTGTACTAATATCGGTAGGGCTATATGGTTTGTAGGTTGTCATTGGTTGGTTATGGACGTCTGAGCGCACAAATACAGGAAACGCTTCTTTGGGTTTTTGTGATCGAGTATTAACGTTCACATCAGAATAAAAATCTTGTAAGAATAGACGCCATACCTCACATCCCTCTAGCAGAAATTTAAAGTCTATACTTTTTCCAAGGTTTTCAGTAATGAGTGATTGCAGCGTCTCTATATTGGCCTCGGTGATTGGTCCCAGCTCAATAACTGAGAGCTGCAAGTCCTCATTGGTAAATTCCCTCTCTATTATTTCCCACCACCGGGCCCCATACTGTTCCTTATTTAACGCCTTCAATCTGTCATATACCCATTTCATTATTGTATTTGGTTTCAGGGCCTTATAGGGGATTGCTTTTTCCTTTGCAATGGTCCCTTCTACCTTTTGAATATTTTCTTCTAATTTTTGAAGTTCCCCTTCCAATCCTTGAGTGATCACAGGAGACTCACTACCCAAGTGTATCTCATTCAATTGTACAATCCCTTTGATCTCGTAACTTGGTTCTTCATGGAAGGCCGCTACCCCTTGTTCAGGTTGTGTTGCCCCTTGTTCAGGTTTCTCTGCTTTATTTAATAGTGCGTCTAAAGGAGGGTATAAAGGCTTATATCCAGCAGGAATTGGCATTTTCCAATCATCAACTTCTCCTGGTTTTACTACCGGGCAAGTCATTACATACGGTGGCGGGTGGGGCGGAGGATCAGCAACTTGGTCCCGAGGACCATCCTTTTGTAACCCTTGGTTTTTCTGTGCTATTTCATGTTTTGTCTTGACTCCCTTTTTTATTTCTGTATCAGCATAATATAAATCTGCTGTTACTGAAAAGAGTTTCCAAACATGTAAATGTTTCTCCAAGCTAGCCTTATTCTTTTTCTTATCTTGCAGAAAATATTTGAGTGGACACAATCGACTAGGTTGTAAAGAGCCCTCTAAAGGCCATGATAGAAAAGAATCCTTTGTTGCGTATTTAACCCATTTATTATTTAATTTTTTTATGATTTCTTTTTCATATGGGAATAATGCCATAACATATTGGAGTGCCGTACGGTTTTGGTCACTATCAATATATAAGGTAGTATGGGGAATCTGCTTGAGGGTTATGGCAATAGGCTCACTATTCTCCATATCTGTCATTTTAAAGCTGATTGCTTTCCTCGAACTCCCTTTCCTCTTGATTACCCGACGTACGCCCCGTTGTACAAAATATCCAACAAATAAGCAGAAAGCAAAATAAGCAATCGCAAGTAATAGCGACCCAAAGAGATATATAGCATAAATCATCCATTCAAACAAAAATAATAATCCTGAGTACTCGTTAGCCCTTTATTCACACAGGACCTGATTTCCGTCTCCCTTCCAACACGGTTGATCACTCCGGTTGTAGAGGAGATATCAGGAACGTGAATATATCCCTTCAAAAAGTGTTAAAGTCAGTGTCACCCTCTATCAGAGAGAGATAAGGGGAACAGAAACTAGGCCGTGATGACGGTTGCAAAGATATGGAAAATGTGACTTGGACTGTAGGTATGGAGCAATATCAGGTTGATTAAGAGCAATAAAGTTTATAGCTTGCAATGCATATTTGGAAACCTATAAAAACAGGAGAAAAAGGAGAAGTAGCTAAGCAAACCTGTACTTTGACTGAGGCGTGCGTATGCTTAATGTGAGTATAGCAATAGGAAATATAACCTTTTATTATTTAGTTAAGTTTTGCTTCCTGTATATGCCCCTTACAGCATATACAGTATAGGACAAGAAGAAAGATATTCTTATGGCTTAATACCATTTATAAATAAATAAAAAAATTTTACTTTGCATTAAGGAAACCTTGCAATTGATTGTTTGTTTCAGTGTCATTTTCTCTCATAACCTAATTTTAAAAGACTTAAAAAAGTCAATGCCTAGTTATTTTTTATGTTAAAAAAAAAAGCTAGTTGCACGCCTCCGGCCACTGATCAAGTGCTCTCTTGGCTATAAAGGCATCTATGCTTAAAAAAAAACACAAAAAAACCCCTTCTGTTTCCACTGCCTGTCATATTCGGGCATCTCAGCCGGGTGTGCCCACTAACTTGTGTCAGCGCTGTTTGGAGGTTCAGGGAGAATTATCCTCCTCTGATTTCACTAAGCTTGTTTCTTCCCAGCTGGATATGAGCCTGGGTCAAGATGGCTAAGGTGGGCTGCCTGTATTTGAACTCCCCTAACTGGTTCCTCAGCAGGGGATGGTTGTTCAGTGTGTACACCTCACCTGCCTCCAGGATGGATGCTCCTACTTTCTCATGGGTAGAGCTTTTCCTGGGACTGCGATCCGTTATCCAGGTGCAATCTTCAGCCCTCTCTAACACACCCAGAGCAGTTCGCAGGTAGGATCCTGGCCGGGACCTACTGTTAACGCTGGAGTACTCCTAAAGCGGCAGCAGTACTTCCTAATGGAGGCCCAGATGGCATGGACGTTTACGCCGATCCTGACTCTTGTGGATGGTGAAATTCCTTCAGCATTAGCACCATAAAGAATTATGCTACAGTTCTTCTGATTTCTCAGACCTTGCAAATGCTCGGAGTCCCTGCAGCGGGAATTGATTGATCTTGAGTTGGGCACCCCAGAGGCTAATTTCAAAGGGGGTTGGGTTTTGGAAGGCCTGTACCCTCTGGATCCAGTGGCAAGAGAGTGTTTACGTTTTCCGAAGGTAGCTGCACTTGTGGGTGCAGTCTCCTAGCAGACCACTATTCCTGTGGAAGGAGGAGCGGCCTTGAAGGGTACACATGATAGAAGGATTGAGATTATCCTTAAGCAAACATTTGATGCAGTGGCAGTGACCTTGCAGATAGCTTCTTGTTGTTCCCTGGTGGCTTGCTCTTGTTTGCTTCTCACCCAGAAGGTCGATTACTCTGGGGTGATCTCCAGGGCAGTTGTGGAGCCAGCTGCTGCTTTTTTTGGCAGATGCAAGCTGTGATTTGGTCTGCTCTTCAGCCAAAGGAGTGGCTTCCATAGTAGCGGCCGGGTGTCAGTTATGGCTGAGAACTTGGTCGGCCAATGCGACCTCCAAGGCAAATCTCACCAAATTGCCCTTTAAAGGCTCGCTCTTGTTTGGAAGCGAGTTAAAGAAACTGGCCAGTAAGTGGGGCAAATATACGGTTCCTCAATTGCCAGAGGATAAGAAATGGAAGCCAGGCTCTTTTAACATGAGAGGTTGTACTAGATGATCCAGGCATTTTCGTCCCTATGGAAGAACGACTGACCCTTTAGAGGACTTGATCTTTTGATAGGTTTCAGTCCCTTCATCCCCAACAGCCAAGAAGGATCGTGGGTTTGGGTAGTGGAACCTCCCAACCCTCCCAATGAAGGTTTGCCAACCCACCCCCGAGAACAGAAGTTAGGGGGACGCCTCTCTCTCTTCTATCAGAGGTGGATCAAGATCACATTGGATCAAAGGATCCTGGAGGTGATACGAGAAGGATATGCGCTGGAGTTTCACAGTGTTCCTCGGGATGTGTTCATGGTATCTCTCTGCCACTCACCACAGAAGAAGCAGGCAGTGGAAACTACATTAGCAAGGCTCCTCAGTCTAAGGGCTGTGGTTCTAGTGCCCCTATCTCAAGCAAATACAGGCGATATTCCATTTATTTCATTATGCCCAAGAAGGAGGACTCCTTTCATCCCATCCTGGATCTCAAAAGTATCAACCATCATCTGCGGGTGACGCATTTTCGCATAGGAACATTGCGCTCAGTAATAATGGCCGTACAGTTGGGGGAATTTCTGACCTTTTGAATCTGTCTGAGGAGCATCTTTATATTCCCATCCGACTAGAGTATCAACGCTTTCTGTGGTTTGCAGTTCTGGGATGCCATTATCAGTTTGGGCCCTGCCCTTTGGGCTGGCCACCACCCCAAGAACCTTTTACAGAGTAATGGTGGTAGTGGCGACGGAATTGAGAAAGGATGGGATCCTTGTACACCAGTATTTGGACGACTGGTTCATTCGAGCAAAGTCTTTGGAAGAGAGCTGCAGAGTGACTCGCAAGGTGATCTCCCAGTGGCAGGAGCTTGGCTGGGTGGTGACCCTGGCCAAGAGCAGTCTTCAGCCTGCTTAGTCTTTGGAATACCTCAGAGTTCAGTTCGACACAAAGCAGGGTGTGGTTTCCTTCCGGAAGCTCGAATTTAGAAGTTGTTGACACAGCTACCTACATCTGTGTTGAACACTCTGTGCCTGACTATATGGTTTTACCTGCAAATACCTGGCTTAATGACAGCGACCCTGGAAGTGGTCCTGTGGGCGAGGGAGCGTATGCGTCCTCTTCAGCACTTCCTACTGTCTCGGTGGCACCCACAGTCTCAGGACTATTCGATTTCGCTCCTCCTGCGGATGGAAGTCTCCCAACTGCAGTGGTGAGTTGCAGGCAGATCATCTAAGGAAGGGAGTTTCTCTAGCACCACTGGACTGTCTACTGCTGACCACAGACACAAACCTCCTTGGTTGGGGAGCTCACTCTCAGGAACTGACAGTGCAAAGGTGCTGGAATGCAGAGGAGTTTCTCTGGAATATCAATCGGCTGGAAGCCAGGGCAGTCTGATTGGCATACTTGCAGTTCAGCGACAGGCTGCTGGATCAGTCGGTCCGGATAATGTCGGACAATGCAACCACTGTGGCTTACATCATTCGGCAGGGAGGAACCAAGAGCCAGCAAGTATCGCTGGAAATATATCATCTTCTGGAATGGGCAGAAGTGCATCTCCAGATAATCTCAGCCTCACATAAAGCAGGAAAAGATAATGTAAGAGCAGGCTTCTCAACAGGGAGAGTCTGGACCCAGGAGAATGGGCATGGTCAGACAAGGCATTTCAGCTGATTCTGGATTGCTGGGAGTCTGCCATTTCTTGACCTGCTGTCGACTTCTTGCAATGCAAAAGTTCAGCGATTCTTCAGTTGCAGGAGAGATTCAAAGTCTTTGAGGATCGATGCCTTGGTGCAGGAGTGGCCGGAAGACAAGTTGCTGTATGCCTTTCCTCCATGGCCCATGTTGGGCAGATTGATTCAAAGGATTGAGCGCCACCAAGGGATGGTGATTTTGGATGCTCCAGATTGACCCAGGAGGCCATGGTATGCGGATTTGTGGTGGCTCCTGGGGGACTCACCCCTTTGATTTCCAGCGCACAGGAAGCGGTTAAGGTAGGGTCTGGTTCTTCACGAAGATCCAACTCGGTTTTGCTTATGGTATGGCCCTTGAGAGGGCTTGCTTGCTGAAACATGGATTCTTGGTGGCAGTGATTTCCACTTTGCTTAGAGCTAGAAAGTTCTTCACTCTCTTGGTCTTTGTGTGGGTTTGGCGAGTGTTTGAGGCCTAGTGTGAGGATTGAGGTACTCTCCCTCATTCGGCCAAGATTCCACTCATTATGTAATTTTTGCAGTGTGGCTTGGCTAAAGGGTTTGGCCCTTAATTCCTTAAAGGTACAAGTAGCAGCTCCCGCCTGTTTCAGGGGCCAGGTTCCATGTCAGCTCATCCTGATGTGGCCTATTTCCTGAAAGAAGTGAAACATCTTCATCCTCCCTTGCGGTTCCAGTACCCTTATGAGTCTTATCTTGGTCTTGGATTTCGTAGCGGGTCCTACGTTTAGACCGATGCGTAACCTGTCCTTGCGGTCACTCACCTTGAAAACCAGTGTTCTTGTGGCAATTTGTTCTGCGTGGAAAGTTTCCGAGCTGCAGGCCTTGTCTTGCTGGAAGCCATTCCTCTGGGTGACTCCAGGGATGATACGGCTGCGTGCTGTTCCTTCCTTTTTTACCAAGGGTTAGTCTTTGAATTTCACTTGAATCAGTTCATCTCCCTGCCGTTTTTGGACAGAGAGAGAGATGTAGAGGAGTATTGTCTGTTGCAACCCTTGGTTGTCAAGAGACATGTCATCCAGTATCTGGAGGTTACTGAGCCTTTATGGAAAACGGATCATCTGTTTGTCCTTCACGGCGGAACTAAACAAGGAGCACTGGCCTTGCAGGCTACAATAGCCTGCTGGATTAAGGAGGTAGTAACGGCAGCATACGTTGATGCTGGCAAGCCGTTACCTAGTCAAGTTAGGGTTCATCCCACTAAGGCCCAGGCAGTGTCATGGGTGGAAGTTAGATTGCTATTTACCATTGACATTTGCTGAGCTGCAACGTGATCCTCCTTACACACCAGGTATTATTGTCTGGATATGTAGGCCCGGGAGGATGCAGCCTTTGCATGTGCGGTTTTGACAGGACCGTGGGCAGCCTCCCACCCTATTTGGGAGTAGCTTGGGTACATCCCACTTGTCTTGGATTCATCTGACTAGACACTAAGAAATGAGAAATTACTACTTACCTGATAATTTCCTTTTCTTTAGGACATTCAGAGGAATCCAGCTTCCCTCCCTTGGCTGCCAAATGCTTGTACTATGGTCCTTTGTGTGACTATGTGTTACAGGAATTACTGGTAAGTGATAGTCCAGTCCCTAGATAGTGTTAATACTTTTCTTGTATGAGCTTAATGTTTTCTGTTGGCTGAATATTGACATGGTTATCTGTTTTTAATCAAGTTTTTTGCTAGTCTGTCCACAGTTGGCTTTTGAAGAGAATACTGGCAGGCTGATGTCACTGCAGCGGTAAATGTACTATGACGTCAGTTTGCTCCGTCTCCATCTGCTGGTAGAGGTGCATAACCCACTTGTTCTGGATTCATCTGACTGTCCTAAAGAAAAGGAAATTATCAGGTAAGCAGTAATTTCTCTTTTTTTTTTTTTAAGTTATGCCTTACCAGTTGCGTACCTAAAGTATTTGACACCTGGGGTGGATACTTCTTTTGGCACCCCTCCCCCTCTGAAGGTTCACTCCATCCCCCACAAGTGATCCCCAGTTTCCCTCTCACACATAGGTGCTCTCTCTCGCACACACCCACACACCCCTGCACACAGGCTCCCTCCATTTCTCTCTTTTACACATACACACCCATTCACATAGGCTTCCTCTTAACACACAAGCACGCACCCTCACTCCCCTGCACACACACTCCTAATCTCTTACATACCAATCACCTGCAGTCCCATGCACACATGCAGGCTCCCAATCTCTTACTCGTATACATACACACAAAATCTCTCTTACACATACACACATCTCCCTTCCTCTCTCAATCACATAGGCTCAATGTGGTCATTTTGGGCCTGTACCTCTTCAGTTGTTATCCAGATTCTCTTTTCCTGTCTTTGCTGCAAGCAGGATGGGCTCCGCTCATGACCACGGGATATCGTCACTATCAGTGGCCTCGGGTTGAAGTCTCTGGATGTCACCTCCCTCCTGGCTGTCATCCAGGGCAGACCGCCTCCTCCACCCCCCCTTAGTATGCCTTACTCCCCCAGATCTCCAACAGCCCCTGGGCCCACTGACCGCTCTAGTAGACTATTTTGAAGTCCCTGATGGTCCAGCGGGTCTGCAAGCACCCTCTCAGTTTTCTGGTCCAGCAGTACTATTTTTGAAATGGCACAGCTGTCCAAAGGCATACTTTTGTCCTGGGGAAGTTAGCAACACCTCGTGAGGTGCAGCTACCTTTCCATCAACTATCACAGCTTGCGGACTTCATTGCAAGCCCCAAGATTTGATTACTGTATGCATGATCTGATTTGCATGTATTTCTATGTATTTGCATGCAAATCAGATCATTTCAATACCCCTGCTGCACTAGGTTTTGCAGAGGAAAGATAATGTGCAGTATTTCAAATATCACACATTATGTCTACATTAAAGCATTTATTGCAAGCTGAATGCTATTTACTGCACAGTAACACCCTAAAGCAGCTTAGTTATTCATCCCAATAATTTGTACCTGAGACAATGGAAGGTGAATGTAGATAAAGATGAGCTGGTTAATATAATGTAGTTGGATTTTCAGAAGGCTTTTGATCCTCCATGAGAAACTCTTCAGGAAATGGAATAGCAGGCAGTGTTCTATTGTGGATTAGGAACTGGTTAAAAGACAGGAAGCAGAAGGTAGAATTAAATGGTCAATTTTCCAAATGCAGGAAGGTGATTAGTGGAGCACCACGGGGATCTATACTGGGTCCTATACTGTTGAGCATATTCTTAACTGATTTGAAAAAGGGAACACTTGTGAGTTGATCAAATTTGCAGATGATCATAAAATTATTCAGTGGATTGTGAGGAACTTCAGAAGGATCTTGCAAGATTAGATGGGGCATCTGAATGGCAGATAAAATGTAATGTGGAAAAGTACAAAGTGATGCACATAGGGGAAGATAATCCCAACTACAGGTACACATTGCTGGGTTCTGCATTAGAAGTCTACGGTTCCTGCTCCAGTGCTTCTGTTCCAGTATTCCTACTGTATTGAGTATCTCACACTTGAAAGACTGTTAAATGCCAGATCACTTAAAGAAACCTACTTTGATTAGGTCCCTGGTCCATACTTGGAGGCGGCTATTTAAAAAACAAGTGTGTAAGACCATTTGTCTCTCTTTTATACCCCTACTTGGGAATGTCAATTTTATGCCTGTGCTTCATGGCTTGGCTTTTTGTCTCTGGATCACTACTCTGGGAAAGTTAATAAATCATCCAACCTGGTTGGGTTATCACCTTTGATCAGATTAAAGCCAACTGGGAAACACCAGTCATTTTGTTTACCTACAAGTTTGGCATTATGGAGCAAGTGTAATTATCAAATATGTGTGGTTGACTGTCCTACCAAACTCCATGGAAATGTTAGCGACACTATTTCTTGAATCCCATCAGGACTGGTTTCCCAGGAAAGATAAAGCATTTCTTGTTCAAACGTTAAGAATCTTTTCAAATGTTCTTAGAGAGATACAAATACGTCGGCAGAAGTTTTTATCATTACGGCCTCGGGCCATAGCGTTGGGTGCGGTTTTCTGTTCAAATTATCCTTGCAAATGCAGAGTGAATTACCAACTGAATATACAGAGTTTTTATTTTTTTTTAAACCTGACTACTTGCTTGAAAATTTGAAGAGTCTTCAATTAAGATCTGGGAGGGAGCTTATTGGGTCTCCGAGTTTGTGATTTTGTTACTTTCTATCTGGTGGGCTTTTCTGACACTGTATCCTTTGTTTTCTTTGGAATCTCTGTTCTCTTATGGTGGACTTGAGTAATGTAAGTAACTGCACTCAGCTGTTTGTATTTGCTTTTGGGTATGCCATTACCCTGTGCAAACTTTAAGGGGAATGATTATATGTATAAATACAATGAAAAACAATAAAAGTGTGTGGTTGCCTTTAGCATGTATACTTTATATTACCTTTTAGACAGAAACCAGATAAAAGGATATTCCAGTTTCTAAGGGTGCGAGGTTTGCATGTTTACATTTCTGCAAGAAACCCACTTCACATCACTCGCCCATATTACACTTCGTTGGGAGAGGGTTGACCAAGTTTTGGTAACTTTCTTAATGCTCAAAAAAAAACAAACCCGGAGGGATCTGCATACTCATATAGCAATCTCTGCTAATTAAAGGCTCTAGAACCCTGGCTGACCCGGGGCGGGAACCTTCTTATACTGGAGTTTTCCTTTACTTTACTTTAATGAACCAACATTTTTCATATTATGCCGTCTTTGGAGATTTTTCAACTGTACTTTCTGGACTTATTCATTTACACTAGGAGGAGATCTGAATATTTGCTTCAGTCCAAATGTTGCTTGGTTTCCTAATGTTGCTTTTGATCACTCCTCTCTAGCTCACCTGCAAAGTATTACAACTTATAAACATAGACAGCATCACATCTGTGACAGTCACAGGCATCTGAAAGGGGTGGCCACACAGGCCATGGCTCCCCCCCACCCCCCCCCAAAAAAATTTTGGCTGACTTGATTCCTCCCCCTCTTCTAAAAAGAAAAAAAGAATGCATTGGTGGCAGCGGGACGGTGCTTGTATTCCTCTTGAGAGCCTGCCTGTCCCGGATCTCCTCGCTTACTGTTGATGAAATTACACAGGGTGAGGCGGAGACAGGAGCTTCCCGGAGCCTCGGGTGCCTCATTCGCCTCCCCCTTTTCTCCTGCCGGTTCCAAGCGTCGTGCTTTGAATGACGTCATCATTGTACCATGCACCATCCACCAAGTCAGGACAATACCATGCATGCGAGGATTGCAGAATAAAGCTGTACTGAGGGGAGTGCCAACTTTTTGATGACATCTAGAAATTCGAAATACAGCATAAAATGACTGTTTAAACTAATCTTCTAACACCTTGACGTTAGTACAGGAAAAACTGAAATTAATACAGGTTTCTCAGATAGAAAGATGGTTATGTAATCAAATAAAAAGTATTACCAGTATGGTAATAAATCAGGCGCTCATTTGGCTAGTGCTATTAAAACCAGCAGTTCCACACAACCTGCTTTCCAGAAAGCATGAACACTTATGTGCTTGCTCCTATATGGAATCAGGAACAGAATACCCATCTCCACCTACTCTGGGCTGCTCCCTGACCTCTCTTAAGAATTTGGTGTGGATCAGATGCAAAATCTGAAAGTTATAAGTTGCATATTAAAAAAAAATATCCCTCTGAATATCCTCATATACCCGCTTTCATCTCCTGAAAATGTGGTATGGATCAGATGTAAAATGCAAAAGTCATCAGATAGTGTACCAGCATGCATGTATTCATGAATCCATGAAATATACTCCAGTCATGTTCCTTGTGGTCTCCTTGATAATTTTTTTTTCATTTTGAGAATATGTTAGGGCAACAGTTGTGTGCATATATTCATGGAATATATAGATTCCCCCCCCCAAAATACCCATCAGAATTCTCATGTCCTCTGTGACATGTCATGGAAATTAGGTGTTGATTAAATGGAAAACCCGAAAAGTTATTGGGTGCCATAATGGTCAAAAGTTATCAAGCAGCCTAAATGTTCATGCACATTTGTGGAATATGTGGATCTGCCCCCAAAACGCCTCCTTCATAATCCTCATGCAAATCCCTAAAACTTATTAGGGGACAATTGCACATCTATTTATTTATTTATTTTATTTATTTGATTGTTTTTATATACCGACATTCATTGGATTATATCACATCGGTTTACATTATAACTGTGAGAACTAGTAGGACTAAGGAGTCTTACTTTGATACATTGTAACATTGCAAAACATAGATAATGTAATAACTTAATGAGCTCTAAGGAGTATAAGGATTGAAACTGTGAGAACTCTTAGGACTAAGGAGTCTTACTTTTGATACGTTGTAACATTGCAAAAACATATATAACTTAATGACTTCATGAGCTAAGGAGGCTTATCTGCACTATAACATATAAGGCATTGAACTTGAGATTGAGGTTTCTTAGAAGGGATACATGGTATCTTGCAAGGGGGAAAGTGGTGACAATGATGCATCGGCGTATAATAGCATAGGAGTGTGGAATAACGTGTAGGTAGGTGACATTGAGTAGTGGGAGGATGGGGTACTTATATCTGCTGTGGGAGGTGGGTGGGGTCTGTGTGGTGGTAGGCTTTTTTGAATAGCCAGGTTTTCAGGTATTTTTTGAAAGATTGGGTGGAGGGTTCCAGTCTTAGTTGGGTGGGCAGTTTGTTCCAGAGGGATGGGCCTGCTATTGAGATGGCGCGTTTTCTGATGGAGGTGAGGTGGGCTAGTTTTGTGGGAGGGATAGTGAGCAGGCCAGTGTTTTGGGATCGCAGGTTTCTCTGCGGGTCGTGATGGAGGGGGGGGGGGGGTGTTCTTTAGCCATTTGTGATTATCGTTGTTAATGGTTTTGTGTAGTAGAGTAAGGCTTTTGTATTGTGCCCTGTAGGTGACAGGGAGCCAATGGAGCTCTTTTAGTATGGGGGTGATGTGTGAGGAACGACTGCAGTTTGTGAGCGATCTGGCCGCTGCGTTTTGCAGAAGCTGGAGGGGTTTGATGGAGGAGGCTGGGAGTCCGAGGAGGATGGAGTTGCAGTAATCGAGTTTGGAAAGTATGAGGGACTGGAGCACTGTGCGGTAATCATGTTTGAATAGGAGGGGTTTGATGCTTTTCAGGACTTGGAGCTTATAGTAGCCCTCCTTGATTGTTAAATTTATGTGTTTCTTCATGTTGAGTTCAGAGTCTAGAGTGATGCCAAGGTCTTTTACTTCACTGGAGAATTGAAAGTTTGGTTGAACGGATGCAATTTCTTGTATGGTCTTTGTGGTGGTTTTGTTGGAGATGTGTAAGAATTCTGTTTTTTTGTGGTTGAGTGTCAGTGATACATGCATATTCATTGACAAAAGTACTGTCAGAATTATCAGGTCCCCCGGACCCGTCCTAAAACTTTGGTCGGAATAGGACATTGAATAGGAAAATTATTAGTGGGGGACAGACACACAGACAGGGTGATCACGAACTTCCCTCCCTTCAGAAAGCAGGATAAAAATGGCTAATTTGGCTACCTGCAGGATATGAGACAAATCAGGCCTTTCCTGCTGTTTAACTTCAGATAGTAATAATATCTTTAGACTTCATTTTGTGCTTATTCAAAGCACATTCATTCAAAACAGCTTATTCAAAAAAGCTTATTCATTCAAAACAGCGCAGTTTTATGTAGATGAAGTTATTATTCTTACAGATAAGCTACATCCCTCTGAAATCAAACAGATTCTCTCAAGACCCCAATTATTTCAGAGGAAATTACACAAGCCTTAAAAATCTGTGAGGCTGGTATTTAGCTATTTAGCCGGATAAGTAGGAACTTATCTAATTAAGCAGCAGCGGCTGAATATCTGGTCCCATTCAGCAGCTGCCTGTTAGCCGGATAAGATGGGTGACTTATGGGTGTTCCAGGGAGGAATTACTTATAAATAGCAATATTCAAACTTATCCGGTTATGTTAACCAGATAAGTTAGATCTGCTCAATAGCGATTTCATCTGGGATATTCAGCAGAATAGCCGTGTTGCCGAATATCCCTTGCAAATCAGTTGGATAAGTCTAGCCTACTTACATGTATATCTTTGAATATCTACCTCATTATCTCTTGGCAACAAACAGCCTCTTGGAAATATGATGGGTTTCACTTGGATTTCTCTTAGTTATTCACCAAGGACTCTGTTACTGTTTTGCATTAATTTTTTCACTGAGAGAACCTTCAGCTTCATCTGTTAATTTGACAGAGGCAGTCACTTTTTTTATAAGCAAGGATAAGATGATTTGGGGTGCCACTTATATAGACCAATCTCTCTTATTAATGATGATGTGAAAATACTGGGAAAGATTTTACAGCTCAGATTGGAAATGCTATCAATCCAGACCAACCTGGATTTGTGAAAGGGAGATCATCCATGACTAATACCAGAAAACTGTTAAATGTGTTACACTTGGCCATAATCACAGAATCCTGGGCCCTGTTACATCACTGGATGTAGATAAGACATTCAGTACATTATCCTGTTCTTATATACTTGCAGTCTTGTGCAAATTTGGATTCCCCACCATTTCATTTCATGGATATATGCATTGTGCTCTAATGTTCATACTGACGCATGGTATTTTAACTTTCCAGTTCTGCAGAACTGTTGGATAATTTGCCTTATATAAATCTTGTAATTTAGGTACAATTCGAGTTTCCAAATATTTAAACCCCTGTAACTAGCCATCTTCAAATTTTAAAGACATCTTGGGATACAAGTCTTACCTCCAATACAAAACTTTCAGAATCTGAAAGATTTAGGGGGTAGATTTTCAAAGGTGCGTGTCCATGTACTGGGCAGCGTGCGCACATGGATGTGCCGATTTTATAACAATGCATGCGCCGGCATGTGCATGATATAAAATATGTGGGCTGCACGCACATACGCGCTAGATTTTATAATCCATGCGCGTATGTGTGGGCGGCGCACGCAAGGGGGGTGTAAACATTTGCAAACTTGCGCGGCCACGAGATCAGGGTCCCCCAGTTCCTTCCCAGTCCGCTCCAATTTAAGAGCGGACTGGGAGGTAACTTTCCTACCCCTTCCCCTAACCTCCCTTCCCCTCTCCTCCCCACCCTCTAAATCCCCCTTTTTTTTTTTTTTTTACCTTTTTTTCTTCAAGTTACTTCAGGCGCAGACTCAGTAGCGTGGGACACAGCTAGAAGTAGAGACTTTATTATAAGGAAGGAAAAGTAATGTCCACGGAATTGGAGATGAAGTAGTACAGTCCTGAGCAATGGGAATTACCCAGAATGAGACCACAGCTGAGAAGATCTGGTAGTGGCCCGCGGAGCGGGGTATGCCAAAGATGTCTGTACAGTAGATGTTGAAGAACGAGTAGAGATGCTGGAACCCAGAAGTGGCTCCTGTAGCTGTACTGTAGATATTCTGCAGTGCAGGAAAGTCAGTAGAGGTGCTCACAAGAGATGGCTCCTGGAGAGAGAGAGAGACCTGAGAAGCATGTCTAGTAGCAGGCAGGTAGGCCCCCCGAGGAGCTGGAAATGCAGTGGAACCCCCGAGGAGCAGGTACTCAGAGCGTCCAGATGCCAAGACCAAGTCAGGAACAGGAAGTCCTTGAATGTGGAGAATTCAGCAAGACGGAACTCCTTGCTAACTCATAGAAGGCAAGGGCTAGTCAGATTAAATACACTGGCAGGTTGACGTCATCGAGATGGGACGCCCCCGAGGTTCCTGCCATGACTTGTTCAAAAGGAGGCCCGCCTGCGCCTAGGTAATTCTGGATCCAAGATGGATGGCTGCAGTGCCCACGCTGTCCCGAGAACGCCGGAGCGGTCAGCGAGGACTGGCAGAGATCACCATTCTTCCCAAACTTGATGGAGCGGAGAAAAAAGGTGAGCATGAGAGGTTGCAGCCGTCTGCGGCCGTCTGTCTGTGTGGACTGTCAGTCTTTTTTTATTAGTATTTAATCAGTACAGAAAAAGGAAATAAAACATTCCATTATTCAGGCACCACGCCGAAAACAATGACCAAAGACAAGGAAAACATATTTTGCAACATTATCCCAATTCCCCATCTAAAAGTGGGTGGGGTGAGTAAAGAAGTTATTGCAAATAATTATACATCAGAAACATATATATTAACCCAAATACCTCTTCTAAGCATTAACATCAACTTTATCTAAAAGAAATGTTTCCAGGTGTAATGGATTCAGGAAGCTAAACTTGTTATCCTGATAAACCACAATACATTTACAGGGAAATTTAAGGAAGTAGGTCGCACCCAGTGAGAGAACCTTTGGCTTAAATTGTAAAAAAAAAAAGCTCTTCTCAACTGGGTCTCCCTTCTTATTTCTAAAATAACTCCTCAAGATTAGTTCCCTGTCTGACTCCAGAATGCAGGTAATAACTAATGTTGCCCGAGTGGAAATCATATCATGTGAATCTTGAAGAAATCCTATAGGGTCTAAACTTCCAGTCATAGCTAAAACAGGAAGTGCACCTTCCTCAGCTGCAAGATTTCTTTTCGGCACAGGTACATAAAAAGCACAGTGAAAGCTGCATCTCTTTCCAAGGTTCAAACTGCCATGTCTCATGGAAATATCTTTTAAGTAGCTGCATAGGGGACAACAATCTTCATTTTGGGAAATTCAGTAACCTTACTTTTTTTTTTTTTTTAAGCTCAAGCAATTTCCCATCAACTTTTATAATATAAAGATAAATTATCTTTCATGCTTGCTGTAAGATAGCAACCTTACTTGCGGGCCAATGGAGCGCACTGTTAACCCGCCATTGGACGCACGTTTTCCCTTACCCCTTATTCAGTAAGGGGCCGAAAACACGCGTCCAATCTCCCAAACCTAATAGCGCCCGCAACATGCAAATGCATGTTGATGGCCCTATTAGGTATTCCCACACGATTCAGAAAACAAAATGTGCAGCCAAGCCGCACATTTTGCTTTCAGAAATTAGCGCCTACCCAAAGGTAGGCGCTAATTTCTTCGGGCACTGGGAAAGTGCACAGAAAAGCAGTAAAAACTGCTTTTCTGTGCACCCTCCAACTTAATATCATGGCGATATTATGTCGGAGGTCCCGAAAGTTTACAAAAGTAAAAAAATAAAATAAAATAAAATTTGAAGTCGTCCCACAGCTGTCAGGTCAAAAACCGGATGCTCAATTTTGCCAGTGTCCAGTTTCCGAGCCTGTGGCTGTCAGTGGGCTCAAGAACCGACGCCGGCAAGATTGAGCGTCGGCTGTCAAACCCGCTCCAGTCTAAAAGGAGGCGCTAGGGACGCGCTAGTGTCCCTAGTGCCTCCTTTTATCTGGTTTTACCGCCGGGCCTAATTAGCATACTGAATCGCGCGCACAGGAGAGTGGCCTGTGCGTTCGCCCGCTCTCCCGCGGACTTTACTGAATCGGCCCCTAGGTAAGGAAGAAATCTGAGATTCAACTTAACCACGCTCTGGCTGAATTGCCCCAGGCCCCGCACCTCCTGGTTCAGCCCTGCTGCAGCCTAACAAAAGATCTTCAGGCCTTAGCACCTGGTCCTGTACTCCTGCCATTAGAAGTATGGGCAGAGCCTGCCTGATAGTGATATCCTGACACTGGAAGCGTAGCGCATCCTGTTGTAGAGCCCCTTGGTGTTAGAAAAATGGAAAGTTAGATGTTCCCTTTGCATTAGAAGTGTAGACACATGCTGGAGCTGAACCCCTAGAAATAGAAATGTGGGCATAGGCTGGCGCTCATTCCCTGGTATTAGAAGAGTGGGCAGAAGGCTGGCCTGGTGGTAGAGGAACTGGGTAGCCTGTGCTTAATTCCCAGGCCTGGGTGGTTGGGGCCGGGGATAGTGCAGAGGGAGTGTCAGCACCTGCACAACAGTGACATCTATTGGCCTGTCTCGGGGTGGGAAACTACACTCATACCTCATTCCAGAGAGAGCCAAGGCATATATGGTCTCTGGCCAAGGTCAGTCACCGCAATGGCACCATAGTCCAATGGAAGCCGGGTCTGACTGAGCTGGAAGCCCAAAGGAGCAGAGGGAAAATGCCGGGCCAACAAAAAAGATAACATGCAATAGACAGCATTATGTTACTGACTGTATTACAAATGGGGGCCTCCCTGCTACTAATCCCTTCACATTAAACACGTGGACATAGCCTGTTAGTGAACCCCTGGCATTATAAGTGTGGGTATACAATGCTAATGCTTGCTTGGCATTCAAAGTGAGGATAGAATCTGATACTGAGCTCCTGGCATTAACAGGGTGGAGATACCATCCCCCATACACACCCCCTCCTCCACACCAACCCCCCTCCCTCCCTCCCTCCTACCCACACTCCTCCACCCACCTTCATATAAACACACACATCACACCCCTCCACATCACCACCCTATACACACCCCTCCACCCACCCTCATACATACATCCTTACACCCTTTCACACCACCACCATCCATCCTTACACCCCCAACTCTATACACACACGGACACCCTTCCACACCCCCCTCCTACACACACACCTCCATCCACCTACACACACAGAAACACACACATACCTTTATGCACATACCTTATAGATTGCTTTCTTGTTGACATTTAATGTTCTGCATTTCTGTGTTGCATGCTTAGAAATTTCTCTATTTTTCCAACTACTAGTCTGTATTAAGTAGCTGTGTTAGTTAATTAAAAAAAAAGTATTGGTCTTTTCTCCTCTGGATCTAATGACTTATGGTTCATTGCAGGGGGTCATCAAGAACTTCCTTAATCAGAATTGCAGTGCACTGCAAGTAGAGACACACTGCTACTTCTTCCTGTTGTTAGGATCCAACCGAATCCCCTTACCTGCACTGGTTGGAGGCCCGGCTCAGCTCTCTCCATTGCTGCTCCCCGCCACCGACTTCACCCGTGGCCTGTTCTCACGGTGCCCCAAACACTGCTGACCCCAGCACCTCATTGCCATCTCCCTAGGTGTGCGCATGTGCCGAATTGCAGGCTATAAAGGGCCAGTGGTGGGAAAGTTCCCCGCGGCCTGGACTGATGACGTCAGGCTAGGTGGGTATTTTAAACCCTGCCTTGCTGCTTCTGCTTTGCCTCAGCAACGGGTCCTGCTCTTCAGAGAGTGTGAGTTGTCTGCTTCCTGATCCCTGCATTCCTGACTCTGCCTTGCCTTTGTCCCTGACTCCTGGTTCCAGTGTTCCTGTTCCTTGTCTCCAGTTCCTGCCTGCTCCTCGTCCCTCGCATTGGTTTCTCGGTTCTGACTCCTCGCCTGGTAATTTGACTCTGCTTGATCTCAGCCTGCCCTGACTCCTTGTCTGGTTTTTCGAGTTCGCCGTTTGTTGCCTGCCCTGACTTTTGGCCTGTTCCTGGTTCTTCTTGTCAGCCGCCTGCCTTGACCCCCTGGTTCATTCGACGCCATCTCAGTCTTCGTCTTCTGGCTCCATGCTTGGGAAGACCCGCACCTAAGTCCTGCTGGCCCTGGTGTCCAAGGGCGCAATCTGGAGGTAGCAACAACCTCTCTTGGCCTAAGGGTCCACTTTTCCAGCACCTGTGGCCAGTTAAGTTGAATTATTTAAAGTTAGTCATAATATAGATTGCTTTCTTGCTGACATTTATTGTTCTGCATGCTTTGAAATCTCTCTCTTTTTTTCCCCAACTATTGATATTGCTAATCTTTATGAAGTGGCTGTGTTTGTTAATTTTAAAAAGGCTGTTATCTATAAGAGTCTCATAATTGTGATATGGCCATTCCTGGCTATAACTTGATAAGGAAGGACAGAGAAACAGAAAAGGGGGAGAAGTAGCTCTTTATGTCAAAAACAATATCCAAGCAACTGAATTGCAAGGGACGTGGAGTAGAGAAGAAGCATTATGGACAGTCCTTTAAAAAAAAAAAAGAACATGGTGCTTCCATTTTTAGTGGTGTGGTCTACAGGCCTCCAACTCAAACTGAAGAACTAGACAGAGATCTGGTCAAAGACACCCAAAAGGTGGGAAAGAAGGGAGAAGTACTTACAGTACCTGAATGCAATCTGCTTTGAAATGCTGAAAAAAAGTGTGAAAAGCAGAATAAAATAAATAATAAAAAAATAAAGTATTGCTTCTTGGAGAGTTTAAGCTGGTGGATGTAGACTGGAGAATCCCTTCTGCAGAATCTACCATAAGTAGAGAAATAGTGGATGTCCTCTGCAAGGGGCTCTGTTCAAACAAATGGTGATGGAACCCATGAGGGAGGAAGTTATACTCAACCTAATGCTTACGAACAGGGATAATGTCTCTAATGTCCGGATGGGCCCACCTGAGCACCAGTGATCATCAAATGGTATGGTCTGATATTGGAAATAGGATAGAGAGGTAACACGAAGACCCGAGCTTTGAAATTCAAAAATCTGGGATTTGTCAAAATGGGGACATACCTGGAGGTAGGACTAGAACATTGGGAGAAATGAGAGAAGTAGAACAGTGGGCCAAACTAAATGGAGCAACTAAAAAGGCAACAAATCTATATATTAGGAAAGGAAACAAAATTAAGAGGAAAAAGAAACTGATCTGGTTCTCAGAGGAGGTGGCTGAAAAAATAAAGGCAAAAAGAAGTATAAAGTATCCCAAAAAGAGGAACACAGGGAAGAATATCTGGTCAAACTGAGGGAGATGAAGAAAGAAATCAAGAAAGCAAAAGGTCAGGAGGAAGAAAGGATTGCCAAAGAGATAAAGCGAGGTGACAACACGTTTTTCAGATACATTAGTGAAAGGTCCAAAATGGTATAGTGAAACTGAAAGGTGACAAAGATCAATGTGTGGAGAGAGACGAAGAAATTGCAGAAATATTAAATAAATATTTGTTTGGTATGCACTAAAGCAGACCTTGAAGAAGGACTTTGGCTAGTTAACAAGACTGTAAATGAGGTTGGAATAGATGAAACTCTGTTTACAAAAGAGAATGTATGGGAAGAGCTAGGAAAAACTGAAAGTGGACAAGGCCATGGGGCCAGATGAGGTTCATCCCAGGATACTGAGGGAGTTCAGAGAAAGGAGGAAGGCCAGAGATAATAATGTGAGTTTGAACAAAGACAAGGGTTGTTGTGTGGGGAAAATAAGAAAAATATATAAATTCTTCAGTTTGGAGTTCACTAAAGAAGACCTTGGAGAAGGACCGATGCTGGTTGACAAATGCATGGATGGGAGTGGGATAGATGCAACCCCATTTACAGAAGAAAATATTTAGGAAGAACTAGGAAAACTGAAAGTGGACAAGGCCATGGGGCAGGATAAGGTACATTCCACGATACAAAGGGAGCTCAGAGTTGTGCTGGCGGGACTGCTGAAAGACCTCTTCAATAGATTCCTGGAAACGGGAGTGATGCTGCGAGATTGGAGAAGAGTGGCAGTGGTCCTCCTTCACAAGAGTGGGAGCAGAGAGGAGACTGGAAACTACAGTCCGGTTAGCCTCATCTTGGTGGTGGGAAAATTAATGGAGATTCTGCTGAAGGAAAGAATAGTTCACTATCTACAATCCAGTGGGTTGCTTGACCAGAGGCACCACGGATTCACCTGTTACCTGTCAGACAAATCTGTCACCTGTCAGATAAATCTGATTAATTTTTTTTGATTGGGCGACTAGAGAATTGGATCAGGGAAGAGCGCTCGATGTGATTTACTTGGATTTTAGTAAAGCTTTAGATACAGACCTGTATAGGAGACTCGTGAACAAAATATGAAGCTTGGGAGTGAGTGGTAAGGTAGTGGCGTGGATTGCAAAATGGCTGACTGACAGGAGAAAGTGTGCAATGCTAAATGGAACCTACCCTGAAGAAAGAATGGTGTTAAATGGAGTGCCACAAGGATCAGTATGGGACCTGTTCTGTTCAATATCTTTGTGAGCAACATTGCGGAAGAGATAGAAGATAAAGTTTGTCTATTTATGGATGATACTAAGATCTGCAACAGAGTAGACCACCTGAAGGATTAGAGAAAATGAAAAGTGATTTAAGAAAGCTTGAAGACTGGTTAAGGATTTGGGAGCTGGGATTCAATGTCAAGAAGTGGAGAGTCATGCATCTGGGATGTGGTAATCCAAAAGAACTGTATGTGATGAGCAGTGAAAGACTAATGTGCATGGACTGGGATAGGGACCTTGGGTGATAGTGTCTGGCGATCTGAAGATGGCAAAGCAATGTGATAAGGCAATGGCTAAAGCTAGAAGAATGCTGGGCTGCATAGAGAGAGGAATAACCAGTAAGAAAAAGAAGATCCTGTTGCGACCATCGGTCACAGGCAGCTGCAGCCTCTCATGCTCACCTCTTTTTTCCCTGCACCGTCAATCATTGGGAGAATGGCGGCCTTCGCCAACCAACGCGGACTTCCCCGGCATCCCTGGGATAGCATGGGCAATGCAGACTGCCATCTTACTTCCGGCATCACCTAGGCGCGTATGCATAGGGCCTCCTTATGAATACGTCATGGCGGGAACCTCGGGGGCGTCCTCTCCCGATGACATCAACACCGCTAGTGTACTTATATGGACTCGCCCATTACTAAGACGAGTTAGCAGGGAGTTCTCTCGCTTGTTAAATCTGCTCTACTTGGATCTTCTGTTCCAGATTGTCCTTCAGGCAATTGGATGCTCTGAGTACCTGCTCCTTGGGGGCTCTTCCGCGTCTTGGCTATCCGCTCCTCGGAGGGCCCTCTTGCCTGGGACATCCTGACCTGCTCCTCGGGCATATCTACTGGGACCTCCTTGTGTGAGTACATTCTCCAACTTCTATCATCTCTACTGAAGATTTCACAGAGTACCCTATTCCTCGGGCCACTACCGTTCTTCAGTCCATCCACTCTACTCTATCTGTGCCTCAGGATACTTCATCTACGGTCTTGTTCCTGTAACACCGACCTCTGCCTCTTTGACTTCTACAGTACATCTTCCTCAGCATACCCCGCGCTGTGGGCCACTACCGGATCTGCACTCAGAGGTATTACATCAACCTACAGAAATTCCCGGGTGTACCCTGTGCTGTGGGATATTATTATATCATCATCCTGACCACTGTATTTACTAAGACTGTGTTTATTTACATTTCCTGCTCCTCTGGTTATGTTCTTTCTCCTTAATAAAGTCTCTCTCATGGCTGTGTCCTACGTCGCTGAGACCATGCCCATCGACATTGAGGCCCACAGGGCTCCTCCCTGTGGGCATAGACATCTCTCACCTCGGCCTGGGGTTCACCAATTCATCAAAACCGTAACTGATCCTTGATGAGGCTTCACCTGGAACACTGAATTAGTACTGGAGCCTGTATCTCAAAAAGGATAGAGACAGGATGGAGGTGGTCCAAAGAAGAGTGACCAAAATGGTATGGGGTTTGTATCAAATACTTATGAGGAGAGGCTGAAGCATCTGCATATGTACATCTTGGATGAGAAGAGATGCAGGGGAGATATGATACAGACCTTCAGATACCTGAAAGGTTTTAATGATGCACATAGTTGAAACTTTTTCCATTGGAAAGGAAAGAATAGAACTAGGGGTCATGAAATGAAACTCCGAGGGCAACAATTCAGAACTAATGTCAGGAAATATTTCTTCATGAAAAAAGGATGGTGGATGCCTGGACTGCCCTTCCAGAGGAGGTGGTGAACATAAAAGCAGTCAAAGAATTCAAAGGCGCATGGGATAAACATTGTAAACCCGTAAAGGCTGAAGAACGGAAATGAAGAAAAGGGTGCATGGAGGTAACCTGCTCGGTGACAGTTACTTCTCTTAACAACATGCATGGGGATTACTACCCTTACCCAATAAGCCTTAATAGTTTGATGCAACTGCTCTCCGCTTTGACAGCATGGGAGGACAAGTGAAATTGCATTCAAAGGACAACCAACTTGGGCCCCGACTTTTACGGTCTGGAGTACTGATACGCAGACATAAGAGAAAAAGCACAGGACTGCTTCTACTGCCAAGTTCAAAAGCAAAGCTCGTCAAGCAGCATTGTCTGAATTTTCAAGAAGGCTCCTCACTCAGTATGAATGTTACTTTATTAAAATATATGGCCTGGGGGTAACCTGCACAGAGTGGCAGTTACTACCATAAGAAACTTGCTTGGCATACTGGATGGACTGTTTGGTCTTTTTCTGCTGTTAATACTATATTACTATATGTTATACCCCAACTCTACACAGACACATGAATGAGGGAAGGAGTACAGGTAAGGGTGAGTGGCATTGTTCCCCTTGCCCACCACTCATTCCCTCCCAGACACACACACATCCCCAATTCCAACTTAACCAACATATACGTATCCCCCACCCATACCAGCACCACCATCCCTGCCCACTCACACACGAGGGGGAAAAGAGGGGGGAAAAGAGGGGGGAAAGTGGAACATGCAAGGTTGAAAGAGTGCACAACCCCAATCATTCCCACACATGCCCCCTCATCATTCATACCAAACCCACAACATAGTAATATATACACACATCCCTCCCCTCCCCAACACACAGATAAAAGGAGAATGTGGAGCATGCAAAGGGAAAAGTGTGCACCCCCCACCACACATCCTCACACATCTCCCCACAACACACGTCTGCTCCCCACCCCCTTATACACTTACCCAGGGGAGGAAAGGGAGAAGAGTGCACGAATGAACACATTCCCCTCCACACACACACAAACACACCCTCATACATCCCCATCATTCCCAAAACACATACACACTATCCTTTCATGAGTGGAGTGGAAAAGAGTAGAGAGCATGGAAAGTGCAAGAGGAAAAAAAAAAAAAAAGAGTGTACACTTGCACATCACCGCATACACCTCCCCAACCACACATCTAATACCATATATACCAGCGATTCTCAACCGGTGTGTCATGACACACTAGTGTGTTGCCAAACACTGGCAGGTGTATCACATCTCCTGGTGTCCCACTGCCCCATTGTACTTTCCTTCTCCCTTTTTCCAGCCCTCGCGGGCCAATTGGAAGCCGCCTTGCTTCTTACCCCCACTGCCCAATCGGAAGCCTCCTTCATTCTGCCTGCCCCTGCACAGGCCAATCGGAAGCCTCCTTCCATCTACCTGCCAGTGGGAGTAGAAAGAAGGGAGGAAGCCTTTGATTGGCCAGTGAGGCAGGCATCACTTAGCCCAGGGGTGGGGTGGGAGGAATGGCAATGTTGAACCCCGACGAAGCAAGGCCGCCATGGCGGCGAAGAAGAAAACCCAACCCTGACCAAGCAAGGCCGCCACGGGAGCCCATCCCCATAGCGGCGAAGAGGAAACTCGACCCCGACTAAGCAAGGCCACCACGGGAGTCCATCCTCGTGGCGGCGAAGAGGAAACCTGACCCCGACCGAGGCCACCACGGGAGCCCATCCCCATAGTGGTGAAAAAAGAAGGCCCACCGGAGTAAAGCTGCGGCGGAACTGGAGCCCATCCCTGCAGTGAAGGAAGAAGAGGTTTTTGGTGAGAGTTTGTGTGTGTGGGTGTGAATGAGTGCCTGGGTGAGAGCTTGTGTGAGGGTGTGAATGGGTGCCTGGGTGAGAGCTTGTGTGTCTGTGTGTGGATGGGTGCCTGGGTGAGAGCTTGTGGGTGTGGATGTGAATGGGTGCCTAGGTGAGAGCTGGTGTGAATGGGTGTTTGGGTGAGAGCTGGTATGTGTGGGTGTGAATGGGTGCTTGGGTGAGAGCTTGTGTGAATCGGTGCTTGGGTGAGAGCTTGTGTGTGTGAGTGTGAATGGAAGCCTGGGTGAGAGCTGGTGTGAATGGGTGCAAGAACATTTGTGTGTGATTGAGAGCTTGTATATAAGAGAGCATGTGTGTGATTGAGAGAGAGACTGGTCAGGGAAGTAATGTGTTTCTGTGTGAAAGAGAGAGACTGGTCAGGAAGATGACTGGTGTGAGAGATCGAGACTGGTTGTGGGGTCTAATTGGGGGTGTATGTGTGAGTGACTGGTTGTGGGCGCTAAGGAAGAGGACTGTGAGGACAGAGCTTCAGCAGCCCTTGCTGCTTCTGGTGAGTGCTATTGGCCTGGAAGGGAAAGGAGTAGGAGAGTTGCTGGAGAGGGTAAGTAAAGATGGCTTTTTAAATGTATTTTTCTTGATCAACTACCATTTAATTATTGGGTATTATGCGATGTCTGCTGTTTTGAAATATTTTATTGATATATGGACATGTTTTAATAATTTTTATGAGTTTTTGTTGGATATTATTCTGTTCAGCAGCTGTTTTATAACATTTTTAGTATAGCTTTACAATTATTTCTGGGTGAGAATAGCAGCTTGGCTTATTCTGTTTTCCCAATAGGAAATGTATTAGTATTTAGGGCCTGGTTTAATAGTTGTATTTCTTAGATAGTGTGTTCCATAATACAGGTATAACTTTGTGCGGGTTAGTTTGTGTGCATTATTGCAGATCCTGGAATTATGTTAGGTGCTATATTTCTCTTTCCATTTCTCCAGGTTTGCACTGCATGCAGAGTGGCTTTTTTGGTTTTCCATCCCAGTTTCTGTCTCCATATTTATAATTTGTGGTTTTTCTGTACTTGGTGAAGGTCAGTTCTGGGTGTGTGACCGAGATGAGGTATTTTACTAGCATGTAGGCATTTGTATCAATCTTATTTGTTGTGTTTTCTCAATAGAACATGCATTGGTGGTAAATTACTGTCTTTTCATAAGGAAGGCTATTGTGCCTGGTAGTAAAGGGGGTTTGTTTTGCTTTTACTGAGATGTCATCAGAACCAGAATATCTTTTTTGTATGGCGAGTTGTACAGGGTAATGCCCTAGATCGGCTCTGCACTCATTGCTGGGGGTTGAGGGGGTTCCCATGGATGCAGAGTATATGTTTACATTTAGCCCCGTGATGGTCACATGTTCAGTGCGTCACGCATGTGAGAACCATCTGTCAGGTGTGTCCCGGCCAAAAAAAGGTTGAGAACTACTGATATATACCATCCCTGCAAGCCTTCTAACCCACACCCTTCCCCACTGAAAAATCTCTCCCCTCCCCCCCCCCCCCTAAACACACAGACACCTTCCCCCATTCTTCCACCCAAATGGATGCATTAGAGAAGGTGTGCTTGCTCTATCTAGGTCATGGAGTCGTAAACCACACCTTTCCAAGTTCAAAAGCAGTTATTTTCTAGTTTTTGGTGGGATCCCTTAATCTCCACACACACTCAGTCAGGGGTGAAAAAGGAGGGACGAGGTTGAGAATGCGAGAGGTGTCTCTTAACCCTTCCTTTCATTAAGGTCACTTGCCTCACCCAATCATTCCATACATTTTCCAGTGAGGTGCAGAGTTCAGAGTGTAGCTCCTAGTAAACAATAAAGTGTTATTTAAAAAAATAAAATCTTCCAAAGCCTTTAACCGAATCCCCAGGTAATGAAGTCGTGTGTTATGTACAGGGCAAGGGCACCCTTTTTTATTTGGGCATGGGGCCAAATCATCTGGCTATGACTCTGGGAGACAGATTTGTAGTTTTCAGTAGTTGATCGGAGGTCTTTTCCACTAACATAATAATAATCTGTGCACTGCCTTCTCTGACAAAAAGGATCCATATAGCCTCAGGCAGTCTAAGACAGGCTTCCTACTCTTAAGTGCTCACTGTTAGCAAATCCTGCCCGCATCCATGTCCTAATAAACGTCACACATTTTCACCGAGACCTGTGGTTAATGATTGACCAAAGTGAACAAAATGCTGGCATACACCACCATGATACAGCCACTAGCACTGCTAGGAGTGGGAGGGGTCAGAGCTGGCACCTGCTTACATGTTTGGGTTGCTGTGGAGAAATTGGCAGTAAGTAGCAGGAAGCAGCAGGCCTACAAGCACATCTGTGACCCATTCTGTCAGACACATGCCAGAGGAAGGGGGCCAGTCTAGAAGAGGATCTCGGTCACGTGGCTCTGTTGCTATGGAGACATGGTGGGGAGGGCCAGGGAAGCGTTTCACAGGAAAGCAGGGTGTATGAATCACCCCTGGGCACAATGCCACCAGCCTAGGGCAGCTTCCTGCTGGTTGGCATGTCTGTGCTGAACACACCCTGCTACAGAAGTGCAGAGTGGGTCTGTGTGTATGAAAAGAGCCAAGAGTAAGGTGCGCATATCATACAGTGCCTTGCAAAAATCTTTCTACCCCTGTATAGTTTTCACATTCTGCTGCGTAAAAATACAAATCAAAATGCATGAAAGCAGGAGTTTATTTCACTAATTTACACAACATTTTCTATGCTTTTATCTTGAAAGAACAATTACACAAATATTCCAAAATGAATTAAAATAATAATAATAATAAAAACACACACATACAAAGCCTGGATTACATAAATCTTCTCATCCCTTCACTCAATACTTGGTGGAAGCCCCTTTTGTAGCCATGGGTCCATTTAGGATAAATGTCTACCAATTTTGCACAGCAGGATGCTGCAGTTCTTGCCCATTCTTCCTGGCAGAGAAGCTCAAGCTTTTTCAAGTTGGCTGGACATCATCGGTGGACCAGTCATCAAGGGTTGCCACAGATTTTCTATTGGATTCAGGTCTGGGCATCGACCGGGCTACTCAAGGAGTTTCACTTTCTTTCTGCTGAGCCATTCCAACCTTGCTTTTGCTTTGTGCTTAGGATCATTGTCCTGCTGAAAGGTTGAATCTTCTCCCTAGTCCCAGCTCTGCGGCAGACTGGAACAGATTTTCTTTCCTCCAGGGATCTGCCTGTAGTTTGGGCCCTCAATCTTCACAAGCCTCCCTGTCCCTGCTGCTGCAAAGCATCCCCACAGCATAATGCTGACACCACCGTACGTTACTGGAGGGATGGAGATAGTCTCACTGAGCACTGAGACTGAAAATTTCCACATACACTGTAGCAACCAGCATCTCCATACCTATTTACACACACACACAAAAAAAAAAAAAGCTAAGAGATTGGTAAAGCAAGACATTCCTTTGCTGAACCATGTTGACTCTTCCCCATCAGGGGTGGCTCAAGGCAACCTGCTGCCTGAGGCGAGGAACGAGAAGGTGCCCCCTCCCCCTCCACACCCAAAAGGCACACACTCACTAAAAAGTCATATGGGCAGAAGGGTAATAAAGTCAGACGGGGAGGGGGGGGGGGAGCAGGGAGGAAGGGCACACACCCTTCTCCCTCAGATTGACATGGATTAAGAACATAAGAAAATGCCATAGTGGGTCAGACCAAGGGTCCATCAAGCCCAGCATCCTGTTTCCAACAGTAACCAATCCAGGCCATAAGAACCTGGCAAGTACCCAAAAACTAAGTCTATTCCATGTAACCATTGTTAATGGCAGTGGCTACTCTCTAAGTGAACTTAATAGCAGGTAATGGACTTCTCCTCCAAGAACTTATCCAATCTTTTTTAAACACCGCTATACTAACTGCACTAACCACATCCTCTGGCAACAAATTCCAGAGTTTAATTGTGCGTTGAGTAAAAAAGAACTTTCTCCGATTAGTTTTAAATGTGCCCAATGCTAACTTCATGGAGTGCCCCCTAGTCTTTCTACTATCTGAAAAAGTAAATAACCGATTCACATCTACCCGTTCTAGACCTCTCATGATTTTAAACACCTCTATCATATCCCCCCTCAGCCGTCTCTTCTCCAAGCTGAAAAGTCCTAACCTCTTTAGTCTTTCCTCATAGGGGAGTTGTTCCATTCCCCTTATCATTTTGGTAGCCCTTCTCTGTACCTTCTCCATCGCAATTATATCTTTTTTGAGATGCGGTGACCAGAATTGTACACAGTATTCAAGGTGCGGTCTCACCATGGAGCAATACAGAGGCATTATGACATTTTCAGTTTTATTCACCATTCCCTTCCTAATAATTCCCAACATTCTGTTTGCTTTTTTGACTGCCGCAGCACACTGAACTGACGATTTCAATGTGTTATCCACTATGACACCTAGATCTCTTTCTTGGGTGGTAGCACCTAATATGGAACCCAACATTGTGTAATTATAGCATGGGTTATTTTTCCCTATATGCATCACCTTGCACTTATCCTCATTAAATTTCATCTGCCATTTGGATGCCCAATTTTCCGGTCTTCCTGCAATTTATCGCACTCTGCTTGTGATTTAACTACTCTGAACAATTTTGTGTCATCTGCAAATCTGATTATCTTACTCGTATTTCTTTCCAGATCATTTATAAATATATTGAACAGTAAGGGTCCCAGTACAGATCCCTGAGACACTCCACTGCCCACTCCCTTCCACTGAGAAAATTATCCATTTAATCCTACTCTCTGTTTCCTGTCTTTTAGCCAGTTTGCAATCCACGAAAGGACATCGCCACCTATCCCATGACTTTTTACTTTTCCTAGAAGCCTCTCATGAGGAACTTTGTCAAACTCCTTCTGAAAATCCAAGTATACTATACTATATAGTATACTATATATATAGTATACTATATACTATACCGGTTCACCTCTATCCACATGTTTATTAACTACTTCAAAAAAGTGAAGCAGATTTGAGAGGCAAGACTTGCCCTGGGTAAAGCCATGCTGACTTTGTTCCATTAAACCATGTCTTTCTATATGTTCTGTGATTTTGATGTTTAGAACACTTCCACTATTTTTCCTGGCACTGAAGTCAGGTGGTAGGCACTCTTCTCTCCCCCTGACCTCTGCACTCTCCCCATTCCCTTCCACCCACCACCACCCCAGCACTAGCCTTAGAAATCTCTCAGAATAAAGACATTTTTCGTTTTCTATCAAATAATGTATCCCTGGATCACACCTCATCGGCAGAATTGAGCCAAAAATGTCTCCAAATCAAATTTGATTCTAAATAACCAAGATGTAGAGCACATGCCTTAGCCTGCCATTTACTGTATCTGGCAACCTGGCTATAAAAGACATTACAAGAACCCCCCCCCCCCCACCAAGGGCCATGTATGCAATAAAGAAAGCCCTAGCCACCCAAGTGTTGCGACCGTCGCTGCCCGGTGTCTCCACTCCGCCCACCTTACCACATTGGCGACTCCCTCCGGGGTTGATGGAAGGCTGGCTGCCGCGGCGTCTCTCTTTCAACCTTGTCCGGCGTCCCTGGACCGGCCTGATGCTGCAATCCACCACGTTTATCTGATTCCTAGGGGCGCGCGCACAGCCCCGCCTCAAGTACCAGAAGTGGCGCGAACCTCAGGGGCGTCCCCCTGAGATGATGTCATCCGCTTCAGATATTTAAAGGTCTCTGAATTGCTAACTCCTCGAGTTAGTAAGGATAACGGATACGGATAAGGATTCGTTCTATCTACGCTACTCTGCCTCCTCGGACTAACCAGGGGTACCCGCTCTTCAGGGGCCTCATTCTCACTTTGTAGATTGCAGTCTGGAACCGGTACTCGCTCCTCGAGGGCCCTCGTTCCCGGACTTCTTCGGAATTCACTTCTGCCTGGAAGTCATCGCTGCCTACATCTGTGAGTTACCATCTCACTCTCAGAGCTTTCCCTGGAACCAGGTACTCGCTCCTCGAGGGCCTACTTCATTCCAGCTCCTGGACTTCTATGAGACATTGTGTGAGTGTTACCATCAGGTTCTGTCCATGAACTCTGCTTACCCTGCCTCCTCACTATATTTCAGTTTCTCTACAGCTCAGTCTCCAGGGATCTCTGTTCCAGTATCTGAGGGACTACAGCCCAGCCGGGCATTCCAGCTCACTACTGCCACCTCTGGTGGTTCCATTTACTGTCTAATAAAAGAACTAGTGTGTGTCTGTCTCCTAACTCTGAGCCTGACCAGTGGTCCCTCTCGGGATCTTCCCCCGGGGGCGTGGTCATCTGCCACCGGTCCAAGGATCCATTCACAACTCTCCTAAATAATAGCACCAAGCAAAACTATTTGTAAAATTGTTTGATAGCATTGCATCAACAATTTTAGAAAAAGGATACAAGATCTTACTCACTTGGCTGATATAGGAAGGCGGTCCGGGCTTGTCCCGGCCCGACGCAGATAACATGGGCTTGAGCAGCTGTGAGTAAGGGATAGGATTAGCAAAGGCAGGTGGGGGTGGGGGAAAGGGGGAGTTAGGTAACCGATAGCAGCATCAGCAATTTGAATGCCGTTATGCTATTGGTCAGTAGTTAAACAATAGGCTGGAGCAGAGCTTAGAACGGCAGTTGGGAATTCAACAGCAAGCAGAGGGCAGGTTTTTGCTTCCCTCCCTCCCTCCCTCCCAAAATTGTATATTGCTGTTAATCATCTTATGAGTGTTTGTATTATATATGTCGCAGTGGAGGCGGAAAAACCCAAGCCATATGTTTAATGTATTATTTGGAATTGCAAAGGACATTGGAGGGGGGGGGGGGGAAATGCTCGTGTAGTTTGGGGCTGCTACACGGGAAGGCCTAAAGAGCAAGGGGGGGGGGGCCGATGCTCAGGCCGCATGCTTACCCTCGCTGGTGCCATGGCGGGGTGAGTGATGGGGGGTGCCTAAAGTCGGCGGGGGGGGGAAATGCTCGTGTAGTTTGGGGCTGCTACACGGGAAGGCCTAAAGAGCAAGGGGGGGGGGGGCCGATGCTCAGGCCGCATGCTTACCCTCGCTGGTGCCATGGCGGGGTGAGTGATGGGGGGTGCCTAAAGTCGGCGGGGGGGGGGGGGGAAATGCTCGTGTAGTTTGGGGCTGCTACACGGGAAGGCCTAAAGAGCAAGGGGGGGCCGATGCTCAGGCCGCATGCTTACCCTCGCTGGTGCCATGGCGGGGTGAGTGATGGGGGGGGGGGTACCTAAAGTCGGCTTACCATTGAGATGCGGTGGTAAGCGAAGAGGGGCATGGGGGCGGTGGAGGTTTGGGGGAATTAACTTTGGAATTTTGTATAATTTGCTGGCTCGGGTTATGTTTTAATAAACTGCGGCCGTTATTTAAATGCCACATTGTTGTTCTGCGCATTTTGTTCAGGGAGAGAGGGGCAAGTATGTGTATGTATTGCACGAACAGCTAGTATCAAGTCCCTATGTTATTAACATGTCATAAATTACACAAAATATATCCATAGGTATCAGCTGGAGATGAATATAGAATAAAAAGACCATAAAGCATAAAATGTAGAGAAAAAAAAAACTAAACAGGAAACCACAAGAAGCCAGACAATATATGCTTTTCAACATTACCATTCTTCATAAAATATCAAACAAAATCAAGAAATATAAATAATGAATAATACTAGCAAAACCATACTAATAAAATAAAAACATATTTCAAAACATCTGATGACGAGAACATCCAATAATTTAAGTGTTATAAATTTCTCAAAACACCAATAAAATATTTCAAAACAGCTGAAACATCAAACACCACCCAATTTATTTTACTAAGGATTACAAAATTTCTCCATACTTGGGATGTTTTGCTTTTCAGTCATCCTGAGATTGTCATGGATTGGGGAAGAGGGGATACTCAAACTTTATCCTCTCTCAGATATACTTACACACATGTTCATTCTCTTACACATACCCCTTCCCAAACACACTCCCATGCTGTCACATGCATTCCCTCTCCCTCATACACACTCACACATTATGTATCTATATGTATGTTTATGACACATAGGTGCTCACACACACATATGCAGGCTCACATATAAATATGTTCATTCTCTCTCACATACACACAGGCTCTTCCTTTCTCACATGCACGTAGGCTCTCGCTCTCTCGCACACAAACATACACATACACACAGAGGCTCTCACTCTCAGGCCTCACCATTTCTTTGGCCACATAGGGATTGGATCTGTCACAGCCTCGCTGGGCCTCTGTTCGTGCTGCAGCAGAATAGGTGATGCTGGTGCTGTCCAGGATGACTGCTCAGTGTGTTCTGCCCAGAGGCCGACACTGCTCATTCACCAGTCATTGTTTCAGTATCCTACGTCAAAGCTAAAACAACTGAATGTAATTGTTTGTTTTGTTTTCCAAATTACCACCACAACCAAACATAAGAACATAAGAAATTGCCATGCTGGGACAGACCAAGGGTCCATCAAGCCCAGCATCCTGTTTCCAACAGAGGCCAAAAACCAGGCCACAAGAACCTGGCAATTACCCAAACACTAAGAAGATCCCATGCTACTGATGCAATTAATAGCAGTGGCTATTCCCTAAGTATAATTGATTAATAGCCATTAATGGACTTCTCCTCCAAGAACTTATCCAAACCTTTTTTGAACCCAGCTACACTAACTGCACTAACCACATCCTCTGGCAACAAATTCCAGAGCTTTATTGTGCATTGAGTGAAAAAGAATTTTCTCCGATACAACCAAGAAACTTCATTCTGTGGTTATTAATCCAGGAATAAGAATCCCAACACCATGCTCCCAGTTTTAGCAGCTGCCTTCAGAGTGGGCAACATCGTACTTTGCTGTTTTATTTCTGAACCTATCAGTCATAGAGCCCTTTATTGTCTTAGCTTTCTTGGGTAGGTTTTGGACTGGTCTGGTAGGACTAAAGGACAGGACTAAAGGACAGGAAATTAACAGGTAAGTTTAAATTTCACTTTCCTTGATGTCCATGCCAGACCAAGCCAGTCATGCGGTTCATACCAAAGCTCCACCCAGACTGGGCAAGAGGAAGCCATGATAGCTCTCAAGACTCCTGCATCTAAGACATAACCTCTCCCAGCCTGCACACCCACAATGAGATGCTTAGAGCAGGAATGTAATGAGACAAATGAGCTGCCCTGTTATTTTCATCATTTGTTTTATGCCTTTCCAGTCAGAGAGTTCAAGGCATGTTACAGGGAATGCACTGGGTTAGACATACAAATCATTGTTACCTTCTGGAAAGGCAGATTCTGGCTCCCGTGCTCTTGTCGAGTGGGGACACTGGCCTTCTGAGACCTACAGACCCTTGCTAGACTGGACAAAAGTGCTGCTCTCCTTGATTACTCCTGAAATTGATGCCAAAGGAAGAGAGAGAGAGCTGCCTGAGCAGATTGCTTGTAGCCACTGAAGCGATTCCCAACTAGGACTGGTCTTGGTTGGGAGAGAGGGGAGGAGGAGCTTTCGATGAGCCTCTGAACCTTGGAGCCTAAACTTCCAGGACCACTATACAACAAGGTCGAGACCGCACAGCCATAAACTCTGTGGCCCCGTTTTGAACTAACGCTGGCCATGCTGGATGGGGGTTCTGCCACAAGGCCTTCCCAGGATCACTTACCTCCAACCATGCAAGACTGACCAGCTGTGCTTCCATCCAGGAGTAGCAAGGTTCTAGAACTCTCTGCTCTGCACATCATTACCTGTGGAAAATGGCTTCCACTGCGAGATGCTGTACCTAACACGGGAGGATCTGAGTTGCGAAGCCATTGCACATAGCAGCCTGGAGAGAGATACTATAGAAAAAAAAAATAGAAAGAAGAAGGCTCCATTTAAACCAATGGCGCCGTCCATCCATTGCTCCTACCATGTGACAGGGGCCGACCAATGGCACCGGTAGCCCCTGTGACATAGTAAGGGCAAAGGCTATCGGCACCATTTTGAATACCAGCAGCCGACGGCGTGAGTGCAGGAGAATGGTCCAGGACCCCCACTGGACAACCAGGGACTTTTGGCAAGTCTTGGGAGGGGTCAGGAGGGTGGGGGGTTGTAGTTAATTAAATTTAAAGGGTTGGGATGGTTTTTTTTTTGTTTTTTTGTTTTTTTTTTTTAACTTTAATGGGAAACGAATACCATACGTAACTAATGGACGAATCGGGGTCCCCAAAAATGGATGTAACAGATTTGGGTCCCGACGAATACAAATACCGAATCGAATGTATCCATCCCTATAAAACACTGCTTATCCTGGAATCTACAACTGTGCTGACTCATGGTGAGAGTGTGGTGTGAAGTGCTTTCTGTAGCAGATCCTGTCAGGAAGGAAGGCTGCAGGATACTGGCTTTGTCTGTGTTTCAGGGCAATGGATTCTGTGGCAAAAGCCCTGCAGGACACTGGCCTTGTTTGTGTTTTACAGCAGTGGATATGTGTCTTTCCACACCCACAGATGAAGCTGTAACAGGACCCCATCCAGGTTTGCTCATGACAGGGTGCCAACCTTCCAAAGACTGCACGCTCCTGCCTGCTTGTAAGCCAGGCAGAATGCACCGGCTGACATGCTGAGCTGTGATGACTTACCTGTGGTGTCTCCCCCCACCAATGGAGAAACTGGAAGCCACTGGAGGGAATGAAAATGGGAGGCTGATCACCTTCGAGCCCTTGACTGAGTCCAACTCTGGTACCTCCCCTGGAGACACAGCTAACCGTTGTGATTTTCAGAAGATGCATAATGAATATGTATGGCATAGATTTGTATACATTGGAGACTCAGTGTATGCAAATCTGTCATGCATATTTATTGTGGTAATCCTGAAAATCCGACCGAGTAGATGTGCATCCAGGAGATTTAGGGAATACTGCTTTATAGGGGGTAGTAAAGTCAACTTTGAGCTTTTTTCCTGTCTCCATCTGCTGGCAGGAGGGCAATCCACTTCTTTGGACTCGTCTGGCATAGATAAGGAAACAGAATTATAATTACAATACAGTAAACCTCCCATACCAAAACAGCACTAACTGCTAGCAACAACTCTACCTATGAAAAGGCAACATTGCAAATATTACACTAGGCCATAAAACACCAGTATTAGGAAAACAGAACAAACCAGGCTGCTATAGATCTCTGCAAAGAAACTACATCAATGTTTGCTATTCTTTTCAAGCCAAAGGCACACCTACATTAACAAAAATGTGGTGTGACCCACCATCCTCCACGAGGCAGACAATGCAAACCTGCAGGTCAATCCAGTAACGAGTGGTAGGAAGAGCTGCGTTAGTGCCCGGCGCACCCGCGGTTGCCGCACGCACAGTCCAGCTCACCTACCGCTCGATCCTGTATGTAAATAGCTTGCAAATGCATTTTACTGTATAGAGCGCCTATACAGCGCCTAAACAGTAGCCTGGGTGCGCGGGCCTAACGCTTCACGGACACGCTGGTATCTGTCATTTCAAATGACAGGTACCAGGAAGTGGACGGTTCTCAGACGCTCGGGATTGTCAGCTCTCTCTCCCCTCCTCCCGAAGCAAGGCGCGAAAAGCAGCCTTGCTCCAGGAGGAGGGGAGAGAGGACTGGCAGTGTAAAGTGACGAAGCGACTTACTTTTTTTGCAGCCCTCCTCCAGAAACGGACATCAGCGACGACGGACGCGGCTTCCCTGCCTCCAGCTGCCCGCGAAGATGGATGCCTGCACGGGCGAAAGCGGCCCCTGTTCGTGCAATTGGGCCGCTCAAGACGTGACGCCAAACGTCGTGACGTCACACCTTGAGCGGCCCAATTGCACGAACAGGGGCCGCTTTCACCCGTGCAGGCATCCATCTTCGCGGGCAGCTGGAGGCAGGGAAGCTGCGTCCGTCGTCGCCGATGTCCGTTTCCGGAGGGGGGCTGCAAAAAAAGTAAGTCGCTTCGTCGCTTTACACTGCCAGTCCTCTCTCCCCTCCTCCCGGAGCAAGGCTGCTTTTTGTGCCTTGCTTCGGGAGGAGGGGAGAGAGGACTGGCAATCCCGAGCATAGGATTGCCTGTCCTCTCTCCCCTCTCTTGCAACTTTTTTTTTCGCTTTTTTTTTTTTTTGCTTTTGTTGCTTCGGGAGGAGGGGAGAGGACTGAGGCTGCCCCAGAGACCAGCACCCATGGACGCGGCCAGGGCAGGTGAGCGGGGGCTGGGGGAAAGTTTGCCGCCTACCCTTACCCCTGCCTCTAACGCAGGGGTAAGGGTAGGCGGTAAGTTAGCAGGTTAAAAGCGCGGCAAAACGGCAGGGTAAAAAAGTGATAGTCGGGGCGCGCATTACTGGATGGTAGGGAATAGCTAATTCGATCGTTTACATGTAATATACATGCCGTGGGCGGAAGGGGTTACCCGGGGATTTAAGGACGCGGTAAGAGTAGGTTAAAGGGGATTGTGGATCGCAGGAAGGGCTAACGCGACCGGAAAGTGAGTAGAAAGCGGGTTAGGAGCGGGATAAACGTGGCCGCACTTTACTGGATTGACCTCCTGGTGAGGACTCGCATGACCATTAGAAGAGTTAAGGAAGCACTGAAAGCTCCACTGTCCTTTTCTAAATTTGAAAACAAATGAAGACAATGGGCAGAGATACACATTTAATCATCACAATGGGCCAGTTCCCTCTAAATACAAGCACAAGAGAAGGGAGAAGTTGGTATGATGTGCGCTGCCAGTTTGATTAGTTATCTTGGCTACTGCATTTGGATGTCAGAACTCCAGCTCTGCTGCTGCTCCCAATACTCAGAATGAGTCACACGAAGTGCTCGGTGTATGCTTTCCCTGTCTCATTCAGCCTGGGGATAAGACAAAGACTGGAAGACTCAACGGAGATAACTCAAGGGGATGGTGAGGAGGTGCTGTGTGCAGCACAAAGTGGGGCCCAGCTGCATACGCTCTGCATGCTGCCCGTTAATTTCCATAGTCCAGGGCTCATGCTACAGCTAGGCATCCATATTGCACGTGTTCCCACAAAGGAACCTCTGCATGTTTAAGGGCCATGCTGGTGACCCTTGTTGCTGTCAGTTGCTAAGAGAAGAGCTCAAGTACAGGGACTGGATCTGAGCATCAGGCAGTGCTGAGTTTTCAGTGGCACGCCTGATCAAGTCTGAAAGCACACTGATGAGGAAACATTGAACTACGCGCTAGCAGAATTCCTCACCTCGGTTACACGTGCATAACACAGACAGACCTTCACTAAATACAGAATACAGAGATCATAAAATATAAATAAACACATGCAGACAAAAATTGGACTGGAGACTGCAACAAGCCAGACCCTCTATGCATAAAACAAAACACCACCTTGCCTCATAAGAAATTGCTATACTGGGTCAGACCAAGGGTCCATGAAGCCCAGCATCCTGTTTCCAACAGTGGCCAATCCAGGCTACAAGTACCTGGCAAGTACCCAAAAACTAAGTATATCCCAAGCTACTGATGCTAGTAATAGCAGTGGCTATTTTATAAGTCAACTTAATTAATAGCAGGTAATGGACTTCTCCAAGAACTTATCCAAACCTTTTTTAAACCCAGCTACACCAACTGCACTAACCACATCCCCTGGCAACAAATTTCAGACTTTAATTGTGCGTTGAGAGAAAACAAATTTTCTCTGATTAGTTTTAAATGTGCTACATACTAACTTCATGGAGTTCCCCCTAGTCCTTCTATTGTCCAAAAGAGTAAATAACCGATTTACATTTACCCATTCTAGACCTCTCATGATTTTAAAAGACCTCTATCATATCCCCCCTCAGACGTCTCTTCTCCAATCTGAACAGCCCTAATCTCTTTAGTCTTTCCTCATAGAGGGGCAGTTCCATCCCATTATCATTTTGTTCGCCCTTCTCTGTACCTTCTCCATCGCAACTATAGCTTTCTTGAGATGCGGCGACCAGAATTGTACACAGTATTCAAGGTGCGTCTCACCATGGAGCGATACAGAGGCATTATGACATCCTCCGTTTTATTCACCATTCCCTTCCTAATAATTCCTAACATTCTATTTGCTTTTTTGACTGCTGCAGCACACTGAGCTGATTTCAAGTATTATCCACTATGATGCCTAGATCTCTTTCCTGGGCGGTAGCTCCTAATATGGAACCTAACATCATGTAACTATAGCATGGGTTATTTTTCCCTATATGCATCACCTTGCACTTATCCGCATTAAATTTCATCTGCCATTTGGATGCCCAATTTTCCTGTCTCACAAGATCCTCCCCAATCAGCTTATGATTTAACTACTCTGAATAATTTTGTATCATCTGTAAATTTGATTACCTCACTTGTTGTATTCCTTTCCAGATCATTTATAAATATATTGAAAAGCACAGGTCCTAGTACAGTTCCTTGAGGCATTCTACTGTATACCCTTTTCCACCGAGAAAATTGTCCATTTAATCCTACTCTGTTTCCTGTCTTTTAACCAGTTTATAATTCATGAAAGGACAGAGTCGCCTATCCGACGACATTTTACTTTTCTTAAAAGCCTCTCATGAGGGACTTTGTCAAACGCCTTCTGAGAATCCAAATACACTACATCCACTGGTTCACCTTTCTCCACATGTTTATTAACCCCTTAAAAAGAGTGAAGCAGATTTGTGAGGCAAGACTTGCCCTGGGTAAAGCCATGCTGACTTTGTTCCATTAAACCATGTCTTTCTATATGTTCTGTGATTTTGATCTTTAGAACACTTTCTGCTATTTTTCCTGGCACTGAAGTCAGGCTATGTGGTCTGAAGTTTCCCGGATCACCCCAGGAGCCCTTTTTTAAATATGGGGGTTACATTTGCCACCCTCCAGTCTTCAGGTACAATAGGTGATTTTAATGATAGGTTGCAAATTTTAACTAATAGATCTGAAATTTCATTTTTGAGTTCCTTCAGAACCTGGGGTGCATACCATCTGGTCCAGGTGATTTACTACTCTTCAGTTTGTCGATCAGGCCTACCACATCTTCTAGGTTCACCATGATTTGGTTCAGTTCATCTGAATCATTACCCATGGAAACCTTTTCCGGAGTATCTCCACAACATCCTCTTCAGTAAACACTGAAGCAAAGAAATCTTTTAATCTTTCTGCGATGGCCTTATCTTCTCTAAGTGCCCCTTCAACTCCTCGATCAACTAACGGTCCAACCGACTCCCTCACAGGCTTTCTGCTTCGGATATATTTTTAAAAGTTTTTACTGTGAGCTTTTTGCCTCTACGGCCAACTTCTTTTCAAATTCTCTCTTAGCCTGTCTTATCAATGTCTTACTTTTAACTTGCCAGTGCTCATGCTTTATCCTGTTTTCTTCTGTTGGATCTTTCTTCCAATTTTTGTATGACGATCTTTTGGATAAAATAGCCTCTTTCACCTCACCTTTTGACCCTGCCGGTAATCGTTGTGCTTCCTTCCACCCTTCTTAATGTGTGGAATACATCTGGACTGTGCTTCTAGGATGGTATTTTTTAACAATGTCCACGCCTCTTGCACACTTTTTAACCTTTGTAGCTGCTCCTTTCAGTTTTTTCCTATTTTTCTCATTTTCTCAAAATTTCCCTTTTGAAAGTTTAGCGCTAAAGCCGTAGATTTACTTACTGTCCCTCTTCCAGTCATTAATTCAAATTTGATCATATTATGAACACTATTGCCAAGCAGCCCCACCACAGTTACCTCTCTCACTAATCTTGTGCTCCATTAAGAATAAGATCTAAAATGGCTCCCTCTCTCGTCTGTTCCAGAGCCTCATAAAATATTAAACAAAATCAAGAAATATAAAACAATCATAATAGTAACACCATAAAAATAATATTTCAAACCAGCTGACAAATAGAATATCCAATAATTAAAAACCCGTTTTATTTATTTAGATTTTTATATTCCGCTTTTTGGCACTTCAAAGTGTACATCAAAGTGGATTACATTCAGGTACTATAGGAATAAAAAGTTTCCAAACATTAATAAAATATTTCAAAATAGCAGACATTAAATAAAATGCAATAATTAAAGCTAATGATAAAAATAATCCCCTTACTCTCCATAAGTAGAAACATTTGATTTCCAGTCACAGAGATTGTCATGAATTAGCAGGAGGGAGGTGGTTATGGTTGTTCACAAACTTTCTCCTCTCACGCACTCCGTTACACTCATGCACATACACGCACGCTAATGCACTCTCTCTCTCACACACACATACTCAGGCCTTCTCTCACACGCTCAATCGCACTCTCATTCATGTACCCTCTTTCACTCTTGCTCACTCACTTTTGTTACTTTGTAGACAAAAAGGAACTGGAACTGTGGAGGGGGAGGAAGGGAACAGGGCTAGGGCCGGAGGTAAACACTCTCTCATATACCCAAAACCCTTCACGCTCTTCCTCCATATCCAGTGATCTTCCATTTCTAGTCCCAACCAGTGGTCAACCCCCAACTGTTCTTTGCCTACCAGTGCTTATTCCGTCCCTCCTCTTTCTCGCAGGCTGCTTGGAGGGAAGGGGCTCCAGCAGAACACCCCTGCTGCTCTGCTTCTTAAGTTTGAAAAGAAGTGGTGGAAATCCATTCTGGGCCCTGCTCACAATTCCTCAGTTGCCCACAGATGCCCTTTCACACATGCTCACTTGCACACATACACTCCCCCCTCTGTAAGCACAAGGTGCAGCAGCGGCCTTCTCCTTCAGCCCCATGCTGACAGGAGGACTCCTCTGGCTGCAAATGTCCATATTGCTCTGCCATCTGCTCTTTCCAGCCACCGATGCTCCACAAGCTATTTTCATCCTGCTAGGCCATCTAGTGCTCTGTTGCCTCCTTTTGGCCAGGCTGAAGCCTGCTCCTTCTGGTGGCGTCGCCTTCTTCCCACCCAAATGGACCTAGAGGAGGATATAGTGTTGAGTGGGCAGGAAGGAGATGCCATCACCACTGCTCCCAGAACTGTGGTGCTGTGGCCCTGGAATGGACACAGATGGGCTCTATTTAACTTATTCTGCACCCTGTTAAGGCAATTGTTTAAACTGGAGCTAATTTGGGTTTGCTATGACAGCAGGTGTGAAGGCATGAAATCAAGACCTTTTGAGTTTTTATTCTTAGTTTTGGGGATATTTCTCTAATTGTTTTTTTCACAAGGAAAATGTAGATCATGTCTGGAGGGTCATGATCTACATTTTCCGGAGGGACCCTGAGGACGCCGCGACCGCATCCCCCCCGAGGCCTACACTCGACCGGAGCGCCAGACAAGAGCATCTCAACGAGCCGACTAGGCCACGCCCACCCCCCGACATCAATGAGAGCGCCATTGGTGAGGCACAAAGCCGGCAACAGAGCCATTTAAAGGCTGCAGCTACTAACCACCTCCATCTTGTAGGGCCAGTGACCGGAGACCACCTAACGCCGGAGAGACCCTGAGGACGTCGTGACCGCATCCTCCCAAGGCCTACACTCGACTGGAGCGCCGGACGAGAGCATCGCGAGCCGAATAGGCCACGCCCCCCCCCGACATCAGTGAGAGCGCCAGTGAGGCACAAAGCCAGTGACAGACAGCGGCGTCACGCACCGAAGGAGCATGACAAAGGGGCTCCCCCCTTTGTGTGCCCCTTAGTGCGATCCCGACCACACTATAGCTCTTCTACAACACACCAACTGAATACCTCCAAACATGCCAAACCAGATTCCACCAACTGATGGAAAGACAGAAGGGAGACCACCTCCTCTCACTCAAAAACCACAATCCAGGAAGAACAGCAAAAACATAAGAAAAAAAGTAAGTCCAAACTTCTCAATATTATATACAACAACCTTAAGACCTACACCAAATGCTTAATCCTATCTTTCATACTTTTTAAATGCACAATCAATAGTAAAAAAAATGCACATTCTCAGACTTACTCAGTGATGCAAAACCAGACTTCATAGCGATCACCGAAACCTGGATAAAAAATCCTGACAACATCATAATTCATCAAATAGAAGACCCGACGTACAAAACCTTCTCAATCCCCAGACCAAAAAAAAAAAAAAGGCGGAGGAATTATGTTAATCATCAAAAAAACCTTAAAAATGAAACTAATCTCATAAAAAATGTTCCCCCTTCGAAATCGCCCTATTTGATTCCTCAAAACTACAAATCTGTCTAATATACTGCCCCCCAGTGATAGAATTCATGATCACTAACTTAACAAGCCAATCGTCATACTAGAGGACTTCAACATACACATGGACACCCTCCCCCTCACAGCCACCAACGCACTTTCAACCATGGGATTGGAGCAAATCATCAGTGGCCCAACTCACAAAGCAGGACATACCCTAGATCTAGTATTTATCAATACTAACACATGGGCAACACACCAAACAATAACTGAAATTCCCTGGTCAGATCGTTCCCTTATCCAATCCACCTTGACCTGCAACATAAAATCTACCAGGGAGGGAAACAACATAAGAACATTTACTTACCGACCTCCTTTTGATAGCAATACACTTCAACTAAAACTACAAAAAGAACTCACAAACATAGACTTAAACGCAGAAACAGCCACAACCTCTTGGCTCAACATTACCAAAGACATAGCAGTCAAAATAAATCCAACCATCACAAAGACAATGAAAAACCCAAAACATTAAAATCAATGGTACAATGACAGCATAAGAACAGCCAAACACGAACTCAGAAAAAAAAGAGAGATCATGGCGCAAGAATAAAACAGCCCTACTACTCACCACATACCGAACCTATCTAGCATACTACAAAAAACATATTCACAACGCTAAAAAAGATTTCCATTCGAGCAAAATAAACAAATACCAACATAACCCCAGAACGCTATTCTCCATTGTACATAACCTCACCAAACCAGCAAATAAACCAAGAATACCAAACAACCCTATCAAAAGTAACAGATTTGCTGAATTCTTTACTGAAAAAAAAATCAAAAAACTAATAAACAGCCCCCACATCACACACGCCCAAACCTTAAAAATACCATAGAAACTAACTACAACCTGGTCGAACTTCGACCCCGCCTCCTCGCTGGAAATTCAAAAAATCATCAATAACATGAACCCAGCAAACCATCCCATTGACAGCATCCCCATACCTACAATTGAACTGATCGAAAATACAATGAACAAAATGATAACGGACATTGTCAACCTCTCAATTACCGAAGGAATCTACCCAGAATGCCTAAAATCAGCAATCATTAAACCTCTAATAAAGTGCAACCTAGATCCTGAGAACCTTCAAAACTAATGCCCTATATCCAACCTACCTTTCATTGCAAAAATCATAGAAAAAAATCGTACACTCCCAGCTCTCGGACCACCTCGAATTTAACAACATACTTCACCCTTCACAATTTGGCTTCAGGAAAAACTTAAGCACAGAAACACTGCTTCTCGCACTAAACACCACCATACTCAGAGGATTCGACAAAGGACAAAGCTTTTTATTAATCCTTCTAGACTTATCGGCCGCCTTTCACACAGTCAACCATACCATCCTTCTCGACAGACTATCGGAAATAGGAGCCACAGGTATAACCTTACAATGGTTTTTATCCTACCTATCACACACAAACTTCCAAGTACTATTCAACACCACCCTCTCGAACAAAGTCAACCTCAACACTGGAGTTCCCCAAGGATCTGCCCTATCAGCAACACTCTTCAACATCTACCTTCACCCAATTTGTCACACACTAGAACGACTTGGTCTGATTCACTTCCTATACGCTGACGATCCCTATACAGAATACATAAGAAGAAACCTACAAAAGACTAACCTATTTTCTTACGGAAATCAAACAATGTTTATCCGACCTAAAACTCATAATAAACCTTGACAAAACCGAAATAATCATACTAGATAGAAAGAACACCACTCTCAAGCAACCACTCAAAATTGAAAACCTAAAATCATCAATCTCCCCTGTCATGCATGCTCAGATCCTAGGAATCACTATAGACCAAGACCTATCATTCAAAATCCACATAACTAACAAGATTAAAGAAGGATTCCACAAACTACTTACCCTTAGACACCTTAAACCTTTCGTTTCACAGGATGACTTCAGAACTGTCCTGCAGCTACTCATCTTCACCAACCTTGACTACTGTAATGCCTTACTACTGGGCCTACCACTCGCAACTATCCACCCGCTCCAAATCCTGCAGAACGCAGCCACCAGAATCCTAACCGGAACAAAGATACATGAACACATTACGCCAACTCTCACATCACTACACTGGCTCCCAATAAAATATCGAATAGACTACAAAGTACTAACAATCATGCATAAATTAATCATAGGACAACAATCCAACTGGCTAAGCAAAACCATCGAGCACCATACTCCAAAACGAGTCCTACGTTCAAACAATAAAGGCCTCCTCAAAATCCCTCCAGCCAGAAACACACTACTAAATACAACCCGTGAAAGAGCTATATCCATGGCCAGCCCCTAACTAAGGAACTCACTCCCAACCGAACTAAGAATGCAACCCAACATAAAAACCTTCAAAAAAGAACTGAAAACCTGGCTGTTCACCAAAGCCTACGCAAACTCACACCATCAACCACACTGCCAGACACCAATGCATACCAGCAACAAGAAACTACAATCCATCCATGATCAACAACATATCCATGACCTCTCGAAATTCTAAAACCTAGCCTAAAAAGCATATTTAACTGCATATTAACTATGGGGCGGATTTTAAAAGAGTTACGCCCGTAACCCTTAAAAAAAAACCCTGCGCGCACCGAGCCTATTTTGTATAGGCTCGGCGGCACACACAAGCCCCGGGACGCGCGTATGTCCCGGGGCTTGCAAAAAGGGGCGGGGCGTGAGCCTCCAGGCACAGCAGCCATTTACCGCTGTGCCCGGGATCGCGACCCAACCGTTGGCTGGTGCGCATAACTTCTTAAACAAAGGTAAGAGGGGGGAAGGTGCGGGGGGGGGGGGGGGGCGGAAGGAAAGTTCCCTCTGAGGCAGGCTGCGCGGCGCGTGCAAGTTGCACAATTGTGCACCCCCTTGTGCACGCCAACTCTGGATTTTATAACGTGCGCGGCTGTGCGCGCACGTTATAAAATCAGGCGTAGATTTGTTCGCGCCGGGTTGCGTGAACAAATCTGCGCCCGCGCGCAGGTTTTAAAATCTGCCCCTATATGTCCAACCTGAAAGCCTGTTTTACTAACCGACTTGTTTTACTCATCCTATTTACTTTCCTACCCAACTACCTCACCCTGTAACCCCATCCTATGTGTATTAGCACATGTTATACCAACTAACCACAACTTATCACGAATTTGTAAACTGATTTGATGACAATATGTTGAAATGTTTTTTAACTAACACACTTAGCAAATTCTGTAAACCATTTTGATGGCGAAACCAAATGATAGTATATAAAACACGACAAATAAATAAATAAATAAATAAAATGTTGTGGAGATCAGTGAAACTAAGTCCTGTTTTAATGCATGCCGATGTGTATATGTTACATAGCAGATTGTGAAAAACAGACAATGGCATGAATTTTGATCACCCTGACATTCAGGAGGGGGAGATAGTTCACTCAGCATTTACTACTACATCTAAAGTGCAACAGCACCCATATGCTGATTTCTGACATTCATTTATATACCACAAAACACTAATGCCCATTTTCTCCTCTCTGCTAGATTCTTTGTCCCCTTCTCACTAACATCTCTTCCTTCCCTTCGGTCTTCCACTTATCTTATCTCTCTCAGGTCCAATTGTGGTTCTCTTCCTCCATCTTCTAGTCTGAGCAGAGCCTCAGCTTTCACTCCCGGTGTGCCACTGCCCATCTTCTTGCACGTTTTGTGGCCTCTGTGGCCTCTCTCCTTCTGCCCTCCATCTGCGTTTGTCCTTTTTCAGACGACCTTTATCCTTCTCCTGCTCCCTGTATGTTACATATCTCTTGCCTCTTCCTCATCTCTATCCTTTCCCTCTCCCCCTACCTGTGAATCTCTTGCTTTTATTCCTTCAAACCTGTGTCAGATTCAGATAGTTTTATTGGCATGGCAATTTTATATACTGCCAAAGTAGTACATAAATAAAAAAATTACAAATGAACAGTAAGAGAAAATTACAGAAAACAAAAAGGAAAATTCGTTGTTTTTAAACTTTTTACTTAACAGATGAGTCACGTTTAAAGAATATAAGAATCATGCAGTCTTTCCATGTAAAGTATACAGAAAAAGGAGAGGAGTATAAGAGATGTAAAAAACATACAAATGGGCACATTACTCACCAAGTACACCCAGTAATAAAACTCAAGAGAGAACATCTAGAACTGCATATATATTCCCAAAAACTTTTCCCAGATTTTTTTTTTTTTAATATTTATCCATCTTCTCTCGCAGGGAACAAGTAATTTTCTCTGTTAATGCAATATCAGTCAGTTGATTCTTCCACTGAAAAATACACAGCACATTCTTCTAATACAGTGCAATATTGAAGTGGGCCTTTGATGTCCATGATCAGATTATATTTCTGCTCTGGTGGCCGGATATAACATATTTTGCCTGTTTCGCCCAGGATTATACTCAATTTTCCTTGCACATTACTCTTATCCCTACCTTCTCTCCTCTGTGTCCCTGCACTGCTTCTCTTCCTTCCCTAATTCTAAACAGCCTCATCAGTGGTCACGCTCTCCATCACAGAGCAGAGAGGTCCCCTGTTCTTTTTAAAAGCCCTACTAGACAGCCACGCTTCTTTTTTTTTTGTTGTTGACAGATTCAGGCCCCAGTGAACCTGTAAACCAGAAGCTCTGCTCAGACCTAGCATTGGCACATAAGAACAAAAGAAACTGCCATACTAGGTCAGACCAAGGGTCCATCAAGCCCAGCATCCCATTTCCAACAGTGGCCAATCCAATATTATTCCTGGGGGAATTCTGTGCACAAAAACTTAAAATTCTGCAAACTTTATATTGGTCAAAATAACACAATTTACATGACAGTCTTTAAGTAATTACATTTTAAATTAATACAGGAAAAAGTTATTACTTAAAGATGCAGAATTTTAAATATTTTGAGCAGAATTTCCCTAGAAATTCACTGTAAGAGTGTCCCTTCCACTCGCTCTCCCTACTCCCCTGGCCACTTTGCCCTCTCAGGCTCCAACACCTCCACCTGCCAGTATCTTTCCCTTCCACCTCTAGGCTCAACCCCTTCCACTCTATTGCCAGTCCCAGAGTTTGACCCCATTCTCAGTACTGCCCCTCACACAGGCTCCCTTTGTCCCTCCCTCTCTCTAATACACATGCACACACCCTCATACAGGCTCTCTCACTCTCTCTCTCGCTCGCACACACACACACACACACACACACACTCATACAGGGTCCCTCTCACTTGCATACACACCCACACAAGCTCCCTCTCTCTCACACATACATCCTCACACAGGCTACCTGTGTCTCTCTCTCACACAGGCTCTGTCTCATACATACACACAGACTAGCACCCTCACATACACACAATCCCTTTTTCACACACACGAGCTCCCAATCTCTCACACACATACACACTCCTTCACAATCTCCTCATATAGGCTCCCTCTCTCTGAAACCCACACTCAAGCATCCCCCCACCCCCTCTTACCTTCCAGGCTCTCACACCCTCCTACTCTCTCCCCTCCCCTCATATAGGCTCCCTCTCTCTGAAACTCACACTCAAGCACCCCCTACTCTCTTACCTCCCAAGGTCTCTCTCCCCCTCCCACCCCCCTCCCCCCTCCCCTCATATAGGCTCCCTCTCTGAAACCCACACAAGCATCCCCCCACCCCCATACCAACCATGCTCTCTCTCACACCCTCCTGCTCTCTCCCCCTCCCCCACATTCTCTCACGGCATGCTGTGAACGGAGCACATCCCACGTGTGCCATGGGATGTGCTCCGTTCGAGGCAAAGATGAAGGCCTGGGCACACCGTTCGTGGCACATGGGGGCCTTCCATCTTTGCCCCGAGCGGAGCACGTTCTGTTTGCGGCACACAGGGGCTTTACCTTTTCACCGTGAACGGTGTGCCCGGGCCTTCATCTTCGCTGCAAATGGAGCGCGTCCTGCGGCACACACAGGACGCACTCAGTTCACGGCATGCTGGGGTCTCCTCTGCTATTTTTTTGCGCAGAATTACCCCAGAACTACAATATGCAAGTACCCAAGTATTAAACAGATCCCATGCTACTAGTGCCAATAATAAGCAGAGGCTATTCCCCAAATTAACTTGACTAATATTTTATGACTTCTCCAGAAACTTGTCCAAACCTATTTTAAATCCAGCTAAGCTAACTTTCTTAACCACATCCTCTGGCAACGAATTCTTCTTCACACAGGTTTGCATTAAGAGACTGATCCAGTCCTGCTTTTGCCCCATTGCATGTATGGAAATGTAGTCTGCTTTTTTTTTTTTTTTTTTTCCTGTTCGTGAAATCTACTTAATTATATCTCCTTATTTTAGTTTTGTCCCATTGCATGCATGATCAGCCTATTTGGATACAATCCAGCACATTCCTCAATATGGGGAATGCATGGGTGTGTGAGAGAGAGAGAGTTGGGTAATTCACTTCCCACTACTGAGTTTATGTACCAAAGGCGTAAGAGTCCAGCGAAGTAACAAGGAGTCCCCTTGGCCCTCTCTCATTCTCTACCACCCTCGCACAGAAGTAGGAAGGACTCCACTTCTGGAGGCGATACCGATTCCACGATGTGCCCGAGCCTCCTTACTCATCTTCCCGTATCAAAACTGTTTTTCAGAAGCCCGATGGCTGCTACCGTAGGTTGGGTTTTTTTTTTTTTTCCTTTTTAAAGAGGCCCCACCCTCAGCTCCTTAAAGGGCCAGCGGCAGAAGCAGGGAGGGTGTGGGACCCGCCCCAGCCTGTAGCACGGCACAGCCCTTCTTGTCACGCTGACAGCAGGACGAGTCAGTCTCCGCCGCGGCTCCCCCTGTTCAGAGCCTTGTGCCACCTTACCCCTGGTGCCAGCATGTCCGACTCGGCGCAGAGAACCCAGTCTCCTGGCTGCATGCAGAGTTTTAACAGTTACGTGAAGACCAAGAAAGGGACTATTCTGGCAGCGGAAATAGTAAGAGACCACTTATTTTATCTCTCTCTCTCTTCGCCCTCATCTGTAAAGCTGAGCTGCCTTAAAACTCGGGAGCGCCCTGCCCTGGCTAGAGATGAAAGCGTGCAGGGCTGCCTGGCGATCGCCGCCAGCAACGGCTCGGGCCCCGCCCTCTCCGGAACGGAGCCCAGGAGGGGGCGGGGCCACCGCGGGGCCCGGGAGCGCAGCTGGCGCGCAGGCTGAGGCCTCGGGCACAAGCTGCTGAGGCCTCGGGCACAAGCTGCTGCTGCTGCCCCTGCTCGGACCTGGGAGCGACCTTTGCTTCAGGAGAGGAGGGGTGAAGATACGCGGGAAGGATGGAGGGCGGGGTTGGAGGGGAGGTGCGAGGGATTGGCCTTGCAGAGCGAGGATGCTTAGTGGGACAGAGTGGGGCACGTTGCAGAAGAGAGGGCAAGGTGTGTGTTGACGCTGATCGTTTATTTAGACTACCCTTGGACGGGAAGACGGTTTAGGAGATCACTATATCCGTAAGTGCCCCCCACAAATAAAGATTGTGCTTAGTCTCCTAGCCAAAGCTGATTTGGGGGGTTCCAAGTGAACCTTCTTTTTGTTTTATCCACGTTTGCGAGAATGGCCCTGAAAGTAGGCTCTATTAGTTATGTGTGAAGCTTCTTGTTCTACTTTTCAAAGTTGACAGCCCCTCATATTGCATCAGAATGTGCAGACTGCCACGTGGTGCTGTGCCACTTCTAGGCACCGCCTGGAAGGGGGAGGGGGCAAGGGCTGGTATTTTGGGCAAGGAATAGAAGACCAACTTGTTAGAAGCTTTTGTTTTTGTATAGTCTCAGGAAATTAAGAATATGTAAACTTTGCCATGTTACGGAGTGCAATCAGTAACTTTTTTTCCTACGGGGAGTGGGGCTGGCTGGCTGCTCACCTCTCTCCCTAGGAAGCGCTTATACTTGCACCCCTCCTTTTTTTCTCTCTCTCTCTCTGTCATTTTCCTCTCCTCCCTCCGTTGCCCTGGTTTCCTGCTTCCCATTAGAAATGTGCCCGTCTCTGTGGTTGCTGAGAGAAAAACTTGGTGTCTTTACGACTCCCGTTTAGTAACAGCTTTTCCTTTACCGAGACCGTCCCAGCTCCTGCCCAGGGCTGAATGCGATGCAAATGGGAAAACTTCTGCCCCAACTTTCTAGTGCACCTCAATCCTGCCCTGCAGTTCGGAGGCTGCCCCCTCCCCGATAGCTCTGTCAGCACAGCACTCCCTGTTACTCCAGTACTTGAGCTCCCCGCCTCCAGCTCTGCAGGAGCACATGCATTCCTGCACTGATTTTATCTTCTGTTTTCTCTAGGTTTTACTCGCATCTGGGGAAGGGAGATGCAGAAGTAGAATTACACACAGGGCTGCACATATAACCAGGGGAAGGGGGCTATACAAACTGCAGCCTTACACAAACATACAGGCGGTGTGGGATAAGTATTTTGGCAGAAGTGACTAACGTCTAAAAGGATTAAATCTGGGGGGGGGGAAGACTGTCACCCTCATCCCACCACATACACACATTACTACTTTGTTTTTCATTTGTATAGTGCTACATAAGACACCAGACCCTGCTTCATAGAGTTTATAAACTAGTTAACATACACAAGTTACAATTCATGAAGCCTCTTTTTATTATAGACAACATGGTTACAATCAACAAAGCTATGGTCAAGGAGAGCCAGGATATTACAATTTGAAAGCAACCTCAAAAAAGCGAGTTTTTAGGCATGGCTTTGAATATAGCCAGAGAGAAGGCATGGTACACCTATGCAGGAAGACTATACTAGGCGCATTGCTGCAATAAGTGAAAAGTGCATTTAGGAGTTGCTGATGGAGGAGGAGGAGGGCCTAGATGAGCTTGGCTGGAGTTTGGGAGAGGGGCATAGGAGAAGATGCAGGGTGAAGAGGGAATAATGCTTAGAAGTTAATCACAGATGTATTGTCCAGTACAAAGTTATCACCCACATCTTGTTCTTTCACCCTGAGTTCTACTTTACAGGCTGATGGAATAATCCGTGCATTAAGAAGCAATGTGCTGGTTTTCAGCACAGTTTTAAATCACGGATTACAATTTTTAAAACTTTGGATGCAGTAAGCTAATAATATATATGCTATAATTTTATTTTTTCCATGTATATTTGTTATAATTGTTACCATGTTACAATTGTTATCATGTTATAATGTAAAATGTATATAGATATTCAGTTATCTGGCAGCAGCAAATCACCACTTAGGCAGATCAATTAGTACTAATCTGGCTAAGTGGTGGCAGAACATACTTTTTTTGTTGTTGTTGTTTTATGTGCCTGCACAGCAGCCCTGGAAACTTAACTCCATCTTTGATCCTGGAGCTTAGTTTCTAGCGCTAAGAAAATCCGGGTTAGGGCCTCTGCATCTCTCTGCATTGGGGAGTGCTGCTTAATGCCCTCGTTTGCATGGGATTTCCATGCCAGGGCACAAGGCAGAACTCGCAGTTTTGAATGCACATTTTGTGAGTGTAAAACTCCTTGCTGCGTCAGCAATATGCGTGTTTGTCTTTTTTTTTTTTTTTTTTAATCAATGATTTTTTTTTATTAACACGTGTGTTTGAATGAGGGTTAAACTGTGAGTTTAGCTGAACGCACCTTTCTGCATGGGCCTGCTGGTTAGCAGGAGAAGCCTGCTGTTCAACAGCAGCAAAATATGTGGTACCCTGCCACCAGGCCAGGGACAATGCGCACTAGCATCAGAGCCCAAGATATGTGCCCAATACTGTGCTTTCTGTAACCTTCCTTGACATTTATTTAATTTGTTCCTCTTATTTTAATCATTATATTTATTGATGCCAAATAAAGGACTCTGACTGAATCTATGGTGGATGGGGGACTGTGTTTCCCACCCATGGGCCCTTCTTTCTCAGGTGTGCAATTGTAGACAGCCGTGCTTGCTTGTCCTCTGTACCCAGCCTCCCCCCTGCCTAATCCCTCCCTCCAGCTGCTGCGGCTGCTAGCCTGGACAAGCACAGCTGCATGGGCAGCCCCCAGCCACTCCCCGCGTCTAAACTTAACAAGCACAGGCTGAGATTTTTATAGCGGGTGAGAAGACCTAGCCAGAGATTTACTGAGCAGGGAAGGAATTCCAGGGCCTCTGAGAGACAAGACAGCAGCGTGTTCTCACACCAGTAGTGTTCTCTGATCCAAATGTGTCACACCGAGATAGACAGACAGCATGTTAAAGCAGCAAACTGTCATGTCAAGCAGCGCTTTTCACCTCTTGAGAGATGTGGAACTAAAGGGCAACAAGCAAGTTGCAGGTGAGACCATTTTTTATTGGACTAATTTAATACATTTGTGACGAGGCTTCCAGGTCAGTGCAGACTTGGCTACTAATGTTGTTTCTGAAATATACTAGTAAATTACAATGGTGGTGCTTGCTTACAAAGCTGGAAAGAAAAAAGACGTGGAGAGGTTGGGTTTATTTGTGTTTGCAGAGGGTTAAAAAAGCTGAGGGAGCCAAAGCAGAAACCATAGCCACAGGGATATGTCTGGTAACGAGTGAGGGAAAACCAACATCCCTATTAACCAATATCCCTTGAGCAGTTTTGTAGTACCCAGGTCAAGAGGTCATGGATGCAGTGATCCTGGCTTGGGTTTCATGGTCCCATTGCCCCAAAGCTGAAAGAAGTCCAGTGGTTACTTACTTTACAATGGGCTCAGTTTAAATTCAGCCCCTGGCTTTTAAAGCCATGCATGACCTAGCGTCTTCTGACTTTATAGACCGACTGTCTAGTTGTGGTCCCCCCTGGGTGCCTCTGCGCTGCACACCAGGACTTGCTTTAAGTGATGGAACTGACTGGTGAGAGGGCCTTCCCCGGGGTTCTCCCCTCTCTAGAGCTGGCTTCCCTTTTGGAAGGCTACTGAAGGCTTGGCTATTCTCCCAGGCCAAGCTGATTATTTTAAACTTCTAACTATATGTGGGATTTAATTTTTATTGATGTGTTGCTTGCTTTTCTCAGGCCTACCAGCTGGTTGTTATGATTCCTGGTAGTAATGGGGGGGAGGTGGATCTTAGTTTGTACTCCTTTTATATCTGAGGTACTGACTTTTTTTTTTTTTTTTTTTTTTAAATCAAAAGAATTGATAAGAAATCCACACAGATAACTGCTAATGACAAAATGGGTCAACAAATGCCTAGGCTAAACTCGAAAACTGGTAACCCAAATATATTAAATACTGACTCATTTTGTTATTGAAAACTAATTAAATTGTTATCTGTCTTGTTGTGTCCCTGCTTTGAGCAACCTGGACAGGTGGTCTATACTTATAAATAAATAAGAATGCCCTCCCCCGCCCCCTCCACCATGGGAGTGTCACCTTGCACTTCTCTGTGGTGTGTTATCTTGAGTCTGTTCAGGTTTATTCTTGTCTTCAGTTTCTGACTCCTTTTCCCAGCCGTAGCTTCCCTCTTCACATTTTCTGCATTGCACAGTTTATGCACACTGCATTTAATAGAGGAGCAAGAATATGATCCCCTCATGCTGCCTGTCTTTTCTCATGTGGTTTCTGTTGAAGCCTGGCCGACTAGTGCTAATGCTCATAAGTTTCAATTTTGAACTAACTGAATCCTTTTTTTGCATCTGTTTCTCATGTGGGTAACTGCAGGGCCCTGTGATTTGAGCTGGCAGAGTCTGTAGCACAACAGTATCTTGCAGGGTGCCTCTCTCTCTTTTTTTTTTTCTTTTTCTTCTTCTTTCTCACCTTTTGTCTGAAGGGTGCTTCTTACTCGTTTTTGCTTCAGATTAGCTGGCACTCGGAAAGCTAGAACAAGAGATGCAGGCAATATATCTGTCGATGACGTGTCCTCCAGTGATAATGGCTGTGGATCTTAGGGTTTTTCTAGCTCTGGGTCACATGTTGCTACAAGTGGCACCTGATCTGTGGTTTTCCTTGCTTTCTACTGTAGTGTCATAAGCGAAGATGCACTTTTCTTGGAAATGGTTTTTGCTTTTTTTTTTTTTTTTGTATGAAGGAGTCCTAAGCCATGACCAGACATATAAGGCCATATGTATGAACTTTTTTTTTTTTTCCCCAGTAAACACAAAATGGGAAAACCCTTCTAGCACATCAGTCCCTCTATAGCTGTGCATCCTGCTGTTCATCTCCCTCAGCTTTCTCTGGGAACACATCACTCCTTTCCCCATCCTTTTACTTTACAAATCCTTAACTTTGAAAACACCACCAAACCATTATTGTAATGCAAGCTGTGATTTCCTCAAAACTGTATATTCAGGTGATTATCCCATCCCTAGATTGTTCGCATTGACACCCCAACCTAAGGAAGGGAGGATAACATTCAAACTAGCTCAGTAAACAGATCTCACCTGCACCTTGTTTTCTTAATCTTTATTTCTACTTTCTTTATTGTCCATGCCAGACCAGTCCAGACAAGTGGGTTATGCCCTCTTGCCAGCAGATAGTGACAAGAGAAGACAAACTCAAAGCTGATTTCATCCCCCTTATAAAGGTCTGGTGCTGCCTTCAGTTCAGTGTTTCTCTGTGTCCAGCAGATGGTGTAGACGTGTGGACGTAGGCCAGGACAGGGACAGCCACTTAAAATCCATTGTAAATTGCAGTTAAAAGTATTTGCAGGTGACCGGTTTCTTCTCGGATATGTCTTTTTTGGTCTATTAATGCAGTGTTTCCAAACTGTCTCCTGGAGGCACACCTAGCCAGTCAGGTTTTCAGGATTGCCACAATAAATATGCATGAGACAGATTTGCATACATTGGAGACCTGATGTATGTAAATCTCTCATGCATATTCATTACAAGTATCCTGAAAACCAGATCAGTTAGATGTGCCTCGAGGAGAGGGTTGGGGAAATACTGCATTAATGTGTCCTGTTAAAGCACAGTGGTTTCTAAGGCATCAATTTCAGGAGTAATTGAAGAGCATGTTGAACCTCTTCAGTAAGAGTCTGCATGTCTCAGAGGACCCGTGCCACCCCGCTCGATGAATCTGTATTTCCAAAAGATAATAGCGCAGTACCCTCTCCTCCATTGCATCCCTGTTCTAAGCACGTCCATGTATGTGTGCAGGCTGGGAGAGGCTACGCCTTGTATGCAGGAGTCCTGATTGCTACTGTGGCTTTCCTCCATCCAGTTTGGGTGGAGCTTTGGTGCGTTCCATTTGTCTGGCATGGATGATAAGGAAGGTGAAATGTACTTACCTGTTAATTTCCTTTCCTTTGGTCCTGCAAGACCAATCCAGAAGCCATGGCAATTGAGGGCTTTCAGTCTGACCGCTACCTAATTTTGAGCTTTATGTAGGGATTCTTGTTCCTGGGTTAATAACCATGGAGTGAAGGGGTTTCATTTTTTTTTTTTGTTTTAGCTGTAGCAAGTTTTGGTTGCAGTGGTGACTTGGACACCAAAACAAAACAGTTGCCTTTAGTTGACTTAGCTTTGATGTGGGATACTGAAAGCAGCATGAACCTTTATAGGGGGAGTGAAGCCCACTTTGGGCTTTTCTTCTCTCTCCATTTGCTGACAGAAGGACATAACCCACTTATCTGAATTGGTCTGGCAGGATGAAAGGAAACTAATAGGTAAGTTTTTTTTTTTTTGTTTAAATTTCACTATTCAAATAGATTAACATGGGCAACAATGCTGCTTGAATCTGAGAGGCAGAGTGACACAAGATGAGAGAGACTTAATGCAGGGATATTTTATTTTGTTGTAACTCTTGTACTTGCTCAGTTCCTTGCACTCGGCCATGAGCTGTCGCACTCCTCCTCACATTCAGGCAGATTCAGCACTGCTAGCCCCTGTTTAGATGCGCATTTTCGACGCGCTATTATTACCCCTTATACAGTAAGGAGTAATAGCGCGTGGAAAACGCGCATCCAACCCCCCCCCCTGAAACTAATAGCGCCCGCAACATGCAAATGCATGTTGATGAGCCTATTGTTAGTCCCGCTCGATACAGAAAGTAAAATGTGCAGCCAAGCTGCACATTTTACTCTCAGAAATTAACGCTTGCCCAAAGGCTGGCGTTAATTTTGGCCAGCACCGGGTAAGTGTACAGAAAAGCAGAAAAAAATGCTTTTCTCTACACCCTCTGACTTATCATAGCTATATTAAGTCGAAGGCCCTAAAAAAAAAAAAAATCTGCCTGTGGATTGGAAAACGGACGCTTAATTTTGCCGGCATCCGTTTTACGAACCCGTGGCTGTCAGCGGGTTCGACAACAGACGCCGGTAAAATTAAGCGTCAGCTGTCAGACTCTCTGACAGCCAACGCTTCTGCCAATAAGGAGGTGCTAGGGACGCGCTAGTGTCCCTAGCACCTCCTTATTAGTGCGGGCCCTCATTTCCATACTGAATCGCACGCCCAGGAGAGTGGCCTGGGCACGCGTTGGGAGAGCGGGTGCTCGCCTCGGAGCGCCGGCTCTCCCGTGCATTTTACTGAATCTGCCTGATTGTGCAGGCCTGCCCTCTCTGCGGGGATCCCTTTTGTGAGGTTTCAGGCAGGAGAGAGACTCCACTGCTGCCTTGGGAGCAGAGTACTGGGAGCTGAATTTTCAGGGACATCTCATAAATAAAGTTTGTCTCTGGCAGGGAGGTGTAGCAAGAGGAAGGCTACACCACTTATGGGCTGGGGTGCTGCATCTGGCAAAAACAAACAAAAAAAATAATATGGGAAACTATTAAAGAAGAAGCCTAAAGTTGCCAAGCGACTCAGGTCAAGGAGGGAGATTTTAGGTCCGTCCTGGATTTCTAACCATCCCCAAGCCGATGCCTTATGGGACCAGCAGTGCTGATTTCAAATGGTAGACTCGGGGAATAGAAATACAGCAGTGCACTATTTATTTTTATTTCATTTTTAAATTCCACTTTTCAGCATTTCAAAGTGGATTGCATTAATTAATTTCCCTATCCCCAGAGGGCTCGCAATCTAACTGCCCGATTCACTAAGGCTTTTCTTCCATTCTGTGTCTATGGGGAAAATACCTTGATGAATCGAGCCCTGTGTTTCTTCCTGAGGCACTTGAGGGTAAAGTGACTTGCCCAAGGAGCAGCAGTATGGTAGGTTGGAAAGACAGGACTGACTAAAAGTCTCCTTCCTTGAACTAGGTCACTTGGAAATTCTGGAGGGCCCTCTCCACTGCTTCCCAGCTCAGTCGTCATGGAGCGTCAGGAATAAGGGGCTGGAAGGCCACAGACTTGGCACAACTCTTCTAATAGCTCGCTCTCATAATAGACAGACTTGCTTCTTAGAACGTGCTCCCTTGCGCCATCCCTTTTTAAAAACTGGCTACCCTACCTGGCAATGTTGGCTTCACTGTGATCCTCCAGGGCCACAAAGTTTATCAGGCTGTCCACAATAAAGATTCATCAGATGTATTTGCGCACTGAGGCAGACTTTTTTTTTTTTTTTTTAATTTTTTAAAATACCGGTAGTATGGTTTCCCCTGAAAACCAGGCCTCCTTGCAGCCCTTAAGAATCAGAATTCAAAACCCTTGAATCCTTTACGACAGGGCTTCCCTAACCTGTCCAAGGGATCTCACAGTCAGTTGGGTTTTCAGAATACGTTCAGTTATTCAGCAGGAGATAAATCTGCATACATTGGAGGCTCAGTATTTGCAAATGTACTACATGCATATCCTAAAAACCTGACTGGCTGGCTGTGGCGTCTCCAGGGAAGATTTGGGGGGGGGGGGAGGCTGTTTTATCCCATCGCCTGCCCCTTTAAGAGCTGGCTGAATTCCTCCTGTGTGTATTGCAGTTGCTATGATAACAGAGCTGCAGCTCCGGCCTGCTCCTTACAAACACCGCCAACAAAGTGCTGCTTTGTCAGCCGCTGCCCACACCTGGTATTTATAGCTCTCTGCCAGATGTGCTTTCTCTGCACCCGGGGACCTTCCCGCTTGTGGAGGAAGCGGCAGACTTACACAGAGCCATCTGACTTACCTTGACCACTTTTTAACACAGCCCAGCTGGCAGCGCCCACCCTGTGGCTCTGTTTGTGGAACCAGAATGTGGGGGCTGCAGCTCCGCTCTCTCTGGAGAGGTGCGGGTATGGATGGGCAAAACGTAAAGGCAGTGATAAAACCCACTAACACCTTGCCCACTCCTCTTCCTAGGGTCTCTGCCTAATAGTTCTGATCTGCTATTGCGCTTCCCGTGATCCTGGATACCTCTCTGTGGCTATCTGTGAAATGGTCTTTGCCATTGTCATCTTCGTCATCTTCATGCGTCAGTTGAACAAGGACCTAAATTTCATTCATTGGCACTGGACTGTAAGTACTCGGTGAGCTGTACATGGGGGGGAGGGGGGGGGGGACGGACGGACTGGGAAATGGTACAGTGATGCTTCATTTGAATGTGATAAGCATGTGCACAATTGCATTGCTCAGGAATGTGAATACTCTCTCTCCTCCCTCTGACATAGGACTTCATTAGAGCAGCGGTTGGATCTCTACTCTTCCTCATCACCTCACTGATTGTCCTGATCAGGATACGTGATGGAGCTGCTATTGCTGGAGGAGTGAGTATTAATTGGGGGGGGGGGGGGGAGGGGCGCTGGGTTTAGAGCATTTAGCTAAAGGAAAGTAGTGGGTCTGATCCTGGTATCAAACATTCCCAGTCTGAATTTACACTTAGGGTCCCCTGCACAAAGCATTGTCCGCATAGACAAAAAAATAGGAACAAGCCTTTAGTTAGCAAAGGGTGTGTGCGTGGAGTAGGGACACCTAAAAAGTGCTCTCTTTCTCTCTGGTTTTGTGTGTCTAGGACCATGCATGGGCCCAGGACATGTAAAGGGTTCCCTCATAGCTGGGGTGTGTGTGTGTTTGCTTGCATCTCCCGCACTGCTTGTTGGACAGGATGTATAAGGAGTCTCCTTAGTCGAAGAGCTTGCTGGTCATATGTGGGTGGGTGTTTAGTGCTATGCATGGGACAGGACATGTAAAGGGTCCCCTCACAGTTGGGATGAGTGTGTTTGTGGCTCTGTGCGTTGGACAAGACATGTGAGGAGTCCCCTCAGTCACAAAGTGCACTGACTTGTTCCTTGTTTAGGTCTTCGGGTTACTGGCAGCAATCCTTTTTGGTTACGATGCCTACACCATCATTCCAGCTATCAAGGGGACACACACCCAGGCTGCTACCGGTAAGTAAACTTCAAAATGACTGGATGAAGTCTGTGGTGGTCATACAGACATTACTATTGATCATTTATAAAGCTCTACTAGACATATATGCAACCCTGTACAGATACACACAAGACAATCCCTGCTCCATAGAGCTTGCAGTCTAGACTAGACAAATATACATGACAAGGAGTCAATGGGACATGTATTTATTGTAGAGAAGTGGTTAGATGTTAAAAACAGCCTAAAAAAGGTGAGCTTTTAGACTGGATTTGAATGTGGCCAGAGAGAGCATAATGCATTGATGCAGGGAATCTATTCCAGGCATATGGCACAGCAAGGTGAAAATTGTGGAGATGAAAATTTGGCATTGGAGGAGAAGGGCTTAGAGAAGAGTGACCTGCCCAGTGAACTGAGTTCACGAGGAAGGGTGGGGGAGCAAAGTGAAGATAGATAATAGGGAGCTGCAGAGTGAAAGCATTGGTAAGCAAGTCAGAGAAACTCGAACTGTTTATGGATGGGGAGCCAATTTAGTGACTTAAGAGAGGGGTTACATGGTCATAACGATGTTGAAGGAAGATAAGCTGTGTAGCTTAATTTTGAATAGACTGCAGTAGAAAACAGTGGTTCAGCCAGCGACCCACGAAGAACAAGTTGCAGTAATCTAAATGGGAAATGATAAGAGAGTGGATAAGCATTTTGGTAGCATGTTGAGAAAGGAAGGGACACATTTTAGTGATGTTATAGAAGAAGAAGTGACACTAGCAGTGTTTTGGATCTGCCTGGAAAAGGAGGGTGATGCATCAAAGATGAACCCAAAGTTATGGGCAAATTGGGAGGTTGAGAGTTCTATCCACAGAGAGAGAGAAAACAGGAGAAGTAAGTTTTTGGGGTAAGACAACATGGCCAAGATGGAATTTTTAAAATTTAAGGTGGCAATGTCAGACAAGCAGGTTGCAATTTGGGACAGGATTCTCTGAAATTTCTGACATAGAGGTAGATCTGGGAGTTGTCAGCATAAAGGCATTGAAAGCCATGATAGATCAGAGTTCCAAGGGAAGAAGAAGAATAGAGAAAAGAGAGGCCAGGATAGAACCAGGAGGCTCACCTAGCGAGAGCAGAATAGCAATGAAAGAAAAACCACCAAAGAATTCAGTAAAAGTACGATGGGAAAGGTAAGAAGAACCAGGATAGAGCCGAGTCTTGAACTCCATTGAGTACAGCACGTCAAGGAGTAAATGGTAATCTGTGGTGTCAAAAAAACAGTGGATAGGTCAAGAAGGATGAAAATCAAGTAAAGGCCTCGACCATGAAGAGATCACTGGTGACTTTGGCAAGAGCAGTCTCTGTGAAATGTGGAGGGTGAAAACCAGATTGAAGTAGAGAATGGCTTGAGCTGAAAGGAAGTCAAGACAACAGAAATGAAACAGCATGTTCAAGCAGTTTGCATGCAAAAGGGAGATAGGATGCATTATCAGGGCAGGTAGGGTCCAGGGAAGGATGGGGTTTTGTGTTTTGTTTTTTTTTTTTAAAGAGTAGTGTGATCACAACATATTTGAAGGAAGAAGGCACAATCACTGTGCCAAGTGATCAATTGAGGATGAGACAAATGGAAGGGATGACTGCAGGGAAGATAGACTTGAGGAGCTGGGTGGGAATGGGGTCAGAGGAACAAGTAGTGAGTTTGGAGGAGAAGAGACAATGAGCTGTTTCCTCCTTTGCGATTTCAGAAAAGGAAGAAAGTGTAGCAGGGGCCAAAGGAAAGGGAGGTCGAGTAGAGAATTCACGATTTATTCTTGGCAAACTTCACGGAAGAAGTCAGCCGTAGTCTGGGCAGAGAGCGAAAGGGAATGGGAAGTGGAAGAAGTTTGAAGATGGATGTAAGTGTGGTAAGGAGACAGTAGGAGCTGGAGGTAAGGGTTTTGGCAGATGGACAAGGGTACCTGCCAAGTATAATAGCAGAACAGAAGGAGGCGAGCATGGATTTGAAATGTATGAAGATAGTAGGAGAACCAGACTTCAGCCAGAGACACTCCACAGACTGGTTGCAGGAACATAAGCAAACGGTGGAGATGAGTCAAGGCTGGGATTTGGCCCCTCTTGCAGGACAGAGGAGAGGTAGAGCAACTGCATCCAAAGCAGAGGGGAAGTGTGGTGTTATACGAAGAAACTGCCTCATCAACAGACTACAATTTTGTAGAGGAGAGAGAGTACTGGAGAGTATTGTTGATTTGAGAGAAAAGACTGCAGAGTGTAACCTGAAACCATACTTTAGAGAAAGACAAAGGGGCAGGGACCGGAACAAAGCATGAGGAAATAATTTGTCCCGGGGAGTAACACAGGTCCTCACAATCGTATTAACACCCAGTTACTCAGCTCTTCCAGCAGTGTGCATTGCATTATAAACCCTTCATACTGACCAATCAGAGCATAGTCAGTGTTTTTTTAGATAAGTGCGGTACATTGGTCTAATACATAATCAAATCAGCTAATGGGTCTGGGGTGTCGGTTCATTGCATTCCAGCACATAGTCAGGGTCCTCTGCTTTCTTTGTCTAAAAACTAATATTCAGGAATAAAGCAGCAATGAGGTGCCCCAGAAAGTCAGTGCATAATACTGCAGACAGTATGCAGGGGGCAATTACTTGTATTTTCCTAAAGGTGTTGGTAGTGATTGGGCGAGGCTGCAGAGGTTATCAGACGATGGTCAGAAAAGCGAAGAATGGAGAAGCCTTAGATAGTTCAGTTGGAAGAAAGGTCTAGATTGAGGCAGTGGCCATGCTGGTGCATGGGAGCAGTAGAATATAGTTTGAGCCTGAATGAGGAGGTTAAGGTGATGAACCTTTAGGCAAAAGTCAGGGGTATGATCACCATGGAGGTTAAATTCCCGAAGCATAAGGGAAGGGAAAGATGGTTCTAGAAAGAAGGAAAGCCAGGAATCACTCTGTAAGGAAGGAGGATGGGATTTATCAAGGGGGATGATAGACCTGAGTGAAAAATGAGATGAAAAGACAAATGGCATGGGCCTGAAATGAAAAAAAAAAAGTTACTTGAGATGGAAGAAAGGGATGCAACTTGTAGGATACCACCACTACACCCTAATGAGCAACGTATGTGGGGAAAAATGAAAACTTCCATGAGAGAGAGCAGCATCAGAAGAAGAGTCTTCAGGAGAAAGCTAGGTCTCTGTCTAAGCAAGACAGAGGTCATGGATAAAGGCAAACTTACTGGCTATACAGTGGGTGTTCTTCTGGAAACATGGAACAAGGAAGAGAATAGGCAAGAAGGAGGGGTATAGGAATAAGGATGAAAGGGTGATAAGGTGAAGAATTCAGATGGGCCTCTACCTGGGAGGGACAGGATTGGGATGGATGTCTCCAGCTGAAAGGAGGAAGAAAAGATAATGAAGAAAAGCAGAGCTACGATGACTGGGCAAGCATAACGTGCTCTTAAGGAAAGAACTGAAGGCTGGATGAGAGCATTAAACAGGGCCAAAGACAGATTGGACAGTGGCCATGATGCTTACAACGGTTTCTAGTGAGAAATAAGACTAGGGGGTGGTAAGTACCTCTCTGGGAGAGGTAGTGGAGCTATAAAATGTTGGGAGAAGGAGGAAAATTATGGCTGATCTGTTTGGGTAAATACTGGGAACAGGAAAGAAGATACAGGGGAAGTGGGTGGGGCTACAGTCAACAAGTCTATTTAAGAACAGGAACCAGCCATGAGAGGGAGGGAGGGACTTAAAACTCCCAGCTGCAGATGGCTAGCACAAAGCTTGCTTTTTGCATGCTCTCTCTTCTCTCCCAGCAAGTGGAGCCACTCCTGTGCTGCTTGCCTTCACTATAAGCACTTATATGACTAATGTAGATGCCAGAAATGAAAGAACGGTGCAAAAAAAACAAACCACTGGGGGGGAGGGGTTAGGGGATGGGAGAGATGCCAGGGCTGGACAAGCTGAAGGGACAATAAAATTCCACCTATCCTGCTCCCATGCCACTGTGTTTCCTTTCAGAGCCTACGGACGGCGTGTAAGAGAGGAGTGACTTGAGAAGAAATGGCACTCGCTGGAAGGCAGGAGAGGATGGGAAGAGGAGGCATGAACTCCTCCTGCTAAAAACTCTGTATATATTGGGAGATCCAGCGCATAGCACTGAACGATTGCTGTCTGCTGCTGTACAATGCTGTCTTCCTGCTCTGCTGCCGCCCCCCCCCCCCCTCACCACACCTTCCACGCTGCGCCCCATTCATCTTAACTCAACTGCGAAAACCGCCAACTCAACACAGGAATCTCTCCCATTCACAGCCTAATAACTCAGTGTCGTCCTCCAGGGCAAGGAACAGTATGAGAGACACAGGACCTGAACTCCAGAGCAAGGAAGCTCAAAGTGTGTGTGTGTGTGTGTGTGGGTGGGTGGTAGGCCTCTTGGCAAGGGTTGAGGTATGTGTGTGCGAGAGAGACCTAGACTCCACAGCAAGGAGGCTTATGAAAGAAATGTATTGCAGGGTAGAGCGTGAGGAAGATGCACTTGAATGGCTTTAAGAGAGAACTAGGATTTTCCTCCAGCACGAGGCGGCTGAAAGAGGATGCTTGAGACAAAGAAGGCATGTGTTTTTTTTGTGTGCGAACATCTGTCTGTGTGATGCATAGAAGAGGGTCCTGGACAGCTGCTCAGTTGGATCACACTGCCCCCGTATGCAGTCTGTCTTCACTTATCACACTTTAAAGGCCCTGAGGTCAAATGTGGAGACACTGTCGTCTACTCCAGGCGAGAGCCACTCTTAATCGAAACAGAATATGATAGCAGATGAGGACTGGAAGGTCCAGCTCCTGTTTAATTTCATTACTAGTCTGATGCTATAGACTCCTGTTGAACTCTGTCTTTCTCTTCACTTTTTTTTCTTTTTGCAACTAAGAATCCATTGTGCTTATCCTGTGCTTTCTCAAATTTTGTTACTGTGTTTGTCTCCGTCACCTGTGCAGACTTGAATCTGTTTTGTTTTCGCACGGGGGAGGGGAAACAGTGACACTGTGCCAAAGGCGGTGCTGTAACCAGTTTATTATAGCCCTAAATCCAAGGGCTCAGATCCTGGTTTGTATTTGGAATCCTTTGCTTCTTTAATAAAAAGCTCATATGCGTGCCCTGCCTGATTGTTACAAGAAGGGTGTGGTGGGGTGGAAAGCAGGACACACATACAATTGAGCCACAAGCAGGAAGTCCTGGTGTTTTATTCCATTAGTGCCCCATTCCCACAATCCTTCCCCAAAACTCTCACATTTGTACAGGTTGAAGTTTACAGTACGTATGGGATGGTCACAATGCACAAACCCCCCCCACACACACATTCAGGAAGGAGGAGAAAACACACCGAGCAGAGCCCACAGCCAGGAGGAATAAATATATGTAAAGTAAGCGCTGGGGCAGGAGCCTCCCTCTCACCACCGAGGCTAAACGTCCTGCAGGTGTCGATGTCCCAGAGCTCCCTCTCCCCCTCCCCACCAGGGTGCCACGTGACCTAGGGGTCCCCACAGATACACCCCCAGGGTGGCAGAATCTGGGGGGGGGGGTCCCCTCTCTTTCTTGTACCACAAAGGTGTCCATGTGTCCCCCCCCCCCCCCCCCCCCAGGGTGTCATGATTCTGGGGATCTATTTCACGTCTGTTGGTGTGGGAAATGATGTACTTGGCTTATATACAAGAAAAAACTGACACATTACAGCCAGCGGAAGGAGGGATCCTGCAGAACATTTAAAGTGAGAGTATAGGATGAAATTTAAATCTTTTCTGTAGCAGCTGCAGCTCCTCGCTTTCTCGTTGTGTAGTTGTCAATAGCTTCCCCTCGGGCCAGACTGCCACTCTTCCAGCACCATCGTGTGGCTGGCAGATTCTCTGCTCTCTCCCTCCACTCACAAGATGGCCCCAGCAGAGCTGTGCTTGGTCGCTTAGCAACCACTGAAAGGCCCTCACCAGCTATAAACTGAGTTGTATTCAGTCATATACCAGCTTTCAGTCAGCAAGGAGAAGCCCGGTCCGGTCTAGTTTTGGGTTTCTTTTTAGAAAAGCAACATCAGTCCACGAGTACAATGGGCCAAAATCAGGACTGCCGAGCTAGACCAGGTTGATAACGTTAGGGCCTCCCTTTCTGCCATGTGCTTCCTGCCTTGATTGTGTCCTATGGAGTTTGCGATTCAGGCTTTGTGGGTTCTGCTTCCTGCCTTTATGGTAGCTTTTGGTTTCCCTAGGACACAATGCAGTTTTTCTCTTTGCGTCCCTTTCGTCCAGCGCGCTGTCTGCTGCCTCCCTTCCTTGCAGGAGAAGCATCTGTGGGAGGCCCCTGTTCTCTAATCGCATTCTGGCGCAGGTGAGGAGGGATGGGGATTGGCTGTCCCATAAAGTACCCCTCCTTCTCCTCGTCAGAAGAGGAAGAGCAGGTAGAGCAAAGGTCACTGTCATGGTGCAGTCTGTGGTAGGTGTTTGAAAAGATTGTCCCCGCTCCTGGTATTTCTCCAGCCTCCTTCCAGGGGGGCGGCTCTCTCCATTTCTGTCCGCCGTCTGAGTGAGAGTGCTGGCCTTCTTGATGCTCATGAAGGTGACCGCTGCACCCTATCCTGGTGCTCCTGTGCTGCTGTGGCCGATTGCTGGGAGGAGGCGGCAGGCTCTGTCCCTCGCACAGACAGGCCAATGGCTCCCTAAAACTAACCCGTGTCTGTCCACGACACGAGCCCTTACCTTTTGGAAGTCCTTTCTCTGTCAGATCTGGCCGCTGAGAGGGTTTGAGCCGCAGGGACGTGGAGAGGCGGGAGCAGGAAGAGCTTGGCATGGCATCTGAGCCCTGCAGTTGCCGTCCTAGTTCGGGCATGGAGTGTCGCTGGGGCCCCCCTCGCTGAAACTGCCCTGGGATGTCATCGTTGTCATCATCATCATCATCATCTGTATACAAACAAAGTAACAAGGCCATTAGCCCTTCCACCTATGGATTCTTCAGAGGAGAATCTAGCTACAGCATTAATAATGAGTCAGCCTGGGGCCTGTGAGCTAGAGCAAACTCAAAAGCCCTGCAGTGGCCTTGCTTGCTCCTCACTCAGGGCTTTCCTATTACTGAAACTTGTATGAGAGGGTGCCACTGTAGGGCCTCGATGAGTGCATGCTGACACAGGCCCAATGCTGACTTCCACTGCTAATGCTGCTGCTGGCACCTGAAGAGCACTGCCATTTGAGGCACTTGTGACCCTCAGCTGAAGGCTTTCTGACCCTATCTAGGGTCCTGACCCACAGTTTGGGAAGCCCTGGGTTAGAGCACAAAGCTGAGAAGTAGGGAAGGCAGGGTTCAAATCCTGCTTCTCCCTCCTCCTTGTCACCTTGGGTAAGTCATTTCACCCTCCACTGCCTCAGGTATAAATTGTAAGCCCTCTTGGATCTACAAACTGCACCTGAATTTGATTTGTAACTCACCTTGAGCTCAGATTTGGAAATGCAAGTATTTAAATCTAAAAATCCAAATCCAGCTGTAATGCTGTCACCCATATTCCCACTCAGACTACCTGTAACGAGCTTCCACATCATACAACACTACCTTGCTGGCTCAGACGAATGGTTCATCAAGTCCAGCAGCCTTTCTTCGATGGTGGCAGTACCTGGGTCCCTTGGTGGTACCTGGCAGATCCAACTGGAAAAATCTATTTCCTGTTGTAATCCCTATAAAAGTCTACCCGCCTCGATAATTGTAAAATGGAACTGACCTATACGTATTGGGTGACTTCCTTGCTCTCACAGTGCATGCTCCTGTCACACATGCTCCTACTCTCATCACAGACATTCACATTCCCAGTACTGTACCAAGCACACCGATGCCACATACACTCGCACTACCAGAACTCCAACGTGCGTACACATGCGCCCTAATTGTACTCGTGCTGCCTTCGTGCACGCTCGCTGCCTTGGTTGCTGCCTGTCTTTGAGTTTTTCGGTGAACTCTGACCCTGTCATGGGCTTGTTAGGGGCAAGATTCTCACCCGCCGACTGCACGGCTTCTGGGCTGGTAGAAGTTCCCCTGGATTTTGTGCAGCGCGGCGACGATGTTCCTTCTGCCGTCTCGGAGTCGTGATGCTCGGCAGCGGTCCTGCTGTGGCTCTGAGGCTCTTCACCGCTCTTGGAGGCATGCGACTCCACGTCGGAGAGCTCACTGGAGTCGTCCTTTGGGTGGGCGGGGTTTCCGTTCTCCAGCGCCGGGGGTCCTCGCCTGCCTCTCGGGTGAGTGGTGCGCAGCTGCTCCCCTGGCAGGGGTCTGATGGAGGCGCTGCTCCAGCTCCGGCGAGCAGGTGCTGAGAGAGGGGGAGGGGCTACACTGCTGAAGGAGGCAGAGCGGGGGGGCCCCGGCGCTTTTCCTGGAAGCGGGTGTGTGGGGATCCTCTTGTGCCCGGCGCCACTGCGCCGGCCCTCTCGTGGGTGCACACTCTGGAAGGCTGAGTCACAGGAGTCTGAGCCTGCAGGGTCCTCACCCAGGCTGCAGGCCCGAGAGCAGAAAATCTGACCCTGCTTAGGCAGGAAGGGCTTTCCCAGGAGAGGCTTCTGGCAGCGCGAGCAGCTGAAGCAGCGGTCTGTGGCATGCCAGTGCTGCCCCTCATATGCCATCTGTCCTTGGTCGATCCCTGAAAGAGGGGAGGGGATTGGAAAGACAGAGAGGGAGGAAGACAGACCGCTTTAAGCTGGCATAAGCAAAGGGAAGACCTAGTTTGCAACTCCTGGCACAGCTACTGGAAACCCACAGAGGGCAACAGGATCCATACAGAGCCTCCAATAAGCTTGCCTGGCAATGGCACCCCTGGTGGTCAGAATCTGCATGCGCAACAGAAAGGCAATAGGGAGAGCAGCGCATCAACAGCCGACTGCCGGTGAAAAGAGCACCCAAGAGGCTGCCTCGGTCTGTGCTGCTCTCGGGCACGAGGAGAGAGGTGCTCTCTCTCAGTCTGTGCTGGTTTTGGAAACAGAGAGGGGGCACCCACGCAGTAATCTGTGCATTACAAAAACTGTGCGTGCTGGATTTCAGTACCCATTTTTGGTGCACAGATTACACATTTTTTAAAAATCCCGATGCAGTAAACGAATGCTATTCTGATCCATCAGCAGTTAAAAAAAAAGAGTGCATGGGCTGCAAAATGTGCGTTCGTCAGAGGCCAAATGCGCATTTTGACTCGGGGAGTGGGCGGCGTCCCTTGAAACACATATTGCTGATCTCCACTTAGCCGGATAAGTCCATAGTTATCCGGCAGCTGCTAACAACTTAACAACTGGCTGGCTTCGAAAATTTTGTTGTAGTCTGTCCCATTTTGTTTTTTTGGCATGGGCACAACAACGCTGGAAACTTTACTCCACCTCTGACCAGTAGTAGTTTCCAGCGTTAAAACACCCAGGTTAGGGCCAGAGCAGGTTTCTGCAGCGGGGAGTACTGCTCAGTGCCCTCATTTGCGTGGCTTTTCCTTGCTAGGGCGCTGAGCAGTACTCACATTTTGGAACGCACATTTTCTGCCTACCAAAGTCCTATTTTCCCTGCCCAAGACGCATCGGCAATACGTCCTGGGCACAGAAAATACCCGTTCCGGGGCAGGGTAAAGCCACGCGGTCGGCTGAACGCACCTTTCTGTATTGGCACGTTATTCAGTGTTGCTGTCACAGGGAAAGGGCGTTCAATCATTCTGTGCACAGGGTCAGCTCCCCATCCTCCCCCCCCCCCCCACAACTCTCTTTCATGATGTCCCCCCCCCTCCCACCACACACACACACACGCAAACACAAGGCCTCTTTCCTTGCACCGCTGTGCAAAGCGACAACCACCACGTCCTCCACTGGACCCCTGGCCCTTGACACTGAGGTGCAGCCGTCCCCAGTTCCTTTCCCTTCGTGTCACTTGCGTGGTGTGCAGCCGTTCCCCTCTCCTCCACCATCTCCCGGGCCCCGCCCCTCCTACCGATGTGCAGTCCGCAGCTGTCACAGTACTCTGCATAGAGAGACTCGTAGCAGTGACAGCAGTAGGGTCGGCTCTCTCGCATGATGTAGCGCTGCCCCCCCAGCGTGCTCTCGCACTCAAAGCAGCTGAAGTGCCGCATGTGCCAGTGCCTTCCTTCTGCCTCCGTGCATTCATCAGCAAAGATCACCTGGAAAAGAGGAGGGGGGGGGGCTAGTGAGAAGAAGAACTGGGTGAGGTGATGCTGTAACCCCTCTCCCCCCACCGGCAGATGGAGAACCCGGAGTACTTCAATAACCCTTAACTTGCAGAAACACCACAATTCTGGGAGTGTGCTCGGGTTGCTTTCTTGGCGAGGGAGAGGTTTATTGCGGCAGCTGCATGGAGCGGGGTGAAAAAGCTCAGGCGATTAATAAACCTCTGCCCCTTGAAGTTATTTTGTTTATACACACTTCTTATGTACTTCTGTTACTTCTCTTTTATTGTTTATCACACCCTATGTTCAAGTTTTTTTTTTTCTTATATGCAATTTTATCTGAGTTTGTTAGTTTTTCAATTTGAACCTCGAACTTCCATATGTCTATAGAGGAGTTGATTCGCCTAGCTGCAGGCCAGATGTGCAGGCTATTCGGGAAAGCCACAGAATAAAAATGTTTCCTACTCCAAACTGGAGCAGGGGCTGCACAAGAGACCAAACAGAGCAAAAAAAAAAGGCATTTAATGACACATTCTGGGCCTGCTCGACTCCAAACAGCATCAGCCGCCTCATTTCCCTCTGCTTGAACCTTATTATTCCTTTCCATACATGCGAAATCACTACCCCCCCCAATAGTCCATGAGACTATAACAAGAGATCAGCCGGAGAGGACGCAAGGAAGTTTAGCTGAGGAGAAAAAGAGCAGACTGCTGCTATCTGTGATTAGCTGAGCTGCTACCACAGGCCAGGAAAGTGAGAGCATGGCTCATTGCTCCCCTGGAAACTTCAACCCACATTGCTGCAGGCTGAGAGGAGAAGCAAAAAATGGGGGGAATGTTATGGCCATTAGAAGCCTCAAACAATGCTGCAGCACATCTGGCAGAGGTAGAAAAGAGAGGGGGCCAATCACAGCCCTCATGAGCCATAAACTGCATTGCTGAACATTGGGAGCTGTGGGGAATAAAAGGGGCAGATTGCAGCTGTCAGAACCTTCAGCAATCACAGCTGCAAATTAAGAAAAAAAAAAGGAGAAAGCAGGGTGGTCACAGCAGCGAGGAGCATTTCTCACCACTACTGCGTATCCACCACTGCTGGATTAGCCTAACAGAGAGAGAGAAGAGGACAGCTGCACTGAAAAATGTGAGTAGAGTGGCTGAGAGGAAGAAAGGAGGAGAGAAGGAGGGAGAGAGGAACCCATGATTGACCTGGTTAAGGGGAGTGAGAGCGGATGGCAGCCTATCAGGGGAGAGAGGACCACCAGAGACAGGAGAGAAAAGGAGAGGACCCCAGGAACCATGCTGGACCAGAAGTGGGAAGAGACAACTGCCAGGGACCAAAAGATAGGGAGAGAAGACCACCATGGTCCAGGAAGGAGGAAGGGAGAGATGGTCACTAGGGATCAAGAGGGAAGGAGGAAGAAACAATCTCCAGTTGTGGATATGACATTAAACACAAAAGTTACTTAGGGGGACACACAGACATATAGAGCCTATAGAAAATGGCAGAGAAACCGCAGTGAACACACTTGGACCATGACATCAGCATGATGACAAAGGCAAGAAGCAAAAAACGCCTGCTCAGACTTCTCTCCACGGCCTCATTTGCACACTCTCTAGAACACTTATTCACCCCAGCTCCCTAGGAAACACTTATAGGTCAGAAACCAAACTACCAATACCTTAGCAAGCAGCAAAATTCAAGAAACTGTTGGCATGTGTGCAGAAGTAAAAAAAAATATATATATATATATATTTTTTTTTGTTTTTTTTCCCCCAACTACCTGTTCTTTGTTATGTCTTTTTCATTCACAGTTGTCTTCTCCATGAAGGGACAGCATTTACCGGACACAAGCATGGTTCCCGCTAAGCTGCGCACACAGGTCATGAACCCTGCGCACTTATAGCATGCAAATAAAATGGCATAACAGCATATCTGTTTTTACCATATCATTATGCTTTGCTATAAAAACATTTCTATTTAATACTGATTGCTTATGCCATAGCCCTAAGTGATGAACAAGGTAAAATGGAAAGTAAAATTCATAATAACATTTACCAAAAGACATAACAATGAGGATCAAGGCGTAAGGTCCTTAATCACAAAGCCATGCTAGCTCCACTGAATAGCATTATTGTCTATGGGCACTCAGCCAAAGGCCTGCTGGAACAGAAATGTTTTTAACATTGACAAATGTTTTCAAGCAATTCAGAAGTCACAGTGCTTCAGGAAGGGAATTCCAAACCGTGGGAGCTGTGACCAAGAAGGCACATTCTTTGTTCTCGCCAGTCGAGCCTATTTGGCAGAAGGGGTGTCAGGAAGGCCTTTCTGTGATGACCTGAGTGATCGTGTTGGCTTGCAGATTCGCAGCAATGCATTGGCCCAAGGCAGTGAATTGTTGTGAACCTACAACCCAACTTAATAACAATTATTGAGACTTTCAAAATTCCAATATTATTTGCACTATATTTGCTCAGGCACACTTGGCTTGCAGCACACAAGTTTGAACTTGGCTTATAAAAAGTTGCATACAAGAACATTTTTGCGCACATAGCCCGTCAAAAATTAGTAGGAACACCGGACACAAGCCACGCACCTTTCCCTTTACACCAAGTGATCCTCAGTACCTGCATTGCTGCCATGGCTTCACAACTTGTTCTCACAACTCTCTTCTCCACAGGCCACTAGAGCCTCTTCTGTCATACACAGGGGTTCCATCACTGCCTTCCTCCCCTGCATCCCCAACAGTCAATGCCACAGTAGAGGGAGATCTGCCTTCATAAAAAAAATCCCACTGTTGCAAGCACCCTGCCATCTTCACCTGCACAGCCATCATACATGTTGGCTGCGATAGTGCCTTCTAGGGAATCATGGTTTGAAGTCTCCTCCCCCCCAGGAAGAGGGACAATTTTAAATACATAATTTATTTGTAAAAAGATAAATATTCTTTTTATTTTGTTGACAGAGGAAACTGAATTTGAAATGCTTAATCAAATGCAGAGAGTAGTCAGAACAGGGCAAGTAATAATCGTAGAAGGCTTTAGTTATCCAGAAATTGAATACAATAAGAAAACAAACTAACAAGAAATTAGGGTATCCTTAAGGATCACTCCCTCTCACTATGTAAGAACTCTGACTAGAAACATAGGAACATAACAGCAGAAAAAGACTTCCTTAGAGGTCCCCTGTATTTATCCCATGCTTTCTTGAATTCAAATATTGTTTTTGTCTCCACCACTTCCTCTGGGAGGCAGTTCCACACCATCCACCACCCTCTGTGTGAAAAAATATTTCTTAAGATTACTCCTGAGTCTACCCCCTTTCAACCTCATCTCATGACCCCCTCGTTCTAGAACCTCCATTCCATTAAAAAAGGCTCATCTCCAGTGTATGGAAACCCCTATCTCGCCTTTCCTCCAGGGTGTAAATGTTTAGATCTTTAAGTCTATCCCCATATGCTTTAGAACGAAGACCACTGACCATTTTAGTAGCCTCCCTCTGGACCGACTCCATCCTGTTTATATCCTTTTGAAGGTGCGGTCTCCAGAACTGTGCACAGTATTCCAAGTGAGGTCTCACCAGGGACCTGTACAGGGGCAATATCACCTCCCTTTTTCTGCTGACCTTTCCTCTTCCTATGCAGCCAAGCATCTTTCTGACTTTTACTATCTTTTTATCCACCTGTTTGGCCACCTTAAGATCATCAGATACAATCACCCCCAGATCCTGCTCTTCCTTTGTGCTTAAAAGAAGTTCACCTCCATTACTGTACCTTTCCCTTGGGTTTTCCACATCCTAAATGCATTGCTCTACTTTTTTTTTTTTAGCATTAAATCTTAGCTGCCAGACCTTAGAGCACTCCTTGAGCTTTGCTAGATCCCTCATGTTTTCCACTCCTTCCTGGCTCTACATCCTGTTACAGATTTTGGTGTTATCAGCATAAAAGACAATCCTTTCCCGGCAACCTTTCCAATATGTCGCTCACAAAAATGTTGAAAAGAACCGGTCCCAGGACATATCCCTGAAGACACCACTAGTAACACCTTTCTCAGAGAAAACTCCATTTACCACTACCCTTTGTCGCCTCCCACTCAGTCAGTTTCTAAACCAGTCAGTCATTTTAGGATCCATATCAGGGGCGCACAATTCATAAGTTTCTGTGTCAAAGGCCTTGCTGAAATCCAAATCCACTACAGCTAGCGCTCTCCCTTGATCCAACTCTCTGGTCACCCAAAGAAATTGACCAGATTCATCTGACAAGATTTACCTCTAGTAAAATCATGTTGCCTCAGATCTTGCAATCCATTGGATTCCAAACATTGCTTTAGACAATGTTTTAGCAGCAATTCTATTAGTTTGCTCACCACAGAGGTCAGACTAACTGGCCTGTAGTTCCCAGCCTCCTCCTTACTTCCACTTTTATGAATAGGAATCACATCTGCCCTTTTCCAGTCCTCCAGAAATACTGCCAGCAGTGGCGTAGCCAGAATTGATTTTTTGGGTGGGCACAAGGTTAACATGGGTGGGCTGTAGGCATGCAGGTCTACTAGTTGTTTTTTTACTGATAAATAATGCCAAATTATGCAGCATAGCATTCACATCTACGCCTAAGTATGAGGTTTACTTAATGATACAAACATAATTCACGGTGATTTGTGGTACTTTAGCCTTCTTATTATTACGATTTTATACACGGCTCCTACCTGTCCATAAATTTTGAGAGAGCGGTTGTGTTGCTTATATTTAAATTGCTAACATCTCAAAATATAGATATATATTTTTACCTTTGTTGTCTGATCTTTGTATTTTTCTAATCAGTTGGTCCTGGTCTCTTTTTCCCATTTTTTCCCTTATAGCTCATTTCCTAATACCTTTTCAGTGTCTTTCTTCTATTACTGTCTTCTTCCCTTCCACACACACACACACTTTCTCTCACAGACTCCCTCTCACACACTCAAGCTCTCACTCTCATATGCTCTCTCCCCCCCCCCCCCCAAGCTCACATTCTCTGCAGACACACATACAAGTTCTCACTTTCTCACCCCTCCCCAGGCTTATATTCTTATGCACACACAGACGCACATCCAGGCACCCATTCTCACCCACACACATAAACCCAGACTCCCATTCTCACCCACAAACCCATGCTTCCAGTCTCACCCACACATATTCAAGCTCCCATTCTCATCCATACATATACACATTTAAGGTCCTATTCTCACCCACACATACACACATTCAAGCACCCATTCTTATCCACATATTCAAGCTTCCATTCTCACCCACCCACACAAACCCAGGCTCTCATTCTCACCCATATATACACACATTCAAGCTCCCATTCTCACCCACACACAAACCCAGGCTCCCATTCTCAACCACACATACACACATTCGAGCTCCCATTCACCCACATATTCAAGCTTCCATTCTCACCCACATACACACCCAGGCTCCAGTTTTCACACACACACACACACTCCCATTCTCATCCACACATACACATTCAAGCACGTGCACAGCTTCCGCTTCCTCCCCCCAAAGCAGGAAGATCAGCTGCCTCTCCTGCTGCCACCGGACTCCTGCTATCTTCGGGCGTCGGGCGGTATGGCCCGCCGAACTTCCTGTCGCGGGGGGGGGGGGGAGCGGAAGCGCAGCGCACAACGTCCGCTTCCTCCCTCCCTCCCCCCCCAAGCAGGAAGATCGGCGGGCCATACGGCCCGACGCCCGAAGATAGCAGGAGAGGCAGCTGATCTTCCTGTTTTGGGGGAGAACGCGGAAGCTGTGCGCGGCGCTTCCGCTCCCCCACCCCCAAACAGGAAGTTCGGCGGGCCGTTTGGCCCGAAGATAGCAGAACGGGTGGCAGCAGGAGAGGCAGCTGATCTTCCTGCATTGGGGGGAGGAAGCGGAAGCTGCGCGCGGCGCTTGCGCTTCCGCTCCCCCCCCCCCCTCAACAGGAAGACCGGTTGGCCATACGGCCGCAGCAGCGCTTCCCCATGTGTGCCGTGATGGCGCGCGAGGCGTGGGTTCTCTTGTTCGCTGTCGCGGGGATGGGATCCCGCGACAGCCTTGCAGTTCCGGTGCCAGTTGGGTGGGCCTGGGTCTAAGTTGGGTGGGCACCTGCCCACCCAGGCCCACCCGTGGCTACGCCACTGACTGCCAGGACATCTCAAAATTCCCTTAGTACCTTCTGATGTATCCCATCGGGCCCCATCACTTTACCTACTATAAATTTAGTTAGTACCTCACAAACTGTTCTGAAAATTGATTGAGGTTTACCTCACTTCCAATCTTATTTGTGCTTGTTTTATGTGGTCCTGCTCCAGGCCCTTCCACGGTGAATACTAATAGAAATATTTGTTAAGCAATTTTGCTTTTTCCTCACCAACCTCTACATATTCCTTCTCTTCACCTTTGAGACTCACAAGGCCATTTTTGCACTTCCTTCTATCACTAACATATTAAAAAAAAAAAGTCTTGTCTCCCCATTTTACTGTATTTGCTATTTTTTCTTCTATATTAATTTTTGCATTCCTGACTACTTTCCCAGCTTCTCTTGATTTTTCCAGATATTGTTGCCTGCCTTCCTCTTTCTGCAATCTCTTGTAGTTTATGAATGCTAACCTTTTCTCTCTTACCTTTTCAGCTACTTCTTTAGAAAACCGTATCAGTCTCTTTTTCCTTTTCCCTTTATTTACATTCCTATCAAAATGATGAGTTTCTATCTCCTTTTACTTTTGCCCACTGCCCTTCTAGATTAGGAATAGTTTCAAATCCAGTCCTTTATAACTAGCAGATGATTGTGAATGACCTGCGGGTCCTAAAACATTTTGACACAGTGACCATAGTATGTGGATGTCTTAAAAGACCCAGTTTTTAAGATCAGGCATAACTTGCTGGCAAGGGTAAACTGGGCCCAACAATTTCTTGATAAAGACACAGAAGGGAAATGGGAGGCAATTGCATAGTAACATAGCAAATAATGAAAGATAAAGACCAAAATGGTCCATCCAGTCTGCCGAGCAAGATATTTAGAGATGTAGTTGCCACTTTGTGCAGGTTACCCCTATGCCTTCTTTGAAGCACAATGGAGTCATTCCGCTTCTGATTTGGGCAGAATCGTTGCTTGGTGCAGGTTAACCCAGCGCTTCATTACCATCCTCTTGTCACTAGGGATCCTCTGTGTTAATCCCATACCTTTTTGAATGCCATTACCATTTTTTTCTCCACCGCCTCTGGGAGGGTATTCCAGGCATCCGCTAACTTTTCCATAAAAAATATTGCTTGACATTATTCTTGAGTCTACCCCCTTGGAGCTTCATATCCTGACCCCTTCCTTCCCTTTGGAAATGATTTGCATCTTGTGCATTAATACCTTTTAGGTATTTAAATGTCTCTATCATATCCTCCATTTCAACTCTCCTCTAGGATATACCTACTTAACTCCTTAATTCTCATTTTATATGGCTTTTGTTGCAAACCCCACACCATTTTAGTTGCTTTTCTGTGGACCACTTACAGTCTTCCTCTATTCTTTCTGAGATATGGCCTCCAGAACTGAGCACAGTACTCCAGGTCAGGCCTCACCAGTATCCTGTACAGGGGCATTATCACCTCCTTTCTCCCGCAGATTGTGCCTCCCCTCTAGGCAGCCCAGTAGCCCTCTAGCTCTAGCCATCACCCTGTTACAATGTTTTGCCCAGGCTCACATTTAGGCACAGATATTGTAGACAACTGCCTCTGGCACCAAATGTTTACAGGCACCAGAGCATTTTGCTGCTGCCCATACCTAAATCCTACGTTTGCTGCTGCTGCGCCACCGCTTCTGCTTTCTTGCAGCACTGGCTCTGATGGCAGTAAAAAACCACAGAGACCCGGAAGATAAATCAGCGCGGTGACCTTCTATAGCTTTTCCGTGGTGACAAGTCCTGTAGTGCCGCGCCCGAGGGGACAGAGTGCTGCGAGGTCCATCTCAGCGAAAGAGCTACGGAAGACCCCCACGTTGATTTACCTTCTGAGTCTGCGCTGTTGCCATCGGAGCCAGCGCGGCCACTTAAAGTAGGTGGGGGGGGGGGGGGGGGGTACCCGAGCAGAGGGTTTGGATAGGAAGGATCATTCTCTTTTCAATTCTCCGCACCCCCACAGCAGGAGGAGGGAAAAGGTAATTCTCCCTCCCACTCCCCACACTATTTTTATTTTATTTAAAAGTATTTATATAATGCTTTTAAAAATAAAATTTTGTCAAAACGGTTTACAGAGAAATATAAAATCAACGAAATAAAATAGATTAAAGAAATACAAATACATAAAATGGTATATGGGTACCTAGGTAGCTAATTTTAACAAAAAATTTTACAACAAAAAGAATTAAGAATTATGCCTTGAAGAAAAGGGCAGGGGGGGAAGGAAAAAAAAAAAAGAGTAGGCGGGTCAGGGGAATATAAGGAGAAGAGGAATTCTCTGGAGAAAGCAGAGTTAGAATGCGTCAAAGTGAAAAATATCATGAGGACGCAGAGGGGGTGGATGTGAGTTGAGTAGTGAAGGTTGAGTGAATTGGTGGAATGTTGAATGCAAGTTGAAAAAGATAATCCGACCATGGTTTCGCCACCTTCAGATCATCAGACGCTGTCACTTCAAGTTCCCTCTTCTGCTTGGTGCACATCAGCCTTTAACCGCCTTCTGCACCCAATTGTATGACTCTCCGCTTTTTTTTTTGGCACCGAGCCTTAACTGACAAACATTTAACCATCACTTCTCATTCCCGCTACTCCCTCAGCGGTGTCCGATCTGTTGACACGGTTGCCCAAAAGCATGTGTGGCAAAGGAAACAATAATGTGCGAATAGAAACGTGGATTCTATGTAGCTAAACCAAGAAGTCTGTCAAAATAATCTGCAAAGGGGAGGGCATTTAAAATTAAAAAAAATAGAGGATGGGACAGAGGGAGCCTTCCTAAAGTACAGAGCACGAAACAGTGTATGAGAGCAAGCAGGAAAGCCCACATTGACAGTGAAAAAACATATTGCTAAAGGTAGCAAAACCAGTCCCAAAATTATACAAATAATAAAAGGGTGACAAAGATGCTATCGGGTCTATTGTGCATGAAAGGGAAAACATAATTGCTAGGGATAGAAACAAAGTAGTAATACTAAATAACTTTTTTTTCAGGGTTTTTATGGTAGAAAGCGCGCAATGAAAAAAAAAAATGTTCCTGTGTTTATGTTACTATGTAATGAGGGCACTAGATCCTACCTAATATACGGGCCGATACAGTACAGTGCGCTCCGTCGGAGCGCACTGTTAACCCGCCATTGGACGCGTGTTTTCCCTTACCCCTTATTCAGTAAGGGGCCGAAAATGTGCGTCCAACACGCCGAACCTAATAGCGCCCTCAACATGCAAATGCATGTTGATGGCCCTATTAGGTATTCCCGCGCGATTCAGAAAACAAAATGTGTAGCCAAGCCGCACATTTTGCTTTCAGAAATTAGCACCTACCCAAAGGTTGGCGCTAATTTCTTCGGGCACCGGGAAAGTGCACAGAAAAGCAGTAAAAATTGCTTTGCTGTGCACTCTCCGACTTAATATCATGGCGATATTAAGTCGGAGGTCCCGAAGGGTAAAAAAAGTAAAGAAAAGAAAGAAAAAAAAATTTGAAGTCGGACCGCGGCTGTCGGGTCGAAAACCGGACGCTCAATTTTGCCGGGGTCCGGTTTCCGAGTCCATGGCTGTCATCTGGCTTGAGAACTGACGCCAGCAAAATTAAGCGTTGGCTGTCAAACCCGCTGACAGCCGCCGCTCCAGGCCAAAAGGAGGCGCTAGGGACGCACTAGTGTCCCTTGCGCCTCTTTTTGCCTGTTTCTACCGCCAGGCCTCATTTAAATACAGAATCGCGCGCACAGGCGAGTGGCCTGTGCATGCGTTGGGAGAGCGGGCATTCGCCCACTCTCCCGCGGACGTTACTGAATTGGCCCGATAATCAGAATCAGGTTTGCAGTTTATTTGGTATTAGATTACTTGTATTATTGCATTCTACCCTGTAAGGATGGGAAATCAAATACTAACAACTAGATAAATACTTATAAAGTAACCCAGGAGTGATAAAATAAAGAACTGGATAATGTGACCCTTAATCAGACACCAGGACCAGATGAAACTCCTCCAGTGATCTTGTGGGAAATGGGTATGAGCTTGCTTAGTCATTATAAGGCAGTTTCAGGAATCAGTTACGAAGAGGCAGCTCCTCAAGACTAGTGAAGGATACATGTGCTGCCCATTTTCGATAAGAGATCCAAAACCGAGCCAGGCAGCTAAGCTCAATTCTTGGGAAAATACTGCAAACCATAAAAAAAAAAAGGAAATGATTACACCCTTGGGGAGGAGGGGAATGACTGGCAGGGAATCAGCACGGGTTCAGGAGCAACACATCCTGCCAGACCAACCTTACAGATTTTTCAAGAACGTCAGCCGCCAGACTGATATGGGAAACATGACTGATGCTGCTTCTGTGGACTTCACTAAAGCTTTGGCTATGATACTGCATGAAAAAAGGATTTTCAAGTGAAGAAGGCTGGGGATTTAAAGATAACACTTACAAGTGGGTTAGAAAGTGGCTGAAAGGGAGACATCAAAGGATCAAAATTAATGGCAAACATGCAAATTGGAATAAGATGACAGGCGCTAGGACCCCGTTATTTAATATTCTTAATCAATGAACTAGAGAAAAGAACAAATAGCAGTATTACCATATTTGTTAATAATACGAAGTGTGGCCATATTGTAGAGATACTGAAGGACTCACTGATTGTACAGATATTTTATGTGAATGGACCAACAACTGGCAGCTGAGATTTAATATGGATAAATGTAGGGCACAAAAACAGGCAGGTGCAACAACATACTTTGAGTGGGACAATACTTACAGTGACCAGGAAAAGACTCAAATATACAGGTGATAAATTGGGAATGACTGGGCAAAGCCAATGCAGCGCGTATGTTAGCGTGCATTAAACAAAGAGTGGAAGCAGGAATGACAATCTCATCCTACCACTGTATAAGGCAGAGCGCATTGTTAGCATTCATTAAACAGAAGGCACAAGCAAGGAATGACGATCTCATCCTGCCACTGTATAAGGCAGAGCGCATTGTTAGCATTCATTAAACAGAAGGCACAAGCAAGGAATGACGATCTCATCCTGCCACTGCATAAAGCAGAGCACTTTTTAGCGTGCATTAAACAGAGGGCGGAAGCAAGGAATGACAATTACTATGCTCATGTTTTTACTCATCAATAAGAAATTTCCCCCTCCTCCCCCCCTCCACGAACAACCTTCCTTCCCCCTCCCCCCCATTAGCAAACCTCCCTCCCCATGCGCTAGTTTCGCTCTAATAGTGAATACTGCTACTGTTCCTAGTTAGGTTATGTTATATTATCCAAGTTGTTCACTCCCTTGTTCATTGTAAGACATATGTTGTCATTGTTTTCTACTTGTTATAATGTAAACCGGAGTGATAAGTAATTCTGTTACCTGAACTTCGGTATAAAAAAAAGTTATAAATAAATAAATAAATAAATAAATTACATTCTTCCATTCTATATATCTGAGCAATAGTCATTAAGAGATGTAAAGAGTACTAAGAAAACTCAGTGATTATTTTAATTATCTAGTTAACATGCTTTGATGATATGCCGACCTAAAATGTGAATTTTGTTTTTGTAAACTGTTGTGATCTTCTTTTGGAACGACGGTATATGAAATGCCTAAACAAATACATAGATAAATAAATATCAGACCATATTTTGAGTTATAGGGTTTAGTCTTAGGCACTCATCCTCAAATGAAGGATAGCCAAATGTTAAAAAAAAATTACAAGGAAAGGTCATCAGTGAGGACACAGGGGTTTAACCTTTGCTGAAAGATTGTAGAACAGGAGTAATTTACATTAGAATAAAAGAGATGTAAGAGGAACTTTATTTACATTATACAGATATATCAAAGGGCTCTACAGGGATCTGGCAGACAATTGCTGTACCAAAATAGCTACAAACAAAGAAAGAGGCATCCATTATGATTAAGGAAAGGAGATTTCACCAGTTTCAAAAGAAGGGAGTTTTTAGAGGGCTCAAATTGTGAAACATTTTGCCAGTAGAAGCAGTTATGGCTACCAACTCAGCCATAAACTCAAAACCTGGCTCTTCAAACAAGCTTACCCTTAACACATCCTTTCTCTCACCCAGTATATACTATAATGCCCTTCCCACTGTTTTTCAGCACAATTCATTGTATACTACCATTATATTGATTATGCCTTCCCTTGTTCATACCCCTTCCATTGATATGTAACTTTGCACTTGGATTCCCCACCCCCCATGTTTTCTTATAGCCTTGTTATCATGCCGTTCCCATGCCGTTATTTTATTGCTTTTACACTATCTCTTGAAACCATTTAATCTACTTAATTACTCTGTTACCACTGATCCCGTTATATGTATCTCTTTTTCCTGTTAACACCATTATATGTAAACCGGCATCTTGTACCTACGAATGTGGTAGATAAAAACTGTAAATAAATAAACAAATAAATAAATCATGGGCATTGGTTTTAATGCCCACATTTAAGGCATATTAGCTAATGCCCATGTACAAAACCCATTATCACATGTAATTTGCATGTGCATTAGTGTTATTGCTGTGTTAGCCTCCAATGGTAATGCTAATGCACATACAAGTTGCAAAAAGAATATGTACATATTTATTTCAATTACCTCTGTAAGCATTAATGCTGGATTGAGTATCCAAAGTTAACGCCTGGGAGATGGAAAGTAGGCTTCCTAATGTGGGTAAATTAACTCCATCTCCTGTTCCATTTTCCTTGTTAGGGGGGGCAGTGTTAATGTGCTGTAACAGCCCTTCCCTCAACGTTAAAGCCGGATCTAAAGTGGATTAGAATATAGATCCCTAAACTCTAAAGTAAACTTGACAGTGTTTAGTTTAACAGAATTTTATTGAGCAGTATAAAATTACAAAATGCCTGGTCGATACTTGTTTCTGGAGCAGACCAAGCAGCCAATTACAAAAAAATATAAATTTTTTGTGTTATTAACTGTCATTCAACTTATGCCCCTCCCCCCTCACAGTTCCCCCCCCCCCCAAAGTAGAATATAGATTCCGGTTGCATACTCTTGAGTCACCTCATCAAAGATAATAAAGAACTAATTGTTAAGAATAAGGCTGAGAGATCTATGGGATAACGATTGAATGTATGGATCCCAAACAGACAGAAACCTTTTTTATTCTGGGGGAACGACGTGATATACTATTTTCAATTTGCATCGTCTTATGGAACAAATTGCGCCATTGCCGTTATGAAGGCACCTTAGGAGACTTCCGATGAGTCAGAACTAGCCTTTTACCCACCAGGCAAGCTTTCTGAATTAATATTTTAATCCCAGTGCCTTGTGCCTTAAGACCAGGAAATCTGGCAAAAAGAATAAGCCTGTAAGAGAGGGGGAGTACCACATTCAGAAGGTTGGATAAATAATGTAGAATTTTTCCCCATAAGGAAAAAATTGGAGGACACTCCCAAAAAGCATGGGACATATGATTTACCCTTCGGTGACATTTAATACAGACCTTTGTTTCAGAAATACCAGCTTTATAGGCCACATATTGAGATATATAGGCCCTACATAAAAATGTATCCTGCATTTCCCGGTAGTAAATATGAAAAGAAACAGTCAATAAATTATGAAAGTTTCTATGTAAATCTTCGGGTTGTATAACAAATACTCCTTCCTTTGACCATCTTTCGGCAGAGGTATTAGCAAAATCTTCTTTTCTATATTTACCAATGGCTTAGGGGCGGATTTTAAAAGTCCTGCTCGTGTAAATCCGCCCGGATTTACGCGAGCAGGGCCTTGCGCGCCGGTGCGCCTATGTTCCATAGGCCTACCGGCGTGCGCAGAGCCCCGGGACTCACGTAAGTCCCGGGGTTTTTCGAGGGGGGCGTGTCGGGGGGCGTGTCGGATCGGCGCGGCGTTTTGGGGGCGGGATGTGGCGTTTCAGGGGCGGGCCCGGGGGCATGGTTTCGGCCCGGGGCGGTCTGGGGGCGTGGCCGCGCCCTCCAGAACTGCCCCCAGGTCGCGTCTTGGCGCTCTAGCGGCCCGCTGGCGCGCGGGGATTTACTTCTCCCTCCGGGAGGCGTAAATTCTCCGACAAAGGTAGGGGGGGGGTCTAGATAGGGCCAGGGGGGTGGGTTAGATAGGGGAAGGTGAGGGGAGGGCGAAAGCGAGTTCCCTCCGAGGCTGCTCCGATTTCGGAGCGGCCTTGGAAGGAACGGCGGCAGGCTGCGCGGCTCGGCGCACGCTGGCTACACGACATCGGCAGCCTTGCGCGCGCCGATCCTGGATTTTAGCTGATACGCGCGGCTACGCGCGTATTTACTAAAATCAAGCGTACTTTTGTTTGCGCCTGGTGCGCCAACAAAAGTACGCGAAGGCGCACTTTCTTAAAATCTACCCCTTTATGTATAGCGGCAAGAGATAATTTCCGTGTACTATCAAAATGAAAAATTCCCTCATATAAATCGAGAACTGGGGAAGTGTGGTGACAGGAAGTGATCTGATATAATGACAAAGCTGTAGGTAGGGAAAATACCATCCATTAGTTAAGCAATGTGCTACTGAAGTTCCACAAAGGGAGAAACATTTCCATCACAGTCTATCGCATGAAAAAGCAAGCTCAAACCTTTCTGCTGAAATGCTATAAAACCAGCTGTGTCCATGTCTGGTGTAAAGTCTAAATTACCCCGGATGGGCAGAAAAGGGGTTCGCCGAGGTTCCAAGCAGACATGAAAGTTGAATCCAGGTCCACTGGGTAGGTGCAAATAGAGGATGATGTGTGATCTGAGGCGGAAGTTGAGTGGACTTAGCTTGTAAAATGTAGCATAGGTCCAAAGGCGCTCCCAAGGCATGTTCTTCATGAATATTCACGTAGATAGATTCATCTAGCAGCCAAGCCCGAACAATGCGTAACAAGCTGGCCAAAGAATAAAACTCCAAACCTGGAAGGCCCATGCTACCTTGCCACCACTTTAGTTTTAGCCAAGTTAATGGTATTCTTGTTTCTTATTCCAAATAAACTGCCGCAGTAATGAGTCCAGTGTCCGCTAGCCTTTAGCTTTGTACGGAAATTGGGAGATGCTGAAAGACATAAAGCCACTTTGGAAGGAGAACCTTCTTAAACAAATTTATGCGTCCTGCTACCAAAAGTGGCAGGTCTTGCCATGTTTGGAACCTAGCGCAAGATGCCCCTATTAATGTGGACACATTAAGCTCATAGAGACTCGAGAGATCTAAAGTAATTTGTAACCCCAGGTATTTAAAAGAGATAGCGGATTTCAGGGGAAATTTTTCTTTACACTGGGTTAATACTGAGTTTGGAAATGTCAAGGCCTCTGACTTATCAATCTTTAATTTAAACTCAGAAAAAGCCCCAAAGTTCCCAAATAACGCCATCAATGAGGTAAAAGAATGAATGGGACCAGTTAAAAAAACCCAGGATGTCATCTGCAAAGGCTGCATATTTGAATACATCACCCCTGAACACTTTCCCTTTGATGGATTGGGATGTTTGAATGCTAAGCAATAAGGGCTCCAAAGCTAGTAAGAATAAAAGGGGGGATAAGGGGCACCCTTGTCGTGTGCCCCTGGTGATGGAAAATCTCTCTGATTGTGTGCCATTAGCCAGAATCACCGCTTCTGGAGAAGCAGAGAGAAAGCGAAGAACCTTTTAAAAAAAACACCATCAAAACCTATACAAGTCAAAATATAAAACAAATATTGTCACTCGACACCATCAAAACTGACTACCAGAAAAACTTCTAAGTTGACAGAGACTAACAGCTGTCAGCAAGGATTGCATGTTTGTCAGTGCAGAACGCTTCTTTACAAATCCCACCTGTCGTGGACCTATAAGGAAAGGTAACATGTTGGCCAGACGGTCCGCCAGGATTTTAGATAGCAATTTTTGATCAACATTAAGTAATGAGATTGGTCCATATGAGGAAGGGGACAACAAATCCTGGCCTGGTTTAGGTAGTACCGTGATATGTGCCAAATTAGTATGTGGTGGAAAATAGCCCTTTTTTTTTTTTAGTACATTTATATACCGTTTCACCAATACATGAATGACCAAAACGGTTTACAATAATTTTTCTAAAAATAAAAAGTAAATTAAATTAAATTAAATTAAATTAAAATGACATAAATTAAATAAAATTAAAATAAAATATAAAAGAATAAAAAGTACAATTAACGTCATGATCAATATCAACAAAATATATTATGATAGAATAATTTTAACCACTATCTTACAAATAATAATAATTGAAACCTAGTTAACTGTGGCAACACATGATTAACTTTCATACTTCATAGATTAATACTTTCATACTAGATTAATCGAAGCTATGTAAAATCTAGGTTCCCAAATGCTTCTTTGAAGAAATGAGTTTTTAGAGCTTTTTTAAATTCTTTCCTATTGTGATTAAGGCATTAAACATAGAACATAATGGACCAGAAATAAGGTCCTTATGTGTTTTAAAAAATTCTGAGCTATACCCATCGGGGCCTGGAGCCTTAAACCTCTTAGCTTATTGAATGCTAGCGGTGATCTCTGCACAAGTAATAGGGCTATTTAACCATTGCAATTGTTCTGCCGTAAGCTTAGGAAGGTTTATCGTCTCACAAAACGTTTTTACATCTAGATTCGTCCCAACTATCTGAAGAGTATAGTTTAGCATAGAAATCAATAAAACAGCGCATGATCTCTTCAGTGCAAGTATTCAGGCTTCCAGAATCAGTTCGTACTATTGAGATATACTTGGAGTCCCTACTAGCCTTATATAAATTGGCCATCAACTTTCCTGTTTTGTTACCATACCTATACAATTGAAGTTGGCAATATAATACACTTTTAGAAGCTTGTTGATGGAGACGAGAACTCAATGCTACCTGAATTGCCATATAAGATTCCTTATTACGTGGAGTATTATCATTTCATAATTTAGTTTTGGCATTACGCAATTGTGATTCTAGTTGTAATCCTGTCTATCGAGGACCCGCTTCCTATGGGACACATATGCAATGATTTCCCTTCGCAGCACTGTTTTGGTCGAATACCAAAATAAAATTGGATTTGATAGGTGTTCTCTATTATTGAGCACCTAATCCTTCCATTAGAGTCTCAAAAACTCCTGAAAGGGTACATCATTTGCCAAATAATAGGGATACCGCCAATTTCTAAGTAAATAATCTTCTGAGCGATAGGCGAAGCTTACGCCAACTGGGACGTGGTCTGAGATCACAATTTCTTCAATTTGTGCTTTGATTGTCTTAGAAAAAAGATCATGACTAATTAAAAAATAATCTAGACGAGAAAAAGTTAATGAGCTCATGACAGATGGGTAAAATCTTTTTCAGAAGGATGCAATATTCACCACGCATCAATAAGTTGTAATGTATCTTCTAAAAAATAAATACCTTTTGGATGTGAAAGCTTGTCTACTCTGCCTGGGTGAGATTTATCCAAAATGGGATCCCTAACCAAATTAAAATCTCCCAGCCAACATCAATCCTTTCTCTATATAGGGGAGAAAATGGCAATACAATTCTTTGAAAATTTTTGGTCATAAAATTTGGGGGCCTAGATGTTACATAAACATATAGAAACGTAGAAATGACGGCAGAAGAAGCCCAAACGGCCCATCCAGTCTGCCCAGCAAGCTTCGCACTTTTTTTTTCTCATACTTATCTGTTTCTCTTGGCTCTTAGTAACCTTTTGGTTCTATTTCCCTTCCACCCCCACCATTAATGTAGAGAGCATTGCTGGAACTGCATCTAAGTGAAATATCTAGCTTAATTAGTTAGGGGTAGTAACCGCCTCAATAAGCAAGCTACACCCATGCTTATTTGTTTACCCAGACTATGTAATTCAGTCCTTGTTGGCTGTTGTCTGTATACAGATCCACTTTTCTTCATTCCCCCTGCTGTTGAAGCAAAGAGCTGTGCTGGATATGCATTGAAAGTGAAGTATCAGGCTTATTTGGTTTGATATATATATATATATTTGGTTAATGGTTAATAAATAAATAAATATATATATATATATAAGCCTGATGCTTCACCTTCAATGCATATACAGCATAGTTCTCTGCTTCAACGGCAGGGGAGAAGAAAAAAGGGTTCGCACTCACAAAGCGGGGAGTAGCTGGCTTGTTACGGTGGTTACTACCCCAAACCAAATGTGTCTAATACTTCACTTTCGATGCATATCCAGCATGGCTCTCTGCTTCAACGGCATGGGAGAAGACTGATACATCACGCATTTCCAGCATAGCTCCCTGCTTCAACAGCAGGGGAGAAGAAAAACAACCAATAAGGACTGTATAACATAGTCTGGGTAAAACAAATAAGCATGGGTGTAGCTTGCTTATTGCGGCGGTTACTACCCCTACTACCCCTAACTAATCAAGCTAGATATTTCAATGGTGGGGGTGGAAGGGAAATAGAACCAAGAGCTAAGAGAAACAGATAAGTATGAGAGAAAAAAATGTGTGAAGCTTGCTGGGCAGACTGGATGGGCCGTTTGGTCTTCTTCTGCCGTCATTTCTATGTTTCTATGTTTCTATATATATTTGGTTAATGGTTTGATATATAAAGAGGCAGCTAAAATCAAATATCGACCATTAGGATCTCTGATTTCTTTCTGAACAATAAGGGGAGTATTTTTATGAATTAGAATAGCTACACCTGCTGATTTTTTTTTGAGGCTGAGGCATAATGTACCCTCCCCACCCAGTCTCTCTTGAGCTTGAGATATTCCACATCTGTAAGATGTGTTTCTTGTAAAAAGGCAATAGATGCCGAGTGTTTTTTTAAATAGGTAAGAATTTTTGCATGATTAACCACAGAATTAATGCTACATACATTCCAGCTGTAAACTGTAACAGACGGGGTTTTTGTCATCCTTTGGCTCATGGTGGTCTACGTTGAGTGAAAAGAGAAGGCAAAAAGCTAACAAAACTCTAAAATGTGGGAGATCTGCCCAGCTCAGATCCTCCCAAAAACCAATATCAGCATAATAAAAACGACGGAACCCCCGCATGTTATCACCAAAATCTAAGAGGTGACTCAAGCTGTAATAGTATACAAACACGTACAACCCTTCTACCCTCCCCCCCCCGGTCAAAGCTTCCCTACTAACCCCCATCTATTACCACAGAGATCACTAAGAGCACCCAATTACTCCACTCCTCCCCCATCCCGCACAAGCAAAAAATAAACAGGCCGATACAGAAAAGCATGCGGGAGAGCCGGTGAGCGCCCGCTCTCCCAGCGCGCGCCCAGGCCACTCTTCTGGGCGCGCGATTCAGAAAAACCAAAAATGCAAATGAGGGCCCACGGTAAAAGGAGGCGCTAGGGATACTAGCGCATCCCTAGCGCCTCCTTTCTGACAGAAGCGGCAGCTGTCAGCGGGTTTGACAGCCAACACTCAATTTTACCAGCGTCGGTTCTCGAACCCGCTGACAGCCACGGGTTCAGAAAACGGACGCCGGCATAATTGGGCATCAGTCTTCCAACCCGTAGGCCGCGGGCAGATTTTTAATTTTTTTAATTTTTAATTTTTTTTTATTTCTGGGGCCTCTGACTTAATATTGCTATGATATTAAGTTGGAGGGTGTACAGAAAAGCAGTTTTTTCTGCTTTTTTGTACACTTCTCCAGTGCCGGCCGAAATTAACTCCTGCCTTGGCAGGAGTTAATTTCTGAGAGTAAAATGTGCGGCTTGGCTGCACATTTTACTTTCTGAATCGCTTGGGAATAACTAATAGGCCCATCAACATGCATATGCATGTTGCAGACGCTATTAGTTCAGGGGGGGGGGGGGGGTTGGCTGCACGTTTTCGACGTGCTATTACCCCTTACTGTATAAGGGCTAAAAATAGCGCGTCGAAAACTTGGCCAAACGCGGGCTAGCAGCCTGACAGTAATTAAACTGTAGCATAGATAACTAGAAAAGAGATAACAAAACTCAGTTCAATAAAGAAAACTAGCCCAGAAGACTGTCGCAGTAACTGCCAAACGCATGTACCAACTCTAATATGTCCTCCTTTACGTTGCAACCATAGCGGGCGGGGCTGCCACAGAACATTGTACAGTCCACTCTTGGAGAAATGTTTGGGCTGCAGATAATTGGGTGAACTAGTGGATCCCATTTGGAGTAGGTACACACAATTTCGCTGGATAAAGACGCATGGGTCGTAGGCCTAGATTGTGCAATTGAGAGCAAATAGGAGCGAAAGTTCTGCAAAGAATCGACAGTTCAGCTGAGTAGTCAGAAAATACCAATATATTCTGGCTGTCGTACATAAACTGCTTCCCAGAGCGCAGAGGGTGAAGAATTTCCATCTTGTGAGCAAAATTTAAAAATTTTGCAATAACCACGCATGGTCGATTTGCTTCAGCTTTCTTCGGCCCTATATGGTGCATGTGTGCTATGCATACTTAACCATAGTGCTCTGTAGGTTCAATTCCTCTATGAGCCAAGATTCCAAAAAGACAGCCAATTCTTGATCTTTAAGTGTTTTGGGCAGGCCTCTAAAATGAAGATTATCGCGTTGGGCATGATTCTCCATATCATCAATTTTTTCGGCCTGTTTCTGAAGTGTAGCTTGCAGGGTGGTGATGCCCATGCGTGCGGCCAAGAGGCCATCTTGGTTGTCAGAAATTCTTTGCTCAACCTCGGCAAAACACCTTTCAAAGCCAGACATTGTCGCAGAAACTTCTTCCAATTTATCAAAGAGTTTTTGGAATTCAGGCTCGAGTGCTTTCACAACCGCGGATTGCAGGTCTGTTACCGTCTGAATAGAGGAGGTTGAGACGGCGTCCGAGACATCGGCTCCCTCTGTCATATTAGGCTCCGGCGTCTTCGCCTTTCGTGATCTTTGTCTTTTTTAGCAAATCTGGTGGTCATTGCGCTGAAATGCAATCTTCCTGGGTATCTCTATGTACTGATGAAGAGGAAAAGTGCAGTATGAACTGTCAAAGGCTGTGGATGGGGGTGATAAGAAAGAGTTGGAGAGCTGGGAGAGGAGGGATCATTTGTAGCTTGTACAATATTTTAGGGATCAGTATCATTTTAACTAGGGCAATGCGACCTGATAAAGAGATAGGAGTGCAATGAAATCCATTACCATTTGGGAGACATTTCAGAATTGTACATAGAATTTCTTTTTGGCTGAGTAAAGCATTCGTAGCTCAGTTAATTTCCTCTGATAGCTGTATAAAGTGCTCTCAACTGGCAGCATCACTACTGCACTGCCTTTAGGGTTGTAAGATCATAGAGCAGTTCTGGCAGTCCTTACAGGACTATTTCGTAAATTTACATGTCCCGGTAACCTGCTGGTCTGCTGCCTTTTGCTCTTAAGACGGGCACACAAACTTTTATTAACCAAAGGTTTTTTAGTGGCACTTCACCTTATACTGCTTAATTGGTTGGAACCGAGAGGCCTGACCATATCGGAATGGAAAACTTCTTTCACAGATCTTTTCCTATTGGAGAGGAAAATGGTGGGGGGGGGGGGGGGGGGGGGGGGGTGGTCCAGGAAACTATAAATTCTGACCAAAAAATTTGGAGCTCTTATGTGAAGGTGTTTCTTCCAAAGTTCAGAAATAAATATGTTTTGGCTGTGAATGTATTGTTGAAATCAATACAAATATTTCAATTAAAAAAAAAACCCCAAACTGTTTTAATATGTGTAGTAAACGTAAGGTTAGTGTCCAACCATTATCCAAGGCTTCTGCTGTCATTGTTTTTATAGTCCTTTCTCAAGCAGTAAGACATGAATGGGTTGCTCTTCGAGACACTGCAAGCAGTGTCAGGTTTTGGACTATGAAAGCCACAACTGCAGAAGCCTTCTCTGTGATTTACGGAAACTTCTTCAGAATATTTCACAGATAAGTGGGGTTTTATTTGGATATTAAAAAAAAATACATTTCTGTGGCAGACCGATGATTGTACACATCAGTCAGTGTCTATGATGATATGAAAGTTATGCCATTATGTGATATATATATTGCATTTCAGTAAGCTATAGAGTGAATTCCCTGTGCTTCTTTATATATTTTCACTCTTGAGCTCCATCGTGTAATAGTAATGCCCAGTCTGCAGGACAGATCTGAAAATGACCCCATAATGAGCAGATGGAGACCCCCCAGGGATACTCCAGCAACCCTAAATTTACAATGCCTGCCCAATAACAACCATCAACCTGCAGTGATATTCCACTGACCCCCAACCTGCATAGACATCCAGGACATGATAATAAACTCGAACTGACAATGAGAACCCAATAACCTCCATCTTGCAGTAAAACTCCAATAATAACTCCCAACTGGCAGTAACACCCCAATAATAGCCTCTAGCCCAGGGGTCGGGAACCCATGGCTCGCGAGCCAGATATGGCTCTTTTGAGGGCTGCATCTGGCTCGCAGACAAGTGTCGCCATACTTCGCGGTTCCCCGCTGACCCAGCTGCTCCCCGGTCCTCCGCCGCCCGGGCTTAAAATGCTGTCAGCCCGGGCGGAACGCGGCAGGCCAGCTGGAGTCAGCGGCACCGGCGTGCTCTCTTCTCCTCCCCCCCCCGCGGCCCGGAAGAGGAAGTGGAGAGCATCGGGTGCCTGCGCGGGAAGAAGAGACCACACTAGCGTGGTCTCTTCTTCCGCGCAGGCACCCGATGCTCACCACTTCCTCTTCCGGGCCGCGGGGGGGGGGGGGGAGGAGAAGAGAGCACGCCGACTGGAGTCATCCGGGTGCCTGCGCGGGAGTCATCGGGTGTCAGCCGGGTGCCAGCGCTGGAGTCATCGCGCAGGCACCCGATGCTCTCCACTTCCTCTTCCGGGCCGCGGGAAGAGGAGAGCATGCCGGTGCTCTCTTCTTCCCGCGGCCCGGAAGAGGAAGTGGAGAGCATCGGGTGCCTGCGCGGGAAGAAGACTGCAGCGCGGCTCGGAGGAAAATGAAAATCTTCAACCGCGGCCGATGGGACTCCGCCTTCGCCTCCGCGAGGGCTGAAAATGAAGGAGGTTAGCGTTGGGAGGTGGCTACTGCTGCCGCGAGTTCCCGGGGGGGGGGAGAGTGAATGAGCGAGCAAGCATGTGTGTTTGAGATCCTGTGTGTGTGAGTGAGAGATTGCATGTATGTGAATGATTGATTGAGCGCCTGTATATGTGAAAGAGAGTATGTCTGTGATTGAGATCCTGCCTGTGAGAGAGAGAGCATGAATGTAAGTTTACCATTGGGAACCTGTATATGTAAGTTTGTAATTGAAAACCTGTTTGTTTGAAAGAGTATGTGTGTATGATTGAGATCCTTTGTGTGTGAGAGAGATCATGTGTATGTATGATTAAGAGCCTGTGTGTATAAGTAAGAGAGAGATCATGTGTGTCTGTGTCTGATTGACAGCTGGTTTAGGTGATGGAGCATGTGAGTATGTGATTGAGAGCCTGTGTTTAAATGAGAGAGAGAGAGCATGTGTGTCTGTGTGTGATTGAGAGCTGATTTAGGTGAGGGAGCATGTGAGTATGTGATTGAGAGCCTGTGTGTAAATGAGAGAAAGAGAGGACATGTTTGTAAGCATGTGAATGAGAGTCTGTGTGTGAGAGAAAAAGACAGCATGTATTTATGTGATTGAAAGCCTGTGTGTGTGTAAGCGTGAAAAGATAGACAGCATGTGTGTAAATGTGTAATTAAGAGCCTATATAAGTGAGAGAGAAAAAAACATTTGTATATGTGAGTGACTGAGAGCATGTGTGTATAGGTGTGTCATTGAGAGCCAGTGTGAGAGAGAGCGCTGGTATGTGACTGAGAGAGGAGAAAGTTCCAAGCAAACCACCCCACCTCCTGCTAATTCAGAACAATCTCAGGACACCTGGATATCAAACGTTCCCAGGTATGCAGAGCAAAAAAATTTTTGTATCCTTATTATTTTTCATTACTGGATCTTTGTGTCTGCTATTTTGAAATATTTTGTTGGTATCTGGAAATGTTTTATATGAGTTTTTAATTATTGGATATTCCACTCATCAGCTGTTTCGAAATATGTTCTTTTTGTTAGTACAGTTTTACTGCTGATGATTTTATATTTCTTGATTTGTTTTATAAGGATGTGTGATGTTTCTTTTTTCCTTTGTTACACTGCATACAGAGACTCTGGCTTGTTGCAGTTTCCAATTCAGTTTTTGTCTGCATGCTTCTTGTTATGCGTTTTGGTCTCTTTATTCTATGTTAGGTGAGGGACAGCACGTGATTCAGGTGAGGTTTTCTGCTGGCGTGTAGTTTCTGTGTAGGACTCTATAGCAGCTTGACTTGGTCCGTTTTCCTAATAGGAGATGTATTGGTGTCTTAAGGCCTGGTGTAATATTTTCAGAGACTTATTGTACTTTAAAAGTGTGATCTTACATAAAATGCACACATTTACTTGTATTTAGTTTTAAACATATTGTATGGCTCTCATGGAATTACATTTTAAAATATGTGGCGTTTATGGCTCTCTCAGCCAAAAAGGTTCCTGACCCCTGCTCTAGCCTGAAGACAAAGACTCCTGAAATAGTCCAGTAACCCCTAACTTGCAGACCGAGCATTACATAACCTCCCTTCCCCAAACCAGCAGAGAATCCCAGTATGTCCCTAAACTGCAGTGACTGGTCAATAATAGCCTGCAATGGCTATCTTAACAATCCTCCACCTGCAGACAGAGACATCCCGAATACCCCAGTAACACCTACCCTAGTCACAGAGCCTTAAATAACCCTTACTCAGCATATAAAATCCCCAGGATTCTCCAATAATCCTCAGCCTGTAGTGACTACCCAATAATAACCCCAACCTACAGTGGTAACCTAATATCCCCAACCTACAGATAGAGATTTTCAGATATCCCAATAATCACCAGCCTGCAATGCCACCCTCATGACCGTTGTACCTCTACCTGTTCTGCTCCCTGTTCCAGCTATTGCCCTCTTCTCCTTCCCTGAAGCTGCTGCCCACTCACCTCATCACAGGCCTGACAGCGAGGCTTCAGCAGCTCGGCATGGTGACGGCCACAGTAAACCTTCCCATCTTGGTAGAAGTAGATAAGATCAATGAGAAGCTCAGCACAGCTGGCACAGATGAAACACTGGGGATGCCAGCAGGCACCATGTCCGGCCCGGTTGGCATAGACTGCAATGTCACCTCCTCGTATCTGCTTTCCACACTGCCAGAAGAGACCGGGAGAAGCAGGGGACATCATCACTGCCCACCATCAGGACAGAAGAGGCGAAGCAGTGCTTTTGACACTGCTCACTGCCAGGACAGAAGTGTAAAAGCAGGGACACCATCATCGCCCACTGCCAGGAGAGACGAGAAGAAGCAGGGACACCATCACTTCCCACCGCCAGGAGAGAAGAGAAGGAACAAGGACACAGTCACATCCCACTGCCAGGAGAGAAGAGAAGAAGCACAGACACAGTCACTTCCCACTGCCAGGAGAGAAGAGAAGAAGCACAGACACAGTCACTTCCCACTGCCAGGAGAGAAGAGAAGAAGCACAGACACAGTCACTTCCCACCGCCAGGAGAGAAGAGAAGAAGCAGGGACACCATCACTTCCCACCGCCAGGAGAGAAGAGAAGGAACAAGGACACAGTCACTTCCCACTGCCAGGAGAGAAGAGAAGAAGCACAGACACAGTCACTTCCCACTGCCAGGAGAGAAGAGGAGGAGTGTGGACACCATCATTCCCCACTGCTGCTCATATAACATACAATGAAAGATCAATTATCAGTCCTTCTTCCACCAGCCCTGAGGAAAATATCCCCCTCTAGTAGTTTACTAAAGCCTTTTAGATATTTTACTCTTTTTTTAATATCCCCACTTTCTTTTGTCGAGAGTGTTTTTACATTCTTTAAGTCTCTGATGATGGTTCATGTCTTCTGATGGTTTGTTTTGTACATACCATGACAGCGATGAACTTCACTTGTAAGCCAGAGTATGTTGGGTACAATCACACACTCTTAAATATACTGCATTGTGCCAAGAGAGCTTCCTCCTGGAGTTGATAGGGTGGCATATCAAGAGGCAACATATCAAGATATGTTTGGAAGTTCCTTTTAATCAAGCTGGTGCTTTAGTTTTGTTGCACTTGTGGACCCTTAGACAGAGGCTGGGTTGATGCAACATTCTATGTGGCAAAGCTTATGGAACACAACTCTAAGATCACAGGAAGTAGAAGTTGGGGAGCTGGAACAGAAAGGCCTTGGGTCATCTCTCCACCGGACCCTAGGCGCTGGAGTTTCCTGACTTCATCGAGCATTGGGCTAGCAGATGCCCCTGGCCAGTGCAATACAGGCATAGGCCCTGTTGTTTACAGTGGAGCCTCTCCTTGAGGAGCAAATGGTTGTGACCCATCTGCATGGGCTCTTCAGGAGGAACAGAGATCAGAGGAGCAGGGGCCGGAGGTAAAAATGGCCATTGGAACTGGGATGCTAGTTCAATGTTTCTTCAAGGTGGGCAAACCTCACGTGCCTTCTGCTGGAGTCAACGATTAATTTTCCCAGTGAGCACGATGAGTCCTTCTAAAGAGGCTGGGAGGTCCTGAGCATTGAACTCATCCCTAAACTTTGAGGAGACACCCTCAAGAAAGATCGTGATGAGAAAGTCTTCCTGCAAGTTGAGCTCCGTTGCCAGGAACCTAAATTCTGTGGCATATTCTGCCAGGGTTCTGGAGCCTTGGTGGATTTGGAATACGTTGGAACCCATGGTGGCTGTTCGGCCAGGCTCTTTGAAGACTGTTTTGAACAGCTCAGGGAATTGTTGCAAGTTGTGCAGCAATAAGTCTGTATGCTCCCAGAGGGAAGAGGCCCCTGCTAGGACTGTTCTGTCCAAAAGAGAGAAAATGTAGGTCGTCTTTGTCACATCATCCATGAACAATGGTGCTTATAAGGAAAAGTGCATGTGGCACTGATTCAGGAACCCACAGTATTGCTTGGGGTCCCCGGCGTACCAGGGCAGAGTCGTCAGTTGCAGAATGAAATGACTGCAGGCTATGGGTGATAGTGGCCCTTACGCAAGAGGCGGGGGGCTGTTGAGGTGGTGAGTGCATCCAGTCGAGTGGATATAGAGGTCCAGAATCTCCAAGATCTTCTCCTGGCCTTGCAGCTTATGGACAAGACCGGGATGGCTTGCAGGGATGTCAAGTCTGCCGCTTCCATGACCTTGGCAACCTGTTGCGTTTGTAGACCCTTAGACCAAGGCAGGGTTGACACAACCTGCAAGGAGGAGCCCTTTAGATCCCCGCCATTAGCAGGCAGACCTGAGCAAGGCATAGGCCCAACTGAAGCTTTGCCTTTACAAGCCAACATTCCCCTCTGATTGAGTCTTTGGGTGCCAGGGCCGGCAGGTCTTAGGTGGGGGCCTCTGCTGAAGATGGAGAGATCCACTGAGGTAGCTGGGTCAGAGTATTTATTTATTTTAATTTTTATATTCCACTTTTTGGCACTTCAAAGCAGATTACATTCAGGTACTGTAGTTATTTCTCTGTCCCCAGGTGAGGCATATCCAGTGGCAGGCAAAGGTCAGTGGAATGTCACGATCGGGAGTATCAAGAGGCAGGCCGAGGTCAACAGCAGGTATCTGTCCGAAGAGAATGGCGGAACAGATAGGCAGGGCAGGAATGCAAGAAGCAGAACAGGCGGGTAGGCAGGGAAGACGAACTAGAAGACTGAAGAACTGAAGATACAAGGGTTGGGCTGAAGAACTAAAGATACAAAGGCTGGAAATGAAGACAATGGACGCTGGAAATGAAGACAAGGAACACTGGAGCAACACGTACTACTGAAGAGTAGGGAGGAGATCTGTTGCCGAGGCATTGGATGAGAGTCTGCAGGGCTCTTTTATAGGCCTGAGTGAATGATATCATCAAGAGGCGCCTCCAGCTCTTTCCTGCTGTGGGCCATTTAAAACTGAGGAGGTCAGGCATTCACATGCGCTTTAGGAGGAGCAGGGCTAGGTGGTGTCAGCAGCATCCTGTCGCGGGAGCTATTGGTGACGTCCTGCCGCGCTGGCGTGTGGCGGCGTACCTCAAAGACACCGGGCGCTGCCGAGAGAGGCCCCTGCTGGTGAATATGGCGGTTCATGGGAGCAGCCCATGGACCGCCGAGCGCAACAAGGAAAGAAAGCTGGTCTTCCACCTTCCCTTCCAGCCTAGTTTCCTTTAATGGTAACATTTTTTGAGTACTAACTTCCACTGTAGAGAACTATATACCATATATACCATTTACCTCTGTGGTATCAACAGGTAATCCTTTAGTACAGCTTATGACCTCATTGATTTTACTGATTGTACATTTTACTTTCAGTGTTGGGTTTATCTTTAGATAATCTTTCCCACTCCTGGACTCTAGCATACTTGTTCCTCTCCATGTAGTTCAGGAGCTCGTCTGTCATTTTGTCCATCTCCTGGTCCCTTATTTGCCTTCTTTCTTGGCTCTGCTACCTTGGCCTCATCCTGTGTTATACTCTGTCATTCACTATTTATGATCACAGCCTCGATCTGGCTGCTCTCTTCTGCTGCTTCTCTTTCACTATCTGTTTCTTTTTCTGCAACATCTTTCAGTGTATTAAGATGATATTACTTATATATTTCTTTTTTTATTTGTCCAATTCAAGATTGGAAATGTGTATTATTTACATTTTGGCAGCTTTCCCCCTGGTACTAATGCTTCCATGTCCAGTTGTGGGTGGGCTCTCTCTTGTGTACCCTCTGCTTTTAAATACTGGATTTATTGCAAATAAGCAGCAGTACATGATCTCCTTTTTATCTACAGGGACCATCAGACTGGGTTCAGTGCCTGGGCAGTCACTAGACAAAACAGCTCCCCGGGCAAGAGTTGCATCTTCCTTCCCTCTGGGCCTTGCACACTCACAGTCTTACAGACAGATCCAAAAGGGTAATATGGTGCCCCCTTCGATTTGACACCATGGGCAGCCACCCTTCTTGCCCACCCCTTGCCACGGCCTTCTTCAGTCCTCTTAACTTTTTCCATTGGCTTCTGTGGTCTCTTTCCAGCAGCAGGTTCACTGAGGTCTATAACTGTAGCAAAGGTGTTCTCATCACTTGAAGCTTTTGCACTACTGCTACCACCATCATTAGCCCTAGTGTCGAGGCTAAGGGTGGGGCAAGTCTTTTTTATTATTATCCTAGGTGATGCAGACAGTATGGATTTGTTTCTTTGCTTCTTTTCACCTTGCTGACATTGATCTAGATGCTGCACATTCAGGCCTGCAAGACTTGGCCAGAGACTTTTTCTTTTTCACTATTCAGTTATTTTCTGCTCCCTCAGACCCCTAAGGGTGTCTGTGGCAGGGTTTGCATTACACTTTCTTGGCAGCACTCATCAGAAGTGCTTTCATCCTCCCAACCTCCTACAACCTGCAGATCTGAACACAGTACTTAATGACTCAGAAGCAAACCTCAGGTCTAGAAACTACCCTGCTTCCTAGACAGGGAGAGAGGGAAGACCCAGGGTGATGGGAGGTAGGGCAACAGGAAGCAGAAGTGAAGGGGAGAGGAAAGACAGAGAAAGGGAAGAACGTGAAAGAGTACATGGGGAGAGAGAGAGAAAGGTAAAGAGGAAAGGCAGGGACAGGAATAAGTTTTGCAAGAGGCCAGACTGTCATCAGAACCTGCTGCAGCAGGAATTGCTTCGTGTGGATCCTCTGGTACCTGCTCGCAGATGGCTCCGGTGATGGTGACGGGGAAGAGTCTCACTGTTCCACGCCCCAGATTCTCCCGCTTCCGTTGCTGGCTAAAGAGCCTCAGCTCTCGTTCCTCTGCCTCCTGCAGCGATGAGCAGTACTGCACCTGAAACATTTCAGAGTCAAAAGATACCGGGTCACACCGGGCTTTGACAGTGAACCTACCCAAATCAGGCCAGGCAGACGTGCATATATGCATGCTGCTGTCCGGATGAGTTCCTGGGATACACACACCAAGTATTTATAGATGCACACAGGACTTGTTTTTCTGCTGCTACATTTTCCTTCGTGACTGAGGAGGCATCAGCCTGTCACCCTCACTAGCCACAGAGGTACTGCACAGGGGATGTCAGGAAAGGAGGAAAAGGCAGTGTTTGGGGGCAGGTGTCAACATCAGCAATGGCTGCCTGGAACAAAGACGAGGATGGAGGTGGCCATGCCACATGATCGACCCACGCGGAGCTACTGGAGCAGCCGAGGAAGGAACGAGGAGGAGGAGAGCTGCAATGCTACTGGAGAAAGAGAGACACAGACACACACACACACACACACACACAGACACAGTGACATAAAGAGAGAGTGTGCAGGCTGAGGATGGGCCGGGAGTTGAGAGAATCTGCTGGGGATAAGGGAGGAGTGTTTTTGAGAGAGACTTCTGGGGATGAGAGGGTGAGTTGAGGGAGACTGAGTTGGGGGAGGTTTGAGGGAGAGAGAGAGAGAGAAAGACTGCTGGGGACGCCTGGTGAGAAAAACCTGCTAGAGATGGGGCAGGATGTTGAGAGACAGACTCTGTTGGGGCTGGGGGGGGGAAGGGGAGGTGAGGTTGAGAGAGAAGTGGTGACATGGGCCAGGTGATATCTGTATTTGGTGAGTGAGGGTGTGGTAATGCCAGTGCCTTTCATTCTAGAAAATAAGCCCCAAATACAAATAGAGCTATACATACACCTGTATCCCCCCTCCTTTTAGAAGATCTCTGGGACCCTCACCTCACTGTCATGTGGAGGCAGCTGGTGTAACAATTGTTTTATCCGGTAGCGCTCACCAGGGCTGTTCACATAGGGGACCTTATCCTCGGGAATACAGCTGAAGTACTGGTACACCTAAAATGAAAAATTAGCCAATCCTCAGAGGGAAACACAGCCAGGCATCTAATCTCCAGGCAGCAAGGGATACAAGCAAGCAACCAACTTTCAAAAGAGAAAAAAAACCAAACAGGTAACTGACCCCCAGAGAGGAAAAGAACCTAACAGCCAATCCCCAAAGAGAAAGAGAGCCAGGCACCCAATATTCAGCACAAAACAAAACTAGGACACCAGTCCTCAGAGAGAAAGAAGAACCAAGTGGTAAAGCCTTAAAGCAAAAGAGAACAAAGCTAGTATTCTCCAGAGGGAAACACACCCTGCTCCCCACCTTCCCTCCCAGGTGTGCCCTTCCCATACCTGCTCAGGCTTCAGGCCTGGGGGCACCCAGGAATACTCCTCAGATGCGCAGCCCGAGTCGTCATCGGAGATGGAGTGTCGCTGGAAGTCTGAGATGAGGCGGCACATCATCCTCTCCAGCTCCTGGGGGACAGCACAGACAGCGTGGTCCTCTCGCGGACACTTACAGTGCTGACAGATCTTCCTGGGAAAGAGAGAAGAGGAGAATGTGCAGGGTGAGCTCACCTGTGCATAGGATCCTTCATTTTTAGTTTAAACTGATTTTCCCCCATAAAAATTCCTGGATTTTTCCAAAAGTGACAATTGGTTTAAACCGAATTTCACTCTAATTTTAGGCTGATTATAGAGCAGCTACAGAGCTGCAGGTGCAGCGTCTCAAGGCCTCCAGCAACTTCTGGAAGCCAGTGTGGGCCAAAACACCTGCAGTGTGTCTAAAGTCCCATCCCCACCAGCTAAGTGCGCGCACCTTCCAGTGCTACACTGGCAATACCAAGCAGCCAAAGTGCTTGGAAAAGCCGACAGTTGCTCAGCAGCACATGGTTCGGAGAGAGGTATCTTCAAAGGATACTAATGATGCATTAGAATTAGGGCATCCCGACAGTGAGGTTCCAATAATAAGAAAAGTAATCCAAGTGCCTGTAACTAAAAACTCACCTGAGCGAAAAAATCCCTATCAATTAAAAAGCAGAATGAAAATACAAACAAAAAACAAACTTTGAAATGTTTGTATGCTAATGCCAAATGTTTAAGAAGTAAGATGGGAGAATTAGAATGTATAACAGTGAATGATGACATAGACTTAATTGGCATCTCAGAGACATGGTGGAAAGAGGATAACCAATGAGACAGTGCTATACCAGGGTACAAATTATATCGCAATGACAGAGAGGAGCACCTGGGAGGCGGTGTGGTGCTTTATGTCCAGGATGGCATAGAGTCCAACAGGATAAACATCCTGCATGAGACTAAATGCACAATTGAATCTTTATGGGTAGAAATCTCTTGTGTGTCAGGGAAGCCTATAGTGATAGTAGTATACTACTGTCCACCTGGTCAAGATGATGAGTCAGACAGTGAAATGCTAAGAGAAATTAGGGAAGCTAACTAAATTGGTAGTGCAGTAATAATGGGAGATTTCAATTACTTCAGTATTGACTGGGTAAATGTATCATCGGGACATGCTAGAGAGATAAAGTTCCTGGATGGAATAAATGACAGTTTTATGGAGCAATTGGTTCAGGAACAGACAAGAGGGAGAAATTTTAGATCTAATTCTCAGTGGAGCATGGGATTTGGTGAGAGAAGTAACGGTGGTGGGGCCGCTTGGCAATAGTTATCATAATATGATCAAATTTGAATTAATGGCTGGAAGGGGGACAGTAAGCAAATCCACGGCTCTCGTGCTAAACTTTCAAAAGGGAAACTTTGATAAAATGAGAAAAATAGTTAGAAAAAAACTGAAAGGAGCAGCTAAAAAGGTAAAAAGTGTGCAAGAGGCGTAGTCATTGTTAAAAAATACCATCCTAGAAGCACAGTCCAGATGTATTCCACATATTAAGAAAGGTGGAAAGAAGGCAAAATGATCACTGGCATGGTTAAAAGGGGAGGTGAAAGAAGCTATTTTAGCCAAAAGATCTTCATTCAAAAATTGGAAGAAGAATCCAAGAGAAGAAAATAGGATAAAGAATAAGCGTTGGCAAGTTAAATGTATGATATTGATAAGACAGGCTAAGAGAGAATTTGAAACGAAGTTGGCCGTAGAGGCAAAAACTCACAGTAAAAACCTTTTTAAATATATCCGATGCAGAAAGCATGTGAGGGAGTCAGTTGGACATTAGATGATCGAGGGGTTAAAGGGGCAATTAGAGAAGATAAGGCCATCGCGGAAAGATTAAATGATTTCTTTGCTTCGGTGTTTACTGAAGAGGATGTTGGGGAGATACCTGTATCAGAGAAGGTTTTCATGGGTAATGATTCAGATGGACTAAACCAAATCATGGTGAACCTAGAAGATGTGATAGGCCTGATTGAGAAACTGAAGTGTAGTAAATCACCTGGACCAGATGGTATACACCCCAGAGTTCTGAAGGAACTAAAAAAATGTAACTTCAGACCTATTGGTAAAAATTTATAACCTATCATTAAAATCATCCATTGTACCTGAAGACTGGAGGGTGGCTAATGTAACCCAAATATTTAAAAAGGGCTCTGGGGTGATCCGGAAACTACAGACCAGTTAGCCTGACTTCAAGTGCCAGGAAAAATAGTGGAAAGTGTTCTAAATATCAAAATCACAGAACATATAGAAAGACATGGTTTAATGGAACAAAGTCAGCATGGCTTTACCAAAGGCAAGTCTTGCCTCACAAATCTGCTTCACTTTTTTGAAGGAGTTAATAAACATGTGGATAAAGGTGAACCGGTAGATGCAGTGTACTTGGATTTTCAGAAGGCATTTGACAAAGTCCCTCATGAGAGGCTTCTAGGAAAAGTAAAGAGTCATGGGATACGTGGCAATGTCCTTTCGTGGATTACAAACTGGCTAAAAGACAGGAAACAGAGAGTAGGATTAAATGGACAATTTTCTCAGTGGAAGGGAGTGGGCAGTGGAGTGCCTCAGGGATCTGTATTGGGACCCATACTTTTCAATATATTTATAAATGATCTGGAAAGAAATATGACGAGTGAGGTAATCAAATTTGCGGATGATGCAAAATTGTTTAGAGTAGTTAAATCACAAGCAGATTGTGATAAATTGCAGGAAGACCTTGTGAGACTGGAAAATTGGGCATCCAAATGGCAGATGAAATTTAATGTGGATAAGTGGAAGGTGATGCATATAGGGAAAAATAACCCATGCTATAGTTACATAATGTTAGGTTCCATATTAGGAGCTACCACCCAAGAAGGATCTAGGCTTCATAGTGGATAACACATTGAAATCATCGGCTCAGTGTGCTGCGGCAGTCAAAAAAGCAAACAGTATGTTGGGAATTATTAGAAAAGGAATGGTGAATAAAACGGAAAATGTCATAATGCCTCTGTATCGCTCCATGGTGAGACCGCACCTTGAATATTATGTACAATTCTGGTTGCCGCATCTCAAAAAAGATATAGTTGCAATGGAGAAGGTAGAGAAGGGCGACAAAATGATAAAGGGGATGGAATAGCTCTCCTATGAGGAAAGACTAAAGAGGTTAGGACTTTTCAGCTTGGAGAAGAGATGGCTGAGGGGGGATATGATAGAGATGTTTAAAATCATGAGAGGTCTAGAACGGGTTAATGTGAAACAGTTATTTACTCTTTCAGATAGTAGAAAGACTAGGGGGCACTCCATGAAGTTAGCATGTGGCACATTTAAAACTAATCGGAGAAAGTTCTTTTTCACTCAACGCACAATTTATCTCTGGAATTTGTTGCCAGAGGATGTGGTTAGTGCAGTTAGTGTAGCTGTGTTTAAAAAAGGATTGGATAAGTTCTTGGAGGAGAAGTCCATTACCTGCTATTAATTAAGTTCACTTAGAAAATAGCCACTGCTATTACTAGCAATGATAACATGGAATAGACTTAGTGTTTGGGTACTTGCCAGGTTCTTATGGCCTGGATTGGCCACTGTTGGAAACAGGATGCTGGGCTTGATGGACCCTTGGTCTGACCCAGTATGGCATGTTCTTATGTTCTGCTGCTTGGTATTGCCAGTGTAGCATTTGAAGTGGGCCCCGACCACAGGAAGCACTTCCAGGTACGGCTCCCTGGCCCCAGGAAAAGGAAGAGCAATGCTGCAGAGCACGGGAGCCTCAGCAAGCTGGTGCCGAAGGAGAGAGGAGACATCTGGAGCCACCACTAGTAAGGATGAATGCTGTTACAATGGAAGGGGAAAGAGAGGGGGCGTGCCCTGGCTTCTGTCCACCATAATAAACTCAGATATTTACCCAGAAAAATAATGAGTCACATTTCTCCACTGATTTTCTCCTGTTTTTTGTTCTTGTAATAATAAATCCTGATAAATTCCTTGGAAATTTTTTTTTAAAAACCCCAAAACAAAACAATAATAATGGTCCCTCCCTGTGCAGCATAAGATAATGAGGTCAGGGAGGCACTGCAGATTCTATTTGCAAACTGTTCTTCACATTTCATCTGTTGGGAGGGGTTAATAAACACATGGATAAGGAGCAGATGGGATATACTGTATCTGGGTTTTAGAAGGAGTTTGACAAAATCCCTCATGAGAGACTTCAGAGAAATAAAAAAGTCATGAGATAGGAGGCAATATCCTATCGAGGATTAAGAACTGTTAAAAGACAGGAAGCAGAGCGTAGGACTGCATGGTCAGTTCTCTTGATGGAGGAAGGTGCATAGTGAAGTGCCCCAGGGATCTCTACTAGAACCACTGGTTTTTGTTTTGTTTTGGTTTTTTTTTAACATATTTATGAATGATCTGGAAAAAAGAATAAGCGAAGCGATCAAATTTGCAGCGACACAAATTATTCCAAGCGGATTGTGAAAAATTGCTGGAGGACTTCGCAAGACTGGGAGACTTGGCATCAAATGGCAGGTGAAATTTGATGTGTACAAATCCCATATTAGGAATCACCACCCAGGAAAAGGATATGGGTGTCATCATGGTCAGCATGTTGAAATCCTTGGTTCAGTGTGCAGCCGTGCTCAAAAAAGCAAAACAGAATGTTAGGAATTATTAGGAAAGGGATGGAGAATAAAACAGAGAATATCATACTACCTCTATAGATTCCATGCTGCTTAGGCCCAGGGATAAGCAAAGGCTTTCCTCAAGTTTACCTGTTTAATATGGTTTATGGACTATTCTGCCAGGAACCTGTCCAAATCTTTTTTTTAAACCCAGCTATGCTAATTGCCTTTGCCACATCCTCTGGCAATGAATTCCAGAGCTTAACTGTGCGTTGAGTGAAAAAATATTTTCTCCAATTTGTTTTAAATGTGCTATTCAGTAACTTCATGGAGTGCCCGCTAGTCTTTGTACAGGGTGGCCCATAAAAAAGTAGCCTGCTTGCGTGGCACTGGTATTGGAGGCGGGCTACTTTTTCATGGGCCACCCTGTATATTTTGAAAGAGTAAACAACCATTTTGCATTTATCCATGCTACGCCACTTTTGATTTTATAGACCTCTATCATATCCTCACTCAGCTGTCTCTTCTACAAAATGAATTGCCCTAATCTCCTTTGCCATCCTCTGATAACAAATTTCCTAGCTAAAATGTGTTTAGAGTGAAAAAATACTTACTCCATTTTGCCTTATATCGGCTAACTGTTCATTTCATGGAGTGTCCCTAAGTCCTTGTACAATCTGAAAGTGTAAATAACTGCTCCCTATTTACATGCTCCACCCTACTCATAATTTTATAAACATCTACCATATCCTTTCTCGGTTACCTCTTCTCCAACCTGAAGAGTTCTCACCTGTTTAACCTTTCTTCATAAGGGAGCCATTCCATCCCCTTTATTAATTTTGTTGCCCTTCTCTATAACTTTTCTAAATCTTCTATATCCTTTGAAGATGCAGCAATCAGAACTGCACACAGTTCTCTAGGTGTGGCCACACCATGGAGCAATACCTACTATTTGGGACCCTGCCAGGTACTTGTTTACCTGGATTGGCCACTATTGGAAACAGGATACTGGGTCTGATGGACCCTTGGTCTGACCCAGTATGGCAATTTCTTATGTTTACCCAGCATTAAGCAAAAATTATTTACACAGGGTGGAACAGGATTTGCCTCTTATCTTCCTGACAAGTTTTATCAGTACCTCAGAATTCAGGAACAGAACAGCTCCTCACCATCACAGCATCAAGCCCGGCCTGCAGATCACCTCCCAGAGGCATGCAATGGGATCTTGGCTGGATGCAAGAGGTGGGAGGTTGAAGTGAGGAGTGAGGGTGGGCAGGAGTGGGTGTGGGGGAGGGGAGGGGAAACGGGATGGGGAAAGAGTTGGAGGAGGAGGAGGAGGACTGGGCTAGATGCAGGGGAGCAGAACAGAAATGGGCTGGGCTGGGGATGTGGAGTGGGTGCTGGGGACTGGGCTGAGTATAGGGTTAGGAAAACAGGCAATATAGTAGGGGTCTAGGCTGGGTGCAGTAGAACAGTGTGATGGGGAGAGGCATAAGGTGGTCTGAGCAGGGTGCAGTGGGGCATACATAGAGAGAGGTGTAGTTTGGGGGCTAGGGACAGGAGATGGGATTGTGAGAGATGAAGTCTGAAGGGAGGGCTGGGCTGGGTGCATGGGTGAGGGGATGGGGCCTGGAAAGGACTAGAAGAGGGAAGGGTAAGGAAGGGGACAGGAGAGCTGTGGACCTGGGCTAGGTGTAGTAGTACTATAGAGGATGGACAAAGGATTGGTAAATGGGCTGAGCTGTGGCACAGGCAGGGGAACAAGTGTGAGGAAGAAGCTGGATGGGGTGTGGTAAGGCAGAAGGTAGGAGAGGTGTGGTTTAGGGGGCTGGGTGCAGTGGACTAGGGACTGAGGGCAGCGTGGGGTGAAGCAGAGGGTGAGGGAGATGTGTGCTGGGTACAGGACAGGAGGGAAGGGGCAAAAAAGGTTGAGGGCAGGGTGGTGGGGGGACTTATACCTCCATCCATGGACCAGGAAGCCGGGGCACTGGTCTCCACAGGTAGTACAGGGCTGTCCTTGGTTAGGGTCCTTACCCTCTCCTGCCTGCAGAACAAAAAGACAGTCAGAAAAACCCAAGCCAGCCGAAAAAAAACCCCAAAAATCCCCATGTGTGACAGTTGGGGAGATCTGAGACAAGAAGCCTGAGCAACCTTCCCTGATACAGATCAGAAGAGACAGCTGATGTGAGTTTCCTCACAGCAGTTTCCCTGTCAGTGAAGCCCTGGCAGCGTGAGCTTCCTCACAGCAATTCCCCTTTGCAGTTCTGGCCCGCCCCGCTAACAGTGGGATATATTTTGTGATGTGAGACATTACCTCAGGGACTCTGCTGACACAGACATCCTCCAACAAACACCCACACACTGCACTGAGTAAAAGGGGGCAGGGAAGGTAAGGAAAGGAGAATGCAAAGGGAAGGAAACAGATCTGCAGAGACAGACTGGAGGGAGGGAGGGAGGGAGGAAGGAAGGGTGGGAGGAGGATATATAATGTAGATCCTCCTGGCTCACATTCCCAAAAGACAAGTCAGGACAGGAAAGTGTTCCTTTCATCATGAGCTAGTTAGTGCGGCCTTTCAAGCCGGCCCATGCAGAAACCTCCCCTCCCCCCCCCCCCCCCCCACCTCTCTCTCTCAAGCCCTGAGATATTAGTCTGAGATGTCATCTCCTCTAGAAAGGACTTCTGAAATGTGCGGAAGAGACTGCTGCTGAACTAATCCTCCAATCCTTACACCTCCCCCCAAGCCCAACACACCTCTACCATTCCTTACATCTGCCCCCCCTCCCCCCGCACCCAATGTTCTTCCTCCATTCCCTACAGCTTTCACCACGTCCGATGCTCCTCCACCATTCCCTAGAACCTCCCACCCGCAGCACTGCCACCATTTCCTACAGTTCTGCCCACATCCAACGCTCCTCCACATTCCCTACAGCTCTGTTCTGTCCACCATCCCCTACAGCTCTTTCCACATGCAGCACGCTTCCACCTTTCCGTACATCTGCCCCCATACCCAATGCTCCTCCACCATTCCCCACAGCTCTCCCCACTCGCAGTGCTCTTCTGACTTTCCCTGCAGCTCCCCCAGTACCTCGCACTTCTCCACCATTCCCTACAGCTCTTCCCACATCCAATGCTCCTCCCAATGTTCCTTCAGCCCTGATCAGGTGTGCCATGGAAAGGTCACCAGTGCCTGATGCTCAGATCCAGACCAGCCCCTGGGCTCTGCTCTCAGTGCCTCACAGCAACACCAGCGGTGGCTCTTAAACGTGTAGGAGCTCCTTTCTGAGATCATGTGCAATCATGCATGCCTCATCTTCTCTGCTACAGCATGAGTCCTGGAGAGTGGTAATTAATGAACTGCATACAGGGGACAGGCAGCTGGGCCTCGCTTTTTATGTTTTATTAGATTGCTGTAAGCAAATTTTCTGTACTCTGCATTGGACAGCATTGCTGAGAGACTGTATAATATAAATCCTATAAATAAATAAATATATAAATACATTTTCTCATCTGACAGCGTAGAGTCAGGCCTGATCTGTAGCTGATAATTAAAGAATTCACGGTGCATGTAGACTGAGTTGGCGCCAATTGTCATTACATTCTCCTCTCTCTCTCTCCATCCTTCAGTCTTCTTCTGTCCGCTGCTGTGAACCGTTGGGTCTGATCTCTCTCCCTACTATGACCAAGTCTGATGCACATTCTAAAAAAGGCTGCTCCTGGTAGGACTTCCTTGCTTGATGCCGAAGCTTGCTGCCAAATCCTTGCCACTCAAACCCAGAGAGAGACCCCTGTGGGGCATTCTCACAGTGCTGACAGAGCATGACCACCATTCGAAAGTACCTAAACATCCTGTGCCAATGGAACTCCCCATGCTCGTTGCACCATCCAAAGCACTGAAGCACGTCGTGACCTCCAAGACACCGAAGGGCTCTGCTTCTTCTAAGGCATCGAAGGACTCAGCGCCATCTAAGGCTCCAAAGTTTTCCAGTCCCAGACCTTTCTGATCCTTTTGTTCAGGATCGTTGGGAGGCCTTCATGAAAGGGTACCTCACAGATATGCGCCCCTCAGGGCAACCTCTGTCTCCTTCACCATTTTGTGAAGGAGACAGAGGTTGGGCAGCGGTCACTTGCTCCTCCTTGATCTTGTCCCAGGTCTGTGGACTCCTTGGACTCCTTATATTCACTGGTCTACTTGTCCATTCCATATTTGTTGGATCATTCCTCCCCTCTTTTTCCGGATGCTTCTGGGGGCACAACACCACCTGATGACTCCACCTATTCCATCTTCCTCACCAAGCTTGCTGAGGCAAACTGTTTCAACCTTTTGGGCAATGATGCTGCCCCAAAGTCCTATGAGGGTGTTTTCCAATTTCTCCAACCGCCCAAACATGCCCATGCTTTGATGGTGCATGATGCTCTTCAGGATGCTCAGCTTAAGCTCTGGATTACTCCTTTCATTATTCCAGCGGTGTTGAAGTCGGCTGACTCCAAATATAAAGTGCAGCCCTGGCCAGGCCATGCCCATGGCCAGATCCCATCCGACTCCATCACTGTGGAAACTACTCTCCTTCGCGCTAAGCGCTCTAGATCTTGAGCCTTGGCACCACTAGGGAAGGATCCTAATTTCATTAATACTTTTGGCAGGAAAGTTTTCCACTCTGCCTCCTTTATTTTGAGGATTGCGCTTACCAGCTCCAGATGGCACAATATTTGTGCTCATTTCTTACAAAGTAACAGGATGTCTCTTCTTAGCTCCCTACTGATGTCCCAGAGGTGCGACAGTTGTTGGCGGATGCCCATGACTGTACAAAACATGTTTGACTCCACCTCCTGGGCTTCCGCTACAGCTATTGCCACTGGCCTCCTTGCCTGGCTCCATGCTTCCGGCCTACAGGAAGATGTGCACAAGAAGTTAGCGGATGCCCCTTGTACAGGTGACACTCTCTTTGCTGACAAAGTAAAAGATGCAGTCACACACCTGAAAGATCATGCTTTGGCTATGCATTTCCTCTCTCAGCTATATTCCTCTCAGCAATGACAGAAGCCTTCCCCTTATGGTTACAACCATCACCCTTACTTCCCTGCTCAGCAACGCCCATTCCCTCTGGCCTACTCTCATTAACACCCTGGACAGTCTTCTCAGTACACCTCTCCTGCAGCCCCACCTTGTTAGCAGTCACAGACTCATACTTGTTCTCAGGATACGTCCCAGTGACAAGGACAGCAGTCCTCCTTGCCACTTTTATCTAATTTTTGATGGATTCCCTCTGCCTCCAAACCAGTTTCCCTTCCATTCTGGTGGGGGGGGGGGGGGGGGGAGGGGTCTTCAACTGTTTTTGGAGGCATGGACTCACATCACTTCAGACACCTGAGTTCTGAGTATAGTGGCCAAAGGCTACTATCTGGACTTCCACGCATGTCCTCCTTCTTGCCCATCACAGGCCCTTCTCCTATCCTCCAGACCAACTTCCCATTCTCCACAGGGAACTTCAACATCTTCTCTCCCTCTGAGCAGTGGAACCTGTTCCCTTTCATTCTGAGGTCAAGGATTTTACGTCTTAATTCCCAAAAAGACAGGGAATCTCCATCCTATCGACCTCAAGGAGCTCAATCTCTTCTTCACAGAGAGCAGTTCCGCATAACGTCACTTGCGACAATACTTCCCCTACTAAGGAGGTGGGACTGGCTAACATCATTGGATCTGAAGGATGCGTACACTCAAATCCTCATCCACCCATCTCATCAATAGTATCTCTGTTTTGTGGTCCAGGATCTTCACTTCCAGTTCCGGGCCCTGCCGTTCAACCTCTCTACTGCTCCTTGAGTATTCACCAAGTGTCTGGTGGTGGTGGCAGTCTATCTCCAGCTCTTGGCCATCCTTGCCTTCCCATATCTGGATGATTGGTTTGTGGCAAGCTCTTCCACCGCCCTGGCCTCCAGTCAATCTTCTCAAGTTGTCTGCACCATGCATCACTTGGGCTTCCTAGTCAACTATCAGAAATCTTGGCTGGTGCCATCCCAGCATCTGGAGTTCATCGAAGCTATACTGGATATGAACTCCTGCTGTGCCTTTCTGCTTCCCCAGAGGGGACAGGCCCTCAAAAGCATGCTGCTTCTCCTTCACAGTTGCCCCTAGTTGATGGCCAGACTTCTCCTTTGTTTCTTTGGCCACATGGTCTCCATGATTGCTGTTGTCTCTCTCACATGCCTTTTCATGCTCCCACTGCAATGGCACCTCTGGTTCCATTGGAACCAGAGAGAATATCCTCATTCTTCTTGGATTCCCTTGCCCAGCCACCTTTTCTGGGACCTGCAACTCTGGCTCATGGATCAGTTTCTGTATGCTGGGCGGACCATTCATGCACTGCCAATAGACCTCATTCTGATGAGGATCCATCTCTCCTCACCTGGGGCGCTCATCTTCTCCATCTGACAACACAGGGTTCCAGGACCCCCCTGGAATGCAGACTTCACATTAATCTGCTGGAACTCTGCGCTGTGTATCTGGCCCTGTGCATATTCAAACCCTGGCTCCTCTTCAAGTTGGTATAAGTCCACCTTGACAATGTAGTAGCAATGTACTACCTCAACAAACAGGGGGGCACCATTTCTCTTTGCCTTTGTACCAAGGATCTCCAGATCTGGTGCTGGGCCCTTCATCGCAATGTCCGGCTGTCCGCCATCCTCCTGCCAGGCAAGGAGAATCTTTTGGTGGATGCCCTCAGCTGTGGGTTGCTCCCCCATGAATGATCTCTCCATCCCGAGGTCCTTCACAATCTCCTCCAGCTTTGGGGCACTCCAAGTGTGGATCTCTTTAATTCAACAGCCAACTTCAAACTTCCTTGCTTCTTCTCAAAGCTTCTGTCTGACCTAGCGATTGCCCAGGATGCCTTTGCTATCCCCTGGATGGATCTGCTTCTCTACACCTTCCTGCCCTTCCTGCTGATCACAAGGGCTCTCCTCAAGGTCTGCACCAACTACTCGAGGATCATGTAATTGCTCTGGCTTGGGCTCCCCAGGAGTGGTTACCTTGGCTTCATCATCTAACTATTTTGCCTCAGGTTCCACTTCCTCTGCAACTGGATCTCCTCACTCAACTTGGAGAATCTTTGCTTCATCCACAGCCAGCATGCCTGACTCTCACTACCTGGCTGCTGCAGAGTTGCTGACACCTCCCTCCTCTATGCCTGCTGATGTCCAGACCATCCTGCTTGCGGCCTGAAAAATCATCCATCATGCATTCATATGCCAGCAAATAGACTCACTTCACCATCTGGTTTTCTGACCATTGCTTCCAAGTAACCACTTGTTCCTCGCACCACCTCCTCCGATATATGCTTCTTCTCTCCGACACAGGTCTTCAAACTTCATGTCAAGGTCCATCTTCAGTTATCGCAACCTTTCATGTCCTTGTTCAGGGCCGTCTAATCTCCAACCTTCCACTAGTGTCACAATTCATGAAGGGGCTTTACAACACTAAACCACCTAGACCACTTCTGCCGACACAATGGAACCTCACATTCATATTGGATTGTCTCACCACAGCGCCTTTCGAACCTTTCAAGTCAGCGCTTCTGCATCTCCTTACTTGGAAGGTGGCATTCTTGATGGCAGTTATTGTTGTGTCCGTCGGTTCCCGATGCCCTCTCTCCGCCCTGCTTACCTCTTTGGCGCCTCCCTCTTCGTCTGCAGGAAGATTGGCTGCCGCGGCGTCCTTCTGCCGAGGCCCTCCGGCGTCCCCAGACCGGCTAGACGCTGCAAACCGCCATGTTTCCTGGAGGCCTAGGGGCACGCGCACAGCGCGGCCCTGACTGAAGTTCCAGCGATGGCGCGAACCTCGGGGGCGTCCCCCGAAGATGATGTCACCCGCGACGGATATATAAGGTCTTGGAATTTGCTAACACATCGAGTTAGCAAGGAACGATTACGGACTCGCTTCGACTTTCCAAGCTACTCTGCCTCCTCGAACTTACTAAGGGTTACACTATCTAAGCTACTCTGCCTCCTTGGACTTACTAGGGGTACCCGCTCCTCAGGGGCCTTGCTCTCTCCTTTGTTTTTCAGGTGACAGTCTAGAACCGGTACTCGCTCCTCGAGGGCCCTCGTTCCCAGACTTACTCGGTACTCTCTTCTGCCTGGAAGTCATCACTGCTATCTACATCAGTGAGTTACCATCGCTCTCTCAGAACTTTCCCTGGAACCAGGTACTCACTCCTCGAGGGCCTATACTTTCCAGCTCCTGGGCTTCTATGAGACATTGTGTGAGTGTTACCATCTGGTTCAGTTCATGAACTCTGCATACCCTGCCTACTCACTATATTTCAGTTTATGTACAGCTCAGCCTCCAGGGATCGCTGTTCCAGTATCTGAGGGACTGCAGCCCAGCTGGGCATTCCAGCTCACCACTGCCACCTCTGGTGGTTCAGTATACTGTCTAATAAAAGAACTAGTGTGTGTCTGTCTCCATACTCTGAGCCTGACCAGTGGTCCCTCTCGGGATCTTCCCTTCCGGGGGCGTGGTCATCTGCCACTGTTCCAAAGATCCACCCACAACTCTCCTAAATAACAACAGATTGCTAATCCCAAGCAGACTGTTAACTCTGAACTGAACAGTTACCTCAGCTTGCCTCATCAGTGAGCTCCAGGCACTTGTGACCTACCCTCTGGATATGCAGTTTTTCCAGATAAAATGATGCTCCAGACTCACCCGAAGTTTCTTCCCAAAGTTGGCTCCTAGTTCCATCTCAACTAGGCAGTCATACTTCCGACGTTCTACCTCTGGCTGATGCTCGTCTACATACCTTGGATTGTGTGTGTGCTCGCCATATCTACCTCCATCATACCCAGTCCTCAAGGTCATATTCTCAATGCTTTGTGGCCTATGACCACAGCAGGTCTGGTTGTCTGGACCAGAAGCAAACCATCTCAAGATAGCTGACCAGCTGCATCTATTTTTGCTACTCCTCCCAGGGCTTGGAATCTCCTGGCCGAGTCACAGTTCACCAAGTCCACTCTTGGGCTACTACTGCTGCCTTTCTCAACTCTGCTCCACTTCTTGATAACTATAAGGCTGATACATGGACTTCTGTCCACACTTTCACCCGCCACTTCTGCCTAGATAGCGCTTCCTCTTCTGGTTCTCGCTTTGGCTCTATGATCCTCCGCACCCTATCCTGACTTTGTTCTTGTTTTGCTCCTGTCTGCGCCTTCTGCGACTGCTTGTGGTCTTTGCATGGGCTGCTTTCTACTTCTCTTCTCAGCTGGAAAGTACCATCAGTGTGAGTGTTGTCCTGCCCGTCCATGGAAAAAGTGGAGTTGCTCACCTGTAACAGGTGTTTTCTATGGACAGCGGGACAATCAATCACATGTTCCCTCCCTCCTCCCCAAAACAACAAAATAAACATTTCTAATGCCAAGGGGTCCCTCATGTTGCCTTGTTGTTGTTGGCATGTTGTTGTTCTCCGTTTTCTTCTCTGGTCTTGAACTGACTGAAGGGTGCGGAGAGAGAGAAGAACATGTAACAGCAATTGGTGCCTACTCAATGCACACGCGCCTAGAATTATGTACAGATCAGGCCTGAGTTGATGCTGAAATCCCATCAGTATGATCGATTGTTGTGCTGTCCATGGAAAACACCTGTTACAAGTGAGCAACATTGCTTTATGCTGCATACACAGTGCACACAGCAGCTTCTTCCTCCTCCTTCTAGCCTCCATCTTATCCCAGGCTGAGTGAGATGAGCACCAAGCACTGGATGTGGCTCACTCCGAGTACGGGAAGCAGCAACAGTGGAGGAGCTCTGGCAGCCACAAACGGCTGCCCGCACCACACCGACTTCTCCCTACCTCCTGCCCTTGTGTACAGAGAGAGCTGATCTGCTGTGATGGGTTCTTGTGTGTCTGCATCCCCTCTATCTCTTTAAGATTTGGTAGAAGGACTGCTGGGACTTTCAGTAGGGGTGTGCAGCCAAACAAATGTGTTTCATTTTGTTTTGAGGTTTGTTTTCTGTTTTGTTTTATATCATTGCATTTTAGTGCACACAAAATTATTTTAGTACGCATTCAAATTCATTTAGTGTGCACAAATTTGATTTAGTGCGCTCTAAAAAAAAAATAGCATCCCCTGGCATCATCATCACCTTCCATCCCCCTCCATCCGTATCCCCCCCACCCCCACATCAGCACCTTCCTTCCCCCCTCCCCCACACCCCATCATCACAAATTCAGCCGAAAGATGTCTGAGCAGCCCTTATCTAGTGCTGCTTTTATCTCTTCTGCTGGCTTGCCTCTGCAGTCAGAATTGCACGGGGGCCCACAGGTCTGGCAAGCCCTCAGGACCTATGCAGTTTCTATTGCAGAGGAAAACCAGCAGAGGGGGAAGCAGGAGCAGTAGCAGATAAGCACTGATTTCCGACCCCCCCCCCCCCCCCTTCTGTTGTGGGGAGGAAATCCTGCAGGCCAGGCGGTAAAGTAATAATGAAGACTGCATCCCAGGCACGGCAGCTGAAAAACACTGCCCTGAGTATTACAAGCCATCTCCCCTAAAGGGGCTCCATAGGGCCTGTCTCCCACTGGGATTTCAGAGGAGAAATAAAATTCCAGGGTAGAAGTTCCTGGGAATGTTATACAGGACAGAAAAGATATTGGTGAGCTACTGTACTGGGAAGTGCCAAAGGAATGGGCAATCTACCTAGGAAAATCTCCAGAGTCAAAGACTGAGCCCAACTCCCATCAGCCCGAGACTCCAAGAAAGAAAGAGCAAAGGACTGCAGAGGAATGGCAGCTGTAATCCTAACACATACTGGGAGGGTGGTGGAGAGTACCTGTCCCAAAGAGCTGACCTGTTTGAAGGACAGCTGGAAAGATACTGTGATTTTTGTGTTGTGGAATTTTGTTACAGTGTTGGTGCACTGTCCTGTGTGTGCGCTGTTTCTTTTGGACTCGTGTTTTGCTACCAGTTTCCTTCACTAAAGACCTTATTTTGAACAACAGCTTGGAGCATGAAGAGTTTTGTTACTGAACTGGTGAGCAGGGCAAACCCCAAGAGCCTTGTTCCCGCTTCCCCGTGTGGAAAACCTGGGATATAGTCATGGGGGCCTTGCATGGTCCGTGACCCTCACCCATGTACCCCCATGCCCAAGAGCTGACCAAGCTGGGGCTTACAGGAGGATTTAAGGACATATTGTAAGCCATACAGAAAAAGAAGATTCACACACCACTCCTGAGAAAGGGAAATGTAGGAAAACATCAAAGTGCAGATTCTTTTTCGTAGATGGCTGTGCTGCAGGGGCAGTGCAGACGGCCTCGAACTATGATACCTCAGCTCATGAGACTGCACATTTCATTTAGGGGGTAATTTTGTAGCATTGCGCCTAAATTACACAGCAAATGTGCATGTAAGCTACACCAATTTTTGAAACGGACTTTCATGCATAAGTCCCCTTACAAATGATATCCTGGCAAATTTACACCTATTATTTGGTGCAAATCCATTTCTCAGGAAGATTTATGTGCGTATGTTTGAAAATCCAAAAGTACCTGCAGAAGTACAAAGTCCTTCCCAGCTCCGTCCCTGGGAACAGGGGCGGCTCAAGGCAAACACCCTTTTGGTGATTTACAATGCTGCGGAAAGCGGAGGGGGGGGGAGCAGGGTTCCCAGAGGAGGCTGGCCAACCCCGCCACACTCCTAGAAGCCCTACCACATGACTCCCAGCCTTCCCCAGCCTCGGCCCCTGGGAATGTGGGAGACAAGTGAATTGTGGGAATCTGTGTGTGGCGCACTCTCTTAGGGCCGGTGCAAGGGTATTAAGACACTCTAGGCAAAGCTTACAAGCCTTTTGTCTCCTCTTCCCTCCCCACACAATTAAAAATTATATATATATTTTTTTCATTTTAAAATTTATTAACTCCTTCCCAAACATTAAAATGGAAGATTTTGTATGGAAAAGGGATATTCAAAGTGCAATCTTCTGAAGTAAAAATATCACTGCAACTAGTATATTATATTTACATGCACTGCAAAAAAAGGCACTTGGATCCCATAAGGTATTAGGCCTGTCATAAAGTGCACTGAATGTGGATATGGCTCACAGAAAGCCAGGAATATAAACTGAACTACAATTACAATAGAATAAATCTTCCATCCTGTATCTGACAGTACGCAAACAGCAATAACCCTACCTATGAAAAAGTAACACTGCAAGTGTTACACCAAGCTCTAAAATACCAATACACCTGCTATAAGGAAAACAGAACAAGTCAGGCTGTTGTAAATCCTTAAAACAGAAACTGCATGCTAGCAGAATACGTAACCTCAGTCACACATGCAGAACAGGCAGGCTCTCACCAAATAAGGAATAAAGAGACCATAAAATATAAATAAAACTGTGCAGACAAAAACTGTACTGGAAATCGCAAGAAGCCAGACTTTGTGTGCAGTGTATACATCAAATACAATCAAGAACAACCATACCGAAAAAATAATGTCAGATCAGCTGATGAATAGAACACCAAATAATTAAAACCACATATAAAAATGTTTGAAAACTTACCAATAAGATATTTCAAAACTGCAGGCACATCACATGCAATAATTAAAACTAATAAGCATTAAAAAAAAAGAATCCCCCATTCGCCATACTTGGGAACTTTAGATTTCCAGTCACCCTGAGATTGTCATAGATCGGAAGGGAGCACACAAACTTTAGTCTTTATCTCTCACAGGCAGTTTCCTACCTGCTAATTTCTTACTCTGTCTGTCACACATGCACATGCAAGCAATCCCTCATACACACACACACACACACACACACACATATACACACTCTATCTCTCACATACACATACACACACACACACACATATACATGCTCTCTCACATACACATAGACACACTCTCTCACGCATGCACATGCAAGCAATCCCTCATACACACATACACACACACACATACACACTCTATCTCTCACATACACACACACATATACACACTCTATCTCTCACATAAACATACACACACACATATATACACACTCTATCTCTCAATACACACACACACATACACATATACACACCCTATCTCTCACATTCACATACACACACACATATACATGCTCTATCTCTCACATAAACATACACACACACACATATACATGCTCTATCTCTCACATACACATAGACACACTCTCTCACGCATGCACATGCAAGCAATCCCTCATACACACATACACACACACACACATATACACACTCTATCTCTCTCACTCACACACACACACACACATATATACATGCTCTCTCACATACACATAGACACACTCTCTCACGCATGCACATGCGAGCAATCCCTCATACACACATACACACACATATAAACACATACACATACACACATACTCTCACTCACACACAGGCACCCTGGACCTTTCACAACTCCCTTTTCTTCAGCTTCGGGGAAACCAGCGATCCAACAAGTCCTCTTCTTGAGCTGCAGGAGGAATGCCACTGGTGACCCAGCAGGGCCTCTCTTGCCACGGGATATTCCCAATGCTGGTGGGGGAGTCGACACCCCACCAGCACATCTTTTGTGTGGGACCTTCCCCCTCCATGCTGGCGGCAGCAGTCATCCTGCCAAACTCACTGACTTTAGAATATGAGGCAGGGTGAGGTGGCTGCTGTGGCAGGAGTGGTTTTTATTATTATTTTTTGGGGGGGGGGGGGGTAGAGAAACACTTTCTGCCACTCCCAAAATTTGCCACCTGAAGCGGCCGCCTCACCCTGCCTCATTGTAGAACCGCCTCTGCCCAGGAATGCCTCTGCTCAATCTGGGTAGACTTCCGCCCATACAGGACATAACCGCATTGGGCAGTCAAGGTCCCAAAAGGCCATTTTTGCACAGAAAATACTGTTTTTAGCTGCAGCAGTCCCTTTGAAAACTACCCTCCTATTGTGTAGGTTTATTACATGCGAGTGAATTCTCGATGTGCATTTTTCCCAGAGCTGACAGAAAAAAAAAAAAATCAAAGAATTGCCATAAAAGAACAAGCCATAGAAACTACATGAAAACCCTCCTCCTGAGCTAAGGGTGGGTGGGGGAAGGCGTTTTGACTGAAAGAGGAATGTGTGTCGAGAAGGCATCAAAAGACAGTTTTACCAAGCAGATGGATCCTTACCACAAATGACAAGGGGTGGTCAAAAAAACCTTAAGGCGCCTGGTTTTCAGAGCAGAGGGAAAACGAGCCAGGCAGGATGGAAGGGCCTGCATTTTTTTTCTCTCTCCCCCTGTATCCTGCCTGGGTCTTGGCCTTGTGGCTGAGAAGGGAGGGGGGTTCTTCCTAGCTGAATAAAAGCTGGTTAGGAGGCATGGACTCAGCTTAGCTAGAATCACTGAGAATCCATGCAATCTATAATCACTGAGCAGTGAGCAAGCCGTGAAATTAGCGGAGCTATAATCCCCGGCAATGGGACTCCACCCTCCCCTGCAACAAAGGAGGAGGCAGTAGGACTTTAGCCATGCAGCAGGGGAACCTCGGTCCAGGAGGTGGGTGCAGGGCCGATTGGGAGGTGGAATCGGTTCCCCCCAGGAAGAGCACAGATCCAGTGGCTGAATGGGGAGTGACATTTGGTCCCCTAGGAGGCTGCAGACGCAGCGGTTAATCGGGAGGCAGCACTGGGCCTCCAGGAGGGCGGGGACACAGCAGCTGATGGGGAGGTGGAGTTTGGTCCTCAAGATGGCATGGACCCAACAGTAAAGCAGAGAGGAGGTGGAGCCTCGGTCCCTCATCCCCCCCCTCCACAGGAGGGGTGTGGCGCCCAACAGAAGAGAGGAGGTGGAGCAAAGAGATAGGAGCAGCAGTCTGGATGCAACAGATCCCCCTCTTATGACTGGCAGTACCCACTGGCTCAGTTGCATTTCTACACATTGGTGAGACTCGGGGTACAGTGGGAAGGGAAAAAAAGGAGGAAGGTAATTGTAATGAACCCAAGGAAATGCAAGATGTTCTTTCTTTTCCATTTGGCGATACCTTGTGGGGGACTAATTCCCGCCGAGTAATTAAATGCACTGCTTGATATTTTATAGAAAAGTACAGTTGCGTAACCTAATCAAAAGATGTAGCTAACCTTCGCCTGGAAGCATTGGCAGGCCAAGGTGCCCGGTGATGTCCCCAGGCCAAGGGCTTAAAGAAAGCAAAGTCTTTCAGCGTGCTTCCCACCACTCATCATGATAGACTCCCCGGTGGCCCATGGGGCAAGTTCACATTTCTTCACCCTACCTCCTCGGCTTTAAATATTTAAAAAGTGACTGCATCAAAGCCTTGCTCTTCCCACCCCAGCATTCAAACTCCTCCATTGTCCAAATTCCTCCCTGGGGATTGTTCCCCCCCCCAACTTACCCCAGAAGTGATGGAGCTGAAAGGGGGACAGGGGCAATCCCTACGCCTGCTGCGGACCTGGCTTTTGCCATGGCACACCACTGGCGCTGGCTGACCCATGGGACAAAGGGGAGCCACGGGTGGACCGCTGGCATTTCGTAACACAACGATGGCGGAGCAGGCCTGATTGGGGATCGCTTCTGCCTCCCTTTCAGCTCCCTCGCTTCCGAGATAAGCTGGGGAGGGATTTAGAGGGGCAGGAACTTGGACTTAAGGGGCGTGGGTGGAGGCCGGGCAAGGTGGAGTTTAATGAAAGTATTTTTTTATACTGGTTCCGGGGTAGCACGGGCGCTTTGCTCCCAGAAGCCACGGGGGATTTTATCAGCGGGGACGGGAGGCTCAGCCGTAGCCCTGAGATGGTGGGGGCGGGGCTCCACCATCACGCAGTGCCACGGCAGGGGACGCATGAGTTTCCGGGCTGAGGCCACACGGGGACATTTCTTGCCGGATTTATTAAACTGCAGGACTGAGATGTCTCACTTTCCGAAAGAAACTGAAGACCTGGCTTTTTTTTCCCAGAAATTGGATGAATTTGAAGTTGGTGGGGTGTTTTGTGGGTTGGTGTGGATGATTTGCTGCTCGTTCTGTTTTGATTGATTTAGGAGGGGTAAATGTTTTTATTGTTGAAGGGGAGGTTGTTTTTTTTTTTTTAAATATAGCTGTCACTGAATTTTTTGTTATTGTTGTACACGCCTGTGAATGAACTTCTGATCAGGAAGGCGGCATAGAATAATTTTTAAAGAAATAACTGAACAAATGAGGTACTGCAGTTTAGTAAATCCCACGGGAAATAACTCACCGTAAAATAGTACAAGAACATGCTGTGTGTCGTGAGTTAGTAATAGGCCCCCTTGGGGCATAGAAGTAACTACTGTAGCTTTCCTTGTATTCGTATTTGGAAAGGTGAGTGATTAATCCAAAATCCAACTATTTTGGGGGCAATTCTGAATAGCTCATGGGGGGGGGGGGGTGAGGATGACAGGGAGAGAGTGAACCGAGGATCACTGGGTGGGGGGGAAGAGAACAAATCAACTGGGGATTGGGGAGAAAGTGAGTGAATCAGGGGAAATGGGGGAGTGAGTGAGTGAACTGGAGATGTGTGTGGGGGGGTGAACCAGGGTGAGAGGTTCATGGTGTGGAGGGAGGGAGTGAAACATGGTGAATGGGGGGGGGGGGGGTAATAAACTAGGGTGACCAAAGGGTTCATGGTGAGGAGAAAGGGAACCAGAGTGAGTGAGGGGATAAGGTAGGGGGAGGAAGTGAAAGAGGGAGAATGATCAGGGAGAGGGGAAGTGAGTAAACCAGGGGAACCAGGGGAGTAAGTACGTGAACCGGGATAAGTGAGGGGTTCGTGGTGTGGGGGAGGGCAGGGTAATGAACCTGGTTAAGTGAGGGGTACCAGGGTAAGGGAGGGGTTTGTGGGGTGGAATAGGGAACCAGAATGAGTGAGGGAATCGAGTGGGGGAGGAAGTGAAAGAGGGAGAGGAAAGTGATCAAAAGGGCTTTGGAAGGGGGGGTTAAGAGGGCATGGGGATGTGATTCTACTACCACACATCTCAATTTCAGTTACACACTTCCTACAACTCACAGTATTTCCCCCTCACTGGACGGATTTTTACTACTAGACCACTTTTTGGGTTACTAATAGGTCTTGCAACAGCCTAATGTAGTCAGAGGAATAATCAGGGGAGTATCCATTTATGGACCGTTCTCCCACTGGCGGAGCTGTAATGAATACCCCTGATCCTGAGGTTTTATAGCAGAGCTCTGCAATAGGCTCTAGAGGGCAATATTATTTGGAAGCCAGAAAGAGATTTTCCTAAGTTGGATTTTGGGCCTACCTGGAGCCTCAGAAACCCTCCAAGACCCCTCCAGAATAAGCCAAAGGGGCTCCGCTGCTGAACTCTCCCTACGAGGTGCAGAGTGGCTGCTCTGGGACTGATTTTTGGGATTTTGAACCTTTATTTAGAGGATCCTTGTTGAAGGCCTGGGCCTTTCCAAAGCCCAGGAAATGGGGATCCCTGGGCTGAAGATGCCCAGTGTTTAGGGGAGATCTGCCCAACAAAGTTGGTGACCCGTTGCAGCGGATTCCTGCAGTTATTTAAGTTGGGGAAGGAGGTTTGTTTTCCAACATCTGGGAGGAAGTGTTTTTCTGCCCCTCTTCCTACCGATCAAGGGGACTGACAAGAACTGCAGGCCACAAGGATTCCTACCACCAGGGATCCCACCAGAAGATTAATCTACTGACTGTGAGCAAAAGATCTACATTCAAGGGAGGTCACCCATCTGGCACCCACAAAGAGCCCTAAGGGATAGAGGCACTAACTCTGTGCCAAGATAGATTTTTGTGCCATTGGGAGGGGTTTCTTGACTACCCAAGGGGGCCTAACCCAGAGAGACCGCTGCACAATCTAATCCAGAAGTGTGGATGGATTCCTGGCCTAATAAAGACCAATGCACAGGCAGAGGAGAAAAGATCTGTAATGCTGAGAGAAACTGCGGAGACTGTGGGGTGTGATTTATCATATTTCATTGTGACATTCAACGAAACTGTGTCGGTAAAGCATTATTTTGGACACTGCCTACATGATCCGAGTGTGGTCTGGCAACAACACACAACTCACAGCAGAATGAGGGAGCTCCATCACAGCCCCCTAGTCACCCCGTACTGGGACCGGAGAGGACTCCTTTCCATCCCCAGTCCGAAGGACGTACACTTTGGGATGAGAGGAGAAGTGAAAGTTAGCCAAGGTCCCTGCCTCGAAGAATTTACAGATAACTTTATGCCCCCCTCTGTACCCGACTTGTACCTTAAGGAGGGGTTACATCTCTATCTGTAGATAGATATATATGGGCTTCCTGCAGCAATCCCTCACAAATGAGAATGATTTTCTACCGTGATTGTCCTGTCTGTGGATCCACAGAGGACTGATGAGGCTGATCTGAGATGGACAAACTCCATCACAACTCCAGCACATGCTTCCAAAGAGGACGGGAGGCGCTGGGCTGTTGTTGGCTTGATCTGCAGCATGCGGTCTCTGCTGCTTCTGCTTTGCCAACTCCAGTTGCTGTCATAAGATTTCAAAGTGCTGAGACCCTTCTTGATACTGATTAACCTCCGGCTTGTCTCTCATGGTTTCTGGAACACTCTGTTTTATGAGGAGAAGATGGGTATCTGAGCAATGTGGGCTTTATCTCTGGTGCTGTCTCACTGGCCAGAACTGTCTCAGGTTGTGAATAGTCTTTTCTCTGTTCCCACTTGAAAGAGGAAATAAGATTTCTTGATCTTTCTGGTGAGATCACATGGACTCTACAGTCCATCCTTCCTCCATGTCCTGCAGCATTTCTATCTTCTGCTGGTTTCTGTTCCTGGCTTGGAACGCCCTATTTCTGGTTTCCAGCAGCCCTCTTTGTACAGTCCTGGCCCTCCCTTCAACACAGGGTTCCACCCCCAGGGCCCTTCTAATTCCTAATCTGAAACCTTCGTTTCTCTACTTAACTATCTTTTACCCTCGAGGCTGCTCTTGGATACAGCCAGTACTCCTGTTTAGGATCTAATCCCTGCTCCTCCCAGCCATTTATAGTGCAGGGTTTAGATCCTGTCACATACTTTCCCCTTCTGAGAAATATTGCCATACATTCGGCCATTCCTAGTTAGGAAGTTGGTATCCTAGTGGCTAGTACCCTCCTGGTGACGAGTCCCAAAATCCTATGCCAGGAGTGAGTGGTACCAGCATGCACTTTGTGAGCTGTTGTGTCTTCATAACATATATTCACTATAGGGGGCGTGTTCTTTGACTAAGGTACATAACCTGCCCTGTAGATAATACTTCAACAATTCTATTGCTTATTTTATTGCTAGACGTTCATTCTTCATCACTAAATAAGCTTCTTTTTCTGAAGAACAATCTTCTACTTAGAAGATTTTTTTTTTTAATCCCCTACCTGTTGGGAGAGAACGGCTCTTAGTTTGATTTCTGAGGTATCCGTCTAAGGCAAGAATGAGCAATTCCGGTCCTCGAGGGCCGCAAACCTGTCGGGTTTTCAGGATACCCCTCATGAATATGCACGAAAGAGATTTGCATACAGCTGAGGCAGAGTGCATACAAATCTCTTTCGTGCATATTCATGAGGGATATCCTGAAAACCCGACTGCTTTGTGGCCCTCGAGGACTGGAATGGCCCACCCTTGGTCGAGGGGATAAATGTACAGCTGAAGTCTACACTATAGAAAGGCTCCTAATAGAGGTCTTCTCTTGAGCTCCGAGAAGGCCTGTTCATAGATCGACAGTCCACGTGACCTGATTTCGGGCCATCTTTTTTTTTTTTTTTTTTTGTAACTATTAAATTTAATAGGAAGACAGACTAGAACAGAATACAATAGAGAAATGAAACACCTCTGTAAGTCAGAAAGGAATATCAAAGTACAGTGCAGAACACAGGATTTGCAATAGAATGGTTTAAATGAAAACAACAGAATACATACAACTCTATTCACCACAGGAATTACAACTTAGGCATACAAGTCAGGTAATTAAATTCTAATACAGATAGCCACATAAGTAAAAAAAATATATAATATATGCAAGGTCTGTTCTCTCCCACTATAAGACCAAAACTTGTCCCACATTCTGTCATATTTGTCCAAATAAGATTTGCAATAACTATGAGAGTTTTTTTTTCTATCAAAGCAATCTCAAATATTTGCTTGCAACAGAGAGCCATGAAGGGAGGTTGTTTCCACAAAGTAGCAGTTGTAGACTTGGCTGCATGGGCAAGTTCATTTGCCAGTTGGAACGTGGAAGAGGGCAGGGGAGGATCCTTCCGGAACGCCAATAAGCATTTTTCAGGTCTCAAAGTAATGGCTTTACTGAAGGTCACTGATATTTAGGATTCTATATGTTTCCAGAATACAGGACCGTTCCACATGTACGTATGACCCGTTCAAATCCCAGCCCCACCAATAGGGTCTAGTAGATGTATGAGAACATTTTGCATAGAACTCTGAGCATCTGTAAGTATGTCGGACCCATTTTTACCACGATTTGGGAACAAGTAGGAGCGAGACACTTTCTGGGCAGCCTGCCAAATATAACCCTCCTGCTGTCTCTCTCCAGTTCCTCCTGCAGGTCTTCATTTCACTGGTCCTATGGGGGGGGGGGGAAGGATTTTTCAAACAGCTCACATACGAAAGCCGGCAAAAAAAAAAATGCACGTGAATTACACAAAGCAGAATTATGCGCATCAGTCCACTTTCAAAGTAATCCCGCCCAGTCTTCCTGCACACAGTTCTACCTCCTATTATGTGGGTGGGAAAGTTTCAGAAAAAATAGATGCCCATACTCTTGGAAATCCAAACGTGCGTGCATAAGTGCAAACCCCTCCCCAGCTCTGCCCCCAGCAGTGCCTCTGCTCGGTCCAGTGAACATAGGACCTGATGCACTCTGTGCCTATGGGAAAACGGCTTTTAGTGAATCGGGGCCTTACGTTGCATACAGGGCATGCGTGTGCAATTTGCCCACACAGCGGGCAGGTGATTTTATAACAGGCCCTGTCTGTGGGTAAAGCACTATTTTACCTATGGAAATTACTCTCTTAACCAGGCCGATACAGAACGGTGCGCTCAGCCGAGCGCACCGTTTAGCCCCGTTTGACCGCACGTTTTACATGCGCTATTATTACCCCTTATACTGAAAGGGGTAATAGCACGTGGAAAATGCACATCCAACCCCCCCCCCCCCCCGAAACTAATGCAAATGCATGTTGATGAGCCTATTAGTTATACCCACGGGATACTGAAAGTAAAATGTGCGGCCAAGCTGCACATTTTACTCTCAGAAATTAATGCCTGCCAAAGGCAGGCATTAACCATAGACAGCACCAGGAAAGTGTACAGAAAAGCAGAAAAAACTGCTTTTCTGTACACCCTCTGACTTAATATCATAGCGATATTAAGTCGGAGGTCCCAAAAATAAAAAAAATTAAAAAAAAAACTTAAAAAAAATAAAATCTGCCCGTGGGTTGGAAAACGGATGCTCAATTTTGCCGGCGGCCGTTTTCCGAACCCGTGGCTGTCAGCGGGTTTGACAACCGATGCCGGTAAAATTAAGCGTCAGCTGTCAGATCCGCTGACAGCTGCCGCTTCCGCCAATAAGGAGGCGCTAGGGATGCACTAGTGTCCCTAGCGCCTCCTTATTAGCGCCGGCACTAATTTAAATACTGAATCGTGCGCCCAGGAGAAGTGCCTGGGCGTACGTTGGGAGAGCGGGCGCTCGCCTCAGAGCGCCCGCTCTCCCGCGGAGTTTTTTTGAATCGGGCTGCAAGAAAGCAGAGGTCCCTGGTTAGACTACAGATTAGGAATACTTGCATACAGCATAGGCAGCAATTTGCACAGGATCCCGACACGAATTAAAACTAATTCATCATCGTTTGGAAGGCTCTGCACCCATCCATTAGCAATCAGCTTGTCCCATGCACTTCTCGGCTGTTGGCACACATAAAAGGTATGCCTTGAAAGCACACATTCAGTTTTAAGTGCAATAAAGGCTCTCAAATTGTCAGACAAACTGTAACTCCCACCTTCTGCCTCAGCTCCAACCCAGGGACGAATGCAGCCATAGAGAAAGCTAGAGGTGAAAGGAAGCCTGCTGGAACTGTGGGCACTTCCAAACACTGGTCCATATTCTCGAAGGTTGGGCTATTTATGGAACTGGATCTGATTATTCTCCTAATATGTGGAGATAAAGATGGTGAGAAATGTAAAACCTTTAGCCTGGGTGCAGTCCCCTCTGATCCATGCCCTGAAACAGGACAATCTACCCACTCAGGGACAGATGCAATATTAAAAGCGTTTTCATTACTGGCAGACGGCTGGTTATGAAAACTGATGCCGAGTTTACCGGTGTCGGTCTTCATAACTGCTCCAGGCAGGCGTTAATATCTGAGAGCTAAATGTGCGTCTGAGATGCACACTTTTTTTGTTGAATGCGGAGTGAATGAGTAATAGCCTCATTCACATGCATTTGCATGTGATGAGCACTATCGCATTTACTCCATGTCGGACGCACGTTAAATAGGCGCTAATCCCCCTATTGCATTAGGGGGTGGATTAGCGCCTATTTAACCCGCTGTCTGAGTGCGGGTTATACAGTGCGCTCAGCTGAGCGCACTGTATTGCATCGGCCCCTCAATAATGTGTATACTTTAAGATTTGAGAATGCCACGCCCCCTTGTGCGTTAGGTATACAGAGAGTGCTACCCTTAATCTGAGGTGATTTATTTTGTCATATAAAACTTGAAACTGAGCTATTCAAAAAGAAAAATGCCTTTTGAGTTTAATTATGTGGGATATGCTGGAATAGATAAATGGACTTAGGTGGGCCATTCATCTTTATTGCATGGACTCTGCTTGCTCAGGAAAGGTAATTACAATTACGTTGCATTTTTTTACAGGTGGGAATTAAATACTGAATTAAATACTGGAGTGATGTGGCTGGGTGGGAGCTAATTGTATTCAAATTAAAGTTTAAGATGAAGTTGATTAGAATTGTTCTTGCTCCTGGGGGTGCGGGATCAGTGACTTGATGATTTTTATGGTCTGGAGGCTGTGTTTGATGAAAGTGGTGGTAAACAGGAGTCATTTTTAATTTTGAAGCAACTGTATGTATTTTTATTTACTGTTCTGAGCTGCTTTGAATGGACTTTTGCCAAAATAAGCGGGCTATAAAATGCTGCTTTCAATTAAATTCAATTGCATTCCCTCAAATTGGCATTGCTTTTTATCAATCGCCGGAGCAAAATTAAGCTTGCAGAGCTCAGAATACTTCTTTCTTTAATTTTTGGGCACTTTTACTAACCCAGTTTTCTAGGAAAGATTCCATCCAAAGTGGAGGACAGGACAGACGTCTGTAATTTTCAAAGACTTGCGTGGGGGGCTGTGTAGGTAAGGTCGGCCAATGCACACAGAAATAGCCTCTGTGCGCAGTAAGCACATGCTCAGAAGGGCGGATCGTCGCTACCAGAAAAGCATTGCACGTACGCAGAGGGCGTATCCAGGGCATGCAGACGCTATCAGACATGCTCACATGCTTTCACCCTGCTCATCAAGTCACGGATGTTGACTCTGTCTTCTTTTGCCTGCAGTTTATGGGTGATTCCCCCCTCCCCCCCCCCCGGCATGGATGCGCGGGAGCCGCAAATAATCGGGCACCCGATGCATCCGTTTGGGCGGCCGCCCCCGCCGTGCCCAGCCTTACCTCGGGCGCACCAGGGTGGGGGGCATTTCGTTCCCCACCCCTCCACGTGGGATAATGGCGCCGGCATCATGCTGCCGGCGCCGCGGGGATTTTCTGAATGCCGATGCCGCGGCTGACGCCGCTCCTCCGGGTTGGGTCCAGCATCGGAAGCAGCGGTGACATCGTTAAAATGCATCTCGACACCAGGCCACCCGATTGGTCCGGAGATGCTCGCGACGACTCTGCCGTCAGGGGAGGGGCGGCCGTCGGGAGATTTAAAACCCACCGGCTTCCCCCGGCTCAGCCTCTACTTCCTCGGCCCCCGAAGTGGAGCAGATTCCCCGCCCATCATCCCCCTCCCCCCTTGTGTTAGCCAGAACTAATTGTTAGGTAGCAGGTTTATTGCTCAATGCTTATTTGCTATTCTTTTGTGGCAGTGGCGACCAAGCCCAGGAAAGCCTATTGTAACTCGAGAGGCATTAGAAGGAAGCTGGGAGGTGCCGGTATGGACAAGAGGGGCCTAGGGGGGCCACCACTCAGTTTGGCCACAGATGATCAATGTCAGGCCCGGGGGTCGGGACCTGGACGGATCAATGGCTGTGTACGTGAGGAGGGACTCCAGCAGGTCTTGCTGCAAGGCGGCCGGGCTGAGACCCCCTCCGGTGTTGGCGGTCACAGCTCCTGTCCGCGGGCTCGCAGGGAGAGAGACCCCCAAGGTTCCGCTTGGGCGGAAAGAGTCAGAGTTATCGGCACCTGCCCGGCGGCAATAGTAGAGGTTGGCACCTAAATTAAACTCCCCTGTTAGGGACTCTAATAAACGGCTGCGGCCATTTCATCCAAGTCATGTGTCACGTTTTCTTTGTGTGTTTAATTGGAGGAGTCCAGCTAGGCTGGGTGGGGGCAGGGTAGAACCATGGGTGTCTGGGCTGCCCGGTTATTGGACGAGGGGTCTGGAGCATGTGGTGGAGGGTGTGAGTGAACGGGTGGAGGTCTCGGCAAACGAGTGCTTGGAGGTAGGTGCACAAGTATATAAAAGCTCTGAAATAAATAAATAAATAAAATAAGTAAGTATTTTCACAAGCAATACATCAGCCGACTTTATAACATACCTTCCTCCATGCACGTTACAATTATTTAATGCATAAAATATATATGCATACTTTATACAATAGGTGGATCAACTATGCAGATCCCTGCATTAAAAAAATGTGTGCAGATTGAAATATATGTGTGTACTTTTAGGGCTGTGCTATGTGGCATTTTGTAAACTGTGTGGCTTCCCAGTTTATACAATAGATGCATAACTTTAGGCACACCTACTCATCCATGTATGTGCTATGTGCACTACTGAACATTACTCTCCCTAATCACAGCACACAAATGAAATTATAAATCAATGACAGAACAATACAGTGCATACAAAGATAACATTCTAAATAAATAAGAATCCAACTCACTAAAAAATGATAGATCTGGTAATGCACCGGTAAGCGAGCACACTGAAGCAGTTGTTTGGTTTTTTTTTCACTTTACCATAGACAAAAGCAGAATCTGTAGTCTAGCTTCATTACCTAAATGTAATGACCTATACGGAGCACAGTGCCACAGGCACTGGCTAAGATAAGAAGGGGCCTAACCCGGGAAACGGCATGAAAGCTAATGTTAAAACTTTGCACTATGAACGGAAAACAACTGGAAGCCAATGCAAGACTTTAGGTGTGGGAGTAACACCATCGGCCCTCTTCTCATGTGTCACCAGCCGGTTGGTTGTGGCCTGCACCAGCATTTATGTAGCCTCTGTTTTTCGGTAAGCCCAAATACGAGGCGTTGCAATAATCAATTCCAGAAAGAGCGCAGGCATGAAAAGCTGTTTTTATACACATTTTCTTCTAAGAAAGGATGAATTTGGAGCATCAAATGTAAAAATTTGCCAAACGTTCTCTTTGAAACCTTGTTTACCTGCAAATGCAGGGTACATGCAGAGTCTAAAACCACACCAAGGCTAGAGATTTGTCAGTGGAATGATATTCTGAGGTCAAGGGGGTTCCTTTTTGGATTTTGTTTTTTTTTCTCAGGCCACAGCCATGATTCTGCAGCCGGCAAGCGGTTAATTCACTTTCTCCACTGTGTCTGCAAAAATTAGAAACCTGCATTCCTGAACAGATAAGGCCTTTTTGAACTGGGGCATACACGTAGGGATGTTCCAATTTAGACCAACAGGGAATACTTCAGGTTTTCAATAAATACGTTTGTAGCCCCAGACCCTGCCACACTAGATACATTTTGGGAAGGACAATTGTCAAAGGGATTTCCAGGGGTAAAAAAGTACTTCTCCTAAGTAAATCACAATTCATCACAATTTTCCATGCTGTATGCAGCAGGTTAATAGTAGATGTATAGTTCATTAAGGCGGGCAGTTTTACCTGCTTTGTACTGTAGATATTCCCAGGTCAGGGAGAGAAAACTATGCACGTAGTTTTGATCGTAAAATGTTTCCATAGAAAAAGCAGTGACAAGCCTCTACTAATCTTTCTTCCTAGTGAACTTTCAAAGAAAAAGCTTACATGTGCTTTTCCTTTTGAAAACTGGTGCAAAAACCACAGGTAAAAGTATCCGTGTATTTCGCAGAAATGTGGGCAGCCCGAAACTTGCCTTTTTAATGGATCCGGGTCAAAGGTTTGAACATTTGTTACCGAAAGTAGGTTTAGAAGGAAGATGCACAAGACATGTGCAAACACAGCTTGTATATCACCTTCTGAGACTCAAACCTGCTATCGCCGAGCAGAGGCGGATCTTTGGTGTCCATGCCTCAATGAATCAAATAGTAGAGGTGACGCGGGTAGCCCTGTCGCGTACCATTTAAGACCGGAAAAAAAGGAGAGAGCAACTATTCGATACAACTTTAGCCTGAGGAAAAGACCAATTTAGCAAGAGCAGCGAATCAAAGGGGCCAGAACATCCTGTCAAAGGCCGAGTCTACACCAAGCACAAATACCATTCCAGAAATGTTATCTGTATTTGCTAAACGTAGGAGAAAATAAGAACATAGGAAATGCCATGCTGGGTCAGACCACGTGTAGTGGAATTGCTCAGCCTGAATCTGACTACTCTGGCTGAGGATATTTTCCGAAGCTAGGCCTTCATGGACTCAGGGTTCTCACACTGATACACATCAAATGACTGTGAACTGTGCATGCAGTCTCTCAAAACAACTTGCAGATTCATAGATGGAAAGGGGGGTATAACTTAGGAAGAGAAGATTTTGCAGTCATGAAGAACTAGAAGCAACAGAGCTGTGCCGCTCTTCTGACTCTTGTGACAACAGAGAGATGAGAGTATGGCATTGCTTTATTATTGTAACTAGTGCCTTTGCTCTGTATATGTGTGATACCTTTGCTGCATTGCTGTCTACTGGGCATATATTAAAACACCGCTTTTCTGGAATCTATTGTGTGCTGACAGAGCACAAGTGAGTATGTGTGTGCTTTAGGGTAACAGATCATGTCAGAGGGGCCTTCAAGATAGTGGTTTGGGTTTTGTGTTCAGGGCAGTGGGTCTCACTAGAGAGGAAGTGGTTGGGGGATGCTGGCCCTTATTGTGTTTCACAGTAGACAATCTCCCCAGGGAAGGGGCCTGGGGGTTCTGGACGTGTGTTTATGCACACAATGAACCTGTAGCACCAAGGTCCATCATCATCCTGCCTCTGATAGTGGCCAGTCCGGTTATAAGTGATGGATCCCATAAGGTAGATCTATTTCTTCTTACTTACTCCCAGAGATAGCATTGGCTTTCTTTAGTCTATCTGGCTAATAGTGTTGTGTGGACCTTTCCTCCAGGTACTTCTCCAAACCTCTTTTAAAGCCCACTATGCTAGTCACCTTGACCATAACCTATAGCAACAGATTCCACAACTTGATTGTGCACTGAATGAAATAACCTTCAAATATTAGTAGTCAAGTGTCAAACAGATGACAGTAGACACCCTCTGTGCAGTCATATCATGACAAAAAACTGCCTGAAGTTGCACAGAAACCTCCTCACAACAGAAGTAATTAACATCACACATGTGACTGCCTGTCAGGATATGTGGCAGGCATGACTTGGAGATCTTGCTCCTGCGGTTAGCATGGGTATCAGAGTAACTGAGCAGTTTCCTGCAGGGTGGAGCAGGACAAGACCATTTGGAAGGTCCTAAATCGTCTCCATACCCAAGTGAGCAGGTCAAGAACCGAGAAGGCAAAATGGGAATATTCTACCAGACCTGAGTCCTATGACTTTGGCAATTGGCAAACTATGCAACACCTTTAGGTCTTCCCATTGATTGAGAACAGTTCCTGCACAGTGTGCAATCTTGCTGAGGCCAGCTTACAAGCACTCAAATACAGGGGTGGCCAATTCCGGTTCTTGAGAGCCACAAATAGGCCAGGTTTTCAAGTTATCCACAATGAATACTCATGAGATAGGTTTGCATACAATGGAGGCAGTGCAAGCAAATATTTCTCATGCATATTCATTGTGGATATTCTGAAAACATGGCATGTTTTTGCCTCTCAAGGACCAGAGTTGGCCATTCCTGATGAGTTTGGTGGGTGGACATGAAAAGAAGTGTCTACCTAAAAGTCAGTTGGGTCTTCTCTAATCAAATATGCCATATTTTCTAACCAAAGCTGTAGAATCTAAGCCAGCAATTTACTATCAGAATTTATTAAAGAGAAAAATTTCTGGGGATGAGAGGAATCCAAGATGGCAGCATAATTGCATCTGTTCTCGTTAGTGTTCTGTTGGAGTCAGTGTGCTTACCTACCAATGGCAAAGCAAAAGGGCAAGGTCCAGGTTTTCCCCTCTAAGCCTGGGCCAGTTCTGTCCTTGTACCTGATAGATGCCTTTGTTATGGAGGGGATTTGAGCAATTACAGACTCCCCCTCCCAATACTGCCTCACTACGATGCAGGATCTGGTGTGAGAGGTAATGGTGATGGGCGTGGTTTGGTAATTGTGTTCATAACATAACCAAATGTTGTGAAGGGAGGACATTAAGGAAAACCTCTATGGTAGCATTTAATCTTAAATAAAGAAACTACGAGGGAATTTAGGGGCCGATGCAAAAAAAGCTGAGCATTCCAGTGCAGTTTCCTAATGCACAAGCTAATTTTGTTTTTAATTCCCAATGCAGTAAGCTAATGTTATGCTAATTCATCAGGAGTTAAAATGTGCGCAAACAACAATGTACGCAGAAACCTGAGTTAAAGCGTGTTATTAGCACAGGCTGAATGCACATTTTAACCTCGGGGAGCAGGGGGGGAGACTCTTGAACACCTACAAACGTGTGCACACATAACATTTTTGTGCCCATAAAATGCTGTAGTGCATTTTGCACTAACAGGTCACGTTGCCGAGTGGGAGGTTAAAACCCGGGCTGGATCCCCACTTCTGGCAACTGCTCTGGTGGGTGCCCTGGATCCTTCTCCCTCCCTGCAGATCAGGCAGAGGGGGAAAAAGCAGCTGGGAGTGTGATCGCCCTCCCGGACTCATCTTCCTTGCCCTCTTTCTGCTACTGCTGCTTTCCCCCTGCCTATGACTGCCATGATTTCCAGGTTCTCTCCCCCTGAATTATGTATTTATTTATTTATTTAAAAATACTTCTATGCCACCATTCATAGTAATATCACAGCAGTTTCCAATGGAAAATCACGCACTGACTACCACTGTTGACAGCCTGGCCCAGCACGGTTGGTTTCACTCCTTCGACAATCCTCTCCCCCCACCCAAAAAAAAATCAAACAGCTAATCTGGACAAATAATATACTGAAGAACACCTATTTTCCTCTCGTAACCTAGCAGGACCTCTTAAAGGGGTAGCGCCCCCACAGTAGCTTCCAATCCCATACCTGTCTGTGTGGGGGGGATGGGGCATAGGAAGAGCTGATCCCCAGGACCCTTTCCGACAGCTCTCAGGCCAAACTTGCTTGTGGTGACTCCCATGTCTTTGCCGTACAGCTTTGGGGCCTCAGAATCCCAGCTCAGACTGGCACCACCAGGACTCCCAATTGCTCTCTGGAGCCCCACCACAAGCACTGCTCCTCTCATCGGAGATGAAGAGGAGGTCCCTGGTTGATAATGGAGTCCCTCAGTCACCCTAAGCTGTCCAAACTCTCTTGATTGGCATTCTCTACATAGCAGTAAGTGCCTTTTGCTTTCCCTCCTCTCTGTTACCTGGGCACATAAAATACTTATATCATTTTTTGTGTGCACAATTTATATACAGAAACATGCTTTTTCTGCATATAAAATACTGACTAGCAGTCCTGGCACTAAACTCTTGTTTCTGCCCAACAGATTATAAGTAGCACTGAAAACATTATTTCATCTTGGACCAGGAGTAAAATTTCCAGCACTAAGAAGATGTTAGTTAAGCCAGTGCATTTCTCTGCATTAGAGGGCATTAGCCAATGCCTTTATTAGCATGGAATTTCCATGTTAGGGCACTAAGTTAAACACACATTATTGTGCACACATTTTTTTTAGCGCAAATCTCCTTGCTGCATTGGCAGTAACATTTACACACACAAAATGCACACACAAAGAAGGATAAAACTGCATTCTGTCGAGTGCACTGTATTGCATCAGCCCCTCAGTTAGGAAAAAAGTAATAGGAGCAGTTACAAAGGTTAAAACTTTTCATGAGGCATGGATGCTGTTTAAAAACACCATCTTGGAAGCCCAGACTAGATGTATTCCATGTATTAGAAAAGGTAGTAAGAAGACCAAGTTACTGCCAGTGTAGTTAAATGGTGAGGTGAAAGAGGTTATTAAAGGAAAAATGGCATCTTTCAAAAACTGGAAGGTTAATCCAAATGAAAAAAAAAAGCAGGAAAGTGCAAAAGCACTGGCAAGTTAGATGTAAAGCATTAATAAGACATGCCAAAAGAGAATTTGAAAAGAAGATTACCATAAGCTTTTTCAAGCAAGAAACCTGTGAGGGAGTCATTTGAAGCACTAGATGACTGAGTGTAAAACAAGCGCTAAAGGGAGACAAGACCATTGCCATTCTTTGCTTCAGTCTTTACTGAAGAGGATTTTGGGAAGATATGTATGCTGGGCACATTCTTTAAAGGCAGTTATTCAGAGGAACTGAATCAAATTTTGGTGAACTGGGAAGATGTAATAGAGCAAACTGACAAACTAAAGAATAACAAATCACTGGGTCTGGGTAGGATACACCCTGGAGTTCTGAAACACCTAAACAATGAAACTGAAGACTTATTACTAGTAATCTCTAACTTTTCATTCAAATTGGCTACAGTACCTGAGGACTGGGGGGTGACCAATGTAACGTCCATTTTTTTTAAAAGGGTTCCAGGGGAGATCCGGGAAACTACACACCAATGAGCTTGACATCGGTATTGAGCAAAATGGAAGCAACTATTGTGAAGAACAAAATTACTGGTGATCTGGACAGACTTAGATTAATGGGGCAGAGCCAACATGGATGCCACAAAGGGAAGTCTTGTCTTACAAATCTGTTGGATTTTCTTGAAGGGGGCTAATAAACATGTGGACAAAGGTGAGATATAGTATTATCTGGATTTTCAAAAGGCATTTGACAAAGTCCCTCATGAGGGGCTCACCAGGAAATGGAATAGGAGGCAATGTCTTATTGTGGATTAGTAACTGGTTAAAAAATAGGAGAACAGGACTGAATGGTCATTTCTCTCAATGGCAAAAGTAAATAGCTGAGTGATCCAGGGATCTGTACTGGGACTGGTGCTTTTTTAAATGTATTTATATAAATGATCTGGAAAAGGGCATGATGAGTGAGGTGATCAAACTTGCAGATGACACAAAATTGTTTACAGTAGTTAAATCACAAGCTGATTGTGAGGAATTATTAGTGGACCTTGCAAGACTTGAGGACTGGACGTCTAAATGGCAGATAAAATTTAATGTGAACAAATAAAGGTGATGTACACAGGGATGAATAAGCCAAACTATATTTACACAGTGCTGGGTTCCATATTTGACATAACCACCCAGAAAAATAAGTCACAGTGGGCAATAGAGTAGCCTAGTGGTTACAGAAATGGGCCAGAAACCAGGGTTCAAATCCCACTGTCGCTCCTTGTGACCTTGGACAAGTCACTTTACCCTCCATTGCCCTCAGGTGCAAACTTAGATATGAGCCCACTGGGGACAGGGGATACTTATACTACTTAAATGTAAACTGCTTAGAAGTGCCTAAAAAGGGGAATATAAATAAATCAAATGCTTTGAAATCCTTGGCTCAGGGTGCAGCGGCAGTCAAAAAAGAATGTTAGGAAATATAAGGAAAAGAATGGAAAATAAAGAAAAGATGTCATAATGCCTCTGTATCGATCTGTGGTCTGACCACACCTTGAGTATTTTGTGCAGTTTGGTCACTCCATCTCAGAAAAAATAGCAGATCTAAGATTTAATGCTAGAAAATGCAGAGTAATGTTTGCAGAAACCCAAGGGAGAGATACAGTATTGGAGGTGAAATTCTTCTACGCACAAAGAAAAAGCGGGATCTGGGGGGTAATTGTATCTGATGATCTTAATGTGGCAAAACAGGTGGATAAAGCAACGGTAAAAGCAGGAAAGATGCTTGGCTGCATAGGGAGAGGAATGGTCAGCAGAAAAAGGGAGGTGATATTGCCCCTGTATAGATCCCTGGTGAGACCTCACTTGGAACACTGTGTACAGTTCTGGAGACTGCACCTTCAAAGGGATATAAACAGGATGGAGTCGGTCCAGAGGGTGGCTACTAAAATGGTCTGTGGTCTACAGCATATGGGGACAGACAAAGATCTAAAATGTTTTTTCTCTCTCCATATCGGGCTTTGTACTTGTGACACTTGGTTATGGGTGCGGTGTACATTCAGGTACTGTGGGTATTTCCCTATCCCCAGAGGGTTCACAGTCTAAGGCTTAGATTTATCAATCTGGTGTGTTATATTTTCACATCCTACCTGCAAAGTTCTCATTTCACTGGGGGGGGGGGGGGAGAGAGAGAGAGAGAGATGCTCAAAGGAGTAGAGACACGTCGAGTCAGTGTCCAGCAGCTGGGCCACACAGCGAAGGCCCATTGCAGCCCATCGTTGGAAAACAGAATTACCCAAACCAGGGACAAAGTTTGGATTTCCAGTCAGGGACAGAAAAGGGGAAATTAACGCATTATGAGCCTCCAAGCCCCCGCCAACAGACCTAAACCTTCCTAAGCGCCCTAAGCCAGAAGACAGAGAGTTTCATAGAGGACAGTTTACTTGCAGGGAGATGTACTAAGTTAATTGGGGTATAAGGAGCCTTCCAGCCTGACATCAAGTCCTCCATATCAAATTCAGGATGACCAGACACCCACTCCTGTAAATGGCAAAGAAGGCAGGTCAACTCCCCCATGTCTGTAATCGAACCTCAACACATCTAACCCAACCCTTGCCAGTCCATTACACCAGCTAAAAGTGCCCACCAAAGATCGATACACCCTAAGGGTCAAGACAGAAAGCCACATTGGAGGCATTTGTAAAGAGTAGAGAAACTTAGGGAGAATCACCATTTTTACCACATCGCATCTGCCAAGCACTGAAAGAGGGAGGGCTTTCCATTTCAGCAATAAGGCCTTGACATGATTCATGGCAGCGTCAATGTTGAGGGCACAGAGTTCCTTAACAGAATGTGTCACTTGTATACCCAGGTATTTAAAATGAGAACCTGCCCAAGTGAATGGAAAATGCCAATCCCAGGTAGTCTGCAGAGTGGGAGAGCTAGGAAAAGCTACCGATGTCATATAATTGATCTGAAACCCCAAAAATGAGTCAAACTGATTAAAAACTGCAATAATGTCCACCAAACAGTCAATGGGATTACCTACATAGAGCAACATATCATCTGCAAAAAGGCTTAATTTGATGGATTTTATTATGAATCTGGACGCCCTGAAACGAGTGAAGAGCTTGCAACTTGATCGCCAAAGGTTGCAGGGCAAGGACAAATAACAAGGGAGAAAGGGGACAGCTCTGCCTAGTACCCCTGCCTAAACAAAAACCTCGGAGAGGGTCCCATTCACCAATAATTGTGCCTGAGGTAAGTGATATAATAATTTAAACTCAAGCCAAAATTGAGTCCCCAAAATTATAGCACTCCAAGACTTGAAGCAGTTAAGACCACTCCATGCGATCAAATGCTTTTTCAGCATCGAGATTAAGGAGAATGCCAGAGGAATCACTAGGCATGGAGGAAAGAGCAACCATCAAAGTTTTTAAAAGATTAGAATTGGAAAGCCGCCCTTTAATAAATCCCATTTGATCCAGAGCGACTACTTCAGAGATCACCGAGTTCACCCACTGGGCCACAACCCGCGGCCAATAATTTAATATCTTGATTAAGGAGAGAAACAGGCTAAGACAGGGTGAGAGCAAGATCCTTCCCTGGCTTAGGTAAGAAGACCACAGTAGCAAGATTATGTTCTCTATCAAATTCCCCCCTTTCCTGGGTGGCATGAAACATGTTTTTTAAAGGCAGCAGGGTATGGTCACCCAGCAATTTATAAAACTCCAGTCCAAGACCATCAGGCCCCGGTGCCTTCAAAAGCTTCAGCTTCTGGATAGCCCTGCAAATTTCCACCTCCTGAATTGGCATGTCCAAGAGTCCATGCGCGCATGCGCTTAGAATGGGTAAATCCATGCCTCTCAAAAAATCTTGGTAGGCTTGTGCGTTAAAGGGCCCAGCTGTGTACAATGACTTATAGTAAGATACAAAGGCTTTGGAAATCAAAGGAGTGGTAGTGAGATTCATCGAGTTATCCCTAAGGTGAGTAATGAGCCCTTTTGGATGACCAGCAGAATTGACTAGTTGGGCCAGCAATTTACCAGATTTGCTTCCCCATTGGAATAGTTTATATTTAAGATATAGGATATTCTGTCAGGCTTTTGTGTTTAGTAGGGAGTTCAGTTCCCTACAGGCCGCTTCCAGACTCCCCTGCGTGTCCCTGCCAAGGTCCCGCATATGGGCCCGGTACAGCGACATGATCTTTTTTTTGTGAGTGTTAGAATGGGGAATCCCTGTCTCGCTGAGCGCGAGTTTGATAAGCCAGAATATGGACCTGCAGCACAGCCTTGGCCGCACTCCAAAACATGATGGGATTAATTGCTGGGGTCAGGTTAAATTCAACATATTCCTTCCATTTATCAAGAAGAAAAACAGCAAAGCATTTATCATTACATACAAATAGGGTGGCATAGCCCAAGGAAACTGGCCTGGAGACATTAAGTTCAGTGTAATAAGCACCAGGGCATGGTCAGAAAAAGGAATTTCATGAATCTCACTGGCCACCAACTTGTTACAAAGGAATTCCGAAATGAGAATATAGTCCAGCCTAGAGTAAACATCATGAACATGAGAAAAAAAAAAAGTATATTCCCGATCCTCCAAATGGAGAGTACGCTGGGCATCAATAAGCTGCAACTCATACGACAGGAAGCCCACTCCCATATCCACCTGAGCCTGCTTAGGGGTTTTAGACAGCTTGCAGTCCAGCAGAGGGTTATCTACCACATTGAAATCTCCCCCCACTATTACCACATGGCCTTCCCAGGCAGCAACCTTAGCCAAAAGAGTAGGAAAAAACTATGGGAGTAGACATCGGGGGCATAGAGATTGCCCAGGACCACCTTAACTCCCTGTAACTACCCAACCACAATGATGAAGCGGCCATTGGGATCAGACAGGCATTTCGTCAGTGAGAAGCTGACCTGTTTACTGATCAAAATGGCCACTCCGCACTGTCGAGAAGTGAAAGATGAAAAAAACCCATTCCCTCTGCAACTTGCGGTGTTCCCCATCGTCCAAACTGGTCTCTTGCAGGAAAGCTACATGCACCCCACGTTTCCACAGATCAGTTACGAGCTTTTTCCTCTTAAATTGATGAATGCAAGCCATCCATGTTGAGAGTGGAAAGAACAAGATTAGCCATAAGAGAAAAAACCAGCATGTATCCATAGCATTACGTAGGTATTCACAGAGGGAGGGATTCCCCAGCATAGATCCGCCCCCCCCCCCCCCCCGAAAAACGCAGCAAGAAAAAAAAAAAAACATGGGACTCGGGTGGATCAACATTCACACAACCCCCATTCACACCCAGACACACATAACACCCACACACTAAACAAGCCCCCCAGTATGGTAAGCAACCATAACTCTCAATCTCCCAATCAGGAGGAGCACCCCCCAAAAAAAACCCGGCAAGCAGATGGATCTTTTTCTCTTCGCCAATAGAGTATGGCCACTACCAAACGGGGACTCCCGGAACCAGCGGGGTTCCTAAGTAAACGTTTCCAGCCCCCATCAGTCGTTAAGCTCCAGAGAATTGAAAGTCCTGAAAATGGAATCAACTAAAAAAAAAAAAAAACCCTCAGACACCAGCGGGGTTCCTAGCGCAGGCGCCTCCTTCAACAAAAGGCAGGTCCAGCCTGCCCCACGCCGGAGAAATAAGAAAACTGTTGTGATAAAAAATAAAAAGAAATGAAGTGGACCTGGTCTGGGAGATCCTGAGAAAAACAGTCCAACAATTCAAAAATTCAAATCGGGTAGTCCAGGGGTCTCTGTGCCAGAGAAGCGCATTAAAAGTAGCACCGCCACTCATAAGGTATAAACGAGAAGGGAACACAGCTGCTGCCATCCTCATCCCGGGAACCGAGTAAGAAACTCCTTAACTGAACACAGCACTTAGAGTACAGGTCCCACACAGAAATCTAAGGTCAGCAAACAGAGCCCTCCTTCCCATTCCTTCTGTGAAAACCTCAAGACTGACCCAAGTGAGGGAGTGAGCTCTGTCCCTAGCCGGTCCCATATTATGGAACTCCATGCCCGTTGACCTTAGAATCCAGAGCAATCATAAACTTTTCAAAACACAGCTCAAAACCTGGCTTTACATACAAGCCTTCAAGAAAGAAAACTGATGCAGGCAATTAAGCAAAGATGTGCGGCATAAAGCACCGAACGCCTAATTTAACGATCCTTACTGTAAATATTAGTCCAACCTTTTTAGCTGTAAGCAATCTTCAGGTCACATTACTATGAAACACTCAATCCCACAAATAAACGCCTTTTTGTTACCGAATACTAATGGCACCACCTATGTAATATACGACCCATATTTTTTGATAAAGGTGCCCTATTGTAAACCGTTGTGATGGTGAATAACTTAATGGCGGTATATAAAAACTCTTAAATAAATAAATAGACTGCTTGGACTGAGGAAAACACTTTGGTCTCATCCTGGAGAAAAACCTTCAGCCTCGCCAGATACTGAAGAGCGAACTTGATCCCACGTTGATGCAGCTGCATACAGTAAGGAGAAAACTCTTTTTGCGCAGCTAGGAAATATTCTGGAAAGAGCAGTAATTTAGCATCTTGATATGTGAGATGTTTCAGGTTACCATAAGCTGGCAGAATTTTGACTTTATCTGTGTAGTTTAGATAGGGAATGATGTCTTGGCGGGGCCGCGACTGATTCGGCTCCCCAGCACCTAGCCGGTGCGCGCTCAACCAAAATAGGCCTCTCGGCCGTGTTGAGCTGCAGTTGGTCAGGTATCCATTCTTCACAGAGCCGTGCCAGGTCCTCCCCAGCCACTGTTTCAGGGACCCCCACAATCCGCAGATTGTTCCTGCGGCTGCAGTCCTCCAGATCCTCGAGCTTGTCTTCAAAGGATCTGTGGCGGGTCCCAAGCTCAAGCGCACCAGCTTCCAGCATGGCCAGCCGTTCCTCGTGTGCCGCTGTTGTAGTCTGCACCCCCACCAAAGAGGACGCGTAGGCCTCCATTCTGCCACGGAGGTCTGGATCCGAGGCAGCTGATCTGCGAGAGCGGCTGAGACAGCCCGGGTAAGGACTTTTAGTGCCACCTCGGAGAGGCCTGAACATAGCCCCTCCCATCTATGGGCCCTCCGCTGCCATCTTGTCTTCGCCCCCGATAGCTCGGTCGAGGCCGGTGTGCGTCCCGCCATTGCCACAAAAGAACTCAATCCACGGGTACAGGCAATCAAGCGGTCTCCGATGATTTCGGTGATCATGGAGCAGGTAAAATGAAGAAACCCCGTCAGGTCCAAGGGAAAGGCGTGCGCTCATGCAGCCGGCATGGACAAATCCTCCCAGACAGTACATTTTGTATCATATTTGTTGTCTTTACCTGACTGTGTTTGACCATATGTTTGTCATTGTGTAAAACAATAAAAATTCTCAATAATAAAAAAAAAAAAAAAAAGAACTAAACATGTATACCCTAGAGCAGGGGTGGGCAGTTCCGGTCCTCAAGGGCCACAAACCAGTCTGGTTTTCAGGATATCCCTAATGAATATGCATGAGAGAGATTTGCATGCACTCTGCCTCAGATGTATGCAAATCTATGTCATGCATATTCATTAGGATATCCTAAAACCTCGACAGGTTTGTGGCCCTCGAAGACTGGAATTGTCCACCCCTGCCCTAGAGGAAAGGCGAGACAGAGATATGATAGAGACATTCAAATACGTCAAATGTTTCCATGCACAGGAGCTGAGCCTTTTTCAATGGAAAGGTGGCTCCAGAATGAGGGGTCATGAGATGAGGGTGAAAGGGGGTCGATTCAGGAGTAATCTTGGTAAATATTTCTTTATATGCATGGAACAGCCTCCCAGTGGAGGTGGTAGAGACAAAAACAGCATCTGAATTGAATAAAGCATGGGATAAATACAGGGGATCTGCAAGGAAGTGATGAGAATTATAATGCTAAATTAATTGGATGGATGGGCAGACTGAATGGGCCATATGGTCTAAGGTGCAGAGAAGGTCAACCAAAATTATAAAGGAAATGGAATGGCTCCTCTCTGAGAAAAAGACTAAACAGGTTAGGGCTTTTCAGCCTGGAGAAGAGACGGCAGATAGGAGATATGATAGAGGTCTATAAAATCATGAGTGGTGAAGAACGGGTACATAGGGAATGGTTATTTACTCTGTCCAATAAGTACTTGGACTAGGGGACAGTCCATGAAGCTAACGGGTTGCACTTTTAAAATAAATTGGAGAAAGTATTTTTTCACTCTGCATACAATTAAACTCTGGAATTTGTTGCCAGAGGATGTGGTGAAGGCAGTTAGTGTAGCTGGGTTTAAAAAAGGTTTGGGCAAGTTCCTGGAGGAAATGTCGATAAACCACTTGTTACCTCTCCCGATGGCGTCGGCGTTTCTTCTTGACGCTGGCGTCTCTTGCAGTGCGGCCCCGTGCGAATCGGGGCTTGGCCACGCCCCCTTATGACATCAGACACCGACGGGAGTCGGACAGCGCGGGAGATTTGCCTTCTTATTGAGAGCCTTTCATCCTTTCTCCTTGCTTTGGCCACAAGTGCGTTGAAGAGTTTCTCTATTGGCTTTTTCCTGCCGCTTGCTGCCTGCTTGACCTGGACTGCCTTCTGGATTACCCTGTTTGCTGCCTGCCTCTGGATAGTTGCTTTGGTTCCTGTTGCTTGCTGCCTGCTTGACCTGGACTGCCTTCTGGATTACCCTGTTTGCCGCCTGCCTCTGGATAGTTGCTTGGGTTCCTGCTGTTCGCTGCCTGCCCTAACCTGGACTGTCTCTGGATTACCCTGTTTGTGACCTACCGCTGGACTACTCTTCTGGGTTCCTGTCACCGCTACTGGTTTACCTGGATAACCTGGAGTATCCTACCCGACGACACGCTGCAAGTTTCCAGTTCCAAGTGCCTCATCTACTCAAGATAAGCGGTCACCGACCCTGGTTCCACGAACCAGTCTAACATCACTATTATCCATGCAGACTTGGGAAAGCCCCTGCTTATCTCAGTTATGAGCAAGAACGTTTGGACCTTTTGTTTGGGATCCTGCCAGGTACTTGTGACCTGGATTGGCCACTGTCAGAGAGACAGGATGCTGGGCTCAATAGACATTTGGTCTGACCCAATATGGCATTTTTTATGTTCTTATGTTCACTGGCCAGGGCCGTCCCAGTTCATGAACAGTCTTTCCCATTTCCCTACACAGTCAATAAAATTCCTTTTTACCCTCTGCCCAAGTGATATTGACTCTCTAGCCCTTCCTTTCTCTGTCTCCTGCGGAGCTTCTAGCTCTGCTTGGGGACTTCCTGCTTCCAGGATCCAGCAAACCTCAATCACCCCCACCCTCTTTGTAGAGCCAGTCCATGAGTATGGGAGGGGGGGCAGGGTTTGGAGTACTGGCCTCCCTGTTAGAACGCCACCCCTTTTCCCCAGGGGGCTGCTCTCAGATGCCCCTCATGATCCTGGCTGCTCCAGAAAGCTGGGTCTCCCGGACGTTTATAGTGCGGGGAGCAGACCTCATCAAACAGTGCCATACCAGATCATGGAGGAGGTGCCAGTGTGCTCTGCACAGTGATCATCTCGCCCACCGGGAAACACATGCTCACCTTGCCACTCTGCAGCTGACTAGGGGAGCAGCTCCTGCACTAACAAAAGCAATAGAGCATAAACAGCAGAGTAACATGAGCAGAACACGGCAGAGGCTATTAAAGATTCAAGAGGCTTCCAGTCTTTGCCCTGGAAAAAAAATGAGAGAGCAAAATATAGAATGGGAGCAAGCAAGACAGGGATAACAAGAGAAAGCCAAGAAGACAACAATGGAGAAATAAAGATGAGATGACCTCCTTCAGCTCCTGGCTCAACCTTCTTTCCTCAGAGTAGGAGATGGGGTGAAATTCCCTGTCTCACAATGCTTTATGTGACAGTATTAACCTTTGCCAACCCAGTCATTTCCAAATCAAGCCAATTTATGACAACTCTTGCAAACTCAAATCAATCTGTGCCAATCCATGCCAATTTGAACTAATCTGTGCCAATTTTAATGAACTGCTATTGTGCTACTTATGCCACTCTGTGCCAACACAGGCCAATTCCTACCAAGCATCTTTCTCAAACTAATTCATTCTCATCTGTGCCAGGTGGGAGGCTCACCTCAGTACCAGTGGTCATAAAACGATATGGTTTGATATCGAAAACAAGATACGGAGAAGTCACATAAAGACCCGAGAACTGAATTTCAAAAATATGGGCTTTGTCAAAATGGGGAAGTACCTAGAGATACAATTAAAGTACTGGGAGGACAAGGAAAAGGAGGGGGTAGAACAGCAGTGGGCCAGTCTAAAAGGAATAATCAAAAAGGCAACAAATAAATATTTTAAACAAGTGAGCAAAAGAAAAAGAAAAAAAAAAAAGCCAATCTGGTATACAGGGGAAGTGGCTGACATTATAAAAGCAAAAAAAACAGCATTCAGAAAATATAAAGGATCCAAGAAAGAGAAACACAGGGAAGAATATGGGAGGATACTGAGAGAAATAAAGAAAGTAATCAGGAAAGCAAAAACTCAAACAGAGAAAAGAATTGCCAAGGAGGTTAAGAGAGGGGACAAAACCGTGAATACATCAGTGAAAAGAGGAAAGTCCAAAGAGGCATACTGAAACTAAAAGATGCCGCAGATCATTGTGTTGAAAGGGACAACAAACTGGCAGAAGTATTAAACAAATACTTCAGCTCAGTGTTCACCATAGAAGACCTGGGAGAAGGACCATTGTTAGTAAAAAAAAAGACTGGAGAAATAGACGATAAGCCATTCACAGAAGAGAACTTATGGGAAGAGCTAGGAAAAAGGAAGGTGGACAAAGCCATGGGGCCGGACGAGATCCACTCCAGGATACTGAAGGAACTAAGGGATGTGCTCGCTAGTCCTCTATGAGTCCTGTTCAACAGATCACTAGACATGGGTGTGGTGCCTAAAGATTGGAGAACAGCGACGGTGGTACCGCTATACAAACGTGGGAGTAGAGAGGAGGTTGGAAACTACAGGCCAGTTAGCCTCACCTCAGTGGTGGGAAAATTAATGGAGACACTGTTGAAAGAAAGGATAGCGAACTATCTACAATCCGGTGGGATGCTTGATCCGAGACAACATAGATTCACCAAGGGAAGGTCTTGTCAGACGAATCTAATCGACTTCTTTGATTGGGTGACCAGAGAAATGGATCAGGGAAGAATGCTAGATGTGATCTACTTGGACTTTAATAAAGCTTTCGATACAGTCCCACACAGAAGACTCGTGAACAAAATGAGAAGTTTAGGGCTGAATGACAAGATGGTGGTTTGGATTACAAACTGGTTGTTAGATAGAAGACAACATGTGATGGTCAATTGGACTTACTCGGAAGAGAGAACGCTGTTAAGTGGTGTGCCACAGGGTTTGGTGTTGGGACCGATTTTGTTCAATATCTTTGTGAGCGACATTGCTGAAGGGATAGAGGGTAAAATCTGCCTATTCATGGATGACACAGAGTGGACACTCCGAAAGGTGTGGACAGAATGAAAAGAGATCTAAAGAAACTAGAGGAGAGGTCCGCAACATGGCAGCTGAAATTCAATGCTAAGAAGTGCAGAGTTATGCATTTGGGGAACGGTAACCTAAGGAACAATATGTGCTTGGTGTGAAACGCTGATGTGCACAGAGCAAGAAAGGGGCCTGGGGGTGACAGTGTTTAATGATCTGAATATGGTAAAACAATGTGACAAGGCGTTAGCCAAGGCCAGATGCATAGAAAGAGGAATATCCAGTAAAAATAAAAAAGGAGATGATAATTCCCTTGTACAGATCATTGGTGAGGCCTCACCTAGAGTACTGTGTTCAGCTCGGGAGACCGTATCTCAAGGGGACAGGGATAGGATGAAGGCGGTCCAGAGAAAGGTGACCAGAATGGTGGGGGGGTGTCCATCATAAGTCTTACGAGGAGAGGTTGAAGGTCCTAAATATGTATACCCTGGAGGAGAGGAGGAGCAGGGGAGACATGATGCAGACCTTCAGATACTTAAAGGTATAAATGATGCACAGTTAAGAGCAAACCTCTTCTGTTGGAAAGAAATAAGAACTAGAGGTCATGATATGAAACTCCAGGTAGGATGATTCAAATTGAATGTCAGAAAATATTTCTTCATGGAGAGGGTGGTGGACACATGGAACCCTACTGGAGGAAGTGGTAATGACCAAAACAGGAAAGGATTTCAAAAGGGCATGGGATAAACCCTGCGGATCCTTTAAGGAGAGAGAAACGAAATGAGGAAAGTGGCACGCTAGAGACAAGATCCTTCATACTGTTAAAGAAAATCATACATAAATAACTAAAAATCTCTATGAATCAAAGAGAATGGGAGCTTGCTGGGCAGACTGGATGAGCCATTGTGTCCTTTTCTGCCATCATTTCTATGTTTCTATCATGAAATAATTCCAGTCTGAATCAGCCCATATGTGCAAACCAGACAATCTGTGTCAATCCCTATTAATCCAAGCTAATCAGCATTAATGCATGGCCATCCCTGCCAATCAATGCCATTCATGCCAACCTGTGACAATACACAACAACCCAGACCATACAGAGTTGTGCCAGTGCCATTCTAACCAGCTTTAGACCATGGCAACAATCATTAATCTATGCCCACTTGGCAATTCTGTGCCAATCAACATTAATTAGTATATGAGTTCAAACAATACATTAGTGCAGACCTCTTCAGAAGGTGAGCTTTCAGCAGTTACTGGACCAATATCAGTCTGGTATTCGATCCTGCTTTGGTGTGCCTTTTTGATGTCTTGCTGCGTTCTTAGGACAGCGATTTGTATTTTTGGATTCCAGTGCTGCTTTTAACCCCATCAACCACAGAATTCTATCTGTGCTTGTTTGCTTTTCTGGGTACTGCCCTGGAATGCTTTGAGTCATTTCTCTTGGAACGTGCTCAGTGAGTGCTTTTTTTCAAACAGTTATTCCCTCCCTGGATCTTCTCCTGTGGAATACCTTAAGATGCTATTTTGTCACGTAGATTTATTTTTAATTTCATTATTTATTTATTTAATATATCGTTTATATTTTTATATTCCGTTTTTTGCACTTTTTCGGCACTTCAAAGCGGATTACATTCAGGTACTATAGGTATTTCCCTATTTTAAATAATCAAGAAAATATATCTTGTTCACAACTGCATTGAGAAAAGAAAAAAAAAAAACAAATATACACAGAGCTCAGTTTTAAAGGTGAAAAAGAAATAACCTCACCAATGCTAGCAGTACATCAAAAAAAAGAAAAACATGAAAACTCAAACAATGCAAAAAATGAAGAGGAAAAACCCTGCTGAGACAACATCTTATCATGTATCAGGATATTATGGAGAGCTGTGGCAGAGGAGCTGACTGTAGGCTCCTGTGTCACTTCATTGCTCAAAAACGTCACAAGTTGGGATGGTTCCTGAAATATATAGATATAATACTGCATATATCTCACAATGAACCCAGAAAATACCCTCGCTCTGATCTACTCTAGGGCCGGGATTTCCCATTCTCGCAGAGAATGGGAAATCCCGGCCCTAGAGTAGATCAGAATGGGGGGCGAAGGGGGGGGCGAAGGGGGGGGGGCGAAGGGGGGGGGGGGCCTGCGAAAGCCGGCAGCGATCGCACCACCGCGGTGTTATCGCTGCCTGCTTTCGCACCCGATAGCGCCACCGTGAAAGGTGGTGCTATTGGGTGCGCTACCGGCGGCAATAACTTGTCTTACCTTATCACCGCCAGCGAAGATAGCGCCGCGTCCGCCTCCGGCAAGCTATCGCACGCGAAAAGGGACTTAGAAAATAACCCCCTTGGTCTTAAAAGCAAAAATGAACTGAGTTTCTTCTGTGTGGCTTTAGCCACATCCGGAAATATTCTGATCTTACAATTTAGAAACTGGTTTTCCCAGTGCTTTAAAAAATAAAAACGGAGAACCCGGTCCCTATCTGGAGGGTCTGTGACAAAATGAACAATGAATATAGATGGAAGAGGCTTCTCTCCAACTCCTTCTGTGTTAGGTTTTAAAAAAAAAAATCAAAGGACACTTGAAGACTGACCCTGAGCCTATTCTTCCCTCCCCTTAGTAAAGTGGGGGTGATAATATGCTCAGGGCTGCCTGGGTACATTCAAAATCTCACACATACATCTTTTAATCAATTCTGCCGGTGTTGCCACAGTTAGCTTAGGAAAACTGATAAACCTCTACATGTGGCAGCTAATTACAATGCCCAATCTCGTTATGCAACATTAAAAAAAAAGATCTTTCATTAGAAAGTCATCTTCACCCTGCGCTTTTCTAATTTTCAGGCATGGAGTATTATCCTCCACTTCAAGTTCCAAGTTAGATCCCTTGATTATAGAGTTCTGAAACGGGGCGGAAAGATTGTTTGCATTGTTAAAGATTTTTCAAGACCAGCAATAGCATCCCAAAGATGATCCAAAGTCACTGTTTCAGGTTCAACCACAGTTAACACAATGGGAAAAGTTAAAACTTGCCTCCAGCTCAGCCAGCTGGCTAACAGACTGTCATCTGCTCTCCACCAAGCTCCACCATAAATACCACAGGGCTCACCATCAGTCCTCTTTGTCTTTGCTAGCACCTGCCCGCATAGGTTCTCCTGCTCCCTGATGGGGGCACCCGCAAGCCTTGAACCTCCTGCGGTGGCTGCAACAGTCACTGCTGGGGTTTCCAGCACTCGGAGAGAGAGCCCCCAGCCCACTGGCAATCCGACATCATCGGGACACGTCTTTGTAGGGGGAGGGGGCTTCTCAGAGTACACTTTCACCAAGTCCATCAGGGTAGTTCCAGGGAGCAATGGCTCACCTTCCCCCCCCCCCCCCCCCACCGCGGCTCCCAATAAGCGCTCACCAAGTTGAGATGTTGGCTCAGCGGTCCATACAGCAAAGCAGACAATGCTTCCTGATGACTTTTTCGACCGGCAACTTGATCATGTTTGGCTTAGTTTATTGACTTGATTAATCGCTATCTCTTACCGCGGTAAATCAAAGTGATTTACAATAAAGCATAAATATTTTGTAATAATAACATAAAACCTAAACATGTTACAAAGCAAAATAAATCTAAAATTAAAACACTATAAAAATATCCGTATTATTGTGATTTACCAGAGATTGGCAATGAAAATAAAATGGCTTACTCTTAGCAAAACATTAACTAATATTAATAAAAACATAGTAACCATAAAAGTGGTAATTAATTATAAAAGAACATTGTAGGTATACAAAAAATGCAAAAGAAAAATAGCAAATAAAATTAGTGCTAAAAATTAGATGTGATTTTGGTATGACTGAATGAAAAGAAAACAATGTCATGTAGACATGAGCTTTGTCCTTCTGTTTGATCATAACAGGAAAAATTGTTAAAGGTAAGAAAAACAATGGGATTCATGTCAGCCTATCCCCACTCTTCGGCTGATTTAATTAGGTCTGATGTGATTCACTTCTAGTTGCTTGCTGATGATGTACAGCTATATCTAGAACTGGACCCCAGAAGAAAGGTAGCTTTGAGTAGACTGAATGGTTGTCTCCCAAAAATTGCTTTCTGGATGTCCCAGAATAAACCGAAACCCAACCCTTGGGAAACTGAGATTTTGTGGATCAGGAAACCTGCCATTCCTACAGGTAGTGTAGTATTAATATTGGATGATTGCATTTTCACACTTCTCAGAGAATCACTCGATCTGCGAATAATGGGACACTACCTATCCCTTCCCCCAAAACAGCACATCTAAATGCCGTAAGACAGACAGCCATATCAATCGCAGGCCCTCAGCTATGGAACTCACTATCTCAAGAATTAAGAATGGAATCTAACAGTAGAACGTTTAGAAAGGGCATTAAAACCTGGCTCTTCCAACAAGCATTCTCATAATACTGGATATATTTAATTTCTTACTCAATTTTCATAACACAGTTATCTATTTTATCAGAACAGTTAGAAATTTATACAGTGCTTAATTGTATTTTATGATATTTTAACTGTACTCTTATAATTTGAATGTTATTGTATTTTATATTTAACTGTACTTTTATCATTTGATTTTTATTGTATGTTATACTGTGTTTTCTTGTTACTGAATCTTAAATTTCAATTATTGTAAACCGATGTGATGTACCCCACGAATGTCGGTATATAAAAACAAACAAACAAACAAATAAATAAATAAATAAATAAATAAATACATGATAAGACATTTCAGAGGAATGAGCAAGTCTATATCTTAGCTGGTCGATTCTGAGCTGACCATGGTCCCCATATATCAGCTGTAAGAAAAACATGCTTCTCTCACTTACATTGACTGCACCAACTTAGGCTTATTTTAGAGAGGGCAGACCTAGCCACCCTTACTCATTTTCTAATTACTAATAGGCCGCTAGATGATGGGAATTCCCTTCTAGCTGGCTTACCTTAAAAGCACTTATTAAAGTTCAGGGAATTCAGAATTCTGCTGCTCGTCTGCTATCAGGACTATGCCCCGGGACCATGTCTCGTCATTCCTATACTCTCTTCACTGGCTTCCAATTGAGTTTAGGCAAAAATTCTAGATCTTATTTCTGGTATTCAAAATTCTGCAGGATATAGCTGCCTGGCACTTGAGAGACTCGCATGCATCAATATTTCCCTTCTAGATTCTTGCAATCTTCAAGTGAAATTCTCCTATTTACTTCTCTGGTAACTGAGGCGAAATTGGCTAGGTATCAACAATGGGGCCTACTCTTGCATTGCTGCAAAGTTATGAGATTCCTTAGCTTGCTCAATTAGGGACATATAGGGGCATAGTAATGGTGAAATGTGCTCTTTTTAATTTGAATTCACTTGATGTACTCTTCTCATTATGGGGTTCCACAGAAGAAGTCACCCATGTCATTTCATTCCTTTTATCGTTATTAGGTTTATTGTTTTCTAGCAGAAGAGATGGGTTAAGCATACTAATCATTTCTGAATATCAGATTCTGTTTTAGCTTTGCTCTGCCAAAGCAATCTGAAGTAATGAGTGAAGCTTTTACATTTGATGATTGTTTGCTTGTCACTGTTTTGTTTGTTTTGTTACATAGAATGTCACTTTGCTATGTTGCCATAGAGTGTCTGAAACGTGTTGGTTTGATGACTCTTTTTGATTATTTATTTATTTATTTAAAACTTCTTATATACTGTTATAGCAAATAAAATTTGAGCAAAACGGTTTACAAATATTTCTAATTTAACAAAATAAAATATAGAATTTTTAGAATAGTAAAATAAAAATAAAGTTAGAACAAAAATACAATAGGTAACCTATCAATATAAAATAATAAATGTGTATCTATAGAGATTAATAAATCTATTTACTTGCTGTATTTGCTTTCACGTTTGTTAGCCACTGTGAGCATCTCCCTGACAAGGTGTCTAATTAAAACTAGAGAATACATTAAAAAAAAAATTAAATTCCGCTTCTGGTGGTGGGGCCCATCTACAGTGAGGATGAACATCTTTTCCCAGCTACTCGATTCTGGCCTGGTTTTCCAAACAGTTACATTTCAAGGTGTCTTGAGTTTGTACGGCAAAAGAAAAGGCTGCAATTATCTGCTAAAACTCTGATTACACACAAAAGAAGCAGCAGCTTACAACTCCCTGACTTCAAATTCTACAGCTGGGCTGTTTCTGTGGTAAACCAGCCTCCTGACGCTGGTTTAAAGTTGAGCAATTTGCTCTGAAAGTGGTAGACCTTATGAGCCAGAGAGCTGTAAGACTCCTCCTCAGCCACTTGCATTTGGCATCTTAGCCATCTGCTGGAGCACAGACTACACAATCAGGATGTCATAAGTGGAAAACTGGGTGGAAATACACTTTGACAGTCCAGAATTTACCACATTTCTGCCAAAATTGGCCTTCAAAGCAGTTTCCCACCTTTTTAAGCTGAAGGCACACCTACATTAACAAAAATGTTGTGTGGCACACCAACCACCAAGGGGCAGCACTGCAGACATGGGTAAGACTCATATGGCCAAAAGACTCATACGGCCAAAAGAAGAGCCAGGGAAGCACTGAAAGCTACACCAGTGTCTCTTCCAAATTTTTAAAGCATAGGGAGAGGGGGACAGAAAGATACATGAACCCATCATAATGGACCAGCTTTCTCTATATGCAAGTGCAGGAGAAAGGAGATGTCAGGGTGGTGTGGGCAGCCGGCTGACAGGGTCATTTATCAAATAGCATTATGGCATTTTCGCATGTGTTAAGCACCTTTAACGCATGCAAAAACCCCTTAACGCATGCGATAGCACCATAAAGTATGGTGCGATGCAAATCAGAAAAAGAGGAAGAGTGGGTTCACCATTTTGCGAAGCCCTATTGCATGGCTTTAACACTGATTTTAGCTACACCTTTTTCAGTAGTGTTAAGGAGAGAGAGAGAGAAAGAAAGAAAGAGAGAGAGAGAGACTAGCTATAATGCCCTCACACTAGATAGGTATTTATATCTCTATGGGAGGCCCACCTAGTAACTCGAGGTGAGGTTTAGGTATTAATGGAGGGGTTAGGGGCCACTTTGACATTCAAAGTGAGACGTATGAACAGAACAGTGCTCTCTTGTGAAGATTTGATGACCTTCAGAGTGAGTAAACTCACTCAAAGATGAGATTTGTGGACTCTCTACCTGGGTAACATCAAGCTAGGTTGAGAGAACATTGCACAAATCTCATCTTTGAGTGAGTTTCCTTACTCCAAAGATCATCAAATCTTCCCAAGAGAGCACTGTTCTGTTCGTTTGTTTCACTTTGAATGTCAAAGTGGCCCCTAACCCCTACACTAATACCTAAACCTCACCTCGAGTTACTAGGTGGGCCTCCTATAGAGATATAAGTACCTGTCTAGTGTGAGGGCATTACAGCTAGTCTCTCTCTCTCTCTCGCGCTCACTCGCTCTCGCTCTCTCATGCAAAATGGTGAACCCACTCCTTCTGATTTGCATCACACCATTTGTTATGGTGCTTAACGCATGCAAAAACGCCATAAAGCTATTTGATAAATGACCCTGTTATTCAGTTAGCTTAACCAGATAAGTCCAAATATAGATACTTATCCCAAGATATCCACGTTTATACTTAGCTGGATAAATACTTATCTGGCTAAGCAGTAGCTGCTGATCATAACTGGATATTCACAGCTGCCACTCAACCTGATGTCTTTATTTATCCTGCTAAATAGCACTAAATATCGACCTCATAGTGCATTGATAATAGAGATCCACACTTCTTCTAAACCTACTTGGAACAAAGTGAGCAGAGACTGGCAAATCTAGTTTAGCCAGGAGGAGGGGAACGATATCTGGGAATCATTCTCCAAAATGCCAGTGGCAGTAACTATAAATTCCTTCATAGACAGGGTGATCATGTTGAGGAGGACAAACTGAGGCAACTCTGGTTCCACTAACTTGAAGTCTGGCTAAATCCTGTATCTTTTGCAGAGCATTGTGAGCAATATTACAAACGATTTACCACGACAGTACAACATTCTGAACTATTTAAAAATTGTGCATAAACCACCTTGTGCTGCTAGTATATAATCTAGGCCATGTCGGTTATACATAGAAACAATGGTAAGTTCATCAACCGAGTGTTGCAAAGCTTTCAATGCAATTCCTAGCTCATGTGTCACTACATGTAATACTGATTGCAATCGCCTAATAGCCATTCCTAATTCAGCAGCTACTGCGGGTTGAGCAAAGGGTAACCATGAAGTATAACTGAGTGCATCTAATCTAGTTTTTGTTAAAGGATAAGTAGAGTTAATATAATCTAACGAAAGTTGAATTGCTTGTTCTTCTGGGACAACTGTGGGAACACTTCTACAAAAAACGGTCATGAGTGGCTTTTAACAATGGAACAATTTTCGTAAAGTAATTAAATGTAACCAACACACAGAAATCATATAACTTGGGGAGTTTGAGAAAAACTATTCCATCACATAACCAATAGTGTCCAACATAAAGATTTGCAACATTTTGTATCACTGAATAATTAGCAGTGTCATAAGGACCATAAACACCCATTGCATGTAGGGAGATGTAGTTCTGGATTTCCCTAGGAAGCTCAATAGAGAAATCAGAACTCATGTCCATGCATGCAGTGGGGTAGAACCAGGACTGGAGAGGACATGGAGTTACACATTAACCATTCCCAACAACTGTATGGTTTATCTTGCCTGTGCTGGCAATGTCCGAAAGGGCAACAGTACCGACAGATGATTATTTATATCTGGCTATTTATTTATAACTTCAATTTACTATCCACCCATCTAAACAAGCTCAGGGTGGATTACAAAAAGCTAATGATTAGAGATGATATCATCACATGTGCATAGATCACCTTATTGCTTCACCTCAAAATATGCCTCCTGCACTGCAGACCAGAAAACACCCTTAATGCGTATGTCCAAAAGCTGATTACACAATAATTAACTGAGGCTTGATTAGCGCTGAAAATCAAAATCTATCCCTGAGAAGTCAGCCAGCCAGTTTCCCTACCATCTGGCACAAGACAGCAGTGGGAACACTTATTGCCTCTAAGTTCCAGCACCAAAAATTCTACTGTCTAGTTTGGCCTTCTTTTTCTAGATTCCATCAGTGTATCTGGTAACCCTGGTCAGCTCCAACTGTACACCAATTTCTTTTCTGGAAGTTCAATAAGTCTGGGAGGTAGGTATTTATCATCAAGTAGCCATGTTGTGGATGGGATTGATTTATGCATGTGAATTTGGTACAATGGACAAAGTTACATATAGGCCGATACAGTACAGTGCACTCCGGTGGAGCGCACTGTCAGCCCGCAATTGGACGCGCGTTTTCGACGTGCTATTTTTACCCCTTATACAGTAAGGGGTAATAGCACGTCGTAAACGTGCAACCAACCCCCCCCCCCCCCAAACTAATAGCACCCGCAACATGCAAATGCATGTTGATGGGCCTATTAGTTATTCCCGCACCATACAGAAAGTAAAATGTGCAGCCTAGCCGCACATTTTACTTTCTGCCGGCACCGGGAAAGTGTACAGAAAAGCAGAAAAACATGCTTTTCTGTAACCCTCCGACTTAATATAACAATTTTAAGTCAGAGGCCCCAAAATTTAAAAAAAATTAAAAATTAAAAAAAAAAATTAAAAATCAGCCCGCGGCCCACGGCTCGGAAGACGGACACTCAATTTAGCCGGTGTCCGTTTTCCGAACCCATGGCTGTCAGTGGGTTTGAGAAAGGACGCTGGTAAAATTGAGCGTCGGCTGTCAAACCTGCTGACAGCCGCCGCTTCTGTCAAAAAGGAGGCGCTAGGAATGCGCTAGTGTCCCTAGTGCCTCCTTTTACCGCAGGCCCTCATTTAAATACTTGATCGTGCGCCCAGAAGAGTGGCCTGGGCGCGCGTTGGGAGAGCGGGCGCTCGCCTCGGAGCGCAGGCTCTCCTGCGGGATTTACTGTATCGGCCCGGCAGTGTGGATGAGATGCCTGTTTGTTAGACAGTTGCTTCCTACTCTACCCCTAGATCAGGTATGGCCAACTCTGATCCTCAAGAGCCACAAACAGATCTGGTTTTCAGGATATCCACAATGAGAGACTCCTGAGAAAAATAAAAAAGTCATGAGACAGAAGGCAATGTCTTATTGCGGATTGCAATCAGGTTAAAAGATAGCAAATAGACAACAGAACCGAATGGTCATTTCTTTCAATAGAGAAAGGTAAACAGTGGAGTGCCTCAGGGATCTGTACTGAGACTGGTACTTTTTAATATATTTATAAATGATCTGGAAAAGGGAACAACAAGTTTGGTGATCAAAATTCCAGATGACACAAAATAATTCTGTGTTGTTAAATCACAAGTGGATTGTGGGAAATTACAGGAGGATCTTATGAGACTGGAAGGCTGGGCATCCAAATGGTAGATGAAATTTAATGTGGACAAGTGGAACATGATGCATATGGGGAATAGTAACCCAAACTGTAGTTACATAATGTTAGGTTCCATATTAGGAGTTACAATCCAGGGACTGGATCTGGACATCATCATGGACAGTATTTTGAAATCCTTGGCTCAGTGTATGACAGCAGTAAAAAAAAACAAACAGAATGTTAGGAATTATTACGAAAGAAATGGAGAATAAAATGGAGAATATCATACTACCTCTATATCACTCCATGGTGAAAGTGAATTTAGAGTGGTGTGCGCACTTCTGGTTTCCACATCTCAATAAAGATTTAGTTGCACTGGAAAAGGTACAGAGAAGGATGACCAAAATAATAAAGGGGATGGAATGGCTAAAGAGGTTAGGGCTGTTCAGCTTAGATAAGAGACAGCTGAGGGGAGGATATGATAGAAGTCTAGAAAGTCATGACTGGAATGGAATGGGTAAATGTCAATTGGTTATTTATTCTTTCAAATAATACAAAATCTAGGGGACATTCCATAAAGTTAGTATGTATCACATTTAAAACAAATTGGAGAAAATTATTTTTCATTCAGTGCACAATTAAGCTCTAAAATCCATTGTCAGAAGATGTGGTAAAGACAGCTAGCGTAGATGAGTTTAAAAAAGGTTTGAACAAATTATTGGAGGAAAAGTCCATAAACTATTATTAACAAGATAGACTTAAGAAAAGCCACTACTTATCCCTGGGCATTAGCAACCTAGAATCTGTTTGGGATTCTGCCAGGTACTTGTGAACTGGATTGGCCACAGTTGGAAACAGGATACCTGGCTTGATGGACCTTTGGTCAGACCCAGTATGGCAATTCTTATGTTCCAACATGCATGTAATAGATTTGCATGCACTACCTCCCTTATATGCAAATCTATTTCATTCATATTCATTATGGATATCCTGAAAACCAGGCCTGTTTGAACTTTTGAGGATCAGAGTTGGCCACCCCTAGATGAATCCTCTCTTGCAGCTTCACTTTTGCTGTATCAGCTTTCCTGTGTGTACAGCTGGTGTGTCTTTATTTGTTTTCATGTTATGTCAGAAAAAACGTTATACTGGATATTTGCTAAGATGTAGTAGATGCAGATGTCTACTGTTCATCTGTATTTTGTCAAATAATATTCCAGAGATATACCATGCTGTGAGCTGTCCAGCTAAGATAGATATTTACAAAAGTCTGTATCATGACAGCTCATACCAAACAACACTGAACCATGCAAGTCTGTGCCAACCCATGCCAGGCAGCAATAGTCCATGAGAATGTGCCAAACTCTACCAATCCTCATAAGCCACTGCCAATCAAGACACATTTGGCATAATCAGAGTCAATCAGCATATTACAAACAGATTGAGAGTGCCCCCAGGTGCAGCTGTCTTAGGGTGTACAGGGTGAGAGCAACCCTATTTGCAGCTGTCTCGGGCACACACAGTAAGAGATCCTCCAGGTAGAAAAATCTTCAGAGGGATAGCCGTGTTAGTCTGGTGGAACAAAAAATGATAGGAATTGGGTGGCACCCTATAGACTAACCAATGTATTGATGCATGAGCTGTTGCGGTCTCCACCGCTTCCCCCTTACTAGCTGTAATCAGGGCTCACCTCCGAGGCCGGGAACACCGCCTCTGTGGCTCTGCTGAGTATTCAGGGCGTCCGCCATTGCTGGGCCGTCTCGCTGCCGCCCCGCGCGCACGCGGGGACGCGCGTTATGGACGTACGCTCACCGGAAGCCTGACCCTGCCTGAGCTGGCCACGCCATGCCCCAAGCCCGATATAACCGGCGTTCCTCAGTCCTCTCATTGCCTTGCAACGAGGGTCGCTACAGTGTGTAGTTCTTAGTTGCACTTCCGTTGTTCTGCTTCAGCTACCGACCTCTGCTTGTTCCTGACTGTGCTTCTGCCTGCCGCCTGCCACCGACCTCTGCTCGTTCCTGACTCTGCTTCTGCCTGCCGCCTGCCACCGACCTCTGCTCGATCCTGACTCTGCTTCTGCCTGCCGCCAGCCACCGACCTCTGCTCGTTCCTGACTCTGCTTCTGCCTGCCGCCAGCCACTGACCTCTGCTCGTTCCTGACTTGTCCGCTGTCTGCCGCAGCTGCTGCGCTCCTGTCCTCCAGACAGCGCCCCCCGCAGGCCTGGGCTGGAACTACTGCCAGACTGTCTTGGGTCCTGATACCTTCTACTCCCTGCCAGGCTCAGGCCTACTCGCTGCTGGCTCCCGTATTGCACCCTGCAAGTTCCATTCAAGACATTACTGACTCTGACCCTGCTTCCGCTTGCTCTGTGCTCCCTGGCCTATTGGCTCTTGCTGCTGGACTCTGTGCTTACTCCTTGCCCGGGCCTTCCTAGAGAGACTGTCACTGTGCATAAGTCCCAAGGGACTGGGACCCTACGGGCTCCTCCTGGGGGGTTCCGGTTCCCGGGTGAAGAGCTTATCAGCACTCTCAAGTCCCAAGGTTCTGGAACCCTACGGGCTCCTCCTGGGGGGTCCCCAGTTCCCGGGTGAAGATCCATACGTGAGTCTCCTAAGTCCCAAGGCTCCAGGACCCTATGGGCTCCTCCTGGGGGGTTCCCGGTTCCCGGGTGAAGAGCTTATCAGCACTCTCAAGTCCCAAGGTTCTGGGACCCTACGGGCTCCTCCTGGGGGGTTCCTGGTGCCCGGGTGAAGATCTGTGCCTGTGGCTCCGCCTCCCGAGCTACTCTACCCAGGGTGGTTCGGCTCAAGGGTCCACACCAGGACTGCAGCTTCCCAGACTGCAACATGAGCTTTCAAGGACGGAGTCCACTTTGTCAGATGCATGAAGTGATGTACAGGAGATGGGTAAAATATATACAGAACAGAGAGAAGGCATTATCTGCCAGCAATGTTCCTCTGCTATCTACATAGGACAAACAAGACAATCCCTAAGGAAAAGAATGAATGGGCATAAGTCTGACATCAGAAATGGCAATATCCAGAAACCAATAGGAGAGCATGTTAACCTTCCAAGACATTATCTAGCTGACCTTAAGGTTGCCATACTTCTACATAAGAGCTTCAAAGGGACACTCCAGTGTGAAACTGCTGCACTGGAGCTCATAAAAAAAAAATTAATACTATTACCCTAGGTCTGAACAGAGACAATAGCTTCATGACAAAGAATTCCCCTATGAAGAAAGGATAAAGAGGTTAGGACTCTTCAGCCTCAAGAAGAGGCAGCTGAGGGGAGATATGACAGAGGTCTATAAAACAATGAGTGGAATGGAATGAGTAAACGTTAATCGGTTGATTACTCTTTTGAAAAGTTCAAAGGCCAGGGGACACTGAATGAAGTTACTGGGTAATACATTTAAAACTAATAAGGGAAAATATTTTTTTACTCAATGTATATATTAAGCTCTGGAATTCATTGCCAGAGGATGTGGTGAAAGCTATAAGTGTAGCTGCATTTAAAAAAGGTTTGGACAAGTTCCTGGAGGAAAAGTCCATAAACTATTAAGGTGGAGTTGCAGACATTCACTGTTTATCTCTTGGATAAGCGGCATAGAATCTATCGACTCCTTGGGATCCTGCCAGGAACTTTGTGACCTGGCTTGGCCACTGTTAGAAACAGGATATTGGGCTTGATGGACCTTATGTTCTTATGGACTCACTACAACTATCTATGACCTTAACTATTTTCAGATCATTCTGTCTTTTCACACTTACCTCAGTTGTCAGTAGGCTATACTATAAGGCTATTAACACTCTCTCCACACCATGCCCTCCCAAATCCAATGTCTTCCCTTTGTTCTGTATATATTTTACCCATCTCCTGTACATCACAAGCATCTGACGAAGTGGACACTGTCTTTGAAAGCTCAGGTTTCAATAAATTGGTTAGCCTATAAGGTGCCACCAGACTCCTGTCCTTTTTACCTCCAGGTAGAGAAGTCTCGGGAACACAGGATGAGAGAGTATCTTCAGGTGCAGCAGTCTCAGGAATACAGGGGCACACAGTAAGAGACTGCTCGGATGCAGAATATAGTAAGAGATTCCGGAGCTGGATCAGGCTCAGGGACACAGGGTGAGAGCATTACAAGTTGGTGCAGTCTCATGGGCACTGGACTACACAAGGATGTCTGGAGGTGCAGCAGTTGCAGGGAAATACGATGAGAAAGCATCCCCAGGTGCCACTATCTCATGGATTTATGGGAAGTGCGGGATGGGAGCAGTCTCAGGGATAGAGAAGACTGTGAGTGCACTTGCAGGTACAACAGCTGGACCAGCCTCAGAGACACAGGGCACACACTGACTGGGTCCTCAATGTGCAGCTGTCTTAGGGGCACATAGTGTAGGAATCACAGCGGCACATGGCCAGAACATCTCCAGGTGGAAGTCGGCCATGGCACTTGTTTTTTTTTTTTTTCGCTTGGATCAGACCTTGTGAACACGTGGGTCAAGGAGTCGCTGCCCTCGGGAACTGCAGTGCCAGGCACCTCATCAAGGCACGGGGGGCGGGCGTCTGAGAGCAGCTCCTGAACCCGAGCCAACTGGCAGCAAGCGAGCCGGAGTCCTGGACCTGACCCGAGCCACGCTCTCTTATTCTGAAGGGGGGGAGGGGGGAGGATGTGGATGAAGGGGGCAAATGCTGGACTAGGGGCTCAATGAAATGCAGGGGCAAGTCCTAGGCTAGAGCGGACTGAATCGGAGGGGGCGGCTATCGGACTGGGCTGGAAGAGCTGACACCAGGGCCCCCGGTGCCCGAGAGAGAGAGAGAGAGAGAGAGAGAGAGAGACAGACAAGAGAGCTTCCTCCCGACGTTTCCGCACCTTTTCCTTCTGCTTTAATCCCCTCCCCTGGTACTCACCGTTCCCCGGCCTGAGCGCCGCCTCGTGAGGTACATCCCGGTTCCGTCTGAGGGCGCCGGTCTCTCTCTCTCTCTCCTCCCCAACCCCCTCCCCAGGCTCTGTCCCGTATTCGCGGTCCTCTCTTTTGATCGCTTCCGTAAACTTGACACCATGAACCGATCCCACCCAGGGGAGGAGCCGCCGCTGCCAGAACCAAGGAGAAGCGGCCGCCCGGGAGAGGAGGAGAGAACTGCCTCAGAAAGAAGGACACACGCACACAGCAAGAGGACAGGAGGAAAGATCGGACAGACGCCAGCACAGAAAGATGGGAGGAAGAGAGGACCGCGGGCAGCAGCTTTTATCCTCATGCGCGCTTCTTTCCTTACTGCCTCCCCCTTTTTATCTCTCTCGTCTTTCTCCGCCACCCCTCCACTCACCTCACTGTCCCTGCTCCATTCCAGTCCTTCCTTTCTCTATCCTAAACTTACCTCTGTTCCTCATTATCTCTCCCTTCACTTTATTCCTTCTTGCGTCTATACAGTCATTTCATAAATATCCGATTCACTCCTTCATCATACTATAAATCAAACATAATATCCAGCTACAGGAAATCTGTCCATCTATCAATCAACCAACATATCATCTGCTCCTAGAAGAATGCATCCTCCAGCTGTTGTAGAATTAATCCATTAATTATCCATCAGTCCACAATCAATCCGTTTATCATTAGTGCATCATATCCATAAAACATCCACCTTCAGACCAATTCACCCATCCACTGTAAAATTAAGTAATATATTCCTCATAAATCCACCCATCCCTCATCATACATACAATCACCTGTTTTACAGTTATAGCAATATTGTAACATTATTCACCCATATTGTAATCAATTCATCATCATCACACAATGAAAGATGATGAATTGATTGCAATATGGGTGAATAATATTATGCTGTTATAACTGTAAAACAGATTAATTAATTAATTACTTTATTTAAAACTTTTTATATACCGGCATTCGTAAGACACATCATGTCGGTTTACAGGTAACGGTGAAAGGAAATTACAATGAACGATGATAGCAGGATAGTTAGATAACAAAGGAAAGTACATTTTTATAGAGGTCAACAAGCAAAATAACATTTGGTTGAACAAAATGGAGTTTTTAGGTGGATGATTTCTATGTATGATGAGGGATGGATGGATTTATGAGGAATGTCATCCCACCTACATTGATGAATTCATCAGTCATCAATTTTACAAACTTTCCTTAATTATCCATCCTTCTGCTGTAGATGGAACACATCATCCATCCCTTGCAATCTACCCTTAACTTATCACACAGTTAATTATCCATCCATCATACAATCCATCCACCCATCCTTCATTTATCCATTGCATACGTTACGCCCGTTGGTCGCAGACGGCTGCGACCACTCTTGCTCACCTCTTTCTTTACTTCCCTGACTCCTTGGGGTAGACAGGCAGCCTCCGGCAGCTGCCGACGGCCTGCCTACCACTCCCAGACCTCCTGGGGCGGCACGGACGCTGCCGATCACCATCTTGCCGTCGGAAGTCCTTAGGCACACGCATGCAGTGGCCCGTCTTAAAGCCGTCATGGTGGGAACCTCGGGGGGCATCTCCTCCGGATGACGTCATCCCTCCAGGACATTTAAGCCAGCTGGCCCTGCCTACTGACGACTTGGCAAAGAGAACCCTTCTTGCTAAATCCACCTCGCTCTCAGAGAACCTGCGTTCCAGTTCCTGCTTCCAGGCATAGACGTCTTGGGTACCCGCTCCTCGGGGGCCCTCTCCTCGTCTTAGCTATCCGCTCCTTGGAGGCCTATCACTTGGGTCTTCTGCCTGCCCCGTTCCCCGGGGATTCCCTGGAACCTTCGCTACTCTTTCTGTGAGCACCCTGCTCAGTGGACTACTTCCTGTTCTACCGAGGATTCCTCTGGTGAACCCCGTTTGGCGGACCACTACCATCTCTACCGAGGACCTCACCGGTGCTCCCTGCTCTGTGGATCATATTATCTCTACTGAGGACCTTCACCGTGAGTACCTCACTCCACAGGCCATTACCATCTCTATTAAGGATCTCATCAGTGTGCCCTGCTCTGCGGACTGCTATCATCACTACTGAGGACCCTCTCCGGTGTACCCTGCTTCGTGGACCATTACCATCTCTACTAAGGACCTCATCGGTGTACCCCGCTCTGTGGACTACTACTGACTCAGCCAAGGACCTTCTTCGATGTACCCCGATCCGCGGGCCACTACCATCTCTACTGAAGACATCATCAGTGTACCTCTCTCTGCGGATCATCATCTGCTCTACAGAGATATCCACTTGGGGGTATTCTCCCATCTACGGACCCTGTGTCTCTGGGTCTGTAAGTCCCCCTCTCTGGCACCCCTGCTCCGCGGGTTGTGTCACTCTTTATCTTTAATAAAGACTTTAGACTGATACTGTGTCTGACATCAATGAGACCTCACCTCCCGATGGTGAGGCTCACGGGGCTCCTCCCTGTGGGCGGTACCATCTCTCACCTCAGCCCAGGGCCCACACACTAACTAATCCTAACAGCATAATCCACCCCATCCATCCCTTATTTATTATACAATCCTCCCATTTATCCATCATTTATCTATCCAAGGTTCAATCAATACGCACATCATGCATCCATCATACAGTGTATTCAAAAAGTATTCAGAGCCCTTCACTTTTTCACAATTTATTATGTTATAGCCTTTTTCTAAAATGGATAATATGCATTTTTTTCCCTCCTTAATTTACACACAATATCCCATAATGAGAAAGCGAAATCAGGTTTGTAGAAATTTCGGCAAATTAATACAAAACAAAACTGAAATATCACGTTTACATAAGTATTCAGACCCTTTGCTGTGACACTCTGGTGCATCCTGATTCCATTGATCATCCTTGAGATGTTTCACCAACTTGACTGGCGTCAACTTGTGGTAAATTCAATTGATTGGTCATGATTTGGAAAGGTACACACTGTCTATATAAGGTCCCACAGTTGACAGTGCGTTTCAGAACAAAATCAAAGCCATGAAGTCAAAGGAATTGTTTATAGACCTCTGGGACAGGATTGTGTTGAGGCACAGATCTGGGGAAGGGTACAAAAAAAAATTGCTACAACATTGAAGGTCCCGAAGAACACAGAGGCCTCAATCATTCTTAAATAGAAGAAGTTCAGAACCACCAGCACTCTTTCTAGAGTTGCTGTCCACCTGAGCTGAGCAATCGAGGAAGAAGGGCCTTGGTCAGAGGCCAACCAGAAGGACAACCATCTCTGCAGTACTCCACCAATCAGGCTTTATGGTAGAGTGGCTAGATGGAAGCCACTCCTCAATAAAAGGCACATGACAGCCCACTTGGAGCTCACCAAGAGAAACAAGATTCTCTGGTTTGATGAAACCAAGATTGAACCTTTTGGCCTGAAAGTCAAGCATTATGTCATGATGAAACCAGGCACCACTCATCACCTAGCAAATACCATTCCAACGGTGAAGCATGGTGGTGTCAGCATCATGCTGTGGGGATGTTTATCGGCTGCAGGAACTGGGAGGCTAGTCAGGATTGAGGGAAAGTTGAACAGAGTGAAATACAGAGATCCTTGATGAAAACCTGTTCCAGAGCTCTCTGGACCTCAGACTGGGGTGATGATTCACCTTCCAACAGGACAATGACTGTAAGCACACAGCCAGGACAATGCAGGAGTAACTTCGGCACAAGTCTGTGAATGTCCTTGAGTGGCCTAGCCAGAGCCTGGACTTGAACTCGATCGAATATCTCTGGAGAAACCTGAAAATAGCTGTGCATCGACGCTCCCCATCCAACATGACAAAGCTTGAGAGGATCTGCAGAGAAGAATGGGAAAAAAAATCCCCAAATATGTGTGCTAAGTTTGTAGTGACATACATACCCCAAGAAGACTTGAGGCTGTAATCACTGCTAAAATTCCTCAACAAAGTACTGAGTAAAGGGTCTGAATACTTATGTAAATGTGATATTTTATGTTTTTTTAAAATTAATATTTGCAAACATTTCTACAAACCTGATTTTGCTTTGTCATTATGGGGTATTGTGTGTAACTTGAGGGGGGGAAATGCATATTATCCATTTTAGAATGAGGCTGTAACATAACAAAATGAGGAAAAAGTGAAGGTGTCGAAATACTTTCTGAATGCACTGTACAACTCAGCCATTATTTTCACAGATTAATTTTGATATCTATTATCCAGCTGTCACACAAGTCACTCATTATCAGTCCTTCTTTCACTGTACAATCGATCATTCAAACATCTATCCATTGCTTATCTATTGTACAGTTAGTCTGTCATTCATCTAACGATCATTCATCCATTTATCCTACAATCAATCCAACTATTCTTCATTCACTGCTGACAACCTCTCAGCCAGCTATCAAATAAACAATTATCAATCCATCGATGCATTTTCCAACCTAACCCCCGCCATTTACTTACTGTAAAATCAATCTATGCATCATCATTCATCCTCTGACAATCTGTTCTCCTCACTTTGTCTGTTCCATCTACGCATCCGAATATGCAGCTAGGTGTGTCCAAATCTAAAGATCATGTGAAAAGGGGAACTTTATAATGCTATCTCGGCGCTTAATTGGTGGCATTGCACCTTAAACTGGCCATGGCAGATAAGCAGGCTCTTCAACGGCTCCTGGTTAAGGCACAATTTTAAAAATGAAAACAATTAAAATAGGGTGGGGTTTGGCAGCAACCTACATTCACAGGGCCACGGAAAACATATCTGAGCAAAGGGAGAAAACCGCACTTACCAGACCAAATGGTTTCATTTTTGCACAGAGCTGACATTAGGGTTGTTGTGGTGGTGGTTTCTTTTACTCTGTATTTTGCTAATGACAAATGCCATGGGAAACCTGTGCAGCTCTGGGATACTGCTTGCTTTCTCCACACTCTCCCCTAGCAGGACAGCCTTGCACACGAAGTCAGGCGGGACCTCACTACGTGGCTGAGGTTGTGATGTACACACACTTTCAATGGAATATCTTTCATTTTTATCTAGTAAAAGGTGCCATGTTGGGTTCCCGTGTTACAGGTTTATCATCAGGACATTAGGAGTATCAGCTGCTCTGTTTCTTTCTGCAATTATTTCCTCCATGCCTGGGAGGTTTTTATCTAGGTGGGTGGCACCAACTGACCCCAGTGATGTGCCGGAGGCCCCCGCAAAATCCTCTTGTTAAAATAATTTTATGACAGCCAAGAGCGCATCACCTAGTGGAGCAGACCTGTCTAAAGCCCCTTGAGAAGTTATTTGGTAGCGCATTACTGCCTCTAACCTCATCACCTGACCTTTCAAGGAGCTGCAGCAGGAGCACATGGCTCCCTCACAGGCTCCACAAGGGGATGGTGAATGGGGACCCCTGCCAAACCTAGAATTAGGGAGATCTCTCCTCCTCCCTATATCTACACACCCATGGGCTGATCTCTTTCGGCATTTTTAGAAGGGATGATTAATGCCCTGTTCCCCAATCAATCAGAATGCTTGGAATCCATTTGATGGCCCTATATATTGCTTTATTATTAACAGGGACAGGCCCTATACAGTTACTTTAGCCAGTACCTTACAAACCTGTGTCAGCTTCCTGCCAGATGACACAAGCTAATCCTGTTTAAAGGGACAGTAAGCCATGTAAGGCATTGCAGCAGAGCCCTGGATTCAGAATCCTTTCTGTCGGGCACCAACTCTTTTCAGCTCCAAAGGAAAAAACCACAGAGACACACTCAGCTGACAGCACAGATTTTGTAATTTTTATTACTAGTTTTTTAGATTTTTTTTTTTTGAATGATGTAAATCACAATATTGACTGGATTGACCCAACTGAATAAAGACACATATACAGCAGACTCACAAACACAGTAATACCAGCAGGGAGAAGGAAGAGGCGACATCGCTGGAAAGAGGAGAGGTCAGGGCTTGTAGAAGCTGGCTAATGATTTTTTTTTTCCTTTTCCAACTAATTCATAATTCTATTCTGCTTTGAGCATCTCTGCTGTGTTGACCTCCAGGTTGCTTAAACTTGCCTCAAGATGTCAAAGACCCGACCCTAGCAATTAGAAGCAAAAGATCCCTTCACACTATTCCTCTGCCAAGCACATGACCATGGCAATCTAGGACAAGAGATCGCCACTCATCATTTCCGTGCCAGGCACCTGAGCCTGACAACCAAACTGAAGAGGTCATTAGGCATCAACTGGTCCCTTCTCTCTGGCCAGCATCTCTCTCCTGTGCCTGGTCCCTATGCTGGCTGCTGTCTGGCGGCCATTACGGTTGAGAGCAAAGCAGAATGGAAAGCCTTGGGCTTCCCGTTTTCCCATATATAATTCAGAATTACTTATCTGCAACTGCAGAGCCCCTAACTTATCGCTAGCAACAGTTGGCATGCTTTAATTTTTTTTTTTTTTTGTATTTTTTCTTATCAAACAAAGGTAACCAAAGGACGGTTACAGCAGAGACGGGAAAAGTCACGAGTTAGAAAATACTGATAGAAAGCAAGAGAATCTAGTAGGGCCGCATGTGCCATGCAGAGCCAGGGCTGAGCAGGAAGTAGCATAGATGAGCTGGTAGTCTCAGGGATGGAGAGGAGGACGAGGGGGGGGTGGAGGGGCTCCGGTACTATGGCTCTGGCCACCCTTGGCATGAGGGACTGAGCTGTGCTCCAATATTCAGACTGCACATGCCCCATCCTCAGTGGGGCAGGAATGGGTACCATGGGGATAGGAGTGGGTTGCAGCACGGGGTGGGAAGGAAATTACAGCAAAAGACAGGGCTAGAGGGAGAGGGATCATAAAAGAGACATAGGGCAGAGAAATTGTAACACAGGGGTTAAGGAGTTATAGGGGGATAGGGTTCACAGTGAGGGAGGGAATCACAGCAGCAGGATTAGGAGTTGCAGCAGGGGGGGTTTAGAAGACAGGGGTGCTCTGCACCAGTTGGAAGAGGCAGGGATCTCCTGTTTACTCAGCCAAGGTAGGGGGGAGGTGAAGAAGAGATGGGAGAGGCAGGGGATCCCAGCCTGGGGATCTGGTCCTAGAATTTAGCAGTGGAGACTCTGGCAGAAGGCAGAAGGCTGCGGGTTCAGCTCCCAAGAGCCATGGTTGGGAGCCCAGGCTGTAAGCCTGCGGTGTCTTCATACACAGCAGTGAAAGGAATTACAAATTTGTTGGGGGCAAGAGGCTGGCGTGCACCTGCTTGTGACTGGCATGTTTGTGTGGTTTTTGTGTGTGTGTGTATGTGCAAGAATGAGGAGGTGGGAGGATGCCGCCCTGTCCTGCTTGGCGAGAGAAGCCCATTAGCTAAACGTTGGACCTGGGAGGGTATGCTGGCAGCCTCAATGGGGGTGGAGGGGGCACAGATCCTTGCAGGTGCCCCTAGGAGACCACCTTCAGTTTCAGTCCTTCATCTGCCCTCAATCAACCTCATACGATGTTTGCTGGCTGGAGACTGCAAGCAGCAGATCCCCCCCCCTCCTGCATTTCTACTTGTTCCTGGGCCTGCAGCCGGCAGGCACAGAACAGGACCCACAAGATTATAAAGGACGGACAACAAAGAGGCCAACACTGCATGCAGGATCCCTGCTGCACAACCAGCCACCAGCTGTATTGCAACAGGAAGGGAAAACATGCAGCCTAGGTGGGCCTAGGTGGTCTTTTATCTGCCATCCTATTCTATGTTTATAAGCATCGCTGCAGGAAATGATTGGGCGCCTTTAGATCTAGATCAGAACAGATTCCAGGGAAGGAGATAATAGGTGGATAGCTTTCATTTTCTCATACAGATATATGTATATATTTATATATATAATATATATAAACGTCACAGACAACTACATTCTCCTGTTAATATTCACTCAGGTGCGGACATCGCTGTCTGCAGCTCACAAAAGGAGGCTCCTGCTGTCTCCCTAGTGCGAAGAATCCTTGGAGGGTGACCTGCGGGTGGGAGAGAGCAGAGCCATCAGAGATCCCTCCCAGTTCTTTCTCTTTTGTTTCTTTCTTCTGGCCACATCTCTTGCCATCTCTGTCCCTCTGTCTCTGCCCCTTTCTATTCTCTCTCTTTCCCCGTGTCTCTTCTCTCTTTCTCTCTCTCCCTCCCCACAGGTCTAGTTGTCCCTGATGGCTCCAGGACCGGCTAAGCCACTCTTGGTTTTGACCCAGTGCATCATGGGGGCTTGGCGTTCTTCTCAAACAAAAGAGCTGCACAATGGTTCCCAGCAAGGTTAATCCTAAAACTGGCTCAGCACATTCTTGAGGAGCTGTCACCCCCAGACAGGGTAGCCGTGGTTCCTGTGCCTCTGTACAATCAAACAGAACCCCTCCTCCCCGCCTGCCTTCATTTTGGCCCAGGGCCTGTCGGCTACTCACCAGTTTACATCTGATTGGAGAAGGAAGTGGGCACAGCCTGCCCATAGCCTCCCTGCCCGTAGCCTTGTTGGCTGTAGTCAGTTGGCTGCTGCCCGTAGCCCTGCTGGTTGTACTCAGGCTGGTAGCCCCCCTGCTGTCCATATGAGTCCTGCTGAGCGTAGCCTGGTCCTTGGTTGTAGGACTGGCTGTAACTGTCGGGGGCTGGCTGCTTCTCCTGCGTGGCGGGCGGGTACCGCATGAAAGGAGCAGTCCAGCCGGTCTCCTTAAAGACAAACCAGACATTCCCTACCCAGATAAGGAAGTTCAGGAATCCAAAGACCTGAAAGAAGGGACAAAGAAGTGAAAAAAAAAACCAGTTGGAGAGAAAAAGCTACAGAGAGGAAGGAGGGAGAGAGATGAAAAGGGAGAGAGAAGAAAAGGGAGAACCGATAATGTCGTTGGTGCAGTGCTGAAAATGTCACTGGTGCAGTGCTTTTCAGACAGAGATGTCAGTGCCACAGTGCTGTGCAGTGGCAGATGTGACTGGCGCAATGTCAAATAGCTGTTATGTAAATTATGCAGTGCCAGGCAGCTGTAGATAAGACAGAACGTAAGTTTTGCCGTGCTGGGTCAGACCAAGGTCCATCAAGCCCAGCAGCCTTTCTCCGACAGTGGCCAATCCACGTCGCAAATACCCTGTGGATCCCATAAAATGGATCCATTTTCTGTTACTCACTCTCAGGGATGGCAGTACCTTTCTTTAGTCTACCTGGCAAATAATGTATTATGGACTTTTCTCCAGGAACTTGTCCGAACCTCATTTAAACCCCATTTATGCTAGTCGCCTTGATCACATCCTCTGGCAACAGATTCCACAGCTTGATAGCATGCAAAATGAAAAAAATACTTTCTATGATTTGGTTTGAATCTGCTGGTTGTTAGTTTCATGGAGTGTCCCCTTGTTTTAGTCTTATTTGGATGGGTAAATAACTGTCCTTTATTTACCTGTTCCACCCCACTCATGATTTTATAAATTTCTATCACCTCCCCTCTCAGCTTTCTCTTTTCCAAGCTGAGAGCCCTGACCTGCATAGACTCTCATCATAAGAGAGCTGTTCCATCTCCTTTATCATTTTTGTTGCCCTTCTCTGCACCTTTTCTAGTTCTGCTATGTCTTTCTTGAGATGGGGAGACCAGAACTGCCCACATTACTCAAGGTGCAGTCACACCAGGGCTTGATAGAGGCAATATGATATTTTTTGTTTTATTCTCCATTCCTTTTCAGATCATTCCTAACATTCTGTTTGCTTTTTTTGACTGCTGCCACACACCGAGCTGAGGATTTCAATATATTGTCCACAAGGACTCCAAGGTCTTTTCCCTGGGTAATGACTCCCGATATGGAACCCAGCATCATGAACCTGTAGTTGGGATTATTTTTCCCTAGGTGCGTCACTTTGCACTTTTCTACATTAAATTTCATCTGCCATTCGGTTGCACAGTATATCCTAGTCTCACTAGGTCCTTCTGCAGTTCCTCACAATCCACTGCCATTTTAACAAATCTGAATACTTTTGTGCCACATGCAAATTTGATCACCTCACAGTGCAGCTGTAGATGTCACTTGTGCAGTGCCATGCAGCTGGAGATGTAAAAAAAAAAAAAAAAGGAGCCGATGTGCAGCTGGAGATGTTATTGGCGCAGAGCTGGAGAATTCATGCAGCGTGAACTCACCACAGATGTGTTGAGGCCTGACATGATGGGTTCCTGCAGCTCTTTGCACTTGACACCTTCCTGGCTGCACACATGCATACTCTCGATCACTTTGTCGGGGTCCGTGGCCAGTTTCACATCAGACAGACCCTTTGCCCAGGCACTGGAGCTCACCAGCCACATGAAGGCAAATACTGCCGTTACGATGCAGTCCTATAGAGGAGGGGTGTGAAGACATGGGCAGCGAAAGAGATGGAAGAGAATATGAAGGAGGAGAGAGGATGATACAGATGTGAAAAAAAGGAGAGTGATAAATGACTTCGGTTGGACGAGCAGGAAGAGCTCTGTACAATTTTGGAGAAACAGCAGCTACAGCAGCAAAATATGTGGGATCCTGCCACCCCGGCTGGGAAAGTAATCTGACCAGAGACAATACTGAACATCACCAGAACCCAGGATCTATTTGTTATTTCTCTTCCGTACTTTGCAATTCTTTCCTTTTGTCACTTTATGTATTACTTTGGCAACCCACACATACAAACTTTTATGCCAGCAAAGTTTCCTGACTCTTGAATCTGAAAGAAGGGGAGGGATGGGGGTGAGAGATGCGAGGAGAAAGAGAGACCAGGGAGGAAGGGGAGGAGAAAAGAGAAGGAGGGAGGAGGGTGAATAGATGAACAGTTTAATATCCTGGAGACCCAGAGAGTCTTTAGTACATACAGCCCTGTCCAGCTCAGTCCTCTCGCCTGATGGCCCCTCCTGCTGCAGGGTCAGGTAGTCCGGGGCTCCATACTCACAATCATAGGGCCCTTGTTGTTCTCACGATACTTGTTCTGGAGGAAGCAGTAGATGACGAGAGCCGCCAGGGAGTAGAGGAAGGAGAAGACAGCGACGGTGACGAAGAGCTCCGCGGAGGAGGAGTAATCCCCCATTAGGAAGACTTTGTTGAGCTCACTGCTCTTGCAGCTGGGAGCATTGAAGTAAACCTGGTGCAGCCTGATGAAGGAGCAAGAAAAAGAAAAAGCGCAAGTGAGGCAGGCCGGAGAGGGGAGGGAGATGGTCAGGCTGCAGGTGTCCACCACCCAGTAAACGGATGCAGGGGGAGAGCTCAGCCCCAGCCCTCTGGTAGGGGTAGGGTCGCCATCTCACCCCAGGTCGACTGAATAGGTTCATCCAGTCCTGGTTTTGCCCCGAGGCATGCATGGAGTTGTAGTTCTGATTGTCTCATTGAAGTTCCCTTAGACAGTCCGAACTACAATGCCGAGCATGCCACGGGGCAAAACCAGGACTGGATCAATCTGTTTGGTCAACGTACGGTGAGCTGGCAACCCTAGGTTGGGGGAGAGGGTGGGGGGACACTCACCTAAAAGGGTAGGAAAAGTCGACATCAATGTTTGGGTTACCCCAAGACTTGTTTGCACATTCCACGCTCAGACGGAACTCCCCACTGTAACTCCCACAAGTCGCAAAGGCAAAGATTGAAAACAGCTAAAAGAGAGAGAGATAGAGAGCAAGCAGCAAGTGTTAGTATAAGGCTGCAGAGAGCACAGGGGTAGACACTGCCAGCGGCCCAATGACAGGGGGCGCTGCTGTGAGGAAGCTCACACTGATGGCTAATCGCAGGGTTGTTAGAAAGGTCTCCATTTTTATTAACAGTTATTTTATTTTTTCCCCCAAACACAGATTAAAATCTCCCCCTCCTAAAGGAGCTCCAGATGCGGAGTTAGTCCACACCTTCCAGTGCAATGGTTTTATAAAATAGACGATCAGGTGCCAGCACAGAAGCTGCAGCCTCCCCTCCCCCACATTTCACAGGTACAGACCCAGCTGTGATCCCTGAGCATGCGCACAACTCACACCCTGAGGCGGGCGCAGCTATTCTTAGCGGAGCAAAGTACGGCCTCTGAGAGAGCAGCCCAAAGAAGATTAAAGTGTTAAAGGCAAAGCCTCTGCAGAAACCATACAGACGGGCTTCAGTCCCTTCTAGCAGCCATTGTCCATGCCCTGTCATTGTCTCCCTGTGCGCAGGATATTCAGCAGTGGCGTAGCCAGAATTGATTTTTTGGGTGGGCACAAGGTTAACATAGGTGGGCACAAGGCATGCAGGTCTACTAGTTGTTTTCTTACTGATAAATAATGCCATATACTGCACCCTAGAATGGCTTTCTAAGTAGTTTGCAACAGCCATTATGTGTCATGTATGAAACTTTAAAATAATTTACTTCAATTATTTCAAGTATAGAAAACAATCAAATCCAATCATATAATAAAACAAAAATTAATGTATTCTTTCATGAACCATCTTTGCAGAAACCCAGAAATCTTCATAAATACAATAAAATATAATTAATCATCAGAACAGGTGCAGCGCAGAGCTAGGGCAATTCACATTACAAGTAACATGAAAAAAAAAAATTCAAATTCTGGTGTAATCTCAGCAAAAAATAACCCTCCACCGCTATTTTGTGAAGTAACAAACTCTTGCAAAGAAAGAGGCATCTGGAACCTTGCCAAACAATCACAGCACTGACTCTCAGGATTCAAACAGCAACCTTATGAAAAAGCAGCAATGCAAATACTACACCAGGCCCTAGAACATTAATACATCACCTACGGGAATAACAGAACAGGCTGGACTACTACTACAGAGAAACTATATGCTAGAAATACTCATTTCTGTCACAAACAGGCAAAACTGAGACCGACCCTTACCTAATATAGAAATAAGAGACTATAAATTAGAAACAGAAACATGTAGATAAAGCCAAAATAGAAAGCCTGAGAAACTAAAATGTCTGAACAGTGGAATACTTAAGAAAGAGCAAAATACAAAAATATAAGAATGCACATTCCCAAAGATGACATATTTAAATTGCTAACATCTCCCTCTCTCTCTCTCTCTATATATGTATATATTTTTTTTTTACCTTTGTTGTCTGATCTTTGTATTTTTCTAATCAGTTGGTCCTGGTCTCTCTTTCCCATTTTTTCCCTTGTCGCTCATTTCCTAATTCCTCTTCAGTGTCTTTTCTACTACTGTCTTCTTCCCTTACACACACACACACATATATACATAAATGCTTTCTCTCACAGACTCCCTCACACACTCAGGCTCTGGCTCTCACTCTCATATGCTCTCCCCCCCCCCCCCCAAGCTCACATTCTCTGCAGACACACATACAAGCTCTCACTTTCTCCCCCCTCCCCAGGCTTATATTCTTATGCACACACAGACGCACATCCAGGCACCCATTCTCATCCACACACACAAACACATTCTCCCATTCTCACCCACACATACACACATTTAAGGTCCCATTCTCACCCACACATACACACTTTCAAGCACCCATTCTTACCCACATATTCAAGCTTCCATTCTCACCCACACACACAAACCCAGGCTCCCATTCTCACCCATATATATACACATTCAAGCTTCCATCCTCACCCACATATTCAAGCTTCCATTCTCACCCACACACACAAACCCAGGCTCCCATTCTCACCCATATATACACACATTCAAGCTTCCATCCTCACCCACATATTCAAGCTTCCATTATCACCCACACACATTCAAGACTCCATTCTCACTCCCATACACACCCAGGGTCCAATTTTCACCCACACACACACACACAACAAGGCTCCCATTCTCATCCTCACATACACATTCAAGCCTGTGCACAGTTTCCGCTTCCTCCCCCCAGAGCAGGAAGATCAGCTGGCATCTCCTGCTGCCACTGGCCTCCTGCTATCTTCGAGCCATACGGCCGACCAATCTTCCTGCTGGGGGGGGGGGGGAGCGGAAGCTGTGCGCGGCGCTTCCGCTCGCCCCCCCCCCCAACAGGAAGATCGGTCGGCTGTACGCAGAAGGCCAGTGGCAGCAGGAGAGGCCAGCTGATCTTCCTGCTCTGGGGGGAGGAAGCGGAAACTGTGCGCGGCGCTTCCGCTCTCCTCCCCCCCCCCCAAACAGGAAGATCGGTCGGCCATACGGCCCGAAGATAGCAGGAGAGACCAGCTGATCTTCCTGCTTTGGGGGGAGGAAGTGGAAGCTGTGCACGGCGCTTCCGCTCCCCCCTCCCCCCGCAAACAGGAAGATCGGTCGGCCATATGGTTGTAGGACCGCTTCCCCATGTGAGCCGTGATGGCGTGCCAAGCATGGGTTCTCCTCTTCACTGTCGCGGGGATGGGATCCCGCGACAGCCTTGCAGTTCTGGTGTCAGTTGGGTGGGCCTGGGTCTAAATTGGGTGGGCAGCTGCCCACCCAGGCCCACCCGTGGCTACTCCACTGATATTCAGTCTCTTCCCGTGCCATCACCCCCCCCCCCCCATCTACTGGAGATTTTGAGAGGGACTTAATTCTCTGGCACTGCCAGTGCCTCCCATCTCGATGGCCCCCTATAGAGAGGGACAGAGCCTTTACCATTCTCATTCACCTCCCTTTCACTTTCTCCCAGTACTGAGGATAGCCAGAGAGATTTCAGTCTCCACTCCAGCACTGTTGGTCTCACTTCCCTGTCGCTACCATTGTCCCCCACGCAGTACCTCCAGTTGGGCTTCAGTCTTCAGAAATGTTAGTCTTCCCTCTCCATATCCCCCAAGATGGGATATGGAGAGGGATTCAGCCTCCAGCCTTTTCCACCCTCCCTGTCGCTTTGGGGTGAGAATATCCAGAGACTTCAAGGCTGTCACTGCACCCTTCATAGTCTCTCCCAAGGCTAAGGATATTCAGATGGCCTTCAGTCTTCAGAATTGCCAATGCTCTCTCAATCATGGTTCCCCTATGCCAAAGATAGACACAGAGGGTCTTCTGTGCTGTCTGTCCCATCCCGGTCACTGTTTCTCTGTGTTGGGGATTGACAGAGGTGATTCCAACTTAAGAGCTGAAAGTCCCTCCACTGTCATTCTCAACCGGGGGGGATTTGCAGAGTGGCTTAATTTCTCAGTGCTGTCAGTCTACCACTGGATATTATTTCCATCCGAGGAGGATATCCAAAGATGCTTCAGCCTCCAGTGTTCTATCTCCTCTGTCATTGTCCCCTGTGTTGAGATGCATAGTCTCCAGCACTTACACTCCCCTGCCCCATCATTATCACTTTCCTCCTCTGCTAGAGATGTCCAGAGAAGCTTCAGTCCTCAGATTTGTCAGTCTTTCCCACTCTTCTTTGAGGGGCAGGAGGGACTTAATTCTCTGGGCTGTCCGCTAGGCTGGGGATATAAAGCCATATTCAGCATCCAGCACTGCCTGTGCCTCCCTGTCACTATCTCCTTGTGCTTGAGGCTGGACAGATAGGGCTTCAGTCTTCAGCACTGCCACTTCCTCTCCTGTCACTGCCCTTCTGCTCTGGGGATATAGAGAGATTTTTGTATGTTTGTACAACACTGCTTATGTGGTGTAGCGCTATAGAAATGTTAAGTAGTAGTAGGTAGTAGTAGACTGCAGTTCCCACTGTTATCACTCTCCATTCTGTCAGTATTCCCCGGGGCTGAGGATAACTAGATAGGCTTCAGTCTCTAGAGTTGGTAGTACTTCTTTAGTCCTTGTCCCCCTGTACTGGAATTATCCAGGGGGGGATAATGAGAGATTATGTGATGAGAGTGAAAGGGGATACACTCAGGAGTAATCTTAGGAAATATTTCTTTACAGAGAGGGGAGTGGATGCATGGCGCAGTCTCCCAGTGGAGGTGGTGGAGACAAAAACAGCATCTGAATTGGAGAAAGCAAGGAATAATCACAGGGGGATTTATGAGAGAGTGATGGGAATTGTGCTAAATTAGATGGATAGCTAGGACATAAGGTCTTTTTCTGTCATCATGTTTCTATGTTTCTATGGGGTACAGCTTTCAGCGAGGCCAGTCCTTCGGCCACTGTCTCCCTGTGCTAAGGATGGACAGAGGAACTTCAATAATCAGATCTGGAAGTCCCTCCTCTCCCTGGGTAGGAGATATCCCATTGTTTTCACTTTTTCCTCTGCCAGTGTCCCACTATGTTGGGGATGTCCAGAGGGGCTTCAGATTCCAGCTCTGGCGGTGTCCCTCTCTGCTGGGGGCACTTGGTTTTTGAGGGCTATCTGTGCCTCTTCTCAGAGGATTTTTTTTTTTTGGAGGGGGGGTTATGATTCATTTATACATTTGAATATTATACATCAAGAATAAGCTTACTAAGCAAAGTATGAGAATCATGAAAAGCAAATAGAATAGCTAAGAAAGCAACAGTTTCCCAAACAGATTACATGAAGCGAGAAATAATTAAGAGATTCCTCATTCTAAAGTCCACAATAACTGAGCAGAGACAGGTCACAACATCAAGAAAATCCAGGATCTTGGTACTCCTAAACCTGGAAAAAATGGAAACGGGGTGAGCTGGGGGGAGGGAGAGGGGAAGGGGACATTTTGAAAGACTTACGGGCCGCATTTGGTCACGCATTTTCGACGCGCTAGCTTTACCCTTTATTCAGTAAGAGGTAATAGTGCGCCGAAAACGCGTGTCCAACCCCCCCGAAACTAATAGCGCCCGCAACATGCAAATGCATGTTGATGGCTCTATTAGGTATTCCCGCGCGATTCAGAAAGTAAAATGTGCAGCCAAGCCGCACATTTTACTTTCAGAAATTAGCGCCTACCCAAAGGTAGGCGCTAATTTATGCCAGCGCTGGGAAAGTGTACAGAAAAGCAATAAAAACTGCTTTTCTGTACACCCTCCGACTTAATATCATGGCGATATTAAGTTGGAAGTCCCAAATGTTAAAATAGTTAAAAATTTAAAAAAAAAAAATTTAAAATGGGCTCGCGGGTTGAAAACCGGACACTCAATTTTGCCGGCGTCTGGTTTCTGAACCCGTGGCTGTCAGTGGGTTTGAGAACTGACGCTGGCAAAATTGAGCATTGGCTGTCAAACCCGCTGCCAGCCGCCGCTCCTGTCCAAAAAGAGGCGCTAGGAACTCGCTAGTGTCCCTAACGCCTCTTTTTACCGTGGGCCCTAATTTAAATAAATTAGTGTACTGAATTGCGCGATTTTTACTGTATCGGCCTGCCAATTGGTTTGTAGGTGGGTAAAATAGGGGTAACAATGCCAACTTATATGAAATCTGGCTATTACAGATTTTCAGATGGTACAGATAGCCCATATATTTCCAGTCCCTGGCTAAGTCCACATGAGTACAAAAGGGGAATTTGAGAGGGGCTTTCTGGGGTGTGTTTGGAAAGAGCACTTGTACATCACATACTCTGTGGATGTCTTGTAACTTCAGCACAGGCTTTTGCACCTGCTATTTAACCAGTTAAGCGGAAGCTCAGTTCTGTCTTCTTGGACTTAGTGGCTTCACCCAGGTAACTGACTGGTTACCCAGATACAATTATTGGTAGAATACCGACCTTCCCCTTTGCAGGTAAAAGTACCTGTGCTGTTTCTTGCTGTGGCTACAATTACCCACAGCATAAACCAGCAGGGACAGGGGTGGGGGAGGGCAAAGCTGGTGGACAATGTGCAGGGATTTCAGTTTGGAGTCTGCACCTGCTGCAAAGCAGAGGCAGAGTCTGTGGGGACTGAAGTGCCCTTGGCACCGGCCAGCCCTGCATGGTCCATAGAAAACTCCACAGGTTTAAAAAAAAAAAAAGACTTCCCTGATGCTTTGGGTGTTGCCACTGTGAGTTCCAAAAAGGAATGGAGAATAAAATGGAAAATAGCATACTGCCTCTGAATCAAGCCACGGCGCAACCACACCCTGAGCACTGTGTGCGGTTCTGTTCACCTCTATCTCAAAAAAGACACAGGGGGAACTAGAAAAGGTGCAGAGGAGAGTGACAAAAATGATAAAGGGGTTGGAACGATTCCACTGTGATGAAAGGCTACGCAGGCGAGGGCTCTTCAGCTTGGAAAAGGGATGGTTGAGAGGGGACTTGATAGAAGTTAATGAATCATGAACGGGGTGGAACGGGTAGATAAAGGATGGCTATTTACCCTTCCAAATAATACTAAAACAAGGGGGACACTCCATGAAACTAACAACCAGCAGATTCCAAACAAATCATAGAAAGTACTTTTTCACTCGGTGCCTAATTAAACTGTGAAATCTGTTGCCAGGAGACATAGTCAAGGTGACTATCATAGCAGGGTTTATAAGAGGTTTGGACATTTCCTGGAGGAAAAGTCTATATAACAGTATTAGCCAGGTACATGGAAGAAAGCTATTTCTATCCCTGGAAGTGAGTAACAGGAACTAGATATATTTTTTGGGGGATCTGCCGGGACCGGCCACTGTTGGAGACAGGATACTGGGCTTGATGAACCTTGGTCTGACCCAGCATGGTATTTCTTATGTATCTTATGTGTGGGTGTTGAGCCAAAGCAGCTGGAAGAGGCAAGAGAGTCAGCAGAGAAACAAGAGTTATCCTACAGAAAGGTTTTACAAGCCTATGTTTAGGTTTTTTGGGATTATTTAAAGAGCAAACCTCTTACACATAGAAACGACAAACTATTTTGCATCTCTGCCAGCACGTAAAAAGGAATTTAAAGACGGCATTGCAGAGAAGTAATGCATTGCCCACTGATTTAGAAGTCACCATAGCCTTAAGCCTTCCTAGATACAGGCAGCTTGCAGTCCACTGCGGGGGACACCATAGGGATTTGCCATGCAGTTACTGCACACTGCATGCGACAACTTGCTAATGCTCTTCTCAGAATTAATCAATATATTTCTTTGTCACAAGAAAGACAGCAGCAACAGTAAACTATGAGAGATTTTTATTACATACAGTAGCCAATTTCCCTTTAATCTTGGGGGCAATCAATTGCACTCGCACTGCGATCAGCTGCTACAGAGAGCTGCTGTAGAAACAGGTAATCCTGCCTCTCCCTCATCATGGAGGTGGTGGGCAACAAAAAAGGTCTCATTACTGATGTGGTAGAAAGGTAGCGAAACTCATGCCACAATTTGCTTATTGTCTCTCAGTCATGGCTACATCATCTCTTTGAGTGTGAACAAATTTATTTTATTTTAAAGTGTATATGCCACCTTCTCCAAGGGTCATAAGACTTGCCATATTGGGTCGGACTAAAGATCCATCAATCCCAGAATCCCGTTTCCAACAATGGCCAAGCCAGGCTGCAAGAACCTGGTAGGATCCCAAGGGATAGATAGATGCCAAGCTGCTTATCCCAAGAATAAGCAGTGAATTTCTGCAATTCTACCTTAATAATGGTTAACGGACTTTTCCTCCAGGAACTTGTCCAAAACCTTTTTTTAAACGCTGCTACACCACATCCTCTGCCAATGGCGGCCTACAGTTAAAATACATCCATAGTCAAAATTACAGAAGAGTAACAGTTATTAAAAAAACAATGTACAAAAAAAATCATACAGACAGATTGACAGTGCATATGCCATGCCTAAGCGTTGAAAGCTTTGCAGAATAACTGTGCTTTCAGGTTTTTCCAGAAGGTCTTTGTATTAGCCTCATTACAAAGAGAAATTGGAAGAAGATTCCACCATGAAGGTCCCATAATAGAAAATATTTTTCCTCACATTTAACTAGTTTGATTACACAAAAACTCGGAACATCTAATAGGCACTGCCCTGCAGATCTTAAGCTTCTGGTAGGTTGATAGATTTTTCAGTTGGGAATTGATGTTTGCAGGAGCGTCTCCACTCATGGCCTTATGTATCACTGTAAGTACTTTAAATTTGATTTGCTGTTCAATAGGAAGCCAGTGGAGTGACATTAGGAGGGGAGAAATATGATCATATTTAGAGGGCCCTGAAAGAATTCTGGCAGCTGAGTTTTGGGTTGCTTTAATGGCTTTAAGTGTACAATTGAGCAAACCGCGATACAGAGAGTTACAATAATCTAATTTCATAATCACAAGGGATTGTAAACCAGTTCTGGAATCATTTGGTTCTAGACGGGGTTTTTAACTTGGCCCATGATTCTCAACTTCCAATAAGAGTTCTTTACAACTTGTTGTATCTGGGATTTAAATGAGAGTTGTGAATCAAAAGTAATCCTGAGATTGCGCACTTCATACAAGGAAGGGATTGCACATTCTTGAAAGGAAATAGGACCAGGAAGAGCTTTTAGCTATTTTTTTTGCTAAGGTAAATTATCTCAGTTTTGGAAAGATTCAGAGACAGTCTATTGTATGATAACTATCTACAATAAAGTGTTGGCTAAGTTGATAGTAGACTGAAATCAACAGCAGAGAAAAAGACGAATGTTTTATAGGTAAGTACATAAGAGCATAAGATGTTTGATGCTGGGTCAGACCAAAGGTCCATCAAGATCAGAATTCTGTCTAACAGGTTAATAGGATGTATCTGGCAGATCCCGAAGAATAGATCCAACTCCTGGTTATTCACTCCCAGGGGTATGCAGTAGGTTTCCCTGAGTACATCTGGCTTATAATTGTTTATGGACTTTTCCTCCAGGAACATGTCCGAACTCTTTCTAAACCAGACTATGTCTTGACCATATGCTCTCGCAACAAATTCCACCGCTTAATTGTGTGCATTGAGTGAAAAAACACTTTCTACAATTTGTTTTAAATCTGCTACCTCCTAGTTTCATGGAGCATCCCCAAGTCCTAGTACTATCTAAAGGGTAGAAAACTGTTTCCTACTTAGCTTTCCACCTCACTCATGCTTTTATAAACCTCTTTCATATCCCCCCTCAGCCGTCTCTTCTCCAAGCTGAAGAGTCCTAACCTCTTTAGTCTTTCTTCAAAAGGGAGCAATTCCATCCCCTTTATCATCTTGGTTGCCCTTCTCTGCACCTTTTCTAATTCTGCTAGATCTTTCTTGAGGTGGGGCGACCAGAACTGCACTTAGTACTCAAGTTGCGGTTGCACATATGTTTATACAGAGGCATTATGATAGTCACAGTTTTATTTTCCATGTCCTCCTGACTGATTCCTAACATTCTGTTTGCTTCTTGGACTGCTGCTGCATACTTTGCTGAAGATTTCAACATATTGTCCACAAAGATTCTTTAACTTGGTGGTTACTCCTAATATGGAAAAACTTGCTGGACAGACTAGGTGAACCATTTTGGTCTTTTTCCGCCGATATTTACTGTTACTATGTAATCTAGTTTCGTGTACCTATAGTTAAGTGCATGCTTTCAATTTACTAGCTTGCAATGCTCTCAGTTTTTGCCAACTTTCTGACGTGCACAGGAATAATTCTTTCATTATGGTGCCAAACCTTGGAGGGGGGGGGGGGGAGGAGGAGTGGAGGGTGCTGGGCCAGCAAAAAAATCTGGAAACCTCTGAGTGCTGCCCACCCACTTTTAAGGCATCACACCACAGGCATTTTTTAAAGCTCACAAGCTGGCACTTCTGATCTTGTGTGTCGCAAGTGGGAGATCAGCAGTTAGGACAACAGATGTGCCACGCCAGCCTGTGAGTTTTATAAATGCTTGCAGTGCTGCCTTGGGGCCACTGGAAGATCTCATCCTGCCCAAAGAGAAAAGAGTTCTGGGGCGGCTGGCAGAGCTAATCTTGCCAGGGGTTAGAAAGGAGGCCTAGGGTTTGCTGCTGGAGATCATCCTACCAGCAGCTGAAGAGAGGCCTAGGGACTGCTTCCCGACCTGTGAGCAAAGAAAGAAAGAGGCCTGGAGTTTCCATCTTTAAGAGGAGAAAGAGAGAGAAAGTGGAATGGATGCTGGGCAGGTGTGGGGATTTGAAGGGAGAGGATGCTTGGCAGGTGGAGAGAGAGAGGCAGAGAGGGCCTGGATTCAAGGGCCATGATTGCAGGGCTCCTGAAGAAGCCCCAGTGCATAGTCCCTCGGCCCGGGATTGTCACGGCAATGACCAGACTAGGTATTTTGGGGGTGATTCTTTATTTTTCAACTGCCTTTATGGACAAGGAACATAGCATTGTTTAGTCACAGCGACTGAAATACTAAAGTTCCATCAATAAAGAAAACAACATTTGAACAGAAATAACATATTCCGTAGAATACTTGACATGCAGGAAATCTTAGGTGCCATCTGACTGTATCCCCCTCCGCTTTTTTTTTCTTTTAATACTCCACCTATTCAATCACACTCACGCTCATTGATACCTCTTGAGTCATTCACTGCTATCACCTCCTCTGGAACCTCTTGTGCCTCTCCAAACCTATATGACAGAAACAGTTCCCACAGAAATCTATAATCTGAGCTCTTCTTTTGCTTCTGGACTCCCCATTACTAATCCTACATTCAAAAGATCTGGTTCCTCCAGTGATCTAGACCTCAGAAACCCAGAATTTAAGAATCTTTTTTTTTTTTTGTGCTAACATGAAGATTTCTTTAGCGTTTGTCATATTTATCCCTGTAAAGAGGGATACATCCCCCAAGGGGAGTATGTTATATATGTATTTCAGTTTTGCCCTATTCCACTTCCCACACAGGTCAGCACTTGCAAATACAATTCAGTTAACTTAGAACAGTGGTTCTCAAACTTTTTTCTGTTGGGATACGCCTGACAGATGAAGCTCACATGTGTGATACACTGAATGCATGAACATCATGGGTCTAAATGTAAACATATACTCTGCATCCACAGGAACCCCCAGACCCCCAACAATGGGTGCAGAGCACTACTAGGACATTCCCCCGTGCAACTCACCATACACAAAAGATATTCTGATTCTAGTGTCATCTCAGTAACAGCAGGCATATTGTAAAATAAAACACTCAGCACACGTGCAGCAAACCTGCCATTCATAGCAGCACTAACTCCGAGGACTCAAGTAGCAATAGCCCTAGATCTATGAAAAGGCAGCAGTGCACCACCAGTGCACGTCCTACTGAGAAAACCCAACAAATAAGACTGATACAGATGCCTACATACTAGTAAAATATCCCACCTCAGTCACACACTCAGAACACAGACAAACCAATCTTCACCAAATACAGAATAAAAGACCACAAATTACAAATGTGGAGACAAAAACTGGAATGGACACCATGAGAAGCCCCTAAGCATGGAGAACTAGAAACAGAAATACATTTCCTCCTGCACTAAGCAAAGTACAAAGATAGAAGAAATGCACATTCCTAAAACTCATAAATCATGTACACCCCTGCCCCTCCCCCATCATCCCTCACTTCTCCCAACTACTCCCTTTCAATCATCCCCTCACAAAGATCCCTGCCCAGCACCCAGCATTCCTGACCCCACCTCTCATCCTTTTTCCTGGGCTATCTCTCTCCCCTGCTCAACTCTCCCTGCTGGCTTGGATTTGCCAATAGGCATCCTAGGCCTATGCCTAGGGCAGCAAAAATATGGCAGAGGGCAGGCCAGCTGAAGATTTGCTGCTTCCCAGCTGTGCTAAATCTCACAATAGCCCTCTGCTTCCTTCCCCAGCCCCTCCCCTCCCTGTGCAGAGATTAGGGGAGGAGGGGTGAGGCAGGAAGGCACAGAGCAAAAAAGAACAAACTTCTCTACTCCCTATTCCAGTCTCTCCCTGCCTGTCCTGTGCAGGAAACTGGAGGAGAGGGATGAAGCCAGAGCGTACAGCATGGAGCTTCTTCATCCAGCCTCTCTCCTCCTGTCATTCAGGGATATGAGGGGAGGAAGTGAGCCCGGGACAGATGGAGCAGAGCAAAGAATTCTGCACCTGAAACCTTCTGCTCTGTTGTTCTTTGTATGGGGGAGAGCGGGAGAAGGGACGACAGTGCCAACAGAGCCTAAAGGAGGCAAAATCATACATTTGTCACTGTCTCCCTGCTCCCTTCCTCCTCTCTCTCTCCTGACCAGCTACCCCGACCCTCTTCTTTCTCACCTCTTTCTGCTCAGTAGCCCCCACACTTCCTCTCCCTGCCCAACCTTCTTTCCTCCACCCCCCACAGAGTGAAGACAGCATCAGTAGCATCATTTCTATGCCCGGGGTGGGGAGAAGATAAAGTTGGTGTCCCGCTGGGCCCAGAAGAACAGGCCCCTGCAATCAGGGCCGGTGCAAGGGGATTTGGCGCCCTAGGCGAGCCTTCTCCCTTGCGCCCCCCCGGTCTCGGCCCCGACCCTTACCTCATTCTCGATCACGCCCGCTGACTGGGGTTTTCTGGGTCGCAAGCAGGTTGGGCACTGCTTGCGGCCTGCCAAACTCCACTCCTCTTTGCCACCACTTGCGGCTCCATATGGCTCGCACCCAGTGGCGCACCAAGGGTCTCCGGTGCCCGGGGGCCAATGCATGTGTGCCTCTCCAGCATCCCCCCTTAATCCTTCTTGTACTAATGCTTAAGGTCACAGAAAATCAGTGGTGTCTCCAGACAGAAGAATTGGGGGGGGGGGGGGGGCGCCAAAATGACATTTCTTCATCTCACCCACCTCTATAGCATGGATCCTGCTTTAAAATTGGTTATTAAAAAAAAGTGTTAATAAAAAAGTCCAAAGGGTCCTCTGCGTTATTTTAAAAAGCTGGCCAGTTTCACACTATAAAATTATGTTGATAGCCTCAGTCAACTGATTCTATGTGGCTATGAGAGTGAAGTCAGGAATATATAGGAAGGAACAGAATGTCAATATAAATCCTGTACCTCCAGTTCTGTAACTCTGTGCATCCACTGAAATTCCCCCAAACAATGGAGCTTGGATGTTTCCCTTACAGCTCATCATACTGAAAGATATTTTCAAATTCTGGTGTCACTTCACAGTAACAGCAGCACAAACAGCTTCCACTGCCAGGCACATTGTGAACTAACACAAAACACCACAAAAAAGACACTCAAAATCTATACTGCAATCCCATCATAACATAACAGTAATAACACCAAGGACTCAAACAACAATAACCCTACCTGTGAATAAGCAAGGGTAAATATTACACTGGGTCCTAGAATACCAATACTCCACCTACTGAGGAAACAAAACAAACCCGATTGCTATAGATCCCTATGCTAGCAGAATCTCTCATCATGGTCACACACACAGAGCAGAGACAGACCCTCACCAAATACAGAATACAAAATAAAGGAGCACAAATTAGAAAAAACTGAAATGGAAACCCCAAGAAGCCAGACTCTGTGTATTAACAATGGAAAAACAGAACCACCATTCTTCATAAAACAAATAAAATCAAGAAACATAAAGCATCAGTTATAATAGTAAAACCATACTAATAAAATAATATTTTAAAACTACTGATAAATAGAATTTCTATTAATTAAAATCATATACATTTTTTACAATTTCCTAAAACCAATAAAATATTTCAAAACAGCACATATATCAAATAACACACAATAATTAAAACTAATAAGGATTTTAAAAAGCCCCTGCTGTCCATACATGGGAGCTCTTGATTGAGGTTATCCTCTCTCTCTCACACATACTCACATGTCCATTCTCTCTCACACATACACTGTCACATACATACACATTCATGCTCTTATACCCAACCATAACCTCTCGCTCTCACAGACACTGACACACTCAGGCTCTAAGGCACTCTCTCCCCCTCCACACCCCCCCCCACCCCACAAACTCTTACTCCCCTGGATTTTCTCATACACACTCATGCTCTCACTGGCTCCCTCACATACACACAAACACACACTCCCAGGCAAGCTTCCAATCGTTCTCACACAAACACACACACACACAGGCAAGCTCCCAGTCATTCTCACACTGACCCCCAGGCGGGCTCCCATTCATTTTCACACCACTCCTCCCCATCCCCCAGGCATGCACACATTCATTCTCACACCCAGACCCCCAGGCAGGCACCAATTTATTCTCACACACACACACACATACAGCACAAACAGGCAGGCATCTATTCTCACACATACAAACCCCAGGAAGACACCCATTCATTCTCATACACAGACACACCCTCAGGCAGGCACCCATGCATTCACACACATACACCGCCAGGCAAACTCCCATTCATACACATGCACACACTAAAGGCAGAGACCCCCCTCTCTTTCTTTTGCCAGCAACCTCAGAGCCTCTCTCATTCCTCTGCTGCCACTGTCACTGTTGCTGTATGGCTATTGCGGAGGTGCTGATTGCTACTATTGGCACTGAAGCCCATTCTGCTGCCTCCTCTGTGCAGGCCTCATGGTACATTGTGAGATCCGCATAGAGAAAGTGCTACTCTTGCACATTCCCAAAGATTACATGTTCCAATCAGTAAAAAATAATTTATTTTTTTTTACATTTGCTGTCTGATCTTAGTTTTCTAATCAGTTGGTCACAGGCTTTTTTTTTTTCCACCTTCCCTTTCTTATTTTTTTGCCAATTCCTTTTATAACATATTTCTTTTCTCTCCATCTGTCTTCTTCCCTCAAACACACAGTCAGGTTCTCATTCTCACATGCTTTCTCTCTCTCTCACACACACACATACACAGGCACTCACTCTCACATGCTCTCTCTCATACAATCATGTATACACCGTCTCTCTCTTGCACATGCTGTCTGACTCTGGCACACAGGCTCTCTCTCACTCCCACATGCTGTCTTGCTCAAGCACAGGCTCTCATTGTCACATGCTCTCTCTCATACAATCATTCATACACACAGTCTCTCACTGGCACATGCTGTCTGACTCTGGCACACAGGCTCTCTTTCACTCCCACATGCTGTCTTGCTCAAGCACAGGCTCTCACTGTCACATGCTGTCTCTCTCACACACACACAGAGGCTCTCACATGCTGTCTCTGCAAACATTCAGGTCCTCACTCCCACACACAGTCTCTCAACTCATCTCATACACGCACACATACACACTGTACAAACCCTCAGTCTCTCTCTCACCTCTGGGCCTCCTCTTCACGGCCGCTGCAGGATGGGCTCTGCAGCGGCCCCGGACTTCTCGAGCCGCGCTGCTCCTCTTCTGTACGCGGCTGATGCTCCTCCTCTTTCCTGCCCGCGCGGCTCCGGCAACATTTTTCTTCCGGGGCCGCGCGGGCAGGAAGGAGGAGAAGCTCCTGCATTGGCTGATGATCCTCCTCCTTCCTGCCCGCGCGGCTCCGGCAACATTTTTCTTCCGGGGCCGCGCGGGCAGGAAGGAGGAGAAGCTCCTGCATTGGCTGATGCACCTCCTCCTTCCTGCCCGCGCGGCTCCGGCAACATTTTTCTTCCGGGGCCGCACGGGCAGGAAGGAGCTGGAGCACCAGCATGTTTAGACGCGATTGTTTTCTTCCGGCCGTGGTGACTTGAGCTCCACCACGGCCCCGCCGATCTTCTTGCTGTGTGTATTCGGCACACAGCATAGCAGTAGTTCACCGCTCAGCCGCTATTGGGATGACGTCCACCGGCGGCCATTGGCCATCAGCGGCTCGGCGCCCCCTAATGCTCAGCGCCCTAGGCGATCGCCTAGTTCGCCTAGTGCTTCCGCCGGCCCTGCCTGCAATGTATCTCTTTGTTCTGGGTGAAGGAGGAAATACACTCCCACTGGTCCAGAAAGAGAAGGAAGCAAGAGTAGCCTCCTGTCAGGCCTGATAAAGGAGAAGTCAACTGACTCCCACCCAGAGGAGAGGAGAGAGCAGTCTCCTGCTGAGAACCGCTGACTTAGCAAGGAGGTGTTATGGTTTTGAGGTGTTTGGATTCTTGGGTACTGTGGCAGATGACCACGCCCATGGGGAGGAGCCCCATGGGGAGCCACAGTACTGGGCTAGACTCAAGATGCACAAACACTGAATTGTCTTTTATTATACAGCAGTTGTAAGCCACCAGAGGTGGCAGTAGTGAGCAGGTTCCAAAGTAGCAGTCCAGGGACCCTCGGCAGAGGGACCCTTCTCACCAAGTTGATATGGGGAGATTCCGATGTAGAGTTCCCAGCACGACAAAGCTGTAGATGAGATAGACTGAGAGTTATATTTCTCACTAGATGGTAGCTGTAATGTAGAAGGTTCCCACTAGGCAGAAGTAGTTGGTTCCAGGCACAGAGGCAGGGAGAGCAGGCCCTCGAGGAGCGAGTACCTGATCCCAGTAAGGCACCTGAAAGAAGAGGAAGGGCCCCCGAGGAGCAGGTACCCAGGTTAGTAGTTACCCCGAAGGGCAGAGAGAGAACTTCCAGTGGCTGCACGGAAGCGGCAGAACAGCGTAGACCGGACAAATCCAATCTGAAATCCAGTCGTTGCTAACTTGATTAGCTAGCAAGTAAGGGCAGGCTAAATACCCAGATGCTGTGACGTCACTCCAGGGGGACGCCCGCGAGGTTCACGCCAATGCTGGAATAAAAATGTGGGTAGCGCGTGTGCGCGCGCTCCCTAGTAGGACCTTGGGAGGAACATGGTGGAAGGCAACGCCATAGCCATTCCGGGGACACCGGAGAGGGCGGCAAGCAGACACGGCGATAGCCATTTTCCCAAGGTAAGCGGGAGAAGCTGAGAACAAAGTGAGGCATATGGGGCAAAGCCGTCAGAGACCGACGGACGCAACAGTACCCCCCTTCAAAGGGCGTCCTCCAGGCTTCCTACCTGGTCTTGATTTCTGAGGATGCATTCTGTGCAATTGTTGCAGCATCTCTTTATCCATGATATTTGCTTGAGGTTCCCAAGAGTTATTTTCAGGTCTATAACCCTCCCATGACAGGAGGTATTCCCATACTCTGCCTCCATTCCTGACGTCAAGGATAGTGTCTACCTTGTATTCGATGTCTTCTTCTGCATCAATAGGTGTAGGTTCAGGTGTCTTAGTTGAAATCTCACTAAGAATGAATGGTTTCAGTAGTGAGACGTGGAACGCATTATGAATCTTCAATGCTGGTGGTAGTTTTAGACTGTAGGTGAGAGTACCAAGTCATCAGAAAATGGGGAAAGGGCCGACGAAGCGAAGAGCAAAATGAGCTGAAGGTAGCTTGAGTCTTAGGTGTTTAGTGGACAACCAGACTTTGTAACCAGGCTGAAATTCTGGAGCCTTGACATGATGAATATCATAGCTTTTCTTTGCTCTTTATCCTGCTTTGTGAAGCATCTTTTGAGTTTTAGTCCAAAGTTGTTGAATATTTTTGGCAGTAGATTGAGCTGCCGGGGACGACACTGAAAGTGGAAGTGGTAAAGGTGGTGCTGGTAGTCATCCATAGACCACTTCAAATGGTGTTGAACCAGTGGATGTTGCTGGATGAGAATTGATGGCGAATTCAGCCCAGGGTAACAGTTCAGCCCAATCATTCTGACATGTGCCTACATAGGCGCGAATGAACTGTTTGAGGGTCTTATTCATTCTCTCTGTTTGCCTGTTTGACTGAGGATGGTATGCAGAGGTGAAGTCGAGAGAGATATCAAACTTCTTGCACAATGCCTTCCAGAAGTTGGCTGTGAATTGAGTTCCTCTGTCCGAGACGATGTGCTTAGGCATGCCGTGAAGGTGAAAGATGTGAGCTATAAAAAGTCTTGCTAGATCTATAGCTGAGGGCAAGCCAGGGAGAGCCATGAAGTGAGCTATCTTTGAGAAACGATCCACTGTTACCCAGATGGTGTTGTTTCCTCCTGAAAGTGGTAAGTCTACCACAAAGTCTGTAGCAATGTGAATCCAGGGCTCATCTGGCACTGGCAGTGATTGGAGAAGGCCCCAAGGACATCCGGGCGGCAGTTTATGTCTAGCACAATTGGTACATGAAGCAACATAGGAGAACGTGTCTTCCTTCATGGTGGGCCACCAGTAGTACCTTTGTAATTTTGCTAGGATTCTGCGTTGACCAGGGAGTCCAGCCAGTTTAGTCGTGAGCCCATGCTAGTAGCTTTTTCCTTTGGTTCTTGGGTACAATGGTCTTACCTGCAGGTACAGGGTGAGTAGCTGACAAGATAACTTTCTTCAGGTCAATGATATGTTGAAGTTCCTCTGGTACATCTTCGGAGAGGAATAAGCGAGATAGGGCATCTGCTCTGACGTTCTTATCACTAGGGCGGTATTTCAGCACAAAGTCAAACCTGTTAAAGAACAGGGACCATCTCGCCTGCCTATGGTTTAGGCGTTGAGTGTGGCGGAGGTACTCCAGATTTTTGTGATCCATAAAGACTGTGATCTGATGTTGTGCATCTTCAAGCCAGGGTTGCCACTCTTCGAATGCCATCTTTATTGCCAGTAATTCTTTATCTCCTATGCCGTAGTTCTTCTTCGCTGGCGAAAAGTGATGGGAGAAAAGAGAGCATGGGTGTAGTCTTGGAATCACCGGACTGGCTTAACACGGCCCCTATGCCCACGTCAGAGGCATCGACCTCTACGATGAAGGGCCGGTTCGGATCTGGATGTCAGAAGCATGGCTTGCTTGAAAAGGCATCTTTCCAGTTCTGGAATGCTGTTACTGCTTCCGTTGGCACCTTTCTTGGTCATCGCCATCAGCGGGACAGTTAGTGAGGAGTAGTTCTTGATGAAAGATGTGTAATAATTCGTAAATCCCAAAAAACGCCAGAGAGCTTTGAGACCTGTGGGTTGAGTCCATTTCTGAATGCTCTCCAGCTTCTGTGGGTCCATCTGAAAGACTTGATTGGAAACAATGTACCCTAAGAAAGGCACTGATTCCTTGTGGAACTCGCATTTTGACAGTTTGGTGTATAGGCGGTTCTCGCAGAGTGTTTGCAACACTCTTTTGACATCTTCCAGATGAGTGTTCATGTCTTGGGAAAAGATCAAGATGTCATCCAAATACACAACGGCTCATTTATAGTGTAGATCGCGCAGGATGTCGTTCACTAAATTTTGGAAGACAGCTGGGGCACTGCACAAGCCGAAGGCCATCACTAAATATTCAAAGTGACCATCTCGGGTATTGAAGGCTGTCTTCCATTCATCGCCAGAGCGAATGTGAACTAGGTTGTAGGCTCCCTTGAGATCAAGCTTGGAGAATATCTTGGCTCCCTGTAGTCTGTCAAATAGCTCTGAGATGAGTGGTAAGGGATAGTGGTCTTTCACAGTGATCTCCTTTAGATCTCTGTAGTCAATGCATGGACGCAATGTTCTGTCCTTCTTCCCCACAAAGAAGAAGCCTGCGTCGGCAGGAGACTTGGAGGGTCGTATGAAACCTTTCTGGAGATTCTCCTGTATGTATTCAGACATAGCCTTGTTTTCTGCTATGGAGAGAGGGTAAACTCTTCCTTTGGGTGGTTCAGTGTTAGGCTTCAAATTGATGGCACAGTCATAGGCTTGGTGTGGAGGAAGTATGTCTGCAGCTTCTTTGGAAAACACATCTTGAAAAGATGCATACTGAGGTGGCAACCCAGGCATCAATGGGGTTGTTGGCATGCAGGGTATAGGAGAGACCTCCACCAGACATTTACCCTGGCACGCTGGACCCCAACGTGAAAGCTCCAGAGTAGCCCAATTGAATTGAGGCATATGCTGCTGCAGCCATGGTAGCCCCAGTACTATAGGGTGCATGGCCTTCTCTAGTACAAAGAAGGAGACAGTCTCTGAGTGAAGAGCATCGGTCCGGTGAGCTGAGTTACTTCGCCCGGTAAAGGCTCCCCATGGATTGAAGATAGGAGTAGTGGCGTCGTCATAGTGGTAGTGGAAATCCGCAAGTGCTCCACTAATCGTTTCAAAATGAAGTTTCCTCCTGCCCCTGAATCCACTAGGGCAACAGTCTGGTATTCTAAAGGTCCGCAGATTAAGGATACAGGAAGAGAGAGTGGAGGAGAGGGTGCAGTTAGACCTAAAAAGAGTCCTCCTTGAGGTGTTTTACTCTCTTTTGACTTCAGGTGGCTGCAGCCTAGTTGCATTGGTTCTTCTTCGCCAGCAACTGGACCCAAGGAAACAGGCCTGGGAGTAGACTTAACTCGAATCTCACCCTGAAGGACTCTTTTGGGGGGCTTGGCTTCTTGAACCTTGTCACGAAGCCAGCGATCAATCCTGGTTGCCAGCTTCACTAGTTCAGCCAAGGTCTCAGGCATCTCACGAGCTGTCAGCTCGTCTTTCAAATGAGAATTCAGTCCTTCAAAGAAAAGGGTCTTCAGGCATTTAGGGTCCCAATGTAATTAAGACGCCAGTGTCTTGAATTCAATGGCGAAGTCGGATAAAGGTTTATTATCTTGCTTCAAGTGAACCAACGAAGATCCTGCAATGGTGTGTCAGGCAGGGTCATCAAAAACTGATCTGAACAGTTCCAGGAACCCAGCTAGATCATGTAGAACAGGGTCATTGCGCCTCCACAGCGAAGAGGCCCAAGCCAGCACTCTTCCATCCAGATAAGACAAGATGTACGTGGTCTTGGCATATGCTGTGGGGAAATGATTAGATTGCAGAGAGAAGTGCATGCAACATTGGTTGATAAATCCTCGACATCTCCACACTTCCCTGAGAAACGAGTTGGAGCAGATAGAGGTACAATTGTCTTGACCGTCACTTCAGGCGGTATAACTTCTTTACCTGAGGTGGTAGATGAAATCATCTGTGCGTGCAGCTGATTAAATGCAGCAGTCAAACTTTCCAGCGCGTCCTGTTGTTCAGAGATTCGCTGGGGCCAGGCCTCAAATGGCCTGCAATGCGGTGAGCTGAGCCGAATCCATGGAGTTAGCAAACTGTTATGGTTTTGAGGTGTTTGAGTGGATTCTTGGGTACTGTGGCAGATGCCCACGCCCACGGGGAGGAGCTCTGTGGGGAGCCACAATACTTAGACTCAAGACGCACAAACACTGAATTGTCTTTTATTATACAGCAGTTGTAAGCCACCAGAGGTGGCAGTAGTGAGCAGGTTCCGAAGTAGTAATCCAGGGACCCTCGGCAGAGGGACCCTTCTCACCAAGTTGATTTAGGGAGATTCCAATGTAGAGTTCCCAGCACGACAAAGCTGTAGATGAGATAGACTGAGAGTTATATTACTCACTAGATGGTAGCTGTAATGTAGAAGGTTCCCACTAGGCAGAAGTAGTTGGTTCCAGGCACAGAGGCAGGGAGAGCAGGCCCTCGAGGAGCGACTACCTGATCCCAGTAAGGCACCTGAAAGAAGAGGAAGGGCCCCCGAGGAGCGGGTACCCAGGTTAGTAGTTACCCCGAAGGGCAGAAAGAGAGCTTCCAGCGGCTGCACGGAAGCGGCAGAGCAGTGTAGACCGGATGAATCCAATCTGAAATCCAGTCATTGCTAACTCGATTAGCTAGCAAGTAAGGGCAGGCTAAATACCCAGATGTTGTGACGTCACTCGAGGGGGACGCCCGCAAGGTTCGTGCCAATGCTGGAATAAAGATGTGGGTAGCGCGCGCGCACACACCCTAGTAGGTCCTTGGGAGGAACATGGCGAGAAGCAACGCCATAGCCATTCTGGGGATGCCGGAGAGGGCGGCAAGCAGACGCGGCGGTAGCCATTTTCCCAAGGTAAGCGGGAGGAGCCGAGAACAAGGTGAGGCATACGGGGTGAAGCCGTCAGAGACCGACGGACGCAACAGGAGGCTGCTTTATATTTCAAACATGAGTCATTATCCCACAGTTTTATCGTTGTGCCCCTTTCCCTGATGATATAAGTTCTCAGTTGTGAATTGGTTGATATCTTATATAGATTTGTTTATTTGATCCTTATTCTGCTTTTCAGCCACTTCAGAGCGGATTACATTCGGGCTCTGTAGGCATTTCCCTGTCCCCAGAGGGCTCACGATCTAAGTTTGTACCTGAGGAATGGAGGATGAAGTGACTTGCCCAAGGTCACCAGGAGCGGTGGTGAGATCTGAACACTGGCTTCCCCAGTTTGTCGCCCACTGCTACAACCACTAAGCTCCTCCTCTCAAACACCTTCTCTCAATCAAGTTCCAGCAACTAATCCACCACAGCTGCTGACAACATCTTCGCCAGTTTGGACAGGTAAATATTATCCTTTAACTCTCTGCCCATTTTATTTCAAATAGTTATATTATTCCTAGTCATAGTCTCTGTCTAAACCAGTATAATTGCATTGAGATTTCAGTGGTAGTGTCTTGCCTGTAAGATGCCAAGAAATGTGAGTTTGGTATGCCCCATTGCTCTTTTAATTGGTCAAATGTTTAAAAAAAACACCACCGTTAAGAGCTAACAGATGCCTTATGTTTTTACAGCCCTTTTCTTTCTTTAATTGAAAGAATGATTTGCCCCATGGGCGGTTCTTAATGAGGCAGGGTGAGGCAGCCGCTTCAGGTGGCAAGATTTCAAGTTGGCAAAATTGCCCCTGAAACCTTCCTGCCACAGCTGCCTCACCATTCTGGCAAACTCTGGCGGCAGGAAAACCTGCAGTGCTGGAGGGGTTGAGCAGCGACATGCTGGCGGGATTCCCACTCCCTATCAGCAAAAGGAAGGTCCCAGCGGCATGGAACTGCGAGGTGCTGGCAGGATTCTCATACCCTGCCAGCTAAAGCATCATCCAGCAGCAGTCTCGTACTGAGGGGGAGTGTGGTCCACCCCCGGTGACAGCCAGGAGTGGGGTGCCAGCTGGGAAGTCGACGGCCACGAGTGGAGCCAATCCTACTTGTGGCAGAAGAAGAGGGAGGCCTCAGGGCCACCGTGAATGATGGAAGCTACGGGTCTGGAGCCGGCAACTGCATAGCCTTCTCTTCTTCCCACCTGCGGGGTCGGCACAGGCGGGGAAAAAAGGAAAGGTCATGCAGTTGCTGCCCTAAGCAGAAGGAAGATCAGCGCATGTCCCGGGTCACATGAAGAGGCAGCATTAGCGTTTGTACATGGAGCAGCAACAGCACTGCCCCCCCCCGCCCCACCGCAAGTGCAGGAAGTAGAGTTGCAGCAGCCCCCATACGGCCTCAAGAAAATGAAGAGACCCCGTCTGTTGCGGAGGCTGAAGAAGGAAGCTGCTGCTGTGCTTCTGATCGGGAGCGGGATAGGAAGTGAGAGAGAGAGTGTGTTTGTGTCTGGGTGTGTGTGTGTGTCTGCCTGGGACAGTCTGGGTATGTGTGTAGGTATGGGAATGAGGGAGGGTTCATGTTTGTGTGTGAGAGAGGGAGCCTGTGTGAAGGAGAGGGAAACCAGAGATCACGGGGGGGGGGGGGGGGGAAGGGGGAGAGGTGGGGGAGAAGTGATCCTGGTGGGAGATGGAGAAAGGAATCTGGGGGGTGGGGGAAGGGAGACAGAGAAGTGAATTTTGGGGAGAAGGGGGATGGAAAAGTGAATCTGGGAGGGGGAAGGGGGTGGAGAAGTGAATCTGGGAGGAGGTGCCAAAGAAAGTATGCACCCCGGGTGCCAAATACTTTAGGTATCCCACTCTCCAGCAGTCAAGGAAGAGTCACTGCGGTGCTGCCGGTGTTTTCCCCGCAGCTGGCAGCAGGAAAGGGTCTGAGGTGCCACCAGCATTTTTCCTGCAGCTGGCAGCAGAAGAGGCCTTGCTGCACAGCCAGAGAAAAGGTCCAAAATGTGAGTGTGAAAGAGACTTGCCTTGTGAGAGTGAGTGCCTGTGTGTGAGAGAGACTTTGTGTGTATGCATATGAGAGGGTGAGGGGATGTATGTGTGAGTGTATATGAAAGGGTGGGTGTGTGTATGAGAGGGAGGGTGGGTGTGGGTGGATGGCTTTATGAGAGGCTGTGTGTCTGAATGAGAGGGAGGGTGGGAGTGACTATATGAGAATGTGTGTGGGGTGAGTGTGTGTGTCTATGAGAGGGTGGTGGGAGTGGGGGTACATGTATGGGAGGGTGGTGGGGGTGGGGGTGTATATATGTGTATATATGAGAGGGTGTGGGAGTGTGTGTGTGTGTGTATGTATATGTGTATGTGTGTGTCTATGAGGCAGAGTGCCTGCGCCCATGTGTGTGCTTGTGTGAGAGTACCTGTATATATATATGTGTGAGAGAGGTTAAAGTTTGTGCACCCTCCTCCAATCTACGACAATCTCAGAAGGACTGGAAATCTAAAGTTCCCAGGTATGGAGAGTGGGAGATTTTTTTTTAATCCTTGTTAGTTTTAAATTATTGGATGTGACGTATCTGCTGTTTTGAAATATTTATTAGTGTTTGGTAATATTTTAAACATTTTTATACATGTTTTTAATTGGCTGAATTTATCAGCAGATTTGACATTCATTTTATTGGTATGTTTAATGTTTTATATTTCTTGATTATGTTTGCATTACTTACAGATTTTGGCTTCTTGTGATTTCCAGTTCAGTTTTTGTTTGCACATTTCAATTTATATTTTATGATCTCTTTATTCTGCATTTGGTGAGAGTCTATCTGTGTTCTGCTTGTGTGACTAAGACTTTAGGTATTCTGCTAGCATGTGGTTTCTGTGTAGGGATTTACAACAACCTGGCTGTAATCTGTTTTCCTAATAGAAGGTGTATTGTTGTTTAGGGCCATGTAATATTTGCAGTATGGCTTTTTCATAGGTTGAGAGCTGGCAATTATGATATGGAAAGCTTACTATATTAGAATTGTAGTTCAGTTTTTTCCAGGCTTTCTGTGGGCCAAATCCACCCTCAGTGCACTTTACCATAGGCCTAATACCATATGGGATCCAGTAAACCACCTTGATTACTATGAGAGAGGTAGTTTATTAAGTCTATTGAACTATTATTACTGAAAATATTTTTTTTTGCAGTGTATGCCTATATAATATATATGTTGTTGTAAGTGATATTTTTCTTCAGAAGATTGTACTTTGAATGTATAGGGGCGGATTTTCAGAGCCCTGCTCGCCGGTGAGCCTATTTTACATAGGCCTACCGGCGCGCGCAGAGCCCCGGGACTCGCGTAAGTCCCGGGGTTCTCCGAGGGGGGGCGTGTCGGGGGGCGTGCCCGGTCGTCGCGACGTTTCGGGGGCGTGTCGGCAGCGTTTTGGGGGCGGGTACGGGGCGTGGCTACTGCCCGGGGCGGTCCGGGGGCGTGGCCACACCCTCTGTACCCGCCCCCAGGTCGCGGCCCGGCGCGCAGGAGGCCCGCTCGCGCGCGGGGATTTACTTCTCCCTCCGGGAGGCGTAAATCCCCGGAGAAAGGTAAGGGGGGGGTGTAGACAGGGCCGGGCGGGTGGGTTAGGTAGAGGAAGGGAGGGGAAGGTGAGGGGAGGGCATTAGAGGATTCCCTCCAAGGCCGCTCCGATTTCGGAGCGGCCTTGGAGGGAACGGGGGTAGGCTGCGCGGCTCGGCGCGCGCCGGCTATACAAAATCGATAGCCTTGCGCGCGCCGATCCAGGTTTTTAGCAGATACGTGCGGCTCCGCGCGTATCTACTAAAATCCAGCGTACTTTTGTTTGCGCCTGGAGCGCAAACAAAAGTAGGCCTATTCGCGGAGTCTGAAAATCCGCCCCATATTTTCCATATGCAATCTGCCTTTTTAGGTTGGGGAAGTTAATACATTTTAAAATGGAAAATAATTAATAAGTTTTAATTATGTGGGGAGGGAAGGGGGCTGTAAAGTTTGTCTAGGGCATCTAATATACCCTTATATCATCCCTAAGAGAGAGTGTGTTACACACACAGAGACTCTCACCATTCACCAACCTCTCACACCCCCAGGGGGCAGATCCTGGAGAAGGGTGGGAGTCAGGCAATAAGGAATGGAGGAGTTCTATTTCTAGACTCAAAGGCCCCATTAAACATTTCTCCGGCGCCCCTTAGTGTGGACGCCAAAGACTGAGAACAAAAAAATAACAGGGCCAAAAACTGAGTGGTTAGAGCAGTGGGCTGCAAACAAGGGAAGCCAGGATTCAAATTTTATTGCCATTTCTTGTGACTTCACCCTCCATTGCCTTCCCCCTGCCCTGGCCCTCGGTGATTTCACCTGCACCGGGCCATGGAGGCGGGGGCGCCATTTCATCCTTCGCCTCAGGCAGCAGATTGCCTTGAGCCACCCCTGATTTGCCCCTCCCTGGAATGCAATCTGGATTATGAAGCAGAAAAGTTGAGACCTGAGGCTTCCTGTCCCCTCCAGTCTCCTTCACCAGCTCCATGCCAATTGAAATGGCTGAATGCAAATGGTATAATTGTTAGGGACCATTGCTTATATTTCCTGAAAATGCAATACATTCATAAAAAGGTATGGTTGACACATGCTATCTAACAGCCCCGCTAGAGAAAATCTATGACTGCCAGTTACCTCTGCAGGAATCCATCTTAGCAGTGCCGCCACATTATATAACCTTAGATCTGGGAAGTCCCAATTCCACCTCTCTCTTTCACCAATGTTCATTTAACATAACTGATTCTTGCCCTTTTGACAAATTGATTTCCTCACTATGGAGGTAATTTTTAAAGGAGTTACACGTGTAGATGTAATGTACTATCGTCGCAATTTTAAAAGCCATTTGCCACACAAAGTACACTTCCATGAGACCATCCTAGAGACAATTTAATGGCATATATTGTAGCAACTTTCAAAGGCCTACTTTCACGGGTAAAGTGCATTTACATGTGTAAAACCCCAATTTTAAACATGTAAATGCTTTTGAAAATTGAGCCCTAAACTTTTATACAACCCCCTCCACTTTCTTTTTAGCCCATACAGGAAATATCTGGGTTTGTGGTAACACCGCCCTCTTTACAACTGCTACTCTTCCAAACAAAGAAAACGGCAAAGTCTTTCCATTTATTAAGCAACTGATTTATCCCTTCTAGTTTATTTTGAATGTTTACCCTATACATTGTATGGAAATCTCAGGCAAGATAGAGTCCCAAATATTTCAATGATTCCTGCTCACTTCATTGGGAATGGACCCTCCTAAGTCTGTTGCAAAGCCTGGGAACGTGGCATGACTTCTGACTTATCCAAATGTAGGCACAAGCTTCCAAACCTCTTTGGAACCGACTAACGAGCTTTACTAACAAAACAAAAAAAATCAACATGTCATCAAGCAAGCAAACTAACATGAAGTTCATTATCTCTCACTTTAATTCCTGTAAATTCAGACAATTCCCCAAGAGGCAGCCGGTGACAGGGGAATTCCCGAAGAATTAGAGCGCCCTGATTTTGACTGAGCTGGAGAAGGAGAAAACCGACCGTTCAGCCAAATAAAAGAAAAAGCAGGTTCTGAGTGGATGGAGGCTGGGAAACAAAATGCTAGGTGGGTGGGGGATGGCGAGAGAGAGGATGGTGGGTCCAGCAGAAAAGGGAGCAAAGAGACTGGGGTGATGCTGGTGGATACTGGGCTGGGCAGAGGATGAAGGGGACAGAGTAGGATGCTGAGTGGAGCGATGCTGTGCCAGTCGCTACTGATAGGAAGAGAGGAGAGATTTTGGGCACTGTGGGACAAAATGAAGTGGATACTGGGCTGGGCAGAGGGTGAGGAGAGAGGGGGAGAGAGAGAGACAGAGAGAGAGAGAGACAGAGAGAGAGGGTATGCCGTGCCAGAGTCAACACCAATAGGCAATCTGGTTTATTTGGGCCTGCCTGCCTGCCTTTGCTCTGAAAGCCCTTCAGTTCATCTCGTGTCTGGTATCACCCCTGTACTCTATAAAGTACATTGTCTCCCAATTCAGTGGAGAATAAAATACAACATTTCTCTCTTAAGGTTTATCTGCTGTTGCAGCTTAATTCATTTCCATGGGCAAATTCTCTTTTAAAAATGTATACACCTACTAGGAACTTGCATTCACAGAGCAGAGGCTTGCTTGAGGTCACCCTCCCACAAACTTTCTCCACTCCAAGAAACCAGGGAGAGAACATTTTCTATGATAGCTCCTGACTTCTGGAACTCTCCCCCCATCAATTTGTGGCTGGAGACAGACACCAAAAAATTCAAAGCTGGTTCGAAGACATATTTGTTTCATTTGGATTATACATTTTATTTATTTATTTATTTATTTATTTATTGTTTTTGTTATACCGAGTTTCATGATAGGCATCACATCAACCCGGTTTACAAATAACAAGGAGTGTAAAGCATAACGTAACGTAAAAAAACAATATTTTCAATAAGAACCTTGAACTTTAAATACAGTGAATCAGAAAAAGGGAGAGGGAAAGTTACAAAAAACAAGGAAAATAAACTTGGGATGGAAGGGGAGAAATTGAACAGCACAATATTTACATTTCAGCCTATTGATACATTAGAATAGCAAGTGAAAAAATAAGACTATGAAACGGTACATAGGTAATCAAATGAATAAATATGACACAGTTGTGAATGGTAATAGTGTGATAAATATTCAGCAGGAATTAGTGAGAGAGGGTTTGAGGTTGGTTGATTCGTGTTTACATTCCATTATTGCATACGAGTTAGTGCTAGTGAGAGGAGGTTTTATTCAAGGCTTGGAAATGCTTTTTTGAAAAGCCAAGTTTTTAGTCTTTTCCTAAATGTTAAAGAGCATGGCTCTTGTCTCAAATCAGGTGGGATCGAGTTCCAGAGAGCTGGACCTGCTGATGAGAAGGCTCTGAGACTCAAGGATTTATGTTGGTAGGTTTTGGCCTTTGGAATTTGGAGTGACTCTTTGTAGTGTTCCCTGATAGGCCTGGCGGAGGTGAATTTTTTAAGTGGTATTTGTAGGTCGAGTTGCGTGTGTTGGTTGATAGTTTTGTAAATGATGTTAATGGTTTTGTACATGATTCTATAGTGGATCGGAAGCCAATGGAGGTTTTTGAGAATAGGTGAAATGTGGTCAATTTTCCTGGAATTTGTAAGGACTCTGGCTGCAGAGTTCTGAACCATTTGTAAAGGTTTGGTGTAAGAAGCTGGGAGGCCTAATAGTAATGAGTTGCAATAATCTAGTTTGGAAAAGATTATTGCTTGCAAGATTGTTCTGAAGTCCTGAGTGTGAAACAGCGGTTTTATTCTTTTCAGGATATGTAATTTGTAGAAGCAATCTTTGGTGGTTTGGTTAATGAATGTTTTGAGGTTGAGACGATTGTCTAGGATGGCTCCTAAGTCTCTTACGTGGGTTGTTTGTAGGAGTGTGGGTGGTTTAGGAAGTGTGTTATTGTTTTCCGGTGGTATGAGCAGGAATTCTGTTTTCGAAGCATTGAGTAAAGTACAAGGTTTAGACTGTTGAGGAGAAGTTTAATTTCTAATAGGCAACTGTCCCAGTATTCCATTGTTTTTGAGATTGATTCTTTTATAGGGATTACGATCTGTACGTCGTCTGCAAAAAGGAAATGTTTCAGGCTTAATTTTGTAAGTAGTTGGCAGAGTGGTAGCAGGTAGACATTGAAAAGGATGGGTGAAAGTGATGATCCTTGCGGCACTCCTCTATTAGAAGGGTGGTATTGGGATTCTTTATTATGAATTTTGACTCTGTATCCTCTGTTTTCTAGAAATGTTTTGAACCAGTTTAGTGTGGCACCTGTTAAACCAATGTTTGCCAGCTGTTTTAGAAGAAGGGCGTGGTTGACGGTGTCAAAGGCCGCCGAGAAGTCAAAGAGGATTAGTAAATATGCTTGGCCTTTATCAATACCAGAGAGTAGGTAGTCCATGAGTGAAATTAGTAGCGTTTCGGTGCTTGCGGCTTTGCGAAAACCATATTGGTTTGGGGACAGAATACTGTGGTCCTCTAGGTAGTTGGATAGTTGGGTGTTTACCAGTTTTTCCATGATTTTAGCTATAAATGGTAGGTTGGAAATAGGGCGGAAGTTGTTGGGATCACATGCATTTAGATTTGGTTTTTTTTTTAGCAGTGGCTTGATTGAGGCAGTTTTTAGGTCATCTGGGTAGATGCCATGTGATAAGGAGCAGTTTATAATATCTGCTAGGGTTTTTGCTATTGTGAACGGGATAAGAAGAAGCATTTTGGTAGGGATTTGATCAAATGGGTGTGATGACATGATTGTAAGTTTTATTTCAAGTTTTTCTGCATATACTTTCTCGCTCCATCTTGCTTTTTTTAATGTCATGTTTATTCAATTGTTTTATTATTATTATGAATGCTTTTATTGTAAATCGCTAAGAGCCATGTGCACCTAGCTATACTGAAATTTAGCCTAGAGCAGTGGTTCTCAACCAGTGTGTCACCAAAAATATGCCATAGCGAGCCTATGCTTTCCATAAGAGCCACGTGTGCCTGCTGCTTGAGGAGAGTGCAGAGTTAGGAGCTGGTACTTCAAATTCCTCATCACCGCTCCCTGTTGCTGCTTTTCCCTCAACCCTGGCAATCCCTGCCACCACCAATCCAAGCCAGAAATGTTGTTGGCATGCTGTATCCTGCCCCACCATCTTGCCCCACCATCCCCTCCCCCTCTCGCTTCTTGGAGTTTCAGTTTTTCTCTGAATGCTTGTTTCTAATTTATGGGCTTTTATTCTGTATTAGATAAGGGTCAGTCTGCATTCTGCATGTTTGACAGAGGTGAGAGAATCTGCTAACTAGGATGTAGATTCTGTGTAGGAATCCAGAGCAGTCTGGCTTTCTTTGTTTTTTTCAATAGTAAGTGTACTCTGATCTATATTTGTGGTCTTGTTTTTTCATAGGTAAGATTGTTCCTGTTCAAGTCCTGGATACTATTCAAGTACTCTCATGGTATGGTTGGGATTCTATATAATTTCTAAGGGGCAGATCTTAAAACCTGCGCGCAGGCGTAGATTTGTTCGTGCAACCCGGCGCAAACAAATCTACGCCCGATTTTATAACATGTGCGTGCAGCCGCGTGCATGTTATAAAATCCAGGGTCAGCGCACACAAGGGGGGTGCACAATTGTGCAACTTGCGCACCGAGCCGCGCAGCCTTTCTCCGGAACGGAGGCCGCTCCGAAATCAGAGTGGCCTCGGAGGGAACTTTCCTTCCGCCTCCCCCTCCCTTCCCCTACCTAACCCGCCCCCCAGCCCTACCTAAATCCCCCCCTACCTTTGTTCCAAAAATTACGCCTGCCTGAGGCAGGTGTAACTTGCGCGCGGCTGCCAGCGTGCCATCCCCTGGCACAGGCCGCTGGGTCGGAGGACTCGGCCCCGCCCCCGGACTGCTCCTTTTCTGAAGCCCCGGGACATACGCACGTCCTGGGGCTTGCGCACGCAACCGAGCCTATGCAAGATAGGCTCGGCGCGCGCAGGGGCAGCTTTTTGGGGGTTACGCGCGGGGGTTATCCCTTTGAAAATCTGCCCTTAAATGTCTATTTAGCAGGTTTTCATGTTATTTCACAAAGTGGCTGGCAGGGAAGGGATTTTGAAATACTATTACCGAGATGATACCATAATTTGAATATATTTTTTGTATGGTGAGTTGAAAGGGGAAATTTCCTAACTCTGCTCTGTATAAACTTCAGAAGAGATCAGAACTTTTCTGAGGTTGACAGTGAAATGCATGAGAGTTTATCTGTATCGAAAAACTGTGTGCTGCTTATGCATATCAATCCCAGATTTCTCACTGATGCGGTAAGCAAAGATTAACATTTTTGTGAAAAAAATATTTTATAATGATATTTTATAAGCAGTTGTTGAAATTAAAGAATGTTATCTTTCTCCTGCATCATTTTCAACAATAAAATATCTAGGATTGTTTTTTAGTATAGCTGTTAAATGTATTGTGCAATGTGTCACGCACGTGAGCATCATCTGTCAGGTGTGTCATGATGGAAAAAAGGTTGAGAACCACTGGCCTAGAGTGCTGAATACCCTTGCACTGGTTCTGGACATGAAGAGTCTATTCCTTAGCCTAATGAGTCAATTGGTCTTTTTGTTCTGTCATCTACTATGTAAGTATATTTATTATTCCCACTTAAGTGTCTTCATTGCACAGCTTGTAACCTGCATTTCCTCCCCAGCATTCATCCAGTTTATGAGTTAACCTCCAGTACCTGCCTCCCCTACCCAGCACTTATTTAGTCTGTTTTGTTGCCCACAGGTGGCTGCCCCCTCAAAATCTGCCTATGAATCCCATGTCTTATTTTTTATTTATTTAAGAACATAAGAAATTGCCATGCTGGGTCAGACAAAGGGTCCATCAAGCCCAGCATCCTTTTTCCAAAAGAGGCCAAACCAGGCCACAAGAACCTGGCAATACCCAAACACTAAGAAGATCCCATGCCACTGATGCAATTAATAGCAGTGACTATTCCCTAAGTAAACTTGATTAATAGCTGTTAATGGACTTCTCCAAGAACTTAACCAAACATTTTTTGAACCCAGCTACACCAACTGCACTAACCACATCCTCTGGCAACAAATTCCAGATCTTTATTGTGCGTTGAGTGAAAAAGAATTTTCTCCGATTAATCTTAAATGTGCTACTTGCTAACTTCATGGAATGCCCCCTAGTCCTTCTATTATTCAAAAGTGTAATAACTGATTCACATCTACTCGTTCAAGACCTCTCATGATCTTAAAGACCTCTATCATATCCCCCCTCAGCCGTCTCTTCTCCAAGCTGAACAGCCCTAACCTCTTCAGCCTTTCCTCATAGGGGAGCTGTTCCATCCCTTTTATCATTTTGGTAGCCCTTCTCTGTACCTTCTCCATCGCAACAATATCTTTTTTGAGATGTGGTGACCAGAATTGTACACAAAATTCAAGGTGCGGTCTCACCATGGAGCGCTTTTATGTACCGCCTATACAATTTGAGTAGGTCTAAGCGGTTTACAAAATTAAAACATACATAATTAAAGCATTAAAACAAACAAAGCAGTAAAATATAACAAAACAAATCATGACACAATAAAATGCCAGCAGAAAAACATTACAAGGAAGATCAGAAACTCACCAGATCAGTAATTGAAAGGACTTTTGGCATCTTAAAATCATGTTTTAGATGCCTCAATAGATCAGACGGTACAGTACATTACTGTATAACCTACAAAGGCCTGTAATATTTTGCTGAAATACTGTATTCTGCACAGTTTGCCAAAGCCATATGGAGTAGCTGCATCTGCGGGGGACAGCACTGAATCACATGAAAGAAATCTGAATCTGAGGAAGATGTGCAGAAAATACAGCTGAACACCCAGAATGTTACTGTATAATCCTAGAAATAGTTTAATCACACAGCATCTTTTAATTTAATTTTAATTTTAATTTAATTTTAATTTTAATTTTAATTTAATTTAATTTTAATTCTATTCAGCCAGATTCTACCACTTCCACATGTAAAAATGTTATTACTAATGTAAATACCTATACCTAATGTTATTCTCTCCCTTTTCTTCTCTCCTCCCAGTTCTATTACCTTGTTATTTGTAACTGCTTCCTTCTACACAAATAGGTTATTGAATTGTTCACTGTACACCCCTGTTATATGTAAACCGGCATGATGTGTTTGCAACATGAATGCCGGTATATAAAAATTTTAAATAAATAAATAAATAAATTTGAAAGTGAGTATTTAATTTGAAAGTGAGTTTTATTTACAGATGTATATATATATATATATCCAGATGTATGTTCCCCTCTTTTGCCTCCACCATAGCACAGCGGCACAGTGGGACCTGCTTGGATATCATGCTGCCTTCTGAGGACTCCGCAGTCTCATGATCCCATTCCAGGTGAGGGGCAGGCCGAGGGTCTTTCATGCAGGATATGGGCTGCTGTGGGGTTTGTTGGAGCTGCTGGAGGGAGAGCAAACATCTGGGCCAGGTTCATGCTCTCGAGGAGAACTTTCAGGACACTAACTGTACAAGGTAGCTCCACTCTTATATCTGACAGGGTGTTCATCACCTCTGACTGCCACAGGATTTAATTGTTTTGGAAGCTCATCTCTGTCTCCTTTCTGATCAGCTTTCTAGGTGATCCTGCTTTCTCTGGAGACTCCTTTCCTCTGTCCCCAGACAAAGTCTTCTCTTCTGCATCATCTGCCTGCAGTGCCCATGAGGACAGCTGTTCGCAGAAACACTCTGGGATTTCTTCATACTCGGGATTCATTAACTTTCCAGGAGGAAAATCCATCAAGCAGCGCTCTGACATCTCCAGCTCACTGTTTTCCTCCTCCTGAGGTGATGGGCCGTGCCCCTTCCCTGACTTATTCCTCTGCTCCTGAATTGAAGACCCCCCCGATGAGTGTCCTCAGTAGAATCTTCATCTCATGAAGGTAAGAAAAGGACCGGGACACAGTTTCATTTTTCTAACTACTGTAATGTGTTTAGATAGACCGTGCTATTTCTCACATGCTAAGTCCCTAGGATCTAGCTACCCCGCAGGAGAGGAAGAGAGGGATAGAATCAGTAGCCTCAAGGAAATCACAGGAAAAGGAGGCTGCTCTGAGGAAGGGGAAAACAAGGTGAGCAATTGATCCACATGAGACGCGGCAAGAGGCTAGACCCTGGAGTGGCTAGTGGAGTGGCTAGTGGAGTGGAGTGGCATAGTAAAGAGTGTGGGATATGGCCAGGGGAGGCCTGCTCGAGATGAGGTGAAGACCATGCCAGAGATCCACTGGGATCTGTGGCATGGCCTAAAAAAAAAATTCAGATTAAGGCAGATTTCATGATTGTTCTCTGAATATCACACTAGAGCTTTGACACAATCTTTAGTCTCACCCCTGCAGGTCTTCAGGTGTTCAAGTCCCCAGGCCAATTTGTTCAAGATCTTGAGGATGCACTGCTGTTAGCTTGTGAGTGCCGCCTGACCTGCTGGACCTCTCCGGATGTTTCCTGCCTGCTTCTGCCTGACCTGCTTGAGCAGATCTTGCCATTTTTTTTTTTAATATTCAACCTCATGATGGCGCATACTATTTACCTTTCAGGTAATGCCTTGTCAGATTTTCTGTTTTTGATAGGCATTCTATTATGTTGACGCTGGCTAAAATAGAGCCTTCTCCTATTGGCTGATCTCAGCTGTCAGGAGTTTCACCTTCTCTGAAGAGAAATTAGGCTTTCACAGGAGGGCATCCTTCTTAGAAGCCATGCTGTTCAGCCTAGTAGCCAGGCATGCACCTACCTTTGAAAATGATGGTAATGATGCTTATGGTAATGAGCCAATAATACACATACTTAATTGTCCATTAGGTGTGCACTTTTTGCATTCCTAAGCTGAAAATTAGGTATAAAATCTGTGTTGAAGGTGACTATCTGGGCCGCTGGAGTTTTCTGATACATATAGCTACTGTATCCTTTTCTCTGAGGAGATGGTGCTATCAAGGGAACTGTCTTGATTGATTCATCACATATCATCGTAGTGCCATAGGACTTACAGCTTTTCACACGGAAACTATCTTCTTCTTGTTAAGAACATAAGAAATGCCATGCTGGGTCAGACTAGAGGTGCATTGCGCTCAGCATCCTGTCACCAACAAGTGGCCAGTCCAGGTCACTAGGAAATACCCAGCAGATGCCGAAGAGTCGATCCATTCCTTGCTGCTCACTCCCAAAAGATAAGTAATGGTATTCCCAAGGCCACTTGGCTAATAATTGTTTATGGGCTTTTTCTTCAGGAACTTGTCCAAACCCCTTCTAATTCCAACTATGCTAGATGTCTTGACCACATCCATCGGCAATATATTCACAGTTTGACTGTGCATTGAGTGAAAAAAATACTTCCTCCAATTTGTTTTAAAAAACTGCTATTACTTTCAAGGAGTGTTCCCTAGTCTTAGTACTATTTGAAAAGATAAATAACTGTTCCTTATTTACCTGTTCTACCTTACTCGTGATTTTATAAACATCTATCATATCTCCTCACAGTCTCTTCCCCAAGGTGAAAAGCCTTAACCACCTTTCTTCATAAGGGAGCTTTTCCATCACTTTTATCATTTTAGCTGTCCTTCTCTATTCCTTTTCTAGTTCTGCTATATATTTTTGATATGGGGTGACCAGAACTGTACACAATATTCAAGGTACTATAAATCTATAGAGAGACATGATATACTCAGGTTTATTCTCCATCCCTTTACAAATAATTCCTAAGATTATATCAATGTTGTTGTGTTCTGCGGCCGTCCGCGGGCGCAGCCCCCTACATCCTCCGACGACCAGGGCAGCATCGGGGCCGACTGCCCTGCTCCGAGCTCCGCACCCCCGCGTGGGCCTTCAGACTGGCCGCCGGGATCGGAGCCGTCCCTGCTCCTCCCGCACGGCTGCTGCTGCTCTCCTCCGCGGCCCGGATCCAAGATGGCCGCCGCCATCCTTGGACGCGAGACCACGCCCCTTCACCAGAGTTAAAGGGACCTCGTCCCTTTAATTGCCTGCAGCTGGTTCTTACCTCCAGGGCCAGAGGAAGTATATAAGGAGACTTCCTCTGACCATTCCTCGACTTGGCAACGTCCTCCAACGCTGTCTAGTCTGCTTGCTTCGGTGAGTTCCTGGTGCTCGGACTCTGGTTCCTGTTTCGTCTTGGTGTTCCTGGTTCCTGACTTCGGATTGGCTTACGGTGATTCTCTGGTTCCTGACTTCGGATTGGCTTATGGTGATTCTCTGGTTCCTGACTTCAGATTGACAAGCGGTGATTCTCTGGTACATGACTTCGGACAGGTGAGTGTCGACCCTCTGGCACCTGACCTAGGACTCCTTCAAGACCTCCGTCTCCAAGGGCCCACCTAAGTCCCAGCTGCCCAGGTCCCTACGGGCTTCTCCTGGGGGGACCGCGGGCTTCCAGGGTGAAGCTCCAGTCAGCCCTTGCACCGACACCTGACCTCTCAAAGGTCCGCCTAAGTCCCAGCGGTCTGGGTCCCTATGGGCTCCTCCTGGGGGGACCACAGACTTCCAGGGGTGAAGACACAACTCATCTTCTCGTCCCTTTGTCGGTCTCTGCTACCGTCTCAATCTCCAGTGCCAAGGGTCAGCTTGTCCCGTCTTCTGTTCTGCCTCGCCTCTCGACGAGAGAACCTATGGATCCTCCGAAAGGTATACCATCCTCCCGTCGGCCAAGGGTCCACAAGCCTGAGCGTAACAAATGTGATAGGGCAGACTGAATTGGTGGAGGGGTGGCACTATGTATAAAGGATGGCAATAGACTCAAGCATGATAGCAACCCTGCAGGAAACAAAATGCACTACAGAATCCTTATGGATAGAAATTCCATGTGTGATGGGTAAGAGTATAGGAGTAGGTGTATATTTCTGTCCACCTGGCCAAGATGAAGAAACAGACTGTGAAATGCTAGCTGAAATTAGAAAGGCAAATAAATTTGGCAATGCAATAATAATAGGCGTTTTCAATTACCCCAGTATTGAGTGGATAAGTGTCTCATCGAGACATGCTAAAGTGGTTATATTTCTAGATGCCATAAATGACTGTTTCATGGAGCAGCTGGTCCTGGAAACAACAAGAGAGATTGCTACTTTAGATCTAGTCCTCAGTGGAATGCACAAACTGGTGCAATGTGTTACTGTGGTGGGGCTGCTGAGCAATAGCGATCATAATGCTATCATTGGGAGGAAGAAATTAAATAAAACTATTGCAGTAGCTCATAACTTTAAAAAGGGAGACTATAATAGAATGAGGAAATTAGTTAGAAAAAAAAGTAAAAGGAGAAGTTGCAAAGGTTAAAAGTGTGCATGAGGCATGGACATTGTTTAAAAATGCCATTTTGGAAGCCCAGCTAAAATGTATTCCATGCATTTAAAAAAATGCTGAAGAAAGATCAAATGATTGCCAGCATGGTTTAATGATGAGATGAAAGAGGCAGTTAAAGTCAAAAGGGCAACATTCAAAAAATGGAAAGCAGACCCAAATGAAGAAAATAGACAAGAAAATAAGCACAGGCAAATTAGATATAAAACAGTAGTAAGACAGGCCAAAATAGAATTTGAGAAGAATCTTGCCAGAGAGGAAAAAAACTAATAATAAAATCTTTTGCATGTGCATTCAAAACAAAAAGCCTGTCAGGGTGTCAGTTGGGTTGCTGGATGACCAAGAGGTAAAAAGGGGTGCTTAGGGAGGTCAAGGAAATAGCAGAAAATGAATTCTTTGCTTTGGTCTTTCCTGAGAAGATGTTGGGAACATACCCACACCTGAAATATTCTTTAATGGTGATGATTCTAAACTAAAACAAATCTTTGTAATAATGGAGGATGTAATAGATCAAAATGACAAACTAAAGAGTAACAAATCACTAGATTAGATGGCATCCACCCCAGAGTCCTAAAAGAACTCAAACATGAAATTGCAAACCTGTTGCTAGTAATCTGAAGCCTATCATTTAAAACAGCCACAATAGCTGAAGACTGGATAGAGGCCAATGTGATACAAATTTTTTAAAAAGGACTCCAGGGATGATCTGGGAAACTATAGACAAGTGAGCCTGATGTTTTGTGCTGGCCAAAATGGTAGAAGCTATTCTTACAAACAAAAATCACTGGCCATATAAATAGAAATGGATAAGGGGAAGAGCCAACATGGCTTTAGCAAAGGAAAGTCTTGCCTTACCAATTTTTTAAGTCTAAATATACTTGCAGATAAAGGTGAGCCATTTGATAGAGTATATTTCCATTTTCAGAAGACATTTGACTCCTCAGGAAATTAAAAAGTCATAGGATAGAAGGCAATGTCCTATTGTGGTTTAGTAACTGTTTGAAAGACAAGAAAAAGAGGATAGGACTAAATGGTCAGTTTTCCAGATGGAGAAAGGTACTGGGGCATGTGATATGAAAAAAAACAAAAAACAATGAGTGAAGTGATCAGATTTGCAGATAACACAAAAAAAAGGTTAAAAAAAACAGCAGATTGAGAAGTACTGCAGGACATTGTGAGAGTAGGAGACTGGGGATCTGAATGACAGATGAAATTTAACATGGAAAAGTGCAAGGTGGTGCACATAGGGAAAAAGAATCCCAACTACAGGTACACACAATGTTCAATTTTAGGAGCCATCACCCTGGAAAGGACCTTGGACTTCTTGTGGACAAAATATTCAAATCTTCAGCTCAGTGTGCAGTGCAGTGGCGTAGCCAGAATTGATTTTTTGGGTGGGCACAAGGTTAACATGGGTGGGCTGTAGGCATGCAGGTCTACTAGTTGTTTTTTTACTGATAAATAATGCCAAATTATGCAGCATAGCATTCACATCTGCGTCTAAGTATGAGATTTACTTAATGATACAAACATAATTCACGGTGATTTGTGGTACTTTAGCCTTCTTATTATTACGATTTTATACACGGCTCCTACCTGTCCATAAATTTTGAGAGAGCGGTTGTGTTGCTTATATTTAAATTGCTAACATCTCAAAATATAGATATATATTTTTACCTTTGTTGTCTGATCTTTGTATTTTCTAATCAGTTGGTCCTGGTCTCTTTTTCCCATTTTTTCCCTTATAGCTCATTTCCTAATTCCTTTTCAGTGTCTTTCTTCTATTACTGTCTTCTTCCCTTCCACACACACACATACACGCTTTCTCTCACAGACTCCCTCTCACACACTCAAGCTCTCACTCTCATATGCTCTCCCCCCCCCCCCCCCCCACAAGCTCACATTCAAGTTCTCACTTTCTCACCCCTCCCCAGGCTTATATTCTTATGCACACACAGACGCACATCCAGGCACCCATTCTCACCCACACACATAAACCCAGACTCCCATTCTCACCCACAAACCCATGCTCCCAGTCTCACCCACACATATTCAAGCTCCCATTCTCATCCATACATATACACATTTAAGGTCCTATTCTCACCCACACATACACACATTCAAGCACCCATTCTTATCCACATATTCAAGCTTCCATTCTCACCCACCCACACAAACCCAGGCTCTCATTCTCACCCACATATACACACATTCAAGCTCCCATTCTCACCCACCCACAAACCCAGGCTCTCATTCTCACCCATATATACACACATTCAAGCTCCCATTCTCACCCACCCACAAACCCAGACTCCCATTCTCAACCACACATACACACATTCGAGCTCCCATTCACCCACATACACACCCAGGCTCCAGTTTTCACCCACACACACTCCCATTCTCATCCACACATACACATTCAAGCACGTGCACAGCTTCCACTTTCTCCCCCAGAGCAGGAAGATCAGCTGCCTCTCCTGCTGCCACCGGCCTCCTGCTATCTTCGGGAGTCCGAACTTCCTGTCGGGGGGGGGGGGGGGAGCGGAAGCGCAGCGCACAACGTCCGCTTCCTCCCTCCCCCCCCCCAAGCAGGAAGATTGGCGGGTAGTACGGCCCGACGCCCGAAGATAGCAGGAGGCCGGTGGCAGCAGGAGAGGCAGCTGATCTTCCTGCTTTGGGGGAGAAAGCGGAAGCTGTGCGCGGCGCTTCCGCTCCCCCAAACAGGAAGTTCGGCTGGCCGTTTGGTCCGAAGATAGCAGGAGAACGGGTGGCAGCAGGAGAGGCAGCTGATCTTCCTGCATTGGGGGAGGAAGCAGAAGCTGCGCGCGGCGCTTCCACTCTCCCCCCCCCCCCCGAACAGGAAGACCGGTTGGCCATACGGCCGCAGCAGCGCTTCCCCATGTGTGCCGTGATGGCGCGCGAGGCGTGGGTTCTCTTCTTCGCTGTCGCGGGGATGGGATCCCGCGACAGCCTTGCAGTTCCGGGGCCAGTTGGGTGGGCCTGGGTCTAAGTTGGGTGGGCACCTGCCCACCCAGGCCCATCCGTGGCTACGCCACTGGTGCAGTGGTGGTCAATAAAGTAAATAGAATGTTAGGAATGATCCAAAATGGAATGGTGAATGAAACAAAATATATCATATTACTTCTACATTGATCCATGGTGTGATTGCACCTTGAGTATTATGTGCAGCTCTGGTCATCCCATCTCAAAATGACATAAGAGAACTAGAAAAATTATAGAGGAGGGCAACAAAAATGTTAAAGGGAATGGAACAACTCCCCTAGGATGAGAGGCTATGCTGGTTAGTAGGGATGTGAATCGGGTGTCTGATTGTTCCCGCTTTTGGGATCATCTGGCTGCGGGAAAAAATCATTTTCCTGCGTTTCCCCATTTTTTTTAGTGAAAAATCATTTTTCGGGTTAGTGCACGCTAATGGGAGTTAGCGCGCACTAACAAAAATAGCAAAAAATAACAAAAAGAAACGGTTTTTTGTTAATGCGCACTAACATGAGTTAGCTCGCACTAACCCGAAAAACGACTTTTATGAAAAATCAGGGGTAAAATTGATTGTTTCTTTCTTTTAACCGATTTCCAACGAATTTAGAAATATCATATGATATTTCAATTCGTTACAAAAATGATTCACATCCCTACTGGTTAGGGCTTTTCAGCTTGCTAAAGAAATATTTGAGAAGGGCCATAATAGTTTATAAAATCATGAGTGGGTGGATTGAGTGAATAAAGGATGATTATTTACCCTTTCAAATATGCCATTAAACTAACAACCAGCAGATTTAAAACAAATCAGAGAAAGTACTTTTTCACTCAGCGCACAATCAAGTTGTGGAATCTGTTCACAGAGAACACGGTCAAGGTGACTAGCACAGCAGGGTTTAAAAGAGGTTTGGACAAATTCCTGGGGAAAAGTCCATAAAACATTATTTGCCAGGTAAAGAAAGTTATTGCCATCCCTGGGAGTAACAGGAAATAGATCGACTTTATGGGTTCTGCCAGGTACTTATAACCCAAACTGGCCACTGTTGGAGATAGGATACTGGGCTCGATGGACCTTGGTCTGACCCAGCAAAGCATTTCTTATGTTCTTATATTCCATTTGCTTTTTGTAAAATTATTATTGCTGCTGCACACCGAGCTGAGGATACCAATTTATTGTCCATAATGACTTTAAGATCCTTTTCCTAAGTAGTGACTCTTAATAGGGAACCCACCATTGTGTACCTACAGTTAGGATCATTTTTCCTTATGAGCATTTTGCTCTATTTGCATTTGTCCATATTAAATTTCATCTGTCATTTAGGTGTATCTGACTGTTCCCCAGTTCATGATAGGGTGATCAGAGCTGCTGGACTAACAAAAAAAGAGCCCCTTAGGATCTGGGTGATTTGGAAGATATGCTGCTGCAAACAGAGGAATGCAAATGCAGAGATGTTTGTAATTTCAAGCCTTTGGTAGGCCATGCATGTAGTAGTGGTCATTTAGAATTGTGTATGCAAGAGTCTTTTACAAGGGATAAGGCAAACTTTGGGATACCGTACCCTTCCCTCCTCCTCTTCCTTCTATTAGATTGTAAGCTCTATTGAGCAGGGACTGTCTTTTTGTGTTTGTTCAGCGCTGCATATGTCATGTAGTGCTATAGAAATGTTAAGTAGTAGTAGTACTACCCTTTGTCATAGAAACATAGAACATGATAGCAGATAAACACCGTATGATTCATGCAGTCTGCCCATCCACATCTACTGCTCAGCTTTATAGTCCCTTCCTCTCCCTCAGAGATCGTCTGTGCTTGTCCCATGCTTTCTTGAATTCCAACTGTCCTTGACACCATTGCCTCCACAGGGAAGCTGTGGCATGGATCTACCACCCTTTCTGTACAGCAATATTTCCTTGGATTACTCCTGAGTCTACCTCCTTTCACCTTTGTCCCATAATCCTTCATTCCAGAGACTCCTTTCTGTTGAAAGAGACCCACCTCCTATGCTTTTATTCCTGGGAGTTATTTAAATATCTCTATTGTATCTCCCTTTTCCCTCCTTTCCTCCAGGGTATACATGTTGAGATCTTTAAGTCTGTCCCATATGCTTTGTGATAAAGACCACTGACCATTTTAGTTTCTGCCTTCTGGACCAACTCTATTTGGTTTATATCCTTTTAAAAGTGCATTCTCCAGAACTGTACACCAAATGAGATCTCATCAGAAATGTACAGAAACAATAGTACCTACTTCTTCCTCTTTGGGATTCCTCTCCCTAGGCACACAAGTATCTTTCAGGATTTTGCCATCACCTTAGCCTCCTGTTTGGCCACCTTAAATTTATCAGATATGATCACCCCCAGATCCCACTCTTATTTTGTGCACAAAACGTCACCCCCTATACCGCACTGTTTCCTTGGGTTTTTGCAACCCAAATGCATAACCACACACTTTTTAGAATTAAATCTTTGCTGCCAGACTCTCTAGACCATTCCGCAACCTTCATAGATCCCTCCTTATATTTTCCACATCTTTCAGTGTTTTTAATCCAGTTTCAGATTTTGGTATCATCCACAAAAAGGCAAACCTTTCCCGATAGTCCTTCAGCAATATTGCCTACAAAAATGTTGACCATAACTGGACTGAGGACTGATCTTTGTGGCACACCACTTTCCTTAGAGTGAACTCCATTTACTACTATCCTTTGTTATCTCCCACTCAACCAGTTTCTAACCCAGCTTTAGGACCTATACCTAAAGCACTCAGTTTGTTTATAAATTAACCATATCAAAATTTACTCTCACCACTGTCCCTTCTTTTCCTTCTAATTTCTTATTCTACCCAGCAGCCTTGTCTCCCCATTCTTGCCTGCTGCATATAGGGTGGGCAACAGACAAAGCTGCAGTGCAATCTCTGCGACTCCAGCCTGTGGTAGCACAGAAGCATCAAGAGTGGTTGAGGATGGGAGACGTGGCAATTGCTGCTTCCCACCTCTGTATAACTTGCACTTATTATAATACATTCCAGGTTGGAATCTGTACATAGGACCAGAGGCCTCCCAGGCTTTAACCCAGTTTCTATGGGAAAACAACCTAGCACATCTGGCCCATTTAAGACCAGCTTTCTGATGCAATGGCACTGTCTGGAGATCTCTCTCATGCTTTTGTTGTCCCTTTGGATCCTAAATCCCTTCTGTGGAGTCTTTGACTGGACAAGTCCCTCCTGATGACCTTCTTCTGGGGACATTCTTTATGGCTGCGCCTGATAATGATGGCTCTCACCACTTCCCACCTGCTTTCTCTGTGAGTCACTGTATCCCATAACATCAGTTCACACTATCTCATGAACTTGTGATGTCAATAATGGTTGCACCGCATCTAACCAAATATAAAATGTTTACTTGTTTTTAAACTATTTCAATGAAAACTGAAAAGGGGGCTACATGGAAGCCTGTGCAACAGGCAATGGCTATCACAACCTCCCTCTATTGTAAGATTGCCATTCTGGGCTTGCGACTTAGTGATTCTGTACAATTTCTAGGCCGAAGCCTATAACCATACTCGCTCATCAAGTAACCATGTGTGGTGTGGCCCTGGAGGGGCTGGTGGTGCATGTGCTGAGGAACCAGTGATCTGTTCTTGATTCAGATACTCATAACTTTATTGTCATGACAGTTTTACATGTGTTGCCAAAGTAATACATAGAATGGTTAAAGTAAAAAGGGAAGACAAAAATTACACAATAATAATAATAATAAAGTCAAATTACAGGTTACAGAAAATACAATAAGAAGGACAAGTCTCAGGATTTGGTGCTGGTCTGTATTGCTCCTGATCAGATAAGATTTCTGGCCTGGTGGCAAGATACCACATATTTTAGGCTATAGCTACTGTTTCTTCTAGGACTGTACTGCGTTTTTCCTGCTCATGCTTTTGTGGGAAGTCTTCAATTTTCTCTGTCAGCTTTGGAAAATGTGCATCTCTGATATCTTTGTATCTTGAGTTGAGACTATGTTGCCAGAAAGCCACTGAAGGTCTCCAATTCTGCAAGGAGGATCCCCATGCCTGCTCACATGCTCTGTAGCTCCTGAACAGCTGAGAGCTTGAACCTCCTCTATGATCTCCAGACTTAAACCAATGGGAGAGCCTTACTCACCACTGCCTTGAGGCCCTACCAGGATACAGACAAGGGAAGGGACACAATAGCAGGGGTGAGGATACAGGAGGGGAAGAACATTCAAGAGGGACCAGGGGGTGAGTTGTCTAGAGCAATGGGCCCAGAGGGATGGGCAGGCAAGGAGTCCAGGGCAGATGATCCAGAGAACAAGGAAGTGATGGAGGGTTCTTCAGGGGAGGCTGTCTCTGATCCAGTGGTATCTGTTAGAAGAGAAAGACAGGGTTGTTAAGTACCCAAGTCACAAGAAGACTTGGGCAGCAGTCTCTAGGTTCAGAATGTGATCCAGCCTGTTGCAAACCTTAGCAGACAAGAATTCTGTCTAGTGACAGTCTCTCTAGCAACAAGTGTGCGCATCCCTGTAGGCAGCAACTCTTCTGTAATTTGACAGATGAGGCTAGCTACTATCTCCAGCACACTGTTAGTTACATGCATGCTGCCTTACTATTTCACGGACCTGATCAGAGACCTAAAAGCACCTTTTCATCCTGTGAGCAGCAAACATGCAGAAAAAAAAAAGAGAGGAAGGTAGCAAAAGGTATAAGGTCTACAGAAAAGTGAGCTATGGGAGAAACGCCATGTAGCAGAAAAAAAGCAGCAGACAGTTCCAGAAAGGGCTGAGGACAAGCTCCATGTTCAGAAAGAATCTGACAAAGCATGTTATCACTGCACTGATTAGGGAAGAATGGAGCAGCATGACTGGTTTGTATGTGGGGAGTGGGTGGAAAAAGGAGGTCAGGGATATATACTGGAACATTGCTAGTTTTGCTTGTGTGTGTGTCCAGGTGACAGACACATATGGAGAGGTCAACCACTATCAGGCGTGTACAGACAGTACATATAACATAGCTTGTCAGAGTAAAAGCAAGACCATATCTAAATATTTATACTTACTCATAATTTGCTGCAAAGAGGCAAGGACTTGGTCCAGCTATTCGACCATGCACCGCCCTCAGCTTCTGGGCCTTTTCCTTGAGGTCCTCCAGTAGGTGGCCCACTTGTTATAGCACTGAAGGAGTTTTGGCTTGAAAATTGCAGCTTAGTGCTATCTTTGCCATGTGCTCCATGTGAAGAGGAAATGGAAACAGAGCATGCACAAAGTACCTGTGCGCACAGTACAGCTGCAGAAAGTAAGCATGCTCATTTATCCACAATGTATGTGTATTTGTGGGTGGAAATAGTCGAGAACAGTGTGGCTCGCTCCACAGCTGTTTAACAATCCGGGGCAAGTTTTAGGTACCCACAGATATGCAGGTATCTGCCTACCTTGGAACAATACTGAATATGGCTCTCTGAATGCCACTCTAGGTTGGGGTGTATAGAGGATGCAGTTTCCAGCAAGGTCTGTTACTGTCCTCCTGTGCTAGGGCTATACAGAGGGGCCTCAGTTTTAAGAGTTGGCAATCCTTCCCATCTCACTTTTTCCTTGCACAGAGGATTTGTAGAGGGGCTTTATTCTCCAGTGATGTCAGTCCACCATTGGTCACTGTCCTCTTATGCTGGGGATAGGCCGAGGGACTCTTCACCCCTCTCTGTAGCTGGCTCACATTAGCTTTCACCCTCTCTCTCTTTCTGTATCTTTCTCTCCTTCTCACTCTACATCTCTCAAATGTGTGACAACAGCAATCACTTATGTCCCTGCTGTAGATTCACCATCTGGAGTCTTGGCAGCAATAGCTGGGAAAAGCCTGCTCGGATGTCAGCTTCACAGAAAGGAGAGAGTGTAGGTGGCAAAGCGCAAAGGAAATATTGTATTTCTCATTTTATCTTTCTCTCTTTCATCTCTCTTTAGTCCATACACTCTCTCTTTTTTCTCTCTCAGTCCTCCCTCTCACTCAAGTCTCCTTCTCTTGGCTTCTTACTCTTTCTTCTGCTGTTTCACCCAGGGAACATATGATAATTGTTCATATCATTTATTTATTTATTTATTTAGACATTTTATATACCATCATTCCATATCAAGACCACAACCGTTTACAGAATCAACATGCATAACTATAAAACAACAACTATTGACAGTTTGCAGAGCTCATAACAGCAAATTTAATAACATATCGCATGATGACAGAATGTGATAAATTCCATGTCAGTCGTGGATGTATGATAATTTCATGTATCACATAGGTGGATGTGTGATAATTTCCTGATTCACACGGTAGTCTTACATCATTCTATGCATGCTGATGGACAAAGCTACAGAGCTGACATTAACTTTTTCTATTTTAAGAGACTAGCCAATCTTGTGTACATCTTCTCCCAGAGACTGGCAGTGCTCATGCACTTCTACCCCCTGGAACTGGCAAGGTAATGCATTTTCCCAGGTCTGACATACCCATTCATCTTTCCTCTCAGAGACTAGTGGAGCATGTTACCTCCCTCTGATATTGGCACTGCCCATGGCCTCTCCTTGAGGTTGGCACCATTCAGATACCTGATCCCTTCCATCTCCAAGAACTGGCAGTTTTCTGTTATTCCCCCATTGTCTGCCTCTGTGTACAAGAATACCAACCACCTCCAGGTGCTTATAGGGAATGACTTTTAGATAAGAAGAGACAAACTCCCCTACCACCCTGGATGCCCTGTATGACCCCCCTCCCCCAATTATTTAAGAATACAAGACAGGTAATTAATGAGGGAAGTGAAAAGCGATAGCAACATCAACAGTCCCTACTCACCCATTCCAGAAGTTTAATGAAACCCAAGGGTTCTTTCACAATCCGAAACTGCCCTCCGGCCACAAGCTGAGGGTGACAGTGAAGATTACAGGAGAGGAAGAGAAAGAGAGAGACATTATCAGAGACAGAGAGTGATTAGCAACATAGTTATTATATCAAAGAGAAAGAGAGATTGGAGACAATTGTCAGGGACTGAGAGCTCATCAGCAGAGAAAGAGAGATTAGAGACAGTTATTATCAGAGAGTTATTGAGATGTTAGAGACAATTACTATAAGAGCGAGAGTGTTATTATCAGAAACAGAGATCTTATAATCATCACCTGATGACCAGGCCCATCACACACTCTTCTCTCACCCATCACTAAACAGAAAAAAAGCCCACCTGCCATCCCAGACTCCTCCCATTACCAGAAAAGAAAGCAAGATGCATTCAATAAAAGTCAGAATCATTCTCCAATCATAACATTTACAGACAAAATGAAATATTACTGCCTCCAGTGTGAACAAATATAATACAATACTACTAGGAATAATCTGTATATAGAAAACCATTCTGAGTGCAGCATTCAAAGACATATTATAGGAGTTCTAACAATATATAGTGTTTTCTGCTCCTTACTCTTCTCCCCAAAGTAAACTGAGATATTTGTGACTACAAACAAGGAATGAAAATTATTTCCCTTTTATTCAGATTGTGATAAACAGATAGTAGACAGATGAACAGATAGGAGGACATTCTATAGACAAATATTGTTAACATATACTATAGACAAATAAGTATACTGAAGGATGGGATAAAGGGAAAGAATGGAAGATTATAATGGGGCTGCTGTTGCTGCTGTGTCCTCCTCTCCCCCTCCCTCTGTCTCCGTTGCTGATTTCCTTTCTTTGCTGCCTGTTTTGTTCTATGACTGCAGGAATAGATAGAAGGAAGGCAAGGGGGAATTGGAGCGAGGGGTGAAGGCTGGAGGTGTCTCCTCTCTTGGTTTTCTTTCCCCTGGATGATTGCTGTTTGGCTTGCTCTGTGCAAGAATGGAGGGAAAGGATGCTGCTGATGGAGGGATGGGGAATGGCATGATGCCTATACATAGATGGCGAGAAAGATGACATTGATGGAGGAATAGAGGCGGCTTGACTTGCTGTGAGGAAGCACAGGGGGATGGAAAAGAAGATATTGATGATGACGGATGGATAGCTGGAGATTGCAGATGTTTCCCCTGTATAGTTGCTGCTTTCATTGCTAAGTGAAAGGATGGATATAATGAGTTTGCAAGTATCTCCTCTCTTTTTCTGTATATCTGCAGCTTGCATAGGTGGCGACCGGGGTCTGCTCCCCCAGATCTACCCTCCTCGCACCCCGGGCCGCTGTCCAAGGTCCAGAAGCCGCCGCCACCGCTCTCACCTGGTTCAGCACATCCATGTTCACTGGGAGGATCAGCAGCAGCGCGGCGGGAGGCTGCGCTTTATCCGGAACAGCCTAAGGACGCACGAGGGAGGGGAAAAGAATAGCCATATCCTGGAAGCGCGTCACAGAGCTGGCAAGGGACGCTGTCAAAGGGCGCCATATTGGACGCTAGCGCAGGGAAGCGCCGCATAGCCGCCATCTTGGATTGGGGCTGGCAAGGCGGAAGCTGTCTTAAGTGTACAGTAAGCGGCGGCTTGCACGTCAAAGACACGCCGTGAGTTAGCACGGGGCGCCCCAGTGACGTCACTGCAGATGGGGAATGACGTTCGACTCAGCGAGAAGGCACTGACCTCTGCAGCCCGACTCCGAAAATGGCCGCCCTTTGATCACGTGATGGTGCGTCGCATCTGCAGCACGAAAAGCGCGCAGGTGACTGAACTCAGCCAATCATGGATCTTCGCTGTTTTGGTCAAACGTTTTCTTTCAATGTTTCTCTGTAAAATTATTTGCTTGTTGATGGAATACATAGTATTTTAAAAAACCTTCATAACATTTATAACAAAGGCAGTTGATGAGATATTAAACTGTACAGGCAAATGATATATATATATATATATATTTTTTTTTAGCGAGGGTGGAGGAGTAAGGTGAATGAGTCACCAGTTTTACCTATGTTAATCCAAACCGGCCGTTCACGCCTGGATTTGCTTCATTGCATGCTTCAAGATGTAGTGCAGCTTTTATTAGGGAAAGCTAGAGCTGGATCAGTTACTTTGAGTTGAACTAGGTCTGGGTGAGATCACATGTCCTGCTTCAATTTTGTATTCAGTTAAGTAAAAAATAAAGTGCTGTTCTCAGATTGCTTCACCACCAAAACAGGTACCTAGATATTCCTTCCAAAATTGTATTTATTTAAGATCACTTATATTCCACACATACAGTAATATGTGCTAGCCAGATTACAACATTCAAATATAATTAGTAAACCATATTATAACAAAAATAATTTACTTCGCCAACTCATTCTGAAGCCTAGAAACACTAAACACCCCAGATAGGATTGTCAGCTTTTCCACAGACTAGGACTGGACACTTGAGTGCGCTGCTGGATAACTGCCAGCACTCAAACATTAACAACCTTACACATGAAAAGGCAACATTGTAAATATTACACCACACCCTAAAAAACACCAATACGCTTTCTGTTATGGAAAAAGAACAAACCAAAATGCAATAGATTCCTACACACAAGCTACATGCTAGCAACCCCACCTCCATGCAGAGTTAGACACTTGCCAAAAATAGAATAAAGAGACCATAGTATAAATAAAAACATGACAAGAACTGAACTGGAAACGCAACTCCATATGCAGTGCAATAATGGAAAAACAGAAACATCACAATTTCTCATAAAATAACTAATAAATCAAGAAATATAAAACATCAATTGTAATAGTAAAACCATATTAATAAATAGTCAATAATTCAAAACATCTGATCAACAGAACCTCTAATATTTAAAAGCTCATTTAAACTTAAAAACTTTTATAAAATTTCCCAGCCACCAATAAAATATTTAAAAACAGCAAACTAATCAAATAATACCCAATATTTAAGGATTTAAAAATCTCCAACTCTCTATACAGTACATGGAAACTTTTGATTTTCAATCATTCTGAGATTGTCATGGATTACTGGTGAGTGGAGGGAGGCGAGGGGGATGCATAAACTTTCTTCTCTCATACACACACTCCCTCTCTCTCAATGGATGCACTGCCAAACAGACTTGCTCTATCACAGTTGGTCACCCTGCCCCTCACAGGCTCCCTCTGTCCTCTCAAGTACACACCCTTACACAGGTTCCCTCCCTCTCGCACCACACATGCACCCTCAGATAGGCTCCATCTCTTTCTGGCAAACACATACAGGCTCCTTCTTGCTTTTGCACACTCATGCACCCCTGCACATAGACTCTCACTCTCACTCTTACCCCTTCACATGGGTTTCCTCTAACACACAAACACACACCCTCACTCAGGTACAAAGGCTCTAAATCATACACACAAACACACACACACTCACAGGCTGCGTTGAGGTCATTAACTGCTTACTGCTCCTTGGCTGCAGCCCACCGGCGCCTTTGTCTTCAGCCCTGAGCGGGATGGACTCCGCTCACGGCCCATGGAGGCCTCCTTCCCATGCCTGGTAACTTTTGATTTCCAGTCACCTTGAGATTGTCATAGATTAGTGAAGAAGAGGGAGAGTGCACACTTTATCCTCTCTCATATACACAAACTCCCTAACATACGTAATCATTCTCTCTCTCACGCATTGACTCTCATTCACACTCCTCCACTCTCACACACACAGAAATACACTGGCTCCCTACTCCCTCACATACATGCACAGGCTCTCTTCCCTCTCCCTCCCCACACACAACACACTTTTTTCTCCCCACCCACAGGCTGCTTTCTCCCTCCCCACCCACCCACACACAGGTTCTCACACTCACAGGCTCTCCCCCCACCCCGACAGACATAGGCTTTTTCACACTCACTGGCTCTCCCCTCCAGACACACATACTACTCCCACCCACACACTTACTGGCTCTTCCTCACATATACACACACCCACAGACTCTCACACACTCAGACTCTCTCTCCTTCATATACATAGCCCTTGCTCACACTGACTCTCCCTCACATACACACACACACACACGCTGCTCTCCCCTCACCCCACTCAACAGGCTCTCTCAAATTCTAGGGCTCCTCTGCCATGGGCGAGAAGGAAGATGCTGAAGGCTCCACCCCCTTTTCTGTTCATACATTTGCCCGACAGGGTTTGGATATCTTGCTGGCTCTCTACCACTTCCCTGCTGACTGCTGCTCCTGGTGGGAACCCATCTTCTTCGACCAGCAGGGCTATGGCTCCCTGCTGGTTTGCTGCTCCTGAGGCACTTCCTCCTTTCTGTCTGGGTTGTGAAGGTCAGCGAAGCACAAGTCTTCAGCTGTGAATGGGATGGGCTCCGTTTGCTGCTCACTGGGGCCTCCCTTGTCTTCAGCCATGAACGGGATGGGTTCCGTTTGCGGCCCACTGGGGCCTCCTCCATCTTCAGCCGTGAACGGGATGGGCTCCATTTGTGGCCCACTGGGGCCTCTTCTGTCTTCATAGCCACCAAAAACAAGTAAGCAGGCAGCTGATTGGTGCTATGCAGCCACAGCTGATTGGAAGGTAGTCAGGGATAGACCACCCTTTGCTCAACCGGGCTTTACAGTGTTACAGTGTCCAGTTACCATTTGTAACCGGACACTGTAGAACAGGCTCTCTACCTTCTCCATTGCAACTATATCTTTTTTGAGATGCGGCAACCAGAATTGTACATAATATTCAAGGTGCGGTCTCACCATGGAGCGATACAGAGGCATTATGACATTTTCTGTTTTATTCACCATTCCTTTTCTAATAATTCCCAACATACTGTTTGCTTTTTTGACTGCCGCAGCACACTGAACCGATGATTTCAATGTGTTATCCACTATGAAGCCTAGATCTTTCTTGGGTGGTAGCTCCTAATATGGAACCTAACATTGTGTAACTATAGCATGGGTTATTTTTCCCTATATGCATCACCATGCACTTATCCACATTAAATTTCATCTGCCATTTGGATGCCCAATTTTCCAGTTTCAGAAGGTTTTCCTGCAATTTATCACAATCTGCTTGTGATTTAATTACTCTGAACAATTTTGTATCATCTGTAAATTTGATTACCTCACTTGTCACATTTCTTTCCAGATCATTTATAAATATATTGAAAAGTACAAGTCCCAATACAGATCCCTGAGGCACTCCACTGCCCACTCCCTTCCACTGAGAAAATTGTCCATTTAATCCTACTCTTTGTTTCTTGTCTTTTAGCCAGTTTGTAATCCATGAAAGGACATCGCCACCTATCCCATGGCTTTTTACTTTTCCTAGTGTTGTGTTCCGTGCCCGCCCGCAGGCACAGTCCCCTACCTCGTTTCCTGACCAGGCCGCCGACAGCGTCGGCTCTGACTGTCCTGCTCCGGGCTCGGCACCCCCGCGCGTCGGCGCAGACCCCCGAGTGAACCGCCGGGTTCGGAGCCGTCCCTGCTCCTCCCTCGCGGCCGCCTGCTGCTCTCCCTTGCGGCCCAGATCCAAGATGGCCACCGCCATCATAGGCACGAGGCCGCGCCTCTTCACTAGAATTAAAGGGACCTCATCCCTTTAATTGCTCTCAGCTGATTCCTATCCACAGGGCCAGAGGAAGTATAAAAGGAGACTTCCTCTGACTGTTCCTTGACTTGGCAATGTCTCCTGTGAGAGTTGTTTGAGTCTGCTTGCTTCGGTGAGTTCCAGCGTCTAGACTCCTTGTTCCAGTTTCATCTTGGTATTCCTTGTTCCTGACTTCGGATCGGCTAGCGGTGATTCCTGGTATTGACTTCGAACTGGCAAGCGGTGATTCTCTGGTGTGTGACTTCAGACTGGCAAGTGGTGATCCCTCGGTGTGTGACCTCGGACTAGTAAGCGACGACCCTCGGGAACTTGACCTTGGACCTCTTCCTGACCATCGTCTCCAAGGGCCCACCTAAGTCCCAGCGGCCGGGTCCCTACGGGCTCCTCCCGGGGGGACCGCCGGATTCCAGGGGTGAAGCTCCAGACAGCCCTTGCACCGTACGTCTGTTCCTTGACCTCTCAAAGATCCACCTAAGTCCCAGAGGTCCAGGTCCCTACGGGCTCCTCCTGGGGGGAACGCAGACTTCAGTGGCGAAGACACACCTCCGATCCTTGACGTCTCGACTCTTCGTCTGCCTTCACAGTCGCACCTGTCTACAGTGCCGAGGGTCAGCTGGCCACGTCTTCAGTTCCTGCCTCGCCACCTGACGGGAGAACCTACGGATCTTCCTCCAAGGTATACTATCCTTCCGTCGGCCCAAGGGTCCACAAGCTTGAGCATAACACCTAGAAGCCTCTCATGAGGAACTTTGTCAAACGCCTTCTGAAAATCCAAATATACTACATCTACCGGTTCACCTTTATCTACATGTTTATTAACTCCTTCAAAAAAGTGAAGCAGATTTGTGAGGCAAGACCTGCCTTGGGTAAAACCATGCAATGGATGATTTTAATGATAGGTTACAAATTTTTACTAATAGGTCTGAAATTTCATTCTTGAGTTCCTTCAGAATCCTGGGGTGTATACTACTCTTCAGTTTGTCAATCAGGTGATTTACTACTCTTCAGTTTGTCAATCAGGCCTACCACATCTTCTAGGTTCACCGTGATTTGGTTCAGTCCATCTGAATCATCACCCATGAAAACCTTCTCTGCTCCGAGTATCTCCCCAACATCCTCTTCAGTAAACACTGAATCAAAAAAATCATTTAATCTTTCCGCGATGGCCTTATCTTCTCTAATTGCCCCTTTAACCCCTCAATCATCTAACGGTCCAACTGACTCCCTCACAGGCTTTCTGCTTCTAATATATTTTTAAAAGTTTTTACTGTGAGTTTTTGCCTCTACAGCCAACTTCTTTTCAAATTCTCTCTTAACCTGTCTTATCAATGTCTTATGTTTAACTTGCCAATGCTTATGAAGACAGGAACTTATATTTATTTAGGGTATTCTCTGCTGCCTTGCTCAAAGTTTATACTTCAATTAAATTTAAATTTAATAGGAGTGGAGGGGATGGTTTCATATATTAATGGGCTACCCCTTCGGTGCCATTGTTGTTCTAATCATAAACACACCCTCCAGCCTCCATTCTTTCTTTTCAATTTTTCTTAAAAGTCTCATGAGATGGGCTACAGAGAAACCCCTCTTTTTTATTTTTGTTTTTTATTATTTAAACTTCAATTTTTTGTCCATATATTTTTCTTCGTGTAAAACACACTTTAACCATTCATTCAACCGTCGGATATGACTAATGTACTTAGGTTTGAAATGTCTCGAACAATCCTGACTTGCGCAAGTTTCGACAGATGCTGTCTTCCTCAGGGTTTGTTCATCCTCATTTCATCCTTTTTCATAAAGTTATTTCTTCTATAACTCTTCAGTGCTCAAACAAGCCTCTGTGTTGCACTAATCCTGATGGACATGGGGGCCTTCCATTTTCACCTTGATCAGAAAATAGCAGCGGAGACCCCAGCATGCTGCGAACGGAGCGCGTCCCTCAGCACACGTTCCATTTGTGGCAAAGATGAAGGCCCAGGCGTGCCGATCGCGGCACACGGGGGCCTTCCCTTTTCACCACGAATGGCGCACCGGGCCTTCATCTTCACTGCGAATAGAGCGTGTGCTGTAGGACGCGCTCCATTCGCGGCATGCCAGGGTCGCCTCTGCTATTTTCTGCCTGTCCTGCGATGGCCATTGTCCTTCCGGTTTTGAATAGTCTTCCGGCGAGGGGAGAAATCGGCAAGATGAGGGAGGAAATCTGCAGGAAGGAGGAATTCTGCGCAAAATCTGCATTCCGCAGTAGCGCTGAATTCACCCAGGAGTACCTCTTGTAGCTGGTTTTGTGACATGGCCGCTGTACGGCGTGTTTGAGCCTCCAAGGCGGCCAGGGAACCGCCTGCGCCATCTATCAGCGGGCTGGGAAACATGCGTGAGTACTGAAGGACACACTACCAAGCCCGATATATTATAGCGCCATCTATCAGCGGGCTGGGGAACATGCGTGAGTACTGACGGACACACTACCAAGCCCGATATATTATAGCGCCATCTATCAGCGGGCTGGGGAACATGCGCAAGCACTGACGGACACACTACCAAGCCCGATATATTATAGCGCCATCTATCAGCGGGCTGGGGAACATGCGCAAGCACTGACGGACACACTACCAAGCCCGATATATTATGGATTCTCAGTCCTCGGAAGTGCTGTTGCCTCTCTCAGCTCGTACCTCCGCCTCAGCGTCGATGCTGCCAGATCTTGATAGATACTTATGGCGTGGCCCTCCCAAGTCCACTGGTTTTTCTTTTGAGTCGCCCCTAGTATCTGGGATTTCTGCACATAGCTGTGGAAGCATATTATAATATCTCTCGGTCTGTTCTCTGATCTCTGGCCCAAGGCCCTGTGGGCATGCTCAATTTTGATGGCATGGGGATTTGGCATCTAGGCAATTGCCTAGGTGCCAAATACCTAGGTCAAAGAGGAATGCATCTCTGCCAAGGCGGAGCCTTGTCCATAGTCCACTTCAAAGGGTCACTGCTATACAACTCTAGGAATTTAGGGGGTGGTAAGGGGAAAGGGACATCCCCGACTTTCCAATCTCCAGGCTCTCCCATCTCCTATTCTCCAACCCTGCCTGTGGGCACCAAGCTTAAATCCCTCCCCTTAACATAACACTTGTGACAGACTACACAGGCCAGAGGAAGATGCCTCATGCTACTCTTGCATGGCAGAGGGACATTTGCATCATTCTTCATAGTTTGGAAGAAGGTAGAGGTATACTTGTGTTGTCCCACATGAGCAGAAAGGAGGCAACAACATGCAACTGCCCTCCTGTCAGCTGGTGCAGAGGAGGAAAGTTGCAGCAGTGGTCCAGCAGCATCAGATTAAAGGAGGAGGGAGAGAAGGAGGAAAATGCTTAAGTTGGGAAGTGGATGGAGAGTGGCAGTCAATATGAAACAAATAAAAGGGACCCCATTCCCGAAAGTTTGTCAGGATGTGGATTAGAGTTATTTCTACTTCAGGATCGACAAGAAGTACTATCTAGTTCTCAAAAATGGGGTAATGGCGCTAATGTCGGAGTAGGTGTTCACCTGAGCACTAGTGATCATGAGACGGTATGGTTCAATATAGCAGTTGGGATAGAGAGAAGTCACTATTACGCCTGTTGGTTGCAGATGGCTGCGACCTCTCATGCTCACCTCTTTTTCCCCCGCTCCATCAAGTCTAGGAAGAATGGTGGTGTCTGCCAGTTCACGCTGACTTCTCCAGCGTTCCCAGGACAGTGTGGGCGCTGCCGGCCACCATCTTGGACCCGGAGTTACCTAGGCGTGCACGTGCATGCAAGGGCCTTATTTGAATACGTCATGGTGGGAACCTCGGGGGTGGCCCCACCCGATGACGTCAACCCAGTAGTGTATTTAATCGAACCAGCCCTTGCCTTCCTCGAGTTAGCAAGGAGTTCCGTCTTGCTGTACTCTGCTCATTCAAGGACTTCCTGTTCCTGTTTCAGCTTTGGCAATTGAACGCTCTGAGTACCCGCTCCTTGGGGGCTCCCCTATGTTCCCGGCTATCCGCTCCTCGGAGGGCCTTCCTGCCTGTCTGCTGCTGGATCTGCTTCTCAGATCTTACCCTGCTCCAGGAACCATCCATTGTGACTACCTCTACAGACATCTTCATTTCTGTACTATACTGAGGACCCTACGTGGCATACCCCGATCCTCAGGCCACTACCGCCTTTCTTCAGTGAGAGCCTTCCATCCTTCCTGCTCTTCAGTATTCCTGCTTACCATCTGCACAGAGCAACTTCCGGGTTTGGCATCGCTACCAATATCAACTGTACAGATTTCCTCAGCGTACCCCACTCTGCAGGACACTACCAGATCTGTATCCTGAGGTGCCTACTCTCACTAGAGGAGATCCACCGCGTACCCCGCTCCAAGGGCCACTACCGGATCTTCTCCACTGTGTCTCATTCTGGGTAATTCCCATTGCGCAGAACTGTACTTCCATATTGCATACTGTGAACATTACTTTCCTGTTCTATATAATAAAGTCTCTTCCTCTAGCTGTGTGCCACGCCACTGAGACAACGCTTGCTGATGGTGAGGCTCACAGGGCTCCTCCCTGTGGGCAGAGACATCACTCATCTCAGCCCAGGGGTTCACATTCTTCCTTAAACATAACAGTGACACAAAGATCAAAGCTTTGGATTTCAAAAATACAGTCTTCGATAAAATGGAGATGTACCTTTATTGTTTCTTCATTTCTTCATTTTTTCATTTTTTTCATTGTTTTTTCATTTTTTATCCCCTGATCTGCATTTTGTTCATATTACCATACACTCATCGAATACAGTTGACATTTATTAGGATTTTATTTTTTGGAATTTTTTATTTTTAAATTTTTGGTTAGGAAGGTCTATCTATTAAGTTGTTTTTATGTACACTCGGTCTTTCTTTGACATTTTTGTGTTCAGTGTATGCCATTTGATATTTGTACACACACATGTATACAAAAATAATGCTTGTATAGATACATAAATATGAACAAATATTACATACAAATATATTCACACATTTGTACCTGATTCTATACATGTCGATGTGATAGTATATTTGGTTTTATATTATATTTATTTCTTATGATTTATTGTTATTTATACAATATTTCCGTAATTCATTTTGGGGTAGATTTTCAGACGAGCGCGAACAGCCTACTTTTGTTTGCGCTCCAGGCGCAAACAAAAGTACGCTGGATTTTAGTAGATACGCGCGGAGCCGCGCGTATCCACTAAAATCCTGGATCGGCGCGCGCAAGGCTATCGATTTTGTATAGCCTGCGCGCGCCGAGCCGCGCTGCCTCCCCCCGTTCCCTCCCCTCACCTTACCCTCCCTTCCCCTACCTAACCCACCCACCCGGCCCTGTCTACACCCCCCCCCTTACCTTTGTCGGGGGATTTACGCCTCCCGGAGGGAGACGTAAATCCCCGCGCGCCAGCGGGCCTGCTGCGCGCCGGGCCGCGACCTGGGGGCGGGTACGGAGGGCGCGGCCACGCCCCCGGGCCGTAGCCACGCCCCGTACCCGCCCCCAAAACGCTGCCGACACGCCCCCGCAACGCCGCGCGCTCCGGCCCCGCCCCCGACACGCCCCCCTCCGAGAACCCCGGGACGTACGCGAGTCCCGGGGCTCTGCGCGCGCCGGGAGGCCTATGTAAAATAGGCTTCCCGGCGCGCAGGGCCCTGCTCGCGTAAATCCGCCCGGTTTTGGGCGGATTTACGCGAGCAGGGCTCTGAAAATCCGCCCCTCACTGAGTATCTCGATGACCAAACTCTTCAGAATCAATACCAGTTTGGTTTCAGGAAAGTCCACAGCACTGAGGTTTTGCATTTATCTACCCTTGATGTAATCAGAAGAGGTTTCAGTTGTGGCACAAAATATCTTTTTATATTGATTGACATTTCTGCTGCCTTTAACACAAGATTGGGATTTCCAGCATTGTGCATCAGTGGTTTATATCATAGTTGGAAGATAGAAAATATTACTTATATTACACTTTAAAGCAGATTACATTCAGGTACTGTAGATATTTCCTTATCAGGCTTATAATCTAAGGGGCAGATTTCCAAAGACCTATGCGTGTAAATCCAGGAGGATTTACGCGTGTAGTGGGGTTACGCTGATTTGCTGAGTCGCAACGACTTTCTGCAGGGCTACATGCCTCGGCGGAGATTCCATCGGGCTGACATCCTCCGACAACTCAGGGCCTCCTCACTCCTGCAGGAGCCTAACGGCTGGGTTTGCTGGCGGTGATCTCTCCCCAGGGGAGAGGGATGACATCAGCTCTAGAGCAGAGAAAGGCTCCTCTTCCCCCCTACTGTTGCTTAGCGAGCTCTCTGCCCCCAACCTCCGTCCTATGACGGAGATGAGCGTCCATCGGACCCACAATTGGAACGGCCTCTGTCGTGTCTGAGACTTGACTCTCCTTGACCCTTCTTTTGCGGGCAGAGTGAGGCATTCTTCCGCAGGAAAAATTGTCGAAGGTAAGCAGGATGCTCGGACCCATCGCGCTACCAGCGCCATCTTGGATCCAGCCAAATTCAACTTATTTTTTCAGTGCTTATTTTCTAATGAAGACAAATTACTAGTAAATTGACATATCCATAAGAAGCCTAGTTCTTAAAGCTATCACATCATGCAATGAAATCTCTAACAACAGGTTCAGTGTATTCAGGTTAGGATGCTTGAAACTGCTGACAATGTGTGGGTCAGGAATTACTGCTAAAACTACACCCTCTCAGTTCTTCCAGTATGGTGAACTCCCAGCACCTTCCACAATTCCTCAATTTAAGCCAAAATCTCCCAGGACAATGCAGTCCAAACAAGAAGAGAGCTGCTGGGAGCCTCTACTACAAGCTGTGTTCCTTTTTCTGATGCTCCATCATTCAGATCAGAACCTCCCCCCTCTTCACCCGCCACAGGATAGCCACCACCACCCTCTAGCTTGAGATCAGCATCTTCCTTTCCAGCCCTCGACAGAAGGTGGTGGCAATATCAAAGCCCTAGAGACCTCTTTCTTGCTGTACCACTGTCATACAGCACTATTCTTCATGATGCACTCCTTGGTGTAGCTGGGAATGTGGCAAGGAGCCTGTGTGGTGCAGCCTTGCCCCAGCGGACAGACAGAATGCACCTGTACCTCCACTCGCTCCAGATGTGTGCAGAACTGACAGCACCCAGGGTGTTTCAAGTTTACTAGTGGAACATGTGGAGGTACCTAACCTCTGATGTGAGGTGGGGGTGATACTGTATGTTTCTGTATCTCAATTTTCTTCCCTTTCCTCCTCCTCTTCCCCTCCAAAAAAAGAAAAAAGAAAGACTAAATGATAACTTCAGGAGCTTGCAGTCTTCTGAGGGATGGGGGGTGCGGAATTGTACACAGGCCTGCATGAGATTATTCAGGGCAAGTGGCAGCTGAGTCAGGGTTGGATAGCTCTCAGACGTTGTATATTTGTTTTTGCATGGTAGGATTGCCCTCCTGGTATAATCACACTTCTTCCCCCATCCAGTGAGTTTTGGTCCTTCCCTGGTACAATCACCCATCTTCCATACACTGAATTCCAACCCTGCTCTGGTACAGCCATCTCTCTCCCTCCAGTGAGTCACAGGCTTTAATCAATCTGGGGCCTCTCTCATAACTCAATGGTCCTATTACAAGAATGACTGGGGAATGATACAAGGAAATGTTCCTTCACAAATAGGGTGGAGGAGATATGGAATAATCTCCCAGTTGAAGTGGTGGGGCACAATCAGAATCAAGCTTTAAGAAAGCAAGGGCTAAGCACAGATAATTTTTACTTCAAGGAAGTGAAGGTAATTCCAGAGACTGAGGTGAAATATGTAGTATTGTAACAGGAAGGGAAATTGGTCAGGGTAGATGGGCCTTGTGGTCTCTATCTGGCATCATATTTTTCGCTTCTGTGATGTGGCTCTTTTCTTCTTATAATTCTTTTCATTATCTTGAGTGAGAGTAATGTGGCCTTTTGCTGGGAATGGAGCCTCCGAGCTGGGGAAAGCCTTAGGCTGGTATTTGCTACTCTTCTTCACGGTAAAATGGCTGAGAGTAGCAGAAGCTTGGAAATAACAAGAGCAGTAAGTAATTCCCTCTCATGCAGGAGAATCGAGAATAGACAGTCCCTCCAAACCTTGGGTAGAAGAGGATTCAGTATCCACTATTTATTCACCCACAGAGATGACATGAAAGAAGGATAGGGAGCGAGAGACAATGAGAAATATAAATAAATACAAGGAGAAAGAGAGCAAGATTGGGGAAGGACACAAAGATATCATAAAAAGAAAATTAGGGAAAAAAGGTCCAATTTATGTTTATTTTTTTTAAATAGGTCAAGCATTCTGTGTACATTCAAAATCTTGAAAAAAAAAAGAGCTATTCTTTATTTACTTCACTCTTGCAAAGCCTCTGCTATGTATTTCATTCTTACAACCAGTGCTGTGCATTTTACTGTTGCTCCAGCTTGGGGCCACCAGGGCTATATGAAGAGAAAGGAGGTAGGGAGAAAGGAAGGAAGGAGGTATGGAGACAGTGGGCAGGAAATAGAGAGGGAGGTTTGGAGGAAGCAGGAGGAAGAGAGGACAGGAGATAGGGAATAGAGAGGACTGAAACTAGGGAGAAGGGAGGGAAAGGAGGCGGCAATGTGGGAACCTCATCCACTAGATGAGCATCAGAAGGAAGTGACACAGGACATCTCATCCCCCAGATCTTCCTCCTCTTCCTCCTGGCATCGGATGGATTCCTCATCACTGTAAATAAATCCCAGCCCCATGGTCTCCATGTCGCTCCTGTTGCCCTTCTGGCTTTGGCTCAGCAAGTCACTGGCCGCACTATCCATCTCCTCCAGGGTCATGTGACATGCATCTGCAATTTCCCGCTTGGCAACTGCAACAAATTTGGGGTCCCTGGCATAAAGCCCCAGACCTTCTGACATTAACACCTGAAAATACAAGAGACATCAACAGGGAGAAAGGAGCCTCTGACAATGTACTGTGTATGAAGAGTCTTGATATCGGGATTAACTCTGAATTCATCTGCAGAATCAAGAAACGCATGTTCAAAATGGAGAGAGAAGAGAGGGAGGGATGAAAAGAAGAGAGTGAAGGAGAGAAAAGCAAAAGAAAGGAAAGGGAGAGGTGGAAGGGAGTGATAGATAGAAACAAGGAAAGAGAGGCAGGGAGATACAGGAAGCAATAGGGAAATAAAGAGGGTGGAAGAGATACTATGAGGTAGTCAGACATTCTAAGGTGATGGAACTTACGGCCTCCACTAAGCTGTCAGCACTGCCCCTCTTCTGGTTTAGGCTGGACGTCAGAAGCCTGGGCACCCGCAAGTGGCTATAGGTCTGATAGGGCGAGTTGGAGTCTTTGTCTGTGTACCATGCGGTCTGGGCCATACAGTGCAGGCTGCTGCTCTGCTTGTTCCGGGCCTTTTCTTCCTCTACCAGGATAAGGGGAGCATAGAAGAGATGGCCACGCTTTGGAAGGGTAGCCCAGGACTGCGAAGAGCCCAGAAATGAATGAGTGTTGGTATACCACGAGTCATTTCTCTTGTGCTCCTAGAGAAACAAGCAGATGAATGAGAGGCAGGGCACATGCGAGGCACACATACATACAGAGGGTACATATGTGGGACAAGCAGAGAGAGAGAGATGGGAAATATATGAAGGACAGGTACAGAAGATAGACAGAAAGAGACTGAGTAAATTCGAGGGTCATACACATAGAGTCAGCATGGGGGAGGAACTGCACAGAGAGACAGGACACAGGTGAGGCATCCAGAGGCATGGCAAATATTAGGGACATGCACACATAAGACACAGGTGAAGGACAGACATCAACATGGTATGTGTGAGAGACAGTCAGAAACAGGCAAGGGAGAGGGATGGACACATAGGGCACATGTGAGGGTGTCACACAGAAGGGACCGATAATGAGTGAGGGACAGACACAGAGAGAAAGAGCATGTGTGCAAGAGACAGAGAGAGTGTAGAGCACAGGCAGATGTGTGCTGGTTGGGAGAAAATCTCTCAATACCTGAGATGGAGCACGATAAGAGTGTGTATTCTGATGGTAAATCCCTGGAATTGGAATGTCATCACAACTTCCCTGTCTGCGCAGACATTGGATGCTAAACACTGGCTTTTGACCTGCCAAAAAATGCAAAGGAATCAATGTCCCCCTCTGTCATGCACTTGTATACAGGAAAAGCGAGTTTACTTACCGTAAACGAGGATTTCCATAGACAGCAGGATGAATTAGTCATGACATGTGGTCGATGTCATCCTATGGTGCCGAAGAGACCTCTCTCTAGCTCAGTAAAATTTTATTACTGAGCATGTGAAGGAGTTTCCGCGCGCATACTGCCTCATAAGCCCCTCAGTCAATTGTAGAGCTAAGCTTTGGCTAGGTAATTGACTCTCCAGGGAGACAGATGTGAATTATGCATTGCTAATTCATCCTGCTGTTTAAGAGAATCCCATTTACAATAAGTAAACTCACTTTCTCCTTCGACAAGCAGGACTGAATTAGCCATGACATGGGAAGTCCCAAGCTAAGGGTTGCATGGCAGAGTACTTAACAATATACATGCAACCCGGCTTCCCTATGTGGAGAGTGGACTACTGGGTGAACAGGCTGCACAAACCTACTTACCCAAAGTTACTGTTACTTCTTGAAAGATTGTCCAGACTGTAGTGGTACATGAAGGTGTTTACTGATGACCAAGTTGCAGCTTTGCAGATGTCTTCAATAGAGATAGCTCTTAGGTGAGCCACTGAGGTAGCCATGATGAGACTTGACCGAGTCTGTGATCTGAAGGTCAGCCAGTACATAACAATGCAGAATACATTTTGCTAGCCAATTAGATAAAGTGCATTTGGTAACAACCATGCCCTCTCTGTTGGGATCATAGGAAATGAACAGTTGAGAAGCCTGATGATGTGGTTGACTTCTCAAGTAATAGGCCAAGGACCTTTTATAATCCAGCAAATGGAAGGCCTTCTCCTTTTTATGCACTTTAAGTCTTGGAGAGAACATTTGCAAAACAATAGCTTAATTCAAATGAAATGTAGAAATTACCTTAGGCATAGACTTAGGATGGATGCGGAGTACCACCCTATTGTAGAAAAACTGCAGGTACAGAGAGTATGACACCAATGCTTGTAGCTCACTGACTTTTCTAGCTGAAGTGATAGTGACTAAGAATACTACTTTCCATTTAAACAACTTCAAGAAAGCCAATTCCAGTGGTTTGCAGGGAAGATTCATCATTTGTGCTAAGACAATGTTGAGTTCTCATGGCACAGGTGGCTTTGCAACTGGAGGCTTCAAATACCACATGCCTTTCATGAAGTTTGATACCAGAGGATGGATGGAGATCTGTTTTCTATCCACTTGAGGGTGGTAAGCAGTCACTGCACTGAGATGCACTTTGATTTACAGTGTATTGAGACCTGATGAGAAGAGGGAGAACAAGTACCGAAGCTGATATTTTAGAGTACAGGGAGCCTGCTTGATACCAAAATGAAAAACGCTTCCATTTAAAGCCATACGTTTTTCTGTTGGAAAGCTTCCTGGATGAAATTACAATACCCTCAACCTCCTTAGATAGAGACAATGAGGAAACTATTGAGCATTCAACATCTATGCCATCGAGCTGAGGCTTGGATGACATAGACGACACTCCTCCTGAATTAGTAGGGCTGGGTTGGTTTCCAGAGGTATCAGTAAATGGTCTGACAACTTGGAAGTCCATATTCAAAAGCCATTTAGATGGATAACTAAAAAATTATCAGTCTAAATGGCACAATTGGCATATTCAATCATGTATCTGATTAAATTATAGCCGGATAACTACTTATCCGGCTATAATTTAGTCAGGTATAAAAGGGGCGTTACTGGGGTGTTCTGGGGAGGAATTGAATTATCCGGCTAAAGTAGCCGAATATCACATATATCCTGCTACGTTAGCTGGGTAACTTTAGGCCTGCTTGGAAGCAGGTCTAAAGTTATCCGGCCTTGTGTGGTAAATATACTGCTTCCATTGTATGCAAATATATTTCATGCATATTCATTGTTGATGTCCTGAAAACCAGACCTCGTTGTGGTACTCCAGGACTGGAGCTGCCTACCCCTGACATAAACATTTCCACTTGGTTGTCGGTGTGGATCAAAAATATCTTGCCCTGAAGAAAGTGTGAGAATTCTCTCAATATATGCTGAATGGCTCATAGCTCTAAGACAATGATTTGGAAGCAGCCTGTATGCGCGCCCCATGCTTTGGTGGATGCATTCATCACCAGCGTCACCTGATTACATACAACTTGAAGAGGGGAACCTATTTCCAGCACCATTGGTTTCAGTCACCAACGGAGCAATGTTTTCATCTTTGTGGTTAGCCTTACGGGATGTTACAAGGGTTGATGCAGCTGATCCCATTAGGAGTGGAGGCCATACTGGAGAACCCTCAGTTCAGGCAAGTCATAGGGACCATATGTATCGCTGCTGCCATGTGCCCAAGGAGAACCAGAATTGCTTGGGCACATGGCTGCAGCAAGTTATGGACCATTCAGCCACCTATAAAACTGAACTGAACTGAGGTGACCAGTAAAGGAGATGCTGTAATAGTGGGATCAAAATAATGCCATATTTGCAAATACATGAAAAAATCCTTCTGGCAAAATCTCTCCCCACTACAATTTTCAAAGGAATCCATAAGCATAGACTTAGAAACAATTAAATCTTCAAGCACCAGTATACACCTATTGGCCAGCCTCTTGTAACAAGGATATAACATAGGAGGCGGGAAAGAGAGTTTCCTCCAACTGGCAAACAAGGAGAGACCTGCACCGAGCCTCCAATAGCTTGTTACAAAAGCTTCCAGGCAGCCCTCGCCACCTTAACCAAGACATGAGAGGCAATCTCATGAGATAGCTGGGCCCTATCCACATGGAGAATATATTTTAAGTCTAAAGAACTGAACATCCACTTTTTCACTCAATATCCACAAAATTACTGGCACCAAGTAACCAATCAGACAAGAGTCCAGACAAAGCCACAAAATTATAATATTGAAAATTAGTAAACTGTATCCCACCATCCAATACTGGAAGCATTAAACGCCACAGCCACAATCTCGACTTATCTTCCCACAGGTAGTGAGAGCATAGACTCATAAGCTCAGAAAGGTCTTTAGACCAAAGTACAATAGGTAAATACTCAAGAAATAGAGCAATTTAGGAAATAAGATCTTCTTCACCAAGGATGCCCTAACTTGGAGTGATAAAGGAAACTGCATCCATCTTTTGACCAAAGAGCTTAAATAATACGGAATTTTCATAACACAGACGAGAGAAATCCTGTGGTATCCACACATCTAAATATTTAAGTTGAATGCCTGCCCACTTAAGTGGAAAAGATGGCTAGTTCAAAGCCAAATTACCTGAGACGTCCCATTCCTCTGATTTATCTGGGTTCAATATAAAATCTGAAAAAGAACGATACATTCCAAAAATCTCAAGAACTATGGGTAAGAACTTTTTTGCATGGGACAGTAACAAGATGTAGTCTGCAAACAACAAGGTTTTAACCGATGTCTTCCCAACCACAATGCCTTCTATGATCACAACTAAGGGTTCCAAAGAGAGCACGAAAAGGAGATGCGACATTGGGCAGCCCTGTCTAGTCTCACATCACAGAAAAAAGGCCATAGAAAGACACCCATTAACTAAAATATGAGCCGTAGGATTAGCATACAGGACTTGGAATGAGTCTAAAATATTACCTTGAAAACCCATTCACAAACTGTCCAATGATTTTCAGCATCTAAGCCCACAATAAAGGGGTCTTTGGCCATCTTCCCTTTTGTCATACAAGCCTCTAAATCTGCCAGTAATTTCCACACATTCACCCCAGACCTACGCCCTGCAACAAATCCGACCAGAGAAGCAGAAACTAAAGATGGCATTATAAACTCTAATCTGTTCGCCAAAATCTTAGTGTATATTTAACATCCTGATTTAAAAGAGATATAGGCCGGTAGGAGGCAGGGGCTCACCCTTGTTTAGGAATATGCGAAATGACCGCTTCTTGCATGGTCTCAGGCATAAACCTCTGTTGCACCATCACAGAATACAAATTACCTAACGGTTCAGCTAATCTGGCAGATAAAGTTTTATAAAAGGCGGAATGCAACCATTCCTGGCCTGGAGCTTTTTTTTTTTTAATTTAATCTTTATTGAATTTTCAAAACAAATTACATAAAGCATTTATATATACGCCTTATACAAAAAGGAGTAAACATTTATATTTCTAATGAAAACAAAAAAAAAAGAACAGGAAATAGGTTAATCAATAATCAAGAATAGGAAAATCATCCTTTTTCATTATCATATCTCCTATCAACAGCAATATTACCCTTTATCTCTTATTTGTCTTAGAGTCCCCTTGAATTAATGCAGACTGGACACCTTTTATCTGGTTAATTTGTGAATCCAAGTCCTGAATTTTAGCTGAGTTTGCTGAGACTACTGGATTAATCACATTGAATTGATCTTGAAAACCTGATATAGAGTTTGTTAAGGAAACAATTGCCTTTTCAATTGCAGAAACTGCATTCCACAACACATCCATTGTCACTATTTCAGGCTTTTTTGTTAAGGTAATTCCTACCGGTAGATCCCGCGTTGTTCCTCCCAGCTCGGTCTGGTGGCCTGGAGCTTTTAAAGAAGGATGTGAACTTATAACATACTGGACTATCTGTGTAGAAAAAGGAGCATTTAATCTGTCTAACTGGACTTGAGTTAACTGTGGTAAAACTATTTTGTTAAACATTCGATCCCTGGCTTCTTTATTTTCAGGCTCTGAAGCAAACAGACTTCTGTAAAAAAAAGAACCCCCCCCCCCCAAAAAAAAACTTGAAATACTGCGCAAGTATTCTTAACACTACAACAAATCTCTCCATTCGAGTTTTTAATCATGGGGATGAACTGAGATCCACTATCAGCCTTGACTAATCTGGCAAGAAGCTTACCAGGTTTATTTCCATGGAGGCAGAATGTATACTTTTAGAGCAGTGTTTCCTTACCTTTGCATGCCCAAGGCATGTCTACATCAACAAAAATATTGAATGGCACACTGGCTTCCAAGAGGGTGCAGTGAAGGCACAGAAAGGACTTGTATGGCCAAAAGAAAGGTTTGGGAAGCACTGAAAGCCCCACCAGTCTCTCTTTCAAATTTTAAAACTTAGGGAGAGCGGAAGTGAAAGCTGTTAGTGTAGTTGGGTTTAAAAAAGATATGGACAATTTCCTGGACGAAAAGTCCAAAAACCATTATTAAGCTGAGTTGGGGAAATCCACTGCTTATTCCTAGGATAAGCAGCATGGAATCTATCAACCATTTGGGATCCTGCCAAGTACTTGTGACCTGGAATGGCCACTGTTAGAAACAAGATACTGGACTTGATGGATGATTGGTCTGACCCAGTATGGCAATTCTTATGTTTTTGTTTTCTTATGTAACGTGTCATGAAGCACCAGCTCTCCCAGGAAAAAGAAGAAGTTGGTGCGGCATGTGCAAGAGGTTCAGTTAGTACCTGCTGCATGTCGCTGTCAGTGCTCCTTCACTACTGCTACTCCTATCACTCAAAGTAAACCAGATCCAGTGCTCAGTGCATGCTCTCTCCAGCTCGCTGAGACCGGGGATAAGACAGAGGCTTGAAGGACTTACAGATGGGAAAGATGAGGAGGAGCTGTATGCACTGTCGGGGAGATTTTCAAAGGGGTACGCGCGTACCCCCCGAAAACCTACTACCTATTACCACTAACTGTCACTTATCAGATTTTTCCACCTGAAAAGGCATGCCCAGATCTCTTGCTGGGCTACCTACTGCTGTTTTAGTTTCTTATGTTCCTCTTCAGTAAGGTGGGTCTCTTGCAGAAATGAAATAGGCTCTTTCAAGCTATTGAAAACGATTTGCCTTTTAATGGGCTTATTTAAACCTGCTACATTCCAAGTTATATAATTAAGGTGGGTCACCAAACTCTAACCAAGCAAGCAAATGTAGTAGGCAGTTCCTGAAAAAAGAAGGATGACCATTCCCCAGCCCGCGCAGTGGCCATCATAGCATGTAAAGACATCAGACGAGATATCTGAAAAATCCATTCACATGCATAGTTCCATCTTCTCAACAACAATGCTGTCCACTCACTCCCCACAGTCCCATCCCAAAATCCCTCCAACCCAATGCCCTTCTTCCCCCCAGTCAGTAACTTTTCTGAATACATAACCAAACTAATAACAAACAACACCACAAAAAAAAGTCACACTCAGAGGCCTGCCACTCAGGCATTCGAGTGCCACCCCCAATCGGCATGCTATACAATGAAATAGCAATGCTATAACGTTTATATAAATGTCCCAGGCGCACTATAAAAAAAATAAATTCAAAATGCCCCCAACACAGCAGGATCCTCGCTTATTTGGCATATGTGGACAGCACAGCAACAGAAAGTGACATGCTGTAAACTCTAAGGGCCTGATTTTCAAAAGCATTTTTATGCTTAAAATTGGGGTTCACACGTGTAAATGCACTTTACCCATGTAAGGGGGCTTTTGGAAATTGCTACAACATATGCCATTGAATTGTCCATAGGATTTACCTGCTTATGTGCACTTTATGCGGGTAAATGGCTTTTGAAAATTGCTACAATAGTAGTTACATTTACACGTGTAAATCCTTTTGAAATTTACTCTCAAAGAAATCAGTGCTGTCCATCAAAAAAGAAAAGAGAAAGGTGCACAAATCTGCAGATATGAATCGCTTGTAGTCTTGAAAAGTTGTTCAGTGTCATTCTCCAAAAACAGAGTAATAGAAAGACATGGCCTCTGGTGCCATCACAAATTGCTTAACTTGTGCTTTGTATCATATCTTTAACTTTGCTGGATAATGCAGATTAAATAAATCCAAACAGACGGAGGAAAAATCCCTCTGCTGAGTTTAGATCTCAGGTAAAAAGTCCTGAAATGGTAAAAAGTCATGGGATAGGTGGCGATGTCCTTTCGTGGATTACAAACTGGCTAAAAGACTTTTCTAGAAGCCTCTCATGAGGAACTTTGTCAAACGCCTTCTGAAAATCCAAGTACACTACATCTACCGGTTCACCTTTATCCACATGTTTATTAACTCCTTCAAAAATGTGAAGCAGATTTGTGAGGCAAGATTTGCCTTGGGTAAAGCCATGCTGACTTTGTTCCATTAAACTTTGTCTTTCTATATGTTCTGTGATTTTGATGCTTAGAACACTTTCCACTATTTTTCCCGGCACTGAAGTCAGGCTAACCTGTCTGTAGTTTCCCGGATCGCCCCTGGAGCCCTTTTTAAATATTGGGGTTACATTAGCTATCCCCAAGTCTTCAGGTGCAATGGATGATTTTAATGATAAGTTACAAATTTTTACTAATAGGTCTGAAATTTCATTTTTGAGTTCCTTCAGAACTCTGGGGTGTATACCATCTGGTCCAGGAATGACTGAGAATCTACCAGTGCATAATGGGAAAGAAGCAACAGAATGAGGAAAACAAGAGAAAAAAAACTCTTTAAAGAATCAGACCAGCAAACAAGGTGAGATAACTGGCAGAAGTGCAAATATAGTGGGAAGTAAAAAGAATTACTTCAACATAGAAGAGAACCTCACATAGATCAAACTTCGACACAGAAGTAGTTAAGGAGAGGTGAACTTAAACGTATAAATGAGCGACTGATAATTTCAGCACAGGACAATGGACTACAAACAAGATGGTTCACTACTAGCATAGAAAAAAATGGTAAAATGGACGAATGCGGAATGAAAAAAGTTATACATCTCATCACTTGATGTAAGCCCTGGATATAGAAAGCCACAACAAGGTAGCATGGCTTATTCATTGAAAACTGTGTAAACACTATAACATCGATGAACCAAAAAAACACTGGGAGCACAACCCTAATAGAATAGAAGAGAACATCTTCTATTCAACAAAGATGTTGTGATCACCTGGGACATTCTCATTCCAACCAATAAGAAGACTGATGCTAAAAAAAACAGATATTGTGGTGAAGAAGGAAAAACACAAGAACAATATTGCAGAGGTATCAGTACCTAGTGATTATTCTGTGGATCATATGGAAAAGCAAAGATCCTTAAGTGCCAAGAGATGAAAGCAGAGCTCAAGAAAATGTGGCAGAAAGATACAGAAATAGTTCCAATTATATTGAGTGCCACTAGTCTGATGAAGAATTTCCAAACGCTTTTTGATGTATTTCCTAAACTCCAAAACAAGACTCTTTGGCACAATGCAAGTAATAAGTAGGGCATTAGTAATAAATGAGAGATTGAGATTTGCAAATGAATGAAGTTAATACCGGTCCAGATATGTGCAAATCAAACCCATTTGGAGACACTACCCCTAAGAGGCTAAAGGATGTCTTCCTTGTCACTGGCCACCAAAGGGGTAAATAAAGTCTTCACCAATTCTGCTTTGTGAACTGTTGTGTCCTCTGGGCTGGAGATGGAGAAGAGACAGCCTCCTCTGAAAACAGTATAGAATCATCATCTTGATAAGCACATAATGGACTCCAGGTGGAGGCCTCCTTCTGGGCTACCTGTGTTGCATGGAAAGGCACAATGAAGCAGGTAGGATCTGGAGTTTCCAAATATGGTGGGAGACCCAGGATGAGTGTTTCGAGCAGATGACGTTGAAGGGGCCTTGGAAAGCCTGGGATCCAGAAAGAGGAGGTAAGATGGAGATAATAGCACCACAAAGGAAGAGGACAGCAGTGAACAGTCCCTGCTGGGGCCCACTAATGCCTGGGTTAAAACCGGAAAGTCTGTGTTGACTGCACTCCTGGCTTTTGTGCCGATGGCACAGAGTACATCGATAATTCCAGGGGTTCTGCATCAACAGCACCAGGGACTGGTGCATTAATAGCGCAAAGGATTGTGTGCTGACGGTTCTGAAGGCCAGTGAGTCAATGGCACTGATGGTACCTGTACTGCTGGCCCCAGTGAGCTGAATAGTGCTTCTTCTTTGGCATTGATGAGACCCATTTAGAGGGAAAATAGGCTTGGGTGTTCACTGCTTAGCGCACCAGCTTCTTTGCTTGATGCTTCCTCACCTTGCTCGAATCCTGTGCTGTGGTGAATCCAGAGACCAACACCAGAGGTAGAGAAGCCCTGCCAGAGAAGCTTTTACTCATGGATGGAGCATGAGGACTTGTGAAGCTCCTTCATTTTCCAAGCCCAATTTCACTGGAGTCTAGGCAACATCCGACCACAATCATAGCAATTAGCTGAGCAGTGATCAGTCCCAGGCATTTGTAGCAGATGTCATGGCCATTGGTGATGGACATCTTGTGGCCACAGATGCAGTCCTTGAAGCCACTGGTTGTGGCTCTTTTAGAGATGGACATACCAATTACATCTTCTCTTTTTCTTTTTTTCTTTTGTTTTATATACAGCACTGAAAAGAGCTGCTGAGGGGCTGCTGAGGCAGCAAGGCAACACAAAAAATAAGTAGAAAGTAAAAATACTGCAGGAGCAGATAGACTGAAAAAAATTAGAGAAATGGTGCAGGTCCGTGAGGAAGCTCGGACAAAAAAAAGACGGGCTCACGAGGTAGCATGCGCGCGGGGACTTCCACACATGCTCAGTAGTAAACACTTTATTGAGCTAGAGAAATGGGTCTGTTCGGCATTGTCAGATGATGTCACCCATATGTTTTGGCTAATTCAGTCTTGCTTTGTCACACACCAGTACATAAGTAACATACCTGTACCCAATGCGTCACAAATCTGTACCTGGATACCACATCTTTCCCTCTTTGTCCTGACCTGCTACATTCCCTTTCCTTACCAGTTGGTGTGGGTGGTAGTAGGCGTCTTGGTGTGGCCCGCTGGCCCTCTGTGAGCCCAATGGACCTGGTACTGGAGAGGCATGGGAACGGTGTGGGAAGGGGCAGAGACATCTCCTTCACCCAACCCTGTGGAAGCTGGGATGATTCAGTCTCTTCCAAACTAAAATCTCTATGAAAGAAAAGAAAAAAACATTGAAAGGAGAGAGTCCCTTCCTGGTCACTGTCTCCCTGTGCTAAGGATATCCAGAAAGGCTTCATTCTCCAGCACCGTCACTTCCTCCTTGTCACTGTTCACCTATGCTGAGGTTACAGAGAGGTTCTTCGGACTCCAGCACTTTCACCTCTCCCCTGTCACTGCCCACCTGTACGGAAGGACTGTGCATCTTTACCTGTCACTGGAACTCCCACCCTCAGAGTCATCTTCATGGCTATAGGGTTCTTGTCCTGTGGGAATATCCACTGCTTTCATCGTGGGGGCACCAACGGGCTCCTCCCAGCCCACTGGAAGGATACTGTTCCCTTCAGAAATCCACCTGTGCCAGGTAAAAATGAAACATTAGGAACTGCACTCCTAAAGAAGCCAATGCCACATCTGAATTTTCAGTTTCACTCATCCAGGGCAAGATTTTAGGATATCCACTCTTCAGGAGCTATGTTGCATACATTTTCCACCTGGAAATACTCTCAGATGCTGAAGTTCTTTCTTCTTGGCAGGCTCTATATTTCTTTTTCGTATGATGTGAATGCTATTTTATTTGTCTTTGTTGTTATGTGTTCTAGCTTTGCTGTTTTTATATTATTTTATGTATGTTTTATTTTGACCATTTTATGTATGTTAATTTGTTCCCCACTTTGAAAGTTTTGAAGAATGTGGGCTATAAATATTTTAAATAAATACAATTATCTTTAAATATCAGGATAATTTTTGATACATTCAAAAATCAGACCCTCAACGACCAAATCTGAAGTGTCCATATAACACAATACAGTAAAGTCTAATAAAGCATAATCCTAGATATGTCAGCATAGTGAAAATCAGTGACTTGCTGGGCTGAGCCCCAGATGTTGCAGGCTGTGAGGGTCAGTAATTTACTGGGCTCAGCCTCAGGCACTGCAGGCTGTACAAAACCTGCTTTCCTTCCCTGTTTTGCTCTGACCTGCAGGTGCTCGGTCTCCTCTTCTCACCACCAGGGAGGCTGGAAAGTGGGCCGGTCTTTCCTGGCACTGCTGCCACGCTGTCTGGACCCTGAGCTAAGCCATTGTTGCTGCAGGAAAGGCTGACTTGTGAGGGACGACGCAGGGCACTCTTCAGCATTTCCTTGCCTGCAGTCTCTGATGCGTGTGAGATCCGGCGCTCCGGGCAGACCTGGGTGCTGCTGTCGAGGATATCGGTGGGGCTCTGCAGGGATCGATGGGATTAATGTGCTAACATTCCCACCTCAGCAGCACAGGCTCCCCCTGGACATGGCATGGATCTCTCATCTATCTGGCAGAGAGATGTCTCTCCCATACTTTCTAGAGAGGGGTGACTCTCTCCTTGTACATGATGAGGAGGTCTCTCCTAGTATGAGGTGGAGGGTTACATTTCTCCTTCTAAATGACAAAGGGAGTATCTCATCTTGTACTTGGCATGGGATTATCTCTCCTAGTCTGTGGAGGTGTTTCTGATCTTGTACATTGTATAGGGATATTTTGTGCACTGTGCATCAGTCTCACATCATGTCTCTCACCTTGTACATGGCAGAGAGGGGCTGCTCCACCTCCAGATCACAAGACAAAGCTTGTCTAATCTCTGGTCCAAGATCCTGCAGTGTCCTCAAGCCAGCCTGTGAGACCACAAGAAAGAGAGAGTGGAAGATGCCTGCGAGACCACGGAAGAGACAACTTGCAAAACCATGAGAAAGTGTGAGAAAAAAAAACCTGTTAGAGCAAAACAGTATGACAAACAGCTTGTGGGACTCTGAGAGGGAGAAAGTCTGAGACCAACAGAAACAGAGAGCCTGTCTGTGAGACCAGAAGAGATACAATGAGAGAAAGAGAGAACTTGAATGAAAAGTTAGGACACAGAGGATAACAGCATTCAGCATTTACAGCTCAGCTTATGACAGTCTGATTGCTGGCTGGCTCTGCCTGTGAGCGCCGCAGTCTCTGCCTGTGACTGTCTGGCTGCACATTTGCCTGTGAATCACCTGCAATGCTGTGGAGCTGCTAGGCAACCTCTCGGTTCCCAGCAACCCTTTCTCCTTGCGGCGCCGAAACTTGCGGAAGTAATCCTGGATCAGGAATGTGGCGTAGAATTTTCCCACAGTCACTTCCTCCTCTGGGTGGGTACAAGAAACAGGGACAGAAGCTATTAAATTTCTCATTCATATCTACAGCACTTCCATCAGCATTCCCAGCTAATCGCTTTTTTTTTTTTTTTAAGTCCAGCAGTTTCCATCTGCTCCTTTGGGATTCCAGCTCAATAGGAACTGGTCTCTGTTTGGCTACGGAGCCATAAACCGTAACATATATTGGATTTAAGAAGTCTTTCATAGAAATGCTCACTTAAAAATACACAAATTGAAACTAAAAATTGACATTACAGGCATGTGATGATGGTCAGGACAAGTAGTCAACGGCTTTAAAATTTGCTTTTGACTGGTCCATTCTTTACACCAAATTTCTACATAAAAGACTGTTTTGATTTTTTTTTTAAATTTTGGTTGTGAAGTGATTCTTTAATGTTAGTTTCGCTTTGGCAACTTTTATATGCTGAATATAATATACAAAATATAAAAAAGATTGGAGTAAATAAACAACAAAAATTTTTTTGAGTTACTACTTTTGGTTTTCAATTGAAGTTTGTTGTGTAGTAGCTGTTTCCCTCATTGGACACACATCAGACTAAATTTAAGCCTTTATGTAAGTGGACTTATTGTCTGAATTTTATCAGGAGAGTAATTTTGAAGTTGCCAGTGACTTACAGACAAGGAATCTGGGTTTGGTCATGAAACTCTATGTCACCTTTTAATAAACTACTAGCTTCTGGTTTCCTGCCTCTCCTCATTCTAATGTCATTTTATTATGTATGTTATATATGTAAACCGCTTAGACGGTCAGATTACTGCACTATTCTGCGGTATATAAAAAACTTATAAATAAATAAATAAATAAAAATTCTACTGTCTACTGCTTCGTTTATTGTTAAAAAGTTCTAATATAGCTCTTCATTTTGTGTGTTTCTATATCAAACTGCACTCCTTCCCCTTCATGCAAGAATTTCTAGAGTATTCTAGAGCACTGACAGGTTATCCAAAGGTGGCTGTCAAACAGGGCTGCCCTTGGTGGGGGGACAAACAGAAGCGACTGCTCAGAGCCTCACCCTTTGGGGGGCCTTGCACTTCATGATAGCCCATTGCCAACACTGTAATTTCAGCATGACACGGCCCCTCACTGCAGTTGATTCATCTTGGGCCCCGCAGTCTCCTAAGATCAGTCTCATTCCTAATGTAGAGCAAACTTTATTGCTATGATTGCTGGCTCACGGGAAGCCTCTGAGAGCGGATGCATTTACCCCGATGCCCGCAGTGACACTCCACGGACAGCTAAGCCTCTCCTGTAGGGCACAGATGCCTCCATCCTGGCCCTTCCCTCTGCTTTCAAGGACCCAGGGCAGGAAAAGGGCCATAGCGCCCACTGATGATGTCGGTGCCTCAGCCCTCTAAAAGGGCTCCTCTCACCTCACCCCACCTCACCTCAGCAAAGGGTCTCCTACATCCCAGAGTACAGTGTGTGTTGCTGCTTCCTGTTTCCTGTGTCCTGGTCCTGCTCCTTGCCTCGTTTCTCCAGCCTATCCTGCCTCACCTTGTTTCTACAGCTCAGTCTCGCCTTGTCTCGTAGCCTGTCCAGCCTAGTTTTATCCAACCCTTACCCTCCTGCCTGCCCTGCTGTGTCAGTCCTTCTCCTCAATCCCCCAGCCTGTCCTTGGACTGACTTCTGGATCAGATCCTTGCCTGGACATTAACCATTCTTGTGTGCCATCTGCCACTGATCCTTACTTGAACTTTGACCATTCTCGCTTGTCACCTGCCTCCGACCTTGGCCTGGCCCTGGAACCTACGCATTTGCTACTTCCATAGGGACTCTTGCCTAAGACCTGCCGTCCTCCAGAACCTGAGGGCTCAACCCAAGGGGAAAGAGGTTGGTATAAGTGAAGCTTCTGTCCAGTCTCTTCCTTGCTTAACTCTGCCAGCTGTCAGTGAGAACCTACGGGGCCTACTCTGTAGGCTGTGTCAGTCTCACCACAGTAGTAAAGGTCCATGAATCTTAAACATAGCCCCACCATTGATGGTTCCATATAAAAGAAACAGGACCAAAATCAGACTCTGCTTCAGTAGGAAGACTAATCTCCTTCAACCAAGCAACCAGGTCCAAGTTCCCCTCAAGAAACTGACACTGCATTTGAACAGGGAACCATGACCAATCTAAAGGTCTTCCTCTGAAAGTCAAGCTATCATAGGTTTCTAAACGTAAGACAGGCCCAAATACACCCAGTCTATATAAAGACATGGAGGTCAGTTTTCAAAAGAAGTTTTAGCTGTCTAAAGTTTGTAAAAATTTGGCAAACTCTGGTTCCTAAATCTCAGGGAGAGGCAACTTCTAGTCTTGGTGGACACCAATCCGTTGGATTTTCAGGATATCTCTAATGAATATGCATGAGATGGATTTGCATGCACACTGCTTCTTTTGTATGGAAATCTATCTCATGCATATTTACTAGGACACCCGTTTGCTTGGTTTTCAAGGACTGGAGGTTGCCTATCTCTGCCAAAAACTGAAGTCCCTACATCTAGGCCTGCTTAGGTGCATGTAGGTGCCTAAATTAGGCCCCTAGTGCTGGAAAGCAGCACTGTGCACCTATTTCCCCCCCCCCCCCCGGCCCCACCCGCTTTTTAGACACACAGTAAAAATAGACATCTAGATTTAGGTGTTCAGCAAAGGAAATTTTCATTTATGCAGATCTAAGCACCTAAGTCCTTAAATCAGGCACCTCAATCTTTTGAATATTGACCTCTTTAATTTTACCAGGGCCTCCAGTCCTACGTTTACAGGGCAGATAGGCTGCTTATAAAGACCCTGCTCAAGTTTATTAAATGTTTCTCAAACATGACATCTCCCCTTCCCACCTTGGAAGAAAAGTGTGCACTACTGAGAATAGGAGAAATGGAGGAGGAGAGGAAAGAAAGGCTGGACCTTCAGAGGGCGGTATAACTTCATCTAATATCTTCTGCTTGGTTCGTTTCCAGATCTTCTTTATGACAGCTCTCAGTTCCTCATTTGCTGCCTCCAAGTTTCCTGTTGGACACCAGAGACAGATGAAGGCATATGACCCTTACTAATTAGGTACCCCCCCCACCCCCCCGTACACACAGCTCTGCCAACATACTTCCCTCCTGCCCTCTAAAATCCCCCTGCTACTCCAGTACTAACACACACACAGAGATCTGCCAGTGCACCTCTCCTATCCTATAACACTTTTTCCTTTGACCCTCTGGGATATAATCCAGCTACGCTAGCTAAGGTCTTATCCCTGCAGCAGGGGAGGGACAAAGATTACCTTCTGTTTTGATCCTCAGTGATGTGCGTACCAGTGCAAAGAGCGTGGCATTATAGGTGACAGTGCCATCTGAATTCAGAGGCATGTTCATAGCAACGAGTCTCTGAAAGAGATAAGGGGAGAGGGGTGATCTTCAAAGAGGGAAAGAGAAAAAGAGGTGGAAGAATTGCTTAAGATGCTACTCAGAGACTAAGTTAATAACAAAGAGAGGGGAGGCGAGAGAGAAAAATGGTTTTGACTGAGGGGATAAGTCTGGGGAGAGGGAAAGGGACAGCAGCTTATTTATTTGATTTATTTATTTAACATCTTTTTTTATACCGACATTAAAGTACACATCATATCGGTTTACATTGTAACGAAAGATTGAAATTACATGGAACAGGGGAGGGGAGAACCGGGAGAAAATGAGTAAGAGAATAAGGGCTCTAGGGAGAGCCTGAAAAAAGTCATATTTACAAGCATTGATCGTGGGCATGAAGGTGAACATAATTACATGATTACAACTGGGGGGGCAAAGAGTGGGAGAGGGGGTAGACTAGTCTGGGAAGGCCTGGTGGAAGAGCCATGTTTTGAGCATCTTTCTGAATTTCAGGGGGCAGGGCTCCAGACGGAGGTGGGGTGGCATGGCCTTCCACTGTGTTGGACCGGCAATAGATAGGGCACGTTCCCTGGTTGCTGAGCTTATGGTACTACCCAGACTGAGAAAGGGTGACACAGAGACTGTACAAGAAAACAGCTGTTACCTGACTGCCATTTTCTTCCCTTTTGGATTTGGGCAAGTTGGGAGAAGGGAGAAGAGATGGACTGATTCTTGGAGACAAAAGGGGGAGAAGCAACAGGGAGAAGAGTTCTATAAGCCTGCAGGATGGGAATGGGGAGTGGCAAGAGGAGAAGGGAGATCTTAGTTGGCAGGCGGCAAAGAGAGAGAGAGGGTGGAACTTTGGGAGAGGAGAAAGAAGGGTAGGAGGACTGAGTCAGAAATGGAGAGAGAGAAAGGGACAAGGACTGAGTCTGGAGGATGTGAAGGAGGAAAGAAGAGATAGAGGATGTTGTGAATTAAGGGGATGGGAAGGGGGAGAAGAGAGAGGGAAGGAAGGTGGAATGAGAGTGTAAAGACTGAGAGTTAGAAAGGGAGAGAAAAGAAATAGGGAGGGAAGAGGAAGAAGAGAAAAAGGGAGTTGGGCTCTGGGATTTTAATGGAAAGAGAACTTTGAAACTGGTGGATGGGAAGAGGGACTTTGGAGGATTGGTGAAGGCCACATCCAATGGCCAAACTCTGCTAACACACTCTTACTAAGTATATGAGATAACATCAGGTGCAGCAAGCTGCAAAGGCACCTGGGAAGCAAAAACTGCTCAGGCAACCTTGGAGAATTGCTGAAAGTAAAAAAACCAGCTGTACTTATGTCTCTAGGCTCAGGAGCAATTGATATAAGAACAGATAATCGGTACCATTCTCGGACACGTGGGAGCTAAAATGTGGGGTTCCACAAAGCTCACTTCTCTCCCTTCTGCATTTTAATATTTACCTAAAATCACTGGGAGAGCTGGTTTGATCTTTCTGTGTTAATTATTTTGTTGATGCAGATGACATCCAGTTATATCTGATGCTCCAGTACTTTGGAGGCAATATCTACTTTATCAAAGTGTGTAGAAGCCATAAAGAAATGGACTTGAAGGAATAAGTTGATGTTAAATTCAAATAGGTCTTACAAGTGGAAAATCCCTCACCTATGCATCAGAACTGTTGGTTAACTTTAGATACATCTTTGCTTCCGTTTCAAACAAAACCCCGAAATCCAAGAGTAGTTTTTGAGCATAATCTTATTGTGGACAACCAAATTGTAACAGTTGTAAAGAGTTGTTTATAAGAACATAGGAAGTGCCATGCTGGGACAAACCAGTGGTCTATTAAGCCTAGCATCCTGTCTGTGGGTCACTTGGAAGTACTCAGAAAATCCTAATAGGAAATTTCATTCTCTGCTGCTTACTCTCATAAGTATGAAGTGAACATGCCCACATATATTTGACTAATAATTGTTTATGGACCAGTCCTCCAGAAACTTGTCCAAACCTTTTTTGAGCTCAGTTATACTGCTAGCCTTGACTATATTCTATGGCAACAAATTCCATATCTTAACTGTTTATTGGCTGAAAAAAATCTTTAAATTTTGATTTAAAACCTGCGACTAGTTAGTTTTATGGAATGTCCTCTAGTTCTAGTATTTTTAGAGCAAATAATTCTTCCCTATTGACTTGTTCTACACCATTCTTGATTTTATAAGCCCCGCTCAGTCACTTCTTCAAGCTGAAGAGCTTTAACCTGTTTAATCTTTCCTCATGAAAGAGCCATTCCGTCCCCTTAACCATTTTGGTTATCCTTCTCTGTACCTTTTCTCGTTCTGCTTCATATTTTTTGAGATGGGGGCAACCAGAACTGCACACATTACTCAAGGTGTAGTTGCATCATGGCATTATGATATTCTCAGTATTTGTATTCTATTCCTTTCTAAATAATTCCTAATATTCTATTTGCTTTATTGACCACTGCTGCACACTTTGCTGATGATTTCAATTTATCTTCTACATGGACTCCAAGATCATTTTGCTGAGAGGTGTCTCCTAATATGAAACCCAGCATTGTATACATATACTGGGTGATTTTAAAAGGAACACGCATGCACCCATAAACACGCGTATCAGCTTGCGAGTGGAAATATGCTGCAATCTTATATCATGTGCGAAAGTATGCACATATCATTTAAAATCCCCCTGCCACGTATATGTATGTGCGTAATCTTAAGAGGCAACTCAAGTAAATGTCCCCTGCATATTTCCGCTAGAGCTTTAGCGGCTTTTACGTGTGTATGCAGGCAGATTTTAAAATATGCTCGTGTGAGGGAAAATTAAGAAATAACTACTAACCTGATAATTTCCTTTTATTGAGGACAGTCAGATGAATCCAGAACAAGTGGGTTATGCACATCTACCAACAGATGAACTGGAGCAAACTGACATTACAGTATATATACCCCTGCAGTGACATCAGCCTGCCAGTATTCTCTTCAATAGCAATTATGGAGAATCTAGAAAACTTGATTAAACAGATAACCATTTCAATACTCAGCCAACAGGCAACACTGAGCTCAGACAAGAATGTATTAACATTAGTCTAGGGACTGGATGAACAATTACCAGTAATCCCTGTAACACGTAGTCATTGAGGAGAACCATAATACAACCATTCAGCAGCCAAGGGAGATAAGCTGGATTCATCTGACTGTCCTAAAGAAAAGGAAATTATCAGGTAAGTAGTAATTTCTCATTTCTTACTGTTATGATTAGTGTGTATGTGGACCCTTAGCCCGAGGTGCGAGTTGATACAGCCTGTGGGGAGGAGCCCCACAGGTCCGCACCGTCAGGAGGCGAGGTGTTGGAGTATAGGGTAGCTCTGTGCACAGTTGAGTGGAGAGCCCCAGAGACCAGGAGATGACCCCCGTAGGGTAGCAGACTGTAGATGGCACTTGGAGAGACTGAAGAGAGACGGCGCCAGGCAGATCACGGGATGATAGGTGCTCGAACAGCCAAGCTTGATATTCTCCGATGGTGTAGCCCAAGGGGCAGGGCCACAGTGCAGTGGGTGTAGAGAGAGTGTGTAGGCGAACCCCCCGGAGCAGAGAGCCCGAGCCCAAGTCCAACAGCTCAAGTGGCCAGGTACCTGGAGATCGGAGGGTGGCTGGCTGAGTAATGGAGAAGTAGGCCCGTGGAGCGGGACAGCTGTCAATTGTAGAATCACAAGGAGCAAGCCCCAAGGAGTGGGGAAGCTCAGGGTGGTCTTGGAGTAGATGAGCACGGCCCAAGGAGCAGGAAGGCACGAACAGTCTTTGAATGATACGGCGCAACCCCGAGGAGTGGAGAAGGCCGGTAGAGAACTCACAAGTCACTGCTGTAGTTCCCCAGGAGAGCCACGGTATAGCAGGAAGCCAGAAGGAACCCAAGAGGCGTAGAGCCAGCCCAAGGAGCGGGGTAGGCCAGGGAACAGGTCCTCATAGGGCGCAAACTGTCCCCCGAGGAGCAGGTGCCAGACAAGATCCACGACACGAGCAGGAGCGGCGTCACAGGAACAAGGCAGACGTAGGACTCGTATGGAACTTGTTGCCAAGTCGGTTTGCTGAGGGTGAAGCAGGAGCTTAAATACTGGAGTCTGATGAAATCATCAACAAGAGATGCCCCTGAGGTTCCCGCCGGAGTAGCTTCAAAAGCAGGACTTGTGTCGCGCGTGCGCCTAGGAGGGTCCAACATCGAGCCGCAAGTAATGGTGTCCATGCCTCTGCGAGGAGGCCCGCGGAACACTGTGATGCAGAGAGGCCCATGCAGTGAGGAGATCCGGGAAGGGTAGGAAAGCAGAACAAGCGGTGAGTACTCGCAGTCGCAGCCATCTGCGACCGACAGGCATAACACTTAGCATCCAGTCAGATGAATCCAGAACAAGTGGGATGTACCTAAACTACTCCCAAATAGGACGGGAGGCTGCTCGTGGTCCAGTCAAAACTGCACATGCAAAGGCTGTGTCCTTCCAGGCTTGGACATCCAGATGATAATACCTGGAAAAAGTGTGTAACAAGGACCACATCTCAGCTCGGCAAATGTCAACGGGAGACAACAATTTCACTTCTGCCCATGACACTGCCTGAGCCCTAGTGGAAGGAGTCCTGACCTGACTAGGTAATGGCTTTCCAGCATCAACGTATGCAGCTGTGACTGCCTTCTTAATCCAGCGAGCTATGGTAGCCTACAAGGCCGGCTCTCCCTGCCTAGTACCACCATGAAGGACAAACAGATGATCCGTCTTCCATAAAGGCTTAGTAACCTACAGATACCAGACAATATATCTCTTGATATCCAAGGGTCGCAAAAGACGATACTCCTCTACATCTCTTTCTCTGACCAGAGACTGAACTGATTCAAGTGAAAGTCAGTGACCACCTTAGGTAGAAAAGAAAGAACAGTACGCAGTTGTACCATCCCTGAAGTCACCAGGAGGAATGGCTCCTGGCAAGACAAAGCCTGCAGTTTGGAAACCCTATGCACAGAACAAATTGCCACAGAAACACCATTTTCAAGGTAAGGTTACGCATTGTTCTAAACGAAGAACCCATTAAGAAATCCAATACCAAATTAAAAGTCCAAAAGGGCATAAAAAACCACAAAGTAGGACGAAGATGTTTCACTCTTTTCAGAAAATGGGTCACATCAGGATGAGCCGACAAGGATCGATCATTCACCTGACCTCTGAAACAGGTGAGAGCTGCTTCTTGTACCTTTAAGAAATTAAGTGCCAAGCCTTTATTCAAGCCATCCTGCAAAAATTCCAAAATGAGTGGGATCTTGACCGAACAAGGAAGAGTACCTCGAACCTCACACCAGGCCTCAAACACTTGCCTAACCTGCACATAGGCCAAGGAAGTGGAGAACTTTCGAGCTCTTAGCAAAGTGGAAATCACTGCCGCAGAGTATTTACGTTTCAGCAAGTGAGCCCTTTCAAGGGACATACCATAAGCCAAAATCAAGTCGGATCTTCATGAAGAATAGGACCCTGCCGCAACAGATCTCTGTACGCTGGTGTTGCGACCATGGCTGCTATGCAGCCGCCTCACCACCAGAGGTCCCCCACGAGCATGCTCTTCTGGCTGGCCCACTCCTTCCTTCCTGTCTACTCTATGTCCCAGACTCTCCTTTACAACCCTGTCTAGTAGTTCCATCGGTGCTTCAGCATCGAGCTCGACTGGGCTCCCTGCTCTAGCCTTCCGTGCTTGCTGTATCTGGCCTACAGGCCTTCTGACCTGCCTTGCTATTGTGTATCTGGCCTACGGGCCTTCTGACCTGCCTTGCTATTGTGTATCTGGCCTACGGGCCTTCTGTGTGTGTGTGGCCTACGGGCCTTCTGACCTGCCTTGCCTTGCTATTGTGTATCTGGCCTACGGGCCTTCTGTGTGTGTGTGGCCTACGGGCCTTCTGACCTGCCTTGCCTTGCTATTGTGTGTCTGGCCTACGGCCCCCTGCCTACTGTGTGTGTGTGCCTACGGACCTCTGCTTATTGTGTGTGTGTGGCCTACGGTCCCTCTGCCTGCCGTCTGTGGCCTACGGGCTCTCTGCCTGCTGTCTGTGGCCTACAGGCTTTCTCCGCTCTGCTGCCTTCGGGCTTATGTGTTTCATGTTCAATGTTAGTGCTGTCCTGGTTTGTCTGTTCAGTTCTCTGTCAGTCTTGTTTCCTCAAACCAGTCACTTATACCTCCAGCCATTATCACTCTTACCTGCACGCTTCCTGAATTCATCCTTACCAGCACCCAGTTCCAGTTTCCTGTACACCTTTACCTACATTCACGCTCACACATACCTCCATGCTATTCCAGTATTCAAGTTCACCCTTACCTTCATGCATCTGGTATCAGGTATCTCCAGCCAGTATTAGACTCAGTCTGCCTATTCCACCTTCCCACTTGCCCATAGGGTTTACTCATTCCTGCCTGCACCAGCCAGCATCTAGACTCTTCTGCAGTCCTGCCTTTCTCCACCCTGAGACACCCCTGTTAGTGGTGTTCATGACTCCTGACCGGAGCCCATTCGTAACAGCTGGAAGCTGAAGGGGCCATTCCACTAGGAGCCGCCACAGATTTGATTACCATGGTCTCCTGGGCCAATCTGGAGCAACCAAGAGCGCCATTCCTCTGTGGTGCTCAATCCTTCGGACTAATCTGCCCAACATGGCCATGGAGGAAAGGTGTACAGCAACCTGTCTTCCAGCCACTCCTGCACCAAGGCATTGATCTCCAATGACTGGATCTCTCCTGCGACTGAAGAATTGCGGAACTTTCACATTGTGAGAAGTTGCTATCAGGTCTAGAAATGGGAGATCCCACTGAACCAGAATCAGCTGAAAATTCTTGTTTGATAGCGCCGATTCTCCTGGGTCCAGACTTTCCCTGCTGAGATAGTCTGCTCTTACATTGTGTTTTCCTGCTATATGCAAGGCTGAGATGATCTGGAGATGCATTTCCGCCCATTCCATAAATTGGGCTATTTCCTGTGACGCTTGTTGACTCTTGGTTCCTCCCTGCCAATTTATGTAAGCCACAGTCATTGCGTTATCTGACATTATCCAGACTGCTTGACCCTGTAGCCTGTTGCCGAACTGCAAACATGCCAGTCAGACTGTCCTGGCTTTCAAATGATTGATGTTCTAGAGAGACTCTTCTGCATCCCAGCGCCCTTATACTGTCAGCTCCTGATAGTGAGCTCCCCAACCCTGGAGGCTCACATCTGTCGTCAGTACTAGCCAGTCTGATGGTGCTAGGGAAATTCCCTTCCTTAGATGATCCAGCTGTAGCCACAACTGCAGATGAGAGGAGATCTCCATTGGCAGGTGGAGCCAAATTGAATAGTCCAGAGACTGCGGGTTCCACTGAGACAACAGAGATCGCTGAAGAGGATGCATATGTGCTCTCGCCCATGGTACCACTTCCAGGGTTGCCGCCATTAAATCAAATACCTGCCGGTAGGACCATACAGTCAGGCGCAGAGTGTTCATCAAAGACGTAGCTGTGTAATAATAAGCTATTGAATATGAGCTTCTGGCAGGAATACCTTGCCCCGCGTCATGTTGAAACGAACCCCAAGGTATTCCAATGACTGAGCAGGCTAAAGACTGCTCTTGGCCAGGTTCACCACTCAGCTGAGCTCCTACAGCAGGGAGATCAGCTGCGGGTCACCAGGCAGCTCTCTTCCAGGGAATTGGCTCGAATCAGCCAATCGTCCAAATACGGGTGTATTAGGATCCCGTCCTTTCTCAATTCCACTGCAACTACTACCATTACATTGGAAAAGGTCCTGGGAGCTGTTATGATGCTGCTCGCGGAGACCATCCTGCTAGCAGCCTCTCACCTGCCCCGGCCCGATGCCACCATTGCTGCTGCCGGACCTTGCTTCAGCGCAGCCTGGACTGCCGTGCTGCTTCCAACCCGGACCGCTGCTGCTGCCGGCCGCACCTGCGCGGTCCAGGTGTCCCGGCATCGATTCCTCTTTGCGGTGGAGTACCACCGCAGTCTTCGTTCTCCTGCGCGGCCCGGATGTCCTGATGCCGTGGTCTCTCCTTGCAGCAGGAAGCCGCGACTGTCTCATCTTCACGGCAGATAGCCACCACTGACTGTCTTCATGCGGCCCTGGTGCCACCGCCAACTTCCTCCACCTCCTGGGCTCCTCTAGGCACGGGCGCATGCCTCTCCACATTATTTAAAGGGTCCGCGGCGGGAAAACCTGTGGCTCCCAACCAATGACATCATCAGTCTGCTCCTTAGTCCAGCCCTATAAAAGGGCTCAGCCTTCATTCCTCAGGGCCTTTGAATCTGGACTTCACAGTGGTCTGAGGTCTTCCTTCCAGTCAAAGTCCTCCGTGGTCTTCTTGTGTTTTGATGACTTCATTAGATGTTCCTGGTCTCCTTCGTCCTGAGGTTCCTGGTCCTGTTTCTCATTGGAGCTCCTTTGTTATCTCTTTGATGTCCTGATGTTCCATGTCCTGAAGTTCTGATGTTCCATGTCCTGAAGTTCCTGATGCTCCAGTCCTGGTCTTGATGTCCTGGTTTCTCCAGTTCCTTGCTCCGGGTATTCCTGCCTATCCTCGCCTGCTGGATTCCACCTCCAGATGACCATCCTGAGAGTAAATCTGTATTGACCCGGTTCCTGTTCCTGGTCATTGGAGCCCCATTCCGGCTGGACCCTGTTCCTGTGCTGCCTGGATTCTCTTCGTCCTGCTTTCAGGTTTCCTGCTTGTCCACCTTTCCTGGCATGCCACCTTTGTGGTCCGTGACCAGCCCATGGGGGGCTATGTAGGGCGCTTCATGGCATAAGGCCTGTCTTCATGTCTGCAGTGCAAGTCTCTGGAAGGCCCCTTGTTTTTAATTCCAAAGTCTGTTCCTGAATCAAAGTTCTGAGTCTTGATCCCTGAGTCTTGAATCCTGTTCCCGGTCTTCGGAGTACTTTGTGCCTGCTTCCGTCCATGCCCAAGACTCAAGCCAGAACCTGCTCTGCTTCAGCGTGGTCAGCGACCAGCCACGGGCGGCTGTGTAGGGCAAGCCTCGGTGCAGGCCTCTCCTGAATCTTTGACATGTTTCCAGTTCCAAGGCTTCACTTTCTCGTCTGGAGTCTGCTTCGCTTTCGGCATGGTCCATGACCAGCCATGGGTGGCTGTGTAGGGCGCACTGCGGTGCAGTACTCACCCTGTACTAGTGCCTGAACCTGAATCCTTGCCTGAGTCTTCTAAGTATCCTGAGTCCTTGTCCGAGTCTTCCAACTTCCATGAAACCTCGTTTGAGTCTTCCAAGTTCCACGTATCCTCGTCTGAATCTTCCAAGTTCCTTGAGTCCTTGTCTGAGTCTTCCAAGTTCCACGAAATCTCATCTGGATCTTCCAAGTTCCACGTATCCTCATCTGTGTCTTCTAAGTTCCTGAGTTCCATGTTTCATCTTGTTCCTGTCCTCAGCCTCTGTCTGGCCTCACACACTCGTCGTTCCCAAGTGGCGGGTCCGGAAGGGCTACCGAGTGGCAGGAGGGCGAGCCTGCCTTGTTCCAGTTCCTAATGTCCTAAGTCTTGATCCTGGTCCAGCCTTGTTCCAGCTCCAGCCCGTGCCTGAACACTCTCACCTCTCACGGTGTGTGTCTTGGGGCTCCTCCCTGAGCCGCACCATGGCCCAAGGGCTCACATCTCTCTGTGCTCGCAACAGGAGCAGTGACCAGACCAAAAGGCAGTGCCCAAAATTGATAATGGCATCCCAGAACTGCGAACCGCAGAAAGCATTGATGTTCTAGTCGAATGGGAATGTGAAGATATGCTTCAGACAGGTCCAAAGATGTCAGAAATTCCCCTGACTGCACGGCATTATCATCGAATGCAAGGTCTCCATACGAAAATTCATCACCCACAGATGATGGTTGATACCGTTGAGATCCAGGATTGGATGAAAGGATCCCTCTTTCTTGGTCGCCGGCGCTACCTTTGCTCTCACTATGTCATACGGGCGACGGTGAGGGCAAAGGTAGCGCCGGCGCCATTTTGAAGATTGGCAATACGGCCCGCGTGCAGGAGGTCGCTCCCGGACCCCCGCTGGACTTTTGGCAAGTCTTGAGGGGGTCAGGAGGCCCCCCCCAAGCTGGCCAAAAGTCCCTGGGGGTCCAGCGGGGGTCCAGGGGAGATCTCCTGCACGCGTGACGTCGGGAGCCAGGAACCAAAATGGTGCCGGCGCTACCTTTGCCCTGTCACATGATAAGGGCAAAGGGCCATCGGCGCCATTTTCTCAACGTAGCCGTGGCCAGAGAGAGAGGGAGATCGCGTCGGGAGCCCCCCACTGGACCCCAGGTAATTTAAAACATTTTGAGGGGGTTTGGGAGGGTGGGGGATTTGTTTTAAAGGTTCGGGGTGGGTTTTAGGGTTTTTTTGGTGTGCCGGTTTTCCCGTGCCCTATTTAATGATACAATACAAATGCCCCTGACGATAAATCGGGGGCATTTGTATTGTATTGTGCACTCAAACGATTTTGGACGATTTTAAAATTATCTGATGATAATTTTAATCGTTCAAAAACGATTCACATCCCTATTATCGAAGCCACCCCTCTGGCTAAGGTGCAGACCAAATCGCAGCCTGTATTTGCCAAGAAGGCAGCCGCTGGCTCCGTAGTTGCCCTGGTATTCACCCCAGTATCATCAACCTCTTGAGAGAGAAGTAAACAAGTGTGAGTCACTAGGGAACAACAAGAAGCTATTTGCAAAGTCATTGCCATTGCTTCAGATGCCTGCTTAAGGATAGTTTCAATCCTCCTATCATGTACATCCTTCAAGGCTGCTCCTCCCTCTACAGAGATAGTCGTGCACTTGGAAACTGCACATACAAACGCACATACAAATGCTCTCTCACCACCGGATCCAGAAAATGCAGGCCTCCAAAACCTGACCTCCTTTGAAATTAGCCTCTGAGGCACCCCACTCAAGATCAATCAATTTCTGAATGGCCTCCATCATAGGGATAAAACAAGAGGCTTTATGCAGAGATTGGATTTTTCTTTGGCTCAGGTACTTCCAGTATTTCCAAGGTCTGGGAAATCAGGGCTGGCAATTCATCTGTATGGAAGAACTGTTGTATAGTCCTATACAGTTCTAATCCTGGAGAAATTTCACCATCTTCAAGAGAGGATTGGCATCATCATTTGTGCCATCCAGATCTCTATCGGGCAGTTCCACTGCTGTTCTAGGAGTACTCCGGCGCTTATAAATAGGTCCAGACAAGGTTTGCACCTGTGACTCTGCCCTGGGAGCATTAGACGGGGCTGAGGACTGCACCTGAAGAAAGGATTGCAATCCCTGGAAAAATTCTACCCATGAAAATGTAGAAGCATCCAGACCAGGAGGTACCCGAGGTGAACTCACTGAGCTGCCTTCCCCTACTGAAGAACCAGTTAGGGGAGCTCCAAAATCAGGTGCCCCACCTGAAACTTCTTTACCCAGACTTACATCCAGCTGGGAAGAATCAGGCTTAGTGAAATCAGAGGAAGATAATTCTCCCTGAGCCTCCAAACAGAACTGGCACAAGTCAACGGGCACTTCTGGTTGAGATGTCCGAATATGACAGGCAGTGCAAAGAGAAAGGTGCTTAGGTGCCATTAGACTCGCAGCGTGCTGATCGGCAGCCAAAGGCATGCATCTAGCTTTTTTTTTTCTTTAAGGCGTCCAAAAAAAAATTCTAGGCATCCAAAAATTAGATGTCCAACACCTAGACGTCTCATACCTAGGTGTCCCAATGCCTAGGCATCTAAGACTTAGGCGTCCCTAGGATAGGCAACATAAAAAAATTAAGTGCACAGCAACACTCAACTTGTGCACACAGATAAGCGGACAGCCACTTAAGGCACCGCTTAACTTAGACACACAGGCTACTAAGCCTGCCTAAGCGTCCAAAAACTGGACACACAACTTGGGGTGGGCACATAGCTAGAAGCACTCACCGAACTGACAATCCTGTAGAGGGCAGCCTGAAGAAAGCGTGCGAAATGCTGTTGAGGCCCACCACACGGCGCACAGTGAAAAAGCCTCAGAGACTGCTTAACCTGTCAGTCTGTCCACGTCCCTTGCCCTCCCATAGAGTGGACCGAACGTTGGAATGGTGCGCCGAGCATGGAGACCAGGAAAGGAGGAAGCCCTACACCAAAAAACCCTCCTTCTCTGTCTCTGTATTTTTTTTTTAAAAACGTATCTGAATTCAGCCTTACCTGGCTGAGTACAGAGACGGTCTCTGGCTGCGGCGGGGAGAGGGCATATGCCGGCACCGCCATGCTCGGCTTCCTGCATCTGCTGCCTTTCAGCTGCTTAACAGCTAAGTCCACATTGGCTGAAAAACTTACTACCGGATGAAGGCACTCATCTGAGGGACCACGGAAATCACCTCAGGAATCTCAACTGGGGGAGGGACCTTATAGTATCAACGCAGCGGGCAGATTTATTTTCCTTATTTCTCCTTTTTCAAATCGAAGTAATCCCCAGTAGGGAGATGTACGTCCCCCATCTGTTGGAAATGGAGAATACTGGCAGGCTGATGTCACTGCAGGGGGGTATATACTGTGATGTCAGCTTTGCTCCATCTCCATGTGCTAGTAGAGGTGCATAACTCACTTGTTCTGGATTCATCTGACTGGACGCTAAGAAAACAGTTTTTCCAATTAGTCCACCGGTTTGTCCAGTTGATATTGAGGTTTAAACCCCTCTGGTTCTTCATCCTTAAAGCCCCCACTGGACCCCGAACCTTCACACTGTGCTGAAAGCCCTAAAACTGGAGATCTCTAGACTTGCTCCTCATCAGGACCTACAGTGAAGTTACGTGGCTAACACGCAGACACGTGCCACGGTCAGCTTTTTTAAAATTTGGAGTTACATGCTCAAGTCTTAACCCCACCCCAGAACGCTCACGCCCCAACCCTTTTCCACCCCCTTATACTTGACATGCGCATAGGCATGAACGCGCATACTTTGCAGTTTCTTAAAATACACATCGCTCATGTGCGGTCCGCATACGTGCACATGTGGCCATTTTTGCATGAGCAATGCTTTTAAAATCTACCTTACAGTTAGGAACTTTTTTTTGTATGTGCATCAGCTTGCACTTGTCCATTCAGTTATGCAAGATTCGCAAATTATTCCCATTTTTTGATTGTTCAGATTTGGAGACTGTGAATCACGCTCTTATCACTGGAAGACTGGACTACTCTAATTCCTTATATAATGGGTTACCATTGAGGACTTTTAATAGGTACATTTTCAACAGCAAACATAGGCTGCTAAAGGGTCAATATTCAGTGGCATTTAGCCAGATAATTCACAAGTTATTTGCTAAATGCTGACTTTTCAATATTTCTTCCACTTCTCCGGCTAAAGTTTAACTGGTTATCTAATTATCCGGCTACAATTTAGCCAGATTACATATGATCATTACGGGGCAGAGTTAAGTTAGCGGAATAACTTATCAGGCTAACTCTAGTTGTGCCGTAGAGTACCCCTAAAGATAGCCAGCTAAACTTCCACAATCCGGTCGGTGACTGAATATTAACCCCTAAGCTCTTCTTAAAATAGATGCCTAACTTAGGGATCTAACTTAGGTGCCTGAATTTAGGGGCTCAGTTTTTTTCCTTATGATTCCAAGTCTGGGAAATGGGAAGAGGAGAGGAGATGGGGACTCTGATTAGGAAGATGGGAGGGTAGAAGGGCACTCTGAATCTGGGCAGGTAGGGGGATATCAGCGGGCAGGAGAAAATATAAGCACGGAGCAGGGCATGTGGCTGACCTTGCAAGCTACTCTGTGTGGGCAAAGCTTTCCAAAGCCAAGTGGAGGCTGGATCCTGCGCAGCAACGTCACCACATCCAGATGTTTGATGCATCCTCTGAGCAGAGAGAAAACAGGGAATACTCAGGAGCTCAATATCTCACCTCTGCTGGCTCCAGAAGAATGAGCAACAAGTCAGTCGCTGACCAAGAGTGGGAGAAACAGACAGCAAGAGAGACAGATGACACATGGACAGGTGGACAAGGAATAGAATAATGTTTATATGGGCAAACAGGCAAAGATTACAAACAAATCATTCTCCTTAAATACACCAGCTACTAAAGAAAAATTGGTTCTTACCTGCTAATTTTCATTCCTGTAATACCACAGATCAGTCCAGACAAGTGGGTTTTGCATCCCTACCAGCAGATGGAGGCAGAGAACAATTAGAACTTTGGGAACTGCTACATAACGAGAGTGCCACCTGCAGTCCCTCAGTATTGACCTGTACCCAAGCCAATGCATTGACAACATTTTTTCCCCATCCAGAGTGAACAGTTAACTCAGGGTTGGAGTCCTCTTAACTGGAACCTCCACTTTCAAGAAAGGAATTGATAACCGCTTAGCCTCAGTGGCTCAACCTATTTGCAGTTTGAAAAAAGTCTGATCTTAGACTCTAAAAATACCAGGAAATTCAGTCTTTCAGCAGCAAGGGGACCGGCCTCTGGGCTGATCTGTGGGTTTACAGGAACGAAAATTAGCAGGTAAGAACCAATTTTCCTTTCCTGTTCATACCCAGATCAGTCTAGACAAGTGGGATGTACCCAAGCACCCTTAGACTGGGCGGGAACCCGAAAGATCCAGATGCAACACACTCTCACCGATTGCCGCATTCCATGAAGTTAGCAAGTAGAACATTTAAGACTAATCGGAGAAAATTCTTTTTCACTCAACACACAATTAAGCTCTGGAATTTGTTGCCAAAGGATGTGGTTAGTGCAGTTAGTGTAGCTGGGTTCAAAAAAGGTTTGGATAAGTTCTTGGAGGAGAAGTCCATTAACTGCTATTAATCAAGTTTACTTATATTGCTGTTGTGAATCCCTGGACCGAGGGGTGCGTTGGCACCACCTGTGAGGAGGAGCCTCACAGGTGCCCACCGTCAGCTGGTGAGGCCTAGGAGAGCCTGAGACCCCGCTGAGGCTTCACCACTACCAGCCCTCGTTCCCCGTAGGTTGAGCCCTTGGGTACTGGGGCCGGCTGGACTTACGTGGGGTCTCAGGTGAGGTGAGTCTCGAAGTCCGAAGTCCTAGCAAGGTCTGGGCAGGTGGCGAATCATGTAGTCCGTAATCCAAGCGTGGGTCAGGGCAGACGGCTAGTCACGTAATCTAAAGTCCAAGCATGGGTCAGGAACAGAACCGGAACAGGATTCTCCAACTGGAGCAGAAGCCAGGAAGCCAAGGCAAGGTCTGGAAGCAGGTCTTGCCTAAATATAGGCCAAGGTCAGGGGGTGGAGCTGGGGCACATCCCGGCAGAGCCCCTTTAATGCAAATGAGCGGCATGCGCGTGCGCCTAAGGCTACCGGGGAGCAGAGGAAGACGGTCGGCCCCAGTCATGCTAGGAAGGCCGCGCCCGCAGTGGAGGGCCGGCGCGGGGCAGGAAGCATCCGCTGCGGTCCGCCGCCGCCACCAGCATCCCTGGACCAGCCGGAACGCTGGCGTGAAGCCAGTGAGTGAAGGGGGCCAGCTGCGGAGGCCTGTGGCCGGTTCTCATAACACTTAGGGAATAGCCACTGCTATTAATTGCATCAGTAGCATGGGATCTTCTTGGTGTTTGGGTACTTGCCAGGTTCTGATGGCCTGGCTTGACTTGATGGACCCTTGGTCTGACCCAGCATGCTGGGTCAGACCAAACATGACCCAGCATGACCCTTGGTCTGACCCAGCATGACAATTTCTTATGTTCTTATGTTCCTATGCCCAAACATCCAATCGGTAATGTCTGGTGAAAGTATAAGCAAAGACACCATCATAGCTCTGCATATCTCCTGGGGGCGACACTAACTGACACTCAGCCCAGGAGGCAGCTTGCACTCTAGTAGAATGCGTGCGCAGACCTACAGGTGTCTCTCGACCCCTAAAAATATAAGCTGAACAAATGGTCTCTTTCAGCCAATGAGAAATTGTGGCTTTAAATACTTTGCCTCCTTTCTTTGCTCCACTGAACAATACAAAGAGATGAACTGATCACTGAAAACTGTTAGTGAACTTAAGATACCGTAACAGAATGCGACACATATCCATTAGATGAAGCTCCTTTGACTACGGCGACTCCCGAGACCACTCTGGAAAAGCCTGCAGTTCCACTGTCTGATTAACATGAAACAAGGAAACCACCTTTGGTAAGAAGGAACGAACCGTATGCAGCATCATCCCCTGATTCGAAATATGCAAAAAAGGGTCTCTGCAGGACAGAGTCTGAAGCTCCAAAATCCATCTGGCCGAACAAATGGCCACCAGAAACATTGCTTTCAAGATCAGGTTCTTTAGCGACACTCCTTGCAAGGGCTCAAACGGAGGCTCACAGAGCACTCTCAGAACCAAGTTATGATTCCAATCCGGACAACCCTTATGCACTGGAGGATGCACATGCTTAACTCCCTTCAGAAAACAAACAATATCAGGGTGGGAGACCAAGGAGCTCCCCCACATCTTGCCATTAAGGCAACCCAAGGCTGAAGCCTACAGGCAGAGCAAGCTATAGGCCAACTCCTTTGTCAACCCCTGTTGTAAAAAGGCCAAAATTGTGGGGAATATCCACACCTAGCGGGTCCAGCCACTGCTCCAAACACCAAGACTCAAAAACCTTCCAGACCCTGAAATATGCCAAAGAAGTAGAAGGCCTTCTAGCCTGGAGCAAGGTGGAAATAACTTGTCTCCAAATATCCTTTTAGTCGCAATCGCCGCTTCTCAAAAGCCAAGCTGCAAGACAAAAGCGATCCTCCTGATCTGAGAATATGAGTCCTTGTCGAAGGACCCCTGGCAGATGAGCCAACCTGAAGAGGCCCGTCTATCGTGAGATACATCAGATCTGCGAACCACAGCTGACGTAGCTACTCTGATGCCTCTAGCACCACCCTCTCTGAGTGAGTCTCTATGCATCGTAAGATGTGCCCGACAATGGGCCAGGGAGAAAACATGTACAGCAAGATTCCTGTCAGCCACGCATCTATTTCCTCCAACCCGACTTCCCATCTGCGACTGAAGAATTGAGCCGCTTTGGCTTTATAGTGTGTCACCATGAGGTCCAACTGGGTATTGTCCCACCTGTTGCAATTGAGATCCCAGGCTTCTGAGGACAACTCCCATTCTCCCGGATCTAACTGCTGCTTGCTGCGGACATTTGCTTGCATGTTATCCAGTCCTGCAACGTAAGATGCTGCTATTCTCTCGAGGATTTGTTCCACCCAAGCAAAGAGCTGTTGGGCTTCCAGAGCCACAGTGTAACTCTTCTTCCCTCCTTGGCGATTGATGTACACCACCGTCGTTGCATTTTTGGAGAAGATTCTTGCCATCCAAGCAAGAATGCCTCCAGTGCTCTGTGGACCGCCCTTGTTTTTAGGCGATTGATAGACCTGGATGCCTCCGCCGGCATCCAAAGACCTTGGGCCATCGGCTCCCCCCCCCCCCAACCCTTGAGGCTAGCATCTGTAGTCATCACCACCCAGTCTGGAATCTCCAGATCCACTCTCTTTTCCAAGTGGTGGTGTGAGAGCCACCACGAGACTGGACCTGGATTCCCCTCATAGTGGTAAAGGTAGCTGATACTCTTCTGACAACAGATTCCACCTGGACAAGAGTGCCTTCTACAAGGGCCACATGTGAACAAAAGCCCATGGTACCAGATCCAACATGGACACCATGGAACCCAGAACCTGCAAATAATCCCAGACTTTGGGTACTGGCAGTCGTAACAGACACATCACTCGCGTCTGCAACTTCATTACTCTCTCTGAGGTCAGGAACAACCTGCCTCTCCGAGTAGTGACCCGTGCTCCCAGGTATTCTAGCGATTGGGTTGGAACCAGTTGACTCTTTGTCAGGTTTATCACCCAGACTATCAATTGCAATTTGTACATAACCTGATGAACTAATCGACCGCACTCCTCCTTTGTCTATGCCTGGATGAGCCAGTCATCGAGATATGGGTGAACCAGAATCCCCTCTCATCTCAGGGCCTCTGCCACCACCACCCTCACCTTTGTGAAAGTTCGTGGTTCTGTGGCCTGCCTGAATGGGAGAGCCCGGAACTGGACGTGCTGTCCCAGCACTATAAACCTCAGAAACGTCTGATGATTTACCCGAATGAGAATATAAAGGTATGCATCTGTTAGATCTAACAATGCTAGGAACTCCTCTCTGCAGACCGCCACTATCACTGTGCACAATGTTTCCATGCGAAAACGTGGAACCTGCAAGGCCACATTGACCTTCTGCATATGTAAAAAGGATTGAAACATATCCTCTTTTTTGGGAACCACAAAATAAATCAAGTACCTCCCCCGTTCTTGCTCAGACAGAGGCACTGGAACAATTGTGTTCAACCGTAGCAACCTCCACAGGGTATCCGACACTGCCTCTTGCTTGCTTTGAGATGAGCAATGGGACTCTAGAAAGGCTCCCTAATGGGGCATGAAAATTCTAAGGCATAACCATCTCTTACCACCTCCAGGACCCATTGGTCCAAGGTGACCTTGGTCCATTCTCTGTAGAAGTGGGCTAATCTTCTCCCGACAGCCTCCACGAAGGAATGGACCACCCTGGCTTCATTGTGCTGATTTTCCTCCTCCAGTCCTCTGACCAGTGGAATCTCTGGAGGGTCTGCGGGCACCCCAAAAAGGCAGTTGCCTTCCCGAAGACTGCTTCTGTCCCAACAAAGAGGAACCCTTGCCTGGACAAAAAAATCTTGAATCCCGAAAATGGGAATGGGGAGGGAAAATCTTCTTGTCACTCTTTTTATCCTCAGACAACCTATTCCCTTTTGACTCCCCCAAGCTTTTCATTATCTGGTCCCGATCCTCCCCAAACAGTAGTTTCCCTTCAAAGGGGGGATTACACAGCTGGGATTTGGACCACATGACCACCGACCAGTTTCATAGCCACAAAAGCCTGCGAGCTGCCACTGCCGAGACCATGCTTCTAGTTGACGTACAAACCAAATCATATAACGCATCTGCCACATAAGCCACTCCAGCTTCTAAATGAGATGACTGCATGGAGCTGCTAGTTCTTGTGGAGCCCTGCTCTTGACCCTTCTGCACCCAGCCTAAACAGGCCCTCTGCATCAGACTGCCACAGATCGCCACCTGGAGACTCAAGGTATACACCTCAAATATTTGTTTTAACTGCATCTCCAGGCTATGATCCTGCACATCTTTCAGGGTGGCTGACCCTGCCACTGGAATAGTTGTCTTCTTGGTCACGGCAGAAACTGCCGCATCCACCTTCAGCAGTCTCAACAGGTCTAAGAACATGAGAACATAAGAAATTGCCATGCTGGGTCAGACCAAGGGTCCATCAAGCCCAGCATCCTGTTTCCAACAGAGGCCAAACCAGGCCACAAGAACCTGGCAATTACCCAAACACTAAGAAGATCCCATGCTACTGATGCAATTAATAGCAGAGTCTAAGGACTCTTCCATCAAAGGGTATAGCTTTGCCATCGCCCTGCCGACCTTAAGGCCTGCTTCCGAGGAATTCCATTCCCGGTTCACCAATTTTTAAATCTTCTTAGGCAATGGACGGGCACTAGGAGGATCCCGCAATCCATCCAGGACCAGATTCACCCCATCATTATCTGACTCTCCTTGAGCAACCTTGATTCCTAACTCCTCTAAAACCTGTGGAATAAGGGGCCGCAGCTCTTCTTTCCTAAACAAGCGGATGACCCTCAGGTCATCTTTTCTGCCACCGGCATCTCATCTGGATCAGGGTTATCCTTGTTCGCATCCAGATCCGGATCTGCATTGGGATCCACCCCAATGGGATCACCCCCTCTAGAAGCACTTGCTGGATCTTCCTGTGGCTCATCCAAGTCATCCAAGTCCCTTGGATCACCCTCAGTTCCCCTATCATGACCAAGACCCAAACACCTGAGCAAGCCTCCAGACCCTCCCAAGACCCCCCTCGGCCTCTTACGAGGACATTGTGGCTGCTGCTCCCTGGGCCGCTTCCCCCCTGCTTTCTTTGTTGCCAGAAAGAACTTATGCTGGAGGAGGACAAAATCCGCAGAGATATCCTCTCAGATCTTCGGGGACATCATCGTGCCCAGTCCCATCCGACTCCCCTCCCCTGCTATGGTCCACTGCTGTAGATGGCCCCATGGAAGAAAGAGAAGGTGAAGAATCCCTGGGCTCCCTGGAAGCTGAAGTCTTCTGCCTGCAAGCTTCCGATGCTATGGCTGCACTTTGTAGTCCCCCCCCCCAGGACCTCTGTCGCGGGCCCCAAAGACCTGGTGACCCTCTTGTCGGTGGCCGCTTCAGCAAAGGCTCTCTCTCCCCCCTGACACAGCCGGAGCACAGGGACACCTCATTCAGCAGCGTGGACCACAAACCGCAAGCCCTGAAGGCTGCCATGCGCTGCTTCGGCACCATTGACCATGAGGAGAAAAGTGGCAGCGCTACAGAAAACAAGCACGCCCGGGCGCTTGATCACAGCCACGTGGCTGCACATACCTGATGATCACGTAGCAAAATACAGCTTCGGCAGCCTTTCTGCAAGCACCCCAGATCCCCCTGTGGCCAGACAAAAGGGTACCTCTACTTCTCATTGCTTTCAGCGCAGACATACACACGAGCCTGGAATGGCCTGCCTCTTGCGAGACCGAGGCAGCAGCTCCGAGGTGCCTTCCTGAAGGCACCGAATACACAGGCCAGAATGGGAGAGCCGTGAGTTGGACTCCCCGCAGGCCGTACATCTAGACGACGCGGCATTCAAGGGCCAGGGAAGGGGGGGGGGGGGGGGAGAGCAGAAAATGGTGCGTGAACCGCGGCAGAAGCCTGAAAAAGTGCGCCCTGTGACCCCAGCGCTCCGGCAGGAAAGTGCCTTGCCCTGCAACTCCCGGAACGGTCTTTGAAGTGAAAAAACAAGCGGCAGCCCGAAACCAGAAGAAGACAAAGAAAGGTTCCTTTTTTACCTTTTTTTTTTTTTTTTGATCCGACCGGGACTGAGGAGGGGGGAGGGGCCGGACTACCGGTAATGCCCCCACTGCCTTACCCTCAAGGAGCCTCGCGGGATCACCAACCCCAGCTCCTAAATGCCTGCAACCAGGGAGGATAGTCCCACTGAGACCTGCCTACCCCCTGGGAGGCTGCAGCGGCTGCTCTGCTTGATCTGTTATTTATTTATTTATTTTAAAATTTTTCCTGGCACTCAGCCCAATTTGCTACCTCTTTCTATTTTTTATTTTTTAAAGAACTGTCTACACTTCAACCAAAAAGTACAGACCGCAGGTTTTGCACCACCTCCATCTGCTGGAGACAGAGAAATACTGAGGAGATGCAGGTAGCACACCAGGTTAAGAGGGGGTGCTCTATAAATTTTTCTCCGTCTCCATCTGCTGGAAGGGAGGCAAAACCCAGCAGTCTGGACTGATCCGGCTACGTACAGGGAACAGAAGTACTTCCCTGAAAGGTGGACAATGGCGTGAAGGAGGAGACTTCGAAGGCAACAAGGGAGCCAGTCACCTGGCTATCAGGGCATCCGGAAGCAGCGAGCTGAAGCTAGACAGGAATAGCCAACCCCCCCCCCCCCCCCCCCCCGTTCACCCGGCTCCACCTGAGGGATGGTCCACAAAGGTACCTAACACCTCAAGGAGCACCGCTCTCTTTCAAATTCTGTCTTCTTTCTTTATTTTTATCTATTTATTTTTTTAAATAGACTGCAGGTTTGCACCTCTACCATCTGCTAGAGACAGAGAAATACTGAGGGACTGCAGGTGGCATTCTTGGATATGTAGCAGTGCCTCAAAGTTTTTGTTCCCTGCCTCCATCTGTTGGTAGGGATGCAAAACCCACTTGTCTGGACTGATCTGGGTATGAACAGGAACAAGATCCTCTCTCCTAATATAAAAGGATGCCACTCCCCTCCTCTCCCCTCCCAAAAAAAACATTGCGCTGTCCCAGATTTCAAAAGTGACAGAAAAGCAACGTAAAAAGAAAAAATGTAGTCTATATACAAGACTTAACCATCTGTATGGACTGAACTGAACTGCTGTACAGTATCAGGATTCATGGAAAGAAAATTAAAGGGTAAAAATGTTTGCATATGAAAGTGAGGCAATATAGAGAGGACCTCTCAGATTGTTACCGAGAAGCCTGCATATGCAGACATGCAAAGAAACAGAACCTCTTCACATACATCTGCCACTGCTCCTCCACTCCCGGAGCTGATCTGGCCTTCCACTCACTCATCAGACGGACTGCTTAATAATACCTATTGGCAAGTGCTTCCATGCCTGGACTCTATGTTCATTCATTTTGCTGCTTATATGTATTCGGGAGCCTTGATATGGGGAAGGCAACTATGAAAGACCTCAGGTAAATTGGTCTGGCTTAAAATTGCCTTCCCCTGCCCAGTTAAAAGCAGGCACTCAATTCCACAGTGCATGTATGTTTAGTCGGGTTTAGAAGAGGCTGTGGTGAATAAAACGGAATAGAAAGGGAATGGTGAATAAAACGGAAAATGTCATAATGCCTCTGTATCGCTCCATGGTGAGACCGCACCTTGAATACTGTGTACAGTTCTGGATGCTGCACCTCAAAAAAGATATAGTTGCGATGGAGAAGGTACAGAGAAGGGCGACCAAAATGATAAAGGGAATGGAACAGCTCCCCTATGAGGAAAGGCTAAAGAGGTTAGGATTTTTCAGCTTGGAGAAGAGACGGCTGAGGGGGGATATGATAGAGGTGTTTAAAATCATGAGAGGTCAAGAATGGGTTAATGTGAATCAGTTATTTACTCTTTTGGATAATAGACTAGGACTCCATGAAGTTAGCATGTGGCACATTTAAAACTAATCGGAGAAAGTTCTTTTTCACTCAACGCACAATTAAACTATGGAATTTGTTGCCAGGGGATGTGGTTAGTGCAGTTAGTGTAGCTGTGCTTAAAAAAGGATTGGATAATGTTATGTTCTTATGTTCTTAGGGAAGAAAACGGCACAATGTGTCTGGGATTTCTGAAAGTATGTGTGCTGTTTTATGGCCACCTCCACCTTTCATCCCCTTGACTGTCTGCACAAATAGTAGGTGCAGATTACATGGGCTTTTTGCATACACAGACTTTACACTAACTCATTTTCAAAGATAATGTGCTCAGATAGACTGTCTTTGAAAATAAGCTATAAAGTCCATGCATTAAAAGAGTCTGAGAACATTGCAACTAAGCGGCCTAGCAAGAATTGCCCTGTTTTATGACCAAATGCACCTATTTTCTGAAGGTGTCGCCTCCCATGTTGTTCGAGATGAATGCATTACCCCATATACCTCCTTCTCCTCTACGTCACAAAGAGGGATAGATCAGACAAATGTACATTTCTCAGCAGAGATGAGAAGGGCAGCTGCATGAGCAGGCAGGTCTAGGGACAGGTGGACAATTGTACAGCTGATGAGAAAAGCAGTACGACAGGTAGAAAGTCGAGCTTGGAGCAGGATGACAGTCCTATGGTATGGGAACTGAGACAGATCATTTCTTTATACACTAGGCTGTACTTCATCTGTCTGTGCTGGGATCCTTTCTGGTGACCTTACATAATCACTCAGGGAAGAGTCTCACCTCTACTGTAGATCCCTCTTCCCCATGACACATTCTTGCACTCACTGCACGCTCATATTACAATGCAAACAATGTCACATGTGACATGGACCATGCACGCTGGGCATCACTCACTTGGCTTCTGGGTCATATTCCGACCAGATCCTCTTAAATTCATCCAGGTGATGTGGGCCCAAGATGGACCAGTCCCTTGTCAGGTAATCAAAGTTATCCATGATGACTGCCACAAACAGGTTAATAATCTGAAAGGAAGAATGGACACAATCCCAAGAGAATGAACAGAATCAGCTTACTCAGGCCTGATAGCAAAACCAGGACTGAATCAGGTGAGGATTCCTGGCAGAGGGGTGATTTCTCCTCTACATTTTCACTGCCAATCATTTTGGGTTGCATGTTCCTTGTATCTGAAAGAATCACTGAGAGCCATGAGGTAATACCAGCATAGAGAGAAAGAAACACTACTCCTTCCTCATCTTCTCTTCTACACATAGCTGATGCAAGGATTCACCAGGAAGGCACACGGCATGGGTAATTTGATACCCACTAGTCACGATGACAAATGACCTCTTTGGTTGTCAAAGATGGTTCCTTTAGAATTTTATGATGTTTTTTTTTGTATCAGAATATTTTATATTGTTTTTATATTTATGTTTTGAATTATGCCTGCTTTATTATATGTTGCTTTGATTTTTTTAAATTTATTTAGTCATGTAAACCGATGTGATATCATTTGAACGTCGGTATATAAAAACAAATAAATAAATAAAAAATACACATAGCTGATGCAAGGATTCACCAGGAAGGCACACAGCATGGGTAATTTGATACCCACTAGCCATTTGCCTCCCCTTCACTGGGACAGGCATGGCCTGTGGAAGCTTTGGACAGGCTAGGCAGCATGGCAGTGGCAGGGCTGCAGCAAGTGCTCCTCCTTGTTCTTCCTGCCAGCACAGGCACATAAGATGAAGTCATGTCATGGGGCCTGCATGGGTGGGAATAAGGAGGGGCTATTGCTGTGGCCAGAAGAAGCATGTAGGAGGTGGAACAGCAGGGGCCCACACGGCCTGAATAAAGGAGCAAGATGCAGGGCAATGTCAGACTGTGGGGGCCAGAGAGAGGAGCAAGAGCCAGAGCCTGAAAAAATAGCAGGGATACAGCAGCATTGAGCTGTGGGGCATAAAGAAAGAAGAGCAAAAGGCCGAGCAGCGTGGGCCCCATGGCCTGAAGAAGAGCTGAGCAGCACTGGGTCATGGAGCCGGAAAGAGCAAGCAGGATGTGAAGCAATTTCAGTTACATGGCCCAAAGAAAGAAGATTTGTCCTGTTGGCCGAAGGAGGAGGCTGCTACGGCTTGTATCTTATGAGTGGGTAAAGAGTGAGTGAGCATGCGTGTGTGAGCGAGAGCATCTATGTGTGTGAGAGTGAGAGATTTTGTGTGCGTGTTAGGATTTGCAGCACTTACCCGCTCTCATGAGGCAGGAGTGTCGCCAGATCCAGCTGCCATGCTGCCGCACCCAGCTTCTCTGTAGGCACATGCACATAATATGCATACAGTAGCGGGAACAAACTGAACAGGGCCTCCTGATGATGTCACCTGCCTGCCCTACTTAAGCCAGGCCCCCTCAGTAGTTCCTCACCTCAGCAACAGGTCTTCTGATGTGCCTTGCTTGCCGTGCATATCGCCTTATTCCTGTATTCCTGTCCGTTCTGTGTTCTGGTGTTCCTACGTTCTCTCCTGCCTTTGACTCTTGCCTTATCCCTGAATTCTTGCTTTGCCTTGCCTGGTCCTATTCCTGTCTATGCGTTTCCTCAGTCTTGTATTGCTCTACCTCATCTTGTCTCACCCTCCTTCAGTTTGAGTTCCTGGATTCTGACCTCGGCTCTGGACTCTGTGTTAGGATTTGTGGGTTAGTGGGCCCTTGGCCCAAGGTGAGAGATGGTACCGCCCACGGGGAGGAGCCCCATTGAGCCTCACCGTCGGGAGGCGAGGTCAGAGCTAGGTGTAGCACAGGCCAGCAAGTAGGAAGAGAGTGGAAGGCTGGGCTGTGGGGGAAATGAGCCAGACAGGATCCCCCCGGTGGTGGAGTATTGAATAGGCTCCGAGGAGCGGGGGGAGCGGAGAGAGCGACCCTGGGGGTGGAGCCACGGAGAGTGTCAGGCACCGGAGGAATGACGTAGGTGATCAGAGACAGGAGAACTCAGGGGTCTCCGGTAATGCAAGGAACACTACCCCGAGGAACGGGGAAGTGTGGTAGAGTCTCAGAGTGCTGGCGGAATGCTACCCCGAGGAGCGGGGTGCAAGATTAGTAGAAACACCAGGCGTAGCCCCGAGGAGCAGGAGAGCACCAAACAGTCACAGTTCACAAGCGTAGACCCGAGTTCAGGAGTTGCGACAGGTCCCTAGCGATGGCAGTGGTTTGCAGAGTGGGGTACACCAGCACTAGTTCTCCACAAGGCAGAGTAGTACGGCAATGGTCCACAAAGCGGGGTACACCAAAGTGGAGGCTCACAAGCTGGGTAGTTCAGCAGTGGTCCGCATAGCAGGGTACACCGAAGTGGAGGCTCATGAGCAGGGAAGTTGGCAGTGGTCCACAGAGTGTGGTACACTGAAGTGGAGGCTCACAAGCTGGGTAGTTCAACAGTGGTCCGCAGAGCAGGGTACACCGAAGTGGAGGCTCTCGAGCTGGGTAGTTCCTGAAGCAATCCCCGAGGTAGGGGGAAGGTAGACAGCATCCAAGGCGCAGGGCCCTCCGAGGAGCGGATAGCCAGAGACAGGAGCAGGGCCCCCGAGGAGCAGGTACCCAAGTGTGTCTCACGCCACAGGAAGCAGGAAGCAAGAACCGACAACCGTAGAGAGCGTAGCAGGATTTAGCAAGAAGGGAACTCGTTGCCAAGTCGATTAGAAGGAGGCCCCAATGGTGCTTAAGAGTCTAGGGCTAGTGATGTCATCAAGGGGAGATGCCCCTGAGGTTCCTGCCCTGGCATCCATAAGTAGGGCCTTGGAGCGTGCGCACGCACCTAGGGAGGTCCATGAGAAACATGGCGGTTGGCGGTGTACTCGCCGCACAGAGGAGGCCTGAAATGGAGCCATGAGGGTTGGAGGCAGCTAGCCGCAGCCGCGAGTCTTCCTAGAGGAAAGAGGGCAGTAAGGCACAAAGTGAGTAATAGCGGTTGCAGCTGTCTGCGACCGATGGTCATAACACTCTGAACATCCTTGTGTGCTGCCTGCCTGGACCTCAACCCAGCTTTTGGACTCTTACTCTCATCACCACCCTAGGGACCTACCTAAGATCTGCCGGCCACCAGAACCCAAGGGCTCAACTTGCGGGGAAGGTGATTGGTATAGGTGAAGCTCCAGTCTGTCCCGCTACAGGGTGTGTCTGCCAGCTGATGGGGTGGACCTAACGGGTTTGCCTGCTAGGCTGTGCCAATCACATCTCAGCACCAAGTGTTCATCAATACCTATTTCTGTGCCGGAATTACAGTTTGCTGAAGCCATGTACACAATGGACCTAGCCGCCTTACAGGCCATTCCAGGCATGGCTCATTAGATACAGCAGCAGCAGCATATCCTGGATCAGGTCACTGGGGTTTTAAGAGAGACTTGCTGCTTGCCTGAACAATCTATCAGTGGTAACTTTGGCTCCTATGCCTTCTGTAGTCCAACCACAGCTGGTCCTGACTCCAGCCCCTAGGCCTGTGCCGCAGCTGCCGCCTCCAGATTGGTTTCATGGCAAGTCCTCAGAGTACAGGGGTTTCCTTAATCAATGAAGCATGCACTTTGACCTTCAGGTAGTCCTCTTCCCTACAGACAAAACCAAAATGGCATACATCTTGTCTCAGTTACGGAGTTTGACATTGGCTTGGGCCTCCTCCCTTCTGGGAGAGGGATGATCCTCTCTTATCCAAACTGGACCAGTTTCTTTAGGAGTTTCGCTCCATATTTGATGAGGCTGGTTATACCACATCAGCTGCAACAGAACTGCTCAAGATCTGTCAAGGCTCCACCTCGGTGGGGGACTATGCGATCCGCTTTAGGACACTGGCTGTGGAGCTTCAATGGAGGTAGGATATTCTGACCAAAATCTTCCGCCAAGGCCTGTTAGACTCCATTAAGGATGAACTTGCAGGTTGGGACCTTCCAACAACCTTGGAATTAGGTCTATGGCATAATTGTAGGAGCGCTGGGGCAGCAAGGTATCCACCTGCTGTTTGCTGAATACATCATAGTAGTCTGAATATTGTGGCGGTAAACCAGATAGTTCAGCAACAGCCAACTGGGCAAGGAGGTTCACCAGTCAAGCCTGGGATAGGCAGCGTGTCTGACAAGCAGCAGCCCATCTAGTGATCTCCAGGGAATTTCAGGCAATATGGGGCTGGTGCTGCATCACCCAAGGGAGGCCCAAGATGACATGCTCAATAGCCCTTGGCAGAATGTATAGATGGATCTGCTCTCAGTGGAGTAGGCCAACTTGCATCTGTAATGGCCAAATAGACAGGGTGACGCGGCAAAGCAAGAGCTCTACCTTGACAGAGAAGACAGTGAACGCCGTTTCCAACAGCTCTGTATGGATTCCATGTTTCTCACTAGGTCCTCTGCAATAAAGTTTCTTGCCATGCCTGTATCCAGAAAGGCTTGCACATGGTTGCGGGTCCCCTCATAGAAGAGGCAAACTGCAGCTAGAATTTGGGGAGAGGAGCTGGATTGACCTAGATTGGCCTATCCCACCATCCCTAAGTCCTGGTGTTTCATGCCTTAGCAGGACACCATGTTGCCAAGTGCCCCTGGCCTACACAATAGAGGCAGAGATTATTGCGCCTCCTTCTCTGTTTCTCTTCTGGTGACAGCCTGCAGCGGTCTACCTGCATGAGTTCTTTCAATGGGGAAGTTGCCCCCTCAACTCTGGAAGGACTTGGTGAGGGCAGTGGACTGGAGGTCCTGTGGATGAGCCAATGAGTTAGGCCCCTATCTCTAGCCCGTTCTCAAAACCACAGATTGATAGACAGACTGATGAGGCCTTTGACCTTGAGGTCAAGCATATCCGCTCTCCACTCCCAAGACTGAGGCCATGGCCAAGAACATTAAAGAGAATTTGGATAGGGGCTTCATTCACCCCTCCTCCTCAGCAGCCAGAGCCGGATTCTTCTTCATGGGGAAGAAGGATAGGTCACTATGTCCTTGCATTGACTATCATGGTCTTAATTCTATTACTAAAAAAAACCCACTATCCTTTTCCTCTGATCTCTGAGCTCTTTGACTGCCTTCGGGGTGTCCAACTCTTTACCAAGTTGGACCTTCTGAGGGCTTATAACCTGATCAGAATCTGTGAAGGTGACAAGCGGAAAACTGCCTTTAGCACTCATGATGGTCACTATGAATACTTAGTGTTGCCCTTCGGGCGTGCAATGCCCCACAGTTTTCCAATTTATAGTCAGTGAGATCTTCTGAGACCTGCTCTATTCCCATGTGGTAGTCTTCTTGGATGACAGCTTGATGTTTTCCAAGTCCTTGACTGAGCATCGCTGCCACACCAAATTAGAAACAGGTCCTCCAGAGATTGTGGGAGCACCATCGCTAGACCAAATAAGAGAAGTGTACATTCGAACCAGAAGAGCTTCCCTTTCTGGGTTATATTGTTTCTCATAAAGGTTTACAAATGGAACCAGATAATTTAAAGGACATACTGGAGTGGCCCTTGCCAGTGGTCCTTAAAAAAATACAGCACTTCCTGGGATTTGCCAATTTCTACAGACAATTTATCCCCGTTTACTCCTCCAGAGAGGCCACCCTTACAGCCCTGACTAAAAGGGGCTCTGATTCCATGAACTGGACTCAGAAATCTGTCCAGGCCTTCAAATATCTCAAAAAAGAATTTACCCTTGACCTGTGCTTTCATCATCCAGATCCGTACATGCTATTCATCTTGGAGGTAAATGCTTCTAACCTCGGGGTACATGCTGTCCTCCTACAACATAACCATAATGGCACACTCGTGACCTGCTCCTACTTCTCAAAAACGTTTTCCCCAGATAAGAAGAACTACATCATTGGAGACTGTGAGGAGTTAGCAGTAAGATTGGCCTTGGAAAAATGGCAACACCTGCTGGAACATGCAGCCACACAGGAGGACCATAGCACAACCATTCGGCAGCCAAGAGAGGGAAATTATCAGGTAAATAGTAATTTCTCCTTTCTTCGCGTTCAGACAGGTGGATCTAGAACCAGTGGGATGTACCAAAGCTACTCCCAAACAGGGCGGGAGGCTGCCTGTGGTCCAGTCAAAACTGTACATGCGAAGGCTGCGTCCTCCCAGGCCTGCACATCCAGGTGATAATGCCTGGAAAAGGTATGTAAAGAGGACCATGTCGCAGCTCGACAAATGTTGATGGGAGACAACAATCTAACCTCTGCCCATGACACTGCCTGAGCCCTAGTGGACTGAGCCCTAAACTGACTAGGCAATGGTTACTCAGCATCCACATACACAGCTGTGCTTACCTCCTTAATCCAGCGGGATATTGTAGCCCGTGACGCCGGCTCCCCCTGTTTACTTCTACCATGGAGAACAAACAGGCGATCCGTCTTCCTGAGAAGTTTAGAAACCTCCAAATACCTCTAGATATGCCTTTTGACATCCAAGGGCCATAACAGGCGATATTCCTCCACATCTCTTTCCCTGTCCAGAGACATCTGGAAAATGGACTGATTCAAGTGAAAATGCAAGACCACTTTTGGCAAAAAGAAAGGAACAGTATGGAGCTGTATCATCCCCGGAGTCACTCATAGAAACATCTCCTGGCAAGACAAGGTCTGCAGTTTGGATACTCGACATGCAGAACAAATTGCTGCAAGAAACACCATTTTCATGGTCAGTAACCTCAAGGAAAGGTGATGCATCGGTCGAAAAGTAGAGCCCACTAAACTCCAAAACTAGACTAAGACTCCACAAGGGCACCGGTAACCGCAAGGGAGAACGAAGATGCTTCACTCCTTTCAAGAAATGGGCCACATCTGGATGAGCCGACAAGGATCCACCTGACCTCGGAAACAGGCAAAAGCCACCACCTGTACCCTTATTGAATTAAGGGCCAATCCTTTATTCAGTCCATCCTGCAAAACTTCCAAAGTGAGTGTGATCTTAATTGAACAAGGAAAATCTCCTCGATCCTCACACCAAGCCTCAAACACTTACCAAACCTGCATATAGTCTAAGGAAGTGGAGAACTTTCCTGCTCGAAGCAAGTTGGCAATCACTACAGTAGAATATCCGTGCTTCAGCAACTGAGCCCTCTCAAGGGCCATATCGTAAGACAAAATCGAGTCAGATCTTCATGAAGAACAGGCCCCTGCCGTAGCAGATTCCTGTGTGCCAGAAACTGGAGGGGAGAGTCCACCGGAGTCTTTGCAAAACTGCATACCAGGGTCTCCTGGGCCAATCTGGTGCCACCAGAAACACCATCCTCCTGTGATTCTCAATCTTCTGAATCATTCTGCCCAACATGAGCCACGGGGGAAAAGCATACAGCAGCTTTTCCTCCGGCCACTCCAGCACGAGGGCATCGATGTCCAAGGACATTGGATCTCTCCTGTGACTGAAGAAGCAAGAAACCTTTGCATTGTGAGAAGTTGCCAACAGGTCCAGAAAGAGAAGACCCCTCTGCGGGATCTTGGTCAGGATACAAAGGAGAGCCTGGAGGCAGCCCACAGGGAATTACATTCTTGCTAGATATAAAAGCGCAACAGAATATCTTATATCTCACATATAAACTATCAATGGGGAAGCAAATCTAGTAAATTGCTGGCCTGGCTGGTGAACTCTACTGGCCATCAGATAGGGCTCATTACTCATATTAGGGACAATTTGATGAATCTCACTACTACTTCTTTGATATCCAAAGCATTTGTCTCATATTATAAGTCACTGTACACAGCTGGGCCCACTAATGAGCAAGCCTATCATGATTTGTTTTGAGGCGTGGACTGGCCAGAGCTGAGCATGCGAGTGTATGAGCTATTGGTCATGCCGATTCAGTTGTCAGAAATCCGCAGGGCTATCCAGCAGCTAAAGCTTTTAAAAGCGCCAGGTGGGGCCTGATGGGCTTGGATCGGAATTTTACAAATTGCTGCTCAGGAATGGGGGGAATTTGAGAGGGGGCATAATCTTGCTACTGTGGTTTTGTTACCTAAGCCAGGGAAAGATCTTACTCTCACTCCATCTTATAGGCCCATTTCTCTCCTTATCCAAGATATTAAATTGTTGGCAGTGGTTTTGGCCCAGCAGGTGAACTCAGTGATTTCTGAAGTAGTCACTCCAGATCAAATGGGATTTATTAAAAGGAGACTTTCCAACTCTAATCTCTTTAAAACTTTGATGGTCGTTGTTTCCTCCCCCCGTGCCTAGTAATTCCACTGGCCTTCTTCTCAGTCTCAATGCTGAAAAAACATTTGATCGTGTGGACTGGTCATATTTGCTTCAAGTACTGGAGCGCTATATTGGGGACTCTATTTTGTCTTGGGTTAAATTGTTCTATAGACTAAATCAGGTGCAATTGTTGGTGAATGGGACCCTCTCAGAGGTTTTCTTTTTAGGCAGGGGTACAGGCAAGGATGTCCCCTATCGCCCTTGCTATTTGTCCTTGCTCTGGAATCCTTAGAGATTAAGTTGCAAGCCCTTTGCTTGTTTCAGGGCATTCAGATTCAGAAGAAGTCAGTCAAATTAAACCTTTTTGCCGAAAACATGCTGCTCTATGTGAGAAACCCTATTGACAGCTATGGGGATATTACTGAAGCTTTCAATTGTTTTGGGGCTTTTTCGGGGCTTCAGATCAACCGTGGGAAATTAGTGGCTTTTCCACTATCTCCCAAACTGCAGACTACTTGGGATGGGACTTTTCCATTCACTTGGGCTGGATCTCATTTTAGGTATCTGGGTATCCAGGTGGCACGTTCCATTGAGGAGCTTTATGCCCTCAATATTGATTCTGTCTTGTGCAATGTTAAGACCTTATTGCTGAGATGGAAAGCCCTCCCCCTTTCCGTTTTGGAGAAAAATGCCTTGGTTACAGTGGTAGCCCTCCCTAAGTTTCTTTACCCCAATCAAATGCTCCCACTGTGGCTTTCAGCCACACTTTGGGTTTACCGATTTATAGTGGGAACTTTTATCTGGAGTAATAGACGGGTGAGGGTAGGGTTTGATGTGTTGAGGCTCAAATGCAAACTCGGCTGAGTAGCTATTCCAGATGTATGCATATATAATGCTGCATGCCTTCTCTGCCACTTGCAAGAGTGGGTGTCCCGTCATCCCAAGTTTGATGTGAAGGGTTTGATGTCAGATTGGACAGCTGCTTATAGCCTGATTAATTTACAACATCTACCTGCCAGCAAACTGTCTTCTCTGAAACTCTCTGCATTTTGGCTCATGGCTCTTTGGAGAGTCTGGGTTTGGTGCCAGATGCTAGGGGCTCGCAGTACGCTTATTTCACCCTTTTTGCACTAACTGGGAATCCAAATTTTATCCCTGGTTTAAGTAACTCCATTTTTCAAAGTTGGTCTGCGATGGGACTTCGTTGTGTGGCCCAACTGGTGGATACTGACTCTTCGTGTCTTTACTCCTTTGAACAATTGTGGGGAGAGTGGGACATATCTAGACATCATTTTTTTTTGCCTCAGGCTCAGCATTACTGTCATAGTTTAACCAAGGGTGATGTCTCTCCACTTGTCCTCATTGATGATGAGGAAAGTTTTTTTGAGACTACGCCTATGTTTAAAAAAATTGCAACTTGGGCAAGGCATTTACTCTCCGCTTTGCCCACTCCTCATCTGGCTCGCCTGGCTGGAAAGTGCAGTGAGGATCTTGGAATGTATGCTTCCCCGGAAATGATATCCCATGCCTTTATGCTGATCTATAGACATTATTTAGCTGCCTCTATAAGGGATATTCAGTTTAAGTTATTGCATAGGACAAATATCTCCAGAGTTTGGGGTGTCTTGATGAAACTGTGGGAATCTGATGTTTGTTTAAAATGTAAAGTTGCTCCTGGTACTTTTTGTCATATGTTTACTGGATGCCCCAAATTACAGCCTTTTTGGAATCATATCATGACTTATTTAAATTGTTTGGCTGCGATCTCTCATGGTCTGGGGTATCTGTGTATTTCTGTTTTTGGGATACAGGATGTTTGCTGCCTCAGGAGGGCAAATGATTTCTGACTGTGCCTTTTCTCACAAAGAAAGTTATTCTGCTCAGCATGAAATCAGAGGATGTTCCTTTCTTCGTCCAGTGGAAAGCTCTGATGCAGCAGGCTGCACAGCTGGAATAAATCCAGAAACGGGACTTGGCGACTCAAAGATTTTCTATAAGTTTTAAAGGTTATTTTGTTTTGTGGGAAAAAAAGTTTACTGCTTGTTAAAGCTTTCAATTGGCCAGGGACATGACAGATGACCTAATCGCTCTACCAGTGTCTTTATCCTGTGGGATGCTTCTGGTGGGTTTGTGGTCTGAGTGGGTTTTGTGTGGGTTATGTGTGTGCTTGTTTGTGGGCGTGCATGGTTTTCTGCTTGTAGGGTTTTGCAATGTTAAAAATGTGGGTCATTATGCTTACACCTATGCCAATATACTACTTGCTGTGGCTGTTTTCTTCTGCTGTTGTTTATTGTTCTGTAGCAAATGACTCAATAAAAACGAATTTCAAGACACAAGTTAGAGGGAACGCCAGGCTAAGATGCTTGACAAAGATAAGCAGCACCCAGAGTAAGGCGCTTAGGTTTCTTTGCTATAGGTGCCATCAGTCTGTCAGTACGCTCTAACAGGCATCTGAGAAGTGTGCATCCAGCTGTATTCACTCTGCAAAAAACTAGGTGCCCAAAAATTAAGCATCCAATCCTGTGCCTCAATGAGCACAAGATAAGACTTCTCTGGCTAACTTACAATGAATTTTCAGTGGCACGGCAATGCTGCTGAATATATCTGGATAAATATTAAAGGTAGCTAGATAAGGTTATCTGGCTAACTTTAGACCTGTTATGGGTCACATCTAACTTAACCAGATAAGGCTCAATATCACTACTTATCTGTCTAAGTTAACCAAATAGGTAGCAATGCCCAGTTATGCCCACTGCCCGCCCACTCTCTGTATGGCTAACTATTTAGACGAATAAGTCACTTATCCGGCTAAGTGGTATAACCGTATATTCAGCAGTTTGAATATCTGTTCCTTGGATTATAAGTAAAACTAGCTGTAAGCTGTTTAAGTGCCAACCTTTTTGAATTCTTGGCCCCATCATCGTACCCCAGGGGTGAAGGGCCACCTTCTTTTACTCATCCCGGTTGCAACAGCATTGCGCTACAGTATTGCATGCCACTCCCAGAAAGTCAAGGGCATTTCCCGGGGCTGCTACCTCCTGTGGGTCAAGGAACAATATGTGCTGCTATACATTTGCTGTGGAAAGGGTGGAGAGAGACAGTTGTCTTTGCTTATGCATGAATAATACTGGGCCCAATGACTAGTGCAGTTTTTAGAGGCAGTGTTGTATCATTTCAGTGTAGTTGCTGGTTTACAGGGACAGTTCCCCTGAAGTCTGTTCATAGAAGGGGAATCCATTATTACACAGGACACATCCCTGGGTGGGGCTATACATTATGTTTAATTGTGTGTGGGGAGGAGGGGAGAACAGCAGTGGGGGAGGAGTACAAGGCTGTAAAGTTTGCCTAGGGTGCTTAGTATCCTTGCACCGGCCTTGGGGAAAGGGTCTCATCAGAAAAGCACACCGTATGGGTAACAATACCCTCCAGCCCTTTCCCCCTCACTGGACAGGAACTCACCAGGAAGGCACACAGCATGAAGAAACTGATGAAATAAACTATAGCAAAATTACTGCCACAGGTGAACTCCTCTCCAGTGCCGTAATCTGATTCCAGGTCACATCGCTTTCCTGGAAGACTGGCCAGCATGATCTCTTGCCAGGCCTCTCCAGTTGCACACCTGTAACAAAGAAATTAAACAGATCCAGTACAGTGAGACAAGGAGACTTGGATACCTCCCATCCTGATCCATAGTACTCAGCACTCATGTTACCTGGAATAGAGAGACCAACACAGGAACCAATGTAATAAGCTGAATGTTAAAACTGTGTTGAAATTCAGTGCATAGTGCATGCTAAACATTTTTCCTGTTCATACACAGATCAGACAAGTGGGGTTTTGCATCCCTACCAGCAGATGGAGGCAGAGAACTAAAAAGCTTTTTAGGAACTGCTACTTAACTGAGTGCCACCTGCAGTCCCTCAGTATTTCTCTGTCTCCAGCAGATAATAGAAGTGCAAACCTGCAGTCTAGCAAAAATGAATAGAAATAAGGGAGTAGTGCAAGAGAAGAATTTAGGAGAAGATTATAGAAGATGCTCCCTGAGGATTCAGATTCTTTCGTGGGTCCTCCCCCAGGTCGAGCCAGGCAAGTGGGGGCTGGCAATCCCTATTTGGCTTTAGCCTGCAGCATCCAGGTGTAGGAAAGCCAAGGGTCCTGGTTCCTTCCTTCCCCTGAGATCTTCCTCAAATCTTCCGGAGACATTAAATATTTCTTCTGGGGTTTCTTTTTTGTACCTGTCTGTGTTAAAAAAAAAAATGAAGAGGAAAGCAAGGAGTTTGCAGCTTAAGTCCTATCAGCCTAAGGCGTTGTAGGCAGCTGCTCTGGGTGGTTTTTAGGTAGTCACTGAAGTGACTTGCGGCCCAGCTGTTGCAAGCATGGCAGGCAGAAGCAGACTGCAAAATATGTGCTCCCTAATGGCAAGTTCGGAGCGCCAAAATTTGTTGGGTTCTGGTTCACCCTTATCTGGACAACTGGCTTATCTGGGAGAAGTCGGAGATAAAATTTGGCTGATCAGTTCAAAGGGTGCTGGAGATGTTATGGTCCCTGGGCGGGGTTGTGATTCTAGCAAAGAGTCATCTCGTTCTGAATCAGTATTTGGAGTATTTGGGGGCAAGTTTCGACACTCGTATGGGCAAGTGTTTCTTATCTCAGGATTCTGAAATTGCAGTCACAGATGGCCCAACTATTGCGCATGCCAGTGCCCAGGGGCTGGGACTATCTGCAGGTTCTGGGTTCTATGTCAGATTTGGTACCATAGGCCTTTGCTCACATGCGTTTGCTTCAGAGAGCGCTTCTGTCCTTTTGGGATCCATTGTCAGAGAAGTTTTACAAACCCTTACTGCTAGAGGGAGCCTCCAGATCCAGCTTCTTGTGATGGCTGCCGCAACCCAATTTGGAGAAGGGAGTGGAGTAGGACTGGGTGGTGTTGACCACATATGCCAGTCTCAGAGCCTGGGGGGTGGTCTGTCAGGGGTGAACAGCCCAAGGGAGGTGTTCGCCAGTAGAGATGGCCTGGTCTATCAATTGTTTGAAATGAGAGCAGTTCGCAAAGCGTTGAGGGTGTTCCTCAGGTTCAGGGTCTGTGGTGAGAGTGCTCTCAGACAGTGCAACAAGGTGGTGTATATCAATTGTCAAGGTGGGACGCGGAGTCGAGGACTGGCTCTGGAGACCAAGGAGTTATTTGTCTGGGCAGAGCAGTATCTGTAAAAGATCGCAGCATCTGATGTTGCAGGAGAGGACAATGTACAGGCGGATTACCTCAGCATGCAGCAGTTGGATCAGGGGGAATGGGAGTAGTCGATGGAGGCCTGGGACCTCATCTGAGCCAGATGGGCAAATCCTCAACTGGACTTGATGGGGTTGTGCAGCAATGCCAAGGCAAGAACATTCTTCAGTTGTAGGAGAGAGTCGGGAGCCGAAGGCATCGACGCTCTAGGGTTCTGAAGGAACTAAAAAATTAAATTTCAGATCTATTAGTTAAAATTTGTAACCTATCATTAAAATCATCCATTGTACCTGTAGACTGGAGGATGACCAATGTAACCCCAATATTTAAAAAGGGCTCCAGGGGCAATCCGGGAAAATATTGTTGCGCCGGAGGTAGACCCTTGGAATGAGGTGGGGTTGACGCTACCCGTAGGAGGGATCCTACGCTGTCAATAGGCAGAGAGGGCTGATGGACGGAGGCCGGCTGGCGCTTCACCAATACCAGCCCTCGTTCCCTGCAGGTTGAGCCTTTGGGTACAGGGGCTGGCTGGACTTAGGTGGCCTCTGTCAGTGATTGTCGATGGGTGGATCGAGGTCAGCCCAGAGGCAGTAACTGGTATAGGTATCAGTCTGTGCTGGATGAGGCAGAGTCCCGGAGACCCGGGCACCAATAGGAACACAGTCTGACAGAGGGCGCCCAAGCAAGAGCAGGCCGAAGCCTTAATGAACCACGTCCAGGACAAAGGCAGAAGAGGCGTTTCTAAGCAAGCTGGGTTCTGGGCTGGTGGCAGTCTGGAAGCAGTGGCAAGCAAGGCTGAGGTCTAGACGAGGAGAGAGTCAAAGGATGGTCAGCGGAAACAGATGTCCAGGGCTGGAGAAGCAATGGCGTGGTCAGGCAATGCAGAGGCCCGGGGCTGGAGAGAAGCAACGGAGAAGTCAGGCAATGCAGAGGTCTGGGGTTAGAGAGAGGCAACGGAGTAGTCAGGTAGTGCAGGGTCAAACCAGGTTAGCAATTCGAAGGAGAGATGAAAGAACAGGAACACTGGAACAAGGAAACAGGAACAAAGGCAATCAGGATCGAGAGCCAGGAACAGAAGAAGCAACGAGAACTCGACTAGCGAGGGGACCTGTTGCAAAGGCAATTTGAGAGAGTGGAGCCCGGCCTTATATACTGGAGCTTAGCCAACGTCATCATCCGGGACCGCAGCTAGGTTCCCACTGCAGGCCCTATTAAAGGATCAGCTTGCGGGCACGCGTGCCTAGGGAGGGGCGTGGCGTTGGTTGGGACAGCATCTCTCCGCGGGCTACACGGAGAGGCCCAACGCGGAGCATCAAGAACTGCAGCAGAGCTGGAGGCCCCAGGGGCGGCCCGAGGACAGAGTCAGTGGCCCACAGCTGCCAGAGATGAAGGTGCTGGCAGCCAGAGCCAGTGGCCCACAGCTGCCAGAGATCCAGGTGCTGGATCACTTTGAAAGAGGTGAAGGAGCAGAGCCGCGGGTTTGCTGTGGCCGGCACGCATAACAAATATAGAACAGTGAGACTGACTTCAATGCCGGGAAAAATAGTGGAAACTATTCTAAAGATCAAAATCACAGAGCATATAGAAAGACATGGTTTAATGGAACAAGTCAGCATGAATTTACCCAAGGGAAGTCTTGCCTCACAAATCTGCTTCATTTTTTTGAAGGGGTTAATAAGCATGTGGATAAAGGTGAACCGGTAGATGTAGTGTATTTGGATTTTCAAAAGGCATTTGACAAAGTCCCTCATGAGAGGCTTCTAAGAAAACTAAAAAGTCATTGGATAGGAGGCGATGTCCTTTCATGGATTACAAACTGGTTAAAAGACAGGAAACAGAGAGTAGGATTAAATGGTCAATTTTCTCAGTGGAAAAGGGTAAACAGTGGAGTCCCTCAGGGATCTGTACTTGGACCAGTGGATCTGTACTTGGACCAGTGCTTTTCAATATATTTATAAATAATCTAGAAAAGAATATGACAAGTGATGTAATCAAATTTGCAGATGATACAAAATTGTTCAGAGTAGTTAAATCACAAGCAGATTGTGATAAATTGCAGGAGGACCTTGCGAGACTGGAAGATTGGGCATCCAAATGGCAGATGAAATTTAATGTGGACAAGTGCAAGGTGATGCATACAAGGGAAAAATAACCCATGCTCTAGTTACACAATGTTAGATTTCATATTAGGAGCTACCACCCAGGAAAAAGATCTAGACATCTTAGTGGATAATACATTGAAATAGTCGGCTCAGTGTGCTGCGGAAGTCAAAAAAGCAAACAGAATGTTAGGAAGGGAATGGTGAATAAAACAGAAAATGTCATAATGCCTCTGTATCGCTCCATGATGAGACCACACCTTGAATACTGTGTACTATTCTGGTCACCACATCTCAAAAAAGATATAAGTTGCAGTGGAAAAGGTACAGATTAGGGCGACCCAAATGATAAAGGGGATGGAACAGCTTCCCTATGAGGAAAGGCTAAAGAGGTTAGGGCTGTCCAGTTTGGAGAAGAGATGGCTGAGGGGGGATATGATAGAGGTCTTTAAAATCATGAAAGGTCTAGAATGGGTAAATGTGAATTGGTTATTTACTCTTTTGGAAAGTAAGACTAGGGGCAAGTTAGCAAGTAGCACATTTAAAACTAATCGGAGAAAATTCTTTTTCACTCAATACACAATTAAGCTCTGGAATTTGTTGCAAGAGGCTGTGGTTAGAGTAGTTGGTGTAGCTGGGTTTAAAAAAGGTTTGGATAAGTTCTTGGAGGAGATGTCAATTAACTGCCATTAATCAAGCTGACTTAGGGAATAGCCACTGCTATTACTGACATCAGCAGCATGGGATATACTTAGTGTTGGGAGCTTGCCAGGTACTTATAACCTGGACTGGCCACTGTTGGAAACAGGATGCTGGGCTTGATAGACCCTTGGTCTGATCCAGTATGGCAATTTCTTATGCTCTTATGTTCTGTGGCCAACAAGGATCCTGCTGTACATGTTTCCTCCATAGCCTTTTGTGGGGCAAGTCTTACGGCGCATAGAGCATCATCCAGGAAGGGTGGTGATGGTGGCACCAGAGTGGCAGAGGTGGCTGTGGTTTGCTGATCTGATCCATCTCGCTGTGGATGGGCCCATCATGTTGGCTCATCTACAAAGCTTGCTCAGACAAGGACCTATCTTCTCAGATCGGGGGAATGCTTGTCTCGTGGCTTGGCTTAGAGAGGAACATTTAAGATCAAAAGGGTATTCGGAGCCATTTATCACGACGTTGCTTCAGGCTTGGAGACCTGCCATGTCGCTAGCTTATGTCACAGTGTGGAGAGTGTTTGTGTCCTGATGTGTTGAAAAAGGCCTGGATGTGTTAAGGGTAGAGGTTCCGCACATCCTGGCCTTTGTACAACAAGGCTTAACTAAGGGTCTCGCCTATAATTCGCTTTAAGTACTAGTGGCAGCCTTGGGATGCTTTAGGGGAAAGTTTCAAGCAAGGCCATTGTCATCTCACCCAGATATCATACAATTTCTCAAGGGAGTCAAGCATCTGCAACTTCCAGTCCAGAGGATGTGTCCTTCTTGGAACTTAAACTTGGTGTTGTAATGTCTGTATAGTCCTCTATTTGCAGAGGGCATCTTTGAAGGACCTTACTTTAAAAGAGGTGTTTCTAATAGCGATTAGTTCGGCCAGAAGGATTTCGGAGCTTCAGGCTTTGTCCTGTAGAGAACTGTTTCTGCAGGTTTCAGATTCTGGTGTGCCTTTGCGGACGGTACTCTCATTTTTGCTGAAGGTTGTGTCAGCTTTCCATCTCAACCAAACGGTAGATCTTCTGGCGTGGCCGAGTTGGGCTGGGGAGGAACAGCAGGCGAGGGAACTGCACTTCTTGGATGTTTGTTGGTTTCTGTTGCGATATCTTAAAGTCATTAATGGCTTCTGATGGTGAGATCATCTCTTTGTTTTATTCGGAGGTGAAAAGAAAAGAACTAAAGCTTCTAAAGTCACTATAGCGCGTTCGTTGAAGTAAACTATTTTTTCAACCTATCTCTGTAAAGGTTGGACTGTCCCAGAGGGATTGTGGGTGCATTTGACTACAGCACAAGCCACCTACTGGGCAGCGTGTCAGTTGGTGTCGCCACAGGAGATTTTTAGAGCGGTCACTTGGTCGTCTCTTCACACTTTCACCAAACATTACCGCTTAGATGTGCAGGTGCCAGAGGAGGCGAGTTTTGGTGAGAGTGTCCTGCGAGCGGGTCTTTCGGGTTCTCGCCCAGTGTAGGGGAGCTTGGGTACATCCCACTTCTCTGGACTGATCTGGGGTATGAACAGGCAAGGAAAATTGGTTCTTACCTGCTAATTTTTGTTCCTGAAATACCACAGATCAGTCCAGAGATCCATCTCTTGGTTTCCGAAAGACTATATGTTTGGAGTTGGTTCCTTAGCGCAGAGATTAGTTTGTATATAGAAGGAGGTTTTTTCTGCGCACTTGGATGTAAGGATTCCTGTTCAGGGGGCACCAAGCTGAGTTTCTACGTTCATCCTAGGGTGGAAAGATGTTTGTTTTCTTGAGTTCATTGTTGCTTCTACATTGGCTTGGGTACAGTTCAATACTGAGGGACTGCAGGTGGCACTAGGTTAAGTAGCAGTGCCTGAAAAGCTTTTAGTTCTCTGCCTCCATCTGCTGGTAGGGATGCAAAACCCACTTGTCTGGACTGATCTGTGGTATTTCAGGAACAAAAATTAGTAGGTAAAAAACAAATTTTCCTTTTTAATTCCTTAAACTAATGGTTTGCTATTGTATCGTGAGTACACACAAACCCAAAACTGTAAGTAAAGAGCAAACCCAAACTGTAAGTAAAGAGCAATTTTAACATGCATAAAATAATGATTTATGTAAACAAAAAATGTTTTCAGTGCAGAAACCATTTTTTTGTGTGCACATAAAATGCCGACTACAGGTCCCGGCATTGGAATTGCTGCTTCCACCCACAGACTAACATTAGCCTTGGAAACTTTACTCCAGCTTGGAATAGGAGTTAAGTTTCCAATGGTAAGAAAACACAAGATAAGCCAGGCATCTCTCTGCATTGAGAGGCAATAGCTAATGCCTTCATTAGCATGGGATTTGTATGAGGGCTAATCTGTACATATGTACACAAAACTCTTTGCTGCAGTTAAACTGTGCGCTGGGCTGAGCACACCTTATTACATCAGCCTCACAGTGAGAGATCCAGTACGGCACGAGAAGGGGAGACACAGAACACCCCATCCTGATCTGCAATACTGCCATATTTGCTGATTTTGATTGAAAACCGCTTTGATTATTAAGTGAAAGGCAGTACATTAAGATCAATAAACTAAACTAACCACTCCCTATATTGGGGTGTCTAGGAGACCCAATATAGTATGATCAATAGGAGACCTTGGCCCAGGGAGGAATTTTTTACTGGGATAAGTGGAAGAGTCTATCAAATTCAGATTCCAATAACTTTATTGGCATGAAAATTGTACATGAATTGGCAAAGCAAATACATAACGAAGGTAATTATCAAACAGCCTACACCATAGTAAAGTCTGCATACACATTATACCCGTGGACTTTACTGAGGATTTTCAAAGCAAATGTATGCGCATGTAAGCTCGCTTAAAAAATCCTCGGGTAATTGGCCAAGTATGTGCATGCATTCACTTGTGTGAAGTTACACCTCTTTTTCGAAGGGTAGAACTCGCACGTGTGCATTACCAGAATTTTTAAAATCAAAAAGTAGGCATGCAATTGCTGACTCTGCCACCCCACCCCCAGAATGCCTCTCTTTAGTGTGTGCAAAAGTTAAATGCAAAACCGGCCTGTATGCATATTATTAATGTTACTTCAGTGGTGGACCCTTGGCCCAAGGTGGGGTTGACGCTACCTGTAGGACAAGCCCCACGGGTCCCTACCATTGGGAGGCGGAGCAGACTAGGAGACGGAGGCCGAGAGGAGCTTCGCCAATACTAGCGCATGTTCCCCGCAAGTTGAGCCCTTGTGTGCCGGGGCCGGCTGGTCTTAGGCAGGCCTCCATCAGACGATTCCCAGTTGATGTTGTAGCAGGAAGCCAAGGACCAGCAGAGGTATCGGAGGGACCGAAGCAGGTCCGGACAAGGCAGGGATCCAGAGACCCGGGTGCCGCAGATGGGCCAGGAGCAAGAATGGGTGATGCCCGGGTAGTAGAAGGCCGAAGCCTGAGAAGGCCAAATCCAGGGAGATACCGAAGATGTAGTTGAGAACAGGCTGGCATCAGGGCAGGCAGCAGAGCTAGTCAAGGAGAAGTATCCAATAAGCGAGGGTCAAAGCTAGAGATCAATCCTGAGCGTGGTCCAAACATAGCAAGGGTCAAAGCCAGAAGTCAGTCCTGAGCGTGGTCCAAACATAGCAAGGGTCAAAACCAGGGGTCAGTCCTGAGCGTGGTCCAAATGTAGCAAGGGTCAAAGCCAGGGGTCAGTCCTGAGCGTGGTCCAAACGTAGCAAGGGTCAAAGCCAGAGGTCAGACCAAGCAGGGCTAGGAAGGGACCAGGAACCAGGAACGAAGTCAGGAACAGGGACCAGGAATGAAGTCAGGAACAGGAACGAAGTCAGGAACTGGAACAAGCAATGAGCACACGAAAAGCGTGAAGATCTGTTGTCAAGGCAAGGATCGGCAGGCCCTGCCTTAAGTAGCAGGCCTGGTGATGTCATCATCCAGGGTTGCGGGCTAGTTTCCTGCCGCGGCCCCTTTAAAGGTCGGCAAGGCGCGTGTGCCTAGAGGGAAGCAAGATGCTGGACAGTAGTATCTCCCCGCGGCACATGTGGGGAGACCCGCCGAGAACTGGGGAGGACCGCAGAGAAGCCAGGAACGGCCAAGGAGGCAACGGGTGCTCGGGAGCTTAGGCAACTGCCTACAGCCGCGAGAGAGGATGGGCCAGGTCTGGGAGCTGGGCGCCAGAGGTAAGTAGGCCTGGTTGCGGGCCTGCTGTGGACAGGACACACAACAGTACCCCCCCCCCCCTTTACGCCCCCCTCTTGGAGGCCTGGGTTTCCCAGGATGGGTACGATGGAATCGGAGGAGGAGTCCCTTGTCCAGAATGTTTCTTACAGGCTCCCAGGAATTCTCCTCGGGACCATAGCTTTCCCAGGAGAGAAGGTACTCCCAGCGGCAGCCTCTTCTACAGCCATCGAGGAATTCACACACTTGATACGTGGTATTGGTTTCAGTCGTAACCTGGGAAGGCACAAGAGTTCTGTGTGAGTGCCAGAAGAGTATCACCGGTTTGAGCAAGGAAACATGAAAGGAGTTGTGTATTCCTAGAGTTGGTGGTAGACGGAGTTGATACGTGACTGGCCCAGTACGCCGGGGTAACTGGAAATGGGCCAATGAATCTTGGCGCAAACTTCTGTGAAGGAAGCTTGAGTCGAATATAGTGGGTGCTTAACCAGACCTTTTGGCCTGGCTGGAACTCTGGAGCTGGTCGACGATGAGCATCCGTGAAATTTTTGGCTCGTGCCACGGGCTGGCACAGACGAAGATTGGTCTGGGCCCAAAGCGCTTGGAGAGTGTCTTCTGTGGCCTGAGCTGCCGGCAAGGGTACCGAGAGAGGAATCAGTAACGGGAGCCGGGGTTGTCTGCCATACACAATGGAGAATGGGAAGACTCCGGTAGCTGCTGCAATGTGGGAGTTATGGGAGAATTTCGCCTACGGAAGTAATTCTGCCCAGATGTCTTGTTGGTCATTGGAGTAGGTGCGGAGGAAACCCTTGAGTGAGCGGTTAATCCTTTCAGCCTGGCCATTGGCCTGAGGATGGTATGCTGTAGTCAAGCTGATGGTGATTCCAAATTTCCTGCACAGGGCACGCCAATAGCGGGTGACGAACTGAGGGCCTCTATCTGAGGCTATATCTGTGGGCAGGCCATGCAAGCAAAAAACATGCAGGAAGAAGAGACGTGCTAGCTCCGGGGCCAATAGTAAGGCAGGCAAAGGAACAAAATGAGCCATTTTGGAGAATCGGTCCACGATGACCCAGATGACTGTATTCCCCTTGGAAGGTGGGAGGTCCACCACAAAGTCTGTGGATAACTGGGTCCACGGCTCTTTGGGTGTAGGTAATGGTTGGAGGAGGCCCTAAGGTCAACCTACTGGTGGCTTCTGCTGGGCACAAGTTGGACAAGAGTCCACATAGGCACGGGTATCAGAAGACATGGTGGGCCACCAGTAGTAGCGTTGGAGGAGTGACAGAGTTTGGGCGTGACCCGGATGACCGGCTAATTTGGAGTTGTGCACCCAACACAAGACCTTCTCTCAGAGCCGACGAGGTACTACAGTCTTCGCGGCTGGAACTGTGATGATGGCAGACAGACAGATACAAGCAGGATATATGACGTGACATGGCTCATCTTGGACGTCATCAGGTTCGAAGGAGCGGGATAAAGCATCCACTCAGAGGTTCTTCTCTGCCGGACAATAGCGGAGCTCGAAATTAAACCGGGAGAAGAATAATGTCCAGTGGGCCTGGTGAGTGTTGAGACACTGGGCATGTCTGAGGTGCTCGAGGTTTTTATGATCAGTAAAGATCGTGAACTTAGACTGAGCATCCTCCAACCAGGGACACCACTCTTCGAGGGCGAGCTTGATAGCAAGCAACTCTCTATCCCCTGTGCTGTAGTTTTGTTCAGCAGGGGAGAACTTGTGGGAGTAGAATGAGCATGGATGGGTCGAGTGCTGACTCAGAACCGCCCCAGCCCCTATGGCAGAGGCGTCCACTTCCACAATGAAGGGGCAGTTCGGATCCGGATGGGGCAAGCAAGGGCCTGAAAGGAAGGCATTCTTGAGGTCCTGGAAGGCAGCAAGGGCTTCAGGAGACCAGTTTTGGTGTCGCTGCCTTTACGAGTCATGGCCGTGAGGGGCGCTGCCAATAAGGATTAGTTTGCTATGAAATGGCGATAATAATTAGTAAATCCTAGGAATCTTTGGAGCACCCGAAGGCCCACAGGCCGTGGCCAGTCTTGAATGCCCTTTAATTTGCTGGGGTCCATCGCGAAACCTTGTTGGGAGATGATATAGCCTAGGAAAGGCAAGCTTGATTTTTCAAAAAGGCACTTGTCGAGCTTGGCAAACAAATGGTTCTCTTGCAGGCGTCGGAGCACCATGCGGACGTCGGCATGGTGAGTGGTCAGGTCTTTTGAGAAGATGAGGATGTTGTCTAAATACGTGACGACTTTAGTATACATGAGGTCACAGAAGATTTAATGTATCATGCGTTGGAATACCGCAGGGGCATTACAAAGTCCAAATGGCATTACGCGATATTCGTAATGTCAATCCCTGGTATTGAATGCTGTTTTCCAGACATCTTCAGGGCGTATGCGGACCAGATTATAGGCACCTCGCAGATCCAACTTCATAAAAATGGTGACACCCTGGAGATGATCAAACAGCTCTGTGATTAACAGCAGAGGGTATCTGTCCTTGCGAGTAATAGCATTTAAGCCGCAGTAATCAATACACGGTCTCAACGACTCATCATTCTTCGTGACGAAGAAAAAGCCCGCGCCCACAGGAGAAGTAGAGGGGCGGATGAACCCCTTGGCCAGATTCTCTTGGATATACTCTGACATTGCTCGGGTTTTGGGCACAGATAGCGGGTAGGTCCTACCCCTAGGAGGCATAGTGCCGGGTAGCTCGATGGGACATTCGAACTTGCAAAGAGGCGGAAGGATGTCTGCCTTCTGCTTAAAGAACACATCCTTGAAGCCAGCATATGGAGGCAGAAGGCCAGAAGCAATCACCGTGAGGGGAATCGCGAGAGGAGATGCCATGTCTGATGACAGGCGGGATTCCATTTGGCGAGCTGTTAGGTTCCCCAGTCAATCTGGGGGGAGTGGCGCTGGAGCCACAGCAATCCCAAGACCATTGGATGAATGGATTTCTCCAGAACAAAGAGCTCAACCTCCTCTTCGTGTAGAGCTCCAGTGAGGAGACGGACAGGTTCCGTCACTTGGGAAATCCTACCGGGTAGTGGTTTGCTGTGAATGGAGGTAATACGTAGCAGTGTCTTGATGGTGCGAGTGGAAATGCCCAGGTGGTGCACCAGGTCCTTGATGATGAAATTCCCACCTGCTCCTGAGTCGATCAGAGTCAAGGCTGGGAAAGAACGAGAGTCCCAGATCAGGGTGACTGGTAGTGTCAATTGAGGAGCCAGAGAAATAGCGCCCAAGTTCAGGACCCCAGCAGAACTTAGGCCCAGGAGTTTCCCAGACCGACGGGACAGGACAGGAGGCGGTGAACCAAAGCCTCGCAGTACAGACCCAGACCCGAATGCATCCATCTGAGGCATTCCGCCGGAGACAAGCGCCCTCGGCCCAGTTGCATAGGTTCTTCCGTTTTGGTAGATGGCAGGATTCTTCTGGAGGCGGAGCCTGCTGCTGGTGGAGAATGGGAAAGCTCCGCATTGGGATGTTGGGGCGTCTGAACCTCTCGGTGATGCTACTGGAGACAGTGGTCAATGCAGCCTGCCAGATCAATAAGGTCCTCGAGAGAAACAGGTAGCTCACGAGCTGCAAGCTCATCTTTAAGTTGGGATGATAATCCGTCCAAATAAATGGCTCGGAGGCAATCCTCTTGCCAAGCCAATTCTGTGGCAAGGGTCTGAAACTTGATAGTATAATCGTTGAAAAGCTCGTTGACCTTGCTGCAAGCATAGGAGATTGGAACTAGCTACAGCCTGCCTCCCCGGGTCATCGAATGTCCGACAAAAGACGGTCACGAAATGTGACAGCTCTTGGAGGAGGGAGTCCGAATGTTCCCACAAGGGAGAAGCCCACGCCAGCGCCTTGCCTTCCAAATGAGAAAGAATGAAAATTACCTTTGTGAGCTCATCCTAGAAGGTGGAAGGCTGCAGAGCGAACTGCATCTAGCACTGGTTGATAAACCTTCTGCAGAGTTTGGGATCCCCATTAAAATGGGGTGGAGCAGGTAGGGCCAACAGAGCCCTGGAGGGCGAGGGTGAAGGCTGAGGGCTGGCCGATGTGGACGTATGTGCTGAAGGACCAGCGTGGGTATCTAGCCGGACATGGAGGTGCTCGACGGGGGAAGCCAGCATCTCTAGGAACTGCTACTTTTTCTGGATCTTCAGAGCCAAGCCTGGAATGGCCTGGAGGGTGGAAAGCTCCGCTGAGTTCATGGCCTTGGCAACCTGATGCATCGGAGGTGGACCCTTGGCCCGAGGTGCGGTTGACACTACCCACAGGGCAAGCCCCACGGGTCCCCACCTGTTGGGAGGCGGAGCAGACTAGGAGACGGAGGCCAACAAGAGCTTTGCCAATACCAGCCCACGTTCCCCGCAGGTTGAGCCCTTGGGTGCCGGGGCTGGTTAGTCTTAGTCAGGCCTCCGTCAGATGATTCCCAGTTGATGTTGTAGCAGGAAGCCAGGGACCAGCAGAGGTATCCGAGGGACCGAAGCAGGTCCGGACAAGGCAGGGATCCAGAGACCCAGGCGCTGCAGACGGGCCAGGAGCAAGAACAGGTGACGCCTGGGTAGTAAATGGACGAAGCCTGAGAAGGCCAAGTCCAGGGAGATACCAAAGACATAGATGAGAACAGGCTGGTGTCAGGGCAGGCGGCAGAACTAGTCAAGGAGCAGAGTCCAACAAGCGAGGATCAAAGCCAGGGGGTCAGTCCTGAGAGTGGTCCAACGTAGCAAGGGTCAAAGCCAGAGGTCAGTCCAAGAAGGGCTAGGAAGGGACCAGGAATGGAGTCAGGAACACGAACCAGGAATGAAGTCAGGAACAGGGACCAGGAACAAAGTCAGGAACTGGAACAAGCAACGAGCACACGACAAGTATGGAGACCTGTTACCAAGACAAGGAACTAGTGGCAGGCCCTACCTTAAGTGGCAGGGCCAAATGATATTATCATCCGGGGCTGCGGGCTAGTTTCCCGCCGCGGTCCCTTTAAAGGTCAGCAAGGTGCGCGCGCGTGCCTAGAGGGAAGCAGGACCCTAGACGGCGGCGACTCTTCGCAGCACACATGGGGAGGTCCGCCGAGAACTGGGGAGGTCCGCAGAGGAACCAGGAATGGCCAAGGAGGCAATGGGTCCTCAAGAGAGTAGGCGACTGCCCACAGCTGCGAGAGAGGACGGGCCAGGTCTTGGAGCTGGGTGCCGGAGGTAAGTAGGCCCGGTCGTGGGCCTGCCGCGGACGGGACACGCAACAATTAAATGCGTGGAACCCAGCTCAATAACCATTTACAACATTACAACTGAGCTTTATGCATGGAAATGGCCTTAAAATTACCCCCACAATGATTAAAATGATGTGGAAAATATGCAAAATAGGAATAACAGTAAAATAAAATTACAGGGTACAGAAAGGACAACAACAAGGAGAAGGCTCAGGATCTGTCTCTGGTCAGATCACATTTCGGGTCTGATGTCAGGTTACAGCATAAGGTCAATATTCAAAACATTTAGAAGGATAACTCACAAGTTATCCTCTAAATGGCAAATTATTCATTTAACTCAAAGTTATCCTTCTAACTTCATGTTATCCATTTAAATGTTTAGTTTTGAATGTTGACCTCACAGTATTTTGCTGCTGTAGCTGCTCTTTCCCCCAGCATAATCCTGAATTTGTCCTCGTTCTTTTGTAGAAAAATCTTTCATTTGCTCTGTCTGATTTGGGAAATGCACATCTGTGGTCTCTTTGTATTTTGCACAGCAGAGGGGGAAATGCATTTTTGTTTCTGGTATTGCTTTGCACACAGAATCTGACTTTTGGGATTTCCAGTTCAGCTTTTGTGTGCATCTTTCTATTCTAGTTTGTGGGCACTTATTCTCAATTATCTGTCTGTGCTTTGCATGTGTGACGGAGGTAAGGTATACTGCTAGTGGGATCTGCAGCAGTCCAGCTTGTGCTGTTTTCCAATCTGCACCTCCCAGTGGGAAGTGTATTGGTGTTCTAGGGTGTGTTGCAATATTTGCAGTGCTGCCTTTTTGTAGGTCGTGTTGTAATCATTTGAATGTTGGGTGTTAGTGCAGATACGGCATGGCAGGTATATACTGTATGTGTTAAGGGTGTTTTTTTCAAGGGATGGTTTACTTCACAGAGTGCCTGGTAGTAGAGGGAGTTTTGTGTCACTGTTACTTTGGTGACACCAGAATCTGAACATTCTTCTTTTGTACAGTGAATAGTAGGGGAAGATTTTAAATTCTGCCCTGCACCCATTAAGGGTGTTTCTGTGGATGCAGTGTCTGTCACCACTAGTACTTGTAGAGTGTTTGTACAGTAGCACTTGTAGAGGTGAGAAGATACACAGGACTCACCTGAATAGCAGCAATACAGCCTGTGGGAAGGTTTGAAAGTTGTTGTTTCGATTGATCTGGGTCCCATCCTGCATCGCAATTTTACCAAAGATCTGACAAGAAGCAGAAAGCATCAAGAACATGTGTATCAGTGACATCGTCAAATAGAAAAGATATCCCTGTCAACAGATCCTTGCCCTCACTCTCTAACCCCACACACTTTTCCCAATAGCCAATGCCCACTATTCTGTATTCAAGGGCACCTCCCCAACAGATAGCCCCACCTACTCTGTAACCCAGGACACTCCCATTCTATAACTAAGGAGCCCCAACAAGAGCCAGACTCACCCACTCTAACTAACCCCAGCCAATAACCAACCCCCACCCACTCTACCCAAGGACACTCCCAACAGCCAACATCTTCCACTTTGTAACCAAGGACACCCTCAACAACCAACACCCATTTTGTAATCATGGACTCCCAGGAACAGCCAGAATCAGCCACATTGTAACAAAAAGTCAGCCCAGCCTATTCTGTATCCAAGGATACTCCCAACAGTCAGCCCCGTGCACTCTTTAAATCAGAGCCTCACCCAGCACTGCACACTGTATCACAAGGAGCACCTAGCAAGCAACAGGCAACCAACCTGTCTACTCCAGGTACTACTTAGGCCAATTTTCACAAGATTTAGGCTCCTAAACTGAAAATTTAGTAGGGTTGAGACCTAAATTTAGACTCCCAGTTTTTCTAGGCTCCCAAATCTAGGGCCCTAAAAAGTGGGTGGCTTCAGGGGCAGCGATAAGGCTGGGAAATATAAGGGCCGATGCAAAAAATCAACACGGAAAATGGGTTCTCGGTGTTGAGTGCCCATTTTCCTATCATGTGCCCAGCACCTCTCCTAGGCCCAAGATTGAATATTTAAATGAGGGGTTGCACTGCCATGGAGGCGCTAGGGCCAAATGTGCGCTCCTAGCGCCTGCTTGGCAGTGGGCGCCCAGGAGAGGTGGCTGTCAGTGGGTTAGGAAAAGGGACGCTCAATTTTACAAGCGTCTGTTTTCCTAACCTGTGCACAGCCACGGGTTAGGAAAATGGAACTCGTTAATTGAGCGTCCCTTTTCCTAACCTGACCGCTGACACTTTTTTTTTTTTTTTAAACCTTTTGTTTCCTCCGACTTAATATCCCATCCCTTCTTGGTCAGCATCCCTCACACTCCCTCTCTGTTCCATCTTCATCTTCCCAGCATCCCCAGCCTCCTTTCCTCCACCCTTCACTGGGTGAAGAGATCTTTAGCAGCATCACTACCAGACTCAGCAGGGGAAGATAAAGTTTGCCTCCCATCAAAGAAGAGAAGGAAGTGAGAGCAGCCTCTCATCAGGCCCAATGTAAGAGAAGTCAACCAATTCCCACCAGGGCTGATAAGGAATCAGCCATCTACTGACCCTGTGACACACCTCCCAGGACCTCGCGACACACCTGGCAGAGAATATTGACTTCCTAGTGCCTCATTTAGGAACCCAATCTTAGTAAAAAGGTTTAGGAGTTAGTTTTCAAACAGACTCCTAATGTTTGAAGTAAGGCTCCTAAATTGACCTTTTTGAAAATTTAATAAAGCTGAGACCTAAATTTAGGCTCCCAGTTTCACTAAGCTATAAAATTTAGGGCCTTAAACCGTGTGTAGCTACAGGGGCTGTGCTTGGGCAGGGAAACAGTTTAGTACTGATTTTCAGAACTAGGCACCTAACTTATGGGATCATTTTCAAAAGAATTTACACACATAAAACTGGGTTTTACACGTGTAAATGCACTTTAACCATATAAGTTGGCTTTTGAAAATTGCTACAATGTATGCCATTGAATTGCCCATAGGATATTTTCATGTAAGTGCACAATTGGGTAGATTTTCAAACCGCGCGATTTGGCGTACTTTTGCTGGCGCATCAGGCGCAAGCAAAAGTACGCGGGATTTTAGTAGATACGCGCGTAGCCGCGCGTATCCGCTAAAATCCTGGATCGGCGCGCGCAAGGCTATCAATTCCGTATAGCCGGCACGTGCCGAGCCGCGCAGCCTACCCCCGTTCCCTCCGAGGCCGCTCCGAAATCGGAGTGGCCTCGGAGGGAACTTTCTTTTGCCCTCCCCTCACCTTCCCCTCTCTTCCCCTACTTAACCCACCCGCCCGGCCCTGTCTAAACCCCCCCCCTTACCTTTGTTGGGGGATTTACGCCTCCCGGAGGGAGACGTAAATCCCCGCGCGCCAGCAGGCCGCTAGCGCACCGGGATGCGACCTGGGGGCGGGCCCGGAGGGCGCGGCCACGCCCCTGGACCGCCCCGGGCCGTAGCCATGCCCCCGGGCCCGCCCCCAGAACGCTCCCGACACGCCCCGAAAACGCCGCGCGGTTCGGGCCCGCCCCCCCGACACACCCCCTCAGAAAACCCCGGGACTTACGCGAGTCCCGGGGCTCTGCGCGCACCGGTAGGCCTATGTAAAATAGGCCTACCGGCGAGCAGGGCTCTTAAAATCCACCCCTTTATGTGTGGAAATTACTTTTGAAAATTGCTATGACAGTACGTTACATTTACATATGTAGCTCCTTTGAAAATTACCTCCTTGGGATCCTGAATCTAGACAAATGAATACCGGGCCTAATGTGTCTTACCTTATCTTCACTGGCAGCGATAAGGCAAGACAAGTTATCGCCGCCAGTAGCGCACCCAATAGCACCAACTTTCTCGGTGGCGCTATTGGGTGCGAAAGCCGGCAACGAGAACATCGCGGTGGTGTGATTGCTGCCGGCTTTTGCAGGCCCGCCCCCGTTACCGCCGGGATTCACCATTCTCTGTGAGAATGGAAAATCCCGCCCTTAGAATCTAACATAGGAGCCTGCATTTTGGAAATTAGCATTTTTGGAATATCAGCCTCAAAAGGGCCAATTTAGGAGCCTGACCACAAAAGTTAGGACAATTGTAATAAAAAGAACCTTTTGTCCCCTTTGCAGTTAAATACAAGTGAAAGGAAAAGCACACAAGTATATATATTGGAAGTCAAAAAAATTTAAATTATAATTTCATTCAAGAGACCTTCTCATTTAAAAGTGGTAAGTATTCATACATTAATCACTAAAATGCGCTACCGCTCCCAATTTTTAATCATAGGTCACAACAGTTCATCACAAAATTGCAGGAAAAATTATTTTTGTCTCTTTTAAATGCATATAAAAGTCTTCAAATAAGTGACACATCTTATTAGAAGTCAGTTGAGAAAACGTTCATATGGCCGCCAACCCAGTCCGTTGAAAAAATGCTCATGTACTGTTTGTTCAGTTAGTATAGCTGTGTTTAAAAAAGAATTGGATAAGGTCTTGGAGGAGAAGTCCATTACCTGCTATTAATTAAGTTGACTTAGAAAACAGCCACTGCTATTACTAGCAATGGTAACATGGAATAGACTTAGTTTTTGGGTACTTGCCAGGTTCTTATGACCTGGATTGGCCACTGTTGGAAACAGGGTGCTGGGCTTGATGGACCCTTGGTCTGACCCAGTATGGCACGTTCTTATGTTCTTATGTAAACACTTTGAAGACTGGCCCCATGTGAATTTTCAGCTGAAAACTTAGGAGCTTAAATTTAGGATCTCAGCTTTTTTTGAATATGGGCCTCACTGCCATTCTATCTTTCTCTCACAGATACAGGTGTTTGCATAACTTCAGGTGTTGCTGTTTTACTCTCTTACCTGCATCCCGATGACAGCGTAAATGAAGAAGATCATAGCAATAAGGAGCGCTACATAGGGGAGAGCCTAAAAGAAGAAAAAGGGAAGCTGAGAAGGATGAGAGTAGAGCAGGCAAGAGAGCAGGGTGAGAGAAGGAGTGAGATCAAGAAAACCAGAAGCTTGCAGCTTATTTTTTTCTTAGTGTAGGCAAAACAAATTTGTTTACTCTAAACAACAGGCTGTAGGCAGCCAATCCCACAGCAAAGGATTTCTCACGCCCTCTGTCTCGGAGAAATGTGTGTGAAAGGCTGCTCTCTCACTCACATATGCTGTCTGAGAGCAGATCCAGTTCCCTTTTTGCACTTTCCCCTGTCATCACACACACACACACACACCTTTGCTGCTGTCCCCCTTAGTGCACACTTTCTTCATACTACGCACACCTCTCTCCTGTCCTCCTGCCTGCACATTTCCCTTACTGCGTGCACCTGTATTCCTGCCTTCACTCCCCATCACTGCATTCTCTATTCTCTCAGTGGTGAGCTCATGTCCTCCCATTGCAGTCTCTATCACTACATATACATTTACTCCTGTCCTCATACCTGGGAACGTTTGAGCTGAGTTGAGATTGCTGTTGATTAGCCGAGGATGGGGGGAAGGGGAGGGAATAAAATAATATTTATCCGCTTGTTCTCTTCCACCGCCCCCCCAACTAATCCACACATGCAAAGAAGGTCACGCATAGGCAATCCTATGCAGATATTTTATTGCGGCCAACCGAGAAGGTGGTCAGCCACAATAAAATAACGCCTCTTGGAAAAGGCTTAAATGTAAGGCAGGATGCCCAGGACCTTAATGTGGGTCCCAAGGCTCATGCCTCACATTTAAAGAGGCGGCAAAACAAAACAAAAAAAATTGTGGCAAAGAGGAGAGGTTGAGTGTGGGCTAAGTGCTGGGTCTGATGCCCAGATCTTACCCCAGTCAAATGACTGGGGCACAGTCAGGTTGGCGCCATTTTGGAAAATGGCACCAGCCCCGACGCAGGAGCCAAGCCTTCATTTGAAGGTTCGGGGGCGTTGGGAGGTGGCAGGGCTGTTGCCCATATACTGTATCTGGACTCCTAGGACCCCATTACTTTGCTGGATGGTACCCAGCCACCAACAAGCTGCTAGCACCAATCCAGTTGATTTTTGGGATGTTGTGGCCTGCTGTTTTCAAAAGGTCATGCATTCCTTATCTGCCCCTTGTTTTCTCCCTATCACTCACCTTTGCTCCTTTCCCTCATCACTGCATCCTCTCCCGTCATTATACACGGCTGTGCTCCCGTTCTCTCTCATTATACTCACTTGAAAAGATTTAATAAAGGTCCACAGCAAAGTCCGTATTCCTTCTCCTTTACTGAGCAGTTTGACCAATCGCATCACGCGGAAAAGTCGGAAGAATGTGATTGAGATGCGTGAGCTGTCCTCTGAATTCTGAGTAAGAAAAGCCACAAGGAGTCAGACTGAATAAATAAAGGAAAGACCCTCAGTCTTCCAGCAGCAACAAAGGGAACACTCTTGTAGGGTCTGGGCATACCATAAAGTTGGTGTACTCAAGCCTGGAGAGGAAGAAGGAAAAAGCGGGTTGTTGGTATTTTGGCCTTCTCTGCCAGCCAACAAGCATGCTGAGAGTGTGCCTTGAATGAGACACCTCTCCAGCTCTCAGGCCAGCAGAGTCCTCGGAGTCACCCAGGTATGTCATCTGGGGAGAGGGGAGTGGAAGAGATCAGTAAAGGCACCCAGAACAGAAATTGGTAAATGGACAGAATAGAAATAAATAAATACATAAATAAAGGTAAAAAAAAAAGAGGAAAACATGAGTCACCAGAGGTAATGAGAGGGGAGACTCTCACTCCCAAACAGAAAATAGGAAGAAGAGTCTAGTCCCACAGAGAAAAGGGAGAAGACTCTCCATCTTGCCCTTCTTCTTCACATTGATACACACATTATTGGCTCTAATGAAAAAAAGACAATAATTAATAACAACAAGAAAGAAGATCTGATTACCTCTCCAACATGCCACCCATTCTAGGAGCAAGGAAAACCAGGTATAACGACAACAGGATCACAGTGATGAAGAACATTGTTAATGGTAATGATTGATGAAGATTATAAATGTTGATTGAAAATGGATGAGTGATTGATTAAGAAGAGGATGATGATTGGTGATAGTAATGTTGATTGATGAGGACAGTGATGATTGATGATGATGATGATTCATATTAATGATGATTGTAATTGATGTTGATAAAGATGATGATGATGATGATGATAAGGGTGCACACCAGGATACAGGAGCCACAATGAAAAATAATATTACATTATCATAAAGAGAAAGAAACAACAAGACAAGTCAGAGATATGTAAACACACACAGAAAATGTAAGAAAGACACGCAATCAGACAAACAGAGAGAAAGCGGAGGGTTAGATAGATGTTTGATGACAGAAGTAGAAACATGTCTAAAGATAACTTACATTCACCTCAGTTACTGCTATATCGACCAGACTGCCAACTACAATCAGGGCATCAAAGGTGTTCCAAGCATCGCAAAAGTAATGCTAAAAATAATAAAATAATCTTAGAAATAGAAAGGTACTAAGCCAGGAAACTGTTTCCTGTGAGACATGCTCGGTAGCAGAGTGATGGAGATCTTTCTCCTGTAAGATGGGCCTTTGGGGATGAAGGCTGGAGATCCCTCTGTGAGACAGGCTCTGGGAGTTTTGGGGTTGAGGGAGGGAGATCCTTTCTTTGTGAGACAAACTCTGGGGCTGAACCCTACCTTTGGTTTGAAAGCAATTATTTTCAGCATCATTTCCACAGTAAAGAGGCCAGTGAACACCATGTTCAGGATATCCATGGCATAATTGAATGGTTTTGACTGCTCGTAGTGCTAGAAAGCCAAGAAAAAAAAAAGCAGTGACACTACAAATGCGATATACATGATAAGCCTTCAGGCACTGTATTCATGTGAAACAAGCTTGCACCCAATGCACAACACCTACATGATTCTATCTCACACCCAACACATAGTGCTTATATGATGTGAAAATGCACCCAATACAAAGCACCCATTTGACAACTTCACACCTAATACACAGCACCCATGTGAGGAGATCCCAATAGCTGATACACAGCACCCATGTGATTAGACTCTGTATCTAATATACAGCACCTACTACTACATCTATTCAGCATTTCTAAAGTGCTACTAGACATACACAGCACTGTACAGAAACAAATAAGGGACAGTACCTGCTCTAAGGAGCTTAAAATCTAGTCAAGACAAACCATACATAAGAAGTGCATTTATTGTAAGAGAAGTGGTTAGGATTTAAAATCAGTTTTAAAAAAGGTGAGTTTTTAGACTGGATTTGAATATGGCCAAAGAGGAAGCATTACGCCCTGACCCAAGAAACCTATTCCAGGCATCCAGCACAGAGTGACTTGCTCAGTGAACAAAATTCACAAGAAAGACTAGGGAAGAGAGAAGAGAAGATAGATAATGAGGTGCTAGTGGGTAAGAGAAGCTTGAACTGTATATGGAAGTGTACAGGGAACCAATGTAGTGGCTTGAGAAGATGGGCTAAATGGTCATAGTGACAATGAAGGAAGATAAGTTGTGTAGCCCAATTTTGAATATATTGCAGTGAAGAAAAATGGTTCAGTGGGAGGCCTGCAAAGAGCAAATTTGAGCAATCTATACAGGAGATGAAAAGAGAGGGAAAGGAAAATTGATTCTTACCTGCTAATTTTCGTTCCTATAGTACCACGGATCATTCCAGACTCCTGGGTTTATGCGTCCGTGCTAGCAGTTGGAGACAGAGAAAGTTTAACGGACACTGCTTGATAAGCACTGGTGCCACCTGCAGTTCCTCAGTATTGATATGTACCCAAGCACAAAAACTAACTTGCAAAACCTTGTAAAACTTGCAAAAACTTAAAAAAAACCCTTGAAAACACCTGTTAAAGCTCTGAAGAAAAATCTGCATAGCAAAAAGAGCACAGTTGAGCAGAAGCCTCTCCACCTCCATCAAGCAGGCGGGCTCTGGAATAATCCATGGTATTACAGGGACGAAAATTAGAAGGTAAGAACCAATTTTCCTTTCCCTGTACATACCCGGATTATTTCAGACTCCTGCAAAGCCCCCTAGTAGGGGTGGGACCTGGAGAGTCCCGCTCACAAAACACTCTTGCGGAAAGAATGAGTTTCCAGATGCTGGATGTCTAGGCGATAATGTCTCGAAAAAATATGCAGCAACTTCCATGTAGCCGCCCGACAAATCTCTTGTGGCAACACCAACTGAGCCTCCGCCCACGAGGTTGCTTGCAATCGAGTAGAATGAGCCCGTAAACTGTCTGGCAGCTGGCAGCCCTTAAGAATATAGGCTGACCCAATAGCCTCCTTGAGCCACCTCGCAATAGTAGCTTTGGAAGCCTGGAGCCCTTTCTTTGCACCACTCCACGAAACAGAAAGGTGATCAGATCTCCGAAAGGCATTGGTCACCTCCAGATATCTAACAGATCGATACTCTAAGGCCGCGGTAGAAACAGTGCGGCAGTGTCAGGCGCACCCTCGTTCCCCGCACGCACAGTTCTCTTCACCTACCGCTCGATACTCTCTTCAAATTGCATGCAAATGCATGCCGCGGCTGCGAAGCCTTAGGCAAGCGTTAGGCCCGCGCAACCCATTTTACTGTACAGAGCGCCTATACAGTATCCTGGGTTCGCGGGCCTAACGCTTCACGGCCGCGCTGGTATCTGTCATTTCAAATGTCATTTCAAATGACATTTGAAATGACAGGTACCAGGAAGTGGACAGTTATGTTCCCCGATGCTCGGCAAACTTTCCCCCAGCCCCCGCTCACCTGCCCTGGCCCCGTCCGGTCTCCGGTGCAGCCCCAGTCCTGTCCCCTCCTCCCGAAGCAAAAAAAAAAAACAAACCGAAAAAGTAGCAAGGCTCGGGCCTGCTACGGTAGTCCCTTCTCCCTTCTCCTCTCCTCCCGATTTCGGCGCTCAAGGCGGCCGGGTGGGCGTGCATTCATCCAGGCAGAGGGAGCCGGAGGCCGCTTTCGCCACCGGCTCCCTCTGCCTGGATGAATGCACGGCCCCCGCCGGCAGTGAATGAATGCCCGTGCGATTTTGGCGCTCAAGGCGGCCGGGTGGGCGTGCATTCATCCAGGCAGAGGGAGCCGGCGGCGAAAGCGGCCTCCGGCTCCCTCTGCCTGGATGAATGCACGGCCCCCACCGGCAGTGAATGAATGCCCGTGCGATTTCGGTGCTCAAGGCGTGACGTCACGACGCTTGATGTCACGGCATGTGACTGCCTTGAGCGCCGAAATCGCACGGGCATTCATTCACTGCTGGCGGGGGCCGTGCATGCATCCAGGCAGAGGGAGCCGGAGGCCGCTTTCGCCGCCGGATCCCTCTGCCTGGATGAATGCACGCCCACCCGGCCGCCTTGAGCGCCGAAATCGCACGGGCATTCATTCACTGCCGGCGGGGGCCGTGCATTCATCCAGGCAGAGGGAGCCGGAGGCCGCTTTCGCCGCCGGCTCCCTCTGCCTGGATGAATGCACGCCCACCCGGCCACGGCCTGGATCGAACATGCGCCCACCCGCCCGCCGACTCCCACCGCCGCCTGGATCCAACACGCGCCCACCCACTCGCTGGCTCCCGCCGCCGCCGCCTTCGCCTGGATGAACGGGCGCCCATCCGCCCGGCTCCCGCCGCCGCCTCGATGACCGCACGCCTGGGGGATTCGGAAAGTGACAGGAAAGTGACAGGTATTTATACATATATATAAACAACTTACGCTGCAATGTTTTTTACACTTTACTCCCTTTGGTTTTACCCCCATTTTTTACACTTTATTCCCATTTTAATTTTCGAACACCACACTAACACCACACTAACACCAAGTAGAGGGTAGGCGGTAAACTAACAGGTTAAGGATGCGGCAAAATAGCGGGTTACAAAGGAGATAATCTGAGCGCGCGTCACAGTATCGGAGGGGAATAGCTAATTCCTTCATTATACAGCTAATTCGTTCATTTACATATCATATACATGCTGCGTGCGGAAAGGGTTATGCGTCTGTTTTAAGAAGCGCTAAGGACGCGTGAAACTGGAGACTGTATCGCTGGATCGCCTTACGCGTCCGAATTGTGCGCTCCCAGCACGTTACAGACGGGAAATCTTCAACCGCACGTTACAGTATCGACCTGTAAGTAAGGCCCTCTGAACGTCCAAATGCCTGAGTTACCTCGCATGAGGAAAAGAAGCATCCTAATTGGGAAAAACTGGAAGTTCGACCATCTGATTAACATGAAAAGCTGAGACCACCTTGGGAAGGAAAGATGGAACCGTCCGTAAGGACACCCCCGAATCCAAAATCTTTAGGAACGGGTCCCTACAAGATAAAGTCTGCAACTCTGATATTCTCTGCACCGAACAAATGGCTACCAGGAAAACAACCTTCAAGGTCAAATCCTTAAGAGTCGCGCTACGAAGAGCCTCAAAAGGTGGTTCACACAAAGCTTGACGGACCAGATTAAGATTCCAAGATGTACAGACCTTCCGTACCAGAGGACATAAATTCTTGACCCCTCGAAGAAACCGAACAACATCAGGATGAGAGGACAAAGATTTTCCATCAATCGTCCCTCACAAAGAAGTCAGGGCCGCTACCTGAACTCGGAGAGATTTAAATGCCAAGCCTTTCCCCAAGCCATCTTGCAGGAAGGATAAAATCTGGGACACCGAAGCCCGCAAAGCAGCAACACCTTTGGCCATACACCAAGCCTCAAAATCCTTCAAGACTCGGACGTAAGACAACAAGGTAGACATGCGCCTCGCTTGCAGAAGGGTAGTAATAACCGGCTCTGGGTACCCCCTGCGCCTTAAACGTAGCCTCTCGAAAGCCAAGCCACTAGACAGAAGCGATCTGCTTGATCAAAAAATATAGGACCTTGATGGAGCAGATGAGTGAGGTGACTGAACCGTATCAGACCATCCACGGCCAAGTTGAAGAGATCCGCAAACCACGAGCGATGTGGCCACTCTGGAGCCACCAATAAGACATCCCCTGGGTGTCTCTCTATTCTGCACAAAACCTTGCCCACAAGAGGCCATGGAGGAAACACGTAAAGTAGAATTCCCTGAGACCAAGGAATCACAAGAGTGTTGACTCCCTCGGCTCTATAGTCTCATCTGCGGCTGAAAAATCGTGGGGCTTTTGCATTGTGGCGAGACACCATCAGATCTACATGTGGACAACCCCACTACTCGCAAATGAGCTGCATTGCTGACTCTGACAGTTCCCATTCGCCCAGATCTAGAAGATTGTGACTTAGAAAATCCACCTGGAGATTCTCGTTGCTCGCAATATGAGAGGCTGCTATCTGGGTCAAGTGTGCCTCCACCCAGATCATTAACTCCTGAGCCTCTTGAGTTACCATCCAGCTCTTGGTACTGCCTTGTCGATTGATATAAGCCACGGTCATCACATTGTCCGACAGAATTCTGATTGAATGACCTTGGACCATCGGTAGAAAGGCCAGCAATGCTAATCACACCGCCCTGGTCTCCAAGTGATTGCTAGACCAGGAGTACTTTTCCGGCGACCACACACTGACTGAAGCTGGCAAACTGCCCCCCAACTAGACAGACTGGCATCGGTAGTAACAACAATCCAATTCAGTACCTCTAGAGCGACCCCCCCGAAGAAGGTGAGATGTTTGGAGCCACCAAGAGAGGCACTCTCTCGTAGGAACATCCAGTGATACTGGCTGATGAAAAAGCTCCAACAGCGGATTCCATTGTGCAACAGAGCTTTCTGTAATGGTCTCGTATGCGCAAAAGCCCAGGGAATCAATTTGAGGGTGGAAGCCATGGATCCCAGAACCTGCAAAAAAATACTAACCTCTGGGCACCCACAACGCCAATAGATGGTGGATCTGTGAGTGCAATTTGTTTGCTCTCTCATCTGTCAAGAACACTTTGCCCACGCTCGTGTCAAACCGGGCTCCCAGATACTTGAGACACTGGATCGGATTCAGATGGCTCTTGGCGAAATTCATCACCCAGCCCAGCGATGGAAGAAATTGAATGACCTTCCTGACTGCTGAGTGATAACTGGCCTCCGACTTTGCCCTGATGAGCCAATCATCGAGATAAGGATGTACCAGAACTCCCTCGCGCCGCAAGGTTGCCACCACTACTACCATGATTTTGGTGAAGGTCTGCGGCACCGTGGCTAGGCTGAAAGTAAGGGCCTGAAACTGGAAATGCTGACCGAGAACTATGAACCTCAGATAACGCTGGTGATCCAGACAAATGGGAATATGAAGATATGCCTCCGTTAGATCCAAGGAAGCTAGGAATTCCCGACTGCAAACTGCTGCAATCACCGACCTTAGGGTTTGCATGCAAAATCTTGGGACTTTCAGCACTGCATTTACTCTTTTTAGGTCCAGAATAGGCTGAAAAGTGCCCTCCTTTTTGGGAACCACGAAATAAATGGAATACCACCCGGTGCCCCGTTCTTTGGGGGGGAACCTGCCCCCACAGTTCCTACACCCCGCAACTTGTCCACGGTCTCCTGAACTGCACGTTGCTTTGTCAATGAACCACAAAGTGAGACCAAAAAGAGGTTGTGGATGGGATGAGCAAATTCTAAAGTGTAACCATCTCTTATGATCGAGAGGACCCACTGATCCTGAGTGAGAATGGTCCACTTCTAGTAGAAAAGCACTATATGCCTCCTTAAGAAGGGAACGACAGAGTGGGCTGGCCTCGCCTCATTGGGAGGATTTTGCCCCCGGACCCCCACCTCTGGTCGGGGCTTAAAAGGGCCTCCAAGCTCCCTGAAAATTCTGCATCCAGGACTGACCATGGCCCGCAAACTGCCTCTTCAGGGCTGTTGCCCCCCTCACATATTGAGGCCTTCTGCCTTCATGGAAACGGGCCCAAGACTGAAAGTACTGTTTGGACTTAGGCCTATCCTCTGGCAATTTGTGGACCTTGTTGTCCCCTAACTGTTTTACCAACTACTTGAGGGCCTCTCCAAACAAAAGACGGCCCTTAAACGGAAGGGAACCCAACTGAGATTTGAACGAAACATCCACTGACCAATGCTGCAACAACAATAATCTCCTGGCCGACACCACAGAAGCCATAAGCCGAGAGGAGGCCCACATGAAGTCATATAATGCATCAGTTACATATGCTACTAAAGCCTCCAAGCGCTCCACAAGACCAGCTTGGACCCCTTGCAGCTGCTGAACCCAACACAAGCATGCCCGCTGCATGAAGCTGAAACAAATAGCCGCCCGAAGGCTCAAAGCAGAAACCTCAAATATCCGCTTGAGGTGAATCTCCCAGCTTACAGTCTTGGACATCCTTTAAAGCCGCGACCCCCGCCACCGAAATAGTCGTCTTCTTGGTGACAGCCGATACCGCAGCGTCCACCTTCGGCATAGGGAAGAGCTCTAACGTCTGCTCAGGTAAAGGATAGAGCTTTGACATAGTTCGGCCCACCCATAATCCCACATCTGGAGAACTCCACTCCTGGTCCACCATCCTCTGCATGGACCTATGGTAGGGAAAGGCTGAGGAAGGACCGCGAGTCCCATCCAGAACCGTGTCCGCCCCATCTAGGTCTGAATCTGACCGAGGAAGCTTCAAACCAAGTTCCTCGAGGACCAGTGGAATTAAAGGGGCCAATTCCTCCCAACGAAACAAACGAAGAACCTTGGGATCGTCCCTGGATACTGGCATATCAGCCACATCATCCCCCGGATCTGGATCGGCAGCATCTGAGTCTGCAACATCTGGGTCGTGCACCCCACGATTAGGGGCTGTAACCCCCTTCCAAGGGGAGCCTTGTATCCCCAGGAGTCTTTGAGTGCCCTCCGGAAACCCCTGTCTCACCGTCCGACCGCAGTGGCCCCAGTAAACGCTGCACCCCGGTGGCCAAAGTACCTCGCAACTGAACAGAGCCAGACCCAGCTGCCTGAATGGCTGGGGAGGGAGGAGGAGGGGCCATTCCCACCAGCTGAATGTCTGACCCTTCCTGCTGTGCCAAAAAAGCACGGTGGAGCAGTAAAATAAATTCCAGGGCAAAACCACGGGGAGCAGACCGGTAGGCCCAGCACTCCTGACCGAGCTAAATCCACTGGCAGCACCTCATCCAGGCTCCCCTGCCCCCCTACAGGGCCTAGGTGCACTGGGGAAAGCCACAGGGAGAGTCCTCCAGCACCCCCGAAAGCATTGCCAAGTCTGCCGGGGAACCTATAATGGCCACTGTTCACATGTTGGCCAAGGCCAAAGGCCCGACGCAGGAAACACCGTCCCCGACAGCAACCATATGGGCAGCGGAAGAAGGCCCGACATGCCGGCGTTTCGTGGGTGGAAGGGAAAGAGAAGGCCCCTCACCACCCGATACACACGCCAAGCAGAGAGAGAGACGGCTGAGGCGGGCAGGAACCGTGCCACATGTGTGGCAGGCCTGACCGCAAACCATAGTACGCGGTTAACCACGGAGCACAGCGAGACCGTCCCCCGGAAAACGCCGCCCCGATAACAAAAATGCCGCCCTTGGAGCCCGGGAGAGACTTACTGCCCTGCTGCAGCTGCTTCCTGCTGAAACTGTTTTCTTTTCTTTTTTTTTTTTAATTTTACAAAAAGCTCTCCTAAAGCTGAGGGGAGCTGTCCAGCTTCAGCTGAGCCCGAAAGCTAGGAGAGAGCCCTAAAAACAAAAAACAGCTGCCCCGAGCTGAAAAGCCATCTAGGCGGTCTCATGAAGGGAGGGATCTGGACTACCAGATTTGCCCCTCACAGATGGGAGCCAGAATGAGCTTACAAAAAGGTCACCGACCTCCAGCTCGTCCACCTCAACCAAACAGGGAAGGGTTCCCCAGGGAACCCGACTCCTGGGAGAAATGTTTCTGAGAAAAAGAAACGGAAAAAGAAAAAAAAAAAAGAACACACAAAAAAAATCACCAGAAGCTGCAGATGAATGCACCAACCACCATCTGCTGGAGGCAGAGAAATATTGAGGAACTGCAGGTGGCACTAGTGTTTATCAAGCAGTGTCAGTTAAACTTTCTCTGTCTCCATCTGCTGGCACGGATGCATAAACTCAGGAGTCTGGAATGATCCGGGAACGTACAGGGAATGAGTGATTTTATGGCATGCTCAGAAAGGAAGGGACAGATTTTAGCAATGTTATAGAAGAAACAATACTCTTTAGCAGTGTTTTGGATCTGCATAGAGGAGCGAGAAGCATCAAAGATGACGCCAAGGTTATGGACCAAAGGAACTGTGAGGATGAGAGCACTATCCAAAGAGGGAAAAAGGCTTGGGGGAAAAAACCAAGAAACTCTGTTTTGGCTATGTTAAGTTTAAGGTGGTGGTGGCATTTCCAGTTGGCAATGTCAAACAAGCAGGTTGAAATCTGGGACCGGATTCAAGGTGAAATTTCTAGAATAGCAAAGTAGATCTGGGAGTCATCAGCATAAAAGTAGAACTGAAAGCAGTAGGAGGAGATTATAGCTCTGAAGGAAGAAGTATTGAGAGAAAAGCACCTGGTACACAGCACTCACTTGACAAAACAGGGAGAGTAGCATCTGTTACCTGCATGGCAAGAGCGATGGTGTTGAGTAGGATTAGTACAAACATGATATATTCAAAGCCTGTGGAGTTCACCATGTACCATACACTGTATTGGTAATGGTTCTTGGGGATGTATCGGCGCAGAGGTTGAGCCTTCAAGGCGTATTCAACACACTGGCGCTACAGCCAAAGAAAGACAAGAAAAGAGACAATGAAAAGGTGACATCATGAAGTGGAAAGGTTAGAAGGAGAGGGCACAGGAGAAAGGAGAAAAACAATTTGAGAATGAACATTATCAAAGCAGATAAAGGAAGAATGAAAGAGAAAGCAGGGGAGAGGGAGTTAAGGGAGAAAGAGGGAAGGGCTAATCACCTGGTTCTTATCAAGCTCACAATTCTTGTATTCTTGTTCTCCTTGTGCCCGGAAGGTGATGATGACAAAGCCCACAAAAATATTCATCATGAAGAAGGCGATGATGATTATGTAAACAATAAAGAAGATGGAAATTTCCACTCGATAGTTATAGATCGGGCCTATGTTTTCCCCATTGGCATCAATAGCCTTGTATAGCAACCTAAAGGAGAAAGTAGAAGCAAATAGGGAATGAATAGAAACAGGAAGGGGTGGGAAAGGAGTGGATGTTTAGAAACAGAGAGGTTGGGATGAATAGTAGGGATGGAAAGAGACAAAGTGAGGGATGGGAATAGAGACGAAAGGATGGGAAGAGCAAACAAGAGAAGAGTGAATAACTTTTGCTTGCGCTTTCCCTCCTCAGTTTGGTTAGCAGACTTACGAGGGCCAGCCTTCAAACGTGGAAACGGTGAAGAGTGTCATCATGCCAGAGAGTACATTGTCAAAGTTAAAGTCACTGTTGTGCCAGATGCGGTCCCGTACTAGGGGATTTGTTACATCCCCCTCCTTGTACACAATGAATGTCCCCCTGAAAAAGAGAAGCCAGAGAGTCAATATGTGGTGCCCAGGGGTAGGGATCATAGATTTGCTGCATAGTGCTGGTGAGAAGTTTGGAGTCAGGGTGAAGGTTTGGCTATAAGCAGGATTATAGTCATGGTATGGCTACAATTTGGGATCAGAATCAGGATCAGGATCAGGGTTTGGCCATGGTTTAGGGTCAGGGTAGGTTTATGGTGTAGTGTTGGCTATGGGAAGCTAGGGTTGTGGTTTGAAAGAGTTTTGGCTATGGGTAGGATCTGATTAGTTTTGGCTTAGGGTTGTCATGTGACTGAGGGCTGCCTGTGGATGGGACAGCATTAGGGCTTAGTAGAGTTACAGCTATAGCTTGGAGTCAAGATTGGTACTTGGCATGTTTTGGAATGGGGAGGGTCAGGGTCAGAATTTAGCTATGAGTCAGGGTTGGGGTTTGACAGTTTTATCTGTGGTTTCAGGTCTTTGCCTACTTGCATTCTTCAGGCATGCGCTTGGCTTCATCAGTGCACCTGAAGAACTTCCCCTGAAAAATTAATTCATAAAACATTTCATGTTTCAGTCTCTCACTCAGGGGGATGAGTCCTGGGAATGAAGCAGCCCTATTGTAGTGACAGACTTAGAGAACAGGTATGGGTGCTTAGCAGACTCCATGGGCCAGTACCAGAGGCTTTTCCCCATGTGACAGGGTCAATCATACCCTGTGGGACAGGACTGTGGACTATCACTCCATGGCAAAGTTGTTAAGAATTTTTGGAAGAAAATAGGCTGTCTCCCCATGGAAGGGTTATTCATACTCTGGGAAAGAATTAGGGGCTCTCTTTCATAAGCTGGCATTATTCCAACTCCATGCAACAGGACCAGGGAATGTGCACTGTGATGGGGTCATTAATATCCAATGAACAGGGCTGGTGCTAGGGCCTTTAGCGCCCTCGGCAGATCAATGTAACACCAACCCCCCACCCCCAACCCACCTTCAGTTGAATGTGCCCTCTGACAGTGGTAGATATATAGAGTTATGGTCACCTTCTTCCAGTGCTTGCTCTCTCTCTCTCTCAGCGAGTGCTGCTGCCCCTTTTTGAAAATGGTGCCATCATGTACCCTGGCGGTGCCCCCGCCCACTGATGCCGCCTTAGGCAACTGCCAGCCCTGGGACTAGGAGCATCTTGCATGCCACTCACCTTGAACAGCTGTACCCCAATGCAGGCAAACATGAACTGCAGCAGTGTAGTGACGATCATGATGTTTCCAATGGTGCGAATAGCCACAAACACACACTGCACCACGTGCTGAGAGACAGACAGAGCGAGAGAAAGAGGAAGAGATTCAAACATCAGGACATACAGTGAACCATGTGCTGAGACTTGTACTGCTTGGCAGCACATATAGATTATCATGACAATAAAGTTTCTTGAATCTTGAGAAAGAGAGAATAACCACTATGTGGCCTATACAATAATGTATTCTATAATGTACATCTTAAGGCCCTTCTGCACACGCTACAAACAGTATGCTGTGCAGTAAAGCCGTAATGTGCATGCTAAGAAATTCTCTCATCACATTAATATGTAAACACTAAAATTAGTGTGTACCCATATGTAAATAAGGGAGCATCATAAGCAAATGAAGTTTTACCAGGCCCATAGAAAATAGTGTAATATGCAACCTCCTCACACTATTTCCCTTGAACCCAGTAAAAGCAAAAATGTAACGCATGCTTCAGACAAGGTGTTAAAATTGTTTCTGTGTACACTGTGTCCCGAAATCCTCTATGCTAAGTGGTCGAGAGTGAAAAGATCGATTAGCATGGGGGAATTTCCTCTTCTTTAAAACCCAACAAAAAAAGTGTCCCCCTCACCAACCCCACTGAGTACCATTCCCCCCTCCAACCTCATAGAAACTTTTCCCCTCAGAGGTATCTTTCCCTTTTCCTAAGGCATGCCCTTAAGAAGCACTTTCTCCATCCCTGAGAGGCTTCTACCCTCCCTCCCATGAGTCTGAAGCATCTCTCCTTCCAGAAACCTCCCAGCCTGAATAGAGGAATCCCACCCATCATGGAAACAGGCTGGAGGGATGTCAGAGTCCTTCTGCCTTCATTGCTTTTGCTGAATGATGCTACTAGGAGGTGCTTCATCCAATATGCTGAAGTATGTCATTTACCACAGAGGTTTACAGCCAGTATGCCAAGGAGGAATCCTTGCCACAAAATTTTAGCCTCCTGCAGAAAGAAGACTACAACCAATGACAGCAGTAAAGTCTTCCTCGCTCTCTTTACCCCCATGTGCTCTGCATGATGGCCTCCCACCAGCAGGAGGAATTAGCAAGTAGCGCACCTTGCTGCTGCCTTCTCATCAGCTGTCGGATTACTGTTGAAGTCAGAACTGCATGGAGTCAGTGGGTCTCACAAGACTGTGAGGCTCCACGTAGTTCAACTTAAGCAGGAAACCAGAAGGGGAGGAGGAAAAGGTTAAGGAGTGATGCTTGCCTGACGGAGATGACCCTAAAGGGGGGGGGGGGGGAGGGGAGGTGGTAATACCAAAGGGGGTGGGAGGGAAGGAAGGAAAGAGATGATGTCAGGAGGGTTGGGGGAAGGGGAGAGAAAGAAAGGTATTGATGCCAGGGATGTAGGGGAGGGAGGGAAGAGAAGGTGGTGAAGCCAGGGTGTAGGGAGGGGAGGGAAGGCATGGTGATCCTGCCATAGTGGGGGAAGGAAAGGAAGGGAAGACGTGTTGCCAGGGGGAGAGACAGGAAGGAAGACTTGTTGGTGCTGCCCTAGTGGGGGAGGGGAGGGAAAGGAAGGTAGTGATGCCACGAGGTGGAAAGTAGGGAAGGAATGGTGGGAATGCCAGGGGAGGGAAAGAAAATAGTGCTGCCAGAAATGGGTGGAGGGACGAGCAGGTGGTAATACTGGGGAGGGGGGGGGACAGGTGGAGTGAAGGAAAGATGGTGATGCCAAGGAGAGAGATGGGAGGGAAGAGATGGAGGTGATACCAGAGGATTGTGGGAATGGAAGGGAAGGTGAGGCTGCTGCCATGGAGTGGATGGTGTGAGGAAAGGTGATAGTATGTTGCAACAAAGTGAACCCAGTGCCGGCTGGGCCATGGCATAAAAAAGGTTGGGAATCGCTGAGCTGCTGTACATGATAAAATGCCTCTGAGCACCATCATTCAACAACGTCCCTCCTGTCCATGAAGATCTTGCCTTTCTGGACTGCTAAGTGGGGTGGTGGTTTGTGTGTGGGTGGAAGCTTCTTGAGATTTCTCTTGGGTGGGAGAATGCCTCGTTATTCTGGGGTGGGGATAAGACTTCTTAAGGAGGGCTGCAGATTTGCTGCTAAGTGGTAGGAGGTATGGGGCTCGAGGGGGAGGGCACATTTTTTTTGTTAGGGTTCAGGGGACAGGAAATTCCCTGTGCAAAGTGGCCCTTTCGCTGTGGGCTGATTAGCATGGGGATTTCAGTTGATAGCTAGTGTGGACGATACAGTTTTTATGGTTACTGTGCATGCAACTACTATGCTAGTGTAGAAAAGCTTTTAATATACAATTAGTAAAACTTATTACATATCATGGTATTCCAGGAATGAAAATTAGCAGGCAAGAACCAAATTTTCCTTTCCTGTTCATATCTCAGATCAGTTCAGACAAGTGGGATGTACCCAAGCCTCTTTACACTGGGTGGGATCCCAAAAGACCTGTACGCAGCAAACTTTCACCAAAGGAGGCCTCCTCAAGGGCCCTGACATCCAAATGGTAATGTCTAGTAAAAGTGTGCAAAGAGGACCAAGTCGCTACTCGACAAATCTCCTGCGGAGAAACAAACTGACACCGCCCAGGAGGCTGCTTGTGCCCTAGTGGAACGTGCCCGTAATCCCTCAGGGATTGACCAACCTTTACAAATATAGGCTGAAACAATTGCCTTCTTTAACCACCGTGCAATCGTGCTTTTAGCCACTATGCAACTCTTCTTTGATCCACTGATTAACACAAAGAGATGGTCTGATCTCCAAAATCCATTAATCACTGTGAGATATCTTAAGAGAACCTGATGCACATCCAAAAAATAAAGTTCCCTTGCATAGGGAGAATCAGATGTCAGGTGCGGAAACCATGGAAACTCCACCTTCTGGCTAAGATAAAAAGCCGACACAACCTTGGGCAAAAAGGAAGGAAATGCATACAATGAGACACCATCATTGGAAATCCACATAAAAGGATCTCTGCACAATAAGGCCTGAAGTTCCGAAATTCATCTCACCGAGCAAATCGCCACTAGCAACACCATCTTCAGGATAAGGTCCTTCAAAGAAGTCCTTCTCAAAGGCTCAAAGGGAGGTCCACACAGTACTCATAGAACCAAATTAAGATTCTAGGATGGACAAAGTCTACGGACATGAGGATGCATATGCTTTGCTTCCTTAAGAAAATATACTACATCCAGATGAGACGCTAAGGGTCATCCCTGCAACCTCCCTCTGAAACAACCCAAGGCTGCCACTTGGACTTGAAGATAATTATAGGCTAAACCCTTTGACAAGCCCTCTTGCAAAACGGCCAAGACCTGGGCAATGTTCACCTGGAAAGGATGAGTGTCATGGACCCCACATTGGGATTCTTCAGCCTTTCCTCATAGGGGAGCTGTTCCATCCCCTTTATCATTTTGGTTGCCCTTCTCTGTAGCTTCTCCATTGCAACTATATGTTTTTTGAGATGCGGCGACCAGAATTGTACACAGAATTCAAGGTGCGGTCTCACCATGGAGCGATATAGAGGCATTATGACATTTTCCGTTTTATTAACCATTCCCGTCCTAATAATTCCTAACATTCTGTTTGCTTTTGTGACTGCTGCAGCACACTGAGCTGATGATTTTAAAGTATTACCCACTGTAATCCTAGATCTTTTTCCTGGGTGGTAGCTCCTCTCCTGCACCAAATGAGGGCAAAGGCTTCCGCTGACAGTTCCCATTGCCCCGGGTTCAGCTGTTGTCTGCTGAGATAGTCTGCCTGCACACTGTTCACACCAGCCACATGAGAGGCTGCTAGTGCTGCTAGATGAAGTTCTGCCCAGGCAAAGAGTTCCTGAACTTCCTGAGCCACCAAGCAACTCTTCATTCCACCCTGCCAATTGATATAGGCCACCATTGCCACATTGTCCGAGAACACACGCACCGCATGTCCTTGAATCCAAGGAAGAAAGAACAGTGCCCTCCGGATCACTCTTGTTTCCAGATGGTTGATTGACCAGGATAGTTCCACCAGTGACCACTGCTCTTGGGCTGCAGATACCTGACATATCACTCCCCAACCACTGAGACTGGAGCCCAGAACTTCCAGATCTATTCCTTTCTCCAAATTAGGATGCGACAGCCACCATGAAAAACTGGACCTGGATTCCCCCTCGAGCAGCAACAGAGGCTGAAATTCCTCCGATAATGGATTCCAACAGGATAGGAGCACCTTCTGAAGAGGATGCATGTGAGCAAAGGCCCATGGCACCAATCCAGTGTAGAGGCCATGGAACCTAGCACTTGTAAATAATCCCAGATTTTAGGGACTGGCAGATCCCGCAGAAGAACCACTTGCAACTACAACTTGATCACCCTTTCTGAGATAAGAAACACCCTGCCTAACTGGGTTTCGAATCAAGCTCCCAGATAATCCAAGGACTGGGATGGCTCCAGATGACTCTTCTCCAGGTTTATCACCCAGCTCAGGGACTTTAGATGCTACATCACTTGTCGAATGGAATTGTGACACTCTACCTCGAACTTTGCCCAAATGAGCTAATCGTCCAGGTACGGGTGCACTAGTATCTCTTCCCTTCTGAGGGCTGCCGCCACCACCATCATCATCTTCGTGAGTGTTCTTGGTGCAGTAGCCAGCCCGAAGGGAAGAGCTCAAAACCAAAAATGCTCTCCTAGCACCGTGAAGCGAAGAAACTTCTTATGGTCTGCTCGGATGGGAATGTGAAGATGTGCCTCTGTTAGATCCAAGGAAGTGAGAAACTGCCCCTTGTGCACCATTGCAATCACTGTCTGCAATGTTTCTATCTGAAAGTGCGGCACCCTTAAGGTCACACTGATCTTTTGCAGATTTAGAATGGGCCGTAAAGAGCCCTCCTACTTGGGAACCACGAAGTACACAGAATATTTTCCTCGACCTTGCTCCTCCTGTGGCACCTGAATGATGGCTTCCAATCGCTGTAGCCGTAGAAGAGTGTTTCACACCGCAACCCACCCGCCTTGCCCAACCAGAGGGATGGCCCACGAAGGAACCTAATGCCTCTGGGAGCACCATCTTTACTTATTATGTCTTCTTTCTACACCTATTCTATATTAAAACTATATATTCTTTTTTTTTTTTAATAATTAAGTTCAGACTGCAGGTTTGCACCTCTACCATCTGCTGGAGACAGAGAAATACTGAGGGACTGTAGATGGCACTCTTGGTTAAGTAGCAGTGCCTGAAAGGAAAATTGGTTCTTACCTGCTAATTTTTGTTCCTGTAGTACCACGGATCAATCCAGACAGTGGGTTGAGCCTCCTGTCCAGCAGATGGAGACAGAGAAAAACTGAAAGAGTATCCTATATCATGAGAGAGCTCCCTAGCGTCCCTTCAGTGTAAAGGATATCAAAGCAGAGAAATATAACGATAACCCGTAAAAGATCAAGCAAGAAACCACAAACTATGAACTAGTAATTGGAAAAAATACAAAACATTTGGCCCGATACAGTAAAATTTGCGGGAGAGCCGGCGCTCCGAGGCGAGCGCCCGCTCTCCCAACATGTGCCCAGGCCACTCTCCTGGGCACGCGATCGAGTATGCAAATGAGGGCCCACGGTAAAAGGAGGTGCTAGGGATACTAGCGCGTCCCTAGCGCCTCCTTTTTGACAGGAGTGGCAGCAGTCAGTGGGTTTGACAGCCGATGCTCAATTTTATCGGCGGCGGTTCTCAAACCCACTGACAGCCACGGCTTCGGAAAATGGACGCCGGCATAATTGAGCGTCCATCTTCCGACCAGCGGGCCGCTGGCCGATTTAAATTTTTTTTTTTTATTTTAGATTTTTTTAAAATTTGGGGGCCTCCGACATAATATCGCTATGATATTAAGTCGGAGGGTGTACAGAAAAGCAGATTTTTCTGCTTTTCTGTACACTTTCCCAGTGCGAGCAGGCGTTAATTTCTGAAAGTAAAATGTGCGGCTTGGCTGCTTGACTGCGTAGGAAGAGGAATGGTCAGCAGAAAAAGGGAGGTGATATTGCCCCTATTTAGGTCCCTGGCGAGACCTCACTTGGAATACTGTGTACAATTCTGGAGACTGCACCTTCAAAAGGATATAAACAGGATGGAGTCTGTCCAGAGGGTGGCTACTAAAATGCTCAGTGGTCTTAGTTCTAAAACATATGTGGATAGACTTAAAGATCTAAACATGTACACCCTTGTGGAAAGGTTAGATAGGGGAGATATGATAACGGTATTCAAATATCTCAAAGGTTTCTATGCACAGGAGGTGAGCATCTTTCAATGGAAAGGAGGCTCTAGAACAAGGAATCATGGGATGAGGGTGAAAGGGGATAGACTCAGAAGTAATCTTAGGAAATATTTCTTTACAGAGATGGTAGAGGATGCATGGAATGGCCTCTCAATGGAGGTGGTGGAGGGGAAAATTGTATCTGAATTCAAAAAAGCATGGGATAAATACAGGAGATCTCTGCGGGAGTGATAGATAAATTAGAGAGATGGGCAGAGTAGAAGGGCCATAAGGTCTTTTTCTGCTATCATATTTCTATGTTTCTATGAGTTTGTGCTGTACCTTGAGACCTTTGGCGCGGTTAATGGCTCTCAGGGGTCGCAGCACTCTCAGCACCCGTAGAATCTTCACCACGGAGATGGCACTGGAGCTAGGAAATGAAGCAGGAGCACAAGAGAGAAACTTTTCAGTTATAGCCCAGCATAAATGTTCTATGGACATCCAATCCAATTGTTCTTTCCGCAGACTACTCCTAGGGGGGTAATTTGCAAAAGAATATATGCACATAAATCCCGATTTATGCAAATAAGTCTGCTTTTGAAAATTATCCGAGGACCAGTCCAGGGAAAAGCATGCGGAGAACGTGATTTTGTGCATACTCTTCCTCAGACTAACAACAGAGCGGGGATTACTCACATCCTTGCAGTTTTGCAAGCATATGTGGTAAGTTACACCTGCTCAGGAGCAGGTATAACTTTCCATGCGTATGTCTGTGTGCATACTGGAAGTAGTCTTTGAAAATTCCCACTAAATTCTATGAGTACATTGTACCTGCAGGCTTTAGGACTCCATGGATTGTTTGAAGATTACCCATTTACTGTTTTACTAACTGGAAAAAAATAAAACCAGATATCATTTAACTTTCTTTACTTGCCCTTTCAGTTTATGTACCTTAAGACTCTTGTACATGTAAGACATTTAAGACTCCATGGTGAGACCACACCTTGAGTACTGTGTACATTTCTGGTCGCCGCATCTCAAAAAAGATATAGTTGCGATGGAGAAGGTACAGAGAAGGGCAACCAAAATGATAAAGGGGATGGAACAGCTCCCCTATGAGGAAAGGCTGAAGAGGTTAGGGCTGTTCACCTTGGAGAAGAGGCGGCTGAGGGGGGATGTCATAGAGGCCTTTAAAATCATGAGAGGTCTAGAATGGGTAAATGTGAATCAGTTATTTACTCTCAGATAATAGAAGGACTAGAAGTCCATGAAGTTGGCATAGGGCACATTTAACAAATCAGAGAAAATTCTTTTTCATTCAATGCACAATTAAGCTCTGGAATTTGTTGCCAGAGGATGTGGTTAGTGCAGTTAGTGTAGCTGGGTTTAAAAAAGGTTTGGATAAGTTATTGGAAGAGAAGTCCATTAACTGCTATTAATCAAGTTTACTTAGGGAATAGCCGCTGCTATTACTGGCATCAGAAGCATGGGATCTACTTAGTGCTTGTGTACTTGCCAGGTACTTGTAGCTTGGATTGGCCACTGTTGGAAACAGGATGCTGGGCTTGATGGACCCTTGGTCTGACCCAGCATGGCAACTTCTTTTGAGATTGCCAGCATTGACATGACTACTCAGCTATAAACAATGGGTGGTTACCTGTCTTAGTTTCTGACTTTCAAAAGGCCATTTATTCCCCCCTGCCCCCATAGTGAAGCATTTCCTCTTTTAAACTTAAGAAAAAAATTATGCCTTAACTATAACTAGAAATTATACCTTAATTAGGTATTCACCTTAGCTCTCAGAGGGAGAGCAATTAAATTAATAAATGTGCCTATCACTGACTTAGAAACAGGAAACACAAAATAACGCCAAAATAGATATCTCATGGTCTTATCACCAAAATCGCACTACTAGTTACTAAAAAAAAAAAAAGAGACATCTACAATCTTAAGCTAAATAATGCTTATTATTGGTAATCATTTCAGTGCAGCAGCACGTATAGTTTTAAGACCTTGCAGTCGCTTGCAGATCATTTGCAGGCCTTTATGGAGCTACTGTTTTAGAGAATTCCTCAGCTGCTGAACATGACTAGAAGGCCCCCAAGATACATTTTGAGTCTGGCCTCATTGTTACTGGAATTGCCTCTTTCATTTAGAGCTAATTAAATGTGGTGAAAAAGTAATCAAAAAGAACACGTGAGGTATTTCAGCTGAGCAGGTCAGGAACCCAGATCTAACTGCTGCTTTCCCAATGTGTCACTCCCTGGCACTTGCAAAGTTTTTCTTTTTTTTCACTACTTTGTATGTTACTGAAGGGAGCACATGCACAAACTCATGTCAACCAAGTTTCTTGCATCTAAATCAGATGAGAAGAGAAAGCATGGAAAGGAGTCAAGAGGAAGAATAGAGAGAGAGAGAGAAAGAGACATGAGAAGAGATGAGGAGTGTAGAGGGGAGGTGCAGAAAGGGAAAGATGAAAAGAGAGAGTATGGAGGGGAGTGAGGCTCTGCAAAGAGCAAGGAATGAGAAGAGAGAGAGTAGAAACAGAGCCATATCTTGGGGAGGATTATGGTCATTTATCACTTACTGAATCCCAAAAGAAATGAGAGAGACACTAACAACCAGGAGGTCTAAGAGGTTGAACCAGTTCCTGCAGAAAGAGCCTTTGTGAAGGAAAGCCCCATAGGCTGTCATCTGTGGAAAGAGGGAGAGAGAGAGAGGAAGTGATGGGTTGTATCAGAAAACCAAAACAAAAAAAGAATACAAATAAATCATAATATAAAAGCAAAAAAGATAATGGCAGTTGATAATTTCTACTAAATAACAAACCACCCTCATCAAATCTAGCTCAATACCAATGCAAATGAAAGTGGATCATCATTGAAAAGCTAACTTTGAGCCACAAAAAAGCAAGTAAGGAAGCAGAAAAAAACCAAACCAAACCAAATGGAACATTATGCCCCCAACAAACTCTCACACCATATTCTCTAACAAACCCCAACACCATTCCCTCTAACAGACCCCAACACCACATCCTCCAAAAAAAAAAAAAAAAAGAAAACTCCACCAGACCCCCCAGTGGATCCCCAACATCATATCCTCCAAAAATACATCACACCTCCCAACAGACCCTAACATAATACCCCCAAAAGTGGTTGGTGAGTCAAGCTGGAGATGCTGCAGAGATCACTATAGTCATTCCCCCCTCCATTTTCTTCCCCCAACACATCACGGTACTCAACTCCCCCTTTCCTCTGACATCCTGGATCACATCACCTCCGCTCTATCATCCCTTGACATCCTCCCTCTCCTTGATCTGTTTGCATTTCCTGCCTCTTAATTTATTTTTGATGGTGTGATTGCACCACTGCTCTTATGCATGAGCTGTCGGTATCACCCCAAAACAATCTTGACACCATACTCTCCAGCAAACCCTGTAGTGTTTCTATCGAAGGGAAATCATATCCCAGAAGAAACCTTTAATAATGCTGCAAGATTTCTATCACACAGAAATCATCTGTGTCTCCTCCCCCCCCCCCCCCCCCCCCCCGGTCCAGACTATGAATTACCCCTATGCTTGGGGTGAGAAATTATATTTATTAATATGATTTATCTTCGAGTTCGTAGCCTGAGTGGGGGATGAGACAGGGTTCCGATCACTCCAATACCACAATTCTGTGCCCTCCCCATGCAGTCTCTCACTTGTGGCACCACAGACCAGATAAAATCATCACACCAGAATAAAATAATAATTAACCCTTTTACTAGTATTATGTAAGTAGATGGTAAATCCAACCAGAACATTAAATGGGAAAAGTACAGAAATGAAGTATAATATAAACTTGCAGTACTCTTATTTTATATCAAGCAATGCAAAATAACACTGGGCATGGCCTGTTAGCAGGGCAACCAACACACTCATAATGATAGTAACAAAAACAAAGAACTCTAATAGAGAGAGGTTAGGGGAAAGCAGCAAAGTACACAACTTTCAAAAATTGTCTTTACCCTGAGTACTCAAAAAAAGGAGGGGGAAACAGATCCACTCCAATGTCAACAGTTGTAAAGAGTGCACCCTGTCCCAAACACAAAATTGTGTGGAAAAAAACAAGAAAATGAAGAAGTCCATCTTGATGGTGGATCTGGCTAGATGACAAACCAAAAAAATGAGCACTGCAGTGTGTGAAAAGACTCTCTCTCCTGGGGAGCTTCCCCAAATGGTTTACTTGGTACTAAACAGAAAACTGGCCTTGTTTCAGTCTCTTACATAAAGACCACGGTCCATCAGCTTCTTTTCCCCAGAACTATCTTGTGTGGCTATACCTGCCATCTAGGGTATATGCTTGACTTCAGCTGAAAGGCTGAAGTGGTTAGGTTGAGATACTGAATTTGTGACAAAAAGCAAGAAAATAATCCTTCTCCCTCCTCTGCTGAGATACTCTCTGTACAAAGTTTAGATTACTTAACTCAGTTTCTTAGGAGGGTGATCCAGCCATGTGCTCCTGGGTCTGGATATCTGTGGATAGGAAGTCTTTCAGTATCTCAATCCCTCAGTTCCTGGCTCCTCTGTCCCTTGTTGGGATTTTACATGTAGCTTGGCTATGAAGCAAGAACAGCTGTCTGTCTCTCTATTTCCTCAGAGTGCAGACTTCTGTCTCTCCCTCTCGATAATTAGTTCTTCTGGAAAAGAATTGATTGCAGGGCTGCCAGATGTACTCCTCTCTTCTCCTGGCTGTCCCCACCTCTCACACACAGACAGAGCCAGCCAACTTGCACCTTTTCTTCCTTAAATGGTCTCCCAGCATTCCTTTGGCTTCTTCCTCTGCTGGCTATGTAGTGCTGTCCTCTGGGCAGGACAAACAGTACAACCTTTTTCTCAACTTGCTAACATTGAGTACTGGATGCTGGTTCTTGCAGAACATTTGTTATTCACAGGAGACATATGGGTTTTGATGTATTTTTATATTCCTTCACCTTGGCTTGGGCGGCTTGCAGTCTCTGCAGGGTTGAAAACCCCTTTTTGGCAAGTCCAAAACAAATCAGTCACATTCAGATGCAGCTTGGTCCACATTGTAAGGCTCCAACACATAAGCCCTTGGGGGCAGAAACCTGGTTTATAGTAGCCTTGCTATACTACTTATCTTGCTAAGGGCTTAATTTACTAACCGTTTTTCCCATAGACTTAGAATGAGAGTAAATCATGTCCTAAGTTACCTGGATAAGTGGCTACTCCCACTTACACCCTGGGAATGCCTCTTTTTCATCCAGCTAGATTTCAGCCAGATGATGACTTATCCAGCTAAGAGACTAAATATACCAAAACTTGCCATTTAGAGCAGAACTAGGACATTTCTTCTTACTACTCACCTCACAAGAAGAATATTCATACTCTGGTATCACCTCATTGAAAGCAACACAAACTCCTTTTGCTTCCAGGCTCTTTGTGAAGTAACAAATTACCCTAGGAAAAAACCATTCAGTACCTACTGTATGTTGCAAACCTACCATATCATAACAGCACTGACTTCAAGGACTAAAACAGCAACAACTCCTACGATAAGGCAGCTCTGCAAATATTACACAAGCACTAGAACTCACATGCATCTCCTATTGGGAAGTGCAGATTGCAAAATACAACAGACTCGTCTGTTATCAATCCCTACACAGAAACGACGTGCTGGCAGATTATATTACTTCACATATGCAAAACGCAGACTCTCATCAGGTATAGAAGAAGTGATGACAAATTAGAGTGGAGCACCCTAGTAGTTAGAGCGGTGGGCTGGAAGCCAGGGCTCAAATCCCATTGCTGCTCCTTGTAACGTTGGGCAAGTCATTTTACTCTCTGTTGCTTCAGGAACAAACTTAAAGGTGAATTTCAAAAGCCCAGCATGTGCTGAAATTAGGAGATGCGCGAATATGTTGGGCTAGCATGCGCTGAGCGGATTTTAAAAGCCATCCAGATTCACGTGTAAATGCTGCTGCGTGCACATCTTGGAATTTCTCAGAAAGAGGCGGGGCACGGAGGTACATGGGCACGTCGGGACTTTAACCAGAAATTTGAGTGTAAATACTTACGTGATCCGGCATGCACTGAGGCCCCTGCCGTATAACTTTACTTATGCTATGGATGGCGTGTAAGTAAAAAAAAAAAAAAAAAGAGCCATTTCAGAGGGGTTTAAAGGGCCTGTGGAAACTGGGAGATGTACAGGCTATCGAACCAGGGGTGGATGGAGGACCTATCTGTTAACTGGATAAAACTGACAAATGCTTCGGCCTTGTCCCTTTTAAAATCCCCTCCACTTACGTGGTAGAAGTGGACTTGGGCACGCCCACTTAAAATTCATTGCACATGTGCACACGGCCAGGCTATTTTATAAAGGGGCGGATTTTCAGAGCCCTGCTCGCGTAAATCCGCCCAAAACCGGGCGGATTTACGCGAGCAGGGCCCTGCGCGCCGGGAAGCCTATTTTACATAGGCCTCCCGGCGCGCGCAGAGCCCCGGGACTCGCGTACGTCCCGGGGTTCTCGGAGGGGGGCGTGTCGGGGGGCGGGGCCGGAGCGCGCGGCGTTGCGGGGGCGTGTCGGCAGCGTTTTGGGGGCGGGTACGGGGCGTGGCTACGGCCCGGGGGCGTGGCCGCGCCCTCCGTACCCGCCCCCAGGTCGCGGCCCGGCGCGCAGCAGGCCCGCTGGCGCGCGGGGATTTACGTCTCCCTCCGGGAGGCGTAAATCCCCCGACAAAGGTAAGGGGGGGGTGTAGACAGGGCCGGGTGGGTGGGTTAGGTAGGGGAAGGGAGGGTAAGGTGAGGGGAGGGCAAAGGAAAGTTCCCTCCGAGGCCGCTCCGATTTTGGAGCGGCCTTGGAGGGAACGGGGGGAGGCAGCGCGGCTCGGCGCGCGCAGGCTATACAAAATCGATAGCCTTGCGCGCGCCGATCCAGGATTTTAGTGGATACGCGCGGCTCCGCGCGTATCTACTAAAATCCAGCGTACTTTTGCTTGAGTCTGATGCGCAAGCAAAAGTAGGCTGATCGCGCTTCTTTTAAAATCTACCCCAAAATGCGCAGGCCGATGAATGCGCACACATGTGCACCTGTGCGCCGATTTAAAATTTACATTCCTGATTGTAAGCCCTCTCGGAAAAACGGAAGAACCTATAGTATCAGAATCTCATCCACTTTGAAGCACTGAAAAGCAGAATATAAATAAAAGAAGTAAAATCAAAGTGGAAACCTCTAGAAGCCAGGTTCTGCATGCAGAGCAACACTGGATGAAACAGAAACATATTTCCTCCTGTACTGTGCAAAATACTTAAATAAAAGAAAAGCAAATTTTCCAAAGTTGTCAAAGAAAATAAAAGGCTTCCCATAAAAATAGACAGGCAGAAAAATGTGGTTAAATCCTCAGGGACAGAGGAGAAATATAGCTATAGCCACCAGGCTGAACATATAATCTGACTATAGACAATATTGGAAATCAAGAAAACCTGAGAATTGTCTTTATTCTGTTTTGTATTGCCTTCCTTCATTGCTTTGGGTCAGTTCACTCATTTTGAGGACAGAATTACGGCTGAGAAGGAGAGCTATTCAGGCAGTTTGGCAAATACAAATATTTGCTGTTCAAAGCTAGAGCAGAGGGTCATGTTATAATTGTGCCTAGCGAATGAGAGTATGTGCGCACCTTTCACACACAGACTTTACCCCAAATTCTTAAAGCAAACTTATGTGCATAATTGAGAAACTGTGCGTAAGTGGCTGTGGTAGGTACATACCTTCACCCACACAAAATTACACCTGATCTATTGAAGGTGTCGCTTGTACAGATGGACTTATGCACATAAAGGATAATTTTCAAAACAACTCCACACGGCCCATATAGCATATATGGGCATGCGGAGATGTATGATAGCATTTTATAATCTGCACATATCGCTCCAGGCAGATTATAAAATACACCCATACCCACCCACCCCCATATGCGCATGTTTCAGTGCGCGTGGTTATTTTGCAATGCAAGCCAAGGGCGTAACTTTGTCTATTGTATAAACATACACACATAGGGGCGGATTTTAAAAGGCCTGCACGCCGGCGGCCTATTTTGCATAGTCCGCCGGCGCGCGTAAAGCCCCGGGACGCGCATAAGTCCCGGGGCTTTCGAAAAGGGGCGGGAGGGGTGTGTCCGGGGGCGTTCCCAAAATGACGCGGCATTTCAGGGGCGGGCCCGGGGGTGTGGTGCCGGCCCGGGGGCGTGGTCGAGGCCTCTGGACCAGCCCCCAGGACCGGAGGATGGAGCGGGGCTGCTGGCTGGCGCACGCAAAGTTAGGGGGGGGGGGTTAGATAGGGCCGGGAGGGTGGGTTAGGTAGGGGAAGGGAGGGGAAGGTGGGGGGAGGGCCAAGGAAAGTTCCCTCCGAGGCCGCTCCGAAATCGGAGCGGCCTCGGAGGGAACAGGCAGTGCGCGCTGGGCTCGGCGCGTGCAGGTTGCACAAATGTGCACCCCCTTGCGCGCGCCGACGCCGGATTTTATAAGATACGCGTGGCTACGCGCGTATCTTATAAAATCCAGCGTACTTTTGTTCACGCCTGGTGCGTGAACAAAAGTACGCGATCGCGTATTTTTTGAAGATGTACCCCATATATTTTACGCATGAAAACTAATATAACATGTATGCCTATATCCCTGATTTACACGTTGAGGTAGATATATCTTTAAATATGCACGCATACTTGAAATTACCTCTGTGCCAACAATTCCTCCAGTTCACCGAGACCCTCCTGCTACTTTATCCTGAACTCCTCCCAGTTCACCCAGACCTCCCACCCAAAAACAGCAGACAGCAGACGAGTCTGGTATCAATTGCGCTAGATAATTTTAGTGCACGAACAAGTTGGCTAATGTGTAGGTACTGATGTGCAGACATAAGGGAAAAAGCACAGGACTGCTTCTTTGGGCAAGTCCATAAGCAAAGCGCGGCAAGCAGCACTGTCTGAATTTTCAAGGAGGCTCATCACCCAGTAAAAATGTTGCTAGCAGACATTTTGTATGGGTTATCAAAAGGCTTGGAGATAACTGCACAGAATGGCAGTTGCTACCCTTAAGAGAAACATGGGGCAACCTGCACGTCGCAGCAGATACTACAACCATAAGAAGCTATCTGGACAGACTGGATGGACCATTTGCTCCTTTTCTGCTTCCATACAACCTCTTGGTCCAGCCCCAGAACATTCCTAACTTCCCCTTTCTTGTGCAGGTAAATGTGTGCATGAAACCGACAATACGCATGTACTTGAGATGTTTATGAAATAGCATGTACACAAATGCAAGGTACTGATGCACATATATGCTAATTTTACATGCATAACTCATCAGAAAATTAACTCAATCCTTTTTAAAACGGAAAAGTATGCAGGCAAGTCCCAACCCCTGCTTCAATCCCCTGAGCCCAATTTAATTGTATAATGGTCATTTATACACAGAAAGCAGTGCTTTATGCGCGAAAATGACGTTGTCAATCAGGTCCACAAGGAGGTATTTCAGGGCCTCCCAGCTCCGGGCTATGGAATGCATTAGTCTGGGGCCTATTCTTAAATCCAGCCATGCCCCAGACTAGAGGTGGAAAGAGCTGCATCCAAAAGATACCTCCTAGTTCCCACTCACTGCCTTCTGTAAGGAACTTATGGCTTAACTGCTGCAGCCTTGTCTTTTCTGCAGCACCAGTCTTGCAGTCTGTTCATCTCTTCTGAGACCATGGAGGGCTCAGGATATAGAACACAAGCACTGCAATGTTTCAGCACCATCATGGCGTTTGATTGGAACTTGTGGAATGGGTTTTTATGTGCAACAGATACAACATTGTGCCTCATACACTGTGTAATTTATAACAATGTTTGAAAACCTGTTGTTTTTGGTGAACTCGTGGTTTGAAAATACTTTTTCTTATTTAAATACATGTAGAATTTTTTTGGGAAACGCTCAGGTGTATGTTGGTGCCTCTCTTCTCTGGCCTTCTCCTCCTTTCTCTCTCTCTCTGTCTCTCCCCTGTCCTCTACTACACACCTCTCACAGCATCTCCTGCTCTAACAGCCCCATCTCCTCCATCAGCAACCCCCAATGCATTCTGTGAGTTGAGCCCTTGAAATAGCTCCTGAGCTGAAAAGTTAACACTTGGTGTGAGCTCAAAAGTTAACACTTGAAATTTGCATGCTATAGAGGCAGTGCATGCAGATTTATCTCACCTATATTCATTGTGGATATCCTAAAAACCTGACTGGCTGAGGGTTCTCCAGGGCAGGTTTGGGAGCCACTGCATTAAGTAATGCATACCATGCTATTTAGCACCCACACGCTAATGGCTTTTTTTGTATCTCATGTTCCTTTATTTTCATTCGGGATGTGCACACTAAAACCTTCTGATACCGGTTTAGCTTGCACGCCATGGACTTAGTGTAACGGCGTGCTGCTTGTGTTCTGACCCCCTCCGAGCAAGAGCAGCATTGGACACAGACGAGGTGGGCTGGAGCAAGACAGAAACAAGATAACTTCTGCCTTTATCGGCCACCTTCTCCTCAGGTTGAGCCCTTGGGTGCTGGTGGCCGGTAAGACTTAAGCAGTAGGAGCAGGAACTGGAAGACTCGCACCAGGGAACTAGAAGGCACCCACAGGAACGGAGAAAGACTACCATAAGCATACCTGGAAACTTTTGAGTTGTGGTCACCCTGAGATTGCTGTTGATTAGCAGATGGTGGTGGTGGGGGTTAGGAATAGAATAATATTTATCAGATTTCTCTCTTCTACTCTCTATGTCCCCATCGTTCTCTCTTCCACCACCCACCCCCACAGTTTCTCGCTTTCTTCCACCCACCATCATCACCTGTTCCCCCTGAAGAGATTATCCCAGCATACTTCCCCTTCCTCTCTCCCTGAACCCAGCACTCTGTTTGCTCCCTTCCCCTATAAGTCTCAGTTCCATGACTGAATGATTCCCAAGTCCTGGAATCCCAGCTGCAGACTGAGTTTTGTGTGTATTGCAGCCCCTCTCTAGTTTCTCCTCACGTGCTGCTTGCAGTGTCTACTCCAAGCTCGCCCCACTTCTCCTGTTCTCTGCAGGTTTACTGAGGAAGGGGAGTGGCTCAGCTATATAGAGAAAGGCCCTGAGATTTCTAGTGTTTCCCTTTAGACCCTGCAATTGATGCAAATTCCCTGAGTTTCAGTAGAAATCCTGAGAGTTCCCAGCTATGGCCATAGAGGCAGGATTCAGGAAGGTGCCCACCAAAACAAAAACAAGACTAGGAAACACCGAACAACTAGGAACAGACAAGAACACAAAACGCAAGGCAAACTAGCATGTAAAATTTTCACATAAACCGATGCATGTCTTTATGTTTGGGGAATTGATCCTTTTGTAAACTGTTGTGATGGCGACACCGGACGGTATATAAAACTCGATAAATAAATAAGAACCAGACAGGAACACCAAACAAAGCGGAAGCACAGAATATGCAGGCTCAAAAGGCCCGTGCAAGGCCTCAAATTTGGACCACAAGATTACAGTCAAGAGCAAGATATAAGAGCGAAGTACAAGAGCAAGATACAGATCAGGACTGGGCCCAGGCTTAGTGAGTCCAAGCTCTGGCACAGAACTTAGTGTGAAGCCGGCTTATAACTGTGGCACTGGCAAAAGAACATGGCTGCAGCAGGGTCTAAAGTAATAGAGCCTGGAAGATTAGGCAATAAATACGCATGGCCCACTGAGGGCCCCTGCTGGTGGGAGGCAAGAACTGCACATAGATCCTCACACTTAAGGCAAAGCCCACTGTTCAGTATGCATGCTAAACGGTCTCAGCAGGCTTAATGTTCTGTTTCTCTTCATCCTCTGTGTTTTGGGGCATCTCTCCAGGAGGCAAAAAACATTAAAACATGTAAAACCTTATTACTGATTTTGTATACTAATGAGGAAGATTCCTGATGGAGAAAAGAATAATAACGCAGCCCTTTCACAGAAGGAAAAATGAGGAAGAGGGAGGTGTAGTCAGAAAGGCAACTCTAGACATACAGTATGACTCCATGACTTCGTGTAACCCGAAATATCCTGGGAGTTGAAGAGACAGAGTGAGGGGGGAATAAGAGTTATATGTGGAGGCAGACAGAAGATGCAGGACAAACTCTTACCTTTAGTAATATTTCCACTGTGAAGATGGAGGTGAAAGCATAATCAAAATACCCCAGGATCTGTAAAAGAGGAAGAAATATTTAGGGAGAATTTTTGTAACATTGCGTAAAGTCAGCAAATACCAAAGTTACACCAATTCTCAAAGCGAACATACACGCTTATGTTCGCTTTGAAAATAAGCCCACCAAAATTACTCTCACACAATTACACCTGCGGATCTGTACACAGAGATTTTCTGTGAAAATGTATGCGCCTATTTTTGAAAACCCAAAAGGATGTTCACAAGTGTAAAGTCCTCCCAACTCTGCCCGCCGGGGACACCTTTGCTCAGGTCAGGTAAACTTATATGAAGATATGACCTACACATGAAAGCTTACTCACATAAGCCCGGGATACACGTGTGGCTGGGCTGTGCGCGAGCCGAGCGCATTTTAGAAACAGCCCAGCCACACGCTTATCTCCTGGTATGCGCAGAAGTTCTGGGCCAGCGAACAGGGGCAGGCTAGGGGGGGCAGGATCTTGGCAGGGAAGGGAGGGACAGGGGCCAGCCGGAACAGCGGCCATTAGGCCCTGTCCCAGGGAAGTGCACGCTGGCCAGCTGCCAGCGCGCTGAAGTTACTTCTGCTCTGAAGGAGCAGTAAGTAGTAAAACTAAAAAAACTAGCCTAGCTAGGAAAGGGTTAGGGGTCAGGGAGGAGAGGAGAGGAGAGGAGAGGGGAAAAGGTAGGAAGGGTAGTTAGGGGGATAGGGAAGTTCCCTCCCAGTCCACTCTTTAATTGAAGTGGACTGGGAGGGAACTGTGGAAGGTCATATTGCGTCACTGCTTGTCTATTTTTAAAATACCCCCCTCCCCCCCTCACATTGCGCGCAAGAGAGGCCACCCATCCACACATGCGGGCGCTGACATTAAAATCCAGTGCACATGGGCACCGTCATTTTAAATCCAACCCCGCTGTGGCCGTGAGAGCTCTGGCTCTGGTGGCAGTATGAACAGAAGGCAGTGAGCATGCGAACTGAGTCAGCCTGCGCTCACAGACACCTCAGTGGCTCTGCTCCCTCCAGACTTCGGGGAACTGGGTCCATTAACATGTGCCGCTGATTCAGTCACCATGCTCACTGCCTTCTGCTGACAGCCCCGCCACCAGAGCTGGAGCCCTGGAGTCCACTGGGTGTGGCAACAGGGAAAGGATCAGAAGTCCAGGGAAGAGGTAGAATTGTATCAGAGGTTCAGAGCAGGGGTAGGTGGAATCAGAATGGATCCGACTTAAATGTTCAGGGCATGGCAGAGCAAACAGAGAAGAAATTAGATTGGAGGTTTGGGGTGAAGAAAGTGGTCTGGATTGGATCAGAGGTCAAGAGGGGGGTGGGAGTGGGAGTGGGGGTGGATGGGGCATGGCACCAGCACCAAAGAGTGCCTAGGGGCAGCAAAAGCTGAAATCCATCTGTGGTCCACAGGCACTGGCCCATGAGTGAGAGTGGGACCCAAGAGAGAAGTAATAAGGGAGAGTGCACACGTGAGAAAGGGACCTCAGGGCTTGTCCAGTGGCTCAGTGGCAGTGCTGTGCAGAGAACTGGGTTCAACTGCTGGGCCCAGTTTCTGTTCCCCCAGGCCAGCTGAGGCTGGGGATGCTGCAGAAGCAGCATTCACAGCCCCTGAGCAGAGGGAGCTTCAGCCAGTGCACGACAGTAACACCAACTGGCCAGATGAGGGTGAACCAGCTTCGTGCTCTGGAGAGAGCCATAGTCCATGGGCCCTGGCCATGGAGCAATACTGCAGTGGCTGGGTTAGTTGGAAATGAAGGCTTATGGCACCATAGCCCAAAAGTCCAGTTCTAATTGAGCTAGAAGCTCAAAGGAGAAAGAGGAAGACCCAAAAAGCATTTGAGAGCAAAGGGACAGGCCTACAAGTTAACGGGACCCCCAGGATACCAACCAACCAGCAAGAAAGGAGGCCCTGAGTGACAGAGAGCCCCCAGAGAGCAGGACTCACGTGATTGCGGAAGGAGTGTGCCCTGATGGGGTCCTCAGCAGCCAGCGAGATACTGCTGAGAATGATGAAGAGAAGAATCATGTTGGTGAATACATGGTGGTGGATGAGATAATGACATCCAACTCGGAGCCTGGAGAAAATGGAGGACAGCTGTCAGATTAGAGGAAATGTGTTTTACAAATGTGTGAGTCTGGACGTGTATGGGTTCATGGTATCAGCGTGAGTATGGATGGATACCTTGTGTCTGATTGGAGAGGCACTGAAGTGGTACTCACGAGTTTGTCTTGCTCAATATGAAGAAGGAGCTCCCCTCTGGGATGGGTAGCACTTTCTCCTTGGGAGAGAAGTCAGCCAATTTGTCCATATGGGTCTCAGGGAGGCTCCCCTGGTCATCATCATCATCCTCATCCTCTGGAGGCAGATAGGGGGAAAAAAACCCCAGTTGATATATCTGTGCTGAACTCACTGCCTCCCAACTCTTTCTCCCATCCCCCTTCACAGAATATGGCTTCTCCTACCTCCATTACTTCCTTCTTCCTCCTCATCTTGCTCTCCATACTGTACCTAAAAGGCAAGATTCAATGAGCTACCAAACACTAAAACCTGCCACATGCGTAGACATTTACCACAATACCCAGAGCAGACATTCTATGCACATACGCATACTGTATATATCACATGATACTCAGATGTACTGCACACTCAGGCCCAGAGTACACACTAGGGGGCGGATTTTAAGAGCCCTGCTCGCGTAAATCCGCCCGGATTTACGCGAGCAGGGCCTTGCGTGCCGGCGCGCCTATTTTCCATAGGCCTGCCGGCGCGCGCAGAGCCCCGGGACTCGTGTAAGTCCCGGGGTTTTTCGAGGGGGGCGTGTCGGGGGCGGGGCCGATCGGCGTGGCGTTTTGGGGGCGGGATGCGGCGTTTCGGGGTTGGGCCCGGGGGCGTGGTTTCGGCCCAGGGCGGTCCGGGGGAGTGGCCGCGCCCTCCGGAACCGCCCCCAGGTCGCATCTCGGCGTGCTAGCGACCCGCTGGCGCGCGGGGATTTACTTCTTCCTCCGGGAGGCGTAAATCCCCCGACAAAGGTAGGGGGGGTTTAGATAGGGCTGGGGGGGTGGGTTAGATAGAGGAAGGGAGGGGAAGGTGAGGGGAGGGCGAAAGCGAGTTCCCTCCAAGGCCGCTCCGATTTCGGAGCGGCCTTGGAGGGAACGGAGGCAGGCTGCGCGGCTTGGTGCGCGCCGGCTGCACAAAATCGGCAGCCTTGCACGCGCCAATCCTGGATTTTAGCGGCTACGCGCGTATCTACTAAAATCCAGCGTACTTTTGTTTGCGCCTGGTGCGCCAACAAAAGTACGCGAAGGCGCACTTTTTAAAAATCTACCCCTAGGTGCACACATAAGAACATAAGAAATGCCATACTGGGTCAGACAAGGGTCCATCAAGCCCAGCATCCTGTTTCCAACAGTGGCCAATCCAGGCCATAAGAACCTGGCAAGTACCCAAAAACTAAGTCTATTCCATGTAACCATTGCTAATGGCAGTGGCTATTCTCTAAGTGAACTTAATAGCAGGTAATGGACTTCTCCTCCAAGAACATATCCAATCCTTTTTTAAACACAGCTATACTAACTGCACGAACCACATTCTCTGGCAACAAATTCCAGAGTTTAATTGTGCGTTGAGTAAAAAAGAACTTTCTCCGATTAGTTTTAAATGTGCCCCATGCTAACTTCATGGAGTGTCCCCTAGTCTTTCTACTATCCGAAAGAGTAAATAACCGATTCACATCTACCCGTTCTAGACCTCTCATGATTTTAAACACCTCTATCATATCCCCCCTCAGTCGTCTCTTCTCCAAGCTGAAAAGTCCTAACCTCTTTAGTCTTTCCTCATAGGGGAGTTGTTCCATTCCCCTTATCATTTTGGTAGCCCTTCTCTGTACCTTCTCCATCGCAATTATATCTTTTTTGAGATGCGGCGACCAGAATTGTACACAGTATTCAAGGTGCGGTCTCACCATGGAGCGATACAGAGGCATTATGACATTTTCCGTTTTATTCATCATTCCTTTTCTAATAATTCCCAACATTCTGTTTGCTTTTTTGACTGCCGCAGCACACTGAACCGACGATTTCAATGTGTTATCCACTATGACACCTAGATCTCTTTCTTGGGTTGTAGCACCTAATATGGAACCCAACATCGTGTAATTATAGCATGGGTTATTTTTCCCTATATGCATCACCTTGCACTTATCCACATTAAATTTCATCTGCCATTTGGATGCCCAATTTTCCAGTCTCACAAGGTCTTCCTGCAATTTATCACAATCTGCTTGTGATTTAACTACTCTGAACAATTTTGTGTCATCTGCAAATTTGATTATCTCACTCGTCGTATTTCTTTCCAGATCATTTATAAATATATTGAACAGTAAGGGTCCCAATACACACACACATGGGGTAGATTTTAAGAAAGTGCGCCTTCGCGTACTTTTGTTGGCGCACCAGGCGCCAACAAAAGTACGCTGGATTTTAGCAGATACGCGTGTAGCCGCGCGTATCTGCTAAAATCCAGGATCGGCGCGTGCAAGGCTGCCGATTTTGTGCAGCCGGCGCGCGCCAAGCCGCGCAGCCTGCCTCCGTTCCCTCCGAGGCCGCTCCGAAATTGGAGCGGCCTCGGAGGGAACTCGCTTTCGCCCTCCCCTCACCTTCCCCTCCCTTCCTCTATCTAACCCACCCCCCCGGCCCTATCTAAACCCCCCCCCTACCTTTGTCGGGGGATTTACGCCTCCCGGAGGGAGAAGTAAATCCCCGTGCGCCAGCGGGCCGCTAGCGCGCCGAGACGCGACCTGGGGGCGGTTCCGGAGGGCGCGGCCACGCACCCGGACCGCCCCAGGCCGAAACCACGCCCCCGGGCCCGCCCCCAAAATGCCGCGCCGATCGGCCCCGCCCTTGACACGCCCCCCCCCCTCGAAAAACCCTGGGACTTACGCGAGTCCCGGGGCTCTGCGCGCACCGGCAGGCCTATGGAAAATAGGCGCGCAAGGCCCTGCTCGCGTAAATCCGGGTGGATTTATGCGAGCAGGGCTCTTAAAATCCGCCCCATATACCGTCGATATCCAAAGCAGACCACAGGGACAATTTTTGGAACTACGCAAATATGTGCTTTTCCCCCAGGACTTTGCACCAGCCCTCACCGGGCAAGTACACACGTATTTTTCCCTTTGAAAATTACCCTTGAACATAGGGTCCACAGAGGTATACAGCTGCATTTTCCGTGGATACTTTTTCCCTGTGGAAATGATGAACAACAGGCATTGTTGCTTCCTGTGATTGAATGCCATCCCTGATGCCACTCTTACCCACGTATAGAGTTCACAATTTCCTGACTGTCTGTTTACCTGAGTCAATGGGCTTTGAAAATTGCCTTCTGCATGTGTCCATCCAAACACAAACCATGACAGGGCACTGGGCTAAAGTTTATAGATACATAAACACATAAGTCCACTTTGAAAATCTCTGAGCGAGTCCTAGTACATGTGCTGACGTACGCACAAGAAATTACATTGGCTTTTTTCATGGCAGACTTTACAATGATAGAATCATGAGGGAGTTGAACATTTTAATGGCCTGGCCATTTTTTAATTTGATACTTTACATCAATATTTTTATTTTGCAACAGGTGAACCGGTAAAAGGAATTTTCCAGAGTTTAGCCTGGACCTTCATTAGTGAATTATGCAATGGTAGTGCCCTGTACTGCTTCAGAAGCTGGATGAACTTTAAGACCCCTTGTAAGTCGCTTCTAAGCTGAATGGCATTGCTTCTGACATTTTCTGTAGAAAATTTGGGTATGTTGAATCCTCAGGTAATGTTAAACTCCTGGGTTGTTCTGGTGCCGAGTCCGATGGTGGATCTGGAGAGTGCAAATCTGAGTCATATGAACTACAAGCATCATCAGGTGTAGTCTGTACATATGAAGTGCTTCTGATTTTTGTTTATGCTCTGGTATATTCTCTTCTCTTTTTTTCAAAGTAGGAAGATGGGAGTTTTCATCATAAGTGTTCCTGCAACTTTTCCAGTAGGGGTTTAGTGGCAGACATCTTTTGTTGCGGTTTCCTCATATACTGTATGTGCTTACAAAGTCAGCCCATAATTTCTGTACAAAGGCATGAGATTCCCTAACTGGTTGTTGTGGTAGGATGTCCGCACTTACAATTCTCATTGACTCAGCCTTTGACTCTAAAGTAGGAGGTGAACAGATATGTTTCTTCTTACCTCACTAACATCTCAGGAAGAGCTTGGTGAAGAAGGTGTATCATGATGAATGGAAGCATGTTTGCTCTGAGGGATTGGCTTTGAATCTTCAAGTGATGCTATTTTCTTGCGCCAGTGCTTCTTGGTGCCGATGTTTTGGCGTTCATAATTCTTAGCACTGATGTTTTTGCACCGATGACTATAGGTGCTGTTGTTTTGCTGCCAGTGATTTTTGGCACTAATGTTTTGAGGCCGATGATTCTTGGCAGTATAGTTTCCATACCAATAGTTTTGTGCTGTGTTTTTTCAGCATCGGTACTTCATGGCTGTGTTGTTTCTGTGCTGATGGATCTGCACTATCTCTATTCAGTGCAGACAGTTTTTGGCTCCGACTTGAGGACTCAGACGGTTCGGTGCTGTGCTTTTCAGGCCCAGGTGTGTCTTGGCTGTAAGATTTTGGCGCCACTAGTTTTACTGACATTCTCTCTTGACTTCTTCAGTCTATAGATGATTTTAATTGGGTTACTGATTTACCTTGTTTCCATGAGCCCAGATGGTCATTTTTATGTCAGAGTTCCCAATAAACCAGTACCTTCAGGCACATACGTCTGCAGGAGCCACAGTTAGCCGAATCATGATCCAGTCTGAGACATTTTAGGCAGAGCAAATGTAAATCCAGTATAGTCATCTTAGGGATCATATTCAGTAGGCCAGATAGTGGACAAGTAGCCAGATAATTTTTCCTGTATATCAGGAAGGATAAACATCCCACTGAATATCACCGATTAAAGTTATCCAGAAAAGATACCAGACATTATTCTGAATATCCTGTTATGTTTAAAGTTAGCCAGCTATTATCTGGATAACCAACTTTATTCAAAAGATTATAGCCAGTTAAGTGCCAAAGGGTTATTTAAAAAAGCCCAAACAAACACGTACAAACAGACCGCGGGCCTACAGGCCCTAACCAGCCCCCCTCCATCCTCCCACCCAAGGTCCAAAGGCTTAGACCTGCCCCCAAAGCTTCCTGAATCTGATTAGGAAGAAAATATAGAGGCCAGGGTCCCATTTTTTCCCCATAAATTTGTATCTCAGAGTCCCCCTTCCTTCCTCCCACCCTTGCGGCACCTGAAATCTATGTGCATCTTCAGCCTGGATCACAGTAGCCTCCTACCGTGCGTCAGCCCAACACGTCGGACATAGCTAAGCAGCTGCATTGGAAGGACTCACAGGAGAAATTCTTTAGCAAATAGACCCTTTAGATCAGAAGCTCTCTGGGGACAAAGAAATATCTACTATCCCTGAATGTAACTTTGCTTGAGCTACCAACAAAAAGGCGAGAGCTAAATCTAAATAAATAAATAAATATTTTCTGAGAGGGCTCCTGAGCTTTACCTCCTTGGATCCTCCTAGCACGATCTCTTGTTTATCTACAGCATTCGTTCCTCTGAAAAAGGCTTGCTTCTTGTGCATTATTGCAATCTTTAAGGTATCTGAAAGTCTCTATCATATTCTCCCATCTTCTCTATCCTCTGAGATATACATATTTAGGTCCTCATTCTCCAGCCTATCTATATCTTTTTGTAGATATGGCTTCAAGAACTTGACAAAATATTCTAGGTGAGGCCTCACCAATGACCTGTACAGAGGCATTATCACCTCCCTTCTTCTACTGGTTATTCCTCTCCTTATGCACCTCAGCATCCCTCTGGCTCTGGCCAGTGCTTTATCACAACTGTTTTGCTACCTTGAGATCATCGGACATGATTACCCCAAGGTCTGTCTTCTGGTTGGTGTACATCAGTGTCCCACTCCCAATCGAGAAAGGTGCTCTTGGATTTCTGCACTTCAAATGCATGATTTTATGCTTCTTTTTTTTTTTTTTTTAATTTTAACTACTTAATACAAAACCCGCCAAAGACTGTTCACAATCATAACAATAACCTTGACCATAAAATGGAAGTCACTTCCTTCAAACATATATCTAAAACTTAGTTTTTTCAACTGTTACATTATAGGAGCTGAACCATACTATCATATGTTAAAAATCTAATGTCATATCACCCTATTATGTTGTATTAAGAACTATAGAGAAAGAGGAAGTTAGGGAAAAAAAAGTTAGAAAAAGATACAAAACAAGAAAACAGAAAACAAACCATAGAAATACATTTTATCCCAATATCACTTGGACACTGTATCACAGTATCACTTATTGCAAAACTCTTGAACTTGTAGGTGTCTCATTACCACAAAGAAATTATTTTTAAAGGACCATACGAAGCTAACTGTAATAATGTAATTGATACTATGTATAAACCACGAACTTCAAGTCATCTAATTACAATCTTATGTTGAAAAACTGTTCTATAAGTAGCAGCAACTGTTACAATGTAAACTGGTGATTGTCTCTCAATTGAAAACCACTTTCTTTTTACTTTATTTAATCCCAATCTGTACAATTCCCAAACCCTTCTACACCAATTAGTCCAAGCAACACTGTAGCCACTTTTCTAAGCCGCTGATATTAAAAATCCAATGTTTTCACAGAATCCATGTGCAAAGAGCACATACTTCAATAAATCCAAGCACCTGTTGGAGAACACAGTTACACAGGATTTTAACCCATCTGCAAAAACGCCAAATCTTGTATTGTAAAGATGTTAAAAAGCAAAAGGGGTCATTTATCAAACTGCTATATGGCGTTTTTACATGCTTGATGGACTCTCTACCTGGGTAACATCAAGCTAGGTTGAGAGAACGTTGCACAAATCTCATCTTTGTGTGAGTTTCCTCACCCTGAAGGTCATCAAATCTTCACAAGAGAGCACTATTCTGTTCGTACGTCTCACTTTGAATGTCAAAGTGGCCCCTAACCCCTACACTAATACCTAAACCTGACCTCGAGTTACTAGGTGGGCCTCATATAGAAGTATAAATACCTACCTAGTATGAAAGCATTATGGCATGCTCTCTCTCTTTCTCTCTCTCTCTATAACCTGCCTATTACCATAAAACACACCCATTTTCCTATCGCATGTGATATTTAGTTAAATCCAGGCCAAAGTTTGCAGGACTCCTGTTATGTAACACATGCCTGAGTGCAACAAACCCTAGCGGCACTGTAGCTTCTCTGCTGTGATGCTGATAGCGAAAGATGAAACGTTAGCGTTGCTCATGTTCTTTACCTCAATAGTTAAGCAAATATCAAACGTAGGGGCTCCACGAGATGTGCATCCATCGACACACTGTCATCCATTAATTTCCTCTATAATATTTGCATTTTAAATTGTTGCTTAAGTACAAGCCTGACACTGCAGTGTTTCAGCAGACTACCGCCTCATCAGGGGAAAGTATCAACATTTTTAAAATACACATTAATAAATTAAACTTTTTGTAAAAACCTAAACTCTTATTATAATAGTCCTCAACAATTTTAACGTTTCAGCGTCCAATCTACTCATGTCAGCCTGTTCTTTTAAACTGCCCTCAATCAATCACCTGTTATGCTCAGGCTTGTGGACCCTTGGCTGACGAGAGGATGGTATACCTTTCGGAGGGTCCGTAGGCTCTCTCGTCGGGTGGCGAGGCAGAACAGGAGGCAGGACCAGCTGACCCTTGGCACTGGAGACTGAGGCGAACACGGAGACGATGAAGAGAGGAGATAAGGCACTGTGTCTTCACCACTGGTGGTCTGCGGTCCCCCCAGGAGGAGCCCATAGGGACCCGACCGCTGGGACTTAGGTGGACCTAGGGAGGTCAGGGTAACGGTGCAAAGGCCAACTGGAGCTTCACCCTGGAAGCCCGCGGTCCCCTCAGGAGGAGCCCGTAGGGACCCGGGCCGCTGGGACTTAGGTGGGCCCTTGGAGACGGAGTCTTGAAGGAGTCCTAGGTCGAGTGCCAGAGGATCGTCGCACACCAGTCCAAAGTCATGTACCAGAGAATCACCGCTTGCCAATCCAAAGTCAGGAACCAGGAACACCAAGACGGAACAGGATCCAAAGCTCAAGGACTCACCGAAGCAAGCAGACTGGACAGCGCTGGAGGACGTTGCCAAGTCACTGGATGAGCAGAGGAAGCTGCCTTTTATACTTCCTCTGCCCTGGCTGATAGAGAACAGGTGAGGCCATTTAAAGGGATGGGTCCCTTTAATTCTGTGGAGGGGCCGTAGCCTCGTGCTTAAGCATGGCGGCGGCCATTTTGGATTTCCCCCGCGGAGGGGAGATGCCGCTGGGGGGAAGCAGGACGGCTTCCCCTACAACGGGCAGCGCCGGAGGCTGCGCGGGCGCGATGGCCCGAGTCGGAGCCCTCCCCAGGGCTCCCGTGGCGCTGCGAATCAGGTAGGGGGCCGTGGTCATGGGGCGCCATGGCCGCGGAGCACAACATCACCATAGTGATCTAAACATATCCCCATAACTAAGATGGCACAAACTCGCCTTTTAATAATACCTTTCACAAACATTAATAAGTGTCCATGACACTGTTTGAAAAAATACAATATACTTGTAAACCCACATGCTATTAATCGCTTACTCTAAATCCAAATTGTATTGCCACTATTTGTATCAACTACACTCTTTGTAAGGTACATTAAAAAAAATGCCCCATTCAATTTCCCTATTTAATCCATTAGGGATAATGATGTACCATTGAAAGATATGTCTTTGTTCCTTCTGAAGAAGAGCCTTATTAAAATCACCACCCCTAAACCGGGAAGTTTATTCTAGAACTGAAAATTTCAGTTCTTCTATCCGATGTTGTTGTTCTGTCCAATGAGATACTGTTGCGTTTGTCGGTCTTCGACAGCTTCGCCCCACCTACCTCTCTCTACTTGCGGCTCCTCTCGCTCACCTTGAACTGATGGCGGCTGCAGCGTCTGCTAGCCATTCTCTCCGGCGTCCCTGGACTAAATTTGGTGCTGCCTCCTGCCATTCTCCTTCAAGGTACCTCTAGGGTGCGTGCGCGCATGCTGCCCTCATCTTTAACTCCACATTGGCGTGAACCTCAGGGGTGTCCCCCTGTTCTGATGTCACGACTTCAGGGTATATCTGCCTACAGTATTTGCTAGCTCGTTGAGTTAGCAACAGGATTCGTACGAATGGGATTCGCTCTCCGTTCCTAAGCTACTCTGCCACTCCAGCTCTATCTGGAACTCTTACTACCCTTCGGGGTTGCTAATGGGTACCCGCTCCTCGGGGGCCTCTCTGCTTCTTTCAGGTGCTATCAGGAAACCAGTACTTGCTCCTCGAGGGCCCATGTTCCCTGTGTCGCTGCCTGCAACCTCTACCCTTCTACTTAGAAGAACTAATTTACAGTCACCATCAGTGAGTACAGATAACATCTCTCTCCACAGTACTGCTTCGTCGGAATCAGGTACTCGCTCCTCGAGGGCCTGCTCTCTGCTCCGGTGCCAGACCTCTCGTCTAGTGGAATCTCTGTTACTGCTATGTTAGTATGTTACATCTGAGTCTCTCTACTCTAAGGGATCAGGTACTCGCTCCTCGAGGGCCTGCTCTCCCTGTCTCGGAGCTCTCCTATTTCTATTTGGGACTCTGAATGCTAATCATATTGTGTACTCATATCTCTCAGTCTCTTTCCACTACAGCACTGTCTACAGAGGATCCGCTGTTCCAGCGTTCTGTGAGAGATGCGCCTAGCTGGGCTTTACAACCACTACTCACTACTGCCACCTCTGGTGGTTCCATAAACTGTTTAATAAAAGATTCAAATCTGTGTTTGTCTGTCTGGAATTTAGCCTGACACTGTGGTCCCTCACAGGACTGCCCCCCATGGGCGTGGTCAGCTGCCACAGTGTTCAAGGATCCACCCAAACACCATTAACCATAACAGATACCAAAGGGGCCTCAGCTTTACCACATTTTATACAGCTGATATGTTCTTGTATTCTAGTTTTGATTTTGCAAACAGTCTTGCCTCCATAACAAAGATTACAAGGGCATGTAGGGTTATATTTTTAACATATGATAGTTCAGCCCAGCTATTATAATGTAACCATTGAATAAACAAAGTTTTAGATATATGTTTGAAGGAAGTAACTGTTCCATTTTATGGTCAAGGTTAAATTTTAACTGCCAAGCCACTTGAGCACTTCTCAAGTTTTCTTGGATGACGCTCCAATTCTTTCCAGTCCCATCCGTCCATGATTCTAGGAGCCCTGCCCAGGGATGACCTTTGACAGGATGCTGGAATGTCGCTGACTGGACACACTGTAACTTACCTTCACTGAGCTCTCCGCACTCTTCTCTCCTTTCGTCTTTTTTCCTTTCCTGCACAGAAACTTCAGTAATTATCCCAATACACAAAGATTCATCCATTTCCCACATGTAGAGAGATTTTATTTCTTTCTCTCCCACATCTAGAGACATCACTTCTCCAAGACATATTCTTATTTCATGCAGCAGATATCACCTCTCCCAGACCAATCCATCCCTAAGTGTCTCTAAGACCTGCCAAATGTATTAATTTAATCTATTCAGCTACTTCCTGATACATCATTATCTATCAAGCAGATTTGTCCAGTTTATCTATTTAATATCGGACTTTGTGCATACTGTTTTTCCATTTTCTCAGAGTATCCACCTCGCTCTCTATTGGAGGTTACAGACTATGAGGTTCAGAATATCTGGCAGTACTTAGATTAGAGAAAGCACAACAGAACATAAGCTCCTCACATCTTGTTGTTGATACTGTCGGCATCTGCCAAGTTATCCACTGCAATGGCCAAGAAGACATTCAACAAAATATCTGCAGAGACTGGTTCAGAATCAAACCATTCTCAATGAATCCTAAAGTCACAAACCAGCATTTCTGAGCTGTGTGTGAGGGAGAGAGAGAGAGAGAGAGACTGGGAATACTGAAATGACAGTTCGTTCAAAGTCAGTGCTCCTCCAGCATTTCCTGCATTTCCCTTTACCTACAACTGGCTCTCTTTTACCATTCCCTACAGTTGCTCCCTTATGGTCAGCACTCCTCCACCATTTCCCACAGCTCCTCACTTTATCCCCCTGCCCACTGCAAGTTCCTTAAGCATTTCCTACAACTCTCCCCCCCCCCCCCACAGCCAGTGCTCCTCCACCATTCCCCACAGCTCATCCCACAGGCAGTACTCTTCCATCATGTCTTAGTCCCCACCCCCCATAGCCATTTCTCCTCCACCATTCCCTACAGCTTCCCCTCAACAGCCAGCACTCCTCTATCATTTTATACAGCTCCTACACACCCAGCATACTTCCACTACTCTTTACAGCATTCTTCGATGATCCCCTACAGTATTTCCCAAATCCAGCATACTCCTCCATTCCCTACCACTCCCCCATCCAGTACTCCTCTACCATCCCCTACAGCTCCCCCCAGAGCCAGCACGCCTCCATCATTCCTTACAATGCCTCCAACTGGGAGAGGCAGGAACTGCTGGAACTCTGCAGTAGAAAGGATACAGTTTCCACAGATAAAAAGAATGATGAAGTAAACAGAGACCAGCATCCCTGGGAAAAAGGGACCCCCGTATGCCATGATCCCATCATACATCACTGCGTTCCAGTCTTCTCCTGTCAGAATCTGCACCCAGATCCGAACAAGCAGAAAAGGAGAAAGCACATTATATGAAGCATCACTGGGAGTGCAAACATGATCAGAAACAGCTCCACCAATGCTTGAGGGTAGAGGAAGATGAAGAAAAATTGTAAGGGGGTACCCTGGTGTGACAAGGCTGGTACCTTCCACAGTGAGGGATGTCTGGAAATAGGATGGAATTAATCAGCTGGGGAGACAGACAAGGTGCCGACCCCAGGCTCCACTCAACACTAATCAAGATTTTAAAGGTAGGGGAGTTCAGGGGTGGGGGTCTGAGAGGGAGAGCACTAGCCCTCCAGAGTCATTTTGGGGCAGTGGAGTGGACTCTACCTGGGGTTCAGAAAAGGGAAGTGGGGGTGGGGGGACTTGGCTTGCCCCTGAGGGTGTTTTTGATTTAATGGAGAGGCATTTGAGGATGGGGTAGGGCATCGCCATGTGGTTAAAAAAAATAAAAATATATATATATATAAATATATATATATATATATATATATATTTTTTTTTTTTAATTTTATTCTGTGAGCTGCCTCAAAAGGCAAGCCCAGGGTGGGCAGGAGGTCTAGCAAGACTCCCAGTAGCTTTTGGAAGACTTTTGCGGGGGTTTCATTTTGTTCTGCATGACCCTTAAATTCTAGCACGGAAGCAAAGGGACCCGCGTTAGGATCCCATTGTTCCTGTGCTAAAATAACAAAAACTCAAAAGATGTAGCTAAAATAAGGTGGCTGAAATATTTCAAAGTCAGCCGTGTTATTTTACATACATAACATTTTGTATGCATTAGTTGCTTTGTATTTAATTTGATACATGCACTTCCTTGCAAAGCAGCTAATTGAAATAGGGCTGTTTACTGCATGCTATAGCCTATCGTGGCTTGATAAATCACTCCCTCAGTTTTCTGGATAAGTCCAGGACTGCTGTTCGGCACAGTTAGCCAGATAAGTTTCTCCAGCTAACTAATGCAGTGGCTAGTGGCTGAATATTGGCCCCACTGTTTCCCAGTAGGGTGCTCTGCTGGCTTATTACTCCTGGCTATCCAGTAAAGGTCTGAAACAGGTCACAAGGGGTGACTCAAGTCATTCCTAGAGAGAAGAGGATGCTTAAAAAAGTAAAAGGTTCATTGGGGAGAGAGGATATGTTGAAGATAAAGGGTGTGCTGAGAGGTCAGGATATGCTGGGGGTAGAAGGAGAAAAAGGAGGGAAAGTGAAGGGTAAGTTGGTATACTAGAGGAGGGGATATGATGGGAGAGGGGTGAAGGGGGAGTGAGAAAAGGATACTCGGGGTACTGGAGAAGTGGATGTATGGGACAATTGAGGGGCATGCTGGGTTTGGGGAGAAGACAGCTGGGTAGGTGTGCTGGCAGTGGGAAAATACATGATAAGGAAGGAGGTGTGCTAGGGTACTGGAGGACTGGCTGGAGGGAGATAAAGGGGGAGATGTGAACATGGGGTATGGGATGTGCTGGGGCAAGGGAGGGAAGAGAATACTTTGGGAGATTATTAGCTGGAAAACAGTGAGCAGTGCCTGAGGGGAGACAGGAGGAGATATGCATGGGGGTCAGGGAGAATGCCAGGGCAAGACTGAAGGGATAATTTGCGCGAGAGAAGGGATGTGCTGCTATGAGGGAGAGAGGATACATGGGGGGGGGGGGGGACAGGGAGCATCGCGCTGGGGAGAGGGAACATGGGTGAGGCATTTACCTGGAAAACAGTGAGCAGCGCCTGGGGGAAGGTATCAAAAGTGCTGCGCTTGGGCTGCATCTGGTTAAAGCTGAACTTGCCCCCGAACAGCTGCATGCCCAGAAGCGAAAAGATGATGATAAAGAGGAAGAGGAGGAGCAACAGCGAGGCAATGGACTTCATGGAGTTCAACAGCGAGGCCACCAGGTTACTGAGAGAGGCCCAGTGCCTGTCCCAGGAGAGAGACCACCACAAAGGAGAGAAATGAGAGAGAGAGAGAGACATACGCACGTGCGTACAGAACACCGGCATCTGCTTCTCCGCTCGCACAGACACACGCACATGCCCTGTTACTGAACGCACCTGGTGACTTTGAAGATGCGGAGCAGGCGGACGCAGCGTAGCACAGAGATCCCAAGAGGCGACATGACCTCAAACTCCACCAGGACAGTCTCGAGGATCCCGCCACACACCACAAAGCAGTCAAAGCGGTTAAAGAACGAGACAAAGTAAGCCTGCGGCCCAAGGCAATATACCTTCAGCAGCATCTCCAGGGTGAAGAGTGACAGCAGAACTTTGTTAGCATAGCCTGAGAGACAGAAAGAGAGACAGCAAGACGGTGTCATGCACTCCGAGAGAAATGCAAGGGAGCAGCAGCTGACTGGGGTTTGAGATACTGATATGCACCAAATAGGAGAGGAACCTTGGGGCAGATGAAGTCTGATGATCTCAAGGTAGCAAAACAGTGTGGCCAGAACCAGTGGGATGCTGGGGTGCATGGGGAGAGGCATAAGCAGCAGAAAAAAAGGAGCTGATAATGCCTCCGTGTAGGTCATTGGTGAGCCTCATCTGTCCTATTCTATTCAATTCTGGAGGCCATACTTCCGAAAGGATATAGACCCAAATGAAGACAGTCCAGAGAAGAACTACCAAAACGGTGCTGGGTTTGTAGGGAGATATCTCATGCATTACCACTGAATCACGAAATGAATCATAATAGCCAAAGAGGTGTACAGGCCCCAAACGCTGTCACAGCAAGAGAAAGAATTACCCAGGTGCACTTTAAAACAGCACTGTCTCAGTGGAAAATGAAGGCCTTGCCCTGATACACTGAAGGATACCTTATCAAGATGTGCCTGTTTGCATGCTCCTGTGTCAATAGGAGCAAAGCAGACAGAGAGACAACAACTTAAGCTCATAAGCAGGAGTCATGGATGGGCCAAGCAGCCAGAAGTCACAAAGACACCCCCCCCACCCTTGAAAGATAGAGGGGGGAGCAGTCAGAGATGGAGAAAAATGCTGACACTGGAGTTCAGGGGTGGGGCAAGACCCCCACCCCTGAACTCCCCTACCTTTAAAATCTTCATTGGCATACAGATGTGGCAGTTCTCCCCCCAAATAAATGGGGAGGGGGAAGAAGACCTGATATGTGGCAGGACCCACCCCCAAAGTAATGAGGAGGGGGAAAAAGACCTGCAATGCAGCAAAAAGACCCTCTAGCCACCACGTGGTTATACCTGAGATTAATTTATAACAATGGCTCACTTCCTCAAATTCTTAATGAACTAAGAAATTGTTTGATATCTTTGAGGATATTTGCTAAAAGGCAATAACTTTGACTTTAATTTTTATCAAACAAACTCTCAAGGGATGGTATCAGAAAAAGTGCTCACAGTCTCACAGGCTCTTGCCCTATACAGGGCTACAACCCTTCTCATGTATCGGCACTGCTAAATCGCGTCATCTACCATTTCCCCTGAGAGCGTTCAGTTTTTTTAGTTTTTACTTTTATCCCTTTTTACTTTTCAATTATAGAATATAACACCCAATAAAATTTATTCTTAAAAATAACACCCATCCGTTAAGTGAATTTATGTGATGAAATTACTTATCTCTTTGTTTGTGTTCTCATTATTTGTTATACCAGTATTTATATTGCGCTTGCTGTCAGCTGTCTGCTGTCCTCCCGCTTGCCCGACATTGACAATGTTTCGGCGCAACAAATGCGCCTGCTTCAGGGGCTTACTGCTCAATACCTAAAAAGACAAGTTTATATTTAATATGCTAAAGTTCTTAAATTTATTTCGCTTTTAAATGATAATGCTAACAATGGTACTCACTCTTCAGCTTAGCGCTATCTCACCCGATCCTTCACAGCATTCAAATATGGCGCTTAGACGCTTTCACTATCTCCTTGCCGGAAGTTTATGTTTATATCCTGTTGTTGATTAAAGCACCTATCAAATGGATTTTACAAATATACCGACCAATCTACTTCCTTATTGAGACCGGCTGGCGCTACCGTATTCAACTTAAAAATCCACTTTTGCTCGCGCTGTAGTAAGCGCAGGTTTAAATCCCCTCCTCTTTCATCCGGTTCCATTACCTCCAATACCGTACACTTTAAACTTGAAAAATTATGAGATTGTTCTAAACAGTGTTGTACCAATGGGGCTTCTAATTTATTTCGTTTAAGGGCACTTTTATGTTCTATTAAACGAGTTTTCAACTGTCTAGTTGTTTTGCCTACGTATAATAAACCACAAGGGCACCAGATAGTGTACACCACAAAAATAGAATTACAAGTGGATTTTCTTATTGGTTTAAATCTCTTAAGTTTTTCTAGGGGTATGCTGATGTTTGAATGAGCTAGTGGGCACATCGTACAGGATCCACAAGCGGAATGTCCCTCACGACTTATTTCATTTCTAAAAGAGCTCTTAGAGTGCGATCTAACTACTTGATCCTTTATGTTTGTCCCTCTCTTGAAAGCGACCATAGGTCGCGACTCAAAAACTGAATGTACCTGTAGGACATTCCAGTGGCGTCTTATACTGCGCGCCACCTCATTCACCCCCAGAGAGTATGGTAGTACACAAGTAAGACGTTGTAAATTTCTTTTTTGTTGAGGTTGTAATAAAGTTTCCCTATGGTTCCATCGTGCTCTTTTACAGGCTTGTTTTATAACTTTTAAAGGATAGCCTCGATCTAAAAATTTTTGGCTCATCTCCTTAGCTCTTAATTTGTATTCTCCTGTTGTTGAACAAAGTTTCCTCAGCCTCAAAAATTGGCCAAAAGGAATACTGTTTTTCAATGGTAGTGGATGACAACTCGAATACTCTAGTAATCTGTTACGATCTGAGGGCTTTTGATAGATCGTAAAAAAGAATTTATTTGCCTTTATTGAGATGTTTATATCCAAAAATGAGACTGTGCTTTTGTGAAAAATGTAAGTAAACTTCAAATTCTACATATAATTTGGGTTCCTTCATTATACGCAATCCCCTAGGGATTATATGTAGAATTTGAAGATTTTCTGGTAAAATGGAACCAGATCCTTAACAAATGTTCTCTTGACCTTATGCTTTTGGTCATAGAAAGAGCTAAAATGTTAATGGAAACCTTACAGATAGAACACGAACAATTGTTGGAGAAAATTAAAAACCAAAATTTAGATAATTTTGATGCTAAATTAAAAGAGTTTCAGGAAACCATAAATGAATTCACAGAAGAGGTCAAGCAAGGCAAAACCAGTAAATTTGTTAGGGATGAACAAGATTATAAAAAGGGTTCTATATATTACTGGATGAATCCACAATTGAAGAGAACTTATAATCAGAGAAAAACATTTGAATCTAGTTCAGAAGATTCATCTGGGGAAGAACCTACACGTGGTCAAAAAATCTCCACTACTAGTGGTCCCACTACTACCCCTTTTCCAGAGGCAAGACAGGATCGCAAAGTCAGGTTTCAACAACACACTCAAGATCCTCCTACGGGACAGAGACAGCAAAAGAGGTGGACACGGTCGAAAGGCAGATTAGAGAACCAACAGAGATCAGAGAATCCACAGTGATTAATTTATCATCGCGTCCCTTATCACGTACACAGGTCCAAGTGTTAGAAAGAGGGTTAACATTTGTACCAACGGTGCAATATGACCATTTCAAAATCAGTAAATTCTTTCAAAAATTCTTAAGAAATTTGCGGTTGAGATTATTTTTTGATAAAAAAACACCAGGGGAGGAGAGAGATAGATCGGTGGTATTTCCAAAATCGACCTGGTGTCCTCCAGGCAATATTGACCCGGTCATACATACTTTTGCAAAACTGGTACAAAAAGACATTGATAGAATTCAGAAAGATTCCAAATTGAGGTCTTTTAATTTAACTAGACAAGAAAGCATAGCACTACAAGAAATAAGAGAAGATCCATCGTTAGTGGTAAAAAGTGCGGATAAAGGAGGAGCGGTGGTAATAATGAACCAAGATTCTTATAGGGCAGAGGCATTAAAACAATTAGCGGATGGGCATTTCTACAAGAAGTTAGATGCCAACCCTACATTACAGTTAAAAGAACATATTGATAATCTTTTGGAAGATGCATTAGCACAAGGATGGATCACCACAAGAGAATTCCGTTTTTTAAAAGTTGAACACCCTAGGGTGCCAACTTTTTACCATCTTCCAAAAATTCATAAAAATCTTGAGAACCCTCCGGGACGCCCGATTATTTCATCACGAGGTTCACTGTTAGAACCGCTTTCCCAATATGTGGACACATTCTTGCGTCCTTTGATACCCTCTTTGCCATCGTATGTGCGAGACTCGGGTGAATTAATACAATTCTTGGAAACTTTGAGTATCCCTTTTGAAGAAGTATCTCTCGCCACAATTGACATCGTGTCCCTTTACACGAATATACCCCAAGATGGGGCCCTGCAAGTGATTCATTCGAAATTAGCCACACAATCTTCTGAGATTCACCCACCAGTTACTTTCTTAGTTGACCTAGCTGGTCTAGCTTTGAAAAAAAAAATTTTTTGTATTTGATAACATCTATTATCAACAGGTGGGTGGCACAGCGATGGGCGCCATGATGGCTCCCAGTGTTGCTAGCCTTTATGTGGGACACTTTGAATCGCAGTGGCTGTCAGTTTCTCCTTATCAAAATAACATTTTGGTATGGCGTCGATTTATCGATGACATCTTCATAGTGTGGAGAGGCACTGAAGTTCTATTCAAAGAGTTTATCCAATGGTTAAATACTCGTGAACAGGCATTACAGTTTACTTACATTTTTCACAAAAGCACAGTCTCATTTTTGGATATAAACATCTCAATAAAGGCAAATAAATTCTTTTTTACGATCTATCAAAAGCCCACAGATCGTAACAGATTACTAGAGTATTCGAGTTGTCATCCACTACCATTGAAAAACAGTATTCCTTTTGGCCAATTTTTGAGGCTGAGGAAACTTTGTTCAACAACAGGAGAATACAAATTAAGAGCTAAGGAGATGAGCCAAAAATTTTTAGATCGAGGCTATCCTTTAAAAGTTATAAAACAAGCCTGTAAAAGAGCACGATGGAACCATAGGGAAACTTTATTACAACCTCAACAAAAAAGAAATTTACAACGTCTTACTTGTGTACTACCATACTCTCTGGGGGTGAATGAGGTGGCGCGCAGTATCAGACGCCACTGGAATGTCCTACAGGTACATTCAGTTTTTGAGTCGCGACCTATGGTCGCTTTCAAGAGAGGGACAAACATAAAGGATCAAGTAGTTAGATCGCACTCTAAGAGCTCTTTTAGAAATGAAATAAGTCGTGAGGGACATTCCGCTTGTGGATCCTGTACGATGTGCCCACTAGCTCATTCAAACATCAGCATACCCCTAGAAAAACTTAAGAGATTTAAACCAATAAGAAAATCCACTTGTAATTCTATTTTTGTGGTGTACACTATCTGGTGCCCTTGTGGTTTATTATACGTAGGCAAAACAACTAGACAGTTGAAAACTCGTTTAATAGAACATAAAAGTGCCCTTAAACGAAATAAATTAGAAGCCCCATTGGTACAACACTGTTTAGAACAATCTCATAATTTTTCAAGTTTAAAGTGTACGGTATTGGAGGTAATGGAACCGGATGAAAGAGGAGGGGATTTAAACCTGCGCTTACTACAGCGCGAGCAAAAGTGGATTTTTAAGTTGAATACGGTAGCGCCAGCCGGTCTCAATAAGGAAGTAGATTGGTCGGTATATTTGTAAAATCCATTTGATAGGTGCTTTAATCAACAACAGGATATAAACATAAACTTCCGGCAAGGAGATAGTGAAAGCGTCTAAGCGCCATATTTGAATGCTGTGAAGGATCGGGTGAGATAGCGCTAAGCTGAAGAGTGAGTACCATTGTTAGCATTATCATTTAAAAGCGAAATAAATTTAAGAACTTTAGCATATTAAATATAAACTTGTCTTTTTAGGTATTGAGCAGTAAGCCCCTGAAGCAGGCGCATTTGTTGCGCCGAAACATTGTCAATGTCGGGCAAGCGGGAGGACAGCAGACAGCTGACAGCAAGCGCAATATAAATACTGGTATAACAAATAATGAGAACACAAACAAAGAGATAAGTAATTTCATCACATAAATTCACTTAACGGATGGGTGTTATTTTTAAGAATAAATTTTATTGGGTGTTATATTCTATAATTGAAAAGTAAAAAGGGATAAAAGTAAAAACTAAAAAAACTGAACGCTCTCAGGGGAAATGGTAGATGACGCGATTTAGCAGTGCCGATACATGAGAAGGGTTGTAGCCCTGTATAGGGCAAGAGCCTGTGAGACTGTGAGCACTTTTTCTGATACCATCCCTTGAGAGTTTGTTTGATAAAAATTAAAGTCAAAGTTATTGCCTTATACCTGAGATTATGCATATTCATCATCTGGGAAGTATAACACAGGGGGGCAAAGAAGAAAGAGAAAGAGCACAAACCCTAAAAGCGAAGGACCCCTTGAGGAAGCAAACCCTGAGGGAAGCGAATCCAGAGACCATTCCTGAAAAAGGGGAACCTGAAGCAGACCAGCAGCCCTGCTATTGGGGAGGAAGAGGACTAGGTGTGGCCAAGAGAATGGGGCAAGAGACCGGAGAGAGGAGAGCCCTGCTCAGGTGTGGAGAGTGACATGGAGCCTGAAGCAGTGAGGGTCGAGAGCCAGCCCTAGACAGCCTGACAAGTACCAGAGCCAGAAGCAAGTCTCCTTCCCAGACTGCCACCAGCTCTTTCCCCGGCACACATCCTCCAGACCTTCAGCCAGCATCTGCTTCAGAGGTAAACAGAGGGATATCGCCTGATGCAGTACCAGGGGTAAGTAAGTTAGCCATAAGTATTAATAGATTAAGCAGGCTAAGGTTTATGGCATGTTGTTACCTCCCATGATACAGAACTTTTTTTTTTTAGGGAAAACTGGTGCTTAGTAGCCGGATGTTAGAGACAGAAATTGTTGTTATTTTCTAAATGCTATATCATGCCAAATCTGATAAATAAAAGTCTGTTTCTGAGGGGAATGCACGTTGTCTTTTCCTGACTAAGGTGAGAGCAGAAGATCCTTAATGACAAAGAAGGGGAAAGGAGGTCCAGAAATCAAAGGGGATCTACGGTACTGCAATAAGATGCAAATGGAGCAGACTGGATATGCCCTACTGATTTTATCTGTCTTCATAGTCTATGTTACTAGTAGAGATGGAGCGATACAGTAAAAGACCATCAGCATACATTTTATACAAGCAAGGCCAGTGCTAGCTGTTTTGCTGCCCTGTGCAAATAAATATCATGCTGCCCCCTACCCCACACAGATTCTGAAGGAGCCCTTCATGAGCTTCTCCTTTTCCCCAACAATAACTTTGGGAGTATCTAAGCACCGTTTTATAGTTGCATTGGGATTAGAGTAAGGTTACCAGATTTCTGGTCGGTGAATGTGGGACATTTGTCCACTGTCATACCAGCAGGGCCGGCAGAACCACTAACAACCTAGGCTTGGGCCTAGGGTGCCGACCATTAGGGGGCGCAAGCCTTGAGGAGCCTCTGGCCGCGAGTGGTGGCAAGGAGGAGGAGTAGAGTTTCAGCTGCTCATGGCCCAGCGCGATTGGAGTCAAGATCGAGGTGGCAGCGTGACGGGGTGAGGGGCGTGACCAGGGAGAGCGGGTGCAAGGGAGAAGGTGCCTAGGACAACTAATCCCCTTGCACCGGCCCTGCATACCAGTAGTGAACAAGCAATTCATTTGGAGGTAGGGGATGGTTGTCTGGTGGACTGCCCTATGAAAAACTGCAGCAATCTAAAAGCACACTCTTTAAATGTTGTCAGCTCAAAATATTTCAAACCACAGGGCTGGTGGGTATGTCTTACATACAAGAGAATTAATTGAGCAGAAGAAATAAAATCACATTGGGTAACAAAATCCAACTGTTAACATTTAAACTCTATGTGAGAGACCTGTCCAGGTCAGAAACTCTGAAATGGGTCTCCTTTCAGTGGGAGCACTGAGAGGAGAGGATCACCTTGCTGGTGGTCGGAAAGAATCAGTAAGGACTGCTTGGAGACATTTTTGAAACTTAAAAGTATTGAGGAGAAGTAAAGTATTGGGGTATATTATTTAGTGTGTTCATGTGTTTTGTTTTAAATAGGTAGAAAGGCAGGCAACAAACAGAAATTTGTATTTTGTATTTTCCAAACCTCCCACCCCTCTCACATCCACCCCTAGCTCATCCTTTAATTTATAGCAGGTGTCACTTTCACACTTAAAAAATAAAAATAAAAAATCAGCCTTTTAACTTAAACTCAGAAATTTCCCATACTTTAGCAAGAGTTTGATCATTCCCTTGTAGGTTGCTACCAGATATACAGGGGTAGATTTTTAAAAACTGCGCGATCGCGTACTTTTGTTTGCGCAGCAGGCGCAAACAAAAGTACGCTGGGGAGACAACACAAATGCATTGGCTCCCAGGTGCCAGAGACCCTCGCTGCGACTCTGCTTCCACCCCTAGATGGCTCTCCACCTTCCCCTCAAAGTTCTGCCTAGAGCTATAAGACATTACCTCCCCAGTTCTTTCCTGATCCTCACTGTCCTGTGATGCCCAGGGCAGCCTGGCCTTCCTCCAAATCCTCCCCACTCAGCAGAAGGAGCAGCACAGCTTCAACTTCCCGTGCTGTGTGGGTCCTGTCAAATAACATGAGCCACGTGGATCTCACAGACCTTGAGCCTCATACCATGAGACTGGCCCCTCACAGCACAGGACGTTCACGCTGTGTTAAACACCACTCCTACTGACAGCCGGGGGTGGGGGAAGGGAGTGGAGAGGATAAAGCCAGGTCCTGCACTGCTTAAGGCTCCACCGGACGGCTCAGCTGCGTGATGTTGTCCCCTTTCAGCTGCTGCCCTGTGCAAACCCTTTCCTTGTGTGTTTAAAGCATCTTGATAATGCAGTTTGTGTGTGTGAGTGTGAGCTTTACTATAGAGCACTTTGGGATGCAGTTTATGTGACAGGCTCAGTAGGGGCGCTTTCCTTACTTTGGATCTCGGTCAGCCATGCTGGCTGTCTGTAATGCTCCGATGCTATGGTCAGAGTGTTCAGGAAGACCAGAATCAAGACCATCCAATAGAATGTGACAGACTTCACCACCGCACGGCACGTCCGGCGAAAGGATCGGTTCCAGCGCTTCAGCCGCCGGCTACAAGCATGGGAGGAAGGACAGGCAAGGTGTAAAAGTCATCCAGAACAAACCCTCTGCAAAAAGGGACAATATCTACTGACTGGATCCTGAAAAGCAACTAGAAGTGCATGAGTGGTCCAGAGCAGGAAAGAGCATTCCTTCACCATCCCCTGCCGCCTACATAAATGGCAGATCAAAACAGACTGATGCTTTTGATGCAGTATTCTTTGCACGTGCTAACTTCCAAAAAGACACAATGCAGCTGGCTTCTCTTGGAAAACAAGCAACATACATTCAACGTACCAATGCAGTATGCAACTCGGTCTGGCATATCTGAAAAATGCCCTTGTAAACTCCCAGGGCCCCGTGCAGAAAGGAATGCTATTAGCAGCAACGGCAGAGGATTTACTCACCAGAATTTGGTTTTAGAGATCTTGCTTCTGAAAGAGAGAATAAAAAGATATGGATTTCAGCGTCTAGAAGGGAAAATCCTGATCTACCTGGCACTCTCACATGAAGGAGTGAGCCAAGATCTGGTGGGAGGAGAAGCAGTCTCCAACCTCAAGATCAAAATCTGTAGGCTAGAAATTAGGAAATCTATTTCCAAGGATTTCTGGGTTCTGATCTCAGCTCTGTCACTACCTCTGTGTCAAGCCGATACAGTACAGTGCACTCCGACGGAGCGCACTGTTAGCCTGCTCTGGGACGCGCGTTTTCCCTTACCCCTTATTCAGTAAGGGGCGGAAAACGCGCTTCCAACCCGCCGAACCTAATAGGGCCCTCAACATGCAAATGCATGTTGATGGCCCTATTAGGTATGAGCGCGGGATACGGAAAGTAAAATGTGCAGCCAAGCCGCACATTTTACTTTCAGAAATTAGCGCCGACCCAAAGGTCGGCGCTAATTTCTTCCGGCGCCGGGAAAATGCACAGAAAAGCAGTAAAAACTGCTTTTCTGTGCACCCTCCGACTTAATATCATAGCGATATTAAGTCGGAGGTCCCGAAAAGTAAAAAAAGTAAAAAAAAAAAAAAAAAAAGTTAGAATTTGGCCCGTGGCTGTCGGGCCGAAAACTGGACGCTCAATTTTGCTGGCGTCCGGTTTCCGAGCCCGTGTCTGTCAGCAGGCTTGAGAACCGACGCCGGCAAAATTGAGCGTAGGCTGTCAAACCTGCTGACAGCCGCCGCTCCTGTCAAAAAGGAGGAGCTAGGGACGCGCTAGTGTCCCTAGAGCCTCCTTTTACCCGGATCTACCGCGTCACCTAATTTAAATAGAGAATCACGCGCACTGGCGAAGGGCCGGTGCGTGCGCCGGGAGAGCGGGCGTTCGTCCATTCTCCCGCGGACTTTACTGTATCGGCCCGTGTGTGATCTCGAAAGAATCAAGTTGCAGCCGGTGTATTACTTGTCATTAGCATTAATACAGGTGTACTGTTATTATGGTGATCTTTTGTCATTTCCATCTATTCATATTTATTCACGGAGTTTGTTTTTAAGTTTTGATTCTTTTAAATTTGCTGCTTTTTTATTTATGTCTGTCAAATTTGATGCTGTATACTTTATTGAAAACCTCTTAGTACAATTTTTTTGGTTTAACGATGTAGAAATATTTAAAAAATGATTTATTTAAAAACATTTATTTCCCACTCATATCAAACCAGTTGTGCTGGGGGGGGGGGGGGGGGAGGGTCCCACAAGAAAAACAAATAAACAAAAGAAAATAAACAAAAAAAATATTATTTATTATTTATTTAAGTCTATTCCATCTTTCGGCTCTTCAGAGCAGATTACTTTCAGGTACCGAAGGTGTTTCCCTATCCCCAGAGGGTTCACAGTCTAAGGGGGTCATTTGCTAAGCATTTTTCTCATAGACACAAAATGGGAGAAAACCTGAAGTAAATAGACCCTAAAGGGGGGTCATTTTCCAAGTGGCTCGCACGCAATAAGGGACGTTTTGCACGCGAAAAGTCCCTTATCGCGTGCGATACCAGGATGGGGGGCGGAGTCGGCCCCGAAAGAGGAGGAGTCGGGGCGTCACCGGGGCCGACTCCGCGAAGACGCCACGGACGACGAAAAGGTAAGGGCCTTTTCGCGTCCGAGTTCGCGCCCAATAGCTACACCTTCTATGGTGGCGCTATTGGGTGCGAAACCGGCAGCGATCGCACCGTCGCGGTGCGATCGCTGCCGGTTAGCGCAGGACCGCCCCCCCAGGTCGACCCCCCCGCCCCTCATTACCTAAAGTATCGCAGGCCTGCGATACTTTAGAAAATGAGGCCCTAAGTTTGTTCCGGAGGCAATGAAAGGTGAAGTGATTCGCCCAGGGTCACAAGAAGTGGGACTGGGATTTGAACTGTGGCTTGTAGCCCGCTGTTTGAACCACTAGGCCTCGTCTCTTGTTCTATCTTTTTTATTTTTCAAACCACTCTTTGACCCCAGTCCCACCTCACTCCTGGAAACCGTCAGGCAGGAGGGCTTCACTTTCCCTCCTGCTGGCAGTGGTTCCAAAATCAGAATAGGGCCATTAACACTCTGACCACAACTAAGGCCCAGTAGTGTTTAGGGGAGGGGGGGTAAGGGTAGGGAGAGGGGGGTCCCAGCACGGTCATAGTGTTTTGGAGGATGAAAGACGAGGTTCCCCATGATAACTGGCCTCTTCACTTTGAGATGCTTAGCCCAGGGAAACTTGAGTTCCCCAAAATGGGGTAATGTTACCAAGTCTGTACGTCCGCATTCTGCAGCTCTTAACACGCAGGATGTTTCTGACTATACTGTAGCTTTCCCCACCCCCCTCTCCCCAGCCTGCATTACACTGGTTAGTGTCTCTCTTTTTTTTTTTAAATTTATTTTTGCCTTTCCCCAGTTTAGCTTTCTATCTTCAGTCCTGCCCCACCTCAGACAGCACATCCAGGCAGCTCGAGGCACCAGCCTAAGGGCTGGAGGGCAGCCTCCGGCAGGGCGCACCCACAGCACCACCTGTTGGCCAGCAGAGATCATCACAGTAGCAGCAGCTGCCTTCCCTCCCTCCCAGGGCCGAATGCACCACCTCTATGGCTTGCCTGGAAAGGAGCAGCCCTGATAAATGGGGGGATCCCAAACTCTGATTCCCCCCCCCCCCCCCCCCAACACAGCCTGAACCAGAAGCCAGCTCTGGTCAGTGCTTATTTATCTGTTACAGAAAACAACAGCAAGAGGCTGATGCAGGTCTGGTTCCGCTCCATTGCATCTACTGATTCCCGTCACCCTGCGAACACTTCAGAAAATGATGTAGCATGCTTTCATACTTACAGACAGAGGGTGCAGCAGTTAGCATGGTCCTCCTCATCAACATTTTCTGTGTTTACCGATGTGGTCTCACTGGTAGGGAGACTGGCTGTGAGGAGAAAAAGTCAAAAGAGAGAAGTTACTGGCCCCATTTCCACAATTCCTCGCTGTCAGATTCACCTGCGTGATGCCAGGTCACCAATCTCAACTGCAGGTCCAGTTTCTGTGAGACTCTTTGCTTTTAGATTTGTGCCCTGAATCTGAACGTCCTTTAGGACAGTGGTTCCCAAACCTGCTCTGCAGGACCCCCAGCATGTCAGGTTCTCAGGATATCCACAATGAATATGCATGAGGTAGATTTGCATGCATTGCTTCCATAGCATGCAGCTTTCTCTCATGTATATTCACTGTGGATGAGAACCCGACCCCAGGACAGGTTTGGGAACCACTGCTTTAGGAGTTGCTCCTGGATGCTGTGTTGGATTGTAATAGTGCTGTTATACTGAGATGGTGGTTTTAAAGATATATTTTAATGTTTATGAATGCCTTTTGTTCTCCGCCACGGACAAGAAATTGGAATCAGCGGGATATAAATACTTTAAAATAAATAAATAAGGATTCTTGTCCCTTCCCCAGTCCTTCCCTTCCTTGCACGCACAGCCGTCTTCATTGAACTCCACCCAATGAGTTTCTGTACTGAAGGAAGCAAGGCCTGAGCCTTAGCCAGCCAGATACTGTGCTCTGGAGAAAACAGGGTATGGGCTCCTCCCTAGCAGGGCCGTAGAGCGCCAAAATCTCAACAGCACAAGGCCCAGAGGGGGAAAGCCTCTTGCTGGAGCTGCCACCAATAGGTAAATTGGGGATGGGGTGCATGACCGAAGCTTTGCCCAGGGCACAAAATACTCTTGCAATGGCCCTGCTGGTTACTATACCACAGATAGCAGCGCCATGAATGTGCCTTTTGGGGTTACTTCATCTCTGAAGAAAGTCTCCCCTCAGCACCTTGACCTCTATGCCTGTGAGGAGAGCTGGTCTGGGCCTGCATGAAGCCTGCAACAGGGAAGCTCTCTGTGCATGGTGAAGTGTTGCCATTGCTGGTATTTTTCTGCTCGATGTAATCCAGAGTATGCGGTTCAGTAACTGGGATGTGATGAAGTGTGAATCTGCAGTGACCTGCTAAAGTAAGGAAGCTAAATAAAGAAGGAACTGTTTCTCTAATTGTTGTCACTTGAACGATTTCTGCAAATTCCGTTCTACTACCCCCAACCTTCCTTCACAACTGGTGCCTGAACCTTCAGTGTGCAGCAGTTGCTAAAGAGGAAGGAATATATGATGAGCCCCCCTCTAATGGCGAGAAATAATAACCACCATTGTCTGAGAAAAGGTAACTGCTGCAATGGATTAACCATCAGGAGTGCTACTTTTGATTGATCAGTAGAGTTGCTGCTTCTAGACCAGAATTGCTAGTTCCAGTTCCAGCTGAGATGTTTCCTTATGGGGACCTGAATACATCTAACCACTTACTATTCCACAGTAAACAGGGCCTAGGACACCTCCACCAATTGTGGTCCTACAGGAAACAGGATCTAGGATACTCTCACCAGTTACTGTACCACTAGGAAAAGACCAGGATACACCTAACCAATAACTTTTCTATAGGAAAGAGGGCCTGGAATGTTTGGATCATGTATGTGCCAGGCATTCCCTCCCAGGTGTAACACCAACACAACTACTACATCACAGGGACACACAGCAAACAAGGGCACAGATAGCACACTGCCAGCAGCACATTACGCTGTGTGTCCAGGGAGTGACTGCGCTGTGGGAACCACCTCAGCCGGCCTCTCTTCCTGCCTGACGGCTCAGCCAGTGTCAGGCCTGAGGTGCAACAGAGGTGGATGGAGAGATGGACCCCCAATGGGGTTTCCGGACCCAGGCGAAGGTATAAGGAAGACAAAAGACAGAGACGCATGTAATCTCACAGAACACCAAAGTACAGGGCAAGTGAGTCACATTCCGAAAACAGTGTGATCCTTGATGGAAGTTAACCAAAGGCAGAAAACCTCAATTACAATGAACCATGTCTGGAAAGAATGCAGTCACTGTGAAACTCTGGTGTCAAAGGCACTAATGATGTTGCATCGTCCAGTCAAAAATGTCAACACTAATTAAAGAACTGCGGGCACTCCATGAAGTTAGCAAGTGGTTCATTTAAAACAAATCGAAGACAATTATTTTTCAGTCAGCACATAGTTAAACTCAGTTAGTGTAACTGGGTTTTAAAAAGGTTTGGATAAGTTCCTAGAGGAAAAATCCATAAACTGCTATTAATTAATATGCAATAGTAGCTTGAGATGTATTTAATGTTTGGGTACTTGCCAGGTACTCGTGACCTGGATTGGCTTCTGTTGGAAACAGGATGGCTTGATGGACCCTTGGTCTGACCCAGTATGGCAATTTTTTATGTTCTTATGAGAGAGAAGGGGGCTAGCAGTGATATGGAAGGCTTGCAACCAGCGGTGGGGAGGCAGTAGGGGAGAATCACTCTAACCTCTTCCCCGGGAAGGGCACTGTGACCCAGCATAAGGCACCTGGAGGCCTGGCAAGGACAGAACAAGGCTGCAGGGAAGCCGAGCCTCATGTCAGGGTCCTGCCATCACCACTGGTGGCAGGCGCATCCCATCCCTGCAGTCAGGGAAATAAAATGCGTGCAGCAGGAATGGAGGGCTGGACTCTTATTCAGCTATAAAAAGAAACCTGAGGTGAACCCCTTCCACTGTCTCATTCTACATTCACACCACCTGCCATCTACTCTGTGCCAGACACACACCCAGCCCCCATCCCCATCATTCAGCCCCCCCTGCCCCTACTTATGCCCCAGACCCCTTATCCCAACCATCAGGCCCAGGACGCCAGCGGTGGGAACAACTCACGATTATGCCTCTCTTTATATTCCTTGTCCTCGTTCTCTGGTTCAATGTCTTCAGCCTGCGCGATCCAGTCCAGGTATCCCTTCAGATCCTCCTCCATTTGCTGCTTCTCCCTTAACTTCTGGAAATCTCCCCGAGCCTTTGCCTTCTCTCGCTCCTTAGAGAACTCCCTGTAGGATGGGATGAGAGAAAAGGGGGAGACCTGCCATGGGTCACCCCGCCCCTCTGGGGCACCCCTCCCACTTCTTACACCAATACACACCACACTCATGTCCATAAACACACACTACACTCATAGACACGTGAGCACTCGCTAACAGAGGACCTCTCCTCTTCAGGAGGGGCAGGTGACCTCCAAGACTCACCCACTGAGGACACCCAAGACCAAGTTCAAGACAAAGAAAGAGCCAAAGATAATGAGGCTGACAAAGTACAGCCAGGGAAGCTCATAACCCATTGCATCTTGCATCTGCAGAAAAAGAAAACAAATCGACAGTGTCAGGGCCCTGAGGTCACCTGCCCACCCCTCCCCTCTCATACTATCAGGCTCCATTGCATCCTGTACCCACAGGAAAGGAAGTAAATCAACCAGTATCCTGCAGCCATCTGTCTTGTGTCCTTTCATATTCCTCTAGTTTTCCTTCCTCTCCTCACTCTTCCTCGCTAGGTGCTAATCAGGGCTTGTTTGAATCAGCACATTTGTCCTGCCCTCCCTGGACATGCAGTGGAAGACTGTAGGGAAAGGGACTACAACCCTACCCCGCCCTTGCCTCCCATGGTAACCTTCCTCCCCCCTGTCATGGCACCACTCCCCAAAGTTCTGGAGACTCACCCAGTACAGCACATCTGTCCACCCTTCCATGGTGATGCACTGGAAAACAGTCAGCATGGCAAAGAAGAAGTTGTCAAAGTTGGTGATGCCACCGTTGGGCCCTTCCCACTTGCCGCGGCACTTCGTATTGTTGAGATGGCACTCTCGGCCATGGCCAGAGAAGGCGCAGGGGGACGGCTCTTCTTCTGCCACAATATCTAATCAAAAGAGGAGCAACAAATCGCTCACCGTTTTGACAGAGGTGAGATGTTCCCAGTGGGGCCTGGGAGAGAGGAGAGTAATATCCATAGGGAAACGGCAAGGACAGGAGAGTACAGGCGCCGCTTCAGGGCTCTCACCTGAGTCAATATAGAAACAGGTTTTATGCATTCGGCCGATGAAAAGCTCCAGTCCAATGATAGCATAAATAATGATGACGAAGAGGACGAGGAGAGCAATGTGCAATAATGGGACCATGGCTTTCATTATGGAATTTAACACAATGTGTAAACCTGGGGAAGAGGCACAAGCGTTAACTTCGCAACACAATGTATGAATCTGGGAAAGAGGCAGAAACGTTAATATCACAGCACAATGTGTAAACATGGGGAAGGCACAGGCATTAAACACAATGATGTCCATATTCATTTAGCCAGATAACTCACAAGTTATCTGGCTAAATGGCAACTTTTTGAATATTGGGCCATTTATTTGGCTAAATTATAGATCTGGGGTCATTCCAGGGTGGGTCTAAGTTACAGATATGTCAAGTCTCATGCATTAAGCATGAGACTCATGCACTAGGAGGGGGTCTCATGCTCTTATGCTGTGACCCCCTCTTTTCACTCTTTTGGCCGCCAGGAACAGAGGCAGCAAAATAATGTGAGCCCCTGCCCACTGGCAGTCAAAGAAAAGAAAAAGAGACCGCAGTGGACTCCATCCTACCACAGCCTGAAGATAGGACTGGCAGGGCCATAGTGGACCCCATCCTACTGCAGCCCAAAGAAAGGCATAACAGGGCTGTGGCAACCCCATCACAGAGGACAGTGGGATTGCGGCAGACCTTAACCCACTGTGGCCTGAAGAGAGGGGTAGGCTCTGAGAGTGTGAGTGTATGTGAGAAAGTGACAGCCTGTGTGTTTGTGTGTGAGGGAAAGAGAGTCTGTGTGTAAGAGAGAGGGAGTGTATTTGTAAGAGCATGGGTGTGTGTATGAAAAATGAGAGGCTGTGTGCATGTGTGTGTGTATGGGTGAGAGAGAGAGCTTGTGGGTGTGAGAGAAAGCATGTGAGTTTAAGAGAGAGGGTGTGTGTGAGAGCCTGTGTGTGTGTATATGTATGTGTGTGAGAGCATGGATGGGTGGATGTAAGAGCATGAGTGTATCTGTGTGTGAGACAATGGTGTGTGTGTGTGTGTGTGTGTGTGTAGGAGAGCATGGTGTGTCTGTGTGAGAGAGGGTGAGTGTGTGTGTGTGTGGGGGGGAGAACATGTGTGTATGTGTGTGTGAGAGAGAGAGAGAGCATGTGTGTTTATGTTTATGTGTGTAAAAGAGGGTGAGTGGTTGTATATGTGTGTTTGTGAGAGCATGAGTGTGTATGTGTGTGTGTGTTTGACAGAAGAAAGTTTGTGTGCCCTTTCCTTCCACCTTCCCTCCCCTCCTTCCCTACTAAACCACAGAAATTGCATGGTAACTGGAAATCAAATGTTTACAGGAATGGGGAATGGGGATTTTTTGTCCTTATTAGTTTTAATTATGGCCTGTTATTTGATGTTTTTGTTGGTCTGGTGTATTTTATTGGTGTTTTGTTAATATAGTAGGGCCTGGTGTAATATTTGCAGTGTTGCCTTTTCATAGGTAGGATTGTTACTGCTTGAGTGCTGTTACAGTATGGAAGGTTTACTATATTGTAATTGAAATAATTTATTCGTGGTTTTCTGAAGGCTAAGCCCACATCCAACACACGCTACCATATAGGGCTAATGCCTTATGGGTTCCTTTTTTGCTTTTATGTAGGGTTTTCTGGTTGGCACCACAGCAGTGCATGTAAATATAAATGTTATTTTAAGTACTTTTTTTTTTTAATCTCAGAAGACTGCACTTTAAATGTCTTTTTCCATGTAAAATTCGTTATAAATACATAATTTTTAATTGTTTGTGGAGAAGGCTATGTGGGTGAGAGATCAAGGCTGTAAGTTTCGCCTAGGATCCCTAATACCCTTGTAGTGGCCCTGGTCAAGAGCACACATAGAACGTGTACATGGAGAGAAAAAGGAGGCCATAGCAATGCCTGAAGCCATGCACAGGCAGAGGCTGGGAACTGGGAGGAGGTCAGTGAAGTATTGCCCAAATTGTTCAACATAGCAGTCTCTGAAAGTGTTTACTGTCCTGTGACAGGGAAAACACCATCTAACTCTCATGCTATAGGGAGCAGCCCCCAGAGGATCCAGAAGAGTCCAGATTTATACTCTAGATACACTGCCAGAAAAATATCACTCTTTCAGGGGTGTAGTATCCATTGTGCACAGTGAGGCTCAGGCACCACCAACTTTAGAAAAGGAGAAATTACTTTCCTGATAATTTCATTTTCCTTAGTGTAGACAGATGGACTCAGGACCATTGGGTTTATGCTCCCCTGCCAGCAGACGGAGACAGAGCAAGCTGATGTCACAGTATATATATTCCTGCACTGACCCCAGCCTGCCAATATTCTCTTCAAAAGCAATTATGGACAGACTAGCAAAAAACTTGATTAAAAACAGATAACCAGAACTGTATTCAACCATCCATAAATATTGAACTCACGTAAGATTCTAGGTACCCCAAGCTAGGGACTGGATAAACACTTATCAGTAATCCCTTGGGACCCATAGCCCCACAAGAGGACTACTGACACACTCATGTGGCAGCCGAGGGCGAGAAGCTGAATCCATCTGTCTACTCTAAGGAAAACAAAATTATCAGGTAAGTAATTTCTCCATTGCCTAGTGTATAGACAGATGAATTCAGGACCAGTGGGATGTACCAAAGCTACTCCCCAACAAAGTGGGAGGCTACCACTGGTATAGTCAACACCACACATGCAAAGACTGCATCCTCCCGGGCCTACACATCTAGACGATAAAACCTGGAAAAAGTGTGTAAGGAGGACCACGTTGCAGCTCGGAGGAAATTGACGGGAGACAGCAGACTAACCTCCGTCCATGACACTGCCTGAGCCCTAGTGGAATGAGCCCTAACCTGAGTAGGCAATGGCTTTACGGCATCCACATACGCAGCCATGACCACCTCCTTAATCCAATGAGCTATGGTAGCCCACAAAGCCAGAACTCCCTGCTTACTCCTGCCATGGAGAACAAACAGGTGATCCATCTTTCGAAGAGACTCAGAGATCTCCAGATATCGCATGACAAGATGCTTAATATCCAAGGAGCACAAAAGGCGAAACTCCTCTGCATCCCTGACCTTATTCAGGGATGGCAAGGAGATGAACTGATTCAAATGAAATTTTGAGACTACCTTGGGCAAGAAGGATGGAACAGTATGCAGTTGTAATGCCCCAGAATCACCCAAAGGAATGGCTCCTGGCAAGACAAGGCCTGCAACTCAGAAATCCGATGCGCAGAACATATAGCCACCAGGAACACAGTCTTCAAAGTCAACAACTGTAAGAAAAGGCTATGTAGTGGTAAGAGTGCAGGGCCTGCCAAAATGTCCAGTACCAAATTAAGACTCCACAATGGAACTGGTAACCTCAAGGGAGGCATAGGGTGCTTCATGCCCTTCAAAAAATGGGTCACACGGAAACACCATTCGCCAGGCCTTTGAAACAGACAAGAACTGCAACCTTTACCTTCAAGGAATTACAGGCCAAGCCTTTATTCAATCCATCCTGTAAAAAATTCATAATGAGAGGGATTTTAACTGAACGAGGAAGAACACCCCGCTCTTCACACCAGGCCTCAAAAACTCTCCAAACCCGTACTTTAGCCAAGGATGTGGAGAACTTGCAAGTGTGGAGTAAAGAGGTAATCCCCGCAGAAGAATAACCATGCTTTAACAGGTGAGCCCACTCAAGGGCCAAACTCTAAGACAGAATCAAGTCGGATCTTCATGAAGAACCAGTCCCTGCTGAAGCAGATCCATGTGCAGGGAAAGATGAAGAAGGGAGTCCACCAGGAGTCATCAAAAATCTACATACCACGGATGCCTGGGCCAGTCTGTTGCCACCAGGAGTACTAGTCCCCTGTGGCCTTCAATCTTGCGAATTATCCTGCCCAGCAAGGGCCACAGAGGAAAGGCATAAAGCAATCTGTCTTCTGGCCAGACCCATACAAGAGCATCTATTCCAAGGGACCACAGATCTCTCCTGCAACTGTAGAAGTGAGGAACCTTCGAATTTTGAGAAGTTGCCAGCAGGTCTAGAAATAGAAAGCCCCAGCGATCCACAATCAGCTGAAATGCCTTGGCTGACCACATCCACTCTTCTGGATCCAGACTCTTCCTGCTCAGAAAGTCTGCCCTTACATTGTCTTTTCCTGCAATGTGAGAGGCCAAGATCATCTGCAGATGACCTTCCACCCATTCCATCAGCTGGTCTATTTCCTGCATTGACCAACATCATGCAAACCACTTGATTCTGCAGCCTGTGACTGAACTGCAAGCATGACAGCTGTACTGCCCGGGCCTCCAAGTGATTGTTGTTCCAGCGAGACTCTTCAGCATTCCAGCGCCCCTGGATCATTAACTCCAGAGAGTGAGCCCCCTATCCATAGAGATTTGTATCTGTCGTGAGTTTCAACCAGGCCAGAGAGGACAAGGGAACTCCCTTTGTCAGATGATCCTCCTGCAACCACCACTGGAGGCGGGAGCAGATTTTCATCGGCAAGTGGAGCCGAACTGCATAATCCTGAGACTGAGGGTTCGAAAGAGATAGCAGAGAGCGCTGAAGAGGACGCATATGTGCCCTTGCCCATGGCAGCAGTTCCAGGGTAGCTGCCATCAAGCTGAGTATCTGTAGGAAGGACCACACCATCGGGCGAATGTTCATCAACTGATGCACTTGAGACATCAATCTCTGGATCCAAACTTCTGATAGGAAAACTCTGTCCCATATCAAACCAGACCCCCAGATACTCCAACAACTGGAATGGTTGAAGATTGCTCTTGATCAGGTTCACCACCCAACTGAGCTCCTGCAATAAGGAAATCACCTTGTGTGTTACCAGGAGGTTCTCTTCCTGAGACTTAGTTCGAATCAGCCAGTCATACAAATTCAGGTGTGCCAGGATTCCTTCTTTTTGCAAGTCTCCTGCTACCACCACCGTAATCTTGGAAAATGTTCTGGGAGCGGTGGTTAGACCAAAAGACAGTGCCAGCAACTGATAATGGCGCCCCAACATTGCAAAGTGTAGAAAGCGTTGCTGTTCCAATCAGATGGGGATGTGAAGGTAAGCCTCTGACAGATCCAAAGGGGTCAGAAATTCCCTTGACCCCATCACCATTATTATAGCGTATAAGGTTTCCATTCAAAAATGAGTCACTTTCAAGTGATAGTTTATCCTCTTGAGATCCAAGATGGAACGAAAGGAGGCCTCCTTCTTGGGCACAACAAAATAAATGGAATATTGCCCGATACTTTCTTGAGAAATGGGCACCAGAACCACAGCCTTCAGTCTGAAGAGTCTTTGAAATGGGATCTCCACTGCCTGCTTCTTCTGTGGGGAATGGCAAAGGGACATCATGAACACGTCCCGAGGAATACTGTGAAATTCCAGTGCATACCCTTCATGTATCATATACAGAACCCACTGGTCTGACGTGATCTCGATCCATCTCTGATAAAAGAGAGAGAGTTGTTCTCCTTATTTCCTATTCCAAAAGGTGGGTCAGCAAACCTTTATTGGGAAGCTTGGTAAGGTCCACCACCCGCACCCTCTCCTCTCTTGGGCTGCAGGGGATGAAAGGACTGAGACCTACTGAAAGGTCGAGTCCACCCGAAGGTCATCCCTCTGTAGGGACAAAAACGCCTGGAACCCCGGAAATGACCCCTCATACCAAAGGGGTGCTGTAACTCTTTCTTATCTTCTGGCAACTGAGACACCGGAGATTTGCTCCATTTACTGGGCAGTTTCTCCAAATTGCTACCAAACAAGACCAAGCTTTTAAAGGGCATCTTGGTAAGATTGGCTTTGGAAGCTGCGTCAGCTGACCAATTTCGCAACCAGAGTTGATGCCTAGCTGCTATCACCAAAGCCACTCTGGCCAAGGTCCAGACCAAATCACATCCTGCATCTGCTAAAAAGGTGGCAGCAGGCTCCATAACTGCTCTGGAATTCCCTCCAAACTCATCAACATCCTGAGAGAAAAGCAGACAAGATCTCACCACTAGGGTGCGATAGGAGGCAATCTGTAAATTCATCACCACTGCCTCAAAGGCTTGCTTAAGAGTAGCCTCAATCCTTCTATCATGTACATCCTTCAAGGCTGCTCCTCCCTCTACAAGGATAGTCATCTGCTTAGACAGGGCACATACCAGAGCATCCACTTTGGGAAAACACAAACGTTCTATCACAGTCGGATCCAGGGGGTACAGGCCTTCCAATGTCCGACCCCCTTTAAATTTTTCCTCTGGGGCATCCCAGATCTATCAATTCCTGGATGGCATCCATCACCGGGAAAAAACAAGAGCCTTTACATAAGGAAACCAAAATGGGATTCTTCCGCAGCTCTGACATGGCATCCGAAGCCAGATGTTTCAAGGTCTGGGAAATCAGGGCAGGCAGTTCATCTCTATGAAAGAACCGCAACATGGTTTGATATGGTTTCAGCCCAGGAGGATTTTCCCTATCTTCCAGGGAATCCGGATCAATCTCATCATCAGTGCCATCCAGATTCCTGTCAGGAACACCCACAGGGAGCTGGGGCGAGCCCTGGCGCTTAAGCATAGGACTGGAAGAAGGAGGAGCCACCGGCTGAGGGTCCGACTGGACAGAAATGGGGGAAGCAGAGGACTGCGCCTGAAGAAAGGCTTGTAAGCCTTGAAAAAATTTTTACCCAAGAAAAGCAGCCGGGTCCAGACCAAGCCCAGAAGGAACTGGAGTTGGGCCCACAGAACTGCCCTCGTCAGCAGAGGAGCCAGTCAAGGGAAAACCAAGATCTGGCGTCCCCCCAGTCAAGGCCGTGACCAACCCATCATCAGAATGGGAAGAGCCAGGCTTAGCAAATCCAAGGAAGACAATCCTCCCTGAGCGTCTGAGTAGAGCCGACACAGGTTAGAAGCCAGGTCAGACTGAGAAGCTCTAATATGACAGGCAACAGAAATAGGAATGACACTTAGGCTTCTTGCCTACCAGCACCACTGCTGTGGTAAATGGGTGTCGGAACGGCTCATGCTCAAAAATGAAATGCACCCAAAAAATAAGCACCTAGAAGAAAGAGCAGCAAGGCACACGCACAACCTGTGCGCCACGGTAAGCGCGTAAAAAGCAAACCCAAAAACAGAGCACACAACGCATGTGCAGAGCCGACACTGTGCACACTGACGGCCTATAGAGGGCAGCAGAACATGCACAAGAGCGCGTGAAAATGGCTGCTGCAGCCCATCATGTGGCATGCAAGAAAAAAGCCTAAGTGCAGGGCCTAGCCCATCGGGGGCTGCTCATCCCACCAGGCTGCCCAGTTCCCCAACCCCAAAGGGAGCAGGAACGAACGTCAGTACTGTGCACCGAGAACAGAGACCGGAGGAAGTCCTGAAACCCCTCTAACTGACTCTGATTCAGGTAAAACTTTTTCCTTTTTTTTTTTAAACCTTATCTGAGCTCAGCACTTACCAGATGAGAACAGAAACAGTCTCTGGCTGTGGGGAGAGAGGGCATCTGCCATCACCACCACATTCAACATCCTGCACCCACTGCCTTTCAGCTGAACTAGCAGCTAACTCCATGCCGGGAAACCTAGCTATCGGAACAAGGCACACCTGAGGGACCATGGAAATTGCCCCAGGAATTTTCAACTGGGGAGGGACCTTTAGGTATCACTGCAGGAGAGTGGGGCTTTCTTTTCCTGAATTTAGAATTTCAAATTTCTCCTTTCAAAAGGCTCAAAGCAATCAACATAGGGAAAGAAATGTCCACCATCTGTTGGAGACGGAGAATACTGGCAGGCTAAGGTCACTACAGGGTTATGTATACTGTGATGTCAACTTGCTCTGTCTCCATCTGCTGGCAGGAGTGCATAAACCCACTGGTTCTGAGTCCATCTGTGTACACGCTAGAGATGTGAATCGTGTGATCGATCGTCTTAACGATCGATTTCGGCTGGGGGGGGAGGGAATCGGATCGTCGCAATTTTGTTTTTTTAAATATCGTGTAAATCGGGGGAGGGCGGGAAAACTGGCACACTAAAACAACCCTAAAACCCACCCCGACCCTTTAAAATAAATCCCGCACCCTCCCAAACCCCCCCAAAATGTCTTAAATTACCTGGGGTCCAGTGGGGGGGTCCCAGTGTGATCTTCCACTCTCGGGCACACTAAAACAACCCTAAAACCCACCCCGACCCTTTAAAATAAATCCCCCACCCTCCTGAACCCCCCCAAAATGTCTTAAATTACCTGGGGTCCAGTGGGGGGGTCCCGGTGTGATCTTCCACTCTCGGGCACACTAAAACAACCCTAAAACCCACCCCGACCCTTTAAAATAAATCCCCCACCCTCCTGAACCCCCCCAAAATGTCTTAAATTACCTGGGGTCCAGTGGGGGGTCCCGGTGTGATGTTCCACTCTCGGGCCACAGGTGCTTTGATAGAAATGGCGCCGGCGCTACCTTTGCCCTGTCATATGACAGGGCAAAGGTAGCGCTGGCGCCATTTTGGTTCCTGTCCCCCGACGTCACGAGCGAGGGGAGATCGCTCCCGGACCCCTGCTGGACCCCCAGGGACTTTTGGCCAGCTTGGGGGGGCCTCCTGACCCCCACAAGACTTGCCAAAAGTCCAGCGGGGGTCCGGGAACAACCTCCTGCACTCGAATCATGTTGCCGTATTGCAAAATGGCCATATGGCCGGCGCCATTTTGCAAAATGGCGCCGGCTGTACGGCAACATGGCCAAAAGTCCCTGGGGGTCCAGCGGGGGTCCGGGAGCGATCTCCTACGCTCGTGACGTCGGGGGACAGGAACCAAAATGGCGCCGGCGCCATTTCTATCAACGCACCCATGGCCCGAGAGTGGAACATCACACCGGGACCCCCCCCACTGGACCCCAGGTAATTTAAGACATTTTGGGGGGGTTCGGGAGGGTGGGGGATTTATTTTAAAGGGTCGGGGTGGGTTTTAGGGTTGTTTTAGTGTGCCGGTTTTCCCGCCTTCCCCCTTCCCCTGATTTACGATTTTTGACGATAAATCGGGGGAATTCCTATTATATATCGCCTCTAACGATTTTTGACGATTTAAAATATATCGGACGATATTTTAAATCGTCAAAAAACGATTCACATCCCTAGTACACGCTAGGAAATGCAGATATATCTAGGTTCCTCTGCAAAGGCTGTCCAGCATCTGAAAATCTGCCTGAACAATGCAGCTCACATCATTGCCGGCTTTGAGCAATAAGACCATATCAGTTTCATTCTCCAAGAACTCCACTGACTCCCGGTACTATTCAGAGTTGACTTTAAAACATTAGCTTTAATATTCATGCCTCAATGGTCCAGCTTATCTATAAGATCACCTTGTTGATTATGCTGCAGGTACAGTGCTCTCAAGAGGCTTTCCTTCAACTCCCTTCTCTTAGTATTTTTAAACTGGAGAGTACATGCGAAAGGGCGTTTTTGTTTGCTGGACCTAAGTGGTGGAATTTCATGGCACAGGCCTTTCTTCCATTAATGATTTTTAATTATTGGATTTTGTTCTGTTCATCAGTTGTTTTGAAATAATTATTTTTATTAGCATGGTTTTACCATTATAATTGATGCTTTAGATTTCTTGATTTTATTGCTTGATGTTTTCTGAGGAATGGTGATGTTTCTGTTTTTCCATTGGTGCATTTTGTATGTACTTGTTGCAATTTCCAGTTTTGTTTTTGTCTGCATGCTTCTATTTATGGTCTTTCTGGGTTCTGCATGTGTGACTGAGGTGAGGTATTTTGCTAGCTTGTATAGAAGTCTGGCTTGTTCTGTTTTCCTAATAGCAGGTGTATTGGTGTCTTAGGTCCTGGTGTAAATCTAGCAGTGCTGCCTTTTCATAGGTAGGGTTGTTACTGTTTGAGAGCTGGCAGTTACTGTTGTTTTGGAATAGGAGGTTTATTATATTGTAATTGTATTTAGTTTGCTCATGGCTTTCTGAAGACCAAGTCCACACCCAATATGCATTTCAATAGTCTTAATACCATGTGTTCCAAGTGTCTTTTTTACTTCTAGTTCTGGTTGACACCACAGCAGTGCATGTAATTATAATATATATGTTGTTGTGATATTTTTACTTCAAAAGACTGTACTTTGAGTGTCCCTTTTCATGTAAAATCTTGTATTATAAATGCATAATTTTAAATTGTGTATGGAGAGGGCTGAGTTGGAGGGAGTCCTGGGCAGAAAGCTGTAAAATTTACTTAGGATGCCTAATACCCTTACACTGACCCGGATTAGAAAAAGAATACAAATTAAATTAAAAAAAAAAACCAGGATGAGGAAGGGCCAGCATGGTAATTGCTCTCACAGGACAGCAAAAAACTAGCACTGGCCCTGAGCAGAAGGGCTCTGTGGTGATGTGCTGGAGGGGTTCCCATCCCTCTCCAGTGAGAAAAGACCATGTGTGATAGTGAGTGGGAGGGAGGGGGTGAGTGACTGAGAGGGAAGGGGTGAGTGGGAGGGAGGATGTGAGTGTTGAGAGGGAAGGTATGGGGTGAGTGGCAGGGAGGGGTGAGTGTTGAGAAGGAAGGGAAGGGGTGAGTTGGAGGGAGGGGGTGAGTGACAGAGGGATGGGAAGAGGTGAGTGGGAGGGAGGGTGAATGTTGAGAGGGAAGGAAAGGGGTGAGTGGGAGGGAGGATGTGAGTGTTGAGAGGGAAGGTATGGGGTGAGTGGCAGGGTGGGGTGAGTGTTGAGAAGGAAGGGAAGGGGTGAGTTGGAGGGAGGGGGTGAGTGACTGAGAGGGATGGGAAGAGGTGAGTGGGAGGGAGGGTGAGTGGCAGGGAGGGAAGGAAAGGGGTGAGTGGCAGGGAGGGGGTGAGTGTTGATAGGGAAGGGGTGAGTGGGAGGGAGGATGTGAGTGTTGAGAGGGAAGGTATGGGGTTAATGGCAGGGAGGGGTGAGTGTTGAGAAGGAAGGGAAGGGGTGAGTTGGAGGGAGGGTGAGTGTTGAGAAGGAAGGAAAGGGGTGAGTGGCAGGGAGGGGTGAGTGTTGATAGGGAAGGGAGGGTGAGTTGGAGGGGAGGGGGTGAGTGACTGAAAGGGATGGGAAGGGGTGAGTGGGAGGGAGGGGGAAGGGGGAATGAGAAAGTGGAAGAGGGGAATAAGAAGAGAGGGTAGAAGGCTTTTCTGAGAGAGGAAAACGTTTGTGTGTTCTGTACCCCTCCATCTCTTCTTCACTAATCCATGACAATCTCAAGGTGACTGAAAATCAGAAGTTCCCAGGTGTTACTTCAAAAGGTTTCTGGCAGTGAATGGTGTTTGTGTGGCTGTTCCTGAGGTGACACCAGAATTTGAATGTTCTTTTGTATGGTGAGTTGGTGTGGGCTGTCTCTTGGAGAGTGCTTCCCTTTTGGGTACCTTAGCAGGGGCGGCAGCGTGGGGGGGGAGGGGGGGAGTTGGGCGTCTCATCCCATCCTATCCCTCGCCTCAGGCAGCAGATTGCCATGAGCTCTTCCTAACTGCTGGCATCAGTTACCTATAAAGTAAAGCTCTGCTCCTGCTCTGAGCTGCCAACACTCCTAACCGCCTCCCACAGCCTGACATCATCATCAAAGGCCGTCTCAATGTCACACGGGTTAGCATGTCAAAGGAGACATTATGAGCCTGGCCTTTATTGATGATGTCAGGCTGGGGAGGCAGCTCAGAGAGTTGGTCACATGGCAGCAGCAAATTTTCTGATGCACCACCAACTTCAGCGGTCACCCTACGCCCCTGCACTCTTTGGTCTACAATCTTACTCAATGGGGTGGTAAATCTCACTCATTGGGAGGTACTTCCCTTGGCTTCTCTGAAGATATCCAGGCTACTTTTCAGTTGTAACTGGCTAAATTAGCTGGATAACTTTAGACATGCTTCAGAGAAGGTCCAACGTTATCCAGCCTTATGTGGCTGGATAACTTTCCACTTAACCGGATATCTTCAAATATATCAGCGAAAGTGGCACTGATAAATATATTTTTATGTTTAAATTTCTTTATTGAAAATAGATACATTTTTAAAGCATGCCATGTGGACCTGCGGCCCGATTCCCAGCCCCCCTTCCCAATATGTCATAACTGGCCCTGCCGAGCTGAGCAGTCCCCATCTCTCAAACCTCCATCGACATTTATTGCGGGGACTCAGATCAGCCCCCCCCCCCCCCCATCTCCTCTCCTTCCCCATTTGCTTTTTTTTAAATAAGGCTCCCTTCCCCACAACCTCTACCCACCCTCAAATTCAGGATATGAATCCCCCCCCCCACCCCCATCCACCTCTCCAGACCCTGAAAAATCCCTGTAGGAAGCAAAGTATCTTCCCTGCTCCCGGTGCTTCCAGGGCTGCTCTGGCGAAAGTTGCAGGAGCTTACATTTCCAGCGCTTCTCTGTCAGAACAGCCCTGGAAGGGCCGGGAGCGGGTAAGAGATACCTCACGCCCGGCAGGGGTTTTCAGCATCTGGGGTGGGAGGGAGGATTCATGCCCCTGAGGTTGAAGGTGGGTGGGACGGATCTGGAACAAGTTATCCGGCTTACGTTTACCCCAACGGGCATGTTTTTCTGATGAGTTAGCATCAGACATCGGTGTTCCTGCTACTCTTTGGAGATGCAGATCTCTAGTGTTAGGAAGTATATTTATTGGTTTAATGAGTTCAGCAGTTTGTAGTATATTCTATGTTCTTTGAGACATTATGGTATTTAAATTAATGCTAATTTATATAAACGCACAATATGGGGATTGATAATTAGAATCTAGGATGTGCCAGTTGATTTATGAGGAATCCCCCGTACACGTTTTGAGTAATCCATTTGTGAATGGTGATTAATTGCTTGTACTGTTTGTTGGTTGAGTTAAACAACACCTGGCAAGCCATGTTTATTTGGCAGTCTTTAAATGTGTATAATAGCCCCTGCCATTGACTAATTATCAACCTTTAATGTTTTCGTTACAAACGCGGACCAAAAGAACAAAGGAGGACAGAGTTTGTGGAGCCTGCTGCTCCAGCACTGGCACTTACTGGGCACTCCGGACACCAGGCGCAAGGGCCGGAGCACTCGGAATGCTCGCAAGGCCTTCACATCAAAGCCTCCAGGCTTCCCACTCGTGTGATAGGCTTCCCCCTGCTTGTGCGAAAACTGCTCTAAAATTACACTGAACAACCTGGAAAAGAGAAAGAGGAAGGAAAACCCATGCAAGAGTACTAGCAAAAGAAGAACGAGAACAGAGCGTGAAAGCACGATACTGTGAGAACGCAGCAAGGCACAAGCAGAGCGCACCCTATCACAACGATTGCAAAGTCCAGAAGGTTCCAGCCGTTGCGGATGTAGGCACTCGGATGCATGACCAAGCCATAAGCGATAATCTTCAGGAAAGTTTCCATGGTAAATATGATGAGAAAGATGTATTCCACTTGCTCCTGAAACCAAGAAGATGCCACTGAAACTTAGGACATAAATCTCTGATGCAATACCCTACCTAAGGCAAGGAGTTTCCATTCCCTGACATATCCCAAGCAAGGTACCGATTCCAGCCCCCATGCTAGTTGAGAGACACAGTCATACACTGCCCATACTGTTAGACAAATATGCAGTCACTCCCTGCTTCTACTTTGTGAGGGAGGGAGAGCCACGCTCTGCCTCTGCTCTTAGCATCTACCCTAGTCAGACAAAGAACAAGACTGAAGCAAGGGACACCCCCACCCCCACCCCACTCAGAGATGTCCATCAACATGCCCTGCAGTGAATGAGTGGGGTCAGAGATTACAATTAGCCTTAACAAGATGACTAAGAATGTAATCAGATTTAAGTAAGAATAGACAAAAGCTAGAGGTCTTCAGAGAGCATGGGAAACTCGAACCTCCATTACACAGCCAGATCCCCATGGTTATCCTTTCCTCATTCCCCTCCTTTCTAACACAGGCAGGTCCCCGTCCCCCCCCACCCCCCAACTCATGCCAGGACCCAGATTCATCAGCAGGAGCTGCTTGCTACACGAAATGGTGGCAGATGCCCTCGCTTGGGTGTCTCACCAGGTTGTGGTTGGAGGTGTTGGAGTCATCTTCTGGGAATGGGATGTAGACTCCTAGCGCAACACAGTTGGCAAAGATGGTGATGAGGATGAGAATATCGAAGGGCCTGCCCGACAGTTAAGGAATGAAACTTTTGTATCTAACTTAACGTATTGTTATATTTCACATGAGCATAATTAGAAGATGGGTACTGGAAGGCATAAAGCAGGAGAGAGAGGGCAGAGTGCACCTGGATCTAGCAGCTTCCCTTCCTTCTCCCAGAAGTGCCAGACAGGTATTACCATGGGTGAGGATACTTCCACTCTACGATGCTGATACAGGCCCTGCGGATGGGGTTGCTGAGGCTGAGGCAGAAGAGGGCCTGTGGTGAGCGATACACCCCACTGCTGCCCTGGCTTTTATGTTTGCTAGAGTGCTGTCGCTTCTTCTGCGCCCAACAGCTGCTTGTGGAATTCAGGGTATCAGTGCCATTCATCTCCACGGAGTTACTCCAGGCTAGCATCGCCTCGCCGCCATCCAGGAAGGCCTCATTCTCCTCAGTGCTGTCCGGGCGCAGTGTAGCTGTAGTAACAAAAGCAGGACCCACATCCCTTCCTGTGAAAACTTCCTGCCAAACCAACTCATAACAACATAGTCCCTGTCGGCAGAATAGGATCTTTTGTTTCTCTCAGGGGCCAATGCAATAAAATGCGTGCTGAAAATGGGTGCTTGAATTTAGCACCCATTTTCCTAACGCGCATGCAGCCACGTCTCCTGGGAGCCCGATGCAATATTTAAATGAGAGGCAGCGTTAAAAAAGACAAGCTAAGGAGAACTGAGTGTCCATAGCGCTCAATGGTTTACTGCATCGGGCGCCCAATTGCAACGGGCACTCAGTTCGAACATCTGTTTTGATCCCACTTCTTTTTTTGCTATAATTCATTTCAGCAACCTCAGCAAAATATTAGGCGCCCCTTGTGTAAGAAATGGAGTTTGAATGTTGCTATCACATTAATAATGATAAATATAAAATGCTATGTATGGCCTATCCTACGCTGCTATAAGCTTATAATCAGGACGGTGCTATAAATAGAGTAGGAAGAACTGACTGCTAGAATTATACTCCAAGCTTTGCTAAACATAGTAGAGAGAGCTAAAGTGAATATCGAAAATTGTGACTTTTATGTAGAAATTATAAGAAAGCAAAATCTTTGTTTGTTAGAAATCATTTAGTCTGTTTGACACAGTCATTGCAGAAAAAGGGAACTTAAGCTGTTAAAACTGCTGGAAGCCGGCTAACCAGAAGGCTTCATTAAAGATAACAGTATCAAAACACATTCTCCAGAAATTCCCTCTTATAGAAACACAATACCTGAGGAAAAATCCCCTTGTCATTAATAGGAGCCTGAAAGATAAACAGGCCTTTTCATTTATCCTACCTAATAAATGAAGGATGACCGACGTGCCGCAAATGCGCAGTAGAGACCAGCTCTACCGCGCATGTGCGGGCGAGCACGTCAGTCTGAGCCAGACCAAAAGAAAAAAAATGGCGGCGTCGAGTGGCAGTGGCGTCGGGAGGCAGCGGCGGCGGTGGCGTTGAGTGACAGCAGCGGCGGCGGCGTCCGGTGGTAGCGGCGGCGGCGTCCGGTGGTAGCGGCGTCGGATGGCGGCGGCAGTGGTGGCGGTGGCAGCGGCGGGTGGCGGTGGCAGCGTCGGGAGGCAGCGGCGGCGGCGGCGGCGTTGAGTGGCAGCAGCGGCGGCGGCGGCATCTGGTGGTAGCGGCGGCGGCGTCGGATGGCGGTGGCGGCGTCGGGAGGCAGCGGCGGCGGCGTTGAGTGGCAGCGGCGGCGGCGTCCGGTGGTAGCGGCGGCGGTGTCCGGTGGTAGCGGCGGCGGCGGCGGCGGATGGCGGCGGCGGCAGCGAGGGAGGAGAGAGAGAGGGAGGGACTGACAGAGAGAGGGAGGGACTGAGTGAGAGGGGAGGAGAGAGAGGGAGTGGGACTGAGTGTGAGGGAGGGAGTGGGACTGAGTGAGAGGAGGGAGAGAGAGTGAGGGGGGAGAGAGAGTGAGGGGGGGGAGGGAGTGGGACTGAGAGAGAGAGAGAGGGAGGGAGGGAGTGGGACTGAGTGAGAGGGGGAGAGAAAGAGTGAGGGGGGGAGAGAGAGAGAGAGGGAGGGAGAGAGAGAGAGGGAGGAGGGAGAGAGGGGGGGAGGGAGAGAGGGGGACTGAGAGAGAGAGGGAGGGAGGGAGTGGGACTGGGAGAGAGAGTGAGGGAGGGGGAGAGAGAGGGAGGGAGACTGAGAGAGAGAGGGAGGGAGGGAGTGGGACTGAGAGAGAGAGGGAGGGAGGGAGTGGGACTGAGGGGGAGTGGGACTGAGGGGGAGGGAGTGGGACTGAGGGAGAGTGAGTGGGACTGAGTGAGAGGGAGAGGGAGCGCGGGGGGAGGGACTGAGTGAGAGGGGAGGAGAGAGAGAGAGTGGGACTGAGTGTGAGGGAGGGAGTGGGACTGAGTGAGAGGGGGAGAGAGGAGAGGGGAGAGAGAGTGAGAGGGGGGAGAGAGAGTGAGGGGGGGAGTGGGACTGAGAGAGAGAGGGAGGGAGGGAGTGGGACTGAGTGAGAGGGAGGGAGAGCGGGGGGAGGGAGTGAGTGAGACTGAGTGGGAGGGAGGGACTGAGTGAGAGGAGAGGGAGGAGTGGGTGAGAGGGAGGGAGGTAGGGGTGGTGAAGAGTGAGGGGAGAGAGAATGAGGGGGAGGTGAGAGACAGAGGGATGTAGCCCGTTTTAACGGGCTTAACGGCTTGTTTATTTATAAATATAAGTGAGAGAGCAGCACTAGGAGTTTTAACACAAACATGGGCAGGAAAGAATCGTCTGGACGCCTTCCTCTCTAAATTGTTAGATCCGGTTTCACGGGGATGGCCAGTTTGTGTTCAGTCGGTTGCCGCGACCGCTCTGTTAGTAGAAGAGAGTAGGAAACTCACTTTCGGGGGAGCACTGATAGTGAGCACTCCACATTCAGTCAGATCAATTCTAACACAGCGAGCTCATAGGTGGCTCACAGATTCTAGAATACTGAAGTAAGAAGATATCGTAATGGAAAGGGATGATCTGGTACTAACCACAGATGCATGCATAAACCCTGCAGAATTCCTCTTGAAAGGGGAAGGAAGGGAAACAGATGTAAGCCATGATTGCCTGGATATAAACATGGTTGTTTAGACAATCATTCACCGACTGATTCGAATAATCTCAATCCTCATCTTGAACTCTAATTCTTCTGTAATAAATATCTTCTAAATTAAGATGTAAATTGTTCCCTGCTAACATGTTATACTCTGCCTCTGCTGAGTTGTTATATTCATATTCATATTATACTGTACTTACGTTATAATTTTTAACTTGTTTCCTGTATGAAGTTGTTACAATGTAAACCGGGGTGAAGGCACTCAGCTATACTTCGGTATAAAAAAAGAATATAAATAAAAATAAATAAATAAAAATATAATTGAGTACCAGACTAAAGTGAGGACAGAGCTGTCTGATAAGCCCTTACACACAGGAAGAAGGCTGTTTGTGGATGGCTCATCCAGATGTATCCAGGGAAAATGGCACAGCAAGTATGCCGTGATAGATAGGGAAACCCTAGAAACAGTAGCATCAGGGAGACTGCCTAATACGTGGTCAATTCAAACTTGTGAGTTGTAGGCTCTGGACCAAGCATTACAACTGATGGAAAAAGGGGAGGGAACAATATACAGTATACAGACTCGCAGTTTTTGGTGTAGTGCATACTTTTGGAAATACTTGGAAAGAAAGGGGGCTTATAAACAGCCAAGGTAAGAACTTGTACATGAAGAGCTAGTCATTCAAGTGCTGGAGCATTTGATGCTTCCACAGGAGGTGGCAATTGTTCATGTACCAGGGCACCAAAAATCTACTACCCATGAGGCAAGGGGTAATAGACTAGCGGATGAAGCCGCCAAGAAAGCTGCAGAACAAAAAGGATGCATAAGTCTGTATACATTGATACCTGCCCTGATCCCAGTTAAAACTATGCCTATATTTACTGAAGAAGAACAGACAAAACTCAGAGAGATAGGGGCAATTCAAAGTGAAGCAGGGGCTTGGCTCCTTCCAGATGGATGCCAGATGTTGAATAAGCAGATCACATGAGAAATGATGGCTATTCTTCACCAGGGGAGCCACTGGGGAGCTCAGGCTATGTGTGACATGAAGAAAATATGGCTGTATAGGGATCTATACAGTAGCAAAACAAATATGTGAAAGATGTTCGGTGTGTCAAAAGATAAATAAGAAAATTTTAAGAATTTTAAGAAAAACCTTGCCGGGAGGGACAGAACCTGGCCTGAGGCCCTTCCAAAGTATGCAAGTAGATTTCACTGAATTGCCCCCTTCTCAGAGAGTTAAGTTCTTGTTGGTGATAGTGGACCATCTCACAGGATGGGTAGAGGCCTTTCCCATGCCGTCAGCACAGCACAGGGAGTTATAAAAGTCTTCCTGGAACAAATCATACCACGGCATGATTTGGTGGAAAATATTGACTCAGATCAAGGAAGTCATTTCACTTCCAAGGTTCTACAGGGAGTCATGGAAGGGCTAGGACTCAATTGGCACTTACACACACCTTGGCATCCCCAGTCATCGGGAAAGATGGAGAGAATGAATCAAACTTTGAAACAACAAATTTCAAAATTAATGCTGGAGACTAAATTGCCCTGGACTAAGTGCTTGCCCCTGGCCTTGCTAAGGGTAAGGACCCACCCCAGGAAAGATGTGGGAGTATCTCCTTATGAAATGATGTTTGGCTTGCCATATTTAGGGGGAAAAGGGGAAATTCCCACCTTTGAAACTAAGGGTCTGTTTTTAAGAAACTATATACTGGCACTGTCCTCTTCTTTATCTTATCTAAGGCATAAAGGACTACTGGCACAGACACCCCCATTGGACTTCATGTGCATCGGTTTCAGCCAGGAGACTGGGTGCTGATAAAAGTGTGGAAAAAATCCAAGTTACATCCCAGTGGAAAGGTCCGTTCCAGGTTCTGCTGACCACTGAAACTGCGATCAGAACGAAAGCAAAAGGGTGGACACACCACTCCCGAGTCAAGGGACCTGTGGAACCGCCTTCTGACGCCCGAGTTGCCTATCCTCCACGCTGGATTGTGGAAACCACAGATGACCCGCTCAAGATAAAGATTACCAAGACGGACTGAACAAACTATTAACCCATACATGAACGATGACGAGTTGCTAGATACTCTCTTGGGTTTGGATTCATCGCTAGAGACTCTCTTGAATTGGGACCTTTTGAGTTAGGATCCAGGCCCAGATGATAATCCCCTCTGGGATCCCGTAACCAGGTTTGACACTATATGTGGGCCTTTGATTAATGGGTGGTTGATTGGGCCATTATACACTGTGTGGCAGGGAAACTTTGAAGCAGAGACAATCAGGATAGATAGAGGAACACCACCACTCACAAGGCCAGGAACAGGGGAATTGGTGACATACTGGTACATCACATATACAAGCACAGACTGCAGGAGACATCCTTGGTATTTCCTAAGGAAGCGAGGGACAAGGGAACTTGAATTCTTTGAAATAGTTTGTATGAATGGTTCACATCTTTTGGGAACAGTCAGTAGGGAATTTTAAGCAAAATTGGTGGGAGGAACCTGTTGATGAGCTTATGTGGAACCAGGAAGGGTTGAAAATAGGGATAATAATTTTGTCAGTAGCAATATTATACTCATAGGATCTGAAATTTTCTGGTGTTTTTATACGTGGAATTGGTTAAGAAAGATAAGTGAAACAGAAGAAATAAGGAGAGTGTGGATACTGGGATTTCTTGTACCACTGTTCTAATGGATGCCAACCTGGGAGTATTACCGCCCCCAGAATCTGGAGACTTACCAATTTCAGCATAAACTTCTAGCGAGTGGAAAGTATCCAGTGAAACAGTGGTTCAATATGACAAGAAGTGACGTACCATTCACTCTGATCTTTGATGCCTGCCAAATACTGAACTGTGGTTCTATTAAAAGCCAGAAAGCCCTGACAAAATATAACGTTTACATGTGTCCAGAGGAAGCAGCCTTATGGCCTACACTTCCACCCTGCCAGACATGGGGGGCTGTGTGGTGGGGTGTGGGATCTAAGAGCAATAAGAGAGGTACCCCCTTTGATCCCTTAATAGATGCCATGAGTCTAATGCGAGGAAAAACTTATCCTGCTTGTAAGGATTTAACCTGTAATCCCTTAATATTGACAATCAAGCCAGAAATATGGAGTATAACAGCAGCCCAGGTAAAGGGCTTTCGCGGGTGGGTAGAACGGATATATGGCCTAGGAGTAACTACAGCTGAGAAGGAGCTGAAGGGGAGGTTCAGAATTATGACCGTGAATAAAACAGACCAAAAGCCTGAAGAGGCACCCGAGAGTAAGGCATTCAGAACATGACCCCAAAATAATAAAAACGGTAACAGTAGATGAGCTAAGTAAAACCCTAGAAATAGAGACAGGATATGGAGAATTGAATGTCTGGATGGAATGGGTCAAATATACTGCAAGGTCCCTATATAAGACTGACTGCTATGTTTGTGCAGCCAGAAAACTCATTGCCCAAATTGTGCCAGTTTCCTTTGGGTGGGATAACCGCTCTGAAGACATGAAATGCATCCTGGCTCTATACCAAGAAGAAACAGCCTGGAACGACACCAAATGCACCCAGATGGCCCTTCGGTTTCCAGCCCTGAAATCACAGCAACGGCGAACGCCTCCAATTTTCTCCCCAAGCATGGGAAAGCACATTTCTTGCATCTCAAGGCAGGCAATATTGCATTCCCAGCATTTAGGAGAATTGGAAGGTTGTAAGGCTGTCAGGGGAAAAGGAAAGGCAGACCTACTCCAATCTAAAAATCACCAGACTGGATTTGTGGTGATATTGTGGGGGAAGAAGATTATGGGCGACGTTACACCCCCCCCCCCCCCCAATGGGCTGGCACATGCGCAGTGGTACAATTGGCAATCCCCTTCACCCTGGCATTCAAAACAGACAGAGAAAAAGAAGGAGGTAGGACAAAAAGGGAAATACGGAAATTACGGATAAAATAGAAGGGAAAACACCGAAGGGTGAGTAAAGCAAAGTGAAAGACTCCTTTGATGAAGAAATATATTTAGATGCAATAGGAGTTCCCCGAGGGGTCCCTAATGAGTTCAAGGCCAGAAACCCAGTAGTTGCAGGATGTGAGTCTATCATCCCATGGGTCACAATCAATAAGAATGTGGACTGGATCAATTACATCTATTACAACCAACAACAGTTCATCAATCATAGTAGGGAGGCGGTCTGAGGTGTAATTGAACAGCTTGCAGTCACAAGTAGGATGACCTGAGAAAATAGAATGGTCTTAGACATGATGTTAGCAGATAAGGGAGGGGTATGTGTAATGTTGGGAGGAGAATGTTGTACATATATCCCTAATAATATGGCCCCGGATGGATCAATCACCAGGGCCCTGCAAGGACTCACTGCATTGTCTGAAGCGTTTGCTAGGAATGCAGGAAGGGAGGAAACCCCAGTAACAGGATGGTTTGAGAGTGTGTTTGGGAAATGGAAGCATGTGATAGCACAAATATTGACCACCTTGGCAGGAGTCTTGGTTGCTGTGGGCTGTTGTCTTATACCTTGTGCGAGAGGTCTAACACAGAGATTGATTGAGACAGCACTGGCCAAAAAGTTGCCCTTAGAGCCAATGAAATTGCTAGAGGAAAATATGGGAAAGACCGCTGACCAAAGGATATGTCAGGAATTGGTAGGGAACAGGGAATTTACCAGGAGATGAAAGAGATAGAAGCTAAGGAATCAGGTGATTACAGAGGCCCTGAAGAGGACCTGAGAGATACATGTGTATATGTGTGTGATAGCAACGAAAGGTAGGAAAAGAAAGAGGAGGGACTGTAAGAAATGGAGTTTGAAAGTTGCTATCACATTAATAATGATAAATATAAAATGCTTTGTATGGCCTATCCTACGCTGCTATAAGCTTATAATCAGGACGGTGCTATAAACAGAGTAGGAAGAACTGACTGCTAGAATTATACTCAAAGCTTTGCTAAACATAGTAGAGAGAGCTAAAGTGAATATCGAAAATTGTGACTTTTATGTAGAAATTATAAGAAAGCATAATCTTTGTTTGTTAGAAATCATTTAGTCTGTTTGACACAGTCATTGCAGAAAAAGGGAACTTAAGCTGTGCAAAACTGCTGGAAGCCGGCTAACCAGAAGGCTTCATTAAAGATAACAGTATCAAAACACATTCTCCAGAAATTCCCTCTTATAGAAACACAATACCTGAGGAAAAATCCCCTTGTCATTAATAGGAGCCTGAAAGATAAACAGGCCTAAGTAATGAACCAAAGTGTACATTTGCCTGCACAGCTCCTGAGAAGTTACCTCTTTCTGCAGAAACGGTTAGCTATGATATTAAGAAACATTAAGAAAGGCAATGTTGAAAGCAGCCCCCATAGCCCCCCCTTCTCTTGTTCCAGAGGAAACAGGTGCAAGCTGCTAGATTTAGGGAAGTACAGAGAAAGCAGCCCCCTCCTACCCCCCTCCCCCAACCTCCCCCGAAATGTACCAGGACACAGAAAAACAAGTTAACCGCAAGGCTTAAAAGAGAAACTAAAATGGGTACATAAGACCCTCTGTATCAGTAACAAGCGTGCCTGCATTACCGACACCTGCTGGTTTTGGATTTGTGTGCATCCATTTGCAAATGCTGAATAAAGACTTCTTTCGCTGACTATTTTATTTGTTCACTGTCTTATCATTCCCGAGAGGGAATAGTGTCTTCTTACTTCCCACACTTGCTATGGACGTCCAAATTGTGTGGCAATAAGAAAAGTGTTTTGGGTTTTTTTAATGATGTGAAAATATACAATTATTTTTCTCCACCAAAAGCAGTAAAGTGTCACAATGGTACTAAGGGGGAGGATACACTTATCACAACACAGAAAAACTATTTTTTTAATTTTTATATGAGCCCTTGACTGCAAGCTGACTTTACTCCACCTCTAAGGCTGGAGTTAAATTTGCTGTGTTAAAAAGTGTGCGTTGGGCACCCGGTGTTTTATTGCATTGGGCATAATAGCTAATGACCTCATCTGCAGGTAATTAACATCTGACAGGTGTTTTCAGGTTTGCTTTTCTTAGGGTGTGCATTTTGGACAGGTTAATCTCCTTACTGCATCCGGCGCTAGTCTAGCGCCTCCAAAACACACATTCAACTGTGCATAAACCCGTATGCTAAGCTGGGTGCACCTTATTGCATCGGGCTCCTCAGTCAGCTCAGTTGCTCTTCCCACTACAGTGTCACCACAGACCTGTGTCTCCTCCCTCCCTCGACCTCACTAGTCACCACAGCTCCTCCATCCTCTGTAGTTGTACCATGCACACTTAAATTCTGTCCCTGGTTTGGTCACTACTGTCCTGTCACAGTCTTCCTCCAAACTCTGTATTATGAGAGACCCTGGCACAAAGACAGAGCGGGAAAACCCTTGATATGAGGAGCCAGCTACAGGAGGAGAGATAATCCCTTATGCCAGGAGATATGCAATCAGATTCCTAGAGACCAAACCCTCACTTACTTCTTCCATCTCCGTTGCATTCAGACATCCTCCTAGGAAGGGAAAATCTGCAGCAGAACCCACAAAGTCTCACTCTCCTAGGAATTCCCTCTTGCACTGAGAGCTCATGGAACTACCAGGTTCATGAAGTCACTTTTCTTCCGTCTCTTGAGATCTTTAGAGTGCCTGACTCTTCCAGGGCTGGAATACACAGAGAAAGAAGGAGATGTTCTTTTTGATTATTTTTGCCTCCCAGAGACAGCTAAAATTTGGGATGGCTTCTCTCACACACAGCTGGGGATTAATGCAGATTAAATGCTAAATACAGCAAGACAGTGGGGGAGGATGACCAATCCTGACAGTGCTAATCCTGACAGTAGGTCAGAAATGCTTTCCCAGTACACCACACACAGAGAGACACACACAAACACATATGAAAAATGTAAATTATACAATAAAATACTTTGAATAGAAAATCTGTCTTTTCTGCAGTTGCAGCAAACACATATAGAGAAGGATAACATGTTTTGTCTTGGTTCCCTATAAGAGGTCACAGCCTTAACTACCATTTGCTGGTAAAATGGTTAATTTACTATGAATGGAATGGATAGTAAATTAGAGGAAACTGCTTTTTAAGTGCAAAGCTGTCCCCTCCGAATCCCCCTGGATTGCATTTCTTATAGAAAGAGGCCTCAACCAATAGCATTCACCTATATGCCAACTAAGGTAGCGACTCCCTCCTAGTCCTAGACCTTTCCACTACATTTGAAGTGCTAAAATGCTTGAGAAACTTCGGTGTTGAGGGCTCTGCTCCTGAATGGTTGTTGTGTCCATCGGTGCCCGATGCCCTCTCTCTGCCCTCCTTACCTCATTGGCGCCTCCCTCTTCATCCGCAGAAGATTGGCTGCTGCGGCGTCCTCTTGCCAAGGTTCTCTGGCATCCCTGGATCGGCTCCACGCTGCAAACCGCCATCTTCCTGAGAGGCCTAGGGGCACGCAAGCACGGCGCAGCCCCAAAAGAAGTACTGGCAATGGTGCAAACCTTGGGGGCGTCTCCAGAAGATGACGTCACCCGCGACAGATATTTAAGGTCTCAGTAATTGCTAACACAGGGAGTTAGCAAGGACAAGGATAAGGATAAGGATTTGTTCTATTTGAGCTACTCTGCCTCCTCGGACTTACCAGGGGTACCCGCTCCTCAGGGGCCTCGCTCTCTTCTTGTTTTTCAGGTCATTCTGGAACCGGTACTCGCTCCTCGAGGGCCTATGTTCCCGGACTTGTTGCTGAATTCCCTTCTGCCTGGAAGTCTTCACTGCCAAACTACTTCAGTGAGTTACCATCGCTCTCTCAGAGCTTTCCCTGGAACAGGTACTCGCTCTCGAGGGCCTATACCTTCCAGCTCCTGGGCTTCTATGAGACATTGTGTGAGTGTTACCATCTGGTTCGGTACATGAACTTTGCATACCCTGCCTACTCACTATATTTCAGTTTCTCTCCAGCTCAGCCTCCAGGGATCGCTATTCCAGTATCTGAGGGACTGCAGCCCAGCCAGGCACTCCAGCTCACTACTGCCACCTCTGGTGGTTCAATATACTGTCTAATAAAAGAGCTAGTGAGTGTCTGTCTCCATACTCTGAGCCTGATCGGTGGTTCCTCTCGGGATCTTCCCTCGAGGGCGTGGTCATCTGCCACTGGTCCAAGGATCCACCCACAAATACCTACAGACTGCTGTCTCCCAAGCAGTCTGTTCACACTGAAGATATCGGATTGCTAACTCCTGCAATCCGTAGATAACATGGTTCAAATCCTTCCTCTTCAACCTATCACAGACCATCTCATGGGTAACAGAATATGCACATCTAGACAAGATGGCCGCATGAGTAGTAAGCTCTCTGTCTGCCTCTGCCATTTTTCTTGTTTTTGTTTTGGTTTTTTTTTCTGCTTGAAATTTGTTTCAATGCCATCGAAACGGAAGGATCAAGTTTGGGTCTTCTCTCCAGACCCTAGTCTCCCCTTGAGGCAATTGCCAATCACGGAATTTGTTCCCCCCAACCCTGAAGCTGTGCGGGAACTTACCCCCCATTGCTGAGGCAGGAGCAGGAGATCCTTCTTTGGCCAGGGAAGAGGCATCGTTGAGCCTGCTGGATTGTCGTCTGCCCCCTGGAGTGTGTGTTCACAGCAGCGCTGATGCCTCCGGTACGCTGGATGATGACATCACCGGGAGTGACTCGGTGGAGGGAGCTGTGGGCACCCGAAGTCTTGCTGCGACTGGAGAGAGCTGTGAAGGGGAGGCCCAGGTTTTGGGTTCATCGGAGCAAGCAGGCTCCCACTTTAATCTACCTCTAGGGGGTGAATTGTTTTGACACAGAGACTGTAGCTGGAGTTCCTGCGGGTTTTGGTGAGTCAGCTCAGCTAACAGGTTTTTCCCTACCCCCCAAGCCAGCCGTTGTGACTCTGGACTCCACTGTAGGACTTCATTGCCAGTCTCACTTCATTTTCCTCTGAATGTCATGCCAAGGTGGACTCCCTATCTCAGAAATTGGGGTCCCTTGCTCAAGTCCAACAGAGAACAGTGTTTGAACATTCAGAGAAAATTCGAGCATTGGAAGTCACTGTTTCTAAAATGCAGACTGTGAATGCCACCATGATTCAAGAGCTTGGGGTTCTAGCTCATAGAACTGAATTGTTTGAAAATTGCTTGAGATTTCATAATCTGCAAGTCACAAACTTTCCCAGGGTAATGGGTAAATTACCCCAAATGACTCTTAGGAAGTTCTTTTTGGACATTTTACATCTCCCTGGTATTAATAAAATGTATTTTCTTCCATTTAAGAAAAATCTTAGCCAGGGTGATGACCCACAGGCTTCTTTGGATTTGTCTAATTTAACCCAGTTTCTTGAATCTACTTCTATTGAAATAATTGAGAGGGCATTACCAGTTTCCTTTTTTAGTGAGCATGTTGTGTCTTACATCATGAAAATTTACTTTAAAAATATGTCGTTGGATTTTCTGGGACAACCGGACATCCTGACCTGGCTGGGGTAACTCAAGAAAGGCGCAGGGATTTTTTGCTCCTGCGTTCAGAGCCTCAGGGTCTGGGGGCTTCTTTTTTTACTCATCTATCCCTGTGAGTGTGTCATAAAAATTGGGAAAGAGTGTTAAACCTTTTTTGTTCCAGAACAGCTTAAATCCTTTATTGATGGGAAGAAGATGGCTGCTTCCCCAGGACATCCCTGATATACGTTGTGACTCTCCTATGAATAAAATAGGGTTAGGTTCATGCTAGGTCAATTTCCATTGGTTTCTCTTTTCCTTCCCTCTCCCTTTACAATTGGAAGCCTAAATTAAGAGAGGATTATACCTTGTTGGATCATGTTGTATGATCATGTATTTCCTTACTATAATTACTTTTTTCTTTTGTTAAACTCTTTAGTTTCTGTGCAAAGTGTTGCTCTTTGTAATTCATGCAATCTTTCACCTATTTGCTGAAGACAACCGGCATTGCATCAAAACAAGAACTGACCACACTGCAGGCATTGCTAATCTCTCATCAGCAACAAACACAAACTCAAGATCCCTCCAAGTACGAACTCCTCTACTTAAGCTAACAAGGATGTTCTCTCTTAGTAATACCCTCCTTGTCAGGAACCCAGTTAAGACTCTACACATACTGGGAGATGCATCAGCCTTCGGTAGCGCTCTAACGCACATTAAATAGTGAAAAACATGCAACAGAGCACTATCGTGGCAATATTGTACAATACATGCAATATTTTGCATCTCACCGCCCAGGTTCCCTCCTCTATTACAATGACCTTTGTATGGGATTTTCATGCATGAAGAATGCAAATGCATGTAAAGAAGGTCATTGCTAGGCAATCTGATGCAAATATTTTGTCGTGGCCAGCTGAGAAGGTGGTCAGCCACAACAAAATACCTACTCTTTTTGAAAAGCAGTAAATGTGAGGTGTGAGGTCCAGGACCCTAATGTGGGTCCCGAGGCTCCTGCCTCACATTTAAGAGCCAGCAAAAAACAAAAGTCATGCAGCCAAACGGTGAAGCTGAGTGGGGGTCAATGCTGACCCCCATATCAAACTGGGGCTGTCACTCGAGGTGGCCATAACTCCCACAAAGTAAAAGAAATGTTGAAAATGTAGCTGCAAAGTGATGGCCCCACCCACAAAGTCCAATAATAAAGTGTAAGTCTCGGCCCCCCCCTTCCCCCCAAAAGCAGTCAACAAAAAAAATTTAAAACTAATCGGAGAAAGTTCTTTTTTACTCAACGCACAATTAAACTCTGGAATTTGTTGCCAGAGGATGTGGTTAGTGCAGTTAGTATAGCTGTGTTTAAAAAAGGATTGGATAAGTTCTTGGAGGAGAAGTCCATTACCTGCTATTAAGTTCACTTAGAGAATAGCCACTGCCATTAGCAATGGTTACATGGAATAGACTTAGTGTTTGGGTACTTGCCAGGTTCTTATGGCCTGGATTGGCCACTGTAGGAAACAGGATGCTGGGCTTGATGGACCCTTGGTCTGACCCAGTAAGGCATTTTCTTATGTTCTTAAAAGGGTCCCGAACCCCAGACACCCCCCCCCCCCCCGAAAGGTCAATTTCAAAAAAGTAGTCTCCCGAGCCCTTGCCTCCCCCTGCCGACATCCTTCCCCCCAAAATTCTTAAACACAAACGTAGCCCTCTGGCCAGCCCTTCCCCCAACCCCCAAAATCCAATAATACCACACACCCTGGCCCTGCCTCCTGAGAGCTAAAATAAATAAAAAGGGTCCAGAGCCTTGGGGGGCCCCCCCCCTGAACTTTAAATTCAAGTAGCAGCTCCTGAATTAGGACTGGGTTGTACCTGTGCACCCGACCCTAGTTGGCACCATTTTCTGAAATAGTGTCAACCTGATCTTGTCCCAGCCATGTGAGTGGGGCAAGGCCTGGAGTTTGGGGGGGGATCAGGAGGTGGGGGGGGGGGGGGTGTCAGCAAGGGGGATTACATTTTCAAAGTTTTTTTTACATGGGGAGGTCGGGCCACCTTGAGTGGTGGCTCCAGGTTAAGACAGGGGTCAGCATTGATCCCTGCTCACTCTCCCCGTTTTCTGTGATTTTTTTTTTTAGGGGGACCAGCAGCTCTTTAAGGCAATGGCGGTCCTTTGAGGTTGGGGCCCGCCCTCACTTTAAAGGGCTGCCAGGGGCGTTCTTTTGCCCCATGTTATTTGGCCATGAGATAAAAGAACAAGCCATAGGCCCACAAAGTTTTTTGGGGGGAAAAGGGCCCCACTATTGTGGCGATACCCCCCATCATGATAGTGGGACCTGTCCTGCAATAAAACCTTGCAGCTTAGTGGCTCCAAACTGGGCACAGCTCAACCAGCATCTCACAATGGAACCTCACATCTCTGTCGTGGTAAAGACCTCCATTATTTATTTACCTCACACTTTTTCTTTGGTAGCTCAAGACGAGTTACATTCAGGTACACTAGGTATTTCCCTGTCCCCAGGGGGGCTTACAATCTATTGGCCTGATTTACTAAGGCTTTTCTCCCAATTCTGTGCTATGGGAAAAATGCTTAGTAATGGAAGCCCTAAATTTGTACCCGAGGCAATGGGGCGTGAAATGACTTGCTCAGGGCTACAAGGAGCAGCAGTGGATTGAAACCCTGGCTCCCCTGGTTCTCAGCCCGCTGTTCTTTTTTTTTTTTTTTCAATTTAAGATTTATTGATTTCATAAACAAAGGCAGCAATAGTTACAGTTACATAAACTGCCATAAGTAAGAGTCAGAAAATATTTTACCCCTGTACAATAGCCCATCATACCTCCCTCACCTCCCCCCAGCTTAAAAAATGTACCAAGTATATGATAAATGTGATGTCCAACATATTTATAAAAATAAAATAACACAAATTAACAGAATAAGTGGAAAGAATTTGCTCTTAGTAACGGTCAACACGTGGACTCTCCAAGGCTTTTTTGGGAAACTAGCAAAGTTGTCATGAGGGGAGAAATAATATCTTACTTAATTGGAAGGAATACCCATCTTAATAAGACTATCCTGTAATAAAAAGCGAAATTAATGATAGTAAAGAAAAAATTGATAAAACACTTGACTAAAGAAAATAAAACAGAATATTGTGTTATCTTGTCTAAATGCATATATACATCAGAGGGCACAAAAGATGCTACAACATTCAGAACATAATCTCTTCAGATTTGGAAATAAAGCAGAAAGATTCCTAGCTAATACAGTTTGGCAAGGGAGAACCTTCAAAGAACACCTTAGAACCAAACAAGCTTCTGTAGTCAGCAAGAAGGCAGACATTTGTGAAGTCCTAAAAGCTTTCTATGAATTACTAAACTCTGATGATAGGACAGGAGAAAAAAAGAGGAAAATCTCTTTTTCAAGGACCTATTTCTGCACAAAGTTACGGAGCAACAACTGAATTTTTTTAACAGACCAATTCAGGCCTATGAAATTCTTAATGTGATCTACACAAATAAATCTGGCAAGACCTCAGGCCCAGATGGGTTTTCTTATGATTCTTTTAAGATTCTGCATTCACAAATAATAAGTCCAATGAGAAGGTTTTTTGAAGATGCTCTTCAACAGGAATCCTTCCCAAAAGGTTTCAATAAAGCCTATATTACAGTTCTAGCTAAACCAGGGAAAAATCCACTGTTACTATTTTTTTCATATAGACCCATATTTATTTTATTTATTTATTTATTTTGCACTTTTATATACCGATTTTCCAATAACAGAGCTACTGATCAATTCGGTTTACATTCTGAACAGAACAATGACAAGTTAATGTCTTACAATGAACAGGTAAAAGTAACTTGGATACAGCTATATGGGGTAATAACATAACATAACGTAAATGCTACAGAGCCTAATGTAGGCTAAAACAAAGAAGCAAGGTATCAATCTGGGAATGGATTTAAGTCTGTTAAGGATTCAAAGAAGGCCTGAGAGTTCTGGATATGATCTATATAGTTCTCTGGGGGGGTTACTAAAGAAGGGTCCTTGGCATGAATAGTTCGGCAGGCTGTTGCTTATGAGAACGCTTGATTGAATAACCAAGTCTTTAGTCTTTTTTTAAATATAGTGGGGCATTGCACTAATCTGAGGTCTGACGGGAGAGTGTTCCAGAGTTTGGGGCCGGCTGTAGAGAAGGCTCTTTTACTTAATGATGATCTTATCGGTGGAATCTGAAGGCTGTTTTTGTAGGCTTGTCTCACTGGCCTGGTAGAGGTGTGTAGTTTGAGAGGGATTTTGAGCTCGAGTGGGGCAAAGTTATGTAGTGCCTTGTGGATTGATGAAAGTACTTTGAAGTGTATTCTGAATTTAACGGGAAGCCAGTGTAGGTCTTTTAAGATAGGAGAGATGTGTTCTCTTTTGTTAGTCTTGGTTAGGATCCTTGCAGCCGCATTTTGCAACATCTGAAGTGGTTTTATGGCGTTAGCAGGGAGGCCCAATAGAAGTGCATTGCAGTAATCTATTTTTGTGAGAATGATTGCTTGTAGAACTAATCGGAAGTCTTGAAAGTGGAGGAGTGGTCTCAGTCTTTTTAAGACTTGTAATTTGAAGAATCCATCCTTTACGATGTTCTTGATGAGAGATCTGTAATTCATTTGGTTATCTAGTATTACTCCTAGATTTCTGACTTGTGGTGAGAGAGTTGGTTGTGAGGACAGGTTGTTAATTGATTGTGTGTAGGTTCCGTCTTGGGAGATGAGGAGGTATTCTGTTTTGTTCTGATTAAGGATCTAATTGAGGCTAGAGAGCAAGTTGTTGATGGCATGTTGGCATGAGTTCCAGAAGTCCAGGGTTTTTTGGAGAGATTCGGTAATTGGAATCAGAATCTGAACATCGTCTGCGTATAGATAGTATATGAGATTTAGATTGAGGAGGAGCTGGCAGAGTGGGAGGAGGTATATATTGAATAAGATTGGAGAGAGTGAGGATCCTTGTGGGACTCCCAAGTTGCAGTTGACTGGTTGAGATTCATCCTTGTTGACTTTGACCTTATACTGTCTGTTCTGTAAAAATGATATAAACCAGTTTAGTGCCACATCTCTAATTCCAATGTCTGACAGACGATCTATTAAAGTGTTATGGTTTACCGTGTCAAACGCTGCGGTTAGGTCTAGGAGGATGAGAAGACAGGGCTGTCTTTTTTCCAGAGTCAGTAAGATGGAGTCCGTTAATGAGATTAGGAGGGTTTCCGTGCTTCGAGATTTGCGGAAGCCGTACTGCGACGGGGAGAGGATGTTGTTATCGTTTAGGTATTCTGTTAATTGTTTATTTACAACTCGTTCCAAAATCACTGTTAAACTGTGATTTAAAGATTTTTGCCAAAATCCTAGCAGATAGGTTGAGTTGGGTTTACCGGTATTCCCCTCATTTATTTAAAAAAATCAATTGGGATTCATAAAAGGCAGAACAGCTGGTATATGCATAGTCAATTTAACAACAGCAAAATTGTAAACACCCAAACAATGGCCATTGGCTTTTACTCAGAAAAGACCTTTGATCGGGTTTCCTGGCCATATATGTTTTCAGCGCTTAAAAGATTTAGTTTTAAAGAGATATTATTAAATACATCTCACTTCTATATAAGGATCCGGTATATAATATATGTTGCATCCGTCGCAGCTCAACGCCCTCACTCTGCCCTCTTTACCACTGTGGCGACTCCCTCCGGGTCTGATGCCACGGCCTCTTCTTGCCGTCTCTCTCCGGCGTTCCTGGACCAGCACGATGCTGTGGATCCGTCATGTTCCTGATGACGTAGGGCAGGCGCGCGTGCTCCGATTGATGTACCAGCAAGGGCGTGAACCTCGGGGGCGTCCCCCTGAAATGACATCATCCGCTTCCAATATAAAAGGTCTCAGAATTTGCTAACAGATCGAGTTAGCAAGAATTCGTCCAAGCTACTCTGCCTCCTCGTACTTACCAGGGGTACCCGCTCCTCGAGGGCCCATTGTTGGAGATCTGCTTGCCAGAGGGGAGGAGATAGCAATCTGATGTAGATCTGCTTCTCCAGAAGGGAGGAGTTGGCAGTCTGTTATAATTCTGCTGCTTGGAGTTAGCAATCTGTTATCGAGCTCCTCCAGTAGGTGGAGGAATTAGCAGTCTGTTATGGATCTCCTCCTGGAGAGGGAGGAGTTAACAATCTGTTATCAATTCCTGCTACTAAGAGTGGCAATCTGCTGTAAGTCCACCAGAGGGTTAGCAATCTGTTATGGATCACCCTGCCAAGGGGAAGAGCTAACAATTGTAATACTCTGTAGGCAGAGTTAATCATCTGTGGTGGAACAACTTCCCACAGAGTGGCAGTTGTATTATACCGCTCTAGTAGTGTAAGGGATGACACTGAGGTGAATTGTGAATCCCTGGGCTGATGGCAGATGACAGCGCCCTCAGGAGGATATCCTGAGAGGGGCCACTGGCTAGGCTGGAGTATGGAGACAAGCATAGATAGTTCTTTTATTAGACAGGAAGTAGAACCATCAGAAGTGGCAGTAGTGAGCTGATGTGTCTGGCAGGGCTGAAGTCCCTTCGATACTGGAATTGCGGTCTCTGGGTTGCTGAGCTGTAGAGAGAGACTATAGGTAGTGAATAGACAGGGTATGCTGGATACATAACCAGTAGAAGATGATACACTCACAACTGTAGATATCTGTAATGGCTTCTTTGCAACAGTCTCTTCAGTATATTCAGGAACAGGAGCTGTAGGCCAATGCAGGTTCCTATATGCAATCTGAAATAAGAACTCACAATATCTGTGTATGAGATGGCTTGTAGAATAGAAGAGAGTCTTTGGAGAGTTTTAGGAACATAGGCCCTTGTGGAGCATGTACCAGTTCCTATCTTCAATCTATAATAGTAATGCACCAGATAAAGGTAATTAATAGCTTCTGATATAGAAGAGAGTTGAGAAGGGATTTAGGAACATGGGCCCTCGTGGAGCGAGTACCTGTTACTTTCTGCGTTCGCTTCCAGGTAGTAAGGAGTCTTCTGAGCATTCAGGGACGTAGGCCCTCGTGGAGTGAGTACTGGATCCCATCTTAGCAATCTGAAATCAAGAAGAGAGAGAGCGGGGCCCTTGAGGAGTGGGTACCCCTGGGTAAGGTGGTGGAGGCAGAGCATTGGAGAATGAATTCCCCTTGCTAACTCGATTCGAAGTAGCATGCAAAGACCTTTTAAGGTGGAAGCGGATGACATCACTACGGGGGGACGCCCCCGAGGTTTGCGCCCTTGCCGGTACAAACTTTGGAGCGCGCGCCCTTACGTCATTAGGAACATGGCGGATCTGTAGTGTCAGGCCAACCTGGGGATTCCAGGAAGTACAGCAAGGAGAAGCCGTGGCAGCATCTGTCCGTCAGACCCGAAGGGAGTCGCCACAAAGGTAGAGAGGGTGGAGCGAGGGCGAGAACAGGCACGAACGCAACAGTACCCCCCTTCAAAGGGTGGTCTCCTCTTCGGGTACCAGGTTAAGTACCTAGGATGCGTGAGATGGAATTGACGAAGCATCTCTTTATCCAATAGGTCTGAGGCTCCCAAAGATGGTTTCGGGGCCGAAGCCCTTTTCAGGCAAACAATACTCAGCCTCTGTTCAAACATCCAGGATCTCTAAATTCTTGAGTTCATTTCAAAGGCAGACGAAGTTAAGATTCGAAGAATCTTGCAGAGTGTATAATGAAGTCAGCAGCAAATGAGAGGGCTGCCGTGGACGTCACTGAGGTTTCAGTGGAAGTGGTGATGTAGAAACTTGTCCAGAATCCACTTCTGATTGGTTCTTCCGCAGGATGCTGGAAGAGAGATGATGGCAATACCAGCAAAAAGATCAGGCTGATGAATGGAGATATCTTCATCCCCAGAATCAAACAGTGCTGTAAACCTCCAGCACGACTTCCGAGTAAACCAAACGTAAGTTGATAGAGATATCTTCTTCTTCGGAATCAACAGTGCCATAGGTAATTGGGCATGACTTCCGAAAGCACCAATTGTGAAAGTGGGTAGCTAGAGATGTCTTCTTCATTGGAACTGATGGTAGCACCAGCAGACAACCAGGCTGGTAATTAGAGATATCTTCATCTTCATCTTCTTCGGAATCAACAGTACTGAAGACCTTCAGCACGACTTCCGAGTAGGTAGATCGTAGTGGATATCTCAAATTTGTAATCCAGGAAGACATTAAAGATGTAGAGTGCCATCTAGCTATGGCACGCATAGCAACCGCTATGAAAAACAGCAGGTAAAAAGAAAAACTGCTGGTGATGTTAATAAGATCCTCAAAAGAAGTGGTGGTAAAAACAATCATCCAAGGCCCACTTCAAATTGTGATACAATAGTGGATCTTCAAATTTGCTGAATGGACTCCTCAGATCTTCCACAAAATGTCTGAGATTAAAGTTGCCTCTTGCCCCTGAGTCCTTCCGGGCAGAGGTTTGAACCATCACTGGTTCAGGAATCACAGAGATTGGACGAGAGAGTGGAGGAGATATTGCTGTAAAGCTCAAGAACAGTCCTCCCGCAGGATTCAGGCTTGTCCGTTTCCTGGATGAATAGGGCAGACAGAAACATCATGGCCTGGCTGACCACAGTACATACATAGGCCATTCTTCCTCCTATATCTTCTCTCTTTAAAGGTCAAGTGACCGTGACCAGGTTCCTTCGGTTCCTTCTTCTCCACAGCAGGAGATGCTGTATCCCCTCATAATGCAGGAGCACTGGTTTGCTTCAACCCAGGTAGCACCTTAGGCCGGAGTTCCTTCGCCTTGTCTCGGAGTCGCCAATCAATTAATTCTTCCAGCGAGTCAGGTGTCTGACGAGCAGCCAGCTCGTCCTTTATGCAGGTGTCCAGGCCTCTGCAGAAGAATGTCTTCAGGCATCTGGGGTCCCAGCGAAGTTCCTCTGCAAGAGTTTTAAACTAAATGGCAAATTCCGCCAGAGATCCATTGCCTTGCTTCAGGTCCACCAAACCAAATTCAGCAACAGACATACGAGCAGGGTCATCAAAAATGGATTTAAACAAGTCCATAAATCCTTCTATGTCCTGCCAGATAGGGTCCTTGCGTTCCCACAATGTAGATGCCCACAATAAGGCTCTCCCATCCAAATAAGACAGAATGTAGCTGGTCTTAGAGAGGCCTGTGGGAAACAATGAAGGCTGTAAAGTGAAATGTAAGCTGCACTAGTTCAAGAAGCCCCGAGTCTTTTGCAGTTCTCCAGAGAGTCGAAAAGGCGCAGCCAGTGGAACAGCTGATTTCAAAGTTACCTCTGGTATCAGTCCTTCTTGTATAGAAGCTAGTGCAGTGAGCCTTCTGTGTGTAAAGTTAGTTGAAAGCTGCAGTAAATTTCTCCAAGGTTTCTTGCTGTTCTGAGAGGCGTTGAGCCAGGCCCGGAATAGCCTGCAAGGCAGAAGGTGAGCTGGGTCCATGGGTTACAGACATCAAATACCTTTAGCTGAATCCCCAGGAGCACTGCTTCTCCAAATACTTTTTTTGAAAGCTAAATTCACTGTAGTTAGTGTTCTCCAATTATTTTAGCCAGATTCACTGGAGTTACTGTTTCTCCAATTCTTCTCCAATACTTTTAGCCGGATTCATGGAGTTAGCAATCTGTTGGAGATCTGCTCCCCAGAGGGGAGGAGTTGGCAATCTGTTATAATTCTGCTGCTCAGGAGCGCCCTCAAGAGGATATCCTGAGAGGGACCATCGGCTAGGCTGGAGTATGGAGACAAACACAGATAGTTCTTTTATTAGACAGGAAGTAGAACCACCAGAGGTGGCAGTAGTGAGCTGATGTGCCCAGCAGGGCTGAAGTCCCTTCGATACTGGAATTGCGGTCTCTGGGTTGCCCTCCAGGGCTTGGACTGGTAAGTATCACAGGTAGATGGAGGAGGTGGGAGGGTCCTAGCCATAGAGTAACCCTCTCAGAACAGTACCTGAGATTCAGAGATGAATGTTGTTCTCCTCAAATTTCCACTTGCCTGTTTATCCCCAGGTGGAGACTCCAGTAGGATTCACCAGACATTCCAAATGTCTCAGTGGCACACTTGGGATCTGAATCCAAGGTATCCAGGCATCAGGGGAATTCACAGATATTCTATCTTCCTTCAGCTGGGCAGGAAGGGTGACAGGACATAAAACTTCCTCCCAAAAGTAGAAAAAACAAAAATAGACCAAAGTGAATTATCATGGAGCTGCCAGCCACAGGTTGTGAGATAATACCAGCAGGTCTTCTCCTGGGCTTCCCAGGGAAATGTTTTTCTACTCATGGAGCAGCTGGTTCAGGAACCAACAAGAGGAGGAGCTATTTTAGACCTAATCCTTAGTGGAACGCAGGATTTGGTGCAAGAAGTAACGATAGTGGGGCCACTTGGCACTAGTGATCATATGTGACCAAATTTGACTTAATAACTGGAGGGAGGAAAGTAAGGAAAACTACTTCTCTAGCATTTAACTTTCAAAAGGGAGACTATGACAAAATGAAAAGGTGCAGCTGCAAAGGCTAAGAGTTTACATGAGATGTGAAGATTGTTTAAAAATACCATTTGGAAGCCCAGAACAGATGTATTCCATGTATTAAAAAAGGTGAAAGGAAGGCCAAACAACTGCTGGCATGGTTAAAATGTGAGGTGAAAGAAGCTATTCTAGCTAAAGGAACATCTTTCAAAAAATGGAAAAGGGAACTGAATGAAAACAAAACAAAACAAGGAAATAGCATAAGCTCTGGCAAGTTAAATGCAAAGCATCGATAAGTAAAGCAAAGACAGAATTTGAAAAAAAGCTTGTTATGGAAGCAAAAACTCATAATAAAAACTTTTTCAGGTACATTCAAAGCAAAATGCCTGCGAGGGAGTCAGTTGGATCATTAGATGATCGAGGGATAAAAGGGGCACTACGGGAGGACAAGGCCATAGTGGGGAGATTAAATGAATTGTGCTTCAGTTTTTACTGAGGAAGATGAACAGATAACCATGCCAGAAGTGATATTTAAAGGTGATGATTCATTGAAACTGAAACAAATCTCAGTGAATCTGGAAGATTTGTGGGGCAAATTGACAAACTAAAGAGTAACAAATCAGTTGGATTAGATGGTATAAATCCCAGAGTGCTGAAAGAACTGAACAATGAAATTGCAAACCTATGTGAGTAATTTGTAAACTATCATTAAAATCAGCTATGGTATCTGAAGATTTGAAGGTGGCCAATGTAATGCCGGTTTTTAAAAAGGGTTTCAGGGTTGAGCTGAAAAACTAGACTGGTGAGCCTGACATCAGTGCCAGGAAAAAAACTATTCTAAAGAACATTACTGAACATGTAAATAGACATAGTTTAATCGTACAAAGTCAATCTGTATTTAGCCAAGGGAAGTCTTACTTCATCAATTTGTTACATTTTTTTTGAAGGCTTGAATAAACATATGGATAAAAGTAAGCCAGGCTAGACTTGGGGAAAAGCTACTGCTTATCCTTGCATGAAGGCAACACAGAACTTATCTACTATTTGGGATTCTGCCAGGTACTTGTGACTTGGATTGGCCACTATTGGAAACAGGCTACTGGGCTTAATGGACCCTTGGTCTGACCCAGTATGGCTGTTCTTATGAAGTCCTTTCCTGAGCCAGAGACTAGGGATCTCACAAGAGACACCAACAATCTAAAAAATCACAAGGACTCATAACTTGAAACTACTCAACCAGACAAGGGGTGCACTGGAAGGGATTGAGTCTCCCACCTAAGCAGGTGACCCAAAGCATGAGGCCTGGTACTGGGAATAGGCAAAACCAAAACCCAAGAGTACTACTTCTCTTCTAAAAATTCAACTGAAACTGCCACAGTGCTTTTTCATGCTGCCTGCTTTTATGCAGGCTAGAGTTGACCAATCTAGCAGCCTCACTGGAGATGTTGTTAGGACTGATATGCTCCAGCCCTATTCATACTTGGAAACTTTTCTTTTTCATTCACTCTGAGATTGTTGTGGATTGGCTAGCTGAGGGGGAAGAGGAGTGTGTGGCAGGACAGGTGGTATGCACACAAACTTTCTCCTTTTTCATACAAACACAATCTTAACACATTCATATTTTCACTCTCACACACACATGTTCACTCACCCACCCATTCTCTCATAACACCCATGCTCACTCACACTCTCTCTCCTCCCCTCCACCCACACTCTCTCTCACCACAAACCCAGCAGCAGCAGCCTCCTCAGGGCCCACACTGCTTACAGAATTCTTCTACTTTCTTCCAGCTGTGTGGGCAGATGCTACCCAGCTCCTCCTTCCAACCCCGCAACAGGAGAGGTTCCCTGTTCCTGCTTCAGGCTATGCAGCCAATGCTCCTCTTTTTTCCTGCATGCATGGGCCTGGATGACTTCCTCTTCCAGGGGCTACACAAGCCTGTACTGCCGCCAGCTTTTTCTTCTGGCCATAGGCTGACATTCCTTTTTCTTCCCACTGGTGTGGGTCTGAACGCCGTCTTGTTTTGGGGCCTCTGCAGCTGCACCCAAAGTTTTCCAATGTTGGCCCAGAGACCTGGCAATTCCTTTTGAAATTCGGATTCTTCTGGTCAGATCCGGAGTCTTCCCAGGTATGCCCCTATCTCAGTGCTTAAGCTAGAGCTCTCTAGAGGAGATCCCAGAGGGTGTCTCTACATGTATGTACTTTTACTTCCATTGAGCCCAGGTCAATTTTACAACAGCCATTTGCATGCATAAAACCAAATTGGTGTGTAAATGATTTTGAAAATTACCCCCATTTGTCTCTGTACATGCGCTACTCACATCATGTTAATAATAATGGGATGAAATTCTGAAAACCTTGGCCACAAACTGTTGCTGTTCATGATTTTATTACCCTGAAATTCCACTTTCAGCTGCACAGTGGCGCAGTGTGTTTAATAGTCTCACTAAAATCCTCCCTTCAGCCCAGCAGATGCACAGGCTGGGAGGGTAACGAGCCAAGGAGGAGCCTGCTCCCCGCAAGTCCACATGATCGCTTTCCGTCGGGCTCAACTGGTATTATCTGATGTTGTCCAGAGACCTGGCAATTCCTTTTGAATTTCGGAGTCTTCCAGTTAGATCTGGAGAATTTCCAGGTATGCCCCTATCCCAGTACTTAAGGTAGAGCCCTCTAGTGGAGATCCTGAGGGTGACTCTACATATCTGTACTTTTACTTCCATTGAGCCTAGCCCAGATACATTTTACAACTGCCATTTGCATGCATAAAACCAAATTTTATGTGAGTAAATGATTTTGAAAATTACCCCCTATTTGTATATGTACAGTGCTGCATACATTTGACATGTGCTACTCACATCATGTTAATAATGGGAAGAAATTCTGAAAACCTTGGCCATAGCTAGAACATAAAAAGTTGCCATACTGGGTCAGACCAAGAGTCCATCAAGCCAGCATCCTGTTTGCAACAGTGGCCAATCCAGGCTACAACTACCTGGCAAGTACCCAAACACTAAGTAGATCCCATGCTACTGATGCAGGTAATAGCAGTGGCTATTCTCTAAGATAACTTGATTAATAGCAGTAATGGACTTCTCCATGAACTTATCCAAACCTTTTTTAAACCCAGCTACACTAAATGCACTAACCACATCCTCTGGCAACAAATTTCAGAGCTTAATTAATTGTGCATTGAGTGAAAAAGAATTTTCTCCGATTAGTTTTAAATGTGCTACTTGCTAACTTCATGGAATGTCCCCTAGTCCTTCTATTATCAGAAAGAGTAAATAGCTGATTCACATTTACCTGTTCTAGACCTCTCATGATTTTAAATATCTCTATCATATCTCCCCTCAGCTGTCTCTTCTCCAAGCTGAACAGCCCTAATGTCTTTGGCCTTTCCTCATAGGGGAGCTGTTCCATCCCCTTTTATCATTTTGGTTGCCCTTCTCTGTATCTTCTCCATTGCAACTATATCTTTTTTGAGATGCGGCAACCAGAATTGTACACAGTACTCAAGGTGTGCTCTCACCATGGAGCGATACAAAGGCATTATGACATTTTCTGTTTTATTTACCATTTCTTTCCTAATAATTCCTAACATTCTGTTTGCCTTTTTGGCTACTGCAGCACACTGAGCTGATGATTTCAATATATTTTCCACTTTGATGCCTAGATCTTTTTTTTCTGGGTGGTAGCTTTTAATATGGAACCTAACATCGTATAACTACAACATGGATTATTTTTCTCTATATGCATCACCTTGCACTTGTCCACATTAAATTTCATCTGCCAATTAGTTGCCCAATCTTCCAGTCTTGCAATCTCCTTCTGCAATTTATCATAATCTATTAGATAAATGAGGCTTGACCGACGTGCCACAAATGTGCAGTAGAGAGCAGCTCTACTGCGCATGTGCGGGAGAGCACATCGCTCAGAGCAGAGCGTCAGATCTTTGAAAACATGGCGGTGGCGGCGAGGAGCAGTAGAGGCCGCGAGCAGTAGTGGCGGCGGTGAGGAGCAGTAGAGGCCGCGAGCAGTAGCGGCGGCGGCGAGGAGCAGTAGAGGTCGCGAGCAGTAGAGGTCGCGAGCAGTAGCGGCGGCGAGGTGCAGTAGAGGCTGTGAGCAGTAGAGGCCGCAAGCAGTAGCAGCATCGGCGAGGAGCAGTGAACCTGGTGGTGAGGGAGGGAGGAAGAGGGAGGGGAGGTAGGAGGTGAGAGTGGGGGGAGGTTGGAGGGAGGGGAGGTAGGAGGTGAGAGTAAGGGGAGGGTGGGGAGGTAGGAGGTGAGGGTGAGAGAGAGGGGGAGGGGAGGTAGGAGGTGAGGGTGAGAGTGAGGGGAGGAGAGGAGAGGGGGGGAGAATGAGAGACAGAGGGATGTGAGTAAGTGGGAAGGGTAAGAAGTTGTGGAGCAGAGAAAAAGAGGGAGTGGGGGAGGGCTGAGGGAGAGGGAAGGGGATTGGAGGGGATGAGAGTGAGGGATGGGATTGAGAGAGGGTGGGGAGTGACGGGAGGGGGGTGAGAGTAAGGGGAGGGAGGCAGTGGGAGACAGAGGGTAAGACTGAGGGGAGGGAAGGGGGTGAGTGACCCGGAAGGGGGAATGAGGAAGAAAAAGCATAGAAGGGTGTTGTGTTCGAAAGTGAACTGAAAAAAAAAATTAATGTAGCCCGTTGTTACGGGCTTAACGACTAGTCTGAATATATTGAAAAGCACCGCTCCAAGTACAGATCCCTGAGGCACTCCACTGTTTACCCTGTTCCGCTGAGAAAATCTGACCATTTAATCCTGCTCTCTGTTTCCTGTCTTTCAACCTGCTTTTCATGATTTTATGATCCTGAAATTCCACTTTCAGCCGCACACCGGCGCAGTGTGTTTCTCCGGTCAGCTCAGCAGATGCACGGGCTGGAGGGGCGACGAGCCGAGGAGGGGCGAGGAGAGAGGAGCGAGCTCTGCGCCCCTCAAGTCCACGTGATCGCTTTCCGTCGGGCTCCACTGGTATTATCCGCAAAGGGGTGTCGGGCTAGTTAGGCTTAGGGTAGTGGCTGAGGGGAGGCTAAATTTTCACTGGCAGCAGCAAACATATTAAATACTTGTATTTCATTCTGTCGCGTGTTCTACAGTAAGATGGGAGCGGTGAATACTTGCCGTGTCCTTCTTTTAGCACCTCCACCCCCGGGCGTGAGGAGTGCGCGCGTCCTGTCTCCATGGGAACGGGATCGCCTCTCCGATCTCGGGCGCTCAGGAGCGGAGCCGGGAGGGTGAGAGCCCGGTGTGGGGGGTGAGGCGGAGGGGCAATTGCGGGAGGTGGGCAGGGCAGTAATAGCAGGATGTTCAGGAACCCCCCCCCCACTCCTTCTCACCCCACAAAATGAGTGTCCGCAGGGGACGTGCTGTTTCTACACCCCCTTCCTGTCCGGAGTTGTTCCACTTTGTCCTAGCAGAAATGACAAATCCCGAGACGCCGGGTGGAGTTGGTTAGAGCTGCTCTGACTCTCCCAGGACGGGGGTCAGGAGAATCTTCCCTTCCCCTTCTTGCCCAGGAGCAGCAGCAGCAGAAGATCACACCCCATTACCAGAACGCCCTCCTGCTGCAGAAAGCAAGAACCACCTAATCAGAGGCGCAGTGTTACAAGCTTAAGTGCCTCTTAGGTGGCTAAAGGATGAATTCGTGTAGTAGCAGGGCTGAATTTAAGATTTTTCTTCCTATAAGGAAGTTTGGAGAGTAGAGGGTAGGATACCCTGGAGATCAGAAAGTGAGGGAGGTTCCTTCTCCCCCACGGTAGCAGAGTGCCTTAGTAACATCCTTTTGAAGTGAACTGGGAGCAGGCTTCTCCTTGACCCAGCTGCATTCCTCTTTGGCTTGGGTATTTTGCACCTGAAAAATTTAGCATCCTAGGCAATTTCCTATGCTGCCTATCCCTAAATCCGGGCCTGGCTTCTAGTTCAGCCATACCTGGGTAAGTAGATTGTGCTATTTTTTTTACTGCCAGAAGAAAAAGAGGCATTTTGGAGGCATGATGATTGGAAACTACATGTGTACATTTAAATTTCAAAAATATACAAGTGTAAGTCAGCATGCTTATGCCATCGTTCAACACCTGGTAAGTGTATGCATGCACTTGTAGCCACATAAGCTGATCTTCAAAGACAGTGTATGCTTCTGAAGTCCCAAAAAGGGGAACATTTTACAAATCCAATTTCAAAATCAACTAGCCAAGAAGGCAGAACGCATACAAATTCATTGCATATAGCATAGGAAAGTGGGATTTGATTCACAAAAAGGAAGTATTCTGTATATTCAATTCTTTAAAAAAATTAAAGCCTTAGATGATTGCTCTAATTTTCTTAAAAGTTAAATCTGTAGCTTGACTGCCTTTTTTGTGATTCATTATTTAACTACTATTGCTAGTTCTACTGCACACAAGTTTCAAACTTGTGCAAAATGTTTGAAAGTAAGACTTCCGATAGTTAAGAGAACCATCAAAATTGGTCAAGATGATACATTTACTACATTGCTAGATATTTAAAAATGCAAACTCTTAGGAAGGCCAAAGCCCCCCTTCCTTTGAAGTTTTGCTTCTGGTATGGTTTACCCATTCTTCCCTCATAATGTTCTTGAAGGAAGATCATGTAAATCCTGGATGGTTTAACCTCAGGCTTCGCTCTCCCACAGCAGTTGGAACGATGTATAAACTAGATCTTCCCCTGGATCTGAAGGATGCTGCTGCAATTGAGAGACGGAGGAACAGGGAACAGCAGAGGCAGAGCCGCATCTTCAATGCGAAAGTCCGCACAATTGGGGTGAGCCTAACCACTGTGAATTGGGGATTATGGTTCTCCTTGTGTCTATACAGATGCCAGGTGCTCAGAAGTAAGAGTTGAAGCAGCCCTCTGTTAATAAGTCCTCACACCGTTTCCTTTATTTGCAGGTAGATGTGGAAGCACTAGGCCAGCAGGTGGTGGAACGAAAGGAGATGGAGGAAACCGAGAAGGCTCGAAATGACACTTTTGGTAAAGGGACATCCTTTTTGTTACAAAGCTAGATTCCTTTTATAGTTCAATTTTAGTCTCTTACAAGAGTCTGACAAAGCATAGGTACAGCAGGCATGGAAATAAAAGAATAAGAGAGCAAGAAAGTTCAGAGCCTCTGCATCTCCATCCTCTCTCAGCAAGGGGCATTGTGAGGAATAGTGGAGGAGTCTGGCCATCTGGCTCCATGTCATAAGAGTAGGCTAATTCAGTCCTGGTTTTACCCTTTTGCATGCAGGGACTTGAAGTTCTGATTGCCCCATTGATTTATCTACAAAAATCAGAACTACAGGTTGCTTCATGTAATAGAGTAAAACCAGGACTGAATTAACCTGTTCCTTATGTCATGGAGCCAAGTGGCAACCCTAAACCTGGCACTTTGGTGGGAGCAGTAGGTAATGATAGAGAAGGACTGGCAGTGCTTGGGAAGCTATAGAGAATGATGGAAGAGCACTTGGGATTGGGGAACTGTAGGGAATGGTGGATGAGCACTGCTTGTGGGAAGAGATGTAGAGAATGATGTAAGAGCAGTGTCTGTTGGAGAGAGCAATAGGGAATGGTGGATCAGCATTAGCTATGAGGGAAACTTAAGAAATGGGTGGAGGAGCACAGGGCATGGGAGAATTGTAGAGAATGTGAAAGAGCGTTGGCTGTCGGGAGAGCTATAACGATTGGTGGAGGGATACTGAGGAATGGTGTAAAAATGCTATGTATATGGGAGTTGTAGGGAATGTTGGAGAAACACTGGTTGTAGAGTGTTCTCTAGGGAATGGTGAAAGTGCTAGCTGTGAGGAGAGCAGTAGGGAATAGTGGAAGAGTTTTGGGGACGGGAGGAGCTGGAGGCGATAACAGAAGAGCATTAACTGTGAGAGAAGCTGTAAGAAATGGTGGAGGAGTGTTGGCTGTGGGAGAGATGGAGAGAATGGTGGAGGAGCACAAGTGTGGGGGAACTCTAGGGCATGGTGGAGGGTGCTGGATGTGGGGAGAGCTGTAGGAAATGGTGGAGGAGTGTTGGGTGTGGGGGAGCTGGGAATACTGGAGGAACAGGTGTAGGGAATGTTGGGGGAGCATTAGCTGTAAGGGGGAGCTATAAGGATTGGTGGAGGAGTGCTGGCATTTGGGGGAGCTGCAGAGAATTGCCGAGGACCACGCATATATGGACTGTACATGTCTCCAGAGGTAATGATTTGCTTAGATCATTTATGCAATTGTCTAGATGCACAGCGTGTGGAATGTGACAAGGTTGTACAGATGATGGAAGAACGAGAACGCCAGCATCGGAGGGATGTACACCAGGCAATGGGAGAGTTCTGGGAGCGTCTGCAGCAGCCCAACACCAGGCGGGAGTTTGATCTCTATGACCCCGACGGACTAAGAAAGGATAGGCCAGCACGGCTGTGTGATGGTGACCCCCGTTGTGGGCCTGCCAGCCTGCAGAAGTTTCAGGGGGAGGATCTGAATGAAAAGACTCGCAAAAAGAAGCAGCAGGAGCTGACCCACCAGTGGCTCACAGAGCAAAGAGATGAGAAGAACAAGATCCTAAAGCAGACCAAGTATGCAGGTAACACATCCTGCAGCTCCAGCACATTAAAGATTAGCACACTCTCATCTAGCATTCTGAACACATACACACATAAACGCAAAATTAAGAATATCTCTGCTACCTCAGGCAGTTTGCTGTGATTCCACAGAGCAGGAAGGGCAACAGAAGTTGGGACCTGCCATGGAATAAGGGGAAACAGCCCAGAAAAACCTGCTTCCTCTTCCACTACTTATCCACTGTTGCTGCCAAGCCACTGCTGGTAATAGGACTCATCCATTCCCCCACTCTTGTGCAGCAGCAACATGGCTGTGTTTAAGGCGTAAGTCATGTGGCTTGCACTGTAACTTTGTGTTCACTATATTGCTCATGGAGGAAACATAGCAGTGAGCTACTGTCACAGTTTGGGGAAGAGAGGGGCAATTGAGGATTGTCAACTTGGAGAAGCATGGGAGGTAGAAGGAAAGATAATGGATGGGGGTAGTGGGAATATAGTGGATGAGGGAGGCGAGATGAGAAAAGAGATGCCTTTTGGAGAGTAGAGAGATGGTAAAAAGAAGAGTGAAAAAGAGAGAACATAGTAGCATACCGGATGTCTGCAGAGAAGGATCATTTGACCTCCCTGCTCCCAGTCTACCCAAATACCCCCTGCTGCTTTAGCTAAGGATATTTTCCAGCTAGCAGCCATATAAGCATGACCCCTTGTAGCATATCACTCTGCCTTTAGTCCTTAGCTGGGAAGTGTTGCAAAGTCAACCTGCAGCCCATCCTAGGAAGCTTGCCTGCTCCTCCCGATTCTATCTGGGATTGTAGCAAAGCCTTGCCGCAGCTGCATGTGGATTGACCCTGCATTCTCTTCTTGGGAGCTTAAAGCAGCCGCACCACTGCTCTGAGTCACCTTTGTCATCTCCAATTTATTTATTTTTTGGCCTTTTGATATTCCAAGCAATTGAGCAGATAGGATTCTCAGGACAAGGGTGTTGGAGTAGTTATGCAAATCTGTTTTTATGGAAAATGCCTCCTTGACCTTTATTTGAAAGTTTCTATCATTTCCTCCCTTATCTCTCTTCCAGCAAGTACATTTTGAGTTTCTTAAAACTCTCTGTATAGGGTCTGTATTGCAGGCTCTGTCCCAGTGTGGTAACCCTTATCTATACTGCTTCTATCCTCTCAATATCCTTTTGCAGGTTCAGCCTCCAGAACTGAACACAGTACTTGAGGTGATGTCACATTAGGGACCTATACAAGGGCAATATTATATCCTTATTCCTGCTCATGATAGCACCACTTAGTTCCCACTTACTTTATTACATAGCTTGAAATGATTACTGTAGGTCCTTTTGTGCTTTGCAGTTGGCAATTCTTTTCTTCCTAACTGATAAATGGCACAGTGACAACCGTTTTACAGGTTTTTGTGCTGTCTACAAACAAACATATTTTCCTCTCAAGTCCCCCTGCAATCTCATTAGTAAGATATTGAAAAGAAGTGGTCTAGCACTGAGTCCTGAGGTACCCCACTGGCCACTTTACCTTCTTCAGAGTGGACTTCATTGACTATCACTCTCTTCATTTTGTGGCTCAACCAGTTGCTTGCCCAGTTAACTTTCTATCCTGATCCCATACTGGCTAGTTTGTTTACCTTCTATGTGGAGAGTGTGAGAAGCTTTATTGAAGTCTAAATGAGACATATCCCATGTACCCCCTGATCTTCTACTTTTGTCAGGCATTTGATCTCTGAGTTACTTAGTTTCAGTCCTGGGGATGGAAATCTTTCTAGTAGCATGGGGAGGTAATTGATGTAGATGTTAAAATATAGGATCAAGACAGCACCCTTGTTTTATTTCTTCTGCTTGAAACTGTCTGAAAACTGTTGATCTCTACAGGGCCAGTGGAAGGGTATCAGGTACGCTAGGCAAACCTTCGGCCTTGTGTCCCCCCCACCCCCCAATGGCTTAGCTATCAGCTGAAACAGGAGGAGAGAGCGGGGAAAACAGCATTGGTGGCTGCAGTTGCTAGCCGTCTGGGTCCTATCCCAGTAGTGAGGAGGAGAGCAGTGGGAGACTGAACTGGTAGTGGATGAGAGGATACCTTGACTGCTCCCATCCATTCAAAAGAAGAGAGAATTCTGGCGGGAGAAGGATTGCAAGAACGCTTCACCTTAGCTGCCACGGTTTATAATTGGTGAGGCACACGTGGAAGTAAAAGTGGGTGGGCGGCACCTGGAAGTTTCCAGGATTTCGCTGCTTCCCTCACCTCCCCAAATTATGGTGCTCTAGGCGACTACTTAGTTTGCCTAATGGAATTGTCAACCCTGGCTCTTTACCTTACAGCTGATGGACTTTTTCATTGAAAACTGGTAAGCAAGTTGAATGGTTGTGGGAGTAGGACAGACAGTTGTAAATTGGGTGAGTGAGTGGATGAGTAGCAAGATACAGAGAGAGGAGGGCAAGGTAAAGTGACAAATGGGGTACCCCAGGGCTCCGTGTTAGGACCAGTTCTTTTCAATATTTTTATTAGCAATACTACTGAGGACCTGGAGAGAAAAATATGCTTGTTTAAAGATAATACAAAAATATATCATAGAGCAGACATGCTGGAAGGGATGAAAAAAATGAAATGGAACTGGAAGAATGTTTAGGGGCTTAGGGTTGAAAAGTGTGAAGTCATGCATTTGGGATGCAAACATCCATTAGTCACATATTAGAACGACAAGAACTGGAAACTGTCAAACAAGAAAGAGATCTGAGAGTAATCATCTCATAACTGCAAGGTTGCTAGTCATGTGATAAAGTAGGTGGGAAAGCTTACAGTATGCTCAGTTGCATAAGTAGAGGTATCGTCAGTGTGGCAATAGGAGATAATATTGTCTATATACGGATCACTTCTGAGACTTCCTCTTGAGTACTGTGTTCAGATCCTGAAGCCATACCTTTGTAAGAATCCCAGGCAGATGGAAGTGGTTGAGAAAGGAATATTTGGTTTTTACCTGCTAATTTTCATTCCTGGAATACCACAGGTCAGTCCAGACATGTGGGTTTTGCAGAGAACAAAAACTTTTCTGAAACTGTTACTTAAGCTACATTTCCACCTGCACTCCTTCAGTATTGACCTGTAAGCCAAGATGTAGACAAATTCAAAAGGTAACCTAACTCCCTCTACATGAGCAGGTGAAAAAAGGTAGAGCCCTTCAACAAGAGCCCTTATGTCCACAGCAGGGATCGAAACCCTTGAAAGTTAAACAATAACAACAAGACTTTTCAGTCTTCTCTATGATACACATAGCCGAGATAACGGTCTTTCAGTAGGGTGGGGTTCTGGACTGATCTGTGGTATTCCAGGAACGAAAATTAGCAGGTAAGAACCAGTTTTCCTCTCCTGTTCATACCCCAGATCAGTCCAGACAAGTGGGATGTACCCAAGCTCCCCTAAACTGGGCAGGAACCTGAAAGACTAATTCACAACCCCACCCCCCCCAAACAGCACCTCATCGTGCACCCGAACATTTATTTGGTAATGTCTGGTGAAAGTGACGACCAAGTCGCCACATGGCAGATGTCCTGAGGAGAAACCAACTGATATTCCACCCAGAAAGCTGCCTACTCTCTGGCCCCTTCAGGAAGCACCCTTCCCTTTCAAATATAATCTGAAATTAGGGCCTCTTTCAGCCACCGTGCAATCATAATTTTCCAAGCCTTGCATCCCCCTTCTTTGCTCCACTGAACAGCACAAAAAAGTGATCAGACTTTTGAAATCCACTGGTAACCTTCAGACACTGAAGTAAACACCAACAGACATCCAACAAATGTAACTCTCTAGGTCTGCTGCATCCAGATGCCAGAATGCAGTAAGTTCAACCTGCTGACTCGAATAGAACAACAACAACAACAAACAAATGACCTTCAGCAAAAATGAGGAAACTGTCTGCCACAAACCCCATTGTTCCTACATGACAAGCCCTGAAGTTCTGAAATTCACCTGACTGAACAGATAGCCACTAGAAACACCACATTCAGAGAAAGATCCTTCAGGGACGTCCCCCGTAAAAGGTGAATTACAAAGAGCCTTAAACACCAAATAGAGGGTTCAAGAGGGGTACACCCAATTAAAAGGTTGTAAATGCTTAGTGCCTATCAGAAAACCAGATCCGAATGGACCACCAAAGAAACTTCATCCACCTTACCTTGATAAAAACAGCCTAAGGCTGCCATTATGCGTTCACTTTTGCTTGGCTGAGCCAGATGTGCCTCATGCTTGACAGCAAACTGCCTGTCAACAGGCCGCACTGAAGCACCCCCGACCGGGTGCCCAGTGGGCCTTAACTACTTGCTCTCCTTCTCCTCCCCCAGCTGTCTCATGACCAGCCAGTCAGCGTTTGCACCGCACTGCCTTGTCTTTTTTTTTTTTTAAAGAAAACAGGCCTGTGAAAATACCCCCCAGAAAAAAGAAAGGGAATACTTTCCTAATAGTGATTCAGACACTGGAGGGCCAATGGGAGCAGCCCAAGGAGAAGGATGGAGTCAGAACCTCTGGCTTTCAGTCCCCTTGTTGATCCCCAGGGGACGGAGGGAGCCAGAAACACTGGCTTTCAGTCCCCTCGTTGACTTCAGGCTGAGTTAAACCAGGGATCCCAAGCCCCTGCTCACTCTGCCGCACCTGAGGGATGGCCCACGAAGCTGCTTAACACCTCAGGAAGCCCACGCGAGAATCCTCTTCTATCTCTTCTTCTTTTTTTTTTACTCTTAATTCTCCAGACTGCAGGATTTTCACCTCTACCATCTGCCGGAGTCAGAAAAATACTGATGCACTGCATATGGCACTCTAGCTTATGTAGCAGTTTCAGAAACGTTTTTGTTCTCTGACTCCATCTGCTGGTAGAGATGCAAAACCCACTTGTCTGGACTGATCTGAACAGGAAAGAGGCTTCTAAAATGGTACAAGGCCTGCAACACAAATCCTAGAAAGAGAGGCTTAAGACACTCAAAATGTACTCACAAACAGGCCGATACAGTAAGGGCGCGTAAGAAAAAGTGTGGCAGTGCCGGGCGCCCGCTTGTTTGCCGCGCGCACAGTTCGCATCACATACCACTCGATACAGTATTTAAATTAGACACAAATGCAAGCCGCGTCCATGAAGCGCAATTCATTTTACTGTATAGAGCGCTATACAGCGCCTATACAGTATCCTGGGTGCGCTGGTACCTGTCATTTCAAATGTCATTTGAAATGACAGGTACCAGGAAGTGGATGGTTCTCCTACGCTCGGGCATCGGGGATTGCCAGTCCTCTCTCCCCCCCTCCCGAAGCAAGGCGCAGGGCGAAAATCGACTCGACATGTTATTAAAGCAAATAGAAATTGTAACAAAAGTAAACTTACTGCATGCTTCCAGCAGCCCCAGTCCTCTCTCCCCTCCTCCCGAGGCGCGCACCGCGGCTCCCCTGCCTCCCGGGGGCAGCCGGCGGCGAAAGCGGCTTCCAGCAGCCCCGCCGGCGAAGGTGCATGAACGCACGTCCAATTTGGGCACTCAAGGCAGCGAAGACGCATGAGCGCAGGCCGTGACCTGAGCGCCCGGATGGACGTCCGAGGTCACGGCATGCGCCTTCGCTGTCTTGAGCGCCCAAATTGGATGTGCGTTCATGCACCTTCGCCGGCGGGGCTGCTGGAAGCCGCTTTCGCCGCCGGTTGCCCCCGGGAGGCAGGGGAGCCGCGGTGCGCGCCTCGGGAGGAGGGGAGAGAGGGACTGGGGCTGCTGGAAGCATGCAGTAAGTTTACTTTTGTTACAATTTCTATTTGCTTTAATAACATGTCGAGTCGATCTTCGCCCTGCGCCTTGCTTCGGGAGGGGGGGAGAGAGGACTGGCAATCCCCGATGCCCGAGCGTAGGAGAACCAGGCCACACCATGTTACTTGCTTGCTCCAACCCACCCACTTATTTGACCGGAGCCTGCCTATTGCTGTCACATCCCTCTAATGCCAGGGTCAGGGTAGGTGGTAAATTAGCAGGTTAAAGACGCGGCAAAACGGTTGGTTAAAAAGGCGATAATCGGGCCGCACGTTTCTGTATGGGAGGGAATAGCTAATCCAATCGTTTACATATCATATACATGCCGCGGGCGGAAAGGGATACGCGTCGATTTAAAGAAGCGGTAAGGATTGGTAAAAATGGATAGTGAATCGCGGGTTAGACTTACGCGGCCAAATTGTGGGTACAAAGCGGGTTAGAAACAGGGTAACCTCGGCCGCGCTTTACTGTATAGACCTGTAAAAGAGAGAAGGGAAAGGGGGAATTGAAAGAAACATGCACATGTTTGACGGCTTCAGTAAAGTACAAGAAGGTGAAATTTTCCATTGACAAAGGGTCTTGGGTTGTAAAATATTAACCATTTAAACAATAAGTAAAGTCTTATCATATAGTCATTTACATGTTAATATTTGCTAGCCAGAGCTGCAAACCTCCTCATGTTTGCCTGCAGCTGTCTTCTGGGTTTCCTTTTATTTATTTATTTACTGGTAAGTAAAGCTTGTGACTGCACTGAACCCAAGCAAACAAAACAAGAGATAAGATTAACAGTACAATAGGTCATCAAGCTAAACAGAGTAAATCATCCTCAAAGTTATTCAGCACAAATAAGGTTCAGGACAACAATCCAAAGAAATGATAGTAATACAAGTATAATGTGTGACATTCCAGATAGCCTTGGTTCAAACACCCCTCATGCATTTCTTTTGAAAGATGCTATCTTTGCCCTCCCCACTCCAAATCACTTACCAACTTTGAAAAGTGGAAAAGTCCAATGTACCTCCAAGGACTTACCTTCACACAAACTTTGGTAGAGCTAGATCTACCATTCTAAAGTTATGGTATGGACACACACACAAACTGTATGTAACACACAGACATTTTAGGATCTGATAAGCCTCTGTTCAGTTGAACAGAAACTAAAAACAAAATAAGTAATCAGATATTAAATTAATTCAGTTAATGCCTGAAAGCCCTAATAAACATACTGCTAGCATCAGCAGTGAAATAAATCCAGGCAAACAGCTGGCACAAGTCTTTTAGAAGAAGACTGCACAAAACAGCCAGGATGTGACTATTTTACCAAAAAGCAGGTAATCATTAATGGAAGAAAGGCCTGTGCCATGAAATTCCACTACTTAGGTCAGGCAAACAAAAACGCCCTTTGGCATGTACTCTCCAGTTTAAAAATACTAAGAGAAGGGAGTTGAAGGAAAGCCTCTTGAGAGCACTGTACCTACAGCATAATCAACAAGGTGATCTTATAGATAAGCTGGACCGTTGAGGCATGAATATTAAAGCTAATGTTTTAAAGTCAGCTCTGAATAGTACCGGGAGTCAGTGGAGCTCTTGGAGAATGAAACTGATATGGTCTTATTGCTCAAACCGGCAATGATGTGAGCTGCATTGTTCAGGCAGATTTTCAGATGCTGGACAGCCTTTGCAGAGGAACCTAGATATATCTGCATTTCCTAGCGTGTACACAGATGGACTCAGAACCAGTGGGTTTATGCACTCCTGCCAGCAGATGGAGACAGAGCAAGTTGACGTCACAGTATACATAACCCTGTAGTGACCTTAGCCTGCCAGTATTCTCCGTCTCCAACAGATGGTGGACGTGTCTCTCCCTATGGAGATTGCTTTGAGCCTTTTGAAAGGAGAAATTTGAAATTCTAAATTCAGAAAAAGAAAGCCCCGCTCTCCTGCAGTGATACCTAAAGGTCCCTCCCCAAGTTGAAAATTCCTGAGGCAATTTCCGTGGTCCCTCAGAGATGTGCCTTGTTCCGGTAGCTAGGTTTCCCGGCATGGACTTAGCTGCTAGTTCAGCTGAAAGGCAGCGGGTGCAGGAGGCTGAATGTGGTGGTAATGGCAGATGCCCTCTCTCTCCCAGCAGCCAGAGACTGTTTCTGTTCTCAGCCAGTAAGCGCTGAGCTCAGGTAAGGTTTAAAAAAAAAAAAGGAGAAAGTTTTACCTGAATCAGAGTCAGTTAGGGGGATTTCAGGACTTTCTCCGGTCTCCATTCTTAGTGCACCGTGCCAACATTTGTTGCCGCTCCCATTGGGGTTGGGGAACTGGGCAGTCTGGTGGGTTAGGCCCTGCACTTAGGCTTTTTTCTTGCATATCACATGATAAGCTGCAACGGCCATTTTCACACGCTCTTGTGCGTGTTCCCCTGCCCTTTTTAGGCCGTCGGTGTGCACAGTGTCGGCTCTGCGCATGCGTTGTGTGCTCTGTTTTTGGGTTTGCTTTTTACGTGCTTAACTTGGCGCACAGGTTGTGCGTGCGCCTTGCTGCTCTTTCTTCTAGGTGCTTATTTTTTGGGTGCATTTCATTTTTGAGCATGAGCCGTTCCGACACCCATTTACCACAGCAGTGGTGCTGGTAGGCTAGAAGCCTAAGTGTCATTCCTATTTCTGTTGCCTGTCATATTAGAGCTTCTCAGCCTGACCTGGCTTCTAACCAGGAGAATTGTCTTCCTTGGATTTGCTAAGATTCGCTCTTCCAATTCTGATGATGGGTTGGTCACGGCCTTGACTGGGAGAACGCCACATCTTGGTTTTCCCTTGACTGGCTCCTCTGCTGGCGAGGGCAGTTCTGTGGGCCCAACTTCAGTTCCTTCTGGGCTTGGTCTGGACCTGGCTGCTTTTCTTGGGTAAAATTTCTTTCAAGGCTTACAAGCCTTTCTTCAGGCGCAGTCCTCCACTTCCCCCATTTTTGTCCAGTCGGACCCTCAGCCGGTGGCTCCTCCCTCTTCCAGTCCTATGCTTAAGCGCCCTGGTTCCCTGCAGGTGTTCCCAACAGGAATCCGAATGGCACTGAAGATGAGGTTGATCCGGATTCCCTGGAAGATGGGGAAATTCCTCCCGGGCTGGAATCATATCGAACTATGTTGCAGTTCTTTCATAGAGATGAACTGCCGGCCCTGATTTCCCAGACCTTGAAACATCTGGGTGTTCCTGCTTCGGATGCCATGTTAGAGCGGAGGAAGAATCCCATTCTGGTTTCCTTACATAAAGCCCCTTGTTTTTTCCCGGTGATGGATGCAATCTAGGAATTGATTGATCTGGAATGGGATGCCCCGGAGGCAAATTTTAAAGGGGGTCAGACGTTGGAAGGCTGTACTTCCTGGATCTGGCTGTGAGAGAGCGTTTGCATTTTCCCCAAAGTGGATACTTGATTTGTACTGTGTCTAACCGGATGACTATCCCCATAGAGGGAGGAGCGGCCTTGAAGAATGTACATGATAGAAGGATTGAGGCTACTCTTAAGCAAGCCTTTGAGGCAGTGGCGATGAATTTACAGATTGCCTCCTGTTGTGCCCTAGTGGCGAGATCTTGTCTGCTTCTCTCTCAGGAGGTTGATGAGTCTGGAGGGAATTTCAGAGCAGTTATGGAGCCTGCTGCCGCCTTTTTAGCAGACGCAGGCTGTGATTTGCTCCGGACCTTGGCCAGAGGAGTGGTTTCGGTGATAGTGGCCAGGCGTCATCTGAGGTTGCAAAATTGGTCAGCTGACACAGTTTCCAAAGCCAGTCTTACCAAGATGCCCTTTAAAGGTTTGCTCTTGTTTGGTAACGAGTTGGAGAAACTGGCCAGTAAGTGGGGCAAGTCTCTGGTGCCTCGGTTGCCAGAGGATAAGAAAGAGTTACAGCGTCCCTTTGGTATGAGAGGTCGTTTCTAGGGTTCCAGGCATTTTTGTCCCTATAGAGGGATGATTTTTCAGCAGACTTACCTTTTGGTCTCAGTACTTTTTTCTCCGGCAGCCCAAGAGAGGAGTGGGCTCGGGTGGTGGACCTTCCCAAACTTCCCAATGAAGGTTTGCCGATCCATCTTCCGGAACAGGAAATAGGGGGATGTCTCTTTCTATTTTATCGGAGTGGGTTGAGATCACATCGGACCAGTGGGTCCAGGAGGAGATAAGTGAAGGGTATGCACTAGAATTTCACAGTATTCCTTGGGATGTCTTTATGGTGTCCCCTTGCCACTCCCCGCAGAAGAAGCAGGTAGTGGAGTTCATGCTTCAAAGGCTCCTCAGACCGAGGGCTGTGGTTCTGGTGCCCACGTCTCAAGAAAGTATGGGGTGATATTTTATTTATTTTGTTGTGCCCAAGAAGGAGGGTTCCTTTCATCCCATCTTGGATCTCAAGAGGGTAACCATCACTTGAAGGTGACTCATTTTCGAATGAAAACCTTACGCTCTGTAATAATGGCGGTACAGTCGGGAGAATTAGTGACCTACTTGGATCTCTCAGAGGCTTACCTTCATATTCCCATCCAATTGGAACACCAACGCTTTCTATGCTTCGCGGTGTTAGGGCACCATTATCAGTTTCTGCTGCTGCCTTTTGGTCTCTCCATTGCTCCCAGAACATTTTCCAAGATTATGGTGGTGGTAGCAGCGGCCTTGTGAAAAGAAAGAATACCGGTGCACCCGTATTTGGATGTTTGGCTGATTCGGGCCAAGTCTCAGGAAGAGAGCCATCTGGTGACACAGAAGGTCATCTTCTTATTGCAGGAGCACAGATGGGTGGTTATCCTGACCAAGAGCAATCTTCAACCTTCCCAGTTGTTGGAGTATCTGGGGGTCCGGTTCGACACAGGACAGGACAGTTTTCTTACTGGAAGTTCAGATCCAGAGATTGATGAACACCATACACCTGATGGTAAGGTCCTACCTTCAGGTACTTGGTTTGATGGCAGCTACACTGGAAGTGGTGCTGTGGGCAAGGACACATATGCGTCCTCTTCAGCGCTCTCTGCTATCTCGGAACCCACAGTCTCAGGATTATGCGATTTGGCTCCACTTGCTGATGGAAATCTGCTCCCGCTTCCATTGGTGGTTGCAGGAGGATCATCTGAGAAAGGGAGTTCCATTGTCCTCCCCAGCCTGGTGGTACGCACGTCAGATGCGAGACTCCACAGTTAGGAGGCTCACTGTCTAGCGTTAACGGCCCAGGGGCACTGGAATGCCGAAGAGTCCTGCTGGAACATCAATCGCCTGGAGGCCTGGGCAGTACAGCTGGCATGCTTGCAGTTCAGCCACAGGCTGTGGAATCAAGCGGCTCATGTGATGTTGGACAACGCAATGACGGTGGCCTATATCAATCGCCAGGGAGGAACCAAGAGCCAACAAGTGTCACAGGAAATAAACCAGCTGAGGAATGCGTGGAAGATCATCTGCAGATGTCCTCGGCCTCTCACATTGCAGGAAAAGACAATGTAAGAGCAGACTTTCTCAGCAGGGAGAGTCTGGACCCAGGGGAGTGGGTATTGTCAGCCAAGGCATTTCAGCTGATTGTGGAATGTTGGGGCATTCCATTCCTAAATCTGCTGACGACTTCTCAAAATGCGAAGGTTCCTCACTTCTACAGTTGCAGGAGAGATCTGTAGTCCCTGGGAATAGACACTCTTGTACAGATCTGACTGGAAGACATATTGCTTTATGCCTTTCCTCTGTGGCCCTTGCTGGGCAGGATAATTTGAAAGATTGAAGGCCACAGGGGGATAGTAGTCCTGGTGGTGCCAGTCCGTGGTATGTGGATTTGCGATGACTTCTGGTGGAGGCCCCCCTTTCTCTTCTGCCGCACATGGATCTGCTTCAGCAGGGACCAGTTCTTCACAAGAATCCAACTCGATTCTGTTTTATGGTTTGGCCATTGAGAGGGCTCGCCTGTTAAAGCATGGTTTTTCCTCTGTGGTGATTGCCACTTTACTCCGCGCTCACAAGTTCTCCACTTTTGGCTTATGTGCAGGTTTGGAGTGTTTTTGAGGCCTGTGTGAGGAGCAGGGTGTTCTTCCTCGTTCGGTTAAGATCCCTTTCATTCTGGATTTTTTGCAGGATGGATTGAATAAAGGCTTGACCCTTAATTCCTTGAAGTTGCAGGTTGTGGCCCTTGCCTGTTTCAGAGGCTTGGTGAATGGTGTTTCCTTGTTGTCTCATCCTGATGTGGCCCATTTTATAAAGGGAATGAAGCACCTTAGGCCTCCCTTGAGTTTACCCGTTCCATTGTGGAGTCTTAATTTGGTGTTGGACATTTTGGTGAGCCCTACGTTCCAACCACTGCGTAGCTTTTCCTTATGGTTGTTGACGACCGTGTTCCTGGTGGCTATATGTTCTGCGCATCAGATTTCTGAGCTGCAGGCCTTGTCGTGCCTGAATTCCTTGAAGGTGCAGGGGCGGCTATTGCGTGTTATTGGGGGACCATTGAGGGTGCCTCTATTGCTGCTCACAAGTGATAGGAACCCCAGCTGCATGGGCCTGCGACTGGGTCCCCTCACCTGCACCCACCGGAGGCCTGACTCAGCCACCGCTCCTGGTCATAGATGCCACCTGCAGCCTGCCCTTGTGGTGCCCCAAACACTGCCAACTCCAGTCCCTTGTGGTTGTCCTCCTAGGCACGCATGTGCGCCGAGTCACAGGATTTAAAGGGCCAGCAGCGGGAAAGTTCCCCGCGGCCCGGGCTGATGACATCAGGCTTGCTGGGTATTTAAATCCTGCCCCTCTGCTCTCAAATCGCCTCATCAACGGGTCCTGCTCTCCTGAAGAGTGTGAGTTGTCTGCGTCCTTGTTTCCTGTGTTCCTGACTCTGCCTTGCTTTGCTCCTGATCCCCGACTCCAGCGTTCCTACCTTGCTCCTCGTCCCCTGGATTGCCTTCTCAATTCTGACTCCTTACCTGGTACTCGACTCTGCTTGAACTCTGCCTGCCCTGACTCCTTGCCTGGTGCCTCACTTTGCCTGATCGCTGCTAGCCTCTTCACCTGGACTCCTCTAACGCCACCTCTCTTCGCCTACTGGTTCCATGCCTGAGGAGACCCGTGCCTAAGTCCTACCGGCCCTGGTACCCAAGGGATCAACCTGTGGGGAATGAGGGCTGGTATAGGTGAAGCTCCTGTTGAGTCTTCCCCCTCAGTACCACCACACCAATGACGAGGACCTCCAGGAGCCGCCCCCTGGAGGTAGCAACAACCTCATCTTGGCTCAAGGGTCCACTTTTCTAACAACAAGGATGTGAAAGGGGAGAGGGGATCCTTTCCAGGCTTTGGTAATACAGTGATATGTGCTAAATTAGTATGCTCTGGATAATGGCCTTGTTCTATCAAAGCATCGAAGACCTTACTTAAAGGCATTGAAATTTAGTCAATAAGGATCTTGTAGAATTCTGAACTATACCCATCAGGGCCGGGAGCTTTAAATTGTTTGGCCTGATGAATGCCAGCTATAACTTTCTGATTGGTAACAGCTCTGTTCAGCCAAGATAATTGTTCCTCAGTGAATGTTGGGATTCGTAACTTCTCACAAAACAACTGGCATTTAGTTGTGTCCCAGCTATCAGAAGAATACAAGTTGGCATAAAAATTTTTTAAACACTGAAGAATCTCACAAGTAGAATTTATGTGCCCCCCCCCCCCCCCCTCAGTTTTTAGGGCAGTATAGATCAAGTTAGACAGGACTCGTTTTGATCAAGTTAGACAGGAGTTTACCAGCTTTATCACTGTGTTGGTAGAGCTTAAACTAATAATTTAAAATATTTTTAGTGGTACATTAGTATATTAAAGAATTCAGTGCTATTTGCATAGCCATGTAGTTTTCTCTATGCCTAGGGGTATTATCTGAGATTAACTGACATTTCACTTTTCTCAATTGGGCCTCCAATTGCCTGACCTGCTTATCAAGAGCCCACCTCCTATGAGCCACATATGAAATAATTCCACTCCTTAATAAGCTTTCACTGTGCACCAAAATAGACAGGGATCATCAGATTGAGCCCCATTATGGAGCTCAAATTCTCTCCATTTTTGTTGCAAGTATTCTTGGAAAGAGATATCTGTTGCTAAGTAATAGGGAAAACGCCAGCTCTTTAAAAGTTGTTCCCCTGAGCGGAAGGAAATCTGAATCTACACAGGAGCATGATCTGAAATCACTATCCCCTCAATGCCAGAGTCCAGAGTTTGGGAGAATATATCCTGTCCTATCAATAGGTAGTCCAATCTAGAATATGTTGAATGGGCTCTAGATAAGTGTGTAAAATCTCTGTCAGAGGGATGTAGCACCCTCCAGGCATCTACCAAGTGCAATGCCTCTTCCAAAGAGGTTATACTCCTGCCCTGGGGATTCCTGTCTTTGATAGCTGAGTGGGACTTTTTTAAATGTGGATCCCGAACCATGTTAAAATCTTCCCCACCACCAATCCCTGATCCACATAAAGAAATATATAATTGTAAACTCGGTTAAAAAATGTACGATCATAAGTATTCAGGGAAACTTTGATAAAATTAGAAAAATAGTTAGAAAAAACCTGAAAGGAGCAGCTACAAAGGTAAAAAGTGTGCAAGAGGCATGGTTATTGTTAAAAAATATCATCCTAGAAGCAGTCCAGATGTATTCCACACATTAAGAAAGGTGGAAAGAAGGCAAAACGATTACCGGCATGGTTAAAAGGGGATGTAAAAAGCTATTTTAGCCAAAAGATCTTCATTCAAAAATTGGAATAGAATCCAACAGAAGAAAATAGGATAATGCATAAGTGTTGGCAAGTTAAATGTAAGACATTGATAAGACAGGCTAAGAGAGAATTTGAAAAGAAGTTGGACGTAGAGGCAAAAACTCACAGTAAAAACTTAAAAAAAAATATTCGAAACAGAAAGCCTGTGAGGGAGTCAGTTGTACCGTTAGATGATTGAGGGGTTAAAGGGGCACTTAGAGAAGATAAGGCCATCGTGGAAAGATTAAATGATTTCTTTGCTTCGGTGTTTACTAAAGAGGATGTTGGGGAGGTACCCGTACCGGAGAAGGTTTTCATGGGTAATGATTCAGATGGACTGAACCAAATCACGGTGAACCTAGAAGATGTGGTAGGCCTGATTGACAAACTGAAGAGTAGTAAATCACCTGGACTGGATGGTATACACCCCAGAGTTCTGAAGGAACTAAAAAATGAAATTTCAGACCTATTAGTAAAAATGTGTAACCTAATCATTAAAATCATCCATTGTACCTGACGACTGGAGGACAGCTAATGTAACCCCAATATTTAAAAAAGGCTCCAGGGGCGATCCGGGAAACTACAGACCGGTTAGCCTGACTTCAGTGCCAGGAAAATTGGGGACAGTGTTCTAAATATCAAAATCACAGAACATGGTTTAATGGAACAAAGTCAGCATGGCTTTACCCAAGGCAAGTCTTGCCTCACAAATCTGCTTCACTTTTTTGAAGGAGTTAATAAACATGTGGATAAAGGTGAACCGATAGATGTAGTGTACTTGGATTTTCAGAAGGCATTTGACAAAGTCCCTCATGAAAGGCTTCTAGGAAAAGTAAAAAGTCATGGGACAGGTGGCGATGTCCTTTCGTGGATTACAAACCTGCTAAAAGATAGGAAACAGAGTAGGATTAAATGGACAATTTTCTTAGTGGAAGTGAGTGGGCAGTGGAGTGCCTCAGGGATCTGTATTGGGATCCTTACTTTTCAATATATTTATAAATGATCTGGAAAGAAATACAACGAGTGAGGTAATCAGATCTGCAGATGATACAAAATTGTTCAGAGTAGTTAAATCACAAGCAGATTGTGATACATTGCAGGAAGACCATGTGAGACTGGAAAATTGGGCATCGAAATGGCAGATGAAATTTAATGTGGATAAATGCAAGGTGATGCATATAGGGAAAAATAACCCATGCTATAGTTACACAATGTTAGGTTCCATATTAGGTGCTACCACCCAAGAAAGAGATCTAGGCATCATAGTGGATAACACATTGAAATTGTCAGTTCAGTGTGCTGCGGCAGTCAAAAAAGCAAACAGAATGTTGGGAATTATTATAAAGAGAATGGTGAATAACATGGAAAATTTCATAATGGCTGTGTATCGCTCCATGGTGAGACTGCACCTTGAATACTGTGTACATTCTGGTCGCCGCACATCAAAAAAGATATAGTTGCGATGGAGAAGGTACAGAGAAGGGCGATCAGAATGATAAGGGGAATGGAACAGCTCCCCTATGAGGAAAGACTAAAGAGGTTAGGACTTTTCAGCTTGAGAAGAGACGGCTGAGGGGGGATATGATAGAGGTATTTAAAATCATGAGAGGTCTAGAACAGGTAGATGTGAATCGGTTATTTACTCTTTCAGATAATAGAAAGACTAGGGGGCACTCCATGAAGTTAGCATATGGCACATTTAAAACTAATCGGAGAAAGTTCTTTTTCACTTAACGCACAATTAAACTCTGGAAGTTGTTGCCAGAGGATGTGGTTAGTGCAGTTAGTATAGCTGTGTTTAAAAAAAGGATTGGATAAGTTCTTGGAGGAGAAGTCCTTTACCTGCTATTAATCAAGTTGACTTAGGGGTAGATTTTCAAACTATGCGAATAGGCCTACTTTTGCTGGCGCATCAGGCGCAAGCAAAAGTACGCTGGATTTTAGTAGATACGCGCGGAGCCGCACGTATCCACTAAAATCCTGGATCGGCGCGCGCAAGGCTATTAATTCTGTATAGCCGGCGCGCGCCAAGCCGCGCAGCCTACCCCCGTTCCCTCCAAGGCCGCTCCGAAATCGGAGCGGCCTCGGAGGGAACTTCCTTTTGCCCTCCCCTCACCTTCCCCTCACCTTCCCCTCCCTTCCCCTACCTAACCCACCCACCCGGCCCTGTCTAAGCCCCCCCTTACCTTTGTCGGGGAATTTACGCCTCCCGGGCCTCCTGCGCGCCGGGACGCGACCTAGGGGCGGGTCCGGAGGGTGCGGCCACGCCCCCAGGCCACCCCGGGCTGTAACCACGCCTCCGGGTCCGCCCCCGAAACGCTCCCGGCACGCCCCCTAAACGCCGCGCGGTTCGGGCCCGCCCCCGACACGCCCCCCTCTGAGAACCCCGGGACTTACGCGAGTCCCGGCGTCTGCGCGCGCCGGTGAGCCTATGTAAAATAGGCTCACCGGCGCGCAGGGCCCTGCTCGCCTAAATCCGCCCGGATTTGGGCGGATTTAGGCGAGCAGGGCTCTTAAAATCCGCCCCTTAGAAAATAGCCACTGCTATTACTAGCAACAGTAACATGGAATAGACTTAGTTTTTGGGTTCTTGCCAGGTTCTTATGGCCTGGATTGGCCACTATTGGAAACAGGATGCTGGGCTTGATGGACCCTTGGTCTTAACCCAGTATGGCATGTTCTTATGTTCTTATGCATCCCTATTGCTTGGGGCGGAACATCAAGAACGGATGCAACTTCGTATCAATTTAAATTTGTCCACTTCTGTTTTTCATTTTTTACCACTAGTAGGCAATGCGATGTTTCCTCCAGGCACTGACAGTGTGCTATTTAGAGGCAAAACAATGGGAAATCCACAATTGTTAATTGATTTTATTGATAAAGAAAAACAAAAAATACATAACCTGGATTATATTCAGAAACATCTGGGTTTTACCAATAAAGATTACTTATAATATTTTCAAGTTACTGATTACATAAAGAGTATTTTCAGGTAAGAAGATTTGCCAATTACCTCCCCAGCTTTTAACGTACAAATGAGGCTGTTCTGCAAACATAAACATTCCCTCTCACATATTTACAAATTTCTTCATGAACTAGACACTCATGTGGTCTTTTCTACACTGGCAAAAGGGATTTACAAATTGATCTGGATGTTGATCAGTTAAAACCTTGCATTCCCTGTATGTACCGGATCAGTCCAGACTCCTGGGTTTTGCCTCCGCACCAGCAGGTGGAGACAGAGCCAAACTTATCAGGCTCCGCATATATACCAGGGTACACCCACAGCCTGTCAGTATATCTCTGTATCCAGCAGGTGCTTAACCCACAGTCTCTACTGATCTAGATTGGTTTGTTAGTTAGGAGAGGAAGGGATTTGGTAGCTAAGTTGTTTATTCCTTCTATCCTGTTTAGTAAAGTTAAAAAAAAAGTGAAGATATTTTTTCTTCAGCACAGGTGTTACTTGGACGGGTCTGAGCCTCCCAGGGGGTTGCCAGGTCCCGAGGGAACCATCCCCCCTGGTTGCCAGGCGGCTGTGGCTTAGGGTTGAGGACCCTGTAGGTGAGAACCGGCCCAGCAGGGGTGATACTGGGGAGCCCGGCTCCCCAGTATCACCCCTGCTGGGCCGGTTCTCACCTACAGGGTCCTCAACCCTAAGCCACAGCCGCCTGGCTGTGGCTTAGGGTTGAGGACCCTGTAGGTGTTGCTGGTAGGGGTTGCTGAAACAACCCCTACCAGGCCGTTTCAGCACTCGCTGAGGGACAGAGTCGCTTAAAAAAAAAAAAGAGAGGTAAGCAGGTTTCCTTTGCTTTTTGCGGCGGTGGTCCGACAGCGTTTTATTTCTTCTCTTCGGGGCCGGGCTTCATTCCGACGGACATTTTTGGTTGCTTTTCGCGTTCTCTAGCGAGGCAGCGCAGGCCGACCCGCGATGCCACGTGGTGTGGCCTGCGGGTCGGCGCGCGCACGGCTGTCAGGGATGGGCTTTGTTCCGCCTGCATCCCTGGCGACGAGGGACCCTCTGGAGCCGCGCGGGGGGTGGTAGTGAAGCGGGGCGCCATGGCCGTCGCGGTCGGGTCTTCTTCCGTGCCTCCCCCCAAGTCAGTGCAACCAAGCGCGGCAAGAGCCGCCATTTTGGTGCCGGGCCCATTATCGATCCCGATCGCGGCGGTGCCATCGGGGGGGGGGGGGCCGAAATTTGCCGCACCCCCGTCCCCTCAGCGGTCCCTCCCGCGACCGGCCTCACCTGTGGGACCCTTGGGGAACGGAGCAGGGGACGTCACTGGTTCAGATTCGGACATCTCCTGCTCCTCTTTTTCTTCAGAGTTTATTTTGGCCATGCACAGGGCCTTTAAGGCCCGTAAGACACACAAATGATCCTCAGCATCAGCAGGTGGACCCGAGGGGCCACACACAGCGAATAAGGTACGCCCTCGGCGGGGGGCTCCGACCGAAGCACTGCAGGCGAAGAGGTCCTTGAGGGTCCTTCCCCCACAGGAGGATCCGGATACCTCAGAGGATACATCAGACCAGGAGGACTTGGAGGGTCCGTCCCCACGCCCGAGGGGGGTAGAGGGAGACGGGAACCCGTCGTCAGGTTCCAAGCGACAGAGTCAGGCTTCCGAGGGCAACGATCCCAGGGTCATCCGGCTATTCCGTAGGGACGAACTGGAACCCCCTCCTTCCCGCTTTACCCATTACCGGAGGATGCCTTGGAAGTCCTGCGGGTTCCTAAGGTGGACGCAGCTGCGTCAGCGGTCACGAAGCGCACTACCATCCCAGTCACGGGTACCACGGCTCTGAGGGACCTCCAGGATCGGAAGTTGGAGATTCAATTGAAGTCAAGGGAGCTGAAGAAGTTGGATGTCCATAGATCTCTACTACGGTACTTGGAGGTGACTAATGACTTTCGATTATCGGATCACCTTTTTGTGCTTTGTCAGGACCCAAAAAGGGGTAATATGGCCTCCAAGACCACCATATCTCACTGGTTGAAGGAGACCATAGGTTCCTCATATTTACTCTGTGGTAAACCTGTCCCGCAGGGTCTCAAGGCCCATTCGACGCGTTCCCAGGCAGCTTCCTGGGCGGAGTGTATGCAGATTTCTCCACAGGAGATCTGCAGGGCTGCAACTTGGAAATCCTTGCATACTTTTGCGCGTCATTATCGTCTGGATGTCCATGGCTCACGGGAAGGCAATTTTGGAGCAGGTGTTTTAAGAGCGGGCCTCTCCGGATCCCATCCCAAGTAATCTCAGCTCTGGTACATCCCAGGAGTCTGGACTGATCCGGTACATACAGGGAAAAGAAAATTAGGTCTTACCTCCTTTAATGTTCGTTCCTGTAGTACCAAGGATCAGTCCAGAGTCCCGCCCTCAATATTTTCTCAGTTTTGGAGAGTCCACTGGGTTTGTTAATTGCGAGGATATTGGGGGATTTCTTTACACAGATCAGTTGCTATATGTTTGGTTCTCTTTTGGTGCAGAGCCCTCGTTGGGGTCAGTGAGCCCAGGGTTCTCCGGTTTATCTCCCGGGGGTTTTTTTTTTAGTTAGTGTTCAGTTCAGGGTTTTTTCTGCTTTGACATTATGTTATACTGACAGGCTGTGGGTGCACCCTGGTATATATGCGGAGCCTGACAAGCTTGGCTCTGTCTCCACCTGCTGGTGCAGAGGCAAAACCCGGGAGTCTGGACTGATCCTTGGTACTACAGGAACGAAAATTATCGGAGGTAAGACCTAATTTTCTTATGCTCTCATCCTGAAATTGACAGAGAATGTTATACTTCGTGCAGTACAGTTACAAATTTTTCACAGAACAGTTATAAGGGCCAAACATATGCAAACTACAACAGATCATTGTAAGATATGCTTGGTGTCATCAGCCACTTTGATACACTGCTGATGGGAGTGTCCAAAAATTTCTAATTTTTGGAAAGAGGTTTCAGAAGCATTAACTAATATGTTGCAACAGTTGTTATCTTTGGACAATGCTTTTGCCCTCTTGGGTCATCATGCAAAGACCATCATTGCTGTCTGCTTACAAATTTTTTTTTGTTGAAAGCATGTCTATTTGTGAAATGATCCTTCTCTTTTTTTTGGAAATATGTTTATTGTGAAGCATAAGTTGAACAAGTACAAAAGGATTAAAGAACAGCACATCTGTAAAGAGCCACAGATTAAACAGTGATACCACAAGACATGATTACAATGCCCATAGTCTAGTACAGTAAACACCAGAGTCCTGCTGGGTATAGGAATTACGTGCCAGAAAAATGTCGGAAAAGACTTCACTTTTTGTGGTTTCAGAACTTAGTCCCCTACCCCATCCCCCCAATCCCTCCCCCCCCTTTCTTCCCCTGCCTGTGATACAAGAGATGCAACAGATGTAACAGTGCGAATAGTACTAATAGTACAAAGAGTATAAAAAACCAAATCGGTGTAAACATAGCAAATCGGTGTAAACATAGCAAACAGGTATAAACAGAGATAAACAGTGCATGTGACTCAAGTAGGCTACGGGCGATCAAGCATCTAGGTTATACAGTTGTTCGGGGAACATGTTGACAACGTCCAAGTTTAGTAATTGGAGTTTAGGGTTTGAATGTAAAAAGTAGTGGTTAAAAGTATGTGTATGCAGCCTGCTACTTATTCATTCACGGAATGGTGAGGGGTCCCCAACTATTTCAGTGTGGATGTTAGGTAAAAGCAATATTGCTAAATCCTGTGTTCGTGCATATGCTTCTCCAACCGGGGTGAAAGATAACTGCACTATTGGTTGGTTTAAATCAAAAGCATTTGAATCAGGTCAAACAGGGTAGTCACCCTGTAGTCGGGCATAAGTAGGCAAGAAACGGTCCCCAAATCCGTTGCATAAGTTCTCTGTTCTTGACGGTGGACTTTGCTGCTATTAAGTACTCGTGTGAGCTGAGGGTTAACAATCGTTTAAACCAATGGTCAATATGCGGTGCCCGGTCTGCCATCCATTCGGAGAGAATAACTTTCTTTCCAACAAGCGCTGCTCTGGATAGAAAAGCTGCCATGTTGTCATTAGCCAACGTCAAATAGCCAACCCTCTGGTGAGAACGGAAGAGTACAGTTCCATAACTGCTCACAGAACAACAGAATATCTCTCCAAAAAGTGTGAACTTTTGGGCAGTCCCAGAAACAGTGAGAGTAGGACCCAAGTTGAGAGACGCACTTGATACAGTTCGGAGACGCACAAAGTTTAAATTTGTAGGCAGAGGTCGGAGGAATATAGCCCCTCCACAGGAATTTATACTGAGTCTCTCGTAAGTCTTCGTTGGTAGTAGTGGACCGAATTCTCTTAAAAGTAGATTTGAAATCGGGAAGAGAGAGATTGAAGGCTGGCCAAACCTTCCATGAGAGGTAGAGTGTGACTAGAACGCCATCGTCCGGAGCTGTCTGTAGTTCACGGTAAAAGCGAGAGATGCTTGGGCCTTTTCTCGTACCCGCTGTCATAAGAGTGGGCAGGTCTTTCCGCTGAAACCAACACTCAAGATCTTCACCTAGGGTACTCAGGAAATGACGGAGTTGCAAAAACGCAAAAAATTCAGACGAGGGGATCTTGTATGTGTTCTGTAATTCTTGAAAGCTGAAACTAGTCCCCGTGTCTTTATTCGCAAGTTGGTATAAGTATCGGAGACCTTTCTCCCGCCATTTGGAAAAAATTGAAAGCCCCTGACCCGGGGGAAACTGAGCATTATGAGCAATACTTAGTAGGGGTGTAGTGGTGAACTTGAACCCCGACTTCTTACAAACATACTTCCAAGTAGTCCGGCACGTTTGGATGAGGAGATGCGACCTTAAATGTGGCGGAATAGCCCGAGATGGCGCATGTAGTAAACCATTCAATGAAGCCACTCCAAACCATTCCAAGAGGTATGAACCCGGTGTGAAAAACTGTGTCTCAAAAAGCCAGTCTTGAAGAAAGCGGAGATTACATGCAATATTGTAGCGGAAAAGGTTAGGGCACCCTAGCCCACCTTCATGTTCTGTCAATTGTAGTGTGCGCAACGATATTCTTGCTTTCTTTCCTCCCCAGAGAAATCTGGATAAAGCTTTGTTAATAACTTGAATATCTTGGAACTGGAGCCAAAGTGGGAGCATTTGAAGTATATACATCCATTTTGGTAGAAGCACCATTTGGTATAAATGGATACGGCCTCTCAATGACAGAGGGAGGAAAGACCATTTGGTTAATGTGTCCAGCGTCTGTTGTACCTTAGGTTTCACATTTCGTCGGTATATAGCGTTCAAATCCGATGGTATAATAACTCCCAAATATTTCAATTTGTCCTCCGCCCATCGTAAGGGGAACGAGTCCAGCCATTGCTGTCGGACCAAGTGACAGATGTCTAAAGCTTCAGACTTTTCCTTGTTTATCTTCAGGCCCGCAAAGGCTCCGAACTGTGATTGGATATCTAGAAGAGTTGGAAGAGATACCTTGGGCTGGGCCAGAAACACCAACACGTCATCTGCGAAGGCCGCGACTTTAAAGCCCTTCTGACCTCTTCGAAATCCGTGGATATTTGGATGTTTGTGTATCTTTCGCAGTAAGGGATCTATGGACAGAATATACAAAAGCGGGGATAGAGGGCATCCCTGTCGGACCCCTCTCTGCAGAAAAAATTGCTCCGATTTTTGGCTGTTGACCAAAATTCTGGAGGAGGGTTGACGGTATAAAAGAGCAATATAATCTAAGAAAGCTCCTGAGAATCCATACTTCTGTAGAACGGAGAACATATACGACCAGGATACTCTGTCGAAGGCTTTCTCCGAATCGAAGCCAATGACCAGTGAAGGAATGCGCTCCTGCTGGGAGAATTGCATCGCCGTGAGCAATTTAATGATATGGCTAGTGGCCCTTCTTCCTTGAACAAAGCCAACCTGATGTTCAGAGATTAGCGAAGGGAGTAACGCATTTAATCTGTCGGCCAACACCTTTGCAAGGATTTTGAGATCGCTGTTCAGGAGGGATATTGGCCGGTAAGATGCTGGGAAGCAAGGGTCTTTTCCCTCTTTTGGGAGAACTGTTATAGTCGCACTATTAAATTCCACTGGAAAGGCATGTTGCTCCAGCCCAGCTCGGTAATATTCAGTTAGGGGAGTTGTAATGAGATCCTGTAAGATTTTATAAAAGTCGTAAGAATAGCCATCAGGGCCCGGTGCTTTTCCTTTAGCCACCCCTCTAATAACGCGAAGAACTTCCTGGGCTTGGATAGGTTTATTCAAAAAGTCTTGTTGCAACCGCGATAGACAGGGGAGGTCAATATCCGAGAAGAACTCCTGTTCCTGGTTCGGAGCTGGTGCCAGATCGTCGGCGTATAGGGTCTCGTAAAAGCGTCGAAAAATTTCTCCCATCTCAACCGTATTAGTAACCACGGTTCCTGAGCTGGACTGCATTTTATGAATGAACGAACGTTTTCGTGCTCCCCGCACTAGGTTTGCTAGAGGTCCTCCTATCTTGTTCCCAAATCTGAAAAAATTATGATTTGCAGCCTGTAATTCTCTGTAAGATCTGTTAGGGTGCTAGGGTGCTGAAGTATTGTTTCTTGTTTTCATCGGAGGGGGCAGATCGCCATTGCACCTTATAGGTCTTCGGCTGCGCTTCGGGTTTCAAAATTGCAGCATCCACTCGTTTGGTTTTGGCACTGAGGTAGGCGATTATATCCCCTCGAAGAACAGCTTTTCCAGCTTCCCAGAAGAGATGCGGGGTGATCTGGTGTTGGTCGTTGTGCGTTTGGTAGTCCCTCCACTTATCTTTTAAGTAGGCTTGAAACTCTAGGTCCGAAGCTAATCCCATGGGGAACCTCCAGGACCGAGCGCCGGTACTTCTAGCTCCCAATCGAAGGATCAAGGATACCGGTGCATGGTCGGAAATTACAGGAACTTCAATGGCAGCTGCTTGCGTGTTGGAAAAAAGTTGCCTCTTAATGAGAATATAGTCAATACGAGACATAGATCCGTGCGGGGGAGAGAAAAAGGTATAGTCTCTTTCGGAAGGGTGCAATGTTCTCCACACATCGATGAGGTCGAGGTTGCGGCATAGAAATTCCACTCCGTTAGGCGTCCGGGATCTGGGAGATAAGCCTGGAGGACATTTATCCACCGTTGGATCAGAAGTGCAGTTGAAATCACCGACCACAATTAGGAGACCTTCTAAATGGGTTAGAATTATGCTGAGCATCGACCTAAAAAACTCTGTAGGGTTAGTGCTAGGTACATAGATGTTACATATCGTTACTTTTACCCCTTTCCAACACCCTTTAACTAGTACGTACCATCCATTGTCATCTGCTACAGACTGTGTGACACTGAAATCCGAGGATTTATGAATGAGGATGGCTACACCCGCTTTGCGGTCCTGCGCCGGTGCAAAAATACATTCACCCACCCAATCTTTTTTCAGTTTTAGGCTTTCTCCGGAACTTAAATGGGTTTCTTGTAGACAAGCTATTTCTGTTCCCAACTTTTTAAAATTATTCAAAATCTTTTTACGTTTGATAGGGGTTCCGAGCCCATGAACGTTTCAGGATACCAGTTTATTCATGATACCCCTGCGTCGTGGGTCCTGCGATAAACGTTGTGTGCTCTAAAGCTCTGGAGGGAGGTGCCCAGCCCCCACCTTCCCCCAGGTTCCCAAATGCTTGATCTCCCCTGAAAACACCGAAAGCCCCAACCTTTTACCCCTGTTTGAGCCACCTGTTGTACATCCCCGATAAACAAAACCCTACTCCCGCCCCCACCCTTTTTCCCCTTCCCCCCCCCCACCCTTCCCCCCCTCAAGATCCCCCACGACCCCAAACTCAACATAGTCCTTCTGCCGCTACTGCTAGCGGTAGACCTGGGATCAGTGTCTGGATGTACGAGCTCCCCGCCGTACACAAATAACACCCCTGTGATCCTGGGAATATGCGGCCGCTTTGATTCCCAAAAGTTGCCGGGTGTCCTTCTGCCCACATTTAAGCAGGTACGTCAGGTCTCCTTTGGGCACGCGGCAGAAGAAAAAAGAAAACAAAAACACAACATCAGGGAAACAGCGTCAATTTTAGCGTTTAGATTAAACTAATAGAGTCTCCATCCTCTGGAAGTGCTAGGCCCACTCCGGTTGGACTAGCGTGGCATCCCCGAGAGTAGTCCAAGACTATACAGCAGTAGTCCACAAACTAACCCTCAAACGGTGCTTGGTTGCAGAAAGCTTTTGGCCTCTTCTGGAGATTGAAAGGTGTGCACCTTACCCGCTTTCCATATTTTTAAAATCGCAGGGTATTGAAGAGCGAATCTTATATCAGATGCCACTAGCTGGGAGCATATTGCTGAGTACTGCCGCCGTAGCTGAGACACACAAACTGAATAGTCTTGCGTGAGCCGAATCGAGACGTTATTGTATGAAAGGCCCTTAAGTTGCCGTGAGGCAGACCAGATTTTCTGTTTGTGGGCATAGTTCAATATTTTAGCAATAGCTATCCGTGGTCGCGTGTCATTATCTCGTTTGGGGCCGACCCTGTGAGCCCTTTCCACCACTAGAGTCCCTTTCAGCTCTGGAAGCCCCACTGCGTCAGGAAGCCATGACTCCAAGAAGTCTGCTAGGCCCTTATCATCAACTCCCTCGGGTAAACCGAGAAAACGGAGATTAGCCCTCCGAGACCTATTTTCAAGGTCGTCAATCTTCTCCTGGTATTCTTTAATAATGGCATCATGTGTTTTTATTTTTTGTGCCGCCGCGGCCATTTCGTCTTCTACAGCGCTTACCCTTGTCTCCACGTGATCTAGACGGGGCCCCAGGACCGTTAGCGCCTCACTTACTCCGGTTAGTTTTTCATGGATGCCGGCAAGTTTTTCGTCGAGAGCCGCCGCTATCACATCTCGCAACGTGTCCACAGTGAGCGCACCGGGTAAGGCCTGATCGGACTCGCCGTTCTCTGTTTCCGCCGCCATCTTGCTCACCCCCGATTTCCCCTTGTCCTTCTCTTTTTCTTTTCGGACGCTTTTGGAGGCCATGGGTTGCGGCGATTTTTTCATATACTGGACAATAGACATGTGCCAGTATCCCAGCCTCGCAATAAAGTCTTAAGAAGCCGGAACGGTGATCAAAGCCGATAAATAGCAAGCGGGGAGCTCGGAGCTGAAGCGAAACGCGTCCTCCTCAGCACATCACCCCACGTGACCCGATCCTTCTCTTTTTAACATGGAACTTTGGTCACCGTACTTGCTGAAAATGACGACCCTGGAATATCATAATGATATTTGATGGGCGACTGTCCTACAAGTTAGTAGGAAAGGTTTATCTGTTTGCAGAGGACACTGAGATCTATTTTAGAGTGGACATCATTTAGGGAGTAAATAGAAAGCGATTAATCCAAGAAAGCTCAAGGAGTGATCAAGTGCTTGCTAGCTAAGTTTCAGTGCAAAAAAGTGCCGACTAATGCATTTGGGATACAGAAATCTGAGGGAGCAGAAGGTGGCAATGGATGAAATACTGATGTGTGCCAAGCAAGAAAGAGATCGTAGCGTGACCATTTTTGATGATCTCAAGGTAGCAAAACTATATGACAAGGCAGTGGTCAGAGCCAGAGGAATGCTAAGGGTCATAATGAGAGGCATAACCGGAAAAACAGAGGCAATAATATCATTGTACAGATTGCTGGTAAGACCTCATCTGGGATATTATGTTCAGTTCTGAAAGGATGTAGACAGAGTAATAGCAGTCCCGAGCAGTGCTAACAAAATTGTGCAGGGTCTGTATCAAAAGCCATATGAAATAAGACTTAAGGACCTAAATATATATACTCCAGGGGAAAGAAGGGTGAGTTGAATTGTAAGAGAGACATTCAAATACCTCAAAAGTATAAATAATGCACAAGAAACAAGAGGGTAGATTCAGGACTAAATATTTCTTCATGGTAAGAGTAGTGAAGGCAAAACAAAGTAACAGAGTTCAAGAGGAAATGGGATGAGCATAGAAGCAAATTAGACAGACTAGGTGAGCCATATCATCCTTATTTGCTGTCATATTATATGTTTCTGTGTGGTGTCCCTGGACAGATGGCAGGCTCCAAGCATGGGAGCCTCTGCTTTACTTAGACGGTTCAGGGCTTAGCAGCACAATCTCTTGCTGTGCTGTTTAGACTGTTAACAGATTGACTTCACTTCAGAAACCCAAGGGCTAGGTAAAGAAGGAAAAAGCACAGAACTAAGCTAAAGAGAGTAGATAGAAACACTTCTCTCTTCTGGAGAGTCCAAGAGTTAACTTGTATAAAGAGAACCAGGCAAGTCCAGTTGCATGATGAAGCCAAAAAATCAGCACCAGCCCAGGTCTCTCTCTTTATTTCTTCCCTGCAGGTACACCTACAATACTGTACCTTATTCCACACACACGCACTCACTCTCTCTCTCTCTTATATACATGCAAGAGCATATACAGGGCAATTTTCCTGGGGGAAAGGGATTTTTAAAATTGTCCACCCTCCCCACAGGTAAAAATACTAAAGTTAACAACATAAATACTTGTACCCGCATTGAGTGGAAACTTTCCTGGGGCAGAGATAGGATGGGCAATTCAACAATGCACATAGTTTTACATTTTCAATACTAATGAATTTTTTGAAGGGAAGAAAGCTTCCGCAGAAAAAGCAGGTGTAAATCTCTGCAGGAACTTTTTCAAAGGGAAAGTACGCACATAAATTTCCCTTTGAGAACGGGTGCAAAGTCCTTGGGGAAGAGTACACACTGATTTTACAGCTACCCACAAACCTTTGAAAATGGAGTAGATCCACCTACATATATACACACAGTCTCGGGAATATCTTCCTTCTGGAGTGTTCTTTCCTTAGATAATCTGTATGACAAGAAGATGGTGGAACTGGATGAGAGAGCCATACTCTTGGACAGGATGGAGAATGAATGCAGAAAAGCTGTGCGAATGGCCACAGACAACTTCAACTCAGCCCAGGTAATAACAACATACCCACCCCTCCTTCAATATTTTGCCTTAGGCACCATGTAGTAGCACAAAATGCTACATCCTCCTCCCTCTGTGGTTCTCTCTCTCGCTGTCTCTCATGTGCAGGCTGCCGATTTGGTGAGGCAGAGGCAGTTAGAGAAGGAGAAGGATAATGACGATAGCTTTGCTGAAATCCACAACCATCTGACAGGTGACATCCTGACCGAGAACCCTGCGGCAGCCACCAGCTACTTCCAACAGCATCGTGTGATAACAGATCGCTGGAAAGGCATGAGCCCTGAGCAGCTGCAGGACATCCGGAGAACACAACAACAGCAGCAGCAGGAGAAACAGGTAAAATCCTTCCTCTCTGCCTTGAGAATGAGCCACAATGGCAGGGAAGAAAACTGAATGAGGAAAGTGAGAACAGAATGTTAACTTGGTCAGGGAGAGTAGAAGATTCATTAGCTGGAAAGATCCTTACATGCAGGCCGATTCAGTAAACTGCACGGGAGAGCCAGCACTCCGAGGCGAGCGCCCGCTCTCCCAATGCGCGCCCAGGCCACTCTCCTGGGCACGCAATTCAGTATGCAAATGAGGTCCCGCGCTAATAAGGAGGCGCTAGGGACACTAGCGCATCCCTAGGGCCTCCTTATTGGCGGTATTATTACCCCTTATTATATAAGGGGTAGTAATAGCGCGTCAAAAACGCAATTCCAAACGGGGCCTAACTGTGCGCTCGGCCTGAGTGCACCGTACTGAATCGGCCTGATAGGAAGGTCTTCACAGTTGAAGGTGATATGAAAGGAGCCCCCTGTCTCTTTGCCTAATCCCAGCCGTTAGCAGAAGGGCATTTTACACAGGACAAGGAGAGTGAACGTAGCCCCTAACCCTGAAAGTGATGTCTTCCCTGTCTCCAGCGGCTGAGAGAGGAGGAGCGGCAGCGGGATATGGAATGGGAGACGCAAAGAAGGCTTATGGCCCGAGCTGCAATGGTGCTGGAAGAGCAGGAAAAGGACCTGAACAAACAGTTGAGGCAGAACATGGACGTGTACAACCAACAGCTGTCCAGGGAGCAGAAAGCACAGTGAGTACCAATGGGAGAGACAGGCAGGGAGCAGAATGAGTGCCACAGAAAGGGACATACAAGCAGCAGAGTGAGTACCACAGGAGAAATGAACAAACATCCCCTGGACATAGGAAGCACAGTGAGAACCATGGGAGGGATGTGCACAGAGCAGAATCAATAATAAAGTACCCATTCAGGCCAATGCAATAAAACCTGCGGGAGAGCCGGCGCTCCAAGGCCAGCACCCGCTCTCCCGATGCGCACTCAGGCACCTCTCTTAGGCGCGCGATTTTGTATTTAAATTAAGGCCCGTGCTAATAAGGAGGCGCTAGTGCCCCTACCGCCTCCTTATTAGCGGAAGCGGCGGCTGTCAGTGGGTCCGACAACCGACGCTTAATTTTACCAGCATCCGTTTTCAAACCCGCTGACAGCCATGGGTTCGGAAAACGGACGCCGGCAAAATTGAGTGTCTGTTCTTGAACCCGCCAACTGGCGGGCAAATTTTTTTTTCTTGAAGTTTTTGTTTTTTTATTTTTGGGGCCTCCGATTTAATATCGTTATGATATTAAGTTGGAGGGTGTACAGAAAAGCCATTTTTTTCTGCTTTTCTATATACTTTCCTGGTGCTGTCTATGGTTAACGCCTGCCTTTGGGCATGCGTTAATTTCTGAGAGTAAAATATGCAGCTTGGCCCAAGATGCAGCGAATCCCCTATGAGAAAAGGATGGCATTGGTAAGCCCGTGTTGTGAGCATGGGGAGTGGGTTGCTTGCTCGAAAAGAGTGAGCCCTTGATCCACGGCACAACCTCAGGGCAAGACTCCAAGGAAGGCACAGTGGGAAATGAGTGATTCTGGCACAGGCTGAGCTTGGAACTTGGAACCTAACTTGGAACATAGTACAATCAGACCTCTGCTGAGCCTATATGCACAGAGCTGGTCTCTGGTGTAGTCCTCCGGCCACTTGCTAGCCCTTTCGGACGTCCACTTGGGAACGGCTTGTGCGTCAGGACAGACAAAGGCTGAGGACAGGACATGGCATGACATGGAACTTGGACAAAGACTCAGGAGACTCTGAAGACTTGGACCTTGAGACAGAGACTCAGAAGACTTTGAACTAGAGACGGAGAATTGGGTACAGGGGGAGTCTAGCTTCTCGGGGCACTGCACCTCATTGTGCCCTACATAGCCCCCTGTGGGCTGGTCATAGACCACGCTGGCCCACTGCGCGCCCTACACAATCTGCCACAGGTTGGTCGCAGACTACACGGGGAACGGGACAAGCTCAGGACTGAGACTCAGAAGAGGACAAGAGTCAGGACATCACTGGGAACGAGGAACAAGGCTTGGACACAAGGAACATAGTTTGGAATGAGGAACATGGAAATCCGCAGGCTGGACAAGCTCCATGAGCATGGAACTTGGAACACGATCAGGATCTTGAGACTTGACTTCGAACTTGGAATCTAAAAACAAGGATGGACTCCAATGACTTGATCCAGCAAAGACGGACTAGGAAACAGGCCCCATGCCATGAAGCACCCTAAACAGCACTCCGTGGAGTGGTCACGGACCATGACACTGGCGCATCTGGAGGAAAGATAAGGGAGAATCCATTTAGCTGACCTTGGAACGAAGCCAGGAACGTCAGGAACTTGAATGAAGACCAGGTACACAGAACAAGCAACATGATGGAGCTCAGACGAGGAACAGGGAGACCAGGAACCAGAACTGGAACAAGAGGATCAGGAACATCCAACGAAGAACATGAAAATCATCAAAACAGAGCGATGACCACAGAAGACCTTGAAGGAAGACACACCATGACGACCATGATCTCCTTGCGAAGGCCCTGAGGAACTGATGGATAGCCCTTTTATAGGGCTGAAGGCAGGACAAGATAGTGACATCATCAGTATGGGCCGTGGGGCTTTTCCTGCCGCAGGCCCTTTAAATCTAGAAGAGAGGCGCGCATGCGCGCCTAAGCAGGAGCCCGGCGTCTGGGCAGGAGCGGTTACATCAGTGGCGTTCCTGCTGCGAAGATGGAAACAGTGGCGGCTCTATACTGCAAAGAGCGGCGACAGCTCCCCAGTCGTGGGAGAGTGGGGCCACGTCCAGCTGGTAGTCAGCGGTGGTTTCCTAGCTGCGAAGATAGTCTGCAGCGGTGTTAGGCCCACTGCGAAGACAGCGGTGGCGGCAGTAGCAGCAGCAGCACTCCATGCCACGAAGGACGCGTGGGGCTGGCGAGGTGAGAGGCTGCTCACGGACCGAGCCCCGCAAATAGCATCATAATGGCACCCCTTCCTCAAATCCCCCCTCTTCAGCCTCTTCTTTTCGGCTGCTGAGGACACGAAGGCATATCTTCTATACCAGCTAGGGAAATTGGGGGTCTAAAGAAGCTTGGATTCAGGAGCTGAAAAGAGGAAACATTTGGAACATACTGAAGACTGGACACAAATGCAATTAAAAACCAGACAAAGGCATGACCCGGATTTTACTGAAGGCGCAGGCGTAACAATAGCATCTTGGAGTATTGGTCTGATTCTTTAGGTTCTCACTTGGTTGACAGAAGTGTGGAACACATTAGCATTGTGTTCCACATATTGCCTGCTATATTAGCAATGGCAGAGGTAGTTAATTAGCATCGTTGCTAGATTCTTTTAGTGCTGGAAGTATTGTCCCAGGAAAATAAGTAGTCAAAACTTAATTACAAACAAATTAGGTCTTGGATAGACATTGGTACTGGAAACAAGACTAAGTAGCTAGGAACCGAAATGGACGATACTCAGGTAAAGCTGATCTTGGAGAAAACATCATTGTATCCCAAGATGGTGGATGCTGCATGGACTTGAAGTTGACAGGTAAAGTGGAACTTAGGCTTACCAACAGCAGGCTTAGCAGTAGATGAAAATAACCTATTTTGATAAAGGGCAAAAAGGAAATTAGATTCTTTGACTGACAATTCACATGTTAAAGCGACTCACATTCTGCAATAGGTTTTGTCTTCATTTGAAAACCTGATAATAGGTGGGTTGAATGTAGATATAGTCCCTTTCATACTTTCCGCAAAACATGTTGATATGGACTTAGGCAGAACTACTTATTTTCCAATCGGAGAAAAGGGAAATTTCAGCCAGAAACATACTAGCTAGATCTCTTTTGGCTTCCATTTCCTGACTCCCAAGCAAGAGGCTCGACAATAGAGAAAACTTTTGAGTTGCCAAATCTTGAGCATTTATCCCATTCTCTTTTCCACTGTCATAGAAAGATTATCAATCTTGTTTCTTAATTGAGGGAATTCCCGAACAGATCTCATGTGCATTTGATGGAATTAAGGATCCTTATAAGGACAGAGTTTGAGATTTAATGCGGAACAACTTGAGAGACCAGAGATGCTCTTGGTTCTTCCTAAAGAGACAGTCTCATTCTCTTAAAATGTATTATTAAGATCTCCGAGTTTCAAAGTCGATGGTCACCTCCCTGAAATACAGCAGAAGAAACGAAACTCAAGGAAAAGAAGGCAGCAACACTTCTCAATTAATCCATGGGTAGGTGCGCTGAATCCCAAAGCAGTTCTAGAGAAAAACATTGTTGACAATAGAGTCCCCAGATTGGTAGTAATGGGTTCCTCTCAAGGGATATGGAGCCTAGGGACAATGTTAGCTTTTCAAGACAAGATGGAAGGTAGCTGTTTAAGTTCTTTGGTTGGCAGTGGAGAAAGCACTAACTGTCAACGTGAAAACAGAGACAAATCAGGGTCTTCTAAACCTGATTCCATTTTCCACCAGCTCAGAAAAAGCTGCATGGGTTGGGACTAGGGGATGGTAGCTTGCAAGTTCTTAAAGGATTCAGAACAACTCTCCACATCAGTATCATGAAGAAGTGGTAAACTAGATGATGTAGCTGGAGCCACAACCTGTGCAGAGCAGAGACTGGATCTTAGCTGAAAAAATGAAACCAGGCCTTGGGTGCAGGTGCCTCCTGCAGGTCAAACAACCCCCAGAGGACCTGGAACTGCTGTAGAACTTTTAACATAAGTGGATATAAGCCCCCTGTGAGTCGATGATACTTGATGGGTAAAAAACAAGGAGACTTGAACAACTATAAAAGTTGAAAACCTGGGTGCAGGCGCCTCCTGCAGGTCGTATAGTACCCAGGGATAAATGCTGGCATATCTTGTGGATTGAGAGGAAAAGTCCCTGGAACAATTACAGGCGTCCCCTGCAGGTTGTAGAGAAGTTCCAGGAATGGACTAAGAATATGAAGTGGATCTGGTTGCAGGCACCTCCTGCGGGTCATCAAAAAAAAAAAATAATTCAGACACAACAACATGAAAAAATTCTTGGCTAGGAACAGGATATCAAAAGTCCAGGAAACTTAGCCTGCCAAAGGAACACACTCACAAGCTCATGGCCTTCGCGACCCGTTGCGAGTGCTGGGAATGCAGTCACTTGCTGGAGAACAGGGAGCCCTTGAACCAAGGTGAAACCTCAGAACAAGACTCCAAGGAAGGTACCATGGGAGGCGAGCAATTCCGGCATGGGCTGGGCTTGGAACTTGGAACATAGCTTGGAACTTGGAATGTAATACACTCAGACCTCTGCTGAGCCTGTATGCACAGAGAGAGACTCAACAACGCAATGCTTGCCTCTGGGGTAGCCCTCCAGCCACTCGATAGCCCTTGCGGACCTGCCTCTTGGGAACGACTTGTGCATCAGAACAGATGAAGGCCAACTTGGAACTTGAGAAGGAGACATGGAAGACTTGGAACTTGAGACGGAAACTTGGGAGACTTGGAACTAGAAACAGAGACTCTGAAGACTTGGAACTTGAGACGGAGAGTCGGGTTCAGGGGGAATCCAGCTTCCCGGGGCACTGCACCTCAGTGTGCCCTACACAGCCCCCCCATGGGCTGGTTGCAGACCACGCTGTCCCACTGCCACACGTTGGTCGCGGACCATGTGGGGAGTGGGACAGCTCAGGACTGAGACTCAAGAGGAGGACAGGAGTCAGGGCATCACTTGGAACGAGGAACAAGGCTTGGAACAAGGAACATGGAAATCTGCAGGCTGGACAAGATCCACGAGCCTGGAACTTGGAACATGAACAGGAACTCTAGCTTGACTCGGAACCTGGAATCTAAAAACAAGGATGGACTCCAAGGACTTGATCCAGCGAAGACGGACTAGGAAACAGGCCCTATGCCACGAAGCGCCCTGCACAGCCCCCCGTGAACTGGCCATGGACCACAACGCTGGCACGCCTGGAGGAAAGACGAGGGAGAATCTAGAAGGCTGACTTTGGAACAAAGACTGGAACATCAGGAACTTGATTGAAGATTCAGAAGACTGGACAAGGATCCGGCAGGAGACCAGTAATACAGAACCAGCAACATGACGGAACTCCGACGAGGAACAGGGAGACCAGGAACCAGAACTGGAACAGGAACAAGAGGATCAGGAACATCCAATGAAGAACATGAAGACCAAAAAAACAGAATGATGACCATGGAAGACCTTGAAGGAAAAAACACCATGGGCGACCATGAACTCCTTGTGAAGGCCCCGAGGAACTGAAGGAGAGCCTTTTTATAGGGCTGAAGGCAGGACAAGGTGTGACATCATCATTATGGACCGTGGGGCTTTTCCTGCTGTGAGCCCTTTAAATCTAGAAGAGAGGCGCGCGCGCCTAAGCATGAGCCTGACGTCTAGGCAGAAGCAGCAGCATCAATGGTGGCTCCCCAGCCACGGGGAAAGTGGAGCCAGTGTCCAGCTGGCAGGCAGCAGCAGCAGTGGCTCCCTAACCGTGATGATAGTGAGAGGCCTGCAGCAGCGATAGGCCTGCTGCGAAGACAGCAGCAGCGGCAGTAGTGGCAATGGCACTCCATGCCTCAAAGGAAGCATGGGGCTGGCGGCATTAGGCTGGCGAGGTGAGAGGCTGCTCGCGGACTGGGCCCTGCAAGCGGCATTGCAACAGCCCGATAGATATTTTGAACACCAAGCAGGGCCAGATGGGTAAAAAAGCTCCCATTGTGCCTGAGCCATCGCAAGTCGTCAAAGGACCCAATGAGCATGTGATGCATGCACTAGCAGAGAATGCATTGTCAACAAGACAGGAGCTGGAAGCCCATTTGACGCTGAGCATCCGAGGCATGTGATGCATGCACTAGCAGAGAATGCGTTGTCAACAAGACAGGAGCCGGAAGCCCATTTGACGCTGAGCATCCGAGGCATGAAGCAATGGAGCAGACATCCGAGTCAAATCGTCCAATGCACCCCAAGTGTGATGTAACAACGGAGATATTCATCCAGAATTTTGTTGTCTTTCCCTGGAGGTGTATTGGAGTGAAGGCGGGATTTCTTAGCCTTCTTCATTGCCGATTCCATGACTACTGACACATGTGGCAGCTGTACCATGCCACACTTGGTTGATTTACGCATCTGAAACTTTAAATCTGTCTTGTGGGAGACTGTCTGACCTGTAAATGGGGATTCCCAGGCTTTGTCTATGACCCCATCTAGGACCGAATGCCGACAGCAAGGCAGTAAGCTTAGATGGGATATCAAAGATTTTCAGGATACCCATTGTCTGAGACCTCGGATCGAGGATTTTCCTTATTTTAACTTTCAAGAAGGGGCCCACCTTTTCAATAAACTTTGAATAAGTAAGATCTTCTGGGGGCGATGAAGGATCTGGAGGGTCCTTGGGGGGGGTGGGGGTCAGAGGGGATCCCTGTTGAACTGCTCAGGGAAGTTGGAGGAGAGTTCTGTGGCTCCATATCTGGTTCTGAGGAAAAAGCTGACTCTCGCTCCGCCACTAGGTCTGGTGGACCACTGTTCTCACTATCCCCAATATAAAAATCCTTACCAGAGGGGCTCGTACAGGCCGAATGTATCTTTTAAACTGCAGTTGTACCAGACATACCAGATGCTTAGGCAGCAGGTGCAACAAAGCTAGCCCAGAGGACATCCACAGAACCAATGGCCTCAAAAACAGCAGCAGAGCTCTGTTCAGAAGCCACAGCAGAGTTTTTGAACAGAGAGGGGCCATGGCTAGCATTGAAGGTGGGGGACAGAATTTCCCATTTCTATCACTCCTGGGAATCCATCACGTCGGATTTTTGAGTCTTGAGCATAATTTGCAATGGTTACAAGCTAAACTTCAAGCAACTCCCGTTAGTCCCTCACACTGTAACTCTATTTTAGGACCAAACACAAGCTATGCTCCTAACACAAGAGGTTCTTTCTCTGTTCCATCAAGGGGTGATAAGTACATTACCTCAATCAACATCAGCGCAGCAGGGAATTCTTGTTGCGGTGCCTGGCTGCAGCAGTCCCCGCCCAGTCCCCCCCTATCTCCTGTGTTGGTCCGGCGCGATGGCCCTCCCTCCATGGCAGGCCACGAACGCTGGACCATGCGGCTCAAGCAGCGTCTTCCTCCCAGCCAGCGTCAGGGCCTCCCCGATGCGCATGCGCGCGGGAGGCCCCGCCTCTTAAAGGGGCCGCAGCGGGAGAATCAACCCGGCCCCAGAAGATGATGTCTGCTAGGAGGGGTATTTAAACCCCACAGCTGCACTCTCACATTGCCTTCACATCAGGTCTTCTCTGTTGCTACCTGGCTGTGTTCCTGCCTTGCGTCCGTGTTCCTGTCTTGCCTCTGAAGTTCCTGCCTTCGTTCCTGTACTCAGTCCTCAGCTTCATCTCCAGGTTTGACTTCGGCTCGTCTTCTCGCCTCTGCTTGTTTGCTGCCCGTCCTAACCTTTAGCCTGTGTTTTCGTTCCGCATCATCACTGCCTGCCCCAGATCTTCTGCCTGGACTCCATTCCGTCTCTTCGTGGAGTTCGGTTCCTGTCTTGCTGGGTGAACGCTCTGAGTACCTGCTCCTCGGGGGCTCTTCAGCGTTCATAGGCTATCCGCTCCTTCAAGGGCCGTCCTGCCTGATCCCTTGGAAGCATTCCGCGTGAGTTCTCCTCTTCACCAGCGCCACCTCCCGGAGATGAGTTCCATTGAGGGCTGTCCCTCGGTGGTCATCACTACTCGCTCTGGCTCAAGAGTCCACAACCATAACAATTCTATTCTCAATACTTCCTCATCCCAAAAAAAGCTGGGGGCCTTTGCCCAATCCTGGACTTTCGTTCCCTCAACAAATTCATTTGCAGGGAAAAGTTCAAGATGACATCTCTCAAGTCCATTCTATCATTCCTTCAGCCCAACGACTGGATGCCTTCATGGATCTCAAGGATGCATATGCCCACATCCCAATGCACCAATCCTTCTGGCATTACCTCTGCTTCCAGGTCAATACCAAAGACTACCAATACAAGGTTCTTCCCTTTGGCCTCTCAACTGCCCAAAGAGTCTTCACAAAATGCCTGGTCTAGCTGTGGCCCATCTGAGAAGGAAAGGAATAAGACTATTTCCCTACCTGGACAATTGGCTGATTGTGTCATTGCAGTCTGCAACTCTTCAAACACCCCTAACCAAAACAATTCTTTGCCTAGAAAATCTAGGTTTCATTGTAAATTATGAGGTGCAACCTCCAGCCAATGCAGATATTACATTCATAGTATCAAAAATAAACACTGGTTGTGCAAGGTGTTTCTTTCAGACAAGAGAGCCAGGGTCCTTCGTTCCATAGCTCTACAACTTCGTTCCATAGCTCTACAACAGTCTCTCTCCTCCGCACAAGCAATTCTGACTTTATTGGGACACATGACAGCAGTGAATTACATCATCCCTCATATTCATCTTCACATGCAACATCTGCAGTGGGATCTCAAATCAAATAGTCCCAGTATAGCCAACCAATCTCCAAAAGGGTACTGTTGACTTGCAATGAAAATAGACATAGCCTGAGACCACTGGCTGTGGTCTCTGACAGAGGGCAACTTTCAAATAAACATTCTGGAATTCAGAGTGATAAAAAATGCAGTTTGTGCATTTATACCTCAGCTTCAGGGAAAATGCGTAATGATTACACACAGACAATCAGGTGGCAATGTTCTACACAAACAAAGAAGGCAGGTCCAGTTCCAGAATGTTGTGCAAGAAGCAGTGCAGATTCTGGAAAGGGCAGAAGCATGATTAATTACTTTGCGAGCAACCTATCTACCGGGGGTTGTGAACACAGAGGCCGACGGACTCAGCAGGATCTTTCACCCCCATGAGTGGTCCCTGCACCAGAGTGTGGCAGATGATCTCTTTGCCACATGGGGCATGCCATGTATGGATCTGTTCGCAACAGAACAAGAAACTGCACTAGTTTTTCTCTGTCTACCCAAGCCCAATAAGACACGCGCAAGATACATTCCTCATCCTCTCGGGGACCTATTCTATGCACACCCCCAATACCATTAATAGCTCGGATGGTGCAAAAATGCAACATGGACGAGGCAGGTGTAATTCTGATTGCTCCAGCTTGGCCAAGGTAGACATGGTATGCTTATCTAGTTCAACTTTCCATTGCTCCACCGATCTCCTTACGGAGCAGTGCAAACCTACTGACACAGGAAGGGGGTACTTTGCTACACCCAATGCATACATCCCTTCAACTGACAGAATGGAGATTGAAAGGAGGGTGCTAGACCACCTCCAGTTGGCACAGTGAATTCAGGACATTCTTGTATCAGCTACAAAACCATCGACAAGATTGAATTACACTTGTAAGTGGCACAGATACCTTCATTGGTGTCAAACAAATGACATTGATCCATTCTCCTGTGGCTCTGAACTGCTGTTGCAGTATATACATACGTTATTTGCAGCAGGACTAGCTGCCTCCTCTGTTAGAATTCACTTAAGTGCATCATCGGCGTATCATTTCCTGAAGGACGGGCTCTCCATTTCTACCCATCCATTGGTATCTAGATTTATGAAGGGATTTATTCGTATTTGACCTCCAGTCTCCAAGCCTGTGGTTCCTTGGGATTTGAATGTTGTCCTGGAGAAACTCATCCCACTCATGGAGTTGATTCGTATGAAATACTTAACTTGGAAAGTAGAATTTCTAGTCACAGTAACTTTGGTGAGACGGATGAGTGAGCTTCAAGCACTGGTTCACTATTCCCCATACTTACAGTTTTACCATGACAAAGTTACTTTGTGGATGCATCCATCCTTCTTACCAAAAGTTGTATCAGCTTTCCATCTGAATCAGACTATCATGCTGCCTACATTCTTTTCAAAGTCGCATAACAATGACAGAGGAAGGCTGCTACACACCTTGGACTGCAAAAGAGCATTAGCTTGCTACAAAACGAGAACTTAAACAACCAAACATGCTTCCCAACTGTTGTATCATTTAACCCAAATGTGCCAGGTGCTCCAGTAGCGATAAGGACTTTAGCGAATTGGATAACTCAATGCATTCAGTTCTGCTATGCATCCCATTTCTCTAAGCTAACTGGCTGTGTTAAAGCACATCAAGTTAGAGCCACTGCAGCTTCTCTTGCACATTTATATAATGTATCCTTGTTGGACATTTATAAGGTGGTGAGATGGTCTTCTATCCATACTGTCACATCTCATTACTGTTCATAAAGTTGGCATTTAGCTAGATAATTTGTCAATTAACTTTGAATATTGTCTCCTAAGTGTTTGAGCATAGACATGAGAGGACATGGTGCTATTGACCTAGCCATGGAACATCTGCGATGATTTCCTTCATTGAATGACTGAGAGAAGAGGAATTCTGGAGTCTGTTGTCTGTCCTCCAGAGCAGCTACACCTTGAGGAGGATGCCGTGGTCATACCCACACTGGAAACATTTTTTGATGGTGATGATTCTGAATGACTAGATGGAATTACTGTGAAACTGGAGAATGTAATAACTCAGATTGACAGACTAAAGAATAACAAATCATTGGAACCAGATGGTATTCACCTGAGTTCTGAAGTAATTAAAAAATTAAATTGCCGACCTGTTTCTAGTGATAAATCTGCTGGAATTGACAACAGTCAGATATGCTCTAAGAACGATCACACATCTTCTCCAAGAGAAGAGCATCTTAATACTATTCGACAACCAAGTTGCCATACTTTATAGCAACAAGCAGGGAGGCACAGGGCCATGGACTCTGCCAGGAAGCGCTAAAGATATGGCAATGGGCAGGCAGGTATCAAGCTGTCCTTCAAGCATCTCCAGCCTCTGCCAAGGTAGGCTGCCATTGCATGCTGCAACAGGACACCTGTCTTGAAGCTCTTGGATGGAGTCTCTGACAGCAACTCTCTGGAGTTTGGTGTATGCCTAGGACTTTAAGAAGTTGAAATGCTTATAGGTTTAGTATGCCTCTAGTCTGCTTAGTTCCTTTCCAGTTATTAGGGATGTGAATCGTTTTTCGACGATTAAAATTATCGTCCGATAATTTTAATATCGTCTTAAACCGTTATGGAACACAATACAATAGAGATTCTAACGATTTATCGTTATAAATCGTTAGAATCGTGAGCTGGCACACTAAAACCCCCTAAAACCCACCCCCGACCCTTTAAATTAAATCCCCCACCCTCCCGAACCCCCCCCCAAATGACTTAAATAACCTGGGTGTCCAGCGGCGGTCCGGAATGGCAGCAGTCCGGAACGGGCTCCTGCTATTGAATCTTGTTGTCTTCAGCCGGTGCCATTTTCCAAAATGGCGCCGAAAAATGGCGGCGGCCATAGAACAACACGATTCCACGGCAGGAGGTCCTTCCGGACCCCCGCTGGACTTTTGGCAAGTCTTGTGGGGGTCAGGAGGCCCCCCCCAAGCTGGCCAAAAGTTCCTGGAGGTCCAGCGGGGGTCAGGGAGCGATTTCCCGCCGCGAATCGTTTTCCGTACGGAAAATGGCGCCGGCAGGAGATCGACTGCAGGAGGTCGTTCAGCGAGGGTTCCAGCGCCTCGCTGAACGACCTCCTGCAGTCGATCTCCTGCCGGCGCCATTTTCCGTACGGAAAACGATTCGCGGCGGGAAATCGCTCCCTGACCCCCGCTGGACCTCAAGGAACTTTTGGCCAGCTTGGGGGGGGCCTCCTGACCCCCACAAGACTTGCCAAAAGTCCAGCGGGGGTCCGGAAGGACCTCCTGCCGTGGAATCGTGTTGTTCTATGGCCGCCGCCATTTTTCGGCGCCATTTTGGAAAATGGCGCCGGCTGAAGACAACAAGATTCAATAGCAGGAGCCCGTTCCGGACCGCTGCCGTTCCAGACCGCCGCTGGACACCCAGGTTATTTAAGTCATTTGGGGGGGGTTCGGGAGGGTGGGAGATTTAATTTAAAGGGTCGGGGGTGGGTTTTAGGGGGTTTTAATGTGCCGGCTCACGATTTTACGATTTTTCACGATATTTTACCCCCCCAAACGGCAACAATACGATTCCCTCCCCCTCCCAGCCGAAATCGATCGTTAAGACGATCGAAGACACGATTCACATCTCTACCAGTTATGTGCCTTAGATCTAGGAGATTGTGCAAGTATGAGCACAGGAGCTAGCGTTTACCTACTATATAGCAGAGACTCTCTTTGTGCCTGGTATATTACCTGTCACCCACCCTGTTTAGGCCTTTGGTACAACCTTCCCCTTGTCCCTTTTAGCCCTCACAATAAAGTCATCAACTCATCAGGCAGAGTTTTAAAGGAAAATTAGTTCTTACCTGATAATTTTCGTTCCTGTAGTACCATGGATCAGTCCAGACCATGGGTTAAGCCCCCGTTCCAGCAGTTGGAGACAGACCAGAGTTCTGAGGCTGCCCATATAAGGACGGAACCCACCCAGGAACCCTCAGTAAAACTATTGTCAAAGCAGAAAAGGTATAAGATCAAGCAAGTACCAGGATAAATAGTAAATTTTAATTTAAAAGAACCAAATAACATAACAACTGAATGAACTGTGTGACTAAACACTCTTGTATAACTACCCCTGATCATCTCAAGATGCTTCCGGTGCCTAACAGCAAATCCCAGAAAGATGATGCAGAAGACAAAAATAGAGAAAAAAACCTGTAAGAAGGAAAAAACAAAAAATCAAGATTAACAAGAACGAATTCGAGCGGACAGAATAAGAACGGGCGGGTGTCTGGATTGATCCGTGGTACTACAGGAACAAAAATTATCAGGTAAGAACTAATTTTCTTTTCCCTGTACGTACCCGGATCAGTCCAGACCATGGGATGTCCCAAAGCTTCCCTACAGAGGGTGGAACCCAGACAGTCCCGCTCGAAGCACCTGCCAACCAAAGGAACCAAAGGCTGGAGCCTGAACATCGAGTCGGTAGTGACAAGCAAAAGTATGAAGAGATTTCCACGTAGCCGCCCTACATATTTCTTGCGGCGACACCGATTGAGACTCCGCCCAAGAAGTCACTTGAGAACATAAAGAATGAGCTTTAAGGCCTTCAGGAACTGGTTGGCCCTTGCAAATGTAGGCGGAAGAAATCGCCTCCTTCAACCAGCGAGCGATCGTAGCCTTAGAAGCTTGCGTCCCCCTGTTGGGACCACTCCACAGAACGAAAAGATGATCGGAAACCCGAAAATCATTAGTGACTCAAGATAATGCAATCTATTGCACACCCTAGATTGCAAACAAGCACAGAATACTACAAGAAAAAGACAGAGCCTCTCAGACACATGTCACAACTCCTGTGTCCTATAACCCCAATCGCATGGGCTCAGCAGTAACGAAATGTACTATGGCAAAATGGCTAGTTCATTGCATCCAGTACTGCTATGATGCTGTGCAGCTCCAAATCCTTGGTCAAGTAAGGGCTCTCCAGATCCAAGCAAGAGCAACCTTGGTAGCAAATCTGCAAAATGTACAGTTTGAAGACATCTTCAAGGCGGCTACATGATCATCTGTAATTACTTTCACTTCCCATTATTGTCTTGACAAGCAGGTGGCATCAGCGCCGTAGGACAGGCAGTGCTGTCTCAAGTTCTTCCACACTAATCTGCTCTCCACTCGAGAATGGGCTAGGGTTGCAAAAAAAAAAAAAAAGAGAGGAAAGAAACCTCTCACATCTAAACCCTATTGCAACCCTCGGCTTGATGTTCCCCAGAGATCATGGCTAATTCAGATTGCTTATTGACAAAAAAAGAGCAAGTTTGCTTACTATAGTGGTGTTTTCCGTAGATAGCAAAATGAATTAGCTATGAGCGACCCTCCCACCTCCCTGGAGACCAGATTACCTTACTTCTGTAGCTTTGGAAACAGACTGAGGAGACTGAGGGGCAACTGCTATGCTCACTAGAGTTAAAAAGTTCTACTTGCTATGAGAGAGAATTCCATTCTTTGTTGCCACAAATGGTATCAACCCATTCTGCTAGCTATAGAAAAACTGTTTACAGTAAACAAACTTGTTTTACCAGTCTCTTAACTTATCTGCCAGGCTTTTTCACAGCCACAAGTTGCTCACATAATTATCTATATTTAACAGTAAATAGTGTGTTCTTTTAATACAACCACTGGTACCTCTCTCTAGATATAACAAGGGATTCCAGCTGGGGCTGGACCTGAAGCAAAGGACAAGGGCAAGCAAGGCCTGGGAAATAGTCAAGGGTCTGAACTGGACTGGTATGGGCAAGGACCAGACAAGGTCAGGACTGGACTAGATAGGTAACAAGGAACAAGAAAGCACAACAGGGCAAAATAATCTTAGTAGGCCCAGAGGCCATAAGTAAGACAGAAAAGCCCGGAAGAGCCCAGAGCAAGGTGAGAGGCCAAGAAAGGCCACAAAGCAAGGCAAGGCAGGCTGCCCGAAGGCCACAAGGCTAGGCAGGTCTGGAGGCCACAAGACTAGGCAAGGTAGAACAGTGACGTAAGAGTGGTCAAGTCAGAGAGCCGAGGTGACTCAATGAAGAGGCATTGAGACATTGAGCAGGCTGGGTTAAATAGGGCTGAGGCTTGGGCATAGTTGGATCCGTGAGGAGGTAACTGGCAAGGTAGGGAGCAAGGCTCGCTGAGGACAATTGCACAGCAGACAAAACCGTGACACTTTCCTGGGTCTCAGCCCGCTGCTCTAACCACTAAGCTACTTCTCCATAATTTAAAATAAACAAGGCTATAGAACCTGATAGGGTATATTTCAGAATACTGAAGGCGCTAAAGGAGGTACTGACTGTACATCTCACAGCTCTGTTCACATGATCACTTGAAACAGGGGAGGTTCTGAATGACTGAAGAACAGCAGATACAGAATTACTACATAAGGGTAGGAACATGAAGGATGCAGAAAACTACAGAACTGTTAGTTTGACATCAGTGGTGGGCAAGATAAAGGAAGCTAGACTGAAAGATAGAATAATGGTGTACCCAGTCCTGAATTTAAGCATAGGCAACCCACGCAACTGTTGCTGGTGCCAAATTTGTATAGGTGCCAGAGCATCACTGCTGTTCTGCTGCTATCTGGACCTGTTCCTACCATGGTGCTAGCCTGCAGCAGCTGCTATAATTCAGTGCAGGACCTGAGCATCCTCATGCACTGAGAGGCCCAATGCCACCCCATCTCATGCATGGGTTTTCATGGTAACAGGAAACGCATGCAGGAAGAGAAGGCAGGGTGCTGCTGGACCTGACAACCCACGAGGGCTCTCAGGTCTCATGCTGCTTATTTTTCAAGTAGCTGCTGCTGTTGGTTGGTGCCAGGATTCAGAGGTGAGGGAAGGATCTGGGCAAGAGAGGACCAGATCCCCTGCACCAATGATGACCAGGGCGGGGGAGGACAAAGGAGGGAAGTGAACATTGCCCTGCATCCTGCCAGTATTTCTGAGAGGGACCCCTCTCCCATTGCCATCTTATTAAATCTAGTCCTGGCAATATCTTGAAGCCAGTGGGTTACAGGGTCATAGGCAACATAGTTTCACAAGGGGAAAATCTTGCCATACGAAACTAGATTGATTACTTTGATGACGAGACCATAGTAGATCAGAAGGTGCAGTAAATAGGGTCTATCTGGATTTCAGTAAAGCCTTTCGACAGTTTCACACACACCATCTATCCAGTCCGGGAGTTGGAAGAAAAACTATAAACTGTGAGAAGTTGATTGAGAAACAGAAACAGTGATGGAAGGAAAATTACCAGCAGGGTGCAAAGGGATTAGTGCTAGGCCCAGTCTTCTTTGCTATCTTTATGAAGGGAAAGGGTGCCTTTTAGCAGGCCTGGATTTAGGCATAGGAAATGTAGGCAACTGCCTCCTGCGACAAATTTTTTATAGGCACCAGAGTGTTGTTGCCACCAATGCATGCCTGAATCCAGACCTGCTGTCTGTTATGGTATCCCCCCCTCATCTCTATGTTGCGGTATGGACCCCACAACAGAAGCAGTGGCAAGTAGAGCTAGAAAATCCAGCACAGGGTCTCCTGCCGTGGGACACTCCACCCCCTCCCCTTGCACAGGTATTCATAAGGAAATGAGCAGATATCTTCTATGATTCTGAGTACCTAGAAGAGACATATGGGGAAGCAGGAAGCACAGTGAGTACCACACAGGAACCATACGGGCGGATTTTAAAAGCCCTGCTCGCGTAAATCCGCCTGGATTTACGCGAGCAGGGCCTTGCGCGCCGGCGCGCCTATTTTGCATAGGCCGCCGGCGCGCGCAGAGCCCCGGGACGCGTGTAGGTCCCGGGGTTTTCTGAAGGGGGCGTGTTGGGGCGTATCGGGGGCGGGGCCAAATGATGCGACGTTTTGGGGGGCCCGGGGGCGTGGTTTCGGCCCGGGGCATTCCGGGGGCGTGGCCTCACCCTCTGGAACCGCCCCTGGGTCGAGTCTCGGCGCGCCAGCAGCCCGCTGGCGCGCGTGGATTTACGTCTCCCTCCGGGAGGCGTAAATCCATGGATAAAGGTGGGGGGGGGGTTTAGATAGGGTCGGGGGGGTGTGTTAGGTAGGGGAAGGGAGGGGAAGGTGAGGGGAAGGCGAAAGAAAGTTCCTTCCGAGGCCGCTCCGATTTCGGAGCGGCCTCGGAGGGAACGGAGGCAGGCTGCGCGGCTCGGCGCGCGCCGGCTCCCCAAAATCGACAGCCTTGCGCGCGCCGATCCAGGATTTTATAAGATACGCGCGGCTATGCGCGTATCTTATAAAATCCAGCGTACTTTTGTTTGAGCCTGGTGCGCCAACAAAAGTACGCGAATGCGCTTTTTTTAAAAATCTACCCCACTGTGAATAATATCATGGGAAGTGACAGACACAAAGCATGGTGAGTACCACATGAAGGCCAATATTCAAGTAGGCCTTACCCAGCTAAGTGGCGGCCACAGAATATTCGGCTACATTCAGCGGTCACCATTTAGCCAGATAAGTGACTTATCCAGATATGTAGCTAGCCATATAGTCAGTGGGTGGGCATTGGGTAGAACTGGGAGGCACTACTTAGCCGGATAAGCAGCGATATTCAGCAGCATTGCCGTGCTGCTTAATATCCCATATAAGTTAGCTGGATAAGTCTTATTAGGCTAACTTACTTAGCTGGCTATGTCTGAATATTGCCCTCAAGGAGTATAAAGTACAGTGAAGAGAAGAGAGCATAGGCAGCAGAGGTGCACATAGAAAGAGGTGCAGCACGCAGGAAGCACAGTGAGCACTATGGGAAGGGACATGCAGGAAGCAAGAGTAACACTGAATAATGTTCTGCTGCGTAGTAACTGTAGATATAGCAGTACAGTGTAAAATTGCAGGACTGACACAATGAGGCAGGAATAGGAAGAGAATCTATCTCTAACATGTCTTTTTCTTGTTTTGCAGACTTGAGTACTTGGACAAAGAGGTGTATGTAAACAACCCCACTGCACATTACTATACCCAATTCAATACCAGCAGTCGTTAGATGGGGCAAGAGAGACCTCTCACCCCCAGTCTTCCCTCTTGATTGCATTCTACAGCCAGAGGACAGTGAATAGCATCCCCACACTTGCTGTGTGTCATCTTTTTGCTGTATCTACTATGACTAGCTGCAGGTGCACAGAATAAAGAGTTTATTCTAAAGCGCTGGCTCCTTTGTTACACAGTTTGACTGACGATAAATTCTTCCTTGCAATGAGAAGGAAAAGCATTATGGTAAGAAAGGACTCATAATAGTGCAACACTATGCAGTATATGTATTGTCATGGACAAACATAACATAAAAGCTACGCAGATGGGCAGGGGCGGATTGGCCTATTGGGGGATCGGGCATCCCCTGGTGGGCCAGTCGCGCTAGTCACGTGGTCTGCCGAGCGCGGCCGTGACAGAGCTGTGCTCGGCAGACAACATGATATCTCCTGGGCTGGCCTGGGCAGCGAATCCCCGGGCCGGTCTTTGGGAATCTGCCGCTGCAGATGGGTGATGTCATCCAATGGGACCGAATTGGCTCTCACTGTCTCCTAGTTCAGAAACCTTTTTGTTTCTTCTAGGCATTCATGGGAGTTCCTGGGCTTGTGTCGCTGTGCCTCTTCCTCAATCTTTTTTCATCTGCCTACACAAATGGTCACATATTTCTCTCCCCTGCATCACCATGATTCTAAAAAAAAAAAATGGATTTAACCTCATAAGGGGGTCAGACCAAAGGTCTATTAAGCCCAGTATCCTTTTCCAACAGTGGCCAATCCAGGTGACAAGACCTGGCAGGATCCCAAAAGGTCGATAAATTCCATGCTGATTATCCCAGGAATAAGCAGTGGATTTCCCCAAGTCCACATTAATTATGATTTATGGACTTTTCTTCCAGGAACTTATCTAAACTTATTTTAAACCCAGCTACACTAACAGCTTTCACCACATCGTCCAGCAACGAATTCCAGAGTTTAATTATGCATTGAGTAAAAAAATATTTTCTCCTATTTGTCTTAAACGTATCACCTAGTAACTTTATTGAATGTCCCCTAGTCTTTGTACTTTTTGAAAGAGTAAACAAACCGTTTACCCATTTAACTCCACTCATTTTTTAGACTGCTATCATAGCTCCCCTCAGCCATCTCTCCTCCAAACTAAAGAGCCCTAGCCCCTTTAGCCTTTTCTCATAGGGGAATCATTTCATCCCCTCTTCTCTGTACCTTTTTTAATTCTCCTATATATTTTTTGAGATGCAGTGACCAGAACCGAACACAATACTCAAACAGGTCAATGCAATATTGGTGCACGGAAGACGGACGCTCATGATTGATCGCCTGCTCTCCTAACGTGCGCCAATCAACCTCTCTAAGGTGTCAATGCAATTTGCAAATGGGCTGCTGCAGTAAAAAGGAGGTGCTAGGGGAAATTGCGTGCCCCTAGCGCCTCCTCGGCGATGGGTGCCCAGGAGAGGTGCCGTCAGCAGGTTAGGAAAACAGATGCAGCACACTTTTTTTTTTAATTTCTTTTTTTTACCTAACTCCTTTTTTCAGTTCCTCCGACTTAATATCACTACAATATTAAGTCAGAGGAACTACAGAAAAACTATTTTCTGCTTTTCTGTCAACTTTAGAGGCTCGTCAGAACTTAACGCCTGCTCTGGGGCAGGCGTTAATTTCCGAGGGTAAAAATGTGCACATCGGGTGCACATTTTTGTTTTGCATCGGGAGATAATAGTTAATAGTCTCATCAATATGAATTTACTGTTATGAGTGCTATTAGCTTCACGGGAAGGGTTGGACATGCTAATCCCCTTATTGCATAAGAGGTTGTGGAAGCGCATCCAACCACGGGTTAACCAGTGCGCTCGGCCGAGTGCATTGTATTGCATTGGCCCGAAAGTGAGTAGAGGATTTCAACATATCTATGATAATGCCTAGATTCTTTTCCTGGGTGGTGACTCCCAATGTGGAGCCATGCATTGCTTAGCTATAATTTGGGTTGCTGTTTCCTACATGCATCACTTTGCATTTGTCCACATTAAATGTCACCTGCCATTTGGATGCCCAGTCTGCCAGTCTTGCAAGTTCCTCTTGCAATTTGTCATAGTCCTCTTGTGATTTAGCAACTTTGAATAATTTTGTATCAGCAGATTTGTTCACCTCACTTGTCGTTCCCATTTGTAGGTCATTTATGAAAATGTTAAAAAGCAGTAGTCCTAGTACAGAGCCCTGAGGCACTCTACTAGTCACCTTTCTCCATTGAGAAAACTGACCATTTAGCTCTACTCTGTTTTCTATCTTTTAACCAGTTCTCAATCCACAATATAAACATTGCCTCCTATCCCATGACTTTTCAATTTCCTCAAGAGTCTCGCATGAGGTACTTTGTCAAATGCTTTCTGAAAATCCAATTACACTATATCAGCTGGCTCATGTTTATCCATGTTTATTCATGCCTTCAAAAAATGTAGTAAATTGATGAGGCAAGACTTCCCTTGACTAAATCCATGTAGACTTTGTCCAGTTAAACTCTCTCTATATATGTTCACTAGTTTTAAGTTTAATCAATGGCTTCAGTGGCATCGGAAAGGAAAGGGAAATCTCCTTTTAAAAAGTGTGAGAATTGCCACCATAAAATGTCTACAATGGACCAGCACCTTAATTCTGCAGTGTCTTGAACCAGATCATGTCAGAGCTCATGAGGCCCCTGTGGCAGAATATCCTCAAGAGCACTTATTTATTGGGCCCTTAAGTTGCAGTATGAGCTAAAAAGCTCATCAGATCAGTGTTGATGTAAACATCATTGTTTGAAGCAGTGTCATTCTCTGTCATTAGTATTCTCAGGTTCCAAAAAATCTCAGTAACTTATCAGCACAAATAGAAAAGGTGAAAACCTTCAGCAACAAAACAGTGCAGATAGGAAAATTGGCGCTGATGCACACTGGCGCAGATTCATTGGTGCTGATAATAATTGATGCAGTCAGTTCTAAGCAGATTCATTCTGTGGCACCTAAAATAAACAGGACATCAGCACTATCATCAGTGGCATTGAAGCAGAAGACAAAAAAACAGGAAAATCAATGTAACATACCGTTGACCTTTCACTCCTGCCAAGTGATCCAGGTTTCAACACTGAAACCTGCAGCCTGTTGAGATCCTTCAACATGGCTCCCATCATCTGGCTTCTGCTCTACATCTCACGCTATCTGGTGCACACTACCGGGTTTTATAGGCCTGACTTCCTGAATTTCCTGTGGCACTGGCTGTTGATGTCAGCATACTCCTGTATATATATAGAAGCCAATTCCACCCACCGGGTGCCTTAGCAACAGGTCTTGTTTCCTGCTCCTGTGTCTCTTTGCTGTTTCGGTTCTAACTAGTTCTTGTGACTCAGCCTTGTTCCCTACCTCATACTGCTTGCTGTCTGCACTGACCTTGGATTGTCTCTTGCCTGTGCCTGAATGCTGCTTGCCTTCACCTCGGATTGTATGAACACTGCCTGTCCCATCTCAGTCTGCCAGACCATGCCTCCACCTCGTGCTACAACATGCTGCTTCAGGTCCTACACATCAGCTATTCCTTGTGAGGGTCTACCTAACTCCATCAGAGGATGTCTAGTGACCCAGATCTTCACCAGCGTTCAGAAGACCAAATTTGGAACATTTAAAGGAGGAATTGATATCTAAGCTCCTTGACTCCTCTTTTATAAAAAAAAGAAGAGTCAGAAAAACTTAAAGATCTCTCATTATAGGAGAACATGGAATTCAGGTCTACATCATATAAACCTCTGATTTTAGATTTCCATATTTCTGATAATTCTTTGCAATACATATCTCAAAACAATTCCCCTGATTCTCTGTCAGACCTTTCTACAGAACCAAACAGAGCATCATCTCATCATGAGAACACTACTTATCCAACCTTCATACAAAAAATGTCAAAAGCTATTCACTTCAGTTTGCAAGTTGAAGAAAAAAATATTGCAGTGTTAAAGAGCGTACTATAATCTATATAGCCACCAAAGCAGTATATCTCCAGTGGCAAAGAATACAGATCTGAAATACCCATTGTAAAAATACCCAGGCCATAATACCACATGAATCTCTCATTGTTGAAACAGCAATGAAGAAAGTGATGAAAAATAAAACATATTCAAATACTTCTCTGGGAAAAGATGCAAGAATCCTTGATTCTGTAGGTAAAAGCAAGTTTGCTTACCGTAAACGGTGTTTCCGTAGATAGCAGGATGAATTAGCCATGCTGTCTGGGAGCATGCACGTGTAGGCAGAGTTTTCCTCAGTGAGTCACAGAGCTTTGACTCTGTGCGGTCGTCTTCCTGCGCAAATGTACGTCCTCCCCTCAGTCTCTTTGTAGCTAAGCTGTCCTTTGTGCGACTGTCTAGGGAGGTGGGTGGGATCGCATTGCTAATTCAACCTGCTATCTACGGAAACACCATTTACGGTAAGCAAACTTGCTTTTTCCTGTCGATAACAGGGCTGAATTAGCTATGCTGTCTGGGAGTCCCAAGCTTCTGGGTTGTGTCCATGTAATTACGTGTTAGAAGTTCAGGACACTAACCCATAGAAAGAGTAGATAGTCTTATCGGTGTTGAAGGTTTGACAAGACTGCTGAGCCCATTGCCGCATCAGAGGCCTCTTGTTGCTGCAGACAATAATGCAATGGGAAAGTATGAATGGAGGACCAAGTAGCTGCTTTGCAGATGTCCAGTAATGGAACCTTCTTTAACTGGGCAACTGAATCTGCTGTGGCTCGTATCTGATGGGCATGAGGTTTCTTGTCGGGTTTAATTAAACGCTTTTCATAGCAAAACTGAATGCATTGTGACAATCATCTGGCAATAGTTATTTTAGAGACTGGTTGACCAGGGTTGTTCGGGTTAAAGGAAAGGCAGAGCTGAGAAGGTCTTGAAGGAGATTGAGTTCTTTGTTTATAGTAAGCCAGAGCTCGTTTACAGTCTAGCGAGTGCAGGAGGTGGTCTCGCTCATTGTGACGAGGCTTCGGCCTGAAGATTGGTAAAGTGATGGTCTGATTAAGATGAAAAGCGAATACCACCTTGGGAAGGAAGGTGGGATGAGGTCGAAGGGTAACCTTGTTGTGGTAAAACTCTAAGTAAGGAGGATAGTGAACCAAGGCTTGCAATTCACTGACTCTCCTAGCCAATGTGATGGCTACCAGGAATACCGTTTTCCAGGTGAGGTACTTTACACGGCAAGTCTGTAAATGCACAAAGGGAGACATCATTAGCTGTTCTAGGATAATGTTAAGGTCCCAAGGTACAGGTGGCCTTGTCACTGGCGGTCGGAGGTGAAGCATGCCTTGCATGATTAGAACATAGAAACACAGAAACATAGAAATGACGGCAGAAGACCAAACGGCCCATCTGGTCTGCCCAGCAAGCTTTCGCACTTATTTTTCTCATACTTGTTACTCTGACCGCTGAGGTCAGGGCCCTTATTGGTAACTTTTTGGTTCTAATTTCTTTTCACCCCCGCCATTGATGTAGAGAGCAGTGCTGGAGCTGCATCAAAGTGAAGTATCAAGCCTAATTGGTTAGGGGAGGTAACCGCCACAATAAGCAAGCTACTCCCACACTTATTTGTTTACCCAACCTGGGTCCTTGTTGGTTGGTTGTTGTCTGAATATAAATCCTCTTTTCTTCACACACACCCCCGCCGTTGAGGCAGTGAGCTGCGCTGTATATGTATTCAAAATGAAGTATCAGGCTTAATTGGTTCGGGGTAATAACCACCTCAACAAGCAAGCTACTCCCACGCTTATTTGTTTACCCAGACTATGCAATTCAGTCCTTGTTGGTAGTTGTCTGAATGTAAATCCTCTTATCTTCATTCCCCCTGCCATTAAAGCAGAGAGCTACATTGGATATGCATTGAAAGTGAAGTAGCAGGCTTATTTGGTTTGGGGTAGTAACCACCGCAACAAGCAAGCTACTCCCACGCTTATTTGTGAATGCAAATCCTTTTTCCCACATTTCCTCTTGCCATTGAAGCATACAGCAATGTTGGAGTCGCATTAACCGTGTGCATGTTTTTTGAATAAGGGTATTAATCACCAGGTAGTAGCAGTCATTCCCGCAAGCCACCCCCTGCCTCTTCTCTTCATTCACATCCTCAAGACTTTATGGATCCACAGTGTTTATCCCACGCCCCTTTGAAACCCTTCACAGTTTTGGTCTTCACCACTTCCTCCGGAAGGGCGTTCCAGGCATCCACTACCCTCTCCGTGAAGAAATACTTCATGACATTGGATCTGAGTCTTCCTCCCTCCCTATCATGAGTATTAGCTGATGAGGAGGCACTTGGAAGGGAGCTCCTGTGGATAGGTTGTTGGGAGAGAGCCACCATTGAATGTTCTCGATCATTGGTCTGGTTAGGTGTACCATGATTGTTAGTGGTGCATGGGCATCAGCTGTTCTAAAAAAAAAAAAAAAAAATGGCGCCGATGCCCCTTTGCCCTTACCATGTGACAGGGTATCTGTGCCATTGGCCGGCCCCTGTCACATGGTAGGAGCACTGGATGGCCGGCGCCATCTTTAAAGATGGCACCGGCCAGCTTTACTCATCAGCCCCTATTATAGAGCATAGTATAATAGGGGCTGATGAGTAAAGCTGGCCGGCCAATGGCACGGATACCCTGTCACATGGTAAGGGCAAAGGGGCATCGGCGCCATTTTTTTTTTTAGAACAGGTGATGCCTGGGAACGGGAAATCTTTCCCCGAGGCCCCCCTGGATCTCTCCCCGAGGCCCCCCTGGACCACCAGGTAACTTTAAAAGGTTTTGGGGGGGTCGGGAGGGTGGGGTCGATTTAAAGGGTTGGGTGGGTTGTTTTTTTTTAGCGGTGCAAAAACAATTTTATTTTTTTTTAGCGGTGCAAAAAAAAATTAGCGATGTGAATTGGAAACGATTCCAATTCACATATCTTAACGATCAGATTCCCCCCCTCCCCCCCCCCCCCAGCCGAATCTGATCGTTAAGACGATCTGGCACACAATTCACATCTCTATGCAGAACAGATCATAGAAAGTACTTTTTCACTTAGCGCACTATCAAACTGTGGAATCTGTTACCAGAGGACATGATCAAGGTAACTAGCATAGTGCGTTTTAAAAGATGTTTGGACAAGTTCCTGGAGGAAAAGTCCATAACACATTTTTAGCCAAAAAGCTAAAGAAAGCTATTGTTATCCCTGGGAGTAAGTAACATGAATCAGATCTACTTGATGGGATTTGCAGGTACTTGTAACCTGGATTGGCCACTATTGGAGACAGGATGCTGGACTTGAAGATGGACTTTGGTCTGACTCAGCATGGCAATTCTTATGTTCAAAATCAATGAAACAATGAAGTCCATTAAAAACCAAAGTACTGCTCTCCAGTCCTTTTCAGTATCTCACATGCATACTTATTTTCAAAAATGTTATCAGAAAGATGTAAAAATCCATCCATATGATAACTAACTACAGACAGTGTCTGATAGTGCTACAGCAACTTCAGCAGCAACAATAACAACTTCAGTCGTGACAAAGATTTTGTGTAAGACAGCAGCAGAGGCAATTACAGTAGCTTCGGCTAAGACTGGCTTCTGTTTTTTGACCAGCAATGAGATTCTTGTCAAAACCCACTTAGAGCGCTGTTGAACATTCATGACTTTGGACACATTTTGTTGAAGCTGTGTCACTGGGGAGCTAATATCATCATTTATTCTGCTCCCGACCCCCAGCTTAAAAAAAGATTGATAAGGGGGGGCTGGATAGTCTCACCCTTCAGCTGCGGGTCACAATTTTTTGGTGACCTGATCGGGATAGAGGAAAAACTGGCAAACGATGTCTCTCACGTGCACATTCAATACTTGGGATAGGACCATCACTGACTTCTATCGGGAGGCAGGTGAGTTGGACATTGCTCCTGCTGTTGCAAAGGAGAAAGCTGAAAGGGGGAGATTTGACAGAGTCTGGAGCAAGGCACAATGGCAACAATCCTAAAGGAACTGAGAGGACTGAGGTTCAAAGTAAATAAAGATTTGGGTTTGATGAAAGCCTTCATTGAAGAAATAAAGGCCCAAATGCACTCCATGTGCCCCAGAGTGAAGAAGCTCAAGAACTTGGTGTTAGCAGTGGGGGACTGGGAATCCTACTCTGCTAACTCAATAGCTGGACTTAAAAAAACAAATAAAGTTGCTTGAAGACAAGGTAGTTGATCTCGAGCACCTTTCTTGCCAATCCAATGTGCAGGTTGGGATCCCAGAGAAGGAGGAAGGGCAAAATGCACAGGAGTTTTTGGAGAGTTATTTTCAAGAGGTCCTCAGCCCAGGAGCAAATGACCCATGCCTTGAAATTGATCGGTGGCATCAGGTTCCCGGAGGGAACCATTCAAACAATAACGTACTGCAGGCTTTCATCATTCATTTTCACCAATTCCAAACAAAGGAATGGGTGCTATGTAAAGCACGAGACATGGGCCAGTTAAGCTATCATGGACACCGCATGGCAATCGTTCCAGACTACAATGTGACTACTTTGAAAAAGAAGGCTGAATATGCTTGGATGAAGAAGCAGCTCCACGACAAACAAATGTGTTTTTGCTTATTATAATCCTGTGAAATTGCTGGTTTGGATAGATGCTGCATGGAAGAATTTTGAGTCACCTGAGGCCATGTCATCGTAGAGAGTCAGTAATGGGGCTGCATGGAAAAAGAGCAGAGCAGCAGAGAATGGTGGTTGACTGGGTGGCAGTAACCTTGGTTCAGCTTTAAGTGCACACCAAAACTCTGGTCACTGGATCCCTGCTCTTACTAGTGAAGAGGCATGGCCTAGTCTGGCGGCATGTGTGGGGTTACTGACTGAAAAGATTAGTAAGGTTCGAGGGCAAAATAGATACACATATGCTTACACGCTCACATACATACACCTGCTCGCTCACTCACAAATACGTGCTCACACAATTTAAAACTTCTCTCACACACATGCTCAGACACATCCCCTTTTCTCTTGCTCACACACATACACCTGCTTTCTCATTCATAGAAACATGCTCACATACAAACCTCTCACTCCAGCAGTCTCTCTCTCTCTCACACACACACACACACAAATATGCATACACACTCCCTCTCTCATTCACTTTATTCTCCCCTCTGAAACTTGAAAACACAAGTCAGGGCAGCAGCAGTAGCAACCTCCTCCTCCTCCTTCAATCACCCCACCTACAGATCAATTTCTTCTTTGGGTCAGGTCAGGGGAACTCAGCTCTGGCCTCCTGCTCCTTTGCTGCATTGTTCCTTCAGGCGGTGGTGACAAGGGTCAACCCTACTCTGGCCTCTTGCTTCTTCCCGCCACTCTGCATCTTCAGGCTGCAGGAATGGAGACCAGCCCTACTCTGGTCTTCAGCTTCCTCCTGTGGTACGAGCCCCAAGAAGCCACACGTGCTTCTTGGGGCTGACTCTGCAGCCTGCTTATCTCCCACACCATTGCTAATCCTCGTTGACAGTGGAAGCAATGGCCTGTCTTTCTTCTCAAACACATGGACAAGGGACACTGTGTCCTGTTCCAGGTCAGCATTGCCAGCACCCTCCGGGCCATGGCACTCTAGGTGGCCACTTAGTCTGCCTAGTGCTTTCACTGGCCCTGCCTGCACGGAGTAGCAGTTACTACCCCCCTTAACAAGGCAAGGAGATAACCTGCATGGAATGGCAGACATGGAGCAGCAGTTACTACCCTTAACAGAAGGAATGGGGGTAATCTGCAAGGAACGGCAATTATTACCAAAAACTGCTGTTGAGCAGACTGGATGGACTGTTTGGTCTTTATCTGCTGTAATTCATTATGTTACTATGGCCAAAGCATAAAAACTAAATGAGTATTTTAGTCTTTACTGAGAATATTTGGGAGAAACCCATGCCAGTAACAATCTTTGAAGATGATGATTCAGACATTCAAAAAAAGCATAATCCTTCTGAAAGGACTATGCTGTGAACTTAGAAGATGTAATACAGGCCCAGATAACATTTACTGTAGAGTTCTAGAAGAACTCAAATATGAAACTGTACTAGTAATCTATAATCTATCATTAAAATCAATCACTGTGCCTGAAGACTGGAGGGTGACCCTTGTAATGCCAATTTTTTAAAAGGGCTCAAGGGGAGATTTGGGAAACTATAGAGCAATGAGCTTGATTTTAGTGCTTGGCAAAACATTAGAAGCTATTAAGGACAGAATTGCTGGTTATATGAATAGATATGGCTTAATGAGAAAGAGCCAACATGTATTCAGAAACATGTATTCTTGCCTCCTTACCAATCTATTAGAATTTTTTGAAGATGTAAATAAATGTAGATAAGGGCAAGCCAGTCAATAGAGTGTGCCAGAATTTACAGAAGGCATCTGACAAAGTTCCTCATGAGTGGTTCCTCAGGAAATTTAAAAGACATGGGATAAGAAGCAATTGTACTTGTCATTCAGCTTAGGTAAAGAGAATGGGGAGATGGCAAGAGGGCAACTTGAGCAATATCAGCTGAATTTTAGAACAGCCACACGTGCAAATACTGGCAGTTATGCACGTGGCCGGGCCCTGCGCACATTTTCAAAAAGGCCTTGCCATGCATGTAACTGCCGATATGCGCACAAGTGCCAGGTCCTGAAAAGGGGGTGGGCCGGGGGTGTGGTCTGGACGGGGAGGGGTAGGGCGGAGGCCGGCTGGGACAGCACATGCTGACAGTTGGAGCGGACTGGGAGGGAATGGGGGAAGGCCTGATTGCATCACCGCTCGTAACTTACTAAAATCCCACCCCTTGGGGCGGATTTTCAGAGCCCTGCTCGCGTAAATCCGCCCAAAACCGGGCGGATTTACGCGAGCAGGGCCCTGCGCGCCGGTAAGCCTATTTTACATAGGCCTACCGGCGCGCGCAGACCCCGGGACTCGCGTACGTCCCGGGGTTTTCGGAGGGGGGCGTGTCGGGGGCGTGTCGGGGGGGCGGGCCCGGTCGTCGCGGCGTTTCGGGGGCATGTCGGCAGCGTTTTGGGGGCGGGTACGGGGGCGTGGCTACGGCCCGGGGCGGTCCGGGGGCGTGGCCGCGCCCTCCGTACCCGCCCCCAGGTCGCGGCCCGGCGCGCAGCAGGCCCGCTGGCGCGCGGGGATTTACGTCTCCCTCCGGGAGGCGTAAATCCCCCGACAAAGGTAAGGGGGGGGTGTAGACAGGGCCGGGTGGGTGGGTTAGGTAGGGGAAGGGAGGGTAAGGTGAGGGGAGGGCAAAGGAAAGTTCCCTCCGAGGCCGCTCCGATTTCGGAGCGGCCTTGGAGGGAACGGGGGGAGGCAGCGCGGCTCGGCGCGCGCAGGCTATACAAAATCGATAGCCTTGCGCGCGCCGATCCAGGATTTTAGTGGATACGCGCGGCTCCGCGCGTATCTACTAAAATCCAGCGTACTTTTGCTTGAGTCTGATGCGCAAGCAAAAGTAGGCTGATCGCGCTTCTTTTAAAATCTACCCCCTTGTGCGCATCGCCCGACATGCGCCCATGGATTTTATAACATCTGCGAGTCCATGTGCGTGCACCTTTTACAATCTACCCCATATCTCTAAGATCTGGACTGCAGACATTAAACTAAAACAGATGTTTTAGAGTTGAGGAGCTCAGATAGACTAGGGCTGGCTGGCCTTTCTGTGTACAAGGATCTTGAAATCAGTTAAATGCCAAGTCCGTGCTCTGAGAGTGTTCCAAGACAGCTGCCTTATGTGGAAATCTCACATTAGTCCTTTGCTTGAGAAAAATGATTTGATTACTATTCTCCACTGCCTCATTACCACATGCTTAGATTACTGTGTTTCAATGAATATCTATATGAATAATAGCTGACACGAGGTCAATATTCAACGGTGCAAACACTTATGCAGCTAAATTCTAATCGCATAACGGCTTTTAATATTACCAGTTAGCCATTTAGATGGATAACTTTTCAGTTATCCATCTAAATGGCTTTTGAATACTGATCTCAACGAGCCCAATATTCAGTAAGCCAGTTAGTGGACAAGTTATTCAGCTAAAGTTAGCTGGATAACTTGTCCTGTTGTTACATGCTGTGGCTCATGGAATCACCCCGTGAGCTGCCTTACTCACCTCCGACACTGGCGACAACATTTCATGGCTGGGACATTGCCAGCATCAAGGCCTCAGGACACAACTCCATGCATCATGTGACACCACCGACACTCGCTCTTCCCAGCCTCTCATAGGCCTGCCAGCCCCATGTTTAAAGGGCCCATGGCAGGAACCTGGCCACTGCCCTTTCTGATGACATCACCAGCCCACTGCTAGTTAAGGCTCCTCTAGAGGAACATCAGATGCATCAACAATGGGTCACCTGCCTAGCAGCACATCTGGCCAGTGTCCCTGATTCCTGCCTCCAGCCTTGCCTCATTTCATCCAGTGTCTTCAGTGTGTCTTTGTTCACCCTTGGTTTGCCTCTCTACATCTTAAGCAGATATTCAGCAGGCGCTAGGTAGCCAGATAAGTCCTACTTATCCAGCTATCTGCCAGCTGAATATTTGGCCCTGTGTGTTTGGGGGAGTGTGTGTTAGAGGGTTGGTGTGAGTGGAGAGAGTGAATTGTATAGTACATGCACTCTCCCCCTTCCACTTTGATCCCCTCTCCATTCTCCCTCTATCCTTTCCTCTCTGTGTGTGGGAGGGCATGGCAGTGTAAGTTTTATAGGTTAGTGAGAGTGATATAGAGGGGGGGCGGGGGGGGGGCTGTATATTTGGTTCTCGAGGAATGATTGGGGTGTCTGTGGTTTAGTACACCTACTCTTTTGCCCTCACACATTCCACTTCTCTCCTCCTCTGTCTGGGTGGGGGTGCTGGGTTGTGTGGAGTGAAGGGAGTAAGCAGTAGGAGTTGGGTGTGGGGGCAACACCCCAATCTCTTTCTCCTTCCCTCTTGTGAGTGTGGAGCTGGGGCGTACATATGCGTGAGAGGGGCTGAGTGTGTAGGGTGAGGTGGGGGTGGTAGTGTGAAAGTGTTTTGAGGGGGCTTTTTTTTTTTTTAGAGGGTAATTTCAGGTGGTGGTGATGGGTCTCCATATGGGTGAGATGTGTATGAGTGGAGAGGGTGTGTGTGTATAGGGGGGAATGTGCATGTGGCAGGAGCAGGGTGTATGCGGGGTGCTTTGAGTGTGCGTGTCTGGTGAGGATTTGCACATTCCCCCCTAGAACTTTCCCTTTGTCCCTCTCACCACCTCCCTCTCCCATCTCAGGCTCGGATCTCCTTTTTCCCTGCTGCTGGATGGGGCTTGATCACCCCCAAGCATCCTTCTACGTCCGGGACCACGGCACCTTTTTAAATTTCTATTGATGAGGCTGGGAAAGGCCCGCTGGCTCTTTCAAGGTTGCCATGCCTCTCTCTCTCTTACGCCCCGCAGCAGACCTTCCAACACTGACATCACCACTCCTCAGTTTGTGCTGGTGGGGGCCTGGGAAACTCCACCAGTCTTTCTGCTACTGGCAGAACCACTGGCTCTGCAGTGCTGATGCCACCACTCCCCCTCCTTTGCATGAGTGTCATGTACATGCATGTGTAGATACGCTGCAATGCTCACCTAGAACCTCTTACATATATGTAAGAAAATAACTTCTCCTATCTCACTTTCTTTTACTTAACTCCTCTCTATCGGGTAAAGGGGGTGGGAGGGGGGAGGGGTACTGGGAAGTCCCTAACATTCTATTCTGCTTTTAGGATTGTGCGACTTGTGCAGTTGTACAGGGCACTGCAAATTTGAAGGCATACTGCCATGCAACACTGCTGGGGTGATCCTTCTTCTGCCAGCCCCAGCCAGGGAGAACACTACTTTAGGTGTTCGCATAGGGTGCCACCGCTGCTAAAGCTGGCCCCTGTCTCCTTAACCCCAGGGGCTGAGAGGCAGGGGGAGCAACAACGAATATGGCAGCATGTGCTGTGTTGGGGTTGGATCAACAGATGCAGGCCCTCAAGAAGCAGCTGAGTTAGGGCCTGGACTATACAACCAGCAGCTGGCAAGGTAGAAAAAAAATCAATGAAGACAACAGGAGGCGACACAGAAGGAACGTAGTGGGAAAGTAATAGCACAACAGTAACCGCCTTCCAGCCCTATTCTGCAACGAGAGGTCTAGGAGCCTGTAATACCCCCCTCCCTATTGCAAAGATCATCCAACAGTCCTTCTGCCCTTCCTCTATTGCCCCCCCCATCAGAATTCCTTCTGCCCTTCTCTCCACCTTCCCCACACACAGCATCAAATATATGGCATGGCCTTAGCCTGAGCTTCTGAGATGCGACTTTATTAGAGTTGATTTTCCATGTATCCTGATTAGACAAACTGCAACACTAGTAGTCCTGCTGCATGTTCACATTCAGCTGCGTATCATTACAGTTTACATCATCTACCAATCAATCAGCAGAATCAGGGAGGATGCACTTCCCTGGAAGGTAGGGAAATGAGGGGCCCAATCTCCTTGGCTTCCTGTGGAGAGAGCAGAGAAGGGCCTCCGACAGCACCAGAGACTGGTCCAGTTGATGCTAGTCCCGTATCCTGTGGCTGTACCAGAGATCTTCTGCGGGTCTCAGGGCTGCATGCGGATCGCACCGTCCAGTCGTATCACCTCTCCGTTCATCATGGGATTTTCTATGATGGCCTGCACCAGGTGTGCGTACTCCCCAGGATTTCCCAACCGGCTGGGGAAGGGCACCTGCCTGGCCAGGAAAGTCCTGACCTTCTCGGGCAGCCCTGCCAGCAATGGAGTCGCAAACAGACCTGGTAAGAGTAAAGAAAAGAGAGGGTGGAATGATGCATGAGTGGGCAGTGCCAGTGACATCTCCTGATCCTATCTTCTTCTATTTATTTATTTGTTTTCATATACCGGCATTCATGTAAAAACATATCACGTCGGTTTACATCTCACATTAAGCATCGGTAATAGAAATTGCATTTAAAATTAAACATTTAAAAAACTAGTTAGATACTATCCATTTTGCTTAAAATATCTAAATAATTCTTCTATGCCAAGCAGGATGAGTCTGTATAACATTTTGCATCTTTACAATGCCCCTCTTCATGCCCTGAAATTTCCCATCACCTATAAGCATGAAAATATTTACAGGGAAGTGAATGCAAAGCACCCCTGTCCTTCCACAGCTCGGAGTTAGAACTGAGATTCAGAGAGTCCCAGGAAACGTACCTGGTGCAATGGTAACCACACGTATCCCCATGGGAGCCAGATCCCGGGCCACAGGCAAGGTCATGCCGACAATCGCTCCCTTGGAGGCAGAATACGCTGCTTGTCCCACCTAGGTCAAGATATAATTGGTCTTTATATTCAGCCCAGTTTCTAATGGCCAAGTCAGAATACCTGAAATTAATTATTATTTTATTTTTTTTTTACTATATATGATAATCCATTAAAAAAAAGGACCTAAAGCATATTGGATTTTAGTTCAGATTTAGGTGGGAAGACTTGCTGCATCTACCCAAGAGGATTTTCAGTTGCCTAAAAGTATGTGTTCACTTTAACAACCAGAGCTTCATTTGTAGAGCAATAGGAAGTGGGGGTGGGTGGAGAGGAGGCAGAATGACGGTAGTGGGCTGGGTGTGACCTGTGTGAGAGAGATGGGCCAGGGCTGGGAGCACGCTCCCTCCTAAACACACACATACCTGGGAAAACACTTTTCCTCCTCTTTATTTTCAAATTTATAGTCCGACCATAGGAGCGGTTTACAACTAAACACTCACAACTGAATAAAACATTAAACAATGAAGAACCATACAGAACAATCACTTATCCCCGTGAGCCTTCATGGCCAGCTTCCTCCAGTGCTCAAACCCTAGTCATTATTCCCCTAGCAGACCTCACTAAGCACTGATGGGTGAAGGATAACAGAGTTGAACACTACTGAGGCTTGCGAATGGAGGGTCACCGAGAAAGGAGGGCCTTTTCTCTCTATCCTGCTCTCAAGACCACCTCCAACCCCTGTCCATGATTCCTCCGGTGATCCTCAACTCCCCACACTGGTCCTAGAGCCTGTTTATTATTTATATATATATTCTGCCTTGTCTCACCCCTAATGGTCATTAATTCCCCCTCTCCAGAAATTTATCCTCTCCAGTAACTCTCCTCCTTGGCCAGTACGATAAAGGCCTTTTCTCTGAGCCAAAATCAGCTGGCTATCCTTTGCCTTGGGGGTGTAGACTGGTATGCGCCATCCCCGCTCCAGCGACAGGAATTCAAACGTGCATCCAGCTCTTTACCTCTTTGGGGGAGGTGGTAAGGGAGCAGCACCACATGCTCTCTCTATTCACTCTCTCCTTTTTCTCTCCCCCTCCAACTGCCCTCCCTCACAGATTGCCCTCCCTACTCTTATCTCATGCCTCATAGTCCCTTCTGATCTCCTCACTCAGTCAAACCCCATAACAAGTTTGATTTTCTCACACTCTCTCCCCCCCCCCAATAACCTTCAGCTCCTCCAATCCCTTCATTCACTCTTTTGCCCCGAGATCCCCTCACTCATTTGCTCCCCCTTCCTTTCATTCTCCTCACTCACTCTTGCCCCCTCTCCCTCTGCTTCCCTCCATTAACTTCTCTCCACTATTCCCTCACATACTTTCTTGGCTCTTCTCCCTCCCCTACAGGCCGAGTGCACTGTTTAACCCAAAGCTGGACACGGGTTTTGGGTGTGCGTCCACCACCCCTTATTCTATAAGGGGATTAGCACATCCAAAATGCGTATCCAAACCCCCGCCAAACTAGTAGCGCTCATCACATGCAAATGCATGTTGATGAGGCTATTAGCTATTCTCCCCCCAATTAAAAAAAAAAGTGCACCCGACATGCATGTTTTTACCCTTAGAAATTAACACCTGCCCAGAGCAAGCGTTAATTTCTGAGCAGCCCAAAAGGTGTACAGAAAAGCAGAAAATATTGCTTTTTGTGTACTTCCTCTGACTTAATATCATGGCGATATTAAGTCAGAGGAACAAAAAGGACAAAAATGTAAAAAAAAAAAAAAAAAAAGTGCCGTGGTGAGGTTAGGAAAAGGGACGCTCAATTAACAGAGTTCATTTTCCTAACCTGTGGCTGATCACAAGTTAGGAAAACAGATGGTCGTAAAATTGTGCGTCTGTTTTCCTAACCCGCTGACAGCCACCTCTCCTGGGCACCCACTGCCAAGCAGGCGCTAGGAGAACACATTTGTCCCTAGTGCCTCCTTCCAGCTGACCCCTCATTTAAATATTCAATCATGTGCCCAGGACAGGAGCTGGGTGCGCGTTAGGAAAGCAGGCACTCAACACAGAGCACCTGTTTTCTGCGCTGATTTATTGGATCAGCCTGTTAGTGTGGTCACCAGTGGCAAAGGTGGGGCGGGGGGAGGGGAGCCTGGGAAGCCAGCCCAGTAATTAACAACCTGGCCAGGAAGCTGACACACCCAGTAGTGGCAGAAGCAATGGGGCTGACAGGCATTCACCTCGGGTCTCTTCAACCTTGGCCATTGTACCTTACAGCTTTCTCAACTGTGCCAGGAAATTGCACAAAAATCAAGGTCATGTGGCGATCCTATCTCAGAGTAAACAGCCCCAATACACTCTGCTCTGCTTCCTCTGGGTAGCCAGAAATGATCTGTGCTCTGCTCCATTTCTGCAACAGAGTTGATTTACACTGCTAGCTCTGCACCATTTCTTTAGGAGAGCCAGAAGATAACAGACATGAAAAGGGGTTGAATTAGCACACGTTTGAAACTTGTGAGCTGCAGTTACAAGTCCCGGTTGAATCCTTTATGACTGGCACTACTGCTCATAAGTTCTCGCTTGCGCTAATTCACACGCATTTTGTGTCTGTTCTATGTTCTGCAATTTCTGCTTCCTGACAGCGCTTCCCTTTCCTTCCGTGGAGGAGAGGAAACTGCATTAGTTAGCAGAGAGTGTTGTTCTCTGCTCTCTCTACTCCCGTTCACCCTCTCCCCTCCTCTTCCCTGCAGGCTGCCTGAAGAGGAGGGGCTGGAGCAGAACACCCCTGCTACTCTGCCTCTTACGTCTTAAAAGAAGTGCTGGAACTACATTCCAGGCCATTCCCCTACAGATTAAGCCCTGTTCACAACACATGTACTTGTAGCTGCACAGAAAAGAGAACGTTGGGGGACGTCTTTTTTGAGGGGATGTTTGGAAAGTAGGGGGCCAATTTTCAGCTGTTATCTAGTTGAACAAGTTATCTGGATAAACTTAGCCGACTAACTTGGTCGAGATATTCAGTAAATGAAAGGCAGCTCCAATCCATACTGATTCATAAAAAGAGAAAAAAAAAAAAAGTCCAATGTGAGGGTAATGGCCACAACTCTATAGTCCAGTCCTTCTTAAGGATCAGCACCGCAAGGAATTTTGGTGAAGGGAGGCTACCCTCATTATACTATATATAAGGAGTCAAGACACAGAAGGGTTAGAGAGATTCTGGGGAGCAGGCAGGAACCACACTATGAGAACACCTGCTATGTTTAATGTCTCTGTGCTACCTCAACTTTAAAGTGATTTGCATAATTTTGCCTGTTTTTTTTGCTTTGCATTTTGCTTTCACTGTTGATTTCATCCAATTTGAATTGGTTACAGGTTTTAAAAAATTAATTGCACATAAGGAAACAGCCAGAGTCTGCCTCCTTATTCCTTCTGGCTGTTTCCCAAGCTGCTATTGCCCATGTTACCACAGGCTGGTACTGGAGTGGTAGGGACTACCACTGATGTGGTCTTGCTTAGAGGAGCATGTAAAGGTTGCCATCACTGGTTGGACTTATTCCTGAAGGTTTCGTCACATGGCTTTAATAAGTGAGCTTACTGCAATTCATCTGTTAGGGAGAGAGCAATTTATTTGTACTTTGAGTCTGTAGGGAATAAACACCAATGTGTGTGTGTGTGTTAGATATTTCATTTGAATGGAAATCTCAAACACATTATCATCATCACCATTACATCAACAATTCTGAAAAATCCCTACTACTGTGAATCTTGCTTTTTAAAGTGTAATAGGGATTTAATTTAATTTTCTAACATATGTTCAAACATTTGTGCATGTTATTTAAATCACTTTGCTTCCGTAAAAATCATAAATTAAAATTGTATATCATGAAATGACTCATACTCAAGTCTAAAAGAAAATAAATGTACTGCATTTATCTGGCAAATACTGGTCTCCTCTAATTCAGCACTATGGATGTGGAGAAATAGCAAATCACACCAATATCCAATCAGAGTCAAAGCCAGGAGTGTGCTGCAAACAGTTCAAAGGTCTGTAGAGCTTGAATAAGAGGCAGAAAGTAAAAATGAACAGGTAATATTCAGCAAAATTTAATAATTGATAATTGGATAGCTGTAAGTAATCTCTCTAATGTCCTCTGTGGACATTAGAGATACTACTTACAGCTATCAAATTGTCCTCCTCTAATTCAGGCATTCTCCTTACATTTCCAACATGGAAAATAACAGCATTGTACTACAGTCTCCTGTAATACATGGTGGTTAACAAAACAAATCAGACTCCACATTCCTTTTTTTTTTTTTTTTTAAATCCCTGCAAGTTTTTCTTCAGAATGGCGTTCAGCAATAACTTGGTATGCACGACTGGCATTCAGTTCCTGGGCCAGCTGCTATTGGCTGAACTGACTGGAGCTTGAGATGGTGCAGAAGCAGCATTCACAGACTTTGGAGAGGAAGGAATCTCAGCCATTGAGCAAACATGATACCTACCAGCTAGACTGGGGGGAGGGGCACGCAAGAAAAACTTGGTGCCTTGCCTGCTTATTTTCTTTCCTTGAGTCCTACCAGACCAGTCCAGCTCGGATTGGTTTTACTCCCTGCAGCTCTCAGGACCTAAGCAAGACTGACAGATTCCCATGGCGTAGCTTTTTCTGTGCTCAGCAGCAGCTGCCATGAGGCCTCCCAGAGGTAAATGCGCCATAACTTTTGTCCCTTGCTGGAGGAGAACACCAAGGCCACCTGCCTTTCACCATTCAAAATGCTGCCCAGAAAGTTGAACCAGTGCTGGGAGCTCAAAAAGAGTTGTTTTTTGTTTTTTTTAAACTTTACTATAAAGGCTCAAGACCCTCACTGGCCAGCCTCAAACCAAAGGCAGCAAAGCAAGTAATGCTAACCTCACTGCTCTGGTCTCAAAGCGATTGATAGGCCAAGAGGCTTCTTCTGCTGACCAAGTGCCCTGGGCAGACTGTCGCTGGCATATCGCTCCTCATCCAGAAAGACTGGAATTGGTAGTAAGAATTACCTAATCCGGAACCTCTAGATCGACCCCACGAACTAGACCGGATGTTAGCAGCCACCAAGACAGACTGTCCTGTGCATAACCCTTGAGCGGTACGGGCATATGACATTCCACTGTGCCAACAGAGTTCTCTGTAGCGGTCTCATATGCGCAAAGGCCCATGATACCAACTCCAGTGTTGAAGCCAGCGAGCCCAGCACCTGCAAAAAATCCCAGCCTCTGGGGACTTCCAAAGTCAACACGTGCTGGATTTGCCTCTGTAACCTGCACACTTTCTCCTCCATCAGAAACACCTTGCCTTTCAGCGTGTCGATCTGAGCCCCCAAATAGTCGAGAGTCTGAGACGGAATCAGGTGGCTCGTTGCCAAATTCACCACCTAGCCTAGAATGCGACAACCGTCCTCAGACTCTGCCCTGATGAGCCAGTTGTCCAGATAAGGATGCAGCAGCACTCCCTCGCGCCATAATGCCGCCACAACCACCACTATTACCTCGGTGAAGGTGCATGGCGCTGTGGCTAGCCCAAAAGGGAGAGCCTGAAACTGGAAATGCTGACCCAGTACCATAAACCTCTGGTGATCCCGGCGAATGAGGATATGTAAGTACGCTTCTGTCAGGTCCAAAGAAGCCAGGAACTCTTCCTTGCGCACCACTGCGATTACTGACCGCAAGGTCTCCATCCGGAACCTTTAGCGCCACATTTACCCGTTTCAAGTCCAGAATCGGACGGAAAGTACCTTCTTTCTTTGGAACTACAAAGTAAATGGAATACTGACCTTTGTCCGTTCGCCCTGAGGAACTGGAATCATTGCCCCTAATTTCCGTAACCTGTCTAATGTCTCCCAACCGCCCAACACTTTTCCAATGACCCACAGGGGGAGACTAGAAACAGATCGCGAACAGGCAAAGCAAATTCTAATGCATAACCATTTCTTATTACACTGAGGACCCACTGATCCGGAGTGATCTTGGCCCACTCCCTATACAATCGAGCTAGATGACCCCCTATACAGGGAACAGCGGAGTGGACTGGCCTCGCCTCATTGTGAGGATTTGGCCCCTGTAGCCCCACTTCCTGTGGAAGCTCTGAATGGCCTTCGACCACCTCGAAAGGACTGCCCCCAGGACTAACCTAGAGGAGTGAATTGCTTCTGCGAAGTTGGGGCACCTCTCGCATGACACGACCTCCTGACATCACAAAACCGCAGAGACTGAAAAGTCCACTTGCCCTTAGGCTTGTCCTCCAGCAACTCTGTCCCAGATTTTTCATCAAGTGCTCCAGATCCTCTCCAAACAAAAAGGCATCACTTAAAAGGCAATGAAACCAACTGGGACTTAGACAACTCATTCACCAACCAGTTACGCAGCCACAATAACCACCTGGCTGACACAGCGGATCCCATAATACGAGACAAAGCTCTCACAAAGTCATATAAGGCATCCGCCACATACGCAACAGACACCTCCAAGCATTCAGCTTTAGCCACCTCATCACTAGATTTCGCCTGCCCATCCTGAAGCTGTTGTACCCAGCGTGGGCACACTCGTTGCATGAAGCTGGAGCAGATGGCCCCTGAGTCTGTGGACAGCTAACACCTCAAAAATCCTCGAGGTGAATCGCCAACTTCCAATCCTGAACATCCTTCAAAGCCGCAGAACCCGCAACAGGGATAATCTTCTTTGTGACAGTCGACACCGCAGCGTCCACTTTTGGAAGGGAAAAAAGCTCCAATGTCTGGTCAGGCAAAGAGTAAAGCTTTGCAATTGCCCTTCTCACTCTCAAGCTAGAATCGGGAGCTCTCCACTCCCGATCCACCATCTTCTTCACAGACTTATGATAGGGAAAGGCTCTCTGGGGACCCCGAAGCCCATCCAGAACTGGATCCGCTACTTCTATGTCTGAGGCTTCCTGTGGGACTTTTAAGCCCAAGCTCCTCTAGAACCTGAGGAATCAAAGGGCCTAATTCCTCCTTCCAGAACAAGCGGAACACCTTGGGGGGTCATCCTCCTCCAAAATCGGAATATCCTCCACCATCATCTCCCAGAGCTGTGCCGGCTGCATCCGGAACAACCCTTGTCCAGCGACAATGCCACCCCCGGAGCCCCGGGGATCCCCTGTGACTCAATCAAGTTATCCGAGTCCTCACCAGCCTGAACAGGACAAAGCAAACGCTGCACCAAGGAAGGCCCCTTACCTCGGGACTGCTCAGGCCTAGAAGCCAAGCCCTGACCAACGGGAGGCCGAGATTGGCTCCCCAGCCCTGCCTGCTGAGCCAAATACGCTTCATGAAGCACGACAAAATTAGCCGAGAAAGAGCGAAGAGCCCTTGGAAACCGCATGGCCTTAGCACTAGAGGATCCAGATATAGGCAGATTTGAGCCAGCCTCCTCATCTGCCCCTCTACGGAGCTTGGATGGACCGGAGAAAGCCTTGGGGGAAAATCTCCCTCCTCCTCTGTCTGCGTGGTCAGAGCTGCCGGAGCACTCAAAATGGCCGCCGTTCCCCGGCACTCAGGAACAGCCACTGCGGGAGAGCCTGAACCCCGCTTCCTCCGTTTTGTGGCTGCCAGGGGTTCCGAAAGACCCTCTCTCCCATACACATGCCGCACAGAGCCCTAAGCGGCTTAGACATGCCAACATCGTGCCACACATGTGACAGATGGAGCCGTGTACCATAGTCTACTTGGTAGGAATCTCTCCCCCCTGCCGAGCACAAAGTGCCATAACGATCAGGAGAGGCAAAAGAAGTCCTTCACCCGCTCTGACAATGGCCGGAGGGAGACAGCTGTCCACCTGAGACCTGAAGCCTTACCTGAAAACTTAGTCTCACTTACTGCTCCTTTTTTTTTTTTGTTTGTTTTTGTTTTAAACAACTTTAAACAAATCTGGCAAACCTCTCCTCAGAATGGAAAACAGAGCTGTCCAGCTCGAGATTAACCAAATTCAAAAAGGAGAGAGGAAAGCTGTAACAAAAAAAATAGCCAGAATTTAAAAAGGGGAGGCAAGAGGAGCAACAAAGCACCAGCTGTTCTGAGCCCACAGCTGCCTAAACAGCCTCATGAAGGGGAGGGATCTGGACTAGCAGATTTACATCCCATGGAACAATGAAGAGAGCATACAAAAAGGTCCCCAACCTCCAGCTCATCCACCTCGGCCAAACAGGGAAGGATCCACTAGGACCCAAAAACCCCTGGGAGGAAGGCTCACAAAAATAAAGAACTCTCCAGACTGCAGAACTGCAGACTTTTGCACCAACCACCATCTGCTGGAGGCAGAGAAATACTGAGGAACTGCAGGTGGCACCAGGGATTATCAAGCAGTGTCACTGAAGCTTTCTCTGTCTCCATCTGCTGGCAAAGATGCATAAACCCAGGAGTCTGGACTGAACCGGGTATGTATAGGGAACTCATGTACCTCTTCTTTTTGATTGTTGCCAGTGTTTCATGAAAAAACAAGCGCTATTTTCCAAAAAAACAAGTTCAAGCACATGTCTGAGCCCACACACTCATCTCATTCCCCCCCAGCACATGTCTGGCCCCCACACTCATGTACTTCTTCTTTTTGATTGTTGCCAGTTAAGTGCTTCACTCCCTTCAGGGTTCAAGCCTGCCGTGCTGCATAACACCTTCCATGATCACCAGACACTGGTGCTTGCAGTCAGTACTCCTCATGGCCAGGCTTCATCGGCAGCAGCAGCCAATGACAGGGACAGCTGAGCTCAAGTCCCACCCACCAAGCCCCAAAAAAACTGCGATTGACAGCAAAAATTGCCCAATAATAAGCAACCCACAAACTGAAAAAAAAAAAAAGTGAATTGCTAGAAAAAAAAAAAGCCCAAACTCATGTCAGAGTTGACCAGGCTTGTGCGACTCACCTGCACACTGCAGGCGACACACTAACATGTCACGACACAGTTTGGAAAACTCTGCCTTAGAGCCTCTTCTGAGCACAGAACCAAAAAGATCCCAAGATGGTGCCAGTACATTTGGCCATTGTGTGTTTTATTGAAAAAAAGGGTTTCTCCACATAAAAGAAGTACCATGCTTAGGACCCTGGTCAGGCTAAACTGGCTTCTTAAGAACTTGGAGACTGAGTCCAAGAGCTACACTGACAAAGTAATGTCTGGCCTGTTAGGAGCTAAGAAAGTATCTAAACACAGCCTGGTACCTCATCTGGAAACAAAGGCCACTGATGTATTATTTCTGATCTAGATTTAGGCTTGTATGTCAGCATACTAAGGATTACTGAGGCTGCCCTAACAGTAGAGACTTGAGTGACCAACTACCTAGTTTTCATGCCCTAAATGAAAATTGGTTCTTACCTGCTAATTTTCGTTCCTGTAATACCACAGATCAGTCCAGACAAGTGGGTTATGTATCCCTATTAGCAGATGGAGTCAGAGAACAAAAACTTTGGGCACTGCTACATAACAGAGAGTGCCACCTGCAGTCCCTCAGTATTGGCCTGTCCCCAAGCTCACACACAAAAATGAACTATCCTAAACTAACGGGTAAAGGGGGTTGGAACCAACATAACTGCTAACTCCTTGCCCGAAACGAAGTAATCAAACGTCAACAGACTTACTCGGCACTGGCTTCAACCGGAGCAGCTGCAATAGTCTTCTAAGAAAAATATTTTCAGACAAGTCCTTCCTCTCAAGGCAGTCTTTCTGAATCTGAAAAGGGGGTGGGGGCCTCTGGACTGATCTGTGGTATTACAGGAACTAAAATTAGCAGGTAAGAACCAATTTTCATTTTCTGAACATACCCAGATAAGTCTAGACCAGTGGGATGTACCCAAGCCACACTTTCCTCGGCGGGAACCCAAAAGACCCGCACGCAAAACGCTCTCCCCGAAGGACGATTCATCATTCGCCCGAACATCCAAGCGATAATGCTTGGTGAAAGTGTGAAGGGAAGACCAAACCGCCGCTCTGCAAATCTCCTGAGGCGACAGAAGTTGACACTCAGCCCAGGAGGTAGCCTGGGCCCTAGTGGAATGAGCTCTCAGACCCACGGGCACCGAATGCCCTCTGGCAACATAGGTGGAAGATACAGCCTCCTTAATCCAGTAAGAAATTGTCGCTTTGGAAGCCTTATCACCTTTCTTAGGACCCCCGATCAAGACAAACAGATGATCTGACCGCCGGAAATCATTGATCACCTCCAAATAGCGCCACAGGACACGACAGACATCCAATAGATGAAGATCCCTTCCCTGCGAGGATTCACGAGCCCAGTGCGGAAAACAAGGAAGCTCCACCTCCTGATTAACATGAAAGGCAGACACCACCTTGGGAACAAAGGAAGGCACCGTGCGGATCGAGACTCTATCATCGTAAATCCGAAGGAAAGGCTCCCTACACGACAAAGCCTGCAACTCTGAAATCAGTCGTGCAGAACAAACGGCAATCAGGAACGCTGTCTTCAAGGTCAAGTCCTTAAGCAGAGCCCTGCGCAAAGGCTCAAAAGGAGCTTCACAAAGCACCCGATTTAAGCTCCAACTCGGACAAATTTGACAGAGAGGAGGTCGCAAATGCTTGACCCCTTTTAAAAAACACACAATATCCAGGTTCACTGCTAGCGATCGACCGCAGAGCCTACCCCATAAGGCACCTAACACCGTGACCTGCACCCGAAGAGAATTGTAGGCCAAACCCTTAGGAAGTGGTAAAGTCTAAAACTGTGAACGACTTCAAAGGGGCGTGGGATAAACACTGTGGATCCATCAAGTCTAGAGGGCGTGAATAAAGAGGAGGCAGCAAAACACTGCACGGAGCGGCAGTAGCCACAGAGGCATTCAAACACTGCACGGAGCGGCAGTAGCCACAGAGGCATTCACGGAGCGGGATGCCAGTGGCCAGTAGTTGGTGTTCCACCTTCACGGAGCGGAAGGATGGAGGGCTGCTATCTCAAAAAAAAACAAAAACAAAAAACAAAAAAACAAACAAAATAAAAACAGGGGTGGGTAAGAGTATGGGGTAAGGGTGTGGCCTGCTTGTTACAGCGGTTGCTACCCCTAATTGCGCTGGACATTCACTTGGATGCAGATACGGCGCTGCTCTCTAAATTGGTGGTGGAGTGGAGGGGAATTAGGGCTGGAGGGTACTGGAAGCCAATAGTAACAGGTGGGAGAGAAAAAAAGGGGAAAAAAATGGATAAAGTGCGTAGCTTGCTGGGCAGACTAGATGGGCCGTTTGGTCTTCTTCTGCCGTCATTTCTATGTTTCTATGTTAGCCAAACCCTGCTGTAGAAACTCCAGTGCCTGTGGAATCTCTGTCAAAGGATCAAGGGAGCGCTCACAACACCATGCTTCAAAAATTTTCCAAACCCTGACATAAGCCATAGAAGTAGACGGTTGGCACGCCTGAAGAAGAGTGGCAATAACCGGCTCTGAATAACCCCTCACGAGCAATCATCGCCTCTCAAAAGCCAAGCCGCAAGAGAGAAGTGATCCTCCTGATCTGAAAATATGGGACCTTGGCGAAGCAGCTGTGGAAGATGAGCCAGCTGAAGCGGACCTTCTAACGCTAACCTCACCAAGTCCGCAAACCACGGATGACGTGGCCACTCCAGCGCTACCCGCACCATGTGGCCGGGATGGTGCTCTATGAGGCGCAGAAGTCGCCTGATGAGAGGCCAGGGAGGAAAGGCATAAAGCAGGATCCTGGTGGGCCAAGGGCACACCAAGGCATCTAACCCCACCGAGCCCAAGTCTCGCCAATGACTGAAGAAGCGCAACGTCTTGGCATTCGCCCGAGTTGCCATGAGCTCCAACTGAGGTTTGCCCCACCTGGTGCAAATAAGGTTCCAAGCTTTGGGGGCCAGCTCCCACTCCCCCGGGTCAAGGTGCTGCCTGCTAAGAAAATCTGCTTGCAAGTTGTCTACTCCCGCGACATGCAATGTGACAATGCCCTTGAGATGGCGTTCTGCCCATGCAAACAGAAACCTTGCTTTCAGCGCCACCGCCCAACTCTTTGTCCCACCCTGGTGGTTGATGTAGGCCACACCTTTGTCGCGTTGTCTGAGAATATCCGAACCATGGAACTCCTGATGATGGGAAGAAACGCCCGGAGCGCCCACCCAACGGCCCTAGCCTTGAGATGATTGATGGACCAGGAACTCTCTGTTGTCGACCAAAGGCCTTGTGCTGATTTGTTCTGGCAAACTGCTCCCCAACCGGAGAGGCTGGCATCCGTGGAGATCACTATCCAATTCAGCGGGTCCAATTCCAACCCCCCATGTGAGGTGGCTGCTTACAAGCCACCACAACAGACTGACTCTGGAATTGGGAAGCAGAGGCAATGGTACATGGAACTGTTCCGAACCCAGACTCCACCTCGACAACAGTGCACGCTGCAACGGCCGCAAATGAGCAAATGCCCACGGAACCAAATCCAAGGTGGAGGTCATGGATCCCAAGACTTGTAAGTGATGCCAAATCGTCGGAGTCTTCCGAAGAAGAGCCTTGACTTGACCTTGCAACTTCGTTATACGGTCCGATGCCAGTGACACCTTGCCGTGGAAGGAACTGAAGAGCGCCCCCAAGTAAACCAGAGACTGTGAGGGCTCCAAGTGACTTTTCTGAACATTGATGACCCAGCCGAGCGATGCCAAGGTAAGGAGAACCCTCCGCACCGATCGAACACAGTCCTCTTGTGACTTTGCTCGAATCAGCCAGTCATCTAGATACGGGTGCACCAGGATGCCTTCCTTGTGCAGAAAGGCCGCCACGACCACCATGACCTTGGTGAAAGTCCGTGGAGCTGTCACCAGGCCGAACGGCAAGGCCTGAAACTGGAAATGCTGACCCAGGACTTTGAAACAGAGGAAGCGCTAATGATCCTGACGAATCGGGATGTGAAGATGTGCCTCAGTGAGGTCTAGGGACGCCATAAACTCTCCCTTGCGCACTGCGGCTATCGCCGTCCGCAAGGTCTCCATGCGAAAACAGGGAACCCGCGAAAACGGGGAACCCGCAAACACCGGTTCACCTTCTGCAAATCCAGGATGGGGCGAAAGGTTCCCTCTTTCTTGGGAACCACAAAGTATACCGAATACCGTCCCCGGTCCTGTTCCGCCAGGGGAACTGGAACAATGGCCTGGAGGTCGAGAAGCCGTTGTAGGGTCCCCTATACTGCCTCGTGCTTGGCCCGCAAAGCTACGCGAGACTCCACAAAGGCCTCCCGCACGGGGCGGAAAAATTTGAGAGCGTAACCGGCATGCACCACATCCAACACCCATAGGTCCGCGGTAATCTTCTCCTACTCCACGTAGAAGCTCGACAATCTGCCTCCAACAGCTTGTACAGCGGAATGGGTGCCCCTGGCTTCATTGGGCGGGTTTTCCACGACCAGCACCCTGGCCCGTGGAATCTCTGCCAGGGCGCCATCCTCCATGAAAGGACTGCTGCCACCCCGAAACCAGCCTGGTCCCTGAAGGGGCAGACGACCTCCCCGGTCGGAATCTACGCAAATCCCGAAAACGAGCTTGAGGGGGAAAAACTTTCCCGGAAGATCTCTTATCCTCCGGAAGCCGGTGACCTTTGGATCCCCCAAGCAACTTCACCAATTGTTCCAGGTCTTCCCCAAAGAGAAGCTTGCCCTTGAAGGGGAGATTACACAGCTGCGATTTAGAGGATAAATCCGCCGACCAATGCCTCAACCAGAGCAACCTGCGTGCCGAGACCGCAGATACCATGCTATGCACCGAAGTGCGAACCAAATCATATAAAGCGTCTGCGACGTACGCCACACCAGCCTCCAATCGGGCGGCCTGCAACGGCCCACTCCCTGTAGCATTCTGCGCCGCTGACGCCTCCTGTACCCAACACAGGCAGGATCTCTGCATAAGACTGGCACACACAGCCGCTCACAGACTCAAGGCGGAGACTGCAAAGACCCGTTTAAGCTGAATTTCCAGCTTGCGGTCCTGAATATCCTTCAATGCCACTGCCCCGGCCACAGGAATACTGGTCTTCTTCGTGACGGTCGACACAGCTGCGTCCACCTTAGGCACCTTCAGAAGATCCAAAACATCCTGTGAGAGAGGATAAATCTTTGCCATTGCTCTGCCAACCATCAAGCCCACGTCTGGTGTTTCCCACTCTCGGATAACCAGCTTGTGCATCTTCTTAGGTAGTGGAAAAAAGGTCATCGGCCCCCGTATCCCATTCAGGACCGGATTAACCCCTTCGCTGGCTGATTCCTCCTGGGCCACCTTGACCCCTAGCACTTCCAAAACCTGGGGAATAAGCGGCTTAAGTTCTTCTCGCTTAAACAAGCGAACCACGGAGGGGTCATCCCCCTCCGAGGAGGTTAGCTCGTCTGGATTCTGGTCATCCTGGGTCCCATCATCTGCATCCAGGGGAACTACAGTGTCAGGATCCAAAGGAAGTGCCGTGGAGGCCCCCCCGCGTAACGGACGTCCCCAATGACGGCTGTGCATCCGCAAGCCCCTGGGACGCTCACTTGGGCAAAGGTTCTGCAGATAAATCGGGTCGCGCTGCTCTCTTCAGCGCCACTGCTTCCTAGCCAGGAAAGCCTGGTGCAGCAGCAGCACAAACTCCGCACTAAACTCCTCTGGGTCCATTCCACCCTCAGCCGAGAGATCCAGGAGTCCAGAGTCCACCCCCAATGAACAATCCTGCCCCACGGGGTAAAGAATAGGGGGGGGCTTCCTCATCCCTCAGCACCTGACGCGGATCATCTCCCCCCCCCCCAGGGAGGAGCAGCGCTCGAGGACCTGAAGCCATGCCTCCCAGCTCTGTCCCCTGAAGAAGGCCCCTCCTGCCCAGTAGAACAGGCAGAGCAGAGAAACTGACCATCCAGCGGGGGTCCCGTCGTGCAGCAGGCTGCCATCTTGTTTCGAGGAGGCATACCCCGATCCGTGGCGCCACGTGGTCGCTGATAAAAAATTTAAATTCTGGCAAAAAATGCTCTTCACGGGCAGAGGAGCTAAAAATAACCACCCGCCTGCAAAAATGAGGTCCCGACGCCCAGCGGAGCAGGAGAGAAAACGCGCCGATCCCCGAAGAAAAAAAAAACGCGCAAAAACTCCCCCTTCCCTCAACTTACCCAGAGCCCTGGGATGCTGACAAGGACCGCTGGGTTTCCGGTTCCCTTCCCAGCCTGGCTGCCGGCAACCACACGTCCTGGCTCTGCACAGACTCCACCTACCTGGAGGAAGGCCTCTCCTTTGAACTTTACTATTTTTTTTTTTTTTTGTTTTTAAACCAAATTTTAATGCAATGGTCTAGGAGCCTTAGGGAGCCGAGGAAGAAGAGCCGCTGCAGTGGACGAGTGAACCAGGAGCCCCTGGTTGTCGAACCACTGGACCACTGCAGGCGAGACGCTGACAGGGGTGTCCAACCCCCTGGACGCCGGGCTTCGCAGAGGGATGGCCCACAAAGGTGCCTAACACCTCTGGAAGCAGAAGAACTGGCTAACTGAAACCAAAAACTGTCCCTAACTTATTTCCTTTTTGTCACTACTGAACTAGCTAACGCACAGACTGCAGGAATGCATCTCTACCATCTGCTGGAGTCAGAGAAATACTGAGGGTCTGCAGGTGGCACTCTAGTTATGTAGCAGTGCCTCAATGTTTTTGTTCTCCAACTCCATCTGCTGGTAGGGATACATAAACCGGAGTGATTGGTAACATTGTTACCAGAACCTCGGTATATAAAAAAAAAAAAGTTAAATAAATAAATAAATAAATGACCCACTGGTCTGAACTGGTCTGGGTATGTTCAGGAACAGGGTTTTTAGGACAACAAAACTTCAATGGTCTTATGGAGCCACAATTTAAACTTCTGGGTTCTACCTCTACCTTTTGACCATCAAGGTGGCATTTTAGTCACAATTTCTTGACAAGAAGGGTGAGCAAATTGAAAGGCTAATCCTATGTGATATTTTGGCAGATTTTTCAGGCTAAGACTATATTGAGAATTGTTCAGTTTTATTCCTAACACTATTTCTGCCTTCCACATTAATCAAGAGATTGAATTTGGATACCAAGTAAGCAGAACAAAAAAAACTCTAAAGAAGCAGGAGGAGCCATCCCAGGAACTGAAGAGATTATAACCTACAACAGGTACAGCCATCGATTCTATTGTCAGAGTTAATAGAGAAGACATTTTCCCTTTTTATGACCCTGCTCCTTTTATTTTGCAAGACAATCATAACTGTCACGAGCCATCATTTCTCCCCTATTTTTCATAAGTCTCCCACCTCATAGCCCTGGTGCACGGCCCCCTCATCTGGGGGCTGTGCACCAGGGCTACTGCCAGGACTCTGAAATCACAGTCCCTAAATCTGCCCACCACCACCTGATACAGGAATGAAACCCAGGCTCTGTGTATGGAAGTATGCAGCGTTGCCACTGAGCATCTAACAGAACATTCCTATTAATATCTGGCTCCAGCCCTTGGTTCTGCCATGGATTCTCTGTCTTTATCCCCAGTGTCTTGAATCTGCTCTCATCTTGGGTGTCACTTTATATGCCTATGCCTCAGCTCAGCTCTCAAGATAATCTCAGTGAAGACTCTTAATAACCGTAGGCCATGATTCTCAAGGTGACATCCAGTATATCACTTTAACCCCCTTCACTTTCTTTTTTGATTTATATTCTGCCTTGTGACACTTCAAAGAATATTACATTTAGGTATTATAAGCATTTCACTTTTACTCTGTATGTGACTTTGAGATTGTAACATCTCTCTTTGTGCCTCAACTCAGCTCCCAGGATGACCTAATGCTCTGTCCTCTGGCTTCCACTCACCTGCCCATCAAAGGCAGCCACACTGGCAGTATTGACGACGACACCTCTGTGTCCGTCCTGGTCTGGCTCGTTCTTCCCCATTTCGCCAACTGCCAGGCGGATCACGTTAAATGTGCCGGCGACATTCACCTGCAAGAACCATTGAAATATACCAAATCAGTAAAGTGCAGGTAATGCAAGGTGGCAAATATTCCACCACCTCTGAGTGACACTACTTACATTCAGCACCCTCTGGAAGTCCTCCAGTTTGTGGGGAAGGCTATTCTTAGCATTGTAAGTTTTCCCTGCTACTGCAATCCCTGCACAATTCACAGCCACGTCCAAGCGCCCAAACGAGTCCCTGGCCAAGGCCAGAGCATTCTTTACATCATCCTCGGAAATCACCTACACCAGGGAAGAGAACGCAGAGCACCTTAGTGGTCAGCAGGTGCCCATGCTATAAGTGAAAATGAGGATGCAGAAATCCTTGGGGCATTAACAGCTGATATTAACTTTCCTTTTAACATACAGTAGGAATTCAGTTAATGAGACAATTTACAGAGATCGCAGATTGGTCAGATGAAGATTGAGTGTTTGTGCGTGTGTATACTTGTCCATCTCCTATTAACGGAAAGAAAGTTAATACAATCGGAGATCATGAGATAAGACTCAGGAGTAACAGGAAATATTTCTGCACAAAACGGGATGTTTGGAACAGCCTCCCAGGCAGTAACAGAATTCAAGTAAATATATTAGGAAAGACTGAGGGCTTCTATTACCTTTTATTCCAAATATAAGCAATGTAAAGTTTGAACTAGGTTTAGAAAGGAGAAATGAGTTCGGATCTGATAATTTCCTTTCCATGAGTCCAGACACATGGGTTATGGCTCCCAACCAACAGCTGAAGACAAAGACTTACAAGTTTGCCGACATCACCCCTTATAGGCTCCTATGCTGACCTTAGTCTGCCAGTATCTATGTAAAAGCTAAGATAAACACTTGTAATACATTAAACTTTCCCTCAACCTCCAAGCAAAAATTAGAGGGCTTGCAAGGGAGAAACAAACAGAAACAAGAAACTGAACAGACATAACCTGCCTTCCTTGATAAGGTTTATTACCTTAAAATCCAGCAAGGCGACTAGCATACAAAAGCAGTTATCTGCCTAGAACAGTCTGGCAATTAGGCGGAATAGAAATTATTGTAAATAAACATTCTGAAAATGAATCAGGAGAATACACTTGGCAGAATAGGGAGGGTCCTGGATTGGTCTGGCTGGACTCAAGGAAAGGAAATTATCAGGTAAGAACTAATTTCTCCTTCTTCTTCATCCAGCCAGACTAGGCCGAACACATGGGGTGGGACACTGCCAAGCCCGTTTTCAAGACTTCTGAAACAAAGGAAGCCTCTACCCTGGCTCTAAGGTTGAGGCAATAGCGTTTTGAATAAATATGCAAGAAAGACCAGTTGCCTTCTGCAAATCTCCAGTGGCAACACCAGGCAAAGTTCTGTCCACAAAGTCATCTCACCCTCGTAGAGTACACCCTCAGTTTATTGGAAAGTGGCAATTCTTTTGATATGTAAGCCTTCCCTATCACTTTCTTACTCCAACGAGCTATCAATGCCTTCAAAGCTGTTACAACCCTTCTAGAATCACTGAACTGAGCAAATGATACTCCAAAGTTATGAAACGGTTAGTTACCTTTAATTACAGCAGAAGAACTCTTAACATCTAAATGATGGAACTGAGCATACTCTGCTTCACTCAAGTCCCTTTGAAAGGAAAGCAGATATATTTTCTGGTTAAGATGAAAAAAAAATATGAAACCATCTTAGGAAGGAACAAAGGAACCATGAGAATTCTACATTAGAGTACACATCTTAAGCGACACCTCTCTTAGAGGTTCAAATGGATGATCAGCCAAGTATGACAACATCAAATTCCGATTTCAGCGAGGTACTGATCCACTTACCGAAGACTGAATAAGCTTCACTTCTGAAGGAAACAAGACACAGTTGGATGAGACAAAGTTCGGCCCAAAAAACAGCCTCTGTAACAGAGAAAGGTCGCTACCTGAACCTTAGGAAGTTAAAGGCCAACCCTTATCCAACCCTCCTGCAGGAATTCTAAGATAACAGACACCAAATCTCCTCTAGCCAAGAATCTTCTAATCAAGCACTAATCCTCAAACAACTTCCAGACTCTCATATATGCCAAGGATGTGAAAACTTTCTTGAACCACAAAAAGAAGTTTACAATCTTCTGAGACTATCCCTTTTCTCAGAGCTGGTGAAAGCATATTTGATGCCCTAGGGCCTAGGCGAAACATTGGTCATTTACCCCTCCCCCCAACTTAAATACTAACAGCGGTGGCTCCAGCACAGAGCTTCCTTCTGTTAGCACCCTTCTAGACAACACAGACAGGATTTTGGAAGCACCAGTCCTGCCTTTTCTGACAGATAAACCCTCTAAAAAGCCAAGCTGAAAGACAAAACAGAGAAGGAGCCTCATGAACCAATGGCCCCTGTCCTAAGGCAACAATAGTGGATCCCATCCAGCATCCTCACTAGATGTGCATACTAGGAACACCTTGGCCAATATCATTAGCCCCTGATGCCCAAAAATATTCTGCAAGATTCTGCCCACCAGAGGCCACAAAGGGATCCCTGAACCGGCCAATCTTGTATCAGGATATCCAAACTGGATAAACCTCTTATCTTTCTTTGAGTGAAAAATGTTCACATTTATGTTTCTGCTGATCGCAAACAAGCCCATCACTGGTTCTCCCCATCTGGACACAATCTGGGAGAACACCTCCTGGGACAGACTCTATCCTCCAAAGTTCAACCTGTTGTAGCTGAGGAACTCCACTTGAACATTCTCTACTCCCGCTATAAGAGCAGCAGAGAGCCCTCTTACATGCTTTTCTGCTCAGACTAAGCGCAAACATACCTCTCCCACCACAAGCAGACACTTGATCCCGCCTCAGAGAATCACATATGTCACTACCGTAGCACTGGCTGACAAGATCCTAACTGCCTAACCCTGAAAAATAGAAGCAAAAGAAAAGGAATGCCTTCCCTATCGCTCTATTTTCCAATCTACTTATTGACCAATTAGCTTCTGCTGAATTCCAAGTGCCTTGAGCCACTATACAATGAACACCCCCAGCCTCAGAGACTGGCATCCGAGGTCACCATTATTCAAACAAAAGATTCAAGATCTACTCTCATTGTCATGTTCTTACGTACTAGCTACCAAAGCAACACTCTCTCTGGCTTATATCATAAGAGGGAGTTTCATGAAATGCACCTGGGATTGAGGAGACCACTTTTAGAACAATCCCCTCTGCAAAGGTTTAATGTGTGCCCTTGCCCAAGGCACTAAATCCAAGGCAGCCATCATGGAAATGACTATCTGAAAATAAATACACATCGTGGATCTCTGAATCCTCAGTAAACCACGCATTTTGGTTCTGCAACTTTCGGATCTTTATGTCAGTCAACTAGACCTGACCTTCCTTGGTGTCAAACTGTACTGCCAGGTACTCCAGGGATCAAGAGAAGCAAGATGCTCTTGTCAAAATTGGAAACCAAGCCCAGATCCTGCAATAACTGCATCGCTCTGGCCATCGTTGGTTCACTTTCTTGAGCCAACTTCGATCAGATCCATCAATCGTCCAGACAAGGATACACTAATATACCTTCTCTGCGCAGGGCCACAACTACAACCATCACTTTGGAAAAAAGACCTTGAGCCACGGCCAACCAAATGATGAAGAGCCTGACACTGAAGGCACTTCCCCTCCTCCCCTCCCCAGAAATCACTTTAAAGCAAAGATATTTCTAATGCCCTTCTTTCTTCAGAATATGCAGATATGCCTCCATCAGATCTAACGACATTAAGAATTCTCCTTGTTGAGCTGCCACTGTACCCGACTTCAGAGTCTCCATCCTGAAGTGCAACACTTTCAGAACCTTATTGAACTGCTTTAGGTTCAGAACAGAGGGAAAGTTACCCCCCTTCTTTGTTACCACAAAGTAAACTGAGTACTGACCTGACCCCACTGAGAGCATGGGAACAGAACCACCGCCCCGTAATGCAGTAGTCACAAAAATGTCATCCTTCTGGCTTCCCCTAATAAACAGATCGACAAGAGGAAACCATAAAGCATCTGAAAAAAGGCTGGGAAAACTCCAGAATGTAGCTGTCCCAAATGACTCCTTAAAAACTACCGATCCAAAGTAACGTGGACACACTTCTGATAAAAGACTAACAACTACCCCCGAGAGTGAAAGGTTTGAGAACTTCCATACTCCATCCTTACCTCCCCTTCTTGGATTTCCAAAAGGACTAGAATCTGGTAAAGGGTCTAAACCGCTGGATATGCACTAACCTCACCAGCTCCAAGCTGGAGCTGGTCACGATGCCGTTAGGCTTGTCTTTGAGCAATCTGGGGGTTTTCAATTCCCCCATGCTTTCACCCAGAAACTCCACCCAGAGCCACGGACAAGACTGCTGCAACATCTGAGACTACTAGAACCAGTGTAGGAGGTCCCCGCTCTGAGCTACTCCCTTCCTGCAGTCCCAGAATGCTCACTGATCTCGCTGCAGCAGCAAACATGCCAACAGGAATGACCTGCAGACGACCCCAATGATGTGGGCTGCTCAGGGTAGACAATTCCACATGCTGCCTTCTCTCCCTCTCCTCCTCACAAGATTTAGAGGCTTCCCCCTCCCAATGCCTGACAGTACAATCCACACAAACTGCAAACTACTGAGTGCTTCCCATGCTCCTGAAGAGAAGCCATCACGCCTTCCCTTACCTCTCCTGCTTCAGCCCCCAGTTCCTCAGATGGCAAAACTATTCTTCTGCTTTCCACTTTCTCTTTCTTTTTTAAAGCTTTAACAAACAGAAACCAGGCACAGCCAGAGAACTCAGGGGAAGGGAGTAAAAATAGGGCAGGGAGCCATGTTGAGTCTTTTTTATCAAGGGGAGGAGAAACTGTGGAAGAGGAGAGAAAAAGCTTGGGGAGGGAGGGGGGGGGGAGAAGGGGTAATTCCAGTGACCATGGCCAGGAAAAAATCCTGGTCCACCCACTGTGCTCAACCAAGAAAGTGAGTACAAGATTTTCACCTCAAGAGCTGCAAGACAAATTTCTATCTTCTTCACCTGGACTCACCAGGCCTCAGCTCACATCATGGGAAGTTTGCCTGCCATCTGCTGGCGACAGAGAATACCTGCAGGCTGAGGGCAGCAAAACAGTCAGTTTCTGTTTCCATCTGCTGGTTGGGAGGCATAATCCATGCGTCTGGACTGGTAAGGCTGACTGAAGAGGAAATGCATGCTTCCTGGAATGGGCAAGGTTGAGCCTTAGAAAAGTGAGATACATCATCATAGACTGGAAAAGTGGAACTTTCTTCTCATTTCAATTGCAAGAAAAATGTAATAACACAAAACACTGAAAAATTAGACAATTTCAATTAAGACAGAAAAACCTTGATAATGTTGTTGGAAAAGCCATTCAAAATTAACATGCAGAAAATCAATTCACAATTTTACTCACTCTCAATCTGGTACAGATTTAGCAGGAAGACCCAAAAAAAGAAGTTATTAGAGCCCAGTAGAAGATTTTGGAAAGAAACATCTCTCTGGATATGGAAAGTACAAGCACATAAAATTCCGGTGGAAGTTCGAATGAGGGTTGTCACCTGGCTCCATGTCACAACAGATTAATCTAGGCCTAACTTTACCCTATTCCATGCAGGGACTTGTACTTCTGATGGTCCCATTGATTTATCTAAGCAAATCTGAGCTACAAATCCCTTCAGACCAGAGGGTAAAACCAGGGCTGGATTAGCCTGTTCCTTATGACATGAAGCCAGGTGGCAACCCTGGCTCCGATGCAGGAAATCCAATTCCGAATACCTCATAGAAGCTATACAGATCAGATAGTGGGATAAATAATGAACTTTCTTTCCTCTGTCTTTGATAAATTTGATAAGAATAGAGGCTCTTGTATATCTTTCTACTAGTAAAAAGTGTCTGGCGTTGCTCAGGCAGTCTGGTCTATAACCATCTGTGTGTGTGTGTTAGGGGTGGTGGGGCCTGTATGTGAGTATGTGCGAGCCTGTGCATGCTTTTACAAGCTTGTGCATACTTCTGCGTACTAACACGAGCTTGCATGCATGCTTGTGCAAGCTTGTCTATGCCTATGTCTGCCTGTGTCTATGTGTTTGAGCGTGAGACAGGGCTTCGCAGTCAGAGCATATTAGTGAACATTACCCAGTATTGCTTGGTTTGTCTGGTCGTGTGTGCATGCCTTTGGGTGCTTCTGTCTCTGTGTATGTGCCTGTGTGCGTTTGCAACAGTACTTTGCAGACAGAGCATAATGCCTTTGCACACTGCACCTTCCTAGGTTCTACCTGGTGGCCACACACATTCATGACAGTATGACTGACATCTTTTATACAGATTATGTCCAAAAATACAAACATTTTGGAAGGATAGTCTAAGGAAATTTAACAAGGTAACTGGGAATGCTTAATCCAGTTAGTGTTCTGCAATGGCTATATTGGAAATTAAAAGTGAATATTAATAGCCATTCAGGAAAACAAAGTTTGCGGAGTTTGCCTTGAAGACCGTGAGAAAATGTATTCTTCAACAGGTATGACAAAAAGTACCCAGCCAAAAAGTATCAGGAATGGGTAAACAAGGCTTACAGAACAAAAGATGGTGATGTTGATAGATCTATAGATATAAGGAGAGAAGAAACCATGTTGCATTCAGAGCCAAGAGTTTTATAAAAGAATCTTTAGCCAAAAGATTGAAAAATGTTATGATCATTTACCTTAGATGTATTTGTTCATATGTTAAAGAGGTGTATGAGGTTCAAAGCACCATCATTTATTTTATACAAGAAAAAGTTGTCAAAAATTTAAAAAAATAAGTAAGTCTTTGGCTAAGCTTCAGTGGGAAAACAGATTGACTCACCATCTATTTACTGGGCTTCAGTGAGTATCTTTATGATTGTCCTTATGCTTGTCATTGCAGAAGGGATAAAAGGTAAAGTTTGTCTATTTGCAGATGATACTATGATCTGCAAGAGTGGACTCGCTTGAAGGGGCAGAGAGAATGAAAAGTGATTTAAGAAAGCTTGAAGAGTGGTTGAAGATTTGGTAGAAGAAAATTATTCCTTACCTGCTAATTTTCGTTCCTGTAGTACCATGGATCAGTCCAGACAGTGGATTATGTCCCCCGTCCAGCAGATGGAGTCAGACAAAGCTTCGGAGGGTGCTGCCTTATAAACCAGTGCACCCTCTGACACTCTATACTGAAGAGAATATCAGAGCAGTAGACACAGAAGAGGATGGATCAAGGAAACCAAACATGTATAACTACGAATAGAGTATATGTAACAAAAACACAAACTGGTGCCAAATAGCAAACTTGCAAAAAGAACTATTGAACAGCCCCATAACTGAGAGGCTACCATAGGAGTAGGTGAAACAGAGGAGCGAAGTCAGAGGAAAGTCGAGCAGTAGACCCCCAAAAATCCCCACAATCCTTAGGGAGGGCGTCTGGACTGATCCATGGTACTACAAGAACGAAAATTAGCAGGTAAGGAATAATTTTCTTTTCCCTGTACGTACCAGGAGCAGTCCAGACGGTGAGCTGTACCAAAGCGTCCCTATGTAGGGTGGGCCCTTGATAGCCCTGCTCGAATGACTATCGCCAAAGTAGCCAAAAGTCGGTGACTGCAGATGCAAACGGTAGTGCCTAGCAAAGGTATGCAACGATTTCCAGGTCGCCGCTCAACAGATCTCCTGAGATGAGACGGACTGGTTCTCCGCCCAGGATGCAGCTTGAGACCGAAGAGAATGCGCCCTGATGCCCAAGGGGGGCTGTCGACCCACACGCTGTCACAATAGCCTCTTTCAGCCAGCGAGCAATCGTTGTCTTCGTAGCCTTGGAGCCTTTCTTTGGGCCAGACAAAAGAATAAACAAATGGTCCGACAGACTAAAATCATTAGTGACCTCCAGGTAACGAATCAGGGTGCGCTTGACATCAAGTTTACGGAGAAAGACGGAGTTCCACAGTCTGATTCAGATGAAATGCAAAAACCACCTTGGGCAGGAACGAGGGCACCATGTGCAAGGAGACACCAGAGTCCGTGAAACGGAGGTAAAGTTCCCTGCAGGACAGCGCCTAGAGTTCGGAAACCCGGCGGGCAGAACAAATGGCCACGAGGAAAAGAGTCTTGAGGGTGAGGTACTTGAGGGTAGCGGCACACATCGGCTCGAAGGGAGGGCTGCCCAAAATCCGGAGGACTAAGTTGAAGTTCCAGGAAGGACAAGGAGCCTGAACCGAGGGCCTCCAGGTGTTTCACTCCCTTGAGGAACCGGACGATATCAGGGTGAGAGGAAAGCGTGAGTCCCTCCTGGAGATGGACCAGGGATCCAAGGGCAGAAACCTGGACCCTCAGAGAGTTGTAAGCAAGGCCCTTCTCTAGACCTGCTTGGAGGAACGCGAGGATCTGAGGCACTGAAGCCGTCCGCGGTCGTGCTGCCTGGGAAGCGCACCAGGATTCGAAGACCTTCCAAACTCGTACATAAGCAATGGATGTTGAAGTCTTCTGAGCCTTGAGAAGAGTCGAGACTACGGCCTCCGGGTATCGCCTACGCCTCTCAAAAGCCGGGCCGCAAGACAAAAGCGATCTGCCTGGTTGAAAAATACTGGACCTTGATGCAGTAGGTGTGACAGGTGGCCCAGACAGAGAGGACCGTTTACTGCGAGGTTGATTAAGTCCGCGAACCAAGGGCGTCGGGGCCATTCCAGTGCTACCAGAATCACCAGACCTTGGTGGCCCTCTATTCTCTGGAGAACCTTGCCCACTAGGGGCCATGTGGGAACACGTAGAGGAGGAGGTGACGTGGCCATGGAAGGACTAGCGCATCCACACCTTCTGCGCTGTGCTCCCTTCTGCGACTGAAGAACCGTGGTGCCTTTGTATTGTGGAAGGTGGCCATGAGATCCAGACGAGGGGTCCCCCCAACGATGAATGAGAAGCTGCATTGCCTCCTCGGGATCTAAACGTTGTCGACTCAAGAAGTCTGCCTGAATGTTATCTACTCCCGCAATGTGAGAGGCCACCAGTCGAGAGAGGTGGACCTCCGCCCAAGCCATCAACTTGTCCGTTTCCAACGAGACATGACGACTTCTCGTGCCCCCCTGGTGGTTGATATACGCTATAGTGGTCGCGTTGTCTGAGAGAATCCTGACCGCCCGATGATGAATGAGGGGAAGGAAGTTTCTCAGTGCCAGACGAACTGCTCTTGTTTCCAAGCGATTGATTGGCCAAGCGGCTTGGGACTTCGTCCACTGCCCCAGAACTGAACTCGTCTGGCACACTGCCCTCCAGACGGATAGACTGGCATTCATGGTGACCACCACCCAGTCTGGAATTTCTAAGGGCATTCCCTGCGCCAAGTGGAGCGGGTCAAGCCACCAAAGCAGGCTGTCTCTGGCCTGCTGGGGGAGTGGGAGGATGGTCTGATACTCCTGCAACACCGCTTTCTGCTCTCTGCAGCGGACGCATATGCGCAAATGCCCAGGGTACTAGATCGATAGTGGATGCCATGGATCCCAGAACCTGTAGATAATCCCAGGCTGTGGGAGAGTAGAGGCAAGAGAAGCGCTGACTGGGCCCGATCTGGTTGCAGGAAGACTTTGCCCATCGCTGTATCGAACCGCGCTCCCAGAAAATCCAGAGACTGTGACAGAATAAGACTGCTCTTGGCAAAGTTGACAACCCAACCGAGGGATTATAGGAGATGTACAACTCTTTCGACCGCCCTATGACCCTGATTCAAGGTCTTTGCTTGGATGAGCCAGTCATCCAGATATGGGTGAACCAGAATTCCCTCTCATTGGAGAGCTGCCGAGACCACCACCACCACCACCACCATTACACCTTCATGAACGTACGGGGGGCGGTCGCCAGGCCAAAAGGTAGAGTTTGAAACTGAAAATGCTGACCTAGAATCTTGAAGCGAAGGAAATGCTGGTGCGCTTTGAGGATGGGAATGTGAAGATATGCCTCCATCAGATCCAGGGAGGCAAGGAATTCTCCCTGATGCACTGCAGCGATCACCAAGCGCAAAGTCTCCATCCTGAAATGAGGGACCTTGAGCGACTTGTTGACCACCTTGAGGTCCAAAATTGGGCGGAAGGATCCCTCCTTTTTGGGGACCACAAAGTAGACCGAATAATGGCCTGAGCCCACTTCCATGGGCGGTACTGGGAGGATTGCTCCGAGAGCTAGAAGTCTGTCGAGAGTCTGTCGTACAATGAGCTGCTTTTGGGGTGGTCCGCAGGGAGAGAGAAATCTGTCTCTTGGGGGGGGGGGGGGGGGGGGTCGAGCAAAATCCAATGTGTAGCGGTGCCTTAGAATGTCTAGGACCCACTGATCTGACGTGATCCGGACCCACTCCTCGTAGAAAAGAGAAATCCATCCCCCGATCCTGGGGGTCGGGGAGTGGGTCAGTCTGGCATCATTGCGAGGACTTGGAGGGAGCCCCTTGGGCCACCCCATCCCTTGCTGGTCTGCGGCCTCGAAAGGAATGGGACCAAGACTGAGATCGGGAAGAGGGTGTCCGGGGCAGTGTCTGTCTAGTGGTGTGGAAGCAGCATTGACCACGGAATCGGCTTCTGGAGGCATTGAACGATCTCGAAGCTCGCAGCCGATCTTCCGGAAGTCGATGTACTGTATTCTCTCTGAGGGACTTGATAATCTGATCCAAAATCATCCCTGGAAAGGAATTTCCCTTTAAACGGAAGAGATCCCAACTGCATCTTGGATGAGGAATCTGTCGACCAGTTGCAGAGCCAGAGGAGACGTCAGGCCGAGATTGCTGAGACCATTGATCTGGCTAGAACTCGGAGGAGGTCATACAGGGCATCTGCTCCATAGGCTATGACGGCCTCCAGACGGTCTGCCTGTCTTGCTTCCTCCGGCGGTAGCTCCTGTGAGATAAGGAGCTGCTGCACCCAGCGAAGTCCCGCTCTTTGCGCAAGTGATCTACATATGGTCGCCCGGACTCCCAGCGGGGAAACCTCAAACACCCTCTTGAGATAAACTTCTAGCTTCCTGTCCTGCAGATCCCACAGAGCTGTGCCTCCTGTCACCAGAATGGTCGTACGCTTTGTGACAGCCGAAACTGCAGAGTCGACCTTTAGGACCTTAAGTAGTTCTATGAAGTCCTCAGAGAGAGGGTATAGTTTGTCCATTGCCCTGCTGACCTTCAGTGAGGCTTCGGGCGAATCCCATTCCCTAGCCAACAATTGAAGGAAGGTAGGATGGGTAGGAAAGGCCCTGGTCGGAGGGTGGAGACCCGCCGGCACTGGGTCTCCCTTCTTCCCCGAAGGAGTGGGGCCAGGCGGATCCAGGGGGGCCTCAATGTCCAGTTCTTGCAGGATATGTGGAATAAGGGTGTCCAACTTGACTCTCTAAAAATCCGGAGCACCCTAGTGTCGTCCCCTTCCATCTGGGCAGCAAGCAGGGGATCATCCAGGTCAAGCAGGGGATCATCCAGTCCAGGCTCTGGCACCAAGTCTACCCCTCCCATAGGAGGGAGAGCCAAACACACCCGGGAGGACCCCTGAGGGGCCCCCGGTGCCCCCCCCAACTGGGGCCTCTATTCCCTGGGGGGCTCCCACGGGAGGAGGATCAGCTGCCCTGAGTATTTTGGGAGGCGGAGGCCCTGTTGCGGAATCCAGGGGCTGGGACATTCTGGCCAGATATGCATTGTGTATGAGGAGCACAAAGTCTGTGGAAAACGGAGGCGGGCCCGAGGAGGGCAAAGCAGGGGGATCCCCCAGGAGGTAAAAAGGTCCCCAGAGGCGGAACCAGTATTAAAACCGGTGGTAAAAGTGCAGAAATATCTTCCGAATCCTCTCCTGAGAGCGGCGGTGCAGCTGGCTCTGAATCCAAAATGGCCACCGTTCCCGCGCTAAGTGGAATCTGATCTGGCCTCCGCCTGTGCAGGCGCACTTGGACGCGCGAAACAGAACCACCTGTTGGCTGCGAGGTGCCCTCCCCACCAGGGAGGCACCTCGTGCAAATCCCCTCGCGGCAGAGCTGCGATCCCAGCTCCCCGCACGCTGCACATCTGAAAGCCCTCGGCATGGAAGGGGGGGGGGGGGAGCCGTGAAGAAAAAACAGGCAGTGCCGTGGGTAGCGGGAAAACGCCTCCGCTTACAAACTCACCGACCCAGGAGATGCGCGAGGGCCAACAGAGGAATGTTACCTCTCTGCGGTCAGTAGCCCCAAGGAATGCGCTTCTCAGGGCTGCGGGTCGGGACGCGGAAGAAGGGAGGGGGGGGGGGGGAGGTTGAAATCTCCAACATGCATCCCCAGTAGAGCTGCATTAGGGAATAAACCTAAAAGAACCAAATAAGCACACAAAAACTTACCCCATACAGTCAATTAGGGAAAGGAAAAAACAAACAGTGAGAAGGAACAGATCTGTCTGCAAGTTGAAGCAGTATAAGCTTTTTGTTGTTTTTTTTTTTTTTTAAATCTAAATAACTTGATCCATCTAACAAAGCTTAAAAGAAGAAAGGAAAGAAACAAGTACTCTAACCATATACTGGGGAATCCAAGGTTCCCCTGCTCCTATCTGCTGGAGTCAGAAAGATACTGAAGAGTGTCAGAGGGTGCACTGGTTTATAAGGCAGCACCCTCCGAAGCTTTGTCTGACTCCATCTGCTGGACGGGGGACATAACCCACCACCTGAACTGAGATTCAATGCCAAGAAGTGCAGAGTCATGCATCTGAGGTGCAGTAACCAAAAGAGCCGCATGCAATAGGGAGTGAATGACTGATGTGCATGGACCAGGAGAGGGTTCTTGGGGTGGTTAAGTGTCTGACGATCTGAAGGCAGCGAAGCAATGAGACAAGGTGATAACTAAAGCCAGAAGAATGCTGGGCTGCATAACCAGTAAGAAAAAAAAGAGGTGATAATGCCCTTGTATAAGCCCATGGTGAGGCTTTGCTTGGAATACTGTAGTCCGTTCTGGAGCCTGTATCTCAAGGTCAGAGACAGGATGGAGGCGGTCCAGAGAAGGGCGACCAAAATGGTGTGCGGTCTGTATCAGAAGACTTATGAAGAGACGCTGAAGGATCTGAATATGTATACCCTGGAAGAGAGGAGGTGCAGGGGAGATATGATGCAGACCTTCAGATACCTGCAAGGTTTGAATGATGCAAAACTTTGAACCATTTCCATTGGAAATGAAACTGTAAAATTAGGGGGTCACAAAATGAAACTCCAGGGGGACAACTCAGAACCAACATTAGGAAATATTTCTTCATGGAGATAGTAGTATATGCCTGGAATGCCCTTTGGGAAGAGGTGGTGAGGACAAAGCGTGCATGAGGATAACTTGCACGGAGTGGCAGTTACTATCCTTGACAGAAAGCAAGGGGATTACTACCTTTAACCAATTAGCCTTGATGCTTTTGATGCAACGGCAACATTGCTCTCCGCTTCGACGGTGGGTGGAAAAAAGGGGAATTGGATTCAGATGACAACAATGCTGGGCCCCGACTTTAGTCGGGGCCCAGCATTGTTTGAATTATCAAGAAGGCTGCTCACCCCAAAATGTTGCTAGCAGTAATTTTGTTATGGGTTTGACAGTTGTTTGATTTTGACTGTAAACATTACTACCCTTAAAGCTTGGGGATAAATAACCTGCACAGAGCAGCAGTTACTACTATGAGAAACTTACTGGGAAGACTGGATGAACAATTCGGTCTTTTTCTGCTGTCATTATGTTACTACCTGCATGCTGAAATAAATGCATTAGTGTGGATGGATGAGAAAATATCAATGTAAGGTGGGAATGGAGAATAAAAGAAAATGAGAAGTAAATACAAGCTTTGGAAATTTCAATATATTTTTTAAATTTTGTATAACATATGTTGGAAATTGTGACTAAAGCAATGTGATTACTTATTTAATCAAAGTTAATTCCTGTTTTGTTTTTTTGAGAACACTGAATTTTGATTCTACTAGATGTCATTTTTGTGAAAGCTTTGATCATCTAAAATATATATTAAAAAAAAAAAAAGTATTCAGGAAAGTATGGGATAAGCGTAGAAGATCAACTGCAAAAAGGCAAAGGGAAAAATGGAGATCAAGTGAGGTCCACGCTACTGCAACAGGAAACTGGACAGATTAGATGGATCTCATGGTCCTTATCTCCCCTCATATTCAAGGTTTCCATAGCCTTCTAGTTTCCAGCAGTGCCCTGAACCCAGGATGACATTTATATTGTTGGCTAAGTAGTCTGCTGTTAACCTATCTTCCAGAAGTTTGTCTAATTCATTTTTTATCTAGTTATTTATATTTATTAATCGCTTACAGATACCTAAGCAATTTACAAGTGACAGACATAGTTAAAACAAACCAAAACAAACTACAAAATTCATTATTTTATAGCAGATAAACCTTAATGTGAATCCCTGCTAATTATCAAGTTATAATCTTTGCTTTCCCATGTGACAAGTTCCACAGGTTGACTGTGTGTTGTGCGCAGCAGCATTTGATTTGGTTTTGTTTTAAGCTTGCTGCCCGATAATTTCAGCATGTGCACTTTGCTGGTTGCTGAAGCTTATCCGGTCTTCGTCAGTCTGTCTTTCTTCAGTCCAATGATTGGGAAATGGAGCTCCCTTTATTCCTACGTTGCTTGGAATAGAGCTGATCAGACCTGGAGTCTTCTGCCATTACTTACATCACCTGGAGCAAAGACACATCTCTCGCCCAGGTCTTTTGCCACACTGCTGCCCTCGGATGTGGGCAGGTCTAGGATAACTGCACTAGCTCCTTGCTGGATCAGGCGTTCCACAGTGGCCCGGCCCAGGCCAGAGGCACCTCCAGTAACAATACCAACCATACCCTGTGCAGCAGACAGAAAGAGAGAGAGAGACCATGATAAAGCTGAAGCATCACTGGCATAGAATAAAGTCCAAAGGCACAGACAGTGCAACGCACATAATGTCTCTCTAGGGCAATGGTGTTCCAACTAGACCTCAGCCTCCCCAAGCATACTTATACAGGATTATCCTTAATAAAGGTCAATAAAATATGCTTACATAAATTGGATTTAGGAACAATATTAACATATACATATATATAATCACATGCCTACTTATTACAGCTATCCTGAAAGCAAAGCCAACTTAGATGGGAATGTGAGGAGAGGGGTGGGAGGCCTGAGGATCAGTTTAAGCATCTAGATTTAAACCTAAACAACTTATCTCAGCTTTTTAGATCGGAGTTCAAGGGAGGTGTGACTGGCTCCTAGAGAGGTAGGAGGGTGTGCGTATGCTTATTAGTAGGAGCTATATGAACGAGCCTTTGATGCTTTGCCTGGGGTTGTTTGAAGGTTCAATTAGCGCTTACCTGCTAATTCTCAATCCTCAAGTCCTGACAGACCAGTCAGAGTGACAGATTCTTTGCTGATGTCACCTTCCTGTATAGGAACAGTGACATCAGAACAGTAATTAGTAGCCTTCTGTCAAAAATTCTCATTCCCCAGTGGCTTTTCTTTTTTTTTTCACTACATACCCCAAAAATTAATCTTACGGGTGCAGCAATGCTCTCCTGCCTTTTCAACTTATATAATGCTCCCTTCTTGAGCATAAACTTCTTTCCTTCCCAGGGTCTACTTTTGCTCCTTTATCTTTTCCTTTTCTTTCCATATTTATGCACTTTTCCTTTTCCTCTTGTATTTTTTTTTTTCAAAAAGAAAGAAAAAAAGAAAAATATCTACTTGGTGTGTGCCTCCCTGAACACTCTTTCAGAAGCCCAATGTTCTGTTGCTCCTGTGTTGGCGGAACGTCTGCCACTTCTGTTCTGATTCTCCAGTCCCTCCTCCCTCCCTTTAGTTGTGTCTGGATCTAGTTGTGTGGTATGTGGATCTAGTCAGGCTGATGGTAGCAGACCCCATCAACCTCAAGGAGATAACGAGCCATCTATAGCAGGGCCCAGTAGTCATGGAGGACCCAGAGGGGTTCTCATTTACACAGCGTGGTTACTGAGAGGGATAGGTCAACAAGAAGGGAATATTCAGCTCAAGTGATCGAGACGCTATTGAGGTCAAAGTAAATATCCATGTGCAAATCATACAGTAGGATTTGGAGACTCCTTGAAGGATGGTGTGCTTAAAGGAAATTAACACCCCAGAGGGTAGACATGGCCACAGTTTTGCTACGGCAGGAGCCTGTTCTTCACGAAGATCTGACTCGATTTTGTCTTACAATATGGCCCTTGAGAGGGCTCTGTTGCTGAAGAGTGGATACTCCATTGCTGTGATTGCCACCTTGCTCTGAGCGCGAAAGTTTGCCACTTCCTTAACTTATGTTCGGGTTTGGTAAGTGTATGAGGCTTGGTGTGAGGAGCAAGAGTTCATCCTCGTTCGGTTAAGATCCGACTCATTTTGGATTACTGGCAGGATGGGTTGATTAAGGGGTTGGCCCTTAATTCCTTGAAGGTACATGTGGCGGCTCTTGCCTGTTTCCGAGGTCAGGTGAATGGTGAACCCTTGTTGGCCCATTTGCATGTGGCCCAGTTCTTAAAAGGGGTGAAGCATCTTCATCCTCCTTTGCGGTTACCAGTGCCCTTGTGGAGTCTTAATCTGGTTTGGGATTTTTTGGTGGGTCCCAACTTTTGACCACTGCATAGCCTCTCCTTGAGGTTATGTATTTTGAAGACAGTGTTTGTTCTGCGCACAGAGTTTCCGAACTGCAAGCCTCGTCTTGCCGGGAACCATTTCTGTGCGTGACTCTGGGGGCGATACAGCTGCGAACTGTTCCATCTTTTTTGCTAAGGTGGTCTCCTCTTTTCTTGGTAATTCGAGAGGAGAGTCCAACAGGATCCTTTACAGATCTGCATACCACGGCCTCCTGGACCAATCTGGTGCCACCAGAAGCAACATCCCCGTGTGACTCTCGATCCTCCAAATCATTCTGCCAACTTGGGCCACAGGAGAAAGGCATATAGAAACTTGCCTTCCTGCCACTCCTGCAAAAGGGCATTGATGCCCAAGGACTTCAGATCTCTCCTGTGACTGAAGAAGCAAGGAAACTTCACATTGTGTGATGTCACCAGCAAGTTTAGAAACAGGAGGCCCCAGTGGTTCACTGTGAGCTGGAGCGCTTCGTTTGACAATACAATACATCCCTTTATCCTTCCATCCACAAAAGCGCTAGGGTTTAGGCCAGCAGGAAAATATCTGTTATGAAAATGATGTGTCAAATAGAAATAGCTTCATTTGCCAACCAGTTTATCTTTCCATCGGGACCAGACTTTCAAGGTGGTGCATAATGAAAACAGCATGCACAACAGTGATCGCCATGTTAATATTGGAGTGGCATTAAACCTATTAAAAGTTGCTCTAAGAGTACCCACTGCTTTACATTATTCTTTTTATGCCAATCAATTATCGCTCTCAGTTGGGACACCGCAATATATCAGAGTAAATTAGGAACCCCCAAGTCTGCCTCTAAGTTTGGGCTAGAACATAACTAAACGAGATACCCTAGGGTCTACCCCTCCAAATAAAATCAAAGATTCTGCCAAGATCGAAATATAGTAGAGGAAATGTCATAAAAAAAGATAGAGAAATCTAGGTAAAATATTCATTTTAGAGATTGCGATACTCCCCAACTAAGAAAATCCATATCTCCCCTCCCACTTATCTAAGTCTTTCACTATAGATGCCACTAATGGTTTATAGCTCAATTTAAATAGATCCTCCACACAGCCACTAATATAGAACTCTAGATATTTAATTTTCTGTTTAGCCCACTTGAAAGGGAACTTCTGCTTGATGTGCCCAATACTATGATATGTGATTGAGATATTTAGGATCTTGTACTTTTCTAGATCAACTTTAAAACCCGATACAACACTAGGCTGCTCCATCTCTTGTACTACCCCCTCTAAAGATTTGCACAGATTGGTCAGAGTAAACAACATATCATCAGCAAAGAGGGATAGTTTCAAGTGAGAGGTTCCAAACTGTATGCCCTTAATATTTGAAGCTGATTTTACTCTGGTGGCAAAGGGTTCCAAGAACAAAGCAAAGAGAAGTGGGGCGAGTAGGCATCCCTATTTTGCTCCCCTACTCACCAGAAAACTTTCCCCATATCCCCCATTAACTTTAACACAGGCCCGTGGGCTCTTATATAATTTCTGAATCCAACCAAGAAAGTAAGATTCTAAGCGTATCTTGTCCAGAGTCTTGAGCAAAAATGACCTGCACCATGTCAAACACTTTTTCAGTATCAATGTTTAAAAGAAGGGATGGAATTCCTCCTTTTTAATCTACCAGATTATGTTGACAATTTTGCATACATTGTCTGCGGCCATCCTATTGGGTATAAAACCAACTTGATTTGAGTGGAAGAAAGAAGTGATCCGATTCAACCTCTCAGCCAATACTCTTGTTAGGGTTTTTAAGTCTAAATTGATAAGGGATATAGTTCTATAGGAACCACATAAAGTTGGGTCCTGACCTGGTTTAGCTATTACAGTTATGCCTGCTAAGTTGGATTTGACAGAAAATGATTTCCCATTCCTTATGTAATTAAACATGTCTGCTAAGGGAGCAGTAAGAATATGCGAGAAGCATTTGTAATAACCAGCAGAAAAGCCATCAAGTCTTGGCGCTTTGCCCACTTTCAACAATTTAATGACATTTATAATCTCTACAGAACTAATAGGGTTATCTAGGTATTGCTGGTGGGTTGGTAAATCTACATAGCCAAGATAAACATCAATATTTTCCTCAGAGATATCGGTATTTCTTTTTTTTTTGTTTAATTATTTTTATAATTAATACTTTATTCGGAGATAACATTGACAACCAATAACAAAGTTACGTATATCAACATCATTCGTTTCCCAGTAACCAAAATATGTTGAAATACATATTGATACTAGTATTTCTACTATATAACTGAGAATAAAATTGGGAAAAACAGGTTCTAATTTCAGAGGCAGTCATAACCAAGGTGCCAGAAGAGGTTTTAATCTTGGCTATGTAACCCTGGGTAAGAATAGACTTCAGTTGTCTGGCCAAATATCTTCCCGCTTTGTTGCCCCCCCCCCCCTTTCAAAATAGGCTTGTCTAGCCAGCTCCACGTGATGAGTAATAAAACCAATATCTAATACGAAACAGAATCTAATAAAAAAGAAGATACAACTGCTATTTTTTCAAGGATACCCTTCCTTATCTTTTCTTTTTCATTCTCTTTGTAGGTCGCTTGAGAGAGGAATGCACCCCGCATTACCGCTTGGGAACATTTTCGTACCATTCCTAGCGACACACCATCTGTAGCATTTATTTGGACGTATTCCTGTAATTTGACAGCTAATCTTGCAAAATGACTCATCCTTTAATAAACTGCCATTTAGACACCAGTATCGCTGTCCTGAGTCATCATTTTTAAACTGTAAATCAAATCAAACCGGAACATGGACTGACCAAGTTATATTACCCAGCTACTCCCCAACGACACTATTCATTGTGCCTTTATCTATCAACAAATAATCAATGCGAGAGTAGAAGCCATGTGGTACAGAGTAAAACGAGTAAGATCTTGAGGACGGATAACACTGCCTCCACATGTCTACTAAACTATCTTTCCATCAGTCATGTAAGAGATAGTCTCGCACCCTTCAGTCCCTGGACAGATGAGTATAAGTTATCTACGGAGGGCACTCTGGTGAAATTAAAGTTTCCACTCACAATCAAAAAAATCCTCAGTATAAGACAAGAGCAAGTGTTCCAGTGATTTCGGGAATCCTTCTTGATCACGGTTGGGGGCTTAGATATTAACAACTGTATACAGTTCACTGCCAACCTTAATTTTCAAAAGCTGAAATCTGCCCTCGAGCTCAGCTAGGTGGAATAAATAAAACTCATGGACCAAATGCTAGGAAAGAAATATACTAACACCTGTATATTTCCCCTCTTTAGAACTAGATCAAAATATCTATGGGGAAATTCCCGAGATGTCAGTAAAGGCTGATATCTTTTCTTCATATGAACATAAGAACATAAGAAAATGCCATACTGGGTCAGACCAAGGGTCCATCAAGCCCAGCATCCTGTTTCCAACAGTGGCCAATCCAGGCCATAAGAACCTGGCAAGTACCCAAAAACTAAGTCTATTCCATGTAACCATTGCTAATGGCAGTGGCTATTCTCTAAGTGAACTTAATAGCAGGTAATGGACTTCTCCTCCAAGAACTTATCCAATCCTTTTTTAAACACAGCTATACTAACTGCACGAACCACATTCTCTGGCAACAAATTCCAGAGTTTAATTGTGCGTTGAGTAAAAAAGAACTTTCTCCGATTAGTTTTAAATGTGCCCCATGCTAACTTCATGGAGTGCCCCCTAGTCTTTCTACTATCCGAAAGAGTAAATAACCGATTCACATCTACCCGTTCTAGACCTCTCATGATTTTAAACACCTCTATCATATCCCCCCTCAGTCGTCTCTTCTCCAAGCTGAAAAGTCCTAACCTCTTTAGTCTTTCCTCATAGGGGAGTTGTTCCATTCCCCTTATCATTTTGGTAGCCCTTTTCTGTACCTTCTCCATCGCAATTATATCTTTTTTGAGATGCGGCGACCAGAATTGTACATAGTATTCAAGGTGCGGTCTCACCATGGAGCGATACAGAGGCATTATGACATTTTCCGTTTTATTCATCATTCCTTTTCTAATAATTCCCAACATTCTGTTTGCTTTTTTGACTGCCGCAGCACACTGCACCGACGATTTCAATGTGTTATCCACTATGACACCTAGATCTCTTTCTTGGGTTGTAGCACCTAATATGGAACCCAACATTGTGTAATTATAGCATGGGTTATTTTTCCCTATATGCATCACCTTGCACTTATCCACATTAAATTTCATCTGCCATTTGGATGCCCAATTTTCCAGTCTCACAAGGTCTTCCTGCAATTTATCACAATCTGCATGTGATTTAACTACTCTGAACAATTTTGTGTCATCTGCAAATTTGATTATCTCACTCGTCGTATTTCTTTCCAGATCATTTATAAATATATTGAACAGTAAGGGTCCCAATACAGATCCCTGAGGCACTCCACTGTCCACTCCCTTCCATTGAGAAAATTGCCCATTTAATCCTACTCTCTGTTTTCTGTCTTTTAGCCAGTTTGCAATCCACGAAAGGACATCGCCACCTATCCCATGACTTTTTACTTTTCCTAGAAGCCTCTCATGAGGAACTTTGTCAAACGCCTTCTGAAAATCCAAGTATACTACATCTACCGGTTCACCTTTATCCACATGTTTATTAACTCCTTCAAAAAAGTGAAGCAGATTTGTGAGGCAAGACTTGCCCTGGGTAAAGCCATGCTGACTTTGTTCCATTAAACCATGTCTTTCTATATGTTCTGTGATTTTGATGTTTAGAACACTTTCCACTATTTTTCCTGGCACTGAAGTCAGGCTAACCGGTCTGTAGTTTCCCGGATCGCCCCTGGAGCCCTTTTTAAATATTGGGGTTACATTTGCTATCCTCCAGTCTTCAGGTACAATGGATGATTTTAATGATAAGTTACAAATTTTTACTAATAGGTCTGAAATTTCATTTTTTAGTTCCTTCAGAGTTTCTTGTAACATTGCTAGCGAGGTTCTGTGATAACACAATTCTTGAAATAGGAGCTGTTGCTTTCTTGGAGTGTTAAGAACATAAGAAATTGCCATGCTGGGTCAGACCAAGGGTCCATCAAGCCCAGCATCCTGTTTCCAACAGAGGCCAAAACCAGGCCACAAGAACCTGGCAATTTACCCAAACACTAAGAAGATCCCATGCTACATTAAGAGACAATATCCGTGAGCCTGACAGGGGATATACCCCTCCCCGCTACCTCTCTCCACTTCATTCTCTCTCTCCTGAATAAACCAGCAACGATCAAATTATTCAAGAGTAACAATTTAAGCATTCCCACTGTCACACTATTATCCGCTCCTGAACAGAAAGCTTGAGTTAAGCCTCCCCTTCCATGTACATGATCTGCCAATCCCCCTAAGCAGATCCCACCATTTCATAGGGGAAGCACACCTTGACAAGTCTGTACCTCCAACACCTCCCCCCAGCACAACCAATGCTTAATCACTATCGCAAAAGCATTCTTTTGTATAAAGCATGACCATAAAGGCTTAAACGCTGAACGAGGATATACAAATTCTAACAGTTCACAGTCCCACCAAAAAGGCAAAGTGAATGCACAGAAGACTGTGCTCTTATGTACACTCAATGGACGCCAAACAGTTTCAACAAGGGTCAGAGGCAGAAGGCTGGCTCTCGCCCAATTGGTGCCTCAGTCTCCTGCCACCTTTGTCTACCCGCTGCCATTTTGGAAATATTTCCTTCCTCGATACTGCAATCAACATTTTAAGGACTGAGAAAGTGAAAGACAAGCCTTTCTCCTTGAAAATTTCTACAGCCTTGGCAATTTTTTTGATTTTATAAGATGCGCCCTTAATCACAAACAACAGCCAGAAAGGGAAGGTCCAGCATTACCAAATATTCAATGGTGGCCTCTCTCAGTTCCTGACGCTGGCATAGTGTGGTAGGGCCAGCCTGGTGAAAACAAATTTTATGGCTCTCCCAAGTCTACTCACTTTTTCTCAGTGCAATCTCATAAAACGTGCTCCTTCAAAGCAAAACTGTGAAAGCAGGTTATAATGTCACGCACTCCATTAGCCTGTTTAGGCCCTAAAACCCTGTGAGTGTGTTCCAATTTAATCTCGATACTAGAGAAATCTTCTTCCACAATGCCATTCTCTCGAGATTGCAACAAAAGCTTGCAAATGGAGATTACTTCAGACCTACAGTCTTCAAAGGCGGGGGTCTCCAGCACCCCCCTAAACCACAAGTTATAGTGCCGTGGCAGATTCTCAGGTCTTCGAGCTTATCAGCAATCTGCTCCTTTTCAGACTGCATTGCTTTCTGTTGCTTGGTAAGATGGTGTAAGGAATCAGCATGGCCTTCTACACGAGCATCCAAAGCAACTATGCAGTAACCTAAGGCAACCATATTCTCTCTCAAATCAGCCATCAGTTCCTGTTTATGCTGCTTCATACCTTTCCACAAAGCTTGAAACCAACCACGGAATTCCTCTCTGGAAGGTAAGTCACCAGACCCAGCACACAACTGCAGAGTATGTGACGACGATTCCAATTAGAGTGGAGGAGTAGCCTAGCGCTTAGAACAGTGGGCTACAAACCAGGGAAACCAGGGTTCAAATCTCACTTGTGCTCCTTGTGACCTTATGCAAGTCACTTTACCCTCTCTTGCCTCAGGTACAAGATTAGTTTGTAAACCCTTTGGGAATAGAGAAATACCTATAGCACCCGAATGTAATCTGCTTTGAGGTGCCAAAAAGTAGAATAGAAAAATCTAAAATAAATAAATAATGCTCCCTCTGTGTGGCCTGTCAGGCTCTGCTCACCACTATCCTAACGAGATCTGTGGTGTGTTTGGTAAAAGAGAACTACTTTAAATCTGCCATTTTGCACAAATGCCATCTGGGTAACATGGGCTCACGATAATTGTTTTAAAAGTAATATTGCATCTGATGCCAATAACAACAATGGATTAAGTTTTTAGAGGGACAGAAGCTCTGATACAGGCACCATCTTGCTCTCTGACATCACTGATCCCCCCCGCACTTTGATTTTTTATACAAGATTGTCATTCACTTACAAAAGTTATAAAGAACCTGAATTAATCCGTTTTGAAGTTTCCGAAAGGCAGAATATAAATTAATCACCATTCAGGTGCTTCTTGTGCCAGTAATGATTATATTTAAGACACTGTTTATTGCAGCTGAACTAAATTGTTATATGCACTGGCTTTTTCACCTGTTCCAAAAGACATTTTCCAATGTCCTAAGGTACTATGAATTGTTTACAATGTTCTTTTTAAATTACATTGTTCATTAGGACACCTGCTGGACATTTTGTTAGCCCATTTTTTGTCCCCTAGATTGAAACCACACTCGTGCACGGAGTTTTAGCTGCACTTTTCCAGGGAAATTCTCTGCATCCGCTGATGGAGCAGAGGTTAAAGCTCTGTGCCGGATCCACCTACTCTGAAGAAACAGCGCCAGTGAATGACCCGCGCTGTAAGGTACACAGTTACTCAAGGACACCTTTTTATCCAGAACCGCTGATTCACTCCTGGTTTTGTGCCATACTGGGACTTGTAGCTCCCGCAAACCCCTTTTTAAGGAAAATAACCACATCCCAGAATGTCCTGGGAGAGATGGAGAAAAACTGCTCGCCACCAATGCATTCTGGGAACCATAGTCCAGGCTCCCCCGGTTTACCGTGATTAACTCAAGACTCGCAAAGCGCGTGGTGTGTATGGGGGGGGTAGCTGTCAGTACCGGCATACACTATTTTAACTTTATTACTAGGGAAATCTGTATTCATGCTGGAAAAATCTGAATGGACACGGGCTTTTAGGCCGCTGCACTCACTCACTTTCAGCTTGCACGCGCAGCTACAGTACAGCTAATCTCGCGCACTCACCTTCAAAGACCGCACGGCTGCCATTTTCCCTGTGCCGTTTTCACCGCCCCTGTGCACAAGCACAGCCAATCGCAATCGTTGTCCCCACAGCCTGCCGCCCTGCATTTTAGCCAATCAAGATCTTTTTGTCTGCATCTCGCCTTCCTGAAAGTTAGCCAATCGTGCCGGTGGCCACATTCCACCGGCCAATCAGAATGATCATCTTCAAAGCAGCGACGTTCTGCGCTTTTTATGCTTTAGCTTCCCAAGGTGCATTCTGGTACTTGTCGTGCTGATTTCCACTAAACTATGTCCTAGGGTTGTGGCAGGCTTTCTGTATTTGTCTCTGGTGCAGAATCCCTCCTACTGGTGGCAGAAATACAAAGCCAACGTTGGCTAGCAGCAGTGTGTGAATTTAAATTCACAGTGGGGGATTCAGTAAATCCCCACCCTTTACCTTTGATGACATGGTGGCTCCATTTCCCCAGAAACACCTTCTAATAACCGGTGTGGACACTTCCCCTTACTACTTACCTTGCAAAAAAAAAAAGTATTCAAAATGTATGCCATCTCAAAAACGAGGACATAAACTCCCTCCAGTACTATGCTCTCTGTGAAGCAATACAAAATCCTGGAAAAACACACTAGCACCTATATAGCAAACCTGTCATACCGATCCAGCACTAATACCGACAGTTCCCAAAAGAACAACCTGGTATACTAAAAGACGACAATGCAAATATTGCAGTGCCTTAAAACACTAATAAACCCCTATTCGGAAAAGCAAATTGGAAAAAAAGAACAAACTGGATTCCTCTTCAGTCAGGCCAGTCCATACAAGTAGGTTGTGCATGCCTACCAGCAGACGGAACTTATAATACCAGCAGATAGAGATACAGATCAACAGGCTCGCAGATGTCACCTCTTATATATTCCTGTGCTGACACTAGCCTGCCAGTTTTCTCTGTCTCCAGCAGATGGTAGACGTGCATTACTGTTTTGTATGGATTGCTGAGGAAAGTTAAGGTATCCAGCTGCTGGGGTGACAGCTCAGCTGTCACTCCCTCAGTTGAGCAAGACATTGCTGCAGTATTTAGAGCTGAGGGGGATCCCAGAGATGACGATTAGGATCCTCTCCCTCTGGTGGGTAGACTATTTAGAAAGGGCTTCCAGTCTGTATGTTGTGCCCTTCTTGGGGTTTTACTGCCTTTCTCCCCCTTCTCCTGTGTTCTGGCAGGGGCAAAAAGTAACTCTTCTCGCCTAGGCTGGCTCAGATCCATGGTCCAGAAGGAGGATATTTCCTCCCTTTCCCTGGCTGAATTTTTTTTAGCGAGCTGCAAGCTTTTTGTAAGGAGCAGGAGACATCCAAGACTCCTGCTCCTTCTTTGGCTCCAACACCTTCCCAGGGAATGAAGCGGGCTCGGCAGGAGCTGGTCCCTTTGGGGTTGGAAGAGGATCCCATCCTATCAGAAGTCTCCCTAGATGAATTTAGGCCATTCCCTGAGGCTTTGGAGGAAGGGGAAATTCCTCCTGAAGGACAAGCCCATAGGACTTTGCAGAGGCTTTTTCACAGGGACGAATTGCCCACCCTGATTTTGCAGTTCTGAGTACATTGCAATTAGATGAGGATGCAGGATATGGGGCTAAGGTGACCCCGAGGGTGCAGGGGACGGGACCCTATAATGGTCAGTCTCCGGAGAGCCTTATGCTTTGTTCCTGTCTATGAGGGAGTGCAGGACTTGATGGATTTGGAATGGAATTTGCTGGAGTCTAATTTTAAGGGGGACAGACTCTGGCTGTAACCGTCTCTTTTTAGTCAGTAAGGAGGTCCAGACAACTGATCCGTAAAGATAGACTTTTATTGCCAGCAAGATGCAGCTAAGACAAAGGCTCAGTACAACTGCATGCCCCTCCCCTCCAGGAGCAGACTCTTATGCACTTTACAGTTCTTATCTTTTACACATGCGTTCTAAGCATTGCTGAGCAAGCATATTCCGGCTGAAGGGGCTACTGACCCCCTCCCTAGACACCCTGGAACTTTCGTGAAACTTCTCCCATGTTCTGCAGGAGAGGCTGCTGGGACTTGCAGTTCTGGAAAGGAATTCGCGAGTCTGCAGTAATACAGCCCATCACATAATACATCCATTGTTCTAATCTAGGTTACAGCAGTGAAAGCTTATCAGAGAATAAGAACAGCGAAGCCAAAAAATGAAAATGTGCAATGTGCTGACAGAGAGTTTCTCAATGTCCTAATTACAGCTGTATTGCAGACTGTAAGTAAACCCGTCATGAAGCAGGGAATTCTGGTACATGAAGTCCTTTGTCAGGTTGAAGCGTTCAGACCCCTTCATTCCCCCCTTTGATACTTATCATTATTTATGAAAAGTATCACACCATCACAACGCAACTGTGGAGCTGAAAGAAACAGAAACAAGGAAAATTAGCAATTTGAGTTCTCAGGGGGCCCTAATTTCCCAAACAGTCCGATGGTTTCTTCACGGGTTTGAGACGGATGGGCCCTAATGGCTCCACCCCCCTTTGTAGCCCGAACTTGTCATGTATGGGAAGATGGCCCAGGATAAAACATGAGGATGGTTAAACAGGTTCTATAGGCTCAGAGGAATACATGTACAGTGACAGAAGCTGCGTGGCGGTTTTGCATTCAGCAATGTCCTTCATCACCTGACGAAGGCGGTTTGAGCAAGAAAGGAATAATTCAGGGTCCTAAAAAACAAACAGAAATAAACTGGCTGGGATAACAAACAAGCTCCTTCATCACCTGACGAAGGCGGTTTGAGCAAGAAAGGAATAATTCAGGGTCCTAAAAAACAAAACAGAAATAAACTGGCTGGGATAACAAACAAGCTCTTAAATCCATTGATCATGGAAAACCAACCACGGAATCCATTGGTCCAGTCCCAAGCACTATTCCATTGCTGGACAGGGACGTGTGCCATCTTGACCATGCGATCAGTGATGTCTTGGATAACCTTGTTTTGGTCATCTACCTGTAAACAACAATTGGAGAGGTTAAATGTTCCACAAACCTTCCTGGGCCAGAGGATAATCTAAAACCAATCTATTCTGGTACACTGCAGTCATAATTTTGGTATTTTGTTTTGCCCAGAGTTTAAGAGCGAAAGCAGTCGTTGGTGATGAGCTCCAGGACTGCCTGAAGCCTGATGATTCGATGCAATTAATACTGCTTGGAAGGGTTCCCGAGTTGCCCCTTTTTGCTGCTTCATCTGCTCTCTGATTTCCTTGACAATAGGGTTTGATTTCCTGGTGTGTGCTTTGCAATGCATTACAGCCACCTTGCGAGGTAGCCAAACTGCGTCTAGTAATTCACGTACTTCTGATGCATTGTTCAATTGTTTTCCCTCTATAATGCTCCATGCACTTGAATTGTAAGAAAGGCATATTTAGAGTCTGTATAGATATTTACAGTTTTCCTTCTGCCAACTGCAGAGCTCGAGTAAGGGCAATTAGTTCAGCTTTTTGTGCAGACGTTCCTGGGGGAAGAGGTTGAGCCTCAACGATTTCATCTTCGGATACAACAGCATATCCAGCAGAACGTATCTCATGAATGATTTGGCTGCTCCCATCAGTGAATAAAGTCCAAGCTCCTTGCCAGGGTTGATCCCTCAGGTCTGGTCTACTGGAATGTATTGTCGTCATGACTTCTTCACAATCATGGGCAACTGGTTCAGGTGCCGGCATAAGAGTGGCTGGGTTCAAGTTTTTGCTGTCTTGTATTTGAATTTCAGGTGTTTCACACAGTAAGGCTTAATACTTGACGAGACGTGAATTAGTCATCCATTTTGGTCCATGGGTCTCTAGCAGTCCTTGAATGGTGTGGGGAGTTGTTACGTTCAGAGTTTGACCAAAAGTTAATTTGACTGCTTCTGGAATTAGTAAGCATGCAGCCGCAATGCTTTGAAGGCAACCAGGCCATCCTTTTGCAACATTGTCCATTCCTTTTGAGAGATATGCGACAGGTCGTTCCTATGATTCTAGAGTTTGAGTCAATACCCCAATGGCCATTCCTTTCTTTTCATCGACGAATAGATGGAATGGTTTCATCACATCTGGCAATCCTAAGGCAGGTGGTTCAATTAAGGCTTCTTTTAGTTGACGTAAGCTTGCCAGTTCGTTTCCTTCCCATTGGAAGGGTTGAGATTCTGCCTCTTTACCCCGCAGCTTGTCGTACAGGGGTTGGGCCATAACAGCATAGTTAGCAATCCACAGCCTACAGTATCCTGCAGCTCCAAGGAACACCCGGAGCTCTTTCTTGCAAGTGGGTACAGGTTGATCTCTTATAGAACTGGTGCGAGAAATCCCCAGACATCGGGTTCCTCCACGTATTTGGAAGCCTAAATACTCTACTTCCAATTCACAGATTTGCGCTTTCTTTTTACTTGCACGATACCCTTTTGAGTACAACGTCTTTAGCAGCTGAAGAGTGGATACCGCACATTCGAGGTACGTCTCTCGAAACAACAGAAGGTCATCCATGTATTGTATGACTGGCCCATACTTTACTTGATACATCTTTAAGTCTTTTGCCAGTTGCTCACCGAACAGCGTAGGTGAGTGCCTAAACCCTTGAGGCAACCGAGTCCATGTGTACTGCTGCTTTACTCCAGTATCTGCATCTTCCCATGTGAAAGCAAAAATCTTCTGACATTCCTCCGCCACCGGGACGGAGAAGAAGGCATCTTTGAGATCAATGACACTGTACCACTTTGATGCAGGAGAGACTTGGGCTAGGATTGAATATGGATTTGGCACAAGGGCTACTAGATCTTCTACTTGACTATTCACTTTTCTTAAGTCTTGTACTGGTCGATAGTCATTAGATCCAGGCTTCTTTACTGGCAACAAAGGGGTGTTCCAAGCAGATCGGATTCGCCGAAGAATGCCCAAATCATACAGTCTTTGCAGGTGTATCTGGATTCCTTGTCTGGCCATATATGGAATGGGGTATTGAGGTTGATTAATCACCTGTGCATTCTGTTTCATCTCTATCCATATGGGGGTACCGTCGATAGCTATTCCTCCCGGGTTCTGTTCGAACCATACTTGGGGTACACTATCCATCAGTTGTCTTCGTTTTTGTTGAGGGGGGTGTTGTTTTCATATCGATGTTCGATGGTTCGTTCGACTATGGGAAGATGTAGTCTCCATTCTTCTTGGAGGGGACAGATGAGTATCACTGGATGGTCCCCGAAGGAGGCTTTAACTTCCCCTGTTGGTTGAAATCTCAATGTGGTCTGAGGCTTACACAGCAGGTTCCATCCGATAAGGGATACCATGGTCCCGCCTACTTGTATACTTCATTCTTTCTGCAGAGGGGCAGTGAGTACCTGACCTGAGGCACCCACTATAGAAACAGTCTCTTTCGTCGGGGGGGCCGATTGGTGCAGTCATGACAGATCGTTGGCCTCTGAGTCCAACAGGCCCCTGATTTTTGTTGTTACCTCGTGGATCTCCACCAGAGGGTCAGTGGGGATTCTTCCCTCCCGGTCTCTTCAGGCTGTATGCTCCTTGTCGCCTCCCCCGCCATCTGCCAGTGGGGGTTGTCCGATCTCCTTCCTCCTCGGCCCCTTTGTGTCGGTGCAGGTCCATTTTTGTCGTTAGTATTCACTGCAGGGCTCCCGTATTTCTTTTGCCATTCTTCACAGTCTCTCTTCCAATGGCCTTCATTTTTGCAGTACGCACACTGATTCTTTCCCAAAGGGGGGGTCTTGTTCCCCCTCCTCTTCGCGGTCTGCCATTGTCTTGGCTCCTTCCCGTCCGCGTGTCCTCGAGAGCGGCGGCTAACAGTCACTTTCTCCTTCATGTCTCTACTTGCTTCTCTCTTTTCTCTTCCACTTCTCTATTTCCACATACTTGGTCTGCTATAGCTTTTAACTGGCTGAGGCTCATGCCCTCAAAGCCTTCGGCCTTCTGCAGCTTCTTTCGGATGTCGGGTCTCTATTATTAAGTTCCTGGTTGCAGGGACGGGCCCTTTTCTTCTCTTCCTGATCCCTGTTCCCATACATCTCAAAATACGATGAAAAGATCACAGTCCATCTGGAAATTGAATAGGTGACCTGCGCCTGGAGGCAAATCAGTTCTGACGAGGCTGAGAAGCTGCAAAACATTGCTTCCTTCATACTTGTAAGTTTGGCATTGGGTTAATTCAATAAAGTCAACCTGGATCTGCAGGCAAGGATCCAGGGGGGGCGCTTTAGGTGTGCAGGAGTGATGATCAAACCCTTGGAAGCCTTGTATCAATTACATTGCAAACACTAAGAACATATGGTAATAGCCAGAGCCCAGCCCCCACCAGTGGTAAAAGAACATAATTGCAATATATATATATATATATATATATGTGTGTGTGTGTGTGTGGGCCACTACTTTATCATTTGGGCCGACTCATATTTGCTCTTGTTCCTAATCTTGCATAGTGGCCCCTTCTCTTGCCCACAACTTCCAATAATCCTTATCTTGCGCCTGCCACTGAATCAAAATTTTTAATATTAAGTCTTTGTTTTCTCCGTTTTTGTTTTTTTTTTTTTTTTACAAACGGCATCCTGTAATTCCCACAGTCAGCGCTGCACATGCTTGGCTGTCTTATCTTGCCAGTTCCTTAAAACAGGGAGTAGCTCTGCATATTTAACTACTGCTAGCCAAAGAAGCAACAAGAAAAACTTTAACAAAGAACCCATTCTTAATCATTTCTCTAAATTTCCCAGAGACAGCTTCAAAATAAACTGTGTCAGCAAAAGGGAGTTCATACTTTATCATGCGTTCCAATGTAACTTTTAAATAACAGATAATATATATGAGACAAGCATTGAAACGCACAGCCATATTGAATGCACTACGCACTGGCTCAACGTCTTTTTTTTTTTTTTTTCCTCTGGCTCGATTCCCTCCTCTCTCCTGTAATTATCTCTGCCGTTAACCCTTAACTGCCATCAAGTTCTAAACTTCAACACCAGTAAATGCATTCTCCAGTAATCAAATCAGTATTTTAACTTAACACTGTACATTAATTTGTTGTATAGTAGTCTTGTGCAGCATCTGTAAACCAAAATCTCTTCTTATTAGGGTTTAAAACAATTAAAAACAAAAAATCCCTGGTACATGTGCTTGCAATTCACAGATAGCAGTTACATACATTACAATCCTTAATTAATAATGGGGACTTCCAGTTCCCCATTTTGTGCGCCTGAGCCACCATTACGAGGGCGGCTCCCTCCACTAACTTCTTTGCCCACGACGGAGGATTCTCAATAACTGCAATCCAAGCAGTTATGTACGGTATATCCTCAGGGCAACCCGGATTCCCTTCTTCACTAACTATTTTCTGGACCCTCGTGGCCGTTTGGAAATCGAAAGTTCCTACCGGAGGCCAATTTACACACAAACTGGGCCACCTATGGGTACATCGTTGAATCATTCCGGGTTTAGTACATTTATGTCTATCGAACACTTCACTATAGTGTTCCGTCATGACTTTTAATGGAGTCGAACCGCCCCCTCCCATCAGGATAGAATTCACAGACAAAGGAGGGAAGGGAAGACGGATAGGTAAGGGGTCCGTATCTGTCAGACACAAAAGGGTCACTTTCACACAACAAGAAACCTATTCCCACTATCGTATGCGTTACTTCTTTTTCCTCTTTTTATGCGCGTGGCTTTCGGAATGCAATTCCTACCAAACCACCGCTTGGGGTGTGATCAAAGCCCCCTCAGTCCCCTCACGGATGGACCGGTTATTTGCTACTCTTTTAGCTATTCTTCACTTTTCCCATCATTCCCTTAATACTCGCCTGCAGGGTTCTTCCGAACGTCATGAAAGCCTTCTTCCCAGATCACCAGCCCAAAGGTCTCAGAGGATCTCCGTGGAATGACCCCCTCAGATACCTGATCACTGAACTCAGCGGTGGCCACTCACCAGGCAAGTCTGGGGGATCACTCCGCCACAAAATCCCCTGGACCAACTGGGGGGCTAAAATAGCGTCCCCGGTACCTCCTGGCTGGCTCGCCAAATGTAACCGTCTCTTTTTAGTCAGTAAGGAGGTCCAGACAACTGATCCGTAAAGATAGACTTTTATTGCCAGCAAGATGCAGCTAAGACAAAGGCTCAGTACAACTGCATGCCCCTCCCCTCCAGGAGCAGACTCTTATGCACTTTACAGTTCTTATCTTTTACACATGCGTTCTAAGCATTGCTGAGCAAGCATATTCCGGCTGAAGGGGCTACTGACCCCCTCCCTAGACACCCTGGAACTTTCGTGAAACTTCTCCCATGTTCTGCAGGAGAGGCTGCTGGGACTTGCAGTTCTGGAAAGGAATTCGCGAGTCTGCAGTAATACAGCCCATCACATAATACATCCATTGTTCTAATCTAGGTTACAGCAGTGAAAGCTTATCAGAGAATAAGAACAGCGAAGCCAAAAAATGAAAATGTGCAATGTGCTGACAGAGAGTTTCTCAATGTCCTAATTACAGCTGTATTGCAGACTGTAAGTAAACCCGTCATGAAGCAGGGAATTCTGGTACATGAAGTCCTTTGTCAGGTTGAAGCGTTCAGACCCCTTCATGGCCAGCATATATATATATATATATATATATATATATATATATATATATATCTCCTAGATTCTCAGATCAAGGATCAACTCCAGTTTCCCAAGGTGGACACCTTGGTTGGTTCAGTGTCTAATAGAACCACTACCAGGGTGAAAGGAGGGGCTGTGCTGACGGATGCACAAGATAGGAAGATAGAGGTTGCCTGTTGTGCTCCAACAGGCCTTTGAGGCAATAGCAATGAGTCTCCAAATATCTGCATGCTGTTGTACCGTGGCACATTCCAGTTTATGATTAGTGCAAGAAGCACAGGCGGCGTTAGTGGATGATTCTCCTTCCCTGGTACCTTGATCTGTCTTTTTGGCCTGTTCAGCTGCTTGGGGGGGGGGCCTCCATAATAGCGGTTCGGCAACTTCTGTGGTTGCGCCATTGGTCGGCGGACAATATTTCCAAGTGTAATTTGACTAAGTTACTATTTAAAGGGTGGCTGCTGTTTGCAGAGGAGTTAGAAAAGATGGTTAAAGTCCAGATTGCTGGAGGATAAAGGCAGGTCTTCTTCCCTTTTCTTTGCCTTCTGGGGGTGACTGCGGGACTCCAGGAGATTTTGACAGAACCAGAGATTTTCGGGACAGAGGTTGCGAACCTTTTTCTGTTACCAGTCCTTCCTTCCCAAGAAGAATAGCAAGGATGGTTCGGCAGGATCTGCTTCCTCTAAGTCTGCACAACGAGGACTTGGGAGCCCTCTTGTAAGTACCAGAGATAGGTGGACGTGTTTCTCAGTTCTATCACAGATGGGCCCAACTGTCGGTGGATCAATGGATCCTCGAAATTGTGCGACATGGATACGCTCTGGAGTTCGAGCATCTGGTTGCAGACGCTTTTATGGTTTCCACTTGGTCCACTGAGAAGAAAGCTGTGGTATTGTCCACTCTACAAAGACTTATCACATTAAAGGCAGTGATTACAGTGCTGGAAGACCAGAAGGGGCTAGAGCGTTACTTGATTTGCTTTGTGGTTCCAAAACAGGAGGGTTCCTTTCGCCCTATGCTAGTTCTGAAACGAGTAAATAATTTTTTTGAAGGTTACTCACTTCAGATTGGAAACCTTGAGGTTGGTGATCACGGCAATGCAGAAAGGGGAGTTCCTTACTCCCTTGGATTTGATGGAGGCATATCTTCACATTCCTGTCCGAGAAAAGTACCAGACGTATGTACGCATTGGCCAGTTTAGCCAAAGAAATCACTAAAAATGTAGAGCAAGAGGATGTGGGTGATAGGTTCTGTCATGGCTTTCCGAGATCCACCGTCTGCCTTCTGTGAAAGTAGTGCCGGTACAACAATCCATCCTGCTACAAGTTATATTTTCCAAAACCAGACAAAAGAATTTCAGGAATGGATGACTGTTTTCTGCCATGCAGTGTAATGTTATCTATAATCCTCTTTGAAATAAAACATTTTTACTGAAAAATCCTTACAAGATAGCTAAAAGAATTTTGCATCTATCAAAAGACCTTGTTGTGCTGGAAAAAATTACATATAACCTACCTAGGTAAATATACGACTACTGAGTTTGTTTTTGCAGTTTGAACATTTTATTACAATTGACAAAATGGGAGTACTATTGGGATATAACAAAGTCTGAGGTTTGGCCTGTGGGTCAAACTTTTCAAAACCTGATCCAACTCTTTTCATTTCAGTGGAGACCCTAAGCCATCTGGAAATAATAATACCCAGAGATGTCGCTTGACTTTACTTATAATTTAAATTACCACACCAATGTTGTTCAGTAGTGTTAAAGATGATCTAAGAAGATGGCAACATTTCAATTGTAAATCCAACCCCCTTAACAAGGGGGGGGGGGTCAAAGTTCACACACTCCTGAGCTCTCACCCATTCGTTGCAGTGGTGGAGACACAGATTCTGAGATGGGAACTAGATAAACATGTCGAGTCCTAAATGACTGCATTCAAAAATGATGAGTCTCCACTTGAAGTGTTTTGTTCCAAAAAAATCAAAGGTCAGCAGATACAAAATTAGGCACAACCAAGACAAAAACAGTTCTTTATATTGCACAGGAAAAAGTATTAGTACAAATCCTTCTGCTGCTTTACTATTCCACAACACTGGGATCCCAGGGTCTTCCAATAAAGACCTCTGCTCATGTGGGAGGTCATGCGTCAATGCTGCATCAGTACTCAGGGGTTCTTCCCACACAGGAGGGGAAAGAGTCAGTTTTTCAAAGCCCTTAAGGGATTTTTCTTCTAGGGTCTGAGGCATACTCATCTCTCTCCCACCATTGACTCAGAAACTTGTCCAATGGACTCACTAATCTTCTCAGAAACCCCAGAATGATTAGTAAACTGGGTTACTTCTCCCATAGCCATAGTATGCTCACTATTTTCCCTACGGTTATCAACTATCACTCCTGCTGCGGCATACGAGGTAGCTGTAATAGCCATCACTGAACTGGGTGGTTTGGCAAAACCCCCTGATGCAAATCTCACTCCTATAATCTCCATGTGACTCTCCCTAGTAGTCACGTGGGCTGCCCAAAATTCTTCTATGAGGGTAGTGTTTGGGATGGGTAGCCAATTTAGCTTCTTTAGCATCTGAGTATTTCCCAAATGAGGAATCACCAGCTGTTGGAAAATCTTCACTCTACCCCCAAGGCTGTACCCCATGCAGGGAAAATCATCTCTGCAGAAGTAGTATCTGGCTCATACTGTCCTCAACAGCCTATGCACTTCAGTTGTACAGGAGCCAATTCTTGCAAAGAATGGCAATGGGGTACTCATCTCGGTCCACAGTTTATATACCTCCAATGCTTCCCAGTTTCTCCTGAAATGAGGTCAGTTTGGCATCCAGGATCATGATGCACCATCTAGCTCTGATTGTACTGTTCTCAAGTCTTGATCTGTAGCCTGAGTGCCTGAACAGTCAGTTACACTATGCTCCCAGCTTCAAATACCAGAGAAACCCGGTCTTGAAAACCAAACAACATTTATTTGAATGATGAACAATTCAAACACCCACGGGACAAGGAGGCATCAGAATAGCCACACAGAAAAGGAGAAGCTGTCACAGCTGTAATAAATTCTGTCTGGAAGCTCAGTAGTCTGACGGAGGCAACTGGAGCTGAGATAGAAACTATGGAATATGGATGGTGAAAAGCAGTGCTTCTGCGCAACTTGCAACAGGAGAAAGAGAGGATGCTACCTTGCAGAGCCCAGTTCCAACTGAAAGAAAAAACAGGAAGCAAACTATCCCAAGCATTCCTAGCTGCAAGGGACCCATGAGAGCAGACTAAAGAAAATAGACAGAGAAACAAAGCATAAGTGGAAAGATTCACAAAGGAGCTCAGAATCATTCAAAAGGCAACCAGTCGAGAGAGAGCTCTCCAGCATGCAGAGAACCAAGCTGTGCAATATGAATAAGATGACAGAGTGACAGCATAATCAAGAAATATATATAAATATTTTTAAACACACTGCAGAGGCAGAATACTGATCCAACTGAGGTATCTGCAGCCAGCCTGCAAAGGTAGATGGGAAAATCGGGCCTAGTCCTCTCTGCAATCATTTGCACCATTTTTTCTTATTCACCAAGCACACTCTCTCCAGGTGAAGCTGAGCACAAGGCTTTTATGTGCCAAAGTGATGTCAGCAGTCTCCTCAATGGCTGCTGAGTTGTCATATTGTTCTCCGCTTCAGTGTTACTCATGGGGGGTGGGGGTGGGGGGTGCTTCTTTGCTGGTTAAGGTTTGCAGGCTTCCATTTTGGCACGAAAAAGACAACAGCCATCTTAGATCTCCTAAACTGTGAAAAAGCTCCAATTTCTTTGGGATGCCATCCGCAGGTAGAGGACACCTCATCTCACACCCCAAAAGCTCAAAATCTTAACAGGCCCCACATTGGGTGCATTTTTGTATAGGCCCCTGCCCCGACTTCTCTTGTGCATGCAGGGGTTCGCAGGGAAGGTAATGGTCCTCTGCTGCACCCATGCTCCCGGGTTCTTCCTGCACAGGGGAGGGAAAGAGTCAGTCTTTCAAGGCCCTCAAGGTTTTTTTTTTAATTCTGGGAGCTATTATTATGTATGTGATCATGAATTCGAACGACGGTATATAAATAGATTAAATAAATGAATAACTAGTGCGGCAAAGGAAAAAAAAAACACTCCACACTATAGCTGTTGTTCAAAATAATACAATCTTTTCCTGTAAACGTGATTCCATTAAACAAAATCACAGTGGGTACACTATAGCTTAGTGCACAGTTAATACAGAAAATAAAGTCCAGTGGGTACTCTGGGCATAGGAAAGCCCTCCCTGAGCACGTCCCCTGGCACCTGCTCCTCTGGATGCCTCTCTCTCAAATTCAGTAGGCAGAAAGAGATGACTCTCTGGCTGGTTCCGCCATACTCCAGAATGCCGAGGACGCATTACATCTTAGAGAAGCCCTGGAGAAGACGGCTTTCCTGTCGAAACGTGGTCCATGTCAGGGCTATTGAGAATTGGAATTTGTATGCGCCTGAATGAGTGGCAGTATTTTCGTTTTCACTCAAAAGTGTCCTGACGTCTTGCTTCCCAAGTTAAGTCATCTGTTTTTGAAAGTGTCTCCATATTTGTTCCTCAAGAAGCATTATATATATTTAGAAAATCACTCTGGTAAATGATTTGAACTAGTATGAAGTCTCCGAGGTTGCCTGAAGCCCACTGGAGGCATGAGACAAAGGGATTAATTCTACCCATCAATATGATACCAGTCTGATGTGATTTAAAGCTCCCCTTCATTATATCTATTATTACAAGTCCCTTTTTTTTTAAAGGTGTGGATACGTTGAGGGTTTTGTTTATTCAGTGTTAGTAATGATGCTTTCCTCAGATAGCTACTCTTTGGACCTTTCTCCGTTAGGCAGTCTTCCCTCTGACCCTCACAATGGACAATCCTCTTTCTCCAACCTCTGCAGAAATCTCTCTTAGATAGAATAAGGATTGTGGAGCTTCTTCCTCTTCAGAATGTCTCCGGAATCCTCCTTGGATATCGAGACCTCCCTAGTCCTGAAAGTCTGGGCACCCCAATGTTGGGTCCTAGCCACCTTCCCAGGATAGGAGGCACCCTTCAGCGCCTCTCTTGAGAGAAGTACCCACAAAGAACCCTGAACCACGAGGGCACAGGAGTTTTGTTAAACTCATGACACCTCCCACTGGGGAGGGTCAAACCTCCTCTTACCATTCCTACTTTACTCTGATATCACACACCTCATGCAGTGTCTGTGAAGCAGTTTTGAGAACCTCTTCTGTCACAATGTTGCCAGGTACCCAAAGAGGTGGTTTGTTGCTGTTATGAATCGGAGAGTGGACCCCTGTTCCGAGGTAGAGTTCGCACTGCCGAGAAGGAAGTTAACCCTCATCGGTCTCTACCGTCAGATGGCAAGGCCTGTTGAAGATGTTGAGATGAAGGCTTCACCCTGGAAGCTCGTGATCCCCCCAGGAGGAGCCCGTAGGGACACGGCCGCTGGGACTTAGGAAACTCCCTGAAGAATGAAGATGGTATGGATGCAGGTGCCTCCTGCAGGTCATGGGTTCCAGACGGCTGGTGCCTCCAGCAGGTCGTGAGAAGTCCGGGAGTATACGTTGAAGAATAGTCCCAATCCAGTCCAAGGGTCGAAGTCCAGAGAGAGGTCGAGAGCCAGTCCAGGAGCAGACGGGAGAATGGTCCGAAGCCGATCCAGGAGCAAAGAAGGAGAAGGGTCCAGAGCCAGTCCAAGTCGATACCAGAAAATCACCACCACCGGTCCGAGGGTCAGGAGCCAAAGAATCAGTCCAAGAGGAGAAGAGCAGAAGCGGGGCAAGGAGCGGATCCGGAACACCGACCCAGGAAACCAAGCACAGAGCCTCAATACCAAGGCAAGGTCTGAGCATCAGACCTTGCCTTAGATACCGGAACTGGAAGGAGGAGTCTCCAGGGGAGCCATGACAATTTCCTGTCATGGCTCCTTTAAATTCTCTCTTCAGCTGCCCGCGCGGCTCCTAGGAGACTGAGGGGGAGGAGCCAGACCGCCGAACCTTTCCCAATTTCAAAAGGTAGGGTTTTGTTTTTTTTTAGCTTCCCTCCAGCCTTAGAATGATTACCTTGGGTTCCCTAGGTATCACAATTCAACCTCCAGTTCCTTATACCTTGTTTTAGATGTCTTCAATAGTAGTCTGCAGCTTCTTCAGACATCTCCGACACCTCTGATACCTGGATGATGCCTTGTAACGTTCCTTTTCCAAATGTATCAAGGATGGTATATATTGTGGGTGCCACTCTCTTCTCCTTCTCCAGTCATTCAGTATCTGGAAGGCACCGTGCAACTCCTCTTCTTCAAAAATATGTCAGTGATATCTCAGTGGGTGCCACTGTTCTCCTTTACTCCTCTCTCCAGCCACAGGACCAATGAGGGCACGCTCCAGGCACCTCAACACTGATCATGGCAGGCTCTGCCGTTTATAGCAGAGAGCAGTTACCGTGGCAGCAGCCCACGAGGGGGTGCTGAACACCAGGCTGCTTCTTCTTGACACTAGCACTCGGCCTAAATGAATTTCAGAAAAAACAAAAAGAACTTGGTAGGGACCTTACAAGGCCTTACACTTAGTATTGGTGTGCAGGTCCAGCAAGAGTGGGGCCAAACAGTTATTTATCGACTCTTTGGGGCAGGGGCTCTGGCTAGTTCTTTTACTTTCCTTAACTCCCAAGGTGTGGATCCTTTCAATCGAGGGCAGAAAGAGCTCCTTTCAGGTCCCAGTGCGAGGTGGCTGACTTCCTTCCTGGAATTTCCCTGGGTGAGGTGATTTTGTATACACTGTGTGCTGTGTGCCCAAAGAAGATGCAGGGACCACTGGGTGAGAGTCCAAAGTAATAATCTTATTGAAAACAATGATGGATTGATGGCACAATAAATATGAATGTCCAGCACCACAGTTCTCTCTCTTTATTTCTCTTTAATTACAGTTCTGTGTCCTCTATCTTTGTAAGAGTCTCTTAGAAAGGCCAGGAATCCAGCCACCCTCCTGGCTTAGGCTGAGCAGTGGTACCTTTGGTTAGGGCCCCTTTAGTGGGCAGGAAACCCTTCCCTGATGGCAAAAATCTGTCTCTGCACAGAGAGCAAATTTCTCTCTTTCCCTAGGGGTTGTGAAGACTCCAAATGGGTGTCCTCCTTTTATAAATGAGTTATTACTTACAGTTAGATATCTTTAATCTTGATGAGGATGCTTGATGGAAGGAATCCTGTATGGAACTGCATGTCTCACAGGTCCACTGATGTGTAGGAAGAGGGGTAAAAACCCCCACTTTCTCCCAGGTCTTGGAAATTATTCTCTTCTATTCCCAAAAGCAAACAACACAGGATTTCCCTTACAACGGGTCACCAACACGTCAGGGCATGTCTTCCCTATCCCTAGGCATCTTCAACTCAGGGTTCCCCAATTCCTGAGTCTCGGAAAGGCCCAGATGCTCAGCAGCAAGAAAAATGTCCAAAAATCCCAAATATTCCCTGGACATCCACTCTGCACCCTAAGTGGATAGAACAGAAGTGGAGTCCTGACCAGAACTGGAGGATCTTGGAGGGCTTCCAAGGCTCGAGATAGGCCCAGATTACAACTCAGAAAAAACTCCAACCTTTCTCTCAAACACTCAACTAAGACTGCCCCCAGAGCCCTCTGCAGAGCTCTGCTATAAAACCTCCTGCAGGGGATATCCATTATAGCCCCACAATGGGAGGGCTGCCAAATGAATGGATCATCCCCCTAATTATCTTTCTAACTGCACTACTCTATATGGTCCCAGGGCTTACCGGTAACCCAGAAAGGTGCCCAGGTTACATTTGCATCAGTGTTTTCACAGACACTGGGTGATGAAATAGTAAATAAGATGTAATGGTTATCCCAATGGGATAACCATTACATAGGGAGAACTGTTTCTATAATACTGAGGAGCCCATTTTGGCTCCCTGTTCTTCTCTACCATCTACTATCCTACGAAGGTGTCTGAAACTCAAGGTTGGAGTTTCTGAGACACTAGGATTTGGGAATCTTCTTCAGGGCCAGGAGGATCCTGAGAATACTAGAAGGTGATTAGAGCAGTTGGTCTCAAAGTCTTTTGTCTACATGAAGATCTTAGAACAGACAAGGTAATCTTTGGTGTAGACAAACATGTAGACAACTTCACCTTTAATCACCTCTCACTTTCAGGATCCTTATGTACTCCACATGAGTCTTAAATCCCAGTTCCCCGATCCTCTTAAAATTGGAGTTTAAGGCGGAAGTCAAAGGAAGGACTGGCAGAAACTACTACAGGTTACTGGTTGTGAGAGAGTAAAGCAGGAGCTCATCTGTAAAAAGATCAGGAGATTTTTCCAGTTCCATGTGCTGACAGACAGAGATCTGCACACTATTGAATAGATATCAATACAGGGAAAGTTGAGAAAATCTTTATAGTTTGGAGGTCTCAGACTGTATAACAATTGATTGTGTTTGGATTCTGCTTATGTTTGGCTTGCACAAGACAAAAGTATACCATCTGCTAGATTGTTCATTTCCAGGACATTTTTTTCTTTGGAACGACCCCAGTCTTGTGTGATCATGTGGTTTTTTTTTGGTTCTGGGAAATACCAGAATGCAGTGAATGTTTGCTGCACTAACATTTATCTCCTTACATTTCATAGTACAAGCTTCTGGGATTTGTATTTCTCTCATTTCCATATTAAAATTAAAAGCCTATCTAAAATAGTAAAAATTAGGGTAAAATATTTGTGCATAGTATGTATTCTTGAAGGAATAAATAAATAAAATACCAATTTGGGTTGATAAATGTATGTTTACCTTACTGTGGATTGGTAACTGGTTAAAAGAAAAGAAACAAAGAATAGGACTAAATGGTCAGTTTTCCCAATGGAGAAGGGTAAATAGTGGAGTGCCTCAGGGATCTGGACTGGATCTGATGTTTAACTTTATCAACGATCTGGAAAAGGGAGCAATGAGTGAACTAGGTCCTAGACATCTAAATGGCAGATGAAATATAATATGCACAAGTGGAAAGTAATGCAAATAGGGAAAAATAATCCCAACTACAGCTACACAATGCTGGGTTCAGTATTAGGAGTCACAACTCAAGAAAATGACCTTGCAGTCATTGTGGACAATCCATTGAAATCCTTAGCTAAGGGTGTGGTGGCAGCAGACAACGAAGCAAACTGAATGTTAGGCACTGGGGAATTAAACGGAGGAGTTCTGGTCGCCCCATCGCAGGAAAAATATAGCAGAACTAGAAAAGGTGCAGAGAAGGGAAGAGTTTAAAGGTTAGGGCTGTCCAGGTGGGAGAAGGGACAGAGAGAGAGACTATGACAGAGGTTTATAAAATCCTGAGTGGGATGTAACAGGTAAATAGGGGATGTATTTATTTGTAAGGACTTATAACCTGCCTCCTCCAATTCAATAGTTTGGCCCAGGTAACAATTAAACATTCACAATCAAATGACAAACAAAGATATACATAACTGTAACCCTTTGCTGGGAAGGGGGTGGGGGGTAGGGGGGTGCGGTCTGCTGTTTCCCCTCGGGCCATAAAAGTATTTGTTCTCCGGGGCTAATCTTTCCAGATTATTCCCTCTTGTTTCAGATCTGAAGGGGGGGAAGGAAATCCTTCTTGGCTCAGGAGATGGAGCGCTTCTCCTTAAGTTATGTATTTCTCTAGTACAGAATTTTCTTCAGGGACAGACAGGCTGGACAGAGACTAAATAAAATTTACCGATTATCTCCAAAATGTCTACCATAGTCCAGCACACGTTCCACAACTGAAACTGTACACCTGAACTTTTTTCATAGTCTCTCTGAGGATTGGCTTGCATCCTTCTCTCCTGAGGGAGAACTTGTCACCATTTACTCAACAGTGTACAAGATGGTACAAGATGGTGCTTGATTCGTGTTTGCCTTATCATGTAATCCATGTTTGATTCGTGTTTGCCTTTCTCGAAGTTCCCCTTATTCCTTTCATGTAATCCATGTTCGATCTTCGTTCATATTGTTTGCTGTAATTTCCTATTGTTGGTTCTCTGTAAACCGAAGCGATATGCACTTGTACATGATCTTCGGTATAAAAAAAGCCTTAAATAAATAAAAATAAATAATGGTAGGGGGGATCCTATCGGGGAACCCAAAAGCACAAAATGGCCAAAGTTCTGTCTCTTGTCCACAGCCTCTTTGTAGTCCCTTTGGAGTCGAGATCCAGTTAGGAGTTTCCAGATCTTGATGTTTCAGTCCCATACTCTTCCCACTCTGTGTGACTTCTTGGGAGGAGAAGTATGATGTTTCCAGTCTTGAACAAAATTCTCTGTCTCCTAACTCCATTTCTATGAGGAGTGGTGGGAAAAAGCTTCTACACTAAGAAAAGGGGAAAAACCCAAGTTGCTCAAATTCCCAAAATATCCCCCGCTGGGTAGTGCTGTCACTGCTGTGCTTCCTCCAGGGAGTAGAAGGATAGCTTGGAGGTCTCCAATCCCTGCCCTCAGGATTGCGCTTCTCCTTGTCCCAAAGCACAGGGTGTTCCCCAGCACGAGTCAATCCAAAATCTGATTAAAGGTCTCCAAAATCCTTCTTTCTTCCAAAAATGAGGCAGACTCTCTCAGACAGGGAGTGAACGGATGAGGAATCTCCTCTGAACGCAGGAAAAATACCAAGTTGGGTTAGTAGGATCAAACTCAGCAGGATGAAAGGAAAAATAGCTCCTAACTCTTCCAGAGCCAAGCCAAAATGTCCACGTTTGCTATACCACTACCTCCCCCTTATACCCTTGGGATAACCAATCACAGTCAGCTCATTGAAGAGACTGAAAAGAAACAGAAAATCTCACTAAACTGTTTTAATCCTGATGGTAAGGGACCTAGGATGATCTAGTGGCTAATCAAAGGATCGGCCACATAGCAAATAACATAAACTCACTAATTATATAATTCATTAATTACATAAAACATTCTGAAACAATAACCTTTCTAAATAAATAACCTTTCTAAAAGGTTCAAATCATGAATTACATAAATGCATTCTGAAGCAAAGTTTTCAGACTTTTTCTAAAGTTTTTTTAGTATGAGGCATTTTGAGCCAGGAAACCAAATTCGCAAGAAATCCGGGAAAGAGCTTCCTTGACGTGTGGTTCAGGCAGCGGCCATCTTGGTCTCAAATCTATAGTTTTTTAAAATCAATTTCTTAACTCTGTTGGGAGAGCTTTCCACATAAAAAGTGCTACAAAAAAAAAGAGCTCTCTTATGTGTCAGCTGCTGATGATACTCCTGGGCAAGAGGTAACGAGCAATCCTGTACCTTCTGATCTCAGTATTCATGCTGGTTCATACCTTTGCATTTTAGACCAGTGGTTCTCAACCCAGTCCTCAAGACACACCTGGCCAGTCGGGTTTTCAGAATATCAACAATGAATATGCATGAGATGGATTTGCATGCACTGCTTCCATTGTATGCAGATTTTGTCTTTTGCATAGTCACTGTGGATATCTTGTACACAAACTGGCTAGGCATGTTCTGAAGAGTGGGTTGAGAACCACTGTTTTAGATGCTACTCTGCACCTAATCTCTGAATGTGACAGTTTATGCAATAACACCATCAATTTAAAGTGTGAACGACTTTACTGGGAGCCATTGTAGCTCTCTTAACATATAGGTAATATGGTTGTTCAACCTGCTGCCACTAATAGTCCTAGCAGCAACGTGCTGCACCAATTGTAACACTCGAAAAAGCTTATCTGGTAAAACCAATCCATAAATTATTACAATAGTCCAATTACCCCAATACAAGAGACTGAAATGCAGATCTAAACAGATTGGGTGGCAGTAATGCTTTCAGTGGTTTCAATAGTTTAAGCTTATAAAATGTGTTTCAGCCACATATTGTACATGAGGTTTCATTGTTAGTTTGGGATGATTATTTATCCTTTCAAATGGCACTAAGACGCTCCATAAAACTAACAGGTAGCAGATTTAAAACACATTGGAGAATGTATTTTTTTTTTCACTTAGCGCACAATTAAACTGTGGAATTTGTTGCTGGAGAATGTGGTTAAGGCATCTAGCATGGCTGGATTTTAAAAGGGCTTTGGATAGGTTCCTGGTGGAAAAGTCCATGAACAATTTTTAGCTAGATAGACTTGGGAAAGCCACTGTTTATCCCTGAGAGTGAGCACAAGGAATGGATCTACTCTTTGGGATCTGCTGGGCACTTCCTAACGATGCGGACTGAGTGGCCACTGCCAGAAACAGGATTCTGGACTCGGTGGACCTTTGGTCTGACACAGATTTGCACAACTTTAATATTCTTACGTTATCTCCCATAAGTCTAAGGGCCTTGAAAGACATTTTCCCCGTGTCAAGAAAGGACCCAGGGATCATAGTGTGTTTAGTTGCCTCACTGCTCCCAACAATGCCCCCTGTGTGCTGCTAGCCAGTGGACGAGGGATTTATAATATATGTCCTGTGAGTGTCAGGCGAGAGTGCTAGGGATAGTGTATGACTCTGGCAGCAGAAAACCCTTCACTCCCCCTGCGTCACGAATTCAGAGCACAAAAACATTTCCATCTTTATTTTTGTGTCTGTTCTTATGTTGTATATATATTTGTTTTTGTTTTTGTTCTAAGTAAAGAGAGACTTGTCAGGTGGTGATAAATGTCTGTGTGTATATTTCTGTGTTCCCTACACACCCACCAATAACTTTTTAAATGGCTAGACTGAGCTGAACCTAACTTTTCGTGAAGGTATGGTCTTGGGCAGACATGTTATCTTTGTGGTTTTCAAAGTCTGGGTTGATGGGGGGTGAAGATACAGGACTGGGGTAAAGTGAACAATTTTTCTGTGGGAAATGCATGAGGGAAAATTGAAGTGCTGAGATCACCAGAACCACCTGGCCATTCTGAATGAAACTTGATAAGCTGGACAGAGAGTGTGAGGAAATTTTATTTGCATGCCATGTCCAGCTGGGGAGTGTTTTGAGGGGGGAGGGGCATAATTGTCTAATTTGTCCATAGGAAACAAAATGCATAGGGGGAAAACTCATGTGCTTAGAATTGCACCCACAGGGCTAAGCTGAATGAAAATATCTGGACAGAAAGTTGGATGGAATGAAAGTATGTGTGTGTGTGTGTGTGTGTGTGTGTGTGTTTGGGAGAGGGGGAGTTTGCATAGGCAGCTTTTAAAAACATATACATGGAGGAGTTTGAATTGATGCTATCTAGAGTGATACGCTTTCTACTTGTTTTAAAGAGAGATCATGAACTGCAGCCACCAGATGGTGCTGCAGGCAAACCCCAGAAGTAAATGTAAATGAGAAGGAAGAGCAATAACCTTTCCCCACAGTGCATGCTTTTGAGAAATATTTTCACAATTTGTGTGTGTTTGTGTGGGGTGGAGTTGATGGGAGAAACATTCAAGCCTGACCCCCAATGTGGAGCATGGCATCCCAGGATCAACAAATGTGTGTGATCTTTACTACCCAAGCTGTGCCACTACAATAATTCACCTTTTTATGTTTTTTTTCTTTGCAGCATTTTCTCTCTGTTCCATGCCATTTTCATTCTTGCTGACACCATTTGCTGTCATTTGCTGGCTCCAAGTAAAACCACAGGCCAGATACAAGATTTCCCCTCACCTCCAGAGTGCCCTTAAGAATTTGCTGATAAGCAGAGCTGCCAGGTTAGCCGCTTCCAGGAGGGAGACTTTTTGACCATTCCTGGTTTTGAACTTGCATCCCAGTGCAATGTGGGATTTGCATACCTGGGAACTTTTGACTTCCAGTCACCCTGAGATTACCATGGATTAGCGGAGGGAAACAGGGGGAGGGCAACTGCACAGTGAGACCGGATGCTCACAAATCTGCTCTCATAAACACTCTTACATGTTCACACTTACTTTCACTTCTCATTCTCTCACATTCTCACATGTCCATTTACACCTTTACTTCTGCCATTCTCCCACCAACACACACACTCACTCACGTCTCTCCCTCTTCCATACACATATGCCCACTCACTTTTACACCCATTCTCACTTGCACTCAGCTCTCTCCTACTCACCTTCATACACTCTCAGATCTCTTCTTCCTACACAAATACACACTCACTCACGCTCACAGACATGCTCATTCATTCTTTCAAAACACACTAGCAAGCAACAGCAGACTCTAACTTGGGCTCCTGGAGCAGCAGCAGCCTCTTCCTTCTCCTGAGCTGCGGAAGTGGATTCTCCCTGTTTCTTAGTCCTTGTTTGATGCATGGGCAGGAAATTGCAATGTCGATTGGCCAAGGCAAATAGGATGGGGTGGGCAAGAGGAAGCGAAATCAAGAGTTAAAAGGGTCCGGAGATGGTAGAAATCACTGTCGAGTTCCTCCTTTTTCAGCCACACAAGACCAATGACGTTCCTTTCTTCTTTCCGGGTCCAAGCAGATTGGTTTTGCTGCAGCACCCGGAGATTTCCGGTATTGGCCCAGAGACCCGGTAATTTTTTTTAGAATTCCGGAGTCTCCTGGCCAAATCCGGCGAGTTCCCAGGTATGGGGATTTGTAGTCCCAGATTCTACCCAGTGAAATCAGTGCTGCAGGTCCCATAATGCATCAGGATGGGGTTGTCAGAAAGCCAGGACTGGTCTAAAATCTCCCTCCTGGAACTGGGTAACTTGGCAACTCTGTGACAGAATGCCAGTTAGTTCAGTGGCATGGTGGAAGCACTGCGGACTGCTGTGTGGAGGGACCTGGGTTCGATTCCTATGCCAAGATCCTGCTCCCTGGGCCGGCCAGGGTGGAAGATGCTGTGGGGGCAGCATTCACTGCTGCTCAAGGGAAGGAGTCCTTGTCATTGTGCATTGGCGACACCTTGTGACTGGACTCCAGGTACGTGGTAAAGGAGCTCTGGAGGGATCCATGCCTCTGGGAGCCCCAGGCCAAAAAGGTATAAAAATAGGGGGAGGAGCCTGGGTAGCTGTGAATGAAGGCTCATGGTGCCATAGCCTAACAAAGGTTGGTTCCCACTAACCTGAAAACTCTGGCACTAGAGGTTCTTGGAACATGGCTCCCGCCACACTGTAAGAACTCTCTCACATGCTACCTCTAGCTCAGTGGCAGTCAGTTTGCTATATGAATACAGGCAGCATATGAGAGAGGGTTAATAGCGGCATAAGAGGGTTTTTGACAAGATTCTCTGGATGCAGAATTTGTCTCGGGGTCGGGAAGTGTGGGGGGCGTGCAAGCTGGTATCTAGCTCTGTGCCGCAAAGAAGAAGCCAGCATAGCAGGCAGGAATGCAGAAATGAAAGTTACTCCTTAATGTCAGAATATAATTAGGTGATTGGGCAAGAATAAGCTAAAAACAAAACCCTGGAAAATCTGCAGGAGCACAAGGAGTGTGTAGTCATAAATACAGAGCTCTGTTTCCTACTACACAATACACCCCTCCCTCCCCAGACACACATACGCACACCTACAGGGAGCATCTCCTATTCATAATCGCTTTTGCCACAAGTAAAAGCATGCCCTGCTCAATAAATACTTGTCTGACTCCCAGCACAGCGAGAAAAGAAATTATTTCAGGAATTCACAACACTGACAGCAGCGCTGGAGAAATTCCGAGGCTACTAAGGGGGGGGGGGGGGGGAGCAGGGATGGCTCAGAATCGGGATGGGCACGAAGGTAGAGAACTTTCCACCTCAAGGACTGGATGCTTCAAACAAAAGGCACAGGGGTTCAGAGTCATTCATCTCCAGAATCAGATGGGTCGGGGAACTGGCGCAGGGATGCAAGGCCTGCCACCTTTAAGCTATCTCAAGTCAGGAACAGCACCCGGTGTTGTTCTCTCCTGCAAACAGCTATTCAAAAGTTCACCAGGAAAGGCCACGATCCATGCCTCCTCACTGCCCTCTTCCTTCAACTACAGGAATCTGGGCAGCAGGGTTTTGATCTCTCCCACTAGGCCAAGTCCAGCAGTGACCCCACAGATCTCTCCACATTTCATGTCTTGATACCCAAGGACCTTTCAAACTATAGCCCCGTTTCCACGTTACCATTTCTAGCAAAACTGTTTGAAACAGTAGTAGTATTAAGACAATTCTTGGAGGACAATGAAATCCTGGATCCATATCAGTTTGGATTCAGGAAGTCATTGCGTTCTGATTTGCTAATGATTTCCCTGCTATGCTCTTTTAGGAAGGGTCTGGATGTGGGCCACAGTTATGTTACTTGATATTTCCTCTGCCTTCGATACGGTGGACCAACAGATCTTGTTGTACAAACTATGGGAAGGCAGTATAATTGCTACGGTCCTGTCTTGGTTTAAGTCATATTTGTCTGAATGTACTCTACAGGTCAGGGCTGGAAATGACATTTCAGCATGGTTCCCCTTGGGTCATGGAGTGCCTCAAGGTTCGGCATTATCATCCTTATTATTTAACATCTGCATGGCCCCTATATGTAGGATCCTAGCTGGCTTGTGTGGGAGTTACAAAACATACACCAATGATATACAGTTCTTCATGCAACCCACTTGGTCAAAAATGAGCAAGCTGTTAGAGGTTTGTTTAACCACCATTCTGAAATGACTGTTCCACAATAAGCTTGGTTTTAAATACGGCCAAAACTGATTTTGTATGAATTCGGAAAAAATCATCGCATGACAGTCCTCTTTATACATCTCTTACCATTAATGAGCTGTCCTTTCCGGTACATTCATGATTTAGAAACCTTGGCACCCGGAGCAACTCGTATCTTTCCTTTCGCTAACATATGAAAACTGTTATTAGGGCTGGCTTCTTCAAGTTACGGGTCTTGTATGGGTTAAAAACTTTATTGAATGACGTTGATTTTCGCACCATGCTCCAGGCCTCAATTCTGCCTTCAAGTCGACTCTGGTAATGCAATCAATCTTGGTCACCCTTTGGTTGCATTAAAGCCGTTGCAGCTTCTATTAAATGCAGTTGCCAGGCTTATTTCTGGGGAAACGACACAGTGACCATATTTCTACTGTTCTAATTGATTTGCACTGACTCCCCATTGTTCAGCGAGTGCAATACAAAATCAGAGTCACAGTGCACAAACTGATCACATCTAATGACTGCCCAAGGGCTAATGTGCTGGTAAGACTTAACCAGCCTTTACGGACACTGAGATCCAAAAATGCGGCTTGCTTGATGTCCCCTCAGCCAAGCAGGCAAGGCATGCTGAAACACGAAAGTGCTCTTTCTCCGTGGCAGCACTGGACTTTTGTGGAAAATCTTTTAAAATGACACTAAAATCTTTTCCTTTGAAACAAGTATACAACTTCATATAAGAGTATCTAGGATTATCAGCTGTCAGTTTACTTCATGCTGGTTCTGATGCTAGATTACGTTTTGTTGTTGATTGTTCATTATTTTATTTTATGCATGTCTGATATATGCATCACCTAGTTACCTGTATGTAGGCGATATATACATTCTAATAAAAAGTAAAGATAACTTACATAATGCTACATTCCTTCTTTCCCAGTTTGTTATTACAAGGAAATACAGAGAGTGATGCATTTAAGGAGACCATGCAGTCTGCCCAGTTTGCTTCTTTTTGCAGTGCCATAGACCTCAGCTTTTTATAATTAAGGATCCTCTGTCCTTTTCCCAGGTTTTCTTGAATTCTGTTACCATTTTGGCTTCTACCACATCCTTTCTATATAGAAATATCTTCTAATGTTACTCCTGAGTCTATCCTCGTTAAGCACAGAGACACAGAAAACAACAGTAAAATAAGCATCATATAGCCTGCACAGTTTCATTCCTGATGCAATGCCTGTTTTCCCCCTCTGTAATTAAAAATCCTCTGTGGTTATCCCAGGCTTTCTTGAATTCTATTGTTTTTGGTGATTTCCCACAAGGCCAGGCAGGGTTATCGACCCAAAACCCTTTTGAACTGTGGCAAATTCGCTTTTCAAGAATTTGCCATAGCTCAAGGCTCTGGAGACCGGAGAAAGGTGCAGGCACCACAAACATTTTCAAGACTTGCAGGCTGGCTGGCTGCTGGCATGCCTTGCCTTCTGATCTTGCAAGACCAGCAGCCAGGAAGCGCCGCTGCCCAGTTCACAAGTTTCAGGATGTTCACGATGCTGGGATAGGGCAGCTGACGATGCTCATCCCACTGGCTGCTGGGAATCTCAGACTGCCACCTGTCCCAGCCTTGCTGCGGCAGCTGGTGAAGTTCATTCCGCCAGCTGCTAAAAACAGGAGACCGCTGTCCATCTGGCCCCTGAAAGAAGGTAGGGAGAGGAGGAGGAGGGAGAAGGTCTGGGCCGAGGAGGGAGTGTGTCCAAGAGAAGATTGCTACGGGCACCCCACCCCCGACCCATAACTATTTTTTTTTCGTACAAAATCGCCCCTATATTTTTGCCTTCAACGCCACTGGACGACTATTCCATGCCTCCATCACCTTTTCCATGAAGATTTTCTGATGTTGCTCCTACATTATCCCTTTGGAACCTCTTGTTCTAGGGCAGTGCTTCTCAGCCTTCTTTTATTTCATGGCACACTCTTTCAAGTTTCCTTAATCCGTGTGGCACGCCAAACCAAGTTTTGCACAATTCTCACCCGCTCTCCCTCTCCCCAGCAGGAGGAGAGCAGCACCTTTGACTTACGTGTGCCTCATTCTGCTGGCTTCAACCTGACGTCTGAATATGCGGGGCCTGTGAGATTACAGGGCCGCATACGTTCAGATGTCAGCCGGAAGCCTGTAGCGACAGCACACAGGTAAGAGGCCAGCGGGAAGAAGGGAAGGATGGTAAACTTGCCAGATTTCAGGTGTGTGCATTTGGGACATTGTTCCTTGTAGTTTATTTTAGTGGCGGTTGGGAATTGGAGGGGGGGGGGGGGGGGAGGGGGGCTTGGGATTCTCTGTATGGAAAACTGTAGCAATTTACTCTCAAACCTATAACACGTTCTTTAAGTTTTGTTACCACAAAACATTTTGGATACAATACAAAAGTCTAGGACTGGTAGGTACGGCCTGCATAAAAGACAATTAATTATGCACCAGAGACAGCCAAATTAGCTGGCAAAATCCTGCTATTCTATTCTCTACATATAAATTCACTGTGGGAAACACATCCAGGTGAGAGATTTTGAACTGGGTCCCTGGATAATTTACACAGATGAGTTATTAATCTGTATCTGGCAGTAAAAGTTTCCAACCTTTGGTGTCTCTGGCTTGCTTTTCTGGCTCAGCATGTCTCTATTTTCCTCATTCTTTGGTGTTCTTTCTATTCCTTTCTTTCTCTCTCTGATGTCCTCTTTCCTTCTGCTTCTTTCCTTAAGAGTGGATATGTTAATACTTTTTCATCCTTCAGTCTTTCTGCTTCCTTCTCTTTATTCTTTCCTTTCTTCTCTTCATCCATGTCTCCTCTTATTGTTCTTCCTCTTTCTGCCTGCTCTCCTTTCCTCATTCTTATTTCTTCTACTGTCTCTCCTCCATTCGTCATCCCGTTTCTCCTCTGTTAGCTCCCTGGGTTCCTTTCCCAAAGCCAGGGTCCCCTCTCTCCCTCTCACCCCATCACAGGCCTTTTCTCCTTCTTTATCTTACCCAATAATCAACTTATCCCTTCATCCTGGGTCCTTTTTCCCTCAGTCCCTGGTCTTTCCTCTTCCTCCTTTTCCATATCTCCCCTTCTCGGGATCGCTCCCCCATTCCTTATCTCCTTCCTTTTCTAGCCCCATCCTCCTCTTTCCAATACTCAGTCCTCTCTCTTTCTCTCTCTCTCTCTCTCCATCCAGGGTCCTCTTCCCTCTTCATCATCCTGCCCCTCATCCAGGGTTGCTTTTTGCTTCTCCTTCCTCCTATCCCAGGCCATGTCACCTTCAGCCTCCAGCCCGCTATCCTTATCCCTCTCCTGGTTTCTCCGTGTTTATCCCCGTCTTGGTTTCTCCCTTCTTTTCATTCATAGCTAATCCTCCCTCTCTCTCCTTCACTCCCTCCATCCCGGTCCCCTCTTCCAGGTTTGGTCATCTCTTCCCACATCCCCCCATGATCCCTGGTATTCTCTTTCCTGTGCTCCCTCCTCTACCAATATGGCCTAGCTTTTCAGCCTGGTCCTCTCCCCATCTCCAGCTAGCAGGAGCAGTGGTGTCCGTCCAGTGCCATGTCAGCATCCTGTGCCCCATTCTCCCAAGCATTAACAGCGCCCTTCACCACCCTCAGCAATCACCACCTTTCGCACTGCCCCCCCCAAGCATTCCCCCCCCCCCCTCACCACCACCACCACCAGCATTCACTCTCTTCTCCCTTCACCCTCTTTTGGCATCTAAACCCCCTCTTCCACCTTTTATTCCCCCAAATCATTCTTGCCTGACTGGTGCTCTGGCTGATTCTCTCTTATCCCTTCTGCTATCAGCTGAGCCCCAAGACCCTGCATTATAGGCATCTAGGGCCTGCGGAAGTGTTCACTGCAAGCAAATAGCACATCTGCTAGACTAGAGAGCCCTATACTCCAGGCAGCAGATGGGGTGGGGGATGGACAGGAGGGGAGAGGCTCATCTCTGCTATTCACTGCTGCTTCTGCTCCTCTCCTCCTGTCTTCCTCAGTGCTGTTCGGTTGCCATGGGCCCAAGGTGAAGATCATGCTGGGGCTGTAGCACAAGAAGGACTCTGCAAAGTCTTACCAGTATGCAGAGGTTGGTTTGCGCATTGGCGGTACCCTGTGCAAGCATCAGGAACAGCCCCCTACTCTCTATCAGGCCGATACAGTACAGTACGCTCCGGTGGAGCGCACTGTTAGCCCGCGAGTTTTCGACGCGCTATTTTTACCCCTTATACAGTAAGGGGTAATAGCGCGTCGAAAACTCGCAGCCAAACCCCCCCCCCCCCCCCCCCCGAAACTAATAACGCCCGTAACATGCAAATGCATGTTGATGGTCCTATTAGTTATTCCTGCGCGATACAGAAAGTAAAATGTGCAGTCAAGCCGCACATTTTACTTTCAGAAATTAACGCCTGCCCAAAGGTAGGCGTTAATTTCTGCCTGCACCGGGAAAGTGTACAGAAAAGCAGAAAAAAACTGCTTTTCTGTACACTCTCTGACTTAATATCATAGCGATATTAAGTTGGAGGCCCCAAAAATAAAAAAAAATTTTAAATTAAAAAAAAAAAATTTTAAATGTGCCTGCGGCCCGCGGGTCGGAAGACAGATGCTCAATTATGCCGGCATCCATTTTCCGAACCCGTGGCTGTCAGCGGGCTCAAGAACCGACGCAGGAAAAATTGAGCGTCGGCTGTCAAACCCGCTGACAGCCGGCGCTACTGTCAAAAAGGAGGCGCTAGGGACGCACTAGTGTCCCTAGTGCCTCTTTTTACCGCGGGCCCTCATTTAAATACTTGATCGTGCGCCCAGAAGAGTGGCCTGGGCGCGCGTTGGGAGAGCGGCGCTCGCCTCGGAGCGCTGGCTCTCCCGCGGGATTTACTGTATCGGCAGGGCGGGGAGGTTGCACATCCCTAAAGCTTTTTTCCTGTCCTTCCCCATCAATCCATCACCTTCCCCATCATCTTGATGACAGGAGAATGGAGTCAGCTACTTCTAACCTCCTCCAGCCGCTGGCGTCTCTCTCTCTCCTGGAAGGGTAAGTTTACAGATCAGCTGTTTGAACAGTATGGGAGAGAGCAGAGCCAGGGCAAGAGGAGGAGGAGGTTAGAGGCGGCCAGCCACCGGCTCTGCTTTCCTGCCAATCAGGCTGCAGGGAGAGAACAGGAAGGTTGCAACAAAGGGCATGGGATAAAGACTGTGGATCCCTAAAGGCTTGAGGTTGGAAATGAAGAAAGGGAGTAACCTATATTAATTTTAAGTGTAACATTTCTGCCTCTCTGTGCATGGGAGTAACCTGCAGGGAGAGGCAGTTGCTACCCTTAACACAATGCATGGGGGTAACTTGCACGGAGCGGCAGTTGCTACCATTATGAGACAGCTGCAGTTATTCACAGCCTCTCCTTGGATTAGGGCAACAGTACGCATTCACACCCCCCATTTGTACTCATTGTTTTTTCTCTCAATTTTTACTTGATATTCCTTCCCTAGAAATGGCAAGGCTTTTCTGAGACATCTTTGGCCCTGCACTCTGGAGTTCTCTACCACTAAATACATGGTTAACCAGAGACACCAAAGCCTTCCAGAAGGTTTTGAAGACCTTTTCTTCAATTAATCTTTCATTCACCTCATTAACAATTCCTAAGTGATGCTTAATGTATTCAGCTCTGTTATTTAATTGAGACGTATTATGTCAACTGATTATTTATTCGTTTTGTCTTTTGATGTATTTCTGTTTCAGTTAATGTGTATGCTTTATTGTACTGGTGAGTGCCAGTAATAACAAGGGCTTTTAAATAAATAAACAGATAAATAGCCTGCTGGGTAGACTGGATGAACCAATTGGTTTTTATCTGTCATCATCACTTTGTTACTATGAATGTTAACTGTTCTTTGTCCCCCGTCCGTCCCCCAACCAGGTCTAGTCAGGAGGCTGCAGGCCCTGTTGGGAGATGATTGGCGTTGGCAGGGGTGCAGCTGTTCATCACTATTGAGGGAGTGGTGGCGCCTGGTGCCCCCCCCCCCCCCCCCCCCCCGAGCATGATGCCCCAAAGCCGGCCCTGTTCTAGAGCATTCTTTCCTCTGAAAAATTTTTGTTTCTTGTATACCTTTGAGATATTTGAATGTCCTTCTCTTTCTCTAAGGCATACACATTTAAGTCCTTGATATTACGTTTGAATCAGACCCTGCACCATTCTGGTAGTTTTTCTTGGGATTGCCTACATCCTCTATACCAGTTTACATCCTTTTGGAGGTACGTCTTTCAGAATAGGACATAGTGTGCTAGAGGAGGTCTCACCAAGCACCCTGTACAGGGGCATGATCAGCTCTTACATAGAAACATATATTAACATAGAAGTGACGGCAGAAGAAGACCAACGGCCCATCCAGTCTGCCCAGCAAGCTACGCAGTTTATCCATTTTTATCCCACTTTTTCTCCCTCCCACCCGTCTCTATTGGCTTCCAGCACCCTCCGGCCCCAATTCCCTTCCACCCCTCCACCAATGCAGAGAGCAGCACCATCCTAGTGAACATCCAGCTCAATCAGGGGTAGCAACCGCCGCAACCAGCAGGCCACACCACTGCCCCTTACCCACCCCTGTTTTGTTTGCTTGTTTGGTTTTTTTTTTGTTTTTTGAGATGGCAGCCCTCCATCCTTCCGCTCCGTGAAGGTGGAACACCAACCACTGGCCACTGGCATCCCGCTCCGTGAATACCTCAGTGGCTACTGCCGCTCCGTGCAGTGTTTGCTGCCTCCTCTCTATTTATGCCCACTAGACTTGATGGATCCACAGTGTTTATCCCACGCCCTCTTTTTTTGCTACTGGTTATGCCTCTCTCCCCGTGCACCCAAGCATTCTTTATCCTCCCAGCAAAGGATAAAGGAAAAAGGCCGAGGCAGGGAAGCTCGCATTCTGGAGATGAATGAACGGCTGTGTAAATAATGCTAATGGAAGTGTTTCAGCTTCCTGAATTCTGAGATGATGTTTTAAGGACTGCTGAGCAGAGATAGGTCCACTTGTCGAAGGGGCACAGTGTCTTCCAGCACAGCCTGACAAACTTACTGAGGAGGGCTTTAAACTAGGATCTTTGGGGATGGGTGAACAAAACGCTAAGATAAGTGAAAATCCTCAGGTAAGTAAAACAATAAACACTTCTACAGAAATGGGAAAAACGTACAACATCTGGAATGCTATGTACTCTAATGCTCATAGTATGGGAAATATAGTCCAGGATCTAGGGTTAGTCATGGAAGAACTTACTTTCATGTAGTGGCTGTCACAGAGATGTGCTACAGGACTGAGATATAGTTATACTGGGCTACAATCTATTCAGGAAGAACCAGATAGGAAGGAAGGGAGAAGGTGTAACACATCGCCAACTGTGTACCCTGGCAGCAATGCACCTTCATTCTAAGATGAGCCCTGGCATCATGCTCCATTCTATGGACCTGACTTAAGGTAAGCCAGCTGCTCCTGAGCCTTTTTAGGCTCAGCAGATGGAATTACTGAAGTGCCCGCTGATGACATCAGCACCTTCCAGGCAAACAAGCTCAGAGCGACAGATCAGTGCCTCAGCAACAGGTTCTTTGGGGATTCCTCTGCCAAGGTTTCGTCCCTCTCTTGATTCTGTCTCCTGTCCCTGCTCTTCTGCTGGCCTGCTTCTGTGTCAGGTGTGTCCTGACAGAAAAAAGGTTGAGAACCACTGTTCTAGAAGCAGAAAGATCCTGGATTCTCTACAGGGAGAACTATTCTGTCAACTGGTAACGGAACCCACATGGGAGGGGGGCAATACTGGATCAGGGGTTTAAACATGAAGATAGTGTTTCTGATATTGTAGTGGACAATCATGGTGGTCTTCGGTCTTAGAACACAAGAGATGAAGGTTCATTCAAAGGCAAGGATCCTAGAATTCAGGAAATCTAACATAAGAACATAAGAAAATGCCATGCTGGGTCAGACCAAGGGTCCATCAAGCCCAGCATCCTGTTTCCAACAGAGGCCAAACCAGGCCACAAGAACCTGGCAATTACCCAAACACCAAGAAGATCCCATGCTACTGTTGCTAATAATAGCAGAGGCCATTCCCTAACTCAACTTGATTAATAGCAGGTAATGGACTTCTCCTCCAAGAATTTATCCAAACCTTTTTTGAACCCAGCTACACTAACTGCACTAACCACACTCTCTGGCAACAAATTCCAGAGCTTTATTGTGCAATGAGTGAAAAAGATTTTTTTCCGATTAGTTTTAAATTTGCTAACTTTGTTACAATGGAAAAATCTAGGGAAAATAGGACAGTGGGCAAAATTAAAAGGAGATATTATAAGGGCAATTAACCTTTTTATTAGGAAAGTAAATATTGGAAACAGAAACATTCTTGATATATATACTTTCATCCATTTGTGGGCTATATACAAATGATTGTGGTGATTTATTTTTCTCTTTTTTTCTCATTTTCTTTTTCTGTAATCAGATTCATATGTCTGATTTCTCTGGCACGATATTTCTTGTGATAAGATTCTTTAAACTCAATAAACATATATTTAGAGACCTTTATTTTTTCAGTTTTTTGTTTATTTTTTTAATTTTCCCAGGAATGTATCAGGCTTTGTTATGTCAAGAACAAAAACAGGAGAAAATCAGTGGAAAAATGTGGCTCATTATTTTTTATGGGAGTTTATCTTGGTGGACAGAAGCCCAGACAATAAGAGAATATTAAACAGATTCTCCCACTCACCCTCTCAGCAGCTTCTCTATCACTACCCTCATCCCCTAGTGGCAGCTCCAGGCTTCCCCTCTCTCCTGAGGCTCCTGCACTTCTGCATTTGTGCGGGGCGACGGAGCCTACTGGGAAGTGCTTCTAGTGGGCACGGCCCTCTTCAGATGCTACACCGGTGACACCAAGCAGCAGGAACTTTGGCTGCCTGGGGGCAGGTGAAGGCAGGACTTGAAACGCCACATCAGCAGCACTGGAGGGCCAGCGCTGGACCTGAAAACCATGCAGGTGCTTTGGCCCACACTGGGTTGCAGCAGCTGCTGGAGGCTCTGAGACGCTGCATCTGCAGCCCTGGAGCTGCTCTTTAATCAGCCTAAAATTAGGGTGAAAATCAGTTTAAACCAATTGTAACTTTTGGAAAAATCTGGAAATTTATGGGTGAAAATTGGTTTAAAATAAAAAGGTCAGACCCTACATATATAAAAAAAAAAAACCAAACAAAAACCAGAGAGACCTCCAAACAAGCAGAGAACTCCTCACAAAGAGTTGGTCTTCGTTAAAAGTCGAGGGGGGGAAAGATACAACTTTTCTGGGGCACTTGGAATTGCACTATTCAGGATAAAGTCTTTGCGTTGTTAAGTTCAATCACAGAGTAGTTTCACTTCCCTCCTGTGTGTGCCCAGGTGACCTCCAGAATACCCAGTGACCTTTCAGAAGCTACAATCCTTTTCCAAATTACCAATCGTCTTTTACACATCCAGGGCCATCTCTTCAGTTCTTTAGACTCGCAAGATGCCCCTCTCCACATTCCTATCGATAAATCCCACCAGCAATTTTTGAACTTATTGCTGCAGGGCAGGTATTACCAGAACAAAGCCTTGCTATTTGGCCTTACCTTTGCTCCGAGGGTGTTTAAGGAAGTCCATAGTCCTCTTGGTGGTTTCTGGATGATGACCTGTTGATATGGGCATCATTTCCGGAGCCAGTGCAGGCAAGAGACAAGGCTGTGTCTCTACTACAGTCCCACAGACGGACTCAAAATTGGGAGAAATGCTCAGTTACTACAAAACAAGACGCTTTCTTATTAGTCAGGGGCTTCTCATTTTGCCTAAGGAAAAGAAACAAACTATAAAGACAGAGATTGAAATGTCGGACATTTATTGAAGAATCAGTTAGAGACAGAGAGATCTGGACTCTCTTCGAGAGGATCTCCTCAGGCAAAAGTAGCAGAACACCCTCAAGGGAGGGGGTTGATACTGGACAAATGGAGAAAGTGATGCTAATGTCCAGGGAGGTGGACCTTTGAACGCCAAGTAGCATCAAAGAGTGGGGTTTAAAATGAGGGTAAATGCAGAGATGGGCCACACAAAGGTCAGGACGTCAAGACTACCAATTTCCTTAAGATAGGGGAGTACCTTAGGGAGACACAGGCCAGGTAGGAAAATCTTTCTACAGGAGCAGAACAGTGTGCTAAAGTAAAAGGAGCTACAGAAAGGTTCACAGATCTATTAAGTCAGGAAAATAAATAAAAACGGGAAAAAGAGAACAGATTGAATTCCAAGGAGATGGCTGAGTTTTAAGGGCAAAAAGATCTGCATTCAGAAGCTGCAAGGGATCTGAGAAGGGGCTCAACACAGAAGAGGGTGGAGGAGCTGCCTAGGCCTGGTGGTTAGAGCAGCAGGTTGGAAGCCAGGGTTCAAAGCCAGCTGATGCTTCTAGTGACCTTTGGCAAGTAATTTTACTCTCCATTGCCTCTGGTACAAACTTAGGGGCTTGTTAACTAAGCCATGGCATTTTCCCCACATGATAGAGGCTAAGGCTGGGTGGTGTCATTTTGAAAAAATATCAGTTCCAGGCCCCCACTGGACCACCAGAGGTAATTTTTGTGACCAAAGGGAGAGTCGGGTGGAGGTCCCGGCTTTGGGGACAGAATTTTTTTGATGAAGGGGAGGGGCTGGGGCGGGGCCTGGCACTGATATTAAAAAGTGTATTTTTCCTTTATTTTGACAACAGGCTCCAGGAACAGTGGGAGAGTTGTGGGGAGTGGGTGACAGGGGCTTTTCTGTACTTTCAGGGAGGAGCTTACCCCTAGACCTGGGGCTGCCATCGTGCAATCCTCATGGGGCATTTAACACGGCGGTATTTTTCCCTGCAATATTTAAGTGCAGGGAAAAATACCATGGGAATCACAAAGCGGCAGGGCCCATGACTGTGGCTTTGTGACGCCCGCAGTATGGTACCCTTGGGGAAAAATACTACAGCTTAGTGAATAAGCCACTTCAGGTCAAATAACCCAGCCTGTGAATTTTTTGGCAAGCCACATTATTTGATTAGCATAGTTTAGGGTATTTATAAGCTGATTAGCATGCATTTGCATGCTAATCTGCTCATTTAAATATGCACAGTGCCGGGGCTGAAATAGCATAAGGTATTTGAAATATCTCACATTATCCCCTTGTTAGGCCATTTACTGCACAACAAAACTGGGTTTTTCCCATGGTAAATGGCCTTAGTGAATGAACTCCTTAGATTGTAAACCCTCTGGAGACAGGATAATACCTACAGTACCTGAAAGTGGCTGGTCTGTCACAAAAGGAGGAATATAAATCAAATTAAAGGCTATCTGTGGACTTTCTTGTATTTTGTTTAAAGATTTTTATTATGCTTATTATGTATTATATGTTGGTTGGGTGTTTTAACTGATATTCTATAACTGTAATCTGACTAGAACAACATGTCCTGGATTCAGCAGAATATACAAAAAATTTAAAGAAATAAATTTTAAAAACTGTGAAAAACAGGGAAGGTAATATGGGAGGAGGTTGTAAATGCAGGCCAGTTAATCTGACCTTAATAACCTTGGTAGTGGATATATTCATGGAGTCACTACTGAAGAAAGGAATAGTGGAGTAGCTTGAATCAAAGGGCTGCAGGATCCGAGGCACCATGTTTCTACTGGAAGAAGAATGTTAAGGATATGCACAGGAAACAATCATTTAGTTCTGTTTGTCTTGGGATTTTGTGGTTGCATTTTAAAGTTTTTTTTTGTTTACTTCCACGCACCAAATGCACATTTACACATGAATGAATTTGTGTATGCACATAAAATTAACTTAATACATATAAATACGATTTTGCATTCATAAATTATTAGTGTGTGTAAAGTAACAAAACAAACAAAATACATATCCCTAATTAGTGAGTCAAATAAATCTCATCAAATTTTTTTAGATTGGGCAAGCAAAGAATGAGATCAGGGGTGTGCAGTGAACTTGATGCGCTTGGATTTTAGCCAAGCTTTAGACATTGCCATGCATAAGAGGCTCTGGAGGCACAACTATGGGTGGGTCAGGGCCCACCCATAGGTGAGCTGAAAGGAGGAAGTGGTTTTTGGGCCACGCTGCAGGAGGAGAACGAGGCAGCTGCTGGGAGGGTGAGAGAAGACACAGGCCCACATGGCAGGGAGGAGGCAGAAACAGCGCAGTGTGGGTGGAAGAAGAGGCAACAGCACTGCAGAGGGATGTGAGGTCGGCAACAGCTCAGGAAGCTGGAAACCTGTGGTAGTTGACCAGAGGAGGGAGGGAGGAAACCTCAGAAGTGAGAGGAAAGGAAAAGGGCTGGGTTCTGGACAGAGAGAGAGAGAGGGCTGGGGTCAGGAAGGTGAAAGGGGAAGAATACTGGGGTCCTGAAGGGGAAGGAAAAAAGAGGAAAAGAAAGGCTCTGCAATGTTCCCTGTAAGTTGTGCATATGTGTGCACTCTCAGGCAGTGAAACAAGCACCCGCAGAAAAACATAGCATGCACAATGTAAAGAAAATAGAATGTTGTTATTCAAAGAACGCTGTGCATACATTTGTACACTACGTTGCACACAAGAACTTTTTTTGTGCACGGAGCCCACAAAAACGTAGAGGGAGCATTGGTTAGCAGGGAAGGTTTGCCTTTTTTTTGCAGATGATACAAAGATCTGCAATAGAGTGGACCCCTGAGGGAGTAGACAAGATGAGGCGTGATCTAAGCAAGCTCTAGGAGTGCTTGAGTGCTCGGCAGCCAGGATTCAACGTAAATAAAAGTGCAGAGTCATGCATTTGTGAAGCAGACATCCAAGGGAGCAGTACACAGTTGGGATTTAGATACTGCCGTGTGCCAGTCAGGAGTAAGAGTTCAGGGTGATCATGCCTGAGGACATGCAGCGTGACAGTAATGAGAGCCAGAGGAATGCTAGGATAAGTGAGGAGAGGCATAATCAGTAGAGAAACGGAGGCTGAGTCTATCTGAAGAGGTAAAAGATACACTAGACTGGTGGTGGTTAATGGTTATTCCAGAACAACCTGCAGGAAGGAAGGCTCTCTGAGTTGGTACAGTTCTTGCATGCTGTTACGGCTGAGGCGTGACTTCTCTCAGCGACTGTAGTCATGACAGGACGCTTTGCTTCACATGAATGTTTTGTACTTGAAAGCCTTACAATACCTGTCTGCATTTCAAGACTCATCTGCTAGGCAAAGACATCACAGTACACCCTATTTTATAATTGCTGACGTATATCAACAAGTTTGGGGTATAAGAAGTCAAAATATGCTTCAGGAAGCATACCATTTCTTTTGGGCAGAACTGCACTTGTCTAAGATTACAGCAGTGTGTGTGCCAGAGGAAAAAAAAACATGTTACGTCAATTGGTTGAACAGATACAAACTGAACCCAGAAGAGTGGAAATTAAACATTCAGGTCTTCCACTGGATTTGTGTCGAGTTGGGGGGTCCCTGTGGTGGCTATGATGGCCTCTCTCCATACGCAGAAACTAGATCATTCTTACAGCAGGAGCATGGCCCTTACGGTGGAATTGTCCAACATATTCTCTCAACAGTGGGAACCCAGATTCCTGTATCTTTTTCTACCCTGGAACATAATTCTGAGAGAAGTGGATAGGGCTGAGATTTCTAGGACAGAACTGATTCTAATACCGTAGCTTCATTCTGGCCCAGATGTTCCTTGCTTCCAAGCCTCCTAGAACATTCTACAGTAAGTCTGTTACAATCATCCCTGACCAAAACCTTGCTTAATCAAGGCTCTGTATATTTTTCAAATCCAGAACATCTAAAGCCAGTGGGCTGAAAGGTTATTACAAAAGAATTAGGGCTATTCCAGTAAGCTAGTGGATTTTCTTCTGACATTCTAGAAGATTTTTTACCAATAAAATATGTTGTGCTGTTTGGGAAAAACCTCCTGGTGATGTGCAGCGCAATAAAAAAAAAAACCCACTGAAGGCCTCTCTGGATATAATTTTGCAATTTTAATTTAAACGGCAAAGACTAAGACAGTTGCTACTGTCAAGGAAGATAATGCAGCAATCTTAGGCACTGGAAGTCACTGGCTGCCAAGAACTTGACATGCCATTTATGATTTTTAAAGGCTGCAAAATTGACTTTTCCTAATTTTGGCCATCCATTCCTGACCTGGAACCTGAACTTAGTCTTGAATGCCCCAATGGGAAATGCACAGAAACAAAGTATAACAAATAAAAACAAAAAATACCTTTTTATTGCACTAACTTAATACATTTCTTGACCAGCTTTGTAAAGTTAATACATCTTCAGATCAGAATAAAATGAGCACAAAATGACGTTACCAGAAAATATGGAAATATGCCTTTCTGATTCACTTATATTCTCTGGTAATGCCATCTTTTGATCATTCTATTCTGACCTGGGGAAGGGAGTATTACCTCCCAAAAGCTAATCAAGGAATGTATTAAGTCAGTCCAATAAAAAGGTATCACTTCATATAATTTTGCTTTTATTTGTTAAACTTCATTTAGGTGCATTCAAGTGGATAGACACTATTCCAAAAATTAATTCCATGTTTCATTTAATCAAGAAATTCATTTGCTTACCTTATTCTCCTGACCCTAAGAATCTTCACTCTCTGGATGTTTGCAGCTAGTAAGAGAGAATTCCCAACAGCCAGATCTTCCACAATGAGTTGGGAAATGGACTGCATATCATAGGCTTATTGAGTGAAGCAACAAAGGTGATCAAGTCATATTCCACCACAGCAGTGTCAATTTCATTTGCTTAAGAACTGAAAAGCATCTGTTGAACAGATCTGTAAAGCAGCGTCTTTGGGTTCTCGCCTTAAATTCGTCAAACATTACAGACTGGATAAGTAGGCATCATCCTCTTGTGCTTCCTGCAGAAGGAAAGTGATTCAGCCTACACTATTTCCCACAATATTAAGGTACAGCTTTGGCATGTCAGACTGGAGTGGCTGAACAACACAGTGAGATGTTTGCCTTACTTCAGTCCATTCCTGTTTATGGTAGTTTCACCACACTGCTCTGAATGGATCCTCCCTGATCATGTTAATCTATGCTTTTTTGTTTTCAAAGTTTAAAGCGTTAATCAGGTGTGTGACGTTTCTTTTTTTTTTTTTTTTCTGCTTTGGAAGTGCTTGCCTAGGAAGAAATGGAGCTTACGGAATCACGCAGGTTGGAAGAGACTGTCAGATCGGGTGCAATCTTTGATGTCCCTGTTAGTCAGTCTCAGTCTAGAGGGAGAGAGCAAAGCCCAGCGGTCTGGACAGAAGTAGCAGAACTAACATCACAGGAATTGACGGCGGAAAGCCAAACGTTTCCCTTTATCTGTCCTTGCTCCAGCAATCCGACCAGTGCAGCCCATCTGTTATACTGTATCATGTCATTATAAGGCCTGCCTTAGACATCCTGTTGTATGTAAACAGGTGTGATATGTCAAAACGAATATCGGTATAGAAAAATAAATAAATAAATCTCTCTACTCCCTGCAGCGTAAAAGGGACATCACTGTACAGATGCACAGAACTCACATCCCAAACGTTACTCCCCAGGAGCTCATCCTCACCTGTCTCCCACACCACCAGGGCTTTCCCCGTGCCTTCCAAATCCCCTCCCCCTCCTCTGAAATCCCAAGAATCGGAGGAGCTGCAGCTTTGGGATCTACCCAGCGTCTGAATTCATCAAGCTCCAGCCACCAGCCTGCTTCAGTGGGTGGTGGTGGTGGAGTTCCTACTTCTATATAGGCTAGCGCCAGCTTGCTGGTGTTTAAAAACCCATGGGCAGATTTTAAACCTGATGTTTTCTGGAAGCAATGCCAACCTGGAGAACATTAGCTGCTATAATGGTAAAAAAAAAATTACCCTCACCACAGAAACAACTGAGATCTTTCCAAACTTCCAAATCACAAAGAATGTAAATTTCAATGCCCCCTCTCCCCCCAAATAGACATATATATGGGCAGAGTGCAGTGCGCCGTCCCCGCTCCAATGCTGCACACCGTGGCCCTTGCAAAGACCTGCCTGCATTCTGGACGTGTCCCTTTGCAGAGTCTCAGGCTGAATGTGCGGATACAAAAAAGGCCTCCATCACCCTCAGGGAAAGCAGTAAGTCAGTTGGCTCTTTTTGCCCTGATGCCTCTTCCCTGTATCCCAGAAGCCTTCGATGTCTCCCCTGCTTCTTTAATCTCTCTCTTTTGGAAAGGTAAAGTGAGCCCTGTCACTGTGCCTTCCCGCAGGAGAACACTACCATGGCCCTGTGCTGGAGGGAGCAGAGTGACGCTGCCCGCCACAGCACGCAGGGCTCTGCTCATTCAAATCTCTGTTACAAGAGCTTTTCTCGTTATAAGAATGTCTTTTCATAGCTTCTGTTGGTGGGGAGCAAGGTGGGAGTTCTGTTATAAGAACACTTCCCTCAATCAAACCATAAAAATCCCACCGAGAGAGAAATGGGCATCAGCAGGCCAGGAAACCCCCCCCCCCCAAAAAAAAACTCACTCCTGCAGTCCCACAGTCTTTTTCATCTTAGACTTTGATTTAATTAAAAATTAAAGCTTAAACAGAAATGGAAAACATTTGCCAAGTACTGCAATAATAATAACAACAACACAAAAAAAAAAGTCACAAAAATCAACATATATCAATAAATTATTTGTTTTGTTTACAATTCTTTAGGGTCAAATTCAAGGTCTGGGCCAGACTTCCAGCATGCAGAAACAGCTACCACTGGCTCTGGTCATCGCAGGCCACTTAAAAAATTAAGACAGACTGTTACAGGAAAGTATCTGTTCCTCTTTGTGCAAAAGTGCAGTTTTTGTGTCACCTAGGAAGTTGCGTTTGCATTTCTGTGTGTTGGTGGGTATGATGGAGGAGCAGCTCAGAATCTCCCATGCTCCCCAGGAGGTTTGGTCTGTAAATGTGCAGGGAAACAAGAGCACAACAGGGTCCCCTCCAATGGCCCAATGAGTTATGGCTTGGCAGAGGCTCTGAGGCAGTTTACCTCTCAGACTATCCTCCTATGTACTTACTTCCTATTTCTCTTTCTCTCTCTCCAGAGCTTGGAGGGTGCTGGGAATCCTAAGCTCCAGAAGAGATATTCAGAGCAACAGTCTAGGGCAATCGAGGCTGCTGGCTGCAGGTGTTCCTGAAATTTAAAGCAAAAACTTCCCATCTGTCTGTGGCATCCTCTGACAGCCTGAGCAGATGAACCAGGATGCTCTCACGTTCCTTGGATTCAGCAACCTCAGTAAAGGAGAGTTCTGTCCCTCCTCCACGTTATGGAGAGGCGGAAGGCAGCTACAAGTTCTCTGGGAGGGTACAGCAACTCCAGTTGCTCTCTTGCCACTGACTTCTTTTCTCCGCCGAAGCCGCTCAGTTACAGGTATGGGTGTCCATGCTCTCACTGCAGATCACCTGGCAACATCTGAGAACGTTGCAAAATCGCTTCCATATGCATGTAGACGTAGTGGCAGGCGCGGCGGTGCTCAGTTACATGTGTAGGCATGCGTGCTCTCGCTGCAGGTGCTGCAGGTCACGTGGCAGCACCAATGGAACTTGCAGTGGCACTGCCACGAGCGAGTGTACTGAAAGGTGCTGTAGCCCCGGCCACAGCACAGCGAGTCGCAGCTGTCTTCGTGCAGTGAGGTCCGGTTGCAGAGCCGGCCCTGGGTTCCTGTGCTACCTGTGGCGATGTCTGCCTCGCAGAAGCTGGGCGAGGCCTCAAGATACACCAGGTCTGTCTCCGCTGGCTTCTGATAGCCATGGGGCAGCTTGAGCCTGAGGAAGGTGGGCTGCAGTTGGCGTCGCCCAAGCACAGCCTCCACCATCACCGCTGTCTGGTACTTCTCCTTCAGGGCAGAGCCCAGCTCTCGGAAGCTGGGCAGTGTCACCCAGCAGGTCTTCATGGTGCAGGAGCCCGACACCCCGTGGCATTTGCATTCCAAACGCAGGAACGTCTCCAGCATCTAGAAGCCATCCAGCACCAGGTTGAGGGGGTCACCGCCAACCCAAACAAGCAAAGAAACAAAAAAAAAAAAAAAAAAAAAAGAACCCAATGAGAAGAGCCCAGAGAATGCAGCATTAATCATATTGGGGGATTGGGGGACTGGAGTGTGGCTTGCATGGTGTGCGGGGGGAGCTACTGGCCCACTGGGAGGGAAAGTGATGCACTGATTTGATTTGGGATGGAAGAGACTAAGACTGTCCTCCATGGAAAAACAAAGGGGAGCCAACTAGTTCATGGTATGTGTGTACAATTCTGATAGGACAGAATGAACAGTGCCCCGCTGGAAGTGTGCACTTAAATGCCACAGCGTGGTACACAGTGAGTACAAGCTTTCCCAGAAAGCCAATGAAAAAGAATTTGCCTTGAACGTCCATAGACTTGACAAGTAGAGTGGGGAAAAATCTACCATCTGAATACATTCCATCTTTTTTTTTTTTTGCACAGAGGCAATGACTTAGAAACCAAGCTCACTCTAAGCTGCAAGAACAGGCATATGCAGGGATGGGCGAAGAGAAGGGCACACAACAGCCAATGATAAGGGGGAAAAGCTGCTTATGTGGAGTTAGTCAATCCAAAAACTGAAGTCCTTGTGTTATCAGCTAAATGTCTCACAAAAAAAAAAAAAAAGAATGCGTACACAAGAGACGCTGCGAAACAGGGGAAAGACCTGTCTGTCGCCCTATAGTGCTACCCTTTCAGCATCAGTGCTCAGCCTTTTGGACCTACCTTTCTCCCCAGTTCATTATTGTGCAGGTTCATAAGTGTCCATGCGCTGCGCTTCACCTCCCGGGCATCCAGAAACTCGCGGGAGAGATGGATCCCATGCTCCGCATTGACAGAGCAGCCCCCCCACCTCCAGCCCCTCTCCTCCTCCTCCTCCACCTCCTCCTCCTCATCATGGAAGTGGCCACGCTTGCTGTGGTCACAGCCGCAGTCTGTCAGGTTGCCGTAGCTGCAGGCACTGGTAACAGCATAAGCGATCCCCGCCGACAGGATGGCATAAGAAAAGGCCGTCTCTTTGCTGCCTGGGAAAAAATGGAAATAAAAAATAAATAAATAAAGGTAGAGGGGTTTGAACTTTGTTAACAAGGTTAAGGTTACGCTCTGCCTATAAAACTGGACCCGACTATCTCCAAAGAACCCAAAAGGCTCCATATCTGACAGAATGGTTACTTGCTGTCTTCCCATCAAGGCAAGCTGTGACTAGTCCAGCTCCCTCTCGCCTCTCGCTCACATCAGCAGCCACCATTTTTTCATTCCCACAAATCAATAGCTAAACAGCCCAAATGTTAATTAAGAGCTCCTTTATTTATAATCCACACATCTTGGAGACAGAACCCATCAGCCCCTACGCAGGGCCGGTGCAAGGGGATTTGGCGCCCTAGGCGAGCCTTCTTCCTTGCGCCCCCCCCCCGGTCTCGGCCCCGACTCCTACCTCATTCTCAATCACGCCCGCTGACTGGGGTTTTCTGGGTCGCGAGCAGATTGGGCACTGCTTGCGGCCCGCCAAATCTCCACTCCTCTTTGCCACCACTTGCGGCCCCATATGGCTCGCACCCAGTGGCGCACCAAGGGTCTCTGGCGCCCAGGGGCCAATGCATTTGTGTGCCACAGAAAATCAGTGGCATCTCTAGACAGAAGAATTTGTTTTGGGTGGGGGGAGCCAAAATGACATTTCTTCATCACACCCACCTCTATAGCATGGATCCTGCTTTAAAATTGGTTATAAAAAAAAGTGTTGTTAAAAAAAGTCCAAAGGGTCCTCTGCATTATTTTAAAAAGCTGGCCAGTTTCACACTTCTAGTAAAACTACTATAAAATTATTTGATAGCCTCATTCAACTAATTCTATATGGATTATGAGAGTGAAGTCTGGAATATATAGGAAGGGACAGAATGTCAATACAAATCCTGCACCTCCAGTTCTGTATCTCTGTGCATCCACTGAAATTCCCCCAAACAATGGAGCTTGGATGTTTCCCTTACAGCTCATCATACTAAAAGATATTTTCAAATTCTGGTGTCACCTCACAGTAACAGCAGCACAAACACCTTCCACTGCCAGACACATTGTGAACTAACATAAAGCACCGCAAAAGAGACACTCAAAATCTATACTGCAATCCCATCATAACATAACAGTAATAACACCAAGGACTCAAACAACAATAACCCTACCTGTGAATAAGCAAGGATGAATATTACACTGGGTCCTAGAATACCAATACACCACCTACTGAGGAAACAAAACAAACCCAATTGCTATAGATCCCTATGCTAGCAGAATCTCTCATCATGGTCACACACACAGAGCAGAGACAGACCTTCACCAAATACAGAATACAAAATAAAGGAGCACAAATTAGAAAAAACTGAAATGGAAACCCCAAGAAGCCAGACTCTGTGTATTAGCAATGGAAAAACAGAACAACCATTCCTCATAAAACAAATAAAATCAAGAAACAAAGCATCAGTTATAATAGTAAAACCATACTAATAAAATATTTTAAAACTACTGATAAATAGAATTTCTATTAATTAAAATCATATACATTTTTTACAATTTCCCAAACACCAATAAAATATTTCAAAACAACACATATATCAAATAACACACAATAATTAAAACTAATAAGGATTTTAAAAAGCCCCTGCTGTCCATACATGGGAGCTCTTGATTTCCAGTCACCCTGATATTGTCGAGGATTAGGAGGTTATCCTCTCTCTCTCACACATACTCACATGTCCATTCTCTCTCACACATACACTGTCACATACATACACATTCATGCTCTTATACCCAACTATAACCTCTCGCTCTCACAGACACTGACACACTCTCAGGGTGTAAGACACTCTCTTCCCCCCCCCCCCCCCCCACTCACACACACTCTTACTCCCCTGGATTTTCTCATACACACTCATGCTCTCACTGGCTCCCTCACATACACACAAACACACACTCCCAGGCAAGCTCCCACTCGTTCTCACACAGACACACACACACAGGCAAGCTCCTAGTCATTCTCACACTGAACCCCAGGCAGGCTCCCATTCATTTTCACACCACTCCCTCTCCATCCCCCAGGCATGCACACATTCATTCTCACACACACAGACCCCCAGGCAGGCACCAATTTATTCTCACACACACACATACACCACAAACAGGCAGGCACATATTCTCACACATACAAACCCCAGGAAGACACCCATACATTCTCATACACAGACACACCCTCAGGCAGGCACCCATGCATTCACACACATACACCGCCAGGCAGACTCCCATTCATACACATGCACACACTAAAGGCAGAGACCCCCTCTCTTTCTTTTGCCAGCAACCTCAGAGCCTCTCTCATCCCTCTGCTGCCACTGTCACTGCTGCTGTATGGCTATTGCGGAGGTGCTGATTGCTGCTATTGGCACTGAAGCCCATTCTGCTGCCTCCTCTGTGCAGGCCCCATGGGCTTCCACTTCCTCCATGCTGATCTCGTACATTGTGAGATCCGCATAGAGAAAGTGCACATTCCCAAAGATTACATGTTCCAATCAGTAAAAAGTAATTTATTTCTTTTTACATTTGCTGTCTGATCTTAGTTTTCTAATCGGTTGGTCACAGGCTTTTTTTTTCCACCTTCCCTTTCTTATTTTTTTGCCAATTCCTTTTATAACATATTTCTTTTCTCTCCATCTGTCTGCTTCCCTCAAACACACAGTCAGGTTCTCATTCTCACATGCTTTCTCTCTCTCACATACACAGGCATTCTCACATGCTGTCCCTCATACAATTATTTATACACAGTCTCTCTCTTGCACATCCTGTCTAACTCTCACTCCCACATGCTGTCTTGCTCAAGCACAGGTTCTCACTGTCACATGCTCTCTCTCATACAATCATTCCTACACACAGGCTCTCACTGTCACATGCTGACTCACACACACACACAGGCTCTCTCTCACTCCCACATGCTGTCTTGCTCAAGCACAGGCTCTCACTATCACATGCTGTCTCTCACACACACAGAGGCTCTCCCATGCTGTCTCTGCAAACATTCAGGTCTTCACTCACACCCACACACACAGTCTCTCAACTCATCTCATACACGCACACATACACACTGTACAAACCCTCAGTATCTCTCTCACCCCTGGGCCTCCTCTTCACGGGCCACTGCAGGATGGGCTCTGCAGCGGCCCCGGTCTTCTCGAGCCGCGCTGATCCTCTTCTGCACGCGGCTGATGCTCCTCCTCTTTCCTGCCCGCGCGGCTCCGGCAACATTTTTCTTCCGGGGCCGCGCGGGCAGGAAGGAGGAGAAGTTCCTGCATTGGCTGATGCTCCTCCTCTTTCCTGCCCGCGCGGCTCCGGCAACATTTTTCTTCCGGGGCCGCGCGGGCAGGAAGGAGGAGAAGTTCCTGCATTGGCTGATGCTCCTCCTCTTTCCTGCCCGCGCGGCCCCGGCAACATTTTTCTTCCGGGGCCGCGCGGGCAGGAAGGAGGAGAAGTTCCTGCATTGGCTGATGCTCCTCCTCTTTCCTGCCCGCGCGGCCCCGGCAACATTTTTCTTCCGGGGCCGCGCGGGCAGGAAGGAGGAGGAGGAGCACCAGCATGTTTAGACGCGACTGTACCATGGTCCTGCCGATCTTCTTGCTGTGTGTATCCGGCACACAGCATAGCAGTAGTTCACCGCTCAGCCGCCATTGGGATGACGTCCACCGGCGGCCATTGGCCATCAGCGGCTCGGCGCCCCCTAATGCTCAGCGCCCTAGGCGATCGCCTAGTTCGCCTAGTGCTTCCGCCGGCCCTGCCCCTACGCCCACTATCACCTCCTCAAAACTATCAGCCTTCAACCATGCATTGTATATAGCACTTAATTTGTATATTGTTTAACCGCTACTATTCTATCCTTTCTCTTCCTCCTTCTCCCAGTTCTGCTACCCCTGTTATATGTAACTGCACCTTCTGACACACAGTTCCAGTTTGATGTATATACTGCACCCCTGTTTTATGTAAACCAGCAAGATATGTTGTCATGATTGCCGGTATATAAAAACCTTAAATAAATAAAATAAAAAAAAATTATTGTGGTATCAGTACACACACACACACACACAATATACATACCTCACAAACACATATAAACTCACACGTACCCCTGCAAGCACACACGGGACAGGCATAGGAGCCTGCTCCCCCTACTTCGTCCTGCTCAGTTGGGGTGTGCAGTACGTACCTACTTTCAGCTCCTGGCCGAAGAGTGTCCTTTCCCCCAGGGCTGTGCAGTTCCAGCGGCTGTGCTGGAACTGGAACTGGCACTCTTCTGTGCTCATGTGCGCCCCTATCCCGATGGCCACCATGGCATCCGGCCGGGTCTGGCAGAAAGCTCGCTGCCGCGGTGACAATCCAGGCATTCGGCTGCAGATGATGCTGGCACCCAGAGCTAGCACCGAAGAGACGCCCCTGTGGGTCAGAAAAAAAAAGACAAGGAAACAGGTTTAACCTTCACAGCCACTGTCTCAGACCACTGGGGCAGGTTCCAAGATGGAAATTTGATAATATCCGAAGAACCCCCATCTCTCTTCACACTGGGGCTCTGCTTCCCATTTCACACAAGAGACCTTTCTCTCCAGACAAGAGCTGTGCCTCTTCCTCCCTCACATCAGCCACTTTGCTACTTATCACCATACAGATAATTGAGAGCTCTTGAAAAAAGATATATTCTAGATGAATTTGGTATTCATGAAAAGAGTTGACAATAGTTTAAGAAACTGTGTGCACTTTTCTCCATATAGCTTTGCCAATGCATGGTATAGCTCTGCCAAAGCATTTCAATCCCATCCTGCAGGGGTATGTGAGGAGGCTGGGATCAAAAGCTCAGTGCACAGAGGTCATGGATGTGGTAACTGCTGAAAGCATGAAGAGAAAGAAAGTTTCTGGAAAGTGAAGAAAACAACATGAAATAGACAAAAGAAGGAAGCCAAAGACACAAAACAACAAATAAGCTTATTTTTTGAACCATTTAAGCAACAAAACCAGACAAGATGGAACAGTCCCCAGCATGCCGCGAGCAGAAGACGTCCTGCTTGCAGCGAAGAAGGAGCGGGTCCCAGTGTGCCATAAGTGGAGGCCATCACGCTCGTGACGAAAAAGGAGCAGGCCCCGGTGAGAGAGAGGCTGTGTGTGTGAATGTGTGTAAGACTGCAAACCTGGGGTTGAGAGAGAGAGCATGTGTGAGGGTGCCTGGGTGTGGGTGCCAGAGAAAAGGAGCTTAAGTGAGTTGATTGTGAAGGAGTGTGTATATGTGTGAGAGATATGGGTGCTGGTATGTGTGAAAAACGGATTGTGTGTATGCGAGGGAGCTTGTTTGTGAGAGAGGGAGCCTGTGTGAGAGTGTGTGTATGTGTAATAAAGAGAGCCAGTGTGAAGGGATGTGTGTGTGTGAGAGAGCCTATGTGTGTGTGTGTGGGGGGGGTGAGCGAGAGAGGGAGCCAGTGTGCAGGGGTGTGTGAGAGAGAGACATAGGTAGCCTGTGTGAGGGTGTATGCGTGAGAGAGAAAGACAGCCTGTATGGGTATGTGTGCAAGAGTGAGAGGGTGCTTGTATGAGGAGGGGTGTGTGTGTGTGTGCGAGAGAGAGAGAGGGAGCCTGTATGAGGGTGTGTGTATTTGCGAGAGAGAGAGAGGGAGCCTGTATGAGGGTGTGAGTATTTGCGAGAGAGAGAGAAGGAGCCTGTATGAGGAGGTGTGTATGTGCATTAGAGAGAGGGAGCTTGTGTGTGTGTGTGTGTGTGTGTGTGTGTGTGTAAGAGAGAGAGAGGGACAGAGGGAGCCTGTGTGAGGGGCAGTACTGAGAGAGGGGTCAAACTCTGGGAGTGGAGATAGAGTGGAAGGGATTGAGCCCAAAGGGAGAGGAGAGAGATAGTGGGAGGTGGAAGAATTGGGGCCTGAGAGAGCAAAGTGAAAAGAGACTGGCCAGGGGAGTAGGGAGAGAGGGTGGAAGAGACATTCTTAGAGTGAACTTTTAGGGAAATTCTGCTCAAAATATTTAAAATTCTGCATCTGTAAGTAATAACTTTTTTTCTGTATTACATTTGAAATTAATTACTTAAAGACTGTCATGTATATTGTGTTATTTTAACCAATATAAAGTATGCAGAATTTTGCAGAATTTTGTTTTTGTGCATAGAACTTTACATTTTTGTGTGCAGAATCCCCCAGGAGTAATTGGAAAATGATAAGACACTAGAAACGGAAACTGAAGTGGCATGAGAAATAAAAAAATGACAGGAGTCACATGATGACTGAATAAAGAGCGGACATCCTCTGAGAAACTTCAGTGCAGACCCTTAAAATTTTCTACTTTTTTGACCCTTGAACTCTGATACTTGCTCTCTTCTTTTTATATTCTGTTTTATAATACTTTGTGAGATTTATGGACAAATTTGTGACAAGAGAAATATTTGACATGACTGCCAAGGCAAAGAAAATCTCTGAGGATAAATCCAAAGTGGTGGTTGAGGCCTTGAAATTGGAGATTTCTTCTATTTTTATTAAGTTTTTCAATATACAAAACATTACACCTTGTATGGAAACACTTAAGTGTAAAAAAGAATAAAAAAATCACAAGAAAAAATGTAAAAAGAAATATTACTCATACATTAATATATCAATAATAGAAGAAGGGGACAGAATGAAAAGGAGACCTAAAGAAACATATACGAAATAGAAAACTAGCATAACATGAAAAACGACTACTTAACTACAACAGATCACTATGCCAGAGCTAATTGGTGACTGGAGAAGATGTTAATACACTTCTTGAATCCAGAAAGGATTTTAATTGTTTTGGAGAGAAAAAAAAATAAAGCGATCATCTTGATATTTAATAATACATTTAAATGTGTATCTAAGTAAAAAGCAATCCAATGCAATAGAGGCCTGACGTAAAGCCAAAAAATCTTTCCTTCTCTTCTTTGTAACTGGAGCCAAATCAGGAAAAGTTCTCACTCCTTGGCCATGGAACAAAGAAGACATAGTCCCAAAATATTTTTGCATTACTTTGCTCACTTCGTGTTCATTAATAAAAGAAACAAGCAATACAAATCTTTCAACAATCTCAATTGCAAAACTCTTAAGAACATTTTTTAGATTACCTAGGTTCATTACCATATTAGCAGTTTGACAAGACATAGGTTGAGAAGCTTGTGGCAGAAAATACGCTTTGTTTACCAAGGAAAATTTTTCCAAACTGTAGGACTTCAAGAAAATATCTTTTCAAGGTAGCACATAGGGTTTCCCCTCCAAACTTTAGGAAAACTGAGTATATAAAGGTTTAAATGTCTAGAGCAGTTTTCTACCATTTCCAATCTCCTACATAGGTTATTACGGTCCTTTATGGTGGAGACATTAAAAGACTGAATGTCCTTAATCTCAGAATCTATGGAAGATATCTTAATAATTTCAGAAATTTGCCCTTCATAGTCACCAGAGGTTCAAGTTTAGATGACAAAGATTAATTTTAACTGTAGTATTGTTCAAGGATTTGCCAAAGCCAACCAGTAACTCCCAAAGAGAACCCAGCGTCATTGCAGCGGGTTTAGGTGGTATTGCAAAGGGCTCACCTAAATGAAGCTGTCATTCACATGAGGAAACTGGAGAAGAAATTTCCAAACCAGGAATCGTTCCCCCATTCAAAGCATCTACTATTAAGGAAACCGTGCCGGCATTTTCTTCAGTGGAAGCCACATGCAGCAAGGAGGAAAAATGCTGCTCAGACGCCAAACCTGCTTCAGGCCCACCTGCTGTGGTTACTCTGACTTCGTCATTTTGGAGCGCCATAGGACCTGGATGCAGGTCATGTCTCTCTGCCAGCGGTAATAGTGTCCAGGGGACTGAGTGAGGCCTCTTCCCCAGGCGTTGGAGATGCTCCTTCATGCCGAACGCCAATGGAGATTTCAGTCCCCAAGTTCATGAGTGGATGAGACATGAAGGATGTTATTTGCTGCTGGCCAGAAAGAAACTGGGTCTCAGGAGGAAAGGCCCACACTTTCCATTTTCATTTGGAGGGCATCTCTGAAGCAAAACCAAATTAAGGAAAAGATGTTAAGGCTCTGCAGCAACCACTCTCAGGTTCATGCCACCATTTTGCCCCATAACATTTTGAGATTTCTTCTTTGGAGGAGCTATTAATGAAATTTTGTTGTAAGTATCTAAATCGGTGACAAAATTGGTTTTGATGTGTTAGAAGACCGTTTTTCTAAGATGTAATCTTTTCTTAAGGAGATTAATGATAAAGCGGTTATGCATGCCTCTAATCCAGTGATGGCAAACTCCAGATCTTGAGTGCCACAAACAGGTCAGGTTTTCAGGCTATCTACAATGTTACGCTCCCGGCTCGCGGAGGTCCACGGCCGGTCCCTCTCCTTACCTCGGGGCTACTTCGCTTGACCACATGGTCCTCCATGGCCATTCGGGCCTTGTCGGGGCCTTCCCGTGGCGCTCCCTCCAAGAGGGAGACGCCGCCGACTTGCTGCTGCTGGTCCCGCCCCTTAGGTGTGCGGCGTGCGCAGGGCTCGGGAATTTAAAGGGGCCAGGCAGGAAACTTGGCTCTGCTCCTGGGAATGATGTCAGACGCCTTCGGGTATTTAAACCCAGAGGTGAATCCTCCTCTTTGCCTTGCAACAGGTCTTCTCATCTGAGAGTGAGTTGCTGTTCCTGCTTCGTCCAGCTTGTTCCTGGTTTCTGATTCCTGATTCCTACTCCGTCCAGCTTGTTCCTGATTCCTGCTCCATCCTCGCCTGATTCCAGTTCCTGCTTTTCCCTCTGCATGTCTCTCTGGCTCCTGACCTTGGTAGGTTCTCTGGACATCCTGCTTCGCTGCCTGTCCTGATCCTTGTCTTGTCTTCGGTTTCCCTTGTCTACCGCCTACCCTGACTGCTAGCCCGCTCCCTTGAACTGCACCGCTGCTGCCTGCCACGACCTTGGAACTTCTCCTGGATTCTCTTCAATTCCGCCTGCCTCGACTCGGACAGTTCTTCAGATTCCTCTGTTCCGCCTTCTGGATATGAATCGGGGCCTTCCCTCAGCAGATTCCCATCATCCTCTAGCCTGCTCAAGGGTCCACACTCAACAGTTTGCAAGGCCATGGACCTGGCGGACAATCCGAATGTTCAGGCCATTCCTGGCATGGCCCAGCGAATTCAGCATCAGCAACACTGCCTCGACATGCTAGCTGCTACCCTGGAGAGGCTGGCTAACCGTCTGGACCCCACACCACCGCCAGCACCGATACCTCCTGTGCCAGCCCCAAGTCCTGGGCTGTCTGCTTCGCTTTATCTTCCAGCACCACCATGGTATGCAGGGGATCCAAAGCAATGCTGTGGCTTTTTGAACCACTGCTTCATGAGGTTCACCCTTCAACCTACACAGTTCCCTTCAGATCAAGTCAAGACGACTTATATACTGTCCCTTTTGGATGGATGAGCCCTGGCTTGGGCTTCGCTGCTCTGGGAACGGAGTGACTCCTTGTTAACAGACCTGCAACTGTTTATTCATACGTTCAAGACAGTGTTCGATGAGGCAGCTCGGCAGTCCACCACTGCCACCGAACTATTGCACCTTCATCAAGGAGGCCGCCCTCTTGTGGACTATGCTGTTGAGTTCTGCACACTTGCAACAGAGCTAGGTTGGCGCGAAGACAGCTTGTGGAGCATCTTCTTAGAGGGTCTGTCTCCTCGAATTAAGGATGAGCTCGCCGCTCGGGATCTTCCCGAGAATCTTGATGCCTTGATAGAGCTCACAGGATCGATTGATCGTCGGATACAACAACGTGCTCGAGAGGTCAAGCCAACTAAAAGACCAGTTTCCTTAGCTCCTTCCTTCTCTCGTCCACTGCTTCTTACCACTGAGGCCACTACTACTCGTGGTGAAGAACCCATGCAGCTCGGACGAAGTCCATTGATACCCAAGGAGAGGAAGCGCCGCCGCTCCCTAGGTCTCTGCTTGAACTGCGGAGGAAAGGTTCACCTGCTGGCCCAATGCGGTGAACAGCTGGAAAACACCAGGGCCTAGGAGTCGTCGGGGAGCTGACCCTAGGCTGCATCAGTCCCGCTCCTCAATGTACAGTTCCATTTACTCTTGAATACCCTGGGGGGTCATTCTCTACCTTGGCATTTATCGACTCTGGAGCAGTAGAAAACTTCATCCTCGCTGACCTTGTTCAACAATTACAAATTGCTGTACAGCCTTGCACTCCTCGACTTTGGATTTCATCTATCCATGGAACTCCACTTCCGGGATGTATTTCTACAAGAACTATTCCCTTGAATCTTTGCACTGGAATCCTGCATGCTGAAGAGATTTCATTCTTGGTGCTAGAAAAGGCCATTCATCCCATCATCTTGGGCTTACCATGGCTACAAAAGCACTCACCGGTCATCCAGTGGGATACCCTCTAAATAGTGGCCTGGAGTCCGTACTGTTTTTTGTCATGTTTGGCCACAGTTCCGCAACCCTGCATTCCGCTTATGACTACACCTCTATCATTACCTGACCAATATCTGGAATACATGGATGTATTCTCTAAAGAAAAAGCTAAACTCCTTCCAGAACATCGACCCTTTGATTGTGCCATAAATTTGTTGTCGGGCACCACGCCTCCCAAGGGGCATATATACCCCTTATCTCTTCCTGAAACCCGAGCCATGTCTAGTTACATTCAAGAAAATTTGGACCGTGGCTTTATTCGACCCTCCACTTCACCGGCTGGAGCCGGTTACTTTTTTGTGGCAAAAATAGATAGTTCACTCAGACCCTGTATCGATTATCGGGGTCTCAACGCCATCACTCAACGCGACAGATATCCATTGCCACTTATTCCAGAACTCTTAGACCGACTACAGGGAGCCAAGCTCTTCACTAAGCTTGATCTCCGGGAAGCATACAACCTCGTGAGAATACGACCAGGAGATGAATGGAAAACTGCATTCAACACTCGAGATGGACATTATGAGTACCTGGTCATGCCATTCGGCTTATGTAATGCCCCTGCAGTTTTCCAAAACCTAATGAACAAAGTGCTATGAGATATGCTGCACACATCTGTCATCGTATATCTGGATGATGTATTGATATATTCTAAGGACCTTGCTACACACCGCCAACACGTCTGAAAAGTCTTACAGAAACTTCAGGACAATCGGCTCTTCGCCAAGTTGGAGAAATACCAGTTTGAACAGGAATCCCTGCTGTTTCTTGGATATATTGTGTCTTCCACAGGCTTCCACATGGACCCTGGCAAAGTGGCGGCAATTAAGGATTGGCCTCAACCAGCTGGCATCAAGGCTCTCCAATGCTTCCTTGGCTTTGCCAACTTTTACCGGCAATTCATACCGCACTATTCCCAAAGGGCGGCTCCACTCACGGCTCTCACCAAGAAAGGAGAAAATGCCAAGGTTTGGCCTCTAGCAGTGCAATATGCCTTCCAGAATCTTAAAGAGGCTTTTCTTCTGGACATTTGCCTACACCACTCAGACCCACAGTGCCAGTTCATTGTGGAGGTTGACGCATCGGATCTAGCTGTGGGGGCAGTTCTAAGTCAAACATCTAATAAAGGCAAATTACTACCGTGCTCATACTTTTCTCGAAAATTCTCAACAGCCGAGAAGAATTATGGCATAGGAGATAAGGAACTGCTGGCCATTAAACTGGCTTTTGAAGAATGGCGCCAGTGGCTTGAGGGGGCCCAACATATTATTGTCGTTTATACGGATCACAAGAATCTGGAATTCCTGTGTCGGGCCCAACGCCTCAATCCGAGACAAGCCCAATGGTCCTTATTCTTCAGCCATTTCAACTTTTCACTATGCTACAGACACGCTTCTAAGAATATTTGGGCAGATGCTCTATCCCGAACTACGGAGACGGAAGACATGCCGAATCCACCTCAATACATTCTAGATCCAGCCAAGGTTCTCAATGCCGCTACGGACGTGGTCCCCATTGGTAAAACCATGGTTCCTATCCGCTTACGAAAGAAGGTTCGTAAGCATGGGCTCACGATTATCTGACTGCAGGACATCCTGGTAAGGCATGTACCTTGGAACTGTTAACCAGGTATTACTGGTGGCCTCAAGTCAAGAAAGACATTCAGCTGTATGTTAGTTCCTGTCCCACCTGTGCTAGACAGAAACCTCTGCCTGGTCGCCCATGGGGCCTTCTACAGCCATTACCCATTCCCTCCGAGCCATGGACTCATCTTTCTACTGACTTTATAGTAGACCTACCGCTGTCTAATGGGAAAACTGTAGTATGGGTTACAGTTGATCAATTTTCTAAAATGGCTCACTTTGTGCCTCTGTTCAAGCTGCTGACTGCACCCAAACTAGCACAATTCTTCACCCATTATATATTTCGTATACGTGGACTTCCGCTTCATATCGCCTCAGACCGAGGCTCACAATTTACTGCAAAATACTGGAAAGCACTATGTAAGACGTTTGGGGTCCGGTTAGACTTTACTTCTGCCTTCCATCCACAGGGCAATGGTCAAGCAGAATGCACTAATTGGTCTTTAAGGCTTTCCTCCGAGCATTCATAGGAGATAAACAAGACGACTGGGTGGCCTTATTACCCTGGGCAGAATTCTCGTATAATCACTATTTTCATTCGGCTACCGGACTTTCCCCTTTCCAACTGGTCTATGGGAAACAACTCAAGCCTCCTTTACCCTTGTCTCTGACAGTACCATCGCTGGCAGCACAACTTATGGCCCAACAGCTGCAAGACCTTTGGGAATCCACACAGACCAAGCTGCAGCAGATGGCTGCTACCACTAAGAAATACGCAGATAAGCATCGATGTCCTGCTCCTGTATTCTCCGCTGGAGATAAAGTTTGGTTGAGCACCAAACACATTCATTTGCAAATCCCATCCATGCGCCTAGCTCCCAAATACATAGGTCCATTTGTTGTCATGGAGTGAGTGGGTACAGTTTCCTATCGCTTACACCTCCCATCCACACTTTTACAAATTGTTCCATATGTCCTTACTCAAACCTCTTGTTTTGTCGGTCTTCCACAGCAAACTACCTGAACCCTCCAAAACCATGGCAGAGGAAGAGACCATTTATCAAGTGCAAGATGTCTTAGAAATACGCTTCCACCATAAGAGATGGGAGTACCTTCTCTCTTGGGAAGGTTGTGGTCCTGAGGAGAACACTTGGGAACCTGCTTCCAACATTTTGGACAAAGCTCTTCACAGATTCCACCTGGATCATCCTGCTAAGCCCAAACCCCCGGGGAGGGGGCGTAGGAGGGGGGGTACTGTTACACTCCAGGCTCACGGAGGTCTGCAGCCGGTCCCTCTCCTTACCTCGGGGCTGCTTCGCTTGACCACGGTGTCTTCCATGCCCGTTCAGGCCTTGTCGGGGTCTTCCCGCGTCGCTCCCTCCATGAGGGAGACGCCGCTGACTCGCTGCTGGTCCTACCCCTTAGGCGTGCGCGCACGCAGAGCTCGGGAATTTAAAGGGGCCAGCACGGGAAACTTAGCTCCGCCCTTGGGAATGACGTCAGATGCCTTCGGGTATTTAAACCCGGATGTGAGTCCTCCTCTTTGCCTTGCAACGGTCTTCTCGTCTGAGAGTGAGTTGCTGTTCCTGCTTCGTCCAGCTTGTTCCTGGTTCCTGATTCCTGCTCCATCCAGCTTGTTCCTGATTCCTGCTCCATCCAGCTTGTTCCTGATTCCTGCTTCATTCTCGCCTGGTTCCAGTTCCTGCTTTTCCCTTGGCTTGTCTCTCTGGCTCCTGACCTTGGTACATTCTCTGGACTTCCTGCTTCGCTGATCCTTGGCTTGTCTTCGATTTCCCTTGTCTGCCGCCTGCCCTGACTGCTAGTCCACTCCCTCGAACTGCATCGCTGCTGCCTGCCACGACCTTGGGACTTCTCCTGGATTCTCTTCAATTCCGCCTGCCTCGACTCAGACAGTTCAGATTCCTCTATTCCGCCTCCCGGCTATGAGTCCTGCTGAGGGCCTTCCCTCAGCAGATTCCCATCATCCTCTAGCTGGCTCAAGGGTTCACACTCAACAAATAATGAATATGCATGAGAAAGATTTGCATTCACTACCTCCATTGTATGCAAATTTATCTCATGCATATTCATTATGGATATCCTGAAAACCTGGCCTGCTTGTGGCACTCAAAGACTGGAGTTCGCCATCACTGTAGGCTGCTGAGAATGGCATACCCAGCAGAAAGACAGGCTGTCAGCACTGCAGCACAAATCTCTCAACTTCTGCAAAGTAAACTTATACGGAAAATAAGATGGAACATCTTGAAAATCAATCAAGGAGGAGCAATTTAAGAACTGTGGATACTCCTGAGTCTGTAAAAGATGTTGAATTGCAAGATTTGTGTGAAAAATTGTGATTTGAAAATTGAGAATTCTTACAAAAAGATCTTTAATATTGATTGAATGTATGCACAGCATTGGTATATTCTGGGAGGGAGCCCTGAAGCCATGGTAATTGATTGTTCAGGTGTTTAATTTTGCAGACAAAACATTGATAACGACAGCTTTCAGAAAAAAACAAAATATGGAGTTCCAAGGTAGCTGTGAGCTACCTTTCTCTGACTTTTCAGCCAAAGGAATGGCAGATAGATGCAAGATAACACCTTATGGCACTACACTGTTTATTCAAAGGGATTCGGTTCCAATTTGCAGTTTATTTTAATTTAAATTTTATTAATTTTAAGTCTTTACCAATGAAATAAAGCACAGCTATTCATGCGTTTTGACAGAGTTTACAGATTAAAGGAAAAAAAAGAAAAATAGAACAATCATCTAATTAATACATATAGTGTCTAGGCATTAATTCTGAAAAAGAAGCAATGTTGTCCCCCCTCCACATTTGCCAAATATATTTCACTCTGTTCCACATATCCAGAAAAAAGGAACAGTAGGCGATTCTAGGGTTCTTCACCAAGAGTGTGTTGGGAGAAACATCTGAGTCAGAAACAGCCAAATGTTCATAGATTTGTTTCCATATGTGTACTGTGTTTGATCTATAATGGAGCAACCATGGAGAATCCTTCTAGTGGAGAAAGAAAGAATAGGTGATGTTAGAAACAATGGGACACCACCTATTCATAACAGGACATGAAGTCTCGATGAATTCCTGTACAACAACGCCGGGCTAGAGACCGCATTCATCCGGTGTCGAAAATTAAATAGCCCGCGCTTTTGCGGGCGTGATGACGTCAGAAGACGTTTCCCATTACTATAGAAACAGAACGCTTACAAAGGATGTAAAACATGAACGAAATAGGGGCAAATAACCATCAGGACGAATTTCTTTATATGATAAATTGCAGGGACACTAAGGTAAGCAGTGATCTTATCATAAAAAAACATTATATTCCAGGTTGTTGTTAAGACCCCGCGGGTGAACTGTGTCCAAACAGTGAATCCATCTTTGTTCTGCTTGGAGTAGGCTTTTGTCAAAGTCTCCACCCCGCCATGATGGGGTTAGCTGTTCAAGCACACAGACTCTCAGATCGTCGAAAGTATGTGAGAATTCTAGACAATGGGTGACTAGAGGGGCGGTAACTCTATGCATATTAATACAAGAACGGTGCTCAATCAACCGTATCTTCAGTGACCTTTTTGTCTTGCCCACATAACATAATTTACAGGGACATTGTATGATATATATGACCCCTGATGATAGACAATCTGTGTTGTGATTCAAAAAAATATTTTTGTTCAATCTGGAGAAATGTAATACCGAAGACAAAATCATGACATGGCAAACAGTACAAGAACCACATTGCGTGTGAGATCCTGAGTGATGAGTCATATCACGTATTGACGAGTTGGAATGTACCAACTGATCCTTAAGATTCACACCACGTGTGTATGTGAATCTGGGAATCTGTTGAAATTCTGAGTGAAGTTGCAATATGTTCCAATTGTGAGAGATAATGTATTTCATTTTTTATGTCATTGAAGAATAAGGCAGAATACAGGTGAGTATGTCATCCTTGTCATCAACTCGGGGCAAAAATAACCATTTCCGGTGTGTGTATTTAGCCCTCATGTATGCCTTCTTGATACATTTAGATGGATATCCTCTCTGGAGAAATCTTGTCCATAAATCTTTCGCTTGATGTTGAAATTCAGACAATGTAGTACAAAGGCGCCTTAGCCTAAAAAACTGACTGGTGGGTAGACTTTCTTTTAATGATCTCGGGTGGGCACTCGAAAAATGTAGCAAGGTGTTGCTTGCCTCTGGTTTCCTAAAAAGGGTGGTTTCAAAACCTGTTGATGTTTTAGAAATGTGGATGTCTAGAAAATCAATCTGTGTTCTATGTATGTTCGCTGTAAATTTCAGATGTTGATTACACCTGTTAAGCCATGCCATAAAGTCTTGAAAGATTTCCACTGGTCCAGTCCAGAACAAGAGAATATCATCAATATACCTTCTCCATGTGGAAATGTATTGAGAAAAAGGATTATTCACATAAATCCACTCATCTTCGAAGTGGCCCATAAAAAAATTAGCTATATCGGGGGCCATCGTGGCCCCCATGGCCGTACCACAAATTTGTTGATAGAAAGTCCCCTCCCATGCAAAAAAATTTTTTGTCAGCGCAATGCGCGTTAACGCTACCAGGAAAAAGGACGGTATCCTGTGAGGTCTCAATCTTTTTTCAAAAAAATCTTGTGCAATATCAATCGCTTGCTCCTGGGGAATATTCGTGTAAATGCTTCCACGTCCAGAGTTACCAAATGTATAGATGAGATGTCAACATGATCATCATGGTAATTATCAAGAAATTGTATTAATTGTTGAGAATCTCTTATATATGATTGCAACTGTTGGACAAAAGGTTCCAGAAAAAAATCCACGAATTGAGACAGAGGTTCCAAGTGTGAGCCCTTACTCGAGACTATGGGTCTTCCTGGAGGGTTCACGATGTCTTTGTGAATCTTGGGCAAGATATAGAAAACTGGGACTTGAGAGCACTTTCGCAAAAGAAAAGAGGCTTCTTGGGATGTCAAAAATCCAACTTCTGTGCCTTCTTTTACTAAAGATTCAATTTGACTAAAAATAGAATCAGTAGGATTCTCAGGTAATCTTTTGTAAAAGCGTTGATCATTTAATTGTCGCTGAATTTCTGCAGAATATTCTGTACGATTCATCAGGAATCGTACACAATATTTATATTTATCTTTATCATATATTTATATTTTTTTCATATATTTATATTTATCATATAAAGAAATTCGTCCTGATGGTTATTTGCCCCTATTTCGTTCATGTTTTACATCCTTTGTAAGCGTTCTGTTTCTATAGTAATGGGAAACGTCTTCTGATGTCATCACGCCTGCAAAAGCGCGGGCTATTTAATTTTCGACACCGGATGAATGCGGTCTCTAGCCCGGCGTTGTTGTACAGGAATTCATCGAGACTTCATGTCCTGTTATGAATAGGTGGTTACACTGTTGCAAGCTAAGTACATTCAGATTTTCATTTTTTCTATTATTTAGTATCAATGGTTTTTGTTCTCCTTTCTTAGATCTCTTCTTTAGATCATTAGACTCCTGAAGAAGCAGCCGCAAGGCTGCGAAACACGGCCGCTGTCGAGTCAGTAATTTATACATCTTGAACAGAAGTTATTTGTACTTACACCGTCAAACGGAACACCTTGTGATATTGTAAGGACAATAGTGTTCTATTCTGCTAGAGAACTGTGATGGAGGCTATTACCCTGCTGGACTAATTAACTTGAAAATATGATATGAATATTACTAGTTGCATATATTTACACACAAATTCAAGCAACACCGGAGGGTGTGTTTTCAATACACAGGCTGCAAATGATTGAAAAGACCGGACGGCTCAGTGAGGTTTTCCTGAGCACGTCGACATTGGCTTGCTGATGCAGTCCTGTTTTCTCTCAAATATTTTTTTCCGTTTGTTGGACTTTGTTGAGATATTAGTTGCGAAATACAGCTGATGTGGCAAACGGTTTCAATTATATATGGTTATTTGTCGGGTAAATTTAATACATTTGCAGAAGCCCAGGAACTACTGGGTTTTCCACCGACTCATTTTTGGCTCTATGCACAGCTTAGGGCCTTATATCAGCAACTCATGAAGACAGTAGAGGGTGCCATTGAAAACCCCCAATCTACTCTTCTACAAAAAATATTTGAGACTAACCAGGGTTCTCTATCCCATCTCTATATTTTTTACCAAAGTGTTACTAAATATACAGTACTAGAGAACCTGGCTACCAAATGGAAGGTGGCCATTCCGGAAGAGTCAGCTGTTCAAATGCTTTGTGAATGTTACCTATCAATCTATAAGATTACCAGTAATGTGAACTTGAGGGAAATGCAGATAAAGGTTTTTCATAGAGTTGTGTACTCTCCTGCTCGTGCCCACAAGATGGGCATTATAACCTCCAGTGCTTGTATAAAATGTGGAGAACCACATGCTTCTCTTATACATTGTCTTTGGTCATGTTCTCGGGTTCAAATCTTTTGGGAAGCAGTGCGTGAATAGATCTCAGTATGTTTCAATATGACTATCCAATGGTCTTGTTCATTCTGTGTTTTAAATAATGACGCTGGAGACGAATGCTTAAATAATGACAATGTTTTATTTTTTTCCAAGGCTTGCTTGATTGCTAAAAAATGTTGATTGCTTAACTGGTTAAAACCCCAGGTCCCCACACAGGATACGTGGAAAACTCTTATATCAGATCTCTTCCAGATGGAATATGGTTCTATGTATCATCGTTTTTCTTCCAGGAAAAAAGTTTTCTTTAAAGACATTTGGTATAGGTTTTACATATCTCTGCCGAGAACATTTCAGGAACTCTATCCCTTGGACACCAAACAATGACCCTATCTGGCATCATGTGGTTTACCTTCCAGAAGTGGAGGACATGATCATGCAGTATCAGGGAGGGTAGGGTGGGTGGGACGAGTTTGGAAAAATTGATTGGAGTGCTGTTGAAAAAAAAAATGTTTTGGTCTGAGTGGATTAGCTGAGTTATAACAAATTCCAGGCGCTACTGCAGCACCTTCACCAGGATCTTTATATCAGAGTTAATTAAAGAAATGGGCCTGTATGAACCAGTTTCTATCTCATCGCTTGACTTCTTGTGTTATGTGTGCATCATTAAGTTCAGCCACTATTGGGACACTTACTTTTCAATATATTTATAAATGATCTGGAAAGAAATACGATGAGTGAGGTAATCAAATTTGCAGATGATACAAAATTGTTCAGAGTAGTTAAATCACAAGCAGATTGTGATAAATTGCAGGAAGACCTTGTGAGACTGGAAAATTGGGCATCGAAATGGCAGATAAAATTTAATGTGGATAAATGCAAGGTGATGCACATAGGGAAAAATAACCCTTGCTTAGTTACACGATGTTAGGTTCCATATTAGGAACTACAACTCAGGAAAAAGATCTAGGCATCATAGTGGATGATACTTTAAAATCGTCGGCTCAGTGTGCTGCGGCAGTCAAAAAAGCAAACAGAATGTTGGGAATTATTAGAAAGGGAAAGGTTAATAAAACAGAAAATGTCATAATGCCTCTGTATCACTCCATGGTGAGACCGCACCTTGAATACTGTGTACAATTCTGGTCGCCGCATCTCAAAAAAGATATTATTGCGATGGAGAAGGTACAGAGAAGGGCAATCAAAATGATAAGGGGAATGGAACAGCTCCCCTATGAGGAAAGACTAAAGAAGAAAGTCTTTTCAGCTTGGAGAAGAGACAGCTGAGGGGGGATATGATAGAGATGTTTAAAATCATGAGAGGTCTAGAACAGGTAGATGTGAATCGGTTATTTACTCTTTCAGATAATAGAAAGACTAGGGGGCACTCCATGAAGTTAGTATGTGGCACATTTAAAACTAATTGGAGAAAGTTCTTTTTCACTCAACGCACAATTAAACTCTGGAATTTGTTGCCAGAGGATGTGGTTAGTGCAGTTAGTATAGCTGTGTTTAAAAAAGGATTGGATAAGTTCTTGGAGGAGAAGTCCATTAACTGCTATTAATTAAGTTGACTTAGAAAATAGCCACTGCTATTACTAGCAATGGTAACATGGAATATACTTAGTTTTGGGGTATTTGCCAGGTTCTTATGGCCTGGATTGGCCACTGTTGGAAACAGGATGATGGGCTTGATGGACTCTTGGTCTGACCCAGTATGGCATGCTCTTATGTTCTTATGTTCTTACTATGGAATGGACATCTCTCAAATAATTGAACAGTTTTGTAAGAATAGGCATGTAATCACTGCATTTCTTAAAGAAGTCCACATACGTAATACCAGTCAGGGTCATGACTTTTACCAGATGGCAAACTACCAATAGCTCTTTAGATCTCATAAACCATAATAGGCGCCTTCAGTATCTCGGCAATTTCAGGAGCCATTGATTTGATTTTGATATAGGGTCACAACTCTGAGTATCACTATATAAAAGATTCATAATTTTCCCTAAGAAGATCCTGAATATACATAGTAACATAGTAATAACAGCATATAAAGACCAAATGGTCCATCCAGTCTGTTCAGCAAGTTGCCCATGGTAGAACTGCTGCTCCATGCAGGTTACCTATCATTCCATGCAAGTTACCCTCATGCCTTCTGTTAAGGGTAGGGAGACTAAAGTATCATTAAGAGATTTAAGTTTGTGAATAAAGGTTTAAGATTGTCTTTTCCTTATCACCTGGAACAAAAGCACACTCGTCTTGTTACCATGTTCATAATATCACTGATTAGTATATCTTGAAGCCCATTCAATATTGTCAATTTGTAAGGCATGGAAATGGTCCCTCAGATTAGATAATTCCCGATACCCTGACAGAAGAAGTGCATTTGTATTCTGTCTCCAAGTAAGCAATTTCTTTCAGCAACCGAGTCTGTTCAGCTACATTGGCTTTCTTAATATGACTTGCATAGCTGATAATTTGTCCCCTCAAAACTAATATGAAGAGTTCTCCATCTCAAAGAGGGGTCATATTCTGTTGGATTATAGTGAAGATTAAAGTCAGTAACTGTACTTTGAATCAGATCAATAAAGGCTTGCTTGCCCAAAAGGGATGCATTTAACTTCCATAACCGGGCTGGTCAGAAACTTTCACCCGTAGTCACTGTTACCATGATCGGATAATGATCAGAAAACTGACAAGGAGGAATGTCACATTGAGAAATATCATTAAGAAACCTATCAGAACATAGGAAAAAATAAATATGGCTGTATGAATTATGTCTGGGTTAGAAAAAGGTATAGTCACGAAATGAAGGATATTTGTTTCTCCATATATCACTTAAATTATACCTAGCTCTCATAGATGCAAGGGAAACAGTAGGACAATCTAATCTAGGGTCTAAACATGAATTCTATATATAGGCCCCTTACATTTAAACTGGGTCTGCATAGAAAAGACTGGAATCATTATTGGGACCATAAACATTAACCACTGAAAGAAGAGACATTGACACTGAAAGAAAAGACAACAATATAAAATTACATAACAACCCTCCAGGTCCATTTTTGCATCCAAGACCTGCAGAGGAAGAAGTTTATGCACTAATACACACACACCCCTACTCTGTGAAGTACAGGATGCTGCCCAAACCTGCCAACCCAGTCCCAGGCCTGGATTTGTCAGTTGGCACACTAGGCCTGTGCCTAGGGCAGCAGAAATCTGGAGGGCATCAGGCTGGCTGAAGATCTGTTTCATATCAGCTGTGCTGAATCTCACTCAGAAGAGATCAGCCCTCTGTTTCCTGATCCAGTCCCTCCTGTCCAGGCAGCATGCAGGCAACAGGAAAGCCTGCAGCAGACAAAGCAAAGGGGGATCATTTTGGGGAGATTAGGAGAGGCTAAGTGGAGATCACTGGGAGATGGGAAGAAAGGCTGGGAGATGAGAGGGGGGTTGGCTGGGGAGTGTTTGCCTGTGTGTGAGAGATAGGGGAGCAAGGACAGGGGGCAGTGTTTGTGTGTACGAGAGAGAAGAAATTGGTGCCAAGTGTTGAGTGTATGATTCTGTATGTCATATTGGGTAGGATATTTGAGAAGGAATGCAAGGAGGATAGGACCAGAACATAGTAGGGACACCTCCCTCCTCTCCTTCCCACACACTGCAATTCAAATCTTCCCTCCCTTGATCCTGGATTCTCTCTCCCAGATCCTAGAGCCTCCTTTCTCATCAGATCCTGGAACCCACTTCCCAACTCTGCCTACTCCCTCCTGCCCTTCCTCGATTCAAGAACCTCTCTCTCTCTCTCTCTCCTTGTTCCCATCCAAAAGTCCTAATCTTCCTCATCTCCTATCCTTCCCATCCCTAGTTCTCTTTCATTCTCACACGCCTCCCCCTTTCTCTTCACCCTGTTTCTAAATCTCCTCCCTTCCTCAGGCCTCCTCTCTGCATTGAAACTTGAGATCATGTTTCTTCACCCAATAAAAAGAAATAAATCATACTAATAATTAAAGTGTAAAACTAATTTAGTTTTATAATGTAATATAAAAGATTGAAATGTTTGCTAATTTGCTTCAGAGTTTTTTTTTTAAATTTATGACACAGAATCTACCCTTCAGCTGTCACAGTAAGCTAGGGGGAATGTTGCCATAGACCTTCTGCTCCCTGTTGTCCAACCCTGAGTGGGGAAGAGGGGGAAGAGAGTGATGACAGCACCATCAGTGCCTAGGGGCGCCAAAATTCTAAATCCATCACTGCCCGGTCCCTTTTTTGATTTGTCATGCTCTATCTGAGAAAGGTGAGTCTCTTGTAAGAACACTTTATGTGAGCTTTGGAAGATTTAAGAAATTGAAGCAAGCGTTTCTTCTTGATAGGATTAGAAATTCCCCTGATGTTGAGGGAGAAGATTTTAACTTGGCCAAGCAAATATGCATAAGGAACGTGTAATGCAAAAAGCAATAAGCTGAGTGGAAAATACCAATTACTTTCTCCGAGCTGAACTCAGCATCAGATTGAAAAGAAACAAATAAAAAAAAAATTCCAGTGTGGTATCATTCATTTTTAGCATATCCACCACCCCACCACACCCCACTCCAGCCCTCTTCAACACTCACTAACTTCTGAAAATGACATCACGCTCTCTTATTTAAGTGCAGAGAAAAAAATCAGAGCAACAAAGCACTACAACTTCAATTTTCATTTGAACAAGCCAAAAAGTAATAACCCAACTACTGGCACTCTTTCAAAATATATGTTTTCAGGAGCAACTCTAAGTAGAACAATTAAACTCAGAGGCTCCATTCAAATAATGAACTCACACAAATCAACCTCAATTGCCCCCCCCCCCACCAGAGACCAAAAAGAAGCCTTCTGCCAAAACCCCTCCTCTTCACACAACACTCCTGCCCCTACCCTCCCCAGCAAAGTTAAACCCACCCTTACCATGCCTACCCAACCCATCTCCTAACAACCCTCCCACACCCTGACTCCCCCCCCCCCCAGAGAACAATGAAACAATAAAAAGCATACAGAAAAAAACCTGCCAGAAAGACAACAACATATTTCCGCATGCAATGCAGGGAAGTCAGGCTGAGTAGCCTCTTCAAAGTGTGCTGCGTAGTCAATCGCCAAGCAAATGTGCCTTCCTCATCATTGATAAATGCTAATCTGGAGCACAAGGAATAGGAGACTGATGAGCTGCTGCTCAAGTTGTGTTAAGAATCTGGAACCGCTCTATCCATGTGAGCTCCCTTTCAGCCACTGACATCCTAGTTCATATAAAATACATTAGGGAAAGTTGGCAAGAAGTAAGCATAGGAGTCATAAAACACTTGGTGAAATAGTATAAAAAAGAAAACAAATTGAAAAAGATGAAAATAAAGAAGAACACGATCCTGACAAAAGACATGAAATCACAGCACTTGTTCGACTCTCCCCTTACCCTGCAGCCGCCCCAAGAAAGATTAAAAAAAAAAAAAAAAAAAAGTTCAAGAGTTATATAGTCAAATATGTAAAGACCATCTAGATATTAAAAACTGGTCTTCAACACAGGGTGAACAAATAAAAGGCAAAAGATATCATAAAAATGTTAAAAGAAAAGTCTGCTCCATGCAAAATTCAGAAGGGATAAAATCAAATGGGTGTACAGATTCCACAAATTGCTCTGCTTCCTATACCATTAAAAATATACCTGTGAACTTAGAACAGAGAGAGCTCATCGATCGGGCCGAAACTTACACAAAGGGTTAAGCCATGTCCTGTCATTGTGAAATTGCTGAACTCTGTGCATAAGATTGATATCTTGCAAGCTTACTGGGCTAATTGCACACTTATGTGAAGGGGTCCCGATATTAATATTCCAGGATTATTCTGCAATAGTTACAGCAAAACATAAGGCCTTTGCACCCATATGCGCTCAACTAGCTGAAAAGAAAATTCAATTCATGCTACTATTTCTGGTGAAACTGAAAGTCGTTCATGGAAACAAACCCCTGATCTATGAGTCGTTGGATAATGCAGTAGTGTTTTTGAACTCCCTGCCTCCTGGACAGTTGGGTTGAAAGGGATAATGGATTACAAGATAATTTGCAGGAGGATGGAGTGTTAAAAGCCACAGCAGTGTCGTTAATGGGATATATTTTCTAGACCAAATTTCTTTTCCTTTCTATTTCTTCTCTTTCTACATTGCGAGGTTTTATCAGTGACTGTGTTAGAGTTAAAACAACTGTTCAGTTGGGTAAGAGGTTCTGCGTTACTGTCTCTTGGTGCCCTGGCTGAACATACTGAGGGTCCGTGCATCAGAATCTCTATATGTTGACTTACCTAAGTCTGCTGGAAGGCACATGATTTGGATCTCTAGCAGTTTGGGAGCTACATCCTTGAAACAGCAGTCTAACAGGAGGATGGTTTGGATTTCATGTTAATGGACACATTGTATTGGTCCATTTGAAAGGCTCCAGATAGGACTGAGTGATATAAATTTTTTTTTAACTTTCTTAGATGATGTTCTTGGTATGATTGTTTGGTTGGGTTGATGATGGGAGGTGGGGATCCACACATCATAAATGGTCCTTTTCCCCTTTGATAAAGGAGTATTAAAGGGAGGATGTGAGTAGAAAGGTTTAAGAAGAGTAGTGAAGGGGGTGTGGGAGGATTTGCTGGGCACAGGGAGTGGGAGGATGGTTGGGGGGAGATCAGGGATGGGCATTCTGGCAAGTGGAAGGTGAGATAAAGGGAATGTTATATAAAGTGAGGTCTCAGGGCGGGGTCAGTCGCTGGTTTGAGTCTAGGCTGGGAGGCTCAAATTGTGAATTGGGATTTTCTACAGATAATGTCCCACTCATAGAGTGGGGATAGATACCGTAGTAATAAAATGTCTCACTTCTTGATTTGATATGCAACTTGGAATGTGTCCGGGACAGAGTCTGTTTATAAACGCTATAAAAGACGGCAAGCTTTACATCGACAGAAGGTACAAATAGTACTGCTGCAGGAAACTCGTTTAGATAAAAATGAGCATCGAAAGTTCCAGCAGGGGTGGGTTGGGGAGGTGTTTTCTTCTCTATCTCTTAATAAAAAGGTGAGGGTGACAATTTTGGTAGGGAGACAACTTTGTTTTCAAGTCATTAAGACTATTTCTGACCCAGAGGGGAGATACTTATTACTTATTGATAGCTGGGTATTTATTTGATCAGACAGTATCTATATGTAATGTTTATGCCCCAAATGTTTACCAACACTCCTTTTTCTTTAAACTGGTGAAGCTATTAGCAAGTGAAACTGAAAGTTTTCTTGTATTAGGTGGGGATTTTAATTGTGTCCGTGAACTAAATATGGACAGGTCATCTGGTATCCATCTGGCGGAAGATCATTCACTGAAAGTTGTTTCATATGTATGTGAAAATTTGGACCTGGGGGATGCTTGGCACACTTTGCACCCTATAGAGAAAGAATATACACATATTTCAAGGGCACGTGGCTCACATTCATGCACAGACTACTTGCTTGTGGAAAGCCAGGCTTTCTAGAGGGGAACTCGTACAGTGATAGGACCTCTAGAGATATCTGATAATTCCCCATTGTGGATGGATTTGGAAGGGTCTTGTCCATTGAAGGCAAGAGCGAAATGGAGATTCCTGAGATATCTCTATAGGGACTCAGACTTTAGAGCATTTTTACTTCAGAAGTGGGAAGATTACACAGTTTTTAACGAAGCTCATAAAGACACACCAAGCCTCTTCTGGGAAACAGCAAAAACAGTCCTGCATAGAGAGATCATTTCTTATGAAGCGGCCCAAAGAAAGACGCTGCCAAGGGAGGTGGCTCTACTCGAAAAGCAATTGCAAACTACAAAGTGGAAGAAGTGGCAAAAGCTCCATGTAGTGCTGCAATAAGGTTATAAAAAGGCTTTCTGAAGATGGGAGCTCTGTCTCAAGCAGCCATTAAAGTTGGTGATGTCAGCAACCCCCCCCCCCCCCCCCCCGAGTATTGCTATTTGATGATATGAGAAATTAGACCTTTCCTTCTGGTTTTACAAGGTTATGGTGTAGGAAAGTAGTACTGTTGGCAAAGAAATGTATTTTACAAAAGTAGACATCAGAGGAGATGCCCAATCTAGGGCAATTAAGGAATATGGTTTTTCAGACATGTCAGCTAGAAAAGTATATCGAGAAAATTGATATGATTAAGAGACATCGGACCTTTTTGAAAATTTGGGACTTGTATTGCAATTTATACTGCCTTGTGGCAGAAGCTTGATAGTAAATGACTTAATTGAGTTTTAGAAATGTTGGCTACAGTTATCTGGGTAATTTGTTAATTGAGTAACTCTACTTATCCACTTGGGATTGAATGGAGAGGGGATGGGTAGAGTGGGGTGGGAAGATTTGGACCAATTCTGATTGGTTTGAAATTAAAGTACTTTAAGTGTTGCTTGGGCTGGGAAGTGTGCACCAGTTCTGGGCTTTCTTTATCTGTATCATTTTACATATGTTCAATAAAAATAATTTAAACATAAAAATATACCGGTAAATCCCTCATTCGTTAAGTGAAGTTTCGCAGGATAAAGCAGCGCATAATCGTGGGGCAGAGAAGAAGCATTATGGGTTAGTTAAAAAGATGATGATGCTTCCATTTATATCGGTGTGGTCTATAGGCCTCCAATTCAGATAGCTGGACAGAGATCTGATCAAAGACATTGAAAAGATGGGAAAGAACGGAGAAGTGTTGCTCTTTGGAGATTTTAATCTGCCGGATGTAGACTGGAGTATCCCTTCTGCAAAATCTATGAGAAGGAGAGAGATACTGGATGCCCTCTCCAAGGGGCTATACTTAAACAAATGGTGATGGATCCCACGAGGGATGGTGTAATCCTGGACCTAGTGCTCACAAGTGGGGATAATGTCTATAATGTCTGGACAAGTGTACAAGTGATCATCAGACGATATGGTTTGATATTGCGAATAAGATACAAAGAAGTCACACAAAGACCCGAGTTTTGAATTTCAAATATACAGACTTTGACAAAATGAGGATATACCTGAGGAAGAACTAAAAGACTGGGAGAAAATGGGTGAGGTGGAACAACAGTGGGCTAAATTAAAAAGAGCTATTACAAAGGCTACAAATCTATATGTTAGAAAAGTAAATAAAAGTTCAAGGAAAAAGAACCAATTTGGTTCTCAAAGGAGGTGGCTGCAAAAATAAAGGCAAAAAGATCAGCATTTTCTTCTTTGAATTATGTATGTTCATTTTATTGTGAACCGCTTAGATCTACAAAAGTATTTGTATAGGTAGTATACAAAAGATTTAAGATAAATAAATAAATAAATGAATAAGAAGTATAAAGGATCCCAGAAAGAGGAACACAGGGTTCAAAAGCTGGTGAAAATGAGGGAGATGTAGAAATAAATCGGAAAAGCTAAAGGTCAAGTGGAAGAAAGGACTGCTCAAGAGATAAAGAGAGGTAACAAAACATTTTTCACATATATAAGAGAAAGAAGGAAAGCCCGAAGTGATTAAGTCTGTGCTGAGGCAGACAAGGAAATGGCGGAAATAGTAAACAAATTCTTCAGTTCTGTGTTCACTAAAGAAGACCCTGGAGAAGGACCATTGCTGGTTGACAAGACCGAAGAAGGTAATGGGCTAAACACAACTCCTTTTGCAGAAGAGTATGTATGGGAAGAACTAGGAAAACTGAATGTAGCCAAGTCCATGGGGCCAGATGAGGTACATTCCAGGATACTATGAGAACTGCGGATTCGCTAAATGACCTGTTCAATAGATCCCTGGAAATAGGAGTAGTGCTGCGAGATGGAGAAGAGTGGTTGTGGTCCCGTTTCATAAGAGTGGTAGCAGAGAGGAGGCTGGAAACTACAGGTCAGTTAGCCTCACTTCGGTGGTGGGAAAATTAATGGAATGCGGTGAAAGAAAGGATGCTGAACTATCTACAATCCAGTAAGTTGCTGGACCTGAGGCAGCAAGGATTCACCAGAGGAAGGTCCTGTCGAAAAATCTGATTGATTTTTTTGATTGGGTGACTACAGAATTGGATCAAGGAAGAGCACTTGATGTCATCTATTTAGATTTCAACAAAGCTTTTGATACCATTCCATATAGGAGGCTTGTGAATAATATGAGAAGCTTTGGAGTGAGCACCAAGGTGGTGGAGTGGGTTACAAACTGGTTGACTGATAGGAGACAGCGTGAAATGGTAAATGGAACCTACTCTGAAGAGAGAGCCATGTTAAGTGGAGTACCACAGAGATCGGTATTGGGATCGGGTATCTGTTCAATATCTTTGTGACTGACATTGCAGAAGGGATAGAAGGTAAAGTTTGTCTATTTGTGGATGATACCAAGATCTGCAACAGAGTGAACACGCCTGAAGGATTAGAGAGAATGAAAAGGGATTTACGAAGGCTTGAAGAGTGGTCGAAGATTTGGCAGCTGGAATTCAATGCCAAGAAGTGCAGAGTCATGTGTCTGGGATGCAGTAATCCAAAAGAGCAGTAAGAGATGGGGGGGGGGGGGGGGGGGGGGGGGGGGGGGGGTGAAGGGTGATGGGCATGGAACAAGAGCAGGATCTTGGGGTGAACTGAAGATGGTGATGCAATGTGACAAGGCAATAGCTAAAGCCAGAAGAATGCTGGGCTGCTTAGAGAGAGGAATAAACAGAAAGAAAATTGAGGTAGTGATGCCCTTGGTGAGGCCTCACCTGGAGTATTGTGTTATCTCAAAAGGGATAAAGACAAGATGGAGGTGGTCCAAAGAAGGGCTACCAAAATGGTGTGGATCAGTATTAGAAAATCTATGAGGAGAGACTGAAGGATATGAATATGTATATCCTGGAAGAGAGGAGGCGCAGGGGTGATATGATACAGACCTTCAGATACCTAAAAGGTTTTAATGATGTGCAAGTGTCAAACCTTTCCGTTGGAAAGAAATCAGTAGAACTAGGGGTCATGAAATGAAACTCCAAGAAGGATGCCTCAGAACCAATGTCAGAAAATATTTCTTCACTGAGAGGGTGGTGGATGCCTGGAATGCCTTTCCGGAGGAGGTGGTGAAAACCAAAACAGTGAAAGAATTCAAAAAGGCATGGGATAAATACTGTGGATCCCTAAAGGTTAAAGGATGAAAAATGAAGAAAAAAGTGCATTGAGTAACTTGATGGTGCGGCAGTTATTACCCTTAACCAGTAAGCCTTGATATTGTTGATGCAACTCCATCATTGCACTCTGCTTCAATGGCAAGGGGAAAAGGGGAATTGGATTTGTTCAGAAACCGAGGGCCCCAACTTTTGCAGTCTGGGGAAACAAGTGGGGGGTAACTTGATGATGCGGTGGTTACTACCCTTAACCAATAAGACTGATATTTTGATGCAACTCAAACATTGCTCTGCTTCAACAGCAAGGCATAACAGGGAATTGGATTCCACAGCAATCAACCAGGGCTAGTGTGGGAAACTATTAAGCACAGGGGTAATGGGGAATTGGATTCAAACAGCAACCAATGAGGGCCCTAACTTTTATAGTCTGGGAAACAGATAAGCATGAGGTGACTTACCCGGCACAGCACAAACTACCATAAGCTTACTGGGCAGACTGGATGGATCATTTGGTCCTTTTCTGCTGTCATTTCTGTTTCTGTTTCTATAATTGATCTATCATTCTCACAGAATGCTTTTCACCCCATTAAAAGCCTGCCTTTTTCACTAAAGATCAGCGGAGAAGTCTTAGAAGACAAAAATCTTAGTATTTTTTAAATTGATTTCACTAACATTTTGAACCTCTTTCATTATTTTGACTTTATCACTGCTTCCCATCTAGGCCCTGCCACTCTTTGTTCTCTGTTGATTTTTAGACCAGAAGGCTCCGCAGCAATGCAGAGGAGATTGGGAAGCCATATTGTAAAAAATTCTTATGGGGTCCGAACCTTCAGACTTCTCTGTTGCGCTTGGGGGTGGACCCCTGGCCTGAGGCAGTATGGGAACTGATGACAGGGGGCGGAGCACTGAAGGAGACAGAGGCAGTGTAGATCTTCACCACTGGAAGCCCGAGGTCCCCCCGGGAGGAGCCCGTAGGGACCCAGGCCTCTGGGACTTAGGTGGGCCTTGCAGGGTCTCCAAGGAGAGTCTGAGTCCAGCGTGCCCATAGGGACAGGAAGAGCGCTATTGGGTTCGAGGCTGGAAACAGGTTGGAGATAAGCAAACCAGAAGAGTGTTGGTGATGACAAGGCTAGGGACAGAGCCAGAATCAAGCAAGGTCAGGCGAGCAAGGTCAAGTCCAAGAATCAGTCCGAGGAGAGGTCAACGAAGCAAGGGTCAAGATCCAGAAGTCAGGCAAGGTCGAAGAACAGCAGACAAGTCAGGAACAGGCTGAGGTCTAAGGCAGGCGGCAGACAGGAAGGCAGGCAGGTCAGGAACAAGCTGAGGTCTTTGGCAGGCGGCAGGCAGGTCAGGAACAAGCTGAGGTCTTTGGCAGGCGACAGGCAGGCAGGCAGGTCAGGGGCAGGCCAAGATCTTTACCAGAAAGGCAGTCCGAGGTAACACCAGGAAGATGAACAACAAGGACAGGAACAAGCAAGGCAAGGAAGCAGGAACAAGCAGGAATGGAACTGGAACTGAAGGATCCTGGAACAAGATTAGGAACAGGCAAACAGGAACACGAGCAAGGGCAATCTCAGGAACAAACTGACCCGATTGCCAAGGCCAGGAATTTCTTTTTAACATCCACTAGCCCCGCCCTAGAACCCATATCAGGGCGACTGGTCCACGCGTGTAGGGCCGTGGTTAGCTGTTGGGACGCCGGGGCCTGGTGTGTGACCAAAGGCCCAGCGACCGCCGCCACGAGACGCCAGGGCCTAGCTGGGCTCGCTAGGGCCGCAAGGGAGACAGGACCAGGATCCGCTGTGTGACCCCGAAGATGAGTGGTCCTGAGCGCGGGATGACCACGGGCGGGGTGCTTAACATTCTCTCTGAGAGGCCAGTGATCCTAATGTTATTTCTGTAGCTGATTCTCTAACTCATTGGTTTTATCAAGCAGCAATTTATTATTTTGTTCTAGAACATCAATTTTCTGATGGTCATTGATTAGAGACAGTTCCAGAGTCTCCACGCATTTCCTCTACAGCATTAAGTCAGGTCAATGTTTCACTCACCGAGGAGATTCATTGTACTACCCTTATCGACAACGATCTCAAACTGGGCTTCCATTGAGGCAAGAATTTTGCTGTAGAAGTATACACGTTACATAAAAATAACCACAGAGACCTAGGTCACATTTATTTAATGGTTGTCCTGTCTCTACCACTTTGTGCTTGGTGTCCCTATCAATCGGTGTCTGTGAGAGGGCTTTACAATTCAGTCAAGAGTTAGGCAAGGCTGCCCACTTAAGGTGGCAAGGGTAGCACACTGCTACCTTGTCAATGAATCAACAAAAGTGAAGCAGGTTGTGAGTACAATTGGCTGCACCTTTATTCAACAAAATTTCCAATATGTCGCAATCTAATACATGTTTCTTATGCAAACTAATGCAGTGTGTGTCCTACATATCCAAATACACATACCATTATCATTTCCATGTCAGTTATGCCCCTTTTTCATCTGCTGACCTCCGAGGTCCAGCTCACCTGAGTTGGACCTGGGAGGAGGGCAAATAGTTTCTCTGAAAACACAAAATTTAGAGAAATTAATTGGAGTGGGTTTGATGAACAGAGACAAATTATGGTTTGAAACCAGATTTTTCACATGACAGAATGCAGTTGTGCCAGATAAATATTGAATGTTAATGAAAAAGTTCTAAATATTTCTACCATCATTGAATGAGAAGAACTGAACATATACCCCCTTGAAAAAACTATAGTTTGGCAAAACAGATAACCTTGTTGGGGGCTTTTGAATTAAAGTTAATAATGGGATACATGTGACAATGTTTTTGGATTATCATCATAATGAAGATTAAACCACATATATATGTTTTTGACACGAACTGTTAAAGTCTGGTAGTGTTTGGAGTGGGGTTGTTTTTTTTTAGGATCAAAATGATTACAGCACAAAGGGCTGTCATGTACAGTTAGAACTAATTTTATGAATGATTGAGTCTTTTTCATTCTAGTTTTTTCAGTAATTATTAAAGATTTAGCTAGGAATGGTTTTGAGGATTTCTAATTTGGTTAAAAATAATTATCAAGGTGATAAGGCCATCCTTACAACTAATTTTTTTTGTGGTTAGTCACTTAATTTTTGGATAGATCTTTGCAAATGTATTTAACTGCCTTTAATTTATTTTGACTTCACAACCTGTGCCTTTTTACTAGGTCCACCTGCTGGCCCAAAGGCTGCCCCTATGGCAGCAACACCCTTAGGGTTCTCCATTGGACCCAATCGGCTCTGCTGAAGTCCAGGTGATGCATCCTCTGCGCTGACATCATGGTTAATTTGCCCCTCTGCTGGACCCAAGGGAAGTATAAGGAAGCATTTCACCATAAGGAAGAAGACTGGGGCTTCGCTTGTCTTCATTCGGTTCCCACTACTGTGGTTAGGGAACACCATTCCTGCTTCTAAAGCACTGTGGAACGAATTCAAGAAAAACATCAGTAACGACGTTGCAGAGGTGGACTCCATCCACCGGGTATAGGCCTGGGCAACTGAGACCGATGAGATCGTGTGCGAGCACCAAACTACCTGCGACATAAACTTGGACAAGTCCCAGTTGACCCGACTGCATGGCTTATCAGTGTCCTTGGGATTGACTGTCCTTGCCATATCAGACGAGGGATTATGCCACACAAGGCCAGTGTTGTTTCAGGGACGATAGACCAAACCTGAAGCATGTCCGTTTTCATTTGGTTGATCAGTTGTTTACTAATGATTGTGCATCGGTCATTCCCACCAGGTGAATCTGGATCGCAGAGGGTAAAGGGGAGGAATGCTGGGGGGTATTCAGCTGGCCCCATTGCATTGCAACCAGCAGAGTGGAATAAGCTGCCAGTAGGGCTTTGGGAGCAGCAAGATATAAATATGTTTAGAAAGGGTCTTAAGATAATGTTTTTGAACAGGTTTTTGGATTAATCACGTGCATTTGTTTGTATATTTAATATTACGTGTATAGATTTTTATCATTTTATGTGATTTTATGAGTGTATATTGTAAACCGCACTGAACAGATACTAGCAAGTTGCGGTCTAGAAGATTTTTTTAAATAAATAAAATAATAAATTCTTGTTCAGCCAAACTAGCCCACTTTAACTTCTCTTGTGAAGAAGTGAAGATACTTGCCCCAGCAGCCATTCCATGCCTGCTTCCTAGCCCAGAACATGGAAGAATTAACCACAAAGCCACACTGTCTTCAGGTGGCCTAGGAGAGGGAAAATAAAATATTAATATTCATTGAAGTGGGATAGATACAGCACCCACCGCAGAGACCCCTTACTGTCCCCATCTATGCTGTCCCTACTTCTTTACTACATCTTCCCAAACGTACCCCCTGATAGTGTTTGGCTTGCCAAATACCTATGTGCTTAATCATTTCAAGCGCAAGTTCTTGGGAGGCTGCAAAGCTGGCCGCACTGAACTTAAATGAGCAGATACTAAAAAAAATGTGACTTAAGTCCAACTGCAGCTACACATTGCCCCAAATTGGAGCAATGACAGCAGACTTAAGTCCACGTGCACTAGCCAAAATAACCCACCTTTGGGCTGACCCTCATGAAACCTGTATGCATTAGCCACTGGGCAGGCTCCTAGTCAAGGTGTGCACTGCAGAACAGTCTTGGATTTGTGGATGTACAAGACTACCTTGCTGTCTGAAACTTTCACATGGTGCCAGAGAAGGCCAGTGGACCCAAGGGAATGACATGCCAGGAGAACTAACTTGCTAATTCTCAAGGCCCCAAAAAAGGCAAATGAGAATGCCACCTGGAATAATGTGGCTTTCACTGGTGAAGAACAGACAGATCCCGCTGCTTCCAACAGAACAAGAAGGCCTTCATGAGTGATAGGATGGTGCTTATACCTCTGGGTGCTGACCCTGACAAATCCCGGCACTAGCTTCATGACAAGGAAGGATTCATGAAAAAAGTGACCCCCTTCCATGTCTGCTGCCACACGACCTGCCTGCTTGTCTTGCGCATGCGACAAAATCAACAAGATGACTGGAGACCACAGGGAACGGTCTGTGATATCCCCACTGCAACTGGAATTCCCGGAATCTTCTCCAGTTCCTCACATACAATTGCCATATGCTTGAGGCTACTGATGACTTCAGCAGGTCGAGAATCCATACAGGATAATATCCCAGAGGTGGACCAGTACATGGGGTTGCTAGTCTGCTTCTGGAGTCAAAAACCTGTCATGAGACCACTGTGCCTGGGATAAAGTGTTGGCAACAGCCTGCCAGTGCTCTTTATCTCTCTTCGGCCACCGTGGGATGGGCTCCGCGATGGGGTGCCTTAACTATCTTCAGCCAGTGCAGGATGGGCTCCACAGCAGCCTGCCAGGATGCCTGAATTCTCTTCAGTCAATGCAGGATGGGCTCTGTGGCGCCCTTCCAGGGTGCCATAGCTCTCTTTGGCCGCCATGGAATGGGCTTCACAGCAGCCTGTAAGACCTCTGACACTCTCTCTGGATGTTCTGGCCTGCGCTGAGATCCTGAGTGTACAGCAGTGCTACTGCGGCAAAGGCTATGCCTTGCGTCAGGCAGGAGAAGGGCTAGCGAGTTGTGTTGTGTTCCCTAAGCCTCAGGGTTGAGGGTTAATGTTAGTAAAAACTGCCCTTATCCTATCTGTCTTACACACAGCTCGATCCAGTAAAGTGTGCTCCGTCGGAGCGCACTGTCACCCTGCTCTGGGCGCGTGTTTTCCCTTACCCCTTATTCAGTAAGGGGAGGAAAACACGCGGCCCACCCGCGGCACCTAATAGCGCCCTCAACATGCAAATGCATGTTGATGGCCCTATTAGGTATGCCCGAGCGATCCAGTAAGTAAAATGTGCAGCCAAGCCGCACATTTTACTCTAAGAAATTAGCGCCGCCCAAAGGTCGGCGCTAATTTCTTCCGGCGCCAGGGAAGTGCACAGAAAAGCAGTAAAAACTGCTTTTCTGTGCACCCTCCGACTTAATATCATAGCGATATTAAGTCGGAGGTCCCCAAAAGTAAAAAAAAGTAAAAAAAAAAAAAAATAAATTTTGAATTCGGCCCGCGGCTGTCGGGCCGAAAACCGGACGCTCAATTTTGCCGGCGTCCGGTTTCCGAGCCCGTGGCTGTCAGCGGGCTCGAGAACCGACGCCGGCAAAATTGAGCGTCGGCTGTCAAACCCGCTGACAGCCGCCGCTCCAGGCCAAAAGGAGGCGCTAGGGACGCGCTAGTGTCCCTAGCACCTCCTTTTCCTCGTTTGCACCGCGTCAGCTCATTTGCATACTGGATCGCTCGCACCGGCCAAGGGCCGGTGCGTGCGCCGGGAGAGCGGGCGTTCGTCCGCTCTCCCACGGACTTTACTGGATCGAGCTGACAGAAGGAAAATATGGAACACCTGTTTGTGAGCTGCCCTTTCAGTAATACAGTACTATGGACAGAGGCCACAAAACAATGAGGCATACTCTTATGTTATCTGAATATAATATAGAATATATAAAACTGAGCTACAGTATATCTCAATGGTTCATGCTCTATGGTTATTCATCATAATCATAATGCATAAAATATGGCTGGCTAGGTGTGCCTTAGTATTAAAGAAAATTCACACCTTAAATCAATGAGGTGGTGTCCTCAATTATAGGCACAGTCTTGGAAATCAAGGACTGTGAAAAAGAACACTGCACCCACACATCTAGGGAGCATTCTGGGGCAACCTGGCAGCAGTACTTGGATGTGAAAGAAATAAAAGTTAGGTAACAATGTTTTATGGATGTTATTGCAAATAATATAAATATTGTATATATGGAAATATATTGTTAAACTAGAATTACCCTGCTATTCCAGTATTAAGATACACACACACACACAGCTCTGCCAAAGCACCTCACTCCAGCCCTGCAACATCTCCTGCTATTCCAATTCTGGAACCCCCCCCCCCCCCCCATACACACACACACAGCGCTCTGCCAATGCACCTCATTCCTACTCTGCATGATCCCCTGTTATTCCATTATTGAGATTCCATTATTGAGATTCACACACAGCTCTGACAATGCACTCAACTCTTGCCTGGAACACATCCTCCTAATCCAATATCAAGTCCCTTCCACCCCACAGTTCTGCCAGTGCACCTTATTCCTGCTCAGCAACAATCCTTGCTATGCCAGTCAGGAAAAAGGTACCAAGGGAGGGGGCAGCTGTAGCTAGGCCTCAAGGTGAAGAACTGGCTTACACATGCAGGGCCTCTGGAAGGGAAGAGAAGCAGCCAAGGCAGAGATGGCTCCTCCATGGAGCCATCAGCAGGCAGGAAGATCAGAGGGATTGGAGGCCCTTCCTCACCACCCCTCTAACGGGCCGGAGCGCACTGTTAACCCTCTATTGGATGCGCATTTTCAACGCGCTAGCATTACCCCTTATTCAGTAAGGGGCCGAAAACACGCGTCCAACTCCCCGAACCTAATAGCGCCCGCAACATGTTGATGGCCCTATTAGGTATTCCCGCTCGATTCAGAAAACAAAATGTGCAGCCAAGCCGCACATTTTGCTTTCAGAAATTAGCGCCTACCCAAAGGTAGGCGCTAATTTCTTCGGGCACCGGGAAAGTGCACAGAGAAGCAGTAAAAACTGCTTTTCTGTGCACCCTCCGACTTAATATCATGGCAATATTAAGTCGGAGGTCCCGAAAGTTTCCAAAAGTAAAAAAAAAAAAAAAAATTTGAAGTCGGCCCGCGGCTGTCGGGTCAAAAACCGGACGCTCAATTTTGCCGGCATCCGGTTTCCGAGCCCGTGGCTGTCAGCGGGCTCGAGAACCGACGCCGGCAAAATTGAGCGTCGGCTGTCAAACCAGCTGACAGCTGTCGCTCCGGTCCAAAAGGAGGCGTCTGTTTTTACCGCCGGGCCTAATTTGAATAGTGAATCGCGCGCACAGGAGAGTGGCCTGTGCGTGCGCCGGGAGAGCGGGCTCTCCCGCGGACTTTACTGTATCGGCCCGTTAATTTCTCTAGCTCTGGGGTGGCTATGAAGGTCTGTTGAGCTATTGATGCTACCCTGCCTACCAAACCTTATTGGTTCTTGTGAGCAGAATGAGCCAATCATCTGTGGAAGATAGGCGGAGCAGCCCCCGCTGCTCAGTAGGGCACCTTTCTACTCTAGGCGTAAAGTCTGCAGCAAAGTAAGAGAATGCTAAGCACAGAAGTGGAAAAGAGTCAAAGCACTGGGTGGCGGAAGGGTGAGAGCATTATCGGATCAATGCAATAAGATGAGCGCTCAAAACAGGTGTTCGTACTGAGCACCCGTTTTCCTAACACGCGTGCAGCCACATCCCGTATGCCCGATGCAGTATTTAAATGAGGGAAATTGGGGCAGCATAAAATAAGGGTGTACTGAGGGAGAATTCTGTGTTTCTGGCGCTCAAAGGACTTTACTGCAATGGGCGCTCAATATGAGCATCCATTTTGATCATGCTTCTTTTTGGTAATTTTGCTGAGGTGCTGATTTCAATGCTGAAGTTTATTATATCAGGCACGTGCTATGGGCGTCCAAATTGTGCGGTCTTGAGAAAAGTGCGCTTTCTGATCAAATCAATATATTTTTTTTTTCTGCACCACAAGCAGTAAATTCAAGAGTCAGGATAATACTGAGGTGGAGAACACATTTATCGCCACACAGAGGAGCATATTTTGTAATGTTTCTCATGAGCCCTTGACTGCGAGTTTACTTTACTCCACCTCCAGACCTGGAGTTAAATTCCCCCGTGTTAAAAAAAATGCGCATTGGACGCTCAGCCTTTAGGCGTGCTTTCCTGCATCACAGGTTAATAGTTAATGTCTTTATCTACATGGAATTTTCATGCATTGGGCACTATTGAGTATGCGTTTTGGACGCTCTAATCTCTTTACTGCATCGGACACTATTCTTGTGCGACCAAAAGGCTCACCCAACCGCTAGTAAACCCATGTGCTAGACTGAGCGCACCTTACTGCATCGGCCTAGGTGTGGGAAAGAGAAGGGTGAGAACACCTGCTATTAATTAAGTTGACTTAGAAAATAGCCACTGCTATTACTAGCAACAGTAACATGGAATAGACTTAGTTTTTGGGTACTTGCCAGGTTCTTATGGCCTGGTTTTGGCCTCTGTTGGAAACAGGATGCTGGGCTTGATGGACCCTTGGTCTGACCCAGTATGGCATGTTCTTATGTTCTTAACACTGAAGGGGACAGAGCGGTGAAAGTGCTGGGTAGAGGAGGGAGAGGGTTGCGTATCCAAAATGAAAACGCACCAGGGCTAAAGTGATCATTGCTCTGCCACTGAATGCCAGTACTGAGGCACATAAGCGCACAGCTCTGCTGACGCACCCCAATCCAGCCCTGCAGCAGCCCCTGCCATACCAGTACTGAGACCCCCAGAATCACTAATAGCACTCTGCCGCCCTCTCTCCTTTTTCAGGATCTTTTGAAAGGAGAAAAAGGCTGCCTTAATCACTCTGCCCAGGTGCAGCAGGGGTGTGCCAGTCTTTGCGTTTTGCAATTGTGTGAGGAGAAAGTGCAAATGCAGCCAGAAATGTTGCTTTAGTGTTTCCAGGTTTCGCCCCCGCAAAGAATAGCTTAAACAAAAACTTCATCTGCTACACATGACAAACCAGGAGAAACGGCTCCTCCTCTCCTTGCCAGCGTGGCCCAGATACGCGGGACTTATTACACCTTTCAGGTCAGAAGGTGCAGAGGAAAATGATAATCTTCCTTATTTGCTCCCATTACCCCACTGCATCCTACCCTGTCTCTGAAGAGCTAAATCTGTGGAGAAGGCAGAGATAGTACATTAACCAGTGATGTACCTGCAGATCTCTAAAACCAGTGACAAGAGGGCTGGCTCCTCACCTGCTGCTGGTCTCAGATGGACACCCAAACAAACAAGGAAATAGACAGACATTGAAAATAGCTCAGTTACAAAATATTGAACATAACAGCCAGCGATGTCATCCCTGGTTCAGCACATCCCTAAACAAGATTTCCAAATGTGCTGATTTTTTCTGGACTGTACAGGTATTAGGGGGAACTGTATGAGGAAAAAGGGGAGAGCCAAAATATTCAGACCTGTCCTGATTTTAGCTCTCCAGCTGCAGGCTAGCATCCACTTCTCTCTGAAATGTTACAACAATGTGCGCTTTGGTAGCTACTCTATATGTTGGATACATTTGTTTTGTGTCACTTACATAGAAGTCAGTCCATGATTTAATGAGAGGTCTAAAAATAAAAAAATAAAAAGTGGCTTGCTCCCTGGACTGGTAAAAGCAAATCTTTTAAAGATATTTAAGAACTAATGGTCAAGACATATGAAGTTCCAAAGGGGAAGAGACTCAGGCCTAACATCAGTAAACAAATATTGCTTCACAGAAAGGTGGTGGATGCATGGAACAGCCTCCCAGAGGAGGTGAAAGTGGCAAAAAAAAAAAAAAAAAAAAATCAGTTCATGAAAGCATGCGACCAGGATCATTAACTGCAAAGAAGCAGGTGAAAACCAGAGATCACTCGGGGTCTGTGGAGCTGTGGCAGGAAGTAAACTGGACTAGCTGGGTTCCTCATCTGCTATTCTACGTTTCCGTGTTTTTCTAATGGTGAAGAGTGGCAATAAAAAAAAAATTGGCATGTGCTAACCCCCCATCAGCGAAAATATTAAAAATAGCATCTGCAGGTGTTTGGAAATCTGACAGTTGAAAAGCTGGCAACCCTATCCCTAAATAATGACCCTTCTCTCTCCACCTCCCACCCCCTACACACATAGACAAACACCCCCCCCCCCCCCCGCCTGCCTCTTAATTGCGGTGGGAGGAAATCCATCCCTTCTCCCCCACCCCCCGGGCGCGCGCGCACTCTCTCTGTCTCATTACCCTAGTTGGGTGGGAGCCGTGCAGTTATCGGGACAGGAGAGCATACCTCTTACATTCTTTTACAACAATCCGAGCTACCCCTGCCCTCAAAGCACAGGAATGAAAAATATGTCGGGCCAAAGAGGGAGAGGGAGAGGGAGAGGGGAGAGAGAGAGAGAGAAAGAATCCCCAGCGCGGGCAGGAAGCCGGGATTGCAGCGTTGCTATGGAAACGCGCGCAGGTTGAAAAGCAGTGGCTGGCGGCCTCGGCGAAGGTGGCGAGGGAGCGCCTTACCCCCTGCCTGCGTGCGTGCAGATCCCAGTGTCGCCTGCGACACTGGGCGGCGGGGGGAGACACCTGCTCATTTGCAGCGAGGAGGGGGAGATCAGGAGGGCATCGACCCCCCCCCCCCCCCTATTCGGGTCTGCACTTGATATTTTGATCTGGTGAGAAGACCTGGCAGTATGCGGGTCCCCTCTGACGAGTCCTGAAGCAAAGCAGATCTGAGAGAAAGAAGGGAGACAGTGAGAGAAGGAATCATCTGAGTCCGGGGGCGGGGGAGTGTAGCAGGGAGGCATGGCGATGTCCGACTTCATTTTCCAATCGTACTCGTGCACCCAAAAAGAGCAAATGGTGACAAAACGTCGCTCACACGGGGCCAGGGCCAAGCCCCCCCCCCTCCCCCCCTCGCCCCTGTAAATAGAGCCTGAAAACTGAGCAGCCTCCTGACACTTTCACAGGAACCATGGGCTGAACACGCTCCTGACACCCGCACAGGGCCTGGGATTCACGCTTCAGTTCACAACCACAAAGAGCCTGCAGGGAGCATCCCCCTCTCACCTTCACGGAGCCCAAGCTCAGCAGCTCCTGGCACTTGCCAAGTACCTGGATGGCCCTCATACCTGCACAGAGCTCGGGCTGAGCGCATCCTCACGCGCAAATGGAGCCCAGTCTGAGCTTAGGCTGAGGAGCCTCCTCACACAGAATCAAGGGTTGACCCCCACCTCATAGTGACCTGTACAGAGCCAGGTTGAGCACTCCCTCGCACCACTACCAAATCAGAGTTGTCTGCTCCCTCCTTTATACCTGCAGAGTCCAGGAAGAACACATGAGCAAAGAGCCTGGACCGAGCATCTCCTCAAACCTTTACAGAGCCTGGTCTGAGCATCCACTTCACACACATGCAGAGCCAGGGCTGAGTACCCACTCATGTCCTTAGAGAGCACAGGCAAAGTATCACCTCAGACATGCAAACAGCTTGAGCGGAACACCCACCTCATGCTTGCAGAGAGCCTGGGTTGAGCTCTGACATCATGCCCTCACAGAGCCTGGGCTGAACATCCACCTCATGTCCGCCCGTTACAATGAGAGAAATGCCATGAGAATAATACAGATTTTGGGGGAAGTTGGGGGAAGGGAAGAAATACGCATGGACTGTTGCAGCACAATGGCAAGGAGAAGCCACAGAGACGTGGGCCCGATGCAGTAAAGTGCACAGGGAAGAGCACAGCTTTATCCGCAATTGTACACATTTTTTGTGCGCATAATTTATACCTGATGCAGCAAGGTGTTTTTCTCTCAAAAAAATATGTGTAGAAAACTGTGGGTACTGCTGCTTATTACCCTTGTATGGAAATCCAGACAGTTGTACCTTGTGTTTTCTTAGTGCTGGAAATTTTACTCCTGGTCTGAGGTGGAGTAAAGCTTCCAGCACTAGTTCTAGAAGCATGCTTTCTGCACATAAATATAATTTATTTGCACAAAAAATGTTTTCTGCACTGTGTTCAGTGCACATTTTAACTCTGGTTTGTGCACATATTGTGTTTGCACACATTTTTAACTCCCGATATATTAGCATATGATTTGCTTACTGCATCGGACGTTAACATTTCTTTTTAGTACCTGTGTTAAGAAACAATGCGCTCGCTGTATTACAGCACGCAGTCTTCGCACAGGGCTTATAATAACGACCCTGGAGTTAGGATGCTGCAGCCTCCGCTCTGTGCATGCGTATGAGTACATGGGGAAGCGTGTTATGAAACTGTGTATATGTACCTCTGTCTCTTTGCACCTGTATGCACGTGTGTGCTCCAATATATGCCCCATTATGAATGTAGCTGTGTGTTCATGCAGCTCTGTGTGTACCGGTGTGTTTAAAGAACAGAGTGTCTCTGAGTGGGTGTGTATCTGCGTAATTAACATTTGGTTGCTGGTCATGAGCTCTGCCCTATTTCCCTTACCTTATACTGTTTCTCATCTCTTTAATGTTGCTCATGGAGAAAGGGAGCTGTCAGTGATTCATACAACCAATGAATCTGAGACTGCCCATCCACTGGTGGTAGCCATGCAGGCCCCAGCAACAGCATGAACTTCGCTGCCAGGATACCTAGCTGCAAACCATCCTAAGTAAAGTTTAGCCAGGAGAACAAAGGAGACCCAGAGGATTGGTACAAGGAGAGCTAATTTAGTAATCCCTACAGCCTCATGCAGAAGAGAACAGATAGTTACAGCTTCAGGTGGCTTAGAATTAGGATGAGCAAAGTGAGAGACAGGTAATGGAGTGTATTATTATTGTTATTATCATGATTCATCTAGCACATACCAAATGTATGCAGCACTGTACAGAGACACATAATGGACTGTTTCTACATCAAACACCCACATCCTGCAATCCCCTCTCTCCATTTTAATTTTTTTTTTTTCTACTGGTTTCTCATACAGCTGTGGAAACCCTCCATCCACAAAGGAGATGAAGGTAAATCTGGATCGTGTTCCAGCATCCCCGCCTGTATACGCCTCCTCCCACCCTCTCGTAGACACAGAGCGTCCGACTGTCCTACGCTACCTCCCTGATTACACGTCCAGGCGTCGTTCACTCACCCGTCCCCGAGGAGCATGAGCCCAATGCAGAGGCAGGCATGGCTGAGGTCCAGAGAGCTCAGCGCGAGCCTCATCCTGCCAGCTCCTCTCCCCTCCTCCAACTGTTATCCAGAGCTTTTTCCAAGGTGTCCTCCAGCAATGGAGAAAGAAGCTGCACTCATCCTCCTGGCTGTGCCCGGGGGAGAGAACCACTCAAGAGGCAGAATGCCACACGGCATCGGCGCGCTTCTACCTGTGGGGGAGTGCAAAGGTAACTCCCAGCCCCAGTGATCCCCTCTGCAACCCCTCTTCCTCTTCTGAAGGGTCAGTCCAAATGCCCCCACATCCCTTGTGCTGGGAGGTTACAGCACACGGGGAGGGAGCTGGGCCAAGTGATCATTCGGTGCTCCCCCAACCCCTATCACGTTCAGGTGGAAAGGAAAAATCTCAGCAGGCAGAACTGAGTATGAAGTCGTGGAGCTTGTCTGCCTGCACAAGCAAGTCATGGGAAAAAAAAAAAAAAAAAACCAAAACGATTTTTTGACAAGTTTAAAAAAAAAATAACACCGCCTTCTCGCGTACAGCAGGCTGACACCTTTCCGAGCGGTGGGAGATAAGGGGTGAATTGAACTTGGCAAGAATCAGATGGTGTGCAAAGTTCTGCTGTGTCCTCGAGCTTGGTGTGGGTGAGCAGCGTGTGATCCATGCACCAGCACACACAGAATATTCCCTCCCGGTGATCCTGGGGAGAGGGTGAGGGGTAAAGGAATTCTTCAGACCTGGGCTGCACCCTCCCCCAGGGAGGCTGGGAACTCTCAGAGGAGTCAGCAAGTCAATCAGCGAGGGGGGGGGGGGCGGGAAAGCTTGGGCTCAATTTTTTTTTTATATCTTTTTTTTTTTTTTTTTCCTTCTTCACACAAACTGCTATCTCAGTCTGAAATTTTCCCTTAAGCAATCCAACAGAACAAAACTTGCCACTGTCCTGGCAAAAGCCCTGGTATTTCTTCCCCCTCTGCCCCAGGGACATGGGTGGGTGGGTGCTGCAAGTTCGGGCACAGAAATGCAGCGCAGCACTTGGCCCCTAATAGCTTTCCGGGGCTCGGCCCTTTTTTTTTTTTTTCCCGTCAAAGCAGAATCCTTCTAGTGACAATTTCTGTTAATTCTTATCTTGGGAACTACAGTCATCATTTTGAGAAGCAGGAGATAATGGTTTCTGGAGAAGAGCACTGGAGGTGCCAGCCTCAAATGCTGGAAGAGGGAGGTGAGCAGATCCTTTTGATTCCCCTCAGCTGCTGGATCTATGGAGAGCAGGAAGGATGGACATCACTAAGATCCTCAGATCCTCGCTCTGCCTGGCCCCAGCCCAGTTCTTCTTGGCCTGTATCCGGGGGGGAGGGGGGGGGGGCACTGTACTCTAAATGACTTCCCAGACTTATCATTCACACAGCAGGACATCCTGCACATGGGTTGCTTGGATGGACCCTCTGACCCGCCCACTTCAGTCACAAGGGGTTAGGTAAGCATACGGAGCTGGTTCCCTGCTGTATTTCCCTAAGGCATTGCCATGAGGATTGTGTTCCCCCTCTGAAATGGCAACCACAGGGGCAGGTGGGGTCTGAAGCATTCAGGGCAGAGATGGCCCCGTCAACAACAACTGGGATGCACTGATGGCTCTTGCCATCACAGGGCAAAAAGAGAGGGAAGGTCACTTGACAGGCTGTTCCTGCTCTCCACTGCCAGGCCCAGGATCAGCTCCCAGAAAGGCACCCAGGTACTCACAGGTGCTGCTCTCTGCTTCATTTCCTCATGGTTCACACTCAGTGGGCTGAGGGCAGGACAAGGTGCACTCGGATGTCACTACTTTGGTCTTTCCACCAAGAGCTCTGCTGGCCCTGCAAGCTCCAGGGCCTTTAATTGATGAACAGCTGCTTCTGCGAGCATGAAGGACCTTCCCGGTGCTGGCTCTCTCTTGTTACAGTGATCCCGTTAATAAAAGCTCTACTGGTTCAGTCCAGTTCTGGGCACATCCCTTCAATACGAAAGATAACCAGGCCTGAGTCACCAAGAAGCAAAGAGCAAGGACGAGTTATTCCAACTGGCAAGTTGATTCCTGTCAACAGAAGGAAAACATAAATCAAGAAAATTAAGGCAAGGGATAACTTTATTTACAGATATTAATATTCGATGTCGGAAGGAAGAAGGGGGACATTCTCGCCCATAACCCCTACTAGTGCAGACAATTTGGCTTAGCAGTGCCTCTCAGAGGTTGCGCCCCTCCTGTGTGGCCCTCCCAAAAACCTGCCTCCACTCTCTCCAAGTCTCTTTTGGTGAAGAACAGGGTACTGCCTTGCTCAGTTTTATACCATGGCCCTTTTGAGTGCAAACTGGTTGACGGACAGAAGACAATGTGTGATGGTAAATGGAATTTTCTCTGAAGAGAGAGCAGTGTTAAGTGGTGTACCGCAGGGATCGGTGTTGGGACCAGTCCTGTTCAATATCTTTGTGAGCGACATTGCGGACGGGATAGAAGGTAAGGTTTGTCTTTTTGCGGATGACACTAAGATCTGCAACAGATTGGACACGCCGGAAGGAGTGGAGAGAATGAGACGGGATTTAAGGAACCTGGAAGAGTGGTCGAAGATATGGCAGCTGAGATTCAATGCCAAGAAATGCAGAGTCATGCATATGGGGAGTGGAAATCTGAATGAACTGTATTCGATGGGGGGGAGAAAGGCTGATGTGCACTGAGCAGGAGAGAGACCTTGGGGTGGTAGTGTCTAATGATCTGAAGTCAGCGAAACAAAGTGACAAGGCGATAGCTAAAGCCAGAAGAATGCTGGGCTGCATAGAGAGAGGAATATCGAGTAAGAAATGGGAATTGATTATCCCCTTGTACAGGTCCTTGGTGAGGCCTCACCTGGAGTACTGTGTTCAGTTCTGGAGACCGTATCTCCAAAAAGACAGAGACAAGATGGAGGCGGTCCAGAGAAGGGCGACCAAAAAGGTGGATGGTCTTATTTATTTATTAATTTTATATTCCAACATTTGATCTCAATTGAGATATCACACCAATTTACATTCAGGTACTATAGGTATTTCTCTGTCCCCAGAGGGCTTACAATCTAAGTTTTTTTGTATCTGAGGCAATGGAGGGTAAAGTGACTTGCCCAAGGTCACAAGGAGCACAGCAGGACTCAAACGCTGGTCTCCTGGTTCATAGTCCACTGCTCTAACCACTAGGCTATTCCTCCTCCCTTCATCAAATGACTTATGAGGAGAGATTGGAGAATCTAAATATGTACTCCCTGGAGGAAAGGAGGAGCAGAGGTGAGATGATACAGACTTTCAGATACTTGAAAGGTTTTAATGATCCAAAGACAACGACAAACCTTTTCCGTCAGAAAAAAATCAGCAGAACTAGGGGTCACGATTTGAAGCTCCAGGGAGGAAGACTCAGAACCAATGTCAGGAAGTATTTCTTCAAGGAGAGGGTGGTGGATGCCTGGAATGCCCTTCTTGAGGAAGTGGTGAAGACCAGAACTGTGAAGGACTTCAAAGGGGCGTGGGATAAACACTGAGGATCCATAAAGTCTAGAGGACGTGAATGAAGAGTGGGTGGCTCACGGGAATGACGGCTACTACCTGGAGATAATACAATAAACATTCGATAAACATTCAATAAACATACACACGGTTAATGCGACTCCAACATTGCTCTAAGCTTCAACGGCAAGAGGAAATGTGGAAAAAAGGATTTGCATTCACAAAAAAGCGGGGAGTAGCTTGCTTGTTACGGCAGTTACTACCCCAAACCAAATAAGCCTGATACTTCACTTTCAAGGCATATCCAGCATAGCTTTCTGCTTCAACGGCAGGGGAGAAAGACTGTTACTTCACGCATATCCAGCATAGTTCTCTGCTTCAATGGCAGGGGAGAAAGTCTGATACTTCACACATATCCAGCATAGCTCTCTGCTTCAACGGCAGGGGAGAAAGTCTGATACTTCACGCATATCCAGCATAGCTCTCTGCTTCAACGGCAGGGGAGAAAGTCTGATACTTCACTTTCAATGCATATCCAGCATAACTCTCTGCTTCAACAGCAGGGGGAATGAAGTAAAGTGGATCTATATACAGACAACAACCAACAAGGACTGAATTACATAGTCTGAGTAAACAAATAAGCATGGGTGTAGCTTGCTTACTGCGGTGGTTACTACCCCTAACTAATTAAGCTAGATATTCACTTAGATGCAGTTCCAACACTGCTCTCTACATTAATGGTGGGGGTGGAAGGGAAATAGAACCAAAAGGTTACTAAGAGCCAAGAGTAACAGATAAGTATGAGAAAAAAGAAAAAAAAAGTGCGAAACTTGCTGGACAGACTGGATGGGCCGTTTGGTCTTCTTCTGCCGTCATTTCTATGTTTCTATAGCCTAACAGTGGGAATCCCTCCTGCATCCTCATGGCAGCTTCCTAGAAAGCACCACCATGTTCCTGTCCTTCAGCTCTCCAGAACCCCCTAAAATCATCTACTGGTCCTGCGAGGGCTCACTACCTGTGCAGTCTCAGGAGAAGGTGCAACAGAGGAACAGTTTCCGACCTCAGTCAACTGCTTGCAACCACAGCTGACCAGTCACAGCTTCCACACTAAGATTCATTTCTCTCTTCCCCTGCCACAATGTATAAACGTGTGTCTGGCGGAAGTGGGGCTGAGATGTGGGCGTGAGGAGTCATGAGAAAAGCATGTATATAGGGCAGCCACTGGCGCACCCCCAGAAAACAGGTCAATCATTTTGGTAAAAGTCGTGCCAGACATTACTAGGTCTAAAAGAACCACCTTCCTAGTCCCTCCCCCCTCCTCCCTGGCAGTTAGATCAGTGGCAGTGAAGGCAGGCCGGTAGCATGGGGACACAGTAAAGACAGCCTTCCCAGTCACTGCGGCTGCTCCTCCTCTTCCTCCCCCCCCCCTCCATGGCTTCCTGATTACCAAGAAACAAACACCATGGAGAAAGGGCAGCTGAGGGAGGCAGGGAGCACATGCTCACACTGTGTCACTAGCCTGCTATTGCACTGTCCCAGGAAACTGACAAGAACATGACGGGGGAAGGGGAGATGGAGAGGCACCTGGGAGTGGGGGATAGAGGTGACCTTGGGGATGGGGGAGAGGAGAGATCGAAAGGAAGATAGATGAATCCATAAGAATATCAGAAGTTACCTTATTGGGTCAGACCGAACATCCTGTTTCCAACAGTGGCTAATCCAGGGTACAAGTACCTGGCAAGAACCCAAACATTAAAAACAACCCATGCTACTGATGCCAGTAATAGCAGTGGCTATTCCCTAAGTCAGCTTGATTAATAGCAAATTATGGACTTCCCCAGGAACTTATCCAAACCTTTTTTAAACCCAGCTATACTATTTATTTATTTAGCATTTTTTTTATACCATCGCTCAGGTTCTATCGAAATGGTTCACAACAGGTTAAAATAACATTTTCCTAGTACCTAAAATACATTGTAAACTTCTAAAAAATACATAACAAAATAGCAGCATTTCTTGACTAAAACTATAAAACTATGACATACCTAAAATCAGACATAGATTCATCTCATAAAATCCTTCGGATAGTACATTAGAATCCTATCCTAATTAAAATTAACTAAGGCGCATCAGTCTAAAATGACTTTTCAAATAAAAACTAAAGGTCAGCACTGTAAAATAACTTTTCATATAAGAACTAAAAGTAATTACAAATCTGGTACCTTAAAATTCATTACAGGCGGTCTAAGGTGACTTAAGATTGAATTGAATAAGCTATGCTAAAAAACCAGGTCTTAAGCTCTCGTTTAAACTCGTTTAAACTTTACTAAGTACCCTAATCACATCATCCAGCAATGAATTCCAGAGCTTAATTGTGCATTGAGTGAAAAATAAAGTTCCCCAATTTGTTTTAAATATTCTACTTGCTAACTTCATGGAGTGCTCTTTAGTCCTTCTATTATCTGAAAGAGTAAATAACCGATTCACATTTACCCATTCTAGACCTCTCATGATTTTAAACACCTCTATCATATCCCCCCTCAGCAGTCTCTTCTCCAAGCTGAAAAGTCCTAACCTCTTTAGCCTTTCCTTGTAGGGGGAGCTGTTCCATTCCCCTTATCATTTTGGTCGCCCTTCTCTGTCCCTTCTCCATCGCGATTATATCTTTTTTGAGATGCGGTGACCAGAATTGTACACAGTACTCAAGGTGCGGTCTCACCATGGAGCAATATAGAGGCATTATGACATTTTCCGTTTTATTAACCATTCCCTTCCTAATAATTCCTAACATTGTTTGCTTTTTTGACTGCTGCAGCACACTGAGCTGACGATTTCAATCTATTATCCACTATGATGCCTAGATCTTTTTCCTGGGTGGTAATTCCTAGTGTGGAATGTAACATTGTATAGCTACAGCGTGGGTTACTTTTCCCTATATGATTATGAATCACCTTCCACTTGTCCACATTAAATTTTATCTACCATTTGGACGCCCAATCTTTCAGTCTCGCAAGGTCCTCCTGCGACTTATCACAATCTGCATGTGATTTTACTACTCTGAATAATTTTGTGTCATCTGCAGATTTGATCACCTTATTCGTCGTATTCCTTTCCAGATCATTTATAAAAATATATGGAAAAGCACTAGTCCAAGTACAGATCCCTGAGGCACTCCATTGTTTACCTTTTTTCCATTGAGAAAGCAGACCATTTAATCCTACTGACTGTTTCCTATCTTTTAACCAGTTTGCAATCCATGAAAAGACATTGACTCCTATCCAATGATTTTTTTAGTTTTCTTAGAAGCCTCTCATGAGGAACTTTGTCAAATGCCTTCTGAAAATCCAAATACACTACATCTACCGGTTCACCTTTATCCACATGTTTATTAACCCTTTCAAAAAAATGAGGTAGATTTGTGAGGCAAGACTTCCCCTTGGATAAATCCATGCTGACCGTGTTCCATTAAACCATGTCTTTCTATATGTTCTGTGATTTTGTTCTTTAGAATAGGTTCCACTATTTTTTCCGGCACTGAAGTCAGGCTCACCATCTATAGTTTCCCAGATCACCCCTGGAGCCCTTTTTAAATATCAGGGTTACATTGGCCACCCTCCGTTATTCAGTTACAATGGACAAGTTTAATAATAATACTAATAGACCTGAAATTTCAATTTTTAGTTCTTTCAGAATCCTGGGGTGTATACCATCCAGTCCAGGTGATTTGCTACTCTTTAGTTTGTCAATCTGGCCAACTATATCTTCCAGGTTCACTGTGATTTGGTTCAGTTCATCAAATCATCACTTGAAAACTCTCTCCGGAACCAGTATGTCCCCAGCATTCTTATTAGTAAACATGGAAGCAAAGAATTCATTTAGTCTTTTTGCAATGCTTCTCTAAATGCCCCTTTAACCCCTCGATCATCTAATGATCCAATCAACTCCCTCTCAGGTTTCCTGCTTTGGATATATTTTTTAAAGTTTTTATTATGAGGACTTGCCTCTACTGCCAACTTAATTTCAAATTCTCTTAGCCTGTCTTATCAACATTTTACATTTAACTTGACAATGCTTATGCTTTTTCCTATTCTCTTCAGATGGATCCTTCTTCCACTTTTTGAAGGACTTTTTCTTGGCTAAAATAGTCTCTTTCACCTCACCCTTTAACCATGCCGGCAATTGTTTGGCCTTCCTTCCAGATTTCTTAATGCATGGAATACATTTCGATTGTGTTTCTAAGATGGTATTTTTACGCATGGGCGTAGTGTCTATAGTGCACAGTGGTGCACAGGCACCATTAACTTTGAAACCTGGTGTGCCGTGCACCACCAACTTTCATGCTATCACCTCTTCTTTGGCTCTCCTCCCCACCTGGAACATAAGCGATTGCCAATGCTGTGACTCACCAACCGGCGCTGTTTGAGCAATAGCAATCCAAACAAAGGAAGGTGCTCAATTCAGTACATATTAAGGGGAGAAGAAATAGTGAGAACATCCGGCAGGCCACGAGCACAATCCATCCCGCTCATAGCGAAATTCAGCATGCTGCCAAGGAGGGAGGACATCTGGCGGGCCACAAGCAGAGCCCATCCCACTCGTGGCTGAGGAGTAGCAACACCTGGCGGACCGCAAGCGGAGCCCATCCTGCTTGCAGCCAAAGAGTGGCAATAAAAAGAGCCAGGCTGCATGTGCACAGGAGCTGGATTCAGAATGACAGCCCGTGGAGGTTGTTGCTGTCTTATGTGCTTCCAGGGGAGAGGGGAGTGAGTGAGTGAGTGAAAGAATGCTGTGTGTGATTGAGAGCATGTATGTAAAACCATGTATGGAGAGAGCGTGTATGTGGTGTATGTGAGAGCATATGTCTGTGAGCATGTGACTGAGAGAGAGTATGTGTGTGCATGCAACTGAGAGAGAACCTGTTTGTCTGTGACAGACATCATATCAGTGTGATAACGAGCCAGTGTGTGTGTGTTTGTGAGTGAGAGAGAGAAAGTCTGTGTACAACAAAACACTCCCCCTCCTACCCACTAATCCATGACAATCTCAGGGTATTTGGAAATCAAAAGTTCCCAGGTACAAAGACCAGGTGATATTTTAATTCTTATTAATTTTAATCATTGGTTGTTATTTGATGTGCCTGCTGTTTTGAAATATTTTATTGGTGTTTGGAAAATTTTAAAAAATGTTTATATGATTTTTTTCATTATTGGATGTTCTATTTGTCCCTGTTGTAAACTATTTATTCTTTTTATTAATATGGCTTTACTATTATGATTGATGTTTTATATTTCTTGATTTTGTGTGATGTTTTATGAGAAATTATGCTTAAGTTATTTTCCATTGTTGCACTGCATACAGAGTCTGGCTTGTAGAGGTTTCCTGTTCAATGCATGTTTCTATTTATACTTTGTGGTTTCTTTATTCTGTATGTGGTGAAGGTCTTTCTATGTTCTCTGTGTGTGACTGAAGTGAGGTATTCTGTTACCATGTATTTTCTATGTAGGGATCTATAACAGCCTGGTTTATTCTGTTTTCCTAATAGGAGGTGTATTGGTAATTTAGGGCCTGTTAGAATATCTGCAGTGTTGCCTTTTCATAAGTAGGGTTGTTGATGTTTGAGTGCTGGTAGTTAATGCCGACCAGCATCCCACATTTCTCCCTCTGGGTTTTGAATGTGTTTGTATGTATATGAATGGGAGTCTGCCTGGGTTTTGTGTTTGTGTGTGTGTGAAGAATGTTTGTGCTGCCCCACTAATCCATGACAAGCATGTCTGGAAATCAAAAGATCCCAGGTATGGAGAGTGAGGAATTTTTCCATCCTTGTTAGTTTTGATTATTGGTCATCATCTCCCCCCAGTGGCCCTAGAGCTCCCAAATCTCATCCCCAGTCCTGTGGTTCTCAAGCCCTCGTCCCCTTGATTTACTGTAAGAACTGTGTGAAACATCTAATTAATTGTGTGAAACATCTAATTAACATTTTATGGCCTGGAGTCAATGCTGAGATTTTTAAGTCTGCTAGAGAGTTAGATATAATTGTGATGGAAGATATCAAAAGTCTTGTTTTTCATCTACATGTCAGCAGCAAATTTTCTGATGCACCAACAACTTCAGTAGTCACCCTGTACTCCTGTTTTTAAACAATATCTACGCTTGTCGTACACTTGTAACCTTTGTAGCTGCATCTTTTTTTTTTTTTTTTCGATTTTCCTCATTTTATCAAAGTTTCCCGTTTGAAAATTTAGTACTAGAACTGTAGATTGACATATTGTCCCCCTTCCAGTCATTAGTTAAAATTTGATCATGTTATGATCACTATTGCCAAGTGGCCCCACTACAGTTACCTCTCTCATCAAATCCTGCGTTCCACTAAGAATTAGATCTAAAATAGCTCCCTCTCTCATTGGTTCCTGAACCAATTGCTCCATGAAGCAGTCATTTATTCCATCCAGGAACTTTACCTCTCTAGCATGTCCTGATGTTACATTTACCCAGTCAATATTGGGATAATTGAAATCTCCCATAATTACTGCCCTGTCAAATTTGTTCACTTCCCTTATTTATCTTAGCGTCATTCTGTCTCAACATTTTAGCCAGGTGGATGGTAGTATACTCCTATCACTACGCTTTTACCCAACACACACGGGATTTCTACCCATATAGATTCTACTGTGCATTTAGTCCAGAAGCAAAGGGAGATGAACAGAAACCTAGTGAGGGAGGAAGAGGTAGCGATGAACCTTATGGAGAGGAAAAGATAGAAAGGGGGAGATGTAGATGCATTTAAGGGGATTGGAGAGATATCAGAGACAGAGGAGGGAAAGATGTAGCTTAATGGGAGGGGGTAGATGGAGAGGAACCTGTTGGAGGGTGGGTGAGATGGAGATGGAGAGGAATCTGAAAAAAGGGAGGGAAAGAGAGCAGTAGGAAGGATGAAAGTGAGAGAGGCAAGGAGCAGAGGGATAATGCACCTCTCCCTCTTTTCAGCACTTCTCAAATAACACTGAAAGCAATAAAGCAGTGATTCACTCTGCCCCTCTGAACAATTGAGTCCAAATTTTTTGTGGGGGGAGGGGGAGGGGAAAGTTGAGTATGAGCCTAACGCTTACCCCAATTGACAGTGCCCACGATCTGGCAAGGCTGAAGTCCTTTCCAAACAGATCTCTGCTGAAAAGTGCTGGAAAATCTATACCTAAACTCACTTTTAACTCCCTTTCTTTTTAAATTCCAAAATCTGCCCATGAGTGCCATGTGTGAAATGTAAAAGAATATATTTTTATATGTATGATCAGAATGAAGCAAACAGGTCAATTGTGCCTACTGTTCTTGCTTAAACAGGAGACGGGATAGTTTCTTAAAAAAACCAAAAAACAGAAGTGTCCTGTGTAAAGGACACCCACACAGTACCCTCACATGAAGGTTGTGTCACAGGGATTATGTTATGAGTGGTATTTTGGAGAGTTGGTATGTGCAGGTGTGTGAATTTCAGGGGATTCTGGGGGACAGGAGGTGGGAGATGTGAGGTGGGTGGGAGGGAGGGAGATAGGCATTAAGGTTGCCACCTGATTCCAGATTTTCAGGATAGGTGGATCCACTCCTAGGTTTAACCTACTTGCCTGTTCGGACTTGTAGTCTCTCTGAGACCACAAGTCCATGCAGGCATTGGGGTAAAAGCAGGACTGGATCAGCCTGTCCTGAAGATCTGGAGCCAATTGGCAACCTTCATAGGTATGACTGCGACTCAGGAGTTATGAGGGGTATATGTGTGTGTCTCTCAGGGAATGTGATGGGGAAAGCACAGGAAAAAGCAGAACTATCCCTCTGGAAAAAGAAGAAGTCAAAGATTGCCCAGTTATATCACTTTCCTGCTACCTGTCTGTCTCAGGTGATCTGCTCCATGCTGTCTGGACTCCTTCATGGGGCTGAACCATCTACGGAAGAGGGGAAAAAAACTGAATGAAACACCCATCTTGTAGGGTGTGCCACATGAGCCTATGTGTATTGCTACCTGCAGAGGCTTAAGTGTTGCAGCGCTGCCCTCTGCCGGCAAAGTGTATGAATACAAAACCTACAGCAGTGCACACTTGTGTACCTTCAGACTTGATCAGGTGTGTTACAGAAAGGTCACAACTGCCTGATGCTCAGATCCAGGCCAGCACCTGACCTCTGCTATCAGGCTCTCACAGCAACACGGGACATCTATGGTGACTCTTAAATGTGTACTAGCACCTTCATGACAAAATGTGTGTAATCATGCATGCCTCTTTAAAGATAAAGCATGAGCCTTGGAGTATGGTACTAAATGGGCAGCATGCAGGGCACTGATAGCTGGGCCCTACTTTGTGCAGTATGTACACTGCACATAGCACTGCCTCATCTTCCCTTCTTTAACTCCTGCTAGCCTCTGTCATATCTCCAGATTGAGTGAGATGGGGAGAGTGTGCACTGAACACTGGATGTGTCTTACACTGAGTGAAATGGGGAAAATAAGCACTGACAATGGATGTGACTTACAATGAATGACATGGGGATAGTGTGCACTGAGCACCAGATGTGACTTATACAGAGTGAGATGGGGAGTGTATGCACTTAAAGAGATGGGGAGAGTGTGCACTGAGCACCAGATGTAAGTTACACTGAATGAGAAGGGGAGAGTGCGCACAGAGCACTGGATGTGACTTAAACTGAGTGAGAAGGGGGGAGAGTGTGCAGTGAGTAGTGGATGAGACTTACGCTGTGTGAGATGAGGAGCGTGTGTACTGAGCACTAGATGTGACTTACACAGAATGAGATGGGGAGAGTGCGCACTGAACATCAAATATGAATTACACTGAGCGAGATGGGGAGTGCTGTGCACTGAACACTGAATGTGAATTACACTGAGTGAGATGTGGAGAGTGAGCACTTAGCACCAGATGTGACAAACTGAACGAGATGGGAAGAGTGTGCACTGAGCACCAGATGAGACTTATAGTGAGATGGGGAGTGTATGCACTTAAATAGATGGGGAGAGTGGGCACTGAGCACCAGGTGTAAGTTACACTGAATGAGATGGGGAGAGTGCGCACAGAGCACTGGATGTGACTTAAACTGAACGAGATGGGAAGAGTGTGCACTGAGCACCAGATGAGACACTGAGTGAAATGGGGAGAGTGTGCTTTGAGCACCAGATGTGACTTACACTGAGTGAGATGGGGAGTGTGTGCATGGAGCATTGGATGTGAATTACATTGAATGAGATGGGGAGAGTATGCACTGAACACTGGATATGACTTACACTGGGTGAGATATGGAGAGTGAGCACTGAGCACCAGATGTGACTTAAACTGAACAAGATGGGAAGAGTGTGCACTGAGCACTGGATGAGACATACATTGAGAGAGATGGGGAGAATGTGCACTGAGCACTGGATGTGACTGCCACCTGGTGAGATGGGGAGAGTGTGCACTGAACACTGGATATGACTTACACTGGGTGAGATATGGAGAGTGAGCACTGAGCACCAGATGTGACTTAAACTGAACAAGATGGGAAGAGTGTGCACTGAGCACTGGATGAGACATACATTGAGAGAGATGGGGAGAATGTGCACTGAGCACTAGGGATGTGAATCGTTTTTTGACGATTTAAAATATCGTCCGATATATTTTAAATCGTCAAAAATCGTTAGGGCCACGATACAATACCAATTCCCCCGATTTATCGTCAAAAAATCGTAAATCGGGGGAAGGGGGAGGGCAGGAAAACCGGCACACTAAAACCCCCTAAAACCCACCCCCGACCCTTTAAATTAAATCCCCCACCCTCCCGAACCCCCCCCCAAATGCATTAAATTACCTGGGAGTCCTCCGTAGCGGCGGTCCGTGGCTAAATCGGGGGGAGGGGGAGAGCACGAAAACCGGCACACTAGATCGTGAGGTCTTCAGCCGGCGCCATTTTTCAAAATGGCCGCCGCAAAATGGCGGCGGCCATAGACGAAAACGATTCGACGCAAGAGGTCGTTCCGGACCCCCGCTGGACTTTTGGCAAGTCTTGTGGGGGTCAGGAGGCCCCCTCAAGCTGGCCAAAAGTTCCTGGGGGTCCAGCGGGGGTCAAGGAGCGATTTCCTGCCGCGAATCGTTTTCCGTACGGAAAATGGCGCCGGCAGGAGATCGACTGCAGGAGGTCGTTCAGCGAGGTCCGGAAATCTTGCAAGGGTTCCGGACCTCGCTGAACGACCTCCTGCAGTCGATCTCCTGCCGGCGCCATTTTCCGTACGGACAATGGCGCCGGCCATACGCGTATGGCCGGTGCCATTTTCCGTACGGAAAACGATTCGCGGCAGGAAATCGCTCCTTGACCCCCGCTGGACCCCCAGGAACTTTTGGCCAGCTTGGGGGGGCCTCCTGACCCCCACAAGACTTGCCAAAAGTCCAGCGGGGGTCCGGAACGACCTCTTGCGTCGAATCGTTTTCGTCTATGGCCGCCGCCATTTTGCGGCGGCCATTTTGAAAAATGGCGCCGGCTGAAGACCTCACGATCTAGTGTGCCGGTTTTCGTGCTCTCCCCCTTCCCCCGATTTAGCCATGGACCGCCGCTACGGAGGACTCCCAGGTAATTTAATGCATTTGGGAGGGGGGTTCGGGAGGGTGGGGGATTTAATTTAAAGGGTCGGGGGTGGGTTTTAGGGGGTTTTAGTGTGCCGCTGGACCACCAGGTAATTTAAGGCATTTGGGGGGGGATTTAATTTAAAGGGTTGGGGGTGGGTTTTAGGGGGTTTTAGTGTGCCGGCTCACAATTTTAACGATTATGACGATACTTTACACACACAAACGGCAACAATACGATTCCCTCCCCCTCCCAGCCGAAATCGATCGTTAAGACGATCGAGGACACGATTCACATCTCTACTGAGCACTGGATGTGACTGCCACCTGGTGAGATGGGGAGAGTGTGCACTGAGTAGTGGATGAGACTTATACTATTAATCAAGTTGACTATGGGGTAGATTTTATAATTTTGCGCGAGCTCGTTCTTTTGTTCGCAAAAAGTACGCTGGATTTTATAAGATACGCGCGGCTACGCGCGTATCTTATAAAATCCGGGGTCGGCACGTGCAAGGGGGTGCACATTTGTGCAACCTGCTCGCGCCGAGCCCAGCACGCGCTGCCTGTTCCCTCCGAGGCCGCTCCGATTTCAGAGCGGCCTCGGAGGGAACTTTCCTTCGCCCTCCCCCCACCTTCCCCTCACTTCCCCTACCTAACCCACCCCCCCGGCCCTATCTAAACCCCCCCCTTACCTTTGTTGCACGATTTACGCCTGCTAAAAGCAGACGTAAATCTGCGCGCGCCAGCGGGCTGCTGGCGCGCCATCACCTGACCCGGGGGCTGGTCCGGAGGCCTCGACCACGCCCCCAGGCTGGCACCACGCCCTCGGGCCCGCCCCCGTAATGCCGCGTCACGCCCCCGTAATGCCGCGTCACGCCCCCGAAACGCCGCGTCATTTAGGACACGCCCCCGACACACCCCTTTTACAAAGCGCCGGGACTTACGCGCGTCCCGGGGCTCTGCGCGCGCCGTTGGCCTATGCAAAATAGGCGCACCGGCGTGCGAGGGCCCTGCGCGCGTAAATCCGGCTGGATTTACGCGCACAGGGCATTTAAAATCCGGCCCTTAGGGAATAGCCACTGCTATTAATTACATCAGTAGCATAGGAGCTTCTTAGTGTTTGGGTAATTGCCAGGCTCTTGTGGCCTGGTTTGGCCTCTGTTGAAAACCAGATGCTGGGCTTGATGGACCCTTGGTCTGACCCAGCATGGCAATTTCTTATGTTCTTATGTTCTGAGCAGTGGATGATACATACACTGAGGGAAATAGGGAGAGTGTGCACTGAGCACTGGATGTAACTTACACTGAGCTAATTGGAGAGAGTATGAACTGAGCACCAGATGAGATTTACACTGAGTGAGATGGGCAGAGGCTGCACTGAGCACCAGATGTGACTCATATTGAGAGAGATGGGCAGAGGGTGCACTGAGCACAGGATGTGATATGCAATAAGTGAGATGGGGAAAGTGTGCACTGAGCATCGGATGTGACTTCTACTGAGTGAGATGGGGAGAGTTTTCACTGAGCACTGGATGTGACTTACACTGGGTGAAATAGGGAGAGTGTGCACTGAGCAGTGGATGAGACATACATGCCGTGAGATGAGGAGAGTGTTAAAGAGCACTGACTGTGACTTATACTGACTGAGATGGGAAGAGTGTGCTCTGAGTAGTGAATGACACCTACACTGTGTGAGATGAGGAGAGTGAGCACTGAGCACCAGATGTGACTTACACTGAGTGAAATGGGGAAAGTGAGCACTGAGCTGTGGTTGTGACTTACACTGTGTGACATGGAGAGAGTGTGCACTGTGTGAGATGGGGAGAGCGTGCACTGAGCATGGGATGTGACTCACACTGTGTGAGATGGGGAGAGCGTGCACTGAGCATGGGATGTGACTCACAATGTGTGAGATGGGGAGGGTGTCCAATGAGCACCGGATGTGACTCACACTGTGTGAGATGGGGAGGGTGTCCAATGAGCACCGGATGTGACTCACACTGAATGTAGGAAGCAGCAGCAGTTTAGGAGCCCTGGCAGCCACATGTAGCAATGAGAGTAACCAACCAAGCTAGCTGCTCGCATCACACTAACTTCTCCCTTCTCGTTCACTTGTGACTTGAGGGAGTTGGTCCATCGTGATGGTTTCATATGTGTCTCGCTCCCCTTTGTTTTAAAATTTGGAAGAGGGACTGATGATGCTTTCAGTGCCTCCCTTGGCCATATGAGTCCTCCCCATGTCTGCACTGCCTGCCCCTTGGTGGTTGGTGTGCCACACAACATTTTTGTTAATGTAGGTGTGCCTTGGACTTGAAAAGCTTGGGAAACGCTGACATACAGTTATAAGATTTTGTTGTAACCCGCTGTGGCCATCATTGATAGGACGGGAAATCAAATTTAAGCAAACAAATAAACTAACTTACTTGTGCATTTCCAGCAACTCGGTAGCCCTGCATTGTGGGTTGTCCTGCAGCCCTCCCCTGATTTTCATTTCAATTTTGAGTGCAAATCTGAGTAGTAGACCAGTTCAGCAAGAATGTAATAAGATGAAAGAACAAGACAATAACCCCAACAGAGGCTGGATGAAACTCAGCGCAGCTATATGTAAAAAAAAAAAATCGAAAAAAAGCCTTTGATTATCCACTATAGCAAAGGTAATCAAGGCTTTAAAGGGCTGGAAAATTATCAGGGGTGGGGAATTTAGGGTGAGCAGCTACTCATGCAGTCTGGGCTTTACCCCAGTATCTGCATGGCCTTGCAGTCCTGCTGCTTGTCTTATGGAAATCAGATCCCACCAGTCCATGCTTACAAGAGAGCAAAGGCAGGGCCAGAGCAGCCTGTCCTGTAAAACTGGAGCTGACTAGCCAGCCTAGGGGCGATGAGCCGGTGTGAAGCTGCTGAACAATAGAGGCCTCTCCGAACATCAGGACATAAAAGAAAGCCTGTTATAAAAACCAAGGCCAAGTGATGGCCTGTGCGCAGAGGTTCCTCCTCTGAAGATGTAGGGTCTCCTTCCTTCTCCTTCTCATCATTCCCGGGAACCTTTAGGGTGATTTAGCCGGGGGGTGGGGTGGGGAGAGGAGAGGAGAAAGGAAAGAACAATGGGTATTATACAAACATGATGGCCTATCTAGTCCGGCCATCTACACCAAATGCACAGTTTTACCTTCCCTACCACTCCCTCAGAGATCCCCTGTGTCTATTCCATGCTTTCTCCAGTTCAGATACTCCCCTGGTCTCCACCACCTCCACAGGGAAGCCAATATTCCATGCATCCACCACCCTTTCTGTAAAGAAACATCTCCTTAGATTACTCCTCAGTCCTACCCACTTTCACCTCATCCCATCAGCTTTCTCTCTATCTCTCTGCTAAGTCACGCTATCTCTCTCTTTGCCACTACCACCACTTTTTCCCCCCTTCAGGGATGACCAAAGTGTTCTTTCCTTTCCTCCCTCCCTGACCCCAGTGTTCTCCTTGCTCCCACCTCCTTATAAGTCACAGTTCCCTGACTTGTGCAACCTCAATATGCCCTCACCTGGGTCCCAGGTCCTGGAATCATGGCTGCAGATTCTCCGCACACACTGCTTGCAGTGTTGGTGCTCCAAGCTTACCTCTCCTCTATCTGCAGAGTTACTGAATTGGAGGGGTGGGGAGACTGGAGCTGTAAACAGAGAAGCCAGGAGCTTTATAGTGTTTCCCCTGAGACGCAGCAATTGATGCAAATTTCCTGAGTCTCTGGAGAGTTCCCAAGTATTGCTTCTCATGGCCTCTTTCCAGCCTTGGTCATGCACGGATATTAGACAAAACAACAGCCATGTGACTCCTCCCCCCACTACCACCCCACGCCCACTCAGGAGCATTCCTCTTCCTCTCTCTAAGCCCCTCCCCCCCGCCCCAGGAGCATTCCTCTTCCCTCGGCCTCAGGATGTGCAGAGAAAGCAGTAGGGAGCGTTTTTGCTGGGTTCTGCCGCCACAGTTGAGGGCCTGGCGGCATAGCGCTGCCACAAACTCGGAAGTGAAGCCAGATCATAGTGCCACTGTAAACTGCCACTGCAGGACAAAGCCAACAGAATGAGGGCGGTAGAGGAATCGGCAGTGAGCACAATGGCATGCTCCTGCCACTGTGGCAAGGCTTAGGCTCCAGTCAATGCCAACCCAATCCCGTATTGCCATTGCCACTCTCAAAACTGTGGTGCTCTAGGTAGCCGCCTAGTCTGCCTAGTGCTTCCATCATTCCTGGCCTGGCCTGGCAGAGATGTTCAGGCTGTGGCAGCAGCAATAGGATGAAAAAACTCAGGGACTGTCAGCTACTAGGTTTTTGGTGGGGCAAATCTGGGATATTTATTCTCCCATCTATGGCAGGGTCCCTTCCTCCACCCTCGGAGTTCTGGAACAGAGGAGCACAGGCAGAGTTGTAGCCCAGGGATCAGTTCCATTCAGCCCGTGTCAACCAATATCACTTCTAGGTGGACAGTTTGGGACACCGATCACTGCCACAAGACAGCAGAAGAATCCTGCAGGCCATAGTTTGCCCACTTCTGCTATATGAGATCTGGGGAAGTTTCCCTCAAGAAAAGATTCAACAAATAGGTATCAATACATAATTTTTCTTACCATAAAATATTAGTGACCCAATTTAACACGTGGGATATGTCCTGCACAAAAGGGAAATAGACACCAAAAAGAGTCGAATCGGTCAATCAAATTCATGTTTGTTCAGAACATATGAATTCTCTCTCTGTGGGACAAATACATCAGACCATAATACGCTGGCTCGGGTCCCACGATTCTTTAATTTAGTAAATTAATATTACCTTTCAGAAAATAAAATAGTTTTTCAACTTCTGGTGGGTTTTTTTTTTTGGTGACCTTCTCCTCGGGGGAGGGGATCCTCACTTCCCATTCCTGCAGAGCCCAGATGGCTCAGACAGGGTGAGAGGAAAGAAACACTAAAAGCTGGGTCCTGTGCCACCAGGGGAACTGTCAAAGTGCACAAAGTGAAAGTCCACGGCAAAAGTGTGCTCCAAACAAAAGAAAAGGTTTACCAGAATGTAACCCCTGTTCTGGCTCTGGAGCCCGGGGTGTGAGGGCATACGGGGCCACTTCCTCACACTTTCTATCAATCCCACAGGGCCCAGGGTGCGCTTCTATCCTTTAAGAGGGGAGAAATCAATCTTCCAAGACCCAAGGTGGTGGTGGTGGGAGACTGGGGTGGGATCTCAGTTTCACTGTCCTGGGGAAGTAACAGTTCATGCTCATCATTAAGTGATGTGAGGGCCAAAAAAAAATACTCTAGAGGGTCAAGTTGAGTGTTCAAAAGAAATCTTTCTTAGATGGCAAAAATAGCACTTTACATATCAGATCCTGGCAGAAATGGATTCAAATCACAGTTCTTCACTTTCTATCTGTGCAAGTGTCTCTCCGTAGTTGAACCAAGGAAAGCTCTCACCCTCTAGGGTTTGGAAAAACAAGGCTTTCCAGGTGGACATGGGTATCCCTAGGTGAACATAAGAACTAAAGACTTGCCATACTGAGTCAGACCAAGGGTCCATCAAGCCCAGCATCCTGTTTCCAACAGTGATCAAGCCAGGTCACAAGTACCTGGCATTATCCCAAGGGGTAGATAGATTCCAAGCTGCTTATCCCAAGAATAAACAGTGGATATCTGCAACTCTACCTTGATAATTGTTAATGGACTTTTCCTCCAGGAATTTGTCCAAACCTTTTTTAAACACATTTATACTAATAGCTTTCACCACAGCCGCTAACAACGAATTCCAGAGTTTAATTATGCGTTGAGTAAAAAAATATTTTCTCTTATTAATTTTAAATGTTATACCAGTAACTTCATTGTTGTTCCCTGGTCTTTGTACTTTTTGAAAGAGTAAACAACTGATTAACGTTTACTCGTTTCATTCCACTCATTATTTTATAGACCTTAATCATATCTCCTCTTAGCCATCTCTTCTCCAAGGTGAAGAGTCCTAACCTCTTTAGCCTTTCTTCATAGGGGAATTGTTCCATCCCCTTTATTATCTTGGTCGCCCTTCTCTGTCCCTTTTCTAATTCTGCTATATCTTTCTTGAGAAGTGCTGACCAGAAGTGAACACAATACTCATGATGAGGTTGCACCATGGAGTGATAAAGAGGATTTATATTATTTATTTATTTATTTATTTGAAACTTTTATATACCGGCATTAGTAAGCATACATCATACCGGTTCACATTGTAACTAGAAAGGCTGAAATTACAATCAACGGGGAGGGGAAACAGGGAGGAATATACAAAGAGCAGGAGAGGTTGAAATTATAGCATTAAAAAACTGTAACAGGCTATTTACAGGTCTATACATGGAGGCTTAAACAGGTTAATTACAGGAGTCTATATACAAATGGGTTCAAGTTGGGTGGGTATTATTCTCTGTTTTGGGTGGGTATTATTCTCTGTTTAATCACCATTCCTTTCCTAATAATCCCTAGCATTCTATTTGCTTTCTTGGCTGCTGCTGCTGCTGCTGCACACTGAGCAGAAGATTTCAATGTATTTTCAATGATAACACCCTAGATCCTTTTCCTGAGTGGTGACTTCTAATGTGGAACCTTGCATTGTGAAGCTATAATTTGGGTTATTCTTCCCTATTCTTCACTTTGCATTTGCCCACATTACATTTCATTTGCCATTTACATGCCCAGTCTCCCAGTTTTTACAATGTCCTCTTGCAATTTCTCACAATCCTCTTGTGATTTGACAACTTTGAATAATTTTATGTCATCGGCAAATGTGATCACTTCACTTGCTGTTCCCATTTCCAGGTCATTTATAAATATATCAAAAAGCAATGGTACCAGAACAGATCCCTGGGGCCTCCACTATTCACCTTTTTCCATTGGGAAAATTTATGATTTAGCCCTACTCTCTGTTTTCTTTCTATTAACCAGTTGGCAATCTACAATAAGACACTGCCTTCTATCCCATGACCTTCTAATGTCCTAAGAAGTCTCTCATGAGGGACTTTGTCAAATGCTTTCTGGAAATCCAGATACACTATATCAACTGGCTCACCTTTATCCACATGCTTATTTACACCCTCAAAAAAGTAGCAAATTTGTGAGGCAAGACTTTCCTTGGCTAAATCCATGTTGGCTTTGTCCCATTAAATTATGCTTATCTAAATGTTCAGCAATTTTGTTCTTTATGATTGTTTCTACCATTTTGCCTGGCACAGATGTCAAACTCACTGGTCTGTAATTTCCTGGATCACCCCTTGATCCCTTTTTAAAAATTGGCATTACATTTGGCAACCCTCCAATCTTCAGGTACCATAGATGATGTTATTGATAGTTTACAAATTTCCAATAGCAGGTCTGCAGTTTCATTTCTCAGTTCTGGTCCAGGTGATTTGCTACTCTTTAGTTTGTCAATTTTCCATAGTACATCTTCCTTGTTCACTGAGATTTGTTTCAGTTCCTCCTCTTTCAATATCATTTCTGGCATGATTATATCTCTCACAACAAAAGTGACCAACTTTAGAGAGGGAAATAGCAATAAACTATTACCTCATACGAAACTTACAATCAGACTTGAGACAATATCATCGGTATATACTCAATGAAAGATTTAATCTGCTGTCTCTCGCCCTTACAGGGCCAGAGGCAGTAGTCAGCCTTCAGAGTATCGATAATTTAATCATTTATTGTCTCTTTGTCTCTACTGTGAACAATTTTATAAATACTTTTAATATTTTTTTTAATTCCAAAAGAATTTTTTTTAAAATTTTTTTTACTCTATAGCATCTATTAAAGGATATATATTTTTACCCAACCGGCTTGTTAGCTTAATATCAAACTTTAAATAACAAAGTATACTTAGCCGTAAGGTCATTCAATACCCAACCCGACATGGGCCATGTTTCGACTAACAAAAAGTCTTCTTCAGTTGGAAGCTACATTTATTTTGTGTCATTGAGGTTGAATACTTTGGTTATGGTGGTAGTTTGCTCCAATATAATTCTTTTGGGTGTGTGTGGTTTTAATGTTTTTCAGGATCGTTGAATAGTTTTTCCGGCAATTATGAATATTGAACTTAACAGTTCCCCCTGAAGAAGACTTTTTGTTAGTCGAAACATGGCCCATGTCGGGTTGGGTATTGAATGACCTTACGGCTAAGTATACTATGTTATTTAAAGTTTGATATTAAGCTAACAAGCCGGTTGGGTAAAAATATATATCCTTTAATAGATGCTATAGAGTAAAAAATGTTTAAAAAAAAATTCTCGAGTCTGATTGTAAGTTTCGTATGAGGTAATAGTTTATTGCTATTTCCCTCTCTAAAGTTGGTCACTTTTGTTGTGAGTAGTTATTGGAGAGGTGGTTGCTTCTGATTTTGTGATTTGCTATGATTATATCTCTTACATCTTCCTCAGTGAATATTGAAGCAAATAATTAATTTAGTCTTTCTGCTATGGCTTTGTTATCCCTAAGTGCTTCTTTTATCCGTTGATCATCTAATGGTCCAACTGACTCCCTCGCAGGCTTTTTACTTCAAATGTACCTGAAAAAACTTTTATTATGAGTTTTTGCTTCCACAGCAAGCTTCTTTTCAAATTCTCTCTTTGTCTTCCTTATGAATGCTTTGCATCTGACTTGCCAGTACTTATGCTGTTTCCTGTTTTCTTCATTTGGATCCCTTTTCCATTTCTTGAAAGATGTTCATTTAGATATTATAGCCTCTCTCATCTCACCTTTAAATCATGCGGTAGTATTTATGTTGCACTGGAGGTGGACCCTTGGCCTGGTGCAGAGTTGATATGGCCCTCTGGTCGGACCCAGAGAGCGCCTGCCACCAGGAGGCGGAGCACACAAGGAGACAGAGGCTAGCTGGTGCTTCGCCAATAGCAATCTGGGGTTTCCGCAGGTTGAGCCCTTGGTTACCCGGACCGCCTGGACTTAGGTAGGCCTCTGAGTGTCTCCCAGAGAGGTAGCAGAGAGGTGTGCCCACCACGAGCAAAGGTGCGCAGCTGGTGAAGATAGGTTGAGCTAGACCAGGACCAGGATCACCGGAGAACCTCCGGAAGGAAACAGGAAGTGAAGGTCCTCTGGGCGAGATAGGCAGCGCCTATTGGTCTAGTTGAAGGTAGGCCACGGTAGGCGTCCGAGCAGGCTGGTCTGGTTGTCATAGGAGCAAACAGACTATCCAAGTGTAGCGCAACGGTCAAAGCCAGGGTATCAGTCCGAGGATGGTCAGCCAAAGCAAGGGTCAGTTCCAAGGTCAGTCCGTATGAAGTCAAGCAAGCAAGGGTCAGTTCCAGGCGGCGTTCAAACATGGTCAAAAGGTAGGCAGTGGTCAGTTCCAGGCAGCGGACAAACGTAGTCAGGCAAGCAGAGATCAGTACCGTGAGTCAGTCCAAGAAGGTACGACAAGGAGAGGAACTTGGAACAGGAGGCAGGAGAGACACTGGAACACAGAGAGGACCATGGGAACACAGGAACACTGGAACAATACAGGAACACAGGAACTCTGGAACAAGACAGGAACACAGGAACACCGGAACAAGACAGGAATGCAGGAACTCTGGAACAGGACTGGAACACGGAAGCAGGAGAACACAGGATGAGGAACAGCAAACTAGCTACACCGAAGGTGTTGACCCGATTGCCAAGGCGAGGTTTTGGGGACAGGGCCTCACATTATATATCATGGTTAAATGATGTCATCATCGGGTGCTGCGGATCAGTTTCCCGTGCTGGGCCCTTTATAAGGCCGAGCAGTCCATGTGCACATGCCTAGGGGCAGGGCCGATGTCAAGGAGGCTGCCGAGCCCTGGCATGAGGAGCGCTGCGAATCTGAAGGCCCTGACAGGCCTGGGGATGCCATGGAGTGCTGCGGCCAAGAGGCGCTGGCTGCGGCCACAAGGGAGGACAAACCAGGACCTGCCTGAGCGAGGTGAGCAGGCCTGGCTGTGGCACTAGAGTAGTCAGGACACGCAACAGTTTAGCCTTCTTTCTACCTTTTCTAATGTGTGGAATACATCTGTTCTGGGCTTCCAAGATAGTATTTTTAAACAACATCCATGCCTGAGCTAAAGTCTTAACCTTTGCAGTTGCTCCTTTCAATTTTTTCCTAACTATATTCCTCATTTTATCATAGTCACCTTTTTGAAAGTTAAATGCTGTCGTAGTAGATTTCTTTTTTGCACTCCCTCCAGTTATTAAGTCAAATTTGATAATATTGTGATCACTATTGCCAAGTGGCTTCAACACTGTTATCTCTCGCACCAAATGCTGTGTTCCACTAAGGACTAGGTCTAAAATATTTCCCTCTCTTGTTGGTTCTTGTACCAGCTGCTCCATGAAGTAGTCATTTATTTAATCTAGGAACTTTGCTTCTCGAGAATGTCCTGATGTAACATTCAATCAGTCAATACTGGGGTAATTGAAATCACCCATTATTACTATACTGCTGATTTTGTTAGCTTTCCTAATTTCTTTTAGCATTTAATTTTTTGTTAGATCATTCTAGCCAGGTGGATGGTAATACACCTCCATTACTATTTTATTCCTTTTTTTACCTGGAATTTCTGTCTATAAAGATTCACATTGGATTTTGTTTCCTGCAGACCTTTTATCCTATTTGACTCAATGTTCTCTTCAACATATAGTGCCACCCCTCCACCAATTTGATCTATCCTATCATTTTGATATAATTTGTACCCTGGTATTAGTGTCCCATTGGTTATCCTTCTTCCATCAGGTCTCTAAGATGCCAATTATATCTACCTACATAACATAAGATATGCCATACTGGGTCAGACCAAGGGTCCATCAAGCCATCCTGTTTCCAACAGTGGCCAATCCAGGAAACATTAAATAAATATCAAGCTACTAATGCTTATTAATTAATAGCAGTTTATGGATTTTTCCTCTAGGAACTTATCCAAACTTTTTTTTAAACCCAGTTACACTAATTGTTGTAATCACATCCTTCGGCAATGAATTCCAGAGCTTAATTATGCACTGAGTGAAAAAGAATTTTCTTCATCCAGTGTTATACACTCTAACTCTCCCATCTTATTTTTTAGATTTTTAGCATTTGTATACAGACATTTCAAAGTATGTTTCTTGTTTGTATTAACAACCTGCTCATCATTTGACAGGGGTAATTTGGAATCTTTCTTTACTTTACTTAAAGGCATTTGGTTCCCTTTGGCATTTATTGCAACCTCTCTACTGGGATGCCCAATTTTCCCTGTTCTCTTAGTATCCGTCAAAGATAAATCATTCTGAACCATATGCTTCTGAGCAATTAATGGCTTTTCCCCATCATCTAGTTTAAAAGCTGTGCTCTCTCCTTTTTAAAGGTTAGTGCCAGCAGCCTGGTTAAGGTGGAACTCATTCTTTCAGAAAAGGCCCTCCCTTCCCAACATTGAAGCCCATTTCCTAACAAATCTAAAACCCTCTTCCTTGCACTATTGTGTCTGCTTGCCTCTGGGGTCCTGCACATAGAACGGGGAGCATTTCTGAGAATGCTACTCTGAAGGGTCTGGATTTCAGCTTTCTACCTAAAACCCTAAATTTTGCTTCCAGAACCTCCCTCCTGCACTTTCCTATGTCATTGGTACCCACATGTACCAAGACAGCCAACTTCTCCCCAGCACTGTCTAAAATCCTAACTATGTGATGTGTGAGGTCTGACATGTTCGCCCCAGGTAGGTAAGTTACCAAGCGATCCTCATGTCCACCAGCCACCCAGCTATCAACCTTCCTAATAATTGAATCACCAACTATAGCGGCCGTCCTAACCCTTCCCTCCTGGGCACATACCCCTGGAGACCCATTCTCGATGCAAGAGGATACTACATCACCTTGAGGGCAGGTCCTAGCTACAGGATTGCTTCCTGCCTCATCAAGCTTCCTGCCTCATCAAGCTGATGCTCTCCTTCCAGGTAACCTTTCTCCTCCACAGCAGCACAGAGGCTACCAGATTGGAGGTGGGACTTCTCTACTATGTCCCTGAAGGTCTCTTCTATATACCTCTCATGTCTCCCTTAGCTCCTCCAGGTCTGCCACTCTAGCCTCCAGAGATTGGACTCGTTCTCTGAGGACTTGGAGCTCTTTGCACTTAGAGCACACATACGACCTCTCGCCGGATGCAAGATAATCATACATGTGGCACTCAGTACAAAAGACTGGAAAGCTTCCCTCTCACTACTGGACTACTTTTTTTTATCATAATTTTTTTTATTTTTTTATCGTTTTAAAATTTCTAAGGGAACAGGGATGTAAAGCTAACCTAAAGTACTTTTAGTCTATGGCTGGCAATGACACTCAGCACACTACAGTTAATCTGCCTATATCTTCCTAGTTACCCAGCTTATTGACTCTTGTTTCGAATTAGATTCCTTATGTATAAAATCTGCAACAAATTACTCCTACCAAACACAATTATCATGTAAAATCAAAACACATAAAATCAGATAAGATCTAGTAAACAAATAAGATATAGCAAGGTAAATGGATATGGTATAGTAAGGAAGTTTGAAGTGCACATGCCTGTAGGCACGCGCTTCCAGTCCTCTTCTACTGCAAAGGGTGCGGGGCCTCTGGAAGCGGGAGCTGTGGAATTTGAAGCCTGGATCGCTTGCTGTAATCTCTAGAGTCCTCTCCCGGGGGCTGCTGGGTAGAATATGCAGATGATCCTTTTGGTCCTCTTCTGCTGCATGGGGTGTAGGGCCTCTGGAAGCTGGGGCCGTGAAGTTCAAAGCCTGGATCACTCATTGTGACCTCTGGAGTCCTCTCTTAGGGGCTGCTGGGTAGAATATGCAGATGAGCCTTCTAGTCCTCTTCTGCTGGACAGAAAAAAATCCCCTTCCAAAAATACCGATGGTCAAAAATAGCGAATTTAAGTCTCTGAACAAACTTCCAAGATGTACCCTTTCTCTCCAGGGTACATCCTTCAAGTGTAATAAAGTGTCTTACTCACAGTTCTCTCTCTCTCTCTCCAGATGATTCACAGGATCTTCTAGATAAAAAGGCTGAGCAGCAAAGAGTAAGCAGCTTCTTAGGTTTTTACACTTCAGGGCAGGAAGGGTAGCAACATACTTCCCCCCAAAACTGAAGGCAAAAATCTTTACAATGATGGCAAACTCTAGACCTCTTCTGCAGCGAGTCACCCCTGTTCCAGCCACGTGGTGTGAGATGGACAACAGAAGAATCTTCCCTACCTCATGATCTAACCTAAGCCAGGGACTCCCTGAAATTCACTGAGTCAAGGGTACCAGGGCATTCACAGAAAAAATTCCCAAAATAGAACTACAAAAATCCTGAAACAACTTCTGAAGCTAGCACCCATAAGCACTTGCCTCCATCCTAGTTAGTGCAGGATTGCAGGCTTTGGGGCCTAGCGCACCAATTAGGGGAACTAACAGCAACTTAGGAAACACACTTACACCTCTGACTCCCTACTCAAAAAAACACACCTAGCCATGATGCGAGCTGCTTTCATACTAGCAGGGAGCTGGCTGGTCCCGCAACCTCAGTAGAGTAGTTATTCAGGAATGATGCACCCCTCCCTCAAAAAGGATTCAAGACTAGGGCCTTCTAGTGATAATCCTGAAGGGTCGTCACAGAAAAAAAATGACAGTTTTAAACCATGCAAACAATCCAAAGTCCAACAATACAGAGAAAAAAATTGTCAAAGACTCAGTCCCAATCCTTATGCAACCTTTTTGAGTTACCAGTATGCCCTGGGAAATAGTACTAGTGCAGATAGTGAGATAATTGGGAGGGGGGGGGGGGGGGGGGGAGAATCCATTCACTTGAGGGTGCTGGAATGGTTTTATAGCAGAGCTCCGCCAAGGGCTCTGGGGCAGTTTGTGTTGTGGAGCGCTAGGAGAGCAGTCCCACTTACCAAGAGGTGTGTGTTCTTGGGCCACGGCTCGACCCCAGAGGAACTCCGAAGAGGTGCCGCGGTAGGCGGGGCATGCCCGAGCATGGGCTGGACGGGAGCGAGGCTGGACTGAAAGCTGGAGATACTGACCCTCCCCTGGACCTGCACGCTTCGGAAGACCAACAACGCAATGATGGTCTTATGAACAGTCCTCCGACCGTTCCAAACCCTTTCGGACCTGCCGCAGGGTACGGCAAGAAGCGGCAGGCCGGATGGAGGCCAGGGCAGCGAAGACCGGAACATGGAGATTCAGACGAGACTCAGGGACGAGGTACTTGGATGCACAGACGTAGACTTCAGAAACGAGGTACTAGGATGCACAGACGTAGACTCAGGAATAGACGTAGACTCAGGAACGAGGTACTTGAATGCACAGGTGTAGACTCAGGAACGAGGTACTAGGCTTTCAGAAGACTCAGGTACAAGGCTTGCATCATGAAGCGCCCTACTCAGCCTGCCCGTGGGGCTGGTCGCGGACCACAACATGGCTTGCCGCGGGGTACAAGGCTTTCAGAAGACTCAGGAACGAGGTTCATGGCTTGCATCATCAAGCACCCTACTCAGCCCGCCCGTAGGGCTGGTCGTGGATCACGACATGGCTTGCCGCGAGGTACCAGGCTTTCAGAAGACTCAGGAACGAGGTACCTGGCTTTCAGAAGATTCAGGAACGAGGTACAAGGCTGGCATCATGAAGCGCCCTACTCAGCCCACCTGTGGGGCTGGTCGCGGACCACGACATGGCTTGCCAGGGGTTCAGGACAACTGAAGGGGAACACGGACAACAGGATCAGGAGAAACAACATCTGGACTGGAACACGGATACTGGATCAAGAGACAGACCTTAGACTTAGAACACGAACAACAGGCGGAATTCTGGACTGGAACGTAGCTTACAGGAACAGCAGGTGGACATCTGGACAAGACGAGGAGCTCCAACGAAGAACAGGAAACACAGGACCTTGAAGAGGTGCTGGAACAAGGATGACTCCTGGAGCGAAGGTCAGCAGGATCCCAGGAGTGACCAACTCCTTGCGAAGGCAAAGCTGGAATGAACGCTGAGCCCTTTAGTAGGGCTGAAGAGGACAACGCCCAGGGAGGGGTCAACAGGGGACCACACCTGGCTGGCCCTTGAAGAACAGGTGAGAGGCGCGCGCTCGCGCCTTAGGAAGCTGGAGAAAAGAGAGAGCTGGAAGCTGGTGGCATCCTCAGCCACGTGGAAGGCCCAAGGAAGCCAGGTAGGTAGCGGAGCAGCCCTGCCCTGAAGCTGGAGAGGTGGCAGGCTGCAGGCCGCGAGAGGTAAGGAGCCTGCCTGCGCTCCTCGCGGGCAGGACCGCAACAGTTTGCAGTTCAGGAAGAAGGTTGGAGATTTTATCTCAGTTATAATTTTGGCCTAACTGGGGCCTGGGCTCCATCCTGCCTGGGATCCTTTGGGATTCATCTAGGGCTCTACTGCTGTACTCTTCTCCCACGGTGCTGAGTGGGTTGTCCTGGGAGTATTTTGGCTTTTGGACGTTTATGAGGTAGGAACCTTGCTGGACACCTGGGCCTTTCCTGAATTCAGGGAACAGAACACCCAAGGATAGGGAAGACCTGACCCTGAAGTGGTGATGTCCTGTTGCAAGGGGCAACTCTAACTCTTATTTCCTTTTTGGGAACCAGAAGTTATTTTTGAAGATCTGTGAGGAAGTGTTTTCTGCTCCTCTTCATACCCATCCACGGACATGTGAAGCTGCAGTTCCATCTAAGATCCTTCCCAACAGAAATCCCCATAGAGTCAAAAGGAAAAAAACTACTTAACTCTAAGAACATATTTACAATTGGAGGACACCCATCCGGAGTCTTCAAGCTCTGGGGAAATAGAGGATTTACTCTCTGTGAAGAGACAGAATTTTTGGCCATCTTGGAAGGGGTTTTTCCAATCATCTAAGGGTTGCCCTGTCCACTGGGACTACTATTGTTCCAAATCCAGGACGATGGATAATTCCCTTGCGTACTTAAAAGACTCCTGAGCAGATAGAACAAAAAGGATTTGTAAAAAGGAAAACTGTGGTGCTGGAAACATATTTATTGTGCCACTATTCACTCGCCCAAATTTTAAGAGGCCCACACATGTAAAATCCGGGGGGTTACGTGTATGGTCGGGCCATGTGCACGCCAAGCGCATTTTAGATATGGCCCAGCCATGCGCATAACCCCCGATACACACAAAAGTGCCAGGCCGTGTAAAAGGGGTGGGCCTGGGGGGGGGCAGGGTCTGGGTGGGGAGGGGAGGGAGGGCCAGCTGGGACAGCGGCCATAAGGCCCTGTCCTGGGGAAGCGTGCACCGACAGCCAGCCGGCGCGTGGAACTTACTTCATCTGTTCACATGAAGTAAGTTCCAAAATAAAAAAATAATAAAGGTAGGAAAAAAGGGTTTTAGGGGTCAGGAAGGAGAGGGTAAAAAGGGAGGTAGAGTAGGAAGGGGTAAAATCGTCGCGTCCATGTGCAAGCGCCAGGAACCGCATGCTTGTTTGAAAATCGACCCCTCAGTGTTTACAGTAAAGACTTTACTTTTGGATACTAATCCGGTGGCTCGGGCTTGTTTATTTGGGCACTCAGCACTCAATGGATAGAGATTACCCCTCTCTCCCAGGAAATTTCAGGAAGGAAGTTAAGTCATCCCTGCACTGGGACCCAAAAGGAACCCTTTCTTCCCCAAGCCAAAGGACCCACGCCCTGGGGAGAAGGGGCACCGGAAGAGCTGGCCAGGGTCCTCACCCCCCCCCCCCCCCCGAAGAGATTACAAATAAATTTATGTCCCCACCCGTGCAGGATAGGCCCACCTGGGTGGGGTTACACTTAAAACCACTTGTGCAGGCCTAGTTCTTATACTTCTCAAGTCCCACGATTCCAAGGCATCTCACACGTCCACCCCCAGAGGCGTTTGCTGCTTCTGAGCCCGGTTAGAAAGCATAAAGTCCTCCTTGAAAATTTCCACAGCCAGGTGGCCCAGGGCAGTTCTTCCCGCTTGCTTCTAGTGGTTGGAAATCCCCCATTGTCTACTCCACTTCCTTCACAAGCGTCCTTCCTCTTCCACACACATCTTCTGGAACATCCGGGCAGGAACGAGACCTCTTTGATGCCCCGCACAACAAGGAACTTTCTTCAGCTCCTCAGGAATGCCAGAACCAAACTCCTAAAGAGTTCCCCCATGAAGCCTCCTCCCCTGTGCTCGTGGGAGCACCATGATGTATGTGCTCAGATTAGACCCATCCCTTTCGGGGCAAAAACCCTCCTATCATTCACCCTCACACTACAGCCCCGGAACCTTCTATTGCTGGAAAGTTCCTAGTTCTAAAGTATAACATTCTATAGGGAACCCTGAAGGGGTTTCACACAGGTACGACTGTCTGGCTCAGTGTCACTCTCTTCACCTTCTTTGGTCTTATTTCTATTTATTTTTTTCTGTTTCTTCTCCTTCACTTTCTGTTTTCTATTTCAGTGATCTGTCTTCCTCCTTTGTCTCTTTCCTTCAGAATGGATATTTTAATATTTGTTTTCTCTCTTTCTGCGGTCTTCTGCTTTTCTCCTTTCTTTTCTTCCTCCTCGTCTCTGCCTCCTATTCTCCCTCTTCCTGCCCCCCTCTGCATTGTCTGTTCCTCCTTCTCTTCTTTGCCATTCTTCTTCACCTTCCTCTTACAACATGTGTCTGGATTCCCTCTCCAGCCCCCTCCTCAATCCACGGCCCTCTCTCTTGCACTGCATCTCCAGTCCTCTCCATTTCCCACCATCTTCAGTATTTTCAGTATTCTCCCCCCCCCCCCCCCCCCGTCCCTAGACTTCTCCCTCATCATGGGTCCTTTCTCCCTCTCCTTCCTCCTATCCAGGATCCCTTCAGTCCACAGTCCTTCCTCTCTCTTCTCTTCTTTTCCCTTCCCCCATCCCTAGCCCTCTCCCTGGTCCCCTATTCTCTCTCCCTCTACCCAATACCTGATACTCCCCCCCCCATCTTAGCTCCTTGTTCCTTCTGTATTGCCCTCCCCCATCCAAGTTCCTCTTTCCCTCCATCTCCATTCTTCCCTGTGCCCCCTATCCCAGTTCCTCTCCCTTAATTTCTAGTCCTTCTTTCTCTCCTCTTTTCTTTTCCCCTCATCCCTAGTCCTCCCTCTATCCTTAATCTTCTCCCCTGTTCCTCTCGCTTTCTTTTTTCCCTATCGCCGGCCATTTCTCCCTCTCCCTCTACTCAATATCTAGTCCTCTCTCCCTCCATCCTGATTCTTCTTTCCCTTTCCATACTTCCCATACAGAGTCCTCTCGCCCTCTATCTCAAGTGCTTACTTTACACCCATCTGTTGCATCCATCGGTCGCAGACGGCTGCAACCGCTCTGCCTTACCTCTTTTCTTCCCTTTTCCTCCTCCTTGGGCAAGATGGCTGCCTCCGGTGCCGAGTGCCGAGGGCCTTGGCGTCTCCAGCTTAGCATGGGCGTCCCCATCCGCCATGCTCACTCCCGTGGCCTCCTAGGGCGCGCGCGCTCACATCTCCTACGCTCAAATACACGTCATGGCGGGAACCTCGGAGGCGTCCCCACCGCATGATGTCAACATCTCCGGGTATTTAAAACCTCTGCTTCGCTACCACCTTTGGGTTAACCAGGACTTCGGTTTAAGCTACTCTGACCGCTCTAAGCTGCGCACTTAGACGCCGCTCTTCACTCCAAGGGCCTCGCTCCTTTAGAAGCTCAAGACACCCGCTCCTCGGGGGGTCTCTCGCTTCCATCACCCTTCGGGGCCTCTACTGAGACAACCGCTCCTCGGGGGTCTCTCGCTTCCATCACCCTTCGGGGCCTCTACTGAGACAACCGCTCCTCGGGGGTCTCTCTCTCTCTTATTCTTTTCAGGATCTCTGGACTATCAGGTACTCGCTCCTCCAGGGACTACCAGTCTATGTATCCTGTACCACGGACCTTCAGTCCCACCATCTCACTACCAGGAAGACACCTACACTCCTGCGAGTACCTCTACGATCTGGTGCTCTAACTCCACCCACCAGGCACGGAGTTGCCCGCACCGCGGGTCCCCACCTCTCTTGAACATCTGGGTGAGATTCTACATCTGAGATGTTGAATGTATTGGCACCTCGTGGACCTCAGAGCCTTACCTTCCTGCTTCATACCATCTATCTATCTACAGCAGTACAATAAAGCCTTCCATTCATTCCGTGTCTGCTCTCTGAGTTCAGCCTATCACTGTGGTTCCCCACGGGGCCTCTCCCCATGGGCGGAGTCATCTCCACAGTGACCAAGAGTCCACAATGCCACAAACACAACACCATCTCAGTTCCTCTCTCCCCTTAATCCTGGGACAATCCCTCTCTCTCTCCTCCTTCCTGACACCTCATCTGACTCCCCCCATATCTAATCCTCCCCTCTCCCGGTCATCTTTCTCTCTTCTACCCATCACAGGTTCTATCTCCCTCTTTTTTACTCAATACCCAGTCATCTTTCCCTCTTCTGTCTGCTATCAAGGCCCCCCCCACCCTCTCTCTCAGTCCCTAGTCTGTGTTTTCTCTCACCCCCCAATCCTAAATCCACTATCTCATAACCCCAATCCCAGGATCTGTCTTCTTTTTCCTCTTCATCCCTAATAGGTCCCTAGGAGACCTCTCCCCCTCCCTTCTAGCACCTCTGGAAGTCTCTCCCCACATCTCCCACCCCTGAATTTTGGTACTCTCTTCCCTCTCCCCACAATCTTTTTTTGATTCCTTTCCACTCAATGATCCTTTCTCCACCCCCTGCCCACAATCCTCTCTCTGCCCAGCATTCCTAGTACAACCTCTCCTCCTCTCTTATGCTCCCCCTCCCACTCCAGCTGCAGAAATGTCACTTAATATTACCTCAGCTTCCTGTGCTGCATGGGGCCAGTGTCTTATTACAAGCCACATGAATCTGTTTAGATCTCACAGCTCATACTGCAAGATTGGCTCTGCATGGCCTAGGAAGCACACTTATTATTAGGTGCAGCTCCTCCTGCCGGCTTGGATAGAGTGAGAGGCAGGCCATGCAGGTGGGATGGGGAGAAGAGAGGGCAATCATGGGTCAAAGGGTGGGGAGAGAGAGAGAAGTCCCTGCACTTTTCTTCTGTTCCCACTAAATCAGAGACAGGAAGTTGCAGGGGACACTGATGTCAGGAATATGAATCCCAAATCAGGCACAATCCCCTAAAACCAGGGAATGTTTGGTAACCTTCCCCACGCTCTACTCCCACAGGGCTTCCTCTTAATACAGAAACCTGTGCAAGGAGCAGAGCCACAAAAGGGTCTGTGAGTGCCTGCCAGCTCACAGGCTCTGCACTTCTTTTGTTTTGTGCTATTGCTGCTGTAGGCCGAAGAACTCAGCCCTGCTTTTGGTGTACCTGGTTCCAGTACCCTGTGTCCAGGTGCACTTACACCCTTAAAGCTTGCTCTGCCTGTTATGGGACTTCTGATTCACTAAGGTTCACTTGCTTAACAATCACAGTTAGCCAGCTGAGGCCAGTGTACAGCCGTCTAAACTAGAAACACATATCTTTAAAAAGAGAATAAAAAGCATAGAAATAGCTTTAATATGCATAATCTGCCAGTATACTAACAACGAGGCACATGAGGATCAAAGAGGGCAGTAGACCAAGGCCAAAGGGGGCATAGGATCTCTGTGAGAAGGCAGGCAAGATGGCAGGCGGCAGATCCAGTGGTCTCCCAGCTATTTTGCTCACGTTGTTCATCCATTGGATGTAGGCTGCAAGCCTGGTGGTAAAAGCAGGCATGGGAGACTCATCCAATACTTTGCTGAGAATGCCAACCAGCGTCCAATTTGAGTCCTTTTTGTTAGTGCAGATGATGGCGCTGCCCTCTTGGATCTGTGGGATGGGGAAGGACAGAAGACAAACATTACAGCTACTAAAAAACTTGTATGCCCCACATAGATCTCCCGCTGCATAAACAAAATATTTGAGGCAGGTATGCATGGGCAGAGGCGAGTGCGATGCAGGGTGGCAGGGATGTAGCTCCTTTTTCCATTCACTGAATCTCTTGTGGAGTTGTTTCTTTGTGACTGGTGTATTTGGTGTTGTAAAAGTGACAGCAGAAGATTATTTCCACTCAAAGGATTAACCATGATATTTAGTACGAGTCAGACCCTAGAAAGGAAAAGGAGCATTGTCTAGCAACCTGGGACATGTTAATCACTTGTTTGTGACCTGAAACACAAGTAACTTCACCTTTCCATTCAGTCTCTCTTTTGTTCTCTCCTTGGTGAAATGCCCTTACTTTATTTTCTTGTTTTATCTTAAGTTCCCAGTAAAATTAGGGCAAGAATGCCCAGCCCAGGTTTTCACCCATGTTACCTTCTCACAGCACTGAATCATCTTTGAATTAAATTAACCCTCCAATCATACCCGCAAACCTAAGCTAACCCACCCTTCCCTCCTCAACCCCCTCCTAATGACTCACTTGTTGAATAGGGATGGACCACGTTCAAATGCATTGGGAGCTATTCCCCACCCAACCCACCTACCCTATTAACCCCAACATTCTCAAGTTAAGGCAAATAGAACCATCGTAACTTTGGAATAATTTCCATCACAAATAAATATCATGGTTTTAAGTTTAAATCAAGTTGTGGTTTTTAACAGAGCATTCACATCAGTGACCCCACTATTATGGAAATGCCTCCCAGGGACAATCAGAAATGAGGGTAATTACTTGAAATTCAGAAAGTTGGTGAAGGCTCATTTATTTCCCATAAATAGGAGGTGAGCATTATGTGGGAAGCAGTTATTAGATTTTATTATTATTTTATTGATGTATTTTGTTAGCATTATTTTATTGATGTATTAATAGTTTGCATTATTTTGGGTTTTTCTGGAAATTATGTATGTGAAATTTTGTGAACCGTTTTGGTTGTCTTTGGAGAAATTATGCGGTATATAAGTGTTTTAAAATAAAAATAAACGATTGACTTGCTTGTGAAGGATAATCAGCTTAATCATCAGAAAGGAAGATATATCTAAAGCCTTTTTTGTGTAGTGGCACACGTGGCAGGTTTATTTCATCAAGGCACATGATCACCTTCTCTCTCTCCCACTCCATGGCATAATCACCCTCCTTTCTCTCCCTCCCTCCCAGCATCATCACCTTCTTTTCTCTTCCCTTCCCTCTTCCCCCAACCCATAACATCAACATCTTCTCTTCCTTCCCTCTCCCCCGGCATCATCACTCTTTCCCTTCCCTCTCCCCTCACCCCTGGCAATCCTTTCCAGCCCCCTGACATCACCACCTCACCTTCCCTGCCCTTCCCTCTCCCCTCCCTGCCATATCACCTTCCCTTCTTTTTCCTCTCCTCCCCCCCTTGGCATCACTGCCTTCTCTTCCCTTCTCGTTCCCCTAACTTATGGCATTGTCAACTTCCCTTGAGGCATTCTTCTGTCCCTCCACCCATGCCCCCTGGCACATTCATCTGTTCCTTCTATCAACTTCCTCCCGTGTTCTGTAACTGGCAGATGTCTGACGGCAGTACTTTGCTGCTGCTGCTGCTGCTGCTGCTTCTTCTTCCTATGCTGGCTTTCCTTTACAGTCAAAACTGCACAGATCAGCAGGTCTTGCAAGACTCTGGGAGCCTGCACAGTTCTGATTTCAGAGGAAAGCTGGCAGAGGGGGAAGCAGCAGCTTCAGATAAGCGAGGCTCTTTGACTCTCCTTGCCGACAGGATGACTTCCTGCAACCCAGGAGGTATGAAGGGAAAGATAAAATGAAGGCTTTCTCACAGTGCCTAAACTCTTCCTATCGGGCTCTGGATGGCTGGAAGAAAGTTTTGCGGCACACCAGCACATCAGCCACGACACACTGTTTAATCTAAAATGTATGCGGACTGCAGCAAGAGCATATTAAACTGCAAACTACCTGCTTCACAGGCTGTATGGAATGAGGTTGCAGATACAAATAATAATTTAAAAAGTGCTAGGAAATGGCAGAGCATGTAAATTTAATGCTGGAAAATACAGAGCAACTGCGAGAGATAAGAAAGGAGATAAAATACAACCATGCTGCAGCATTACTCCTGCGCAGCCTTCCCGAATCCTACAGTATCCTAATCAATGCCCTAGAAGCCAGCCCAGAAATTGAACTCATGCTAGAGTTTGTTTAAAGGGAAACTGACTGATGAACACAATCGTAGGAGAGAGACAAGGACAAACAGAGAAACTGGAAGACTGGAGGCTGCTCTTACAGTAGGAGGAGAAACAATAGGGAGGGCAGAACTCTGAGTGTATATTTTGGTAAGAAACCCAAACAACACAAGAGAATGGCTGGGATAGTAAAGGAGATGGACAAAGCAGCCAGCATAAAGCACCGATCTTGAGCACTGAGTAGCTGTAGAGCGGATCTTTCAAAGGTGGACTGAAGAGTGGCTCATCAGGCTGCTGAACTGACTCAGGGGCTACAAGCCACACGGCCAATGATGAAATATTTTTCACAGAAATCAACTAGAACAAAAAAACCCCCCAAACATTTTCCTTACAGATGGGAAAAACATAGCTGTAGAGAAGGAAGTGAATTGGGGAAGCAAGCTAAAATCTCTGCGAAAAATGTCCTATATGTACCAGACCTAGAGGGAGGTGAAATCTCTGGGAAGCGCCTACCCATAACCTCACCGTGCAAGTCCATGGAAGCATGTGCATGATTCAAAAAGGGACAGAGATGCTAGCTGTACAGAATTATCAACTAAAGCAACTACTCAGCCCCCTCACCAGAAGTATATGCACGTGTGACACAAGCACCTAGGACAGAGATACCCATGCAGAACCCTATTGGGATCCCTCCTAAGGAGTGTGGCTTAGCAGTTAAGTCATGCAAGGTAGAGTAGATTAGAAGAATGTAGCATTTTGCCACACCACACCCACTGGAGGTTGCTGCAATGTTTTATTCCTGCTTAGCAAATGACTCCTAGTAATCTGTGTGGATTATTTTGGTTTGGGTTTGAGAGAGAAGTTGTTCTTTTAAGTTCCTTTAATATTTCAAAGTACAGGCCCAAAGCTTTGGCTGAGGAGTTTTAGGTAATTAAGAGATTTATTTCCAAATCATGTTCAGTGATTGCTAACTTATCACCATTTTGATTTTGAATTGTTTACTCCTTGTGAGATTTTAGTTGGGAAAACGTTTTACCCATCACTCCTACCCAAGAAAGAGTAGTGAAGATTTGATTTTTTTTCAAGAAATCCTAATGTCCCTGAGTCCGAGGGATTCCATTGCCAATCTGGCAGCTGGTTGATGAGGAGTGGATACTCAGCTGGTACCATAACTGGGAGGAGAGAGGAGAGGTGCGCCCTAAAAGCCCATAGCTAAGAAGCTGCTCACAAGGCCTAATGAGTGGCTTCTAAGAAAACTAAAAAGTCATGAGATAGGAGGCAATGTCCTTTCATGGATTACAAACTGGTTAAAAGACAGGAAACAGAGAGTAGGATTAAATGGTCAAATTTCTCAGTGGAAAAAGGTAAACAGTGGAGTGCCTCAGGGATCTGTACTTGGACCAGTCCTTTTCAATATATTTATAAATGATCTGGAAAGAAATACAACGAGTGAGGTTATCAAATTTGTAGATGATACAAAATTATTCAGAATAATTAAATCACAAGCGGATTGTGATACATTATAGGAGGACCTTGCGAGACTGGAAGATTGGGCATCTAAATGGCAGATGAAATTTAATGTGGACAAGTGTAAGGTGTTGCATATAGGGAAAAATAAACCTTGCTGTAGTTACACAATGTTAGGTTTCATATTAGGAGCTACCACCCAGGAAAAAGATCTAGGCATCATAGTGGATAATACTTTGAAATTGTCGGCTCAGTGTGCTGCAGCAGTCAAAAAAGCAAACAGAATGTTAGGAATTATTTCTAAGGGAGACCACACCTTGAATATTGTGTACAATTCTGGTTGCCGCATCTCAAAAAAGATATAGTTGCAATAGAGAAGGTACAGAGAAGGGCAACCAAAATGATAAAGGGGATGGAACAGCTGCCCTATGAGGAAAGGCTGAAAAGGTTAGGGCTGTTCAGCTTGGAGAAGAGACAGCTGAGGTGGGATATGATAGAGGTCTTTAAAATCATGAGAGTTATTGAATGAGTAGATGTGAATCGGTTATTTACACTTTTGGATAATAGAAGGACTAGGGGGCACTCCATGAAGTTAGCAAGTAGCACCTTTAAGACTAATCGGAGAAAATTCTTTTTCACTCAACGCACAATTAAGCTCTGGAATTTGTTGCCAGAGGATGTGGTTAGTACAGTTAGTGTAGCTGGTTTTAAAAAAGGTTTGGATAAGTTCTTGGAGGGGAAGTCCATTAGCTGCTATTAATCAAGTTTACTTAGGGAATAGCCACTGCTATTATTAGCAACAGTAGCATGGGATCTTCTTGGTGTTTGCGTACTTGCAAGGTTCTTGTGGCCTGGTTTGGCTTCTGTTGGAAACAGGATGCTGGGCTTGATGGACCCTTGGTCTGACCCAGCATGGCCATTTCTTATGTTCTTATGAAGAGGAGAGGAAAAACCTGCAGAGTTCAAGATCAAGCAGTGTATTTCAAGTATTTAAAGGGGAAATTCCTAAGAGGACAGGAAGACCCGTTTACAGTTTGCCCAGGATATCTTCATATTCCATCCAAAGATCAGAAGAGACCCTGGGATGGAAGACAAGGACATACCAGAATTCTTTACTGAGAAAGTGTTAAGCTCAGGCTTGTGGACCCTTGGGCCGATGAGAGGATGGAATACCTTGCGGAGGTTCCGTAGGTTCTCTCGTCGGGTGGCGAGGCAGAACAGAAGAGGAGCGCAGTTGACCCTCGGCTCTGGAGGCGGAGACGACTGCAGACAGATGAAGAGACTAGAAGAGAAGCTGAATCTTCACCCCTGGAAGTCTGTGGTCCCCCCAGGAGGAGCCCGTAGGGACACAGACCGCTGGGACTTAGGTGGACTCCGAGGAGTCGCGGTATCAGTTCAAGGGCTGACTGGAGCTTCACCCTGGAAGTCTGCGGTCCCCCCAGGAGGAGCCCGTAGGGACCCAGACCACTGGGACTTAGGCGGGCCCTTGGAGATGGAGTCCAGGAGGGGTCCAAGATCAGGTGCCAGAGAGTCGTCGCTTACCAGGCCGAGGTCACACACCGAGGGATCAACGCTTGCCAGTCCGAGGTCACACCAGAGACTTACTGCTTGCCAATCCGAGTCGCACACCAGAGAAGTACCGAAGCCAATCCAAAGTCAGGAACCGGGAAGACCAAGCCGAAACAGGAACAGGGATCCAAGCTCAAGAACTCACCGAGGTAAGCAGACAAGACAACGCTGGAGGACGTTGCCAAGTCAGAGAATGAGCAGAGGAAGCTCCCTTAAATACTTTCTCTGCTCAGGCTGATCCAGGTCAGGTGAGGTAGTTAAAGGGATCAGGTCCCTTTAAATTAGTGAAGGGGGTGCGGCCTCGCGCCTAAAGATGGCTGCGGCCATCTTTGATTTCCTCCGCGGAGGAACGACTGCAGAAACAACGCGGGGGCAGAGCAGGGACGGCTCTCCCCCCGACGGTCAGGCCGGGGACCCGCACCGGGGCACCGAGCACCCGGTCAGGGGTTTCCCCTGAGGCTGCCGTGGCGGGTCACCGTCACGGACGAAGTAGGGGACCACGATCGTGGCCTGCCACAGCCGCGGGACACAACAGAAAGGTATTGGGGAGATACCTTTGCCTGACACATTCTTTGAGGGCGATGATTCAGAGGAACTAAAGCAAATCATGGTGAATCAGGCAGATATAATAGAGCAAACTAACAAACTAACAAACTAAACAGTAACAAATCATAAAGTCCAGATGTTATCTATCCCATAGTTCTCAAGGATCTAAAAAAAATAAATTGCACATTTATTACTAGTAATCACTAACTTCTCATTCAAATCAGTTACAGTACCTGAAGATTGGAGGATTATCCAACATAATGCCCATTTTAAAAAGGCAGAGGTGATTTATTTATTGAGATTTTTATATTCTGCTTTTTGCACAGGTGACACAAAATTGTTTAAAATAGTTTAATCACTGGCCAATTCTGAGGAATTGCAAGATTGGGGATTGGGCATCCAAATGGCTGATGAAATGTAATGTTGACATCTATTTATTTATTTATTTATTTATTTATTAAAATAAATAAAAAATGTCGACGTGCAAAGTGATGCATATAGGGAAGAATAATCCAAACTATATAGTTTGTTGGGTACCGTATTAGGCATCACTTACTGGGTACAGGTTCTTGGAGTCACGATGGACAATACCTTGGAATCTTAAGCTTAATGTGCAGCAGTAGTCAAAAAAGCAAATAGAATGTTAGGTATTATAAGGAAAGGAATGGAAAATAAAACAGAAGACATCATAATGTCTCTATATCGATCCATAGTGCAACTGCAGACATGTGACCATCCATAATGACAATGAAGAAGAATACATGAGCAAGGAAGTCAAGCATACTTCATGTAATAAGGCACTGAGTACAAGACCATTGTCTCTTCAGAACCCACTACCATCAAATGAAATTGAGGCCATACTATATGAGATATGGCATGCACAAAGCCCAATATAGGTCACCTAAGAGCATTCTGGTGCAAGGCCTCCCAAGTGAGATGTGCTTGAAACTGGGAGACAAAGTCATAGAAGGTATGTTGTGGGAGATAGCAAGCAAAATAAGGGATATAAAATCCTTAATCCTAGAAAATGCAAGATGACAGTAAGACATAGAATGTACTTTGATACCCTCAACAAATCTTATGATGTCAACAAGCCCTGAAGGAACAATGCCTGTGAGTATCACAACTGAAGTGGACGGAGAGAAGACTGTGGAGCAATCCACTGAAATAAAGATCAAGGATTCTTCGAAAGCTGCAGAGTAATTAATCAAAATAAAAATGGAAGACTCCCTTAGACAATTCTGAGTGCATTGAACAGGCAGAACCCAAAGAGGTTCATAATCATCGAAGGTCAAAATGGACAATGAAAGGCATGCAAGATCTCATACAAAGTGCAGAGTCATGAGACACTGGAACCTCCCTCCTGGGAATACATTGAAAAAGTAACACAGAAATGAGGCTGAAAAAATGGCACTGGAAGAAATAAACTCCATATAAACAAGACCTGGGCATGATCACCCATGACCCTAAACAAGGATAAGAACATAAGAACATAGTGAACTTGAGTCATAAGTGAACTTGAAGCCTACAGCTGTGTACACAGACTGAACCAAAGTGCAGGCTAAGCAACACACAGATGGAGTCTTCAGCCATATGATGATCTTGTCAATTTCATATGAGACTGTGATTTACACAGAGGAGAATAAACTGCAGTTGTTCTTCCATATCAGACATTTGTCAACACCTCACAAATTAAGAGGAGAACCTTGGACAAGAACTGTGCACATGTCCTTGATGAAAACTTTGTATTCAGCCATAAGACCAGCTATGAAATTGGTATTGTTCAGCACATTTGCTGATAAGCTACATGAACCTCATGAACCCACAATGAGAATATTCATATGCATCTGGATTCAGATGACATCATTTGTATTCCACCAATCCTGTGTCTATAGAAGGTGGAAACATCCAATCAAAATCAATGTTTGATCCTATGGAACTGAATATCTAATGAGGTTCCAAACAGAAAAAAGGACTCTGATTTATACAGACTGTGGATTTTCACAGGGATTATCCCAAAGAGCTTTACTTCCAGTTCTTTGCTTGCTGCAGTGAACCTGAAAATAAAACTGAGTTTCATATTCAGCAGCCTGCATGGTAACTGAGAAGCAGGAAGGCCAACTATCCCTTGAAAGAATTAAAGCTATTATGCCAATTTATTTCACGGAGACGTCTGTGAGACCTTTTGGTTTCAAATGTTATTTGCCATATAGGGTTCACTGGATTTACCTGTAGTGTTGGGACAGACCCTAGACTACAGGAGTATGATCTGGATTAAGTGTGAGATTGTTATGCTTCCTCCCGCGGCTGGTGCCACGAGAGGCCTCTCACCTCTCCTGACGCTGCGGCCCTCCGCGGCTTGGACTGCTGCTGCCACAGCCAAGAGGCCACCGAAGCCAGGGCCTTTCTTGCAGCGTGGAAGCCACACCCGGACCTCCTCTTCACCATGGCAGGGAGCCGTGGACTTGCACCTCCTCTTCGCAGCCCACTGGCCACCACCGGCATTTCCTGGTGGCTGGAGCCGCCCTTGATCCTTCTTCTGCGGCAGGGAGCCGACTCCAATGTCAGGGCCTGCTTCACGGCCTTTCTCCTGCTCCTGTCCATAGTTCTGCCCCCTTCTTCCTAGGGGGCGAGACCGCATCTTCTGTCCCTTCTTAAAGGGACAGTGCAGGTGTGGCCCTCTTGGACTCCTCCCTGGGCGCAGTCTCTTCCAGCCCTACAAAAGGGCTCAGTGGACTCTTCAACCTCGCCTTGGCAAGGAGCTTGCTTCCTGGGAGCAGTCCTTCCTGGACTCTGTGTTCCGCTCCACTTGGACTTCCATCTTCTGTTCCTGCCTGGCATCTTCTGTCTTTGATCCCTCGTTCATGTTCCCGTGATGTCTTCTCGTCCTTCGTCTCCGGATGCCTCCATGGCTATGTAAGCATGATGTCTTCTCGTCCTTCATCTTTGGATGTCTCCATGGCTGGGCAAGTCTCCTGTGGTTCCTGGCTTTTAACTCTCCTTCGCTGAGTTCCGCCTCAGTGCCCTGGCTCAGGATTCCGTCTCTGGGTACCTGGCTCCGAGCCCCGCTTCCGAGCTTTCCCTTGAACTTTGTCCAGGTCCTCGGAGCTCCTTGCTCCTGTCCTCGTCTTCAGCTCCAAGTGTCAAGTCCTCGTCTTCAGCTTCAAGTTTTGAGCCTTTGTCTCCTCTGGACTCCATTCCCAGACGAGGTTCGTCTCACCGCAAGGGCACACACATCTCGCCCTGCACTGGGGAGCGCCACCTAGCACTCCCTTCCACTGCAGCGCAACAGATTGCCAAGGCCATGTGCAAGGCGGGACTGCCCTTGTCCCGGGCTCCTTTGGACTTCCTTCTGTTCTCTGGACCCCAGAATGTTTTGGGGGGGACTTCTCTTCACGACCTGCAGGAGGCATCAGCTGTCTGGATCCTACGACCTGCAAGAGGCCCCTGCGTCCAGCCTTTTTCATCTCATGGCGATTCCGGGTTGGGGTTTCATGACCTGCAGAAGGTGCCTGCACCCCACCTGATGACCTTGCAACAGCCCGATCCCACCCTGGGTCCCCGCCTGGGTCTTCTTTGAAGTTCCTTTATTCCCTTGTTCCTTTGTTCCTTGTTTCTTTCCTTGTTCTGTTGTTGTCTGTTTCCTTGTTGTTTTGTTGTCTGTTCTATTGTTCTTCGTTTTGTCCTTGTTCCTTCCGTTGCTGTTCTTACTTGCTGTAGTGTTTCTTGTTGTTCTGCTGTTTCTTCTGCTGTTTCTTGCTCTCTGCTGTTTCTTGTCCCTTTGTCTGTTCCTTTGTTTCGCTCTTATTTGTTCCTTGTGCTCTGCTGTGTCTTGTTTCCATGTTCCTTTGTTGTTTCCTTGTACCTTTGTTGTTTCCTTGTTCCTTTGTTTGTTCCTGTGTCCTTTGTTCCTCATCCTTCCATGTTTTGTCTACACGACCTGCAGGAGGCGCCTGCACTATCCTTGTTCCAGAAGCCTTTCCAGGATTATCGCTCTCCCAAAGGAGGGGAGGGGGCCCCCTTTGAGGGGGGTACTGTTACGCTTCCTCCCACGGCCGGTGCCATGGGAGGCCTCTCACCTCTCCCAACACCGTGGCCCTCTGTGGTCCGGACCACTGCTGCTGTGTTCTGGCCCATGGCCTGGAGGCCGCTGAAGCCAGGGTCTTTCCTGCGGTGTGGACGCTGCACCCGGACCTCCTCTTTACCGCGGCAGGGAGCCTTGGACTTGTACCTCCTCTTTGCGGCCCGCTGGCTGCCGCCGGCATTTCCTGGCGGCTGGAGCTGCCCTCGATCCTTCTTCTGTGGCAGGGAGCCACCTCCAACATCGGGGCCTGCTTCACGGCCCTCCTCCTTCTCCTGTTCCCTTCCTCCTAGGGGGCGAGGCCACGTCTTCTATCCCTTCTTAAAGGGACAGTGCAGGTGTGGCCCTCTTGGACTCCTCCCTGGGTGCAGTCTGTTCCAGCCCTACAAAAGGGCTCAGTGGACTCTTCAACCTCGCCTTGGCAAGGAGCTTGCTTCCTTGAATCATTCCTTCCTGGACTCTGTGTTCTGCTCCACTTGGACTTCTTCTTCTGTTCCTGCCTGGCATCTTCTGTCTCCATGGCTGGGCAAGTCTCCTGAGGGTCCTGGCTTTTAACTCTCCTTCGCTGAGTTCTGCCTCAGTGTCCTGGCTCAGGATTCCGTCTCTGGGTACCTGGCTCTGAGCCCCACCTCCGAGCTTTCCCTTGATCTTTGTCCAGGTCCTCGGAGCTCCTTGCTCCTGTCCTCATCTTCAGTTCCAAGTGTCAAGTCCTCATTTTCAGCTCCAAGTGTCAATTCCTCGTCTTCAGTTCCGAGCCTCCGTCTCCTCTGGACTCCATTCCCAGACAAGGTTCGTCTCACCGCAAGGGTACACACATCTCGCCCTGCACTGGGGAGCACCCCCTAGCGCTCCCTTCCACAGCAGTGCAATGTGAGATAACACTGACTTAATTACCTTTCAGCTTGGTTAATTAGTTTGGCAATTAACAAATGCAAAGTTGGGCTTGGAGATAACATATAAATTCTGTTTATCTTTCATTACAATGCTTTGTACTGTGAAAATGTAACAAACTAAAATCTAAAACAAAGAATAGAAATACAGTATCCATACTGTATTAAACCTTATATATTTATGCTGGTACAATAAAACTGATTGATTACCTCACAAAAGTATAAAAAATTGTTCCCTTAAAACTAATGAATTCATATGATAAGGTTTTCAGATTAAATTTTATTGTTTTAATGTTTTTATCATTGATTGTGTATATAAAGATGTTCTCCATGTCAATCTTGTCTGGGGATCGTGGAATATTAAAAATATTAAATAAAAATAAATAAATTAAATAATCAACTAGATATCCACAAGTTATATTGCTACATATTGGAGCTTGAGATACTTTATTGGATGTTCCATCGGAGTTACTTGCTCTGAGGGTGTTAATTTAAGCACATAAGTTCCTTGTTAAAGTAACAAGTGATGGTAATTTGTTGGTACAGTATCCACTTACACTAAATATTGTAGTGTACAGTTGGAGTCTTTCTCTCCTTGCACCTAAAAGGTTAATTAGCATTGATTACACTGTGGGTGTAAATTGTTTTGCTGCGTTCCTTTCTAAACTATAGGGGGCAGATTTTCAAAGGTTTATGCGCATAACATACATGCGTAACCCCCAAAAAGCTGCCCCTGCCTGCCCCTGCGCGCGCCGAGCCTATCTTGCATAAGCTCGGTGACCCGCGCAAGCCCCGGGACGCGCGTATGTCACGGGCCTTCGAAAAAGGGGCGGGTCTGGGGGCATGGCAGCGGTCCAGGGGCATGGCGGAGGGTCAGGGGTGGTCCAGGGGGCAGTCCCGAGTCCTCCAGCACAGTGGCCTGTGCTGGGGGCTGGAGAGCCGGCACGTGCAAGTTACGCCTGCCCGGAGACAGGCGTAACTTCTACAATAAAGGTTAGGAGATGGTTTTAGATAGGATTGGGGGGCGGGTTAGATAGGGGAAGGGAGGGGAAGGTGCAGGGGGACAGAAGGAAAGTTCCCTCCGAGGCTGCTCCAATTTCGAAGTGGCCTCGGAGGGAACGGAGGAAGGCTGCGTGGCTCGGCCACAAGTTGCACAATTGTGCAGCCCCTTGCATGTGCCGACCCTGGATTTTAAAACATGCACGCGGCAGTGCGCGCATGTTATAAAATCGGGCATAGATTTGTTCACACCGGGTTGCACGAACAAATCTACGCTCGCGTGCAGGTTTTAAGATCTGCCACTAGGTGAATGAAGGCATTGGTTTTAAAAGTTTGTCTATGCTGCATATAGGCAGTGAATTATGGTAAGCTATCCGAGTTCCTTTGAGATAAGAAGCTGTAATTTATATTTGACAATCTGCCTGGAGAAACTCAAGGTTGAATTTCTCCCTTAGTTTTGTAAAGTAAAAGTAAGCCACACCGCACAGCTATAAAACTGTCTAAACACAGTTTGCTAACTGTACAGTTAGAAGTTTTCTAATTCAATTTGGAACTCTGCTATACGGCTTGGTGTTAAAGAGAGGTATTATTCTTATCATTCATTTGTAATTGATCCTAAAAATGGTAACTGAAAATACTTCTGGTTCCCACTTTTTTACCTGAGAAATCAGGGATGGAATCTACAGATTCCCAATATGAGTTACAAAACATTTTGAATATACTTGCTTTGCTGACGCATTGCTGTTATTTATTTATTTAAAAAGTTTTGTATACTGTCGTTCGAAAAACATCACAACGGTTTACATATAAAACATCATAAAGAAAGCAACAATGGTATATCTCAGAAGAAAATTTACAAAAATGTTTTCAATGTAAAAACAAAATACAATTAATAAAAGGACAGTAAAATAAAACCATAAGGGAAGGACTGGCTTTTCCATTCTAGCTGTTTTTAGCCTTTTTCAAGGTAGTCTGCATAGGCCAGTTCAAAAAGCCAGGTCTTTAAGGCTTATTTACATTTTTTAAACTCAGTTTCGAGTCTCAACTCAACAGGCATCGTGTTCCAGACACTGGGGCCTGCAATGGAGATGATCATCTCGCGTACTAATGTGAGGTGGGCTGTGTTTACTGAGGGAATTTGCAATAGTCCTTTGTTCGCTGATCTTAATGTTCTGTGTGGGGTGTGTAGGCGGATTGAAAAATTCAACCAATCAGTTTCTTGCCCTTAAATAGCTTTGTCAAAGATACAACAAGTTTTATAATATATTCTTTGCAATATTGGCAACCAGTGTAAATTTACCAGGACAGGTGTAATGTGATCTCGTTTCTTGCAGTTTGTTAATTCTCTCGCCGCCGAGTTTTGGAGTACTTGCAAAGGACGTAAAGTGGTTTGTGGGAGATCTAAAAGAAGAGAATTGCAGTAGTCTAATGATGAGAAAATTAGGGCTTGCAACACGGATCGAAAATCGTTGGCATCCAGCAAAGGTTTCAATTTCTCAGAACCAACAATTTATAGTAACCCTCTCTTAATTTAGTGATGATATGTTTTTTAAAATTTAGTTGACAATCAATGGTTATCCCTAAATCTCTTATTTAGTCAGACAGAGTTAGATTAATGTTATTTGGTAAAGCAAGGGTATTGTTAGTAATATTTTTTGATTTTCTATCAAGGAGAATGATATCGGTTTTCTCCATGTTTAGAGCCAATTTCATATGGCATAATAGTTGTTTAATAGCAGACAAATAGATGGTGATCAATTTAAATGTTTGTTCAATTGTATCTGACATGGGAACAAGTAACTGAATATCATCAGCGTAAATGTAAAAGTTCAGACCTAAGCCTGCCAAGAGATGACATACTGGAAGTACATAGATATTAAACAACGTTGCCGACAAAGCTGAACCCTGAGGGACCCCAGTTTGGAGTTTGACCTTGTCCGAAAGGGCACTGCCAATTTTAATCTGAAAAATTCTTTGTTGGAGAAAAGAGGTAAACCATCTGAGGGTGTTGTTCGTTAAACCAATTTCTTTCAGTCTTGTTACCAAGATGTCATGGTTCACTGTGTGAAATGCAGCCGATACATCGAGTAGAACAAGAATATATTTTTGACCTGTGTCGAAACCTTTCAGCGCTGTATCAGTCAATGATATTAATAATGTTTCCATATTCAGATGTTGGCGAAAGTCGAATTGATTTGGATACAGTATGTTATTCGTTTCTAAATGATCCACCAGTTGTTTATGGATGATTTTTTTCAATTATTTTTGACAAAAAAGAAAGGTTTGCTATCGGCCTGTAATTACTCAGAAGGTCTGGGTTCAAATTTCATCACACACTGTTATGCGTATTATGAAATTGTCCAGGCATTGCTTAAAAGGAAAGTAGTGCTAGAAAAATTAATGAAGCAACAGGAAGAGCTAATTGTTTTGAAAGATCAATTAACTTGTTGTAGTGATCCCTGGCAGCATAAAGTAATGATGGGATATTTGCATTTACTGGCTAAGACAGGAATGTAGAACAAAAATAATTTTTTGCACAAATGCTGCACAAAGGTGTTAACGCTGTCTTTGAGTTGTTCCCTGGCAAGGGAAGTATTTTAGAACAGAATATGCATCCAGAGATTGGAACACAGAATTCTGTAGATGGAATCAGCTCTGAGTTATCAGTAAAGTCCAGTCCGGATTTTCTAACTCACTTTAAATGGGAGAGCAATTTGCTATCCAAAAGGTATGCAGTCCCAAAATCTGGGAATTCTGCCCAAATACATGTTAAGAGGGAAGGAACAGACTCATCATGGTTTGATAGTGTATGCCACCTGCCACAAGGGAGGGTGCAGGAACAAAGGTATTTTGATTTTTCTCCAGGAGCCCAGAGAGAAGGGAGATGCAAACAACTATTAAAAGCATTGATATCTGAATTAACTCTGACTATTTGAGGGTAATAATATGGAAGTTGGTGCTTTAAAAGCACACCTAGCTGATTCACAGGATCAGATAACTGGTGTGAAAAGTCAGCTGAGTCAGTTTAAAAATCTGTATTAATGTGAGGTTTCAAGCAATGCTTTCTTGATGGATGAGCTAAAAAGAGTGCAAGCAGAATCTGATGCTTTTAAGCAAGCCTCTTACTCTGAAAGTAAGAAAGAGAGCTTGTCAGAAAGAGTTAATTCCCCAGAGGTACTTGAATTTTCAGCTGGCTTTGGATCCTCCAATCCAGAGTCCAGTCTGTTCTCAGATGAAGACAGATGGTGACTACCCCCTATCCATGTACTGTCTATGTCCAAGTCTAGGTACCCAACCAAAGAGGAAACGGGAGGGGGAAGTGTTTACCCAGAGCATGATAAGGTGTACTACCCGTCACCACAGGAGGGAGCTCAGGAACAAAGAAACCCTGACTCACGCCAAAGATTTAAAATGGATTTTAGACAAAATTCCCAGCCATGTCTGGCTTCTCTAGAACAGATCCTAAAAGAATCTTATGGGCAATATATTAATTTCTCATGTGAATTTACACAGGGATTATCCCAAAGAGCTTTTCTTCCAGAACTTTGACTGCAGCAGTGAACCTACAAGTAAAGCTGAGTTTCATACTCAACAGCCTGCTCTGTAACTGAGAAGCAGAAGTCTGGTCAACTATCCCTTGAAATAATTAAAGCTAAGAACTTTTTTACCCTATTATGCTGCTATATCTCACGGAGACATCTGTGAGACCTTTGGGCTTTAACTGTCATCCACCTTACGGGGTTCACTGGATTTACCCGTGGTGCTGAGACAGACCCTGGACTTCTACAGGAGTGTGACCCGGACTAGTTTAAGAGTGAGATAATACTGGTTTAATTACCTTTCAGCTGGGTTAATTAGTTTGGCAATTGTGTAATTGACAAGTGCAAAGCTGGGCTTGGAAATAAAGAATTTCTGTTTATCTTTCAATACAGTGCTTTGCACTGTGAAACTGTAACAAACTAAAACCAAAAACAAAGAAATATCTGTACAGTATTAAATCTTGTATACTTATGCTGCTACAATAAAACCGATTAATTACCTCACAAAAGCGTAAGCAACTTTTCCCTTAAAACTATTGAATTTGCATCATAAGGTTATCAGATTAAATTCTGTTAATCAATTGTAGTTATTCACCCATGATATTCCTACAAGCATTTACATAATTGCCACTAGGCAGCCATACTTTCAAATGTAGGTAGACATTTAAAGTTAAATACAATGCAGGAGGAGAAGAAAAGCATTACAAAGTTAGATTAGTGGTCAAAGGATACTTGCAGAACTTTGCCAAGACAATAAAACATGATCATGATATAGACATTTCCATTTTCCATTTAGAAAAGTATATGTTAGCTGTATCTTCTTGGTTAAAAGATAATCTTTTGGGAGTCACGTGCTGTGCTGATCCAGAGCAGACGTGTTGCTGCTGGATCCTGGTGCCATCCCCCGTTTTTCATTAATTTTGAAGGCAAAGAAGATTATCTCTGGGCAATTTCTCTTAATCCTACTAGTGCATATGAACATTAACCGCTATATTCAGAAGTCTCCCTCGAGAATGCCTGCGAAGCCGGTAAGAAGGGAGAAAGACAAACCAAAGGTAGGCGAGGAGAAAATGGCTGCTGCCACCAACCACTCAGTTCAGTGTGATATCAATGAGTCAGCTATGCAAGCTATTACAGAGGCTGTGAAAACAGTAGTTGTCGGGCATCTTACCACAATAGCTGATCAAATTGCTGACCTTAAATCGGTGATCACTGAGTTTAACCCATGGGTGAATGCACTACAGGGCTGTATGACTATCGTTGAAGATGACACCATATCTGCTGTCCAGAAATTGTAATCCTTGGAGAAGCTGGTCACGGCCCACGAAGAAAAAATAGACGAACTAGAGAACCGTTCCCGTCGGAACAATTTTCGATTTGTTGGCTTCACAGAATCTCTTGAAGAACATAAGCTGGCCGAGTTTCTTGCGGACTGGCTCCTGAGGGAACTGGGATTAACAGCCCAGCTCACATCGCAGATAACTGAGTGAGCGCACCAGCTCAGCCCTAAAAATGTTGGTCACCAGAGGCCGCACATTGTGATTACCCATTTTTTAAACTTTCATCATAACCAGTTAATTTGGCAAGCTTATCGCAAAGCTACAACTTTGCAGTATCAAAACAACTCCATTAAAATCTTTCAGGACTTTTCTTACAAAGTGGCCATGAAACGGAAAGAGTTTGGGCCTCTATGCGTTCGTTTCGCTGCTAAACAAGTCAAATTTGCCTTGCAGTTTCCAGCCAAGTTGCAGATTTGGTGCGATGGTGCGCTACACATTTCTGATTCTGTGTCAGAAGCCAAAAGCTTTGTGGATGGCCTGCAATGAGACCTTGGCTGATGTTTGTTCAGTAAAACACAGTTATGCCATGCTCCTGTTTTCAGTGGCATGGTTGCTGCGCTGAGTGACTACATAGTTTTCTCCATTTCAAGCTGCCTTATTTTGGTTCTTGAGCTTTGCCTTGTCAACGGATTGTTTCCAGTTACTTCAGGGGTTGGCACCGGATCACTCACAGTGTTATCTCCTGCTCTCTAGTTAGAGAGTTTGTTACTCATGGTTCCTGTTGGACATGGGGGGGGGGGGAAGAGTGTAGGGCGGGAAGGGGGATGGATCAGAGGGTGGAAGGGGGAGGTGGTGGAGGGTTATAGGAGCATAGGTTGTATTTGGGAAATATGCTTTGTGGGCTCTGTTTTTCTTATTTTATACTGCGGAAAAGTCATTTTCATGTTGGGTCTATTAGTCAATCTGTCCTGCGCAATCTGCTGCTAGGATTTCTTGGGTTTTGTGGTACTTTGGGTTGCCATGCAATGGGTTTTTTTCTTACAAGATGAAAACATTTGGTATTGTGCTTCATATGTTATATTCTGTACCTTGGCTCTTTATATTTCTTTCATTTAAGTCATGGGTTCATCAACCAACTTTATAACCTGGAATGCAGCGGGCACAGGCTCACCTATAAAAAGGGAGAAGGTGCTATCTCATATTCATTGGTTAAGGGAGAGATTGTATTTCTACAAGAGTCTCACATGGTTGACAAAGAGCACATCAAATTATGGAATAAAAGAGGACATAATCAGATCTTTTTTTCCTCAGGTACATCCAAATGTTGCCAAGTGGTGATCTTAATTCAGAAAAGGGTCTCCTTTGTGCTAGACCAAAAATGGGAGGATGATGAAGGTAGACTAGTAGTAGTCAAGAGTGCCCTATTTGGTAAACCAGTCATTTTGGCATCTCTATTTGCCCCCAATCGCTATGATCATAGTTTCTGAACTAAATTGATTACCTGTATTTCAGCTTTGGGTACAGCTCCTGTTGTTATAGGTGGTGATTTTAACTGCATTTATGATCCTTATTTAGATGAATGCTCTGCATCCACAATTCCCCAGCTGGGTCCTGGGAAGGGTATTCCCTTCATATGTGATTCTCTTTTGCTGTTGGATGTATGGCAGTCAGTCACATCATCCTGAGGAAAGAAACTACACTCATTATGCTATGGCGCATTTCACTACATTTTGATTTCAGAATCTTTTTTCAATGCTGTTAACAAAGTGGTTATAGGGCAGTTGATGATTTCGGACCATTGCCCTGTGATCTGCTCTCTGGGGGGAACTCCTGGGTTTAACTCCCTTTTTAAATGGAGAATGCTGGAATGGCTTTGTAAGGAGAGAGATTTTTCACAATTCTTGCAGAAAGGTGGCAATATTTCCTGGAGGCAAATCAGCAGCTTAGGGACACCCTCATTTTGTTCTGGGAGACAGCATGAGGGGAGAGATTATTAACTATTTTAGTCTGAAAAGGAAACAGAGGAATAAACAGATCTTGAACCAGGATAAAAAAATTGGTATACTATAAAAATCAGTGGAACAGAAGCAACTCTAAAGAATGGAGACTCAGGTTCCAAAAGGTTCAAGTAGTCCTTAATGATCTTCTTCACCAGAAGGCAGCTGGCACCCTTTTCATTTATAAGCATAAACTGTTTCAACATAACTATAAGCCAGGACAGCTGCTAGCTAATCTTACTAAGTCACATTCCCAATCGAAATTTATCAGTAGCATCAAAAGACCTAATGGTTCGTTTGCAACTTCCACCTCAGACATAGGGGATGTGTTCCTGGATTTTTAGCACACTTTATACAATAAGGGGCGGATTTTGAAAGGGTTCCGCGAGTATATTAAGCGCATAACCCCGAAAACCCGCTCCTGCGCGCGCCAAGCCTATTTTGCATAGACCCAGCAACGTGCGCAAGTCCTGGGATGCGCGTAAGTCCCGGGGCTTGAAAAAATGGGTGGACAGTGGGCGGGCCAGGGGCGGGACGGGACCGAGGCCTCCGGCACAGTGGTCATGCCGGGGGCTCGCGCAACCTACACCTGCCCGGATGCAGGCGCAACTTCGCCAACAAAGGCGAGGGGGGTTTAGATAGGGCTGGGGGGCGGGTTAGGTAGGGGAAGGGAGGGGAAGGTGGGGGAAGGTGGGGGAAGGTGGGGGGGGGGGCGGAAGAAAAGTTCTCTCCGAGGCCGCTCCGATTTCGGAGCGGCCTCAGAGGGAACAGGGAAAGCCATCGGGGCTCCCCTAGGGCTCGGCGCATGCAAGGTGCACAAATGTGCACCCCCTTGCATGCGCCGACCCCGGATTTTATAACATGCATATGGCTACACGCGCATGTTATAAAATTGGGCATAGATTTGTGAGTGCCGGGTTGCACGCACAAATTTATGCCCGTGTGTAGGTTTAAAAATCTGGCCCTAAGGAAATCCCTAATTTAGAGAGTCAGAATACTTTTTTTGAATGCTTACAACTACCTCATTAATCTCATGAACAGGTAGGTAATCTGAATAAATCAATCACCTCTCTAGAGGTTTCTTCAGTTATTAAAGAATTGAAATTGCACAAATCGCCGGGACTGGATGGCTTAAATTCTTTATTTTATAAATTGCTTCACTCTTCTGTAGTTTATGACCTTTGTGCTCTTTAACCATATGATTCAAAATCACGCTATACCAGACTCCAAGTTGGTTGCAGCCATAACCATTTTGCCTAAGCCTGGGAGAGATTTAACGGGCCCTGGTTCATATAGACCAATTTCCTTATTGAACCAAGATGTAAAAATCTATGCTAAAATCTTGGCTAATCACCTAAAGTATATTTTACCTGATTTGATATCCCCAGAACAAACTGGCTTTGTTTATTACTAATATCAGGCGGCTGCTTTTAACCTTGGAATCCTGTCATACCCAGAAAGTAGTAGAACCTGTACTGATTTGTTTTGATGCAGAAAAAGCCTTTGATAGGGTGGCATGGGATTTTTTTATTTAATGCCTTAAGGGCTTTTGGCTTTCACAGTTCCTTTTTACATGCCATCCAACTTCTTTATCATGATCTCAAAGCTTTTATTTGCATGAATGGAGCCACATCTCCCTTATTTAGTCTTGGGAGGGGAACGTGGCAAGAATGTCCTCTATCTTCCCTTTTATTAGTTTTACGCTTAGAGCCACTGGTGTGTACAATTAAGCAAGACCTAGCTATTATGGGAGTATTTACTGTGTAATCCAAAACACCACACAGGCTGGAACTGCACTCTCAATCAATAATCCAAACACAAAAAGTGCAGAATGACTTATTGGATCCAAATATTTTATTTGATGGACATTTTAAATGGCAACTTCACTGTCAAGGTTGTTGTATAATTCCAAAAGCAGGTAGGGTCCCCCAACACGGACCCCGTGTTTCGCCCACTGGCTGCGTCGGGAGGGACAGCACCATATGAATCACAAAATCTTGAGACGATTCAGCAACAGGCACTACCTGTTGCTGAATCGTGTTGGGGGACCCCTACCTGCTTTTGGAATTATACGACAACCTTGACAGTGGAGTTGCCATTTAAAATGTCCATTAAATAAAATATTTGGATCCAATAAGTCATTCTGCACTTTTTGTGTTTGGAGTATTTATTGTGTCCCATGAGCTGAAACTCTTACTCTTTGTGGATGACAAATTGATGGTACTAATGCCCGAATTAATCTTCCGCTACCGTAGGAGCATATTCATAAGTTTGGTTTCTTCTTGGGTTTAAAATTGAATCTCACTAAATCAGAAGCGATGGACATTGGTGGTCATCTTCATGACCTCTGGGTTAACTTCCCACTTGCATGGGCAAAAGACACTGTCAAGTATTTAGGGGTTAAAATACACAAGAATACACAAGATGATAAACCCAAATTATGGGATACCTCACTCAGTTTTACTATTACGATTTTTTTCAACTGCACTATGATTTTGAGTTCATACGTTTCTTGTATTTATACTGTATTTATACTATATTATAATATTACTATGTTTAATTGGTATTTTGTTCAATTGTTCTATGTAAAGCCCCTACTCTTTTTGGCATTTCAATGTTGTATGTAAACCTGAGTGATTTGTAGTTCTTACAAGAACATCGGTATATAAAAATTAAAAATAAATAAATAAAATAAATAAGAACCCAGCCCTTTGGTATCAGTGCATTCTTGCGCCTCTTCTGCTGGAATTAAAAAAAAAATAATTGTCAGGTTGGAAACATTTTCCTTTATCTTTACAGGGATGCATGGTGCTAGTTAAAATGATTTTGATACCTAATGTTGCGGTCCCAGTCGCGGCAGCCGCGACTGGGCCCTTACCTCCTTGGTCCCGGTCCGTCTCTGAGGGTCTGCGGCCTGTTTCGCGGCATCCCCGCCGGGGGGACGCCGCCGAGAAGCCCTGCCTGGACACCTTCTCCCTAGGCGCGCTCGCGCTCGCAGTCTGCGCTTATGAAGGCTGTTTCCCGCCACTGGAAGTTCCGCCCCACCGATGACATCAGATGCCGCGGCCTATGTAAGGCCGCCGCGGAGTCCAGGACTTTGCCTTGCAACGGGGTTCCTTGCGGTTCTCAGTTGCTCCGTGCCCCGAAGTGCGCTATTGCGTTAGCGACTCCATTCCTGCCTGAGACTTGTGTTCTCTCCGTGTTCAAGTCTTGCTTTTGTCTGGCTTGCTTGCAGTAACCTGTTCTGCTTCAGTTCCAGCTTGGTTCCATGTTCCAGTAGCCAGTCCTGCTTCAGTTCCTGTCTGGTTCCAGTAGCCAGTCCTGCTTCAGCTCCTGTCTGGTTCCAGTAGCCAGTCCTGCTTCAGTTCCTGTCTGGTTCCAGTAGCCAGTCCTGCTTCAGCTCCTGTCTGGTTCCAGTAGCCAATCCTGCTTCAGCTCCTGTCTGGTTCCAGTAGCCAGTCCTGCTTCAGCTCCTGTCTGGTTCCAGTTGCCAGTCCTGCTTCAGTTCCTGTCTGGTTCCAGTAGCCAGTCCTGCTTCAGCTCCTGTCTGGTTCCAGTAGCCAGTCCTGCTTCAGCTCCCGTCTGGTTCCAGTTGCCAGTCCTGCTTCAGTTCCTGTCTGGTTCCAGTAGCCAGTCCTGCTTCAGCTCCTGTCTGGTTCCAGTAGCCAGTCCTGCTTCAGCTCCCGTCTGGTTCCAGTTGCCAGTCCTGCTTCAGTTCCTGTCTGGTTCCAGTAGCCAGTCCTGCTTCAGCTCCCGTCTGGTTCCAGTTGCCAGTCCTGCTTCAGTTCCCGTCTGGTTCCAGTTGCCAGTCCTGCTTCAGCTCCCGCCTGGTTCCAGTAGCCAGTCCTGCTTCAGTTCCCGTCTGGTTCCAGTTGCCAGTCCTGCTTCAGTTCCCGTCTGGTTCCAGTAGCCAGTCCTGCTTCAGCTCCCGTCTGGTTCCAGTAGCCAGTCCTGCTTCAGCTCCCGTCTGGTTCCAGTTGCCAGTCCTGCTTCAGTTCCTGTCTGGTTCCAGTAGCCAGTCCTGCTTCAGTTCCCGTCTGGTTCCAGTAGCCAGTCCTGCTTCAGCTCCCGTCTGGTTCCAGTAGCCAGTCCTGCTTCAGCTCCCGTCTGGTTCCAGTAGCCAGTCCTGCTTCAGTTCCTGTCTGGTTCCAGTAGCCAGTCCTGCTTCAGCTCCTGTCTGGTTCCAGTTGCCAGTCCTGCTTCAGTTCCTGTCTGGTTCCAGTAGCCAGTCCTGCTTCAGCTCCTGTCTGGTTCCAGTAGCCAGTCCTGCTTCAGTTCCTGTCTGGTTCCAGTAGCCAGTCCTGCTTCAGCTCCTGTCTGGTTCCAGTAGCCAGTCCTGCTTCAGTTCCTGCCTGGTTCCAGTAGCCAGTCCTGCTTCAGTTCCTGTCTGGTTCCAGTAGCCAGTCCTGCTTCAGCTCCTGTCTGGTTCCAGTTGCCAGTCCTGCTTCAGTTCCTGTCTGGTTCCAGTAGCCAAACCTGCTTCAGCTCCTGCCTGGTTCCAGTAGCCAGTCCTGCTTCAGCTCCCATCTGGTTCCAGTTGCCAGTCCTGCTTCAGCTCCCGTCTGGTTCCAGTTGCCAGTCCTGCTTCAGTTCCCGTCTGGTTCCAGTAGCCAGTCCTGCTTCAGTTCCTGTCTGGTTCCAGTAGCCAGTCCTGCTTCAGCTCCCGTCTGGTTCCAGTTGCCAGTCCTGCTTCAGTTCCCGTCTGGTTCCAGTAGCCAGTCCTGCTTCAGCTCCCGTCTGGTTCCAGTAGCCAGTCCTGCTTCAGTTCCCGTCTGGTTCCAGTAGCCAGTCCTGCTTCAGCTCCCGTCTGGTTCCAGTAGCCAGTCCTGCTTCAGTTCCTGTCTGGTTCCAGTAGCCAGTCCTGCTTCAGCTCCTGTCTGGTTCCAGTAGCCAGTCCTGCTTCAGTTCCCGTCTGGTTCCAGTAGCCAGTCCTGCTTCAGCTCCCGTCTGGTTCCAGTAGCCAGTCCTGCTTCAGCTCCCGTCTGGTTCCAGTAGCCAGTCCTGCTTCAGTTCCTGTCTGGTTCCAGTAGCCAGTCCTGCTTCAGCTCCTGTCTGGTTCCAGTTGCCAGTCCTGCTTCAGTTCCTGTCTGGTTCCAGTAGCCAGTCCTGCTTCAGCTCCTGTCTGGTTCCAGTAGCCAGTCCTGCTTCAGTTCCTGTCTGGTTCCAGTAGCCAGTCCTGCTTCAGCTCCTGTCTGGTTCCAGTAGCCAGTCCTGCTTCAGTTCCTGCCTGGTTCCAGTAGCCAGTCCTGCTTCAGTTCCTGTCTGGTTCCAGTAGCCAGTCCTGCTTCAGCTCCTGTCTGGTTCCAGTTGCCAGTCCTGCTTCAGTTCCTGTCTGGTTCCAGTAGCCAAACCTGCTTCAGCTCCTGCCTGGTTCCATTAGCCAATCCTGCTTCAGCTCCTGTCTGGTTCCAGTTGCCAGTCCTGCTTCAGTTCCTGTCTGGTTCCAGTAGCCAGTCCTGCTTCAGCTCCTGTCTGGTTCCAGTAGCCAATCCTGCTTCAGCTCCTGTCTGGTTCCAGTAGCCAGTCCTGCTTCAGCTCCTGTCTGGTTCCAGTTGCCAGTCCTGCTTCAGTTCCTGTCTGGTTCCAGTAGCCAGTCCTGCTTCAGCTCCTGTCTGGTTCCAGTAGCCAGTCCTGCTTCAGTTCCTGCCTGGTTCCAGTAGCCAGTCCTGCTTCAGCTCCTGTCTGGTTCCAGTAGCCAGTCCTGCTTCAGTTCCTGTCTGGTTCCAGTAGCCAGTCCTGCTTCAGCTCCTGTCTGGTTCCAGTAGCCAATCCTGCTTCAGCTCCTGTCTGGTTCCAGTAGCCAGTCCTGCTTCAGCTCCTGTCTGGTTCCAGTTGCCAGTCCTGCTTCAGTTCCTGTCTGGTTCCAGTAGCCAGTCCTGCTTCAGCTCCCGTCTGGTTCCAGTAGCCAGTCCTGCTTCAGCTCCCGTCTGGTTCCAGTAGCCAGTCCTGCTTCAGCTCCCGTCTGGTTCCAGTAGCCAGTCCTGCTTCAGTTCCTGTCTGGTTCCAGTAGCCAGTCCTGCTTCAGCTCCTGTCTGGTTCCAGTTGCCAGTCCTGCTTCAGTTCCTGTCTGGTTCCAGTAGCCAGTCCTGCTTCAGCTCCTGTCTGGTTCCAGTAGCCAGTCCTGCTTCAGTTCCTGCCTGGTTCCAGTAGCCAGTCCTGCTTCAGCTCCTGTCTGGTTCCAGTAGCCAGTCCTGCTTCAGTTCCTGTCTGGTTCCAGTAGCCAGTCCTGCTTCAGCTCCTGTCTGGTTCCAGTAGCCAGTCCTGCTTCAGCTCCTGTCTGGTTCCAGTTGCCAGTCCTGCTTCAGTTCCTGTCTGGTTCCAGTAGCCAGTCCTGCTTCAGCTCCTGTCTGGTTCCAGTAGCCAGTCCTGCTTCAGTTCCTGCCTGGTTCCAGTAGCCAGTCCTGCTTCAGCTCCTGTCTGGTTCCAGTAGCCAGTCCTGCTTCAGTTCCTGTCTGGTTCCAGTAGCCAGTCCTGCTTCAGCTCCTGTCTGGTTCCAGTAGCCAATCCTGCTTCAGCTCCTGTCTGGTTCCAGTAGCCAGTCCTGCTTCAGCTCCTGTCTGGTTCCAGTTGCCAGTCCTGCTTCAGTTCCTGTCTGGTTCCAGTAGCCAGTCCTGCTTCAGCTCCCGTCTGGTTCCAGTAGCCAGTCCTGCTTCAGCTCCCGTCTGGTTCCAGTAGCCAGTCCTGCTTCAGCTCCCGTCTGGTTCCAGTAGCCAGTCCTGCTTCAGTTCCTGTCTGGTTCCAGTAGCCAGTCCTGCTTCAGCTCCTGTCTGGTTCCAGTTGCCAGTCCTGCTTCAGTTCCTGTCTGGTTCCAGTAGCCAGTCCTGCTTCAGCTCCTGTCTGGTTCCAGTAGCCAGTCCTGCTTCAGTTCCTGCCTGGTTCCAGTAGCCAGTCCTGCTTCAGCTCCTGTCTGGTTCCAGTAGCCAGTCCTGCTTCAGTTCCTGTCTGGTTCCAGTAGCCAGTCCTGCTTCAGCTCCTGTCTGGTTCCAGTAGCCAATCCTGCTTCAGCTCCTGTCTGGTTCCAGTAGCCAGTCCTGCTTCAGCTCCTGTCTGGTTCCAGTTGCCAGTCCTGCTTCAGTTCCTGTCTGGTTCCAGTAGCCAGTCCTGCTTCAGCTCCTGTCTGGTTCCAGTAGCCAGTCCTGCTTCAGTTCCTGCCTGGTTCCAGTAGCCAGTCCTGCTACAGCTCCCGTCTGGTTCCAGTAGCCAGTCCTGCTTCAGCTCCCGTCTGGTTCCAGTAGCCAGTCCTGCTTCAGTTCCTGTCTGGTTCCAGTAGCCAGTCCTGCTTCAGCTCCTGTCTGGTTCCAGTTGCCAGTCCTGCTTCAGTTCCTGTCTGGTTCCAGTAGCCAGTCCTGCTTCAGCTCCTGTCTGGTTCCAGTAGCCAGTCCTGCTTCAGTTCCTGTCTGGTTCCAGTAGCCAGTCCTGCTTCAGCTCCTGTCTGGTTCCAGTAGCCAGTCCTGCTTCAGTTCCTGCCTGGTTCCAGTAGCCAGTCCTGCTTCATTTCCTGTCTGGTTCCAGTAGCCAGTCCTGCTTCAGCTCCTGTCTGGTTCCAGTTGCCAGTCCTGCTTCAGTTCCTGTCTGGTTCCAGTAGCCAAACCTGCTTCAGCTCCTGCCTGGTTCCAGTAGCCAATCCTGCTTCAGCTCCTGTCTGGTTCCAGTTGCCAGTCCTGCTTCAGTTCCTGTCTGGTTCCAGTAGCCAGTCCTGCTTCAGCTCCTGTCTGGTTCCAGTAGCCAATCCTGCTTCAGCTCCTGTCTGGTTCCAGTAGCCAGTCCTGCTTCAGCTCCTGTCTGGTTCCAGTAGCCAGTCCTGCTTCAGCTCCTGTCTGGTTCCAGTAGCCAGTCCTGCTTCAGTTCCTGCCTGGTTCCAGTAGCCAGTCCTGCTTCAGCTCCTGTCTGGTTCCAGTAGCCAGTCCTGCTTCAGTTCCTGTCTGGTTCCAGTAGCCAATCCTGCTTCAGCTCCTGTCTGGTTCCAGTAGCCAGTCCTGCTTCAGTTCCTGTCTGGTTCCAGTAGCCAGTCCTGCTTCAGCTCCTGTCTGGTTCCAGTTGCCAGTCCTGCTTCAGTTCCTGTCTGGTTCCAGTAGCCAGTCCTGCTTCAGCTCCTGTCTGGTTCCAGTAGCCAATCCTGCTTCAGCTCCTGTCTGGTTCCAGTAGCCAGTCCTGCTTCAGCTCCTGTCTGGTTCCAGTAGCCAGTTCTGCTCTAGTTCCTGCTTGCTTCAGTTCCTGCCTGTCACCAGAGCCCTGCCTGCCTGCTTCAGCTCCAGCTTCAGTGATCGCCTAAGTCCCAGCGGCTGGACTCCTACGGGCTCCTTCCGGGGGAGTACGGCTTCCTGGGTGAACCTCACCTTCTGCTCCTGCCTGGTATCCGCCTCCCGACCTGTCACACTCCAGAGACTATACTACACCTCTCCCCAGTCTCTCACAGGTCGGCCAAAGGGTCCACTAAACACTTCACTCACAACACCTAAACTACTATATTTATTGGAGACGTTACCTCTTTTTTTTTAAGAAAAAGGATATCTGTTTTCTTCAGAAAATATGTTCCCAATTCTTTTGGGGTTTTAAGCTGGCACGGCTTCGTTTTTCTGTTTTGTCTACCCATACAGCAGATGGGGGTTTTGGTTTTGCACATATTAGATTTTATAATTTGGCATGCCTTTTGCAGATCTTCAGGGAATGGTTGAAATTTCAAGTTACCAAGATAATCTTATGGTTTTACTGGAACAGGAATTTGCGAAACCCTAGAGCTTTAATGTACCTGTTGCATGCACCATCTAGAGTGTTGCCCCTTTCTCTTTGCAACTCTTTGCTGATTAGCTCTATACGGCAATGTTGGTGTGCTCTTCGACAGCACGTGAGATTATTGTGGCAAGTTTCTCTGTTTTTTTCATTGTGGGGGAATCCACAATTTTTGCCCGGATGGAGCTCTGAAAATCCCTCCAGGCTCTACCATCAGGGCATGGCCAATTTATTGCCTTTTGTTAATCTACAGGATTGGTCAATTAATTTATTGCCTTTTGTTAATCTACAGGATGGGTCCGTGCGATCTTTTACTTTTTGTTGCCAATCTCTCGCCTTTGCTAATGCTGATTATTTGATGTATATGCAAATCATCCGTTACATTAAGGCACTGCGCGTGGCTGATTTAAGATCTCTCACAAATGGCCCTTCTCAACGACTTGTGCATCTCAGTACCGGAGCCAGGGTTGTCATATCAATGTATTATAAGTTTTTGCATTTGTCTTGCCAGTCATAAAATATCCATGTAAATGTGTACTGAGACTGCATGGAACAACATTTATTTTCTTTGAAGCTAATCAATTACAAGAGTGTTTGAGTGCAAGAAGACAGGTCTCCATTAATGAAAACGAGAATAGAGGTGATGAGATTAGTGGTAGGGACTTTTCATAGATAATCTATGTAGTAAGTATTATAGTTTTCTTTAAATTGATCCTCATTTGCAAATTAAACATCTCCTGCATATTGCCTCTTTGATGTGTAGTCTTAGACATGTACAAGTAATAATGATAAAGGTTTTTTTTTAATTATAATTCTTATGGATAGTATATTAACATGTCTAATTCTATGTTATTTCATTTGCAAAGTTTTGTGTCTTTGTGAAAATTATTGAAAAAAGCAATAAAGAATAAATAAAAAATTAAAAAATTAAAAAATAGCCTGTCCACAGTTGCTTTTGAAAAGAATACTGGCAGGCTGAGATCACAGCAGGAGTATAAACCACTGGTCCCGAGTCCATCTGTCTACACTAAGGAAAACAAAATTATCAGGTAAGTAATAATTTCCCCATTGTAATCTAAAAGGATAAAATAAGCCAAAACAACAAGTGAGTAAGCAAACAAGACTACAAACAGGGATCCTGAGCGTGGAAGTGAAAGTTAGATTCTGCAGGCCAGCTAGATTTACTTAATGGACAGTTGAGGAAAAGGTTGGGACTTTAGTAGGTGTTTCTCATTTCTTTCAACAGCCCGCACCCAGGGATGTGGCTATTTTATAACATACGTGTGTATATAAGCACATGTTATAAAACAGCCTGGCCGTGTGCACATGTGCGCTGAACTTTAAGTGGGCGCATGCCTGTGTGGGCAAATCCTGCCTGTACCATGCAAATGGGGGGATTTTAAAAGAGATACATGCCGACGCATTTGCCAGTTTTACCAGTTTGTTCCCAGTTCACCCATTTAACAGATAAGTCCTCCAACCCCCCCTGGCTAGATAGCCTGTACATCCCCCAGGTACCCCAGAACCTTTAAACCACTCTGAAATGGTTCATTATTATTATTATTATTATTTTACTTACATGCCATCCATAGCAGAAGTAAAGTTACATGCCAGGGGGCCTCGGCACACACTGGATTGCATAAGTATTTCCGTGCAAATTTCTGATTAAAATCCCGAAACATCCATGTACCTGCCCCTTTTTGAGAATTCGGAGAATTGCATGCAGCGGCATTTATGCATGTATCTGAGTGGCTTTTAAAATCCGCTCAGCGTACGTGAGCCCAACATATCCACGCATCCCCTAATTTTGGCACGCATTGGCTTTTAAAATTCACCTTTAAGAGTTTACATCAGGGAGGGACATTTAAAAACACCATCTTGAAAGCCCAAACTAGATGTATTCCAAGCATTATAAAAGGTGGAAGGAAGGCCAAACAACTGCCGGCAGGGTTAAAAGGTGAGATGGGTACTTCCGGTTATGTAATTTAGCTGAGAGGTCGCAGATTTAGGAAGCTCCATGAGGGCCTACTCTTATTTTGCTTCATCAGTCTCCTTTTTTAATCTGCTTGGCACAAGATTGATCCTAATGTAGGTACTCTTAAAGAAGAAGTGAGATCTCAAATGTTGGATGTTCAACGTTCTTTAAATCAATTAATCCATCAAAGGATGATTCGGAATCAGTATTGTTTTTGTAGTAAACTGTTTAGATATAGTAATAAGCCTGGTAAACTATTAGTGCAGTTGGTGCATGGAACCAAGCCAAAGCAATTTATTTATGGCTTTTAAGATTCAAGAGGGAATATAGTAACTAATATCACCCAGCTGACAGATGTCTTGATGGAATTTTATATTAATTAGTATTCAGGTAGACCTATGGCTGCGGAGGCCCATTCTAATTATTTTGATGATCTTTCCTTGCCATCAGTCTTGGATACACAATTGCAATTTTTAAATGCTCCACTTACTTCTTTTGAAATTGAAAATACCATCAGGACTTTAAAGTTAGCAAAAGCACCAGGACTTGATGGTCTAGGAGCAGAATTTTATATATTATTATCTCCCCTTGTTTCAAGACCATTATTAGATATGTGTTCTTTTTGTCTGGAGAAGGGTGACTTTTTTTCTGGAGTTAATTACACTTTGATAATTGTTTTTTTTTAAACCTGGCAAAGATCCCATTTATACTGGATTATATAGACCTATTTCTCTAATCAATGTGGATATCAAAATTTTGGCATCTATTTTGGCAAAAAGGTTAGGAGTGATTTTACCTTATTTAGTTGTGAATGATCAAACTGGATTTGTCAAAGGAGTGTGTAACATTTGTAAGTTACTGGAAGCTCTTTATGGTAGGTCCCCAGATAATCAAACGGGATTGATAGTAAGCCTAGACGCTAAGAAGATTTTTGATAAAGTGCAATGGAATTATATGTTTTGGGTACTAGAAAACTTTGGAATAAAGGACTCTTTTTTACATTGGATAAGACTTTTGTATGCTTCGCCCCAAGCTAGGCTGCAAGTCAATTGGATGATATCTCAATCTTTTTTTCTATTGTTATATTTATTAACAGTGGAACTGTTTGCACAAAAATTAAGGTTTACTTTTGGGTTCTTCAGAATTTCGTATCTGCTTATTTGCAGATGATATACTCTTATTTTTGAGTAACTCTCGGGAGTCACTGACCTATGTTTTAGACTTATTCAACTTATTTGAAAGGTTTGTAGGTTTAATGATCAATTTTGCTAAGTTTGAAGCTATGGCTATTGAAGATAACATTCGGCATACTTGGCAAGGGGATTTCCCACTGAGCTGGGCACCAAATCAAATTAAATATTTTGGGATTAGAGTATCTTGGGACAATTTTTTACTCTATCACCTTAATATTAAATCACTGATTGTTGAAATTCAATTGAAATTACAGGCTTGGATTGATTTACAATCTCATTACTTGATAGATATGCTTTGTATAAAATGATGGTATTTTCAAAATTGTTATATAGAATGCACGTGGTAGTTTGTTGGATATCTAATAGAGATTTGTGTTGCGGTCCAGTCTGTGAAGCTCACGTCATAGTCCTTACCTCGAGGGTTCCTGCCGGCTGAGAACGAAGCAGAGTCAGGATCTGGGCGTCCCCGCGGGGGAGACGCCATTGCTGGCCTGCCTCTAGGTGCGCGCGTGCGGACGCCCCGCGCTTATCTAGACATTTTCCCGCCTGAGGGTAGTTCCGCCCTCAGTCTGACGTCAGACGCCGCGGCCTACTTAGGGCCACCGCGGACACCCGATCAGTGCCTTGCAACAGGGTTCCTTCGGTCCCCCGTTGCCTCGAGCTCCGGAGTCTGCCAGCATCCTGGCTACTCCGTTCCTGCCTGCCTGCCGGTTCCTGCCTACCTTCAGTCCGTGCCGGTTCCTGCCTGCCTACAGTCTGTGCCAGTTCCTGCCTGTCTACAGCCCAAGCCGGGGTCCTGCCAGCCAGCCCAAGCTGGGTTCCTGCCAGCTAGCCCAAGCCGGGTGCCTGCCTGCCAGCCCAAGCCGGGTTCCTGCCTGCCTACAGCCCAAGCCTGGTTCCTGCCTGCCTACAGCCCTAGCCGGGTTCCCACTTGCCTACAGCCCAAACTGGGCCCCTGCCTGTCCTCAGCCCAAGCCGGGCTCCAGCCTGTCTACAACCCTTGCCGGGTTCCCGCCTGCCTCAGCCAAGCCTGATACTCACCTGCTTCCTTTCCATCGACCGCCTCGCCTAAGTCCCAGCGGTCGGGCCCCTACGGGCTCCTCCCGGGGAGCTCCGACCTCCAGGGTGAATCTCCTAAGTCCCAGCGGCTGGACTCCCAAGGGCTCCTCCCGGGGGAGTACCAGCTTCCAGGGTGAAGCCGTTTCTACCTGCCTGCCAGGATTCTGCCTCACGGCCTGTTCAGTTGCGAACAGTGAAGTCCTTCCCAAGTCTTCTGTAGGCCGGCCCAAGGGTCCACTAGCCCCGTATTCACAACAATTTGGCTCAATTGAAGCCTATCTTGATACAATTTCTGTGGCATGCAAAGAGGGCATGGTGAGTTATGCTAAATTAATGCGCCCTAAACATCTTGGAGGACTTAATCTCCCAGATATAAGGTTTTACAATATAGCAAATCAACTTTGCTTTTTACAGGAGTGGATTTCTCTTAAATTTACTTTTTGTACCCCTCATTTAGTGGCTGCTAAGGTGGCTCCTTCATTGCTTTTGGCTTAGCTTCATGTAACGGATCATGCACTGCCGAAGATATTATGAAATTGTTGTCTGTTTAAACCAGTTCAATTGGCATGGAGATATTTAGCAAGACATTATTGGAAGGAACCTGCAGGAATATCAGGGTTGATTACCTTAGTTGGGAATTCCCAGTTTCCTCCAGGTATTTCTGGAAGAATGTTCAAAGAATGGCCTACAGACGGAATAAAAAATATTTCTTCTCTATATTGTCTGAGACACCAATGTCTTTATTCTTTTAATTGTCTGCTTCACACTCAATTTCATGTTTTCCTACAGGCTAGACACTGTGTGCAACAGTTACAAAGAGAATTTTCAGGAATAAGTTATCCTGATGATATAAATTGTGTTTGATAAAACAGTCTCCTGATAATATTATCTGACCTCTCTTGGTGGTCACAAGCCACGAGTTTGCAGTATCCAATAAGAATGTTATGTTATGTTTTCAACATTGCACAAAAATTTCTAAGGATACTAAATATCAAGAATATCAAGAATAATTCTTCAAATTACTACATCATAGCTATATTAATAATATTAAAGCATATGGATTGGTATGTCTCAAAAAGATCTTTGTCCTAGATGTAAGACTGAGAAAGGCTCGATAATTCATAAATTCTTGTTATGTTTTTTGGGAAGAAATGTTTTCTAGGATTTATAACTTTTCCACTTAACCTGGCTCTGCCACTGCAACGCGTGGCCGGGTACAGCTAGTAATTTAATAAACAATAAATTTAAAAAAAAAGAAACTATTTTAAAGAACAAAATCAGAGAACATACAGAAAGACATGGTTAATAGGACAAAGCCAGCATGACATTTTATTGAAGGGGTTAATAAATATGTAGATAATAGTGAGCCAGTGAATATAGTGTATCTCAATTTTCAGAAGGCATTTGACAAAGTCCCCCATGAGAGACTCCTGAGAAAAATAAAAAGTCATGAGATAGAAGGCAATGTATTATGGATTACAAACTGATAAAAGAAAGGAAACAGAGAGTAGGACTGAATGGTAGGTTTTCTCAGTGGTGAAAAGGAAACAGTGGAGTGTCTCAAGGATCTGTACTGGGACCAGTACTTTATAATATATTTATAAATGGCCTGGAAAAAGTGAGGTGATGAAATTTCCAGATAACACAAATTTACTCTGAGTTGTTAAATCACATGCAGATTGTGTGAAAATGAAAGAGGACCTTGCAAGACTTGGAGACTGGGTAACCAAAAGGTAAATAAAATTTAATGTGGACACGTACAAATTGATGCATATGGGGAAAAGTAACCCACACTGCTGTTAAATGTTGTTAGGTTTATATTAGGAGTTACAAACTAGGAAAAGGATACGGGTATCATCATAGACAATACTTTGAAATCCTCAGCTTAGTGTGCGGCGGAAGTCAAAAAAGCAAGCAGGATGTTAGGTATTATTAGGAAAAAAATTAAGAATAAAAGGGAGAATGTCATAGCATCTCTTTATTTCTCCATGGTGAGACCACATCTAGAGTACTATGTGCAATTCTGATCACTGTACCACAGGAAAAGATATAGTTGAACTGGAATTAGTAAGGAGAAGGGTGACCAAAATGATAAAATGGATGGAACAGTTTCCCTTTGAGGAAAAGCTAAAGAAGTTAGGGCTGTTCAGCTTTGAGAAGAGAATGACTGAATGAAATAGAATAGGTAAAAGCAAATCAGTTATTTACTCTTTCAAGTAAATAACCATGAAGTTAGTACATAGCATATTTAAAACATATTGGAGAAAATTCTTTTTCATTCAACATACAATTAAGCTCTGGAATTCATTGTCAGAGGATGTGATAAAGGCAGTTAGAGTAGCTGGATTTAAAAAAAATTTGGAGAAGTTCCTGGAGAAGTCCATAAACTGTTATTAACCAGATAGATATGGGGAAAGCCACTACTTATCCCTAGGCGTTAGCAGCATGAGATCTATCTAGTGTTTGGGATCCTGCCAGGTACTTGTGAGCTAGAGTAGCCACTGTTGGAAACAGAATATTGGGTTTGATGGAACCTTGGTTTGACCCAGTATGGCAATTCTTATGTTCTTATTATAGAGTCTATGGCCCAGAGACAACCATGTATCCCAATTTTCAGGATACTCTCGGGAAAAGGGATTACAATTAGAATACAGGCAGTAAATGTTCAATTAAAGGTGAGGGTTCTAGACTTCGGGAAAACTAACTTTGTTAAAATGGGAGAGTACCTCAAGGAGTCGTTAGCTAGTTGGGAAAATCTAAGGGAAGTAGAAGAGCAGTGGGCAAAACTAAAAGGCAGTATTGTAAGGGCAACTAACATTTTGGTTAGGAAAGTAAATAAAGGTGACAGGAAAGAGGCTACTATGGTTTTCTAAATAAAGTAGCTGGACACGTAAGGAAAAAAGTCTAGCATTCATAAAATTCAAGATATGGCAGAAAGAGGAAGACAGGCAGCAATATCTGGAAAAGTTAAGAGAAGCTAGGAAAATAGTCAGGAGAGCAAAGATGCAAATGAAAGGAAAAAGTAATAAATATGGTAAAACTGGGAGCAAGACTTTTTTTTTAGATTCTTAGTGATAAGAGGAAGTGCAAAGGTGGCATTGTGAAACTTAGAGGTGTGTAGTTGCTTAAAAAATATTTCTGTTCAGTGTTCACTGAAGAAGGGCCAGGAAGAGGACCACAGAAAATGGACATGTAATCCCCTACAAGTCACTAGATTGTGGACTATGTGTTGTAAAGGAGAATTTTCCAGCAAAGGGAGATGCTGGGGATGTGCTTAAATTGATGGGTGAAAGAGAGTTCCTTCTCCCAAAGGGGATGGGTGGGTGTTGTAGTGGGATATAGAGGTGCTTTCACAAGCACAGCCAGTTTAACCTTTACAGGTAGACCTGTCCACAGCCCATACCCAGAGACTGAGTGTGTCCCCCCCCGGGGAAGTAAATCCAATAATCCCGAGAGAGGAGAAAGTGATGTCATCCATGTAGATGGACATTTGAGGACTGTGCTCCCAAAGCCAGTTTCATTAATCCTCCTTAATCACTGCAATCTAGGGATGTGAATCGTTTTTTAACGATTTAAATTATTGTCCGATAATTTTAAAATCGTCATTAATCGGTAAGGGACTTGATACAATAGGAATTCCCTCGATTTATCGTAAAAAATCGTTAAATCGAGTACGGGAATTATTTGGGGGGAGGGCGGGAAAACCGGCACACCAAAACAACCCCTAAACCCACCCCTTTAAAACCAATCCTTTACCCTCCCCCACCCTCCCGAACCCCCCCAAAATGTTAAATTACCTGGTGGTCCAGTGGGGGGGGGGGGGGTGTCCCGGCTCGATCTCCCACTCTCGGGCCATTGGCGCCATTTTGGCTACCACTGATAAAAATGGCGCCGATGGCCCGAAAACAAATACTCACCCGACCCTTTACAAATTACCCCTTTGCTTCTCCCACCCTCCCGACCCCCCCAAATGTCACAGGGAGCGACGGTCGCTCCCTGTGACATAGTGAGGGCAAAGGCGATCGGCGCCATTTTAAAACCAGTCCAGCACCGGCACCGGCACCGAGGGTATGATTGAAGGGATGGCTCCCGGACCCCCCGCTAGACCACCAGGTACATGTAAAAGGTTTTTGGGGGGGTCAGGAGGGTGGGAGAAGCAAAGGGGTAATTTGTAAAGGGTCGGGGTGGGGGGTTTTTTATCGGGCCATCGGCGCCATTTTTATCAGTGGTAGCCAAAATGGCGTCGATGGCCCGAGAGCGGGAGATCGCGCTGGGCCCCCCCCCCCCCCCACTGGACCACCAGGTAATTTAACATTTTGGGGGGGTTCAGGAGGGTGGGAGAGCAAAGGGGTCATTTGTAAAGGGTCGGGGTGGGGTTTTTTTTATCTGCTCAGGCCTCACTAAAAAATTAACGATGTGAATTGGAATCAGAACCGATTCCAATTCACATCTCTAACGATCCGATTTTTTTCTCCCTCCATCCGAACCTGATCGTTAAAACGATCGGGCACACGATTCACAACTCTACTGCTATCCGATAAACCACCTGAGCAGAAAAGGTATGATTGAGATGGAGAGTCGCGCATTATGTCAGTACGAAAGAAGATGTGCAATTTAAAGCAATTCTCTTATGCGGCAGCTTTAAAGAGTTCAGAAGAAGGCCTAGAGGGTGAGGAGGGCTCAGAAAATGGTGCGGCAACGGATGGCCACGATGGTGACGCAGATCAGCTAGGTGCTGCAATAAGTCCCGGGGGAGAGTCTTTTACCCGGGCAGACTTTGAAAAGTAGTTTACAGAGCTTTGGCAGGATATGAACTTGCTTAAGGCCGAAATATTGAGTATGGTTAGAGATGTGCACAGAGAGTGCGCCAATTTGGGCGTGAGAGTGAATGAGACTGAGAATCCTTGAAAAAAGAGCCGCAAGATGATGATAATATTACAAGAGGACAACACGGCTCTAAAAGAATGCATTGAAGACCTAGAAAACAGATCTAGAAGAGGCAATCTTCACATTAGAAAGGTTCCTGAGGGCCCAGAGTTTCAAGATTACTTGAGAGTGGCAGCAAGTATATGTACGGAAATCCTAGATATGGAGGTGGGCTATTCCCATTTGGAGGACAGTTTTTATTATCAATGGAGTTTCTTTGCGAGTTTAAACTGTGGAGGAAGCAGCTAAGATTTTGCAAGCAGCAGGCCTACATAAGCAACAGGGCCCCAGCTCCGGTTCCAGAGCGAGGTTCCCGATGGGAGGTTGAGAAAGAGTAGTGCGATGGCAGCATGTGCAGTCTGGTGGCAGACGTCTTCGCAGGCAATCGGGAGGTTCATCATCCTCAAGGGAGCCATTTGCAGACACATGAGAAGGAATGGTAGCCGAAGTCTGGAAGAGGAATGATGGCCGGCTCTGTGTCCTAACAATTTGAGACTGAATTAGAGTGTGGATTTATAAGGGGGAAGGACAGAAAGGGGATTTTCTTTGGCTTTACTGGGTTGCAGAGTATGAGAATGTGAGGATACTGAGAAGAAATAAGGGAGGTTTTCTGTTGGAGCCTTTTGTTTATGAGTAGGTGTAGGGAGCAAAGAGGGGGGGGGGGGCCTGGAGAAAGCATGGGTGATGTTATTCCTCAAGATGTTTGGATGGATGGTAAGGTGGGGATGGGAGGGATGGGAATAGGAGTCTGAACTATGGAGGTATGGGAGCTATAAGATGTATTTATGATAAATTTAGAATGGGGATTAAGGTAGTGGCTGTTTGTGTAAAAGGAGGGGTTCATTGTCTGGTTCTCAGAATTCATTTTTGAGTTATTGTATATATAATATGCTACTGTCAGACTGGATGGGGATGGGGAAACTAGTCTCTTTGAATGTAAAGGGTTTAAATACTTATGTCAAGCGGCAGTTGAAGATTAAGGATGCTGTTCGTATGCAAGTTGATATCTGTTTTTGTCAAGAGACACATTTGAGAAGGCCTGAGAGGCTGTTGGCCTCTCAGGCCTTTCCTCTTCAATTCTTTGCATCAGTTTCGGTAACAAGTAAACATAGTAACATCGGAATTCTTTTTTCAAAAAATTTGGTGGTAAATGTGCAAGTCATATTGTGGGATGTAAAGGGCCAGTATATTGTAATTAAAACAAGATTAAATAAGGAGATGTTCATCCTAGTAAATGTGTATGCTCCTTCTTTCTGAGGTTATCGAAAATACTGCATTACTGGGCTGAGGGACATATTATTCTTGGGGGGGTATTTGAATATGACCAGATAGCCTTATTTGGATAATTCAGGGGGGGGGGGGGGAGGGGGGGAGGAACTGTGCCTATAACTCACATAGGAAATGCCTTGAAGCATTAATGGTGGATTGGGGACTAATTGAAATATGGAGGCTGTTGAATCCCACAGAACGTAATTATACTATCTCTGGCAGCCAGGATGGTCCACTTCCCCTTCTATTTCCCCCACTTGCCACTCACCTTCTTATTACCCCGACATCCCATGGTTCCCTTTCCACTTTTAATAAACAAGGGACTCATGTGCTGGGTAACAAAAGGCCGCAGCAGTATCACCGCGCTGCCCATAATCAACCATCCGCCGCATTCAAGCAAGACGGCTTGGTGCAACCGGACCCCCTGCTGAATCGAGCAAGGGAGACCACACCTCTGGATGCCTTCACACCCCGCAGACCTGTTGGCAATCGTCCTGAACCGGACTTAATTCATAGTTTCCTAGTTGGCACTTCCGACATCACATTGTCGTGTCTCCCAGGCTCGGGTATCCCGCCACCGGCATGAAGTAGTCGCTGACTTGCCTCATGCCCCCCCAAACCAAAACTGCAGCTATGAAGGTTAGATGCCCAGGCACACCTCCAACTATTCCTGAAAAGAGTTGTTAAATAAATTCTGCCCTATATCAGACAGGTGAACTAAATCATCTCGATACAGCCCTTCACATTGCATATCCACCCACTTGTGCTGTATCTGATGGCCACCTAAACTCTGTACGCAAGCACCTATCTGCCAATTCAGCTTCTGGTGCCCTCTGTTCCATAGCTTTGAATCACTCCATTTTCTCCGCGGTATGATATCAGACCATACCAAGCAAGTGTGCCTAAATAGCACAGCTAACAACTTGAGGTCTTCCCTAATGGCCTTCAACAGATGCCTGCTGGGTAACCTGACCAGGTCGTTGCCGCCCAAGTGAATAACAATGACCTGCGGCTGAGCGAGAGCTGTTGTACGATTCCGCATCAATGGCATCAATTGTTCCCATATCATACCTCAAAGTCCAATCCATTCTATGTATTCCTCGTCTGGTGCCAGTCCAAGGTGGGTCCTGTAAGGCCTCTCCCTCGCCCGCTTGGCCGTCCAATCAACGAAGGAGTACCCGATGATCCAGACGCTGCTTCACCCATTGGGCTCCCCTGCAACGTAAATAACGATATTGTTACTTTCCTTCGCCCTTGGTTCTAACGTATAGGTTAATGGCCACTGACTTCCATCTCCCTATCCTCTGTATTGTCTTGAGGCTTAAACCCGCCCTTGCTGCGCTGGTAGCTGCACTGATCTGGAAGGAGTGAATACTGAACTATGCCGGCTTTAAACTAAAATGGGTCAAAACCTTCTTGAGCACCGCCGTGAACTGGAACATAGTGAGTGGCGCCCCATTGGTGAGTATCAGCGGATGATTCCCATCCACCGCTCTGTGCACCAGATAGTGTTCGAGATTGCTTAGGGGACAAGAGACCTGAGACTAGACCCTCCATAGGCATAGCACGACTCCCCTGCCCTCCTGGTCAGTTTTTGAGCGATGTATGACAACCATCACCGCCCCGTTCCTAATACAAATGTTTCCCATTAGTAGGCCATTGCACCCGGTGTCCGCTTTAAAGGATGCTACCAATTGGCTAACCCTAAATGCCCCAAAGAAAGCCAGGAAGAAGGTGACTCTAAAGAGGTGAATATCGAAAGCCAAACTGTGGGTAAGGTATACCATAACTGCACAAGTAACTAGTGCGTGATAGGTTTTCTGATGTCCTTCACTTGACCTGCCATCCAACTCCACCCGGCCAGCATTTGCCTTACCAGGAAGGCTCTAGTTGTGTCACTCCACCCCTGCGCCTTGGCGAAAAAAGCGAAGCTGGTGAGGTGACTAGCTACCATAGCTCTGGAGACCCCTGTTTTCCTGGCTTTTGCAATGTATTGCACTATCATACTGGAGGGGCCCGGGCCCGACTCCCAACCCAAGCCCTTTAAAAATGCCTGCACGCGCTCATATCTTTGGGACTAGGAGGCCCAAGTGGCAGGAGCTACAACACTGTGTAGCAATTCCCTGGTTGTCACATCCTTAACACTAATAAGACGGAAATCCTCCTCATCTCTCAAGATGCCAATCATGTTACTGCTAACAATCTGCTTTCCACAATGCAACCCCCTCTATCTACACAAGTAAGAAACCTCGGAATCATCATGGATAATCAGCTAAACCTAAAAAAATGTATCCACAACACCACGAAGGGCTGCTTCTTTAAACTACAAGTCCTAAAACGGATGAGACCGCTCCTCCACTTCCAAGATTACCGCACAGTTCTCCAAGCAATCATCTTCTCAAAAATTGACTACTGCAACGCGCTTCTGATCGGGCTCCCAGCAAATTCCATCAAACCCTTACAGATGTTGCAGAACGCCACAGCAAGGATTCTGACTAAGACCAATAAAAGAGACCATATCGCACCCATCCTACGGAACTTGCATTGGCTCCCAATCAAGTTCAGAATTATGTACAAAGTCCTTATGGTTCTACACAAAGCCATCCACGATACTGCTCCACTGGACCTTAATATCCCACTTCGGCCGCACTTACCCTCCAGACCAGTAAGATCTGCCTACAGAGACACTCTCGTCGCTCCCCCCGCAAAAAGCACATTAAGGAAACGAGCTCTCTCCACAACTGGCCCGCAGCAATGGAATGCTCTCCCACCAGATCTTCGGTGCGAACAATGCCCGATTACCTTCAAAAAAAGACTCAAGACATGGCTATTTGAGCAAGCTTTCCCTTAATTTCACTCGTGCCTTCCACATCCACTCTTCAGAAGATTAGTTCCGTATACAGGTCCCCTGTGTACATGACACTTTCATTTCTCAGGTCTCCCTAGACATAAGACTCTTTTCAGCTTTAGGTACCCTTTAGGTACAGTCAATTTGTTCAGTTCTTTATCCTCCGGCTCTCCGGAAGAGCCCATTCTTCTATCACCCGGTTGATCCCAGTTTAATGTATCCCTTGTTGTGATGTAATGCATTCTTACATGCCAGTTCACGTTCTAATGTAAACCGAAGTGATGTGTAATTTTTTTACATGAATATCGGTATATAAAAATGCTAAATAAATAAATAAATAGATAAATAAATAAATCCCAATGGTCCATAGGTGCTTTGGGAATCTCGTGGTCTCCTTGTCTGCGGTTGGAACATGCATATGAAATGAATCCCATTTAGTGTGCGACAAGACATCGGTCACGCCCTTCCCATGGGGATGACTCGGCACGCAAAACTGAGACTGCCGATGAGTGACTGTATGCTTGCTAAAGTCAACTTCTTTGCTCCTGACGCATTCTTAACCAATTGTCTCAGCTTGGCTAGCTTGTCAGCAGGTAGCCTGGATACCATCCTCTGAAAATCCAACTCAAAACCCAAGAAGGACAGAGACATAGCGGGGCCCTCTGTTTTGTCCCTGCCTATAGGAACTCTAAACTTTGCAGCCATCTCCTGAAACTCGCCTAGCAATGCTGCACAAGTGTTGGACCCCTCTGGGCCAACGAACATGAAGTTGTCCAAGTAATGAACGATGTTCGGGATGCCAGCCTGCTGTTCGAGGACCCAATGCAGGAAGGAGCTAAACAATTCAAAAGATGCGCATGACACAGTACACCCCATCGGCATACATTTGTCGTAGAAGTACTGCCCTTTAAAGCAGAAACCAAGTAGAGGGAAACTGTCCGGGTGTATGGGTAATAAGCTAAATGCTGATTCTCTATTGGTTTTGGCCATTAATGCACCTTTTCCGTATGCCCTCAACAAGATGAGGGCATTGTCAAAAGTTGCGTATTGCATGGAACATTTGTCCCATGGCAAATGGTTGTTAACAGACCTCCCTGGCGGGTAAGAAAGGTTCTGTATTAATCTAAATTTCTCTGGCTGATTTTTTGGAACCACAATCAAGGAAGAACAAATCATCTCCATGAACGGTGGGTCCATGAAGGGGCCAGCCATCCTACCCAGGGCTATCTCGTCGTAGATCTTTTGCTCGACTATCCCCTTGTGCTGCGCCGTAGAGTGTGCATTGCTTGCCGAGACCTTAGGAAGCCTTCCCCAGAAAGGAATTTTAAACCCCCAGCGAAATCCCTGCCATATCCTTACTGCTGAGGTATACATTGAGCCAAGTTTGACTGGGGTTGCTGCCCTCCCATGCAAACCACACTCATCTGGACTTGGTTGAATTCCCGGCACTGAGCCTCTTGCCACATCAAACTACTGAATGGGACCCCGTGCAGACTGAACAGGCATGTTTGTACTTGCAGTCCTGAAAACTGCAAGTAGACTTGTTAAAATGCCAGCATACCTTGCTACTGCCAGTTGCCGATAGGGGGGGACATTCTGATTATTGTACTCCGCTCCCCTGGTGCCTAAGCCATAATCCCACATCCTAGGTGCCCCATGTCATGAACCTATTTTCTTCCAAGTTATCCCTAAAATGCTCATCATAGTTCAACCATGCCCATCCCTCATATTCCCTCTAGGCCTCGAGTATTGTGTCTGTGTAACTGAGCATAGGTCCATATTGACTCGGATCATTCTGCCCCACCACACTAGTCATTCTTAGGAAAGCCCTTGTCCAATTAACGATGTTCCTGGGATCCCTTTCGGAGGATCCGCCTGCAGCGTTTTATCCCTTACCCCTCTTTCTATCGCCTTTCCTCCTCCTTCCCTCCAACAAAGTGAAACTATCAACTTAAGCGCGCTTTTTTATCTTTTTATGCAGCGCCCTAGGTACAGTCTCCCACAGCTGGGACAATGTGGTAAGGGCAGAAGAGCCCCTGTTTGCTTCTTCTGGGTTGGTGGAAGGCCTAGCTGTGCCCTCATCGCCCGACGTATAGGTGCTGGACGAATCGGAGGAATCACTAGAGCTAGACTCGTCCCATGAGGCCCGCTTTTTGCTGCACTTCCTCTTCTTGCCCTGAGCTATGGTCACTGGCTTGGCATTGCCTCCAGGTCCTTTCTTTGCCTCGCCATTGACGCCGCCTAGGGAATTGCTAGCTGCCGGTGCAGAACTGCTGGAACCATCGCTGGGTAAGCTTGTACCTGTCCCAACCACTGAAGATGCTCCGCTCAGAGGATCAGAGATGATTGCCGCCTGAGAGGGTATGATGACCAGAATGGTGGCATCTAGGAATATGCCCCTGGGTAGCCCGGAAGGCCATGTGGCCACTGTGCTGCTGGAATGACAGCTGCCATCTGCATACTGCTCAGTTGGGTGCTCGCCCCTGGGGTCCATGGCTGAATCTGTCGGTGCCCGAGCCACATTAAGCCTGGTGGGCAAAGGAGTCCTCTGAAACTGGTGGGAAACACTCCTCCGTAAGCTGGCCCAGTCCAAAAACTACATCTGGCGGCCACGGTACGATCTTGTCCATCTTGCTCGGATGTTTGAGGTCCCCAGCACATGCCGCCGATGCAGTCACAGCTACAACCAGGGAATGCACCTCTTCGCAAGATGATTGTGTGGCCCCCGCCGCGTGACCACTGGGTGGGCGACGCTGTGCAACTTCACCTGTCTGCTGGACTCATGCTGACCGGCTGCAAGAACCTTGGGGTGCTGCTCTCCCCCTTTCCGGGTGGTACTGCATTGAGCTGCGACGCTCTGATCCGACTCCACTCTCTGCCTGACTCAGTGTGCTCCTGCTATCCTGGGCAGAGTGTCTTTGACTCGGCCCGACCATTTTATGGTGTCACGTCCCTCTCTGGCATACTCGCCACTTGATTGCTCTCCTGCAATTTGGAATTATGGCCTTGCTCGCACACAGCTCTGGACAATGCTCCTCCTCAAGGGACAACAAGCCTCTTGCCCAGCCGCACTGGCAGTGGGATGTGGGGCCCTAGTTTTCCTGGATCGATGCCTGGGCTATATCCGTTAGTCCCTCCCTTCGCTGCAGTGGGGGGGAAGGGCTGAGCCTGGGTATTGTGGTTGCAAGCCCACTGTGCAGCTAATTCTTTGCTGCCCTCCCCCTCGAGAATTGGCCGTCTGTTCCTGTTATAGTTTTTTTTTTTCTAATCTCCACTCACTTTTTTCCAGCACCGCGTGGGACTGCTGTCCGTGGTGCTGAGATAAATCTCTGACCAGGCCAATGAAATTTGCCCCCCCATGCGGGATCGAGCTGCACACCGCGTGGTGATGTGACCACGTGGATGCCCGTGCTGCTCGGGCTGGTGCCCACCGTGCTGCTGCCGATGCCGGTGCCACTGCACTGATGCTGATCCTGCACTGCCGCCACCGATGATGCTGCCTATGCCCCCCCCCCCCCCGAAAGAATGGTGTCTTGGGTGATGGCTGGGCCTATAAATTGGGCCTGAGCATGTCATACTGAAGCACCTCAGGTGCCTCCCTGATGACGCGGTTGCCCGTGGGAGTTCACCACAGATGCTCTGCGTGGCCTGCGTGCCTCCTCCCTCCGGTCCCAGGAACTTATGAAAGTGGGGCGGGGGACGACCCGGGTCCCCTCTCCTCCTCCCCCCCCCCCCCCCCGTGCCAGGTTGACTTCGAACCGGGCAATGGGGGTGGGGGTGGGGGAGGGCTTGGTTCTCCCATTTTTACTCTAAAGCCCATAAAGTGTATTCTAGAATAGTTACTTTCTGGTGGATAAGGCACTGGTAGGCCAAATAGGGGATTCTGGAATAGGCCCTATAACATGGTTGGATCATGGCCCTGTTTGGATATTGCTGAAGATAGAGGGCTGTCAGTCAGGGAGGAAGTTCTGGAAATAGAATGACAGCTTACTGGATGATCAGGAATTTTGTGAAATGTTGAGGGGGGAAATACAAGACTATCTGGCATTTAATGATAATGGGGAGGTTACAGCAGTGACAGTATGGGATTGTCTGAAGGCTGTTGTACGGGGAAAATTGATAGCGAGAGCTTCTCATGTGAAAAAGGTGAAATATGATGCTAGAATTCAGCACAATTAAACTCTGGAATTTGTTGCCAGAGGATGTGGTTAGTGCAGTTAGTGAGCTGGGTTTAAAAAAGGATTGGATAAGTTCTAGGAGGAGAAGTCCATTACCTGCTATTAATTAAGTTGACTTAGAAAATAGCCACTGCTATTACTAGCAACAGTAACATGGGATAGACTTAGTTTTTAGGTACTTGCCAGGTTCTTATGGCCTGGATTGGCCACTGTTGGAAACAGGATGCTGGGCTTGATGGACCCTTGGTCTGACCCAGTATGGCACGTTCTTATGTTCTTATGGTTGTTGCAGGCAGTGTGGTATGAGGGGATCCTTTATTCATATTTGGTGGGAGTGCCTAAAAATATCATTGTATTGGGATCAGGTTATAGGGATGTGAATCGTTTTCCATATCGTCTTAACGATAGAAATCGTGTGGCAGGGCAAGAAAATCGTCTTAGGCACGATTTTTTAGTTAAAAAATCGTTAAAAATCGTTTTTTCCGATTAGTGCGCACTAACTCGAGTTAGTGCGCACTAACTGGAGTTAGTGCGCACTAACTGAAAATGATACAATTTGACACTTTTCAGGTCAGTTAAGGTCAGTTTAGGAATGAATATGTATTCCTGTTGGCTGCCCTCTTATTTATTCATGTTACCAAGTTTCCTACTGACAGTATATGGGGGATGGGAAATGGAAACAGTTGGTAGCTTGACAAAACAAGTAATGTGATCAGTCAATGTGACTAGAACTTGTGCCCTAACCCTGATACCAGGGGTATTGTGATCTTCCTGCACACAGTGCCCTATCCCTATTAATACCAGGAGTGTTGTGATCTTCCTGCACACAGTGCCCTATCCCTAATACCAGGGGTGTTGTGATCTTCCTGCACACAGTGCCCTATTCCTGATACTGGGGGTGTTGTGATCTTCCTACACACAGTGCCCTATTCCTGATACCGGGGGTGTTGTGATCTTCTTGCACACATCCCGGTATCAGGGATAGGGCACTGCATGCAGGAAGATCACAACACTCCTGGTATTAATAGGGATAGGGCACTGCATGCAGGAAGATCACAACACTCCTGGTATTAATAGGGATAGGGCACTGCATGCAGGAAGATCACAACACCCCTGGTATCAGGGATAGGGCACTGTGTGCAGGAAGATCACAATACCCCGGAGGAGTGAGGGTCAGGCAGCTCCCCCCTGTCTGTGAAGCCAGCCTCTCACTAGTAATGCAGGGAGGGAGCTGTCTCAGACTTCACCATCCTCCCCCCCCCCTCACCCACACACCATTCACTAGCTGGGACATGGGGGAAGTCAGGAGTGAGGGTCAGGCAGCCCCCCCCTGTCTGTGAAGCCAGCCTCTCACTAGTAATGCAGGGAGGGAGCTGTCTCAGACTTCACCATCCTCCCCCCCCCTCACCCACACACCATTCACTAGCTGGGACATGGGGGAAGTCAGGAGTGAGGGTCAGGCAGCTCCCCCCTGTCTGTGAAGCCAGCCTCTCACTAGTAATGCAGGGAGGGAGCTGTCTCAGACTTCACCATCCTCCCCCCCCCCCCCTCACCCACACACCATTCACTAGCTGGGACATGGGGGAAGTCAGGAGTGAGGGTCAGGCAGCTCCCCCCTGTCTGTGAAGCCAGCCTCTCACTAGTAATGCAGGGAGGGAGCTGTCTCAGACTTCACCATCCTCCCCCCCCCCCTCACCCACACACCATTCACTAGCTGGGACATGGGGGAAGTCAGGAGTGAGGGTCAGGCAGCTCCCCCCTGTCTGTGAAGCCAGCCTCTCACTAGTAATGCAGGGAGGGAGCTGTCTCAGATTGGTATCAGGGTTAGGGCACTGTGTGCAGGAAGATCACAACACTCCTGGTATTAATAGGGATAGGGCACTGTAAGAGATGACTGTAGTAGATTGAATAAAGATCTGATGTTTCTGCTCTCCTCACACCAAACAAAAACAACACACAAGCAGAGAAGCCCTTCTTACAAAGCTGAGCTAGTGAGTTAAGTAGGAGGAAAAGTAAACATACTTGTGCCAGTGTGGCTACTTAAAAAATACACTTACCAACAATCAATTACATATATTTGAACTGTGTACAGTTCCAGCCAGGACCACCTTTCTAAAATGCACAGTGATTGGCAAATTCAACATGCACTAGCATTTCAGGTGCCTGCTAACAAAAATAATAAACAAACAAGTTCTAGTCACGTGAGTGCTGATCATTACATTACTTTTTTTGTCAAGCTTCCAACTGTTTCCATTTCACATCCCCCCAACCATTACCTCAGTATTAGCCTTGGTAACATCAATAGATAAGAGCACAGCCAGCCAATAGGAATACATACATACATATTCATTCCTAAGTGACCTTTACTGACCTGGGAAGTGTGAACACTTTGTTTCATTTTCTGTTGGTGTTCGTTAGTTTCCAGTTCCATTTCCCATCCCCCCAACCATCACCTCAGTGGTAACCTTGGTAACATCAATAGATAAGAGGGCAGCCAGCCAATAGGAACACATATTCATTCCTAACTGACCTTCAGTGACCTGGAAAGTGTTTATTTGTATCATTTTCAGTTAGTGCGCACTAAATCGAGTTAGTGCGCACTAACGGGGAGTTAGTGCGCACTAACTCGAGTTAGTGCGCACTAACACGATTTAACGATTTTTAACGATAAATCGTTAGAATTTCTATTGTATCGTGTTCTATAACGATTTAAGACGATATAAACATTATCGGACGATAATTTTAATCGTTGAAAAACGATTCACATCCCTATCAGGTTATGCAATAATGGTATAATGATATAATGGGTAGGAGGGTAAACAAGGAGCCTTTGTTTTTCCTATTAAATGAGCCTGATTCTGAGTGGGATAAATCTGTTAGGTTTCTTGTGCAACAAATAGTGATTGCGGCACGGTGCGAGTTAGCGTGTTGCTGGAGGAAAGTGTTACCTCCTCAGTTGGGGAAGGTACATCAAAGAATAGGGAAAATGTATTATTTGAGCTGTTTGACAGCAATTAAGAAGAAAAATTTGACAGTTTGAGGATTATTTGAGACCATATGTCAACTGGGAAAAAGGATTAAGGGATCCAGAGAGGGTTTGAATAATTGCTGGTATACTGTGGTTGAATAAGTTTTTTGGCATGTAACTGTTCCTCGTAGTACTGACTAAGTATATATGCCATGTGATTTATTGTTTATTATTTACTTTGTATTCAGACGATAACTGTGGGATATTTCAGAGATGTTTATTATCTGTGGGTATACTTGTGAGGGAGGGGAGTGGTGAGGGGCGAGGGTAGAGGGAAGGATGGGGAGGGGGGGGGGGGACATTAGGATGGGAAAGGAAATTGTTCTTTTGCTAGTTTCCTGTAATATGATGATTTACAGTTGGATTTTCAGAGACATGAATGTTGGTGTATGTATGTTTTAATGTGGATAGTCACAAAATAAAAATGTCCAATTAAAAAGAAATAATAATCCGATGCTCCCCAGGGCTGGGAAGGTTGGGCCCTTGGTACAGGGGCTACACTAATTCTAATACCAGTTTGTGCATTTTCGCAGTAAGAAACTCTACTGGATATACCATCTGTTTAAATCTGAACTATTTTCACAGGAAAGACTTTTGTTTTAGAACACTGAAACTGTGTGAAGTGTCACCTTGTTACAATTACCAGCTAAACGCCATTCTGCTCTGAAGGTAAAATCTTTCCCGCCATTGGAGAGTCCATATTAGGGCTTGCAGGGCTGGGTTCTGAGTAAGGCCCGGCAAATGTGCACCCACGGGGGGAGGGAGGGGGCTAGGCATACAGTGGCATGCTCGTCCACTAAAGCAGAGTCTATTAACAGCAGCCCAAGTGTGCCAAAAGGAAATTTCGTCTCTGCCAACTATTCACGAACATTATGCTAGATATCTATGAGTCCATTCCTACCTGGTAGACAATCAGGGCCGAATAAAGTTGTCACAGACAGAGAAGTTGAACCCTTCTGCCAAACACACTGACGTGAATTACCTCCCGCTGAGAGACTTACAAGATCAAGGTGCTATTGAACTTCAGTTCTGCCCCAATCAGAGAAAATGATTGCAGGCACACACTGACCAAGCCGCTGTGCACTGCAGAAACGACCATACGGAGTGGAAAAAGATGAACTTTGAGGGGTAATCTTTCAGCTGTCAAGAAGGGATGTTGGAAAATTGACAGCAGAAAATTATTTCCACCGAGAAAGCAAAGGGCTAATCAGGACCTTTGCTACATGTCAGACCCTAGAGGGCATTACCCACTAGCCTGGGCCATTTATTTATTTTATTTATTTATTTAAAAACTTTTCTATACCGTCACTAAGTTATACACCATTGCAACGATTTACAAATAGGCACATAGACTAAGGTAAGTAAATGTAGGTTATCGTACATTCTAACAGGTGCCAATAAAGTTCGGTTACAATTCATAAATAAAATCATTATTTGAGAATTGTTGGTCAAGTCCAGGTATATTATTGAGTTACTATCTCTTTGAGATATTACTTCTTAAATGTAGGACTGAGTAAATTCATTCTCATCTGCATTACCCTGTCCTTTCATTCTCTACCCTCCAGACTCTTTAGTGAAGGCTTTTTTAAAGAGCCATGTTTTTAAATTTTTCTTAAAAATTTTGAGATTACTCTGTAATCTGAGTTTAGGGGGCATCGTGTTCCATAGTATGGGCCTAGCCAATGATAAAGCCCTTTCTCTCACTTGGGTTAATTTTGCTGACTTTACTGAAGGGATTGTTAGTAGTGCTTTGTTTGCTGAGCGGAGGTTTCTATGTGGAACGTGTCCTCGTAAGGCTGTGTTTAGCCAGTCTGCTTCTTTATCATATATTAGTTTGTGTATGGTACATAAGGCCTTGTATTTTATCCTGTATTCGATGGGCAACCAATGTAAGTCTGCTAGAGTTTCAGTTATATGGTCCCTCCTCTTTTTTCCCGTCAGTATTCTGGCTGCAGTATTTTGAAGTATCTGGAGTGGTCTTATCAATGTGCTTGGGAGTCCTAGTAAGAGTGCATTGCAGTAGTCAGTGCTGGAAAAGATAAGTGTTTGCAATACTGTTCTGAAGTGGGCGGGTGTGAGTAATGGTTTCAATCTTCTGAGGACCATAAGTTTTGCGTAGCCTTCTCTTACTTTTATAGATATGTGTTGCTTCAGGTTGATTTCTGGGTCCATTATTACTCCCAGATTCCTTACTTTTTAGGCTAGCTCAATTTTCTGGTTATTTCTTAGGGTTATCGGTGTTTGAATGATTTCAGTATGTTTTCTCTCAAGGTGAAGGAATTCATTTTTGTCAATGTTGATAACCAGTTCCATTTGGTTTAGTAGTTGTTTAATTATGTCTAGGTACATGTTAGCTAGACTTAATGTTTTTTCAATTGTGTCGTCTATTGGTAGAATTAATTGAATGTCGTCTGCGTAAATGTAATGTATTATCCCTAGGCCTGCCAGCAGATGACATAAGGGTAGCATATATATGTTAAAGAGGGTAGCAGACAGCACTGAACCCTGAGGTACTCCTGTTTCAAGTTTAAATTTTTCTGATAATGTGTTTTTTATCTAGACTTGAAAGAACCTACTGTTTAGGTAGGATCTGAACCAGTTTATTGTTTTGTCACATAATCCAATTTCTTCAAGTCTTTTTAGTAGTATTTTGTGGTTTACTGTATCAAAGACTGCAGATAAGTCGAGCATTATAAGGATGTAATGTTTACTGTTATCAAAACCTCTTAGTATGTTGTCTGTTAGTGAGAGAAGTAATGTCTCAGTGCTGTAGTGTTTTCGGAAGCCGTGTTGTGAAGGGTACAGTATGTTATTATTGTCTAGGTGTTCAGCTAGCTGTTTCTGTACTGTTTTCTCTATTAATTTAGCTAATAAAGGGAGGTTTGAGACTGGGCGGTAGTTAATGAGGATTAGTGGGTCACTGTTTTTCTTTTTGATGATTGGTTTAATGATTGCCCCTTTTAGTGTATCTGGCATTAATCAATTTTGCGTATGTGACCTCTAACCTGAATAACGTTCCCTTCCTGTTGAGTCTCTCCTTTATTCTCTCTCCATCCCCACTTTCCTGTGAAATGCCCTTACTATGTTCTCTCCTTTTATCTTAAGCTCTCTAGTAATCATTGATAGTTACAACTCCCAGATCAGGACTTCTTCAAAGCGATAGTTCTGTTCACAGTTAGAACTACCGTTGCCCTTCCTCTGGTTTGGGAAATAATCAGAAGCTTCTGCCACACCCATGGGGAACTCATATACAGTGCTTTTCATATTGGCCCAGGCAGGGTATGGCATCTCTAATGGTACTGATCCACAGAGGATTCCCCCCTCCCCTAACTCCCCCTGCATCAGGCCACACAAGAAGACAAGGAGCTCAGTTTTGGGGACCTCATCCTAAAAAGTATCCTCTCACAATGCAATAGTCCTTATCTCTAAGTTGTCAACTGACTCCATTTTCCCAGACTGATCCAGTACTGGTTTTACACCATTCCATGCACGGGTTTATAGTTCAGATTTCCCTCTTGCTTTCTCTAAGATGCATCCAGTGAGATTAAAAAGCAGGACTGGTTCAGATTGTCATGCAAAAAAAAAAGGAGCCAGTTGGCAATCACTAACGGGCCGATACAGTAAAGTCCGCGGGAGAACAGGCGAATGCCCGCTCTCCTGTGCGCGTGATTCACTATTCAAATTAGGCCCGGCGGTAAAAACAGGCAAAAGGAGGCACTAGGGGCACTAGCGCATCCCTAGCACCTCCTTTTGGACCGGAGCAGCGGCTGTCAGCAAGTTTGACAGCCAACGCTCAATTTTGCTGGCGTCAGTTCTCGAGCCAGCTGACAGCCACGGGCTCGGAAACCGGATGCCGGCAAAATGGAGCGTCCAGTTTTCGATCCGACAGCCACGGGCCAATTTCAAATTTATTTATTTTTTTTTACTTTTGGAAACTTTCGGGACCTCCGACTTAATTTCACTTTTCTGTGCACTTTCCCGGTGCCCGAAGAAATTAGCGCCTACCTTTGGGTAGGCGCTAATTTCTGAAAGCAAAATGTGCGACTTGGCTGCACATTTTGTTTTCTGAACTGCGCGGGAATACCTAATAGGGCCATCAACATGAATTTGCATGTTGCTGGCGCTATTAGGTTCGGAAGGTTGGACGTGCATTTTCGGCCCCTTACTGAATAAAGGGTAACGCTAGCGCGTCGAAAATGCGCACTGTACTGTATCGGCCTGTAAGAGAGGTATCACTTAGAGCTGGCAAATGCCAACCCCCCCCCCCCCCCCCCCCCCCCGGAACTCGCCCCTTGGTGCGATCCTCTGGCGGTGCAGCCAATGACTTTGTCTCACCTTCAGCAACTGATGGTCAGTGCTGGCCTCCTCTATGCAGAAGGCTATGTTGTGCATCTGGGCTTCGTCTTCAGGACAGAACAAGGACTTTTTCACTGCCACCTGCGTGTTCACCAGTTTTACGCTAGAAGATGAGGATTCCACTCCTAACAAAATAAAAACAGGTACATAAAGAGTAGATGCTGCTCCATCATCGGGACAACTTCAGCCTGTGCAGCAGCAGCATCTGCTCCATTTCACTCTCTGCATCTCTTACACCCCCATCGATGGCTGGCAGACAGAAATAATATTGTTTTCCCAGTTACATCTGGGATTAGGAATGAGGCAGGAGGAAATAAAGTGACTCTCCTGATGAATGGCTATGATTAGAATACAGGAATTCCTGCATTCCAGCTCAGTGCTCTAATCTTAGCAAACAGTACTCAATCACCCACAACACCCAGCTGTTACATAACCCAGATTATCTTCTTGCTCCCTGCTCTCCCCTCCTCAATATGAATTTCCAAACCTGATTCTAACCAGCGCAGTCCAGATAGCCCGCATGTGCCCATGCTGTTTATGTCCAGGGTTATGCTGCGCGCCACAGGCAAGGGCTTGACATGTTTCCAAAACAAGATGGGACCCTCTAGCAGGATCAGAGCAATATCGTTTCCCACACTGACACTCTCATCATGACCTCCATGTGGAAAGATACGGTCAGCTCTGATAACATCACCAACATGTTCTGGACCGTTCAGGCCCACATAGACAGCAGCATCATCTGGCTCACTGTGAGGGAGGAAAGGAAGACATCAGGATCTGGCCTGTTCCCATGTTTACAGCATTATCGCCTAGTTCACAGTGAAGTCTTGTTCTAGGTTTCACATAGTTCTGTTATGTAATGTTGGCTTGGTGCAGCTGTTTTCACAGCTCCATGGGCTCTGCTGGGGAAGAAGGGTTTCATTCCAGTAACCGTGCTCACTGGTAACAAATCGAGTTGTACAGTTGCAGATACATTGGAGGAAAAAAAGCTTTTCAAAATTTCTGTTGGTCTCATTTCCTTCAAGTGAATAATGGAGACCTGATTCTTACCTCCCAAAGCATAACTATCACTGAAAGACCAGAGACCAGGACATCCCTCAAGAAATTCACAGCCATCCAGAAACTGTGAACCATGGCATGCTTCGTGGCATAGGGCTAGCGTGAGAGTCACATGGAAAGACCGGTAGCCTAAGGCCACTGTGGGGGAACCCATGAACAGTATAGCGCCACTGTGTAGGAGCTGTATGGAAGAGCCGGCAGCTGCAGATCATTCTCCTATTATCAGATCAGGTTTCTCTAGCTTTGACAGCACTGGTAGCACCGTGGCAAGACAAGCCATGAAGTCATGTGAACACAAAAAGTACAGCCTGACTTACACATCCTCCACACATCCAGCTGTGGTTACGATCCAATACTTGCTCAGGATGGCTCCATTGCAGATCTTATTATTGCAGCTGACGATGAGGGTCTGCCATGGTGCAAATACATCTGGGGACTTTGTTTGCTCTTTTGGCTTCTCTTTGGTGGTAGATAAATCGTTTTCTGCAAATAGTGCGCCATTCCCAGCAAAAAAGGAGAAAATTAGTGACTGCCTGTACCCTCACTGCTTTCCCCAGAAGCATGTTACTTAGGTAAGTGGGGTGACCTGCTTACTTAGGAGTGGAGGAGCGGCCTAGTGGTTAGAGCAGTGGACTATGACCCAGGAAAGCCAGTGTTCAGATCTCATTGCCTCTCCTTGTGATCTCAGACAAATCACTTCACCATCTATTGCCTTAGGTACAAACTTAGGGCCTCATTTATGAAAGCCTTCATAGATCAGGGCCTTAGACTATAAACCCTCTGTTGATAGGGAAATACAGACAAAACCTGAATGTAATTTGCTTTGAAGTCCCTCAAAAAGCAGAATATAAACCCATAAGTGACATTGCACTTTACCCTGGGTAATTTAACAGTGCCGCATGTGGGCTGTAGGATGGATTTTGCCCCATTCTATTATTAATTCCAAAGTTTTAGGAAGGCATTATAATAATTTTTGCTAGACAGGGGCTGTGCTGCTATGTTGTAAGCCATGATGGGTTTTTTGTGGAGGACAGCAGCATGCAAGTAAAAAATGTAATGTCAGAATAGTGAAACCTTCTGAGGCTACAATGGAATTGGGTAGGAGATGAATTCTGAGACCCCAGTCTCCCCCAGCGGAAGCCTCACTGTCATATGTCAGAAATAATTATATATTCCAGAAACCTTTCATTACAGTTTTTCATTTCTATTTGTTCATTGTGTATGGGAAAGATAAGCCACTCATTGCTACACCCTCCAAAGTCTGACGCTTCCCCTGTGGCACATATTCTGATGCCTGGATCTTCCCCTATAACACCTGGACCTTCCAAAGTGGCTCTGCCATTCAGACCCCCGCCCAAAGCCCGTGGATGCTGTCACATCCCTCAGGCTGCTATTTCTGCAGACTCTCCACTTTCAACTCATCAGTGTCATCACAAAAAAGGGGGAATACAGATTCAGTGCTGCACATGTATAACAACCCCATCATGGAGTAGAAGGGGATTGACAAGAGTAAATCCTACCTATCATCTGTAGATTTACCCATGGGTAACATTTAATAATCACCTCAAGAAATCTGCATTGAATCTACTGCAAATTCTATGGCTGTAACTTGAAAGACAATGCCCTCTAACCCTAGGCCACTCACGCTTCTCCAGCACCCAGTTTGTCTGAGGATGTTTTGTAGTTGCAGAGGTTTCCTGGCTGATGTGGGTAACTTTGTAGGGTTTGCCGGCTGCCTGGGTGCTCTTCTCAATCCAGGACAGGTAGTGGGAAACCTTGGTGAAGACATAGGGCCTCACACAGGTCTTGTCAAAGTCGCTGAGTAATCCAATCTGCATCCAGGATGAACTGTGTATGTCTTTGCACACTAGCGGGGCTCCAATGTCTCCCTGCATAGGGAAAAAATGAAGAAAGAGTTGAGAGCGATGTGGCAGACTTCATAAAGTGCAATCAGATTTGTACACACATCCCAAATTCCCAAGCCTTGCTCCCTGTGTTTTGATAACCTAAGACCTGCCAAGCTGGATCAGAGCATAGACCCTGCCAGCTCAATGTCCCATCTACAGAAAGCATGTGCAGTGTTGTCCATCCCTTCCCCACCCCCCCACCCCCACACACCTTCCCAGTTTCCATCAGGCATAGGTTGGGGATGCACTGAACCCAGGGATACAGCTCTGACTCTGGTGTTAAACAGCCTATGATGGACCTGTGCTCCATAAATTCATTTATTCTCTTTATGAATCCTTCTCAGCAAGCCGGGGCAAGAAGTGCCACATATTAACTGGTTACCTGTTTGATGAAGTACTTCCATTCACTGGGCCTGTGAAAGAATATCCCATGCTTCCCTTGCACTGTACTTACCTTGCAGGTTTTAACATTGATTGGGTTCAGCCTCATGCAAAAGATGAACTCGGAGAGGATGGGCCAGAACTCAGTGCAGGGTGTGTGCTGGAGCGAGGTGAACCTGTGCTTTAGCATGATGCTGGGGCCACCTGTGGAGAGAGGAGGGAAAAAGCTATTCCATCATGCATGACTGCTAAAAACAACAGACACACCCAAGTCTACTTCCATCCTTCCCTGCGTCCACATCTGTAGCATAGCATCTGCAAGATATCAGCTTAGTGCAATAGGAAGTAGCTTGGACAAAGTGTGAGACTAGAGAAAAAAGATGGCGGTTTTTGCGAGGTTTGAGAGCCCGTGTTTGGTGTTCCAAAAAATAGAACCACTGAATGGACCAAATGAACTTTGCAACATCTCTATATGTGCAAAAATCAACTTGGCTGCTGTGGGAAAAGTGAAAGGAACAATTGTATATCAGTGAGACATGCTCCTAGGTGTAACTATCATTGGCATAATGGGAGTGTTGCAGCGCAGGACTGAGGTGCACTGAGCCATGGGTAAGGGAGACCTGGAATAATAAGTGTGCTGCAGAACAGGATTAGGTGCCCTGGCACAACTGCATGTGTGGGGGATTTCAAACTGAAGTAGGAAGAGATGCTGCAGTACTATTGTGGAACAGCACAAATGCACAAATGCTGTACTATTGTGTGCATGTGCGAGTGCGGTGACAGACATGAGACATAACTTGCAGTGATGTCCATCCAGACAGCCAGCAGTCGTTGAGTGTCATCTGCTGGTCCTGTTTTAGATTCTTGGAGATGCAGATGGGTGAAACCAAAGGGCTGATGACTAAAGGCTCGCGCAGCAGAATGAGACCAAGGTTGTGCGACTCCTGGTCCTCTGTGTATTCTTGATGGGACACCACCAGCTCTACGTGAAAGGAAGGAGCCTCCAGTTGGATGTTCAGGATGCCGGCCTGGACCTGGACCAAGGCCTCTTCATTTTTTCTGCAGGAAAGTTGTAGAAAGATGAGGTGAAGGCTAGTTACCTTGAAGACATGGCCCCTTGTATTTTCCTGCTGACATAAGTAGGAGAAACACCAAGCCTGTCTCCATCTTCTAGCCCCAAATTTAATCCCCAAGAACCCTACTCACCTCGAACCCATCTTCCCCATATAGAATTCTTCCCCCTTCCCTCATCACTGAAATTGGGGCAGTCAACACCCCCATTGCTCTGTGTGGTAAAGTAGCTAACACTGGCTGCAAGCAGCAAGTGATGCTAGGTTAGAACCAGTCATGAAGCTGGCAGATACCACTTATAGAGAAAGTAAACAGAATGGGATTGGAGAAGGGAAGGAACATTGCGAGTGGACATGGAATCTGCACTTACATGATGTTGGTGCAGGACGCAGTAGTGAGGATCCACCATCGGTTGAGGATGGAGCCCGAGCAGAAGTGATAAATGGACAACTTCAGGGAGACCACCCAGGGAAACTCGCCACTCTCAGCCTCCTCCTTGTTTACTGAGGCGGGATTGGGATTGAAGGCTGTGCGCTGGCCACATGCTGGAAGGAGGAGTGAGAGGATGACAGGAGGTTAGGAATCATCAGGAACCAAACTCAGATGTACAGCAAACCACATGCAATCCGTTAGCAGCTAGTGCTTTGAACTGCTTAGGAGGAAACCTTAGTTTCATTCCCTCCCAGATTAGCCTTCTATTCTTTAGTTTCTAAATTATCATTGTGCATTGCTCAGCAGGGTTCCTAGGTACTATTCTTGGGTCTGTGCCAATTTCAGGTGTGTGTGTGTTGGGGGGCGGGGGAGGGAGGGAAGCACAAGAAGAACATAAGAGCTGCTATACTAGGATCAGAGCAGAGGTCCATCGAGCTCTGCACCCCGTCTCTTTGTTGGTTACTCCTAGTTATAAATGGTGCCTTTCTCCAATCTGTCTAATAATAGTTTATGGATTTTTCCTCCAAAAACTTGTCTTTTTTAACCCTTTGACCACACCCTTCTGCAACAAATTCCACAGCCTGATTGTGCGTTGAGTAAAAAAAAAAATACTTTATCCAATTAGCTGTAAATCTACTACCTGCTAGTTTCGGAGTATCCCCTAAGTCTTAGTACAAGTTGGAAGGGTAAATAATTATTCCCTATTTACCTGTTCTACTCCACTCATGATTTTTATAAACCTCTATCTTATCCCCTTCTCATTCACCTCCTCTCCAAGCTGAGCAGCTCTAAACTCTTTGGCCTTTCCTCATTATCATTTTGCTTGCCCTTTTTCTGTTCTTTTCTAGTTCCACTCTACCTATCATGAGATAAGGCAATCAGAACTGCACTCAAGGTGTTGTTGCGTCATGGCAGAGGCATTACGATACTCTCCTTTTATTCTTCATTCCTTTCAAATGGCAGAAATCCAAAGCAAGGAATGATTTTATTTTTTCATGCTCTCACATTTGTCATAACAATTGGAAAAATAAAAATGCCCCCTGCCCCCCCTTTATCTACCGTCTCACCTGGGTAATTCTCCCTCTGCATGGAGAATTTGGAGAGATGGAAAGCTTGGATGTTAAGATCCCAATCCACATTGGCACCACAGTGAGAAAGGATGACAGCTCCACGGCGCACCAGGCGAGATGGATTCTCGAAGGTTTGAGAAGTGATTTGTTCTGGGAGTACTGGTATGACAGGAAATGGAGGTGGTTGAGGCAGAACTTCAGGATTTATTCCAGAGGGTTCTGGAAGTAGAGGACTTTGATGGTGAGCAATGGGTGGCAGAGAAAGCAGGCTGGACCCAGAGGGCTGCACTGAGACTGATTGTTGTCCATAAGGCATCATGAGAGAGGCAGTGGGAGGAAGGGACTGAAGAGGGGCATTTGGGGGCTGAGACAGGGACTGGAGGAAGGTAGGTAAGGGTTCAGCTGAGGGCTGGACAGGAGCAATTGGAAGCTGGGGAGGAGTCATTAGGACCTGAAAAGAGGGCTGGGGAGAAGCCATCGGTTGCTCAGCTGGGACTTGGACAGGGACCATTTGAGGATGAGCTGAGGGTTGGATAAGTTCAGGTAGGGGCTGAAGAGGGGCTACTGAGTGATTAGCAAGGGATTGGGGAGAGTCAGATAAAGCCTCAGCTGGGGGTTGGAGAGAATCAGGTGGAATGGCGGATAGGGGCTGGAAGTTAGGGAATACCTGGGGTAAGGAAGTTTGAAAGCCGGAGGATGTCTGACCAGAAGATTGAAGAGGAATAAAGGGATGGAAAGATGCAAGTGCCTGGCCTGGGGAGGATGACTGTTGAGAAGTGGCTATTGTAAATTGATATTGTGGGGAGAGTGGCCAGCCCGGCCTGAGCAACTGCTGTGATGCAAGTTGCTGACCTTGGCCAGGAGGTTTCAGTAAAAGAGGCCAATGCATGTTGGAGGGTTGCACTGAGGTCAAAGGTCCATCTTGGTTGAATGGCTGAAGTAAACCAAGAGGCTCATCTCGGCTGGAGGACTGCAGGGAGGGTATTGGTTCATCTTGGCTGGATGGCTGCAGTGAGGTGACAGGCTGACCTTGGTTGAAGAGTTGAAATGAGGATTGTAATCCACCTTGGTTGGAGGACTGCAGGGAGGGCATTGGTTCACTTTGGCTGGATAGCTGCAAAGAGGTGAGAGGCTGACCTTGGTTGAAGTCTTGCAATGAATATGGTAGTCCATCTCGGCCGGCTGGCTGCAGTAAGCCAAGAGGCTGACCTTGGCTGGCTGGCTGCAGTAAGCCAAGAGGCTGACCTTGGCTGGCTGGCTGCAGTAAGCCAAGAGGCTGACCTTGGCTGGCTGGCTGCAGTAAGCCAAGAGGCTGACCTTGGTTGGCTGGCCGCAGTAAGCCAAGAGGCTGACCTTGGCTGAATGGCCGCAGTAAGCCAAGAGGCTGACCTTGGCTGGCTGGCCGCAGTAAGCCAAGAGGCTGGCCTTGGCCGGCTGGCCATAGTGAAGCAAGAGGCTGGCCTTGACTGGCTGGCCGCTGTAAGCCAAGAGGCTGACCTTGACTGGTTGGCTGCAGAGAGGTGAGAGGCTGACCTTGGTTGAAGCCTTGCAGTGATGATGGCAGCCCATCTCGGCTGAATGGCCACAGTGAAGCAAGAGGCCGACCTTGGCTGGCTGCCCGGAGTGAGCCAAGAGGCTGACTTTGGCTGGCTGGCCGCAGTGAGCCAAGAGGCTGACCTTGGCTGGGTGGCCGCAGTGAGCCAAGAGGCTGACCTTGGCTGGCTGGCCACATTGATCCAAGAGGCTGACCTTGGCTGGCTGGCCACAGTGAACCATGAGGCTGACCTTGGCTAGCTAGCTGCAGTGAACCAAAAGGCTGAACTTGGCTGACTGGCTGCAGTGAACCAAAAGGCTGACCTTGGCTAGCTGGCTGCAGTGAGGCGACAGGCTGACCTTGGCTGACTGGCTGCGGTGAGGTGACAGGTTGACCTTGGCTGGCCAGCTGTGGTGAAGTGATAGCCTGTCCTTGGCTGGCTGGCTGCAGTGAGGCAACAGGATGATCTTGGCTGGCTGGCTGCAGTGAGTCAAGAGGATGACTTTGGCTGGCTGGCCACAGTGAGGCGACAGGCTGACCTTGGCTGGCTGACTGCAGTGAGGTGACAGGTTGACCTTGGCTGGCTGGCTGCAGTGAGTCAAGAGGCTGACCTTGGTTGGCTGGTTGCAGTGAGGCGACAGGCTGACCTTGGCTGGCTGGCTGCAGTGAATCAAGAGGCTGACCTTGGCTGGGTAGCCGCAGTGAGTCAAGAGGCTGACCATGGTTGGCTGGCTGCAGTGAAGTGACAAATTGACCTTGCCTGGTTGGTTGCAGTGAGCCATGAGGTTGATCTTCGCTGGCTGGCTGCAGTGAGTCATGAGGTTGATCTTGGCTGGCTGGCTGCAGTGAGTCAAGAGGATGACTTTGGCTGGCCGGTCGCAGTGAGTCAAGAGGCTGACCTTGGCTGGCTGGTAACAGTGAGGCAACAGGCTGATCTTGGCTGGCTGGCTGCAGTGAGTCAAGAGGATGACTTTGACTGGCTGGCCGTAGTGAGTCAAGAGGCTGACCTTGGCTGGCTGGTCGCAGTGAGGTGACAGGCTGACCTTGGATGGCTGGCTGCAGTGAGTCAAGAGGCTGACCTTGGCTAGCTGGCTGCAGTGAGGCGACAGGCTGACCTTGCCTGGCTGGCTGCAGTGAGCCAAGAGGCTGATCTTGGCTGGCTAGCTGCAGTGAGGCGACAGGCTGACCTTGCTTGGCTGGCTGCAGTGAACTAAGAGGCTGATCTTGCCTGGCTGGTTGCAATGAGCCAAGAGGCTGACCTTGGCTGGCTGACTGCAGTGAGTCAAGAGGCGTCTGACCTTGGCTGGATGGCTGCAGTGAGGCGACATGCTGATCTTGGCTGGCTGGCTGCAGTGAGGCGACATGCTGATCTTGGCTGGCTGGCTGCAGTGAAGCGACAGACTGATCTTGGCTGGCCTGCTGCAGTGAGGCAACAGGCTGACCTTGGCTGGCTGACTGCAGTGAAGTGAAAGACTGACCTTGGCTGGCTGGTTTCAGTGCGTCAGGAGGCTGACCTTGGCTGGCTGGCTGCAGTGAGCCAAGAGGCTCATCTTGGTTGGCTGGCTGCAGTGAGCCAAGAGATTGACTTTGGTTGGCTGGCTGCAATGAGCCAAGAGATTGTCCTTGGTTGGGTGGCTGCAATGAGCCAAGAGATTGTCCTTGGCTGGCTTGCTGCAGTGAGCCAAGAGGCTGACCTCCGTTGGTTGGCTGCAGTGAGATGAGAGTCTGATCTTGATTAGATGGTTGCAGTGTGTCAGTAGCCTGACTTGTGCTGGAAGAGTTCAGTGATGCTGTTGATGAACCTGTTATGGCCAGTGGCAGTATATGCAGAGGCTGACCTGGAGCAGCTGGTGGTAGTAAAAGGAGCGCTTGACCTGGATCAGTTGGTGGCAGTACAACCAGAGGCTGGGTTATGCTGGGTGGCTTTGCTGAGGCATGAGACTGGCCATGGTTAGCTGGACGATCTAGGCCAAAGTGATGTCTTGTGCCAGGTGATCTGACAGGAGCTTGGCGTGGCCTTCCATGGCCACGTGACCTCGCTGAGAAAACATGTCGTGGCCTGGACGAGTAACGAGAGGCTTCACGGTGACGTTGAGCACTGTTGCTGTGTTTTGGTTCGGCTATCAGTGCACCAGGTAATGCTGAACGCTTTTCTCGAGCAGCAGGATGGGAAGAGAGAAAGTTTAGACCCCAGCTAACAAACTTTAGAACCGATGGAAGAGCGCCCGGATCCGTGTCCTCTTTACAACATCTCTTCTGGCTCATTGTGTTGCTGTCTGCAAAGATCAGGGAAACTTAAAGTTAAAGAGGAAGGACTTCAGTTTACACACATATACCTTGTGGCCCTTGAAATTAGCTGCCTAGACTGGGGAGAGTCACCTGAACATGGCCTGCACAGTCAGAGAGGGCCAGCTGATTCCTGCAGAGGGCTGCCAGTATTGGCATAGTCAGCTTAGGGGCCTTCAGCTAGGGGCCTATTCCTCCTCCAGCCATACTGTTCCATGCTTTAAACCTCAGTCACTGTTGGGAGTTCTGCCCGCTGTATAAACCTAGTTATTTTACTCTCTGCTCTCAGCAAGGACCTCAGGCACTACAAAGTGTGCATTCATTTGTCTGGGGCAGAAGGTAGGAGACTATGTGTATCTTTTTTCTATGAGATATGCCTCCATCTATTGCCAATTGAACATTTTGGTGGAAATTTTCACCCCTCTGGAAAAAAAATTGATTCCCACCGTAAGCAGCTTTGCATGAACTGAGGTCTCCCAGCTGTGAAGCTCTCCCAATGTCCTTTCTTCAACTTACCTCCTCTCCTACAATAGAAAGTTAATGCACAAGAGGCATTTTGTAGTGGCAAGGAAGTTGCTGAACAAGAGGTTGTGAAATGAGGCTAAAAGGGGATACAATCAGGATTAACATTTCTTCATAGAAAGGATAATGAATGCATGGAATGGTTTCAAGGGAATGTGAGGGCAAAACCAGTAAAAGAATTCAGGAAAACATTAAATAAGCACAGCAGATCATTAGTTGCAGGGAAACAATGGGTGCTGAACTGTACCAGGAAGGGGAATATGGAAAGACTAGATTGGGCTAATGATCTTTATCTGCCATTGTATTCTAGGGTACCTCTCACATCTTGTTTTAAATATCTCTAACCATGTTTGTTGCATAATATGCCAAACAGCGCCTTCCCCCCAAAAAAGCCCTAGTACTATTTCACCTCAGAGGACGCCTTATTGTGATTGCCCTCAACAGTGACATGTTCATTTTCCAGAGTCCCTAAAGATAGAAGAGGAATACAAAACCCATCAACTTACAGCTTAAACACTGAAACACCAAATTGATGGCAATAAGAAAATGGTATTTCATCCTTCTGTTAGGTGGACGCCGGCTGAAGTCTCAGGTGGGACAGTAATAAGGTTCTACCTGAAACCAGGAGAGAGAGCTAGGAGTCAGGTGGCTATCCATCCCATGACATCACAGCATGGATTGTGCTGTCTCATAGTGAGAGGTGACATCACGCATTCCATGAGTGTCACAGGGGCAGCAGGCCCTGCTTCTGTATTGGGAGGAATGTGGGATCCTTTGCCAATGCTACAAACCGCCAAACTCAATGTCAAGATTTTCCAGGGAAAGGGAGAGTTGGGATGTTGAGTCCAACTCCCCACTAATGTTTGACAGGGTATTAGGGTATTTTTCAAAGGAAAAATGTAAATATAAATGTAACATACTATCATAGCACTTAACACGGGTAAATTGGGCTTTTGAAAATTTCTACAATAGTATGTTATCTAAAGAGGGCTTCACCTCCTTACCAATTATTTCCCACTTCTTTTTTTGTGGCTTTTGGGGAATTTTGTATTTTTTTCTCTCTTCAGATGGGTGGCCATTCATTCCCTTCTTTTGGGGCTGGTTTTGCTCCTCTGTAATAACTGGGTTGAGTATGCTCAGAGTTCAGTTCTTTTCTGATCACTGTTGGTTTAAATGTTACAGTTTTAAGGGGAGGTGATTTGGGATCTTGTACTGGTGGACTTCACAGTCTATTTGAAAGAGACCCAACCAGGAGCAGTGTTAAAGGAGCCTTCATAGACTCAACATTGCTACCTTGGAAGAAGAAGAAATATTTTTCCTGATTAATAGAGAGTTGGGTATATATTTCTTTTTTGACCAGCTCCCATCATTAGGACAAATCCTTCCTGCTCTAAGGAATTGGGGTGCAGTTGTTTGGTTCTCCCTCAGTTAGAAGTGAGACTAAGAAGCTGGGATTTTTGTGGGAAGCTGAGTACCCAGATATTGAAAAGAGACAGCATTTTTGTGTTTTTCCTTTCACTGTGCCAGTTGAGGAGAATTTTCCTACCCTAGTCTATAGGGAAGCATTTTTGGAAGCTTGCATCAGAGTCATTGAGAGTAATAGGAAGGAGAAAGAAGCTGGATAAAGAAACCACGGCACTGGGAGTTGCGATGTTGCTCCTTATGCTAATGATTTTTGCATCTTAGTCTGGATTTTGATTTTGATAGTCTCTAATCACGGAAGCAGGAACCGGAACAGCGTCGAATAGAGAGGTATTTGCAGCAAGTGAACTTATTGCCAAGTCGTTGTCTGTCTGGGCTGGTGAGCTTAAATATTCAAGTTGAGTGATGTCATCTGGTGCGGACACCCCGAGGTTCCCGCCTTGACATGGTTAAAGCTGGTTGGGGAGCGCGTGCGTGTGACTAGGGAGCCCCACGGGTAAGATGGCAGTCGGCGGTGTCCTTGCCACTCGAGTAGGCCCGAGAATGGAGAGTGGAAGGCCGGTGGTAGCTGGCTGAGGCCGCAAGTTCCCCCAACGGAGATAAGGCAGCAAACAAAGAGGTGAGCAGCAGCGTTCGCAGCCATCTGTGGCCGTGGAGCGTAACAGTACCCTCCTTCTTAGGGCCCCTCTCCAGGGGTTTGGGTTTCCTAGGATGAGCAATATGGAACTGCCTGATCAATTCTTTATCGAGAATGTTAGCTGCGGGCTCCCAGCTGTTTTCTTCTGGCCCAAAGCCTTCCCACGATATGAGATATTCCCATCGTCTTCCTCTTTTCCAAATATCTAGGATGTTCTACACTTGATAGGTGATGTCCTCTTCAGAAGCCAGAGGTTGAGGTTCTGGTGTTTTTTTGGAAAACTCGGACAAAATAAGAGGTTTAAGTAATGAGACGTGGAAAGCATTATGAATCTTGAGTGATGTGGGCAGGCATAGGCTGTATGTAACTGGGCCCAGACAATGAAGTACGGGAAATGGCCCGATGTACCTGGGAGCGAAGTGGGCAGAAGGCAGTTTCAGGCGAATGAATTGAGTACTAAGCCATACTTTATCTCCCTGGTTGAACTGAGGGGCTGCCCGATGATGGGTATCATAGTATTTCTTGGGCTTTAGGGCAGCTTGTTGAATAAGTCATTTAGTGTCTTCCCAGAGTTGATGCAACTCTTGAGTTGTGACTTGCGCCACAGGAGAGGCTACTGGCAAGGGTAACGGAAGTGGAGGCAGGGGTTGGCGTCCATATACCACTTGGAATGGTGAAGAACTGGTGGAAGCAGAGGGATGCAAGTTGAGGGCAAATTCAGCCCAAGGTAATAATTCAGACCATTCATTTTGTCATGAATTATCATATGCCCAGAGGAACTGCTTCAAGGTCTGATTGGTCCTTTCCGTCTGGCCATTAGCCTGCAGGTGATAAGCTGACGTGAGGTCCAACGCTATGTCAAATATATTGCATAAGGCCCTCCAGAACCTGGTTGTAAATTGCACTCCCCGGTCGGAGAGTATATGCCTCGGGAGTCTGTGCAGTCGGAATATGTGGCGGATAAATAATCTTGCCAGTTGTGGGGCAGAAGGAAGGCCAGGTAAGGCCACAAAGTGGGACATTTTTGAGAACCGATCTTCCGTGACCCAGATGGTGTTATTGCCATTGGAAGTAGGAAGATCCACTATAAAATCAGTGGCAATGTGAGTCCATGGTTCGCTGGGTGCGGGCAGTGGTTGCAGTAGACCCCAGGGTCGACCCATCAGTGGCTTCTGACGGGCACAGGTGGGACACGACTCCACATAGGCTTGGGCGTCCTTCCTCATAGCTGGCCACCAGTAGAACCTCTGGAGTGACGATAGAGTTCTGGCTTGACCTGCATGACCCGCTAACAGGGAATCGTGCGCCCATCGAAGGATTTTTCTACGAAGCGGATGGGGAACTACTGTCTTCCCAGGTGGTACGGTGAATGTGGCTGAAAGAAGGACCTGGTTTGGATTGATGATGTGACTTGGAACATCCGGAACGTCTTCAGTGGTGAAGGACCAGGAAAGGGCGTTGGCTCAAGTATTCTTATCAGCAGATCAGTACCGTAGTACAAAATTGAACCGAGTAAAAAAGAGCGACCAGCGGACTTGCCGGTGATTAAGACGTTGCGCTTGGTGCAAGTAGTATAGGTTCTTATGGTCTGTGTAAACTGTGACCTGATGCTGAGCTCCTTTGAGCCAGGGGTGCCACTCTTCGAAGGCGAGCTTTATTGCCAATAGTTCTTTGTCCCCTATTCCATAGTTGCGTTCCACAGGGGAGAAGAGGCGAGAGAAGAAGGAACAGGGATGTAAAGTGTGGTTGGTAGAATGTTGGCTCAAGACTGCACTGACACCAACGTCAGATGTGTCGACTTTGATGATGAAAGGACATCGAGGGTCCGAGTGGCGTAAGCATGGCTCTCTGAGGAATGCTTCCTTGAGTTTCTGAAAAGCCAACATGGCCTTGGATGACCATTGCGAGGAGTTAGCTCCCTTGCGGGTCATGGCTGTGAGAGGGGCGGTCAATGTGGAATAATGTGGAATGAATGACCGATAGTAATTCGTGAATCCCAGGAATCTACGAAGCACCTTTAGGCCCATTGGTTGAGGCCAGTCCTGGATGCTCTTGGTCTTTTGAGGATCCATCTGGAAGCCTCGGCTTGAGACCACATAGCCGAGAAAAGGGACTGTCTCTTGTTCAAAGGAACACTTCTTTAGCTTGGCATACAAGCGATTGTCCCTCAGACGTTGAAGACCTTTGCAGACATCTTGGCGATGATTCAGGAGATCTCGAGAAAATACCAGGATGTCATCCAGATAGACTATGATGCACTGATAGAGTATGATTCTGAATAACTCATTCATCATGTTCTGGAACACCGCTGGGGTGTTACAAAGGCCAAAGGGCATTAACAGGTATTCGAAATGACCATCTTGGGTGTTAAAAGTAGTCTTCCATTCATCACCCTGGCGTAGTCGGACCAAATTATAGGCCCCTCTCAGGTCCAACTTGGAGAAAATGTTGGCCCCTTGGAGCCTATCGAACAGTTCTGAGATTAATGGAAAAGGGTATCGGTCCTTCTGAGTGATTTCATTAAGGTCATGGTAATCTATACACGGCCAGACGGAACCATTCTTTTTCCTTACGAAAAAGAATCCTGCTCCGGCAGGAGACTTAGAAGGCCGGATGAAGCCTTTCGCCAGGTTCTGTTGTATGTAGTCTGACATAGCCTTGGTTTCTGTCACTGAAAGGGGGTATACCCTTCCACGAGGTGGTTCTGAATTCGGGAGCAAATTTATCGCACAATCAAATGAGCAATGAGGTGGTAACGTGTCCGCAGCTTTCTTTGAAAATACATCTGCGTAGTCAGAGTATTGCAGCGGGAGTCCCAGGAGAGACATCGTGATAGTTAAGCAAGGTAGGGGTGAAACCACCTCCAGGCAGTTCTTAAGACAGGAGTTGCCCCATTGGGACAGCTGCATGGTACCCCAGTCGAATTATGGAATGTGGAGTTTCAACCACAGTAGCCCAAGAACCACTGGGTGGATGGCCTTGTCTAATACCAGGAAGGTTATAGTCTCTGTGTGAATGGATCCGGTACGAAGTTGAATTGGAACTGTAGAACAAGTAACCTCACCAGGCAGCAGTTCCCCATGGATGGAGGAGAGCAGTAATGGTGTAGGAGTGTGTACCGTGGGGATCCGGAGGTGCTCCACCAGCTGACAGAGAATAAAATTACCACCAGCCCCGGACTGCACTAAGGCCAAAGTGTGAAATTCCAAGGTGCCGGAGTTGATAGACACAGGCAAAGTCAATGGAGGAGAGGCTGAGGTCAGGCCTAGGAGAAGTCCTCCCACAGAACCTAGGCCTTGAGGTTTCCTGGACATAATTGGCAAGAAGGTACTGCATGTCCGGGTTGACCACAGTACATGCATAGCGCCGAACGTAGGCGGCGATGTCTCTCTTTCGAAGACAGGTAGCTGCGGCCCATCTGCATAGGCTCTTCCTCATCGGCATCTAGTGGAGCCACAGACTTCGTAGAGGGTACTGGATGGATACGGGGAGTGTCAGTAGCCACTCTCTTAGGTCCCCTGGTCTCGTGTGAGCGTTCACGAAGACAGCAGTCGATAACGATCTGCGAGGTCCACAAGGGCATCCAGAGTCTCTGGGAGTTCTCGAGCCGCTAGCTCATTTTTGATGCATGGACTCAGCCCTTCGAGGAAAATGGCTTGCAGGCAGTTCACATCCCAGTGTAGTTCAGACGCAAGGGTCCTAAACTCGATGACGAAGTCGGTAAGGGATCTGGGAACACTGAGAGGAGAGGATCACCTTGCTGGTGGCTGAAAGGAATCAGTAAGTTTTTACTTGGGACATTGTCTTTTTTAAAAGTATTGGGGCAAAGTTAACTATTTGGGAATATTATTTAGTGTGTTTGTGTGTTTGTGCCTTTAATAGTCAGAAAGGCTGTGAATAAACAAGTTAGACTGTTTGTATTTTTAAATAGTCAGTCAATAAGATAGCAGTAGGTAGTGTGTTTATTTTTAAAAGTCTGCAGAACTGAGTGTTCTCCAGACTTTTAAAGAACTGAGTGTTTGTATTTAATACAAACTGAGTGCTTGTATTGAAAAAAAAAAAACCCAACCCAAAAAGTAGTCAGAAGCTAGAAATAAGCTAGGAGCAGTATATACCTAAGTAAAAAAGTTGAATAGTTCAGCTCAGTTACTCACCTTGGAAAGGTGTTGAGGTAGTGTGATTGGGTTTGAATAGGGACCAACATTTGTTAATCAAGGGAGCAGTGAGTCACTCAGGCTGACTAAATGAAGTTAGACTGTTTGTATTTCTCGACCCTCCCACCCACCCACCCCTAGCTCATCCCTTAATTTATAGCCAGGTGCCACTTTCACAAAAAAAAAAAAAATCAACAAAAACTTTATTGAGAATTCGATCAGACCCCGGTAGGCCACTACCAGACACATAGTGAATTCACTAATACATTTAAAGGACGTTTGACACATTCCTACTCCCATAGCAACCTAAAACTTAACTAGGAACTGGTCAAAATTGAGATGAAGGCAGCAGTCCAGCAGCAAGAGGGGGGCTTCCCAGTCTTTTGCATCGAGTGTCACATGTATGATTTTTTACCCACCGGTGAGAAGTTGTACATGTGCATGCGATGCAAAGAGCTCCTGGCTCTCAGAGAACGAGTCCGATCTCTGGAGGCAAGAGTTGCAGACCTGGAGGAGCTGAGGCAGACAGAGAGGTATATAGATGAGACCTTCAGGGACATAGTAGTCAAGTCCCAAATTCAGACTGGCGGCCCTGGTGCTGCCTTGGAGGAAGAAGGTCTCATGATGGGAGAGCACCAACCAGGTGCAGCAGGAAAGGATCCTGTAGCAAGGACCTGCTCTCCAGGTGATGCATTGTCCTTTCGCAATGAGGATATCTCCCCAAGGCCTACTGCCCAGGAGGGAAGGGTTAGGACGACCATCATAGTTGGTGATTTGATTATTAGGAATGTAGATAGCTGGGTGGCCGGTGGGCGTGAGGATCGCCTGGTAACATGCCTACCTGGTGCGAAGGTGGCGGACCTCACGCGTCACCTAGATAGGATTTTAGACAGTGCTGGGGAGGAGCCGGCTGTCGTGGTACATGTGGGCACCAACGACATAGGAAAATGTGGGAGGGAGGTTCTGGAAGCCAAATTTAGGCTCTTAGGTAGAAAGCTTAAATCCAGAACCTCCAGGGTAGCATTCTCTGAAATGCTCCCTCTTCCATGCGCAGGTCACCAGAGGCAGGCAACGCTCCGCAGTCTCAAAGCGTGGATGAGACGATGGTGCAAGGAAGAGGGATTCAGTTTTGTTAGGAACTGGGGAACCTTTTGGGGAAGGGGGAGTCTCTTCCAAAGGGATGGGCTCCACCTTAACCAGGGTGGAACCAGACTGCTGGCGCTAACCTTTAAAAAAGAGATAGCGCAGCTTTTAAACTAGAACAAAGGGGAAAGCCGACAGTCGCTGAGCAGCGCATGGTTCGGAGAGAGGTATCTTTAAAGGATACTAATGATGCATTAGAATTAGGGCATCCCGACAGTGAGGTTCCAATAATTAGAAAAGCAGTCCAAGTGCCTGTAACTAAAAACTCACCTGAGCTAAAAAATTCAAACTTATCCCTATCAACTAAAAAGCAGAATGAAAATACAAACAAAAACCAAACTTTGAAATGTTTGTATGCTAATGCCAGAAGTCTAAGAAGTAAGATGGGAGAATTAGAATGTATATCAGTGAATGATGATATAGACTTAATTGGCATCTCAGAGACATGGTGGAAAGAGGATAACCAATGGGACAGTGCTATACCGGGGTACAAATTATATCGCAATGACAGAGAGGAGCACTCGGGAGGAGGTGTGGCGCTTTATGTCCGGGATGGCATAGAGTCCAACAAGATAAACATCCTGCATGAGACTAAATATAAAATTGAATCTTTATGGGTAGAAATCCCTTGTGTGTCGGGGAAGACTATAGTGATACGGGTATACTACCGTCCACCTGGTCAAGATGGTGAGATGGACAGTGAAATGCTAAGAGAAATTAGGGAAGCTAACCAAATTGGTAGTGCAGTAATAATGGGTGACTTCAATTACCCCAATATTGACTGGGTAAATGTATCATCGGATCACGCTAGAGAGATAACGTTCCTGGATGGAATAAATGATAGCTTTATGGAGCAATTGGTTCAGGAACTGACAAGAGAGGGAGCAATTTTAGATCTAATTCTCAGTGGAGCACAGGACTTGGTGAGAGAGGTAACGGTGGTGGGGCCACTTGGCAATAGTGATCATAATATGATCAAATTTGATTTAATGACTGGAAGAGGAACAGTGTGCAAATCCACAACTCTCATGCTAAACTTTCAAAAGGGAAACTTTGATAAAATGAGAAAAATTGTTAGAAAAAAACTGAAAGGAGCAGCTACAAAAGTAAAAAATGTCCAAGAGGCGTGGTCATTGTTAAAAAATACCATTCTAGAAGCACAGTCCAGATGTATTCCACACATTAAGAAAGGTGGAAAGAAGGCAAAACGATTACCGGCATGGTTAAAAGGGGAGGTGAAAGAAGCTATTTTAGCCAAAAGATCTTCATTCAAAAATTGGAAGAAGGATCCAACAGAAGAAAATAGGATGAAGCATAAACATTGGCAAGTTAAATGTAAAACATTGATAAGACAGGCTAAGAGAGAATTTGAAAAGAAGTTGGCTGTAGAGGCAAAATCTCACAGTAAAAACTTTTTAAAATATATCTGAAGCAGAAAGCCTGTGAGGGACTCAGTTGGACCGTTAGATGATCGAGGGGTTAAAGGGGCACTCAGAGAAGATAAGGCCATCGCGGAAAGATTAAATGATTTCTTTGCTTCGGTGTTTACTGAAGAGGATGTTGGGGAGGTACCCGTAATGGAGAAGGTTTTCATGGGTAAAGGTTCAGATGGACTGAATCAAATCACGGTGAACCTAGAAGATGTGGTAGGCCTGATTGACAAACTGAAGAGTAGTAAATCACCCGGACCGGATGGTATACACCCCAGAGTTCTGAAGGAACTAAAAAATGAAATTTCAGACCTATTAGTAAAAATTTGTAACCTATCATTAAAATCATCCATTGTACCTGAAAACTGGAGGATAGCAAATGTAACCCCAATATTTAAAAAGGGCTCCAGGGGCGATCCGGGAAACTACAGACCGGTTAGCCTGACTTCAGTGCCAGGAAAAATAGTGGAAAGTGTTCTAAACATCAAAATCATAGAATATATAGAAAGACATGGTTTAATTGAACAAAGTCAGCATGGCTTTACCCAGGGCAAGTCTTGCCTCACAAATCTGCTTCACTTTTTTGAAGGAGTTAATAAACATGTGGATAAAGGTGAACCGGTAGATATAGTATACTTGGATTTTCAGAAGGCGTTTGACAAAGTTCCTCATGAGAGGCTTCTAGGAAAAGTAAAAAGTCATGGGATAGGTGGCGATGTCCTTTCGTGGATTGCAAACTGGCTAAAAGACAGGAAACAGAGAGTAGGATTAAATGGACAATTTTCTCAGTGGAAGGGAGTGGACAGTAGAATGCCTCAGGGATCTGTATTGGGACCCTTACTTTTCAATATATTTATAAATGATCTGGAAAGAAATACGACGAGTGAGATAATCAAATTTGCAGATGACACAAAATTGTTCAGAGTAGTTAAATCACAAGCAGATTGTGATAAATTGCAGGAAGACCTTGTGAGACTGGAAAATTGGGCATCCAAATGGCAGATGAAATTTAATGTGGATAAGTGCAAGGTGATGCATATAGGGAAAAATAACCCATGCTATAATTACACAATGTTGGGTTCCATATTAGGTGCTACAACCCAAGAAAGAGATCTAGGTGTCATAGTGGATAACACGTTGAAATCGTCGGTTCAGTGTGCTGCGGCAGTCAAAAAAGCAAACAGAATGTTGGGAATTATTAGAAAGAGAATGGTGAATAAAATGGAAAATATCATAATGCCTCTGTATCACTCCATGGTGAGATCGCACCTTAAATACTGTGTACCATTCTGGTCGCCGCATCTCAAAAAAGATATAGTTGTGATAGAGACGGTACAGAGAAGGGCGACCAAAATGATTAAGGGAATGGAACAGCTCCCCTATGAGGAAAGACTAAAGAGGTTAGGACTTTTCAGCTTGGAGAAGAGACGGCTGAGGGGGGATATGATAGAGGTGTTTAAAATAACGAGAGGTCTAGAACGGGTAGATGTGAATCGGTTATTTACTCTTTCGGATAATAGAAAGACTAGGGGGCATTCCATGAAGTTAGCAAGGGGCACATTTAAAACTAATTGGAGAAAGTTCTTTTTCACTCAACGCACAATTAAACTCTGGAATTTGTTGCCAGAGGATGTGGTTAGTGCAGGTAGTGTAGCTGTGTTTAAAAAAGGATTGGATAAGTTCTTGGAGGAAAAGTCTATTACCTGCTATTAATTAAGTTGACTTAGAAAATAGCCGCTGCTATTACTAGCAACAGTAGCATGGAATAGACTTAGTTTTTGGATACTTGCCAGGTTCTTATGGCCTGGATTGGCCACTGTTGGAAACAGGATGCTGGGCTTGATGGACCCTTGTTCTGATCCAGTATGGCATGTTCTTATGTTCTTAACTCAAAGCCCCCAGATCGCACACCACAAACCTCCAAATCTCTGTTCACACAATGCAATCTTTCCCAGCTCCATGCCTCTCCACCCTCGTTCGCTGCTTTAAAAAATGCTGCCTTCATTTCCAATTATGGCTCTCTGCCCACTTCCAGCACCCTAGGTGGCTGCCTAGTCCGCCTAATGCTCCCACCGGCCCTGGATCGAAGGCAGCTTCCAACTGGCAAGCAGTTTACAGCAAGGGATAAACTCCAAAGAAAAATATAGTGAGGGGAATAAAGGAAAATCCCAATGTGTTCCTTACTCCTCCAAGCCTCAAGCCAAAATGCCATACTGCTCCTACTACTAACTCCTCCAAGTAGACTGAGACCATGCTAGGGCAGGGATCTAGTGGCCATCTAGTGGCCAACTAGAGCATGGCTACACAAGCAATTTGGAAACAAATATTTTTTGATAAGTTCAAATAACACTACCTTCTTGCCTGTAGCTGGCTGACACATTTCCGAGTTGGGGGGGAGATTTTTATTTATTTATTTATTTATTTATTTATGTAAAAGGTTTTGTATACCGTCGTTCACCATGCATTACAATGGTTTACATAAAACAATCATAAAAAGAGGATATGCATCATAACAATTCTAGTACGCATTTTACTAATATCAAAATGAAATACAAAAACCTATAAGAAAATAAAAATATTGAGCCCATCCTTCGTGTTCATTTAGCCTTTCTGGAGGTAAACTGCATAGGCTTGTTCGAAAAGCCAGGTCTTTAAGGAGATGAAAGGGGTATGAGCTTGGGAAGGTTCTGCTGTGTCCTCGAGCTTGGTGTGGGCGAGCAGCGTGTGAGCCATGCACCAGCACACACAGAATATTCCCTCCCGGTGATCCTGGGAACGCTCAGCGAATTAAGCAGCAGGGGATGGGAAGACTCATGCTCATTCCTTTTTAATATCTTTTGTTTTCTACTTACTGCTATCTCAGTCTGAAATTTTCCCTTAAGCAATCCAACAGAACAAAACTTGCCACTGTCCTGGCAAAAGCCCTGGTATTTCTTCCCCTTCTGCCCCAGGGACATGGGTGGGTGGGTGCTGCAAGTTCGGGCACAGAAATGCAGCGCAGCACTTGGCCCCTAATAGCTTTCCGGGGCTCGGCCCTTTTTTTTTTTTTTCCGTCCAAGCAGAATCCTCTAGTGACAATTTCTGTATTTCTTGTTTTCAGAAAGCCAGTTTCCCTTCTGAGATATAGGTTTCTGCAGAAGAACTGCTGGGCAAGAAGATGCCAGCCTCATGGAAGAGGGCAAGGGGTGAGGGATTCTCATGATTTCTATCAGCTGTCGTAGCTTGAAGTGAGGCAGGAGTGTTGACACCACAGAGACCCTTAGGGCCATTGCTCTACCTGTCACTAGCCCAGTTCTTGTTGGCACTGAGCTTTGCCTCCATCTGAAAGGAAGAGGCCACAGGATACCAAGTGACTTACCAGACTACCATTCACAAAGCAGGGCGTCCTGGGCACAGATGCCCTGAGCTCCGACACCCACTGAACCTGCAACCCTGGAGCTTCTGGACCATGAACCCGTCACAAGGCTGCTGGCTTGTTCCCTGGGAAGGTCAGAAATACCCTTATAGTCTTCTGATTGGCCCAGCATTGGGGGTGTCCCAAATAGAGAGCTGTATATATAAAGAGCTCTATGGTCCAACAGCACACTTGGCATCTTCTACCAATTTTGACCCTGATTTCCTAGCCTTGTTCTAGTCTAGTATCATGATCCTACGTTCCTGCCTTTGTAACCTGTTCCGGCATTCCATCACATAAACCTTCCTGTTTCACTAGTTCTGGCACCAGTGTCCTGCTTGCCTCCAGCTCTGGTGTTGCCGTTCCTGTGATTGTGTCCTGTGAGTCCACTGCTGGTCCTCTGGTTTCCTGGTTCCAGTTCCGGTCCCGGCCTTGTTTTTGTGCTCTCAATTCCTGCAAAGCTCCTGACCTCCGCCACTCTGCCTCCAACTTGCCTCCCAGGTACCTGCTGCCTTCCCTCTGGGGTGGCCTTGATCACCAAGCCCAGATGCAGTGGCGCCTGCTCACTCCAATCATGAGGTGTCGGGTACATTCATTTCCCTGCCATAACCTCGCTATGAGGAGCAGGCTTCTCTCCAAAACACCACACAAAAAGGGGAGCAAGTGGAGTGAGAAGGGCTCTGCAGCATTCAGGTCAGAGATAGCCCTGTCAGCCACATTTGGGATGTATTGGAGACTCTTGCTAAAAAGATCTACTCCTAGTTGTCTCTTCCCACTGGGAGAGGAGAGGGGAGGTCGCTTTGTAGGGTGGCCTTGCTTCCCACTGCCAAGCCTAGGATCAGCTCACAGAAAGGCATCCGGAGGTGCTGCTCTCTGCTTCATGTCTCCACAGATGTTTTACGTTCAGCGGGCTGAGGGCAGGACGAGGTGCACTCGGATGTCACTACTTTGGTCTTTCCACCAAGAGCTCTGCTGGCCCTGCAAGCTCAGGGCCTTTGACTAACGGCTGCATCTGCGAGCATGAAGGACCTTCCCGGTGCCGGCTCTCTCTTGTTACAGTGATCCCGTTAATAAAAGCTCTACTGGTTCAGTCCAGTTCTGGGCACATCCCTTCGATGCAGAAGATAACCAGGTCTGAGTCACCAAGAAGCAAAGAGCAAGGACGAGTTATTCCAAATGGCAAGTTGATTCCTGTCAACAGAAGGAAAAAATAAATCAAGAAAACTAAGGCAAGGGATAACTTTATTCACAGACATTAATTTTGGACGTCAGAAGAAGGGGGGTCCTGCTTGCCCGTAAGACCCTACTAGTGCAGACAGCATGGCTTAGCAGTGCCTCTCAGAGGTCAGCTGAGGTGCAGCAGGGGTGGGTCTTCCAGCACCCCCCCTAATTTATGTGCTGATCCTGCAGGGACTAACTGCTGCACAGTGCCAAGAAAAAGTGCAGCAGAGGAACTGTTTCCAGCTTCCATCAACCTCTTGCCAGACAGCTGACAAGTCACAGCTTCCCCACAATGATTAATTTTTCTCTTGCCTCTGCTGCAATCTGTCTTCATGCTCATGATTCTGTTTGCTTGTGTGTGTTAAGGGGCAGAGGTGTGGGTATGTGTAAGAGGTGGACTATGCCAGGGTTGTGAGGAAGGGAATATAGGACAGCCCCGTAGTAAAACCACCACAAACATTACCACATTTAAAAGGCTGACCTTCCACCTCCCCTCCTCCTTGATAATGAGCTAAGCAGCAATGACAGAACAAGTAGGTGGGGCCACAGTAAGTACATATCCCCCAGTCACTGGGGCTATTATTCCTCCTCTTCCTATGCTTCCTGATTAAAAGGGAAATACGTACATACCATGGAGCAGTTGAGGGGACAGGGAGCATACACTCACAACCATGCCCTGCTGGCCTGCCAGTACTTTGCCTGAGAAATTGAAAGGGAGATGAAGAGGAAACTGAGTGTGGGGTGAAAGAGAGGAAGTATGTGATGGAGAAAGGATGCGGTGGAGAAAAACCTACAGAAAAGGGAGGAGTAGAGAGGAATTCAAGGGTGGAGAGAATAGACCCTTGTGGGGGAAGAGGAGATGGAGAGGGACCTAAGGAAAAAGAGGGGAGAAAAAGAGAGGAATCCAGTCGCAAGAGAGAGAGAAGATGATTGAATTGGTGGGGGAGAAAGAGATTGAAAGGAATTTAAGAGGAGAGCTGTAGATGAATTTAAGTGTGTGGTAGATGGAGACATACCTGCCGATGAAGAGGGAAAGAGGAGAGGAACGGGAGAGGGCAGATGAAGAGGTACTTGTCTTTGTGTGTATGTGTATATGGGGGTGGAGATAGGCACCTGGAAAGATTAGAGAAGGGAGAGAAAGGATGAAGAGCAAAAGTGAAGATGAGGATGAGAGGGGGAAGGAATAGGCAGATGATGATGCACCATACCATCCACTCTCCCATTTTTAAAGTCTGGATCTGCCCTTGGTTGTCATGTTTGAAAGTTTCAAACAGAAGCAAGAACCACTGTTGAAGATTTTTTTTTATATAAATTATTTTTCTTCTTATTGAACAAAGATTAATCTCAAAAGGTTCACACACACACACACACACACAAAACACCAATAAAATACAGTAAAAAGGAAAAGGAAAAACCTCAGACAGCTGACACTGAATTGAATCAATACACCAGTGAAACAAGCACATTTACAAATGCCATCACAGGAAAAAAAACCTCTTTCAACAAAAGTGCAAATGATCAGAACAGTTTTCAATAGTACTTTTATCTCCAACAGAGGGATCGCTCATTATTTACTACGGTTTTCAAAAATACTACTTTCTCAAGTAGAATGATTGCATGTGTTTTCTGATGCTACGTCATCAAAATTAGCTGGACTTAACTTTTTTCCTTGCGTGGATGCTACCAATGGTTGTCTTACATGACACTGGAAGCTTGGGAGCACGCTGTGCTAATGCCCTCTGAAGCAGCAATTGCGAAACATGGCCCACGTCAGCGTCTTTCAGATTAAGTTCTAGTTTTGATGACGTACTGCAAGAAAATATGTGCAATCATTCTACTTGAGAAAATATTTTTGAAAACCGCAGTGCCTATTGTAATGCGCGATCCCTCTGTTGGAGATAAAAGTGCTATTGAAAACAGTTGTGCTCATTTGCACTTTTGTTGAAAGTTTTTTCTTGTGATGGCATTTGTAAATGTGCTCTTTTCATTGGTGTATTGATTCAATTCACTGGGAGCTGTCTTGAGGTTTTTCCCTTTCATTTTTACAGTATGTTATTGGTGGGGGGGTTTTTTTTGTGTGAGGCTTTTGAGATTAAGCATTATTCAATTGGAAGAAAAATAATTTATAAGCAAAAATTTCAGCAGTGGTTCTTGCTTTGGTTTGTGCTTTTGTTAACTAGGAAGTTTTTTTTCTGTTGTGATGTATGAAATTCTGTCACATTTTATGTTATATGTTTGGTCAGGTAGAAAAGAGGACAATTGTGTATTCTGCATTTGCATATGCAGGGTATCAGGTAACACCTTAATACTACCTCCTAATACTCATTCAAGATTGATCATTTTGAGGATCCCACCAAGAATTGCATAGGGCCTACCTATACCTACACATCTGTCCCTCTGCTGGAAATCTCCCACCTGCCAACTGAGTTCATGCTTGCCTCTGGGCAAGTCCTCTGTGCCACAAGCTATCCCCTGGTGATTGCTGGGATATTGCAATCCCACAAATCTCAGGGGTGACACATTTCCCAGAAATGGCACACACAAACACTGAGCAAAAAAATACTAGGATTCTCCAGTGACCCAGTGACTCATTTCTGTGAATAACTGATCAGACACAGAGCTTACAAAGTAGTTTATTAAGGAAAAGAAGGTACAGTGAACATGAAAAATTCTACATGCAGACAATAAACAAGGAAAAGGAATTGGGATTATACAATTAACACTACCTAATTAAATTCTACTCTAATTAGCCAGTGCCCAGAGAAGTCTGATGATAGTCTTTCCACAGTGGGATAGGTGAATTGGGATAGGGCCACAGGTTTGCTCTCCTGTCTTCCCAGCCAAGTGTTAGGTTACCCTGCTTGCAGTAGGACTGAGTCCCAGGCCTGGGAATTCAGGCTTGGGCCAGACATGAGGTATCCTCTACATGGACTGGAAGCACCCAGAAGTCAGGAGCTGCCTACCTGAAAGAGACCCAGATCTGGATCTTGTAATCATCAAGAGCTGGAGCAGGAACTGGAGTCAGAACTTGCAATGAAGCAGGTCACAAAGGTGAAGCAATGAATGTAAGTGAACAAGAACTGTGAGCTTGGAAATGGAGTCAGCAAAGCAGGTCACAGAAACAGGAACTAAAAGTGAACTAGAAATGCAGACCTGGACTGGTGTCAGCAAACAGGTTGCAGATAAGCCTTAAACAAAGAGACTTGGTAGCAACAGGAGGCTCAATAGGAAGTAAACTGGTTGGGTTACTGTGAAAGGCTATTTGCTTCCCTTTAAACCATTTTAATTGAGCCACAGTCAATCCCTAATACCTAGTGATTTTATTTATTTATTTATAATATTTTATATATTGATATTCTGTATACAGTCATAACAGTACACAATATAAATATAAATAACAGATAAATTACAAGCAAATTAAAAAATTATTATAAAACCAAAATAGGTACAAAAGCAAGCAATTCAAATAAAATCCTTAATAAACAAGTAACAAATTAATTGCATATAAAAACTTAAAATAAACATCAAACAAGGCTAAAAATAAAATCGAGAAACATATACATAAGGCCTAATTTACTTCTGTTGATTTATTTATTTATTTGTGTACTTTTATATATCGAAGTTTAGCTAGAGGCCTTCACTCCGGTTTACAGGTAGAACAACGTATTACAAGTGAAGTAAAAACTGGTATAACAATACAACTGGTAAGGTAATAGGTATGTACAGGTTAAGACAACAGAAGCAAATTGGTTATAGCCAACATAATAAATAGTAACTAGGTAAAAAGTTAAAGTTAATTTGCCAACATATTATATAATCCAGATCAAGTACATTATGTAAGAAGGACTGCATAGATCAGCTCTGTCTTAAATTTATTTCACATCCGCATATGCTTGCTTAAAAAGCCAGGCTTTTAGAATTTTTTTTTTAATTAAAAAAAATCTTTCTTTAATCTCAGCTCAGCTGGCATTGAATTCCACAGTTTAGGCCCTGCAATAGATATAGCTATTTCCCTGACTTTACTCAGGTGTGTCGTTCGTACAGAAGGTATAGTTAACAAACCTTTGATGGCTGACCTTAAATACTGCTGAGGCGTATGAATGTGCAATTAAGCATTCAGCCACTCTATCCTCTCATTATAGATAGATTTATGTATTAGACAGAGAACTTTATAGTCTATCCTGGATTTTATTGGAAACCAATGCAAATCAATCAAAGTTGGGGTAGTAAGATTGTATTTCCTTCGCCCAGTTAAAGTTCTTCCTATTGCTTGGATTTTGACCTAAGGGCTATTTTGCAGTCTTTATCTTTATGGTCTTAGCTTACTCCAGGTTGCTATAAGATCTAATAGCTCAGCTATCTTGGTATATGTGGGTACCAATGACTTAGGAAAGTGTAGCAAGAAGGATCTGGAAGCCTGATTTAGAATTTGAAATCCGGAACTTCCAGGGTATTCTCAGAAATGCTTCCAGTTCCATGCGCAGGACCCCAGAGGCAGTTAGCATTTCAGGGTCTTAATGAATGGATAAGACTACGGTGCAGGAAAGAGGATTCTAGGTTTTTTGGGAACTGGGCAACTTTTTGGGGAAGGGTGGGTGAGCTTTTTCAAAAAGATGGGCTCTACCTTAATTAGAGTGACACCAAGCTGCTGGCACTAACCTTTAAAAAGAAAATAGAACAGTTTTTAAACTACATAGGAACATAAGATATGCCATACTGGATCAGACCTAGTATCCTGTTTCCAATAGTGGCCAATCCAAGTCACAAGTACATGGCAAGTAACCAAATATTAAATAGATCCCAAGCTACTATTGCCAGCAACAAGTAGTGGTTATTCCCTATTGATTAATAGTAGTGTATGGACTTCTCCTCCAGGAACTTATCCAAACCTTTTTTAAACCATTGCTTCCTTAACCACATCCTCCAGCAATGAATTCTATAGCTTAATTATGCATTGAGTGAAAAATAATTTTCTCTGATTTTGTTTTAAATGTGCTACTTGCTGACTTCATGGTGTACCCCCTGGTCCTTGTATCCGAAAGAGTAAATAACCATTTCACATTTACAGGTTCAAGTCCTTTCATGGTTTTGTAGACCTCTATCATATTCCCCCACAGCTATCTCTTCTCCAAGCTGAACAGCCCTGAGGCACGCCGCTGTTTATCTTTTTCCACTGTGAAAACAGACCATTTAATTCTATTCTGTTTCCTGTCTTTTAACCAGTTTGCAATCCACAAAAGGACATCTCCTTCTATCTCATGACATTTTAGTTTTCTTAGAAGCCTCTCATGAGGTTCTTTGTCAAATGCCTTCTGAAAATCCAAATACACCATATCTACTGGTTCACATTCATCCAGATGCTTATTTACACCTTCAAAAAATATATAGCAGATCTGTGAGGCAAGACTTCCCTTGAGTAAATCCATGCTGGCAGTGTCCCATTAAATCATGGCTATTTATATGTTCTATGATTTTATTCTTTATAATAATTTCCACATTTTTTCCCAGCACTGAAGTCAGGCTCACCAGTCTATAGTTTCCCAGATCACCTCTGGATCCCTTTTAATACATAGGGGTTTCATTGGCCACCTTCCAGTCTTCAGGTACAATGGATGCTTTTAATGATAGGTTACAAATTACTTGTAATAGGTCTGAAATTTCATTTTTTATGTCAAATGTTTTTATTGAATCAAAGTCTTTAACAACACAGTTGTAGTAAGGTGTATCAGAAACCAAGCAGGGTGCTTGGTTTCTGATACACCTTACTACAATATTATAACTAGCATAACATATCATTGTACAACAATGTACAACAACCCCCCCCCCCCCCCCACACACACACACACACACACACAATATAACATGTTCGGAGATCAGACATGGGATCCCATGAAGATTACATTTATGGGTAATTAATTAATTCACTTTTAGCTCTGGAGGATCATTTTTTGAGATATGGGTGCCATACATCTATAAAGGTACTCTTACGCTTGAAAGATATTACAGTGGACTGATTTTCCAATTGCATTATGGCATGAATTTTATTCCTCAAAAATCAAAAACTGGGAGGCTCTGATTTTTACCAATGCAACAAAATAGCCCATTTTGCTACCAAACAGGCTTTACAGATCAGGAGGCACCTATCGCTTCCCCGGACTTGGAAAGAGGATGTTACATCAAAGAGCACCCCTTCCAGTTTGAAAACCACCGTTTGACCGATCAGAGAAGATAAGTACCGATGAATCTTCTCCCAGAAAGCTTGAATAGACTTACAGGCCCAAAAGCAGTGCCCTAATGCACCCTCGCCTGTCTGGCATTTGCTACAGGTCTCCGAATCCAGAAGCCCTACTCTAAAAAGCCAACAAGGCGGGAGGTATGCCCGATAAAGAATTTTATATTGCATTTCCCTTAGATTAGCATCCTCCTTTAGTTCATGTATTTGTTTAAATGATCCCAAGACAGAAAAATCAACCAAGGTGGGCAAATCAGCCATCCAGCCTGCACTCAGTGGGAGACAAGACTGAAATTTCATTTTTTAGTTCTTTCAGAACTGTGGGATGTATGCCATCTGGCCCAGGTGATTTGCTACTCTTCAGTTTGTCAATCTAGCTTATTACATCTTCCAGGTTCCTCATGATTTTGTTCAGTGTGATGGAGTGTACCGACAACTCCCTCATTCTACCTTAAGGAGCCCAGTTCAGGCTTTTAACCCAGGTCTCCTTAAGGCAGAAGGTTGCAAGGGATTCTTGGTGAAGAGAGGTTCCCTTCATCCTGCCATAAGTTCCCAGACCTAGAGAGCTTGAGGAGGCCCCAGGAAGCTGGTAGGACCTCACAATACGCTCAGGCAGTGGACATTTACCTGTTAGTTGTGCCTGATGCAAGGTGAACTACTATTTTGATTCTTGTATCTTTGAAGCACTATAAATAAATACCTGCAGCATAACTCAATTGGTCCAGTCTTATTGTATTCCTACAGCTGCAGTGGCCTGAATATGCTACAGTCAGTTTATCTGAATCATCATCCTTGAAAACAGTCTCTGGAACAGGAATTACTCAAACATCCTCCTCAGTAAACATTGAAGCAAAGAATTCATTTAGTCTTTCTGCGATGGCCTTATGTTTGCTAACTGCCCCTGTAACCCTTCGATCATCTAATGGTCCAACCAACTCCCTTGCAGGGTTCTTGCTTCAGATATATTTTAAAAAGCTTTTTATTATGAATTTTTGCCTCTATGGCCAACTTCTTTTCAAATTCTCTTTTAGCCAGTCTTATCAATGTTTTACATTTAACTTGCTAATGCTTATGCTTTTTCCTATTTACTTCAGACGGATCCTTCTTCAAATTTTTGAAGGAAGTTTTTTTGGCTAAAATAGCCTCTTTCACCTCACTTTTTAGCCATGCTGGAAATCATTTGACCTTCCTTCCACCTTTCTTAATGTGTGGGATACATCTGGACTGAAATTCTAAGATAGTATTTTTTTACAACATCCACGCCTGTTGTACACTCAACCTCTGTAGCTGCACTTTTCAGTTTTTTTCAAACTATTTTTTCTCATTTTATCAAAGTTTCCCTTTTGAAAGTTTAGTGCTAAAGCTGTGGATTTACTTATGGTCTACCATCTAGTCATTAATTCAAATTTGATCCAAGTGGCCCCACGACTGATGCCTCTCCCACTAAATCCTGCAGTCCACTAAGAATTAGATCTAAAATAGCTCCCTCTCTCATCAGTTCCTGAACCAATTACTCCATAAAGCTGTCATTTATTCTATTCAGGTCCTTTATCTCTTTAGCATGTCCTGATGTTATATTTACTCAGTCAACATTGGGATAATTGAAATCTCCCATTATTACTGCACTACCAATTAGTTTAGCTTCACTAATTTCTCTTAGCATTTCATCAACTGTCTCATCATTTTGGCCAGGTGGAAGGTAGTATACTCCTATTGCTATACTTTTCCTCAACAGACATGGGATTTCTCCCCATAAATATAGTATCGTGCATTTAGTTTCTTGAAGGATCCTTATTTTGTTGGACTCTATGCATCCCAGACATAAAGTGCCCCCCCACCAAGTTGCTCCTTCCTATCATTGCAGTATAATTTGTACCCTGGTATGGCACTATCCCATTGGTTATCCTCTTTCCATCATGTCTATGAGATGCCAATTAAGTCTATATCATCATTTACTGCTATACACTCTAACTCTCCTATTTTATTTCTTAGACTTCTGTCATTGGCATACAGACATTTCAAAGTGTGTTTTTTGTTTGTATTAACAATCTACTATTCAGTTGAAAGGGATAATTTGGAATATTTTAGCTCAGGTGATTTTTTACTTATAGGCACAAACATGGACTACTTTTGCTTTTATTGGAACCTCTCTGTTGGGATACCCTAACTTTTCTGCTTCATTAGTGTCCTTCGAAGATACCTCCCTTTGAACCATGTGCTGCTGTGCAACTGTTGGCTTTTCCCTTTGTTCTAGTTTAAAAGCTGCTCTAGCTCCTTTTTAAAGGTTACTGCCAGCAGCCTAGTTCTACCCTGGTAAAGGTGAAGCCCATCCCTTTGGCGAAGACTCTCCCTTCCTCAAAAGGTTCCCCAGTTCTTCAAAACTGAATCCCTCTTCCTTGTACTTTTGTCTCATCCATGCATTGGGACTCCGGAGCTCTGCCTGCCTCTGGGGACCTGCACTTGGAACAAGGTAGCATTTCAGAGAATACCTTAGAGAAAGCTGGATTTCAGGTAGAAAGCTGGATTTCAGCTTTCTACCTAAGAGACTAAATTTGGCTTCCAGAACCTCCTTCCCACATTTTCTTATGTCATTGGTGCCTACATGTACCATGACAGCCGTCTCCTCTCCAGCACTGTCTAAAATCCTATTTTATTTATTTATTTATTTAGGGATTTTATATACCGATTTTCTTGATACAGATCAAATCAACTCGGTTTACATAGAACAATAGTACATTAACAGTAACTAGTCAAACCTCAAAAGAGGAGACAGATTAGGAGCAGAAGGTAAAAGTTACATTATAACAAGGGTGAATAACTTTGAATTGGAAATGAAGAGACAGATAATCAAAGTAGAGAGATATAACAGAGAGAAGGGGGTTGAAGCCAACCTCAGGAGAATAACTCTAGCATTATAACATAATTATATGACATTCTGCTAGTTATTGAAGTACAGCTGATTGAATAATATCTTAGTAGAATATAGTCTAGGAGACAGGAAAGGCTCTACCGAAAAGCCAAGTCTTCAGTTTCTTTTTAAAATTTATGAGGCAGGTTTCCTGTCGGAGGTCTGGGGGTAGTGTATTCCAAATGGTGGGGCCTGCTGTTGAAAAAGCCCGGTCCCTGATTGTTAATCTTTGTACCAATTTGATTGAGGGAACATGAAGGGATCCCTTATAGGCATCTCTCAAAGGTCTAGCTGAAGAGTGTAATTTGAGAGGGTGTAGTAGGTCTAGTGGAGTCTGGTGGTGGATGTTTTTATGAATAATGGTAAGGAATTTGTGAACAATTCTAAAATTAACTGGAAGCCAATGTAGGTCTTTTAGAATGGGCGTGATGTGATCTCTGCGCTTAGTGTTGGTCAAAATCCTTGCAGCTGCGTTTTGGAGTAGTTGCAAAGGTTTTAATGTAACAGCTGGTAGACCTTGCAGGATCGAGTTACAATAATCGACCTTAGAGAACAGGATTGCTTGGAGTACAGTCCTGAAGTCATGGTGATATAGGAGAGGCTTGAGTTTTTTAAGCACCTGTAACTTGTAGAAGCATTCTTTTATAGTATAATTTATAAACTTCTTCAAGCTCAGATGATTGTCAATTATAACTCCAAGATCTCTAGCATGAGTGATGTGGGAGATAGTGTGCATTTGTTGTAAGTGTAGACTATTTTCAGGGGTGATAAGCAGGAGTTCAGTCTTAGCAGTATTTAACACCAGGTTGAGGCTAGTAAGGAGATGGTTAATAGTTTGAAGGTGAGATTCCCATAATTTGATTGCTGAGTCCAAAGAGTCTGTTATAGGAATCAAAACTTGGACATCGTCTGCGTATACGTAGAATTTCAAATTTAGCGACGAGAGGAAATGGCAGAGAGGGAGGAGATAAATATTAAATAGGGTGGGAGATAAAGAGGAGCCCTGGGGGACTCCATGTGGGGAATTAGTATAAGGAGATTCCATATTATTGATTTTAACTTTATAACCTCGATTACTGAGGAATGAGTCGAACCATCTGAAGACAGATCCTGAGATTCCTATGTCGGATAGCCGGTTTAATAATATAGCATGGTTGACTGTATCGAAGGCTGCGGAGATATCAAGGAGTGCAAGCAGGAAGGAGCATCCTTTGTCAATTCCCAGGTATACTTGATCAAGGAGTGATATGAGGAGTGATTCCGTACAATGTTCTTTCCGAAATCCATATTGTGAAGGATGAAGGATATTATTTTCCTCCAAGTAATTTGATAGTTGATTATTTACTACTTTCTCCATGATTTTGGCTATAAATGGCAAATTAGAAATTGGTCGATAATTTTTTAGATCATCTGGGTCCAAGTTTGGTTTTTTGAGGATAGGTTTGAGAGTTGCTAGTTTGAGAGTGTCTGGGAAGATACCTTGTGAAAATGAGCAGTTAATAATGTCTGCTAGGTATTTGGAGATGGAGTCTGGTATTAGAAGCAGTAATTTAGATGGGATATAATCTTGTGGATGAGAAGAGGGTTTCATTCTTTTGAGGATAGTTTCCACCTCTGTAGAATAGGTGGGTTCGAATGTTTCCAATGCTGTGAATGAGTTGGGGCGGTAGAGGGGATCTAAAGAAGTTGTGATAGGATTGGAGGGTAATCTAGCCAAGGTATTAGCAATTTTACTCTGGAAGAAGATGGCCAGTTCATTGGCCTTTGATTGGGCTACATCATCAGAAATTGGTGCTGAAGTAATCTTAGTGAGGTCTGAAACATAAGCGAAAAGGGCCTTTGCATCGAAGAACATATCATGGATACGGTGGGCGTAAAAGTCTCTTTTGGTTCGCAGTGTCATGGTTCTGTAATGATGGAGAGCTGCTTTGTAGATGGCTAGAGATTGAGGATTGGGGGAGTTTCGCCATCTCTTTTCCTTCTGTCTTAGGCTTTGTTTTAATGTGCAAAGCTCTAAAGAGAACCATGGTTGTTTATGTTTCTGAGATGGATTGATATTCTTTGATGATAGAGGGCATAGATTATTTGCTATGGTTTCAGTGATATTTTGCCAAGAAAATATAGCTGCGTTAGGGTTCGAAAGATCCAAGTTGGGTAGTTCTTTGCATAAAGAATTGTCAAGGGCTTCTGAAGGACAAGATTTCCTATAGTGCAGTGTTGTTGGTGGTAGGGGTGCAAGAGATCCTGTCGTCATTTTAAAAGTGGAGGTGATCATAAAGTGGTCTGACCATGGTACTGGAAGGTAGGAAGGGGATGAGAGTTGTATGAGGCTATTATTTGTAAAGATAAGATCAAGGGTGTGACCCCCTTTATGAGTGGGTTGGGTGATAATTTGGGTAAAGCCCATGGCTGAGAGTGAGGAAAGGAGAGCTTCACAATTAGATGATTGAGGCCTGACGTCAATGTGTAGATTAAAGTCCCCAAGGATAATGGAAGGAGTATCCAAGGTCAAGTATTTAGCTATGATTTCCACTAAAGGCGATACATCAAGGTTTAGCACCCCCGGAGGGGCATAAATGAGGAGGATCTGGAGAGTTTTTGATTTGAACAGGCCTGCCTCCAGTTTAGATGATGAATTGATGGGTTGTTGGGTGAGATTAAGATCTTTTTTGGCTGCTAAGAGGAGTCCTCCTCCTTTTTTCTTTTGTCGAGGTATTGAAAAGACGTCGTATATCTGGGTGGGAAGTTCATTTATTAAGACTGTGTCTGTCGGCTTCAGCCAAGTCTCTGTGATCGCACAGATGTCTGGTTTGGAATCAAGCAGGTAGTCAAGTAGGATATGGGTTTTTTTGGTAATTGATTGCGCATTGAATAGAGTTAGAGAGAATAAGGCTAGCCCAAGGAATTGGGTAAGTGGGGAGATCATGACTGGAATGAGGTTTCTATATGGTTTGAATTGGTATTGCATTGGAAATTTCATCTTAGAAGAGGGACTGTGGTATAGGATAGGTATTGTGTATCTTTGCATCATAGGTAGAATGGGATTAACGTCGTCAAATGTTGGCATTTAGTGGGCGGGTCTATGTGCAGCGAATCGGGGAGGTGTGCTGGCAACACTGACTGTGCGATCGCGGTTTCAGACTCGCCGGGGGAGGGGATTAAAGTCCTTACCCCAACGGGTCTGGGTGCCGATCGCGCAGGCCTCCCTCACAAAAGCTGTAGTAGAAACGGCAGCAGCGACGGCGAAGGCTTATGGTGGAAGGACGCGGCGCCGGAGTGCAGGTCAATTTAAAAACCTTCTTGGCTCCCTAATTGGCTGGAGCTGAACTGGAGCTCAGGAGAAGCTGGCGTGATTAGCACAGGTGTAGAGTAAGAATTGGGTGGGGCTATCTAGCAGTAGATTGAGAGGTTCTGTATCGGGTGGATAGCGATTGATGTATGATGGTGGCTGTAATTTGCTGTATGAGGTCTGAGGCTTCGTAAAGTTGCTGAAGACACTGTTGTGCTGATAGAGATTAGAATAGATAGTCGGCTGAGGAGGAACCGAAGATCCTGGAGTAGACTCGGGGCTCCCTCGGGGCTGAGCCGAAGGGGCGAGACAAAGGGGCAAGCCCCTTTGTTGCGCTCCTTCGGCGCGCGACGCAGGCGCGCGGCGCCTGAGAAGGAGTAATTTAAATGTCCCTCTCAGCCTCTGATTGGGCGAGGGCAGCTTCTTTGTTTTTTTCAGGTAGGCGGGACTTAGAGCCGCGTTGAAAGGGCGGCACGGCTGGCGGCTGAGCGGCTAGGCAGCGAGATCGGTGGCCGGAATCGCCGGGGGCAAGGGGGCAAGGGGGAGATGACTGGCCTTACCCCGACGGGTCCGGGCGCCGATAGCGCAGGCCTCCCTCCTTGTAGCAACAGAAGCGGCAGCGGCAGCAGCAGTAGCAGCGATGGAAGCTGAGAATGAGATAGTCGCAGCGCCTGAGAAGCAGTAATTTAAATGTCCCTCTCAGCCTCTGATTGGGCGAGGGCAGCTTCTTTGTTTTTTTCAGGTAGGCGGGACTTAGAGCCGCGTTGAAAGGGCGGCACGGCTGGCGGCTGAGCGGCTAGGCAGCGAGATCGGTGGCCGGAATCGCCGGGGGCAAGGGGGCAAGGGGGAGATGACTGGCCTTACCCCGACGGGTCCGGGCGCCGATAGCGCAGGCCTCCCTCCTTGTAGCAACAGAAGCGGCAGCGGCAGCAGCAGTAGCAGCGATGGAAGCTGAGAATGAGATAGTCGCAGCGCCTGAGAAGCAGTAATTTAAATGTCCCTCTCAGCCTCTGATTGGGCGAGGGCAGCTTCTTTGTTTTTTTTCAGGTAGGCGGGACTTAGAGCCGCGTTGAAAGGGCGGCACGGCTGGCGGCTGAGCGGCTAGGCAGCGAGATTGGTGGCCGGAATCGCCGGGGGCAAGGGGGAGATGACTGGCCTTACCCCGACGGGTCCGGGGTAAGGCCACTCACACATCACGTTACATTACGTTACATTACGTTATGGGGTAAGGTAACTCACACATCACCTATCTAGGTGATGTGTGAGTTCCTCCACCTTCACACCAGGTAGGCATGTTACCAGGCAATCCTCATGCCCACCAGCCACCTAGCCCTCTATATTCCTAATAATCGAATCACTAACAATGATGTATGACCTAACACTTTCCTCCTAGGCAATATCCCTAGGAGGAACATCCTCAGTTCAAGAGGACAATGCATCACCTGGAGAGCAGGCCCTTGCTACAGGATCTCTTCCTGCTGCACCAGGTTGATGCTTTCCAACCAGGAGACCTTCCTCCTCCAAGGCAGCACCAGGGCTCGTTTTTTAGATCATGGATAAAAACAGAAAAGGAGAGGCAGAGGCCGATCAAATTGGAGATATCAATGGGGAGATTACAATGTCCATCAGTCTTTTCTCATTTTGAGCAAATTGTTTGAAGAAGATTACAGAAATTGGAGAACAACTGAAATATAATGTACCAGTTTTAAGGAAACAAAAATATAACAAAAAACACAAAAATGTTTTTAAAGATTTAAAATAAAATTTAAGTTTGGGTGGTTGGAAGTTTTCAAAGACCAGTGATTACATTTACCTCTTACATGTAGAATGTTCTATATAGAACAAACATGAGGTTTCTGAGGTCTTTTTTCCTCCTTTTCTATACATCTGGGTAGTAGAACACTTAAAGTTCGTTATCAAATTAAACAAGTGAAGTTCTTTGATACTTGGAATATTTCATTACTTCACTCTATACCTTGTGTTGTGGATTATTCTGATTTTTGAAGGTATGTCTAACGCTTGGCACAGTGCCTTTAGCTATAGCCCTGAATCTGTCAATTCTATACTACAAGATGTCTCATCGCTACATGGAGATACTTATAAAAATACTTCTCAACAATAGTTGGACATATTATCTCTACACAAAAGATTAATCTGGGCTCAATTACATAGTAGTACCTTGGGAGAATACTGTAAGAATGAAAGGATTCCCAGAGGTCTGAGGGTGTTAAAAGCTCCTAAATTATTTGTTGAGGATAGCGATTTCATTTTGAAATGGAACTCTATCCTCAACAAGTGTTCCCTGGATTTAATACTTCTGATCATAGAATCATCTAAAAAATTGGTTCAAGAATTAAAAATAGAAGTTGATACACAACTTAATGAATTACAGCAGAACACCAATATAGAATCATTCGATTCCAATAATGAGGAATTGGAAAAGTCAGTTGAACATTTTAAAAATGATCTAAGGAAATATAAATTAAACAAACTGAACCGGGATGAAAAGATTACACCAATGGAAGCATATATCCCTGGACAAAGGGTCAAGTGAAAGCTAACAAACATGTTACTTTCAACATGTCCTCTTCTGACTCCTCGTCAGAAGGTGAAGAAGTTGAGAACAGATCCTCAAATGAGAATGCTCATTTTTTAGATCATGGGTACAAACAGAAAAGGAGAGGCAGAGGCCGATCGAATTGGAGATATCAACGGGGAGATTACAATGTCCATCTGGACCAGAGGATAGCCACGAGGTCAACAACCCGCCAGTACACATGGAATCAGCCATAATTAAATTGTCCAATCACACACTTACAATTGTTGAAGAGGCAGTTTTAAACAAAGGCCTTTCTTTTGTTCCTCAATGAATACATGATACATTTCAATTTAGGGTTGATTTAGAGAAATGTATCCGATCTCTATCCCTTAAAATATTCTTTTCTAAACAACCTTGCCTGGTCCTTCTTAAGGTTGCGACGTGCAAGGAATCCTGGGTGAAGGGAGGAGCCCTTCACCCAGAGTATAAGACCTCAGGGCCTAGACTTGTTAGACAGGCCGTGGGGAAGAGAGAGATTCCCACAGTACATGAAGACCTGCTATGTTTGAGGTTGAGACTGACATTTTTAAACCTGCTAACTTTAAGTTGGGAACGTGCCTGAAGTCAAGGTGAGCTGCCTCCAAGTGATTATTTAGCTTTGCACTTTTCTTTATTAATTGTGAGATACCTGAAGCCAAGGTGAGCTTCCTAAGTTGTTTTGCTTTGCTGTGTATTGCACTTTTGTGTGTTTTCACTGTAAATAAACCTCAATTAAGGAACAGCCAGATTCCATCTCCATTTTTCTTCTGGCAGTCCCCAAGCCGCTACCGCTCGAGTTACCACACATGGTGGTAGAGATAGGATTCTCTTACCTAAGCAGGAAGGACAGACAAGAACCCACATCCGCAGCAAGAAGCAAGAGAAAAAAAATCCCTGCAGAGAGTTTTTTTTTTTCTTTTCCTGGGGCCTCCCAGTTCCACTCACTGAGCTTTTGCACTACAGGCCAAGGGGGCAATCCCCGCCTGACTAACCAGGGGTCAAGCAGTGAGTAAGGGCCGGACAGGCCAGCAGGTGTTTTTGTTTTTGTCCGGCTCTCCTATTCCCAGAGAGGTACATTGTGCAGAGGCGGCTCATTAAGCCAAAGAGATGGAGAACGTGATCCAGGTCTTTGCTACAGGGCAGCAACAATTACAAAATGCCCTGCATACACAAATTGACCAACAGCAGGCATTGAGAGAGCAGGTGGTGCAGCAGCAAACAGTGCTAACGCAGATCACCCAAGCTGCCGACACTCCTTAAGATGACCCCGGGGAAGACCCCGATGGATTTTTGAAAAACTTTGAGAGCACTGCATGAGTGGCAGGCTGCCAGAGGACAGGTGGGCTGTCTATCTGGGGATACTCACTGGGGAGTCAAGATGCCTACTGAACAGCTAACCCAGAAGGGAGGACCACCTATCAGGAAGTCAAGGCAGCCATTCTCGAGTGAACAGGACTCACCCCGCAAGCGTACCGACAGCAGGGTTTCGGCAGCGAATTCTTCAGGCAGGTGAAAACCCCAGGATCCTCTTCCACAGTCTATAAGATGTTGCTTGGAAGTGGCTGCCCCCAGAAGGGAAGAATGGGGTGGAAGTAGCCAAAACGATTCTACTGGAACAATTCCATTACAGCCTAGAACAGGTGATGCGACAATGGGTCTGCCGACACCCGAACCTTATGCTGGAGAAGGCCCTAGAAGAGGAAGAGGCCTATTACCAAGCCCAGACCATGCCGGAGGCACTAAGGTTCCCTGAGATGCCACCTGACCCGGCCGGACTTTACACCTCAGTTGAAACCCTCTGCCGGGCCACCAAATTTCCATTGTGGAGAAAAGGGCCATTTTGCCTAAGACTTTCTCAATGGAGAAAGGGGAATAATAGAGTGCCCCAAGGATCTGTACTGGGACCACTGCTTTTTAACATATTTATAAATGAACTGGAAATGGGAGCAAATGAGATGATCAAATTTGCAGAAGACCCAAAATTATTCAAAGTTGCTAAATCACAAGAGGGTTGTGAAAAATTGCCAGAGGACCTTGTGAGAGTGGGAGAATGGACATCTAAATGGCAGATGAAATATAATGTGGAAAAGTGCAAAGTGATGCACGTAGTTGTGAAGGAGAGCACAGAAAGCTCCCTCAGACTATTTTAAAGGGCCAGGAACAGCTGTCTCGACTGGTCCCACAGGGAATTCTGGAGGAAGAGAGGAGCCTTTTACCAGAGTATAAGACCTTAGAGCCTAGAATGGTTAGACGAGCCCCGGGGAAGAGAGAGAATCTCAGAGTTCACAAAGACCTGCTCTGAGGTTGAGACTGACATTGTTAAGACCTGCTAGCTTTAATTTGGGAACGTGCCTGACAATCATATAAATGGTAACCTCTTCCCACTTCTCATTTAGAGTATATTATTGATCTATGTAACCGTAAATATTGGCACACTGTGGATAACCTAGAAACCAAACCTATTCGTGCCTACATGTAAACTGTTGTGATGGTACATTACTAAATGACGGTATAGAAAAGTTTTTAAATAAATAAGTAAGTAAGTAAATAAATAAATAAATGTTTACTGAGGCTCCTGTGCTCTGCAGCAACAGCTTTCTCTATGCCAGCAGTAATGCACGTTGCTCCAGCATTCCTGTCTTCGGTGCCTCATCCTTGTCATCAGTTCTTCAGCCCAGCATCCTTGTCTTCTGCTCTTCAGCATCTCCCTCATTGCCCTCCTGTCTTCTCCCTGCCTTCCTACCCTGCCTATCCGTCCCGCCTTTCCCTTTGGATGGATACCCGATATTGACTTTGGCCTGCCTCTGGATACATTTGACCTCTGCCTGCCACCGACCATTGCCTGTCCCTGGATACGCTAGACTGCTGCCTGCCTCTGACTCCTGCCTGCCTCTGACTCCTGCCTGCCAACGGATATGCCATTTGCCTACTCAACCCAGCCATCTCAACAGATCTCTCTGCCAACAGCAGAGGCCCCCACCTAAGATCTGTCGGCCCCAGCACTCAAAGGCTCAACCCGAGAGGAATATGGACTGGTAAAGGCAAAGCTCCAGCTGATTGGGGAATTTAGACAGTAAAATCGTGACCTCCAGACAGAAAATTACCTTGCCAGCTCTGTTTTGCATGTACATAGTCCTTCCTTTGTTTTAGGACAGCTCTGCAAATGTTTGTTTATGAGGCATTATGTCAGGCATTTGCCTGCATTGTCAGAAAGGTCCAGCTTGTCTGCATACATGCAGAGAAAAACAGGTCAAGCATCTATCTTGTTGCCAGAGACTTCATTTTGTATGCCGCATACACAATCAGAAGGTTTTACAGGGTATTGTGCCTACAGTCCAATAGGTGTATCAACTTGTTCTGAGTCTTTCTGGAATTCAGAATAGCTCTCATTGTATACACCTCATTCTCCTGGTCCTGGATTGGAGGAGAAAGCAGCACTTGGATCTGGACTGGAAAAGAATTATCTGAACAGTTTCAATAAAACTACATGAAAAACTGAGTTTATTTATTTATTTAACAGATTTTAATATACCGGTGTTCGTGCGGGTACATCACGCCGGTTTACAATAAAACTTGAGAAAGGAGGAAAGTTACAAAAAACAGGGAGCGGGTGAGGGAGCAGGTGCGAAAGGGGCGGGAATGAGGGGGATAGATAGAGGAGGAAAGGATAGCAGCTGAGAAGGTAGAGGAGAGTAACCATAATTGAGGAGGAGGTATTTATAGGAGGAGATATTTACAGCAGACGGATAGAAGAGGTGTGATAGTTAAAGCAGGTTATACAATGTAACTTATTTACAGCATTTAAAGCAGGTTAGATACTATTACTTATATACAGCATTTAAAGCAGGTTATACATTATCTGATGAAGTGGACTTTATCCTTGAAAGTTCATGTTTCAATAAATTGGTTAGTCTATAAGGTGTCACCCGACTCCTGTCATTTATGGGTGTATCTGGAGATACCAGGGAGCTCCATAGCTGAGTTTATCTGTTGTGTCATAGGATATAGACCCAGGTAACAATGGTCAAATTTGTGGCATGGGTACATGGACTTCAAATTCCTTGCTTCTAACCAAACCTTCTGGCCCACTCTGTAAGTCAGAATCAACTATCTCTTATGGTTAGCTTGGGCTTTATAGGTCAGCTTAGCAGCTTTCCACTGTTTCTTCAGTTCCTTCTGGATTGGATACAGTATCTGAGCTACCCCTGTGGCTGCTGGAACTGGCAAGCCGATGGCACTAAAGGAAGGAAGCATGGGTGAAACCTATAATTTGCAGAAAAAGGTGGCAAATTCAGCATAGGGTAGTAGCTTAACCCAGTCATTTTGATGGTAATTCAGAAAGCACTAAAAATATTGATCTACTATCTGGTTTATTCTCTAATTCTGTCCATCAGCCTGGGGGTGATATGCTATAGAATCATATGGTTTGGACTTCTGGTGATGACGTGATCACGAATGGTTGTCTGAAGTCTGTGCTTCTTGGGGATCATCCGAAATCCTGCCAGACTGGCCAATAATTTGCAGAAATAAGAGTGCCCTCCAGTAGAATTGTGTGGATAAGACTAATAGACAATTTTGTTTTTCTAAAAAGGGGAGAGATGGCAGGCAGAACAAAAAGAATGGGGACAGAGAAGGCTGCGGCCCAAGATGAAAAGATGGGGCCGGAGCATACGGTGAGCACAGAAGGATTGACAAAAGCAACTATACGGGAATTAACAACAACAATATCGTTGGCGGTGAAAGAACAAATGCAGAAGTTACAGGTGTCACTAGATGATCTCAATGCGAAGATGAGCAATCAGACCAGTGCAATAGCGGCCATTGACCAAAAGATAAGTGGTCATGACAATTGGTTGAACGGCCTAGAAGTAACAATGTCGCAGCTAAAAAATAAGAATCAGGCCCTCGAGGGAAAAAATAGACAACCTAGAAAGCTGCAATCAGCAGAACAATGTAAGAATACTGGTTTGTTGGAAAACCCACAGAGAGGCCCTCCTGTGCTGGTGCAAGCAAAGCCTTATGGAGCTGTTGGGAGTAGAGTTGCAGAAGTGGCCCATTTTAGTAGAAAGGGTGCACTGACTTGGATCACAGGCAGGATCAGTAGAGCGACCAAGGCAAATGATCGCAAAGTTTTTAAACTTCACAGATAAAATGAAACTTTAAACGGCTTATCGAAAGAAGACAGAATGGTATTTTGAAAATCAGAAAATGCTGCTCTTCCAGGAAAGAAATGATGCCCTACTGCATGCAGCTATATAAGTAAAGGATAACATTTTCACTTCAAGCCCCTGCACGCATCCGGGTATTTCATAAGGGAATATCCAAAACTCTCTCAACCAAGGAGGAAGCCAAATCATTTATGGATGTTCTTACAGAGGAATGATAACCCCAGAATGGCTTGAAAGATTATTTGAAATGAGCCTGAAGTCAAGAGCCTATGGCAGTTTTAAGCATTTTGCTTTTGATGTTTTTCACTTTTTCATGATCCTCGGAGCCTTCCCACTGTGGAATCTGGGAATGCTATGAATATCTCTCTGCAGGGTACACTCCACTCAGTGCCTGAGTGGAGTGATGCAGAGATTAGTAACTCCTGATTATTGAATATACCTCCAAAGTTAGCCAGATAGGTTTATCCAGATAACTTTGCTATCTGGTCTGGGTCTGAATATGGATCTCTATAATTTATAATCACTTGTGTCATGTCCAACAAACAGCCCAGACTTGCTCATATCCTTCTGATCAATCCTTAAAGTATGTGATTTGTTCCACAGTGACCAACTCAGCTATAACTCCTTTCCAGTGTTCCAACTGTGCGCTGTCTCCAGCATTATGAAAGAGGTGAGAAATCGATTTTTTTCATCCTGGCAGAAAAGGCCTGTGTATCCCACGCAGAGATAATTGTGCAGTCAAGATCAGTAATTATTATTTATTAAATATTCCCCTGAACTTTGAACCAGAACATACACACATTCCCACCACTTATGAATATATGAGGCCTGTTCCCCACAGATTCTCCAACACAAGGTACTTGAGTATTTGAATTGAGAAAAAATATGATAGATATCTGTACATTCTATGTAAAAGCTTACACATTAAAAGATGCATTTTAAAAGCCTGACGCCCGCATCAGTTGAGGGATGCATGAATAAGTCGGGCTGAAACGAGCTGAGTGGGTTTTAAGTCAGTGAGTATGCATGTATCTCTCGCAGTGCATACATTCCAGGGTGTGAGTGTGGTCTGGGCGGGGAATGGGCATGTCAGGCATGAAACTGAGACGTGTGCGTAAATACTTGCGCGACCTGGCACGCACAGCGGTCCCCCTGCTGTGTAACTTTACTTCTGCTATGGATGCCGTGTAAGTTAATATTTAAAGAAAACTAGGCATATCGGGGGGGGGGGGGGGGGGTGAGTAAAGGCTATCAAACTAGGGGTGGTTGGAGGACCTCTTTCTTAATTGGGTGAACTGGGGACGAACTGATAAAACTGGGAATGGCGGCGCTGCGTGCCTCTTTTAAAATTCCCCGATTTTCATGGTAGAAGTGGGATTGGCACACCCACTTCTGTGCGCACAGCCAGACTATTTTATCACGTGCATGCATATAAGCACACAAGTTATAAAATAGCCACGTCCCTGGGTGCAGACCGACACATGAGCACCCGCATGCCTGTTTGAAAGTTACTGCGCCTGGGCCAGATTTTCAAAACATTGGGTTTTACACATGTAAATGCATTTTACCCAGGTAAGTGGTCTTTTGAAAATTGCTACAATATACGCCATTGAATTGTCCATAGGACGTACCTGCGTAAGTGCTTGTTATGCGCGTAAATGACTTTTGAAAACTCACCTGTAGTTGTTCACTTTTGTTGCAGACTGATATCTTCGGAATGAAATTCCATATGACACGCCAAACTTCAGCATTAAGTTGTAATGTACGATCTGCTTTCCATCCGTCAATTAATTTGACACTTGTCTCTGTTGCCTTTACTTCACCGCTTAAATAACAATAAATTTGTGATACTGTTTTACCAGAAAATAATCTTGTGAAAACTTTCCAAACCATTTCTTTTCCTGAGAGTTCTCAGGTCCCCTCTTTTATTAAAGGTGCCTCTGTGGATATAGTGAGCATAATGCAGTATATCAAACTCCTTGGCTATCTCTGAAAATGATTTAATATTGTCACCCTTCCACAACTGTCCTAAGAATCTAAGACCTTTGTCATACTGGCCCTAAGAATCTAAACAGAAAGTAGCAAGTGACAGCTGTCAGTGATGTAAGTGGTGAGAAATTCTCACATTCTTTTTTCAACAATTTATTTGTAAGGTGTGCTATACCTTAACTGTGTGAGATAAAATCAGATTACCTTAATTCTTGTGAGTGTGAATGCCCCAAGCGGATAAGAAAGAAGAGAAGCTAAGCTATGTCCCTGGGCCTGACTATTGCTTAAGTTCTTGACAAGATAATAAGGGCTTTCACTCTCTTATGCATACTAAACATGCAGATAAATAATACAGGAATAAAACAGGTAATCTCCTCAATCTCCGTGGCAGTTGAAAGATTGAGTATTTAACACACAGGATTTTCACCTTCCACAAAAAGGAGATTGCGTCTTGAAGTGAAGTAAATATCTTACGGGGTATGTTGCAGGGCAGAGGTTGAAACAAATACAGTAGACGTAGTAGTGCCATCATTTTCACTAAGTAAACTCTTCATGGCAAAGATTGAGGAAGTGTTGTCCACCTAAGTAAATGAGATTTTTTTGCATATAAGTTTGTAATGTAAATTAATTTATATTTGTGTCTTCTGTAATCTTTTGAGTTAAAGGTTCATAGGCCAAATTGAAAAGCAAAGTGGAAAGGGGACAATCTGCCTAGTCAGTGCCTCTTTGCATTATGAAAGAGGCTGAGTGCCACCTATTAGCCAAAATCTGAGTTTTGGGATTCCTGTAGGGAACCTTAATCTGATTAAAAATTTGGAAGGCAAATTGAATTGTTTAAGCACCAAAAACATATAGTCCCATGAGATCCTGTCAAATGCTGTATCAGCATCTAATGATGAATTTAAGCGCAGGATTCTATACTTCTTCGCTATGTGTAATATAAGAACATAAGAACTTGCCATACTAGGTAAGATCAAGTGTCCATCAGGCCCAGTATCCTGTTTCCAACAGTGGCCCATCCAGGTCACAAGTACCTGGCAAGATTCCAAACAGTAAATAGATCCTATGTTGCTATTCCTCAGTGATAAGTAGTGGCTAATCCCTAAGTCTACTTTTATTTATTTAAAAATATATATACCATCTATCTACAATTCTATTATCTACAATACTTGGTTCAATAACAGTTTATGGACTCCTCCAGGAAGTTGCCAAACCTTTTTTAAACCCTGCCTTTAACTATATCCTCCAGCAATTAATTCCAGAGCTTAATTGTGTGTTGAGTGAAAAATAATTTTCTCCAAGGATAGCTAGATCGGGGAGGAGCCGGCCCCAGAAGAAGAGGAGTCAGGGCATCGTCGGGACGGACGCGGCAGAAACCTCGCTGGTGGTGAAAAGGTAAGAACCCTTTTCACTGCCAGTAGCACACCCAATAGCACCACCTTTTACGATGGCGCTATTGGGTGTGAAAGCCAGCGGCGATAGCACCGCGGAGGTGCGATTGCTGATGGCTTTCGCAGGCCTACCACCTACTTCGCCCCCCCCCCCACCCCCCACCCCTCGTTACCACTGGATTCTCTAAGGACTGCAACCTTAGAAAATCCAGTCCTAAGGCCTGAAGCTCGCTGACCCTGCGTGCTGAAGTGACCGCCACCAAAAATATGACTTTTCAGGTCAGGTAATTCAGGTCACAGTAGCGCAGTGGCCCAAAGGGAGCTTTCATCAGCTGAGCTAACACCTCGTTGAGGTCCCAAGACACAGTAGGAGGCCTTAGAGGAGGCTTCTACTGAAGCAGGTTCACATGAAATGTACAACTATAGACTGTACAGAGATGGGCGTACAATCTACACCACAGAGATATGCGCCGATTGCACTTAGATGAACTCAGATTTGGCCTTCGAGACAGCTTCCAATACGTTTAGAAGAGAGTCAGGCAGATTTGTGGAGAGCAGGAAAATTGATCTAGAGCCTTCTGCTCACACCACACGTAAAACCTCCTCCACTTCAGTCCATAGGACTTTCTAGTGGAAGGCTTTCTGGAAGCCATCAGAACCCAAGACAAGTCTTCTGAGAGGTCAAGCAGTTGCAATATTAACCTCTTAACATCCAGGCTTTGAGTGACAGGGACTGGAAGTTGGGATGTCGCAACCTGCCTCGATCCTGTGTGATGAGATTTGGAGGAAGTCTCCAGTCTGAACGGTTTCCGGATGGATATTTCCTTGAGGGGTGGAAATCACTTGTACATGTATGATTTAAAATATGCCTACCGCATGTAAGTGTGCTCCTAATTTTAAGCGCTTACTTGAGAAAACCTATTTCTTGTATCTTCCACAGGATTTAGCCAGCTTTAATGTGCATATATAAGCAGATTTTAAAACATGCTTGCACAAAAGACATTCCACTTTTTCCAGTTAGGCCACTGGTTTGCCCAGTTAATCTTGAGGTCATCCAGGCCTCTCTGGTTCTTCATCCTGCACTCCTCCCAATTGACCCAGACTCCTCACTCTGTCATGTTAGGCCTAAAATGCGATATCTGCAGGCTTACTCCTCATCAGGAGCAGCAGTAAATATACATGGCTAACAAGTCAACATTCACCGAGGCCTGCACTTTTAAAATACAGAGTAACACGCATGTTGGACCCATCCCTGAATGCCCAAGCCACGCCCCTTTTCAGCTCCCTTTTTTTTCGCATGTACATGCACATACATGCACATATTTCACAGCTTTTAAAATCCACGATCCTCACGCGTGGTCCACATACAAGCATATATGGCTCTGTTAATGTGAGAATTAATTAAGGATAGGTCTATATGAGCCACAGTCCAAAGGGTACTTCCCTTTCAAATGTATTAGAGTTATTAATGCATTTATCAGAATACTGGAAGATGAAAATGGCCCACCTAAAAAATTAAATAATTCTTTTAACATGGAGACGAAATCAGATTTAAAATATTTATAAACATCCAATTGATAACTGTCTGGGCCTGGACTCTTCCCCAAAGACAACAGTTTTATCACCTGAAGGAGAGCCAGTTCAGTAACTGGAGCTACCAAGGAATCTTGAGCTTCAGGTAAATTTATAAAATCTAAGAATCTTCAAGTCTCAACACTAGTTGCAGATCCCTGGGTCAAAGCTTTAAAATGTTCTTGAAAAACTTTCACTATTTCTGACGGAAAATGTCAATGTTCCTGTATTGTCTTTATGGTATTAATAGTTGTACCTAGAGGTCGAGATTTTACTAAATGCACCAATGTCCCAGACTTATTCCCCTTCTTGTAAAATTTTTGCCTTACGTAGATCACAAGAGAGAGGCCTTCTTGAGGTACCCAGCGAGGCTATCTTCCACTAGAGACTATGCTTTTTCAGTCACTGCTCCTACCCTGTGGAATTCCTGTATTGCTGAGATTAATGGAATGTACAAAAAAATTTAAAGCAGCATTAAAGGCCTTCCTGATCAAGCAGGTGTTCAGCTAAATTTAGCCCTTTAAGAGCTGGACTATGTTGATGGTATGATCCATGTTGCTTTATTGCTGTTTGTTAATTTTGTTTTTGTTTTATAATTATATGTATGTTATTTTGTTAATCGCTTACAGCGTACACATTAAGCGATCAAGAAACTTTAATAAACTAAACATCAGTTTTTCAATTTGATCGTGCTATAATGTTCTCAGTTTGTCCCTAGCTAATATTAATGCCCTGTAAAAAAGCTTTTTGGACAACTCTGTTTATGTTTAGTTTTAGGTCCTGTTGTTTACGACGCCTCTGCTAATTTAAGTGACTAGAAAAGGCAATTATGTGACTTCACATAACCAATTTAGCATTTCCCATCAAAGTAATGGTTTATATTCGTTTGTGGGATGATGAATTTGAAAGTCAGCAATGACTTCCCAACTCAATTTTTCAAATTTCTTATTTTTCAGAAAATAAAGATTAGGTCTCTGCCTTTTCCCGGTTTCACCTTTAACTTGAAGTGCAATACAGAGTGAGACTGGGTGGTGATCAGACAAGTAACATGCTAGAATTTCAGTCCTTTATCCAGGTCATTAACTTCTGGCTACCTAAATATCTATTCTGCTCTGGTGCTGTGTTGTGGTGAGAAATAAGTATAATCTGTGCTATTAGGGTGCCACTCCCTCCAAATATCTTTAAGATTAAATGTTATGATTCCATTTTGGAGTGTGCTAGGCAAGATGGTGTGTGATGAGTAGGACCCTTTCTAATCTATCATTTATGCATTGATTGCACCTATTATTAGAGCTGAAGAGTTAAAGGTAACCAACAGCCTAAAAAAAAAAAGAGTGAAAAAAAAATCACCATTGCTCAAATTGCAGCCATACATATTGTCCAGAGCTATATGTTCACCGTTCAGGGTCCCATCTATAATTACAAGATGCCCCTCAGGATCTTTGTAAGACATAAGGATGTTCAATGGAAGTGAATTTGTATTGCAGCCTTCTCTGCTTTTAGACTAGGAAAAAAGAGATCATATGATTTTTCCCAGTCCCCTTGAGCTCATCAAGCTCCTCTTGTGTCATAGGAGTTTCTGTTTGCTTTTTTGAACCCCTGCCGTCCACTGGGCTGAAGATTTCAAAGTATTGCCCACAATGATTGCAAGATCCCTTTTTTGGGAGGTGATGCCTAATATGGAACACAGCATCGTACACTTAGGGATTATTCTTCCCTATGTGCCTCACTTTCCTCTTGTCCACATTAAATTTCATCTGCCATTTCTTCTGCCATTCATCTGCTCCAATAAAGGAGCGGACTGAGAGGGAACATTCTATGCTCCTTAGCTAACCTGCCTCCCTTTTCCCCTATCCACCCGAACCCTAAAACCCTGCTAACTACCCTTTTTTTTTTGTTTTTTGTACAACTTGCCTGCTCTCCGGAGCAGCAGTAAGTTGCATGGGTCCAGCGTTCCAGGCTCACGCAGCAAAGAGACAGTGTCTTAATGGTGCTGTCCCGGCCCGCCCATGCCCATGCCCTGCCCACCCCCTGCCCCCTTTTCGGCAGGTCTTTATTCTGCGTCTACCGAGAGATACGTGGCAGGTGCGCAAAGGGGGAGTTTCTAGCATCTCTGGATCTGACAGAGGCATATTTGCATAATCGCTCACACACAAACGCTTCCTCTTTCTCAAACACACATGCTCTCTTTCAATCACACACACACACACACACACACAGACACACACACACACGTACACGCTCCCTCTCTCTCAAACACACATGCTCATACACCCTCTCTCTCAGTTCATTATTTTTTTTTCTGAAGTCTGCAGGGGGAGAGAGGGTCCCATAGCCTGTTTCTCACTCAGGCTGCCGGTGGCTCTGAGGCCTTCTTCACTCTTCAGCAGCCAATGAAATGGGGTGCGTCATGGACCACAGCCTCCTTCACTCTTCAGCCACTGGTGAGAAGGGTTGCGTCTGTGGCTTCTCAGGCTCCTCTATCACTTCCACCATGGGATGGGGTCCAGCGGGGGCCTGTTGGGTCATTCTTTGCGTGGGCCTTTTCTTTCGTCTTCCACAGCTTGTGGACCCCAGTTGGGAACCACTGCCCTGGAACCATATAGAACCTACATCCCATCGGTACCTTTTGTACATTTCAGATCCCTAACCTTCGACTCTGAGCATCCCTACTCTCGGTCTGGGTGAGCTCTCCTTCCTGGCTTCCCTCCTCCCTGTCTACCCAAAAGGCAGGGTTCTCTGGTTTAAAACCACACTGACTCAATGCAGCAGCCTTTCTAATCTGTCTTAGCTGTGTCTTCCAATTAACAACATTTCCCTGGCTGCCGACTCCCTACTTAATTCTCTGCCAAGGATATCAAAAGTACATATTCCAGCAGCTTTATGCTTCCTGTTCTTCAAGGCTTCTCAATCCCTTAGCCATCTCTGGTTTACTTTATCTTTCCCCCTTCAAGCAGTGAACCTCCTGGACCTCCCTTCAGAGCTCCCTCGGGCTTCTGGAATCTCTGTCTTGTCTTTCCAGGCTGCTTCAGAGTGTGTGTGTGTGTGTGTGTGAAGCATCAGTCTCTCAAGGGACTTTGTTAAACACCTTCTGAAAATCTAAATAACACACTACATCAACCTACTCACCCTTGTCTACATGCTTGCTAATCCCTTAAAAATCTAACAGATTTGTAAGACATGACTTCCCTTTGCTAAATCTTCATTGGCTCTAACCCATTAGGCTATGCCTATCCAGATGGTCAATAATTTTGTTTCTCCGAATAGTTTCTACCATTTTGCCTGGTACCAATGTCAGGCTCTCCAACCTAGTTTCATTGTGAAAAATTCTCTTTAAATTTGAGGTTATTATATTTATACTGATGACATTCAGTTCTCCATTTTACTGGGCTCAGATCACGGTCTTTCAGCAATTTCTTTGTGAATGAGTTAGAATCAGTGGCTTCTGAACCCTGATAAAACCGAGATTTTCTGGGCTTGGGAGCCACCCCTGCAAGCATGAGCAATGCACCCAGTACTGGATGGGCAAACTTGGGCAATTAAAACAGAGGTCTGCAACCTGGTTATTATTGATTCAGAATTAAGATTTACTACCCAGAATGCAGTGTCACCTAAGGCAGCCTTTGCCAAGTTGCACATAGTTTGCTGTTTACGCCCATACTTAGAACAAGTTAAATTGGTTATGCAAGCTTTAGTCTGTTTGTATTTGGATTACTGCAACTCTCTTTATCAAGGCTTAATAGAGACTTTTTAAAGAGGGTGCAGATGGTCTAAAACTGTGCAGCATTCCACAAGGGTCTGTCTTATCGGCAACCTTATTTAACATCTATTTCTTACCACTATGTAAATTATTAGCTGGGCTTGGACTCAATTTCCATACTTACACCGATGATGTATAGTTTGGGAATCTAATTGAAAAATCACTAACACATTCCCTAAAATGTCTGAAAATTTACCTTACAGCAATAGTTAACATATAACAGACTCTGTTCAAACTCTGAAAAAAAACCTGAAATAATCCACCAATATTGAGGATACTTATGTATTTAACTTTGATTCCAAGATAATTTCCATGGCGAGCTGAGTACTTGATTTAGGTGTGATACTAAACAGACTGTCCGTGACCAAACACATTCGATCAGTTATCTAACAAGGATATCATAAACTTTGTATGCTGAAATTGTTCAAACCACTTTTAGAGCATGAGGACTTTCGTTCTCTATTTGCAAATATTGATTATTGTAACTTTATTTTTAGGCATTCCAGCTAGTTCGTTAAGACCTTTACAAATGCTTCGGAGCACGGCTGCCCATGTTTTAATAGGAACAAAAAGATGTGATCATATTACACCGGTATTACGTCCTTTACATTGGTTACCAATTTTAGTTTTGCATATAATATAACGTTCTTACACTGATCCATAAAATCCTCTCCCATAGAGAAACTATTTGGCTTGGGGCAGCACTTTATTTCTACATTCCACAAAGGGCATTACAATCAGCAAACAAAGGCCTATTAGATATTCCATCAATACACAATGCCCATCTTAGTAATGTTGGGGAAAGAGTGATATCAATATCAGGTCCAGAGCTCGTATGGAAAAGTTCCGCATGGTGGTGGCGGTGATGAGCAAAGGGGAGTTTCTAGCATCTCTGGATCTGACGAAGGCATATTTGCATATCACAATCCGACAGGACCATCAAAGATTCCTAAGGTTCAAAGTATGGGGATGGCATTTTCAATTTCGGGCTCTTTCCTTTGGGTTGGCCACGGCGCCTCGCATGTTTACCAAGGTGATGGTAGTGGTGGCAGCGGCTCTGGGCAAAGAGGGGATCTTGTGCATCCGTATTTGGATGATTGGCTCATCTCCAGAGAGTAATGAGCACTTTGAGGTCTCTCGGTTGGGTCATCAAGCTGCAGAAGAGCCAGTTGGTGCCCACACAATGCCATAGTGTACTTGGGAGCGCTGTTTGACATGCAGGAGGGCAATGGCTTCCTAGCTTCAGACCAGCTTTGGAAATTTCAGTCCCAGGTGAAAGGCCTTCTTCAACTGAGGGTGCCAATGGTCTGGGATTATCTCCAAATCCTGGGCTCCATGGCGTCCATTTTGGAGTTGGTTCATTGGGCTTTTGCGCACATAAGACCTTTGCAGCATGCGCTGTTGTCCAGGTGGAGTCTTGTCTCAGAGCAGTTCCGCATCCCCTTGCCTCTTCTTTGAGAACCCAGATGCAGTCTCTCTTGGTGGCTATCATGTCACAACTTAGGGAAGGGAGTGGATCTGGATCCCCCAGCATGGATGATGGTCTCTATGGATGCCAGTTTCTCTGGTTGGGGAGCGGTGTGTCAAGATAGGACAGCTCAGGGCCTTTGGCGAGTGATGGAGAAAGCTTGGTCCATCAACAGACTAGAAACCAGGGTGGTTTACCGGGCCCTTCAAGTGTTCCTACCCTTAATCAGGTGTCGGATGGTGCACGTGTTGTCCGACAATGCGACCACAGTAGCATACATCACAGGCAAGGGGGAACAAGAAGCCCTGCGGTGGCGCTGGAAGTGAGTCGGTTGTTCGCCTGGGCCGAGATTCATCTTGGGGGGGGGGTCTCGCCAAGTCACATGTTGAGGGGGTAGAGAACGTGCAGGCGGACTTTCTCAGTAGGCAACATTTGGACACAGGAGAATGGGAGTTATCTTCAGAAGCATGGAACCACATTTGTGTCAGGTGGGGCACTCCCTAGTTGGACCTGATGGCGACGATATGCGCCAACTCAAAATGGAAAGGTTCTTCAGTCGAAAGAAGGAAAGTGGATCAATGGGGCTCGATGCTCTGGTGTGTTCGTGGCCCTCAGGAATTCTTCTTTATGTCTTCCCTCCATGGCCTCTAATAGACCACGTTCTATGGTGGATAAAAGCGCATCACGGGATGGTGGTGCTTGTGGCGCTGGATTGGTCCAGGCATCCATAGTTCACGGATCTGGTGCATCTGGCAGAGAATGGCCCTCTTCAGCTGTCCCATCTTTCTCACCTTCTTTGACAGGGGCCCATATTCTTGGATTGGGAGGATCACGTCTGTCTTGCAGCCTGGCTTTTGAGGGATTGCACCTGAAGGGATATTCGGAGCTGGTCATTTCCACTCTTCTTCAGGCTAGGAGACCCACTATGTCAATGGCGTATGTCAGGGTCTGGAAGGTGTTTGAAGGGTGTTATCTGCAGAGGGAGCTGAGTCCCATAGCTGTAGATGTACCGCAGATCCTGGAATTCCTGAAACAGGGGTTGGCTAAGGGCTTGGCCTTTAACTCACTTCGGGTACAAGTAGCTGCCTTTGGAGCCCTTCGAGATTGTGAGCGGAGTCAGAAGCTGGCCGCGCACCCTGATATTGTCAGGTTTCTTAGAGGTATGAAGCATTTGCGTCCACCGGTGCGTAGAGTGTGCCCAGAGCCCTTACCGATTTGGTATTCCATGTTCTCGGCGAAGCTCTGTTTGAGTCATTAAAGAGGGCTTCGTTGAAGGATTTGACTCTGAAGACAATATTCCTTGTGGCCATCTGTTCGGCAAGGATGATTTCGGAGCTCCAAGCCTTATCTTGTCGAGACCCTTTCCTTCGTATCTACAGACAGGGTTTCCTTGAGAACAGTGCTCTCCTTTGTGCCCAAGGTGGTGTCTTCCTTTATGTCAATCAGAAGGTGGAACTGCCAGGGTTTCCAGCTTGGTCCCGGGAGAAGGAGCTTCATTTGTTGGATGTGTGGCGTGTCCTTTTATGCTATTTGGAGGTTTCCAATGACTTGCGGCGGTTAAACCATGGGCGGGTCTTTTGGAGGACCCGCCCAGTGTAGGGTGGCTTGGATACTCCCACTGGTCTGAAATGATCTGAGTATGTATACGAAAGGAAAATTGGTTCTTACCTGCTAATTTTCGTTCCTGTAATACAACAAATCATTCCAGAGGCCCACCCTGTTCTGACTTCGAAAGACTGGCTGTTGAGCTTATTATAGTCTGAAGAAACATTTAGTTTTATACTATTACTCAAAGCAGGGCCGGTGGTTTACCGGGATATGTTTCATTGGTTATGAGTGACCTAGACTTCTGGATTGTTGGGAGGGGTCCCACATTTTGGGCTAGGTCACCCCTTAGTTGAAGTTTAATTTTGGGGCTTGGGTACAGGCCGATACTGAGGGACTGCAGATGGCACTCTCTCTTATGTAGCAGTGTCCAAAGTTTTGTCTCTGACTCCATCTGCTGGTAGAGATACAAAACCCACTGGTCTGGAATGATCTGCTGTATTACAGGAATGAAAATTAGCAGGTAAGAACCAATTTTCCTTTCCCATCCTTCAGTCTCTTAACCCTTGTCTCTACTAACCATCCATTTTTCTTCTTCTCTTCCCTCCAACATCTGCCCCCAGTACTTCCCCTTTCCCAGCATCTGTCCCCTTCTCTTCACTGGTATCTGGTCCCTTCCTCCTTCCCTAACATGACTTCTGCCTCTCCCCCATCCCTAGCATTTACAGGTTTTCTGCTTCTGCTTCCCCTTGCCCTTCACCAGTAATTGCCCTGACTCTTCCCCTTTTTGCAGCATCTAGCCTCTCTCATCATCTGAGCTAACTGGCTGATTGACTGAGCTTCCAGTCTCTCTCCTCTCTTTCCTCATTAACAGTGGTCATCTGATAGCTCTTCCAGCTAGTGGCTCAACAATTGCTGTCCCTGCTGGGCCTCCGAGTGTTTCAGCTGCATCATGTTTTACCTTCTTTTCTGCATTGGAGCTGTTGAGGGCTAATCCTTTATGGTTTTCTTGCACTGGACCGCAGCTAAACAAGGCTTTGCCCCCAGTGTGGACAGCACAGACAGGATTCTGGCAGAATGGTACAGAGCCACTCCCTTTGTATAAAAAGTCCAGAAACTGGGCCACTCCATTGGTACAGACTCACTCTGCATCCTGAAACCAATCTACATGGTCCCACCAGAGACCCACTCACGAGCAGGTGGAAAACTCCAGGATAAGCCCTTCCTGCTGCTGATCTCGTGCATCATGAGATCAGCAGCAGGAAATGCCAACCAGTGAGATTTCAACCTGTTTGCTGAGTGGCTGTGCTGGCAAAGAGAGAGAGAAAGCTCAGAGCAGCAATGGTGGATGGGCTCCTGCCTCTTCCACTGGGCAGTTTCCTGCTCTTGCTTGGGAGATGGACTTTGGATATCTGCTTTCCTGAAGAGCTGCCTTCAGCCGCCGATTCTCTGCACCTTTCCACCATCCTCTGAAGAACTACAAGTTACCACTGGAGGGAGGAAGGGACAGCCGCCAATGCCCCTGAAGAGATGCTTCGGGCAGCCAATTCTTATCCTCCCTCCCCTGAAAAAAACTGCCTCTGTTACTGCTGGAGGGAGGGAGGGCTGTCAATCCCTCAGCCTCTCCCATGTACCCTCCCCCCCCCCCCCCAAGCACTGCCACCCACCAATGTAGAGTTCTGCTAGCACCATGGGAGATAAGAGGGCTGGCCCACCTCCTTCCCTTCGAGAGCCACAACTTGCTACAGGCTGTCCACTGATCCTCTCTCTCCCATCCCTATAGAACTGCTTTTGCCAGAAGAGGAGAAACAGCATAGGTAAGTGCGCAGAGCCAAGTATGCATTTTGGGGGGAGGGGGTTGGGGAGATGAGTGCAGGAAGGTAGGAGAGAAGGCACTGCTAGAGAAAGGGGGAAGGGGGTGGGGGTGGGGGGGGAGATGACAATGCCGGGAGGAAGGGGAAGGAAGAGAAAGATCTCAAGAGGAATGGGGAGAAGTGAATGCAGGAGAAGTCAAGATAAAGCACAAGTGGGAAGGGGGAACAAAGTGCAGGAGGAAGGCGGAGGGGTGAGAAAGCCCAGAAATAAGGGGCAATGGTGCAGGGAGACACGGGAGGGAGATCATAAAATGGAGGGGGAAGAGCAGGACTAGGGAGAGAGCACTGGAGGAAGGTGAAGAAGAGGAAAGAACGGTTGGAAAGGGGGACAAGAAAGTGTACAGGAAGAAGATGGAGCGGGTCAGAGTGCAGGAGAAAATAGAGGAGGAAGGGAGAACATGCAATGACAAACACACTGCCGAGGGTATAACCCCCAGTTGGAGCACATGAAATGTTGAGAGGCTCTGACAGCTGTGGGAGCCCAGTGCCAGTCTCTCAGCTTTAGGGTTAATCAATATGGGTGAAGCAAGATGGGCTAGAGGCAGGCAGGGTCCTACGATGTATCTTGATCTGTGATGGAAGACATTCGCTCAGGACACCCCTCTTTGAGCCCCAGTTCTATTTGGGTGATTGTTGGCACTCAAGATGCCCCCCCCCCCCCCCACTCTCCCGATCAATCAAACTCCACACCAAGAATTCTTCCAAAACAGTAAAACGTTTTTCCTGGAGGATACCGACGCAGCAACTGTTTACAAAGATTTCAAAGAGAGCAACTACAAGTTTCCACAATTAATCAGAGTCCACGGGCTTCACAGCCAAGATACAGCTTCACAAATTTCCAAACACAGACGGCAATAGGATGTACACAGCACTTCAAAGCAGTCTTCCCATTCCTTCCCAATGCTTTTCAGTGCTCCTCCGCCAACTCAGTCAGAAATATGTTGCTCACGTTTCTGTTAGATCCCACAGATACCATGTAAACCATATCTCACCCCCAGCAGCTGCAGAGTAACATTCAGCTCTTCTCCACACATCACCTCACCTCCATCTGAATCAAGTGCTCACATCAATGGCCCGCAGGATACCACCTTCCCTAGGTATAGGACGTCTGCCCCCAAGGGTTCCCATGGACGTCCCTGGTACCCTCCTTCGGGTGAGCTCCTTCTCCATTTGACCTTCTCACCTTCTGAACAGGGGCCAAATTCCTCCTGGGTCCCCCTTTTCCCCATGGGAAGACCCAGGCCGAGTCCCTTGGTAATTCTTTGTCAAAAAAATTCCCACTTGGGGGGGGGAAGCCCCTGCAGGGACTACTCCAAAAGGAAAGTGAAGGGGGTCCTGGGCATACCAGCCCTGGCTGGCCACTCTTTCCCACCCCAATCCATGGTGGATTCGCCTTAAATCTCCTTCCGCCAAACCTTGAACTTTTTATCTTTTTAGCATATTTTATATTCCACAATCTCCAGTTCGTGATCAGAGAGGAGTACAACATTACATTCACAATTTACATGCAATCAGCATTATATAGCCTTTTGAACACTTCCCCCCAGTCTCGTGTGCTGTATGCTTGTCTTATTAGATTGTAAGCTCTGTTGAGCAGGGCCTGTCTTTTTGTATGCTTGTACAGCGCTGTGTATGTTGTCTAGTGCTATAGAAATGTTTAGTAGTAGTAGAATATTCTTACTAATCCCCAAACTATTAATAACCTTTATCCAGAGCCTTCCCATTGCAAAATATGCAACCAGCTCAGTTACCATTTATTTTGCCATCTGGTGGCGGTTTTCGGGTACTGCATACATAACATTTTTACCTTTCCCATCTTCTCAACCGTAGGACGTGCCCACCATAGTCTCCCTCCAGTCCATACTCCAAAGACATGGACCAGATTTGGCAGATCTGTCGTAAAGAAAAGAGACAGAGAGGAAGAGAAATCCAAAACAGAAAAGAAAAAGGATACTAAGAGAAAGAAACAGAAGCATGACCAGAGAATAAGAAGAGCATGCCAAACTGAGCCAGAAAATCAAGCCAGAGACAGCAAAGTATGAAAACTATTTTATTGCTTGAAAGAGAATACTCATGAACTAATCAATGGAAAACATCCTGAAATCCAGTTCAAAATATCATGGCTTAGATGTATCTCCCACATACATTAAATTAATAAGAAGGAAAATGCTGAATTGTATTGGTCAGTTTGGCTTTATCTGGCACACAATTCATTCCCTCTCAGGTGACTATAATTCTCTAATACTGAGCATCTGCACTGGGTTCTTATATTTTGTGGTAACTGAAAATACTTGTAGGTATCAGGAAACTGCCTATTATGAGAGCAGAATATTACAATTGTTTCCCTAGTTTCCCTATCAACTGCTTGCTCAATGTTACCCACTTTCAATAATGTATTGTATGTATGTGTGTGTATATATATATATATATATATTTAGGGAGTAGAGAAATGGGTTGCTTTTCTAGCTTTTTTTGAGGGAGTGGGGGTGAGAGGAATGGGTTCAGGCTTGGGTTCAGGCTTGGGTTTAAGGATTGACTTGAACTTCAACTTCAACTTTGACTTTAAATCTGTCAAGAATTTAGGAAAAAATTTGTGCAGTACAAAAGCACCCACACCGATGATGATGATGAGCAGAACAAAGCAGGAGAGCAGAACGATCAGCAGGACAAGGCCAGTGTGGGCCCGGGAAGTGGACACTTCGAGATCCTTCTGGGACAGGGTGGTGGGCGGCAGCTCCAGCGGTCTCCCGGCTGCTTTGCTCACGTTGTTCATCCAGTCGATGTGGGCAGCGAGCCTGGTGATTAAGGCAGGCATGGGGGACTCATCCAATACTTTGCTGAGAATGCCAACCAGCGTCCAGTTTGAGTCCTGTTTGCTTGTGCAGAGGATGGCGCTGCCCTCTTGGATCTAGTGGAGAGTGAGGATTGGGGGGGGGGGGGGGGGGAGGAGAACAGAAAATAAACATTGCAGCCACTGAAAAAGTTAAAATCTTGTAGGCCCCACAGAGATCCCCTGCTTGCATTATCAAAATATTTCGGCCCAGATGTGGATGCAATGCAGTGTGGGAGTGATGGAGCTCCCTTCTCCATTTGCTGCATCTCTCCTGAAGCTGCTTGCTTGTTATGTTTGAGGGCCAGTATTCAAACATGGTTAGGCACCTCTTTTCAGCCCAAAACATAAAAAGCACCTTAAACTGAAGTGTCCGAATTAGGTGCTTAACTGTAGGTTCCTAAAACTGAGGAGTGTAAATTTATGCCCTGCTGTTCAGCCACCTAGGTTTAGGTGCCTCAGTTAAGCACCTAGCACTAGAAATCAGTGCTGAGGGCCGACCCTCCCTCCCCCCACACTGGCCTGCCCATTTTTAGGCAGCTGCATTTATGTGCTCAGAGGGAGGAAACGTTCACTTTGGCAGATCAAAGTGCTTACTTCTTAAGTCAGCACCCAGATGTTTTGAATATGGGCCTCCTTGTGACCAGGGAATTTAATTTAATTCTAAAATGTGTAAAACACTGTTCCGAGCAAATGCTCAGGATGGAGTACAATAAAAGACACAGAACATATATATTTCAAAGCAAGAGTAAAACATAAGGTAAAAATATTACAATATGAAAACATATCACTAAATACATAAGAGACATATCCAAAAATTAAAACAAACAGTAAAACCACAGATTAACATGACAATTAAACTCCAAGAACTATTTAAAAACTAGGTCTCAACTAACCACCTAACTTGCTTGATACTCTAAACATGACTCCCTGCAGAGTGTATTCCACAAATGAAGGTTAGCACAAGAAAATGCTCGTGACCTAGACCTAACTAGTTTCATAAATGAAAGCGACAGGGCACACAACCGAGCTTCCTTGGCTGAGCACAAGATTCTGGTTGGGGCCAGAACAAGTTAACTGGGGGTCAGAACAGTCCACACCGTGCTCGTTATGGCGTGGAGAGCCCCAGGGCTCGGTGTTGCTTCCCATTTCATTCAAACATATCTGACCCCCACTTACTGTCCTAATTCAAGACTTTGGCTTTATAGCTGTTTTTGTTTGTTTGTTTATATACTGATGATGTGCAGGTCATTGCCCATCTGGATCCCATTTGTCCTGAACAATTGAATTCAATAAATGCCTTGCCAAAATTCCTGGCTTCACTCCCACAAACTGTAGGGTCAATCTCAGGAAGTCGGCTGACCAGCACAGGAGTCTGCCCCACAGACGGCGGGAGTAAAGATTTATTTGCAACTGTCTTGCATGCTCTGCTTCAAGCTGTTATATCAACCCGGATTAATTAATTAATTAATTAATTATTTATTTATTTATTTATTTATTTATTTATTTAAAGTATTTATATATCGGAAGTTCCCGTATAATATACATATCACCCCGGTTTACAGGGAACAGTAACTATCGCTTAATTTAGCGGTTTACATTGAACAGAATTAATCCAAGTAACAAATTAGAATATATTGCTAAACAGTTAATAAATAACATGTGAGTTAATAAATAAATAACATGGTTATATGTTTGTCAACATGATTATATGTATATATGATTATATAGTAAATCCCAAAACATGATTATATGGTTAAGTACAGTTCAATATTGATATTGATCTCTTCAGGAAGATATATGCTAGGGGCTGGGGAAAAACGAATAATATGAAAATGCCTTTCTTCCTGCTCTTAGCTCTGAGGGAATGCTTGTTTGAACAACCAAGTCTTGAGTTCCTTTTTAAATGTAGCGTGGCATGGTTCAAGGCGAAGGTCTGGAGGTAGCGAGTTCCAGAGTGAAGGGCCTAATTCTCTTTTAGTTGGGTCTCCTAAATATCAATTACATAGGCTACAGATGGTGCAAAATACAGTTTCGTGCCCAATTACTGGATTCAAGCTCCATGTGCAGATTCAACCAGTGCTTAAGGCCCTCCGTTGTTTATCCCTTGTATAAAAAACAGATTTTAAATGACTATGTCCGATGCATCGGGTTCTGCACGATTGTGGGGTTTTTTTGTACCTTTCTGAAAGCATTTCCTTGTACTCACCCCAATAAATTCTGCTTACGATCCCAATTACTTAATTGGTAGAAACTAAGGGGCAGATTTTCAAGGATTTACACGCGTAGGGGGTGACGCGCGCCGGGCCTATTTTCAAAAGGCCCGGTGGCGCGCGTAAAGCCCCGGGACGCACGTAAGTCCCGGGGTTTGAAAAAAATGGGCAATCCGGGGGTGGGGAGGGGGTGTGGCCAGAGGCCTTTCCACGGCGCTGGGCTGGGGGATTGTGCGCCAGCAGTCAGCCGGCAGGCGTAACTTGTGAAATAAAGGTACGGGTTTGGTTTTTTTTCGGGCTGGGGGGGGGGGCAGGACAGGAAGGGGAAGGGAGGGGAAGGTGGGGGGAGGGAACGGGGAAAGCCAGCTGGTCTCCCCCAGGGCTCGGCGCACGCAAGGTGCACTAATGTGTACCCCCTTGCGCGCGCTGACCCCTGATACGTTATAAAATCGGGCGTACATTTGTGCACGCCGGGTAGCGCGCACAAATGTAGGCTGCACGCATACCTTTTAAAATCTACCCCTAAGGAGTAAATGTTAAAAGGGCTGTGCATGCGTCCATGTGCATGCAGTCCCCGGTGCGCACACATGGATGCGCTGAATTTATAACATGCATGCGGCAACACATACAGGTTATCCAAATCACACGTGTTCGCGGGTGCCTACTTGCGCATTCAGGGGGAGGGGGAATTTTACACCACACGCGCGGCGACGAGATCGGGCCTTTGCCCAATTCCCTCCCAGTCTGCTCCAATAAAGAAGCGGACTGGGCGGGAACATCCCTATAGCCCTAGCCAACCTTCCTCCCTTTTCCTCTCTCCACCCTGACGACCCCTAAACTCACCCTAACCTATTTTGTTTTATTTTACAACTTACCTGCTCCTCCAAGCCCCGGTCGGCCCCCTGCCCTGCCCCTATTCAAAACCCTGGCTCTTCTTCACATACTGGGGGATATGCGCGTGACCGGGCCATTTGGAAAATGTGCTCGGCCCGGCCACGCGCGTATCCCCCAGGATTTCTGTGCGCCGGGGATTTAAAATCTCCCCGGAAGCTGAAAGTTGTTTTTTTTTTTCTTGTGAAGGTCCCATCTTCTGGAAAGCTCCATCTTTGTTTCTTGGGTCAGCTGATGATTTTTCAGCATTTTGGAAACTGTGTAAAACCCAATTATTTTTCAAAGCTTTTCAGAGATGAATTTTGCTGGTGCTTGTTTTGATTAATGTTCCTTGGTTTGCATATCCAAACTTTTTGGTTCTGTTCGCGGTTTATAAGTTTGAAAATAAAGAAAGAAGATTTTACCAAAAGAGGTCGTTACCACATTTGGTATTAAAATTGATTCTAATTTAACCTTTTCTGTTCAAGTGGCTTCCTTACCTCAGCTTTTATTTTATCTCTGCTGCATTCATCGCTTAAAACCGTTTTTGGTTTGTTTTTTTTTAGATCTGCATGACCTTTAAATGCTTATACCTGCTTTTGTGCTGAGTCGATTAGATTACTGCAATGAGATCTATCAGCTCCTTCCAAAATATGGCAGCAAAGTTAATTTTCAGTACTAAGGAATATGATCATGCCACCCCCTTGCCTTGTTTTAAATCTGTGCATAGGGGTCATTCAAAATATTTGGTCAATCTTCTGATTCCCTACCAACCTGACAGTTCCCATTGTTCAGCAAATTTGGGCTTTCTTAAAACATCATCTCCAACGGAGTTTAGGGTAGAATCTACAACATGGACTTGTTTTGTCTATTAGGAACCTACTCTTCTGGAATGTTCTGCTCCTAGAGATGTCTAAAGAACTAAAGCCCTTGAAATTTAGAAAAGATGTGAAAATCTGGCTATTTCGACAAGTGTTTAAGAAGTATCTATTTGAGGAATTTTATTCTGACTGTGCTGGTTTTATGTATTTTCCTTGCCTATGTAGTCAGTTTAATTAATTTACTTTAGTCAACTATAAAGATATGATTTTTTTTTTTGTTACTGTTACATGTATTCAGTGTTTGATTTATCACTTTATTATGGATTTTGATTTATGTACACCATTTTGATTTTTGTTAGAAAGACAGTTAGTAAATAACTAAAATAAACTAAAAGGTATTCTGTTAAGTGTCTCAGTCCTGTCCCATCCAAAGCCTTAAGAACTAAATTAACAGATTAGAATTGGGAGCTAAGTGGCAGCCAATGTAATTCTTCTAAATATCAGAGTAACTCTTTATTGAAATTATATTCTGCCTTATCAAATGTATGCTGAAGGCAGATTTACAGTAATAAAATAAAAGAAATATAAAGAAAGATTACAGAATAAATGATTGAAAACAATGAGATCCAAATTCAAAACAATTTAGCTGGCTAACTCAGAAGTTATAATCAATCACACTAGGACAATGTTGTCCAGTCACTGTAATATATTATATAGAATAACCTTTGCACAAACATTTTTATATATATATATGTATCTTTTTTATCTATTTTTTAAATGAACACCTACTGTGTAATCACCGTGAATAAAAATATAAATTCAAAACATTCTCTAATGAGATTATCAAAAATATTTTTAGAAGTTGTTTGAAAGTTTCATACGTGCTGAGTCGATTAGATTACTGCAATGAGCCAGACGTATTTGCTCCACCAATAAGGATTTTGAAATACAGGCCAAAATTTTGAAGAACAGATTTTTAACACAAGGATATCTGTTTAAAGCTGTCCAGAGGGCATATAAAAGAGCAAAATACAGTGACAGGCAACAACTACTTCAATACAAACCACAGAAAGAAGAATCGAGACTGATCTGTGTTTTGAAACAAACCACAGCGGTGGGAGCTATAACATCAGCTATTAAAAAACACTGGAATGTGCTAGCACTTCATGAAAGCTTCAAAGAATTACCAATGTTTGCCACGATGCGGGGGATGAACATCAGAGACAAAGTTGTGCACTCGCAGTTACCACAAGATATTCAATCAGTGGAAATCGTTGGCCATTCAGCATGTGGTCATTGCATTTGGTGTCACCAGTCCATCACGGGTAAGGAGTGGGTTGAACCTGTTACACGTTATAAGGTTTGGGGGAAAGTTTAATACAGACTGTAACTCTATGAATGTTATCTACGTTATGATTTGCCCCTGTCCCAAAATTTATGTAGGATGGACCACCCGACCTGTTAAAGTGAGATTAGGGGAATACAAATCTCGGCTTAAAACAGCCTGAATGGCAGCCCCTATGGTTCAACACTTAACGGATGCAGGACACAATTTTTCTGATATGCAGTGGACGACTGTAGAACAAATTAGGTCCTCTCCTCGGGGTGGCGATTTTAACATCAAATTAAATCTTCATGAACCTTTTGGATATACACCTTAATTTCCTCACTTCCTTATGGCATGAATGAGGAATTGAACTTGACAATGTTATGGAAAGTGTGTTGGCAACACGACCAGTGATTGGCTCTTTTAAGGCAGGCCTATGATTGGTTAATATTCATCAGGCATTCTTGGATTGGTAGAATGTAACATCCAAGGTGATGTATAAAAGATGCGACCGGTTTGGATCAGCAATCATTCATGGCGTCATCTTTGAAGAAAAAGGGCAGCACAAGTTTGCACTCTTGAAGGACTTTTTGAGTATGGCAAGAACCCGTTTTTTCAGCGACTACCAAGCTTACATCCCTGAAGAAGGACGGTTTGTTTGAAACATTTTGGGATACTTGACATCTTTCCAGGATTATTATAGGGTTGATGGGGTTATACTCTTAAGATTACAAGTAAAACTAAGAAGCATGGATGCCATTTAAAAAATAAAAAGTTTTTTTCCAAAAACGTTTTGAAGGAGGAGGTTGGAAGTTGATGATTATATTCACTGGAGGGTGTTGGTACACCACATTATAAGTATGAAACTTTCAACCAACTTCTAAAATTATTTTTGATAATCTCATTAGAGAATGTTTTGAATTTACATTTTTATTCATGGTGATTACACAGTAGGTGTTCTTTTTTAAAAATAGATCAAAAAGATATATATATATATATATATATATATATATATATATAAATATGTTTGTGCAAAGGTTATTCTATATGATATATTACAGTTGTTGTACTTCCCGGCAGCGTCCGCTCCATGGCCGGTCCTGCTCACCTCTCCTGTCTGTCTACCAGCTCCGGGCTCACTCCTTCTGCCGCTGCAGCAAGTTCGCAGCATCCCCGGCTCCCCCGCTCACCGTCTCCAATGCCAGCCTCATAGCAGAGCTCCCGGAGGGGCTCCGTGTCTTCCTGCTCCTCAGCCCCGCCCCAAGGCGCATGCACGCGCGTGGCCAACGTCGCCCTACTTAAAGGGCCAAGCACGATAAACCCGAACCTGGCACTCCTCCATGACATTACACTCCCTCAGTATAAAAGGGAAGGTCCATTCCCCTGAAAGGTGCCTTGGCAATCGGGTCGTACACTCCGGTGGCTCCAGTTTGCCTTCATGCATTCCAGTTTCTTTGTTCCAGTGTCTCCTATTCCAGTGTCTCCTGTTCCAGCGTCTCCTGTTCCAGCGTCTCTCCATTTCTGGTAGTACCTTTTGGACTGATCTCACGGTACTGACCTTTGCCTGTTCTCTGACTACTCTTGATTGCTGCCTGGAACTTGACCTTTGCCTGTGACCTGACTACTCTTGATCGCCGCCTGGAACTTGACCTTTGCCTGTGACCTGACTAGTCTTGATCACCGCCTGGAACTTGACTTTTGCCTGACCTAACTATGCCCGGATTGACCACTGTTACTGACCCTGCTTTGGCTGACCATTCTGGACTGATACTCTGGCCTTGATCCTTGCTATACACTCAGACACTCTCTTCTGGCCTCCTGCGACCTCTGGACTTCCTTGTTTGTACACCGACTGCGTGCCCTTGTTCATGGTGGGCACTCCCTTGAACTTTCTCTCTAGGAAACCCTGCAAGGCCCACCTAAGACCAAGCGGCCCGGGTAACCATGGGCTCAAACTGAGGGAATCTCGAGTTGCTATTGGCAAAACTCCAGCTAGCCTCTGTCTCCTCTTGTGCTCCACCTCCTGGTGGCAGGTGCTCTCCGGGTCCGACCGGAGGACCATACCAATCTTGCACCAGGCTAAGGGTCCACTTCCAGAGCAACAGGTTGCCAAGGCCATGGACTCGGCGGAGTCTCCCACCTTGCAGGCCATCCCTGGCCTAGCTGCTTATGTCCGAGAACAACAACGAACCCTAGAAGCATTGACTTCGTCTGTGGAGAGACTACGGTCTCAACTTGAGGATTCTGTTAAGGCCAACTCAAGAGGCTGGGCACAAGCCGTGCATTCACGGGCATCCCTGGCCCTTCCTGCTCCAATGGGGATCTGTGCCTCTGTCGAGGTTTCCTCAGCCTGAATTGTTTCCAAGTGAAAATACCAAGGTTACCTTCATCCTCTCATGCCTTGAAGGAAAGGCCCTGGCATGGGCGTCTCCACTTTGGGAACGTTCTGATGACATCCTCCGACATCTCTCCCATTTCATCTCTGTGTTCAAGTGGACCTTCCAGGACCCTGGCCAACGGGCGGTGGCAGATCACCAGCTCTTCCACCTCCATCAAGGCTCGCATTCGCTCACTGAATTCATGGTAGAATTCAGGACACTAGCCACAGAACTGGGATGGCAAGAGGACTGCCTACAGGCAATCTATCTGGATGGCTTATCTCCTGCCCTCAATGACGAGCTGGCTGCTCACGAGATTCCCACATCTCTAGATGATATCATCTCCTTGGTTGGCAAGATCGATCACTGCCTATGCCAGCGACATCAGGAGGTAAAGGTCTCTAGACCTTCTGCCGTACACCCAGCTCGTGCCATCAGTCCTCCATTAAAGGCCTTACCAGTGCCCCCTCCATCACCAGAGTAGCCGATGCAGATCAACCGCGGTGCTTGTCTCCTGAAGAGCGCCTTCGACGCAAAAAGGAAGGCCTTTGCCTGTACTGTGGTGGTTCCAGACAACTTTGGCAAGCCTGTCCAGGTTGTCCGGGAAACTGCAGAGGCTGAGCCCGGTGGGGGTCCCGAGCTTAGGCGCTACTGTTACTGGCCCCCAATTGCTACTCCCTGTGTCTCTCTACAAAGAGTCACAGTCCTTTGCCACGACCGCCCTTGTGGACACTGGGGCGAGTGGCAACTTCATCTTGGACGATATCGTCAAACTGCTCCAGATCCCCTTCAGCCTCTGGACATACCTCTCCGCATTGCGTCCATTCAAGGAGAGCATCTTCCTAGACGTATCACTCATCGCACTATAGCCTTCCGCCTTTCCGTGGGAACCCTCCATGAAGAAGAGATCACACTATATGTCCTGAAGCGTTCTACGCATCCAGTAATTCTTGGACTTCCATGGCTTCAGGTGCAGGGACCTCACTTCGACTGGCAATCCCTACAGTTAATCCAGTGGGGATCCCAGTGCCAGAACCGCTGTCTGCGACAGGTGTCTCCAGCGGTCACCGTTCTAAACTCTACAACCCTGACCGGGTTACCTGTTCCGTATACAGACTTTTAAGATGTATTCTCCAAACAGAATGCTGACATCCTTCCTCCACTCTGGGAGTGTAATTGTCCCATTGAGCTCCTACCAGGTACCATGCCTCCCAAAGGCAGAACCTACCATCTCGCTTCCGGAAACCAAGGCAATGTCTGAGTACATTCAAGAGAATCCGGATAAGGGATTCATAAGACCCTCCAATTCACGGCAGGAGCCGGATTCCTCTTCATGAAGAAAAAAGATGGTAGTTTACGTCCTTGCATTGACTATCATGGGCTAAACACCGTAACCCGCAAGGATCGCTATCCTCTGCCACTCATTAGCGAACTCTTTGATTGCCTCCAAGGAGCCCAGATCTTTATGAAGCCAGATCTCTGAGGGGCATACAATCTAATAAGGATCCAGCCAGAGAATATTTGGAAGACTGCTTTTAATACCAGGGACGGCCACTACGAGTATGTAGTGATGCCTTTCAGACTTTGTAATACCCCTGCAGTCTTTCAACGCTTGATGAATGAGATCTTCCGGGACCTACTATACTCATTGTCGTGGTTTATCTAGACGATATACTGATCTTTTCCAAGGATCTGAAATCCCACCATTTACATGTGCGAACAGTCCTCTAATGTCTCAGGGACAACCATTTCTATGCAAAACTAGAGAAGTGCATCTTCGAACAGACTCATCTCCCGTTTCTGGGTTACATTATCTCCAATCGTGGTTTTACCATGGATCCTGAAAAACTCCAAGGAATCAGAGATTGGTCCCAATCAGTAGGCCTCCGCGCCCTACAAAGGTTTCTTGGATATACAAACTATTACAGGAACTTCATTGCCAACTACTCCATACTAGCTGCCCCACTCACTGCCATGACTAGGGAAGGTAGTAACCACAAAGTTTGGAGTCCCAAGGCTCAATCTGCCTTCCACATCTTGAAAGATGCCTTCTGCACAGGACCTTGTCTACGTCACCCAGATCCTAACCATCCCTTCTTCGAAGTCGACGCCTCTGCCATCGTGGGATGGGCAGTTCTGAGCCAGTATTCCTCCAAGGGAACCTTAGTACCCTGCTCCTTCTATCCTCACAAATTTTCCCACACAGAGCAAAACTATACAATCAGGGATCGTGAGCTCCTAGCTGTGAAGTTAGCTCTTCAAGAGTAGCGTCCCTGGTTAGAAGGAGCACAGCATAAATTCACGATCTTTACAGATCACAAAAACCTCGAACACTTGAAGGAAGCCCAGTTACTGAACCCCAGACAGGCCCGCTGGGCATTGTTCTTTGAACATTTTAATTTTGAACTTCGTTATCATTCTGCAGCCAAGAACACTTGAGCAGATGATCTCTCCCGCTCTCTCGAAACAGACGACACGCCTGACATTCCTAGGCACATCATCGACCCAGCCTGTATAACCCTCGCAGTCACCAACACTGTGCCAGCTGGGAAGACGGTGGTTCCACACTGTCTCCGAGAACACGTCCTTCGCTGGGCTCATGACTCGAAGTTGGCCGGCCATCCCATCCAGGCTCAGACACTTGAAATGCTAAGAAGATTCTATTGGTGGCTTAACATGGTCAAGGACTCCCGCAGTTATGTGGATTCGTGTCCCATCTGCGCACAACACTAACCTCCTACTGGTCGCCCTTGGGTCCTTCTTCAACCCCTTCCAGCTCCCACTGAGCCCTGGTCAAGCATCTCTACGGACTTCATTGTCGATCTGCCCCCATCAAAGGGCACCATGGTCATCTGGGTCATCATCGACTGTTTTTCAAAAATGGTCCACTTCGTTCCACTACCAAGTCTTCCTTCGGCTCCTGAACTGGCAAAACTCTTCCTGAAGAACATATTCCTTCTATATGGTCTCCCCAAAGAGATCATTTCCGATCGTGGGCCACAATTCGCTGCCAAATACTGGAAGTCTCTGTGCAAAAAATTCGATATCTCTTTGAATCTGACTTCGGCCTACCACCCTCAGGCGAACGGCTAAGCCAAGAGGACAAATTGATCCTTGAAGACATTCTTAAGGACTTACGTCAACGATCAACAGGATGACTGGGCCAACCTCTTGCCTTGGGCCGAGTTGTCCCACAACACCCACGTTGCCTCAGCCACCGATGTCTCTCCCTTTTCCGTGGTGTTCGGTCGCCAACCACACCTGCTTCTGCCAGATCCACTCTCTGTTCCCTCACCTGCAGCCCAGTCTACAGCACAGACGATTTGTCACCTCTGGAACAGAGTCAAATAAAGACTGGGTCAAGCTGCGGAGAAAGCCAAATGCTTCATTGATGCCCATCGTCGCAGAAAGTGTGGCTCAGCACATCGCCAGAAAGTGTAGCTCAGCACAAAGCACATTAAGCTACGATTACCTTCACAACGTTTGGCCCCTAGATTTATAGGGCCATGTCCAGTGATCGGGGCTGTAACGTATCAACTGCAGCTCCCCAGTTCCATGGGAATCCACAATACATTTCACGTTTCTTTATTAAAACCCCTGGTTCTGAACTGGCCCTCTCACAGACCACCTGCTCCATCACAGCTCACCGCTGAACCCGAGGACGTTCTCCAGGTCAAGGAGGTCTTGGACGTCCGATGGGAAGAGGCCACAGGGAATACCTCCTGTCATGGGAGGGCTTCGGCTGGAGAACTCCTGGGAGCCCTCCCACCACATATACGACAAGAACCTCCTTGCGGAGTTCCACAGGACCCATCCTGACAAGCCTAGGCCAGTAAGGGGGGAGGCCTAGAAGGGGGTACTGTTGTGCTTCCCAGCCGAGTCCACTCAGTGGCTGGTCCTGCTCACCTCTCCCATCTGTTTACCAGATCCAGGCTCACTCCCTCTGCCTTGAGCGAGTTTGTGGGGTCCCTGGCTCCCCCGCTCACCATCTCCAACGCTGGCCTCACAGCAGAGCTCCTAGAGGGGCTCCACGTCTTCCTGCTTCTCGGCCCCGCCCCTAGGCTTGTGCATGGCCAACGTCGCCCTATTTAAAGGGCCAAGTGTGGGAAACCGGAATCCAGCGCTCCCCGATGACATCACATTCCCTTAGTATAAAAGGGAAGGCCCATTCCCCTGAACGATGCCTTGGCAATCAGGTCGTACACTCCGGTGTCTCTAGTTTGCCTTCCTGCGTTCCAGTGTCTCCTGTTCCTTTGTTTCTCCATTCCTGGTAGTACCTTTTGGGCTGATCTCATGGTACTGACCTTTGCCTATTCTCTGACTACTCTTGATCGCTGCCTAGAACTTGACCTTTGCCTGTGACCTGACTACTCTTGATCATCGCCTGGAACTTGACCTTTGCCTGATCTGATTACGCCCGGATTGACCATTGTTACCAACCCTGCTTTGGCTGACCATTCTGGAATGATACTCTGGGGCCTTGATCCTCGCTATACACTCGGACATTCTCTTCTGGCCTCCTGCGACCTCTGGACCTCCTTGTTTGTACATCGACTGCGTACTCTTGTTCATGGTGGGCACTCCCTTGAACTTTCTCTCTAGGAGACCCTGCGAGGCCCACCTAAGACCAGGCGGCCCGGGTAACCAAGGGCTCAACCTGAGGGAACCCCGGGTTGCTATTGATGAAGCTCCAGCTAGCCTCTGTCTCCTCCTGTGCTCCGCCTCCTGGTGGCAGGCGCTCTCCGGGTCCGACCAGAGGGCCGTACCAATCCTGCATCAGGCCAAGGGTCCACTCCCAGCGCAACAACAGTGACAGGACAACATTGTCCTAGTGTGATTGATTATAACTCAGACGTTAGCCAGTTAAATGGATAGTTGGGCACTTATCTGACTAAATTCTAAAAGGCTAATAGGATAGCTAGAATTTAGCCGTCTAAGTTAAGGGTGTTCTGGGGGGAACTGGGAGGAGTTGAGTTAGCCAGCTAAGTTATCCTGCTAACTCTGGAAACATATTTTTTGCTAGGATTTCTTGATATCACAGCCGCTTTTGATACAGTTTGTTTCCTCGTTTGTTTATCCTATTGGAAGAACTCTGAAATGGATTACCAATCTTCAAATATTTTTTATCTTTCTTAACTGGACATTTACAAGATGTCAGATTGGGCTCCTGCTGTTCTAGCTGGAAATAACTGTCTTTTGGAGTAGCACAAGGGTCTACCTTATGTGCAGTTCTTTTCACTGTTTATATGCTGCCACTAGTAAAGTTACTAGCTACTTACAGAGTATATTATTGTTTATATGATAATGATATTCATCTTATTTTCACCACTGAACATATAGGTCCGGATTTTAAAACATACGAGCGCACAAATGTACGCCTGATTTTATAACATGCGATTTCGGAGTGGCCTTGGAGGGAACTTTCCTTTCCCCCCAACCTTCCCCTCCCTGTCCCGCCCCCCAGCCCGAAACCCTCCCGTACCTTTGTTTTGGAAGTTACGCCTGACAAATGCTGGCGCGCGATCCCCGGCACAGCAGCTGTGCTGAAGTTCTCGGCCACGCTCCCGGACCACCCCTGGACTGCCCCGCCACTCCCCCGGACTGCCCCACCACGCCCCGGACCAACACGTCACGCCCCCATCCCACCAATTCAGAAAATTCCTAGGACATACGTGTATCCCGGGGCTTAATGCGCATCGCTGGGCCATTTGAAAATAGGCCCAGTGCACGTAACCCATTTACGCACATAAGGCTTTGAAAATCTGCCCCATAGATTTTACTATCCCATCTCTTATGAATGAGTATTTGCAGGCAAGTGCTGTTTGGATGGCTGATAAACTGGTGCTTAATCCAGTGTTTGCAACCCTCTCCTAGAGGCATACCTAGACAGTTGGGTTTTCGGCATTGGAGACTCAATGCATGCAAATCTCTTTCATGCAAATTCATTATGTATATCCTGAAAACTGGAACAGTTAGGTGTGCCTCCAGAAGAGGCTTGGGAAACATTGGATTAATCTTAATAAAATTGAAGAATTATGTATCAACTGGCCACTGCTGTCTTCCAGTTGGAAGGGTTTTAAATTTGGTAATGTTACTATTTCTAGTCTTCCAGAAGTATGCCATTCAGGTGTGCTTATCAATTCTCAACTGACTATGTCATCTCAAATTAAAGCAATTGGTTAATCAGGCTTTTATAAAATTAAGGTTAGTGCAGTTTGTAAAAAAACATTTTTTCTACGGTATTAGTGATTTCCATATGGTTGTTCAGTCACTAGTCTTTTCCAATTTAGGCAAAGTAATGCCTACTCTGTAGGTATTGCAACTGATTAAAAAATGCTGCTGCATGTTTGATAGCAGGGAAATCATGCCATGATCATATTACGCATAGTTTGCATACATTACACTAGATGCCTGTTTCTTGGAGAATTTAATTTAAACTACTGTTCCTAATTACTGTTCCTAATTACTGTTCCTATTTACTGATGTCCCTAATTATTGTTCCTATTTACTGATGCCCCAATTCACATTTTAATTGTTCCATCTTTTAAGCTTTTACAATGAACTGAGACTAGGGCTTTTTCAGTGGCACCTCCAATACTATGGAATATTTTTCCCACTAATTTACACTCACAGAGCTGTTATACAACATTTCTTACACATATTAAAGCTTTCTTTTTGAAAAAGGTGTTTCCTTGAATTGTTAGATTATGATCTGCTTTTTGCTTCTCTGTGACTTATATGAATTGTTTTATTTTTATTGTACATTTGATTGTAATGTTATTTAACTGTTTTATGTTTTTTTCTTTTTGTCTTAACATGTTTGATATTCTGATTGAAACATAGAAACATAGAAACATAGAAATGACGGCAGAAGAAGACCAACCGGTCCATCCAGTCTGCCCAGCAAGCTTCACACATTTGTTCTCATACTTAACTGTTTCTCTTGGCTCTTAGTAACCTTATGTTCTAATTCCCTTTTCACCCCCACCATTAATGTAGAGAGCAGTGCTGGAGCTGCTTCCAAGTGAAATATTAAGTTTGATTAGTTGGGTAAGCGGCAGCATAGCTCTCTGCCATGAAGCAGAGGGCAATGCTGGAAATGTGTGAAGTATCAGTTTTTCTTTTCCCCTGTCATTGAAGCAAGGAGTCATGCCGGACATGCACCGAAAGTGAAGAATGCCTTGAAAGTCACATTAACTATCATCAAATATTGAAAAGCCTAATAATTGGTAATACCTATAAGCCCATGAACCCATCCCTGTTTTTTTTTCTTTTTTTCTTTTCTTTTTTTAATTGGGAGATGGATGCCCTTCATCCTTCTACTCTGTGAAGGTGGACACCTACCACCGGCCACTGGCATCCCGCTCCGTTAATGCCTCTGTGGCTACTGCCGCTCCATGCAGTGTTTTACTACCTGCTCTTTATATGCGTCCTCTAGAACTGATGGATCCCATCCCTGGGTTTTTTTATTATTTATTTAATTGGGAGATGACAGCCCTCCATCCTTCCGCTCCGTGAAGGTGGACACCTACCACTGGCCACTGGCATCCCGCTCCGTGAATGCCTCTGTGGCTACTGCCGCTCTGTGCAGTATTTTACTACCTGCTCTTTATATGGACACCTACCACTGGCCACTGGCATCCCGCTCCGTGAATGCCTCTGTGGCTACTGCCGCTCCGTGCAGTATTTTACTACCTGCTCTTTATATGTGTCCTCTAGACCTGATGGATCCCATCCCTGTTTTGTTTTTTGTTTTTGTTTTTTATTTAATTGGGAGATGACAGCCCTACATCCTTCCGCTCCATGAAGGTGGACACCTACCACTGGCCACTGGCATCCCGCTCCGTGAATGCCTCTGTGGCTACTGCCGCTCCGTGCAGTATTTTACTACCTGCTCTTTATATGCGTCCTCTGGACCTGATGGATCCACAATATTTATCCCATGCCCCTTTGAAGTGCTTCACAGTTTTGGACTTCACCACTTCCTCCGGAAGGGCATTCCAGGCATCCACCACTCTCTCCGTGAAGAAATTCTTCCTGACATTGGTTCTTAGTCTTCCTCCTTGGAGCCTCAGCTCGTGACCTCTGGTTCTGCTGATTTTTTTCTGTTGGAAAAGGTTTGTCATTGTCTTTGGATCGTTAAAGTTTTTCAAGTATCTGAAAGTTTGAATCATATCACCCCTGCTCCTCCTTTCCTCCAGGGTGTACATATTTAGATTCTTCAATCTCTCCTCGTATGTCAACCGATGAAGACCCTCCACCTTCCTGGTCGCCCTTCTCTGTACCGCCTCCAACTTGTCCTTGTCTCTTTGTAGATACGGTCTCCAGAACTGAACACAGTACTCCAGGTGAGGCCTCACCAAGGACCTGTACAAGGGGATTATCACTTCCCTTTTCTTACTCGATATTCCTCTCTCTATGCATCCCAGCATTCTTCTGGCTTTTGCAATCGCCTTGTCGCATTGTTTCGCCGACTTCATATCATTAGACACTATCACCCCAAGGTCTCTCTCCTGCTCCGTGCACATCAGCCTTTCCCCCCCCATCGAATACAGTTCATTCGGATTTCCACTCCCCAAATGCATGACTTTGCACTTCTTGGCATTGAATTTCAGCTGCCATATCTTCGACCACTCTTCCAGCTTCCTTAAATCCCGTCTCATTCTCTCCACTCCTTCCGGCGTGTCCACTCTGTTGCAGATCTTAGTGTCGTCCGCAAAAAGACAAACCTTACCTTCTATCCCGTCCGCAATGTCGCTCACAAAGATATTGAACAGGACCGGTCCCAACACCGATCCTTGCGGTACACCACTTAAAACCGCTCTCTCTTCAGAGAAAGTTCCATTTACCATCACGCATTGTCTTCTGTCCGTCAACCAGTTTGCAATCCAGGTCACCACTTCGGCACTCACTCCCAAGCTTTTTGTTTTATTCACCAGTCTCCTGTGCGGAACCGTATCAAAAGCTTTGCTGAAATCCAAGTAGATGACATCTAGCGCTCTTCCTTGATCCAATTCCTTGGTTACCCAGTCGAAAAAGTCAATCAGATTTGTCTGACAGGATCTTCCCCTGGTGAATCCATGCTGCCTCTGGTCCATCAATTCTCCGGACTGTAGATATTTCACTATTCTCTCTTTCAACAGTGACTCCATTACTTTTCCCACCACCGAAGTGAGGCTAACCGGTCTGTAGTTACCAGCCTCTTCTCTGTTCCCACTCTTGTGAAGCGGGACCACCACCGCTCTTCTCCAATCACTCGGCACCACTCCCGTTTCTAGGGATCTATTGAACAGGTCACACAGCGGACCCGCCAGCACATCTCTGAGCTCCCTCAGAATCCTTGGATGAATCCCATCAGGCCCCATGGCTTTGTCCACTTTCAGATTCTTTAGCTCTTCCCATACATTTTCTACTGTAAAATGATTTTCATCTATTCCACTACCCTCCAGCTTCTTGTGTAGAAATGGTCCTTCTCCAGGGTCTTCTTTAGTGAATACAGAGCTGAAGTATTCATTTAATATTTCTGCCATTTCTTCGTCTCTCTCCACACATTGATCATTTCCACCTTTCAATTTCACTATACCACTATGGACTTTTCTCTTTTCGCTGATGTATCTGAAAAATGTTTTGTCACCATTTTTTATCTCCTTGGCAATCCTCTCTTCCGCTTGACTTTTTGCCAACTTGATTAATTTCTTCGTCTCCCTCAGTTGAATCAAATATTCTTCTTTGTGCTCCTCCCTTTGGGATCTTTTATATTTTTTGAATGCTGTTCTTTTAGCTTTAATTTTGTCAGCCACCTCGTTTGAGAACCAGATAGGTTTCATTTTCCTTTTGCTTTTCTTTACATTTCTAACATAAAGAGTAGTTGCCTTGGTGATTGCTCCTTTTAGATTGATCCACTGCTGATCCACATCTCTCTCATTCTCCCATCCATTTAGTTCTTCCTCTAGGTACTTCCCCATTTCCTCAAAGTCTGTGTTTTTGAATTGTAAAACTCGGGTCTTTGTGGTTCTTTTCCCTATTCTTTTAGTGATATTAAACCATATTGTTTGATGATCACTGGTGCTGAGGTGGGTGCCCACCTCGACATCAGAGACATTATCTGCATTAGTGAGCACTAAGTCGAGTATATTTCCTTCTCTCGTGGGTTCTAATACCATTTGTTTGAACAAAGCTACTTGCATGGCATCCACTATTGCTCTACTATTTTTAGATTCTGCAGATGGGATTTTCCAGTCTACATCTGGCATATTAAAGTCACCCACGATCACCACTTCTCCCTTCTTACCTATCTTATGGATGTCTTCAACCAGGTCTCTGTCCAGCTCTTCCTTTTGGTTCGGGGGCCTGTAAACCACTCCAATATAAATTGATGCTCCATCATCTGTTTTTAGGTCTACCCATAGTGCTTCTTCCTTGCCCCAACTTCCTTGTAGCTCAGATGCTTGGATATTGTTTCTGACATAAAGAGCCACACCTCCCCCTTTTCTATCCACTCTGTCCTTCCTTAACAAGTTATAGCCTGGTATTGCCGTATCCCAATCATGAGATTCTGTGAACCATGTCTCTGTGATAGCAACAATGTCCACTTCTGCCTCTATCATTAGGGCCTGCAGATCTGGTATTTTATTTCCCAAACTATGAGCATTTGTGGTCATAGCTTTCCAGGTACTCTCTTTAAGATTATTGCTTTTCCTGTACTCCTTATGAGACTTTAGTTGAGATTTGTTATTCACTTCACTCTTTCCTTTTGCAGTTGTGCCACTGATGCCAGAGTTATCCATCTCAATTTGCTTTTTCTTTTGGTTATGTATTATGTATGTATTATGCTGTACTCTACCGAGATCTTACCAATGGATTGGTGGAAAATAAATGTAAATGAATGGAGGTCACATGATGAGCTGCTAAGTGATAAGACGTGCTTTGCTCTCGCTCCTAGGCCTCTGATTTAAATCCTTCATCATCCTTGGATCTAAAGTTCGCGTATTTGGTCTCAACTATGTCCAAAGAGATTGCATCAAAGTCCTTGCCTGCTATGTGGGCTGTGCAGCCTGTTAAGATGCTGTAATCCGGTAAAAAAGTGCAAGCAGGCAGAGGAGATGAAGTGGAGGAGCAGGCTGCGGAGGAGGAAGAGTGGCTGGTACTTGCATCCCCGCTAGATGCTAACTCGCAGCTCAAGCAGCTTTTTTAAACATTTTCTACCAAGCTTACGTCTTCATTGAACAGTGAGCTTGCTGTTGTGGTGGATAAGATTACCAATTTGGTCTCCTCTGTACAAAACAATGCTGCCAAGATCAAATTAATGGAGACCAAAATGGAGGACTTGGAGCTGGCGGCAATGGATAATAGCAGGAAGTTCGAAAAGCTGGGATGGCAGCTTTCTGCTGTGATTGACAAATTGGAGGACTTAGAGAATCATGGGCGTCAGTGAAATATTCAGATGGTCAGCTTTCGGGAGGAAAAAGAAGGGGAGGGAGAAGAAGGGGCCATCCGACAGCCTTTTTTGAGTAGTGGCTGCCTAATACCCTAGGCCTCTCTGTGAAGGGAGGTCACCTCGAAATTGAGCAGGGCGCATCGAGTGCTTGTGCCACCTCCACAAACTATTATCATGCAAGTGCACCGATTCCAAGATAAAGTCCAGATTCTGGATAAAGCTCAGGAGATCGGTGAGGTTTTTTGACCGTGGCAAGAGAATTATGTTCTTCCAGGACTTCACAGCATCAACGCAGAAAAGGCAGGCTGAATGTGGCCCGGTTAAAAAAGAATTACAGAAGCATGGCTTGGTTTATGCCCTGCTTTATCCTGCGCGATTGAAAGTCACTCTCAACAACAATAAAATTTGGATTTTCGACTCACCCGATGAAGTACACCACTTTTTGGAGCAAGTGGGTGAGGTTCGCCCGACCAGAAGACAGCATGCCGCTTCAACGCATCACGAGACCTGACTGTTTTTCTCTCATTATCCCTAGTCATTTTTGCTGTTATGACTGTGCTGTTTTTCCTCCTATTTGATCTGAGATACTATTTCAGAGTCCTGGGTAGCGATGGGGGGGGGGGTTTACAGGTTGTGTTATGGGATTTGGAGGGGGAGGGGCGGATGGTTGCTTGAGGGGATGTGATGGGATACGTTAATTTCATGACCTGTTTTTTTTCTTAATTTATCCTTTTTTTTTTTCTCTTTGAGCTTGTGTTGAGTTTTTGGTGGTAGCGCACTTTCGGCCAGATTTTAAAACACTGGTGCACGTAAATCCCGGGGTTTACGCGTATGGCTAGGCCTTACGTGCGCCGGGTCAAATTTCAAACAGGCCCGGCCACGTGCGAAAACTCCGGTATGCAAGTAAGTGCCGGGGCCTGAAAAGGAGGTGGCCCAGGGGCAGAGAGGGGTGGTCTGGGGGCGGGGAGGCGCTGTTGCTAGTAATGGCAGTGGCTATTCTCTAAGTGAACTTAATAGCAGGTAATGGACTTCTCCTCCAAGAACTTATCCAATCCTTTTTTAAACACAACTACATTAACTGCACTAACCACATTCTCTGACAACAAATTCCAGAGTTTAATTGTGCATTGAGTGAAAAAGAACTTTCTCCGATTAGTTTTAAATGTGCCCCATGCTAACTTCATGGAGTGCCCCCTAGTCTTTCTATTATCTGAAAGTGTAAATAACCGAGTCACATCTACTCGTTCAAGACCTCTCATGATCTTAAACACCTCTATCATATCCCCCCTCAGCCGTCTCTTCTCCAAGCTGAACAGCCCTAACCTCTTCAGCCTTTACTCATAGGGGAGCTGTTCCATCCCCTTTATCATTTTGGTCGCCCTTCTCTGTACCTTCTCCATCGCAACTTCATATTTTTTGAGATGCGGCGACCAGAATTGTACACAGTATTCAAGGTGCGCTCTCACCATGGAGCGATATAGAGGCATTATGACATTTTCCATTTTATTCACCTTTTTTTGGGGTCAGGGATCTGTGTTGGTTGTGCTTGAGATCGATGTGTACCATGTACTCTACTTTTCTGATGTGTTTTGACATACAATTTCTGTTTTCCAATGTTCACCCGTCCACTTTGTTACCGAGTTGGATTGGCCTGGGATGGTGTCATGGCTGGGATCCTGGGTGCGATGTGTTTTCTTTCTGCTACGGTGTTATTTTTCTGCTGCCCTTTAATGGTCTACGGTCTCTCTTGTTTGCCTTTTTCTTTTATTTCTATTTTTTTGGGATATACTTGTGTGGTGTGGGGCGTTGTTGGGGACAAGTGGTTGCATGATGCTTCAAGGAGGGATTATTCAATGCTTGGGTTTGAGGAAGTTTAATGGGGGTAGTTTCGGGTCTGTTAGGGGTGGTGGTGGGGGTTTGTTTTCTTGCTGGGCTATGGGGCTCACCTCTCGGATCCCAGTTAGTTTCCCATCCAAGGGGCAATGGGTCAGATGCAGTAAGATTCTGGGTTGGTTCCCAGTTGAAAGTTGAATTAACTAACCCGTGGGTTTGGGTTGGTTGGGCCGGGGGGGGGGGGGGGGGGGTAGCTGGGTTATTGTCGGTTATTGTGGGAGTTGTGGTTAGGCAGGTGGGCTGTATTTTGGTGTTCTTTTATATCTGTTCTCAAGACTGAGTCTCTATTCTGTGCCTTGCGGGTATGGAAGTTTTATGTGTATAACTCATGTGCTCTGGTACCCCAGGATTTCTGGTCCCCTTGTAGTGGTGTGGTGCTGCTCTGTCCTGGGTTTTTTCTTCTCTATATGGCTATTTGCTCTATTTTTCTAACATTTTATTATGATTGATCATGTTACTTGTATATCCCTGAATGTCTGGTGGGATCTCCTCTTCAATTAAGAGGAAAAAGATTCTGCAATTTGCATGTAGGAATAAGGCCCAAATACTCCTTTTGCAAGAGACACATTTGACACCACAAGAAGAAGTCAAATTGAAAACGGGATGGGTCGGAGCTGTATATTACTCCTCTTATTCTTCCCGTAGCCGGGGTGCTTGTATCTTAATAGATAAATGCTTGCCCTTGCAGGTTAACAGGATCCTTTTCTGATGCTGCCGGTTGGTATGTAATTCTGGAATGTGTTCTCAATTCTCTGACTTTCATGCTGGTGAACGTTTACAGTCCGAATAGTGAGTATCAAGATTTTTACCGGCACTTGACAGATAAGATAGCTTCCTTTGGCTTTGAAACATTGGTGGTGGTGGTGGTGGTGGACTGGAACCTATGTCTAAATCCTGAGTTGGATAAAACTTCTAAAGTCAGGTCGGGACTTATAAGCCCGACTGCTTCCATTGATCTTATTGACGCATCCTGTCTTATAGATATCTGGTGGCATCATCAGCGCTCAGTGTGAAATTACACCTTCTTCTCACCCAGACACGCAATGTACAGTAGAAGTGATTATTTTATGTGCACGCCTAATCTTTACTCTCAGATGTTGAGCAGTGCTATCCTTTCAAGCATGCTCTCTAATCATCATCTGATATTGATCCAGATTCGCCTTAACTCCCAGAAGTCTAGGGCTTTTAATTAGGATTTAAATGTCTCTCTTCTGGGTGAGAAAGACTTTCCAGACCTGATTAAGAGAGCAGTCTCAGAATTGAACAAGTTTTATCCCGAGGTTGATTATGATCCTGGGCTCTGGTGGGCAGCCTTTAAGGTTTTCCTGCACAGCAGGATAATTGCGTATGCCAGTCATTTGCAAAAGATATGCAGGAAGAGAGCAGCTGATTTACTCACTGATATTGTGGGTTTGGAGAAAAAGCACAAAATTGATTGTTCACCTCATATGTATAAGCTGTTGGAAGCCAAATGTAGGGAGTTAAAATCCATAGAGATGGATAAGATCGGGTGTGCTTTCAATATTCCAAATTCAAATTTTATGAACATGGGGATAAATTGGATTCAATGATGGCTAGACTGGTGAAAATAAGGTTGGCAAGTCACATTCTCACGATTCTAGATGAGTAGGGTCAAATATCTTCAGATTCTGATACTGTTGAGCAGGCATTCATACATTACTTTTCTAACCTTTACACTGCCTCTGACACTCCTTTGGCAGATGATATGGATTGGTTTCTGGGGGTCAGTGCTTACCTCGGTTTTCTGATTGAAAAGCTAGTGGCTCCCACCTCTTTGATGGAAATTCAGAATGCTGTTAAGGCGCTGCCTAGGGGAAATGTCTGGGACCGGATGGATTTTAGATTGAGTTTTATAAGAAGTACTTCCAGGAAGTGGTTCCCTTTCTCTTTTCATTATTTCAAAAAGCTGGTGAATCCCCTGTGGTATTGCACAATATGTCAAATGCCACTATTACTCTTATTCCAAAAAAAGGTAAAGATGAATCTGGATTGTGGCTCTTACAGGCCTATTTCTTTGTTAAATTCCAACTTAAAGATTCTAGCGAAGGTGTTGCAGCAGTGTTTGAAGGTGGTTCTTCCTTGTTTGGTTCATAGCGATCAGACAGGATTTGTTGGGGGTAGGGTCTCAACGGCAAATACTAGGCGCTTGTTTAATGTATTGCGCATGGCTAAGCGCTTAGGAAGGCCTGCTCTTGTTATGTCCCTGGAAGTTGAAAAAGCTTTTGATAGAGTAGTTTTTGTTTCAAACTCTCGTGCATGTCATAATACTGGCTCAATTTCTTGTGTGGATTTATAGTTCAGATTTTCCTAATGCTTTCCCTTAAAACAAGCAGGAGTACAAGTTCCTGAGTACTGCAGGGTAAATCCAGGACTGGATCAGTTTGCCCAGAAACAAGTAAGGAAAGCAAACAGATTTGTAGAAGGGATATGTGTGGGTATACAGGAGGAGGTGTGTTGGGGGTGCATTTGGGGTTAAGAGGGTGGGTGTAGGTGGGCTTGTGTAGAGAGGAGATGTATTTATGGGATATGTGTGTGTGTACATATGGGTGGGTGGGGTAGTGTGTTTTGGGGGGTGTGGTAGGGGTGTAGAGGTGGGGGAGTAGGGGGTTGTGGATATATGCTTTTTTTATGGATATGGTTGTGTGTGCGTAGGTAGGGGATATTGTGAGAAAGAATGCACAGTGTGTATTGGAGTGCTGTGCATGGGGAGATGGGGGAAGATGTAGATGGGGGGTGGATGCGTTTGGTGCGTGGGTAGGGGTAAGTATGTCTAGATGGGGGTTGCAGCGTGTGGCAGGATTGTATATATAGGGGTATGTCGGGTGTTTTTGGGGGGACATGACTGTATATGTGATTTTGGAGGCTCTGAAGGAATATGATTGTGTGTGAATTGAGAAGTTTGGGGGGAGGCGTTTGGTAAGGTGATTTGACACCATTCTTTATCAGTCGCATCGGTTATTTCCCTATCTGCCTCTTTGATGGGGGGGTGGGGGGAGCACGTAGGTGTGCATTGTGTGGTATTTGTATAGAGGGAAGTAGGTGTTGTATGTGATTTGGGAAGTAGGGGGGGGAGGTGGCTCTGAAGTTGCCCTTTGGTGCTTCATTTATTTTTCCCTGTCTGCCTGTGTTAAAGTGTTTAGAAGAGTTTGGAGGTAAGGGATGGGGGCTTTTGAAACCGAAGGTCTAGTCAACATTTGGCAGCGTGTAACTGTTTCCCATTAAAAGGACTTTTTGTTTGGAGGCTCAGTTCTCTGAAAATACTAACCCAAATGTTTCTGATTTTTCAAAACCATCCTTGATATTCACATTTTCTTCCTGCATGCCAAATTTGGTGAATTTCTACCCCCTTCTTGTAAAGCTATCATGCCTATGGATGGACAGACAGACAGACATTGATCCCTTTTATGTAAAATTCTTTCCCACATTCCATTTGTTGGACAGCATTAAAGATGGAACCAATTGGCAACAACAAAGAGAGGCGTCAGACAGATTTGATCATGCCAAAGCTCTCCAGAACCTGCCCCTTGCCTCAGTCACATGGCACACAGCTCTTGCTGTCCACTTGGTCTCACCATCAGTAGCTGGCGGTGGGTGCTGACCTCCTCAATGCAGAAGGCTACGTTTTGTATCAGGGCTTCATCCTCAGGACAGACTTCAGAATTTTTCACTGGCACCTGTATCTTCTTCAAGTTTATGGTGGAAGATGATTCCTTTCCTACCAAAACAAATGTGTGTACATAAAGACTAAACACTATTCTGATAATCAGAATCATCCGTGTCCCCGATTTCAGTGACTCCAGCAACATCTGCTCAGTTTCACTGGTTACCTTCACTGTATATTTTATGTTAGCAGTAGTACACACTAGGTAAGAGAAGGTGATGACATATTGGCCCATTTGGTCTGCCCAGTGATTCTGATCTGCACTGGTAAGGATAGATACCAATCACCAGCTGTCAAAGCTTGACTATAGGATATAGCTCCTCATCACTTTAGTGGCTTCAGCTTTCTAAGGGCTTGATTTACTAAGGCTTTTCTTCCATTCTGTCTCTATGGGAAAAATGCTTAGTAAGTAATGCCTTAAATCAGCTTTTGTCTTCTTCCCTTTCCGGACAGATGAATATAGAACAGGTATCATATATAATACAACACCCAGCATCTCTCCTCTCTCCCCTCGCTCTTTCAATGTCTTACACCAAGCTTTGTAATAATCTAAACTGTTCTTAAGATTAGTAAGGCCACCTATGTCCCCACAGCCTTTCTGGCAGATACCTAGTCACTATTAAGTGCCAGCATCAACAATTTTTGGAAAGTTCTAACCTGCTAGTCTCCACCCAGTGTACATTATTTCTCTCATATGCTTTCTTTATTGGGCCCTTGTTTTCTCCTTATCGCCTCTTCCCTTGCATCTGCTCTTGGAGTGCAGGGTTGGTTGCTTGTAATACCCACAACCCTCCATGGATGGTAGAAATGCAGAGATAATATTGTTTACCCAGGTACAGCCGGGGTTAGAATTCAGGCAGACAGAAATAAAGTGACTCTGCTGAGGTCACTCGCAGAGTGCTAAAGCAGGGATTAAAATCCAGAAGTTCCTGAATTTCCTGTTCAATGTTCTAATACTTAAGCTCATGCCCTTTCATTGGTAGCTCAAGGTAAGTTACTTTCAAGTACAGTTACTTATTTCCATGTCCCCAGAGGGCTTACAGTCTTTGAGGGTAATTTTCAAACAACTCCCCGCAGCCACATATACACCATGACTTGGCCGCATGGAGATCTATGATAGTATTTTATAACCCGCATGTTTTATAAAATACACGTTTCTCTATTCCCGCAATATACACCTGTATGTACGCTTACATGCAAATTCATGCAATGCATTGAAAAAGAGCATTTCAGTGCATTGATTGCACATACATTTCCTAACAATTTTAAAGATATACACGTGCATATTTTACACCCAAAAATAAAGTAGGATATGCATGCATAAAACAATATATTTCAAAACATGTGCATGTAATTGAAATTACCAGTTTACCAATTATTCCACAAGTTCACTCAGTCCTTCTCCAGGTCATCGAGACCCTCCTGGTTCTTCTGCCTGAACTCCCTCCCAGTTCACCCAGACCTCCCATCCAGCCAATAGTATACATCAAGTCCAATATCAATTATGCAAGAAAATTAGGTATAAAATTACACAAGTATGTTGCCAAATGCACGCACTGTCTTTTAAAATAGCAACACGTGTGTGCAATTATTGGCCCCACCTTCTAATGCCCCTGAATTGCCTTTTTTTTTTCCGTGCACACACGAGCGCATGAAACAAAGTACATGCATAGTTTTGACTTTTATAAAATTACTATTATACTACAGGCTACTTAGGCCCTTTTATGGCTAGCGTCAGTCTCGAGCAAGCACTTGAAGCTTGGCATACCAAGGCTCTCTAGGTGGAAGAGAAGTGAGGTGTGCCCTTGCAGTGGTGAAGATGATCCAAGTCCCGGGCACTCCAGCGACCTACACTATTTTGGTGGTCTCTGAACAGTCCTCCGACCGTTCCCAGCCCTTTCGGATCTGCCGCAGGGAGCAGCAGAGGCGGCAGACCGGACGGAGGTCAGGTTGGCACAGGACTGAAGCGGAGAAAGCAAGGCCTTGGAACTTGGAGCAAAGCACAGAGGATTTCAGGATGAAGACAGGAACAAGAGGGATGAGCAGGACCCTCAGGCGCCCTTCCAATCCATTGCCAACGGGCGGCCCCAATGGACGGTCACGGACCACACTGTCTCCTTCGCGCCCTACACAGCCAGGAGGCTGGTCATGGACCACAAGAAGAGCAGGAGAAGCTTGGGAAGTCATTCAGCGCAGGGTAGTGGAAACCCCTTGGGTCCTCCAGAGTTGGAACCAGGAATCAGAAACAAGAGTCTCGGAACTCGGAACAGAAGCAGGAACTCTCGGAGGCATGGGTCCCACATCCTAGAGCATCAAGACTGGAACATCAGAAGCAAGCAGGAACATCAGGACTGGAACATCAGGAAGTCCAAGGGAGACACAGCCTAGGTAGACTAGCGCCATTGCCGAAGCAAGGACTGAGTGACGAGGAAGTCCTTTTATAGGACAGGAAACAAGCAACTCTTTGGGAGGAGTTCAGATGGGCCACACCTGGCTGGCCCTATAACTGGAGACAAGAGCTGCGGGCCGACCCCTAGGAAGAAGGGCGGGGCCCAAACCAGGAAGTCCAGGCGAAGACTAAAGGAAGCCCCGAGGACGTCGAAGGCCTCCCAGGCCATGGAGTAAAAGCTGGACAACCAGATCAGGTGAGACCCTGGCTTCGGAGTGGCCTCCAGAGAAAGGTGAGAGGCCTCCCGTAGCTCCAACTACGGGAGGAATCGTAACATGCCCTTATATGCTAATTATTTCAGGTGCAACTCTTTGAAAATTCAACCCCTAAGTTTGTACCCGAGGCAATGGAAGGTGAAGTGACTTGCCTAAGGTCACAAGTAGCATCAGAGGGAGAAGCAGGATTTGAACTCTGGCTTTCCTGGTTGTCAGTCTGCTACCGTAGCCACAAGATTACCCCTAGACTTGGAAATAGCACATTTGATCCCAATACTCAAATATTAATGGGGACCATTTTCAGTACGGCAGGTCATTTGTATCCTTAGGAATGCAAGAAAAAATTGTTCTGATAATTTTCCTCAAGTCCTACCAGAACAGTCAAGATGCATGGGTTTTGCTTCCCTACCAGCAGATAGAGAACTAGTTTGCTGAGATCACCCTATATAAGGTACCATGCTACCTGCAGCTCCCCAGTATTTCTGTAACAAAGCAAGGAACAAACCTAAAATGAGCAAGAAGCTGTTAACTGCTAACCATTAAAAAAAATCTTCCAAATTCTGATAACCTGAATTTATTAGCCTGAAAACATTTTTGATAAGCAGGATGAAGGATAAATAGGATGAGTTCCTAGACTCATCTGATAGGACTCAAGGAAAGAAAATTAGCAGATATGACCAAGTTTTTCCTTCCTTTTTATCTCACCAGACTAGTCCAGACCCATGGAATCTACCAAAGCAACCCCGTACACTGAGCGGGATCCTGCTATGCCTGCACTCAAGATGCTCACTCCAAAAGCAGAAGTGTCCTTGGCCCCAACATCTAATCGGTAATGCATGGAAAGGGAGTGCAGAGAGGACCTCGTTCTCGCCTTGCATGTCTCCTCCAGTGGAACCATGTAACGTTCTGCCCACAAAGCTGCTTGAGCCCTGGCTGAATGAGCTCTGAGCTCCTTAGAGACTTCAAGACCTTTAGAGATATTTACTTATTTATTTTAAATGCTTATATTCTGAAAGATCCAAGAAGGCTTGTGGGTGCTCTGCACAGAGCAGAAGTTGCTACTACCCAAAAAGCTTGTTGGGCAGACTAGTTGGTCTTTACTGCCATCTTTCACTATGTTACTATGTGTCTATATCACTGAAGATTATAAATTAACATACGTTTATTTATTTATTTAAAAATGTTTCTATACCGCTTTTACAAACAAAGTTTAGTCAAAATGGTGTACAAAAAATATAAATCATAAAATAAAATAATTACAACATTACAAAAATCTTATAATAAAATGAGAGAAATGGGTGGCTATATTGCGTGTGAAGTGGTTAATGTTTAATTGGAGCAATTTTGAAAGCAATCTGAAACAGATGAGTCTTTAAGGATTTCTTGAAGTGAATTGGGTTGGATATTGATCTTAATGAATCTGGTAATGCAGTCCAGAGGATGGGACCTGCTACTGGAAAGGCCCTTTTCCTTGTGATATCTAATCGTGCTTGCCGAGGTAGAGACAATAACATTTGAATCCTCCTTTATAAAACCTCAAAAAAATTAATTAGATGAACAAGCTAAAAAAGCTTGAACATAAGAACTTGCCATACTGGATCAGACCAATGGCCGTTCCACATTATGGGGTAGATTTTCAGACGAGCGCGAATAGCCTACTTTTGTTTGCGCTCCAGGCGCAAACAAAAGTACGCTGGATTTTAGTAGATACGCGCGTAGTCGCGCGTATCGGCTAAAATCCTGGATCGGCGCGCGCAAGGCTATCGATTTCGTATAGCCTGCGCGCGCCGAGCCGCGCAGCCTACCCCCGTTCCCTCCTAGGCCGCTCCGAAATCGGAGCGGCCTAGAAGGGAACTTTCCTTTGCCCTCCCCTCACCTTCCCCTCCCTTCCCCTACCTAACCCACCCGCCCGGCCCTGTCTAAACCCCCATCCTACCTTTGTCGGGGGATTTACGCCTCCCGGAGGGAGGCGTAAATCCCCGCGCGCGAGCGGGACTCCTGCGCGCCGGGCCGCGACCTGGGGGCGGGTACGGAGGGCGCGGCCACGCCCCCGGGCCGTAGCCACGCCCCCGTACCCGCCCCCAAAACGCTGCCGACACGCCCCCGAAACGCCGCGACGACCGGGCCTGCCCCCGACACGCCCCCGACACGCCCCCCTCCGAGAACCCCGGGACTTACGCGAGTCCCGGGGCTCTGCGCGCGCCGGGAGGCCTATGTAAAATAGGCTTCCCGGCGCGCAGGGCCCTGCTCGCGTAAATCCACCCGGTTTTGGGCGGATTTACGCGAGCAGGGCTCTGAAAATCCGCCCCTATAAGTACCTGGCAAGATCTCAGAAATAAAATTAATCCTGTGCTGCTATCATGCAGGGATAAGTATTAGTTATTTCTTTGGTTAATAACAGTTTAACTTCTCCTCCAGGAATTTGTCCAATCCTTTTTTTAAACATAGCTCTGCACATCCTCCAGTGATGAATTCTAGAGTTTAATTGTGCATTGAGTGAAAAATAATTTTCTCCGATTTATGAATGTGCTACTTACTAACTTCATCGACTTCAGCAAACACCAAAGCAAAGAATTCACATTCAGTCTTTCCATGATGGCCTTATCTGCCCTAAGTGCCCCTTTAATCCTCAATCATCGAGTGGTCCAATCAACTCCCTCACAAGCTTCCTGCTTCAGATATATTTTAAAAAGTTTTATTATGAGTTTTTGCCTCTATGGCCAACTTCTTTTCAACTTCTCTTTTAGCCTGCCTTATCATGTTTTACATCTAACTTGCATGTAGGTTACGCACGTAACCCCCGAAAACCTACCCCAATCCCCCCCCCCTGAGCGCGCCGAGCCTATCTTGCATAGGCTGCCGGCGTGCGCAAAGCCCCGGGACACACGTAAGTCCCAGGGCTTTCCTGGGGGGCGTGTCACGGTGACGCATCATCGGGGGCATGTCAGGGGGCGTGTCGCGGCCGGCGCATCATCGGGTGCGTTCCAGGGGCGTGGCCGTGGCCTCTGGACCAGCCCCTGGACCGGACTATGGTGCGCCGGCAGCTGGCCCGGTGCGCGCAAGTTACGCCTGCCTTGTGCAACAAAGGTAGGGGGGGGTTTAGATAGGGCCGGGGGGGGCGGGTTAGGTAGGGGAAGGGAGGGGAAGGTGCAGGGGGGTGGAAGGAAAGTTCCCTCCGAGGCCGCTCCGATTTTGGAGCGGCCTCGGAGGGAACGAAGGCAGGCTGCGCGGCTCCACACGCATGCAGGCTGCCAATTTTGGGCAGCCTTGCGCGCGCCAACCCCGGATTTTAATAGAATCCAGCGTACTTTTGTTTGCGCCTGGTGCGCGAACAAAAGTACGCGTGCATGTAGTTTTATAAAATCTGCCCCAAAGTAGATAAGGTGATGGGGCCGGCTGGGATACTTCAGAGGGTATTAAGGGACCTTAGAGATGTCCTGGCAGCTCCGCTGGCTGACCTTTTCAATGCTTCTTTAGAGTCTGGAGTTGTTCCGGAGGACTGGAAAAGGGCGGATGAGGTTCCTATTCATAAAAGTGGATAATAGGAGATGGCTGGGAACTACATGCCAGTTAGTCTGACCTCTGTAGTGAGCAAACTAATGTCATCGCTGCCAAAACAGAGGATAATGCACATTTTGGAATCCAATGGATTGCAAGATCTGATGCAGCATTGTTTACCAGAATCTGATCAATTTCTTTGATTAGGTGAAAGAGTTCGCTCAAGGGAGAGAGCTAGACGTAGCATACTTGGATTTCAGCAAGGCCTATGACACGGTTCCGCACAGAAGACTTATAAATAAATTGTACGCCCATGGTATGGATCATAGAGTGAGTGATTGGGTTAGAAAATTAGCTGAGTGGGAGGTCACAAAGGGTAGTGATAAATGGATTTTTTTTCCAAGGAAGGAGTTGTTACTAGTGGTGTGCCTCAGGGATTGGTCCTTGGACTGGTTCATTTCAACATTTTTGTAAGCAACATAATAGAAGGGTTGTCAGGAAAGGTTTGTCTTTTTGCCGAAGATACCAAAATCTGTAAAAGGGTGGACATCCAAGGAAGAGTAGAAAACATGAGGAGGGATTCTAGTGAAACTTGGGGAATGTCTAAGATCTGGTAGCTAAGATTTAATGCTAAAAAAAAAAATGCAGAGCAATGCATTTAGGATGCAAAAACCCAAGGGAAAAATACAGTATTGGAAGTGAAATTCTTCTAAGTACAAAGAAAAAGTGGGATTAGGGGTAATTGTATCTGATGATCTTAAGATGGCCAAACAGGTGGATAAAGTGACGGTAAAAGCCAGAAAGATCCTTGGCTGCATAGGGCGAGGAATGGTCAGCCGAAAAAGGGAGGTAATATTGCCCCTGTATAGATCCCTGGTGAGACCTCACTTGGAACACTGTGTACAATTCTGGAGACCGCACTTCCAAAAGGATATAAACAGGACTGAGTTGGTCCAGAGGATGGCTACCAAAATGATCAGTGGTCTTCATTCTAAAGCATATGAGGACAGACAAAGATCTAAATATATATACCCTAGAGCAGTGGTTCTCAACTTTTTCGGCCGGGACACACCTGACAGATGGTTCTCACATGCGTGACACACTGAACATATGACCGTCACGGGGCTATATGTAAACACATACTCTGCATCCATGGGAACCCCCTTGACCCCTAACAATGGATGCAAAGCAGAACTAAGGCATCACCCATAGAACTCACCATGCAAAAAAAAGATATTCTGGTTCTGATGACATCTCAGTAAAAACAAAACAAACTCCCTTTACTACCAGGCACAATAGCCCTCCTTATGAAAAGGCAATAATTTAATGTATATCCTATTGAGAAAACACAACAAATAAGATTGATACAATTGCCTACATGCTAGTAAAATACCTCACCTCGGGCACACACACAGAACCTATCTTCACCAAGTACAGAAAGACCACACATTATAAATATGGAGACAAACTGGAATGGAAAACCAAAAAAAGCTACTCTGCATGCAATGCACACCTGAAGAAATGGAAAGAGAAATATAGCACCTAACAGTCCCAGGATCTGCAATAATGCACAGAAACTAATCCATACAAAGTTACACCTGCATTATGGAACACATAACAACCCTATCTATGAAAAGGCAACACCACAAATATTAAATCAGGTCCTAAACACTAATACACCTCCTATTAGGAAAACAGAACAAGCCAAGCTGCTATAGATCCCCACACAGAAATAACTGTAAAACTATATTAATAAATGTTTCAAAACAGCTGATGAACAGAATAATGTCAAACAATTAAAACTCATAAAAATTATTAAAAATTGTCCAAATATCAATAAAATATTTCAAAACAGCAGACACATCACATAATATTAAATAATTAAAATGGCAGTCAATCAAGAAAAATAAACTTAAAATGCCACCTTTACTTACCCTCTCCAGCAACTCTCCTACTCTTTCCCTTGAAAGCACATAGCAGGAGCAGCAGCGGCTGCTGAAGCTCTGTCCTCACGGTCCTCTTCTTTAGGGCCAAGTCACTCACACACACACTCACACACACACACACACACACCAATTAAACCCTATGACCAGTCTCTGTCTCACACACAGACACCAGTCACCTCCCTGCCTAGTCTTATCTCTCTCTGTCTCTCACATACACCCCAGTCACCTCCCTAACCAATCTCTATCTCACACACACCCCAGTCACCTCTCTAACCAGTCTCTGGGTCTCACACACACCCCAGTCACCGTCTCTTACACACAACCCAGTCACTTCCCTGCCCAGACTCTCTCTCACACTCACCCTAGTCACCTCCCTGCCCAGTCTCTATCTCTCACACACACCCCAGTCACCTCCCTGCCCAGACTCTCTCACACTCACCCCAGTCACCTCCCTGCCCAGTCTCTCTCTCTCACACTCACCGCCCTGCCCAGTCTCTGTCTCTCACACACACCCCAGTCACCTCCCTGCCCAGTCTCTGTCTCTCACACACACCCCAGTCACCACCCTGCCCAGTCTCTGTCTCTCACACACACCCCAGTCACCTCCCTGCCCAGACTCTGTCTCTCACACACACCCCAGTCACCTCCCTGCCCAGTCTCTGTCTCTCACACACATTTTGCTTAGAGCCCCAATGCTATGTTCCCCTTTAATTTCTCAGTGGCAGATTTCCCAGTGCTGCCGCTGCCTTCTCAGCTGCACTGAAGCAGCAAACATTTATTTTAGAAAAATATGCCACAGCACTCAAGCCTTTCTTATGGCTGTCGGGATATCCCTAGACTCCTGCGCCCCCCCATCTGCCTACCTTTATGGCCGCTGGGAGCTCCAATTGCCCCATCTGTAATCAGCATGGCTGAGTGCCACTTTTACTTTAAACGTGGTTCTGCCGCGCTCACTGTTGCATCAGGGGGGGAAATCCCCAGAGCAACTGGCCTCTTCATGCTTGCGACTCACTGCCGCTTTGGGGAATCCCTACTCTATTGTGGTTCCTGGCGCGGCTGGCCTTTTTTCTTTGTGGCTCGCTGCTGTGTTTAATTTCAGCACTTCCAGCCCGTGGCGGCCATAGGGTCGGGCTTCTTCGCCGCTATGGGCCTGGACATTGTCACTCCTCCCAGCCCCCTCAAACTACCCAACCCCCGAGAATGTGATGCCCCCCTTCTTCCTGCCCCACCAGCCAATCAGAGGCTTCTTCCACCCACTGGCAGGAAGAAGGGAGGAGGTTTCCGATTGGCCCGCGGGGGCAGGAAGCACGAAGGAGGCTTCCAATTGGCCCGCAGGAGCAGGAAAAAGGGAGAAGGTTTCCCATTGGCCCGTGGGGGCAGGAAAAAGGTAAAGGGAAGTTGGGGCTGTGGGACACCGTGAGCTGCGACACACCAGCTGGTGCTTGGCGACACATTGGTGTGTTGCGACACATCGGTTGAGAAGCGCTGCCCAACTCCAATCCAGGATCGAGGCAGGCAGTTTCTTGGTGTAGTAGTTCAGTTATCATCCTGATGGGTAGAGTATCAGCGAGATCTTGTCTCCCAACTGCTGTCCTGAGACTGAAGATACAATAAGTGGAGTTTCCAGCGATACCATGGGAATGTGATATTGATGTAATAGATCCTCTTCGATAAAATTTCCTGCGGCCCCGGAGTCCAAAAAGGTCTGAAGATGAATAGTGTCCCCCTTGCTTACTATAGATACTGGTATCAGAATTTGAGGAGAGGGAAGGTTTGACCCAGGGAGGCCTCTCCCACCAACCCTAGGCCTGGGAGTTGACCGCTTTATTCGGGCATTTATTCACGAAATGCCCTGATCCTGCACAATAAGGACAAAGGTTAAGTAGTCTTCGGCGCTGTCTTTCATCTGGTGTTAATCGGCAATGGTTGATCTGCATGGGTTCCTCCGATAGTGCTTGCGGTTCTGGCACTTTCGGAATCATGAGAGGACATTGGAAGGTAGGAGCCAACCGAAAGGTTCGTCTCTGAGCGGTGCGTTCATGAGACCTCTCCTGAAAACGCAGATCTAGTTGAACTGCTAGTCGTATTAGTTCCTCAAGATTTTCTGGAGTCTCCTGGCCAGCCAACTCATCCTTGATGGTCTCAGAGAGTCCTTGACGAAATATAGCAGTTAGTCTGTCCTCATCCCAGCGAAGCTCAGCGGCCAGAGTACGGAATTGAATGGCATACTCCCCAACAGACCGGGTACCTTGACGAATCTGCAGTAAATCTGCCGCCGTTGAAACTGTACATCCGGGCTCATCAAAAATCAGACAAAAGTCTTTTAGAAAATGTTCCAAATTATTTAGAAGAGGATCATCTCTCTCCCAAAAGGGGGAGGCCCAAGCCAGGGCTGGTCCTTCCAAGAGGGATGAGATAAAAGTGACTTTAGTTTTGTCTGTAGGAAATGATGAAGTCTGGAGTGAGAAATGCATCCGACACTGGTTAATAAATCCTCGACACTGCTGAGGGTCTCCGTTGAAACGAGGTAGCGGAGGTAGTCGTAAAACGGGAGATGGTGTTGGAAGAACTGAGGTGGTAAGCGAAAGTGTATCCATTTGAGCGGCCAATCTTTCTAATACTCCTGTGACTTGATCCAAAACCCCTTGATGCTGCTGGATTCGTGTAGCCAATCCGGGGATGGCTTGTAGTGCTGTCAGATCTACGGGATCCATGGCCTCAGCTAACTGTTAGTGAATCCCTTGGTAGACGACAGTCTTACCTTAAGCCATGGTTAGAAGCAGACAGCAAGCAGAGAAAGTCCCAACCAGTCCGGGGTCGAGGCAGGCAGCAGGCAGGTAAACCAGAGCACAGTCCAAGTCGGGGCAGGCAGCAGGCAAACAAAGGTCCAAATCCAATCCAGGGTCGAGGCAGGCAGTGGGCAGGTACACCAGAACACAGTCCAAATCGGGGCAGGCAGCAGGCAAACGAAGATCCAATCCAATCCAGGGTTGAGGCAGGCAGCGGGCAGAGAGAAATCCAAATCAGGCCGAGGTCACAACAGGGAAACAAACACCAGAAACACAGGGGGAGTACCAGCACAAGCAAGCCTGTAGCTGAGGCAATGCTGTGCTGGGCTCAAGGGTTTAAATCTTCAAAGTTCCCGCGCAAACGCGGGAACCTCCGGTCTTGCCGCCGACGTGTCATTGAGGGGGCGGAGCCCGGACGCGCTAAAGGTCGGCCCATGCTACCACCGACAGAGGCTGGCATGCCGTGCCACTGAGAGGGAGCCAGGACCTGCCGCCGCTGACGGGTAACATCATTTAGCTTATCTGGGCTTAAAAATGTTTTGGACAAGTTCTTTGAGGAGAAAACAGAGTTGCTTTCCTGTATCAGGTATTCTCCGAGGACAGCAGGATGTTAGTTCTCACACATGGCTGACATCATCAGATGGAGCCCCGATGCGGAAAACATATGTTGAAGTTTCTAGAACTTTGACTAGGCACACTGAGCATGCCCAGCATGCCCTATATCACGCATCCATGCAGGATCCCTCTTCAGTCTCGTAACATAGAATTACAATTAAAATAAAAATAGGAGAAACCCAATTCCACGGGGTGGTGGGCAGGTTTCATGAGGATTAACATCCTGCTGTCCTCAGAGAACACCTGTTACAGGTAAGCAACTCTGCTTTCTCTGAGGACAAGTTGGATGGTAGTTCTCACACATGGGTGAATTCCTAGTTACCAACTGCTCCCCAACACAAAAGGCAACCAACCAGGTGGCAATGGGCACAACACTTCCTGTTGGTAACAGAGGGGGGGACAGCCTGAACCTAAACAATGGGCCCCTAGGTGGGAAAGTTGGGTTCTGCACTCCAAACTGGTCAGACCTACTGTCGCATTGGCCATCCCTATTCAGACAGTAATGAGTTGTGAAAGAGTAGAAATAACTCCACATCACAGTCTTGCAGATCTCCTCCACGGGAAATGCACACAAGTGGGTCACCGACGCTGCCATGGCTCTGACAGAATGAGCCTTGACATGACCCCCAACATGCAGTCCTGCTTGGACATAACAGAAGATGCAATCTGCTAGCCAATTGGATATTGTCTGTTTGGCAACAGCAACGCCCAACCCATTCTTATCAAAAGAAATAAAAAGTTGGGTGGACTATCTAAGGGCTTCTGTCCACTCCGATAGAAGGCTAAGGCTTGTTTGCAGTCCAAACTGTGCATTGCTTATTCGCCTTGATGTGAATGGGGCCTGGGAAAGAATACTGGAAGGACAATTGATTGGTTATGTTGAAAATCTGTCACCATCTTAGGCAGGAATTTAGGGTGCGTACATATGACCACCCTGCCATGAGAAAATTTAGAGTATGGTGGATAAGTCACTAAGGCCTGGAGCTCACTGATCCTGCGTGCTGAAGTGACTGCCATCAAAAATATGACCTTCCAGGTCAGGTACTTCAGGTCACAGGTGCGCAGAGGCTCAAAAGTTGCTTTCATCAGCTGAGCTAATACTACGTTAAGGTCCCAAGAAACAGCAGGAGGCCTTAGGGGAGGCTTCAATTGAAGCAGGCCCTGCATGAAACGTATAACTAAAGGCTTTACAGAGAAGGACGTACCATCTATTCCTTGGTAGTATTCACCAGTTGCACTAAGATGAACTCGAACAGAGTTGGTTTTTAATTCAGCCTCCGATAAATGTAGAAGGCAATCAAGCAGTTTTTGTATGGGGCAGGAGAACGGATCTAGGGCCTTCTGCTGAGACCACATGGAAAATCTCCTCCACTTCTGTCCTTAGGATTTTCTAGTAGAAGGCTTTCTAGAAGTCACCAAGACCCAAGACACATCTTCTGAAAGATCAAGCAGCTGCAGAATTAACCTCTCAACATCCAGGCTGTGAGTGACAGGGCCTGGAGGTTGTGGTGCTGCATCCTGCCCTCATCTTAATGATGAAATCTGGAGAAGTCCCTAGACTGATAGGTCTCCAGATGAACAACTCCCATAGGAATGGAAACCAGACCTATCTCGGCTAATGAGGGATTATGAGGATTATAGCCCCTCTGTCCTCGCTAAGCTTCAAGAGAGTCTTCACCACGAAGGGAATCAAGGATACACATACAGAAGACCCTTGCCCCAATGATGGGTGAGGGCATCTGAGGCTGGTTTGCCTTCTGACCTGTACAGGCAGCAGAACCAAGACACATTTCTGTTGCAGGGGGATATGAACAGATCTATGTCCGGGCTCCACCAGAGGTGAAATCTCAGATTTGCTACCCCCTGGTCCAGGGACCACACGTGGGGTCTAAAGGCTTGACTCAGCCTGTCCGCTATCACGTTCTCCATTATGGCCAGGTACACGGCCCTCAGCACCATCCCGAGGGACAAGGTCCAGGACCAGATCCGGACCGCTTCCTGACACAGGAGTTATAATCCCATGCCTCCCTGCTTGTTGACATACCACATGCCTACTTGGTTGTCAGTTTGGATTAGGACAAATTTGTTGGATAGCCGATCTCTGAAAGACCATAGCATATACCTGATTGCCCGAAGCTCCAGGAAGTTGATTTGACAAGAACATTCCTGAGAGGACCACAGATCCTGGGTGCCGAGCCCATCTACATGAGCTTCCCATCCCATGGTAGATACATCTGTGGTTAGTACAATTTGAATAGGGAGAATCCAAAAAGAGATACCTTGTTCCAGATTGGAAAGTATCTGCCACCAGGACGAGTCCTGGAGAGACAGGGTGGCTCGGATACAACCTGGAGGCTCTGAGTGGGCTGGCACCACTGGGACCTTAGGGTCCATTGGGCTCTGCGCATGTATAAACATGCCAAGGGAGTGACATGAACAGTTGCGGACATATGGCCCAATAGCCTCAACATGTGCCAGGCTGACACCTGCTGGCTCTGCTAAATCTCTGCCGCAATGGTCACCAAGACGATAGCCCTCTGGCAAAGCAGAAAGGCCTTGGCCAGAGCTGTGTCTAGCAGGGCTCCTATAAAGTCCAATTGAGGAGATGGGCTGAGATGGGACTTTGGGTGGTTGAGAACAAACCCTAATGACTCCAACACCTGGATGGTCAAGTGCATCGACCTGACAGCCCCTGCCTGAGATGTGCTCTTCCAGATATAGGAAGACATGCACTCACAGTCTGTGAAGATGCACTGCCACCACAGCCAAGCATTTTGTGAAGACCCAAGGGGCAGACGCGAGCCCATATGGCAACACCTGGTACTGGAAGAGCTGTTTTCCCACCACGAGTCGTAGATACTTCCTGTAACCAGGGAAGATCTTGATATGGCTGTATGCATCCTTTAGGTTGAGGGAGCATAGCCAGTCCCCTTTTTGCAATAGGGGATCAAGGTGCCTACCCAGGCTGCCAATTACTATTGATACAGCCGTGGCAAACCCGGAGACTGTGACATTCCCGGGCCCTGGTTGAGTGCTTGCTGCACTCAGCCAGGGCCACTATCACAAGGGCAGTCCTCTGCACAATCGGTTGTTGCTCCGGCTGGCCACCAATGGGTTGCAATGAAAATAGCCCTCTGACCCCCTCCTTGTGTTTCCAGTTGGGAGAGCATCATTGTTCTGCTTTTCTTTTTTGCTTTTGTTTTTTTAATTAACTTTACTGAGGCAGTCAATCCAAGGATCTAACACACCAGATTAAGCTCAAGCAATAAATTCAACCAGCTCCTTTTCTGTGTATGTGCCTGGGAGGGGTAGGGAGAAGGAGTCGGACTACTCTGCCTATAGGTACCCCCAAGCCAGTGGGCCAATGTCAGCTAGGGGCCACAGATCCCCTGCTTAGTTCTACTCAATTGGGGGAAGGACCATTAGGCCGCTCCCCAGGAGCAATCTCTCCCAGTCCTTCCAGAGTGCACATGTTCGCTTACCATCTGTTTGAGACAAAGAAACCTGGAGAGCTGCAGATGTCAGCAAACTATTTGTACTTGCTTTCCATGTGCTAGTAGGAGAGTAAAAACCTATGCCTTTGGACTGGTCTGGTGAGAGAAAGAGAATTAATCTTAAAAGGGAATCTACACTAAAGTATCAGCTTTAACTGCGGGTAGGGTCTACTAGGTAAAATCAAATCACCACAGATGTTCCTTTCCCTGATCTCTCTCCAACCCAGAACACCCTTTTTGCCCATGACAAAATCTAGCCATCTTGTGAAACCCTGTGGCTAAATTTACCTAGGTAAATTTCTTTGAAAATTGTGTTTTACAAAACGTAGGTTCTCTTGCTGCTCCCTTGTCTAATATGTTTCCCTTGACCTCCCCTCCTCAATATGAATTTCCAAACCTGATTCTAACCAGCGCAGTCCTGCTATCCCACACGTGTCCATGCTGCTGATGTCGAGGTTCAGGTCGCGTGCCATGGTCAGGGGTCTGGCGTGCTTCCAAAACAAGATGGGACCCTCTAGCAGGATCAGAGCAATGTCATTTCCCACACTGACACTCTCATCATGACCATCATGTGGAAAGATACGGTCAGCTCTGATAACGTCACCAATGTGCTCTGGCCTGTTAAGACCCATATAGACGGCAGTATCATCCGGATCCCTGTGAGGGAGACAGCAGACCAGAGAAACGTCAGGACCTGTCACTTTTCCCTGTTCATGGTACCACCGTCCCCATTCACTATGAGGGGGGAGAGAAATAAAGGGAGATATCAGGACCCTACATATTCCCATATGCATAGTGTCATTATCCAGTTCCCACTGAAGGGGTTACATATGTGAGAGGGATGTAAATTGCCAATTTATTAGTTATTACTTGGATTTCTTAACCACTCTTTGAATATAAAATTCACCCAAAGCGATTTACAGCATATTAGAGATTTTTAATGTGATTTTTGCTATTATTCTAATTTTTTATACACCTTTCTTGTTGTAAAACTGCAAATGACTACAGTTCATATGCTGCTATCCTAGTCTACACTTAATCAGTATCAGGAACTTCACTTCTACTTGCACTGTACAAGACCCACTGCTATGTTATTTTATGCCTAAAAAGACAGAGAAGCCTGGCATCAAATTGCTCTCTTTGTGACTTGCTTTAACCAATGCAGGAACGTGAAACTTGCATGTATTTTATTATCCTGTCTGCACTTCATGTCTACCCCAGGACAAAGAAATCTAGCCTTTACAGGGTTAATCTTCTCAGGGCTGGCGATGCAATCCAGAGGACAGAGCATGCTTCAGTTCTTCAGGACACTACAGACTCACACCAATGTGCCAGCACCAATAGAAATGTACTTCTTAGTTCTAACTCTCCCCTTATGCCCCTCATGGAGTTTGGAAGGAGTCTGGCCAGCTTTGCAGAGACATCGGAGCCTGCTCAGAGGACAAAAGGATCAAAGGAAAGATCTGGGAGACAGAGGGGCCGATGCAATAAAGGCGCGTAGAAAGCGGGGGGGGGGGGGGGGGGCCGCCATGCAATATTTAAATTAGGGGGTCACGTTAGGGTCCTAGTGCATCCTTGCTAACGCGAACCCAGACGGTTTTTGCGACTGCTGTATGCCGGTCACGAAAACTGACGCCGATAAACCCAGTAAGTGTCCTGCACAGACGGCCGGACAGGTGGGGGTGTGCGCTCACTTGCTGTGAAGCTGATCACCCCCCCCCCCCCCCGCTCGGGAAGAAGAGGCAGAGGGAGGGATTGAACTCTCCTCCTGCAGTGCCCCAGCGCATCGGGACTGGAAGAACTTTGTCCTCCGCTCGGACTGCCAGGGAGAGATCGGATCGCACCGCGAAGGTCGCCGGGGTCTCGCGCCTCGTGAAGGAGGCGAAGGATGAGCTGGGCCGGCTGCGCGATGGTCCCAGAGAGAAAGGGGAACGTTTGATCACTAGTGGGTTTCTCGCGGAAAACAAACACCGAGTTTATCAGCGTCAGTTTTCGTGGCTGTCCGCAGCTAAGGAAAACCAACGCCATTAAACTCGGCGTCGGTTTTTGTGATGGGCCCGAACGTCAATTTTTTTTCTTTTTTTTTTTCGATGTACACATCTATTAATGCGTGCTCCTAGCAGGCGTTACTAGATGACAGCTAAATGTGCGTCAGAGACGCACATCTTTCTTTTTGCATGGGGAGTGAATGCCTAATAGCCTCATTCACATGCATTTGCATGTGAATGAGGCTATTACATTCACTCCACGTTAGATGCGCGTTGAATAAGCACTAATCCCCTTATTGCATTAGGGGATTGATTAGCGCCTATTCTACCTGCGTCTAACTGCATGTTAAAAGTGCGCTCGGTTCAGCGCACCGTATTGCATCGGCCCCAGAGAGAGAGAAAGAATCCATTTTCTCCAGAACAGAAGCCCAGGATATCACAATGGGAAGGTGTCCCTGCACTGCTTCAAGACAGAACTAAATAAAGACAATTCTAATTCGCCTCAAAGGCTGCTAGGTGGAGCTACGTAAGGAGCGCACTTTCTTTTCTATGCTGAGATCTGCTTTTACACACAGTGGGAAAAAAACTAAATCATTTGAGAGAACACATTAAGTCCAAGCAAACGTCCTGGTGAAAATAGTATTGGGATAATGCTTGCAATCTGAGAATCTCCAGCATTGTCACCATCATCCTCATCATTGATTTATATCACATTTTCCCGGCCACATAATTCTAAGCATGTCACAATAGGCTGGGATTGTACTGGGTAGGGTACCCAGTATGTTTGACATACAATGGGTGTTTAGTTCAGCAGTTTAAATACAGCAGAGGGCTTTGATTATTATTTTGATCCAGCAGTTTCCTCCTGTTCCTTTGAGCTTCCAGCTCAATCAGAATCAGCACAGAGATGCTGGTGCCATGAGCCTTCATTCACAACTACCGGGGGACCTTTTTTTTTCCTCTTATTTTATAATCCCCTCCCACCTTTATTTACTCCAGCCACTGCAGTGCCAGTCCTGGGCTGGGGGCCATGCACCTGAGCTCCCTTCAGAACATTGAAATCATGGGCCCCCAATCCAATCACCAAGTGACACCCCCCCTCCTCACACACAATTAAAGATTAGGCATTCATAATACCAGATTTTACATGGACATTCTGAGGTAAAAATATCACATCCAACAACATGCATTGCTGTGGTGCCAACCAGAAAACCCGGCAAAACAAATAAAAGAAAAAAGGTACTTGGAACCCCATATGATATTAAACCTATGGTAATGCATGTTTGGTGTAGGCTTGGCCTTCAAGAACGCCATGAGTAAACTGAATTACAATATAATAAACCTTCCATACCAAAAGAGCACTAACTGCCAACATTGAAATAATAGCAGCCTACCTATAAAAGGCAACACTGTAAATATTATACCAGGCCCTAACACACCAATACAGCTCCTATTATCAAATAAGTTAGACTGTTATAGATCCCTACACAAATATAGGCACTAGCCACACACCTCACCTTTTTCACACATAGACTATAAAGTGTAAATAGAAATATGCAGCAAAAAAATGAACTGGAAACCGCAGCAAGTCAGATTATGTATGCAGGGCAACTATGAAGAACAGAAACATCACCATTCGCCATAAAACATTAACAAATAAAACCAAGAAATATAAATAATAATAGTAAAACCTTACTAATAAAAATTATAAATATTTTTTAAAAACTGACAACTAGAAGATCCAATAATAAAATCATGAAACTTTTCAAAATGGAAAAAAAAAAAAATTCCAAAACAAATGATACATCAAATAAAACCCAGTAATTAACTAATAAGGATTTTAAAAAATTCCCTTCTGTCCATACCTGGGAAATTTTTATTTCTAGATGACCTGATATCATCATGGATTAGCAGGGAGAGGGGATGAAGTTGTTGCGTACAAACTTTCTCCATGCTTTCTCTCACACATGCTCAACAATATACACATACACACGCTCTCTCTCTCTCTCACATGCTTAATCATATGCACACACACACACACACACACGGTCTCTCACACATCATCACATTCATTCACCCGCTTGATCTAACCCAAGCTTCACTATATACACACACAAATGCTTGTTCACGCTCTCTCATGCTCAACCATACACACACACACACACACACACGCTTTCTCACATTCTCAGTTATACACAACCATACGCTCATATGCTCTCTTTCACATGTTCAATCATACACACTCACGCTCATACGCTGTCTCTCATATGCTCTCTCACACGCTTAGTTGTTCTCACATGCTCATACATCCTCTCGCATGCGCAATCATAAATGCGCATATGTTCTTGCATATGCTCAGTAATTCACAAACATTCTTATGCTCTCTTTCACATGCTCAATCATATACACCCACACGTTCATACTCTCACATGCTCAGTTATGCACACACACACACACACACGCTCATAGTCTATCTTCTCTTCTAGCTTCCAGGTATACTGCAGTAGGGGAAAGAGGCCAATGTTTCCTGCCATCATGCGGGCTGCATTGCTGGGGTGGGGGGAGGAGGCTGCTGCTCCTCGAGTGGGAGGAGGCGGCAAATACTTACCGAGGCCCTGTGGGCTGCGCTGCTCTTTATTGCCAGGGCAGGAAAAGGGAGGAGGTGGCTGATGGTTTTCACGGCCGCACTGCTGCTTATTGCCAAAGCGGGTGGGGGAAGGAGGCAGTTACTACCCTTAACAGAATGCATGGGGGTAACCTGCAGGGAGTGGCAGTTACTACTAGAAGCAAATTGCTGGGCAGACTGGATGGACCATCTGGTCCTTTATCTGCCATCATTTCTATGTTACTAAATAAGGAGGAAGTGGGGGGGGGGGGGGCTGATGCTTTGCACAGCCCCATGGGCCACAGCACTCTTCACTGCTGGGGCAGGGGAAGGGAAGAGGAGGAGGCTGAGGAATTTTGCGCCCCTGGTGGATGCTGCCTATGGCCAAAGCCTTATCGGCCGTAGGCTAAATATGGCTCTGCTGCTTTTAAATCTTAAACCTCGACTGTCCTGCTTACAGCCTCGTTCATTTTTAACCTTTTTCTTAATAAACGAAACGCCCCGAGTCTCTTTTGCCCTGCGTGTTTTTCATGATTAGACTGTAAGCTGTAGAGAGAAAAGGGACTGTTTCTTATAAGGTTTTGTACAGCGCTGCATACGTCGAGTGGTGTTATAGAAGTGTTAAGTAGCAGTAGGTGCTTCATTCTTGAGTATCAAAATGTATGGAGGCTTTGGTGGTACATGAGGCCTCTAGTTTTGACCCCCTCCCCCCCCCCCCCTTTGTTATGGGACCTCACTGTCCAGCTGCTGGAGTTGGGCCTCTTGAAGTCTCTTACCTGAAAGGTGCTGCTCCCAGTCACTCTTTGACTAGGTGAGTCAACGACTGCAGTCCTTTCATAACAGAGGGGTGTACTACACCCAGAGGAAAATTGGTTCTTACCTGCTAATTTTCATTCCTGTAGTACCCCAGATCAGCCCAGACTCCTGGATTTTGCCTTCCCTTCCTGCAGGCGGAGACAGGAGAAAGTTTTACTGACATTGCCATATAACACGAGGCGCCACCTGCAGTCCCTCAGTATTGATCTGTACCCAAGCCAGAAAATAAAACAAATACTAATACAATACGAAGTTAACACTCCCTGAATGAGCAGTGGGAAGTGAAAACCTGGAACAGATAACGGCGCCCACACAAAAACCCATGTAGGACTAAGAAAACCTGTGCCTTTCTTCTGAGTAATCACAACAACATATCGAGGAGACTCTCCAAATATCCCTTTCCTCCAGTGGGCAGGACTCTGAACTCATCTGTGGTACTACAGGAATGAAAATTAGCAGGTAAGAACTAAATTTCCTTTTCCTGTATGTACCCAGATCAATCCAAACTCCTGGGATGTACCTAAGCTTCCCTAAACGGGGTGGGACCTCGAGAGTCCCGCTGGACATCAATGCCTGGCAAAAGTGTGTAAAGATTTCCAAGTAGCTGCTCTACAGATTTCTTGCGGCGAAACTTGCTGAGACTCAGCCCAGGAGGCCACCTGAGAATAGGTAAAATGAGCCCTTAATCCTTCCGGGACAAGGCGACCCTGGCAAATGTATGTGGAGCCAATAGCTTCTTTCAACCACCGAACAATTGTGGCTTTTGTCGCCTTATGATCCTTTTTTGTGCCATTCCATAGCACAAAAAAATGCGGAAGTTGTTAGTAACCTCAAGGTGCTGGAACAATGCATGCTTCACGTCCAAACATTGTAACTCTTTGGCCTGAGGCATAGTAGGATCCAAAGTGGGGAAGGACGGGAGCTCCACTGACTGATTTAAGTGGAATGACGACACCACCTTAGACAGAAAGGAAGGAACCATCCTCAAGGAGACCCTGGAATCCAAAAACCTCAAAAAAGACTCTCTGCATGACAAAGCCTGAAACTCCGAAATCTGACGAGCCGAACAAATTGCCACCAAGAAAACCACCTTCAGAATGAGCTCTTTTATAGTAGCCCATTTTAAAGGTTCAAACGGAGCCACACACATGCTCTTAAGGACTACAGAAAGGCTTCTAGAGGGACAAGGGTTCCTAACCAGAGGATCAAATGCTTTGCTCCCTAGAGAAAGCACACTACATTTGGATGTGCAGCTAGAGATGCTCCTCGACCCTTCCCACGAAGACAGCCCAAAGCTACCACCTGAACCCTGAGGGAATTAAAAAATAAACCCTTAACCAGATCATTTTGCAGAAAAGCCAGAACTTGTGCCACAGAGGCCCGCAGAGGATCAACCCTTTTCTCCATACACCAGGCCTCAAAAACTCTCCATACCCTCACATAGATCAAGGAGGTGGAAGTCTTCCTAGACTGCAAAAGAGTAGCGATGTCTTCTTCAGAATCATCCTTATTCCTTAAAAGCTCCCTCTCAAAAGCCGTCACTTGACAAAAGTGAGCCGCCTGATCTGAAAGTATGGGGCCTTGACGTAGAAGATTCGGCAGATGAGCTAGCTGCAACAGACCATCCACTGCTAGGCTGATCAAGTCAGCAAACCAAGGACTTCTCAGCCACTCCAGAGCTACGAGGATCACTTCGCCTGGATGGACATCTATGCATCACAAGAATTTGCCCACTAGAGGCCAAGGTGGAAACACATATAGAAGGACATCCTTTGGCCAAGGCAGAACTAAGGCATCTACCTCTTCTGCTCCTCTTTCCCTTCTTCAACTGAAGAACCACGGGGCCTTAGCATTATGGAAAGTTGCCATCAGATCCATGTGAGGCCTGCCCCATCTGCATCTGATGAGGCGCATCGCTTCCTCTGACAGTTCCCACTCCCCAGGGTCCAGTTGTTGTTGGCTCAGAAAATCTGCTTGCATGTTGTCCATGCTCGCTATATGAGAGGCCATAACAGCACTAGATGCTGCTCTGCCCAGCCAATCAGTTCTCAGGTCTTCTTGAGCCACCGCTCAACTTTTGGTGCCACCCTGGCGGTTAATGTAAGCCACTGTCATAGCATTGTCCGACAAGACTCACCGTTTTCCCCCTCAATAGGGGCAGGATCGCCTGTAGTGCCAAATGTACCTCTCTTGTCTCTAAGCGAATGATGGATCAAAAGGCTTCCTTCATCTATCACTGCCCCTGTACAGACTGGTCCTGACACATCGCTCCCCATCTGAAGAGAATGTCTTTGGTGGTAACGATCGTCCAAACTGGGACTTCCAGATCCACACCTTGTCTCAACTTGTCCGGAACGAGTCACCATGAGAGACTGGCCCTGGCAAATTCCGTAAGAGGAAGCAGCGGGTGAAACTGGTCCGACAACGGGTCCCAACGGGATAGTAAAGCCAACTGTAGATGCCTCATATGACAAATGCTCATGGAACCAGCTCCAAAGTAGAAGCCATAGACCAGAGAACCTGAAAGTAATCCTAAACCTTGGGCACCTGCTTCTCCAACAATCCGCAAATTTGAGTTTGTAATTTGAAAATCTGCTCTTCGATGAGAAACACGCCCCCAGAAATTCCAAAAACTAGGAAGGGGAAAGATGACGCTTGGACAAATTGACTATCCATCCCAATGATCTTAGGCGATGGAGGACTAAGTCCACTGCCTCCCAGCAAAAGAACTCTGACTTTGCTCGAATCAGCCAGTCATCCAGATAGGGGTGAACCAATACCCCTTCCCTCAGAAAAGCCGCAGCCACCATGACTATCACATTGGTGAAGGTCCTGTGCACTGTCGCCAGACCAAAGGGCAGGGTGCAAAACTGAAAATGTTTCCCCAGAACCATGAATCTTAGATATTGTTGATTATCAGGCTGAATTCCTATGTGCAAGTATGCTTTGTTCAAATACAGAGACACCTGGTACTCCCCTTGTCCACCAACGCAATCTCGGAACACAGGGTTTCCATCCAAAACCAAGGAACCTTTAGAGCCATGTTCACCCTTCTTTCTTGGGGACTATGAAGTAAATGGAAAGTGGCCTGTCCCCTCTTCCTCCAGAAGAAGTGGAATATTGACTCCCAGCATGTGAAGACAATAGATGCTTTCCTGCACTGCTAACCTCTTTTCCTCATAAGTACAAGGGGAAACCATGAACAAGTCTCTTAGAGTGTGAGAAAATTCTAAAGTGTAACCGTTTTCTATCTCACTTAAGACCCACTGGTCTGAAGTGATCTTGGCCCACTCCTTGTAGAAAACAGCCAACCGACCCCCTATCACAGGAACCGAGCAGTGGACCGGCCTTACCTCACTGAACAGATTTGGCTCCACCACCACCCTGGGAGGAGCCATCTCTACCCGGCTTTTGCCTATGAAAGAACTGATTCTAGGATGGTTGCCTTCATGAGGATTGACTTTGGGCACCACCTGAAGCTCCGAGAGGCTAAAACTGCCTATTCCCTTGAAAGCGAGAGCATGGAGGAAAAGATCCCTTTCCTCTTGGCTTATCTTTAGGCAATTTATGATCCTTATTCTCCATGAGAAACTTGATTATCTCCTCCAAGTCCTGACCAAAGAGCAACTTCCCCTTAAAGGGTAATGCTCCCAAATGAGACTTGGATGAAACATTAGCCAGCCAATTCCTCAACCAGAGGAGTCTTTGGGCTGAAACCGCTGATATCATGGTCCTGGACGAAGTCCTGACAAGGTCATACAAAGCACTAGCTCCATAGGCCACCACAGCTTCCAGCCACTCGGCCTGCTTTGCCTCAGAGTCAGATAAGGACTTGTCCACTTGCAACTGGCTGCACCCAGTGCAGGCCCGCCCTTGGCATAAAACTGCTACACACAGCCGATTGAATGCCAAGGGCAGACACCTCCAAGATCTTCTTGAGGTGTACTTCCAATTTCCTATCCTGAAGGTCCTTCATAGCTGTAGAACCAGCCACTGGAATGGTCATTTTCTTAGTAACAACCACCGATGCATCCACTTTAGGGACCCTCAAGAGCTCAAGCGTATCCTCTGGCAAAGGATACAACTTATTCACGGCCTCGCCAACCTTCAAGTCGGTCTCGGGAGATTCCCACTCCCTAAAAATCAACTTGCTGACCAACTTGTGGAAGGGAAAAAACCTTGCTGGACCCCAGAGGCCAGCCATGATCGGGTCCACTTCTTCCTGATCTGATTCCTCTCATGGGAGCTTTATACCCAGTTTCTCCAACTGCGGGTATCAGGGGACCCAGCTCCTCCTTGTGGAACAGCTGAACCACCTTGGGATCATATCCTTCCATAGCCGGGACCTTCACTGGCGCCTGGTCCGAATCCTGATCCACCAATAGCAGATCCAATCTGGCGGCAGATCCAATCTGGCGGGTCCTACACCTGTGGATCCTCTGCTTCTGAACCCCCAGAGGGCTTTCTGTAGCAGTCATTGTAACTGGGAACCCTGGGACCCCCCGGACCCTAGTAGCCCCCACGGCCTAAGAAGGCCTAGCCCTCTTTGCCAGCCTTGGATGCAGCAAAGCCCCTGGTGCAGATCTATGCTGCTCCACAGCTTTCCTGGCCTTGCAAGCCCTGTGCAACAGCAGCACAAAATCGGAGGAAAAGGAGGAGGATCCAAGCTCTCCAAGAGATCCTCCCCCCCCCACTCCTTAATGAGGGCCCTTAGTGTCCTGACCTCCCCCAGAGGTCCTAACCACTGGAGATAAAGGAGGAAGGAAATCCGCCTCCCCCTCCGCGGCCCAAGAAGGAGCTGCAAATGCAGACAAAATGGCCACCATACCCACGCTTAGCAGGAAAGGGTCGTCTATAGACTTCGCCACCGGAGAGAGAGACTCCCAGGCTCGCAGAATCTGGTTGAAGCCACTGCAATTGTCCTCGAAGTGCCCTCTTGCCTGGAGAGGCACCAGGAACAGCAGCCATCACGTGAGAGACGCACGCATGCACGCATTGCCGCAAACTTTGCAGCACAACTCTGGCAGCATCACAAACGGGCGCTAAGCTGTGCAACTAAATTTCTGCCAGATTTTCTTAAAAACTCACAACGAAATTCAGAGCCACTTGAAATTTCGTTGTGAGCTAGGGGAAGACGGAGGAAGGCTTGCCACCGCACAACAAAGGCAGATCTCACTCACTCTCAACTTTTTTTTTTTTTTTAAACTTTAATTAAGCTGAAATCAAGCCACACAAACCACTTCCTTGAAGGAGAGTGGCATCAGGCTGTCTGTCTGTCCTGAAGGGTGAGGGACTCGAACCACCAGTTTTCTGCCCTGTCCGGCAATGAAGGACCGAGCAATAAAGGGTCTCCAACTCCCTACTCATCCACCTCAAAGTCCGGGAGGTGGGGGAGGATGACCCCACCAAGACCTAACAACCTCCTGAGAGGCAATCTCTCATTCTCCTAAAGTCTCTTTTTTTTTTTTCCCAATCTCAGACTGCAGGCTTTGCACCTCCACCATCTGTTGGAGACAGAGAAATACTGGGGGACTTCAGGTGGCACCTCATGTTATACGGCAGTGGCAGTAACACTTTCTTTGTCTACATCTGCTGGAGGGGAGGCAAAACCCAGGAGCCTGGACTGATCTGGGTACGTACAGGGAACTTGAATTTCCTTGTTTTTCACCAAAACAAAGCCATATGCATTCAGGAGAGAAGGCCCTTCATACACTGGACTGTGAGAGGGATATGGCCTGTTACTGGAAGAGAACTCAACCATATCATTAGACTATCTGTATTCTACGATCCCAACAGTCTGAGAGGTGCAGTTGCCATTCTTTCCTTATCCAACTGGCTAATGAACTGTATTGCACACTGCAGTGCATTGGTTGGTCTTCCAATTAAAGACTTTGTCAAGCTCAACAAGTTGGTGCCATGCATTTTCATTGCTCTTCTGAGTGCTGCCTTCATTGCAGACCTGGTCATCTGTACATCCCACTACTATCTGGACAACCTAGCCAGAGGAGATGGTAACTTTGGAGAGTTTTGCACAGCCTGTGCACCAGTAGTGCACTGTCCATGGGGGGGGGGGGATGGGGAGCCAGCTTGCTTTATTCAGTAAGTGCTCTGTTATGCAGCCTTCAGCTAGGGACTCCCCACATGTCATAGTTAATTCAACCCTGCTTGCTGATGGAGAAAGCAAGTTTGCTTGCAGTAATCAAGGTTCAGTGCTATTAGATGACGTCACCCACATGTCATAGCTAATTTATCCTGCTTTCCTTGGAGAACCCTGTTTACAGTAAGTAAACTTGCTTGTCATTCTGCTGGTACCTTGGATTGTATTATGTTTTGTTTATGTTTTTATTGTATACAACTTTGTAGCCTAAGGGGTGAGGTGGTTAATAAATATATAAAATAAATTTTAAAAAGCACAGGGCCAACATAGGAGCCACCAGGAAGGACCGGCATTAAGAACGTAAGATGTTGCCATATTGGGTCAGACCGAAGGTCCATCAAGCCCAGAATCCTGTTTCCAACAGTGGCCGATCCAGGTCACAAGTCTGCCTATGTAGGAGCCATGAGAAAGGACTGGCAGCAAAGGGCCACTGTATGGGAACCACAAGAAAGGCTGGCAGTACAGAGCCCATGTGAGAGCCATGTAGAGCGGCCGGCTACAATAGGGCCATTGTGAGAGAGCCACGTAGAAGGGCTGGCAGCTGCGCCTCTTTCTCCCTTCATCACAACAAAGTTCTCATGCTTTGATAGCATTGGTCTTATTTTTCCATTATAAATCTCGATATCCAAGTTTTTTGAGTAAATTAAAAAAATTTTTTGGAGCAAACAATGAATAAATAAATATCAGGGGGACGGTGGTTTGTTCATGATTTAAAAACAAGAACTAGGGTAACCTGGATGGTACTCTTTAACGTTTTTGAAACAACCACTTTCCTCGTAATCAATTGTTTGGTATAAATTAAAGAATTTTTGTCTTAAAGAAAAATTGGTGAATTTTTTACTTGGATATCCAGATTTATAATGGAAAAATAAGAGAAATATATAAAAAAAGAAAAAAAGAAAAAAATTGTGAATGGGGGTTTTTGAATGTGATTTTGGTGAATTTTACCTTCATTGGTAAAAGAGAACCAAAAAGAGAGCATGACTTACATGTTCTGCACACAGCCAGCTGTGGTGACAATCCAGTACTTGTCCAGGATGGCTCCATTGCAGATCTTGTTCTGGCAGGTGATGATAAGGGTTTGCCATGGCGCAAAGATACGAAAAGATTTTGTTTGGTACATGGAGTCTTTTTCAGCGGTATGCAAATCGCCTGCAAATAAAGCCCCGTAAAAAAAAAAAAAGAGAGAAAGAGAGAGGAGGTTAGTGATTTCCCCAGAAACAAAATGTTACTAAGGTAAAATAATCTCTTGGGTAAATTTAGCCCATGTGGCTATGGGTCAGTTTTCACTTGATTTTGCCTGATTCTATTATTTTCCTCAGTTTTAGGGAGGAGATAAACCATTTGTGCCTGACAGGGAATTGTGCTGCTATGTTGTAAACCACTATAGAGGAGGAGAGCAGCACATAATAAAAAAATGTAAAGAAATGCAGGATAGTGAAACCTTACAAAAGCAGAAGATGAATCTAAGACCACTCCTCCACCCCCAGCTGAAGCCTCTCTCACTGTGTTAGAAATATTCCTGACACTTTTCATCAGAGCTTCTCATTTCGTTTTGTTCAGTGCGCACGGGGAGGACAAGCCACTCACTGCTACACCCTCCAAAGCCTGATGCTTCCCCTGCGGCAGGCATTCTGACGCCCGGATCTTCCCCTGTGGCTATTGCCATGATCTCTGCCCCCAGTCCTGGAACTTCCAATGTGGTTCTGTCATTCAGCCTTCCTTGTTCCTCTGTGGACACTATCCCTCCCCTCAGGCTGCTAGGTCAGTAGACTCTTCCATGTTCAGAATCAGTGCTGCACATGTACTCCCCACCCCATCGTGGACCAGAAGGGATTAAAAACCAGTAAATCTTTCCTACCATCTGTGGTCCCCACTCATGAGCAATATTTAATAATTTCAAGAAATCTGCATTGAATATAATACAAATCTTATGGCTGTGACTTGAAAGACAATGCTCCAAACCCATGATGAGGGCGGGATGAGCTGGAAACCCGCTTTGGGTGGAACACTAAAGGACATGGCATGAGGAAGAGCAGGGGAGGAGGAAGGGAGGGGAACGCTGCTGTGCTGGGAGAGAGAGAGAGAGAGGGGGTGATGCTGCTGGGCAGGGAAGGAGAGAGAGGGAATTCTGTACCAGCGCCGATGCTGTCAGAGGAACAGCCACTACTGTCAAAGGAGGGAGACAACGCTGGGCGGAGGAGGATGGTTTTAGGCAAAGCAGTGGTCCTCAACCCGGTTCCTTGGTGTTTCCACTGGTTAGTCTGGTTTTCAGGATACACCTCAATGAATATATATGAGATGTTTGCATAATGCATACAATGCAGGCAAGGCATGCAAATATCTCCCCTAGGTAGCCTGGTCACTCTCCTGCTTTCTATGGCACTCCTTCCCACTTCTCTTGCCAATGCCACAGGTCCTGCGTTCTGTTCCGCAGCAGATCGCGATGCCTGTCCCCGTTTGCTCTACCAATGATGCCTCCACCCCTCTTGCTCCTTCCCACCAAGTGCACTGGAGGTGCCGATCGTGGAGAAAAATTAATAAAAATCACAACGCTCTGCAAGATTAGACAGACATGGTGCCTGAAGAGCACCAAAATGTATGAAAAGAGATTATGCAATGTAAAAGCCACCTAGAAATTGTATTTCCACATATAAAAATGCGTATGCATTAAGAAAATGCAATCAAATCACTTTCACAGGTATAAAATAAGAGCAAGAACAATTATGCGATATGACCATTAGAGTTAACAGAATTAAAATAAGTCAAATGCTGTCCCCTGTTGTCCACTTGATGTCACCCCTGGTGACTACTACTACTTGTGGGCCCTGAGTGAAACAAAGTCTGTGTGGTAAACAACAAAGTCTTGGAGCCCCCATGCAGTGCCATGGGTGTTGCTATGGGGTGGGGTAAGGGCCACCTCCCAAAATTGATTTGCTACCCCTTTGCCACTCCAGTTGGAAAGACATTGGATTGGACCAGGCTAAACCAAAATCCCGCCCAATCGGATATCATGCAGTCCTGCATGCTGTCCTCTCAACCCTCTTCCTCACTCCCTGAGCAGGCAGCAGGAGCAGTGTTTAATCACCCGTCATCTCCTGCTCTCATGGGGCCAGTCCTAGTGGTACGAACCGCAAGATCGTTCAGCACATACGCAAGAGTGGCCCTGCAGCAGCAGGAGATTGATGTGCAATTAAACACTGTTCCTGCAGCCGGCCCGGGAGAGCGAGGAGCATCAGAGTCAAAAGAGCATGTAGCTATTGCCTGATCACCGCAGGGCTGGCTGCGCTCGGCCTCTGCAGAAGAGAAACCAATGGGGAGAAGAAAAGGAGGGAGGGGGAAGGGAAATGAGTTTGAGCTTGGGGAAGGGGGATCTGGAAAGCAGAAGGGGATGTGAGAAGGGAAATGAGCTTGGGGAGGGGGGGGGTGGACTTGGAAGAAGGGAAAGGATGTGAGAAGAGAAAAAATCCTGAGCGGGGCAGCATCTGGGAGGAGAGGGGTGTGAAGGGAAAAGAACATGAGGGAGGGGGCAAGAACATCTGGAGGGAAGAGAGCTGGAAAACAGCCTGGTGGAGTGAGAGGGAGAGTGACTGGAGGGAAAGGTATGAGAAGAGAATAAAGCATGAGGAGGAGTGAGGGGGAAAGCATCTGGGAGGGAGGGAGGGAGGGAGGGTGTGAGAAGTGGGGAAAGCATCTAGGAGGGAGGGCATGAGAATGGGGGAAGTCTCTCTGGAGGGAGGGGTGAGAATGGGGGTAGAATCTCTGAAGGGAGGGGTGAGAATGGGGCAATATAGAAGCATAGTAGATGTTAGCAGCAAAAAACCCAGTAGTCCAGCCTGCCCAGCATGTTGCGAGCGGAGTAGTGGACCCTTGGGCCGGCCTTGCGGAGAGAGATGGTAAGCACTCCTTGGTGAAGCAGTAGGCTGGGAGGCGGAGCCAGGCAGAGCGCAGGGTAGGAGACTTCGCCCTGGAAGCCTGAGAATCCCCCGGGAGGAGCCCGGGAGGTCCCGAGCCGCTGGGACTTAGGAGACCTAGGCTGAAGACGGAGACTGACCAGGGTCGAGGCAGGCGGCAAAAGAGAAGCGTTAGGTATAGGCCGGAGTCAGGAACCAGAAGGTCAAGCGAAGATCCAGGAGCTGGAGCAGGAGTCAAAGACCCGGAACTGGAACCAAGGATTCCTGGAACAGGTCTCAACACGAGCAGGAAGCAACAGGAAAAGAGCACAGCAACGAGCACCAAGCAGGAATCTCGTTGTAAGGCAATTTTCTACAGTCAGAGGCCGGGTTTAAATACCCACCAGCGTCTGATGTCATTCCAAGGGGCGGCCCGCGGCTCGGCGGGAAAAGCCCTTTAAATTCCTCCTCCTTGCGTGCGTGCCTAGGAGGGGAGGGACTATGTTCAGAGGCTCGGCGGCATCTCCCTCGTGGAGATGCCGCCGCGACACAGGCCAAGTAGGCCCGAACATGTTCTCGAAGATGAATGTTTTTAGTACTGAGCCAGACCCGATCACTGGGGAGGAAGACCGGGGCCAGCTGTCGATGACGATCCACCCACTTCCGAGCTGTACTAGCTGCTCGGGAGAGTTTCCCTTGGATGGAGGTCCAGAGACCCTGTAGCTCTTGTGCAGAGAGTTGCACAGCTGGAGTCGCACTCTGCATGGGCAAGGGCAGTGGTGGTTTGAGTTGCTTGCCATATACGGTGAGAAAGGGCGATTTTCCCATGACGGAATGGATATGGTTGTTGTAGGAGAATTCAGCCCATGGGAGCAGTCTCACCCAATTGTCCTGTCTCTCATTGGCGAAAGTGCGGAGAAATGTCTTCAGTGAACGATTGGTACATTCCGTCTGCCCATTACTTTGAGGGTGAAAGGCGGTAGACAAATTAAGTTGTACGTCAAATTTTTTACACAGAGCCCTCCAGTAATGAGTGGTGAACTGGGGCCCCTATCAGATACTATATCTTGTGGAAGGCCGTGGATCCGGAACACATGTTGCACGAACAGTAGAGCCAGTTCTGGAGCTGAGGGTAACTTGGGAAGTGGGATGAAGTGGGCCATCTTAGAAAAACGATCCACGGTTACCCAGATGACAGTGTTCCCCTCTGAGACTGGCAGATCCACCACAAAATCGGTGGCGATATGTGTTCAGGGTTCTACGGGTACAGGCAAAGGTTGCAGCAATCCCCATGGCTTTCCGATCCTCGGTTTCTGTCTGGTGCAAGTGGCACATGAAGAGACATAGGTCCGAACATCCTGCCTAATAGTAGGCCACCAGTAAAAGTGATTAAGTAAATCGAGAGTTCTCTCGTGACCAGCATGGCCAGCAGTAAAGGACTCATGAGCCCACTTTAACACATTCACTCTAGACCGACGAGGAACCACGGTTCTTCCCTGTGGAGTTACTCTGGCGTTGGACAAGTTTATCTTTGCTGGATCCAGGATTTACTGAGGAAGACCTGCCTCCTCCTCTAACTCTGCCGTACGCGATAAAGCGTCTGCTCTTACATTTTTGAATGCGGGGCGATAGCGGAGTTCGAATTCAAAGCGATTGAAGAAAAGTGACCAGCGTGCTTGCCTGGGATTAAGACGTTGTGCTTGGCTGAGGAACTCCAAGTTCTTGTGATCTGTATACACGGTAATCGAATGGACCACTCCCTCCAGCCATTGTCTCCATTCCTCAAAAGCCAACTTTATTGCTAGTAGCTCTTTATCTCCGATGCTGTAATTATATTCGGCTGCCGAAAATCTTTTTGAGAAGTAGGAACATGGGCGAAGTCCTCACGAACTGGTGTTCTGGCAGAGTACGGCCCCCACAGCTATGTTGGAGGCGTCTACCTCGAGTATGAACGGGCGAAGAGGGTCCGGGTGACGCAAGCAGATATCCCGCAGGAAAGATTTCTTTAGTTCCTCGAAAGCCAAACAGGTCACCTCTGGCCACTCTACGGCATCCGCTCCTTTCCGGGTGAGGGCAGTGAGTGGCGCCACCAAGTGGGAATAGTGCGAATAAAATGTCTGTAAAAGTTTGCAAAGCCGAGGGAACATTGTAAGGCTTTCAGGCCCTTAGGGCGAGGCCAATCCCTGATAGCAGCCACCTTTTTGGGATCCATCTGAAAACCGGTTGCTGAGACAATGTAACCCAAAAACGGGAGGGCCTTTTGTTCGAACATGCATTTCTCCAGTTTTGCATATAAGTGGTTATCTCTAAGAATTTGCAACACTTGTCTTACATGCTGGCGGTGTGAATCCAGATCCTTGGAGTAAATTAACACATCATCCAGGTAAACGATGACGAAGGAATGCAGCAGTTCACGAAGTACCTTGTTCATAAGATGCTGAAAGACAGCAGGGGCGTTGCATAGGCCGAAGTGCATGACGAGGTACTCATAATGCCCATCCCTGGTGTTAAAGGCCATCTTCCACTCATCCCCGGGGCAAATCCGGACCAAATTATAAGCACCCCGCAAATCCAATTTAGTGAATATTCTAGCCCCTTGCAATCTGTCCAGGAGCTCAGGAATCAAAGGAAGAGGGTAACAATCTCTCTTAGTTATAGCATTCAGACCTCTATAGTCGATGCATGGTCTGAGAGACCCATCCTTTTTACCCACAAAGAAAAACCCCGCCCCTGCAGGTGACTTGGAGGGTCTGATAAATCCTCTGGCTACAATCTCAGCAATGTACTCCGACATAGCTCGAGTCTCCGGGAGGGACAAAGGATACACCCTACCTCGAGGAGGCATGGTTCCAGGTAGTAATTCTATGGCACAATCAAACGGACGGTGCTGCGGTAGGATCTCTACCTTCTTTTTAGAAAATACATCAGCAAAGTCTGCGTAGGGCGCCGGGGGCGCAACAGAGGTAAGTGCAAGAGATATGTGGGGAATGCCTGGGACTTTGAGGCAGTTGGCGAAGCAGAAGGAACTCCATTTGGCAATCTGTAACAAGTCCCAATGAATGACAGGAGAATGTTGTTGTAACCATGGTAAACCTAATACCACAGGGTGGACGGCTTTCTCCAAGATCAGCAAAGAAATCTTCTCCGAGTGCAGGACTCCAGTATGTAGAGTGAGAGGGACCGTGGTGGCGGAGATGTCTCCGGGGAGAAGAGTACCACGGATAGAAGTGATTCGCAGAGGAGGCTCTCACGGGCGGATGGGAATTCGTAGTTGTTGAACAAGATCTGCCAGGATAAAGTTCCCACCTGCCCCAGAGTCAATGAATGCGAGGGTGTCAAAGGAGCCACCCGAGTATTCCAAAGTAATCAGTACCGTACATTGAGGAGCAGAGTTGACACAGCCTAGGAGCAGCTCCCCACGAGTTCCTAGGCTCTGGAGTTTTCCGGGCGTTCTTTACATTGGGCTAAAAAGTGACCCTTAGCCCCACAGTAGAGACATAGCCCCAAGGCTCGACGTCAACGTCTCTCCTCCGCAGTCAGTGGGGTACACCCCAACTGCATGGGCTCTTCAGTGCAGTCGTCTGAATGCGTTGTCTCCCGATTGGATACCAAGGAAGTAGACCTAGACGACTCGGGTGCCAGTGACATGGGATGCCGAATTGAACGACCTTCCTTAGCTCTTTGCTGCAAGCGTTGATCTATACGACCCACCAGATCTATGAGCTCATTGATGTCATCGGGGATGTCGCGATCTGCCAATTCATCCTTGATCCGAGCTGACAGGCCCTCAAGGAAAACTCCCTGAAGACTATCCTCCCGCCACCCGACTTCAAGGGCGAGTGTCCGGAATTCAATAGCATAATCAGCTAAGGGGCGAGACCCTCGTCTCAGTTGCAGCAGCTCTGAAGTGGCCGTAGATAATCTTGCGGGTTCATCAAAAGCCAATTTTAAGTTGGCTACAAACTGTGGCAGGCTGTTCAGCAGAGGGTCATTTTGCTCCCACATGGGAGAGGCCCAAGTCAGCGCTTTTCCATCCAGCAAAGACAAGATATAAGCCACCTTCACGGAAACAGTAGGGAACTGATTGGGTAGAAGGAAGAACCTGATATAACATTAGTTCAAGAAATCACAACAAGTTCTGGAATCCCCGGAGTAGCGAGATGGAGTGGGCAATTGCGTAGGCGTGCTGACAGTCACCACTGGAGCGGGTAGAGGGACCTGTGGAGCTTCTGGTGGCATGGCATCCAGTCGATTAGCCAAGCGTTCCACCGTAGCTGCAAGTACATCCAGGCAATGTTGCTGCTGCTGTAACCGTTGGGCCATTCCTGGGATAGCCTGGAGGCCCGAAAGATCTGCCGAGTCCATGGCCTTACAAACTGTTGCGAGCGGAGTATTGGACCCTTGGGCCGGCCTTGCGGAGAGAGATGGTAAGCACTCCGCGGTGAAGCGGTAGGCCGGGAGGCGGAGCCAGGCAGAGCACAGGGTAGGAGACTTCGCCCTGGAAGCCCGAGGACCCCCCCAGGAGGAGCCCGTGAGGTCCTGAGCTGCTGGGACTTAGGAGAACTAGGACGCTGAAGAGATGGCTTCGCCCTGGAAGCCCGAAGACCCCCTAGGAGGAGCCCGTGAGGTCCCAAGCCGCTGGGACTTAGGAGACCTAGGCTGAAGACGGAGACTGACCAGGGCCGAGGCAGGCGGCAAAAGAGAAGCGTCAGGTACAGGCCGGAGTCAGGAACCAGAAGGACAAGCGAAGATCCAGGAGCTGGAGCAGGAGTCAAAGACCCGGAACTGGAACCAAGGATTCGTGAAACAGGTCTCAACACGAGCAGGAAGCAACAGGAACAAAGCACAGCAACGAGCACCAAGCAGGAACCTTGTTGTAAGGCAATTTGCTACAGTCAGACGCCGGGTTTAAATACCCACCAGCGTCTGACGTCATTCCAAGGGGCGGCCCGCGGCTCGGCGGGAAAAGCCCTTTAAATTCCTCCTCCTTGCACGCGCGCGCGCCTAGGAGGGGAGGGACTATGTTCAGAGGCTCGGCGGCATCTCCCTTGTGGAGACGCCACCGCGACACAGGCCGAGTAGGCCCGAACAGCTGCGACCCTCGCGGGGAAGGAAGCCCGGCCCCGGGACCTTGCCGGCTGAACCCCGGCGGAGCAGGTAAGGCCTCGGTCGTGGGACTCGCGACCGAGACCGCAACACAGCAAGCTTATTTTATTATTAGGGTAATTGCTGCTCTGTGCAGGTTATCCCAGTCAACAAGGATTATTTTTTTCTTCATCTCCATCCTTTAGCCACTGGGGATCCTCTCTGTTTATCCCATGACCTTTTTAATTCCTTTACCATCTTTGCCCTCACTACCTCTTCCAAGAGGGCATTCCATGCACCCATCACCCTTTCTGTGAAAAAAATACTTCCTGATGTTGGTCCTGACTCTCCCCCTTGGAACTTCATAATATAACTCCTTGTTCTATAGTTTTCTTTCCACTGAAAAAGGGTAGATTTCTGTGCTTTAATAATACCTTTTACAAATTTAAAATATCCCCTGCCCCCATCTTTTCTCTCCTCCTCACCATCTTTTACCTTCTCCATCACAATTATATCTTTTTTGAGATGCGGCGACCAGAATTGTACACAGTATTCAAGGTGCAGTCTCACCATGGAGCGATATAGAGGCATTATGACATTTTCCGTTTTATTCACCATTCTCTTCCTAATAATTCCTAACATTCTGTTTGCTTTTTTGACTGCTGCAGCACACTGAGCCGACGATTTCAATCTATTATCCACTATGACACCTAGATCTTTTTCCTGGTTGATAGCTCCTAAATTAGAACCTAATATTGTGTAATTACAGCATGGATTATTTTTCCCTATATGCATCACCTTGCACTTGTCCACATTAAATTTCAGCTGCCATTTGGACGCCCAATCTTCCAGTCTCACAAGGTCTTCCTGCAATTTATCACAATCTGCTTGGGATTTAACTCTCTGAATAATTTTGTATCAGCTGCAAATTTGATCACCTCACTCGTCGTATTCCTTTCCAGATCATTTATAAATATATAGAAAAGCACCAGTCCAAGTACAGATCCCTGAGGCACTCCATTGTTTACCTTTTTTCCATTGAGAAAGCGGACTATTTAATCCTAATATCTGTTTCCTGTCTTTTAAACAGTGTGTAATCCACAAAAGGACATCACCACCTATCCCATGACTTTTTACTTTTCTTAGAAGACTCTCATGAGGGATTTTGTCAAACACCTTATGAAAATCCAAGTATACTACATCTACCGGTTCACCTTTATCCACATGTTTATTAACCCCTTCAAAAAATGAAGCAGATATGTGAAGCTGTCTTGCCTTGGGTAAATCCATGCTGACTCTGTTCCAGTAAACCATGTCTTTCTCTATGTTCTGTGATTTTGATATTTAGAACACTTTCCACTATTTTTCTTGGCACTGAAGCCCTTTTAAAATATTGGGATTACATTAGCCACCCTCCAGTCTTCAGGTACAATGGATAATTTTAATGTTAGGCTACAAATTCGAACAAATAGATCTGAAATTTCATTTTCAAGTTCCTTCAGAACCCTGGGGTGCAGACCATCCAGTCCAGGTGATTTTCTACTCTTTAGTTTGTCAATCTGGCCTACTGCATCTTCCAGATGTCAGTGATTTGGTTCATTTCATTTGACTCATCACACTTGAAAACCATCTCCAAAACCGTTATCTCCCCAAAAACCTCATTAGTAAACACAGAAGCAAAGAACTCATTTACTCTTTCTGCTATGGCCTTATCTTCCCTAAGAGCCCCCTTAACCCCTCGGTCATCTAACAGTCCAACGACTCCCTCACAGATTTCTTGCTTCAAATATAATTTTTAAAGTTTTTATTATGAGATTTTGCCTCTATGGCCAACTTCATTTCAAATTCTCTCTTAGCCTGCCTTATCAAAGTTTTTCACTTAACTTGACAATGCTTATGCTTTTTCCTATTTTCGTCAGATGGATCCTTCTTCCAATTTTTGAAGGATTTCTTTTGGCTAAAATAGCCTCTTTCACCTCATCTTTTAACCATATCGGTACTCGTTTTGCCTTCCTCCCACCTTTCTTAATGAGTGGAATACATCTGGACTGAGCTTCTAAGATTGTATTTTTAAACAATGTTCATACTTGTTGTATACTTTTAACCTTTGCAGCTGCACCTTTCAGGTTTTTTTCTAACTATATTCCTCATTTTATCAAAGTTTCTCTTTTGAAAATTGTGTTAGAACTGTAGATTTACATATTGTCCCCCTTCCAGTAATTAGTTCAAATGTGATCATGTTATGATCACTATTGCCAAGTGCCCCCACCACCATTACCTCTCTCACCAAATCCTACATTCACTGAGAATTACATCTAAAATAGCTCCCTCTCTCATTGGCTTCTAAACCAATTGCTCCTTGAAGCAGTTGTTTATTCCATCCAGGAATTTTATGTCTCTAGCAAGTCCCGATGTTACATTTACCCAGCCAATATTGGGGTAATTGAAATCTCCCATTATTATTGCACTGCCAAATTGGTTTGCTTCCCTGATTTCTCTTAGCATTTCATCATCTGTCTGACCATTTTGGCCAGGTGCCTTTGGATACTTTGTCCCCAGGGCAATTTTCAAAGCAAAAGTATACATGCACTGTCACTTTGGAAGTGGATTCAAACACCATTGCAATGTGGACAGTTGAAAATTGCTCCCTTTAGTATTAAACTATGGTGGGTCAGAGAGTCCAGGTGCGCTACACGTCTGCGCTCTGCTCAGCTCTTGGCCCCCAGAATAAAGCCATGTTTTTTTCTCGCAGCTTCTTTCTGAGGCTCACAGACTCTTTGTGGCTGTTCCATCTCTGTCAATTACAGCAATTTCTGCATTCAGGACAATTCTATCACTTTCTCTAAATCGCAGGCAGACCGCGGTTATAATTAAATCCAAGAAACCAGCAGCGGACAGGCAGGAGTGGACAGACCATATTGTTCATCTTTCTGTGAAAGGCAGCTCCTTGCAGGGAGACAGTCGGGGTTGGCCTACTCTGACAGATACAGAACAGTGGTTTCAAAACAAGTTATCTGAACGAATTGCCTGTGCTATTGTCACCCCACCCAGCGCTCCCACAATACAGATTCACTCACTCTGCATTCTTGTTCATCCCACAGGAACAGTAGTGGCAGACATAGCAGCAAGAGTCTCCCTAGGCACACTCTAGGTTCAGTGCTTCTCAACCCAGTCCTCGGGTTGCACCTAGTCAATCAGGTTTTCAGGATATCCACAATGAATATGCATGAGATACATTTGCATGCACTGCCTCCATTGTATGCAGATCTACCTCATGCATGTTCATTGTGGATACCCTGACAACCTGACTGGCTGGGATGAGAAGCCCTAATCTTTGGGGAGGGGGCTGGAGGGTTACACGTGCATACTCAGACTGGCCTTGGGATTCCCAAGGACTGAGGGACTGAGTTAAGGGCCACTGGGGTAAAGGATCTGCAGCCTGTTTGGGAGGAAGGCAGAGAGGAGGGAAGAAGCACTTGTTTTATAAAAAGTATAACCTAAAACCTCATACAGGGGGCCGATGCAATAAGACGTGGGTTAAAACGGGTGTTCGTACTGAGTGCCCGTTTTTCCTAACGCGCATACAGCCACATCCCCTGGGCACCCAATGCAGTATTTAAATGAGGAGCTGTGTAAAAAAAAAAAAAAGATGCGCTAGGGGAGAATTGTGTGTCCGAAGGGCTCAAATGCACCGGACGCCCACAATTGCAACGGGCACTCAATACGAGCGTCCGCTTTTATCCCGCTTCTGTCTGATTTTGCTGAAAATGCTCATAGTGTCCCTTGCTATAGGCGATTAAATTGTGCATCCAGAAGAATATATATTTTTTTTTTTAAATCAAGTCAATATTCATTTATTTTTCAACAGCATAAGTAGTAAATTTAAGTGTCACGACGATACTAAGTAGGAGGAATCACAGAGGATCACATTTTTAAATTTCTCATGAGCCCTTGACTCACGGATTAACTTTCCACTACCTTCGGTGCTGGAATTAAATTTGTCTCGTTAAAAAGTGTGCTTTGGGTGCCCAGCAATTTTTTGCATCGGGGGTAAATAGCTAATAGCCTCATCTACATGGAATTTACATGTGATGAGCCCCATCGACTAAGCATTTGTTTGAGCGCGTGTTTTGGAAGCGCTAATCTCCTTATTGCATCGGGTGCTAGTCTAGCGCGTCTAAAATGCGCATGTAACTGGGTATAAACCTATGCGCACTTTATTGCAACGGTCCCACGGTGGGTTTGGGGAGGACGGGTATTCTAAATATCTGCCTCAGGGGCACAGAAAAAAACGGTCTTGGCACTGCCCGAAACCCAGGCTACTCACCCTTCTCCCGCAGCCATTTCTTCTGAAGACGCCCAGCAGATGTAGACTTTGTCCGGCTGATGGGTTTGCCGGCTGCCTGGGTGCTCTGCTCAATCCAGGACAGGTAGTGGGAGACCTTGGTGAAGACGTAGGGCTTCACACAGGTCTTGTCATAGTCGCTGAGTAATCCGACCTGCAGCCAGGATGAACTGTTGAAGTCTTTGCACACCAGAGGGGCCCCAATATCTCCCTGAATAAGGGGCAAGACATGAGAAGAGGATCACCAATGTTGAAAAAATAAAATGGCCAGACTTCTTCCTCCTTTCCTATGGACCTTCTCTCCTCCATCCATGCCCTCCCTCTTCCTGCTCACCTTCTCTCCTCTATCCCTGGTTTCTGCAGACTTTTTCCTCCCTCTTCTCTCCTCCAGGATGTCCTCCCCGCATGTGAAAATCCTATTCTGAAGCTGAGGCCAGTCCTAGGCTGTGAAGGAGTGTGAGCCATGGAGGGAGTCAGCAAGCATTACTGGACTGCTGCTGGCTAGGGTGTAAGTGGGTAGGACAAGAGGGGGGCAGCTACTGGGCCAGGGTAGATGGGGAGGAAGAGAGAGAAGGAAGGGCCGCCGCCGGGCATAGGGGAGAGAGGAGGAGAGAGAGGGTGGGCTGCTGGGTAGAGGGATAGGAAGGAGGAGAGCAGGAGGAAGATATTAGGGCGGGGGGTGTAAAAGGTGGTCTCCTGCTGAGGTGAGAGAGGGCGCTGCTGCTGGGCAGGGTATTCAAGGGAGATAAAAGAGAGAGAGCTTGCTGCTGGGGGAGGGAGGCTGCATTGGAGAGACAGAGGGGGGGGGTCTGCTACTGCTGAAGATGCTTGGGGATGAGAGAGAGATGGGCGATGCTGCTTGGCAAAGTGTAGGGGGGAGAGTAAGGGGGGAGAGTAAGAGGGAATGCTGCACGGGAGCTTTCACTGGTAAGTCAATGGGGGTGTGCTGGGAGGAAGGTGTGTAATTTTTTATATCTACCCTAGGTGCAGAAACAGCTGGTCCCCAGCACTGCACTAGAGAAAGAAAAGAAAGGGGAGCTTGGGATAATATTGCCAACTGTTTGGACCTCTTTCCGGACGGTAATGAATTTTCACATCACATCTGGAAGCCAGAGGGCGGGCCGTAGAGGAAAATTGGTTCTTACCTCTAATTGTGTTCCTGTAGTACCACGGATCAGTCCAGACTCTTGGGTTTATTCATCCCTGCCAGCAGATGGAGACAAAGAAAAGCCTCACTGACACTGCTTGTTAAGCCCTGGAGCTCAGTATTAATCTGTACCCAAGCCAAAACATTATGTGCAAAAAAACTTGATAAAAACTTGTAAAAAATGTGGTAAGTTATGAGCAAAGAAAAGAAGTATGCTGAAAGGATTATAGCTGAGCTGAAGACTCTCCCCCTCCAACCCAGGTGGGTTCTGGACTGATCCGTGGTACCACAGGAACGAAAATTAGCAGGTAAGAACCAATTTTCCTTTCCCTGTACGTACCCAGATCAGTCCAGATTCCTGGGATGTACCAAAGCTTCCTAGAGAGGGTGGGATCTGGAGAGTCCCACTCGCAAGACACTTTCACCAAAGGACTGGGAGTTTGGATCTCCCAAATCCAATCAGTAATGCCTCGCAAATGTATGCACAACTTCCAAGTCGCCGCTCTGCAAATCTCCTGTGGAGACACCAACTAAGTCTCCGCCCATGAAGCCACCTGAGCCCAAGTCAAGTGGGCCCGCAAACCCTCTGGAACCTGATGGCCCTTGATAATATACGCTGACCCAATAGCTGTTGCGCTCGGGGGTGGACCCTTGTCCTGGAGCAGTGGAGAACGGCTCCCTGGTAGGGACCAGGAAGTAACTGTCCCCAGGGGTTGGAGCACTGGAGGAGACAGAGGCTAGGATGAGCTTCACCACTGGAAGCCCGAGGTCCCCCCAGGAGGAGCCCGTAGGGACCCGGGCCGCTTGGACCTAGGTGGGCCTCGCAGGGTCTCCTGGAAGGATGGAAGTCCGGCGTGCCCACAGGCAGAAGGGGAGCGCGGTCAGGTTCGAGACTGCAGTTCAGATGGAACGAGTATGACCAGAAGAGCGTAGGTGACGACAAGGCTAGGAACAGAGCCAGAATCTAGAGACGTGGTCAGGCGGGCAAAGGTCAGAATCCAGGGGTCAGTCCGAGAAGTAGTCAGCAAAGCAGAGGTCAGGTTCCGGAGGTCCGACGAGGTCACAGGCAGGCCGAGGTCAGAAGGCAGGCAGCAGGCAGGCAGGTCGAGGAACAGACTAGAGTCAGAAGGCAGGCAGGTCGAGGAACAGACTGGTGTCAGAAGGCAGACAGCAGGCAGGCAGGTCAAGGAACAGACTGGAGTCAAAGGGCAGGCAGCAGATGAGCAGGATGAGGAACAGACTGGAGTCAGAAGGCAGGCAGCAGGCAGGCAGGTCAAGGAACAAGCCGAGTTCAGTACCAGTGAGACAGTCTGGAGGTACTACCTGGGGAGACGAACAGACGAACAGGAACAGGACGACGCTGGAGAACTAGGAAGCAGGAACAAGGCAGGAATAGAACTGGAACAGAAGGATCCTGGAATGAGACTTGGAACAAACTGGATCAAGATTCAAACGCAGTGACAATCTAGCACAAACGCCGACCCGATTGCCAAGGCAAGGAAGTACAAGCAGGGACTTCCTTATATCGGGGAATCAATCAGGATGCGCTGCGGAGCTAGGACCCACCCTTGGCCCTACAAGAGGCCGGGCGGGCCTCACGCGCATGCATAGGGGCGTGGCCAACACAGCCGAGGACGCTGAGCTCCGGCGTGAGACCTGGTGTACAGTGGAAGGCCCAGCAACCGCCGCTGTGGGAAGCCAAGGCCTGGAAGCGCTTGCAGCTGCCACTAGGGAGGCCGACCCGGGATCTGCCGTGGAACCATGGAAGTGAGCAGGCCCGTGCACGGGCCGGGCGCAGACGGGGAGCGTAACAATAGCCTCCTTAAGCCACCTTCCAATGGTTGCGTAGGAGGAATGGGTACCTTTCTTTGATCCGCCCCATAAAACGAAAAGATGAACCAACCTCCTGAAATCATTAGTAACCTTGAGATGTTGTAGCGAGGCCCTGTGGACATCCAATAACTTAATCTCTCGAGCATATGGCCCAGAAGCATCCAATTCTGGGAAAGCTGGGAGCTCAACAGCCTGATTAACATGGAATGCAGAGACCACCTTTGGAACAAAAGAAGGAACCGTACTCAAAAAGACTCCTGAATCCAATATTTGAAGGAAAGGGTCCCTGTATGACAAAGCCTGCAACTTGGAAATCCTCCTGGCGGAACAGATGGCCACTAAGAAAACGATCTTGAGAGTCAAGTCTTTAAGGGTCACTCTCTGAATTGGCTCAAATGGAGCGTCACACAATACTCGCAGAACTAGATTAAGGTTTCGGGGGGGGGGGGGGGGGGGGGGGGGGTCAAATCTTCCGAGCCAGAGGACACAAATTCTTAACTCCCCGAAGGAACCTCCGCACATCAGGATGGGAAGATAAGGTGTAACCGTCAACCTTTCCCCTGCAAGCAGGCTAGAGCCACTACCTGTACCCTAAGAGAGATAAAAGCAAGGCCTTTAGCTAAACTTTCTTGTAGGAAAGACAAAACGTGGGATATTGAGGCCCGAACCACCTGTATCCCTTTGTCTGTACACCAAGCTTCAAAAACCTTCCAAACCCGAATATATTTATTTATTTATTTATAACTTTTCTATACCGAAGTTCAAATAACAGAGTTAATTATCACTCCGGTTTACATTGCAACCGTAAAAAAACAGTGACAAAGTTGTCTTACATAGAACAGGGGGAGAGAAAAACTTGGATACAGATTAAGCATGGGGAGTAACGTGTCAAAACTGGTAAGAACTGATAAGAGTTGGCTTTTTGGGGTAACAAGGTATGACATATATGAGAGGGAAGTAGATTTCCGTCTAGCCTGCAAAAGCGTGGCAATCACCACCTCTGGGTATCCTCTCTGCCTCAAACGTCGCCTCTCAAAAGCCAAGCCACTAGACAAAAGTGATCTGCCTGGTCGGAAAATATGGGTCCTTGATGGAGAAGATCCAGAAGATGACTGAGGTGTAGCAGACTGTCCACAGCTAGATTGACGAGATCTGTGAACCACGGTCGACGAGGCCACTCCGGGGCTACCAGCACCAGATTCCCCAGATGCTTTTCTATGCGATGCAACACCTTGCCCACCAGAGGCCACAGAGGGAAAACATAGAGCAGGATCTCCCGAGGCCGGGGTACCACTGGAGCGTCGACCCCCTCGGCCCTGTACTCCCTCCTGCGGCTGAATAACCGAGGTGCTTTCACATTGAGCTGAGTCACCATCAAATCAACGTGAGGACAACTCCACTGCTTTTGGATGAGCTGCATTGCTGAATCCACTAATACCCACTCGCCTGGATCTAAGCTCTTGTGACTGAAAAAATCGGCCTGGACGTTGTCGATGCCCGCAATATGAGATGAAGCTAAATGAACCAAGTATTGTTCCGCCCAGAGAAACAACTCTTGCGCTTCCAGGGCCACCCCCTGATCCTTGGTGCCACCCTGATGATTGATGTAAGCTACCATAGTTGCATTGTCCGACAGAACCCTGAACGAGAGGAAGGAAGGACCGGAATGCCTGCCGCACTGCCCTGGTCTCCATCTGATTGATAGGCCACAAGGCTTCTTCTGAAGACCAAGTGCCCTGGGCTGACTGCTGCTTGCAGACTGCCCCTCAACCAGAGAGACTGGCATCAGTAGTAAGAACCACCCCAAACTGGAACTTCGAGATTGACACCAAGCTGCAGATTGGACAACTGTAGCCACCACAAGAGGCTGCTCTGCGCTGACGCATCCAGCAAGACTGGTTGATGAAAAGCCTCCGACAGAGGATTCCACCTCTCCAACAGAGCCCTCTGAAGTGGACGTATATGCGCGAAGGCTCACGGCACCAATTCCAGCATGGAGGCCATCAACCCCAGAACCTGCAGAAAATCCCAGGCTCGAGGTACCATCAATGCCAATAAGCGGTGCACTTGTAACTTTAACTTGGTCATTCTCTCCTCCGTGAGAAACACCTTGCCCTGCCTCGTGTCGAAACGAGCTCCGAGATAGTCGAGTGACTGAGACGGCTCCAAGTAAATCTTCGCCCAATTGATCACCCAGCCAAGAGACTCTACCAGACAAATAACTTTTTGCACCACTGTACGGCACCCGTCTAACGATTTCTCCTGAATCATCCAATCGTCAAGATAAGGGTGCACCAGCACTCCCTCGCGCCGAAGAGCTGCCGCCACCACCACCGCCACCATAACCTTGGTGAACGTACGGGAAGCTGTGGCCAGTCCAAAAGGGAGAGACTGGAACTGGACATGCTGACCGAGCACTACAAATCTCAGGAAGCGCTGATGATCCTGACGAATGGGAACATGAAGATACGCCTCCATTAGATCCAGGGAAGTCAGAAACTCCCGGTTGCGCACCGCTGCAATTACTGAACATAAAGTCTCCATGTGAAACCGCGAGACCTTCAATGTCGCATTTACTCGCTTGAGGTCCAGAATGGGGCAAAATGTGCCCTCTTTCTTTGGCACCACAAAGTAGATGGAGTACCGACCCCTGTCCCGTTCATGCGGAGGAACTGGGATTACTGCCCCCAAGTCACGCAACCTGCGCAGAGTCTCCCGAACTGCGCAACGCTTCTCCGAAAAACCCACAGGGGGAGACTAAGAACAGGTCACGAACGGGATGCGCAAACTCTAACGCGTAACCGTCTCTTATCACAGTGAGGAACCATTGATCCTGCATAACCTTAGTCCACTCCCCATAAAACCCTGCTAGACGGCCCCCTATATAGGGAACGGTGGAGTGAACTGGCTTCACTTCATTGGGAGAACTTGGCCACTGTAGCTCCCCCACCCGTGGGAGCCCTGAAAGGTCTCTGGCCGCCCCAAAAGGACTGACCCCAAGCCAGACCTCGAGGTTGAAAAAGTTTCTGCGAGTCCAACACCGCAGGACCTCTAGATGGACGAGATCGTCTGCCGCCCTGAAAATGCGACCGGGACTGAAAGGCCTGCCGATTCCGAGGCTTGTCCTCTGGCAATTTATGCACCTTCGTCTCACTCAGCTGCTTCATCAGCTGTTCCAACTCCACCCCAAACAACAGGCAACCCTTGAAGGGTAACGAACCTAACTGGGCTTTAGAAGACACATCCGTGGACCAATGACAGAGCCACAGCAAATGCCTGGCCACTACAGCGGAACCCATAATCCAAGATAACGAACGCACTAAATCATAGAGAGCATCTGCTACATATGCGACAGATGCCTCCACGCGATCTGCGTTAGACGCCTCGGCCTCTGGTTGCATTTGCCCATCCTGAAAATGCTCAACCCAGCAGAGACATGCCCTTTGCATAAAGCTGGAGCAAATGGTGGCTGCAGCCCCAAGGCAGCCCCCTCAAAAATCCATTTGAGATGAAGCTCCAACTTCCGATCCTGAACATCCTTAAGGGCCACGGCGCCTGCAACCGGAATAGTGGTCTTTTTGGTGACCGCGGAAACCGCCGCATCTACCTGCAGAAGCACAAAAAGCTCCAAGGTTTGTTCAGGTAAGGGACAGTTTCGACATCGGTCTACCCACCCTTAACCTGGAGTCTGGGGAATTCCACTCACGCTCCACCAATTGCCACACTGACCTATGATAGGGAAAAGCGGAAGGAGGAGCCCTAAGGCAATCGAGGACAGGATCCGCCCCATCTATCTCCGGAACCTCCTGAGGAGCTTTCAACCCCAGCTCCTCGAGAACCTGAGGGAGCAGAGGTGCCAACTCCTCCCTCTAGAACAAGCAGAGAATTTTGGGATCATCCCCCTCCGGAACCGGAGGGGTCCCCAGGTCATCTCCCGGATCTATGACCGGTGGCCCCTGATCCTCGACGAGTGCTCCTGACACTGCTGCTGTATCCTCGTGGGGGGCGGTCTGAGAACTCTAATTCCTTCGCCGTCCCTCCAGGGCGCGACAAATGCAGAAACCCCAAGGGTCTCAAGTCTCGTGACTGATTGGGCCCCGCCGCAGAACCCGAAGGCGGAAGGCCCGGACCCCAAGCTGTCAGAGGTAACTGTGGGCACCCCAGACCCTCCCGCTGAGCCAGATAAGCTTGGTGAAGCAGGAGTATAAAATCAGGAGAAAAAGGTCGCGAAGCAGCAGGCAAGGCAGGGACCTGCTCTCCCCCAGGCCCCGGAGGTATGTCCTCTTGCCTATTAGCCCCTACTGAGATGCCCTGCCCTTCTTGGGGACTCGGGTGGACCGGTGAGAGACATGGAGGGAGATCCCCCCCCTCCGAACATAGCTGCGCGCGCGAATCAGCTGACAAAATGGCCACCGCACCCGCCACGAGGGAGCCAGCAGGCCCGACGCAATTGGCGGCAGCAAAATCGGGCCCGACCGCGGCTGCCGCGCACCTGTCCATCCTCCTATGTTTCGTGACCATCGGGAGGAGGAAGGGCCCTTACCCCCCCCCCCCCGAAACGCACGCAGAGCACAGGCCGGCCCAACTAAGACGTGCCGGGACCACCCTGCACGCGCGGCAAGCCAAGCCACGAACCATTCCCCTCGAGGCAGAAGAAAAAGAGAAAAAAAAACCGCCCGGAGGAAAACAACAAATGGGGGGGGGGGGGGGGTGTGCCCCAGAGCCTTACCACACAGCTGCTCCTCAAACTGCTTTTCTTCTTTTTTTTTTTTTCCAAAACAAAAAACTACAAAAATAGCAGTGGGGGGTTCCTCTCCTAAAGCTGAAGGGAGCAGTCCAGCTCAGTTCAGCCACAAGCAACCAAGGAGGGAAACAAATTTAAAAAACCCTGAAGAAGAAAAAGGAGCTGGAAGCTGCCAGAACGGCCTCGTGAGGGGAGGGACCTGGACCACCAGATTTATACCCCACGGAACAACTTGGATCGAGCACTGACCTCCAGCTCATCCACCTCCACCGATCAGGGAAACGGCCCGGGCCGCCCCCGAGGTAGGTGAAGGGACTGGGGCATGGCCCGGGACCGTAACAGTACCCCCTCTCCTACGCCCCCTCCCTGGAGGCCTGGGTTTACTTGGGTGATCCAGATGGAACTGGCGAAGGAGGTCCTTATCCAAGATATGGGAAGAGGGCTCCCAGGAGTTTTCCTCCGGACCGTAGCCCTCTCACGAGAGGAGGTATTCCCACCGACGATGGTGGAATCGTACGTCCAGAACTTCCTTCACCGTATAGATGCCATCGGTCTCAGCTTCGGCAGCGGTGGGTTCCGGAAGTTTATCGTGAAAGGAGGAGAGCACCACAGGCTTAAGCAAAGACACGTGGAACACGTCGTGAATCCGTAAAGTGGAAGGGCTTGTCGAGCAGTGTCAGTGAAGCTTTTCTCTGTCTCCATCTGCTGGCAGGGATGAATAAACCCAGGAGTCTGGACTGATCCGGGTACGTACAGGGAACCTCAGTTACTGCACCCCCTCCCCTCACTGCCGCCTCTGAGTGCATCAGTCCAGTGCTAGGCACCGCATGAATATCAGCTTCCTCAGCCAGTCCAGTCAAGTCCTGCTACTACTGAAATAGCTTGCATTTAGCTAGCTTGGCTGTTGGAATGCAGGTATATTCCTGGTCAGCAGCACAAAGCCAGGTTTAATCTGCTCACCATTGCTGTGTATCCCCTGCGGCGTCTAGTGTGATCAGCATCCCTGGGAACTTTTGATTTTCAGTCACCCTGAGATCGTCATGGATTGGGGGAACACACCCCTAGCTCTTTTGCAGCAAATCATGTAAATATAATATACACACTGTTGTGATACTTTTACTATAAAAGATTGTACTTTGAGTGCTCTTTTTCATGTAACGTCTTTTATTATAAATGCATAATTTTTAAATTGTGTGTACAGAGGGCCGTGGTGGGGAGGAAGGCTGGGCACAAAGCTGTAGGATTCACTTACAATACCTAATACCCTTGCACTGGCCCTGATTACAAAAAGAAAACCAAATTAAAATGTTTAAAAAAAACCCAAAAAAGGGGCCTTTGGAATTCTGGCTTCTGTCTTGTCACAAATAAATCATCAGTTGGGGTCTGCACCGGGGTCCTCCACGTAGCTAAGTTCCTGCCTTTTGCCACCCAAAGGGAACAATGAGTATTGCTTGACACTTCTGTTTTCCTTGCTAACCACAAGTTTCCTTTGCTCCTACATCTCAAAATAGTATCTGCAAAGGCAGTCAGCACGGTGAGAATAGGGGCAAGGGTAAAAAATTAACTCTGTCCAAGGTTCAAGCTCTCCAGATATGTCTGGAATATTCTATTAGATATACAGTCCCTAACCCCGGCAGCAGAAGTCTCGTTTATTCAGATGTCATCTGCTGCACAGGGTTAGGGACGTAAGGTTGCCACTGAGCAGACTGGGCAGGGGTTTAGTTTATCCCTGCTTGATCCAATATTTGACGCGTTTACCTCAACATCATCTCCTGATGCTGCGAGACTGGCCTCGTGGCAACAGGAGATGATGGGATAAATGCAACTCCTGCTGCCGCCCACCCCACAACTGGTGACCTAAGAGAGGAGGAGGAGGAGGAGGACGCGGTGGCTGACAGCGGACCCCATCCTTTTGGCAGCTGAAAAAAAGGCCTAGGCCCTATAGGTGTGTGTGTGGATGACTGCCTGCCTGTGTTTGTGTGCGAGTGGTGACTGCCTGCCTGGGTAGATGGGTGACTGCTTGTGTGTGTGTGTTGGAGGGGGTGAGAGCCTGCGTATGTAGGTGAGAGGCTGTGTGGTGCAGGAGACCTTGTGTGTGTGTGTGTGTGTGTGTGTGTGTGTATGTGTCGGTGGGAGGGTGAGAGCCTGTGTGTGGATGTGGATGTGGTAACTGTTTGGGTGAGGGTGTGTGAATGAATGAGTGCCTTCCTGGGGTCTATCTGTGTGAGAATGGATGCCTGCCTGTGTGAGTGTGCGAGAATGAATTGGTGCCTGCCTGGGGTCCATGTGTGTGTATATTAATGTGTGTGTATATTAATGTGTGCATGCCTGGGGATAGGGGGAGCGGTACGAGAATGAATGGGAGTTTGCCTGGGTGTGTGTGTGTGTATGTGAGAGAGCCAGTGAGATTGAGAGCGTGTGTGTATATGAGAGATTCTGGGGGAGTAAGAGCTTGTGCGTTGAGAGTGTGTCAGTGTCTGTGTGAGAGAGGTTGTGGATGGGTATAAAAGTATATATGTGTGTGTATGTGTCAGTGTATATGTGAGAAATAATGGACATGCGAGTATGTGTGAGAGAGAGGATAACGTTTGTGCACCCCCCCCAATCCACAACAATTTTAGGGTGACTGGAAGTTAAACGATATCAGGTATGGAGAGTGGGGAATCTTTTTTATTCTTATTAAATTTAACTGATGAATGTTATTTGATGTGTCTCGTTTTGAAATTATTTTTTTTTTTAGAACATTTAAAAAACATTTTGATGTCCTATTCATCAGCCATTTTGAAATATTTATTTTATTAGTATAGTTTTACTATTACGATTAATGTTATATTTCTTGATTTTATTATTGCTTTATGAGGAATAATGGTGTTTCTATTTTTCCATTGTTGCACTGCATATAGGTCTGGCTTCACGCAGTTTCCAGTTCAGTTTTTGTCTGCACATTTCTATTATATTTTATTCTATATTTGGTATCAATCCATCTGTGTTCTACATGTGTGACTGAAGGGACGTATTCTGCTGGCATGTAGTTTCTGTGTAGGGATACAGCAGCCTGGCTTATTTTGTTTTCCTCATAGGAGGTTTATTGATGTTTTAGAATCTGGTATCATATTTGTAGCATCTTTTCAAAGGTAGGGTTGTTACTCCTTGAGTGCTGGCATTTAGTGCTGTTTTGGTATAGGAGTTTATTTAGTTATTTTAAATATTTCTAGGCCACTTATAGCAAACATATTTTACTAAGCAGATTACAATGTAAACATAAAATACATCATAATAGGTTTACTATGTTATCATTGTTATTCAGTTTACTCATGGCTTTCTGAGGGCCAAGCCCACATCAAATGTCTTTTTTGCAGAGTTTTCTGGTTGGCACCAATGCGGTGCATATAAAAATAATGTACATGTTGCTGTGATATTTTTACCTGGGAAGACTATGAATATCCTTTTTCATGTACAATCTGATATTATAAATGCACAGTTTTTAATTGTGTTGGTGAGGGCTAGTGTGTAAAGTTCACTTACTGCATCTGATATCCTTGCACCAATCTGGAGAGAGCGTGGCACACACCAACCCCCCCACTATTCACCCATTTCCCACTTCTCCAGGGGGAAAATGCTGCGGAAATGTGGGAGGCAGGTTGTAGTGTTCCTGGGAGAGTAGCAGGGTTGCACTGTCTGCCATTTCTTTGGGAATTCTGACCCTTCCTTTCCCCCTTCTGTAGCATTTCCAGTCACCAGAAGAGCCAAGCTCCAAGGGGCACTCTGCCCCCCATGACCCTCTCGATGATTTGACCTGTGTCTTGCCTTTGGGGCTGGGGGGTGGGCACCATCTCATCCCTTGCCTCAGGCAGCAGATTGCCTTGAGCCGCCCCTGGTTGGAATAGTCTCCCCTTTCTCCAGAATGTTCCCCAGTTCCTAACAAATCTAAAACCTTCTTCTCTGTACTAATGTCTCATCCAAGCATTGAGACCCTGGAGCTCGGCCTGACTCTGGGGTCCTGTGTGTGGAATGGGAAGCATTTCTGAGAATGCCGCCTTGGAGTTTCTGGATTTCAGATTCCTATCTAAGAACCTAAATTTAGCCTCCAGAACCTCCCTTTTGAACATACCTACGACATTGGTACCAACATGTACCATGACAGTTGGTTCCTCCTGAGCACTCTCTAAATCTTATCCTGGTGGCGTGCGAGGTCTGCTTCCTTTGCACCAGGCAGGAAAGTTACCAGGCGATTCTCAAGCCCACCAGTCACCCAGCTATCTACATTTCTAATGATCGAATCACCCACTATAATGGCCATCCTAATCCATCCCTCATGGACACTCGGCCCTGGAGAGACATTATTGGTGCAAGAGGATAAGGCATCACCTGGAGAGCAGGTCTTAGCTACAGGATCACTTCCTGCCACACCAAGATGATTGTCTCCTGCCAGGTGGCATTGCTCCTCCAAAGCAGCACAAGGGCTGCTTAACTGGAGTTTGGATTGCTCTATTATGTCTTGAAGATATCATCAATATATCTCTCTGTCTGTCTCACTCCAGGCCTGCCACGCTGGCCTCCAGAGGTCAGATGCTTTCTAGGAAAGCTAAGGACTCTTTACACCAGGTGCACACATACAAATTCCCACCAGCAGGTAGAAGATAATACAAGTGGCACTTGGTGCAAAAGACTGGATAGCTCCCAACTTGATGCTGGACTCCTGTTTGCATCTTAATTTTATTAAATTGCAAAAGTTTTAAAGCTGCTTATAGGGTATGTATCTCTCTCAATTTGAGGGGTTTTAAATTATTTGGTGTCTTTTAAATTGATAACTAGGTGACATGTTAGTTTGTGTCTTTTAAAATCATAGAGGATAACTTTCATGTACCTGCACGTGCCCCCATATACATGTGTATATGGGCATGCAAAAATCTACTCCTGCATTTTATAACTTGCATATATAAGATATATGCAGATTATAAAATACACATAAATGTACTCTGCAAAATAGAAAAGAAAAGTGCAAATATATATTGCACTTATCCAGATAAGCTACAATTTATTCTGCTAAATAGCGGCACTTATCGGATAAGTAGCTCTATTTGAGACGTGCCCATTTCTCTTACTATAATTAAGATAAATGGATATCTCAAATAGAGCTACTTATCCAGTTAAGTCAGCCAGATGGATAAGTATCAAATAAAGCTACTTATCTGGATAAGTAGCACCATTTGAGACTTGTCTGTCTTACTTAGCCGGATAAGAATCATTTGTCCAGATAAGTGCCGCTTCTTAGCTGGATAAATTGAAACTTATCCGGACAAGTGCCACTTTCAAGATTTATCCAGATAAGTAACAACAAAGCCCCTACTTAGCCGGATAAACCTAAATTTATCCAGATAAGCAATGCACAACTGCTATACTTGCATATATTTACAACTAACTTAAAAAAATATATACGTGGAGATTTTACCTACACAATTTACACACATTTACCCTCCACGCAAGTCGACTTTTTTCGTGTGTAAGTCGGGAGATTTTCTAACATGCACGTGGCAATTACATTACCATTTCTAACAATTAGTCTACCAATTCCCAGTCCATCCATAGATCATCTTGACCTTCCTGGCTCTTCAGCCTGAACTCCCCCCATTTCACCCAGATCCCACACTTAAGACAGTATTTCACTTTTAAGACGTTTGCAATCACTTTCTCCAGATATTTTATTTAATTTATTTTCATTTATTTAGCCATTTTATATACCGTCGTTTCAAGATCCACATCAATAAGCTAACATCAGAGCCCCTGGCTGGCAGCAACTCCATGGTTACGGCAATGGCTGCAAAATCTGGCCCTTGCCAGAGATTTTATTGCTCCTGACAGAATCATGGGAAACCGAAAGGCCAACAGCATGAGTGAGGAGCCAGGGTGGAAAAAGGTGCACAGGGACCCTCTCTTCCACCCCCCCCCCCCCCCCATCCCTTCTTCTCTTTCCTCGATTCCTCCCCCATGTCATTCCCCTTTCTCCCCTTACAAGAGTGGCAACACTACAGGCTGTCACCCTCTCCTTGCTGCCTGGAACCTAACTTGCACTTTGAATCATGCAGTATTATAGTGCTCCATTTAGTTCAAAGTATTACTACTACTACTACTACTACACATTTCTACAGCGCTACACGACATACGCAGTGCTGTACATTCAAGCATACAAAAAGGCAGGCCCTGCTCTATAGAGCTTACATTCTATTAAGACAAACATAAAGTACAAGAGACTTGGGGTATTTCATAAAGGAAGACAATGTTAAAAAAAAAAAAAAGAAAAGAAAGGCAGTTTACATGTACATGCATAAAATAACCAAACAACTTAAAAAGATAAACACATTTTTCTAAAACCATAACACACAAACATTGCAAATAAAGCAGTCTTGAAAGCTTAAAACTAGCTGCAGAGATTCTGCCTCTTTGAAGGCATGTAGAAATTTGCAGAAGGATTTAAAGGGTTTTTTTGCTGCAGAACTGAGCCCTGAGCTGCCAAAAGAAACTGGGATCTGTACATGAAATCAAGCCAGATATATCTCATTCGTCTTTTCCTTACCTCTTCATTCTCAGTGTGCAATCCTCCTCTTATGCCCTTTGACCTACTTAATTGCTTCCATGACTTTTTCTTATCTCTGGAGTAATCTCCTTTAAGCATTTGTTCTTCAACCTCCCTAGCTACCTCTGGTCTCCCACTATTGCATCTTCCCTAGTATCCCTTCCCTTCTTTACTCATCTCCTTCCTCTCCACTTCTGTGTGCTCTGTTCCTTGTATATTCTGCTCATTTGTTACCTCTGTAAGACACTTTGGCCAGAAGCTGCCAGAAAAGGACCTGCTAATTATCATAAGCATATTCTTTTCGGGCTTTATTTACTTTTTTTCCTTTTAGAGTCAGAACAGAAGAAAAGCTCTATAGTGTACCAGACCCTCTGCTCTACATGTACACATGTGCATGCTCATTTCTTATAGGAGGATTTTCATCTTTAGAAGGACATTTTCAGAGGCCATCTGCTCCTGTGTTAAGCCCGTCGGTCTTAGACGGCTGCGACCTCTCATGCTCACCTCTTTTTTCCCTGCATCTTCAATCATTGGAAGAGTGGCGGCCTCCGCCAGCCAATGCCGACCTCCTCGGCGTCCCCGGAATGGCGTGGGTGCTGCCGACCACCATTTTTGATCTGGAATCACCTAAGGCGCACACGCGCGCACAAGGGCCTCCTTTGTACACGTCGTGGCGGGAACCTCGGGGGTGTTCCCTCCGGATGACGTCAACACGATGCTGTACTTAAACCGACCGGCCCTCTGCTACTACGAGTTAGCAAGGAGTTTTCCTCGTTGCTGAATTTGCTGTACTCTTGGACTCCAGTTCCGGATTTCCCCTTTGGTATCGGACGTTCTGGGTACCCGCTCCTCGGGGGCCCTTCCGCGTTCCTGGCTATCCGTTCCTCGGAGGGCCTTCCTGCCTTGGGACACTATCAGGAACTTCCATTTGTGAGTACCTTTCTACAGACTTCAACGACTCTAGCTTTGCTGACGCTTGTGGCGTACCCCGTGCCTCGGGCCACTACCGCTTCCTCTTCAGTGAACTTGCTTCAGTACACTTTGAGTTACTGGGTATTACCTCCACTCCTACTACTACAAGATCTACTTCGGGTTCCTGCACCTCAGTTGTTTCATCTCCTGTACAGACTCCTCGGTGTACCCCGCTCCGCGGGCCACTACCGGATCTGCACTCCTGAGGTATCTCTACCCGCCTGGCTTACCTCACTCTGCAGGCCACTTCCGGATCATCACATCAGTGGTATTACCTGGTATACCCCACTGCTCAGAACTGTACTTATTTCACCCCCCACTCTGCGGGCTTGTTTTCTCATTCCTGCATAATAAAGTTTCTACATTCAGCTGTGTCCTACGTCGCTGAGACTCCGCCTACCGACGGTGAGGCCCACAGGGCTCCTCCCTGTGGGCGGAGGCACTTCTCACCTCGGGCCAGGGTTCACATCTATACGAAATCATAACATCCTTGAAAGAGCGCTCTATGTAAACTGGCTATTTGAAAGTTGCCCGCCTAGAATGCCAGTAAAAATGGTTGCCTACTTTAACTTGTATTTTCATGGAGGTATACCTGTGGGGGGGGGGGGGGGGGGGGGGAAGCCGCGGGAGGCAACACACGCGGTCTTGCATTTTCAAAACGTTCCTGCAGAAAAAACAGGTTTTAGATCTCTGCAGGTGCTTTTTCCTTCAGCAATCTGAACTAGCGCAAAGTCTGCAGATTTTGGATTTGCTCAAACAGTTTTGAAAATTGCCTCCTTAATGTCAGCGACAAATATGTTGTACAGTTTGCATCATTTATGTCCAAGTGATGATACTATATAGCACGCTTGGCCAATTCCCTGGATATTCTCTGTGTTACGGACAGACCTATCAGGTCAGACTTATGCCAATACATCTGTTCACTTATGTTCAAAATAACATCACATATTAGGCTGGTGCCATGTAGTCTCATTGGTATCACCGGAGAAACCTCATATAAAATGGCGGGCTTTTCGTTTGATAGCCCTGAAAGCCACTTTTTGTAGTTGTACGGTCACTGATTCATCATATGCCGTTTACTCCATATAATCATTGGTTTCTTAGATAAGGTTTTTTTGGTTTTGCGTTTTGCAATTTTTGTAAACTTTTTAAGGGCAGTAAATTATTTTTAACTTATCGTAGCAGTGAAGGCATTGGGGATATCAAGCTTGGCGTTGGCCCGACACGGCTCGTGTTTCTGACAGCTTCTTCAGGGGCTGCAAAATGCCAATCGGTTCCCAAATATGCCCGGAAACAAATTCTGCTACCCGGCTGCAGCTTTGTCTTGACAGAAGAAAAAAAAATACATCTGTTCAAGCATACATGGAAATTACACCACCTGTTTGGAGAAATGGTATCATCAGTCAGTATCTGGGTTCCTCGGAAATGCTGATGTGAATGTGGCTCATGGGGGGAACTGATGCAGCCATTTCTGCTGCAGTATTACATGCCATGGTGACAAAATGTCAAATTGCTATTTGTTCCTAGTTTTATCTTTCCCTGCAAGATCTCTCCGCTTATCCTTTGCTCCCTATCTATAAGTTTCTCTGCACAATCAACGTGCGTGTATCCATATCTTATTCAGAATCGCTTGAAGAACATAAAGGTGTGCTTTTGGGTGACTTTAGGGGGGGGGGGATTATTGCCTCCTGAAAACTCCCAGCTCTAAAATGGAGTTAAAATAAATGGAGACTAGAAGGTGCAGCGGATAACCTTAAGGATGATCCCTGGTTTCAAAGCACAAACTTAGCTGAAAACGACAGTCACCTGCTGAAAACATGCGAAAGGGATTCACCCGAAACATCGATCCAAGCACAGTCCTTCTTATAGACAATGAGGAAAACAAATCATATACAGTAGGTATAAATATATGTGAGTAAGCTGCCACATTTACATGTGAAAATTGCTTATAAAATAGCAGCTTATTCATGATGATCCTGCCCCAGAACACCCCATCCCTTTTTTTTATATATGCAAATTTACTCGTGTACCCATACATATGTATTTTGAGTTTATAAAATAGCATATAACTGATTTTTACACATGCAATTTTTGAAAATTCACCCTTTTGATTTTTAAATTGATATCTAAGTGGGGGGGGGGGTAAGGGAGGAAGGGGAGGGGGTGGGAGAAGTGTTGAAGGGGATACGGGGGGGGGGGGGGGGGGGGCGGGGAGGGTTTATATCACAGGTGGCAAACTCCGGTCCTCGAAGGCCACAAATAGGCCAGGTTTTCAGGATATCCACAATGAATTATACTTGAGATAGTTTTGCATCCATTGGAGGCAGAGCATGCGGATCTATCTCATGCATATTCCTTGTGGTTATCCTGAAAACCTGGCCTGCTTGTGGCTCTCAAGGACTGGAGTTTGCCACCCCTGGAATATATGATGGTGAGCATAAACAAAGCAAGAAAGAAGGGATTTCGAGATAGGGGATCAGTTGGGATTGTAGGCTTCAAGTAAATAGGAAGGATCAAAAGCGTGTGTGGTGGATGATCCAGGCTGGGAGGCCATCAGTTATGATGGAGAGATGATATGTCTCAGGCATCAAGGTAGAGGTTGGCTGAAGGATGGACAGTATACTGTGTATTTTATGGAAGGTTGGAGGTTTAGGGTCTCGAATTAAGAGAAAGAAAATATGAACTGCTTTACAAAGACACAAAGTGTTTATTGCTAAGATTCAGGAAATTCATATGTCAGAAGGGGAATGTAAGAAACTGACAAGAAGCTGGGTGGGTCAGTGCTTTTATGCTCCTGCTGTAGGAAAAAAGGCTGGGGTGGCAATTTTGGTAAACAAAAAAGCTCAACTTTCAAATGATTCAACAAATTTGCAATCCATCAGAAAGGTTTGTGATTCTGAAATTATTTGTAATGTATATAGACCAAACGAGTACAGACATGTTTGTTTGTTGGGTTTTTTTTATAGAATTGGGGAATAAGTTAATTCTAATTATTAGAGAAACCTTTGTTTCTATTAGGCAATTTAAATTGTGCACATGATACCAGTTTGGACAGATCAGTTCCCAGTCATCAAAAGGCTGAAGGAAAGCTAAAGGAAATGAAATATCTCTGCAAAGAATTAAGCTTACTAGACATGGTGTATGCTCAACCCTAGTGAGAGGGACTATACATATGTGTCTAGTGCACAAGCGACTCTGTCACAGATAGATTATATTTTAATTTCTTTTTTCTTAAAATACAACAAGCAAAAATTGGGTCCATTGAAATATCTAAAATTGCGATGATTTGGATAAAGTTTCATATTATAGCAGATATAAAGCAGTCTAGAATCTGGAAATTTCTTAGTCACTTGGTAGAATATAAAGAATTTAAAAGTTTCTTAAAAAACAAGTGGATTGAGTTTGAAAGGTATAACTCCAACCATAGAGGTAATCCAAGACTATACTGGAAACAAATAAGGCAGTTATGAGATGCTAAACTAAACTTGGCACAGACCACCACAGGAATTATTTGGGAAGTATATAGAGCTCTCTTAAATGGTTTAAATTCTCAATTACATCAAAGAGCACAGAGAGCAATGCACTTAGAGGAGCATAAACTATTTTGCTTAGGAAACAAAGCTGGAAAACTCCAATCAAATTGGTAAAATTGAGCAGAGGAAAGACTCACATTGAAAAGTTAACAGATGAAGGGGGCAAGTTTTTTACTAAAAGCAAGGATATCAGTGCGGCATTTTGTAAATTTTATGAAAAGTTGTATATGGAGGAAGAATTTTTCAAAAAATCTAGAAATTCCAAAGATTTCTGCCACGCAGTTAGCTCACATTACTAAACCTATTGTGCATCAGGAAATTTCTGATGCAATTAAAGCCAGTAAGAGTCATAAAGCTCCTGGGCCAGATGGACTGAATGCTGATTTCTATAAATTATTGGTTGGCCAGGTTTCTGGAGTATTACTTAATTTTTTTTTTAGATGCTCAAGAAAGAAATGAATTCCCTGAGGGGTTTACAAGGGCTTACATTACAGTTTTGGAAAAACCGTGGAAGGATAAAATGAACCCTGATTTATATAGGACCATATCTTTTTTGAATTATGAAACCAAACGTTTTGCTAAAATTCTGGCTAGTAATTGAAAGAAATGCCAGACTTAACCTATCTCATCAAATCAAGCGTAAATATGACCAAACTGATAATAAATATGGAAGAAAGCATAAAGAGAAGATGTCCAAAAATGGTGGTTGGGTTTCATTCAGAAAAAAGCCTTTGATAGAGTATAAAATGAATATCTGTTTTCGGTCCTGGGGAGGTATGGTTTTCAAGGGGACATAATACATAATATTTCGTTGCTATATCAGAGACCGAGATCTGCTGTAATAGCTAATGGTCTGATTTTGGAAGATTTCCCATTACGTCACGGGACCAGGTAAAGGTTGCCCATTGTTGCCACTGTTTTACATCCTTTCGATACATCAGTTATTAAGAAAGATAGAAGCAGACTCCTCTGTGATAGGTTTTCGATTAGGGAATCAAGAATTTAAAGTGGTAGCTTTTGCCGACAACATCCTGGTATTTTTGTCATCCCCACTGGCATCGGTGGAGGGTGTCCTGAGGCATCAGATGTTATTTAGTGCCTTCTCAGGGCTGGTGATCAATGTTGACAAATCGGAAGCAATGGAAATTTATGAGAATTTGAAAGAGGAGTGGAAGGGTCAATGTCCCTTGAAATGGGTAGAACAGGAAATGAGATGCTTGGGGATTATGCTTTCAAGGGATATAAGGAAATTGTATGAGGCATATATTATTCCGTTACTTAAGAGCCTGGAACAAAAACTGAAAAAATTGGTTTTCCTTACCCTTGTCTCTGACTGGGAGAATCCACCTGATAAAAATGATTCAATTGCGAAAGTGGCTTTATGTTATGCAACAAGTTCTGATATAAAGAAATCAGATTTAGACCTTATTAATCATTATAAAAGGAAATTCCTGTGAAGTGACAATAAAGCAAGGGTTCCGCTAAGTACCTTACTGCAGGACAAAAATCAAGGGGGATTGAATTGCCCATATTGGAGGGAATACAATCTTGCTTGGGTTCTGAGCATATAAAAGACAGGTTATTAGGTTCTAGCTTTTTTTTTTTCCCCCCCTCTGGATTTCATACAGGAATGGCTGCTCCCAAATTGACCTGAGAATATTATTCAAGTACAATCTTCAGAAGTACCTTAAACTTTATGACAGAATCTACTAATATAATTGGGGAGAAAAGCATGGACCATTTTATGTGAAACAAAATTGTGCAAATTGGAGAGTGTACACCATTATTGACTTTATGAGAAGCCTACTTTGCCGCAAAATAAAACCTAATGCAGACATAGCTGCCGTATAGTGAGCCCTGACATGCTGCACTAGGCCTGGGTCCTCCTGGGCACAGAAAAGGGCACAAATCACTAACCAAGAGAAAGAGCTCTTTGATCAAAACTGCACAGTCCTCTTTGGTGTTGCAAGTCAGTCGAATAGACAATTTGAGGCTAGAGAGCCCTCCAGAAAAATTGCGATTCACTAGCATCTGAAGTGCAAGAACAGACTGCCTATACATAGCTATGCCTGAAGTTTGGTCAATAGGAACAATGGGCATAGAACTCATGTACTGTCTTTGAAAAAGTGGAAAAAGGCATCAGGATCTGTGTTAGACCCAACTTGCCAAATGACTACAAGAAAAGACCTGACCACCCGGGTCAGATGGAATGGAAACAAGCGTGCTGAAGCATGAAAGGGCTACCCTTCTAAATGGAGCGCCCCTTCAAGGCCCCGAGCATGGCGGTGAGCTGTACATGAAGCTCACCAAAGCCAATATACAAATAGCCAAAGGCATTACCACCACAACTCATGTTTCAACTGCACAGGTCAGGCCACAAGAGGAAGGGGAGATGAGGGAGGAAGGATCAAGCTGGGAGCATGAGTAGCAGCAGCTACAGTGTTTTAGAGAGGCGCCGAGCTGTAAGTTAGTTAGAAGCTCCTTAGTGTGGGGGAAGAGAGAGGACTTGGAAACAGGGGAGAATAGGGGCTCAGATTGAACAGGGATTTTGGGGAGGGGGAAAACAGTGGGTGCTCAGCAACTGGGTGGGTATGACTGGGAGAGTTAGATAGGGATAAGAGAACAGGGCCAAAGAGTGGGGAGGGATTGAAAGGTGAATGACCTGGAGAACTAGACAGAGCACGAGAGGCAGTGGAAAGGTAGAAAACATTTTATTTGAAGTTTTTAGAGAGTGGGAATATGTATTTGTGCTCAGTATTGGCAGAAATGCATTTTTGTTTTCTCTTTCTCCAGTATTGCACTGCTCAGGGTCTGGCTTCTTAGGGTTTCCATTATAGTTTTTATCTACATGTTTCTGTTTCTAATTTTTGGTCCCTTATTTTCTGTTAGGTGAAGGTTGATCTATGCTCTTTGTGTGTAAGGGATTCTGTTAATGGGTAGCATCTGTATATAGCAGTCTGGCTGGTGTATTAGTGTTCTAGGGCCCAGTGTATTATTTGCAGTGCTGTCCTTTAATAGGTAAGGTTATTGCTGTTTCAGTCCTGGGAGTTAGGGCTGTCACAGTAGTACAGGGTTGCTACATAAGTGCTGAGTGTCATTTTTGCAGGGTTCTGTATTACTTCACAAAGCATTTGGTAATGGAGTGTGCTGCTATTACTGAGGTGGCACCAGAATTTGAATACATTAATTTTGTAAAGAGAGTTGTAAGGGGAAACTGCCCCAGGGCCTTTGCTGAGGGGAATTTCTATGGACGTGGTGTGCGTATTATGAACCTGGAGGTGCAGGATTTAGGGCAAGTCACTTTACCCTCCATTGCCTCAGGTACAAACAGATTGTGAGCCCGCTGGGGACAGAGAAATAACTACAGTACCTGAATGTAATCCGCTTTGAAGTGCTGAAAGTGGAATATAAATAAAAATTATTGACATTCTATTCCTTCATGTACAGACTCCAGATTACTGTCATGTCCATGTACAAGAACTGGTTGATGTTGCGTCCGCAGTCGCAGACGGCTGTGACCGCTCTGCCTTACCTCTTTTCTACCCTTTTCCTCTTCCTTGGGCAAGATGGCTGCCTCCGGTGTCAATTGCTGAAACCCTCGGCGTCTCAAACTCAGCATGAGCGTCCCAGTCCGCCATGCTCCTTCCTATGGCCTCTTAAGGCGCGCGCACACACGTTGCCTACGCTCTAGTACACGTCATGGCAGGAACCTCGGGGGCGTCCCCACCGCATGATGTCAGTACCTCCAGGTATTTTAGCCTCCACTACGCTACCTTCGTTGAGTTAGCAAGGACTTCAGTTTAGCTACTCTGACCCCTCTAAGCTGCCCGCTTAGACGCCTCGCTACCCTCTGGGGATTCTTGCTCCTAATGAAGCTCTAGACAACCGCTCCTCGGGGGTCTCTCTCTATTTATTTCAGGATCTTCCATGCTATCAGGTACTCACTCCTCGAGGGCCTATCAGTCCAGTGTATACTGCACCACGGACCTTTGGTCCCACCATCTCCATTGCCAGGAAGAAGTCTGCACTACGTTCCTGTGAGTACCTCTATGATCCGGTTCTCCAACTCCACCCACCAGGCTCGGCTTTCTCGCCCTGCAGGTTCCTATCTACCTTGAACATCTGGGTGAGACTTCTACATCTGAGACTGTCTGAACGTATTGGCACTTTGCCGGACTTCAATGCCTTTCCTTCCTGCCTCATACCACCTATCTACAGCAGTACAATAAAGCTTTCCACCTACAAGTGTCTGCTATCTGAGTTTAGCCTATTGCTGTAGTTCCCCACGGGGCCCCTCCCCATGGGAGGAGTCATCTCCACTGCGACTAAGGGTCCTCACGATGCCACAAACACAACAGATTGCTAACTCCATGGACTCGGCTCAGCTCGCGGCCTTGCAGGCCATACCTGGCCTAGCCCAGCGGATCATGGAACAACAAAAATCTTTGGAGAGCCTAGCTACTGCCTTCAATCAGTTTCATGCTCAACTGAATTCTTCAGCAACTCCTGTGAAAGAATTGCTGTCTCCAGTGGTGACCCTCAAGACCACTGTAGCCTTATCTATACCTACCTGCTTTACGGGTGAAGCCAAGATGTGTAGAGGGTTTGTTAATCAATGCAGCATGCATTTTGCATTACAGCCTACCCTCTTTTCCACTGAAGCTTCCAAGACCACCTACATCCTATCATTTCTAAAGGGGCAGGCCTTGGCTTGGGCTTTACTGTTATGGAACATGAAGATCCTATCCTGAATGACCTATCAGGATTTCTAAAACTTTTCAAGTCTGTCTTTGATGACCCGGCTCGCCAGACTGTCGCTGGATCTGCTTTGCTCAATCTCCAGCAAGGTAATAAGCCACTCATAGACTTTGCAATTGAATTCAAGACTTTAGCATCTGAATTACATTGGGACATTGGATGTCTACGTGCCATATTCATGGAGGGCCTCAACTCTCACTTGAAGGACGAATTAGTGGCTCATGATTTGCCTGATACCCTTGAGTCCCTGATGGAACTGGCTGGGAGAATTTACCACCATATCCGAGACTGAATTCAGGAGGCTAAGAGTCCACGAAAGTCCACGATGGGGGCTAACCATCCTAAACCTGTGCCTATTGCTTCCAGCCTACTGTCTGCTTCCTTAGAAGAGGAAGAGCCTCTGCAGCTAGGCTGAAGCCATTTAACTTCCAAGGAGAGACGTTTTCGCAAACGCATGGGGTTATGCATGTATTGTGGCCAATCGGGCCACGCTGTCCAAACCTGTCCCATCTGTTTGGGAAACTGACGGGCCTAGGATCTGCAGGAGGACTTCTCCTCACCTCTCCTACTCCTCCATTATCCTTACCAGTATCTCTGCTCTGCGGAGGCCTTGAATTTCAGACTCTCACTCTCATTGACACCGGTGCCGGAGGTAATTTTATTTTGAAGCACTTAGTTGAATGGATTCCTACCACACCAATAGTTAAGCCTTTGCTATTGTCCTCTATCCATGGAGAACCACTTCCTGAAGAAGTTTCATTGACTATTCAGGCCATTGGCCTGCGCACCAGAGCTTTACACTCTGAATCCATCTCATTTCTCGTATTGGAAAAGGCCATGCATCCAGTGGTACTTGGACTGCCTTGGCTTCAACATCATATGCCTCAATTTAATTGGGCCATGTTGGAACTGTCCCGGTGGGGACCAGAATGTCATGGCTGGTGCCTCGCGGAGGTTTCACCGCTCATTTGCATGCCCAATACACCATCGTTACCTGGCTTACCTCCACAATACGCCTCCTTCGAGGATGTTTTCTCAAAACAAGCAGCAGATGTACTTCTACCGCACAGAGTATTTGACTGCGCCATAAATCTGAAGCCTAATTCAGAACCTCCCAAAGAAGAGTTTACTCTCTTTCAGTAGCTGATACTCAAGCCATGTCCACCTACATACAAGAGAACCTGCAGAAGGGGTTCATCAAACCCTCCAAATCTCCTGCTGGTGCAGGCTTCTTTTTCATAGGGAAGAAAGATGGCACCTTACGTCCCTGCATCGATTACAGGGGTCTGAATGAGATTACCATCAAGGACAGGTACCCCCTGCCCTTAATTTCTGAACTGTTCGACAGGCTCCAAGGAGCCAAAATATTCTCCAATTTAGACCTTAAAAGGGTTTACAACTTGGTACGTATTCGTGAAGGAGACGAATGGAAGACTGCTTTCAACACCCGCGATGGACACTTTGAATATTTCATCATGCTTTTCGGTTTGAGTAACGCATCTGCAGTCTTTCAAAATATGATGAACGAAATCTTACGGGACTTACTTTATCAATGCGTAGTAGTATATCTCAATGATATATTGCTCTTCTCTCAAGCTATGCAAACTCATCAGGAGGATGTCAAGAAAGTTTTAAGATGCCTGCATGAGTACCACCTATACACAAAGCTTGAAAAGTGTGGAAGGAGTCTGTACCCTTCCTAGGATACATTGCTTCTAAGAACGGGTTTCAGATGGATACCAAGAAATTAGAAAGTATCTGTGACTGGCCCCAACTTACAGGCCTGAAGGTACTGCGATACTCCTTGGGCTTCACAAATTACTATCGATCCTTTATTAAAAACTACTCGTCATTGACAGTCCCTCCAACTGCTATGACCAAGAAGGGAGCCAATCCCGCCAGTTGGTCTCCAGAAGCCATATCAGCCTTTCTGACGCTCAAAGAGGCTTTTCAAAAGAAGCTGTGCCTCTGTCATCCTGACCCACATCATCCATTCATCGTCGAGGTCGATGCATCAGACGTTGGTGTGGAAATGGTGTTAAGCCAGTATAGCGAATCTAATGTGCTCCATCCTTGCTCCTTCTTCTCAAGGCGGTTCTCGCCTGCCGAAAGAAATTCTGGAATCGGAGACAAAGAGTTACTCGCAATCAAGCTGGCCTTTGAAGAGTGGGGTCCTTGGCTGGAAGGCGCATAACACCAAATAGTAGTGTACACCGATCACAAGAATTTGGAGTACCTCAGACATGCTCAACAACTCAATCACCGTCAAGCAAGATGGCCCCTGTTCTTTAACAGATTTGACTTCCTTCTGAAGTATCGTCCAGGAGAGAAGAACACTTGGGCTGATGCCTTGTCACGATCCTTCTCCCCTCAAGATGTGCCAGATGAACCCCATCACATCATTGACCCCGGTAGAGTGGTTCTTGCAGCCACTCATGCAGTACCCGTCGGGAAGACGGTGATGGCCAGAAATCTAAGGAAGAAGCTGTTGAAGTGGGCACACAATTCCCATCTAGCCGGCCATCCAGGACAGAGTCGTACCCTAGCTATGTTACAATGGTACTATTGGTGGCCAACCATTAAAAAGAGCATACGAGCTTATGTGGGTTCCTGTGCTGTCTGTGCCAAGCAAAAACCACCAGCCGGATGTCCTTGGGGTTTGTTCCAGCCTCTACCATCGCCAGGTGAACCCTGGATACATATTGCAACCAATTTCGTGGTAGACCTGCCACCATCCAATGGAAACAACACCATTTGGGTCACAGTTGACCGCTTCTCCAAAATGGCACATTTTATAGCATTACCAGGATTACCCTCTGCTATGGAGTTAGCACAACTCTTTATTAAACAAATCTTCTGCCTTCATGGGATGCCTAAGCATATCCTATCCGACAGAGGAGTATAATTTACTGCAAAGTTTTGGAGAGCTTTATGTCAAAAATTTGACATCGCCTTGGACTTAACCTCCGCCTACCATCCTCAGTCTAACGATCAGACTGAGAGAATGAATAGAACGCTGAAGCAATTTCTGCGATCCTATGTCAATTCAAGGCAGAACAATTGGGGTGAATTACTGTCTTGCGCAGAATTTGCTATTAACTCGCATCCTACTACTTCTACGGGGTCTTCTCCCTTCCAGCTCGTCTACGGACGACAACCACTGCCTCCTCTGCCAATTCCATTATCAGTGGCTTCTCCTGCCACACAGACCACTGCAGCAGAGCTATCTCAACTTTGGAAGCAAACGAAGGAGCTACTCCTCAAAGCAGGACAGAAAGCAAAAAGAACCTACGATGTTCATCATCAAAAGGCACCACAGTTTCAGCCTAGAGACAAAGTCTCATTAAGTACCAAGTATCTTCGCCTTAAACTTCCTTTAGCACATTTTGCTCCTCGCTATGTTGGACCGTTTTTTATCCTTCGGCGATTAGGGAACCTGACGTACAGTTTGAAACTACCTCCATCAATGAAGATACACAATGCATTCCATGTCTCTCTGTTAAAACCCTTCATGCTCTCCGAGTTCTCCAAAAAGACCCCAGAACCAACTAGTCTGGACACTGAGGATGACATCTAATATGCCGTGGATGACATCTTGGATGTCCGTAAGAGAGGCAAGACATGGGAGTATCTCATCTCCTGGGAGAACTATGGACCAGAAGAGAAATCATGGGAACCGCTGGCCAACATCACAGATAAGGACATGGTACGTCAATTCCACCTGGCACACCCGCAAAACCCAGACTACCTGGAAGAGATCTTGGAGGGGGCCCTTTGATAGGGGTACTGGCTTACCTCTTTTCTACCCTTTTCCTCCTCCTTGGGAAAGATAGCTGCCTCCGGTGCAAAGTGCCGAAACCCTCGGCATCTCCAACTCAGCATGGGCGTCCCAGTCCGCCATGCTCCTTCCCGTGGCCTCTTAGGGCGCACGCGCGCACGTTGCCTACACTCTAGTACACAACATGACAGGAACCTCGGAGGCGTCCCCACCGCATGACGTCAATACCTCCAGGTATTTAAGCCTCCACTACGCTATCTTCATTGAGTTAGCAAGGACTTCAGTTTAGCTACTCTGACCCCTCTAAGCTGCCCGCTTAGACGCCTCGCTACCCTCCACGGATTCTCACTCCTAACGAAGCTCTAGGCACCCACTCCTCGGGGGCCTCTCGCTTCCACCAACCCTTCGGGGTCTCTACTAACTAGACAACCGCTCCTCGGGGGTCTCTCTCTATTTATTTCAGGATCTTCTGTGCTATCAGGTATTCGCTCCTCGAGGGCCTATCAGTCCAGTGTATACTGCACCACGGACCTTTGGTCCCACCATCTCCATTGCCAGGAAGACGACCGCACTATGTTCCTGTGAGTACCTCTATGATCCAGTTCTCCAACTTCACCCACCAGGCTTGGCTTTCCCGCACTGCGGGTTCCTATCTACCTTGAACATCTGGGTGAGACTTCTATATCTGAGACTGTCTGAATGTATTGGCACCTTGCCGGACTTCAGTGCCTTTCCTTCCTGCCTCATACCATCTATCTACAGCAGTACAATAAAGCTTTCCACCTACAATTGTCTGCTCTCTGAGTTTAGCCTATTGCTGTGGTTCCCCACGGGGCCCCTCCCCATGGGAGGAGTCATCTCCACTGTGACTAAGGGTCCACACGATGCCACAAACACAACAGTTGAATGTTGCTATCAAACCATTTTACTGAGTGGTCCTTGGGACTTTTTCTTATTTTGTCTCTAATAGTCAATTTAAAAACAGGAAGCTATGCTGTGGGGGTGGGAATTATGTGTGGAAACGTCACTTTAGCTTGCCACTCCAACCTCAAATACTTCTGTCTAGAGATGCTGTTACATTGGAGAGCAAAAAGGTTGCAGACTGCCCAATTTTGCATTGCTGGCTCAAGGAAAATGGGTGAGGAGACAGCATTTACGCTCTCCTCATCCTCCCTCCCCCCGCCAGTTTTTAAGCCCCCTTCTCACCGACCCCAAGCCCCTGGTGCTTAAGGGACCCATCTAATTTTCCTAATGCAGAAGCTGTCCCTGGGTCTGCGGTTATTCTGCATCCTGACAAAGAAATGTATAGACTGCCACTGATTGTTTATCCTTTACAAGGGAATGTGTGCAGCCCACAGTTCACCACACCAGACTGACCAATTAATTAAAGAACCCTAAGATTTATGAGGACATTTCCCCTGATAACCGCGATTGCGCACTTTGTGTCTGATCTATCCTCCATAAATTTGTTTAATTTTTTATCAGCTCTTGTCATACTCTTTGTCTGATCAATGTTATGAGACAATGACTTCAACAGATTAACTGGGCACTGCATGATAAAGTACTTCCTATTTGCTAGGCCTGTGAAAGAACGTCCCATGCTTCCCCTGTTGTGTACTTGCCTTGCAGTTTGTCATGTTGGTCGGGTTCAGCTTCATGCAAAAGGTGAAATCAGAGATGATGGGCCAGAAGTCACTGCAAAGCGTGTGCTGAAGATGTGAAACCCTGCGCTTTAGCAGGATGCTGGGGCCACCTGTGGAGAAAAGGGGGGGGGGGGGGGGAAAGAGTAGTTCCATTATGCAAAACTGATGAAAACAACATGCACACACAAGTCTACTAACATCTTTCCCTATGTCCTCATCTGTAGCGTGGTTCCTGATAATATTGGCCTACTGCAACAGGAAGCAGCTGGGAGAAAAGGAGGTGCCTGCGGGGATGCTGCAGGACTTGATTGAAGAGCAATGAGTTGTGGGTTGTGGGTGCTTCAGTACTGGTACAAGACTGAGGTGCACTGGCAGAGCTGCATGAGTGTAGGGGGTCTTATTACTGGAATAGGAAAAGATACTGCAAAGGTAGGATCAAGGGTGCACTGGTAGTGCTGTGTGTGTTGGTGGGGGGGGGGGGGGGGAAGCAGGCAGATGCATGACATAACTTGCAGTGATGTCCATTCAGAGATCCAGCAGTTGGTGGGCGTCATTAGCTGCTCCAATTTTATATTCTTGGAGATGCAAATGGGTGAAATCAAAGGGCTGATGAATAAAGGTTCGCGCAGCAGAATGAGACCAAGGTTGTGTGTCTCCTGGTCCTCTGTGTATTCTTGATGGGACACCACCAGCTCTACGTGAAAGGAACGAAAGTCTAGCTGGAAGTTCAGCATGCCGGCCTGGACCAGAACAGAGGACTCCTCGTTTTTTCTGCATGAAAAGTAGAGGAGAGATGAGGTGAACGCTAGTTATCTTGTTAAATATGACCTTCTGCATTTTCCAGCTGACATACAGAAGCACAGAGCCAACCTCCTGCTTCTAAACTCAAACTTAATCCCCTAATGTATTCCTTAAGAACTCTATTGCCCTCAGACCCCTCTCCCCATGCAGAGTGACACAGAATTCTCCCCCTCCCCCATCTCTGAGACTAAGGCTGTCAGCACCTCCATTGCTCTGTTAGTTAAACTAGAGAACTTTGGTTGCAAGTAATGATTGATGGTGGGTTAGATCCAGTCATGGAGCAGGAAGGAGCTACCTGAAAAGACTAGAGAGGGGAAGGAATACCTTAAATGAGCATGGAATCTGCACTTACATGATGTTGGTGCAGGACGCAGTAGTGAGGATCCACCATCGGTTGAGGATGGAGCCCGAGCAGAAGTGATAAATGGACAACTTCAGGGAGACCATCCAGGGAAACTCTCCCTTTTCAGCTTCCTCGTTGTTTGCTGGGGTGAGCTTGGGCTTGAAGGCTGTGCGCTGGCCACATGCTGGAAAGAAAAGACAGAAGATGACAAAATTAGGATTTCGGTGGGTCTCATGATACAGCTCAAGGAAGCAGAGGTGCTCCGAGCAAGCTCCAAAGAGTGGGACTCAGGAAACCAAAGTTGCTTACCTGAAACTGGTGTTCTTCACAGACAGCAGGACAAATGCATAAGTTGGTGATGCCGCCAAGACAGAAAAGCTCTCTCAGAGCTCAGAAAGCCCAAGAAGATATTCTGAGCATGTGCGGGAATTCCCATGCAGCCATCACCTTAGCATTTATAGCAAGCTAACTTTCATCTGTGAGGAGAGGATGGCGGCATTGTTGGTCGATTTGCCCTGCTGTCTACAGAGAACACGATACAGATAAGCAACTCAGCCACACTAGTGAGAATTCCCAAGGTGAGTTTGCATGAAAATTATATAGTAGTGAATAACATGCAACCTATGTTTGAAGAGATTGGGGAGAGAGTTGAAGGAGTTCATTAAACAAGCTTTTGAGAACTTCTTGGCCAAAACTGCAGCCTTGTTGTGAGGCATTTTCTAGGCAGTAATGATTAGTGAAAATATAGACAGATGACTAGGTGACAGCCTTGGAAATATCTTTAATGGAAAGAAAGCGAAGATGGGCTAAAGAAGCTGCCGTACCAGTGACATGATGAGCTTTCATATTATTTTGAAATTGTTGTCCTGACTGAGTGTAAAAATAAGAGATGCAATCAGAAATCCGCACGGAAAGACTTCTTTTTTGTAACTCAAAAATCCTGTTTGACCGGGTTAAAGGAGATGAATACTTGTGAGGACTTTCTTTAAATCTTTGTTCTCTCCAAACACAGCAATAAAGCTCTTTTGCAGTCCAATCTATAAGGATCCTATTCCTCCTTATGGACATGTGGTTTCGGAAAAAATGTTGGTAATACAATGGACTAATTTAAGTGCAATTGAGAAACCACTTTTGGTAGAAATTTAGGATGAGTTTTCAAAACTACTCTGTTAAAAAATTTTAGTGTTCTGAGAATATGAGACTACTTGCAACTCACTCATCATGCAAAAGTTACAACTATCAAAACAAAGACAGGAATTTTAGCTCTGCTGTTGTAGAACCTTGAATGGTGATTTCATGAGCTAAGCCAGAACTATATTTAGATTCCAAGGAGTAGAAGGATCAGATGAGTTAGGCCTTTCATGAATCTGGCAATGGTTAGGTTGCTGGAAGATAGAAATTCCTTCCAGATTTTCATGGTATGCTCCTATAGTATTAAGATGAACCCTGACTGAGTTAGTTTTCAATCCTGTGTTAGAATAGCTTAAGAGTTCTTGAAGTAAGAGAGGAGCAGGACACTAAAAAAGGGTCCTAATTCACCAATGGATACCAGATAGCAAAACTTTTCCATTTAAAGTTATAAAATCTTCTGGTAAAGCATGTACTTGATGCTAGATTAACCTTACTCACTTCAGTAGGAAACTACACGGAAAAGACTAGGTGACTTTCAACATCAATGCAATCAGAATTAAAGATTTAAGGTTTGGATGAAAGAGATTCCCATTGCACTGCATGGTAAGGGATGGGAATATTCTCAATTGTATTGGCTGCTGAACAGCCAACTAAATTTGGCAAGGCCAGTAAGAAACTATCAGGATCATTAGATCTTTTTCTCTTCTTAATTTGTGCATTCAATGCTTTCAAATACATGTGTATGCTGCAGGGTATATTGGGATACCCATGGGTTATAAAACACAATTGTAAATCTATGCCGGATATGTGCCTGCATATATGCCTACATGAGCAATTGTTTTGCTGAAACTCTTATTGCCACCGAGCCTGTTTCAATTTGAGTTCTGCAAAAGGATTATGGAATCTTGCTGCAGCATGGCCCAGTATTTTCATGAAGAAATGGGTAGAAAGTGGTTTCAAGATCTGGTTAGGATTATTTTGCAACAAACAGGAAAAAATGAGGATATTGCATAAAATGGAAAAAAAATACCATTACCTTACAATAAAAAGCATAGATCCACCATACTATATGAATATACTTAGTTTCAGGTTGTTTTTTGTTTGTTTGTTTGTTTGTTTGTTTTTAAAGAGGAAAGGACCTCAGTGCAGAAATTTAAACTCACTGGATGATGATGTTCCAGAGGATGCTGCAATATCAATCATAGATCAAAAACCTCTTCCCCATTCTTACCTCTTATTTTATATTTTTATAGCTTATTGATTTATTTCATTTAATACTTTTATCTAAAATCTTGATCTTCCAAATTCTTAATCTTCCAAAAATAGTCCATTCCATTTGATCAATGAAAAATAGAAGCCATACCAAACCCTTGGGTTTGAATCAAGCAAGCAGCTTCTGTGTGCACGCCACACACATCAGTGCACAGCCAGGCACCGTGACAGTGGGCAGTGTTACTAGTCAATCACATTAAATCCATAATGTCAGGGAAAGAGAGATGTAATCGAGTGATTGGGACTGGCAGAGGAGGCACCTCAAAAGACACTAGTGCAACACCACCAGTACAGCTAAAAAGGCAACTGTCGCACTCTAAACTCTTTGTAGGGGATGGCAGTTCCATGCCAAAAAAAAATGAAATCTGACCATGATACATCGCCATCGCCACCACTTGTTTCTGGCCCTGTAGTTTTAGAGGTGAGGGAAGGGGAGGCAGAGTCATGCCAGACAAAATGTAGACACCCAAAAGCAGCAGGGGGACAGAAGTCTCGACTAACACTTAGCGTTGATAAGGTAGCGCAGCCACTGTTTGCTTCTGATTCAGATGAAGAATCTTCTTGTGTGGGATTCTCATCAGAAACGGAAGAAGTAATAGCTGACGAATCTTCGGTAGAATCAGTTAGTCCTGTCTTAGCCTCCACAAATGTGCAGCAGGGGAGAGATGACAGTGATAACGAGGAGGAGGAAGAGCAGTCAGTATAGGCACAGAGGGTGACTGATGCCCCCTCTGGCATTGCTTCTCAGGGTGCACCCACTACCTCAACTCCAGTGCCAGCATCCACCCCCAAGGTGTTAGAGAGGGGAGGATCACGAAAGACATCTCCGATCTGGAAACACTTTAAAGTGACAGAAGACCCGCGTTATGCTCGGTGTAATTACTGTGCCAGGGATATTAGCAGAGGCAAGCAAATGGGACATCTATCTAACTTTGGCATGAACCATCATATGAAGAGGCAACACCCAACAAGATTACTTCCATCTGGGGATGGTGGCAGTTCCAGTCAGGGGACCCCTTCCAACCAGTGTGCAGTGGTAGGAAAGCAGCAGAGTCAGCCCACGCCCTCATCCCCTTCTAGCAGTCAGGCGGCAGGCCAGCAACCCCCTGACATGTGGCGGAAGCGACAATCCACCATGGAGGAAATGGGGTGGAGTGCGGTAACGCTATCCCGGGGTAGGAGACAGGCAGCCTCAAAAGTTGTAACCAGGACCATTGGGGAAATGATTGCCCTTGATGACCAGCCCTTGCAGCTAGTGCAGAATGTGGGTTTCAAGCGTTTTTTGAAGGTCATACTTCCAAATTACAAAATCCCGTGCAGAACTACATTTAGTAGAAAGGTCATCCCCAGCCTGTACAAGCTGTGTCGCAGTCACATGCAAGCACTGCTAGCTAAGGCAGACGGAAGACTGCATTTCACCTGCGATATCTGGACCGCCATGAATGCTGCACACTCTTACCTCTCTCTGACAGCACACTGGTGGGACATGGCTGAGGCAGGGGCAGCCAGCAGTTCTATTACTGAAGAAGTATCAGGGTGGAGGTGGGCTTTAGTGCACACCCACCTGACGGACCAGGCCCATACCGCAGCCAATATTTTAGCATGCATCAGACAGATGCTGGAGGGCTGGCAACTACACCAGGGAGACAGGAAAATGCAGGCAGGGTTCTTTGTCACAGACAATGGTGCAAACATGGTTAAGGCAATAACCGATGGGCGGTTTAAGAACATCCAATGTTTTGCACACACTCTGCACCTGGTAGTGAAGTCAGCTCTGGGCTTGGAGTCCAATGACAAAGAGAATGAATACCTGCATAGGTTAATACAGAAGTGCAGGAACATAGCAGCACACTTCCACAAAAGTGTCAAGGCGGGGCAGGTTCTCCGACAAAAGCAGACTGATTTGGATATGCCTCTCAAGCGTCTCATTCAAGACATTGCCACCCGGTGCAATTCCACCTTTATAATGCTGGAGAGGTTACTGGAGATGCAGACACCCCTTCATGAACTTTCTGGTACAATGGACATAGGGGTGCAGAATCCCCTAGGGCATCATGATTGATTAGTCATGAGTCAGCTGGTAAAAATCCTGCAGCCCTTCAAGGATGTCACGGACGAGCTGAGTTCCAGAAGTGCCACCTTGGCTGAAATCATCCCTATAGTTAATTTCCTGGATGAAAATTTGGAGGCCTTTAAACAGGAAGAGGGAATGACTGCTGAGATGCTGCAGTGTCTGGATGTTTTGCAGCAGCAGGTGAAAGACAGATTAAGGCCTTTAACAGACGACTGCACATACATGCTCGCCTCTGTCTGTGATCCCCGTGTGAAAGGTAAACTCGCCCTACAGTCCAATTGTCTGTCATTTGTGAAGAAGCTGCTGTTAGCAAAGGTCCGTGAACAGGAGCGCCATAGGTGGAGACAGATTAGGCTTGAAGCAGAGGTGGAAACAGCAGGCACATCAAAGAGTTGTGCTGCTAGCCCAAGCAGGAACAGCACTGTGTCAGCGACAGATAGTACCTCCTCCTCCACGTCAGAATGTCAAAGGCATGTTGCCCATAAAGATTCATCAGTTGTGCAACAGGCGAGAGAGAAAGCAGCTGGATTGAGTGACTCTGAGCCCGCCCAAGCACAGGAGACAGCAGCACAGCTGTCAGTGACACGGTATCCCTCAGAGCCGATAGAGAAAATGCAGACAGATCCACTGGCATATTGGGCACACAAGTCCACTGTCTGGCCACACCTAGCAAAGTGGCTCAGCGATATCTGTCATGTCCACCAACCAGTGTGCCCAGTGAACGTGTCTTTTCAATGACAGGGGATATCATGAGCCCTCACCGCTCAAGGCTGGCACCAGAGTTGATGGAAATGCTAGTGCTTTTGAAAGTAAACCTGCCTTTGCTTGGGTTTCCAAACTTTCCCTGTGAATGGCAAGATTAATAAAAGCAATTCAAAGACTTGCAGCAGCTCCAATTGCCTCCTATGCTCCAGATAATATAAGCACTGTAGCACATGTACCTGACATGAGACGCTGTGCCTGACCGTCAACTGTCCAGGCCTTGTGTTCCTTCAAGTGTTTGACCTCGATTGCTGTGCCTGTTCATCCAGGCCTTGTGTTCCTTCAAGTGTTTGACCTCGATTGCTGTGCCTGTTCATCCAGGCCTTGTGTTCCTACAAGTGTTTGACCTCTATTGCTGTGCCTGTTCATCCAGGCCTTGTGTTCCTACAAGTGTTTGACCTCTATTGCTGTGCCTGTTCATCCAGGCCTTGTGTCCCTAGGTGGGATTGACCTCTGTCCTCGACTGCTTTGCCTGTCAGTCTGGGCCTTGTGTTCCTACATGTGTTTGACTTCGATTGCTGTGCCTGTTCATCCAGGCCTTGTGTCCCTAGGTGGGATTGACCTCTGTCCTCGACTGCTTTGCCTGTCAGTCCGGGCCTTGTGTTCCTTCAAGTGTTTGACCTCGATTGCTGTGCCTGTTCATCCAGGCCTTGTGTTCCTTCAAGTGTTTGACCTCGATTGCTGTGCCTGTTCATCCAGGCCTTGTGTTCCTACAAGTGTTTGACCTTGATTGCTGTGCCTGTTCATCCAGGCCTTGTGTCCCTAGGTGGGATTGACCTCTGTCCTCGACTGCTTTGCCTATCAGTCCGGGCCTTGTGTTCCTTCAAGTGTTTGACCTCGATTGCTGTGCCTGTTCATCCAGGCCTTGTGTTCCTACAAGTGTTTGACCTTGATTGCTGTGCCTGTTCATCCAGGCCTTATGTCCCTACCAGGGCTCGACCTCTAATGCTGTGCCTGTCTGTCCAGCTTGGAGCTAGGATATAGTTTTCATGACCTTCATAATACGGGCCATTTTCCCAAGCTGTTTCTTTGTTGCTACATTAATGTTTCTAGTGCTATAGAAAACTGGTGGTAGTTGTACTCTAGTTCATCCTCTGTGTTCCTATTGTTTACAGAGGCACTGTACGGTACAAAGTCAACATAGGTTGATATTGCAGATTTGGACTTGAGTAGCAGTATTCTTATTTCTGAGAGCTCTTCAAGTTCCTTTGTCATCAGCTGAAGTGCGTAAGTACAGTCGGTATTCACTAGACGCCAATGGAATTCACTAGACGCCAACGGTATTCACTAGACGCCAACGGAAACACCCCACTCTAGGGGTGAACCCGTTCTAGGGAGTCCTTTCCTGCACAAAGGAAAGGGAACTCTCTCCTGGGCCAGCCTGTCTTTCCCCTATCAAAACCACAGGGACCAGACTACCTCCACTCTGCCAGCCTGTCTTGCCCCTATCAGCTTTCTGCTACTCTGCTTTGCTGCCATACACCAGATGACTCACTTAACTCCTTGTGGTGTTCTTGCCACTCTCATGGTTCCTCAGTGTGTTGGTGCTAGTCTATCTGCTTGCTATGTTCCCCCTTCATTGTGCTGTTGGATGTCAATGCCATTTGTCTTGCCGCTTTGCCTGTCGTGCTGCCTTCGATGGTTCATGCATCTGCTATCGGTGCTCTCTTTTGAAGCTGTGGTGTGTTTTTGACATTCTCACTGCTGCTTTGTGCCTCTGTTAAAGCACTCTTGCCACTTCTGGTACCCCTTTGCACCTTTACAGTGCCTTAGGCTATTCATGCCACTTTGGTGCCACTTTGCCACAGTCTAAGTACCTTGGAGCTCTTTTGTTGTTGTGATGATTGCTCCCCAGAAGTTTCATGAAAATTGATAATAAAACCCCAATTCTGCAGCCAAAAATAGGCTGGAAATCCTTCCTCCATTGACTTTAATGGGAACCGGAAAACGAATTCACATATCTACGTATCGGATTCTCCATACATCCGAATGTAACGGAAATGACCCCCGACGAATACGTATCACGAATGCAACGACATTTTTTTGGCTGCACATCCCTAGCTTTTTATGCCGCAGCATAAATCAGTTAACAACTCTTCAATAATACTAGCATAAATCTTCACACTTCCACATATTTGTGCAAGTAGTGTACTGTGGACAGCTTTGATAACTCAGCTGATGATATACCAATTGTAGGTGATGGGCAGTTGTCATAGATGTTAACTAGCAGAATGAAAAATCTTTTATGCCATGGCAACATCTTTACCTAGAGGGATACTAGAAAGCATTTTGGAAAGCTATATTTTTTTCAAACCTGATTTTACTACTACAGACTCATGAGGGAGTTGTGTTTTTTTATGATCAGGACAGGGATGAACTTTGTATTCCTTGCTACTGGCAATATAGACAAGACCATTTTCCATATTCTTGTTTGGAGCTACTGTAGTACTCTGTGAACCAAGACAACTACTATTTGAATATATTTTAGCATGCCAAATTCATTTTTTTAACAAAAGCAGGATATGCCATATCCTTCTCCAGAGATTTACTTCTGGGAGACTGTGGAGAATTCTTTCAGTGAACTTAAAAATTATTTCGGTGTATAGCTCATCTGACCCTAGAAGACATCCAGGCCCAGACAGCACAGTTAGTTACATCATGACACAGGTCTAAGCACTAGCAGAATACACAGCGATCTTGCTGATCAGATAAGGACATCTTGTAGAAACAGCAGGAGCATCTCTTGAAGTCTGGTTTGCCGACGGTCATTGTGGAGAGCAAAGGCTAGTTCAAATTTAATTTTGGAAAAAATAAGTAATAAAATGTTTGGGGTTTTTTAACTAAAGAAAAGAAAAACCAAAAAAGAATTTTATAAAGGAAAGAAATAATAATGAAGAAAAACCACAAGAGCAAAAATATCCAATGAGAAGCTGAAGGAGAGAGCACAAAAACATGTCCTTTCACCTGAACAGAAGAAAAAAAAAAGACTGGGGAAACTCATGTAGCAACTGCACGGAAAAACTATGCATGCTCAGAAAATCTTGAGTTTTGTGAGCTCTGAGAGAGCTTTTTCATTTCTATGCCATTGCATGTTTTCACCTCACTTGTGTGGCCACTTACCGTCCTACTTGTCCATGGAGAAAATCTTTTAAAATCACTTTGAAAAGCTAAATTTCTGCAAACTTTAAGCAATCTTCATAATATTATAGCTAAGACAACTCGTGGAAGAGCTCATTGTGAAAACAGATAAAAGCAAGTTTGCTTACTGTAAACGGTGTTTCCATAGATAGCAGGATGAATTAGCCATGCTGTCATGGGAACTGCCAATCAGGGCCCGGGAAACGGAGCTTATTAAAGCAGAGTGTAGATTTTTCAGTCTCTGCGGCTACACGTGTGTTCCCGTAACAGATTCTCCTCAGTCCGTTTTTAAGCTTGAGCATAGCTGATGGAAGTGCGACTACCAAGGAGGAGGGAGGGTCTGCATGGCTAATTCATCCTGCTATCTACGGAAACACCATTTATGGTAAGGGAACTTGCTTTTTCCCGTTGATAGCAGGGCTGAATTAGCCATGCTGTCATGGGAGTCCCAAGCTCCCAGTCACGCTTAATTAATTATCCAGTGTGTGATGTCTACCTGTGGTAGTCTACCTGTGGTAGTCCCAGCTTCGCATCCCCTGCTGACTGTTTGTCTATGCAGTAATGAGTAGTGAAAGTATGAAGTGACGACCATGTGGCCGCCTTGCAGATGTCCACTGGTTGCACATTTCTAAGATGTGCTATGGAGGTAGCCATGGCTTGAACTTGATGAGCTTGTGGGAGCGAAGGGAGTCATAAGTTTTGCTTGCTGTAACAAAACTGAATACACTGTACAATCCAGCTGGAAATGGTTCTTTTAGCCACCGGCAACCCCGGGGCATTTGGGTTGAAGGAGACGAACAGCTGAGATACACGATTTGTGGAGTGTGTTCTTCGCTTGTAATATGCCAATGCTCGCTTACAGTCTAGGGTGTGTAACAAACGCTCCCTGTCGTTAGAATGAGGCTTTGGGAAAAAGGTGGGCAGCTCTATTGCCTGATTGAGGTGAAATGCCGAAATTACTTTTGGAAGGAAGGTTGGATGAGGTCGAAGGATCACCTTATTGTGATAGAACTGTAGATACGGGTCATAATGGACTAGTGCTTGTAGTTCACTAACCCTGCGTGCGGATGTTACTGCTACCAAAAAGACCACTTTCCAGGTGAGGTATTTTATATGTGCCGAATCCATTGGGTTTAAAGGGTGGTAACATTAGTTGTTCGAGTAGTACGTTAAGGTTCCATGGAACCGGTGGCTTAGCTACCGGTGGTCGAAGATGCACTAAACCCCTGATGAATCTGGATAACAAGGGATGTTCAGCAATGGAGTGATTATTAATCGGTCTGTGAATAGCCGAAATCGCACTGAGGTGCACTCGTATAGATGATGTTGCTAACCCGCACAGGTATAGGGAATAGAGATAATCCAATAAAAGGGCTGGCGAACAGTCTATTGGTGGAATACCTTTCGCTGTACACCAGTTGGAGTAGTGGTTCTATTTAAAGGTATAACTTTGTCTGGTAGATGGCTTCCTGGATTCTAGAAGGATTGCTTGGGTTACTGCAGAAACCCCTTGTGCAGTTAATAGAGACCGCTCAATCTCCATGCAGTCAGATGAAGGGAGGAATGGAGTGGATGAATGAGCACTCCCCCTTCCTGAAGTAGAAGACCTGGACGGTCTGACAATCGAATTGGAGGTGCAATCGAGAGACGTAAGAGATAACTGTACCACGGTTGTCTGGGCCAAGCTGGAGCAATGAGGATCAATTGGCTTTTGTCCAATATGCATTTTTGAATTGTCCTGGTGATTAGTGGGATTCATGGAAAGGCATATAGGAGATTGGACGTCCATGGTATAAGGAAGGCATCCTGAGCGAGTCGTGAGAGGCTCGGTCGAATCGAGCAAAACTGCGGAAGCTGCGTGTTTGTTTCTGTGGCAAATAGATCTATCTTCGGAGTTCCCCAACGAGTGAAGATAGTCTGTACCACTTCTGGGTTGAGTGACCATTCGTGTGGGTGAAATATGCGACTTAACCTGTCCACTCTGGTGTTTGCTACTCCCAGCAGGTATGTTGCTTGTAGATGTATGGAGTGTCTGTGTGCATGGTGAAAGATCTGTAGGGCTTCCTTGCAGAGGGGCCATGAACTGGACCCGCCTTGCTTGTTTATGTAAAACATCGCCACCTGGTTGTCCGTGTATATCATGACTCGTTGACCTTGAAGATACTTCTGAAAGGTTTGCAGGGCATTGCGTATCGCTCTGAGTTCCAGTAGATTGATTTGCAGGGTCTGTTCGGCTAATGACCATTGACCTTGCGTCTCCCAGAGGTCGAGATGAGCTCCCCAGCCTTTCCGGGATGCATCTGTGGTGAGGACTGCATTGTGTTGCGGAGGGCTGAACAAGGCTCCTTTGTTCAGTGTGTGTGCAAGGAGCCACCAGTCGATATCCTTTTTCATCTGAGCCGTCAATGTTATACGGTTCTCCAATGGATGTGAATGCTGTTTCCACTGGCGTTTCAGATCCCACTGCAAGAGTCTCATGTGAAGTTTCGTGTTCGGCACTGTAAAATTCGCTGCCGCCATGTGACCCAAGACTGTCAAAATGTTTCGAGCCGTTGGACACTGTGTTTCCCTCAGTGATCGAAGCAGAGAACACATTGCCAGCTTCCTGTCTTCCAGAAGGAATGCTCTGGTGTGAATGGTGTCCAGACGAGCTCCTATGAATTGCAGAATTTGTGTAGGTTGCAGCGTTGATTTTGGATAGTTGATGATCAACCCCAGTTCCTGAAGACAACTGATTGCTCTGGTGAGATGATCCTTCAATAAGATTGGGTCCGAAGCTACTATTAACCAGTCGTCCAGGTATGGAAAGATCGTCATACCTTGTTGATGAAGGTGGGCCACCACCACCACCATACATTTGGTGAACACCCTGGGTGTTCAAGGACCTGCCCTTTGGCCGAGAGGCCAAAGGGCAGGTCCTTGTATTGGTAATGCTGTTGGTGGTATTGAAAACACAGGTATTGCCAAGAGGACCAGTGGATTGGAATGTGTGTATAAGCATCCTTCAAATCTATGGAGCACATCCAGTCCTTGGGTTGTAATAAGGGAAGAATGGACTTCAGAGAAACCATCTTGAATTTTTCCCGAACTATCCATTTGTTCAAGTCCCGGAGGTCCAGAATAGGTCGGTAGCCCCCTGATTTCTTTGGAATTAGGAAATATGGGGAATAGAAGCCTTTGCAACGGCCTGCCCGAGGGATGTATCTGATAGCCCTTTGATGGTGAAGTAGGGCAATCTCGTGGGCGAGCTGGGGGTGTAGTGTGTGTTCGAACCCCGAGTTGCTAGATGTGGAATTTGGGGCTTGGTTATAAACTGAAGTTGATATCCATTCTTTACTATTTCCAGAACCCACTGATCTGATGTTATGGCCTCCCAGGCGGTAAAGCACGCTGTAATTCGTCTGGGAGGGGCTTCCGTTGGGGGAGGTGGTGGCCTGGTACCTAAAAAGACTGAGTTTTTTACTGGGGCCGTTGCTTGCTGCGGTTGTTGTCTTTGCGACCGTGGTTTTCCCCTTCTCTGCTGCTGTTGCTGAGGGGGGTGCGTTTGCTGTCTTTGATATGCAGGATAATATTGTGTTCTGAATGGTTGATAGGTACGGTAAGGTCTGTGAGAGAATTGTTGTCTATGAGACGCATGGTAATATCTTTTGGAAGATGCTGGAGTCGTTAACAACTGTACTGCGAGAGCCTGATCCTTTAGTTTACTAACTGTGTAGTGAAATCGCTCTCCAAACAGGTTGTCTCCCGTGCATGGTAGATTGGCCAGCTTATCGTGCAATTCCTCTCGTATGGCACTGGCCTTCAGCCAAGCTAACCTGCATGCCGCTATTGCTGTTGCTGATGCTCGAGAGGAGTTTTTGAATCCCTAATATACCGCTCGGAGCAGATGACGAGAGCATTCTTCCATATCCAAGATAGGAGAAGGAACGTTGTCCCCTGTCAAGGTAAACATTCCCTTGGTTGTCTGGATGCATTCATACATATACTGTACCATATAGAATTGTTGATGATGAATGTGTGCTGTTAGCATTGCGTTTTGGTATATCCATTTAGCAAAATCATCCAGGCATTTATTATCCTTGCCAGGGGGATTGGACACATGTGTTTTCAACTTTTTTGATCTTTGTAACGCTGATTCCACCACTAATTGTGGAGTGGAATATGTGGAAGGCTTTTGCATTTTAAATTTTAAGTCTGTTTTCCTAGAAACCGCTGACAATGTGAATGGGGTTTCCCAAGATTTTTGAAGGACGCTGTGTAACACATTGTGTGGTGGAAGCGATGTAGGTTCCCCTGGCGTATCAAAGATCTTTAGCAGGCCCAACGTTTCTGCCCTGGGTTCTGGTAATTTCTGTACCTCTAACCGTAATATAGCTCCCATCTTATCTACGAACTTTGGATAAGAAAGATCCTCTGGGGGAGAATACGGTTCAGGTGGTTGATCCGGCGGATCCGAAGGATAGCCGGTGGAGGAAGTAGGTGAAGAGTGAGACGATACAGAATCTCTCTGAGAAGACTGTGAGTGGGCTGGTGACGAGGGTTCTGGGGGGTACCGGTACAGGTGCTGGTTCCACCGGGAAAGATTGTGGCCGCCTAGTCGGTTCCTTAGGACTGGACGGAGATTCTGGCGGCAAAGTAAAGGATGACTGCAGCGTTTCAAAAAATCACAATAGGGATTGTGAGGGTTCCCAAAAAGCCTGTCGCTTCTGTGGCGGCATTGGAGGGGATTCCTGAGGTGCACCTATCGGTAACGGCTCATCCGGGCAAATATTGGAATGATCTGACTGGGGGGTAAGACCCTGTGAACTTTTGTCTGCATCCGAGGGATTAGTATCACGCCCCAACTGATGCCTGGAAGATCCTTTTGTGCCACTTGACGTGGAGAGAGAATGGGAGGATATAGAAGATGGTGCATGTACTATCTGTCTCCCAGAAAGGCCTGAAGCTCCCGACAGTCCCGTATGATGGGAGGAGGTTGAGGCTGATGACTTGCCATCAAACGGGGGAGCTCTGAGCTGTTGGAGTGCCGACATTCATGTCTATGTACATGCCTACTTCTCCTTGATGAGGAACAGGAGCTTCTGCGATGACGTCTAGAGACGTTATGGTGGTCTGAATGCTTGCTACCGCCTGGAGAAATCCCCCCCAAAGTGGATCTTTTCAAAAACGCATTGCTCCTCACTGCAGAAGCTTGTCTTTTGTTTGTCTCAGCTCTCGGCGCTATCAGCGTCGATAAGGGATCCAAATGCTTTATCATATCCCGCTGTACCTGCGCCAGTCCCAGCACCGGTCCCGGCACCGGGCAAGTTGATTTTGGTTCCGGTCTCCTCAGCGCCGGCTCTGGTCTCTTCGGCGCCGGCTCCGGATGCTTCGTGCTCGGCGCCGATCGCTGCTTTTTTTTTTATCGGCGCCACATGCTTCGGCTGTCCTTTCAGCTCCGTTTGGGAAGCTGTCGGCTCCGTATTCGATTTAGGCCGCGGCTCCCTCGGCCCCGCTGGTTCCTTGTGTGCCCATCGATGCTGTTCATACGATCGTCGGCGCCTTTTAGAAGAGGATGGCGGTGATTGCCCTCTCGAAGCCCTCCATTTAGACGCGGGGGCTCGAGTAGGATCGACGCTATGCGTCCCAGGTCCCTGGGATTCGCCCGGGTCTTTGTGACGCCTGTCCTCCCTACCTCCAGTCCTGGAGGCCTGTGGGTCCCACGAAGAGGCCCGTTTCTTCAGGGGTTGTGCCAGCGATGTCGGCCCCGGGGAAGAATGCGCTGTCGACGGCCTGTCTACAGCTTTTAGTTCCAGCATTCTGTAGGCCCTGTGATGCCGGGCTCGCAGGGACATCTGTCCACAAAAATCACAATCCTTTTGATTGTGGTCCAGTCCCAAACAGCGGTAACAACGATCATGTCCGTCGGTGACAGACATGATCTTACCGCAGGGATACGGTTTGAAGCCTGAGGGGTTCTTCGACATTTCCATTGGTTTTAGAAAAAAGATGTGAGGAGAAAATCAGCTCCGCGTGCACTCCCGTGCACGGAAAAAACAGACTGAGGAGAATCTGTTACTTTCCTGCGCGGGAACACATGCGCAGCCGCAGAGACTGAACAATCTACACTCTGCTTTAATAAGCTCCGCCTCCCGGGCCCTGATTGGCAGTTCCCATGACAGCATGGCTAATTCAGCCCTGCTATTAACGGGAAAAGCAATGGCACAAAAAGCCCTTCATGACAAACTGACAGTTTAAGAAAAATAACACGCAGAGCCAGTTCTTCCCTTGGGAGGGGGGGGGGGGGGGTCACCTGGGGTGCCAAAACTTTGGGGGACAGCAAAACCCTGGAAACCTTCAGGTCCCATCAACCCACTTTTAAGATACAGCATCACAAGAGAGAAGGGAAAGGATTCTAGGTAGATGTATGTGTGGTGGGGCAGAAAGCTGGATGAATGGGGGAATTGTGCAGAGCGCTGTGCAGGTGAGAGTGAAGAGAGAGGCGGTGATGGACATTGCATAAAAGGGAGCAACGGCACTGGGGTGATGCTGGTGTGCTGAGCAATGAGTGAAGAGGAGAAAGAGGAGGATGCTGGGTTAGAAGAAGCGAGGAGAGATTCTGGACAGGGGGGACAGAGAGAAGGAATGCGCAGCACTCTCTTTTGGAGAGAGTTGTTTGTTTTTCTGTCACCTGCTCCAGCTCAGGAGGGAAGTCGCTCCTGCCTGAGGGGAACCGGATAGGGAGCTGCTTGGTCCTGTCACTAGTCGAAACAGGGTTTGCGGTTGCCCAGAGGAGAGAAGTGAGAGTGAAGCGGTATTTTGCTTTTCCTTTTTTGTTGGGAGGAAACCTTTTTGCCCCAAATTTCCTGTTTACCAGGAGAAAGGAGTTTTTGAATTTTGGAAGTATTTGTGGGCTTTGCCACCAGAGGTCCACTATGAGAGAATACCGTCTGAGAGACGGAAGTTTATCCATCTACTAGGAGCCCACTTTTTGCTCAAGCAGGCGTGTGGGTCTTGCAAGTGCTCCCAGCCTATAGAAAGAACAAGCAGAGGAACAAGCACTTTGAACTTAATATTTTTTGTAGAGATTCTAGAATTCTTATTTTGAAAATTGTACTTTGAATAATTTTTTATGGATTACAATAACATTTGGGGTTGGGTTTTTTTTACACCCACCATCAGTGTCAAGCCTGTTTCTTCTACCAGAAAGTGCCCTCAAGCTGGGACATCTGAGCTGTGAGTACAAACTTTGAGAGACTGGAGAAAGATTCTCACCCATGTGAGCCTAGGACCCTGGAGGCTTGTTCTCCTCCACGCCAGAAGAACCCCAGCATGCCAGTGGCCTACCGTGGTGTTTTGGACTGTGTAACAGACAGAGAGAGAAAGGACATTCAGGAGAGATAGTATGCCCCTGCATACCAGGAGTTACCTGAAGAGCTGGTCAAATAAGATGGCTCCCAAACAGGGACTTGATGGCGTTCGTGTAGTGGTAGAAGATGACTGTGCAGATGAAAGATCTATTTTTCCAGTTTTTGTGCGGTTTTGGGGAAAAAAATGAAGATATACCAAAATGGTATATGAAGATGGAGATTGCACACCATAAGCCCATGGAGGAGGAAGTTGTGTGCAAGACTGTGACATGGGACAGTGCATCATTACCCGCCAAACATACAGAAGCTACAAAGCTGTACAATTTAGAGGCGGGGTCAGCTCAGCACAAGGAGAACATGAGAAAATGTGTGCGCAGGCCACCGATACTCAGAGAGCTATCGAGGAGAGTGCAAGAAGGGCCGTTGCTGTTTGTTCTGCAGATGAGAAAGCCGAAACAAGAGAGGAAGAACATGTCCATCCTTTCGTTATCCCAGGTAGGAGATGGCAGCCTGCCATTGTGCCCAGAGGAGAGTCAGGCCTTAGCAGAGGGAGAGCAGGCCAGCATCCTGATGAGCAGGGCTGCTCCTAACACCAGCCCTCCCCAGTCAGTGGAGTTAGGTCAAGCGACATCTGGTCAGAGGGGTTTCACCTTTTTTACCCATGTGGCCAGGTGCAGCTAATCTCTGGTTTGCTGCACAATGATGGGCACAGCTGAGTGCACCAAATGTCACATCTTTCAGTGGCCTCAGCTGGCTATCTTGCAGTATTGCCAGTGCTGTGCCCCAATGTTCTTCAAAGCAGATGTGAGTGCCGGCCTGGCCTTGCTGGCACATTTGGCAGGGGTGGCCCAATCCAATCCTTAAGAGCCACAAATAGGCCAGGTTTCAGGATATTCACAATAAAAATGCATGAAATGGATTTACATACAATAGAGGCAGTACATACAAATCTATCTTATGCATATTCATTGTGGATATCTTGAAAACCTGGGCTGTCTGTTGCTCTTGAGGACTGGAGTTGGCCACCTCTGACATATGGAATCCTCTTTAGTGAGTATCTTAACCCCTTGGTGGTGTGGGAATGCAGCAGGGCTCCACTGTGCCCATTGAGTACAAATGAAGTTTGGAAAGCAGTGGGGCCCACAGCCCAGGCCTGGAGCAGGCTGTGATATAGAGTGGAATGACCAACCCTCAGCTCAGTCCCCCAGCAGAAAGCAAGAGGAGTTATGCTATGCTCAATTCAGGTGCTTTTTTTGGGGGAGGGGCCAGATGTTGCCTTGAGGCTGTTTCAACCACCACCCATGACCCAGTGGAGCCTTCGTGGGTTGAGCTTGTGGACACTGCAGAGCATGCAGCCTGAGACAAAGGAGTCAGGGAAACCGTGCAGGGCCGTCCAGCCTTATATAGGCTCCTAACTTCCGTTTGACCCAGAGTGGGGCCTAGGAACTTGTTCCCCTTGCAGAATAGTTGTAGGGAAGAGAGACTAAGATGTTCATCGGATGAAGGATCTACAGATTTCAATTCCCCATAGCAAGGCAGTAGAACTGCTGTTATCCAGAATTATGATTCAAGAGAATGGAACATTGCTATAAGTGCCTCTAGTCGTTGACTGATGATGCTTCGCCATAGTTGTGCCATGATGCAATGTGTTGCTAAAAGGACCGGAGACTATGTTAGAGCTTTGCCACCAAGACACAGAAATGTTTTCCTCTTTCCCCAGTTCAGGGGTATCCTCTGGTGGATTGTAAGAGATATAATGCATCCACTATATCCTCTATGAGTGGGCTGGTTGAAAATCAATCCTTGCTTGATAGTGGAAACTTTTCTCCTACCGGTGGGCTGGGGTCATTAGTGAACATTGAGATCCTGGATAATCTCATTGCACCAGAAGTGAGAGACCAGTCCTGGATGGTTCCAAGCACCATAGGACCAGGGCACATCATTAGACAGGCCTTTCAAGCCGAGGAGACTGGTATAGAGGAACATCCAGGCCTTTTTGGATTGCATTATTCATATGTCCATGTTATGAATTATGTGGTGAGAGATCAGGAGGAACGGATTTAGGAACATGCCGACAATTGCATCATTAAAGATAAGACTGATCACAACTTTGTAAGAACTCATCTGGACCATCCTAAAGAAATGGAAAAAACGATGAAAGAAAATAAGGTTGACAGGAACATTTGCATGCATGCTGCCCTATACCATTGATGGTATGATTTTGTGAACTGTTACCAAACTGAGTGTCTGCTGTCTATATGGGGTAACAGTGAAGAAATCTCACCCTGACTATTATGAACCACTCCCTGCAGAGAATGAAGAAGGGGGTGATATGTGAACTGCCATTTCCATTCTATTCAGAGGGTGGATGGGACTATGTGTATTGCTTTTAGGTTGGAGTTACTGAAAGAAAATTACCATGTTGAATGTATTAAGTTGCCTATGGTGGGATGTTTTGTTATTCTTTGTTTTTCAGACACCACCCCAGTATAATCTGCAAGCAAATGGCCACCTGGCCATGAAGAAACCTAGAAGCCCATCAGACTAACTGTATTGGCATTATCAGTTGTGGATCATGAACTAATTAATCCCATGTGAAAGGTGGGAAGGTTAACGTGATTGGTTTTCTGCAAATTTTCCTCAAAACTGATCACGCTAATGAACCATGAGCTGGAGATATTATCATTTTTATGCAGGGGTTCCCTGAGACCCGAAAATTATTTCAAGGGTTTCTCCATGATAAAAAGGTTGAGAAAGGCTGATCTACAGGATGAAGTGTCAGAGATAACTGTTATATGTATAGCGTTTCAGGCTAGGAGAGCTTCACTGTTGGGTTGTGCCAACAAGTTATGTATTTGTTTGTAAGCGTATGTTATAAAATTGCTTAATCAGTTGAAAGGTATGTGCAGGTCACAGCTGCCACTTTGTGTAAGAGCTCCCCCAAGTGGTCAACTTACTCTTGTGATTATTTCTCAAATGATCAGGAGTGGAGAAAATATCTGAGTCAGTCTCCCTGACATTTTAGTTTTTTGCTGTGATCAGGGGAGAATGTGAGGAATGCTTTGCTCCCTCACTAGTAATGCTACCCCTTGATTTAGTCAAGGGCGAACATACCCCATTTTTAGACCATCCCTTAGGCCTCCTCACCTCAAGTAGTTGGGATTGGTCAAGCTATCCCTATAAAACCTGGAATGAGCATGTGCAAAGTGTGGTTGTTTTTTTTAGTTTTGGAGAATGAGGAGGAGAGTTTTGGTGGTCTGTAACTTCAATCTGAACAGCTTGTTCCAAAGGGGATAGGTCTTTGCCCTGCTTGCCAATGCCCTCACGGACCTGCAGGAGAGACTGTCCTAGAAGAAAAGAGAGTGTTTTTGACCTATTGGAGAGAGTTAGTTTTTCATTGACCTGCTCCAGCGCAGGAGGGAAGTCACTCCTGCCTGTGGGGAATTGGATAGGGCGCTGCTTGGTCCTGTCACTAGTTGAAACAGGGTTTGCAGTTGCCCAGAAAAGGGGAAATGAGAGTGAAGAGGGATTTTGTTTTTCCATTTTGTGGGGAGGAAACCTTTTTCCCACCAGTTTCCTGCCCACCAGAAGGAGAGAGGAGTTTTGGAATTTTGGAATTAATTTTGGACTTTGCCACCCGAGGTACCAGTATGAGAGCATACTGTCTGAGAGACTGAGATTTGTCCATCTACCAGGAGCCCACTTTTGGTCAACCAGAAGTGTAGACTTTCCAGGTGTCACCAGCCTATAAAGACAGTAAGAAAGAACAGATAGAGGAACAGGGCAGTGGCATACTAATGGGGTGGGGGTGGGGAGTTTGTGGTCCATTCTGGGTTATAGCCAGGAGGGGGGTGCCAGCTTGAAGGTCGGTGGCCGTGAGCGGAGCCCATCCCGCTCATGGTAGAAGAGAGAGGCCTCCGGGCTGTGAGCAGTAGAAACACTGGGCGGCTGCCTAGAGCGCCACTGGTCTGGAGCTGGCAATTACTTAGCCTTTTCTTCTCCCACCTCCCCCCCATGGCCCGGAAGAGGAAGTGGTGGATCCACGCGAGCGGGAAGAAGGAAAGGTCATGCAGTCGCGGCCCGAAGCAGGAGGAAGAGTAACAGCACTGTCCCCCACCGCAGACCCAGAAAGTAGAGTGGCACCAGCCCCTGTGCCACCTCAAAAAAAAAAGATGAAGAGTTCCTGACTGTCACGGGAGCTGAAGGAGGAAGCTGCTGCTGTGCTTCTGATGAGGAGTGGGGTAGGAAGGGAGAGAGTGTTTGTGTCTGTGTGTCTGTGTGTGTGTGTATGGGAGTGAGAGTGCATGTTTGTGTGTGTGAGAGAGGGAGCTGTGTGAAGGGGTGTGTATGGGAGAGAGAGAGAGAGAAATGGAGGGAGCCTGTGTGCAGGGGTGTGTAAAAGTGTGTGCAAGAGAGAGAGGGAGCCTATGTGAGGGAGAGGGGAACCAGAGATCACTGGGTGGGAGGAGAGACAGAGAAGGGGAGGGAGGGACAGAGAAGTGAATCTTGGGGGGGGGGGGGGGGGCCAAAGAAATTATCCACCCCAGGTGCCAAATACTTTAGGTACACCACTGGAACAGGCATTTCTTACTATATTTTGTACAGAGACTCTTGAATTTTTATTTTCAAGTTTTATTGGTTACAGTAAAGTTTATTTTTGAACACCTACCATCAAGTGTCAAGCCTGTTTCTTCTTTCAGAAAGTGCCCTCAAGCTGGGACATCTAAGCTGTGAGTACGAATTTTGAGAGGTTCGAGAAACCGTGGAAAGGTCCCCCTCCCATGAGCTTAGGGCCCTGGAGATTTCTCCTCTCTGGAAGAACCCCAGCATCCCAGTGACCTAGTATGGAGTTTTGGACTGTGTAAGAGAGAGAAAGAAGATCTGGGAGAGACAGTGGCCCTGGGGATTCTTGTTTGCCCCTGCATTCCAAAGAGAGGGTTACACTTATGTGGCAACACTGTGTATACGTTACAAACATTTTCAAAGTAAAAATATATGTATAAACTCACTTTGGAAATTATGTGAAAGTACCAGCAGAAACTCACCCCACATGAATTTATTCCTGCAGTTTGCAACATATAACCTGGGCATGTGAATTTATAAGCATACTTTTTAAAATCAAAATTATGCGCATAAATCCCAAATCCCAGAATAACTTTTCTGTGTAGACAGATGTATGCTTGAAATAAGGTTTCATGTATGCTTTTATGTGCACAAACAGAGCAATTTTATAACAAGCTATTAATGCATATAAACTGAAAATTTACTCCAGTAAGGAAGATGAGTCTAAACCAAGCATAAGATGGGAATCCACAAATTCAGACTTATGGGGGCATATTATATCTTATGTTGCAAATAAAATTAAGAAGGAAAGAGGTGAACTATTGACATTGACTGAAGAAGTGCAGCAAGAAAAGGGAAAAACATATTGAATACATATCAGGGAAAAAAAAAAAAGAAAAACTGAAAAAAAATAGCATTAGACACTCTCATACCTAAAAATAGAAATGAAAGACATCCAGTTCCAAAAATACAATTATGCACTTTAAGTTTGGAAATCAACCTGAAAACTCAATGGTGAAATTTAAGGAATATATCATCCAAATTTTATGAGCAGGGTGAGACATTGGCCTAACTTTTAAAACATATTAGGAAAATTATAAAGCACATTTGTCTTAGATATAGCAGCTAGAGATTATTTTTTCTCTGTTATTCTTTATGTCCAGCCATTATGAATGCACAGGCAGCTTCTGCAATTTTTATCCAAAGTACTAGAACCCAATCGATAAAAGGCAGAATTTTATAAAATCTTCTAATAAACAATTGCTAGACCACTATAGATTTATTTATTTATTTATTTATTTATTTATTTAATGTCTCTTATATACCGATGTCCGTTCGCACATCGCATCGGTTCACAGTAAAACATGAACTTTATGGGCGAAGCCCTTACAAAGAACAGATATGTATAAAACTGCATTCAAAAAGGAGAAATGTGTTCTTACCTGATAATTTCCTTTTCTTGAGTCTAACTAGACCTTCCCAGATGCATGAATTATGCCTCTTGAACCAGTAGATGAAGACAGGTTAACAGACTTGCTGACGTTATACTATATGGATTCCCATGTTGACCTCAGCCTGCCAGTATCCTGTAAAAAGCTAAGAATAGTACTCCAAAAAAACAATCTTCCTCCCTCTAATCAGGGAATCTCTAAGGGAGAATCACAAACATACATCATCATCATCATCAAGGAATAACTTTACAGCTTAATATATGTTTACCTGAACTCAAGCAGGTCCCATGAATAACATGTCTTCCTGAAAAATACGTGTTTGCAGAAAACTATACATTTGACAGAACAGGGAGCATCCTGGACTGTTCTGGTTGGACTCAAGGAAAGGAAATTATCAGGTAAGAACAAATTTCTCCTTCCTTACCATCCAGTCAGGTCAGTCCACACACCACACATTGGATGTACCCAAGCTATCCTTTGAGTGGGTGTGATACTGCCAAACCTGCTCTCAAGACCTGATCCAAAGGCAGCTACGTCCCTAGCTCAAACATCCAGATGATAATGCTTAACAAATGAATGCAAAGAAGACTAAGTTACTGCCTTACAAATCTCCAATGACAGCAACTGACAGCGACAGTTCCTTCTCTACATCCTGAGGGAGTATTGAAAGGAGAAGAAGATTTGGATGGCAGCTGAAGAAGACTGGTAAGCATTGCTTGCTGGGTAATATTGGGACTTAAAAGTTTGGGGGAGAGGTGAAATTGTGGGGGTAAATTAATTTCTAGTGTGTGTGTCGATTAAAAGCTAGGAAAGATAAGTAATTTCTTTGTGTGTGTGTGTGTGTGTGCTGATTTAACAAATAAAGAAAAGACTAGGGAGGGAGGTAATTTCTTTTAGTGTCTTTGTGTGCACCTTGATTTAAAAAAAAAAAAAAAAAAGACTAGGGAAGCAGGTAATTGTAGTGTTTTTCCTTCCCTCCCACCCATCCCTAACCTCATTCTTTGATTTATAAATTCTTATTCCCTATATGAGGACAAGAGACATTTCCATAGAAAATAATCAATCAGAAATTTATTAGGAACAAGGGCGTGACCTAGTCCTTATCAGTTAGATTAATTGTTGCCTTGAAGGTCATTTCCAAATTAACATTAAATACATCACATAAATTTAAAAGACTCTGATTTACACATCCCCACTCCCATATCAACCTATATTAACTAGGAACTGAACCATATTAAGACGCTGACAGCAGTCCAGCAACAAGATGTGGGGCCTCCCAGTCTTTTGCACCTGTTCTAGGTGTGGACCCTTGGACCAAAGGGGAGTTGTTTCTACTTGTAAGGAGGAACCCCACAAACCCCCACTGTCAGCAGGCGAGGCTGAAGAAGAGCAGAGACCCTGCTGGAGCTTCACCACTACCAGCCCAAGTTCCCCTTAGGTTGAGCCCTCAGGTATTAGGGCCGGCTGGACTTACTTGGGGTCTCTGTGGTCAATGTCCAGACAAGGATTGAGGCAGGTGGAGATACTCATAGTCAGTGTCCAGGCTAAGGTCGAAGCAGGTGGCAATACTCATGGTCGGTGTCCAACCTAAGGTCGAGGCAGGAGTCAGTCCAAAGAACAGGATGGGGCAGGAAGCTCAGGAGACTCAGGAAACCCAGGAGTCTCGGAAAAGTCATTGCCAAGGCAGAAGCAGAATGCAGGGACTATCCTTATATACTCTGTGCACTATGATGTCATTCAAGAGGGCCACGAGGATAGCTAATGCTGGCCCTTTAATTCAAAAGTAAACAGCGCACGCAAGCCTAAGGAGCTGGGACAACAGCGGCGGGGAGAAGAAGCAAAATGACTGCAGAATGGGCGAGAGCGGCAGGCCCAAACCATGCGCACAACCCGAATTCAGCGGACTCGGACATCAAGCAGGGCGTCCAACCCACTGCACCACAGCCAGGCCCCAGATGCAACCCCAAAGTCCCTGGATGCAAAGGCAAGTGGGATCAGATGTTGGGCAGGGTATCCAACCCGTGTAACAGTACCCCTTCCTCTAGTCCCTCCCTCCTGGAGGTTTAGGTTTCCCTGGATTATTCGCATGGAATTGCTTAATTAGGTTCTTGTTTTAGATGTTGGAAGCTGGTTCCCATGAATCCTACTCTGGCCCATATCCCTCCCAGGACAGAAGGTACTCCCTATCTTCAACCTCATTTCCGAACATCCAGGATTTCATGCACTTGATAGATAGCGTCACTCTCAGTAGCAAGCTGCAGTGGATCAGGAACTCTTTGAGCGGGCCAGCAAAGTATGAGAGGCTTAAGAAGAGAGACATGGAAAGAGTTATGAATCTTTAGTGAAGGGGGTAGCCGAAGTTGATATATCACTGGCCCCAATTGTCTGAATACTGTGAAGGGACCAATGAAGCGGGGAGCTAGACGCATGGATGGCACCCTTAGGCAGATGTAGTGAGTACTAAGCCAAACTTTGTCTCCTTGTTGAAATTGGGGTGCCGGTCTGCTGTGGCAGTCCGTGAACCTTTTGGCCATCAAGCCTGCTTGCTTAATCATACATTGGGTATGGATCCACAGCTATTTTAACTTCTTGGCCATCAATTGAGCTGCTGGAGATGGGTCGATTAAAGACAGTGGCAAGGTTGAAGCAGCTGTTTGCCATAGACAATTTGGAAAGGCAAGGCTCCTGTGGCCGTGCAGGGATGTGAGTTTTGTGAGAACTCAGCCCAAGGTAAGAGATCAGCCCAGTCATCTTGCCGAACGTTGATGTAGGTTCTCACAAACTGCTTTAGAGATCGGTTAGTCCACTCAACCTGATTATTAGCTTGAGAGTGATATGCAGTCATGAAATCTAGAACTATGTCAAACTTCTTACAGAGATTCTACCAAAATCTAGCAGTGAACTGAATACCCCGATCAGAAATAATGTGCCTAGGAAGCCCATGCAAGAGAAAGATATGCTGCATGAAGAGTTGAGCCAATTGGGGAGCCGAAGGAAAGCCAGGTAGTGCCGTGAAGAGGGCCATCTTTGAAAAGCAGTCAATTACCACCCATATGACATTCTTGCCTTGCGAGATTGGAAGGTCCATGATGAAGTCAGTGGATATAAGTATCCACGGTTCCTCGGGAACCGGCAGTGGCTGTGACTGCCCCCAAGGTTGTTCCACCAGAGCTTTCTGTTGCGCGCAGAGTGGACAAGAGTCCATGGTATGCCCGGACTTCTTTGCACATATTTGACCACCAATAGAACTACTGAAGTAAAGCCAGAATCCTGGCACATCCTGGGTGACCAGTGATGCAGGAGTCGTAGGACCAAGACAAAACCTTGTTCCTAAGTCATTTGGGAACCACTGTTTTCCCCAGAGGAACGGTCTTGGTGGCGGTAAGGAGTATTTGAGCTGGATCAATGATGTGTTTTGAAGGCTCAGCAGCTTCCTCAGAGCAGAATGAGTGGGAAAGAGCATCCACAAGGAGATTCTTGGCTGCAAGTCTGCAATGAAGCTTGAAGTCAAAGCGTGAAAAGAAGAGAGCCCAACAAGCCTGACGTGGGTTGAGGCGTTCAGCCTGCTGGAGATGTTCCAGGTTTTTGTGATCCGTATAGACAGTAATTCGGTGTTGGGCTCCTTCAAGTCACTGATGCCATTCTTCAAATGCAAGTTTGATCGCCAGGAGTTCCTTACCACCAATGGCATAGTTCCGCTCGGCCGAGGAAAATTTCGTGGAGAAGAAAGAACAGGGATGCAAAGTGTCTGAGGGATCATGCTGACTGAGCACCGCTCCTACTCCATCAGACAAGGCATCCACTTCCACCACGAAAGGAAGTCTTGGATCCAGCTGTCGAAGACATGGTTTCTGGAAAAAGGCATCTTTGAGAGTTCGGAAAGCTACCTCAGCCTCGATTGGCCGTTGATTGGCGTTGGCTCCCTTACGTGTTAGGGCTATGAGTAGTGCGGCCAATTTGGAATAGTTCCGGATGAAGCTGCGGTAATAATTCGCAAAGCCCAGGGACCTCTGAAGGGACCGCAAACCGCTGGGTTGTGGCCAATCTTGAATACTTTTAGGTTTCGCTGGATCCATATGGAAACCTTGGCTAGAGACTATGTAGCCTAGGAAAGGAAGGGCCTCCTTTTTGAAAATGCATTTTTCTAATTTAGCTAATAGACAATTCTCCTGCAGTCGTTGTAACACTTTGGCGACCTCCTGTTGATGAGAGTGCAGATCCTTGGAAAATATCAGGATATCATCTAAATACATGACCACGCAATCGTAAAGGAGGTCGAGGAAAATCTCATTCATCAGATTTTGAAAGACAGCAGGAGTGTTGCAAAGTCTGTACGGCATGACTAGATACTCGTAGTGGCTGTCCCTGGTGTTGAACGCCGTCTTCCATTCATCGCCTTCACGTATCCGGACGAAATTGTAGGCTCCATAGAGAATATTTTCACCCCTTGTAAGCAAACAACTCTGCAATGAGCGGTAGGGGGTACCGGTCTTTCATGGTGATTGCATTCAGGCCATGATAATCAATACACGCACAAAGGGTACTGTCCTTCTTGCCCACAAAGAAGAAGCCAGCTCCTGCTGGGGAGGAAGACCGTCGAATGAAACCTTTTATAGATTTTCCTTTATGTATTCAGACATGGCACAGGTCTCTGGTAGGGACAAGGGATAGACCCGTCCTCGGGGAGGTGTGGAACCAGGGTTAATGGCACAGTCGTACTTCCGATGTGGGGGCAGCCTTCTTGGAGAAAATGTCTGCAAACTGGGAGTATTGTGGCAGTAAGCTGTCAAAAACAAAAGTGGTGGAAAAACATGGTAGAGCGCGGACTTCTTCAAGCAGGTCTTTTGGCAACCAGAGCCCCATTGGATCAGCTGTAGCGAGGACCAGTCAAACTGGGGATTGTGTAGCTGTAGCCAGGGAATGCCGAGCACCACCAGATGGAAGGCCCTTCTGAATGACATAAAAGATGAGACATTCCTGGTGGTGTGAATTCGTGCAGAATTTTAGCAGAGTGGTGATGTGTGTGATCTTCCTTGGGACAGAATCTCCATGAATGGAGGAGAGAGTCAATGGTACTAGATAAGAACAAGTAGGAATGAACAACTGCTCCACAAGATCTTGCATCAGGAAATTTCCACCAGCTCTGGAGTCTGCCAAGGCTAAGGTGGAGAAGTCACGACCTCCCACGGAGAGCATTACTGGCAGTGTTCATGGGGGAACAGGTGAGGTCAGACTTAGGATCAATCCCCTGGTGAGTCCTAGGTCCGGGAGTTTCCCGGTCGAACAGGGCAACGACAGGCAGAGTTGTTATACTCTGGTGGTTTTAGTGTGCCCTTGGGCCTCAGCCCGACCCAGACCTTCAGGGCCGAGTCAAGGGTTGACGGTGGCTCCGCATGGCTGACGGTCTACCCTCCGCCAGGCCAGCAAGCTCCCAAGGCCAACATCCGAGGATGTTGGAAGGTGAATGATCCTCCGACCATTCCGGGCCCTTTCGGACCTGCTGCAAGCAGCATGGAGCAGCAGGCCTGGCCTGAGGTTGAGGGCAGACGGACCTTGACACGAAGACAAGACTATGAAGATTGATGCAACGGCATCACATGGCACGAAGACTTGGGTTGATGTCCCAAGATGGGGCCAGCACACTTCCTGTGTCTGGCCCTTTAAATTCAATAGAGAGGCGCGCGCCGGCGCCTAAGGAGAGAGCAGGGAGCTGTGCAGGACCTTGCTGCCCTGCGCCCAAATGAAAAGTTCAAAAAAGGGGCAGGGCATGGGTGTTCCTGGATTTTAATTTGGAATTAGTGCGGCAATACTTACGCTCGCAGATGCATGCTGGGGACCCCTGCCATGTAACTTTAATTCTGCTATGGATGATGTGCAAGATGCAAAATAAAGCGAGACACTCTAGATAGGTGGAGTTTTAAGGGGCTGACAGGAGAGGGAGGGAGGCGGTAAAACTAGCGGGGGTTTGGAAGTCCTATTTCTTACCTGGGCAAACTGGGAACAAACTGGTAAAACTGGTAATGGTGTCGACGCGCATCTTTTTAAAAACCCCACTTATGCGATAGAAGCGGCATTTGCGATTAAAACTGCCCGCACACGTTTGTTATAAAATAGTCGCATCCCTTGGTTCGGGCAGATGAATGCCTGCATTTGTGTGCCTGCACACCTGTTTCAAAATTACTGTCCCTGTCTAGCGCTCTCCCCTTGATCCAACTCTTTAGTCACCCAATCAAAGCAATTTATCAGATTCTTATGGTTACTGACCTCTAGTACTTTATGCTGCCTCGGATCTTGCAATCCACTGGATTCTAGAAACTGCACTATCCTCTGTTCCATTAATTTGCTCACCACAGAGGTCAGATTAACCGGCCTGTAATTCCCAGCCTCCTCTTAACTTCCCTTTTTATGAATAGGAACCATATTTGCCCCTCTCCAGCAAACAGAATGTTAGAAATTATTAGGAAAAGAATGAAGAATAAAATGGCAAATGTCATAAAGCCTCTGTGTCGCTCCATGGTGAGGCTGCACCTAGAGTACTATGTGTTCAGTTCTGGTTGTCGCATCTCAAAAAAGATATAGTTGCATTGGAAAAGGTACAGAGAAGGGCGACCTAAAGGGAATGAAATGGCTTACCTATGAGGAAAAGCTAAAGAAGTTAGGGCTGTCTAGTTTGGAGAAGAGACAGCTGAGAGGGGATATGATAGAGGTCTATAAAATCATTAGTGGAATAGAATGGCTAATGTAAATCAGTTATTTACTCTTTCAAAAAATACAAAGACTAGGGGGCATTCCATGAAGTTGGTATGTAGCCCATTCAAAGCAAATCAGAGAAAATTATCCTCTAGGAATTTATCCAAACTTTTTTTTATACCCAGTTACACTAACTGCTGTAACCACATCCTCTGGCAATGAATTCCAGAGCTTAATTATGCGATGAGTGAAAAATAATTTTCTCTGATTTGTTTTAAATGGGCTACTTGCTAACTTCATGGAGTGCCCCTAGTCTTCTTATTGCCTGAGAGAGTAAATAACTAATTTATATTTACCTATTCAAGTCCTTTCATGATTTTGTAGACCTCTATCATATCCCCCCTTAGCCATCTTCTCCAAACTGAACAGCCCTAACCTCATTAGCGTTTCCTCATAGGGGGAGCCGTTCCATCCCCTTTATCCCCTTCTCTGTACTTTCTCCAGTCCAACTACATCTTTTTTGAGATGCAGTGACCAAAATGGCATACAGTATTCAAGATGTAGTCTCACCATGGAGCGATACAGAGGCATTATGACATCCTGCATTTTATTTTCCATTCCCTTCCTAATAAATCCTAACATTCTGTTTGCTTTTTTGACCACCACAGCACACTGAGCCGACAATTTCAATGTATTATCCATTATGATGCCTAGATCTCTTTCCTGAGTGGTAACTCCTAATATGGAACCTAACATCATGTAACTATAGCAAAGGTTATTTTTCCCTATGTGCATCACCTTGCACTTGTCCACATTAAACTTCATCTGCCATTTGGATGCCCAATCTTCCAGCCTCACAAGGTCCTCCTGCAGTTTATCACAATCTGTTTGAGATTTAACTACTCTGCATAATTTTGTGTCATCCGCAAATTTGATCTCCTCACTTGTCAATCCCCTTTCCAAATCATTTATATATATATTAAAAAGCACTGGTTCAAGTACAAATCCCTGAGGCACTCCACTGTTTACCCTTTTCCACTGAGAAAATTGACCATTTAATCCTATTCTCTGTTTCCTGTCTTTTAACCAGTTTGCAATCCACAAAAGGACATCACCTCCTATCCCATGACTTTTTAGTTTTCTTAGAAGCCACTCATGAGGGACTTTGTCGAATGCCTTCTGAAAATCCTAAACCACCCCATCTACCGGTTCACCTTTCTCCACGTTTATTCACCCCTTCATAAAAATGTAGGAGATTTGTGAGGCAAGACTTCCCTTGGGTAAATCCATGCTGGCTGTATACCATTAAATCATGTCTATCTAAATATTCTGTGATTTTATTCTTTATAAAGCGAAGGCACAAAAGAGAGGCGGAGTACACATCTCACACATATAGAGAAAATACAATAGGCAATAATGTGTGGCAAACAATGTGTCGGCCGTGTCGGGGGTCCTCATTTTCACACTATGGCTAAATTAGTTATGCTTGGAACTAAGTACCACTTATGTGTGTGTATTCACAAATACAATTTTTGTCAACATATATTGACCAGTATATTGTTTGCAACACATTATTGCCTATTGTATTTTATTCTTTATAACAGTTTCCATGATTTTTCCTGACCCTGAAATCAGGCTCACCTGTCTATAGTTTCCTGGATCACCCTTGGAGCCCTTTTAAAATATCGGGGTTACAATGGCCACCTTCCATATCACATTATTAGCCAGGTAGACTAAAGAAAGTTATTGCTATCCCTTGGAGTAACAGGAAACTGATCTACTTTATGGGTTTTGCCACGTGCTTGCAGCCTGGATTGGCCACTGTCTGAGACAGGATGCTGAGCTCGATGGACCTTAGTTTGACCCAGTTGTTTTTACATTTCAGAGGTCCCATTTGACTCCAGTGAGGCTGAAAATTATGCTGGGGACAAGATCTAATGATGTTAGAGGTTATGTGTAAACAGGGGAGATCTGTGTCATATTTTGATTAAGTGCCCTAATATTACAGATATGGTGGGAGTTTCAGTACTTATGGATCCAAGAGTCTTAGCTCTATAGTACTGGTCTTAGGAATATAGTGAGGAAGATAAAACAAATGTAATTTAAAAACTTATGGCGGGAAGTAGGGTAATTCTGAGAAAATGGAATAAAGTAAATGCCCCCAAATTCAAGATCGGCTGGCAGAGTTGAGTAAACTATTGGAACTGGCAGGGATGTCGGTGAGACGTAAAGAGAAATATGAAAAAAGGATGAAAAAATGAAAGGAAGTCATCAGATTTTTGGGAGATCCCAAGAGTATGAGTTAAAGGTTGAGAAAGCAAAACGTGAGGGGAAGAATAAAATGGGAAGATGAGGCAATAGAGATGTAATGGAAAGAAGTTCACTATTTTATCTGATAATGTTGAGAAATGAGATGCTAAGGCAGTTTGCTTTGTTAGAAATGTTGCGCTGATGGTGGACCCTTGGCCTGAGGTGGGGTTGACACTACCCGCAGGGCAAGCCCTACGGGTCCCTACCGTCGGGAGGCGGAGCAGACTAGGAGACGGAGGCCAATTGGGTGCCAGGGCCAGCTGGACTTATGTGGGCCTCCGTGAGACGACTCCCAGTTGATGTAGACAAGGGTGCGCCAGAAACCAGCAGAAGTATTGGAGGGCCGAGGATGGTCCGGACGAGGCAGGGTTCCAGAGACCCGGACGCCAGCAGGAACAATGGAAGACAGGGGGCATTCAGGCAAAGATAGGCCGAAGCCTGAAAGGCCAGGTCCGTAGGATACAAGAGAGGACTCCAAGGCAAGCTGGAGTCAGGGCAGGCGGCAGGAGGCGAAGTACCAGAAGCGGAGTTGAGGTCAGAGCCAGGGGATCAGATCAAGCGAAGTCCAGACGAAGCAAGGGTCAATACCAGAGAGTCAGTCCAAGCGTAGTCCAGGTGAAGTAAGGGTCAATACCAAAGAATCAGTCCAAGCCGTAGTCCAGGCGAAGCAGGGGTCAATACCAGAGAATCGGTCCAAGCGTAGTCCAGACGAAGCAGGGGTCAATACCAGAGAATCAGTCCAAGGGTACGAGGAGTAGATGAGGAGGCAAACAGAAACAGGAACAGGAAACAGGAACAACGACAGGAACAGGAGACAGGAACAATGACAGGAACAGGAACGAACAACGAGCACACGAGTAATCGTGGAGACCTGTTGCCAAGGCAGGGAACAAGTGGCTGGGCCCTGCCTTTTATACAGAGACCCAGTGATGTCATCATCCGGGGCTGTGGGCTACTTTCCCTCCGCGGCCCGTTTAAGAGTGCGCGAGTCACTCGCGTGCCTAAGCCAGGACTCAGAGGAAGCAGGATGGTGCTGTCACTCCACAGCCCACGCAGGGAGGAACTGCGCAGGAGTCAGAAGTGGCAGAGGTGGCTGCAGGCGCTTGGGGACAGAGGCGGCTGCCCTCTGCTACAATCAAAGGTGAACCGGAGCTGGCAGCTGGATTCCTGGGGTGAGTAGGCCCGGGCGTGGGCCTACCACGGCTGGGATGCGTAACAAGAAAGCATTTTATAAAATAAAAGTTACTGAAATTTGAAAATGTATGAAAATTATATGGTTGTTGGCTGAAACTAAGAAATAAATGTTTAATAAAATATTTGCAAAAATATTAGCTTGAAGATTAAGTAAGATCATGAAAACTATGATCATAGATGGCCAAACAATTCATTCAAGACAGGCACTCAGGGTTTTTTGGGGGGTTTTTTTAACCTTTTATTCAAGGGACTCAATGAAATAAAAGTTCTGAGCGATAAATGTCATTTCTAACAATGACGCAACATCTAACCGAGAATTTTCTAATGTTTTCCTTTGTACTAAACATTCAAACATGCACAACCCAATCTCATTCACTACAACCAGTGTTCTTCATTCACACCCCAACACAGCCACTTAACCAAACCACAAACAAAGTTAGCTTTGCATTGCTAAGAATGCAGTTGATGCCTGCATGTCCTCAGGAGAAGTGTGACAGAATGAGTCCAAGAGTTGTACAATTCCTCACCTCAGACTAGATCGCCTCAATTTCAAATATAAAATATCATTATGAAAGTAATTCTCCATAAGTTGTTCTCATAGTGAGATTGTGAAGCAGTGATCTTCTACCTAGATTGTTAAAATAGCTTTCTTAGGCCTGGATTTATCAAAATGCACTAAATATTGCATGCGATAGAAAAAGGGGTGTGTTTTATGGTAACAGGCAGTTTAGTGCTAATACCTATGCGAAGCACTAAGATATAGTAAATTACAATAACTTTTTTGCACTTTGAGATAAGTGCCAAAATTGTTGTATTTCCTACATACAATCACTGGGGGGGGGACGACGACCATGAGTCAGCCTAACTTATGGTGCCACTGATGGGGAGGGGGGGGGAGAGAGAGAGAGGGGGGGGGGGGGGAGAGAGAGAGGGAGGGAGAGAGAGAGAGAGAGCCCCTAGCCATAATGCCCTCACACTAGATACGAAACGAACAGAACAGTGCTCTCTTGTGAAGATTTGGGGACCTTCGGAGTGAGGAAACTCACTCAAAGATGAGATTTGTGCAATGTTCTCTCAACCTAGCTTGATGTTACCCAGGTAGAAAGTCCATCAAGCTAGGTTGAGAGAACATTGCACAAATCTCATCTTTGGGTGAGTTTCTTCACTCCGAAGGTCCTCAAATCTTCACAAGAGAGCACTGTGCTGTTTGTACGTCTCACTTTGAACGTCAAAGTGGCCCCTAACCACTACACGAATACCTAAACCTCACCTCGAGTTACTAGGGGGCCTCCCATATAGATATAAATACCTATCTAGCGTGAGGGCATTATGGCTAGGCGTTCTCATGTTCTCTCTCAGTCTTGATACCTAGGCTGGTGCTCCAGGAGCTTCAAAACTACTAAAACCAGCATTTGAGAACACATTGCGATAAAGCCTTAATGCTACTGAAAAAGGTATAGTTAAAACTGCAATAGGGCTTTGCAAAACAGTGAACCTAACTCCTCCTCTTTTTCTGATTTGCATCACACCATACGTTATGGTGCTATCGCATGCGTTAAAGGTGCTTAACACATGCAAAAATGCCATAACACTATTTGATAAATGACCCTGTTAGCTAGTAAAACTGCAAGATACAAAAAAAAAAGTTGTCTACAGCCCTTAAATTATCCACACTGATGACTATACCCAACATAGGAAGGATAACTTTCAAACATTTTTGCATGGCACCATATATGCGCATATATAGGTCTGAGCAGATTTGCTATAGTACTTTAGAGATTGCATGGATCCATCTGCACAGGATCTAAAATCTGTGTATCCATGCCCCCTAAAGTAAGTGTGTACGTGGGAAGTTTAGTATGTGCGTATTTTCAATTGCCCGTCCACTTCTGGTTTTGCTGGGGTGGGCTCATTCCAAAATATCCCCCCCACCCCAGCAAGACAACCCAACTTCACCATCAAGGGACATGGCCAAGCTGGGCCTCCCTGGGTGATGAGAGAGGAGGAACGGCTGCTCGCCCCCATCCAGGGAGTTCACAGAGCTGACAGGAGCATGAGGGAAGCCTGGATGGCCCTCTGGCAGGGATTTAAATACAGAACCTCCTATCCCTGCATAATAAGAATCTTGTGGGAAATAGGGGGTAGATGAGGGCTAAAAGTTAAACAGCATATATTGATCTGTAAAAGGACAATGAAAACCCATTGTGACACTGTGTCAAGGGTTAACTGGAAAAAATGGAAACATACAATTGAGGAGATCACAAAACCAACAACATTTAACTCAGAATATTTTATTCCTACTTCTCTCTATAGAATGAGGAGCTCAAGAAGGTGGCCCAGGAGCCATTCCACAAGGAGGGGGAGCGGTTGGACCGGCTGTGTGCTAGGCAGGAGGTAAGTTTCCTAAATGCCCATCAGGGAAATGTCAACATAGTGTCTTGTTTATTTCCTGTTTTCATCATAGGCTCTGCTATTGCCCTGCCACTCAACAATACTCATTATCTGCTAATAACTAGAAGAATCCCTCATGCATATAAACTTCTTCCTTCTAAAGTCCATGTATGTAAGGTGAACACAGCATAATCCCTGGGTCATGGCCAGCCATGTCATGATCTACTAAAAATCAGAGGTCACAATAACATATACTTCTACTTATCCTTTATTTACACAGCATATTCAAATAGAAGAACATTTTTTTTACTTTTCAGGTGGACCAGACACAAATCACCATAGTACAAATGTTTCAAATATTATGCCCATATTATTTATATTATAATATATTATTTATATTTATAAATAATATATTATATCATATATATATTATATAATATATATATATTATAAATTATATAATAATTTATATTATGCCCATATAAATTAACTGCCTATTACCTAAACATAATCAAGGAATTACTAAACAACATAAAACTCATCCTCAACTTTGACAAAACTGAATTAATAGTACTTGACAGAAAGAACAACTCTCTGAATACACTGACTTTAAATCTCATGAACCAAAATTCAAGCTTATCTCCAACCAACCATGCCCGCAACCTTGGAGTAATAATTGACAAAGAACTTTCATTTAAAAACCATATATCAACAAAAATTAAAGACAGTTATCATAAACTACTTACACTCCATCATCTAAAACCGTTTCTCTCAAATAATGACGTCAGATCAGTCTTGCAATCATTAATATTCTCCAATATAGACTACTGCAACTCTCTACTCCTCAACTTACCTCTAAACACCATTCAACATCTCCAAATCCTGCAGAATGCAGCTGCAAGAATCCTTTCAGGTGCCAAAAAGCATGACCACATCACCCCAACCCTCATATCACTTCATTGGCTGCCAATAAAATACAGGATCGAATATAAAGTCCTTTCCATCCTACATAAAATTATATATGAAGAACAGAAAAATTGGCTAAGCCCCTACATTCAACTCCATACCCCAAGTAGAAACCTGAGGTCAGCAAATAAAGGACTCCTAAAAACACCACCAACGCACTCAAATCAACTCACCTCTACTCAAAATAGAGCGATATCCCTTGGTAGCCCAAAACTTTGGAACTCCCTCCCAACTAAACTCAGAATTCAAGAAAACCTAAAAACATTCAAAAAAGAATTAAAAACTTGGTTGTTCAACAAAGCATATCAAACCACCCAAAGAATCAACTAATCATCACCGCCCTCCATTACAACCTCATGATTAAATGAATATCAGCACAACTATACTTTTCTAAAATAAGAATGAACTCGTTTTGATCTTAAGCATGAATTTGTTTACTACTAAGCCTAATAACATGTTATGTTTTTACACCCCTTATCAACCCCTTTATCCCTATAACCTTATTTTGTAAACCGTTATGATAGCGTTATTTTGACGTTTCCGAATGACGGTATATAAAACTCGTTAAATAAATAAATAAAAGAAAGGATAAGTAGAAGTATATGTTATTGTGACCTCTGATTTTTAGTAGATCATATTGTGTATTTTCAGAGGGTATGCATGCTGTATTTACCTGATTAGGCAGCCATGTCATGAAGTACTCACAGGCCAACCATAGAACTAAGTACAGGAATGTCGGTATATAAGAATTCAAAATAAATATGATAAAAGGCATTGATTTATTTCCAAAAAATTCTGAATCTGATAAAATACAGTTTTCTCAATTACTTTGCTAACAAAAGGTAAATTAGAAACAGGCCTATAAGACTTCATGTCTGAAAGATCATTAGAACTTTTTTTAAAATAAAGGATGTATTCTTTCCTCTTTCAGTGATGGAGGAAGGAAAAAAAACCCTGTGATAAACTAGAATTCATGATAGTCATAAGCTTTTCATCTAGCCCAAATTCTGTTTGTTTTCTTAACCAGTTTTATAGGCATGAGGTCTAACTTGCCCACTCACACGACAGTCAAATCGCTAAAGGCAGACAATTTATTAGTAGGGACCAGAACAGAAGAATCATCTATCAAATTTACTTCACTAACATAAGTATTGCTTGGAGATTAATTACATAAACTTTGAGAGAACACTTTATGTATCTGAGCCATTGTATTCTCGAAAAAAGAGGCAAATCTCTCAGTTGCATGTGTAGTCTTCTCAGGAAGATCCCCAATTTGTTTAGTAGAAATGTGATCGATTAAACTAAATAACAGCTTAGATCGATTTTTCACTAAAAGTAAGGCTTCCTAAGCATGTGTTTGCAGTTAGGGAGATAGCTTGAGATCTGCCTTTATATACCCGCATTCGCACATAAAGGCAACAAATACACGTATAAAGAGGCAGGTTTTAGGCGTGTAAAACTTGCACATGTACTATTATAAAATAGCATTTTTTGTCATAGAACCTGTATATGCATACTTTTATATTATATATTATACATGTGCAGTGCCTTTTCTAAGTGGTATACGCATATTTTCTTTTCCTGATAATCTGTGGTAGAGTTAGCCAAAAAGCTAAATATTGGGTGTCAGGAAATCAAAGCATGTGTGGATGCATCACTAATTATCTGAAGCCTTTTCCTACATTTTATTGGCCTTAAGTTCTTCACTTCTATTGCAGGGATTCAATCAGAGGGGGTGAGGACCTTCAATCATCATGAAACATTCTTCTTTGTTGCTGTTTGTGCCCTGTGTATTAGAAGACATCTGGATGTTAGTTTCTAGAGAGGGCCTTCTTTGCTGTATCTACCCTACATACTCCATTTAGTGCTATTTATTAGAGATGTGCATCATTTTTTAAAATCGTTTCGGGCTTCGTTTTTGGGGCCCCCGCGGGAATTTTGTTTTTCCCGCGCTTTGTTTTTCCCCCGATTTTTGGGTTAGCGTGCACTAACTCCTGATAGTGCACACTAACAGGAGTTAGTGTGCACTAACCCGAAAAACTAATTTTTCCAAAATTTCGGAAAAATTCCATTCGTTTTTCAGTTCCCCCGAACCATGCCGAATTAGACAATTTTGTTGAAATTGCCTAATTTGGGAAAAACAAATGCACATCTTTACTATTTATGTCTGGATGGGAAGCAGCTGAGGGAACTGACATTCAGACCCAGCTTCAGGTGGTAACATCTAGGAGTCCCTGATAGCTCACAGCTGGGAACTTTAATGAGAAAACCTTCAAATAATTCTTTTGCCTACATGTAGGGGCATAGTGGAATCCTCTGTACTGATAGAATGACCTCCTTTGGCATGTAGAACTTCTAAAGATATGTTTAGGCATGGTGATGGAGCGATTTCCAGCTGGAAGCCAAGAGCCTTGTGGAGTTTAGCTGGCCTCTACCACGGAGGAGAGCCTGTGTAAGCAGAAAGAAGGTGAGGATTCAGCCTGTGGAACTCCAGGTTGGCCTTCTTCACCATGGGGTAAGATTGATTTTGTGACCTATAACTTTCATTGACATAACTAGATTTTAGGAAACAGAGGTAAATAATTAGAACTTGATGCAACTTAAAAGGAGCTCCTACCTGCACATCTATATGACACCTTCTCTGCTGGAAGGCTTCCTATTGGTGAAAGGGATATTAAATATCTGCTCCTTTTCTCCCCATTGTGTGAAGCAGATAAGATGTTTCCCTCTATAGGCTATAGTCTTGTTCATGGTTGGGCCACACTCATGTCACTGGCACTTTGAGGAGGTAAATTAAGGGAAGACTTACAGTTCTGATGTGTTGTGCCCATTAAAGTAAGGACATTCAGGGAGCTAGGTATAGAATGGTGACCCAATTAAACAGGAGCTAAACTGAGACAGCTGTAAGGATAGATGAGTGGAGGTTAGAAGAAAGGGCAGCGTGCCTACAGAACTTGACTGTAATCTACTTTGAAGTGTCCAAAGGTGGAATATACATTTTTAAAAAATATAGCTATATGCAGGCCAGTGTTTAGGTGTGAGAGTAAGTGTAGTAGGCTGTCCTGAAAGGAGCTAGACTCTGAGATAACATGGTACTTAGCATGAAGAGACACAACAAATACAATTTAAATTCACTTTTAAAACATATGTAAAAATTGAAAACTTTTATAGTACAATATAAAAACAAACAGGGGGTAGGGGGAGAACAGCTATTATTTACATAAAATAAAGAACTCAGGAACCTCCAGAGGACAGGTCTGACAGGTCTAGGGGGCTGGGAACTGTGTTGGTCACCTCATGTTCACCAGCTCAAGAGCAACTGTGAAGCTTCATCACATCTTCTAGCCTCCTGAAGTTGGCACTCGGCTCATAGATATATTCCCCCATCCTCTGAACTGTGGATACCATAGTTGCTAGTCTGGACCTCTGGCCTTGGAGCTGGTGTTCCAGCCAAAGAACCCATTTCTATAGCCATGGGGTGCAGGCCTTAATCCGGGAAGCTGCCCTGTGAGTTGCTCCCCTCCTTTGCCCAGCAATGGCTGGGCACAATCAGCACTTGCATATGGCATTCCTGGGGAAAAAAGGGAAGAAGACCTTACAAGGGGAGGGGATTGGAAAGTGAGCTTGTTCAGGCTGAAGCCTCAGGCTGCCAGTTGTGGTGGTGCTGGTTATTGTACTGCTGCAGGGTGTGGTGGTGTTGGTAGTGGCTGCAGCCAGCACAGTTATTGCTCCAACATATAAAGGGCCAGGTGCATTTCTTCTGAGCTGGTGGTTTCTGTAAACAGAGAGAAATGTGTGTGGTAAACCATCAGTCGGTATACACAGGGGTGTGATATGCAGCATCATACATACTGTTGGAATCCATTCCATTTATGGGAGAGGAGGAGGCAATTGGATCCTATCTGTGGGACACCCATCTGCTATAGCATTTGCAAGGCCATATATAGGTTCCTAGAGATACTGTACATTGGTTTTTGTACAGCTGTCCTTTACAGCATGGTGCCTACTTAGTGATAAGGGCTTTGAGGTAGCTCTAGTTGCTGGGTGGAATGTGTTAGGCTGTGCCTTGGATTCAAAGCCATCAATGGCCATGATGGCTGCCACAAGGTAAAAGATCCTTGTTAGGATGCATAGATATTCCCTTGTAAGGGTAATTGTAGTAGGATCCAACACTCTACTTCAGAGCTTTCCAAAGTGTGTGTCGGGACACATTAGTGTGTCGCTTGTAGTGTGGAGGTGTGTCGCCCGGTCCACAGGGCCGGCGGAAGCAGGGAACTATAGCAGGAAGATCGGCGGGCAGTGGTGGAGCTTACATCACCACGGCCTGAAGAAAAGGGTCACGTTCACTCCTCCTCCTTCCTGCCTGTGCAGCCCTGGAAGAAAAACGTTGCCGGAGCCGTGTGGGCAGGAAGGAGGAGGAGGAGCATCTGCTGCGTACAGAAGAAGAGCAGCATTAATGGGCCGTTGCGGATCCCATGTCGCGACGGCCCGAGAAGAGGAGGAAACCCGATAGCAGGGCCGCTGCGGATCCCACGTCGCGGCAGCCCGAGAAGAGGAGGAAACCCGATAGCAGGGCCGCTGCAGATCCCATGTCACGGCCAGGGAGATCAGGGCCTCTGAAGAGCCCATCCTTCGGCAACCCGTGCAGAGGGACAGCATGTGCCAGTGAGAGCCTGTGCTTGAGCAAGAGAGCATGTAGGAGTGAGAGAGCCTGTGTGTGTGAGAGTGAGACAGCATGTGCACGAGAGAGACAGTATGTATGTATGTATGAGAGAGAGGCATGTGAGAGCTGTGGATGTGTGAGATTGCATATGAGTGAGAGCCTGTGTGTGTGAGAATGTGTGAGATAGCGTGTGAGAATGAGAACCTGATTTGTGTTTGAGGGAAGACAGATGGAGAGAAAAGAAATAGAAAAAAAGACCCTGTAAAAGGAATTGGCAAAAAAACAAGAAAGGAAAGGTGGAAAAAAAAGCCTGTGACCAACCGATTAGAAAACTAAGATCAGACAGCAAAGGTAAAAAAAAAAAATACTTTTTAGTGATTGGCACATGTAATCTTTGGGAATGTGCAAGAGTAGCACTTTCTCTATGCCGATCTCACAATGTACGAGATCAGCATGGAGGAAGTGGAAGCCTGCAAATATTTATTATGAGATAGGTTGTGTTGTGAAACATTTTATTTATGTATATATTTAAGGAAACATACATAAATTGTTGAAATACATTTTGTTCGTTTAACCTTTAACTTCTGGTTTGCTGGTAGACTGAATTACTGTGTCACGAAATTATGTTTGTCTAAAAAGTGTGTCACCAACATGAAAAGTTTGGAAAGCTCTGCTGTAAAGAATACAGATCATATGCAGTCAAGCATTCATTCTGGCAACAGCACTGTGACAGTACTCACATCTTTAATGGATTAAGTCAGTCAAAATGGATGATGGAAACAATGCTCTAGTAGTCTTGACATGAGTGTGGAATTTGATTTGGTGAATCATTGTTTGCTTTTAATAAGGTTAGAGGAACTAGGATTTGCAGACACTGTGTTGGCTTGGTTTACCTCCTTTATAACAAATTGGTCTTACTCTTCTGTTTTTCAGATTAGCTGGGGCACCGTCCTCTCTAAAGCTCTTTCTTATGGAGTGCTTCAAAGATCTATACGCGCTCCATTATTATTTAACCTTTTCCTTGTATTACTGCCAACTATGATTCAAAGTTTGAGATTATAATACTTTTTTTCTCTGCTTCCACTTGACAAGTTGTTGGAGGTCTTAACACTTGTGGCTCAGGTCTTTCACACAGTAGTTGTTGTGAAAGATCGTATTGAGCCTGTGACAGATCTTTTCAATGTCTTCTGCTTCCTGCATGAGCCCACTCTCCTGGACTCTGGGCTACAGAGGACATGCTGGGCTTCATGACTTCATAGACAAAAAAGTCCATCTCCCTAGGTAGGAACTTAGCCTTCCTCAGATATGAAGCAAGTAGGAAGGCCTGCACCCTGAGCAAGTACTTTATACCCACGTACACATGTAACTTTACATTTAAAGGAGTGAGATTTACACAATAAATATTACATCATATAAAATTAAAATAGGAAATATACATGCACTTATTACTCATGTATATAGGTATAACATTTCATGTATATTCTCTTTAAAGCTGTGGTTGTTACACTCGGTCGCAGACGGCTGTGACCTCTCATGCTCACTTCTTTTTTCCCTGCACCGTCAATCATGGGGAGAGTGGCAGTCTCTGTCAGCCAGCGCTGACCTCCTCGGCGTCCCCGGGACGGCGTGGGCGCTGCCAACCGTCATCTTGAACCTGGAATTACCTAGGGCATGTGCGCGTGCATGAGAGCCTCCTTTGTACACATCATGGCGGGAACCTCGGGGGCGTCCCCTCCGGATGACGTCAACGAGATGCTGTACTTAATCCAACCGGCCCTCTGCTATTACGAGTTAGCAAGGAGTTTTCCTCGTGGCTGAATCCTCTCTACTTTGGACTTCAGTTCCTGCCTTCTCTCTCTGGGTTTGGACGCTCTGGGTACCCGCTCCTCGGGGGCCCTTCCGCGTTCCTGGCTATCCGCTCCTCGGAGGGCCTTCCTGCCTAGGGATTCTTCCTGGCCCACGCCTTGGGACTTTATGTGGGAACATCCATTGTGAGTACCTTACTTCTGACTCCAATGACTCATGCTTGACTGAAGCCGTTCCTCGGGCCACTACCGCTTCTCCTTAGTAAAGACTTTTACAGTACGGCTTGAGCTGCAGGGGTGCTGCCGCTGCAAACCACAAGCTCCATTTCCAGGTATCTGTCCCTCAGTTCTTCCATCTACAGTACAGACTCCTTGGTATACCCTGCTCCGCGGGCCACTACTGGATCTGCACCACTGAGACTATCTACACCCATCTGAAGGAACTTACTGGCGTACCCCGCTCTGCTGGCCACTACCGGATCATCTCAGCTGTGGTATCACCTGGTAAGAACATAAGAACATAAGAAAATGCCATACTGGGTCAGACCAAGGGTCCATCAAGCCCAGCATCCTGTTTCCAACAGTGGCCAATCCAGGCCATAAGAACCTGGCAAGTACCCAAAAACTAAGTCTATTCCATGTAACCATTGCTAATGGCAGTGGCTATTCTTTAAGTGAACTTAATAGCAGGTAATGGACTTCTCCTCCAAGAACTTATCCAATCCTTTTTTAAACACAGCTATACTAACTGCACGAACCACATTCTCTGGCAACAAATTCCAGAGTTTAATTGTGCATTGAGTAAAAAAGAACTTTCTCCGATTAGTTTTAAATGTGCCCCATGCTAACTTCATGGAGTGCCCCCTAGTCTTTCTACTATCCGAAAGAGTAAATAACCGATTCACATCTACCCGTTCTAGACCTCTCATGATTTTAAACACCTCTATCATATCCCCCCTCAGTCGTCTCTTCTCCAAGCTTCTACCTCTCTACTCAGAACTGTACTTATTACAGCCCTGCTCTGGGGGTCCTGTCTTTTTCTTCCTGCATAATAAAGTCTATATATATATATAGCTGTGTCCTACACTGCTGAGACCCTGTCTATCGACGGTGAGGCCTACAGGGCTCCTCCCTGTGGGCAGAGACTTCTCTCATCTCAACCCACGGTTCACATCCATACAAAAACATAACAGACTGCTAACTCCATGGACCCAGCTCAGGTCTCAGCCATTCAAGGCCATTCCTGGCCTGGCCCAACATCTGGCCGAGCAACAAAGGACTCTAGAGACTTTGGCTAACTCCTTCAATCAGCTCAGTTCTCAGCTGAATTCTACACCAATGCCTGACAAGGCCACTTCCTCTTCTCAGTGTTGCTTACACGTCTCTCTGTGCCGCTGCCAGCTCCTACTCACTTTACAGGTGATCCCCTGTTATGTAGGGGCTTTCTGAATCAGTGCTGTATGCACTTTTCACTACATCCTACCTACTTTCCAGATGTAGTGTCCAAAACTACATACATACTGTCTATTTTAGATGGAAAAGCCCTGGCCTGGGCTTCACCTATCTGGGAGCGTAATGATCCGATTCTCAACGATTTGACAGGCTTTCTTGCCCTTTTTCGTTTTGTGTTTGACGACCCTGCTTGCAAGACTGTTGCTGGATCTGCACTCCTGCACCTATAACAAGGTACTAAATCTTTGACTGATTACATTATTGAGTTCAAGACCTTGTCCTTGGAACTATGTTGGGACCTGGGTTGCCTGCAGACTATTTTCCTGGAAGGTCTTAACACTTGTATCAAAGACGAATTAGCAGCACGTGAACTCCCTGATACTCTGGACTTTCTCATCGACCTTACGGGGCAAATTAACCGTCGACTGAACGAAGGGTCACAGAGTCCCAAAAGATCATTGTCAGGAGTTCCATGCTCTCGTCCAGTGCCTGTTACTCAGACCACTCTCACACCCAGTATTGAGGAGGAAGAACCCATGCAACTAGGCCGCAGCTACTTATCAGCCAAGGAGAGGCGCTACCAAAAGAGATTAGGTCTCTGTATGTACTGCAGACAGCCTGGCCACGTTGTACCCTCCTGTCCCATCTGTCCGGGAAACTCGCAGACCTATGATCCGCCGGAAGACTCCTCCTAGGTCTAACTTCTCCATCTCCTCCACTGACACATCCAGTCTCTATTATCTCTGAAACTCTCGAATTCCACACATTAGCATTTGTGGACTCTGGTGCCGGTGGGAACTTCATACTATGACAACTCGTCGAGCACCTATGAATTCCCACTCTTCGTACACCTACACCACTAATGTTATCATCGATACATGGCGAACCACTACCTGGCGAAGTCTCTTATTCTACCCAACCTATTTGCCTCCACACAGGATCCCTTCACTCAGAGACCATCTCCTTCCTACTCCTGGATAAAGCAATACATCCGGTGGTACTCGGAATACCATGGTTACAGATACACTCACCCCGATTCAATTGGAGTACCCTTGAACTCTCTCGATGGGGAACCGCCTGCCATGGGAGATGCTTGGAAGAGGTAACTCCTATGCCCTGTCTGACCACCATCCCTTCTCTTCTAGGACTACCTCAACAATACTCGTCTTATCAAGACGTATTCTCTAAGAAGACGGCTGACACTCTACCACCTCACCAGTCTTTTGACTGTGCCATTAATTTGGTACCTAATTCCGAGCCTCCCAAAGGAAGGGTGATTCTCATCAATCAGCTTCAAATGGATCGTTGCCTTTTCAACTCATTTATGGATGTCAATCTCTACCTCCTTTACCACTGCCCTTGTCAGTATCCTCTCCTGCAGCCCAGGCTGTGGCGCAAGAACTGCATCAGCTTTGGGAACACACCAAGGAACTTCTGCAGAAAGCTGGGCAACAGGCCAAGAAGTTCTATGACGCCCATCACAGGGCAGCTCCTCAATTACAAATCGGAGACAAGGTATGGCTCAGTACCAGCTTCATCCGCCTAAAGCTGCCTTCCGCTCATTTTGCACCCAGGTACATAGGGCCTTTCACTATAATCCGCCACCTGGGTCCAGTCACATGCAGCTACCATCCTCTCTGAGAATCCACAACTCCTTCCACATCTCCCTTCTAAAACCGCTTGTTTTGTCGGAGTTCTCTAGGAAGACACCTGATTCTCAACCTCTCATGGCAGAAGAGGGCATCACTTATCAGGTGGAAGATATATTTGATGTACGAAAATATGGAAGACGCTGGGAAGACCTCATATCCTGGGAAGGATTTGGACCAGAGGAGAATAGTTGGGAGCCTGCAAGCAACATCCTCGACAAGGAGTTGATTAGACAATTTCACTTATCACATCCTAGGAAACCGAACCCCCAGGGAGGAGTCCTAAGAAGGGAGGTACTGTTACGCCCGTCGATCATAGATGGCTGCGACTTCTCATGCTCACCTCTTATTTCCATGCACCGTCACTCATGAGGAGAATGGCAGTCTCCATCAGCCAGCGCCGTCCTCCTCGGCATCCCTGGGACGGTGTAGGCGCTGCCAACCGCCTTCTTGAACCTGGAATTACCTAGGGCATGTGCACGAGGGCCTCCTTTGTACACGTCACGGTGGGAACCTCGGGGGCGTCCCCTCCGGAAGATGTCAACGAGATGCTGTACTTAAACCAACTGGCCCTTTACTATTACAAGTTAGCAAGGAGTTTTCCTTGTTGCTGAATCCGCTCTACTTTGGACTTCAGTTCCTGCCTTCTCTCTCTGGGTTTGGATGCTCTGGGTACCCGCTCCTTGGGGGCCCTTCCATGTTCCTGGCTATCCGCTCCTCAGAGGGCCTTCCTGCCTGGGGATTCTTCCTGGCCCACACCTTGGGACTTTATCTGGGAACATCCATTGTGAGTACCTTACTTCTGACTCCAACGACTCAAGCTTGACTGAAGCCTTCCCGCAGTGTACCCCGTTCCTCGGGCCACTACCGCTTCTCCTTCAGTAAAGACTTTTACAGTACAGCCTGAGCTGCAGGGGTGCTGCCGCTGCAAACCACAAGATTCACTTCTGGGTATCTGCCCCTCAGTTCTTCAATCTACAGTATAGACTCCTCAGCGTATCTCGCTTCACGGGCCACTATTGGATCTGTACCACTGAGGCTATCTACATCCGCCTGAAGGAACTTACTGGCGTACCCCACTCTGCGGGCCACTACTGGATCATCTCAGCTGTGGTATCATCTGGTATACCTCTCTACTCAGAACTGTACTTATTACAGCCCTACTCTGTGGGTCCTGTCTTTTTCTTCCTGCATAATAAAGTCTATATATATATATATAGCTGTGTCCTATGCTGCTGAGACCCCGCCTATTGACAGTGAGGCCCACAGGGCTCCTCCCTGTGGGCAGAGACATCTCTCATCTCAACCCAGGGTTCACATCCATACAAAAACATAACAGTGGTATATGAATATTATTTTATTTGTGAGTATAGAATTGGTCTATATAATGGATAAGAGCAGGGTCCATCTGCTCAGGGATTTTCAGATCTGGTACAGTGTTTCTCCCTATAGTTTGCAATGTGGGTAAGCCCTGGACTGGACCTGCTTGACCCTGATGCCATAGAGCCTGCTGCTATTCTGCTATTCTACCTTCACAAGGTATGTCTTGGATTCAGGACAGCATGGCATGTATGGATGAATAATGCATCTTCAGAAGCCTAGATGATTTTTATTTTAGGGTTGGCCTTTTTCCCTGTGAGCCATCTTCTCTCTCCATATGGAACAGGCCCTTATTTTTGCCACTATTTATCTTATAGTAATTTGTGTGTCCTGTGCCCTACTATATATTGGGCCAAGAGTTTCGATTGGGACTCATTCATTTCTTCTACCCTACCAATGCATTGTCCTGTTAATCATATCTGGATGGGAAACAGCTGATGAAAAAAACACTTCAGACACAGCTTCAGGTGATAGACAAGTTCTGATGACTGGCTGAAATCAGTTTAGTTTGAGAGTCCTTACCAAATATCCTTGGTGGAGATGGGTAAGGGAGCAAGGCCATGTAAACACCAAGGAGTGCCTAATTGCTTATAATTGGGAGCTTAGGTATGAGAGTCTTCAAATAGCACATGAATCTGGATGTCTTGCAGAACACAGGATTAAACAGTCTTCAAGGAGGCAGATGTCCACTGAAAGGTAGATCTTTGAGAGATATAAGTGTGGTTAAGTCCATGAAAGGATTTAGTGGGTGGAATCCTTCTGAAAAGAAGCAGAGTTCTGTCTACAAGGATAGCCAGTGTGAGCATGAAGAAAAGTAGGCTTGGTGCTCTACATATTTATTTTATTTATTATTTAACGTATTTTATATACCGACAACCGTTTGCACATCGTATCAGACACCTGTGTTAATGAAGGTAGGCTTTCATCTCTGTAATATAAGAAAGATAGCATTTCTTTGCTGTGACATCTGAAACTTATGGGACATCGAGGTGACTTAGTTGACCTTGCAACAGCAGCCAGCTTCAGGTGAATAGAGCTATGTTATAAAGTATGCTGAATCAGAAAGGGCGATTTCATGTGTGCTCGTCTCCCTATGCAGTGTTTTTATTAAAGGGGACACATCAAAGATATTTCCCAGTATACACTAAACTCCTGCGTATGGCTCGACATCACTTATGTAGCCCTTTAGAGATGTAAGTGGTAAATATTGAATTATACCTCTGATTTGTGGTCTCTCTTATTGTTTCTTCTTTCAGGAGTCAAGGTATAGACAACAAACCCAAATAAATTCTCTGCTGTAAGGATAGGTAAGATGAGGATAACAACTAGTAGACAAAACTGCATGGCAAGCAATATGCAGGGCTGTCTGTGGGTCATAGAGTTATAGCTATAGGATGTCCTTAAAATGACTTTACTGTTGTAGGCCATGAACCATAGTGTGCAGCAAACAACACAGACACACACCCACGTTGATTAATAAAAATAAAAAAAAATTTTAATCAAAATTAAAAGTTTTAAAAATATTCAACTATTTACAAATGTAAACAAAAATTAGACAGGTGTGAGACAAACTAGGGAGTAAAGTATGTACATAACAACAACAACAAAAAACAGGCTCAAGTACCTTGGGAGGTCAGGTCCTGAAGGTCTAAGGGACTCATGGCAGTGGCCTCATGCCCATCAGTTTAAGCGCTGCTGTGTAGCCCTCCTGAGTCTCGGCTAGCCTCTCCACCATCGTGCGCAACCTCCTGAGGTCAGCTGTGACCCCTCACAACTACTCCACAATCACCCTCATTCCCTGGCCAAAAACATCCTGACAATACTCTTATAAATCCTCCACAAAACAAAGTAAAAAAAGGAACAAACCACATACTAACCATCATTTTGATGTACTAAACATCTGCTCATTTAAACATCTATCCAAAAAGAATAAAGGGATAAGAGGAACAATTCATAATTGGCTTCCATATAAACTTGCAAAATGACGGTACCTAAGTTTAATTAGCTCATCCTCTTTATTACAAAGTCTGAGCAAATCTTTTTCATTTTTACTTTTTTAGTGTAGATAAAATTAACTGGAAGGAGTGCAGCATGTAATCCACAATGTAACACAAGCAGAAAGCCAACACGTTTCTAAATCTTTGTCAGGCTAAATTGTTAACCAATGTCTGCGATGCTTGAGCAGCAAACTTTATTGCTCAAGAATTGCACCCATATCCAATAGATAGCAGCAAGGCCATAGATAGGTTCCCTGACATACTGAGGCTTCAGTACTGTAGTATTTTAGAACAGTGGTACTTAGCTATTAAAAGGGGCATGGAGGTTGCCTCAACATTTGGGTAGTTAGTGTAAAGCTGTGATCTAGATAGCAAGCTATCAAGCTCCAGAATGGCCATATTATCATCGTACCTCTGGACTTCTCCTGCCTTGCACACAGCTGCTGCAGCCACTCCCCATGTTTGTGATGCAGCTTCCTGGGCCACCTTCTTCAGGTCCCCAATCTATAAAGAGAAATAGGAATACAATGATTTGTGTTCAGTGATGCTGGTTCTGTTACCTTCAGATTACTATGTTTAAATGTTTTCAACTGAAGTCTTGAATCAGTAGCATGATCTTTGCTCTCCCTTCATGTAGCTAAATGGAGGATCCTGCCACATGGCTAAAAAGTTCACCAGCACAGGGAAATTCCTTGTTCTGCAAAGGAACCCAGTTTCAAAAGTGAGCTAGCAGGCTAGTCCAGCCATTCTGAAAACCCCAATCTGATATGACTGGCCCAATTCTCTCCTTTCTAGAAGGGCATTGTTGTGTTCTGTCATATGTGAATTTTGGTTCAAGTCATCACTTGTTATCCTACTCTATTCTTTCACTCATTCAGTATAATAATTTAGTATGACATGTACACTGCTCATGCTATTAATGGCATATAAACCTTTAACAGCTTCCATATTGCCTCTTGTCCTATCAGAAAGCCACAAGAGCCAACTTTGCACACTCACCCCTCCATAAACCTACAACATCCCAAAAGCCCCCTATTACTCCCTCAATTTGCCCTAACCCTCACACCTCAATTACCTCTCTACATGTCCCTCACACCCAACCCCTAACAATCCCCATACCTACCCCCCTTCCTAGTTCCCACAATGTACTTACCCTATGAAAATAGGATGGATCTCTGTTATATTCAGCCTGGAGTCCCCTCCAGGCCAGCCTCAACCTCTGGCAATTTCTTCTGTCCCCAGCGATAAGGAACAGGAAGTCCTCATTTATCACCACCAGGGACATTAGCCATGCTGTGTGTCTTCCAGGAAGGGACCATCTTGAAATGAGCCCACTCCAGAGGAACTGGAAATGTGCATGAATATGCGCGTTGTGTGCAAAAATGTTTGCGCTTATATAACCACTTGCGCACAAACGTGGGTGCAAACATTTCTGCGTGAAGGGCGCATTCATGCATATGTTTTATTGAAAAGATGTGCTTATTTTATAATCTGAACCCGCATACATGCGCATACATGCGCAGATTATAAAATACGAGTGTCCATATATGCATCTATATAGGTTTATGTGCATTGTTTTGAAAGTTATCCTCATGGTGTTTTGAAATGGAATGCACTGATATTTAGTAACATGAAAATTGAAAAGTAAAGCCCATTATGTTAGCATGAAGAAATTACATAAATTGATTACCCTCAAAGATAAAAGCAACAAAGCAGCAAATGTTTTCTGAAGGTGACTGGAGAAATAAATAATTCAAATGTCTAAAACTATGATTGAGAAGGTTAAAAGAGTTGCAGAAGTTACAGTTGTGTGCAAACGTTTAGGCACGATAGTCAAATTATATGTTTCAATGAATCTGTAAGTGAACAGAAGCCGACAACCTCTATAATTCGTGACCACATCACCCCTGTATTGGAATCTCTCCACTGGCTCCCTATTGTATATCGTATCCAGTACAAGCTGGCCATAATCACACATTCCTCTATTTACAATATTCACTCTCCCTGGATCTCATCTGTTCTTAAAATTCACGCTCTTGCCAGATTGCTAAGATCCTCTTCTCAGAAGCTTCTTGACATTCCTTCCCTGAGAGTCGTCCATCTGGACAAGACTAGAGAACGCATGTTTTCCTCTACAGGCCCTCTCCTATGGAGCTCCCTAAGAAAAGAATTAAGAAACCTCCAAGAAAAGCTCTTCTTTAAAAAAGCTTTGAAAATGCACTTATTCAGGAAAGCATTCCCGAATCAAGATGGCAACGTATAATTATCCTGGGCCTCCCTTAATTTGTGCTATTCCTTTGCACGTACTCTTGCAGAGATTTGATACTTCCTCTATTGCAACCTTTGTATTGTATTTTAGTGTATTTTAATTTACTGTTTGTTACTTATTCGTAACTCATTAGGTGTGCTTTATTGCATCCCGCCCTGAACATAGGAAGGGCGGGTAACACATGTTTTAAAATAAATAAATAAAAATAATACATGGTATAAAGTTAAACACAATAATGGATAATTGAAGAGTCTCATTTACAGTATACTAATACAGTAGAAAGGAAATGTGTGAGCACTGTTATGTCAACTATCTATTGTGTCTTATAACATTACTGTATTCTTTAAAGTGATATATTCAAAATTTGAAAGAGAAAAATACGGTCTCTGTTTCACCAGAGGGTTGAGCTGGGAGGGGCATGAGGTATCACATCAGAAATACCTCAGACATTTCTTACATTTTTCATAAATATTTAAATGGCTGAGGTATTTATTGATGTGATATAATACCTCTGATGCTCCTCCCAACACAGCCTTCCAGCAAAACATGGGCCTTGTTGGGGGTACTCTGGGGTGGGTGCGAAGGGCCCTACTGCAGTCATAACTGGTGATGGAAAATGGGGAAGAGGCAGTGAAACACTTTTGGTATGTCATACAAGGAGTTATTTTTCTTGTTCTCCTAAGATTTTTGATCATAAGTAGCTTTATAATCACTCATAAGTATACTATAGCATTTATGCTTCAATTTTGTGCTTTGCTTTTGCTACTTAGACAGATGCCACAGAAGAGAAGATGCTAGATAGAAATGATGCATAAGCTAGAAAATTACTAGGACAGTGTTATGTTTATGTATCAAGGCTGTCCTGACACTTTAGCTTAGCTGCAAGCCATTGATAGCATTTTCATACTGAGCGAGAGTGAATTTACATACAGCCACTTGAATTGTTTAAATTAAATAGCTGGTCATAGAAATGTTTTGACAACTATGTAACCCAGTTATTGGTTTATGGGTTGGAGTGTAAACCCTTTATAATGCCTCATTATCAGTAAAAATCATCTGAAAGAGAGCGCCGTACTGGTGTCTTACATGGCACTCTGTCACTCTCTGTCCATAAGGTATACCTTATTATATTATTTGTAGAATTTAATAAGAAAAAGGATGTTTTTGAGGGAGGAATGATGTTATCGCTGTGAATGGCTGGCTGATTCAGGGCTCCCGCTCCCCACACTCTTAAATCTCAGCAAATCTCCTGCATTTGCCCCAAAAAGGAAGGAAAGAGCAATAACATTAACGATATTGATCATCCCCGATGTCGATAAGGCACAAAACGACAGATTTACGCAAATATTCCTATAAAAAACAAGATTTGTCGGAACACTCAGGCCTACCTACTATGGCGGCGCTAGAGGAAGATACAACCCAGGCTGAACAGCATGGCGACCAGCTACCGTTCAAAGATGATTTGCCAACGAGATCGAAAATGAAACAATGGTTCGCTGAACTCAGGCAAGATTTACAAAATCATAAGCGAGACATTATGGCATCCATAGAGGATATAAAAGAGGAACTGGCCGAAAATGGCAGACGCATATATTTGATGTTGAAACTAAAGCGCAGGCCCTCACCGAGGATCTCAAAATGGCACCGGAAGACCAACTAACAATGCAAAAAGAAATAGAAACTCTGTCGGACAAGGTAGAGGACCTTGAAAACTGTTCCCGACCCCAAAATTTAAGGTTTCGTGGCATACCGGATACACATGAATATCAGAACTACACGGAGATAGTGGCGAAAATTAGTATTATGCTGCTGTCGATGCAAGACTCTATTGTACCTCTAACTGAAAGTGAAGTGAAAATAGACAGAGCACACCGAGCTTTGGGGCCCAGGTAAGATAAACGACCCAGGGACGTCATTACTTGTTATCAGACTTTCCACTAAAGGACAAGATAGTCACTATAGCCAGAAAGCAGGCCTCTTGGACATGGTAAGGACACGACATAATGATTTTTACAGATCTCTCGCCGGTTACCATACGAAGGCGCCAGGAATTGAAAAAAATCACAGAAGCCCTCCGAAAGGACAATATCCGATATAGATGGTTATTTCCATTTGGACTTGGATTTTCGCTAAAAGGAGAATTCCACAGGATTAAAAGTATGCAAGAAGGAGCCCTCTGGGGATAGGAAGATTGTAAGCCCTCTGGGGATAGGGAAATACCTACAGTACCTGAATGTAAACCGATGTGATATCTCAGATCGAATGTCGGTATATAAAAAATAATAAATAAAAACATAAATAATAAATTAAAGAAGCTGAATATGAGGGCTTTGAAGTTAGTCACCTGGCTGGAAAAGCTTCAGGACGCCGGGGCGAAGGACCGCGATGGCAGAGGGAGACTAAGGAAGGCTGATGCCTGAGGCGCAACTCAGAGGCCGGCAATTCACAGCAGACACTTGAGTATTCAGCAGTCTGAGTTCCAACTACAGATGCTATAACTAACGGGGCCTTGACTCATAATAAGAAAAGGAACAGAAAACGTGGGTCATTTGATTCCACATGGGATGTAGGGGCAGAAATTGGTTTAATAATTGTTGTTTACATAGAGTTTTCACAAATATGATCCCTGGCTATTATTGTGGTTTGGGGGTTGTCGGGGGGGGGGGGGGGGGGGGGGGAGTTCGGGATTAAGTTCAAGATGATTGAATCCTCTTATGCATTGGCAGAAAAGCCACCAAAAGAGGGCTTCTCTGCTAGGGGAATAGGACAGGAAGGGGTTCACAAGCAAGGAAGATACACGGCGGATCTTATGGGGATGTTCAATGGGGAAAAATCTATGAGGGGTACAGTACAGCGCCTAATTCTCTGAATTATATCCGATCTGGGAATTTTATTGTAAAGGTAATGGCTCCATATAAGGGGGACATATCTATTGTGATGGCCTTTGGCACCAGCCCGCAGCCTATGAATGGCTGAATTTAACTTACTGTCCCTTAATGTTAAGGGACTCAATTCATATAGAAAGCGTCAATTTCTCTTTTCAGACCTACAGAAACACAACACATCCATAGCTTTTCTACAAGAATCTCACCTTAAGCACAGATACAAATATACTATGAAAAATGACTTATATCCTAATCAATATTGGGCGGCCTGCACGAAGGCTAATAAAAACATAGAAACATAGAAATGACGGCAGAAGAAGACCAAACGGCCCATCTAGTCTGCCCAGCAAGCTACGCACTTTATCCTTTTTTTTTTTCCTTCCTTTTTCTCTCTCCCACCTGTTACTCTTGGCTTCCAGTACCCTCCAGCCCTATTTCCCCTCCACCCAACCACCAATGTAGAGAGCATCGCCGGATCTGCATCCAAGTGAACATCCAGCTCAATTAGGGGTAGCAACCTTTGCAACAAGCAGGCCACACCCCTGCCCCTGTCCACCCAGACTATACGATCCAGACTCCGTTGGTTACCGTCCACACTCAGATCCTCCCTTCCACACTCCCCCTGCCGTTGAAGCAGAGAGCCATGCGTTGAAAGAGAAGTATCAGACTCTCTCCCTCGCCGAAGCAGAGAGCTACACTGGTCATGCATTGAAAGTAAAGTATCGGCCCAGCTACACCTCACTTCCCTGTGAATACAAATTTTTTATTTTTTTTTAATTTATCTTCCACATTACCTCTTGCCATTGAAGCCCAGAGCTATGATGGAGTCTCATCAACCTTGTGTATGTACACTGAACAAGGGTATTATCTCCAGGTAGTAGCCCCATTTCCGTGAGAGCCACATTAACTATCAATAAATATTGAACAAGCCTAATAGGTCATAGGCTATAGGCAATACCTATAGCCTATGACCTCACCGTTAATTTTACATACTCTTACCCACCCCTGTTTATTTTTTTTTATTTTTTTTTATATTTTTTTTGGAGATGGCAGCCCTCCATCCTTCCGCTCCGTGAAGGTGGAACACCAACCACTGGCATCTCGCTCCGTGAATGCCTCTGTGGCTACTGCCGCTCCGTGCAGTGTTTTGCTGCCTCCTCTTTATACACGTCCTCTAGACTTGATGGATCCACAGTGTTTATCCCACGCCCCTTTAAAGTCCTTCACAGTTTTGGACTTCACCACTTCCTCCGGAAGGGCATTCCAGGCATCCACCACTCTCTCCGTGAAGAAATACTTCCTGACATTGGTTCTTAGTCTTCCTCCCTGGAGCCTCAGCTCGTGACCTCTGGTTCTGCTGATTTTTTTTCTGATGGAAAAGGTTTGTTGTTGTCTTTGGATCGTTAAAGTTTTTCAAGTATCTGAAAGTCTGAATCATATCACCCCTGCTCCTCCTTTCCTCCAGGATGTCCATATTTAGATTCTTCAATCTCTCCTCATATGACATCCGATGAAGACCCTCCACCTTTCTGGTCGCCCTTCTCTGTACCGCTTCAATCTTGTCTCTGTCTCTTTGTAGATACGGTCTCCAGAACTGAACACATTACTCCAGGTGAGGCCTCACCAAGGACCTGTACAAGGGGATAATCACTTCCCTTTTCTTACTCGATATTCCTCTCTCTATGCAGCCCAGCATTCTTCTGGCTTTTGCTATCGCTTTGTCGCATTGTTTCACAGACTTCATATCATTAGACACTATAACCCCAAGGTCTCTCTCCTGCTCCATGCACATCAGCCTTTCCCCCCCCATCGAATACAGTTCATTCGGATTTCCACTCCCCATATGCATGATTTTGCACTTCTTGGCATTGAATCTCAGCTGCCATATCTTCGACCACTCTTCCAGTTTCCTTAAATCCCATCTCATTCTCTCCACTCCTTCCGACGTGTCCACTCTTTTGCAGATCTTAGTGTCGTCCGCAAAAAGACAAATCTTACCTTCTATCCCGTCCGCAATGTTGCTCACAAAGATATGCAGGAGTGGGGATTCTAATTAAAAAGAATATCATTTATGAACAAGTGGCTTGTATCCTTGACCCTGACAGAAGATACATTCTTCTGGTAATTGCACTGGGAGGCATAAAATATACTTTTCTTAATGTTTATGCCCCTAATACCCATCAAGGGCAGTTCTTTAAAAAACTGGAAACTAATAGAAGATAATGCAGACGGGTGCCTGCTTCTGGGGGGGGGGGGGGATTTTAATCTGTCCATTAATCCACACCTAGATAACTCTAGAGGACAAGTGCCAACACTGGGGTAGGACAGGAAGTTACTAAAAGCTTTTTTAGCTAGACAAGGGTTAATAGATACCTGAAGGGTTAGAAATCCGACCCCAAAGAACTATACATATTTTTCCAGGGCTCATCAATCTTACTCTAGAATCGATTTATTACTAGTAGACAAAGCAAGTATAATTTGTATTGATAATCCTTATATCGAACCTATAACATGGTCGGACCATGCCCCCATAGGACTTACTCTAAAAATCTCGCAATATGACAAGGGAAAGCAACACTGGAAGCTAAATGAAAGCCAGTTTGAGGATGAGGCATTTTCTCTGGAATTTCAGAGGGACAAAATAGAATATCTAGCTCACAATGATAACAGAGAGGTTTCTCCTATGATCCTATGGGACTGTATGAAAGTTGTGCTTCGTGGCAAACTAATAGCCAGAGCTGTATATGTCAAAAAACAGAAGGAAGCGGAGAAAAAAGATCTGTTAGTTCAGATTAGGAAACTTGCAAATGCACACAAACAAACAAGTTCTAGTAAGGTACTATCCAGACTAGATCATTGTAGACATAAACTGGAGGACATAAAATCTGCGGCGATCGCCCATAGGGTGGAACCGTTAAAACAAATTCATTATGAAGATGGCAATAAGACGGGGAAGCAATTGGCTCGTAAATTAAAGGTAAAACAAACTACCAACAATATAGTTAAAATTAAAGATGAACAGGGAAAAATTCTAACAACTAATACTGAAATTAGAAATCGCTTTCTGCGCTTTTATACAGAGCTCTATAAAGCTGAAACCAATATTGATAAAGAGAAGATGGACACATATCTCCATAATGTCCCTCTACCATAGATATCCCTTTCCCAACAGGAAGTCTTGGAAAAAGAAATTAATCGGGCAGAAATTTCTTGGGCCATTAAAGGCTTAAAAGCGGGTAAATCATCAGGATTGGATGGCTATACGGCTATTTTTTATTAAAAAATTCGCTGAACAGCTAATCCCAATACTGGTCCAAGTTTTCAACTCCCTAAGAAACATGGGTACAATTTCCACAATTACTAACACAGCCGGCATAACAATATTGGCTAAACCGGGTAGGGATCCCACAGTATGTGGATCGTATCGGCCAATATCTTTAATTAATCTTGATATGAAACTTCTGGAAAAACTTTTGGCCAATAGATTGAATTCCATTCTCCCGGAGTTGATTCATCCCGATCAATCATAATTCATGTCGGGGCAAATGGCGTCGGATAATGTCCACAAAATGGTGGACTCTATTTGGTGGTCCCGGACCCACGATATCCCATGTCTGCTCTTAGCAGTAGACGCAGAAAAGGCGTTTGATTACGTACATTGGCTTTTTCTTTTTCAAACAATGTGGGCTATGTAATTTGGGGAATCTTTTCTATGTTGGGTAGAGAAACTATATGAAGCACCATCAGCCTGTCTAAAGGTAAACGGGGGATATTCCAAAACATTTTCATTAGGTAGAGGCACAAGACAGGGCTGCTCCCTGTCTCCCCTTCTTTTTGCAATATTTTTAGAACCCTTTACGTTCAGGATTCGAAGCAATGACCAAATACGAGGCATTAGGGTAGGGGATTTCTCCTCAAAACTCTCACTTTTCGCCGATGATATTTTATTCACCATAACAGATCCTGTCATTTCCCTTCCAGCTATCAGCTCAGAGATTGCAGACTTTAGTCAAGACTCTGGTTTTAAAATAAACTGGGAAACGTCTGAACTTCTGAACATCTCAGCATCCGTAGAGATGGTGGAGCATCTTCGGCGGGTCCACCCTTTCAGATGGGCTACTACCAAAATTAAATACCTGGGTGTTTACATAGGCAATCAAGGTGACATGTTCTAGTTAAACTTCCCTCCATTAATGGAGAAGATCTATAAAACCTAGAAGAATGGGTTCACTATCACATTTCCTGGTCAGGTCGAATGAATGTCTTACCACAGATATTATATCTTTTCCAAACAATCCCTATAGCCCTCACCCCGAAATTATTAGAAAAATGGCAAAAATGAATCTTAAAATTCATTTGGAAAGGGAAACATCCAAGAGTAGTGAAAAAAGTGTTGTTTTTACCTAAATCTCAAGGTGGAATGGGAGTACCAAATTTACATTGGTACCATGCTGCTGCACACCTCAAAGCAGTTATTGACTGACACCGGCAGAGTAAAAAGAAACCTTGGGCAATATTGGAATAGGCCATTTTTGGCTATATGCTATTAGCTGCATTAGCATGGCAACCGAAAAACACGTGGGATAAGATAGTAGCCATGCCAGCTACACTTTTAACATTTGGCTATGCTGGAAAAGATTGTTAGTGGGCCAGAGGGTGCATTACCACAGCTCACATTTATTTTACAACAAATTATTTCGACCCTGTCAACATCTATTAGCTTTCCAAAGTTGGAAAAATAAAGGTATACAAAATTAGAACACATATGGTTACCGGGGAGCATGGTATCATTCCCCACTCTTAGGGATAGATATCAATTGCGAGATACAGAATTGTTTCCCTATTTGCAAATTAGGCACTTTTTGTGCAGTCAAGCGGTTAACACAGAACTGGTGCAAGGGATCCCAGCCTTTGAAAATTTATGTAGGCACGCTGACAAATCTGCCAAGCTAATATCGAAAATTTACCTTCTCTTGATTGGTCATCACAAAAGTCAATTTACCCATATTACAGCATGGGAGCAGGATTTGCCCGGTGCCTTATCAGAGGATACATGGAAACAAATTTATATAAATGTAGGCAAAGGACTAATAACTGCAGGGCACATAGAAAATGGCTACAAAATGTTATACCGATGGTATATTACCCCGGTAAAACTGCACCACATGTTCCCTACCCTTCCCAACATATGCTGGAAGCTATGTGGGGGATGGGGCACCTTTTTTCATCTTTGGTGGGAATGTCCCAAGATACAAAGAGTATGGTCACAGATTTCTGTATGGCTATGTGAAATTATACAGAGTCCTGTCAATGTCATGGCCCCGCAAGCACATTTAAATGTGGAAGTAGAGGGGGGGGGGGGGACAAAATACAAAATAGATTTATCCGATTTGGGGCAGTGGCCACAAGATGTGCCATAGCCAGCTATTGGAAGGATGTTAGTGTTCCATCTTTGTTGGACATACAGGCACGGGTACATACCATGTATACACTGGGGAAAATCACAGCACACAAACGCAAAAGTATGGTGCAGTTTAAGGGGATACAGTCTAACTATGAACTATGGTCCTCAAAAAGGGAAAGGGAGCATCATACACTCGGAGCTTCCACGTGAATGGCATCCCAGATCGAGCTGGCTTATAACCCATTTTGTACACCCTGATAGGATGCAGTCTATCATACCTGAGATCATCCTTGAAACAGGGTGGGGGGGAGGGTTGGGGATTCTAAGAACTTGTATAAAATATTGGTAGGTTAAGAAGGATATTGTCAGACGTTGTATTGTTGTAACTGTTTATTTACTATATGATACTCAAGACGCTACAGTCGGAGCCATGCAACAGATGAGCATTCAGGATTTCCTTTAATTGTAATGTATTCCTCTAACTTGTTGGAATGTCTAAAGAGGATTGTTGTGATACATATGGTTATGGCTTAAGTTGTTCGTTTCCAATAAAAAATGTTTATTTAAAAAAAAAAAAAAATGTTTTCTCCTCAGCTGCTGGCTCTATGCATTTATTTGATCCACATCAACTCACAGTTGGCAAACTGTATCCTTCTCTGTGAAGTTTTGAATAAATCACTTTAAAACTTACAGTAGTGTTATGAGAAGTAATGGACAGCTGACATTTCCTTGCTACTACAAAGTTAAACAAGACATCTTTCCGAAAATGTTAATACATAATGGGCCGGATTTTAAAAAGGTTACATGCGCCGGGCCTATTTTCAAAAGGCCCGGCAACGCGAGTAAAGCCCCGGGACACATGTAAGTCCCGGGGCTTTACTAAAGGGACGGGGGCGGAACCAACCTCTCTCTTAACTGAGTGAACTAGGGATGAACTGGTAAAACTGGGAATGGTGTCAACGGGCGCCCCTTTTAAAATCATCTAATTTATGCGTTAGAAGCGGGATTTGTATGCACATGCACGTGCCCACTTAAAATTTGTCACACATGTGCTCGTGGCCAGGCTATTTTATAATATGCATGCATGTGTTGTAAAATGACCACGTAACTGGGCACAGACTGACGTATGTGCGCAAATGTGTGCTGGTTTGAAAGTTGCCATCATACTATTTGCTGTGCTCTCCAATGATTGTTCATTCACAATTTTATATAAGTCACGAACTCTTAAAGCAGTCAATCTACTTTTTTTTTTTTTTAATGCAACTAACAGGTAGGTCCTCATTCAAAAAAATTTGCACTATAAAAATAAGTTCCATTCAATGGTTTTATTAAGGCCCTTAGGGTACATCGATTGAAGACGATAGATATATACAATATTGATCTCGCCGGATTAGCCGATGATCTCGATCCCCACCACGAGGATATGGAGGAACATGATCAATCATGCAGCATTGTAATTTTTAAAAGGAAGCTGAAAAGCAGCTTGATGATAGAGAAATGTGGCCACTTCAGTCTAGCTTCTTTGTAGATAAGTACTGCACTTGTTGCATAAAGTCTGGTTGGAGCAATAGTAAAGACTGCAGCTATCTGTAAGCATTGGATGCATAAAACTTTTTTTGACCTATAAAAGTTGGACTTTAGGGATTTTATTTTATACGAAAAGATTTTTCCTATGATGGCAGTTGAAGCCCTTGTTATTAATCCTCGTATGTTGAAAAAATGTTCGTTTCCAGTACGTAATTTGTTGCTCTTTTTTTAAACCTATGACTCGAAAACCGTTCTTATTATAATAAGCTGTTCCAATGTGTTTAAATTGTATTAAGTTGTTCTCATGTAAACCGGAATGAAGGCAGTCCGCTATACTTCGGTATATAAAAGCCTCGAAATAAATAAATAATCACTGCAGATGATTGTGACATTCTTATGGGCTGTCTGAGTTTTTCGGAGGGAACGGAGGCAGGCTGCGCGGCTCGGCGCGCGCAGGTTGCCAATTTTGCGCAGCCTTTCCCGCGCCGACCCCTGATTTTAAAAGATACGCGTGTAGCCATATCTATTAAAATCCGGCGTACTTTTGTTTGCACCGGTCGCGCGAACAAAAGTACGCGCGGGCGCAGTTTTTTTTAAATCTACCCCTGAGTGTGGTGAATTTCAATAATAAACCTTACATGACTCCACTATAGTTTCCTCTTCATTATAACCCTTCTAGAGAGGGGCTCAAGATGGGTGGGGGGAGGTCCCCTGAGGGCTTGCGTACAAGACCACTGCTTAAAGGAGCACATGGTTGTTAAAAGTAAATAAACAATCAGAGTGAGAGTATTTGTTAAATTATGGAACTGTCTTTACCTAATTGAAGGCTTAATGAGTAAATCAATGTTTTAGGGCTTAACAACCTTTTTTTACAAAGTAGTAATGAATTAACTGGAAGGGTGTCCAAACTTTTGTACATGTCATAGGTGCGGACTGACAGTGATCTGGGCTCCCAAGGCAATAAGGGTCATTGCCCACCCATCCCAGGCTAGGGGAGAGTGCTGTGAGCCCTCCAGCACAGCCCTATTGAGCAAAGTCAGTCTGCCCATGTCATATTCTTTTTGTTTTTTTTTTCAATTTGTTAAAATCCACAACCCGGCGCACACATCTACGCCCGATTTTATAACATGCGCGCGCAGCCACACGCATGTTATAAAATTCGGGTTCGGCATGCGCAAGGGGGTGCACACTTGTGCACCTTGCACAAACCGAGCCCTAGGGGAGCCCCGATGGCTTAACCCATTCCCTCCAAAGCCGCTCCAAAATCGGAGCGGCCTTGGAGGGAACTTTCCTTCGGCCCCCCCCACCTTCTCCTCCCTTCCCCTATCTAACCCGCCCCCCAGCCCTACCTAAATCCCCCCTACCTTTATTTTTTTTTATTTACGCCTGCCTCTGGGCAGGCGTAGATTGCGCGTGCTGGCCGACTGCCGGCACGGGATCCCCGGGTCCAGCAGCAGTGGAGAGGCCTCTGGCCACGCCCATTCCCCGCCCCCTGTCAGCCCCGCCCATGCCCAGCCCATTTTTTCAAGCCCCAGGACTTACATATGTCCCGGGGCTTGCGCGCATCGCCGGGCCTATGCAAAATAGGCTCGGCGCGCGCAATAGCGGGGTTTTCGGGGTTACGCACGTAACATACGCGTGTAACCCTTTTAAAATCCACTCCTTTATGTTTAACTATTTTGCTGCACTCATGATTTTAAACATCTCTATCATATCCCCCCTCAGCCGTGTCTTCTCCAAGCTGAAAAGTCCTAACCTCTTTAGTCTTTCCTCATAGGGGAGCTGTTCCATCCCCTTTATCATTTTGGTCGCCCTTCTCTGTACCTTCTCCAGTGCAACTATATCTTTTTTGAGATGTGGCGACCAGAATTGTACACAGTATTCAAGGTGTGGTCTCACCATGGAGCGATACAGAGGCATTATGACATTTTCCGTTTTATTCACCATTCCCTTTCTAATAATTCCCAACATTCTGTTTGCTTTTTTGACTGCCGCAGCACACTGTACCGACTATTTCAATGTGTTATCCACTATGACACCTAGATCTCTTTCTTGGGTTATAGCACCTAATATGGAACCCAACATTGTGTAATTATAGCATGGGTTATTTTTCCCTATATGCATCACCTTGCACTTATCCACATTAAATTTCATCTGCCATTTGGATGCCCAATTTTCCAGTCTCAGAAGGTCTTCCTGCAATTTATCACAATCTGCTTGTGATTTAACTACTCTGAATAATTTTGAATCATCTGCAAATTTGATTATCTCACTCGTCATATTTCTTTCCAGATCATTTATAAATATATTGAAAAGTAAGGGTCCCAGTACAGATCCCTGAGGCACTCCACTGTCCACTCCCTTCCACTGAGAAAATTGCCCATTTAATCCTAGTCTCTGTTTCCTGTCTTTTAGCCAGTTTGTAATCCACGAAAGGACATCGCCACCTATCCCATGACTTTTACTTTTCCTAGAAGCCTCTCATGAGGAACTTTGTTAACTTTAAAAAAAACAAAAACTAACAGATTTGTAAGGCAAGACTTCCCTTTGCTAAATCTATGTTGGCTCTGCCTCTTTAGTGTGTCTTTATCCAGATGGTCAGAAATTTTGTTCTTTAGAACAGCCTCTATCATTTTGTCCAATGCTGCCGTCTAGCTCACCAGTTTGCAATTTCCAAAATCACCCCTGGAGCTAATTTTAAAAGTGGACATTATGTTGAGCCATGCTCCAATTCTTTCGGCAGGCGTAAATCTGCCAACAAAGGTGTGTGGGGGGGGGGTTTAGATAGGGCTGGGGGGGGGGTCGGTTAGGTTGGGGAAGGGAGGGGAGGGGAAGGCGAGGGGAGGTGGAAGGAAAGTTCCCCCCGAGGCCGCTCCATTTTCGGCTATTTAAAGCAGCCTTCAAGATTAAGGAATTAAGCTCAAAGAGTAATGGTCTGATTTTCTGGGAAATTAGTCTAATAGATATACAGAGGTTGCTAATATTTAAGTTGGTAACAGTTATTCTGACACTGGTCGTATAGTATGTCAAGGTTTGTTCAATTATAAATTTGTGATTTTATGCATTTTAATTGATTTTGTACATTGTTTTCCACGCCACTTCAATCTGTGGCATGTGCAGCATAGAAATGCTTCTAAATAAATAAATAAAATATTTCTTTAAAAAATGTACAGTCCACATATATCTAAAATGCAAAGCATATAACAGTCATACATACATAATAAAAATAGATAAAATAATTTTAAAACTAAAAACAAATAAAGCAAAAAACAATAAAAAAAACAATAAAACTAAAAACAAATAAACAAATAAAGATTGCATGCCAAGCCAGATTTCATTGTTCATAACTCTGCCCATAGGCTAGAAAATAAATACAGCCCTCCCTTAAAGATGTAAAAATTACTATAAGGAGATGACTAAAAAATTGTATCAGCTGTAAGCTACAGAGTGGCAGCTTCCCCAAAAGCCTCTTTAAAGTAGAGAGTCTTTACAGCTTTTCTAAATGTGGTGGTGAACATCATTGTTATAGATTCTAAAGTGATAATCTCACAACAGAGAATGCGTAATGCCATGCCTCCACGAAATGAACCAATCACAACAAAGGGTCTTTTAATAGCAGCATATTAGCAGAATGCAGAGAGTGGGATCTAATATAAATTCTTAAAACAACATTGAACCAAGGAGCAACATTATTGTTTAGTAACTTGTGCACCAGCATCATGATTTTGTATTTAACGCGCCAAACTACTCATAGCCAATGCAGGGACTGAAGATCTGGAGTTATAGGAGTGCGACTACTAATCCTGTTAAGAACCTCAAGGCAGAATTCTGCACAATCTGCCATGCCCATACTGCATTGGCTAGGAGGCCAGTAAGCTCTATCCCAATTAAAATTAGGGCCAGCAGTGCAGAACAGAAGCCATGAATGGTGAGCAATGGCGTCAACCTATGAAGTATCCATAATTTTGCAAAAGAGATCTAATATGGGATTATTCCTAACTACTGATGAATTCAGAGCCACACACAGACAAAATGCACAGTGACATATAGAAAATTGATTCTGGGCCTGGCCAACTCGGGTTTACTTAATTTACAAATGTGGAGGGATGTTGAGAACTATCCCAGACATCTAATCTCCCACACAATTACTTTCTGCCTGTATATCCTCCAAATAATTGCTTTAAAGTTTAATAGGCCTTTTTGCTAATATTTGCAAAAGAAGGGCAATTTCTCATACATACATACATATGCTGATTAGAGTTGTCCCTACTATTGCTATGCTTAAGTACTAAAACCCTGCAAACTATCAGATAAGAATTTGAGAGTTCCTAAGCTTGAAGGTGAACATCAAAGCAGCACTAAGGTCCTTATTATGGTTTGCAGGGATAATAAAGAGGTTACCACCTTTTTGAAACAATGAAAAGGTCACTCTCCTGGCCCTGCAGCCATTTGCTAATATTTACACGAATAATACAAAGGCCACCGACCTGATCCCCTAATAGATAAACTCAGATAAGTAAAAGAAACATATAAACAAGAATTCTGGGAGCTATAAACACCCAGGCAGGAAAGCAGGCACACATATAAAACTACAAGGGAAGCAGTCCATACTGACCTCAGACTTTCAGAGATGGCAGGACAGACAGATCTCTTGAGCCCCTGTTTTCAAAGGCAATTAGGAATGTAAACTCTGTATCTTTATATGTATATTTAGGTATTCTCTGTAGTAGTTACTATTATTGCAATCAACCATTTAGTGATAACTGTAGCAATTCTCTCTGTCTAATTATTCCTATAAACTCATAATGAATCTGCTATCACTTTTACCTGGCACCAAGATTGTGGTGTGGTGTGGAGCAAGAGAGAGAGGAAAAAAAAAAAAAGAGTATTAAGGTAAGTCTTGTCAATTATTGGTGCAAGCCCCTGTCAGACAAGTATAAGACAAGTGATCCTAGCCTCTCAATATGGACCCAGAACAAAGTCATAATTAGGAATCTAATCTGAGGCCTTGTGGAAAGATCGAAATCCAAAATAATACTAAGATTCTGAAGATGTAGACACCTTAATTTCAAGATCTTTAAATTTAAAGAAAGATGGAGCATCACCTGATGAAAACCTACTCAAAATCATTATTTCAGTCTTGACAAAAAGTTGATAGCAAGATGATTATATGAGTTAGCCAAGATTTAATGGAAGCATCTTTGTGGTTCCAGACCACAAAGATGGTTTGAGCAAAAAAAACTGGATATCATCAGCAAATAACTTCTAATTAATGCCCAAACCAGCTGACAGCTTGCACAAAGGGATCATATAGATGTTAAATAAGAGAGCAGACAGTGCTGAACCTTAGGGGACCCCAGTTGTCACACTGAGCCATCTTGATGTCATGGCTGCATTTATCTGTTGCATAAACCCAGATGGATAAAATGAAAACCACCTATGGACCATACCCGAGATTCCAATCTCTGCAAGGCAACTCAGTAAGATGGAGTGATTAAGTTTATCAAAAGCAGCAAAAATATCAAGTACCACCATCACATAACAAACCCACATCTGATGGTATCCAATACTGGACAATAAGGTTTCCAACTGGATAATTTTCTGAAATCAGACTGAAATTGGTCCAGAATATTATGCTGCTCCAGAAAATAACCAAGCTAATTTAAAACTGCTCTCTCAAGAAACTTAGCAAGGAATAGTATTGTACAGCTAGGTCTATAATTACTCTAAGGTGATGGATCTAGGGCTGACTTCTTTAATAAGAGTAGAAATGAAGCACTCTTCAAAGACGGGGGCCCAAAACCCTCATTAAGAGACAAGTTAACATCTTTTTGCCAAGGGAACACTCAAGTCTTCCTGCAAGATCTTTATTAAAGTGGGAGGACATTAAATGGACAAGTTGATAGATTTAACTTAGCCAGAATCTTTACAATTTCATTATTGATAACAGAAAAAAAGTCCCATACTGAAATAAGTACATTAGCATAAGTTCCTGTAGGAGGACTATATCCCTGAAACCTACTATGAATTTTAGAGAATTTGTCTTTGAAAAACAAGACAAAAGACTCAAGTTTCCAAATCATGTGTGATGGCTTTTCCCTTGTTCTCAGCAAGTTGAGAGGTCAGCTTAACTAGTTAGAATAGCTCACATGGCTAATGCCAGTCACAGAGATCCTGGCAGAGTAAATACTTTTCTTTACCACATCAATCCTATATCTTAGTTAAATAGGCAAAGCATTTCTCAAAATTCTCATTTGATTTAATCTACTGCCAATAGTGCTCTTAACCTACGCAACGCACGTTTGAGTTCTCTTAAAGCAGAGGTGAGTCAAAGGGGCAAAGTGAGTGCACCATGGCTGAACAGACTTCATGGACACCAACTCATCAAAAGCACTGGCTTAAGATGTCTATAAATGCATCAACAGCTTCTGCAGAATCTGATGGATCGAAAAGTGCCAATCTGGGAATATCTGCTCATGCAGCAATGATGGATCAATGCAGCTATGCACTTTAAAAGTGGGTGACATAGTCCTCACATCAGTAATTAATAGCTGTCAGAAAAGTAAAACATGGACCAACCATGGTCTTCTCTAATTAATAGCCCGAAAGGTTACATTAGAAATTAGAGCACAAATATCAAATTGAGGGCATGCCCATGCTTGTGCCTAGGCCTCTCCACTATGAGATCCCATCTTAATGCAAGCATAATCTCCAGGAATACCTCACCCGTAGATGAGAGAGGACATTCATCCATATGTAAATTAAAATCTCCCAAAACAATATCTGAACTATAGTCAATTTCCATGACAGAGAGAAAATCAATAACAGGAGAGTAATATTACAAATGCGGCCAGATCGAGAATAAAAAAGACAAATATTGACAATAGGTGATACTAACAGCAAAACTTCATATGGAGGAGTCAGATTCTTACAGATTTAAAATTAAATATACATTTAAAATTAACCAGCAGGCCTCCACCACTTCTATTAGGGCATAGTTGTGAAATTACCATATACTCAGTTGAACAAAGCTGGTTTATCCTCACTGATTCATCTTTAGTTAGCCATGATTCTGTCATACAAAGGCATTCTAGCCATCTATCAGTGAAGAGGTCAAAAATTACATGACATTTTTTAGAGACTGATTGAGCATTAAGTAGTATATTATAAGTTTACAATTTGAATAAGGGTTGGACAAAGTGCAGGGCTGGTGCAAGGGCATTAGGTGCCTTAGAAGAACTTTCAGCCTTGTGTCCCCCCTCCCCCCAAGCCTCCCTCCTCCACCAGCCCATCTCACAAGTAAAAGTTATGCATTTATAATAGATTTTGCAGGGGAAAAAAAAGGACATTCAAAGTACAGTTTTCTGAAATAAAAATCAGAGCAGTGCATGTAAAAATACATATTGTATGTCAACTAGAAAACCCTTTAAGGCAAAAAAGTCACTTGGATCTCATATGGTAACAGGCCTATTGTAATGTGTACTAGATGTAGGTTTGGCCCTCAAAGCAATAAGTAAAATGAATTACAATTATAATATAGTAAACCTCCCATATCAAAACAACACTAACTGCCAGCACTTAAACAGTAACAACCCTATCTATGAAAAGGCAACAATGTAAAGATTACATCAGGTCCTAAAACACCAATACACATCCTATTAAAAAATAGAATAAACCTAGCTGCTATAGAACCCTACACAGAAACTACACACTAGCAGAATACCTCATATTCAATCACACATGCAGAACACAGGTAAACCCTCACCACATTATTATGTTATGTTGATTTACATTTTTTGTTCCCCACCTAGCATGACATTATAGGCAGGATATAAGTTTAGAAATAAATAAAAATAAATAAATACAGAGTAAAGAGGCCATAAAGTAAAAATTAAAAATGTGCAGACAAAAACTGAACTGGAAACTCCAACACTAGACTCTGTATGAGGTGCAACAATGGAAAAACAGAAACACTACCATTCTTCATAAAATATCAAATAAAGTCATGAAATATAAAACAATAATTGTAAAACCTTACTACAAAACAACATTCCAAAATAGTTGAAAAATAGAATGATATCCAATAATTAAAAACTCGTAAAAATTAAAACAAAAACTCTCCAAAAAATATTGAAAAACAGCAGACATCAAATAACACCCAGATGATTAAAACTAACAAGAGTCGAAAATCAACCACTCTCCATACCTGGGAACTTTTGATTTCCAGGTGCCTTGAGATTGTTATGGCTTAGCTGATGGGGTGGGGAATGGGAGCTGTTGAGCACAAACTTTCTTCTTTCTCTCTCATGCATACAAATACATGTTCATTCTCTCTAACACACAAACATACAGGCTCTCCCCCCCAACACATACAGATGCTCTCTCCCTCACATACACTCAGGCAAGGCTCTTTCTCACAGACTCATTCACACACTCTCACCCAGGCTCCCTCCTTCTCTCTCTCTTTCCCCACTCACACACAAACACCTTCACACCCTCATACACACCCAATCCCTCTCATATACACACCCTCATATAAGCTCCCTCTGTATCTCTCACCCCCACACATAGACAATCTGTCTTTTGACTGCACATGCACACACAGGCTCCCTCTTTCACTCGAACATATGCTCATTCACTCTTTCACACAGGCTTCCAATCTCTCCCCTCTCTCATACACACAAAGTCACCCTCACTCCTTCTCACACACACAGAGACATCCTCACATATATATACACACACACGTTTCCAATCTCTCTCACTCACATAGGCTCACAGGCTCATTTTGAGCCTTACATTATTCTTTCTGCAGGTGGTATGGCCTCTGCCCTCAGCTTTCTACAGCTTCTTTCTCCCTTTTGACTGCTGTTCCAAGGCCTACTTTCTGCTGCAGACGGTATGAGCTCCATCCACTGCCCTGTCTTTTAATCTTCAACCGCAAGCACGTGGGATGGGCTCCACACACAGCTCTCCCAGGCCTCTCTCAGTTTTCTGTTTTGGCAGGATGGGCTCTTTCCGCCACTCTCCTAGGCCTCTCTCAGTCTTCTCCCGCGGGCGATATGGACTCTGCTTACGGCCCCCTGGGCATATCTCCAAATCTCAGCTATGAACTAGATGGGCTCTGCTTGTGGCCCCACACAGCTGCATTTTGCAATCCCCTAATGGTTAGCGCTCTAAGCGACTGTCTAGTTTGCCTAATGGAAGCGCTGCACCCAACAAAGAGTGCATCCTTAAGGAAACAAGTCACCAATCGCTAACATGGGGCCAACAGCACATATGACTAGAAAGAGAGCTATACCTTCCTTTCCCCATAAAATTGGGAATGGAGGAATCACAATTGAAAGATGCAACAGGCTTCATGAGCAGACAGGATCATAGAAAATGGCACGTATAATCAATGAATGCAGTGCGCATGAAAGGGTGCATAAAGGGGTGAGCGCCTTCATTGTGCTCCTTTGAGCATGTGCCAAGGGTGCAAGCCACACCAGCACATGGCGCTTCTGGTGTCATCAGTGGCCCTTTAATTTCAAATCTCCAGATGTTTTTATATTCATCACTTTGAGTGAACAACATTAATATTAAGTAAACTCAGAAGCAGTGAACAGCTAATTAAACAAGGCTTTCCATGCCGACCACTTAAAATATGTGGAAGAAGGCCACAAACATGTGAAACAAGTTCCCAGACTCAAACATGCTCCAACACCACAGGTATTATTGCAAAATGTGCCCAGTTCTGCAAAATAAATAAATAAATAAATAAATTTCGCCATAGAGATTCAATATCTGTTCCACCAAAACTGTATACTTCATCTCTGTTAAGCCTAAGAACTATTCCACAGAGGTTCATAGACCTCATCACAACAACAGTGCCATAAAAAGGGGATGGGGGCCTTACTATGTCTTACACACCCTGTGCTTGACGGGACAATGTCAAAGCGAGCACGAGGCAGAATGCATCCTTGATCGTGCAGACAAGCCACCATATTTTGATGCCAACAGTTAAACAGGAGCAAAGAAATTGCAGTGGGGGGGGGGGGGGTCATGAACAATCATGAAGGGGGGAACTCTGGCTACTCAATCAGGGAAGAGAAATAACTATGCTGTAAAGCCTCAGTGCCATGGAGGCACTGAAAACTCAGAAGGGAGGGAGCTGCAAGAATGTAGTAACAATAGCAAGCATGCCATGGCTTAGCTATGTGTCGCGATGAGCTGGAGAGAGAAGAGCTATTTCTGCTGTGATGGGCTGGGTGGGAAGAACTACAGCAGGACTGTACGTGCAGGAGTCACTGCAGTGTTCCACAATCCAGGAAGAGCTGCCACCCTCAGGCTTCTCAGCACAGGAGAAGTTGCTACTGCCACTGGGTCCCTACCCACGAGAGAGAGAGAGATCATAGCTGCTGCCTGCCAAGGAGAAGTGATGAGGGGAGGGGAATGACAAAGAGGCCAGAGAGAATGGCGGGGAAGGGAGAATAAAGGTACAAAGTGTAAAAAATAAATTAAAACGTTAAATAAGCAAATCAAAACATGAGAAAATATAAAAGATGAATAAACCAAGAAAAATACAAAACATTTAGTGAAGACAGTAAGAAAGCAACAAAAAAAAAAAGTTGGGCAGGATGGGATGGAGTTTTTCCCAGCTTCTAAAAAAAATGTCGACTGGCCCCTAATTTTTTTTTTTTTTTTAGTTTCCAGTCTTTACCATTGTGGTGTGCTGCCTCTGTGTCTGAGTTTGGAGTGTGTACCTCTATGTTTGTTTGGTGTGCTGTGGTCTGTGGAAGCCTTATTCCTTCTCAACTAACCCCCCAAAAAGTGGACAGGACTCCATTTGAGTACAATGCTGCTATCTTCATTCTGCAATAATATTACAAGGAGAAGGCCATACTTTGAGCAAGCTCTCAATGGGCATTCTGAAATCTATTACATTCAGCAAGATTTGAATACTATTTCTACACAAAGAAGGCAGTACGTCAAGGGTTTGTTTACACAAATATGCCTCAAGGCTTGATTTTGGTTATTACTGCAAGCTAGTAGGCACATCTTGTTACAGATGAGAATGCACTTTCTTGATTAATCTTGAAGCCCTTGAAGTCTTAGGCTCCTTTCATGGCATAGTCTCTGTTTTCATAAATATATTTATATCCAGTCTGGTAGGGTATGACTTCAGAAAGTATTGATCTGCTACCAATCTGTGTGTGTGGTCTATGCCTCTGTCTGTTTTTCTGTCTGATGTGAAGTATCGAATGTAGGGTGGGGGTGTCTGGGTCTCTGGATATCTGTAGGATCTCTGTGTCTGTCTTTGTCTCTGTGGGTGTCATTTTCTCTCAGTTGGTCTGGGTATGGGGTGTCAGGGTATGAAGTATCTATTTTTCTCTGTGTCTTTCTGTCTGGGTATGGGGTGTCTGACTCTCTCTGCCCATATTTGTATGTGTGAGCTTACTCCTTTCAGCAACTTGAACAGAAACAAAATGGGGTCTTTGAGCCACTAGCTGGCAGTGTGGATACCCTTTAAATGTGTGTGTGTGTGTGTTTATATGTATATGTGCATATATATATATATATATGAAGTAACCCATTTTCGGGGGCCCCAATCAATTACATGAATGGAAGGGGGCCCAGCTCGAAAATATTGCTCACCCCCAAGTTAAAACATAAAAATGAATGCAATAAAAGGCTACTCAAAGAATTTATCAATTTGCAACACTTTAGTTAAAAGACAAAGCATTATTGCTGGTCAAAAGTTAAGATAATTTTTAACTCTTAATTCATCATGCGTAGTCCATAACATCAGTTCTCCTACTCCCCCTCCTACACAACTTTTCAAAAAAGATTTTTGCTTTGTTTTTCTGAAACAAGAAGTATAACATAGCCATCATGTTGTACTCTAATCTTAGTGGGAAAGAGCAGGGCAACCTTCACTCACTGGTGATACAGTTCCAAGCACATCATTTCTTTCCTCTGTGCTGCAACTCGGGCTGAATAATTATTGAACATTAGTAAAGTTAGACCTTGGTATTACACTTTTTGCGCTTTTCAATATGCTCATAATAAACAGGTTTTATCTTCCCAATTTCTAATGATTTTGGCCTGCTATCATTGCCTTGGCTCACTAAAATCCTTTCATACCTGACTGGTTCTGTTATGACATCCAGATCCAACTTCTCCGGCAGCCATCTTTCAAATAATCCTCTCAGCTCGTGAACTTTTATCAACTCCAACAGGCCAACGATTCATATATTGTTGCGACGTCCCACTTCTCTTGATCTTTAATTCTCTCACGCAACTCTGTGTTTGCCTTTTGCAGAGCCAAAATTTATTCAGTTGCTCTATTCGTTCTCTCTTCCTGGACTGCTATGCATTGCTCAGCTTCTTCGATTTTCTTTGCATGGACTTCAAATCCCTCTCCAATCTCATCCATAGCAGATTGTAGTTTATTCAAACAAACATCTAGAGTGGCTGAAACACTTTTAGAAATATGTTGTAGCACCTCTTCAGAAACCACCACAACTTTTTCCTCTTCCTCCATGGCCACCATTTTCCCGTGTCCTTTAGTCTTTTTATGTACACATCACGGGATCTTGGTGGTCATGCCCGAGTTTAAAAGAAATAAAGTAGCAAATCAGACTACACTAATCTTGTCAAGAGTAACTAACATTCATTGAAAACGTTTGTTCACCAGATTGTATTTTGCAAGTAAAAAGCTAAATTTGGGAGATTCTGTGTATGCTCCTTCCCCCATGTCCATTCAGGCATCATGCATACCAGAAGTCCTCAAAATCTCTTAACTAAATCTGAGGCAACTATACCCAAGGCTGGTGCCTCCAATAGGCAAACTAGGCAGTCACCTACAGTGCCGAAATTTTGAGGGTGGCCAAACCCTGCCCCCATGAGGCCCAAAGGGGTGCTGTGGCAGAGCTAATACCACTAAAGGCGGCAGTGCAGTACTGGAGCTGCTGCCACCAAAGGAGAAAGTGTTGTGCTGGAGGTAAGTTGGAGAGGGGGGGTGCATGACCAAAGATTCACCTAGAGTGCCAAATATTCTTGCACAGGCCCTGACCCTACTAGATTGCCTGTGTACTGGAAAGGCATTCCCCTTTACTATGTCTCTGGCCATAAGACCTAGAAATAGGAACAGAGGATTACAAAAAATGTAACAGATCCTACTCCTTCAAAAACATATCAAACTGCCACAGAGTTGTCTCTCCCCACCTGCTGTTATGCATACAGGAACTTCCCATTCCAGTAGCCTCGAGGGAGAAGCTGTTGTGAAATGGCATGTTCTTCTCCTAATTTCCTAACCTATGTCCTAAACTAGGGTCATCTAGTAGTTATCCCCAGGGGGTTACCATACCAATTTCTACCTAAAAGCCTAAATTTGGCTTCCAGAACCTCTTTCCTGCACCTTGCGAAGTTGTTGATGCCCACATGTACCATGCCAGCTGGCTCTTCCCCAGCACTAAAATCCTATTTGGGTGACATGTGAGGGTCTGCCACCCTTGCACCAGGCAGGCAATGTACCAAGAAATCCTCATGCCCACTAGCCACCCAACTTTCTATATTCCTAATGATTGAATCACCAACTACAACGGCCGTCCTAAACTTTCCATCCTGAGCACACATCCCTGGAGATCCATCCTCAGGTCAAGAGGATTCTGCATCATCTGGAATGCAAGTCCTGGCTGTTACAGGATCATTTTATGCCATAACAGAACGATCCTCTCTTTCCAGGTGGCTTTGCTTTTACAAGGTAGCATGAAGCTGCCAGACTGGAAGTAGGACCACTTTACTGCATCCCCAGTCTCCTCTATATAGCTCTGTGTGCCTCAGCTCCTCCAGGTCTGCCTCACTAGTCTCCAAAGATCAGACTCATCCTCTGACAGCCAGGAGCTCTGTGCATCTACTTTTTAAATTCTGAAGCCCAAAAGAAAGAGACAACTTCCTAGTTTTCAATTGTAAGGATTGAAAAATACAGGAATGACCAATTTATCTCTCAGTCTCTCTTCTCTCCCAAGCTTTAGATCACAAACATTTCCCAGAAAAGCAATACTCACAGATCCAGTTCACTCACCAGAAAAGGTAGCTTTTTCTTTCAGTATTCCCTCAGGATTCACTTAGAAATTAATTGCAACATACAATTTAACCAACTATATAGGAGTAGATCCCAGGCACAGAGAATAAATGGGAATGAATACGTTTTTGTTGTCGACAAAATGAAAAATTCAGGCAACTCAATTTGCTTTATTAAATATATGCCAATCACCAACTTAACCTCTATTTCCTTCTGTTATAAACATCAACAACCAACCATCAAGGAAACTCCCCAATACGTGGTAATGTGCGGTTGCTATATGTGAAGGGACACTCTGTGATCTCCTCATTTAATAGCTGCCGACTTTATTCTTTAAATGGTTGTATTTTACTATTTTTTAATTTTTTATTGATGCAATCCTTTATGGGCAGGCGGCTTTGACTTAAGAGAAGAACAGGAGTTCGGGTAGAACCGATAAGCTTCCATTTAAAAGAGTGGGAACGCTAAAAAAGTAGAATTGACCGCCAGGGGGAGGACTCTTACTGAATTGAAAAGCTACAAACACGGTTCATTGTGGAATATAAAATAAAGGATTGCATCAATAAAAAAATAGTAAAATACAACCATTTAAAGAATAAAGTCGGCAGCTATTAAATGAGGAGATCACAAAGTGTCCCTTCACATATAGCAACCGCACATTACCATGTATCGGGGAGTTTCCTTGATGGTTGGTTGTTGACGTTTATTAAATATATGAGCACACCATCAGATTAAACGTACTGCTTACAGTTGTAAATATTAGCTGAAGATACAACATGACATCTTGGCTCAGACCAGTGGTCCATTTAGCCCAGCATCCTGTCTCTGGCAGTGGCCAATTCATATCTCTAGGAAGTACCCTGCAGATCTCAAGGAGCAGATACAATTCTTGTTGATCATTCCCAGGGATAAGCTGTTGCTTTCCCAAGTCTGCTTCACTAATAATTGTTTATGGGCTTTTCTTCCAAGAACATAATCAAACCCCTTTTAAACTCAGCTGTACTAGATACCTTGACCAGATCTTTCGGCAACAAATTCCACAGCTTGATTGTGAGTTTAATGGAAAAAACAAAACAAAACAAAACTTCCTCCAGTTTGTTTTAAATTTGTTACATATCAGTTTTATGGAGTGTCCCCTAGACCTTTTAACTACAAACCTGTTATTTGTATAACTGAAAATACAATAAAAGCTCTATTATCTGATATCCATGAGGAATACGGGGTATCAGTTAACCAAATATGTCAGTTATGTGACAGCCCTCTGCTTCCATCACCAGCCCCTCCCTTCACAGGCTGCAGCATGCAGGAAACAGGAGGGGGATGGGATGAAGCTGGAATAGATGAAGCACACAGAAGAGCTACTCTGCTCCCTAATCCAGCCCCTCCCCCTTCCTGTCCCTTGCAGGGAACAGGAGGGGAGGTTGGAACCAAGTGAGCAGAGCAAAGCAAAGTTGCTCTGCTCCTTAAACCAACCCCTTTTATCATCTTTCCCCTCCTCCCAACCACCACAGAAGGTGCTGCCTGGACGAGATACCCATCAACAGAGCATTCTGGATGATAAAATGAAAGTAGCTTTCACGATACTTGGATTTGCCAATAAAAATGTTATTCAAAAAAAAAAAAAAAAAAGGAAGTCTCTAGAACAGGGCTTCCCAAACCTGTCCTGGGGACCCCACAGCCAGTCGGATTTTCAGGATTTCAACAATGAATATGTATGAGATACATTTGCATACCAGTATGCAATTCATATCTCTAGGAAGTACCCTGCAGATCTCAAAGGAGCAGATACCAGTAAGCAAATGTATCTCATGCATATTTATTGTGGATGTCCTGAAAATCCAACCGGCTGTGGGGGTCCCCAGGACAGGTTTGGGAAGCCCTGCTCTAGAACAAAACCCAGATCTCAGATGCACAAGTAGGACCACGTGCAACCCCCATAGTGCTTTCAACAGCTTATTAGGAGACCTTAGTTCCATTCCCAACTCAGCGGTCTGCTCTTCAGGTTTCTAGATTAGCACTGTGCACTGCTCAGCAGGGTGTCTGGGTTTTATTCTGGAGCCAGGCACCTGCCTTTGTGGCTTGTGCTGATTTCAGAGGGGAAGGCCCACACAATGGCAGTATCACAGTTTCAGATGTTTAAAGGGAAAAGCAATTTTATTATTATTTTTTTTCATCCTGTCACAATGATCAGAAAAGGAAAAAAGAAGTAGTACACCCTTCCTCCCCTCTCACCTTGGTAACTCTTCCGCTGTATGGAGAATTTGGAGAGACGGAAAGCTTGGCTACCAACATTCCATTCCATGTCGGCTCCACAGTGAGAAAGGATGACAGCTCCCCGGCGCACCAGGCGGGATGGATTCATGAAGGAAGAAGTGCGATTTTCTGGGGGTACGGGTGTGACAAAGGATGGAGATGGTTGCTGCAAACCTGTAGGATATAAACCAGATGGGTTCCAGAATTGGGGGGCCTTGCTGATGAATAATGGATGGTAGAAAAGGCAGGCCGGACCCAGAGGGCTGCACTGGGACTGATGGCTGTCCAGAAGGCATCAGGAGAGAGAGAGATAGTAGGTTGCTGAGGGAGAGGCTATAGAGGAGAGGAGCATTTGAGGGCTGATCCATGTGCTGGGTGAAAATAAGTGGGGGCTTAACTGAGGGCTGGAGAGGGACCAGTAGGAGCTGAGCTGGGGATTGGAAGGGAACTATTATAGAATCATCTAATAGTTGGAGAGGTGAAGGCTGGCAAGGAGCTAACAGGTGCTCAGCAAAAGGATGAACACTTGATTGGGGGCTGGAAAAAGTCAGGAAGGGCCTCAGCTGGTATCTGGAAGGAATCAGGTGGAGCAACAGGTAGGGACTGGAAACGAATACTTAGAGTAAAGGTAGTTTGAAGGCCATTATATGGCTGAAAGGAAAAGAGAGGCTGACCAGAAGATTGAACAGTAACAAAAGAATGGAAACAAGCAAATGTCTAGACTCGGTGGGGTGAATGGTGTGAAGTGAGTGTTTGATTAAGGCTGGATTGATAGTATGACAAGAGTCGCCAGCTCTGTCTGGGAGACTCCTGTGATGCAAGATACTCACCTGTGTCAGGAAGTTTCAGCACAAGAGGCTGGTCTGTGTTGGAGGGCTGCAGCGAGAGGAGAAGCTGACCTTGGCTGGACGGCTGCAGCGAAAGGAGAAACTGACCTTGGCTGGATGGCTGTAGCGAGAGGAGAATCTGACCTTGGCGGGATGTCTGCAGTGAGAGCTGACCTTGGCTGGATGGTTGCAGTGAGGATAGTGGTCCACTTTCGTTGGAGGATTGCAGTGAGGTGAGAGGCTGACCTTGGCTGGATGGCTGCAGTGAGAAGAGAGGCTGACCTTGACTGGGCAGCTGCAGTGGGGATAGTAGTCCACTTAAGTTGGAAGATTTCAGTGAGGGGCGAGGCTGACCTTGGCTGGGCAGCTGCAGTGAAGATAGTGGTCCACTTTGGTTGGAAGAGTGCAGTGAAGAGAGAAGCTGACCTTGGCTGGGCAGCTGCAGTGAGGATAGTGGTCCACTTTGGTTGGAAGATTTCAGTGAGGGGAGAGGCTGACCTTGGATGGGTGACGGCAGTGAGGATAGTGGTCCACTTTGGTTGGAGGATTGCAGTGAGGTGAGAGGTTGACCTTGGCTGGGTGACTGCAGTGAGGATAGTGGTCCACCTTGGTTGGAGGATTGCAGTGAGGTGAGAGGTTGACCTTGGCTGGGTGACTGCAGTGAGGATAGTGGTCCATTTTGGTTGGAGGGTTGCAGTGAGGTGAGAGGCTGAGCTTGGCTGGACGACTGCAGTAAGGATAGTGGTCCACTTTGGTTGGAGGATTGTAGTGAGGTGAGAGACTGACTCTGGCTTGTTGGCTGCAATGAGGTGAGAGGAAGATTTTGGCTTGAAGGTTTCCGCAACTCTGGTGGATCTGTCATTCTCAGTGGCAATACGTGCAGAGGCTGACCTGGGCCAGCTGGTGATAGTAAAAGAAGTGCCTGACTTGGACCAGCTGGTGGATGTACAACCAGAGGCTGAATTGAATCGGATGGCTTTGCTAAGGCATGAGGATGGCCATGGTGTCTTGTCCTAGGTGATCTAACAGGAGCTTGATGTGGCCTTCCATGGCCATGTGGCCATCTTGAGGAGAACAAATGTCGTAACCTGGATGAGTAAGAATTGGCTTTATAGTGATGCTGGTCTCTATTGTTGTGTTTTTGCTCAGCTAGAGGTGCACTGGCTAATACGGAACGCCTTTTTCGAGTAGCAGGATCTGATGACAGAAAGCTTAGATCCCAGCTAACAAACTTTAGAAGTGGTGGAAGAGCGCCCGGATCTGTCTCCTCTTTACAACATCTCTCCTGGCTCAGTGCATTGCTGTCTGTAAAGATTAGGGAAACCATGTTAAAGATGAATGCTTTCACATATTCCATAGGCATCTTGATGAATTATTTCATTTCCTACTAGATTAGCTGCCTGAACTGAGGAGTAGCACATGCGCATGGCCTGCAGCGTCAGAGAGGACCAGCTGATTCCTGCAGAGGGCTGCCAGTATTGGCACAATCAGCTGAGTGACCTTTAACTAGGTCCTCCAGCCCCCAGCCATACTGTGCCATGTTTTAAATCTCAGTCAATGTTGGAATCCTGCCCTCCATATGAATCCAGTTATTTGCTCTCAGCAAGAACCACAGGCATCACAGATAGGGAAACTATTTACACTGGTAAATGTATGTTCACCTGCATAAAAATGTGGTTTGAATATTGGCCTCCCCCCCCCCCCTTTAACGTGGGTAAAAATACACGCGCTACAAAACAACATGCATGCTTTTACCTACAGAGAAAACGGGATGGGATTAGGTTGAGGGAAAGAAAGCCCCCATGCATACTTTCCAGTGTGTACTCTACACCTGCTCCCACTCAGGCACAAATTACATGGGTACAAAAATACCCAAGGTGTACACGCTGTCCACATTTTCAAAAGGAATTTCCTTTTTAAAATGTACTTGCAGGTTGATCTGTCTGGGGCAGAGGATAGGAGACAAGAGACAGAGTGAGTGAGTTAGTGAATGAGTGAGCGAGTGTGCATGTGTCTAAAGGTTGCTTGGAAAAAGCCTCCTAGTAGAAGTAGTGAAGGCACAGGCAGCAGCAGAATTCAGGAAAAAACAGAAGATCCTTAGCGGGAGCAGGGTCTGCAGCATTGCACCAGGAAGAGAAAAAGGGAAGAGTAGTTTGGACTTGTGGTCTTTATCTGCCATCGTATTCTAGTTTTAAATATCTCTAACCATGTTTGTTGCATAATATGCCATACAGCGCCTTCCCCCCCAAAAAGCACTAGAACTATTTCACCTCAGAGGACGCCTTATTGTGATTGCCCTCAACAGTGACATGTTCATTTTCCAGAGTCCCTAAAGATAGAAGAGGAATACAAAACCCATCAACTTACAGCTTAAACACTGAAACACCAAATTGATGGCAATAAGAAAATGGTATTTCATCCTTCTGTTAGGTGAACGCCGGCTGAAGTCTCAGGTGGGACAGTAATAAGGTTCTACCTGAAACCAGGAGAGAGAGCTAGGAGTCAGGTGGCTATCCATCCCATGACATCACAGCATGGATTGTGCTGTCTCATAGTGAGAGGTGACATCACGCATTCCATGAGTGTCACAGGGGCAGCAGGCCCTGCTTCTGTATTGGGAGGAATGTGGGATCCTTTGCCAATGCTACAAGCCTGTCAAGCCCAGTTTCAGGATTCTTGTGCTGAGGGGGGGTGGGGGGGGGGGAGAGAGTGCAGGGGGGCACTAGCATATCATCTGTAAATATGGTTGTATAAAATCTGAGCTGCCCTTCATCGCCGTATTTTCAAGATTTCAGTGATCCATTTTAATGTGAAGTAAATAAAATAACGATGATACCCTTTGCTGAAGTTCTGGTCCTTCAACTTTTCACATCCAGAATGCTTGTGAGACAGTGGAAGGCCTGAAAAGACCCAACCATCAAGACCTGGAGCTGTGGGCATTTTTCAAAAGGCAAGCAGTAAGAGGGGGAAATCCCTCACTCCAACCTGCAGAAACAGGACCTACACCATTGTCTTTTCTTCATGTTAGCCTGCTCCAAGTTGTGGGGGAAACGTCCCACAATTAAAAAATAAAACATAAATAAATAGTGCCTCTAGGCCATGGCTGTGCAGGAAGATTGTTCTAGGAGGTAAGAAAGTTGTGTGGGCAGAAAGAGCCTGATTAGAACAGCTGCTGGGAGGACCTGCTGCTACAACCGCTATAGACCACCAGAGCGGGGTCAAGGGTGTACAGTATAGACATGTCTGCTGCCCTTGTCCCACCCCTCTTCATTTTACCCCTTTTCTCGGCTGTCCCACGTCTCTGACGTGGGGCAGAGCTCAAAGGATGCCATCCTCAGTTGAATATGGCAGATGGGGGGGGGGGGGGGGGGAGATAGAGAAGGGGGAAAGCAACACAGAGAGAAAAAGGTTAGGCAGAGTAGCAGCAGCAGGAGATGAAAGAAAAAACAGGAGGGCACTGGAAAACCCACCCACTGTACCCATGAATGGTCATCACATTAAATGAAGACACATCTTACCAGGGTTAGGAATAAATGATCTTTTCACAGCAAACACAAAAGGCAGTTTGCTAGCCAGAAAGGATGTTTAAAAATAGGTGGCTCATATCACCTGAGTGCCCCTGTGCACAGTTTTGTTGTAAAAATGGCTCCCTAGAATTCAGATCACAAATATTAGGCAATACAGGAAATGAGTATAGTTATGAAATCAAGAAAAAGGTTTACTCAGGTGTTCTGGGAATGTTTATAAAATTAATAAAGATATGGTTCTGCACAGTGCTTTTGTCCTGTGCTACAGACATGCAATACAAGGCAGCTGGATGAAGGGCAAAGGTGGATAAAATAAAAATGGATTGGGACTCTTTTGATTTCATCTACTGTGTAGCCTCATCATAACATGATTTGGATTACTATGATGCCTCTGCACCTGCACAGGTCTCCAGTGAGCTCTGCCCAGAGCTATCCACGCCATCTCCTAAATGGCTTCCTGAATCAGCCTGACTTGCAGCCTCCGTTCCACCAGGAGTCCTCAGCAAACTTGACCTCCAGCCTTGCCAAACTCTTCCTCACTTCTTGCACCACACCCAAGCTACTGCCCTTTACCCAGTAGGAGCACTGAGAGGAGAGGAGCACCGTGCTGGTGGCTGAAAGGAATCAGTAAGTTTTGCATGGGAAATTTTCTTTTTTAAAAGTATTGGGGCGCAGTTAACTATTGGGGAATATTATTTAGTGTGTTTGTGCTTTTAATAATCAGTAAGGCAGCGAATAAACAGAAGTTAGACTGTATTTCCCAACCCACCCCTAGCTCATCATTTAATTTATAGGCAGGTGCCACTTTCACACTTTATTGAGAGTTTGATCATTCCCCTGTAGGCCACTACCAGACATATAGTGAATTCACTAATACATTTAAAGGACGCTAATTAGACACATACCTACTCCCATAGCAACCTAAAACTTAACTAGGAACTGAACAAATTTGAGATGAAAGCAACAGTCCAGCAGCAAGAGGGGGGCTTCCCAGTCTTTTGCATCGAGTGTCACATGTATGATTTTTTACCCACCGGTGAGAAGTTGTACATGTGCATGCAATGCAAAGAGCTCCTGGCTCTCAGAGAACGAGTCCGATCTCTGGGGGCTAGAGTGGCAGACCTGGAAGAGCTGAGGCAGACAGAGAGGTATATAGATGAGACCTTCAGGGACATAGTAGCCAAGTCCCAACTTCAGACTGGCAGCCCTGGTGTTGCCTTGGAGGAAGAAGGTCTCATGATCGGAGAGCATCAACCTGGTGCAGCAGGAAAGGATCCTGTAGCAAGGACCTGCTCTCCAGGTGGTGCATTGTCCTTTCGCACCGAGGATGTGCCTCCAAGGCCTACTGCCCAGGAGGGAAGGGTTAGGTCGGCCATCATAGTTGGTGATTCGATTATTAGGAATGTAGACAGCTGGGTTGCTGGTGGGCATGAGGATCGCCTGGTAACATGCCTACCTGGTGCGAAAGTGGCAGACCTCACGCGTCACCTAGATAGGATTTTAGACAGTGCAGGGAAGGAGCTGGCTGTTGTGGTACATGTGGACACCAACGTCATAGGAAAATGTGGGAGGGAGGTTCTGGAAGCCAAATTTAGGCTCTTAGGTAGAAAGCTTAAATCCAGAACCTCCAGGGTAGCATTCACTGAAATGCTCCCTGTTCCACGCGCAGGTCCCCAGAGGCAGGCAGAGCTCCAGAGTCTCAATGCATGGATGAGACGATGGTGAAAGGAAGAGGGATTCAGTTTTGTAAGAAACTGGGGAACCTTTTGGGGAAGGGGGAGTCTCTTCCGAAGGGATGGGCTCCACCTTAACCAGGGTGGAACCAGACTGCTGGCGCTAACCTTTAAAAAGGAGATAGAGCAGCTTTTAAACTAGAACAAAGGGGAAAGCCGACAGTCACTCAGCAGCGCATGGTTTGGAGAGAGGTATCTTCAAAGGATACTAATGATGCGTTAGAATTAGGGCATCCCGACAGTGAGGTTCCAATAATAAGAAACGTAGTCCAAGTGCCTGTAACTAAAAACTCACCTATGCTAAAAAATTCTAACTTATCCCTATCAATTAAAAAGCAGAATGAAAATAGAAACAAAAAACGTACTTTGAAATGTCTATATGCCAATGCCAAATGTCTAAAAAGTAAGACGGGAGAGATAGAATGTATAGCAGAAAATGAGACATAATTGGCATCTCAGAGACATGGTGAAAGGAGGATAACTGTTACAGAGGGGGGGCCTTGCCTTCTGTTATGTGCACGCAGGCTTTGGCTAGATGTAGCAAGAGATGCCATGAGCAGCTGCTGCACGAGAATAGGAGATGTGTGCCCTTGGACCTCGGTGAGCCCAGAGAGGAGCTCCGGGGAAACACCGAGGCTGGTGAGACAAATCTGTATCTGGGTCAAGACCAAGCCCAGGCCCCTGCCGATCTGCATACCTCAGTGAGACCAACCACCCTTGGTTGGTCTCTGAGTGGTCCTCCAAGCCCTTTCGGACCTGCCACTGGGAACGGCAATGGCAGCAGGCCGGGCAGGAGACAAGGGCAGACGAAGGCTCTGGAACATGAAGACTCAGACAGGAGACTTGGGACGTGAAGACTCAGACGAGAAGCTTGGGATGTGAAGTCAGACGAGAAGCTTGAGCACGAAGACTCAGGATCAAGGTTTTAGGAACAAGTACTGGTTTGAGGCAGCGATGCAGTGCGCCCTACACAGCCCACGCCCATGGACTGGTCACGGACCACGCTTGAGTGCGAAGCAGACTCCAGACAAATATGTGGTAGTTGAAGCCGGAACATGGCGAAGATTCAGTAGAAGCCTGTACCAAGGCGCGCCCTACACAGCCGCCCATGGCTGGTCGCAGACCATGCTGGAAAGGCACAGGTTCAGTCAGAGTCTTAGGCATGGACGGTGCAGCCACAAGAACATCCGAGGGCCGAGACGAATTCCAGGGTAAGGGACCAAGACGAGACTTGGCTTCAAGCAAAGGGAAGGGGGCCAAGGCAAGACTTGGCTTAAGGCATGAAACATGGGTCCAAGACGAGACTTGGCTTCAAGTGAAGTTGACCCTCCAGAGACTAGTGCTGCGAGACAAGGAGGCAGGCCCATGCCACGAGGTGACGAGACACGACGTGACACACCAGAGAAGGTAGCGATGAGGAACCAAGGGTCCAGGAAGCAGAAGCGGAGACGAAGCATCAGGAAGGAACATCAGGAAACCCACGAGACATCAGGAAGACAGAAGTTCCAGAAGAGACCAGGAACATGAAGAACAATGAGGGATCCCACGAAGAACAGGAAATACCAGCAGGAGCGAAGACGAGAAGTCCTGGAAAGGAACTAACTCCTTGTGAAGGCAACTAAGGACTGGAAGCTGGGCCCTTATATAGGGCTGAAGATCAGGAAATGCCCTGAGAGAAGTCCTGGTGGGGCCAGGAGGCTGGCCCTTTAAATCAGTGAAGGAGGCGCGGCCTGTGCCCTAGGAGACAGGAAGCAGAAAGATATGGAGAACTATGGCCAGCAGCCATGCTGCAGGAGCAGTGCAGGGAAAAGCCGGGCTTCTGCACAGGCCCCGATGTCAGCAGCGGCTCTTGCCGCTGCTGGAGGCACCGAGGACAGCTCCAGCCACCAGGAAAGCCCGGGGACTGCAGCCTTCAGGTCGCGAGGCTGAAGAGGGCATCGGCGGCACTCCCTGCCGCAAGAGGGTCCCAAAAGGCGCGGCTCCATGCTGCGCTGAAGATTAAAGTCCACGGCTCCTGCTGCAAAGGTCGGCAGCTCCTGCGCTGCAGAGGTAAGTGCAGAATCATAACAATAACCAATGGGACAGTGCTATACCAGGGTACAAATTATATCGCAATGACAGAGAGGAGCACCCGTGTGGCGCTTTATGTCTGGGATGGCATAGAGTCCAACAGGATAAACATCCTGCATGAGACTAAATGCACAATCGAATCTTTATGGGTAGAAATCCCTTGTGTGTTGGGAAAGACTATAGTGATAGGAGTATACTACCATCCACCTGGCCAAGATGAAATTAGGAAAGGAGTATACTACCATCCACCTGGCTAAGAGAAATTAGGGAAGCTAACCAACAGGCCGAATAAAAAAAAACTTCGGGAGAGCTGGCACTCCGAGGTGAGCGCCCACTCTCCCGATGCGCGCCCAGGCACCTCTCCTGGGCACGCGATACAGTATTTAAATTAGTGCCGGCGCTAATAAGGCGCTAGGGACACACTAGTGTAATAGTGGAAGCGGCAGCTGTCAGCGGGGTCTGACAACCGACGCTTAATTTTACCGGCATCGGTTTTCAAACCCGCTGACAGCTACGGGTTCGGAAAACGGACGCTGGCAAAATTGAGCATCCGTTTTCCAACCCTCGGGCAGATTTTTTAATTTTTTTTTAAAGACTTTTTTTTTAATCTTTGGGGCCTCTGACTTAATATCGCTATGATATTAAGTCAGAGGGTGTACAGAAAAGCAGTTTTTCTGCTTTTCTGTACACTTGCCCGGTGCTGTCTGAAATTAACCCCTGCCTGCATGGGATGAGTGCTATTAGTTTGGGGGGGTTGGCCGCGTGTTTTCCATGCGCTATTACCCCTTACAGTATAAGGGGCAATAATAGCTTGTCAAAAACGTGCAGCCAAATGGGGGCTAAACAGTGCACTCAGCTGAGCGCACTGTTCTGTATCGACCTGTAATATTGGTAGTGCGGTAATAACGGGAGATTTCAATTACCCCAATATTGACTGGGTAAATGTATCATTGGGACACCTAGAGAGATAAAGTTCCTGGATGGAATAAATGACAGTTTTATGGAGCAATTGGTTCAGGAACAGACAAGAGAGGGAGCTATTTTAGATCTAATTCTCAGTGGAGCACAGGATTTGGTGAGAGAGGTAATGATGGTAGGGCCGCTTGGCAATAGTGATCATAATATGATCAAATTTGAATTAATGACTGGAAGGGGGACAGTAAGCAAATCCACGGCTCTCATGCTAAACTTTCAAAAAGGAAACTTTGAGAAAATGAGAAAAATAGTTAGAAAAAACTGAAAGAAGCAGCTACAAAGGAAAAATTGTGCAAGAGGCATGGGCATTGTTAAAAAATACCATCCTTGAAGCACAGTCCACATGTATTCCACACATTAAGAAAGGTGGAAAGAAGGCAAAATGATTACCGGCATGGTTAAAAGGTGAGGTGAAAGAAGCTATTTTAGCCAAAAGATATTCATTAAAAAATTGGAAGAAGGATCCAAAAGAAGAAAATAGGATAATGCATAAGCATTGGCAAGTTAAATGTAAGACATTGATAAGACAGGCTAAGAGAGAATTTGAAAAGAAGTTGGCCGTAGAGGCAAAAACTCACAGTAAAAACTTTAAAAAATATATCCGAAGCAAGAAACCTGTGAGGGAGTCGGTTGGACCATTACATGATCGAGGGGTTAAAGGGGCTCTTAGGGAAGATAAGGCCATTGCAGAAAGACTAAATGAATTCTTTGCTTCTGTGTTTAATAATGAGGATGTTGGGGAGATATCAGTTCCGGAGGTTTTCAAGGGTGATGATTCAGATGAACTGAATGAAATCACAGTGAACCTGGAAAATGTAGTAGGCCAGATTGAAAAACTAAAGAGTAGCAAATCACCTGGACTGGATGGTATATATCCCAGGGTTCTGAAGGAACTCAAAAATGAAATTTCAGACCTATTAGTAAAAATTTGTAACCTATCATTAAAATTATCCATTGTACCTGAAGACTGAAGGGTGGCTAATGTAACCCCAATATTTAAAAAGGGCTCCAGGGGTGATCCGGGAAACTACAGACCAGTTAGCCTGACTTCAGGGCCAGGAAAAATAGTGGAAAGTGTTCTAAATATCAAAATCACAGAATATATAGAAAGACATGATTTAATGGAACAAAGTCAGCATGGCTTTACCCAAGGCAAGTCTTGCCTCTCAAATCTGCTTCACTTTTTTGAAGGAGTTAATAAACATGCACATAAAGGTGAACCGGTAGATGTAGTGGTTTTGAATTTTCAGAAGGCATTTGACAAAATTCCTCATGAGAGGCTTCTAGGAAAAGAAAAAAGTCATGGTGTTACGCGTGCCGTCCGCGTCAGACCTACGGCATGGCCCCCTCACCTTCTTACACGGACTCCAGCTTCTGGTTCCTCCACACTATCGGCGGTGGGCTACCAGCTCTGGCCTCAGGCCACCCCCGGTGCCTCCGGCTCTGGCATAGTCCCCAGCGTTTCAGGTCAGGATACCATTGCTCTTCGGGCCTCTCTGTGTGGTCCGCGGAGAGATGCCACTACCCGCACTGCACCCCTCCCTAGGCGCCCCGGATGATGACATCAAACTCTTTGTTGTATTTAAGCTCAGGCCTCGCTCCATAGCGTTGCCTTTGCAACAGGTCTCCTCGCTATTCGAGTACTCGTTGCTGCCAGAGATTCGACTCTACTCTTCATTCCTGACCCTCGTTGTTCCTGGTTCCTGTTCTCTTCATTCCTGCCCTGCCTATGCTTCGGATTGATTGCACGGACTTTGACTTCGCTTCGCCCGACTACGCTACAGCCTATCTCTAGACCCAGACCTTGGCTATGCCTGACCACACTACACTCTATATCCAGACCCAGACCTCTGCTACGCCTGACCACGCTACATCCTATCTCCAGACCCAGACCTCCGCTATGCCTGACCATGCTCCATCCTATCTCTAGACCCTGACCATTTCTTTGATTGACTAATGCTATTGACTTCTCCGTGATCAGAACTCAGCATCGCTTGCCACAACCTTCACATTTCCACTGGCCCTGATCCAAGCCAGTCATATGACACCTCTCCAAGCCTACTCCCTGGACGTGGACTTATTAGGCTTCGGCCTACCTTTGCTCGAGCGCCCTCAGTCAGCCTCTGTTCCATTGGCACCCGAGTTCCAGTACCTTACCCAGTCCAGAGTAGGAATACGCCATCTATCACCTGCTGTCTCTGGGCTGAACCAATCTCTCTCGCTATTCAACCTCGAGGCCCACCTAGTCCTGCTGCCCCGGCACCCAAAGGCTCAACCCATGGAGAACGAGGGCTGGTATAGGTGACGCGCCAGCGGTCTCTGCCTATTAGCCCACTCCACCTGCCGATGGTGGGGACCCGTAGGTCTTGCCTATGGGTTGAGTCAACACCACCTCGGCCCAAGGGTCCACCTCCGACTCAACACATGGGATAGGTGGCGATGTCCTTTCGTGGATTACAATCTAGCTAAAAGACAGGAAACAGAGAGTAGGATTAAATGGACAATTTTCTCAGTGGAAAGGAGTGGGCAGCGGAGTGCCTCAGGGATCTGTATTGGGACCCATACTTTTCAATATATTTATAAATGATCTGGAAAGAAATACGACAAGTGAGGTAATCAAATTTGCAGATGATACAAAATTGTTCAGAGTAGTTAAATCACAAGCCGATTGTGATAAATTGCAGGAAGACCTTGTGAGACTGGAAAATTGGGCAATTAAATGGCAGATGAAATTTAATGCGGATAAGTGCAAGGTGATGTATATAGGGAAAACTAACCCATGCTATAGTTACACAATGTTAGGTTCCATATTAGGAGCTACCATCCAAGAAAGAGATCTAGGCGTCATAGTGGATAACACATTGAAATCGTGTGTTCAGTGTGCTGCGGCAGTCAAAAAAGCAAACAGAATGTTGGGAATTATTAAAAAGGGAATGGTGAATAAAACGGAAAATGTCATGCCTCTGTATCGCTCCATGGTGAGACTGCACCTTGAATACTGTGTACAATTCTGGTCGCCATATCTTAAAAAAGATATAGTTGTGATGGAGAAGGTACAGAGAAGGGTGACCAAAATGATAAAGGGGATAGAACAGCTCCCCAATGAGGAAAGACTAAAGAGGTTAGGACTTTTCAGCTTGGAGAAGAGACGGCTGAGGGGTGATATGATACGAAAGAGGTGTTTAAAATCATGAGAGGTCTAGAACGGGTAAATGTGGTTATTTACTCTTTCGGATAATAGAAGGACTAAGGGGCACTCCATGAAGTTAGCATGGGGCACATTTGAAACTAATCGGAGAAAGTTCTTTTTCACTCAACGCACAATTAACCTCTGCAATTTGTTGCCAGGGGATGTGGTTAGTGCAGTTAGTGTAGCTGGGTTTAAAAAAGGATTGGATAAGTTCTTGGAGAAGTCCATTATCTGCTATTAATTAAGTTGACTTAGAAAATAGCCACTGCTATTACTAGCAACAGTAACATGGGAAAGACTTAGTTTTTTGGAACTTGCCTGGTTCTTATAGCCTGGATTGGCCACTGTTGGAGACAGGATGCTGGGCTTGATGGACCCTTGGTCTGACTCAGTATGGCATGTTCGTATGTTCTTAACCTTGCCTCATCATGTTCTCACCCTTGGTTCTCTAACCCTGCACCTCTCTTGCCTTATGGCCTTCAGGCCTTCTTACGCCTTGCCTTGTGGCCTTTGGGCCTACTCTGTCTTGTATCCCACCTTGTGACCTTTGGGCCTGCTCTGACTTGTACCCTGCCTTCTGGCCTATCCAGGCCTTCCTGTAGCCTATGGGCCACCAGCGTTCTTGCCTTCAGGCTTCTGTGTTCTCTGATCTGTGTTAAACTTGTCTGCCAAGTCCTTCCCTTGTCTGCCTAGTTTAGTCTTTGTCCAGACCTTTCCTTGTCTTGCCCTGTCCTGCCCTATTCCCAGCCTGTACCAAGCCTTGCTTCATCCAGCCTGTACCAAGCCTTGCCTTGTCCAATTCTTGCTCTAGCCTGCCCTATCTTGTCTAACTAGACTCACTATGTACTGCCACTACAAAGACCTACTGGCCCCAGAACCCAAGGGCTCAACCTAAAGGGGGAGAAGGCTTGCTAGGTGGAAGACTGGCCCTTGTCTAGCCCAGTATCCTGCCTTGTCATCCTGTACAGATCCAGGGGTGATGTACCCAGAGTCCAGAAATCCTGACAGAATGAGAAGGTTTACCATTGTCCACCAGAGAACTTATAGGATTACTAGCCTAGCCAGTGAACCCAAACAGAATTTTCTGCTACCTCCAAGAGTAATTATGCTCCTGCTTTAACACTACAGGACTCCTTAGTACACTTTTTTTCTGCCTTGTTTGCTTAGTTCTGGGTCCTTTCACGCTCATTTAGGCCGATGCAATATGGACGCACTAAAATTGTGCATCCAAACTGGGCACCTACTTTCCTAATGCACGCCCATCTACCTCTCCTGGGCGCACGATGCTGTAGGCAAATGAGTTACTGCATTAAAAAGGAGGCACTAGGGAAAATTGTGCATCCCAAGCACCTCCCCGGCATTGGGTGCCCAGGAGAAGTGGCTGTGCACAGGTTAGGAAAACGGACGCTTGTTAATTGAGTGCTCATTTTTTAAAATTAACATTTTTTTTTACCTTACTCCTGCTTATAAATCTGAAAGCTGGTGATGCAAAAAGTGTAGTATTCAACCTTCACAGACATACTTTTCTTGTGGGCATTGGTTGGCGCAAACTAAGCCACAAATGCTGGAAGCTGCCTATATGCAGCTACTAAGGAAATGCCCAGCACAAGACTTTTGAAAAGGACAAATTTATTGAAAACCACAGATTGCCAACAATTACTGCAGCCTGCTTGTATGCAGACTACTAAGGAAACTCCCAGCACAAGTCTTCTGAAAAACACAAATCTCTTGAAAACCACAGATTGCCAAGTTATTTCTAACTACACAGCTAATGCAACCATAGCTTGTTCAAGTGGTTTAAATTCCTTATCTGGAAAAGTAAAACTTTCTTCTGATTCCAATTTAAAAGGGAAAAGTGAAAGCACTGCTTAATCCAGTTCTGTCCCCATAGGTATAAACTGTGAATCAAGCAAAGCTAATTAATTCTGCCTCTAGAGCTCAGAGAACCACAGTTGTTTGCAGCAACTTGTTAACAAGATCAACGCTGACAGCTTAGAAGGAAGCATGCACTTTTTTCTGCCTCCTTAGAATCTTCACACTGGAACACAGCTCAAACTAAATCCCACCTTGCTCCACAGAGTCCATGCCAGACTGCTGTCCTGCCTCCAGGAACAATTATTTCTTGACAACCAGTGAGTGAAGTGAGAACACTGTTAAAGCCTCTGTTAAAGAGGAGCTTGATCCAACAGTCATATTTTGCCTCAGCTTCTGGAGGACCAGATGATCCACTCCAGGAGGAACAGTACAGTGTAACAGACCTATCTCAGCAAGTGCATTCCATTCCAGCTGAACATTTCCAGGAAGAACCTGTAGCTACAGCCTTGTTCCAGTGGGAGCCTGCCTTGCAAAGCCCTTTACCATTACCATTGAAAAACTCCAGTCTGATAACTCTGTGTAGAAGTGAACACTCAGAGGGAGGTGCTACTGTTCTGGATATCCAGCTCTCCAATCACCCTGAGCCAGTGATCCAGTTTTCAAGCAACCTTGAGCCAGTGGTCCAGTTCTCAAGCAGCCCTAAGCCTTCAATCCAGCATGGAAAACACTCTGAGCATCCAGAGGGTGGCACTCCTCTTGACCATGAATACCCAGAAGAGGGCACCTTTCCAGATGAAGTATGCACAGAAGACGGTGCCTTTCCAGTCATCCAGCCAAGCTTCACCTTATCTATCCACCTATTGCCTCCATGGAAAATGGGACACAGGAGGAAGGTCATCTTAAATTGGGGGTTTACAGTTACAATTTTGACCACTGTGCAGCCTCATTATACCCTGATTCAGATAACTATGAAATCTCCCTACCTACAGAGGCATCCAGTGAGCTCTGTCCAGAGCTATCCAAGCCATCTCCTTCAATGACTTTCTGTTTCAGCCTACCTTGCAGCTTCCACTCCACCAGGGGTCCTCAGCCTTACCATGCTCCTCCTCACTGCTTGCACCACACCTAAGCTCCTTCCCTATGTAACCCAGCCTCGCCACTTCATCCTTGCCTCATTGACCTGGCCACTCTTGCCTTGTGGCCTTTGGGTCTTCTTGCTCCTTGCCTTGTGGCCTTTGGGGCTTCTTGCTCCTTTCCTTGCCTTGTGGCCTTTGGGCCTACTCTGTCTTCTATCCTTTGTGGCCTGTAGGCCTGATCTAGCTTTGTACCTTGTCTTTTGGCCTTCAGGCCTTCTGCTCTTATTCAGTACCTAGCCTTGAGGCCTTCAAGCCTACTCTGTCTAGTATCCTGCCTTATGGCCTTCAGGCCTGTTCTGTCTTGGGCCCTGCCTTGTGGCCTTATCCAGGCCTTCCTGTAGCCTAGTGACCTATAGGGTTCCAGCCTTGTTGCCTTCGGGCTTCCATGTTCTCTGTTCTGTGTTACCCTTGTCTGCCTTGTCCAGTCCTGTTCTTGTCTTTCTGGTCTTGTCCTGCCCTGTTCCCAGCCTGTACCAAGCCTTCCCTCATCCAGGCCCTGCCTTGTCCAGCTAGACTCACCACGATGTACTGCTGCTACAAAGACCTACTGGCCCCCAGAACCTAAGGGCTCAACTTGAGGGGAGGGGGGCTGGCTAGGCGGAAGACCGGCCCTTGTCTAGCCCAGTATCCTGCCTTATTGTCCTGTACAGCTCCAGCAGTGAATTACCCTGAATACAGAAACCCTGACAGGGACTGAAAAGTGCAGCTTCTCATGTCACAGACATCCAGTACAACTTGGCTGATTGAGAAGAAAATGTTGGGTAGAATTCCAGAGTAGAATGTTCTCCATTGCAGGAGCTCTTTTTTGGAATTCTTTGTCCAAGCAGCATAAAACAGAAAGATACATTTGTACTTAAAAAAAATAAATTATTTATGCAAGTTTTATTTATATTACAAGAAAATTCTTGTGTAGAAAAGGAAAAGAAAAATGAAAATGTAACATTTACAAACCGTATATAATAGGAAATAACATTATATCATACAATTCCAATAGTCCACAACTATGAACCCTTAACACAATTCAAGGAAAAGTTTTCCAAAAGGAATAAAAGGAAAAAGCAGTGAGAATATATGGAAATTACTAGATTAAGGACACTCAGAAGACAATGGAGGGGAGTCAGGGAGAGAAAGACCCACCCTCTCTGGTTGCGGAATCACTTTAACACTAAGAAACAAATACAATTGTGAAGCAATATAAAAACATATGACACCTTTGAATTTTATGAAACATTTGCAAGGAAATTTTAGAAGAAAATGAGCCCCTATTTGTAAGATTCTAGGGTTCATCAACAGAAACTGCTTCTTGGGTTTGTCTGGAGACATCTGGATATACCTTAACATTAAGATGGAAAAAGGATTCTAATCTATGTTTAAAATATAACCCTAATACCCAGTTACAGGTTCCAACACAAATGAAACCAACATAGTGGCTGCTTTAGTTAAAGCAGTATCTGATGTTTCCAACAGCTCTGAGATATCCATTATCAATGGAATCAAAGGTTCCATCTCTTGAGTACCCACTGGTGCTTTTGTACCCTTTTTAGAAGGGGGTAAACAGTGTACTTGATTATAGCCTATTCTGGGCCAGCAGCCCCTCCACAAAAAGTTGGATGTCATGACCCTAAGACATTTAGTATCCTGAAGTGATAATACGCATGGCAACATCTGCAGCCTATACAACAGCTTAGGTAAAATGACCATCTTAAGCAAAGCATTCCTACTCAGTAATGATAGTGGGAGGTCTTTCCACCCTTGAAGCTGCATTTCCAACCCATCAAGTTAGTTCTAAAATTGGCTGCATATAGCTGTAAGAGATCCCTGGGAATCCATACCCCCATGTACTTAAGCTGAGAGAGAGCCCAGTGAAAGGGGAATCTCCCTTGCCAGTTGTGTTGTAAGGATAGGCTGAGGGGGAGAGCTTTGGACTTATCGAAGTTGATTTTTAACCTTGCAAAAGTTTGGTATACAGAAAAGCAGTGCACAATTGATGGTATAGCATTACGCAAATAAGGAGAACCTTATATCATATAACATGTATCATTTAAAACACACATTTATTTAAGAAAGACACAACTTAATATAAACCCACATATACAGTCATACATTTAAAACATCACAAACGTGAAAGTCATATAGGCAGAAAATATTCATAAACAAGATGTAAACATAAACAATATAACATTCAGATGAATCATCCCATATATTGTATTAAAGTGCTTCTAAGTGCAAGTTCTCGTAGCTTTCAGTTTCACAGCTCTCCTCCGTTAAATTCTCATGGCTTTGAGCTTCACAGTTCTCCTTCATTAATCACTGCCATAATGAAATTCACTCGAATACCACCCATCACTACTGCCGATACTACTCCCGACGAAGATCTCCGTTTCACCTGACAAGCAGGCTTCCTCAGGGGAAACGTCTAATATCCCTGCAACAATCAAATAACACCATTTAACTCATCCCACATAAAACAAATAACACCATATCGCTTTAACTATAAATCCTTACCATGTGAGTCCAACCAAGGGACATACAAAAATTGTATATCCAAGTCACGAATTTTTTCAAAAATCTTTAATTCACTTGAACTTCATCAAAGCTTCATATCCATTCTTCAATATGGTCACAACACTGCAAACCACAAGCATTATTTTAAATCGTGAAAATTTATCAAAATTTAAAGAAATGAGAGACAGCATACAACCTGAACAAACGCTACCACCACATACCTTCAAAAAGTGGAAGTGACATCATCACTTCCTTTCTGCAAGGATCTCCATTCTACACACCTAGTGATTTGCCTACTCTATATATAGTCCTCTGCCACCTGAACTACCAATTAAAGAACTCTAATTAATTCACTCATCAACCATAATCCGATACTACCAATACTAGAGGGAACCACACAATCAACCCGACGCAACAAATCTGCATCGGAGCACTCCAAATGGATCACCAATAACTGCAAACGAAAATAAACTTCCATCCCTACACTCATTTAATGAAAGCTCCCCACTCAATTGGGCCGTTGAGTCCATGTGGACTCACAGTATCCCAATTAAAAATATAACGTTTTTCAACCCGTCTTAAAATTGCTGATAAATCACCCCCCAAACTGAAGTTTGATCTTTTTAATAATAAAGAATTTTAATTCTTCTATTGAGTGACTGTTATCACTCCAGTGCTTGACTAATGGAGCATTCTCAACACCTAACCTAATCCTACTTCTATGTTCCCCAATACGTAATTTAATAGCTCTGGTAGTTTGCCCAATATAAATGAGCTGACATGGACAGATGATTGCATAAATCACGCCATTGGAGGTGCAAGTAAACCTTTCAGGGATCACATAAGGTTGACTCAAATTCGAATGATAAAACACTTTCAATGGTAACACATGCTCACAAACAGAACAAGATCCACACGCAAATTGACCCCATTCAGAATCTACTCCACTATCCAAACTCCCACCAAGCTTTAAATTGTCCCATAAGTTTTTCCGTTTTTTCAAAGAGAAAATAGGTTCATCAACAAAAATACTCAATGGAGATAATACATGCCAATATTTCTTAACAATGTCTTTAATTTGAGCAGCCTTAGTAGAATAAGGAATAGTACAAACTAATCGAGAAAGAGGCTCCTTCTGCGAATTAATCAACAAATTGTCCCTGTTAGAAAACAAGGCACGTTTGTATGCCCTTTTTAAAACAGAATTTGAGTAACCACGGTTCTTAAATCTGGTATTCAATTTTTCAGATTGTATTTTAAATTCATCGGTGGAGGTACATAAACGCCTGTATCTAAGGAACTGTCCCACTGGTATATTATTCTTCAATTGCAGCGGATGAAAGCTACGAGAATGCAAAAGTGTGTTTTTATCCGTGGGTTTCCTGTATACAGTGGTCATTATCTGAAAGTCCTGTAAAAATACCTTCATGTCTAAAAAAGAAACAACATTTTTGTCCATAGTTACTGAGAATTTCAAATTCGGATCACCACAATTAATAACATGAAAAAATTTTTTCAGATCCTCAACTTCCCCTCTCCAAACCATAAAAACGTCATCTATATATCTCCCCCACCAAAGAACCTGTGTATACCAGTTGGAAGAATAAACTACTCGTTGTTCGAATGCTGCCACATAAAGACATGCTAAGGTCGGCGCAATCGGTGAACCCATGGGGATTCCTTTGACTTGCAGAAAAAATCGAGACTTATATGAAAAATAACTATTAAATAATGTAATCTCTGCTATAGTCAACAAAAATTGTAATTTTTTCTCCGAAAAGTCCATAGACCCAAGTAGGTCTTTAATAATGTCAAGGGCAGCAGGCTGTGGAACGTTAGTATAAAGGGCAGTGATATCTGCTGTAACCAAAAGCCAATCTGATTCAACCTTAGGCAATAACTTTAATTGGTTAAGAAAATGAATGGAATCCTTTATATAAGAAGGAATAAGAAGTGCTAGAGGTTGTAAGATCTTATCTAAATATTTTGACAGTGGCTCAAAAATTGAACCTATGCCAGACACTATAGGCCGACCGGGCGGAGACTCAAGGGACTTATGAATTTTTGGCAAGATAAAAAAATGTGGAATACACGGACAAACTACTGTAAGATAGTTAAACTCTTTGCCAGAAATAATCTTATCCTTAAATGCTGCCTGTAAAATATTATTAATCCGCATATGAATATCACGAGTAGGGTCAGTATCTAAAGCTGTATAATATTCAGTGTCTTCTAACTGTCTAAGCACCTCAATATCATAGTTCACTTCATCTAGCACCACAATTCCTCCTCCCTTATCTGCTGAAACAATTTTAATGGAACTATCATTCTGTAATTCTTTCAAGGCTAACCATTCATTTTTAGACAAATTGTATTCTGGAATTTCCCTAGTTTTATCCAAATTTTCCAAATCATTCAAAACCAAAGTTTCAAAAGCCTGAATCAAAGTACTAGGGGGTGTTGGTGGAGACCATCCTGAAGGTTTAAACAAAACATTTTTATCAGGGGTATAATCACTTGGTCCAAAAAACTCTCTGATATGGAGTCTACGAAAAAATTTTTGAAGTTCAACACGAGTCTGAAAGGGATCATATCTAGAAAACGGTGCGAAAGAAAACCCTTTATCCAATACATTAATCATAGAGGTCGAAAGTTGTTTCGAAGATAAATTCACAACGGCCTCACAACCATAGTTGTGATTCACAACAATATCCCTCGCAACCCCATCTAAATTTAATCTCAATGGCGTAGATTGTAATTCGTCTGCGTCCTTGTGCTTTTTTGTGTACGAAACGTTTTTGAATTTTTGTTGCCTTGGGACCGAGCGCCTAAAAAAGACGAGGAAGAATGTTCATCTCTATTTTCAGAAGCAATGTCCTTAAAATGAACATGCCGAGAATCTAATTTGTTTTTCGCTGTGTTTTGACCACTATCATCCCCTGAATCGTCAGAGGATGAAAAATCACCTCGTTTCTTAAAACCCTTCTTTCTATTCACATTCATCCACGGGTAGACATAGCCACCCGTGTAATCCCTTTCATCACGTCTAAATTTATTGATCTTAAATAATTTAATCTCTTTCCTCAAATCGTCTAATTGGACCTGTAAATCCCCCAACTGATTTTCTACTGTATCTTTGGGACAACATTCAAACACTTTGGTCAGTTCATCATCAATTTCAATCTTAAGTAACTCAATTTTAGTTTTGGTGGTTTCCACAAGTAAGAGCATCAAATCATGCGAGCACTTATTTAAAATGGAATTCCATTTTAAAATAAATGCTTCATCTTCATTAAACATAGAAGGTTCTTTATTAAGACGTAACCCACGGGGTATACGTTTAATGTGGCAGTATTCAGCTAGAGTGGCAGCGTGCAGTTCCATTCGGATGGCTTTTTTTCTATTCCTAACATAATTTTCCCAGTTCCCACTCGAAGTTTCTGTGGAAGTATTATCAAATAAATGATAACCAGCCAAAATCTCATTGGCAGCTTGTTCAGAATATGTATGCATGTCTTCCATGACCCTCTGATCTGGAAACCACCAAGGTATACAATAACTGAGGGAAAATAATCAAATATTGGTTCCCCAATATACACAATTACCCAAATAAGGAGAACCTTATATCATATAACATGTATCATTTAAAACACACATTTATTTAAGAAAGACACAACTTAATATAAACCCACATATACAGTCATACATTTAAAACATCACAAACGTGAAAGTCATATAGGCAGAAAATATTCATAAACAAGATGTAAACATAAACAATATAACATTCAGATGAATCATCCCATATATTGTATTAAAGTGCTTCTAAGTGCAAGTTCTCGTAGCTTTCAGTTTCACAGCTCTCCTCCGTTAAATTCTCATGGCTTTGAGCTTCACAGTTCTCCTTCATTAATCACTGCCATAATGAAATTCACTCGAATACCACCCATCACTACTGCCGATACTACTCCCGACGAAGATCTCCGTTTCACCTGACAAGCAGGCTTCCTCAGGGGAAACGTCTAATATCCCTGCAACAATCAAACAACACCATTTAACTCATCCCACATAAAACAAATAACACCATATCGCTTTAACTATAAATCCTTACCATGTGAGTCCAACCAAGGGACACACAAAAATTGTATATCCAAGTCACGAATTTTTTCAAAAATCTTTAATTCACTTGAACTTCATCAAAGCTTCATATCCATTCTTCAATATGGTCACAACACTGCAAACCACAAGCATTATTTTAAATCGTGAAAATTTATCAAAATTTAAAGAAATGAGAGACAGCATACAACCTGAACAAACGCTACCACCACATACCTTCAAAAAGTGGAAGTGACATCATCACTTCCTTTCTGCAAGGATCTCCATTCTACACACCTAGTGATTTGCCTACTCTATATATAGTCCTCTGCCACCTGAACTACCAATTAAAGAACTCTAATTAATTCACTCATCAACCATAATCCGATACTACCAATACTAGAGGGAACCACACAATCAACCCGACGCAACAAATCTGCATCGGAGCACTCCAAATGGATCACCAATAAACTGCAACGAAAAATAAACTTCCATCCCTACACTCATTTAATGAAAGCTCCCCACTCAATTGGGCCGTTGAGTCCATGTGGACTCACAGTATCCCAATTAAAAATATAACGTTGTTCAACCCGTCTTAAAATTGCTGATAAATCACCCCCAAACTGAAGTTTGATCTTTTTAATAATAAAGAATTTTAATTCTTCTATTGAGTGACTGTTATCACTCCAGTGCTTGACTAATGGAGCATTCTCAACACCTAACCTAATCCTACTTCTATGTTCCCCAATACGTAATTTAATAGCTCTGGTAGTTTGCCCAATATAAATGAGCTGACATGGACAGATGATTGCATAAATCACGCCATTGGAGGTGCAAGTAAACCTTTCAGGGATCACATAAGGTTGACTCAAATTCGAATGATAAAACACTTTCAATGGTAACACATGCTCACAAACAGAACAAGATCCACACGCAAATTGACCCCATTCAGAATCTACTCCACTATCCAAACTCCCACCAAGCTTTAAATTGTCCCATAAGTTTTTCCGTTTTTTCAAAGAGAAAATAGGTTCATCAACAAAAATACTCAATGGAGATAATACATGCCAATATTTCTTAACAATGTCTTTAATTTGAGCAGCCTTAGTAGAATAAGGAATAGTACAAACTAATCGAGAAAGAGGCTCCTTCTGCGAATTAATCAACAAATTGTCCCTGTTAGAAAACAAGGCACGTTTGTATGCCCTTTTTAAAACAGAATTTGAGTAACCACGGTTCTTAAATCTGGTATTCAATTTTTCAGATTGTATTTTAAATTCATCGGTGGAGGTACATAAACGCCTGTATCTAAGGAACTGTCCCACTGGTATATTATTCTACAATTGCAGCGGATGAAAGCTACGAGAATGCAAAAGTGTGTTTTTATCCGTGGGACAGAGGACTATATATAGAGTAGGCAAATCACTAGGTGTGTAGAATGGAGATCCTTGCAGAAAGGAAGTGATGATGTCACTTCCACTTTTTGAAGGTATGTGGTGGTAGCGTTTGTTCAGGTTGTATGCTGTCTCTCATTTCTTTAAATTTTGATAAATTTTCACGATTTAAAATAATGCTTGTGGTTTGCAGTGTTGTGACCATATTGAAGAATGGATATGAAGCTTTGATGAAGTTCAAGTGAATTAAAGATTTTTGAAAAAATTCGTGACTTGGATATACAATTTTTGTGTGTCCCTTGGTTGGACTCACATGGTAAGGATTTATAGTTAAAGCGATATGGTGTTATTTGTTTTATGTGGGATGAGTTAAATGGTGTTGTTTGATTGTTGCAGGGATATTAGACGTTTCCCCTGAGGAAGCCTGCTTGTCAGGTGAAACGGAGATCTTCGTCGGGAGTAGTATCGGCAGTAGTGATGGGTGGTATTCGAGTGAATTTCATTATGGCAGTGATTAATGAAGGAGAACTGTGAAGCTCAAAGCCATGAGAATTTAACGGAGGAGAGCTGTGAAACTGAAAGCTACGAGAACTTGCACTTAGAAGCACTTTAATACAATATATGGGATGATTCATCTGAATGTTATATTGTTTATGTTTACATCTTGTTTATGAATATTTTCTGCCTATATGACTTTCACGTTTGTGATGTTTTAAATGTATGACTGTATATGTGGGTTTATATTAAGTTGTGTCTTTCTTAAATAAATGTGTGTTTTAAATGATACATGTTATATGATATAAGGTTCTCCTTATTTGGGTAATTGTGTATATTGGGGAACCAATATTTGATTATTTTCCCTCAGTTATTGTATACCTTGGTGGTATAGCATTACGGGCATCTGCTAGAAAAATAGGATATCATCTGCGAAGAGACATAGTTTAATTTCTTTTGAACCAATAGTTAATCCTTTTATCTCCCTAGTATGCCATAATTGTAAAGCTAGTGGCTCTAGAGTTAAAATAAATAGTAGAGAAGACAAGGGACATCCCTGTCTTGTACCTCATTTGAGAGGAAAAGGTTCTGATAATGCCCTGTTAACTAAAATGCTCTAACCCATTCTAAAAAGGGTCCCTCGTGATACATTGCCTTCTTCACTACCGTAGCTCAAGCCTCTGGGAGACTTCCACTTGAATCCTTGTCACTGGTTTATGGAGTTCCTTGCTCCTGCTCCGTCCATGTCAAAGACTCTGCCAGAACCTGTGCCATGCTAGCGTGGTCCGCGACCAGCCACTGGCAGCTGTGTAAGGTGCACCCCGGTGCAAGCCTCTTCAGTTTCTGGGACATGCTCTTCTCAGTTATTCCACTATCTCGTCTAGAGTCTATGTTGGTCCCAGCGTGATCCGCGACCAGCCCCGCGGGTGGGCTGTGTAGGCGTGCTGCGTCGCAGTCTCAACCCAGCTCTTGCTCCTGATTCCTTGCCTACAGAACCTTGCTCCTGATTCCTTATCTACAGAACCTTGCTCCTGACACCTTGTCTTCAGTCTTCGTTCAAGTACCTACGCCTGAGTCTTCGCCTGAGTCTTCGTCCAAGTACCTACATCTTCACCTGAGTCTTCATCCAAGGTCTTCATTTGCCCCTGGCCTCCGTCCGGCCTGCCGCTTCTTGCCATTACCCAGCGGCAGGCTTGGAACGGTCGGAGGACTGTTCATAAGACCACCATTGCGTTGTTGGTCTTCCCGAAGTGTGCAGGTCCGGTGGAGGGTCCGTACCTTTAGTCATCCTTGTCTTCACTCCAGCCTCGCTCCTGTCCAGCCTATGCTCGGACATGCCTCGCCTGCCTCGGCACCTCTTCGGAGTTCCTCTGGGGTTGAGCCGGGGTCCAAGGACACACAATCCCCTGGAAAATGGAACCGCTCTCCCAGTGCTTCCATAACACAACATTTATGTTGCGGTATCCATGTAAATGTGTCGTTAAAAAGGAAAATGATTGTTATATATTTTTTTTGCTCCTAAGCAACTAAGAGCTTTCATTGATTCTTTTCCTAATTAGTATTAGAACCATAGGGACCCAAAATTGAAAAATGACACTGCTTAAGTTCAGGACTATACCTATTCCTTAAAAAATTTCCTGTATAACTCCTCGTAGATTTATGCCCCCCCCCCTCAGATTGTTATTGAGATAATAGATTAAGACATTAGAGTATTGAGGAAATATAATGATAAGCTGAATTATGTACATGGTTGCAAATAATGCTTAATCGAAGTTTTCTTTTGGATAAATACTTTATATGTATTGTTAAAATTCTAAAATTAAAAATTAAAAACAAAATAGCCTCTTTCACCTCACCTTTTAACCATGCCAGTAATCGTTTTGCATTCCTTCCACCTTTCTTAATGCATGGAATACATCTGGTCTGTGCTTCTAGGATGGTATGTTTTTTTAACAGTGCCCACACCTGTTGCACACTTTTTACCTTTGTAGCTGCACCTTTCAGTTTTTTTCTAACTATTTTTCTCATTTTATCAAAGTTTCCCTTTTGAAAGTTTAGCACCAGAGCCGTGGATTTATATGTAGTCCCCTTTCCAGTCATTAATTCAAATTTGATCATATTATGATCACTATTGTCAAGCAGCCCCACCACTGTTACCTCTCTCACCAAATCCTGTGCTCCACTGAGAGATCTAAAATTGCTCCCTCTCTCCTCAGTTCCTGAACCAATTGCTCCATAAACTGTCTTTTATTCCAAACAGGAACTTTATCTCTGGGGGATGGCCCCCAGAGTGCCACCATGAGCGGAAAGGCCTTAGTTGACAACTGCCACTCTCCAGGAAACAAGCTCCGACCGCTGAGAAAGACAGCCCTTACATTGTACTTTCTGGCAACTTAGAAGACTGTGTCCAGAAGATGTTGCTCTGCCCATATTATGAGCGCATCCATTTGCTCTGACCCTTGAGGGCTCTCAGTTCCGGCTGGAGGAAAGAAGTACGCCACTGTGAGCACACTGTCCAACATCCCAACCATCCGAGCATCTAGAAGCTTGATGTATCACAAACACGCCAGCCAAACTGTATGTGTTTCCAATCGATTGAAGCTTCTCGGCACCCCAGCGATCCATACTACTGTTCCGGCAGTCTCCAAGGAAACTCCCTTCCTGAGAAGATCCGCTTGACACCAACACTGCAAGTGGATGCTCACATCCAAGAGAAGCCTCACCATGTAGTCCTGAGACTGTGGACCCCACCGGGAAGTTGTGCTGAAGAGGCCGCATGTGTGCCCTTGCCCAGGGAAAACCCCCACAGCTGCCATTGAATGCAGGACCTGTAAATAAGGTCACACTGTCAAGCAAATAGACCTTCCCAGGGTCTGAACTGGAACAATCAAGACTGAATGCAACTTCCTGGCTGAAACACTCAACCCTGTCTGAGGCGGCTATAAGGACCTCCTAGCCAAGTTCACCACTCAGACTAGCTCTTGCCATGTGAGAAGCCAGGAGACTCTTCCAATACAAATATGGAGAACCAATACTCCGCTCCTGCGGAAGGACGCCGCTATGACCTTAGAGAATATCCAGAGCTCAGTGGCCAGCCGGAAAGTCAGGGCCTGAAACTGAAAAGGTCGTCCCAGAACACCACACCACAGGAACCATTGATGTTCCCAAAAGGGAATATGTAGAAATGCCTCCATCAAATGGAGAATTCGCCTGATTGTACTGCCATTGTTATGGTGCATATGGAAAGGAGTTGCCTGCAAATGCCACTTGTGAAACAACATCCTGTATTTTCTTGATTCAAAAACAAGAATTATGGCCTTCAAGTCCAACAGTCTGCACTACCACCCTCTTCTGTAGGGAGTTGTAAGGCAAGATCACAAGGCATCCGGAGGAATGCAAAGAAAACTCCAGAGCATAGCCTTCTCTTAACACTTCTAGAACCCATTGGACTGAGATGATCCGGACCCAGCTCTGATAAAGGCACGACAGATGAGGTGTTCCACTCTCGGAGCCCGCCTTCTTCCAAGGCTTCCTGGATCATATTGTTCTAATATCCAGAAAATATAATTCCATTGAACTTTGTCGAAAGCTTTTTCAGCATTTAAATCTGCCACTATACCTTTACTGTTGGTATGCATTGAGTGTATACAGAGCCTCCAAAAGCTTCCGAATATTACTAAACCCATGTCGGCCCTTAACAAATCCCATTTGGTCTGTAAAAATTAGATCAGATAGAACCACACCCAGTCTCTTAGCTAGAATAGATGCTATTTTCACATCATTTATGAGAGAAACAGGTCTATATGAACCAGGATCTAAGGATCTCTTCCCTTTTTTGGAAGTACTGTAATGAGAGAATGATTCATACCCATGAGAAAAGAGTCAGGCATTGATTATACATGTCCAATAAAGGTGAAGAAATAAAATCTATTAAAATCTTATAATATTCAGAAACTAACCTATCAAGGCCTGATGCCTTAGCCAGTTTCAACTGTCATGTAACATACTGAATTTCCAAAACAAAATAGGAGAATTCAAAAATTGCTGCTGTGTATTAGACATCAGTAAAGTGATATTCATAAAAAAAAAAAAAAGCATCTCTCACCTCCCCGTTTCCAGAATGTGACGAATAAACATCTACCAAAATATTGGTTATTTTTTCAGTATTTGAAGTAACAGAACCTTGCTTGTTTCGCATCTTCCAGATAAAGTGTTGTTGTCTGGCACTATGTATTAAATGAGATAATTTACTCGTCTTATTCCCATAGCAGAACATCCTGCTACAAAATCCATCATAGGACTGTAAGGCTCTTTGATGATGTAGTTGATTTAAAGTATGCCTAATATTGTCAATTTAAACATTAACAGAATTTTGCAAAGTAATAATATGAAGGAATTTTAATATAGTCAATTCCCTGTTTAGTCTCAAAGTCTCTGCATCTCTAATTTTATTCTTACCAACCATATAAGCTATTATAGCACCTCTCATTATCGCTTTTCCAGCGTTCCACAAAACATCTGGCGAGATCGATGGTAAAACATTAAAATCCAGATATTCCTGCCACTTACAAACAAGATATTCTTTAAAATCTTTCTGCTGATACAAAGAAGAATTAAGATGCAATGTAAAGGCTGGGGGGGAAGACACCTAATCTAGGTATAATAGAAATGGGCACATGATCTGATAGGGTAAAATTACCCCTGGCAGCATTGACCACTATAGCAAACACTTTGTGAGACACCAAAAAGTAATCAATGTAAGAGTAGCATTGATGAGAATCAGAATAAAGCACAGATGCTTACCTGTAACAGATGTTCTCCTAGGACAGCAGTTTCTAGAAGCTTTGACTGGTACACATGCCCAGCATGCCACTATCCGCGTGTCCAAGGCTAGGTACTGAATAAGAGCAGAAGGCCTGGGGAAGAAGGTGGGTAAAACAATGGACTGATTGATGTGGAAATCAGATACAACCTTGTGTATGGTGGGTACATAACCAAGACCTGAAGCTCACTGATTCTATGAGCTAAAGTAATCGCCACTAGGAATATAACTTTCCAGGTGAGGAACTTCGGGTCGCAGGAACGCAACAGCTCGTAGGGGTGTGCATTCGTTTTGAACGCATATGTAAAACGCAATGGCACGGATACCCTGTCACATGGTAAGGGCAAAGGCCATCAGCGCCATTTTGATTAGTGGCAGCCGACGACCCGAGAGCGGGAGATCGCTCCCGGGACCCCCACTGGACTACCAGGTACCTGTAAAATATTTTTTGGGGGGGTCGGGAGGGTGCGGGAAGCAAAGGGATTAGTTTTAAAGGGTCGGGGTGGGTTTTTTGTTTATCGGCTCGGGCGCAGCCGATAAACAAAACCCCGATCGGGCCCGATGAAAAAAACCCCACATGTGAATCGGAACCGGAATCCGAACCGATTCCAGTTCCAATTCACATCTCTAACGCGTATAGGAGGCCTGTGTTCCAGGGGTGAGCGAAGGCGTCCATGGCTAAGGTGTTTTGTTGTCTGTGCAGGGAGCAGAATCTGACCACTTTGTGATTCAGTTCGGATGCAAAGAGGTCGATGGTTGTTTGACTCCAGCATTGGAAGATTTTGCTTGCTACATAGGGATCCAGAGACCACTCGTGGGGATGGAAACATCGACTGAGGAGATGTTAGTACGTTCTGTATGCCCGCCGGATAAGTGGCCCAGAGATGCATGGAGTGTGCAAGAGCCCAGGCCCAGATCTGCACAGCTTCTTGGCAGAGCAGATAAGAGCCTGTGCCTCCCTGTTTGTTCAAGTACCACATTACAACTGTGTTGTCCATCTGTATGAGAACAGTCTTGTGTGAAAGGCAGTCCTTGAACGCATATAGAGCATAACGTATGGCTCTAAGCTCTAGGAAGTTGATTTGAAACTTTGCTTCGAGTTGTGTCCAAGTACCCTGAGTTTGAAGGTTGTTCACATGAGCTCCCCAACCCAAGTTGGATGCTCCAATGAAAGTAAGGAGGTGAGATGGATCCAAATGGGATTTTTGGTAATTTATCAGAAATCCTAGTGAGTGTAGTAGATTTGTAGTGAGCTTTAGAGCATTGAGAGCTCCCTGCTTGGATCTACTCTTTATTAGCCAGTCGTCCAGGTAAGGAAACACGTGGACGGTGTTTCTGCGTAGATGTGCGGCAGCCTCTGCTAGGCATTTTGTAAAACACTTGAGGCGCTGAGACCAGACCAAACGGCAGAACTTGGTATTGAAAATGTCTGTGACCCACTATGAATTGCAGGTATTTGCGATGATGTGGGGATATGGCGTTATGTGCGTATGCGTCCTGAAGGTCCAGAGAACAGAGCCAATCTCCTTGCTGTAGTAGGGGAAGCATGGTGCCGAGAGACACCATCCTGAATTTTTGTTTTTGAAGGAATTTGTTGAGATTGTGGAGGTCTAGGATGGGGCAGAGACCGCCTGATTTTTTTGGAATCATAAAATAATGTGAGTAGAACCCTCTGCCTCTCTGTGCCAAGGGGACGGCTTCTACAGCCCTGGTTTGCAGAAGGGTTGAAAGTTCTGACTCTAGAAGCAATGTGTGGTCTTTTTGGGCCCACAGTGGATTGGGTGGAGAGTCCGGGGGTACTGTGAGGAAGTTTAAATGGTATCCCTGGGCTATGATGGCTATTACTGACTGATCTGTTGTTATGAGGTGCCAATTGTGTTGGAAGTGGTGCAGATGGCCTCCTACAGGTATTCCTGGGCTTGGGTTCATTGGCGATTGGCCGCTGTTCTCTGGAAATGCAACAAAATCCGAAGGCTGGACCAGCTTGTGGGGCTGGTTGTGCTCAGGGTGCTTTGGGCTGGCATGTATGTCCCCTTTGAGGGGCTCTGGCTGGTCTCACTCGAGATACAGGAGGATAGTACTTGCGTGAGTGGTAGAATGATCTTCTAGGGTCCCTTCTCATGCTTTTGCGGAATGAGGAGGGAGCGTCCATAGTGGCTGTAGACAACTGACGTAGGGTCTCGTGGTGATCTTTCAATTGTGCCACTGTGTCCTGTATTTTAACTCCGAAGAGATTGTCTCCAGTGCACGGGAGATCAGCGAGTTTATCTTGGACTTCAGGTCTTAAATCAGAAGCTTTCAGCCAAGCCCATCTTCTAGCACTGATTCCTGTTGCTGATAACTGGGAAGCAGTCATATGCCGCTCTTACTTCATGCTTCCCTGCTTCGAATCCCCTATGGATGATGGCAGTCAGGCTTTCTTGCTGCTGCTGAGGCAAGGAGTCCGCAAAATCTTGGACTTGCTTCCATAGATTTCTTTGGTATTGGGTCATATATAGTTAGTAGGCAGCTATACGGGATACCAACATGGAACCTTGGAAAATTTTCCAACCGAGTCCATCCAGGAATTTCTAGTCTTTATCAGGGGGAGCTGAGAAATGAGGACGCAATCGCTTGGCCTTCTTCTGTGCGGATTCAACCACAACAGACTGATGAGGAAGTTGTGGTTTTTGAAAACCTGGTGCATGTTGCACCAGGTATGTTGCATCTGTCTTCCTGTTGACTGGTGGGACAGTGCCAGGATGTTCCCATAGGTAGTGAAGGAAATCTAACAGGACTTCATGCACTGGAATGGCCATAATTTCCTTGGGAGCATCAACAAACTGTAAAACCTCCAAGGTCTTGTGACGGGTGTCTTCTTCTGTCACTAGGTTGAAGGAAATGGTTTCAGACATTTCCTTGATAAAGTTGGCAAAGGAAAGGTCTTCAAGAGGAGACCACCATCTCTCTTCTGGAGGAGAAGGCTCTGAGAGCAAGTCCTCTGATGTGGATGTATCTGTGTCTATATCCTCCCATGGATCAAAGGGAGTTCCTGAAGGAGGGAGAATGTCTAACATTCCAGGGCACATAGGCATCAATGGAGGCTTCGGCCTCGAGAGCCCCGATGGACCTGGAAGTGATTTCGGCATCGATGGACCTGGAGCTGGAATCGGACTAGAAGTTGTGTCATCTTCCTCCGAGAAGCCTGGAACAGGTATCGGGAGTTGTGCAGGTCTCAATGGCCGACTTGGTGCCGATGGAAGGGCTGAGTCGGAAAAGCACCAATGAGAGTATCGAGTCGGTCCAGCGACGGTGTGAACATTGATGGTTCTGGGGTAGGTGCCGGTATGGAGGCTGGCATTGATGGAGGTTGCAGGTTTCGGAAGGCATCGAGGACTGCCTGGCGGACAGGACATCCAGTTCCTCCCCGAAAGCTGGTGTGGATAACGCAGCTACAGGGGGAGGCAGGCTAGGCGTTACTGGCCCTTCCACAGGAGTTTGTGGAGGCTCAGTACCCGGCGTTGATGTTGGTGAGGAACGCATCGGGGTCTCGGGTGCAGAGGAGGATGGAGGCTTCTCTCCCCGGGGACTCTTCGAAGGCGGCTCAATAGCCATTGATGCCGCTTCGATGTCGGTGCCGGCACCGGGTGTGGACTCACGTATGTGCCGGTGGTGATGTTTCCCCTCGGTGCTCGGTCCGGTCTTTCCCCGGCACCGAGGATGATGCTATAGATGTCCTGGATGGTGTCAGTGACGGACGGTCACCGTCCTCTTGCTGCTCCCGGCGAGATTTGTTGGTGGATGGACGTTTACTCGCCCATGATGACTGGGCAGAAGTCGATGGAGTTAGTTTTAATTTAAAAAGAGACTCTCTCTTGTCAAGACGAGCTCATCTACCTTTTGGACTCATTTGGGTGTAGTCGGGACACCAGCGGACATCATGCGATGAGCCCAGGCACAGGACACACAGTGTGAGGGTCCGTGATAGACATTGTTCGTGGACACTCTGGGCACTTTCTGAACCCGGTCACCATGCCGAAAAAAAGGGTGCGAAACGGTCGGTGACCTGTAGGAATCAATTGATAAGGCGGCAGGAACTGACCGGAGACACAGGAAAAGTACCCACTGAGCGTCAGAGGGGACGGAGTGTGATGGGAGACCCCTGTCAGGTACCTTTTAAAGAAGTAAACTTCAAATTTTTCCGTGAGGAAAAAAGGTGAGAGAAATCTCACAGAGCTCCTAACCCGCAAGGCAAACTACAGCGAGGAAAAAAAAAAAGAGTCTGAAGGGAGTCTGAAGGGCTACAGGGATTATGACATGCTGGCCATGCTCAGTGTGCCAGTCAACGTTCTAGAAACTTTGACAAAAGTACTCTGTGACAGGGCTCACTGCTTCAATGGCAGGGGGGAATAAAGAAAAGAGGATTTATAATCAAACAACAACCAACAAGGACTGAATTGCACAGACTGGGTAAACAAATAAACATGGGAGTAGCTTGCTTATTGCGGCAGTTACTACCCCTAACCAAATTAAGCTAGATACTTCACTTATATGCAGCTCCAGCACTGCTCTCTACATCAATGGTGGGGGTGGAAGGTAACTAGAACCAAAAAGTTACTAAGGGCCAAGAGTAACAGATAAGTATGAGAAAAAAAATGTATGAAAGCTTGCTGGGCAGACTGGATGGGCCAATTGGTCTTCTTCTGCCGTCATTTCTATGTTTCTATGTCTGATGACATCACCCATATGTGAGGACTACCATCCTGCTTGACCTGGGAGAAACACTGTTGCTGCCACTTTAAAATAAATAAATAAATGTGAAACAAAATGCCCCAGAGGAGAAGAAAAAATAGGGCAAGATGAAGAAAACAGAAAAGCCTGAGCCCTGAGCCCTGAGCCCAAAGCTTCCTACCTGCACTAGAAGCAACTTATGAGCCCACAGGGGGAGGGGGCTAAAAGCCTTCACCACTGAGCTTCAAAACTGGCTCAAGGACCATCTGCTCAACTGAGGGAGGGAGCCGTTCTTAACCTATCCCACTCCTGACAGGCCTATCATTGTATGCAGAAGGAATGCATGTCTGCCATCTGCTGGAGACTGATAATACTGGCAGGCTGATGTCAATGCAGGACTATATACAGGAGTGTCATCAGTGAGTCAGTGACCTCCATCTCAGTCTGCTTGCAGGATTCTATAATCTGCTTGTGTGGACTGGCCTACCTATACGATAAGGAAATAAGAATTAAGGAAACATTTGATGAGTGGTGAGAGCAAAATTATATCCATTTGCACAATTGGAAGAAAAAAAATACAGAGGAGACTTGTACAGTAAGGTACATGCATGCTAAGATCTTTTTCTGTCTCTCTGCTATTGGATGACATCACCCACTCATGTGGCTGACTCTCCGGCTCGTCCATGGAGAAAGCAGAGTTTCTTACCTGTAACAGGTGTTCTCCTAGGACAGCAGGATGTAAGTCCTCACACATGGGTAACATCAGATTGAGCCCAGCATGGAAAACTTGCCACTATCCATGCAGAGTCCCCCTTCAGTCTCATTACATAGAATTACAAAAAAATAAAACAAACATAGGAGAAACCCAACTCTGCGGGGTGGCAGGCAGATTTTGTGAGGACTAACATCCTGCTGTCCTAAGAGAACACCTGTTACAGGTAAGCAACTCTGCTTTCTCCTAGGACAAGCAGGATGGTAATCCTCACACATGGGTGAATATGTAGCCACAGGCTGCTCCCAAATTTTATTAAACCAACAGGCACAACAACTGTGGTGCTGTGGAGAATAGAGGGAGACAGGCTGAACCCGAAACCCTAGGCAGGAAGAGTTGGGTTTTACAGCTGAAAGAGATTCTACCAACAGATTGGCCAAAGCTGCTGTCATGTCGGCCATCTCTGTCCAAACAGTAACAGGCAGCGAACATATGGAGAGAACTCCACCTCATAGCCTTGCAGATCTCTGCTACAGGTTCTGACAGAGTGAGCCTTGATATGGCCTCCAAGCTGAAGGCCCACCTGCGATTAGCTGAAGGAAATACAATCCGCCAGCCAGTTTGACAGTGTTTGCTTGGTAACCGCAACTCCCAATCTATTCTTGTTGAAAGAGATGAAGAGCTGCATAGACTGCCTGTGGACTGCAGTCTGCTCGAGGTAGAAAGCTAAGGCTCTCTTGCTATCCAAGCTGTGCTGAGCCAGTTCACCCTGATCGAATGAGATCTGAAAAAAAAGGTGGGCAGGACAATTGACTGGTTAAGATGAAAATTGGTCACCACCTTAAGGTCCTCCATACTCACCTTAAGCAGGAACTTAAGGTGAGTATGGAGGACCTCCCTATCATGAAAGAATATGTAACCAAACGCCTGAAGCTTGCTTACACTGAGTGCCAAAGTAACCACAACCAAGATTACCTTCTAGGTTAGGAACTTCAGATCACAGGAGTGCAGTGGCTCGAAAGGGTTACACATGAGCCGAGCCAACACCACATTGAGGTCCCAGGACACAACAGGAGGCCACAGGAGAGGCTTCAGCTGAAGCAAGCCCCTCCTGAACTGGCCCACTATGGGCTGCATGGAGACAGGCCCTGATGGCATTCAGGTGTTCTCTGAGTTGGTCTTCAGACGAGTATCCAAAAGGTGTAGTAAGTAGTCAAGCAACCTCAGAGTGGGACAAGAGAATGGATCTAAGCCATGACTCACATCACATGGAAAACCTCTTCCACTTCAGGTTATAAGACTTCTTAGTGGAAGGTTTCCTGAAAGCTACAAGGTCGAGACACGCTGTCAGAGAGGTCAAGGGGCTGCACGACTAGCCTTTAAACATTCAGGTAGTTACAGACAATACCCTGAGGTTAGCATGGAGCAGCCTACCCTGATTCTGCAAGATCAGGTCAGGGGAGGTCCCCAGAATGATTGGTTCTTGACAGAGGTCCCCGCAGGAGCAGGAACCAGATGTCTCAGCTAATGAGGGACAAGAATCATGGTCTCTCCCCCATCCGGCCAGAGCTTCAGGAGAGTTTTCATCACTAGAGGAAGTGGAGGATATGTGTACAGAAGGCCCTTGCCCCAATGATGGGCAAAGGCATCAGAGGCTGGCTTTTCATCCCCCCTGTGCAGGGAGCAAAAGTGGCTCACCTTGTTGTTGCTGGGGGAGGTGAAGAGGTCTACGTCTACGATCCCCCAGAGGCGGAAGATGCGATCCGCCACTGCTTGATCCAGGGACCACTTGTAGGGTTGGAATGCTCAACTCAGCCGATCTGCCACCACATTCTCCACCCCAGCTAGGTATATTGCCCGGAGCAACATGCCCTGGGACTGAGCCTAGGTTCAAATCAGGCCAGCCTCCTGATACAGGAGGAATGAGCCTGTACTTTCTTGCTTGTTGATGTACCACATCACCATTTGGTTGCTGGTCTGTACCAGGACCATCTGGTTGGAAAAGCGATCCCAGAACATCCAGAGCACATACCTGATCGCCTGCAGCTTCAGGAAATTGATCTGGCATTGAGTTTCCTGAGCAGACCACAGACCTTGTGTGCAGAGGCCATGCACATGCACACCCAACCCAAGGTAGAAGCATCTGTGATAAGCACAAACTGGGATGGGAGGGTGGCTTAAAGTTACCCCATGCTCCAGATTGGGCAGACTTTCCCACCAAGACAGGGAAGTCCAGATAGGTGGGATTACATAAATGCGCACACTGAGGTCCCGGGTGGTTTGCTGTCAATGTAACCCTAGTGTCCACTGAGCCTTCTGCATACGTGAGATAAAGGAGTAACATGGACAGATGTGGCCATGTGACCCAGCAAGCAAAGCAGAAGCCGGGCCAACACCTGTCAGCTTTGGCAGACTAGACTCGCCAGAAAGCACAGTTGCTTATCTGTAACAGGTGTTATTCTAGGACAGCAGGATGTAGTCCTCACATATGGGTGACATCATCGATGGAGCCCTATCACAGAAAGCTTCTGTCAAAGTTTCTAGAAACGTTTGACTGGCACACTGAGCACGCCCAGCATGCCATGATCCCTGCAGCCACAGGGGTCACCCTTCAGTCTCATTTGTAGCAATAAGTGCAAGCGAAAAAATAAAACAGCAACGGACCCAACTCCATGGGGTGGTGGGTGGGATTCGTGAGGACTACATCCTGCTGTCCTGGGATAACATGTTACAGGGAAGCAACTCTGCTTTATCCCAGGACAAGCAGGATGGTAGTCCTCACATATGGGTGATCAGCAAGCTACAGGCTGACTCATCTTGTAATAGGTCAATGGCACGTAACTCGTGCAACAGGCACAACAACTGAGATGCTATTGTCTAAGATGAGGCAGCCTGAATCACAGCAAGCGGTTGTGGAAGGAATTGGGTATTATACTGGAAATAGGTTTTTCAAGACAGATTGTCCAAAGGCAGAGTCTTGTCTTCCTTCTTTATCCAAGCAATAATGAGCTGCAAATGTATGCAGAGAACTCCAAGTCGCAGCTTTGCAGATGTCTGCGATAGGTACTGAACGGTACTGTGCTCTGGATGTTGACATAGCCCTGAGTGTGCCTTTACTCACCCCTGGAGAGGAAGGCCTGCTTTCTCATAGCAGAAGCCGATACAGTCTGCTAGCCAGTTGGAGAGTGTTTGTTTGCCCACTGCAACTCCTGGTTTGTTTTTATCAAAAGAAACAAAGAGTTGGGTGGATTTCCTATGGCCTGCAATGCGGTCTAGGTAAAAAGCGAATGCACATTTACAGTTCAAGGTGTGCAAAATTCTCTCACCCTGGTGAGAGTGAGGCCTTGGAAAGAAAGTGGGCAAGACTATGGATTGGTTAAGGTGAAAATCCATTACCACCTTAGGCAGAAATTTGGGGTGAGTGCGGAGAACCACTCGGTCATGCAGGAACCTTGTGTAGGGTGAGTATGTGACAAGGGCTTGTAACTCACTGACTCTCCTAGCAGATGTAATGGCTACCAGGAAATGGTCTTTCCATATAAGACATTTTACATCACAGGAATGCAAAGGCTCAAACGGAGATTGCATGAGCCTTGCAAGAACTACATTAAAGTCCCATTCCATAACCGGTGGTCAAATGGGAAGCTTAAGTTGAAGTAAGCCCCTCATAAATCGACTCACTAGGGGTTGCACTGTTATTGGGACATCCCCTATTTCTTTGTGGTATGCTGCAATGGCACTCAGGTGTACACGCACAGAAGCAGTCTAGAGACCAGAATCTGAGATGTGCCATATATAGTCTAATAGAGATGGGGTGGGACAGGAGAAAGGGTCGATACCTTTTTGAGTGCAACACTTGGTAAATCTAGTCCACTTGGAATGGTAAGATTTACAGTAGAGGGCTTTCATGAAGCTACGAGAACCTGAGAGACTTGAGCTGAAAGACTGAGCGGTTGTAGTATCAAGCTTTCAACATCCAAGCCGTCAAGGCAAGGGTTTGTAGGTTCGGATGGCGTAACCTGCCTTGGTTCTGAGTTATGAGGGTGGGCGCTGAGCCCAGGCAAATTTGTTCTCTGATCTAGAAGTATGGGGAACCATTCTTGTCGAGGCCAATACGGGGCTATGAGGATCATGGACCCGCTGTCCTGTTGCAGTTTCATGAGAGTCTTGGCTATGAGCAGAATCAGAGGATATGCGTATAGAAGCCCTGTGTTCCAGGGGCAAGCAAAGGCATCCCTGGGGAACATTTGTCAACGGCTGTGGAGGGAGCAGAACATTTCCACTTTGTGGCTCATTTTGGACGCAAAGAGGTCAATGGTTGGGCGACCCCAGCATTGAAAGATTTTGCTCGCTACACAGGGATCCAGAGACCATTTGCGGGTATGGAAACGTCAACTGGGATTGTCTGCTAGGACATTTTGTATGCCTGCTAGATAAGTGGCCCTGAGATGCATGGAGTGTGCTAGGGCCCAGGCCCAAATCTGTACTGCTTCTTGACCCAGCACATAGGAACCTGTGCCTCCCTGTTTATGTACCACATTGCTACTATGTTGTCAGTCTATCAGCAGTCTTGTGTGAGAGGCAGTCTTTGAAGGCATAAAGGACATATATCACTCAAAGTTCTAAAAAGTTGATTTGACTCTTTCTTTCAAGCAGAGTCGACATACCTTGAAGTCTGAAGGTTGCTGATGTGAGCTCCCCATCCTAAGTTGGATGCATCTGTGGTTAAAGTTACTTGAGGAGTCAGCTGTTGGATCGGTAACCCAGTCCATAAAGCTGATTGGTTTGTCCATCATCAAAGTGAGGGACATAACTGGTTGGCAACTCATATTAGGGATGACAGAGGCTGACAGCTTGAAGCCACTGAGACTAAGGTCCATTGAGTCCTTCTCATGGCTAACTTTGCCACAGGGGTCACATGGACTGTAGACACCATTGGCCCAGAAGTGTAAGGAATTGATGGGCAGAGGCAAAGTTGCAGTTGCTCAGGGAGTTTGCAAGATTTGCTAGGATGTTTGCACGGTTGCTTGGAAGAAAATCTTTTGTGACTGTGGTGTCTAGGTCTGCTCCGATGAAGGTGAGGAGTTGAGACTGGTTCAAATGTGATTTCTGATAGTTGATTAGAAATCCTAGGGAATGCAACAGGGAGATGGTGCTTCTCAAGGCAGCGAGAGCTCCTTGTTTGGATGGATTCCTGATGAGCCAATCATCTAGGTAGGGAAAAACATGAAAACTGTTTTTTCTTAGATGTGCAGCAGCAACTGCCAGGCATTTTGTGAACACTCCAGGTGCTGAGGCCAGTCCAAATGGAAGGACTCTGTATTGGAAATGTCTTTTTCCCCACTATGAATCGTAGATACTTTCGATGTTGTGGGGAAATGGGAATGTGAGCGTAGGCTTCTTGAAGGTCCAGAGAACAGAGCCAATCTCCTTGTTGCAATAAAGGAAGACTGGTCCCCAGGGAGACCATCCAGAATTATTCTTTTGGAAGAAATTTGTTGAGATTGCGGAGGTCTAGGATGGGGCAGAGCCCGCCTGTTTTCTTTAGAATTAGGAAATAGCGGGAGTAGAACCCTTTGCCATGTTGAGACCAGCAAACTGTTTCATTAGCCCTGCTAGTCAGCAGAATGGAGAGTTCTGACTGTAGCCGAGATGTTATAATGCTGTGTGACCATAAAGGAATGGATGGGGAATCCGGGGGTAACGTTTGAAATTTTAGACAGTACTCCCGGTTCAGGATGGCTAACACCCAAAGGTAGCTTGGATCTTTTCTCCAAAGAGATTGTCTCCGGTGCATGGGAGATCCACCAGCCTTTTTTGGACTTCTAATCTGAGATCAGAGGCCTTCAAGCCAAGCCCACCTCCATGCCCTGATTCCAGCAGCTGATAGACTGGCAGATGTTTCAAAAGAGATGCAGCCTGTACATCATGTTTGCCTGACTGTAGCCCTTTGTCAATAAGAGCATCAAGTGACACTTGCTGTTGTTGAGGGAGAGTATCCGCTATGTCTTGAACTTGTTTCCACAAGTTCCTCTGATATTGCATCATATATAACTGATATGCCGCAATACGGGACACAAGCATGGATCCTTGAAACACTTTTCTCCCTATACCATCCAGAAATTTTTGTTCTTTTCCTGGAGGAGCAGTTGAATGTGGTTTATGCTTCCTAGATCTTTTCTGAGCTGATTCAACAACAAATGAATGATGTGTCAATTGTGGTTTTTGAAAACCTGGTGTATGATGGACCAGGTATATTGCGTCTGTTCTTCTGTTAACAGCTGGCACAGAACAGGGATGCTCCCATAGGCAATGCTGGAGTTCTAGGAGTACTTCATGGATGGGTATCACCATGACCTCTTTTGGTGCATCTACAAACTGGAGGACTTCAAGGGTTTTATGTCTGGTATCCTCTTCAGTAAGTAATTCAAAAGGAATGGTATCTGCCATTTCCTTTACAAAGTGTTGAAAGGAAAGGTCCTCTGGTGGGGACTTCTTTCTTTCTTCTGGTGGAGGTGGTTTAGATGCCAGGTCATCAGTATCAGTATCAACATCCTCTCAAGGACTGTGTTGAGGCTGGAAATGGGACCCAGAAGGATCTAAAGCAGCTGTTCTCAACCTATGGGTCGCGACCCCGGCGGGGGTCGAACGCCCAAAACACAGGGGTCGCCTTGTGTCGCGCGCTCCCGGTCTCTCCCGCTGCCGTTGCCGCCGGGCTGTCAGCACGTTCAAGCCCAGCGGGAACGGCAGCGGCGCTAGAAGAAGCTGTGCACCCGTGGCTGGGCCTTTTCTTCTTCCTGTGCCTGCGCCTGCCCCCCCCCCCTCCCGTGACCCGGAACAGGAAGTGAATCGCGGTGCGCGGGAAGGAGAGAGCGCTGCGCCGCGCGAAAAAGTAGCAGCAGCGGCTGCAGCATCGGTCCTCGAGCAATAGAAGCAGCCGGTAATGGAGAAAGGAGACAGCAGCATGAGCCTCCCGCGGCCGATGGGATTCTTCTTTCTTGGCCAGCGGAGGCTGCTGCAGCTCCCATTTGTGCTCGGGGGGGGGGGGGGGGGAAGAAAGTGAGTGAGAGAAAGAGAGAGAAGCAGCCAGCCAGCCTGGGTGATTGACTGGTCAGAGAGCTGATGTGTGTGTGTGTGTGTGAGAGACAATGAAAGTGATTGCTCAGGGAGATGACTGATGTGTATGTGAGAGTGTGAGACATTAGTCAGGGAGGTGACTGATGTGTGTGTGTGAGAGAGAGAAAAAGCATGGAAGTGAGAAGTCTGGGTATGTGAGAAAGCATGGGCGTAAGAAGCCTGGTGTTGTGGGGGTGAAAGAAAGCATGGGAGTGAGAAACCTGGGTGAGTGTGCATGCATGAGAGAGAGAGACTGCTTGGTAAGGTGATGGTGCGTGTGAGAGAAAAAGACTGGTGTGTGTGTGTGTGTGTGAATATGAGAGAATGTGATTCAGGGAATGAGAAGCCTGTGCACGTGGAGAGAACAAGCATGGGAGTGAGAGACTGGTGAGTGAGTGTGTGTGTGTGTGAGAGAGAGAGAGACAGAGAAAGTGATTATGAGAGTGAGAAGCCCATATATGTAAGTAGAACACGGGAGTGGGAAGCCTGTGTGTGTGTGTGTGTGTGTATGGCATGAGAGAAACTGTTCAGGAAGGTGACTGGTGTGTGTGTGTGTGTGAGAAAGTGATTATGAGAGTGAGAAGCCCATATATGTAAGTAGAACACGGGAGTGGGAAGCCTGTGTGTGTGTGTGTGTGTATGGCATGAGAGAAACTGTTCAGGAAGGTGACTGGTGTGTGTGTGCCAAAGACTGTTTGGGAGATGATTGGTGTGTGAGAGACAGAAACTGGTCATGGGGGCATGACTGGTATGGTGTGTGTGTGTGAGAGACATGGGCACTAAGGAAGAGGACCATAAGTATAGAGCTTAGCTTCTACTGCTGCTTCTGGTGAGTGCCACGGCCTGCAGGGAAGGGGAGTAGGAGAGCTGCTGGAGGGGGTAAGTAAAGGTGGCTTTTTAAGTTTATTTTTCTTGACTGCCATTTTAATTGTGTGATGTCTGCTTTTTTGAAATATTTTATTGGTGTTTGGAGAATGTTTAATAGTTTTTATGAGTTTTTAATTGTTGGATGTTCATAGCTGTTTTGAAACATTTATTCTGCTTATTAGTATAGTTTTACAATTATTTCTGTGTGGGGATATATAGCTGCTTGCTAGTTCTGTTTTCCTAATAAGAGGTGTATTGGTTTTTAGGACCTGATTTAATATTTGTAGTGTTGCCTTTTCATAGATAGGGTTGCTCCTGTTTGAGTATATTCCATAATACAGGTGTAACTGTGTGCGGATTAGTTTATGTGCATTACTACAGATCCTGGGAGTATGTTAGGTCGGTTCTGTGTCTGTTACCGAGATGAGATATTTTGCTAGCATGTAAGCGTTTGTATCGGTCTTATTTGTTGTGTTTTCTCAGAGGACATGCATTGGTGGTAAACTGCTGTCTTTTCATAAGTAGGGCTATTGAGCCTGGAAATAGAAGGAGTTTGAGTTGCTGTTACTGAGATGTCACTAGAACCAGAATATCTTTTTTGTAGGGTGAGTTGAATGGGGAATGTCATAATTCTGCTTTACATCCATTATTGTGGGTCAGGGGGGTTCCTGTGGATACAAACTGTACTTTTACATCTAGCCCCGTAACGATCATGGGTCAGTGTGCCATGCATGTGAGAACCTATGGTGAGTTGAGTTACATTCACATTATAAATGTCATAATTAAATGATAAGTGTGCACTAAAATCCAACCCCATCCATAACCCCGCCCCCATATGACCAAAGCCCCGCCCTCACCCCACCCTCACGGGGCGAGGGGTCACCGCAACATGAGGAACTGTATTGCGGGGTCACGGCATTAGAAAGGTTGAGAACCACTGATCTAAAGGCTCCTTTGGAAGAGGACACTGTCATCAATGCAGATTTTGATGGTTGTTTTGGAATCTGCTTTGGCATCGAAAGAGGCAGAAAAGGCACCAATGGGGAACCGAAAGGCATCAATGAAACAGATGGTCAGCCTCACCCAATGGACCAGGCTGTAAAGGCCTCGATGGACCAGGAAGTGGCATCGATGAAATGCGGGACTTTTGTAAGCCCAATGGCCCTGTTAATGGATCAGAGCCTCAGTCATCGCCCATAGATGAGCATGGAATGGGAATTGCTGGAGTCATCGGTGGATGTTTTGGTATTGACGGCGATGTAGGCATCGGAAGACCCATCGACAGTATCTGTGCAGGTGTTGGGAAGGCACAGATTAAGGTGTTGAGTCTTGTGAGAAGAGGGGAAAACATCGATGGCTCCGGTGTCTGTGCTGATGGTTGTATCTGTGTCGGTGGAGGCTGAAATTTTTGTAATGCCTCGATGACTGCCTGTTGAATCATGGAAGTCACTTCTTCCCTGAAGACTGGGACCACTGTCACAGGAGAAGGTAAGACTGGCGCTACTGGCACTTCCACAGCAGAAAGTGGTGGCATAGTCTCTGACACAGATGCTGGTGGAGAGCGCCTCTGTCTCTCAGGTACAGAGAGGCATGGCGGCTCTGGTACCCGGACCTGTTTTGTCATCGACTCGATGTCCTTCGATGCCGATGCAGACACTGATTCTCCCAATGGAACAGAGTCGGAACAGTGCCGATGGTGTTGTTTCTCTCGATGGTCTTTACTGGATATCGAAGAGGACACTATTGAAGATCCGGATGGGGTCGGTGATGGACGGTCATGACTTTTTCTTTCCTCAATGTTTTTCAGAGGAAGGAATTTTCTTCTGTGACAACGTAGATGATGATGATGGGGTAATTTTTTTGAAAAGTTCCTCCATTTTATCCAGTCGTGCACGCCTGTCCTTCAGAGTCATTTGAGCGCAGGTGGAACATGCAGACATCATGGCCTGATCCCAGGCAAAGAACACAGATGTCATGCGGGTCTGTAATCAACATTGTTCAGGGACAATTCGGGCATCTTTTGAACCCCTTGCCATTGTAAAAATTTTTAGGCCGGGTAACGGTCGGTGGCCCGCAGATACTGAAGTGAGGTATCCGGAATTGACGGAAAAAAAGACTCCAAAGAGTACTCACCGAACGGGATGTCGAAGGGAGACCCGAAAAGGGAATTTTCTGACAGAAAATATTATTATTCCGTGAGGAAAAAATTGTGAGAAAACTCACAGAGCTCCTTCAACGAGAGGCTAAAAGCAGCGTGGAAAAAAAAGAGACTGAAGGGAGACCCCTGTAGCTGCAGGGATCATGGCATGCTGGGCATGCTCAGTGGGATCAGTGTGCCAGTCGAATGTTTCTAGAAACTTTGACAGAAGTTTTCCGTGACAGGGCTCCATCGATGTCACCCATATGTGAGGACTACCATCCTGCTTGTCCTGGGATAAAACACCAGAGCAAGTGCTCGAGTACAAGGAAGAAAGGCCCGGGGGCCTGGGACATGTCCAGATGGGCACCAATAAAGTCCAACTGAGGCGATGGGGTAAAATGGGACTTCAGGTAGTTTATGACAAACCCAAGGGACTCCAGCACCCGAATGGTCAAAAGCAGGAGGCGAAGCACCCCCCCCCCCGGGGGGGGGGGGTGCTCTTGACCAGCCAATCATCCAAGTAGGAGAAACACGTGCACCTCCAGTCGGTGGAGCTTCTCACCCACTACAGCCAGGAATTTTGTGAAGACCCATGGGGCTGAAGCTAGGCCAAACGGCAACACCTTGTTTTGGAAATGGCGGTAGCACCACGAGGAATCGTAGATATTTTTTTGTGACCAGGAAAGATCTCTATGTGGGTGAATGCTTCTGAGGTCGAGGAAGCAAAGCCAGTCCCCTCTTTGCAGGTGGGGAATCAGAGTGCACAGCGAGACCATATTAAACTTTTCTCTTCGCAGATATTTGTTCAAGTCCCTCAGATCCAAAATAGGGCAGATCCTTTATTCTCTTTGGAATCAGAAAATATCAGGAGTAGAATCCTTGCTCTTGGTGATGCAGTGGTATGGGTTCTACTGCTCTGGCCATTACAAGGTTGGAGAGCTCCGTCCAGAGAATTTCCTGATGTGGGGACTGGCCCCATGACAGGCAGGGGGAGAGTCTGCGAGGACACCCAGGTAGTTCAACCGATACCCTCATGAATGATAGACAGAACAGACTGGTCTGAGGTGACCTGTGGCCAGCAGTCCTGAAAGGACCATAACAGACCCCTGACCAGGGGCCCTAATGTTGAGGGATGGGTCATGGGCTTATACTCCCTCGCAGCCAGTCAAAACCCCAAGGCGGGGCTTTGCTGGGATGCTGGCTGAGGTCTGGGGGGTCCGCTGCTGTCTAGAGAGACTCCTAGAACCCACTCGCGGCGTACAGGCATGCAAGGATGGAGGGTAATATTTCCTCTGGTGATAGGACCTCCTGCCGCCCTGACAAGAGGACTTCCAGGTGGAGGATGGAGGGTCTGATGTATTGGCTAAGATGCTGAAGGGTCTCAGTGATCCTTCAACTGAGCCACAGGATCTCTAACCTTGTCTCCAAACAGGTTCTCGCCAATGCAGGGCAAGTCTGTGAGCTTCTCTTAGATCTCTGGTTGGAGATCCTATGCTTGGAGCCACGCCATTCTACAGGCACCAATGCCTGCCGCCACCACACTAGCTGCAGTTTCAAACTCATCGTAAGTGGAGCATACCTTGTATTTGCTACACTCCCAAGCCTTGCTGGGCAACTGCCAAGGTGGCTTCCTGCTGTTGCTGGGGGAACAGTTCCGACAACTCTTGAACAACTTTCCTGAGGTTGCAGGTGTATTGGGTCATGTACAGCTGGTAGGAGGCAATCCAAGCAATCAGCATCACACCCTAGTACACCTTCCTACCTATGGCATCCAATGCTCGGTGTTCCCAACCAGGAGGCACAGAAGCATGGGTGTGGGAACGCTTGGCCTTTTAGAAGGCAGACTCCACCACTTTCATCTGGAGACTGGGCCGAGGGGAGATACCGAGTCATCCGAAGATTCTGAGGAATCATTCCCCTCAGGGACCATATGGGGCCTCCTCCTCACTGAAGTTCCCTGGGGACTCTTGTGGAGGACCCCTGCCCAAGCCCCTCGGTCTTGGCACCAAAGGCACCTCGGGCATTGGCAGCACCAATGACACCAATGGCATTGAGGTCCCTGAGGAACTGGGGATCGGTACCAGAGTCCCCGATGATGCCCCCGGCCATGATAGATCGTCCTCCTTGGAGGAACCCACAATGGGGTTGACTCCAGCGGGAGGAAGACCCGGTGGCCACTGGGCTATCGAGGGACTCCCTGGGCACAAGTAGCTGCTGTGTGGGCAAGACAGCCAGGACGACATTGAGATGCTCCAGCAGCAGTGCCAACATCGCAGAGGAGGGCTCCAAAATTGGGGAAGGCACCGGTGAAGCTGGTGGTTTGATGCCCTGAAGGGCTCAGAGCACGGGCTGTTGCACCCTGCAGTCCAACTCCTCTTGAAAATCTGCCGAAGACAGGATGGACAGACTAGGAAGAATCATCGGAAGCACAGTACCCGGCACTAATATTGGTGGGGCTTGATAGAAATCGATGCATCCTGTCCTCAGGGGTCACTTCAGGGGAATCACAGTGGTGACCGGTGCCGACCTGAGCCCGTTACCATGCGATGATGGTGACTCGTGATGCTTCCGAGGTTTCCCATGATGCTCGGCCTGGTCTTTCCCCGGCACCGAGGATGGGCACGATCCCAATGTCCTGGAGCGCAATGACGCCGATAAGGGAATACACAATGATGGATCCACATTCATTGGTTCCCCCAGGCCCTTGGGCATCTAAGCACCAGACGCTGGAGTCGAAGGATCAGACTGTCTAGATCCAAAGAGTTTCTCCATCTTGTCTAAACGGGCCCGATGACCCTTGGGGGTCATTTGATTGCAAAAATGACACCCCTGGATATTGTGTGATGCCCCCAGGGAGATGATACAGACCTCGTGCAGATCCGAAATGGACATGTTCCGCAGGCACTGGGGGCATCGGCAAAACCTAAACGATGCCATGAAAAGGAGCCAGCAAGTGGTTAATGACCGGCAGCCACCAAAGAGCAACATGGTCGGGAATTGACCGCAAAGAAAAACTTACCATGTCACCTTATAGAAGCACTGACAGAAGGAGGATCCAGCACAGATAGGTCGCAAAAACAACCAGAAAAAAGTCTGAAGAGAGCAGAGCTCCACAACCATGAGGCGAAAGTTGCACGGAAGACACTGAAGGGGGACCCCGTGCGGATAGGTGCATGCTGGGCATGCTCAGTGCATCAAAGTTTCTAGAAAATTTGATAAACGTTTTCCGTGCCAGACTCCATCTGATGATGTCACCCATGTGTGAGGACTACCATCCTGCTTGTCCTAGGAGAAATTCCAAATCACTCATTTTTATCATCATGCTTGGTGAGTATTTTTTTGCACAGTATTAATAGAACTTTTTTTTTGCTTTGCTGATAATTTCCTCCAGCTTAACCAGATCTGGCCACCATTTGGCTATAGCAGCATAAGCATTCATTTTCAAATATTTGGGTTTTACCCCCATTTTATAATTTCTTCCCATCTCACTTTTCCCCAGTCATTGCAACAAGAGTTCTTAGCCAGGGGTTCGTGCACTAGAGCTCCTCTTCCAGAAACCTACAATTCAGTGACTATGCACCATTGTACAATAACTAGAGCTTCCTTCCCTTTAGTGGCTGTAAATGATTCCTCCACAGCATCACTGGCTGACCCTGACAATGGAGGATTTAACCTGGGAACTGAACTCAGGTCTTCCATATGCAGTGCACAGTTCCTGCCTCTGAGCCCTCTGGCCAGCTAGAGCTTTTATCATCTATGTTTGCCTCAACAGTGTGAAACAAATGAATTTTCTAATATAATATTGACCACTGATCTATTAATAACTTGTATTTAGGTGGGTAGGTTTCCTATTGTAGTCACTGTAAATAGTTTTCCGAACTCCAATCTTTTTATTTTCTTAAATTTAAGAAAACAGATTGAAAAAGGGAGCATTTTTTGCAAAGATCCTAAGATGCGTCCTGTACAATGCACCAACATTTTAAAGATACCCAGAAAAACACACAAGGACCCTCCTCATCTTTCAAACTAAACCTTTATTGAATCATTTGTTAATTTCTCCTCCATGGACCAAGTAACAGAAGAGAGATAACCTCCTGATTAGCCACAGAAGAGCTGTATTCAACAGTTAAGAGAAGTCGGGCCATAGGCCAGCTCACAAAGAGCTGTAACTGGATTCCAAGCTCCAGGGGGCACTTATAGAAAACAAAGGGAGGGAGAGTCATCTTACTGTCAGAGAACTTGCAAACACTTTTGTTTGTCAGGTGTGAATCTTAACATTGAAACAAGTTTTCTGATTAATCCCAATCTCCTGAAATAAAATATAATAAATATAAAGGGGATGGGGGGAGGGAGGGCAAAACAAAATACCTTGACTAAGTTTTGAACTTTTTTAAACAAACTGTTAAAGTTTCTTTCTTCTTCTCTCTTGCTTTCAGGCCCCACTGTCTTACCTTGCTGCCTTTTATCCCTTTCCCTGCTGCAATCTCAAGTGCATTAATTTAAATAAAAACATTACAAAAAACTGCACAAATCTATCTTCCATGTGCTCCCGACAGAAGTGTGAGTGCCTAGCAGATTCCCCCCACCCCAATTGTTTGCTGGAGAGAGGAGATGCTGTCTTCCACCTGTCTGATTCAACCCCTACCAAAAAACACAGTCATTCGTAAGAACTGTCCACAGAAAGGGAAAAAACATATTTGATTGGATCTTTTCTTTTCAGTGGTTTTATTTACACTTAAATTTTTGTTTTTATTCAAACTGAAAAAATAGCATCATGAAAAGTGACTTCTTAGCAAGAGTGCTCTTGGTTTAAATTTTTTTTAAATTTTATTTTTCCTCCTCCTCCATAGTGACACAAGAGTCTCAAGGCTCTGCTTTTTTTTGTTTTGTCTTAAATCATTAAATGTGCACATCAACACATTCCAAGCACAAATTAAGAAATGCAAACAAACAAAAAATATATATATATATATTTATATATAATTTCCCCCCCTATCCAAACGTTTCAAGTCTCAGTACAGCTGATGCTCCCATGGACAGGATTCTGCGATGCCTGAAGTAGGCCATTTGGCTGAGTCATGGCAGGTGGGGAGGGCAGCGGCGGCAGGATACACGCATCGTTGGGTTGGTTTAGTCTGTGTGGGGTTTTTACATTTTATTTTGTCTCCCCCATCTCACAAGTTCGACAGTAGAAAAATAACATGCTGGTTCCTTTAAGCCAGCCCAAAGCCTTCTGAACACTCCTGGATAGCCAACAGCAGCATGTGACGAAGCTTCTCATAACTCTCATAGGCCGGTAAATCAAGCTGGTTAAAACTAAACAGCAGCAGCAGGGAGAAAAAATGAAAGATCTTCAGTCAAACCATTCATGAGTATACTCCAAATCATTTGCACCCCTTTGAACTCCTCATTCATGCTGGCAACTTGATTTTTCTCTAGGCTGTCCCTTTTCATGCTGCTCTCCTCTGCTAGTTCCCAGATGCTACTCTGCGGTTTCAGATCAGAGTTTAAAACCCATTACTGGTACTGCAACTCAGACGCACTTCAGTATCTTAAGAAATGTGATGTTCACAAGTCTCTTTCTATAAAAAAAAAATGTTTTCTAATCATCCCTTACAGTAACAAAACTGAAGCTACCAACCCATCAGCTGAATGGAAGAAGCTGCCATATAGGTGAAGATGCCACAATGCATACAGAAAGCTATAAACCAGCACAGTAGGATGGCCACCAGTTCAGCAATGGAAGAGGATGTCTGCCATTTTATGAGACTAACCCATTCTGGCAGAATTAATGTTGGCTGGAACTTATATTTTGGATTATAATTACAGTAGAAGTATTTATTAATAGACTTATTGGTAAAGGTGTCAATTTCCAGATGTTCCAATACATCAACAATTTACAAGGGTGTTCAGGGGAGCGTCCCTGCATAGAATGAGTAGTAGAGAGGTTTCCCAGTGCCTGGGTGGAAATCCAGGCCCAGATAAACAGTAGCTTAATCAGTAAGTCGCTCCCTGTTGATATGTGGTTATCAGACTGATGGCTTTATCAGGGATGGGGGAAGTTAGAGAAAGATGTTTGTCCTTACCATGTATGAGCAGAAGGCAGCCGGTCTGTGGACCTGTCGTCCCGATGTATCTGGAACTTCTGAATGCCATTCATACCTTCTAAAGCAGCAAAGCCCTGCAGGGGAACCTTTGAGGTACCAGTGACAAACTGAAGGAATTTGGCACGGTCTGCCTGGTCAAAAGAGCGCAGGGCTCTCCAGAACCACTGGATCTGTTTGGGTACAAAGAACAGTGAGGTTAGCAAAATTAATCCTCTGCAAGCAATTAGTACCACTTCAGCAGAAAAAAATGAAGATACTTACCTTAACTGGGATTGTCTGTGGACAGCAGGATAAGTCAGTCACATATTTGGGGATGATGTCAATATGGCATTGGTGTTCTGGATGGTTTTGTAGCTGTAGCTAGAAAAATAGCTTTGGCTTTACAGAGCACATACAAGGGACAGCACATTATCCTTGGTGCTGTGAAGTGTGCTCACTCAAATAACAGATATAATATTGAAGAACATTTTTTTTGTAACTCCAAGTGGAGGTGGGAGGATATTGTGACTACCTTGTCCTGCTGTCCATGACAAATACCAGTTACAGGTAAGCACTATCTCCATGGACAATCTGGAAAGTCAGTCACACATGTGGACTCCCAAGCTCAAGTAGCAGCCAGTTTTCTCACTTCAAGACAATCTAGGTAAATGTAGGAAGAAGTTAAGAACATTTTTTTTTTATGATTTGAAAACATTTAGAACTGTTTGGCTGAACCCACTGTCCAAACAGAAGGTAGCATCTAGGCAATAATGGGACGTTAAAGTATGCATCAAGCTCCAAGTGGCTGCCTTGCATCTCTCTTCGATGAAAGCAGAACTCAAATGGGCTTTGGCAGCTGCCATGGCTCTATCATTGTAGGTCTGGACTCAACCCTGTTTTTCCATAGGAAATTAAGATACATTGAAATCCAACTGGCAATACTACTTTGGAAACTGGTAACCCTGACCTGTTTGGGTCATAAGTCATGAAGAACCGAGAGGACGTGCTCAAATTCTTAGTCAAAGATTGCACCCTTTTATAATCCAGTGTATGTGATGCTATCTCTGCAATGTATATGAAAGGCCTAAGGAAGAAAGTACAAAGAATGACAGATTGATTCAGACAGAAAACCAAAATTACTTTTGCCAGAAATTTTGGATGGGTACACAAGACCATCCTGTTAAAGAACCAGGTTGTACGGCATGTATGTCACTAATGCCTGGAGTTCGCTCACACTCCTGGCAGAGGTGACCGCCACCATAAAAATCGCTTTCAAAGAGAGGTAACTTGAGATGACACTCAAATGAGTTCAAAAGGGGCTCAAAAGCTGCACAAGCATTACAGTGAGATCCCACTGAGGAACAGGGGGTTTCATGAGAGGCTTTATATGGGACTACCACTTTATAAAATGAGAGATGAGGGAAGAGAGAATTCCCTTGCTCCTGAGCCTGAAAGGCCACCATAATACAAAAATGAACTCTGATCAACTTGGTCTTGAGTTCAGAGCTGGAAAGGTGAAGGAGTAAGCCCAGTAATTTTGGACCTGGGCAACAGAAAACAGATTTACTTAAGCATGCAAGAAGATCTGTTGAACTGCTTCCTGGACAACAGCAGTATATATAACACCTCTTAAAAAAAAGCTATCTTTTTAGGATCCGAGCTATCAGAGTTGGCATATTGATGCTGGATGCAGAAAAGTTCCTGAGTCCCAGATGGTGAAAGTTGGGGATGGAATCAGGCAATCAGCTGTGTTGTGGAGAGCTGCAGAAGATGGGGGAAACCATTTCCTGTCTGGGCCAGATAGGGGGTATCAGGATCACTGTACCCCAATACTCTCATCTTCCCCAGTATTTTTTATATTAAGGGTATAGGATAGGCTACAAGAGGCTTGACACCCAAAGAATAAAGAACATATCCACTTCTGCTGTTGGACAGCCTTCAGGAAGAAAATTTGACAACTTTTCTGTTAGCCATAATTGCAAACAGACCTGTTTCCATAGAGCCCCATTTCCAGAAGAGCCACCTGAGTGTCTAGTGACCATTCATGTGGATCCAGAATTCTGTTCAGCTTGACTTCTAGCATGTTATCCTCCTCTGGGAGATAAATTGCCCTGAGAAATGAGGTGTGCACTGTCACCTGCTACCAATCTTGAATTCTAGTCATAATGAGTAGGTGCCAGTTCCTCCTGTTCATTGATTCAACTGTCTGGTTATTCATCTAATAGAAAAAACAAGTGCTGAAATGCAATGAGAGCCAGTCTTATGGTTCGAAATTCTAGAAAGTTGATAGACAGTTACTTCTCCAAGAAAGACCATAGGCCCAGAGTATGGAGGCCATGGGTGTTGGCCCTCCACTCCTGAAGAGCAGCATCAGTTGTTAGGACTGATATGGTGGAACTGTTAAGAACAGACCACCTGATAAATTGTGTCTGCACTGCCACCACAAAAGGTATTTTTTCAGATCACTGGACACTTGAAGCTGATGTTCAAGACTTTGAGAATGTTGACTCCACTATAGGCTCAAATGTTTACTGTGATTGATTACCTCACATGGAATCTTGCCAGTGGTAGAATATGTAATTGAGGGCATGTACCCCAGCATTTTGAGAACTGGTAAACCTATGCACTGTATCTGCTGAAAATGTAGGCCAGAGGAGAGCAAGTTAGTTATTCTGTCTGAGGGGAAAACCTTTGCCTCTTGGGAATTGAAAGGACTCCAATGAATTCCATTTGCAGGGAGCATTGGAGAGTCAAGCTCTTATAGTTTAAGATAAAACCTAGATACTCTGGCCATTGTACCACAGTGTTTACAGCCTGCATACCCTGCAACTGGGACTTGCCTCTGATAGGCAGTCATCTAGGATGGTAAAATTGATTCCATACAGTCAGAGATGAGCTGCAACCACTGGTAAGCAATTGGTCTTGAGGGCATTGCTGATGAAGCTAGTGAGAGCAGGAATTTGCACTGGATAGAACTTGGGCTTATCTACATTGCCAAGCTAGAAGTGTGATAGAGCTTTATAGGTTATTTGCTATTTGGGAGTATGATAAGAACTTTGAAATATGTCTTACCTGTTAATTTCCTTTCCTTCTGCTACCCCAGTCAAGAACTGATGGCTTACTTCTCATCCAGCAGTTGGATCAGAGGTTTTTTGTTTGTTTTTTTTAAATGACACCACCTTTGTGTATAGAACCTATATAGCAAGTATACTACAGTCAAAGCTATACACTTGTAAAATTTAAAAAACTTGACTGCCAATAGCAAAAAACAACTATAACTACTTGCATGAAGAAAATGTTTTTAAATCATTCTTGCATTGGAACAATGCTGTGACTGTCACAGCAAGCACTAGCTCTTTTACTTAAACAGTTGCAGAAAAAATCTTATTCAAACTTCTGATAATACTTTTCCTCTTATTTTGAAAAAGGTGGGGTTCTGGACTGGTATAGCAGAAGTAAAGGAAAGGAAACTAACAGAATGATCTCCTACTATTTCACTCTGTCCCTGCAGGGCTTGCCTGATGTAGGAATTTGAAAAAAAATTAGGTGAGAAGGTACCACTGCTGGTTCTAGGGATTTCTTGAAAATCACTCTGATGAAATTCCTATTCCGGCAGCAATCTTGGAGGTCCCTGAGCTAACGTGATGCCTCTCTTCAAAGATGATGGGACGGACCATTGGGGTTTCAAAATGGCTGTGTCTAACTCAGATGTTAGACCCACTGATTCCAGCAACTCACTAGCAGCTGGGATTGATTTGGGAGAAGATTTAGCCAAGGTGCCTGACTCTACTGAAGATTCTTTTTGAAGAGGGGAATCAAACGAGGCACCTCAGGAAAATCAGTCTTACCATGGAAAACAGCAAAAATTTCCCTCACTCAGAGAAGAGCATTTTGAGCTGCAGGAACAGCAGCAGCAACTTCTCAGCCATAGAAATTGTGCATAAATCTAGGTTGTGGTGCCAACTATTAGAGAGCAAGAAGTTGCCTGTAAGAGATCAAAATGTTTTCCTCACAGCGATCAACACTCTACCAAGCCTGGTCAATGAGGCTGGGAAATGTAAATGGTAATCCAAGCCCGCTTCACTGCAGGAGCAACATCTGCAGGAGCTTGGCCCTGAAAGTAAAGAGAAAAAGTTGGGGCTTAAAAGTCACAATTTGCTTCGAATAGTCTACACTCCATCGACCATCCAGTAGCTAGAGGCAGAGAACACAGGCTAGATATGTTCTATGCATGACATACATACAGGTGATGTAGTAAAAAACAAAAAAATAATAAAATACTGCTCTGCCTCCAACTGCTGGATAAGACAATGTAACCCCATAGGTTTGGGACTGGTGGAGCAGAAGAGGAATTGCTGTTTGAGTGTGAGAACATTTTAAAAGCTTACTATCTTGCTGTTTTAGAGGGTGATGGGGTAAAACAGACAAAACAGCTCTATCCACCCACATCTCAAATCTACAGTTATGATTACTGCCCAGTTAGGAGGCAAGGATAACATTTACATAATAGGAACCAACTAGTGCTTTGGTAAAATAAGTGCAAAATAAACTCACTCAAATTTAAAAAGAAACTGTAGGCAAATTATAAGTCTGGCTACAGAGTAAACAAAGTTAAGCACATTTAAGAAATAATTTATAACTTAAAAGAAAAGGATGCAGACAGCCCAACAGCATTATGGGGGCTACCAGTTTTTTTGCACCAAGTGCCATAAATGCCTGCTAAGTTCAAATTTGCACAGATATAAAGAGCTCCTAGTTTCCAGAGCATGAGTATGGAGGCTAGTGTAGCAGACCTGGAAGAGCTGAGGCAGTCAGATAAAGGAGGCCTTCAGGGTCATAGAACAGTCCCACCATCTTTCTAGTAGTTCCTGTGCTGCTTTGAAGGAGCAAGGTCTCCAAGGAGACCATTGCCTTGAAGTGATCCTGTAACTAGGACCGATTTTCAAGGTGATGAGTTATCCTCTTGCACTAAGGATGTCTCTCCAAAGGTATGTGCCCAGATGGGAACATAGGATATGCAATGCTAGGTCAGAACAAGGTCTATCAGGTCCAGCATCCTATCACTGGCTGGTTTAAGACACAAGTATCCAGTAGATCCCATTTTTTGTTGCTCACTCCTAGGGATAAGCAATAGATTTCCTATTTGGCTAATTGTTTAAGGACTTTTCCTCCAAGAACTTGTCCAAACCCTTTCTAAACCCCACTATGCTAGTCGCTTTGACTTTGTCCTTTTGTAATAAATTCCATAGCTTGATTGCATATTGAGTGAAAACATACATTCTATGACTTGTTTTAAATCTTTTGTTAGTTTCATGAAGAATTCCCTTATTCTAGGATTATTTGAAAAGATATATCTACTTTATTTATACATTCCACCCCACTCATGATTCTATAAATTATATTTCCTCCAAATTAACTCTTTTCTAGGATGAAGAACGCTAGCTTGTTAGCCTTTCATCAAAGGGAACAGTTTCATCCAATTTATCAATTTTTTACTGCCACTCTAAATTTTCTAGTTCCATTGTGTCTTTGTGATGGGGTAAGCCGAACTGTAAATACTCAAATGTGTGGTTAAACCATGGATTGATAGAGGTTTTATTCTCCATTCCTCTTCAAATATATTTATTTATTAATTAATTCTTTTATATCACTCAGATACCAGCAGAGCAGTGCACAAATCTAAAATAAAATAAAATAAACTGCAATACATTTGAAAACCATCCAAATAGTTTATAATATTCTGTTTTCACTTTCAATGCATAACCAGCATAGCTCTCTGCTTCAATGGCAGAGGGAATGAAGAAAAGTGGATCTATATACAGACAACAACCAACAAGGACTGAATCACATAGTCTGGGTAAACAAATAAGCATGGGTGTAGCTTGCTTATTGCGGCGGTTACTACCCCTAACTAATTAAGGTAGATATTTCACTTAGATGCAGCTCCAACACTGCTCTTTGCATTAATGGTGGGGGTGTAAGGGAAATAGAACCAAAGGGTTACTAAGACCCAAGAGTAACAGATAAGTATGAGAAAAAAAAAAGTGCGAAGCTTGCTGGGGAGATTGGATGGGCCGTTTGGTCTTCTTCTGCCGTCATTTCTATATGTTTCTATATTTTCTCCCAGGACAAGCAGGATGGTAGTCCTCACATATGGGGTGACATCATCAGGATGGAGCCCTATCACAGAACACTTTTGTCAAAGTTTCTAGAACTTTAACTGACACACTGAGCATGCCCAGCATGCCACTAACCCTGCATCCAGCAGGGGTCCCCCTTCAGTCTTTTTTTCCACACAGCAGCTGCATTGTGGTTTTCAGGAGCTCTGTGAGAATTCCTCACAACTTTTTCCTCATGGAATTTTCTTCAAATTTAAAATTTTCCCCCATCCCAGGGTCCCCCATCATCCGTCGACCTCTGCAGACGTCGGTAAGTTTGTTTTACCTTGTTCTTTGCGGTCGGTTCCCAGCGGTATTGCCATTGGTGCCCGACGACCACTGACCGCGCGCCGCCCTTATTTTTTCAAAAAATGGCGTCCGGTTTTTGGAAATGCCCTGAATGCCCGAGGACTATGTCCATTACAGACCCTCATGACGTCTATGTCTTATGCTTGGTGCCTTCCCACGACGTCCAATGTTGCATCAACTGTGCCCAAATGACCCCTAAATGCCGCCGGGCCCGCTTAGAGAAGATGGAGCACCTCTTCAAATCTAAGCGCTTGTCTCAGTCTACTCCCAAGACTGCACCGAGTTGGAAACAGTCTTCTTCCTAGATTCCGTCACCATCGATATCTCAACACCGAGACACCGGTGACCGCCAGTCACAGACATCTTCTCATTCAAAGGCATCGACATTCTCATCCTTGGCGCTGGAGAAGGACTGGGTCGAGCACAGAGAAAAGCACCAGTATCAATGAAATACTTCATCCAGTGCTGGCACCAATAAGACAGACATCGGCATTGATGGAACCATTGCCAAAAAAGTCCCGGGGAGAGGAGCCCCCATCCTCCTCTGGACCCGGGACACAGAGGCGTTCCCTACTTATATCAGTGCTGGGAGCTGAGACTCCACAAATTCCTGTGGACCCTCCGGCAATGCCTACCAACCCTCCAATCCCGGCAGCTGTGTTACCCACACCAGCCTTCCGGGAGGAATTGGACTGGATGGTTAAGAGGCAGTCTTGCAGGCAATTCGAGGTTTTCAATCTCCACCGGCACCAGCTCCCATGCCGAGGCCTGACCCACTGCCTATGATGTTGGCTCCACTACTAGAGAGACTGGACACCCTTATCAGCACAATTCCATCGGTGCCCGCTCCTTCCGCACTGATGATGCCGCCGAGACCATAGATTCCCTCCACCGGCATAGACTCCAATTCCCTTATCATCGGACGAGGAACCACCGATGCCGGAGCCGATTCCAGGACCATCGGAGGTCCCTCCACTGCGGCGACCATCGAAAACACAGACACCATCAGTGCCACTGCTGTCCCCGATGCCACCTCCACCTGTCTCAGTGCCTCCAGCATTTCCATCGGTGCCACCTACTGATCCAGCTGGATTTGGACCTCTACCTCCATCTGAAGGTCCACAAGGTGGAGGGGATCCACCTTACGACCCCTGGGGTGATGATTCCTCGGACACTCAAACTCAGAGGATCTTCTATCAGAGCCTTCACCTCCAGAAGAACGCCGTCGCTCCCCTCCAGAAGACCTCACATTTGCTAACTTTATAAAGGAAATGTCTGAAACCATTGACCTGGCTTTTCACTAAAGCATACACCTAATTTCCCCTTTCCCTCTCCACTGCGCTACCCTCCCCTCCTTTCCCTCCCCTTTTACCTCCCCCCCATCTCATTTCAAATTCTGCCCAATTTTATATTTTATGTTATCTCTTCATAATGTACATAATGTATATATTTGCAAATCTTGTTTATAATATTTAGTGCTATTCTCCCCCTTATATCTCCCCCCTCAACTACTCTCGTGTTAACATGTTATAATTGTTCGCTGTAAAACGCTCCCCAGGCGTCTGTTTGCGTTACACTGTGAACCGATGTGATATCATTGATGAATGTCGGTATATAAAAATTTCAAAAATTTTTTTTTCAAATTCCTTTCAAGTTGCAAACAGAGGAAGATGCCAGGCATAAAATGCTGGAGGTGCTCCAGTTCGTGGATGCCCCCCCCCCCCTCCCCAAGGAGGTTATGGCAGTTCCTGTCCATGAAGTCCTGTTTAACTTGTTACACCGTACCTGGGAACACCCTGGTACAGTGCCAGCAGTAAACAGAAAAACTGATGCCACCTACCTGGTACAGTCAGCTCCAGGTTTCCAAAAAAGCCAGCTACCTCACCCACTCCGTAGTGGTTGAGTCCACTCAGAAGAAGACTAAGAGGTCCCAGCCTCATTCTTCTGCCCCTCCTGGCAAAGAGCAAAAGTCCTTGGACACCTTCGGCCGACGAGTATTCCAGGGATCTTATGCTTATGGCACGTATAGCAGCCTACCAGCTATACATGACGCAATACTCAAGGAATCTCTGGAAACAAGTCCAAGACTTCTCCGAGAACCTGCCAGAAGACTTTCAGGAGGACTGACTACGATCCTCCAGAAAGGTCTTGATGCTGGGAAGCATATGACATTTTTGAGACTGCCTCCAGAGTGTCAGCAGCAGGAATAAGCACCAGACGCTGGGCATGGCTCAAATCTTTCGATTTACGCCAAGAAGTCCAGGAGAGATTGGCAGATCTTCCATGCACAGGAGAAAATCTATTTGGTGAGAAAATTCAAGAGGCAGTGGCACAACTCAAAGACCACCATGAGACTTTAAGCCAACTATCCACTGTTTCTTCAGACTTCTCGTCTATCGCCAAAAAGCCATTCAGACATGAACCTAGGTGGTTATCCTATAAACCATGTAGATACTACCCTCCACCATCCTGTTCTCGTCCCTCCAGACCCCCTCAAAGAAGTCAGGCTCGTCAACACAGACTCCCAAAGACCCAACCAACTCCTCAAACTGGTCCGCCTCTGGGTTTTGACTCCATCCTAGAGAGCAGCAGTCAAAACCCACTCCCAGCCATTTTTCCTATTGGGGGGGGGGGGGGGGCGTCTGTGCCACTTTGCCAACAAATGCCACACAATCACCACCGACCATCGGGTCCTTTCCATAGTAACCCACGGTTACCATCTAAACTTCTTTACACACTGCCACTGGACTCTCCACCACGTCCGGCGTGGAGTCTAACTGACCATACTCCACTTCTCGAGGAAGAACTCTCGACCCTCCTGCAACGAGGAGCAGGGTTCTATTCTCGGTATTTTCTAATTCCAAAAAAGTCAGGCGGCATTTGTCCTATTCTGGACCTTCGCGCCCTAAACAAGTATCTCCAAAAGGAAAAGTTCAGGATGGTAACCTTGGGCACCATGCTCCCTCTCCTACAAAAGGCAGATTGGCTCTGTTCTCTAGACCTTCAGAAGGCTTATGCCCATATAGCTATAACCCCTCCTTATCGAAAATACCTCAGATTCATAGTTGGTCACAGGCATTTCCAATATCGAGTGCTACCATTTGGCCTAGCGTCAGCACCCCGAGTGTTTACAAAATGCCTGGCAGTAGTACGAGCTTCCCTAAGGCAGCAGTGTCCATGTCTATCCTTATCTAGACGATTGGCTACTCAGAGGGTCCATCCAAGGAGGTAGTGCTTCAATCCCTCTGTCTTACCATACAACTGCTACAGTCCTTGGGTTTTCTAATAAACTATCCCAAGTCACATCTGACTCTGTCACGAACTCTCTCATTCATCGAAGCAAATCTAAACACCATTCAAGCCAAGGCACTCCTCCCAAAGGACCAAGCACGCACTTTCTCAGCCTTGGCCACGTCGGTATAAACTCGCCGCACTACTACAGCTCGTCACCTTCTGACCTTACTAGGCCACATGGCATCCACAGTTCACGTTACCCCAATGGCCCGACTAGCCTTGAGAGTAACACAATGGACTTTAAAGTCCCAGTGGTCCCAATCAAACCAAGACCTGTCACACATTGTCCACGTCACCAGCCAGCTTCGATTCTCACTAGCTTGGTGGATACAAGAGTCCAATCTTCAGATTGGACTATCTTTTCAACCCCCGGATCCTCAGATTACACTAACCATGGATGCCTCCAATCTGGGTTGGGGAGCCCATATCAACAGCCTTCAGCACCCAGAGTACCTGGACCAGGAAAGAAAAAAAGCACCAGATAAATTTTCTGGAGCTCAAGGCGATAAGATATGCCCTCTTCACATTTCAGGATTGCCTATCCAGCAGAGTAGTCCTAATTCAAACAGACATTCAGGTAGCTATGTGGTACCTCAACAAGCAAGGGGGCACAGGCTCTTACCTGCTATGCCAGGAGGCGGCGCAGATCTGGGCCTGGGCTCTCTCCCATTCTATGCTGCTGAGAGCAACCTACCTGGCGGGCATGGACAATGTGATGGCAGACACCCTAAGCCGGACCTTTCATCCCCATGAATGTGTTCGCTACAGTGGGATTTAGGGACCAATCTTCCATCAGTGGGGCCATCCACATATAGCCCTCTTTGTGTCACTTCACAACCGCAAAGTCGACTGCTTCTACTCTCTACACCGCAGCAACAAGACACCTCTAAGGGATGTCTTTGCCTACTCATGGACGGAGGGTCTTCTATATGTATACCCTCCAATTCCACTCATCACAAAGACTCTCGTGAAGTTACGACAAGACCGGCGCACAATAATTCTCATAGCCCCACACTGGCCTCGGAAAGTTTGGTTTCCCATCCTACAAGACCTCTCATTTCAGCAACCAATTCGCCTGGGCACAGATCCAACTCTAATAACGCAGAATGGACTGTTGCATCATCCGAACCTCCACTCCCTGTCTGACGGCATGGATGTTGAAAGGTTGATCCTACAATCCCTTAACCTTTCTGACAATGTGTCCCAGGTATCTCATAGCTTCACGGAAGCCTTTTACTAGGAAATCTTATCGCTCCAAATGGATAAGATTCTCTGTGGTGCATGACAAAGGAAATAGATCCCTTTTCCTGCCCCACAACAAGGTTCCTGGATTACCTCTGGCACCTCTCGGAGTCTGGCCTACAAACTTCCTCCATACGAGTGCATATCAGCGCCATAGCCACTTACCACAAAGGTATAGGAGATGCCCCAATCTTGGTGCAACCTCTTGAGGGCGCTTTATGAGAGACTTGCTACAACTGAAGCCTCTACTGCGTCCTCCGGTTCTGGCATGAGACCTCAATGTTGTATTAGCACAACTCATGCGAGCCCCTGCACTCCTGCGAGCTACGTCATCTCACTTGGAAAGTGCTCTATTTGCTTTGACATCAGCTCGCAGAGTCAGTGAGCTACAGGTGCTGGTAACATACCCACCTTATACAAAATTTCTCTACGATCGTGTAGTACTTCGCACTCATCCTAAATTTTTGCCAAAGGTAGTGTACGATTTCCATTTAAAATCAATCCATAATACTACTCACATTTTTTCCAAAACCTCACTCACACCCAGGTGAGTGGGCCCTGCATTCCCTGGACAGTAAATGTGCGCTCGCCTTTTATTTAGACCGCACTACAGCCCATAGGAAATCCACCCAACTGTTTATCTCCTTTGATAAGACCAAACTGGGAGTTCCGGTGGGCAAGCAGACCCTGTCCACCTGGCTGGCGGACTGTATTACTTTCTGCTACCAGCAAGCAGGCCCTTCCACTACAATGACACGTGAAAGCACATTCAGTAAGAGCCAAGGCAACATCAGTAGTGTACCTCCGTTCTGTACCTCTTGCGGACATCTGTAGAGCTGCCACATGGAGCTCTCTCCATACCTTTGCAGCTCATTGTCTGGATAAGGCTGGCAGACAGGATTCCATCTTTGGTCAGTCTGTCCTATGTAATTTGTTTTCAGTTTAATAACACAACTTCCTTCCTGCGACCCACTGTGAAATTCAGGCTGCCCTCATACTCAAAACCACCCCTGTTGTTGTGACTGTTGCACGTCTTTGGGTGCTTTTGGTTCACTCTTCTCGGGCATGCTGTAACTCGCTATTCACCCGTATGTGAGGACTACCATCCTGCTTGTCATGGGAGAAAGCAGAGTTGCTTACCTGTAACGGGTGTTCTCCCAGGACAGCAGGATGTTAATCCTCACGATACACCCCCGCCCACCACCCCGTGGAGTTGGGTTCGCTTACGTTTTCTTATTTTATTTTTCGCTCGTACTTTTTGCTACAAACGAGACTGAAGGGGGATCACTGCTGGATGCAGGGTTAGTGGCATGCTAGGCATGCTCAGTGTTCCGTGATAAGGCTCCATCCTGATGATGTCACCCCATATGTGAGGACTAACATCCTGCTGTCCTGGGAGAACACCTGTTACAGGTAAGCAACTCTGCTTTCTCTTGACTACACTGAGCAGATTTCAAAATAATATTCATAAAGACTCAGGTCATTTTCTTGTGTGGCTAATTTTAGTGCAGAGACCAACATTTTGTACTTGTAGCTGGGATTATTTTTCCCTATGAAGTATGTTGTACTTGTCCATATTAAATTTCATTTGTCATTTAGATGCCTAGGCCTAGAATTTTAGGCACACAAGATTCTTCTGCAACTGCTGTCTTAACTTTAAATAAATTGTGTGCCATTTACAAATCTGATCACATCACTGGTTGCTCCCTTTTCCAGATTAATGAATAAATTAAACAATGGTGCCAATAGAGATTCCTGGGGTATTTGTGCCAATAAGGATTCCTGGTATACTGCACTATTTATCTTTTTTAATTGGGAAAACTGACCATTTAATCCTATTCATCATAGTATTAGGTCATTCAACTCCCTATCCAATTCCAGCTTCTGTTTATTTTGATTCTCACCTTACTGCCATTTCCAATACTGTTCGCTACCTTGGTGTTCAATTAGATTCCACATTATCTATGCAACCTCATATAAAAACTGTTACAAAGACTATTTTATAAACTGCGCTTATTTCATCACTTAAAACCATTGTTAGATTCAAACTACTTTAGAACTGTATTGCAATCTTTAATCCTAACCTCCCTTGATTACTGTAATGTGCTATACATAGGTCTTCCATATAATTCTATCAAACCTTTTCAGTTAATTCCAAATGCAACAGTGAGATTACTTACCAATACCCAGAAACATGAACATATCCCAGCTTTGCAAACCCTACATTGATTAAAGACTGAATTTAGGATCCAATACAAACTTGCCTCTCTGGTTCAGAATTTATATCACTTAAAATCACCATGGGTCATTAGCTCTCTTAAATTCTACGTACCATTCAAAGCACTCAAGCACTATTAGAAACCCCCTCTGTCCAAGCAATAAGACTGGCATCTATGCGGAAGAAAGCACTTTCATTGGCTGGGCCTACATTCTGGAATACCCTCCCGCAGAACATACGATTTCTCAAATAAAAAAGATTTTAAAACAGCTTTAAAATTTTTTTTTTTTTTTTACAATTGCCTTTCCCTCAACTCCACCTAATTATCTCCCAATGACGTAGCAGCTTTATATCATTGTGAGACCCCAGTTTGTTGAGCTCTCGCCCCGCAAATTATGAGAATATAATTTTTTTTTTTGTATTTATATGTATCATTATGCAATCCTTGTTTTAAGTCTTATTTGTAGTTTGCTTTAATTGTGTATGTGTATACTTGCTTCCATGCTTGTATCATTGTAACCCACGTGCTAAAAATAATTTTAAATAAATATGCTGTTTGTCTTTTATCCAGTTACCAATTCACAGTAGGATATTGGATTTTTAAAAGGAATTTGACAAAGTCCCTCATGAGACTCCTCAGGAAAATAAAAATTGAGATAGCAAATACTATGGGGTAGATTTTAAAAGGGTTACAAACATAAGTTATGCGCGTAACCCTTTCAAAACCCCCCTGCGCGCGCTGAGCCTATTTTGCATAGGCTCGGCGGCGTGCGCCAGCCCTGGGACGCGCATAAGTCCCGGGGCTTTCCTGGGGGGCATGTCATGGGGGCGTGTCATTCGGGGCATGGCCGCGGACGTGGTTCTGGCCCGGGGGCATTTCGGGGTCTTGGCCGAGGCCTCCGAAATCGCTCTCGGGCCGGGAAATAGTGTGGCGGTGGCCGGCCAGGGCAGGCGTAACTTTCGCGATAAAGGTTAGGGGGGGGGGGGGGGGGAGGCCGAAGGAAAGTTTCCTCTGAAGCCGCTCCGATTTCGGAGCAGCCTTGGAGGGAATGGGCAGCGCGCACCGGGCTCAGCGCGCGCAAAGTGCACAAATGTGCACCCCTATGTGCGCGCCGACCCCGGATTTTATAAGATACGCGCGGCTACGCGCGTATCTTATAAAATCTGGCATACTTTTGTTTGTGCCTTATGCGCGAACAAAAGTACGCGCGGGCGTAGTTTTATAAAATCTATCCCATATCAACATGTTTTGTTTTGTTTTGTTTTGGTTTTTAGTTCCTTCAGTACTCTGGGGTGTATACCATCCGGTCCAGGTGATTTACTACTCTTCAGTTTGTCAATCAGGCCTACCACATCTTCTAGGTTCACCGTGATTTGATTCAGTCCATCTGAATCATTACCCATGAAAACCTTCTCCATTACGGGTACCTCCCCAACATCCTCTTCAGTAAACATCGAAGCAAAAAAATCATTTAATCTTTCTGCGATGGCCTTATCTTCTCTAAGTGCCCCTTTAACCCCTCGATCATCTAACGGTCCAACTGACTCCCTCACAGGCTTTCTGCTTTGGATATATTTAAAAAAGTTTTTACTGTGAGTTTTTGCCTGTACAGCAAACTTCTTTTCAAATTCTCTCTTAGCCTGTCTTATCAGTGTCTTACATTTAACTTGCCAACGTTTATGCTTTATCCTATTTTCTTCTGTTGGATCCTTCTTCCAATTTTTGAATGAAGATCTTTTGGCTAAAATAGCTTCTTTCACCTCCCCCCTTTTAACCATGCTGGTAATCGTTTTGCCTTCTTTCCACCTTTCTTAATGTGTGGAATACATCTGGACTGTGCTTCTAGAATGGTATTTTTTAACAATGACCACGCCTCTTAGACATTTTTTTACTTTTGTAGCTGCTCCTTTCAGTTTTTTTCTAACAATTTTTCTCATTTTATCAAAGTTTCCCTTTTGAAAGTTTAGCACGAGAGCCTTGGATTTGCACACTGTTCCTCTTCCAGTCATTAAATCAAATTTGATCATATTATGATTACTATTGCCAATTGGCTCCACCACCGTTACTTCTCTCACCAAGTCCTGTGCTCCACTGAGAATCAGATCTAAAACTGCTCCCTCTCTCGTCGGTTCCTGAACCAATTGCTCCATAAAGCTATCATTTATTCCATCCAGGAATGTTATCTCTCTAGCGTGTCCCGATGATACATTTACCCAGTCAATATTGGGGTAATTGAAGTCTCAAAATACAACAGAGCAAGCTACTGCACTTCAATAATATCCAAACAAAAAGTGCAGAATAAAAATTTAGTCCAAACCACGAAGATTCTTCAAAAGCTCTACAGAGCAGGAAAACTTCTATTCATTTTCATGCAGCAACTCCACTGACTTATAATAGCAACAACTTAGAACGCGTCCCTCGACACGGTCCCGTGTTTCGCCTAGGGCTGCATCGGGAGGGAGCAATAGTTTTCACAATGCACTGTAAATAAACATATGCTGGTTAGGACATAGAACTACAGAATGCCGACATAAATCATCCAGTACAGATATTACATAGAATTCAACACATACCTGAATGCAAAACAATTTCAAAATTGGCAGGGAGCGCGTACATCTTAGATGCAGACAGGCATTTAAACCTCATGGAGTTGGCGCGAAACTCAGGTTGACAGATCACATGGTCACTTGGGGGCCAATCAAAATTGTCCCCGTTCCTGAGGCGCAACTAGCAGTGCAGGCAGCAATTAATATAGGTAGCCCTACAGATTTTAAGTGAATAAATGCCACTCTAGTTCCCGGTTAAGACCTTTGGGAGCAAATGTGTCAAGTTGAAAAATCCATCTCTGTTCAATCCGTCCTAACTGCTCATTGTAGTTGCCACCCCGGGGAGAGCGGGGGACTACCTCAATGATACAGAAGAACAAATCAGAGATGGTATGTGCCTGTTGGACCCAATGTGTAACTAAGGGTTCATTCTCACGGGCATTGCGAATATTTGAGCAATGCTCAATCATACGAGTTTTTGCCATTCTGGAGGTTTTTCCCACATATACCAGGGTCAAGGGCAAGTGATCGTATATATCACTCCTTTCGAGGTACAGTCTGAGGATGCCCGAAGGGGAAAAATTTGTTGTGTAATAGGATGTGTAAAAGACGTACAAGACCCTGTATGTTGACACATAGTGCAGTGACCGCAAGGCTGGTGTATGGCCAAGGACGGGGAGACCCTCAATTCCAAATTTAAATCCGCATGAATGAGTCTATCACGGAGGTTGCGACCTCTACGGTATGTGAACCAAAGAGGACCCTGAAACAGGCGATTCAGAGAAAGAGACTGCCAATGCCTTCGGACAATGTTGGTAACCTGGCGGCTCAAAGTAGAAAAAGGTAAAATACAGTTATTAACAGTGTCTGATGACAGAGATCGTGAAAGAAACAGCAAATCCCGATTGACAAACAAGGCCCGTTTAAAAGCATTCTTTACAACCCGTGAAGGGTACCCCTTTGACAAAAATCTTCTAGTCATCAAATTGGCCTGAAACAAAAATTCCTCCCGAGTGGAGCAAAGCCTGCGCAACCGCAGAAATTGCCCAGTGGGGATATTCTGGCGTAGGGTCCGGGGATGACAACTATCAAAGTTTGAGGATGCCCGAAGGGCAATGATCTTCCCTGAATCCTACTCCGAAGGGAACCCAAGGCTGCTACCTGGACCTGAAGGGAATTATAGGCCAAGCCCTTAGCCAAACCACTCTACAAAAAGGCTAGGATCTGCGGAATGTCCATCTTCAAAGGCTGCAGCTTGCTCTACAAATGCTACAATTTGAACACTCTCCAAAGACATGGAAGGCCTCTGTGTCTGAAGCAAAGTCGTAATCACAGGCTTCGAATAGCCTTTCAAACGAGTCTCTGCCTCTCAAAAACCAAACCACTAGAGAGAAGTGATCTGAAAATACGGGCCCCTGCTGAAGCAACCCTGACAGATGAGCCAAGCGAACGGGCCCCGTCCACTGCCAAACACAGAAGATCTGCAAACCACGGATGACGCGGCCACTTGGGAGCCACCAGAATCACTTTACCCGGATGAAGCTCCATGTGCCACAGCACCTGACCTATGAGAGGCCATGGTGGAAACATGTACAGCAACAGATGTGTCTGCCATGATTGAACTAGAGCATTGATGCCCTCCAATCCGACCTCTCTTCTGCGATTGAAAAACAGACCAGTCTTTGAATTTGTGGAGTCGCCTTGAGGTCTATTGCTGGTTTTCCCCACTTTCCTGCAACAAAGAGAAGGCCTCCGCCAACAGCTCCCACTCCCCTGGGTCTAGACACTGTCTGCTGAGGAAGTCCACCTGCAAATTGTCCTCCCCTACGACATGAGAAGCAGCTAATCTCACCATATGTTTCTCCACCCAAACGAACAGAGCTTGCGCCTCCTGAGCTACTAGCCGACTCTTCGTGCTGTCCTGCCGATTGATGTAGGCCGCTGTTGCATTGTCTGAGAACACTCGCACTGACTTGTCCTGAACGAGCGGGAGAAAGGCCAGCAAGGTTTTGTGCACCGCCCTGGTCTCCAACCAATTGATTGACAAGGATCCTTATTCTGGTGACCACTGGCCCTAGGCAAGCTTCCCTTGACAAATCACCCCCCAGCCCAAAAGGCTGGCAGTCATGGTCACTAGTACTCAGTCAGGGACTTCCAGATCCATCCCTTTCTCCAGATTGTGCTGAGACAGCCACCATAAAAGACTGGACCTGGCATTCACTGGCAACAGCAAAGGAAGCTGACAATCTTCAGACAGCGGATCCCCGGGATAACAGCACCCCCTGCAGCGGACACATATGCGCGAAGGCCCAAGGAACTAAATTCAGCATAGACACCATGGAACCCCGGACCTACAAGTAATCCCAGACCTTTTGCAATGACAGGCATAGCAACCGAAGGATCTGAGCCTGCAACTTGACTATCTCCACAGTCAGGAAAACCGGGTATCGAAGTGTGCCCCCAGATACTCCAATGATTGGGCCGGTTCCAGATGAGACTTTGCTCAATTCATCACTCAGCCCAATGACTCCAGCATCTGCAGAACCCGCTGGACAAAGTGATGACTCTCCGTTTCTGACTTTGCCTGGATCACCCAGTCATCCAGGTACGGGTGCACCAGAATATCTTTCTTCCTGAGGGCCACCGCCACTAACATCCTCACCTTTGTGAACATGCATGGTGCCGTTGCCAACCCGAAGGGAAGAGCTCGAAATTGAAAATGTTCTCCCAGAACCATGAACCTCAGGCACCTCTGTCAAGTCCAACGATGTCAGAAATTCCCTTTTGCGCACAGTCGGTATCACCGTGTACAATGTCTCCACCCGAAAACGCGGCACTCTGAGGGCAGCATTGACCTTTTACAGATCAAGAATGGGTCGAAAAGTCCCTTCCTTCTTCAGCACCATGAAGCACATGGAATATATGCCCTGCCCCCTCTCCTGAGGAGGCACTGGTACAATGGCATGCAGGAGTTGCAACTGTGCGAAGAGGTCTCCCGCACCGCCTCTCGCTTGCACTGGGAAAGACAGCGGGAGACTACAAAGGCATCCCTGAGCAGACGAGAAAATTCTAAGCGTATGTGTTTCTTATCACTCCAGGACCTACCGGTCCAACGTGATTCTGGACCACCCCTCATAAAAAAGGGACAGCCTACTTCTGACAGCCTCCAGGAAGGAGCAGACCAACACGCCTTCATTTCCAATTGTGCTTCCGCCGCCCCCTTGAGAACCACAGTCTCTTGGGGGTCTGCGCTGATTGTAAAAGGTCTGCTGTCTACTAGGACCCTGCTTCTGCAATGTCGATCTTGGGCTCCTGCCCGCACGAAACTTCCGGGCTTCCTGAAAACGAGCTTGCAGAGGAAAATGCTTCAGAGTGCCCTTTCTGCCTTCAGGTAACTTATTACCCTTTGTCTCCCCCAACTGCTTCACGAGCTTCTCCAAGTCCTCCCCAAAGAGTAGCTTCCTCTTAAAAGGGAGATTAGACAGCTGGGCTTTGGACCACAAGTTCGCTGACCAATTTCTCAGCCACAGAAGCCTCTGCGTCATCACCGCAGAGACCATACTACTACTGGCAGACATCCAGATCATGTCATAAAGAGCATCGGCCACATAGGCTACTCCTGATTCCAAACGGGCTGCTTGCGCTGACTTTGCCACTGACCCCAACCACTTGTCTTGCAACTTCTGCACCCAGCATAGGCAGGCTCTCTGCATCAAATTTCTGCACACCACTGCTCGAAGACTCAAAGCTGAAACCTCAAACAGTCTTTTAAGAAGAATCTCCAGTTTTCGATCCTGAACATGTTTAAGGGCCGCCACCCCCACTACTGAAATTGTCATCTTCTTAGAAACCACAGCAACAGCTGCATCCACCTTGGGGATTCTCCACAAATCCAAGGTCTGCTCTGGCAGGGGACATAACTTCGCCATCACCCTTGCAACCTTGAGGCCCGCCTCAGGAGATTCACACTCCCAATCAACCAGCTTCTTCACCATCTTTGGAAACAGAAATACCTTAGGAGGACTGGGTTCACTCCCTCATTATCTGAGTCCTCCTAGGTGACTTTAATCCCCAGCTCCTCTAACACCTGGGGAATCAGCGGACCCAATTCTTCCCTCTGGAACAGACGGGACAACCCGCAGATCATCACCTCTGCGATCAGCACCTCCTCAGGATCTTGCATTGGATCTCCCAGTGCATCCACCAACTCCTGGACCGGATCCAGCATTGGGTCCCACATGGTACCCATAGGATCTCCGCCCGGATCCACCGGAAACCATTGAATCTGCTCAGGATCATCTGTCCCCTCCGAAGACAGATCTTCCAATGCAGCTTGCCCGAGATTCAACGAGTGCAGGATCCCACCTATATCTACGGCTCCCGATGCCTAGCCTTCTTGGCCGCCTGGGGCTTCCTGGATAGTGACCGCTTGGACCCTAACACCTCTTTCTGGCTAAATAAGCCTTATGAAGGAATGGAACAAATCTGCGGAAAACTCCTCCGGATCCAAGAAGGAAGAGTCCTGGGAAGCTACTCCCCGAGCTTCTCTCCTACCCCTGCCACCAGCAGGGTCCCTACACAGCGGGGAAAAAGCATGGGAGGAGAGTCTATAGGCTCCAACATGGCAGCCTGACTCCCTGCATGTGCTGACAAAATAGCCACCAGCTCCCCTGAAACCCCCCCCCCCCCCCCAAAAGTCTCCAGAGCCGGCCCTACTGCCATCGTGTCTTTGCCGTCCCCCTGGGGATCCCGTGGACATCCCAGCACCCCCTGAGGCACACTCCCTACAAAAGGAGGCTGAATCCAATCAAGCCCGCCTCAACCTGCAGCAGTGACAAACCTTACTGCGCGGGAGTTGGCATGCAGGCACTGTCGGGCCTGCATATGCGGTCAGGCCTAAAAGTAGGCTGTACAGATGCGGTCAGGCCTAAAAATAGGCTCTGCAGTCAGAGAAATACTGAAGGACACTGTCCGCAGATGTCCAGTGCTGAAGGACAGCAGCACCCAGCCCAGACTGACAAGGCCAAATTCAGGCTACCCCCTCCTATCTGCCTCCTGGCAGGAAAACAACTCAGGTACTTACCACTGCCTCAGCCCTGCTCCTTTTCAAATGCAGCTGACTTCAAGTCACAGCTCAGCCAAAAGATAGATAAAACACTTTCCTGCTTCTGGAGGCCGAGTGCTGAAGGAGAGCCAGGGACAGAGAGGGAGTGAAGGGCCCAGAAGGGGTGAGGGACCCAGGACCCCTGGCTATCAACCCCCCTGCCAAAAAAGGGGTGAGTCAGCACAGGGGTCACCAACTCCCCGCTCGCCTTCTCCACTCGAGGGATGGCCCTCGAAGGAACCTAATACCTCGGGGGAGCCGAACTTTCCTGATCTTCTTCCCAAACACTTCAGACTGCAGGTTTGCACTTCTACCATCTGCTGGAGACTGAGAAATACTGAGGGACTGCAGGTGGCACTCTCAGTTATGTAACAGTGCCTCAAGGTTTTGTTCTCTGCCTTCATCTGCTGGTAGGGATGCATAAATCCACTCGTCGTACTGATCTGAGGTACAAACAGGAACTGAGAAGTTATCAGCCTAAATGGCTGACCTGCAATATTGAAAGCCTCAGGCGGCTAGATTCTAGCTGCAAAGGTTGGCGGTGCTCCCGGGAGGAGTGGAGTTACCTGCTTAACTTATGTGGCTATTTCTGGTCATGCTGCTGACATGTCCTAAAGTTAGCCGCATAAACATATGCGGCTAACTTTAAGCTGGCTGGGTATATGCAGCAGTGTGACCGTGGCTAGCTAGCTGAGCCTCTCAGTGGCTGAATACTGGCTCCTGCGAAGCTCAAAGGGAAAAATAATCCTAACTATGTATACACAATCCTGAGTTCCATATTAGGAGTTACCACCCAGGAAAAGGACCTTGGGGTCACTGTGGACAAGTTGAAATCTTCAGCTCAATGTGTAGCAGCAGCCAAAAAAGCAAATAGAATGTTGGGAATTATTCAGAAAGAAATGGAAAATAAAACTGGGAATATAACAATGCCCCTCTATTGATCTATGGTAAGGCCACATCTTGAATATTATGTGCAATTTCGGACACCAAACCTCAAAAAAGATATAGCAGGCTTAGGACTGCAACAAAAATTAAGAGACTGGATTGGCTCCCTTATGAAAAAAACTGAACATCAGGATTCCTCAGCATAAAGAGAAGAGATGACAGAGGAGATATGTAAAGGTTTATAAAAAACAGTTTTTGGTATGAAACCAGTTAATAAGGAAAAGACAATTATTTCCTTACCTGCTAATTTTCATTCCTGAGTACCAAGGATCAGTCCAGACCGTGTGTTATGTCCCCCTTCCAGCAGATGGAGTCAGAGCAAAAACTGAGAGGGCGGTCCCTCATGACTGGTGCGCCCTCTGTAAACCTTCAGTATTAAGAATATCCAAGCAACAAAGAAAAACCCCTTGGATGGATCAATACAAAAATAAATATCAACTAAATTGAACATCAAACTGTAAATCTGAATAGGCAAACTTGCAATGTGAACTCTGTCAGTCCCAAACAGGTCCTGAAATGATTACACAGTCGAGCTGAAGGATTATCCCAAAGAAAAAACCCCAAAACCTTAGGGTGGGCATCTGGACTGATCCATGGTACTACAGGAAAGAAAATTAGCAGGTAAGGAAATAATTTTCTTTTCCCTGTATGTACCAGGATCAGTCCAGACCGTGGGATGTACCAAAGCTTCCCTTAAATAGGGTGGGCCACATATCCCAGCTCAAATGACCAGAGCCCCAAAAGAACCCAAGGTCGTTGATTGCAAATTCAAGCGATAGTGATGCGCAAAAGTGTGCAAAGACTTCCAAGTGACCGCTCGGCAAAATTCCTGCGGAGAGACCGCTTGGCTTTCTGCCTAGGAAGCTGCTTGAGCTCGGAGAGAATGAGCTTTAATACCGTCTGGGGGCTAACGCCCCACGTCAATGTATGCAGTAGAGATTACTTCCTTCATCCATCAGGCAATGGTGATCTTTGAAACCTAGTGCCCCTTCTTGGGACCACTCTAGAAGACAAAAAGATGATCTGATAAGCAGAAGTCGTTAGTAACCTCCAGATATAAAAGGAGGACTCGCTTGACATCTAGGCGCTGGAGCTCCCTGGAATCCTCAGCCTGGAATGATGGCAGTTCCACCAACTGATTCAGATGAAAAGACGAGACCACATTTGGAAAGAAAGATGGTATGATTCCAGAGGACACGCCGGGATCCGTAGAGCGTAGAAAAGGCTCTCTACATGACAAGGTCTGCAGCTCCGAGATTCTGCAAGCGGAACAGATGGCAACCAAGGAAACTGTCTTAAGAGTCAGGTCCTTGAGGGTAGCGCTCTACAGCGGCTCGCCAAGAATACAAAGGATCAAAATTAAAAACTCCCCGAGGGGCATAAATTGCGAATCGGTGTTTCACACGCTTTACTCCCTTCAAGAACCCGACTGCATCCGGGTGTGTAGCAAGAGGAGGGCCATCCTGATGAAGAACTAGAGCACCTAAGTCTGCCCCACTGGAACTCGGAGAAAATTGTAGGCTAAACCCCTCTCCAGCCCTCGCTGTAGATCTGGGCTATGGTCGCACGCTGTGGAGAGAGACATGAGGACTGGCAGCAAGCCTCAAACATTTTCCAAGCTCGGACATAGGACATGGAGGTGGAAGGCTTCCTAGCCTTGAGAAGAGTGGAGATAACCGCCACTGGATACCCTCGTCTCCTCAGCCGAAGCCGTTCCAAAAGCCAGGTCGCTAGACAGAAGCGATCTACCTGGTCGAAAAATACTGGTCCCTACCGTAGGAGGTTTGACAGATGCCCCAGGTGCAGCAGGCCATCCACCGCTAGGTTGACTAAGTCTGTAAACCACGGCTGACGAGGCCACTCCGGAGCCACGAGGATCACGGGCCCCTGGTGACCCTCTATTCTTCAGAGCACTCTTCCCACCAGGGAATGTAGGATGTACCTCGGCCACGGGAGGGCTAGGCTAGGGCATCGACTCCTGCTGCTCCGTGCTCCCTTCTGCAGCTGAAAAAGCATGGAGCCTTTGCGTTCCTTTGCGTGGCCATCAGATCCAGATGGGGAGTCCCCCATCACGTGACGAGAGGTGCCACTGCCTCCTGGGACAGTTCCCATTCTCTGGGATCTAAGTGCTGGTGACTTAAAAAAATCCGCCTGAACATTGTCCACTTCTGCAATGTGATGCCGCCAGATGAGACAGGTGGAGTTCCGCCCACGGCATCAGCTTGTTTGTCTCCCGAGTCACATGGAGACTTCTTGTTCCTCCCTGACGAATGATGTACGCAACAGTCGTGGCGTTGTCGGAGAGGATACAGACTGCTCGGGCTTGTACTAGGGGCAGAAAACGCTGCAGCGCAAGACGGACCGCTCTTGTTTCTAGACGGTGGATTGGCCAAGTTACCTGTTCTGGTGTCCGCTGACCCTGCGTCGAGTGCCGACTGCACATTGGCCCCAGCCGGTAAGGCTGGAGTCTGTTGTAACGAGTACCCATTGTGGAACCTCGAGCTTTACTCCTCGAAGCAAATGATCGAGGTTGAGCCACCAGGTCAGGCTGTCCTTGGGTAGGGGCAGTATCGGCAGAGGAGCCTGAAATTCCTGAGATACCGGCTTCCAATGGGAGAGTAATGCTCTTTGTAAGGGACGAATGTGGGCAAAGGCCCAAGGCACAACATCTGTCGTGCAGGCCATGGAACCTAGCAACTGGAGATAGTCCCAGGCTGTGGGAAGTCAGAGGTCCTGAAAACGCTGAACCTGAGAGCAAGGAGCGACTGGGCCCGCTCCAGACGAAGAGAGTCTGTGCCTAACTCTGATGTCGAAATGAGCTCCCAGAAAGTCGAGGGACCAGTATCCCTTCCTTCCTCGGGGCTGCCGCCACCACTACCATCACCTTGGTAAAAGTGCGAGGAGTGGTTGCCAGGCCGAATGGCAGGGCCTAGAACTGGAAGTGCTGCCCCAAAATCTTGAAGCGAAGGAAGCGCTAATGCTCCTTCAGGATGGGGATATGAAGATAAGCCTCCGTCAAGTCCAAGGATGCCAGGAACTCTCCCCAGTGCACCGCAGCAATCCCTGAGCGCAGAGTTTCCATCCTGAAGTGTGATATCTTGAGCGCCCTGTTGACCATCTTGAGATCCAGGATCGGCCGGAAGGAGCCTTCTTGCTTGGGGGCTATGAAGTAGATGGAATAATGGCAGAGTCCTTGGTCCGGTAGTGGCACCGGAAGAATTGCTCCCAGATCCAGAAGGCGGTCTAGGATTTGACATACTGTGCCCTGTTCCCTTAGTCTGCACAGAGAAAAGACAAACCTGTCTCTGTAGAATATCCAGGACGCCCTGGTCTGAGGTGATTGTGACCCACTCCTCGTAGAAGAGCAACAGGCGTCCTCCTATCCGGGGAATCGAAGAGTGGGCCGGCAATGTTTCATTGTGAAGATGTAGTGGTAGTCCCTTGGGTGAGGGTGTCTCGGGCTGATCTTCATCCCCGAAAGGAATGAGACCAGGACTGTGATCTAGACGAGGGTGGCCTGTGGGGCACCGGCTGCACCTGGCGGAAGCGCCATTGTCCTCTGAAATGGTTCCGCGCGGAGCTGTACGTTCTGAATCTCCGAGGACAATCACGGAGCTGTACGTTCTGAATCTCCGAGGACAATCTTCCGGTAACCTAAGTACCTTAAGCTCCCCGAGCGACTTAATAAGTTGCTCCATCTCCTCTCCAAACAACTTACCCTTGAAGGGAAGGGAGCAGAGTTGAGACTAGGAGGAGGAATCCGCGGACCAGGTCCTGAGCCAGAGGAGGCGCCGAGCTGAGACTACGGAAACTATATACCTGGCCAGCACCCGGAGAAGATCATACAGTGCGTCCGCGCCATATGCTATGACGGTCTAGCCTTTCCGTCTGTTGTGCCTCCCCTGGAGGCAGGTCCTGAGTCCCGAGTAGTTGTTGGACCCACCGGAGTCATGCACACTGCATCCCGGAGCTACAAACAGCAGCCCGAACTACCAAGGCGGACGCCTCAAACACACTCTTCAAATACACCTCAAGTTTGCAGTCCTGCAAATCCCTGAGGGCTGCTCCTCCAGTCACAGGAATAGGTGTCCTAGCCGTGACTGCTGATACTGACGCACCCACCTTCGGTACCTTAAGTAGTTCCAGGGACTCCTTGGGGAGTGGATACAATTTGTCCATTACTCTGCCAACCCGCAGAGAGGCCTCTGGAGTCTCCCAACCCTGGACAGCAATTGGAGGAGCATAGGATAAAAAGAAAAGTCTTCGAAGGTGGCTTGAGCCCTGGTAGATGGGAATCCCTTTTCTTCGGTACAGTGCTGGCAGCAGGAGCCTCCTGGGGGGCCTCAACATCTAATCCAGCCAGGACATGTGAGATAAGCAGAATCATCTCATCGCTCTGGAAAAGGCGTAGAACCCGAGGAACGTCCCCTTCGACTTGTGCCGAGGGCATCGGGTCATCTAGATCAGGGTCCACTGCAGGGTCAGGACCGGTTGGATGGGCGACTGGCTGAACCCTAGAGGATCCCGAAAGGGCCACTGGAATGGCAGGGCCAGAAATACTGATGCTGTACCGGGCTGTATCGATCCCCGAGGCCCCCCTGCCATGTCTGGGAGTTCCCCCAGACTGACCACTTTAGGAGGAGGGGGAGCCAAAACCGCATCCTGGTGCTGGCTGAGCCTTGCCAAATAAACTCCATGCATCAACAGAATAAATTCTGTGGAAAAAGGCTCTGGGGGAAGTATGGCCGGAGGGTCCTCTGAGGGTGGCCCTGTGTCGGGGAGGTGTGCTGGAAAGAGAACCAGAGGAGAATGAGGTCCGTCCGGGTCTGAATCCCCGGGAGGCAGTGCTGGAGCAGCAAGTAGTGGATCCAAGATGGCCGCCGTTCCTGTGTCTGCCGGGAACGGCGCCGACCTCCTCAAAGCCTGGCACACATTTGCACGCGACCCAGACAGCCCTCTAGGGCTCGAGGTGCCCTCCCCACCGGGGAGGCACCGAGCACATAGGCCGTCCCGGGAGAACCTTGATCCGGGTTCCCTGTAGGCGCTGCATCGCGTCAGCCGAGGCATGGAGGCAAGAAGAGCTTGGAACCCAGACCTCCGAAAACCTTTGATAGCAGGAAAGAAATCAAAGTCCTGCGCTGCCTGCCTAAACGACCCGTTCCTTTTTTTTTTCTTCAAGCCAGAGAGAGGTCACGTCTCTGAAGCTTAGGGGCTGCCCTGAGGAAACGACATCTCCGGGCAGCAGGTCGATATCGAGGGGGAGAGGTTGGACCACCAACTTCACCCCTAAAGGCAGCAAATGACAGCCCTGTAAAAGGAAAGTTAACAAACTTACCCCCAAACTGATACAGCAATAAATGCAAAAGATGGCAGGTCTGTCACTGAATGAAAGCTCTGCCTGCAAGCTTGCAGCAGGACAGCCCATAGAAAGTAGAGCAAACTACAATGAAAAGCCTTTGCCTTTCTTTTTTTTTTTAAAATAAGATCCATCCAAGTAAAAAGTGTTAACAAGAAAACAGGAGAAATAAATCAACAAAGACTATTCTCACAGAAAGAAAATGGGAGAACCGAAGGTGCAACCTGAATCTGCTGGAGTCAGAGAAATACTGAAAGTTTACAGAGGGCGCACCAGTCATGAGGGACCGCCCTCTCAGTTTATGCTCTGACTCCATCTGCTGGAAGGGGGACATAACCCATGGTCTGGACTGATCCTGGTACGTACAGGGAAAGGTTATTTATACTATCAAATAGTACAAGAGCTTGGGACTCTCCCTGAAACTAACAAGTGGCAGATTTAAAACAAATTTAAGAAAGTATGTTTTCAGACAAGCATAATTAAGCTATGAAACTTACTGCCAAAAAGTGTGGTGAAGACTAGAAGTATAATGGACTTAAATGTTTGAACAAGTTTTGGGAGGACAGGTCCATAAATAATAAATATTAATTATAGAAACATGATGGCAGAAAGACCATATGGCCTATCTAGTCTTTCCATCCACCCAATTAATTCAGCTTTATAATTTCCTTCGCTCCTTTAGAGAGCCCCTATATTATTCTCATGTTCTCAAAATTCAGATACTGTTCTTGTCTCAACTACCTCCAATGGGAAGCTGTTCCATACATCCACCACTCTTCTCTGTAATTGGAATGTGCAGTCTCCAGAACTTGTACTCAGTATTCCAAATAAGGTCTCACCAGAGACCTATACAAGGGCAATCTCACCTCCCTATTTCTGCTTACCATTCTTCTCCCTATGCAGCCAAGCATGTTTCTGGCTTTTGCTATTGCTTTATCTATCTGTTTGGCACATAATAAAGCTATTGTTTGGCACATAATAAAGCTATTGCTTTATCTATCTGTTTGGCACATAATAATTTATCACTTAGTAGAACCTGTACACATCCTCTCACCTCCTTCACTGTTTATGCGCTTATACAATACTCGTATAAAACCTTAGTACATATCACTTGCCCATTGATTCCCTGTACATATTTTTTCCTCTTGTATCTGTCTTACCCTCCCCCTGCTCCCCCCTCTGTCTCGATCATCCCCACCCCTCCCTCCCCTGGTTACCTAGTTATTACTCTGTTACTATGTTTATGTTACACACTGTTCCTTGTAAAAGCTTTGCCTACATATAATCTGGTTGTAAGTTATCTGTAAACCGGCACGATGTGCAAACTATTGTCGGTATATAAAACTAAATAAATAAATAAATAAATAAATCAGATACAATCAGTCCCAGATACCACTCTTCCTTTGAGTTTAGAAGAATTTCACCTCAAATACTGTGCCTTTCCCTTGGGTTTTGGCATTCTTAATGCATTACTCTGCATGTTTTAGCATTTAATCTTAGTTGTCAGACCCTAGACTGTTCCTCGAGCTTCGCCAGATCCCTCCCCTTCATGTTTTCCATACCTTTCTGTTGCAAATTTTGGTTATCACTGGCAAAAAGCCAAACCTTATCCGACAATCCTTCTGCTATGTCACTTGCAAAAATGCTGTAAAGTACCAGTCCAAGAACAGATCCCTGAGGGACAATGATAACAGCCACCCCCTCTCCTCAAAGAAAACTCCATTTACTACTACACTTTGCACCTCCCACTTAGCCAGTTTCTAACTCAGTCATTCACTCTAGGACCCATACCAAGTCTCTGTGTCAAAGGCCTTATTAAAATCCAAATACACCACAGCTAGCGCTTTCCCTTGATCCAACTCTCTGGTCACCCATTCAAAGAAATCGATCAGATTCATCTGAGAAGATTTACCTCTGGTAAAACCATGCTGCCTTGGACCTTGCAATCCATTGGATTCCAAAAACTGCACTATCCTCTGTTTTAGCAGTGATTCCATTAATTTGTTCACCGCAGAGGTTAAACTAACCAGTCTGTAGGTCCCAGCTTCCTCCTTACTTCCATGCTTATGAATAGGGACCATATCTACCCTTCTCCAATCCTCCAGAACTACACCAGTTTCTAAAGAAGCATCGAAAAGGTCAGCCACTGGAGCTGCCAGGAGACCTCTACGTTCCTTTAGTTCCCTTGGATGTATCCCATCCGGTCCCATCGCCTTATTCACTTTGAGGCTGATGTAATAACATCTGTGGCAAAATAGGCACTAGTTATGGGCGCGGGTTTTTATCACCACTTGTGCCTGAAGCTGCCTACCCCTTCTGCGGGATGTAAAAAAAAAAAAGTATGCAAATGATTTGCGCGCAGAAATCCATGCAGTCATGAAAAAATGTGGATACCTAAGCACGTTGAGGCCCTATGTAATGAGCGGTCGCATCTGCGCTCAAAACATGCACCGATAATCCATATATAATATTGAGCGAGTGAACGGGTCTCCCTATTAACTGAAATTATAACCTGGAAATTATTTATGTGCAATAACTGTACTGTTGAAAAAATGGTGCCTAGCTAAGTCATCTGCTTTTCGATGCTGGCCACTTGGTAAGGCAGAAAGCCCCTAATTTAGCTGGGCACTCGGAAGCCGGTATATGCTCCATTAGATGCTTTTCAGGCCTCCCAAGTATCCGCCGACACTTAACTCGTGCCCTGACCATGACGGTAAAAAAACCCCACACTAGCAGTAGTGCAGCTCCCTGCATTGCCTATGATTAGCTAATCGCCTTGTTTGTATGCCGTTAGCATGCATTCATGCAGGAAAAACCACCGTCTGTAAGCGCATTTGTACGTGCTTTTTCCCTTGCACACAAAACCCTTATTACATCCCCATATAGGGCTTTGCATGGGAAAATGCGCGTACAAACACATGTACATGCATGCACAAACTCGCGGCAGCTTCAGCACACCTTATTACATCGGCCCCTTTTAAGCTTAGTTAGCTCCTCTTGAACACTGTTCTGAAAGTCGATTGAGGTTTAACTCACTTCCAAACTTGTTTGTTTTATGTGGTCCTGTTCAAGGTCCCTCCATAGTGAAAACTGAACAGAAATACTGTATTTGTTAAGCAATTTTGCCTTTTTCTCATCAGTCTCAACATACTCCTCCCCTTCACCTCTGAGTCTTACAAAGCCACTTTTGCACTTCCTTCTGTCACTAACATACCTAAAAAAAAAAAAAAAAAGTCCTGTTCCCCTGTTTTACAATGTGCTATTTTTTTCTTCTATTTGAATTTTTGCATTCTTGACTACTTTCCCAGCTTAATTTTTCTAGATATTGTCTGTCTTCTTCTTTCAGTGATCTCTTGTGGTTTATGAATGCTAACCTTTTCTCCTTTACCTTTTCAGCTTCTTTAGAAAACAATAGCACCTTTCCCCTCTTTGCTATATTTACTTTCTAACAAGATTAGTTGCTCTTATATCTCCTTTAAGTTTTGCCCACTGCCCTTCTACTTCCCCTGATTTTCCCATCCAGCTAACGACTCCTTGCGGAATTCCCCCATTTAAAAAAAGCTAGTTTTTCTGAAGTCTAGGACTCTCACCTTTGAATGAACCTTCATCTCTTGCACCCTAATACTGAACCATACCATCTGGTGATCAGTGGATCCCAGATGATCATCTACTACAATATCAGAGATACTGTCTCCACTGATAAGCACCAGGTCCATATTGGCCCCTCCTGTGTGGGATCCATTACCAGTTGACAGAACAGGTCTTGCAGAGGATCCAAGATCTCTCTGCTTCTAAAGGATACTGCAGCTGGGATGTCCCAATCAACATTTGGCAGAGTGCATTCCCCTAGTAATAGCGCCTCCTCTTTCATAGCAATTTTGTGAATATCCTCCATTAAATCTACTTCTATCTGTGATGGAGGTCTGTATACTACAGCAATATAAATAAATGTTCCATTCCCTCTTTCCAGATTAACCCACAGTGCCGCTCTTCTTACATCATAAATCCAGTTTTAATATTTATATATATAGTTTTATATATTATATAGTTTTAATATTTATATATCTATATCTATCTATATCTATATATATAATGCCATGCCTCCTCTCCTTTCCTACCCAGTTCTTCCTGAATAAATTGCTAGGGATGTGCTATCGTCAAGGACGAAATGGGTAACTTCAATGAACTTGCCTAATTCGTCCTAGTTCGGGGACCCTGAAACCTGAACGGATTTTTTCCAAAATTTTGGAAAAAATTCGGTTTCGAGTTAGTGCGCACTAACGGGGAGTCAGCGTGCACTAACTGAAATTCAGGTCCCCCCCGAATCACAAGGGCCCGAACTGTGGGAAATATATTTCCTGTGGCGGGCCGAAAATGAAGCATGAACCAAAAGGTTCGGACTTTGCACATCCCTATAAATTGCGGCCCGGTATAAATATATTCCAGTCATGATTTTCTATATACAACATCTCTGTGACAGCCTCTACATCTAAATCAGCTTCTTCCATGACTGCTTCTTGATACAGGACTATTTCCCATACTATAAGCATTAATGCACATGGCTTTCCAAATATTGCCTCTTTTTTCCCCATTTCTATACAAGTATTTAATGTTTAACTTACCTTAGGGTTTTGTTCACCCATTTCTGATGAAATCATATAGACTTTGGTTTCTCTACTGCTAATTTCTTGGAGAGTGCAATATGAAACAGACTTTTATATTGGGATTTGTTAGATACTTCCTGATAACTTGAGCTGGCTGTCAGACAAGATGCTGGGCTCGATGGACCATTTGTCTGACCCAGCATGGCATTTTTGTTCTTATGGAAAAGACTTGAGAGGCCAACAGGCCAAATGGGGGCACTCTATATAGAAGATGCTGATGGTCCACCACAAATCTGAGAACATCTGTACTCCTGATGAGTATAGGTATCCTTGAAATCTAGGAAAAAGAGCCATTCCCTTTTCCTCAACAGGGGAAAGGTTTTTGGCAATGTTACCATTTTAACCTTTCCTTATGATGAAATTTAAGTGTCCAGAGGTCTAAAAAAGGCTGAAAGCACCCTTTCTTTGCAATCAGAAAATAATTTGAATAGAACCCCCAACCTCTTACCTGAGCAGCAACATCTACAGCTTTAGACTCCAGGAGATGAGACTTCCTTTTCTAGAAGTAGCTGTTGATCCTCTTATGGAGCATGGCCTCAGTGAATCATCAGGTGCAGACCTGAGAAAGTATTCTGTATCCCTTTGGCAAACTGCAGGACCCTAGAAGCCACTGGGATTTGGTACCATCAAGATGCAAAGAGGGTTAGACGTCGTCCTGTTGGACCAGAAGCCAACCCTGAACTCTGGATACTGGAGCTTTTTTTTTGTAAGGAGTTAACAGTGGCTTAGACTGGGATGTCAAGTTTGGCTTCTTTGGTTTTCTCTCTGCCTCAATCTCTGTTGCTGAGGCTGGCGATACCATATTTTAGGGACAATTTATGATAAAAAAAACAGATTTCCCTGAGGAGCACAAAGCCTTCTGGCCAGGCATCAAGTGGAGAGGAAAGTATTTGCAGTATGGAATAGTGCTATTTGATTAGACCCACTGTCTCCTTAACTTTACTGCCAAACATGTTCTTCCCTGTACAAGGCACATCAAGTGATTTGTGCATGCCTCCCTGACACCTGAGCCAAGCCATTTAATTGGCTACTCTGGAGAGTGCCAATCTGCTGGCTGCAGTGTTAAACAGACTGACCTAGGTGCATATCACATTCATCTCCATCTGAGAAGAGATTCCAGAAGGCATCCTATCTTCAGGCAAGGAGTCTGTGAACCCTCAGTCTTCCATGATGGAGGGAGGTACTGCACCATCAAAAGCTGGTACACAGCTGTGTGAAGCAAACATGGAACTTTGAAAATTTCTTGGTTAACAGATCCATCTGCGCGGCTCCTTATCTGGTGGAACAGAGGAATGGGATCTTAATTTTTTGGCTCTTTTCTTAGCAGACTCCAACTTCACAGAGTGATGGAATAAGTAATTTTTCAAACCTTAAAGACAGCTATTTTGCATCTAGTCTCTGGCTTGCTGAAGCAGCAGTGAGACTGATCTGCCAAAGCTTCATTAGCAGTTTTCAGAATCTGGTGATATGAAACTGCTGAGGTCTTGTTGGGAATGTTATATCCTAGGAATCTCATCATGGGAGCCCTGTTTTCTTCCTCCATTTAGATCACAAATAAACTGAGATATCTTCCTAATAAATGTCAAGAAGAAAGATCTTCTGGGGGTGATAAGCTCCTAGCTGGAGGAGAAAGATCTGATAGGTGGCAAGACAAGTCAAGTCATTAAGTTCGAATCCAAGCCCTCATAGTTCTCCTCTAGATCCTAGGAGTGATTTGAGTAAATGAAAAGGCTTCCATGACAGTTACTATTCAAACGACAACCTGCTGAAAAAGCTAGCATCCTGCATAACACAAAGACTGGTAGGGTATCTACTAGTTGTGGAAATAGCAACAAAGGTAGTTAGGTGTGAGATGTAACCACGATCAGCAGTGCAGCCTAGAAATTAGCTAAGTATTTAACCAAGAGACATTGAAACATTCTGGACAACGGATATATTTGCAGAAGTGACTTGTGGAGACAATATATCCCCTGTGTGTCCAATGGGGATATTGGTCTCAATGCCAGGGGAGAGACCAAAGGGAAAATTAGGAGCAGCTCAGAGAGGACTGAAGATCATGACATCGATATCAACATGAACGTCATCAATGCCATGGGCAACGTGAATGTCAATATGGATGTCATCGATGCTTAGGTTTTGATATGCTTAGGTTTTGATATTGAAATGGATTCCAAGATGGGCTGAAAAATATCCTGGAGCCTAAGCTTTCAAAGTCTTGATGACCTAAGAAGACATTTTAGAATAAATTAGACTTTTTTTTTTTTTTTTTTAAAAGCATGATCAATTTCCAGGTGACCCAGGCAAACTATGATTTTCTGACTTTTTGTCACATTCAGGGTACTGCTTGAAACCTGAGGCCTCTCTCAGTTATAGAGGGAAGTGTGTCAAATTAAAGAAAGATATTTTGAAAATTAGGGGAAGCTCTTTGTTAAGACAGTACAGGAGGCTGCCTGAACAGTTAATATTGTAAAACCTGTGCTTTCAGAATAAACCTCACAATCAGATGAAGAGTGCACCATGGAGCCCATCTTACTTGCTCCAAGGAAGAAAAAAACAGACTGAGGGGACCTTGTAGCACCAGGGGGCATGCTCAGCTCTTGTACATGCTCAGTAGAGCCAAAGCTTTTTTTTGTAGATAATTAGGGAACCATCCGCAACTTTGATGCCATGACTACATCAGCCACGCGTGTGACTGACTTTCCTGCTTGTCCATGGAGAATCTTGCTTACAGATTGGTGGAGAAAATAAAACTAGTCAATCCTTTAAGAGGCAAACAGGAAACTAGAGGAAAAGGAGTGCAAGATCACCATTCAATAGAGGGATCTTAAACTCTTGAGAGAGAGATGCTTTGGTAATGGAGCACCATTACCCTTAGGGTCTGTACTGGTGGCAATAATATAATAAAATTTCTCATTTCCTCTCCTCTATAAGAACTGATGGAGAAGCAGCTTGAGTAGAAGAATGTCTTTCTATATACCAGAAATAAAGGAGCTGCAGAGACCCACAGCACAGGCCTGCAATGTTGAGAAGACTCAGACCCAGCCTAACCTGGATGGAGTTGGACTGGTACTTATGGTACTCCGTGTTGGATTTCAGGTCATCGATGTCAATGGTAGGCAGACCAGAAATGAGCAGCTCCAATTCCTGCTCTGTGAAAATGGAGATGAGACGCTTTGGGATGATCTCATAGAAACCCTCTAAGAATGCAGCCAACTGCTTGCGGATGGCACCTGCACAGGAAACAAGGTGGAAGAGGTGAAGGGGAAATACTTATAACAGGGTATTTCCTGCATGGCACCAATCCCTTGTGATCACTCCTCAGTGGTACAACTACCAATCCCTCTCTTATACGTACTATGCAATGCATGTGTTTTGACTTTCAATAAAAATATTTAACCCAGAACTTGCTGCTGAGCAGTTTAAATCACTCCAGTTTTAATTTTTACCCAACTACATACATGTGTATTTTATTTATATGCAAAGATATAGCTTAGGGCTTCTTTGCTGTTCAAGTGGAGTTAATCAAACTTATACACTGCTTGATCATTAAACGAGTTATCAGAATGGGTACACAGTAATAGCGAATGTGGACTATTTGGCTTAACATTGTTCTAGCGAAGGATATGTCACAGGTTTTAGCTGTATGAGCCTGACTGTCTACACTGTTGTAGCCACTCTTCCTTATCTTTACTCTCAACTTACCACACACTAAAGGTATTTTTAACTGTCAGCCATACAAGCTTGACTGCCTGCAGAATAACACTTCTGCTTTTTGTCCTACTTGGGAAGTACAGGGACATAAGCCTGCAACCCATACTTTCATTTTGGTAACTTACATTTTATTCAAATTTTCCAAGCACAGTTACAAATAATGTGACTTAGCATTCCTCTAACAGTATCCTGGATATCATTACAAACTACGATGTTGAAGATTTGCCATATTAGAAAACTTGCCATCTCTCCCAGATTATATCTGGGAATGTACCAAAGTCTTACCGCCATTTCATGTTACTTGACCTTGCCTCACCTTCTTGTAAGATTGTCATAGCTGTATGTACCATCCCTCAGTAAAAGTCTATCTTGTCAGTTTTTTTGGCCCTTTGTTACAGGCGATTGAGCATATAGTTTCCATAATTGGTCCAATACATATTTATTCCTTGTCAACTGTCCAACTCCCTCAGTTTGTTGTTCCTACCACTATCTCACCTGCTTTTAACACTGGCTTAGAGTGTTCCAAGAGTGCTTACATTCTGTCATGGGTTTGGTTATCACTATTTCTGCTGACAGGTTATTCTAGACATTTAACACCCTTTCAGTAAAGCAGTGTTTCCTCATATTTCCTCCATGCCTTCATCTAACCTTATATAATGACCCTAACTTTGTTGCTGAATTTCTTTATGGAGAAAGCCTCTGTGTAATTTATTGAACCCTGCTAAATATTTAAATGTTTCAACCATTTCTCTTCTTTCCCTTCTCTTGTCCAGTGAATATATTTTGAGTTCCTTAAACCTCTGTGAGGTGTTTGTTGCAGGCCCTGTACCATTTTGGTAGTTCTTTAAACTGCTTCCATTCTTTCAATGGTCTTGCAAAAAAGTATAGCCTCCAAAAACGTACATAGTGCTCAAAGGTGAAGTTTCATTAAACCTATACAAGGGTAATATTAGCTACCTTTACCTGCAGCTGCTACTTCTATTTATGCAACGAGTATGCTGTGCACTTTCCCTGCCATTTTATTACACTGAATGGCAACCTTCTGGTCATCCAAGATGACTACTCTAAGTTCCCTTTCCTGTTTGGAAGTTTCCAATTCGTGTCTTCAAACTTGACAAAATGGCAAATGGATACTTATGCCCCATATACATAACTTCACACATTTTTGCATTGAAGAACAGCGTACAAAACATTGACCAGGTCTTCTAGTTTTTTCACATTTCCTGGTTTCTCAACCCTGTTATAGATTTATTTCATCTATAAACACACTTTTCCATCAAAGCCTACTGCACTATCACTAAAGTTATTGTAAAGAACTGGTCCTAGAAATAAACCCTATGGTACACTACCTTCACCAGAGTGGACTCCATTTTCTGCCACACAGTTGTTGCTTAACCAATTTCTTGCCCAATTAATGATCTGCCCTTGATACTAGCTAGTCTGCTTACCTGTTTTCTATATGGAACAGTGTCAAAAGAAAAGTCAAGGTATGAATGAGCAGTGGATGTGGCTGGATTTACACTTCTTTATCACCTTAAAGAATGATCTACCATGTCTCTGAAGGTCTAATCTATATATCTCTTGCCTGAGCTCTTCCAGATCTGCCATTCTTGCCTCCAGAGACCATACTCTGTTCTCAGAGCTAGAAGCTCTTTGCACTGGATGTATACATATAACCTCTCCAATAGGCAGATAATTGTGCATGTTGTATTCAATGAAAGACTGGATTAGTCCCCATCCCACTACTGTCTGCATCATTTATTTCTTCTTATCGAAAGAGCAAGGAATGCTTAAAGTTCCTTAAAATGCTATTCTGTGCTTTATATACTCATTTGTGTAAACATTTTCTATAAATAGGTTTGTACTCATTTACAATCACGCAAGTCTTTGCATCCTCTTTCATCCCCCATTTTTATATTTACTACTGTTCCTTTGATTTTACACATCTTCCATATTGAAAGTGGTTTTATCACCTCATTGACTGGGAAAGTTTCTCCTCTGGGATTTTGCTTGTCTTAACCCCGTCCTTTGCCTCTATTTCCTGATAATTCCTTCCTTCTAATTTTTAATTTTCTAAGTGTTGGTCTTTTTGCTCTTATTTCTACCACCTCTTTAGAAAACTTTTTCCCCTCCTAACTTGTCTTACAGAGGGAATTTGCTACTCTCACTTATACTGTTATTGTTGACAACAGTTTCTATGCACACTTCAGATCCTGGATTCCTTATTGGCTTTCCTCTACATAATCGTACATCATCTTGAAGTCAGCCCTTCTGGACTCATATCCTACTATGGTATAGATCAGGTCTGAACCTAGTCTACAAATGAACTATACTGTATGATAATTATATCCTATATTGTCTGCTACCATGATATAAATTATACTGTCTCTATTTTCAGTACAAGGTCCAGTATAGTATTTCACTGAGTGGGATCTTTAACTAGCTGTCTGAGGAATACCACCATAGGGCACTGAAGACTTCTTAACACCTACCTGAAACAAGCAGACTTCAATCCACATCTGGTAGACTAACATCACCTAAAAGCACCACCTCTGCTCTGTGCATCATCCTAATGTCATCTTTCATATACTATATCTTTCTGCTGGGCTGGAATTCAATATAGGAAAATTGATCATCTGTTAATTTTCGTTCCTGGAATACCCCAGATCAGTCCAGACAAGTGGGTTTTGCAAGCCTGCCAGCAGATGGAGGCAGAGAATAAAAACTTTTCAGGCACTGTTACATAACAGAGTGCCACCTGCAGTTCCTCAGTACTGACTTGTATCCAAGTCAAGTTATCCAATCCAACAAACCCAAATAACTCTGGGTGAGCAGAGACTCAAAAGTTGGAGACCCCCAAAACTAGGACACCCGCCTCAAAACAAGGATTATAATAATTAGCAACTCTAAGGCATTGCCTATGTACCGTCATAGTAAATCTGCATGATTACAAACTGCCTTAGCAACATCCAGAAGCAAGGAAGTCTTTTGAAAAAGCCAAAAAGGGATGGGTCTCTGGACTGATTCAGGAATGAAAATTAGCAGGTAAAAACCATTTTTTCTTTCCTGTTAATACCCCAGATCAGTCAATTGGGATGTACCCAAGCCCTTCTAAAATGGGTGGCGGGAACTTGAAAGACCCGTGTGCAACACACTCTCCCCAAGCGCTGACTCCTCCAGCGCCTGCACATCCAGGTGGTAATGTTTGGTAAAAAGTGTGATGTGAAGACCATGTCACTGCTTGACAAATTTCCTGTGGAGAAGTCAGCTGACACTCTGCCCAGGAGGTTTCCTGCTTCCTAGCAGAATGCACTTGCAACCCCTCCAGAACTGACTGAACCTTACAGATATAGACTTAACTTATCGCCTCCTTCAGCCATCTTGCAATCATGCTATTGGAAGCTTTATTTCCCTTCTTTGCTCCACTGAACAGGACAAAGATGATCTGACTTCCGAAAGGCATTCAAGACCTTAAGATATCACAAGAGAACTTGCCGCACATCCAATAAGTGAAGTTCCCTCACAAGTGGAGTTTCGAGTAACAAATGTGGGAAGGCAGGCAGCTCCTGTTTGGTTGAGATGAAATGAGGAAACAACTTTGGGCATAAAGGAAGGAACATTATGTAATGATACACCATCCTCCGTAAAGTGTAGGAAAGGCTCTCTATATGATAATGCTTGAAGCTCTGATATCCTCCTAGCTGAGCAAATGGCAACCAAGAAAACAGATTTCAAGGTAAGATCCTTCAAAGAAGCCCTTCTAAATCAGTCCAAATGGAGGACCACAAAGAACTCGAAAGACCAGATTAAGGTTCCAGGCTGGACACATCTTCTGGACCTGAGGAAGTAGATGCTTCACCCCCTTCAGAAAACGCATGACTTCCAGATGAGACGCCAACGGTTTTCCCTGCAGCTTACCTCAAAGACAACGTAAGGCTGCCACCTGAAATCAGAGGGAATTATAGGCCAATCTCTTTGCAAAAAGGCTAAAACCTGAGGAACATCTATGTGGAATGGCTATAGCCCGTTCTGCAAACACTACAAATACTCTCCAAACCTGGATATAAGCCAAAGACATGGAAGGCCTCCTTGCCTTAAACAAAGTCACAATCAATAGCTCCGAGTATCCTTTCAAGCGGAAACATTGCCTTTCAAAAGCCAAGCTGCTAGACCAGTGGTTCTCAACCCTGTCCTGGGGACCCCACCAGCCAGTCGGGTTTCAGGATATCCACAATGAATATGCATGAGAGAAAATTTGCATGTTATGGAGGCAGTGTATGCAAATTCTCTCTCATGCATATTCATTGTGGATATCCTGAAAACCCGACTGGCTGGAGGGGTCCCCAGGACAGGGTTGAGAACCACTGTGCTAGACAAAAGCGATCCACCCGGTCTGAAAAGATGGGTCCCTGCCACAACCACTTGTGCAGATGGGTCAAACGAATGGAAGAGACTACCACAAGATGAACCAGATCCGCAAACCACGGCAGGCGCGGCCACTCTGGTGCCGCGAGAATCACCCTACCCAGATGACGTTCGATGCAATGCATTACTCGTAATACAAGTAGAGCAGCAGCATGGTTGGACGAGGGTGTTGATGCCCTCATAGCAGACCTCCCTCCGGTGGCTGTAAAACCGAGCCGCCTTTGTGTTTCCTGGAACCGCCTTGAGGTCCAACTCAGGCCCGCCCCATTTGGCCTCTATTTATTTTATTTATATATTTATTGGTTTTTATATACCGCCGCTCATCAAAGATATCACGTCGGTGTACATAGAACGAAAAATACGCAATTGCGTTGTACATATAACAGTATAATAGCTGATTTCCAAAATACATTAAAACAGTAAAATACGGTAACAAAACAACTTATTTAGCTAAGACTAGATAATAAAATAGAGTAAATATTAACTATGATGGCACAAATTAACATAGTATCAAGGCAAACATTGGAGGAATGAGAGGGGGGGGGGAGCAAAAGTAAAGAGAGGAGGAAAGAAGAGGGTCAGGGAGGAGAGGGTAATATACATATATACAGAGGGCAAATCAATGGTTATAAGAAGGAAACCAAGGTACTAGGAATAGGCCGAAAAGGGCAGAGAAGAGTCTAAAGTAGAGGGTACTAATTTAGGGACAAGATGGAAAGATTGACAAGTTAAGAAAGGGAGTAATGAGAGTTAAGAAAGATCATGTGAGTTAGGAACATGTTAAGAACATGTGAGCTAAGAAGGAGCACGTGCGAATCATGTATAGGCCTTAGTAAAAAGCCATGTCTTAAGCTTTTGCTTGAAAGTCTTAGGGGACGGTTCAAGGCGTAAATCAGTAGGCATAGCATTCCATAGTGTAGGGCCAGCTATGGAGATGGCACGTGCTTTGGTGGATGCATATTTAAATAGTTTAGGTGAAAGGCTTCCGCTGACAACTCCCACTCCCCCAGATCCAGCTGTCTGCTAAGATAGTCCGCGTGCACATTGTCTACTCCAGCCATGAGCGACACTGCCACTCCCGTTAGATGCTTCTCCACCAAAACAATTCCTGCACCATCTGACGACTCTTCATTCTGCCTTGACAATTGATGTTCACCACCACTGTCGTATTGTCCAAGAATACTTGTAGTAAGCTCTTGAATAAGCAGAAGAAAGGCAGGAAAAGAACGGTTCGCAAAGCCTGTCTCCAACTGGTTGATTGATCAGGATGTCTCCTTTGGTAACCACTGACCTTGAGCCATTCTTCCTTGTTAAATCGCCTCTCAACCTCTGAGGCTGGCAACTGTTGTCACCACCACCCAGTCTGGCACTTCCAGGTCCATCCCCTTTCTCCAAATTGGAATGAGAGCCACCATGAGAGAGTGGACCTGGCGTCCACCTGAAGCAGTAAAAGAAGCTGAAATTCCTCTGCAAGCGAATTCTAACGGGATAAAAGCGCCCGCTGAAGAGGTCGCATGTGAACAAATGCCCATGGAACAAACTCCAGTATAGACGCCATAGAACCTAGGACCTGCAAATAGTCCCAGACTTTGAGAAACAAATGCTGCAGAAATCGAAGCACCTGAACCTACAACTTGATCATCCTCTCCGTGGTCCGAAACACTTTCCTGACCTGGGTATCGAATCGAGCTCCCAGATACTCCGACTGGAATTACTCCAAGTGACTCTTTGCCAGGTTCACCACCCAGCCTAACAAATGCAGGAGCTGCATGACCCTTCAAATCAAATGACAACACACTATTTCTGACTCTGCCATGATGAGCCAATCGTCTAGGTATGGGTGCACTAGGATTCCTTCCCTGAATGCCACTGCTACTACCATCATCACCTTCGTGAATGTCCGTGGCACTCTTGCCAACCCAAAAGGAACGGCCCGAAATTGGAAATGATCCCCTAGCACAGGGGTCAGGAACCTTTTTGGCTGAGAGAGCCATAAACGCCACATATTTTAAAATGTAATTCCATGAGAGCCATACAATATGTTTAAAACTAAATACAAGTAAATGTGTGCATTTTATGTAAGATCACACTTTTAAAGTACAATAAGTCTCTGAAAATATTACACCAGGCCTTAAGACACCAATACATCTCCTATTAGGAAAACGGACCAAGTCAGGCTGCTATAGAGTCCTACACAGAAACTACACGCCAGCAGAAAACCACACCTGAATCACGTGCTGTCCCTCACCAAAAATAGAATAAAGAGACCAAAACGCATAACAAGAAGCATGCAGAAAAAACTGAATTGGAAACTGCAACAAGCCAGAGTCTCTGTATGCAGTGTAACAAAGGAAAAAAGAAACATCACCCATCCTTATAAAACAAATCAAGAAATATAAAATCATCAGCAGTAAAACTGTACTAACAAAAAGAACATATTTCGAAACAGCTGATGAGTGGAATATCCAATAATTAAAAACTCATATAAAACATTTCCAGATACCAACAAAATATTTCAAAATAGCAGACACAAAGACCCAAGTAATGAAAAATAAGGATACAAACATTTTTTTGCTCTGCATACCTGGGAACGTTTGATATCCAGGTGTCCTGAGATTGTTCTGAATTAGCAGGAGGTGGGGTGGTTTGCTTGGAACTTTCTCCTCTCTCAGTCACATACCAGCGCCTCTCTCACACTGGCTCTCAATTACACACCTATACACACATGCTCTCAGTACTCACATATACACATGTTTTTTCTCTCTCACTTATATAGGCTCTTAATTACACATTTACACACATGCTGTCTATCTTTTCACGCTTACACACACACACACAGGCTTTCAATCACATAAATACATGCTGTCTTTTTCTCTAACACACAGACTCTCATTCACATGCTTACAAACATGTCCTCTCTTTCTCTCATTTACACACAGGCTCTCAATCACATACTCACATGCTCCCTCACCTAAATCAGCTCTCAATCACACACAGACACACATGATCTCTCTCTTACTTATACACACAGGCTCTTAATCATACATACACATGATTTCTCTCACACACAAAGGATCTCAATCATACACACATACTCTTTCACACAAACAGGTTTTCAATCACAAACTTACACATACAAGTTCCCAATGGTAAACTTACATTCATGCTCTCTCTCTCTCACAGGCAGGCTCTCAATCACAGACATACTCTCTTTCACATATACAGGCTCTCAATCATTCACATACATGCAATCTCTCACACACACACACAGCCCCCCCACCCCCCGCGGCCCGGAAGAGGAAGTGGAGAGTATCGGGTGCGTGCGCGACAAGAAGAGGCCACGCTAGTGCGCTCGGCATCGGCCCGAAGAAAAGAAGACTGCCGCGCGGCTCGAGGAAAATGAAGAGGTTCAGCCGCGGCCGATGGGACTCCGCCTCCGCGAGGGCTGCAAATGAAGAGCTTAGCGTTGGGAGGAGGCTGCTGCTGCCGCGAGTTCCCGGGGTGGGGGAGAGAGAGAGAGTGAATGAGCGAGCAAGCTGTGTTTGCTCGCTCATTCACTCTCTCTCCCCCACCCCGGGAACTCGTGGCAGCAGCAGCCTCCTCCCAACGCTAACCTCTTCATTTGCAGCCCTCGCGGAGTCCCATCGGCCGCGGCTGAACCTCTTCATTTTCCTCGAGCCGCGCGGCAGTCTTCTTTTCTTCGGGCCGATGCCGAGCGCACTAGCGTGGCCTCTTCTTGTCGCGCACGCACCCGATACTCTCCACTTCCTCTTCCGGGCCGCGGGGGGGGGCGGGAAGAAGAGAGCTCGCCGGTGCCGCTGACTCCAGCTGTCCTGCCGCGTTCCGCCCGGGCTGACAGCATTTTAAGCCCGGGCGGAGGAGGACCGGGGAGCAGCTGGGTCAGCGGGAAAGTGTGGCGACTGTCTGCGAGCCAGATGCAGCCCTCAAAAGAGCCATATCTGGCTCGCGAGCCATGGGTTCCCGACCCCTGCCCTAGCACCATGAACTTTAGGAATCTTTGATGGTCGGCTCTTATGGGAATGTGCAGATAGGCCTCTGTCAAATCCAATGATGCCAGAAATTCTCCCTTGGGCACTGCCGCTAACACCATCCGCAGCATTTCCATCCAAAAGCGTGGTGCCCGGAGAGCCGCATTAACCTTCTGTAAATCAAGGATCGGTCAGAAAGTCCCCTCTTTCTTGGAACCACAAAATACACGAGTACCTTCCCAGTCCCCACTCCTGAGGGGGAACCGGAACAATTGCGTTTAGGCACTGCAACCACCGTAAAGTCCCGCACCGCCTCCCACTTGGCTAGGGAGGTGCAACAGGAGACCACATAGGCTTCCCTGAGTGGGCAAAAAAATTCTAAGATGTAGCCGTATCTTATCACCTCTGGAACCCACTGGTCTGACGTGATTCTGGTCCACTCCTCGTAAAACAGGGACAGCCTCCTTCCGACGGCTTTCCAGGAGGAGTGGACCAGCTTGCCTTCTCTGGCTAACCTTACATCCTCAGGCCCCCTGGACGGCACCTTTACGGGAGGGCTACTTGCCTTCACAAGCCCTACTTCTGTGCTGTAGATAAAGAACTTCTGCTTGATCAAAACCTCCTTACATCTCGAAAATGAGCGTGCAATAGAAAGGTCTTCTTTCCAGTCTTCTTATCCTTGGGCAAATTATTTCTCTTTGACTTTCCCAACTGCTTCATCAGCTGTTCCAGATCCTCACTGAACAATAGCTTTCCTTTAAAGGGGAGGTTACATAGCTGTGCTTTAAACCACAAAACCGCCAACCAATTTCGTAACCACGGGAGCCTCTGTACTGCCACTGCAGAAACCTTTCTTCTGGCGGAAGTCTGGACCATGTCGTATAGGCATCCGCCACATAGGCTACTTCCGCCTCCAAGCGGGCAGCCTGAGTGGCCTCATTTGAAGCCCCTGACATCTTCTCTTGTGCCTTCTGCACCCAGCACAAGCAGGCACTCTGCATCAAGTTCCTGCAGACCACTGGACAAAGGCTTAAGGCTGAGACCTCAAACAGTCTCCAACAGAATCTCCAGCTTACGATCCTGGATATCTTTCAGAGCGGCCGAACCTGCCACTGGGATGGTCTTCTTGATCACTGCTGCATCCACCTTGGGAAGCTTCCAACTCTTCAAGGTCTGCACCAGCAGGGAATATAACTTAGCCTTAGCCCTGGCTACCTTTAGACCTGCCTCAGGAGATTCCCACTCACGATCCACTAACTTCTTCACCTTCTTTGATGAAGGAAAGGCCTTAGGCGTTCCCTGTAGTTCATCCAAGACAGGATTCACTCCCTCACTGTCAGAATCTTCCTGTGTAACCTTAATCCCAAATTCTTCTAACACCTGGGGAATTAGTGGCTGCAGCTCTTCCTTGTAGAACAAATCTCACCACCCTAGGATCATCCCCTTCTGCGATCGGGATGTCTGCCGCATCCTACATGGTATCAGCTATGCGCTCACAGGATCCTTGTCCGGATCACCCCCCCCCCCCCCCGGACCTCTCTGCAGGTGATCTGTATCTTCTGTTTCGTCCAACATGCCCTTTTCGTCACCAGAGGGACAACCCAGGCTAGAAGCCAAAGAATTCCCCCTGACCCTGACTGCTTAGCTGCCTTAGGCCTCTTAGCTGAATGGGTCTTTCTGAGGGGCAGAGCGCTTAGTTCCTGCCTCCTCCTTATCCAAATAGACTTTATGGAGGAGCAGGACAAAATCTGTGAGGTAGTCCTTGGAAACACTGGACTGCTGATCTTGGTCCGTATCACCCTGCTCTTCCTCCCTTTCCCTGTCCTCAACAGGAAGCTGATCAACTGGAAAAAGCTAGGGGAGAGGAGTCCAGAGGCTCCCTTGCAGAGGCCTGGCTTCTGACACATGGAAACAAGATGGCTGCTGCTTCCTCCAACCCCCCACCCCGGGTCTCCTACACCGGACCAGATGACCACCCGTGAGTCCTGCGGATGTCCCCACCCTCCAGAGTCACAATCGGGGCAAACATGGCTGCATTGAAGCACGAATGCCTCAGGCCACAGCTGCAACAGTTTTCTGCACTGAGCAGGAGGCACTATTAAGTGTGGTCAGTGCTAAAAATAGGCTTCTGCCCAAAGAATCCCTGCCAGCAGGGCAAAAATCTCTGACGATGTCCTGGCACCTAGCCTGGCTGTCGAAACACTTTTGTCCCCCACTCACCCGATTCTTACCTTCCGGCATACACACTGCTCAGCCTTCGCATCGCTCAATTCCTAAATTACTGCTTTTTTTTTTGTTTGTTTTAAAGCAACAGTACTCCAGAAGCAGACAAATAAGGGAAGGGAAAAAGAAATAAATGGAAAAATTACATAGCTGTGCTTTAAACCACAAAACCTGATAATTTCATTTTCCTTAATGTAGACAGATGGACTCAGGACCAGTGGGTTATGCTCCCCTGCCAGCAGTTGGATACGGAGCAAGCCTATGTCACAGTATATACACCCCTGCTTTGACCCCAGCCTGCCAGTATTCTCTTCAAAAGCAAATGTGGACAGACTAGTAAAAAACTTGATAAAAACAGTCAACCCTAACTGTACTCAACCAATAAACACTGAACTCAAGTAAGAACATGGGTACCCCAAGCTAGGGACTAGATGAACACTTACCAGTAATCAGAGGAGTAATTACAGTAATCATTTGGCAGCTGAGGGCAGGAAGCTGAGTCCATCTGTCTACACTAAGGAACACGAAATGATCAGTTAAGTAATTTCTGCATTTCCTAGCTTGTAGACAGATGGACTCAGGACCAGTGGGATGTACCAAAGCTACTCTCGAACAGGGCAGGATGCTGCCTGCAGTACGGTCAACACTACATGCACAAAGGCTGCGTCCTCCTGGGCCTGCACATCCAGACGATAAAACCTGGAAAAGGTGTGTAAGGAGGACCACGTCGCAGTTCGGCAAATGTCAACAGGAGACAACAACCTAACCTCTGCCCATGACACTGCCTGAGCTCTAGTGGAATGAGCCCTAACCTGAGTAAGCAACGGCTTACTCAGGTTAGGGCATAACCATCTCCTTAATCCAGAGAGCTATCGTAGCCCATGAAGCTGGTTCGCCCTGTTTCCTTCCACCATGAAGGACAAACAGACGATCCGACTTTCGGAAAGGCTCAGAAACCTTCAGATACCACATAAGTCTCTTGACATCCAAGGAACACAGGAGGCGATACACCTTCGCATCTCTGACCTTATCCAGGGACGGCAAAGAAATGGACTGCTTCAAATGAAACTCTGAGATCACCTTAGGCAAGAAGGATGGAACAGTGCACAAAAGAAAAATCCAGCATCAGGTTAAGACACAAAGGAACTGGCAACTGCAAGGGAGGCTGAAGGTGCTTCACTCCCTTCAAGAAATGGGACACATCAGGATGGGACGTTAAGGAGACACCACTTACCATGCCTCTGAAACATGAAAGAGCCACAACCTGAACCTTTAAGGAATTAAGGGCCAATCCTTTATTCAACCCATCCTGCAAAAAGCCCAGAATAAGTGGGATCCTAACTGAATGAGGAAGAACACCGTATTCCTCGCACCAGGCCTCAAACACTCTCCAAACCCACACATGTACTAGAGAAGTGGATAAGTACAGAGCGCGGATTAAAGTAGCAATCACTGCGGATGACTATCCATGCTTCAACAGGCAAGCCCTCTCAAGGGCCAAACCGTAAGACAGAATCAAGCCGTACCCCTGCTGCAACAGATCCAAGTGTGGCAGAAGACGAAGGGGGTTCTCCACCAGGAGTCTCTGCAAATCCGCATACCATGGATGCCTGGACTAATCCGGAGCCACCATGAGTACTGGCCCCCTGTGGATTTCGATTCTGCGCATAATCTTACCCAGCAAGGGCCACGGAGGAAAAGCATAAAGCAACTCGTCTTCCGCCCAGACCTGTACAAAAGCTTCGATGACCAGGGACCACAGATCTCTCCTGCAACTGAAGAATCGAGGAATCTTGAGATTCAAGATGGGACGAAAGGAGCCTACCTTCTTGGGCACAACAAAATTAATGGAATATCGCTTCATATTTTCCTGAGACGCAGGCACGGGAACCACAGCCCTCTGCCAGAGGAGCCTCAGAAGCGTAGATTCCACTGACTGCTGCTTCTGCGGGGAGTGGCAAGGAGATACCATGAACATGTCCCAAGGAATGCTGCAAAATTCCAGTTCATAGCCTTTCTGTATCACTTCCAAGATCCACCTCTGGTAAAAGAGAGATAGACATCCCCCTATCTCCTGAAAATGGGTCGGCAAATCTTCATTGGGAAGCTTGGGAAAGTCCACCACTCGAGCCTGCTCCTTTCTTGGACTGTTGGGGACGAAAGGACTGAGACCTACCAAAAGGCTGAGTCCTCTGAAAGGTTGGGTTTCTGTAGAGATGAAAATGCTTGGAACCCCTGAGATGACCCCTCAAGAAAAGGGGCGCTGCAATTGCTTCTTATCCTCTGGTAACTGGAGAACTAGAGATTCGCCCCACGTACTGGCCAGCTTTTCCAACTCACTCTCAAACAAGAGTGAGCCTTTAAAGGGCATTTTTGTAAGATTAGCCTTGGAGACTGCATCAGCTGACCAATTCCACAACCATTGCTGAAGCCTGGTCGCCACAACCGAAGTTACTCCTCTGGCTGAGGTATGGACCATATCACAGCCCGCGTCTGCCAAAAAGGCGGCAGCGGGTTCCATAACTTCTCTGGGATTCATTCCCAAATCATCCACCTTCTATGAGAGAAGCAGACAAGAACACATCACAAGAGCACAACAGGAAGCAATCTGCAAGGTCATCACCACTATGTCAAAGGCCTGCTTAAGGATAGATTCAATCGCCTATCATGCACATCCTTCTAGACTGCTCCTCCCTCCACGGGGATAGCTGTCCATTTAGCTATGGCACAGACAAGCGCATTCACTTTGGGAAAATGCAAATGCTCTCTCACAACTGGATCCAGAGGGTATAGGCCTTCTAATGCCCGACTCCCTTTGAAATTTTCTTCTGGGGAATCCCATTCACGATCAATCGGGATTCTTCTTCGGCTCTTACACAGAATCCGCCCCGCACTCCCAGCATCTTCAATGTCTGGGGAAAAAAGGGCCGGTAGCTCATCTGTATGAAAGAACCGTAACATGGTTTGATACGGCTCTAAACCAGGAGGAATTTCACCATCTTTCAAGGAATCAGGATCCACCTCATCATCCGTGCATCCGGGTCCTCACTGGGGAAACCTGTGGCGAACCGAGGCATGCCACAGTGCTTAGCTGTAGGATTGGGAGGGGCCACAGGCTGAGAGTTTGACCTGACCGGAATGGGCAAAGTGGATGACTGCGCCTGAACAAAGGCTTGTAAACCTTGTAAAACTCCACGCAAGAAAAAGCAGCCGGATTCAGACCAAGTCCAGCAGGTACTGGAGCAGGCCCAACTGAACTGCCATCTCCTGCGCAGAGCCAGTCAAGGGAGTACCAAGATCTGGCACATTTCTAGCCAAAACCGTAACCAGACCATCAGAATGAGAGGATCCAGCAAAATCTGAGGAAGCCAACTCTCCCTGAGCATCCAGAGTTGACACATGTTGTAAGACAGGTCAGGCTGAGAAGACCTAATATGACAGGCAACACAAAGAGAAAGGCACTTAAGGCTTGTTTACCAGCGCCACGAGCAGCGGTAACTATGTGTTCAAATGGTTGGGTTTAATAATGTTGCACGCCAAAATTATAGGTGCCCCAGCAATAAGTGTGGCAAGACGCGTGCACTATTAGTTAGCCCCACTGGAGTGTATCACCATGCTCAAAAAAGTTATGCGCACAGAAGTTGCACCTAGCGCAGTGCGCACAAAGCCAAAGCACCGCGCACACATGTCCTGTAGAGGGCAGTAAAGCATGCAGAAGAGCACGTGAAAATGCCTCCGCAGCCTACCATGCGGCGAGCAAAGAAAAGCCTACTACAGGGCCTAGCCCACCTGGGCCTCTCAACCCGCCAGGCTGCCAATTCCCTAAAACCCCAAACAGGAGCGGGAACGACGTCGGGACAGCTCGCCAAGTACGGAGACTGAAGGAAGGGCTAAAACCCCCCCGTATCCATAGGTAAAAGATGATCTCGTTTTTTCTTTTTTTTTTAAACTTACCGGAGCTCAGCACTTACCGGCAGAGTACAGAGGTGGTCTCCAGCTGTGGGGGTGGGGGGCATCTACAGTCACCACTGCACTTGGCCTTCTGCACCCCATGCCTTTCAGCTGTACAAGCAGCTAAGTCCACGCCGGGAACCGGCTACCGGACCAAGGCACATCTCTGAGAGATCACAGAAATCACCTCAGGAATTCTCAACTGGGGGAAGGACCTTTAGGTATCACTGCAGGAGAGAAGATCTTCATTTCTCAATATAAAATTGTTTCAAAATTCATTGCAATCCCCATAGGAAAATTGGTTCTTATCTGCAAATTTTCGTTCCTGAAGTAGCACGGATCAGTCCAGACAGTGGGTTGAGCCTCCTGTCCAGCAGATGGAGCCAGAGAAAAACTGAAAGGGATCCCATATAAGGAGAGTGCTCACCCTGCGCCCCTCAGTATAAACATTAACAAAGCAGATAACAAAACTAGGAAATGAACCCTATTAAGGTCAAGCAAGTAACTGATCCCAAAATGGATAACATAATGCAAACTAGAAACAGTGCAAGAACCAGCTCTTGTCTAAAAGGTATAAACATCTGGTGCCTTATGGTCCTTCATTTATTTATTTATTTATTTTTTTTTAATTTTTATAGACCGAAGTTCTTGTAGGAACTACAAATCAATCCGGTTCACATACAACTTTTAAATGCCCAAAAAGAGTAGTGGGCTTTACATAGAACAGTTGAACAATAAAACAGGTAACAATAGAACAACAACAATAATGATGGAACAAATAGAATAGATAACCAATTAAACATAGTAATATGGTAATAAATATTATATAGAAAATAAATATAAAAGAGATAGAGTAAATGAAGTGTGAGTACAGTATAAATACAAAATTTATATATTCATATATAATATATATATAATATATAATATATAATATATATTATATATATTATATATAATATATTATATATATATATATAATATATATAATATATATATATAATATATAATATATATATATATAGATATATATATATAATATATATATATAATATATATAATAATATATATATATAATATAGATATATAATATATAATATATCTATTATATATATTATATATATAGATATTATATATAATAGATATTATATATTATATAGTATATATATTATATATTATATATTATATATATTATATATTATATATATAATATAATATTATATATAATATAATATATATATATATAATATATATATAATATATATATAATATATTTATAATATATATATAATATATTATATATATATAATATATATATATAACATATAATATATAATATATAATTCATATATAATAGTTCTGGAAGGAAAAGGCATTCTCCACAGCTGTAAAGAAAGAAGAGAACGAGCGGACTGAAAAAAAACAGATTGGGAGTCTGGACTGATCCGTGGTACTACAGGAACGAAAATTAGCAGGTAAGAACCAATTTTCCTTTCCCTGTATGTAGCAGGATCAGTCCAGACAGTGGGATGTACCAAAGCTTCCTTAACTAGGGTGGGACCGAGACAGTCCCGCTCGGAGCACCTGTCTGCCGAAGGAACCAAGCACTGGCGCCGCTACGTCAAGATGGTAATGCCGAGCAAAAGGTATGCAGCGACTTCCAAGTAGCTCCTCTACAAATTTCCTGCGGAGAAACCAGCTGGCTTTCTGCCCACGAAGTAGCCTGCGAACGCAGAGAATGGGCTTTTAGACCCTCCGGGACCGGCCTGCCCCAGCAAAGATACGCAGACGCGATGGCTTCCTTTAGCCAGCGAGCTATGGTGGCTTTAGAGGCCTTCTGCCCCCTATGAGGCCCACTCCATAAGACAAAGAGATGATCTGAGATCCTGAAGTCATTAGTAACCTGTAAGTACTGTAGAAGAGCTCTCAACATCCAAACGGCGAAGGTCACCCCCAGACGTACTAGCAATATCCTCTGGAGAGAAGTCAAGGAGCTCGACGGACTGATTTACATGGAAGGAGGAAACCACCTTTGGCAGGAAGGAGGGAACTGTCTTAAGAGAGACCCCCGAATCCGAGAACCGCAGGAAGGGCTCCCCACAGGAGAAAGCTTGAAGCTCGGATATCCTCCTGGCCGAACAAATAGCCACGAGAAAAACCATCTTAAGCATCAGATCCTTGAGCGTGGCTCGGCGGAGGGGCTCAAAGAGGACACGAAGGACCAGGTTAAGACTCCAGGACGGGCAAGTAGCCCGGACTGGCGGATTCAAATGTTTAGCACCCTTAAGAAACCGTACAACATCCGGATGGGCCGCCACCATGTAACCGTCGAGCCTCCCTAAGAGTGAACAGAGGGCTGAAACCTGAACATGCAAGGAATTAAAAGACAAGCCTTTAGAGAGACCGTTCTGAAGGAAGGAGAGAACCAAGGAGACCGAGGCTCTATGCGTTGATACCCCCGCATCCGCACACATATTTTCAAACACCCTCCAGACTCGCAAATAAGCCAGAGGTGTAGAGGTTTTACATGCGCGCAGCAAAGCGGATATCACGTCCTCCTTATAGCCCCCTCTGTCTTAGGTGCTGCCGCTCAAAAGCCAGGCCGCTAGACAAAAGCGATCCGCCCACTCGAAAAATACAGGCCCTTGTCAGAGGAGATTGTGGAGGTGACAGAGCCGAAGAGGGCCGTCCAATGCGAGATTCATGAGGTCCATGAACCATGGTCTGCAGGGCCACTCCGGCACGATGAGAATTACTGGTCCGTTATGAACCTCTATCTGTCTGAGGACCTCTCTCACCAGAGGCCAAGGTGGGAACACGTAAAAGAGGACATTGCTGGGCCAGGGTAGGGCCAGCATGTCCACTCCCTCTGAGCAATGTTCCCGTCTTTGGCTGAAGAACTTGGGAGCCTTCACATTCTTCAAGGTGGCCATCAAGTCCAAGTGGGGAGCCCCCCACTTGCGTATGACGAGGTCCATCGCTTCTTCCGACAACTCCCACTCTCCGGGGTCGAGATGCTGATGATTGAGGAAAGTCGGCCTGAACTTGAGTGTCATTCGGACCGCCTGGGCCTCCAGGCGGTTGATGTGCCACTTGGATTTGGGCCATGGACCAATGACCCTGAGTTGACTGAGCCTGACACACCACTCCCCAGTTGGAGAGGCTGGCATCCGTCGTAAGGACAATCCACTGGGGAGTCTCCAGAGGCATACCCCTTGACAGGTGATCGAGGGAAAGCCACCACTCTATGCTGGCGACGGTAGATTCGGGAAGCGGAAGAAGTACCTGAAAGTTCTCAGAGACCGGCTTCTAGCGGGCTAACAAAGCTCTCTGCAAAGGATGTATATGTGCAAATGCCCAGGGAACCAGATCTATAGTGGAAGCCATAGAGCCCAGTACTTGAAGGTAGTCCCAGGCCGTGGGCAATGAGAGAGAGAGAGAAGATGCTGGACCTGTTGCATCAGCTTGAGCGCCTGAACCTCGGGTAGGAAAACCTTGGACACCCGAGTGTCGAAATGAGCTCCCAGGAATTCCAGAACCTGGGAGGGCACAAGGTTGCTCTTGGAGTAATTGACAATCCACCAAGGGTGGTGAGGACCGACACCACACGACTGACTGCTGCCACACAGAGCTTCTCTGACTTCGCCCGGATGAGCCAGTCGTCCAGGTAGGGATGGACTAATATTCCCTCCTGCCGGAGGAAGGCTGCAACCACCACCATGACCTTGGTGAATGTATGAGGAGCGGTGGCGAGACCAAACGGGAGTGCCTGAAACTGGAAGTACCTGCCCAGAATATGGAAGCAAAGAAACTTCTGGTGTTCCTTGCAAATCGGGATGTGAAGGTAAGCTTCCGTGAGATCGAGGGAAGCCAGGAACTCTCCGGAGCGAGCCACCGCTATGACCGCCCTCAGGGTCTCCATGCGAAAATGGGGAACCTTGAGGGCCCGGTTGACTCTCCCGAGGTCCAGGATCGGACGGAAGGCGCAGTCCTTTTTGGGGACGATGAAGTAAATGGAATACTGGTTGGATCCCTGTTCTTTTGGGGGAACAGGGACCATGGCCCCGAGCTCCAGGAGCTTGGCAAGAGTCTGACAGGCTTTCGACTGCCGCATGGCGAGATCAGGTGTCAGTTGGGAAGCTCCCGAGCAAATTCTAACGGGTAACCTTTGTTGATCACATCGAGGACCCACTGATCCGTAGTGATTTTGGCCCATTCCTCGAGAAAAAGGGACAGACGTCCACCTAAGGCGCGAGCGGAGGAAGGGGCCAGCCGCATCTCATTGCAAGGACTTTGCGGCGGATCCAGGGGGTTGCCATCTCTGAAAGGCCAATGCCCCCAAAAGGAATGAGACCATGCCTGCGATCTGATGGAGGAATTTCGCTGAAAGGACCCTCGGGGTTTGTTGTACCTGCGCTGACCCCTGAAACGAGAGCTCGAAGGAAAAAAAGGACTTGGACTGTTTAGGGCGGTCCTCAGGCAGCTTATGAACCTTGTTGTCTCCCAAGGATTTAATAAGCTGTTCCAGGTCCTCCCCAAAAAGCAACTTGCCCTTAAAATGAAGAGTGCCCAATTGTGACTTGGAAGAGGAGTCTGCCACCCAGTTTCGCAGCCAAAGGAGATGCCTGGCGGAAACCACAGCCCTGGCCTGCACCTGGAGGAGATCATAAAGAGCATCAGCTCCATACGCAACTGCACCTTCAAGCCGCTCCGCTTGTTCGGCCTCAGCAGCCGGGAGGTCCTGGGTGCTGAGCAATTGTTGAACCCACCTGAGGCTTGCCCGCTGCATGAGGCTGCTACAAACAGTCACCTGGACTCCTAAGGCCAGCACCTCGAAGATCCTCTTAAGAAGTTTCAGCTTGCGATCTTCAAGATCTTTGAAAGCAGTCATCCCCACTACTGGGATAGTGGTGCGCCTGGTGACAGCGGACAACGAAGTGTCAACTTTGGGGACCTTTACCATATCTAGGGCCTGATCCGCAGGGGATATTAGCTTATCCATCGCCCTGCCCACTCGGAGGCCAGACTCGGGGGATTCCCATTCCCTGAGCAGGAGCTGCATAAGCATAGGATGAAATGGAAAAGTACGAGGAGGAGCTCGAAGGCCCGCTAAGACCGAGTTCATAGTCCAAGAATTGGAGGTACTGTCAGGGTCTTCTGAGGGAACCTCAATCCCAATTTCATCCAGAACAAAAGGAATGAGTGGATCAAGTTCTTCCTGGTTAAACAATCTCAGAACCCAAGGGTCATCTCCCTCCACGGGCGGATTCCCCAGTGACAGGTCTGGGTCGACATCTTGATCTTGCCGAGGAGCGGGCTGAGGAGGATCATGTAGGTCTGGACCACCAGGCACAGTCCTAACCCTGGTAGCACCCTGCGAGTCTGGGGAGCCAGGGCCCTGGCTGCCAGCCAAACGAGGGATTTTTGCCGTGGGGAGCCTGGAGGGGGAGCCCCCTGTTCCTCCAAGCTGGCCAAAAAAGATCTGTGCAACAAGAGCACAAACTCCGGGGGAAACCCGGGGTGTGCTCTGCCAGGCCAGGGAGGGGGGGGGGGGGGGAGGGGCCTCTTGGGGGTGTCAGAAACAAGAACAGGAGAGTCCATAGGGCTTAAATTAGGCAGTGATTGAGCAAAATCTGGATCCCCTCCCCCCTGAGGCTCAGAGTCTGCAGTGAGGTCCGGGCACAAAATGGCCGCTGTTCCCGCAGATGTTTGTGAGGATGGCCCGGACACACGCTTGCCAACCCGACCTCAGTTCGTCAATTTAACAGGTGCCACAGAGGGTCCCTCCCCTCCGGGCAAGCAGACCGAGCAAAGGCCGTTGCGGGAGAGCCGCGAAGCAGGCTCCTCGGAGGCCAAGCAAAACGCTGATCTTGACATCGGGGCCGTGAAGAAAACAGCTGATTCTGCCTGCACAGAAGCGCGAGAGGCAGTGAAGGCTGCAAGCCGCTTCTCGGCAAAGTGCCGTAAAGAATAGCCTTTTCCCCTTATAAAATAAAACTTGAACTGTTTGTGGTTTTTTATGTTCAAGAATCACTTAACAGGCTTTATTGAGACCTGACACAGCAGAGGAATGTAAACTTCTCTGCAACGGGATCCGAGGCATGCACATCTCAGGGGTCACCACAGGCAAGGTAGGGGGAGTGACTGGACCAGCAGTATCACCCCTAGGCAGGGAAAATCCAAGGCCACTGGAAGAAAAGGAGCCCTAGGCTGAATTAATCAAGGGGAAAAAAACCCCCTAGGACTCCACAAGAGCCAGGAAACAAAACTGTCTCCTGTGAGAACAAAATACACTGTCCAACTTTTTTTTGTTGTTGTTGTTGTTGTAGAAAATACTTGACCCAGGAAGAGCTGAATGAAAAAATCTCTGGAGAAGAAATAGAAGATTCACTAAGGAGAGGGAACCGCAGGTTCGCCTGACTGCATCTGCTGAAACCAGAGAAATACTGAGGGGCACAGGGTGAGCACTCTCCTTATATGGGATACCCTTTCAGTTTTTCTCTGGCTCCATCTGCTGGACAGGAGGCTCAATCCACTGTCTGGACTGATCCGGGTACGTACAGGGAAAGGGAGATTATGTCCACCATCTGCTAGAGACAGAGAATACTGGCAGGCCGGGGTCACTGCAGGAGTATATATACTATGACATCCGCTTTCTCCATCTCCATCTGCTGGCAGGGGTGCATAACCCACTGGGCCTAAGTCTATCTGTCTTCATGCTAGGAAACTGAATACTTCTCTGCTTCTGGACGCTGTCAGCTGAGGGTGAAGTGGACCAGGATCCCTGGCATTCCCTCCCTCTGAAGATGAGGGCCAAGCTATATCAGGGATCACCAACCCCCCTGCTCACTCTGCTCTACCCAAGAAATAGCCCACGAAGGAACCCAACACCTAGAGGAGCCACACTCTTCTTAGAAACCTCTTCCAATTTTTAATCTTTTTTTCTTTTTTTTTTAAGTTCAAAATCTCAGACTGCAGGTTTGCACTTCTACCATTTGCTGGAGATAGAAATACTCTGCAAATGGCACTCACTGTTACATAGCAGTGCTTGAAAAGATTTTATCATTTGCCTCCATCTGCTGGTAGGGATGCAAAACCCACATGTCTGGACTGATCTGGGGAATGAACAGGAAATTATTTCTATGGCACTTAGCAGTGATTCCACAGCATCAAAAAAGTACTTTGAAGCAGCTCTGCTGCATGCACCCTTTGGTTTATTGTCAGCAGGGCATTCAGCTCTGCTTTGAATACCTTAAAAAATAGCAGTACACAACAAAGGGGAAAATAAAGATAACAGTGAAAATATAAGAGAATAAAGTGGCAATATAGGAATTAAAATTACAAATCAATAAATTAAAATTGAAAAGGCACACAAAGTATATAAATACTTTTTATAATCACAGTATCAATAAATATTAAAAATATATTTAACAAATCTCCATATGAGCAGACTGGTAAATTTTAAAAGCCTTACGCATGCCAAAGCCGGGAGATATGCACGTCTCAGGCCGGCACACACTGCGCAGATTTTAAGAACAACCCATGTATACGCATAACTCCCAGTACGTGCACAAAGTTAAAAAAAAAAAAAAGGGGCAGAGCAGAGAAAGAAAAAGAGATGTCCACCTAAATACTCACACAAGCACACGCCAGGGGTCCCCATCGCATAACTTTACTTTTGCTATTGCTGGCATGTAAATCAAAAAATAAAATCAGGGCTAGTCAGCAGGGTTTTAAGGGTCAGGTCTAACGGGGAGAAGGAAGCCTTTAAAACTAGGTGTGTTATCCCCACACTGGGTGAACTAGGAATGAACTGGGAAAAGGTTAAGTAGCCTTGGCATGCACCCCTTATAAAAATCCCCCCCACTTATGCAGAAGAGACAACATTCGCACATCTATATAAAATTAAGCGCACATGTACGCACGGGTCTTAAAATTCCCCTTAAAGTATCTTCATATAAGCATTCTGGTTTTATGCTTATGTATGGTTCTTAATTTTTCTTTTATGTTTATGTGAAGATTTGTTTTAACAACATTTTTGTTTAATGTAATATTTATTTACATTGTGATTATTAAAATTGGTATCTATATACTTTGTGTGTCCTTGTAATTTAATTTCTGTATTGACACATTTTCCTCTTTGGTGCATACTGCTATGTTTGTTATCTACTCCTAGGGTACTTTGCCTCTATTTTACTTTATGCTGCTTTCAATACCTGTCATTTTCATCTGGCAAACTAGATGAACATATTCCTTCTTGTTCTCCTCTGTCACTAGGATATTGGCTCCATTAGGTTTGAGGTCACGAACTTCACAAACTCCAAACTCCTGGACCTGGAAATCAAGTTCAAATGCTTACCAGTCAGGCAACTGATAGACAAAGATACTATTAGCTGCCAATTTTCTACCACAAACTTCTGCATAGACTGGGAAATATTGTTACATGATGCCCACCTAACTTATCAAATCTAAAAAATGTAAGCATAAAGCCCTAACTGTTCTGGTCCTGGAGAAAGGTATGCAGGCTGCAATACCTTTTATTGGCTTCAACATAAAATGTACATGAAATACATGAGCTTTATGTACCTCAGTGCTAAAGGTGAGATCATAGCCCAGGGTGGAGACGTCATTCTCAAGAAGGTATACCAGGCCTTGATAGAAGTGATAGTCTTCACTTTCCATGTCAGTGTACCTGGAAAGACAGGCAACATGTGAATAACCTATAGATCAAGGCATGCACACCAACAAAATTCAGAGATGGAACCAATAGAGAGGTCTAGCATGACACCACATTTATTTTATTTATTTATTTATTTTAGTTTTTTCTATACCGGCATTCGTGAGGGTATCACATCATGCCGGTTTACAATAAACAGTGGAGTGAAAAAAGGAACAATGAACGAAATAAACAAACACAAAATAGTTACAGTTACAATAAAACAGGGATGAGTACAACTGGGAGCAAGAGGAAAAATGAAAGGAACTTTAACATAGCATATTAACCGAAGTATGACGGGGTATATTACAAGAATTATGTGATTTACAATGATTTGTTCATTTGAAATAATTACAGCTTTTTATATAAGGGTAGTGGTCATAAGTGATGGTTTTCTGCATACTGGTAGTGCTTGGAAGTTGGTTGTAGGTGTTGGAAGTTGGTTGTAGGTGAGGTGAGTAATGAGTTTAATCCGAGTCAGGGAAGGCTTTTTTGAATAGCCACGTTTTGAGTCTTTTCCTGAATGTTGGGAGGCAAGGTTCCTGCCTTAGCTCCGTTGGGATGGAGTTCCACAGAGGAGGTCCTGCTGTGGAGAATGCCCTGTGTCTCTGAGAGTTATGTGAAGGGAGGTTTTGGAATGAGGTACCTGAAGCGAATCTTTATAGTGCTCTCTTATAGGTCTGGAGGATGTATGTTTTTTGAAAGGGATTTGTAGGTTGAGCGGAGCGATTTGTTGGATAGATTTGTATATTGTGGTGATGGACTTGTATAGTATTCTAGAATGATTCGGCAGCCAGTGTAAGTCTTTGAGGATAGGGGAGATGTGATCTCTTCTCCGTGAATTTGTCAGAATTCTGGCTGCCGTATTTTGAACCATCTGAAGAGGTTTAGTATGTGATGAAGGGATACCTAATAATAAGGCGTTGCAATAGTCTAACTTGGAGAAGATTATTGCCTGAAGGATTGTCCTGTAGTCATGGTTGTGGAACAGTGGTTTTATTCTTTTAGGACATGCAGTTTATGGAAGCAGTCCTTTGTGGTTTGGTTTATAAAAGCTTTTAGGTTTAGCCGATTGTCGATTATCGCTCCCAGATCTCTCACTTGGGCTGTTTGAAGGTTTGCTGAAGGATTTGTGGGGGGGGTAGCTGTTCATTCATGAATGAGTTAATCGAATGAACACCTTTACTGAATATGGTTCCTGAAAAGACTAATTTCATAGTAATTACCATTTCATGGAACTACTAGATTCACAACCTTACAGCATTCAGTTCAGTTTTCCTAAGACAATTAAGTTGTTTTGAAGCTATGCTGTGTATGGGTGACAGGAAATATGTATGTCTTTCTGGAAGCCAGATCTTATCTAATGCAGCTATTTTTTAATTTTATTTCTTCCATCATGATGGACAAAAGCAGATTCAAGTTTTGGAGATTATCCCTAGCCAACATCAATTTACACCTCATGAAAAATTAAACAGAATCCCACAAGTAGTGTGGGGGCTCCCTAATGAATAGCATGCAATGAAAAGGCTACAGAATAGATTACTATAATTGCAAATGTCCCTTCATTAGAAAGAACCCCAGTGCTCTCAAGCAGACTCACCTGACTGACTTGCCCAGGATGTGTTTGTAGAAAGACCGGGTGAAGTAGCACTCCAGTAACCGGTTATCATATACAGCCTTGGCCACGATGCGGCCTACAAACTTGAAGTAGCTAAGGTGGTTGGGGTTGCAGTGGGAGGAGGGGTTGATGGTGTAGGTAACCCTGTCACCAGGAGAGGTACGGAACAAGGCATACATGGGGTTGAACATCTCCCTGGAGATGATCATGTACCATTCCCGGAGTAGGCCACCAGCGTCCTGACCTTCCTCCCCTTCGAATACTATGTACCTGGGAAGAACAGGAGAAATAGTGTCAGAAAAAAGTAATAATGTCTTAACTCTGTTAATTCTGATTATATTTGTTCTCCACATCAACCTGGACAGTTAGATTATGCTTCCCCCTTTCCAGCTGAGATTAACAGACCAAGATCTCTCCTTCTTTTGAGATCTGCCTCTGATATCAGCACCATGGTTCCTGTTCCCTAGACAAGAAACTTTCATAGCAATAAAAACTGAAAAGAATTTAAAAAATAATCCACTTGTCAGTCTTGAAAACACTGGAACTCTAATCAGACAGAGAATACTAGCTGATGTTGGTGGTGTACCACCTTTAATACCAGTGGTGATATCACCGGAAAAGGCTGTGCTCTGTCTCCATCTGCTGGCAGAGTGGCAGAAACCCTTGTGTCTGGACTGGTCTAGCAGGATAAGGAGGAGTGGAATAAGGATGACATTTCAAATACAGAAGCCTTTTAAAATTCTATCCAAATGGGAGTAGTAACCAAAGTGGACACAGAGGAACACAGTTTGGGGCCAGCATTAAAACTAGAATTCAGAGCCATCAATATTGTAAAATGAACCAATTGAAGGGGATTATCCAATAGGTCCTTTGTGATTTTAAACAAATCCTAGGGTCAATTCAAAGAGTTTTGGAGGTGTAATGTAAAAATGTTTTCTTGACTGTCTGAAAGATTGCCCTATAGAACCTCAATGAGGCACCCTAAATGGCCGTGGTTTCTACATCGTTTAGCTTATGCCAATGATGCTCTGGCAGTCACATTTCTTTTTAGGGCAATAAGATCTTGAGAGAACCATAGCCAGCACGAGTGCACTGTTAACCCGCCACTGGACGCGCATTTTCCCTTACCCTCCTTAAGTTGGAGGGTGCACAGAAAAGCAGTAAAAACTGCTTTTCTGTGCACCCTCCAACTTAATATCATGGCGATATTAAGTCGGAGTCCCGAAACTTTCCAAAAGTAAAAAAAAAAAAAAAATTGAAGTCGGCCTGTGGCTGTCGGGTCGACAACCGGACTCTCAATTTTGCTGGCATCCGGTTTCCGAGCCCGTGGCTGTCAGTGGGCTCGAGAACCGACGCCAGCAAAATTGAGCATTGGCTTTCAAACCCGCTGGCAGCCGCCGCTCCGGTCCAAAAGGAGGCGCTAGGGACGCGCTAGTGACGCGCTAGTGTCCCTAGTGCCTCCTTTTGCCCGTTTTTACCACCGGGCCTCATTTAAATACAGAATCGCGCGCACAGGAGAGCGGGCGTTCGCACGCTCTCCCGTGGACTTTACTGAATCGACCCGTTTATCGATCATCTGGGCCAAGAAAGTCCATGAATATCTTTGTAAGTCCTCACACCCACCAGCAAAGTCAAGTTGACATGGGAACATTTCAGAAAATAGTGATAAGATAACCCTAGATTGGTGGTCATATAAAAATACCTGAGGGACAAAGCTAGTTCAGGAGGGCAATGTCAACATTAGAATGCCAGAACTCCGTTAAACAGAGTATTATTTATTTTATTTAAAAATATTTATATACCGCTTTTACAATATAAAATTAATCAAAACAGTTTACATACAGAACATACATAATAAAAATATGAAATCTCAAACAATATCGTATAAAAACTAAAAAACAACAAAAACATATGAAACAATAAAACTACTAAAAACTAAAAATTAATATCTAATCTAGTATTCGAGCACAAAGTCTATTCAAGTCTATTCAAGCGCATAAGTCTATTAAAGTCAAGTTTAAGGGGAGTGGAGGAGGGTGAGAGTCGAGGGTGATTAGGTGTGTTCTGATGCAGGAATCTTAAAAGCTAATTGAAATAAGTAAGTTTTTAATGATTTCTTGAAATTTGTCGAAGAGAGTATGGTAGAGAATTCCAAAAGGATGGACCAGCAACAGAGAAGGCTCTTTTTCGTGTAATGTCCAGCTTGCAAGACGGACTGAAGGAATATCCAACAAGTTTTTAGTTGAGGATCTTAAGTGTCATGTTGGTTTATAAATTCGTAGAATGGAGCATAACCAAGTTGAAGAGGGTTATGTATAAGTGAGTGGATAATGGACAATGTTTTATACTGGATCTTGAATTTAAAGGGAAGCCAGTAGAAAGAATTGGAGATATATAATTTTTTAAAGAAGTACCGGATAGTATACAAGCAGCAGCATTCTGAACTAATTGGAGGGGACAGATAGCTGAATCAGGTAAACCCAGATAGTGTGCGTTACAGTAATCGAGTCGTGAGAAGACAAGGGACTGAAGGACTGTGTGAAAATCTTGATAAAAAAGCAGGGGACAAAGGCACTTTAACCATATTTTTCGCTCCATAAGACGCACAGACATTTTCCCCCAACTTTTGGGGGAAAATGTCTGTGCCATTGGTCGGCTCCCGTGACATAGTTAGGGCAAAGGGCCATCGGCGCCATTTTGATTACTGGCAGCCGACGTCCCAGGTGCAGGAGATTGCTCCCCGACCCCCGCTGGACCACCAGGGACTTTTGGCAGGTCTTGGGGGTTGTCAGGAGGGAGAGGGATTGTACTTGATTAAATTTAAAGGGTTGGGATGGGGTTTTTTTCCCCCCCCACAGAAAGAACAATAAAAGTTTTCTGATCTGGGGAGTGGACCGAAATGGCCTTCCCCAGACCCGAAAACAAAATGGGGACAAAAAAAAATTTTATGCACTCCCCTAATTTGCTCCATAAGATGCACAGATGCCCGGGAACAGAGACGATTTCTTTGGGATGAGAAAGTAACGGGAGTAGAACCCTCTCTGCCTTGCTGTGCTCGGGGAACAGGTTCCACGGCCCTGGCGCCCAAAAGGGTGGACAGTTCTGACTCTAGAAGAGTTGTGTGATCTTTTTGCATCCACAGTGGATTGGGTGGTGAATCCGGGGTACCATGAGGAAGTTTAGATGGTATCCCTGGGTTATGATGGATATAACCCATTGGTCTGTGGTAATGTTGAGCCAATTGGTTATGAAATGATGAATTTGACCTCTTACTGGTAAATCTGGTTCTGGATTTATGGAGTGGCTGCTGTTCTCTGGAAAAGGTTTCAAAATCCAGATGCTTGGTGTTATGTTTAAGTAAGAATGTGAACCCTGGGCTGAGATGAGAGATGTCTCCGCCCACAGGGAGGAGCCCTGTGAGCCTCACCGTCAGCAGGCACAGTCTCAGTGGCGTGGGACACAGCTAGAAGTGGAGACTTTATTATGAAGGAAGGAAAAGGTAATGTCCACAGAATTGGAGATATAGTAGTATAGTCCTGGGCAATGGGACTTACCCAGAGTGAGACCTCAGCTGAGAAGATCCAGTAGTGGCCCTCAGAGCAGGGTATGCCAGGGATCCCCTCTATCGACTGTAAGCACCGCAGGAATACAGATCTGGTAGTGGCCCGTGGAGTGGGGAATGCAGAGGATGTCTGTACAGTAGATGTTGAACTGGTAGTGATGCTGGAACCTGTAAGTGGCTCCTGTAGATGGTGTACCGGTATTCTGTAGAGCAGGAAAGCTGAAAGGCTTCTACTGAAGAAAGACTGTGGTGGCCCGAGGGTCTGGGAACACCGTGTGGAATCCACAATGCAGTCTGTATAGAAGTCAGTAGAGGTACTCACAGTAGATGGTTCCTGGAGAGAAGAAGAGACCTGAGACGTAGGTCTAGTAGCAGACAGGCAGGAAAGCCCTCCGAGGAGCGGATAGCCGAGAATGCAGGGAGCCCCCAAGGAGTGGGTAATCAGAGCGTCCGGATGCCAAAGCCAAGCCAAGTCAGGAACAGGAAGTCCTTGAATGTGGAGAATTCAGCAAGACGGAACTCCTTGCTAACTCGAGAAAGGCAAGGAAGGGCTGGTCAGATTACATACACTAGCAGGTTGACATCGGGCGGGGACGCCCCCGAGTTTCCTGCCATGACTTGTTCAAATGAGGCCCTTGCACGCGCATCTATGTAACTCCGGGTCCAAGATGGTGGTTGGCAGCGCCCACGCTGTCCCAGGAATGCCGGAGAGGTCGGCGGGGACTGGCAGAGGCCGCCATTCTTCCCAGACTTGATGGATTGGGGGGAAAAAAAAAAAAAAAGGAGGTGAGCATGAGAGGTCGCAGCCGTCTGCAACTGACAGGCGTAACACTTGGCCTGTTTGTGGAGGTGGCTGAGGTCTAGATGTTTTGGGCTGTCGAGGATGTGCTCTCTGAGATGGCCTAGATGTCCGTACGCGAGACGTAGGTGGGTAGTATCTGCGTGGGCGATAAAATGGTTTTTTTTAGGGTCCCTTCTGGTGGATTTTCTCACAGAAGAAGGGGCCTCGGTAGTCACTGTTGATAATTAACATAGGGTCTCATTGTGGTCTTTCAATTGTATTTTGTCACCAAATAGATTTTCACCAGTGCATGGTAAATCGGCAAGTCTGTCTTGGATTTCAGGTCGCAAGTCAGATGCTTTCAGCCAGGCCCACTGCCTGGCGCTGATACCTGTCGCTGACATTCGAGAAGCTGTCTCAAAGAAGTCATAAGCAGCATGAACTTCATGTTTACCCGCCTCTAGGCCTTTATGTAATATGGCATTGAGACTGTCTTGCTGCTGTTGAGGAAGAGTGTCAGCTACTTCTTGAACCTGCTTCCATAGATTCCTTTGGTATCGTGTCATGTACAGTTGGTATGCAGCTATTTGTGACACTAGCATAGAACCGTGAAACATTTTGCGGCCTAATATGTCCAGGAATTTTTTTATCTTTACCAGGTGGTGTGGAAGAGTGTGGTCGAAGTCTTCTGGATTTCTTTTGTGCAGATTCAACTACCACTGTCTGATGGGGCAGTTGTGGTTTTTGAAATCCAGCGATGTGTTGGACCAGATAAGTTGCATCTGTTCTTTTATTCACTGGCTGAACAGTACAAGGATGTTCCCAGAGACGATTTATTTTATTTATTTTTATTTATTTTAGTTTTTTCTATACCGGCATTCGTGAGAGTATCACATCATGCCGGTTTACAATAAACAGGGGAGTGATGAGAGGTATAGTTAACGAAGTAAATAACAGGCGCTGAACCAAAAAACAGTTACAGTTACAATAAAACAGGGATACGTACAACTTGGAGCAGAGAAGTGATAGGAAGATTAACATAATATATAAACCCAAATTTGACGAGGTACATTACATTTACAAAGATTTGACTTTGTAAATGTAATGTACAGCTTTATTTAATGTACGATGTATTTAATGTAATGTACAGCTTTATTTAATGTACGATGCTGTAGATCTACCTGTACCTCGTGTACTGGGATTGCCACGACTTCCGTTGGAGCATCAACAAATTAGAGAACTTCCAGTGTTTTGTGCCTTGTGTCCTCCTCTGTAATAAGATCAAATGGAATTGTCTCTGACATTTCCCTAATAAAATTGGCAAAGGAGAGGTCCTCTGGGGGAGATTTTCTCCTTTCCTCCGGAGGCGATGGTTCTGACAAAATATCCTCCGTGGATGTGTCTGTGTCTACATCTTCTCATGTGTCAGATCAAGATCCTGAAGGATGGAAGAAGGCTGGTGTAGGACGTATAGGCACCGATGGATTTTTCAATGGCCTCGATGGATGGCACGGAGGCACCGATGGAGATTTCGGAGGCACCGAAGGCATCGATGGAAGACGTGGGCCTCTCAGTCCAGAGAGCCCTGATGGACCATGCATCGGTTCAGGCATCGATGAAATGGGACTGGAATCTAAGTCCTCATCATCTGAAGAGCCATGTCCAACTTGGCACCTATAAAGTCTAGCCGTGGAGACGGACAAAGATGCGACTGGGGAAGCTGATGACAAATCCCAACATCTACAAGGTCTGAACCATCAGGGCCAGTGTGTTCAAGGCCCCAGAGTTGGAGTTGCTCCGGATTAGCCAATCGTCGAGGTATAGAAAGATATGGACCGAGTGAAGCCTGAGGTAGGCAGCCACCATCGCCAAGCATTTTGTGAAGATTAGGTTGATTCCAGCCAAAAGGGTTGCACTGTGTACTGAAAATGTGCTGCCCCCACTAGGAAGTGGAGGTACGTCCTGTGGTTGGGGACAACTGCAATATGGGAGCAAAGCCAGCCTTCTCTTTGGAGGAGCGGGATCAGCGTGCCCAGAGACACCATTTTGAATTTTTCTCTTGTGAGAAACCTGTTTAACACCCTGAGGTCGAGAATGGGGTGCAAGCCGCCGTTCTTCTTCGGAATGAGGAAGTACCTAGAGTAGAAGCCGTGGCCCCGCTGCTCACAGAGGACCGGTTCTATCGCGCCTGCTGCTAGAAGGGCAGAAAGTTCCGACTGAAGGACAACTTGATGGGTGGGCGAACCCCACAATGGACATGGGGAGAGGTCTCTGGGAGCCTGCTGAAGTTCAGACGGTAACTCTGGTGGACAATGGAAAGGCCCAACTGTCCAATTTTTGAATGAAGATTTTTTGGCTAAAATAGCTTCTTTCACCTCACTTTTTTGCCATGCTGGCAATCGTTTGACCTTCCTTCCACCTCTCTTAATACGTGGCATATATTTGGACTGTGCTTCTAAAATGGTATTTTTTAACAGTGTCCACACCTGTTGCACACTCTTAACCTTTGTAGCTGCACCTTTCAGGTTTTTTGGGTTTTTTAAACTATTTTTTTCATTTTATCTAAGTTTTCCTTTTGAAAGCTTAGTGCTAGAGCCATGGATTTACTTACTGCACCCTTCCAATCATTAATTTAAATTTGATCATATTATGATCACTATTGCCAAACAGCCCCACCACTGTTACCTTTCTCACCAAATCCTGTGCTCTACTAAGAATTAGATCTAAAATTGATCCCTCTCTTGTCAGTTCCTGAACCAATTGCTCCCTAAAACTCATTTATTCCATCCAGGAACTGTCTCTCTCTAGCATGTCCTGATGTTTCACTTACCCAGCAAATATTGGGCTAATTGAAATCTCCATTACTGCATTACCAATTTGGTTAGCTTTCCCTAATTTCTCTTAGCATTTCACTGTCCGTCTCATTCATTTTGGCCAGGTAGCTGGTAGTATACTCCTAGCGCTATACTCTTTCCAACACACAAGGGATTTCTACCTATAAAGGTTCGATTGTGCATTTAGTTTCTTGCAGGATCTTTATCCTGTTGGACTATGCTATCCTGCACATAATGTGTCACCCTGCCACCAAGTTGCTCCTCTCTATCACTGCAATATAAGTTGTACCCTGGTATAGCACTAACCCATTGGTTATCCTCTTTCCACCATGTCTCTGAGATGCCAATTAAGTCTGTGTCATCATTCACTGCTATACACTCTAACTCTCCCATCTTATTTCTTAGGCTTCTGGCATTAACATACAAACATTTCAAAGTGTATTTTTTTGGTTTGTATTAACATTCTGCTTTTCAGTTGACAGGGATAAACTGGAATGTTTTACCTCAGGTGAGTCTAATTATAGGCACTTGGACTACCTTATTATTGGAACCTCTCTGTTGGGATGCCCAACTCTAATGCTTCATTAGTAACCTTCGAAGATACCTCCTTCCGAACCATGAGCTGCTAAGTGACTGCTTTCCCCTTTGATTTAGTTTAAAAACTGCTCTCTCTCCTTTTTAAAGGTTACTGCCAGCAGCCTGGTTTCAACCTAGTTAATGTGGAGCCCATCCCTTCGGAAAGACTCTCCCTTCCCCAAAAGGTTCCCAGTTCTTTATAAAACTGAATCCTTCTTCCTTGCACCATCGTCTCATCCACGCATTGAGATTCCTGAGCTCTGCCTGCCTCTGGGGACCTGCACGTGGTACAGGGAGCATTTCACATTTCAAAGAATGCTACCCTAGAGGTTCTTTCTACCCAAGAGCTAAACATTTGGCTACCAGAAACTCCCTCCCATATTTTTCTATGTCGTTGGTGCCAGCATATACCACGACAGCTGACTCCTCTCCAGCACAGTCTAAAATCCTATCTAGGTGTTGCATGAGGTCCATCACCTTTGCACCAAGTAGGCATGTCACTAGGCAATCCTCACATCCCCCAGCCACCTAGCTGTCTACATTCCTAATAATCGAATCACCAACTATGACGGCTGACCTAAGCCTTCTTTCCTGGGCAGTAGCCTTGGGAGACATCCTCTGTGCAAGAGGACAATGCACCACCTGGCGAGCAGGTCCTTGCTTCAGGATCATTTCCTGCTGCACCAGGTTGATGCTCTCCGATCAGGAGACAACCTTCCTCCAAGGCAACACCAAGGTTGCCAGACTGGAGTTGGGACTTGGCTACTATTTCCCTGAAGGTCTCATCTATATACTTCTCTGTCTGCCTCAGCTCCTCCAGGTCAGCCACTCTAGGCTCGAGAGATTGGACTCGTTCTCTGAGAGTCAGGAGATCTTTGCATCGGGTGCACACATACAATTTCACACCAGCGGGTAAAAAATCATACATGTGACACTCTATGCAAAAGACTGGGAGGCCCCCTCTTGCTGCTGGACTGCAGCCTTCATCTTAAATTTGATCAGTTCATAGTTAAGTTTTAGGATGCTATGGGAGTAGGACTGTGTACAATTAGGGTCCTTTAACTGTATTAGTGTATTCACTATTTATCTGATAGTGACCTACAAGGAAATGATTAAACTCTTGATAAGGCATAGGGAATTTCTGAATTTAAGTTAAAAGACTGATTAATTTTTATTTATTTTTATATGGCAGTCCATGCAAAGCTCAATCCATATTCCCTGCCAGAGCCATCTTGTCCTTGCCACCTGTAGCACTCAGAAAAGCAGTTTCCCCCTAAACTTTAACAAATTTGGTGACTCACTAACAAAGGATGTTGAAAAGATTCCTCCAAGCTCTAAAGTCCTGTTCTCACACTGCTGTGGCCTGCCACCACTGAAACAGGGCCTCCAATGAAACAGTTTTTGTGGGTTTTTATTTATTTATTTTAAACTTTGCTGCTCCAGACACACAAGACAACTTAAACATACAGCTCCAAAAAATAGGCAATAAGGAGACAACTAGTGCACTACAACAGATCCTATTGGATTTGGGGGGGGGGGGGGGGGGGGGGAGATTCTGAACCAAACCTCCTGGAAGCCTCCTGGTGCTGGACTGCTCAACAGAGGGAGTGAGCGACAGGCTTTCAGCTCTGGAGCTGCACTTTCAATTGAAATTGAAATAGCCAAGGACCCTGTTCAGCTAAGGGAATGAGAGCCAGTATCACCTTGTTCAGCCTACCAAGTCTGAGTTCACAGTACAGGATGCTTGTCCGCTATCTGCTGGAGACAGAATACTGGCAGGCTGGTGTCAGCATGGAGGAATACAAGGATTGACACTGAGCAAGTCTGTTGATCTCTGTCTCCATCTGCTGGTTGGTCTCCAACTGTTTGGATTGGTTTGACTGGATGAAGAGAAACAGTTCTTGGTCTCCATCTACTAGGAGGAGAAGACCCAGGTATTCTGGTCTGGTGAATGCTAAGGAACTCAGATTACACCTTGCTAAGGGAAAATGCAAGTAAGCATCCTGTGGCCAAGAGAATACAGGAAATCTTTGTATGACCACCTTATTCAGAGATCTGAATAACTTCATTCTGAAATGGTGCACTTTAACAAATTTGTTCAGCCTTTTCAGGACTGAAGCCCATTGGAGTAGGCTGTTGCAAACCTCTCTGCTAGGAGAATCTGGCCTGAACTATCTTCAGACAGAAAACCTTAGAAAACAAGACCTTGACCTTTACTACACCCTTGGGAAACTAGGAAAACATTTTGTCCAAGACCTTACTGGACCATATTCTGAAACTATGACCAAGGCTTGAGGTGCTCATAAGTAACCTTCCAACAACTGACCTTGTCCTGTGGACATCCCTTACATGGGAGCTACTATTAATGAAAAGTCTGAATTGTTTGAACTGGGAACCTTTGGAGAAACAAACATTCTATCTTCTCCAAGAGTCCCTCCTGAGACACTGAAGGAAATAAAACTTATTCCAGAGCAGGAAGGCCTTCCAGCCATCTGCTACCAGTCTTCTCTAGTTCTGACCAAAACAGGATATTTTTCCTCAAAAAGGAATATCGAGAAGACAACTTTTTAATAAAGCCTCTGTGGAAAAAAAAATTAGGTTCTTACCTTTGATAATTTTCGTTCCTGTAGTACCACGGATCAGTCCAGACTCCTGGGTTTGGCCCCCCCTCTAGCAGATGGAGACAGAAGTTTACAAACAAAAACTCCGCCTATATCTAGGCCGGTGCCACCTACAGTCCGGCAGTATTACTTAATGTCAGAGCAGGAAAAAACACAAATCAAACTGGCTAATGAACCTTCTAACCAGGACCAACAACACCGGTCCAACAGAATCATCATTACCGGTTCTCAACTCCCAACTGGGAAAATGAACCCGAGATACCGATAACAGACAGAAAAGAGCATAATATCAAATAGACAGCAGCCCACGTACACCATGGCCTCTCCCGATAGTAGCACTTAACCGGGCGGGTCTCTGGACTGATCCGTGGTACTACAGGAACAAAAATGATCAAACGTAAGAACCTAATTTTCTTTTCCTGTACGTACCTGGATCAGTCCAGACTCCTGGGATGTACCCAAGCGCACTTCACCTGGGATGGGATCCGGAGAGGCCCGCTCTAAGCACACCTTCTCCAAACCCTCCCGCACCGGGAGCCTTGACATCCAAACGGTAGTGCCGGGAAAAAGTATGCAAAGATTTTCACGTGGCCGCCCTGCAAATCTCTTCCGCCGAGATATGACGACATTCCGCCCAGGAAGTGGCCTGAGAGCGAGTAGAATGGGCACGCAGCCCCAACGGCAGAGACCAACCCTGCAACATATATGCCGAATTGATGGCCTCTTTCAACCACCAGGCAATGGTAGTCTTGGACGCCGCACTGCCCCTTCGAGGACCACTCCAGAGCACGAAAAGATGATCGGAAACCCGAAACGCATTGGTTACCTCCAGATAATGTAACAGGACGCGCCGCACATCCAATTTACGGAGGTCCTTAGCCAAGGGATCCGAATCATCGAGTTGCAAGAACGACGGTACCTCAACCGACTGGTTGACATGGAAAAAAGAAACCACCTTGGGTAAAAAGGAGGGAACCGTACGCAAGGATACCCCTGACTCAGATATCCTCAAAAAGTGCTCCCTGCACGATAAAGCTTGAAGCTTGGAAATCCGACGCGTCGAAACAATGGCCACTAAGAACACCACCTTCAGTGTCAAATCCTTCAAGGTGGTTTTGCAAATAGGCTCGAACGGAGCGCCAGACAAGGCCCAAAGGACAAGATTCAAATTCCAGGAAGGGCAAGGCTGACGAATCGGAGGCCGCAGATTTTCGCCCCTCGCAGGACACGCGCTACATCGGGATGAGCCGCCACCGGTTTCCCCTGGATCAAACCACGTAAGGAACCCAGCGCCGCCACCTGGACCCGAAAGGAACTACATGAAAGACCCTTAGACAAACCGTCCTGCAGGAACAGAAGGATATCCGGCATGGTCGCTCGCGTAGGAACCATGTCCCAGTCTAGGCACCATGATTCAAACAACTTCCAGACCCTTACACAAGATAACGAAGTAGACGTCTTCCGAGAGCGTAATAGAGTAAAGACCACTGGTTCCACATAGCCCTTAGATCTCAGCCTTTGCCTCTCAAAAGCCAGGCCGCTAGACAAAAGCGATCGACCTGGTCGAAACACACGGGTCCTTGGTGCAGAAGATCCGGAACATACGGGAAACGGAGAGGCTCCTCTACCGCCAGGTTCAGGAGGTCTGCGAACCATGGACGCTGTGGCCACTCGGGCGCCACCACTACAAAGTCCGCCGAGTGTGCCTCGATCCGCCACAACACCTTTCCTATGAGTGGCCACAGAGGAAACACATAGAGAAGTACGTCCGTCGGCCATGGAAGAGCCAGAGCATCGACTCCCTCTGCTGCCGTCTCCCGCCTTCGAGCAAAGAACAGAGGCATTTTCGCATTGCGGAAGGTTGCCATCAAATCGATCGCGGGTGTGCCCCACCGAGCACAAATGAGCTGAAAGGCGTCCTCCGCTAGCTCCCACTCTCCTGGATCCAGCCAATTTCAGCTCAAGAAACTGGCCTGAACATTGTCTACCCCAGCTATGTGGGAGGCTGCGAGACAACTGAGATGACGCTCCGCCCAGGCGAATATGAGACAAGCTCCGGACGCTACCGCCTGACTCTTGGTTCCCCCTTGCCGGTTGATGTACGCCACCGTGGTCGCATTGTCGGACAACACTCTGACTGCCCGGCCGCGAATGAGTGGTAGGAACTCCAGAAGAACCAGCCGAACCGCTCTGGTTTCCAGACGATTTATGGACCACGACGCCTCCTGAGGTGACCACTGCCCCTGTATTGAACATCGTAAACACACCGCTCCCCAACCGAGCAGACTGGCATCCGTGGTAATGACCGTCCAAGACGGGATCTCTAAAGGAACCCCGCGACTCAAGTTGGCCGGACACAACCACCAATCTAAGCTGTCCCTGGCTGCCAGAGTCAGGGGCAGGGGCAGATGAAATTCTTCCGAGACCGGGTTCCATCGGGAGAGCAACACTGACTGTAAGGGCCGCATATGGGCGAACACCCAAGGTACCAATTCCAGTGTCAACGACATGGACCCCAACACCTGCAAATAGTCCCAGACAATGGGCACCTGCTTGGATAACAATCTGCGAACGCGCGCTTGCAATGTGAACATTCCCTGACGCGTGTCGAACAACGCTCCCAAAAACTCCAGAGACTGCGACGGCTTCAACTGACTCTTGGAGACACTGACTATCCAACCTAATTTGTCCAACAATTGGAGAACCCGTTGGATCGCCGCCCGGCAGAGCGTCTCCGACTTGGCACGGATTAACCAATCGTCCAAATACGGGTGCACCAACAGACCTTCCCTCCGGAGGTGCGCTGCCACTACCACCATAATCTTGGTGAACGTTCGAGGCGCTGTGGCCAGGCCGAACGGGAGCGCCTGGAATTGAAAATGCTGCCCCAGCACTACAAACTGAAGGAACTGTTGATGCTCTGCCCGAATGCCGATGTGGAGATACGCTTCTGTGAGGTCCAGGGAGGCCAGAAACTCCCCCGGACGCGATCACCGACCGTAGAGTTTCCATTTGAAACCGAGGAACCCGCAGACATTTGTTGACCCCCTTCAGGTCCAGGATAGGCCGAAACGTTCCTTCCTTCTTTGGTACTACGAAGTAAATGGAATACTGGCCCCTGTGAAGTTCGTTGACCGGAACGGAAACGATCGCGCCGAGCTCCCTGAGGCGAGCTAGTGTGGCCTGTACCACCCGTCGCTTCGCTGAGAACCCGCAAGGGGATACCAGCAAAAACGGAAACGGCCTGTGTAAAAAATCTAACTCGTAACCGTGTCTTATCACATCTAGGACCCACTGGTCCGAAGTGATCCTGGTCCATTCCTCGTAAAAACGGCTGAGATGCCCCCCAATTCTGGGAACGGAGGAATGGACCGGCCGCCCATCATTGTGCAGGTTTGCCCCCTGCACAGGCTGACCGGCGCCCGAACGACCGAAATGGCGCCCGCGAAAGGACTGCGAATAAGATTGTTGGCGCTGTGAACTGTGACGAAAAGAAGAAACGGATCCCCGGGAGCCTCGAGGCCGGCGACTACCGCGAAAACGCGACCTGGAAGGGGCAGCCCCCCTAGACCGCGGCCTGTCCTCCGGTAACTGTGAACCTTATTCTCCCCCCAGGGACTCAATCAAATCTTCCAATTCTTTACCAAATAACAGTTTCCCCTTGAAGGGCAAGGAGCCTAGCCGTGCTTTAGAAGTCACGTCCGTCGACCGATGTCGTAACCACAACAGCCTCCGTTTGGCCACCGCCGAAACCATCGTCCTGGCCGAAGTGCGAAGATGATCTTAGAAAGCATCCGCACTATAAGCAATCACCGCCTCAAAGCGACCCGCTTGGCATGCTTCTTCTGGCGACAGAAACTCATTGGCCAAGAGCTGCTGTGCCCAGCGGAGGCCTGCCCGAAGGGAAAAATTACTACAAATCGCCGCACGAATTCCTAAAGCCGAGACTTCGAAGATCTTTTTCACAGCTGCACCTCCAGCTTCCTGTCCTGCAAATCCTTAAGAGCAGTACCTCCGGTGACCGGAATGGTGGTTTTCTTTGTGACCGCCGCTACTGCCGAGTCTATCTTCGGCATGCGCAGCATGTCCAGGGCGTCCTCCGGTAATGGATAAAGCTTATCCATCGCCTTCGCCACCTTCAGCCCCAAAACCGGAGTATCCCACTCCTTAAACAGCAAATCCAAGGCAGAAAAATGCAAAGGGAGGGCTAAAGGAGGCCCCCGGAGCCCCAAAACGATCGGGTCCGTTACTCCGAGCCGGGACTCCTCCTGCGGCACCTGGATCCCTAATTCCCCCAGAATTTCCAGGATAAGAGGCCCCAGCTCCTCCTTCCGAAACAAATGGATCACCTTCGGGTCATCCCCCTCGGTAGCATGGGCCCCTCGGTCTCCGTCCCCATCAACCCCCCCTCGGAGGCTGGGACGGAAGATCTGGATCCCCGGACGGGTCCTCCTGCTCATCCGTGTCCGTGGATGAATCCAGCTCCCCCCCTGGGAACCAAGGACCGGAGTGGTCGAGCCCTAGTCTGGCCCTCCGACCCCGGACCTGGTTTGGACCTTTTCTCTGCCCGAGGCCCCGAGTCCGGAGTGGAGGTCTCCCATGCCCTCTTCTTGGCCCGTCTATGGGCCTTGAAGGCCTTATGCATAAGAAGCACGAACGCGGACCCAAAGGAAGAGTCCGAGTCCATAGCCTCTTCTTCCTTCCCCTCAGAGGGATGTGGAGAGAAGGGCCAAATGGCAGAAGTGCGACTGTCCCCCTTGGGACTCCCCCCACTGCGGGGATAACCTTGGCGGAGGGTCGTCCTCCCTCTCACACGCTAGCAATGCGCCTGCCGCGGCTTCCCGCGGACCTAAAATGGCCGCCGTTCCCGCCGAAACCGCCGGCGAGGAAAACAAAATGGCACCCAGACCCGGCGTCCCCGAAGCCGGTCTGGCACTAATCGCTGGTCTGCCGACCTTGGGACCGGCGCGTACCTGCCTGCTGCCCCGGGACCCTGCCGGCGTCACGGACCCCCCCCCCCCCGCCGGAAACGCATGACGAACAAAGGCTGTCCCTTGACAGCTGCGTGGCCGCAGACCCGACATGCAGCTCTCCGCGGCATTGCAGCCCCAACGAGGAGAAGAGGTTAGGAACACTACAAAAAAGAAAAATCTCCCCGGCGACGGCGGTCCTCTACCTCCCCCCTCACAGAAACAGGACAGGAGAGACTAGGCACAAACAAAAGAAAAAACAGGCAGTACTTTTTTTTTTTTTTAAAACACAGACACAGTTACCGGTAGATCAGGTCCGGGCCCAGCCGGAGGGAGGGAACCAGGCACCCCGATGTCACCCCCAGCCCTGATAGACGCTGGAAGTGGAGCTCCCCCACGTAACAGCGGCCTCAACCAGAGGGGATGGTCCCCTCAGGGCCTCGCTACCCTCTGGGAGGCAGGCTCGGTGACCAGCAGGCAAGCCTCTGCGGTCCGAGCCCCAATCCGTCGGCTTCCTACTCTCAAACTGCCTTCTCTTTTTTTTTTTACACACTACCACCTAAATCTAGGCCTCAGCACAGACTGTAGGTTTGGCACCCTCTCCACCTGCTCGGAGACAGAAGAATACTGCTGGACTGTAGGTGGCACTAGCCTAGATATAGGCGGCGTTTTTGTTTGTAAACTTCTGTCTCCATCTGCTAGAGGGGGGGCCAAACCCAGGAGTCTGGACTGATCTGGGTACGTACAGGGAATGGAGGTTTGCTGTCGCCTCCTTACAGTTGAAAATCCTGGATCCTGAAAGAAATTCTAAATGAGGAGCTGAATCCCAACAGGTCTCAGTCTTTGAATGAACAATATACTGGGAAGGAGCAGCAGACTTGGTGCTGGATGTTAGAGAAGTAGGCAGATTTTAAGAGATCTTAAGTGTGCTGATCTCAACCCAAAAAGGAAAGATATAACTCAGTTGTCCAGACTAATGGAAAAAAAAAAGACGAACAAAGTTTTGAAGCGCTGTTGGTGTAGATGTATAACCTTACAAAACTTCTGCAGCATGCAATGCTACATTTCATATTTCACATGTGCTTGTATTGGAGAGTACTGATTTCTATCACAAAGGGGCATCCTACACTTACAATCTATTCTTCATCTCCTCTGGAGACTTTCTGTGCAGCTCACGATATGAGTCCTCAAAGACGTGATCCCGGCGCACATGGACTGCCATGTCCTCCTTCCGCAGTCCCTCATCCAAGCGCTCCAGTTCTTGGCGGAAATATCTATTAAGGAGCAACAGAAAATAGCCTAATATTAGGCACACACAAAGGAAAACAGCAAGCAAGAGAAACTGAAGCAAGTCATTTTATCAACCTTGACAATGTCTTAAAAGTAACCCTTCTTGGCTATAAGACTCAGATTCTTCACACATTGGTTCAGAGAAGATGTAGAAGTCACTACCCACACTGTATGCATTACATTTCAGAAGGCATTACATGTGTTGCACAACAAAACACTGGAAACTGTTTTTTTCATCTAATTAGAATACATATATAATACACATTTGCAGCTTCTGAACCTTAGCAAGCATAGCCAACAAGTCTATGGGCTCACTCCCTCCCTACCCCATTACTGGAATATATTAATAAAATGAGGGGAAGATGTTCTCTTTAACCTACTTGCGTTTGACATCGAAATCTAAGACTCTGATGTAGTCCACCAGCACAGCAAAGGGCCCATCGGCAAGATGAGTTGTGGACTGGCGAAGAATCTGGTTTAACACAGTGCGATGAGTTTCTAACAAAGAAGATAAAACATGAGGCCCTCTCACTGGTGCAGGCATGCATAACTTCCCTCCCTACGGCACATTTCCTGCACATATTCTACATTTCATGGCATTTACACTTTTCCCTCCTACTTGTTCTACACACCCCTATACATTCACACCTTACCTCTTATAGCTCATTACTTGTTGCATACCCCTTCCTCTTTTACAGCTCACCTCCTTTCCTATAACTATTCCTCACAACCTGGCCATGCAGACTCTTTCCTCCTACAGCTCATCTCCATCCTCATGCTGCCTTCTAGTAGAGATCCCTGGATATATGCTTCTCTCTTGGTTCAGCACAGTTCCTCACTGTGCTAGAGACAGTGCTCAAAACAATACTCCAGACGACAGTGCTCATTTTACTTAGAGCTAATGACAGGAATTTTTAAGACAAACTGAAATGACCGTGCACTTAGTTCCTGGCATCAGGATGTATCTGGGAGTTTCCGTACTGACCTGCAAATCGAAGGAACTTCTGTGTATCAGGAGGCAGGCTGGAAGAGATATGCATAGATGAGGGCTCTCGCGAGAAGAAGGGGTCCAGTGAGGAAGGTGTGGCAGGAGTCAGGGGGGCTGGGGAGAGTGGAGGTGGCTCATCCTTTATGTGCGACAGCTGGCTCTCCCGTGTATCCCGTGCAGGGGGCTTGCTCTCTCGCTCTGTAGCATGCACCAGGAAGAAAGCTTCCACGGCTGGTTGCAGCACTTCAAGGGAGAAAATCAAGCTGAGTTTACTGCTGATGCATGGCACATGGTTAGTTTGTAAGAGCAGTTTGCTGAGATTCTACTCACCTAGCACAGCATGCTGATCATGAGACTCTTCTAGCTCCTTTAGACACTCTCCTAACATGTCCCACAACTCATCCAAGATCAACTGCTCGCTTAGCAGTGGCAGTTCAGGAAGTCGCTCCTCTTTCTCTTTCTCCTCTTGCTGTGATCCTTCTGAACCTACAGAAAGAGGGGAAGGACCATCATCCTCTATGGGAAGATGGAAGGGAAAACAGGTAGAGGCTATGGTTGTACAGAGCTACATCCTGTGCTACTGGAGGGGGAAGGGGCGTGAACAGAAGCATTCATCCATAGACCACACATTCCATGCAGATAGAGAGGAAGGGAAAGAGCAGCAGCATAGTCTTAGATCACAAACTATATTGCTGGAGGGAAAAAGGGGAGGGAAAAAGAGCAGTAGTGTATACTGACCGACAGACTGTATGTCTTGCGTGACTGGAGAAGGCTGATCCACATCCATGGGAGACTCATCTCTCCTTGCAGACCCTTCTGCTTGGTTGGCTTCAGACTAAATAGATAGAAATAAGTTAGGGAAATCAAACCCGGGATAGGACTTTTCTTCCAAGAAAATCACACTGGCACTTACATTCATGAAGGAATATTTATGAAAATGCAGGGATGGGGTACTAACACTGGGGGCCTTCTAGCAACATGACTCCAGGGTGCTTAGAGACTGAGCCCTTTGCTTTCATAGCATCTCTGCACTAACAGAAGAGGCCTCAGAATTTCACATCTATGCTCACTCAGTCTTAATGTTACACCTTCAGATTATTGATTTTGTTCATTTTACTACAAGTCATTTAAGCACAGATAGGCTGTGATAAAAATAAGAACATAAAAGTACCATGCTGGATCAGACCAAGGTCCGTTGAATTCAGCATCCTGTCTTGAACAGTGGTCAGTCCAGGTCACAAGTACCCAGCAGATCCTCACTTCCACGGTTAAGTGATGGCTTTTCCCAAGTCTATCTGGTTAATAATTGTTTAATGGATTTTTCTTCCAGGAGTTTGTCCAAATCTTTTAAAACCCACTATGCTAGTCACCTTGACCACATCCTCTGCAAACAAATTCCACAGCTTGACTGTGTACCGAATGAAAAAAATTCTTTCTACTGAGTGAAAAAATTCTAAAACTTGTTTTAAATCTGCGGGTTGTTAGTTTCATGGAGCGTTAGTTTGAAAGGATAAATAAGTACTCCCAATTTGCCCATTCCACCCCAGTCATGATTCTATAAACTTCTAACATAATCCCTGTATCTTTTCCAAACTATTGAGCCCTACCCTAATCTCTTTTCATGGCGGAGCTGTTCTATCATCTCTCATTTTGGTTGCCCTCCTCTGCACCTCTTCTAGTTCAGCTATATCTTTTTGAAATGGGGCATTCAGAATTGCACACAATACTCAAGATGTGGTTGCACTATTCATCAATATAAAATTATGATATTTTCAGTTTTATTCTCTATTCCTTTCCACATAATTCCTAACATTCTATGTGTTTGATTGCCAGTGCACACTAATCTGAGGTTTTTAAAGCATTATCCACAAGGAATCTTTCCCAGGTGCTGATTTCTAATAAGGAACCTAACATTGTATACCTGCGGTTTGGATTATTTTCCCTATATACATCACTTTGCACTTGTCCACATTAAATTTAATCTGCCATTTAGATGCCCAGTCTCCCAGTCTTGTAAGAGCAGCTTGCTGAAATTCTTCAAAATATGCTGTGATTTTAACGGCTTTGAATAATTTTGTCATCCACAAATTTGATTACGGTACCTCACTCATTGTTCCCTTTTCTAGATCATTTATAAATATGATAACATAAGTACTAGCACAGATCCCTAGTACACTCGAATATTGACCATTTGGAAAAAGAAAAATTGGTTCTTACTTGCTAATTTTCGTTCCTGGAATACCCCAGATCAGTCCAGACTCCTGGAATGTACTCAAGCTCCCCTATTATGGGTGAGTATATGATAGCCTTGCTCGAAATATACTGTCTCCAAAAACTGTGGCATCCAAATCTTGGACATACAAACAGTAAATTACTGGTGAAAGTATGTAAAGGCTTCCAAGTTGCTGCCCGATAGAATTCTTGAGGCAAGACCAGCTGACACTCAGCCCATGAGGTTGCCTGCACCCTAGTCAAGTGAACCCTTAGAACCTCTGGTACCAGATGACCTCTACAAATGTATACTGAGCCAATTGTGTCCTTCAGCCAGTGTGCAATAGTACCCTTAGATGCTTTGCATCCCTTCCTGGGACTCCACCATACCACAAAGAGATGGAAACTATTAGTTACCCTGAGATACCTCAACACCACCCGCCTCACATCCAACACACGAAGATCCCTCGCATGTGGCCCTGACAAAGCCAAATAAGGAAAAGCGGGAATTCCATCATTTGACTAAGATGAAAAGCTGAAACCACCTTCAGCAGAAAGGAGGGCATCTTTTGCAAAAACACTCCACTCTCCGTAAACTGCAGGAGGAGGATCTCTTTCAGACAATGCCTGAAGCTCTGAAATTCTTCTGGACAAATTGCCATAAAAAAACAAAACAAAAAACTACTTTCAGGGCTAAATCCTTTAGTCCAGCACCCTCTGGACTAAATTAAGATTCCACGATGGACACACCTTCCACACCGGAGGCCAGAAGCGTTTTGCCCCACAAAGAAATCAAATCGCATCCAGGTGGAGGCCAAGGACATTCCCTGCACCTTATTGCGAAGACAGCCTAGAGCTGCCACCTGCACCCAAAGGGACTTAAAGGCTAGACGCTTCACTAGGCCTTTTTGCAGAAAGTCAAAATATGGGAAACTGAAGCCTAAGTAGGCTGCACGCCTTGTTTAACTTACTGCTTGGCATGCATCAAGGTGGCAATGTCGTTTTGAGAATAACCCTTGCATCACAAGTGTTTCTTCCCAAAAGCCAAGTTACGAGACAGGAGCGATCTGTCATATCTGAAAATATTGGACCCCGATGTAACCACCTCAGGCGACTAAACCTTAACGATCCATCTATTGTCAAGTTTACTAGGTTGCGAATCACAGCCAAAATGGCCACTCCAGTGTCACTAGAATTATTTCGCCTGGGTGTCTCTCTATGCACCTTAGTACTTTTCCCACCAGTGGCCATGGGGAAAAAACAAAGATGAATCCCCGCAGCCAGAAAAGTATCAGGGTACCGATTCCTTCTGCTCTGTGTTCTCGCCTGTGACTGTAAAACCACATCGACTGGGCGTTTTGTCTCAATGCCACCCAATTCATATGTGGTGTTCCCCACCTGACCCGAAAAAGAAGAAGCATTGCTTTGCCCAACAGCAACCACTCTCCGGGGTCAACTTTTGCCTGCTGAGAAAATCCACTTGCACTTTTCCACCCCAGTTATGTGAGATGCTGCCAGAACTGTCAGGTGCTACTTTCCAGTCAGTGAACTAACTCCTGAGCTTCCTGAGAAATCATCTTGACTTTTAGTCCTTCCTTTTCAGTTGCTAGATGCCACCGTTGTTGCACTGTCTGCAAGAACTCGAGCTAGCCGACCTCGAAACTGAGGCAGAAAGGAAAGCAAGGAGCAGCACACTGCTCATCTCGAACCGACTACGATGACTCTTCCGACAACCATCTGCCTTATGCGGTCTGCCCAGACACACAGCTCCCCAATTAGATAGGCTGGCATCGGTGGTCACTATCACTTAATCCAGGATTTCCAATTCCATCCCTTTACAGATTGACCGGACCAAGCCACCAGGAAAGACTGGACCTGGACTCCCCCCCTGAGGGGGAGGAAATTGAAACTCCTCTGATAACGAATTCCATCAGGAGAAGAATGCAAACACCCAGGGAACCAGTCCTAATGTTGATGCTATAGAACCCAGATAATCTCAAACTCTGGGCACCATGAGTCATAAACAAACAGTGCCCTTAACTCTGCAGCTTCGCCATCGCTCCTCTGTGTGGAACACCTTGCCAATCCAGATGTTGTATCGAACCCCCCAGATATTCCAAGGTCAGGGATGGCATCAGATGGCTCTTTGCTAGGTTCACTACTCATCCCAGAGCCCTCCATCTCTCTAGGACCTGCTGTACTGCCAGCGGTCCACTGCCTTTGCCGAATGAGCCAGTCATCCAAATATGGGTGTACCAGTACTCCTTCCTTCCAAAGGACTGCAGTCACCACCACGACTTTGGTAAATGTGTGTAGTGCTGTTACAAACCAGAAAGGAAGGGTTCAAGACTTGAAATGCTCTTCCAGAATCAAAAACCTCAGGAATTTGAGGTGCTCCTGCCTGACTGGGATATATAGATACATCGGTGAGGTCTAGTGACGCCAGGAACTCTCTCTTGTGAACTGCTGCAATGACTGAACGCATTTCCATATGAAACCATGGCACCCTGAAGGCCACATTCACCATCTTTAAATCCAAAATGGGTCTGAATGTTGCCTCTTTTTTCCGGTCCACAAAATAAATTGAATACTGACCTTTCCCCCATTACCCCTAGCTGCCACGAGGGGTCCATCGTGTCATAAACCGCCACCTGCTTGGTGTGGGAAGCGTAAGGAGAGACAAATTAGGCTTCCTTCATTAGGCAAGAAAATTATTCTCTTCTAAGACCCAGTAGCCTGCTGTGATCCTTGTAAAAGTGGCCTAATCACCCACCAATAGCTGAAAGAGGACTAGCCTCTATTCATTGAGTAGACCTGGCCTCCCCAATTCCCTGATCAGGGGTATCACAAGTCAGTTTCCACCACTTGAAAGGACTGGTCCTGCCCAAGCTTTGCCTATTACTGCTAAAGATCCTTTGGCCTGCCGATATCTCCTATAGTCTATAAAATGCAAACAAGCCGGAAAGGATTTCTTTGACCCCTTTGGCTTGTCTTCCAGCAAATTATGCCCTCTGGACTCTCCCAGATGCTTCACCAGCAGCTCTAAATCCTCCCTGAACAACAGTTTGCACTTGAACAGAAGGGCCCCTAACAAACTTTGAGCAAACGTCTGCAGACCAGTTTAACCTTAGCAGCTGCCTGGCAGAAACTGCTGACATCATAATTCTGAATGATGTCATAATCAAGCCATACAAAGCATCCGCCACATAGGCAGAAAATGTTATAAAGCCTCTGTATCGCTCCATGGTGAGACCGCACCTTGAATACTGTGTACAATTCTGGTCACTGCATCTTTTTCACTCAACGCACAATAAAGCTCTGGAATTTGTTGCCAGAGGATGTGGTTAGTGCAGCTAGTGTAGCTGGGTTCAAAAAAGGTTTGGATAAGTTCTTGGAGGAGAAGTCCATTAACGGCTAATAATCAAATTTACTTAGGGAATAGCCACTTCTATTAATTGCATCAGTAGCATGGTATCTTCTTAGTGTTTGGATAATTGCCAGGTTCTTGTGGCCTGGTTTGGCCTCTGTTGGAAACAGGTTGCTGGGCTTGATGGACCCTTGGTCTGACCCAGCATGGCAATTTCTTATGTTCTTATATAGTTGCGATGGAGAAGGTACAGAGAAGGGCAAGCAAAATGATAAAAGGGATGGGAACAGCTCCCCTATGAGGAAAGACTAAAGAGGTTAGGACTGTTCAGCCCGGAGAAGAGACAGCTGAGGGGGGATATGGTAGAGGTGTTTAAAATCATGAAGGTCTAGAACGGGTAAATGTGAATAGGTTATTTATTATTTTGGATAATAGAAGGACTAGGGGGCACTCTATGAAGTTAGCATGTAGCACATTTAAAACTAATTGGAGAAAGTTCTTTTTCACTCAACACACAATTAAACTCTGGATTTGTTGCCAGGGGATGTGGTTAGTGCAGTTAGTGTAGCTGGGTTTAAAAAAAAGATTTGGATATGTTCTTGGAGGAGAAGTCCATTACCTGCTATTAATCAAGTTAGAAAATAGCCACTGCTATTACTAGCATCAGTAGCATGGGATAGACAGTTTTTGGGTACTTGCCAGGTACTTGTTGCCTGGATTGGCCACTGTTGGAAACAGGATGCTGGGCTTGATAGACTCTTGGTCTGACCCAGTATGGCATGTTTTTATATTCTCTGAGTGCTCTATCTGCTTCATGGAGAATGATGATGTTGCCTTCACCTGCAAACTGCTGAACCCAGGGCAAACAACTCTCTGCCTATAACTGCTACATACAGCAACCCATATATCCAAGGCAGAAACCTCAAGAATCCTCTTGAGGAAAGCTTTCGGACTTGCACATCTTTCTGTGCGGTGAACCCTACCACTGGAAAGGTGGTTTTCTTGGTCAACAGTGAGACCGAAGAGTCAACCCTCAAAAATCAACAAAAGCTCAAGTGCTTCCTCCGACAACAGGTACAACCTTATCATTGCCCTTCCAACTTTCAGACCGGTCTCCTGAGTGTCCCACTCCTCGACTACAGACTTGTGGAAGGGAAAGGTCTTACCCGGACCTCTCAAGCAGTTTATGACAGGATCCACTCCATCCTCGTCAGACTCTTTGTGAGAAAGTTCTATGCCTAACTCTTTAAGCACAAGTGGAATCAAAAGCCACAAATCTTCCCTGCAAACTAGATGGACCACCTTAGGTTTGTCCCCTTCAGCTACCTGTACTCCTCCTGATCCAGATCCGATAAGACCTGCATGGACTCTGCTCCCAGAGACCCATCTGGTGGACCAGTCTCATCTTCGGAGTCCTCAGACTCCTCGATGGGGCTGCTGTGCGGCCCAGTCAAGCCGAGCACCCTCTGGATGCTAGTCACCCTCCGGATGCTGTCACCTTGGGCCATTTAGTAGGCCATGAACCACTTTGCAGCTGACCCTGGGTATGAGAGCGCTTCTACCCTGCTGCTTTCTAGCCAGATAGACTCTGAAGAAAAGGCCTGGGAATCCTCAGGATCCTCCCTTGAGCATCCTCAGAAGCTTCCTGCTTCTCTGCGGGATGGCTGAAACTAAGGAAGGAGGGGAATCCCTTGTCTCCCCAGGAGCCTTCTGTGCTGCTGTGAATGTACCCAAGATGGCCACAGTTCCCCACATTCACGGGAAAAGGATCTGCAGCAGCTCTTGACAAGCATAATGGTCTTTAGAACTGAATCAGATTGTGCACTATTATGCACAGAATCTGTACATGGCAAAGCTGAGCATGCACCGTCCGAGCTGCCCTATCTCCTGGAGATGCAGTGCACACGTGCATATGTCCACACAAGCGGCAGGCCTTGCCTCTATCCTTGGTCAGCCCCATGTTCCTCCCACACGGGCTGCTTCCTCTCTGCTCGCCGTGGCAGACTCATTAATGCCAGGATCCCCAGCTACCACAGGCTCTCACCTGCATCTGGTGTGATCACTGATCACTCAAGTCCTGCCGGAGTCTAGAATCCCTCTCCAAGTTGCCTGTAAGGCTTTTATTTTATTTTATTTTTTTAACTTTACAGATAACAATTAGAGTACTTTCCTTAATGCTGTAGAACAGCTGCTGTTTTCCGAATGTTCTCTGGAGGATCAAAGGAACTGGACCACCAAGTAATCGAAACCCCCTCAGTGACACACCAAGGATCACCAATTCCTTGCTCGTCCACCTCATCCAGGGACCTAACAACCCTCTCTGAGGAAGCTCCTATTAATCTCTATTATTCCTCCCCCCCTCCCCACTCCGGAATGCAGGTTCTACACCTCTACCATCTGCTGGAGACAGAAATACTGAGGGACTGTAGGTGGCACACTAGGTTAAGTAGCAGTGTCAGTAAAGCTTTTCTTCTCTATCTTCATCTGTTGGCACGGAGGCAAAACCCAGGAGTCTGGACTGATGTGGGGTATGAACAGGAACTGACCATTTCGACCTGCTCCATTTACTGTTTTTTTTAACCAATCCACAATAAGACTCTGCATCCTATCCCATGACTTTTTAATTTCCTGAGAAGTCCTATTAGGGACTTTTCAAATGCCGTCTGAAAATCCAAATATACTATATCACCTGGCTCACCTTTATCAAAGTTTCTTTTCACCTTCAAAAAACTCTAAAAGATGGTAAAGCAAGACTTTCCTTTACTAAAGTCATGGTGACTGTTCCCCATTAAGCCATGTCTGTCTATATGGCCAGTAATTTTGTTTATAAGAATAGCTTCTACCATTTTCTCTAGCACCAAAATCAGGTTCACTGGTCTATATAGTTTCCCAGATCATCCTTGGACTTCTTTTTTCACAGTAATTAGCTTTTAGTTGCTCAGAATCACCACCAAAGAATGTTTCTGGTGTGGGTATGTCCAATATCATCCTAATAAAAGCTAAGGCAAAGAAATAATTCAGGGCTCGATACTGAAAGATATCCAGCAGACAGGCCGATACAGTACAGTGCACTCCAATGGAGTGCACTGTTAACCCGCGTTTGGACGCGCGTTTTTGACGCGCTAGCTTTACCCCTTATTCAGTAAGGGGTAATAGCACGTCAAAAGCGCGTCCAACCCCCCCGAAACTAATAGTGCCCGCAACATGCAAATGCATGTTGATGGCCCTATTAATTATTTCCGCACATTTTACTTTCAGAAATTAGCGCCTACCCAAAGATAGGCATTAATTTCTGCCGGCACCGGGAAAGTGCACAGAAAAGCTGTAAAAACTGCTTCTGTGCACACTCCAACTTAATATCATGGTGATATTAAGTCGGAGGTCCCAAAAGTTAAAAATAATCAAAAATTTAAAAAATTTAAAAATCGGCCCACGGCTTGAAAACCGGATGCTCAATTTTGCCAGTGCGCGGTTTCCGAACCCGTGGCTGTCAGTGCGTTTGAGAACAGACGCCGGCAAAATTGAGCGTCGGCTGTCAAACTCACTGACAGCTACCACTCCTGTCCAAAAAGAGGCGCTAGGGATGTGCTAGTGTCCCTAGCGCCTCTTTTTACCGCGGGCCCTAATTTAAATATTTTGTTTTAGTGAATCGCGCACACAGGAGAATTGCCTGTGCGTGCGCCGGGAGAGCGGGCGCTTACCCGCTCTCCCGCGAAATTTACTGTATCGGCCTATAAGTGAGTTAGCTGGATAAAGACTCATCCAACTGATTCAGACCTGCCACTGAGCAAGTCTAACTTATTAGGTTAACATAGCCGCATAAATCTGAATATTACTACTATCTGGCTATACTAACCCAGTGGTCCCCAACCCTGTCCTGGGGGCCCACCAGCCAGTCGGGTGTTCAGGATATCCACAATGAATATGCATGAGTGTGGATATCCTGAAAACCTGACTGGGTGGTAGGCCTCCAGAACAGGGTTGGGGACCACTGTATTAACCAGATAAGTAGCTCCTCCTTGAAATTCCCATTTCCTGCCTACCACTTAGCCAGCTAAGTACTTATCTAGATAAGGGGTAGCTGCTAAATCTGGCCAGATATTCAGCCGCCACCACTTAGCCGGATAAGTGGTGCTGAATATTGATCTCTCAGTTTTGCTTTTTGCTTGTCCTCCCTGATCATCTATTTTACTCCCTTGGTCATCTACAGGTTCAGCTGACTCAGTTATAGGTTTCTTTTTTTTTTGCATCAAATGTTTTGAACAAGTTTTTTTTTTAAATTCGATTTTACCTCTAAATCTTCTTTTCAAATTCTCACTTTGCCTAACTATTTAACTTATTACTGTTTTACATCTAACTTGCCAGTGCTTATGCTCTTCAATATTTTCCGCTTTCCTTTTTTTATTTAAATATGCTCTTTTGGCTTTAACTGTCTCCTGTACCTCACAATAAAACCATGCTGGCAGTCATTTGGTCTTCCTTTGACACCTTGAATGCAAAGAATACATTTTCTCCATAGACAAAGATGAAAGACAATTACATAAATAGGTGACATCTTTAGATGGTATTGACTTAGAATATGCTCTCCCCCTATTCAGAAACATCCAGATGTATTTCTGGGCATGCTCACTGTCACTGTGCAAGTCCCTTTGTCAAACTCCTTCTGCCTAAGCAGGCAGAACATTTTTTTTTTCAGTCACCCTGCTGCCGTGGGATGATTTGGCCTTTCCCCCCCCGCCTTGTGTCATTTTTTCTCTAACATTTTTGTTGTATATACAATATGTTACTCAATATGTTACTCAAAAAAGTTCTTTGTTATATGTAATTGCCCACAAGCAAGCCTATTCAACTGTTCTCTGTAAACCGATTTGATTTACATATAATGTAAGAAGATCGGTATATAAAAACCATAAATAAATAAATAAGTAAAAAAAAAGCAGTTATTTTACTTTCCTTCATCATGTCAGGAAAGAAACCATTCAAACTTTATACTAATTTGTAAGCACAAGCTGGCCAGTGTGGATATTCACAAAGTCTGATATTCACAAAGTCCAGCATCCACTCAACAATGCCTGACACAGACAGCTTCTCAGACAACCCCACACGCAGACAACGTTTCAGGACTCCAGCATCCACTCAACAACTCTTGTCTCAGACAGCCTCTCAGACAACCCCACACGCAGACAACCTTTCAGGACTTCAGCATCCACGCAACAACGCCTGACTCAGACAAACAAACTCCTCAGACAACCCCACCATCTTCGCAAATGATGCCAACATTCAATACAAATCAAGCTTCCAATATGCTTCCTACCTTCCCAATCCCAATCCTATATCACTGCCTCTCTCAGAAAAGAACACCAACCAGTCAAACATACCATCGTAACCTAAAATCTCTCACACCAATCCTAATCACTCCGATAACCCAGCTCCTAGGACTTACTCTATTTACCCTATCACTATTCAATGCGCAATCCTTAACCAAAAAATCACTAATCCTCAACGACTACCTCAATGACTCTAAGCCGGACATCTGCGCAATAACGGAAACCTGGCTGAAACCCTCAGACACCGCAATAATAAACCAACTTCCAACGCAAACGTACGACATATTCTCTCTTCCCAGACTGAAAAAGAGGGGAGGAGGAATCCTCCTTGCAACTAAAAAAGACCTCAGGTTCTCACACCATCCGGTCCACTCCGACACCAAGCTTGAAATCGGCTTCTTCACATCACACCAACTTCAAATCCTTCTCATCTATGCCCCCCCAGGACTATTAGAATCTGATCTCTCACCCTTCATCGAAATAACCACTACACTCATCAACCTAGACACTCCAGCAATAATATTAGGAGATTTCAATCTCCATATAGACAACCCTTCTCCCTCACCAAGTTGCCAAACACTGCTCCTAGCCCTCTCAGCGATGGGCTTCACCCAAACGGTCAACAGTCCTACACATAAAGCAGGTCATATGCTGGACCTGATCTTTATCAACAAAGGCATAAAATCGTCCTCCCCGCCAAAAAATCTGAAGGTACCTTGGTCAGATCATTCCATGATCTCCACATCATTTCAGCTGGAAAATTCGAGTGCCCCTAATACCCCTTCACCTTCCTTTCTCTACAGGAAAGCTTGCCAATCTGATGAACTCACCAAACAATTAACCAATCACCTCACAGATATAGTCCTCTCAGATCCCAACACGGCCCTACGCTCCTGGAATGCAATCACAGAAAACATAGCCAACAAACTTTGCCCTCTAACAACTAAAAAATCACACCCAAACTCCTCCAAAAAACAACCATGGTTCACTAACGAACTCAGAAGGCTCAAACAAAATTTAAGACAAAAGGAATCCAACTGGAGAAAAACCCCAAACGCCAACACACTCTCAACTTACAAATTCACGCTTCACCAGTACAAGGCCTCCACATACAAATCAAAGAGAGACTTTTATGCTTCTAAAATCCACAACTTGGTCTTCGACGCCAAAGCCCTATTCAACTATGTATCCACCCTCACCCAAATACCCTCTCCAGAGTGCCCTAGTAACCAAGCTCAATCTAAAGCTGAAGAACTTGCACTATTTTTTCAAAATAAAATCACGAATCTTCTGACTCAACTTCCTTCCAAAATCGCCCCCCTTCCATCATCTCTACTGCCTCCCATCAAAAACAATCACCTCGTATTCTTTGAACCTACCACAGCTGCCGAAATCCAAACTATCCTTAGAAGAATGAAACCTTCTTCGCACCCAGCGGACCATATCCCTACCAAACTTCTTCTTTCAATCCCAGACACTATATCCAAAACACTGGCAGACATCATCAACTGTTCACTCTCTCAAGGTGCCTTCCCTGAAGACCTCAAACAGGCCTCTCTCAAACCACTCTTAAAAAAACCAAACTTGGAACCAAATGACCCTAACAATTACCGACCTATAGCCAATCTTCCTTTCATTGCCAAGATTATGGAAAGGCTGGTGAATTCCCAATTATCAGACTACATTGAAGATAACAAACTGCTATACGCCTCGCAATATGGATTCCGCAAGAACCTAGGCACAGAATCCCTCCTCACCTCCCTCACAGACCTCCTTACTCTTGGCATAGACAAAGGACAATCCTTCATATTGGTCCTTCTAGATCTTTCAGCAGCCTTTGATACCGTCAATCATTCTATTCTCTTAAACCAATTATCTACAATAGGAATTTCTGGATTGGCGCTCTCCTGGTTCAAATCGTTTCTCACTAACAGAGGTTATAAAGTTAAAATCCAAAATAAAGAATCATCACGTTTCGACTCGACCATTGGAGTCCCTCAAGGCTCCTCTTTATCCCCTACACTCTTTAATATTTACCTCATGCCTCTTTGTCAACTCCTCACCAACCTCAACTTAAATCACTTTCTTTATGCAGACGACATACAAATACTGATCCCCATCAAAGAATCTTACTCAAAAACACTTGATTTCTGGGAGTCCTGTCATCAAGAAATCAAAAACCTCCTCAACAGCCTAAATCTGGTACTTAACTCCAATAAAACAGAACTATTACTCATTTCTCCGGAGAACAACAATCCTTCAACTTGTCTTCCAACCAACCTACAAACTACTCAAGTAAGAGATCTAGGTGTTCTAATTGACAATAAACTAAACTTCAAAGCCCACATAAACAAAACAACCAAAGACTGCTTCTATAAGCTGCATGTTTTAAAAAGGATAAGACCCCTCTTCCACACCAAAGACTTCAGAACCATCCTCCAAGCTCTCATATTCTCCAAATTAGACTATTGTAACTCTACGTTACTTGGCCTCCCCTCCTCCTACACCAAACCGCTCCAAATGGTCCAAAATGCAGCAGCCAGACTACTAACTAACACCAGGAAGAGAGACCATATCTCCCCAGTCCTAAAAGACCTCCACTGGTTACCAATTCATTTCAGAGTAATTTACAAATCTATCACCTTAATATACAAAATTATTCACCATCACACTACAATTGACCTACAAATTCCTTTACGTCCACACATATCCACAAGACCGACCAGAGAAGCTTACAAAGGATGCCTCATTGTTCCACCTACCAAAACCACTAACCACAGTACCTTAAGACACCGAGCCTTCTCCACAGCAGGCCCACAATTATGGAACACTATCCCACCAGATCTCAGAAATGAGCCATGCCTACTAACTTTTAGGAAAAGACTTAAGACATGGCTGTTTAGGCAAGCCTTCCCGAACTCCACTTAACACGCCAACCATTAAAGACTCCACTCAGCAACTATATATTTCGGATTATGTATATATACTGTACTATTGTATATAATTAACCTCCTCTTTCTCTCTCTATTTTTCCTCCTCCCAGTTTACAGCCCCTGTTAATTGTAACTGCATCTCTTCATCACGTTTAGTTATGTTCTTGGTTTGTTCTTCACACCCCTGTTTCATGTAAACCGGCATGATGTGAACGCTTTCATGAATGCCGGTATAGAAAAACCTTAAATAAAATAAATAAATAAATAAATCTAGGAGCAGCCCATAATATGAGCAATTGCATGCAGGAAAACATCTAAAGCTCTAATGTTAAGACAGCTAAAACTGAAATATGAGACATGATCCCCAAGTGAGAAAAATCAGCTTCTTAGGTGGAACCAAAACCTAGAAAGAAAAGTGGTCAGAGTTTCCTAAGCACAGAGATCATCTTCCTTCCTACTCTGAGTATAGACAAGAAAGCTATGGAATGGAAGCCTTCAGCGCTATATGACAGTGCAAAAGCACGTGGTGCCATCAACTTCAAGCTCTGCACCAAAAAGATCCGATTCACTAATCAGGGGGCCTTGCCCCAAAGCGGTTGACACCATCAACATCTGGTTACATAGTCTTCACACAAATCCATATCAAAGGCATTGGCTGAATTTTCAGAATCCTGCCAAAAAACTTTGGTGCCACAGGAGTCTCCTTCCATACTTATGCTAGTGCCAGAACTGGATACATCGTTTATTACTCCTTTTAGCAGATAGCCATCCATTTTTTGCAGGTAATGTAGTTGGAATTCATACATAATTACATGAAAAATATACCAAGGACTCCTGAGTCTTCTCTGTTGGATACGATTTTACAAAGATTAACTTTTCAAATTGAATCCTAATCTTCCATTCCTCCATATCAAGATCCACCAGAACTTCAACAAGAGTCGCCGCAAGCTTCAACTTCATTGAAGGATAACCCTCCATTCTTTGGAACCTGCTAATAATTTTGGTTTTCCAATAAAGATTCATCACTGCCTTCTCAGGATTTTTCATTTTACTCTATGGAATATTCTCCAGGTTTACCAGAACCACCATATCAGAAGATCTCTCCTAATACCTCTTCTAAATGAATGTATATAACATCTAATTAAAATTGGTGTATGATGCATTTGATACTTCATGATCATCTGCTCTAGCAATAGGAAAAAGGCTAACACGGATTAAAGGTATCTAGAATCGGAAAAGACATTTATGATAAATCAGGGGACATTACTTGTTAAGGAGACAATCTTTTTGGAGATAAAGGAAACAGTGATTAACATAAAAGATCACTCTAACATTACAACCTTTAACAGAATCCATGTCTGAACCTAATCCATACAATAAAAGATACCAATCTCAATTTTATGAGTAGTATTACCACCCCAGGAGATATCAATTGCTTCAGAGAAAACACTCATCTCAACTGCAATCTCAACCTCTGCAAACTCAAGGTAGGCCATGCCCAAGAAAGAAAGTCCATCAAAAATATAACCAACAGTCCACACAAAAACCATCAGAGTTTTTGACTACAGCAGACTCAAGATTCTGGCTCCTTTAAAGGATCAACCAGTATATGTGGAAAGGAAGAGGAACACATATTTTTATCCCCAATGGGCGCACCTCATAATATAATTCAAAAAGGTTACCACCTGAATTTCCAGACTTTACCATCTACTCTTCTATGCCACCAGCACTCAAATTTGGATCAAATTTTAAAAAATGACAATCCCTACTACTAGCTCATGTAACAGAATCAGTTCCCACAGCAAAATGGAATATCGACCCATATTTTTGTGAGACGTGGGCACTGAAACCACAGCCCTCTGAGCAGCCTTGTCAATGTACACTCTGCCTACTTCTTCTGCGGGAATGGCAGGGTGACACCATGAACATGTCCTGCTGCAAAACTGCAGTGCATATCCATCTCGTATCACCTCCAGAACCCACTGGTTCGATATGATTTCGACCCACCTCTGATAAAAGTGAGAGAGGCACCACCTATCTCCTGTTCCTAGGAGTGGGTCGTCAAACCTTCATTGGGAAGGCTCAGGAGGTTCCATTACCCGAGCCCATGCCTCGTCTGGGATGAAAAGGACTGAGACCTACTGAAAGTCGAATCCTCTGAAAGGCCTCTCCTCTCTGGGTCAAAAATGCTTGCATCCCTGCCACAACCTCTCATGCCGAAGGAGTGTGGCATCTGCTTATCCTCTGGCAACTGAGGAAAGCAGAGTTGCTTAAATGTAACAGGGTTCTCACACGAAAGCAGGATGTTAGTCCTCACATATGGGTGACATCATCATCAGAACACTTCTGTCAGTTTCTAGAACTTTGACTGGCAAACTGAGCATGCCCAGCATGCCACTAACCTGTGGCCACACTGGGTCCCCCTTCAGTCTCGTTTGTAGCAAAAAGTACGAGCGAAAAAGTAAAATAAGAAAATGTTATCGAACCCAACTCTGTGGGGTGGCAGGTGGGTTTCATGAGGACTAACATCCTGCTGTCCTGGGAGAACACCTGTTACAGGTAAGCAACTCTGCTTTCTCCCAGGACAAGCAGGATGGTAGCCCTCACATATGGGTGAATAGCAAGCTACAGGCTGATTCATATGAAGCAGGCCAACTAGCACACAACATGTGCAATAGGCACAACAACTGGGGTGCTGTTGGCAGTGATGAGGCAGCCTGAAATTCACAGCGGGTCAAGGTAGGACGAGTTGGTTTTCTATACTGAGAATAAATTCCTTAGGACAAACTGGCCAAAGACAAGAGTCTTATCGTCCAGCCTTGTCTAGACAGTAGTGAGCTGCGAAAGTGTGGAGAGAGCTACATGTCTCAGCCCTGCAGATTGTCGGCAATCGCTACTGAACGGTAGTGTGCTACTGGCGTTGCCATGGCCCTGACTGAGTGCACCTTCACTCGTCCCTGAAATGGAAGGCCTGCTTGTTGGTAGCAGAATTCAATACAGTCTGCCAACCAGTTGGAGAGAGTCTGCTTGCCCACCGCAACTCCAAGCTTGCTTTTGTCAAAAGAAAGAGTTGGGTGGACTTCCTGTGGGCCGTAATGCGGTCTAAATAAAATGCGAGCACACGCTTACAGTCCAAGGTGTGCAGAGCTCGCTCACCTGGATGAGGGTGAGGCCTTTGAAAGAAAGTGGGCAAGACTATTGGAGAAATTACTTACCTGATAATTTCGTGTAGACAGATGGACTCAGGACCAATGGGTATAGTGTACTCCTGCTAGCAGTTGGAGACTGATCAGATTTCAATCTGACGTCAGCCCCTAGTACATATACCCCTGCAAGAAGTGCAGCTCTTCAGTATTCTCCTCGAAAAGCACTGTGGATATATGTGTGACTGACTGATTAACTTAATAATTTGGTTAACTTGGATAACTTCATAACTAGGTTAAACGTTAAACTTGATTAACTTGAACTGGTTGATTGACTATAGCTGGAGACCGCCAGTGTACTCAACTGGAAAGCGTCGCCACCCGGCAGGGTGGATGCCCTTGGTAAATGAAAAACATGGCTTACCCTTGAACATTTGAGGGCCCTGCGTGATGGCAGCCAAGGGTAACGAAATTATCAGGTAAGTAATTTTTCCATTTCCTAGCGTGTAGCAGATGCGCTCAGGACCAATGGGATGTATAAAAGCTACTCCCAATCTGGGTGGGAGGCTGCTCGTGACCCACTTAGTATTGCCCTTGCAAATGCTGTGTCCTCCCAAGCCTGAACATCCAGACGGTAGAATTTGGAGAAGGTATGGATGGAGTGCCATGTAGCCGCCCTGCAGATCTCGGCAGGTGACAGCATTCTAGTTTCTGCCCATGATACTGCCTGGGCTCTGGTAAAATGTGCCTTGACCTGTAGAGGTGGTGGCTTGACAGCTTCTACGTAGGCCACCTTGATGACTTCCTTGATCCAGTGGGTGATGGTTGCCTGTGAGGCCGCTTCCCCTTGTCTCTTTCCGATGTGAAGGACGAAAAGGTGGTCCGTTTTTCGTACGGGCTCGGACATTTCCAGGTATCTGGATAGGAGTCTGCCGATGTTGAGGTGGCGAAGACTACGGGCTTCTTCAGAATTCTTCCGGGCATCCGTCATTGGTAGCGAGATGGTCTGGTTAAGGTGGAAGTGTGAGACCACTTTAGGGAGGAAGGAGGGGACCGTGCGTAGTTGGATGGACCCGGATTGAGCCTGAGGAACGGCTCACGGCAGGACAGTGCTTGTAGTTCTGATATGCGGCGGGCTGAACACACCGCTAGCAAAAACACAGTCTTCAAGGTTAACAGGCGAAGGGACAGGCCTCGTAGGGGTCTGAAGGCGGTTCCCGCTAGAAAGTCCAAAATGAGATTGAGGTTCCACAGAGGTACCAGCCACTTTAGTGGTGGGCGAATGTGTTTGACTCCTGTCAGGAAGCGTGACACATCCAGGTGAGAGGCTATGCTGTCGCTCTTGGAGCCATAGCATGACAGGGCAGCCACCTGTACCTTGATGGAGTTGAGGGACAGGCCCTTCTGTAGTCCGTTCTGTAAGAATTCCAGGATCACGGGAACTGTGAATGAGCATGGTTTGATGTTGTGGTCTTCGCACCAGGCTTCAAATACTCTCCAGATCCTTATGTACATTAGTGATGTGGAGAACTTGCGTGCTTGGAGGAGGGTGTCGATTACCGCCCCTGAGTACCTGCTCTCTCTCAGGCGAGCCCTCTCAATGGCCAGACTGTAAGAGAGAATTGAGCTGGGTCCTCGTGGAAGATCAGACCTTGTTGGAGCAGGTCCCTTTGTGGGGGCAGGGGTAGGGGGTTCCCTGCCAGCAGTCTTCTCATGTCTGCGTACCAGGGTCTTCTTGGCCAGTCCGGAGCCACCAGAAGAACTAGTCCCTTGTGTAGGTATATCTTGTGAATGAATGTGCCCAGTAGGGGCCACGGCGAGAAGGCGTAGAGTCCCCGGGGGCCAGGGCTGTACCAGGGCATCGATCCCTTGGGAGTGCGGTTCCCACCTGCGGCTGAAGTATCTGGATACTTGGGCGTTGGATCTGTTTGCCAGAAGGTCCATGTCCGGTGTCCCCCACCGATCCACTATTATCTTGAAGGCTGTGGGTGACAGCCTCCATTCTCCTGGGTCTAGACTTTCCCTGCTGAGGAAGTCTGCCGTGATGTTGTCTTTCCCAGTGATGTGGACGGCGGAGATCTCCTGGAGGTTTGCTTCTGCCCACGCCATCAGGGGGTCTATTTCTAGGGACACCTGTTGGCTTCTGGTTCCCCCCCCTGCCGGCTGATGTAGGCCACTGTCGTGGCATTGTCCGACATTACTCTGACCGCTTTGTTTCGAAGTCTGTGGACGAGCCGCATGCAGGCTAGTCTGACTGCTCGCACTTCTAGGCGGTTGATGTTCCAACCCGCTTCTTCTGCGTTCCACTGCCATTGGGCGGTTAGCTCCTCGCAGTGTGCTCCCCATCCTCTTAGACTGGCATCTGTGGTGAGTAGAGTCCAGGTTGGGGAGGATAGTCTTGATCCCCGGCTCATGTGGCTGGCCTGCAGACACCACCGTAGCTGGGTCCGAACTATGCCCGGGAGTGACAGACGTACGGTGTAGTTCTGGGACCGTGGGCTCCACTGTGATAGGAGTGAGCGCTGTAGGGGCCTCATGTGGGCTCGCGCCCGTGGCACAACTTCCAGTGTGGATGCCATCAGCCCGAGGACTTGCAGGTAATCCCATGCTGTGGGACGAGGATCGTCCAGCAAGGTTTGTAGCCGGTTCCACAATTTTGATCTCCTTGTGGGGGTCAGGCTGACCTTGTCCTCTTTGGTGTCGAATCGGGCTCCTAGGTACTCCAGCGACTGTGAGGGCTGTAGGGAGCTTTTGTTTGTGTTGACTACCCATCCTAGGCTTTCCAGTAGAGTTATGACTCTGCTGGTTGCTTGGCGGCTTTCCTCCGGTGACTTTGCTCTGATCAGCCAATCGTCCAGGTAGGGGTGAACAAGGATTCCTTCCTTCCTCAGTGTTGCCGCCACCACCACTATTACCTTGGTGAACGACCGGGGTGCTGTGGCTAACCTGAAGGGTAGTGCCCGGAACTGGTAGTGACGGTTCAGGACTTTGAAGCGTAGGTAGCGCTGATGTTCCTGATGAATGGGGATGTGCAGATAGGCCTCCGAAAGATCCAGGGATGTGAGAAACTCTCCTGGTTGTATCGCCCTTATAACGGATCGTAGGGTTTCCATGCGGAAGCGAGGGATCCTGAGGTGGCGGTTGACCGACTTGAGATCCAGGATGGGCCTGAATGTTCCCTCTTTCTTGGGAGCGATAAAATAAATGGAATAATGGCCGGTATTTATTTCCTGTGGAGGTGTACTGGGGTTATGGCCTTGAGTGCCAGTAGCCTGGACAGTGTAGCTTCCACTGCCGCCCTCTTGGAGGGGTCGTGGCAGGGGGACTCCACGTACTTGTCTGGAGGGGTTCGTAGGAAATTCAGGTAGTACCCCTCCCGAATGATGGCTAGGACCCACTTGTCCGAGGTTATCTCGACCCATCTGTGGTAGAATAGGGCTAATCTGCCCCTTATGGCTTCTTCCCTTGGATGGGTTGGCTGAATTTCATTGTGTGGTGCAGCTGGGGCCCGTATCCGAGCTGGCTCCCCTCTTGTTGTGCTTGGTCCGAAAGGACTGGTTCCTGCCAGTAGGGCGGGGCGCTTGATAGTTGTTCCTGTAAGGATTGAAGCGCTGTGAACGTCTGCCCCTGGAGGATCTGGGGAAGGGACGCTGATTTCTCTTTGTCTTATCTTCCGGCAGTCGCGGCAATGGGGACTCGCCCCATTTGTCGGCCAGTTTCTCTAGTTCGCTGCTGAACAGGAGGGATCCTTTGAAGGGCATCCTTGTGAGGTGCGTATTGGAAGATGCTTCGGCCGACCACCTTCGGAGCCAAAGTTGTCTCCTGGCAGCCACCGCAGAGGACACTCCTCTGGCCGCTGTGCGCACTAGGTCGGAGGCAGCGTCCGCTAGGAATGATACCACTGGTTCCATGTCTTCTCCCGGGGTGTTGTTCCTGGTTTGTGATAGGCAGGCACGTGTCACCACGGTACAGCAGGCCGCAATTTGTAGAGACATAGCGGCGACGTCAAATGATTGTTTGAGGATGGACTCCAGACGTCGGTCATGTGCATCTTTGAGCGCAGCTCCTCCCTCCACTGGGACAGTGGTGCGCCTAGAGACCGCGCAGACCATAGCATCCACTCTTGGGCATGCAAGAAGATCTTTGGTTGCTGAGTCCAGGGGGTACAGGACCGCCAAGGCTCGTCCCCCTTTGAATGCGGACTCCGGAGCATTCCATTCCAGGTCAATCAGCTGTTGTACTGCTTGTAACAGAGGGAAATGGCGAGAAGTCTATCTAAGACCCTCCAGCAGGGGGTTTGGCTTTGGTTTCCCCGAAGTACCTGGGCCCGGGATAGCGAGCTCAGTCAGACATTGATTGACCAGGTCCGGGAGCTCGTCCTTTGTGAAGACGCGTCTCACGGTTCGGTGAGGCTCTGTCCCCGGGGGGAGCTCCCCTTCTTCTAGGGGTTCGGCTTCTTCCTCAGAGGTGTCCGAGTCCCCGTAGATGGGGCTTCTGGGTAAAGGGAGCCTGTGCCTAGGACTTGAGGGGCCTGGAGCCTGTGGGTCCTCCAGTGGAGCATGTGGTTGGACAGCCAGAGGTTCAGTTTGCATTTGAACAAAGGCGTGAATCCCCTTGACAAACTCTACCCATGATATGGACGCTGGATCAAAGCCGAGGGGCGCTGGTTCCTTGGGGGTCCCCGTCTGTGGGGGATCCCCCTGGCTAGGTCCGGGGTGCCCCCTGAGAAGCTGGAACTCGGCCCTGGGTGGGACTGGCCCTGAGCTGGATCTCCCAGGGCCTCCCCACACTGCGTGCACAGGGCATCGGCCTCCTCGCTTTGTGTGGCTCTGATGTGGCATGCCGGGCAGAGGCCTTGCGCTTTAATTTCTGTTCCTGGGGGTGCCATGGATGTCGACGCGTAAATCTTATGTGCTCCGGTGCACTTAGATTGAGCGTGTAAGTTGTGCGCACGGCTGTGCCCTAGATATGCGCTCGGCTATGTGCGCGCAAGCTATGCGCGCATAAGTCTATGCGCACAAGTGCTTTGTGCGCCTGGGTCGGAGATGTGCGCTCGGAGGTGAACGGTGTGGCGAGAGGGCCAAGATGGCGTCGGCGAGCACACGGCAATATGGCGACCCCCTCGGAGAGTCTCCACGTGGGCAGACTCTTGGAATAGCCGGGGCCTGGCCCTGCTAGGGCGGATCAACCGATGGCACTGGTCCCGGTCGGTGACCTGTGCTCGTTCTCAACCCTCGGAGACTGGATTCGAGTAGAAGATTTCTACCTTACCTTGTCTTCGGCGCTTCCCGGCGGCAGGGGGAGAGGGCAAATACCTTCACTGCCACGCTCGAGGGTGCACCTGCTGCCTTCTCAGCCGCACCCGAAGGATCGGGGGCTAGGTCCTCGCTGCGATTCGGCCGGCGGACAGAGGCTCACCTCCGAGGGACCACGGAAATCACCTTGGGAATCTCAACTGGGGGAGGGACCCGAGGGTATCACCGCAGGAGAGCGGGGCTCGTCTTCAGGTAGGTTTTCTTCTTTCAATTTTGGGTTTTCTTCTTTAAATTTGATCTAACGCTTGAGAGCGTGCAGATAGTCCCTAACTGCTATGGAGACGGAAAATACTGAAGAGCTGCACTTCCTGCAGGGGTATATGTACTAGGGCCTGACGTCAGATTGAAATCTGATCCATCTCCAACTGCTAGCAGGAGTACACTATACCCATTGGTCCTGAGTCCATCTGCTACACGCTAGGAAAGGACTGATTTAAGTGGAAATCTGTTACCAACTTAGGAAGGAATTTAGGGTGAGTTCTGAGAACCACCCGGTCATGGAGGAACCTTGTGTAAGGTGAGTAGGTCACAAGGGCCTGTAACTCACTTACCATCCGTGCAGATGTGATTGCTACTAGGAAAATTACTTTCCATGTAAGATATCGGAGTTTGCAGGAGTGCAGTGGCTCAAAAGGAGGAAGCATGAGCTGTGCAATTACCATGTTGAGGTCCCATTGCCACAACCGGTGGTCGTAGAGGCAGCTTAAGCTGTATTAAGCCTCTCATGAATCGACTCCCCAGGGGCATCCCCTACTCCTTGATGGTAAGCAGAGATGGCCCTGAGGTGTACTTGTATGGAAGAAGTCTGTAGGCCAGGTTCCGAGACGTGCCAGAGATAATCCAAGAGTGCTGGGGTGGGGCAAAAAAAAGGGATCAAGGGCCTTCTGTGTGCACCACACGGTAAAACTCTTCCATTTAGAGCAGTAAGACTTCTGTGTGGAAGGCTTTCGTGAAGCTACGAGGGACGAGAGACTCTACTAGAAAGGTTGAGGGGCTGTATCAACCTTTCAACATCCAGGCCATCAGAGATTTGGAGCTTTGGGTGGCGCAATTTGATGTGATTCTGTGTTATGAGGTTGGGCGCCGTGCCCAGGTGAATGGGTTCCTGGACAGAGGCACCAAGAAGTATGGGAAACCAGATTTGGTATGGCCAATATGGGGCTATGAGTATCATTAAGTCTCGGTCCTGTTGTAACTTCACGAAAGTCTTGCTGATTAGCGGAATCGGAGGTTATGTATATAGCAGACCTGCTTTCCAGGGGCAGGAGAAGGCATCCATGGTTGGTGCTCTTTAGCCCCTGTGCAGGGAACAGAAGCATTCCACTTTGCGATTCTGATAGGATGCAAGGAGGTTGATGTTCAGCTGACCCCACCGGTGGAAGATTCAGAGGGATCCAGAGAACACTCGTGGGGCTGGAAACTTTGGCTGAGGTCGTCCGCTACTGCATTCTGTGTGCCTGCCAGATAAGTGGCTCGCAGTAGTATTGAGTGCGACAGGGCCCAGGCCAAATCTGTGTCGCCTCTTGGCAGAGCAGGTAAGAGCTCGTGCCCCCCTGTTTGTTCAGATACCACCATTGCAACTTGGTTGTCTGTTTGAAACAAGACTACCTTGTTCGAGAGGCAGTCCATGAATGCATAAAGGGCATACCGCATCACAAGATGCTCTAGGAAGTTGATCTGATAGGTTGCTTTGGCTTTTGTCCCTTGGGTTTGAAGGCCTTCGACATGGGCTCCTCAACGTAGGTTGGAGGCGTCTGTGGTTAAGGTTACCTGAGGTGCTGGTTGCTGGAAGGGAAGACCTGTTTGTAAGTTGGCCTTGTGAGTCCACCAGGCAAGGGACAGAAGAAGCTGGCTGGTTAGGTGGACAAGGGACAAAAGCGGCTGAGTGGCTTGGTGCCACTGAGATTTTAGCGTCCATTGTGTCATTCTCATGGCTAGGCGTGCCACTGGGGTGACATGGACTGTTGACACCATATGGCCGAAAAACATGAGTAATTTGCGAGCCGATGCTAATTGTTGATGGCGGATAGAGCTAGCGAGGTTGGACAGCGTGGTTGTACGATTGTCTGGTAAGAATCCCTTGGCCACTGGTGTTCAATTCTGCTCCTATAAAGGGGAGATGGTGAGACTGTGTCAAGTGGGATTTTGGGAAGTTGATCAGAAATCCCAATGCATGCAGCAGACGTAAGGCGAGACCGATGGAATTGAGGGCTCCTTGCCTGGACTGGATTTTTATGAGCCAATCGTCTAGATATGGAAAGACATGGACGCCCTTGCAGCATAAGTGTGCAGCCACGACTGCCAGGCACTTCGTGAATGCCCATGACCCACCACAAATCGCAGGTATTTGCGATGAGGAGAGAAGATTGCAGTATGTGCTTATGTGTCTTGAAGGTCCAGAGAGCAGAGCCAATCCCCTTGTTGTAGCAGAGGAAGCATGGTGCCCAGGGACACCATTCTGAACGTTCCTTGTGAAGAAATGTGTTTAAGGCATGGAGATCCAGAATAGGCCGGAGGGCACCAGTCTTTTTTTGGGATTAGGAAATACCAGGAGTTGAACCCTCTCCCCCTGTTGAGTCGAGGGAACCAGTACTACAGGCCTGGCCGACAGTAGGGTCGAGAGCTCTGACTCGAGAAATCCTGTGTGATCGTCCCAGCTCCAGGTTGGAATAGGCGGGGTGTCTGGGGGTACAGTTGAAAAATTTAGACGGTAACTCTGGGTTATGATGGATAATACCCACTGTTCCGTGGTAATTGGGAGCCAATTTCTTACAAAGTGGCAGAGACGGCCTCCCACTAGTGATCTGGGTTGTGGGATAAGGGGGGTGGCTGCTGCTCTCTGGAAAGGAGTCAAAATCCAGTCACAGGACCAGCTTGTGGAGCTGGCTGTGCTCTAGGTGTCCTCACCTGACGTGCATGTCCTCTCTGAGGGGCCCGAGCTGGTTGAGCACGGGATGAGGGAGGATAATATCTGTGTGGTCTGTAGAATTGCTTTCTGGTGCCCCTGCGGGTTACAAAGGGTGTGGTCTGAAGTGACAGTTGAAAGCTGACGCAGGGTCTCATGATGGTCTTAATGAGCCACTGTGTCTTGGATCTTGTCCCTGAACAGATTTTCTCCTGTACAGGGTAGATCTGCAAGTTTGTCCTGCACCTCCGGGTGTAGGTCTGAGGCTTTAAGCCAGGCCCAGCGTCTAGCACTGATGCCCGCTGCCGAGACTCTAGATGCTGTTTCAAAAGAGTCATAAGCAGCTCTGACCTCATGTTTACCTGCTTCCAATCCTTTTTGTAGGATGGCGGACAAGGTTTCTTGATGTTACTGTGGCAATGTCTCTGCGAATTCCTGGACTTGTTTCTAGAGATTCCTGTTATATTGGATCATGTATAATTGATACGCTGCTATCCGTGCTATCAACATAGACCCCTGAAAAACTCTGCTCCCCAATGCATCCAACGCCTTCTGTTCCTTTCTGGGAGGAGTAAAGGAGTGTGGACAGGATCTTTTAGCCTTCTTTTGGGCTGTTTCCACCACTACAGAATGGTGGGGCAATTGGCTTTTTTGAAATCCTGGGGCTTGTTGGACCAGGTAAGTAGCATCTGTCTTCCGGTTTACTGGGGGTACAGTACCTGGATGGTCCCACAGGCAGTGCAAGAGGTCAAGCAGAACTTCATGCATTGGTATCGCCATTACCGCATTGGTATCGCCATTACCGTGATTACCGCATCTACAAATTGTAAGACCTCCGATATTTTGTGGCAAGCATCCTCCTCCGTTATCAATGGAAATGGTATGTTTTCAGACATCTTTTTGACAAAGCTGGCAAAAGAGGTCCTCCAGGGGAGAACGACACCTTTCTTCCGGGGGTGAAGGCTCTGAGAGCAATTAATTGGAAGCTTGTGAGGAATGGTCTGAGGATACCTCCCTCCCATGGATCATAGGGAGTTTCTTCCTCTCCCACTGGTATTCCTGAGGGAGGAAGGATGCCAGAGCCTAGAGGGCGAGAAGGCATCAATGGATGTCAAGATGGCATTGATGGATGCGGCAACCAGCTTCAAGGGCACTGAGGAGGATGAGGTGCGCTTAGGCACCGACAGTCCCGATGGCCCTGGACCGTGCTCCGGCATCGGTGGATTCCATGCCGGGATCGGGCCCGGAAGTCGCCTCCTCCGAGGAACCCTGTAAGGGAGTCGGGATCTGTGGAGGCCTCGATGGTCGACTCGATGCCAGCGTGTCCGATAGCGAGGGCTGAGTCGGCAGAGCACTGATGAGGGTTTCCAAGCACTCGAGCAGCGGTGCAAACATTGAGGGCACTGGTTCCGGTGGCGAATGGAAGCCCTGAAGGGCATTCAGCACTGCCTGTTGGACTAATCTGTTCAATTCCTCCCTAAAGGCTGGCATGGATCACACCACACTTGGGGTAGGAGCCTGCTAGGCGTAACTGGAACCTCCACAGGGTCTGTGGAGGTTCAGTACCTGGCACCGATATCGGTGGGGAACGCCTTGGGGTCCCAGGTCCAGAGGAGGATGGGGGCTCCTCTCCCCGGGCCCTCTTCGCAGGCGGCTCGGTGGAAGTCCATGCCGCTGTGCTATCTGTGCCGGCACCGGGCGGAGAAGCGCATTTGTGCCGGTGTTTCCCTCTGTGCTCGGACCGGTCCTTCTCCAGCACAGAGGATGACGCTGTCGTCTTTGAGGGGGGTCAGTGACAGACGGTCACCCGCTCCACAATGTTCCTGGCAGAGCGTCTCCGAAGTAGATGGGCCCCCTCTGGTCGGCGCCACTTGAACTGGAGTCAATGGAGCAGAATGTTTCGATGCAAAGGCTCCATCTTGTCCAGTCGAACACGCCGGCCTTTGGGGGTCATTTGTGCGCAACTGGGGCATCAATGGATGTCATGCGAGGGTCCTAAGCACAAAACACAGACATTGTGCGGATCCCGTTATGGACATGATCCTCGGACGCTCAGGGCGTTTTCCAAACCCGGTCGCCATGCCAAAAAAATATGGCGCGCACGGTCAGTGACCATCGGGCACCGAGAGGTATGCCGCTGGGAACCGACCGTGGGAAGACACTTACCGAGCGTCGGAGGGAACGGAGCTCGATGGGGGACCCCCGGTGAAGGTGATATTTGGAAGAAAAACTTCAAATTTTTCTGTGAGGAAAAGTGTGAGATATCTCACAGAGCTCCTAAATTGCGAGGCAACTTGCTGCGCGGAAAAAGAGACTGAAGGGGGACCCCCGTGTGGCCACAGCGTTAGTGGCATGCTGGGCATACTCAGTGTGCCTGTCAAAGTTCTAGAAACTTTGACAAAAGTATTCCGTGACAGGGCTCCATCTGATGATGTCACCCATATGTGAGGACTACCATGGTGCTTGTCCTGGGAGAAAACGGCATTCGAAGGTCAGGCGCCCCTCCTGACATGTCTTTACCCATGCTGACATCAGACTGGTGTCTGATGTCAGCTTAGTAAAAATCAGAGGAAGGTAATTCTCCTTGAGCCTCTAAGCTAGCACATGTTAAAGGGCACACCAAGCTGAGATGCCTGAATATGACAGGCAGCACAGAGGGAAAGGCGTTTAGGTTTCTTAGCCACATGAGCTATCAGTCTGTCAGTAGACAACAGGCGACTGAAGGTGTGCGTCCAGCTGAATTCACGCTGTAAAAAAATGTGTCCTCAAAATTTATGCGCCCACAATTTAGGCATCCCAAGGCTAGGCGTAGAAAAGCTAGGTGTCCCAAACTAAAAGCACAAGAATGTGCCCAAATTGTGCGCACAGGCAAACGCCGCTATCACCTGGACACCCAAGTAGGCATCCATGTAAGTGCCCAAAAACTGGGCGCACAACCTGGACGCATGGACACAGCCAGATGCACTTGCACGTACCAATAATTCTGAAGAGGACAGCCTAACGTGCAGGAAAAGGCGTGCAAAAATGCCGTGGCCTACCATGTGGTTAACAGGCTGCTCAACCCACCAGGCTGCTCACAGCCCATGTCCCTTAACCTCCCTCAGGGGTGGGAATGAACATCTGAACTGCGCACTGAGTATAGAGACCAGAGGAAGAAGACCAACTTACAAAGAACCCTTCTACTTTGTCTTTGTTTTTTTTTAAGCCTTACCTGAGCTCAGCCCTTCCCGGCAGAGTATAGAGACCGTCTCCGGCTGCAGGGAGGGGAGAACGGGAAGGGCATATACCGTCACCGCCACAATCTGCTGCCTTTCAGCTGCTTTAAACTGCTAAGCAGCTAAGTCCACGTCAGATGAGAAAACCAGCTACCGGACCAAGGAACTCATTTGAGGGACCACAGAAATCACCTCAGGAATTCTCAACTGGGGTAGGGACCATTTGGCATCACTGCAGGAGAGCTGGACAAATTACATTTCCTTTTATTTCTCCTTCTAAAACTTGAAGCAATCCCCAGTAGGGAGAATGCACGTCCGCCATCTGCTTGAGACAAGAGAATACTGGCAGGTTGTCCTTGCAGAAGTAAGTATACTGAGATATTAGCTTTGCTCCATCTCTGTCTGCTGGTAGAGGTGCATAACCCACTGATTCTGGATTCATCTGACTAGACTAAGAAATTGGAGTTTGTAAGAGCCCATCTTAATATGCAGGAAGGAAAAGCCTTCCTACCTCAAAGGATAAGCAAGCTGATTCACATAGTACAAACTTTATCCCACAAGCCAACAGTTTCTGCCATGATTTACATGGAAATGTTAGGACACATGGCAATCACAATTCATATTTGCTCATCTCCACATGAGGAAGCTTCAATGGCATTTGAAACTTTACTGGAAACAAGCATCTATATCAATTACTGCATAGAATACCTATTCCAGAAAATCTACATTATTTCTTAAGTTGGTGGACTCATCCAACCAATTTTTTTATGCGACCAATTATTTCATCATCTGCAAATTCATCATTCCTTGACTATAGATACCTCCAGTCAAGGTTGGGAAGTACATTTTAAAACACTATATTCCTAAGGAACTTGGTCCATACAAGAAAAAGTGCTTCATATATGCCTTCTGATGTTGAGAGTAAAACCCTTCTGGTATTCAAGCATTTCGGACTCAAAGGGACAGACAAACAATATATTTTAAATATATTACATAAACAAGTAGGAGCAGGTTCCTCCAAGCTATGTCAGGAAGTATGCAGGATATGGGACTAGGTGATAGCAAGGAAAATATTTTTCACTGCCATTCATCTTCCAGGGAAAAACAAAGTGTTAGCAGATGCTTCAAATTGTCTGCAACTGCATGAATGGTCTTCCATCCCAATATGCTAAAATTCCTTTTTCAGCTTGGGTGAGGAGATGAAAATAGATCTATTTGCAGCTCAACTCTGTCACAAACATCCTCTTTACTGCTCCAAAATACCATCTCCAGAGGCCCTGGCATAGGATACTTTCAGTTCCATGGAACCAACACTTAATATATGCCTTTCCCTCAATTCCTTTAACTGTTAAAAAAATATTCAGGTTAGGGAAAGAAAGGCAGAATGATTCTGATAGCACCCTTTTGGCTTTGACAAGTATGGTTTCCATGATTGCAAAGACTTCTAGGTGCATATCTGATTCATTAAAAGATTTTCCCAACTCTCTTGACTCAATATGATGGATCTTTCTTGTGCCCCAACCTTTTAACTCTCACAAAATGGATATTTAATACCAGTTAGCTAAAAGATTGTCCCTCTCTACAGAAATTAAGGAAATAATTTTCACAGCAAGATGACCATCTACTCCATGTTTATGTATTTTATTTACCGGATGTTCTTACAACTTCAAACAGAAAAGATTTTCCATCTGGTGTGCACCTCAAAAGCAAGATCCCTTTAAGTGTTCCATCAGTATGCTACTTCAATATCTTTTGAATCTTCCAAATTTTGGATTAAAAAGCTATTCAGTTTGAGTGCCACTGTGGTATATCAGCAACTATCAGAGGCTCTTCCAGTATCCAGACTTATGAAATTTCTACCCCATCTTCGTCCTCCAATAAAACCTCTTCGAACTTAATGGGATCTCAATGTGGGATTTGCAGTTCTCCTTATCCACCATTTGAACTTTTAGCTACCTTTTATAAAAATCAACCTGGAAATTGCTATTTTTATTCATTATAACCTCAGGTCGCATGGTGAATAAGCTATAGGTCTTATTAACCCATGAACCGTCTACACAAAGTTTCAAAAACCAGAGTGGTATTGAGAAATCATCCAAAAATCCTTGCCTAAAGTGGTTTGCCAGTTTCATTTAAATCTATTATTCTTCCAACATTTTCCCCAAAACATCATTCAAACAAGGGTGAACAAGCTCTACATACATTGTACTGCAAAGGAGCATTATTTTATTTGTAAAGGATTAAACCTGTTACAAAGTCACAACTATTTCCTTCCTGTAGCCAGCCAAAAAGACTCCTCCTGGTTATGAAACAAACCCTGTCGAAATAGTTATCGGATTGCATTTCTTATTGTTTTTACAGTGCAAAAACTATCCTTCCTAAAAAAGTAATCTAGTTAAGAGCAACATCAACCACTATAGCATATTTATTTTCTGTATCAGTTCAAGGCATATGCAAAGTAGTTACTTGGTCTTTAATAAATACGTTTGTTAAACATTACTGCCTAGAATAGGACTCTTGTAAGGACAATGGTTTTGATCATAATTTCAAAAATTATTTTAATAACTCTCCCTCCTCTAAAAAAGAAGTGGATCCTGTGCAACCCTTAGCTTCGGAGTCCCCGCTTATGTGACTGGATTTCATCTTGCTTATTTATGGAGAAAGCAAAATGACTTACCTCTAACTGGTGTTTTCTGTAGACAGCAGGACAAATCAGCAACGCAATCTTACCCACCTCCTTGCGGATTTGAATTTGCATGGCAGTGGCTTCTGGATCTTTCTGGGCATGGGGAGAACATATTCGGTATCAGCGCCATTGGATGTCATCACTACTTGAGTGGCTGATTTGTCCTGCTGTCTACAAGAACACCAGTTACAGGTAACAACTTTGCTTTAGCTAGTCTTTCAAAGACAATACTTTTAAACAATGTGCACCTCTCATGCAAACTTAACTTTGGCTATCGCTCCTTTTAGTTTTATTTTTCTAACTGATTTCCTCATTTTATCGTAGTCTCTTTTAAAAATTAAATGCTACAGCAGTAGTTTTATTTAGTATCTGCCCTCTAGTGATTATATCAAATCTAACTGTGTTATGATCATTATTGCCAAGCCGATCCATCACCTTTACCCCTTGCATCATCTCCTGCATTCCACTGAGTATTATATCTAAAGTAATACCTCCTCGTCTGTCCGTGACCAGCTGCTGCAAGGTGCAGTCATTTATGGCATCTAGGAAAACTTCCATAGTATGTCCTGAAGTGACACTTACCCAGTCTACATGCTGGTAATTGATAGTTCCCTTTATTAGCCAATTTTATTAGCTTGTTTAATCTGTTAGATTTTTATAGTTTATTTCCTCATCCTAGATAGGTGGGTAGTAATATACCCCACAACTACTGTACTCTTCCTGCCACACACACTTGATTTCTTATCTGTAAGGATTCTAGAGTGCAGTTTCTTGCAGAACTTTTATACTGCTTGAATCTATGCCATCCTTAAAATATAGTGGCACCCCTTCATCAATTTGATATGCCCTGTCATGTTGATATAATTTGTACAGCAAGTTAAAGTGGAGAAAAAAGGCACCAACTCAATAAAGTTAAGGAAGGGTAAAGACATAACTGTCCACAAAAAATATCTTGATAAGCACTGCAGCTTAATCAAATGGTCAAGTTATTCAAATATATAAAGCTTGTAAGATTTAAATTGCCAAATTAGATACTCTGTCTGACATGAGCAGTGTTTCACAAGATACTATATCAAGGGAGAGCAATATGCCTGTCTGACATGTTTTTGATATTTCATATATCTTTGAGGTTCATCTATTCTATATCACCATTGAGATATACAGTATACAGATTTATATGCTTATATACACTGATGAAATCTTATTGGCTCCTGATTGCTTTCACAGAGATTTAAAGGAAAGAGAGTGCCAAAAGACAGCACATCATGAAGTATCACCAAAGTTGCTTATCTGTAACAAGTGCTTTCCATGGATAGCAGAACAGCAGCCATATAAGCCTGCTCTCTCCAAGTTCAGCAGGCAAAAAAGAACTTTCTGAGCATGCACGAAAGTTCCTGTAAAGCCATCGCCGTGCAAGTTCCTCAATCTATTCCCTAGCTGACTTCAATAAGACAGGAAGGAGTAAGGGACTGTGAGACGTTTGTTCTGCTGTCCATGGGGGAACACCCATTACAGGTAAGCAACTCGTTTTCTCATTTGACAAGCAGGAACAATACAGCCATACATGTGGCAACACCCATAGCTGAGGGCTGCAGGGAAGGTGTTTTTTTGTTTGTTTTTTTTTTTTTTAATTTGGTCCACCTGTAAGCTATAGCAAAAATGTGGGAAGTTGAAACTGTTACTTAAATACATTTTTCAAAACAGCTTGGCCAAAGTTACTGTCTATACACGAGTCCTGTTTCAAAGTGGCCGCCTTGCAGATATCCTGAATGGAAGATGAATTAAGATGCACCATCATTGTTGCAACTGCTCTAACTTGGTGTGCCTATATGGATTGTAAAAAGTGAATATTAGCAGTTGTGAAGCAATGAGAAATACAGAGAGAAAGCCATTTGGTGAAGGTCTCCTTCATGACTGGCAAACATTTGTTATCATAAGACAAAATTGTGATTTGCTGTACAGCTTTGTCCTATCAAGTAGAATAGACTAGCTCTTCTACAGTCTAATTTATGGCACGTTTGCTCTGCTGGAGACTAATGTGGCTTTGGGAAGAAAATTTGCCTCACTATCAACTGATTCAGATGGAATTGAGATACCATTCTGGACAGACATTTTGGATGTGTCCTTTAAACTATTCTAGTATTGAAGATTTACAAAGGCGAGTGAAGGAGCGTCCACTTCGCCAGGAGAAGCTTCTCTCAGCCTCCTGGATCCTGGTTTACCGCCGGTGCAGAGACTCGCTTTCCCTCTGCTCTCTGTGGCAATGTTGGTTGATGTGTTGTCGGCGTCTGTGGAGGGGGGGGGGGGGGCGCGTGTGGAGGATCAGCGCTGGAATTACCACTGTCTGTGTCCCCAACTAAAAACGCGGAGAGTGTCAGTTTTTCAGCTTGTCTGGTTTCTTCATCCCCCGCTGAAATCCAGGGTGAGTCAGAGGTTTCTTCGGCCCTGAAGCTACCTGATACTCCAATATCTGAGCCTTCTCAGCTCCCTTCCGAATCCTTTTTCCAGTTAAACCGGCAGTTGTCACACTAGATGCAATCTGGGATTTGATGGTAGGTTTTGGTTATTCCATGAAAGATTGTAATTCCAAGATAGACCTTCTTTCCAATAAAGTTGACACCATGGGGAATAATTATGACACAGTCCAGAAATATACAGAAGCAACCTTGCACATAAGCAAATCCACAAAGTCAATGGTGCAAGTAAAAGGATAAAGTCCCATTCACTAATATAAGAATTTTATTGAACAAAAGTTCATGGTTCATAAATCATTCATTCAATACGGCAACTCCATACGGGTAGCAACAAAGAATTTAAAGTCCCCCGACACGGTCCTGTGTTTCGCGGCGCCGTGTTATGCAGCCGCCGCGAAACACGGGACCGTGTCGGGGGACTTTAAATTCTTTGTTGCTACCCGTATGGAGTTGCCGTATTGAATGAATGATTTATGAACCATGAACTTTTTGTTCAATAAAATTCTTATATTAGTGAATGGGACTTTATCCTTTTACTTGCACCATTGACTTTGTGAATAATTATGACACCCAATTTTCCAAAATTCAAAATAAAATATCTGCTACTGAGACTGCTATTGGGAATATTCAGCTCTTTAATGCTTCGGTGATTAAAGGACCAAAATCTCTCTTGCAGACTTAAGAATTTGGAGAACTATATACAGCATTTAAATTTGCGCTTTTTGAACTTCTCCAAGGTGGTGGGCGAGACCTCCTACCAGACCCTGAAGAAGTACTTCTAGACAGTCTCCACTTTGATCCTGAAAAGCTTCCTTCTATCAACAAGTTGTACTTTTTCACCTAATAAAAGGAACTCTCAGCAGTCTCTATCTGAATGTTTACCTAATGTTTTTGTAAATTTGATTGGTTTCCTGGAAGATTCTGGTGCTAAAATCGAGCGTTCCACATTAACTGTTTCCTTTATCTCTGAAAAGGATGTGAACGAGGTTATGAAAAGATGCTTTAAGAATATTTCCTCTGTTTTATGGACAATTCATATTTTCCCTGATTCTGCGCATTCTACACAAGAAAGGCAAAAAGAATTTCTGGCTTTAAGATCTCAGGCTGTTTCCTTAGGATGTTCTTTTGTTCTTAGATATCCTTGTAAATGTAAAACCCTCCTTAATGCCCAATTCCTGTAGAAAAAAACTCACCTCCTCTACGACTATCTAATGGAAGCAAAACCGGACCTCTGCACGATTACCGAAATCTGGCTGAAACCTGAAGACACCGCATTAATCAACCAACTCCCTACACTTTCCTATGACGTCTGCTCTATCCCCAGAACTAAAAAAAGAGGCGGTGGTCTGCTACTAGCTACAAAAAAAGAACTACGACTAGCTCTACAGCTCGCAAACTCCTCAACCTCTTTTGAATTCGCGGTCTTCAAATCCAAACACCTTCAAATCGGCCTTACCTATGCCCCTCCAGGAAGCCTGGAATCTGACCCGTCTCCATTAATCGAACTCATAGCCAAGCACATCAACACAGATACCCCTGCTATAATAATGGGAGATTTCAACCTCCACGTGGATACAACTCCTCAATCCTCCAGTTGTGAAACCTCTCTCACCACGCTTAAATATATGGGATTCAATCAAATCATTAAAGGTCCGACACAAAGCAGGACACACGTTGGATTTAATATTCATAAATGAAAGCCTCACCCCTTCCACAGCTACGTCATGCCTTCCGGTCCCCTGGTCGGACCACAGATTGATTTCCACAACTCTGAGGAACTGCCAACCCTTCCTCCAACCAAGACAAAAAACCTCTGTCCAATTCAGGAAATTATGCAACCCAGACATCCTTAGCTCGCACCTAACCACAGCATTAGACCAATTGGACCTCTCAGATGCAGAGTCAGCTTCATCTTCCTGGATCAAGATCACCAAGGAAGTAGCAGACACAACCTGCCCACTAACCACTAAAGCCCCTCACTCGAATGCTGACAACAGGAAACCATGGTAAACCCCACAACTAAAAACCCTCAAACAAGAGCTTAGAAGCGCTGAACACCAATGGTGAAAAAACCCATCAGAAACAAACCAACAAATCTCTCATGCACCGCTACAGGACATCCATCCTCCGAACAAAAAGATTTCTTCTCATGGAAATCCACAACTTCATTTTCGATCTGAAAGCGTTATTCTCACTCGTCTTGTCCCTCACCAAATCTTCCCCTACGTCCATTCCGGACGATCAAGCGGCTAGCAAAGCCTCAGAGCTCGCCACATACTTCAAGAAAAAAAATTACCGATCTGATCACTTCAGTAAAAGCCATTAATGGTCATCTTCCTCCTCCCTCTTACACTGCATATAATCAACAGACCACAAGCATGGAAAATTTCGAGCTGACCTCCTCAGAGATTGAAACAGTTTTAAAGAAGCTCAAACCTGCCTCGCACCCCACGGATGCGATCCCTTCTAACCTACTCTTATCCATCCCAAAAACCGTCGCCAAACCAATTGCAGAGATCATTAATTGTTCATTAACGCAAGGCCTAGTTCCTGACCCCTTGAAACTTGCAATTCTAAAACCACTTCTGAAAAACCCCAATCTGTCTCCAGACAACCCGGCCAACTTCCGACCTATAGCGAACCTCTCATTCATCTCCAAAATCTTAGAAAAATAGTCAACAAGCAACTCTCAGATTATCTGGACGACAACAAAATTTTAGCCCCCTCTCAATTCGGCTTCCGTAATGCTCGTAACACTGAAGCTCTCTTAATCTTATTAACAGACATCATACTTTTGAATATTGATAAAAAACAACCCTGTCTGCTCATTCTCCTCGATTTATCAGCCGCCTTCGATACGGTGAACCACTCAATACTCTTGGATCGGCTAACAGACATCGGTATCAAAGGCACCGCTCTTAACTGGTTCAAGTCTTTCCTCCAAAACAGATTTTACAAAGTCAGAATCAACAATAAAGAATCACACCCCATCTGTTCCTCTCTGGGAGTTCCTCAAGGCTCCTCCTTATCTCCGACCCTCTTCAACATTTATCTTTTACCGCTTTGCCAGCTACTCTCCAAACTAAAATTAACGCATTACATATACGCAGATGACGTGCAAATCCTCATTCCGGTTACTGAATCACTACAAAAATCCCTAGACTTTTGGAACAACTGCCTTCTAGCTATCAACAACCTCCTCACAAGCCTTAACTTAATCCTTAATACTAATAAAACAGAGCTAGTCTTCATCTCACAGGACGGCAACTCTTCAGTGTCCAACACGCTCTCCACAAGTCAACCATCCTTCTCTCCGCAAGTTAGAAAACCTCGGAATCTGCATGGACAACCAATTGAACCTAAAAAGATTTATCAATAATACCACTAAGGATGGCTTTTTTAAATTACAAGTTCTAAAACGCCTGAGACCTCTCCTCCACTTCCAAGACTACCGTTCAGTTCTTCAAGCAATCATTTTTTCAAAAATTGACTATTGCAATTCACTTCTACTCGGCCTATCAGCAAACTCCATAAAACCCTTACAGATGCTGCAAAACGCCTCAGCCAGGATTTTGACTAAGACCAACAAAAGAGATCATATTACTCCCATCCTAATGAACCTGCATTGGCTCCCAATTAAGTTTAGAATCATGTACAAAGTTCTAACGATCATACACAAATCCATTCACAAGCTCATTCCACTGGAGCTAAATATCCCGTTCCAGCCACATATACCCTCCAGACCGATGAGATCCGCTTATAGAAATATCCTCGTTGCCCCACCCATCAAAACTTCTTTAAGAAAACGTGCTCTATCCACATCAGGCCCTGCGCAATGGAACTCTCTTCCTCCAGACCTCCGGCTAGAACAATGCCCGATTACATTTAAAAAGACTCAAAACTTGGCTGTTCGAACAAGCTTTTCATTTATGCAGATCTTTCTTATACATCACCCTACTCACTAACTGTCTAGCTCTCAGGTTAGCTTTCTATCTCTACAGTCGATCAATTCTAAATTATGTACCTTTTACCCTAACCCTAAGTTAACTTAGTATGCACTTAGATCCTTAGCCAGTTAATCTCTGGTTCCAAGAAAGAGCCTATTTGTTTCTCTCTGATCCCAGTTCCATTGCTCCAAGTTTTTTATCCCTTGTTTAATGTAAAGCATTCTTACATGCTTGTTATTGTTATTCTGTAAACCGAAGTGATATGTAATTTTTCTACATGAATATTGGTATATAAAGTGTTAAATAAATAAATAAATAAATAAATGTGTTATTAGATATCGAAATGATTGCTTTGTATTCTTTTTGACTGAACAACAAATCTTTCGTCAATTCCAGAAGTGTTCCATCTCCCTTTTCAGGGAACAATTAGGTCTAGTAGTTGATCCATGTTAAATTTAAGCTAGTTTCTTTTTTCCTTGTTTCTCCTATTATTTTCCCTCCCCTCTCCTTTTATTTCCTTAGTTGACAATTGGCCTACAATAATTATTTCATGTATATCTGCTTCTTTTTTTTTATATAGTACTTACTTCCTTTGTGGATTGTATATCCTTTCGTCTTTTATTGTAGGAACAGTGTATTCCTTATATTTTTGAAATTAATAAAAATAAAGTAAAAAAAACCCCACATATAGGTCCCATTGAGAATTGGAGATGCCTTTATTGGAGCTCGCAAATTATATAAACCTTTGACAAATTTTGATCCCAATGTGTTTTGAGAAATTTGGAAGCCTTCTGAACACTGATGGTAAAATGTTATAGCACTTAAATGCACTCTTACAGAAAATAAAGTTGTTTACCTTAACAGGTGTTCCCCATGGACAACAGAACAATCAGTCACACTGAATGGGTATTGATATCCAATGGGGCTGAGATGGACTCCTCTCAGAGCTCAGAATGTTATAGTTTACTTTCTGAACATGCATGGAATTTCCTGTGCTGGCGTCGCTCTGGGCCCTCTCCTCAGTCTGTTTCATATCTGAATTCACAGTGGGAAGGAGGGACAGACTTGTATGGCTGATTATTCTGCTATCCACAGAGAACACCTATTACAGGTAAGTAACTTTGCTTTCTCCTTGGACAAGCATCACAAATCAGTCACACAGTATGGGACTTCCTAGCTAAGGGTTGCATCCTGCTGTATTACTATTTTATTTATTACAACCCATACTAGTTTGTGGGAAATTGTAACAATTTACATGAATATGCTTCTTAGTACAGATTAGCCAAAAAACACTGTCCAAAAGCATTTCTTGTTCTAGACCTCAATGTTGCTTAAAGGTGCGGCTTGTTGACCACTTTGCTGCTTTACAGGTATCTTGGATTGATAAGTAAGTTTGCTTTTAAATGTGATGAGCCTTTATTGGTTGTTCAATTTTGCAGCCTACTGAATAGTATTAGTAAGTTATGTAGTTTGGCAACCACCTAGGTCTGTTTTCTCCCTGCTTTGTCCTTATTTATGTTGTAAGAAATAAAGAGTTGTGTTGCACTTCTATTTTGTCCATGAAAAATAGAAGGGCTCTTTTACAACTGAACATATGTAATTGTCTGCTCTGTTAGCATGGGATGTTGTCTTGGAAAATATATTGGCAAGGATATGGTCTGATTTAGGTGAAATTGCAATACCATCTTTGTTAAGAATTTTGGATGAGCTTAATATTTTATTTTTTATATCTGGGTGTATGAAGAGTGTGTGAAAAGAGCTTGCAATTCACTTCCTCTGTGTGCGGAAGTTATGACGATTAAAAATGTTTTCCATGAGACAAATTTCATGTCCACTGTAGCCATCGCCTCAAAAGATTTTTCCATGAGCAGTTCTAAGACTATATTTAGGTCCCATTGTGGTGCTGGGGTACCTATTAGATGTTTTGGGTCATAAAGGACTTTCATAAACTTTGATATTAAAAGCTGAGATATAGGTTATCCTTTTATATGTTGGTGATATGCAGCAATGGCACTTAAATGAACTCTTATGAAATTTGATTTCAATCCAAAATTAACTAGATTAGTTAAATACTGAAGAATAGATGAAACAGAACAAGAAAAGGGGGTCTGTTTCTTGTTGACAGCTTGAAAATTTCTTCCATTTGTAGTTACAGTATATTATTTTCTTGTAGCCGTTTTCTGTGCTGCTAAAATTATATCATTTCTTTTGGAAGCTGCAGAGTTTGTATTTGGCTTTTAATATGCACGCTGTTAACACTAATTTCTTGGGATTTGGATGAAGGACTGTTCCTTTGTATTAAGTAAGGAGCTCTGGAATAATCAGTAACTTGATTGGTGGTCCTTGGGCTTTCTGTAGCCATGGGAACCAACTTTGCCACCGTCAATATGGTACAATTAGAATCATCTTTCCTGAATTTTAGGATTGCTTTTGAAGTTAGTGGAAAGGCATATGTTAGGCCTCTGTTTCACAGAATGAAGAATGCATCGCTTGCTTTTGCAGTCTGGGATGGACTTCTTGAGCAGAAGTATGGAAGTGAGTGATTGTGTGGAGATGTAAAAGGGTACTACAAGTTCCCTCAAAGTCTGAAAATGTTTTTCAGAACTTGGTCGTTGAGTGATCATTTCTGAGGCTGCAGCTGGTGACTCAGCCTGTCTGTTAGGTGGTATCCTTTCCTGGAGGATAGACTGCCTTGATTTGCATTCTTCTTGTTATTGCATACTTCTGCACTGCAAAAGTTTATTTGTAAAGTACACAGGAACCTTTTCCTCGTTTATGTAGAACATTGCTATCTGATTGATTGAATTTGTAATGACTTGTTTTTTTGAGTAATCTTTCAAATACTCAAAAGCATTGAAAATTGCATTCAATTCTTGTACACTGATGTGTAATGTTCATTCTGATATTGTCCAATTGTCTTGTGTGTAGATTCTGTTGACATACACTTCCATCCCTGGATTAATGCTTCTCTTATGGTCTTTTGTACGTTGGGAGGGTGGATTTACCATTCACATAAAAGATTTTCTGTCTTTGTCCAATATACTAGTGAGGATATCAGATCTCCAACTACAGGAATCTTGTGGTTAGAGGCTGTATATGTTGATTCCAATTTGTCTTTAGATGCCATTATGTTTGTCTCATCTTAAGCTTAGCTAGTGGAATGACATGCACTGTTGATGCCATATGTCCCAGCAATTTCATAAACCTGCGCACTGTTATCCACTGTTGTGCAAATAAGTGATTTTGCCAAATCCTGCAATTTCAAAGCTCTTTGTTTAGGGAAATACGCCTTTTCCTTTTTTTTATGTTCAGTGTGCCACTATGAAATTCCAATTGTTTTGGGATTACATTGTATTTCTTGAAATTTATACCAATGTAATCCACTTTGAAATGCCTAAAAATAGAATATGGGTATGATAGAAGTCTTTAAGATCATGAGAGGTCTTGAACGAGTAGATGTGACTCGGTTATTTACACTTTTGAATAATAGAAGGACTAGGGGGCATTCCATGAAGTTAGCAAGTAACACATTTAAGACTAATCGGAGAAAATTCTTTTTCACTCAACGCACAATAAAGCTCTGGAATTTGTTGCCAGAGAAGGTAGTTAGTGCAGTTAGTGTAGCTGGGTTCAAAAAAGGTTTGGATAAGTTCTTGGAGGAGAAGTCCATTAATGGCTATTAATCAATTATACTTAGGGAATAGCCACTGCTATTAATTGCATCAGTAGCATGGGTTCTTCTTAGTGTTTGGGTAATTACCAGGTTCTTGTGGCCTGGTTTTTGGCCTCTGTTGGAAACAGGATGCTGGGCTTGATGGACCCTTGGTCTGACCCAGCATGGCAATTTCTTATGTTCTTAAAAAAAAAAATTGGAAAATCCTAGGTATTGCATTGTTTGAATCACAAGATTTGTATCTCAGATGTCTCAAAATATGCTCAATATTAGCCTGTCATCTAAGTATGGAAGCACTAGCAAGTTTTGCTTCCTCAGGTGACCCTCAATGACTGCTAAGCATTTTGTGAACATTATGGGTGCTGCTGCTAGTCCAAATAGTAGAACTTTATATTGGTAGTGCTGTTCTAGCACAAACCTTAGATACTTTGGTGTTTTATGTTGATTGGGATATGGGCATAAGTGTTCTTCAGATCCAGTGAAGTGAGCCAGTCTCCTTTCTGTATTAGTGGGAAGATTGATTCTAAAGAGTTCATTTTGAATTTTTCTCGTTTGAGATGTATGTTTATTCTCTGAGATCTAATATGGGACACAGATCTCCTGTCTTTTGGGGGATTAGGAAATATCTGGAGTAGAATCCTCTCCCTTTTTGATTTTGTAGCACAGATTGAATGAATCTAGAAGGTTCTGTATCTTCTGCTTGATAATTTATAGCTGTGGACTTAAATGATGTTGGTAATACGGACAGTTGTCTTGCAAGATTAATTTGAAGTTCAGATAATTTTGCATATGTTCAGTACCCATTTGTTGGTAGTGATGAAACTCCATTAATGTTTGAAACAATGACATTTTCCCCCTACCGAAAAACATGAGAAGAGATCTTGAACCTTGGTTATCTTAGTGTCAAATACCTAAGGTTGGCCTCTGAAGAGGCTACTGTGTTTCTGTTGAGGTCTTGCTCTATTTCTTGGCCTAGGTTGTTGCTATCCTTGTTGAGCTGGCTGCTGTTGCCAGCAGTAAGGATACAGGTTGTACCTTTGTCTTTGATAGTAATGTATGTTTGTAAGGCCCATTTTTGTTTCTTCTCTGTGACATCCTATAGATCTGGGAGGCTGAAAAATTGGAGTGCTATATTTTGATTCTTGATTGCCTCCAAAGTTTCTTTGACTATCTTCAAACAGATTGTCTGTACACAGTGTATCTTATTTTGTCATGTATGTTTTCTCTTTAGTCTAGAGGCCTTAAGCCATGCTAGTCTTCTTGTGGTTAATTCAGAGGATGAAAGTTGTGAAGCTGTATCGAATAAGTCAAACAGGTCATATGTTTTCTGCAACTCAGATCTATTACTTCACTGAGTAGTTTTAAAACTTCTAGCAGCTTTTGCAAAAATTAAGCTTCTAAATTACTGTATTGGAACTGGACCATCTGTAACGGATGTGCTCTTATTGCTTGTAGTGTCGCTCCTTGGAAAACACTTGTCTACAGTGTCTAGAATTCTAGAATTTCTCCCTAGAGGAGATTTGAGTATGTCTGTCTTTTTCTTCTTTGCCTTTTTCATTGTGGACTCCATTATTAGAGATTCAAGTAGAAGCTGAATCTTTGTATGTCCTGGACAGAATTGTATTCTCTATTTGGTATTAATGTTCTTTGCCACTGGTGGACTATATTGGACTATAATGGACTATAATGGACTATAGTGTTTTCCATATTTTAGACTGTGCATTTAATAAAGCTCCATTTTTTGTATAAAAGCCTGGTATGCTAGATCTTCCAATGATGTAGAACTTTGTGGTGGCTCTGGAGATGAGACAAAGGGCGGATCAACTGAGAAAGGTTCAGAAGTATCATGCGACATGTCAAACTGAGTTTCATTTGATAGTATTTCAATCATATCAGTAGGTTTACCTTTTGTTTCTTCCTTGAAAGTATCAAAATATGATGGTGAAACTTTTGATCTTAAGTGCTCCTTCAACTTCTCTAGAATTGAACGTGGTTTCCCTGATTTATATTTTGGCTTTTCTTTCATATAAACGATCACAAAATCTTCCCATTTTTGGATGAAGGAATGGTATTCTGGGTAAGAAGGCAAAAGCAGCAGTAGTTGCCTGCTTCCCTGGGTAGTTCTATTTCTGCTTCCAGTAGTGGAGGTGATTCCAAGTTGCTGCTTGACATTTTTTTTTTGTCTTCCTTCTGGTACCTGAGTTGTCTTTTGACAAATTTCTTCTTGTTGACAATCCTTTGTCAGTGGATTGATTTGGTGCAGAGGCATTGACATCAGCATCTTTATGGTGCCTTGCCTTTGAGAGCTTGCAGTTTTAATTGTGTTTTGATTCTTTTGAATTGGCACCATGACAATGTTTAATCTGATTCACTGACAGTAATACTGGCGGCCAAGTCTGTTGACGCTATGTTTTGGCGCTAGCTTTTAATACTTTGGCACAGACTCACGCTTTTTGGCACTGGTGATTTAGATCATTGTTTTTTCGAGGAAGAATCCGATGGCGGCAATTGGTCTCCTTTCCTTCCCTGATGTTAAGAACTCTTATCTTGACCTGATGAGCTAGAAAGCTTCAGATCTTGAAAAGCTAAGGCCCAAAGGACATTTTGCCACAGGGGCCACAATTTACTATTTTGTTGTCTGGTCCAAGCTCTCTCAGGCAATTATGTAGAGCTAAAACTGATATTTTGCACCTGCATTTTGAGCATGCCTTGAAAGGGCTTTTTTCCTTTTTTCCTGTCTTTTCCAACATTTTACATTGAGAGTGAGAGAGAATGTTCAATTGCTTGCAAAGCAGACAAAAACAGACTGAGGAGAATGTGTACTGTGATGCCAGCGTGGGAAGTTTTGTACATGCTTAAAGTAGAACAAACTGAGCTGTAAAAGAAGGAACCTGACTTGGTGCCTTCGATTGAAATTATGCATGCTGTGTGGCTGAGTTCTGATGCTTATCCATGAAGAATTTAATTTTAATCCTGAATCAGCAAAGTGGAAAAGGTAATTAAATCAACAAACATACATTAGCGCAAAATTAAGGGAAATGAACATGTGAATGGATATGTATAATAAGAAGTACACCAGATGGAAAATCTCTTCCACTTGAAATTATACAAGCACTTGGTAAAATGTCTCCTTGCTGCCAATAGTACTTGTCTGACCCCTAGGAAGAAGCATGTCCCATACTGGTCTGCCTTCAATGTCCATGCTGTGATTACTGAAGATTGAAAGTTAGGGTGAAGAACAGATTTCCTCAAACTGAGTTAAGAGATTTGGATATGCTGGAAGCCTAATTGGTGGAGCTAGCTCCATGGGAACCAAATTTGGCAAGACCAATAGGGAGTTACTAGGATCAGGGTTCCAGTATCTTTTCTTAGCTTGCATATTTTTTGGAAATGAAAGGTTTGGGAGAAACATGTCAATTCCTTGGTCCAAGGAAATGAAAATGCATCCGCTAGAGCATCTTGCAATGATCTTTTGGAATAACGAGGCAATTTGGATTGAATGATGCTACAAAAAAGATCTATGGATGGAGTTCCCCACTGATGGAAAGGAATTGTATTGATTCCATGTGGACAAACTATTTGTATGAAGATGACTAAACATATCTGCTAGAACACTGTTCTTTCCTAGAAGATAAATCGCTGAAAGCTTGTTGTTTCTTACTAATGCTCAATTCCTTATCTTCAAGGATCTCCTTGTAAAGTTGTGATGAATCTGTTCCTACTTGCTTCCTTGTTTAAAACATCACTACTTGATTGTCCGTCTGAATCTGAACTACCATATTGCTTAACCATGGCTTGAAAACTTGAAAAGCTTTGAATATAAGAGGTAATTTTCAAAAGGATTTACACGTATAAAACTGGGTTTTACACATATAAATGCACTTTACCAGTATAAGTGGGCTTTTTAAAATTTCTACAATATATACCATTGAATTGTCCATAGGCTATACATGTTTAAGTACACTTTAAGTGCATAAATGACTTTTGAAAATTGCTACAAGGTATGTTACATTTATACATGTAACTCCTTTGAAAATTACCTCCAATTTAGCTTTAGTAAGCTGATGAAAAGCTTGACTTCTTAAAGAGACCACTCCCCTTGTGAACATACCACATTGAGGTGTACTCTCCAATCCTGATGAACTTGCTGATCACGGAAGATTTTTGTCCAACCAGGACTGTAGGGTAGAAACAAGATGATTGGAAATACCTAATATGGGCATTAGAGGCTGAAAGTGCCAATTCCATCTATATTTGAGATACCACTGGACTGATCTCATATTTAAACATGTTCCTTAGATGCCAATTGACCTATCATTCTCATGAAAGATTTGTCACCCTTTGTGACTGCATAGTGAATGTATCATTCGTGCTATGACTCCTCTTTGTACCAGAAGGAAAGCTTTTCTTTTTTGGGTATCTAGAAATGCCCCTATGAATGTCAATTGATGAGAGGGTGTCAATTGGGACTTGAAGTTTATTATGAATCCCAGAAACTGCAGGATTTGGCAAATAAAAGATGTATCTATCATTAGTAGTCTCTGTAAGCAAAGAGTGACATTGCTTTTCTTGAGATAGGCAGCTACTACTGCTAAACATTTAGAGGTTAATATTCAGACATACCTGGTTAACTTGCTTAGTCAGTTAAGACTTATCCAGCTAGGATTCTCAGCGGTAACGGCCATGCAACTGAATATACCTAGATAAGCTTAACAGTAACCATATATATTATCTGGCTAACTTTAGACCTGCTCAATTTGCCAGTTATGTTTGGATATCACTACTTATCTGGCTAAGGTTGCTGGAGAAGTAGCTCATCCTAGTTACGCCCCCAAATTGCCTTTTTATCCAGATAGATTTAAGACAGATAATGATTTATTCAGCTAATAACTAGACAGAGAAGGGACTGAATACACCAAAATTTGACATTTAGATAGATAACTAAGTTATCAATCTAACTGGCTTTTGAATGTGAACATTCTGGGAACTGCTGATAGTCCAAAAGGGAGGACCTTGTATTGGAAATGTTGATCTTCTACAGTAAACTTCAACTATCTGTGGTGGGATTTGTTTATTGGTATAAGTGCATAAGCATTCCTGAGGTCCAGGGTATTGAGTCAATCTTTAGGAGCGGAAAGATAGCTTCTAAGGAATTCATTTTGAATTTTTCTCTTCAGAAATATATTTAATTCTTGTAGGTCTAATATTGCACAAAAATCTCCTGATTTCTTTGGGATTAGAAAGTATCGAATAGAAACTTTCCCCTTTCTGTGAATGAGAAACTTGTCCTATTTGCTCTTGACCACAGAAAGGTCTTTACCTCTTAGACGGGCCAATACAGTAAAATTCGCGGGAGAGCAGGCGCTCCGAGGCGAGCGCCTGCTCTCCCAACGCGTGCCCAGGCCACTCTTCTGGGCGTGCGATCGAGTATGCAAATGAGGGCCAGCGGTAAAAGGAGGCGTTAGGGACACTAGTGCATCCCTTTTTGACAGGAGTGGCGGCTGTCAGCGGGTTTGACAGCCGACGCTCAACTTTACTGGCGTCGGTTCTCAAACCCGCTGACAGCCACGGGTTCGGAAAACGGACACCGGCATAATTGAGTGTCCGTCTTCCGACCCACGGGCCGCCGGCTAATTTTTTTTTTTTTTTTAATTTGGGGGCTTCCGACTTAATATCGCTATGATATTAAGTCGGAGGGTGTACAGAAATGCAGATTTTTCTGCTTCTCTGTACACTTTCCCGGTGCCGGCAGAAATTAACGCCAGCCTTTGGCGTAAAAATAGCACGTCGAAAACGCGCGGCCAAACGTGGGCTAACAGTGCGCTCCACCGGAGCACACTGTATTGTATTGGCCTGATAATTAGCTAATGCAAGGACTGATATTGAGAACATGTTGGATTCTGAGTACGGTTGCCAACTGGCTCCAGATTTTCAGGACAGGTTGATCCAATTCTAGTGTTACTCCCCTGCATGCAAGTACTTATAGTCTTGATTTTCTTAGGGAATGCAATAAGTAAACAGAATAAGTTCCAGCATGCAATGGGGTAAAACCAGGACTGGTTCAACCTGTCTTGAAAATCTGGTGCCAGTTGGCAACCCTGATTCTGAGGTGGTAGAGATTGGAAATTTAAGCAGTAGCCTTTGCTATCATTTTAAGCACCCATTTGTATGAGGTGAATTAATTCCATTGTGGATGAAAAAAACTGAAGCCTTCCACCCACTGGAAGGACAGATATAGATTTTGTTTGGTTAACTGGAAGTCAAAAACTTGGAGTAGGCCTTTGAGGAACTGCTGAGATTGCTTCTACTGAAGTTTATCTCTAGCTTGAGATTTGGTCTTCTATGCATAGTCATCAGGATGGTCTAAAATATGGGTATGGATTGTATCATCTCTTTGGGAAAAACTGATAATGACTAAAAGGATGTTGAGAATATCTTCTTTAGAAACAGGTCCATTTGCTTTGAAGCAAGAGACTGAAGATCTGTTTCTTTACAGTCTCAACAGCCTTCTTCACCTTACCATGGAATAAACTGTCTCCAGTACATGGTGCCTTTGCCAATTTTTCATGTACATCAAACCTCAATCCAGAAACTTTGAGCCATGCTAATCACCTAGCTGCAGTGGCTGATGTTCCTGAAGCTGTATCAAATGAATCATATATTAACTGTGACATATGTTTCATACTGTCTTCAGCATCTTGAAGTAGTCTATTGAAATCTGACTGGTCTGAAAGAGTTGACTGCTGAGAGATATTTTTTGTATTGTATAAATATTATACCATTTGTAGTTGATAGGCCCCAATCCTGGATTGTAGGGTAGCTGCTTGGAATACTTTTTTGCCTGTGGTATCAAGCAATTTGGGATCTTTTCCTGGAGGGGTGCAAGAAAGGTTTTGAATTTATTTGCTCTCTTCATTGCAGGCTCCACTATTAAAGAATCATGGGACATCTGCACCTTGGAGCAGCCTGAACAATTCCGTACTCTATTTTAGGTCTATGTTTTTTTTTTACGACAGGTTGAATGGGAAAAAGGAGCTTTCCACATCTTAGTCTGCACTTCCAATAAGCTGACATCTGTTTTGGTCAGTGGATACATTTCCGGACACCTTGATATTTTCGCTTGATAAACATCCTTTGACTTCAGTGCCAGGAAAAATAATGGAAACTATTCTAAAGATCAAAATCGTAGAGCATATAGAAAGACATGGTTTAATGGAACATAGGCAACATGGATTTACCCAAGGGAAATCTTGCCTAACAAATCTGCTTCATTTTTTTGAATGGGTTAATAAACATGTGGATAAAGGTGAACTGGTAGATATAGTGTATTTAGCTTTTCAGTAGGCGTTTGACAAAGTCTCTCATGAGAGGTTTCTAAGAAAATTAAAGTCATGGCATAGGAGGCGATGTCCTTTCGTGGATTACAAACTGGTTAAAAGACAGGAAACAGTAGAATTAAATAGTCAATTTTCTCAGTGGAAAAGGGTAAACAGTGGAGTGCTTTAGGGATCTGTACTTGGACCAGTGCTTTTCAATATATTTATAAATGATCTGGAAAAGAATACGATGAGTGAGGTTATCAAATTTGCGGATGATACAAAATTATTTAGAGTAGTTAAATCAAAGCGGATTGTGATACATTATAGGAGGACCTTGCGAAGCTGGAAGATTGGGCATCCAAATGGCAGATGAAATTTAATGTGGACAAGTGCAAGGTGTTGAATATAGGAAAAAATAACCCTTGCTGAAATTACACGATGTTAGGTTTCATATTAGGAGCTACCACCCAGGAAAGAGATCTAGGCATCATAGTGGATAATACTTTGAAATTGTCAGCTCAGTGTGCTGCAGCAGTCAAAAAAGCAAACAATGTTAGGAATTATTAAGAAGGGAATGGTTAATAAAACGGAAAATGTCATAATGCCTCTGTATCGCTCCATGGTGAGACTGCACCTTGAATACTGTGTACAATTCTGGTTGCCGCATCTCAAAAAAGATATAGTTGCGATGGAGAAGGTACAGAGAAGGGCAACCAAAATGATAAAGGGGTTGGAACAGCTCTCCTATGAGGAAAGGCTGAAGAGGTTAGGGCTGTTCAGCTTGGAGAAGATACGGCTGAGGGGGGATATGATAGAGGTCTTTAAAATCATGAGGTCTTGAACGAGTAGATGTGAATAGGTTTTTACACTTTTGGATAATAGAAGGACTAGGGGGCATTCCATGAAGTTAGCAAGTAGCACATTTAAGACTAATCTGAGAAATTATTTTCCATTCAACGCACAATTAAGCTCTGGAATTTGTTGCCAGAGGATGTGGTTAGTGCAGTTAGTGTAGCTGGGTTCAAAATAAGTTTAGATAAGTTCTTGGAGGAGATATCCATTAACTATTAATCAAGTTGACTTAGGGAATAGCCACTGCTATTAATTGCATCAGTAGCATGAGATCTTCTTGGTGTTTTGGTACTTGCCAAGTTCTTGTGGCGTGGTTTGGCCTCTGTTGGAAAGAGGATGCTGGACTTGATGGACCCTTGGTCTGACCAGCATGGCAATTTCTTAAGTTCTTATCCTCTTACACGTTAACAGGAACAGATTCAATATTTTTTGTAAAAATGCCAGATAAGAACCACTATCAAGTGGTGTTGAACTTCTGACTGCTCTAATAATGGGCTTAGATAGTAATTTAGGAGAGCAAACCATGGTGTCCAGATCAAAAGAATCATAAGAGCTGAGAGCATCTACCGAGACAGCACCAATGGTGCTTCTTTGTGAGAAGTTTTGCTTTCCAATAATATGGAAACAAGAGAACTTCCTTTTGCTAAGGCGTTATAGATGACAGACTACAGTTCTGTTGCTGATTTCTCCAATATAAGTTGGTCATAGTGTCCTTATTGATGTTGATGGTTTCTCCATCATGTACAACAAAGTCAGACCATAGCTTTTAAATGAAGAAGTGACACTCCAGTAACGGAGGTGGTTATCTGGTCCTGAGTTTTTTTTTAAAAAAAGAGATCTTACTCTGGTACCAGTATAAGTGGTGACTTCTGAAGAAAAGCCATGCCTGAGTAGTTATCTTTGGCACCAATGGCACCAAATGAGATTCACTCAATGATGCCATAGAAGGCACAGTTAGGGCCCTGTGGCATGATGGTGCCATTCTCTTATTGGTACAGTAATGTTTCTTGATGCTGTGTTTATTTTGCACCATGCTCTATGCTGAAGTGACCTTTTGTTGCTTTGGTGTCATGTTCTCTGGGGAAGGAAATCTTATGCTTTTATTTTTGGTTTGGTAGGATGGTGAATACTCACCCTTTCGTTTCAAAGTTGGTTTTTCCGAATATGACCTTTTTCCCCCCAATGATTGACAAGGAGAAATTTCCTTATTTGTTAATTTCCTTTCCATTAGTTTTGCTACACTAGTCCAACCCTGAAAGTGGATTATTTCCTCCTACCAGCAGATGGAGGCAAACAACACTGTTTTCCTCTGACATCACAGCCACTATTTAGAAGGCGCTAGCAGTAAGAATTCAGTATCCTAATACAGCTTCACATCAGACCCCATCCATTAAAGGTAATCGAAACCCAATCAGAAACAAAGAAGTTTTTCCTGCAACCTACCACACAGGAAAGTAAGAAAAGTAAACTTAAAAGGTAAGGAACAGAAAGCCCAAGGCCCTCAATCAGATATTGAACAAGAACAGATTTATTGTTCTGACAAGTATGACTGTAAGGCTTTCTTCTGTGCAATCACCTAATAAAAAATGTTTAAAAAAAAAAAAGAAATACAGTCTCGCTTCCCAGGTGTGTTCTGGACTGGTGCAGCAGGACTAATGGAAATTTCAGAAATAAGAAAATTTTTCACTCTCGTCCTACTACACCAATCTAGCACAGACAATTGGGAAGTACCAAAGCTTTATCTATCCAGGCAGGAGGAAACAAGAGCCGCCAACAGGACCCCTGCACTGTAAGCTGTATCTTCCCATGCCAGTATGTCCAGCTGATATTGCTTCATAAAGGTATGCAGGGAAGACCAAATGGCCACCCTGCAAATATAAGCCGGTGCAAGCGCATGCATCTCCACCCAAGATACTGACTAGGCCCTGGTGGAGTGCACACACCAATTCTGGAGACTTCTTGCCCTTCAGGAAGTAAGCCAAATCAATCGCCTTTTATCCAGTGAGCCAGAGTAGTCTTAGAGGCTGTCTCTTATGCAGACCCCCAAAAAGAACAAAATCTGTCAAAGTTAAGAAAGCATTAGTGACCTCAAAAGTACCTTAAAATAAGCTTCCACACATACAAACATCTGAGGGACCAATACTCGGGTCCACATTCCTCCCGATAAAAGGTCAGAAGCAAGATCAGTCAATTGATATTAAAGGCAGAATTCACCTTTAGGAGAAAGGATGGCACTGGTCGAAAAACCACCGCCTCGGCAAAAATCACTAGGAATAGGTCCCAGTAAGAAAAGGCTTGAAGCTCAGAGAGCCACCATACAGAGTACATTGCAACCAGAATGGCTGTCTTCAGTGACAAATCCTTCAAGAAACTCTGTTTCAAGGGCTCAAAGGGGTCCCCACATTCTTTTAACACTCCAAGAAGAGAGACACTTCAGGGTAAGCTTCTATAGAGTAACCCGCTATGGGGCTCCGATATCAAGAAATAGCTGCCACCTGCACCTTTAAGGAATTCAGGGCCAGCCCTTTGTCCAGACCAGACTGAAGAGAGGCCAAGATACAGAAAATATCTGCCCTCCAGGTAGACACTGACCTGGACTTGCAGAACTGCTTGAACAGATGCCAGACTCAAATATAAGCCAAGGAAGTAGACCATTTCTAAGACTTGAACAGTGAGGTGAATACCACCGAAAAATGACCTCTCTTGCGGAGTGGTCTCTGCTCAAGAGTCAGGCCATAAGACAGAATGAAGCTGTAACCTCCATGATCTCGGGCCACTGCGCCTTCTGAAGGTGTAAGGGCCAGTCTACCTGGAGAAGATTGGCATACCAGGACCAGTGTGGCCAGTCTGGAGCAACCAGAATGATTCTGTTGCTCTCCAGTTCTATGCATCGTAGTGCCCATGAGTGCCCACAGAGGAAAGAAGTACAGGAGCTTCTCCTTCGGCCAAGACTGCACTAAGGTGTCAATCCACATTGACTCCTGCTCTCGCTGATGGCTGAAGAAACAGTCTGCCTTCATGTTCCATTGGGTTACCATAAAATCCATCCGAGGATGACCCCACTTGCGACAAAATCCTATGAAAGGCATCCAAGCTCTTCTCCCATTCTTCAGGTTCTAGCAGATTGCGACTAAGGAAGTCGATCTGCACATTGTCCTGGCCGGTGATGTGTGCTGTCAAAAGCAACTGGAGATTCTTTTCCGCCCATAGGAACAGGAGCAACGTTTCCACCGAAAGGCCATGATTCTTGGTTCCCCTGTCAATTCACATATGCCACCATGGTGGCATTGTCAGAGAGGACCCTAACGGTCCTTCCCTGAAGCAGCGGGAGGAACTAGAGAAGCGTCAAGTGACTAGCCCTGGTTTTCAGCCGGTTGATAGACCATGAGACCTCCTCCGGAGACCAACACCCCTGGGCCACCTGATCCTGACAATAAGTCTCTCAACCTGAGAGGCTCATATCAATCATGACTAAAACCCAGGATTGAGTGACTAGGCTGCTTCTCTCAACAAGTTTGAGGGAATCATACACCAGCGAAACAAATGGCGCACAGACTGATTTCAGCCTCCGTATTCCTGTGACTGTGCGGACCAACACGTCAGGAGTGTTGCCTAGAGGGGACGCTTGTGAGCTCTGGCTCTGGCCCAAGGCACCAAATCCAGAGTTGCCGCCAAACTGAGCACCTGCAGGCAATCCCATGCAGATGGAACTGGTAACTCTAGAAAGAACTAGACTTGACTGAGAAACAGAGCTGCTTACCTGTAAACAGGTGTATTCGTAGCAGGATGTTAGGCCTCACACATAGGTGACATCATCGAATGGAGCCCAACATGGAAAACTTATGGCAAAGTTTCTAGAACTTTGAGCACACTGAGAATGCCTAGCAGGCCCTAAACCATGTGTCAATGCAAGGTCCCTCTTCAGTCTCGTAATATAGAATTACAATTAATATAAAAAATAGGAGAAATCCACCTTTGCGGGGTGGTGGGTGGGTTTCGTTAGGATTAACATACTGCTGTTCTAGGAGAACACCTGTTACATTCTGTTACAGGTAAGCGACTCTGCTTTCTCCTAGGACAAGCAGGACGGTAGTCCTCATACATGGGTGAATCCCTAGCTTCTTATCCATTCTTATCCAGACAGTAATGAGATGCAAATGTGTGGATAGAACTCCATGCCACAGCCTTGCAGATCTCTGCCACAAGAACTGCTCGCAAGTGGGCCTCTGACCTTGCTATGGCTCTGACAGAATGAGCCTTGACATGACCCCCAAGATGCATTCCCACCTGGGCATAACAGAAGGAGATGCAGTCTGCTAGCCAACTGGATAGGGTCTGTTTGGCAAAGGCAACTCCCAACCTATTTCTGTCAAAAGAAATAAAAAGCTGAGTGGACTGTCTATGGGCTTCTGCCCGCTCCAGACAGAAGTCTAAGGCTCTCTTGCAATCCAAATTGTGCAGTGCTCGTTCATCTTGGTGCGAATGGGGCTTGGGAAGAATGCTGGCAGGAGGATTGACTGGTTAAGATGGAAATCTGTCACCATTTTAGACAGGAACTAAGTGGGCATATGCAAGACCACTCTGTCATGATAAAACTTAGTATAAGATGGATAAATCACTAAGGCCTGGAGCTCGCTGACCCTGCATGCTGAAATGACCGCCACCAAAAATATGACCTTCAGGGTCAGGTACTTCAGGTCACAGGAGTGCAGAGGTACAAAGGGAGCTTTCATCAGCTGAGCTAGCACCTCGTTGCAGTCCCAAGACACAGCAGGAGGCCTTAGGGGAGGCTTCAACTGAAGTAGGCTCTGCATAAAGCATACAATTATAGGCTGTACTGAGCTGGGCGTACCATCTACACCTTAGTGGTATGCGCCAATTGTACTGAGATGAACTCTAACGGAGTTGGTCTTTTTTTTTTTTTTTATTCTTTATTTATGCATGTTCCAACACATTTTCAAGAAACAATCTTGATCAGAAAAGGAAAGAAGAATAAAGAGAATTATACACGTCATAACATAAGTTATCATAAGGAAATAAATACTTCTTCTATTCCGCAAGTCCACAATGATGGATCCAATTGCGAAAAAAAAAAAGTTAAAGGAAAAATCCCAAATTAATTAAGGTAAGAGAGCAGTGTTTAGACAGCAAGTATAATACATTATATAGGGCACTCAACCTTCAGGAGGCAAAATAGACAAAACCAGATCTTTCACATTTATCACACTATTGGTTTATGACTAAGGAAAAACGTTAATTGAGGAGGAGAAAAGAAAACATATGAAAGGCCCTTATATTTTACATTACATTTACAAGGGTATTTCAGAACAAAGGAGGCCCCTATCTGCAAAGTTCTAGGTCTCAACAGAAGAAATTGTCTCCTCTTTTGCGTTTAACTTGGAGACATCTGGATATACCCTAACACTTAAGTGAAAAAACTCTTCAGAGTGATGTTTAAATAACAACCTCAAAACCTAGTCACAATCAGGTTCTAATAAAAATGTGACTATCAATGTGGCCGCTTGTACCAGGGCACTATCAGATGTTTCCAATAACTGATACACATCCAATTTGGAGGTTAGGGAATCCATACCCTGAACACCATCTTGATTTTCTTGAATCTCTTGCTTCTTATATGGAGGCAAATAATATGACTTTGATAATGGTGGTGTTGCCGCCTCTGGGATTTTAAGGATTTCCAAAAGATATTTTCTAAACATGTCCTTTGCTGATATATGAGGAAGCTTAGGAAAATGAATAAATCGGAGTTTTTTCCCCTCGCATGGCATTTTCCACATTTTCAATTTTAATCTGAAGCTGTTGATTCTCCTTTATAAGCAGATCCTGAGTAGGCTTCAATTTTAGTGTTTTAAATCCTCAATTTCTTTTAAAGAAGATATTTTGGAGTTTTCCAGCAGGACAACTCTGTCTTGGATGTTGTTAACTTTATCCATTATTGGATTGAGTTGCGATGCCATGGAAGTCCCCAAGTTTACTATAGCCTCCCATATTGTATCAAGAGTAATTAAACTTGGTCTTACCAGGATAGGTGCAGAAATGTTCGCTTAGAGAACTTGAAACTGCAGTAGAAACCTGCTCATCCTGATTCAAAAATCCTCCTTCCTTCGGTGAGCCAGCACTACCCACAATGAGGCCAACTCTAGCTTTTCCCTCAGGTTTTCCAGGGCATTCCAACCCCACATGGAGTCACATGGCTCAACCTGGGCTCTGAAGGCAGCAGAGTTTGCCAGTGGAGCCCTATAGATCGGGGGATAAATATGTCAAAAAGTCCGGGGGAGAGGATGGCAGCTCTCCTTCTACTGCCTCCCCCAAAGACAATGCTTCCGATCTGTTCACTCGCTGTACAAGGACATCCATAGGGCCCACGATGGGGGATCCTGAGAGGACTGCGGGGGTCAGTCCTCTCCTTAGCCCTACGCTAAGGAGAGGATACGGAGTAAATTCAGGAAAGAGAAATGCCGAGGCTCCCACAATCTGCTCTACGGCGCCATCTTGGATCCGATTTGTCACGGAGTTGGTCTTTAAGCCAGCCTCTGATAGGTGTATAAGATAATAAGGCAGTTTTTGTGTGGGGCAGGAGAACGGATCTAGGACCTTCTGCTCACATCACATAGAAAACCACCTCCACTTCAGCCCATAGGTCTTTCAAGTGGAAGGCTTTCTGGAAGCCACCAGGACCTGAGACATCCTCAGAGATCGAGTGGTTGCAGAATTAACCTCTCAACATCCAAGCTCTGAGCGACAGGGCCTGGAATTTGGGATGCCGCAGCTTGCTCTGATCTTGTGTGATGAGATCTGTGAAGTCCTCAGACTGATCGGTCTTCGGATGGACAACTCCCGAAGGAGTGGAAACCAGATGTGTTTCGGCCAATGAGAGGCTTTGAGGATCACAGTCCCTCGGTCCTCACGAAGCTTCAAAAGAGTCTTCGTCACCAGAGGAATCAGAATATGCACGAACAGAAGACCCTTGCCCCAATGGCGGGCAAAGGTGTCAGAGGCTGGCTCACTGTCTGAACTGTACAGGGAGCAGAAATGAGTCACCTTCCTATTGCAGGGGGATGCGAACAAGTCCACATCTGGGTTCCCCAGAGGCAGAAGATCTGGTTCGCCACCCCCTGCTCCAGAGACCACTGGTGGGTTATGAAAAAACGATCTAATCTGTACGCTATAACGTTCTCTGTTTCGGCCAGAAATATGGCTCTGGGACAGACCCCAGGACCGCTTCCTGACACAGGAAGTACAACGCTATGCCTCCCTGCTTGTTGATATACCACATTGCTACTTGGATGTATTTGGATCAGGACAATTTTGTTGGACATTCGATCTCTGAAAACCCACGTGTACCTGATCGCCCGGAGCTACAGGAAGTTGATTTGACATTGTGCTTCCTGGGTGGACCAGAAGCCCTGGGTGCGGAGCCCCTTTATTTATTTTTTAAAATTTTTATATGCCGATGTTCCTGTATAGAATACATATCGCACCGGTTTACATGAGCTCCCCACCCAAGGGTGGACACATTTGTGGTTAAGACAATTTGGGTAGGGGGATTTTGGAAAGATATTCCCCGTACCAAATTCAACAGAACCCACCACCAGGACAGAGTCCCAGAGAGACTGAGTGATTCGGATGAGAGTCTGGAGGCTCCTCGTGGCCTGGCGTCACTGCGACCTCAGGGTCCATTGGGCTCTGTGCATGTGTAAGCATGCCACGGGAGTAATATGGATGGTTGTGGTCCTGTGGCCAAGACCCTCAACATTTCCGAGCCGAAACCTGATGGTCCTGTTCAATCACCGCCGCTATGGACGCAAGGTGACCACCCTTGATCGTAGCAGGAAGGCTCTTGCCTGAGCGGTATCTAGCAGGGCTCCTATGAAGTCCAATCAAGGTGACAGGCTGAGCTGGGATTTTGGATAGTTGATGACAAACCCTAATGACTCCAATACCCAGATAGTCAAACACATGGACTGACTGGCCCCTGCCTGAGAGGCACTCTTGACCAGCCAATTGTCCAAGTAAGGGAAAACATGCACTCCCAGCCTTGAGGTGCGTCCCCACCATGGCCAGGTATTTTGTGAAGACACGTGAGGCCAACACTAGCCCGAATGGCAACACTATGTACTGGAAGTGCTTTTTCCCACCTAAAATCTGAGATACTTCCTGTGACTTGAGAAGATCTCGATGTGAGTGTATGCATTCCTTAAACTGAGGGAGCATAGCCAGTCCCCTTTTTGCAGGAAGGGACTCAGAGTGCCTAGGGAAACCATCATGAACTTTTCCTTTTTTAGAAACTTATTGAAGGCCTTCAGATCTAGGATGGGATGAAGTCACCCTGTTCTCTTTGGAACCAGGAAGTACCAGGAGTAGAATCCCTGCCCTCTTTGCCTTTGTGGGTCAGGTACAACTGCTCTGGCCATTGAGGACAGAGAGCTTCTTTAATAGTACCTCCTGAAGCACTATTGGCCCCCAAAATGGGCACGGAAGACAATTTGGTGGGACACCCAATAGGTTCAATTGGTACTCTTGACAGAAGATGGACAGAACCCATCGGTCCAAGGTTATATGGGGCCACCGATTGTGCAAAGAACTGTAGCCTTTCCCCAATTGGTGGGGCCCAGCATCTCATGTACAGGTGGCTGGCTCATGCTCCCTACACACCATTCAAAACCCATTACAGGATTTGATTGGAGCGCCGGCTGAGGCTTGGCAGCTCTCTGCTGCCTGGGATGGCCCCGGGAATTTACCCTCTGCAAAATGGGAGTGAGGGGCCAGAGGATAGTACTTCCTCTGGCAGTAGAAAGACTTCCTCTGACCCTACCTCAAAGACCTCCTAGCTAAGGAGGGTGGGTCCAAAGTGCTGACAGAGAGTTGCTGGAGGATCCCATGGTGATCCTGCAACTTGGCCACCTTATTTCAGAACAGATTCTCTCCTGTACACGACAAGTCAGCGAGTTTTTCCTGTATCTTCGGTGGGAAGTCAGAGGCCCACAGCCATGCCATACTGTGGGTACCGATTCCTGCTGCAAAAATTCTCGATGCCATCTCAAAAGCTTCATAGGTTGAACGAATCTCATATTTTTCACATACCAGGCCCTGACGCATCAACGATAAGTAGGTGTCTTGCTGCTATTGAGGCAGCCGCTTGGCCGCATCGTTCACTTGCTTTCAGAGGTTGCATGAGTATTGGCTCATGTAGAGCTAAGTTACAATGCCAGCAATGAGCATGGCCTCCTGGAATATTTTCCTCCCAAGAGCGTTCATCATTCTGTGATCCTTCCCCGGGGGCGCCGATGCATGTGTCTCAGAGCACTTGGCCCTCTTGAAAGCAGGTTTGACCACCACCGATTGGTGTGACAGCTGACTCTTCTCGAATCTGGTAGCCTACTGGATGAGGTAAACCCCATCCACCTTCCCGTTTACGGGAGGTACTGTGAGGAGGTATTCCCAGATCCTCAGCAGCAACTCCTTAAAGATCTTGTGCACTGGGACTGCCACAACCTCTTAAGGAGCCTCCATGAACTGGAGAATTTCCAGCATCTCGTGCCCAGCATCCTCCTCTGTCATCAACTGAAAAGGAATGGCCTAGGCCATCACCTGCACAAAACTTGCGAAGGTCAAGTCTTCTGGTGGAGACTTCCTTTGTTCCTCTGGAGGAGACTGCTTTCAAGGGAGACCTTCCGAGTTCTCAGAGGAGGATTCTACAGTGTAATCCCCCCAGAGGTCATATGGAGCCTCATCCTCACTGTAATCTACAGGGGATGAGACCCTAGGTGTTCAGTCTTCGTCAAGAGGAATGGGCACTGGTGCTGGCAAAGCTGGATATGTGGCTGTAGGCCTCTGTGTCTCTGCTGGCTTTGGAGCTTCCTCCTTGGAGGAACTGGCAACGAGCACTCTATTGGTCGGGGGAAGCATCGGTGCCCCACCAGGCATTGATGGTCTCCCAGGAACAGACACCAACTGGGTCGGTATCACACCGATAAGCACGTTGAGCCATTCCAGCAGGGAAAGTGCAGGCATCAGCACTGTCTGTGCTACTGGCTTGATACCCTGCAGCGCCTGCTCCACCACCAGCAGGACTCTGCGCTCCAACTCCTCCTCGAAAGTTGCAGATGTCAACCCCGCTGGGAAGGAAGAGGGATAGCCAGATCTTCCTCTGATCCCCGAGATGGATCAGCGACTGGCACCAGGACTGGTGGAGACCATTGCAGACCCCTGGCATTGATGGAGCATGGGCATTCCTCACCACGGGGTCACTTCAGGGGCATCAGGGCATGAGCCAGTACCTTCCCGAGTCAGGATATTATAAACTACTGGTTCTCAGACGGCTTAAAACACTCCTTAACAAAGCTGAATTTCAAACCATGCTCCAAGCCTTGTTTACTATTATTGATTATTGCAATTCTTTATACTTAGGCCTTCCGCAAACAACATTAGGGCCACTCCAAATCTTGCAGAACTCAGCAGCAAGAGTTTTGACTGGTATAAATAAAAGAGAACACATTACCCCTGTACTTATCTCATTACATTGGCTTCCAGTAGAGGCAAGAATTAAATACAAAACACTGTTTAATTAACAAAGCTATTTATACTGAACACATTGACTGACTCAACGCAATGTTGCGTATCCATACCCCACAACATAATTTACGTTCGGCCAATAAAAGTCTCCTTGTTGTTCCCTCTGAGGCAAGTGCAAAACTAACATCGGTCAGGGAAAGAGCTGTCTCGTTAGTGGGCCCAAAATTATGGAACACCATGCCTCCCGAATTGAGACTTCAAAAATATCTGAAACTGTTTAAGGCGGCATTAAAAACATGGCTTTTTAACCAAGCATATAGTATTGACTCAAGCCAGTGATTTAGATTTTATTTTGTTTTGATTTATTTTAGCTTAACTTTTTTTTTATTTTTATTTTTTTTATTAGTTTTAAGTTTTTTAGTGAGATATTTCATTTGTATTTTATTAAATAATTAATTGCAATTTTTATAGTTTATAAGTCATTTTATTTTAAATGTTGCTTGTATGCTGTACTACATGTTCTTTTATTTTATACAATTGTAAACCGTTGTGAAGGTCCAAAAAACCCAAACACCGGTATATAAAACTAACTAAATAAAATAAATACCAATTGGCTCTTGGAGAAATTGACAACCCATCCGAGCAAATGGAGGCGATGCAAAACCAACTGCACCGCCACCTTGCAGAGCTCTTCCGATTTTGCTCAAATGAGCCAGTCGTCCAGATAGGGATGAACTAAGATCTCCTCCTGCCGCAGACATGCTGCCACTACCACCATCACCCTTGGTGAAGACGCAGGGAGCCGTCGCTAAACTGAACAGCAGCGCATGAAACTGGTAATGCACGCTCAAGACCATGAACCGCAGAAACATTCGATGATGCTCTCGGATTCCTACGTGAAGGTAAGCCTCCATCAGATCCAAAGAAGCCAAAAATTCGCCTTTGTGGATGGCTGCAATGATGGACTTCAACGTCTTCATTCGAAAACGAGGGACCCGTAGGGTTCTGTTGACCCTTTTTAAGTCCAATATCGGCCGGAAGGAGCCTTCCTTCTTGGGGACTACGAAATAAATGGAGTACCGGTCCGACATTCGTTCGGTGGCACCAGGACAACCGCTCCCAGAGCCGAGACAGGGTTTGGAATATGACATGTTGCTTTGCCTGAGACTCGCAAGGAGACACCAGGAACAGATCCCGAAGTGGGTGAGCAAAGTCCAAAACGTGACCGTGTTCTATGATATCTAGAACCCACTGGTCCGAAGTAATCTTGACCCATTCCTCACGAAACAGGGAGAGATGACCCTCGATCTCGGGAACGGAGGAATGGGCCTGTGCACCTTCATTGGGAAGCCTTGTTGGAGGAAAATCCTTGGGAGGATCCGTCACGCTGAGGCCATCTACCATGAAAGGAATGAGCCCAAGCCTGAGACCTTGCAGACAACTGCCGAGGGGCAAAAGATGAGCCCCTGCCCATACGAAAAGAGCGCTGACCCCGAAAATGACCCCGGGTCGTACCAAAAGGGCAAGACGGCCTGGGTTTTCCTCCGGGAGCTTGTAAATCTTATTGTCCCCTAAGAACTTAACCAGTTGTTCCAGATCATCTCCAAATAATAGCTTTCCTCTAAACGGAAAGGCGCCCAGCTGAGACTTAGAAGAGACATCAGCCGAACAAATGCGGAGCCAAAGCAGCCTCCTTGCTGAAACTGCCAAGGACATCGTGCATGCAGAAGTACGAAGAAGATCATACAAAGCGTCCGCTGTATAAGCAACCGCCGCTTCTATGCGGTCGGCCTGTTCTGCCTCCGCCGGAGGGAGCTCTTGAGTTGTGAGTAATTGCTGAACCCATCTAAGGGTAGCTCTCTGCATGAGACTACTACAGACGGCCGCCCTAACTCAGAAGGCTGATACTTCAAATATCTGCTTGAGTAGAACCTCCAGCTTTCTATCCTGGAGGTCCTTGAGAACTGCTCCTCCCGTTACCGGAACCGTGGTGTGCTTGGTGATGGCCGACACAGCTGCGTCCACCTTAGGGATCTTGAGAAGATCCAAGAACTCATCCGGCAGCGGGTAAAGTTTTTCCATGGCCCTACTAACCCTTAGGGTGGTTTCAGACGCATCCCATTCCCAGGTCATAAGCTGTAAAAGCATAGGGTGGAAAGGGAACGTTCTAGGAGGGGTCTGCAAGCCCGACAAAACAGGATCCCCTGAAGAAGGATCCGTCACCAGCAGCAGAGCCTGAATATCTAGCTCCTGTAGCACATGAGGAATCAAAGGGTCTAGCTCCTCCTTACGAAATAACCGGAGCACCCGCAGATCATCCCCCTCCACCGGAGCAGCATTGTCAACTTCATCGCTCGTATCCACCGGGGAGGGGTCCGGAAGCACGGACCCCGGAGGAATGGAAGGCGCCGGTAGCTCAGCGTCAGGAGAGGGACGGGAAGGCCGGGTCCTAGGAGCCCCTTGAGCCTCCGCAGGCTTGGGGATCTTAGCAGGAGGAGAATATTGCCCATCCAAGTCTGCCTCAACCTCCATATAAGCTTTGTGAAGCAGTAAAATAAACTGAGAAGAAAATGGGTGCTGTCTCTATAAGAGCCCCCCCTCCCCCCCGGAGGCACGGCAGGAGGAGGAGAAGAATCGTGTCCCAAATCGCAAGGTCTTTGGGCGCTTAACGTAGGTGGAGAAATTGGCGGGAAATCCCCTCCCCCTGAGCAGCATCGGGACCCGAATCGTGTAAAATGGCCGCAGTTCCCGCGCTTGTCAGGGACAGGGCAGGGCTCTCCTTGTGAACTGTCTGACTATAGCCTAAACCACTCGATCGCGGAAACGCTGATCTTTTCCCTGCAATTGGCAGCTGCGAAGGCCCCTCGCCCCTGGGAATACAGCGGAAGCAGAGGCCTTCGTGAGAGAGCCGCGCTGCTGGCTCTCCACATGCTGCACATCGCGATCCTTGCGGCATGTTAATCTAAGCTGTAAGTAGAAAATCATCTGAGTGAAGCAATTCACCCCCATCGGAGCCCCGGGAGATTTCAGCACGCTCGCTCTGTTTAAAAGGCTTATTCTTTGTCTTATTTATGTATTTATTTTTTAATTTTCAGAGCTACTCAATCAGGGGAATGTACGTCCCTGGGCTTAATATACAATTTGTAGCTTCCACCAGAGGAATTAAGACGTCTCTGGCACTGTATTGGGGGGGAGGGACTGGTCCACTGGTAAAACCCCCCAACTCACTGGGCTGTGTCAATATTCTCTGGGTATTAAGGCCAAGGGCAGGAGCCCAACCTTGCCTGCTATTACAAAGTGATCTCAGTCTTCCCCTTTTTTTTTTTTTTTTTTTTACTACTTACTACAAGTTGATCTAGTCAAAAGGTACTAAGGTTAGGATACCCCCTTCACTTATTAATCAATCAAATAAAAATTTTTGCAAAGGATGCCATCCTTCATCTGCTGGAGTCAGAAAAATACTGAAGGATCGCAGGTGGCACACCGGGTTATCTGGGGGTGCTTTTCAGCTTTTCTCTGTCTCCATCTGCTGGAAGGGAGGCATAACCCAGCGGTCTGGACTGATCCTGGTACGTACAGGGAAATCTATTACAAGCTTTATCTGAATACACTAATTAAGTTGCAGTGCTCAAGTTATTTTTTGTGGCTATTTCCATTATGTCTTTATCTTCTCTTCCTTTATGAACTCTGATATAATTTATACCCCACAATCACTGTTGCACTGATTAACCTCCTTTCATCTGGTTTTTGAGATGCCCATTATTCTATATTTTCCTTATGTGCCATACATTCTAACTCTCCACTCTTATTTATAATATTTCTGAAGTAGTCATGGTTTTAAAATTAGGAGGAAAGAGGTGGTATTTAACTATAAAACATTGCAAATATCTTGAAATCAGGCAGCAAAAAGAAGACTCAAATTTTGTATCCAGACCCTTAGAAAGAGTGAAAGAGAACATATTACTGGAACACACATATTGTATTTTCCTATAAGTATCCATACTGCATTTGGGAACAGCATGGCTAGAGTAAAAGTCCTCTTAACACAACATGCATTTGCCAAGGCCGCAAAGCAACCAGAAGCCAAACATTCTAATCCCCTTAAAGCTTGTGTGGAAAGCAATGCTCAGATGACGTTTTACAACAGCCAATCATCTTCCTAATGACCCCTATTGTCCCTCCCCCATTAGCTGTATCCTGGTCTCCCTTTCTGCACCCCTAGTATCTAAGAGGAGCTGAGGAGTCCGCAACAGAATTTGGACTGGCAAGTGTTTCTGCCTACACATTCACCAAGTGGAGTCCCATGTGCAAACCAGGACAAGACAAAACTTCCAGTGGCAAGAAGAGCCAAAACCTGCCTGCAGCCCTTCCCCATATCACACAAACATGCAGGATGAAATAGAAAGACAGAAGGATGAAAAAAATAATAGGGGAATGTGGAAGGAGAGAAAAAAAAATTTTGGATGGCCTGCCAGCGCCACAGGCGTCATGCTAACCGTTGCCGTTTGCTGCTGTCTCCGCGCCCTTTGACCCTCACGTACCATTTGTATAATGGCATCAGCTTCAGCCTCCAGCTGCCGCACAGCTGCCTGGATGCTGCTAGCCGAGCCCAGACTGGGTGCACCTGAAAGTGGAAAAGAGAAAGGAGCTCCTGAGATGAATCCTCCATGCTACAGGTCATGAACATTCAAAATAATCGGATCCAGCTCCCCAAATCTGAAAGTATCTACCAACCCCCCCCTACTCGTACCTAGCCTGCCTGTCTGCTTTGCCTTCTTGTTGGCCCTGCGGGTGTCATCCCGGAGTTGGATGATGACCTGCAACACTCTCAGGAAGAACTTCTGGGTCGAAGTCTTGGACGTCAGCATGGACATGGAAGGCAGCTGGAGTTCCCTGCCACCCAGTGGACGTTTCTGCGATGCCACAATCACTACATTCTCTGCAATGTCGAATCTGTGGCACACAAAAGGAAATGAAAAGCCTGCACACTCACGAAGTGGCACAGTGAAGTAATGCATTACCCTGAGCACCAGCTTGCATGCTTAGTAGGGAAGAGATGTTAAAATATCGGCCTAAGCACTCATGGGACGTACAGGGAGATAATACACCAGCCTGGACACTCAATGAGCTGTAACAGCAGCCTAGGCCCTCATGGAATTACTACATCAGACTGGTGGGGAATAATGAACTAGTGGGGATGGGAATAATGAACTAGTGCATACACTCTTGGAAAGGGTGCCCAAATACTTACAGAGAGTGCACCAAACACACTGATGAGGGTGGGGTTGTAAATAGCCCAGACATGCATTTAGGTAATGCAACAGCCTGGACAATCACTTGGGAGGATGGGGTGGAGGGCAAGGGGAAACAGGGGTAGTAACATCCTGGCAGGTAGTATACCAGCCTGAAACTCTCTCATGCCTTTTCATTGGTAGCTAAAGGTGAGTTGCATTCAGATACAGTAGGTATTTTCATTGTTCCCAGAGGGCTTGCAATATAAGGGGGGATTTGCTAAAGTCTTTTTCCCCATTCTGTGTCTATGGAGAAAAAAACCTTTGTAATTAGGTATTAAGTTTACACTTGAGGCAATGGAGGGTTTAGTGACTTGCCCAAGCTCACAAGGCGTAGCAGTGGGATTTGAATCCTATCTTTCCTGGTTCTTTGCCTGCTGCTCTAACCACTAGGCTACTCCTCCAGAGCTTAAATGCAAGAAAAATTGCCATTAGTGTTGACCTCCATGTATATGGAGAAATTGTGTTATCTGAATTTCCTCTTTGAATCCTGCTACACCAGTCCAAACTTGTGGTTTATCTCCCCCTACCAGCAGATGGAGACAAAGAGCAAACCATTTTCAGTGACATCTTTGGTAGTTACTATGGTACAGCTCCAGAAAAAAAATAAAAAATCAGTATTCTTATGCCAAAGCCATGAAAGAAAAAAAATCCTAACTCTTAATAGGTACATAATTTGAAATACTAAACAAAGGAATCTCTCAAAAAAAAAATGATACTTAACCTTTAATAGATGAAGAGGAAAAAAAGGAAGAGGATGCATAAAGGAAACCTCTGGTTGCCTCAATATCTGAAAACTGAGGTACACTGCTTTAAAGACTGCGCAGGTCCAACTTCCCAGAAGGGCCCTGCATTGGTGTAGCAGGATTCAAGGAAAAGAAATCATCAGGTAAGATTAAATTTCTCCTTCCTTTTCATCCTGTTACAGCAGCCCAGATGTATGGGAGAGGTACCCAAGCCCGATTAATCTGGGACAGGGGATGTTAGGGCTGCCCTAAGAAACACAGAGGTCTATATTCAAAAGTATTAAGCTGGCTAACTCAGAAGTTAACAAAAATCAAGAGAAAAAACTATCGCTGATGAAAGTATTGAATTCTGAAAAATAATTTTGTGTTTATCTGTATTTTTAAAGAGTGTTTTTACCACCTACACTCAGTGAAAATGATATTTTAACAATCTCATCACTAGGTTCAAATAATATATATTAATGGAGTAGGAGGGAAGTTTCATATACTGTGTAGGTGTCCCCGCGCCACTACTTAGTGGTTATAATCATCAACCACCCTCCTCCTCCGTGATGATATTTTTTAAGAAACTTTTGTATATTTGTGTACACAGGTCCCTCTGACCTCAGACTCTTCCGTGGCTTGATGATCAATGAGTTTACTTATGATATAAACATTAGTTTAAAGCTACAAGGTTGAAAGTCAATTTTTAAGGAGGGTATAAGTCCGACTTCCCGGATGTGTTGATAAGTGGTGTCCAACCTCTAATGATCCCGACACGAATCGTCCATGTTTCAGACGTGGGTCTTTCCTCAGGGGAATGTATTAAAGATGGATAAACCAACCTTATGGAGTCCCAACCTCTTCACTAGATAATACCTCTGATGATTCTGGTATGTTGCCTCGTGATGGTCTTATCTGTCAAGAGCCTACCTTAGCTTTCTTGCAAGTTGACATTAGTGGATCGATGGGAACCTCCACACATAGTCCTATCTTCTAAAAAGGTCTCCAGGCTGAGCTTCCACTCTTTAGGTACCTACACATCTCTGAAGAGAAAAATGGACTGGATGTTTCCCAATTCCGCAATATGAGCTGTGGAAGTTGCAGAAGATTTTGCTCTGCCCATTGAAAAATAGATAACTCACTTCCTTGGAAACCTCTCAACTCCTGGTGTCTGTTCAAATAAGCTACTGCTATGGCATTGTCAGAGAGAACCTGGACTACCACTTTAACACCAAGAACCCAACCCAACCCTGGGTAGTGGGCTTCTCACCCCAGCAGTCTTGCATCTGTTTTGAGGAGTATCCACTGAGGAGGTTCTAGACACATTTTTCCTAACCAAGTTCAGTGGTGTCGACCTCCAGGACAGATTTTGCCTCTCTGACCCTAGTAGAGAAGATAAAGTTCAAAATCCTGAGATTGAGGAGAGCAGCGAGACAGATAGAAAAACTGCAGCGGATACACATGGGCATTGGCCCACTGAACCAAATCTAAGGAAGCTGACATGAAGATCAGGAGCTATAGATACCCAAGCTCTTGGAGCCCTCTAAGCAAGACATTTCTCTGACTCACAACTGTATCCACTCTTTCCCGAGTGTGATGATTTTGATATTGGTCTTTGCGCAAGAGAGAATTTAAAACTCTGAGATAGTTTGATTAACCTGCTTCTAAACAAATCCTAAGAGAGCTGCTCCTAGGGAACTACATTTACCTGGATTCCCAGGGTCAGCCTGCAGGATGTCGTCACCAAAGAGCAGCTGATCAGAGAGGAACCAATTCCTTGCAGCTATATGCTGCTAGGTTCCATAAAATGGCAGTAAAAAGACAACATGGGGGAGGGGAGCAGTACATCACAGTACAACCTGTCTGCCATGAAGCAAGTCTTAGAGGATGAGGAGCCTGAGCCAGATGCTAAGTTATACTTGAATTTAATAAGTGCCTAAGCTATATCTCTATTGAAGCATGCTGTAGGGTTGAAATACTTGCACACGTTCTGTGGGAGGCTAGTTTTTAAGAAATCAAGGAAAATTAAAGATAAGGCCAGTATTAGAGTAGAAGTGATCTGATTATTCTATGTAGCTCTGAGAATTGGGGAAATTAATAAGAAAAGGTTCCAAAATAAGGGGGATTCTAGTAGGAAGAAAAAAAAAAGCAACACTTATTGTGACAGCTAAAAAAATGAAGCCCAGTATGTTTGTTAATTGCAGTCGAGTTTGGCTGTGTAAAAATGTAACTGTGTTCCTGCAAAAGCTAAAGAATTAAACTCAGTGGATTTATTAAGTAAGCCTAAACTGGGCTGGGTAGCTGTAGAGATTCCATTCCAAAAGCACTTTAAATGCTAGGTTTACAAGTATTCTTATTGTGTGATTTGTACTGTGAAACCAAGAGCCTAGTAGCTAAGCAAGATCTTTGATTACAAGTCTAAGGGCTAAGGCAGAAATTAATCAGAGCTAAGGCTGTGCATTATAACAAATAGAAGATGAGTATTTAAATATACACGACACTACTGGTAAAACGGAAGCTAGTCCTAAGTATATGGTGTCAGCTACTAGGGGTTAAAGGAAAAGTTGTGTGATAGAATCTTTTAAAAGGTGACCAGAATGACATTATGATTAGAAATTATGATTTGCGGTATATACTTTTTTAATTATTTTTTTTTAATGTTTTGGGAAGACTGGTGATTATGAAATTCCTGGAAAGCTGCCTAGAATGATGCAATAAAAAGGTGTTTAAAATTCTAAGTTGTGAGTTAGTGAGACTTATTGGGGCTGAAGGGAACAAATAAGGTAAGTCCAACTTGCATGTGTCTAGTTAGGCAGGACCATGTCTTTTGTTTATAAGAGGGTCTCTCTAATACCCTGTAGACCTATGTTAGTCTTTAGGTTCGATGCTTCTACAGTGCACAAGTCCCATACTACCTATCAAGGGGGAATCAGCTAGAACCCTCTGAGGTGGTCTAACCTCTTAAAGCTATAGGAACCATATAACTCCAACCCTCCTACCCAGATTGCACTAACTTGCTCTCAGACTCCATCATACTGCTCCAAGGCCAGTTGTCCCGCCATTAGACTGAGTCAGATAGATTTGGCCTGCTTTGGCATAAAAGAGATCCCAAATATTCCAGAGACTGGGAACAAACAGCTTGCTCTTGGCAAAGTTGATCAGCCAACCCAAGCCTTCTAAACTTGCACAATTCTGTTAAGACACCATAAAGGCCTTCCTGGTGGGACTAGGTCCTGTTAATCAATCGTCGAGGAATGGATGAATCATAATCCATTCCTTTCATAAGAAAGATGCCACTACCACCTTTAGCTTGGAAAGGTTCTTGGAGCCATGATGAGATCAAAATGGAAGTGCCCTGAACTGAAAGTGCTTTTTCAAGATGCAAAAATGGAGGAAACTATGATGATCTTCCAAGATGGTAATACATAAGTAAGTCTTGGAAAGAGACTCCAAGAAGAGAGAAACTCACCCTCCTGCACAGTCAATAATACGGGCTGGAGGGTTTCCATACTGAAATGGGAAATTCTGCTGTTTATCCCTTTCAAATCAAGGTTGAGTCTGTAGGAACTGTCCCTTCATTAGGAACACAAAATAAATTGTGTACAACCATGCTCCTGTGCTTCAAATAGAACTAGAACCACTTCTTGCAATGTGAAAGCTACTTGAGAATAGCTGAATTGTCAGTAGCTAGGGTACAACCATGAAAATATGTGGGATCACTACTCGTACAATATCTGAAGGCAAATGCCTACAGGCACCTTCAAGGAGAGGAATAATCGACTATCATTAGGTGGAACAGCTGGACACAGCAGAACCAGATGATTCACCTCCACCTTATGGCTGCTGACTGATTTCTTCTTCTAAAATTGAACAACTGGGAAACTGACCGCTTCCCTGAGGTTTTCCTTCCCCTAGGGGTCCTTTATAAGCTTGTTTTAGTCCTCAGCAAAGAAACAGTTTCTCACTTGAAAATAAGCTTGGGGCTTTGCAGGAAGCATATGCTGCCCAGTGCCATAGCCACAATAGCCTTCACACTACAATTGACAAGGCTACAGAACTAAGAGAGAACCCAATAAGGTCTTATAAGGCATTCTCCCGAAAAGCAGCCCTGGACTTCAGCCAAACTACCTGCTGCCCTTCAGGGTGCTGCTGTATCCAGCAGAAGCGCCTGAGCTATATAATCATCACAGATAGTGATTTGCACCAGTAAAGACATGCATGAAAAGCTATGTTTCAACAGAACCTTAAATTTATCCTGGTTATATTTGAGAGCTGTGTCCCCTATTACCGGAATAGTTGTTTTGTAGGCATCCACCAAAACCAGGGCATCCCTGCAGCATCTGAAGTAAAGTATTGTGTAGCTTCTGGTGGTAAGAGTACAAATTGGTGAATCTTCAACACCTTTGGACTAATCTCAGAGAATTTCCATTTCATTAAGCACATATCCTCTTCATTCAGAAATCAGGATAAGATCTAGATGACCTATGGATTCCTAGAAGGATATGCTCCCACACTAGAACTAGAAATGACATTCTAAAGGACATGGCCACCCGAGATACGAGAGAATTTGAAATTATTTTTTGACTAACAGGCAGAAGACAATCACTCTCTCTGATGTCACCTGTCCTGTCTCTAAGGACAGACTACATTCACGTTATCCTTCAGGACAGAAAAAATGGGGGAATTCTGCCAGACGGCTCTGTTCCAAACACCACTATGGATAATTAGGCTTTTTTTGGCACCCCGGATCCAACACCTGAAATGACCAGTGTAAAGCCCTGATCTGTGGTAGCTGTGGGCCCCTCCCTTCACCAGGCCTCTAAAGGCTTGTTGTAAAATGCCAAAGATAAACAAACATTCTGGGGAGAAATCCTCTAGAGAAAGGGCAGGGGCCTGGCATAACTTCAGCACAGGTTTCCAGACCACCACATGCAACTCCCCCCCCCCCGAGGACACATGGCCTCAGCTCAGGAGGAGAAATAGGTGAGAATGAGCCACAGGATACATATAAAATAGTGGTTGTTCCTGTGAAAATGGCCGCCTCTGAGGAAGAAATATAAAAAAAATTTCCAGAGGCAGAGTCCACTACTGCCACACCTGGATCTGAGGGCCTAACTGCATGCACTGGTTAATTTGTGCTGCTGGACCCAGGGGCCTTTGCAAGTTCCTCCGAAGAGGACAATAGGAACTGGCACTGCATCAGAAGCGCTGGCTCAGAAAAGCTCCAATGCTGAACAGGCTTCCTTTACTTTTTGGTCAGAAACTGCACAGATATTACAGGCCCAAAGTCAAGGAGGAGCCTGATGGCTAGCAAGTCTGCTCCTAGATCACCTTAAATATACTCACCCATCCACTTGAGACTTGTGTTCCTCTTGTTGCTTGCTTCAGCAGAAGTGGCTTATCTCCTTACCTTTCTCCAAATTTTTTTTTTTTATATATAAAGCATTAATAAGCTAAGAGAGAAAAAAGGAAGTGGTGGGAGGAGACAACTTCAAAAAGAAGCTCCTCTTTCTACCTTCTAAGCTCTACCAAATTTCCTATGAGTCTGGAAGCCTTAAACAGGGCTTGTTTAACTGGGAAGCACGGCATGCACTTTACTGTCAATAAAGCAGGCTGACAAATGCAGAGCTGCCCAGAAATTTTCCACCAGGCTGGGCAAAGGCCACTTGGGAGTCAAGTTCTTGCTGCACCAGACTAGCATGCCTTGTCATCTGCTGTAGAGAGAAAAGTCTAACTTTTTGTTGGAACTGCACCATAACTACCAGTGATGATGACACCAAAAAAGATGCACCCTCTGTCTCCATCTGCTAGTAGGGGGAGATAACACACATCTGGTCTGGGGTGGCAGCATGAAAAAGAAACTACCGTATTTTTCGCTCCATAAGACGCACTTTTTTTCCCCCAAAAGTGGGGGGAAAATGTATGTGCGTCTTATGGAGTGAATATAAAAAAAAAAACTAAAAATCTAACAACCCCCCCCACCCTCTTGACTCCCCCAAGACCTGCCAACTTAATTTACTACAACCCCCCACCCTCCTGACCCCCCCCAAGACCTGCCAAAAGTTCCTGGTGGTCCAGCGGGGGTCCAGGAGCAGTCCGGGAGCGATCTCCTGGACTTGGGCCGTCGGCTGCCAGTAATCAAAAAGGCGCCGACGGCCCTTTGCCCTTACTATGTCACAGGGGCTGCCGCTGCCATTGGTCGGCCCCAGTGACATAGTAAGGGCAAAGGGCCGTCGGCTGCCAGTAATCAAAATGGCACAGACAGCCCTTTGCCATTTTGATTACTGGCAGCCGACAGCCCAAGTCCAGGAGATCGCTCCCGGACCGCTCCTGGACCCCCGCTGGACCACCAGGGACTTTTGGCAGGTCTTGGGGGGGTCAGGAGGGTGGGGGGTTGTAGTAAATTAATTTGGCAGGTCTTGGGGGGGTCAGGAGGGTGGGGGGTTGTTAATTTAAAGGGTTGGGATGGGTTGGGTTTTTTTTGGGGGGGGGGGGGGGGGGGGGTTTCCCAGAGAAAGATAAAAGTTTTCTGATCTGGGGAGTGGACCGAAATGGCCCTCCCCAGACCTGAAAACAAAATGGGGAGAAAAAAAATGTTATGTACTTCCCTAATTTGCTCCATAAGATGCACAGATGCCCGGGGACAGAGCCGGTTTAGCACAATTTTTTTTTTTTTTTTTAATTTTCCCCCTCTGAATCCTAGGTGCGTCTTATGGTCAGGTGCGTCTTATGGAGCGAAAAATACGGTACCTTACATAGTATGACCTTGCTATATGAACTCACCTGCTTTGCATTTTGCCTTTTAACTTGGTGATTTGAGGCTGCTCTTCTGGCACACCATCAGGAGAAACAATTTCACATTGTGCCTGGCTCTGCTGCTCTAAGTTATACTCTCGCAGCTCAGCCAAGAGAGTACCTGCAGAAAGACACAAATTGGCACCTTTAACCAAGCTGCAAAAGCACTTCACCAAACATGAACATGTGCTGCTTATACATGCACTACTTTCGGAGAGAACATTCCCACAAACTCCAATGTAAAGCTCTGGAGTCCTTTCATGCGCTCACAAGTACTTACATCTTCCACGCTAAAAGGAAGCAAGCAAAAAGGCAAAATTACTACTTACCTAATAATTTCCTTTCCTCTAAGAAGGGCAGGCCAATCCACACCAGTGGGTTATGCACGCCTACTAGCAAATGGAGGAGTAAAGCTGACTCGCTTATGTCATTGACATACAGCCCTGCCCCAACATCAGCCCACCAGTATTTCTAGAAAAGCCAAACTATGGACAAACCGATTAGACTTAAACATGACTACTAACAGTCAACCCATTCATGCTTCCAGCCAATTGGGAAACACTAAGCTCAGCCAAAAAGATAACCTTCACTAAATTAGGGCTGGTTATATCATGCAGCCCTTTAAAATAATTATTAGAAATAACACTCTACGTTGTCTGCATATAACAGACAAACTAAACGTAAGTAGGCAGCCCAGGGAGAGTTGTGGATTAGCCTGCCTTCCTTAGAGGGCAGGAAATTATCAGGAAAGTAGTGACTTCTCCTTCCTCTGCACTCAGGCAGGCCAATCAACACCAGTGGGACATATTCAAAGCTACTCCCGAGAAGGGTGGGAGGCTGCACATGATCCAGTCAACACCTCATGCATGAAAGTCATGTCCTCCTGAGCCCTAACATCCAAGCGGTAATGCTTGAAGAGAATGTGTAGAGGGTACCACGTCACTGCTTGGCAAATCTCGACAGGAGACAATCGAAGCTCTGCCCACTAAACCATCTGAGCCCTATGGAATACACCCGACTTGTCCAGATAAAGTGAGATCTGGATCTACACAGGCAGACTTTTTTCACCCAACGGGCTATAGTTGCCTTCGTCTGTTACCTTTTTACTTCCATCATGGAGCACAAACAGTCAGACTGCCAAAAAGAACAAGTAACTAGAGATGTGAATCGGAACCAGAATCAGTTTGGATTCCGGTTCTGATTCACATGTGGGTTTTTTTCAATCGGGCCCGATCGCGGTTTTGTTTATCGGCTGCGCCCCAGCCGATAAACAAAAAACCCACCCCGACCCTTTAAAAGTAACCCCTTAGCTTCCCCCACCCTCCCGACCCCCCCAAAAACTTTTTACAGGTACCTGGTGGTCCAGTGGGGGTCCCGGGAGCGATCTCCCGCGATCTCCCACTCCAGGCCGTCCTCCCGCTCCCGGGCCGTCGGCTGCCACTAATCAAAATGGTGCCGATGGCCCTTTGCCCTTACCATGTGACAGGATCCGGCCAATGGCACAGATACCCTGTCACATGGTAAGGGCAAAGGGCCATCGGACCCTTTTTGATTAGTGGCAGCCGACGGCCCGGGAGCGGGAGATCACTCCCGGAATCCCCACTGGACCACCAGGTACCTGTAAAAAGTTTTGGGGGGGGGGGGGAAGCTAAGGGGTTACTTTTAAAGGGTCGGGGTGGGTTTAGGGGTTATTTTTGTGTGCCGTTTTTCCCGCCCTCCCCCAAAACGAAAAGGGAACCCCCACGATCAATATCGTGGTGTTTTCCTATCGTTTTGGGGGAGCCCCCGATTTCTGACGATTTTGAAAATATCGACGATATTTTCAATCGTCTGAAGCCCGATTCACATCCCTACAAGTAACCTTCAAGTACCGAACCAGGTGCCGCTTCACATCCAAGGCATGCAACAGACTATAAGCATGCTAATCTCTATCCCTGTCCAGAGTGGGCAGAGAAATAGACTGATTCAAATGAAACTCCAAAACCACTTTCAGCAAAAATGAAGGTACAGTCCCCTAAGCTGTTCCGCTCCCAGAGCCATTTGTAGAAACTACTCACAGCAAAAAAACCAAACAAAAAAAACAAAACAAAACCCTGCAGCTTGGAGACCTGTAGTGCTGAATAGATTATCACAAGAAAAACTGTTTTCAAGGTGAACAGCCGCAAAGAAAGACCACACAGTAGCCGCAATATAGGACTCATCAAAAAACACAAGACCAGATTTAAGGTCCCAAAGAGGCACCAGGAAGCTCAAAGGAGGACATAGATACTTAACTCCATTCAAAAACCTGGACACATCTGAATGGGAAGAAAATGTTGCACCATTGACTCCCCACCCCTTCCCCCTTAGCAAGCGAGCGCTGCTACAGCTATCTTCAGTGTGTTAAGGGCCAAGCCTTTAACCAAGCCTTTCTGCAAAAATTCCATTATCAGTGGAATTTCAACATTGAGAGGATGAGAACCTTGCTCCTCACACCAGCTCTTGAACACTCTCCAAACTCTAACATAAGCTAGAAATGTAGAAAATTTCCTGGCCCGGAGCAAAGTGGAAGTTATTGTAGAAGAATAACCACGCTGTTGCGTCCGTTGGTCCTTGATGGCTTCGCCCCATTTGCCTCACCTTATTCACGGCTCCACCCGCTTACCTGGGCAAGATGGCTACCGCAGCGTCTACAAGCCGACCTCTCTGGCATCCCCAGAATGGTTATGGTGCAGCCTCCCGCCATTGCTCCTCCCAGGTACCTACTAGGGTGCACGCGCAACTCACTTCTTTGTACCACCCTTGGCGCGAACCTCAAGGGCGTTCCCTCATGCTGACGTCACGCCATCTGGGTATACCTCCTTCATCAATTTGCTAGCTCCCCGAGTTAGCAAGAACTCGATCTGTTCCTGTCTACGCTACTCTGCCACTTCCGTGCTGCCGCAGGAAGCTCTCTCTGCCCTTTGGGGTACATGCTAACCTGGGTATTCGCTCGAGGGCCTGCTCTCCCTGCCTCGGTGCCTGTACCTTCAACTACATACCTGGTGGAATCGCATACCAACTGCTAACACCTAGTGAGAACTCTAACTCTCAGTCTCTCTCATCCACAGTATCTCCTCGCTGGGAGACCTGCTGCGGAACCTCCTGACGTCATCTAGGAGAGAAGGGCTCCCTCAGCCGAGGTCCCTGAGACTACAACCACAGACTGCCTCACTACTGCCACCTCTGGTGGAGATCTTCAAGCTGTACAATAAAGAACTGTCCTGTGTTTTGTGTGTACGAGTCTAGCCCAGTGCTGTGGCTCCTCACAGGGCTCCTCCATGTGGGCATGGTCATCTCCACAGCACCCAAGGATCCACAAAACACACGCTTCAGCAACAGAGCCCTCTCAAGGGCTAAAACTTAAGATAAAACTGACCCGCATCATTGTGCAGTATAGGTCCCTGATACAACAGATCCTTCCTAAACGGTAGTCAGAGGAATGCCCACCATTAACCTCTGAAGATCAGCATACCACGGCCTCTGGGGCCAATCCAGAGCCACCAGAAGTATAGTTTTGATATGACTTGCAATCTTCCAAATAGCCCTGCCTATCATCGGCCACGGCAGAAAGGTATACAAAACCTTGCTCCGTGGCTAAACCTAAACAAGAGCAACAATGCCCAGCGCTCTTGGATCCCTTCTACGATTGAAGAATCATGGTATCTTCACATTGTTGGAGGTTGTCAGTAAATCCAGGTATGGGTGACCCCAGTGCTTCACTAGGAGTTGAAAAGTCTTTGTCTATCAATTCCTATTCTCCTTGGTCCAAGACCTGCCTGTTGAAGAAGTCGGCCCAGACATTGTCCTTCCCGGCAATGTGGGAGGCAGTTATGTCCTGGAGATGCTATTCTGCCCACACCATGAGCACATCTATCTACATTGACACCTACTGGCTTTTTGGTTCCAACTTGATGACTGATGTAGGCTATCATACAATGTCTGACATTATCCTTACTGCTCAAGCTTTGACTTGCTTGGCAAACCACAAGCACACCAGTTGAACTGCATGTGCTTCTAACCAACTGAAGATCCATTGCTGCTCCGTGGCATTTCAGCGACCTTGTGCCACCAACTTGACAGTGAGCCCCCCAACACAGAAGGCTCACATCTGTCGTGAGCACTAACGAGTTCGGTGTATCCAAGGAAATCACTTACTGAGATGATCTGCTTGTAACCATCACTACAACTGGACGTTCACGTCCAATGGCAAGTGGAAACTCACTGAGTCTTGGGACTGCAGAATCCACTGAGATAGCAACATGCACTGAAGGGGGCTGCATGTGCACCCTTGTCCAGGGAATGATGTCCAATGTGGCTGCCACTGATCCCTGGACCTGCAAATAAGACCACATTGTCAGTTGAATGGTCCTTCTCAGGGCCCGAATTTGAGTGATTAACTTCTGAATGCGACTCTCTAGTAGGAACACTCTACCCTGCTCTGTATCAAATCGCATTCCGAGATACACTAGCATCTAAGATAGCTGCAAACTACACTTGGCCGAATTCACCATCCAGCCTAGCTTCTAGAGCAAGGAGATCACCTTGCGAGATGCCAAGTGACTCACTTCTGTACTTGTGGCCTGAATCAACCAGTCGTCCACATATGGATGGACCAGACTGCCCTCCTTGTGTAGAGACGCCGCTACCACCACCATGACCTTGGAGAAGGTTCTGGGCGTTGAAGCTAACCTGAAGGGCAGGGCCTGAAATTGATGACATCCCAGAATGGTGAAGCATAGAAAATGCTGATGTTCCTGGCAAATGGGACTATATGGATAGGCCTCTGATAGGTCTAGAGACGTGAGAAATTCCTGTTTGTACCACCACTTAAGAGTTTCCATTCTGAAATGAGTCACATGCAAATACCGATTGACCCCTTTTAGATTCAGGATGGGCTGAAAAGACCCCTCCTCTTCCATGGGAATGACATGCCTATCTCATGATCCAGTAGGTGAGCCCCCACACTTTCATTGTGACGATCGAGGCGCTCCAGCCATAGAGCCCACATTTTTACAAGGCTTCTTAGGCCGAAAAGACTGAGGTCTTCCAAAGGGAGAAGACCTTTGAGTAGTTGCTTCTCTGTAAGGACGAAAGAGATGGGAATCCCTGGAGCAGCACTTTGCCCCAAAAGAACATGGTACCACCTTCTTGACCTCTGGCAATCAAGGAACCTTGGTTTTCCCCCAACTATTCGCCATCTTCTCTGTCTCATTACCAAATAAGACAACCCTTAAATGGTAACCTTGTGAGATTGGACTTGGAAGCAGTGTCTGTTGACCAATTTCCCAGCCACAACTGGTGCCTAGCTGCTAACATGGAAGCCATCCTTCTAGCACCCGTCTGCACGAAGTCACAGCCCGCATCAGCTAAGAATGCATTCCCCAATACCATCACAGATCCACCATCGGATCCCGCTCCTTGTGTCTCCTTAGAAGACACAAATCAGCCTGAACCACAAGGCAGCAGCAAGAAGCAATTTTCAAATTCATTGCCTTGGCCTCAAAGGCCTTCTTAGGGATAGCTTCAATCCTTCTATCCTGAGCATCTTTTAGAGCTGCCCCTCTTTTCACTGGAATAGTGGTTTGCCTGGTCACAGCGCATACCAAGGCATCCAACTTCAGGAATCGCAACTGATCCCTTGCCTTCAGATCCAAGGGGTACAAACCAGCTAAAGCGCATCTCCCACAAAACTTGCCTCCGAAGTGCTCCACTCAAGATCAATTAACTCAAATTGGATCCAGGACACTGCATAAGATGACCACTCTTTCTTTTGTAAGCCCTTAGCATCACCCCCCTTCGACATCAAATATTATCAAGGTCTGAGTCAATAGACTCGGCAACTCATCTCTGTGACAAAGAGAGTCCGATATGGTTCTAAATCAGGCAAAATTTCTCCCTCATCTAGAGGAGAAAAATTCAAGTCCCCATCGGAGTCATCCGACATCATGATCCACATCCCCTTGAACATCTCCAGGGACAGCCTCCCTGCAACGCATGCCTGCAGTGGCTGACAAGTGCGAGCCCTGAGCAAGCAAACCCTTATTAGAAAATTCCACCCAGGAGGATGGATCCATACCGGGGCACATTGGCACAAACCTGACACACTCTGACCCTTTCCTCAGAGATTCATCTGTCACAGAGCACAAGGAGGGAGGGGACCATCTGTTGAGTTGCCTTCCGCCTCACTCCCCTCCAGTCACCATAACCCAAGGGGATGTTCCAATATCGCCAAAATCTGTAGCAGCCAAATCTACTCAAGCATCTAAACAGTGCTGACAAAGGCTTAAAGACAGCAATGGCTGGATTGCCCTCATATAGCAAGCCTCAAAGAAAGCCAGGTGCTTAGATTTTTTTTTCAGCGCCATAGCTTTCCTGCCCTAGTCTCTGGTGGCCTCCTACACATACATCAACCGCACCCGGGTATGGGCACGCAAAGAAGGGCCCAAAACTGGGCCACAGTCTACCCGCATAAATGCACCCTACATGCACAAATTTAGGCTGCGGTCTTGCATGCACAAGCACTCCCGCACGGCCATATGCGCTCAAACCTAGGCCAAGGTCTTATGTGCACAAGTACTTACATACGTGCGTGCCTATGTCAGGGCACTGCCGTGCAGCAAAAATGCGTGCACACACTTACATGCATAGGAAAAAACCACCACCTTGGCCTCCATGTGGCTGAACAAATCAAGCTGGTGGAGCAGGGCCTAGCCCAAAGACTATTGCTGTCTCTACACTACACTAACTCCCCAGAGAAGTGAGAGGGGAAAAGGGGGTAAGACCCCGAGGAACAAACGCTAAGGGAAGGAGTACCCAGTAAGGGAAAAAAAAAAAGAGAGAAGACTAAACTACTACTCTTTTTTTTTTTTTTGCCTGAGCTCAGCCCTCTCTGCTTGAGAGCATGATTGTGTCACTGGCTATAAAAGGAGAGGGCACAAGCTTTCACCACCTTGCTCTCACTTACCTGCTTTATTTATTTATTTATTTATTTTTAATCTATGCCAGATCAGGCTCCCGGACTTAAATCGCTCAACTGAGAGATGGACCACCCGATTGTCACCACTGGAGCTCAAACAGTGCATAAATCTTCTATCTTCTCCTACTTTCCTTCTATTTTTTTTTTAAACCACAAGCAATCCAATCCCCAGTAGGGAGATGCTCGTCCACCATATGCTGGAGTCAAAGAATACTGGCAGGCTGATGTTCGGACACGGCTATATGTCAGCGACGTCAGCTTTACTCAGTCTCCATCTACTGGAAGCAGCGCATAAGCCACTGGTGTGAATTGGCCTGCTTGAGTGCAGAGGAATATTGAGCTTTGTTAATGTAGTGAAAGAATCCAAATGTGGAAGACCATACTCCCCCCACCCCTTCCCATCCCTGTCCTACCTATCTGCCTGCAGAGGGTGCAGCCTAAATGACTGGCACCATTGAGCAGCAATTTCAGGACAGTATCTCGTGTTGCCGCATCCCCTCTGGAGAGTTGCAAAAGCACATTAGCTGCATCCTCCAGGCCTTCTTCTGAGCAGGAGTGTGATGTCAACACCTGGGGAAGGAGTTGTAAAAGGTGAGCATGCCAAAAGGATGGAAATCTAATCGGTGGTGGGGGTGTGTGTGATTAACTCACCTCCACAGAGAGCTGCAGTTGTTTTTCTGTCAGCCCCGATGCTGCCATCTTGTCTGCTGTACTGCTTCCACCATCGCTGATCTTGGCTGGTGATTTACTGATTTTCGTTGTAGCTTTGAACAAAATGTTTCCCCGGTATTAGAGAATGAAAAGTTTGCATTCTGCCTGCTACTTCCCCACCCATATCTGGCAATTCTACAGAAAATGTGGACCCCATTTTTGAGTGCCAGTGCGACTAAGAATGTTTAGGGCTATTCCATAAAATAGATATGTTGGTCCAAAGGTGAGAAACATGCATGCTCAGCTCGAAGTACAGGTTTACAAGAGCTCCAAGTATATAAACAGAGATGGCAGAGAAGTTACTTGGCCACAGGACAATAGTGAATTGACCTGGATGCTAATTCTGTCACAGTGACTGAAGTCATTTAACCTCACTGTGCAGAATGTGGGGTGGCCAACTAGTCCTTGACAGTCATAAACAAGCCTGATTTTTCAAAACATCCACAATGAATATGCATGAGATAGATTTGCATGCACATCTCTTACATATTCGTCATGGATATTCTGAAAACCTGGCCTGTTTGTGGTTCAAGGACTAGAGTTGGACATCTCTGCTATACACAGTGCTTCATCATAGGTGGCAGAAACCTCAAGCTTCCTTGGTGCCTCCCCTCCCCTCCCTATACATATCATCATTAGCAGTGGCAGCATTACAAGTTTCTCACCCATATGCACCCAAATGCTCCCTCACCATGAGCAGATTAAGCTTCCAACTCTCCCCCCACCATCCAAATTACAAACAAGACAATGCGATTAAATTCTGGGACCGATTGATAAAATATGGTTTCCATGCTTATTCTATCTGCAGCCTATGAATTTGTTTTTATTAAAACAGATAAGAGTAACTGCTTTCCCCCACAACTGCAGCACTAATGGTTCAACAATGACAGAGAAGACAACCTATAAAACTGAAGCCTTTGCAAGGTAAGGCTTCCAAGCTGGGATCAGTAACAGTGGCAGCTTTATCTTTACACCCAGAAATGACCCTTTGAACAGGAAACAAAGCCCCTCCCCCAACACAGAACGCTGTTGCAGACACTTACTTGACACAGTGGTGGTGGTAGTGGCAGCGGTGGCTGCAAGGACTGGGACAGGGACGGGGACAGGAGCTGCAGCAGGGGTGGGAGCAGGTGCGGGAGTGGTGGCGGTGCTGCTGCTGGTACTGTGGTTGGCTAGTGCCTCTGCCACTTTGTTCTCTGGTAGGGCGATGGAGATGAGGGACAGCAGTCGCAGGAGTTTCTCTGTCAGCAGAGAACTACGGCGGATGACAGGATGCGAAAGCATGTTCATGAGCTGTCCTAATGGGGAGGCCTCCAAGCTGCACTGTGCGCTCTCCCCCTCGCTGCCTGAGCCTATGGGTGCAGACTTCATGGATGTTTTGCCTTTCCGGCTCACATTCATATTGTCCAGTTTCACTAGTAAGTCCCAGAAGTCTGTGGAGATGCTGCCTCCGCCCCCTGGCTGCCCAGGGCAAGGACTGCAAGACAACTTTATGCTGCGCTCCCGTTCACTCTCTGAGTTCATCTCTTTGGTCCGCTGCAGGGTGAAATGGCTGGGGAACACCTGGCAGGAGGAGAGGAGAAAGACCAATTCTATCACTGCACTTCAGCTCAATCTCCAGATCATGTGCTTCTACCACTGGGGTTTGCTTTTTTTTTGGGGGGGGGGGGGGGGAAGAGGGGGAGAAAGAGAGAGAGATTGGGGATAGAAGCTATCAGGAGACAAAACCAGGCCCTGCATTTAATCATTAAAAAAAAATCCTGAAATCACAATATTTCTACATGAATAAAAAGAAATGCTTGAAGCAATAATTAACATCTTAGATTTGTAGAGTGCCATCCATTCAGAAAGGATCACAATGCAATACACAGTCAATGCATATCAAAGAGAAAGCAGTCACTTCCAGTCTGAATAAGAGAATCATATGATTTTGCTACCTCTTATACAGACAGTGACTACAGTAAAGTGTAGGGAGCTAGGTACAGTAGGGATCAGAAGCCTACAGGATTTCTGAGTTTCTGATGTAGAACTCAAAATTAAATTCTCAGGCTTGGGCCATAGTCCCATGACAACAGAAGGTACTGTATGGAAGTCATTAGCCAATTTTCTGCTATTAGGCCACGCACAGGTGGGTAGCAAGAGAGAAATGTGCCTATATCATAGCCTATATCAGTGTTTCTCAAGCTAATCTTTGAGTTACCCATGTATAATCAGGTTTTTGGGATATTGACAATGAATATGCATGAGACAGAGCAAATAAATATTTTATACATATTCATTGTAAATACTGTAAAAACCAGACTGGCTGGGGGTGGGGGGCCAACTTCTAGACTGCCTTGAGAAACATGGCATAGAAAACAGAGAAGTCACGCAAGGATGAATAAGCCGTTTATGCTTACATATGCAGCATGTGCAAGAATTGCTGACTGCGGTTGCTTGAGAAAACACTGGGTTGTCTAGGTGTACCTGGTATATTTGACTTTTTGGTTTACACTTCAAAAAGAAGCATGTGCATATAACTAAACATTTACATCTGTACCAGCAGCTTTGGCAGCAGTTTGCTGAAACAGAGAAATCCATGAAAGTAGATCACAAGAATAAATAATGGAATGGAATGTGGACTGACACAAATGGAAAAAATATGCTGCAATGTCTCTTATTCAGCAGTGATATGTTAAAGTTTGTGGAGAGAAACCTCCATTGCCTCAGGTACAAACTTAGGCCTAGATTTACTAACACTGTTTATTTTGTGATATAGCCATATCACAGCAATATCATACAATATTTTGGCCTGATACCCATCTCTATTACAATAAGCTACTTTGCATGCATAGATTTGCAAATCCTTGTGAAGCAGCTCTTGCATAGTCAAACCTATGCAAATAAACTAACATGCATGTGTTATATGAAACTTTAAGGAAGTGCAGTTAACACATCGTGGGGTGATTGAGACATTAATACACAATGTTTCTTAAAGGGCCAGGTGACCCAAAACTAAATCTCTCTGAAAGTGAACCTCTTCCTCCCGGCCATCTAACGAGGCAGCACCAAGTCCAAAAATTTTAATAACCCATATTTAAAAGTGTGGTGACATCTCACCACTTCCCCTAACCATTTTCCCATTGTTGAGCCTTCCCATCTAACCAAAGACCCCCTCACCCTGGACCTCCCATTCCAAAAAATTAGGCCTGGTGGTCTAGGCCACAGCTTCTCAACCACTGTGCCATGGCACATTAGTGTGCCGCAGCAAGGTTTTTCCTGTGCCGCGGTGGCAATGGTGTGGCAGAGGTGGAGCCAAGGCCCCCGGGTGCTGGGTTGTAGGGGGCACCTGGGTGTAATATTACCTCCAAACTGCGCACAGGTTTTACCCCCAGAAAGACTGTCAGGGCTGTAATAAAACTCATCCCACCACAGCCAGAAGCAAAGGAGAGTAGGAGACTCAAGAGGTGGCTTCATATCTAGGCTACCCCAACCAAAACTCCAAGTGCTCCTCTTCCATCCTGCCCATTCAGCCCCAGAAAAAAAAAGTTGGCAAAGCCACGCAGGCAGGAACGAGAAGCAGCTGCTGCAAACCTGCATCTCACAGCAGCTCGAGGAGTGCCAGTAGCATGGCTGCTGTGTAATCAATCTCACGGCTGCCCAGAAGATGAGGCCCAGTGGTGAGAGGGTGAGAGAGTTAAGAGAGAGCAAAAGCGAGTTAGAGAGCGCGAATGTGAGAATGTGTATGTATGTGTGTGTGTGTGTGGAAAGCCTTGTATGAGACAGCATGTCAGAATGAGAGCCTGTGTGTGATAGAGAGCGTATGACAAGAGCCTGTATGTGAGATAGCAAGAAGAGCTTTGTGTGTGACAGCATGTAAGAGTGAAAGCCTGTGTAAGAGTGAGAGTGAGACAGCATGTAAGAGCTGATGTGTATGAGAGACAGTATGTGAAAGTAAGAGCCATGTGTGTGAGACAGCCTGTGGGTTTGAGAGTATGTGATAATGAAAGCGTGTGTGTGCGAGACAGAAAGCATATAAGAAAGAGAGCTTGAGTGTGTGTTTGAAGGTGGAAAGGAAGAAAACAAGTGGTAAGAAAAGAAACAGAAAAAAAGACGACCCAATAAAAGCAATTGGGAAAAAGACTGAAAAGGGAACATGGAAAAGCAGAGTTGCTTACCTGTAACAGGTGTTCTCCCAGGACAGCAGGATGTTGGTCCTTACATATGGGTGACATCATCAGATGGAGCCCTGTCATGGAACACCTTTGTTAAAGTTCCTAGAACTTTGACTGGCACACTGAGCATGCCCAGCATGCCACTAACCCTGTGGACACACGGGGTCCCCCCTTCAGTCTCGTTTGTAGCAAAAAGTACGAGCGAAAAATAAAATAAGAAAATGTTATCGAACCCAACTTCGCGGGGAGCGGGTGGGTTTTGTGAGGATTAACATCCTGCTGTCCTGGGAGAACACCTGTTAAGCAACTCTGCTTTCTCGCAGGACAAGCAGGATGGTAGTCCTCACATATGGGTGAATAGCAAGTTACAGGCTGATTCATACGAAGCAGGCCAACTAGCACACAACATGTGCAACAGGCACAACTGGGGGGCTGTTGGCAGTGATGAGGCAGCCTGAAATTCACAACAGGTCAAGGTAGGACGAGTTGGGTTTCTATACTGGGAATAAATTCCTTAGGACAGACTGGCCAAAGACAGAGTCTTGTCGTCCAGCCTTGTCTAGACAGTAGTGAGCTGTGAAGTGTGGAGAGAGCTCCATGTTGCAGCCCTGCAGATGTTGGCAATCAGTACTAACTGGTAGTGTGCTACTGCCGTTGCCATAGTCCTGACTGAGTGCGCCTTCACTCGTCCCTGAAGTGGAAGGCCTGCTTGTTGGTAGCAGAATCCAATGCAGTCTGTCAACCAGTTGGAGAGAGTCTGCTTGCCCACAGCAACTCCAAGCTTATTTTTGTCAAAAGAAACAAAGAGTTGGGTGAACTTCCTGTGGGCCGTAATTTGATCAAAATAAAATGCGAGTGCCTGCTTACAGTCCAAAGTGTGCAGAGCTCGCTCACCTGGATGAGTGTGAGGCCTTGGAAAGAAAGTGGGCAAGACTATGGACTGATTTAAGTAAAAATTTGTTACCACCTTAGGAAGGAATTTAGGGTGAGGTCAGAGAACCACCCGATCATGGAGGAACCTTGGGTAGGGTGAGTAAGTCACAAGGGCCTGTAACTCACTTACCCTGTGTGCAGATGTGACTGCTACTAGGAAAATTACTTTCCATGTAAGATATCTGAGTTCGCAGTAGTGCAGTGGCTCAAAAGGAGAATGCATGAGCCATGCAAGTACCATGTTGAGGTCCCATGCCACAGCTGGTTGTCAGAGGCGGCTTAAGCTGTATTAAGCCTCTCATGAATCGACTCACCAGGGGTTGAGCCATTACTGGGGCATCCCCTACTCAATGGTAAGCAGAGATAGCACTGAAGTGTACTCGTATGGAGAAAGTTGTAGGCCAGATTCCGAGAGGTGCCACAGATAATCCAAGAGTGCTGGTGTGGGGCAAGAAAAGGTATCAAGGGCCTTCTGTGTGCACCACACGGTAAACCACTTCCATTTAGAGCGGTAAGACTTCCATGTGGAAGGATTTCATGAAGCTACAAGGACTTGAGAGACGCTACTAGAAAGGTTGAGGGGCTGTAATATCAACCTTTCAACATCCAGGCCGTCAGGGATAGGGTCTGGAGGTTCGGGTGGCACAACTTGCCGTGATTCTGTGTTATGAGGTTGGATGCCATGCCCAGGCGAATGGGTTCCTGGACAGAGAGGTCGTGAAGTATGAGAAACCAGACTTGGAATGGCCAATACGGGGCTATGAGTATCATTAAGCCTCGGTCCTGTTGTAGCTTCACGAGAGTCTTGCTTATTAGCGGAATCGGAGGGTACGCATATAGCAGACCTGCTTTCCAGGGGCGGAAGGAGGCATCCATGACTGGTGCTCTTCGGTCCCTGTGCTGGGAGCAGAAGAGTTCCACTTTGCAATTCTGATAGGATAAAAGAGGTCGCTGTTCGGCTGACGCCACTGGTGGAAGATTCTGCTCGCAACAGAGGAATCCAGAGACCACTCGTGGGGCTGGAAACTTCAGCTGAGGTGGTCCGCCACTGTATTCTGCAGTCTGCCAGATAAGGGGCTCGCAGTAGTATTGAGTGCAACAGGGTCCAGGCCCAAATCTGCACCGCCTCTTGGCAGAGCAGGTAAGAGCCTGTGCCCCCCCTGTTTGTTCAGGTACCACATTTCAACTTGGTTGTGTGTTTTTTTTTTATTTTTTTTATTTTATATTTATGCAATTTTTACAATAATTCAAGAACTTAAATCTTGTACAGAAAAAAGGATAACCGTACAATTATACAAACTGTATCAAAATACAATTTTTTCATAACTAAACCATATCCCACAAAAAATTTTTTTTTTTTTACGGTTCCTCTTGAGATCCACAAAATGGAGGGGGAGGATCATCCAAACTCAAGGTAAATATGATTAACTAAGTAAGTATTACCAGATTATACAGTGCTAGTACATTTTAAGGAGGACTTAGAGCCTCTTCATGAGGTGTTTCAGCTGTTACCAGGGACTTTCCAACTAGGAATTGGGTTAACTGGGGTGGATCAAAGAAAACATATGTATTTTGTGAGTGTTTTACCACGCACTTGCAAGGGTATTTTAGGAAATATCTTGCCCCAATTAACAAAACCTGCGGTCTCAGGAGTAGAAAAGCCTTTCTTCTCCTTTGTGTTTCACGAGAAAGATCAGGGAAGGCTCTGACCATGAGCCCCAAAAATCTTACATTTCTATGTTTAATACTTAATTTCAGAATCTTTTCCCTGTCTATCTCTGAGGAAAAAGTCACAATTAAGGTTGCAGGAACAGCCATCTCCGTATCTGATGTTTCTAGGAGTGCAGTTATATTCAAAGGTTGATCGACAATAGGTGCCGTGTTTTCAACTTCTCCTTCTGGAATTGCTGCATCTTTTTTTAGCAAATAAAATATCTTTATAACCGATGGTACTTGGTCCTCTGGGATTTTCAGTATTTCCATCATATATTTATTTAGAACTTCCTTAGGTGATCTCATAGGTAATTGAGGAAAGTTTATGTATCTTAAATTCCGACTCTTTGCATAATTTTCCAAATTTTCTATCTTTGAAACAATAATCTTATTGTCTCTCATCAACATTGATTGTGTTTGTTGAATTATTTTTATCTCAGTTCGAATAGTAGCAGTTTGTTGGTCCCACTCCACATTTGCCTTTTCAAGCACTTCCAGTTTTTTTTCATGCCCTTTTATCTGTTCTGTTACCGGCACAAGTTGTTGTAAAACATTTGTTCTCATCTCATTTATGGCTTCCCACAAAGTCTCAAAAGAAAACACATGCGGTCTCACCAAAGATGGTATCTCTATTGCGGGAATAGTAGCAGTCGCAGCTGTAACTTCTCCTCTCGTGGCATCATTTTCCTCACAGACTTGCCCCTGCACTTCTATGGGGCTGGAAGCTGCCGTCGGGGCTTCTCCCGGCCTCGCTGGAGAAATTCCCTGCACACTTAGGTTGGGGATTCCTTCCCCAGGGTAGAATGCCTCTCTCCCGGCAGCTGGGTTAATCGGTGGTATCCTCTCACCGGGACTCAAAGGTGAAAGTGAGCCTGGCAGAGAGGGGAGCTCACCTTCCCCTCCCCCACTCTGCAACGGCAGGTCTCCCGGTTCTCTGGCACTGCGTGTGACATGGGCGTCCATCGGGCCGGTCGGAGCGCTCACCAATGGCTCTGCGGGGTAAGAAGCCCTTGGTTTACGCTTCCTCCCCATTTTAGAGAAATAAGATCGCAGGAAAATATTTCTATTAGAAATACACGAGGACGCTCAGCACACACACACTCATCCGGTAACCATCTTGGATCCGCCCCCCCCCCAACTTGGTTGTGTGTTTGAATCAAGACTACCTTGTTCAAGAGGCAGTCCATGAATGCATAAAGGGCGTACCGCATCACTTGAAGCTCTAGGAAGTTGATCTGATATGTTGCTTCTGCTTTTGTACAAGTCCCTTGGGTTTGAAGGCCTTCGACATGGGTTCCCCACCCTAGGTTGGAGTCGTCCGTGATTAAGGTCACCTGAGGAGTTGGTTGCTGGAAGGGAAGACCTGTTTGTAAGTTGGCCTTGTGAGCCCACCAGGCAAGAGACAGACGAAGCTGGGTTGTTATGTGGACAAGGGACGAAAGCGGCCGAGTGGTTTGGCGCCATTGAGAATTTAGAGTCCGTTGTGTCACTCTCATGGCTAGGCGTGCCATTGGAGTGACATGGACTGCTGACGCCATGTGGCCGAGTAATGTGAGCAATTGACGAGCCAAGGCTGTTCGTTGACTTCAGATAAAGCTGGCAAGGTTGGACAGCGCGGTCATTGGGTAAGAACCCTTTGGTCACTTTGGTGTCTAGATCTGCTTCTATAAAAGGAGAGATGGTGTCAAGTGGGATTTTGAGTAGTTGATCAGAAATCCCAATGATTGTAGAAGTTTTGTGGTAAGGTCGAGGGAGTCGAGGGCTCCTTGCCTGGACTGGCTTTTCTATAAGCCAGTCGTCGAGATATGGAAAGATGTGCTCTTGTAGTGCAACTGTGCAGCCATGACTGCCAGGCACTTTGTGAATACTCGGTGTGCTGAAGCCAGGCCGAATGGCAGTACCTTGTATTGATAGTGCCTGTGACCTACTACAAATCGCAGGTATTTGCGATTAGGAGGGAAGATGGCAATATGGGTGTAAGCGTCCTGAAGGTCCAGAGAGCAGAGCCAATCTCCCTGCTGTAGGAGGGGAAGCATGGTGCCTAGGGATACCATTCTGAACCGTTCCTTGTGAAGAAATATGTTCAGGGCACAGATCTAGAATAGGCAGGAGGCTGCAGGTCTTTTTTGGAATTAGAAAACAGCAGGAGTAGAACCCTGTCCCTTGTTGAGTCGAGGGAACTGGTTCTACGGCTCTGGCAGACAGAAGGGTCAAGAGCTCTGACTCGAGACGTCCTGTGTGATCATCCCAGCTCCATGCTGGAATGGGTGGGGAGTCCGGGGATATAGCTGATAAATTTAGACGGTAAGCGTGGGTTATTATGGATAGTAGCCATTGGTCCACTGTAATTTGGTGCCAATTGGTTACGAAGTGGCATAGGCGGCCTCCCACTGGTAAGTTGGGTCGTGGGATCAGGGTGGGGTGGCTGCTCCTCTCTGGAAAGAAGTCAAAATCCAGTTGCAGGCCAGCCTGTGGGGCTGGTTGCACCCTAGGAGTTCTTGTTTGACGTGCTTGTCCTCTCAGAGGGACCAGAGCTGGACGAGCACGAGATGCAGGAGGATAATACCTGTGTGGTCTATAAAATTGCTTCCTGGTGTCTCTTCTTGTGCTCCTGTGGACTACAGAGGGTGCTTCTGAGGTGACCATTGACAACTGATGCAGGGTCTCATGATGGTCCTTCAATTGGGCCACTGCATCTTGAATTTTATCCCCGAACAGGTTTTCCCCCGTAAATGGGAGATCAGCTAGTTTATCCTGCACCTCGGGACGTAGGTCTGAGGCTTTAAGCCAGGCCCAGCGTCTAGCACTGATGCCTGCTGCTGAGACTCTAGATGCGGTTTCAAAAGAGTCATAAGCAGCTCTCTCCTCGTGTTTACCTGCCTCCAATCCTTTTTGCAAGATGGAGGTTAAGGTCTTTTGATGTTGTTGAGGTAGGTTGTCTGTGAAATCCTGGACTTGTTTCCAGAGATTTCTGTTATACTGGGTCATGTATAGTTGATACCCTTGAAAGACTCTGTGCCCCAATGCGTCCAAAGCCTTTTGTTCCTTACCAGGAGGAACAGAGGAGTGTGGACGGGATCTTTTAGCCTTCTTTTGGGCTGACTCCACCACAACAGAATGGTGTGGTAATTGGCTTTTTTGAAATCCTGGGGCCTGCTGAACACCTGGATGATCCCACAGGCAGTGCAAAAGGTCCAGAAGAATGTCATGGACTGGTATTGCCATTATCTCCTTTGGAGCCTCTATAAATTGTAAGACCTCCAACAGTTTGTGACAAGGGTCCTCTTTTGTCAATAATAGAAATGGGATGGTTTCAGACATTTCTTTGACAAAGCTGGCAAAGGAGAGGTCTTCCGGAGGAGAGCGACGTCTTTCCTCGGGGGTGAAGGCTCTGAGAGCAGCTCCTTGGAAGCTTGAGAGGAATGGTCCGAGGAGGCATCCTCCCACGGATCATAGGGAAATTCTCCTTCTCCCGGTGGACTTCCTAAAGGAGGAAGTATACCAAAGCTGAGAGGGAGAGAAGGCATCGCTGGATGACAAGGTGGCATCAATGGAGGTTGCCCCGGTATCGATGGCACAGAGGCGGATAAGGTGCGCTTAGGCACAGATAGTCCCGATGACCCTGGAACGGGTTCCAGCATCAGGCCGGGAGTCGCCTCCTCGCCCTCCGAGGAATCTGGTATGGGGATCGGTATCTGCGGAGGTTTTGGTGGACGACTCTGTGCAAACGTATCCGATGGCACGGGTTGAGCCGACAGGACACCGATGAGCGTGTCTAGGCGCTCAAGGAGCAGTGCGAATATCGAGAGCACCAGTTCCAGTGGCGACTGGAAGCCCCCGAAGGGCATTCAGCACTGCCTGTTGGATTAGTTTATCCAATTCCTCCCTAAAGGCTGGTGTGGATAACACTGCGCCAGGGGTAGGAGGCAGGCTAGGCGTTACTGTAGTCTCCACAGGGATCTGTGGAGGCTCAGTACCCAGCAACGATGTTGGTGGGGAATGCCCTGGGGTCCAGAGGAGGATGGGGGCTTTTCTCCGCGGGCCCTCTTCACCGGCGGCTCGATAGAAGTCAATGCCGCTGCGGAATCTGTGCCGGCACCAAGTGGGGACCACATCGGTGCTGGTGACGATGTTTCCCTCGGTGCTCGGTCTGGTCCTTCTCCAGCACAGAGGATGACGCCGCCGATGCCTTAGAAGGGGGTTGGTGATGACGGTTACCCGCTCCCCGATGTTCCTGGCGTGGCGTCTCCAATGTCGATGGACCTCCTCCGGCCGGTGGAGCCTAATCTGGAATCAATGGAACAAAACATTTTGACCCAAACAGGTGCTCCAGTCGAGCGCAGCAGCCTTTGGGAGTCATTTGTGCACAACTGGGGCACCGGACATCATGCGAGGGGCCTAAGCACAAAACACATACATTGTGCGGGTCCGTTATGGACATGGTCCTCGGACACTTGGGGTACTTTCTAAAACCTGTCGCCATGTAAAAAAATTGGCTGGTGAGCGGTCAGTGACCGTCGGGCACCGAAGGAATGCCACTGGGAACAGTCTGCAACTGCGGTTAAAAACACTTACTGAGCGCAAAGGAGAGAACGGAGCGCAATGGGGGCCCGCCGATGTTGATGGCTCTGTGTTTATCGGTGTGACTCCTTGGTCCTTTGATGCCATTGCTGCTGATGCAGATGGCTCAGACTTCTTTGATCTGAAGAGCTGCTCCATCTTGTCGAGACGAAGCAGATGTCCCTTCAGGGTCATCGACAGCATATTTGACAGATGTTTCGACAAAAAAGGTTTTTACCTTTTTAAGCTGAATGCAATGAGTTATTTTTCATAATAACATTTTAAATTTCTGTATTTATTTAAAATATTTGGTAAACCAGTTTAAAATTGATAAATTATTTTAAAAGTACTATATACTAAATTAGAGATAATTTTTTTATCCATGTGAGAAAAGGTGGATTTTACGTCTCATTCATTGGCCAGTCAGTGAGTGGACAACCAAAGGGGCTGAATTAGCACGTCAAACTTCAAACCTGGCTACTCATAATTCAGTTACCTTTCACATTTAAAAAAAAAAAAAAAAAAAAAAAAGGTAAAACAACATTAAATCTTACATTCGTTCACCTCATTTAGTATGGATTGGAGTTTTCTAAAGACCTTTGTTAGGAAATTTAACTATCAGTGGATAGTGGAGGCCTACAGGAACATATGGAAGCTGGCTTGGGGACCGAAGTTAAGATCACAAAAATACTCAGTGCATACATTGCCAATGATTCTGCCATGGACCCAATTCTATATTTCTAAACTTGTCTAATTATATTTTAGGATTTTTAGATGGTTCAATTTAGTTAAAAATATATTTCCTGGCATTTTCACTCACATGCCAAGTAACCAGCTGGGTAATGAACGTATGATACTGTAAAATTTGGTTCGGTGCACCATGAGGATCAAATAAATTTGAAAGTGTGCCCCAATATAAAAAAGAAGTTGATAAACTTTGGTCTAGGGTAGCCTAGGATGGCCCTTTCCCATCTCAAAATTAGGCCCTGGTGGTCTAGGGTGGTACTTGAATACCCCTATGTAAAAGATGACTGACTTCCGGCTATGCTGAAGTAGAGACTTAATTTTCTGACACGTTGCTAAGCAAAGATACCGGGAAGAAATCTTTGCCGTCGCTATGGGCGGATCGGGCTGGAATGATTTAAAAAATCTATAAAGAAATCTGGGGCAGCTAGGCTGGAGCAAGCCAGCGATTCAGCTTCCAATGAATAAATGGCAGGTCTGCATCATGAGGCGTGTGAACAAGCGGTTTCAATTCGCACTTAGATGGAGGAATTCGCAGAGAAAATATCTACTAAGCTGGATGATCGCCTAGCTGTGCTGGTAGATAAAATGGCCCAATTAGGGTAGCCTGTGCAAGGTAATTCCACTAAAATCGAAGAACAAGACGGGAAAAGGATGGTCCTTGAAATGGCACTTACCTCGGCTGCAGCAAAAATAGACCAGCTAGAGAGGAGGTACAATTGTGCCCTGGAAAAGATATTTGAGCTTGAAAACTGCTTGTGACGGGGTATCATACAAGTGCTTGGTGTCCCTGAGAAAGTTGAAGGGGAGGATGCAGTCGTATTCTTTGAAAAATGGCTCCCCAAAGTCCTGCAGCTTAATGGTAACCAGCCTAACCTTAAAATAGATTGTGCGCATGCAGACTCTGGTGGCGGCTGGTTGGACCAGAGCTGTAATTATAAAACTACACAAGTTTTGTGATAAAAGAGAAATCCTGAGTGCGGCTAGAAGGCTTTGTGAAATTAAGTTTCAGGACTCACGCATCATATTTCAAGATTTCTCCACGAAGCTCCAGAGAAAACGACAGGCTTTTGCAGAGGTCAAGTGGGAACTACAGCAAATGAATTATAAGTACCCCATGCTATATCCTGTCCGCCTCTGGGTTATAAGAAATGGCTGGCCAGTTATTCTTGCCAACGTGGCAGCAGCAGAAAAATGGCCCCAGGATAACAAGCGTTAAGGCTTGATAGAGTGGAAAAGAGGACTATGTGAGTGTTCTGAAGTCTACATAATGTGAACTTTCAACTATATGGCAAGAGTCTTGATTGGGGCTTAAGCAATGCGTTTTTGGGTAAGGTGTGACTGCAACATGAAGAAACTTCTGATAAAAAAAAAAATCTTTTTGCAATGAACAGTTGCCAACATATCTAGTGTTCCAGGGCTTTTTATTTTTCTCTTTTTTTTCCATGTTCCCTTGAGCAAATACTGTAATTTTCTTGGATGGTGTTTTTGATTTGGCATGCAAGAGATCTACTTGGCTGTATCATCCTGTGAGGTCTGATCGTGATGGCTATCCTGATGATTTGTTCCTGAACTAGATGCATTAAGATCTTAGGACTAGTCTCCTAAGGCCTATTTATCCTCTTACTGCATAAGTTTTCTTCTTCTTCATATGAGTAACAAGGAAGCCATAAATTGATATATTTAAGAGATTTGTGAGTTTACATGACTATTTTGGTTTGCAGAGGACAGTTAAATCCTGCACATCGGTGCATTCTTTTTTTTATGTCCTGATATTTGCTGACCGACCTAATAAATGCATTCCTGTTAATATATATTATATATATTATCTGCATTATTATATTTTTTTGTTTTATCAAGGCTTTTTTCAGTGTGGTAGCCTGTTGTATGTGTATATCTGGAAGGGTGATTTGGCTATTGTTGGGTTGCTTATCCTTTTTACATAATACTGTTTCTGTGGCAATGCCCAGGGTGGGCAAGGGTTGGTGGGATGGATTAAGGGTGGTAGGGGTGGAAGGGGTGTGTAGACTGCCGCCTCAGACCTGATTCATTTCCCATCGAGAGGGTATGAGGTCAATGATACTGGGTGTAAAGGTATGTATGGGTAGGGGAAGAAGTTCAGAGACAGGTTGAAAGGTTGGGGGAAGGTGAGGGGTTATTTTTGATTGTTGAGGTTTATTGGGAGAAGGGAGGGACTAGGTGGGTGGAGTTTAAGAAGGGCAGTTGAGTGGGGGGTGGAAGGGGTTTGTTTTTAGGGTACTTATCTCTTAGAAGGGGATTAGGTTAAATGGCATATGATATATTTTGTGTGTATATGAAACTGTGGCAGTATTGAAAGCTGGAGCGTTAAATCTTAATTACCTTTTCTTAGTTTTTATTCTGCATGAGCTGCATTATCTGGTTAAGGACTGTTTTTGGGGACCTAGTCAAAAGAGTTGCATATTCAAGAGTATCTGTTTCAAGTACATGATAGTTTCAAAAAGTTATGAGTATATGTTGTATCTCATTGAATGTTAGAGGTGTTTGCAGGAGGCTCATCTTACTTGACCAGCAGCATGAAAAACTCAGGGTTGGTTGGGAAGGGCAAATTTATTACTCTTCATACAACTCTAGGAGTAGGGGAGTATATATTCTTATCCATAAAAATCTGCCTTTGGTTGTTTGTCATTTGTTAGCAGATGCAGATGATAGATTCATTATGTTAAAGGGTCTATTGCACTCTGTTTCATTTATGTTGGTGAATGTGTAAGCTCCCAATATGGAACAATTTGAGTTCTTTCATAATCTCACTAAGATAGCAACGTTTGGGTTTGAGCACTTATGCATAGGAAGGGATTGGAATATTAGTCCTGACCCACTAATTGAAAGAACCTCTCAATACAGATTACATGCTCCTCCTAATTTGAGATTATTTTGTGGATATCTGAAGGCACCTCCATCCCATAGAAAAAGATTATACATTTTACTTCCCTAGGTATGGATCATAGCAGGATGGACTTCTTTCTCTGTACTCCGAATTTGCTAAATTGGACAGTAGCAAAATTCTGTCCTGTACTTTATCAGACCATTACCCTGGGGAGATTTGCTTAAATTTTGTAGTTACTCAATTTAAGCATCATACTTGGCGACTTAATACTTCCCTTTTAGGGGATAAACACTTTCCTGACCTTGTTAAGAAGGCTATATAAGAATTTGATTTCCATAATCCAGAGGGGGATTATGCACCAACCTTGATATGAGAACATTTTAAAGCATTTTTCAGAAGTAAACTTATTAGTTTTGCCAGTCATATTCAAAAGGGAGAGAAAGAGGAAGGAAGTCATGTTAGCTGAGATTCAGGATTTAGAGATTAAACAAAAACTGGTTCTGCCAGAATTCTTTAAGCCTTGGAGAAATGTAGATGAGAATTGTAATCTCTGGAAATGAACAAGATTGGGCAGACCGTGAAGTATACTAAACTTAGATTCTATGAGCATGGGGATAAGCCTGGGACCTTTCTGGTCAGAGTGGCTAAGAAAAGAGTATGTAGAACTCATAGTTCAAATAAGACAGCAAACAGGTGGAATTACTGCTAAATCTCATGAGAGAGAGAAGGCTTTTGTGCAGCATTTTTCTGATTTTTATAAAGCACCTGATGGGTGTAACATGCCTGAGATTCATGGGTTTTTGGAGAACGTGGGTTTACCTTCCGTTCCTGAGGTCTATTTCGCTACTCAAAATCCAGACTGCTGTTAAAGCTTTACCGGGTGGGAAATGTCCGGGCCCGGATGGTTTCTCCATTGATTTAAAAAAAAAAAAAAAAAAAAAAAAACAAAAAAACAACTATTGCAAGTTTCTCACTATCTCATATTGGTTTTCAAGGCACTGGGGGAGACGATCAGTCATTGGGTACCATGGCGATGCTACAATAACACTCATTTATAAAAATGAGAAGGATGTTCTAGGGTGTGGGTCTTATAGACAGACATCTCTACTTATAGACACAAAAATACTTACTAAGGTGTTACAGCTCTGACCTGAGACACTGCTCCCATATCTGGTACACCCTGACCTAGCTAGTTTTGTGAAAGGGAGGAATTCCATGTCCAATACTAGAAGGTTGTTCAACCTTCTACACTTAGCTAAACTGTAGGGCATGACAGAGGTCATAATCTCACTAGAAGGTGAAAAGGCGTTAGACCGCCTTACATGGCCCTTTTTATTCGCAGTCACAGAGAGAGCTGGTATATCTGCACGTTTTATCACTTGGATTAAGGCTATATATGAAAAACCGAGGGCGCGTTTAATCATCAATGGGTTTGTTTCCCTCTTTTTTAATATAGCCAGGGGTACGGAGGCAGGGTTGCCCTCTCTCTCCCTTACTTTTTGATTTAGCCAAACCCCTGGCAGTTGCTGTTAGGCAGCATCCTGATATGCATGGGTTTCGCATGTGGGGGTAGGGCTAAGATTTCTCTATATGCAGATGATGTGCTGATATATATGACATCTCCCAAAACATTAGGGACATTATTTCTTAATCTTCTATCACATTATTAAGTTAATTTTGATAAATCTGAAATGTTTCTACTAGACCCGAAATTGGGAGTCCCAGATTCTCTTAGGGGTTTTAAGGTGGTAGCAAATGATCTTTGTGTGAAGATTTATACTGCTTTAATATCCCAAATAAAACAAAAAATACAGACTTGGGAGCCCTTAACCATCTCCTGGCAGGCAGAATTAATTTACTTGAAATGATCCTACTTCTAAAACCTTTGTATTTGTTTCAGCATGTACTCTGTCAGATCCCTGTGTGTTTAATGATTAAGTGTATCTCAAAGTTTATTTGGCAAGTTAAACAAGCCCGGATAGGGTTGAGGTGCCTCTGGCTGTCCAAATTTCAGGGTGGTTTGGCCCTGCTTAATCTTTGGATATATTACTGGCTAGCAAGATTTATTTTTATGAAAGCCTGGTCGGGAACTTGAGAGGAGTCATGGCTTCAGCTAAAGAAGCTTCAGGCTGAGGCGATTAACTTAGGGGTTCTTCCCTTTCTTGCTCAGGACTCTAACAGCAGAAGAGTTTGTAGAAACAGTCCCATGTTTGCTCATACTGTTCAAGTTTGGCGTCAGGTACTTAAGTTTTTGGGGTAGGCGGAAGACATCTTCTATTGCTGCTATATATGAAAACCCGACTCTCTCAGGTTGTATGTTTTCACCAACCTTAAAAGAATGGAGAGATAATTGTCTTGTATGTATCGCTCAATTATGGGATGAGGAGGAGTTCCTTACCTTTCAATCCCTTTGTGATGAATATGATCTCTCTCCCCACTCAAATTTGATTTGTTTAAGCCATTACGTCCATTAGACGGGCTGGAGACTTTTATTAGTGACCCTGATGCATATAGGAAGAGTATTTCCCCCTTATAAATTTAGGAATTCTTCTTAGTAAATATGGGAAACAAAATCTCTAGTTGATGTTTGGAATAATGATCTAAATCTAGAGCTAGAACATAGGGTCTTGTAAGCGTATATGGAGCTCTGCGCATCATATCTCTGTTTGTGCTAAGAGAATGAAACTAATGGTTAAGCTATTAAATAGAACCTACCGTACCCCTGTATTCTTTTTTTTTTTTTTAATCTGCATTTTAATATACACAAGTAAATCTTGCTGGGAAATGTTTTCAGGATGACAGCGTGGTTGTGGTCAGACAGGCTCATATATTCACGTGCAGTGGTTCTGCCCGGTGATTAGTAATTTCTGGGAGCAAGTCACACTCAGAAAATTGCTGACCTTCTTGGTGTCCCTGTTCAGGTGACTGAGTTGGGGTTATTGGGTCGTTGGAATAGATCATAGGTCCCAGTTAAAAACAGTGTGTTAGTGGGACAGCTACTTCTAGTGGCCAGATTTACTGTGGCCATTTTCTGGAAGGCTTGTCCCAACATCGAATACTGGAGGTCACAGATCAGAGACATTGTGGATATAAGAAAATTATTCCTTACCTAATTTTTGTTCCTGTAGTACCAAGGATCAGTCCAGACGGTGGGTTATGTCCCCCATCCAGCAGATGGAGTCAGAATAGACTTTGAAGGGTGTTGGCATATAAGCCAGTGCACCCTCTGCAGGAGCTCAGTATAAAGTATATCAAAGCCCAACAAAACACTGAAGAAGCAGAATGGATCAAGTGCATTCAACCATAACAGGTCCTAACCAACAATTCAAAATGCAAGCCAATGTGTGGCAACAACTGTAACTTGCAAAAGAGCTGTGACCACAGAATCAAAGAACGAAAAGACACAACATTCTTCAGAAGAAAGAGAGCAGTCCGAGCAGGAAAGAGCCTAGAACCCAGAGAACCAAAGAGGTGGGCGTCTGGACTAATCCTTGGTACTACAGGAACGAAAATTAGCAGGTAAGGAATAATTTTCTTTTCCCTGTACATACCAGGATCAGTCCAGACGGTGGGATGTACCCAAGCTTCCCTACTCCGGGTGGGCCCCTGAAAGCCCTGCCCGGAGAACCTGGTCGCCAAAATGTCCAGAGGCTGACGACACCAGGTGTAGACGATAATGTCTCGTGAAAGTATGCAGCGATTTCCAAGTCGCCGCTCGACAGATCTCCTGAGAGGAAACAGACCGCACCTCTGCCCAGGAGGCTGCTTGCGAACGAAGAAAATGAGCTATGATGCCCCGCGGGGGAATCCGCCCCACTCCTATGTAGGAGGACGAGATGGCGTCCTTTAGCCATCTCGCAATAGTTGCCTTCGAGGCCTGGGACCCTTTCCTCGGAGCCGACCAGAGGACAAACAAATGGTCGGAGACCCGGAAGTCATTGGTGACCTCCAAGTAGCGGAGCAATGTGTGCTTGACATCTAGGAGACGGAGAGACCTTGCTCTCCGTCTCCTAGATGTGTGTGAAGGACGGAAGCTCGACTGTCTGGTTCAAGTGGAAAGCCGATACTACCTTGGGCAAGAAGGAAGGAACGGTGCGGAGGGAGACACCCGAGTCCGTGAACCGAAATAGGGTTCCCTACAGGATAACGCTTGAAGTTCCGAGATGCGACAAGCTGAGCAGATGGCCACGAGAAAAACTGCCTTGAGGGTGAGGTCCTTGATGGTGGAGTTGCGCTGAGGCTCGAAAGGAGGCCCTGCCAGCATCCGAAGAACTAAATTGAGGCTCCAGGAGAGGCACGGGTCCCTCACCGGAGGCCGCAAGTGCTTCACCCCCTTGAGGAACCAGGCGATGTCCGGCTGCAGCAGGAGAGAAGGATGATCTGCATACTGTATGAGTGAACCAAGGGCGGCCACTTGAACTCGCAGAGAATTATAGGCAAGACCTTTGTCCGGACCGTCCTGAAGGAACTGCAGAATCTGAGGGACTGAGGTCTTCGTGGGATGAGTACCATGTGTGGAGCACCACACCTCAAAAACCTTCCAGACCCGCCCATAAGAGACGGAAGTAGAAGTCTTCCGGGCCTTTAGTAAAGTCGAAACTACCGTCTCAGGGTATCCTCTGCGCCTGAGGCGGCGCCGTTCAAAAGCCAGGCCACAGGACAAAAGCGTTCTGCCTGCTCGAAAAATACCAGTCCCTGATGGAACAGAAGAGAAAGATGTTCCAACCGAAGCGGACCGTCGACCGCTAGCTGTAGAAGATCCGCAAACCAGGGTCGACGGGGCCATCAGAAGTACAAGCCCCTGATGATGCTCTATTCTCCGGAGGATCTTGCCCACTAGAGGCCAGGGAGGGAGAACGTAGAGTAGGAGGTGGCACGGCCACGGCAGGACTAAAGCGTCTACCCCTTCCGCGCCGCGCTCTCTTCTGCGGCTGAAGAAGTGGGGCGCCTTGGCGTTGAGAGACGTCGCCATCAGATCCAAGTGAGGTGACCCCCACTGATTAACGAGAAGCTGCATTGCTTTGGAGAGAGACCACTCTCCTGGGTCTAATTGCTGCCGACTCAGATACTCCGCCTGAATGTTGTCTACGCCCGCAATGTGTGAAGCAGCTAGGCGTGCTAGATGATTCTCTGCCCACTCCATCAGATGCACTGTCTCGAGCGATACATGCCGGCTCCTTGTGCCTCCCCTGGCGATTGATATACGCTACAGTGGTGGCGTTTGTCCAAGAGTATCCGAACCTCCCGATTCCGCACCAGAGGAAGAAAATGTATGAGCGCCAAGCGCACTGCTCTGGTTTCCAGGCAATTGATCGGCCACGACGCTTGTGTCTTCGTCCACGTCCTCTGCGCTGCGCGCCGCTCGCATACTGCTCCCCATCCGGAGAGACTGGCATCGGTGGTGACCACCATCCAATTTAGAACCTCGAGGAAGATGCCTCGGGCTAGATGTCTCGGGTCTAACCACCACCGCAGACTGTCCCTGGCAAACCTGTGGGAGAGGGAGCACGATCTGATAGTCCTGCGAGACTGGCTTCCAGCGAGAAAGCAGAGCCGCCTGAAGAGGCCGGAGGTACGCAAAGGCCCAGGGGACGAGGTCGATGGTGGAAGCCATGAAACCCAGGAGCTGAAGATAGTCCCAGGAAGTGGGTGCTGGTAATGCAGTAAAATGTCGTATTTGGTCCCGTAGAAACTGGGCCTTGTCCGGACGTAGGAAGACCTTGCCCTGAAGCGTATTGAACTGCGCTCCCAAGAAGTCCAAGTGTTGTGAGGGAATGAGGGAACTCTTAGCACAATTCATAACCCAGCCCAGTGAATGGAGGAGTTGAACAACCCTGGAGACCTCCGACTGTCCTTGGGCAAAGGACTTCGCACATATCAGCCAGTCGTCTAAGTAGGGATGGACGAGAATCCCCTCACGCCTCAGGGCTGCCGCCACTACCACCATGTCCTTCGTGAACATTCGGGGAGCGGTCGCCAGCCCGAAGGGGAGAGCCTGGAACTGGAAGTGCTGATTCAGAATCTTGAAACGAAGAAACCGCCAGTGAGCCAGGAGGATGGGAATGTGGAGATAGGCCTCTGTCAAATCCAGAGGCGAGGAACTCCCCCTGATGCACTGCCGCAATGACTGAGCGCAGCGTCTCCATGTGGAGCCGGAGGACCCGGAGAGACTTGATGACCTCCTTGAGATCCAGAATTGGCCGATAAGATCCATCCTTTTTGGGCACTACGAAGTAGATGGAATAATGGCCCGAGCCCACTTCTCTGTAGGGGACAGGAGATATGGCCCCTGTATTCTGCAACCGGTCCAGAGTCTGTTGTACCGCACATCTCCTGAGGTCCGACCTGCAGGGGGAAAAGATGAACCTGTCTCTCAGGGGGCGGACAAACTCCAAAGCGTAGCCGTTCCTTAGAATATCGAGAACCCACCGGTCCGAGGTGATGTGAACCCACTCCTCGTAGAAGTGCGAAAGTCACCCCCCGATCCTGGGGGTGGAGGAGTGGGTGAGCCTGACATCATTGAGTGGATTTGGAGGGGATTCCCCTGACCTGACTCCTCCCAAGAGGGCCTGCAGCCACGAAAGGACCGGGGCCAGGACTGGGATCTGGAAGAAGGCATCCGAGGTCCCGTCTGCCGGTAACGACGCTGGGCCCTGGCCCTGGTCCTGGAAGAAGTAAAGGACTTGAAGGTACGCTGGCGATCCTCAGGCAAGCGGTGGACCACGTTTTCCCCCAAAGACTTGATGATCTGGTCTAGATCCTCACCAAAAAGGAACTTACCTTGAAGGGGAGAGAGCCCAGGCTGGACTTGGAAGAAGAATCCGCCGCCCAGTTGCGAAGCCACAGGAGACGTCTTGCCGCGACTACCGAGACCATGGATCTTGCCAGGACCCTGAACAGGTCGTACAGGGCATCCGCCCCGTACGCTATAGCGGACTCCAAACGATCAGCCTGGGCGGCTTCCTCGGGTGGCAAGGCTTGTGATGTAAGGAGCTGCTGAACCCAGCGAAGGCTTGCCCTCTGCGCGAGAGAACTACACATGGCCGCGCGCATACCCAGAGACGAGACTTCAAAGACTCTCTTGAGGTAAATTTCCAACTTTCTGTCCTGGGTGTCCCACAGCGCAGTGCCACCCGTGACCAGGATAGTTGTCCTCTTGGTGACCGCCGACAACGCAGAGTCCACCTTCGGAACCTTGATTAACTCCAGGAAATCCTCCGGGAGAGGATAAAGCTTTTCCATCACCCTGCCGACCTTCAAAGAGGACTCAGGAGTATCCCATTCCCTAGCCAGGAGCTGTAGAAAGGTGGAATGCATAGGGAACGCTCGGTACAGAGGACGCAAGCCAGCCAGAACTGGATCCCCTTCTTGGAAGACGAAGCGGCGACTGGAGCAACGGGCGCCGGTGGCTCTGGAGGAGGATCCAGGTCCAGCTCCTCAAGGATCTGAGGGATCAGGTCGTCGAGTTCCTCCCTCCGGAAGATGCGGATTACTCGCAGGTCATCCTCTTCCAGCTGAGCCTCTGAAGGAGCAGTATCCAGAAGGCCAGGGGGATCCCCCCTGATCCGGGGAAGCGCCCGCCCCTCCAGGAGCAAAATGGACCCTGGGGGCCCCCATGGGGGGCCCCCGGTGCCCCACTCGCTAAGTCATGGGTTCCCTGCGGCGCATCCATGAAGCGAGGTGCCTTTGCGAGGGGTGGCCCCGGAGAGGTCGCCCTGGGGGCTTCCAGCCGCTGTAAGTATGTGTTGTGCATGAACACAATAAAGTCCGGTGAAAAGGTCGGCATGCCTGAGGGGGGGGACGAAAACGGGAGCACCTGAGGGGACTTGGCCAGGTAGGGTCTTCAACGGTGACAAAATCGGGGGAGAACCACCCCGAGAATCCCGTCCCTCCTCCTCTGACAGCTGAGAATTGCTATGCTGCGGATCCAAAATGGCCGCCGTTCCTGCCAAAGGCGGCGAAGGGGCCGGCCCACGCCGCGCTGAGGCGCGGAAAGAAAATGTGCTCAGCGGCTCCGAGGTGCCTTCCCCGCCGGGGAGACACCTAGCACAAATGCACTTGCGCGAAATCCTCGACCCCGGCTCGCCATAGGCCGAACAATGAGACGGCCGTGGCATGATGTCCGCCGGGGGAGGAGGGGGGCCGAAAACAAGCCTGCACTACCCACAAGTCCCCGGATGGCAGCAGGGGAATCTCCCCTCCCTGCTGCAGCAGCCCCGGGGAAAAAGACGTCTCGGGGCCGCGGGGCAGATGTCGGCACAGTGGGGAGAGGCTGGTACCACCAGCTTCCACCTATCCCGCCAGAAACAGCAGCTGGCTGAAGAAAAAGCTAAAAAAGAAAACCGGAACAGAATAAAATGCAATAACTTACCCCCAGAGGATAGATAGGGAGAGAAGAGAGGGAGGCAGCTGCAAGCCACGCCTCCCGACACAGAAAAGTAATTGAACACCATTTTCTTTTTTAAACTAACTTAATCCAATCTTCAACAAATGAAAAGCAATAAGAAGTAATGGAAAAACTTAATCTTCATACACACAGGGGAAGCAACGGGTTCCCCTACTCATCTGCTGGAGTCAGAAAGATACTGAGCTCCTGCAGAGGGTGCACTGGCTTATATGCTAACACCCTTTGAAGTCTGTTCTGACTCCATCTGCTCAACAGGGGACATAACCCACCGTCTGGACTGATCCTGGTACGGACTGATAAAGCAGGAGGGAATGCTGTCTAAAAAAGCCGTTTGGGCAACAAAGTAGGTTAGACGCCAAATATAGTCCAAATGTAAGCTTTATTAGAATGGAGATGTGAATTCATACAAATGCCCCTGGTATGTACAGGGAACGAACTGTTAAGCTTTGGCCTTAAAAATGAACATGCAAAATATATTAGTATTTGGGGTCCATATTATAAATATGTGGAAGGTATTTAAATGTTGGCTTGTTCGTTAATACATGAAACTATACTTTTTGTGTTTTCCTGGAATATATGGTGGAGTAATTCCAGCTACATTGTTTGTATTGACCTAAAAAATGTGTTACTTTAATGGGAAATAATATTCCTTTTGTACGATGTAGAGGAATTTTCCTCTTATTTTTCTTGATGTTTGCCTTGAAAGTGTTAATAGAGTTACAGACACAAATAAAAAGGTGGTGGTATACAGGTGGCCCGGAGCTAGGTGACGATCAGGGCCAACCCATACCAAAAAATTATTTTTAGATAGGGGAGGTCTGGGGGCCATCCTAGACCATCAAGGCCTAACTTTGAGATAAGGAGGGGGAGTGGGGCCATCCTATGCTACTCTAGACCAGTGGTTCTCAACCTTTTTTCGGCTGGGACACAGCTGACAGATGGTTCTCAAGTGCGTGACACACTGAACATGTGACCGTCAAGGGACAAAATGTAAATATACATTCTGCATCCTCAGGATCCACATTGACCCCCAAAAATGGGTGCAGAGCAGAACTAGGGCATTATCCGTACAGCTCACCATACAAAAAAAGATATTCTGGATCTGATGACATCTCAGTAAAAGCAAAACAAACTCTCTTTACTGCCAGGCACAATACCCCTCCTTATGAAAAGACAGTAATTTACCACTACAAATATTTAACCAGGCTAGGAGCTACTGGCACCTCCACAGGAGTCTGCGAGGGACCAGTACCCGGCACTGATATCGGTGGGGAACGCCTCGGGGTCTCAGGTGCAGAGGAGGCTCTTCTGTCCGTGCCCTCTTTGCAACCGGCTCAATAGCCATCGAGGCTGATACGGTGTCGGCACTGGGCGTGGAATCACGTCTGTGCCGGTGACAATGTTTCCCTTGGTGCTTGGTCCGGTCCTTCTCCGGCACAGAGGAAGACGCTACCGATACTGTGGATGGTGTCTGTGATGGACAGTCACCACTGCCTTGCTGCTCCCGGCGAGGTTTATCGATGGATTTTAAAGATGTTCCTGTCTGTGATGACTAAGTGGACATCGATGGAGCTAGTTTTATCTTGAAAAGAGATTCCATTTTGTCCAAGTGGGCATGCCTGCCCTTTGGGGTCATTTGAGTGCAGCTAGGGCACAGACGTACATTGTGTGATGGGCCAAGGCAGAGCACATAGACATCATGCGGGTCAGTAATCGACATCGTACGTGGACACACTGGGCATTTTCTAAAGCCCGTCGCCATGACGGAAAAAGAGGGCCGCGAAAACAGTCGGTGGCCTGCGGGAACAGAGGACAAAGTAACAGGAACCGACCGAAAACGGTGGATATTACTCACCGAGCGTAGAGGAAAACGATGGCAGACCCCTATGAGGGAACGTTTTTTGAAGAAAACTTCAAGTTTTTCCATGAGGAAAAGTGGTGAGAAAATTCTCACAGAGCTCCTAACTGCGAGGCAAACTGCAGCATGGAAAAAAAGAGACTGAAGGGAGACCCCTGTGGCTACAGGGATTATGGCATGCTCAGTGCACCAGTCAAAGGTTCTAGAAACTTTGACAGAAATGTTTTCCATGATAGGGCTCAGTCTGCTGAAGTCATCCACATGTGAGGACTACCATCCAGCTTGTCCTGGGAAAATGGAAGATTAGCTCGAATTGATGGAAGTGGTGCAGAATCTTGTATATTGGTAAAAGTAGCTTTTGATGAAGTCAAATCACATTTTCCTGACAAAGGGATGAAATGTCTGATTCTGGAATCAGAATGGGCATGGTATTTACTAGAAGTCGATTCAGAGCAAAGATTTTTCAGCCACTGACACCTTCCAAGGGGAAATCCTGTTGGGTTTGATAGACCCTTGGTCTGACCCAGAATGGCAATTAGTTCTTACTACCTGAGGATTTAAGGAAGCTGGAAGAGTGGTCGAAGATATGGCAGCTGAGATTCAATGCCAAGAAGTGCAGAGTCATGCCTATGGGGAGTGGAAATCCGAATGAACAGTATTCGATGGGGGGGAGAAGGGCTAATGTGCACGGAGCAGGAGAGAGACCTTGGGGTGATGGTGTCTAATGATCTGAAGTCAGCGAAACAATGTGCAAGGCGATAGCTAAAGCCAGAAGAATGCTGGGCTGCATAGAGAGAGGAATATCGAGTAAGAAAAGGGAAGTGATTATCCCCTTTGTACAGGTCCTTGGTAAGACCTCACCTGGAATACTGTGTTCAGTTCTGGAGACCGTATCTCCAAAGAGACAGAGACAAGATGGAGGCGGTCCAGAGAAGGGCGACCAAAAAGGTGGAAGGTCTTCATCGAATGACTTATGAGGAGAGATTGAAGAATCTAAATATGTACACCCTGGAGGAAAGGAGGAGCAGAGGTGATATGATACAGACTTTCAGATACTTGAAAGGCTTTAATGATCCAAAGACAACGACAAACCTTTTCCATTGGAAAAAGATCAGCAGAACCAGGGGTCACGATTTGAAGCTCCAGGGAGGAAGACTCAGAACCAATGTCAGGAAGTATTTCTTCACGGAGAGGGTTGGTGGATGCCTGGAATTCCCTTCCGGAGGAAGTGGTGAAGACCAGAAGTGTGAAAGACTTCAAAGGGGCATGGGATAAACACTGTGGATCCATAAAGTCTACAGGACGTAAATGAATGTGGGGAAAAAAAAAAAAGATTTGCATTCACAAAAAAGCAGGGAGTAGCTTGCTTTTTATGGCAGTTACTACCCCAAACCAAACAAGCCTGATACTTCACTTTCAATGCATATCCAGCATAGCTCTCTGCTTCAACGGCAGGGGAGAAAGACTGATATTTCACTTTCAATGCATATCCAGCATAACTCTCTCCTTCAACGGCAGGGGAATGAAGAAAAGTGGATCTATATACAGACAACCAACAAGGACTGAATTACATAGTCTGGGTAAACAAATAAGCATGGGTGTAGCTTGCTTATTGCGGCGGTTACTACATCTAACTAATTAAGCTAGATATTTCACTTAGATGCAGCTCCAACACTGCTCTCTACATTAATGGTGGGGGTGGAAGGGAAATAGAACCAAAAGGTTACTAAGAGCCAAGAGAAACAGATAAGCATGAAAAAAAGTGTGAAACTTGCTGGGCAGACTGGATGGGCCGTTTGGTCTTCTTCTGCTGTCATTTCTATGTTTCTATGTTTATGTTTCTATGTTTCAGGACCCAGCCCACAAGGAGCCAGAGGGAAAACATATAGACTGGGTGTAGGCCATGGTTATATTAATGCATTCAGACCCTCTGAGTCATCCTCTCTCCCCCCAGGCTCTGTAGGTGAAGAACCTATCTATACTGCCATTAGATTCATAATTTGTGTTCCCTGTCACTATCCAGTAGAAGGAGAAATTATGTCTTACCTGTTAATTTTCTTTCCTTTACTTCTGCTACATCAGTCCAGAGCCTAAGGGGTACATCCTCTCATCCAGCACATAAGGAGTCAGAGTTCTAATTTTTTTTTTTTTTTTTTTTAAATGACAGCACCTAATATTTGTGATGTTCAGAACCAATTCAATCAATTTACTACTGTCATAGCATTGTTGCAATGGTGACAAGTTTTAGTCTGCGGACACTCTGGGCACTTCCTATGTCCATCACAGACCCACACAAAGTTTGCATCTTGTGTCTGGGGCCTTCCCACGATGTCCGTCGGTGTCCCAGCTGTGCACTCACATGACCCCCAAAGGCTGGCGCGCCCGCCTGCACAAGATGGAGCACTTGCTTGGTTCCAAGCAATCGGCTCCATCGACTCCGGTACCAGGTAAGTCGAGTTGCGGGGATCTGTCTGATTCGGGACCTTCATCTTCGGTGTCCCACCGCAATGATCAAGGGGCAGGAGATCGCCCCTCACTGGTATTGGGACATTCAAAGGCTTCTGGATAGTCTTCCTCGGTGCCGGAGAAGGACCGGGCCAAGCACCGTGGGAAGCATTGCCACAGATGATCTTCACCATCCGGTGTCGGCACTGATGGGACATCAGCCTCTGCTGAACCCTCTCCGCAAAGGCCCCGTCTTCCTCCAAGCCCGGGAGCCCAGGGCGTTCCCCACCAATTCTGGTGTTGGGCACCGAGCCCCCACGGACCCCGTGGACGTTCCGGTGATGCCCAGCCTGCCTCCTCCTCCTAGGTCGGTGTTCACTGCACTCGCATTTAGAGAGGAGTTGGACTACATGGTTCAACAGGCAGTGCTAAACACCCTCCACGTCTCTAACATCCACCAACACCAGCCCCCATACCGGCACCGGCCCAACGCAGCAGATACCTGCAATATTAATGCAGACATCTTCTCTTTATGGAACAGCCTAATCTGTTCCTCTTCATCCTCTACTGAATTAATCTCACCTCCTTCCAAAGATTCATCAACACTTTCTCTTTTCTCATTATGCATCCTTAAATATGGTGGAGAATCCAAATGCAGAGAAAAGGATTCAGCCTCGTCTGCATCCATCATCTTTCTCTTTTGTGATCTAAAAACTTCAGCAGAAAAGTCACTTTGAACATGTTCTGTATCATCATGCTCCTCTTGTAAGGCATGAAATGCCTGATGTAAAAATTTGAAAACTGGTGAAAATGCTCCAGAGCTGCTTCCAGGGATTTCTGTTTTGATTAATATAAAAAATCAAGCCCCAGAACTAATTTGGGAGGTCCCTGGCTTAACTTAGGACCTCCCCTTGAAGACAATGTTCCTGGTGTGTCAATCAAAATGGCTGCCACTTCTGAGTCAGCTGTTAAAACTGCTGCCGCTGATGGCTCTCCAGTAACCAAAGCTGCTCTAGACAAGGGCTTCTGCTTACTTACCACTTCAAGTACTTTTTTTGCTGTCGCCAAAGCTTTTAACAATTCAGGCTATTCAGCTTTACTGTGGCAAAAGGAGCATAAGGTTCCTTCAGAGGAATTGCGCTTTGCACCACAATTGCCGCAGTGACGAACCTTTTCAGACATTGAGATAATTAAAACTCAGCTCCCGGCTGTGGCAGGGCTCAAACTCGCTGCAAAAAGCAGGTAACAATCACAATTACCAAAAATTGGCCGAAATTAGTGAGCAGAGACTCCTCCTCCTTACCACAAACGGTAAAGGAGCAAACACAAAATTATCTTTAGGGCTCGCTTCCCTGCAGGAGCACCATCTGCATAAATCAAGCCACTCTGACAATAGTAAAAGGGCTGAATCTAGAAACAAATTCTCTTTTTTTTTTTATATAGCTCCAAGAGCAAAACTCTAAACTCCCGTCCAACGATTGGAGGCAGAGAACACTGGTTCAATTGTTTCTGAACACCACATATATTCTAGTGATGTAAATTTTAAAAAATGTTTTTAGAACTCTGCCTCCATATGTGCTGGATGAAAGGATGTACCCCATAGGTTCTGGACTGGTGGAGCAGAAGGTAAAGAAAGCCTCTTCTGAAAGTTCCCATGCTTCTGGATCCAGAGCTTAACGACTCAAAAAAATCTGCTTGGACATTCTCCACCCCTGCTATATGAGCTGTCACAAGCATGTTTCTCTGCCCAGAGAATGAAAAGACATTTCCTTGGCCATCTGAGAACTACTGGTTCTGCTCTGGTGAAGCACATATACCACTGCTGTTACACTGTTTAAGAGGTTTTGGAACAGCTTCTTTTTGAAAGACAGTGGAACTACTGTAAGGCCTGTGATGGTTTTCATCTTTAAATAACTGTTGGACCAATTGACCTCCTGAGGACTCCATATTCCCTGAGCTACCTGGTCTTTCAGGGAGCTCCCCAATGGTAGAATATTATCCAAGATGGGGACTCTAGATCTACTCCAGCCTCAAAGATTTCTCATATTCATCGACCAGACCAGGCTGGACTCCAATGAAAAGGAATAGACTTGCAACTGAGGCACCATCAAGGTAGGAGGGGTTTCTGCAAAGGTTGCATGTATGCCATTGCCCAAGTCATCACTGTTATCATGGAGTACAAGACTGAGATAATCCCATACAATGGAGCTCTGTTAAAACATCACATTATGCACTTGGCCCTGAATCTTCCAAACTCTCTGTCATTCACACCCAACTCTCCTTTGTGTGTGTTTTGAGGTGAGCTCCCAGATAACTTCAGACTGAGAGGGCTCCTGCATCCATTTAGTAAAAGCCATCACCCAGTTCCATTCATGCAAGAGTTACATCACTCTGGCAATGGCCGAGGTTTTGCTGTGAAGCTTCATCAGGAGCCTATCTTATGAATCTTAAGAACTACTGGATAAATATTTCTAAACGACCAAGGTTTCGCTGTGAAGCTTCGTCAGGAGCCTATCTTATGTTGAGCCCTTTGAATTATATGTGTTTTTGAACTGTTCATCAGATACCTTCTAATTTACAGGCACTGTGAGTCCTTTGATTTATAGGTGTCTTGAATGGATATTTGATACAATATTGTTTCTAATTTTGAAAAACAAATTTCTTACAGCAAAGCACCGCAAATGATTGAGAAGACCGAGCGATCTCACGTGCCATAGGAGATACGTGGTCTGGCTTGCTGATGCGGTCCATTGCAAAAAGAACACACACAAATAATTCATAACACAAATATATTTTTTATTTAAAAAAAAAAAGCAAAAGAAAAAAAGAATAAAATATAGTAAATCATTTAGAAATATTTATCCAGTAGTTCATTAGCTTATGGGTGGGCAACACCTTTGAGCAATTTTTATTGATTTCCCTTTTTTGTGATATTGATTGTTTTTGGGATTTCCTCGCTCTTTTTTTCGATTTTTAGTTGAGCCACTGCGGCTTGTATCTTGTCTCCGAATAGGTTTTCACCGGTACATGGCAAATCAGCAAGTTTGTCTTGGACTTCAGGTCTCAAGTCAGATGCTTTCAGCCAGGCCCACCTCCTGGTGCTGATTCCCATTGCCGACAAGCGAGAAGCTGTTTCAAAGGAGTCGTAAGCAGCATGAACCTCATGTTTCCCAGCCTCAAGGCCTTTCTGTAGTATGGCATTGAGACTATCTTGCTGTTGTTGGGGAAGAGAGTTGGCTATTCCCTGTACCTGCTTCCAGAGATTCCTTTGATACTGTGTCATGTAAAGTTGGTATGCAGCTATGCATGACACTAGCATAGAGCCCTGAAACATCTTGCGACCCAAAATATCAAGGAATTTTTCATCTTTGCTAGGAGGTGCTGAAGAGTGAGGTCGCACTCTTCTGGCCTTCTTCTGAGGAGACTCAACCACCACCAATTGGTGAGGTAGTTGTGGCTTTTGGAATCCAGGAATATGTTGGACCAGATAAGTTGCATCTGTCCTCTTATTCACTGGCTGGACAGAACAAGGATTTTCCCCAGAGTTGATGCTGGAGATCCACTAGCACTTCGTGGACAGGGACAGCCATAACTTCTTTCAGAGCATCAGCAAATTGGAGAACTTCCAATGTTTTGTGGCGTGTGTCCTCCTCTAATCAGGTCAAAGGGGATTGTCTCTGACATCTCCTTTAGAAAATTAGCGGAGAGATCTTCTGGGGGAGATTTTCTCCTTTCTTCCGGAAGAGATGGTTCTGATAAGATGTCCTCCGTGGATGTGTTGGTGTCAACATCTTCCCATGTGTCAGAAAAGGTCTCTAGTCGAGATCCTGAGGGAGGGAAGAAGGTTGGTACTGTTGGACGTGTTGGCACTGATGGATCCTTCGATGGCCTCGATGGAAGATGCGGTGGCACCGGTGTGGGTTTCGGCGGCACCAAAGGCATCGAGAGGAAACGTGGGCCTCTCGGTCCTGAGAGCCCTGATGGACCAGGCATCGGTGGAATCTGTATTGAAAGGGGACTGGAGTCCATGCCTTTGTCCTCTGAGGATCCAGGAATGGGAATCGGGACTTTCGGAGACACTGCGGGTTGCTTTCTCATCGGTGGCCTGGGATCTGTCGGAAGGGCACCGATGAGTGCATCCAGTCTGGGTAGCAACGGTGTAAATATCGATTGCTCCGGTGTTGGTATGGGGGCCAGCATCGATGGCTGTAAGTCTCGGAGAGCTTTGAGCACTGCCTGGTGGATGAAACTGTCCAGTTCCTCCTTGAAAGCTGGTGTAGATAGATATTGCATCTACAGGGGGAGGAAGGCTAGGCGCTACTGGCACGTCTATAGGGACTTGTGGGGGCTCAGTACCTGGCACTGATATCGGTGGGGATCGCCTTGGTTTTTCGGGTGGAGAGGGTTTTAAAGGCCCTTTGCAAGCAGCTCAATAGCCAGCGAGGCTGATGCAGTGTCTGTGCCGGCACCGGGAGTAGACTTCCTTCGGTGCTCGGTCCGGTCTTTCTCCAGCACCGAGAAAGATGATACAGATGCCTTAAGATGGAGTCTGTGACGGACAGTAAACCGCTGCCCTGGTGCTCCCGGTGAGGTTTGATGATTAATTTCCACAAAGCCATACACAACATCACCCCTCTTGACCTCATGATCCCATTTCAGCCTCGTACTTCCTCCTGACCGGTGAGACAAGCATATGGAGGCACACTACAGGCCCCCCCTATCAAGACAGCATTAAGGAAAAGAGCTCTCTCTACCGCGGACCAAAGCAATGGAACTCGCTCCCTCCAGACCTCAGGCTCATACAATGTCCAATCACCTTTAAAAAAAAGACTCAAGACCTGGTTGTTCAACCAAGCCTTCTCTTAACTCTTCTACCTCATATCTCCCACTAGTAAACTTTGTCCTAGGCATCTCCTTAATGATACTCCCGCTGTAATAAACCCGAGGTAGATACACTTAAAACCTTTGCCCTTTACCTAGTCACCGAACACTACACCAGCAAGAATTAGGCTCACCGGTTAATCCTCTTTGCTTATATACTGTGTTAAACCCAGTTCTTTTGTATCCAAGTTTGATTACCCTGGTTTAATGTAAGACATCCTCATGTCATGGTTATTGTTGGAATGTAAACCGATGTGATTGGTAACTATGTTACTTGAATATCGGTATATAAAAATTGCTAAATAAATAAATAAATAATTTCTTCGATGCTCCTGCCAGTGACGATTGGGTGGACGTCAATGGAGTCAGCTTGATTTTAAACAGGGTCTCCATCTTGTCGCTGCGAGCCTGCCTACCCTTCGGAGTCATCTGGGCACAACTTGGGCAGTGAGAAACGTTGTGTGATGAGCCGAGGCACAGCACACAGACATCATGTGGGTCGGTAATCGACGTGGTATGGGGGCATTCCGGACATTTCGGAAACCTGTTGCCATGATGGCAGAGGTTGAGGCCCAAAAATGGTTTATGGCCTGTGGACACTGAAAAAGGTAGGGGCAGGAACCGACCGGGGACAGAACTTTACTCTCTGAACGATGAAAAATCCCTATGAGGGAACTTTTTAATGAAGTAATCTTCAAGTTTTTTCCGTAAGGAAAGTTGTGTGAGAGAATTCTCACAGACCTCCTAACTGCGAGGCAAACTGCAGCACGGAAAAAAAGATTGAAGGGAGACCCCTGTGGCTACAGGGATTATGGCATGCTGGGCATGCTCAGTGTGCCAGTCAAAAGTTCTAGAAACTTTGACAGAAAAGATTTCCGTGATAGGGCTCCGTCCAGTGACGTCACCCACATGTGAGGACTACCATCCTGCTTGTCCTGAGAGAATTACAGTTTCCTCAAGGTTATACTGTCCAAACCTCTTTTTGAGTCAAGCCAGCAACCCAAGCCTCTGTTTGAACTACAGTGCAGAGATAAACTGCCATCTGCAAGCCAACTCGGAAGAAATAAGCAGAGTCTGGGTAAAAACACAAGGCCAATCAATAAGTCAAATAGAGTCAGCTTGGATTTAATGATCTTGATCATTAGAAAAGCCAGAGATATGGACCGTGGCATTCAAGAAGAAATTGATATGACAAACCATGCTTTCATCCTCTATTGATCATGATCAATTCACCGTACAAAAGAAATCCACAGAAGAGTCAATTGAGAAATTTCGTTCAGAATTGAAGAAATTCAAAATAGAAAAATTTCAACGTGATGAACGAGATTATAATCAAGGATTTGTATATCCTTGGATGTCTACTATCAACAACTCTAAATCATCTAAACATGTTAACTATTGACTCCAGTGGTGATGACTCATCTGGAGATGACAAATTGTGTCGTGATCAACGAAGATCTGAGAATCCATCCAATTCCAAATCTGCATCTTTTTTGGGGCAAGGATCGAGAGGCTCTCGCCATCCATACGGCAATCGCTACAACCGATATCTGGCCAGAGATCAATACGACCCACCACCACACGTAACTCGCTCGCAGTATCACAAGAATCCTTAGTTCTCAATTTATCATCTATTAAACTTACGGAGACACAAATTCAAATATTAGAACATGGACTGTCCTTTGTGCCTACCCCTCGCATTGATCCTTTCGCACTTCAGGTATCATTTCGTTTCACACGTACACTTAAATTAAAGCATTTTTTTGCTTCGCATCCCACTGGACCAGATTCATCCATCATTTCTAATCCGTCTAACTGAATACCACCCGGCCCGGAAGAACCGGCTATTAAAGTGTTCTATCAACTAGTTTCACAAGAGATTTATTCTCTTGCCACTACCTCGACAAAGTTTTTTTCTAATTTTTCACGAAAAGAACATTCAGCCCTTCAGGACCTGTGTTCTACTTCAAATATGATAATAAAACCAGCTGATAAAGGTGGTAAAATCATGATTCATGATCGAACTGTATATGAATCTGAAATTCTACATCAGTTAAACGACACACGCTATTATACACCTTTAACACAAGATCCGACTGCTGCAATAAAAAAGATTTCTAATTTGGTACAATCTGGAGCTAAAGCTGTTTTTTTTGACTCATAAGGAAGCTCTTTTCCTAGTTAAATCACATCCTCGGGTTCCAGTTTTTTTATATACTCCCTAAAATTCACAAAGATCTCCAACATCCCCCAGGTCGTCCAATCGTTTCAAGCTGTGGATCCCTACTTGAACTATTATCTTGTTTTATTGACTAATTCCTGCCTCCTTTTGTTCCTCAGATGTCATCCTTTATCAGAGATTCTTCAGAGATGGTCCTTTTTTTTTTTAGAAAATCTAAAAATTGACACCACTGATTTAAAACTCGTAACTTTGGATGTTGAGGCATTATATACATCCATCCCCCAGGATGAGGCAATTGAAGTGGCCAATTTCTATTTTGATCAAAGACTGCGACCACATCGCGTTCCTAGTTATTTTTTGACACAACTTTTAGAAGTGGCTTTAAAAAATAATTTTTTTTGCCTTTGATTCTTCTTTTTTCCAACAGATTTGTGGGACAGCCATGGGGGCTACCAGCCATGGGGGCTCCAGATCTGGCCAACCTGTATATGAATAAGTTTGAGGAAGAATGGCTCACTGAACATTCATTTAAACAACTCATTATTTGGAAACGCTATATCGATGATGTTTTAGTTTTGTGGCGTGGTACTGTTGAGGAATTTGGAACTTTTTTTGAACTGGCTAAATTCTTGTAATTTAAATTTGCATTTTACAGCTGATATCCAGGAGAGATATTTCTTTTTTAGACATCAAAACTGAATTGACCAATGGGAGTTTTTTTTACTTCCATCTACAGGAAACCAGTTTGCTCTAATACCTACTTACATTTTCAAAGTGCACATCCATGAGCCTTAAAAGTGAGTCTTCCAGTGAGTCAATTTATTCATCTTCAAAGACTTTTTTCAACTACTGCGGATTATGAAACACAATCACAAGTCTTTTCTGAACGTTTTTTACAAAGAGGTTATCCTCGTAAATGTATTAGAAAAGCTTACCTATGAGCAAATTTTCTCATAGAGAATGTTGAGATTACTTACCTGATAATCTCGTTTTCCTTAGTGTAGACAGATGGACTCAGAACAAGTGGGTATAGTGTGCTCGTGCTAGCAGTTGGAGATGGATCTGACATCAGCACGGGTACATATACCCCCACAGGAAGTGAGACAATTCAGTAATCTTCCTTGCAAAAGCTGTTATGGATATATGTGTACTGACGATCAATGAAATAGTGAAAACAGGATTCCCCTGACCGATTGATAGTAGCTGGAGACCGCCAGCATTCCCAACCGGAAGGCGTCGACACCTGGTAGAGTGGACGCACTCATGTAAGCAGTGATAAGGCTTACCTTGAATCGGTGAAACCCCTGTATACTGGCAGCCGGGCAGGATGCTGAGTCCATCTGTCTACACTAAGGAAAACGAGATTATCAGGTAAGTAATCTCAACATTTCCTAGCGTGTAGCCAGATGGACTCAGAACAAGTGGGATGTACAAAAGCTTTACTCCCGGACTGGGTGGGAGGCTGCCTGAGGACCGCGTAGGACTGCTCTTGCAAATGCTGTGTCCTCCCTGGCCTGGACATCCAGACTGTAGAACCTGGAGAAGGTATGGAGGGAGGACCATGTCACCGCTTTACATATTTCTGCAGGCGACAGCATCCTAGATTCTGCCCAAGATGCTGCTTGGGCTCTGGTAGAATAAGCCTTGACCTGTAGAGGTGGTGACTTCCCGGCCTCTACGTAGGCCGCTCTGATAACTTCTTTAATCCAGCGGGCGATAGTGGGCCGAGAGGCCACTTCTCCCTGTTTCCTGCCACTGTGAAGGACGAACAGATGGTCCGTCTTTCGTACTGTTTCTGTCATTTCCAGATATCTAGGCAGCAATCTGCCGATGTCGAGATGGCGTAACACACGCCCTTCTTCTGATTTCTTCAAACCCGCTGTGGTTGGCAAGGATATGGTCTGGTTGAGGTGAAATAGTGAGACTACCTTAGGCAAGAAGGAGGGAACCGTGCGAAGATGGATAGCCTCTGGAGTGATTCTAAGAAAGGGATCACGGCAGGACAGCGCTTGTAGTTCCGAAATGCGGCATGCTGAACATACAAGAACACCATCTTCAAAGTGAGAGAACGGAGAGACAGGCCCCGAAGGGGTCTGAAGGTGGATCCCGCGAGGAAATCCAAAACTATGTTGAGGTTCCACAAAGGCACTGGCCACTTCAGTGGCGGACGAATGTGCTTGACTCCTTTCAGGAAGCGAGAAACATCTGGGTGCGTGGCAATGGTCTTGCCATCCCTCCTGGGACCATAGCAAGACAGCGCAGCCACCTGAACCTTGATGGAGCTTAGGGAGAGACCCTTCTGAAGCCCAACCTGCAGGAAATCCAGAACAATAGGGATTGTGGTCGCATGTGGATTGGTGCCGTGAGTGTCGCACCAGGCTTCAAATACTCTCCAGATCCTTACGTAGGTGAGGGATGTGGAAAACTTGCGAGCTCGGAGGAGTGTATCTATCACCGGCTCTGAGTAACCTCTTTTCTTCAGCCTAGCCCTCTCAATGGCTGGACCGTAAGAGAGAATTGAGCCGGATCCTCATGAAGGATGGGACCCTGACGTAGCAGGTCCCTGAGAGGAGGCAGGGGAAGGGGCTCCCCTGCCAGTAGTCTTCTCATGTCCGCGTACCAGGGTCTTCTTGGCCAGTCTGGTGCCACCAGAAGAACTAGGCCCCGGTGCTTCTGAATCTTGTGGATGAGGGTGCCCAGCAGGGGCCACGGAGGAAAAGCGTATAGCAGGGTCCCTGGAGGCCATGGCTGAACCAGGGCGTCGATCCCGTGAGAGAACGGATCTCGCCTGCGGCTGCAGTATCTGGTTACTTGAGCATTGGACCTGTCCGCTAGTAAGTCCATGTCCGGGATCCCCCAGTGATCCACAATCATCTGGAAGGCTGTGGGCGACAGCTGCCATTCCCCCGGATTTAGGCTTTCTCTGCTGAGGAAGTCTGCCATGGTGTTGTCCCTCCCGGCAATGTGGACGGCGGAGATGTCCTGAAGATTCGCCTCTGCCCAAGCCATCAGCGGGGCTATCTCTAGGGACACCTGTCGGCTTCTGGTTCCGCCCTGACGGTTGATGTATGCCACCGTGGTGGCGTTGTCGGACATCACTCTGACTGCCTGGTTCCGCAGTCTGTGAGCAAAGTGCAGGCAGGCTAACCGGACTGCCAATGCCTCCAGACGGTTGATGTTCCACCCTGTCTCTTCTCTGTTCCACCGTCCTTGTGCGGTGAGTTCTTTGCAGTGTGCTCCCCATCCGCTCAGGCTGGCATCTGTGGTGAGCAGAGTCCACGTGGGGGAGGACATCTTCGACCCCCTGCTCGTGTGGTTGGACTGCAACCACCACCGTAACTGGGTCCGCACTCTGGCTGGCAGAGGTAGATGCACGGAGTAATTCCAGAAGCGAGGGCTCCATTGAGAAAGCAGGGAGCGTTGTAGAGGTCTCATATGGGCCCTTGCCCAGGGTACCACTTCCAGGGTGGATGCCATGAGGCCGAGAACCTGCAAATAATCCCAAGCTATGGGCCGGCTGGCTCCCATCAAGGACCGGAGACGCGTCTGAAGTTTTAACCTTCTCTTGGTGGTGAGACTGACCTTGTCTGCCTGGGTGTCAAACTGGACTCCCAGGTATTCCAGTGACTGGGAAGGCTGTAGGCAACTCTTGTTTAGGTTGACTACCCATCCCAGGCTTTCCAGAAGGGCGATCACTCTGTTGGTTGCCCGATGGCTCTCCTCTCGTTATTTCGCCCTGATCAGCCAATCGTCTAGGTAGGGATGGACTAGGATTCCTTCCCGTCTGAGCGCCGCTGCTACCACTACGATCACCTTGGTGAAGGTCCGTGGCGCCATGGCTAGCCCGAAGGGCAAAGCCCGGAATTGGAAGTGGCGTCCCAGAACCTTGAAGCGTAGGTAGCGCTGATGATCCTGATGGATCGGGATATGCAGGTAGGCTTCTGACAAGTCTAAGGCCGTGAGGAATTCTCCTGGCTGTACTGCGGTCTTGACTGAGCGCAGAGTTTCCATGCGAAACCTCAGGACCCTTAAGTATCGGTTGACTGACTTGAGGTCCAGTACGGGCCGGAAAGTGCCCTCTTTCTTGGGTACCATGAAATAAATGGAATAATGTCCAGAATCCATTTCCCATGCAGGTACTGGGATAATGGCTTTCAAGGACAGGAGCCTCGCCAGGGTAGTTTCCAATGCTGCCATCTTGTGGATTGGGCACGGAGATTCCACAAACCTGTCCGGAGGGAGGTGATGGAAGTCCAGATAATACCCCTCTCGGATGATGGCGAGGACCCACTGATCCGACGTAATCTCGACCCATCTGGGGTAGAAGAGGGTTAACCTGCCCCCTATGGCTCCGTCCCCCGGATGGATTGGCTGATTCCCATTGGGAGGCGCGGCCGGGCCCTGAACCCGAGCCGGCTCCCCCTCTTCTGCTGCTTGGTCCGAAAGGACTGGTTCCTGGCCTGAGGACGAGGTGCCTGGTAGCAACTCCTATAGGGAATGAAGCGTTGGGAGCTTCTACCTCTGGAAGGCCTCGGAAAGGCTTGCTGGTTCCTTTTGAACCTATCTTCCAGCAATCGAGGTACTGAAGAGGCGCCCCCCATGTGCTGGACAGTTTATCAAGGTCGCTGCCGAACAGGAGAGAACCCCTAAAGGGCATTCTGGTGAGGCGTGTCTTTGAAGGAGCATCGGCTGACCAATTCCATATCCAGAGCTGCCTCCTGGCAGCTACAGAGGATGAGACCCCCTTGGCCGTCGTACGGACTAGGTCGGATGCGGCATCCGTGAGGAACGAGAGAGCGGACTCCATGTCCGCTGCCAGAGCATTGTTCCTGACCTGTGACAAACAGGAACACGTCACCACTGTGCAGCAGGTTGCGATCCGCAAGGATAGAGCTGCCACCTCAAAGGTCTGTTTCAGGATGGCGTCCAGTCGCCGGTCATGAGGCTCCTTGAGGGCCGCACCCCCCTCAACTGGAATGGTAGTGCGCTTGACCACAGCGCTAACCAAGGCGTCCACCTGAGGGGCACGCCAGCATCTCCTTGATTCCCGGGTCCAGGGGGTACATGCCCGTCAGGGCCCGACACCCTTTGAATGAGGCCGCTGGTGCAGCCCATTCCAAATCTATCAGCTGCTGTGCTGCTTGCAAGAAGGGAAAATGGCGGGCTGTAGGATGAAGACCTTCCAGTAGAGGGTTCTGCGTAGATGGCACCGTAGTGCTAGGGCCTGTAATAGCCAACTCAGCCAGGCACTGAGATACCAGGTCGGAGAGATCTTCCTTGGGAAAGAACCGCCTCATGGGTCGATATGGCTCAATCCCCGAGGGAAGTTCCCCCTCCTCGGGGGGTTCAGACTCGTCCTCCGAGACATCAGGGTCCGCCTGAACCGGACTGCCCGGAGGCGGGTGCCCACTATAAGGGCGCAAAGGTCCAGGGGCAGTATCAGCTGGAGCAGCAGCAGGGCCTGGACGGGAAGCTGATTGCATCTGTACAAAGGCATGGATCCCCTTAAAGAGATCCACCCAGGAAATGGAAGTGGTCTCTAGTCGTCGGGGTACCAAGTCCCCCGGGATCCCAGGTTGTTCGAGACTGCCCGCTAGATCCGGGGTAGCCCCTGAGGAACTGTCAGCAAACCTCGGTTGAGACTGGTCCTGGCCCGAGGCTCCCACTGCCTCCTCACATTGGGCACAAAGGGAGTCTGGCTCCTCACTGTGCGTGGCTCTAAGCTGGCATGCTGAGCAGAGGCCGAGAGCTTTCACGCCGGAATCAGGCGGCGCCGCCGCAGGAGACGCCGGGGCGTTTAAATGTTCCATCGCGGCTGGCGAATGCAGGACGCCGGCGCTTAATAATAATATGCGCTCAATAATATGCGCCCAATAATATGCACACAAAAACATGTGCTCAAGAATATACGGTCAGCAATAGACGCTTAATAATACACAATATGCGCTCAATAATATGCGGTCAGCAATATATGCTCAATAGTATACAATATGCGCTCAATAATATGCGGTCAGCAATATACGCTCAATAATATACAATATGCGCTTAATAATATGCGATCAGCAATATACGCTGGTGAATAATATGCGGTCAGCAATAAAAGCTAAATAATATGCGCTTAATAATATGTATAACAGAGTCCCTGTATACAATATGCGCTCATCAACAGGTGCCTATCATGGGCGCTCAATACCTGAACAAGGCCAACAAAATGGCGACCTCCACGGCGTGCTGCAAGCAGGCAATGCCGCCGATCCTCGTACCGCGGAGACCAAAAAGTAAGAGATATACGCCTTACCTGATCCTCGGCGCTTCCCGGCTGGAACCCGGGCGGTCTCCGGCTGCGGGGGGAGAGGGGAAATACCTTCACCGCCGCGCTTGAGGAAATCCACCCGCTGCCTCCAAGTCCACGCCGGGACCGAGGCGCCTCTCTGCCACGCCCAAGCCCTTCTCGCTCAGGGGCTAGATCCCTACCGCGATTCGGCCACGGACCGAGGCGTAGACCTCCGAGGGATCATGGAAATCACCCCGGGAAACTCAACTGGGGGAGGGACCCGAGGGTATCACCGCAGGAGTGCGGGGCTTGTTGTCTGTAGAAGTTTAGTAAGTAGAATATAGAAGTAGAAAGTAGTATTGGAAAACACGCTCAGCGAGCGTGCAGGCTCTCCAAACTGCTTTGGAGACAGAAATTACTGAATTGTCTCACTTCCTGTGGGGGTATATGTACCCGTGCTGACGTCAGATCAGTCTCCAACTGCTGGCACGAGCACACTATACCCACTTGTTCTGAGTCCATCTGGCTACACGCTAGGAAATGGTTGTTTTTACCTCGATCTAATGAAGAATCTGCTACTTCTATATGCATCTTACCATTTTCACCGGAGACTAAAATTATCAAGAAAGCTATTTTGAAATACTGGCATGTTTTACAAATACATTGTGTTTTTCAATCTTTTCCACGGATTACTTTCTCTCATGCCAGAAACCTAAGAGACCGATTAGTACATTCTGATTTTTCTTTTCTACCTGATGCTACACATTCAAATTCAGGATCTCACCGACCATGTCAGTCTTGTTCAGTTTGCACCAATTCTATGACAGTTTATTTTTGTTTAGAATTGTCTTCTGGTTTCAAAATTTACCTTAAACATCATACTACATGTACTTTTACTATGGTTGTATATTTGATAAAATGCCCATGCGATCTGGTATACATTTGTAAAACCAAACGTATGCTTAAAACCAGAATGATAGAACATCATTCTATCAAAAATTGTTCGTATTGATGAACCTCTTGTTACTCATTGCACTCAACGTGACATTCTTTCACTGACTTAACTTTTTGTGCGATAGATCAAGTAGCACAACATTAGCGGGAAGGAAACCAAGGATTACATCTTCTCTGCTTAGAACAGCGGTGGATATACAGACTAAAAACAGTTACTCCTTTTGGTTTAAATACTGAATTGGATCTACATGTTTTTTTGGGATAAGACATTGTTTCTCTGTTCATGTTAACCATTTCAGATTTGTGAAGAGATAATACTTTTCTCCCTCATCTACATGATGTCACAGTTTCATGTTTTGACATCCCTATTTGCATATAGTGACGTCCAGTTCCCGCTCTTGGCACAAACAGGATATTTAAAGAAATGCTCTCGCTAGCCTCGGTTCCTCTGTTCCTTATGCAAGACGGTTGAGATGCCAGTCCAGATGAAAATGGTAGCCTTACAACGAAGATAAGTAATGCTGTGTATTACTGACTATCTTTGCATGTCTTACTAAAATAGACCTTTGTTATAATTTTCATAGGTACGATAAAGGACATGTTTAAATGCCCCTGAAGAAGCACTGCTTGTGTGAAACACGGCCGTGTTGGGTGCTTTAAAATCTCTGGACTGTGGTTATATTTTAACTCGAAAAATACATCGAAAAAAGTTAAAAAAAAAAAAAATATGAAGTATAATAAAAAACTGTTGAAGGTGGATGATAGAGAAGACCGGTTGGTTTCGGCTGAAAACAACGACAGGCTTGCTAACACTCATCTAGGCTATAATTTAAAATTGATTTACAAATTCCCATCTATTTTGATTGATAAAAACACAAGGCCCAAGGCAAAACTAGAAATTACAGTGCACACAATACCCGTTTCACTACATTCCCCCTTCCTTTCCACCCTTCTCCTACAAATGCAGCAACAGCCATTGGTCCAAGGCGTGGCACAACGCAGGCCAGATGCACCACAAAGGTTGCTGCCTTTTCCATGCTTGGCCAGCACTGACAAGGCTCCCCCCCCCCCCCCTTTTCCATAGTACTCGCCATCCTTGCAGGGGTAATAAGGCCAAGATCTGGCCGCAAATGTACCTGTTCTGGTTGCTGCTCAATCCATCTGCTACTGCTTTTACCCTTTCTAATCTATTAGTAGGCTAAGCCAACAAACAGGAGTGAGGGAGAGAATAAAGAAAAAAGCCAGAAAAAGCCCTTGATCCAGGGGATTATTGCTAATCTCATTAGGAATCCCCTGGTCCAAGTAACTCCACTTGGGAAGGATCAGACTAATGGCCCATCACCTCAGGAATCCAGAGATTCTTCACAGAATTCCTCTTTGCTAGAACAAGACTACTCTGGAGCAGCAGGGATATACTGACCTATCATCAGCTGGAGACAGATAATACTAGCAGGTTGTTGTCAGCACAGGACCCTATATAGGGTGATGTCAGCAAAACAGTTGTCTGCCTCCATCTGCTGGTAGGGGACCATAACCCACTTGTCTGGACTGGTCTGGTGTGTTCGATAAGGAATTAACAGTTACTAATATGGCTGAGAAATGGCACCTCTACTGCATGATGCATAGTGATACTCTACCCATCTTACCTTGGCTAACTGTATAAGGGTATCCAGGACATGCCGGCACACCACAGGGGCAGCCTGTGGATGAATATGCACTGTGGAGCCACAGCCTGCATGCTTCTCTGTGTGTTTCCGCCCTAGTGACCTCTGGATTTGGAAGATGTTAGTCCGACAGCCTAGGGCTGCATCCATAGAAACAGAAAGCCAGGACAGCTGGCTGGAGCTTTTGGACTCCATCTTATGCAACAGGTCAAGAGCCCGATTCTCCTGGGTCCCACATGCTTTACTGCTACCAGCTCTCTTCCCTTTGTCTTCTGTGATGCTAGAAGACATGGGCTTGGGAGTCTCAATGCAGAGTTCACTTTCACTGCTGCGCTGCAGGATGGATAGCAAGCTTCGGATCACCCAACTACGTGTTTGAGCATGATAGCAGAGGTTGCGCAACACCCGGTGTAGCCGACTCGTATTTAGTTTGGGTTCATCCACAAACAGCAGGACCAGGAGGCAGGAGAGTGCTTCATGGTCCAGTAGGAGCCGTCCCCGGAGGCGCAAAAGGCTGTCCACGCTGCCCGCTGATGGCCTGAAAGGCAGGAAGCATATCCCAGATTAACCAAATCACTGTATTTTTGGCTGTATTACAGGCACACACTACAGAATACGTGTTCACTCGTATATAGACTATGAGCTTCATATGATCAGCTTTCACTTAACCCATATCAGACTCCAAATGAAACAATAACCAGTAGCACAGCACCTTAGTTAATGTCTGACATTATAGAGAGGTTCAGAATGAAACCCTCCACCACAAGCCACTCAACAAAATAAAAAGAAAAAAAATGAGACACCCAAGACTACAAAGTTTCTTTGAGCTGTTAGACGATCAGCAGTTATATCACATAATAAGCTTAGGGGTTGTTTTCTTTTTATAAACTTATTAGTAGGCTCTTATTTAGGATAAAAGTAATGTGGTTGCTGTGTTAGTCTAATATTTTCCATTTAAAACATTACAAATCTCCAACATGACAATTTTTTACAATGATATGATGGAATGTGTAATACATTAATCATTCAGTGTTCTAGTTAACAGTATTTACTCGCCTCCATCCCTTCCATATTTTCATTTGTACACAAAGTTTAGCACAGTTTGTAAAAAGAAAAATTAGTATAAGCAATTTCTTTTGGTTTCACCTGAAAAGGCACAGTCTAACAGTACATATAACTATATAAGTTATCTCCCCCATAAAACCAAACTATCATCATATGCAAAGTATCATGATTAAAACATGCGTCTGTGTTAATTGAATATGCAATTTAGGTTTCTCAAACTTTGGTAAAGTGATTGTTTTCATTGGGCACACACAATTTTTCCATGTCCAAACGTCTCATACTGCTTGAAATCAGTCATTAAATGACAGGGTACATTATTTATTCCAATTTCTGTCCAATATTTGCTACCTACTGGAAAGAAAATCAAAATTCTCACAGAATAATTTGCTAGACCTGGAATTTCTACCCAATAAAACCACTCCACTATCCTCTGGAATAAGAATCCCTGTTAAATTTTTTATAGAGTTTCTGATCATTAATTGAAAGGGCTTGATTACTGGATGAGTCACAAATAAATGCACCGCAGTGCCCTCTAGTTTCTCCCCTCCAACATTTTTTCTCAGCTAATGCATCCATTCGAAGTAAATGGGTTGGGATTAGGTATAGCCTAAGCAATACTGCACACAAACTAAAGTTACTGGTGGTTTGGCCTTTTCCCATATATTAATTTTCCTCTGATAAAGGAAATATTTAACCCATTTAGTTCTGTACCGCACAACTAAAGAGTTACTCCTCAAAAGGGCTCTGGATCAGGGGTCAGTTTTAGGTAAGGCTGAAACATAAGGTTAGAAAAAGGATATATCCAGCATCTGTTTCCTACCTGGTATGGCTACTGCTGCCTCCCATCTGAAAGGTTCCCCCTCGCTGCACGGCCAAGCGGGTATACTGCACACCACGGTTCCCACTCAGGCGGCTTGTGAAGGCTGCAGTGGGAGAGAGGCACATTGAGAATGGGGGCACAAGAGAGATATCCAAACCTGAGATACTGTCCCAGAACCTGTCTTAGGCCTACATATTTAATTCAGAATTCTCACTCACAAAATGACTGTTAGCTTGCTTTTATAGCTCAGGATTTTGAAGATTCATAGATATACTATAAACAAATTTTAACACAATAACAGCTCTCACACATTCATACACAATATATTCTGCTCAAAAAAGTTCTTACATCAGTTTTTCTCGTCACATTGACTGACCAATTTAGTTATTTATAAACATCTGATATTCTACTTTTTTCCACAATTGGTCTCAAAACGGATTACACAAAATGTAAGGATATACATTAATGGAAGTAATGATTAAAACTGCGCCATTATAATGGCCTTAAGACCTGGGTAGGAAACTTTATTCTTTCTAACGAGTTAATTAAGGGAAGGCCTGGTTGAACAGCCATGCTTTAACTTTTCTGCACAAAGCGAGGTAGTTTGGTTCCAGGTGGATGGGCAGTGGTTTCTCATTCCAGATCTTGGGAGCATAGCGGCTGAAAGCCCTCAGTCTTGTGAAGTTCAACTTGACAGTAGACAGGACAGGGGAGGAAAGAAGGACCTTTCGTGAGGATAGGAGTTCTCTAGTAGGGGTATAAAAGGTGGAGAGACAAGAAAGATACTTTGGGAAATTGATTGTTCACACTTTTGAAGATGGAAGCAAAGGGTTTTGAATTTAATCCTGAAGTGGTAGTGGAGCTCCTGCAGATATCGGTTTCTGAGCTCTCTTTTAATCCAGTTTTTTGTGTTGAGATCACAGGATAAAGCAGAGTTGCTTACTGAAACAGGTATTCTTCCCAGGACAGCAGGATGTTAGTCCTCACATGTGGGCGACATCATCAGATGGAGCCCTGTCATGGAATACTTTTGTCAAAGTTTCTAGAACTTTGACTGGCACACTGAGCATGCCCAGCATGCCACTAACCCTGTGGCCAGACGGGGTCCCCCCGTCAGTCTCGTTTGTAGCAAAAAGTACGAGCGAAAAATAAAATAAGAAAACTGTATCGAACCCAACTCCGTAGTATGGCGGGTGGGTTTAGTGAGGGCTAACAACCTGCTGTCCTGGGAGAACACCTGTTACAGGTAAGCAACTCTGCTTTCTCCCAGGACAAGCAGGATGGTAGTCCTCACATGTGGCTGAATAGCAAGCTACAGGCTGACTCATAATGAAGCAGGCCAAGCAGCACACATGTGCAACAGGCACAACTGGGGGGCTTTTAGCCACAATGAGGCAGCCTGAAATTCACAGTGGGTCGAGGTAGGACGAGTTGGGTTTACACTGGGAATGAGTTCCGTAGGACAGACTGGCCAAAGACCGAGTCTTGTCATCCAGCCTTGTCAATGCAGTAATGGGCTGCGAAGGTGTGGAGAGAGCTCCACGTCGCAGCCTTGCAGATGTCGGCAATTGGCACTGAATGGTAGTGGGCTACCGACGTTGCCATGGCCCTGTCTGATTGCGCCTTCACTTGTCCCTCAAGTGTAAGGCCTACTTGTTAGTAGCAGAAGTTAATGCAGTCTGCCAACCAGTTAGAGAGAGTCTACTTGCCCACCGCAACTCCAAGCTTGTTTTTGTCAAAAGAAACAAAGAGTTGGGTGGACTTCCTGTGGGTTGTAGTGCGGTCTAAATAAAATGCAAGCGCACGCTTACAGTCCAAGGTGTGCAGAACTCGCTCACCTGGGTGAGCATGAGGACTTGGAAAGAAAATGGGCAAGACTATGGACTGATTTAAGTGGAAATCTATTACCACCTTAGGAAGGAATTTAGGGTGAGTTTGGAGAACCATGCGGTCATGGAGGAACCTTGTGTAGGGTGAGCAGGTCACAAGGGCCTGTAACTCGCTTACCTACGAGCAGATGTGATGGCTACTAGAAAAATTACTTTCCATGTAAGATATCTGAGTTTGCAGGCATGCAATGGCACTAAAGGAGGATGCATGAACCGTGCAAGTACCACATTGAGATACCATGCCACGACCGGTGGTCGTAGAGGAGGCTTAAGCTGTAGTAAGCCTCTCATGAAGCGACTCACAAGGGGTTGAGCCGTTATCAGGGCATCCTTTACTCCTTGATGATAAGCCGAGATGGCACTAAGGTGTACTCAGATGGATGAAGTCTGGAGACTAGATTCCAAGAGGTGCCAGAGATAATGTAAGAGTGCTGGTGTGGGGCAAGAAAAGGGATCAAAGCCCTTCTGTGTGCACCACATAGTGAATCTCTTCCATTTAGAGCAGTAAGACTTCCACGTGGAAGGCTTTCGTGAAGCCGCGAGGACTTGAGAGTCACTACTAGAAAGGTTGAGGGGTTGTATCATCAACCTTTCAACATCCAGGCCGTAAGGGACAGGGTCTGGAGGATTGGTGGTGCAACTTGCCGTGATTCTGTGTTATGAAATTGGGCGCCATGCCCATGCAAATAGGTTCCTGGACAGAGAGGTCAAGAAGTATGGGAAATCAGATGTGCGTGGCCAATACGGGGCTATGAGTATCATTAAACCTCTGTCCTGTTGTAGCTTCGCGAGTGTCTTGTTTATTAGCGGAATCTGAGGTTATGCATATAGCAGGCCTGTGTTCCGGGGTGAGCGAAGGCATCCATGGTTGGTGCTCTTCGGTCCCTGTGTAGGGAGCAGAATCGTTCCACTTTGCAGTTCTGGCTGGATGCAAAGAGGTTGATGTCGGCCTGACTCCACCGGTGGAAGATTCTGCCCGCAACAGAGGGATCCAGAGACCACTCATGGGGCTGGAAACTTCGGCTGAGGCGGTCTGCCACTGCATTCTGTGTGCCTGCCAGGTAAGTGGCTCGCAGTAGAATTGACTGAGACAGGGCCCATGCCCAAATCTGCGCTGCTTCTTGGCAGAGCAGATGAGAGCCGTGCTCCCCCTGTTTGTTCAGGTACTACATTGCTACCTGGTTGTCTGTTTGAATCAAGACGACCTTGTTGGATAAGCAGTCCCTGAATGCATAAAGGCCGTACCACATCACTTGAAGCTCTAGAAAGTTGATGTGATAGATTGCTTCGGCTTTTGTCCAGGTCCCTTGGGTTTGAAGGCCTTCGACATGGGCTCCCCAACCTAGGCTGGAGGTGTCTGTGGTTAAGATCACCTGAGGAGCCGGTTGCCTGAAGAGAAGACCTGTTTGTAAGTAAGTTGGCTTTGTGTGTCCACCAAGCAAGGGACAGACGAAGCCGGTTGGTTATGTGGACTAGGGACGAAAGTGGCTGAGTGGCTTGGTGCCACTGACATTTTAGGATTCATTGAGTCAGTCTCATGGCTAGATGTGCCATTAGGGTGACGTGGACTGTTGATGCCTTGTGGCCGAGTAATGTGAGCAATTGGCGAGCTGAGGGTGTTTGTCGACTGCGAATAAAGTTGGCAAAGTTGGACAGCGTGGTTGCGCGGTCGTTGGGTAAGAACCCTTTGGCCACTTTGGTGTCTAAGTCTGCTCCGATAAAGGAGAGATGGTGAGATGGTATCAAGTGAGATTTCGGATAGTTGATCAGAAACCCCAGTGAGTGCAAGAGCTGTATAGTGAGATTGAGGGAGTCGAGGGCTCCTTGCCTGGACTGGCTTTTTATGAGCCAGTTGCTGAGATATGGAAAGTCGTGGACGCCCTTGCGGCGTGGTGTGCACAAAAAACAAACTGGAAGCCGATCCAAGATGGCTGTGTAGCGACCAAAAAAAGGGAAGAGGATCGGTATATAGAAAAAACTTTATTGTGACAGTATTTGAGCCCGACTCTGGTCGAATTTTGCTCTATATGAAAAGCTGCCCCAGGGGCTTCTAAAAATGAAAATTAAAACACACATATCAGAAACAATAACAAACATTCAGAAGTGTGTAGACCTTACAAACAATAAAAATCATAAAATGTGTAAATCAGCACGCAAATTAAAAACATTTTTGTTAAGACAAACGTTGAGAGTCAATACTTAAAACATGTGTATGTGTGAAGACATCACAATGGCACATAAAATAATGCAAAAACAGATTACAGGCGTGTAATTCAATCAGGGTGAACACTCGGGGTGACTAGGCCAGGCCGAATGGCAGTACCCTGTATTGGTAGTGCCTGTGACCCACTACAAATCGCAGGTATTTGCGATGAGGAGGGAAGATGGCAATATGGACGTAAGCGTCTTGAAGGTCTAGAGAGCAGAGCCAATCCCCCTGTTGTAGTAGGAGAAGCATGGTGCCAAGGGACACCATTCTGAATCGTTCCTTGTGAAGAAATATGTTTAAGGAATGGAGGGTCCAGAACAGGCCAGAGGCCGCCGGTCTTTTTTGGGATTAGGAAGTAGTTGGAGTAAAACCCTTTCCCTTGCTGAGTCGAGGGAATCGGTTCCACAGCACTGGCATACATAAGAAGTGCTGTGTGATTGTCTCGGCTCAACGCTGGACTGGATGGGGAGACCAGGGGTACCGCTGAAAAAATTAGATGGTAACCGTGGGTTATGATGTACAGCACCCATTGGTCCGTTGTAATCAGGTGCCACTTGGTTACAAAGTGGCAAAGGCGGCCTTCCACTGGTAAATTGGGTTGTGGGTTCAGGGGGAGGTGGTTGCTGCTCTCTGGAAAGGAATCAAAATCCAGTCGCAGGACCAGCTTGTGGAGCTGGTTGCACTCAAGGAGTTCTTGTTTGTTGTGCATGTCCTCTCTTGTTTGTTGTGCAGGTCGAGCACAGGACGTGGGAGGATAATACCTGCGTGGTCTATAGAATTGCTTCCTGGTGTCTCTACGTATGCCCCTGCGGGCTATGGAAGATACCTCTGAAGTGACAGTGGACAGCTGACGCAGGGTTTCATGATAGTCCTTTAACTGGACCACTGTGTCTTGAATCTGGTCTCCAAACAGGTTTTCTCCTGTACATGGGAGATCTGCAAGCTTGTCCTGCACTTCCAGGCGTAGGTCTGAGGCCTTAATCAGGCCCAGCGTCTAGCACTGATGCCCGCTGCCCAGACTCTGGAAGCTGTCTCAAAGGAGTCATAAGCAGCTCTCACCTCATGTTTACCCGCTTCCAAACCTTTTTGTAGGATGGAAGTTAAGGTTTCTTGATGTTGTTGAGGTAGCGTATCAGCGAATTCCTGGACTTGTTTCCAGAGATTTCTATTATATTGGGTCATGTATAATTGGTATGCAGGTATTCGCTCTATTAACATGGAACCTTGAAAGACTCTGCGCCCCAATGCATCTAGTGCCTTCTGTTCCTTACCAGGAGGAGCAGAGGAGTGTGGACGGGATCTTTTAGCCTTCTTTTGGGCTGATTCCACCACTACGGAATGATGGTGCAATTGGCTTTCTGAAATCCTGGGGCTTGCTGGACCAGGTATGTAGCATCTGTCTTTCTGTTGACTGGAGGCACAGTACCTGGATGGTCCCATAAGTGGTGCAAAAGATCAAGAACTTCATGCACTGGAATTGTCATGTCCTCTTTCGGAGTGTCTACGAACTGTAAGACCTCCAATATCTTATGGCGCGCGTCTTCCTCCCATTACCAATGAAAATGTAATAGTTTCAGACATCTCTTTGACAAAGCTGGTAAAGGAGAGGTCTTCAGGAGGAGATTGATGCCTTTCTTCCGGGGGTGAAGGCTCTGAGAGTAAGTCCTTGGAAGATTGTGAGTTTGAGGATGCCTCTTCCCATGGATCATAGGGAGTTTCTTCCTCTCCTGCCGGTATTCCTGAGGGAGGAAGGATGCCAGAGCCTAGAGGGCGAGAAGGCATCAATGGATGTCGAGGTGGCATCGATGGATGCGGCACCGGCTTCGACGGAGGCAGTGCCGGCATTGAGGGCACCGAGGCGGATGAGGTGTGCTTAGGCATCGACAGTCCCAATGGTGCTGGAACGGGCTCTGGCATCGGTGGATCCCATGCTGGGATGAGGCCGGAAGTCCCCTCTTCTTCCTCCGAGGAACCCGGTATGGGAATCGGGACCTGCGGAAGCCTTGATAGTCAACTCGATGTCATTGTGTCCGATGTCACAGGCTGAGTCGCTAGGGCACCGATGAGGGTGACCAGGCGCTTGAGGAGCGGTTCTAACATCGAGGGCACCGGTGGCGAATGGAAGCCCCGAAGGGCATTCAGCACTGCCTGTTGGACTAGTTTGTCCAATTCCTCCCTGAAGGCTGGTGTGGATAGCACTGCGCCTGGGGTAGGAAGGAGGCTAGACCTTACTGGAGGCTCCTCAGGGATCTGTGGAGGCTCAGTACCCGGCACCGTTATCGGTGGGGAACGTCTTGGGGTCCAGAGTCCAGAGGAGGATGGGGGCTCCTCTCCCTGGGCCCTCTTCGCAGGTGGCTCGATGGAAGTCGATGCAGACATTGGGCAGGGATGCACGTCGGTGCCGATGTTTCCCTCGGTGCTCGTTTCGGTCCTTTTTAGGCACAGAGGATGATGACACAGATGTCTTCGAAGGTGTTGGTGATGGATGGTCACCCGCTCCACGATGTTCCTGGCGGGGCGTCTCAGAGGTCGATGGACCCTCTCTGGTCGGTGCCACTTGAACTGGTGTCGATGGAACAGAACGTTTCGACGTAAATATATGCTCCATCTTGTCCAGTCGAGCGCACTGGCCATTGGGGGTCATTTGAGTGCAACTGGGGCATCGACGGACGTCGTGTGAGGGACCTAAGCACAACACACAAACATTATGTGGGTCCATGATGGACATGGTACTCGGGCACTCGGGGCATTTTCTGAACCCTGTTGCCATGCCGAAAAAAATGGCAGGCATGCAGTTGGTGACCGGGCACAGAAGTATGCTGCCGGGAACAGACCACAAACCGCGGGAAAAGCACTTACCGAGCGTCAGAGGGAACAGAGTGCGATGGGGGACCCCGGTGAGGGTGATTTTATGAAGGTAAACTTCAAATATTTCTGTGAGGAAAGTTGTGAGAAAATTTCTCAGAGCTCCTAACCACGAGGCAACTTGCTGCGTGGAAAAAATGAGACTGAAGGGAGACCTCATGTGGCCACAGGGTTAGTGGCATGCTGGGCATGCTCCGTGTGCCAGTCAAAGTTCTAGAAACTTTGGTAAAATTATTCCGTGACAGGGCTCCATCTGATGTCACCCACATGTGAGGACTACCATCCTGCTTATCCTGGGAGAACAGCAAAAATGAAATTTCTTAGTTATAATGGGTGTTCTGAGGATAGACGTTCACTGCCACACAACTGGGTGACATATTGAAACTGCCAAAATAAGACAGCTTGTTCCAGAGCTTTCCAAGAACAACTTCTGCTCCTCTGTGCATCTTCTGTAGAACAAAGCTTCTCTCTTGTAAGTGCTGTTCTCTGTGGACAGCAGAATAAACAGTCCCACATGTAGGGTGATCTCAACTCCATTTATGTAGTCCTAGCACTGGCCTTTTGTACACATGCAGCGAGGTTTGCATTACTGTTTGGGACTCTTAGGGGGCAATCAGTCTGGACATCATCCTTAGGCCTGTCTTGGCATTGGGGTGATTAAGCTATGGGTGCAGAATCCTTATTCAGATTCAGAAATTCTCAACCCCGCTTATTTTGTCATGCTTTCTTTTCCAGGGGAGTTTTCAGGGAATGAGTACGCTTAGGAAGGCCAGAAGTTCCACACTCTAAAATGGAATGCCGAAATCATCTTTAGTAGAAAGGAAGGCACCATGCTTAATTATACCCCCGACTCTGAAATCTGCAGAAAAGGATCTCGACACAACAAAGCCTGTGGCTCCAAAATTCTCCTAACTGAACAAATAGCCACCAAAAAAAATCACTTTAAGAGTAAGTCCTTTAGGGTTGCCATCCTTAGTGGTTCAAACAGAGCTTCACACATATTTCTAAGCAACAAATTAAGATTCCAAGACGGACAGATCTTTCTCACCGAAAGATGCAAATTCTTTGCTCCTCGAAGAAAATGTATGACATCTAGATGCGCTGACATAGAATATCCCTGTACCTTATCCCGGAGACAGTCCAAAGCCGCTACCTTCACTTGCAGAGAATTAAAGGCCAGACCCTTGACCAAACTGTCCTGTAGTAAAGTCAAAATATGCAGACAGTAGCCTGTACAGGCTGCACTCCATTAGGCAAGACACCAGGACTCTAACACCCTCCAAACCCTCACATACGCCAAGGATGTGGAAGGCTGCCTGGCCTGCAATAAGGGGGTAATAACTGCTTTGGAATATCTCCTCTGCCTCAGTCAACTCCTTTTAAAAGCCAGACCGTGAGACAGAAGTGAGTTACCTGATCCGAAAATATTGGGACCTAGCGAAGATTCAACCGAAAACCAAACCTCAGTGGTCCGTCTATGGCTATGTTATCTAGATCTGTGAACCATGGATGACATGACTACTCTGGAGCCACCAGAATCACCTTGGCCAGATGCTTCTCTGTTAGCCGTATCACCTTGCCCACCAGTGGCCAAGGAGGAAAGAAAAAAAATGCCTTGAGGCATTGGGAGGCCCAGAGCAGATGCCCTCTGCCCCGTCTTCTCTCCAACAGCTGTAAAAACGAGATGCTTTGGCATTCTGTCTTGTTGCTATTAAGTCCATATGAGGATATCCTCATCTCCGGTTAATGAGATGCATCACCATCTCTGACAGCTCGATTCCCCAGGGTCTATCTACCTTTGACTGGAAAATCCACCTGAACATTGTCCAACCTAGCGATGGGAAATGCAGTTATCTGTTCCAGGTGCTGCTCCACCCAGAGAATCAACTTCTGCGCCCAAGTCACTTTACGACTTTTGGTTCCTCCCCGTCAGTTGATGTAGGCCACAGTCGATGCTTTGTCCAATAGGACCCTCGCCAGATGGTTGTGTAAATGTAGCAGAAAGCAAGTAAAGCGTAACACACCGCTCATCTCTTAACCCATCGATAGATCATGAAGCCTCTTTCTTTGACCACTGGCCCTGCATCAACGGACCCCAACACACTGCTCCCCAGCCCAAAAGGCTAGCATCGGTGCTGAGAACCACCTAATTTGGAACTTCCAATTTCACACCACGTTACAGATTGGCCCGAACAGGCCACCACAACAGACTGCTCTTGCCTTCCCCCTAATGGGGAAGGAGCCAATGAAACTCCTCCAACAACAGATTCCACCGGGAGAAAAAAAGCCTTCTGAAGAGGTCATGTGTGTGAACGCCCAAGGTACCAATTCCAATGTTGAACCATAGAGCCTAGGACTTGCAAATAGTCCCAAACTTTGGGCACTGAAAGCTCGAACAGGTGTCAAAGCTGATCCTCCAACTTCAGCATCTTCTCTTCTGTGAGAAAAATACTCTCTCCACTCCCCCCTTGTGTCTAACCGAGCCCCCAGGCCTTTAAAATAATGAGAGGTCTTGAACGAGTAGATGTGAATCGGTTATTTAGACTTTCGGATAATAGAAGGACTAGGGGGCATTCCATGAAGTTAGCAAGTAGCACATTTGAAACTAATCGGAAAACATTCTTTTTCACTCAACACACAATTAAGCTCTGGAATTTGTTGCCAGAGGATGTGGTTAGTGGAGTTAGTGTAGTTGGGTTTAAAAAAGGTTTGGATAAGTTCTTGGAGGAGAAATCCATTAACTGCTATTAATCAAACTGACTTAGGGAATGGCCTCTGCTATTATTGGCATCAGTAGCATAAAAACATAAGAACATGCCATACTGGGTCAGACCAATGGTCCATCAAGCCCAGCATCCTGTTTCCAACAATGGCCAATCGAGGCCATAAGAACCTGGCAAGTACACAAAAACTAAGTCTATTCCGTGTTGCCCCCTAGTCTTTCTATGGTCTGGTCTGCCAGAGCGGAAATGTCTCAACTCTCGAAACCGAGATCGAGAGGAGAAAGGCTTCCAAGCCAACTTCTTTTCTTCTGGTAGTCTGTTGCCTTTGGTCTCCCCAAAAGATTTCATTAGCTGGTCGAGGTCCTCCCCGAACAAACGTTTGCCTTTAAAGGGAAGGTTACACATAACTGCGACTTGGCAGAGAGATCCGCTGACCAATTGTGCAGCCACAATAGCAGTCTTGCCGGCACCACCAAAACCATGCTTCGCACCGTGGTCCGTACGAGGTCATATAAGGCATCGGCCACATACGCGACCCCCGTCTCAAAGCGGGGGCCTGGAATGGAGACAGCATCCCTGCGGAAGACTGTTCCTGAGGCTTCTGGATCCAACACAAACAGGCGCGTTGCATCAGGCTGGCAGAGACCGCAGCTTGGAGCCCCTGAGCGGATACCTCAAAAACCCGTTTAAGCTGTACTTCCAGTTTATGATCCTGAACGTCCTTCAGAGCAGCTGTCCCAGTGACGGGAATTGTGGTCTTCTTGGTGAAAGCTGATACAGTGGCATCCACCTTTGGGGTTTTGAGGGTATCCAAATGATCCTGCAGCACCGGATAAAGTTTCACCATTGCCCTCCCACTTTCAAACCAGAGTCGGGGAATCCCATTCCTGGCTGATCAACTTCTGGATCTTGTTCAGAATGGGGAAGGCGCTGGGAGGTCTCCACAGGCCAAACAACACCAGATTAACCCCCCTCATTATCCGACTCCTCCAAGGATAGCTTAATCCCCAATTCCTCCAGCACTTGGGGAAGAATAAGGGGTCACAGCTCCTCCCCTCTTGAACAGGCGGACCACCCGCGGGTCATCGCTCTCCACCTCAGGCCCCTCAAAGACCCCCTGATCATCCTTAGGGTCATCCAGGTCCTGAGGATGCCCACCATCCAGGTCTGCATCCAGATCGCCAGAGATGAGCCAACCCTCACCCTGAGGGTCATTGAATCCTTCGAATCCCTGGAATCTGAAGCCAGGTGCACTGGGTGGGACCCCCTGAGGCTGCTCACGCAATCTTGCGGATCTCGCCGGGGTCCCCCTCAGTCTCTTAGCAGGATCTGCCGGGCTGTCCTTAAAACGTCTCTTCCCTAGCCAGGAAAGTCTCGTGAAGCAAGAGGACAAATTCGGGCAAAAAGCCCTTTGGGTCCCCCGAGGGCCCTTCTGGGCTGTCGGGACCCAACCCAGACGGTCCCTCCACATGCTGCTTAACCGCAGGGGATTGGGGGGGGGGGGGGAAATCCCTGGAGCCCCGGGATTGAGCCCCCTTATCCAAGTCCCCATCCACAGGGGAAGGACTGCGTGCCTGAGGCCCCTCCCACTGCCACTGCTGACCGCGAGGGCCTCCGTGATTTTGATGGTCTGGCAGAAGCACCCTCTCTCCCCCCACCGCACACCCTGTGCAAAGGGAGAGGGATTGAGATATGCAGACCACACTCCGCAGGACCGGCAGGCCTCCACCTCTGCCACTCTGAACTCCCCCTTTCCCCCCCCTCCCCCAAAACAAAGGAAGCTTTTTTTTTTTTCAAACTAAATACCAAATAAAAGCAATAAGGGAACTCAACCAAAGGTTACTTCCCTATGCGACTGAACTGCTGCAGGATGCCAAGTGTTCTCTTGGAAGGGAGGGGAACTGGCACCACCAGTTGTCCATCCCTAGCAGCGAAAAGACCAAGCCACACAAGGGTCCCCAACCCCCTGCTTGTCCACCTCAGTACCAGGAATGATAGCCCAAGCAGGGCCAATCAACCTCCTGGGAGGAATTCTAAAATCTCTTTTCTCTTTTTTTTCCACCCCACCCCCCAAGTCTGCAGGATTTGCACCTCTACCAACAGCTGGAGAAATACTGAGGGACTGCAGATAGCACACAAGGTTATACAACAGTGTCAGTAAAACTTTCTGTCTCCATCTGCTGGAAGGGAGGCAAATCCCAGCAGTCTGAACTGATCTGGGTATGAAAAGTAATACTGGCAGGCTGATGTCAGCATAGGAGTATATGAAGGTGACAGCGAATCCGATGATCTCTGTCTTTATATGCAGGTTGGTGTGCATAACTCATTCATCTGAACTAGCCTGACTGGAAGAAGAGAGAAGGTGCTATTCCTTCCGGAACACAGGCCTCAGCTGTCACATAGGTCTCTGCCACCAAAACCTTTCCACTGATGCTGCTGAAGCCACAATTTAGCTACTTCTACGGGTCCTTACTCAGTCCCTGCAAAGAATCTTTGCCCCCATCACAGCTTGCCTAACACACACCTTCGGGGGTAGGGGGTGGGGTGAAGTATAGAGGCCAGAGAATGCCTCAATTCCCTAGAAAAAGGGAAGAACCATGAAGCCCGGCACTCCTTGTGCTGGCCAAATGCTGGGTCTCAATTCCACAAAGAAAGGTGCCATCAAGAAGCCCATTAGCCCATGCTAGCCAAATCCCCCGGCCCTGCCCCAAAAAACTTCCTTCTGGATCAGTGCTCTACTATGCCTTCTGCTGCCTTTGCCTCTCAAGCCACAATAATGCTGGAGACAGAATACTAACAATAGCCTTGATTGCACCATTCTAAGTATTGGTGGTGATGTCACTGAAAAAGATTATGCTCCGTCTCCATGTGCTAGCTGGGTGTAATAAACTCCATACGTTTCAACTTGTCTAGTAGAATAAGAAAACACCTATTCTTCTCAATTGAGGACTGCCTTGACTACTCTTGTAAAATGCAGTTATTGCTTCACCATTTTTCTGATCTTCAACTTATTACTGAAATATTTTCACTCCACATACTTCCTTATAGATATAAAAAAAATTATACTGACATTTTACACTGCCTATAATAGAAAAAGAGGCTAACTACAAAATACTGCCCCTTCCCTTCATCATGTACACACTGCCATAGTATCCCAAATCCATGCCAAATCAGGGCATGGATGAACATATGATTTGTGTGAACACTACTATAAAGTCCTTTCTTCTTCCTGGTATTGCATGGCTCCATACCTGGGCTCCTGAGGATGGCAGAGAGTGCAGAGGTACTGCTGTGGCCAAAGAGCCTCTCATGCATGAGCTGCCTCTGCCGAGCCTCCTGTTCTCTGCGCAGTGCTTGGGCCTCAGCTGCAATATCTGGTGGCATCACAGCCAGCACACTGTCCTCCATGTCCTCCAACACGCTGCGACGCAGGTCCGAAGGCAGAGTCTGGATGAAGGTGACTGGATCCATTGGTGTGTCTGAAGTAGCACTTTGTGCTAGCTCCCGCCGTTGCTGTTCTGCTCGCTGTTGAGCCAGTACCTATAACACCAGATAGGGAAGGGTGGTTAGTCTAACAAAGGGTGAAAAGCAATCAGTGAGTCAGTGAAAAGCTGGTACCTCCCCCACCCATCTCCCTTCTCTTGACTAGCACAGAATAGGGCACATGACCCCTGATTACATGCAGTGTCTAACATATCCTTCCTTCCTTCTTACATGACGACTCACCATATTTGTTTCACCCAGAAGAAGTGAAAGTAAAGAGCAAATACCTCCTCTTGGATGGCCGGTGGAAGTGCTGCCAGAAACTCAGGGCTGACCTCAGTCACACCTGCGTTTGCCACCATGGGAGGGGGAACAGTGGGAGCAGTGGTGGTGGGGGGAGCCCGAGCTGGTGGCCTGATACCAAGCTGGTTCTGCAGGACTTCACGTCTGATGTCCTCTGGTAAGGCAGCCAGGAAGGAAGGGTCCACGCCTTCTGGTAGATTAATGCCTTGGTGGAGAAGACAGGAGGGTAAGCAAAGAAGAAGAGCAAAAGAACATGAACGCATACCAGTGAGGTCACCACAAAGTATTGTCATCTGCCCCATGGCAGGAGAAAAGTGAGCACTTCACAGAACTATTCAGTGATTATTCCAGCTCATACACTCTGCCAGAGAAAGCAGATGCTTGCAATTGTGGACCAACAGCATTCTGCAACATCTTCCTCTATCCCCACAAATGCCCGGTACCCACCCTCACCTGCGAGCGGATCCTCCTCTTCACTGCTTGTGGAAGGGAGCGGTTCTTCCAGAATGCCCCTGACATCTGCTCTCAGGATGGTCACTGCAGTCTCTCTGTTGGAGGGGCTATCTGCAGAGGCTGGAGGAGAGCTATGATGGAAAGAAAAAGAGACCACAGCAGGAGTGGGATTAAATAAAGGCCAGTAGAATGCTTCTGTACAATATGAAACCTGATAAAGCTCCATAATCAGTGAGATGGGACCAGGTGGAGCAACTAGTTACTCAATGGCTGCTCTGAACCTCTTCCATGGCACTGCACTTGGGAAGAAAAAGGGACATAGTTCTTAAGCATCTAGTTTTCCCACATAGCAGTGGGTACAATGAAATTTGTGACATTACTTGGACACATTTCCATTTCTCATGCTTGCTCAGCAGTGTGCATCCTCAACCTGCATCAAATTGCTGAAATAAGATATATACTGAGCATGCCACATGCTTCCTGAGACAGGATGCAGCCCAAGCACAAATATGTGGCAAAAGCATCACCCTGGGGCCTACTGGTGCCATACTGTCTCACCAATGCAAATAAGAATCTGAGCACCAGACAGCCCCATGCCTCAGAGGAATTGTTCTACTTGTTATGCTTGAATCTTACCCCTCCACTCTGTGCTGCACAGTCTCTGCCAGCCCCATGTTGCCAGCTGGAGCTGCTATGCCTTGCTGTGAAGTATCTCCACTGGTGGTGTCTGCTCCAGCTTGCTCTACATGGCCAGCTCCAGGACATTCCCCGACTCCCTCTTCCAGGGTTCCTGATGCCAGACTGCTGGTGTCCATGGGGGAGCCCTCCAACTGGCTGCTGACAGCTGTCAGAGCATCAGAATCCTCTGCTCGTTCTGGGGAAAGGGATGCTGCCAGAAAGGTCAGAAGTGGAGGATTAGAGGATAGTGGCTTCAGAAAGCAACCAATCCAGAATTGTGTTTTATTTAAATGAATGACTAGAGAAAAACACTGATCTGAGATACTCTGAATTCAGAGTAGCATGTCCCACCAAAAGAGAAGGGTTGGGAGAAGTCTTACTTATGGTAGGGGCTGGTGATAACTCCATCTGTGTAGCCTCTGCTTCCCCACTTGGCCTTCCAGGGCCAGATTCCTCCTGTTCCACTGGCATTAGTAGCTGCCCTGCTACCTCTGCTCCTGAATGCACCTGCAGCTCCTGAGGTAGCTCTCCAAGAAGGGCTGGAGAAGGCTGAGAGGCATCCAGGGCAATGAGCGACTGGTTAGGGCTGGTCGGGGTTCCCTCAGCAGATGATGGAGCTGTCGGATAGTTCTCAGGCCTGGCAGTACAGTCATGGTCTGAGAGGATGAACACAATCAACAAAAACTATACTGTGAGAGGAGGAAGGACTGCCAAAGTCAACTACTCGATGACTCATCCATGCCTCAAGACGTTGCAAAAGAACAGCCTGTCCCCACTCACCCAATTGTAAACACTCCACTTCCCAGGCAAAGGCAGCCAGGATGCTAGTGGTAAATGCCATCTGCAGAGGAAGGCAGTAAGTTGTATAGTTATCTCCAGAATGGGGCAAAAAAATTTCCCTACCCCACAACAATACAACTTACTACCTCACCTCAGCAAGGGCAGCTTCCGAGATTCTAGCATTGATTCCGGTATTGGGCTGCAAGCCAGAAATCTCCAGTTCAAGCTCTGCTTATGCTAACATGTATGTAAACTTGGCTGAGTCACTTTTCCTCCCTGTGCCTCAGATATGCCTAGACTATAGTTAATCACACCTGTGTAATCTGAAGTATGCACCCTCTGCATTAAAATGGCATGCAAATGCTGAAATAAACATTTAGTCAGGCTATCATCATGGGTCCTAAACTTCTTCCTGAATTATCCAAACTGCTGTTGCCTACTGCTAACATAGCCATCTCTTGGTCCTTCCCCTTTTGTGCTGGTCAGTCGACTAAAGTGACACCGTGGGAAAGACAGTAGACTGTATAGTTATCTCCAAGATCGGGTATAACCCTAAAACCATACAATCTACTACCTCATCCCACAGAGTACAGAAAATCCTCTTCCATACATCCAGAAATGGTAAAAGCCTGGAAACTTTGAAATTTAGGATGAATGGGAAAGAAAAAAAGAATCATGATATAAAATACAAGAATTACCTGTAAGAGCCTGGTCTGAGGAGCTGGTTGTAGGTGCTGCAACCTATAGAAAGAACAAAAAAATACTTTTACCAGATAACTATAAATAGAGGGGTTTCTGGTACCAAAGGAGTTCCTCCAGAATGCAGGTCTAGTGGTTCAACTGTCCTGGTTAACACATGGCTCAGAGGGCAGGCACATAAGAGAAAGTTAAAAAGGGTGACAGCTGGCCTCACCTGTACACTCTGATCTTTATTTTCCTCCTTGGCTTTATCAACCACTTTGGCCTCCTCCTCTGCCAGTTGCTTCCTTCGCTTCTCTCTCCTCTCCTCCAGCTCCTCATCCCGCAGTGCCTCCAGGTGGTTAATGATGGGCACTTTCACCACTGGAAAGAAAATGACATTCTCAAAGCCACTCTTCAAATACAACACCCCCCCCCCCCCAAAAAAAAAAACAAAAAACCAAACAGATTTACATTGTATAAAGTTATTTTTCCACTGACTTTTTTTTTGTTGTTGTAACATTGAACATTCTAGGAAAAATAAAATAAAAACTGAAGACGAAGGTCCCTATTCATGGATCAAAAAAGGCCTTCTTGAAAAAATAAGCTTTCAACATTGCTTTCCACTGATTTTTATCCTGTGTATTATTACAAAGTCATTTGTCTACTGATTTTTTTTTTGTTAAACATTGACATTCCCAGGAAAAATAAAATAAAACCTGAAAATGAAGGTCCCCACCTATAAGCAAAGACATTTGTACTGATCTTGTCATGTTTTTTCTGTATGTTGATTCTTTATGGGGGTTTTTTCATATTGATTGGTAGCTGCTACAAACATTTCTTGATGTACGTGGGTTATAAATTTTTATAAACTGTAATTAAGAAAATGGAAGACTCCCAGGATTTGAGCAATGCCAAACAAGGAAAGACAGGGCACATATTGGGAATTTTGACTTACCTTGGTCAATTCCTGTTATGTGACTTCTCCACAGCCTGGATGGGAGAATAATGCCCTATCTCCAAAAAGTAGGACTAATGCTGGAAACTTGAAGATACGAGGAAGCAACACCATCTAGCATCACCTGACCTACACATCCAGTTCTTCTGCATTCCCTACTGAAATTCCACAGCTTCAACAAACCATCCCAAGCACAGGACCAAACAAAATATCACCCAAATTTCATATAAAATAACTGAAATAACTACAGGAAACTATTACTGTAGATGGGTTCATCAAGAATGGTGTAAAGAATATAAGAGAAGACCAAGTCACATTACTAATTACATTTTCTCTTCCCACCAGTCTGGACGATAGGCAAACCAAAGCTGCAACTTAACAGTTGTGAAACATGGATTGAATTGCGTTTACTCTAAAGGATGCATTGAGCAATGCTCATTTACCAGTCCTACAATGATTAGAAAAATTATGGTCAAATGCCAAGATGGGTCTTTCAAATTTGTTCCAAAAAAGCCTCCTCTTTTACCTGTGTACAATGTGCTCTGATGTGGAACCTTGGAAAGATTGATGGAGCCTTGCCTGCAATGTCAAATGCATATGTGCAAAAAGACTTCTAGGTTTTCCAGACAAGCATCTTGACTTATGGCCATGGACAATCCTCCCACCAGCAGTATATGAAAAAAGGTGATTCTCTGTACTATCCAAAACACAAATTTCTTTAACCCATCAGTTTCTGTGGGTTCCTTTCTACTTTCAGTTCAATTGGAACCAGGTCTGGGATCTGGCATCATGAGCCTTCATTTGCAACTATCTAGGGATTTCTCCCCTGTTTTTAAATTCCTTCCTCTTCCCTTAAGAACAAAAGAAATTGCCATGCTGGGTCAGACCAAGGGTCCATCAAGCCCAGCATCCTGTTTCCAACAGAGGCCAAACCAGGCCACAAGAACCTGGTAATTACCCAAACACTACGATGATCCCATGCTACTGATGTAATTAATAGTAGTGGCTATTCCCTAAGTAAACTTGATTAATAGCTGTTAATGGACTTCTCCTCCAAGAACTTATCCAAACCTTTTTTAAACCCAGCTACACTAACTGCACTAACCACATCCTCTGGCAACAAATTCCAGAGCTGTATTGTGCGTTGAGTGAAAAAGAATTTTCTCCGATTAGTTTTAAATGTACCACATGCTAACTTCATGGAGTGCCCCCTAGTCTTTCTATTATCCGAAAGAGTAAAAAACGGATTCACATCTACCCGTTCTAGACCTCTCATGATTTTAAAGACTTCTATCATATCCCCCCCCCCCCCCCCCCCCCTCAGCCGTCTCTTCTCCAAGCTGAAAAGTCCTAACCTCTTTAGTCTTTCCTCATAGGGGAGTTGTTCCATTCCCCTTATCATTTTGGTAGCCCTTCTCTGTACCTTCTCCATTGCAATTATATCTTTTTTGAGATGCAGCGACTAGAATTGTGCACAGTATTCAGGTGCGGTCTCACCATGGAGCGATACAGAGGCATTATGACATTTTCCGTTTTATTCACCATTCCCTTTCTAATAATTCCCAACATTGTGTTTGCTTTTTTGACTGCCACAGCACACTGAACAGACGATTTCAATGTGTTATCCACTATGACACCTAGATCTCTTTCTTGGGTTGTAGCACCTAATATGGAACCTAACATTGTGTAACTATGGCATGGGTTATTTTTCCCTATATGCAACACCTTGCACTTATTCACATTAAATTTCATCTGCCATTTTGATGCCCAATTTTCCGGTCTCACAAGGTCTTCCTGCAATTTATCACAATCTGCTTGTGATTTAACTACTCTGAACAATTTTGTATCTGCAACTTTGATTACCTCACTCGTCATATTCCTTTCCAGATCATTTATAAATATATTGAAAAGTAAGGGTCCCAATACAGATCCCTCAGGCACTCTACTGTCCACTCCCTTCCACTGAGAAAACTGACCATTTAATCCTACTCTGTTTCCTGTCTTTTAGCCAGTTTGTAATACACAAAAGGATATGTTTGTGCATATATTTTTATTCCCAATGCATCATTATACCATCTGCATACTTCATTGGGAGTCACATTTTAGCATCTGTTTTAAGAAATCATGCACTGAATTTCAGTGCAGGGTCTTAATATAGGGATTATTGCATTGGTACCTATGTTTGCAAATAGTGCAATGATCTTTACTCATTTCTATAGCTTCTTTTACCTTGTCACCAAAATGGTTCTCTCTTGTGAATAAGGCACTAATTAATCTACATCCTATTACTATCAACTGGGATGATGTATTAAAGGCATCAGATTGATTTAATTACATGGTTTGTAAACTCTTCTACATCATTGATATGCATTGTAAATCTATCTTGAATGTTTGACAATTGCAGACATCTCTTTTTTGTAAAATTTGTACGAGATTGAACTAAAATTGGTATGCTGAAATCCTTGCCTGTAGCATTGCAAATTAGAGATTTTATCTGCAGTGTCCAAAATTTTGCAGGAAGGTGCGCTAGAATGTGTTATAATTATCTTTCTTTAAGGCCACTTCCATGACTACTTAGCAATGAGGGAGTTGAATTCTGGACTTTATTCTTTAAATCTATTTTCTTATCTACTGGTGGCGTGTTGAGTGGTGCTTACCAGACTTTCAATTGAAAGTCTATATTTAGACATTTGATATACCAATGTTCAATGTGTAGGTGACAATGGTTTACAAAGTGGCATTCATAGTTATAAACTCAGCAAACAAAGGTTGGTTACAGGGGTGGTATTCATAGACAGGCATAAATATCTATCAAGTGAAATTTTCTAGTACATATTTATAATTGATCTAGTATATAAGGCAGGTAGTACAGAAAATTAAAACAAAATAATTTTCACATCTTATTCCATGGATTGTTTTGAGATCTTACATTCTCTCATTTGCTTTACATAGAAACATAAAAACATAGAAATGACGGCAGAAGACGACCAAATGGCCCATCCAGTCTGCCCAGCAAGCTTCACACATTTTTTCTCTCATACTTATCTGTTTCTCTTAGCTCTTGGTTCTATTTCCCTTCCACCCCCACCTTTAATGTAGAGAGCAGTGATGGAGCTGCATCCAAGTGAAATATCTAGCTTGATTAGTTAGGGGTAGTAGCCGCCGCAATAAGCAAGCTACACCCATGCTTATTTGTTTTACCCAGACTATGTTATACAGCCCTTATCGGTTGTTTTTCTTCTCCCCTGCCAATAAGCAAGCTTCTCCCCTGCCAATAAGCAAGCTACACCCATGCTTATTTGTTTTACCCAGACTATGTTATTCAGCCCTTATTGGTTGTTTTTCTTCTCCCCTGCCGTTGAAGCAGGGAGCTATGCTGGATATGCGTGAAGTATCAGTCTTCTCCCATGCTGTTGAAGCAGAGAGCCATGCTGGATATGCATCGAAAGTGAAGTATCAGGCACATTTGGTTTGGGGTAGTAACCGCCATAACAAGCCAGCTACTCCCCGCTTTGTGAGTGCGAATCCTTTTTTCTTCTCCCCTGCCGTTGAAGCTATGCTGGATATGCGTGAAGCATCAGCTTTTCTTTTCCCCTGCTGTTGAAGCAGAGAGCTATGCTGGAAATGCGTGATGTATCAGTCTTTCTCCCATGCCGTTGAAGCAGATAGCCATGCTGGATATGCATCGAAAGTGAAGTATCAGGCACATTTGGTTTGGGGTAGTAACCGCTGTAACAAGCCAGCTACTCCCCTCTTTGTGAGTGCAAATCCTTTTTTCCACATTTCCTCTTGCTGTTGAAGCTTAGAGCGATGTTGGAGTCACAGTAAGCATGTGTATGTTTATTTAATAAGGGTGTTGTCTCCAGGCAGTAGCCATCATTCTGGCGAGTCACCCACTCTTCATTGGCGGCCTCTTGACTTTATGGATCCACAGTGTTTATCCCACGCCCCTTTGAAGTCCTTCACAGTTCTGGTCTTCACCACATCCTCCGGAAGGGCATTCCAGGCATCCACCACCCTCTCCGTGAAGAAATACTTCCTGACATTGGTTCTGAATCTTCCTCCCTGGAGCTTCAAATCGTGACCCCTGGTTCTGCTGATTTTTTTCCTATGGAAAAGGTTTGTCGTTGTCTTTGGATCATTAACACCTTTCAAGTATCTGAAAGTCTGTATCATATCACCTCTGCTCCTCCTTTCCTCCAGGGTGTACATATTTAGATTCTTCAATCTCTCCTCGTACGTCATCCGATGAAGATCCTCCACCTTCCTGGTCGCCCTTCTCTGTACCGCTTCCATCTTGTCTTTGTCTTTTTGAAGATACGGTCTCCAGAACTGAACACAGTACTCCAGGTGAGGCCTTACCAAGGACCTGTACAAGGGAATAATCACTTCCCTTTTCTTACTCGATATTCCTCTCTCTATGCAGCCCAGCATTCTTCTGGCTTTTGCTATCGCCTTGTCGCATTGTTTCGCAGACTTCATATCATTAGACACTATCACCCCAAGGTCCCTCTCCTGCTCCGTGCACATCAGCCTTCCCCCCCCCCCATCGAATACAGTTCATTCGGATTTCCACTCCCCATATGCATGACTTTGCACTTTTTGGCATTGAATCTCAGCTGCCATATCTTCGACCACTCTTCCAGTTTCCTTAGATCCCGTCTCATTCTCTCCACTCCTTCCGGCGGGTCCACTCTGTTGCAGATCTTAGTGTCATCCGCAAAAAGACAAACCTTACCTTCTATCCCGTCCGCAATGTCGCTCACAAAGATATTGAACAGGACCGGTCCCAACACCGATCCTTGCGGTACACCACTTAAAACCGCTCTCTCTTCAGAGAAGGTTCCATTTACCATCACACATTGTCTTCTGTCCGTCAACCAATTTGCAATCCAGGTCACCACCTCGGCACTCACTCCTAAGCTTCTCGTTTTATTCACCAGTCTCCTGTGCGGAACCGTATCAAAAGCTTTGCTGAAATCCAAGTATATGATATCGAGTGCTCTTCCTTGATCCAATTCCTTGGTTACCCAGTCAAAAAAGTCAATCAGATTTGTCTGACAGGATCTTCTCCTGGTGAATCCATGTTGCCTCTGGTCCATCAATTCTCCGGACTGTAGATAGTTCACTATTCTCTCTTTCAGCAGTGACTCCATTACTTTTCCCACCACCGAAGTGAGGCTAACCGGTCTGTAGTTGCCAGCCTCCTCCCTGTTCCCACTCTTGTGAAGCGGGACCACCACCGCTCTTCTCCAATCACTCGGCACCACTCCTGTTTCTAGGGATCTATTGAACAGGTCACACAGCTTTATTCTTCATGATTCAATTGTCTTTTGTCCTGGTCTTTGTGGCTCTGTATATTCTGATGATTTTAAGTTAATTTATATGCGTTTTTGAATAGCCATGTTTTTAACTCACATTTAAATCTCTATCTGGTAAAATACGTAACATCTCAAGCAGAGAATTCCAGAGCATTTGAACTGCCTTGTGTAATAGGAATGACCATTGTATACATTTTAGCAATCCTGGAAATTCCTTCTTGGAGGATTTTTCTTCCTCCAAGTGAAATGGCATGCAATATGCCATCTTTTGAATAAAAGCTGGGTAAAACGTCTTCTGGTGGAGTACTTCTTGTTGGCTCCTATAATGGTAATTCTACAGAACCTTCAAAGGACTGGAAGGAAAGCAAAATTGCTTACCTGTAATAGGTGTTATCCCAGGACAGCAGGATATAGTCCTCACATATGGGTGACATCACTGGACGGAGCCCTATCGCGAAAAACTCTGTCAAAGTTTCTAGAAACGTTTGACTGGCACACTGAGCCAAATGAGCATGCCCAGCATGCCATGATCCTTCGAGCCACAGGGGTCTCCCTTCAGTCTTGTTTGTAGCAATAAACTTTAGCAAAAATAAAATACTAAAACGTTTTGGACCCAACTCCGCGGGGTGGCGGGTGGGTTTCGTGAGGACTATATCCTGCTTTCCTTCCAGTCCCTTGAAGGCTCTGCAGAATGTCTGTGGCTAAAATCCTGTGCCCATGCAGACTTCATATATTTCAAATTCATGCTGACCACTTTCAAGTATGCTATTGCATATGCTAAACAAGACTGCTATGCCCATCTAACAAACTCTCTTACATCCAACCCTCGCCATCTCTTTGCCACTCAATTCCCTCCTCAAACTTCCCTCACCTCCCTCTTCCCCTTCTCTCTCTGCCAGACTATGGAAGACTACTTTCACAACAAGATTCACAAAACTAGTCTTGAGTTCTCAGCTATTTCACTTTTACCTGCTTCTCCCCCACTTTTCTTCTACCTTTCCCCTAGCCTCCGCCACTCTCTCCTCCTTTCCTCAAGTCACAGTGGAGGAAACTGCTCGTCTTCTCTTCCTCCAATCTCACTACTTGTTCCTCTGACTCTGTCCCCACCTGATTCCTCAGCTCTTTCTCCACTGCAGTCATCCCTTTTGTTACATCCTCGATCTATCACTCTCCACTGCTACTGTTCCTGCTGCCTTCAAATGTGCTGTAATCATACCACTTCTTAAAAAACCCTACTGGATACTATCTGTCCTGCCAACTATCATCCCATATCCCTTCTCCCTTTTGCCTCCAAATTACCTGAATATGCTGTTCATCGCCGTTGTCTTTACTTTCTTACATCTCAAGCCATTTTTGATCCATACCAATCTGGTTTTGCCCTCTACATTGAACTGAAACAGACTTACCAAAGTTTCCAATGACCCGTTTATGGCCAAAGATCTTTATTCTGTCCTTATCCCTCCTTGATCTGTCTACTGCTTTTGACAATGTTCATTACCACCTATTCCTTGATACTCTGTCCTCGCTTGGATTTTGGGGCTCTGTCCTGTCTTGGTTCTCTTCTTAACTCTCCCATCGCACTTTTAGTATTTCCTCTGGTGGATCCTCCTTTACTGCTATTGCACTATCAAATGGTATGCCTCAGGGCTCCATCCTGGGCCCTCTTCTCTTCTTGTTGCGACCGTCTGTCTGCGACGGCTTCGCCCCACCTATCTTACTCTTCTTGTGGCTCCTCCCGCTCACCTCGGACTACTGGCTGCCGTGGCGTCTGTTTGCCGACCTCTCCGGCGTCCCCGGACCGGCTTTGGTGCTGCTTCCTGCCATGCTCCTCCAAGGTACCTTAGGGTACCCTCATCTTTATTTCCTCATTGGCACGAACCTCAGGGGTGTCCCCCTGAGATGACATCACGCTGCCTGAATATTTAAGCCTACAACTTTTGCTAGCTAATCGAGTTAGCAACCCCAGAATACTACGGATGGGATTCGCTCTCCGTACCGAAGCAACTCTGCCACTCCAGCGTTATCTGGAACTCTTATTGCTAATGGGGTACCCACTCCTCGGGGGCTTCTTCTGCTTCTTTCAGGTGCTATAGTAAACTGGTACTCGCTCCTCGAGGGCCCATGTTCCCTGAGTCGCTGCCTGCATCTACAACCCTTTCTACTTGGAAGACTTCACCAAGTTTCCATCTGTGAGTACAACTACCATCTATTCCACGGTACTGCTTCCCTGGAAACAGGCACTGCTCCTCGAGGGCCTGCCCTCTGTTCCAGTGCCAGACCTCTCGTCTAGTGGAATCGCTGTGTGAGTACAATACCACGGAGTCTCTCTACTCTAAGGGATCAGGTACTCGCTCCTCGAGGGCCTGCTCTCCCTGTCTCAGAGCCTCTCCTATTCTACCTGGGACTCTGTATGTTTCTCACGGTGTACTCATAACTCTCAGTCTCTTTCCACTACAGCACAGCCAAGCAGAGGATTTGCTGTTCCAGCGTCCTGTGGGATACTCGCCCAGCCGTGCTCAACATCTACTACTCACTACTGCCACCTCTGGTGGTTTCCAAAACTGTTTAAATAAAGATTCAAATCTGTGTTTCTGTGTCCAGAGTCTAACCTGACACTGTGGTCCCTCACGGGACTGCCCCCTGTGGGCGTGGTCAGCTGCCACAGTGTCCAAGGATCCACCGAAATCTCAATAACCATAACACTTCTCACTATATACTAACTCCCTTGGGGCTCTGATTTACTGTCATGGCTTTCAATACCATTTTTATGCTGACGACTCCTGGATCTACCTTTTTACACCAGAAGCCCAATTCCAGATATCGGCCTGCCTTTCTGACATCACTGCCTGGATGTCCTGCTGCCACCTTAAACTCAACATGGCCAAGGCAGAGCTTCTTAACATTCCCCCCAAAGCCCACCTCCCTTCTTCCTTCTGTCTCTGTGGATAACACGGTCGACGTCCTGGTCCCATCGGCCTGTAACCCTGGAGTCCTCTTCGACTCCCTTCTATCCTCTATGCATATCCAAAACACTGCTAAAATGTGTCATTTCTTTCTTTATAACATTTTCAAAATCCATCCTTTCCTTTCTGAACATACTACCAGAACTCTTATCCACTTTCTCATCTTCTCCCGCTTAGATTACTGCAACCTGCTCCTCATCTCTCTCCACGGCAATCTGTCCTAAATTCAGCTGCATGATTCATCTTTCAAAGTTGCTATGCTCTCATAACCCCTCTTCTGAAATCACTGCATTGGCTCCCTATCCACTCCCGTATGCAGTTCAAGCTCCTCTTTCTCACCTACAAATGCCTTCACTCTGCAGAACTTCACTACCTCTCCTCATCTCTCTCTACACCCCTCCACATGCACTCCACTCGGATACATCACTATCTGTGCCCTTCTTGTCTACTACCAATTCCAGACTTCATGCTTTCCACCTGACTGTGCCGTGTGCTTGGAACAGTCTTCCCAAACTGTGAGTCATGCTCCCCCCTCTTGCCATGTTCAAATCCCATCTAAAGACCCACCTTTTTGAAGCATCTTAGATCTTATACTTGATTGCCTGCTTTCAGTCTTGTTAACTTTCTTTTTAACCATTGTCTTGCTTTATGAAATACTCCAAGTCTCTTGTCCTGTATGTTTGTCTTATTAGATTATAAGCTCTATTGAGCAGGGACTGTCTTTTTGTATGTTTGTCCAGCGCTGCGTATGTTGTGTAGTACTATAGAAATGTTTAGTAATAGTAGAAATATCATCTTCAAGGACAAATCCTTGAGAGTTGCTTGTATGATAAGCTCAACAGAGCTCCAGCTAGAGCCTTCAATACCAAATTGAGATCCCAAAGAAGGGACCACTGGACAAAATAGAGGTCTGAAATGTTTTACACCTTTCAAATAGTGAACCATGTCAAGATGTGCTGCTACTAAAGAATCTTGAATTCTTCCCCTACAATGAACGGCCATCCCCTGAACCTTCAGGGAACTAAGAGATAGCCCTCTTTCAAGATCATTTTCAATCCCCATCAGTGCATCTGAAGTTGTTCCCATCTCAGTACAGTTCATGCCACATATAACCCCACCCCATCTCTAAACTGAAGCTTACAAAACTAATGCAGGTGCCTCAAAGGTCTGTGAGGATTCCATTTTTTTTGTAGTACGCACTTCCGTGACCAAGGAATCTACCTTAGGGTCTTCAGCTAGGAGATAAAAGTCATCTCATTGCTTTTCCCACCTTCAGACTAGTGTCAGGGACTTACACAAAGATAGAATTACTTTGGAATGGAAGAGAAAGTACTTTGGAGGTTTCCTGCAGTCTTCCTAAATGGGATCCCTCTTTAAGGAGGGATTTAGTCTTGCATGTTAATTTAATTTCTTTAAATCCATTTAGACCAGTTCAGCCACATGAGGATTTATTACCATCCTATCAGCAAATGGAGACAGAGAACACAACTCTTCCAATAACTCACTATTATTAGTAATGGAGGAATACAGAAACCTGCCAGGATCCTTATGACAAAGCAATAACTAATTGTCTATAGGAAAGAGACGAAGTAAACTCTCTCTCTAAACTCCAAAATGAATACAAGATCATAAATCAAGCTCAAAGAAACCTCGGGTACCCTTCAATAAGGAGAAAAATAATTATAATTCTACAATCCTGAAGCTCCTCAGCCAACAGTGATTACAGTAAATGACTTTCTGGGTGGGTCCTGGAATGGTAGGATTCAAGGAAAGGAAAATAGATACGCCTAAATTTCTCCTTCCTCATCTTCCTGCTAGACTAGTCCAGTCATGTAGTAAGTACCCAAGCTCCTTTTTAACATAGGTGGAAAGAAGGTAGGGCTGCCTTAAGAAAGCTTGCACCAAAAGCTGCATCTACATCATCCTGAACATCCAGTTTATGATGTTAGGTAAAAATACTAAAACAACCAAGTGGCAGCCTTGTGGATATCTTCTGAAGCGACTGATAAAGTTTCTGCCCATGAAGAAGCCGGAGCCCTTGTTGAGTGAGCCCAAAACATATCCAGAGCCTGCAAACCCTTCAGCAAATATGCTGAAACTGTTTCCTTGATCCAGCAGGATGCTTTAGAAGCCACTTATCACACTGAACAACAAATGGTCTATCAGATTTCCTAAAAAGGATTAGTTTCCCTAAAGTATCTAAGGAGAACCCAACACATATCTAAGAAATGCAGAGACCTATTCTTCTGCATGCAATCCTCCTTCAAGAAAACTGGGAACAATATCACCTGACAAGTGAAACAGAGAGATAGCCTTGGGCAGAAAGGATGGCACTGGGCAAAAGGAGACGACAGAGAAAACTAGGTAAGCATCTCTACAAAATGAGACCTGAAATTCAGACATATGCCTGGCTGATCAAATGGCTACCAAAATTACTATCTTGAGAGATCCTTTAAAGATGCACACTTGAGGCTAAAAAGGAGTTTCTATTCTATCTTAAAAATAGATAGTGTTTTTGGCAGAAGATTTAATTTCTAATCCTGTAACAAGATAGTGTTTTTTGCAGGAGGTTTTTGCGGAAATAAGAGAATTTTTAATTGGGTTTAAGAATTATGGAAGATAATGTACATATGAACAACATTTAATTGAACGGACCTTAATAGTAGCTAGGAAATGTAATGGCAACATGATTTCTAAAGCAACATTCACATATCGTCAAACCAAAGTATGATAAAAGCATAACATCAAATCAATAAACCAAAAATCAGCAATTACAAAGTTATAGCCTATTATAATATAAACCATACGGAATAAATCTAAATATAAAAGCTAAGGAAAAGTCAAGGTCAGACAAAAGCATGATAAAAAAAAGCCAGGCTTTCACCAGCATCAAATTTCATAAAATATTTCCCCGTTCTTAAATCCAGTGGGGGCAAATTCTGAAGTAAAGGAGTCTGATAATGGAAGGCAGTTTGTCTGGTACCTTCCAAAATAATCTCTTGTGGAGAAGGAATGCGTATAAGTTCCATCTAAGATGTCGTCTGTGTTTGCGATGATTTATAAGCAAAAACAAGATTTGCATATACTCAGATCTCCCTTTAGTAAACAAAACTTGAAAGTAAGGCAAATCAACTTAAAAACAATCCTATACTGAATAGGTAACCAGTGACATTCTTGAAGAAGGGGCAAAACAGGGTTGCACTTTGAAGCTCCAAAAATGATTCTTGTGCTTTGTTCTGAAGAAGCTGATTCTAATTCAGGTTGGTTTCAGTAATACCCAAATATAGTGAATTACAATAATCAATACAGGATAAAATTAAAGCATAACACAATTCAATCAGATTTAGAGAGAAATGGAGCAGGACTTTGACATATACAAAGATAAAAAAGATCTGGTCTATAATACAATTTGCTTGGACACAAAGTCAGCTATCTAGATTCATTCCTATTTTTTTAATTGCCTCAGTCAGTAGCATAGTGATTACTTTCATTTGAGGGATCAGCTTGATATTAGATTTACATCTTCCAAACCAAATGGTTTTGATTTTTGGGGGTTAACCTTAATCTATGATCTGACAGCCATGTGGCTATCTTATCCAGAGACAGATTAAATCTTGCCTCTCAGTGAAGAGGTAGAGTTGAATGTAGCCAACACCTGAATATCAAGTGCATATAGATAACACAGCTAAAGCCCTAAATTCATGGATATTTGGTAGGAGCTAAAAAAAAAAAAAAGACTGAGTAATAGTGGCAAGAGAATTGACCCTTGCGGTATTCCACAGATCATACCTTTGGGCAAAAATATTGTTTGCCCACCCAACTTTGAAAGACCTATTTTCCAGGAATAATTCAAACCATTTTAATACTAACCCAGCAAAACTCAACTCTTTCAAACTATACTGACTGCTAGGCAGCCACCCCTGCCAGCAGGGGCCCTCAATGGGCCGCACTCAATCCTGCTCTAGCCTCCGCTTTGGAAGCTGCACAATGCAGCAAGGCCAGCCCTATAAAACCATGCCCTTCACTCTTAGCTCTGGGCCTCATCACTGATCACAATGGCTCCTTGCTTTGGCCATCCTTGTGCTACCTTGCCTTGTTTTCGCTCTGTTTGGGTCACCCGGTGGCCCTTCTTGCCTGTGTGTACAGTGCCTTGCTCTAGACCTGTTTAGGCCTCCCGATGGCCTATCTTGTATCGGTGCCCCCTTGTCTTTCCCTTGTCTCATCTAGGTCTCCCAGTGGCCTACCCTGTGTCTCTGTGGTCCTTGAATTGCCATTGTCCTGTCTAGGCCTCCTGATGGCCTATCTGTTGCCTATCTTGCCCTTGTCTAGGCCTCCAGTGGCCTATCTTGCTTGTCTGTTGCCCGTCTTGCTCTTGTCCTGTTTAGGCATCCCGGTTGTCTATCCCATCCGTGCGTGCCCTGCTTTGCACCCTATCCCAGTTTTATTCTTGATTTACCTTGTTCCTGCCTTGAATCTTACTTTGTTCCTTGTTTTACCTAGACCCCCCCAATGACTGTTCTGTCAGCTTGTTCCTAACATTGCATATCCTAATCTTGCTTGTCCTGCAACTCCTTACCTCAGACAGACTTCTCAGCCCTGACCACAGCCGGCCTTCACCTCTAAGTCTCTTGCTAGTGAAGTCCTGCCGGCCACCAGAACCTGTGGGCTCAAACCAAGCGAAAGGTGGTCAGTTAGGTGAAGACCCTGCCCTGCTCTTCTCCTGCAGGGGTTTACCCTAAAATAGTCTGCCTAGCCCTAACACAAGCATGCTAAAAGTAAACCAGGGACAACAACTGTATAAAAGATTGAGTTCACATCTATTGATACCAATAGGACATCTTTCCCGGTGTCAATATTCAATCTAATTTCATTGACTAAAATCAATAAAGCCGTTTCAGTGCTAAACTCTCTACAAAAACTTGACTGTCTTGGATGAAGTGCATTCACCATCTCAGCAAAATAATTTGTAAAAACTACCTTTTCAATAACTTTCATTGAGAATGGTATATTTGAAAGCAGGTGGCAATTTTTAAGATCAATGGGATCCAAAATATATTTTCTTAAGTAACAGGTGAACGTTCAATAATTTCAAACAGGTGGAATGCTACAGCTAGTCAAGTGGGAATTCACAATGGTCATTAAAAATTTAGCTAAACCTAACTCCATGTGTTTGACTAAGGTAGTAGACATCAGATCAGGAGTTTAGGTAGAGGTATTCATTGAAAGGAGAATTTTTTCTATTTCCAAGATAGCATTTAACCCTGTAGTTTTCTAAGAACTCTGATCTAATTAAATCTCCTTTGCTCAGATAAACTAGCTCCTCTTTTGTAAGCAATGAAGGGTTGATCCACAACCAACAGACCTTAGATCTCCAGTTTGGATATCTTATCTGTCAAAAAGATGGTTATATATCCATTACCTTCTGCTTAAAATAGGTAGCAAAGGAAAATTAGTTTCTTACCTGATAATTTTCATTCCTGTACCACCATGGATCAGTCCAGACTCCTGGTTTTGCCCCCCCCTCTAGCAGATGGAGACAGAAGTTTTCAAAACAAAACTCCGCCTTATATAAGATGGTGCCACCTACAGTCCGGCAGTATTACTCAATGTCAAAGCAGAGTGGCTCTAAAAAAACCCACCATAACTATGTACAATAACCCTTCAACTAGAAAAAGAAATAACCGGTTCACTTGACCCTCCTAGGAACTGAACCTGTAGAACCACTTGAGGATGGTCAATCCAATTTCTGCAGATCTGAAAACAAAATCAATCAATAACTGAGCGGACTCTCCCTTATTTCCATGCGTTCCCCGGGCGGGACTCTGGACTGATCCGTGGTACTACAGGAACGAAAATTATCAGGTAAGAAACTAATTTTCCTTTCCCTGTACATACTCGGATCAGTCCAGACTCCTGGGATGTACCAGAGCTTTCTTACCTGGGGTGGGGATCTGGAGAGGCCCGCTCTAAGCACTGCTTCTCCAAAACCTCCTTCACCCGGTGCCTGAACATCCAGTCTGTAGTGTCTGGCAAAGGTATGCAAAAACTTCCAAGTCGCCGCCCTGAAGATCTCCTGCAGTGAGACCATTTGACACTCCGCCCAAGAAGCCACCTGAGAACGGGTAGAATGAGCCTGAAGACCAAATGGTACAGGCTTACCACGCAGCAAATATGCCGAGCCTATAGCCTCTTTCAACCAGCGCAAAATAGTAGCTTTAGATGCCATATTTTCTCGTTTCGGACCAGCCCACAGCACAAAAAGATGGTCCGTCACACGAAATGAGTTAGTAACTTCCAGATAACGCAACAACGCCCGAACATCCAGCTTCCGTAAGTCTTTAGACATAGGGTCTGAATGGTCCAAAACGGGAAACAACAGAAGCTCCACTGACTGATTCACGTGAAAAACAGACATCACCTTCGGAAGAAAGGAAGGAACTATCCACAAGGACACACCAGAATCCGAAATTCTCAGAAATGGCTCCCTACAGGATAGAGCCTAAAGCTCCGATACCCTGCAAGAAGATGTGATAGCGATAAGGAAAATCACCTTTAATGTGAGATCCTTTATTGTAGCTGTTTTCAGAGGCTCAAAGGGCACCGTACACAGAGCTGAGAGAACCAAGCTCAGATTCCAAGAAGGACAAGGGTGCCTGATTGGGGGACATAAATGCTTTGCCCCCTTTAGGAAACGAGCCAAATCGGGGTGAGCAGCCAACGCCACGCCTTGAATGGAACCGAGCAAACAACCAAGAGCTGCCACCTGAACCTTCATGGAACTACACGATAAGCCCTTGGCGAGTCTGGATTGTAAGAAACCTAAAATATCCGACACGGAAGACAGAGTAGGAACAATCGCCTGGTCCACGTACCAAGATTCAAAGATTCTTCACATGCGCACATACTCGAGGTTGGTGGAAGTCTTGTGCGACCCGAGAAGTGTTGCCACCACAGCGTCCGAATACCCTTTGCTCCTCAGGCAGCGCCTCTCAAAAGCCATGCCGCTAGACAAAAGCGATTGACCTCTTCCAAACACACAGGCCCTTGATGGAGAAGGTCCGGGAGCAGTGGCAACCGCAGGGGTCCCACCACTGCCAGATTGACCAGGTCTGCAAACCAAGGCCGTCTCGGCCACTCTGGAGCTACGAGGATGACTTCTGTTGGGTGTATCTCCACTCTCCTGAGCACTTTGCCTATCAGCGGCCAAGGAGGGAAGATGTACAGCAGCACGGTCAGCCAGCCAGGACAGCACCAGGGCATCTACCCCTTCTGCTCCTGTTTCTCTGCGGTGACTGAAGAAGCGCAGAGTCTTGGTGTTCTGAAATGTTGCCATGAGATCCAGAAGGGGTATGCCCCACGTGTCACATATGAGCTGGAAAGCTTCGTCTGCGACCTCCCATTCCCCGGGATCGAGGGGGTGCCGACTGAGAAAGTCTGCCTGAATGTTGTCGACTCCTGCTATGGGAGACACTGCAATACTTACTAAAAGTTTCTCCGCCCAGCTGATCAGCTGCTGGGCTTCCGTGGTCACTGGCTGGCTCTTGGTTCTCCCTTGGCGATTGATATAAGCCACCGTGGTCGCATTGTCGGAAAGAATTCTGACTGACTTCCCCTGGAGGAGAGGGCGGAACGCTTGCAATGTTAACCACACTGCCCTGGTTTCCAGACGATTGATCGACCACAGATTCTTCCTGGGACCATTGTCCCTGCACGGACTTCCTCAGGCAAACTGCTCCCCAACCGGAGAGGCTGGCGTCCGTGGTCACCACTGTCCATTCGGGCACCTCCAGGGGAACTCCTCAGGATAAGTTGTTCGAGATAAGCCACCAATCAAGATTGGAGCACGCCGTATCCGTAAGAGGGAGAGGTAAATGAAACTGTTCGGAGACTGGACTCCAACGCGAAAGCAACACTGACTGTAAAGGACGCATATGAGCAAAGGCCCAGGGCACCAGCTCCAGGGTGGAAGTCATGGAGCCGAGAACCCGCAAATAATCCCGCACTCTGGGGAGATGGTTGGCCAATAAGTCGCACACTTGTCCTTGTAGCTTGACAATTCGGTCCAAGGTAAGGAACACTCACCCCTGTTGAGTGTCGAATAGGGCTCCTAAAAACTCCAAAGAATGGGTGGGCACCAGTCGGCTCTTGGCTAGGTTGATCACCCAAACCAGTGATCGCAGGAGTTGAAGCACTTTGCGAATTGCCAACTGGCCAAGCGACTCAGACTTTGCCCGAATTAGCCAGTCATCCTCTCTGCACAGATGAGCCACCACCACAACCATTAACTTGGAAAACGTTCTGGGCACGGTGGCAAGACTGAAGGGCAAAGCTTGAAACTGAAAATGGCAAGCCATCACCGAGAACCTCAGAAACTTCTGGTGGTTGGCCCGAATGCCTATGTGAAGATACGCTTCCGTTAGGTCCAGTGACACCAGAAACTCTCCTTTTCTTACCGAGGCAATGACTGACCATAATGTCTCCATGCAAAAACGTGGCACCCTGAGGCAGCGGTTTACACTCTTCAAATCCAGAATGGGTCGGAAGGACCCCTCATTTTTGGGGGACTACGAAGTAAATGGAATAACGCCCATTTCACTGCTCTGCCTGAGGAACCGGGGTGATGGCGCCGAGTTGCAGAAGGCGTTGCAAGGTATCTTGTACTGCCTGTCGTTTCTCTTCGTAACTGCATAGGGAGACCAGAAACCGCTCCAGAAGGCGGTGTGCAAAATCTAAAGTGTAGCCTTGATTTATCACAGTAAGGACCCACTGGTCCGACGTCACCTTGACACATTCGTCGTAAAACAGGGACAATCTGCCCCTGACAGTTGGATCCGAGGAATGGGTCGGCGCCCCTTTGTTGGGAAGACCTGGCCCCAGATGCGGACTGGGTAGCCCCGGTTCTGCCAAAGCGTCAGCCACGAAAGGGCTGAGACCAGGACTGTTGGCGACCAGACGCTTGCTGAAAGGAAGAAGCTGGAGCTCTGGACGGACGAAATCTCAGATTCCCTCTGAATCGAGACCGTGAAGAAAAGGAGCCCCTTGACTTGGGCCTATCCTCTGGCAGTCGGTGAACCTTGTTCTCCCCCAGAAATTGAATCATATCCTCGAGGTCCTTGCCAAAAACCAATTTACCCTTGAAAGGCAATGACCCCAGCTGGGCCTTGGAGGCAATATCCACCGACCAGTTTCTTAACCACAGGAGCCGTCGAGCCGAGACTGCAGACACCATGGATCTGGCCGAAGTCCATAACAGATCAGAGTGTGCATCCGCACTATAAGCGATCAAAGCTTCCAGATGCCCTGCTTGCTGTGCTTCTGCAACAGAAAGACCAGCATTAACCTGTAACTGTTGAACCCAGTGAAGGCCAGCTCGCATGGCAAAATTGCTGCACATAGCTGCCCGCACTCCCAGTGCAGAGACTTCAAATATTTTCTTAAGCTGCAGCTCCAACTTTCTATCCTTCAGGACTGTAGCACCCGTAGCTGGGATTGTGGTCTTTTTGGTGACTGCGGACACCGCCGCGTCCACCTTGGGCACCCGCAGTGTGTCAATTGCATCCTCCGGTAGAGGATATAGCTTATCCACAGCCTTACTAACTTTCAATCCCAAATCCGAGGTATCCCAGTCTCTAGATAGCAGAAAAATGAATAGGAAAGGAAGTAGCCAGGCCCCTCAGACCCAACACTGGGTCCATGGCCCCTAGCCTGGACTCCTCTGGCAGCCCATCTATGCCTAGCTCTCCAAGTATGGCAGGGATAGCAAATGTTCCTTACCTGTAACAGGTGTTCTCACAGGACAGCAGGATGTTAGTCCTCACATATGGGTGACATCACAGGATGGAGCCCAATCACGGAACACTTTTGTCAAAGTTTCTAGAATTTTGACTGGCACCTACTGGGCATGCCCAGCATGGCACTAAACCTGCAGCCAACAGGGATCCCTCTTCAGTCTTGTTTAAAGCTACAGGAAGTGCCGAAAAATAAAATAAGAAAACGTAACGAACCCAACACCGCAGGGCGGCGGGCGGTTTCGTGAGGACTAACATCCTGCTGTCCTGTGAGAACAGCTGTTACAGGTAAGCAACATTTGCTTTTTCACAGGACAAGCAGGATGGTCCTCACATATGGGTGAGTACCGAGCTGAGGATGTCCGAGAAATGCACCAAATGTACCCAAGCTGTGCAATAGGCACAAGGACTGGGGTGGAATTTGGTAGAGGGCATCCTGAACCCTACCGGGCAGGCGGACGGGTGTTGGTACATCAAGTTGTAAAAAGGTTTCGCAAGAAAGACTGGCCGAAGATGGAATCTTGTCTTCCGGCCTTGTCTAAGCAATAATGGGCTGTAAAGGTATGGAGAGAACTCCAGGTAGCAGCCCTGCAAATGTCAGGAAGCGGCACAGAGCGTAGGTGTGCTACTGAAGTCGCCATGGCCCTCACAGAGTGTGCCTTAACACGGTCTTGAAGTGGAATGCCTGCTTGCTGATAGTAAAAGGATATGCAGTCCGCTAACCAGGAGGAGAGAGTCTGCTTACCCACAGGCTGCCCCAATTTGGTGGAATGGAAAGAGACAAACAACTGAGTGCTTTTCCTGTGGACAGCTGTACGGTCTAGATAGAAGGCTAGAGCCCGTTTACAGTCAAAGGTATGCAGAGCCTGTTCTCCTGGATTGGAGTGAGGCCTGGGAAAAAAGGTAGGTAGCATAATGGATTGATTAATGTGAAACTCCGATACTACCTTAGGTAAGAACTTAGGGTGAGTGCAGAGTACTGCCCAGTCCTGCAGAAGTTTAGTGTAAGGTGGATAGGTAACTAGGGCCTGCAACTCTAACTCTGTGAGCAGATGTTATTGCCAATAGGAATATCACTTTCCATGTGAGAAAGCGAAGATCACAGGATTGGAGAGGCTTGAATGGTGGTTTCATGAGCTGACCTAAGACCAGATTAAGGTCCCAAGAAGGGGCCGGAGGACGCAGTGGTGGCTTGAGGTGAAGCAAGCCTGTCAGAAAACGTGTTACGAGGGGTTGTACCGAAATAGGAACGTCCCCGACACCTTTATGGAAGGCGGCTACCGCACTGACATGCATTCTAATGGAGGAAGTTTTTAGACCTGACTCTGACAAGTGCCAGAGATAGTCTAGAAACTTCGAGGTGGAACAGGTAAAGGGATCAAGGGATTGAGAAGAACACCATGACTTAAACCTGTTCCATTTGTAGAGGTAAGACTTTCTTGTGGAAGGCTTTCGTGAAGCAATCAGGACACGGGAAACTGGCTCTGAAAGGTTAAGTGGCTGAAGAATTAACCTTTCAACATCCAGGCCGTCAGGGACAAAGCTTGAAGATTGGGGTGGCATAGGCACCCGTCGTTCTGAGTGATCGGGTCCTTTCCCAAGGGAATATGCCTGCGAATGGAGAGATCCGGAAGTACTGGATACCACACTTGGCGAGGCCAGTGAGGTGCTATCAGGATCATGCATCCCTTATCCTGACGTAACTTCAAGAGAGTCTTCTAGAGAAGTGGAAGGAATGTATATAGGAGACCTGCTGCCCATGAGAGGGAGAATGCATTTCTTTGCTGAGAGTCCTGGCTGCGAGTGAGAGCGCAAAAGTTCTCTACTTTGCGGTTTTGAGGTGACGCAAAGAGGTCTATGCGAGGATGACCCCAACGTTGGAATATTGAGTCCACTACTGTGGGGTTGAGGGACCACTCGTGCGGATGGAAAGCGCGACTTAGGTTGTCTGCCAACACATTGTCCACTCCCGGCAAATAGGTGGCCCTGAGGTACATCGAGTGGGAGAGGGCCTCCACCCAATCCTACACAGCTTCCAGACACAGTAGGTAGGAGCCCGTCCCTCCCTGTTTGTTATGTACCACATGGCCACCTGGTTGTCCGTCTGAATCAGGATGACCTGATTGGAAAGGCGATCCTGAAACACCCTGAGAGCATATCTGATTGCTCGCAGCTCAAGGAAATTGATTTGGTGTTTGGCTTCCTCTAGAGACCAAGCTCCTTGTGTTTGTAAATCCGCAACATGGGCTCCCCAGCTGAGGTTGGAAGCATCAGTGGTGAGAATTATTTGAGGGTCTGGAGCCTGGAAGGGCAGGCCTTGGAGGAGATTGATCTGATTTTTCCACCAGGCTAGAGACTGACGGAGTGAGTCGGTGATGTGGACAGTGGTCGATAGAGGTTGGACGGACTGAGTCCATTGTGACAGAGTCCACTGCATGACTCATGGCCAAGCGGGCCATTGGAGTAACCTGTACTGAGGACGCCATGTGTCCCAGTAAGATGAGGAAGTGGCGTGCAGTCGTGCGTTGTTGAGACTGTAGTTGGTGTGCGAGAGAGATGAGAGTGAGAGCTCACTGTCGAGGCAGAAATGCCTTTGCCTGCAAGGTGTCCAAGTCTGCCCCTATGAATGATAAAGTTTGAGATGGGACTAAGCAGGATTTTGCGTAGTTGACTAGAAATCCTAGCGAAATCAGATTGTGTAAAGTAAGACGTAGGGACAACAGAGCAGCTTGCTGAGTGGGAACCTTGATCAACCAATCATTAGACAGGGGTAGACGTGAACACCTTGAGTCCTGAGAAAGGCTGCTTCTACTACGAGGCACTTGGTGAAGACTCGTGGTGCAGATGCCAGGCCGAATGGGAGCACTCAGTATTGATAGTGCTTGGGGCCTACTAGAAATCTCAGGAACCTGCGATGAGATGGATTTATCTCAATGTGTGTGTACGCATCTTGGAGATCAAAAGTGCAGAGCCAGTCTCCTCTTTGCAGAAGAGGAAGGAGGGAACCCAAGGTTACCATCTTGAACTTTTTTCGTTGGAGGTACTTGTTGAGGGCACGTAGGTCCAGAATTGGAAGAACACCTCTCGGTTTTTGGGGATTAGAAAGTACTGGGAATAGAATCCTAGGCCTTGTTGAGAGTAAGGTACTGGTTCTATTGCTCTGGACTGGAGGAGGAGGGAGACCACCTGCTCCAGGAGTAGTGAGTGGTTGGATGTTCCCCACACCGGTAGAGGTGGGGAGTCCGGTGGAATGGAGAGAAAGTTCAGTCGATAACCTTGAGAGATTATGGTAAGGACCCCACTGGTCTGAGGTGGTTGTGTGCCACCTGTTGTTGAAATGGCAACATAGACCTCCCACTGGTATTTGAGGCAGTGGAAACTGGCTGCTGCTCTCTATGCAGGAGTCAAAAACCGGAAGCAGGGCCCGGCTGAGGAGCTGCTTGTGGCTTTTGTTTACGAGGTTGATGAGACTGGGCCTTTTGGAAAGGTCTCGTGGAACGAGTCCTAGACTGGTGGATAGGACTTCTTTAGACGGAAGAATGACCTTTTAGTATCCTTCCTGAAAGGCTGTTTGGAGGAAGAGGGCATCAGAGAGAGCTTGCGAAGGGCCTCATGATGGTCCTTTTCCCGCACCGTCCGCTGAATCTGTTCCCCAAACAGATTGTCTCCTATGCAGAGCAGATCAGATAATCTGTCATGTACTTCAGGGCGCAAGTCCGAAGACTTAAGCCAGGCCCATCTTCTTGCCAAAATAGCAGTTGCAGATACCCTGAAAGCGGTGTCAAAGATATCATAAGAAGATCTTATTTCACACTTCCCTGCCTCAAAACCCTTGTGCACTAGGGATAGAATTTGTTCTTGGAATTGCTGAGGCAGGGACTCTGCGAAGTCCTGTATCTGCTTGAATAAGACCCTGTTGTACTGGGTCATATATAGCTGGTAGCAGGCGATCTGAGAGATAAGCATCGATCCCTGGAAGACAAGCCAGCCAATGGCATCCAAGAGTTTGTTCCTTACCTGGGGGAAAGGAAGAGTGGGGTTTTGATCTTTTTGCCCTTTTTCGGGCAGATTCTACAACCACAGATTGGTGATCCAGCTGAGGATTCTGGAAACCTGGGGCTGACTGGACCAAGTAAGTGGTATCAGCTTTTCTGTTGACTGGAGCAAAAGAACCTGAGTGTTCCCAGTTCTTTTTGAGGAGATCTAGAAGAACCTGGTGAATAGGGATGGAGGTTATTTCTTTGGGTGCATCCAGCTCCATCATTTGTCTGTCATCTTGTTCAGTCTGCAATTGGAAGGGAACCAATTCAGACATTTCCTTCACAAAGTTTATGAAGGATAGGTCTTCTTGAGGAGAACGCTTCCTGCTTTCAGTAGGAGAAGGTAGCGATGGCAAGTCATCGGTGTCTTGAGAAGAATTGTCTCTCCAGGTGTCATAGGGATCAGGATCTGCCCCTCTAGGAGCCTGAGAAGGATGGGACGATGGTATTCCTGAGAGAAGGTCCCTCTCCCCAAAAATGACATCACTTCACCAAGGGGTTTGGAGATAGGGGAGAAATAGCTCAGATTCTCCATGGAATATAGAGTTTGAGATGTTTCTTAAGAATCAACCATTTTGTCTCCTGCAGGCTTGCCTCTGCAAAGAAAGACTTTATACAAAAATAGCACAAACTTAGGAAAAAGGGTATCTAGCCCTGAGCGCCCCACAGAAGCACCTCCCTGAAAACTCTGCTGGGCCTCCCAAGGAAACAGAGATCAAAGGAGATCATGCCAGGCCCTTCCTGCACACTTAAAATGGCAGCATTTCTCTGGTTCTCCCCCTGCCACAGCACACCAAGCTTTGACCCTCCTGTCTCCTGCAATAGGGACATTATCCCTGCAGCTGCTCTGTACTCAGTTTGAACCCACAGAGGTACTCCGGTGGCAGGCTCCCCACATGCAGAATTTAATTAAAAAAAAAATATATTTTTTTTTCCTGCCTTTTCTAATACCTGAATGTAATCCAATTTGGAGTGGCTGACTAAATCTGCTAACTGCCAGCAAGCCTCTGTGTCAGATTTTTGCACTGTTTCCTCTAAACAATGCATGTGTGTGCATGCACAAACAGGTCACGAACCCCGCACACATGGCAAAACATAGCGCACACAAGAAATCTCAATATTTGTATTAATACTGGCTCATAGCACACATTTTAACTCAGCTTATAAGAAGTTGCACAAAAGGAAAATTTGTCCTTACCTGCTAATTTTCGTTCCTGTAGTACCACGGATCAGTCCAGACTCCTGGGTTTTGCCTCCCCTCCAGATGGAGACAGAGAAGTTTTTACGGACTCTGTCCTATATCCCTGAGGTGCCACCTAGAGTCTGTCAGTATTACACTGTACCCAAGCAGAAAAGAGAAACCATAACTTCCACTATAACCAAACTTCACCCCCCTCGCACAGCAGAGGAAAGAAAAACAACTTGAAAACTTATGAACCAAATCATGCCCATACTCTTACCCTGTAAAGGGGAGCATATAGTATATGAAGATTTGAACAACAACCAGCCGAGCTGACTCTCCGTTTCCCCATGTGTGGGACTCTGGACTGATCCATGGTACTACAGAAATGAAAATTAGCAGGTAAAGACCAATTTTCCTTTCCCTGTACATACCCGGATCAATCCAGACTCCTGGAATGTTCCAAAGCTTCCCTAACCAGGGTGGGACTGAGAGAGTCCCACTCGGATCACACTAGCGCTGAAGGAACCGGACTCTGGGGCCGGACATCAAGGCAGTAATGCCTCGCAAAAGTGTGCAGAGATTTCCATGTAGCCACCCGACAAATTTCCTGTGGCGACATCTGCTGACATTCCACCCATGAAGTCGCTTGCGATAGAGTAGAATGAGCTCTGAGACCAACCGGAATCGGACGGCCCTGAACTAGACATGCCGAAACAATAGCTTCCTTTAGCCAGTGCGCAATAGTGGCTCTTCAGCTTTATGACCCCTCCTGGGACCACTCCACAACACGAAAAGATGGTCCGACAAACAAACTATTCGTAACCTCCAAGTAACGCAACACCACCCTTTTCACGTCCAACTTTCGTAAGTCCCTAGATTCGGAAGTAGGAAAATCCAGTCTTTCAAAAGAAGGGAGCTCCACCGACTGATTCAAATGAAAAGAGGATGCCACTTTCAGGAGAAAGGAAGGGACTGTCCGCAAGGAAACCCCTTCCTCTGTAATCCTTAAGAAGGGCTCTCTGCAAGATAAGGCCTGAAGTTCTGATACACATCGTGCTGAGGCGATAGCTACGAGGAAGACTACCTTCAAAGTCAGATCTTTCAGGGTTGCTCGTTTCAACGGTTTGAAGGGCGCATTACAGAGGGAGCAGAGCAGAGGACCAGATTCAGCTTCCACGAGGGACAAAGGTGCCGAACCTGGGGATGCAGATGTTTAGTGCCATGCAGAAAACGAGCTACATCTGGATGGGCTGCTAGAGTCACACCCTACACTTTACTCCGAAAACAACCCAGGGCTGCCACCTGAACTCGCAGAGAATTAAAGGCCAATCCCTTAGCTAGACCTGCCTGTAGAAAGGCCAGAACATCTGCAATGGAAGCCCTGGATGGCTCCACCTGGTTGTCTAGGCACCAGGCCTCGAAAACACCCCAAACTAACGTACGCCATGGAAGTAGAAGCTTAATGGACTGTAAAAGCGTGGCAATCACCGCATCCGAATAACCCTTGCTCCTTAATCTCTGCTTTTCATAAGCCATGCTGCTAGATAGAAGCGATCTGCCTCTCTGAAACAAATGGGCCCTTGATGCAGGAGATCCGGAGACGGACGAAACCTCAGCGGACCTCTACTGCTAGATTCAGGAAATCCGCAAACCATGGACGCCTCGGCCACTCTGGCGCCATGAGTATCACTTTTACAGGATGAGCTTCGATGCGGTGCAGAACCTTGCCCACCAGTGGCCACGGTGGAAACACGTACAACAGAATGTCCCTTGTCCAGGGAAGGACCAGAGCATCTACCCCTTCTGCTCCTGTCTTTCTTCGCCGACTAAAGAATCGAGGAGCCTTGGCATCGCGACACGTCACCATCAGGTCCATGGCGGGCTTGGACCAGCGGTTGCACAGGAACTGAAAGACCTCCTCAGAGTTCCCACTCCCCTGGGTCCAACTGGTGGCGGCTGAGAAAATCGGCCTGCACATTGTCCACCCTGGCAATGTGAGAGACCGCTATCTTGTACAAATGCTGTTCCGCCCAGTTGATCAAAAGTTGAGCTTCCGTCGCCAACGGACGACTCTTGGTTCTGCCTTGACAATTGATGTAGGCAACTGTAGTCACACTGTCGGAGAGTACTCTTACCGATCTTCCCTATATACTAAGGGAAGGAAGGCCTGCAGAGCCATTCGCACCGCCCTGGTCTCCAACCAATTGATCACCCAGGAGGATTCCGTTCTCATCTATTGTCCTTGCACTGCTCTCCCCTGACATACTGCTCCCCAACCGGAGAGGCTGGCAATGGTGGTCAGTACTATCCAAAAAGGAATTTCCAAGTCCACCCCCCCAATGCATGTTGTCCGGGCAGAGCCACCAAAGAAGGCTGGAACGTGCCGAGTCAGTGAGCAGTAGGAGAAGATAAAACTGCTCAGAGAGTGGATTTCACTGGGAGAGCAAGGCTGACTGAAGTGGACGCATATGAGCAAAGGCCCACGGGACCAGATCGAGAGTGGAAGCCATCGAACCTAGAACTTGTAAATAATTCCAGACAATGAGAGAGGCATGGACCGTAGAGATTTCACCTGAGCGAGAAGCTTGTTGCATCTCTCCTCAGTAAGAAAAACCTTGCCCAGGAGCGTGTCGAATCGAGCACACAGAAACGCCAGGGACTGAGAAGGAACTAAATGACTTGTCAGGATTGACAACCCAGCCCAACGAACTCAACCGGTGCAACACTTTCTGAACCGCCGTCCGGCAAAGGTCCTCCGATTTTCATCCAGATAAGGCTATACCAATATACCCTCCTTCCGAAGCGCTGCTGCAACAACCACCATCACCTGGGTGAACACTCTGGGCGCTGTCGCCAGACCAAAGGGTAGTGCACAAAATTGAAAATGATGCCAGAGGACTGCAAACCGCAGATACCTCCGATGATCCAGATGGATGGGTATATGTAAGTATGCTTCCGTCAGATCTAGAGACGCCAAAAACTCTCCCTTGTGGATGGACGCCATCACCGAGCGAAGAGTTTCCATGCAAAACCGAGGTACCTTCAGCGTGCGATTGACACTCTTTAAATCAAAGATGGGACGGAAGATGGAGTATCGACCTCGCCTGAGTTCTCCTGTGGGCACCGGAACTATGGCTCCCAATTCTTAAAGACGTCATAGTGTGTCTAGTACTGCCTGACGTTTTTGACGGTAAGAACATGGGGAACCCAGATAACGGTCCTGCAGTGGCCGAGCAAAATCTAAAGTGTAGCCGTGTTCTATTATATTTAGGACCGATTTATCTAAGGTCAAATTGGTCCACTCCTCTACAAAGAGACAGCCTTCCCCCTATCTTTGGTACAGAAGAGTGAACCGGCTTCGCTTCATTGTGAGGATTTGAGAGCACCATGTGCTTGTGGGGCTCCGTCTCTACCAGGACGTCGGCCGCGAAAGGACTGATTCCAGGAGTGTTGCCAGGCCGGACCCTTGATGAGACGAGGACCCTGAAGATCGAGATGAACAAAACCAACGATTTCCCCGAAATCTGGCCCTTTGGGAAAAAGATCCCGAGTCCTAGGCCTGTCCTCAGACAACTTGTGGACTCTGTTCTCTCCCAGAGATTTAATCAGGTCCTCCAATTGTTGACCGAAGAATAGCTTTCCCTTGAAAAGCAAGGATCCCAGCTGAGCTTTGGAAGAAATATCTGCAGACCAGTTCCTGAGCCAGAGGAGCCTGTGGGCAGAGACAGCCGAAAACATGTTTCTCCCTGAAGTACGAAGATCATCATAAAGCGCATCAGCGCTGTAAGCGACCACAGCCTCCGCCTCAGAAAAAATTGCAGTCGATTTTAAGTGCTGCACCCAGGGGAGGCTGGCTCTCAGTGCAAAACTACTGCACATGGCTGCCCAAACCCCGAGGGCTGAGACCTCAAAAATCTTTTTAAGCTACAGCTCCAATTTACGATCCTGCAAATCCTTAAGAGCAGTGGCTTCTGTCACAGGGATGGTGGTCTTTGTCACCGTAGATACAGCTGCATCCACCTTGGGCATTTTGAGAAGGTCCAGAGCCTCCTCCAGTAGCAGGTACAATTTATCCATAGCTCAGCTGACTTTCAACCCCAAATCTGGAGTGTCCCACTCCCGAAACAACAGGTCAGTAACAGACATATGGAAGGGGAACGATTTTGCTGGACCCCGGAGTCCATCATCGGATCCACTGTCCCCATCCGCGAATCTTCCGGAGGAACCTCGATCCCCAATTCTTCCAGAATAGCCGGAATGAGAGGTCCTAACTCATCCTTACTGAATAAACGCACCACCTTGGGGTCATCTCCCTCAACCAAAGGTATTCCTGCGTGCTTGAAGGCTGGGTCTGGTATCTGGGTCCGGATCTGCATCAGGTCCTTGTGGATCATGTGGCGGTGTGTGTCCACCCCATCCGAGGTATCCGAAGACGTAGTGTCCACTGGATCCGAAATAGATTGGAGAGGGCACTTAGATTTCGCGGCTCCCATCACTGGTGGGGACTTGGGCCGCTTATGGGTTGAGCCAGCATCCCTGCTGCAATGAGAAGCCCCTGATGCTGCCCGAAAGCCCCTGCTACCCTATTTCTTTGCTGTTTTCCAGGCCTTAAAGGCCTTGTGGAGCAGCAACACAAAGTCAGAGGAGAATGAAGATGAAGAATCTTCTGGGACACCCCCGGGGTCCCTCCCCGGCAAATGCTCCTGATCCTCCTGGAAACACCCCCCCCCCGGAGGCCCCAGGCCGCGGCGAAAGAAGTGGAGGGGATTTGCACCTCCACAGTCTGCTGGAGACAGAGAAATACTGACAGACTCTAAGTGGCACCTCAGGGGTATAGGACGGAGTCCATTAAAACTTCTGTCTCCATCTGCTGGTGGGGAGGCAAAACCCAGGAGTCTGGACTGATCCGGGTACGTACAGGGAAAGAAAATGTTTGCACATATAGCCTGTCAAAAAGCCCTCTCTCAAGGCTTCTGAACCAAAGGAAGCGCTTTCCTGGTTCGGAGGTCAAGACATTATTGTTTTCAATAAGTATGCAAGGAAGAGAAAGTTGCCACTCTGCAAGTCACCAATGGCAACACTAAAAGTTCTAACCATAAAGCAGCCTACACCCTGGTACAGTATGCCCTCAATTTCTTGGGACATGGCAATCCTTTGGATATGTAAGCTTCCCCATTATTTTCTTACTCCAACAAGCTATTGATGCCTTTGAAGCTATTACTACTCTTCTAGAACCACTAAACCAAACCATGATACAGCACGGATATGCTTGCCTGTCATAAGCTGGAAATAGAGAATATTGGCAGGCTGAGATCAGCATGGGAGCCTATAAGAGATGATGTCAGCAAACCTGGTAGTTTCTGTCTCCATTTGCTGGCTGGGAGGCATAACCTATGCATTTGGACTGGTCTGGCTGGATGAAAAGGAAGAGAATCAACATGCCAGAGCTCCAAGAAGAAAACTTTACTCTTAAGGGAGTTAGAGCCCCTCATGATCTTAAAAGCCCTGAGGCAACCCAAATCTACTTCCTCTCTCCTCTTGGGTTCTACCAGGGCCTCCAAAGGAAGATCAACTGGGAGCCTTCCAAATGGTGCACCAGCCCAGGTACGTCTGTATGTGCTGGAGACAGAAATACTCATCAGGTTTACTACTGCACCAACTCATGTACTGTGAGTGATGTCACTGAAAACATGCAGTTATGTGTCCATTCGCTAACAGAGAGGCATAACTTACTTGTTTACACTGGTATGGCAGGACAAGTAGCTGTTTCCAGCTACCAGATCTCTCTTGCTGTGGGACTTAACCCAAGTCTAACAGCTGTAATGCGGCATGTGAACAAGCTGAAAAGTGCCTGCTTGAAAAAGTGCACATGCTGTGCACACCTCTGCTGCTCACCTTCCCCCTTCAAGTCTACAGGAGAAGAGAGTCAGCAGCAATGGGGCATGGAGGCCAGCTGCTCTTCCTGCTTCTCCATTCAAATTGCCACAGTGCTGAAGATAGAGAGCTCATCTTGCTTTCCCTTCTGGACATACTGTGTGTAGGGTTCAAGGCCCCACATGCACACCTGCACCTGGATGCATACAGACCAACCCTTATTTGATGCTCTTGTGAAATGTCCCTAAAAAACACATTGCATAGTCCTGTATAGACACTTCTAGTGATTGAAAGAACAAAACAGCAGATGGCTGGTCAAATGGTGATGGATGATGTTACTTCCTGGATTTCTTCAAGGTTCTGGTGTTGGTCTCTCCCTGCAGATTTAAGATAATATCCTACCATCCAGACAGAAGAGAAATTATAAAATGCGTGTATCCTCTGACAGTACCTGTGTAGCTCAGGAATGGAATGGGACTTGCTGCCACTCACCTGACACACAGTCATGCATGCTCTCTGCATCTAGCACTTTACACTCCTCTGTCCAGCGGGTCAGAGCTGTGGGGATACTTGACAGAGTTCCTGCAAAGATAGATCAGAGAAAGCAGTGTAGCCATCACAGGCTCTTCAAAAAATCTCTAATCCTGCTTTAATTACCCACAGACCTAGTGGGCAGCTACCTGTTTCAGTCTAAATATGGATTACCAGAAGGACTAACAAGACTGACCTCTGTCCAAGCTTCTGGTGCATAATTACTATATCCTACCACTAGACACTAAGGCAAGTGGAGCAGGAGCCTGCTGTGCTCTGGACCTCATCCATACTCCTTCCTGATGTGCAGAGCAAACGTTCCATACAGCTCTGTGTAGAGCTGACCCAGTCACTCACACCCCTCTCCCTCTTAGTGCCGTCTCTCCCTCATCACACATTCTGCATAGCTTACCTTCCACAAGCCGCTTTCCTACAGCTCTAGCTGACTGTCCATTTTTATGTTATCCCTCCTCCAGCTGTATGACATTCTCTCCTTCTGTATCACTCTCTCCACTGCATAACTTTCACCCCCTTGGTCATCTTGTTTCTCCCCTGCATGACATTTTCCTTCTCTTGTCAAGTCCCTGTTCGGCATGACTCAAATCCCTCCTCTGATTCACCTCCCACTGCCTCCCCCACCATGTGACTGACCTCCCTGGCTGGTAGCCGTGCTTTGATCATGGAAGAAGTCATCCAACAACTCATCGTCCGAGCGTGCGATGATGTGAACATCATCATTGCCCACCAGGAGACGGGCTCGGCCCCGGCTCTGCATGGGAAGACTACTGCTCAGTTGTAGAATATCTGCTGCGGCTGATGGGCCCAGTAACCTGCAGGAATTACAATACTCAAGTCAACTCTGGCAAAGATCTGACATACAGATATGGAACCCACCAGCAAGGTCTAACAGTGACATTGTTGTGCTTACCAGATCTAGGACCTCAATGACTTCACCTCTAATACTCTTGATTTTCTTTCTGGCTCCCCATTCCCCCCATGGCTTTTTTTTTTTTTAAAACACTATTTGTGAATGAATTATCCTATTCCAACTTCTTCCATTGTGAAGAGGGCCATACTGCACAGATACTGTTCTTACATAAGACATAAGAAGATAAGACTTGCCATAATGGATCAGACCAAAAGTCCATCAAGCACAGTTTCCTGTTTCCAAATATTCGCCAATCCAGGTCACAAGTACCTGGCAGGATCCCAAGGGGTAGATTCCAAGCTGCGTAACCCAAGAATAAGCAGTGGATTTCTGCAACTCTACCTTCATAAAGGTTACTGGACTTTTCCACAAACGCAGCTACACTAATAGCTTTCATCACATCATCTGGCAACAAATTCCAGAGCATAATTATGCATTGAGTAAAAAAAAAAATATTTTCTCTTAATAGTTTTAAAAATACTTCTTAACTTCATTCTTGAGAGAACAATGCCCATACACAGGAGAAACAGAGTTGGGGGAGGGAGAGGGCAGTGCTTGAAGCTATTTAACGAGTCAGGAAGAAAGTCATTCCAGCCTTTGCTGACATTGCTAAATTCAGTTCTGGGACCTGAGCACTGCAGTGCAAGGATCACATCCTGAAGTCCACGGGCCATGTGCTGCTCCTGAGCACTATAAGAAAGCCTTGTACTGAGTCATTAAAGGCTGCAATATCTTATAGAAAAGAAAATTATTCCTTACCTGCTAATTTTCGTTCCTGTAGTACCATGGATCAGTCCAGACAGTGGGTTATGTCCCCCTTCCAGCAGACGGAGTCAGAGCAAAAACTGTAAGGACGGCCCCCTAATAGGTTGGAGTGCCCTCTGTGTCCCTTCAGTATAAAGAATATCAAAGCAAGTAAGAAAAACATTGGATAGATCAAGAAACATCGAACTTTGAACTGTAAACGTGTAAAACTTGCAAAAATGAACCATTAGTCAGTCACAAAACATCACAAGTAAATTAAGCAGTCGAGCTGAGAATAATCCCTATCCCATAAATCCTTAGGGAGGGCGTCTGGACAGATCCATGGTTCTACAGGAACGAAAATTAGCAGGTAAGAAATAATTTTCTTTTCCCTGTACATACCCGGATCAGTCCAGACAGTGGGATGTACCAAAGCTTCCTACGTAGGGTGGGCCCTGGATAGCCCAGCTCGAATGACTTGAACACCAAAAGAGCTAAATATCGGTGGTTGGACATTCAAACGATAGTGCCGTGCAAACATGTGCAACAATTTCCAGGTAGCTGCTCTGCAGATCTCCTGCGGAGAGACAGCCTGGCTTTCTGCCCAAGAAGCTGCTTGACCACGAAGCGAATGAGCCTTGATACCCTCTGGAGGTGAGCGACCAGCCTTGATGTACGCTGAAGAAATCGCTTCCCTTTAGCCAACGAGCAATAGTGGTTCTAGAAGCCTTGTTTCCTCTGTTGGGACCGCTCCAGAGTACAAAGAGGTGGTCCGATAAATGGAAATCATTAGTAACTTCCAAATATCAAATGGGGATGCGCTTGACATCGAGCCGAAGTTCTCTGGACTCTTTGGCCGGAAAAGATGGAAGTTCCACCGACTGATTCAAATGAAAAGCGGAGACCACTTAGGCAGAAATGATGGTACCGTGGTCAAGGATACACCCGAGTCTGTGAAGCGGAGGTAGGGCTCTCTACACGACAAAACTTGGATTTCTGAGATCCTTCGAGCTGAACATATAGACACCAGGAAAACCATCTTGAGAGTGAGATCCTTCAGGGTAGCTCTTGCCAGCGGCTCGAAAGGTGGGCTGCTCAGGATCCTGAGGACCAAATTTAGGCTCCAAGATGGATACAAACTGTGAACTGGTGGTTTTATGTGCTTTGCTCCACGCAAAAACCGCACTATGTCAGGATGAGAAGAAAGAGGAGCTCCTTCCAGGTGACGCACGAGAGAACAAAGGGCCACCACCTGAACTCTCAGGGAATTGTAGGCCAAACCTTTCTCGAGACCTCGTTGTAAGAAGGAAAGAATGTTGGCTACTGAAGCACGACGTGGAGAAATATGCATGGAGTCACACCAGGCCTCAAATACTTTCCAGACACGGACATATGTGATGGACGTAGAAGTTTTCCTGACCTTGAGGAGGGTGAAAATAACAACCTCCGGGTAACCTCGTTTTCTCAGCCTGCGTCTTTCAAAAGCCAGGCTGCAAGACAGAAGTGATCTGCCCGGTCAAAAAATATCAGCCCCTGATTTAGGAGGTTCGGCAGAAGTCCCAGACGAAGAGGACCTTCCACTGCCATGTTGACCAAGTCCGCAAACCATGGCCTTCGGGGCCATTCCGGTGCCATGAGGATTACTGGCCCTTGGTGGATTTCTATTCTACGAAGCACCGTTCCCACCAGGGGCCATGGGAGGAACACGTAGAGTAGCAGGTTCCGCTGCCACGGGAGGACCAGAGCATCCCCTCCTTCTGCACCGTGCTCTCTTCTGCGACTGAAGATGCGCGGAGCTTTTGCATTCTGTTGGGTGGCTATTAGGTCTAGATGGGGGGGTCCCCCATTGGCAGAAGAGAAGATTCACCACATCTCTGGACAGTTCCCACTCCCCTGGATCTAAGCGTTGACGGCTTAGGAATTCTGCTTGAATACTGTCCACTCCCGCTATGTGGGATGCCACTAGCCTGGAGAGGTGGAGCTCTGCCCACACCATCAACTTATCCGTCTCCCGGGATACATGACGGCTCCTCGTTCCTCCTTGGCAGTTGACGTACACTACTGTCGTTGCGTTGGAGAGTATTTGCACCGCTTGCCCCTAGACTAGGGACAGGAAACGCTTCAATGCAAGATGAACCGCTCTGGTCTCCAGACGATTGATCGGCCATGATGCCTGCATGGGCGTCCATCGACCTTGAGTCAACTGCATCTTGCACACTGCCCCCCAGCCAGAGAGGCTGGCATCCGTGGTGACGATCACCCACTGTTTGACCTCCAAGTCCACTCCCTGCAACAAGTGATCCAGACTGAGCCACCAGAGCAGACTGTCCCTGGCCAAGTTCGGCAGTGGGAGGGGTGCTTGAAACTCCCGAGACAATGGCTTCCAGCGAGAGAGTAACGCACTCTGTAGAGGACGCATATGTGCGAAGGCCCAAGGAACTAAATCTATAGTTGAAGCCATAGAGCCCAGCACTTGGAGTTAGTCCCATGCCGTGGGGAGCGGAAGACAGCTGAAGCGCTGCACCTGAGCGAGTAGAGATTGCGCCCGGTCCCGACGAAGGAAGACTTTGCCCAGCATGGTATTGACGTGTGCTCCTAGGAAGGCGAGTGTCTGCGATGGAGTAAGACTGCTCTTGGCAAGATTGACAACCCATCCAAGAGAGCAGAGAAGATGTAGAACTCTGTCAACCGCTCGCTGGCACAGATCCCTAGACTTCGCTCAGATGAGCCAGTCGTCCAGGTAGGGGTGCACTAGGATCCCCTCCTTCCGTAGTGCCGCCGCTACGACAACCATCACCTTGGTGAATGTGCATGGTGTGGTCGCCAGCCTGAAGGGCAGGGCCTGAAATTGAAAATGCTGGCTGAGGATCTTGAAGTGAAGGAAGCGCCAATGGTCGTGCAGGATAGGGATGTGGAGATAGCTTCCTTGGATTTGACAAAGGCCTAAGAACTCCCTTTCGTGTACCGCCACTATCACAGAGTGCAATGTTTCCATCCTGAAATGTGGAATTTTGAGGGCCCTGTTGACCATCTTGAGATCAAGGATTGGACCAAAAGACCCTTCCTTTTTGGGGACTACGAAGTAGATGGAATAATGGCCTAACCCTTGTTCCGCCAAGGGCACCGGGAGAATAGCCCCTAAATTCAGGAGACGATCAAGCATCTGGTGAACTATGCATTGTTTCTTCACTGGTCTGCACGGGGAGAAGACAAACCTGTCTCTTAGGGGCCGAGCAAATTCTAAAGCGTAGCCGTGTTGTAGAATATCCAGGACCCATTGGTCTGAGGTGATTTTGACCCACTCCTCGTAGTAGAGGGACAGCTGTCCCCCTATCCTGGGGGTCGAAGAGTGGGCCAGCAATACTTCATTGGGAGGACTTGGAGGGTGCACCTTGAGAGGAGTTATCCCTGGTTGATCTTCGGCCCCGAAAGGAATGGGACCAGGCCTGCGACCTGGAGGAGGACGGCCTTTGTGAAACTGGTCTTGACTGACTAAAACGACACTGACCCCGAAAACGGGTACGAGTAGAGCTGAATGTCCTGGAGCTCAGAGGACGATCTTTGGGTAACTTGTGTACCTTATTCTCCCCCAGAGACTGGATGAGCTGGTCCAGCTCCTCGCCAAATAGTAACTTTCCTTTGAAAGGCAAGGAGCCTAGTTGAGACTTGGAAGAAGAATCCGCCGACCAGTTGCAGAGCCAGAGCAGGCATCTAGCAGAGACTGCGGAAACCATGGATCTGGCCAGTACCTGGAGTAGGTCATACAGAGCATCAGCTCCATAAGCTATTACTGCTTCTAAGCATTCTGCCTGCTGCACCTCCTCTGGAGGTAGCTCTTGGATACTGAGCAGCTGTATTACCCATCTGAGACCTGCTCTTTGTGTGAGAGAGCTACAGACCGCTGCTCTGATGCCCAAAGCTGACACCTCAAAGACTCTCTTCAAGTAGACTTCAAGTTTACGGTCCTGCATATCCCGCAACGCAGCGCCCCCAGTGACTGGAATGGTCGTTCTCTTCATAACCACAGACACCGACTCATCAACTGTGGGGACGTTAAGAAAATCCAAGGATTCTTCAGGGAGCGGATATAACCTATCCATTGCTCTGCCAACCCTCAGAGAATCTTCCGGAGCATCCTTCTCCCTGGACAACAACTGGAGGAGCATGGGATGGAAGGGAAAGGTCTTCGCTGGTGGGCGGAGGCCCACCAGGACAGGATCACCCTTTTTAGCTGACGTAGTGGACCCTGCAGCATCTTGTGGGGCCTCAATAACCAATTCGGCGAGGACATGGGGAATAAGAGGATCCAATTCATCCCTCCGAAAGAGTCGCAAGACCCGCGGATCATTCCCTTCCATTTGCACAGATGGTGTGGGGTCATCCAGGTCTGGATCGATAGTAGGATCCCGAGGAGGTGGCGAAGTAGGAGTGAGGGGATGGGCAACCACCCGGACACGGGAGGAGCCTTGCAGAACCCCTGGTGTAGGGTGCCCCTGGTGGACCCCTGCTGCTGAAGACCCCAGTGGGACTCCTGTACGACTCCTGGTCCTTGAGAGCGCGCCATGGAGTTCCCAGTTTCATCAAGCCTGATCACCTGGGGGGGGGGGGGGGGGGGAGCTGAGGCTGGGTCCTGTTGCTGCCTTGCTAAGCAAGCATTATGTAGTAACAGGATAAACTCCATAGAAAAAGGCTCAGGAGGAGCAGCAGCAGGGGGAGGAAAGGAAAATTGGTTCTTACCTGCTGATTTTCATTCTTGTAGTACCACGGATCAGTCCAGGCCGTGGGTTGAGCCTCCTGTCCAGCAGATGGAGACAGACCAAAACTGAAAGGGTATCCCATATTAGGACAGAGCCTACCCTACATCTCCCTTCAGTATAAAACATTTTCAAAGCAGATATAACTTCCCAAGGATCAAGCAGGTAACAAGAAAAAAACTGAAATTGAACAAGTGAACAACTGAAAATTCTATATGAACAAACGCTCTTGCATAAAATTTTATTTTATTTTCATCTGTGAGATGCTTCTGGTGCCTTAAGTAATAATAGAAAACTCAGGTAATCATAAACCTGTAAAGAAAATCACCTTCGAGCGGACGTAATAGACCTAGCACAGGAGGGAGTCTGGACTGATCCATGGTACTACAGGAACGAAAATTAGCAGGTAAGAACCAAATTTTCCTTTACCTGTATATACCCAGATCAGTCCAGACCGTGGGATGTACCAAAGCTTCCCTAAACAGGATGGGACCGAGACAGTCCGGCTCGAAGAACCTGCCGCCTGAAAGAACCAAAAACTGGAGCCTGCACATCAAGGCGGTAATGCTGAGCAAAAGTATGCAGGGACTTCCAAATAGCTGCCCTACATATTTCCTATGGAGAGACAGATTGACTCTCCACCCAAGAAGTGACTTGAGAACGTAAGGAATGGGCCTTTAAGCCTTCCGGAACTGATCAGCCCTTACAGATGTAAGCCGATGCAATAGCCTCCTTTAGCCAACGTGCGATAGTGGCCTTTGAAGCCTTATTACCTTTATTTGGGCCACTCCACAAGACAAACAAGTGATCAGAGACCCAGAACTCATTTGTAACCTGGAGGTAAAGCAGCAAAATCCATTTCACATCCAAGCGCCGCAGATCACCCCCAGACATGTTTGCTACATCTGTAGAAGAAAAGGTCAGAAGTTCTACTGACTGACGTGAAAAGAAGACAAGACCTTTGGCAAGAAAGAGGGTACAGTCTTGAGGGATACCCCTGAATCAGAAAAACGAAGAAACTGCTCCCTGCACGACAAAGCTTGGAACTCTGAGACCCTTCTGGCGGAACAAATGGATACCAAGAAGACTGTTTTGAGAGTCAAATCCTTAAGTGTAGCCCTCCGTAGGGGTTCAAAGGGAGCTTTGCAGAGAACCCGGAGAACTAAGTTAAGACTCCACGAGGGACAAGTAACCCGTACCAGCGGATTCAAGTGCTTGGTCCCCTTGAGGAAACGGACGACATCCGAATGAGCTGCCCTGCCAGTGAGTAACCGTCAATGTTACCTAAGAGGGAACAGAGAGGGGAGACCTGCACTCGCAAAGAACTGAAAGACAAACTCTTGGAGAGGCCGATCTGGAGAAAGAAAAGTACCTGGGAAACAAGAGCCTTACAAGCAGACACTCCCGAAGCGGCACACGCATTTTCGAAAACCTTTGAAATGTAACCCCCATATTTAAAAAAGGCTCCAGGGGCGATCCGGGTAACTATAGACCAGTGAGCCTGACTTCAGTGCCAGGAAAAAAAGTGGAAACTATTCTCAAAACCAAAATCGCAGAGCATATAGAAAGACATGATTTAATGGAACACAGTCAACATGGAGTTACCCAAGGAAAGTCTTGCCTCACAAACCTGCTTCATTTTTTTTGAAGGGGTTAATAAACATGTGGATAAAGGTGAACCGGTAGATGTAGTGTATTTGGATTTTCAGAAAGCGTTTGACAAAGTCCCTCATGAGAGGCTTTTAAGAAAACTAAAAAGTCATGGGATAGGAGGCAATGTCCTTTCGTGGATTACAAACTGGTTAAAAGAAAGGAAACAGAGAGCAGGATTAAATGGACAATTTTCTCAGTGCAAAAGGGTAAACAGTGGAGTGCCTCAGGGATCTGTACTTGGACCGGTGCTTTTCAAAAAAAAAAAAAAATATATATATATATATATGAGATCTGGAAAGGAATACGATGAGTAAGGTAATCAAATTTGCAGATGATACAAAATTATTCAGAGTACTTAAAACACAGGCGGATTGTGATACATTACAGGAGAACGTTGCAAGACTGGAAGATTGGGCATCCAAATGGCAGATGTGGACAAGTGCAAGGTGTTGCATATAGGGAAAAATAACCCTTGCTATAGTTACATGATGTTAGGTTCCATATTAAGAGCTACCACCCAGGAAAAAGATCTAGGCATTATAGTGGATAATACTTTAAAATCATCAGCTCAGTGTGCTGCAGCAGTCAAAAAAGCAAACAATGTTAGGAATTATTAGGAAGGGAATGGTTAAAACGGAAAATGTCATAATGCCTCTATATCACTCCATGGTGAGACCGCACCTTGAATACTGTGTACAATTCTGGTCACCGCATCTCAAAAAAGATATAGTTGTGATGGAGAAGGTACAGAGAAGGGTGACCAAAATGATAAAGCGGATGGAACAACTCCCCTATGAGGAAAGGCTGAAGAGGTTAGGGCTGTTCAGCTTGGCAAAGAGACGGCTGAGGGGGGATATGATAGAGGTCTTTAAGATCATGAGAGGCCTTGAAAAAGTAGATGTGAATCAGTTATTTACACTTTCGAATAATAGAAGGACTAGGGGGCAATTCCATAAAGTTAGCAAGTAGCACATTTAAGACTAATCGGAGAAAATTATTTTTCACTCAACGCACAATAAAGCTCTGGAATTTGTTGCCAGAGGATGTGGTTAGTATAGCTGGGTTCAAAGAAGGTTTGGATAAGTTCTTGGAGGAGAAGTCCATTAATGGCTATTAATCACGTTTACTTAGGGAATAGCCACTGTTATTAATTGCATCAGTAGCATGGGATCTTCTTAGTATTTGAGTAATTGCCAGGTTCTTGTGGCCTGGTTTGGCCTCTGTTGGAAACAGGATGCGGGGCTTGATGGACCCTTGGTCTGACCCAGCATGGCAATTTCTTATGTTCTTTTTTTGTATGCTAATAACAGAAGTCTAAGAAGTAAGATGGGAGAATTAGAATGTATAGCAGTGAATGATGACAGACTTAATTGGCATCTCAGAGACATGGTGGAAGGAGGATAACCAAAGGGACAGTGTTATACCGGGGTACAAATTATATCGCAATGACAGAGATGAGCACCCGGGAGGCTGTGAGGTGCTTTATATCCGGGATGGCATACAGCCCAACAGGATAAACATCCTGCATGAGACTACATGCACAATTGAATATGGGTAGAAATCCCTTGTGTCAGGAAAGACTATAGTGATAGGCGTATACTACCGTCCACCTGGTCAAGATGGTGAGACTGACAGTGAAATGCTAAAAGAAATTAGGGAAGCTAACCAAATTGGTAATGCGGTAATAATGGGAGACTTTTCAATTACCCCAATACTGACTGGGTAAATGTATCATTGGTACATGCTAAAGATATAAAGTTCCTGGATGGAATAAATGACATTTTTATGGAGCAATTGGTTCAGGAACTGACAAGAGAGGGAGCAATTTTAGATCTAATTCTCAGTGGAGCACAGGATTTGGTGAGAGAGGTAACGGTGGTGGCTTGGCAATAGTGATCATAATATGATCAAATTTGAATTAATGACCGGAAGGGGGCCAGTAAGCAAATCCACGGCTCTGGTGCTACACTTTCAAAAGGGAAATTTTGATAAAATGAGAAAAATAGAAAAAAAACTGAAATGAGCAGCTACAAAGGTAAAACTGTGCAAGAGGCGTGGTCATTATTAAAAAAATACCATCCTAGAAGCACAGTCCAGATGTACTCCACACATTAAAAAAGGTGGAAAGAAGGCAAAACAATTACCGGCATGGTTAAAAGGGGAGGTGAAAAAAGCTATTTTAGCCAAAAAATCTTCATTCAAAAATTGGAAGAAGGATCCAACAGAAGAAAATAGGATAAAGCATAAGCGTTGGCAAGTTAATGTAAGACATTGATAAGACAGGCTAAGAGAGAATTTGAAAAGAAGTTGGCTGTAGAGGCAAAAACTCACAGTAAAAACTTTTTAAAATATATCCAAAACAGAAAGCCTGTGAGGGAGTCAGTTGGACTGTTAGATGATAGAGGGATTAAAGGGGCACTTACAGAAGATAAAGCCATTGCGGAAAGATTAAATGATTTCTTTGCTTCGGTGTTTACTGAAGAGGATGTTGGGGAGGTACCTGTACTGAAGAAGGTTTTCATGGGTAATGATTCAGATGGACTGAACTAAATCACGGAGAACCTAGAAGATGTGGTAGGCCTGCTTGACAAACTGAAGAGTAGTAAATCACCTGGACCGGATGGTATACACCCCAGAGTTCTAAAGGAACTCAAAGATGAAATTTCAGACCTATCAGTAAAAATTTGTAACCTATCATTAAAATCATCCATTGTACCTGAAGACTGGAGGATAGCTAATGTAACCCCAATATTTAAAAAGGGCTCCAGGGGTGATCCGAGAAACTACAGACCGGTTAGCCTGACTTCAGTGCCAGGAAAAATAGTGGAACGTGTTCTAAACATCAAAATCACAGAACATATAGAAAGACATGGTTTAATGGAACAAAGTCAGCATGGCTTTACCCAAGGCAAGTCTTGCCTCAAAAATATGCTTCGCTTTTTTGAAGGAGTTAATAAACATGTGGATAAAGGTGAACCGGTAGATGTAGTGTATTTGGATTTTCAGAAGGCGTTTGACAAAGTTCCTCATGAGAGGCTTCTAGGAAAAGTAAAAAGTCATGGGATAGGTGGCGATGTCCTTTCGTGGATTACAAACTAGCTAAAAGACAGGAAACAGAGAGTAGGATTAAATAGACAATTTTCTCAGTGGAAGGGAGTGGGCAGTGGAGTGCCTCAGGGATCTGTATTGGGACCCTTACTTTTCAATATATTTATAAATGATCTGGAAAGAAATACGACAAGTGAGGTAATCAAATCTGCAGAGGATACAAAATTGTTCAGAGTAGTTAAATCACAAGCAGATTGTGATAAATTGCAGGAAGACCTTGTGAGACTGGAGAATTGGGCATCAAAATGGCAGATGAAATTTAATGTGGATAAGTGCAAGGTGATGCATATAGGGAAAAATAACCTATGCTATAGTTACACAATGTTGGTTCCATATTAGGTGCTACCACCCAAGAAAGATCTAGGCATTATAGTGGATAACACATTGAAATCGTCGGTTCAGTGTGCTGCACAGTCAAAAAAGCAAACAGAATGTTGGGAATTATTAGAAAGGGAATGGGGAATAAAATGGAAAATGTCATGTCTCTGTATCGCTCTATGGTGAGACCGCACCTTGAATACTATGTACAATTCTGGTCGCCTCATCTCAAAAAAGATATAATTGCAATGGAGAAGGTACAGAGAAGGGTGACCAAAATGATAAGGGGAATGGAACAGCTGCCCTATGAGGAAAGATTAAAGAGGTTAGGACTTTTCAGCTTGGAGAAGAGACGGCTGAGGGGGGATATGATAGAGGTGTTTAAAATCATGAGAGGTCTAGAACGGGTAGATGTGAATCAGTTATTTATGTTTTCAGATAATAGAAAGACTAGGGGGCACTCCATGAAGTTAGCATGTGGCACATTTAAAAGTAATCGGAGAAAGTTCTTTTTCACTCAATGCACAATAAAGCTCTGGAATTTGTTGCCAGAGGATGTGGTTAGTGTGGTTAGTGTACCTGGGTTCAAAAAAGGATTGGATAAGTTCTTGGAGGAGAAGTCCATTACCTGCTTTTAAGTTGACTTAGAAAATAGCCACTGCTATTACTAGCAACGGTAACATGGAATAGACTTAGTTTTTGTGTACTTGCCAGGTTCTTATGGCCTGGATTGGCCACTGTTGGAAACAGGATGCTGGGCTTGATGGACCCTTGGTCTGACCCAATATGGCATGTTAGGTTCTTATGTTCCATACCCGGACATAAGCAAGAGTGGTAGCTGGCTTTCTGGCCTGTAACAAAGTGGATATAACTTCTTCCTTATATCCCTTCTTTCTCAATCTCCGCCCTTCAAAAGCCAAGCCACTAGACAGAAGCGATCCGCCTGATCGAAAAATACGGGACCCTGCTGAAGAAGGTGGGGGAGATGCCCAAGGCGGAGAGGGCAGTCCGTGGCTAGATTCACGAGATCCGTGAACCAAGGTCTGTGGGGCCATTCCAGAGTCACTAGAATGACAGGACTCCGATGGAGCTCGATTCTTCTGAGCACTTTGCCCACCAACGGCCAAGGAGGAAACATGTACAGAAGAACATCGTGAGGCCAGGGCAAGACCAACGCATCCACGCCTTCCGCGCAATGTTCCTGTCTGCGGCTGAAGAACCGGGGGGCTTTCGCATTGTTCATGGTGGCCATCAAATCCAAGTGTGGGGGACCCCACCTGCGTATGATCAGATTCATCGCTGCGTCTGACAACTCCCACTTGCCAGGGTCTAACCGCTGGCGACTGAGGAAATTGGCCTGAATGTTCTCCTTCCCCGCAATATGGGATGCAGCTAATCGCTCTAGGTGATGTTCTGCCCAGGTGAAGAGTTTGCTGGCTTCCAGAGCCACCAGGGGACTCCTGGTACCTTCCCGTCAATTGATGTAGGCTACCGTTGTGGAGTTGTCCGAGAGGACCCGCACCGCCTTGTGATGGAGTAAGGAAAGGAAGGCTTTGAGGGCCAGGCGTTCCACTCGAGCTTCCAATCAATTGATGTGCCAGCAAGACTGGACCGGGGACCAGTACCCCTGAGTAGGCTGGGTTTGGCACACTGCTCCACAGCCGGAGAGACTGGCATCCGTTGTGACAACCATCCACTGCAGTGTTTGAAGGGACACCCCCTTCTGAAGATGGGGAGGTGAGAGCCACCACTGCAGTTCGACGACTGTAGACTCGGAGAGAGCGGGAGGGGCGTCCGAAACTGTTCCGATACCGGCTTTAACGGGATAGCAATGCTTTCTGTAACAGACACATATGCGCAAACGCCCAAGGAACCAGATTGACAGTGGAAGCCATGGACCCCAAAACCTGAAGATAGTCCCAGGCTATTGGCAGAATAAGGGAGAGAAAGTTGCACACTTGGTCCCTGAGTTTGGGTGATCGCGCCTCTGGAAGAAACACCTTGCCGACTCGAGTGTCGAATCGCGCCCCCAGAAATTCCAATGTCTGGGATGGCTGAAATTTGCTCTTGGGAAAGTTGATGACTCACCCCAGAGAGGTCAGACAAGACAGGACCTTGCTGACCGCCAGCTTGCAGAGAGACTCCGATTTGGCTCGAATGAGCCAATCGTCTAGATAAGAGTGGACCAGCACTCCGTCTCGATGAAGAGAGGCCGCCACTTCCACCATGGCCTTGGTGAAAGTGCATAGCGCCATGGTGAGACCAAATGGAAGCGTCAAAACTGAAAATGCTGACCCAGGATCTCGAACCGGAGATACCGCTGATGGTCGCGGCGAATCGGAATGTGTAAGTAGGCCTCCATCATATCGAGCGAAGCCAGGAATTCTCTGGAGCGAACCGCCGCTATTCACCGCCCTTAGGGTTTCCATCTGAAAATGGGGAACCTTGAGAGCACGGGTGACTCGCTTGAGATCCAAAATTGGACAAAAGGAACCTTCCTTTTTGGGAACGAAGTAGATGAAACATTGGCCGGTCCCTTGTTTCTCCACTGGGACTGGGATTATGGCACCCAGTTCCAGCAGCCTGCTCAGGGTCTGGTTGACCGCAGGCCTCTTTTGACTTCCGCAGGGAGAAATTAGGTGAAGATCAGGTAGGTATCCAGCAAATTCATAAGAACATGCCATACTGGGTCACACCAAGGGTCCATCAAGCCCAGCATCCTGTTTCCAACAGCGGCCCATCCAGGCCATTAGAATCTGGCAAGTACCCAAAAACTTAGTCTATTTCATGTTGCCATCGCTAGTAATAGCAATGTCATAATGCTTCTGTATCGCTCCATGGTGAGACCCCACCTTGAATACTGTGTACAATTCTGGTCGCCACATCTCAAAAAAGATATAATTGTGATGGAGAAGGTACCGATAAGGGCGACCAAAATGATAAGGGGAATGGAACAGCTCCCCTATGAGGAAAGACTAAAGAGGTTAGGACTTTTCAGCTTGGAGAAGAGACGGCTGAGGGGGGATATGATAGAGGTGTTTAAAATCATGAGGTCTAGAACAGGTAGATGTGAATCGGTTATTTAGTCTTTCAGATAATAGACATCCTTCAGAGCTGTAGCCCCCACCACTGCGATGATGGAGTGCTTGGTAACCGCAGAGACAGAGGAGTCCACTTTGGGCATCTTGAGCATATTCAAATAGTCCTTGGGGAGAGGACAGAGCTTGTCCATAGCCCTACCCACTTGGAGTCCCGCCTCCAGGGACTCCCATTTCCAAAGAAGCATCAGTTTGTGCATAGGATGAAATAGGAAAGTACATGGAAGAGCCCTAAGTCCCGCCAGGACCGGGTCCATGTTGGCAGGCATTGCGGCCGTAACCGTATCCGCAGGGGGCACCTCAATTCCCAGTTCCTGCAATATAAAGGGAAAGAGCGGTTCCAGTTCCTCCTTTTGAAATAAACTGAGAACCTGTGGATCGTCCCCCTCAAGGTGGGGGGGGGGGGGGGGAGTAGGAAGCAGAGGATCAGCATCCGGATCCGTAGTAGGGACCCGACGGCGGCTGGGGGGGACCCTAACAGATCCCTGTCCCTCCAGCGCCTTTGGAGGTTGCAGAGGAGAAACTCGCGGGTTCTTAGGAGGAGGGGGGTCCAGGGAGAAGTCCACTTCCTCCTGTAGGCTAGATAGGATTTGTGCATAAGAAGCACAAACTCTGTGGAAAAATGCAACTTGGACTTCCCGGGGGTGGGGGAGGAAAAAGTCAGGCACCCCCCTCCGGGGAATGAGGGGGGCTCAAATCCGGTGGGGAAACTAAGGAATCGGGCTCATCTTCCTCTGGCAGCTCCGATTCTGCATTAGAGCCTGCTTCTAAAATGGCCACCGTTCCCGCGGTTTTTCGTGCCAGGAACGGCGTGGCCACACGGCGGGTAGCTCGCCCCCAAGTTGCTGTAGTCAAAGGTACCGAGGAGGGATCCTCCCCACCCGGAACAGAGGCCGCCGCGGGACAGCCACGTGGCAGGCTGTCCGCAGGCCTTACAGGCGCTAGGACGTGGCGTCAGCGCGAGAGAAAAAAAATCGCTGTAAAACAAAAAACAGCTGAGCTGTGCAGGGCTGAAGCCGGTCAGCGGAGGCAGCAACTGAACTCTGCACACTGCTGGAGCTGTCCACAGTACTTAAGATGCTTACTAAATTATAGCGCAGAGAAAAACCGGCTATGCCTCTTTTTTTTTTTTCCAGCTCAGCAAGTTCAGGGGAATCTCTCTCCCTCACAGGCCAAAAGGCACTTTCCCAACAGTGGACAGCTAGCCAAGGGGGAGCGACTGGACCACCAGTATCACCCCTAATGGTCACCGGGAACGAGGAGCCTAGGCTGAAAAAGTAGGGAGCAAGCCCCCGCTAGGCTCCCAGCAGAGCCGAGTAACAGAACTGTCTCTCTGAAAGAAAGGAGAAATCTTTCAAAGTTTTTTTTTTGGTTTTTTTTTTTTAAATATAAAAATTAAATACTTGCTTTATCCAGACCAGAAATAGAGAAGATCCCCACAGGGAAAAACTAAGGTAAGAAGAAGAAGGGGAACCGTAGGTTCATCTGCCTGCATCTGCTGGAGACAGATGACTACTGAAGGGATGTAGGGTAGGCTCTGTACTGATATGGGATACCCTTACAGTTTTGGTCTGTCTCCATCTGCTGGACAGGAGGCTCAACCCACGGTCTGGACTGATCTGGGTACATACAAGGAATGGCAGAAAATTGCCCAGAGGGTAAATCTGCATCGGGGAGAATAGCAGGAGTAAGAATCGGCGGTGAGGGGGAAGAACCGAAATCTGCAGCCGAATCTGGATGCATCGGAGCAGGCAATTCAGAATCCAAAATGGCCACCGTTCCCGCGTTAGACTGGAACGGGGCCGACCTCCCCGAGGGCATGCGCACTCCAGCGCACGAAGCAGAATTCCCCGCTGGCCTCGAGGGACCCTCCCCACTGGGGAGGCACCTCGCACATGGGCCGTCCCGGGAGAGCCGAGATCTGGGATCTCCACAGGAGCAACATCGTGTCGGACGCGGCATCAGGGAGAAAACAGAGCCGGCACAGAAATCACTCCCCAGAGGCTGTCGGCAGCAAAACTTTGCTTGCAAGGTAAAACAATGACCACGCTATTAAAAAGTAGATACAAACAGAGGAATGGCGCCTTTCTGTGAAAACTGCCCTGAGGAAAACAGCGTCTCAGGGCAGCCGGTCATTGTAAGGGGGGGGAGGGGGGGGAAGAGGTTGGACCACCAACTTGCACCCCTATCAGACAGCAGTTAGTTAAGAGGACTCCTGTGAGAAAGAAATGACACAGAATTTACCCCACAAGTGAACAAACAGATAAAATTATGAATTCTGCCACTACCAAAAATTCTGTCTGCAAGTTTCATGAAAACTGAAGGCAAAGATCTTTCACTGATCCTATTTTTTTTTCTTTTTTTTTTAAATTGATCCATCCAAAGAAAGAAGATAGTAGAAAATTCTATCAAAGATTACTGGGGAACCACAGGTGCTACCTTCATCTGCTGGAGTCAGAGAAATACTGAAGGGATGCAGAGGGCGCTCCAACCTATTAGGGGCCGTCCTTACAGTTTTTGCTCTGACTCCATCTGCTGGAAGGGGGAAATAACCCACTGTCTGGACTGATCCAGGTACGTACAGGGAATAAGAGATGTCACCTTGCAATGACTGCAGAAAAGGTGAAAGCAGTCACGAGTATATAAATTGAACTCCACCCCTTTCCGTCCCTATTTTATCTAGCTCCGCCCTTCTCAGTATGGAAATTGAACTCTGCCCCACTCTCCCTCTGTAATATCTAATCCATAGTCTACTATCATTTACAGAAATTGAGCTGTGCCCCTCTCTCTGAATTGTCCAATCCCCTCTCTACCACCATATAGTAACACTCAAGTGCTGCCTGCACTCTCTACTACCACATCTCAGTTATGTACATCATATACTTTACATTATTTTCCCATCCTTGGATAAGTTTTTACTACTAGTAGAGGTATACTTCCATTTGTGAGATACCCGTTATAAGACAGGCTTGGCAGCTCCTCACATTTTCTACCTGCTGGGTTTCTTAACAGAAAAAGCAAGCACCTTAAGATCGTAGCCGACAGCAAGCACCTGGAACATCTCACCTCTGCAAGATCAGGGGTGGATTGGGCTGCCTGTTGCCAGGATAGTGGACGTGGATAGTGTGTCCCGTGTTAGCCGTCAGCTGCCGCAATGTCCTCTGGCTGCGCCCGATACCCTGTGCCAAGCGTGTGGTGGAGGAGCCACTACCCAGGGTCAAGGAGCTGTGATCCGCATGCCGTACCATCAATGGGTGGGTGGCAGGGATGTTACCTGGTGATGGAGGTATATCAGCTGGAAGCAGAGAGAAGGGTCACATGTTACACAAACCTGGACAATAAGGTGAAATTTACACTTACCTGATTTCCTTTCTTCAAGTCCATTTATATCAGTACAGTTGCATGCGTTATGCTCTCCAACCAGCAGATGGAGATAAGAAAAGGCTCACTCACATCATCTCTTACAGGATCCTGTGCTGCACTGAGCCTGCCATTATTCTATATAACAAGATAAGAAGTCATAAAATTCATAAAAAATGTCCAATGCTTCCAATCAAAAGGCTTCCAGGAACCAACCAACCCCCAGACACAAAACTCATTCACTAGCAAGAAACAGAATAAAATCATGAATTTTGCTCAGTTCTTTTCCTTTGAATACTAAACCATACCACATGACAAACTGTGTTAAATAGGGACAGTTCTGGACTGGTCTGGGTGGCCTCAAGGAAAGGAAATTATCAAGTAAATGTAAATTTCAATTTCCTTACCATCCAGCTAGACCAGTCCAAATGCATGAGATGTACCCAAGCTACACCCCACTCGGACCGATATTGTCACACTTGCTCTCACTATAGATGAACTGAAAGTTGCTCCCTCCTTGGCTTGGATATCAAGCTTAAAATGACTCAAAAAGGAATACAAAGACAACCACATTGCTGCCTGGCAGATGTATGACGATCCCAAGTGGAGCTAAGCTTATGATGTTGATTGCGCCCCAGTAAAATGAGCTTTCAAGACCCTAAGCATAGGATAACCCTTGTCCACATAAGCTGCTCCTATCCTCTCCTTAATCCACCTGGCTGTTGAAGATTTTGAAGCCGCCTTCCCTTTCTGAGAACCACTGAAGAGAACAAAAATGGAGAAATTACTTACCTGATAATTTTGTTTTCCTTAGTGTACACAGATGGACTCAAGACCAATGGGTTATGTGCTCCCTTGCTAGCAGATGGAGACAGAATCAGGTTTCAAAGCTGACGTCACCATAGATATCTACCTGTAGTGACCTCAGCCATTCAGTATTCTCTTCAAAAGCCATTGTGGACTCGGTATTGAGAAACTCAATTAAGACTTGATTAAAACTTGATTAAAAAACTTGAAGGCCAGAGACACTCAGACATAAATGCTGAATCCCGGCCAACTCTGAGAAACCCTGATCCAGGGATAGGGAAAAGGCTTACCCCATAGTTCCTTGGGGACAAGGTTCATGTGCGCTCCCCCCCTTGGCACTATTCGTGGGCAGCAGAGAGTGAGGTGCTGAGTCCATCTGTCTACACTAAGGAAAATGATATTATCAGATAAGTAATTTCTCCATTTCCTACCGTATAGTCAGATGGACTCAGGACCAATGGGATGTACAAAAGCTACTCCCAGATGGAGCGGGAAGCTGCCTGTGGTCCAGTTAATACTGCCCTCACATAGGCTGCGTCCTCCCGAGCTTGGACATCCAAGCAGTAGAACCTGGAGAAGGTGTGCAAGGAAGACCACATCGCTGCTCAGCAAATGTTGCTGGGAGATAGTAGCTTAGCTTCCGTCCAGAATACTGCCTGGGCCCTAGTGGAGTGAGTTTTCACCTGAAGTGGTAGAGGCTTCCCTGGCTTTACGTAGGCTCCTGTGATCACTTCCTTGATCCAGTGGGCTATGGCAGCTTGCGATGCTGCTTTGCCTTGTTTCTTTCCACCGTGAAGAACAAATAGGCGGTCCATCTTATGCACCGGTTCTGTACATTCTAGGTAACATACCAACAGCCTGCCAACGATTAAATGGAGTAGAGGGCGGTAGTCTTCCGATTCCTTGCATCTATTTAGGGACGGTAAGGAAATGGACTGGTTGAGGTGGAACTCCGAGACTACCTTAGGTAAAAAGGAAGAGACGGTGCAAAGCTGTAACGTTCCTGGAGTCAGCTGGAAGAACGGCTCCCGACATGACAGAGATGCGACGAGTGGAGCATATCACCACCAAAAATACCGTCTTCAGCGTCAGTAGGCGTAGGGACAGAGCTCACAGAGGCCGGAACCAAGGTCCTGCCAGGAAGTCCAATACAAGGTTGAGGTCCCATAGTGGGACAGGCCACCTTAAGGGCAGTCAGAGGTATTTAACCCCTTTCAGGAAACTGAGAGATACTGAATGGCTGAGGTCACTGTAGGGGTATATCTAAGGTTACGTCAGCTTTGAAACCTGACTCCGTCTCCATCTGCTAGCAGGGGAGCACATAACCCATTTGTCCTCAGTCCATCTGGCTACATGCTAGGAAATATCTGGTTTCCTGAAATCATTGGTAATTTTCAAGTAACGCTGCAAAATCCTTCTGACATCCAAACAATGCAAGACATTCTTCACCTTGGTGTTCAACTAATCAACCATTTGAGCTCCTTCAATGACCAGGTTCTTTCGGCTACCTGATTCTTACAATGAGTTCTTCAACCTAGATTTGTGTTGGTTGTTACTATAACCCACAAGGGAAGCTCCAAATCCACTCCAGTCTCTTAGATTCTCAGGTATCAGCAACTACTGCAAACTGAGCCTTGCCTGCTCAGTTAACACTAGCCTTGTGGTTTAAACCTGAGATTGCAGAGAACAGCTTGACAACAGCACCTTCTGCAATGGCCTATGAGACTTCCCCCAAGGAACAAAGTCTATTGCTGCCACTGAACCAAGAACTTGGAGATAATTCCAGGCAGTTGGTCTGCACATTCCCAGAAATATTCTCACTTGACCCTGCAGCTTGCAAATCCTCTCTGTCAGATGAACATGCTTGATCTTCATATAGAATAATGCACCCAGAAACTCCAGGGTCAGAGGGAACTAGACTGCTCTTTTGAAAATTGACTACTCAACCCAGATCCTGAAGAAAGTGCACCACCCTGGACATAGTGTACTCCTGGGGGGATTCTGCACAAAAAAATTAAAAATTCTGTGCACAAAAACTGAAACTTCTGCAAAATTTATATTGGTCAAAATAACACAATTTACATGACAGTCTAAGTAATTACATTTTAAATTATTACAGAAAAAAGTTATTAAAGTTGCAGAATTTTAAATATTTTGAGCAGAATTTCCCTAGAAATTCACTAAGAGTGTCCCTTCCACATACACACATCCTCATACAGACTCCCTCACTCTCTCGCACACACATCCCCTCATATAGGGCCCACTCTCTTGCATACACACCCATACAAGCTCCCTTTCTCTTTCACACATACATCCTAACACAGGCTACACCTATGTCTCTCTCTCACGCAGCCCTTCACACAAGCTGTCTCACACATACACAATCCCTTCACACAGGCTAGCACCCTCATATAGGGCCCATATACACATGTATATGGGCCCTATATATATATATATATACATATATATACACACGTTCCCTTTTTCATTCACACGAGCTCCCAATCTCTCACACATATACACACTCCTTCACAATCTCCTCATATAGGCTCCCTCTCTCAAACCCACACTCAAGCATCCCCCCACTCACCCTCTCATACCTCCCATGCTCTCTCTCACACCCTCCTGCTCTGTCACCCTCCCCTCATATAGGCTCCCTCTCTGAAACCCACACTCAAGCATCCCCCCACTCCCCCTCTTACCAACCAAGCTGTCTCTCACCATCCCCCATACCCTCTCTCCTCTCTCACACACATTCTCTCTCACAGGCATTCCCATTCCCTCATATAGGCTCCCTCTCTCTGAAACTCACACTCAAGCATCCCCCCACCACACTCTCTTACCTCCCGTGCTCTCTCTCACACCCTCCTGCTTTCTCTCACCCTCCCCACCCCTCCCTTAACAACCATGCTCTCTGTCACCCTCCCCTTTCTCACACACACATTCTCTCACCGGCAAACCCCCCCCCCCCCCCCATGCTCTCTCTCACACCCTCCTGTTCTCTCTCACCCTCCCCTCCCCGACACATTCTCTCTCACCAGCATGCCTTGGACGTGCTCTGTTCGTGGCGAAGATGAAGGCCTGGTGCGCCGAAAAGGGAAGGCCCCCGTGTGCCGCGAACGGCACGCCGGGCCTTCATCTTCGCCGCGAACAGAGCGCGGCACACGGGGGCCTTCCCTTTTCGCCACGAACAGCGCACTGGGCCTTCATCTTCGCCATGAATTTTTATTTTTTATTTAAAAACTTTTCTATACCGTTGCTAAGTTAAATACCGTCGCAACGGTTTACATGTAGGCACATATTTAATGTAGGTAAAAGTGTACTATAGTACATTCTAACAGGTGCCGTCAAAGGTTCGGTTACAATATATCATTAGACATAGTCATTTAGCGAAGTAGTTCATGACCAATTGTACCAAGGTACTTACACCGGTACTTTTATTACACATAGTATTATAGTTATGGTTTATTGTGGTGTAGAGTTCATCGACTAATCTACTGTATAGTCCTAAGGACTGTATGTCGGTGCCTTTCTGTCTTTTCCTGAAATATTTCTCTCTATGCCTGAATCCTTTGTTCCTATCATTTGATCAAAAGGCCTGAAAATGACTATATGGTCTAGAGTATTGAGAACCTGAAGACTTATCTTTTCTTCTTCAGATCCCTTAGAGAACCGCTTTGAAATTGTTTTCCAGCAATCAAGGTGCCTTAGATTTCCCAAGGACTTCACAAACTTCTCCAACTCACCACCAAATAGCCAGCCTCCATTAAATGGGAATTTCACTAGCTGAATCTTTGAAAAACAATCCAGACCAGATGCACAACCAAAAAAACGCTGCACAGAGAAGCCATATTCTGAGCATAGTCCAAACTAGATCAAAGCAGCATCAGCCAGGATGCATTTGAGCTGCCTCTTCCAGCACAGAACCACCAGCATCTTCCAACCGTCTCAACAGCCTGCCTCAAAGCTGCCTCAATTCACCTATCTGGAGTATCCTTTAGTGATGTACCATCCTCTCCTGGAATTGTAATTCTCCTTGTCACACCAAAAATGAATGCTATCCACCTTGGGCAACTTCAACCACTTTCCTGTTTGTTAAGAGGATAAAGACAAGACATACTCTACCTCCCTTAAAATTGACATCCAGAGTCTCACTCCCTGAAATGCCTTCCTTAGAGCTGGGAAGGGGAAAACACTTCCCTAAACCTGCCATAATAGGATCCTCTTCAGAATCTGTCCCCTTTCCTCTTTTCACCTCAGAAATATTGAATATCTTTAAGGACTAAGAAATTAGCAAGATTAATTCATCTTTATGAAAAAGATAGACAACTGGACAATCACTTCTACTCATGAGGAAACTTCCCCCTCCACCAATTCTCCTTCACTTGCACTTTCTTAGCCTCTTCCAAGGCTGCTAAGGAAATGTCTGATACAGAGGATACCATCTCCTAAAAATTCTCCCTCTTATCCTTCCTGGCCCACTTGGTACTAGGAAGAGGAAGCACAATACTTGGTGCTTGCAGCGCAGATGTCCCTTGGGCAGCTGTCTGCCCAAGACAAAGCCTGATGCAGACAGTGCAAAAAACTCAATGGATAGAAGACCAGGCACCTACAGACGAGTCCAATCCAGGCAATCTCGCAGCTGGTGCTGCCCCTTGTCATCGATCCTGAAGTCCCAGGAATCGGAATCAGAACTCTCAGTACTGCTCCAAACCTTTATATCTCTCCCCCCCCCCCCCCAACTGTCATTCAAGATGATTACCATTCCAACCACAGCAGAGGTCCCACTGGCAGGAACAAACAAGCCAGACTCCCCAAAAGTAGTACCATCTGTGAGAACCTCACTTTCCCTCTCCTCCTGGTACTCCTTGCATAATTCCCTCCCTCCCCAGCAGAAATTTGCACACTGCACAAGCAGAAAACATGTTTTTTTTTCTCCTCTTCTGTTCAACCATAATTCACTCACATACAGACAGGCCCCTGAATAAAAGATCCAAAAAAAAGTATCTAGGGGAGACAAGAGCAGAGAGAATTTAAGTCCTGTGCAGAGATACCATTTCCTAATGAGTCGCTTACTTGCTTTTTTTTTTTTTTTTTTTAAGCTAGGCTTTATTGAACAACCTCCAAAAGAAGCATAAATCAACCAAAGAGGAAGAGCACGCAAAAGAAAGAGAAAGAAGGGGATTGTTTTGTGGAAAAGAAGGCGAGGGTTCTCACAGCACCACCACCACGACCTAGTCCCAAACAAGCTCCCTGGGTTGTCAGGCACAGTTCTGCTGGGTGGGATAATCAACAGACTTTTGTTCAAGAGGAATTTAACCAGGGGAAGGAGTCCAAAGACCAGGAGCTGTCTAATCCCATTTTTCCTCTTCACCTGACTTGAAACACCAGGTCTCAGACAACATGGGATGCTTTCCTATCATCTGCTGGAAATAGAGAATATTGGTAGGCAGCACAGGACCCTATAAGGGGTTGTCATCAGCGAGCCTGTTCTCCATCTGCTCTTTAGGGAATATAACCCATGCGTTTAGACTGGTCTGGCTGAAGAAGAAAATAAGTTCAGGCAAGCCTGGATTTACCCACAGTCAACAGGCAGTTTCCTCCAGCATCAAATTATGAAGGCACTATCAGATTCTCATACCTGAGAGCTCTCCAGTTTCATTCAGAATATACTTCAACCCACCCACCCACTTCAGATAGTGTGCAAGAACAGGAAGGGAACCAGTTACCTGGCTAGAATTTAACCAGATAAAGGGCTGAATATGCCGGGTAAGACATTTAGACGGATAACTATTACGTTATCCATCTAAATGGCTTTTGAATATTGACCACCTAATTTCTAATGCATCTGAAGATGTGCCTCCACCAAACTCAAAGGAAGAGTGTTTGTCTCCGTGATGGTGACACCAATTGGTTTGCTGGCTTGGCACTCTTCCATGCTAGAAAGATTTGCTGTAGGAAGTTATTCAGTCACTGAAACAAAGCTTGTGCCAGTGGAACCCCACCATCTTGAAGGCATAGAAACTAATTTCAAGGCTATGAGGCACCAAGAATATCAGGACAGCATAAAATCTAATTTCTGATGCAGCTGAAGATGTGGTACCACTAAACTCAAGCCACTTTTCCCTTTGATTTACAGCCTTGTGATTGGTTCCTGTGCCTTCAAGAAGGTGGAGGTCCACTGGCACAAAGTTTGTTTCAGTGTCTGAATAACTTCCTGCAGCAGGTCTTTGTAGTACAGGAAAGAGTCAAGCCAGCAGCCAAACAGGTGTGTAACCAATCAATGGTATAAACATCATTACTCTTCCTTTGAATTTCATAGTAGCACAACTTCAGATGCATTAGAAATTAGATTTTATGGTGCACCATATGGGTGCCAATTTTCCACTTTTCCCCTTGATTTACAGGTTCAAAAGAGGATATTGATTAAAATCTTTCTACCCCCTGATACAGACATATGTCAAAACATGGCCATGTTTTCTAGGAATTTGATTTTATGGCAATGTATGGTATCTTTTGAATTTTTATTAAAGATTTTTTATTATTACATTTATTGTTGTGATACTTTCTCTCTATGATTTAATTACTGTTTTTAAAGTTTTTATGATAGGAATGGTACAGAATCCAAAAACTATTTGGCTATTACAGCTCAGACTACAGCTGTGATCCTAGGGCTTGAGACTCAGCTGAGAGAAGAATTGGGGAAGAAAAGGAGAGACACACCCTGGAACACAAGTCAAGGAACCAAAATTAATTTATTTGGCTAGGAGAAGGGAGAGTGAATGTGTGGATTAGTGATGAGTGTAAAACAAAGTTGATATGTATTTCTTGCTCTCATACTGCTAATCAGCAGCAATCTCATGCTGACCACAGTTGAAAAGTTCCCAGTTATGCCAAGCCTGTCTTCAGTGTTGGCCCAGAGCTTGAAGAATGCCAGCAAGGATTCAGATGGCACCATATCCCACCTCTCCTCTGGCCCCTACCTGCAACAATGGAAAGTTAGCATGAGGTCTGCGAGTAGGTGCATGCTCTCAAATCCTGTAGTAGCTTCATCCCTCACACAGGCTCTTTTGTAACAGGAAACCTTGTGGATGAGGAGGCAGGGTCACTGCAGGGTCTGAATCCACACCTGCTCATGAGTCCCATGCTAACCTTTTTCTATTGCTGCCATGGGCCAGGCAGAAGAGAGGAACAATGAGGATCTGGGGATGAAGTGGGAGAAGGTGGGGGGCAGTGTATATGTGCAGAAGGGGTACTCACCCCCACTCTCCAGTGACCCCGGTCCCCCAACCCTGTGTGTGTCTAAGGGTGCTGAAATCCCAAATACAGCCCTATATTCAGCCTAAAGCAAAGCTACTTACCTATAGCAGGTGTTCTCTATGGATAGCAAAACAAACAGCCACACAAGATGGTGCCATTGGATGATGCCACCTAAGTTGGTTCTCTCTCTCAACAGGACCTTCTGAGCATGTGCAGGAATTCCTGTGCTAGCTCAGCAACGTGCATTTCTTCCGTAGTCTTTTTCAAGTTTGTCAACTTCCCACAAAGGAAGGAGGTTTTGTGTGACTGTTTTGCTGTTCATAGAGAATACCTGTTACAGGAAAGCAACTCTTATTTCTCTGTGGACAAACACAACAATACAGCCACACAAAGTGGGACCCCAGCTGAGGGTTATAGTCAAAGGTATTGTTCTTTTTTTAGTGTTTGCAACCCATCTTTTTGTTTGCAAGAAGTTGTGGTTGTATTACTTATGTATGTTCTTGAGTTCCTTATATTAAGGAATTATAATCACATTGTACATTGTTGTCTTCTTGTTATGACCTCTTGTTGATTTCTTGTTGTTTAATCTATTTTCCTACTGCCTTAGGTTAACCCCCTGCCCAGTTTGCCTTCCCTGTTGAAATGTATTTCCAAACCTTCTGTTAACATGTGATGTCCCCACTAATACCGGTATATAAAAGTTTCTAAATAAATAAATAAATAAGTACCGGATTGCCCAAATTTATCATTGTGTGATTCTTTGTCGACACAGTAATGCCTTATAAAAGTGTATATTGACGACCATACAACTGCTTTACTGATATCCTGCATGGATGCAAGTTAAGATGTGCCATTGTGGTGGCCACTATTTGTACCTGATGTGCTCTTATTGGTTGTGGAACTATGTATCCTATAAGAAATGGATTGCGTCAACCATTTAGACTTTTTGTACTGTAGTGCCTTATTTGGCTCTATCGTAGGATATAAAAAGCTAGTTTAATTTTGATAAGCCCGAGTTCTTTCCAGATAAAATAAAAGTGCCTTTCAACAATCTAGGGTATATAATGCTTGATTTGCTGCTATCTTGTGTGGCTTTTGAAAAAAACATTGGCAGAATTATTGCTCAGTTCAGATGGTACAGACACTCTCTACCCTTTGGTAAAAACTTAGGACAGGTTCTAAGTACTTCTCAGCTTTTGATTATTTGGGTGTAGGAAAAGTAGGTCATTAGCATCTACAATTCATTTACTCTTCGTGCCAATGTTGCTGCAACTAAAAGTAGTTTTCCATGCAACATAGTTAATTTTTGTGGTAGCCATTGGTTTGTATGGTGTTCACATTAATTGTATTAATAGTATGATCAAATCCTTTTGTGGCATTGATGTTTTTATTGGAGGTTTTAGGTTACAAAGATCTTTTATGAATCTCAGTACAAACAGGTTGTTGGGAGATTTGTTTTCCCTCCACAAAGTGGTGATAGGCTGCTATTGTGCTTAAGTTTAATTGAGTTTAATTTCAGTCCAGAGTCTTATGAGGTTAATCAAGTACTGGAGTACCTGAGAAATGGAAGATTAATGGATCTGAAGTTCACATCATTTCAAGAATCTTTGTATTTTGAGTTTAATGATTGTCATCTGTTTTCTGGATGCTAGGAGGATCTCATTTACTCTTAGTGGTAGTTTCAACAGGTAGATCATATTGCCTTCAAACTTCATGCTGTTTGTGCTAGAGACTAAAAATGTGGATGAAGGACTGTACCCTCAAATTGAGTGATCAGGTCTGGGATTCCTGGTAATCTTATCAGAGGATCAGCTGCTAGCCTGTGTAACCATGGGAACCAATTTTATTGTGGCCAGCAAAGGGTTAATATAATCATTGTCTCATTGTCTTTTCTAACTTCTGTATTGTCTTTGTTATTAGTATTGGTGAATAAGTATCATGTTTTGGCACCCTGGATGCACATAATCCCCCAGCAGGAGTGGACAGGGTTCTACGGCAGGGCAATGTAGGGTCTTCTGCTTGGCTGGCCACCTCTCCCATATTTCTCTTTAGAAATATGTTTAATACTCTGAGGTCCAATACTGGATGGAGATTCCCCCGGGTTTTTTTTTTTGGAATAAAAAATATTTGGAACAGAATCTTGATCATCTCTGTTTCAGAGGAACAGGTTGAATTGCTTTTGATTAGAAAGAGATTGTCTCTTTCTGCTTTATCTACAGTTCTTTTGAATGTTGACAAAAGCACAGGGGATTTTGTGGTGCCAAATTTTCAAAATTCAGGTATTATAAACTATTTATAACCATCCCCCCTACTTGTAATTCTGGAAATGAGTTTTATTACTTATTCTGCTGGGAATCAAATAGCAGGAGTGGACTTTCTTGGAGGATGCTGGACTTGTCTCTACTCCATTTATTTTGGTTCTTTTGCCTGGTTTGTTATTGCCCCTGTTGCTGCGGTTAGTACATTTGCTGCATAATGACTGCATGCTGTATATAATAGTAAGGATAGAATCTGACTTTGAAAATAGAACTATGATCTTTTGTACATGTCTTGTTTATATCTCCTCTGCATAGATGAATCCTGCCGAGTGGAGGTTAGAGATTGTAGAGCTGAATTTTGTTTGTTTCCACGGTCTTTCAATCACCAAACAGGTTTGTGCCTGTACATGGTGTATCAGCTACTTTCTCATATACATCTCTCAGGCCCAATGCTCTCAGCCAAGCAAATCTTCTGGCTGCTATGGCAGTCACTGACATTCTTTTAGCAATATCAGAAGTCACAAATTGACTAGGTCATGTACTTTGCACAGTCCTTTGTCTCTGTCATGATGTCACTGAAGGATTTTAACTCCTTAGGCAAATGCTTTGAGTGTTCTTGAAGTTTAAGGGTATATAGATATTGAATCATTTACAAACTAATGGGCACCTATTCATGCCCTTGGTACACTCTCTTCCCTCACTCCAACAATGGAGTGGAGGAATAAAAGTGGTTAGAGCAGCAGACTGAAAACCAGAGTTTGAATCCTGCTACCACTCCTTGTTACTTTGAGCGAGTCACTTCATCCTCCATTGCCTCAGGTACAAACAGATTGTGAGTCCACTGGGGACAGGGAAATACCTAAAGTGCCTGAATGTAATTCACTCTGACGTGCCTGAAAAAGTAGAATACAAATCAAATAAATGAATCTTGGATCTCTTCCAGGGGAGAATTTGAAAAGGACTGTTTTGTTTGCTTTCTTCATTGTAGATTCAATTATATATGTATATGGCAATTCTACTTTGTGTGCCCTGACCATTTTTTTATTTTATATATTTCATGTCAATATTTTTTTTGTCACTGGAGCCACAGTGAAAAATGTTTTCCACAATTTCTTCTGTTCTTTCACCAGTGCAACATGCATTGACACTGCTTTATATTAATTACTTTGGTGGCTGGATGAATTTCAGAATGCCTTGTAATTCTTTAGTTTCCTCAGCTTTTCTCTTCCAGATTAAATGATATTGCTTCAGACATCCTTTGGAAGAAATTGTGATACACTGTTGAACTCCATAATTCTTCTGAGGAGGCGTCAGATGGTAGATCTAGTGATAGTACATCTGATTCTATTCGTATGGATTCATAAGTACTTTGTGAATAAGATATTGTCTGCACAAATGATGTAGTAGTCGATACTTTCTTCTCAGTTGTGTTCCAAGTGAGTTTCTTTTTTCTCTTCAAAAAATGATAGGGGAAGTTTTGATTAGAGATGTCCTCCTAATCTTTCTAACATTGGTTTTGGAAATGAAGTTTCTCTTTCTGGTATTTCTTTCTGCCCATAGCTTTTATATGAAGGTGTGACATTCTTGTATTAGATGTTGTGGTAGAATATCTTAATTTATTATCTGTCTTACTTCTATCTCTAGCTTTAATATTGGAGGCAATAACCTGCTACTTGATGATGTTCTGCTTTTATGTGCCTCTTCTCTTTTTCAGTGCTAGCTGTTCTGTCTTTTGAAGGGTGTTTTGTATGACTCTCCTGTATAGACATGTATTTTGTCGACAGAGCTGCTATTTGGCATAGATATGCATGGGGCTCATGAGTAGTCACTCAGAGCCAGTGAGCATCTACGCCAATGTTTCTGCATCAAGTTTCCTCAGCGACTGTGAATCTTGGTACCAATGCTTTGGTGCTGAAGGGCTTGCGTCATGCCCTGTTAGCGCTAGTGAGCCTCTGTATTGATGCTTTAGTGCAGACGGTTTCATGCCAAGTTTATTAGGTAGCATTGACTCACAGTACTACTGTTTAGGCACAGTTTCCCATTCACAGTTTAACAAATCGGACTTACGATTTTTGTTTTAACCTGAACTGTTGAGCTAGTATGCCCATACTTCAGTTATAATTCTCTAAATGCTAGTGCCCACAAGGATATTCTTCCACAGGAGGGTGCAATTAGTCATGTCATGGTCCAGGCCTAGGCATTTGAAATGTAAGGAGCATGAGTCTAATATAGACATTTTATACCTACATTTTTCACAGCTTTTGAATGGGCTCTTTCCCTTGTCAACAAGGCTGAAATTGGATCAAGAATTTTTGCTTCTAAGCACAGTGACGTTGAACAGAGAGTTTGTGAAGAGGGCGAAAATAGAGAGGTATGTGTAGCAGTTCCCATGCATGCTCAGAAGGTGCTGTTGAAACTTTCTTAACTAGCAGAAAGCAGAGCTGCTTACCTGTAAACAAGTGTTCTCCAAGGACAGCAGGATGTCATTCCTCACACATGGGTGACATCATCCAATGGCACCCGGCACAGAAAACTTATGTCAAAGTTTATAGAACTGACTGAGTCTCTCTGAACATGCTCAGGCATGCATTATTCCATGTGGGGGTCCCTTCAGTCTTATAACAGAATAAAAGGATAAAAACCCATGAAATGGAGACCCAACTCCACAGGGAGGCAGATGGGTCTCATGAGGAATGCCATCCTGCCATCCTTGGAGAACACCTGTTACAGGTAAGCAACTCTGCTTTCTCCAAGGACAAGTGGGATGGCAATCCTCACACATGGGTGAATCGCAAGCTACAGGCTGCCCCCCCCCCAAAAAAAAGGGGACCAACAAAACAGGGACCAATGGGCACAACAACATTTTGTTGGTAACAGGAGGGTAGCAGCCTGACAGAAATTAACAGGCCCCACACGGGAACAGAATTGAGTTCTGAACCTCAAACAAATTCCGAAAGACAGATTGGCCAAATCTGCTGTCGCGTCTGCCATGCCTATTCAAACAGTAATGCGATGTGGATGGAACTTCATGTCACAACTCTGCAGATCTCCTCCATGGGGACTGCTTGCAAGTGGACCTCAGACACTGCCATGGGTCCAACAGAGAGAGCTTTGACATGACCCCCAAGATGCAATCTGGCATGGGCATAACAGGAGGAGATGCAGACTGTTAGTCAACTGGAATCTATCTACTTGGCAATGGCAATTCCCACTCTCTTCTGGTCAAAATGTACTTCAAAATGTACTTCAAAAATAAAATTGCAAACATCCTCCAACGCTTCCCCACTAATCCCTCTCCTGTCAATCCGCTCCCTAAAAATACCAACGTCAACCTTGGGTCCCTCGACTTAACATCAGCCAAGGAAATTGAATCCATCTTAAAAAAAGATCAAACCTGCCACCCACACCTCCGACACTATCCCTACTAAAGCACTCCTCTCCATCCCCTCTTCCATCGCAAAACCCCTAGCAGACTTAATCAATTGCTCCCTTTCGCATAGAAAAGTCCCAGAGCCCCTCAAACTTGCAGTTGTAAAGGCCCTCCTCAAAAAACCCACCCTCGATCCTATCAACCCTGCTAACTACCGTCCCATTTCCAACCTGCCCTTCATATCAAAAATCATGGAAAAGGTAGTTAACTCCCAGATCTCCGATTTCCTGGAAGACCATAATATTCTACACCCTTCTCAATTCGGCTTCTGTAAAGCTCGCAACACCGAAAGCCTCCTACTCTCTCACAGACACCATCCTCAAGGGCATGGACCATGGATAATCATATATCCTGCCCTTTTTGACATATCGTCGGCCTTCGACACCATCAGCCATAAAATCCTCCTTACTCGCCTAACTGAGATAGGTATCTCAGGCACAGACCTCCTTTGGTTCTCCTCCTATCTCAACAATAGAGATTACACTATAAGAATTGCTAACTCTGAATCCTCTCACATTCCCCTCACCTAAGGCTTCCCTCAGGGCTCTTCCCTCTCCTCCACACTCTTTAATATTTATCTATTGCCACTTTGCTGCCTTCTCTCTGACCTTGGCCTAAAGTTTTTCTTATATGCAGATGACGTCCAAATCCTCATCCCCATTCAAGAATCACTCACCAAATCACTCCAGTTCTGGGAATCATGCCTTACATCCATCAACACCCTACTCTCCAACCTCCACCTTGCCTTAAATGCCTCCAAAACAGAACTCCTCATAATCTCTAATCACCCAGTCCGTACACCTCATTCTTCATGCGACAACACCCCCCTCGCAAATGCCCTCCCTCACACCGTGAGAGATCTTGGTGTCTCCCTAGACTAACAACTAAATTTCAAACATCACATCAACACAATTATAAAGGGAGGTTTCTTCAAACTCCACATCCTTAAAACTTAACACTCTTTCTCCATACTCAAGACTTCCGCACAGTTCTTCAAATGACTATATTATCAAAATTGGATTATTGCAACTCCTTATTGGGTCTCCCCTTTTCTACTATTAAACCCCTTCAAATGTTGCAGAATGCCATGGCTAGGATTCTAACAAATACCCGCAAAGGTGACCACATCACCCCCATTCTAAAGGACCTCCATTGGTTACCCATTTCCTCCCGCATAAGATACAAAACTCTCACCATCCTTCATAACTCCCTGTACAATCACTCTTGGCTCGAGGATGCGCCACACTTCCGCTCATCCAATCGTCCCACCAGAACCACCCTCGCAGGAACTCTATACCCCCACCCTTAAAACTGCACACCATGCCTCCACCAGAGAAAGAGCTCTCTCTATCACCGGCCCCTCCCTCTGGAACACCCTACCCACGGAACTCCGATGAGAACCATGTCTGCGCAAATTCAAAAAAGGAATTAAGACCTGGCTCTTTAAATTGGCTTACCCAGACTCGGACCAAACTTAACCTGTGCCCTTTCTATTGTACTCATCCGCAAGGTTGTTTATTGTTTAATGTATAATTTCTCCCTGCCATTTTTTAGTCCCCTGAGTCTATACCTTGCATCATTTGACGTTTGCTCTTAATATTGTTATCCCTCCGTCTTACTCCCTTTGCAATGTCTGTCCAAACTGTTAGTATAATTTTTTGCTTGCGATGTCCTAGTTCCCTCAGAATGTATAGTCTGTAAAGATTTAATTATTTGCACATATAATATCGCCTTATCTTGTGCCAATAAAGTTATCCCTGCCTGTACCTCCTCCCCCTGGTACTGTTCCTATTTACCTTCTTCCTTATGGCTTTCCTTCTCTGCTGCCGCTCGTTCTCCTCTCTTCACTACTGCTCCCCTTCCCCCCTCCCTGTTTTTTGTACTTTCCGTCTTTTTCAGTTATATTGTAAACCAGCATGATGTTCCCACGAATGTCGGTATAAAAAAGTTAACAATTAAATAATTAAATAAAAGAAACAAAAAGCTGAGAGGACTGTCTATGGGCTTCTGTCTTTTTCAGACAGAAGGCCAAGACCTCTTGCAGACCAAACTGTGCAGGATTTGTTTGCTTTGGTGAGAATGAGGCCTGGGAAAAAATGTTGGCAGGATGATGGAAATTAGACACCACCTTAGGCAGGAACTTAAGGTGCATATGGCAAGACCATACAATCGTGGAAAAACAAGTGTAAGGTGGATAAGTCACTAAGGTCTGGAGCTCACTGACCCTGCATGCTGAAGTGATCACCACCAAAAATATGACCATCCAGGTCAGGTATTTCAGGTCACAGGAGCACTGTGGCTCAAAAGGAGCTTTAGGTAGCTGAGCTAAAACCATGTTGAGGTGCCAGGACACAGCAGGAGGCCTTAGGGTAGGCTTCAATAGAAGCAGACTCTGCATGAAATGTGCATCTATAGGCTGTAAAAAGATAGGCTTAGTCTCTAACACCATGGTGATGCGTGTCAATCGCACTCAAATGAATCTTAGCCAAGCTGGTCTTGAGACCAGCTCCGGAGAGGTGTAGAAGATAAATAAATAAATAAATTTGACTATTTAAAAACCTTTGTGTACTGACGTTCGTAGGCATGTCACATCAGTTTACAGGTAACAGGGGAGTAATATTTAAACAGAGGGAAAGATAAAGTTACATGTAACAGGGATATAGATGAATTTGGGAGAGTAGGAGAAAATAAAGGGTCAAGTGACCTAGGAGAGGATTTTTCAAGAGAGAGAACAATAACTATATTACAATTGCTTGTAGATTTTGGGGGGAGGAGGAGTTAGAAGGGGAACGTGACCTGGCGGAGGGAGATAGTTTTTGTGTTGAGCAGGAAAAAGGGTCTAGGGCCTTTTGTTCACACCACACGGAAATCTCCTCCACTTCAGTCCATAGGACTTTCTGGTGGAAGGCTTTCTGGAAGCTACAAAGACAAAAAACATCTTCTGAGAGATTGAGGGATTGCAAAATCAACTTCTCAACATCCAAGCTGTGAGTGACAGGACCTAAAGATTGGGACGTTGCAACCTGCCTCGATTCTGGGTGATGAGATCTGGAGAAGTCCTCAGTCTGATCATTTTCTGGATGGACGACTCCTGAAGGAGTGAAAAACAGACCTATCTTGGCCAATAGGGGGGCTATGAAAATCATAGTCCCTTTGTCCTCCCTGAGCTTCAACAAAGTCTTCGCCACCAGTGGAGCCGGAGGATATGCATAGAGAAGACCCTGGCCCCAAATGAAGGGCAAACGTATCTGAGGCTAGCTTTCCGTGTCCTGGATAAGTAGCAGAATTGAGGAATCTTTCTGTTCCAAGGGTCTGTGAACAGATCCAATATAGGCTTCTCTAGAGGCGGAAGAGCTGATTTACATCCACGACCCTACGAATGGTCCAGAGACCATTCATAGGGGTCTGAAGGAGCAATTCAGTCTTCTGCTATCCTATTCTCCTAATCGGACTGATATGTGGCACTTAGCACTATCCTGTAGGAGAGGGCTCATGACTGTATCTGGACCTCTTGACACAGGAGGTAAGAGCCCACACCTCCCTACTTGCTGACATAGTATATCACCAGCTGGTTGTCTGTCTGGATCAACACGATTTTGTTGGACAGCCAATCTCCGAAAACCATAGCACATACCTGATTGCCTAGAGCTCTAGAAGTTGATTTGACAGATATGTTCTGGGTGGACCAGAAACCCTGGGTACTGAGCCCATCTAGAGTGGATGATTCCGTTGTGAGAATAATTTGAACCTGTGGAATTTGGAAGGACACCCCATGTTGCAAATGGAATTCTTCTGCCACCAAGATAGAGAGTCCTGGTGGGAATGAGTGACTTGGATGCAGTCCCACAGATCTCGAGTGGCCTGAAGCCACTGGGACATCAGGGTCCATTGGGCTCTCTGCATGTGCAGGAGTGCCAAGGGAGTAACTTATATTGTTGTGGCCATATCGCCCAACAGTCAACATGTACCATGCTATCTGCTGGCTCTTTTGAATCTCTGCTGCAATGGTCATCAGGCTGACAGTCTGTTGCTGTGGCAGGAAGGCCTTTGCCTAAGCTGCATCTAGCAGGGTTCAAATGAAGTCCAATAGAGGTAACGAACTAAGATGGGACTTGGAGTAGTTGATGACTAACCCTAGTAACTCCAACACACGGATGTTCGAGCACATGGACACTTTGGCTCCTATCCGAGAGGTGCTCTTGACTAGCCAATTGTCTAGATAGGGAAAAAACATGAACTCCCAGTCTGCAAAGGTGCGCTGTCACCAAAGCCAGGCATTTTGTAAAGACCCAAAGGGCAGATGCTAGCCCAAACGGCAGAATGCAGTACTAGAAGTATTATTTTCCCACCTCGAATCGAGAGCATAACCAACCCACTTTTTACAGGAAAAGGATCAAGGTGCCCAAGAAAACCATAGTGAACTTTTCTCTTTTTAGAAACTTGTTCAAGATTTTTAGGTCTAGGATGGTAGAGAGTCCTCCTGTTTTCTTTGGAATCAGGAAGGACTGGAAGTACTCTAATTTGCAACGGGGGGGTGTCCTTCCAAATTCCTCAGGTTCAAATTATTCCTCACCCTCTCTTCCCTGGTAGAATGGACTAGACTGCTCTGGCCGTTAAGAGGGAGGAGAGCTCCAACAGAACTCCTGAGGTGCTACCAGTCCCCAAACTGGACTTTGGTGGGGTACTCAATAGGTTTAATTTGTTTCCTCTGCGAAATATGGCAAGAACCCACTGGTCCGATGTTATACTGGGCCACTGGTTTGCATAGAATCGCAGCCTGCACCTGACCGGGAAGTCTGTCGCCATGAGTACAATGGTCTTGGCTACTCTCTCGCCGATCCAATCAGAACCCTGTCCCAGGAGTTGACTGAGCGCTGTGTGGGGCTTTGGGGCCCTCTGTTGCCTAGGCCAGCTACGAGGGGCCTGCTGCTGCTGATGGAACCGAGAGGGTGGAGGATAGTTATCCTCAGGAGGAAGACTTCCTCGGACCAGATCTTGAAAATCTCCTGGAAGAGAATGGTAGGTCCTGGGTGCCAGCAGAAAGCTGCTGGAGTGTCGCATGGTGATCAAGAATTTAAGCAATTGCATCATCCAAAACATCTAAGGAGCCTTCCCCACAAGGGTCAAATGGAGAAATTACTTACCTTAGTTTAGACAGATGGACTCAGGACCAGTGGGTTATGTGCTCTTCACTAGCAGATGGGAAACAGAGTCAGATTTCAAAGCTGACGTCACTCTAGATATACCCCTGCAGTGACCTCAGCTCTTCAGTATTCTCTTCGAAAAGCCACTGTGGATATATATTTGCTTAAATAACTTGATTAAACTGACTCAAATGATTTCAAAAACTGGAGACCACCAGTGCACTCAACCAATTAATGCCGACACCGGGCAAACTGCAGGTGTCTTGAACTAGGGGTAGGCAATGGCTTACCCGTATTTGCTTAATCTCAAGGTTTGCTTCCTGAGGTTCTCCTTCTCTGGGGCAGCCGTGGGCGGGATGCTGAGTCCATCTGTCTACACTAAGGAAAACGAAATTATCAGGAAAGTAATTTCTCCATTTCCTAGCGTGTAGCCAAATGGACTCAGGACCAGTGGGATGTACAAAAGCTACTCTCGGATAGGGCGGAAGGCTGCCTATGGCCCACTTAGTACTGCCCTTGCGAAGGCTGAGTCTTCTCGGGCTTGAAGATCCAGGCGGTAGAACCTGGAGAAGGTGTGTAGGGAGGAACACGTTGCCGCCCGACAGATCTCGGCGGGCGACAGCAGCCTGGTTTCTGCCCAAGATACTGCCTGGGCCCTAGTAGAATGAGCCTTAACCTGTAGGGGTAAGAGCTTCCCTACCTCTATGTAGGCCACCTTGGTTACTTCCTTGATCCAGCGAGCTATGGTCGCCCACAAGGCTGCTTCTCCTTGATTCTTCCCGCTGTGGAGAACGAACAAGCGATCCATTTTGCACACCTGTTCCGATCTTCCAAGTATCGCACCAGGAGTCTGCCAATATTTAGATGGCGAAGAAAGCGTGAGTCTTCAGAGTCCTTATGTTCATTCATTGATGGTAAGGTGATGGCTTGGTTCAAATGAAACTCAGAAACCACTTTTGGTAGGAAGGAGGGGACGGTGCACAGCTGTATGGTTCCAGGAGTGAATCTACGGAACGGTTCCTGACAGGATAGTGCCTGTAGTTTGGAGATGCGACGAGCTGAACATATTGCCACCAGGAATACCATCTTCAATGTTAAGAGACGTAGTGACAGACCGCGCGTTGGTCTGAAGGAAGCCCCGCTAGGAAGTCTAATACCAGATTGAGGTTCCATAGGGGCACCGGCCACTTTAGGAGTGGCCGAAGTTGCTTAACTCCTTTTAGGAAACTGGTCAAATCCGGATTAGCTGATATACTGATTCCGTTCACTTCGGCTCTGAAGCAGGAGAGGGCTGCTACTTGGAGCTAGAGGGAGTTGAGTGACAACCCCTTCTTCATACCGTCCTGTATATCCAGGATCATGTGGATCTTGGCCATCTGCGGGAGTATCCCGTGGTCCTTGCACCAGGCTTCGAATATTCTCCAGAACCCTATATGTTTGCCAGAGATGTTGAGAACTTGCGCTTGTGGAGCAGGGTGTCAATCATGGCCTTCGAGTAACTGCGCTTCTTCAGGAGAGTCCTCTCAAGGGGAGAGGACTCAGACCTGAAGAGAGAATAGAGATGGATCCTTGTGAAAAATCGGGCCCTGCCAGAGAAGGTCCCTGTGTGGAGGTAGGCACAGAGGGCTCCCTGCAAGGAGTCTTTGCATGTCTGCATACCATGGGCATCTTGGCCAATCCGGGGCCACTAGTAGAACTAGTCCCCTGTGGTGTTCTATCTTGCAGACTAACTTGCCCAGTAGAGGCCATGGGGGGAAGGCATACAATAAAGTCTTCCTCTGGCCAGGTCTGGATGAGAGCGTCGATCCCTTAGGGGTGTGGCTCTTGTGTGCGGCTGAAGGGGACTTGGGCACTGAGAGAGGTGGCCAGTAGATCCATGGTTGGGACACTCCAGTGATTTACTATCAGTTGGAAGGCTGCGGTCAACAGCGTCCATTCCCCCGGGTCCAGGCTCTCTCTGCTGAGGAAGTCTGCTGAGACATTGTCTTTTCCTGCGATGTGGAAGGCCAAGATCCCTTGTAGGTTTATCTCCGCCCATGCCATGAGGGGGTCTATCTCCAGAGACACCAGCTGGCTCCTGGTTCCTCCCTGGCGGTTGATGTAGGCAACCATTGTAGCGTTGTCAGACATTACTCGAATCGCTTTGTCTGTGGCTGAACCGCAGGCACGCTAATCTGACTGCTTGAGCTTCCAGGCAGTTTATGTTCCATCCCGCCTCTTCTTTGCTCCATTGTCCCTGGGCCATCAGTTCCTGACAGTGGGCTCCCCACCCTCATAGGCTCGCATCCGTGGTTAGTACGACCCAGTTCAGTGGGGATACGCTTACTCCTCTGCTTAGGTGGTCTTCCTGTAGCCACCACTTAAGCCGAGAACGTACCTCTGCTGGTAGTTGGAGGCGAATCGAGTAGTCCTGGGACAGTGGGTTCCAGCGTGACAGTAAGGAGCATTGGAGTGGTCGCATGTGAGCCCTTACCCACGGAACGACCTCCAGGGTTGATGCCATGAGTCTGAGGACTTGAAGGTAGTCCCATACCTTGGGGCTTGATTTGGTCATCAATCGCCGTAATTGTTCCATCAGCTTCCTTCTCCTCGGGGGAGGGAGGGAGACTTTTTTCTGTTTGGTGTCAAAACAGGCCCCCCAGTATTCTAGAGACTGAGAGGGCTGCAGACTGCTCAACAGTATTCACGACCCAACTGATTTCCTGCATTAGGTTCTTGACTCTGCTGGTCACCTGCTGGCTCTCTTCCGGAAACTTTGCCTTGATCAAGTAAGGGTATACCAAGATCCCTTCCTTTCTCAGTGTTGCCTCCATGACCACCATAATTTTGGAGAATGTTCCAGTGGGTGGGTTGCTAGGCTGAAGGATAGCGCTCTGAACTGGTAATGGTGACCCATTATCGTAAAGCGTAGAAAACGCTGGTGATCTTTATGGACTGGAATGTGAAGATAGGCTTCAGAGAGGTCCAGGGAGGTTAGGAACGCTCCTGGTTGTACTGCCATTATTACGGAGCAAAGAGTCTTGATGCTGAAGTGTAGTATCCGCAGATGACGGTTGACATTCTTGAGATCCAAGATGGGTCTGAATGATCCTTCTTTCTTGGGGATGATAATAGTTGAAATAGCGCTCCATATTTTGTTGGGGCGTAGGAACCATAGTTATTGCCTTCAGACTGAGTAGTCTTGTCAGAGTGGCTTCCACTGCCAGTCTCTTGGTGTGGGAGTGGCAGGGTGACACCATACATTTGTCCCGAGGGATGCTGCAGAACTCCAGAGAGTAACCTTCTCGAATGATGTTTAGTACCCATTTGTCAGACGTGATCTCGACCCATCGTTGATAGAAGAGGGAAAGTTGATCCCCTATTTCCTCTTCCTGTGGATGGGTCATCCCATTCTCATTGGGGAGTACAGCCAGAGTCTGCCCCCAGGCCTGTTCCTCTCTTGGTTTGTCGGTTGCAAAAGGGCTGAGACCTTCCTGAGGGATGAGGTGTCTGGAACTGTGAGTTCCTGTAGGGGCGAAAGCATTGAGAGCCTCTGCCCCTACTTCTTCTGGGGAAGGGATGCTGGGATCTTTTGCCCCTGTCTTCCGGTAGCCGAGGCACTGGAGATTTTCCCCACTTGCTGGCTAACTTCTCCAATTTGCTTCCGAATAAGAGAGATCCTTTAAAGGGCATCCTTGTGAGATACGCTTTAGAGGTCACGTCAGCAGACCAATTCCACAACCATAACTGTCTTCTGGCCGCCACTACAGAGGCTACTTTTTTGGCTGAGGTACGCACCAGATCTGATCTTATGTCCGTCAGAAAGGCTGTTGCAGGTTCTATTGTTTCACCGGTATATGTTCCTGAGTTGTTTGCCTCTCTTGAGAGGCGCAAACAGGAACGTGCCACCAGTGCGCAGCAGGAAGCAATCTGCAGTGTCATTGCTGTTGCGTTGAAGGCCTGCTTAAGCATGGATTCTAATAGTCTATCCTGAACGGGAATGGTTGTTCGCTTTGAGACGGCATAGACCATGGCATTCACGTTCGGAAAACACAGGCGTTCCTTGGTTGCTGGTTCCAGAGGATACAAGGCTTCCAATGCCCGACCTCCTTTAAAGCTGACCTCCAGTGCATCCCACTCCAGCTCACTCAGTTCCTGGATGGCTTCCATCACTGGGAAGTAGCATGAGGCTTTACGAAGGGACACAAGATGGGGTTCTTCTTTGGTTCCACTATAGGTTCCATGCCTGGAATACCCAGAGTCTTCAGAGTCTGGGAAAAAAGGGCTGGTAACTCATCCCTGTGGAAGAAGTGAAGCATGGTTCTATATGGTTCCAGGCCTGGAGGGATTTCTCCTTCTTCCAGGGAGCAGCCATTATCATCTGAACTGTCCGGGTCCCTGTCAGGGAAATTCTTGGTTAGGCGAGCATGTCTCAAGGCATCCGAGCAGGGCTGGGAGGATCTTGTGCTTCCGGCAGGGGTTGAACCTGGGTTGCAGCCAGGGCTGATTGCGCCTGAATGAAGGCTTGCAGCCCTTGGAAAAATTCTAACCAGGAAAAGATCCCTGGATCCATGTTAATCCAGGGGGAGTCTGAGTAGAGGTCCCTGAGGTGCCCTCTTGTGGAGAAGCCATTTCGGAGCTGCATAGATCCGGGGTGCTATCATATGTAGTTGCTCTGAACCCATCCTCAAACAGTAAGGGACCAGGCTTTGGTCCCCCCTGGGTTTCTTCGCAATGATGACACAGGCAGGACTCCAGTTCAGGTTGTGCGGCTCTGATGTGGCAGGCTGTACAAAGAGTGCCTTCTGGGCTTCTTGGACACTGGTGCCATTGCCTCTATGCCTAGGCGCACCAATAATGTGCTTCAAAGTGCACGTAGTTATGCGTGTGAGCACAGTGCGCATGTGTAGTTGTAAGCGTGGCTGTGCGTGTAGTTACGCGCGCATCTAAGTTGAAGGCACACAAGTTGGGCGCATTGACCGACCAGCCTGCCCCACACGTACCGCCAGACGAGAAGGGAAGATGGCTCTGACGCCCCCACGCGTAAGATGGCTCCCCCCACAGAGGGTCTCCACATGTTGGGACCCCCTGCACCGGACCGGGGCCTAGCCCAACCAAGGCTACTCAAGCCGGTCTGTGCTCCCTTTTACCTCGCTGGGTGAATTCGGGATCGGGATGGCCCTCCGAGCCCCGGAGACCTTAGTTTAAAGTTTTTGGGTTGTTTTTTTTCTTCTTACCTGGTCTCGGCGCTTACAGATCGCGTGCCGGGACAGTCTCCAGCTATGGGAGGAGAGGGCTTTACCCTTCACCGTCGCACTCAGATGTGCACCCACTGCCTTTCAGCTGCTCTAGGGGCTAAGTCCACGCCGGGGTTACCAGCTACCGGACCAAGGCTCACCTCTGAGGGATAATGAAATCATGAATTCTCAACTGGGGGAGGGACCCTTAGGTATCACCGCAGGAGAGCGGGGCTCATCTTCTTAAGGTAAATTTTGTCTTGCTGTAATTTGCTAACACTGTGCTAGTGTGTGGGATAGTATCTGCATCTGATTGGAGATGGAGAGATACTGAAGAGCTGAGGTCACTGCAGGGATATGTCTAGGCTGATGTCAGCTTTGAAATCAGACTCCGTCTCCCATCTGCTTGCAGAAGAGCACATAACCCACTGGTTCTGAGTCCATCTGGCTACACGCTAGGAAAGGGATCATTATTATTATCAACAGGAAATGGATCCTGAGATGCTCAAACAGTGTTAAAGAAACAGACTCTGTTGGCGGGATGGGCTTGGACCTCAAGGAAGGTAATCAGCAGATCTTCCTCCTCCGAGGAATCGGGGATGACCACTGGACCCATTGGTGGTGGCTCAAATGCCCCAATAAGAGTCAGCAATGCCCCAGGCACAAACACCAGTGTAGATGCTTCAATAAGCACATGCAGGGAGCTGAGTAGTGGCTCAATGAGTGATGGTGCCAGGCCCGGTGCAGTCTATGCACCGATGCAGAGGTCCTGCAGCTTCTCCAGCTCCTCCTCAAAGATCGCTGATGCCAAGACTAACTTGGATCCAGGAGGCATAACCAGATCCTCTTTAAAACAGAGAGGAAGATCGGTGGCAGACATCGGGATTGGTGGAAGCCGTAGCGAACCCCTGGGAAACATGGAGGACTGGCGCTCCTCATCAAGGAGTCACTTCAGGGGTATCACAGCCAAGCCTGGTGCATTCCTTTTTCCGGTACTATGCATCGATGGGGACAGATGTAGATTCTTCTTTGGCTTCCCTCAATACTCGGATCTGATGGTCCCACTGATTTCGATGCCTTGACTGCCATCAGAGCGGCTTCGAGGTCCGCCAATGGATCGGCATTCCAGAGTCCGAAAAGCTAGTCCATCTTTTCCAACTAAGCCGTGTCCCTTATGGGTTATCTGAGCACACTTGTGGCAACCCTGGACATCATGCAATGCCCCCAGGCAGAGGACACAGCTATCATGGGGGATCTGTTATAGACCTAGTCCTCCCACATTGAAGGCACCCCTGGAACCCCGAAGAGGACATTGCATCATGAAATAAAAGGGACACAATATCACATTTGATGGCGGCAGTCATCTGCTCCAGGGGTTCAACATGAAAGGAAACTTACCCAAATGCCGAAAATCCTGACTAAGGATCTATAGAGGGGAGAACCGGCAGACCCTGTGTCAACCGCATAATCCAGACTATTTTTCAAACCAGGAAAAAACAGTAAAAAGCGCCAGAAAAATCTCTCAAAAAGGAGAAAGAGAAAGAGAGAAAGAGAGAGAAAGAGAAAGAGAGAGAGAGAAGAGAGAGAGAGACACTAGACTCAACGTGAAACACCGGGCTCCACGGAAAAGAAAAGACTTAAGGGACCCTGTGTGGCCATGTGGTGTAATGCATGTCTGAGCATGCTCAGAGAGGCTCAAAGTTCTAGAAACCTTGATGTAGGTTTTCCAGTCCTGGCTTCATTGGATTTTGTCGCCCAAATGTGAGGCCTGACATTCTGCTTGTCCTCTGAGAAAGGACCCAAATCAGAGGAAAATTGGTTCTTACCTGATAATTTTCGTTCCTGTAGTACCAAGGATCAGTCCAGACTGCTGGGTTATGCCTCCCTTCCAGCAGATGGAGTCAGAGAGAAACTGAAAAGGCACCTCCTATATACCCTGGTGCACCACCTGTGATCCCTCAGTATAATCGATATCAAAGCAGAATGATAAAAACTTATGGTAACAACCCGTGACTAGATCAAGTCAAACCTGAACTTTTGGAAAACGAGGAAACCAGGCGAAAAATGCCATCGTACATAACTATAATCCACATATCCAAGTGCTCTCGAAAACTGGAATAAAAAAGCAACAGAAATACCAGAATACTTAACGGGACTCATATTGCTATGGGCGGGCGTCTGGACTGATCCTTGGTACTACAGGAACGAAAATTATCAGGTAAGAACCAATTTTCCTTTCCCTGTACGTACCAGGATCAGTCCAGACTGCTGGGAAGTACCCAAGCTGCCCTAAATGGGGTGGGCCTGGAGAGTCCCGCTCAAAGCACACCGCTGCCAAACTATCCACTATCTTGAACGTCCAATTGGTAGTGTCTGGCAAACGTGTGTAAAGATTTCCAAGTAGCCGCCCGGCAAATTTCTTGAGGTGAGACAAAACTACTCTCCGCCCAAGAAGCCGCTTGAGATCGAAGTGTGTGCCTTAAGTCCCTCTGGAACAGCACGTCCCTGACAAACGTAAGTCGAAGCAATCGCATCCTTTAACCATCGGGCTATAGTAGTCTTCGAAGCCTTAGTCCCCTTCCTTCTTAGGACCACTCCACAAAACAAAAAGATGGTCGGATAACCGAAAAGGGTTGGTAATTTCCAAGTACTGTAAGAGAGTCCTTCAAACATCCAACCGCCTAAGCTCCTTGCCCCGAGGAGTGTGTCGCTCACAGAGAAGGCTGGCAATTCAACCGTCTGATTGAAATGAAAAGCCGAAACTACCTTCGGTAAGAAGGAGGGAACGGTGCGAAGCGAGACCCCCGAATCAGAAATACGGAGAAAAGGTTCCCTACAGGACAATGCTTGAAGCTCTGAAATTCGTCTAGCTGAACAAATAGCCACGAGAAAAACTGTTTTAAGAGTTAAATCCTTGAGCGTAGCTCTCCGTAGCGGCTCAAAAGGAGAAGTACAGAGACCACGAAGAACCAAATTCAGACTCTAAGTGGGACAGATAGCTCGTACCGGCGGACGCAAATGTTTGACTCCCTTCAAAAATCTGGCTACGTCAGGATGTATGGCAATGGAAATACCATCAATCTTGCCGCAATAACAGCCTAAAGCTGCTATCTGCACTCGGAGGGAATTATAGGATAACCCTTTCTTCAGACCCTCCTGCAAGAAAGTCAAAATATGAGCCACCGTAGTCTGCCGTGGAGACATGCTCAACCCACGGCACCAAGAATCAAACACTTTCCATACTCGCACATAGGTAACCGAAGTGGAGGGCTTCCGAGCGTGAAGAAGAGTAGTAATGACCGACTCTGAATATCCCTTTTTTCTCAATTGCCGCCTCTCATAAGCCAAGCTGTTAGACAAAAGCGATCAGCCTGATCGAAAAACACTGGGCCCTGCCGCAGAAGGCGAGGCAGGTGACCGAGACGCAAGGGGCCTTCCACCGCTAGGTTGACCAGGTCGGCGAACCACGGCCTCCTTGGCCACTCCGGAGCCACGAGGATGACCGGTCCCCTGTGGGACTCGAATCGACACAATATCTTCCCGATCAGCGGCCACGGGGGAAACACGTAAAGAAGAACATGTGTGGGCCATGGAAGAACCAACGCTTGCACACCTTCCGACCAGTGTTCTCTTCTGCAACTGAAGAAGCGCGCTGCCTTCGCATTCGAACGAGTTGCCATGAGGTCTAACCGAGGAGTCCCCCATCTTTGAATGATGAGCCTTAGTGCCTCCTGTGACAGTTCCCATTCCCCCGGATCTAGCTGCTGACGGCTGAGATAGTCCGCCTGAATGTTGTCGACTCCGGCTATGTGTCGCTGCTATGCGAAGCAGATGCTTCTCCGCCCAATCCATCAATCTGCTTGCTTCGGTAGCTACCAGCTGACTCCTGGTACCCCCTTGGCGATTTATATAAGCCACCGTAGTCGTATTGTCAGACAAAATCCGAACTGCTCGATGCTGTACCAGGGGGAGAAAAGGCTGTAATGCCAGGCGAACCGCCCTGGTTTCCAGACGATTGATGGACCACTTGGTCTGCTAGAGCGTCAAAAAGCCCCTGGGCGGACCGAGACTGACAGACTGCTCCCCAACCCGTCAGGCTGGCATCTGTTGTGACGATGATCCACTGAGGGGGCTCCAAATCCACGCCCTGGAGCAAGTGAGCTGGCATCAACCACCAATGTAGACTGGACCTGGCCGGGTCTAGAAGTGGTAAAGGCAACCCGAACTCTTCCGACTTGGGATCCCACCGCGAAAGGAGTGCTCTCTGTAAAGGTCGCATATGCGCAAAAGCCCAAGGAACTAACTCCAGAGTGGACGCCATACACCCAAGAACCTGCAAATAATCCCACGCCACCGGCAAGGGAAGAGCTAATAGACTAACCTGTGCCATAAGACGCTCCATCCTCGCCTGTGGCAGGAAAACCTTGCCCAAATTGGTGTCTAAAAGGGCTCCCAGAAACTCCAAACTCTGGGAAGGAATCAGCTTGCTCTTGGACTGGTTGATCACCCAGCCGAGGGAACTCAGACGGTGTAGGACCGCCCTTACTGCGATTTTGCCAGAATGAGCCAGTCGTCCAAGTACGGGTGTACCAAGATGCCTTCCCTCCAAAGGCTCGCTGCTACCACCACCATCACCTTGGTGAAGACTCTCGGGGCCATTGCTAGACCGAACGGCAGGGCACAGAATTGGTAATGGGATCCCATGATCATGAACCGTAGAAACCGCTGATGAATGAAACTCCTGGATCCCTATGTGTAGGTAAGCCTCTGTTAGATCCAAAGAAGCCAAAAATTTGCATTTGTGGACAGCCGCAATGACTGAGTGCAAGGTCTCCATCCTGAATTGCGGTATTCGTAATGCTCTGTTGACTTGTTTAAATCCAGTATTTGGAGAAAAGTGCCCTCCTTCTTGGGAACGATGAAGTAAATAGAGTAGCGACCTGTTCGTTGTTCGGCTATTGGCACCGGAACTATAGCCCCCAGGGCCTGTAGCCGCGCTAATGTCTGCGAAATCACCTGCTGTTTTGCCGGAGACCCGCTGAGAGAAATGAGGAACAGATCGCGCAGGGGTCGTGCAAAATCCAAAGTGTAGCCGTGGTTTATAATGTTGAGAACCCACTGGTCTGAAGTAATCCTGGCCCGTTCCTCCCGAAAGTGAAAGAGTCGTCCCCTGACTTCCGGAACGGAGGGATAGACCAGCGTCCCCTCATTGTGTCGTCTTATTGTTAGCAAAGGCGTGAGAAACTCCAGTGCTTGATGGCCGTCTGCCCCGAAAGGAATGTGTTCATGCTTGTGATCGCGTGGGTGGTTTTCTCGGGGCATATGACGATAAGCTCCTCCCGGGGCGAAACCGGCGTTGACCTCGAAAATGGCCACGGAAAGTGCCTGTAGAACGAGAGGATTTGGGCTTGTCCTCCGGTAACTTGAACACTTTGTTCTCCCCCAGTGAGCGAATAAGTTGCTCCAACTCGCCCCCAAAGTTTACCTCGAAATGGAAAGGAACCTAGCTGCGCCTTGGAAGAGGCATCTGCCGCCCAGTGACGCAGCCATAGTAGCCGTCGTGCTGAGACTGCCGAAGCCATGGAACGGGCCGAGGTGCGTAAGAGGTCATACAAGGCATCTGCAGTATAAGCCACCACCGACTCCATGCGATTTGCTTGTTCAGCTTCCCCCGGAGGCAAATCTTGAGCCATTAATAGCTGTTGTGACCAGCGGAGGGTAGCCCTCTGCCCCATGCAGCTGCAAGCTGCAGCCCGAACTCCCAAAGCTAAAACCTCAAAAATCCGCTTAAGTAACACTTCCAATTTCCGATCCTGAAGATCCTTAAGAGCCGTGCCCCGTCACTGGGATGGTGGTATGCTTAGCAATGGCCGTGACCGCCGAATCCACCTTAGGTACCTTAAGGAGCTCCAAGGAATCAAGAGGGAGCGGGTAAAGTTTATCCATAGCATGGCTGACTCTCAAAGTAGCCTCCGGAGCATCCCATTCCCGGGATACAATCTGAGAAAGTTTATGATGAAAGGGAAATGTATGGGACGGCACGCGGAGCCCGGACAACTCTAAGTCCCCTGGCAAAGAATCGGAGTCTGCCTGTGGAACCGGAATCCTCAGCTCCTGAAGGACATGCGTGATTAAAGGATCCAGTTCCTCCTTCCGGAACAACCGGAGTACTTGCGGATCATTCCCCTCTACTGAAGCCGGACCACCCACGTCAATTCCTGTATCCGGAGTGTGCGAGTCCTGGGATAAAGGATCCGCAGCTGCGCTGGGGGAAGGCCTAGGAGCTGGGACTGGACCAGAACTCCCCAATTCCAGGCCATCCTGACCTGGAGAAGGTTTACCACGCTTATCGGGGACAGGGACCCCCTGCTCCCATTCAGCTTCGGCTTCCATGTAAGCCTTATGTAGCAAGAGCACAAACTGTGAGGAAAAGGGATGTGGTCTCTTCAAATGATCTTCCTTTGTGCCCAATGGAGGTAAATCAATCTTCCCTTGCAAATCGCGGGGGTCGGTGGGGGCTAAGGTCCGGAGGAGACAGAGGAGGGAAATCCCCTTCTTCCCCTATTGAATCGGCATCGCTATCGGACTGCTCTAAAATAGCCACCGCCTGCTCAGAAGAGGGCAAGATGGCCGCCGCCCCCGACATCAGGATTGAGCCGTGCCGCTGCCTGCCCGATGCTTTCTGCCGCGGCAGCAGAGTTTTTCCGGTCAGGGCCGCTCTCCGCGAAGGCCCCTTGTCCCCGGGGACGCATCGGGAGCAGAGGCCTTTGCGTGAGAGCCGTAGCCCCGCCTCCCCATACGCGGCACAGACAGTCCCCCTAGGCATCCTCTAGCGGCGCGAAAACGGCGCAAAACGGGACCGGGTGGCAGGCCACCCCTACCGGAGACCCAAGTGAGTAAAGCAGGCACAGGGAAAATACAAAATAAAGTAAAATACCTCGTTTGTTTTTTTGTTTTTGTTTTTTGGTTTGTTTTTTTAAATCGCTGCCCTTGGCAGCTGGCTGTCGTTTCTTTCTTTCTTTATTTTTTTGAAAACTTTATTTGAAAGCTTTAGAGCCTGCAGAGGGTTAAATAATAATACCCCTCTGCCCCATCTTCTGCGAGGAATTGAGCGTCTCTGGAGGCGGAGGAGGAGAGTGACCAGCCCACCGATGAATCCTCCCCCCTCCTCTCACTGGGCAGGGGAGCAATTACACTCTGGGAAAAGGCTCTAGGGCAATGCCCTGCCTGGCCTGCTAAGGCTCTTGTTTGATTTTTTTTTTTTTTTTATTAAATTGATCTAGTCATAGGATTCCCCACAAAATTTAAATCAAACCTGACCGAGGAACCCTTCCCAATTTAGAGGAGATCAGGACCACAAGTTATGCTCTCTCATCTGCTGGAGTCAGAGATATACTGAGGGATCGCAGGTGGTGTACCAGGGTATATAGGAGGTGCCTTTTCAGTTTCTCTCTGACTCCATCTGCTGGAAGGGAGGCATAACCCAGTAGTCTGGACTGATCCTGGTACGTACAGGGAACACCCATTTTATGTGACTGTTTTCCTTATCCATGGAAAATAAAAGCACATTAATAGAAGATGCCAATAGGTCCCAAAGTCTACCAACACTTAAATTCTGGACCAAAATTCAGGGTGGGGTGGGGGGTTTGAGGGGGAAGAAGAGAGAAATAAATACCTACCTGCACTAGAGAACATGTTGTCAAATTCAATTATGAGATCATCCTCCCGGTCGAAACGCTCAAAACGCACCAGTGGTGATGCATTCATGTCTGGATAATCCTCATCCAATTCCATCTCTGAGCCATCATCATCATCATCCTCATCCCCTTCTCCTTCCTCATCATCCTGGGGAATAAGGGCATAGCACATGACTAGGACAAGGGGAGGGGACAATTCACTTCCCTCAATATACCACAGCTTGCCTAGAGACCTGGGAAGCCAGGTAACACCAACAGCTAAATATACTTTCACAACAGTTCCACACCTGATCATCTTCATCCTCCTCTTCTTCCTCTTCCTCCTCATCCTGGCTATCATCCTCATCCTCATTGCTGCCACTACTGTCCTCCTCCTGTGTGTGCTCCTCCTCGTCCTCTGGGTCCAGAATGTTCATAGAGTCTGACAGGAGGAATGTACCCAAAGAGATGAGAAAGAACAGGAGATAAATATTTTATAACCAAGATCTGTTACACTCTTCAATACAAGGGATGCACAATACTAACAACTCCATCCTCACCTCCCCATTCCCAGTACCTTCAAATCTGTTGACTACTAAGGTATTTTGGAAGCCGTGGGGGGCTCAAGCAACTAGTGTACCAGTAAATAACCTTTTCCTCATCACCCTGCTAAATCGGTCCAGATTTATAAGTTCATACCTTCCTGCCTATGGATGGATAGAGAGAACACAATTTTTCCAGTGACATCATCACAGGTATAGCATAGCTACTCACCACTATTTTCCAGGTGCCTGCATTGATGCAGAGGGACTGGACACCCAGGGTCTTTGTACCTTTCTTACTATAACAGGACTGGCTCCCAATCTGCAGTCTTTGGTCATCTCTCTAGGTAGAGTGTGATCTGTGTGTTCGTGGGGCAACAAGACTGTTCCCCTAGTATCCTAGTTCCCAAGGGTTTTTTCTGGTTGAGCTGACCCTGGTGCTCTCAGGTGTCCCTTGGCCCTAATTGAGCCCAGGATCCTTAAGAATTTCAGCATCCCTTAAAGTAACCCCCATCTCCTCCACCCTCTTCGACATCTCTACATGAGGCCTAATCTGGGGGAAATTGCTGGCAGCTGAGTTTATTTTAAAGGCGGCAATTTGTTTGGTAGCAAGCAGCTAATTAACATGAATATATAATTTTGGCATCTCCCTCAGAGAGGTCACCGCCATATCAATGCAGCTTCTCAAGCAGCTCTGGGATGGCTTTTTTACATTATCTTCCAAATTCAAAAAGAAGTAAAAAATGTTCTATATACGGATAAATGAAAGTGGACTTTCTGCTGTGACATTTATTTGAGAAGAAGAGTAAAAGAATTTGGAACTCCATATAAAATCTACAAAAGAAGAAATATGACCCTTATGACTGTGGTTTCAGAAATAGTGTAAGAAAAGTGCACATCTTTAATAATTTAAGAAATTTATTTACTTACAATGGGGGGGGTCGGGGCATCTCCCGACAATGATAAAAGCAGCTAAGTTCTCTGTAGTTCACGAATGTGTATTAAATAGGTGATATGCGAACAGGAGATTAGAGATATGAAGCAGTGTGTGAATCTTTAAGGGGTGGGGGGTGAGTATGAATGTGGTGTGATCCGGATGAATGAATGTTTGGGGATTTTTTTAGGTATTTTTGTAAAATGAGGGTAGTATATAGGTTTATGGATCAAAGAAATTTGTAATATTGAAGAAAATAATATAAATAAAGAAATAATATACATAAAATGGTGGTAAAGTGCAATTTATAGTGAGCAAACATTAGAACCTTGTCTATTCAGTCATTATATTGCTATAGTTCTACCCACACCTTCAGCCCAGTCTCCGGAGTTTCTCACTTGCAAATACCAAAGCCTATACTATCCTGTGAAAGCGTGATGCCTTTGCTGGGCCCGAGACATTCTTAAATAGGATCTTCCCCATTCTGCACTGCTCTACCTGCTGTTCCTTAATGCCCAGTTCCACCAGAGCCTGCATAGCAAATGTTGCTTACCTGTAACAGGTGTTCTCACAGGACAGCAGGATGTTAGTCCTCACATATGGGTGACATCACAGGATTGAGCCCAATCACAGAACACTTTTGTCAAAGTTTCCAGAACTTTGACTGGGCCCTACTGGGCATGCCCAGCATGGCACTAACCCTGCAGCCAGCAAGGGCCCCTCTTCAGTCTTATTTGAAAGCTATAGGCAATGCCGAAAAATAAAACGTTACGAACCCAACACCGCGGGGCGGCGGGCGGGTTTCGTGAGGACTAACATCCTGCTGTCCTGTGAGAACACCTGTTACAGGTAAGCAACATTTGCTTTCTCACAGGACAAGCAGGATGGTAGTCCTCACATATGGGTGAGTACCGAGCTGAGGATGTCTGAATAGTACCAAATGTACCCAACGGCGTGCAACAGGCACAACAACTGGGGTGGAATTTGGTAGAGGGCATCCTGAACCCCACCGGGCAGGCGAAAGGGTGTTGGTACGTCACGTTGGAAACAGGTTACGCAGGACCGACTGGCCGAAGATGGAATCTTGTCTTCCGGCTTTGTCCAAGCAATAGTGGGCTGCGAAAGTGTGGAGAGAACTCCAGGTGGCAGCCCTGCAAATGTCAGTAAGTGGCACCGATCGTAGGAGTGCTACTGAAGTCGCCATGGCCCTCTCACAGAGTGTGCTTTAACACGGTCTTGGAAAGGAATGCCTGCTTGCTGGTAGCAAAAAGATATGCAGTCCACCAACCAGGAGGAGAGAGTCTGCTTACCCACAGGGTGCCCTAATTTGTTGGGATAGAAAGACGAATAACTGAGTGCTCTTCCTGTGGGCAACTGTACGGTCTAGGTAGAACGACAGAGCTCGTTTACAGTCAATGGTATGCAGAGCCTGTTCCCCTGGACTGGAGTGGGGCCTGGGAAAGAAGATAGTAGTATGATGCATTGATTAATGTGAAACTCCGAAACTACCTTAGGTAAGAACTTAGGGTGAGTGTGGAGTACCGCCCGGTCCTGCAGGAGTTTAGTGTAAGGCGGATAGGTAACTAGGGCCTGTAACTCACTAACCCTGCGAGCAGAAGTGATAGCCAAAAGGAAAATCACTTTCCATGTGAGATATTTTAGGTCACAGGAGTGAAGAGTTTTGAATGGTGGTTTTATGAGCCGACCGAGAACCAGATTAAGGTCCCAAGAAGGGGGACGTAAAGGCGGCTTGATATGGAGCAAGCCTTTCAGAAAACGTGCTCCGAGGGGTTGTACTGATATAGGAACATCCCCGACACCTTTATGGAAGGCGGCTACCGCACTGACATGCATTCTGATGGAAGAGGTTTTTAGACCTGTCTCCGATAAATGCCAGAGATAGTCAAAAAACTTTGGGATTGGACAGGAAAAGGGATCAAGGGATTGCGAAGAGCACCATGATGTATACCTTTTCCATTTATAGGAATAAGATTTTCTTGTGGAAGGCTTCTGTGAAGCAATCGGGACACGAGAAACTGAATCTGAAAGGTTAAGTGGTTGAAGGATTAACTTTTCAACATCCTTGCCGTCAGGGATAAGGCCTGAAGATTGGGGTGGCGTAGACATCCGTCGTTCTGAGTGATCAGAAGCGGGTCCGTTCCCAAGGGAATGTGCCTGTGGATGGAAAGATCCTAGAGTATGGGAAACCACACTTGGTGTGGCCAGTGAGGTGCTATCAGGATCATGGTTCCCTTGTCCTGACGGAGCTTCACGAGAGTCTTCGAGAGAAGAGGAAGTGGAGGGAATGCATAAAGCAGACCGGTTGCCCACGAGAGAGAGAATGCATCTCTGGGCTGAGAGTGATTGCTACGAATGAGGAAGCAGTAATTGTCCACTTTGTGGTTCTGAGGGGACGCAAAGAGGACTGTCTGGGGATAACCCCATTGTTGGAAGATGAAAGTCGCTACCGAGGGGTTGAGAGACCACTCGTGTGGCTGGAAGACGCGACTCAGTTTGTCTGCCAAGACATTGTGCACTCCCAGCAAGTAGGTGGCCCTGAGGTACATTGAGTGGGATAGCGCTTCCGCCCAAATCTGCGCAGCTTCCTGACACAGAAGGAAGGAGCCTGTGCCTCCCTGCTTGTTGATGTACCACATAGCCACCTGGTTGTTCGTCTGAATCAAGATGACGTGATTTGATAGGCAATCCTGAAAAGCTCTGAGAGCATATCACATTGCTGGAAGCTCCAGGAAATTTATCTGGTGTTTGGCTTCCTCTGGAGACCAAGATCCTTGTGTCTGCAGATCGTTCACATGGGCTCCCCACCCGAGTTTGGAAGCGTCGGTGGTGAGAATGTGTTGAGGATCTGGTACTTGAAAGGGCAGTCCCTGGAGGAGATTGTTCTGATCTTTCCACCAGGCGAGAGACAGAGTGAGTTGGTGATGTGGACAAGGTCGACAGAAGCTGAACAGCTTGAATCCATTGTGACCTCAGAGTCCAATGCATGAGCCTCATGGCCAGGCGGGCCATTGGTGTGACATGGACTGAGGACGCCATGTGTCCGAGAAGGACGAGGAACTGCCGAGCTGTTGCTGTATACTGAGACTGCAACTGGTGAGCGAGAGACACGAGAGTTAGCCTCGTTGTTGACGTAGAAAGGCTTTTGCCTGCAAGGTGTCCAAGTCTGCCCCAATGAACGACAAGGTTTGACGAGAAATCCTAGAGAAATTAGAGTGTGTAGGGTCAAATCGAGGGACAACCGAGCGGCTTGCCTGGTTGGGGCCCTGATTAACCAGTCATCCAGATAGGGGTAGACGTGAACACCTTCTGTCCTGAGGAAAGCTGTGACAACTACGAGACATTTGGTAAAGACTCGTGGTGGCGATGCTAGGCCGAATGGAAGCACTTGGTATTCATAGTGCTTTGGGCCTACTAAAAACCTGAGGTACTTGCAATGAGCTGGAGATATCGCAATGTGGGTGTATGCGTCCTGGAGGTCCAGAGAGCAGAGCCAGTCTCCTCTCTTTGCAGAAGAGGTAGAAGTGAGCCCAAGGTTACCATCTTGAACTTTTCCTGCTGGAGGTACTTGTTGAGGGCACGTAGGTCCAGAATTGGACGAAGTCCCCCAGATTTTTTGGGGATCAAGAAGTACCGGGAATAGAAACCTAGGCCTTGCTGCGAAAGTGGGACGGGTTCTATTGCTCTTAACTGGAGAAGAAGGGAAACATCCTGCTCCAGAAGGAGAGAGTGGTCGGATACTCTCCAGGCTTGCAGAGGTGGTGAGTTCGGTGGAAGAGCAAGAAAGTTTAGGTGGTAACCATGAGCAATGATTGCTAGCACCCATTGGTTGGTTGTGATTGATTGTGCCACTTTCACAACATGTGGCAATCGACCTCCCACTGGAATGCTTGGCAGAGGAATCAGACTGCTGCTCTCCAACTGAAAGTCAAAAACCTGAAGCAGGCCCCGGCTGGGGAGCTGCTTGCGGCTTTTGCTTTCGGGCCTGGCGAGGCTGAGGTTTTTGATAAGGCCTCGTAGTTCGGGACCTTGGTGGTGGAGGATAGTACTTCCTTGGAAGGAAGAATGACTTCTTAGAGTCCTTCCTGAAGGGCTGTCTTAAGGGGAAGTTGGAAGGTATGGATGAGAGCTGTTTAAGGGTTTCATGATGGACCTTTAATTCAACCTTACCAATCATGCGAAAGCTCATACGATGAAGCCTATTATGGTGGTCATCATAACTAGAACACGTTGATATATTTGTGCAACGTCAACAATTGGGAATATAAATTGATTAGTACTGGTTTATTTAGTATAGTAGGTCCTTTAATTCAGCCACTATTTGCTGGATCTGTTCACTGAACAGATTGTCTTGTACTTCTGGGCGAAGTTCAGAAGATTTGAGCCAGGCCCAGCATCTTGCCGAAATGGCAGCTGCAGACACTCTAGTAGAGGTGTTGAAGATATCGTAAGCTGTTCTTATCTCATGCTTTCCTGCCTCAAACCCCTTGTTGATAAGGATTTGAAGCTGTTCTTGGAATTGGTCAGGCAGGGTTTCAGAGAAGTCCTGTATCTGCTTGAAAATGACCCTGTTGTATTGGGTCATGTACAGCTGGTAAGAAGCAATTCTGGAGATGAGCATGGCACCTTGGAACACTCGTCGACCAATATTGTCTAGGAACTTGTGTTCCTTAACAGGAGGGGTAGAGGAGTGACGCTTTGTCTTTTTGCTTTCTTTTGAGCCGATTCTACCACAACTGAGTGGTGGTCGAGCTGAGATTTTTGAAAGCCAGAGGCTGACTGCACTAAATAGGTAGTGTCAGCCTTTCTGTGTACTGGAGCAATGGATCCAGGGTTTTCCCAGTTCTTTTTTAGGAGGTCAAGAAGAACTTGATAAATGGGAATAGAAGTGATCGCTTTAGGGGCATCCAGGAACTGGAGGAGCTCCATCATCTGGTGCCTATCATCCTGCTCCGTTTGAAGCTGAAAAGGGACCAAGTCAGACATTTCCTTCAGAAAATTAATGAAAGAAAGGTCCTCTGGAGGAGAACGCTTTCTACTTTCAGTAGGAGAGGGAGGTGAAGGTAAGTCATCGGTGTATGAAGAAGTATCATCACCCCAGGTGTCATAAGGATCAGAAGGCTGACCTATAGGACAAGAAGGGGGTTGGATACCCGAAGACCCCCGGCTGAGGCTCCGAGAAAATCGAAGGAATCACCGGGGGCACCGTGGACGCCCTGGAGGGCATCGGTGCCGGCATCAATGGCGCCGATGTGCATATCGCCTCCGATGAATGAATCGGTGGTGAAGGACGACATGGCATCGATGGCTGAGGCAATATCCCTGAAGGAGGAATGTGGAACGGTGTTTCTCCTCCCGATGAAGCTGTCAACGGGGAGCGCACCGGAGCCATCGGAGACCCGGGAATCACCAGTGGAAGGGCGGTCATGAGCGCCTCCATCCGGGATAGCAGTGGTGCCAGCGCTGCTGGAATCGGGTCGGTGACCGGTTCCACTCTCGGTGCCGATGTCGGTGCTGGAGGAACTTGGAACCGTTGCATCGCCTTGTCGATGGCCTCCTGGACCAGCCGGTCCAGTTCTTCCCGGAGACCTGGAGCAAGCAGCCCCGGCTCCGTGACTGAAGAGAGAGGCGGAGGCACAGTCGGAGAGACCACCTTTACAGGCGGAATCGTGACTTCCAAACCCCGATCGGGTGAGGGTGGCCTCGATGTCCCAGTCGCAGGAATGGTCGGTGCCGTTCCTGGATGGGGCTTCTTCGATGGTGGCTCGGACGGTGGCGAGGTCGATGATTTTGCTCCCTCGACGGTCTGAGACTTACGATGGCGATGTTTCTCCCTACGATCCCCTCGATCTTGAGGGGGAGTAAAGGGAGTAGATGGCCGTGAAGATGTCGATGGCGGGCGGTCACCGAACTGTGGTTGATGCTGGTGAGACTTCAACGGTGTCGGTTCCAATGACGTCGATGCGTTGGACGGCGTCTGGGTGTGAGCACGGAAGAGTCGTCCCCATCTTCTCCATTCTGGCTTTGCAACCTTTTGGTGTCATGAGGGCACATTTGGTGCAAGTCAGGACATCATGCTCACGGCCTAAACACATTACACAGACTCCATGAGGGTCTGTGATAGACATGGTGCGAGTACAGTCCAGGCACCGACGAAACCCTACACCATGGCCATAGGAAAAAAATCGAGCTGCGGTACGGTCGCCAGTAGGCCACGAGGGCCAACCAGACGGTAATAGACGAAAAGACGGTCAAATACTTACCGAAGTACCGCAGCCTGAGAAAAGTTGAGGGACCCCTGTGGGGCAATTTAAATGTAATTAACTCCGTGAGAAAAATTCCTGTCAGGAATCTCTTCAGAGCTCCTAAACCGCGTGGCTACTGCTGCGCAGAAAAAAGAAGACTGAAGGGGGACCCCTGCTGGCGGCAGGGATAGTGCCATGCTGGGCATGCCCAGTAGGGGCCAGTCAAAGTTCTGGAAACTTTGATAAAAGTGTTCCGTGATTGAGCTCCATCCTGTGATGTCACCCATATGTGAGGACTACCATCCCTGCTTGTCCTGTGAGAAAATCACTGGCAACTCCTCTCTCAAAACAATTTCACTACATAGGGGTCATCTTCTGCTGCTACTACGATCTCCCTCTCCTCTAGAGGGCCTCCCTCAGGCTAGCTGACCAGTTCCTCTCTGGCAGCAAAATCCCTCAGGGACCCTTCCGCCAAAGAAGCTGATGCTATGCTGCTGTTCCCAACTGGATTTCTTGAGTCTAGAAAGGACTGAAGGAGAATTCCCTGAGGAGCCCTTTGATGCTCTAGACTTCTTTGCACCAGCACCCTCCTTTATTTAAAAAAAAAAAAAGCCAGCTGCATTAACATTCAAACTCTACAGAGAAAACCTCAGAGGCTGATGCTTCCCACATCCTCCTCCCAGAGATCTGAAACTGCTTCATCCTATGGCATAAACAGGTCTCCCACAGGGGAGATCACTGGGGGCTCTGCAGATACCTTTCTTGCCTTCTCCAGCACCATCCGTGGCAGATTACAAAATGACTGCCTCCTCCACTCAACCTGGGTCCCTTTCCAACATTCTAGGAACCAGTCTTTCCCTTGCCAAAGAGTCTGCTTACCTTTTCCCCACTGGAGAATCCCAAAACAGCCCTCTCTACCTCTGGTGTAGGCTGACAAGCCCTAAGGGAGCATAATTCTGCACCATCCTTCCAGGACAGGTATTTTTTCTGCATTTGAGCTGGAGGCCATATTGCAACACCATATGAACAAAATGTACAAACTGCTCCAGAGCTTGCCCTGTCCCCCATTGCGCCATTCCTAAAGGCCCTGCCACCAGCTCCTGCACTACTGGGAAAAAAGGCCCCAGCAATTTGCTCCCAAGCACACACTTATTTCTCTCAAAACTTTAGCTCGCCAGCAAAAAGAGAAGCAGAAAAAAAGTGTACTTCGCTGAAAGGAGACCTGCTGGAAGTCCAATAGTAAGGGAACAAGGGGAGATAGGCAGGAAAAGAAGGAACCAGCGCCACTGGTTTTCTGTCCCCACTCAGCAATGGGGATCAAACATAAAAGAGGTCATTCAGTTCACCGGCAGAGGGGGGGGGGGGGGGTGAATCCAAACCTCTTCCAACAAATTTTCAGATTGGAGGGTTTGGCACCTCTACCATCTGCTGCAGACATAAAAATAATGAGAAAGTACAGTTGCTTACCTGTAACAGATGTTCTCACAGGACAGCAGGATGTTAGTCCTCACATATGGGTGACATCATCAGGATGGAGCCCAATCACAGAACACACATTTGTCAAAGTTTCTAGAACTTTGGACTGGCACCACTGAGCATGCCCAGGATGGTACCAACCCTGCCAGTCTCGTGTGTAGTAAAAAGTATGTGCGAAAAATAAAATAAATCGCAAGCGTACCCAACTCCGCAGGGTGGTGGGTGAGTTTCATGAGGACTAACATCATGCTGTCCTGTGAGAAAACCCGTTACAGGTAAGCAACTTTTCTTTCTCACAGGACAAACAGGATGTTAGCCTTCACATATGGGTGAATAGCGAGCTGAGGATGCCCGAGCAATGTACCAAAAGCACCCAAAGACGTGCAACAGGCACAACAGGGGTGATTTTGGATAAGAGGGCAGCATGAAATTGCCAGAGGGCTGTTGGAAGGAAGTTGGGTATTAAGCTGAGAACAAATTGCATAGAACAGACTGGCCAAAGATAGAGCCTTGGGTGCCAGCCTTGTCCAGGCAATAATGAGCTGCAAAGGTATGGAGAGAACTCCATGTAGCAGCCCTGCAGATGTCAGCAAGAGGAACAGACTGAAGATGTGCTACCGACGTTGCCATTGCTCTAATGGAGTGCACTTTAACGCGTCCCTGGAGAGGAAGGCCTGCTTGCTGGTAGCAGAAGGAAATACAGTCTGCCAGCCAGGAGGACAGGGTCTGCTTTCCCACCGGGATTCCCAGTTTAATTTTATCAAAGGAGACAAATAGCTGGGTGGACTTCCTATGGCCTGCAGTGCGTTCCAAATAAAAGGCTAGCGCACGCTTGCAGTCCAAGGAATGCAGAGCCCGCTCACCTGGATGTGAGTGGGGTATTGGAAAGAAAGTAGGCAAAACTATGGATTGATTTAAATGGAACTCAGACTACTTCCGGTAGAAATTTAGGATGAGTGTGAAGGATCACCCGATCATGAAGGAATTTCGTGTAAGGTGGGTAAGTAACTAACACCTGCAGCTCACTGATCCTGCGAGCAGACGTCAACGCAAGAAGGAAGAGCACCTTCCAAGTGAGATGCCGCAACTCGCAAGAGTGCAGAGGCTCAAACGGAGGTTTCATGAGTTGTGCTAATACTACATTTAAGGTCCCAAGCAGGAGCGGGGGACAGAGGGGGCTTGAGGTGTAGCAAGCTCTTCATAAAGCACACTACTAAGGGTTGTGTTGAGATAGAAACATTACTTATACCCTTATGGAAGGCGGCCACCACACTGAAATGCACTCTAATGGAGGAAGTTTGGAGACACGACTCAGAGGTGCCACAGGTAGCCCAGAAACTTCGTTGTGGGGCAGGTAAAGTGATCTAACTCCTTTGATGTGCATCACAACGAAAACAGTTTCCATTTAGAATGATAAGATCTTCTAGTGGAAGGATTTCGAGAAGCTACTAAGACCTGGGATACAGAGTCTGAGAGGCCACAAAACTAGCCTTTCAACATCCAAGCTATCAGTGCCAGAGCCTGGAGGTTTGGATGTCGGAGGCACCCAGTGTTCTGAGAGATCAGTGACAGATCTGCGCCCAGGCGAATTTGTGGGCAGACGGAGAGGTCACGAAGGATGGGAAACCACACCTGCTGCGGCCAGTATGGGGCTATGAGAATCATGAGACCCTTGTCTCGACATAGCTTCATAAGAGTCTTGCTTATGAGTGGAAGCGGGGGATAGGCATACAGGAGACCTGTTGTCCAAGAGAACAAACGCATCCCTCGGTGGAGTCCTGGGACTGCGACGAAGGGAGCAGAAGTTGTCCACTTTGTGATTGTGGATCGATGCAAAGAGATCCTTCGTTGGATACCCCCACTTCTGGAATGTGCATTCCGCCACCGCAGGGTTCAGGGACCACTCATGGGGTTGAAATTGGCGAATGAGTTTGTCAACTAGTACATTGTCCATGCCCGCCAGGTAAGTTGCTCTCAGTAGCATGGAATGACCTAGAGCTAGAGCCCAGATTTGTGCTACCTCCTGACACAGCAGGTAGGAGCAGGTTCCACCCTGCTTGTTGATATACCACATCGCTACTTGATTGTCCATTTGGATTAGGATTGCCTTGTTGGATAAGCAATCTTTGAAAGCTAGAAGGGCATATCTGATCGCCCTGAGCTCCAGAAAATTTATCTGATGTTGTGCTTCTGCTGCAGACCAGGTTCTCTGAGTCTGTAGGTTGTGGACATGTGCTCCCCAACCCAGGGTGGAAGCATCTGTAGTCAGAATACTCTGAGGTTCTGGAGCTTGGAAGGGTAACCCCATGAGCAGGTTGGATTCCTGGACCCACCACGTTAGCAAGAGACAAAGCTGCCTGGTGATTTGGATAATGTTGGACATTGGCTGGTGAGCCTGAGACCACTGGAATTTTAAGGTCCACTGCGTTACTCGCATGGCGAGTCGAGCCATCGGTGTAACATGGACCAAGGACGCCGTGTGGCCCAGCAAGACGAGAATACGACGAGCAGTCATGGTTCGGTGAGACCATATAGTGTGCGCAAGCACTGCAAGTGTACGAGCCCGGTCCTTGGGAAGAAAAGCCTTTGCTTGGTTAGTGTCGAGATCCGCTCCAATGAAGGAGAGGGATTGGGACGGAGTCAGACTGGAGTTTTGATAATTCACTACAAATCCCAAGGACAATAGTAGTCGCAAGGTTAGCTGCAGGGGTTGAAGCACCGCCTCCGCCGACTAAGCCCTCAGTAACCAGTCGTCTAGATAAGGATAGACCAGAGTGCCCAGTTGCCTTAAGTATGCGGCTACTACTGCCAGGCATTTCGTGAAGACACGAGGGGCCGATGCTAGGTCGAACGGAAGAACTCTGTACTGGAAGTGCTGGTTTCCGACGAGGAATCAGAGGTGTTTCCTGTGAGACGGGGTAATTGCTATGTGATGTACATGTCTCTTAGATCTAGAGACCAAAGCCAATCCCCCTGTTGAATCAGAGGGAGTAGAGAGCCCAAGGTTACCATCCTGAACTTTTCCTTTCGTAAATACTTGTTCAAAGCCCGAAGATCTAATATCGGACAAATGCCTCCGGACTTTTTTGGTATCAAGAAGTACCGGGTGTAGAAGCCTTTTCCGTTTTGCGGAGAAGGAACTTGTCCTTTCCTCCTCTAGAAGTGGAGTGTGGTTGGCAAAACTCCACATCGGATGAGGCAGGGAGTCCGACGGAATGGACAGAACGTTGAGATGGTAACCTTGAGCTACTACCGATAGGACCCACTGGTCTGTGGTGACTGTGTGCCAGATGTTGATGAAGTGGCAGAGACGGCCGCCCACTGGTAATTGCGGCAGAGGTGGACAGTCAAAACCTAGAGGACAGACCAGGCTGTGGAGGAGGCTGCGTCTTCTGAGGCCTAGGCTGGCGAGTTTGAGGCTTCTGATATGGTCTAGATGGGCGAGACAGAGTCTGAGGTGGGTAGTATCTGCGTGCCTTAAAGCTGGTTCACTTAGCCTCCTTACAAAATGGGCGTTTAGAAGAAGTGGAGAAGTCCATGTGCCCAGCTGAGAGTTGCCGTAGCATCTCGTTATGGTCTTTAAGTTGAGCAACAGTCTCCTGAATTTTCTCACCGAAGAGGCTATCTCCCATACAGGGGAAGTCAGCTAACTTCTCTTGAACCTCTGAACGCAGATCCGAAGACTTGAGCCAGGCCCATCTCTGAGCACTTATTCCAGCTGCTGACACCCTGGTGGCTGTGTCGAAGATGTCATAAGCTGAGCGCACCTCATGTTTACCAGCATCCAGACCTTTCTTTAGAATGGCATTGAACTGGTCAGGAAGAGTATCAGAAAGATCCTGGAGCTGTTTGAACAGGTTGCTGTTGTATTGCGAGATGTAAAGCTGGTAAGCTGCAATACAGGAGATTAACATGGCTCCATGGAAGACCCTACGCCCAAAAGCATCGAGGAATTTCTGCTTTTTTCCTGGAGGTGTGAACGAGTGAGGTCTTGGCCTTCTGGCTTTTTTCTGGGTGGACTCGACCACCACTGAATGGTGAGAAAATTGAGCCTTCTGGAATCCAGGTGCTTCTTGGACCAGATATGTAGCATTAGTCTTACGGTTTACCGCAGGGACTGTCCCTGGATGTTCCCAATTGCATTGAAGGAGGTTAAGGAGGACCTCATGGACAGGTATGGAACATTACCTCTTTCAGTGCATCAACAAACTGAAGGACTTCTAACATTTTATGTCTGGAGTCTTCTTCAGTCTGCAGTGTAAATGGAACTGACTTAGACATCTCTTTGATGAAACTTATAAGAGGTCCTCTGGCGAAGACTTTCTTCTCTCATCAGGAGAAGGCTCTGATGGAGTATCTCCTGTGTTTTGGGAATCGGAAGAGTCATCAGACCAAGGATGATAGTGCTGATCCCCAGCACCCAATAGTTCTCCAGAGGGCAAAAATGGACCTCCCCCAGCCGGAGGAGGTTGGGGCACCAAAGGGCCCAGTGGCTGTATGGGTGGCACCGGTGTCTGCATCGGTAGAGGTCGGGCATCGGGGCATCGGTGGCAAAAGCGGTGCGGAAGGAATCTATGGCCTTGGTGGCCTCCTCTGTGGTAACACTCCAGAAGGGTCCAGCACCGGGTCTGGCATCGGCGATTCACCCTCATCTGAAGAGAGGGGAATGGGCATCGAAGGACTGAGGCAACGGTGTTTTCCTCAGTGCCGAAGGCAAAGCACCAATGAGGGCATCCATCCTGTCCAGCAATGGTGCAAGCATTGGTGGCATCGGTTCTGGCATCTGAATCAGAGCTGGTATCAGTGCTGATGGAATCGGGTATCCGTGGAGAACTTGCACCACTGCCTTCTGAACCATCCAGTTCAGTTCCTCACGGAATGCTGGCATTAAGGCCAGGTCCGGAGTGGGAGGCTGGATGGGCACCGCCGGAACAACCACCGGTATAGGTGGAGCATTGGTCAGTGCCTGTCCCAAAGGCGAGGGAAGCCTTGGTGAACCTGGAACAAAGGAGGTTTGGGGCTCCTCGGCACGGGCCTTCTTCCTCAGTGGCACCTTGGAAGTGGAAGCCACCGGTGCGCTCGGATCAGATGGTAAGGGTTTGCGATGCCGATGGTGATGCTTTTCCTTAAGGTCTCCCTTACCGATGTCCGGCACCGAAGAAGCGGAAACCAAAGTCCTCGATGCGGGTCGAGAGTCATCGGTATCCGACCGATGACGGGACTTGGATGGTGCCAGTGTCGATAACTTCGAAGCTTTTGATGAGGAAACCTGTTTGGAATGGAACAATAAAGCCATCTTTTCCAAACGAGCCTGACACCCTTTAGGAGTCATTTGGGCACAGTTGGTACACGAATCTACATCATGGATAGGGCCCAAGCACAACACACAAACCTGGTGAGGGTCGGTGATAGAAATTGTCCTTGGACAGTCCGGGCACCTACGTAAACCCGCCACCATTGTTGTAGTCGAAAATTTAGGCCACGGGGCTGTCGGTGACCTCAGAGCCTAAAAGCTGGAACAGACGGTAACCAACCGAAAGGTAGTAAAAACTTATAAAACGGGCACAGGTATTAACAGTATACAAGGAGACCCCAGCTGGGGTGAAATTTTTGAACTTTTTCCTGAAGAATGTTTTCCTGTCAGGAAACCGTGGAAGAGCTCCTATCTCCGCGTGGCAAAAAAAAAAAAGAGAGACTGAAGGGGGACCCCTGCTGGATGCAGGGTTGGTACCATGCTGGGCAAGCTCAGTGGTGCCAAAGTTCTAGAAACTTTGACTAAAGCAGCGGTTCTCAACCTGTGGGTCGCGACCCCGGCGGGGGTCGAACGACCAAAACACAGGGGTCGCCTAAAGCAGGGTCCCCAACCACCAGTACCGGGCCGTTGGGGTTTTTTGCCGGTCCGCGTCGCCGTGGCTGCTGCGGGGAGGCGGGACGAAGCTGGAGACCTGCCTCCTCCAACCCCAAAAGGGAAGAGACATGGCCCAAAAAGCTAGCGCGTCGCGGTGAAGTATGTTGCTGGAGCCGTGCAGGCAGGAAGGAGGTGTATCAGCCACTGCAGATGCTCCTCCTACTTCCTTCCTGCCTGCCCTGCCCCGGAAGACAAATGTTGCCGGAGCCGCACGGGCAGGAAGGAGGAGGCGCTTCAGCCGCGTGCAGAGGAGGAGCAGCGGGGCCGGGAAGACTAGGGCCGCTGCAGAGCCCATCCTGTGGCAACCCGTAAAGAAGAGGCCCAGAGGTGAGAGAGAGGTGTGTGCGAGTATGAGATGAGTTGAGAGATTGTGTGTGAGAGTGAGTTGAGAGACTGTGTGTGTTTGCAGAGACAGCATGTGAGAGCCTCTGTGTGTGTGAAAGAGATAGCATGTAAGAGTGAGAGCCTGTGCTTGAGCAAGGCAGCATGTGGGGGTGTGAAAGAGCCTGAGTGTGAGACTCAGACAGCCTGTGCCAGTGAGAGACTGTGTGTATGAATGATTGCATGAGAGAGAGAGCATGTGACAGTGAGAGCCTGTGTGTGTATGTGTGTGTGTGAGAGAGAAATGCATGTGAGAATGAGAACCTGACTGTGTGTTTGAGGGAAGAAGACAGGTGGAGAGAGAAGAAATAGAAAAAAAGGCAATATAAAAGGAAATGGCAAAAAAATAAGAAAGGGAAGCAGATGTAAAAAAAAAAAAATTACTTTTTACTGATTGGCACATGTAATCTTTGGGAATGTGCAAGAGTAGCACTATCTCTATGCGGATCTCACAATGTACGAGATCAACTTGGAGGAAGTGGAAACCCATGGGGCCTGCACAGAGGAGGCAGCAGAATGGGCTTCAGTGCCAATAGCAGCAATCAGCGCCTCCCCAATAGCCACGTGGCAGCAGTGGCAGTAATTAGATTAATTGTTTGACTCAGCTGGAGGTGACAAAGTATGAAGTGGGATGTGAAATCAGCTTGATCTGGTGGAGAATTAGGATTGCTGTTACACATGAACTGTATCTGGCAAACATTAAAGGGAGCCAGGATAATAAATTGAAGCCTGCAGCTGAGGACTGATTCATTATGACTCATGTAGAAATTGGTGCATTTTCCAGATTAGTCTGCATAACACAATTCTCAACATTCAGCATTATTTCTTCTGCATAGAGTTTTATCTGAGAGGCTCTGAGGTTGAGGGAGCCAGTAAGAGTGAGAGCATGAGTGTGTATGAGAAAATCCAGGGGAGTAAGAGTGTGTGTGAGTGGGGGGGGGGGAGAGTGTCTTACACTCTGAGAGTGTATCAGTGTCTGTGAGAGTAAGAGGTTATGGTGGGTATAAGAGCATGAATGTGTATGTATGTGATAGTGTATGTGTGAGAGAGAATGGACATGTGAGAGTATGTGTGAGAGAGAGAGGATAATCTCCTAATCCTCGACAATATCAGGGTGACTGGAAATCAAGAGCTCCCATGTATGGACAGCAGGGGCTTTTTAAAATCCTTATTAGTTTTAATTATTGTGTGTTATTTAATATATGTGCTGTTTTGAAATATTTTATTGGTGTTTGGGAAATTATAAAAATGTATATGATTTTAATTAATAGAAATTCTATTTATCAGTAATTTTAAAATATTCTTTTATTAGTATGGTTTTACTATTATAACTGATGCTTTATGTTTCTTAATTTTATTGTTTTATGAGGAATGGTGGTTCTGTTTATAAATGTCATAATAAATAAGTATGCACTAAAATCTAACCCCATCCATAACCCCGCCCCCATATGACCAAAGCCCCACCCCCACCCCGCCTTGCCGGGCCATGGAAAAATTTATTATTTTTTGGTTTGGGGTCACCGCAACATGAGGAACTGTATTGCGGGGTCACCGCATTAGAAAGGTTGAGAACCACTGGACTAAAGTGTTCCGTGATTGGGTTCCCTCCTGATGATGTCACCCATATATGAGGACTACCATCCTGCTTGTTCTGTGAGAAACTGCAGATAGCACAGTTCCTTATGTAGGCACATTCCTGCAAAGTTTTTGTTCTGTTTCCATCTGCTGGTAGGGGAGAAAAACCCATGTGTGTGGAATGATCTGGTAGGAAGATGAGGAAAGTTGTATTCTCTGTCTCCATCTGCTGGCAGAGAGGTATAAACCCATTCATCTGGATTGATTTAGCAGGTTTCAAGGAAAGCAAATGTTGCTTACCTGATGTAACAGGTGTTCTCACAGGACAGCAGGATGTTAGTCCTCACAAATGGGTGACATCGAGGATGGAGCCCAACCACGGAAAACTTCTGTCAAAGTTTCTGGAACTTTGACTGGCCCCTACTGGGCATGTCCAGCACGGCACCAACCCTGCAGTCAGCAGGGGTCCCCCTTCAGTCTTGTTTCAAAGCTACAGGCAGTGCCGAAAACGAACCCAACACCGCGGGGCGGTGGGCGGGTTTCGTGAGGACTAACATCCTGCTGTCCTGTGAGAACACCTGTTACAGGTAAGCAACACTTGCTTTCTCACAGGACAAGCAGGATGGTAGACCTCACATATGGGTGAGTACTGAGCTGAGGATGTCCGAACATGCACCAAATGTACCCAACGGCGTGCAACAGGCACAACAACTGGGGTGGAATTTGGTAGAGGGCATCCTGAACCCCACCGGGCAGGCGGAAGGGTGTTGGTACGTCACATTGGAAACAGGTTACGCAGGACCGACTGGCCGAAGATGGAATCTTGTCTTCCAGCTTTGTCCAAGCAATAGTGGGCTGCGAAGGTATGGAGAGAGCTCCAGGTGGCAGCCCTGCAAATGTCAGGAAGCGGCACCGATCTTAGGTGTGCTACTGAAGTCACCATGGCCCTCACAGTGTGTGCTTTAACACGGTCTTGAAAAGGAATGCCTGCTTACTGGTAGCAAAAAGATATGCAGTCCGCCAACCAGGAGGAGAGAGTCTGCTTACCCACAGGTTGCCCTAATTTGTTGGGATGGAAAGAGACGAATAACTGAGTGCTCTTCCTATGGGCAAGTGTACGGTCTAGATAGAAAGCTAGACCCCGTTTACAGTCAAGAGTATGCAGAGCCTGTTCCCCTGGATTGGAATGGGGCCAAGGAAAAAAGATAGATAGTATGATGGATTGATTAATGTGAAACTCCGAAACTACCTTGGCTAAAAACATAGGGTGAGTGCGGAGTACCACCCGGTCCTGCAGGAGTTTAGTGTAAAGCGGATAGGTAACTAGGGCCTGTAACTCACTAACCCTGCGAGCTGAAGTGATAGCTAAAAGGAAAATCACTTTCCATGTGAGATATTTTAGGTCACAGGAGAGAAGAGGCTCGAATGGAGTTTTCATGAGTCGACCAAGAACCAGATTAAGGTCCCAAGAAGGGCCGGAGGACGTAAAGGTGGCTTTAAATGGAGCAAGCCTTTCAGAAAACGTGTTACAAGGGGTTGTACTGAAATAGGGACACCCCCGATACCTTTATGGAAGGCGGCTACCGCACTGACATGCATTCGAATGGAAGAGGTCTTTAGACCGGATTCTGACAAATGCCAAAGATAGTCCAAGAATTTAGGAACTGGACAGGAAAGGGGATCAAGGGACTGCGAAGTGCACCATGATGTGTACCTTTTCCATTTGTAGGAGTAATATTTTCTTGTGGAAGGCTTTCATGAAGAGATGAGGACACGAGATACTGAATCTGAAAGGTTAAGTGGTTGAAGGATTAACCTTTCAACATCCATGCCATCAGGGCCAAGGCCTGAAGACTGGGATGGCGTAGGCATCCGTCGTTTTGAGTGATCAGATGCGGGTCCATTCCCAAGGGAATGTGCCTGTGGATGGAGAGATCCTGGAGTATGTGAAACCACACTTGGCGTAGCCAGTGAGGTGCTACCAGGATCATGGTTCCTTTGTCCTGACGTAGCTTCTCGAGAGTCTTCGAAAGAAGAGGAAGTAGAGGGAATGCATAGAGCAGACCAGTTGCCACGAGAGGGAGAATGCGTCTCTGGGCTGAGAGCGCTCACTCCAAATGAGGGAGCAGTAATTGTCCACTTTGTGGTTCTGAGGGGACGCAAAGAGGTCTGTCTGGGGGTATCCCCATTGGCGAAAGATTGAGGTCGCTACCGAGGGGTTGAGAGACCACTCATGTGGCTGGAAGACGCGGCTCAGCCGGTCTGCCAAGACACTTTCTACCCCCGGCAAGTAGGTGGCCCTGAGGTACATCGAACGGGAGAGGGCTTCTGCCCAAATCTGCGCAGTTTCCTGACAGAGAAGGAAGGAGCCTGTGCCTCCCTGCTTGTTGATGTACCACATGGCCACCTGACTGTCCGTTTGAATCAAGATTATGTGATTTGATAAGCAATCTTGAAAAGCTCGGAGAGCGTATCAGATTGCCCGAAGCTCCAGGAAATTTATCTGGTGTTTGGCTTCCTCTAGAGACCAGAATCCTTGAGTTTGTGAATTGTTTATGTGGGCTCCCCAGCCGACATTGGAAGCGTCGATGGTGAGGATTATTTGAGGATCTGGTGGATGAAAAGGCAAGCCTTGGAGGAGGTTGGATTGATTTGTCCACCAGGCAAGAGACAGACGGAGAGCACTGGTGATGCGAACAATGGTCGACAGAGGCTGAACAGCTTGAATCCATTGTGACCTCAGAGTCCAATGCATGAGTCTCATGGCCAGGCGGGCCATTGGTGTAAAATGGACGGAGGACGCCATGTGTCCTAGCAAGATGAGGAATTGGCGAGCTGTTGCTGTATGTTGAGACTGCAACTGGTGAGCGAGGGCCACGAGTGTTAGCGCTCGTTGTCGAGGTAGAAAGGCTTTTGCCTGTAAAGTGTCCAAGTCTGCCCCAATGAACGACAAGGTTTGAGATGGGATTAAATAGGATTTCCCGTAATTGACAAGAAATCCTAGAGAAATTAGAGTGTGTAGGGTCAAATCGAGGGACGACCGAGCGGCTTGCTGGGTTGGAGCCCTGATTAACCAGTCGTCCAGACAGGGGTAGACGTGCACATGTTCTTTCCTGAGGAAAGCTGCTACAACTACGAGGCATTTGGTGAAGACTCGTGGTGCAGACGCTAGGCCGAAGGGAAGCACTTGATATTGATAGTGCTTTGGGCCTACTAAAACCTGAGGTACTTGCGATGAGTTGGAGTGATCGCAAATTGTGTGTATGGCTCTGCTCTCTGGAGGTCCAGAGAGCAGAGCCAGTCTCCTCTTTGTAGAAGAGGTAGAAGCGAGCCCAAGGTTACCATCTTGAACTTTTCCCGCTGGAGGTACGTGTTGAGAGCATGTAGGTCCAGAATTGGTTGAATCCCCCCGGATTTTTTGGGGATCAAAAAGTACCGGGAATAGAACCCTAGGCCTTGCTGCGAGAGTGGGACGGGTTCTATTGCTCTTAACTGGAGAAGAAGGGAAACCTCCTGCTCCAGAAGGACAGAGTGGTCTGATACTCTCCACGCCTGCAGAGGTGGTGAGTCCGGTGGAAGAGCAAGAAAGTTTAGGTGGTAACCCTGAGCAATGATTGCTAGCACCCATTGGTCGGTTGTGATTGATTGCCACATGTTGTGAAAGTGGCACAATCGACCTCCTACTGGTATGCTTGGCAGAGGAATCAGACTGCTGCTCTCCAAGTGAAAGTCAAAAACCTGAAGCTGGCCCCGGCTGGGGAGCTGCTTGTGGCTTTTGCTTTCAGGCCTGGCGAGACTGAGGCTTTTGATAAAGTCTCATAGTTCGGGGCCTTGCTGGTGGAGGATAGTACTTCCTTGGACGCAAGAATGACTTCTTAGAGTCCTTCCTGAAGGGCTGTCTTAAGGGGAAGTTGGAAGGTATCGATGAGAGCTGTTTAAGGGTTTCATGATGGTCCTTTAATTCAGCCACTATTTGCTGGATCTGCTCACCGAACAGATTGTCTCCTACACATGGTAGGTCAGAAAGTCTGTCTTGTACTTCTGGGCGAAGGTCAGAAGATTTGAGCCAGGCCCATCGTCTTGCCGAAATGGCAGCTGCAGACACTCTAGTAGAGGTGGCTAAGATATCGTAAGCTGTTCTTATCTCATGCTTTCCTGCCTCAAACCCTTTGTTGACAAGGATCTGAAGCTGGTCTTGGAATTGTTCAGGCAGGGTTTCAGAGAAGTCCTGTATCTGTTTGAAGATGACCCTATTGTATTAGGTCATATACAGCTGGTAAGAAGCAATTCTGGAGATGAGCATGGCCCCTTAGAACACTCGTCGACCAATATTGTCTAGGCACTTGTGTTCCTTAACAGGAGGGGTAGATGAGTGAGGCTTCGACCTTTTTGCTTTCTTTTGAGCCGATTCTACCACAACTGAGTGGTAGTCGAGCTGAGATTTTTGAAAGCCGGGGGCTGACTGCACTAAATAAGTAGTGTCAGCTTTTCTATGGACTGGGGCAATGGATCCAGGGTTTTCCCAGTTCTTTTTGAGAAGGTCAAGAAGAACTTGATGAATGGGAATAGAAGTGATCACTTTAGGGGTATCCAGGAACTGGAGCAACTCCATCATCGGGTGCCTATCATCCTGCTCCGTCTGAAGCTGAAAAGAGACCAACTCAGACATTTCTTTCACAAAATTAATGAAAGAAAGGTCCTCTGGAGGAGAACGCTTTCTACTTTCAGTAGGAGAGGGAGATGAAGGTAAGTCATCTGTGTCTGAAGAAGTATCATCACCCCAGGTGTCATAAGGATCAGCAGACTGACCTGTAGGATGAGAAGGGGGTTGGATACCCGAAGGCCCCGGCTGAGGCTCCGAGAAAATCGAAGGAATTGCCGGGAACACCCTGGACGGCCGATACCGGCACCGATGCCTGGAGGGCATCGGTGCCGGTATCGAAGGCATCAATGGCACCGATGTATGTATCGCCCCCGATGAATGAATCAGTGGCAAGGGATGAATTGGCATCGATGGCTGAGGCAAAACTCCCGAAAGAGGGATGCGGAACGGTGTTTCTCCTCCCAATGAAGCTGTCAATGGGGAGCACACCGGAGCCATCGGAGACCTGGGAACCACCGGTAGAAGGACGGTTATGAGCGCCTCCATCCGGGATAGCAGCGGTGCCAGCGCTGCTGGAATCGGGTCGATGACCGGTTCCACAATCGGTGCCGGTGCCGAAGGGACCTGGAGTCATTGCATCGCCTTGTCGATGGCCTCCTGGACCAGCCAGTCCAGTTCTTCTTGGAGACCTGGAGCAAGCAGCTCCGGCTCCGGAACAGAAGAAGGAGGCAGAGGCATAGCCGGAAGGACCACCTTTACAGGCGGAATCGCGGCTCCCAAACCCCGATCTGGTGAGGGTGGCCTCGATGACCCGGTCGCAGGAATGGTCGGTGCCTTTCCTGGACAGGGCTTCTTCGACTGTGGCGAGGTCGATGATTTTGCTCCCTCGACGGTCCGAGTCTTACAATGCCGATGGTGATGTTTCTCCCTACGATCCCCTCGATCCTGAGGGGGAGTAACGGGCGCCCATGGCCATGAAGACGTCGATGGCGGACGGTCACCGGATGGTGGTCGATGCTGGTGCGACGTCGATGGTGCCGGTTCCAATGATGTCAATGCGATGGACGGTTTCAGGGTGTGAGCACGGAAGAGGAGTCCCATCTTCTCCATCCTTGCCTTGCGACCTTTGGGTGTCATGAGGGCACATTTGGTGCAAGTCAGGACATCATGCTCATGGCCTAAACACATTACACAGACGCCATGAGGGTCTGTGATAGACATGGTGCGCGTTCAGTCCGGGCACCGGCGGCACCCCGACGCCATGGCCATAGAAAAAATCGAGCCGCGGGATGGACGACGGCCAGTAGGCCGCAAGGGCCAAACTAGACGGTAATCGAAGGAAAACTGTCAAAAAACGTACCGAGTACCACAGCTAGAGAGAAGTTAGAGGAGGGATCCCTGTGGGGCAATTTAACGTTAGTTAATTCCGTGAGGAAAATTCCTGTCAGGAATCTCCACAGAGATCTTAAACTGCGAGGCTACTGCAGCGCAGAAAAAAGAAGACTGAAGGGGGATCCCTGCTGGCTGCAGGGTTAGTGCCATGCTGGGCATGCCCAGTAGGGGCCAGTCAAAGTTCTGGAAACTTTGATAGAAATTTTCCGCGATTGGGTTTCTTCCTAATGATGTCATCCATATGTGAGGACTACCATCCTGCTTGTCCTGTGAGAACCTCTTAGCTTCATTGGGTCAATATATTTACATGTATAAGGCTCTGAATCAGACCCTAATCGCAAATACATAGTGTTTCAGAACCAAGGAGACGGGTTTCTGGACTGATCTGTGGCATTCCAAGAACGAAAATTAGCAGGTAAGAACCAATTATCCTTTCCTGTTCATACCCCAGATCAGTCCAGGCAAGTGGGATGTACACAAGTCCCTCAACACTGGGTGGGAACCCGAAAAACCCACTCGCAGTATATGTTCACCAAATGTGGCATCCTCTTGCACCCAAACATCCAATCGGTAGTGCCTGGCGAAGCTGTGAAGACCGTGTTGCGGCCCTACAAATCTCCTGAGGTGACACCAACTGACACTCCACCCAGGAGGCTGCTTGCGCCTTCTAGAATGTGCTTACAAACCTTCTGGGACTACTCTACCCTTACAAATATAGGCTAAAAAGGAAACCAGGTTCTTACCTAAGGTTTGCTCCTGTAGTACCACAGATCAGTCCAGACTTCTGGGTTTTGCCTTCCCTCCAGCAGATGGAGACAAAGTTTTACTGACACTGCCACTTAAGCAGAGGTGCCACCTGCAGTCCCTCAGTATTAATCTGTACCCAAGCCAGGATTGTAAGCAACTAAACCAACAAGAGTCCCCAAACAAGCAGAGGGAAAAAGGAAAACCTTAAAAACGAAAGTGCGCCCACACAAAAAACCCATGTAGGACTAACAGAACCTCTGCCATTCTTCAGAGAGCATACGTAAAACAAGGACAAATCGAGCAGACTCTCTCAACTACCCAAAGCCACCAGAGGGCAGGACTCTGGATTGATCTGTGGTTCTAGGAACGGAAATTAGCAGGTAAGAACCAATTTTCTTTTCCCTGTACGTACCCAGATCAGTCCAGACTCCTGGGATGTACCAAAGAGAAAGTCCCGTTTGAAGCACACTTTCACCAAAGCTGAGTTCCGGAGCCTGGACATCCAAACGATAATGTCTGGTGAAAGTGTGCAACGACTTCCAAGTAGCTGCTCTGTAGATCTCCTATGGAGAAACCAGCTGACACTTGGCCCAGGAGGCCGACTGAGCACGAGTAGAATGTGCCCGAAGACCCTCTGGGACTGGACGACACTGACAGATATACTCTGAACTAATAGCTTCCTTCAACCACCGAGCAATAGTGGCTTTTGACGCCTTATGCCCCTTTTTGGCACTGCTCCACAGAACAAAAAGATGGTCAAACGTGTGTAAACTGTTGGTGGCTTCCAAGTACAGCATTAATGCACACTTCACATCTAAACATCTTATGTACCTGAAACACGCCTCCAAGGGATCCAAAGTTGAAAAGGATGGGAGCTCCACTGATTGATTTAAGTGAAAAGACGACACCACCTTAGGCAAAAAGGATGGGACTGTCCACAAGGACACCCCATCTAAGATTCTCAAAAATGGCTCCCTGCAAGATAAGGCCTAAAGCTCAGAAATGCTATGAGCCGAACAAATAGCCACCAGGAAAACCACTTTCAGGATGAGATCCTTCATAGTCGCATGTCTCAGAGGTTCGAAGGGAGGCGAGCACATACTCCTAAAGACCACTTTCAGGCTCCAAGAAGGACACGGCTGTCGAACCAGAGGGCATAAATGCTTCACCCCCCCCAAAGAAAACACACATCTGGATGAGTTGAAAGAGCAATTCCGTGAACCTTACCGTGTGGACATCCTAATGCCGCCACTTGAAATCAGAGAATAAAGCACAAACCCTTGACCAGACCATCTTGAAGAAAAGCCAAAATATGCCCCACCGCGGCTCGCCTAGGATCCACTCGCTGACTGGTACACTAGGTCTCAAAAACTCTCCAGACTCTCACATAAATAAGCAAGAGATGGCACTAAGTGTACCCGTACCGAGGAAGTCTGGAGACCAGAGTCTGAAAGATGCCAGAGATAGTCTAAAAGAGATGGAGTGGGGCAGGAAAAAGGGTCAATACCTTTTTGCATACACCATGTGGTAAATCTATTCCACTTAGAACAATAGGATTTTCATGTGGAAGGCTTTCGTGAAGCTACAAGTACTTGAGAGACATCAGTTGAAAGATTGAGCGTTTGTAGGATCAAGCTTTCAACATCCAGGCTGTGAGGGATAGGGTCTGAAGGTTCGGATGGCATAACATGCCTTGGTTCTGAGTTATGAGAGTGGGTGCTGTGTACAGGCGAACTGGTTATCGGATGGAGAGGTCGAAAAGCATGGGAAACCATACTTGTTGAGGTCAATAGGGGGCTCTGAGTATTATTGACCCTTTGTCCCGTTGTAGTTTCACTAAAGTTTTGGCTATCAGTGGTATCGCAGGATACACGTATAGTAGGCCTGTGTTCCACGGGCGAACGAAGGCGTCCATGGCTAACATGTTCTGTTGCCTGTGCAGGGAGCAGAATCTGTCCACTTTGTGATTCAGTTCTGATGCAAGGAGGTCGATTGTTTGTTTACCCCAGCATTGGAAGATTTTGCTCGTTACCACAGGATCCAGAGACCACTCGTGAGGATGGAAATGTCAACTGAGGAGATTTGCTACTACGTTCTGTATGCCTGCTAGATAAGTGGCTTGGAGATGCATGGAGTGTGCAAGGCACAGATCTGCGCAGCTTCTTGGCAGAGGAAATAAGAACTGGTTCCTCCCTGTTTGTTGAAGTATCACATTGCAACTGTGTTGTCTGTCTGTATGAGAACAGTCTTGTGTGAAAGGCAGTCCTGGAACGCATATAGAGCATAACGTATTGGCTCGAAGCTCTAGGAAGTTGATCTGAAACTTTGCTTCGAGCTGTGTCCAAGTCCCTTGAATTTGAAGATTGTTCACGTGAGCTCCCCAACCCAAGTTGGTTGCGTCCATGGTTAAGGTCACTTGAGGAACTGGTTGCTGGAAGTGTGTACCTGTTAGAAAGTTGGCCTTGTCTGTCCACCAGAGAAGTGAGAGACACAGCTGGTCAGTTACATGGATATGGGATGAAAAGGTTGAGTGGCTTGTAGCCACTAAGATTTCAAAGTCCATTGAGTTATTCTCACGGCTAGCCTGGCCATAGGAGTGACGTGGACAGTGGAAGCCATGTGGCCCAGCAATGTGAGGAATTGATGGGCTGAGGCTGTTTTCTTTGTATGCAGAGATGTAGCTAGTTTGGAGAGTGTGTCTGCGTGGACTTTGGGCAGGAAGGCCTTTGCGACTGTGGTGTCCAAATCTGCTCCGATAAAGGTAAGGAGATAAGATGGATTCGGGTGGGATTTCTGGTAATTGATGAGAAACCCCAATGAGTGTAGCGGATTGATAGTGAGCTTTAGAGCATTGAGAGCTCCTTGCTTGGATTGGCTCTTGATTAGCCAGTCATCCAGGTAAGGAAACACGTGTATGCTGTTTTTGCGTAGATGGGCTGCAGCCACTGCTAAGCATTTTGTAAATACACGGGGTGCCGAGGCAAGTCCGAAAGGCAGAACCTGGTACTGAAAATGTTGATGCTCCACTATAAAACGCAAGTAGTTGCGATGATGTGGGGATATGGGAATGTGTGCATAGGCGTCCTGAAGATCCAGAGAACAGAGCCAGTCTCTTTGTTGTAGAAGGGGAAGCATAGTGCCTAGGGACACCATCCTGAATTTTTCTTTTTGTAGAAATTTGTTGAGATTCCGGAGGCCACCTGATTTCTTTAGAATTAGAAAATAGCGGGAGTAGAACCCTCTATCCTGCTGTGCCAGGGGAACGGCTTCCACAACCCTGGCACTCAGTAGGGTGGACAGTTCTGACTCTAGAAGACTTGTGTGATCTCTTAGGATCCACAGTGGATTGGGTGGTGAATCTGGAGGTACCATGATGAAATTTAGATGGTATTCCTGGGTTATGATGGATATTACCTATTGGTCTGTTGTAATGCGGTGCCAGTTGGGTATAAAGTGGTGTAACCTACCTCCTACAGGCAAGTCTGGTCGTGGATTCATAGAGTGGCTGCTGTTCTCTGGATAGGTTTCAAATTCCAGAGGCCGGACCAGTTTGCGGGGCTGGTTGAGATCTGGGACATCTTGGTCTGACGTGGATGTGCTCTTTGAGGTGGTCTGGCTGGTCTCACGCGAGATGTAGGTGGGTAGTACTTGCGTGAGCGATAAAAAGGTGTTCTGAGATCTCTTCTCATGGTTTTTAGAGCAGAGGAGGGAGCTTCAGCAGTGACAGTGGAAAGCTGACGCAGGGTCTCATGATGATCTTTCAATTGAGCCACTGCATCCTGTATCTTGTCGCCAAAGAGATTATTCTCCAGTGCATGGGAGATCAGCGAGCTTATCCTGAACTTCCGGCCTTAAATCAGAGGCCTTAAGCCAGGACCATCTTCTGGCACTGATTCCTGTTGCTGATACACGAGAAGCCGTCTCAAAGGAATCATATGCAGCTCTGATCTCATGTTTCCCTGCCTCAAAGCCTTTCTGGAGAATGGCAGTGAGGTTCTCCTGTTATTGGGGAAGGGAGTCTGCTATCTCCTGGACTTGTTTCCACAGATTCCTCTGGTATTGTGTCATATATAACTGATAGGCAGCTATGCATGACACTAGCATAGATCCCTAGAAGACTTTCTGACCTAGACCATCCAAAAACCTTTGGTCCTTTCCGGGGGAGCTGAAGAATGAGGGCACTATCCCTTGGCCTTCTTCTGCGCAGATTCCACCACCATTGATTGGTGAGGTAGCTGTGGCTTCTGAAAACCTGGAGTGTGTTGGACCAGATATGTTGCATCTGTCTTTCTATTAACTGGTGGGACAGTGCAAATATGCTCCCCCATAGGCGATGTTGCAGGTCCAAGAGTACTTCATGGACTGGAATGGCCATAATTTCCTTGGGGGTATCTACACATTGAAGGACTTCCAATGTCTTGTGATGGGTGACCTCTTCGGTTACCAGGTCAAAAGAGATGGTTTTGAACATTTCTTTTATGAAGTCAGCAAAGGAGAGGTCTTCTGGAGGGGATCGTCTCCTTTCTTCTGGAGGAGAAGGCTCAGAGTATGCCCTCTGTGGAAGTGTCCATGTCAACGTCCTCCCATGGATCATAAGGGGTCTCTGGTTGAGATCCCAAGGGAGGGAGAATGACTGATACTCCAGGACGTGCAGGCATCAATAGAGGTCTCAAACCGGTGCGATATGTATTCTTTACAGGAACATCGGTATATAAAAATTATAAATAAATAAATAAATAAATGGCCTCAATGGAGAATGCAACAGCTTCGATGGAGACTTAGGTGGCATTGATGGCATCGAAGGGAACCGTGGGCGCTTCGATCCTGAGGGCCCCGACGGACCTGGAACCGGTTCCGGCATCGATAGAAGCTGAGCTGGAGTAGGACTAGAGTCCATGTCCTCAGAGGATCCCAGAATGGGTATCGGGGGCTTCGGAGGTTCGGAAGGTCGACTCTGTTCCGATGGTACAGGCTGAGTTGGAAGGGCATTGATGAGGGTGTCAAGGTGGTCGAGCAACGGTGTAAACACCGATGGCTCCAGTGTCGGTATGGGGACCGGCATCGATGGCGGATGCAGGCTCCGGAAGGCATCAAGGACCGCCTGGCAGATAAGGATGCCCAACTCCTCCCTGGAAGCTGGTATAGGTAGCACAGCTACAGGGGGAGGCAGGCTAGGTGCTACTGGCACGTCCACAGGAATCTGTGGGGGCTCAGTACCTGGCACCAATATTTTTGGGGAATGCCTCGGGGTCTCGGGTGCAGAGAAGGATGGAGGCTCCTCTCCCCGGGCTCTCTTCACAACCGGCTCGATAGCCATCGAGGCCGATGCGGTGTCTGTGCCTGCACCAGGTGTGGAATTGCGTCTGTGCCGGTGACTGTTTCCCTCAGTGCTCAGTCCGGTCCTTCTCCAGCACCAAGGAAGACGCTACCGATGCCCTCGATGGCATTGGTGATGGGCACCGCTCCCTTGCTGCTCCTGGCGAGGTTTTTCGATGGGTTTTGAAGATGTTCCTGCCGGTGATGACTGGGTGGAAGTCGATGGAGTTAGTTTTATTTTGAAAGGAGACTCCATTTTGTCCAAACGGGCACATCTGCCCTTCGGGGTCATTTGAGCGCAGCTAGGGCACTGACATACATCGTGTGATGGGCCGAGACAAAGCACACAAACATCGTGCAGGTCAGTAATGGACATCATGCATGGACACTCCGGGCACTTTCGAAAGCCCGTCACCATGGCAAAAAAAGGGGGCGAGAAAACGGTCAGTGGCCTGAGGGAACAGGCAAGGTAGCAGGAACCAACCGGAGATGGTGGAAAATTACTCACCGAGCATCGAGAAATGGTGTCGCGATGGGAGACCCCTATGAAGGAATTTTTTTTAATAAAGAGAACTTCACGTTTTCCCTTGAGGAAAAGTGGTGAGAAAATTCCCACAGAACTCCTAACCAGAAGGCAAACTGCAGTGCGGGAAAAAAAGAGACTGAAGGGAGACCCCTGTGGCTACTTTCAGCCCATCTGGGGGGTACTTTCAGCCCATCTATATAAATATCGCCTCTTGTTAATTTATATTCTTCGAATGTTCCTATCAATTTCTCTCTTTCCCTATCCTTCCCTCTGCTGTCCTCTCTCCTCCTTCATTGCTGCTCCCCTCCCCCCATTCCTGTTTATTGTATTTCACTCTTTTGTTAATCAGTCACAATGTAAACCGCATGATGTTCCGACAAATGTTGGTATATAAAATCAACAAATAAATAAATAAATACAGGGATTATGGCATGCTCAGTGTGCCAATCAAAAGTTCCAGAAACTGACAAGTTTTCCGTGATAGGGCTCAGTCTGATGACGTCACCCCACATGTGAGGACTACCATCCTGCTTGTCCTGGGAGAAAAAAGGTTAACTTCTGTCAGATCGCAGGTTTGTACCTCTACCATCTGCTGGAGACAGAAATGCAGAGGGACTGCAGGTGGCACTCTTATGTAACAGTGCCTTCGAAGAAAAGAAAATTATTCCTTACCTGCTAATTTTCGTTCCTGTAGTACCAAGGAACAGTCCAGACAGTGTGTTATCTCCCCCTTCCAGCAGATGGAGTCAGATAGAACTTTGAAGGATGCTTCCTTATAAGGTAGTGCACCCTCTACTAATCCTCAGTATGGAGTTTATCAAAGCAAAGAGGAAAACCAGGATGGATCAAGAACAATAGAATTAAGTAACAAATAACAGTGTGCAATGGGCACAAAACAGTGACAAACAACAAACTTGTAGAATGAACCATTAACCAGCCAAAGGAAAAAAGGCTCTGAAGAACAATTTGAGCAGAGAGGCAATCCCAAACCCAATAAAACAGTCAGGGAGGGCGTCTGGACTGATCCTTGGTACTACAGGAACGAAAATTAGCAGGTAAGGAATAATTTTCTTTTCCCTGTACGTTCCAGGATCAGTCCAGACAGTGGGATGTACCAAAGCTTCCCTACGTAGGGTGGGCCCCGGAGAGCCCTGCTCGAATTACCCTAGAGCCAAAGGAGCCAAAAGTGGGCGACTGAATGTGTAGACGATAATGACGAGCAAAGGTATGTAACTATTTCCAAGTTGCCGCTCGACAAATCTCCTGGAACGAGGCAGATTGCATCTCCGCCCAGGAAGCAGCCTGAGCTCGAAGAGAATGGGCCTTGACACCCGCCGGAGGTTGTCGACCCGCCTCCTTCAGCCAGCGAGCAATGGTAGTTTTCTACGCCTTAGCCCCCTTCTTCGGACCATGCCAGAGAACAAAAAGATGGTCCGACAAGCGAAATTCATTAGTGACTTCCAGATAGCGAATGAGGATATGCTTGACATCTAGCTTGTGTAGATCCGCCGATGCGTCCGCTGAGAAGGACGGAAGCTCTACCGTCTGATTCACGTGGAACTCTGAAACCACACCTTGGGCAGAAAAGCAGGCACAGTGCGCAAGGAAAGTCCCGAATCCGTAAAACGAAAGTAGGGCTCTCTGCACGAGAGTGCTTGAAGCTCCAAGATTCCGCGGGCAGAACAGATAGCTACCAGGAAAACCGTCTTGAGAGTGATATCCTTGAGGGTCACGGAACGCATGGGTTCAAAGGGTGGTCCGACCAAGATTCGGAGAACGAGATTGAGACTCCACGAAGGATAAAGAGCGTGGACCGGGGGTTTTACATGCTTCCCCCCCCTCCGAGGAATCGGATGATATCCGGGTGAGAGGAAAGGAAAGTTCCCTCTCGTTGATGAAGTAGAGAGCCTAGGGCAAAGACTTGCACTTTCAGCGGGTTGTAGGCCAGACCCTTGTCCAGTCCCTGTTGAAGAAAAGATAGGATCTGAGCCACCGAATGGGTCAAGAATCTGTCAAGAATGGGCGACTGTGTCCCACAGTCACCCATTCTTGACAGATGGGAAGCCAACAAGTATACCCCCCCCACTCAATCAGGTCATCAAGTAAATCATTAAAAACCAGGACCACGGTGGGCTCTGGTAGAATTAGACCTGTAACAAGGAGACACACACAGTATCAAATGCAACAAGAACATAAAGCCCTCCCTATATTAACAACTGAAGAAGTTCTTGAGAAAAACATTGACATGTTACCAGAAAAGAGAAAATACCAATGCATGCAGAATTTCAAGATCCATAACCAAAAGAAAAAGCTAATTGAGATGGATAACTCTGTCATCAATGGCACAACTGCAAAAGGAAAGAGTGAAGTGAATAACAAATCTCAACTAAAGTCTCATAAGGAGTACAGGAAAAGCAATAACCTTAACGAGAGTACCTGGAAAGCTATGACTACAAATGCTCATAGTTTGGGAAATAAAATCCCAGATCTGCAGGCCCTAATGACGGAGGCAGAACTGGACATCGTTGCTATCACAGAGACATGGTTCACAGAATCTCATGATTGGGATACGGCAATACCAGGCTATAACTTGTTAAGGAAGGACAGAGTGGATAGAAAAGGGGGAGGTGTGGCTCTTTATGTCAGAAATAATATCCAAGCATCTGAGCTGCAAGGAAGTTGGGGCAAGGAAGAAGCACTATGGGTCGACCTAAAAAAAGATGATGGAGCATCCATTTTTATTGGAGTGGTTTACAGGCCTCCAAACCAAAAGGAAGAGCTGGACAGAGATCTGGTTGAAGACATCCATAAGATAGGTAAGAAGGGGGAAGTGGTGATCGTTGGTGACTTTAATATACCAGATGTAGACTGGAAAATCCCATCTGCAGAATCTAAAAACAGTAGAGCAATAGTGGATGCCATGCAAGTATCTTTGTTCAAACAAATGGTATTGGAACCCACAAGAGAAGGAACTATACTCGACTTAGTGCTCAATAATGGAGATAACGTCTCTGATGTCAAGGTGGGTGCCCACCTCAGCACCAGTGATCATCAAACGGTATGGTTTAATATCACTAAAAGAATATGGAAAAGAAGCACAAAGACCAGAGTTTTACAGTTCAAAAACACAGACTTTGAGGAAATGGGGAAGTACCTAGAGGAAGAACTAAATGGATGGGAAAATGAGAGAGATGTGGATCAGCAGTGGACCAATCTAAAAGGAGCAATCGCCAAGGCAACTGCTCTATATGTTAGAAATGTAAAGAAAAGCAAAAGAAAAATGAAACCTATCTGGTTCTCAAAGGAGGTGGCTGACAAAATTAAAGCTAAAAGAACAGCATACAAGAAATATAAAAGATCCCAAAGGGAGGAACACAAAGAAGAATATTTGATTCAACTGAGGGAGACGAAGAAATTAATCAAGTTGGCAAAAAGTCAAGCGGAAGAGAGGATTGCCAAGGAGATAAAATATGGTGACAAAACATTTTTCAGATACATCAGCGAAAAGAGAAAAGTCCAAAGTGGTATAGTGAAATTGAAAGGTGGAAATGATCAATGTGTGGAGAGAGACGAAGAAATGGCAGAAATATTAAACAAATACTTCAGCTCTGTGTTCACTAAAGAAGACCCTGGAGAAGGACCATCTCTACACAACAAGAAACTGGAGGGAAGTGGAACTTATTTATTTATTTATTTATTTATTGTTTTTGTTATACCGAGTTTCATGATAGGCATCACATCAACCCGGTTTACAAATAGATGAAATCAACCCGGTTTACAAACAGATGAAAATCCATTTACAGTAGATAATGTATGGGAAGAGCTAAAGAATCTGAAAGTGGACAAAGCCATGGGGCCTGATGAGATTCATCCAAGGATACTGAGGGAGCTCAGAGATGTGCTGGCGGGACCGCTGTGCGACCTGTTCAATAGATTCCTAGAAACGGGAGTGGTGCCGAGTGATTGGAGAAGAGCGGTGGTGGTCCCGCTTCACAAGAGTGGGAACAGAGAGGAGGCTGTTAACTACAGACCGGTTAGCCTCACTTCGGTCGTGGGAAAAGTAATGGAGTCACTGTTGAAAGAGAGAATAGTGAACTATCTACAGTCCAGAGAATTGATGGACCAGAGGCAGCATGGATTCACCAGAAGAAGATCCTGTCAGACAAACCTGATTGACTTTTTTGACTGGGTAACCAAGGAATTGGATCAAGGAAGAGCGCTCGATGTCATCTACTTGGATTTCAGCAAAACTTTTGATACGGTTCCGCACAGGAGACTGGTGAATAAAACGAGAAGCTTAGGAGTGAGTGCAGAGGTGGTGACCTGGATTGAAAACTGGTTGACGGACAGAAAACAATGCGTGATGGTAAATGGTACTTTCTCTGAAGAGAGAGAGGTTTTAAGTGGTGTACCGCAAGGATCGGTGTTGGGACCGGTCCTGTTCAATATCTTTGTGAGCGACATTGCGGACGGGATAGAAGGTAAGGTTTGTCTTTTTGCGGATGACACTAAGATCTGCAACAGAGTGGACACGCCGGAAGGAGTGGAGAGAATGAGACGGGATTTAAGGAAACTGGAAGAGTGGTCGAAGATATGGCAGCTGAGATTCAATGCCAAGAAGTGCAAAGTCATGCATATGGGGAGTGGAAATCCGAATGAACTATATTCGATGGGGGGGGGAAAGGCTGATGTGCACGGAGCACGAGAGAGACCTTGGGGTGATAGTGTCTAATGATATGAAGTCTGCGAAACAATGCGACAAGGCGATAGCAAAAGCCAGAAGAATGCTGGGATGCATAGAGAGAGGAATATCGAGTAAGAAAAGGGAAGTGATTATCCCCTTGTACAGATCCTTGGTGAGGCCACACCTGGAGTACTGTGTTCAGTTCTGGAGACCGTATCTACAAAGAGACAAGGACAAGATGGAAGCGGTACAGAGAAGGGCGACCAGGAAGGTGGAGGGTCTTCATAGGATGACATACGAGGAGAGATTGAAGAATCTAAATATGTACTCCCTGGAGGAAAGGAGGAGCAGGGGTGATATGATTCAGACTTTCAGATACTTGAAAGGTTTTAATGATCCAAAGACAACGACAAACCTTTTCAGTCGGAAAAAAATCAGCAGAACCAGAGGTCACGAGCTGAGGCTCCAGGGAGGAAGACTAAGAACCAATGTCAGGAAGTATTTCTTCACGGAAAGGGTGGTGGATGCCTGGAATGCCCTTCCGGAGGAAGTGGTGAAGTCTAAAACTGTGAACGACTTCAAAGGGGCGTGGGATAAACACTGTGGATCCATCAAGTCTAGAGAGCATGAATAAAGTGGAGGCATTCAAACACTGCACGGAGCGGCAGTAGCCACAGCGGCATTCAAACACTGCACGGAGCGGCAGTAGCCACAGCGGCATGCGGCAGTAGCCACAGCAGCATTCAAACACTGCACGGAGCGGCAGTAGCCACAGAGGCATTCATGGAGCGGGATGCCAGTGGCCAGTAGTTGGTGTTCCACCTTCACGGAGTGGAAGGATGGAGGGCTGCTATTTCCAAAAAAAAAAAAAAAAAACAAAACAAAAAAATAAAAACAGGGTTGGGTAAGAGTATGGGGCAAGGGGTTGGCCTGCTTGTTACAGCGGTTGCTACCCCCAATTGAGCTAGATGTCACTTGGATGCAGATTCAAAGCTGCTCTCTAAATTGGGTGGAGGGGAATTAGGGCTGGAGGGTACTGGAAGCCAATAGTAACAGGTGGGAGAGAGAAAAAGGGAGAAAAAAAAATGGATAAAGTGCGTAGCTTGCTGGGCAGACTTGATGGGCCGTTTGGTCTTCTTCTGCCGTCATTTCTATGTTTCTATGAGGTGGTCCGTGGTGACAAAGGTATGGAGGCACACCAGGTCTCAAAACCTTTCCATACCCTGATATAGGAGATGAAGGTAGACATCTTTCTAGCCTTGAGGAAGGTCGAGATAACGGCCTCTGGGTATCCACCCTGTCTCAGCCGGTGCCTCTCAAAAGCCAGGCCGCAAGACAGAAGCGATCGGCTTGGGCGAAAGATACCGGACCTTGATGCAGCAAGCGTGGAAGGTGACCCAGACGAAGAGGTCCGTCCACTGCGAGGTTGATCAAGTCTGCAAATCACGGATGACAGGGCCATTCCAGCGCCACCATTCTCCGGAGCACCTTGCCCACCAGAGGCCAAGGGGGAAACACGTAGAGGAGAACGTGACGGAGTCAGGGGAGGACTAAGGCATCCACTCCCTCTGCGCCGTACTCACTTCTGCGAATGAAGAACCGAGCTGCCTTGGCATTCCGGGAGGTTGCCATTAGGTCCAGATAGGGAGTCCCCCATCTGTGGAACAGGAGATTCACCGCCTCCTCTAAGTGTTCCCACTCTCTGGGATCTAGATGTTGACGACTGAGAAAGTCGGCTTGAACGTTGTCTACGCCTGTGATGTGGGAAGCCGCTAGGCGGGAGAGATGAGTCTCTGCCCATGCCATCAACCTGTCTGTCTCCTGAGAGACATGCCGGCTCCTCGTGCCCCCTTGGCGATTGATGTAGGCCACAGTGGTCGCACTGTCAGAGTATTCGGACTGCGCAACAATGGACGAGAGGTAGGAAGCGTTTCAATGCCAGACGCACTGCTCTGATCTCCAAGCGATTGATCGGCCAAGTTGCTTGGGACAGCGTCCACTTCCCTTGCGCAGAACTCATCTGACACACCGCTCCCCAGCCAGAGAGACTGGGGTCCTTCGTGATGATTACCCATTTTGGGATGTCCAAAGGAACACCCTGGAGAAGATGAGACAGGTTGAACCACCACAAGAGACTGCCCTTGGCTCCCTGCGGGAGAGGAAGGATGGCTTGGAAGTCCCGAGACACCGGCTTCCAGGGGGAGAGCAAGGCGCGCTGTAAGGGACGCATATGTGCAAACGCCCAGGGGACCAGATCGATAGTGGAAGCCATGGATCCCAGGACCTGGAGGAAATCTCACGCCATTGGAAGTGAGAGACCGATGATTCGCTGTATCTGAGCTATGAGTGTATGAGCCCTGTCCGGGGCAGAGACACCTTGTCCAGCGCTGTGTCGAAATGTGCCCCCAGGAAGTCCAGAGACTGAGATGGAGAAAAGCTGCTCTTGGCGAAGTTGATCACCCAACCGAGGGAGTGAAGAAGCATCAACACCTTGTTGACCGCCCGGTGGCACTGGGCTGAGGACTTTGCCCGAATGAGCCAGTCGTCCAGGTATGGGTGCACCAAGACTGCCTCCCTCCAGAGAGCGGCAGCTATTACTATCATCACCTTCGTGAAGGTTCGAGAAGCGGTCGCAAGACCAAAGGGTAGAGCCTGGAACTGGAAATGCTGTCCCAGAATTTTGAATCGCAGAAAACGCTGATGTGCTTGGAGGATGGGAATGTGTAGATAAGCTTCCATCAGATCCAGGGAGGCCAAAAATTCTCCGGAGTATACCACCGCTATCACGGAGCGCAAGATTTCCATCCGAAAGTGGAGAATCTTGAGGGCCTTGTTGACCATCTTGAGATCCAAGATCGGGCGAAAGGAACCTTCCTTCTTGGGGACTACGAAGTATACCGAATTATGTCCCCGGCCTACTTCTGGGGGGGGGGGGGGGGGGGGGGGGGACGGGGACCGGACGAATCGCTCTGAGAGCCAGAAGCCTGTCGAGTGTCTGCCAGACTATGAGTTGTTTCTGGACTGGGCCACATGGAAAGAAGAGGAACCTGTCTCTTAACAGCCGAGCAAATTCTAAAGCGTAGCCGTGTCTTAGAATATCCAGGACCCACTGATGTGACGTGATGTTGACCCACTCCTCGTAGAAAAGGGAGAGACGTCTCCCTATCCTGGGGATCGGGCCGGCATAGCTTCATTGTGAAGACTTGGAGGTCGTCCCCTGGGCCGGACCAGAGCGGGGCTGTCTTCGGGCACGAAAGGACTGAGTCCAGGATTGAGATTGAGAGGACGGCTGACAAGGAGCTGCAGTCCTTGCCTAGCAGAAACGACGATGATTCCTGAATCGGTTTCTAGTGGAATTAAATGACCTAGAAGAACAAGGGCGATCCTCTGGGAGTCTGTGTGCCTTATTCTCTCCGAGGGACTTGATAATCTGGTCCAGGATCCTCCCCAAATAGTAGCTTGCCCTTGAAGGGTAGGCATCCCAGCTGCGACTTGGAAGAAGAATCCGCCGACCAGTTGTGAAGCCAGAGGAGGTGTCTAGCCGAGACTGCAGAAACCATAGATCTGGCCAATACACTTAGAATGTCATATAGAGCGTCTTCTCCATATGCTATGACGGCCTCCAGGTGGTCTGCCTGAAGTGCTTCCTCAGGAGGCAACTCCTGGGAGCTGAGCAGCTGTTGAAGCCAGCGGAGGCTTGCACGCTGAGCGAAGGAACTACAAATGGCCGCCCGGACCCACAGGGCGGACACCTCGAAAACTCTCTTAAGATAAACTTCCAGCTTTCGATCTTGGAGATCTCGCAAGGCTGCACCACCTGTTACTGGAATGGTAGTTCTTTTCGTCACCGCTGAGACTGCAGAATCTACTTTGGGAACCTTAAGAAGCTCCAGGAAACCATCCGGGAGAGAATATAGCTTATACATGGCTCTGCCGACTTTGAGGGAGGTCTCCGGAGAATCCCATTCCCTGGATAACAGTTGAAGGAATGTGGGATGGGAAGGAAAGGACCTACACGGCGGACGTAGACCAGCCAGAAGGGGGTCCCCTTTCCTCGCTGGTGGATTAGGCTCAGGCGGGTCCTGAGGGGCCTCAATGTCCAATTCCTGTAGGATATGTGGAATGAGGGGGTCCAGCTCATCCCTCTGGAAGATCCGCAGGACTCCAGAATCATCCCCTTCCAATTGAGCCGTAGTTGAAGGTTCATCCGGATCCTGCTGAGGAACAGACCCCCCCCCCTTCCCCCGCAGAGGGGTGTACCAAATGGACCCTCGGAGTGCTTGAGGTGGTCGGAGGTACCCCTGGTCCCAGGACCGCAGACCCTTGGGCACTTCCCAAGACCTCAGTGGAATCAGCCATTCTGGAAACTTTAGGAGGAGGTGGTCCCGCCAGAAATGCCTGGTGCTGGCCCAGTGTGGCCAGGTAAGCATTGTGAAGCAGGAGAACAAAATCCGTGGAAAACGGAGGTGGTCCCAATGGAGGAAGAGTGGGAAGATCCCCTGACGGAGGAAAAGGCTCCAGAAGTGGAACGGGTGTCAAAACCAGCGGCTGATATGAAAAAGGAGCGTCCTGCTCATCTCCTGTTAGCGCCGGAGCAGTAGAGTCTGGAGACAAAATGGCCGTCGTTCCCACGGTCAGTGGGATCGGGGCCGGCCCCTGAGCGTTGAGGCGCGCCAGAAGACGAAAACCAGAGCGGCCCGGCAGTTGAGAGGGTCCCTCCCCACCAGGGAGGCAATCTGTGCAAATCCCTTCGCGGGAGAGCCTCGACCCGGGCTCTCCACAAGCGCAGCACCTGGACAAACGAGGCATGGGGATCCCCGACGGAGCCGCGAGGGAACCAGCTGTTCTTAATGCGAGAAACAGGCAGGGTTTAAAGCTGCGAGAAGCGGGAAAAACCTCCACTTCAGCCTGTTCTTCCTCACGCTCACCAGGTTCGTGGCTGTAAGAAGCAGGTAATAGCCTCCGCTTCAGTCCTGCTCTCTCTCTATCCTTCAGCGACCCACAGATAGAGGCACAGAGGAATAACGCCTCTCTGTGCCAGCTGCCCCAAGGAAATCGGCGTCTCAGGGGCAGGTAGGATAGCAGCCACAGGGGGAGAGGTCGGCACCACCGACTTGCACCCCGGAGAGAGGAAGAGAGAAAATAACCTGTCAAAAGGAAATAAAAACAAACTTACCCCGACAACAGAGATGGAAGGGGTGGGGAGAGCTGCAAATAGTACTGCCTGCAAGCTATAGAATGCTCCCAGTAAAACAGGAGCGGAGGCTACAGAAAGCTCTCCAAATAATTCCATCAGAAAATTCAAAATTCAAATTTTTTTTTTTAATTAGACTTGATCCATCCAAAAGAAAGGAAAGCTGAGGAAAATAGAGAAAATTCCTAAAATAGCTTTCTAGTCATCTCAGTGGGGAACGAAAGCCACCACTGTCATCTGCTGGAGTCAAGAGAATACTGAGGATTAGTAGAGGGTGCACTACCTTATAAGGAAGCATCCTTCAAAGTTCTATTTGACTCCATCTGCTGGAAGGGGGAGATAACCCACTGTCTGGACTGATCCTGGTACGAACAGAGAACTTATGCTCTGCCTCAATCTGCTGGTAGGAATGCAAAGCCCACTTGTCTGGACTGATCTGGGTATGAACAAGAACTCCTATTTGACTACATGTCCTTAGTCTTCCTGTTAGCCTGTAGTATCAACACCTGGTAGAAAGATCATACAGTCTGTCAGCCAGTAGCAGCGAACCTGGTGGACTTCTCTTTTCTTCCCTGTAAGCCTAAAGCATTGACATACAATTGACCTCCCCCTTCTTTCCCATATACTCATTAGCATGGACATTTATTTGACGTTTCTTCCTTCCCTAGTACCAACACGGAGGACAATTGGCTGTACTCCCTTCCTTACCTTCCCTGTTAGGCTGTAGTGTAGATCCTTGGCTGAGGTTTGAGGGAGCCTCATCCATTAGAACATCTTCCTGAGACTCATCTTCACCACTTCTGCTAACTGAGAAAAAAAAAAAAAAGAGACTAACCATCTTAAGAATGAAGATACAGTGCTATTTATGCAGAGCTATCATTTATAATTTGCTGCTGTGTAGAACATGGGGAGCACATTTCAAACTTTCACCCTGTATGAGGGTCATTATCTTACTAACCCCTTCTTGGAGAAATCTAGTTCAGCTCTTATACAGCTGCTCATCAGTGCCATTACCTGCTGCCCCATCTCTCTCCAGCAGTTCATCGATTAGATCTTCCAGCTCATTCTCCACCTGAAACCAACAAAATGAACTTCAATTACTATTGCTGCCAAAAGATGGCAGCTCTGTAATGAACAATGCAACAACAGCAAGTGAATGATCTAAGGTGGCCCTTCAGCAGTGTTATTCAAGTGGTTTCTCCTCACCTGCATCTCCTGTGTGCTGAGCACCTCCGGCTGTCCTGCAATTACCACTGTATCTGTATCAGCCTCTCCGTCCATAATATCTCCATCAGCCACCTCTGCCTGTGTAACATCGTGGTCTTCTTCATGCAGTTCCGTCTCACCTGCCTCCCCTGTGAAAGCAAGTAGAGGACAGCACTGTCAGAGGAAACCAAAGTGCAGTCCCCTATTAGAATCCTTCCCCTCATGACATGTATGTGGATTGAGGAAAGGTGCCTTAGTGATGACACTAAGGCATGAGTTACATCCCTGGGGAAACCCTTCTGTCCACACTTGTTTCATCACTCAGGAGAGCTACATGTTTCAAATTTAGGAACAGGGAGAGAGAAGATGAGTGGACTCGTCAGTACCTGAATTGGTTTGACCACTCAGTAGAGCTGTGAGCCTTAGAGAATGGGACAAGGTGAAAGAACAACATGATGTAAGCTGATGATACCTGAATCAGGCTGATTACTGTTGGCATCCCTAGTAGCTCCATGGGAGTCCTGGTCAGTCTTGTTCTTGCTAGAAGTGCCTTTGTTTCCAAACAGGCTGCTAGGTTGGTTGACGATGCGAGATAGGGTCTCTAGGGGCTTTAGGGCTGCATTTACAGTATTTGCCATGTTGGGGCTGAAAAAGAAACAAAACTGAGCAAAGCAGGAATGCTGAAAATCAATTACGGTGACCATACAGTTTAATGTCCAGGGGAACAAGGTGAACCAGTCTTGATTTTACCCCATTGAATACATGAAATGTAGTCCTGCTTCTCTTATGGAACTCAGAGAAATCAGAATACCTCTTCCTGAAAATGGAATAAAGGAACAATTTGGTTCTTATCTGCCAATTTCTTTTCTTGAGACCTACCAAACTAGTTCAGCCGCATGGGTTTTGTTCCCCTACCAGCAGATGGAGACAGAACAACTGTTTTATCATCACCACCTTGTATAGGTACTGTGCCACTTGCATCTCAGTATTTCTATATCGAAGCAAACCACAGATGAAACTTTCCCCCAAATGAGCAGGGATGAATCTTTTCAAAAGGACCCAAACTGAGCCCAATCCCCTTGACATCAGAGGGACCCAAAAGAGAACACAGAAACACTGGTTCTTACCTAATTTTCTTTCCTCGAGTCACATAGACCAGTCCAGAAAACAGAAAAAAAAAGGTTTACTATACTGTTGGTATAACACACCTTGTGCCACCTACAGTCGCTCAGTATAAACTGTAACCAAGCCAAGAACAACAAATTCACCCCTTTTCCTCAAGCAGGGGAAGGTACAAGCAATCAGTAACCTCTATTTAAACTGGACAATCTCCTCCAAAAAAGGAATCTGAATACCAAGGAAAATTATCTCTTGACATTCACACAGATAACAGCAAGTCTTCAGAAAATTCAGGGCAGGATTCTGGTCTGGTCTAGGGGATTCAAGGAAAGAAAATTATCAGGCTAAGAACTAATTTTTCCTTCCTTATCCCCTACACCAGTCCGGATGAATGGAATGTACCAAAGCTTCCCTAAACAGAGGGAGAATAAGAAAGACCTGCTCACAGCACACACTCAAACACTGCTGCACCTGGAGCTCAAACATCTAGCCTATAATGCTTGGTAAAAGTGTGCAAAGGCAACCAAATGGCTGCCCTGCAGATCTCCTATGGCAACATAAACTGACATTCATCCCAAGAGGTTTGTGCCTTAATGGAATGAGCCCAAAAACCCACTGGAACCTCTAATCACCTTGCAAATGTAGGCAGATGTTCCCTGTACGTACCTGGATCAGTCCAGACCCTGGGTTATGTCACCAATCCAGCAGAGGGAGGCAGAGAAACGTTCTACTGACTCTGACGTATACCCTGGAGCACCACCTGCAGCCAATCAGTATTTCTCTGTCTCCCAGCAGAGGTGGACGTTCCTACCCCCTGCAGTCTGTGGTAGTTTATTATTTTTTAGTCAGGGAGTTAGGAGTTAATTCCTTGCAGCCTCTCTTTTTTTTCTTTCTCTCTATTGTAGAGAGGCTGTTCTTTTCAATTAAGTTAATTAAAAAAAACAAAAACACGTTTCCTCTGCCTCCCGGGAGGTTGTCAAGTCCTGGGAGGACTATCCCTCCTGGTTGAGGCTGCCGGAGTTGGGGAGGTTTGGGCCCAGCAACCACTCCTGGCAAGGGTGATACCGGGGAGCCCGGCTCACTCACCCTACTTGGAGCAGCGCAGAGGGTCCGGTTGGTCAGGTAAAAAAAAACCAAAAAGAATAAATTATTTTTGGACAGCTGAATCGTGGGTTATTTACCTTTGGTGTTGGGTCGGTCTGTGTTTTTATTTTTTTTAGCGGAGTTTCTATTTATTTCTTTTAATTTTCAGTTTTTTCTTTCCTTTTGTGCTGTTTTTTTCTTTGCAATGCTGCAAGGCGCGGCCTGCCGTGCTTGTGGGGACACGTGCGCATCTTTCAAGAGACAGTCTCTGCGCTTCCTGTCTCCCCGGGGGGGGAAGGTTAGTTAAATTTGCCGGTTAAAAAAAAGAACCAGGCTACCTCGCACGACTCCAAATCCTCGGACCAGCTGCTCTCCTGCCCCGGGCTCATTTCCCTGCAGTGCTGGGACTGAAGCGCTCTTGTCTACTCTGAGGGCAGCAACACAGCAAGCTATTCAGAGTGCTGCAGATCCGCCTTCGTTGTCGCCGCAGCCGGCTGTCCCTGGGGGGGATAAGCCACGTGAAACAGGCCCATATTTATCTGCTGATAGCCTGGAGGAGATTTCTGATTCTTCTTCTGCCCTTTCGGGGGATTTTATTCGTTTTCTTCGCAAAGCATATAAATCTAAAAAATTTCATAAGAAACATAGGGGTATCTCATCTGATCAGAATTTAAAACCACGTTCCTCTAAAAGGACTAGATCTAAGCATTTGGGACTGGGGTCAGCTCCTAAGCGTCCCCTTCGTTGGGGTCCGGACCAGTCAATTTTTTCTTCCACAGATGATTCTGAGCATGACTCTTTGCCTATCCCGGACAAGACCCTACCAGAGGGGGATATAATTGAAGATCCCGCTTTGGGTACTACTTCAGACCCTCATGTTGCTCTTAAGGATCTCCAAGATCGTAAGCTGGAGGTTCAGCTTAAGAGAATTTTTGAAGTTTCTGCTCTTGGTGTGTGGGCGGCTATGTGTAGTAGCTTAGCCTTGCGTGCTGGGCTAAGATGGGTACAGGCTTTACAAAATAATTCTTCCCTCTCTGAAGAGGAAGCTGCGCAAGCTGGTAGACTGGAAGCTACTGTTGCTTACAGGGCAGATGCTTTATATGATCTCCTTAGGACCTCGGCTCGCTCTATAGTTGCTTCAGTGTCGGCTCGCAGACTTCTTTGGTTGAGGAATTGGTCTGCAGACGCATCCTCCAAAGCTCAATTAGGGGCTTTACCCTTTAAGGGAAAATTATTAGGTAAGGAATTGGAAGATTTAATTTTGTCCCTAGGAGAAAATAAGATTCACAAATTACCAGAGGACCGTCCTAGACCTAGAAGCTCTCTCTCATCTCGCTCTCGTTTTAGGTCTAACAGAAGATTTCGTTCTTCTCGTCCATCGGCTCCTCCAGCTAAACAGTCCTCAGGTAGACAACAGAATTGGTCTCAGTCCTTTCGTGGCCGTCGATTTGGCAAACCAGGAACTTCCCAAGTCTCAGGAGGTGCAAAGTCTGTCCAATGAGATGAGGCCGGTCCTTTCTCCGGTTCCCGTCATCGGGGGCAGGCTGTCTGTTTTACGGAGAATGGGCCAGATGTACGTCAGATCAATGGGTTCTATCAGTGATAAGTCAAGGTTATGCTTTAGATTTTGTTCGGAGGCTTCATCACCTGTTTCTAATTTCCCCATGTTCTTCCCTACAAAAGCGTCTCATATTCCAAGACTCGCTACAGCATTTAAGCGACCTAGGAGCCATAATTCCAGTTCCAATATCAGAGCATCGGAGAGGTCGTTATTCAATTTTCTTCGTTGTTCCCAAAAAAGAAGGAACCTTTCGTCCCATTCTCAATCTCAAAAGAGTCAACCGTTGTCTAAGGATTCCAAAGTTTCGGATGGAAACTCTCAGGTCTGTCATAGCTTCGGTACACAGAGGAGAATTTCTAGCATCTCTCGACCTCACCGAAGCTTATCTTCATATCGGCATTCGATCCGATCATCAGCAGTTTCTCAGATTTTGCATTCTAGGGCAACATTACCAATTCCGGGCTCTCCCATTCGGTTTAGCCACAGCTCCCAGGACATTTACCAAGATAATGGTTGTGGTGGCCGCAAAACTCAGGAAGGAGGGCCTGTTGGTACATCCAGTACCTGGACGACTGGTTAATTCGAGCAAAGTCGGAATCTCTTTGCCATTATAGAATCTACAGAGTAATCACCCTCTTGCAGTCTCTAGGTTGGGTGATCAACGAAGACAAGAGTCACCTGTTGCCTTCCCAATCTCTGGAGTTTTTGGGGGCACGGTTCGACACTCGTCAAGGGTTAGTGTTCCTTCCAGAGCATCGCCTTCTCAAACTCCAATTGCAAATTCGAGATTTACAATCTATTCCTATTCCTTGTGTTCAGGATTATCTGATAGTCTTAGGTTCAATGATCCAGTGTTGGAGCAGTTTCATCTTCCCCTACCGCTTACAGACTCAGCAAGGTCCAGTCAGTCATGGTGGCTTTTGTGCCGCCATTTGTGCCGTGGAGTGGACTTGGAGGTTCCATGGTTGGTGGATGGTGACTAGAGATGCCAGTCCCAGTCAGTCCAAGGGCAATGGTCGTTGGAGGAAGCATTGTCATCAGTCAGCTCGAGACGAGAGCGGTGTGGTTAGCTCTCTAGGAATTTTTACCTCTCTTGCGCAAACATCCAGTCAGGATCCTGTCCAACAATGTGATGACTGTAGCCTACATCAACCTCCAAGGGCGGACCAAGAGTCTAGCAGTGGCTCAGGAAGTGGAAATGCTGATGTCTTGGGCGGAGCAGCATCTGTCTTTGATAGCAGCCTCCCACATTGCTGGGTCAGACAATGTACAGGCCGCCTTTCTCAGCCGTCAGCAGTTAGATTCTGGAGAATGAAAGCTATCAGAAGAAGTGATGAGCCTCATTACCCACAAATAGGGCATTCCTCATATGGATTAATGGCAACTCAACGGAATGCCAAAGCTCCTTGATTCTTCAATCGCAGGAGACAGCGAGGAGTGGAAGGGGTCGATGCCCTGGTTCTTCCTTGGTCAAGCAATGTCCTGATATGTGTGTTTCTGCTGTAGCCTCTGGTAAGCAAGATAGTGAGGAGAATAGAGCTCTACCCAGGAAGAGTAATTCTGGCTCCAAAATGGCCTCACAGACCTTGGTTTGCGGATCTGGTCAATCTAGCTGTAGATGGCTCGCTGAGGCTGGGACATATTCCACACCTGCTACGTCAGGGACCCATATTTTTAGATCCGGTGGATCACTTTTGTTTAGCAGTTTGACTTTTTTGAGAGGCAGCATTTAAGGAAGAAGGGATATTTGGAGGATGTTATCACTACTTTGTTACAAACTCGAAAGTATTCCACCTTTTTAGCATATGCTAGGATGCGGAGGGTTTTCGAGTCTTGGTGCGCTCATCAAGGGATTGAGCCTCAACGAGCCTCATCACAGAGTCTGGCTTTTTTGCAGAAAGGACTGACTAAAGGTTTGTCATTCAACTCCTTGAGAGTACAGGTTTCCGCCCTGGTCTGTTTTCAAAGCAGAGTTCATGGGAAGCCCCTGGCGGCGCATCTGGATGTAGTCGCTTCCCTCAGAGGAGCGAAGCATTTACAGCCTTCTATTTGTGCACTGTTTGTCTATCTTGGAGCCTTAATTTGGTCCTCAAGGGTTTTTTGTGCAGTGACATTTGAGCCCTGAGTACAGAGACTATCTCTGGCTGCAGGGGGAAAGAGCTTTAGCTGTCACCGCTGCGCTCGGCTTCCTGTCAGCTGCTTCAGCAGCAAAGTCCATGCCAGGAGTCGGCTACCAGAACAAGGCACACCTCTGAGGGATCTCTGAAATCGCCTCAGGAATTCTCAACTGGGGAAGGACCTTTAGGTATCACCGCAAGGAAAGCGGGGCTCAATCTCTCTCCAATTTAAAGGTACATTTTTTTTTTCTAACGAATACTGTAATCCCACTAAACACCAATGCTGGTGTAGGGACAGCAAGCCTACAATTGCTGGAAGACGGAGAGATACTGAATGGCTGAGATCCCTGCAGAAGTATATCTAAGGTGACATCAGCTTTGAAACCTGACTCAGTTTCCATCTGCTAGCAGGGGAACACAACCCATTGGTCCTGAGTCCATCTGGCTACACAGTAGGAAATACGCTTTCTTTGCAAAGCATTGATGCATCACAACCAGTACCTTGGAAATGTTCTTAGGGCCCTGGTCAAACCACACAGAAGAGCATGAAACTGGTACTAACCTTCCAGGACCATGAATTTGAGAGACCACTGTTGTATTAAGCTGGCCTGAAATATGAAGCCATACCTCTGAACTCCAGGGAAGCAAGCAACTTTACTTGCTTCACTACCACAATTAACAATTACAGGATCCCTATGCCAAAATGAGGCACCTGCAAGCTCTTCACTCACCTCTCTGAGATCTAGAATTGATCTAACCATGCTCTCCTTTGGAACAATAAAGTAGATGAAATACCTCCCCTGTTCCCTGTCTTCTTAGAAATATAGAAACATGACTGCAGAAAAAAACCATGTGGCCCATCTATTCTGCTTATCCTTTCAATTTATGTAGTCCTTACAATTCCCGTCACATCCTCAGAGATCTCCTTTTCCTTTTCTTGAATTCAGATGACCATTTTCATCACCATCTTCACTGGGAGGCCATTCCATGCATACACTATTCTCTCTGTAAAGATATATTTCTTAAGATTATTCCTGAGACTACCCCCCTTTCACCCTCATCCCATGACCTCTCAATTTACAGCTTCCTTTCCACTGAAAGAGGCTAGTCTCCTGTGCATGGAAACCTTTGATATATTTAAATGTATATCTCCCCAATCTTGCCTTTCTTCTAGGGAATACTTGTTTAGATCTTTAAGTCTATTCAGATATGCTTTAGAAAGAAGACCACTGATCGGTCCAGATTAAGGCTACTAAACTGATCAACCAATATATATTCTTTTGAATGTGAGGTCTCCAGAATTCTACACAATATTCCAAATGAGGTCTCAAAAGAGATCTATACAGGCGCAATATCACCTTCCTTTTTCTGCTGAAATCACTGCCACCAGCTGAAGACAATCTACAGTTGATCTTACCACTGCATCCACCTCTGGAGATTGACAGTAGCTATCATAAAGGCAGCCACAGAACCGGAAAGAAAAATTCCAATGTCCCACCATTTTTCTATAGTCAAGAGCCAGTGGCCCGATGCATGCGGTTCCATTCCCCCATCCTTCAATATGCAGAAACAAAGAGTGAAACCCCTTGAATCTCACTGGGGAACTTTGAAACCTCAGACACTACTCGCACCTCCATCCCTAGCACCTTTCTTACCTCTTACCTGTTTGAAAGAACTGAGGGATTGACACTGAAGCACCCTATCTATTTATTTTTATTTATTTAAATTCTTTTAATATACCGATGCTCAAGACCAGGTCTTATCGTACCGGTCTCTAGGAAGGAGATCCTCACCTAGTCTCTCAAAACTTGAGCCCTTAGGGCCCCTTACACTGTCAAGGCTTATCTGATGGCAACCACTGGAACTTGCTCTCATTCAAGTCCTTTATCAGTTTCTCCAAGGCCTCACCAAAGAGAAGCTTGCCATGGAATAGCAACTTATTCACCCATAACTTAAAAGCAGCAGTTACTACTGCTGCTGCCATGCCTCTTGCTGAAGTACAAATTAATTTTTAGAGGGCATCTGCCCTAAAAGTAATACTGACTTTGAGCTTCAGTACTTTTCTGGTGTTACTCCATCTGTTACCACAAAAGAAGTTGCATAAATGGGCTCTGAACAGGTAGCAGTTCAAATCCACCACCTGCAATGCCAGCACGGAAACCTTAAAGACCTGCCCAAGGCAGCTTATTCCCCCTTCCAACAGAACTATGGTATTCCATAAAATATTAAGCTTCTCCCAGTTCTACAGCAGATATGGAAAACAGCTTGACCACTGCTCCACCCACCTTCAGAGCCACCTCAGGAGAGCCCACTTTGCAGAAACCATGGCCTTTACTGCCTCAGCTTGGTGAAAAAAAAAATTAGGCGACTTCAAGACCTTCCAAAATTGGAACCTCTCTCTCTTTGGTGAGCTCTTCCTGATCTTAGGCTTTATCTAATTCTACCAAACCTGCATAATTATAGGAAAATTAGTTCTTACCTGATAATTTTCGTTCCTGTAGTACCTCGGATCAGTCCAGACCATGGGTTGAGCCCCCGTTCCAGCAGGTGGAGACAGACCAGAGTTCTGAGGCTAGCCCTTATAAGGATGGAACCCACCCAGGAACCCTCAGTATAACCATTGTCAAAGCAGAAAAGGTATAAGATCAAGCAAGTACCAGGATAAATAGTAAATTTAATTTAAGCCAAACAAAATAACACAACAATTGAATGAACTGTGTAACTAAACACTTTTGTATCTCTACCCCTGATCATTACAAAGATGCTTCCAGTGCCTAACAGTAAATTCCAGAAAAATGATGCAGGAGACAAAAATGGAGACAAAACCTGTAAGAAGGAAAAAAACAGAAAATAACAGGAACGAATTCGAGCAGACAGAACAAGATCGGGCGGGTGTCTGGACTGATCCGTGGTACTACAGGAACGAAAATTATCAGGTAAGAACTAATTTTCCTTTCCCTGTACGTACCCGGATCAGTCCAGACCATGGGATGTCCCAAAGCTTCCCTATAGAGGGTGGGACCCAGACAGTCCGGCTCGAAGCACCTGCCGACCAAAGGAACCAAAGGCTGGAGCCTGAACATCGAGTCGGTAGTGACGAGCAAAGGTATGAAGAGATTTTCATGTAGCCGCCCTACATATTTCTTGCAGCGACACAGATTGAGACTCCGCCCAAAAAGTCACTTGAGAACGTAAAGAATGAGCTTTTAGGCCTTCAGGAACTGGTCGGCCCTTGCAAATGTAGGCTGAAGAAATCGCCTCCTTCAACCAGCGAGCGATCGTAGCCTTAGAAGCTTGCTTCCCCCTGTTGGGTCCACTCCACAGAACAAAAAGATGATCGGAAACCCGAAAATCATTAGTGACCTCAAGATAATGCAATAAGACTCGTTTGACGTCGAGACGACGAAGATCACTATTACCAGATGCCGCGATATCCTCTGGTGAAAAAGCGGGGAGTTCAATGGACTGGTTAATATGAAAAGACGAAACAACCTTAGGTAAGAAAGAAGATACGGTCTTTAGGGAAACGCCCGAGTCCGAAAAACGCAAGAAAGGGTCTCTACAAGATAGAGCTTGAAGCTCACTCTCCTGGCTGAACAGATAGCAACCAGGAAAACAGTCTTGAGAGTCAAATCCTTGAGAGTGGCACGACGAAGAGGCTCAAACGGAGCCGAACAAAGAGCTCGAAGCACCAAATTCAAATTCCACGAAGGACAAATAGACCGGACAGGCGGCTTTAAATGCTTAGCGCCTCTGAGAAAACGAACGACATCCGGATGAGAGGCGACCGGCCGACCTTCAATGGTGCCCAGGAGAGAACCAAGAGCTGAGACCTGAACACACAGAGAGCTAACCGAAAGACCCTTGGAGAGACCACGATGAAGAAAAGAAAGTAAAACTGCAACAGAAGGCGAGCGAGCCGAAACACCCAACTCTTCACAGACATTTTCAAAAACCTTCCAGACCCTAACATAAGTAAGGGATGTTGATTGTTTGCGAGCCCTGAGAAAGGTGGCAATAACTTCATCTTTATATCCTCTGCGTCTCAAACGTCTCCATTCAAAAGCCATGCCGCTAGACAGAAGCGATCCGCCTGGTCGGAAAATAAGGGACCCTGCCGCAGAAGATGGGGCAGATGACCGAGATGAAGAGGTCCGTCCACCGAGAGATTCACCAGGTCCGCGAACCATGGCCGTCGTGGCCACTTGGGAGCCACGAGAATGACCGGACCGCGATGGAGTTCTATTCTTCGAAGAACCTTCCCCACTAACGGCCACAGTGGGAACATGTAGAGGAGAACGTCTGAGGGCCAGGGAAGAACCAACGCGTCCACCCCTTCTGAACAATGCTCCCTTGCCCCTAAGAAAGAGGAAAACCCAGAGGGCAAGCTAACAGGGAACCAAAGGGTGAGCTGTTCCACCTGCTGGAGACAAATACGGAAGGTTCCTGGGTGGGTTCCGTCCTTATATGGGCAAGCCTCAGAACTCTGGTCTGTCTCCACCTGCTGGAACGGGGGCTCAACCCATGGTCTGGACTGATCCGGGTACGTACAGGGAAACTGGAAAGATATTCCCTCTTGAACAGCTGAATCACCATCAGATCGTCACCATCCAGAGCAGATTATCCTTCCTCCAGGGACCCTCCTCTGGGTTCCTGTCCACTTCTACCTGTTTCCTGGGAATGGCCTTTTAATCAAATGACCCCAACATAAAAGAGCTCAAGTATGGCTCCCATCTTGCCTTCACTACATGCCCTGCCACTGGACTCAATCTAGAAAGGAACAAGGGAAAGACAGAACCACCCATGGCAGGCCCAAAAGTTCCTGATGCACCACTAATATGAACTCTTGGGGGGGGGGGGGGGGGGGGCAGTAAAGGCCTGGGAGGGAGTATCCTTGGTGATTTGGCTCAGACCAGTCGAACCTGCTCCAAACCTATAGTAACAGAGAAGGTGGTCTGGGGAAATCTCCCCCCACATGACTTCTGAAACCTAAAACAGCCACTGTTCCTGCTCCTGTGGCACTCATAGCAGAAGCCTGCAGTGACAATGCTCCCTCAGTACCTCCTCCACTAGAGAAGCAATACTTCCCATGCTCAGTAAGGCTGCCTTCCAGGCCTTCTCTGTGTTTCAATGTCTCCCCAGTTGCTATGCCTTCACTCCGCATCCTCTCCGCTTAGTAAAGTTGATTTAAAAGGAAATAAAAAACAAAAAAAAACTGTGCCCAGCTGCAGGAATAGCTGAAAAGAAAATTAAAACTCCCTGCCCACTAGAAACAGCCTCTCGCTTGGCTCCCTAGATTCTCTTTTTTTTTTTTTTATAGGGGTAGGGGGGAACAGAGTGCTCTATCAGTCTCCCCTTCCAGGACTGGCAGACCAAGCCAGATAGAAATCAATCCCTCTGCTCGCTCCTGTTCAAACAGAGGGCAGTCCACTCAGCATGAACCATTCAGGGGCAACCTGTTCCAAACCTTCCAAGCTGCACTTTCTTGTATTTTTAATCATCTGCGGAGACAGAGAAACACTGTCACTCTGCAGGTAGCACAGTACCGTAAACAGAGTAAAATCAGCAAAATAGTCCTTCTGTCTCCATCTGCTGGTAGGGAAGCAAATCTCATGCATCTGGATTGAACTGATGGGACAATAAGGAAACCAGGACTGGCTCAGCTTTGCTCCCACTGGTCTTGGAGGTAATACAGTCAACACAGGCTCCATTTTATTTCTAGGGTACAAGTAACATGCCTACAAATGTGTATCAAGGGCTTTCCCTTCAGTCTTACCTGGACAAGTCTAAGCTGTGGGGTACTCTGGCTAGGTCATTCACTAACCCCTTCTTTAGGAAAAGGCGGATGATGTTGTTCATGCCATTGTGTTGTGTTTTGGCTGTTGCACTGCTGTAGAAGCTGGATGTGGAAGGACATGACTCCATGATGGTACTGATTATGCACATCACAGCTTGAAGCCTGAGGAAGTGAGAGAGATGAATTAAAAAATTACTCCTGGATTCTCTCGAGTCATTCATGTATAGAGTTTACAGAGAAGCTGGAAAGATTGTATTACTCCTCTTTACCTGGCATGCTTTTCTGTGCTCTCAGCCATGGCCAGTGCACGGCCCAAGGCAGCCTTCACTTCATTCACTAGAGCCACCTGTGCATCTGTACCACTACCTGCTGCTGCCAGGCTGGCAAGGAAGAGGCGTGCTAAGGCTGGTGTGTCTTTGTCCTCCACATTCTGCGTATGAGGGAGGAGGTGGTCCAGAACAAAGGCCAGCACACTGCAGTCCTGCAAGCCAAGCAGACTAAATTATACCAGATGTGACTTAAGTGATTGCAAGAGTACATAATCCTATATTACATCTATCACAAGACAGCACCTGAGGGGAAGAATTGATCAGGACACTTATATGGACACATGGTTAATCTTCTGTCTGTAGCCTTCCCATTAGCCTGCAGCAAAGACAACTGGTTGAGAGAGTGCTCAAGGTGGCTGTGACTTGGGGTGGCAGGTGGGTGTGAAGAACAGAGGAATATAAAGGGAGAAAGCAGGCAGAGGTGATAGAGTCCAGATACTGCTCTTCAGCAGTATACAAAAAGAGGAGAGGGGACAGATAGTCAGTCTGGCTCTCCCCACCTACATGCTATAAGGTCCACTATCCCACGGGTATTCATTACCTCTTTGATCAGCTCTGACTGGCCGGCAGCATAGTTGTAATTTGCAATGAGGGTGGCAATGCCAACGTATGAACGGACCAGCTCTGCCAGCAGCCGGAGGATGGTGGAGGTAGGCAGCAGAGGTTTACTGCTTTTGGTTTTTTGTTTTCCTTCCTCAGACGTCCGGTCTGGCTCTTTGTCCTTCTTTCCCTCTCGCGAATCCTCAGGAGTAGAAGCTGCAAAGAGGAAACCAGTTATTTTTGTTAAACACACAGTGGGCATGCTTCAGGTTCCCACCCTGTATAAGTGCATACCATCTCCCTGTGGGGTTCCTGACTGTGGGGTCTCTGCAGCTGTGCTGTCTGCTGAAAAAACTTGGGCCTAAAACAGAAGAAAGAAAGAATAAAAGTCAGAAAAGTGCAGTTCTGATAACATGCAGATCAGCACTAAACATGAGTTCCCATCTCCCTATTCCTTGCCCTCTCACAGTTGACCTAGCTCTTAGAGAGTGCTTTAACATTTTTTTATTTTTTGTCGCCAGACATGTACAATGTTTACTGCATAATGGACGTGCAGCAGTTTCTAATAGATATTAGCCAATAAAAATACAGACTAGTTGGCACAAGCCTAACTTGTATTCATTTTATTATCCCTTTCATTATGGATAATCCACATTACTATGGATCTGTATTTTTGTTTATATCTCCAGAGTTTTTTTGGTGATTATATAGTAAAACTTCAATTACAACCATGATCAGAAGGCCATCCAACATTAAAAGTACAGAAACACGATTAACCAAAAGGAAAGGTCATATCCAAAACACAAAAGAAAACCACTGATGGATGTCAGCAAATCATAGCACAAGAAACAAAATGACTCATGATAGGAGAAAAAAAGAAACCCAATATACCATGAAAATCTCAAAGAAAAAGAGCAAAAAAATAAATACTAAGCTTACAGAGCTCAAAAAAAAAAAAAAAATGCAGAGCCAGTAACAATACGAATCACTCCAGACTAGAAATGGAGCTCAGATGTCAGTAAATCTCTATTTAGCCTGCATATACTAAGTCATTTTTTCCAAACAAGCAATGTCTCACACTTTATTCAACCATTCAGGTCTGGTGGGAGGGGAGGGCCTGTTCCAACAACTGGCTATTATGTTCCTTGCTAGCAATAATAAAGGAGAAATTACTACTTACCTGATAATTTCCTTTTCTTTAAAAGAGATAGGTTAAGCCACAATCAGTGGGTTATGCGCACCTCTACCAACAGATGAAGACTGAGCAAAGCTGATGTCACAGTATATATACCCCTGCACTGACATCAGTCCGCCAGTATTCTCTGCAAAAGCCAACTGCAGACAACTAAATACATAACCATAACTATTAATAGATAACCATTCAAGTAGTCAGTTAATAGCAAAACATTGAACTCAGACAAGAAAGCAGAGTTGCTTACCTGTAACAGGTGTTCTCCCAGGACAGCAGGATGTAGTCCTCACATGTGGGTGACATCACTGGAAGGAGCCCTATCATGGAAATCATTTCTATCAAAATTTCTAGAACTTTTGACTGGCACACTGAGCATGCCCAGCATGCCATAATCCCAGTAGCCACAGGGGTCTCCCTTCAGTCTCGTTTGTAGCAAAAGGTGCGAGCGAAAAAATAAAATAATAAAACGTTTCAGACCCAACTCCATGGGTCGGTTTTGAGAGGGCTACATCCTGCTGTCCTGGGAGAACACCTGTTACTGGTAAGCAACTCTGCTTTCTCCCAGCACAAGCAGGATGGTAGTCCTCACATGTGGGTGATTAGCAAGCCACAGGCGGACTCATTTGTTTTGGACCATCAGTGTACAACTGGCGCAACAGGCACAACAACTGGCACACTGTTGGGAAAAATGAGGTAGCCTGAAAATCACAGCAGGTGGATGTGGAAGGAGTTGGGATCATACTGGAAATAAGTTCAAGATGGATTGGCCAAAGGCAGAGTCTTGACGTCCTTCCTTGTCCAGGCAGTAATGTGCTGCAAATGTGGGAAGAGGGCTCCATGTTGCAGCTTTACAGATCTCGGCAATCGGTACTGAAAGATAGTGTGCTACTGAAGTTGCCATGGCTCTCACTGAATGCACCTTCACTCGTCCCTGGAGAGGAAGGCCTGTTTTCTCATAGCAGAATTCGATACAGTTTACTAGCCAATTGGACAGAGTTTGTTTGCCCTCTGCAACTCCCGGTTTGTTTTTATCGAAAGAAACAAAGAGTTGGATGGATTTCCTATGGACTGCAGTGCGGTCTAGGTAACATGCAAGTGCACATTTACAGTCCAAGGTGTGTAAAATCCTCTCACAGTGGTGAGAGTGAGGCCTTGGGAAAAACGTGGGCAAGACTATAGCTGATTCAAGTGCAAGTCCTTGTAAAGAGTATGTGACAAGTGCTTGTAACTCACTAACCCTTCGAGCGGATGTAATGGCTACTAGGAAGAGAACGTTCCATGTAAGAAATTTAATATTGCAAGAATGCAAAGGCTCAAACAGGGAGTGCATGAGTCTTGTAAGTACTACATTTAGGTCCCATTCAGTGACTGGTGGCCGTAGAGGGGGCTTAAGTTGTTATAGACCCCTCATAAACCTCCTCACAAGGGGTTGCGCTGTTACCGGGGCATCCCCAATGCCCTTGTGGTACGCTGAGATGGCTCTCAGGTGTACCCTCACCGAAGAAGTCTGGAGACCAGAGTATGAAATGTGCCAGAGATAGTCTAACAGAGATGGAGTGGGGCAGGAAAAGGGGTTGATAACCTTTTCCGTGCACCATATGGTAAATCTATTTCACTTAGCATGATAGGATTTTCGTGTAGAAGGCTTTCGTGAGGCTACAAGCACTTGAGAGACATTATTTGAAAGGCTGAGCAGTTGGAGGATCAAGCTTTCAACATCCAGGCTATGATGGATAGGGTCTGAAGGTTCAGATGGCGTAACATGCCCTGGTTCTGAGTTATGAGAGTGGGCGCTGTGCCCGGGCGAATGGGTTCTCTGATCGAGATGTCGAGAAGTATGGGAAACCATACTTGACGAGGCCAATACGGGGCTATGAATATCACTGACCCTTTGTCCTGATGTAGCTTACGAGAGTTTTGGCTATTAGCGGTATTGGGGGATACGCGTATAGGAGGCCTGTGTTCCAGGGGCAAGCAAAGGCGTCCATGGCTAACGTGTTGTCCTGCCAGCGCAGGGAGCAGAATCTGTCCACTTTGTGATTCAGTTCAGATGCAGAGAGGTCTATTGTTGGTTGACCACAGCGCTCATTTTGTATGCCTGCCAGATAAGTGGCCCGTAGATACATATAGTGTGCAAGGGCCCAGGCCCAGATCTGTGCAGCTTCTTGGCAGAGGAGATAAGAGTCTGCTCCTCCTTGTTTGTTCAAGTACCACACTGCAACTGTGTTGTCTGTTTGTATGAGAACGGTCTTGTGTGAAAGTCAGTCCTTGAATGCATATAGAGCATAAAGTACTGCTCGAAGCTCTAGGAAGTTGATCTGAAATGTTGCTTCGAGCTGTGTCCAAGTACCTTGAATTTGGAGGTTGTTCACATGAGCTCCCCAACTCAAGTTGGATACGTGTGTGTTAACATCACTTGTGGAATTGGTTGCTGGAAGGGTAGATCTGTCAGCAAGTTGGCTTTGCTTGCCCACCAAAGAAGGGATAAACGTACTGGTGGGTTACCTGAATCTAGGATGAAAGAGGTTGAGTGGCTTGGAGCCACTGAGATTTCAAAGTCCATTGAGTGATTCTCATGGCCAGTCTAGCCATAGGATTGACGTGGACCGTGGAAGCCATGTGACCCAGCAAGGTTAGGAATTGATGGGCTGAGGCAGTTTTCTTTTGTGCGCAGAGAAGAAGCTAGCTTGGAGAGTGTGACTGCGCAGTCATTGGGCAGGAAGGCCTTTGCAACTGTGGTGTCCAAATCCGCTTCAATGAAAGTAAGACCGTGAGATGGAGTCAGGTGGGATTTTTGGTAGTTGATGAGAAATACCAACTAGTGTAGCAGATTGATAGTGAGCTTGAGAGCATCGAGAGCTCCTTGTTTGGAATGGCTTTTGATCAGCCAGTTGTCCAGGTAAGGAAACACGTGTATGCTTTTCTTGTGTAGATGGGCCGCAGCTACTGCTAGGCACTTTGTAAATACACCGGGTACTGAGGCAAGTCCGAAAGGCAGAACCCGGTACTGAAAATGTTGATGTCCCACTAGGAAACACAGGTATTTGCGGTGATGTGGGAATATTGGAATGTGAGCGTAAGCATCCTGAAGATCCAGAGAACAGAGCCAATCTCCTTTTTGCAGAAGGGGAAGAATAGTGCCCAGAGACACCATCCTGAATTTTTCTTTTTGTAGAAATTTGTTGAGATTGCGGAGGTCTAAGATGGGGCAGAGGCCAATTGATTTCTTTGGAATGATAAAATAGCGGGAGTAGAATCCTCTTGCTGCTGTGCCCGGGGAACTGCTCCCACAGCCCTGGCGCCCATAAGGGTGGACAGTTCTGACTCTAGAAGGGTTGTGTGATCTTTTTGCATCCACAGTGGATTGGGTGGTGAATCCAGGGGTACCATGAGGAAGTTTAGATGGTATCCCTGGGTTAGGATGGATATAACCCCATTGGTCAGTGGTAATGCTGAGCCAGTTGGTTATGGAGTGGTGAATTTGACCTCCTACTGGCAAGTCTGGTTCTGGATTCTTGGAATGGCTGCTCTTCTCTGGATAGCTGTCAAAATCCAGAGGCTTGGCCTGTTTGCGGTGGTAAATGAGGCCTGGATGGCTTGGGCTGTCGAGGATGTCCTCTCAGACGGCTTGGCTGGCCTCACGCGAGATGTAGGTGGGTAGTATCTGCATGGGCAATAAAATGGTTTTCTAGGGTTCCTTCTCGTGGGTCTTCTTGCCGAGGAAGGGGCCTCAGTAGTAATTGTGGACAATTGATGCAGGGTCTCGTTATGGGCTTTTAGTTGAGCCACTGCGTCCTGTATCTTGTCTCCGAATAAGTTGTCACCAGTACATGGCAAATCAGCGAGTTTGTCTTGGACGTCAGGTCTCAAGTCAGATGCTTTCAGCCAGGCCCACCTCCTGGCGCTGATTCCCTTTGCAGACAAGCGAGGAGCAGTTGCAAAAGAGTCGTAAGCAGTCCGAACCTCATGTTTCCCAGCCTCAAGGCCTTTCTGTAGTATGGCGTTGAGACTGAATTATTGTTGTTGGGGAAGAGAGTCAGCTATTCCCTGAACCTGCTTCCAGAGATTCCATTGATATTGTGTCATGTAAAGTTGGTATGCAGCTATGCGTGACACTAGCATAGAGCCCTGAAACATCTTGCGACCCAAAATATCCAAGAATTTTTGGTCTTTGCCAGGAGGTGTTGTATAGTGAGAGGGTGCAGACGCCTGGCCTTTTTCTGTGCAGATTCAACTACCGCTGACTGATGGGGTAGTTGTGGCTTTTGGAATCCAGGAATATGTTGGACCAGATAAGTTGCATCTGTCCTCCTATTCACTGGTTGGACAGTACAAGGATGCTCCCAGAGACGATGTTGGAGATCCACGAGTACCTCGTGGACAGGGATAGCCATAACTTCCTTTAGAGCATCAACAAATTTGAGAACTTCCAATGTTTTATGGCATGTGTCCTCCTCTGTAATCAGGTCAAAGGGGGATTGTCTCTGACATTTCTTTTACAAAATTTGCAAAGGAGAGGTCTTTTGGGGGAGATTTTCTCCTTTGTTCCAGAGGAGATGGTTCTGATAAGATGTCCTCCGTAGATGTGTCGATGTCAACATCTTCCCTCTCTAGCTGAGATGCTGAAGGAGGGAAGAAGGTTGGTACTGTAGGACATGTCAGCACCGATGGATCCTTCAATGGCCTCAATGGAAGATGCGGTGGCACCGATGTGGATTTCGGCAGCACCTAAGGCATCGAGGGGAAACCTGGGCATTTCGATCCCGAGCGCCCAGATGGATCAGGCATCGGTTCCGGCAGCAGTGGAATCGGTGTTGAGAGAGGACTGGAGTCCGTGCCTTCATCTTCTGAGGACCCTGGAATGGGTATCGGGGCTTTCAGAGACTTTGCGGGTTGCTTTGGCATCGATAGCCTAGGTTGTGTCGGAAGGGCACCGATGAGTGTATCCAGTCGGTCGAGCAGCAGTGTAAACATCAATGGCTCAGATGTTGGTGCCAGTATGGGGGCCGGCATTGATGGCTGTAAGTCTTGGAGAGCATCGAGCACTGCCTGGCGGATGAGACCGTCCAGTTCCTCTCTGAAAACTGGTGTAGATATCACAGCTACAGAGGGAGGCAGGCTAGGTGCTACTGGCTTTTCAGTATATATAAAGTATTATCCACTATGATGCCTAGATCTTTTTCCTGAGTGGTAGCTCCTAATATGGAACCTAACATTGTGTAACTACAGCAAGGGTTATTTTTCCCTATATGCAACACCTTGCACTTGTCCACATTAAATTTCATCTGCCATTTGGATGCCCAATCTTTCAGTCTTGCAAGGTCCTCCTGTAATGTATCACAATTTGCTTGTGATTTAACTACTCTGAATAATTTTGTATCATCCGCAAATTTGATAACCTCACTCTTATTCCTTTCCAGATTATTTATATATATAATCTGGAAAGGAATACGAAGTTAGCAAGTAGCACATAGAATTTTCTCTGATTAGTCTTCATTTTCACTCAACGCATAATTATGCTCTGGAATTTGCTGCCAGAAGATGTGGTTAGTGCAGTTAGTGTAGCTGGGTTTAAAAAAGGTTTGGATAAGTTCTTGAAGGCTGGCTGGTGATGTGTACCAGGGACGAAAGCAGTGGAGTAGCCTGTCGCCACTGAGATTTTAGAGTCTACTGTGTCACTCTCATAGCGAGGCATGCCATTGGGATGACGTGGACTGTTGATGCCATGTGGCCGAGCAACTTGAGTAGGTGGCCAGCCGAGGTTCTTTTTTGACAGTGGAAAGAGCTGGCAAGGTTGGACAGTATAATCGCAAGGTCGTTGGGTAAGAAAGCCTTGGCTAGCGTCATGTCCAGTTCTGCTCCTATAAAGAAGAGATGGTGTCAAATGGGATTTGGAGTAATTGATTAGAAATCCCAATGAGTTTAGAAGTCTTATGGTGAGACCGAGGGAGTCGAGAGCTCTTTGTTTGGATTGGCTTTTTATGAGCCAGTCACCCAGGTATGGAAAAACATATGCCCCTGCGGTGTAACTGTGCAGCAACGACTGCACAGTTACACCGCAAAAACACTCTGATGCCAGGCGAAATGGCAGTCCTTTGTATTGGTAGTGCCCGTGACCCACCACGAATTGCAGATACGTGCGATGAGGAGGTAAGATTGCAATATGGGCATATGCGTCTTGAAGGTCCAGAGGGCAGAGCTAATCCCCCTGTTGTAGCAGAGGAAGCATGGTGCCCAGGGATACCATTCTGAACCATTCCTTGTGAAGAAACGTGTTCAAGGCACAGAGATCCAGAATAGGCCGGAGGACGGCGGTCTTTTTTAGAATTAGGAAATACCTGGAGTAGAACCCTCTCCCCTGTTGATTCGGTGGAACCTGTTCCACGGCTCTGGCCGACAGACGGGTCGAGAGCTCTGACTCAAGTAGTCCTGAGTGATAGTCCCAGCTCCAGAATGGAATGGGTGAGAAGTCTAGGGATTTTTTTGAAAAATTTAGATGGTAACAGTGGGTTATGATGGACAATACCCACTGGTCCGTGGTAATTGGGTGCCAATTGGTTGCAAAGTGGCAAAGGTGGTTCCCCACTGGAGAATGGCTGCTGCTCTCTGGAAAGGAGTCAAAATCCAGCCGCAGGACCAGCTTGTGGAGCTGGCTGTGGTCTAGGTGTTCTCGCTTGGTGTGCTTGTCCCCTCTGAGGTGCCCGAGCTGGTCGTGCACGGGACGCAGGAGGGAAATATCTGCGTGGCCTGTAGAATTGTTTCCTGGTGTCCCTACGTGATATGGGCGCAGTGGCCAAACCGAAGCTTAGCTCTCAAAACTGATAATGTTGCCCCAAAACAACGAAATGCAGAAAACTGTTGATGCTCCAGCCAGATGGGAAAATACAGATACGCCTCTGACAAATCCAGAGACATAAGAAACTCCCCTGACAGTAAGAATATAAGAACATAAGAAATTGCCATACTGGGTCAGACCAAGTGTCCTTCAAGCCCAGCATCCTGTGGCCAATCCAGAGTACAAATACCTGGCAAGTACCCAAACATTAAGTAGATCCCATGCTACTGATGCCAGTAATAGCAGTGGCTATTCCCTAAATCATCTTGATTAATAGCAGTTAATGGACTTCGCTTCCAAGAATTTATCCAAACCTTTTTTAAACCCAGCTATACTAACTGCACTAACCACATCCTCTGGGAACAAATTCCAGAACTTAATTGTGTGCTGAATGAAAAAATTCTGATTAGTTTTAAATGTGCTACTTACTAACTTCATGGAGTGCCCCCTAGTCCTTCTGTTGTCGAAAAGAGTAAATAACCGAGTCACATTTACTCTTTAGAGACCTCTCATGATTTTAAAGTCCTTTCATATCCCCCCCTCTGCCATCTCTTCTCCAAGCTGAACAACCCTAACCTCTTTAGCCTTTTCTCATAAGGGAGCTGTTCCATCCCCTTTATCATTTGTGTCGCCCTTTGTCTGTACCTTCTCCAATGCAATATCATCTTTGACTTCCTATTTCCTTTTTGGGGGGGGGGGGGGGGTTTGGCACACCTTCATTGAGGGGGAGCGGGGGCACTACCACTCGAGCCCGCGTCCGCTGAAGGACTGAGACCTACCCAAAGATTGAGCCCTCTGAGAAGCCACTCCTCTGAAACCCCTAGCATGACCTCTCGCACCAAACGAGTATGGCACTTTTTATCCTCTGGCAATTGAGGAACCTGGGACTCACCCCACTTATTTCCATTTTTCCAACTCATTCCCAAACAAGAGTGATCCTTTAAAAGGCAATTTCGTAAGATTAGACTTTAAAATTCTATCAGATGAGCAATTCTTCAGCTATAGCGGATTCCTGGCCGTTATCACCTGCTACAGGACCCGCTACAGGACCTGGCTGAAGCCACCCCTCTGGCAGAAGTGCAGACCAGGTCACAGCCCGCAACCATTAAAAAGGCAGCTGCTGGAAGTCAAACCAGATTCATCAACTTCCTGAGAGAGAAGCAAGCAAGAGTGAGCCACTAGGGAGCAGCAAGAGGCTATCTGCAAATTCACTGCCACTGCCTCAAAAGGCATGCTTAAGGATAACCTCAATTCTCCTACCCTGTGCATCCTTCAATGCTGCTCTCCCTCCTACAGGGATAGTCGACCACTTGGTGACTGCACTCACTAGTGTATCCACTTTCGTAAAGCGTGACTGCTCTCTTGCCGCCAGATCCAGGAGGTTCAGTGCTTTCAAGGCTCATCCCCCTTTAAAATTAGGTTCCAGAGCACTCCATTCAAGATCGATCAATCAATCCTTAAATAGCATCCATAATGGGAAAGAAACATGATGCTTTACGCAAAGAAACTAAAATGGGATTTTTCTTTGGCTCAGACATGGAACCAACACCCCCAGCATCTTCAGTGTCTTGGAGATCAGAGATGGCAACTCATCCCTATGAAAGAAACGTAATATAGTCCTATATGGCTCCAGCCTTGGAGGAATTTCCCCATTCTGCTGGGAGTAAGGACCAACTTCATCATCCTTGCCATCTAGGTCCCACAGTGTGACCCGCAGCAGGTCTAGATGTACTCTGACGCTTATCCGCGGCTCCAGGTGTGCGGGAATCCAGTCTGCTTTCTCCACCAACTATTCCTGAACAAAGGACTGCAGCTCATGAAAAATTTCCACCCAAGAAAGGTCAGAAGGATCCATACCAAAACCAGGGGGGGAGTTAGTCCTGAGCCCATTGAGTTGCCCTCCTGTGCTTACGAACCAGTTAGGGGAGCCCCAAAACCAACCAAAACCTCTGACAGGTCCTCCTCCAGTCCCATTCCCGCATCATGCTGGGAAGAGCTGGGCTCAGCAAAATCAGCCACAGACAACTCCTCCCTGAGCCTCCAAGCAGCCGTGACACAAGTTAGAGGGGATGCCAGGCTGAGATGCCAGAATATGGGAAGCAGCACAAAGGGTAAGGTGTTTGGGTTTCTTTGCTACCAGCGCCATGAACAAACACCCATTAGTAGCACACTCTAAAAGTCATCCTACAATTGTGCACCCAACTGTGTGTCTGCACAAGCAAGCCTGGAAAGAGCAGCCAAAAACAAGCACTGTCCAATAAGCACACATTACGGATACACAAAATGAAGGCGTCCAATACGCGGTCCAGATAGGTACCCACTTGAGTGTGCAAGTGCAACTCAATGTCAGACACTTTCGCAGCAGACTTACATGTAGAAAAGCAAGTGAACACCACTACGGCCTACCACATGGCATCTGGGCAAACATAGAAACATAGAAATGACGGCAGAAGAAGACCAAACGGCCCATCCAGTCTGCCCAGCAAGCTTCACACACTTTTTTCTCTCATACTTATCTGTTTCTCTTAGCTCTTGGTTCTATTTCCCTTCCACCCCCACCCTTAATGTAGAAAGCAGTGATGGAGCTGCATCCAAGTGAAATATCTAGCTTGATAAGTTAGGGGTAGTAACCGCCGCAATAAGCAAGCTACACCCATGCTTATTTGTTTTACTCAGACTATGTTATACAGCCCTTATTGGTTGTTTTTCTTCTCCCCTGCCGTTGAAGCAGGGAGCTATGCTGGATATGCGTGTAGTATCAGTTTTTCTTCTCCCCTGCCGTTGAAGCAGAGAGCTATGCTGGATATGCGTGAAGTATCAGTTTTTCTTCTCCCCTGCCGTTGAAGCAGAGCTATGCTGGATATGCGTGAAGTATCAGTTTTTCTTCTCCCCTGCCGTTGAAGTAGAGAGCTATGCTGGATATGCATAGAAATTGAAGTAACAGGCTTATTTGGTTTGGGGTAGTAACCGCCGTAACAAGCCAGCTACTGCCCCCTTTGTGAGTGCAGATCCTTTATTCCACATTTCCTCTTGCTGTTGAAGCTAGAACGATGTTGGAGTCACAGTAAGCATGTGTACGTTTATTGAATAAGGGTATTGTCTCCAGGCAGTAGCCATCATTCTGGTGAGTCACCCACTCTTCATTGGCGGCCTCTTGACTTTATGGATCCACAGTGTTTATCCCACGCCCCTTTGAAGTCCTTCACAGTTCTGGTCTTCACCACATCCTCCGGAAGGGCATTCCAGGCATCCACCACCCTCTCCGTGAAGAAATACTTCCTAACATTGGTTCTGAATCTTCCTCCCTGGAGCTTCAAATCGTGACCCCTGGTTCTGCTGATATTTTTCCTACGGAAAAGGTTTGTCGTTGTCTTTGGATCATTAAAACCTTTCAAGTATCTGAAAGTCTGTATCATATCGCCTCTGCTCCTCCTTTCCTCCAGGGTGTACATATTTAGATTCTTCAATCTCTCCTCGTACGTCATCCGATGAAGATCCTCCACCTTCCTGGTCGCCCTTCTCTGTACCGCTTCCATCTTGTCTTTGTCTTTTTGTAGATACGGTCTCCAGAACTGAACACAGTACTCCAGGTGAGGCCTCACCAAGGACCTGTACAAGGGAATAATCACTTCCCTTTTCTTACTCGATATTCCTCTCTCTATGCAGCCCAGCATTCTTCTGGCTTTTGCTATAGCCTTGTTGCATTGTTTCGCAGACTTCATATCATTAGACACTATCACCCCAAGGCCCCACTCTTTGGGACCCCAAGGTCCCAAAGAGTGGGGCCTAGCCAAAAGGCTGCTCAACCCGCCAAGCTGCCACAACTCCCCAAGCTCTCCCGAGGCAGGAACAGATACCGAGGCTCGGAGAAAAGTAGGGGAATGGAATCCCTAAAATTATCTCCCCCCCCTTTTTTTTTTTCTTTTAATATTTACTCTTTACCTGAGCTCCACCCATCTCAGCTGAGTATAGAGTCGGCTCCAACTGCAGGGGACAGGGAAAAGCCCTTCACCGCCATGCTCTGCTTCCTGCACCTGCTAGCCTCTCAAATGTTTCTCTCTCTATAGCTAAGTCCATGCTGGAAAATCCACTACAGGACCAAGGCACTCTACTGAGGGAGGGACCGCAGATATCACCTCAGGAAAACTCGACAGAGAGGGACCATAAGGTATCACCATAGGAGGGTGGGGCAAATTAATTTCCCTCTTTTCTGCTTCTTAAAAAAAAAATATTTATTTTTTTTAAGCAATCCCCAGTTGGGAGATGCACAATCATCATCTGTTGGAGACGGAGAATACTGGCAGGCTGATGTCAGTGCAGGGGTATATATACCATGACATCAACTTTGCTCCGTCTATCTGCTTGTAGAGATGCATAACCCACTGGTCGTGGATTAACCTGACTGAATGCTAAGAAACTGTGAATTAAACACCACTGTCTTTTAGAAAGGACATTTGGAAACTCTTCCCCAAGCAGAAAAACAGACTGTAGAAGGTAAATTAAAGTTAATCCCAGAAATGCAATGATGCACATCTGCCCAGCAAGCCTGAATCAGAGGGCATTCCCACCAAAAATGTAAAAAGGAACCCATCTGACCACAGCCCTTTCAGCAAAGTGGGGAGACAGAAGGATCCCATTTATTAACTCAATGGAGAGAAAAAAAGATCTAAATAAAACCTGCACTTGAGAAGTGAGCAAACCCGAAGAAACAGAATGCCGAAATGTATATTTTCAAATTGTAGCCCAATACATGGTTGGATCTTGTGGCCCCAAAGTTTCCTCTTAGCTCTTAATATAGGAATAAGAAGGGTCTGAAGCTTCAGCTTCGATGACCTTATACAAGCAGGAGAGTAACCCTGGGAATTTCCCCTTCTGGAATAACACTTTCTCAAAACCCAAAAGCCTATGCAGTAAGAGCAGCCACCTTATCTGAAAATATTGGAAAACAACTTGCTGCCCCACTACTAGACTGGTCTCATCCCACTTTAAAAAATATTCTCATGCACACAAACAGCAAATTTGAGAGAAAGTAAATTCACCCCAGAAGAGCTCCAAGAAATCTTTCCCATATCTCTGGTATACCGTATTGCTGATAATGGCATATACATTCAGCAACAAACAATTTCCACCAAATTTTCAATACTACAGGGAGAAAAAGGTGATCTACATGTACTCCAATGCTATTATCCCTGTGCAAAAAAAAAAGCTCCAGTAAAGACATTAGAGAAGATAAATGACTCAAGGAATAGCCAAAAAGTATTAAACACCAGACTATCTCACAGAAACATGTCCTTCAGACATGTACACCAATAATATAACTGAACATTCAGGAACCCAATTCCTCCCCAATATTTTAGATGAAACTGTTTGTAGCCTAATTTGTGGCCTTCCTCCATTTTACATTTTATTAGATTTATAAATCACCTAATACACAAGTGATCTAGGCAATTTACAACAGTAACAAGCATAAAACATTAACATATAAAATAGGACATATGTTAAAATATAAAAAATACACTTCAAACTAAAATTAAAAGATGCAATCCTAAACAAAAGGTTTTTAGAAGAACTCTTTATAACCTTATTTCCAAAAAAAAAATAAGGAAGACCGACTAATCAATTGTATCATGGCTGTATCCAACTTTGGCAACTTTAACATCAACCAATCTAAAATTGCATATTGATTCACAGACAATTGGGAAAAGAAAAGATTTTTAATAGAACTCCATAAATGTACTGGGCCATTTGACTAGAAATAAGATATAATCTTGTCCAGAACAGATTTTAATTCTCCCATGTATTTGTACTCACTTTAACTGCCATAGCAATAGCAAAGCACTGATCCCCCCCCCCCCTAACTGTATCACTTGTCACAGAACATCCTGTAATACCAAATACACCCTAAACAATCACATCCTAAATATCAATGTGTTAATACATTGTATGATTCATATATCGTAAGTCTATGTATCAACACATACACTGAAATATTGTACCATTTATAAAACCATAGACCATATAAAATACAAAAACCTCGATGGAATCACATCCAATATCCAGATATCCAAATATACCCTTATCTTAATCCTTTTATGTACCCAACAAAAGGCCTTTGTTTCACCAGTGGCTTCATCAGGGGATGTAAAATACTTATCTAGGAAATCATTTGATATATCACAAGAAAACAATATGTTATATGCCATACTGTGGTTTTCAAACTTTTATTTACTGTTCTTGTTCAAAAAAGCATATAGAAATGCTAATTGAATTTTCATATGACGACCAGGACCTGATGTGTTGTGTTCCACATATTCATTAATCCCAAAATAAAGAAGCTAATCTTAAAAACGACATAGAACACAAAATAATGTGAGGCACACACTAAATACGGATTAGATATGAATGTTAAGTATATGGTGGTGGTGGATCTGTTAAGTTATGCTGTCTGATGGACATGTTGGTAGATTGTGACCAGAGTTTATATATTATATTATATTTATATTATATTTTAATTATATCTCAATTACAGTTGAATTGGATTGCAGATGAATTTCAATTTGCGGATAAACAAATATAAATATAGATGTATGTTGTCTATTGGATAGACAGATGATCGTGGAACTATTTGTTCAAGCGTTTGATGCAAATCATGAGAGGATATAGACTGGTGGGATATCAAATTAGTAAGTGTGTTGTGGAGAAGATTTATTAAGAGTAATTTATTAATTAAATAGAAAGTGATATGCTATTGTGAATTATAGAGGTGTATTATTTTGTGTTTTATGTCATTTTTCAGATTAGCATCTTCATTTTGTGATTAATGATTATGTGGAACACTACACATCTGATCCTGGTCATCATATGAAAATTCAGTTAGCATTTCTATATGCTTTTTTGAGCCGGAACAATAAGAAAAGATTGGAAATAACAGTATGGAATATAACATTGTGATTTTCATATGATATATCAAATGATCCCCTAGATAGCTTTTTTCATCCCCTGATGAAGCCACTGGTGAAACAAAGGCCTTTTGTTGGGTACATAAAAGGATTAAGATAGGGGTATATTTGGGTATCTGGATATTGGATGTCATTCCATTGAGATTTTTGTATTTCACATTGTACCATTTATAAAGCTACAGACAATGTTTCAATGTATGTGTTGATACATAGATTTATATGAATTATACAAAGTAGTAACAGTTTATCATTGATATTTATATTGTATATTTATATTGTACATTTGTATATAATTAACCTCCTCTATCTCTTTCTATTTCTTACATTCCCAGTTCATTAGCCCTTGTTAATTGTAACTGCTTCTCTACATCACGTTATTTGTGTTTTTTGGTTGTATTATTCGCACCCCTGTTATCTGTAAACCGACATGATGTGAACGAGTTCATGAATGCCGGTATAAAAAAACCTAAAATAAATAAATAAAATAAATTTAGGATATGATTGTTTAGGGTATATGTTGTATTATGTATTAGTGCACTAACATTTTTAGCATTTGTAATAAACGTTTCAATGATTTATACGGGTATTTTTTTTTATTTGCTTCTATAATACCTGTTGTCACAGAATGTTCTGTATACAAAAAAGGTACAAGTGGCAAGACTTGTGCTTCTCTTCTAGTACTAACAATTGCACTTTTAAAGAACTGAGCTTTTCTTGTCTGTTTCTTAAAGGATGAAGCCAGAGACGTTACCTGCCCTCTAAGTATAGCTTTGTCTGCATCCTATACATTAAAGATATGGATGCCCTTGTAATTAAACTTCAAATAAACCTCCCAAGCCTCTGATTTTTAATACAAAATCTGGGTCAGACAAAAGGTGTCTGATCATCAACCAAGATCTGGAAGGAGAAACTTCTACCAAATCCTCGAGTGGCCTAGTTAGTTGAGCATGATTGGAGTAAAAAAATGTAATTAATATCACAAGCTTGTAGTGAGCTCAAAATATCAGAGAAGAACCACAAGTTAATGCAGAAGTAAGTCTTATACACTGAAGAGAAATGACTGGCTCCCTTATTAAGTTCAGCCCAAGTATCTCAAGCCAAACTATCAGATTTTTAAATGTTTGAGTATTGGACTTATTCCCAATTTTATTTTCAGACCTATCTGTGGTGGTAAGTATGCAATTAAAATCTCCCCACCAATCAAATAGAACCCCTTAGCATGTATCCAGTCAAGAAATAGAGGAAAAAAATGTGGACAAGTTACAACTGGGTGCATAAACATTAAATAAAGTGAATAAAATGATCATTAAGTTCACCTATGACCATCATGTACCTAACATTTTATCCAATATTTTAATCCTTAATAAAAAAATTTTGCAATTAAAATTTCCATCCACCTCTTATTAGAGGCAAAACTAGATGAGATAGCAAGTTTGCTTACCATAAACTGTGTTTTGTAGCTAGGATTCATTAGCTGTGATCTGTGGGTGACGTCATCCAATGGCATTAAACGGACTTGTCCCTCCAAGCTAGTTGAGCTTGCAGCTCTACTGAGCATGTACGAGAGTTCTGGTGCAAGAGCTGCCTCACAATCTCTTTAGTATGCTACAGAGCTAAGTCAGTGAGTAATCAATCAATAAATAAATAACTCTTCAGGAAAGAGGGTGGGTCTATTATGGCTAATTCATCCTGCTACCTATTGAAACTGCGTTTATGGTAAGCAAACTTCCTTTTTTTGTCGATAAGCAGGGCTGAACTAGTCATCAACTGTGGGGAATCGAAAGGGTTGAGGGTTGCAGCCAAGGTTTATGGCATACCACCCATTGAAATTCCTGAGCTACTGATCTTTCTAAATATATACAGTTGTGCTCGTAAGTTTACATACCCTTGGCAGAATTTAAGATGTGTAGCATTTTAAGAAAACATGATCAGAAAACATGTCTATTTATAATGTGTTTCTAATAAACTATTATGCATCACAGAATAGCACAATCACTAAACAAACCATAGCAATAAGGGAAATAATATGGTCCTGTTCAAAAGTTTGCATATCCTTAGTTAATAGTGTATTGCCTCCTTGCAGTCTTTTGTGATAGTTGTGAATGAGTCCATTTATTTTCTCATGTGATGAAGATACCCAATCCTCGTGACAAAAAGCCTCCAGGATCCTGTAAATTCTTTGGTTGTCTAGCATGAACTGCATGTTTGAGTTTTCCCCAAAATGGCTCAATGAGGTTGAGGTCAGGAGACTGTGATGGCCATTTCAGAACCTTCATTTTCTTCTGCTGCAGCCACTGAAGGATTGACTTGGACTTATGTTTCAGATCACTGTCATGTTGGAAAGCCCAAGAGTGCACAATGCACAGCTTCCTGGCTGATGAATGTAAATTCTCCTTCAATATTTTCTGATAAGATGCTGCATTCATCCTATTAATTTTGACTAAATTCCCTGTGCCACTGTAGCTGATACCTTCTCACAACAGCAGAGATTCACCTCCATGCTTCATGGTAAGGATGGTGTGCTTCTGTGCATAGCGTTTATGGTTGTGACTATAAAGTTGAATTTTGGTCATAAGAACATAAGAAATTGCCATGCTGGGTCAGACCAATGGTCCATCAAGCCCAGCATCCTGTTTCCAACAGAGGCCAAAACCAGGCCACAAGAACCTGGCAATTACCCAAACACTAAGAAGAACCCATGCTACTGATGCAATTAATCACTAGTCACTAACCAACCTCTTTCCCTTTTCAACAATACACCAACTTAAACATACAAGGGAATCCTTGTTTGGTGGTAGTCTTGTACGGAGGTTTTTCGATAAGGGTAACCGATTTGCAGTTATCCTTTCCTTAACCTCCGTCTATTATTCTTTTATTAAGTTCAAAAATGTTTCTAAAGATACTCTTTTTTGTGTAATTTTTCAATTTTTTCTTAAAATCCCTTCTCCCCTGCTGCTTTTCCGACCCACTCCAATTTTTATTTCATACTTATCAAGGTCGTTGCCTTTATTGGTGTCTCATGGGTACGGAGCTGCATGTCCGACACGGGCCATGTTTCGGCACTATGTGCCTGCTTCAGGGACTACGGGAGAATCTACTGTGTCCTGTACAGGGTTCACAGCATACAGTTGACCTTCAATATATAAAGATATTAATTTAAACATAAAACTCTGAGAGACTGAAGGGAGACCCCTGTGGCTGCAGGGATCATGGCATGCTGGGCATGCTCAGAGTGCCAGTCAAAAGTTCTAGAAACTTTGACAGAAAAGTTTTCCATGATAGGGCTCTGTCCAGTGACGTCACCCACATGTGAGGACTACCATCCTGCTTGTCCTGGGAGAACTCCTTATTGTGCATGCTGAAACATCCCCACCACTTTGTTTCAGAGAAGCCTGTATTTCAGTAAAAGTTGCTTGTGGATTTTTCTTTGCATCCTGACAAATTTTCCTGGCAGTTGTGTTTGAAATCTTTCTTGGTCTACCTAGGTATTAACAGAACCCATAATTGTCCACTTCTTGATCAGAGTTTGAACAGCACTGATTGGCATTTTTAAATCTTTAGATTTCGTTTTATATCCTTTTCCTGATTTATAAAGTTGAGCTACCTTTGGTTGTAGATCCTTTGACAGTTCTTTTGCTTTTCCATGCTTCAGTAACCAGAGTCAGTGCAGCCCTGGATGAAATGCCCAAGGGTTTTTCAAAGGCTAAGAAACTATTTATACACAGACACTAATTACAATCAAACAAGGCACAGGTATGGATACCTACTCTTCATTGCCATCTCAACCTGTGTGTATCAACTTGAGTGTATATAATCAGCCCAAACATTCAAGGGTACGGAAACTTTTGAACAGGTCCATTTAAATATTTCCCTTATTGCTATGTTTTGTTTAATGAATGTGCTATTCTGTGATGCATAATTTAAACATATTAAAAACAGACATTTTGTCTGATCACTCATTTTTTTAAAATGCTACACCTTACAAATTCTGCCAGGGATATGTAAACTTATGAGCACCACCTGTATATATCTTTTTTTCCCCCCGATCTGAATGCCACCATGGAGAGGAGACTACTGTGAGCGTAGATGCTGCAGAATAACTTTTTTAACTGAACTACCAGAAGTGAAACTGTCCAGGCAGTAACATAAGGTTACGGATGACCAGGTGGCTGCTTTGCAAATATCCTCCAGTGATACTTCGCATAAGTGTGCAATAGAGGTGGCCATGGATCTGACCTGATGAGCATTTACTGGGTTTGAGAGATGCAATCCTGCTGTTGAATAGCAGTGCTGAATGCAGTCAATTATCCAGTTGGATATAATACCGATATTCGAAATCTATTTGGATCAAAGGATAAAATGAATTGTGAAGTTTGACAGTGAGGCTGCATTCTGTTCTTACAGTAAGCAACACTTTTGCTGTCCAATGAACTAAGAGCTTTTTCACTATCATGAACATTGGAAGGATGACGGACTGATTGCTATGAAAAATCAGATACTACTTTGAGAAGTAATTTAGGATGCGGACAAAGGACTTCTTTATCATGAAAAAAAAAGACGGTATGGAGGGAAATGCATTAGAACTTGCATTTCACTAACTATGGGCAGAGGTGATAGCTACAAGAAAAACATTTCCATGTGAAATGCTTTAGTGAGGCTGCTTCCATCAGCTCAAATGGAGGCTTCATTAAATGCATAAGGACTACATTCAGATCCCACGGCACTGTTGATTTACAGAGTGAAGTTTAATTTTTAAAAATTCTTTTATACTTGGACACTAGGGATTGAATTGAGATATGGTGTGTGTCAATTGCATCGTGATAAGCAGCAACTGCGCTAAGAAAGACTCTGACAGATGAGGTTGTGAGACCAGACACCAAAAGATGTGTAAGTAGGATAAGAGATGACAAGGCTCACAACAAAACGGATCATAACCATTTTGTTTGTGCCAGGTCGAGTATTTATGCCACTTAAAAGAATAGCTGCATCTGGTCAAGGGTTCCTGGCTGAAAAAAAGAATATCCTTGACCAGTTTGGGCAAGGATAGATCAGCAGCTAGTGTACGTTCAACGTCCAGGCTGCCAAGTACAAGGATGACAGATTTGGATGTAGAAGATACCTACTGTCTTGCATTAGGAGTGAGGGGCAGTTGGATAGAGTCTTACAAGGTAAGCATACAAATATTTCTCTTAGCCATGCTGGGGCTATTAATATATCCTAAGCAAGAAATCTGTGAGGGAGTCGATTGGACCATTAGATGTCAGAGTGGTTAAAGGGGCTCTTAGGGAAGATAAGGCCATTGCAGAAAGACTAAATGAATTCTTTGCTTCTGTGTTTACTAATGAAGATGTTGGGGAGATACCAGTTCCGGAGATGGTTTTTAGGGGTGATGAGTCAGACGAACTGAACAAAATCACTGTGAACCTGTAAGATGTAGTAGACCAGATTGACAAACTAAAGGGTAGCAAATCATCTGGACCTGATGGTATGCATCCTAGAGTACTGAAGGAACTCAAAAATGAAATTTCTGATCTATTAGTTAAAATTTCTAACCTATCATTAAAATCATCCATTGTACCTGAAGACTGGAGAGTGGCCAATGTAACCCCAATATTTAAAAAAGGCTCCAGGGGCGATCCGAGTAACTATAAACCAGTGAGCCTGACTTCAGTGCCGGGAAAAATAGTGGAAACTATTCTCAAGATCAAAATCGTAGAGCATATAGAAAGACATGGTTTAATGAATACAGTCAACATGGATTTACCCAAGCGAAGTCTTGCCTAACAAATCTGCTTCATTTTTTTTTTAAGGGGTTAATAAACATGTGGGTAAAGGTGAACCAGTAGATGTAGTGTATTTGGATTTCAGAAGGCGTTTGACAAAGTCCCTCATGAGAGGCTTCTAAGAAAACTAAAAAGTCATGGGATAGGAAGCAATGTCCTTTCGTGGATTACAAACTGGTTAAAAGACAGGAAACAGAGTAGGATAAAATGGTCAATTTTCTCAGTGGAAAAGGGTAAACAGTGGAGTGCCTCAGGGATCTGTATTTGGACTGGTGCTTTTCAATATATATAAAAATGATCTGGAAAGGAATACGACGAGTGAGGTTATCAAATTTGCGGATGATAGAAAATTATTCAGAGTAGTTAAATCACAAACGGATTGTGATAAATTACAGGAGGACCTTGCAAGACTGGAAGATTGGGCATCCAAATGGCAGATGAAATTTAAGGTGGACAAGTGCAAGGTGTTGCATATAGGGAAAAATAACCCTTGCTGTAATTACACAATGTTAGGTTCCATATTAGGAGCTACCACCCAGGAAAAAGATCTAGGCATCATAGTGGATAATACTTTAAAATTGTCAGCTCAGTGTGCTGCAGCAGTCAAAAAAGCAAACAGATTGTTAGGAATTATTAGGAAGGGAATGGTTAATAAAATGGAAAATGTCATAATGCCTCTATATCGCTCCATGGTGAGACCACACCTGGAATACAGTGTACAATTCTGGTCACCACATCTCAAAAAAGATATAGTTGTGATGGAGAAGGTACAGAGAAGGGCTACCAAAATGATAGAGAGGATGGAACAGCTCCCCTATTAGGAAAGGCTGAAGAGGTTAGGGCTGTTCAGCTTGGAGAAGAGACAGTTGAGGGAGGATATGATAGAGGTCTTTAAGATCATGAGAGGTCTTGAACGAGTAGATATGAATCGGTTATTTACACTAGGGGGCATTCCATGAAGTTTGCAAGTAGCACATTTAAGACTAATCGAAGAAAATTCTTTTTCACTCAACGCACAATAAAGCTCTGGAATTTGTTGCCAGAGGATGTGATTAGTACAGATAGTGTAGCTGGGTTCAAAAAAGGTATGGATAAGTTCTTGGAGGAGAAGTCTATTAACGGCTATTAATCAAGTTTACTTAGGGAATAGCCATTGCTATTAATTGCATCAGTAGCATGGGATCTTCTTAGTGTTTGGGTAATTGCCAGGTTCTTGTGGCCTGGTTTGGCCTCTGTTGGAAACAGGATGCTGGGCTTGATGGACCCTTGGTCTGACCCAGCATGGCAATTTCTTATGTTCTTCTTATACATGGTCTTCCAGGATCTTCTGTACCATCCTTGAAATAAGAGTGTAGGAAAAACAAACTGGAGCACAGATCTCATGTATTAGGAACGTGTCTTGAGAGATATGTAGTGGACTTGGAAGCATGAGGCAAAATAGATCTAGGTTTTGATTGACCTCTGAAGCAAGGAGGTCAATTGTCTGTTTCCCCCATAATTTTGAAAAGTCTATTCACTACTGACTGATCAAGTGACCATTTGTGTGGTCAAAATATCCTGTTGAGATGATCTGCTATGCTGTTTGAGAGACTGGGAAGGTAAGTGGCTTGAAGCATCACAATGTGCTGGATTGCCTTTTGCCATATTTGCTAGTGCTTCCTAAAAGAGGTACCAAGACCCCGTGCCTCCCTGTTTATGTAAAACATGGTGACTTGTCCAAGCAAATGAGAATAGTCTTTCCTTGAAGTAAGTGTGTGAAGGCAATTAGACGATTCTTGATAACTCTGAATTCGAAGGTTTATCTGATGTTCCTGGAAAGTCCTTGAGTATGCCTGGATAGCATGTATGCACCCAATCCTAAAATTTGATGTGATGGATATCAGTGTCACCTATTAAGTGCTCCTGTCAAACAACCACCCTTCGGTTAATGTGTGCTCATAGTCACCACTCAAACTCCTGGCACATCTGTGATAGCAAACTGACTGTCAATGGTTGTGAAAACTGATTCAGCTGTGTTCGTAAACCTCAGATGACTATTTGTCATGCTGTTTCTGAGGTCATAAGAGAAGAGATCTTGTATCAGTAGGTGAAGATGAGCCCAGAACAGTGGTAGATAAGCTCTGTCTTTCAGACAGTGTATCAGTGTCCTTATAAACTGAAGGCATTGGCAAGATTTTTTTATTTTTTTATTTTTTTTATAGTTTATGATGAATCTCATGTTCCAGAGAACTTGACTTTTCAGTGGAGAGTTTGGAGCACTCACCTGGGGAAGAGTGACGTAAAAAGCCAATCATCCAGGTAAGGGAAAACTTGTATCCCCTGGTTCCTGAGAAAGAATGCAACTAATGCTAGGCATTTAGTGAATACTTTAGGAGGAGCAGCAGACAGGCCAAACGGAGTGCCTTGTATTGCTAATGAATGCAGTCCACTTGAAAACGTAGGCAATGCCACGAAGAAGGGTGGATAGGAATGTGAGCACATCCAGTCCTCTTTTTGAATGAAAGGAAGGATTGTGCCTAGGGAATTCATTTCGAATATATCTCTCTCGATGTAAATGACAGTTGAGTTTTACGTTTAGATGGCCACAGGTAGGACCCGTGACCGGCTACACTCATCCTGGGCACCACCACTGAGGCCCCAGATGCTGCCAAAAAGTGCCACATGGCAGATACACCACCAGGACGCTACTCTCCCGCCTCTCCATGTCAGCCTTAGACACCCACACGCACAACTGCACTCACCTTAAAGGCCCTGCAGCAGGAAAGTGCTTCATGGTGCCTAGTGATGATCTCACCTGGTGCCCTATTTAAGGCCCAGCCCACTCTGCTCTTCCTTGCCTCATTAACAGGACCTCCTGCCTAGTGCAGTATGTGTTGAACCAGTCATCCAGCCTTGCCTTGTCCTTGCTCCATACCTTTCCAGCCCAACTGACTGCTCAACTGGAGCTGACCTCAGCTATGGGGCATTTACTCTCTTGCCTGCCACCTAGAACCTACCTTGCGACTAACTCTGACTATGCGTCCTTGTCCTGACTTTTGGTCTGTCTCTTGGACTACCCTCTGGAACCCAAGGGCTCAACCTGCTGGGAAACAGGGATGGTTTAGGTGAAGCTCCAGCTTGTCCCACACTCAGCATGTTCCCCAGCTGCTGGGGAGGCCTAGTAGGTTCACCTACTAGGCTGTATCAACCTCTCTACAGCAAAAGGGATCACTGAATTTACAGAGATCCAGGATCAGTCTTAGACCTCCCGATTTCTTTGGTGTTAGGAAGTAATGGGAATCAGACTCAAAGGAGGCAGTTGCTCCATTGTCCTCTGATGGATTAGCAGCTGAACTTCCTGACTGAAGCGCAATAATTGGTGCGGATCTATTACATAGTTCTACATAAGGCACTGAGGGTAACTGGGGAAAAATGGAGACAAAATCCATTTTTGACAATACTAAGGACCCATTTTTTGGTTGTGATCTTGCAAATAGCCTCCAGAAACGATTGAATTCTGCTCCTAGAACTGATGTCCTCCAGAACCTTTGGGATCAAAAACTTGAGAAGGTTTGGACTGAGTTTGCTGCAAGGTTTTACTCTGATGCTAGTCATGTTGTCTAGCTCTAGAATGAGAATACTGCAACTGCTGCCTTTGAGATGGCATTGGTGGAAGTCGATACTGTTCATAAGGACAGTAGGATCTGTGCTGATAAGGATGTTTGAAAGAATAGAAAGGCTTATTTATTCCATTTTTACATTCCACTATCTCTCACAATATTCAAAGCAAATTACACAAACATTCATAATCGCATCAATAAAATGATACAAAAATAATAAAATCTAACATCATAATAAAACAAATATTCTTATGCAAAGGTTGTGGAAAGGGACTGTGTCACTGTATTTTGGTCCTTAATCTGCATCACTGACTCACAAAGTTCATCGCTGAAAAGGTTGGCTAACTTCATGAATGGAGCTTACCCGCACCACAACCAGGTCATTCAGTGGGCTCCTATTGATGCTGCAGAGTTTCTGTCAAAGGTATCAAAAGACTTGTGTTGCTCGAAGCAGATGTCGTATGGCTTCCTCTGTATCCTAAAGAGGCTGAGGTGTAAAAGGGTTCACTGGTATCATTGCGAATGAAGGGTTTTAAATCCTGAATACAGCTATATACTGTATGTAATATAAAACGGATGAGATGTGTGTGATGCCAGCATTGTTCCTTTGAAAACCTTTTTCTTGAAATTGACTTGCAGGCAAAGGTCCTTGTTAGGTGGAGAATTTGAATGTAATGCGGACTTTTCCGCTTTTTTAAGTGCTGATTCTACCACTACAGATTGGTGGAGAAGTTAGGCCACACCATATTTCGGAGATTACTGCATCCAAAACTTGACATCAATTTATCTTGCCTCAATGATGCCTGAAATGAGTGTCTCCCACATTCTCATCTGTAGCTTATCCAAAATAGCAGAAGTGGACAACATTACTTGTTCTGATGGCACTTCCAGAATGTGTAACATACCTCTGATTTCAATGCCAGGGTCAGAATTCCTTACACACTATATTTGGATTAGGGAGAGCAGACTGGAAGACATCTAGATGTATGTGTAGGGACAGAAAAGCCCCACCAAGAAGTGAAACACAGAGCGGGCAATATGATTTATTGTTCAGCACTGCCTGAGAAAAAAATCTGAGCTGCCATGTCTGTACAGTATACTGTACAGCATAAAGGCTTTATTCTCAGTTCTGACTGCGGTAAAGATGAAGACAGATGCAGATCTGTTCTGCACAGTTTCATCCTCACACCTAGAGGGAGAATTCCTTGAAACTTGCGCTAACTCCCTGCAGGGACACCAACAGGGTTGTACTAATCTTTTGGGGACTAGATAAGGGAAGTGAACCTATGATTTAGTGTATTATCTTTTCTCTCTCTTTTTCCTGTTCTGTTCTGTACATAAGCATGTTGCTAGCAATAGTTTTTTTTATTCTTTGCCTATATGCACATAATCTTGGATCTGATGTTCAGCCTGCATCACATATTTTTGCCAGAACACTTTGTATTAAAATACTGTTTTCTACTGATCTGTGTCCACGTCTCCACCCCCACAACATTTACGATTACAGGCTATTATACGTACATATATGGACAATTTCTGGCCCATTTTCTCTATAAATTTTGAATAAATAAGATCTTTTGGTGGTGAAGTGTAGTCCAACAGAGCCTGTGGTGGAATAGAAGAAATGCCAGTTGAACTTCCTGAGGACTCCCCTAGTGATACCCTTCCTGAAGACTCTTGAGGGGATGACAGATGAGAATAGGAAAGGTATCCTTTTTTATCTGGTCATGATATGAGAGGTGGGGAGTCTATCTTCTGACCTTGAGGAAGACAGAAGAACTGGTGGGGCTCCAGGTGTTGTTTGATATGGCTGATAAGGCCCAGAGGGTAGTGCACTATAATTATGTTGGTGTTGGAAAGGAGTATCTGTTGGCATTGTTTTTTTCATCAATTTCTGAAAGTTGTTCTAAGGAAGATTGGACCCTTTGCGCTGCAATTGGAGGAGCATCTTCTGGTACTAAGACTGATTCTTGTTGAAGCAAAGACTACTTGGTAGACTGAAATGGTAGAATTGAGCAGAGAAGATCCAAGGTATTCCGATGAAAACCCAAGGCCAGAAACTGGGAATAATGGTGAGGCCCTGAGAAAGTCAGAAGGTACTGGAATGCGTGTTCTAATTGAGGGAAACCAGGCCTTATGTACAAATGAACTGGCAATGCCAATTTTAAGATGTCTGCTGCTTCATATTGTGAACCCTCCATGCTGTGCTTCTCTTTTCTAGCTCTCTTTGAATTGTGACGTGATGAAGAATGCCTTGAAAGTGGTCTTCTGGAGCAAGCCTGCACTGAAGCAGTCTCAGGTGCACTGGCCGAGAAAGCTTGCACCAAAGGAGAAGCACCAGATTTGGAAGTATCTGTCATATGGATGTGCTCTTCAGATTGTCAACATGCCATCGTCAGTGTCGCCCTTTTTATGCCTCGTGAGTATATGCATCGAGTGTTTTGATGCAGAATGCATTGAATGCTTCACAGTTCTGTTCGTTGAATGTCTCGATGCATCGTATCCAGGACGGTCTGGTGTACCGTGTCTCTTGGTCTTGGAAGGGTTCTGCACCGGGAGTGTTGGGCAGTCTGATGCAGATTTCACTAAGCGTTCTGATGTGTCTTTCAGCAAGTTGATGTGGCTTGAGTTTGGAATGCCTGGGTGTCGTGCACCTTGTGAAATATTGCCTGGGTAGAGCTCGTTGATAAGTCTTGCGCAGGGTGCTTTGATGCACTGCATTATGCATCTTTCAGCCTTTTTAAATGTGTATTGAATACACAGATAAGATTAATGCACTTCAATGCTTCCTCAATGAAGGAGATGTTTCCCCGACACAAGTTGGTCATTCTTCTCTCAAGGCCTCGGATGGACTGATGGAAGGGTGTTTGAAGAGCTGCTAGCACCTGATATGTGAGATGCAGTGGTTTTAGCAAAGGATTTCTGCAACTCCTCACTGATTTACACAAGGCCTCAATTTTTGCAACCCTGGAACATTGGGAACACAAGGTCATCCTACTGCAGTGAGAACAATTCGGCTGGTCATGCTCTGGACCCAAACATCAAATACAAAAAGAGTGACTATCTGTAATGGACATTATCTGCCTACAGGCACAGGCCTTGAAAACCACTGGTTTCTTCTTAGCTGACATGTTCTGGAACAATCTCTGGGGCCGATGCAATAAGATGCATATTAAAACAGGCGGTCGTATTGAGTGCCTATTTTCCGAACACGTACACAGCCACCTCTCCTGGTCACTTAATGCAATATTTGAATGAGATGCTGCATTAAAAAGGATGCATTACAGAAAAATTGTGCATCCCCAGCGCTCAAATGCATCAAGCACCCACAATTGCAACAGGCGCTCAATACAAGTGTCCGTTTTATCCCGCTTCAGGTCAATTTTGCCCAATAGGCCTGGAATATGTATATTGTGCATCCAGAACTTTTTATTTTTTTAACACACATCGAACCATTACATTATACTTTTATTCTTAAAAACTGCAAGCAGTAGATTTAAGTATGCAACTTAAGTACTAGGAACCACAGAGGACAGTATTTTTTAAATTTCTCCTGAGCCCTTGATTCACTGATTGACAATGCCACCTCTGGGGCTGGAGATAATATTTACTGCGTTAAAAAGTGCTGGGCGCTTAGCAACTTTCTGCATCAGGGGTAATAGCTAATAGCCTCATTTACATGGAATTTACATGCAATGAGTACTATCTGCTACGCACGTTTTGGATGCGTTCATCTCCTTATTGCATCAGGTGCTAGACTAGCATGTCCAACCATGCGTAAACCTGTGCACTAGGGCTGGCGCACTTTATTGCATCAGCCACTCTGTAAGAAGAAATTTGTTCAGATTTTTTTTTTTTTTAAGTAGCACTTAAGTGTTTTTGCTGGTGCTGCTGGAGCAGAAGATAAGCAAAAAAGGTAAACAGAGAAGTTTGAGAGAGAAAAATGAAAGGAGCAACAGAGTATACCCCTGTGCTGTAGCTTGGACAAAATTAGACTGAAAAGATATACTAAGGCAGCTTCTGTGCAGGAACTCCCAGACATGCTCAGTAGGGCTCAAAGCTCTATCAGCTTGGAGAGGTGCATTTGGTGCTATCGGATCACATCACCTACAGATCATGTCTAAGTTAGCCCTGCTTATCAACGGAAAGAACTAGTCCTACCCATTTTGTTCACAATTTTTGATGTTATGAGGCAGATAGGAAAGTTTCTTGCAAAAAAGCAACTGACTAACCTGCTCAGCAGATTAGTGAGCAGCAGTTTCTTTATAATCAGGCTGTTAATTTCCCTGAACATTCCAAGAGACTAAATTAATCGCCATGGTATAGGAGAAGAAACATGCTGAAATACACAAGGAAAGAAAAGTAAAGTGACTTTAGAAGGCTGCAGAGAAAACACCATGTATTCCCCACAAGCAGAAAAAGACAAGTTTGGAAACTGGGCAAAAGGCTATCTCCTCTAAGAACCTTAGAAATCCCTCCTCCACCCATACAAACTCAAGTCCCAAGAGAAATGAACACGAAAAAAGAAAGGCAGAATAAAGAAAGAAAAAAAACAAGAAACCAATCATCATTGCCTCTAGAGGAGAACATCTGGGGATCATGGGAAGCATTCCCACCTAACCCCCTTATACCTCCAACATCAAGAAAAGAAACTTTAAAGCAGTGGCACTAAAAAGGTAAGAAGAAAATCCCCTTTAGTCCCCAACTGCAGTAAAGAGAGTGCTAATAAATAAAAAGCAATTACAAATAATCCTAGGCCCAAGTCAAGACTAGAGGAAATATCAAATAGCACAAATCAGTGAAAAAACGTTTCAACGGTCACAAAGTCTCAAGTGAGTGCAGAAAGATCCATGTCCTGTCCTACAGTTTCACAAAGAGTCATATTCAAATGTTTACAGCTTAGGAATAACCATTCTGATCTGTGTGAAGAAGACCGCCTCCTCTTCCTCTCCGTTAAAAAAAAAAAAAATTTCCACCAAGTCCAGATACTTCTCCATCTCAGTGATATGGTAGCGATCACTACTTTATTCAAAACTCAAAGCAAAACAAAACCCCCATCTATGATAGGAAAATTGGTTCTTACCTGCTAATTTTCATTCCTGTACCACCACAGATCAGTCCAGACTCCTGGTTTTACCTCCCCTCCAGCAGATGGAGACAGAGAGTTTTACTGACACTGCCACATAACCTGGGTGCCACCTGCAGTCACTCAGTACTGAACTGTACCCAAGCCAGATGTGAAAAAACTAATAACTGTTGAATTAAGTACTCTATCCCGAACAAGCAGAGTGAAAGAGAACCCTGGAAATCCCAACTATGCTCACACAAAAAACTTGTGCAAGACCCAAAACAGCCTATTTCAATCTTCAGAGAAATTAGAACTAAAAAACAGATTGAGTGGACTCTCCAATTCCCCTCTCCCATATTGGGCGGGACTCTGAACTGATCTGTAGTACTACAGGAGCGAAAATTAGCAGAAAAGAATCAATTTTCCGACTCCTGGGATGTACCAAAGCTTTCCTAAGAGGGGTGGGACTGCGAGAGTTGCGCTCGAATTACACTTTCACCAACACTGGTTTACCCCCTAGTTTATTGTAAACCGGTACGATAAGACCTGGTCTTGAGCATCGGTATATTAAAATAATTTAAATAAATAAATAAATCCCATGGCCTCTGGTGCCTGGATGTCCAAACAGTAATGTCTGGCAAAAGTGTGCAACGACTTCCAAGTCACTGCTCGACAGATTTCTTGCAGTGAAACTTGCTGACATTCGGCCCAAGACGTTGCCTGAAACAGAGTGGAATGCGCCCTGAGCCTAGCTGGAACAGGACAGCCCTGACCTATATAAGCAGAGCTAATAGCCTCCTTCAACCACTGTGCAATGGTAGCTTGTGAAGCCTTATGACCATTTTTGGCCCCACTCCACAGCACAAAAAGATGATCCGACAGGCGGAAATCATTTGAAACCTTCAGGTAGTGTAATAAGGCCAGCTACACATCCAACTGACAATTCCTTTGCCTGAGGTGAAGGAGGATTCAAAGTTGAGGATGGAAGTTCCACTGACTGATTCGCATGGAAGGAGGAAACCACCTTCGGTAAAAAGGATGGGACCGTACGCAGGGAGACTCCCATATCCAAAATTCTCAAAAAAAGGCTCTCTACATGAGAAGGCCTGAAGTGCCCCACTTTCGGTGGATGAGATCTACACTTCTTCCAACAGTTCCCACTCTCCAGGGTCCAACTGATGCTGGCTCAGAAAGTCCACTTGTACGTTGTATGTGCCCGCTATGTGAGAGGCAGCTATGCGATCCAAGAGCCGTTCCGCCCAGTAGATCAACTCTCGAGTTTCCTGAGCCACCGCTTGACTCTGTGTCCCCTTGCCAATTGATGTAAGCTACCGTGGTTGCACTGCCCATTAATATTCACACTGGCTGGCTCCTCGCTAGGGGCAGGAGCTCTTGCAGGGCTAAACAAACAGCTCATTTCCAAATCATTGATAGAACAGGATGTTTCCTCCTCCATCTACCAGCCCTGCACAGACTGGTTCCAACATACCACTCCCCATCCGGATACTGGTATCTGTGTTGACGACTGTCCAAGTCAGAATTTCCAGGTCTATACCTATCCAGTAGAAACCACCAGGCAAGACTGGAGCAAGCGACTTCCGGCAGGGGAAGCGAGAGCTGGAAAAGTTCCGATTGTGAATCCCACCGGGACAGTAAAGCTGACTGTAGAAGCCGCATATACGGAAATGCCCATGGAACTAACTCCAGGGTAGAAGCCATAGACCCAAGTACTTGCAAATAATCGCAGACCTTGGGCACCCACTTCTGCAATAAACTGCGTACTTGGAGCTGTAATTGTAATTTGGAAATCCAATCTTTGGAGAGGAAATCCTTCTCCTACTTGGTGTCGAAAAGTGCCCCCAGGAACTCCACATTCTGGGAGGGAACCAGCTGACTCTTGCCCAGATTGACTATCCAACCGAGCGTGTGTAGTCGTTTGAGGATTAAGTCCATTGCTTTGTGACAAAGGCTCTCCGACTTGGCTCAGATTAACCAGTTGTTTAGATCAGGATGAACCAGGACCCCGTCCCTCCAAAATGCCACTTCCACTACGACCATAACCTTGGTGAAGGTCCTGGGCGCCATTGCCAGACCAAAGGGTAGGGCGCAAGACTGGACTTGTTCCCCCAGAATCATGAATCTTAGGTATCTCTGATGATCAGGTCAGATGCTGATGTGCAAGTATGCTTCAGTCAAATCCAGAGATGCCAGGAACCTTCCTTTGCGCACAGAGGCGATAACTGATCATAAGGTCTCCATTCGAAAACGAGGAACCTTGAGAGCGACGTTCACCTTCTTGAGATTGAGCCTGAACATGCCTTCCTTTTAGGGGACCACAAAACAAATGGAATAACGACCCAAACCCCATTCGCGTAGGGGTACAGGTATGATTGGCCCCAAGCTGGCAAAGCCAAGCAACGGTTTTCTGCATCGCTAGCTTCTTTTCTTGATAAGAGCAGGGGGAGACTAGGAACTGATCTCTTAATAGACAAGCAAATTCTAAAGCTTAGCCTTGTCTTATCACATCTAAGACACACTGCTCAGACGTGATCTTGGCCCACTTCTCATAAAGAAGTGCCAACCGGCCCCCGATCATTGGGACTGAGAAGTGGGCCGGCCTCGCCTCATTGTGCAACCTTAGCTCCTCAGCCACCAAGGGAAGGGGCGTCCCTCCCCGGTCTGTGTCCCCAAAAGGACTGGTTCCAAGATGATTGCTTACTCGAGGGCTGTTGCTGAGATCCCCCCCAAAGGCCTGGATGGGCGAAACAGTCGACTGGCTCTGAAGCAGGAAGCTTTTTGCCCTTGGCTTGTCCTCTAGCAGCTTGTGGACCTTGTTCTCCCCAAGAGAACAAGAGCGTTTATTATTTTATTTCAATTTTTTAGTTATTTATTTTCATGCACAGGATTATGATATTTATATTGATTTTTTTTTATTATTTACCTATTGTAAACCGTTTTGGTCAATATATATTGTTAAGACGGTATATAAATATTTTTAAATAAATAAGACTTGATAATCTCCAAATCCTTTCCAAATAGCAACTTTCCTTTGAAAGGCAAGGATCCCAACTGGGCTTTGGACGAGACATTGGCCACCCAGTTCCTCAGCCAGAGGCGCTGCCGGGCGGAAACCGCCAACATCATAGTTCTTGAGGAAGTATGGATGAGATCATATAGGGCATCCGCGCTGTACACCACCACAGCTTCCAGCTGCTCAGCTTGGCGGAAGACCAACCTAGATAGGGACATGTCAGACTGTAGCTGTTGTACCCAGCTCAATCCTGCTCTCAGCATAAAACTGCTGCACATAGCCGCCCAAACGGCCAGGGCAGACGCCTCAAAAATTTTGAGTTGCACCTCCAGCTTCCTAGCCTGAAGATCCTTCAATGCTGTCATCCCGGTCTTCTTAGTAACAGCAGATACAGCGGCATCCACCTTCGGGATCTTCAGAAGCTCCAGTGCGTCCTCGGGCAAGGGGGTACAACTTATCCATGGCCCTGCTGACCTTTAAGCCGGTGTTGGGAGTATCCCGCTCCCTGAACAGCAAGTCTGTGACAGACTTGTGAAAGGAAAAGCTCGCATAGGACACGCAGCCCCAGCATGACCAGATCCACCGTTCCCAGTTCCGATGGCTCCTGCGGAACTTCAATACCAGCTCTTGCAACACAGCTGGGTTAAGGGGAGCCAATTCCTCCTTATGGAACAGGCTGACCACTTTAGGGTATTCACCTTCGACTGCTGGGGCCTCTGTTCTCTCCTGATCTGTATCCTGGCCCCCAGGGCCAGGATCTGGTCCCGAAGTTACTTGCACTGGGACCTCATCCACCCAGTTATTCTCAGGAGAGTTATCCGTGGTGGGCAACGGGGCCGGGAGCCCAGGAACCAGTTTAATTCTGGTGGCCCCCAGAGGGCCTAGGGCGCTTGGCTGGAGAAGTAGGCGCATCCTGTGTTGTCCTGCACCACCGGGACCTCCGAGCTTTGTAAGCTTTGTGCAAAATAGCACAAAGTCTGAAGAAAATGAAGAGGAAGAGGAATCAGGCTCTGAAAAATCCCTATCACCCACTAAAGGAGGGGCGCGGCCCCCCCCCCCATCAGACCCCCAGAGTTCCCTAGCTCCGGCAACAAAGCAGGAGGGAAAGCCCCCTCTCCCTCTGTGAGCAACGCGGCAGATCTAAAATAATAAAACATAGGCGAACCGAACTCCGCGGGGTGGCGGGCAGGTTTCGTGAGGACTAACATCCTGCTGTCCTGGGAGAACACCTGTTACAGGTAAGCAACTCTGCTTTCTCCCAGGACAAGCAGGATGGTAATCCTCATAGATGGGTGAATAGTGCGCTACAAGCTGCCTGAGAACATAGTGAACCAACCAGCACCCAAAAATGTGTAACAGGCACAACAACAGGGGTTCTGTTGGTAATGAAGGGCAGCCTGAAATTCAGTGTGGGCTGTAGGTAGGAAGAGTTGGGTTCCTAAACTGGAAACAAATTACACAGTACAGACTGGCCAAAGACGCTGTCCTGCCTGCCAGTTTTGTCCAGACAGTAATGAGCTGCGAAGGTATGGAGAGAGTTCCAAGTTGCAGCTCTGCAGATGTTGGCAATGGGTACTGAATGGAAGCGCGCTATTGATGTTGCCATGGCCCTGACTGAATGCACTCTCACACGTCCCTCTAGTGGAAGGCCTACTTGCTGGTAGCAGAATGAAATACAGTCCGCCAACCAAGTGGACAGGATCTGCTTGCCCACTGCAACTCCGAGTATTTTTGTCAAAGCAGACAGAGTTGGGTGGACTGCATATGGGCTGAAGTGCGATCTAAATAAAAGACGAGCGCATGTTTACAGTCCAAGGAGTGCAGAGCCCTGAGTGTGAGTGCAGCCTCAGAAAAAAGGTGGGCAGGATTATGGACTGATTCAAGTGGAAATCAGTCACTACCTTTTGCAAGAATTTAGGGAAAGTGCGGAGCACTACCCAGTCATGGAGAAATCTTGTATAAGGTGGGTACGTTACCAGTGCCTGTAGCTCACTGACTCTGTGAGCAGATGTTATCACCACTAGAAAAATAACTTTCCAAGTGAGATGTCGTAGCTCGCAGGAATGCAGGGGCTCAAACGGAGACCGCATGAGCTGTGCTAAGACAACATTGAGATCCCAGGCCGCAATTGGGGGATGTAGTGGAGGCTTCAGCTGTAGTAAGTCTCTCATAAAATGCCTTACAAGGGGTTGCACCGAAATTGGGGCATCCCCTATTCCTTTATGGTAAGCATCTATGGCACTTAGGGGTGCCTGGATGGAAGTCTGGAGGCCAGAATCCGAGAGGTGCCAGAGGGAGTCCAGGAGCCTTGCCGTGGGGCAGGAGAAGGGATCCAGATCTTCTGGCGTGCACAAGGAGAATCTCTTCCACTTTGATCGGTAAGATTTCCGAGGAGAAGGCTTTTGTGAAGCTATGAGAACCCGGGAGACAACAGTGGAAAGGTCAAGGGATTGCAAAATCCACCTTTCAACATTCAGGCTATTAGAGACAGAGACTGGATGTTCAGATGACGTAACGTGCCCTGGTTCAGCGTTATGAGAGTTGGTGCCGTGCCCAGGCGAAGAGGCTGCTAGACAGAGGGATCATTGTGCCCCAGTCCTGACGTAACTTCACGAGAATCTTGCTGATGAGTGGAACATGAGGGTACGTGTACAGTAGACCCGTGCTCCATGAGTGGGCGAAGGCATCAATCGTTGATGTCTTGCAGCTGCTGTATAGAGAACAAAATCAGTCCACTTTACGGTTGTGAAAGGACGCAAAGAGATCGATGTCCGGCTGACCCCACTAATGGAAAATTCTGTTCGCTACAGAGGGATCTAGGAACCATTTGTGGGGATGAAAGGTCCGGCTGAGACGGTCTGCCATCATATTCTTTGCACCTGCCAGGTAAGTGGCTCGCAGTAGTATGGAATGCAACAGAGCCCAGGCCCAGATCTGGGCCAACTCCTGGCAGAGCAGGTAAGAGCCTGTGCCCCCTTGTTTGTTTAGATACCACATTGCTACCTGGGTGTCTGTTTGAATCAGGATTACCTTGTTGGATAGGCAATCCTGGAATGCGAATAGGGCATACCGTATCGCCCGGAGTTCCAAAAAAATTGATCTGGTGGTCCGCTTCTGCTTTGGTCCACACTCCCTGTGTTTGTAGCCCGCTGACATGTGCTCCCTAGCCGAGGTTGGAGGCATCCGTGGTCAATTCAGGGATTGTCGAAGCTGGCTTGGTGGACATGGGATGACCTCCGAGAGATGTTGAGTGGCTTGGGACCACAGGGATTTTAGGGTCCATGCATCATTCTCTTGGCAAAACGAGCCATTGGGGTGACGTGGACTGTGGATGCTATGTCTCCCAGTAAGGTTAGGAGCAGACGAGCAGACGCTGTCTGACGACCCTGGGTTGCCTTGACATGTTGGACAATGTCTTCGTATGGTCCTCGGGGAGGAACGCTCTGGCCGTGGTGGTGTTTAGGACTGCTCAAATGAAAGAGAGCTGGCATGATGGAGTGAGATGGGATTTCAGATAATTTATCAGAAACCCCAATGACTGGAGCAGTTGTATGGTAAGACTGAGGGAGTGAAATGCACCCTCTCTGGATGGACTTCTGAGGAGCCAATCGTCCAGATATGGGTAGACATGGACACCTTCGCGTCTCAACTGTGCCGCCATGACTGCCAGACACTTCGTGAACACTCGGGGTGCTGAGGCAACGCCAAACGGTAGTACTCTGTACTGAAAGTGTTTGTCCTACTACAAATCGCAGGTATTTGCAATGAGGAGGAAAGAATGCTATATGGGCGTAAGTATCCTGAAGATCTAGAGAGCAGAGCCAATCTACTTGCTGCAGAACCAGAATCATGGTACCCAAGGAAATCATCCTGAACCGCTCTTTGCGAAGGAATTTGTTTAAGGCACGGAGGTGGGGAAAGCCTCGGGGTCTTGGTTCTAGAGGAGGATGGGAGCTCCTCTGCCTGGGCCCTCTTCGAAGGCGGCTTGGTGGAGACCAATGCCATTTCAGTGTCTGTGGCAGACAGCGATTCCTGATGCCAGTTTCCCTCAGTGCTCCGCCCAGTCCTTTGCCACAGCAAAGGAAGATGATGTTTTAGAGTGGGTCGACGCCGGTGACAGCCGGTCACTCGCTCCTGTGTCCTTACGAGGTGTCAGTGCAGGGGGGCCTGAGGAGGATGGATTCCTTCGACTCAGCAATGGAGACACCCACTTGGAGGCAAATAAGCGTTCCATCTTTTCTAGTTTGGCGCTGGCCTTTAGGGGTCATCTGCACGCAATCTGAGTACCGGAGAGGCCCCAAGACATAGACCACAAACTTCGTGCAGGTCGTTATGGACATAGTCCTTGGACACTCGGGGTACTTTTGAAAATCGGTTGCCATTTTTTGAAAAAGGTTTGGCAGCACGGTCAGCGGCCGTCTGGCACCGAAAAGTACACCGCCTGTAACTGAATGCAAATATGCGGTACTAACTTACCGACGATGGAGGCGGTCGGTGTGCGGGGAAAAAATGAAGAAAAACTGAGTTTTCCGTGAGGAAAAAATGTGAGAGAAATCTGAGCTCCTAGACCCGCGAGGCAACTGCTGCATGGAAAAAAAGAGGTCCCCTTGTGCCCACAGGGTTAGTAGCATGCTGGACATGCTCAGTGTGCCAGTCAAAGTTCTAGAAATATTGACAAAAGTGTCCCATGACAGGGCTCCATCTGATTTCACTATCGTCCTGCTTGTCCTGGGAGAAAAGAATTTCCTTTTTTTTTTTTTAAATTTAAAAATTAAAAAAACACAAAAACAAAAAACACTTTACTAAATAAGAGGTACTTCCCTCAAGAATGGCCAGAGACTCCAGTGGTCCTGCAGGGTCAGGGAACTGGGACCCCTAGGTTTCAGCCCTGCACAAGGACGAAGGACAGAATAAATGAAAGGTCACCGACCCCCTGCTCGTCTGCCTCAAGGACCGGGGGGATGACCCTACCAGGATCTGGCAACCCCCTGGGAGGCTCTGTGAAGAGAAGACCCTTTTTTTTTCGTTCTTTGCTGAAAAAGTTTTTTTTCCCCCCAGTCCAACTGCAAGCTTTTTCACCTCCATCATCTGCTGAAGACAGAGAAATACTGAATTGAATGCAGGGGGCACATCGAGTTATGTAGCAGTGGCAGTAAAACTTTCTCTGTCTCCATCTGCTGGAGGGGAGGCAAAACCAGGAGTCTGGACTGATCTGGATACATCTGGGAACAGACATTTTTCTCTTAAAAGCCGAGTGGTTAGAAGCTCTTCTATTTCTGCAAAGTGAACTGGGCAAGATTGGCAAGAATTTTAACACCCTCTCCTTTGTCTAGAAAATTATGAACACACGCTAATATGGTCTTGTTCTTAGCCATCTTAACAACCAGAGATCTGGCAGTTCTATGAGCTCTATCAAGTTTTATGTCCTGTCCTCCACCTAGAACATATTGATGAAAATATTTCAAACAATTTAAAAAATATCCTCTTCTTTGCTTCTGGAGTGCCTAAAATTCTTGACAACATTCCGACACCATCTATTCTTCAAGTCCTCCTGTTTTAATTTAAGCAATTTAGTCTCCAATTCTAGGGTTTTAATCTTTTTCTGAGAGACCACAGAATTGATTTTTTTCTCCAATGTTTATCTCATTTTTAGTTACTCTGGCATCAAGGGATTTTACCTCGGATTTCGGTTTAGAGAAAGCCTTGGTGATATCTAAGCGCAACATTTTTATTTGTACCAAAAGCTCCAGTTTATCAGCTTTAGTAAGTGGTTGGTCTGCAGTTGTGCAGCCCCAGGCACCCTCCATTGTCAGCCCCTGCACCATGTTATTTATGGAGATCCTAGTATTTGAAGGATGTTACTGAATTTCACCAGCACTTCTGAATAATTAGGCTTGGTCCACATAAAAAGGTCTCTTCAATTCAAAAAGCACATAAGGGGATGAGAGAAGACAAAAAAAAAAAGCATGGAATAGATTCACAATATCACAAGAAGGTTTACCAAAAATGGAATCAATCAGATATCAGCAGAGTCAGAAGTATCCTTTCCAGCTCTCACTAGAACGACAAGCTCAACAAAGCCAGAGAAGAAAAAAAACAAAAAAAAGCCAACCAGGCATCAGCAGTACAGGGCCAGTTCTGAATATGTTACCAACTGACTAGGGACAAAGCTTTCCTTCCTTGACAGCAGCAGAAAATAGGAAAATTGGTTCTTACCTGCTAATTTTCATTCCTGTAGTACCACGGATCAGTCCAGACTGCTGGATTTTGCTTCCCTTCCAGATGGAGACAGAAAAAAACCTCTGAGACCACCCCCTCTTAACCTGGTGTGTCACCTGCTACTCCTCAGTATTTGTTCATACCCAAGCAGAATAATCTTACAGAATAACCATTTTATGCATTAACCTAATTCTATTCCCCCCCTCCCCCCCGAACGAGCAGAGGATGAAGAACAGAACTTTGAAAATGGGAAAAAGCCTAATAAAAACCTATACATTTCTTCAGAAAAGGCTAGAGTCAACAGTACAGATCGAGCAGGCTCTCCACCCACAACCTTGAACCACTCAATGGGTAGACGTCTGGACCGATCCGTGGTAATACAGGAACGAAAACTAGCAGGTAAGAAACAATTTTCCTTTCCCTGTACGTACCCAGATCAGTCCAGACTGCTGGGATATACCCAAGCTCTCCTAATTAGGGTAGGACTGTGAGAGTCCCGCACGGATGACACTAGCAACAAAACTGCCAGGGTCCGAATCCTGAACATCCAGCAAGGTAGTGTCTGGCAAAGGTATGTAAAAGACTTCCAGGTAGCCGCTCTGCAGATTTCCTGTATGGAAACCAGCTGGCATTCTGCCCATGAAGCCGCCTGCGCTCGGGTAGAATGAGCCCTCTGACCCTCTGGGACTGGGCGACCAGACCCGATATGTGCAGATGCTACTGATTCCTTTAACAGAGCGATAGTCGCTTTAGATGCCAACTGTCCCTTCGTCGCACCATGCCACAGAATGAAAATGGAATCCATTGGTATCCTCTAGATAGAGCAAAGCAGCACATCTGACATCCAGCTAAGTTGTCTCGAATGAGGACCTGTCAGCTCCGCAGCATGAAAAGCTGGGAGCTCCACAGATTAATTCACGTGAAAGGCAGAGACTACTTTTGGCAAAAAAGATGGTTCAGTTTGTAGTGAAACTCCGGAATCCGAGATACAGAGGAAAGGCTCCCTGCAGGACAAGGCCTGAAGCTCCGAAACCCTCCTGGCTGAACAAATAGCCACCAAAAAACACCATCTTCAGCGTGAGATACTTTATAGTGGTCTGAGTGGCTCAAAGAGGGCCCCGCACAACCCCCGGAGAACCAGGTTCAGACTCCAGGAGGGAAATAGTCTGTGAGTCGGGGGGGGGGGGGGGGGTGTGCACATGTTTCACACCCTGGAGAAAATGCATATCTGGATGGGACGCCAGAGGAGCACCCTAGGTATGGCCCCTCAAACATCCCAGGGCGGAGGATCTGGGCCTTCAGTAAATTATAAGACAACCCTCTGGTCCAGGCCATTCTGCAAAAAAGAAAACTAGCGACACCAAAGCTCTGCGAGGATCCACCCCCTTGAGGCTGGCACCAGGCCTCTAAGACCTTCCAGAAGCGAGCATATGCCAGGGTCGTGGAGGTTTTTCAGGCCCGCAACAGGGTGGAAATAACAGCCTCTGGATAAACTTTCTTCTTCAACTGCTGCCTCTCAAAAGCCAGGCCGCAAGACAAAAGCAATCCGCCTGATCGAAAGATATAGATCCCTGTCGAAGGAGATTCGGAATATGACCGAGATGGAGAGGGCCGTCCAAAGCCAGATTCACGAGGTCCGCGAACCAAGACCTATGCGGCCACTCTGGAGCCATGAGAATCACTCGTCCCGGGTGAAGTTCTATACTCCTGATTATCTTTCCCACTAGCGGCCAAGGGGGGAGAACATGTAAAGGAGGACATTGCGCAGCCAAGGCACCACTAGGGCATAGACTTCCTCTGCAACGTAATCTCTTCTGCGACTGAAAAAGTGCGTCCCTTGGCATTTGTGTGATTCGCCATCAGGTCCAGTGAGGTTCGCCCCACCCAAGACAGATCAAGTGCATTGCGGCATCGAACAGCTCCCACTCTCCTGGGTCCAGCTGTTGGTGGCTGAAGAAGTCCGCCTGCACGTTGGTTGATCCTGCATGTTTGACGCTTCCAACATCGCTAGATGCTGTTCCGCTCAGGACATCAACTTCTCCGTGTCAATCGCCACAGGACGACTCCAGACACCTCAGGCAGTGTAGAACCACATCCACTGCTTTCGAGCATTGGTCCAACATCGCTCAGATAAGCCAATCATCCAGATAGGGATGCACCAGAACCGCTTCTTTCCATAGGGCTGCTGCCACAACCACAAATTTGGTGAAGTTCCGTGGAGCCTTGGCAAGGCCAAATGGTAAAGCACAAAACTGAAAATGTTGCCCGAGAACCATAAATCTGAGGAATCTCTGATGGTCCCTGCGAATCCCTATGTGGAGATAGGCTTCCGTCAGATCTAGTGACACCAGGAATTCGACCTTCCTTACAGCTGCAATGACTGAGCGGAGCGTCTCCATCCGGAAATGTGGCACCTTGAGAGCAACATCCTCTCCTTCTTCGGAACCTCGAAGTAAATGGAGTAACGTCCCATTCTGTATTCTGAAGGGGGGACAGGAAAGATGGCCCCCAGATTTTGGAGGCGCTCCAGGGTCTGGCGAACAACCAACTTTTTCTGGAGACCCACAGGGGGACATCAATAAAAGGTTGCGTATCAGGCGAGCAAATTCTAATGTGTAGCCGTGCTCTATCATGCTGAGAACCCACTGGTCCGAAGTAATCTTGACCCACTCCTCGTAAGAGAGAGTCAGCAGGCCCCCAATAACAGGATCTGAGGAGTAGGCTGACCAGAACTCATTGGGCAGCCTTGGCCCTGCTCGGAACCATCTCGGGATGCTCGACGCCCATGTTAGGCCTGTGACCAAGACTGGAACCTCCCCAAGGCTTGTTTTGGCCTGCGCTCTGCTCTGTCGAAAGTGCCTTTGGCTGTGAAAACGAGAGCAGGCCGGGGGGGGGGTGGTGGGGGGAAGATTTCTGTCTTCGGCTTATCTTCCAGGAGCTTATGCACCTTATTATCCCCCAGGTGCTTGATAAGCTGCTCCAAGTCCTCTCCGAAAAGCAGTTTGCCCTTGAAGGGAAAGGCACGGAGTTGAGCCTTTGAAGATACGTCCGCAACCCAGTTGCAGAACCAAAAGAGTCTGCCTAAACCATCGTCCGCGACAAGGTGCAAAGGTGGTCATACAAAGCATCTGCACCATAAGCAATGGCAGCTTCCAGACGTTCTGTCTGCTTCACCTCCTGGGGCTCCAAATCCTTGGAGCTTAGCAACTGTTACGCCCAGCAGAGGCCTGCCCGGAGCATGTAACTACTGCAAACCGCAGCACGAATGCACCAGGGCACAGACTTCGAAAATTCTCTTAAGGTGACCTTCCAACTTGTGATGCTGGAGTTCTTTTAACACTGCTGTTCCTGCTACCGGGATGGTAGTCCACTTCGTGACTGCCGAAACGGACACGTTCACTTTCAGAACCCATATTAGCTCCAAAATATCTTCCAGAAGAGGGTAAAGCTTGTCCATGGCTCTGCCAACCTTGAGCCCCATCTCTGGGGTATCCCACTCCCGAACCATCAATTGCTGCATCATGCATGGAGAGGAAAAGTTTGAGCGGGGCTCTGCAGCACCGCTAAGACTGGATCGACCTTGTCCGGACTCTGGTTCACAGGTACCGCTGCAATACCCAACTCCTGCAGGACATGCGGGATTAAGGGGGCTAGCTCCTCATAACTGAATAATCGGCCTACCTTAGGGTCATCACCCTCAACAGAGGGGAGTACACCAGGCTTGTGTCCGGGGTCCAGATGGATTTCCATGACTCTCCTCCTGTTCGGATTCGTCTGTCAATGAATCCCAGGAAACCCCTCGCCCCACAGGGGTATGAAGAGTCCAGATCCGCGTGGCCAATGGCGGGTCCTCCTTGCTGGCCACCATCCTGGGCAGGCCCCTCAGGAAGCTGACCTGTTGGAGAGTCCCTCTTGTGAGCACCACTGACCAAAAAGGTTTTGTACATAAGAAGAATCATCTCTGGGGAGAACGCAGGCTGACCTCTAAGTCACCCTCCCAGGGTACTGGGGCCCCCTCCAGAGCACACACCCTCAGGCCTCCTCGGGGCGAAAATCAGCAGGAGAGCACGCCGGAGGGAAATCCCCACCCACTAAAAGCTCTTGCCTCAGCCGCATGAAAACAGCAGAGTTGCTTACCTGTAACAGGTGTTCTCCCAGGACAGCAGGATATTAGTCCTCACATATGGGTGACATCACTGGATGGAGCCTTATCAAAGAACAATTTGTCAAAGTTTCTAGAACTTTGTCTGGCACACTGAGCATGCCCAGCATACCACTAACCCTGCATCCACCAGGGGTCCCCCTTCAGACTTGTTTGTAGCAAAAACGTACGAGCGAAAAATAAAACGTTAGTGAACACGGGGTGGCGAGTGGGTTTCGTGAGGACTAACATCCTGCTGTCCTGGGAGAACACCTGTTACAGGTAAGCAACTCTGCTTTCTCCCAAAACAAGCAGGAAGGTAGTACTCACATATGGGTGAATAGCGAGCTACAAGATGCCCGAAAAGAGGCAACCACGTAGCACCCAACAATTGGTTATGAGGGTAGCTTGAATTTCACAGTGGGTCGTAGGTAGGAAGTTGGTTATTAAACTGGAAACAAATTGCATAGTACAGACTGGCCAAAGATGCAGTCTTGCCTGCCAGTCTTGTCAAGGCAGTAATGAACTGCAAAAGTGTGGCGAGAGCTCTAAGTAGCAGCTTTACAGATATCAGCAATAGGTACTGAACGGAGGTGCGCTACTGACGTTGCCATGGCTCTAACTAATGCGCTCTAACGCGTCCTTGTAGAGGAAGGCCTGCTTGTTGGTAGCAGAAGGTAATACAGTCCGCCAGCCAGGAGGACAGGGTCTGCTTGCCCATCGCAACTCCTAGTTTGGTCTTATCAAAAGAGACAAAAAGTTGGGTGGACTTCCTATGGGCTGTAGTGTGCTCAAAATAAAAAGCGAGCGCATCTTTACAGTCCAAGGAATGCAGTGCCCGCTCAACTGGATGTGAGTGAGGTTTTGGAAAAAAGGTAGGAAATATTATGGATTGATTTAAGTGGAAATCAAACACTACCTTTGGCAAAAATCTAGGGTGAGTGCGGAGCACAACACGATCGTGGAGAAATTTTGTATAAGGTGGGTATGTTACTAGTGCCTGTAGCTCACCGACTCTGCAAGCTGATGTTATAGCTACTAGAAATCGTTTCAAGTGAGATGTCTGAGCTCGCAGGAGTGTAGGGGCTCAAATGGAGGTCGCATGAGCTATGCTAGCACAGCATTGAGGTCCCATGCTGCAATTGGGGGGACGCAGTGGAGGCTTCAGCTGGAGTAAGCCTCTCAAAGCGCCCTACAAAGGGTTGCGCCAAATTTGGGGCATCTCCTATACCCATATGGTAAGCGGCTATGGCACTTATATGTACTCGGATGGAGGAAGTTTGTAAGCCAGACTCCGAGAGGTGCCAGAGGTAGTCTAGGAACCTTGTTGTAGGGCAGGAAAAGGGATCTATTTCCTTTGTCGTGCACCACAGAGAGAATCTTTTCCACTTAGAACGTTAAGATTTTCTAGTAGAAGGCTTCCTTGAAACTACGAGGACCTGGGGCACATCGTTAGAAAGGTCAACATAGTAACATAGTAATGACGGCAGAAAAAGACCAAAATGGTCCATCTAGTCTGCCCTGCAAGCTTCCCAAGGTAGTAACTGCCGCTCCACGCAGGTTACCCCCATGTTTCTCTTAAGGGTAGTAACTGCCACTCCATGCCGGTTTAGCTTTTTTATTTATTCCCATCCTCTAGCCTTTTAGGGATCCACAGTGTTTATCCCATGCCCCTTTGAAATCCTTCACAGTTTTTGTCTTCACCACTTCCGCCGGAAGGGCATTACAGGCATCCACCACCCTCTCAGTGAAGAAATATTTCCTGACATTGGTTCTAAGTCTTCCTCCCTGGAATTTTAAATCATGACCCCTAGTTCTACTAAATTGTTTCCAATAGAAAAGGTTTGTGGACGACCATGGATCATTAAAACCATTCAAATATCTGAAGGTCTGTATCATATCATCCCTGGCTCCTCCTCTCTTCCAGGGTATACATATTCAGGTTCCTCAACCTCTCCTCATAAGTCATTCGATGGAGACCACCCACCATTTTGGTCACCCTTCTCTGAACCGCCTCCCATCCTGTCTGTCTCCTTTGAGATACGGTCTCCAGAACTGAACAACCTTGCAGAATCAACATCCATGCCATCAAGAGACAGAGAATGGAGTTTCGGATGACGCAACAGTCCATTGTTCTGCATTATTAGAATTGGATCTGTGCCCAGGCGAATTGGTTGCTGGACCAAGAGGTCACGTAGGATGGGAAACCAAACTTCTCATGGCCAGTATGGGGCTACGAGGATCATTGTGCCCCAGTCTTGTTGTAGCTTCACGAGAGTCTTGCTGATGAGTGGAAGAGGAGGATATGCATATAGAAGACCTGTGTTCCACGGGTGGGTGAAGGCATCCCTCGGTGGTGACTCGAGGCTGTGGTGTAAAAAATAGAATCGATCTACTTTGAGGTTGTGAACAGATGCAAAGAGGTAGATGTGTGGGCGACTCCCACTGGTGGAAAATTGTGTTCGCTACAGTGGGATCTAGGGACCATTCATGGGGATGAAAGGTCTGGCTGAGACTGTCTGCCATCACATTGTTTATGCCTGCCAGCAGCATGGAATGAGAGAGCGCCCAGGCCCAGATCTGCGCCACCTCCTGGCATAGCAGGTAAGAGCCTGTGCCCCCTTGCTTGTTAAGATACCACATCGCTACCTGGTTGTCTGTTTGAATTAGGATTACCTTGTTGGATAGGCAATCCTGAAATGCGAATAGGGCATACCGTATCACCCGGAGCTCCAGAAAATGTATCTGGTGTTTCGCTTCCACCCTGGTCCAGGTTCCCTGGGTTTGTAAGTCATTGACATGGGCTCCCCAACCAAGGTTGGAGGCATCTGTAGTCAATGTGATCTGAGGAGTTGATGATTGGAAGGGTAGGCTTAACTGAAGATTGGACTCCTGCATACACCAAGCCAGTGAGTGGCAAAGCTGTCTGGTCACATGGACAGTATGTGACAGATCTTGGTGTGATTGGGACCACTGGGACTTTGAAGTCCATTGTGTTACTATCATGGCTAGTCGAGCCATTGGGGTCACGTGAACTGTAGATGCCATGTGTCCTAACAAGGTTAGCAGGTGATGAGCTGAAGTTGTCCGACGAGTCTGTACTGCTTTGGCCAATTTTGATATTGTGTGTGCTTAGTCCCTTGGGAGGAACGCTCTGGCTTGAATGGTGTTTAGATCTGCTCCGATGAACGAGAGGGTGCATGACTTGAGTCAGATGAGATTTGGGATAGTTTATGAGAAATCCCAATGACTGTAGTAGTCGTATGGCAAGACAGAGAGATTAAAGTACTACCTCCTTGGATGGATCCCTGAGTAGCCAATCGTCTAGATATGGGTAGACATGGATACTGCACTGCCTCAGGTAAGCTGCCAAGACTACCAGGCATTTCGTGAATACTCGGGGTGCTGATGCCAGCACTCGGTATTGGAAATGCCTGTGACCTACTATGAATCTGAGATATTTTCAATGAGGAGGAGATACGGTATAATGGGCATAAGCCTCCTGAAGATCTAGAGAGCAGAGCCAATCTCCCTTTTGCAGGAGAAGGAGCATGGTATCCAAGGTAACCCATCCTGAACCTTTCCTTGCAGAGGTGTTTATTTAGGGCACGAAGGTCCAATATAGGACGTATGCCACCCGACTTTTTTGGAATCAGAAAATAGAGTAGAACCCTTTTCCTCGCTGTAGTCGGGGAACCAGTTCCACGGCACTGGACTGTAGGAGGATCGAAGGTACTGCCTCGAGGAGTGGAGTATGTTCGGTTAGACTCCACGCCAGACGTAGTGGAGAGTCCGGTGGTAGTGTAAGGAAATTTAGATGGTAACCTTGGGCTACTATAGAAAGCAGAGTTGCTTACCTGTAACAGGTGTTCTCACAGGACAGCAGGATGTTAGTCCTCACATATGGGTGACATCAGAATAGAGCCCAATCACGGAACACCTTTGTCAAAGTTTCTAGAACTTTGACTGGCACCACTAAGCATGCCCAGCATAGTATCAACCCTGCATCCAGCAGGGGTCTCACTTCAGTCTAGTGTATAGTAAAAAGTACGTGCGAAAAATAAAATAATAAATCGCAAGCATACCCAACTCCGCGGGGTAGCGGGTGTGTTCCATGAGGACTAACATCCTGCTGTCCTGTGAGAACACCTGTTACAGGTAAGCAACTCTGCTTTCTCACAGGGCAAGCAGGATGGTAGTCCTCACATATGGGTGAATAGCGAGCTGAGGATGCCCGAGCAATGTACCAAAAGCACCTAAAGACGTGCAACAGGCACAACAAAAGGGGTGATTTTGGATAACGGACAGCCTGAAATTCCCAGCGGTCTGTTGGAAGGAAGTTGGTTATTAAGCTGAGAATAAATTGCGCAGAACAGACTGGCCAAAGATAGAATCTTGTGTGCCAACCTTGCCCAGGCAATATTGGGCTGCAAAGGTATGGCGAGAACTCCAAGTAGCAGCTCTGCAGATGTCAGCAAGATGTACAGACCGAAGGTGTGCTACAGACGTTGCCATTGCTCTGATAGAGTGTGTTTTGATGCGTCCCTGTAGCGGAAGGCCTGCATGTTGGTAGCAGAAGGAAATACAGTCCACCAGCCAGGAAGACAGGGTCTGTTTTCCCCACCGGGATTCCCAGTTTAATTTTATCAAAGACGACAAATAGCTGGGTGGACTTCTTATGGTCTGCAGTGCGTTCCAAATAGAAGGCTAGCACATGCTTACAGTCCAAAAAATGCAGAGCTCGCTCACCTGGATGTGAGTGGGGTTTTTGAAAGAAAGTTGGCAAAACTATAGATTGATTTAAATGGAATTCAGAGACTACTTTCGGCAGAAATGTAGGATAAGTGTGAAGGACCACCCAATCATGAAGAAATTTTGTGTAAGTGGGGTAAGTAACCAGTGCCTGCAGCTCGCTGATTCTGTAAGCAGAGGTCAAAGCAAGAAGGAAGAGCATCTTCCATGTGAGATACCGTAACTCGCAGGAATGCAGAGGCTCAAACGGAGGTTTCATGAGACGCGCTAAAACTACATTAAGGTCCCAAGCAGGGGCCGGGGGACGGAAAGGGGGCTTGAGGTGAAATAAGCCGTTCATAAAGCGCACTACCAAGGATTGTGTCGAAACAGAGACATCCTCTGTACCCATATGGAAGGCGGCCACTGCACTGACATGTACTCTAATAGAGGATGTTTGTAGACCCAACTCCGAGAAGTGCCAGAGGTAGTCTAAAAACTTCGTAGTGGGGCAGCTCAAGGGATCTAACTCCTTTGAAGTGCACCATAATGAAAATCTTTTCCATTTAGAGTGATAAGATTTGCTAGTAGAAGGCTTTCATGAAGCTAACAGGACCTGGGATACAGAGTCCGAGAGATTGAGAGGCCGCAAGATTAGGCTTTCAACATCCAAGCTGTCAGCGACAAGGACTGAAGGTTGGGATGGTGCAGTTGTCCGTTCTTCTAAGATATCAGAGACTGATCTGTGCCCAGGTGAATTTGCGGGGGGGGGGGAAAGGCATACACGAGACCTGTTGCCCAAGAGAGGGCGAAGGCATCCCTCGGTGGAGTTGTGTGACTGATGTAGAAAGCAGAATTTCTCAACCTTGCGATTGTGAGGCAACGCAAAGAGGTCGATGCTTGGATACCCCACTTCTGAAATATCTGATCCGCCACAACGGAGTTTCAAGGACTGCTCAGGGGCTGAAATGCACAACTGAGTTTGTCCGCTAGAACATTGTCCACGCCCGCCAGGTAGGTCGCTCTCAGTAGCATGGAATGAGAGAGAGCTAAAGCCCAAATTTGCTCTATTTCCTGACATAGGAGGTAGGAACCATTCCCTGCCCCCTGCTTGTTGATGTACCACATCGCTACTTGATTGTCTGTTTGGATTAGGATTGTTTTGTTGGATAAGCAATCCTGGAAGGTTAGAAGGGCATATCTGATCGCCCTGAACTCCAGAAAATGTTTCTGATGTTGCGCTTCTGCTGCAGACCAGGTTCCCTGAGTTTGCAGGTGGTTGACATGTGCTCCCCAACCTAGAGTGGAAGCATCGGAGCCTGAAATGGTAGCCCTTTGAGTAGGTGGGACTCTTGGATCCATCAAGCTAGTGATAGACGAAGCTGCCTGGTGACATGGACAATGTTGAACATTGAATGGTGGGCCTGGGATCACTGGGATTTTAATGTCCACTGCATTACTCGCATGGCAAGTCGAGCCATGGGGTGACATGTACAGAGGATGCCATATGTCCCAACAAGACGAGGACATGATGAGCAGTTGTGGTTCGGCGAGACTGTACAGTGCGTGCAAGCACTGCCAGCGTATGAGCTCGGTGCCTGGGAAGGAAAGCTTTTGCTTGGATGGTATCTAGATTTACGCCGATGAAGGAGGGGGGATTGAGACGGTATGAGATTGGACGTCTGATAATTGATTAGAAATCCCAAGGATAGTAGGAGCCGCACGGTAAGATGGAGGGAGTGAAGACCCGCCTCCGGAAACTGAGCACTCAGTAACCAGTCGTCGAGATAGGGATAGACGTGAGTGCCCAGTCTTAAGTATGTGGCTACTACTGCCAGGCATTTCATGAAGACATGAGGGGCCGATGCCAAGCTGAACGGAAGTACTCGGTACTGGAAGTGCTGGTTTCAGACAAGGAGCCGGAGGTACTTTCTGTGAGATAGGGTAATTGCTATGTGCATGTACGCGTCTTTTAGATCTAGAGAGCAAAGCCAATCCCCCTGTTGGAGAAGAGGGAGTAAAGAGCCTAAGGTTACCATCCTGAATTTCTCTTTTCGAAGATTTTGTTTAGGGCACGAAGGTCCAATATGGGGCAAATGCCTCCCGTCTTTTTCTGTATTAAGAAATATTGGGAGTAGAAGCCCTGTCCCCTTTGTGAGGAATTGGTTCTATGGCGTTGGACTGCAGGAGGGCAGCAACTTCCTCCTGCATGAGTTGAGAGTGGTTGGAGGAAGTCCACCCCAATTCGGGTGGAGAGTCCAATGGTATGGAGAGAAAGTTTAGATGGTAACCTTGAGCTACAACTGACTGGACCCACTGTTCTGTGGTGACTTTGAGCCACATGGTGATGAAGTGGCAGAGCCTGCCACCAACCGGCATGGGGGATGATGACAATCACTCTCTAGAAGGGAGTCAAAATCCCGAAGCAGGACCAGTAGAGCAGGTGGTTGCATCTTTTGAGGCATGGGCTGTCTAGGTGGAGCCTTTTGGTAGGGTCTAGAAGGACAAGACCGAGCTGGTGGAGGATAGTATCGTCATGCCTTTATAAGCAGATCTTTTGGCTTCTCTCCTGAACGGCCATTTAGAACAGGCAGAAAACTCGGCATGTACGGCTGAGAGCTATCGCAGTGTCTCATTATGATCCTTAAGTTGTGCAACAGTGTCTTGGATCTTCTCGCCAAACAGATTGTCCCCCGTACAGGGGAAATCTGCTAAGCGGTCTTGTACCTCTGGACGCAAATCAGAGGATTTCAGCCAGGCCCAGCTCCTTGCGCTTATTCCAGCTGCTGATAACCTGGAAGCCATATCAAAAATGTCGTAAGCTGACCTGACTTCATGCTTATCTGCAAAGCTTTTTTTGACAATGGAGTTCAGTTGATCCTGAAATTGATCCAGGAGAGACTCAAAATTCCTGTAACTGTTTGAATAAATTTCTATTGTATTGGGTCATATAAAGTTGATATGCCACAATACGAGAGATGAGCATTGAGCCATGAAAAACTCTACACCCAAAAATGTCCAGGAATTTTTGCTCCTTCCCTGGAGGTGCCGAAGAATAAGGCCTTGGACTCTTGGCCTTCTTCTGGGCAGACTCTACGACCACCGAATGATGAGCCAATTGTGTTTTTTGGAAACCAGGCGCCGACTGGACTAAATAGGTGGCATAAGTCTTGCGGATGGCCGGAGGGACCGAACCTGGATGCTCCCAGTTGCAGTGCAGAAGATCAAGCAGAACATCATGCACCGGGATGGACATTATTTTTTTCGGTGCGTCGACAAACTGAAGGACCTCCAGCATTTTGTGCCTGGAGTCTTCCTCAGTCTGAAGAGCAAAAGGTATAGTCTCTGACATTTCCTTAATAAAATTAATGAAGGAGTGGTCCTCCGGTGGAGACTTGCATCTCTCTTCAGGTGGCAAAGGCTCAGATGGGATATCGCCGGTGTCCTGGGAATCGGAGGAGTCATCGGTCCACGGTTGGTAAGGCTGATCCCCAGCCCCCAATGGTGGGTCAGATGGTAGAAAAGGACCTTCTCCCGCCGGAGGTCTGGGCACCGAGGGTATCGGTGCCAGCATTGGTGAAGGACGAAGAGGCACCGACTGCATCGGTGACCTCGGTGGATGCCTCTGTGGAAATGATCCAGAAGACCCTGGCACCGGTTCCAGCATCGATGAACCTTCCTCATCCAAGGAGAAATGAATGGGGGTCGAGAGACCGAGCGGCATCTGTGTTTTCCCCAGTGCCAATGGTAGAGCACCGATGAGGACATCCAGCTTGTCGAGGAGCGGAATAAGCATCGGTGGCATCAGTTCCGGAGCCGGTATGGGAACCGGTATCTGTGTCGATGGCTTCGGAAGGCCCTGGATGGCCTGTACCACTGCCTCTTGCACCATCCGGTGCAATTCCTCATGGAACGCTGGTGCGGCTAACATCAGGTCCAGAGTAGGAGGCATGGAGGGCATCGCCGGAGGGTCCACTGGTCCCAGTTGTCTCAGTTGCCGCCTCTCAAAAGCCATGCCGCAAGACAAAAGCGATCGACCTGGTCGAAAAATATGGGACCCTGACGAAGAAGACGCTGAAGGTGACCCAGACGAACTGGGCCGTCCACCACGAGGTTGACGAGATTGGCAAACCATGGTCGTTGTGGCCACTCCGGAGCTACCAGGATCACCATGCCACGATGTATCTCTACCCGACAGAGGACTTTTCTGATTAGGGGCCACGGAGGAAACACGTACAGTAGAATGTCCCTGGGCCAAGGAAAAACCAGAGCATCCACTCCTTCCACCCCGTGTTCCCGTCTGTGGCTGAAGAAGCGCAGAGCCTTCGCAGTCCGCTGTGTCGCCATTAGGTCGAGATGGGGGGGCCCCCCCCCCCCACCTGCGAACCAGTATCGACATTGCTTCCTCGGATAGTTCCCACTCTCCGGGGTCTATGTGTTGTCGGCTCAAGAAGTCCGCCTGCACATTGTCCACACCAGCGATGTGAGCGTTGTGAGGCGGGCTAGGAACTGCTCTGCCCGGGCCATGAGCTTGTCCGACTCTCGAGAGACGGGACGACTCTTTGTTCCTCCTTGCCGATTGATATACGCCACCGTAGTGGCGTTGTCGGACAGGATCCGCACTGCCTTGTGGCGCACCAAGGGAGGAAATCGTTTCAATGCTAGACAGACCGCCCTGGTTTCCAGGCGATTGATGGGCCATTTCGCCTGCTCCGCATTCCAAACGCCCTGGACCGACTGAGACTGACACACAGCCTCCCATCCGGCCAGGCTGGCATCCGTGGTCACCACCACCCAATGCAGCGTTTCCAAGTCCACCCCCTGAAGCAAATGAGGGAGATGGAGCCACCGATCCAGGCTGTGCACGGCAAAATCCGGTAGCGGCAAAAGGGCTTGAAACTCCCGAGACACCGGCTTCCATCTGGACAGCAACGCCCTCTGTAGCGGGCGCAAGTGATTAAAGGTCCAGGGGACCAAATCAATCGAGGATGCCATGGAACCCAGGACCTGTAGGTAATCCCACGCCGTGGGAATTTATAGGCCGAGAAGGCGTTGTACCTGGAACATGAGATTGAGTGCCCGGTCCCATTGAAGAAATACCCGGCCCAGGCGGGTATCGAAACGTGCTCCCAAGAAATCCAGTAACTGTGAGGGAACCAGGCAGGTCTTGGCAAAGTTTACCACTCAGCCGAGGGAGCTGAGGAGAGCCAACACCCTGTTGACCGACTGCCAACAGAGGTTCTTGGCCCAGGTTCCCATACCGACTGCCAACAGAGGTTCTCGGACTTCGCCCGGATGAGCCAGTCATCCAGGTAGGGATGAACCAAGATTCCCTCCCTCCAGAGTGCTGCTGCAACCACCACCATCACCTTGGTGAAGGTCTGCGGGGTGGTCGCCAGACCAAAGGGCAGAGCCTGAAACTGAAAATGCTGTCCCAGGATCTTGAACCGAAGAAATTGCTGTTGTTCCTGGTAAATGGGGATGTAGAGATAAGCCTCTGTGAGGTCCAGAGATGCTAGGAATTCTCCCACGCGTACCGCCGCGATGACTGAACGCAGAGTCTCCATCCGGAAGTGGGGAATCCTGAGGGCCTTGTTGACCGTCTTGAGGTCCAGGATCGGGCGGAAAGCATTGTCCTTTTTGGGAACCACGAAGTAGACGGAATAATGGCTGGACCCATGTTCCTCTGGAGGGACAGACCGGATGGCCTCGAGATCGAGCAGCCTGTTGAATGTCTGACGTACAATTTGCTGTTTCCATAGGGGTCCACAAGGCGAGAAGAGGAATCTGTATCTTAGGGGCCGTGCAAATTCTAACACGTAACCGTGTTTTACAATATCCAGCACCCACTGATCCGAAGTGATCTTGACCCACTCCTCGTAAAACCAGGAGAGGCGTCCCCCCACCCTGGGAACCAAGGGGTGGGTAAGGCTCCTTCATTGGGCAGCTTTTGGAGCTGCGCTCTGAAATGAACCCTCACGGGAGGATCTGCATCCCCGAAAGGGCTGAGACCAAGCCTGGGATCTGGATTGATGATGGCTTCTGGGCCGCTGGTCGGGAATGTCAGAAACGTCATTGTCCGCGAAATCGATTTCTGGAAGTGCTGAAAGATCTGGAGATCCGTGGTCCATCCTCTGGGAGCTTGTGCACTTTATTCTCCCCCAGGGAGTTGATGATTTGGTCTAAATCCTCGCTGAAGAGAAATTTGCCCTTAAAGGTAAGAGAGCCTAATCTAGCCTTGGAAGAAGAGTCTGCGGACCAATTGCACAGCCACAGGAGGCATCTAGCCGAAACAACTGAAACCATGGAACGTGCCAGGACCCACAGAAGATCGTACAGTGCGTCCGCACCATAGGCTATGACCGCCTCTAGGCATTCTGCTTGTTGGGCCTTCCTCTGGTGGGAGCTCTTGAGTACCGAGCAGCTGTTGGACCCAGCGCAAACCAGCTCTCTGCATGAGAGAACTACACACCACCGCCCAAACTCCCAAGGCAGATACCTCAAAGACGCGCTTGAGGTACACTTCCAATTTGCGATCCTGCAGATCATTCAAGGCGGTCCCACCCATGACCGGGATTGGTAGTCCTCTTTGTGACCACTGTCACCGCAGAATCCATCTTTGGCACCTTGAGGAGCTCCAGGACATCCTCCAGAAGGGGATAGAGCTTGTCCATGGCATGCCCCACTCTTAAACCTGACTCTGGAGCGTCCCAACTCCTTGGATATCAACTGTAGGAGCCGTGGATGAAGAGGAAAAGTCTTCGCTGGCGGACGTAACCCTGCCAGTACAGAATCCCCTTTGCAAGCTCCTGAATTATCCACCAAAGGATCTGGAGGCGCCTCAATATCCAATTCGGACAGTACATGGGGGTTAAGGTGCTCCAGCTCCTCCCCATGGAAAAGGCGCAGTACCCGAGGATCATCCCCTTCCAGTTGTGAGCCTGCGGCGGGATCAGCCGGATCCTGATTGGGATCCCCCGGAGAAGGGTCCTGAGGTCAGAATGGGATACTAAATGGACCTGGGAAGGCCCCTGAGGATCCCCAACATCCACACGAGTCACCTTAGGTGGAAAGGGGGACCGCCGTAGCACCATCCTGTTGATTCATGCGAGCTAAATAGGCCATGTGCATAAGGAGTACAAAATCAGCAGTAAACGCCGGGGGAGGGGGGGCACCCGGGTGAAGTGGAACCAAAACGGGCCCTGGGACCGCCCCCCTTGCGGGGATGTCCTCCGGCATCAATACAGACGGAGCCGGGAAGGAATCCCCCTGCGGGCTGCCATTTGAGTGCGCTTCTGCATCTTCTGCCAAAAACAAAATGGCCGCCGCTCCTGTGCTCGGCGCGAAGGGGGCCAACCCGCCGGACACGCGTCGCGTCTGCGACCTTGAGGCCAGTCGTTCCACAGCTCTCGAGGAGCCCTCTTCCCCTGGGGAGGCACCGAGAGCAAATCCCTTCGCGGGAGAGTGAGCATGCTCCCCCGAAGTCTGGCAGGAGCAGGTAAGACCGCCTAACCTCCGCTCCACAAAACGAAAAGCGCAACCGCCTGTTAGCGAGGTCAACAGGGACTGGCTGAGGAAAGCCGCGTCTCAGCCAGCACTGCCCCGAGGCAAAACTTCTCTGGGCAGCCGGTTGCAGTGCAGGGGGAGAGGCTGGACCACCAGGAAACTGCTACGCTAACAAAAACCTACCTGAGTTGCAAACCGGGTGAAAATACAAAACTTCCAGACCCTCAGGCAGTGATAGACAAGAACCTGTCAAGGAGTAAAGGCAAAATTTCCTTTTTTTTTTTTTTTTTATAGTTGATCCATTCAGAGGGAGAAGGAAATAGAGAGGGAAACCTAATAATTAAAATCTTCCCCAAAAATTCCAACCCCAAAATTTAAACTGTCACAAGAGCGAGACCGCAGGTTCTGCCTTCCTTCTGCTGGAGACAGAATACCTAAGGGACGCAGGGGGTGCGACTGGTTATCAGAGGGCGCCCTACAAGTTTTTCTCTGTCTCCATCTGCTGGAAGGGAGGCATAACCCACGGTCTGGACTGATCCGAGTACGTACAGGGAATAGGGGTTCCCAATCCCTGCTCATCCCCTGCCTGCGACTAGGGAGGATGGTCCCACCAGGACCTAACTACTCCCTGGAAGGCCACTTCATCCTTTGGACTTTTGTCTTCCTATCTTTTTTTTTTTTGAGAAAAGCTTGGGTCAGAACCACAGGTTTTGCACCAGCTCCATCTGCTGGAAACACAGAAATACTGAGTAGCAGCAGGTGGCACACCAGGTTAAGAGGGGATGCTCTTGACGTGTTTTTCTCTGTCTCCATCTGCTGGAAGGGAGGCAAAACCCAGCAGTCTGGACTGATCCGGGCACATACAGGGAAGTGGGCAATTAAGCATCACTCACCCATAGTTAGGCTTTGCTTAGTTATACATCCCAGAGCGCTACTGAAGCAGAAAACACCAAGATAAAAGAGTTTTCTGGATCGTGGGCAACAAAACAGCCCGCCCTGCTGAAACATCATCTCTGTGGGGCACTGCCAGTGCTGCTGTAGCAGATTAAGTCAGCTTCTGCAACCTCGGGAACAGTGGTAGTTTTGCCCACCTCAGTCTGTACTGGGCACTGTCAGAAGCAGATCACAAACACTGATCTATACCACTAAAAGCTAAAAGCACTTCAAGCCTCACAGCATCAGTTCAAAGGGGAAAATTAAAAAAAAAACAGGACAAAAAAGAAACTGCAATATCCTTTAAAACATATTTAAAGTAGTGAAGGAGGGAACTCTGGGATCAGACAGACATCATTCCCCGTGGTTCACCTGCACCCTTGCTTTAATTGATGTAAGAAGCTCCTGGAACACAGCTAAGAGGTTCATGAACTTACATTGATGGCAAAACCACTCTGTGCATCGAAATCACTGCCCTGACGTGTCAGGGGCCGATACTGCTGGTACACATCATCCCCCATATCCTGCAGGATCTGGCTCACCTCCTGATTCATTAACCCTGGTTTTGGCTCCAACTTCTCTGCTGAAAAGCAAAAAGGAATTTTCTCTAAGCTTTCCAAATAAATGTTCTCCAGTGAAAGCACACCTCGATGCACCTCCCTCTCCCTCAAATCCAGCAACATTAACTGTAGTCCACACTTACCTTCATCAGGTGCGTGATATGCCGCCAGAGCATTCAGCATGTCGTAAATCACCTCCTTGATAGTGTCAGGGATAACAGGAAGTGGAGAGGGTTTCACTGGTGTGGTCTTCACCAGCTGCACTGCATTTGGGCCTTTGATCCTCAAGTTTTCAAACTCATCATCTGAAGCTATAAAATGGAAACATTGGATCATACCAGAAAGGCCTAATTTGTTCTTCCCCTGCAGTGCTCTGTCTGACCACGAGCACAAGAACCTACTGTGCCTCAGTTGCCCCAACTGAAAGAAATCATTTGCTTACCTGTAACAGGTGTTCTCCCAGGACAGCAGGATGTTCGTCCTCACATATGGGTGACATCATCAGATGGAGCCCTGTCACGGAACACTTTTGTCAAAGTTTCTAGAACTTTGACCTGCACACTGAGCATACCCAGGATGCCACTAACCCTGCAGCCACTAGGAGTCCCCCTTCAGTCTCATTTGTAGCAAAAGTACGAGCGAAAAATAAAATAATAAAAAGTAAGCGAACCCAACTCTGCGGGATGGCAGGCGGGTTTCATGAGGACTAACATCCTGCTGTCCTAGGAGAACACCTGTTACAGGTAAGCAACTCTGCTTTCTCCCAGGACAAGCAGGATGGTAGTCCTCACATATGAGTGAATAGCAAGCTGCAGGCTGAGTCATACGTACGAGGCCAAGCAGCACCGAACATTTGCAACAGGCACAACAAATGGGGTGCTGTTGGCAAGGATGAGGCAGCCTGAAATTCACAGCGGGTCAACGAGTTGGGTTCCTACACTGGAAACAAATTTCTTAGGACAGACTGGCCAAAGACGGAATCCTGTCGTTCAGCCTTGTCCAGACAGTAGTGAGCTGCAAAGGCGTGGAGAGAGCTCCATGTCACAGCTCTGCAGATGTCAGCAAGCAGTACTGAACAGTAGTGTGCTACTGATGTTGCCATTGCTCTGACTGAGTGTGCCTTCACTTGTCCCTGTAGTGATTGACCTGCTTGCTGGTAACAGAATGCAATGCAGTCTGCCAACCAGTTTGACAGTGTTTGCTTGCCCACCACATTCCCAAGTTTGTTCTTATCAAAAGAGACAAAGAGTTGGGTGGACTTCCTGTGGTAGTGCGGTCTAAGTAAAACGCAAGAGTACGCTTACAGTCCAAGGTGTGCAGAGCTCGCTCACCTGGGTGAGCGTGAGGTATTGGAAAGAAAGTGGGCAAGACTATGGACTGATTTAAGTGGAAATCAGTTACCACCTTAGGAAGGAATTTCAGGCGAGTGCATAGAACCATCCGGTCATGGAGGAACCTTGTGTAGGGTGAGTAAGAACATAAGAGCTTGCCATACTGTGTCAGACCAAGGGTCCATCAAGCCCAGCATCCAGTTTCCAACAGTGGCCAATCCAGAACCAAAAACAGTCTATTCCATGCTACTGTTGCTAGTAATAGCTGCGGCTATTATCTAAGTCTATTTAATTAATAGCAGGTAATGGACTTTTCCACCAAGAACTTATTTAATCCTTTTTTTTTTTAAACACAGTTACACTAACTAGATCACATGAGCCTGTAAATCACTTATCCTGCGAGCAGACGTGATGGCTACTAGGAAAAGTACTTTCCATGTAAGGTATGTGAGTTCGCAGGTGTGCAAGGGCTCAAAAGGAGTGTGCATGAGCTGTGCAAGTACGACATTGAGGTCCCATGCCACGACCGGTGGCCGTAGAGGAGGCTTAAGCTGTAATAAGCCTCTCATGAAGCGACTCACCAGAGGTTGAGCCGTTATCAGGGCATCCCCTATTCCTTGATGGTAAGAAGAGATGGCACTAAGGTGCACTTGGATAGATGATGTCTGGAGACCAGATTCCAAGAAGTGCCAGAGATAATCTAACAGATTCAATGTGGGGCAAGAAAAGGAATCCAAGCCCTTCTGTGTGCGCCACAAGGTAAATCTCTTCCATTTAGAGTGGTTGGATTTCCACGTGAAAGGCTTCCGTGAAGCTACTAGGACTTGTGATACAACCACTCAACCTTTCAAGTGACGTATCATCATCCTTTCAACATCCAGGCCGTCAGAGAGAGGGCCTGGAGGTTCAGGTGGCGTAACTTGCCGAGATTCTGTGTTATGAGGTTGGGCGACGTGCCCTGGTGAATGGGGTCCTGGACAGAAAGGTCGAGAAGTATGGGAAACCAAATCTGGTGTGGCCAATAAGGGGCTATGAAAATCATTAAGCCCCAATCCTGTTGTAGCTTCACGAGAATCTTGCTTATTAGCGGAATCGGAGGATACGCATAAAGCAAGCCTTTGTTCCAGGGACAGATGAAGGCATTCCTGGCTGGTGCATGCCGGTCCCTGTGCAGGGAACAGAAGCATTCCACTTTGTGGTTCTGATTGGACGCAAAGAGGTCGATGGTCGGATGACCCCACCAGTGGAAGATTCTGCTCGCAACCGAGGGATCCAGAGACCATTCGTGGGGCTGGAAACGTCGGCTGAGGCAGTCTGCCAGTGCATTTTGAGTGCCCACTAGATAAGTGGCTCGCAGAAGAATGAAATGGGACAGGGCCCAGGCCCAAATCTGCACCGCCTCCTGGCAAAGCAGATAAGAGCCTGTGCCCCTGTTTGTTCAGGTACCACATTGCAACTTGGTTGTCTGTTTGAATCAGGACAACTTTGTTGGAGAGGGAATCCTGAAATGCATAAAGGGCGTACCGCATCGCTCGAAGCTCCAGAAAGTTGATTTGATGGGTCACTTCGGCTGTTGTCCAAGCCCCTTGAGTTTGAAGGCCTTGGATGTGGGCTCCTCAACCTAGGAAGCCGGTTGCTGGAAAGGAAGATCCACTTGTAAGTTGGCTTTGTGTGTCCACCATGCAAGGGACAGACAAAGCTGGCTAGTTATGTGTACCAGGGACAACAGCGGTTGAGTAGCTTGTCGCCACTGGGATTTTAGAGTCCATTGGGTCACTTATGGCAAGGCGTGCCATAGGGGTGACACAGACTGTTGATGCCATGTGGCCAAGTAACCTGAGTAGCTGGCCAGCTGAGGATCTTTTTCGACAGCGGATAAAGCTGGCAAGGTTGGACAGCGTAATCGCACGGTCGTTGGGAAAGAATGCTCTGGACAGTGTCGTGTCTAGATCTGCTCCTATAAAGGAGAAGATGAGACGTGTCAATTGGGATTTGGGGTAATTTATTAGAAATCCCAATGAGTTTAGAAGCCTTATGGTGAGACCGAGAAAGTCTAGGGCTCCTTGTTTTGACTGGCTTTTTATGAGCCAGTCGTCCAGGAATAGAAAAATGTATACGCCTCTGCTGTGTAACTGCGCAGCCACGACTGCCAGGCACTTCATAAAGACTTGAGGCGCCGAGGCTAAACCGAATGGTAGTACCTTGTATTGATAGTGACTGCGGCCCACCACGGATCACAGATATTTGCGATGAGGCAGGGATATCGCAATATGGGCGTATGCGTCTTGAAGGTCCAGAGAGCAGAGTCAATCCCCTTGTTGAAGTAGGGGAAGCATGGTGCCCAGGGATACCATCCTGAACCGTTCCTTGCGAAGAAATGTATTCAAGGCACGGAGGTCCAGAATAGGCCGGAGGCCGCCGGTCTTTTTTGGAATTAGGAAATATCTGGAGAACCACCCTTTTCCCTGCCGATTCAGTGGAACCAGTTCCACGGCTCTAACAGACAGAAGGGTTGAGAGCTCTGACTCGAGTTTTCCTGTGTGGTCGTCCCAGCTCCAGGATGGAATGGGTGGGGAAGGCAGGGGGTATTTTTGAAAGATTTAGACGGTTACCATGGGTTACGATGGACAGTACCCACTGGTCTGTAGTGACTGGATGCCAATATGTTGCTGCTCTCTGGAAAAAAAAAAATCAAAATCCAGACGCAGGGCCAGCTTGTGGAGCTGGCTGTGGTCTAGATGTTCTGGTTTGGCATGCGTGTCCCTTCTGAGGTGCCCGAGCCAGTCATGCATGGGATGCAGGAGGGGTAATATCTGCGTGGCCTGTAGAATTGTTTCTTGGGTTCTCTACGTATGACCCTGCGGGTTGTGAAGGGAACATCTGGGAAGACAGTTGACAACTGGCGCAGGGTCTCATGATGGTCCTTTAACTGGGCCACTGCATCCTGGATCTTATCCCCAAACAGGTTATCTCCGGTACACGGTAGATCTGCTAGTTTGTCCTGCACTTTGGGCGCAGGTCTGAGGCCTTAAGCCAGGCCCAGCGTCTAGCATTGATGACCGCTGCCGAGACTTTGGATGCTGTTTCAAAAGAGTCGTAGGCAGCTCTGACTTCGTGTTTACCTGCTTCCATTCCTTTTTGTAGGATGGAGGACAAAGTTTCTTGTTGTTGGGGCAACATCTCCACAAATTCCTGGCCTTGTTTCCAGAGATTTCTTGTATATAGGGTCATGTTGGCTGGAGAGGCAAAAACTCACAGTAAAAACTTTTTTAAATATATCCGAAGCAGAAAGCCTGTGAGGGAGTCAGTTGGACCGTTAGATGATCGAGGGGTTAAAGGGGCACTTAGAGAAGATAAGGCCATCGCGGAAAGATTAAATGATTTCTTTGCTTCGGTGTTTACTGAAGAGGATGTTGGGGAGGTACCCGTAATGGAGAAGGTTTTCATGGGTAATGATTCAGATGGACTGAATCAAATCACGGTGAACCTAGAAGATGTGGTAGGCCTGATTGACAAACTGAAGAGTAGTAAATCACCTGGACCGGATGGTATACACCCCAGAGTTCTGAAGGAACTAAAAAATGAAATTTCAGACCTATTAGTAAAAATTTGTAACTTATCATTAAAATCATCCATTGTACCTGAAGACTGGAGGATAGCAAATGTAACCCCAATATTTAAAAAGGGCTCCAGGGGCGATCCGGGAAACTACAGACCGGTTAGCCTGACTTCAGTGCCAGGAAAAATAGTGGAAAGTGTTCTAAACATCAAAATCACAGAACATATAGAAAGACATGGTTTAATGGAACAAAGTCAGCATGGCTTTACCCAGGGCAAGTCTTGCCTCTCAAATCTGCTTCACTTTTTTGAAGGAGTTAATAAACATGTGGATAAAGGTGAACCAGTAGATGTAGTATACTTGGATTTTCAGAAGGCGTTTGACAAAGTTCCTCATGAGAGGCTTCTAGGAAAAGTAAAAAGTCATGGGATAGGTGGCGATGTCCTTTCATGGATTGCAAACTGGCTAAAAGACAGGAAACAGAGAGTAGGATTAAATGGGCAATTTTCACAGTGGAAGGGAGTGGACAGTGGAGTGCCTCAGGGATCTGTATTGGGACCCTTACTGTTCAATATATTTATAAATGATCTGGAAAGAAATAAGACGAGTGAGATAATCAAATTTGCAGATGACACAAAATTGTTCAGAATAGTTAAATCACAAGCAGATTGTGATAAATTGCAGGAAGACCTTGTGAGACTGGAAAATTGGGCATCCAAATGGCAGATGAAATTTAATGTGGATAAGTGCAAGGTGATGCATATAGGGAAAAATAACCCATGCTATAATTACACAATGTTGGGTTCCATATTAGGTGCTACAACCCAGGAAAGAGATCTAGGTGTCATAGTGGATAACACACTGAAATCGTCGGTGCAGTGTGCTGCGGCAGTCCAAAAAGCAAACAGAATGTTGGGAATTATTAGAAAAGGAATGGTGAATAAAACGGAAAATGTCATAATGCCTCTGTATCGCTCCATGGTGAGACCGCACCTTGAATACTGTGTACAATTCTGGTCGCCGCATCTCAAAAAAGATATAATTGCGATGGAGAAGGTACAGAGAAGGGCTACCAAAATGATAGAGAGGATGGAACAGCTCCCCTATTAGGAAAGGCTGAAGAGGTTAGGGCTGTTCAGCTTGGAGAAGAGACAGTTGAGGGAGGATATGATAGAGGTCTTTAAGATCATGAGAGGTCTTGAACGAGTAGATGTGAATCGGTTATTTACTCTTTCGGATAGTAGAAAGACTAGGGGGCACTCCATGAAGTTAGCATGGGGCACATTTAAAACTAATCGGAGAAAGTTCTTTTTTACTCAACGCACAATTAAACTCTGGAATTTGTTGCCAGAGAATGTAGTTAGTGCAGTTAGTATAGCTGTGTTTAAAAAAGGATTGGATAAGTTCTTGGAGGAGAAGTCCACTACCTGCTATTAAGTTCACTTAGAGAATAGCCACTGCCATTAGCAATGGTTACATGGAATAGACTTAGTTTTTGGGTACTTGCCAGGTTCTTGTGGCCTGGATTGGCCACTGTTGGAAACAGGATGCTGGGCTTGATGGACCCTTTGTCTGACCCAGTATGGCATTTTCTTATGTTCTTATGTATAATTGATATGCTACAATTCGCGATATCAACATGGACCCTTGGAAAATTCTTCATCCCAGCGCATCCAATGCCTTCTGTTCCTTACCGGGAGGAGCAGAGGAATGTGGAGGTGATCGTTTAGCCTTTTTCTGAGCTGAATCCATGACTACAGAGTGATGGGGCAACAGACGTTTTTGAAAACCTGGGGCTTGCTGAAACAGGTGGGTAGCATCTGTCTTTTTATTGACTGGGGGTACCGTACCTGGATGTTCCCACAAGTGGTGCATGAGGTCCAAAAGAACTTCATGCACCGGTATAGACATTATTTCTTTTGGAGCATCTACAAATTGTAAGACCTCCAACATCTATCTTATGGCCACCATCTTCCTCCGTAACCAGTGAAAAAGGTATAGTCTCAGACATCTCTTTGACAAAACTGGCAAAGGAGAGGTCTACTGGAGGAGATCTTCGCCTTTCTTCTGGCGGCGAAGGCTCTGAAAGCAAGTCCTCGGACGTCCGTGATGAGTCATCTGAGGATGCATCGTCCCATGGATTATAAGGACTTTCTCCTTCTCCCAGTGGAGCTCCCGATGGAGGAAGCATGCCAAAGCAGAGAGGGCGGGAAGGCATCGATGTATGATGCCCTGTCATCGATAGAATCAGGGCAGATAAGGTGCGCTTGGGTACCGTAGCCACAATGGCCCGGGCATGGGCTCCAACATCGATGGTTCCCGTGAAGGGGTGTAGCCAGGGATCGATCCTTTCTCCTCCGAGGAACCCAGTACTGGAATTGGGACCTGTGGAGGCCTCGAAGGACAACTCGATGCCAGCGTTTCCAGTGGCAGAGGAGTCGATAAGGCACAGATGAGCAGTGCCATCATCGAGGAAGCCAGTTCTGGGCCCGGTATGGGGGCGACGCCGGCTGGAAGCCTCGTAAGGCTTTCAGCACTGCCTCTTGGACCATGCGATCCAATTCCTCCTGGGAAGCCGGCATGGGTGGTACAGCGATCGGGATAGGAGGCAGGCTAGACATCCCTGGAGCCTCCACAGGGGCCCGTGGAGGCTCAGTGCCCGGCATCAGTATCCAGTGGGGAACGCCTAGGGGTCCTCTGGTCCAGAGGAGTATGGGGGCTCCTCTCCACGGGCCCTCTTCACAGGCAGTTCGATAGAAGTTGATGCCACTGCGGTATCTATGCCAGCACCGGTCAGGGACGCCCATCTGTGCCGGTGTTTCCCTCGGTGCTCGGTCCGGTCTTTCCCCGGCACAGAGGACGATTGCGCTGATGTCTGTGATGGAGCCTGTGATGGACGGTCGCTCTGTCCACAGTGCTCCTGGCGAATAGTCTCCGAGGTCGATGGACCCTCCACAGTCTATGGCGCTTGAACTGGCATCGAAGGAGCAGTATATTTTGAAGCAAACTGCTCCATTTTGTCCAGGCGAGCGCAATGTAGTGATTACTTACCTGATAATCTCCTTTTCCTTAGTGTATGCAGATGGACTCAAAACAAGTGGGTATAGTGTGCTCGTGCTAGCAGTTGGAGACGGATCTGACGTCAGCACGGGTACATATACCCCCGCAGGAAGTGCAGCAGTTCAGTAATCTTCCTTGCAAAAGCTGTAGCTGACCGATCGATTAAATGAACAGGATTACCCTGACCGATTGATAGTAGCTGGAGACCGCCAGTGTTCTCAACCGGAAGGCGTCGACACCCGACAGGATGGATGGCCTATTATAAGAAAAACATGGCTTACCGTGAGTCGATGAATCCCCATGTATGCCGGCAGCCGGGCGGGATGCTGAGTCCATCTGCATACCCTAAGGAAAAGGAGATTATCAGGTAAGTAATCTCTACATTTCCTAGTGTGTAGCAGATGGACTCAAAACAAGTGGGATGTATAAAAGCTACTCCCGGACTGGACCGGAGGCTGTCCGAGGTCCGTTCAGGATTGCCCTCGCAAATGCTGTGTCCTCCATGGCCTGGACGTCCAGACGATAGAATCTGGAGAAGGTATGGAGGGAGGACCACGTCGCCGCTCTACATATTTCTGCCTGCGACAGCATCCTAGTTTCTGCCCAAGAGGCGCTTGCGCTCTGGTAGAGTGAGCCTTGACCCGTAGAGGCAGTGGTTTTCCCGCTTCTACGTAGGCTGCCTTGATAACTTCTTTGATCCAGCGGGCGATGGTTGCCCGTGAGGCCGCTTCCCCTTGCTTCTTCCCGCTGTGAAGGACGAACAGGTGGTCCGTCTTTCGTACTGCTTCTGACATTTCCAGGTATCTGGACAGCAGCCTGCAGATGTCGAGATGGCGTAGTGTTCGACCTTCTTCCAACTTCTTCAAACCTACCGTGGTAGGCAAGGATATGGTTTGGTTGAGGTGGAAGTGTGAGACTACTTTGGGTAAGAAGGAAGGAACCGTGCGAAGATGGATAGCCTCTGGAGTGATTCTGAGAAACGGATCACGGCAGGACAGTGCTTGTAGCTCTGAGATGCGGCGTGCTGAGCATACAGCCAGCAGGAACACCATCTTCAAGGTTAACAAACGGAGGGACAGGCCTTGAAGGGGTCTGAAGGCGTGTCCCGCTAGAAATTCCAAAACTAGGTTGAGGTTCCACAGGGGTACTGGCCACTTCAGTGGCGGGCGAATGTGTTTGACTCCTTTCAGGAAACGTGAAACATCTGGGTGTGTGGCGATGCTGTTGCCGTCACTCCGGGGACCGTAGCAGGATAGCGCTGCCACTTGAACCTTGATGGAATTGAGGGGCAGACCCTTCTGAAGGCCATCTTGCAGGAAATCCAAAATGATAGGGATTTTAGCGGCATGTGGATTGGTGCTGTGAGTTTCGCACCAGGCTTCAAATACTCTCCAGATCCTTTATATGTTAGTGATGTGGAGAACTTGCGTACTCAGAGGAGTGCATCTATTACCGGCCCCGAGTATCCTCTTTTCTTCAGTCTAGCCCTCTCAATGGCCAGACCGTAAGAGAGAATTGAGCTGGATCCTCGTGGAGGATGGGACCTTGCCGCAGCAGGTCCCTGTGTGGAGGCAGGGGAAATGGAGTACCTGCCAGTAGTCTTCTCATGTCTGCGTACCAGGGTCTTCTTGGCCAGTCCGGGGCCACTGGAAGAACTACGCCTCTGTGCCGCTGAATCTTGTGTATAATGGCGCCCAGCAGGGGCCATGGAGGAAAGGCATATATCAGGATCCCCTGAGGCCATGGCTGTACCAGGGCTTCGATCCCCTGGGACAGCGGATCCCGCCTGCGGCTGAAATATCTGGGTACTTGAGCGTTGGACCTGTCCACTAGTAGGTCCATGCCTGGCGTCCCCCACTGAACCACAATCATCTGGAAAGCTGTGGGCGACAGCTGCCATTCCCCTGGATTTAGGCTTTCTCTGCTGAGGAAGTCTGCCGTGGTGTTGTCCTTCCCGGCGATGTGGACGGCGGAGATGTCCCGGAGATTTGCTTCCGCCCAAGTCATCAGGGGGGCTATTTCTAGGGATACCTGTTGGCTTCGGGTTCCGCCCTGTCGGTTGATGTATGCCACCGTGGTGGCGTTGTCCGACATCACTCTGACCGCTCTGTTTCGAAGTCTGTGGGCAAATCGCAGGCACGCTAGCCTGACTGCCCGTGCCTCTAGTCGGTTGATGTTCCACCCCGACTCTTCTCTGTTCCACCGCCCTTGGGCGGTGAGTTCTTCGCAGTGTGCTCCCCATCCGTTCAGGCTGGCATCTGTCGTGAGCAGGGTCCAGGTTGGGGAGGACATTCTTGACCCCCGGCTCATGTGGCCGGGCTGCAACCACCACCGTATCTGATTCCGCACTCTGGCTGGTAGAGGTAGGTGTACGGTGTAGTTCTGTGATCGTGGGCTCCACCGAGACAGGAGGGTGCGTTGTAATGGTCTCATATGAGCCCGCGCCCATGGTATCACCTCCAGCGTGGATGCCATAAGGCCGAGGACCTGTAGGTAATCCCAAGCTGTGGGCCGGGTAGCGCTCAGCAGGGCCTGCAGACGATTCCGGAGCTTTGCTCCCCTCTTGGCGGTCAGGCTGATCTTGTCTTCCTGGGTGTCGAATCGGACTCCTAGGTATTCCAGCGACTGAGATGGCTGTAGGGAACTCTTGTTCAAGTTTACTACCCATCCTAGGCTTTCCAGAAGAGATATAACTCTGTTGGTTGCCTGGTGGCTCTCCTCCGGGGACTTTGCCCTGATCAGCCAATCGTCCAGGCAGGGATGGACGAGGATTCCTTCCTTCCTGAGTGACGCCGCCACTACTACTATGACCTTGGTAAAGGTTTGCGGTGCGGTGGCTAACCCGAAGGGTAAAGCTCGGAACTGGAAGTGTTGATTCAGGACTTTGAAGCGTAAATAGCGCTGGTGATCCCGATGGATTGGGATATGCAATTAGGCTTCCGACAGATCTAGGGATGTGAGAAACTCCCCTGGCTGTACTGCATTCTTGACAGACCGCAGGGTTTCCATGCGAAAGCTGGGGACGTATAGGTGTCGGTTGACTGACTTGAGGTCCAGGACAGGCCTGAAAGTGCCCTCCTTTTTGGGTACTATGAAATAAATGGAGTAATGCCCAGAATTTTCCTCCCATGCAGGCACTGGGATTATGGCTTTTAGGGATAGGAGCCTCCGCAAGGTAACTTCTAGTGCCGCCCTCTTGAGGGGTGAACAAGGAGATTCCACAAACTTGTCCGGCGGGAGCTGAAGAAAGTCCAGGTAATACCTTTCTCGGATGATGGCGAGGACCCACTGGTCCGAGGTAATCTCGACCCACCTGCGGTAGAAGAGGGTTAGCCTGCCCCTTATGGCTGCTACCCCCGGATGGGTCGGCTGATTGTCATTGTGGGGTGCGGCCGGGACCAAAGCCCGAGCCGGTTCTCCTCTTGTTGTGCTTAGTCCGAAAGGACTGGTTCCTGGCCTGAGAACGAGGTGTTTGGTAGCGAGCCCTGTAAGGGTTGAAGCGCTGAGAGTTTCTACCTCTGGATGGTCTAGGAAAAGGGTGCTAGGCCCTCCTAGACCTGTCTTCCGGTAGACGGGGTAATGAGAGGCACCCCATTTATTAGCCAATTTCTCGAGGTCACTGCCGAACAAGAGAGATCCCTTAAAGGGCATTCTCGTGAGGCGAGTCTTGGAGGAGGAGTCGGCCGACCAATTACGTAGCCAGAGGTGTCTTCTGGCTGCCACTGAGGATGATACTCCTTTGGCTGCTGTACGAACTAGGTCGGAGGCAGCGTCAGTGAGGAACGAGAGGGCTGATTCCATTTCTTCTCCCGGGGTGTTGTTCCTGGCTTGTGATAAACAGGAGCGTGTCGCCACGGTGCAGCAGGTCGCAATTCATAGGGACATGGCTGCCACCTCAAAGGCTTGTTTCAGAATGGCGTCCATGCGCCGGTCATGTGCATCCTTGAGGGCCACCCCTCCCTCCACCGGAATGGTAGTGCGCTTCACAATTGCGCTATGGCATCTACCATCGGGCACGCCAGCAGCTCCTTGGTTGCCGGGTCTAGGGGGTACATGCTAGACAAAGCCCGACCCCCTTTGAAGGAAGCGTCTGGCGCATTCCACTCCAGATCGATTAACTGCTGTGCTGCTTGTAGGAGGGGAAAATGGTGAGCCGTTGGATGCAGGCCCTCTAGCAGGGGGTTCATTCTGGATTCCCCTGGGGTGCCCTGGCCCGGTATAGCCAGCTCCGACAGGCATTGAGCGACCAGGTCTGGAAGATCCTCCTTAGGAAAGAGGGGAGTTCTCCCTCCTCGGGAGGGTCGCCATCTTCCTCAGAATAATCCGAGTCCCCATAAGTGGGGCTTCCGGGTGGCGGGTGGCCATGCGTAGGTCTTGAGGGTCCTGGGGCAGGGTCATCCGGTATGTATGGGTACGGACGGGGATTAGACTGCATCTTGACGAAAGCATGAATCCCCTTGAATAATTCCACCCAGGAGAGGGAAGCAGGTTCCAGCCGTAGGGGCACCAGGTCTATAGGGTTGCCTGGCTGCTCACTGTGGCCTGCTAGGTTCAGGGTGTTCCCTGAGGAACTGGCCGTCAAACTGGGCTGAGACCGGCCCTGGCCTGGAACTCCCAGGGCCTCTTCACATTGGGCACATAGGGAGTCTGTTTCCTCGCTCTGTGTGGCTCTGAGGTGGCATGCTGAGCAGAGGCCTAGAGCTCTTATGCCTGAGTCTGGAGGTGCTGGCTCTGCGGCCACATGGGCTCTCTTACGCTCCATCGCGTCTGAGCTCCTATCAATGAGCGCCTATAAGTGTGCGCTTAGCAACGTGCGCCTACACATCTTAATGTGCGCCTATGCACCTATGAACGTGCGCCCATCGACGTGTGCGTATCAATGTGCGCCTATGCTATCAACGTGCGCCTATCAGCGTGCGAGTATCACCAGCAATGGGCGCCCGAATCGTTTCGGGCGCCTAACATACACGCCCGTCGTCCCGCTTGGATCGAGGCGGCGAACCAGGGCTGGCGAGCAGGCAAAATGGCGACCTCCTTGGCGGGCTGCCACGTAGGCAGACCCTGCTAATCCTCGCTCTTCGGAGACCAGTAGGTAAAGATGTACGCCTTACCTTGTCTTCGGCGCTTCCCGGCTGCGACCCGGGCAGTCTCCGGCTGCGGGGGGAGAGGGTGATTACCGTCACCGCCGCGCTCGAGGAAGTGCTCCCGCTGCCTCTAAGCCGCGCCCGAACGTCGTCTCGCTCGGGGGCCAAGTCCTCACCGGGACCGAGGCTGCCTCTAAGCCGCGCCCGAGCCCTTCTCACACGGGGGCTAGGTCCCTGCCGCGATCCGGCCACCGGACCGAGGCACTCACCTCCGAGGGACCACGGAAATCACCTCGGGAAACTCAACTGGGGGAGAGACCCGAGGGTATCACCGCAGGAGTGCGGGGCTCGTCTTCAGGTAGGATTTCTTCTAAGAATTTAGTCGTTATAATTTGGAAAAACGCTCAGCGAGCGTAAGGTAGCTCCAAACTGCTTTGGAGACGGAAATTACTGAACTGATGCACTTCCTGCGGGGGTATATGTACCCTTGCTGACGTCAGATCCGTCTCCAACTGCTAGCACGAGCACACTATACCCACTTGTTTTGAGTCCATCTGCTACACGCTAGGAAACGGCCTTTGGGGGGGTCATTTGTGCACAACTAGGGCATCGACGAACGTCGTGCAAGGGGCCTAAGCACAAAACACAGACTTCATGCGGGTCCATTATGGACATGGTCCTCTGACACTTGGGGTATTTCCTAAACCCGGTCGCCATGTTACAATTTGGTGGGCGCGTGGTCGGTGACCGTTGGGCACAGAAGCGGTAAGCTGGCAGGAACAGACTAAGTACCAGAAAGCACACTTACCGAGTGTCAGAGGGAACGCAGCGCGATGGGGGATCCCGCTAAGGGATTTTGAGAAGATAAACTTCAAATAGTTCCATGAGGAAAGTTGTGAGAAATTTCTCACACAGCTCCTAAACCGTGAGGCAACTGCTGCGAGGAAAAAAAAAAAAGAGACTAAAGAGGGACCTCTGGTTGCTGCAGGGTTAGTAGCATGTGGGCATGCTCAGTGTGCCAGTCAAAGTTCTAGCAACTTTGACAAAAGTATTCCATGACAGGGCTCCCCCTGATGATGTCACCCATATGTGAGGACTACCATCCTGCTTGTCCTGGGAGAAAGACTAAAGCATTTCACTCTGTACCCCTTGATGGGAAGTTCTATTATCCAACACCACTGAAAACCCCAAGACATGTGCCCCTTACCTGTGCCTGATCCACGAGGGGCAGGCAAAGCAATGCGGATGCAGCTGTTGGCCACTTCAGTGAAGATATCTGGGTTGCGACATGCAGCGGGACCCAGGACCCGAAGGATGTAGTTAATCTCCCGCGAGCCCAGGCTGCCAGACACCACACCAGAGGTGGTACTTCCTGCTCCACTGGTAGCAGCAGAACGTACAACCTGATAAAAATTTAATTTAATAAAGTGTAAAGTTACAATGTTAAATAAGAACTATTTACAATGTTAAACGACTATATTGATGTTATAATGTAAAACAGGAAGCTCCTTCTTGAATACAGTTACAATGTAAACCAATGGGATATTCCAAATTGAACACCGGTATATAAAAACAAATAAATAAATGAGAAATTTCTGTGTATGAGAAATCTTCATAGGACAGACAGGACTGTACACACAACCACTTCCATTTATTCAGCAGAAACTCATTGTATAGTAATAGTGATCCAAAAAAACATGGTGTGTGATAACATACTAGAACCCCACCCACAAAGAGTCTCCGGGTCAAACCTTTTCCACCCCCACTCACCAATGTCAACTGCACAAGAAATAGTATCATTTCAAAAGGATTATCTGAAACCAGAACTGAAACACCCTTAAACTATACTACTCAGAGGCGGGGGGTTCCCCAATATCTTTCATAGTGTAGGAGGAAGAGAATGGAGTTCCTTCCACAATGTGCTGAAAGGTGCAATGTAGTTGGAGAGATCTAAGATGGAGGTGTCCTCCCCCATACATTCTTCAGTGTGTTGCAAGGCAGGGAGGATTTGGGGGCAAAAGGTGTGTTTTTTCCCCATACCTTTTCCATGGTGTGCTGCAAGGTGCAGGGGTCTTCAATGATGTGCCGGAAAAGCAGAGTGACTAGGGGTGTGAAGCCGTTGAAACCAGAGCTTTGGGTCAGGCTCAGGATCATGCGTGTGCTCTTCAGCTCGGCGAACATCATAGCATATTTGTGGTCACGGGTCAGGCGCAGGCAGAGGCGCAGAGTGGCATGCAGTGTATCAGGATCAACAGGAACCCCCAGCATGCTAACACAGGAGCGTATCAGCACTGTCACCATCTCCTCCGTCAGCCCCTGAATCACTGGCTCTGTCACTTTGGTCTCCTCACCAGCCACCTCTTTTTCCCCATTCCCGTCTGCAGCCAAGCTGGTATCTGGGCAAAACAAGAGAAGGTGGCTCAAGTAGAGTGCTTATATAGGCAGTAAATTGAGGCACAGATATTATACAGTAATAATTTCATGGATGTGAGATTGAGATCCACTGACACTAGCTGTAACTTCAAAAGTATCTATGGGTTGCAAAAGGCAACAAAAAATCATAATATGCACCAGGCCATGATTAATATATTTTTGCATCTTGGGGCAGAGCTTGAATAATTCTCTTCCCTCCCACCAAGTCTCTACTACACTGTTCTAATCTCATCTGTCCAAAACAACGTAAAAAAAGAGGGAAGAGTGCTATTATTGCTGGGGCCAGTGTAGCATAGGGGTCCCCAAACATTTTTTTTTTTTTTTAAAGGGCTGCATATGATTCAAATCACTGAGAGGCCAGGGGTGAGTGTGTTCCCTCAGAGTTTTCATGGAGTGGGGTGAAAGATCTTCCTTTGAATCTGTTCTTTTCTGTATTTTGAAATGCTGCCAAAGATGGGAGGAGGGGAGGGAGGGAGCAGGGCTTCCAGAGGTAAGGAAAATTAGTTTCTTACCTGATAATTTTCGTTCCTGTAGTACCAAGGATCAGTCCAGACTGCTGGGTTATGCCTCCCCTCCAGCAGATGGAGTCGGAGAAAAGCTGAAAGCACCCCCTAGATATACTGGTGTGCCACCTGCGATCCCTCAGTATAATCAATATCAAAGCAGAATGAAACATACATCACAACCTGAGGTTTTTTGGTTTTGTTTTTTTTTGTAAGAACCAATGACTAGAGCAATAAACATATGTTAAAACCACTCTGCAAACGAATAACATGATGAAAGCATCTGTGAAGAGAAAACAACAGAAACATGACATGAAGACGAGCGGACTCTCCTGTAACAGACATTCCTGGGCGGGCGTCTCGACTGATCCTTGGTACTACAGGAACGAAAATTATCAGGTAAGAAACTAATTTTCCTTTCCCTGTACGTACCAGGATCAGTCCAGACTGCTGGGATGTACCCGAGCCGCCTTAAATGGGGTGGGACCCAGAGAGTCCCGCTCAAAGCACACTGCTGCCAAAGGACTCTACAGCCGGATCTCAAACATCCAACCTATAATGCCTAGCAAACGTGTGCAATGACTTCCAAGTAGCCACTCTGCAAATTTCCTAAGGTGAAACACATTGGCTTTCAGCCCATGATGCCGCCTGAGAGCGGAGAGAGTGAGCCTTAAGCCTGTCAGGGACAGAACATCTGTGACATATGTACGTGGAAGCAATTGCATCCTTCAACCAGCGAGCGATGGTAGTCTTAGACACCATATGTCCTTTCTTCGAACCATTCCACAAGGCAAAGAGATAATCCGACCGTCGGAACTCATTAGTGACTTCCAAATACCGCAAAAGGGTCCGGACATCCAATCGCTGCAAGTCTCGACCGTGAGCAGAATGGGTATCCTCCTCCGAGAAGGATGGAAGGTCTATTGACTGATTGACGTGGAAAGCCGAAACCACCTTAGGCAAGGAGGAGGGTACCGTCCTCAGGGACACTCCTGAGTCTGTAATACGCAAAAATGGTTCCTGGCACGATAGCACCTGTACTTCGGAGACACGACGCACCGAACAAATAGCCACAAGAAAAACTGTTTTGAGAGTTAGATCCTTCAAGGTGGCGTGCTTGATGGGCTCAAACGGCGAGGTGCATAGATCACGAAGAACCAAATTTAAGCTCCAGGACGGACAAAGTGCTCGCACCGGAGGACGCAAATGCTTGACACCGCGTAGAAAACTAACCATATTCGGGTGACCTGCAATGGAAGAACCTTCAATCTTACCCCGCAGACAGCCCAAGGCCGCCACCTGTACTCGAAGAGAATTACAGGCCAGGCCCTTCTTCAATCCCTCTTGTAAAAAGGCTAGAATATGTACTACAGAGGCCTGTCGTGGAGTCACATTCAACCCACTGCACCAAGAGTCAAAAACCTTCCAGACCCTAACATAGGTAATGGAAGTGGAGGTCTTGCGGGCTCTAAAAAGCGTGGAAATTACAGCCTCCAGGTAACCTTTCTTTCTCAACTGTCGCCTCTCATAAGCCAAGCCGCTAGACAAAAGCGATCTGCTTGATCGAAAAATACGGGACCTTGTCGAAGAAGATTTGGGATGTGCCCCAGACGCAAGGGACTGTCCACTGCCAGGTTGACGAGATCCGCGAACCACTGTCTTCTCGGCCATTCTGGAGCCACGAGAACACTAGCCCCCGGTGGGACTCTATGCATCTTAGAACTTTCCCCACCAAGGGTCACGGGGGAAACACAAAGAAGAATGTCTGGAGGCCACGGAAGTACCAGAGCATCCACCCCTTCAAAGCCGTGCTCTCTCCTGCGACTGAAAAATTGAGCCGCCTTGGCGTTGAACCGAGTCACCATCAGATCTAAGCGTGGAGTCCCCCAGCGATGAGTTATGAGCCACATCACCACAGATGACAGCTCCCACTCTCCTGGATCCAGATTCTGCCGGCTGAGAAAATCCGCCTGAACGTTGTCCACGCCCACGATGTTGGAAGCCGCGAGATGGCTGAGGTGACGCTCCGCCCAGACCATCAATAAGTCTGCCTCGGAGGCCACCGGGCAACTTCGTGTCCCTCCTTGCCGATTTATGTAGGCTACGGTCGTCGCGTTGTCGGACAGGACCCGCACTGCTTGATGTTGAACCAAAGGGAGAAAATGACGGAGGGCCAAGTGAACTGCTCTGGTTTCTCGTCGACTGATTGACCATTTGGCCTGACGAGGCGACCATCGACCCTGTGTCGACCTGGATTGACAGACTGCTTCCCAGCCTGTCAGACTGGCATCTGTCGTAACGATGATCCAAGACGGAGGTTCCAAGTCCGCCCCTTGGCGAAGATGTTCCGGCTGCAACCACCAACTGAGACTGGACCTGGCTGGATCCAGGAGCGGTAATTGTAGTTGATAGACCTCCGACTTGGGATCCCAGCGGGAAAGCAATGCCCTCTGTAAGGGACGCATATGAGCAAAAGCCCAAGGGACCAATTCCAGCGTAGAAGCCATATGTCCAAGAACCTGTAAATAATCCCATGCCGTGGGCAAAGGGAGAGCCAAGAGGTGCCGGACCTGAGTCATTAAATTGTCCATTCGCTGGCGGGGCAGGAACACCTTGCCCTCCTAAGTGTCGAAACGGGCTCCCAGAAACTCCAATTCCTGGGACGGAGCAAGATGACTCTTGTCGAAGTTAACTATCCAGCCCAACGATTTCAGTCTGTCCAACACAGACTGCATTGCCATCCTGCAAAGAGCCTCTGACTTCGCATGAATCAGCCAATCGTCCAGATAAGGATGAACTAAAATCCCCTGGCGCCGCAGAAAGGCTGCAACCACCAACACCTTGGTGAATACCCTGGAGGCCGTCACCAACCCAAAAGGAAGGGCACAGAACTGGTAATGCTCCCCTAGAACCAAGAATCGGAGGAACCTTTGATGGTGCGCTTGGATTCCTATGTGCAGATAGGCTTCCGTTAGATCCAAAGAGGCCAAAAATTCTCCCTTGTGGACAGCCGCAATGACCGATCTCAACGTCTCCATCCGAAAACATGGAACGCGCAGGGCCCGGTTGACCTGCTTCAGGTCGAGAATCGGGCAAAACGTGCCGTCCTTTTTGGAAACCACAAAGTAGATCGAATAACGACTGGTTCGGCACTCGCCGTGCAGGCAGATGCCTGCAGCATTGCGATGGTGGGCCCGAACAGAAAAGCGCACAAAATCAGCTCAGAACTAGGGTCTGTGTCGGGCCGGGTGAAAGAACTCCACCCCCTCCGGAGCCCCAGGCCCGATTCGGGCAGGCTGGGGCTATATAAGGGCGTTATCAAATTGCTAGAGAAAGTTCCCTTTAGTCTCAAAATCCTCCGGAAAAGGTTTTTTTGTTTTTTTACAAACCAACTAAAACATGCAGTACGCCCTTTGACAAATGTGGCTGACTGAGAAATCCATGTAGCATAATATACAAAGAGCCCCCTTCAGAGAAATTACATCCCTGGGACAGAGTCAGGGGGAGAGTGACCGGCCCACCGGTAAATACTCCCCTGGCCACCGAGGTTATGGGAAGCTCCGGGTACCTGGCATTAGGGCATGCCCTGCCAAGCCTGCCCCTATCTACTCATCCAGTGCGACCAACAAAAACTGAATCAAAATAATAAGAAGTCAAGAAATCCCTTTTTTTTTTTTAAACTAAAGTAAATTGGTCTAGTCAAAGGTCCCACCAGAATAGTCAAACCTGTAACCAAAGAGAAATCTGAACAGGATCAGGACCGCAGGTTATGCCTCTCAATCTGCTGGAGTCAGAGAAATACTGAGGGATCGCAGGTGGCACACCAGTATATCTAGGGGGTGCTTTCAGCTTTTCTATGACTCCATCTGCTGGAGGGGAGGCATAACCCAGCAGTCTGGACTGATCCTGGTACGTACAGGGAATGGCAGATAGGACATAGGCAATCCTGCCATACCTCTCCACTTCTTCAGCACCTGCCCCCATGGGGTTAGGAGGGAGTGGTGGTGGTGAATAAGGTGATGCATTTTTGACACTTTCCCACTCATGCCCTTCCTATACACTTACTCTTTCCTTTCCTCTCTTCTGCACCATCTCCTCTCTTCCCTCACTCCTTTTCCATCTTCACATCCCTTCTCCTCCTTTCCTGTTATCTCCCTTTCACATGCAAGCCCCTCATCTTGTGTGGGACTTCTCTTCTACTGGTAGAGGATGGGGACCCTTCAGCACTGCAGGATTCTCCTGCCGCCATGCAAGACTTTCGCTTTAGTTAGCAGGGGTGGGAATCCTTCCAACACTAAAGGCTTCTCCTGCCGTCACAAATGGTTAAAATATGTAAACATTGTTCCACTAGCAGAGTTTGCTGCAGGCACAGAAGTGTTTGGCAGGCCAGAAAATTTTGCTCTGAAGGCCAAATGCAGTCTGTGGGCCATAGTTAGGGGACCCCTGCTCTAGTAGGCATTGGCAATCCTGCATTAAGTTTATGTTATGACGAGGAGAGACTGCAGCCATGATAGAGCCTGTGCGTATGAATCAGCTCATGGGCCCCGTGTCAATTCCATCACTACATTTCAGAAAATGACACTCCCAAAAAGATAGTGAGGCAGCTGTCCCTTCCCCCAATTAATAAAGCCTTAGGATAGAAGTATATTCAGCTTATATATCAGGTAATATTCACTCAGCTCCAAACCATCTTTCAATCTTGCAGTTTTTTCACAAAAGCCTGAAGGGAATCATCAGGGCTTTAACATAAAAGCAGATGTATACAGGGATACTGTGAAGCTCCCACCCACCCAGGGTGAACACATATACACAGAAATACTGCAGTACCATTCCCCTTCTCTTCTTTGATCTTTGTTTCTGCTTCTTTTCCTTCTTCCAGGGTCCTGTCCAGCTCCTGCCCATTCCCATTTTTGGAGTTCTTACTAAGCCTAGGTACACGCAGCAATGTCAACATCACCGGGCGTCTGTTTCCAGTTTCCTCATTCACCTGCAGGATCAATGGAGAGACAAGAAACAGCAGGATCAGAGAGCAAGCCTGAGAAATTCACAGCAGAGAAGACGAGTGCCATGATGGACAAGCTAAAATGGGATCTGGCCCTACACCCTTCATAATAAGTAGGAATTTGGCTTCCTCAGTCAACTTGTTATATTAGTACTCCACACTAGTCTTGTCAGTAGGGTGTTGATCTATCTTTTCTGGAATATGAATATACAAGGAAGTAACAACCCATGACCTACTTCCAGCTTTTCTGCTCTTGTCAAAAACATCCATAGAGTCAATTAAACAGAGGTGCTTACTTGCAACTGGTGCTCTCTGTGGACAGCAGGTAGAGCAAGTTGCCATCCATGGCCAAGTGAAAGTGTCCTCACCCTGTATACAACACTCAACACCATAAACTGGGAGACAAATGTTTTCAGTTTCTTTTTAATGTAAAAGAAAACACTTATTTATAACCTATAACAGATAAGTTGAATTGTAATGTTGATTTTGTAATTTGTTCTTGTCATTTAATGTTGCTATATGTAATGTTGATTCATGTAATGTTGATTGTATTGTTGATCTATGTAATGTTTGATTTGTGTTATGTTGATTTATGTAATCTTGTCATTTAATCTTCAGTTGAACCTTGCTATTTTATCTCAGTTTTTAGATTTGTATTTTCATGCCTTTTCCTTGGTTATTGTTATCCTGTTTCCCCCCTATCCCCTGTTACATTGTACTTTCCACTCCTTTTGTTAAAATGTAAAGCCTTTAAATAAATAAATAAATAAATAAATAAATAAATAAATAAGTGTGACCCCCTGGTCCCAAAAATGTGATTCTTCAATTTGTATGGATGTAATCCTTAAACTTTACCAGAAATGGCTCTTAACCTCTACCCAACTGATTAGTAATCTCTATCTTGTTAGGGGGTTGAAAAGAAAGTGTGCCTTTAAGCTCTGGTGTCATGTCTTTTGCTTCTACCAAATTATAAATTTTGATTCTATTAAACTAATTAGGTTCTAGATCTGATTAACAGCAAACTCCTTCCTCTACCATACATAGTTATGCAACACTAAACCCTGCCAAATATATCACCTTCCTAACCCATAACCAGATAGCAGAACTTAAAAAAAAAAAGTGTGCTACAAAGGATGCCTTATAGGAAAAACAAATGAAGCAAAAACACTGTGGTAACCTGCATGGAGCAGCACTTCTACCCAAATCCTCACTGAAAAGATTATATTGTGCTTCAAAAAGAAAAAAAAAAGGCACAGGGTTAACTTGCAAAGAGCTGCAGTTTCAACCCAAAAAACCTTGCTGGGCAGACTGGATGGGCCATTTCGGACCTTTTCATTTATTATGTTACCATAACAGCACTAACAACCAGGTATCACACAGAAACCACCTTATTATAGGGCCTGTGGCTCCTGTTAGCTAAGGCACTTTGCATAATTGCCTCCTTTCCCCTCACATTTTTAACATTTCACAGCTTAGCCTCTTACTAGATTTCTCCATTTGCCACAAGTCCAATATGTTTTTTGTTAAGTTAACCCCTAAGTTTGATGTAAACCGGCCTGATATGAAGCTTGTCATGAAGTTCGGTATAGAAAAATGTTAAATAAATTAATAAATTAATAAATTAATAAATAAATGTTTTGTCAGCTCTATGTATCTCCTTCACATTTGGTTAGTTTTCTAAACCAATTTTTATCTTTTTTTGAATGAGATTAGCACTTACCACGCCTCTCATGACATTGCCAAATTTAATTACATTTCCAGTGCATGCTGTCTGTATATAGACATTCTCCCGCCAACTCTTTTCCCCCTCCCAGCCATCTTTCTGCAAATTCCAAACACAGGAACTTTTGAGATAGGTTTACCCTGAGATTCAGTGTGGAATAGGGGAGGGTGCATGCATCAACTCTTCCAATCCACCCACATATTCCCTTTAAATTCCTTCCTTCCATGGATGATCCCAACACTCTTCCCTATATCCTCATTCCCTAGGAATAGGTACTCAGAGATTGTACATGGAATCTCACTCAGCAGAGTACAGCCCTCTGCTTCCTGCTTCAGCCCTTCCTCTAACAGGCAGCTTGCAGGGTATGAGATGAGCTGGGTGAGGCAGAAGCTGGAGCAGAAAAAGCAGAGAAGAGAGTCCCATCTGCTTCATATTCCAGCATTTCCCCTCATATCTTGCAAGGAACATGAGGGGGAGGGGAAGAATTTGGAAGAGACTGAGAATAGCAGCTACTCTGCTCCTTAATCCAGCCTCTCTTTTCCTGTTTTTCCCCCATTGCACTACAGAAGCAGTACTCACAGCACCCTTCTGGCACTGGGACTAATGGCCCAGGCCATACTGACCATAGGTTAGCTATGGCTTCAAGAGTGCAATTAACAGTCAATACAAGTCTGTGACATCACCACATGGCAACTGAAATAGCTGGTAATCAGCTAATGGCTGGAATAGACAAGTAAGTTTTGCATATGCACAGTAACCCTGTACCCCAGCAGACCTAGGCTAAGCCTATACCAGCTTATAAAAAGGATGGTGAAATGTAGTTTTAGCAGTTCATTTCTTTTCTTTGAATCCTGCCACACCAGTCCAGATGCATGTGTTTATACCATCCTGCCAGCATATGGAGATAGAGAACTAAACTTTCAGTCACATCACTGGTATAAGAAGTGTAACAACGAGTTGCTCGTATGGATGTGCAGGGGAAAAAATGTGCTCTCATTTTTTTGGATTGTTTTCAGGATGTTTTTTCCCCCCATGAATTTCGGTTAGTGGATGCTTGAATCGTTTCATTCATGTGAAAAAAACACACAAAGTCAATCAAGAAAAAAAAGAAAAAAAAAAGGCCAAAAAATGAAAACAAGCCCTCTCTCCCATCCTCCCAGAAAAATGCTGGGGCCAGGATCTCCCCTTGCCCCCACTTACCTAGTCTGGTGGGGATCTGCCGGCTCGGACTAGGCCAAAGACTCAGACATGAGTAGGCCAAGGCACATTGCCACAGCCTTGGTGTATGCAAGGCATAGGCTTTGGCCTGAGCCTCGGCTGGAGCCCGGACAAAGGTCCAAAGCCACAGCCCAGCCTGGACACTGGGTCCCGATGCCGGAAACTTGGCCAGACCCAGGCCTGATGCCAGGGCTTTGGAAAGACACTGCAACCAACTTGGGGGTCAAGTCCGATGCCGGGGCCTTGGCCAGGAGGCCGGGTCCCGAAACCTGGGCCTCTGCCCAGGGTCAGGCCCAGGCCTGAAAGCTCCATGCATTCTCCTCTTTCTTCTTCCCGAAGCACAGTGATGGCATCTGCTAGGCCCTGCAGCCACCACCGTAACTGGGGCCGGACTCTGCTCGGGAGTGATAGACGGATGACGTAGTTCCGGGACCGTGGATTCCATCGTGTCAGAAGTGAGCGCTGTAGGGGGTCTCATGTGAGCCTGCACCCATGGCACTACTTCCAATGTGGATGCCATCAGACCGAGGACTTGTAGGTAATCCCAAGCTGTGGGGCAAAGTTCGCTCAGCAGGGTTTGTAACCGGTTCCTCAGTTTTGATCTCCTTGTGGGGGTCAGGCTGACCTTGTCCTCTTTGGTGTCGAATCAGACTCCTAGGTATTCTAGCGACTATGTGGGTTGCAAACAACTCTTGTTTGTATTGACCACCCATCCGAGGCTCTCCAGTAGAGATTTGACTCTGTTGGTTGCTTGGTGACTTTCCTCTGGCGATTTCACCCTGATCAGACAATCGTCTAGGTAAGGGTGTACGAGGATTCCTTCCTTCCTCAGTATTGCTGCCACCACCACTATGATCTTCGTGAACATCCGGGGTGCTGTGGCTAACCTGAAGGGTAGGGCCCAGAACTGGTAGTGACGGTCCAGGATGTTGAAGCGTAGGAAGCGCTGATGTTCCTGATGAATCGGGATGTGAAGGTAGGCCTCCGAAAGATCCAGGGATGTGAGGAACTCTCCCGGTTGTATCGCCCTTATTACGGAGCATAGGGTTTCCATGCGAAAGTGGGGAATCCCCAGGTGGCGGTTGACCGACTAAGTCTAGGATGGGCCTGAACGTCCCCTCTTTTCTTGGGGACGATAAAATAAATGGAATAATGCCCAGTATTTATTTCTTGTGGTGATTTAAGACTTGGTCAGAGTCGTTCATTTGAGAAAAAACAGGGCACTGGGGTTACGGCCTCGAGGGCCAGTAGTCTGGTCAGTGTAGTTTCCACTGCCACCCTCTTGGAGGGGTCAAGGCAGGGGGATTCCACGAACATGTCCGGGGGGGGGGGGGGGGGGGGGGGGGGGGGGGGGTTCGGAGGAAATCCAGGTAGTATCCCTCTCGAATGATGGTTAGGACCCACTTGTCCGAAGTTCTCTCGACCCATCTGTGGTAGAATAGGGCTAGTCTGCCCCCTATGGCTTCTTCCCTTGGATGGGTCGGCTGAATCTCATTGTGGGGTACGGCTGGGGCCTGGACCTGAGCTGGTTACCCTCTTGTAGTGCTTGTTCCGAAAGGACTGGTTCCTGCCCGTAGGGCGGGGCGCTTGGTAGTTGCTTCTGTATGGATTGAAGTGCTGTGAAGTTCTGCCCCTGGAAGATCGGGGGAAGTGAGAAGTATACCTGAACAGAAAACCAACATGGAGAAGGAAATCCCAGAAGCCTCTGCGTGTCTTTGGCCTGCCTGGGCTGAATGGACTCTGAGTGACTTACAGAATGTCTCTGGATTTATGTAGAAGCAGGCAAACTGGAACCAGACAGGTGATGCCTATTCGTAGGGTCACAAAGAAGAAACCACAGGGGAGCTTCAGGCACTATTCTCAGGAGTTTATAATCAACATTACTACAGACGTGTTGATTGTCTTGTCCAGTAAGAGTTTAACAGAACAAAGAGAGCCATGGGAAACTCCCTTTTTTGAGTAATTTTTTTTTTTTTTAAAGAGAGACTCTTAAACTGGAAAAATATAGAGAACTCTCACTAACTAGACTAAATTTAACCCAAAATAAAAGACTCTGACCAGACTGTAGGTTTTGCACCTCCACCATCTGCTAGAGACAGAGAAATACTGGCGACTGTAGGTGGCACTCTCCTATATAAGGCAGAGTTTTGTTTCTAAAACATCTGTCTATCTGCTGGGGCGGGGGGGCACAAAACCCAGCAGTCTAGACTGATCCAGGTAGGTACATGGAACTAAATTTTTCTTCTTTACCTGGACTAACTAGACCTCCGCTCACAGCATGAGATGCTTGCCTACCATCTGCTAGAGATCAAGATTACTGGCAGGCTGAGGTCAGCAAACCTGTTAGTCTGTCTCCATCTGCTGGTTAGAAGGCATAAACCCATGTTTCAGGACTGGTCTGGCTGGATGTAGAGGTGGAGGATATAATCCAGCTGTCCAGACTAGTTTCAACTTTGTGGGCTGGCAAAAGTATCTTTAGAGGGTGCCATAGGGAATAGTCCATGGTTCTATGTATAACAGACTAATAGTGAAATTGCACCAGGGGACAAAGGAGAGAAAGAAAAGGCTACCAGTCCTTTTTAGTAGTGAATTGGAAACACAGCAACTGTTTCTCAAAGCATGAACTTGCATACCACAGTTGTATGTGGCTGATGCATAGTAGTACAGAGCCCAAAGTAGAGGTAGTAGCTGTGATTTGCACTTCCTTCCCCACATCTCAAAAATGAAAATCTCAAAAGAAAAACGGTCCTGACTGCAAGGCATCACCATAGCACCTGTTCACTTATGCACTAAGAACTTCCGATTCAAGAGGTCCAGAACAACCCAAGCACCCAGGATCCATACCTGCACCATGGTGGTAAACTGAACTGTGTAGCGTCTGCGTCCAGCTGTGAAGCGCACACTGGGTTCCCCTCCCTTCCAAGCTGTATCAATAGTGCTGTTGTTGCTAGCACTGTAGCTGCACCAACGGCCAGAGCGATCATCAAACCAGCGCCAGTTGTTGGCATTGACATGAAGATACTACAGAAAGAACAGAGATGAAACAGTGCCTGGGTTGAGTCAGAAGCTATGCAGACCCACATACCCACCCCAGAGAGTCTTGGTATAATCTTGCAGCTTGTCTCATTTATTTCACTCTCTGGTCTTTTACAAGTACTTGGGCATGTCTGAAAACTACATATAAGCCAGGGATCAACATCCCCATCATACACGTGTTCCTTCTTATACTTTACCCTGTTCATCTGCGCTCGCCTCTTGGAAGAAATGGCTGTCTTCTCATAGAAATCAATCAACAGCAATACTGGTGTGATCCATCTGAGGAAGAGAAAGGAGCTACATGTTAATAGCAATAGCATGATCTGTGCCAGGGCACTTGTAGCTACAGATCAGTAAGAGTGATTCTGTTAATGCCACAGTCCAGACTGTGTGATAGCACTGCCACCTCAGATTAAAGACATTCTACAAGTCTATCCCACCAGCGCACTGGAGCAGCTTCTTGAAATGTTGGTCTCTGCTGCAGATGGCATCCAACCTACCTTCATGGCCAGAACTCAAAGGACAGAGAAAACAGGAAAGAGACTCATACAGACACAACTGCATGGCCCACAGGGGGGATCTTACTTGGGGGTCTGCACCTCCTTCTGCTCCTTTGCTGCTTGCAGGCAGGGCTGCACTACTTCTAACAGCTTGATGAGCACATTCAGAATCCCGCTTGTCTCCACCACTCGGGCGCATGGCAGCTTCAGCTCCTGAAGAGGGAGAGAACAATCAGCTACCACAATTAACTCTGGCTGATAGCACCAACCTAGTGCTGAGTAAGAGGGATGGGGGGGGGGGGGTCTCACCTCAAAAAGCAGCGTGAGAAGCAAGATACGGGTGGCTAAATTGGAGGCTTGAGGCAGAGTGGCCATTTGACTGATCCATTCAGATACAGTTTTTGTGTCACTGGTGGTGAGAGGGAGAGCGGCTTTAATCAGAATATCTGCTGCTTCCCAGACCTACAAGAGAAATAGCAGAGGGTGTGAGGGAGAACAGACATATCTTACATCCTCAGTTCCAGCTCAAGAAAAGGGTTTAACATGAAGATCCTTTTCCAATATCACAAATCTCACAGCAACCAGTTCTGTGCCAGTGTGTGCATGAATCCATTACACTTGCTAGAAGCCCCTTGGGATGGGCAAAGAGTACATGGAAAGGAAAATTAGTTTCTTACCTGATAATTTTCGTTCCTGTAGTACCAAGGATCAGTCCAGGACACCTGGGTTGTGACTCCGCACCAGTAGATGGAGACAGATTAAAACTTGTGGGCGGAGCCATATATAAGCCCCTGTGCCAGTCACAGCCCCTCAGTCATACGTAATGTCAAAGTAGAAAATCCAAAAGCCAACATAGCTAACTATAGAAATTCACTAAGAAAACCAAAAAACAACTACAACACCCCTACAGGAAAACAGACTCCCCAACCGGGAGAGCGAACAAAACAAGGGGTCAGCGTATTAAAAAACAACAATGAGCGGACTCTCCGTTACTATAGCGCAATACTGCGGGCGGGATCCTGGACTGATCCTTGGTACTACAGGAACGAAAATTATCAGGTAAGAAACTAATTTTCCTTTCCCTGTACGTACCAGGATCAGTCCAGGACACCTGGGATGTACCAGAGCTAAGTTACCGAGGGTGGGAAGCAGAGAGTCCCGCTCGGAGTACCCTCTCTCCAAATCCCCCAGCATCAGCAGCCTGAACATCCAACCGGTAATGTTTAATGAATGTATGCAACGATTTCCAGGTAGCCGCCCTACAAATCTCTTGAGGCGATACCTGAGAAAATTCCGCCCAAGACGCAGCATGAGACCTCGTTGAATGAGCACGAAGACCCACCGGCGGTGATTTACCGCACAAAATGTACGCGGAACCAATGGCCTCCTTGAGCCAACGGGCGATCGTCGTGCGGGACGCAGCAGAACCTTTCTTTGGACCCGATGTCAACACAAACAGATGATCCGTCAACCGAAAAGAATTTGTGACCTCTAGATAGCGAAGAAGAGACCTCCGCACATCTAGCTTTCTCAAGTCCCTTGATTTCGGGTCAGAAGACTCCCCTACCGCAAAAGAAGGAAGTTCAACTGATTGATTCAAATGAAAAGCCGATACGACCTTAGGCAGAAAAGATGGAACGGTCCGCAAGGAAACCCCCGAATCGGAAATGCGCAAGAAGGGCTCCCTACAGGACAAAGCCTGCAACTCGGAAAACTCGACGAGCGGACGCAATCGCTATCAGGAATACAGTCTTCAACGTGAGATCTTTGATCGTAGACCGCTTAAGAGGCTCAAACGGAGCTGAGCATAAGGCCGAAAGCACCCAGTTGAGGTTCCAAGATGGACAAGGGAACTGCAAAGGAGGACGGAGGTGTTTCGCTCCCCTAAGAAAACGGGAAATATCAGGGTGGAGAGCCAGGGAGACTCCCCTGACTTTACCACGCAAACAACCAAGCGCCGACACTTGGACCCGTAGGAACTGCATGCTAAACCTTTGGCCAGCCCAGCCTGGAGAAAAGCCAAAATATCAGGAATAGTAGCGGGAAGTGGGATCCAGACCCCGCTCTACGCACCACTCTTCAAAAACTACCCAGACTCTAACATAGGCCAGAGATGTAGACTGCTTCCTGGATCTCAGCAATGTGGCAACTACCGCATCCGAGTAACCTTTGCGCTTCAAACGATTCCTCTCAAAAGCCATGCCGCGAGACAGAAGTGATCCGCATCCTCTAAACAGACGGGGCCCTGACGAAGGAGCCCCGGAAACCCCTGTAGACGAAGGGGCGGCGCCACCGACAATTGGATCAGATCCGCAAACCACGGACGGCGCGGCCATTCCGGCGCCACCATGATCACGTTGGACGGGTGCAATTCTATGCGCCGCAGGATTTTGCCGATCATGGGCCACGGTGGGAACACATACAGTAGCACCTCCGCTGGCCAGGGAAGAGCTAACGCGTCGACCCCTTCTGCTCCTCTTTCTCGTCGACTGAAAAATCTCGGAGCTTTTGAGTTGTGCCACGTGGCCATCAGGTCCATGTGGGGCGTTCCCCAAGTCCTGCAAATGAGAAGAAACGCTTCTTCCGCCAGCTCCCACTCTCCCGGATCCAGGTGGTGCCGGCTGAGGAAGTCCGCCTGGACATTGTCGACTCCTGCTATGTGAGACGCAGCGAGATCGCTGAGATGCCGCTCTGCCCAGGCCATCAAGGAACGCGCTTCCTCCGCTACTTGAGGGCTTTTCGTCCCGCCCTGGCGATTGATGTAAGCCACGGTGGTAGCGTTGTCCGACAATACTCGGATCGCCTTTCCTCGTACGAGGGGTAGAAAAGCTTGCAATGCCAGACGGACCGCCCTGGACTCTAGGCGGTTGATAGACCACCAGGTCTAATCTTCTGACCACAGACCTTGAACCGATTTCCCTTGGCAGACTGCACCCCAACCGGAAAGACTGGCATCTGTGGTCACCACTGTCCAGTTGGGAAGGAGAAGAGATACTCCACAGGAGAGATGTTTGGAGTCCAGCCACCAGCTCAGGCTGGAGCGCGCCTGACTGTCGAGATGCAGTGGAAGATAAAATTCCTCTGAAATCGGTTTCCAGCGGGAAAGCAATGAAACTGCAGCGGCCGTAGGTGAGCGAATGCCCAAGGGACTAACGCCAGCGTGGAGGCCATAGATCCGAGAACTGTCAGGTAATCGCAGACTCGCGGACGGTGCTGAGACAAAAGCCGTCGCACCTGAGACTGTAATTTGCATATCCGTTCCTGAGAGAGAATCACTCTGCCCCGTTTTGTGTCGAAGACGGCTCCTAGATACTCCAAGGACTGAGTGGGTTCCAGATGACTCTTGTTGTAGTTGACCACCCAGCCCAGGGACTGCAAGAATTGAAGCACCTTGGCTACCGCCTGCCGACACAAGCTCTCTGACTTCGCCCGAATCAGCCAATCGTCGAGGTAAGGGTGAACCAGGAGGCCTTCCCGACGTAAGTGCGCCGCCACCACCACCATCACTTTCGTGAATGTCCGAGGCGCTGTCGCCAGGCCGAACGGAAGAGCCCGGAACTGGAAGTGTCTTCCCAGAATGCAAAACCGTAGGAACCGCTGGAACGCTGGTTGGATGCCCACATGAAGGTATGCTTCTGTGAGATCTAGTGACGCAAGGAATTCTCCTGGCCGCACTGACGCAATCACCGAACGAATGGTCTCCATCTTGAAGTGAGGGACCCGAAGGCATCTGTTGACTCCTTTGAGATCCAGAATGGGTCGGAAAGTGCCGTCTTTCTTGGGAACTATGAAGTAAATGGAATAACGGCCCTTGCCGTACTGATCGGCCGGAACCGGAGAGATGGCCCCCAAGCTTTCTAGTCTTCGAATGGTATCTAGCACCGCCGCTTTCTTCTTGGGATCTTTGCAGGGCGAGACCAGGAATTTGTCCACTGGGATGCGAGCAAATCTAACTCGTAACCGTGTCTTATCACATTGAGGACCCACTGATCCGACGTAATGCTGGCCCATTCCTCGAGGAACAAGGATAGACGCGCCCCCACGTTTGGGACAACGTGCTGAGGACGCAAGGAGGGATGGGCCGGCCGAACTTCATTGCGAAGGCTTGGACCCCGCACCCGACGGGGCTCCTCCTTGCCTGCCAAAACGTTTGCCTCGAAAGGACTGCTGCCAGTGAGTGTTCCGAGAAGAGGACGGTCTATAAGAGGACCCGGTGGATCTTTGTGGCCTGGACTTTCGGGATCCCCGGAAACGAGCTCTGCTGGAAAAAGAAGAGCGCGCCCGGGCCCTATCCTCTGGCAGCTTAAACGCTCGGTTCTCACCTAGAGAAACCATTAAGTCATCTAACTCCTTTCCGAACAGCAATTTCCTTTAAAGGGTAACGCCCCGAGGTGAGCCTTGGACGAACCATCCGCCGCCCAGTTTGCGTAGCCAAAGAAGACGGCGTGCCGACACCGCTGCTACCATGGACCTAGCTGAAGTGCGTAAAAGATCATGGAGCGCATCAGCCCCATATGCAATAGCCGCTTCCAACCTATCTGCTTGGGAAGCCTCCTCCGGAGAGAGATCCGCATTAGCCTGCAATACTTGGGCCCAGCGCAGACTAGCACGCATAGCAAAGTTCGTGCAAATGGCAGCTCGTACTCCTAGGGCGGAAACTCAAAAATCTTTTTGAGTTGAACCTCCAACTTTCGGTCCTGAATATCCCGGAGGGCAGTTGCTCCCGTGACCGGGATGGTAGACCTCTTCGTGACAGCGGAGACCGCCGCATCCACCTTCGGGAGTCTGAGGAGTTCCAACGCCTCCTCCGGTAAAGGGTAGAGCTTATCCATGGCTTTGCTGACTTTCAAACCCAGCTCCGGAGTATCCCATTCCTTGAAGAGGATATCCGTGGATGAGAAATGAAAAGGGAAGGCGACCGCTGGCCCTGTGAGGCCGAGCAAAACGGGATCCATGTTCGCCTCCTGGCGGACCACTACTGGGGGAGCCTCAATCCCCAGCTCCTGGAGAATGGCTGGGATGAGAGGTGACAGTTCCTCTCTGCGGAATAGCCGCACCACCTTGGGGTCATCCCCGTCTAAGGCCTGTGCACCTTTCCCTGCACTAGGCTGTGCCGTTGCATCCGGTGCTGCCCGTCCTGGCCCCCATCAGGGGCTCTTCGGAGGCCTCCGTATCCGTCCGGGGGAATCCTCGGAATCCGATTCCTGCGGCAGCCCCCGGGGAAGCCGCTTCCCTCGGGACGAACTCTGGGCGATCTCCGCACCCTTCCTGGCCTTCTTTTTCCGAGGCGGGGACTTGCGGATAGCAGTACGCGAGACATCTCCCCGTATGCGCTTTGCTGCGCTTATATCTGAGGACTTTGCGCAGTAACAGCGCAAAGTCCTCAGAAAATTCTCCGGAACCCGCTGAATCGCTACTCGAGTCCCCCGGGGACCGAATCCCCTCCGAGGGGACCTCCCTCGCTTTGTCACGCTGCGGGGAAAGCGCTGGAGGTAGATACGAAGCCCCCACTGTCTCTCTGGAAATTTCCCGGCCCGTGGCCAAAATGGCTGCCACTCCCGCGCTAAGCGGGAACAGCTCCTGAGGGGTGACAGAGGGGCCCCCACCTCGCGACCCGGGACCGAGCTCTCCGAGGTGCTGCTGAGGTGCCCTCATCACCCGGGACACAAGCCGAACAAAGGCTGTCCCGGGAGAGACGCGCGCGCGCCGAGCCGCAGGCCCTGCACTGCGAACCGCGAGGCATGCCGGCGAACGCGGGAAAACAGAGACGCGAACAGAAAAATTCCACCTCAGAAGAAAAAAAATTCAAAATAATCAAAACGGCGCAATTCGGGCGACCTCCCCCTTCAGGCGACGCCCCCCACCAACCGGAAACGGAACGGCAACGCCAAGGAACAGAGAGCCGCAAAAAAATAAAAGTAAAATTTTTTTTTATTTTTTTTTTTTTTTACAGAAAAAAGCGCTGTCCCAGGTTCTGAAAGCCCTATTTCCTGCAGGGGTGAGTGAACCAGGCTCCCTGGTGTCACCCCTGACGCTGCCACTAGCTCAGCCGGGTCCTCAACCCTGGCAGCGGCCTCGACCGGGGGAGGGTAGTCCCCTCAGGACCTCTCAACTCCCCTGGGAGGCAGGGCAACCGGGAAAGAATTAAAAAGAAACCCAATTTAGCCCAGAACAAATAGACCTAACAAAAAACTAATTCAAAAAACCAAACCTGACAAACACCAGAATCAGGTCAGGAAGGGCTGTGACTGGACCTGCACCATCTACTGGAGACAGAGTAAGACTGAGGGGCTGTGACTGGCACAGGGGCTTATATATGGCTCCGCCCACAAGTTTTAATCTGTCTCCATCTACTGGTGCGGAGTCACAACCCAGGTGTCCTGGACTGATCCTGGTACGTACAGGGAAGACTTGTTTTGAGGTGGGTGGGTGGATGAAGGAGATCCCAGGGAAGCCTTGAGGGCCATCACCCCCTCATCCTCTGCTCCCAGACACTCAAGTGTGTGGGAGATCCAGGGGATACTGTGGGACCAAAGCTCTAACACTCCTGACTGAGGAAATATTGGAAATTCAGGGGATGTCACAAGGCTGGGAATATCTCCCCCTCTCCTTCAGATGATGAAAGAGGTTGAAAATGTTGGCTTACATTGGTTAATTCCTGTTAGTCTAGACAGCTGGGCTATATCCTCCTCTTTTCAGGCTAAGACCAAAACACCAAACTCTCGCTTTTGAAATCTGATCAATTACATCTGACATCCTGCACCAAGGCTGCTCCTCCATCCCAGATTTTCACTATCATGTGAAAATCCACAAAACATGAAAACATACAACAAACAAGGCAGGGAGAGATTGATCCGACAATTGTTCAAAATGATCATAACTGATGGAGGTAAGCATCTTCAGGCCCATTTCAGGCCTGAGGGTTAGGACTGCAGGTAGGAGAGAGGTGATGGGGACTGTAGTGATGGTAGTGGGAGATTGGAAGAGAAGAGAGGACTGCAATTGGATGGAGAGGAAGTAAGTGAGGAGCGGAGGAATGTGAGAGCTACAGAGTTATAGGAGAGGTGCAGAGATTAGAGAAGAAAGTCACTCTCCATATACTCCCCACCATCCTCCTCAAATTATAGGGGGTAGGGGATTACAAGAACGCACAAATACATGGTGAATATACTTCATCCCTTACAGGAGCATCTCTGCACTTTTATTTCCTTTATTCTTATTTCTTATTTGCTTTTTCAATGGCTGCTTAAGGCTTGAATCTGGACAAAAGATAATGCAATCTAAGTTACGCAATGCTGCAAATTAACTTCTGGATCAGAATTTGGCACAGTCCTTAAAGATAAAAATTAAACAGATGATGCAGATGAGGCTTATTAAATCTCTTCATGTAGTGCAAATGGCTACAAAAATCTGTTCCTAAATGGATAAATATAAGCATGAAGTCATGGACAAGATGGTCCTCATTAAGGAAAGCTGCTTAAAGGAAAATTAGTTCTTACCTGATAATTTTCGTTCCTGTAGTACCACGGATTCAGTCCAGACCATGGGTTAAGCCCCCGTTCCAGCAGGTGGAGACAGACCAAAGTTCTAAGGGCAGCCCATATAAGGACGGAACGCACCCTGGAACCCTCAGTATAACCATTGTCAAAGCAGAAAATACAAGATCAAGCAAGTAACAGGATAACTAGTAATTTAATTTAAACCAACAAAATAACAGAACAATTGAATGAACTGTGTAACTAAACGCTCTTGTACATCTACCCCCAATCATCGTAACGATGCTTCCGGTGCCTATTAGTAGATTCCAGGAAGATGATGCAGGGATCAAAAAAGAGTCCTATAAGAAGGAAAAAACCAAAAATAACAGGAAGAAAATTTGAGCGGCCAGAAAAGAACGGGCGGGTGTCTGGACTGATCAGTGGTACTACAGGAACGAAAATTATCAGGTAAGAACTAATTTTCCTTTCCCTGTACGTACCCGGATCAGTCCAGACCATGGGATGTCCCAAAGCTTCCCTACAGAGGGTGGAACCCAGACAGTCCCGCTCGAAGCACCTGCCGACCAAAGGAACCAAAGGCTGGCGTCTGAACATCGAGTCGGTAGTGACAAGCAAAAGTATGAAGAGATTTCCATGTAGCCGCCCTACATATTTCTTGTGGTGACACTGATTGAGACTCCGCCCAAGAAGTCGCTTGGGAACGTAAAGAATGAGCTTTTAGGCCTTCAGGAACTGGTCAGCCCTTGCAAATGTAGGCCGAAGAAATCACCTCCTTCAACCAGCGAGCGATCGTAGCCTTATAAGCTTGCTTCCCCCTGTTGGGTCCACTCCACAGGACAAAAAGGTGATCGGAAACCCGAAAATCATTAGTGACCTCAAGATAGTGCAATAAGACTCGTTTGACATCGAGACGACAAAGATCACTATTACCAGACGACATCCTCTGGCGAAAAAGCAGGAAGTTCCACAGACTAGTAACATGAAAAGACGAAACAACCTTAGGTAAGAAAGAAGGTACGGTCTTGAGAGAGATGCCCGAGTCCAAAAAACGCAAGAAAGGGTCTCTACAGGATAGAGCTTGAAGCTCGGACACCCTCCTGGCAGAGCAAATAGCGACCAAGAAGACAGTCTTGAGAGTCAAGTCTTTGAGAGTGGCTCACGGAGAGGCTTGAACGGTGCCGAACAAAGAGCTCGAAGAACCAAGTTTAAAACTCCACGAAGGACAAATAGACCGGACAGGCGGTTTCAGGTGCTTAGCGCCCCTGAGAAAACGTACAACATCCGGATGAGAGGCGACTGCCCGACCTTCGATAGAGCCCAGGAGGGAACCAAGAGCCGAAACCTGAACTCACAGGGAGCTAACCGAAAGACCCTTGGAGAGACCACGCTGAAGAAAAGTGAGAATAACCGCAACCGAAGGCGAACGTGCCGAAACACCCAACTCCTCGCAGATGTCTTCAAAAACCTTCCAGACCCGGACGTAGGTAAGCGATGTCGACTGTTTGCGAGACCAGAGGAGTGTGGCAATAACTTCATCCTTATATCCTCTTCGTCTCAAACGTCTCCATTCAAAAGCCATGCCGCTAGACAGAAGCGATCCGCCTGGTCGAAAAATACGGGAACCTGCCGCAGAAGATGGGACAGGTGACCGAGATGAAGAGGTCTGTCCACAGTGAGATTCACAGATCCGCGAACCACGGCCGTCGGGGCCATTCGGGGGCCACGAGAATGACCGGATTGCGATGCAGTTCTATTCTCCATAGAATCTTCCCCACTAATGGCCACGGTGGAAACACGTAGAGAAGAACATCGGAGGGCCAGGGAAGAACCAGCGCATCCACCCCTTCCGAACAATGCTCCCTCCACTGGCTGAAGAACCGGGGAGCCTTGGCGTTGGATAGCGTCGCCATGAGGTCCAGGTGAGGGGGACCCCACCTGTGCACGATTAGGTCCATTGCTTTGTCTGACAGCTCCCACTTGCCGGGATCGAGATGTTGTCGACTGAGGAAGTCTGCTTGAAAATTCTCCTTGCCTGCTATGTGAGAGGCCGCCAGGCGATCCAAGTGCCTCTCTGCCCAGAGAAAGAGCTTGCTGGCCTCTAGCGCCATTAGACGACTTTGAGTCCCCCCCCCGTCGATTTATGTAAGCCACCGTGGTGGAATTGTCCAATAGCACCCGGACCGCTTTGTGGCGAATCAGAGGAAGAAAAAAATTTGAGAGCCAGGCGAAACGCTCGGGCTTCTAGACGACTGATGTGCCACCGAGACTGGGAGAGGGACCAGAAACTTTGAGTCATTTGAGATTGGCAGACAGCCCCCCCTAACCGAGAGGCTGGCATCTGTCGTCACAATGACCCAAGAGGGAGTCAAAAGAGGCATCCCCTTGAGAAGATGTGCCGGGGAGAACCACCATTGTATATTGGCTAAGGTAGAGTCAGAGAGAGGGACAATCTCTTGGTACTGCTCGGACATCGGTTTCCAACGGGATAACAATGCTTTCTGTAAAGGACGCATATGAGCAAACGCCCAGGGGACGAGATCGATCGTGGAAGCCATGGTCCCTAAAACTTGCAGGTAATCCCACACCGTGGGAAGCGATAGAGACACAAAAGTGTTCAACTGATCGATCAGGTTGAGAGTCCGCAAGTCCGAAAGAAAACTTCCCGACCCGAGTGTTGAAAAGAGCACCAAGGAATTCCAGCTCTTGTGAGGGCCGAAGATTGCTTTTGGAGTAGTTGATTATCCAGCCGAGAGATTGAGTAGGGCTAAAACTCTGTTTTAACGCGTGCGTGCAGAGGGCAGCAGACTTGCCCCTTACCAACCAAACGTTCTAGATAAGGATGGACTAACAAATCCCTTCTCGGAGAGCTGCCCGCAATGACTACCATGATCTTGGTGAAGGTGCGGGGAGCAGTGGAGAGACCGAAGGAAGGGCCCGGAACTGGAAGTGCTGGTCTAGGATCTGAAAGCGAAGGAATCTGATGTTCCCAACGGATGGGGATTGTGAAAATATGCCTCTGTCAGATCGAGGGAAGCGAGGAACTTGCCGGGACGGACCGCCGCAAACACCGCGCGCAGGGTTTCTATCTTGAAACAGGGAAACCTTGAGGGCCCCGATTGACCCTTTTGAGATCCAGGATGGGCGAAAGGAATCGTCCTTTTTGGGAACAACGAAGTAAATTGAATACTGGCCGGCGCCCTGTTCTTGCACCGGTACTGGAAGGATCGCCCCCAAATCCTGAAGCCTCAACAGGGTGTGACAGACCGCAGGTCGCTTGGAACAGCTGCAAGGGGACAATATATAGATCTGGCAGGTCCCTGGCAAATCTAACGCGTAGCCATGTTCTATCACATCGAGGACCCAGAGATCAGATGTGATTTTGGCCCCACTCCTCGAGAAACAGAGAAAGACGCCCACCTAAGTTTCGTTCGGAGGAATGGACCGGCCCGAATCTCATTGGGGAGCTGACTTAGTGGTCATGTGTTGCTGATGGCCATCCCGGAAGCCTCGACGGCCGCAAAAGGAATGGGACCAAGACTGGGACCTGGAGACACCACCCCTGGGGAAGCCCTGGTGCCGTAACAGCAGTTTCCCCTAAAGCGAGTGCGAGTCAGAAAAAAAAACTCTCGACTGTTTGGGACAGTCCTCTGGCCAGCTTTGGACCTTGTTCCTCACCCAAGGATTTAATAAGGCTGCTCCAGGTCCTCACCAAAAGCAACTTGCCCTTGAAAGGAAGAGTGCCCAACTGAGCTTTTGAAGAAGTATCAGCAGACCAATTACATAGCCAGAGAAGATGTCTGGCCGAGACCGCAGAAACCATAGCCTTTGCCCGGACACAAAGCAAGTTATAGAGGGCATCCACCCATAGGCTATAGCGCCTCCAAGCATTCAGCTTGCTCAGCCTCTGCAGACGGGAGGTCCTGGGTGCTGAGTAACTGCTGCATCCACCTAAGCTTGCCCGCTGCATGAGACTGCTGCAAATAGTCGCCCGGACTCCGAGAGCCAAAACTTCAAAGATGCATTTCAAATAAAATTCAAGCTTACGGTCCTGCACATCCCGTAATGCTGTAGCGCCTACCACAGGAATGGTGGTATGTTTTGTCACCGCGGGTGACAGAAGAATCTACCTTAGGAATCTTTAACATGTCCAGGCAGTCCTCAGGGAGCGGGTATAGCTTATCCATAGCCCTACCAATTCGAAGCCCCGTCTCTGGGGACTCCCATTCCCGGAGGAGAAGCAAATGGTGCATTGGATGAAACGGGAAAGTACGCGGTAACGCCCTGAGTCCCGCCAGGACCGGGTCCGCATTTGGTGTCATCGCTGCCGCCACAGAATCATCTGGTGGGGCTTCAATTCCCAGTTCCTGGAGAACGAAGGGAATAAGAGGCTCCAGTTCCTCCCACTGAAATAAGCGCAGGACACTGGGATCATTGCCCTCTAGCGGGAGTGCTTGAGCCATGGTATCATCGTCCCCTAGGTCAAGCGGGTCTAAAGGAGGCTGGGGGGGGAGGGGGCCGCGGGGGGATGGGGAGCACCCGGGACCACACGAACCCTAACCGGGCCCTGAGGGTCCGAACAACATCAGGGGACGGCACAGGAAAAAGAGCAGGTTTCGGAGGAAGGGGAACAATTGGGGAGGGGGGGCCACCTCCCTCTGTAAGCTGGCCAAGTAAGATTCATGCATTAAAAGGACAAAATCCGAGGAAAAACGGGTCCGGGCCACCCCCCGAGAGCGAATCGGGCTCAAATCGGGGGGGGAAAAAAAAAATCGGATCCCCAGCCCCCAGAGAAGCAGGAAGTGTTTCATCAGAAACACCCAAAATGGCCATCGCTGACGCGCGTTCCCGGGACAGGAACGGCTTAGAAACACGTCAGGGAGCCCTAAAATTTGGCGGTTCAGAAGAGGAGCCTTCACCCCCCGAAATACACCTGGAGCATACCCCATCGCGGGAGAGTCGGGAGGCCGACTCTCCACAAGCTAAACAAAAAGGTGGCTGCGGCATGGAGCAGGAAGCAGCTGCAAAGCTAATTGAAAACAACTGAGCTGGGAGCCCTGAGGAACTGGGTGGGAGATTGAACCCTGCTCCCTCCTCACCAAATCAAACTGCTGCCTTTTAATTTAAACAAAGACAAGTAAAAATATATTCTGTGAAAGCTTAGGAAACAAAAACAGTTATTCACATTAATAATTCATTGCATTCACAGAGGCAGGGGTATGATAATCCTCCCTGAAGCTCCACCGAGTTATGGGCATCTCGGGGCACGGCAGCAGATACAAAATGTGGGGAGAGGGACTGGCACCACCAGTATCACCCACACTAGGTCACCGGGAAGGGAACCTAGGCTGACAGAAATCAAGGGGCAAAGCCCCCCTAGGAACCCCAAGAGCGAGGGAGACAGAACTGTCTGCCCTGACACAGTCAGTCAGAGAAAAAAAATCTCTTTTCTTTATATATTTAAAAATTAAGAAGTAAATTAAAAGAGTACTTGCGTGAGCTTGCCCCAGAGAAAGGAGAGGAAAGAAAACACAGAGGGCAAGCTAAACAGGGAACCAAAGGGTGAGCTGTTCCACCTGCTGGAGACAGACAAATACTGAGGGTTCCAGGGTAGGTTCCGTCCTTATATGGGCTGCCCTTAGAACTTTGGTCTGTCTCCACCTGCTGGAACGGGGGCTTAACCCATGGTCTGGACTGATCCGGGTACATACAGGGAACTGTAAATAATGCTCTGTAGATATAGGACCAATCAGCCACACGAGTGGAGTGACTTCATCATACCGCACCAACACGGAACATCCTGTCTCAGAGCTCAGAGAAACCTAGAAGTTTGAGAATGCACAGGTGTTCCTGCACAGCTAATACCATTTGAGTCGCCTCAGTCCCTTCACTAGCTAACCTTCAACTCCATGAATAGGAAGGTGGGGAAGAGTGGCAAGCAATTCTGCTCTCTCCATGGACAAACAGGACAAGTGTAGCCCACACAAGTGGGGACTCCCAAGCTGAAGGATGCAATACAATTTTGCTGGATAAGATTTGCAACCTGGTACAAGAGAGGATGGGAGGGAGAGCTGAAGCTAGTTAAAGGAAAATTAGTTTCTTACCTGATAATTTTCGTTCCTGTAGTACCAAGGATCAGTCCAGGACACCTGGGTTGTGACTCCACACCAGTAGATGGAGACTGAGCCCGACAGGTCTTGCTCTGTCATATATGACAACATGCCAGTCACAGCCCCTCAGTCTTACGCAATGTCAAAGTAGAAAACATGAACAAGAAAACTAGCTAGATAACCTAACTATAACGGGGAGCAAATCAAAGACCCCCGCTGGAACAGAGCCCCCCCAACCGAGAGAGCGAAACAAGCAATCAGATTATGTAATCCAACAACGAGCGGACTCTCCGTTACTTCAGAACAACAATGCGGGCGGGATCCTGGACTGATCCTTGGTACTACAGGAACGAAAATTATCAGGTAAGAAACTAATTTTCCTTTCCCTGTACATACCAGGATCAGTCCAGGACACCTGGGAATTACCAGAGCCAACTTACCGAGGGTGGGAAGCAGAGAGTCCCGCTCGGAGTACCCTCTCTCCAAAACCCCCGGAATCAGTAGACTGAACATCCAACCGGTAATGTCTAATGAAGGTGTGTAACGGACTTCCAGGTAGCCACCCTGCAAATCTCTTGAGGCGACACCTGAAAAGACTCCACCCAAGACGCAGCGTGGGATCATGTCGAGTGAGCCCTGACACCCACGGGAACCGGTTTTCCCCGCACTAGGTACGCTGAGCCAATGGCCTCCTTGAGCCAACGTGCGATCGTCATCCGGGACGCTGCGGCCCCTTTTTTTGGACCGGAGAATAGAACAAAAAGATGGTCTGTCACCCGAAAAGGATTAGTGACCTCTAGATAGCGAAGGAGGGACCTCCGCACATCCAGCTTCCGTAATTCCTTCGTTTTCGGGTCAGAGGACTCCCCGACCGCGAAAGCGGGAAGCTCAATTGATTGATTTAAATGAAACGCCGACACGACTTTAGGCAAAAAGGAAGGAACTGTCCGCAAGGAGACCCCTGAGTCGGAAATGCGCAAGAACGGCTCCCTACAGGACAGCGCCTGCAACTCCGAAACACGCTGTGCCAAAGAAATCGCCACCAGGAATACGGTCTTCAACGTCAGATCCTTAAGAGTCGACCGCTTCAAGGGCTCAAATGGCTCCGAGCATAAGGTGGAGAGAACCCAATTGAGGTTCCAGGACGGACAAGGATGACGCAAAGGAGGATGAAGATGCTTTGCCCCCCGAAGAAAACGGGAGACATCCGGGTGAAGAGCCAGGGAGGATCCCCGAACCTTACCTCGCAAACAACCAAGCGCCGCAACCTGGACTCACAGGGAACTGCACGCCAGTCCTTTGGCAAGACCAGCCTGGAGAAACGCTAGGATGTCGGAGACTGAGGCGGAAGTAGGATCCACCCCGCGCTTCACGCACCATTCCTCAAAGACCACCCAGACTCTGACATACACCAAGGACGTCGACTGCTTCCTGGACCTCAACAGTGAGGCTACCACCGCATCCAAGTAACCTTTTCTCTTCAACCGACACCTTTCAAAAGCCATGCCGCGAGACAAAAGTGATCCGCATCCTCCAAACAGACGGGGCCCTGGCGGAGGAGCCCCGCAAACCCCTGAAGACGAAGGGGAGCATCCACCGACAACTGAATGAGGTCTGCGAACCATGGACGACGCGGCCATTCCGGTGGCACCAGGATCACGGTGGACGGGTGCAACTCTATGCGCCGGAGAATCTTGCCTATCATCGGCCATGGGGGAAACACGTACAGCAACACGTCCGTCGGCCAGGGAAGGACCAACACGTTGACGCCCTCGGCTCCTCTCGACACCGACTGTAAAATTGCGGGGCCTTCGCGTTGTGCCACGTGGCCATCAGATCCATGTGGGGCACCCCCCACTTCTCGCAGATGAGAAGAAAAGCGTCGTCCGCCAGTTCCCATTCCCTGGGATCCAGGTGATGACGGCTGAGAAAATCCGCCTGGAAATTGTCGACTCCGGCAATGTGAGACGCTGCGATGTTGCTGAGATGTTGTTCTGCCCAGGCCATCAGGCGCTGCGCCTCCTCCGCCACTAGAGGACTTCTCGTCCCACCTTGGCGATTGATGTAGGCCACAGTGGTCGCGTTGTCCGACAACACCCGGACCGCTTTTCCCCGTACCAGCGGCAGAAAGGACTGCAGTGCCAGGCGAGCCGCTCTGGTCGCTAGCCGGTTGATGGACCACTGCGCTTGAGTCGCTGACCACCGGCCCTGTACTGACCTGCCTAGGCAAACTGCTCCCCAGCCGGAGAGACTGGCATCCGTGGTCACCACCGACCAGTTGGGAACTAGAAGGGACACTCCACAAGTCAGATGATCCGAATCTAGCCACCAGTGCAGGCTGGACCTCGCCTGGACCGTGAGGGGCAGCGGTAGGTGGAACTCCTCCGATACCGGCTTCCAGCAGGATAGTAAGGACGACTGCAATGGTCGTAGATGAGCGAACGCCCAGGGAACCAACGCGAGTGTTGACGCCATAGATCCCAGAACCATCAGATAATCGCAGACCCGCGGTAGTCGAAGAGACAATAACCGCTTCACTTGAGTCTGCAGCTTGCGTACCCGGTCCTCGGAGAGGAACACCTTGCCCCGTTTCATGTCGAATAAGGCCCCAAGGTACTCCAACGACTGGGTGGGTTCCAACTGACTCTTGCTGAAGTTGACGACCCAGCCCAGAGACTGCAACAGCTGTAGGACCCTGGCCACTGCCAGACGACACCGACTCTCGGACTTGGCCCGAATCAACCAATCGTCCAGGTAGGGATGAACCAGAAATCCCTCCCATCGGAGCTGAGCCGCCACCACGACCATTACCTTCGTGAATGTGCGAGGGGCCGTTGCGAGTCCAAAAAGGAGCGCCCTGAACTGGTAATGTCTTCCCAGGATGCAGAACCTGAGAAACTGTTGAAACGACGGCTGGATGCCTACGTGGAGGTACGCCTCCGTAAGATCCAGGGAGGTCAGGAATTCGCCGGGGCGTACAGAGGCAATTACCGATCGAATTGTCTCCATTTTGAAGTGAGGAATGCGAAGGCATCAGTTTACCCCTTTCAGATCCAAAATCGGCCTCGACGTGCCGTCTTTCTTCGGAACGATGAAGTAAATGGAGTAACGGCCTTTGCCTTGCTGACTGACAGGAATGGGGGCAATAGCTCCCAAGCTTTCCAGTTGCCGGATGGTTCCTAGCACCGCCGCCTTCTTCTCGGGACACTTGCAGGGCGACACCAGGAACTTGTCCGATGGGGTGCGAGCAAAATCTAATGCGTAGCCGTGTCTTATCACGTTGAGGACCCACTGGTCCGACGTTACGCTGGCCCATTTCTCGAAAAACAACATCAACCGCGCCCCGAAGTTTGGAACGATGGCCTGGGGCTGCCGCGAGAGATGGGCCAACCACATCTCATTGCGAAGCCTTGGACCCCATGCCCGACGGGGCTCCACCTTGTCTACCGAATCGTTTCCCACGAAAGGACTGCGGCCACTGGGAGGATCGGGAAGAAGACTACCTGTAAGAGGGCCCGGTAGACCTTTGAGGACGCGACTTCCTGTTAGCACGAAAACAGGACCTACCAGGGAACGAGGACCGAGACCTGGCCCTGTCCTCGGGCAGCTAAAAAGCCCTGTTCTCCCCCAGGGAAATCATCAAATCATCTAACTCCTTGCCAAACAACAACTTTCCCTTAAACGGCAGCGCCCCGAGGTGAGCCTTGGAGGATCCATCTGCCGCCCAATTGCGCAGCCACAGGAGGCGGCACGCCAAGACGGCCGCAACCATGGCTCTAGCTGACGTACGCAGAAGATCGTGGAGAGCATCTGCTCCTTATGCTATTGCCACCTCCAATCGATCCGCCTGCGATGCCTCCTCCGCGGACAGATCAGCATTTGCCTGGAGGACCTGGGCCCAGCGCAGACTAGCTCGCATGGCAAAGTTGGTACAGATGGCAGCCCGGAGCCCCAAAGCTGAAACTTCAAAAATCTTTTTAAGTTGGACTTCCAGCTTCTTGTCCTGTATGTCTCTGAGGGCAGTAGCCCCCGTGACCGGGATTGTCGACCTCTTCATCACTGCTGAGACCGCCGCATCCACCTTCGGGAGCCTGAGGAGCTCCAGCGCATCCTCCGGCAGCGGATAGAGCTTATCCATGGCCTTGCTGACTTTCAGCCCTAACTCCGGTGTATCCCATTCCCTAAACAGGATATCCGTCGATGAAAAGTGGAAAGGAAAAGCTACAGCTGGCCCAGTAAGGCCTAACAGTACCAGATCCATGTTGGCTTCCTGTCGGGCGACCACCGGCGGAGCCTCTATTCCCAGCTCCTGGAGAATGGCCGGAATAAGTGGGGACAGTTCCTCCCTACGAAAAAGCCTGACCACCTTAGGGTCATCCCCTTCAACGGCTTGCGCTCCTTTGCCCGCACTGGGCTGGGAGGAACCGTCCCCTGTCGACCCCTCGGCCCCCCGCGGGGGCTCCTCAGGGGAATCCGCGTCCTCTTCCGAAGTGGACTCGCTGTCCGTGTCCTGCGGGGCACCCCGTAGGGGCCGCTTTCCTCTGGGCGGCACCTGTGGCAAACCGGAGGCCTCCTTAGTTTTCCTTTTCTTAGGGCCGGACCTGTAAGCTCCCACCTCGGAAGCTTTCCCATGTCTGCGCCTGTGGCCCTTGTATTGCAGCACCTTGCGCAATAAAAGCGCAAAATCCGCGGAAAAGGACCCGGAGTCCGACGAGACATCGTCGGCACTAGCGTCCCCAGGGGACCCGGCGCCCCCCCGGGGCATCCCCTCCCCGCAGGCCCCGGCTGCGGGGGAAGTGCGGGAGGTAGGACGGCATCCCCAGCCATTTCCCGCACAATTTTGCGGGCTGTACCTAAGATGGCCGCCACTCCCGCACTGAGCGGGAAGGGATCCGGCGGCCTGTCAGCTGCTGCACTCGGCCGCGGCGGCGATCGCACCGGCCGGGATCGGCCTCCCTGCCGTGCCCCGGACGGACCCTCGCCACCTGGGACGCATGAAGAACAAAGGCCCTCCCTCGAGAAGCGCGCGCACCATGCCGCAGGCCCGACAAAGTGACCCCCGCGGCATGCGCGCGAACGCGGGCCAAAACAAGTAAAGAAACAAAATTTAAATTCACATTTCACCCCCCCCCCGGGGGGTGGGGGGCGCAAGCGGCGCCCCCCCCGAGAAACCCCGAGGCGGAACCGCAAAGCAAAGGAGAGCCGTCCGAGAGAAAAAAACACAAGACTTTTTTTTTTTTCCCTACTTGCCGCTGTCCTCGGTCCTGGGGCCCTGCTCCAGCGGGGGTGAGTGAACCGGGCTCCCCGGTGTCACCCCCAACACTGCCACTCGAACAGCCGGGTCCTCGACCCTAGCAGTGGCCTCAACCAGGGGGGGATGGTCCCCTCAGAACCTCCCAACCCCCCTGGGAGGCAGGGCGGACGGGACTTTCCTCAAAACACAACAAATAAAAGCCACTAAACAGCTCTAACTAAAAGCAACACAACTCAACCCTGACTGACTAACAGTTCCCAGGGCAGGCAGGGGCTGTGACTGCACCATCTACTGGAGACAGAGTAAGACTGAGGGGTTGTGACTGGCACATTGTCATATATGACTGAGCCCGACAGGTCTTGCTCTGTCTCCATCTACTGGTGCGGAGTCACAACCCAGGTGTCCTGGACTGATCCTGGTACGTACAGAGAAAGGTTTTTCAGAACTACTTATTACAAGTGACTTCGAGACAGTAGTGCTTTAAATCAAGGCCATATAAAGTTGAACTACTGAAGATGATGTTGCTCAAACTCGATGAGTTTTAATTTTGGTAGAAAGTTGATTACCAGCCTTGGCATAGTAATATGAAATACACTTGGAGAGCCATCTAAATAAAACTTGCTTTTTCACTGGTAAGATATGCTTAGCCAGATTGAATGATGAAACAGTTAAGGTGGTTTCCTGAAAGGCTTGGATCTTTCTAAATAGAACAAAGCTTTCTGGCACTCAAAGGTATGAAAAGTTTGTTCGCATTTGTAGGAATAAGACTTTGAAAAGAATGCTGGAACAATAGACTGATTCAAGTGAAAAACTGAGAAACAACTTTAGGTAAAAACTTAACAATTCTCAATACCACTATAGCAACATGTTTTACTAAAACTAAGTTCACTCACACTGTGTACTGAGATATTATTAGTAATAATACTTTCCAAGATACAAATCTGAGATCTACTGACAACAGAGGCTGAAATAGTGAATTTGTTAATTTAGTGTGAACTATGTTGAGGTCCCACTAAGCAGATGGGACTTTATCATGTTGATCCTACAATTACAGACCTTTGATAAATTTAGCTACCATGGGTGGCGAAACTGGATGACCTAAGTGGTAGCAAATGCACTTAAATGTACTTTAACAGATTTCAGTCTGGATTCAGAGATACTAAAGCTACTGCTTTAGAAATGAAGCTGAATAGGTAAATGGATCTTATAAGAGCACCTAGTATAAGGCCTTCTTGCTGCTAAAATCACTTCTCTTATTTCTGTAGGAAAGGATACATAAGAAAAGAAAATTATTCCTTACCTACTAATTTTCGTTCCTGTAGTACCATGGATCAGTCCAGACAGTGGGTTATATCCCCCGACCAGCAGATGGAGTCAGAACAGAGTTTGAGAGCGTCAGCATATAGAGTAGTGCACCCTCTGCTGGAGCTCAGTATTACACATAGCAAAGCCCAAAAGCAAAACACAACCTTTTGGATCCAGAACCGTTCCCAAAAAGGAACAGAGAAAGATATAAGTAAACAAACGGTCAACGGGACCAGCAATAGTCAACTTGTGAGGAGCTGTGAACAGAAACAATAATCAGAGACAAACAGAATGAAAGATACCTGGAAGAATCCGAGCAGGACCTAATGAAACCCCTAGTGGCGGGCGTCTGGACTGATCCATGGTACTACAGGAACGAAAATTAGCAGGTAAGGAATAATTTTCTTTTCCCTGTACGTACCTGGATCAGTCCAGACAGTGGGATGTACCCAAGCTTCCCTAAACTGGGTGGGGTCCTGAGAGACCTGCTCGGAGAACTTGATCACCAAAAGAACCCGTGCATTGAGGCACCATGTGTAGTCTGTAATGTCTGGAAAAAGTGTGCAACGACTTCCATGTCGCCGCACGGCAGATTTCCTGGGAGGAAACGGAGCGAGATTCCGCCCAGGACGCCGCTTGGGATTGCGTGGAATGAGCCGAGACGCTGCGAGGCGGCACCCGCCCCGCCGCAATGTAAGCCGATGAGATGGCGTCCTTTATCCAGCGAGCAATAGTCATCTTGGATGCCCGAGAACCTCTCCTCGGTCCTGACCAGAGGACAAACAAATGATCGGATACCCGGAAGTCATTGGTAACCTCCAGGTAACGGAGCAGTGCACGCTTGACGTCCAGGAGCCGAAGAGACCGGGGTTCCTCTGGAGCAAACGCTGGAAGCTCCACCGTTTGATTGACGTGGAAGGCCAAGACCACCTTTGGTAGGAAGGATGGCACCGTACGAAGGGAAACCCCGGAGTCGGAGAAACACAGATAAGGGTCCCAGCAGGACAAGGCTTGAAGTTCTGAGATCCGGCGAGCAGAAGAGATGGCTACCAGGAAAACCGTCTTGAGGGTCAGGTCCTTGAGGGAGGACCCCCTCAGGGGTTCAAAAGGAGGGCCCGACAGCGTTCGCAGCACCAAGTTGAGGCTCCAAGAAGGGAAAGGATCACTGACCGGTGGCCGTAGGTGTTTGGCACCCTTCAGAAAACGTGCGATATCCGGCTGAAGGGGTAGAGAGCAGTCCTTCTGTACCAAGACATTCAAGGCCGCCACCTGAACCCGGAGCGAATTATAGGCGAGACCCTTATCCAGACCATCCTGTAGGAAATGAAGGATCAGCGGGACAGTCGCCTCCATGGTTTGGACTCCGCGGTCGGAGCACCATGCTTCGAAGACCTTCCAAACTCGAACGTAAGCGACGGAGGTCGAAGGCTTGCGGGAACGAAGCATCGTTGAGATCACTGCCTCCGGGTAGCCTCTGTGGCGGAGACGGCGCCGTTCAAAAGCCAGGCCGCAAGACAGAAGAGTTCTGCCTGCTCGAAAAATACCAGACCCTGGCGCAGAAGATGAGGAAGATGGGACAGGCGAAGTGGGCTGTCCACCGTCATCTGAAGTAGATCTGCGAACCATGGCCGACGGGGCCATTCCGGGGCGACGAGAATTACAGTCCCTCGATGATGTTCCAACCTGCGGAGAACCTTGCCGACCAGAGGCCAAGGAGGAAACACAGAGCAGTTGATCTGACTGCCACGGAAGGGCGAGGCCATCCACCCCCTCCGCGCCGCTCTCTCTTCTGCGGCTGAAGAAGCGTGGAGCCTTGGCATTGAGAAAGGTCGCCGTTAGATCGAGGCGAGGAGTCCCCCAACGACGGATGATGAGATGCATTGCCTCGTCGGAGAGAGCCCACTCGCCGGAGTCTAGCTGTTGACGACTCAGGAAGTCCGCCTGAACGTTGTCCACCCCGGCGATGTGAGAGGCCGCTATCCGGATGAGATTGCTCTCCACCCACTCCATCAGGGGAGTAGACTCGAGGGAGACATGCTTGCTTCTTGTCCCCCCTTGGCGATTGATGTAGGCCACGGTGGAGGCGTTGTCCAAGAGGATCCTCACCTCTCTGTGTTGCACCAGGGGAAGAAAACGCTGGAGGGCGAAACGCACGGCTCTCGTTTCTAGGCGATTGATCGGCCACTTTGCCTCCTCTGGCGTCCAAGTCCCTTGAGTGGCGCTTCTTTCGCAGACGGCGCCCCATCCCGCGAGGCTGGCATCGGTGGTCACCACCACCCAATTGGGAACCTCGAGCGAGACTCCCCGAGCCAGATGCGAGGGGACAAGCCACCAATCCAGGCTTTTCCTGGCTAATGGTGGAAGCGGCAGGATCACCTGATACTCCTGGGAGACTGGTTTCCAGCGGGATAGTAGGGACGCCTGCAGTGGACGCAGGTGTGCAAACGCCCAGGGTACCATGTCGATGGTGGAGGCCATTACTCCCAGGAGCTGCAGATAATTCCAGGCGGTTGGTTCTTCCAGAGCCGAAAACCGAGACACGTGCTCTCTCAGGGCTTGCGCCTTGTCCTGGCGCAGGAACACCATACCCCGCCGGGTATCGAAGCTCACTCCTAAGAAATCCAGGTGTTGCGAGGGCACAAGGAAACTCTTTGGAAGGTTCACCACCCAGCCCAGAGAGCGTAGGAATTGTACTACTCTGGCCACTGAGGTCTGACCATGTGAGAAGGACTTCGCTCGAATCAGCCAGTCGTCTAGGTACGGATGTACTAGGATACCCTCCCTGCGGAGGGCCGCCGCCGCCACCATTACCATGATCTTTGTGAAGGTCCGAGGTGCGGTCGCCAAACCGAAGGGAAGCACCTTGAACTGAAAGTGTTGACCGAGAATCTTGAAGCGAAGATACCGCCGGTGAGCCGGCAGGATGGGAATGTGCAAGTACGCTTCCGAGAGGTCCAGTGAAGCGAGGAATTCTCCCTTGTGCACTGCGGCAATCACTGATCGAAGAGTCTCCATGCGGAACCGGGTGACCCTGAGGGCCTTGTTTGCCTCCTTCAAGTCCAGGATGGGGCGAAAGGAACCGTCCTTTTTGGGAACGATGAAGTAAATGGAATAGTGGCCCAAGCCCACGTTGAAGGGGACGGGAACGATGGCCCCTATTTCCTGCAGCCGGTCTAGTGTTTGTTGAACCGCTATCCTCTTGAGATCCGAACCGCAGGGGGAGAAGATGAACCGGTCCCTCGGGGGGCGGACAAATTCCAAGGCATAACCGTCTCTTATGGTGTCCAGCTCCCACTGGTCCGTGGAGATAACTGCCCACTCCTCGTAGAAGTCCATGAGGCGGCCTCCGATCCGGGGAGGTGAGAAGTGAGCTCCTTTGGCATCATTGGGATGACTTTGTGGGCGGAATTCCCTGCCCTGGACCCTCTCTCGCGGGCCTCCGCCCACGAAAGGAACGAGACCAAGGCTGGGATCTTGTCTGCTGCGTCCGGTAAGCGGACTGTCGGTAAGACCTATAACGTCGCTGTGCCCTGGCCCTGGTTCTACCGGAAGAAAATGATCTGAAGGAACGCTGTCTATCCTCCGGCAGCCGATGCACCAAATTTTCCCCCAGTGACTTGATGATCTGATCCAGGTCCTCTCCAAATAAGAACTTCCCCCGAAAGGGGAGGGAGCCAAGGCTCGACTTGGAGGAAGCATCCGCTGCCCAGTTGCGAAGCCACAAGAGCCGTCGGGCTGCTACAACCGAAACCATGGACCGCGCCATTACGCGAAAGAGATCATACAGGGCGTCTGCCCCGTATGCTATGGCAGATTCCAGCCGGTCCACCTGGGCGGCCTCTTCGGGGGGCAATTCCTGAGAGGTGAGAAGCTGCTGTACCCAGAGTAAGCTGGCCCTTTGCGCGAGGGAACTGCACATCACGGCCCGCATACCTAGGGCGGAGACTTCGAAGACCCTCTTGAGAAAGGTCTCTAGTTTACGGTCCTGCGTATCCCGCAGGGCCGTCCCCCCCGTGACCGGGATGGTTGTCCTCTTGGTCACTGCCGACACCGCTGAATCCACCTTGGGCACCTTGATAAGATCCAAAAAATCCTCAGGGAGCAGGTATAGCTTTTCCATGGCGCGTGTGACTTTCAAGGACGCCTCGGGAGTGTCCCACTCCCTGGTGAGAAGCTGTAGGAAAGACTCATGGATAGGGAAAGCCCTTGCCCTAGGACGGAGGGCGGCAAGTACTGGATCCCCTTTGCGAGACGAGGTGGCGACGGCAGGAGCCACAGGGATCGGCGGATCTGGAGGTGGGTCGAGGTCCAGCTCCTGAATAATATGGTGGATGAGTTCATCCAGCTCTTCTTTTTGAAAAATCCGTAGGGCTCGAGGGTCGTCCCCCTCCGTATGTCCATCCGGATGCGCCTCCGGGGGTTCCGGGGAGACGTCTCTCACCGGCGAAGCCGCCCCCGTGGTACGCCGGGGTGGCACGGGAGAGGGACCCGGCAGGGATCCAGGCGTAACGGACGAGGCGGTGAGACCAACGGCAAGTTTAGGAACCTTGGGGGGAGGGGCCCCCAGGGGATTAGACGCCTGCGCTCCCATACCCTGCAAATAGGCCATGTGCATTGCCAGAATAAAGTAAGGTGAGAAAAACGGAGAGCTGATTGGAATCCCTGGGGGGGGGGGCCGTCCTGGGAGCCCCGGTCAGGCAAACCTCCCGCCGGGGGCAAAGCCTGATGAGAGCCAGTGCAACCAATCCTGTCTGCATCTGGGAGCGAGTCCGTCTCACGCTGACCCCCTAAAACGGCCGCCGTTCCCGCCAAAGGCGGCGTCGTGGCCGGCCCGCGCCACCCGGGCTGAGGAGGAGGCAGGTCCGAAATCGCACTGGAGGACTGCAGGGTGCCTTCCCCGTCGGGGAAGCACCACTCACAAAGCCCCTCCCTCAGAAATTGATTCCCCGGCTCGCCGCAGGCCTCACACCTCGAGGACCGCGGCATGTCAGCACCGGGAAAAAGAAAAGCCTCAGGGGGGGGCCAAAGACGAGCTAGTGCCGCGGGGGGGCCTGGAAATGGCCCTAACAACCCGCCGAAGGGGTCCAGTAACTGCGGGAGAAACCCCCGTTTCAGTTGAGCACACACCCACGGGCGGAGCTTGCGAACCGCGGGACCCACAACGATGCGTGGAGCGGCCGGAACCACCAGCATCCACGGGGCACCACCAAAAAGAAGCAAACCTGTGGAGAAAGAAACTCAAAAAACTTGCACTTACCCCAACGGAAGAGGAAAGGAGTACAGAATAGAGAAGGCAAAGCCACAGACACACGCCTCCTCAAAAATTGAAAACTTTTTTTTTTTTTAAACTTTAAGGATCCAAAATGAAGAGAAACATAAGACAGGGAAATACTGTGGAGAAAAAGAAAGAAATAACTAAAAATGAAGAAACCCTGTCAATCTGGGGGAGCTAGTGGATCCCCCCACTCGCATCTGCTGGAGTCAGAAGAATACTGAGCTCCAGCAGAGGGTGCACTACTCTATATGTTGACGCTCTCAAACTCTGTTCTGACTCCATCTGCTGGTCGGGGGATATAACCCACTGTCTGGACTGATCCAGGTAAGTACAGGGAACATGCCATATTGGGTCAGACCAAGTGTCCATCAAGCCCAGCATCCTGTCTCAAACAGTGGTCAATCCAGGCCATAAGAACCTGGCAAGTACCCAAAAACTAAGTCTATCCCATGTTACTGTTGCTAGTAATAGCAGTGGCTATTTTCTAAGTCAACTTAATTAAAAGCAGGTAATGGACTTCTCCTCCAAGAACTTATGCAATCCTTTTTTAAACCCAGCTAACTGCACTAACTATATTAACCACAATATTTGGTTTTCAATATCCATGCAGTCAACACTAGAGATGGAAGATTGGGGATGAAGTAGCAACCTGTTGTTCTATGTTAGCAGTGTTGGAAATATCGGAAAATATAGTGGCAAAGCAACAGCTGGTCTTTTTAATCACAAACAAAATCTGACCTGACCATAATGGTGCAATGAGGATCATCTTTCTTGCCTTAACTTAAAGATGACATTTGAAGAGAGGAAGAGATGGAAATGCATACAGAAGACATCAGCTCCATTAAATGGCAACGATCAACATGGAATCTGGATCTGGCATTTTTTTCTTTTAGCAATATAGTGAAAGTTTGTGGTCTGATGGAACTGCAAAGATGTCCACTTGCAGTGCTCCCAAAGCTGGAAGAGTTACTGCACTGTGTAGGCTGTAGGTGATGACTGAAGGAGTCTGCCAAGACCATTTTTTCTTTTTTTTTGGGAAGACATAGAAAGATTGGTTCTTACCTGCTTATTTTCATTCCTGAAGTACCACAGATCAGTCCAGACAAGTGAGTTTTGCATCCCTACCAGCAGATGGAGGCAGAGAACTAAAAGCTTTGAGGCATTGACCAATTCCGGGAAGTAATGCTGACAGGTAGCTTGTGGCACCAAAAACATATCTATAAATTACCCCTGATGGTACATTGACCACATTCCTTCAAACAATATATTCATTCGCAGCTTTGTGTTCCCTGAAGAAGTCTGAATCACTTCGAAACATGCGCAGTGTTGGAAGACTCATATATTGCTACACTATTGATCATTTGACAAGACAAGTGTAGAAGATTTAAGGACAGCTGCATTGTGGACATTTTATCCAAAGATAAGTGCAATTTTGTATAGCTCCCATTTATCAATAGGGGAGTACAATAATCGAGACTCTTATATGAGCATTTCATAAGAAGTGACCTATGATTATAAAACCCCAGCGCTCCTACAGGCTTACACATATAAGCCATCGGCAGCAAGGGCACTGTATGATGGTCACTCTTCATATACAATAAGAGCCTAGGTGTATAGCAGAATATTTATTGGTTTTTGTTTTGATGTAGAGTTTTCCTGCTATTTTTTGGGATAATATTATTTTAGTTCTTCCCAGTAAGCATGCCAGAACACAGACTTCCCGTAATGGTCTTGAGAACATTAAGGGGCTGGGTTCTCTGGAATGATCTGGGGTGTTTCAGAAACAAAATTTAACAGGTAAGAACTAATTTTCCTTTCCTGTTCATAACCCAGATCAGTCCAGACAAGTGGGATGTACCAAAGTACCCCTACACTGGGCAGGTCCACAAGACACCCCCCCCACCCCCACCCCCCCAAAACACATCTAAAGTGTCAGACTCCAGGAGAGCAGACATTTGGCAAAAGTGTGTTGGGGGGGGGGGGGGTCTTGCGGACATGCCCAGTGAAGGGGTACTTTGGCACATCCCACTTGTCTGGACTGATCTGGGTTATGAACAGGAAAGGAAAATTAGTTCTTACCTGTTAATCTCCTGCGGCAACACTGACACTCGACTCATGACGCTGCCTGTGCTCTAACTGAGTGAGCATGCAACCCTTCTAGAATTCTTCTCCCCTTACAAACGGGCCAATACAGTAAAGTCTGCAGAAGAGCGGGCAAATGCCCGCTCTCCCCGGCGCGCGCACAGGCCACTCTTGTGCAAGCGATTCAGTATGCAAATTAGGCCCAGCAGTAAAAACAGGTAAAAGGAGGCACTAGGGACACTAATGCGTCCCTAGCGCCTCCTTTTGGACCGGAGCGGCGGCCATCAGCGGGTTTGACAGCCAACACTCAATTTTACCGGCGTCGGTTCTCGAGCCCGCTGACAGCCACAGGTTCGGAAACCGGATGCCGGCAAAATTGAGCGTCCAGTTTTTGACCCACAAGCCGCCTTCAAATTTTTTTATTTTTTTATTTTTAAACTTTTGGTAACTTTCGGGACCTCCGACTTAATATCGCCATGATATTAAGTCGGCGGGTGCACAAAGAAATTAGCGCCTACCTTTGGGTAGGCGCTAATTTCTGAAAGTAAAATGTGCGGCTTGGCTGCACATTTTCCTTTCTGAATCGCACGGGAATACCTAATAGGGCCATCAACATGCACTTGCATGTTGCGGGTGCTATTAGGTTCGGGGGGGGGGGGGGGGGGGGGGGTGAATGCGCGTTTTCAGCCCCTTACTGAATGAGGGGTAACGCAAGCTCGTCGAAAACATGCATCCAATCGAGGGTTAACAGTGCACTCAGTTGGAGCGCACTGTACTGTATCGGCCCGAAAGGTAGGCCAAAATAATAGCTCCTTCAGCCAACACACTATTGTGCCCTTGGAGACCCTGCATCCACTTCTGGCACCTCCAAATACAAACAAAAGATCCAACCTCTGAAAACCTTGTGACCTTTGCCTCTGGCGACTCAGCAGACCAATTCAGGAAGGCAGGAGCTCCACATTCTGATGCAGGTGAAACGAAGATACCACCCTAGATAAAAGAGTACCATGCGCAAAGACACGCCCTCGTCCAAAATCTTCAGAAATGGTTCCCTACAGGACTAAGCCTGCAGTTCAGATTTTTCTGAACAAAGGAATCACCACCAAAAATATCACCTGCAGCGCAAAACGGAGGACAAAGCAGCACCCACAAGACCAATTTTAAACTCGACATCAACGGCCACAGATGCTCGACCCCCTTCAAAAACCTCACAACATCTGGATGTGAGGCCAATGACCTTTTCTCTGGAGAAAGCAGAGCTGCTTACCAGTAACAGGTGTACTCCCAAGACAGCAGGATGTAGTCCTCACATATGGGTGACGTCACTGGACGGAGCCCTATCACGGAAAACCTCTCTGTCAAAGTTCTAGAACTTTTGACTGGCACACTCAGCATACTCAGCATGCCATGATCCCTGCAGCCACAGGGGTCTCCCTTCAGTCTCATTTGTAGCAAAAGCTGTGAGCGAAAAAATAAAATAATAAAACGTTTCGACCCAACTCAGCGGGATAGCGGGTGGGTTTCGTAAGGACTACATCCTGCTGTCCTGGGAGAACACCTGTTACTGGGGTAAGCAACTCTTTCTCCCAGGACAAGCAGGATGGTAGCCCTCACATGTGGACGATTAGCAAGCCACAGGCTGACTCATATTTTGTTTGGACCAACAGCGTACAACTTGTGCAACAGGCACAACAACTGGTGATCTGTTGGGAAAAATGAGGTAGTCTGAAAATCACAGCAGACTGATGTGGAAGGAGTTGGGATTATACTGGAAATAAGTTCTTCAAGACAGACTGGCCAAAGGCAGAGTCTTGACGTCCTTCCTTGTCTGGGCAGTAATGTGTTGCAAATGTGTGAAGAGAGCTCCATGTTGCAGCTTTACAGATCTCAGCAATCGGTACTAAATGATAGTGTGCTACTGAGGTTGCCATGACTCTTACTGTGTGCACCTTCACTCATCCCTGGAGAGGAAGGCCTGCTTTGTCATAGCAGAATTCAATAATCTGCTAGCCAGTTGGAGAGTTTGTTTGCCCACTGCAACTCCTGGCTTGTTTTCATCAAAAGAAACAGAGTTGGGTGGATTTCCTATGGACTGCAGTGCGGTCTAGGTAAAATGCAAGTGCACGTTTACAGTCCAAGGTGTGTAAAACTCTCTCGCTCTGGTGAGAGAGGCCTTGGGGAAAAGGTGGGAAGAATACAGAATGATCCAAGTGGAATTCAGTGACCATCTTGGGAAGGAATTTAGGGTGAGTACGGAGTACCACTCGATCAAGTGCTTGTAACTCACTAACCCTTCAAGCAGATGTAATGGCTACTAGGAAGAGAATTTTCCATGTAAGAAATTTAACATCGCAGGAGTGCAAAGGCTCAAACAGGGAGCGCATGAGCCTTGTAAGTACAACATTTAGGTCTCATTCAGTGACTGGTGGCCGTAGAGGGGGCTTGAGTTGTAGTAGGCCCCTCATAAACCTACTCATAAGGGGTTGCGTTATCTGGGCATCCCCAATTCCTTTGTGGTACGCTGAGATGGCACTCAGGAGTACACTCACCGAGGAAGACTGGAGACCAGAGTCTGAAAGGTGTCAGAGGTAGTCTAATAGAGATGGAGTGGGGCAGGAGAAAGGGTCGATACCTTTTTTGCGTGCATCATATGGTAAATCTAATCTACTTAGAACGATAGGCTTTTCGTGTGGAAGGCTTTCGTGAAGCTACAAGCACTTGAGAGACTTCAGCTGAGAGGTTGAGCAGTTGCAGGATCAAACTTTCAACATCCAAGCTGTGAGGGATAGGGTCTGAAGGTTCGGATGGCGTAACATGCCTTGGTTTTGAGTTATGAGAGTGGGCGCAGTGCCCAGGCGAATGGGATCTCTGATCGAGAAGTAAAGAAGCATGGGAAACCACACTTGTCGAGGCTAATATGGGTCTATGAGTATCATTGACCCTTTAGCCTGTTGTAGCTTCACGAGAGTTTTGGCTATTAGCAGTATCGAGGGACACGCGTATAGGAGGCCTGTGTTCCAGGGGTGAGTGAAGGCATCCATGGCTAACTTGTTTGGTTGCCTGTGCAGGGAGCAGAATCTGTCCACTTTGTGATTCAGTTCGGATGCAAAGAGGTCTATTGTTGGTTGACCCCAGCGTTGGAAGATTCTGGTCATTACCACCGGATCCAGAGACCACTTGCCGGGATGGAACTGTCGGCTGAGGAGATCTACAAGAAAATTATTCCTTACCTGCTAATTTTCGTTCCTGTAGTACCATGGATCAGTCCAGACCGAGGGTTATGTCCCCCTTCCAGCAGATGGAGTCAGAGCAAAAAACTGAGAGGGCAGTCCCTCATAACTGGTGCGCCCTCTGTAAACCTTCAGTATTAAGATTATCCAAGCAATAAGGAAAAACACCTTGGATGGATCAATACAAATTGAATATCATGGCTCAATACAAAATGGAATATCAACTGGAAACAAGTCTAAGCAAAAAACTTGCAACCTGAACTCTTAATCAGTCCCAAACCGATCCTGAAATAATTACACAGTCAAGCTGAAAGATTATCCCAAAGAACCCCCAACAATCCGTAGGGTGGGCGTCTGGACTGATCCATGGTACTACAGGAACGAAAATTAGCAGGTAAGGAATTTTCTTTTCCCTGTATGTACCAGGATCAGTCCAGACCATGGGATGTACCTAAGCTTCCCTAAGTAGGGTGGGCCACTGATAGCCCAGCTCGAATGACCTGAGCCCCAAAGGAGCCCACGATCAGTGGTTGAAGATTCAAGTGATAGTGATGCGCGAATGTGTGTAACTACTTCCAGGTAGCCGCTCTGCAAATCTCCTGCGGAGAGGCCGCTTGGCTTTCTGCCCAGGAGGCTGCTTGAGCTCGGAGAGAATGAGCCTTCATACTGTCTGGCGGTGGACGCCCAGCACCAACGTACGCCGAAGAAATTGCTTCCTTTAGCCAGCGGGCAATGGTGTTTTTAGAAGCCTTGTTTCCCTTCTGGGGACTACTCCAGAGGACAAGAGGTGATCCAATAAACGGAAGCATTGGTAGCCTCCAGACATCGGAGGACGACGCACTTGACATCGAGGCATCTAAGCTCTCTGGAATCCTCGTCCTGGAAGGATGGCAGCTCCACCAACTGATTCAAATGAAAGAACGAGACCACCTTTGGTATAAAAGATGGTATGGTACACAAGGATACCCCTGAATCCGTGAAGCGTAGATAAAGCTCTCTACGACAAGGTTTGAAGCTCCGAAATTCTGCGAGCGGAACAGACAGACACCAGGAATACTATCCTGAGAGTGAGGTCTTTGAGGGTAGCTCTCTTCAGAGGTTCAAACTGTGGACCACCTAGAATTCGAAGGACCAAACTCAAGCTCCACGAAGGACCTAAATTGCGTATCGGTGGCTTCACATGCTTTACTCCCTTTAAGGACCGGACTATGTCAAGGTGCAATGAAAGAGTAGTTCCATCCTGATGATGGAGGGCACCAAGGGCTGCCACCTGTACTCGCCAGGAATTGTAGGGTAATCCCATCTCCAGCCCTTGCTGCAAGAAAGATAAGATCTGGGGTATTGTCGCATGACATGGAGAAAATTGTGAGGACTGGCACCAAGACTCAAAAGCTTTCCAGACCTGGACATATGGAGGTGGAAGACTTCCTAGCCTTGAGAAGAGTGGAGATAACAGCCTCTGGGTACCCTCCTCTTCTCAGCCAGCACCGCTCAAAAGCCAGGCCGCTAGACAGAAGCAATCTCCCTAGTCGAAAAATACTGGGTCCTGTCGGAGAAGGTTCGGCAGATGTCTCAGTTGAAACAGGCCGTCCACCGCTAGGGCTGACCAAGTCTGCAAACTACAGAGGTCAAGGCCATTCCGGAGCTACCAGGATCATGGGCCCCTGGTGACTCTATTCTTCGGAGCACCTTTCCCACTAGGGCCCAAGGCAGAAAGATGCAGAGCAGGAGGTCCCGCGGCCACAGGAGGACTAAGGCATCGAAGCCCTCTGCGCCTTGTTCTTCTTCTGCGACTGAAGAAGCGCGGAGCCTTCGCGTTCCTTTGAGTGGCCATCAGATCGAGATGGGGAGTCCCCCATCGCGTGAAGAGGAGTGACACTGCTTCCTGCGACAGCTCTCTCTCCCTGGGATCTAAGCGTTGGCGACTTAAGAAGTCCGCTTGAACATGGTCTACGCCTCCAATGTGAGATGCCGCCAGATGGGACAAATGGAGTTCCACTCACGGCATTAGCTTGTTCGTCTCCTGAGCGACATGGAGACTCCTTGTCCCTCCCTGACGGTTGATGTACGCCACTGTTGTTGCGTTGTCGGAGAGGATTCGGACTGCTCGGCCTTGGACTAGAGGCAGAAAGCGCTTCAGCGCCAGACGAACCGCTCTTGTCTCCAGACAGTTGATGGGCCATGCTGACTGAACTGGGTGTCCACTGCCCCTGCGTTGATTGGCGTCAGCACACAGCCCTCCAGCCGGTGAGGCTGGTGTCTGTCGTAATGATCACCCACTGCGGAACCTCTAGGTCCACCACTCTTAGCAAGTGATCCAGGTTGAGCCACCAGGTCAGGCTGTCCTGGGTTTACAGATGATAGCGGCAGAAGAGTCTGAAATTCCCAAAACACCAACTTCCAACGGGAGAGTAATGCTCTTTTGCAAGGGACGCATGTGAGAAACGCCCAAGGCACTACATCTGTAGTGGAGGCCATTGAACCCAGCACCTGGAGATAGTCGCAAGCAGTGGGAAGTCAGAGGTTCCGAAAGCACTGAATCTGAGAGAGGAGAGATTGGGCCCGACCCAAACAAAGAGAGACTGTGCCCACTTTGGTGCCGAAATGAGCTCCCAAAAAGTCGAGTGACTGCGCCGGAGTGAGGCTGCTCTTGGCAAAATTGACTATGCAGCCTAGTGACTGGAGAAGTAATACTCTTTCCACTGAGGGCTGGCACAAATCCGTGGACTTCGCCAGGATGAGCCAGTCATCCAAATAGGGATGGACTAGTATTCCTTCTTCCCTCCGTAGGGCCACCGCTACCACCACCATAACTTTGGTGAAGGTGCGAGGAGTGGTCGCCAGCCAAATGGTAGGGCCTGGAACTGGAAATGCTGTCCTAAAATCTTGAAGCAGAGGAAGCGTTGATGCTCCTACAGGATGGGGATATGAAGATAAGCCTCTGTCAAGTCCAAGGACCTGAAGAACTCTCCCCAGTGTACCGGCGCAGATTACGCTTAAAAAAAGATACGATATGAAAGAGGTAACTGCAGCCTTGCGAGATAGGGACATTCGATATCGTTGGACCTACCCCTTTGGACTGTCCTTTCATTATCAGGGGGTCAGCCATCGGATTACTTCCGTAGAGGCGGCGAAGGCAGCCTTTCTTAAGGCCCAGTTGCCAATCTCCTTTTCAACTTCTAACATGGTGGAATCTGCTCCCCATAAAGAGACAGCACCACGGTGGCAGAGGTCAGGAAAAGGAGGCAAAAGGCTTCGCCGCCAGACGGAGAGAACCAAACCTCAAACTTCCGATCAAGGATGAAGTGGAGGGGACTCTTAATGCAGAGACTCATTTCTACCTTATGGACTGCTGAAGGAGGCTCCACAGCCAGGTTTGCACCAGGCGCTGATTGTTTTTGATAGACTCTGGTTGAACCGTTTTTGTTTATGGTTTAAGGTTCATATAATATTTTCAGGTTGTGATTCACACTTAAGGGGGACATTATTTCATTCTTCTCATTATTGGTTTCTTATATGGGTCGGGGGGGGGGGGGAAGGTTCATATGCTCACACCTCTGCATTGAAGGCCACCAGCCCCTAGGAGTCAGGTATCCTATAGCAGGACTTGGGATACGGCAGGATGTTTAGGCCTCATAACTGACCAAACTAGTATCACTATTTCTGGGACGCACAGAAAGTCAGGGGTTTGTACTCCAAAATGGAGGTATGCCGTCCAAGGGTTGGAGGTTTGGGTTTTGGTTTTTTTTGGAAATCAGTGCTATGGGGGTGTAGCGGGTTGTGCGTAACATGGTATATTAATGGCGACCAAATTGCTATCCCTTAATGTAAAAGGACTAAACTCTCCCCAAAAACGGCAGCTTTTCAAGAGGGAGCTTAATAGGCAGGCAGCTGGGATTATTTTCATACAGGAAACACATGTTAGAAGGAAACATGAGCATTTATTAGCTTTCCTACAATTTCCAGTTTCTCTGTGGGCCGCCAGCACTAATGAACAGCGATATGCGGGGGTTGGTATACTGTTCTCCTCTTCATTTGTACACGAGCAGGTCGCTGCAGTGATTGACCCTGGTGGCAGATTTACAATTAACAAAATCAAAATTGATAAACACATTTTTCACTCTTCTTAATGTGTACTTCCCTAACCACCACCAAGTGCCTTTTATAAAATGTCTGCATAATTTGTTACAGCAACATGCGGAGGGGGAGCTAATAGTTGGTGGGGATTTCAATTTTGTTATGGACCTGGCTAGGGATTCCAGTTCTGGCTCGCAGTCACACCTGGAGGTCAGACGAGCCTGGCATGGGGTTATGGAGAAGTGGGGTCTGGTAGATATATGGCAATCCAGATATGAACAATCCCGTTCTTATACGTTTTACTCATGCCTCCACTCCACATATACACGTATTGATTATTTTTTTGTGTCTGTCACCATACAACCGAGGGTACAGTCCACAGATATTGATAACATCACATGGTCAGATCACGCCCCCATTTGGGTCGTTTGTAAATTGGGTGACTCAGGCGGAGGACTTCGCACGTGGCGGCTTAACGATAGTCTCCTTAAAGATCCCGCTTTTATAACTTCTTTAGCTGCTCAACTTACAGACTTTTTCAATATAAACCAAACAGAAGACATGTCACCCTTAACAGTTTGGGAATACTCTAAAGCCGTGATCCGAGGATCCTGCATTGCCCGGGCGGCATACTGTAACAAAGAACGGGATGCTAATAGGTCCAGACTTCTCTCAGAACTCGCTGATTTAACTCGGAGGCATAGTAGCTCTCAGTCAGAGAAGCTTTACAAAAAAATATCAGTAGTTCGGGCCCAGCTTCGGTCGATAAGACGATTCGGCTATCAGTCATTATCTTACACTACTAAAGCAGCAGTACTTCGAAGGGGGGAACAAAGCAGGCAAGCTACTGGCCAGACAATTAAGGGCAACCCAAGCACAAACAATAACTAAAATTTCAAACTCCCAAGGGCAAGTAGTTACATCTTCAGAAGAAATCCGCCAGTCCTTTACCTCCATACCCCCTTACTGATATTTGCGACTATCTGCAGGGCACTACCTTGCCTCAAATTACCCCTTTGCAAAAAGTAGTACTTGATAAACCTATTACTTCCCAAGAAGTTCTAGCCGCTATCAAGAAATTAAAACCCGGAAAGGCACCGGGGTTGGATGGCTTTACAGGTACCTACTACTGTAAGTTTGCTCTTTCATTGGTTGACCCTATGACCCAAGCGTTTAACTCCATGTTAGAAGGCTCTGAGTTTACTACAGAAGCTAACACTGCTGGCATAACAGTGCTCGCCAGACCTCGCAGAGACCCTATCCAATGTAGGTCATATAGGCAGATATCCCTTAACATAGACTTGAAAATTTTGGCCAGGGTACTGGCTGCCCGGCTGAACAGGATACTACCAGGGATTATACATAATGACCAAGTAGGCTTTGTACAGGGACGCCTAGCAGCGAATAATGTCCGCCGGATTGTGGACATAATAGACCTGGTGCACAAGGAAGACCTCCCTGCTCTACTGCTTGCTTTGGATGCCGAAAAGGCATTTGATCTAGTGCACTGGGACTTTCTTTTTCAGATGTTATATGCCATGGGTTTCGGGCAAACTTTTATCGCCTGGATTCGTAAACTCTATAATCACCCCGCAGTCAGAGTCAAAGTTAATGGCAGCTACGGACCCCGGTTTTCCATACAAAGGGGAACTAGGCAGGGGTGTCCACTTTCCCCCCTTTTGTTCGCTATCTTTTTGAAACCCCTTGCTATTAGTATCAGGAGCAACGAGGCCGTTAGGAGAATTTCCAAGGGGGGTGTTCAATTTAAAATTTCCCTTTCTGCTGATGATATTATGTTTACTCTCACTGATCCAGGGCGCTCTCTTCAGGGAGTTATGGGCGAATTAGGCACCTTTATGGCGAGATCTGGCATGAAAATTAATTTTGATAAGTCGGAAATACTTAACTCTACCCTCTCCGGTGGTCACCGACTTACAGCAACGGTTTCCTTTCAAATGGGCAGTCACATCTCTAAAATACCTGGGGGTTAGGCTGGGACCACACACTAATTCCCTGTTTGATTTAAATTATAGACCGCTTATCGATAAGATCCGGGATAATTTGGATAAGTGGCTGAAGCATTCCCACTCGTGGCTAGGCAGATTAGCTATCACCAAGATGAATGTTCTTCCTCGCTTTTTATATTTTTTTAACCACCATTCCTATATACCTCCCCCCTATGCTGCTTCGCAATTGGCAACAAATATTGGGTCACTTTATTTGGAGGAGGCGCCCTCCTAGAATAGCCAGGGCCACCCTGTTTCAGCCTAAAATACAAAGGGGACTACAGGTGCCAAATCTCTTGTGGTATTATGGTGCGGCACAGCTGCGAGCCCTGGTTGCTCTTCACAGTACCCGGGAGGTACCACAATGGGTCAAGTTGGAGCAGGGATATTTAGGTCGTTTCCCTATTGATGCTCTCCCGGGGCAGCCACAAACATCTAGAGGGGGTAATTTAAATATAGCATTTGCTCTGAATACCACCCTGCGTGTCTGGGGAATGTGGAGACGGATACTGGTGGGACCGGAACAATGCTCTATGATGACTCATTTGTTTACTAACGTGGTAGTGCCCTTACGCGAGTGCCCCGGGGCTTCGAAGCGGTGGATGCATGCAGGTATATATAAAATGGGTCATGTATACCAACAAGAAGCCATGGTTACTAGAGACGCATTATGTAAAACCTATGCTCTTGACAGCGTTGATTTCCTTCTCTATGCAAAAGTCTACCATTTTATTTCTAGGGGGATTAGAGAGGGTACTATCAGAACCAAAGGTACACTTTTTGAAACATTTTGTAAAAATGCGTCTACTATGCGAGGGGTGATATCCAAGATTTATGCTCTTCTGAATGGACGAAAGTTGGGACCCTCAAGACATAGGACTTTATGGGAAGCGGATCTTCACATTTCCTTGGATGACAAGGAATGGGAATGGATTTATACAGCCACCCATAAGTGTTCTATTTCAGCGGGGCTTCAAGAAAATTGCTACAAACTGATATATGGTTGGCATTACACACTGGATACACCTGATACCTTTGCACCGTATACACCTGATACCTGCTGGAGAGGCTGTACGGAACAGGGAACTTATTACCATATATGGAGGCAATGTCCCAAGGTTTCCAAATGTTGGCAGACAGTAATTGCATGGATGGATCAGATTCTTCCTGCAACGGTTAAAGTCGAACCTTGGCACGCACTATTGGGTTTACCCTTATCAGATGTAACACACACCACACAGAAACTGGTGTTACAGATATTTATTGCGACAAGAATGGAGATTGTGCGTCATTGGAAGCAGGTAAACGCTCCCGCTTGAACAACTATTTTATATCAGTTGCACTCCTATTACCAGTTGAACAAGCTTACGGCGTTACATCAGGATCGCATGCTGGCATTTCAGTGAACCTGGGAACCATATTGCAAATGGTTGGCAGCTCAGGATACCCCATAGGTGTGAGCCATATAGGGCTGCTGGACCAAACTAGTGGGGCTCACCTTCCTTTGTACTTGGTACAGTTTCGATGGCTGCTTTTATATTAATGTCATTTGATGTTTTCCTTTCATGACAATTTACTGTGCTAATATTCCGGTTGGCTCATGGATGACCTCGAGAAGGAGTTCCCTCCCTTTGGTTACCTATAACATTTAAAATGTGTCAGATTTCTCTTTTTTCCCTGTCTTTAGGTCTGTTATTGTATCTTGTGCATAACCCTTTACACGCAATATTCCATAGGTTTGGTTCTGGGGAGGGGTGGGGGGGGGGTTACACTAATTAGACATTAAACTGGTACCGGATGTGGGTGTATAATTGCTGTGTTTGCAACTGTGTGTATCATGATTTTCCTGTTACGATTACTTGGAATGTTAGCTATAATCTAGTTGTGTACAAGGTGGCATTACGTTTTTCTACTGGTTACCAATAAAAATCGTTGAAATATAAAAAACAGAAGTACAGAATCAGTAGTAAAATTAGCCCCCATCTGACAAAAACAGGTGCAGTAGGCTGGCTCTCCACATGTGGATACAAAATGGCAATCGAGGCATTGGGTGGGAGGGAGGGGGGGTGAGGAGTTGTCGCAGGAACGGCAAAGTCCTTCTGTGCCTGGCTGCTGCGATTTGGAGCGAGAGAAAACTGCTCTCCGCTCCTTCCCCCGTAAGCTGCCGGTCCTTGTACAGGGTACTGATTAATTAAAAGTAAAAACCTTTCCTCTTTTTCCTTTTTCTTTTCCCCTCCAGACAGCCTAAAGTGACAGGAGGGATTTTACTTCTCTGATGAGACCTGAGGTATGGAGCTTCTCAGGGGCCTCCACGGGGAAGGGACTGGACCACCCCTCGCACCCAGCTCCTCACAGGAACAAGAAATTCAGCGCTGCTACCTGTCAGAAAAGACCCGCTCTCCCGTTCAGTCAGAGGAATGGCGCATCTCTGCAACTGTTAGGCTGCCCAGAGGAAGAAACGGCATCTCAGTGCAGCAGGGAGTCGTGTGGGAGAGGTTGGACCACCATTCACCCATAAGGCAGCTGAAATACTGGCTGTAAGAAATAAGTAAACACTTACCCCAAAAACAACAGAACAATATAAGACGGAATGTACAAAACAGATCTGTCAATGAAAACAAAGGTCTGCCTGCAAGTCTCCAGAGAAGCTGAACACAGGCTTTTTTTTTTTTACTTTATAACTATGATCCATCCAAGGAAAGAATTAGAGGAAAAACAAAGAATAAAGAAATTCTGTAAACTATCCTCTAAATGAACTAAGGAACCGAAGGTGCAACTGCCATCTGCTGGAGTCAAGGGAAATACTGAAGGTTTACAGAGGGTGCACCAGTTATGAGGGACCGCCCTCTCAGTTTTTTGCTCTGACTCCATCTGCTGAAAGAAGGACATAACCCATGCTCTGGACTGATCCTGGTACGTACAGGGAATACTACGTTCTGTATGCCTGCCAGATAAGTGGCCCAGAGATACATGGAGTGTGCAAGGGCCCAGGCCCAGATCTGTGTGGCTTCTTGGCAGGGGAGATATGAGCCTGTGCCTCCCTGTTTGTTCAAGAACCACATTGCAACTGTGTTGTCTGTTTGTAAGAGAAGAGTCTTGTGTGAAAGGCAGTCCTTGAGCGCATATAGAGCATAACATATAGCTCGAAGCTCTAGGAAGTTGATCTGAAGCGTTGCTTTGAGCTGTGTCCAAGTAACTTGAGTTGGAAGGATTGTTCACATGAGCTCCCCAACCCAAGTTGGATGCGTCTGTGGTTAAAGTTACTTGCGGAACTGGTTGTTGAAATGGTAGACCTCTTAGCAAGTCGACTGTTTGTCCACCAGAGAAGTGATAAACGTAACTGCTGGGTTACTTGAATCAGGGATGAAAGCGGTTGACTGGCTTGGAGCACAGATTTCAAAGTCCAGTATGTTAGTCCTCACAGATGGGTGACATCATCAGATGGAGCCCGGCATGGAAAACTTTTGTCAAAGTTTCTAGGAGCTTTGACTGGCACACTGAGTATGCGTGTCCACATGAGGTCCTCCTTCAGTCTCGTAACATAGCAAAAAATAAGAGCAAAAAATAAAATAAGAAAACAAAGGAGAAAACCAACTCTGCGGGGTGGCTGGCAGATTTCCTGAGGACTAACATCCTCCTGTCCTAGGCGAACACCTGTTACAAGTAAGCAACTGCGCTTTCTCTTAGGACAAGCAGGATGGTAGTCCTCACAGATGGGTGAATACCAAGCTCCAGGCTGCTCCTGGCAACAACGAAGACCAACAGGTACTGAACAAGGGGCCAATGGGCACAAAAACAACTGAGGTACTGTTGGACGGTAGGGAGATAGCCTGGTCTCAACCAGGGGGCCCTAGGTAGGAAGAGTTGGGTTTAAGTCTGGAAGAGATTGTGAAGTACAGATTGGCCAAATCTACAGTCTTGTCAACCATACTTGTCCAAGCAGTAATGGGTGGCGAATGTGTGTACGGAGCTCCATGTCGCAGCCCTGCAGATTTCAGCTATGGGGACTGCCCATAAGTGGGCGCCATAGCCCTCACAGAGTGTGCTTTATCTCGGCCTTCTAGCTGAAAGCATCTCAATCTGCAATGCAAGATCAGCTAACCAATTGGATATGGTCTGTTTACCCACTGCGACCTCCAATCTATTCTTACTGAAAGATATGAATAGTTGGGTGACTGTCTATGGCCTGCTGAGTATTCTAGATAGAAGACCAGAGGTCTCTTCCAATCCAATGTAAAGCCAGTTCCCCTTAAAGGGAATGGGGCCTCAGAAAAAAGGTGGGCAACACAATGAACTGATTGATGTGAAAATCTGTCACGACCTTAGGCAGGTACTTAGGATGTGTACTCAGGACCACACGATCCTGAAAGACTTTCATGTAGGGTGGGTATGTAACCAAGGCCTGAAACTCGCTTACCCTACGAGCCGAAGTAACCACCATCAGAAACAGGACCTTCCAAGGTTAGAAATTTCAGCTCACAGTTGTGCATAGGCTCATAAGGAGAACACATGAACCACGCCAACACAATATTGAGATCCCAGGTCACAACGGGAGGCGCAGAGGGGGCTTTAGCTGAAGCAGGCCCTGCATAAAGTGACCTACTATAGGCTGCACCGAGAAGGGCGCACCAGCAACACCCCAATGGAAAGCACTAACCGCACTTAGATGAACTCTGACCGAGGTGGTTTTAAGCCTGGCCTTGGAAAGGTGCCACAAGTAATCCAAGAATCTTGGAAGGGGGCACCATAAATGGATCTAATCCATGGCTCTCACACCAGAGAACCTCTTCCACTTCAACCTGTAAGACTTCCTGGTGGAAGGCTTTCTGGAAGCCACCAGCACCTGGGAGACAATTTCTGAGAGGTCCAGGGCCTGAAGGACTAGGCGCTCAACATCCAGACTGTCAAGGGCATTGCCTGCAGGGTCATATGGCACAGAGCGTCTTGATTCTGTGTTATCAGATTAGGCGTAATCCCCAGGCTGATGGGATCCCTGATCGAAAGGTTCTGAAGGAGAGGGAACCAGACCTGCCTGGGTCAGTAGGGTGCCACGAGGATCATGTTCCCCCGGATCCTGCTGGAGACTTCAGGAGAATTTTCAGGAGGAGCGGAGGAGGAGGGTATGTGTATAGGAGACCCGTGCCCCAATGAAGGGAGAAGGCAGAGGGCGGATAACCGTCTGTTCTGAATAGGGAGCAAAAATTGCTCACCTTGCAGTTGAACGGGGAGGCAAAGAGGTCCAATCCGTGTTTCCCCACAGATGAAAATCCGGGCTGCCACGTTCAGGTTCAGTGACCACTCGTATGGCTGAAAAGAGCGGCTTAGATGGTCTGCCAGAATGTTCAGCGTCCCGGGCAGTTACATCGCTCGCAGACATCCACTGCGACAGAGCCCAGGACCAGATCTGCACAGCCTGACAGAGAAGGAATGACCCTGTGCCTCCTTGCTTGTTGACATACTACATCACGACCTGATTGTCCATTCGAATCAGGACTGCTTTGTGGGACAGGCGGTCTCGGAATGCCCAAAGAGCGTAATGAATCGCCTGAAGCTCCAAGAAGTTTATTTCGCATAGTGCTTCCTGAGCAGCCCAGTGGCACTGTTTGTGGAGATGGTCCACATGGGCCTCCCAGCCCTGGGGGCAGGGATCGGTAGTAAGTACTATATGAAGCGGGGCAGCCTGGAAGGGAACCCCGTGCTCCAGATTGGAGAGATTCTCCCACCAGGACAGAGACTTTCAGAGGTTGCGTGATGGAGACATGGGTCTCGAGGTCCTGGGATACCTGCTGCCATTGTAACCACAATGTCCACTGTGCTCTGCACATGCAGAGGTGGGCTAATGGGGTAACGAACTGAGGATCCCCTGTGGCCCAACAAGCAAAGCAGTAAACAGGCACTTACTGTTGTGCACCAAGGTTGCCAGCAAGGACAGGGCAAGGTCCCGACCGCGGGGCAAGAATGCTTTTTCCTGAGATTGCAGCACCCACATCATCTGGGTCAAAGTGCTCAGCGCTCCCACGTGGGAATTGCTATTGACCAGCCAGTCTAGATAAGGAAAGACGTGTACCGCACGGCATCAGATGCGCTGCCACCACTGCCAGGCACTTGGTGAAGACGCAAGGGGCTGAGGTCAAACCAAATGACAGCATTCTGTTCTGTAGTGAGCCTGCCCCACCACAAAATGAAGATACTTCCTGTGTCTGGGGAAGATGGCAATGTGGGCATAGGCATCCTTGAGGTCGAGGGAGCACTTCCAGTCCCCTTGAATAGGGGGATCAGAGTGCCCAGAGAGACCATTTTGAACTTGTCTCTTCGGAGGAATTTGTTCAATGCCCTGAGATTGAGCATGGTGTGCAAGCCTCCAGTTATCTTTGGTATCAGGAAATACTTTGAATAAAATCCCCGACCCTGTTGATGACGGGGCATGGGGTCTACCACTCTCACTGTTAAGAGGGCGGAGAGCTGTGTCAGAAGAATATCCTGCTAGGCGGGCAAACCCCACGATGGACATGGGAGAGAGTCCTCCGGGATTTCTCTGAAATGTAGTCTATAACCCTACCGAACTATGGTGAGGACCCATCGGTCTGAGGTGATGATCGACCAGCGATGGGCCAAGCAAAGAAGTCTGCCTCCCACTGGAGGATCAGGTGCCAGGAGTACAACGCACTGACTCGGTTCCTCGCCTCCAGTCAAAACCCCGTAGCCGGGGCCTGTTGGGGGCCTGGCTGGGGTCTACGAGTTTGCTGTTGACAGGAGCAGCCTTAAAATTAGCATTGCGGGTGCGATTCCTGGAGTTGAGGGGACAATAATTCTGTTGCCAACGAAAGGACTTCCTGGAACTTGGCTGGGAAGACTTCTTGACAGAGGACGGCAGGTCTGAAGCACTAGCGGATAGCTGTTGAAGGGTTTCGTGGTGATCATTCAATTTTGCTTCCACATACCTGACCATGCCCCAAAAAGATTCTCTCCTGTACAGGGGAGGTCAGTCAACTTCTCCTGGACCTCTGTCTGTAGGTCGGAAGCACGGAACCAGGCCATCCTACGGGCACAGATGCCTAGAGCGGCCACCCTGGCTGCTGTCTCGAAGACATCATAGGTGGATCTCACCTCGTGTTTTCCGGCTTCAAGACACTGTTGTGTGATAGCGGAGAACAACTCCTGCTGCTGCTGCTGCGGCAGGTGTTCTGCAAGTCCCTGGACCTGTTTTCCATAGGTTCCGGTTGTATTGGGTCATGTACAACTGATAGGAGGCTATTCAGGCGATGAGCATGGTACCCTGAAAGACCTTCCTACCCAAAGCGTCCAGCTCCCTATATATTCTCGCCCCAGAGGAGCAGAGGAATGGGTGCAGGAGCATTTGGCTTTTTTGAGAGCCGACTCCACAACCATAGACTGGAGAGGGAGATGGTGTCTCTCAAACCCCGAGGCTTGCCTCACACCAAGTAGGTGGCATCCGCCTTCCTATATACTGAAGAAATGAATATCTGGTGTTCCCACATCCAAAGGAGAAGGTCCTTAAAAATGTTGTGCATAGGAACAGCCACTATCTCCTTTGGGACATCAACAAATTGGAGGACTTCCAACATTTTATGTTATGCATCCTCCTCCGTGAGGAGCTGGAAGGGGATGGCCTTGGCCATGGCCCTTACAAAACCCACGAAGGTGGTGTCCTCCGGGGGAGACAGACGCCTTGCCCCCAGAGGCAAATATTCCGAGAGGGGGTCATCAGAGACCTTAGAGGAAGGCTGAAGAGTCATCTCCCCTTGGATCATATGAACACTCCTCCTCGCTGAGGTCCCTGTGGGGCCTGCACAGGTGAAGTCTGTGCAAATCCCCGGACCTGGGCACAGTGGGTCTCCAGGGCACAGAGGGTACCAAAGGAACAAATGGCCCTGGTGGCAGTGGGGCCACCGGAGGTCTCGTGATGCCAGAAGGCCGGGAAACTGAGGCCTTGGGATCACAGCACTGGACAGCACCACCGGTCGGGTGTGTGTCTTCCTCCTCGGAGGACCCAATGATGGGAATCGCTCCCAAGGAAGACATTGGTGGCCATTGGGGAACCGAAAGCCCCTCGGGCACCAGTTGCATCGGAAGGGCACTAAGTAGGATGTCCAGATGCTCAAATAGGGGTGCCAAAATAAATGGCGCAGGCTCCGGCCCTGGTATGGGGGCCGGTGGCAGGGGCAGATCATCGCTCTGTAGGGCTCAGAGCACCGCACTCTGCGGTCCAACTCCTCCTGGAAGTCTGGTGAGGACAGGACTGATGGAGGGGGAGGAGGCATCATCGGAGCCTCCTCAGAACCACAGTGCCCAGCACTAGTATTGGAGGGAAAGCATGGGACTCCTGGGTCTGTCGGAGGATGGGGCCTCCTCACCATGGGGTTGCTTCCGTGGCAGAATGGCCCGTGCCGCACCGGAACCATGCGTCAACAGTGACCGGTGCCTGTTTCCGGGATCTCCCACAATGCTCAGCCTGGTCTTTCCGAGGTGCCAAGGAGGCTGAGGATCCAGACACTTTTGAAAGTGGTGATAACATGGAGGAGCGGTCACAGTCTCCTCAGTTCTTGGACGATGCCACTAGGCATAGCGTATCAAGCAGTTCCCCTCAACCCCCGGGTGTCAATGACTCCGACACGGGCATGGTTGGAGCAGACTTTTTGGAACCAAAATGTTTCTCCATTGTATCGAGCCAAGCACGATGGCCCTTGGGGGTCATCTGGTCGCACAACAGATACACTTGGATGTCATAGGCAGAGGATGCAAACCTCATGCGGATCTGTGATGGACACTGTCCATGGGCACTGGCAAAAACCAGACGCCATGGAAAAAGAAAACAACCGGCGAGCGGTCAATGACCAGGGGTCACCGAGAAGCAACATGCTGGGAATCGACCACAGAGAAGGGAGAAAAATCAAACTACCACTTTGAGGAAGGAACACTGTCTGGACAAGGGGGACCAGACGCTTAGATGGGGGAAAAATTTAATACTAAACAAGAAAATAAACTTGTGAAGCCGAGCTCCAAAACCGCGAGGCAACTATACCACGGGGGAAAAAAAAAAAGAGGCTGCAGGGGGACCTCACATGGATGCGCAGATAGTGGCATGCTAGTCATGCTCAGTGTGTTAGTCAAAGCTTCTAGAAACTTTGACAGAAGTTTTCCATGCCAGGCTCCATCTGATGTCACCCATCTGTGAGGACTACCATCCTGCTTGTCCTAGGAGAAACCAAGATGCCTTCTCTTCAAAGCACTGCAGCCACCAGTACCATCACCTTGGTGAACATCCAAGTGCTGTTAGAACAAATGGCAGAGCACAGAATTAAAAATGCTTTCCCAGCACTGCGAAGTACAGAAACTTTTGATGATCCGCTCTGATAGGTGTATGTAGATAGGTCTCCGTGATGTCGAGAGAGGCAAGGAACTCTCCTTTGCAGACTTCTGCAATCACCAAGTGTAGAGTCTCCATCCAGATAATGACACCTGTAGGGACACACTCACCTTCTTAGGTCTAGAATGGGAAGATAGGTACCTTCCTTTTTTGTAACCACAAAATACACGGAGTACCTCTCTTGGCCCCGCTCTCATTAGGGTACAGGCTTTAGCAATTCTAGCTTTTGCAGCCACTCCAGCATGGACCTAACCTCCTCTCTTGCTGCCCAAGCAAGGAAAGACTGGACAAGCATATATGGCCCTCTTATGACCTCCAGGACTCATTGGTCTGTAGTTATCTCTGTCCACTCATAAAAGAGAGCCAACCATCCTCATATGACCTCTGGAGAACAGTGGACCAGCTTTGCTTCATTGTGAGCCTTTACCTCCTCTGGTCCTCTAACCAAAACTTTCCTGATTAGTCTTATATGGAACTTGAAAGGCTGCATTTTGCCAGACCCTTGTGAAGAGGTACCCTAACCTGGGTGTCCCTGTACTTTGACTGCTAGAGAAGTTCTTCGTGTTCCCCTTGAGCTTATCTTATGGCAACTTATGCCCAAGTGCTTCATCAACTGTTCTAAATCTTCCCTGAACAAAAGTTTGCCCTTGAAGGGAATATTACCCAGTTGTGACTTGGACTAGACATCAGCTGACCAATTGTGCAGCCATAGGAGTCTTCTAACCAATACCATCATATTTTGGGCCAACGTGTACAACAGTTCATACAAGGCATCATCCACATAGGCTACTCCAGCCTCCAAATGCTTTGCCAGGATAAAGGGATTTGTCCCCTTAACCTGGAGTTGCTGAACCCAGGGCACAGGCTCGCACCATGAAGCTACTGCACACCACTGCTCGGATGCAAAACACCAAGACTTCCAACAACATCTTTAAGATTTATTTCCATCTTCCAGTCCTCAGCATCCTTCAGCACAGTCAAACCCACCACCGGAATGGTAGTGTTCTTGGTCACTGCTAAAATGGACGCATCTATCTTAGGCAGCTGCAAATGCTCAAACGTATACTCCATAGCAGGTAAAGCTTAGACATCGCCCTTCCAACTTTCAAACCAGCTTCAGGAGTATCCCACTCCCTAACAATAAGCTTTTTAACAGTCCATTGGAAGGGAAAGGCTTTCGCCAGACCCACAAAGTCCATCCATGATGGGAGCTACCTCTGCATATTCAGACTCCTCCTGGATAACCTTAATCCCAAGTTCCTCTAAGACTTGGGGAACCAGGGGAAACTGTTACTTTCTAAAGAGACAAAGCACTTTGGGATCATCCCCCTCCACTACAGGGATCTCCCTCATTCCTAAGGGGTTGTCACCTCCATTTTCATCCAGCGGAGAGTCTCATGAAGGATTCCCTTTACCTCCCCTGCCTCAACAGCATGGTTCTTGCAATTGGAAGCTGCAAGGAGCCTCCCTAATCCCCTTCTGGAGGGATACCTTCCACACTTTACTTTGACCCAGGAAGCTGGCTCAATGGCAGTGTTTTCGTAATGCTCCCTTTTTGGCCAAGGCGGTTTTGAGCATAAGAAAATTATTCCTTACCTGCTAATTTTTGTTCCTGTAGTACCATGGATCAGTTCAGATAGTGGGTTATGTCCCCCTTCCAGCAGATGGAGTCAGAGAAAACTGTGAAGGGTGCTCCCATATAAGTTAGTGCACCCTCTGTCATCCTTTACCATTAAGAATATCAAAGCCTGAAGAGATGAGATGGATGAATCAATGTATAAAACCCTTTCAACTTGAACTGTACAGTATGTACTAAACTTTAAGAGGCAACTAAACTTGCAAAATGAACCATGAAACAGCCACTAAACACGTGGTATACAGAAAACAATTTAAGCAGAGACACAATCCCAATCCCATAAATCCTTAGGGTGGGCGTCTGGACTGATCCGTGGTGCTACAGGAATTAAAATTAGCAGGTAAGGAATAATTTTCTTTTCCTTGTACATACCCGGATCAGTCAAGACAGTGGGATATACCAAAGCTTCCCTACTTAGGGTGGGCCCCGGATAGCCCTGCTCGAATGACCTGATTGCCAAAAGGTATGTATAGACTTCCAGGTGGCTGCTCGGCACATCTCCTGAGGCAAAACGGATTGACTCTCTGCCCAGGAAGCCGCATGAGTTCGGAGGGAATGGGCCTTGATGCCCACCGGAGGCTGTCAACCGGCACCAATATATGCTGAGGCGATGGCCTCTTTCAGCCAGTGAGCAATGGTGGGTTTTGAAGCCTTGGCCCCCTTCTTTGGGCCACTCCAAAGTACAAAAAGATGATCGACAAGCGAAAGTCATTTCTGGCCTCCAGATAGCGAATGAGGATGCGCTTAACATCAAGCTTGCATAGCTCACGGGAATCTTCAGTTGAGAAAGACGGGAGTTCCACCATCTGATTCATATGGAACACAGAAACAACCTTGGGCAGGAAAGAGGGCACTGTGCGCAAGGAAACTCCTGAATACATTAAACTGAGATAGGGCTCCCTGCATGATAGCGCCTGAAGCTCCAAAATCCTGCGGGCAGAGCAAATAGCTACCAGGAAGACTGTCTTGAGCATAAGATCCTTGAGGGTAGCGACTCATAGCGATTCGAAAGGAGGGCCCCCTAGAATTCGAAGAACTAAGTTGAGACTCCATGAGGGACACAGAACGTGTACTGGAGGCTTAACGTGTTTCACTCCCTTGAGAAATCAGACAATGTCCGGGTGAGAGGAAAGGGGGGTTCCCTCCGGTGCTGGATCAGAGAACCAAGGGCAGCCACCTACACCCTCAGGGAATTGTAGGCGAATCCCTTTTCCAGGCCCTGTTGCAGGAATGACGACAGTATCTGAGCCACTGAGGTGCTCCGCGGCGAGACAAGTACGGAGCCGCACCAGGTCTTGAAGACCTTCCAAACTCTGACATAGGGCAATGGACGCAGAGCTCTTCCTAGCCTTGCGGAGGGTCGAGATAACAGCCTCTGGGTATCCTAGTCTTCTCAGCCGGCACCTCTCAAAAGCCAGGCCACAAGACAGAAGCGATCTGCCTGGTTGAAAAATACCGGACCCTGGTGCAGTAAGCGTGGTAGATGTTCCAGGCGAAGAGGGCCGTCCCACTGCGAAGTTGACCAAGTACGCGAACCACGGCCGATGTGGCCATTCTGGCGCCACCAGAAAGCAAAATTGCTTAACTTGTAATAGGTGTTATCCCAGGACAGCAGGATATAAGTCCTCACATATGGGTGATGTCACTGGACGGAGCCCTATCACGGAAAACTGTGTCAAAGTTTCTAGAAACTTTTGACTGGCATACTAAGCCCACTGATCATGCCCAGCATGCCATGATCCCTCGAACCACAGGGGTCTCCCTTCAGTTTTGTGTGTAGCAATAGGCGTTAGCCCTCACATATGGATGATTAGCAAGCTACAGGCTGAGTCATTCTTGTATTGAACCGACAGCAAATAACTTGTGCAATGGCACAACAACTGAACTGTTGGAAAATGAGGCAGCCTGAAATCACAGCAGGTTGGATGCGGAAGGAGTTGGGATTAAGCTGGAAACAAGTTCTTTAAGACAGATTGTTCATATGCTGAATCTTGTCTTCCTTCTTTGTCCAAACAGTAATGAGCTGCAAAGGTGTGAAGAGAACTCCATGTTGCAGCTTTACATATGTCAGCTATTGGTACTGAACGATAGTGTGCTACTGAGTTTGACATTGCTCTTACTGAGTGCGCCTTTACTCACCCTTGGAGAGGAAGGCCTGCTTTTTCATAGCAGAACTCTATACAATCTGTCAGCCAGTTAGTGAGAGAGTTTCTTTGCTCACCGCTTTACCCGGTTTCTTTTTATCAAAAGAAACAGAGTTGAGTGGATTTCCTATGGACTGCAGTGCGGTCTAGGTAATATGCAAGTGCACGTTTACAGTGTAAGGTGTGCAAAACCCTCTCACCTTGGTGAGAGTGAGGTCTTGAGAAGAATGTGGGCAAGACTATTGACTGATTCAAGTGCAATTCCGTAACTACCTTAGATAGGAATTTAGGGTGAGTACGGCGTACCACTCGGTCATGTAAGAACCTTGTTTAGGGTGAGTATGTAACAAGTGCTTGTAACTTACTAACCTTTCTAGCAGATGTAATAGCTATTAAGAAGATAACTTTCCATGTAAGAAATTTATCGCAGGAATCCATGGGTTCAAAAGGAGAACGCATGAGTCTAGTTAGTACTACATTAAAGGTCCCATTCTGTGACTGGTGGCCTTAACGGGGGTTTAAGGTGAAGTAAACCTCTCATAAATCTACTGACAAGGGGTTGCGCTGATATCGGTACATCCCCTATTGGATGATGGTAAGCTGAGATAGCACTTAAATGTACTCTTACTGACGTGGTCTGGAGACCAGAGTCTGAAAGGTGCCAGAGATAGTCTAATAATGATGTGGGGCAGGAAAAGGGGTCAATACCTTTCTGTGCACCGCACATGGTGAATCGTTTCCACTTAAAAAGATAGGTTTTTCTTGTGGAAGGTTTACATGACAAGCATGTGAGAGACATTAGCTGAAAGATTGAATGGTTACAGGATCAAGCTTTCAACATCCAGGCTGTCAGAGATAGGGATTGAAGGTTGGGATGGCGCAACCTGCCCTGATCCTGAGAAATGAGAGTGGGAGCTATACCCAGGCGAATTGGCTGTCTGATTGAGAGTTCGAAAAATATGGGAAACCATACTTGTCAAGGCCAATATGGGGCTATGAGGATCATTGACCCATTGTCCCATTGTCCTGTTACTGCTAATAACCAAAACTCTAGTGAAGCTGCATCAGGGGATACGCGAATAGAAGACCTGAATTCCAGGAGTGAGCAAAGGCGTCCTTGGCTAACTGGTTTCTCTGTTTGTGCAGGGAGCAGAATCTGTCCATTTTGTGATTTAGCTCGGATGCAAAGAGGTCCACTGTTGGTTGACCCCAACAATGAAATATGCTGGTCGCTATTAAAGGATCCAGGGACCATTCGTGAGGTTGGAACTCACGACTGAGGCAGTCTGCAACTACGTTGTGAATGTTCGCTAGATAAGTGGCCCGGAGAAACATGAAATGTGTCAGGGCCCAGTCCCAAATCTGTGCAGTTTCTTGACAAAGGAGATACGAGCCTGTACCTCCTTGTTTGTTCAGGTACCACATGGCTACTGTGTTGTCAGTCTGTATAAGAACAGTCTTGTGTGAAAGGCAGTCCTTGAACGCATATAGAGCATAACGTATAGTTCGAAGCTCCAGGAAATTGATTTGGAATGTTGCTTCAAGTTTTGTCCAAGTACCTTGAGTTTGGAGCTTGCCTATGTGTGCTCCCCAACCTAAGGTGGATGCATCTGTAGTTAAAGTTACTTGTGGAACTGGTTATTGGAAGGGAAGACCTTTGCGTGAGTTGTTCATGTTCGCCCACCAGAGAAGAGATGAACGTAACTGGTGGGTTATTTGTATTGGAGACGATAGTGGTTGAATGGATGGGATCCATTATGATCTTAAAGCCCATTGTGTTATTCTCATGTCTAATCTGGCCATGGGAGTGTCATGAACTATAGAAGCCATGTGGCCCAGCAGAGTTAGAAACTGATGGGCTGTTGCAGTGTCCCTTGGGCGCAGAGATCGCGCTAATGTGGAGTGTGTCTCTGCGCAATCCTTTGGTAGGAAGGCTGTTGATATTGATGTGTTCAACTCTGCTCCGATGAACTGCAATAGGCGAGATGGCGTGAGGCGGGATTTTTGGTAATTGATTAGAAATCTCAACGAGTGGAGTAGGTTCACTGTGAGCTTGAGAGAGTTGAGAGCTTCTTGTTTTGGACTGGTCTTTGATGAGCCAGTCGTCTAGGTAAGGGAAGACATGTATTCTTTCCTTGGGTAAGTGGGCTGCTGCCACTGCCAGGCACTTTGTGAATACTCGGGGTGCTAAGGCAAGGCCAAATGGTAGAACCCGGTATTGAAAATGTTGATGCCCCACTAGGAAGCACAGAAATTTGCGATGAGGAGGGAATATTGGAATGTGAGCATAAGCGTCTTGAAGATCCAAAGAACAGAGCCAATCTCCTGCTTGAAGGAGGAAAAGCATGGTGCCTAAGGAGACCATTCTGAATTTCTCTTTCCGTAAAAATTTGTTGAGATTTCGGAGGTCTAGGATGGGTCGCAGGCCTCCTGTTTTCTTTGGAATGAGGAAATAGGAGTAGAATCCTCTGCCCTGCTGAGGTCAGGGAACTGGTTCCACAGCCCTGGCTCTCAGAAGGGTGGATAATTCTGCTTGTAGAAGAGTGATATTATCTTTGTGTATCCCAAGAGACTTTGGTGGAGAGTCTTTTGGTACTGTGAGAAAATCCAGATGGTAACCTTGTGTTATAATTGATAGTACCCATTAATCTGTTGTGATGTTTGACCAATGGGGCTGAAAGAAAGAGACCCGACCTCCCATTGGTAACTCTGGGATTGGGTTGATGGAGTGGCTGCTGTCCTCTGGCAGGTTTTCAAAACCCTGATGCTGGGCCTGTCTGAGGAGGAGGCTGAGGCCTAGAAGCTCTCTGTTGTCTAGGCTGAGATCTCTGCACTGGTATGAATGCTCTACCACGGGGTGCTGGTGGGTAGTACCTACATGGTCTGTAGTAGGGCTTCCTGATCTCTTTCCTCACTGTCCGTGTGGCAGATGAGGTGCCCTGTGGCATAGCAGAGAGTTGACGCAGAGTTTCAGTGTGCTCTTTTAACTGTGCTACTGCGTCTTGAACCCTTGTTCCAAAAATGTTATCACCAACACAAGGCAGATCCGCTAGCTTTTCCTTAACTTCAGGCCGGAGGTCAGAAGCTTTGAGCCAGACCCTGGGACGTGCACTGATTCCAGTTGCAGCTACTCTTGAAGAGGTTCAAAACTGTCATAGGCAGCACGTACTTCGTGCTTTCCTGCCTCTAGACCCTTGTGGATGATCTCATTTGCTGAGTCCTGGTATTGTTGAGGTAAAGACTCAGCAAGCTGTTGCATTTGTTTCCAGAGGTTACGTTGATACTGAGTCATATACAATTGATATGACGCTATCCTGGAGACTAGCATTGAACCTTGGAAAACCTTTCTTCCTAGAGTGTCTAAGAACTTTTGTTTTTTGCCAGGAGTCGACACTGAATGGGGGCGTATCCGCTTTGATGTTTTCTGGGCAGATTCAACCACCACAGATTGGTGTGGGAGTTGGGCCCTCTGATAACCAGGGATGTGCTGCACCAGATAGGTGGTATTCATTCTTTTGTTCACAGGTGGTACTGAACATGGGTGTTCCAACAATCTGTGTTGCAGGTCCACCAGGACTTCATGTACCGGGATTGATAATACCTCCTTAGGAGGGTCCACAAACCGCAGAACCTCTAAGGTCTTCTGCCTGGTATCTTCTTCTGATACTAGTTGAAAAGGAACAGTATCAGCCATCTCCTTTATAAAGTTGGTAAAAGAGAGGTCCTCTGGGGGTGACTTTTTCCTATCTTCAGGTGGGGACGACTCAGACAAGATGTCCTCTAAAGAAGTGTCGGTGTCTCTGCCATCCCAAGTATCCGATGCAGGACGTCGTGGAGGAGAGGCATGAGGAACAAAAGGAGGCATCAATGGCATCTGTGGTTTTTGTGGAGGCATCGGTGGAGGAAATAAAGACATCAATGGAGATATCGGAATTCTCCGTCAAGGAATTCCGGAGGGCCCTGGTATGGGTTCAGATGGCGGAGAATCCCCCAAGGCATCGTCGTCACTGATGGGAATAGGAGTTTTAGGTGCCGATGGTTGTACCGGAAGAGCTCCAATGAGGGCATCGAGCTTCGACAGAATTGGTTGAAAAACCGAGAGGTCCAGTACCAGCATCGGTGACGGCACAGGCATCTGCTCCAGCGGTGTCGAAGGCCAAAGATCCCGGAGAGCTTCATTCACTGCCTGGCGGATAAAACCGTCCAGTTCCTCCCTTATAGCTGGTGAGGGCAGAGCAGCTAAAGGTGGTGGCAGAGAAGGCATAATTGGCACTTCCACAGGTCCCTGTGGTGGCTCGAAACCCAGCACCTTTGCAGGTGGGGATTGCCTTAGAGTAATAGGCCTCGATGGCTCTTGTAGATGAGATCTCTTCGGTGATGGCTCTCTCGGCAACAGTAAGGCCTCCAGCATCGACATCCGTCGATGCTGATGCTTTTCTTTATGTTCCATGCTTTTCTTCTCAAGCACGGATGTCTATTTTACCGATGCCTCGGACGGAGTTGGTGATAGTCTGTATCCGGAGCCTTCAGTGTGACGTTTTCGAACGACTAACCTTTTAGATGCTCCAGCCAGAGATGATTGAGTCGACGTCGATGGAATAAGTTGAATGTGGAAAAGATGTTCCATCTTCTCTTGTCAGGCTCTCCTGCCCTTGGCGGTCATCTCAGCACATCGAGGGCAGGAAGAAACATCGTGAGACTCTCCCAAGCACAGAACACACTTGACATGCGGGTCGGTGATAGACATTGTGCGAGGGCACTTCTGACATTTTTTGAAGCCCGTTGTCATAATGAAGGCCGGACAGCAGTCGACGGCTTTCTGACAGAAAAATTCTTTTAACCTGGTCAAAACGGGAAAAACTGTACTCATCGGCCGGTGGAGACAGGGAGACCCCTATGTACGGGATGAAATGAGAGATTTTTTAACTTTTTCTCTCAAATTTGATGTGTGAGGAATTCACACAGGGCTCCTTCACCGCGATGCTAACTGTAGTGCCGAAAAACAAAGACTGAAGGGAGACCCCTGTGGCTCGAGGGATCATGGCATGCTGGGCATGCTCAGTGGGCTCAGTATGCCAGTCAGAAGTTTCTAGAAACTTTGACAGAAAGTTTTCCATGATAGGGCTCCATCCAGTGACGTCACTCATATGTGAGGACTATCATCCTGCTTGCCCTGGGATAATTACTGGACCGTGGTGACTCTCTACTCTTCGGATTACCTTTCCCACCAGGGGCCATGGCGGAAACACGTAGAGGAGAATGTGCTGTGGCCAGGGAAGGACTAAGGCACCCACTCCCTCCACGCCATGCTCTCTTCTGTGGCTGAAGAATTGCGGAGCTTTGGCGTTCCATAGAGTGGCCATTGGGTCCAGGTGGGGAGACCCCCACCGACTGAATAGAAGTGCCACTGCTTCCTCTGAGAGTTCCCACTCTCCAGGATCTATGAGTTGACAACTCAAGAAGTCTGCTTGAACGTTGTCCAGGCCTGTGATGTGAGAGGCCGCTAGGCGGGAAAGGTGGACCTCCACCCAGGCCAGCAACTTGTCCGTCTCCCGAGAAATGTGACGACTTTGTTCCCCCTTGAAGATTGATGTACACTACTGTTGTTGCGTTGTCTGACAGAATCCGAACCGCCCGACGCTGGACTAGGGGGAGAAAACGCTTCAACGCCAGGCGTACCGCTCTGGTCTCCAAGCAATTGATTGGCCAGGATGCTTGCAACTCCGTCCACGTCCCCTGTGCAGATTTCGTCTGACAGACTACTCCCCAACCAGAGAGACTGGCGTCTGTGGTGAAAATCACCCACTGAGGGACTGTCAAGGTTACTCCCTTTAACAAATGATCCAGGTTGAGCCACCAGGCCAGACTGTCCTTGGTCCTCTCTGGCAGCGGGAGGATGGCCAACTCCCGAGAAACTGGTTTCCAGCAGGAGAGCAAGGCTCTCTGCAGAGGATGCATATTAATTAATTAATTAATTTTATTTAGAGGCTTTTCTATACCGATATTAGTGTGAAACATCATATCAGTTTACATCCAAACTGAAGATGGAAATTACAAAAAAACAGTATGTGGGGAAGGGGGAACAAAGAATAGGAATCTAAACGGAGGTAGTTAACAGAAGGCAGAGTGAGAAAGGAACAAAACTGCGGAGAAGGCTAACAAGATTGCATCATAACATGATGAAGTCATAGCAACAATCAACGGCAGAGTAGATATTGAAATTACATGATTACGTGGTAAGGTCTAACAATAATATACATGGAATTGAGGTAAGAAGTAGGGGGTTCTACTCTGAGTATGCCTGTTTACCAGATCGATAGTGGACGCCATAGTACCCAGAACCTGAAGATAATCCCAGGCTGTGGGAACAGATAGCGAAATGGAATCGCTGTACCTGGAAGATGAGAGCCCAGGCCCGATCCGGACGCAGCAGAGTACCTTGCCCACAGCTGTATCGAAGTGTGCTCCTAGGAAGTCCAGGGATTGAGATGGAGTAAGGCTGCTCTTGGAGAAATAGACCAACCACCTGAGGGACTGAAGGAGATGCAACACTGTCTATCGTTCGATGCACTGGACCAGGGACTTTGCCCGGATGAGCCAATTGTCCAAATAGGGGTGGACCAGGATTCCCTCCCTCCTGAGGGCTGCCGCTGCTACTACCATAACTTTGGTGAAGGTATGGGGAGCTGTGTCCAGTCCAAAGGGCAGGGCTTGGAATTGAAAATGCTGTCCCAGAATCTTGAAGCGAAGGAAGCGCTGATGCGCCTTGAGGTTGGGAATGTGGAGATAAGCCTCCGTCAGATCCAAGGAGGCCAGAAATTCTCCGCTGTGTACCGACACTATCACTGAGCATAAGGTCTCCATCATAAAGTGTGGGACCCCGAGGGCTTTGTTGACCATCTTGACATCCAGGATCGGACAGAAGGAGCCCTCCCTTCTTGGGGACTACAGAGTAATGGCCGGCTCCCACTTCTGTCGGAGGAACCGGGCGAATTGCTCAGAGGGCCAGGAGCCTGTCAAGTGTCTGGCATACTATGAGTTGTTTCTGTGGTGGTTCGCAGGGAGAGAAGAGGAACCTGTCTCTTAGAGGACAAGCAAAATCTAAAGCATAACCATGCTTTAGAATATCCAGGACCCACTGATCCGAGGTAATCTTGACCACTCCTCCTGGAAGAGGGAGAGACGGTCCCCTACCCTGGGGACCGAGGAGTGGGCCGGCACGGCCTCACTGTGAAGATTTGGGAGCTGCCCCCTGGGGAAGATTATCCCGGGCCGGTCTTCGGCCACAAAAGGAATGAGACCAGGACTGGGATCGCGAAGAGGGCGGACAAGAGGCAGCTGTACTTTTTGACGGAAACATCTTTGGCTCCGGAAACGGCTTCTAGTGGAACCGAAGGTACTAGCAGCCCGCAGCCGATCCTCCGGCAGCTTGTGGACCTAATTCTCGCCAAGAGACTTGATAATCTGGTCCAGATCATCTCCAAAGAGTAATTTCCCTTTGAAGGGTAGGGAGCCCAATTGGGTCTTGGAGGAGGAATCCGCCGACCAGTTGCAGAGCCACAGGAGGCGTCTGGCCAAGATTGCTGAAACCATAGACCTGGCCAGAACTCGGAGGAGGTCATATAGCGCATCTGCCCCATACTCTATCACGGCCTCCAGGTGGTCAGCCTGCTGCGCTTCGGCAGGAGACAGTTCTTGTGTACTGAGGAGCTGTTGGACCCATCAGAGTCCTACCCGTTGCGTGAGGGAACTACAGATCGTCACTCTGATGCCCAGAGCCGACACCTCGAATACTCTCTTGAGATACACCTCGAGCTTTCTATCGTGCATATCCTGTAGGGCAGCACCTCCCGTCACTGGAATGGTAGTTCGTTTCATCACTGCAGATACCGCCACGTCCACTTTGGGAACCTTGAGGAGTTCCAGAAAGTCATCTGGGAGGGGGTATAGCTTACCCATAGCTCTACCCACCTTGAGGGAGGCATCAGGGGAATCCCATTCCCGGGACAGCAATTGCAGTAGCATAGGATGGGAAGGAAAAGACCCCGACGGTGGACATAGACCTGAGAGCACGGGGCCCCCCTTATTAGCTGGTGGAGAAGGCCCAGGAGGGTCTTGTTGTTCCTCAATATCCAATTCCTGCATGACATGTGGGATGAGCGGATCCAACTCATCCCTCTGGAAGAGATGCAGTACCCGGGGATCATCCCCTTCCAAATGAGCCAGAAGGTTCATCCAGGTCTGGGTCTAGGAGAGGGCCTTGAGGAAGAGGAGCCAAGAACCCCGGAAGATGATGGACCACGCGGACCCTGGAGGCAACTTGGTGAACCCCCAGGTCCTGAGGCCCCCAACTCCCTGAGGGCATCCCGGAGGATCAGCCATCCTGCTCACCTTAGGAGGCGGCGGCCCTGTTGGATCTTGCTGCTATCCCATTCTGACCAGGTAGGCACTTGTGCATTAAAAGCACAAAATTTTCCGAAAATGGAGGTGGTCCAGAAGAAGGCACTGAGGGGGGGTCTCCTGTGGGTGGACAAGTGTCCGGGGGGTTGACAGGGGTCAGGATCGACGGCAGCACTGAAGAACCGGCATCCAAATCGTCCCCTGGCTGCTCTGGAGCAGTCTGCTCAGAATCAAAGATGGCCATCATTCCCATGCTGGGCGGGATCGAGGCTGGCCTCCATGCATCGAGGCACACCATTACGCGCAAACCTGCTCGTTCTGCCAGCCGCAAGGAACCCTGCCCACCAGGGAGGCATCTTGCACAGATCCCCTTGCGGGAGAGCCGGAAACCGGGCTCTCCACATGCGCAGCACCTCGAGGACAGTGGCATGAGACCATGAGCTGAGCCGCCGACGAATCGCTGGTGAGTGGCTGCGAGGAGCAGGCAAAAACCCCGTCTGCAGCACTACTCCTTCTCTCCGACCTGCCTGAATCGCTATTTACACCATACAGAGGAATGTCATGTCTCTGTGGAGGCTGCCCCAAGGCAAAGCAAAATTGCTTACCTTGTAATAGGTATTATCCCAGGACAGCAGGATGTAGTCCTCACATATGGGTGACGTCACCGACGGAGCCCGAACGCGGGAAAACTGTCAAAGTTTCTATAAACTTTTGACTGGCAGCCTGAGGCTACCGAGCATGCCCAGCGTGCCATGATATTCTTTGCCACAGGGGTCTCACTCCAGTCTCGTATGTAGCAATAAGCTTTAGCAAAAAATAAAATAAAAATCTGAGACCCAACTCCGCAGGGTGGCGGGTGGGTTTCGTGAGGACTACATCCTGTTGTCCTGGGATAACACCTATTACAAGGTAAGCAATTTTGCTTTATCCCAGGACAAGCAGGATGCTAGTCCTCACATATGGGTGATTAGCAAGCTAGCGGCTGAGTCATTTTACATGAAGGCAACAGTGATGTGTTGTTGTGGAAATGAGTCAGCCGAAGATCACAGCAGATTGGTTGTAGAAGGAGTTGGGATTATACTGGAAACAAGTTCTTTAAGACTGATTGTCCGTAAGCGGAATCTTGTCTTCCTTCTTTATCTAGGCAGTAGTGAGCTGCAAAGGTGTGAAGAGAACTCCAAGTTGCTGCTTTACATATGTCAAGGATTGGCACTGAACGATAGTGTGCTACTGAGGTTGACATTGCCCTTACTGAATGTGCCTTTACTCACCCTTGGAGAGAAAGGCCTCTTTTTCATAGCAAAACTGTATGCAATCTGCTAGCCAATTGGATAGAGTATGTTTACCCACTGCTTTACCTGGTTTGTTTGGGTCATATGAGACAAAAAGTTGTTTAGATTTCCTGTGGACTGCTGTGCGATTTATGTAGAAAGACAATGCACATTTACAGTCCAAGGTGTGTAAGGCTCGTTCCCCTTGGTGAGAATGAGGCTTTGGAAAGAATGTGGGTAAAACTATGGTTTGGTTCAAGTGGAATTCCGTAACTATCTTGGGTAGGAATTTTGTATAAGTACGGAGAACCACTCTATCATGTAAGAACTTCGTGTAAGGTTTGTATGTGACAAGTGCTTGTAACTCACTAATCCTTCAAGCTGATGTAATGGCTACGAGGAAGATAGTTTTCCATGTGAGAAATTTAAGGTCACAGGAATCTATTGGTTCAAAAATGGAACGCATTAATTTAGTTAAGACCAGATTCAGGTCCCATGCCGTGACAGGGGGCCGAATTGGTGGTTTGAGTTAAACCTCTCATGAACCTGGTGACAAGAGGTTGTGTGGATATTGGTGCATCTCCCATTTTATGGTAAGCAGAGATTGCACTTAAGTGTACTCTTACATATGAAGTCTGGAGACCAGAGTCTGAAAGATAGTATAAATAGTCTAGAAGAGAAGTAGTGGGGCAGGTGAAAGGATCAATACTCTGTTGCCTGCACCACAGAGTGAATCTCTTCCTTTTGGAAGAGTAATTCTTCCGTGTGGAAGGTTTACGTGAAGCTATAAGCACTTGGGATACCTTGGTTGAAAGATTGAATGGTTGTAATATCATGCTTTCAACATCCATGCAGTTAGAGATAGGGATTGAAGATTGGGATTGCGCAATCGACCTTGGTTTTGAGTAATAAGAGTGGGAGCTACTCCCAGGCGAATGGGATCCCTGACTGAGAGGTCCAGAAGTGTGGGAAACCATACTTGTCTAGGCCAATACGGGGCGATGAGTATCATGGACCCCTTGTCTTGTTGTAGTTTCACTAGAGTTTTTATTATAAGCGGTATCGGAGGATTCGTGTATAGTAGGCCTGAATTCCAAGGGCGAGCAAAAGCGTCCTTGGTTGGTTGCTGTTTCTGCTGGTGTAGAGAACAGAAATTGTCCACTTTGTGATTCAGATGTGACGCAAAAAGGTCTATCGTAGGTTGACCCCCAACGCTGAAAGATCCTGGTCACTACTGAGGGATCCAAGGACCATTTGTGAGGTTGGAACTGACGACTGAGTCGATCTGCCACTACATTGTGAATGCCCGCCAGATAAGTGGCCCGGAGGAACATTGAGTGGTTCAGGGCCCATCCCCAAATCTGTGCAGCCTCTTGACAAAGGAGATACGATCCCATACCTCCTTGTTTGTTGATGTACCACATGGCAACTGTGTTGTCCGTTTGGATTGGAATAGTTTTGTGTGAAAGGTAGTCCTTGAAAGCATTCAGGGCATAACGTAAAGCTCGAAGTTCTAGGAAATTAATTTGAAATGTTGCTTCGAGTTTCGTCCATGTCCCTTGAGTTTGGAGATTGTCCATGTGAGCTCCCCAACCCAAGGTGGATGCATCTGTAGTTAACATTATCTGTGGGACTGGCTCTGGAAGGTTTGTCCCTTGCGCAAATTGTCCTTGTTCATCTACCAAAGGAGCAATGAACGAAGTTGTTGTGTAATTTGAATTGGAGAGTGCTAAGGTTGTATGGCTTGGATCCATTGTGATTTTAAAGTCCATTGGGTTATTCTCATGGCAAGTCTTGCCATAGGAGTGACATGAACTGTGGAAGCCATGTGGCCTAATAACGTTAGAAAGTGGTGAGCAGTTACTTGTTTCCTTGAGTGTAACGATTTCGCCAAGAGGGACAGCGTTTCTGCTCGATCGCCCGGTAGAAAGGCTTTTGCGAGGATAGTGTTTAACTCTGCTCCTATGAACTGGAGAAGATGAGGAGTCAGGTGGGACTTTGGATAATTGACTAGAAATCCCATGTTGTGAAGCACAGCAATTGTGTGATTTAGAGAAGTTAGAGCTCCTTCTTGAGATTGACTTCTTATGAGCCAATTGTCTAGATATGGGAAAACATGAACACCTTGTTTGTGCAAATGTGCTGCTATTACTGCCAGACATTTGGTGAACACTCTGGGAGCAGAGGCAAGGCCGAATGGTAGAACTCTGTATTAGAAATGTTGACTGCCTACCATGAAGCGCAGGTACTTGCGATGAGGGGGAAATATTGGAATATGAGCATAAGCATCTTGAAGCTCCAGAGAACAAAGCCAATCTCCTTTTTGAAGGAGTGGGAGCATTATGCCTAAGGATACCATCCTGAACTTTTCTTTTTTTAGAAATTTGTTGAGATTTCTGAGGTCCAGTATGGGACGAAGGCCACCGGTTTTCTTTGGAATGAGGAAATAACGGGAGTAGAATCCTCTGCCCTGCTGGGCCCGGGGTACTCTCTCGACAGCCATGGCGCTCAGAAGGGTGGATAATTCTATTTGAAGTTGAAGAATGTGATCTTCGCTGATATGAGAAGGTTTTGGTGGAAAATCTGGAGGAGTTGAAATGAAATTGAGGTGGTATCCTCTGTGGATGATGGATAGGACCCATTGGTCCGATGTTATTGACGTCCAATTGATGTAAAATTTGGACAGTGTGCCCCCTACTGGTAGTGTTGGGTAAGGGTTGGCATATGGGCCTTGTTCTCCGGGTGTAATCTCAAAAACCAGTAGCAAGTCCAGTTTGAGGGGCTGGTGCTGGTCTTGCTGCTCTCTGTTGTCGTTGCTGAGGCCTTTGCTGAGATCTAGGAGGTCTCAGCCTAGATGCGGAGGGGGGTAGTATTTACGCTGCCTGTAAAAAGACCTTTTGGTATCCCTGCGTGATGGTCGTCTGGCAGAATGTGTAGAAGGGTCATGTGGTAGTGAAGATAACTGCCGCAGTGTTTCAGTATGTTCCCTTAACTGGGAAACAGCATCCTGTACTTTAGAACCGAACAGATTATCGCCCAGGCAGGCAAGATCAACCAGCTTGTCCTGTACTTCTGGTCTTAAATCGAATGCTTTAAGCCAGGCCCAGCATCTTGCAGCGATGCCCGATGCAGCCACTCGTGAGGCTGTCGTAGCTGTCATAGGCGGCTCGTACTTCATGTTTCCCCGCATTAAAGCCCTTATTTATAACAGCTTGTGCAGCTTCTTGGTACTGTGAAGGCAAAGATGGCACAAACTCTTCCATTTGCTTCCACAAGTTTCTGTGGTATTGTGTCATATATAAATGGTATGCTGATATTGTTGAATTCAGCATTGCTCCTTGGTACACTTTTCGGCCCAATTGGTCAAGGAACCTATTATCTTTCCCTGGAGGGATTGAGGAATGGGCCCTTGTCCTTCTAGATTTCTTTTGAGCCGATTCCACTACCACAGAGTGGTGAGGAAGCTGTGTTTTTTGGTATGCAGAGGAAGGTTGTACTAAATAAGTTGACTCTATGCGTTTGTTTACTGCAGGGCCTGAGCAGGGGTGCTCCCAAAGGCGTTGCTGCAGTTGTAAGAGAATGTCGTGAACAGGTATGGCGAGAGTGTGCTTAGGGGGGGGATCAACAAATTGAAGCACTTCTAGAGTTTGTTGTCTGCTATCTTGTTCAGTGTGTAACTGAAAAGGAATGGACTGTGCCATTTCCTGAACAAATGATTGGAATGTAAAATCTTCTGGAGGTAACTGCTTTGTAGCAGGGGGCGGAGATGGATCTGACATAAAATCCTCTGATGAGGGTTCAGAATCCGTGTCAGACCAGGAATCATATTGAGTTGGTTGATGAGGTGGTGTTGCTTGTTGAGCAGGATGCACTCCAGAAGGTCCTGGTAAAGGTTCATCTGATGAGAAATGTTCAGCTTGCACCTCACCTCTTCTGGACAAGTTGGTAAGGCAGATAGCAAGTCAGTATATCTTTTGGTGACAATGTCATGTAAAGATCTCTCGTCAGAAATTGGTCTTTTTGGCATCAATGATTTCTTCTTAGTGGATGACTTAGGGTGAATTACCTTCTTAGCAAGGTGTGGTATGGTAGGAGCCGTAGTGTAGAGAGGTAGTGATTGTGACATCGATGGACTCGATGGTGTTGAGGAAAGAAGAAATGAAAATTCTGAAATTGGTATTCCAGAAGGGCCTGGCATCGATATATTATCTATTATCGAGGTAGGCCTTGAAAATATCGATGTAGGCATCGAAGAAGTGTTAGGCATCGATGTTGGTTGTATCATCGGTGGCCCCGCCGATGACGTCGGCATCGGCGATGGCGCCGGAAGTTGTTTTTGTAATGCTTCTAGTACTAGTTTTTGGATGAGGGTTGTCAAATCCGGCGTAGTTGTCATCGGCGACGGTGTCGATGCTGAAGTCGAGGGGTAACGAAGATACCGAGGTATGGGGGATTTTGACGACTTTAGGCCGCTTTGCTACCGGTTCTGTCGATGGCGGAATCGATTGGGAGTCCGATGATCAACGGTGCCTATGCTTATGTTTTTGCTTCGATTCCTGACACTTACCTGATCGATGCCGAAGGTGGTGCCGGTGAAGCCGCGTCCCCAGAACCCTCGATATGTTTCTTCTTGAGCAGGAGAGTTTTAGTTACCCCCGCGGGTGAAGACTTAGTTGAAGTCGATGGCGATGGTAACAGTTGAAGTTTGAAAATCTGAGCCATCTTGTCCTGCCTGAGTTTTCGACCCTTTGGGGTCATTTCTTGGCATTGAGAGCATGAAGATATTTCATGCTTCTCTCCTAGGCAGATCACACATTGGGAATGTGGATCTGTGACTGACATGGTCCGGTTACAAGAACATTTCTTGAAACCGGAGGCCATGTTGGAATCGACAGCCGTCGATGAGAAGTCTGAGAAAAATTATCCAAATTTAGTGAGAATTCTAATAATTTGTCACCGTCCGGTATCAAATGAGAAATGAGACCCGATGAGGGGAAAAATTTTGATTTTTAAATGACTTTTTTAGTCAATGTTGTGAGAAGACTCACAGGGCTCTGACGACCGTGGTGCTAATGGCAGCACGGAAAAACGAAGACTGGAGTGAGACCCCTGTGGCAAAGAATTTCATGGCATGCTGGGCATGCTCAGTAGCCTCAGGCTGCCAGACAAAAGTTTATAGAAACTTTGACAGAAGTTTTCCCGCGTTCGGGCTCCGGTGACGTCACCCGTATGTGTGGACTAGCATCCTGCTTGTCCTGGGATAAAACGACTTCTCAGGGCAGCGGGTCGGCTCGGAGGAAAAGGGGGAGAGGTTGGACCACCAACTTGCACCCCGGGGCTTACAAATCTAACCTGCAAGTAAGAAAGGTACAAAAACTTACCCCCACAAAGCAAATACAGCAATGGAGACTGAAAAACAATTCTTCCTGCAAGTTTGATTGCTGGGCCATACATAGACAAGGGTCTGAGCTTTCCCTGTCTTTTTTTTTATACTGTCCTCTGTTAACCATGATCCATCTTAAGATAGGAAGGAAGCTAAGAAATAGAGAAAAGAGCACTAAATTTAGCTTTTCAAAAGTCTTAGTGGGGGGCTAGAGTTCAGCCACTCATCTGCTGGAGTCAGAAGAATACTAAGGATGACAGAGGGTGCACTAGATTATATGGGAGCACCCTTCGAAGTTTTCTCTGACTCCATCTGCTGGAAGGGGGACATAACCCACTGTCTGGACTGATCCGGGTACATACAGGGAATATGAGAATAAATTCTGTAGAAAAAGCATTCTCTGAATCACAGCCTGGCTCCAAAGAGTCCTTGCCTCCCTCAGATCCTTCCTGAGAGTAACGCAGTCAATGGCTGGGGATAATGGAAGAGGAAAACCATGCCCCTTTCCAGATATCCCCTGCACCAAGGGAACAGACTCCAAAATGGATGTGGTTCCTGCACAGCAGAAAAGAGCAGCCTTGTCTGCCTCAGCTGAACGGGAGGACTTAATGCTCTCTGGAGCTGCGCTGGCCAGTCCCAAGCCAACCCTATTCATCTGAAACACACTTGCCGTATAGGTATGATGCGTTCAAACACGATCGCCACTACCCACATGCACTACAGCTGCCATGCCCCATGTCTTCTCTCCAATGGTGACTTACCTCAGCCAAAAAATTGCCCTGTGGTGAAACAAAGCCTATTACTGGCCTCTCTCCCCTAATGGTTCTCAAGCTGTGATGGTTTATATGTGCTCTACTCTTTTTTTTTGTTTTTAAAGCAACAGAGCACTCAGTAGCAGCAGAAAAAGTATAGGTAGTAATACATCCCTGTCTACTGAATTCACATGCTGCTCAAGATAGCGCTCCTCACTATGTGAGGAAACTGAGGAAGCCAGACCACTGGCTTTAAATTTCTCTCCAGAGCTTTCAGGTAGAGCCATTTAAGGATCTCCAAAGCCCATGCTTGCCCTGCTCTACTAGGTGGATGGCTCTTCTCAGCACCTAACACCCCGGGAGCAATTTTCTGGTTCCTCTTTTTTTTTATCATATCTCCAGACTGCAGGTTTTGCACCTCTACCATCTGCTGGAAACATTGAATACTGAGGAACTGCAGATGGCACACTAGCTTAAGTAACACAGGAAGCTTTCTTCTCCGTCTCTATCTGCTAGTAGGCGAGAAATCCCATGTATCCTGACTGATCTGGGGAATAAGGAAGTTGAGATTAACCATGAGTCATTCTTCTCTGGATTGTTTTTGGAATGCAGGCAGCTGGTATGCGTGGATGCTGGTAATTGGAATACCTTTGCGGGTGAGACTAACTTCCTCTGCAATGTCTACAACCCAGCTGCTTCTAACAGACCAGTGCCTAAATCACACATTCCCCCAAATCATTCAAAATCAAATAACTCACAGTACCTCAACACAGAAATATGTTGCTACATACCTTGCTGCTGAAATACAGGATCCTGAAAGAAATCACAACTAGAAGATCTGAGGCTCAACAGCTCTCAATTCTTAAACAAACAATATACCGGGAAGAGAGGGCATGTTGGTGCTGGATGTCAGAAAGAGAAGCAAGTCTCTAAAGAAATAGGACCTTGGAGTCTTAGTCTCAGCCCGAAAAAGGAAGGACATACTACAAACTGGTAGGGAGAACAAGCAACTCCTCTGAGCTCTTGGGGATCCAGGGGATTCTACAAGACTGAGCATCTATCCCTCCCCATGAGATAGTGTAGTAAATTCAGGGAATGCTGCAAGACATCAGTGCACAGTGGCAAGCAGAAGCACCCTTACCTGATTTACCACCTGTTTAAGGATCATATCTCGATAGTCTGCGCCATTACGTTTGATGGCAGTCATGATGAGGTCGCAGACACGGTACACTGTGTCTGGCAGCTCGTCCAAGAGGTGGAAACAGCCCGGCAACATGGTGTCAGTAAAGCCATGCAGTTCATCTTGTTCCAGTGGTTCTGCATCCTGGAACTTCTCTAGGCACTTAGCTTCTTCCTCTTCCTGCTTTTCCCTTGCCTTCCGTTCCTCTTCCTCTTTTCGGCGGGCAGCCTCCTGCAACTCAAGATATCAGATGTAACATCAGAAATTATGAAGTTGAGGGGGCCTGACTACAACTGACATCCCATGTCCCTCTGTCCACAGTGATAGAGAGTTCTGACTATCAGTGGCAGGAAGAAAACAGTTGGTTCTACCAATACACAACAGAACAAAAGTGAATGCTGCACCAATGCCTATTGAAGAATCATAACATACAGACTCCACATACTATAGCAGAGATCTCAAGAGCCATTTAGTCTTGTTCCTTAACTTCATAGTACAAGGATACATGAATCTCTGCTTCTCTGAGTGAGCCACCCCAAAAGAGCCACTGAGAAGAATGGAATCTAGCTCTCCAGCTGGACCATGTTCTGCATAGCCAAGTCTCAGTATAGTGTAATATGAGTGCAGGAATTATCATATTGTTCGATGTAGAATATCAGGGAAATTGTCATACATCAGGAAAATTGTTTACAGACCATGCTCTTCATGAAACAAGACAAAACACCACAGCAACCTAGTCCACCATGACAGATCACAAGGTCTACGATACCTCAGGTGACTCTGCCCTCTGATCCATGGGAATATCCTGACCCAGTGACATGGCAATAGCTCTCAGCATCTGATCTTCCTCAGACATGCTCAGATCCTGCAAAGCAAATCCACAGAGCAGTCAGCTCAGAATGAAATGCACCCAGTGTACACATAGACAGATTGACAATTCAATGAGCCTATTTCGTGACTGCTGACCTAACCAGAGACTACCATTAACATTGTTTTTTTATAGGTATCTTTAAAAACTTCTCATACTACACAGGAGCTTTCAACAATGCAATATCAGATTAGGGATTTTCTTTAACATCAATTTCTCTTCTATCACCTCCTGCAGCATTTGACTGATGAGTGCTGGTTGTCAGCTAGCTAAACAAAACATAAAGGAGGCAAAGTGAAGTACTCTCCCAGAGCGGCCTTCTCCTCCCAAGGAGAGCATGTATGTAATTTTTCCCAGCAAAGGCATGACTAGATTTCATATGAAAAGTATAACTGAAAACATTCAGATCAAAAGCAAAAATCGGAGCTAATAGAAAGGCAATAGATGGTAAGAAAAAATGTCTATTTTGCAAAGAAAATTTTATGTCTCAAGATTCAGAGTCAAGTTCCATCTCTTTCTGATGAACTATTTCAACAAGGTAAAAAGCAGAGTTGATTACCTGTAACAGGTGTTCTCCCAGGACAACAGGACGTTAGTCCTCACATATGGGGGGTGACATCATCAGATGGAGCCCTGTCACGGAATACTTTTGTCAAAGTTTCTAGAACTTTGACTGGCACACTGGCATGCCCAGCATGCCACTAACCCTGTGGCCACACGGGGTCCCCCTTCAGTCTCGTTTGTAGCAAAAAGTACGAGCTAAAAATAAAATAAGAAAATGGTATTGAACCCAACTCCGCAGGGTGGCGGGCGGGTATCATGAGGACTAACATCCTGCTGTCCTGGGAGAAAGCAAAATTGCTTACCTTGTAATAGGTGTTATCCCAGGACAGCAGGATGTAGTCCTCATATATGGGTGACGTCACTGACGGAGCCCTATTGCGGGAAAACTTTCTGTCAAAGGTTCTAGAAACTTTTGACTGGCCCTGTGAGGCCACTGAGCATGCCCAGCATGCCAAGATATTCTCTGCCACAGGGGTCTCTCCTCAGTCTCGTATGTAGCAATAAGCGTTAGCAAAAATAAAATGCTGCTGCTTCTTGACATACCTCCCCTGTTTGTTTATGTACCACATGGCTACTGTGTTGTCTGTTTGTATCAGAACATTCTTGTGGGAAAGGCAGTCCTTGAACGCAAGCAGCGCATAACGTATAGCTCGAAGCTCTAGGAAATTTGTCTGAAATGTGTCTTCGAGTTTTGTCCAAGTACCTTGAGTCTGCAGATGTCCAATGTGTGCTCCCCACCCGAAGGTGGATGCATCTGTAGTTAACGTCCCTTGCGGAATCGGTTGTTGGAAAGGTAAGCCTGTGAGCAAGTTGTCCTCATTCGTCCACCATAGGAGCGAGGACCGTAGTTGTTGAGTTACTTGAAGTGGATAAGACAGTGGTTGAATGGCTTGTATCCACTGTCTTCTGAGTATCCTTTGAGTGACTCGTGGCTATTCTGTCCATAGGAGTGACATGAACTGTGGAGGCCATGTGACCCAAAAGAGTGAGACATTGATGAGCTGTCACCTGCGTCCGTGAGTGTAGAGAGCCTAACGAGGCAAGTGTCTGTGCACAGTCTTTTGGGAGGAAAGCTTTTGACGTTATGGTGTTTAAATCTGCTCTGATGAATTGCAACAGGTGAGATGGTGTGAAGTGGGATTTCTGGTAGTTGATTAGGAATCCCAATGAATGGAGTAGATTTATCGTGAGCTTGACAGAATTGAGAACTCCTTGTTTTTGTTTGGCTTCTTCTGATGAGCCAGTCGTCTAGATAAGGAAAAACATGCACGCCTTCCTTGTGCGAGTACTGCCGGGCACTTTGTGAACACTCGAGTTGCTGAGGCAAGACCGAATGGTAGCACCCTGTACTGGAAATGTTGATGTCCCACTAAGAAATGCAGATATCTGCGATGAGGAGGGAATATTGGAATGTGAGCGTAAGCATCTTGAAGATCCAGAGAACAGGGCCAATCTCCTATTTGAAGTATAGGTAACATGGTGCCCAATGATACCATCCTGAATTTTTCCTTTCGTAAGTATTGGTTGAGCTTCCGGAGGTCCAATATGGGACGTAGACCTCCTGTTTTCTTTGGAATGAGGAAATAACGGGAGTAGAATCCTCTGCCCTGCTGAGGTCGGGGAACTGGTTCCACGGCACTGGCTCTCAGAAGGGTGGATAATTCTTTTTGTAAGAGTGTGGATTGATTTTTCACTGTCCAAGACGAGGTGGGTGGAGTATCTTTTAGTACAGTTAGAAAATCCAGGTGGTATCCTTGAGATGTTATCTAGAGTACCCATTGGTCTGTAGTGATGTACGACCAATTGTGATGGAAGAAAGTGATCCGACCACCTACTGGCAAATTTGGGGTCGGATTGGTACGAAGGCTTCAGTTCTTTGGTGAGTTTTCAAAATCCGAAGCCAGGCATGTTTGCGGAGGGGGTTGAGTTCTAGGTGCTCTTGGTTGTTGGGTCTGCGATCTTTGTGCTGGCCTTGATGACCTTCCACAGGTAGCAGGAAGATAGTATCTCCGTGGTCTATAATATGGCCTTTTTGAATCCTTCCTTGGAAGTCTTCGTGTGGATATTTGGGACTACGGTGGAGCAGAGGAAAGTTGACGTAATGTTTCCGAATGTTCCTTCAGCTGGGAGACTGCTTCTTGTACTTTATCTCCAAAGAGATTATCTCCTGCACAAGGAACATCAGCAAGCTTCTCTTGCACTTCTGGTCTCAGGTCGGAGGCCTTGGAGCCAGGCCCATCTGCGAGCACTTGTGCCTGTGGCAGACATTCTAGACGAAATCTCGAAGCTGTCATAAGCTGCTCTAATTTCATGTTTCCCAGCTTCTAGGCCCTTATGGATAATGCTGTTGAAGGAATCTTGAAATTGTTGGGGAAGAGATTCCGATGACTCCTGAATTTGTTTCCACAGATTACGCTGATAGTGTGTCATATAGAGTTGGTAGGATGCAATTCTGGACACTAGCATTGAACCTTGAAACATTTTCCTGCCGATGGTGTCCAAAAACCTGTGATCTTTCCCAGGAGGATTCGATGAATGAGGTTTAATTCTTTTAGACCGCTTTTGAGCTGATTCTACTACTACCGATTGGTTAGGTAGTCGAGTTTTCTGGAAGCCAGGAATATGCTGGACTAGATAGGTAGCATCAGTCCATTTATTTACAGGTGGTATGGTGCAAGGATGCTCCCCATAGCCTGTGTTGCAAGTCCACTAGAACTTCGTGAACTGGTATTGCCAGGACTTCTTTAGGTGAATCCACAAACTATAATACTTCCAGAGTTTTCTGTCTAGTATCTTCTTCCAATACTAGCTGAAAAGGGATAGTATCAGCCATGTCTTTGATGAAATTAAAGAAAAAGAGGTCCTCTGGAGGAGATTTCCTTCTTTCCTCTGGAGGAGAAGGATCTGAAATGACTTCCTCCGAGGAAGAGTCAGTATTTGGATCATACCAAATGTCCAATGAACATGGACGAGGAGGAGTTGATGGAAGAGGAAAGGATGGCATCGACTGCATCGAAGGTTTCACCGGTGGTCTCGATGGAAATAGTGGAGAAAACGATGGCCGTGGACGAGAGATTCCTGATGGACCTGGAGTAGGTTCAGGCATCGGTACTTCCTTTGTTATTTCTTCTTCCATCGGTCTTGGCGTCGGGGCATCGGGTGGTTGCACTGGAATGGCACCGATGAGAGTGTCCAACTTCGCTAATATTGACGCCAAGAAGGACATATCCGGCACCGGTATTAGGTAAGGCATCTGTGTCGGTGAGAGTAATGGTCTCGGTGGTTGAACCGGAACCAGCGATGGACTCTGACAGTATCTGAATCGACACAGGTGACGGAGGTGGAACCGGAGGCGGCGATGGAACTGGCATCGAAGGTGGAACCGTCATCAGTGCTGGCACTGAAGGCATGTCACGGAGTGCGTCTCGAACTGACTGGCGGATATAACCATCCAGTTCTGCCCTCATAGCTGGTGAAACCAGAGCAGCTATGGGGGGAGGCAGTGAAGGCGATACCGGTATCTCCACAGGTCCCTGTGGAGGTACGGTTCCCGGCACAGATATCGGTGGGGATTGCCTAGGAGTCGAAGGCCTCGAAGGACACAGACTCCTCTCTCTGAGGTTTCTTCAGAGTTGGTTCGATAAATGTCGAGGGAACTCCGGTTATCAGGTCCAATTCCGGATCCTGAGGCCTCCGGTGTCTATGTTTGACGCCTTTTTCGATGGTAGATGTAGATTTTTAATCGATGACCATGAAGAGGCCGGGGAAGGCCGATCACCTGCTTCATCTGGCCGACATCTAGTTTTTAGGACGACTTTTCTAATCACTCCAGCTGGAGACGATCGCGTCAAAGTTGAAGTCGACGGCATCAGTTGAAGATGGAATAGATGTTTCATTTTTTCCATGCGCACTTGTCTACCTTTCGGCGTCATCTTGGCGCATCTTGGGCACGTCGAAACATCATGTCTCTCGCCGAGAGAGTACACACTCGATGTATGGGTCCATTATGGATATAGTGCAGGAGCAATTCGGGCACTTTTTAAAACCGGTAGCCATAACGAAAACATTTTAAACACTCACCGAATGTGAAAAAGGGAGACCCCTACGGCGGGACAAATTTTTTCCAAAATTTCTGAACTTTTTTTGTAGTGGATATTCACCACATAGGGCTCCTATAACTGCGAGGCTAACAGCACCACAGAAAAAAGAAGACTGGAGGGAGAACCCTGTGGCTCAAGGGATCATGGCATGCTGGGCATGCTCAGTGGGCTCAGGATGCCAGTCAATAGTTTCTAGAAACTTTGACAGAAAGGTTTCCGTGATAGGGCTCTGTCAGTGATGTCACCCATATGTGAGGACTAGCATCCTGCTTGTCCTGGGATAACCGATGATTTCAATGTGTTATCCACTATGACACCTAAATTTCTTTCTTGGGTGGTAGCTCCTAATATGGAACCTAACCTTGTGTAATTATAGCATAGGTTATTTTTCCCTATATGCATCACCTTGCACTTATCCACATTAAATTTCATCTGCCATTTGGATGCCTAATTTTCCAGTCTCACAAGGTCTTCCTACAATTTATCACAATCTGCTCTGAACAATTTTGTATCATCTGCAAATCTGATTACCTCACTCATCGTATTTCTTTCCAGATCATTTTTAAATATATTGAAAAGTAGGGGTCCCAATACAGATCCCTGAGGCACTCCACTGCCCACTCCCTTCCACTGAGAAAATTGTCCATTTAATCCTACTCTGTTTCCTGTCTTTTAGCCAGTTTGTAATCCACGAAAGGACAGAGCCACCTATCCCATGACTTTTTACTTTTCTCACAGGACAAGCAGGATAGTAGTCCTCACATATGGGTGACATCATCAGGATGGAGCCCAATCACGGAACACTTGTCAAAGTTTCTAGAACTTTGCTCAGTGGTGTCAGTCAAAGTTTCTAGAACTTTGACTGACACCACTGAGCATGCCCAGTATGGTACCAACCCTGCATCCAGCAGGGGTCCCCCCCCTTCAGTCTCTTTTTTTCCGCGCAGCTTTTCCCACGCGGGGATAGCAGCTCTTCCACGGTTTCCTGACAGGAAAATATTCTTCAGGAAAAAGTTAAATTTTTTCAAAACTTTCACCCCGGCTGGGGTCCCCCTTGTACACAGTCGATAACCATACCCGTTCGGTAGGTTTTTACTACCTTTCGGTCGGTTACCGTCAGTTCCAGCTTTTAGGCCCGGAGGTCACCGACTGCGCCGCGGCCCAAATTTTCGACAACGATGGCGACGATTTTTCGTAGGTGCCCGGACTGTCTGTGGACAATGTCCATCACCGACCCTCACCAGGTTTGTGTGTTATGCTTGGGACCTACCCATGATGTAGATTCGTGTACCAACTGCACCCAAATGACCTCTAAAGGGCGTCGGGCTCGTTTGGAAAAGATGGCTTTATTGTTCCATTCCAAACAGGTTTCCTCATCAAAAGCGAAGTCATCGACACTGGCACCATCCAAGTCCCGTCATCGGTCGGATACCGATGACTCTCGACCCGCATCGAGGACTTCAGTTTCCGCTTCTACAACACCGGACACCAGTAAGGGAGACCATAAGGAAAAGCATCACTATCGGCATCGCAAACCCTTACCATCTGATCCGAGCGCACAGTGGCTTCCACTTCTACTTCCAAGAAGCCACCAAGGAAAAAGGCCAGTACAGAGGAGCCCCAAACCTCTGTGCCAGGTTCACAGAAGCATCCCTCACCTTCGGGACAGGAACCCTTGCTGTAGTTACACGATGTTAGGTTCCATATTAGGAGCTTCCACCCAGGAAAAAGATCTAGGCGTCGTAGTGGATAATACTTTAAAATTGTCGGCTCAGTGTGCTGCAGCAGTCAAAAAAGCAAACAGAATGTTAGGAATTATTAGGAAGGGAATGGTTAATAAAACAGATAATGTCATAATGCCTCTGTATCGCTCCATGGTGAGATCGCACCTTGAACACTGTGCACAATTCTAGTCGCCGTATCTCAAAAAAGATATAGTTGCAATGGAGAAAGTACAGAGAAGGGCAACCAAAATAAAGGGAATGCAACAGCTCCCCTATGAGGAAAGGCTGAAGAAGTTGGGGCTGTTCAGCTTGGAGAAGAGACTGTTGAGGGGGGATATGATAGAGGTCTTTAAGATCATGAGAGGTCTTGAATGAGTAGATGTGAATCAGTTATTTACACTTTCAGATAATAGAAGGACCAGGGGGCATTCCTTGAAGTTAGCAAGTAGCACATTTAAGACTAGTCGGAGAAAATTAATTTTTCACTCATCGCACTGGAATTTGTTGCCAGAGGATGTGGTTAGTGCAGTTAGTGTAGCTGGGTTCAAAAAAGGTTTGGTTAAGTTCTTGGAGGAGAAGTCCATTAACTACTATTAATCAAGTTTACTTAGGGAATGGCCACTGCTATTAACTGCATCAGAAGCATGGGATCTTCTTGGTGTTTGGGTACTTGCCAGGTTCTTGTGACCTGGTTTGGCTTCTGTTAGAAACAGGATGCTGGGCTTGAAGGACCCTTGGTCTGACCCAGCATGGCAATTTCTTATGTTCTTATGATCCAGTGCCCCTCCGTAATTGGCACCACACTGAGCAATGGTGATTGCCGGTGCCAATGCCTGTTTCCCTCTGAGCTCGGCCCGATCTTTCTCCAGCACCAAGAAAGCCGATGATCCAGATGCCTTGAAACTGTCAGACGACGGAGAGGGTCATTCCCCAAGCCCCTCTCTTCACGGGGAGAGATCAGATGAGGCGCAGAGGGCAATGCCGGGTCAGAGGGGTCTCCACGACCTTCTGTGTCGAAGTCCCCAATGCCGGAGTCTATGGAGCAGACCTTTTGGTGCCAAAAAGCTGCTCCATCTTGTCCAGCCAACGACTGCCATTGAGGGTCATCTGAGCACAGTCCGGGTACCCTAGGATATTGTGGGAAGCCCTTAGGCAGAGGATACAAACCTCATGCAGATCCATGAGAGACATGGTCCGTGGGCACTGGGGACACTTACGAAAACCTGAAGACGCCATGAAGACGTCATGGCGGCCACCTCCTGGTGGCCGCCATGAAAATAAGCTGGTGGCCACCAGGAGGTGACACGATCAGGAATTGACCGCAAAGAACGAGAGAAATACCTACTGAGACGGCAGGGGAACTGACAACGAAGAGGGACCCCAAGCAGAGAAAAACAGAGGAGAAATCCTTGATAAACAAATTTTTGAAAATTTTGGAGAGAGCTCCGAGAGCTCCAAGAACCGCGAGGCGACTGCTTCGCAGAAAAAAAACAAGACTGAAGTGCGGCTAGTGGCATGTTTCTAGAAACTGAAAAGTTTTCCATGCCAGACGCCATCTGTGAGGACTACCATCCTGCTTGTCCTAGGAGAACGAACATACCTGCTGCCTCAGCCTCTCTCCTTCCCTTTTGCTTTGCTTTTTTTTTTCTGAGAGACACACAAGAAGAAAAGGAAAAAGAACTACTTTCCTGCTTCTGGAAGCCACACTCAGGAAGCCAGGTGCACCGAGGGAGTGAAGGGCCCAGAGGGGGTGAGGGAACCAGGATCCCTGGCTATCAACCCCCCCTCCTTGGCTGTTATCATTACTCTTCATGTTTTTCTAATTAATAATTATGGATTAATGTATTTACATGTTAATCTTTCAAGGTTTGTGTATTTATGATTGATACTGTGAAATATCTTGTGAGATTATGTAAGAATGCAGTATACATTTTAATGTGATGTATGTGTGGGAAGGTATGTAGAGAGATTTTAAGTGTTAGACAGGTGTTTAATATATGTGAAGTTAAATAAATGCAAAAAGCACTGTAAATCTGTTTCTTCTTGTATTTACGAATATGACAGACAGCAGAGAGAGAAAGATGTTTAGGTTTCTTAGCCACAAGCGCCATTAGTCTGTCAGTACACTTAACAGGAGACTAAAGATGTGCATCCAGTTTATTAATTTATTTATTTTGTTTATTTAAAAGTATTTATATACCGTCAAAACAATATAGATTGACCAAAATGGTTTAAAATCGATAATAAAAATAAAACAAAATCATAATAAATTGTAAGATATTACATAAGTAACTAATTAAAATAATAAATAAAAGAGTTGGAGAGAAATACAATCAAAAAGTAATATTTAAACTTGCATAAAGCAAAATTGCTTACCTTGTAATAGGTGTTATCCCAGGACAGCATGATGTAGTCCTCACATACGGGGTGAGGTCACCGAACGGAGCCCAGGCGGGAAAGCTTTCTGTCAAAGTTTCTAGAAACTTTTGACTGGCCCTGTGAGGCCACTGAGCATGCCCAGCATGCTATGATATTCTCTGCCACAGGTGTCTCTCTTCAGTCTGGTATACAGCGTAAAGCGTTAGCAAAAATAAAATAATAAAGGTCTGAAGCCCAACTCCGCGGGGTGGCGGGTGGGTTCTGTGAGGACTACATCCTGCTGTCCTGGGATAACACCTATTACAAGGTAAGCAATTTTGCTTTATCCCAGGACAAGCAGGATGCTAGTCCTCACATATGGGTGAATAGCGAGCTAGAGGCTGAGTCATGTTGTATTGAGGCAACAGTGAAGTATTGTTGTTGAAATGAGTCAGCCGAAGATCATAGAACATTGGATGTAGAAGGAGTTGGGATTAAACTGGAAACAAGTTCTTTAAGACAGATTTGTCCATAGGCTGAATCTGGTCTTCCTTCTTTGTCCAAGCAGCAGTGGGCTGCAAAAGTGTGAAGAGAACTCCATGTTGCTGCTTTGCATATGTCTAGGATTGGCACTGAACGAAAATGTGCTACTGAAGTTGACATTGCTCTTACTGAATGTGCCTTTACTCGCCCTTGAAGAGGAAGGCCTGCTTGTTCATAGCAGAACTCTATGCAATCTGCAATCCAATTGGATAGGGTATGTTTACCCACTGCTTTACCCGGTTTGTTTGGATCATAACAAACAAAAAGCTGAGTGGATTTCCTATGGGCTGCAGTACGGTTTAAATAGAAAGCAAGTGTACGCTTACAGTCCAAGGTGTGTAAGGCTGTTTCTCCTGGATGGGAATGAGGCCTTGGAAAAAATGTGGGTAAATTTATGGATTGGTTCAAGTGGAATTCCATAACTACCTTGGGAAGGAATTTTGGATGTGTACGGAGAACCACTCTGTCATGTAGGAACTTTGTATAAGGTTCGTACGTGTCAAGTGCTTGTAACTCACTAACCCTTCTAGTTGAAGTAATGGCTATGAGGAAGATAGTCTTCCATGTGAGAAATTTAAGATTACAAGAGTCGATGGGTTCGAAAGGAGAGCGCATGAGTCTTCTTAGTACCAAATTCAGGTCCCAGCTTGGGACGGGTTTTCGAATTGGTGGTTTAAGGTGAGTTAAACCTCTCATAAATCTACTTACGAGAGGTTGTGTGGAAATAGGTGCATCTCCCATTTTGTTATGGTAAGCAGAGATTGCACTTAAATGTACTCTTACAGATGAAGTCTGGAGACCAGATTCCGAAAGATGGTATAAGTATTCCAGTAGGGAAGTTGTGGGGCAGGTGAAAGGATTTATATCCTTTGCTGAGCACCACAAAGTGAATCTCTTCCATTTAGAAGAATAGTTTTTTCGTGTGGAAGGTTTACGTGAAATTATAAGCACTTGAGATATATGAGATGAAAGATTGAGTGGTTGTAATATCAAGCTTTCAACATCCCTGCTGTCAGGGATAGGGACTGAAGGTTGGGATGTCGTAACCGCCCGTGATCCTGAGTTATGAGAGTGGGAGCTACTCCCAGGCGAATTGGGTCCCTGTCAGAGATCTAATAGTGTGGGGAACCATACTTGTCGAGGCCAATACGGGGCTATGAGAATCATGGAGCCCTTGTCCTGTTGTAGCTTCACTAGAGTTTTGGTTATGAGCGGTATTGGAGGATACGCGTATAGTAGGCCTGAATTCCAAGGGCGAGCAAAGGCGTCCTTGGCTGGCTGATTGTTCTGTTGGTGTATAGAACAGAACTTGTCCACTTTGTGATTCAGATGTGACGCAAAGAGGTCTATTGTTGGTTGACCCCAATGTTGAAAGATCCTGGTCGCTACTGAAGGATCCAGGGACCATTCATGTGGTTGGAATTGACGACTGAGTCGATCCGCCACTATATTGTGAATGCCTGCCAGATAAGTGGCTCGTAGGGACATTGAGTGGTTCACGGCCCAGCCCCAAATCTGTGCAGCTTCTTGACAAAGGAGATACGAGCCCGTACCTCCCTGTTTGTTGATGTACCACATGGCAACTGTGTTGTCTGTTTGGATGAGAACAGTTTTGTGTGAAAGGCAGTCCTGGAACGCATGCAGTGCATAGCATATCGCTCGAAGTTCCAGAAAATTGATTTGATATGTTGCTTCGAGTTTTGTCCAAGTCCCTTGAGTGTGGAGATTGTCTACATGAGCTCCCCATCCTAAGGTGGATGCATCTGTAGTTAAAGTAATCTCTGGGACTGGTGGTTGGAAAGGTAGGCCTTTGCACAGGTTGTCCTTGTTGGTCCACCAAAGTAGAGATGATCTTAGTTGGTGGGTCGCTTGAATTGGATAGTGGAGTGGTTGAATGGCTTGGATCCATTGTGACCTTAAAGTCCATTGGGTAACTCGCATGGCTAGCCTTGCCATAGGAGTAACATGAACTGTGGAGGCCATGTGACCTAGCAGTATCAGAAACCGATGAGCTGTGGTTTGTGTCCGTAAGGAAATGGACTTTGCTAGTAGAATGAGGGCATCTGCCCGTTCTATAGGTAGAACGGCCTTTGCTAGATTTGTGTTCAACTCTGCTCCTATGAATTGAAGTAGATGAGTTGGAGTGAGATGGGATTTTTGATAATTGATGAGAAACCCCATGGAGTGAAGTAGAGCAATTGTCCGGTTGAGAGAAGTTATTGCTCCTTTTTGAGATGGACTCTTTATTAGCCAGTCGTCTAGATATGGAAAAACATGGACACCTTCCTTGTGCAAGTGTCCTGCTATTACTGCTAGACATTTTGTGAAAACTCTGGGAGCAGACGCCAGGCCAAATGGTAGAACCCTGTATTGGAAATGTTGATGGCCTACTGTGAAGCGCAGGTACTTGCGATGAGGAGGGTATATTGGAATGTGAGCATAAGCATCTTGAAGATCCAGAGAACAAAGCCAATCCCTTGCTTGAAGAAGTGGAAGCATGGTGCCTAGAGAAACCATCCTGAACTTTTCTTTCTTTAGAAATTTGTTGAGATTTCTGAGGTCTAGGATGGGACGTAGGCCGCCGGTTTTCTTTGGAATGAGGAAGTATCGGGAGTAGAATCCTCTGCCCTTCTGTGTCAGGGGCACTGGTTGAATGGCCTTGGATCTCAGAAGGGTGGATAATTCTGTTTGTAATTGATGAAGATGAGAGCTTTGTTGTTGGCAGTATGTTGGTGAAAATTCCAGAGGAATTGAAGTGAAATTTAGTTTGTAACCTCGAGCGACTATGGAAAGAACCCATTGATCTGAGGTTATGTTTTGCCAATTTGTGTAAAAATGAGATATTCTTCCTCCCACTGGTAAATTTGGCTTGGGATTGCAAGGTTGAATCTGTTCTCTGGAGTTTTCCTCAAAAGCCTGTTGCAGGCCCTGTCTGTGCAGGAGGTTGTGGACTGGCAGGTCTGGATTGTCTGGCTTAAGATCGCTGTGTTGGCCTGCTAGATCTACCCCTAGTTGTTGGTTGGTAGTATCTGCGTGGCCTGTAGTAAGAACGGCACACATCCCTACGTGGAGGACGACGAGAAGGTTGATTAGCAGGTTCTTGAGGGGTTTGAGACAATTGCTTTAGTGTCTCAGTGTGATCCTTGAGTTGTTGTACAGCCTCTTGAATTTTATCTCCGAAGAGATTGTCACCAAGACAGGGAAGGTCAACAAGTTTATCTTGTACCTCAAGCCTGAGGTCAGATGCCTTGAGCCAGGCCCACCGGCGAGCAGTGATTCCAGCTGCTGCTGTTCTTGAAGCAGTTTCGAAGTTATCATAAACTGCTTTCACTTCGTGTTTTCCTGCCTCCAGGCCTTTTGATATAATTGCTTGAGCAGGCTCTTGGAATTGAGTGGGTAAGGAAGTGATGAATTGTTCCATCTTTTTCCAGAGGTTCCTCTGGTGTTGAGTGATATAGAGTTGATATGCAGAGATTTTTGTGCTCAGCATGGAACTCTGGTAAATCTTCTTACCCATTGTGTCCAGGAATCTGTGCTCCCTGCCTGGTGGGATGGAGGAATGTGGGCACACACGTTTAGATTTCTTCTGCGCTGATTCCACAACGACAGACTGGTGTGGCAATTGTTGTTTGTGGTACCCTGGAGCTGGTTGAACTATGTAGGTGGTTTCATAGAAACATAGAAACATAGAAATGACGGCAGAAGAAGACCAAATGGCCCATCTAGTCTGCCCAGCAAGCTTCACACATATTTTCTCTCATACTTATCTGTTTCTCTTAGCTCTTGGTTCTATTTCCCTTCCACCCCCACCTTTAATGTAGAGAGCAGTGATGGAGCTGCATCCAAGTGAAATATCTAGCTTGATTCGTTAGGGGTAGTAGCCGCCGCAATAAGCAAGCTGCACCCATGCTTATTTGTTTTACCCAGACTATGTTATTAGCCCTTATTGGTTGTTTTTCTTCTCCCCTGCCGTTGAAGCAGGGAGCTATGCTGGATATGCGTGACGTATAAGTCTTCTCCCATGCCGTTGAAGCAGAGAGCCATGCTGGATGTGCATCGAAAGTGAAGTATCAGGCACATTTGGTTTGGGGTAGTAACCGCCGTAACAAGCCAGCTACTCCCCGCTTTGTGAGTGCGAACCCTCTTTTCTTCTCCCCTGCCGTTGAAGCAGAGAGCTCTGCTGGATGTGTGAAGTATCAGTTTTTCTTCTCCCCTGCCGTTGAATCAGAGAACTTTGCTGTATATGCATTGAAAGTGAAGTATCAGGCTTATTTGATTTGGGGTAGTAACCGCCGTAACAAGCCAGCTACTCCCCTCTTTGTGAGTGTGAATCCTTTTTTCCACATTTCCTCTTGCTGTTGAAGCTTAGAGCGATGTTGGAGTCACCGTAAGCCTGTGTATGTTTATTTAATAAGGGTATTGACTCCAGGCAGTAGCCATCATTCTGGCGAGTCACCCACTCTTCATTGGCAGCCTCTTGACTTTATGGATCCACAGTGTTTATCCCACGCCCCTTTGAAGTCCTTCACAGTTCTGGTCTTCACCACATCCTCCGGAAGGGCATTCCAGGCATCCACCACCCTCTCCGTGAAGAAATACTTCCTGACATTGGTTCTGAATCTTCCTCCCTGGAGCTTCAAATCGTGACGTTTCTACTCTTGTTTACTGCAGGTGTAGAAGCTGGGTGTTCCCAGATTCTTTTCTGAAGGTCCAGTAAGACTTCATGTACAGGTACTGCTAATACCTGATTGGGTGGATCCACAAACTGTAATACTTCAAGAGTTTGTGCTCTTGTGTCTTCCTCTGCTGTCAATTTAAATGGAATGGAGTCAGACATAGTTTGTATAAATGAGGAGAAGGAAAGATCTTCTGGGGGTGACTTCTTTCTTCGGTCAGGAGAAGAAGGATTAGACATGAATTCCTCTGAGAAAAATTGAGAGGGTTCATCATCCCAGGAGTCTTCTGAATCTTCTCTGTATGGTGTTTGAGTTGCTGGTGCTGGTGGGACATGAAGCCCTGAAGGTCCAGGCTGTGGGTCATCGATGAAAATATCTGTAGATGTTGTTCTTGTTCTAATAGGTGGCAAGTTGTCGATGACATTCTGGTACCTTTGTAAGAGGCGCCAGTAAAATGCCTCATCCTGTACTTCTGGTGGCTGATCAGGTGTGGCAGGGATGCTGTCGTTGGAATCATTGGTGAAATTTGGGATAACATCGATGTAGGTTGTGTTTGTAGCCTCGGTGTGGTGGTTATGAAACCAGTCGAGGATTTCGGAAGGAAAGATGGTGTTATCGGTGTTATCACCGGCATCGATGTTGGAGGAAAAAACATCTGCATCGATACTGACGGCATCAATATTGACGCCGGAGGGTATCGGCATCGACCCCGGAGGGTATCTGCATCGACAAACTTGTCGGAATTTGCTGCTCTTGTAGAGCTTGTAAAACAGCTTGTCTAATAAGTATAGACAATTCTGGCTGTGATAAAGGTGAAGACACCGATGGTGTACGCGGTGGCGGTGCTGCAATGTCTATCGATGACATCGTAGGTACTGGTGACGGCGAGGGCCCAGGCACCGGCGTTTCTTGATTTTTAGGCAGCTTCGGAATCGATTCGTCCTGGGACACAGATGCGGACGATGATGGACGTCGATGTCGATGGTGATGTTTAGTTTTTTGATTCTCTGCCGACTTTGTGGAGATCACAGACGATGGCAAGGACGGACGATCACCGGATCCATCCGGACACGGTTTTTTGTGTAAGACCCTTTTTGTTGCTCCAGCCGGAGACGACCTCTGTGCTTTAGAGGGAGAAGGGATTAGCTGAAGAGAAAATAGGTGTTCCATCTTCTCTTGCCTGGCTTTTCGTCCTTTTACCATCATCTCTGCACATTTGGCACATGTACTGACATCGTGTTTTTCCCCGAGGCACAGTACACACTCCAAATGCGGATCAGTGATAGACATATTCCGGTTGCAGACTGGGCATTTTTTGAAGCCCATCGCCATTTTTGAATCGACGGCCGTCGATGAACGAGCGTGAGAAAATTTTCGTCCGAAAATTTATTTTTTTTTTTTAAATACAGTACTCACCAGCCGGCGAGGTAGAGATTTCCTATGATAGAGATTATCAATAATTGACTTTTTCAGTCAAAAGAATTTCCCAAACGCTAGGGCTATAGGTCCACGGTGCGAACGGCAGCGCGGAAAAGTGAAGACTGAAGAGAGACACCTGTAGCAGAGAATATCATAGCATGCTGGGCATGCTCAGTGGCCTCACAGGGCCAGTCAAAAGTTTCTAGAAACTTTGACAGAAAGCTTTCCCGCCTGGGCTCCGTTCGGTGACATCAACCCATATGTGAGGACTAGCATCCTGCTTGTCCTGGGATAATATACCGTATTTTTCGCACTATAAGACGCACCTGACCATAGGACACACCTAGGATTTAGAGGAGGAAAATTAAGAAAAAAAAAATTCTGTCCCCATGATGGGCTCTGTACGGAGCTCCCCCTGGTGGCTGTCCGTGGGATATTTTTTTGGTTTTGTTTTTATAGTAAGGCAGAGAACATCCACACAGGTACTCACACTCACTGGTTTTCTGTCCCTCACATACATAGGCTCTTTCAAACTCACTAGTTCTCTCCCCCACTCAACTCACTGGCTCTCCCTCACATATACACATACCCACAGACAATCACACACTCATATAGAAACATAGAAATGACGGCAGAAGAAGACCAAACGGCCTATCCAGTCTGCCCAGCAAGCCACGCAGTTTATCCATTTTTTCTTTTTTTTCACCCTTTTTTCTCCCTCCCACCCGTCACTATTGGCTACCAGCACCCTCCGGCCCCAATTCCCTTCCACCCCTCCACCAATGCAGAGAGCAGCGCCGTATCTGCATCCTAGTGAACATCCAGCTCAATCAGGGGTAGCAACTGCTGCAACAAGCAGGCCACACCCCTGCCCCTTACCCACCCCTTTTTTGTTTGCTTGTTTGTTTTTTTTTTGTTTTTTTTTGGAGATGGCAGCCCTCCATCCTTCTGCTCCGTGAAGGTGGAACACCAACCACTGGCATCCCGCTCCGTGAATGCCTCAGTGGCTACTGCCGCTCCGTGCAGTGTTTTGCTGCCTGAAGGTGGAACACCAACTACTGGCCACTGGCATCCCGCTCCGTGAATGCCTCTGTGGCTACTGCCGCTCCGTGCAGTGTTTTGCTGCCTCCTCTTTATTTACGCCCACTAGACTTGATGGATCCAGTGTGTTTATCCCACGCCCCTTTGAAGTCCTTCACAGTTTTAGACTTCACCACTTCCTCCGGAAGGGCATTCCAGGCATCCACCACCCTTTCCGTGAAGAAATACTTCCTGACATTGGTTCTTAGTCTTCCTCCCTGGAGCCTCAGCTCGTGACCTCTGGTTCTGCTGATTTTTTTCCGATGGAAAAGGTTTGTTGTTGTCTTTGGATCATTAAAGTTTTTCAAGTATCTGAAAGTCTGAATCATATCACCCCTGCTCCTCCTTTCATCCAGGGTGTACATATTTAGATTCTTCAATCTCTCCTCGTATGTCATCCGATGAAGATCCTCCACCTTCCTGGTCGCCCTTCTCTGTACCGCTTCCATCTTGTCTTTGTCTCTTTGTAGATACGGTCTCCAGAACTGAACACAGTACTCCAGGTGAGGCCTCACCAAGGACCTGTACAAGGGGATAATCACTTCCCTTTTCTTACTCGATATTCCTCTCTCTATGCAGCCCAGCATTCTTCTGGCTTTTGCTATCGCCTTGTCGCATTGTTTCGCAGACTTCATATCATTAGACACTATCACCCCAAGGTCCCTCTCCTGCTCCGTGCACATCAGCCTTTCCCCCCCCCCCCATCGAATACAGTTCATTCGGATTTCCACTCCCCATATGCATTACTTTGCACTTCTTGGCATTGAATCTCAGCTGCCATATCTTCGACCACTCTTCCAGTTTCCTTAAATCCCATCTCATTTTCTCCACTCCTTCCGGCGTGTCCACTCTGTTGCAGATCTTAGTGTCATCCGCAAAAAGACAAACCTTACCTTCTATCCCGTCCGCAATGTCGCTCACAAAGATATTGAACAGGACCAGTCCCAACACCGATCCTTGCGGTACACCACTTAAAACCGCTCTCTCTTCAGAGAAAGTACCATTTACCATCACACATTGTCTTCTGTCTGTCAACCAATTTGCAATCCAGGTCACCACCTCGGCACTCACTCCTAAGCTTCTCGTTTTATTCACCAGTCTCCTGTGCGGAACCGTATCAAAAGCTTTGCTGAAATCCAAGTAGATGACATCGAGCGCTCTTCCTTGATCCAATTCCTTGGTTACCCAGTCAAAAAAGTCAATCAGATTTGTCTGACAGGATCTTCTCCTGGTGAATCCATGTTGCCTCTGGTCCATCAATTCTCCAGACTGTAGATTGTTCACTATTCTCTCTTTCAGCAGTGACTCCATTACTTTTCCCACCACCGAAGTGAGGCTAACTGGTCTGTTAGCCTCACTTCGGTGAGGCTAACAAGGTCAAATGCCAGCTGTCTGAACTGGAAGGGCCTCCGTAGCACACGCAGTTCAAACAGCTGATGTCTGACCTGCGCCGCACCAACCCTCACGGCAAGATGCACCCCAGGAACAGCAGACCGGCAGGGAGCTCAAGTTCCGCCGGCAGAATACAACACTCAGACTCTCTCTCCCTCATACACACAGCTCTCTCACACCAGTTATTTTAAACTTTCATGACTGCTCCAAAGTTCAATAATAAATAGTCAGGGCTATATTACATTGATTAGGAGGAGCAATTGCTCCTAATATTTCAACAGGTAGCCACTTAATCAGCACAGGCAGTAATTCTATTTGCTGGTCTGTGTCATGTGTCCTCCATCCCAGGCAGTATACCACCCCCATGACCCTCCAAACCACAAGAAGTGAAGTTCTTACTTTGGACTGCAAATGAGGTCCTCCGACGGCAGAGCCCGAGCTCCCCGCCGGTCCCGGGGTGCATCTCACTGCAAGATCGGCGTGGCGCAGGTCAGTCATCACCTGTTTGAACCGCGTGGGCTACGGAGGCCCCTCCAGTTCACAGCTCCCTGCCGGTCTGCTGTTCCCGGGGTGCATCCCACTGCGAAGGCCGGCGCGGCGCAGGTCAAATGCCAGCTGTCTGAACTGGAAGGGCCTCCGTAGCACACGCAGTTCAAGCACCAACCCTCATGGCAAGATGCACCCCGGGAACAGCAGACCGGCAGGGAGCTCAAGTTCCGCCGGCAGAATACGACACACCGGCGCCACCATGCTGATTGGGTGGAGTTGGGAGGAGGTGGGGGACGACGCGCGAGAGTGAGAGACGCTACATTCGCTCCATAGGACGCACCCACATTTTCACCCCATTTTTTGGGGGGGGAAAGTGAGTCATAGAGCGAAAAATACGGTATGTCAAAATAAAAATGTACTAATAAATTATTAATAAAAAAAGGACAGGCAGAAACACGAAGAAACAGAGTAACCCTAAAATATTATTTAGAAACATCATTGCCGTTCTCTTATTTATAACCTTGGATTACTGTTGAATTCACGCTGTAAACTTTAGGTGCACAAAATTTAGGCATCACAAAACTAGGCAAACTTCTGCCATTTCAAATTTAAGAGCACAACCAATGTAGTTCAGACTGTGCACCCAAAAAACTGGGTGCAGAACTTGGACGCAAAGCTAGATGCACTTGCACACACAGATAGTCCCGAAGAGGGCAGCCTAATGCCCAGAACAAATTGTGCAAAAACACCACTGCAGCCTACCACATGGTGAACAGAAAAAAGCCTAACAGCAGGACCTAGCCCACCCGGGCTGCTCAACCCGTCAGGCTGCCCAACAGCACACAGAGCATGGAGACCAGAGGAAGAGGAAAGCCTTACCTGAGAGCTCAGCCTTTCCCGGCTGAGTAGGGAGACAGTCTCCGGCTGCGGAGTGGAGAGGACATACACAGTCATCGCCATGCTCAGCTTTTTGCACTTGCTGCCTTTCATCTATTTTAAACAGGTAGGTCCGGGTCAGCTGAGAAAACCAGCTACCGAACCAAGTCACCTCAGGAATTCTGAACTGGGGAGGAACCATCTGATATCACCTCAGGAGAAAGCAGAGTTGCTTATCTGTAACAGGTGTTCTCACAGGACAGCAGGATGTTAGTTCTCACATATGGGTGACATCATCAGGTTGGAGCCCAATCACAAAACACTTTTCAAAGTTTCTACAACTTTGATTGGCACCCACTGGGCATGCCCAGCATAGCACCAACCCTGCATCCAGCAGGGGTCCCCCTTCAGTCTAGTCTTATAGTAAAAAGTACATGCGAAAATAAATAAGAAAACGTAAATGAACCCAACACCACAGGGTGGCGGGTGGGTTTCATGAGGACTAACATCCTGCTGTCCTGTGAAAACACCTGTTACAGGTAAGCAATTCTGCGTTCTCACAGGACAAGCAGGATGGTAGTCCTCACATATGGGTGAGTACTGAGCTGAAGATGCCCGAGCAATGCACCAAATGTACCCAAAGATGTGCAACAGGCACAAGAACTGGGGAGGAATTTGGTAGAGGGCATCCTGAACCCTAACGGGTTGGCGGAAGGATGTTGGTACCTCAATTCACAAATAAGTTGTGTAGCACAGACTGGCCGAAGATGGAATCTTGTCTGCCAGCCTTATCTAAACAATAATGGGATGCAAAGGTGTGGAGTGAGCTCCAGGTAGCAGCCTTACAGATGTCAGCAAGCAGCACCGAGCGTAGGTGCGCTACTGATGTTGCCATGGCCCTGATAGTGTGTGTCTTGACTCGGTCTTGAAGCAGAATGCCTGCCTGCTGATAGCAAAAGGAAATACAGTCCGCTAACCAGGAGGAAAATCTGCTTACCCACAGGTTTACCCAATTTGATAGAATTGAAGGAAACAATTGAGTGGATTTCCTGTGGCCAGCTGTACGGTCTAGATAGAATGCTAGAGCACGTTTACAGTCAAGGGTATGCAGAGCCCGTTCTCCTGCATTTGAATGGGGCCTGGGGAAAAAAAGGCAAGTAGTATAATGGATTGATTGATATGAAACTCAGATACTACCTTAGGCAAAAACTTAGGGTGAGTGTGGGGTACTACCCCATCATGCAGAAGTTTAGTGTAAGGCGGGTAAGTGACTAAGGCCTGTAACTCACTAACTCTGCGAGCGGATGTGATCGCCAAAAGAAAAAATCACTTTCCAAGTGAGATAGCGGAGATCACAGGATTGGAGAGGCTCAAACGGCGGTTTCATGAGCCGCCCCAAAACCATGTTGAGGTCCCAGGAAGGGGCCGGAGGGCGCAGTAGAGGTTTAAGGTGGAGCAAAGCCCTTCAAAAAGCATGTTACAAGGGGTTGTACTGAAATAGGTACATCCCCGACACCTTTATGGAAGGCGGCTACCGCACTGACACGTACCCTGCTAGACGAAGTTTTGAGGCCTTACTGACAGGTGCCAGAAATAGTCCAAAAACTTTGGTGTGGAACAAGTGAAGGGATCGATGGACATGAAGTACGCCATATCATTACAAATGGAACAAGTTTGCAGTAAGACTGCCTTGTGAAAGGCTTTCAGGAAGCTACCAGGACACTGGAAACCGGCTCTGAAAGGTTAAGAGGTTGACGTATTAACCTTTCAACATCCAGGCAGTCAGGGAGAGGGCCTGGAAGTTGGTGTGACGAATGCAGCCGCTGTTCTGAGTGATCAGAAGCTGGTCCTTCCCCAGAGAAATGTGCCGGTGCACTGATAAGTCATGGAGAATTGGAAACCAGACCTGGCGTGGCCAATGAGGGGCTATCAGAATCATTAGCCCCTTGTCCCTTCGCAACTTCATAAGAGTCTTTGAAATGAGTGGAAGTGGAGGGTACGCATAAAGGAGACCACTGGCCCACGAGAGGGAGAAAGCGTCTCTTGGTTGTGGGAGTTAGCTGCGAGTGAGAGAGCAGAAGTTCCCTACTTTGCGGTTGTGAATTGACGCAAAGAGGACTATGTGAGGATAACCCCAACGTTGGAATATTGAGTCCGCTACAGTGAGGTTGAGGGACCACTCGTGCGGTTGAAACGTGCGACTCAGCTTGTCTGCCAACACATTGTCCACTCCCGGCAAGTAGGTGGCCCTGAGGTACATCACGTGGGAAAGGGCTTCGCCCATGTCTGTGCAGCTTCCTGACACAGAAGGTAGTAGCCTGTTCCCCCTTGCTTGTTGATGTACCACATGGCCACCTGGTTGTCTGTTTGAATCAGGATGACCTGGTTGGAAAGGTGATCCTGAAAAGTCCTAAGAGCATATCTGATTGCACAAAGCTCCAGGAAATTTATTTGGTGTTTCGCTTCCTCTGGAGATCAAATGCCCTGAGTTTGCAGGTTTCCAACATGTGCACCCCAGCCGAGGTTGGAAGCATCCGTTGTCAAGGTTATTTGAGGTTCTGGTACCTGAAATGGGAGGCCTTGTAGCAGATTGAATTGGTCTGCCCACCAGGCCAGCGATAAGCGGAGCTATTTGGCGATGTGGACAATGGTGGACATTGACTGAGAAGACTGAATCCACTGTGACTTTAGAGGATGCCATATGACCCAGTAAGACCAGAAAATGACATGCAGTTGAATGTTGTCAAGATTGCAGTCAATGGGCCAGAGAAGCGAGAGTGAAAGCTCAATCCCGAGGTAGGAAGGCTTTCGCTTTTGGAGTGTCCAAGTCGGCCCCCTATGAACGACAGGGTCTGAGACAGAATTAGCCTGGATTTTGGGTAGTTTATGAGGAACCCAAGGGAGATCGGGGTATGCAAAGCGAGACGTAGGGACATCAACACAGTTTGCTGAGTGGGAGCCCTGATCAACCAATCGTCGAGATAGGGGTAGACGTGGACACTGACTCCTGAGAAAGGCAGCTACCATTACGAGGCACTTGGTGAAGACTTGTGGGGCAGATGCTAGGCTAAATGGCAACACTCGATATTGGAAGTGTTTTGGGCCTACTAGGAACCGCAGGAATCCGCAATGCGACGGAGTAATTGAAATGTGTGTGTAGGTGTCCTGGAGGTCTAGAGAGCAGAGCCAGTCTTCCCTTCGGAGAAGGGGAAGAAGAGAACCCAAGGTCACCATCTTGAACTTTTCTCTTTGTAGGTATTTGTTTAAGGTGCGAAGATCCAGTATTAGGCAAACACCACCTGACTTTTTTGGTATCAGGAAATACCGAGAATAGAACCCCTGCCCCTGATGGGAGAGGAAAGCTGGCTCTATTGCTCGGGACTGGAGGAGGAGGGAGACCTCCTGCTCCAGGAGAGATGAGTGGTCGGATGTTCCCCACATCAGCCAAGGTGGGGAATCCGGTGGAACAGAGAGAAAGTTGAGGTGGTAACCTTGAGTTACTACAGCGAGAATCCACTGATCCGCGGTGACTGTGTGCCAAAGTTTGGAGAAGCGGCATAACCGGCCTCCGACGGGAATAGCCAGAAGTGGAAGCTGGGTACTGCTCTCTAGGAAGGAGTCAAAAGCCAGATGCTGGACCTGGCTGGGGGGGGGGACGGACGGGGACTGGCTGTGTGTTCTGTACTCGAGGATGCCTGGGTTGGCTTTTTTGGTAAGGCTTAGAAGGCCAACCCCCGGATCCCGGGGGATAATATCTCCTTTGCCGGTAGACTTGTCTCTTGGAGTCTCTCCTAAAGGATCTTTTGGAAGAGGAAGAAAGATCAGAAGGCAGTAAGGAGAGTTGGCGCAGAGTCTCTTGGTGGTCCTTGAGCTGCACCACTGCTTCTTGAATCTTTTCTCCAAAAAGATTAACCCCAGCACAGGGCAAGTCAGCTATCCTGTCCTGTACTTCTGGTCTGAGGTCCGAAGACTTTAGCCAGGCCCATCTCCTCGCACTAATTCCTGCCGCCGAAACTCTGGAGACCGTACTTCATGTCTGCCAGCATCTAGGCCTTTTTGTGCTAGGGCATGAAGCTGGTCCTGGAATTGCAGAGGTAAGGCTTCAGCAAATTCCTGAATCTTCATGAACAGGGCCCTGTTGTACTGAGACATGTACAATTGATAGGAAGCAATGCAGGAGATCAGCATTGAGCCATGGAATACACGTCTTCCAAATGCATCCAGGATTTTTGTTCCTTTCCTAGAGGCATGGAAGAATGGGTTTGGAGCGTCATGCCCTCTTCTGGGATGACTCCACAACCACTGAGTGCTGATCTAATTGAGTTCTCTGGAAGCCAGGGGCTGACCAAACTAAGTAGGTGGCATCTGCATTACGGTTGATAGGTGCCACAGAGCCAGGGTGCTCCCAATTTCTCTTTAAAAGGTCCAGAAGGATTTCATGAATAGGGATAGACATGATTTCCTTTGGAGCATCAAGAACCTGGAGAAGCTCCAGCATCTGATGCCTAGAGTCCTCTGCAGTCTGAAGATGGAATGGAACCGTTTCAGACATTTCCTTTACAAAGTTGATAAAGGACAAGTCCTCTGGACGAGAACGCTTCCTTTCATCAGGAGGAGAGGGCTGTGAAGGAAGATCATCAGTATCCTGGGACGAATCATCGGACCAAGGATCGTAAGGCTCATCACCAGCTCCCATATGTTCATCAGAAGGGAGTAACTGTGTTATCCCGGAAGACCCAGACCAAGGCTTCGATGGCCTCGGCCAAGGCATGATGACTTCAGAGGCAGAATCGAAGGCATCGATGGAATCGGCGACATTGATGGCAGCACTCCCGAGGGCAGAATGGAGATCGGTGTTTCTTTTTCTCTTCCGATGACAAGGGTATCGGTGAGGAAGGAATTGGGACCATTGCTTCCCTCGGATCCACAGGTGGAAGGGCACCGATTAACGCATCCATTCTTGCCAATAACGGTGCAAGCGCCTTGGGTATCGGATCGGTGGCCGGCTCGGGAACCAGCACCGGCATCGATGGAGGTTTGAACTCCTGGAGTGCTTTAACGATGGCCTCTTGGATCATCCAATCCAATTCCTCATGGAAACCTGGGGCATGGGTACTGGGTTCCGGAGTAGGAGGCAGCAATGGGGCAGCCGGAGGGTCCACCGGTTAAGCTGGAGTCGCGGCTCCCGGCACCTGTCCAGGTGGGGAATGCTTCAGTGATAAAAGAGGATGGGGCCTTTTCTGTACGGGACTTCTTTGTCGGTGGCTCAGACGACGTCTATGTCGAGGGCTTACCTGTATCGGTGGCCTGAGCTTTCAGATGGCGGTGTCGATGTTTTTCTCAATGTTTTCCTCAGTCTTTTTCCTGAGGAGGAACAGAGAAGATAGACACCTGCAGAGTCGAAGCCAGTCGGGCAGCAGCGGTTTCCCGGTGCTGGTGCGAAGTCAACAGTACTGGTTCGGACGACAAAGCTATCGATGGAATTGGGGTTTTTGACTGAAAGAAGTTCCATCTTCTCCAGCCTAGCCTTGCGATCCTTTGGTGTCATTTGGGCACATTTGGTGCAAGTAAGGACATCATGGTCGGACCCCAAACACATCACACAGACCGTGTGAGGGTCAGTGATGGACACTGCTCGAGTGCAGTCGGGGCACCGACAGAAACCAGACGCCATGGCCTCGACAAAAAAGTTTAGTAGCATGCAGTCGATGGCCGGTGGGCCGCGAGGGAAAAACTAGACGAGAATTGACCGCAAGCCGGTAAAAACTTACCGTTCGACTGCGTAGCAAAGGTATCAATAAGGGGGCCCCTGTGGGGTATAATTATTTGAAAAAAAATTTTTTTTTAAAGTTCCGTGAGGAAAATTCCTGTCAGAAATCTCTGAAGAGCTCCTTAACCCACGTGGCTACTGCTGCGTGGAAAAAAGAAGACTGAAGGGTGGATGCAGGGTTGGTGCTATGCTGGGCATGCCCAGTAAGTGCCAGTCAAAGTTCTAGAAACTTTGATAAAAGTATTCCGTGATTGGGCTCCATCCTGATGTCACCCATGTGTGAGGACTACCATCCTGCTTGTCCTGTGAGAACAGGGAGAATTAAATCTCCTTTTATTTCTCCTTCTAGAATTTGAAGTAATCCCCAATAGGGAGATGTACGTCCACCATCTGCTGGAGGAGAATGCTGACAGGCTGTTGTCACTGCAGGAGTAAATATACTGTGACATAAGTTTTGCTCCATCTCCACCTGCTGGTAGAGGTGCATAACCCACTGGTCCTGATTCATCTGTCTGGGCACTAGGAAACTGAAAAGGAAAATTGGTTATCATCTGCTAATTTTCGTTCCTGTAGTACCACGGATCAGTCCAGGACAGCTGGGTTCTGCCTCCCCACCAGCAGATGGAGACAGAAAAAGACTTTGCGGACTCTGTCCTATACCCCTGAGGTGCCACCTAGTGTCCGCCAGTATTATACTGTACCCAAGCAGAAATAAAGATATAAAAACCAGAACTGCCAACTAGAAAAATTACCTCCCCCCGAAGAGCAGAAGATATGAAACACTGCAAAAACCGCATGAATCAAACAAAACATGCCCAACAACAGTTCCCTAAAGAGGGAAAGTCAGTAAAACTTGCAGAAAGTTTGACCAGCCACCAGCCGAGCAGACTCTCCATCTTCTCCCCGGGCGGGCATCTGGACTGATCTGTGGTACTACAGGAACGAAAATTAGCAGGTAAGAACCAATTTTCCTTTCCCTGTACGTACCCGGATCAGTCCAGGACAGCTGGGATGTACCAAAGCTTTCTCAACCAGAGTGGGACTGAGAGAGTCCCGCTCAGAGCACACTGGCACCAAAAGAACCGGGCTCTGGAGCCCTGACATCAAGCCGATAATGCCTTTCAAAAGTATGCGGAGACTGCCAGGTAGCCGCCCTACAAATTTCCTGTGGCGACACCTGCTGACACTCCGCCCAAGAAGTCGACTGAGACCGAGTGGAATGAGCCTGGAAGACCAGACTGAATCGGCCGACCATGCACCAGGTAAGCCGAAGCTATCGCCTCCTTCAACAAACGTGCAATCGTGGACTTAGAAGCCTTCTGCCCTTTTCTGGGCCCACTCCACAGCATGAAAAGGTGGTCCGAAAGCCAAAAACTGTTAGTCACTTCCAAGTAACGCAATAGAACCCTCTTCACGTCCAACTTCTGCAAATCTCTAGACTCTGGACAAGAAGAGTCCACCCCCGCGAAGGAAGGGAGCTCCACGGACTGATTCAAATGAAAGGAGGATACCACCTTCGGGAGAAAGGAAGGAACTGTTCTCAAGGAGACCCCTGCCTCGGAAATCCTCAAGAAAGTCTCCCTGCATGATAAAGCCTGTAGCTCGGAAACCCATCTTGCGGAAGAAACAGCCACCAGAAAAACTGCCTTCAAAGTCAGATCCTTCAAGGTCGCACGTCGCAAGGGCTCGAAAGGGGCGGAACCAAGTGCTCTAAGCACCAAGTTCAACCTCCACGATGGGAAAGTACTCCGGACCAGAGGACGAAGATGCTTAGCGCCTCGTAAGAAACGAACCACATGCAGCTGAGAAGCTGACGCAATCCCCTGCACCTTCCCTCGAAAACTGCCCAGAGCCGCCACCTGCACCCACAGTGAATTGAAAGCCAAACCCTTGGATAGGCCTGCCTGCAAGAAATCCAGGACTTCCGGAATAGACGGTCTGGATGGCTGTACCTGGTGGTCTATACACCAGGACTCAAACACGCCCCAAACTTTAACATACGCCATAGAAGTAGAAGTTTTACAGGAACGTAAGAGCGTGGTCACCACCGCATCCGAATAACCCTTACTCCTCAACCGACACCTTTCATAAGCCATGCCGCTAGACAAAAGCGATCTGCCTCTCTTAAATAGACAGGGCCCTGCTACAATAGCGTTGGAGACGGACGAAACCTCAGTGGACTGTCCACTGCCAGATTCAGGAGGTCCGCAAACCACGGGCGCCTCGGACACTCCGGTGCCACGAGAATCACTCTTCCGGCATGCACCTCGATGCGGCGTAGGACCTTTCCCACCAATGGCCATGGGGGTACACATACGACAGAATGTCTTTGGGCCAGGGGAGGACCAGGGCATCCACCCCTTCTGCCCCCGATTCTCTTCGCCGGCTGAAGAACCAAGGAGCCTTGGCATTGCCATGTGTTGCCATCAGATCCATGGCCGGTCTGGACCACCGGTCGCACAGAAGACGAAAGGCGTTGTCGGAGAGTTCCCACTCCCCGGGATCCAGTTGGTGATGACTGAGGAAATCAGCCTGGACATTGTCTATACCGGCAATGTGAGACGCCGCTATCCGGTAAAGATGCTGCTCCGTCCAGAGGAACAAGAGCTGGGCTTCTGCCGCCACTGGACGGCTCCTGGTGCCGCCCTGACGACTGATGTAGGCTAGCGTCGTCGCATTGTCGGAGAGCACCCTCACCGATCAGCCCTCCACCAGCGAGAGGAGGGCTTGGAGCGCTAAACGAACCGCCCTGGTTTCCAAGCAATTGATCAACCAGGCGGCTTCCTGCCTGGTCCATTGGCTCTGGACCGCTGTATCTCGAAAAAACCGCTCCCCACCCGGAGAGGCTGGCATCTGTGGTCACTACGATCCAACAGGGAGTCTCCAAGTCCATCCCCTGACAAGTTGTGCAGCGAAAGCCACCACTGAAGACTGGAACTCGCCTCCCCCGACAGGGGCAGGACAATATGGAAAAGCTGCGAGCAAGGATTCCAACGGGACAACAAGGCTGACTGAAGAGGATGCATATGTGCAAACGCCCACGGCACGAGGTCGATGGTTGAGGCCATGGAGCCCAGGACCTGCAAATAATCCCAGGCTGTGGGTTGAGTGAGAGATTGGAAATCCGCCACTTGTGCCGTGAGCTTCAAAATCCTTTCTTCTGTCAGAAATACCTTTCCTAAGGCAGAATCGAAGTGAGCCCCCAGGAACTCCAAGGTCTGAGAGGGGACCAGATGATTCTTCTCGGGGTTGACCACCCATCCTAAGGAGTCCAATATCCAGAGTACACGCGTCACCGCAGCTCTGCAGAGGCTTTCCAACTTTGCTCGAATTAGCCAATCGTCCAGGTAGGGATGGACCAGAACTCCCTCCCGTCGCAAGGCGGCCGCAACCACCACCATCACACCTTGGTGAATACCTTGGGTGCCGTCGCGAGACCGAACGGAAGGGCGCAGAACTGAAAATGGCACCCAGGACCGCAAACCACAGGTACTTCTGATGGTCCGGATGTATGGGGATGTGGAAGTACACCTCCATCAGGGTCCAGCGATGCCAAGAACTCCCCCTTGTGCACTGACGCTATGACAGAGTGAAGTGTTTCCATCCAAAAATGGGGTACCCTCAGAGCGTGATTTACCCGCTTCAAATCGAGGATGGGGCGAAATGTCCCGTCCTTTTTTGGTACCACAAAGTAGATGGAGTAGTGCCCACGCCTTAGCTGCTCTGCGGGCACTGGAACTATGACCCCTATATCTTGCAGGCACCTTGTACCGCCTGGCGCTTTAGGCTGTACGCACAAGGGGACACTATGTAATGGTCCTATGTAACGGCACAAGGGGACACTATGTAACGGCGTAGCCGTGCTTGATTATGCCGAGGACCCATTGATCGGAGGTCAGTTGGGTCCACACCTCCCGGAAACGAATTAATCTTCCCCCGATTCTGGGAATGAAAGGGTGGGCCGGCCTCACTTCATTGTGCAGTCTTGGAGCCCCCTGGTACGTACAGGGAAACAGGCTTTATCTACTGACCAAAGGGCAGCCCACTCTCCAGTTGCCATGATCCTCTAGCTGCTAAGTAGCCAGCAACCCCCTTTGTGAGTTTTGTGTTTTGGGGTTTTTGGTTTTTTTTGAAAGATTACTGCAACAACCAGAAACTGGTTCAAGATTTTAAAGGGGAAGAAGCAGACATACCCTGAGAACAAGGCAGGCAGGCAGGAAGGTAAGGAAGAGAGTGCAAAATCTTTATCAGTCCCCTTTTAACCCCCTTGGGTCCTGGACTACACCACTGAAGGAGGAAGCACAAGGCTGTGGATTTGAATTGGCTCTGAATACTCAAGGAAAGTAGAGCAGAAGATGGGGGAGGAGAGAAAGAGGGAACAAAAAACTCACACAGGTGAGGTGGCCTCCTGCGGTGCTCCACTGAGGGAGTGGACCTGAAGCTATCACTTCAGGAGCTGCCAATTACACAGACATTCTCTTCGCTTTAGGGCCATGCTGAACTGAGGGAGAGAGAATTTATCTGTCGCCTTGGGAGCTGTTCAACAATTTTCCTGTTCATCTGTCCTAACAAAGCCTTCACTTCCAGCATAGGAAGCTTGTCCACCATCTGCTGGAGAAAGAATACTGGCAGGCTGGTGTCAGGACAGAGGAATATAAAGAAGTGACATCAGCAAGTCTATTCTCTGCTGGTTGATGTGCATAACCCATATGTCCAAACTAGACTGACTGATGAAAACGACGATCCAGTTTTTACTGCTGTGCAAAAGAAAATTATTCCTTACCTGCTAATTTTTGTTCCTGTAGTACCAAGGATCAGTCCAGACAGTGGGTTATCTCCCCCTTCCAGCAGATGAAGTCAATTAGAACTTTGAAGGATGAGGTCTTCTGGTGACGACGTCAACCGGAGCGGAGGGAGAAGCTTGAGCTCCGGGGTCCCCTGCGGGTCCCCCCCCAATTGCCCTAAAACAGCCGACATATTGAGTAGCATTTGCTTCGGGGGGTTTTGCTGGCAGATGGACCCCCGAAGCCGCTGTTTATAATTACCTAGGTGGCGGATGCGGGCAGACTGCAGCTGGGATCAGAGCAGCAGCGGCGCGGCCAAGATGGCGGCCCGCGTGATTAAGATCGGTAAAGATGCAGCACAGCACATTTTTTGGCAGAAGACCTGTGGCCACCATCCGGGGATCCGATAATGTGCCTGATGGGACAGTGCTACAACGCAATCTGTAGGAACAGCTGCCGGACCGGGATGGCCCCATTCTTCAGTGGTATAGTGAGTGCACCCATTGGGGAGCGGGGGCTGGAGCCTTAGAACTGTCTTCCAAATTTAATATTTTGAATCTTAATATATTCTGGGCCCAGCCTCTATTCTATGGTGTGGAGCGCAGCTGGCCAGCAATGGTTAAATGCTCTATGGAAGTTTGAAGCTCGGCCTTGACAGGCCCCTGCACCAAGGGTGGTGGCTATTTGAAATCCCAGGCATTGCTGTTGTACTCAGTTGGTTATTTGGAATTCTCACTCACCGATGTCTCAGACTGTCCTGTTCGGTCTTACTGTAACAATTTGCTGACTACTTGGATCATTTCTTCCCAGATATCTCATCTTGCAATCCCAGGCCTTGCTGTTGCACTCCGCTGCCTGTTTGGAGTTTTCATTTTAAGATGTCCTGTACTGTACTCTCTGGTTGCACTGTTACACCTTGATGCTTGTTTGGAATATTGCTTCTCAGAGCTCACATATTGCAATCTCAGGATTTGCTGTTGTAATCCGCTGATTATATGGACCTTTCTTACTCAGATGTCTCAAACTGTATTCTCTGGTTGCGCTGTTGCACCTTGAAGATTATTGGGAGTATCACTTCCCCGATATCACATATTACAATCTCAAGCTTTGCGGCTGCAATCCGCTGAATATATGCACCTTTTTTTTTTTTATCAGAAGTCTAATACAGTATCCTCTGGTTGCACTGTTCCACCCTGATGATTACTGGGAATATTACTTCCCAGATATCACATATTGCAATCTCAAGCTTTGCTGTTGCATTCCGCTAAATATATGGACCTTTCTTTCTCAGATGTCTTATACTGTACTCTCTGGTTGCGCTGTTGCACCCTGCTGATTAATTGGAACATTCCTTCCTAGATATCTCATCCTGCACTATCAGGCCTTGCTGTTGTACTGTTGCCCAAGGGGTCCACCCTTACCATTTGGAGGAAGGGGCGATGCGCCAGAGGGGCATGCGGAAGAGTGTCGTCTGTCGGTCTCACGTCCCTGCTGTCAAGATGGCAGAGGCCCCTGCAGGCGCAAAGGTTCTTAATTCGCTGTCTGCAGATGCACTTCAAATCTCTCAAAGTGACACAGCAGCCTTAGACCTTCGTCTCACCAAAATACAGGCATCTATGGACGATATCAAATTGGCGTTGGAAGGTCAGACAAAACGGTTGGATGAAGCGGAACATGTTCTGTCGGACCATGGAGACCGGCTGGGCGAGTCGGAGCGCAGTGTGGAAGCGCTACAAGCTACCCAACGAGACTTGCTGGCCAAAATTGAAGATTTAGAAGACAGAAGTCGGAGGAACAATATCCGTATTATCGGAGTTCCAGAGTCAGTCAAAGACAGTGAGTTGTCCAAATTTGTGGAATCTTGGTTGCTGAGACAACTGGGTCTGGAGTTTTCTGTGACGCCGATGGTCTGCGAACGAGTTCACCGAACTGGAATCTTACGGGAAGGAGCAAACATACCCAGACCGGTGCTAGCGAAAATATTGAACTGGGCACATAAAACGCAGATCATGCGAGCGTCTAAGCAGGCGTCCATGGACTTTCAAGACCATAAGATACTTCTATTCAATGATTTCTCAGTGGCGACAGCGGCACAACGAAAAACCATGTCCCCGGCGTGTACAGAGTTGCATAAGCGAGGCATCAAATTTGAGTTGCTTTATCCAGCTAAGCTGCGAGTTTTCCATGAAAACAAGGGTCTCTTCTTCACCTCCAGAGATGCTGTGGACAGATTTATAGCTACCTTGCCAGCAACAGGGGAAGAATAAATGCGGATTGTTGTAAGGAAGCCCTTTTTGTAGCGGAATAGAGGGAGGAAAGCCGAGGATCCTCTTGGGGATCGACGGGACATGTCACGCATTTTTGTAGCTGAAGCATATTCTCATCTGACTATGCTATGGTGTCCGAGACCCTGGAGTGCAACTGACAAGTCTAGGTCCCCTTGATGGGGGGGCCACGTGGCTTCATTATGCCTCTAAAATGCTGTTAATGTTGCTTGATCCTTTGTACAAGTTATGTTGTCGTTTCGGGGGGGAGGGGGTGTAGGGGGCCTTCTTTTCACTACTGCTTCCAGGAATGGGGGTGGGAGGAATGGCTCTGAGCCTCTTGGGGCAGGTGTTCGTGTTGTGGGTTATGTGTGTCTGTGAGTTGGTATTGGCTGTGGTTTGTGTGGTGCGAATGGTGTGCTTGGGTTGAGAAATTCAGTCTGCTGAGTCTGGGGTGGGAATCCTGGGAGACATCCCTCTCATCTGGGTGATAAGGCAGTTTTTTGTGGCCATTGACCTATATTTTTGGAGGTCATTTTCTCATGATCCTGGGGGCTTAGGCTGGGGAGCCCCGGGATCTCTTTTTGTTGCCATGGCGGCTCTGTCGCATCCTATTGGTACTATTTTTTAAGTACTTTCGGCTATGGCTACAGTAAAATGTTCATCCCTTAATGTAGATGGCATACACTCCCCTATCAAACGAAAAAAACTCCTTATGGCTTTCAAACGTCTGGGGTCGCAGGTTGTGTTCCTTTAAAAGACTCACTTGTCAGCGAGTAAACATATCAAATTACAAAGAGAGTCGGTGGGGCAGTGTTTTTTCTCCTCGTACTCATCCAGAAAACGAGGGGTCGCTATACTCATTCATAAACAACTGCCTTTTCAATCTGAATGGGTATGGCACGACCCCGAGGGTTGCTATGTCATAGTCCAGGGATTGTGTAATCAACAAAGAGTGGCTTTGTGTAATGTATATGCGCCTAATGTCTATCAATATGAGTTTTTCACTCGTCTAGTGGGGATCCTTGGTGAACTTTCTGATTGTGCACTTTTGGTGGGAGGGGGGATTTCAATATGGTAGCCAACAAATTGGAAGACTGCAAACCTCCTAAATCTGTAGAACCTAATGACATTCATAAAGGCCCTAATTTTATATGCCATGAATTGCGCCTGTTGGACATTTGGAGGGCATTGCATCCTGGAGAGCAGGATTATACTTTTTTTTCACATCCTCACGGGTCCTATTCCCGTTTGGATTATTTTCTGATTTCGGAATTCCTGTTCCCCAGGGTGACAACTGCTACCATAGGCACCTTTGCCTTATCAGATCATGCGCCAATCTCTGTTACCGTAACATTGGGACGTACTCCTAAGCCCCCTTTTTCTTGGCGCATGTCCCCCGGGCTGTTCTTGGATAAGGAGTTTTCTCACTGCCTTGTACCCCGTTGGGAAGAATATATGCTTCTAAATAATACTTCTGATATCACACCACAGGTTCTATGGGAAGCAGGTAAAGCAGTAATGCAGGGACACAATATAGCCTATGTTGCTACCCAGAATAGGAAGCGTAATGCTGCTATTCTTAAACTAACTGAAGAATTGAAACAGGCACAGCTCCAGCATATTAGTGCCATGTCAGAATCTAGCAAGTGTGAAGTAGATGAGCTGAGGGAAACTCTACAAACGCTCTTGTTTCAGCAAGCATCCAAGTCTATGAGATATGATAAATATCAATTGTATCGCTATGGTAATCGGCCCAGTAAGTTGCTGGCCAGTTTGGTTAGGGCGCGTGGCCCCAAATCTCTTATAACAAGTATTAGGGATAGGTTTGGGTCCAGTCAAAACACTTCAACAGCAATTATGGAGCGTTTTCTGGAATACTATAGTGGGCTTTATGGGAAAAAGGATAGCCATATCCCATCAAGAGTCTTGCTTTTCTGATCTTCCTTGGCCGCACCTTACTGAGGCGCAGATTCTATCGTTAAATATGCCTGTAACTGATTCTGAAATTCATGCCGTTATACACGGTCTCAAGTTGGGTAAGGCGGCTGGACCAGATGGCCTGGGGCCGGAGTTTTATAAGATTTTGAAATTCCCCATTTTACCTGCACTACGATCAGGAGAATCCTGTTACCCTCGCAGAAAATCAATCCACTATAGTGTTGCTCCCCAAACCTGGGAAGGATTTACAGGAAGTGGGCTCGTATAGGCCTCTCTCTCTTATAAATGGGGACTTAAAAATATTGGCAGCAGTGCTGGCGGCCAGATTGAGTCTCCTTTTGCCCTCCGTAATACATGGTGACCAAATCGGCTTTATTAAGGGGCGTCAAGGCGTTAAAAATGTGAGGCGCCTGACTGACCTATTAAATTTTCACTCTAACACCGAAGCCCTGGTGCTGAGCTTGGATGCCAAAAAAGCTTTTGATTCCCTCTCATGGGACTATTTATTTTGGGCTTTGCAAGCTTATGGCATATCAGGCTCCTTTTTATCTTGGTTGCAAGCCCTGTATGCTAATCCGAGTGCCAGGTTACTTATCAACGGTACTTTGTCAGAAGCTTTCCCTATACTATGTTGGGTGTGCCAGGGATGCCCTTTGTCCCCTCTTATTTGTATTAGCCTTGGAACCTCTGGCTATTAAGTTGCAGTTGGAGGATAGGTTTCGAGGCATCTGTATAGGCCATCACCAAATGAAGTTAGCAATGTTCGCTGATGATGTTTTGTTTGTGGGGCAACCTCAGACCAGCATCCCTGTCATTATTCAATGTTTTAATGTTTTTCACTCCATTTCGGGACTGACCATTAATTTCTCTAAAGCAGAAGCGCTCGCTCTTGACCCTGGGGTACAACAACATTGGCAAGGAGGGTTCCCGTTCACGTGGGCTCCGAATAAACAAATATTTGGGGGTATGGATTTCGAGACCCTTTGGATCTTTATGCTTTGAATATAAAAAGCACACTGGTAGACTTGGATGCTCAACTGAAGGCTTGGCGCTCTCTGCCCCTCTCTCTTTTTGGTAGAGGTGCTCTTATTAAGATGGTCCTTATGCCTAAGCTCCTTTATAAATTGCATATGTTGCCCTGCTGGCTTTCTAGCAGAGATTTAAAGTGGTTGCAGTCTTCTTTTCAAAAATTTCTTTGGACAGCGAAAAAAGCGAGGTTACGCTATCAGATGTTGATGTCTCAGAGAGGAGAGGGTGGACTTGGCCTGCCGGATGTTCGGTTATACAATGCGGCCTGCCAACTTCGATTTGTGGGGGAATGGATCCTTGATGAATATGCATATTGTGAGGATGGGTTGGTTATCAGTATGGTTGCACCTTGGTCCCCTTTGTACCTGATTCAGGCTAGTCCTGGGGCTTATAGGACATTAAATATCCCTCGTACTCTGGTACAACCATGTCATCAGGCCTGGCGATGGATACGGTCCAGAGGAAGACTGTCGGGTCTTTCTTCTCTTTTCATGCCATTAATGGGCAACTTGGACTTTCTTCCAGGCTGTGACAACTACTTTCTTTTTGATACATGGCTGCAGAAAGGTTTAGCGTTCATTTTTTGCTTCTATGTTCCGGACTCGCCAATGGTACATGATTTTGCATTTTTGGCCCGAGAATATGACTTACCAGCTAAACATTTCTATGCATATTTACAGACCCGTCACTATCTTCAATCCTTTCACTGGACTGAGGAGTCATATCGTCAGGAGTCAGCCTTTACACAGCGTTTTTTTTTGATAGGGCATTAAAGCATAACTCCATCAAAGGTTGGTGCGAGTTTGGTAAATCATATCGCTCTGCGACACATGTGGCTTCTTTGGCGCGCTATTGGACAGAGGCGTGGAACATGGATATATCTACTTCTTATCTGCTTTCATGTTTTAAGCTTATGCCCAAAAGCCTACCAGATCTCTCTCTTCAGGAATTACAATTTAAGATTTTGCACCATATTTTTTGCGATGATGTTCATCGTTGCCGGATGGGACTGCTACCCAACCCAAAATGTGTTAAATGTCATCAGGTGACAGGTACTTTGGCACATAGATTGTTTCTATGCCATTTTTGGACGAAGGTCCTTGCAGTAGTAGCTCAATGCACTGGCTCATCTATTGGACGGGCAAGTTACTTCTCTCTGGTTTACGTGAACTCTTCCCTCTTACAAATTATCTTTGGATAAATTTGGCCATACGGCCATATTACTGGCATGCCGTACGATCTTGGCTGACTGGATAACACCAGATAAGACGCCCAACCTGCGGGTGTGGTTTGGGCGGCTGGCCTTTTCAATGCAAATGGAGTGACTGGTTGCCATGGACAGTGAGAGAGAAAGGGATATCCTATACCAGTCTTGTTGGTCAGTTTGTTATGGCCTACTGCAGTCAGACCTTCAATCTACTTTAACCACCGCTGGTTATCATCCCTCTTGGAAATGACTTGCTTTGAGATCATTGTACATTACAAGGATGACTGAACTCTGCAAGGGCATGTGTAAAGTTGTTTCTTTTTACCAATGTTGGACAGTGTTAGTTATGGGAGGGGTGTTATGTGTAGTGTGTGGAATGTTAGTGGACGTTTGTAGTGTGACTGGGTGGTGGGTTATGCTTGGCGTTTAATCTGTTTCTCTTGGTCAGGAGGGCCACAAAAGGAGAGTCCACGGGGTGTTATAATTGACCTCGATATCCTTGGAAATTGTTCTTGAAATGTGTCATCTTGATAATATTTGATTTCAATTGTGCACTATTCTCTTAAGTTTGGGTTCTGGATTGTACCTGTGTTGCTCTCTAATAAAAAAAAGGATTTTGACAAAAAAAAAAAGAACTTTGAAGGATGCTTCCTTATAAGGTAGTGCACCCTCTACTAATCCTCAATATGGAGTATATCAAAGCAAAGAGGAAAATCAGGATGGATCAAGAACAATAAAATTAAGTAACAAATAACAGTGTGCAAAAGGCACAAAACAGTGTCAAATAAACTTGCAGAATGAACCATTAACTAGCCAAAGGAAAAAAGGCACTGAAGAACAATTTGAGCAGAGAAGCAATCCCAAACCCAATAAAACAGTCAGGGAGGGTGTCTGGACTGATCCTGGGTACTACAGGAACGAAGATTAGCAGGTAAGGAATAATTTTCTTTTCCCTGTACATACCAGATCAGTCCAGACAGTGGGATGTACCAAAGCTTCCCTACGTAGGGTGGGCCCCGGAAAGCCCTGCTCGAATGACCCTAGATCCAAAGGAGCCAAAATTAGGCGACTGTATGTGTAGACGATAATGACGAGCAAAGGTATGTAACGATTTCCAAGATGCCGTTCGACAAATCTCCTGGAACGAGACAGATTGCATCTCCGCCCAGGAAGCAGCCTGAGCTCGAAGAGAATGGGCCTTGACACCCGCTGGAGGTTGTCAACCCGCTCCAATGTAGGCCACAGAGATCGCCTCCTTCAGCCAGCAAGCAATGGTAGTTTGACGCCTTGGACCCCCCTTCCTCGGACCATGCCAGAGAACAAAAAGATGGTTCGACAAGCGAAAATCATTAGTGACTTCCAGATAGCGAATGAGGATATGCTTGACATCTAGCTTGTGTAGATCCGCCGATGCGTCCACTGAGAAGGACGGAAGCTCTACCGTCTGATTCAAGTGGAACTCTGAAACCACCTTGGCAGAAAAGCAGACAGTGCGCAAGGAAACTCCCGAATCCGTAAAACGAAGATAGGGCTCTCTGCACGAGAGAGCTTGAAGCTCCGAGATTCTGCGGGCAGAACAGATAGCTACCAGGAAAACAGTCTTGAGTGATATCCTTGAGGGTCGCGGAACGCATGGGTTCAAAGGGTGGACAGACCAAGATTCGGAGAACGAGATTAAGACTCCACGAAGGATAAAGAGCGTAGACCGGGGGTTTCACGTGCTTCACCCCCCTGAGGAATCTGATGATATCCAGGTGAGAGGAGAGGGAAGTTCTGCTGGAGTCAAGAGAATACTGAGGATTAGTAGAGGGTGCACTACCTTATAAGGAAGCATCCTTCAAAGTTCTAATTGACTCCATCTGCTGGAAGTGGGAGATAACCCACTGTCTGGACTGATCCTGGTACGTACAGGGAACACCACTCACTTCAGAAAGTTTTCCCTGCAAGTGCATCAGCTGAGCCACTAGTTGCTGAAAGAGGCCCTGAAGATCCAACCCTAGAGAAGGGTTCACAGATGGAAACAAGTCACAAGGATGTACTCCTAGCTGGGCTAAATACGTAGGAGTGGTATTTGTTTCTCAGAGTTATTTTGCATTCCACAAACATCTGCTCTTCCAGGTAGCATGCACTAGTTTACTTTGTCACAAGCTTTACTATGTAAATCATTAGTGTGCATTACAGTGGCTCAACACATGCCACTACCTTTGAAGACACCATAAATGTGGCAGAGGCAACCAGAAGTAAATCCCCCCCCCCAAAAAAAAAACCCATTATAAACTATGACATTCAACTATGCTAAGTCCCCAGCTGCAAAACTTGTTCTGTGGTGTCTCTGCTAAAATGAGGACTAAGACAAATGAACACCTAAACAAAAGGGGAGGTAAATCACTCAGCCTTTTACTCGGTTCCTGGTTTCTAAGATGGCAACCATAGGGCTAAGTAGACTGAGAAAATGGTGGCACAAATCCCCCCGTCACTCATTGACCAGCATTAAACACAACAGTTGGTTCCTGAATGTGTTAAGACATCTTCTGAACTGGTGCCAGTTCAATTGTGCCATAATGGTGAAAAAGAAGAACAGTGTACGTTCAAAAGGAGCTTTACAGCATCTTTTTGCCAAAGCACTGCTGTCACTATTCACCCAATGAGAGACCAGATTCAGAAAGGATATCAACAGGAGGTAGCACATCCAGCAGAGAAGCAACATTGCATCCTTCGTGCTATTATACAGTCCTACAACCAGCATTTAGAGGCTGCCCTGGAGCACAATAGAACCTCAAATCATAGGAAGGTTGCTATTGGGTAAAGCAGAAGAGAATGGAGATGTAGTTCCTAGATACAGGAGAAAAAGCTGGGATTCTTGAACAAATGCAAGCTTACCCGAACAACTCCTCCCATAAGAGGTGGGGGGTGTGTCAACAGGTACTCTGTGGCCTGCTCCATGGTACTGGTGTTCAGCAGGGCCTCCATGGCATGCTCTCTTGTGAAGCCCATATCCATCAGCTGTAGGGGAGGAAAAAAAAAAAAGATGGTACACATTAGGGGACACAGCCTGAAAATGGAACCAGCTGACATAAGAAAATTATTCCTTACCTGCTAATTTTCGTTCCTGTAGTACCATGGATCAGTCCAGACAGTGGGTTATGTCCCCAATCCAGCAGATGGAGTCAGCCAAAGCTTTGAGGGGGCGTCACCAGGAGTGCTACTACCCCCTCTGCAGGAGTTCAGTATCGAGAATATCCAAGCCCGAGTAAAAACAAGAACCCCCATATTGGATCAAGTTTAATGAACGGCAACAATCAGCCGTAGAACCCTTCCCACCAACGGGTGGGGGGACAAAAGGTCAGCGTGTCAACCCCAAAACAGAACTGTGACAAAACAGGGAAGAACTGAGCAATCATGAGAGACAGAAAATACTACCGTCCCGTATGAGAAAAACCCCGTCGAGCAGGAATAGGACCCAAATGCGGTGGGCGTCTGGACTGATCCATGGTACTACAGGAACGAAAATTAGCAGGTAAGGAATAATTTTCTTTTCCCTGTACGTACCTGGATCAGTCCAGACAGTGGGATGTACCCAAGCGTCCCTAAACCGGGTGGGGTCCTGCGAGACCCGCTCGTAGAACCTGCTCACCAAAGTGTCCAAAGACCGAGGAAGCGAGGTGAAGACTATAGTGTCTGGAGAACGTGTGTAACGACTTCCAGGTGGCTGCCCTACAGATTTCTTGAGAGGAGACCGAGCGGGTCTCCGCCCAAGAGGCCGCCTGAGAGCGTGTAGAATGCGCAACAATACCGGGCGGGGGAGTCCGTCCCACCCCAATGTAGGAAGCGGCAATGCCAGCCTTCAACCATCTGGCAATGGTCGTCTTCGTGGCCTGAGCTCCCTTCCGAGGGCCGGACCAGAGGACGAAGAGATGGTCAGAAGTCCGGAAATCATTCGTAGCCTCCAGATAGAGGTGCAGGGTGCGCTTGACGTCCAGAAGCCGGAGAGACCTCGGTTCCGAGGAGGAGAAGGAAGGGAGCTCCACCGTCTGATTCACATGGAACGCGGACACCACCTTCGGGAGAAAGGAGGGAACAGTGCGAATCGAAACCCCGGAGTCCGAGAACCGGAGGTAGGGTTCCCTGCACGACAGGGCCTGCAGCTCCGAGATGCGCCGAGCGGAGCAGATAGCCACCAGAAACACCGTCTTGAGAGTGAGATCCTTGATCGTCGCATTCCGCAGTGGTTCAAACGGAGGTCCAGACATGGCCCGTAGCACCAGGTTGAGACTCCAGGAAGGACAAGGATTCCGCACCGGAGGCCGCATGTGTTTGACCCCTTTGAGAAAACGGAGAATATCCGGGTGTTGTAGCCGGGATCCCCCGTCCCGCAGGAGCGAGCCAAGGGCGGCCACCTGAACCCGGAGAGAGTTGTATGCAAGCCCCTTGTCCACCCCTGCTTGCAGGAACTGAAGTATCTGAGGAACCGAAGCCTCAGCGGGACTCGTGTTCAGGCCGGCACACCACAGCTCGAACACCTTCCAGACTCGCACATAGGCTACCGACGTCGAAGTCTTCCGAGAACGCAGCAGTGTTGAGACTACCGCCTCCTGGTAGCCCCGGCGCCGGAGGCGGCGCCTCTCAAAAGCCAGGCCGCAAGACAGAAGAGTTCTGCCTGGTCGAAAAATACCGGGCCTTGGTGAAGGAGGCGGGGGAGATGTCCTAGACGGATGGGTCCGTCGATCACCAGTTGGATCAGGTCCGCAAACCAAGGTCGTCTTGGCCACTCCGGGGCGACGAAGATCACCGGTCCCTGGTGGACCTCTACGCGGCGGAGTAGTCTTCCCACCAGTGGCCACGGCGGGAACGCGTAAAGGAGCAGGTTGGCCGGCCACGGGAGTACGAGAGCGTCCACGCCCTCCGCTCCCCGCTCTCTCCGGCGGCTGAAGAACCGGGGAGCCTTGGTGTTTCGTGCGGACGCCATGAGGTCGAGGTGGGGGGATCCCCACCGCCGAACGAGCAGCTGCATCGCCTCGTCGGAGAGGGACCATTCCCCGGGGTCCAAAAACTGACGGCTGAGGTAATCGGCCTGGATGTTGTCCACGCCCGCGATGTGCGAGGCCGCCAGACGGGCCAGATGCCGCTCCGCCCACTGCATCAGCATCTCTGTTTCGAGCGCGACCTGCGGACTGCGGGTGCCGCCCTGCCGGTTGATATAGGCCACCGTTGTCACATTGTCCGATAAGATCCTGACCTCCCGGTTCTGGAGGAGAGGCAGGAAGTGCTGGAGCGCTAATCTGACCGCTCTGGTCTCCAGTAGATTGATGGACCACTTTGATTCCTCCGAGGACCACGTTCCTTGCGTGGCGCTGCGGTCGCAGACCGCTCCCCAGCCTACAAGACTGGCGTCGGTGGTTACCACGACCCAATTTGGCAGATCGAGAGACACGCCGCGGGCCAAATTCTCCGGATTCATCCACCAGGTCAGACTGTTTCTGGCAAACAGCGGTAGGGGAAGGAGCACCTGGTAGTCCTGCGAAAGCGGCTTCCAGCGGGATAGAAGCGCTCTCTGTAGAGGCCTGAGGTGCGCAAATGCCCAAGGGACCATGTCGATGGTGGAACCCATCACCCCTAGGAGCTGCAGGTAGTCCCAGGAGGTGGGAACAGATAACGCAGAAAACCGTTGTATGTGTTCCCGTAGAGCTTGCGCCTTGTCCTGGCGTAGAAAGACCGCGCCCACACGGGTGTCGAAGGTCGCCCCCAGGAAATCCAAGCGCTGCGAGGGCACCAGGGAGCTCTTGGAAAAGTTCACCACCCATCCTAGGGACTGCAGAAACTCTATGACTCTGGCCACCGCCTCCTGTCCATGCCGAAAAGACTTCGCTCGAATGAGCCAATCGTCCAGGTAAGGATGAACTAGGATCCCCTCCTTCCGCAAGGCAGCCGCTACCACCACCATGATCTTGGTGAAAGTGCGCGGAGCCGTTGCCAGCCCGAACGGGAGAGCCACAAACTGGAAATGTTGATCCAGGATCTTGAACCGTAGCAGACAATGATGCTCCCGGCGAATGGGGATGTGGAGGTAGGCCTCCGTCAGGTCCAAGGAGGCCAGGAATTCCCCCCGATGCACCGCCGCGATCACGGACCGCAGCGTTTCCATGCGGAACCGAACCACCCGAAGTGATTTGTTGACTTCTTTCAAGTCCAGAATGGGCCGGTAGGAACCGTCCTTCTTTGGCACCACGAAGTAGATGGAATAATGGCCCGAGCCCACCTCTCCGAAGGGCACGGGCGCAATGGCGCCTATCTCCCAAAGTCTGTCCAGGGTCAACTGCACCGCCTGTCGCTTGGTGTCCGAGCCGCAAGGGGAGAATATGAACCGTCCCTTTGGAGCGCGTACAAACTCCAACGCGTAACCTTGTCCGATGGTGTCCAAGACCCACTGATCCGAGGTGATTCGCGCCCACTCCTCGTAGAAGAACGCCAGTCGCCCCCCGATCCTGGGGACGGCGGAGTGGGCGAGCTGAACATCATTGCGAGGACTTGGGCGGAGGTTGTCCAGCTGCGGGGGCGGGACGCGCGGGGCGGCGCCCGCGAAAGGAGCGAGACCAGGGCTGAGACCTGGGGGCAGAGGGCCTGGTTGCCGCCGGTCTGTAGTTCCGGTAGCGCCGTTGCGCCCTGGCTCTGGTCCGAGAGGACGGAAAAGTCCTGGTGGAACGATACCTGTCCTCCGGCAGGCGATGAACCGCATTTTCCCCCAGCGTCTTGATGATTTGATCCAAATCCTCCCCGAACAGGAACTTGCCCCTGAAGGGCAGGGAGCCCAGGCTCGACTTGGAGGATGTGTCCGCCGCCCAGTTGCGGAGCCATAGAAGGCGCCGTGCCGCTACCACCGAGGCCATGGAGCGGGCGAGGACCCGAAACAGGTCATAGGAGGCGTCAGCGCCATAAGCAACCGCCGCTTCCAGTCTATCCGCCTGGGCGGCCTCCCCAGCCGGTAGGACCTGAGAGGTGAGCAGTTATTGAACCCAGAGAAGGCTGGCCCGCTGAACCAGCGAGCTACACATCACCGCTCGCAAGCCTACCGCGGAGACCTCGAAGACCCGCTTGAGGAAGACCTCCAACTTGCGATCTTGTGCGTCTCGTAAGGCCGCACCCCCTGTCACTGGGATGGTTGTCCTCTTCGTGACCGCTGTCACCGCGGAGTCCACTTTCGGTACCTTGATGAGATCGAGAAAATCGTCCGGCAGTGGGTAGAGCCTCTCCATGGTCCGGCTGCCCTTGAAGGAAGCTTCCGGGGCATCCCACTCCCCGGTGAGAAGCTGGAGGAAAGAATCATGAATGGGAAAAGCCCGAGCCCTCGGCCTCCGGGCTGCCAAGACCGGATCCCCCTTCCTAGAGGAAGTGACCACAGCGGGCGCTACGGGCGCGGGCGGCTCCGGTGGTGGATCGAGGTCCAACTCCTTAATAACCTGTGGCAGGAGGTCCTCCAGCTCTTCCCTCTGGAACAGAAGCAGCGTGTGCGGATCATCACCTTCTGAAGTGGAGTCCCCTTGACCCGGGTCTGCCGGATCCGATCCAGGGGAACCTGGTCCTGTGCCCGCAGTCCCCGAGCTTCCCGGGAGCCGGGCGCGAGCGGGAGGGAGGGGGGCCCCCACACCCGCCGGAGCGGGGGGGGCCGGGGGAGGCAGAGGGGCCCCCGCAGGTAGGGAGGGCCGCGGTATCTTGTGTGGAGGAGGCCCCGTGGGAGGCTCAAGGCTCTGCAGATATGCCGTGTGCAGCAAAAGTATAAACTCTGGGGAAAACCCCTGTCTCCCGGAGGGGGGCTCCGAGGGGGGGGGCCCCCGGTGGGACTGTCTCCGGGTCCGATTCGGGGAGTAAATGTGGCGGGGACTCCCCCGCATCCCCGGTCCCAAGCGCCGTCTGTTCCCCTTCAGGGGGTGCAGAGTGTAAAATGGCCGCCGTTCCCGCCAGGAATGGGGGAGGGGCCGGCCCCCGCCGCCCGGGCAGACCTGCTAAGCGGGGGAAATCGATGAGGGGCTGCGAGGTGCCCTCCCCCCTGGGGAGACACCTCGCACAAATGCCCTCCCTCGAGATCCGCGAGCCCAGCTCGCCGCAAGCAGAGCAGCGCTCTGGCCGCGGCATCGGGGCTGAGCAGGAAAAACAGGCCCGGCAGAATAAACCACCCGGCAGAGCCTCGGGGGGGGCCGAGAACGGAAGCGCCGCTGCGGGAGGGGGCCCGGACGGCCTGCACAACACGAAAGGAAGAAAAACGGCACCGCGGGGGGGCCTCCTGGCCGCGCGACCCGCCGACGACGCTCTCCCTGCCTGCCTCTGCAGCCCACGAGGAGCCGCGAAAATGGCCACGGGCAAGGGAGAGAAAACGCGGAGGGGCCGGTCCTAATGTCCTCCGCGAGCCCCTCCGTCGAAGATCAGCTGCAAGCAAGGAGAAAAGTAAAGGCAAAACAACACTTACCTACCCCGCTCGCAAGGAGAGAAGAAGAAGAGAGAGCAAGACAAACACCGAGGGAAGCCACGCCTCCCAATTAGAGCCCTCTAAACTTTTTTTTTTTTTTTTTTTTTTTTTTTTTTTTTTAAACAAACTTGATCCAAAAAGAAGTAGGCAGAGAGAAAAGCAAATCAGAGAAGAAATACAAGAACTGCCTGAGGTAATCGGGAGCAACCCGGATTCACTACTCGCATCTGCTGGAGTCAGAAGATACTGAACTCCTGCAGAGGGGGTAGTAGCACTCCTGGTGACGCCCCCTCAAAGCTTTGGCTGACTCCATCTGCTGGATTGGGGACATAACCCACTGTCTGGACTGATCCAGGTACGTACAGGGAACTAGGTGCTGCCCTGCTGCTTTCAGTTCTCTTCTCAGGAACAGTCAGACCTTAGAGGAACTTCAACTATAAATAGCTTTCCCCTCTGTTCCCCATTCCATTCTTACCCTATAAGTTACTGTAAACCCTAATTCACACTCCCACCTGCTGAAGTTGTTGCTGGTTCACTTGAGGCTCCCTGCGGGCACCACTCTCTTCCTGTCCAGCCTCCTCTTCCCGGCTGCCCTCCTTTTCCTTGCTCAGTCGTTCCCGGATGACAGGCTCCCCTCGCAAGATATGACACAGTATAGCAAGCATGGACTCTGCCATGCGGCCCCCATACACCTTCAGAGGCTTTCGATTCCAAAGGTTCTTGATGCAAGTGAAGGCTGCCTATGGGTATCAGAGATTGAGAACAAACATTTATTGTGCATCTCCATACTCCATCAATGCTAACAGCCTACGTCTGGTCTCTGTTACGGGAAGCTTGCTCACCTTCTGCGTCACCACCAAGAAACGCAAGGCACTGAACTGGGGGTAGTTCTGACCACTGGGCAGCTTAGCTGGCAGGGAGTGGGGCGACTCCAGCACAGTGGTTGGATTCACCATCTTCTCCACTAGCATAAGCCAGGCATCCAGGAACTCCCCTGTCCCATCCGGAAGCTCTGTGTGCTCCAACCCCTCTGAGATAGAGACCTTCCCCCCCATAGAGAGAGCCCAGTTGAATGTCCTAGGAGAAAAGAGAAAATAGATTAAGCAAACAGAGGTTACACATGACTCATGTATAAATGAAATTAGATTTCACCCCTCCACCCAGGCTCTACTAAGTCCCCAATGGGACTGAGAACCCCTTCTTCACGGGCTCACTCTCATGGGTGCACCAGGAGCCTGGCACTAAGTTGTGTGAGTGCTTACTACTGCATTACCAGTGAGTTATACCATCTGAAGGCAGAAAAAGCAAAATTGCTTACCTTGCAATAGGTGTTATCCCAGGACAGCAGGATGTAGTCCTCACATATGGGTGACGTTACTGAGGGAGCCTTATTGCGGGAAAACTTCTGTCAAAGTTTCTAGAAATATTTGACTGGCACTGTGAGGCCACTGAGCATGCCCAGCATGCCATGATATTCTCTGCCACAGGGGTCTCACTCTAGTCTCGTATGTAGCAATAAGCTTTAGCAAAAATAAAATAATAAAAAGAAATGTGACCCAACTCCGTGGGGTGGCGGGTGGGTTCTGTGAGGACTACATCCTGCTGTCCTAGGATAACAACTATTACAAGGTAAGCAATTTTGCTTTATCCCAGGACAAGTAGGATGCTAGTCCTCACATATGGGTGATTAGCAAGCTAGAGGCTGAGTCATTTCGTAGAGAAGCAACAGTGAAGTATTGTTGAAATTGAGTCAGCCGAAGATTACAGCAGGATGGTTGTAGAAGGAGTTGGGATTAAACTGGAAACAAGTTCTTTAAGACAGATTGTCCATAGGCTGAATCTTGTCGTCCTTGATGGTCCAAACAGTAATGAGCTGCAAAGGGGTGGAGAGAACTCCATGTTGCTGCTTTACATATGTCAAGAATTGGCACTGAACGATAGTGTGCTACTGAGGTTGACATTGCTCTTACTGAATGTGCCTTTACTCACCCTTGGAGAGGAAGGCCTGCTTTTTCATAGCAAAACTGTATGCAATCTGCTAGCCAATTGGATAGAGTATGTTTACCCACTGCTTTACCCGGTTTGTTTGGATCATAGGAAACAAAAAGTTGATTGGATTTCCTGCGGACTGCAGTGCGGTCTAAGTAAAAAGCCAGCGCACGCTTACAGTCCAAGGTATGTAAGGCTGTTTCTCCTTGGTGAGAATGAGGCCTTGGGAAGAATGTGGGTAAAACTATGGATTGGTTCAAGTGGAATTCCGTAACTACCTTGGGAAGGAATTTCAGATGTGTACGGAGAACCACTTTCATGTAGGAATTTTGTATAGGGTGAGTATGTGACAAGTGCTTGTAACTCACTAACCCTTCTAGCTGATGTAATGGCTATGAGGAAGATAGTCTTCCATGTGAGAAATTTAAGATCACAGGAATCTATGGATTCAAAAGGAGAACGCATAAGCTTTGTTAAGACCAGATTCAGGTCCCATTCTGTGACTTGTGGCCGAATTGGTGGTTTAAGTTGAGTTAAACCTCTCATAAATTTACTGACGAGAGGTTGTGTGGATATTGGTGCATCTCCCATCTTGTTATGGTAAGCTGAGATTGCACTTAAATGGTAAGCTGAGATTGCACTTAAGTGCAATCTCAGCTTACCTTACTGTAACAGATGAAGTCTGGAGACCAGATTCTGAAAGACGGTATAAGTAATCTAGTAGAGAAGTAGTGGGGCAAGTGAAAGGATCAATATTCTTTTGTCTTCACCACAAAGTGAATCTCTTCCATTTCGAAGAATAGTTATTTCATGTGGAAGGCTTAAGTGAAGCTATAAGCACTTGAGATACATTGGTGGAAAGATTGAGTGGTTGCAAAATCAAGCTTTCAACATCCATGCTGTCAGGGATAGGGATTGAAGGTTGGGATGGCGCAACCGCCCCTAATCCTGAGTTATGAGAGTGGGAGCTACTCCTAGACGAATTGGATCCCTGACTGAGAGGTCTAGAAGTGTGGGAAACCATACCTGTCGAGGCCAATACGGGGTTATGAGGATCATGGTCCCCTTGTCCTGGTGTAGCTTCACTAGAGTTTTGGTTATGAGCCGTATTGGAGGATACCTGTGTAGAAGGCCTGAGTTCCAAGGGCGAGCAAAGGCGTCCTTGCTTGGCTGGTTCTTCTGTGTGTGTAGAGAACAGAATCTGTCCACTTTGTGATTCAGATGTGACGCAGAGAGATCTATTATTGGTTGTCCCCAACGTTGAAAAATCGTGGTCACTACTGAGGGATCCAGGGACCATTCGTGTGGTTGGAACTAGCGACTGAGTCGATCCGCCACTACATTGTGAATGCCTGCCAGATAAGTGGCCCTGAGGGAGATTGAGTGGTTCAGGGCCCAGTCCCAAATCTGTGCAGCTTCTTGACAAAGGAGATACGAGCCCGTACCTCCTTGTTTGTTGATATACCACGTGGCCACTGTGTTGTCTGTTTGGATAAGAACAGTTTTGTGTGAAAGGCAGTCCTTGAACGCATGCAGTGCATAACGTATAGCTCGAAGTTCTAGGAAATTGATTTGAAATGTTGCTTCGAGTTCCGTCCAAGTACCCTGGGTTTGGAGATTGTGTATGTGAGCTCCCCAACCCAAGGTGGATGCATCTGTAGTTAACGTTATCTGTGGGACTGGTTGTTGGAAGGGTAGGCCCCTGCGCAAGTTGTCCTTGTTCGCCCACCAAAAGTAGGGATGAACGTAGCTGGTGGGTTACTTGGATTGGAGAGGACAGTGGTTGAATGGCTTGGATCCATTGTGATCTTAAAGTCCATTGAGTTATTCTCATGGCTAGCCTTGCCATAGGAGTGACATGAACTGTGGAGGCCATATGGCCTAGTATGGTTAGAAACTGATGAGCTGTTACTTGATTCTTTGAGTGAATCGAGTTTGCCAATAAGGATAGTGTTTCTGCTCGATCCTTGGGTAGAAAAGCTTTTGAGAGGATTGTGTTCAATTCTGCTTCTATGAAATGGAGTAGTTGAGATGGAGTAAGATTGGACTTTTGGTAATTGATGAGAATACACATGGAGTGGAGTACCGTAATGGTGTGATTGAGAGAAGACAGAGCTCCTTCTTGAGATTGACTTCTGATGAGCCAGTCGTCTAGATATGGAAAGACGTGGACACCTTGGCTTGTGCAAATGTGCTATTACTGCCAGACATTTTGTGAATACTCTGGGAGCAGAGGTAAGTCCGAATGGTAGTACTCTGTATTGGAAATGTTGATGACCCACCATGAAGTGCAGGTACTTGCGACGAGGAGGGAATATTGGAATGTGAGCATAAGCGTCTTAAAGATCCAGAGAACAAAGCCAATCTCCTTTTTGAAGAAGTGGAAGCATGGTGCCCAGAGAAATCATTCTGAATTTTTCTTTTTTCAGGAATTTGTTGAGATTTCTGAGGTCTAGGATGGAACGTAGGCCTCCGGTTTTCTTTGGAATGAGGAAATAGCGGGAGTAGAATCCTCTGCCCTGCTGAGATCGGGGCACTGGTTCTACAGCCCTGGCTTTCAGAAGGGTGGATAATTCTACCTGTAACTGAAGTATGTGATTTTCATTGAGATGAATTAGAGTCGGTGGAAAATCTGTAGAAAATGAAAGGAAATTTAGTTGGTATCCTCGAGATATTATGGAGAGAACCCATTGGTCTGTTATTGGTATCCAATTGTAAAATTTGGATAATCTGCCACCAACTGGGAGTTCTGGTCGAGGATTTGAAGATAGGCTGAGTTCTCTGGGTGAATTTTCAAAAACCTGCAGCAGGACCAGTTTTTGAAGCAGGTTGTGGCCTAGCAGCCCTTTGCTGACGTGGTTGTGGTCTCTGTTGGGTTCTAGATGGTCTGGGTCTAGATGCAGGAGGGTAATATCTCCTTTGACGATAGAAAGGCGTCTTGTGTCTTTCCGTGGAGGCCTACGGGTAGGATGCGCAGAGGGGTCCTGTGGGAGGGAGGATAGTTGTCTCAATGTTTCTGTGTGCTCTTTTAATTGAGACACAGCTTCCTGCACTTTGGATCCGAATAAATTGTCTCCTATGCAGGGGAGGTAAACTAATTTTATCCTGGACCTCTGGCCTAAGGTCTGAGGCCTTGAGCCAAGCCCACCTTCTGGCACTAATGCCTGATGCAGCTACCCTTGAAGCCGTCTCGAAGCCATCGTAGGCAGCTCTGACTTCGTGTTTTCCGGCTTCTAAGCCTTTGTTAACAATAGTTTGTGCAGCCTCCTTGTATTCATTTGGAAGAGATGGAATAAATTCTTCAATTTGTTTCCATAAGTTCCTTTGGTATTGGGTGATGTAAAGTTGATAGGATGAAATCCTAGAGTTCAACATTGCACTCTGAAAGACCTTGCGACCCAGGGAGTCCAAAAACCTGTGGTACTTTCCTGGAGGATTTGTAGAGTGGACTCTTGTTCTTTTAGATCTTTTCTGTGCTGATTCAACAACTACTGAATGGTGGGGTAGTTGTGATTTTTGATATCCAGGAGTGGATTGCACTAAGTAAGTGGTGTCCACCCTTTTATTTACTGGAGAGACAGAACAGGGATGTTCCCAAAGACGATGCTGTAGTTGTAGGAGAACATCATGTATGGAAATTGCTACCACCTGTTTTGGAGGGTCAACGAATTGCAAAACCTCCAAGGTCTGTTGTCTCGAATCCTGCTCTGATTCCAATTTGAAAGGGATAGAGTCAGCCATCTCCTGCACAAATGTAGTAAAAGTAAGATCTTCTGGAGGAGATTGTTTTCTAGGATGTGGTGGTGAGGGATCAGACATAGGCTTCTGATGAAGTATCTGAGGCAGTGTCACTCCATGTATCATATTCTGGAGTTTTTGGTTGTGGTACTGCAGATTTAGGTGGAGGAATAACACCAGAAGGCCCTGGCAAAGGGCCTTCAGGAGAAGAGTCCTCTTCTTGTGGGTCACTTAGGAGAGAATCCAATAAATCCTGGTATCTTTTTTGTAAGAGAATATAGTGCTGCTTCTGAGGATCCTGGAGCCCCAGGAGGAAGTGGCACCGTTGATGTAGTCTTTGGCATCGAAGGTATCTGTGTTTTCGATGTCTGTTTAGTGGGTATCGTTGATGTACCACTTTTCTTTTGTGACGGTGCAGCAGTAACGATAGGCACCGAGACTGGAACCGATGACGTCATCTGAATCTATGTAAACTCCGAAAAAAGAGGAGGCATCGACAGACTGTGTAGTCGTGAGTGGCATCGCTGCGAGCGGCATCGGGGATTTCCCCGGCATCGGCGGCGGCGCCGGTACTAAAGCTGTTATCGGTATCGATTGTACTGGCATCTGTGACGTCCCAGATAGGGAGGAGGTCACCGGCGTGGTTGCCGGCAGATTTTATCGCCTGCAGTACCGCTTTCATGAATGCCATCAAGTCTTGTGGTACTGGGGAAACGCTCAGCACCGGTGGAGGCGGAGAGTATTATAGGTTCCACCGAGGGAGGTCTAGGTGACGGCGAGGTGTGTTTGTGTTTCGGCCGCTTTTCAGACGGTTCCTCCTGGGAGGGAACCGACGGCGATGTCGAGGCATGACAATGCCTATGCTTATGTTTAGGCCTTACCTCGGTCTCCGATTGCACCAATACTGTCGACGGTGTTGGTGAGGTTTTGTACCCAGAACTGTCTGGTCGACGTTTTTTCAAGAGAATTTTCTTGGTACCTGCCACCGGTGAAGATTTTGATGAAGTAGACAGTGAAGGAATAAGTTGCAGGTGAAAAAGTTGATCAATTTTTTCCTGCCGAAGTTTTCTTCCTTTTCGGTGTCATTTCCTGACATTGCTGACAGGAAGAAATATCGTGGTTCTCACCTAAACAGACGACGCATTCTAGATGCGGGTCTGTGACCGACATGGTCCGATTACAGGCCGGGCATTTTTTGAAGCCTGAGGCCATGGTGATATCGACGGCTCTCAATGAATGAGAGAAAAAATTATTAGAGTTTTGAGTATAAACGCTGAAAAAATATCTCACCAGCCGGTGAGAGAGATAACGAGTGAGATCCCGTGAGGGAGAGAAAATTTTTAAACAATGACTTTTCAGTCAGAAACTGAGTAAAATCTCAGAGGCTCTGATGCTCAGCATTGCAGAAAAACGAAGACTAGAGTGAGACCCCTGTGGCAGAGAATATCATGGCATGCTGGGCATGCTCAGTGGCCTCACAGTGCCAGTCAAAAGTTTCTAGAAACTTTGACAGACGTTTTCCCGCAATAAGGTTCTGTCAGTGACGTCACCCATATGTGAGGACTAGCATCCCTGCTTGTCCTGGGATAATACTGGGGTTTTTTTTCTGTGTTGCACCACCTCTATGCAGTGCCAATGTCACAGAGGAACTCTGTGCTTTGCCTTCATCTGCTGGTAACAGTACATAACCCACTTGTATAGAATGGACTGGTGTAGCAAGATGAAATTGAAGGAGTGATTAGGAAAAGCAAAACAACTGTGAATAAAAGACAAGGAAAAGAAAAGATTCCAGCAGACAAGTGCAAGAGAATCTTACTCAAAAAGTGCATTGTGGCCACCGGAGCATAGAAACTTCTGGAGCATCAGGTGGTACGGGTATTTCCTCTCATCAAAGAGCATGGGTGATGTGAAGCCCACAGAGCAAATGAAGAAGGTCAGCCTGTGGGAAAAAGTTGGATACAGCTAAGTGGCAAAACACTACCATCCTCCTGTTGCCAGTAAGCTAGGAAAGCAACCATTAGTTTCAATTACTGGTCAATCATGGTGCTACTTCCTGCCAGAACATCCCAGTCCATCAGGTATACAACAGCGCTAATATTTATTTATGCAGTTATGTCCCCAAATAGAGATGGTTTCTACCCTACTTTAAAGAGATTTACAGAGATTCAAAACGCTAAAGAGTTAAAGGAATTTTTACTGCTACGTTAAGCAGTTTCATAAAACCATGGACTGGACACTTCCACTTACATGATAAAAAATACTGAATTATGGCATAATATGACCATACAGGTTTTCCCTTAAGGGCAACAGATCTTTACTACAGATTTCAAATCTCACCAACACTTAGACAGATAAGAAACATTTTGTGTTCTTCTGGGAGCTTACCGAAATCTGGGAGTAGGTGTGTAAGGTGGAGGCTGCCAGGATAGACCCTTGGTAAGGAGTTTGGTCAGTGCTGAAGCAGTCAGTCTGGCAGCAGGTGTCGGGGCAGTGGTGGTGCTGGCAGCATGGTGGCTCCTCCTCTGGCGCACTGGTGAGCCCACACACAGCTTCACCAGGAGTCCAAAGAGCTCAGCAAGTGCCCGTCCTAACCTCGAGGAGGCTAAAATAGGTAGCATGCAATATTACAGACAGCGAGAAAGACACCATTCCTAATTGGAAATGTTACATACAACAAATGACAGAACACTAACTACCAAATACACTCGTGTATAAGTCGAGAAATTTATGCCAGAAAAAAGGCACAAAAAAGCTAGCTCGACTTAATCACGCATATTATGGTATTTGTGGATAGCCCCCACCCTCATGACCCCCCCCAAAAAAAACAAACCTCACTGATAGTCCATGGTAATCCAGCGGAGGACTGAGAGCAATCTCCCACTCCCAGGCTGTCTGCTGCCAGTAAATCACTCCCTCTCTCCCCCCATGACTGCCCTCCCTTCTTCCCGACCCCTCCAAGACTCACCAAAAGTCTCTAGTGGGCCTGGGTGCAATATCCAGCTCCTGGGCCATTGGCTGCCAGTAATCAAAATGGCGCCAAGGGCTTTTGCCCTTACCATGTGAGAGAGGCTACCAGTGCCATTGGCCAACCCCTATTACATGGTAAGGGCCATCCACTGCTCCTACCATGTGACAGGGGCTAGCCACGGAGGGAGGGAGGGAGGGAGGGGAGGGATTGAACAGTAATTTTCTTAAATTATCTATTTGTTTCCATATGTGATTTCACCATTTCATAAGCCCCCTAGATTTTACCCTTGACTTTATCCATGGGTGACAGATAAATCTTGATTTTGGGGCCCAAAAAATTACCCTTGACTTATACATGAGATCGATGGAGAAGGTACAGAGAAGGGCTACCAAAATGATAAGGGGAATGGAACAGCTCCCCTATGAGGAAAGACTAAAGAGGTTAGGACTTTTCAGCTTGGAGAAGAGACGGCTGAGGGGGGGATATGACAGAGATGTTTAAAATTATGAGAGGTCTAGAACGGGTAGATGTGAATCAGTTATTTACTCTTTCGGATAGTAGAAAGACTAGGGGGCACTCCATTAAGTTAGCATGGGGCACATTTAAAACTAATCGGAGAAAGTTCTTTTTTACTCAACACACAATTGAACTCTGGAATTTGTTGCCAGAGGATGTGGTTAGTGCAGTTAGTATAGCTGTGTTTAAAAAAGGATTGGATGAGTTCTTGGAGGAGAAGTCCATTACCTGCTATTAAGTTCACTTAGAGAATAGCCACTGCCATTAGCAATGGTAACATGGAATAGACTTAGTTTTTGGGTACTTGCCAGGTTCTTATAGCCTGGATTGGCCACTGTTGGAAACAGGATGCTGGGCTTGATGGATCCTTGGTCTGACCCAATATGGCATTTTCTTATGTTTTTATGATTTATACACGAGTATATACGGTATATCTGCACAGTTACAGAGGAAACGAGACTCCCCAGAGAGAAATACTTGAGAAACACCCCAGAAGTAAGAAAAATGAGTGACATGGGAGGAGAGAGACTCAGACAGTAACACACAAGATGGACTCACCAGATAGCAAGGGTTTAATCTGTTTTATCCTGGCTGCCATGGCTGGAGTAATTTTAGACTTTGCTTTAGGATCTGAGGTGCTGGGCTCATCCGTTTCCATGGGTGCTAGTGTGTCCCCATCCAGTCCAATACCCTCCAGTAAGCCTGTAGCAGAGGTCTCTACGCTCCCTGCTGCTCCTTCCAATTCATTGTCTGCAGAAAGGGCAGCAACACTACCAATAAATACAGGAGTATAGTTTTGATAATTTCATTAGTTTGCTTATTTACTGGATCATACCATCAACTGAAGCTTGCAGTACATAGTTGCCTTACATTTCATTAAGTATCCTCTATTGCTGACAGACTGGAGATAGACTCCAACACAAGACATCTATGGATATCTTAGCACACCCTTACCTGGCTTCTTAGCTCCCTGCAGTGTGTTGCTAGTTTTCTCTTCCTTGGGCACCAACTTCTGCATGTCTGCCTGGCCAAACTCACATCCAGAAGGCAAGCTGCAAATAAAGTCAATAAGAAAAAAAACTACTGGTACTGACAAAGCCATACCATTCCCTCCCTGCATACCAGCAGTCAGTCATCACCCCACTAACACTACTGGAGCCATGCAACTCAATAGCAGACAGATTTTAGCCGACCTCACAGAGTACAACTTAGGATGCATATTATATTTCACAGCTGCCACCAACGATTATCCATCCAAGCTGCCTTCAGGTTGGACCAGACTGTAGAGAATGACTGTCCATAGCCTCTTGGTAATGGTTAAGGCTAGAATCAGGGCAGTCTTCACAAGGATATCTGGTTGGATTAACAGGCAGGGAAATGTTTTTACTTTAGATCTCAGACTGACAGACAATACTTGAGGATTGGATATGAATGCATATCTTAAATATAGTGTGTTTCTAAAAGAATTCCTCTCAAGCTGGAGGTAGACATACTCTCTCATTCAGGGACATAAGTAGTAAGGTAAGCCTATGCAGAGCAATGATTATGAGTCTCTTACCTGTTTGGAGTGCAGAGGGAAAGGAGAACAGTACTCTCCCATACCAATGAGCAATACAGCTGGCTCAGCTTACTCAAAACACTCAGGCCCAGCTGGGAACCCCATTGATTCACAGAGATGGCCCGGATCTCACTCTGACATGAGAGAAGAAACAGCCCATTTAGTACTCCACCCAGTACTGCTCCCTCAGATTCTGTGCACTGAGGAGCAACATGAAACAGATAGCAGTGAGAGGAAACCATTACCTGTCCGACCCTGCAGGTATGCACAAACATCATGATGTAGGCATGTGCTGCTGTCAGAGCATGAAGCAGAGGTGTGGCTTGTGCTGAGAGGGTGGCATCTGTCACATTGCCAGCACTAGCTAGCTCACGTAGCAGTACAGAGCCACCAGGTGCCTCAATGGGCCGGTGTAGGGGTTCTAAGGAGGATAAGATGCAATCCAACTGAAGGAGACCCTCCTGCAGTACCTTGGGCTCATGTGATAGGGTCTGAAATGAAGGAACACACAAATTCCACTATCCAGTACCAAGAATGGACATGTGCAAAAGTGTCAAAATTCTTTAAAAACAAAAAGCAAGCTCTAACCACAATCTAACTCTCAACCCAAACAAAAACAAAAATAAATTTTCTTGGTATGAGGTTTTGACAGAGAGTGAGACTTCAACATTTGAAATTAAATCTCAGCAAGGAAGAGTGGATTTCCCTCACCTCAACAGCACTGTGGCAGAGACACATCTTAACCAATACAGAAAAACAATCCTAAGTGATTCTGCTGAGATTCTGTCAGCTTATGCAAGAATGCAGGGTGATGAAAAATAGAAGCCACACACATCAATACATAACAGATAAACTAGTGAAAGGCCATGACTTCAGGGAGAGATTAACATCAGTAGTTAGTATTTTAAGAACCCATTAGCACCGTCATGGTACCTCATCCTGCTGCCTACATACTCAGGCTGAAGGTACACTTGCTACCCTCTTTCTATACATTGCCTGCCTTTTCACCCTACATGATCTATGCCCTTCCAAAAAAATATTTTGCTGCTAGGTCAGTTGCTGGCTTTGTACAACACAATGAAAGGTCCCACATACCAGGATGGACTTGCAGACCCCTGCAACAGCCTGGCAAGCAGCAGATGTTGGGAAGTCAATGGGCAGATTGGAGAGGCCAAGGATAGTGATGAGAGGAAGCAGACCTTTCTGAGTCACAAACTCCTGGCAGTGGTCATCTGTTGTATTGTTGCTTAAGATGGACTCCACAAACTTCATCTGCAAGATGAAGACCGGTGTGGGTGGGAGGGAGGGAGAAAGAGGGGTCACTATTCCAGCATCATCTATAGTAACATAGTAGATAATGGCAGACAAAATACAATTATCCCATCCAATCTGCCCGGTTATTCCTCTCTACACATCTAAGGATATATCCCAGCTATAAAAACTGGCCAGCTTATATGATAAACTTACCTGTTACATTTTCTTTCCTTTAATCCTGCCAGACTAGTCCAAACAAGTGGGTTATGTCCTTCTGTCCCACACATGGAGTTAGAACAAAAACACTCAAAACTGACTTCAATCCCCTATAAAGGTCGGATGCTTTCAGCTCTTCAGTATCTTATGTCAAAGCAAAGACAACAAAAGGCAATTGCTTTGATTTCCAAATCACTATCACAACCAAAGCTAATGCAACCAAGGAACTTTACTCCACCAAGTCATAATTAAGCCAACTACCTTCAGAGTGGGCAATGTACTGGCTGTTAGATTACTGAACTTATCTGACAAAGCTCATGATTGCTGTGACTTTCTTGGGTGGGTTCTGGACTGGTCTGTCAGGAATGAAGAAAAACACAAAATTTAACAGCTAAGTTTAAATTTCACCTTTATGGTTCATACTAGACTAGTAGAGACAAGTGAGGCATACTAAAGCTCTACTTAGATCATGTGGGAAGCCACAATAGCTTTCAGGACTCCTGCATCCAAAGCATAACCTCTCCTGGCCAGCACACATGTAATTAAGACAAGGGTGCAACAGGCGTGGACATTGTTAAATACTATCCTAAAAGCACAGTCCATATGTATTCCTTGCATTAAGAAAGGTGGAAGGAAGGTCAAACGATTGCCAGCATGGCTAAAAAGTGAGGTGAAAGAGGCTATTTTAGCCAAAAGATCTTCATTCAAAAATTGGAAGAAGGATCCATCAGAAGAAAATAGGATTAAGCGTAAGCATTGGCAAGTTAAATGTAAGACATCGATAAGACACGCTAAGAGAATATGAAAAGAAATTGGATATAGAGGCAAAAACTCACAATAAAAACTTTTTAAATACATCTGAAGCAGAAAGCCTGCAAGGGAATCAGCTGAACCTTTTGATGACCGAGGTGTTAAAGGGCCACTTAGGAAAAATAAGGCCATCGCACAAAGATTGGGGAACTTACTTACCTGATCATTTTGTTTTCCTTAGTGTAAACAGATGGACTCAGGATCAATGGGTAATGCTCACCTGCCAGCAGATGGAGACAGAGTCAGATTTTAAAGCTGACATCACCTTAGATACACTCCTGCAGTGACTTCAGCCATTCAGTATTCTCTTCAAAAGCTACTGTGGACATACTATTGGAAAAACTTCATTTAATATATGATTAAAAACGGACCACCGTAAACTGTACACAACCAAATACTGAACCCCAGTAAGAACATATTAAGGAGGTGGTCACAGGAGCCTTTGTGGAGGCAGGAAAGCCATATCTATATCTCTATCTATATCTCTATCTACATCTATGCCCTGATCTAGGGACTGGATGATGGCTTACCCGTAATCTCCTGGAATCGATATCCACTCCACAGGCAAATCCTTGGCACTGCTCTTGGGCAGCAGTGGGCAGAATGCTGAGTTCATCTGTTTACACTAAGGAAAACAATTTCTCCATTTCCTAGCATGTAGCCAGATGGACTCGGGACCCATGAGATGTACAAAATCTACTCCCGATTGGGGTAGGAGGCTGCAAGCGGTCCGGTTAAACCAGCCTTGCAAAGGCTGAGTCCTCCTGGGCCTGAACGTCCAGGCAATAGAACCTGAAGAAGGTGCGCAAAGAGGACCACGTCACGACTCAGCAGATGTCGACAGGAGACAGCAGTCTAGCTTCTACCCACGAGACTACCTAAAACCCCAGTGGAATGCGCTTTAACCTGAAGGGGTAATGGCTTTCCTGCCTCCACAGAGGCTCCTGTGACCACCTCCTTAATCCAGCAAGCTATGGTAGCCTGGAAAGCTGGTTTGCCCTGCTTCCTTCCACCGTGAAGGACAAACAGGCGGTCCCATCTTTCGGACCGGTTCTGAAACTTCCAGATACTGCACCAAAAGTCTACTGACATTCAAATGATGGAGGCGGCAGTATTCTTCCATGTCCTTGGGCTAATCTAGGGATGGTGACGAAATAGACTGATTCAAATGAAACTCCAAGACTACTTGGGCAAGAAAAATGGAATGGGATGAAGCTGTAACGCTCCTGGAGTCATCCGGAGGAATGGTTCCCAACATGAACTACATGCTGAGCATACAGCCATCAGGAACACTGTTTTCAAGGCTAATAAATGCAAGGAAAGACTACGCAGCGGCTCAAAGGAGGGCGCTGCCAAAAATTCTAATGTTAGATTAAGATTCCACTGTAGAGGTAGCCGGAGGTGCTTCACCCCTTTCAGAAAATTGGCCACGTCCGGATGAGCTGACAGGTGGATTCCGTTCACCTCGACCCTGAAACAGGAGATCGCCGCTACCTGGACCTTCAAGGAGTTAAGGGTCAAACTTTGATTCAAGCTGTCCTGCAAAAATTCCAGAATAAGTGGGGTTTTGACCTCCCAAGGGGGGGGGGAGGGGGAGGAACACCACGTTCCTCACACCAGGCCTCAAATACTCTCCAAACCTGCACATATGCTAGGGATGTACAGAACATCCGTGCGTGGAGTAAGGTGGCAATCACAGATGCCGAATATCCTCACTTTATAAGGCGAGCCCTCTCAAGGGCCAGACCATAAGACAGAATCAAGTCAGATCCTTGTGAAGGACCAGTCCTGTTAAAGCAGGTCCCTCTGCAGTAGGAGGCACAGGGGGGTCTCCACCAGAAGTCTCCGCATGTCCGCAAACCATGGACGCCTAGCCCAATCTGCAGCTACTAGTAGGACTAATCTCCTGTGGTGCTCAATTCTGCGAATGACCCTGCCTAGCAGGGGCCACAAAGGGAAGGTGTACAGCAACTTCTTCTGGCCAGGTCTGAACAAGAGTGTTGATCCCCAGGAACCACTGATCTCTTCTGCGACTGAAGAATCAGAGAACCTTCGCATTATGAGATGCAGCCAGCAGGTCAATGGACAGGAGATCCCAGTGATCTACTATCAGCTAAAAGGCTTTGGCAGACAATGCCTACCCTCCTGGATGCAGACTCTCCCTGCTTAGAACGTCTGCTCTGATGTTGTCTTTTCCTGCGATATGGGACGCTGAAATCATCTGTAGATGTATTTCTGCTCATTCCATAAGATGATCTATTCTCCTGTGACACTTGCTGGCTCTTGGTTCCAACCTGGTGGTTGATATAGGCTACTGTCATTGCGTTGTCCGACATTACACAGAACGCTTGCCCCTGGAGTCTGTAGCTAAATTGTAGACACGCCAATCTGACTGCCTGGGCTTCCAGGCGGTTGATGTTCCAGAGGGCCTCTTCCTCGATGCAACATAGTTGGGTCGTTAGTTCCTGACAGTGAGCTCCCCAGAACCGGAGGCTCACATCTGTTGTGAGGACCAGCTAGTTTGGAGAAGACAGGGATACACCCTTGCTCAGCTGAGCTTCCTGCAGCCACCACTGGAGCAGAGAGCATACTCCCATCGGTAAGTGGAAGCAAATCGTGAGTGTTGAAGTGATTGCACATGTGCCCTTGCCCACAGTACTACCTCCAGGATTGCCGCCATCAAACAGATAACTTGAAGATAGCAGTACACCATCAGGCGTATCATGCTCATCAACTGACGCTTTTGGGACATCAACTTCCTTATCCGCGTGGTTGTAAGGAAGACCTTGCTTTGCCTGGTGTCAAACCGGATTCCTAGATATTCCAAGGACTGGGAGGGCTTAAGACTGCTTTTCTCCAGGTTTACAACCCAGAGTTCCTGAAGCCAAGAGGTCACCCTGTTCGTCACCTGGAGACTCTCTTCCACGTCTTTGCCCGGATCAACCAGTCGTCCAACTTCGGGTGCACCAGGATGCCCTCTTTTCTCAATGCTGTCGCTACAACCACCATAATCTTGGAAAACGTTCTGGGAGCAGTGACTAGGCCAAAAGGCAGTGCCCGAAACTGATAATGGCAACCCAGAACCGCAAAGCGTAGGAAACAGTGTTCTTGACGGATTGGAATATGTAGGTAGGCCTTTGATAGGGTCCAGGGAGGTTAAGAAACCTCCCAATTGTACGGCCATTTCCACGGAGCGTAGGATTTCCATGCGAAAATGATTCACTTTTGAAGCTCTTGAGGTCCAGAGTGGGGCAAAAGGAACCTTCCTTCTTGGATACGATGAAATAGATGGAGATAGAGTAATGCCCCATATTTTCCTGGGGCACATGTACTGGGATTACAGCCCTCATCCTGAGGAGCCTTAAGAGTAGTCTCCACTGCCTGCTTCTTGTGCTGGGAATGGCAAGGAGACATAATGAATATGTCCTGAGGAGTGCTGTGAAATTCCAGTGCATATCCTTCTCATATGACCTCCAGTACCCATTTGTCCAAAGTGATCCCAACCCACCTCTGGTAGAAGAGGGACAGTTGACCCCCTATCTCCTCGTTCCGAGGGTGGGTCAGCAAAATTTCATGGGGGGAGATTCACTGGCCAGCTTTTCCAATTCACTGCCGAAAAGGAGTGATCCTTTAAAGGGCATCTTTGTAAGATTTCCTTGGAGTTGCGTCTGCTTACCAATTCCGCAGCCATAGCTGTCTTCTGGTCACCACCACTGAGGCCACTCCTTTGGCTGAAGTACGGACTAGATTTGAGCCCACGTCAGCTAAAAAGGCCGCAGCAGGTTCAATAATAACTGCTCTGGAATTCACCCCCAAGTCATCTATCTCAGAGAGGAATAGGCATGAACGAGCTACCAGGGCACAATAAGAAGCAATCTGTAAGGTCATTGCTAATGTGTCAAAGTCCTATTTAAGGATGACTCCATCTGTCAATTGTGTGCATCCTTTAAGGCTGCTCCTCCCTCCACTGGTATAGTAGTTCGCTTAGAGATGGCACAGACCAGCACATCAACTTTAGGGAAATGCAAATGCTCTCTCACTGCCAGATCCAGTGGTTATAGAGCTTCTAACGCTTGTCCCCCCTTTAAAACTTGCTTCTGGGGCATCCAATTCCAGGTCAATCAACTCCTGGATGGCTTCTAGTATTTGAAAGCAGCAAGATGCTTTCCATAGGAAAATCAGAATGGGATTCTTCTTTGGTTCCATCATAGAATCCGGACCAGGAACTCCCAGCATCTTCAGGGTCTGGGAAACCAGAGTCGGCAATTCGTCTCTAAGGAAAAAATGTAACATGGCCCAATACGGTTCTAAACCAGGGGGAATTTCTCCATTTTCCAAGGAATCTGTATCCTCCTCTTCATCTGTGCTGTCTGGGCCCTGCCAGGAATACCCTTGGTGAGGCGATGCATGCCTCAAGGTCTGCTGATAAAACTTGGAGAGGGAGGGCTTACCAGTTGAGGTTCCGCCCAGACAGGGGCAAGTGAGGTAGAAGACTGTGCCTGTATGAAGACTTGAAGGCCCTGGAAATATTCCACCCAACAAAAGGCGGTTGGGTCCATGCCTATCCCAGGAAGGACTGGGGTAGGTGCTGCTGTATTTCCTTCTCCCATGGATGACCCAGTCTCGGGGGGGGTTCTCAGTTCTGGGGTACTTCCAGTTAAAGCTGTGGCTGACCCATCCTCTGAATGGGAGGAGCCGGGCTTAGCAAAGTCCAGGGAGGCCAGCTCTCCCTAGGCTTCCTTCTCAGTGCTGACATAAGTTGGAATCCAGGTCAGAATGTAAAACCATGTGTCAAGCAGCACAGAGAGAAAGATGCTTATGTTTCTTGGCTGCCAGAGCCATTGGCGGCAGTAACTGTTCTGTCAGCTCGCGCGCACACAGCTCATGCACCCAGCTTTACCTGTATTCTGCACTTAGTAGGTTGTGCGCATATGTATGCGTGTGACATTATGCACACAGCGCGTGCACAGAGCAGACACACTGTGTGTACCGACATTCCATGGAGGGCAATACGGCACACTCAAAGATGTGCACAAGATGGTGCCGCTGCAGCCTACCACACGGTGTCCAAACCAAGCCTAAACCAGGGCCTAGCCCACTGGGGTGCCCTTTTCCACTTACCCCACCCCAATGGGATCAAGGATGACATCCATATGATGCGCCGAGCAAAGAGACCAGAGGAAGTCTTACCGAAACCCCTCCAAATGTGTCTGAATCGGGAGATAATTTTTTTTTTTTTAAACTTACCTGGGCTCAGCGCTTACTGGCTGAGTAGAGATGGTCTCTGGCTGTTGGGGGAGAGGGCTTTGGCCGTCACCACCACGCTCTGTTTCCTGCACCCGCTGCCTTTCAGCTGCTTAATCAAAGTCCACGCCAGGAACCGGCTACTGGACCAAGCCACACCTCTGAGGAATCTCGGAAACTGCCTAAGGAATTCAGAACTGGGGGAGGGACCTTTATGTATTACCGCAGGAGAGCATGGCTCAATTTTTTTCTCCAATTTAAATATATAATTTCTCCTTCCAAAAAGTACAGCAATCCCCACGGGGAGAGGTACATCCATCATCTGCTGGAGACAAAGAAATACTCAAGGTCTGAGGGTCACTGCAGGGGTGTACCTACGGTGACATGAGCTTTGAAATCTGACTCAGTCTCCATCTGCTGACAGGAAAGCATAACCCACTGGTCTTGAGTCCATCTGGCTACACGCTAGGAAATAAACAATTTCTTTGCTTCAGTGTTTACTGAAGAGGATGTTGGGGAGATACCCATTCTGGAGATGATTTTCAAGAGTGATGATTCAGACGAACTGAACCAAATCACAGTGCACCTGGAAGATGTGGTAGGCCAGACTGACAAACTGAAGAGTAGTAAATCACCTGGACCAGATGGCACACACCCCAGGGTTCTGAAAGAACTAAAAAAATAATTTGATTGGAAGATGGCCAGTGTAACCACGACATTTAAAAAGGGCTCCAAGGATGATCTGGGAAACTATAGACTGGGAACCTGACTTCAGTGCCAGGAAAAATCGTGGAAACTGTTAAAGAATAAAATCACAAAACCTTTAGATAGATATGGTTTGATGGGACACAGCCAACATGGATTTACTCCAAGGGAAGTCTTGTCTCACAAATCTACATTTTTTGAAAGGGTAATTAAACATATGGACAAAGATGAACTGGTAGATGTGGTGTATTTTGAATTTCAGAAAGTGTTCGACAAAGTCCCGCATGAAGAGGCTTCCAAGAAAACTAAAGTCAAGGGATAGGAGGCGATGTCCTTTTGTGGATTGCAAGCTGGTTAAAAGACAGGAAACAGAGTAGGATTAAATGGTCTTTTTTCACAGTGGAAAAAAGTAAACCATGGAGTACCTCAGGGATCTGTACGTGGACCGGGGCTTTTAAATATATTTATAAATATCTGAAAAGGGGTACAACAAGGTGATCAAATTTGCGGATGACACAAAATTATGCACAGTAGTTAAATCTCAAGCAAACTGTGATAAACTGCAGGAGGACCTTGCGAGACTGGAAGATTGGGCTTCCAATGGCAGATGAAATTTAAATGTGGACAAGTGCAAAGTGATGCATATAGGGAAAAATAACCCTTGCCATAGTTACACAATATTAGGTTCTATCTTAGGAATTACCACCCAGGAAAGAGATCTAGGTGTCATGGAGTCCACTTTGGGGAAGTGTAGGCGTTCCTCGACTGCTGGGTCCAGAGGATACAAGGCTTCCAAGGCCAGACTTCCCTTAAAGCTTGCCTCCGGGGCGTTCCATTCCAGGTCAGTCAAATCCTGGATGGCCTCCAGCATTGGGAAATAGCAAGAAGCTTTAAGAAGACACACCGGGATGAGGTTCTTTCTTTGGTTCCATCATAGGGTCTGTGCCTGGAACTCCCAGAGTCTTCAGGGTCTGGGAGAATAGTGCCGGTAATTCATCTCTGTGGAAGAAACTAAGCATGGTCCGGTATGGTTCCAGGCCTGGAGGGATGATCCCATCCCTCCAGTGAATCCCCATCATCCGTGGTATATGGGTCCCTGTCAGGGATACTCTTAGTGAGGCGCAGCATGTCTCGTGGCCCACACGCAGGGCCGGGAGAGAGAGGCCCCCCGTTGGTATTCAACTCGGGCAGGGACTGGGGCTGACTGCGCCTGAACATAGGCTTGAAGGCCCTGAAAAAATTCCAACCAAGAGAACGCCGCTGGATCCATATATGTCCCAGGGGAACCGGGATGGGGGCCCCTGAACTGCTCTCGCCCGGGGAGGACACCATCCCGGAATTCCTCAGGTCCGGGGAGCTACCGGATAAGGTCGAGGCTGACCCGTCCTCCGACTGGGATGGGCTTGGAAAATTTTTGAGAATCCAGCCTTCCCTGGGCCTCCTCTCAGTGCTGACACAGGTAGGATTCCAGGTCAGACTGTACAGCTCTAATATGGCAGGCCGCGCAGAGTGTCACCTGAGCTTCTTTGCTGCAGGAGCCATAGCCTGTGTGGTTTGTGCATTTAGCCGGTTATTGTATATCATGCGTGCACCAACTCGCCTCGGCGCACATGTGTGTAGTTATGCGCAAAATTATGTACAAAGTTATGCACACAGCTATGCGGAAACCTACGTGCACCTTAGGCGCACAGAAGGCCAGCCCACACCACATGTACCAACGGCTGAAGGGGGAAAATGGCGCTGCACCAAACCACGTGGCGAGTCAACCGAGCCGAAAATGGGACCTAGCCCATCGGGGAGCCACTCAACCTGCTTGTAATCCCCTTCCCTCACCCAAATGGAGATCGGGAACAAAGTCGGTACAGCATGCAGAGCAAGGAGATTGGAGGAAAGACTTACCGAAGCCCTTCCTCGTCTCTGGAACGGAGGAGTTCTCTATTTACCTGGTCTCAGCGCTTACCAGCTGAGAACAGAGTGTCTCCGGCTGCAGGGGCAAGGGATTTGGCCTTCACTGCCACGCTCTGCTTCTGCACCCGCTGCCTTTCAGCTGCTTTGGCAGTTAAGTCCATGCCGGGAACCGGCTACCGGACCAAGGAACACCTCTAACGAATTCTCAACTGGGGGAGGGACCCTTAGGTATCACCGCAGGAAAGCGGAGCTCTATCTTCTATTAATGTGAAGGGGAAAATGTCTTTGTTTGTGCTGCAATCCCGCTAACTCTGTGCTAGTGTGGGAATAGCATCCACATCTGCTAGGAGACAGAGATACTGAAGAGCTGAGGTCATGGCAGGGGTATACCTAGAGTGATGTCAGCTTTGAAACCTATCTCCCATCTGCTAGCAGAGGAACACATAGCATGTAGTCCATCTGGCTACATGCTAGGAAAATCAATTATATTAGGCAGAGATACCCTTTCCTTTAAAATTACCAAAGGCTACTAAGGAAACAGTTTTCAACAACATGACTCAGAGATGACCCTATGAAGCTTGAGAGAAAGGGATGCCAAATCCCTTCAAAACGAAGCTCACTTCCAAGTCAAGGAGACTTTCCCTCAGCAGAGGTGTTCTTGAATCTTCAGAAGAACGTATCTAATTTGAAAGTGTAGGTAAGGGGCTTCCATGATAGTATCTCGCAGCAAGCAAGCCTTCATTGTAAACTCTGATAAGATTAAAGGGATGGACCTCTCAATGGGAAATACTGTCTTCTGTAAATTGACGTCACAAGTCTGTTATGTTGTCCTCTTTCGCACCACCGAAGGTTGTAACCTCTGACCTTAAGTATCCTTGCTATGTAGGCTGGTTCTCTTAATAGCCAAAACTGAAAAAGAGAATGGAAGGTATCCTCTAGGGAAGAATCCTCTGACCTGAGGAGGGGGGAGGGTGAAGGAGCACACCCCTGCTTGCACTTTCAGAACTTAGTCCAAGAATGTCCAGGCTTCTAGTGGAAGTACACGCCAAAGACTGGATGCCAGTCATGGCTCTAACAGGATATCCAAACTCCTGGTTCCTGCTTAATTTTTTCAGCCAAAGAACTTTCTCGTCTCGGAACTTCATGGGGCTGATCTGAAATCATGGGAGCATCATACACCTAAACTCTAGTAGGGCAAAAGCCACTTCTTTTGGTCCTTACATCTGAGGGTCTCAAAAGTATCAGCTGAAAACATTCATCCATACGATAGTGGTGTTGGCTATGTGAGCTGCTACTAGGTCCTGTAGGGGAACTCAGTCCCAAACCAAATTTTACTAGGATACCTGAGAGCTACTGGATTTCCTCAGTTTGCTCACAAAAGCTAATGGCATTACATAGACCATTGGCTGGGCTGCCTTTTTTTTTTATGCATTTTAAACAAATAGACAGCAATATCAGTTTGTCAATGAATGGGTCATAAATTTACAATCAGTAAACATGAAATATGTTGGTTAATTTAAAGTACTTAAACTAAATATAAACTCAATAAGGAAAAACAAATAATTAAACCAGTTCATTCCATCTTAAGGTAATACACCCATTATAAGGAAATAAGGATATCCAGATATATAATGGAGCATTAAAATAAAAAATATGAAGTATTAGAATGTAATATATGTTTATTATTTTCTTTACCCATTACCAGGATGAAGTAGCATTTATTTAAGGGAATGTGCATCTAGAAATTTACGAAGCTCGAGCGGATCAAAAAACACAAATCTCTCATTATTGTATTTAACTACACATTTACTGGGGTAATATATTATCTGAGCCCTGAGATTTTTAACCTCTTGGCTCATCTGGAGGAAATTTTTCCTGCGTAGTTGTATAGCTCTGGTTATGTCTGGAAATATCCAGATTTTTTTGTCCCAAATAGAGTTTCTCTCTATTCCGAAGAAACAACCTTAATATTTTATCTCTATCAACATCATGGACAAATCTTATGCAGAGAGTCCCACGATATTCCACCTGTTCCGCCATTGTTTGTTCCAAGAACTGATGAGCTCTATTTTGCAAATTATTATCCTTTTCCTTCCCAGATATCACATAAAAGATCTTGGCTATAGGTGGAATAGCTTCTGGAGATCATTTAAGTTTTCCAACAAACTTTTTAAAATGCTCAACAGGGGAAATAAGCTTAAAACATGGAAAATTCAATACCCTTAAGTTCTTATATCTTGTTTTGTTTTCCATATTTTCAATCTCTCTCATGTTCAACATTTCACCCTGTATTAACCCAGCTTGAACTCTTTGCATCTGGGAGACCTGATTTTCTAGGCCTTCCAACTTCTCAGAATGTACTGAGATTAAAGGATCTATTTGAACTATACGATTCTGTGTTTCAAATAATGTGTTTAAACTCAATTGAAGATTTCTATTCCATCAGTACTGTCCAGACATTTGCCAGCATTATTTTGGGTGCTTCGTCCTCACTAGAGATGACCATAACGCTTGCTTCATCTTGTAAATGGCGTTCCTGCCTCACAATTGGGACCGCCGTCATGCCATTATGCCCCTCCGATGTAGAGGTCAGATTTGAACTTAAGATCTTTTCTCCGCTGCTACTCCTTCCTCGTTCCAGCGGGCCTCCAATCACTCCCTTATCTCTGCTGGCCTTCGGTCTCGCTCCTCCTTCCCCAGTCCCGTCCCCCGTCCCCCCCACCCCGATTTCTCTTGGACAACCTCTCCCGAATCCAGAGACAGAGCAAGATGAGGCGGCGCAGGCTTCACGGGTGCCCCGGGACTCAGAGTTATGCAGGTCTAGCAGCATCAGCCTTTGCTCCTCCCCGACAGCGGACACTTTTCCCGGGGTTCCACCGCTCCAAGTTGAGAAAAAGCCCTCAATTACCGGTTGGGAGAGGGTAGGAACCGGGGTGGTTGGGGTCTCCATCCTGATTTTCCCATCTCTTCGTATGGGGCATATTTTGTTTTAGGTAATATGATGAATATCGAGAGCTCACTCCTCACTCACCCTTCTACCTGGAAGCCATCTTGGATCTCCGGATATACCGGGCTGCCTTCTTCTGAGCTAGAAGCTAGGATTTCTGGAATGCTAGATGGCTGGCTTTGGTCCAGTGGTTCACCAGGATTCCTGTCCCTGCTTCAGCTGCCTCAGATCATGATTCCCCACACCTATGTAACAAAAAAATCTATGGAGACGACTCTAGATCCATCCCATGCAGGAGGCAACTGTGAAAAACCACCTGCTCAGGCTCCATATAAATTCTCTAGAGAAGGAGAAAATAGCCTTGTGACCTTGGGCTACCGAATATCACCCTGAGAGAAGTAAATTGAGTGAGATGCACTTGGGTCTGTACCTACTATATTTAGATCCACTGCCCTGCAGCCTAAGACTTGTAGAACAGACCGTGCTCGTGGCAGATATGGAAATGGGAGAACTTTGACACAGAGTATGAGGCTTTGATCCCATATCATCCACAGCCATAGGGTCACCTTTCTTCTTTGGAGACATGATAAGAGCTATTCAAGATAATCAGTCAAAATATTTCCAGATTGCATTATCTTTAGCTTTCCTGTTCTACCTCAGCCCTGAATAGTCAGATGTCTGACTAAAGTAGGACAAAAAGATTCCCTCCATGCCTAGGGAGGCCTTTACTACTCCTTGACTGACAGGTATCTGGAGTCCTGGTTAGCACTAGGGGAGAGTCTCGTAGCTGCCAGTGAGCGATGCAGGATAATTCATCTGAGAAAATCTTGTAGTAATTCCTGGATGGGATAAGAGGGAATGCCTCTGTGTATCTATGTGGGAAACCACTTAAGAAAAGGCCAGTCATTCTCCATGGGGATAATAGGAGAATTCACTGCCTTTACTGAAATAAATAGTACTACACCCCTGATCTCATTTCAAGAAAGAGACAGAGCCCCAAAACCTGTGACTGATGAACTACTAATACCACTGTCTCTGGGGCTTACCTCCACCATGCAAGACACAAAGTTGTTAGTCCCTGGGTACGAAGGTTTGAGACCTCCTCCTTCTGCACATTGTTACCTGTAGGAAAGTCACTACAGCCTCCGCAGAGGGATGCTGGACCACACAGGAGGATTTGAGTCCCAAAACCATTATACATAGCAACCTGGGGAGAGACTATGGGTAGAGGGAGAGGGGGAGACAAACATTTTGCTTTCCTCCACCAACTGTGGTCTTAAAAGAGAGTGGTGCCTCCCCCCCAATCACAATGATCCATCACCCTACCCTGAGAAGAGAATATAGATCCCTGTTTTGGCCGCCTTAAAGCTGGAATCAGGTGTCCCACAATGACAAGTCTCCAACAATAAGATGCAGCAGGAAGCACTCAGAGGAAGTCTACAAGTACCCAGGAATTTGGAATCCCCCCTACAGATTTTCTCCCATTGCACCCAAGAGCTGAAGGATGTCACGCCCTGGAATTAAGGGCTATTAGCCCCTATTTACTAAACAGCCTCCCTGAGATATTATTCCCCATTCTGAGGGAATACAGCTCTCTCTTCCTCTTGTCCCAGACAAAGCAGCACTCTAGTATCCTTAATATTGCCAAGGCTAAGCTAACATTCTTCCTTGGGGGAATATGAATGTCTGGGAAGAACTCGAAAACCCAAATGCTGCTCAAACAGAACCACCCTGGAACTTTTTTTTTTTTTTTTTTTTTTTTTAAGGCTGCAGTGATTTTCAGCCACCAAGCTTAATTTGATCTTAAAATTTCCTATAGAAAACTTAATTTGCATCAACGGGAAGAGAGCTGGTTTTACAGGCTGTTCCCTAGATCACGCCACTAACAGATAAGGCATAATAGAGGAACACCAGCATGCTTGGAGGTGACCTGCTGCAATAACTTAATAGCAAACTGGAGCTGTGCAGACTGACTCAGAGGGTAAAATCTGTAGTCCTCCCCTGCATGGAATTTCTCCATTTGACTACCAGAAGGAAGAAAAAGGTAAAGAACATGGCATGCTTGACTTATCTTTTTTGTGGCTCAAACTGGCAGCAAAATGCCTGCTAATCCTTTCAAAATTAGCACGCTGTTCAGGCCCTATTCCATGTGTATCATAGTGCTGCCTTCACCATAAGGTCCAGGAATTCAATTGGGGAATCCACCTAGTTTTGCAATGTCAGGGTGCTGGCCTTCTACAGATCGCATCCTCCTGCCTGTTCATAAACCAGGCTGAATGTGCCAGCTGACATGCTGAACCACCAGGACATACCTGTAGTGCCTCACCTCCCATTCCCACATCCCCCACCCAGAGAAACCAATGGGAGGAGAAAAAGTGGAAGCTGATCATCTCCAACAAAGTCCAATTCAGCAAAGCATCATAGAAAACCAGGAGGTAATTCAGGGAAGATGCAGTGTTGCTTTTTCTACCTTCATTTTAGGCTTCAGCTCCACCAGGGAAATCAGTCCAGAGACTGTTGCCCTAGAAGCCCTGTTAGTAGCACCTGGTAGCAAACCCACAAAGGGTACAAAGACCCTGGGGACTACCTAGTGCTTGACCTACCGGTGCAAGAACTCCAACCCCCAACTAAGTCTATTCCCAAGGGGAGAGAGAATCAGTCCAACAGGACCATTGCCTAGAACACCCCAGGACTTAGCCTATGCTGGGTCTAAAGCCTTCCCAGGAGTAGCCTACTCGTAGCTGCAGCACCAGTCCACACATCTGCACCATCTGCTGGAGACAGAGCAATACTGGATAGTTGAAGACAGCATCAGACCTTTATAGGTTGAGTGAAGTCAGATTTGAGCTCCCCCCCCCACCCATCTGCTAGCATGACAACATAACCCAATTGTCTGGTCTGGTATGGATGAAAAGGAATGCTCCTTACCCAAATCAGTTTGTCTTCCTTCTCTTTGGCTTTCTATGATCCTGGCAGATGAGTATACAAGATCTCATACATAATGGAATAGCTTGCCATCCCCCCACCCCCAACTTGTACATTATCTTCAAGTTCTACAATAATCTAAACATTTATCAAAACTAATAAGGCTATTGTCCAAATATCTGACCTTCTAGGTTCTTGTCATCTTGCTGGAGACTACCCAGCCACCAACCTGAGGCATTAATCCAACTCGCTTCTGGGAGTTGTAGCCTGCTGGTTCCAACCAGCCTACCCCATGATCTATGGTTTTGCTAAGACCTCCTAGCAGCAACTTCAGTCATTACTCACCACATTGAGAATATAATCCATAAGGGGGATGGGAATCCGCTCCTCTGTTCCAACAACCCTGTAGAGGCAAAATATATCTTAACCAGGAGCAGCATACTCTTATCTGTGGGGGAAAAACTAAAATCTGGGAAGAATGGTTTCCAGCATACATTCAACCCACAGCAGAATACTTATCCTATGGCAAGAACTCAAAGCACATAGCAATATAGAGTAATCTGTTCTTGGATATTCCCATACAGCCATAGCATAACCATTTTCCTGTTGCGCAGCAAAATTCCATATCCTCCAGTTGTGCAGTACAACCACAGCCACAATCCTTCAACAGCAGAAACCTGGAAACCTAAAAGTAAACCTGAAGAGCAATTCCATAGTTCGTTTCCACCAGAAGTGGCTCAGGCAACCTAAGTTTTCCTGCCCCTCCTGGTACATGAGACACACAGCTATATCTCTTCCTACAATACATCGCTCCGTCTTCTGCCCTCTTCCTGGTGAGTATGAAGAGACAGTACCACAACAGCAGTCCCATGCAGAAGGAAACAGCTTCCCATAGTCAAGGAACACAAAATATCACCAAATATATGTTACTGTTTGAGGATGTTCAAAGTTGCGTTAGTTTTATATAAAAGTTTGGAAAATTTGAATAAAACAAGTTATAGAAAAAAATTCACAAACTTTATAAAAATAATGTATACAAATAAAATACTGAAAATGTCATGCTATGCCACAGAAAATAAAAGAAAACCATAGGACATATCGCCAAGATTGGAAACTAAAAAGTAGACATTACTACTTACCTGATAATTTCCTTTTCTTTAATAAGGCCAGGTGAATCCAAAACCAGTAGCTTATGCACCTCTACTAGCAGATGGAAACGGAACAGAGCGGACATCACAGTATATATACCCCTGCAATGACATCAGCCCCCCCAGTATTCTCTGCAAAAGCCAACTGTGGACAAACTAACAAAACGATTAACAGATAACCATTCCAGCATTCAGCCAACAGGAAAACACTGAACTCAGACAAAGAGTAGTAACACTTATCAGTACTCCCTGGACCACACAGGACGACAATAGCACAACCATCCGGCAGCCAAGGGCTGGAAGATGAATTCACTTGTCCTTATTAAAGAAAAGGAAATCAGGTAAGTAGTAATTTCTCCTCTTAGCATATGGACAGGTGAATCCAAAACTAGTGGTATGTACCAAAGCTACTCCCAAACAGGGCAGGAGGCTGCCCTCTGTCCAGACAAAACCGCACATGCAAAGGCTGTGCCCTCCCTGGCCTGCACATCCAGGCAATAATACCTGGAAAAGGTGTGTAAGGAGGACTATGTTGCAGCTCGGCAAATGTCCACAGGATGCTCAAGGACTTTGGATCTCTCCTTCCACTGAAGAATTGAGAAGTCGCCAGCAGGTCAAGGAAAGGAAGGCCCCCAGCAACCCATTATTAGCTGAAATGCCTCATTTGATAATTCCCATTCTCCTGGATCCAGACTGTCTGCTGAGAAATTCTGCTCTTACATTGTCTTTTCCTGCAATGTGTGTGGCTGTAATTCCTGAAGATGCACTTCCGCCCATTCCATAAATTGGGCTATTTCCTACAACACTTTCTGGCTCTTGGTTCCTCCCTGCCGATTGATGTAAGCCAGTTTGCCTTGTCCAACATTATCTGGTCTATTCAACCCTGCAAACTGTCACCAAACTGCAACCATGCCAACCAGATTGCACGGGCTTCCAGCTGACTGATGGTCCAGAGACTCTTCTGCACTCCAGCACCCTTGCACTATCAGCTCCTGACAGTGAGCTCTCCAACCCTGGAAGCGCGCATCTATCGTGAATACTAGCCAATCCGGTGATTTTAGGGAAACCCCCTTTCTTAGAGCTGCTTTTAACCACCACTGTAGTTGACAGCAGACCTCCACTGGCAGGTAAAACTGAATCGAAAAGTCTTGAGACAGAGAGCTCCAAAGGGACAGCAGAATGCGCTGAAGAGAACGATTATGCGCCCTCACACACGGCACCACTACCAGGGTTGCCACCATTAATACAAACACCTGAAGGTAGGACCACACTGTCGGGCCTAGTGTGTGTGTGTCCATAGATGGCACCCGCACCATCAGCTTCTGAATATGAACCTCTGCAAGAATACCCCTGCCCTGTTTCATGTCAAACTTAAACAGATACTCTAGGCAACTGTGATGGCTGAAGATTGTTCTTGGTCAGATTCATGTCCCAACCCAGCTCCTGCAACAAGGAGATCACATTGCACAGGACCCAGCGGCTCTCTTCAAGACCCTTGGCCCGGATCAGCCAGTCATCCCAAGTGCGGGTATACCAGGATTCCATCTTCTCAACTCCACCGCCACCATGACCTTGGGCACGGTGGCCAAACCAAAAGGTAGCACTTGAAACTGATAATGTCCCAAAATGGGTAAACGCAGAAATAGTTGATGCTCTAGTCGGATGGGAATATGCAAATACAACTCGGCAGATCCAGAGACTTCAGAAACTCCCCGGACTCTACTATCATTATCACTGAGTGAAAGGTTTACTTGCAAAAATGAGTCACACGCAAATGATGGTTGATTCCTTTGAGATCCAGGATGGGATGAAAAGAGTCCTTCTTTGGCACCAGGAAATAAATGGAATATTGGCCCATATTTTCTTGAGACATAGGCACCGGAACCCCAGCCTGCAGGCTGAGAAGTCTGTCTCTTCTGCAAAGAGTTGCAGGGAGACAATGAACACGACCCGAGAAACACTGCAAAATTCCAGTACATAGCCATTCCTTGGCTGAGCTGGGACCCTGCTTTTGAAAATTGGCCAGCAGTACTTATATTGCAACACCAGCCAAATACTCAATTTACTGGGGACCCAGAGGGACAGCATTTCAAAGATTTCGCAGAATATTTATTTATTTTTTGTATATTTCGCTTTTTTTATACCAGTATTCAAAAAAGATATATCGGGGTACATATTATAACATTCACATCCAACGGAAAATAATATAACATTAATCAAGACCTATAAAAACAAATACAATCTATATAAATAAAAATGTTAAATAGTTTGGACAAAATCGCTAATCTCAGAAACCACTGAATCGATTGCTTTCAAATTTGGACACAACCTTCATTTCGCATACAGGAAGGTTCTTCTGTACTTACATTACAGATATGTCACACCTGTGACAGGAAAGGAAACACGTGGATGGATCGGTGTAAAACAAGATTTTTATTGAAGCTTGCCCGACTCTGGCCGAGTTTCGCTCAAAGAGCTGCCTCAGGGGCTTACAAGCCAATCGATTTGGCTTAAAACATCAAAGTTAACATGTAACGAAGACAAAGGTGATAACACAGCAGATTGCTCGGAAATAATGTTCAGATCAGGTCCTAATAAACACTCAGCGATTATCCATGCTGAGTGTTTATTAGGACCTGATCTGAACATTATTTCCGAGCAATCTGCTGTGTTATCACCTTTGTCTTCGTTACATGATAACTTTGATGTTTTAAGCCAAATCGATTGGCTTGTAAGCCCCTGAGGCAGCTCTTTGAGCGAAACTCGGCCAGAGTCGGGCAAGCTTCAAAAAACCTTGTTTTACACCGATCCATCCATGTGTTTCCTTTGCTGACAGCCATCTTGGATCGGCTACCGGTTTGTTTTCTTGGACCACACCTGTGACAGGTAAAATAGGTTTAAAAATTGTTTCGAGAAAACAGCGACATCTGTTACACCTTACACTAACACACGCTACACTAATCATTTCGCCAGTCCAGGTCCACGTTTCACTTCCATTTTAACACATTCGCGCACTTTTTTCGCCAGAAGATAACTATTTCCTTTACAGATAAAATACACCCACCACCCTCCTCACACCCCCCACACACATGCCAAATTGATTTTTATTTATTTATTTATTTAGGGTTTTTATATACCGACATTCTCGATAAATATATCGAATCAAGTCTGTTTCCATATAACACAACTGTCGCCGGTAAGGCGTTACATTAAACAATAAACAGAGTATTGAACATTTACTTCATTTACTTTTTTTTTTTTTTTTTATTGAAGTATTTACTTCCCAAGCCCTCACAACACACACAAAACCTGACAGAAGTCCGGGAGGCTCCAGCGGGGGGTCAGGACCGGTCCGGGACACATCTCCTGCACTACGGCCGTCGGCTGCCAGCAATCAACATGGCACCGACGGCCCTTTCCCTTACTATGCCACTCGGGGACACCAATGGCGGCAGTAGCCCATGTGACATAGTAAGGGCGAGGGCCCCTCGGCGCCATTTTCAGGACTGGCAGCCAGACCTTTGCCCTTACTATGTCAGAGGACCTACCGCTGCCATTGCTCCACCCCACTGACATAGTAAGGGCAAAGGGCCCTCTGAACCCGTTTCAATGCTCACAGCCGACAGACCAACGCCAATACATCGCTCCCGGACCGCTCCTGAACGCCCGCTCCACCGACTGACATTTTTATCAGGTCTCGGAGGGTCTGGAGGGTGGGGAGTGGTAATGAATTTATTGCGAACATCTTGGGGAGGAGTCACGAGGTGGGGCAGGTTTCATTCATTCAGCAACTCTGGGGGAGCAGGGGGGTGGGCTGTTTTTCACAGGGCTGGGGGGGAGGGGCAGGAGAGTGTGGGGTGGTTAGTTTAAGAGAACTTTTCTCATAGGGTTGTTTTTTGGGGGAAGGGGGAGGTTCACACATAAATACATACACTAAACTTGCATGATCTCGGGAACGCACCAAAATAGCCCTCCCCAGACCACAAAACAAATTTGGAAGTGCAAATTTAGTTAGGCACTCCCCTATTTGGCTACATAACGCGCACAGACGCCCAGGGACAGACCACATGTAGCACCAACAATTTTAATTTCCCAGGTCTTGGGAGGAGGCAGGAGGGTGGGGGGGTTATTTGATTTAAAGGGTTGGGATTGGGGGGTTCCCACAGAAATAGAAAGACAAAGGTTTTCTGATCTGAAGGGTAGGCAGTAGGCGGGGGGAGGTGACAGTGAGGGAAGGGAGAATGAGGGGAGAGGTGAGTGTGAGGGGAGAGAGTTGGAGTGGGGACAGGGGAGAGAAGGGGGGTGAGTGACCAAGCGGGAGGTGGATGAGTGACTGAGGTAAATGAGGAAGGGGGAGGGAGGGTAAAGAACCTGACTCTGCCACTGCAACGCGTGGCCAGGTACCACTAGTAATCAATAAAATACCTAAAATTAACAAAACATTTACACTATAAACACTTCCTACTGTTCAGCTTGAAGAAGAGACGGCTGAGGGGGGGATATGATAGAGGTCTTTAAGATCCTGAGAGGTCTTGAACGAGTAGATGTGACTCGGTTATTTACACTTTCGAATAATCGAAGGACTAGGGGGCATTCAATGAAGTTAGCAAGTAGCACATTTAAGACTAATCGGAGAAAATTATTTTTCACTCAACGCACAATAAAGCTCTGGAATTTGTTGCCAGAGGATGTGGTTAGTGCAGTTAGTGTAGCTAGGTTCAAAAAAGGTTTGGATAATTTTTGGAGGAGAAGTCCATTAATGGCTATTAATCAATTATACTTAGGGAATAGCCACTGCTATTAATTGCATCAGTAGCATGGGTTCTTCTTAGTGTTTGAGTAATTGCCAGGTTCTTGTGGCCTGGTCTTGGCCTCTGTTGGAAACAGGATGCTGGGCTTGATGGACACTTAGTCTGACCCAGCATGGCAATTTCTTATGTTCTTATCACTAAAATTATAGGGACAGGAAGGCAAGGGATAAGAGGAAGACGCTTAATTAGCAAAGGCCTGCTCAAACAACTGCTAAGACTCCAGTCTTAACTCAGTTGCAGGCAGATACAGTACAGAGCGGAGCGCACTGTTAACCCGCGATTGGACGCGCGTTGTATGCGCTAGCTTTACCCCTTACTGAATAAGGGGTAAAGCTAGCACGTCCAAAACGCGCGTCCAACCCCCTCCGAACCTAATAGCGCCCGCAACATGCAAATGCATGTTGATGCCCCTATTAGGTATTCCCGCGCGATTCAGAAAGCAAAATGTTTCAGAAATTAGCGCCTAGCCAAAGGTAGGCGCTAATTTCTGCCGGCACCAGTAAAAACTGCTTTTCTGTGCACCCTCCGACTTAATATCATGGAGATATTAAGTCGGAAATCCCGAAAGTTAAAAGTAAAAAAAAATAAAAAAAATTTGAAATCGGCCCTCGGGTTGAAAACCGGACACTCAATTTTGCCGGCGTCCGGTTTCCGAACCCGTGGCTGTCAGCGGGCTCGAGAACAGATGCCAGCAAAATTAAGCGTCTGCTGCCAAACCCGCTGACAGCCGCCGCTCCTGTCCAAAAAGAGGAGCTAGGGACGCGCTAGTGTCCCTAGCGCCTCTTTTTACCGCCGGCCCTAATTTAAATATTTTAGTTTACTGAATCGCACGCACAGGACACTGGCTTGAAGTTTCTGGGTAGGGCTCTATAGCAGCCTGACTTGGTCCATTTTCCTAATAGGAGATATATGGGTATCTTAAGGCCTGGTGTAATATTTTCAGTGTTGCCATTTCTTGGGTAAGGTGGTTACTGTTTAAGTGCGGGCTGTTAACTATTTATGCAATTTCTGTTCAGACGTATCTTTTATTCTTAACAATAAAAATAATACTGGACCTTTATTTTTTTTTATTTCCGCCTTGAATTGTAATGAGCAGTGTGTCACACATTTGAGCGTGGTCTCAGGTGTGTCACGATGGGAAAAAGGTTGAGAACCACTGTCCTAGACTGAACGATTTTGACATACCACTGTCCTAGACTGAACAATTTTGACATACCACTCCCCATCCAAAGAGACTGGCATCTGTAGTAACTATTATCCAGTCCGGCATCTCGAGGGCCATCCCACAAACAAGATTGGAAGTCTGAAGCCACTAAGACAGACTCACTCTGGCTGCGCCCTCAAGAGGCAACGGTAGATGGAATTCCTCAGAGATCGGCTTCCAATGGGCCAAAAGAGCCACTGTAAGGGCCTCATATTTATTTGGAAATTTTTATATACCGAGGTATAGCAATCAGCCTTCACCCCGGTTTACAGTTTAACAACTTAATACAGTTAAATCACAGTATAACCGAGAAACTTATTAGCTGAACATATTAAACCATTCTATATACAGGCGAATTGAACAGGTATAACAATGTACAAATGGCGTCCAACAGGTCTTGTAGAGTGTACGAATTGACTAAATGGAAGAGGGTAATGAGCGGGTCTCTGTCCTGTGTGTGTTCTTTGGTGTATTACTAAGGATTCCCTGTTAGAAAAGCTTTTCTTGCATTCAATACAAGTGAAAATGCTCCCTTGAGTGTGATTTTCTGGTGTAATTTCAGGGTTAACTTATGTTTGAAACATTTTCCACAGTGAGAGCATGGAAAAGGTCTTGCTCCTATCTGGGTTTTCTGGTGCAATTCAAAATGACATTTCCCATCAAAGGTTTTTCCATAGGTGTCACAGTGAAAGGATTTCTTCCCTTTCTCCTCTATTTGGTGGAGGTCAGAACTCATTTGATCACTGTTAGTACATTGGAAGAGTCTCTCTGCTCTCAGGTCTACCTGATGCACAGGGCTGACTGTGAGCTCTCTGTCACTACTCACACGCCTGGTGACTCCATCCGGAGCATCTCCTGCAGGGTCTCGCTGCTTCTTCTCCAATGCCTGCTGACTTTGGCAAGTGTCGCCCCCCTCATATGAAAAAACGCCCATTGAACCAACTCCAGAGTTGAGGCCATCAAGCCCAGAACCTGCAGGTAATCCCAGACCTTGGGTACCCACAAGTGTAACAACCACTGAACTAGATTCTGCAGAGTTAGAACTCTCTTCCTTGGAAATATACACTTTGCCGAGCGTCGAACCGAGCGCCCAGGTACTCCAAAGATTGAGTCGAGTTAAATAACTCTTTGTCATGTTTACCACCCAAGTGCTTGAAGCAGCTTGACAACTTTGCGAACCGATTGGTGACAGAGCCTCCGACTTCACCCTAAGCCAGTCATCCAAGCACGAGTACACCAGGACCCCTTCCTTCCGGAGCACCGTCACACTACCACCACCAGCACCTTGGTGAAGGCATGTGGGGCCATGGCAAGTCCAAAAGGAAGAGCCTAAAACTGAAAATGATGACCCAGGACCATGAAGCGAAGAAAATGGTGCAATTCCAGATGGATGGGAATGTGTAGATAAACTTCCGTGAGATCCAGGGAAGCCAGAAACTCCCCCTTGCAAACTGCCGCTATGACAGTCCGCAAGGTCTCCATTCGAAAGCGTAGCACGTTGAGAGCTGCACTCACCTTTTTTAAATCTAGAATCGGGTAAAATGTGCCCTTCTTCTTTGAGACAACAAAACAGATGGAGTAGCGTCCCTTGCAAAGTTTCGCAGGGGAACCCGGAATCAGCCCCCAATCGCTGAAGATGATCTAGGGTCTCTCGTACTGCCGACTGCTTGCTCACGGGACCACAGGGGGAAATTAGAAACAGGCCAAGCAAATTCTAAAGCATAGTCGTCTCTCACCACACTGAGAACCCACTGGTCCTGCATAATCCTGGCCCACTCATAAAATGGAGTCAAGCGACCTCCGATAATAGGAACAACGGAGTGGATCAGCCTCGCCTCATTGGGCTGACTTACTTCCGGCCGAAGACCCACCAGCAGCTCCGCAGAACAGCCTCCGAGGACCCCGAAAGCATAGTCCCCAGGACTGCCCTCGAGGCAAAAACTGCCTTTGAGAACCTGGCACAGCCCTTGTGGGCCTTGATCTCCTATCTGAGTGAAAATGCAATCGTACCTGAAAAAACCTTTTAACTTTAGGCTTATCTTTGGGCAAGCGGAAAGACTTATCTCCGAAAGATTGAATTAGTGTTTGAGATTTTTCCCAAACAAAAGGTGACCCTTAAAGGGTAGAGAACCCAACTGAACCTTGGAGGAGACGCCTGATGCCCAGTTATGCAACCACAGCAACTTCCTAGCCGCCACAGCAGAGGCCATAGTCCTAGAGGACGTACGGACCAAATCATAGAAAGCATCCACCCCTGTCCACATGTTCCGACTTCAGAAAGTGTTCCTGCATCTGTTGCACCCACCGGAGGCACACAAGATGCATGAAGCTAGCACAAATCGCCGCTTGCAAAAAGCCGAGACTTCAAATATCCACTTGATGTGAATATCTAACTTGCAATCCTACACGTTCTTTAATGCCGCAGAATCCACCACGGGAATAGTCGACCACTTAGTAACCGCGGACACCGCAGCATCTACTTTAGGGAGCACAAAAGACTTCAAGTCCTGCTCCAGAAAGGAGTAGAGTTTTCCCGATGGTCCTACCAACCCTCAAGACAGAATCAGGTGTCCTCCATTCACCCTCTACAAGCCTTCTAACCGACTTGTGGAATGGAAAGGACGTCAGGGGGACCGTCAACACATCCAGGACCGGATCCACTCCCTCTAAATCGGGGTCATCTCAGGGCATCTTGACCCCTAACACTTGAAAAACTAAAGGAAGCAAAAAATCCAGCACCTCCCTCTGAAAGAGGCAAACCACCTTCAGGTCATCTGCCCTGGAAGCAGACCCCACCAGGTCATCTCCTTGGACCGCTCGTCTCCTGTCCCATAGAAGCTTCATCGATGACATCGGGCTTCTCTCCCCCCCCCCCCCCCCCCCCCCCCCCAAAGAAGGGCTGAGCAACTTCTTAATAGGGGAAACCCTTTGCCTGCCTGATTGACCCTGACCTGAACCAGATACCAACCTCCCCACAGGTTAGGCCAGAAGGGGCTGAGGAAGAGAGACTCCACAGGAAGCCTGCTGCCGCGTCAAAAAGGCATCGTGTAGTAAACAAATTCAGGGAAGAAAGACCAAATTGCACCAGCCCCCTCGGGGCCTGCTACAGGAACCGTCCAAAACTGGCTCTCTTCTCCCTCCAGACCTTCCTGACCATTTCCAAGGTTGAACCAGGCTGGGGACAACCGCAGGGGACACACCCCCATCCCCTCCGACGGCGCAGGAACAGGTGCCAAAAAATCCAATATGGCTGCCGTTCCCACGCCAGCCGGGAGAGACGTAGTGCCTGAGCCCCAGCACACACCCGGGCCTCGAGACGCTGGACCAGCGTTGCTGCTCAGCAGGGGGAGGGCCGCTGAAGGAGCCCTCCTCACCTCCGATGCAATCCAAACACAGCCCGCCCTCTACCTAGCCGCAAACGAGTTGAGCAGAGAGCCGCTGACACGAGGAGACCCAGCAAATAATGAAAAAATCAAAAATTGCACCAACCCCCTCAAATTCAGCCCCTCTTACCGTCAAAGGAGAAGCGAAAGTCGCCCACACAGCAGTGCTGAGCCTAGCCTTACTGTAGCAAATTACCTGCTTTTTTTTTCTTTTTCTTAAACAAAAACTTTACATCCCTGAGAGAAAAAGCCCAAAATAAATAAGGCACATCTCAGGAATAGGGAACCAAACCCCGGTGTAGCCTACAGCCGCCTGCACGGCCTCGTGAAGGGGAGGGATCTGGACAACCAGATTTAAACCCCACGGGCACACAGGAGTAACAACCCCCAGCCAGTCTGCCTCAATCGGATGGGATAGAACACAAAAGGATTCTTTCCAGAAAAAAAAAAAAATTTAAAAACCCCCAGGAGAAAAAGACTCAAAAGAAAAAGTCATCCAAAAACTGGAGAACTGCAGGTTTCACACCCTCTGCTGGAGACAGAGAAATACTGAGGAATTGCAGGTGGCCCTGGGGTTTATGAATCAGTGTCAGTAAAACTTTCTCTGTCTCCATCTGCTGGCAGGAATGATTAAACCCATGAGTCTGGACTGATCTGGATACGTACAGGGAATGGTAGTTTAAACAGAAACCTGGCCCTATGTAGTGTCACAACATATGGTACAGAATCCTGGAGCCATTGCCAGAAAGTGTCAAGCCTATTCATCTCTCCCCCAGCACTTGGGATACTGTGATATATCGGGTTACATTACTGCACAAATCACACATCCTCCAAGCTACTACCAAGCCACTGTGATTCTTGCTCATCCTTAGGTAAACATTGACAAGTGACCTCTCACAGCACACAACCTCAGAGCCACTGACGGAAAGTGTCCCTGCCTGCATAACATTAAAACCCACTGAGGTAAGCCAATCCCATTCTGATTGCAAGGAGACATTGCTAATGGGATATCTAGTACTTCCTTTTGTCCTATGAAAGGGATTTCACTACACAGACTGGTGATTTTCTGCCAGGTCACCAACCTCAAACCTTTCTGATTTGCTTCCATTTCCGTTTTATGAACAAAACCAGCTCCCATGTGAGCAGGTCCACCCAACACTTCAAGTCAAATTTTACTGCTGGCTCTGCCAGTTCCCATGGAAGGTCAAAGATGCTCACTTACTGCTGGTTCTGCTCTGCCTCACTCTGCTGGTTGGTGCTAAAACTCTGCATAGCCTGCACCTCCTCCTCTTCCTCATCCTCACTTGAAGCTTCCTCAGCAGCATGGTTGGATCGGGGTGAGGGGGTGGATGCAGTACCATCAGCTTTTTGGATGGATGGCTTCTGACAGATGTATTTGGGGTCTCGCCCAAGATTACAGATTTCCTCCAGCAGCTGAAAACAAGAGAAAGTGAGTTATAAAGCATGTATGATGGCTTAAAGCTAGAAGTTACACGACACTTCTTGCAGTACTTCCTGCAGAGGAAAGACTACCAAGATAGAAAAGGTGCTCCCCAGCATTCACTGACCCTCAGCACTTACACCCCTCTATCATTCCCTAATCTCTCTCTCCTCTACCCAAACTAGAGCAGGATTGACTACTTGTAAAAAAAAAAAAAAAAAAAAAAAAAAAAAGAGCCACACAGACCCAAAACGTCTACAGAGCATAGGTTTATGCAAAACTAAGTTACTTATTTGTAAAGGGTTTTCTAAGGAAAACAGATCAAGAGTCATATGTAGGTAACATCTATGAGCATGCCAACCTGATTCTCCTTCCACAACTTTCCCTAAGTCAACTTTATTAATAGTGTATGGACTTCTTATGACTTCTCCTCCAGGAACTTATCCAAACCTTTTTCAAACCAAGCTACACTAACTACCATAATGAGTAAAGTGGAATGGGTAAACACAAATAAGAAAATTGTTCCTTACCTGCTAATTTTCGTTCCTGTAGTACCATGGATCAGTCCAGACGGTGGGTTATGTTCCCCGACCAGCAGATGGAGTCAGAATAAAAACTCGAGAGGGGGCACTATATAAGCCCCTCCCCTTTCCTCAATCTTCAGTAAACTAGACTAGCAAAGCCAACAAGAGAGGAGATAGAGGGATCAAGTAAAGAGAAGCCCGAAAACAAGGCCAAAAAAGTGAAATTTGACTAAACATTACCCCAGAGGGAACTTGCCAACAGAACGTGAACCATAACTAACACTGGAAAAAAAAATCCCAGGAAACAGAGAGAAATAACAGAAAAAACTGACCTTCGAGCGGAGTCAACAATCCAAACTGAGAAGAGAAAAACCCCGTAAAATACAGGGAGGGCGTCTGGACTGATCCATGGTACTACAGGAACGAAAATTAGCAGGTGAGGAATAATTTTCTTTTCCCTGTACGTACCAGGATCAGTCCAGACGGTGGGATGTACCAAAGCTTCCCTTACTATGGGTGGGCCACAGACTTGCCCCGCTCGAAGGACTCTATCCCCAAAAGAATCCAAACCTGGCGCCCGGACATCTAAACGATAGTGGCGCGCAAAGGTGTGGAGAGACGTCCACGTGGCCGCCCTGCAGATCTCCTGGGGAGATACAGAAGAACTTTCCGCCCAGGAAGTCACCTGGGACCGAAGTGAATGTGCTCGAACAGAAATTGGAGGGATTTTCCCGGCCCCAAGATATGCGGCTGAGATCGCCCCTTTGAGCCAACGGGCAACAGTTGCTTTGGAGGCCAGATGACCCTTCCGAGGACCCGACCAGAGTACGAATAAGTGGTCCGAGAGACGAAACTCGTTAGTGACCGATAGATATTGGAGGAGACACCTTCTGACATCAAGCTTGCGGAGTTCCCTGGGTTCCGTCAAAGCGAAGGAAGGCAAATAGACAGATTGGTTAATATGGAAGGCTGAGACTACCTTTGGTAAGAACGACGGGACCGTGCGTAAAGAGACTCCTTCATCAGTAAAGCGAAGATATGGCTCCTGACAAGACATCGCCTGAAGCTCCGAAATACGACGGGCCGAACAGATAGCCACCAGAAATATTGTCTTGAGGGTGAGATCCTTGATAGAAGCCGACCTAAGAGGCTCGAAAGGCGGCCCGCTCAGTATACGAAGTACTAAGTTAAGATTCCAAGACGGACAAGGTGGCCTCAAGGGTGGCTTCAGGTGTCTAGCACCTTGCAGAAAACGTACAATATCTGGGTGAGCCGACAGCCTTGAGTCCTGCCCATTGTGCAGGAAAGCCCCTAACGCCGCAACTTGTACCCTAAGTAAATTATAGGCTAACCCCAAATCCAGACCGGCCTGCAAGAAGGAAAGGACTTGCGTCACCGAAGCAGAGACCGGACAAATAGAACGCTCCTGGCACCATACCTCAAAGACTTTCCAGACGCGCATGTAAGTGACAGAGGTAGACGTCTTGCGTGCCCTTAGGAATGGAAATCACTCCCTCAGAGTATCCACGGCGTCTCAACTTGTGCCTCTCAAAATCCAAGCCGCAAGACAGAAGCGATCTGCCTGTTCGAAAAATATAGGACCCTGTCACAGTAGGTGGAAGAGATGATTGAGCCGCAGGGGTCCCTCCGCCGCTAGATGAAGAAGGTCCGCAAACCAGGGCCATCAGGGCCATTCCGGTGCCACTAGAATGACTGGACCCGGATGGCTCTCTATGCGACTGAGAACCTTCCCCACCAGGGGCCATGGAGGAAAGACATACAGTAAGATCTTCCGAGGCCACGGTAGAACCAGGGCATCGACTCCTTCCGCCCTGTATTCTCTTTGTCGGCTGAAGAATCGAGGGGCCTTTGCGTTTGCGGCCGTGGCCATGAGGTCCATGTGAGGAGTCCCCCAGCGGGAGGTTATTAGACTCATCGCTTCCTCGGAAAGCTCCCATTCTCCGGGATCTAAGCGCTGTCGGCTTAAGAAGTCCGCCTGTATATTGTCCACGCCCGCAATGTGAGAGGCTGCCAGACGACTCAAGTTGACCTCCGCCCACTGCATCAGTCTGTCCGCCTCCAGCAAGACGTGACGGCTCCTTGTGCCCCCCTGACGGTTGATGTACGATACAGTGGTCGCGTTGTCTGATAGGACCCTGACCGCCCGATGGCGGACCAAGGGAAGAAACTCCTGCAACGCCAGGCGCACCGCTCTCATTTCCAGGCGGTTGATGGGCCACCGGGACTGTTCTGCTGTCCAAGTGCCCTGAATGGAATCCGCCCCGCAGACCGCTCCCCAGCCGGTCAGACTTGCGTCCGTGGTGACGACCACCCAGTCTGGGACCTCCAGGGAGACCCCTCGTGCTAGGTGGCGAGGAACCAGCCACCAGCGGAGACTGAACCTTGCAAGAGTCTGTATTGGGAGAACCTCCTGAAATTCCCGCGACACTGGCTTCCAACGGGATAACAAGGCCCACTGAAGAGGACGCAGATGCGCAAACTCCCACGGGACTAGGTCTATGGTGGAGGCCATGGACCCCCAGTACCTGTAGGTAGTTCCATGCTGTGGGTGCCTGGAGAGATTGGAACTGGAGGATCTGTTCGCGCAAGGCATGTGCCCGGTCCTCGCTTAGAAACACCTGTCCCAGATTGGTATCGAAGGGCGCACCCAGAAAATTCAACGACTTGATGGAGAGAGACTGCTCTTGGGAAAGTTGATGATCCACCCTAGGGACTGAAGTAATCGTACCACCTTGCTGACTGCTTGGACCCCCTCGGTGCGAGATTTTGCCCGGATAAGCCAGTCGTCCAGGTAAGGGTGCACCAGAACCCCATCTCGGCGCAGGGCTGCGGCCACAACCACCATAATTTTTGTAAAAACCCATGGAGCTGTCGCCAAACCGAACGGGAGTGCTTGAAACTGAAAATGCTGTCCTAGAATTTTGAAACGAAGATAGCGGTGGTGCGCCCTGTGAATCGGGATATGCAGGTAAGCTTCCGTTATATCCAAGGATGCGAGGAATTCCCCTGGGTGGACCGCCACCAGCACTGAGCGTAGAGTTTCCATGCGAAAACGTGGGACCCGGAGGTACTGGTTGACAGTCTTTAGGTTCAGGATGGGCCGAAAATTGCCCTCTTTCTTGGGCACCACAAAATAAATGGAATAATGACCCCGACCCAGTTCGGCAGCAGATACTGGGGTAATTGCCCCCAAAGAGAGAAGACGGTCGAGAGTTTGCCGGACTGCTTGTCTCTTGAGAAAAGAGCCGCAGGGGGAGAAAAGAAACCTGTCTCTGGGCGGGCGGACAAAATCCAAGGCGTAGCCGTGACTTAAGATTATCCAGGACCCACTGATCAGACATGATTCGGGCCCATTCCCCATAGAAGCGGGCAATGCGACCCCCCAGACTGGGAATCTGATTGCAGGTCAGCCTGGCATCATTGGGGTTTTGAGGAAGAACTCTGGGGCTGTCCTCCCTTGCCGGGCCTGCGGCCCCGAAAGGACCGGTTCCAGGTCTGCAAACGAAAAGGAGAAGTCCGAGACTGTTGATGCTGCTGTTGCTGCTGTCTGGGAGGACGGTATCGTCGTTGAGTATGGGAGCGATACCTGGTGGAGCTGAAGGACCTAGATGTCCGCGGCCTGACCTCTGGAAGCTTGTAAATCGCATTCTCGTTGAGGGACTTGATGATCTGGTCCAAGTCCTCTCCAAAGAGAAACTTACCTTTAAAAGGAAGCGAGCCTAAGCGTGTTTTGGAAGAGGCATCTGCTGACCAGTTTTGCAACCACAGAAGCAGACGGGCCGAGACCGCAGCGACCATCGATCGGGCCTGGACCCAAAGGAGGTCATAGAAGGCATCTGCTCCATAGGCGAGCACGGATTCTAAACGATCCGCCTGCTGAGCTTCAGCATCCGGAAGAACCTGGGAGGTGAGCAATTGTTGAACCCATCGGAGTCCCGCTCTTTGTGCAAGAGAACTGCAGATGGTCGCTCGGAGGCCCAATGCTGAAACCTCAAAGATTCTTTTGAGATAAACCTCCAACTTCCTGTCCTGGAGATCCTTGAGCGCTGTACCGCCCGTGACCGGGATGGAAGTGCTCTTAGTTACGGCCGAAACTGCGGAATCCACAGCAGGAACTTTGAGGAGCTCCAAAAAATCTTCTGGCAGAGGATAAAGCAAAATTGCTTACCTTGTAATAAGTGTTATCCCAGGACAGCAGGATGTAGTCCTCACATATGGGTGACGTCATGAACAGAGCCTTAGTGCGGGAAAACTTTGTCAAAGTTTCTAGAACTTTTGACTGGCCCCTAGAGGCCACTGAGCATGCCCAGCATGCTATGATATTCTCTGCCACAGGTGTCTCTCTTCAGTCTCATACGTAGCAAAAAGCGTTAGCAAAATAAAATAATAAAATAATAATAAAGGTCTAAGGCCCAACTCCACAGGGTGGAGGGTGGGTTTCGTGAGGACTACATCCTGCTGTCCTGGGATAACACTTATTACAAGGTAAGCAATTTTGTTTTATCCCAGGACAAGCAGGATGCTAGTCCTCACATATGGGTGATTAGCAAGCTAAAGGCTGAGTCAGTTTGTAAAGAAGCAACAGTTAAGTATTGTTGGTGAACTGAGTCAGTCGAAAATCACAGCAGGTTGGATGTAGAAGGAGTTGGGTTTATACTGGAAACAAGTTCTTCAAGACAGATTGTCCATAGGCTGAGTCTTGTCCTTCTTTATCTAAGCAGTAATGAGCAGCAAATGTGTGAAGAGAACTCCATGTTGCTGCTTTACAAATGTCTAGAAATGGTACTGAACGATAGTGTGCTACTGAGGTTGACACTGCTCTGACTGCATGTGCCGTTACTCGCCCTTGGAGAGGAAGGCCTGCTTGTTCGTAACAAAACTGTATGCAATCTGCTAGCCAGTTTGATAAAGTCTGTTTACCCACCACTTTACCTAGTTTGTTTGGATCATAAGAAACAAAAAGTTGCTTAGATTTCCTGTAAACTGCTGTGCGGTTTATGTAGAAAGACAATGCACGTTTGCAGTCTAAGGTGTGTAAAGCTCTTTCGCCTTGATGAGAATGAGGTCTTGGAAAGAATGTGGGTAAAATTATAGATTGATTCAAGTGAAATTCCGTCACCACTTTGGGAAGGAATTTTGGGTGAGTACGGAGAACCACTCTGTCATGTAAAAACCTAGTGTAAGGTTCATATGTGGCAAGTGCTTGTAACTCACTTACTCTTCTAGCTGATGTAATGGCTATGAGGAAGATAGTCTTCCATGTGAGAAATTTAAGATCAGAAGAATCTATGGGTTCGAAAGGGGAACGCATGAGTCTTGTTAAGACCAAGTTCAGGTCCCATGTCGTGACTGGAGGCCGAATTGGTGGTTTAAGTTGAGTTAAACCTCTCATGAACCTGGTGATAAGAGGTTGTGTAGAGATTGGTGCATCTCCCATTCTATTATGGTAAGCAGAGATTTCACTTAGGTGAACTCTTACAGATGAAGTCTGTAGACCAGACTCTGAAAGATGGTATAAATAATCTAGAAGAGATATAGTGGGGCAGGTAAAAGGATCAATACTCTTTTGCCTGCACCACAGGGTGAATCTTTTCCACTTGGAAGCATAATTCTTCCGTGTGGAAGGTTTACGTGAAGCTATAAGCACTTGGGATATATTGGATGAAAGATTGAGTGGTTGTAAGATCAAGCTTTCAACATCCAGGCTGTCAGTGATAGGGATTGGAAGTTGGGATGGCGCAACCGACCCTGATCCTGAGTTATGAGATTGGGAGCTACTCCTTGACGAATGGGATCCCTGACAGAGGTCTAGCAGGGTGGGAAACCAGACTTGTCGAGGTCAATACGGGGCTATGAGTATCATGGACCCCTTGTCCTGTTGTAGCTTCACTAGAGTTTTGGTTATGAGTGGTATCGGAGGATACGTGTATAACAGGCCTGAATTCCAAGGGCGAGCAAAGGCGTCCTTGGCAGATTGGTTCTTCTGTTGGTGTAGGAAGCAGAAGTTTTGCACTTTGTGATTCAGATACGTTGCAAAGAGGTCTACTGTTGGTTGACCCCAGCGTTGGAAAATGCTGGATGCTATTGCAGGATTTAGTGACCACTCATGTGGTTGGAATTGATGACTGAGCCTGTCTGCTACTACGTTGTGAATGCCTGCCAGATATGTGGCCTTGAGAAACATTGAGTGGTTCAGGGCCCAGCCCCAAATCTGTGCAGCTTCTTGACAAAGGAGATACGAGCCTGTACCTCCCTGTTTGTTGATGTACCACATGGCTACTGTGTTGTCCGTTTGGATTAGAACAGTCTTGTGTGAAAGGCAGTCCTTGAACGCATAGAGCGCATACCGTATAGCTCGAAGTTCCAAGAAATTGATTTGAAATGTTGCTTCGAGTTTTGTCCAAGTCCCTTGGGTTTGGAGGTTGTCTATGTGAGCTCCCCATCCCAAGGTGGATGCATCTGTAGTTAAAGTTATTTGTGGGACTGGTTGCTGGAAGGGTAGGCCCTTGCGCAAATTGTCCTTGTTTGTCCACCATAGTAGAGAGGAGCGAAGCTGGTGGGTAACTTGAATTGGAGAATGTAATGGTTGAATGGCTTGGATCCATTGGGACCATAGAGTCCATTGGGTTATTCGCATGGCAAGTCGTGCCATAGGAGTGACGTGTCCTGTGGAGGCCATATGGCCTAGTAAAGTCAGAAATTGGAGAGCTGTTGCTTGTTTCTTGGAGTGTATGTAACTTGCCAGAAGGGAAAGTTTGTCTGCTCGATCCTCGGGGAGAAAAGCCCTTGAAAGTGTGGTGTTTAAGTCTGCTCCTATGAATTGAAGTAGTGGAGATGGAGTGAGATGGGACTTTTGATAATTGATGAGAAATCCCATGGAGTGAAGTAGAGCGATTGTTTGATTGAGGGAAGTTAGAGCTCCTTGTTGAGATTGACTTCTTATGAGCCAGTCGTCTAGATATGGAAAAACATGGACATGCTGCTTGTGCAATTGTGCAGCTACAACTGCTAGGCATTTTGTGAATACTCTTGGAGCAGAGGTTAGTCCAAAAGGTAGAACCTTGTATTGGTAATGTTGATGGCCTACCATGAAGCGCAGGTATTTGCGGTGAGGTGGAAAGATTGGAATGTGAGCATAAGCATCTTGAAGGTCCAGAGAACAAAGCCAGTCGCCTCTTTGAAGGAGTGGAAGTATGGTTCCTAGAGAAATCATTCTGAACTTTTATTTTCTTAGAAATTTGTTGAGATTTCTGAGGTCTAGAATCGGACGAAGGCCTCCGGTTTTCTTTGGAATTAGGAAATATCGGGAATAGAATCCTTTGCCCCTCTGAGAGCGAGGTACAAGTTGTATAGCTCTTGCTTTCACAAGGGTGGATAATTCTGTTTGTAGAGTGAGAAGTTGAGATTCTGTTTGAGTGAAGAATCTTGGAGGGTTTTGTGGAGGAAGTGATAGGAAGTTCAGTTTGTACCCTCAAGATATTACAGAGAGTACCCACTGATCTGATGTGATTGTTTGCCAATTTCCCTGAAAAATTTTACTCTTCCTCCTACTGGGAGATCCGGTGACTTGGCTTGTTCTCTGGATTGAGTTTCAAAAACCTGTAGCCGGTCCTGTTTGAGGAGGAGGCTGTGGCCTGGTTGTTCTAGGCTGTCTGGCCTGTGAACGTGGTTGCGGCCTTGTAGATCTTCCCCTAGAAGCCTGGGGGTAATATCTTCTTGGTCTGTAATATGGACGCCTAGTATCTCTACGAGGGAATCGCCAAGGAGGTTGAGATACAGGATCCTGTGATGTCTGAGACAACTGTCGAAGGGTCTCAGAGTGGTCTTTTAGATGCTGGACTGCTTCCTGGACTTGGTCTCCAAACAAATTGTCCCCTTGGCATGGTAAATCTACTAGTTTATCTTGTACCTCAGACCTGAGATCTGAGGCTTTTAGCCATGCCCATCTTCTTGCAGTGATTGCAGTAGCTGCTGCTCTAGAAGATGTCTCGAAACTGTCATACACTGCCCTCACCTCATGTTTTCCAGCCTCCAATCCTTTAGAGATAATGGATTGTGCTTGCTCTTGTAATTGGGAAGGAATAGAGGTGATAAGCTCTTCCATTTGCTTCCACATATTTCTTTGATACTGCGTGATATATAATTGGTACGCAGAAATCCTAGAACATTGCACTTTGAAACATTTTTCTTCCTAAGGCATCCAGAAAATGATGGTCTTTGCCTGGAGGATTGGAGAAGTGTGGACGGATTCTCTTGGATTTTTTCTGGGCAGATTCTACCACAACAGACTGATGTGGTAGTTGCTGTTTTTGGTAACCTGGAACTGGCTGTACCAAATAGGTAGAATAGATTATTTTGTTGACTGCAGACACTGAAGATGGATGTTCCCATATCCTATTTTGAACTTCAAGTAGGACTTTGTGTATTGGAACAGCTAAGACCTGCTTAGGTGGGTCCACGAATTGTAATACCTCTAATGTCTGTTGTCTTGTGTCTTGTTCAGTGGAAAGCTTAAATGGAATGGAATCTGCCATGTCCTGAATGAAAGATGAAAAGGAAAGATCTTCAGGGGGGGATCTTTTCCTGGGATCAGGAGGAGATGGATCTGAGAGAAAAGATTCCAATGAATCAGAGTCCCATGAATCATCTGGATCCTGTGTGTAAGAGGATCTTACAGTTGGATGAGGATGATGAAGGCCTGAAGGGCCTGGCTGAGAGTCATCGATGGTAAAAACTTCTTGAGGCATTTTTTGAGGAAGAGTATCGATAACTTTGTGGTATTTTTCTAAAAGTTGTCGATAAATTTCAATATTTTCCTTTCCTTGATCAGAAGGCCTCGATGTCATCGAGGGTTCAGTAGTCGGCATCGAGGGAATCGATGGACGCGGTGTCGAGGACGTCGACGGCCCAGTCATCGAGATTGGCATCGATGAAATAGGTGGTAGTTGGGCGTAGATCGACGATGTCGTTATGATTCTCAGTCCTCGAGAAGTCGTCGATTCCATTGATGGAATCGGCATCGGTGATCCCACCGGCATCGATGCTGGTCGCATCGGCATCATCGCCGGAAGATTTTGTTCCTTTAGCGCCTGTAGTACCGCTTGTCTGATTAATTCAGATAGCTCCGGCTGTACAGCTGCTGGTGGTAAAGCAGGTGTAAGCGGTGGTGGTGGCTGCGGTAGTATTTCCTGAGAAGGAACGAGTGGCATCAATGGAGTGGGCCCAGGCAGTGATGCTGCCGGCATATCCTGGATACGTGGCCGCTTTGGCCTCGACTCCTCTGGGGATGTCGAGGTCGATGGTTCTGGGTGTCGATGTCGATGCCTGTGCTTTTGGAATGTTCTGCCGATTTTGTCGATGCCACAGATGACGGCGGGGACGGTTGATCACCGGATCCTTGCGGTCGAGATTTTTTGACTAAAAGGCGTTTAGTCGTTCCGGCCGGAGACGACTTCGAGGATTTTAGATGGTGAAGGTATTAATTGTAAATGGAATAGATGTTCCATTTTTTCTTGCCGAGTTCTTCGAGTTTTGGCGGTCATTTCTGCACATTTATCACAGGCAGTAATGTCATGGTTTTTACCCAGACAAACTACACACTCTAAATGTGGATCGGTAATTGACATCGTTTTATTACAGATGGTACATTTTTTTAAACCGGTTGCCATTTTTTTAGCTGACAGCCGTCGAGCTAAGTGGGAATTCGTGAGAGAAAAAAGTTTTCAAAAGTACTCACCAGCCGGTGGAAACAAATCTGAGAGAGAGATTTGTGAAAGAGAATATCACCTGAAGCAATATATCTATATATATATGACTATTTAGTCACTTGAAAAAACCGAAACGGCTCCTGTCCCGCGATGCTAATGGCAGCGCGGAAAAAAAGAAGACTGAAGAGAGACACCTGTGGCAGAGAATATCATAGCATGCTGGGCATGCTCAGTGGCCTCTAGGGGCCAGTCAAAACTTCTAGAAACATTGACAGAAAATTTTCCCGCACTAAGGCTCCGTTCATGACGTCACCCATATGTGAGGACTAGCATCCTGCTTGTCCTGGGATAAAGCTTGTTCATTGCTCTACTGACCTTGAGAGAGAGGCCTCCGGTGAATCCCATTCTCTAGAGATCAGTTGCAAAAAGGTGGGATGAGTTGGAAACGCCTTCGACAGAGGGCGAAGGCCTGCCAGCAAAGGGTCCCCCTTTCTGCCCTGACAAGAGGCTGCTACCGGTTCTGGGGGAGCATCAATATCCATTTCCTGGAGAATATGAGGAATTAGATCATCCAGCTCATCATACTGAAAAATTCGTAGGACCCTTGGGTCATCCCCTTCCACCTGAGAAGTGAACGTGGGGTCATCCTCTGCATCCGGGATCGGGTCCCCTGTCGGGGGGTTGCTGGGGCCACCTACTGGGGCCTGCGGGACCCGGGAGGGTCCTGGGTCTCCTGCGTGAGGTAACGCCCTATCCTGGGAAGAAGACCCCTCCAGGGACGATCCCAGACGCGCCCGTTTTGGAGGAGGGAGTCCCCCAGGAGTCTCCAAGGGCTGAGACTTGCACTGTAAGAAAGCCTGGTGCATAAAAAGCACGAACTCGGGCGAAAACTCCAGGGGTCTCTGAGGAAAACTATCCTGGTGCTCCCCTCCACGACCGCCAGGTTCCGGGCCAGGGAGTGGCGCAGAGCCAGAGGGCTACACCGGAGTCGGGCCTTCAGTATCTTCCTCCCCTTCTGAAAACAAAATGGCCGCCGTTCCCGCGCTGAGAGGGAACGGGGCCTGCCGCTTTCGAGATGCGCGGTCTTCACAGCGAGGACCCGCGGACTCGTCCTCCTGTCCTTCGGTGACTTCACCCTCAAAAATGCAGGAGTCACAGAGGCCCTCCCGTGAGAGCCAACCAGCCTGCCTGCCGCAGGCAGAACACTCAGAGGAGCGTGGCATGGTCTGTTCGGCTTTTTTTTTTTTTTTGAAAGGACTGACAGGAAAAAAAGAGGCGCGATTCGCACTGCAGAAATGACGCGGGCACACAGACCACCCCTCCCCCACCGACCCAGAGAGAGCGCCGAAGGACTAAACCTCCCGGCGTCCGACGGTCCCGGGAGAAGGATTTGCGAACCGTGGGTCGGTAGCGGCTGAAACTAATTTAAAATAACGGGGGAGGGAGGAGGAGTGACTAGCACCACTAGTATGCACCCCGGGTCCGGCCTGAATACAGAGAGTACAACAAGAAAGCCTGAGGAAAAATGATTTATTTTTTTTTAACAAGAAAATTCCCCAACACTCCCCCAATACCCAAAGAAGGGTGCCCTGAAAAAACGAAGGTGGGGGGGGGGGGGGGGGGAATGAAAGAAACAGGTACAGACCTGGCAGCAAGCACCTCACGACTCAAAAGGCAGAAACCTGCTGAGTCACCTCAGAAAACTAAATTGTTTCAAAATTATACCTTTTACTTATTTACTTGATCCCTTTATGAGAAAAAAGCAAAAAAACAGAAAACTAGAAAACCTAATCTCCTGCACTGGGGACTGCAGAGTCCCCTGCTCACATCTGCTGGAGTCAGAAGAATACTGAAGATTGAGGAAAGGGGAGGGGCTTATATAGTGCCCCCTTTCGAGTTTTTATTCTAACTCCATCTGCTGGACGGGGAACATAACCCACCATCTGGACTGATCCTGGTACGTACAGGGAACGGTTTACTCTTTCAAAAAGTCCAAAACTAGGGGGGCATTCAATGAAGTTACTAGGTAATACATTTAAGACAAGAGAACTTTTTTTTTTTTTTTTTTTTACTCAGCGATTAAACAAACTCTGGAATTCATTTTCAGAGGATGTGGTGAAAGCTGTTAGTGTAGCTGGATTTAAAAAAGGTTTAGACAAGCTCCTGGAAGAAAAGTCCAGAAACCATTATATTAAGGTGGTCTTGGGGAAATCCACTGCTTCTCCCTCGGAGAAGCAGCATAGGATATAAGAAAATTATTACTTACCTGCTAATTTTCGTTCCTGTAGTACCATGGATCAGTCCAGACCGTGACCGTGGGTTATGTCCCCAATCCAGCAGATGGAGTCAGTCCAAAGCTTTGAGGGGGCGTCACCATAAGTACTACTACCCCCTCTGCAGGAGTTCAGTATCGAGTATATCAGAGCCCGAGAAAACAGAAAACCTCCTGAGTGGATCAAGTTGAAACAAGACGGCAACAATAAGCCGCTAAACTGAAATAGAGAAAACTGGAACCTCCCCACGAACGGGTGGGGGCCATGAACATAGCGTGTCAACCTCCATAAACAGTGAAAAACTGGTACACGTAAAAAGGAAACAGCAGGAAGACACTACTGTAACATGAGGAACAGCTGAGAGAATCAGCCCCAAGACAGCGGAGCAGGAGAAGAACCCAAATGCGGTGGGCGTCTGGACTGATCCATGGTACTACAGGAACGAAAATTAGCAGGTAAGTAATAATTTTCTTTTCCCTGTACGTACCTGGATCAGTCCAGACCGTGGGATGTACCCAAGCTTCCCTAACCCGGGTGGGATCCTGCGAGGCCTGCTCGTAGAACCTGTTCGCCAAAGTGTCCATGAACGGACGAGGCGAGATGTAGTCTATAGTGTCTTGAGAACATGTGCAACGACTTCCAGGTGGCCGCTCTACAGATTTCTTGCGAAGACACCGAGCGACTCTCCGCCCAGGAGGCCGCCTGAGAACGTGTAGAATGCGCTACGATTCCGGGCGGGGGCGTCCGCCCCACCCCAATGTAGGAAGCGGCAATGCCGGCCTTCAGCCATCTTGCAATGGTCGTCTTCGAGGCCTGAGATCCCTTCCGGGGCCCGGACCAAAGGACGAAGAGATGGTCAGAAGTCCGGAAATCATTCGTAGCCTCCAGGTAAAGGCGCAGGGTGCGCTGGACGTCAAGGAGACGTAGCGAACGCGGCTCCGACGAAGGGAAAGATGGAAGTTCCACCGTCTGATTCATATGAAACGCGGACACCACCTTCGGAAGGAAGGAGGGCACAGTACGAAGCGAGACTCCCGAATCGGAAAACCGGAGATAAGGTTCTCTGCACGACAGAGCCTGTAGCTCGGAAATACGCCGAGCGGAGCAGATGGCCACCAGGAACACAGCCTTGAGAGTGAGATCCTTGATTGTCGCATTTCGGAGAGGTTCAAACGGAGGTCCCGACATGGAACGTAGTACCAGATTGAGACTCCAAGAGGGACAAGGGTCCCGCAATGGAGGCCGCAAGTGCTTGACTCCCTTGAGAAAACGGACGATGTCCGGGTGTTGTAACAGAGAGCCTCCGTCACGCAGGAGGGAGCCGAGAGCGGCCACTTGAACCCGAAGAGAGTTGTAAGCGAGTCCCTTGTCCACCCCTGCTTGGAGAAACTGGAGGATCTGGGAGACAGACGCCTCCTTGGGTCTGGTGTTCAGGCCGGTACACCACAGCTCGAACACCTTCCAGACTCGAACATAGGCCACCGACGTCGAAGTCTTTCGAGAGCGTAGCAGCGTAGACACTACCGCCTCCGGGTAACCCCGTCGGCGGAGGCGGCGCCTCTCAAAAGCCAGGCCGCAAGACAGAAGAGTTCTGCCTGGTCGAAAAATACCGGTCCCTGGTGAAGGAGGCGGGACAGATGTCCCAGACGGATGGGTCCGTCGATTACCAGTTGAAGGAGGTCCGCAAACCAAGGCCGTCTTGGCCACTCTGGCGCGACGAGTATTACCGTCCCCTGATGAACCTCTATCCGGCGGAGTAGTCTTCCCACCAGTGGCCACGGAGGGAACGCGTATAGGAGTAGATCGGCCGGCCACGGGAGCGCGAGAGCATCGACGCCCTCCGCCCCCCGCTCTCTCCGGCGACTGAAGAACCGAGGAGCCTTGGTGTTCTGGGCGGACGCCATGAGATCCAGGTGGGGAGGTCCCCACCTCCGGACAAGCAACTGCATGGCCTCGTCGGAGAGGGACCACTCTCCGGGATCCAGAAACTGGCGACTGAGGAAATCCGCCTGGACGTTGTCTACTCCCGCGATGTGTGAGGCCGCCAGACGGCCCAGATGCCGTTCCGCCCACTGCATCAGCATCGCTGCCTCGAGTGCGACGTGCGGGCTGCGAGTGCCGCCCTGTCGGTTGATGTAGGCCACCGTTGTCGCGTTGTCGGATAAGATTCTGACGTCCCGATTCCGAAGGAGAGGCAGGAAGTGGATAAGCGCCAACCTGACCGCTCTGGTTTCCAGACGATTGATGGACCACTTCGACTCCTCCGCGGACCACGTCCCCTGTGTGGCGCTGCGATCGCAGACTGCTCCCCAGCCTATGAGACTGGCGTCGGTGGTTACCACTACCCAATCTGGTAGATCGAGGGACATGCCGCGAGCCAGATTCTCCGGGACCATCCACCAGGAGAAGCTGCTCCTGGCAAGCTGGGGCAGCGGGAGAATCACCTGGTAGTCCTGCGAGAGTGGTTTCCAACGGGAGAGAAGTGCTCTTTGCAGAGGTCGGAGGTGCGCGAATGCCCAGGGGACCATGTCGATGGTAGACCCCATCACCCCCAGGAGCTGTAAATAGTCCCAGGAGGTGGGAGCTGGTAATGCAGAGAACCGCTGTATGTGCTCTCGTAGGGCCTGTGCCTTGTCCTGTCGGAGGAAAACCGCGCCCAGACGGGTGTCGAAGGTCGCTCCCAGGAAATCCAAGCGCTGCGAGGGCACGAGGGAGCTCTTGGAGAAGTTCACCACCCATCCCAGAGACTGCAAAAACTCTATCACCCTGGCCACTGCCGTCTGTCCATGCTGAAAAGACTTCGCTCGGATGAGCCAATCGTCCAGATAAGGATGAACTAGGATACCCTCCTTCCGAAGGGCAGCCGCCACGACCACCATAATCTTGGTGAAGGTGCGCGGAGCCGTTGCCAATCCGAACGGGAGCGCCACAAACTGGAAATGCTGATCCAGAATCTTGAACCGTAAGAGACGATGATGCTCCCGGCAAATGGGAATGTGAAGGTAGGCCTCCGTCAGGTCCAAGCAGGCCAGGAACTCCCCTCGATGTACCGCCGCGATCACCGATCGTAGCGTTTCCATGCGAAACCGGACCACCCGAAGGGATTTGTTGACTTCCTTCAAGTCCAGAATGGGGCGGAAGGAACCGTCCTTCTTCGGTACCACGAAGTAGATGGAATAATGGCCCGAGCCCACCTCTGCGGAGGGTACGGGCACAATGGCGCCTATTTCCCACAATCTGTCCAGCGTCAATTGCACCGCCCTTCGCTTGACAGCCGAGCCGCAGGGAGAGAAGATGAACCGTCCCTTTGGAGCGCGGGCAAACTCCAACGCGTAGCCGCGTCCTATGGTGTCCAAGACCCACTGATCCGAGGTGATCCGCGCCCACTCCTCGTAGAAGAACGCCAGCCGCCCTCCAATCCTGGGGACGGCGGAGTGGGCGAGCTGAACATCATTGAGAGGACTTGAGAGAGAGTTGTCCCGCCGCGGGAGCGGGACGCGCGGGGCGGCGCCCGCGAAAGGAGCGTGTCCAGGTCTGAGACCTGGTGGCAGGGGGCCGAGCCGCCGCCGGCCTGTAAGTCCTGTAGCGTCTTTGCGCCCTGGCTCTGGTCCGGGAGGACGAGAATGCCCTGGTGGAACGATATCTGTCTTCCGGCAGGCGATGGACCGCGTTTTCCCCCAGGGATTTGATGATCTGGTCCAGGTCCTCCCCGAACAGGAACTTACCCCTGAATGGCAGGGAACCCAGACTCGATTTGGAGGACGTGTCCGCCGCCCAGTTGCGTAGCCAGAGAAGTCGACGAGCCGCCACCACCGAGGCCATGGAGCGGGCGAGGATCCTAAAGAGATCGTAGGAGGCGTCAGCCCCGTATGCCACCGCAGCTTCCAGTCTATCCGCCTGGGCGGCCTCCTCGGGTGGTAACACCTGCGAGGTGAGCAGTAGCTGCACCCAGAGAAGACTGGCCCGCTGGGCAAGCGAGCTGCACATCGCCGCCCGCAGCCCCACGGCGGAAACCTCGAAGACTCGCTTGAGGAAGACTTCCAACTTTCGATCCTGCGTATCTTTTAGCGCCGCTCCACCCGTAACCGGTATGGTCGTCCTCTTCGTGACCGCCGACACCGCGGAGTCCACCCTGGGTACCTTGATGAGATCCAGGAAATCTTCCGGCAGCGGATACAGCCTCTCCATGGCGCGGCTGCCCTTTAGAGCGGCTTCCGGGGCATCCCATTCCCTGGTGAGAAGCTGCAGGAACGACTCGTGAATGGGAAAAGCCTGAGCTCTCGGACGCAGAGCTGCCAGTACGGGATCCCCCTTCTTAGAGGAAGTGACGACAGCGGGCGCAACGGGAGCTGGCGGGTCCGGAGGAGGATCGAGGTCCAATCCCTGGATGATTTGAGGGATTAGGTCGTCCAGCTCATCCCGCTGGAAGAGGCGCAGCGTGCGTGGATCCTCTCCCTCCGAAGTAGAGTCCCCTTGCCCCGAAGCTGCAGGATCCGCCCCAGGGGAAACTGGGGCCGACCCAGTCCCCCCCGAGGCCACCGGGAGTCGGGCGTGTACGGGGAGCTGTGGGGCCCCCACGCCCGCCGGAGCGGGGGGGGGCCGGGGAGAGGGACGAAGGCCGCGGTAGCTTGGGTGGTGGAGGTCCCATGGGAGCCGCCAGCTCCTGAAGATACGTAGTGTGCATCAGCCGAATAAATTCCGGGGAAAACCCCGGCCTACTCGGGGGGGGTACCGCGGGTGGGGGCCCCGGGGGACCCTGCCCCTGCGGGTCTTCCTCCGGATCTGTCTCCGGATGTAGGTACGGGGGAGAGCCCTCTGAGGCTTCCCCATCCCCCAGCGCTGCCTGTGCTCCCTCAGGGTGCAGCGCATGTAAAATGGCCGCCGTTCCCGCCAGGAATGGGGGAGGGGCCGGCCCGCGCCGCCCGGGTAAGGCTGCCATAGGGAGAGAATGAGTGAGGGTCCGAGACGTGCCTTCCCCCCCGGGGAGGCACCTCGCGCAGATCCCCTCCCTTGACACGCGCGATCCAGGCTCGCCGCAGGCCGAGCAACGCGCCGGCCGCGGCATCGAGATCGCGATGGGAAAACAGGTCCCGGCAGCTAGAACACCCCCGACCTCGGGGGGGGGGCCGCGAGACGAAGCGCCGCTGCGGGGGGGCCCAGATGGCCTGCACTACCCGCCGACGAGAAAAACGCCGCTGCGGGGGGGCCCGGATGGCCTGCGCTACCCGCCGATGAGAAAAACGGCGCCGCGGGGGGCCTTCCTGGCCGCACGACCCGCCGACAACTCTCCCCCTGCTCCCTGCTGCAGCCCACGTGGAGCCGCAAGATGGCCGCGGGAGAGGGAGAAGACGCTGGTAGGCCGGTCCCACCGGCAACCGCGTCCAACCTAACTGTAAAAATAAAATAACAGCAGCAATAGAAAAGGCAACTTACCCCGAAGAAGCCACTAACGCCGGAAGGAGAGAGAGAGAGAGAGACAGAGAAGCACGACAGGGAAGCCACGCCTCTCCAATTAGGTAATTAACTTTGTCCTAATTAATTAATCTTTTTTTTTTTTTTTTTTTTTTTTCAACAACTTGATCCAGACAAACTAGTTAAAGACAGAGGATAAAGTCCTAAGACAAGGGAAACACAAACAGGTTATAGGTGATCGGGAGCAAGCCCAGATTCCCCTACTCGCATCTGCTGGAGTCAGAAGATACTGAACTCCTGCAGAGGGGGTAGTAGTACTTATGGTGACGCCCCCTCAAAGCTTTGGACTGACTCCATCTGCTGGATTGGGGACATAACCCACGGTCACGGTCTGGACTGATCCAGGTACGTACAGGGAAATTGATCTTTTGGGATTCTGCAAAGAACTTATGACCTGGATTGACAAATTTGGAAATGGGATACTGAGCTTGATGGACCCTGGTCTCACCCAGTATGGCAAGTCTCATTTTTTTATGCAGTACAAGAATCTTTAGGAACCCCATGTCTTTAGTGGTTAATGCTGTTTTGAGGGTTTTCTGCTTCAAGGGTTTCAATGACAGCCCAGAAATACTGTGGCATACTGTGGATGCACAGCTGTGCAGGAGTTGCCATGCATGCTGAGCAGCGCTGGAAAAATTAAGAAAGCCCTTGCAGTAGAATCCATTTGGAGTAAGCATGCTTGTCCTCAGAATATTTATTTTATTTATGGGTTTTTATATACTGATATTAGTGGGATCATATCGGTTTACATCAAACTGAAGGCAGAAAGTACATGTAACAGGAAAGGGGGGAAAGGACTGTAGGGGAAAAAGGACTGTAGAATATTAGGTTGGAGAAATGAAAATGCTGACAAACAACTCAATCCTACCTTGATAATGGCTGTGGTAGCGTCAGTCTTCAGTGTTGGCTGGTGCCGCATCAACTCATCCACAGCACTACCCAAATTAGAAGCTGTGTCACCTGTTAAAAGATACAATCACAATGAGAAAACAAGCACCAATACTGGCACTGCCAGACTGTGACCTATTGGCAACAAACTGGTAATTTTATGCTAGGTCCAACTGGTTTATCAGTTGGACCTAGCATACCAGATACATGGAACACATGATATCTGGTAACAAAGAGATGGCTGCTTATCAATGCTGTATTGCGTAGGATCTTAACAGCTGCACTTAATGGCCAGTGAAAGAGAAAGGCTGATCATGGCCCCTTAATCTCCTCACCAGAAGTGCAAGGCCAGTTGTGGCTCTTAGGATGTGCATTGCTGCTGGACCCCAAGAAAGAAAGAGTCCACCGTGGGCCCTAGGAGCCAGTACTGCTGCTGCTGGCCCAAAGGAAGCCTGTACTATGGCTTAGGAAGAGGAGTAGAGTGGGGTGAGGCCAGTAGCAACAGAATAAAGTAAGCTAGGGCCTGTGAAGGAGACAGAAAAGATGGTGGGGTTTGGGGGAAGAATCTCTGGAGACAAGGTTTTGGGACAGGCCCGCACCACTGAAGGAGAGAAATTTGGCTCATCACTCTCCCCCCGATCCTAACTGGTATGTTTTATTTTTTAAGCATTCAAAAAACACACACACACCCCCAAGGCAACAAAGTAGATACTAGTAAATAAGGACCATTTAAGGTGAGCAGTCTTCCCAGTTGCCCTTGCTGCTCTAGCTAAGGATATTTTAGCAGTACATGCTTGACAGCTACAAAAGTGAACTACAGAGTCCGTTTCCAGCTGCAGGAGAAAAGGGCATATACCATCACCGCCACGCTCGGCTTCCTGCACCCATTGCCTCTCAGCTGTTTCAACAGCTAAGTCTATGCCGGCTGAAAAACCAGCTACCAGACCCAAGGCACTCATCTGAGGGACCATGAAAATCACCTCAGGAATTTTCAACTGAGGGAGGGACCATAAGGGATCACCACAGACCTCTCTGGTCTCTTTAGATCCTTTTTAGTGAACTTTGCTCACTGGGCATGTCAATCTTATCTCTGACCACCTCCCTTCATCGCTAACTCCAGATTCTGTGCTTTCTACCTTGCTGCTTCATATGCCTGGAATAGACCCTCTGGCCTTTTTCAGATCCAGCCTAAAAATTCACCTTGTCAAGCTTGCTTTTAAATCTTAACCCTGGTTATCCTGAATATACCCTTATTGATTTTAACTATTCTCCATAACACTCTGCCTAGTGGATTACGCCTGCTGGAAGATAAGGTTTTTCGTAAGCAGTTGAAAGCTTTTTAATTGATTTTATTTTTTGCTTTATTACTGTATTTATAGTATGTTTGAATGTTGAAAGCACTGACTGTATACTGCCTAGTTCGAGGGTCTCTTATATGCAAATCAAATTGTAAAATAATGAATGAAACTTCCTAAGTCACTTGTCCTGTTTGTCTTCAGTAATTGTAAGCTCTATAGAAAAGGAAAATGAAATTGCTTATCTTTACCAGGTGTTTTCCACGAACAGAACAAGTTAGCCACGTAAGTTAACAGCATCCTTTGATGGTGTCAGGACAGAGCACTCTCTTTACAAAGCTCAGATGAATTTAAGATTTCCTACATTGCCATCGCCACGTGCATCTCTTCAGTTCCTTTACAAGCTAAGCTTCTACTAAACTGGAAGAGATAGTGTGGCTGATTTGTTCTGCTGTTCATGGAGAATATTTATTACAGATCAGCAATTTTGTTTTCTCTATAGACAAGAAACAGCCACACAAACGGGGACTTCCAAGCTTTGGTATGCATATTAGATCTAAGAAGAACAGGTTATGTAGCCTGTTAAAGGATGGCAGGTTATTTGAGCTATTACTTGAACAAGATGAGTGGTACTGTTTTTATTACAATATTTATTGAATAATATAAAGCACAAAAAACTTTGCATTAAAAACATAAGATGATAAAATCAAAACATAAGAAAAAACTAATTAGCTACTCGCATACATGATTAGCCCACAATATTACTGACAAAAGAGAAAAGAAAAAAGGGAGATTCCAGGAAACAAAACTAAAGAAACAGCTATAGCATGGATATATTCCTGCACTTAAACTGACTTAACTGGACGTTGGCGATGTTAGCTTTTTTGAATCAATAAAAACTTTCAAGTCTTCTGGGGCAAAAGAGAGACACACTTTTACAAGGATATCTTAACACAGAAGAGCTTAAAGTGCAAACCTCCTGCCTAAGAGATATGAACCCTTTTCTGCTCTTCTGTGTTACTCTAGCTAAATCAGGATAAATTCTAGCCACATGTCCAAGGAACTGTACATTCATATTTCTAAAGTATAACCTCAAAACAGTTCCATAATGAAGGATACCGGAGTAGTGCGCTCAGATAGTTTAGGACTAGAACTTTCTAAAAATCCAGTCAAATTTAGCATATCTATGGAAGTCTGTAAGGCCTGAGTCTATTAAGTTCTTAAACGTGAAACTGAAGAAAAAGTTTAGTGAAAGGAGGAATAGCTTCCTCTATCATGTGCAAAACTTACATTAGATACTTTAAGAGTCACTTGAAGTAATTCACCAAATATCCTAGGAAAATTCAAAGGAGGCAGGTTTCAAATCCCTCACTATTTTCAAGAAATTCTACTCTTCTAGAAAGAACACCTTGTTCTTGTATTATAGTAGCATTGAGAGTCTGAATATTAGCACTTTCCAGTGCATAGATAAACATTCAATTGTCTATCATATTCCAAAACCAAAAGGTTCAATCTTCTCAGGTAAGCCTTGAATCTTGTTTGAATAGACAATGATCTTCCAAAACTGGTCATCAATCAACTCCCAGAGAGTCCAACATAACCACAACTGGCTTACCTAATTTAAAGGAGAGCTCACCAGGGGAACCAGACTGCACAGGCAGCGAGGAACTTAGCAAAGATGTAGCAGCTTCAACTTCAGTCACATTGAAGTTCAACTTCAGTCACACCAGTTTCCAAAGGACGGAACCACTACTGAGTCAAACACATGCCCCTGGACCCCCAAAACAGCAATGGAGAGTGTAGAATCAAACACTAACACATCCAGGGCTCCCACACAAACATGCTGACATCTCCCAGCACCATGTAAGGCTCAATAGGGATGCGTTTCTCTCCAGGTGGTGGACAGATGTTGAGGTAGCTGAGAAATGATTCTTCCCCTGGTAATTTATGTACTCCCTCGTAAGGAAATGCAGCAGGGCTTTTGAGCTCCCCATGGCAGAAATTCAAGAAACAAAGCTAGATGTAAACTGCTGGCCAGAAAAAAGTTAAACCTTGGAGGAAAAGATTCTCACCTTCCCCTTTCATTCAGATGACATCAAAATTAAGAAAAAGAATACCAGCAGAAAACCAGGGGAGGTCAGGTCTGTAACCTGCTTATGCTGCCATCTTGACTCCACCCACTCACAGTACTGTTTGACAAGTTACGCTCTAAAAGATTATTCTTCCAAACAGTAATGCTTGGTAAAAGTATGAACAGAGGTCTATGTAGCTGCCCTGCAGATAGCCTGTAATAATGCTGAATGGCAGAATTCTACAGATGATGCAGCTGCTCAGAGTTTGTGAGCTTTTATTTTCTGCTACACCACAGCAGACAGATATACATGGTTATCCCATGTATATCTGTCTGCTATGGTGTAGCAGACAGATATACATGGGATAACCAACTGGATAAGATCAATTTCTTAAATGCCTGACTGACATTTGACAAAAGGCTAAAAGTTGAGACTTTTTGCATGGTTTATTCCTTTCCAAATAAATAAAAAGGCAGGACACTTCTGCAATACAAAGTTTGCAAGCAATGCTCAGCTTGCAAAGTGTGGGGCTTGGGTGGAAAAAAAAACTAGATCTATAGATTCATTTAAATGAAATTCTAAGACTACTTTTGACAAAAGCTTTGTGCATATTCTTAAGAGTCCTGTATTTTAAAATATTTGCATATTAATCTATGAATCCTATAAAGTTTGAAGTTCACTTATTTTTTGCTAAGATGACTGCAATGTGGAATAGCAACAACCAGGAATGTTATCTCTGCTGTTGCCAAGAGCTCCAAAGGAGCCTTCATCAATTGTGAGAGAACTGCATTTAAGTCCCATGGGCACAAGTGAAACAATCCTTTCAAACTTTGCCACAGCTTGGTGATGAGATACGGGTAGGCCATCTGTTTGTTGATGATAGGTGCTTATAGTACTTAAATGAACTCAATTAGATTTTAATCCTGAATCACTGATGTACACTAATCACTGATTAGTTACACACCAAAGCGCACGTCTTTTCCATTTGAAATAAAAATGACTTGTGGTTGGCTTTCTTGCCGCTAAGATAATCCACTTAACCTCATTGGAAAAGGGTAATTCATGGACTACTTTCAACGTACAAGCTGTGAGTGCTAGAGATTGAAGACAGGGGCAGGTACCTTCATATCACTTTAGAAAATGTGGAAAAATCTTTAGTTAAATTGGAGGAACTAAACTAAATTTCTGTAGCCATGGGAATCTTTCCTGACAAGGCCAAAAGGTAGGATTATGCATACTTCCTCTCTCAATTTCAGCACTGTCTTTGGCATGAGAGGTACTGGAGGAAATGCATACATGAATCTTCCACTCTAATATATCAAAAATTGTCTGGCGCTAGAGAATCCTACACTGGCCTCTGCGCAGCAAAGTAGTTTGTGGTTCTGGAGATGTGCAAGTTTATCTCTGCTTAGTTTCTCTCAAACAAAATATTTTTAGTTTACTGTAATGGAGACCATTCATGAAATTGAAAAGCATCTAATATATTGTTTTTCATAGGAAGATACACAGGTATCAACTGTATTTTTTTCAGAATGACCCTTTCCCACATTTCAAGGGCATGCTTGCATAGAGTTGCAGAATGCGTTCATCCTTGCTTATTTAAAAACAATGCTATACCCAATTGTCTGTCTGTATCTGGACTACTGAGTTTCAACCATAGTTCAAAAACTAACAGCTCTCTGAATAGGACTCAGCTATAGCACATTGACATGGGGAGTTGTTTCCCAGTTGTCCAGATACTTTGGGTACATAAATTGTCTAGATGGGCTCCTCAACGTAAAGTGGATGGATCTGTTAAAATGTTTTGAATTTGAGGTGGATGGAAGGGAAGGCTGAATACATTCGTTGACTGGATCCAACGCTGTGCAACATCTGATCTGAATGCTGATTCCAATGAATCGAGGTACTATAGCCCCCATATGGCCGAACATTTTCATGAAAAAACTTTGCTGACACCCACAGTCATTCTTGAATTTCATCCTCTGCATGGGAAGGTATGCCTTCCCTAATCTGATGTTTAAAATTGCTCCTATGGACTCCAACTGATGAAACAACCCTACAATGGTTCTCTTCTTACCTATCACAAAAATCCTACCAAGTGCTGCTCAATGATACCCTCTCAAAGAAAATTAATCTAAACACTAGAGTTCCCCAAGGATTGGCTCTATCAGCGACGCTCTTCAACATCTGATTCCAATATGCCACTTCCTATCAAATCTTAATCTGACCCACTTCATCTATATGCTAATGACATTCAAATATTAATCCCAATACAAAAATCACTAGAAGAAACATACAAATTAACAGCCACTTACCTAAGCAGAATAAAGGAAATACTAACCAACTTAAAACTCATCCTTAACTTAGACAAGACTGAAATCATATTAGACAGAAAGAACAACTCTCCTCAACTACCACCACTCAACCTAATGAACCAAAATAAGGTTATATTTCTGGTCAATCATGCCCGCAATCTTGGGAGTAATAATTGACAAGGAACTTTCTTACAAAAACCATATCACAACAAAAATAAGAACATAAGAAAATGCCATACTGGGTCAGACCAAGGGTCCATCAAGCCCAGCATCCTGTTTCCAACAGTGGCCAATCCAGGCCATAAGAACCTGGCAAGTACCCAAAAACTAAGTATATTCCATGTAACCATTGCTAATGGCAGTGGCTATTCTCTAAGTGAACTTAATAGCAGGTAATGGACTTCTCCTCCAAGAACTTATCCAATCCTTTTTTAAACACAGCTATACTAACTGCACGAACCACATTCTCTGGCAACAAATTCCAGAGTTTAATTGTGCGTTGAGTAAAAAAGAACTTTCTCCGATTAGTTTTAAATGTGCCCCATGCTAACTTCATGGAGTGTCCCCTAGTCTTTCTACTATCCGAAAGAGTAAATAACCGATTCACATCTACCCGTTCTAGACCTCTCATGATTTTAAACACCTCTATCATATCCCCCCTCAGTCGTCTCTTCTCCAGCTGAAAAGTCCTAACCTCTTTAGTCTTTCCTCATAGGGGAGTTGTTCCATTCCCCTTATCATTTTGGTAGCCCTTCTCTGTACCTTCTCCATCGCAATTATATCTTTTTTGAGATGCAACGACCAGAATTGTACACAGTATTCAAGGTGCGGTCTCACCATGGAGCGATATAGAGGCATTATGACATTTTCCGTTTTATTCATCATTCCTTTTCTAATAATTCCCAACATTCTGTTTGCTTTTTTGACTGCCGCAGCACACTGAACCGACGATTTCAATGTGTTATCCACTATGACACCTAGATCTCTTTCTTGGGTTGTAGCACCTAATATGGAACCCAACATCGTGTAATTATAGCATGGGTTATTTTTCCCTATATGCATCACCTTGCACTTATCCACATTAAATTTCATCTGCCATTTCGATGCCCAATTTTCCAGTCTCACAAGGTCTTCCTGCAATTTATCACAATCTGCTTGTGATTTAACTACTCTGAACAATTTTGTGTCATCTGCAAATTTGATTATCTCACTCGTCGTATTTCTTTCCAAAGACTAATATCAAACTACTAACACTCAGTCATTTAAAACCTTTCCATTCCGACTTCAGATCAGTCCTTCAATTACTCATTTTCTCTAACCTAGATTACTGTAACACACTCCTTTTCAACTTACCTCTAAACACTATCCATCCACTCCAAATCCTACAAAACACAGCCGCAAGAATCCTCACTGGATCTAAAAAACATGACCACATCACTCCAACACTTCTCATTACACTGGCTACCAATAAAATTCAGGATTGAATACAAAATACTATCCATTCTACATAAAATTAGATATGAAAAACAAGAAAACTGGCTAAGTTCCTCCATAAAACTACATACCCCAAACAGAAACCTCAGATCAGCAAATAAAGGACTTCTAAAGACACCACCTACTTGTTCCAAACAACTCACCACAACCCAAAAGAGAGCAATCTCTCTAGGAAGCCCAAAACTCTGGAACTCCCTCCCAACCGAACTCAGAACTCAAGAAAACCTAAAAACTTTCAAAAAAGATCTAAAAACATGGATGTTCACCAAAGCATACCAACTCAACCAATGAACAAAACAGCGCCAACCCCCTCCGGTCTAACCTGAAGAAAAATGAAATTCAACACAAGTATGTATTATAACAAAGAATTGAAACGTGACAAAACTGAACAGCAACTAACTTGTATATGATATTCCTATGTTAATCTTTTAAACCTTTTTGAAAACCTTGTTATCCTCCTTAACCTTGTACACCTTCGTATTTTTGTAAACCGTTATGATGGCGAAACCGAATGACGGTATATAAAATTCAATAAATAATGTGAACTGGAATTTGTCCCAATTTATTATGAAGTCTAGTGCTTGTAAGTTTGCTAAAATGTAAAAAGGATGTCCTGCCTGGATTGATCGCAGGATATGCTCGATATGAGCAAGTATGGAAAAAGAACATTGTTAATTCTCATATAGATCGCTGCTACTGTCAAGCACTTTGTGAAAACTCTTGGAGCTACTGCTAGGCCAAACAGAAGAACCCAGTATTGGGAGCATTCCTAATCACAAGCTATAAAATCTTATGATTAGGAATGCAAGTGCAGGCATCCTTGAGATCTGGTGTTGTCAACCAATCCCTTTTTTCCAATGAGGGAAAATGATACTTAAGGAGTTCATCTTGAATTTATTTTAGATATAAGTTTAGGTTCCTGAGGTCTAAAATCAGATGGAGGCCACCTGATTTCTTTGAAATTAGGAAATATTTGGACTAGAAACCTGTCCCCTTCTCCAATTGTGGAAAAGAATTGATTGCTATTACAAGCAGGATTCTTGTTTGAGAATATGCAATGGATCTGCTGTTGGATGATGTGATTTCAGAAGCACCTGAGATGGTAACGATAGAAAATTTAGGAAATAACCCCAGTGAATTATCTGTAGAACCTATTTGTTCATAGTAATTTTGAACCATTGTGGATAAAAATCTTTTAGACTTCACCCCACTGAAAGATTGCGAAAAAGCAAAAGATAACTGGGCACCTGGTAAGTCAAACTACAATTTGGCTTTTGGGGCATCTATTGAGTCTACCTTTCCTGACTGTTGTCTACTCCAAAACTAACACTAACTGTCATCACTGAGATTGTTCTTTATGAAGCAGACATTGCCTGTATTAAATCTATGGTTGGTATCTCCTTTGAGTGTAATACATTTGTCATCTATACACAGGTTGCTGAAAATACTTTTGAGTTGGTTGGACTGCAGTAGCAAGCCAAAGTCTGCAGGACAATACAGTGCTCCAACATAGAAACATAGCAGAAAAAGACCGTATGGCCCATCCAGTCTGCCCATCTGTCCAATTAGTTTAGCATTATAATTCTCATCATTTCCTTAGAGATCCCCTGTATTCATCCCATGCTTTCTTGAATTCAGATACTGTTTTTGTCTCTACCACTTCCAATGGGAGGCTGTTACACACATCCACCATCTTCTCTGTAAAGAAATATTTCCTAAGATTTCTCCTGACTCTACCCCCTTTTTAACCTCATCTCATGACCTCCTTGGTCTAGAACTTTCTTTCCATTGAAAAAGTAGGATTAAATGGTCAATTTTGTCAGTGGAAAAGGGTAAACAGTAGAGTGCCTCAGGGATCCATACTTGGACCAGTGCTTTTCAATATATTTATAAATGATCTGGAAAGGAAAACAAGGAGTGAGGTAATCAAATTTGCCAATGATACAAAATTATTCAGAGTAGTTAAATCACAAGCAGATTGTGATAAATTGCAGGACCAACTTACAAGACTGGAAAATTGGGAATCCAAATGGCAGATGAAATTTAATGTGGACAAGTGCAAGGTGTTGTATATAGGAAAAAATAATCCATGCTTTAGTTACATGATGTTAGGTTCCATATTAGGAGTTACCACCCAGGAAAAAGATCTAGGCATCATAGTGGATAATACATTGAAATAGTCTGCTCAGTGTGCTAGGGCAGTCATAAAAGCAAACAATGTTAGGAATTAAGAAGGGAATGGTGAATAAAATGAAAAATGTCATAATGCCTTTGTATTGCTCCATGGTGAGACTGCACCTTGAGTACTGTGTACAGTTCTGGTCACTACAACTCAAAAAAGATATGGTTCACTGGAGAAGGTACAGAGAAGGAAGACCAAAATGATAAAGGGGATGGAACAGCTCCCCAATGAAGAAAGGCTAAAGAGGTTAGGGGAATTTAGCTTGGAGAAGATATGGCTGAGGTGGGATATGATAGAGGTCTTTAAAATCATGAGAGGTCTAGAACAAGTAGATGTGAATGGGTTATTTACTCTTTCGAATAATAGAAGGGACTAGGGGACACTCCATGAAGTTAGCAAGTAGCACATTTAAAACTAATCTGAGAAAGCAGAGTTGCTTACCAGTAACACGTGTTCTCCAAGGACAGCAGAATGTTAGTACTCACACATGGGTGACATCATCCAATGGAGCCCGGCACAGAAAACTTTTGTCGAAGTTTCTAGAAACTAACACTGAGCATGCCGCTAACCACACATCTACTTGGGGTCCCTCTTCAGTCATATAACAGTTCGCAAAAAAAATAAAATGAACCAAGAGGAAAACCCAACTCTGCAGGGCAGCGGGCGGGTTTCATAAGGACTAACATCCTGCTGACCTTGGAAAACTCCTGTTACAGGTAAGCAACTCTTTCTCCAAGGACAAGCAGGATTGGTAGTCCTCACATATGGGTGATTAACTGTGCAGCAAGGAACAGGTGCCAATGTGCACAACTAGAGCTGCCGCAACACAGGAGCAGGCCTGCACCCAAGGATACAGCCCATGGAGAAAAAGGTGGATTTTCATGGCTGGAAGACATTACGGAGGACAGACTGACCAAAACTGTCCTGTTGGCCATCCTTGTCCAGGCAATAATGTGAGGTGAATGTGTGGAGGGAACTCCAGGTTGCCGCTCTGCAAATCTCATGGATGAGAACTGCACACAAGTGAGCCACAGAGACTGAAGTAGCCCAAACGGAGGGAGCTCTGACGTGACACTCAAGCTGCAGACCCGCCTGTGTGTAGCTGAAAACGATGCAGTCCGCTAGCCAATGGGATAGGGTCTGCTTAGAGACAGCGACTCCTAGCTTGTTTTTGTCAAAGGAGACAAAAAGCTGAATAGAGATGCGGTGAGGCACTGTCCGTTCCAAGTAAAAGGCAAACGCCCTTTTGCAATCCAATGTGTGTAGGGCTCGCTCACCCTGGTGAACGTGAGGCCTTGGGAAAAAAGGTAACACAATCGACTGGTTTAGATGGAACTCTGAAAACACTTTGGGAAGCAACTTCGGGTGTGTTTTCAGGACCATCTTGTTGTGACAAAACTTTGCATAAGGTGGGTACGACACCAGAGCTTGTAGTTCACCAACTCTGCTAGCTGATGTAACTGCGACTAAGATATCTTTCCAAGAAAGATACTTCAAAGGCTCAAACAGATTTCATGAGTTGCGAGAGGATGACATTGAGATCCTAGGAGACCGCCGGGGTGAAGAGTGGGGGCCTTTACTTGTAATAAGCCTCTCCTAAATCATCCTACAAGCGGATGGGAAGAAATCGCGGTACCATCTGTACCCCAATGGTATGCCCTAATGGCACTGAGGTGAACCCTCACTGAAGTGGTCTGCAGACCAGATTCGGAGAAGGACAACTGGTAGTGTCAGAGTGCAGGAGGGGAGCAAGAGAAGGGATCCAGACTGCGTTCCTCACACCAAGATAAGAACCTTTTCCACTTTAGATTATACAATTTTCTGGTGGAAGGTTTTCTGGACTCCAGAATAACACGAGACACCCCTTCCAACAGGCCGAGTACCCACACGGTCACCAGTCAGCATCCAAGCCATGAGAGCCAGGGCTTGCAGGTTGGGGTGGTGGAGCCTGCCCAGGTCCTGGGTGATTAGGTCTGGGGCAGTCCCCAATCAGATCAGGGGGCGCAACGCCAAGTCCCAAAGGGTCAGAAACCAGAACTGACGGGCCAGCAAGGGACGATCAGGATCATGAAGCCCTGATCTTGCTGCAAGTTCTGGAATGCTTTTGATATGAGAGGAAGGGGAGGGTAAGTGTACAGCAACTTGGTGCCCCAGTTGACAGAGAAAGCATCTGCTATCAATTTCTCACTCCTCTGGCCAAGAGAGCAGAAGCAGCGCACTTTCCTGTTTTCTAAGGAGGCAAAGAGGTCTATGTCCGGGGTCCCCCAGAAGGGAAAGATCTGGTTCGCTACCTCTTGAGGGACCACTCATGGGGCTGGAAATCCCGGCTCAAGGCATCAGCTAGGATGTTCTCCACCCCCAGCAGGTACACTGCCCGGAGGGTGATGCAGTTTTTGATGGCCCACGACCAAATGCGGACCGCCTCCTAACAGAGGAGGGAAGGACCCCATTCCCCCCTCCGTTTGTTCAGATACCACATGGCCACCTGATTGTTGGTTTGAACAAGAACCACTTTGTTCAGAAGCAGCTCTCGGAACACCTGAAGGGCATACCAAATTGCCCGCAACTCCAAGAGGTTGATCTGAAGCTGACTTTACTGTGCTAACCAAAACCATTGGGTACAGAAGCCCTTAAACATGTGCTCCCCATCCCATCTGAGAAGCATCTGTGGTGAGCGTGACTTGGGGCTGAGTGTTCCAAAAGGGACATCCCCGTTCCAGATTTGAGGGGTTTCTCCACCACTGGAGAGACTGTCGCAACAGCGTCACAATTAGAATTCGAGTATGCAAGTCCTTCGTAGCCTGACACCATTGAAAGTGCAACATCCATTGTGCCTCATGCATGTGCAGCAGAGCAAATGGGGTGACATGCACTGTCACCACCTTGTGGCACAGCAAGCGGAGAATTGGTGAACCGAGACATGGGAGCAACTGGAGATCTCCCGAGCAAGAGCTGCAAGGAGTCTCCGCCCTCTCCCAAGGAAGAAAAGCTTTTGCCTGGACTGTGTCGAGTCATGCTCCAATGAAATCCAGTTGTAATGATGGTTGGAGATGGGATTTGGAATAGTTGATCAGGACTCCCAGAGTCTCCAAAGTTTCCATTGTAGGGGGCATGGCATTCTAAGCCCCTTGTCAGGAGTTGCCCTTGATAAGCCAATCGTCAAGGTTGGGGAAAACGTGGATCCCTCGCCTGTAAAGATGGGCTAGGACAACAGCAAGACATTTGGAAAGACACAGGGCACGGATGCCAGGCCAAAGGGCAGAACGCGATACTGATAGTGCTTCTCATCGACCAGGAACCGCAGGTACTGTCAATCTGCCTGGTAGATGGGGATAACGGCATATGTATCTGAGATCGAGAGAGCAGAGCCAATCTCCCGCCTTGAGAAGGGAAATCAGGGTGCCCAGTGAAACCATTTTGAACTTTTCCTTCACCAAGAAATGTTTTAAGGCCCTCAGGTCCAGAATGGGATGGAAGCCACCCTTCTTGGGGATTAGAAAATAAATGGAGTAGAACCCCTCGCACTGTTGGCTGGGCGGGACAGGCTCGATCACTTGAGCCAGAATGAGAGCGGAGAGATCCATTCGAAGTATTTATATGTCTCCTGCTGCTCTCCACCAGGGATACAGAGGTGAGCGAGGTGGAAGTCGCTGGAAATGCAACCAGTAACCCTGACACACGATGGACAGGACCTATAGGTCCGACGTGATCGAGGGCCACCAATCTGCGAACAGCTGAAGCCAACCCCCAACCAGGGAGGCATCTCCTGTTGAGGAGTCTGGCTCATGCTCCCCTGGCCACCAGTCAAAACCCCATGGCAGGGCTCTGCGGCAAGACTGTAGTTGCCCGGTGTGGTCGAGGCTGTCTAGGTCTCGCTCTGGGAACCGCCCATTGAGCCCTGGACCTCAGTGCATGTGGGTAATATTTTTGAGGCCGATAAAAAGGCCTCTTTGAATATTGCCATGGGGAGAAGAGATGGCTGAGGGGGGATATGATACAGGTGTTTAAAATCATGAGAGGTCTAGAACAGGTAAATGTGAATCGGTTATTTACTCTTTCAGATAATAGAAGGACTAGGGGGCAATCCATGAAGGTAGCATGTGGCACATTTAAAACTAATCGGAGAAAGTTCTTTTCCACTTAACGCACAATTAAACTCTGGAATTTGTTGCCAGAGGATGTGGTTAGTGCAGTTAGTATAGGTGTGTTTAAAAAAGGATTGGATAACCTACGGTTTGGGAAGCTTTTAAGGCATACCTCAGAGGGATACTTATTTCTCGAGGTACGTTTGTAAAGAAAAAGAATACTAGGGAGCTTCAAACATTGAGGGATGCTATTATAGAGTTGAGCCATAAGCATCAAAGCACGGGAGATCCCAAGACCTTGACTCAGCTGTCTAAAGTTAGGGAAGATCTAATGAGGCTGGAGTCTGCGACCATGGCTTACTGGATGCAAATGACAAAACAGGTTTATTTTGAAGGGGCTAATAAAGCAGGGAAAATCCTGGCTCACCAATTTAAAAAAACTCAATATCAAAACAATATATCCAAAATTAAAGGTACTGGAGATTCAATTCTAACCAATACTACAGATATTAGGAATAGATTTTTAAAGTTTTATGCTGACCTTTATAGTGCCAATAAAATCATTTCCCAGCAGGATGTGGAGACTTATTTAAGTGCTGTTGTTGTGCCATCATTGTCGGAGGCGGCTCGGCAAGAGTTAGATGCAGAGATTACCACTCCGGAAATTTTAGCGACTATTCAATCACTTAAAACTGGCAAACCACCAGGACCCGATGGCCTCAGGGCTAAATTTTATAAACAATATGGGCCATATCTTGTGGCATATTTACAGAAAGTTTTTGATTCCTTACGGAGGGGGATTCATTTCCGCATAATGCAGGTATCACAGTACTTCCCAAGCCGGGACATGACCCTACAGTGTGCGGTTCTTATCAACCCATATCATTGATAAATTTAGATCTTAAAATTTTGGCAAAGATTCTAGCGGGTAGAATAAACAAATATATAACTATGCTTATTTGATTCGTTCCCGGAAGACTAGCAGGGTATAATATTCATAAACTTCTCAATTTAATGTGGATAGTGCATTCCAGTAAGCCGTAAGCCCTCTTTCTCTCCATAGACGCTGAAAAAGCATTTGATATGGTACACTGGCCATTTTTATTTGGCGTTTTAAAAAAAAAAAAAAGGGGGGGTTTGGTACTTGGATTCACAAACTATATGATAATCCCAAGGCTTCTGATCATTTTACTGTAGAAAGAGGAACTAGACAGGGCTGCCCTTTATCACCAGCAGTCTTTGCTCTATTCTTGAGATTCTTAGAATCTCAAAAAAGATATAATTGCAATGGAGAAGGTACAGAGAAGGGCTACCAAAATGATAAGGGGAATAGAACAGCTCCCCTATGAGGAAAGACTAAAGAGGTTAGGACTTTTCAGCTTGGAGAAGAGACGGCTGAGGGGGGATATGATAGAGATGTTTAAATTATGAGAGGTCTAGAACGGGTAGATGTGAATCGGTTATTTACTCTTTCGGATAATAGAAAGACAAGGGGGCACTCCATGAAGTTAGCATGGGGCACATTTAAAACTAATCGGAGAAAGTTCTTTTTTATTCAACGCACAATTAAACTCTGAAATTTGTTGCCATAGGATGTGGTTAGTGCAGTTAGTATAGCTGTTTCTAAAAAAGGATTGGACATGTTCTTGGAGAAATCCATTACCTGCTATTAAGTTCACTTAGAGAATAGCCACTGCCATTAGCAATGGTAACAAACATGGAATAGACTTAGCTTTTGGGTACTTGCCAGGTTCTTATGGCCTGGATTGGCTACTGCTGGAAACAGGATGCTGGGCTTGATGGACCCTTGATCTGACCCAGTATGGCATTTTCTTATGTTCTTGGCTATCAGTATACGTCAGAATAACCAAATTCAAGGATTTATGGTGGGGACTCATACATATAAACTTTGTCTCTTCGCTGATGATATTATGTTTACAGTCCGATGTCCCCATGAATCTCTCATAGGTATCGAACAGGAAATTAAAAAATTTAGTGAGGCTTCTGGATTTAAAGTGAATTGGGAGAAGTCCGAGATTCTCAATATTACCTGTTCCCAAACCACAATTGATGATCTTCGTCTTCAACATCCCTTTAGATGGGCAACTCATAATATCAAATATCTGGGAATTTGTCTTGCTAGTCACCCTAAGGATTTATTTCAGTTCAACTATGCACCCCTGTACAAAAAATCTATCTAGACTTGGATATTTGGGCACGCCTCCCTAACTCTTGGTTAGGCAGAATAGCCACGATTAAAATGAATATTCTCCCTAGATTACTGTATTTATTTCAATCTCTTCCCATCATTATCTCCAACAAGTTAAAGCAATGGCTGCGGAAAATCTTTAGTTTTATTTGGAAAAACGTAGGCCACCCAGAGTGGCTATAGCAGTCCTATATCTCTCTAAATTGGATGGTGGGCTCGGGGTCCCGAATTTAAATTGGTATTATGCCTCAGCTCAATTAAGACCATTAGTAGTATGGCATGATAATCGGGAACCTAAACACTGGGCACAAATAGAGCACTATTATATTGCTGGCATACCACACTCCGCTATACCATGCAACCCCGGAAAACCTGGAGGCCATGCCCGACAATGTTACCCACTACCAGAAATACCATACGTATTTGGGATAAGTGGAGGGTGAAGTTGGTGGGAAGGAAAAATTACTATCATCTATCCCATCTTTTTCATAACATTTCCTTCCTTCCCTGCTTACCCTCTAGAGTATTTCAGAAGTGGAAAGACCTAGGAATCAGCCGAATGGAACATATTTGGAGAGACAGTATGATTATTTCCTTTTCTTCTCTCTGTAAAGATAATGTGTTACCATACCGAGGAACTTATGGCTTATAATCAAATTTTAATTCCAAACAAACACAGAGCCAGGCTGCACTCAGCAATCAAATCGTAACCAAGGAAAGTGCAGGGAACTTGTATAGTCCAAATTCTTTTAAATTCTTTATTTTGTATCGGCAAACTGTTATGCAGTCGATTATCATCAGGCAAAGGACAATGTGTCCCCCGACACGGTCCTGTGTTTCGCCGAGGCTGCGTCGGGAGGGAGTAAATTTAATCAATCAGTCTTACAGTAAACGTCAAAGGATTCAACAGCAGGGGGGAGCTCCCAGTTGACCGTGTCGGGGACACATTGTACTGTGCCTGATGATAATCGACTGCATAACAGTGGAGTTTGCCGATACAAAATAAAGAATTTAAAAGAATTTGGACTATACAAGTTAAGTTCCCTGCACTTTTCTTGGTTACGACGTTATAATCAAATTTCTCATTTCTATAGGGGTATAAGTAACTTAGAAGTGTTCAACACAGGCAAAACGTTGTTTGAAGGCTTCCGTTCAGTACCTCATGTGTCTACCAAATTGATTTCTAAAATATATAAGTTACTGAATGGGCAACTTTCTATTTTGCCCTCTTTCATTAAGCAATGGTCAGCGGATTTGCCTGTAGGTCTTGAACCAGATACCTGGTCTCATCTTTTTACAAATTAGTAAAGCTTCCGTTTTGGCGGATTTATTAGAAAATGGCTACAAAATCTTGTATCGTTGGTATATTACACCTGAGAAAATATGTACATTTTCTACTAACAACTTGGGCCATTGTTGGAGGGGATGTAAGGAACTGGGTACCTTTGTATATATGTGGTGGTCTGGACCATGTATTAACCCCTTGTGGAAGCGCTTGCAGGCTATATTGTCAACTATTCTAAATACAAAAATTAATCTGACAATGGACTTTGCTTTACTTCATAATACGGACAGCTATAATGAAATCTCTGATCATTCATTGTGCTTACAAGCTTGTATAGCACTCCGAATGGAAATTGCTAGCACTTGGAGGACGATCCAGGGACCGCAGTTTCCAGCTATACTGCTAAGACTAGACCGGGTGTGCACTATGGGCTGGATTTTAAAAGGGTTACACGCATAAGGTACGCGTGTAACCCTTTTAAAAGCCCCGCGCGCGCCGAACCTATTTTGCATAGGCTCGGCGGCGCGCGCAAGCCCCGGGACGCGCGTAAGTCCCGGGGCGTGGCCCGACACAGCGGCCTATGTCGGGGCAAGCAGCGCCGGAGGCAGTAGTAACTTTTCAGATAAAGGTAGGGGGGGGGGGTCTAGTGTACATATTATCTGACTTTTGTTGGGTGAAAGCCCACTATGCTGTTGATACGTGGATCTATAGAGGAAATGCATTGGCAGATTATGCAGCACAAGAGGTTGCTCAGACAACTTGTCAGCCAGCAGTAAAGGAATTAGTACAGACTAGAGCACAAAAGGAAACAGGATTACGAACAGTCCAGCAATTGCAGGAATCAGCAACAGCTGAAGAGAGAGTTAAGTGGAAAGCTGCAGGCTTTACATTTACTAAAAATGTAGGCTGGGTGCATCCAGCAGGAACTTTGTGTTGTGCTTTGAATGTTTTAAATCTGATGTTACATGAAGCTCATTGGCCTCTACATAACAGTTCCAATACAATATATATTAATTTGTCTCAAAGTATATGGGCTCCAAATTTACAAAGCCTTTGTTCGCAATTTGTGACCAGATGTCCAATATGTGCTACTGCAAATCCCTGTAGAGGTGCAGTGACCCCAAGTGGACATATTCCAAAACCACAGGGACCTTATTTAGAATGGCATTGTGATTATACTGATATGATCCAATCCTGTTCTGGCTATCGCTATTTACTTATGTGTGTCTGTCCATACATTCAATGGCTGGAAGCCATACCCTGTAAAGCAGAAACAGGTACTTGTATGACAAAAGCATTGCTGACCCACATAATATCCAGATTTGGGGTACCAGTGAAAATTTTGACAGATAATGGATCACATTTTAGAAATAAATTAATGCATGCATTAACATCAGATCTGAACATCAAATGCCGTCATTTTTCTGTATATAGACCTACGTCTAATGGTTTGGCAGAGAGAATGAATGGAATTCTTAAAACAAAATTAAGACAACTGATGTTGACTTATGAGCAAACTTGGCTCATGGCCTTAGCAGCTGCACTGATGGCAATTAGAATAAGCCCAGTGAGATCTATAGGACTCACTCCTTTTGAGCTGTGTATGGGTAGAGCTATGAATTTACCTCAACAAGTTGCGTATCAGAAACATGCTAAGGTACCAGATAACCTGTTTGTTTTTCTTAAAAATCTGCAGGTCGCAAGTCAACAAATACATGCTGCCAGAGCTAAGCAATCCAAAGTGCTAGAACCTTCGAGGGGTGTATGCAGTAGAAGATCTAGTCTATCGCCGCAACTTTACCCACAGAACTTGGAAAGATCCGGTGTATACTGGATCATACAGAATAACAACGTTAACTCCTACAGCTGCTTGCTTAGATGCTGACACTACCTTCACACACTTAGCTGACTTGAGGCCGTGTCCATGCACAGATGCTACTTGCTGAGACTTTACTTTTTTGTATCTGCTTTTGCAGCCTCATGGGTTTGAACTGACTTTATTTTATTTTGTAGGATTCTTAGGAGTATCTAAGGACCTTTTTTGTTCTTTAAAGGACTGATCTTTGATCAATTGAAGTATTTTATAGTAGATTTATATTTCATAGGGCCGGGAGGGTGGGTTGGGGAGGGGAAGGTGCGGGGGGGGGGGGGGGAGGGAATGGGCAGCACGCGCAGGGCTCAGTGCGCACAAGTTACACAAATGTGCACCCCATTGCGCGCGCCGACCCCGGATTTTATAAGATACGCGCGTATCTTATAAAATCCAGCGTACTTTTGTTCGCGCCTGATGCGCAAACAAAAGAACGCGCGCACTGTCTTAAAATGTACCCCTATGTACAAGATAACGGCGTATAAACGGCATAAACCTCAAATATTTCATCAGACCTGGGATCCTTATTTGCAATGACGAGGAACTGGAGAAGGCTGAGTTGGTTATGAGAGCAGAAATGGACCTTAGTCATAAGTTTCTCTATTTAGACATATAGACCTGGTTGGTAGGGGGAAGGGGGGTGGATGGGACCTCAGGGGTAATTACCATATGTACGATCTGTATTACTAATTGTTCATTTTGCACTGTTTCGTTTTTCACCAATAAACTATAAATTAAAAAAAAAAGGATTGGATAAGTTCTTGGAGGAGAAGTCCATTACCTGCTATTAAGTTGACTTAGAAAATAGCCACTGCTATTACTAGCAACAGTAACATGGAATAGACTTAGTTTTTGGGTACTTTCCAGGTTCTTATGGCCTGCTGGATTGGCCACTTTTGGAAACAGGATGCTGGGCTTGATGGACCCCTTGGTCTGACCTAGTATGGCATGTTCTTATGTTGTTCTTATGCTTCTTGGGTGGTTGGCTGGCTGGGTGTCAGAAGTACTAGCTGACAACTGCTGAAGGGTCTCCTGATAGTCCTTCAGCTGCGCCATTGCCTCCTTGATCCTGTCTCCAAACAGATTCTCCCCCATGCACGGCAAGTCCATCACAGACCCCCATGAGGTCTGCATCCTCTGCCTGAGGGCATCCCATGATGATCATGGCTGCGATTTCTATGCCCAGATGACTGCCAAGGGTCATCGGGCCTGTTTTGATAAAATGGAAAAACTTTTCAGGTCCAAGCAGTCAGATCAGTCCTCTGCCTCTGGGACATCCACCCTGTAAGGAAAAGAGATCCCGGTCTCGACTCCATCAGGATCACCACCTCATATGCTCCCCGGCCCTTATCTTGGAGCAGGGGACCAACCACGATCCTTGTCATCACATTCCCAGTCGGGTTCCTCACCAGCGCCATCTGTTCCAGGCAAGGTCCATAGTGACCATCGAGAGAGAGGTCTAAGAAGCACAGTCAGTCATCGATCATCTTCATTGTCGAAGCCAGACTATGGACAAGCAGACCTCTGTGACCCTCATGAAGCTGTTGAGGGTGGAGGAAGTGATTCCCTCCGACCCCAGCACTGCCTCCAGGTGGCCTCCACAGACACCAGTGGAGGGCTCAGTGCTCTTCAATGCCCCAGGGGACATCCTAATTCCGCTTGCTCCTCTCCTCAAGTCATTTTATCCTCGGCTTCCTTTGAGGAAGAGTTGGAGAAGCATATGCGATTGGCCGGGCCCTGCAGGGCTTTGAACCTTTGGTTCCACCAGTACCGCAGCAAGAGCCTGCTCCAGTGGTGCTTGCGCCATTACTGGAATGGCTCAACATGCTGCACGGTATCCTGCCAACGTAGCCGGCTACAGTGCCCCAAGCCCCTTTGCAGCCAAAGGGCACACCGCTGCCACCACCCCCCACCCCCCATACTGGTGAGCGACTCCTCCGAGGAGGAAGGGCCATCTGGCTCGATGGTGGCTCAGAGACATATGGTGTTACCTCAACTTCCAGCTCTCCCAGGGCCATCAGGATCGGTTCCACCAACGCCTTCGGTGCCCCCAATTCCCCCAAAACCGTTGGATCCATCAGCGTTCCTGGAACCTAGAAGGCCTGTTGATGCCTCCAGCTCCTCTCTCGGTGCCCTCGAGACCAAAGGTACACCTATCGCTGGGCCTTCAATCCCCCCCCCCCCCCCAGAGGGGATGAATCAACACAAAAGACTGCCAAAAAAGAGCACGCGTTCCACAACCACAATAGCTTCGCGGAAAAGAGATTGAAGAAGGACCCCGTGTGGACACGTGGGTAGCGGCATGCTGGGCATGCTCAGTGTGTCTGTCAACGTTTTCTGTGCAGGGCTCCATCGGTTGATGTCACCCATATGAAGGCCACCATCCTGTTTGTCCTTGGAGAAAAGTCTTTCACTCAACGCACAGTTAAGCTCTGGAATTTGTTGCCAGAGGATGTGGTTAGTGCAGTTAGTATAGCTGGGTTTAAAAAGGGTTTGGATAAATTCTTGGAGAAGTCCAATAACTGCTGTTAATCAAGCTGACTTAGGGAATACCCACTGCTATTACTGGCATAAGAAGCATGGTATCTATTTAGTGTTTGGGTACTTGCCAGGTACTTGTAGCCTGGATTGGCCACTGATGGAAACAGAATGCTGGGCTTGATGGACCCTTGGTTTGACCCAGTGTGGCATCTCTTATGTTCTTAAGGCTCACCTCCTGTGCATGGAAACCTTTGAGATATTTGAATGTCTATCATATCTCCCCTTTCCTCTAGGATATACATTTAGAACTTTAAGTCTATTCCCATATGCTTTAGAATGAAGATCACTAACCATTTCAAGTAGCCACCCTCTGGACCGACTCCATCCTGTTTATTTCCTTTTGAAGATGAGTTCTCCAGAACTGTACACAGTACTCCAAGTGAGGTCTCACCAGGGACATAATACAGGAGCAATATCACCTTCCTTTTTCTGCTGACCATTCCTCTCCCAAAGCAGCAAAGCATCTTTCGGGCTTTTGTCGTCACTTTGGTCACCTTAAGATCATCGGATACAATTATCCCCAGATCCCACTTTTGTGCTCAGAAGAATGTTCCCTCCAATACTGTACTTTCCCTTGGAGTTTTGCATTCAAAATATATTACTGAATTTTTTAGCATTAAATCTTAGACCATTCCTCGAGCTTCGCCAGATCCCTCTTGTTTTTCATGCCTACCTAGCTGCCCACCCTGTTACAGATTTTGCTATCAGCAAAAATACAAACCTTTCCCTGACAACTCTTCCGTTATGTCACTCAAAAATGTGGAAAAGAACCGGTCCAAGCACTCCCTGCCCAGCAAAAGCTTCATTTACCACCACCCTTTGTTGCCTCCCACTCAGCCAGTCACTCTAGGATCCATACCAAGGGCATACAATTTATTTATAAGTCTTCTGTGCTGAACCATGTCAAATGCCTTGCTAAAATCAAAGTACACTATTGAATAGCACTTTCCCTTGATCCAACTCTCTGGTCATCCAATCAAAGAAATTGATCAGATTTGTCTGACAAGATTTAGCTCTGGTAAAACTATGCTGCCTCGGATCTTGCAATCTATTGGATTTCAAAAATTGAACTCTAATTTTAGCAGCAAGTCCATTTGCTCACCACAGACGATAGACAAACTGACCATTAGATCCCTAGGGTTGCCAACTCTCCATATTTTCTCTAGACAGTACACAAAGGTACTGTCGGAAGCCAGATAGAGGGCTAAAATGTCCAGAAGTCATCCAGATTTTAGACCTCCCGACGAGCGCAACTATTCGTGCACTGGTAGCCTGAAGGAACCTGTAGGTTAACTCCACAGCCAACGGTGGCACTATATCTACAGAACGCATGCACACTCCCTCTCCCTGCTACAATATCTGCTGCAGACACCTACCCTCCTGCCCGCAGCCCAACCTCAAGGAAAAGCTCAACGGAATCACTAGCACTTGCCTCCTACATAGGGACAATAAAAGGATCAGCTGACCTGCTGTCACCTGCCCTCCAGCCCACGGATCAACAAAAATAATGTGGTGACCGGAATCTACTCTTCTGCAGCGAAACAAGAGGCCAAGCAGGACCAACATTGCATAAATTCCTACCCATGGCATAACAGGGGCTGCCAGCACCCTTCCTACCTGGGGTACAACAAAAAAGTGGGGCTTCCAGTACCTATCCCACCCTCCAGTGTAAAGGAGGGAGGATAGGTAATGGGCAGCCCCAGGTAAAGAGCACCAGCACTTTGCACAGCAACACAACAGCAGCTCTGGAGACCTGAGGACCTTACCAGCATTCAGATCACAGCTTCATTGACTTCCAAGTGTCAAATTAAATGTTTCAGTGAAGCAGCAGCAGACTCAGCACTTCCACATTCCCACCCTAAGCAGCAGGAAGTGAGCAAGGCTCATCCCCCCAGCCTCGCAGGGCTGCAAGAAACATCCACCCCTGCTACAATCAGGAGCTGGAAGAGTACTGCAGCCCATTGGATGGAAGATGATGCATTGGTCTCCACCCACCCCCCCTTTACAGTCGGAGAAGCATGCATCTGCCGCTTGACACTCAGCAGGAGCAACAGTGTAGCCATGACCCGCAGGGTCGCCAGAAAATAGTCATCCACTCTTCCGCCACAGTCAGAGGCAAGAGGAGTGGCATGGCTGACTAGACGGAAGATGCAGCATCGGCCTTCCCTCAGTCACAAACAGCAGCTTAGCCCCAAGACTAGGAGGAGGAAGACTGGGCCATGGTACTGAAGAAGCCAGCTATTGCTGTTGCTTCTCCTGCTCCTTTTACTTCCAGATGGGGGAAAGATGTGAAAGTGAGGTGTGTGCAATCATGTGAGTAACTGAGCATGGCAGAGAGTGCATGTGTCTGTGCGAGCATGGCAGAGACAGCGAGTGCGCACATGAGACCGGGCATGGCGGAGAGCGAGTGTATATGTGCGTGAGATTGAGCATGGCAAAGATAGTGTGTGTGCATGTATGAGACTGAACATGGCAGAGAGGAGAAAGTTTGTGTGACAACTCCCTAACTCATGTTAATCCATAACAATATCAGAGCCTCTGGAAATCAAGTTCCCAGGTATGGAAATCAAAGGATTTTTTAAAATCCTTATTAATTTTTAAATTGGGAGTTATTTGATATGTCTGCCGTTTTGAAATATTTTATTGGTGGTCAGAAAAGTTATGAATTTTTAATTATTGGATGTTCTATTCATCAGCTGTTTTGAAATATGTATACATTTTATTAGTATAGTTTTCAATCTTTTATATTTCTTGATTTTGTTTGTTTTATGATAAATTATGGTATCTGTTTTTCCATTGTTGCACTTCATACAGAGTCTTGCTTGTTGCGGTTTCCAGTGCAGTGTTTGTCTCCACATTTCTATTTATACTTTAGAGATTTTATGGTCTCTATTCTATATATGGAGTGGAGTAGTAGCCTAGTGGTCAGAGCAATGGGCCCTGACCCAGGGAAGCCAGGGTTCAATTCCCACTTAGGACTGGCAAATAAATATTTGAGATAGTCTCTGTGTTCTGCAGGTAAAATTGAGGGATTCTGCTAGCTTGTTTCTGTATAGGGACCTGTAGTAGCTTGGCTTTTTCTGTTTTCCTGATAGAAGGTGTATCTGTGTTATAGGACCTGGTGTAATATTTTGCAGTGTTGTCTTTTCATAGGTAGGGTTATTGAGTGCTGGTAGTTAATGCTGTTTTAGTATGGTAGGTTTACAAAGTCCCCTACATTTAACAGAATCTCATGGCTCATGGTGTTGTATGTTTGTGTTCGGGGGTGAGTGCTCACTTTTTCACTTGGTCATAGGGGCCAAATGGCCTGGCTACAGCTCTAGTGTGCTGAAGCAGAAGCTAGTGAGAAAAAGCCTGTGAATGTGAGACAGCCTTGGTGGGAGGAGGGAAGGAGAGGGCCAATAAGTGATAAAGCCTTTGTGTGTGTGTGTGAGGGAGAGAGTGTATCAGTCAGTGAGAGATAGCCTGGGGGAGGGAGAGTGTGTTTATATAAGGTGAAGCCCATGTTTGTGATGAGTGAGTGTTGGAAATCATGTGTGTGAGAGAGATAGCTTGCTAATGAGAAAGTCTGCGAATGGGAGAGAGCATGTGTGCATGTGTGGGGGGAGAGAGAGAGTTTGAGTGTGGGAGAGCCGTGTGTGCGTGCGTGAATATGAGTGTTAGCATGCAAGAGAGGTCTTGTAAGTGTGAGAATGCAGGTACGTTTGCGTGTGTGTAAGAAAGAGGGAGCATGCATGAGAGAATATGTATGAGTGTTTATGAGAGAGAGAACGAATGTGTGTGTGTGTATGGATAACCTTTGCAGCCTTCTCCATTAATCCATGACAATCTAAGGGTGACTGGAAATCAAAAGTTCCCAGGTATGGAGAGCAGGAATATTTTTTACCCCTGATTGAATTATTGGAGTTTGATATGTTCACTGTTTTGAAATATTGATTTGGAAATATGAGTTATTATTGGACGTTATTCTACTCATCAGCTCTTTCAAAATTTTTATGAACCATATTGAAATATGGTTTTACTATTAAGATATTTTATTGTTTTTGTAAGGAATTGTGATGTTTTTCCATTCTTGAACTATATGCATAGTCTAGCTTATTGCAATTTCTAGCTGCATGTTTTTATATAGACTTTATGGTCACTTTTTTCTGTATTTGGTGAGGGTTTGTCTGTGTTCTACATGAGTGATCAAGATGAGGTATTCTGCTAGCCTGGCTTATTTTGTTTGCCTAATAGTTGTATTGGTGTTTTAGGGCCTGGTGTAATATTTGTAATGTCTTTTCTTGGTAGGGTTTTTACTGTTTGCATTCTGGCAGTTAGTGCTGTAGTGGTATAGCAGGCTTACTAGATTGTAATTTTAATTCACTTTACTCATGGCTTCCTGTTGGTCAAGCCCACACCCAACACACATTACAATAGGCCTAATATCATATGGGCTCTATGTTTGTTTGCCAGGTTTTCTGTTCAGCACCATATTAGTGAATGTAAATATTATACATGCTCTGTCATTTTTACCTCAGGAAACTGTACATTTAATGTTTTTCCCATGTAAAATCTGTTATAATTGCATAATTTTTAATTGTGTGTGAGGGAGGGGGTCGTGCAAGGCTGTAAGCAAAGGCTTCACAAACTGAGTCAAGATGCCAAATGGTGTTGCAGATCCTTTAGCTGGGGTCAAAAATGCTTCAAATCACAGCGTTCTTTAGGTACCAGAAGCAGCAGCATTAGTAGTGGAAGGTTGTGTGGAACCTGAAAGCCAACACGCAATTGCATGTCTTGCAGAAGCCTTGCCATTGCATGAGTTTGTGGGATTGGATCTGCTGCAGGGTCTGTGAGTTTGCACTAATTCACTCTCCCTGTGTTGACTTTCATTCCTAAAGCTGCTGCCACTTGCAGATAACAGTCAGGCTTGTGATCAGCCATGATGGGAAAGGGAGGGCTGAGTGTGCACGTGCTGGTGAAGATTGCCATGACTCCTCACTCACCATGGAAACATTTGTTGCCTCTATCATCAGCTTGCCCTCTTTTCACAAACCGTTATCCACCTTTGGTCCTGGGCCCTAAGGAAAATATTGCCACAGGCCCTGGTTCAGAGGGATGTTTAGAGAAGAGGCTGTTTGATGGGAGGGATCAGATGTAGAAGGGGTCTGAGGGTTGGTCAGCTGAAGAGGGCTTGGCTGTAGAGGGTAAGAGAGGAAGGGAATGAGAGAAGACTGACTAAGATGTAAGAGGATCTGGGGGTGAAAAGATCAGCTGGTGGGATGTGAGAGAAGGGTTGGTAAGGCTGAGAAGTGATAGGGGTTGGGAGAGTAAGGAGGGAATGAAGGATGGGGTGAAATGAAGGAATGACAGGTCAGATGGGTTTATAAGAACAGTTTTGGGGCAAGAGGGAATTAGTTGGGGGATGTAAAAGGGCTGAAGGGGTGAGGGAGAAGGTGGGTTAGGGAGATGAGAGGAGTTGGGGGAATGTAAGAGGGGTGGAGGTTAAGACAGAAGGTCTTCTGGGGGTGGAGGTTGCGAGAGGATCAGCTGGAGTGTGGGGTAAGGGTGAGAGTGGAGCAATTGTTGGAAGGGGACCGCACCCCTGCTAATTTTGTTTTGATCCTCTGGGGTCATGTGAAATTTCAAGTGCTAAAATGGGGTCACATTGGCCAAAAATTTGGGAACACCTACTGTAAGCTTTGCTCTATGGTGGATAAAGGGGTGTGATATCAGGTGAAAATGACAAAATAATGGGGGAAAGCTGGTGGATTGCATATGAGAATATGTAGTTCACTACCCAAAGCAGAGGAATTTCAACTGGCTCAAGGGTTAAGCAACAGTACATAATGGGGAAAAATAGATTTATTGAGTTATTTGAAGTTTGTATGACCTGTTAAGTATTTGATTCTTCTTCAAATCAAATGCCCGTTTTCCTAATGGTGGGGATGGCCATCATGAAGTCATTTTAGTTTTCCAATGAAACGTTATTGGTATTTTTCTATTTGTGATCATTTGGTTGTACCTCACTTTGTGTACAGTAACAAGGCAAGTAATACAAATTTTAAAATAGCCGGGTGGAAGGACAAAGGTGACAATTTTACTCCATGTGTCCAAAGTGTTTGGAATTTTCAGAGTTGAAAGTTAACAACTCTATAATTCCCAGCCTCCTCCTTACTTCCACTTTTATGAACAGGAACCACATCCACCTTTTCCAGTCCTCTGGAACTACTCCAGTTTCTAACAAAGCACTGAAAACGCCAGCCAGCGGAGTTGCCAGGACATTTCTAAGTTCCCTTACTTCCCTTGGGACCGCATGGGATACCACCATCCATTGCCTTATAAGTTTAGTTAGCTCCTCACAAACACTATTCTGAAAAGGTTTACCTCACTTCCAATCTTATTTGTGCTGGCTTTATGTGATCCTGCTCCAGACCCTTCCAAACAAATATTTAAGCAATTTTGCTTTTTCCTCATCAGCCTCTACATATTCCTCCACTTCACCTTTAAGGCTCACAATGCCACTTTTGCACTTCCTTGTATTAATAACATATCTAAAAAAAAAAAAAAAAGGCTTCAGATTTTTAACATTTATTTTTTTCTACAATTTAAATTCACTGACAACTTTGCCAGCTTCTCTTAATTTTTCCAGATGTCAATTGTCTTCCTCTTTCTGCAATCTTTTATAGTTTATGAATGCTAACCTTTTGCCCCTTACTTTTCCAGCTCCTTCTTTAGAAAACCATAACTGTCTTTTTCTCTTCCCTTTATTTACATTCCTACCAAAACGATTAGTTGCCCTTACATCTTAGTTTTTCCCACTGCCCTTCTACTTCCCCATCCAGCTAACAAATCCATTTTTGAGAAAGTTAGTTTTCCTAAATATTTGAGGACCCTTGCCTTAGAATAAACCTTCATTTCTTGCGTCCTAAAATTGTACTACATCATTCAGTGGTCACTGGTTCCCAGATTATCCACTACAACAGCATCTACTGCTTCCTTTACCTTCCTTGGCAGGACCCACACTGTGGAACACCATGCCACTTGAGTTAAGGTTGCAAAAAGACAACAAAACATTCAGAAAAGGCTTAAAAACCTGGCTTTTCAAGCAAGCCTATCAAACAGAGAAGGGGAAACAGTGAGGCAGGCAAAGTGAGAGGTGTGAACAAATAAAGTATGTAGCCATATTTCTATCTGTTTCTACTCTACCTTCTCGTTCTTCACCAGAAGAGAAGTTGACACTTATAAAGTTAGAATTGTTTTTAAACTGATAACTACTGGACAGTATTACATCACAAATCAAGTATTTTCATTTAGAAAACTATGTACCGAAACAAAATTATGGCACGTGGGTAAATTATTAAATCTCAGCATCCTTATTTTGTGCCCTATTGTAAACCGTTGTGACAGACCCCTTCTTAACAACGGTATAGAAAAGATTTAAATAAATAAATAAATAAATAAAGATTGTCAATGAATCATAGAACATCTATTAGCTCTTCGTGTATATCCGACACCTGAAGCTTTTAACCAAGCCAATCTTCTGGTCCCTACAGCTGTAGCTGACAATGTAGAGGCTGTGTCAAAGAAGACAAAATGACCTGGGTCAATGTTTTGTACACTCCTCTGCCTCCAGGAGTAGTGAAGAAATCTTTGTATCTTGCTCCTGCTAAACATCCTGCAAAGCTTCTTTTAATTTTTGCAAAGGTAATGTACATGCACTCTACCATTTGTAGATATGTTAAACTTCTGGCTTGAAGAATGGATTGGAAAATTTTTCCCCACAGCATTCAAGAACTTGGACTCTTTCCCTGGAGGTACACTTAAATAAGTGATTTTTTCACTCGTTCCATGGTGCCACATAGATCAACTACTAGAGAATCATATGACAATTAAAGTTTTGTACGCCCAGAGCATTTTTGAACTGTGGTCTTTATTCTTTCATATTGAGGAAACGGTAATAGAAGTTTCCCTGATCTTCACTTGAAGATTTTGCAAAGCCTCATGGATACTTCCTTCACTTGTTTTGGTGGTTATATAAAATTTAAGAGTCTCTAATTCCTCTGAAATCTCTTCAAGTTTAAAAAGAACTCTGACTTTCTATAAGAAAGCCAGCTATGTCATGTCTTCCGTATGAGTAGTGCTTCTGAGAGGCTCCAGTGATGGATCAGATGGCAAACCAGTCGATTCCTCTAAGGAATAATACCAATAGAAATCCTGAGACCCAGCTGATTCTTCAGAATCTGAGAGGTGTATCAGAGACCTTCACAACATTTAAGGCAGATGAAACAGGGGATTTGAAATTTGGCAGATACTGGCCGACAATTTAAATATCAAGCCACGTAGATCTCCAGTAAGAAGTAGCACAGAACTATGACAACAGTCAGAAAGAATTAAGAGTTTAATCATAAAAATATGCACAATGACATCTTTGTGAGAACGAAGTCCCCTCCAAGGGCATGCAATTATTTTTATTTGCCCTTCTACTGCACAGTCCACACAAGATCAGTTACAACAGTACATGCCTTATTGGGGCCTACTTATACAATTTTACTCCTTCAAATTCTTCATATAGGAAATCACCTTTACAAGCCAATGCAGAAAAGGTAGATTCAGCCGAACGCACAGCTTTACCCGCATTTCAAGGCACATTTTGTGAGCATAAACCCTACTGCTGATGCAAGGAGTTTTGTGCTCACAAAGTAAGCATTCAAAAATGTGAGTACTGCTTAGCATCCTTGCATGGAAATCTTATGCAAATGAGGACATTAAGCAGTATTCTCCGATGCAGAGGAGCACTTGCCCTAGACCAAGTTTTGTTGATGCTGGAGTAAAGATTCCAGTGTTGAAATACAGCACATGACTCCTTAATTCACAAATTATTGCATCAGCCTGTTAACATTTTTTAAACATTAGTGGATTTGGTACTTATATTTTTATTTAATATTTTAATATAATACTCTTACTGCCATTTTTCTATTAACTGCTACAACAGTCAGGACTGGTCATTCCTAACTTTCAGGAAATATAATAGACCAATAGCCAAAGAAAAGACTTAGCATTACTTCCTATCTAGGGGGATTCCTTTCCTTATGCTCACTGCATTGTTTTCCACTCCAATTTCTCTAGCAATTATGAAAGTAGAAACTAACAAATAAAGATCCATTTGGATAGCTGCACACCAAAGCACAATCCTTTTGAAAACTTAACTGTAACAAGTTCCTTGTTACCCCATAACAAATAGTGGCTAAAATTATCCATTTGTGTGGGATAAGCCTGATTTGTAGGAGTTAATAGAAATGAAATTGTTGAATATAATAAAGAAAGCCTTTAGTCAATCAGGACTAATGGGATTTAGCACAGCAGTGCCTCACAGGATAGGATTAACAAATCTACAAATGCCCATTTGTCTGCTCTAATTCTTGGGGAAGGTATGCTCTATGGTGGATCCTTGCCAAATAAGCCCCATGCATCAGCAGAAAAATTCTGTGGAAAAAAGGCTCCGGGGGAGGAATTGCCGGAGGGTCCTCAGAGAGGCTCTGCATCTGGGAGGTGAGCCAGAAAGAGAACCGGAGGAGAATGAGATCCGTCCGGGTCTGAATACCAGGGAGGCAGCACTGGAGCAGCAAGTAGTGGATTCAAGATGGCCGCCTTTCATGCGTTGGACGGGAACGTGAATGACCTCCTCAGAGCCTGGCGCGCATTTGCGCGCCAAACAGACCGCAATCTAGGGCTTGAGGTGCCCTCCCCACTGGGGAGGTACCGAGTACACAAGCCTTCCCGGGGGAGCCGTGATCCGGGCTCCCCGCAAGTGCTGCATCGCGTCAGCCGCAGCATGGAGGCAAGTAAAGAAGGGCTTGAAACCCAGACCTCTGAAATCCGTCGATAGCAGGAAGAAATCAAAGTCCTGCGCTGCCTGACTAACTTTGACAACCCGGTCCGGTTTTTGTTTTTTTTTGTTTTTTGTTTTCAAGCCAGAGGGATGTCGCGTCTCTGAAGCTTAGCTGAGGAAACGACATCTCCGAGCAGCGGGTCGATGTCAAGGGGGAGAGGTTGGACCACCAACTTCACCCCTAAAGGCAGCAAATGACAGCCTTGTAAAAGGAAAGTTAACAAACGTACCCCCAAAACGATACAGCCATAAATAAAAAAAAAATGACAGGTCTGCCACTGAATGGAAGCTCTGCCTGCAAGCCTGCGGCAGGAGAGCCCATAGAAAGTATAGCAAAGTATAGCAAAGCTAGAATAAAAAGCCTTTGCTTTTTTTTTTTTTTTTTAAATAAGATCCATCCAAGTAAAAAGTGTTAACAAGAAAACAGGAAAAATAAAACAGACTATTCTCACAGAAAGAAAATGGAGAACCGAAGGTGCAACCCGCATCTGCTGGAGTCAGAAATAATGAAAGTTTACAGAGGGCGCACCAGTCAAGAGGGACTGCTCTCAGTTTTTGCTCTGACTCCATCTGCTGAAAGGGGGACATAACCCATGGTCTGGACTGATCCTGGTATGTACAGGGAACTTCTAATCCTTCAGGAGCAGTTCCTCACAGACACCTAGGCTGCAAAGGGCTTGCATATCTACCATGTGCTAGAGACAGATATACTGGGTTGTCACTAGCTATAATATAGGGGAAATCACCAATCTTATCTTTTTTGTCACCATACATCTGGACTAGTCTGGTGGGATGAAAAAGAATGACATTTTGCATAGTGAGAAATTTTTATGCGAATTTTCCAAAACTTCCAAAGCATTTGCCAACTCGTGCCGCAGAATTTTAAATTTGCCACAGGAAACGGGGGGGGGGGGTGAGGCATGGCTTACAATCAATGTTTTATGTAATGACACAGGTTATAATTTAAGGATGATCTGCCAAGCTGTATTTGTATTTTCTTGACCTTCTGCCCACTGGTTAACATGTGGGTATATCCCCTTTCATCCAACATTTGGAGGCAGAGTATTTTGGGGGGGTTTCCTACAATTTAACCCCAAGTCTTAAAAAGGGCTCCAGGAGTGATCTGGAAAGCTATAGATCAGTGAGCCTGATATCAGTGCAGGGAAAAATAGTGGAAACTATTCTAAAGGTCAAAATCAGAGCATATAGAAAAACATGGTTTACTGGAACATAGCTAGCATGGATTTATCCAAGGGAAGTCTTGCCTCACTAATCTGCTTCTTTGTTTTTTTTTTTGTTTGTTTTTTTTGAAGGGGTTAATAAACATGTGGATAAAGTGGAACTGGTAGATTTAGTGTATTTGGATTTTCAGAAAGCGTTTGACAAAGTCCCTCATGAGAGGCTTCTAAGAAAACTAAAAAGTCATGAGATAGGAGATGTCCTTTTGTGGATTACAAACTGGTTAAAAGACAGGAAACAGAGCAGGATTAAATGGTCAATTTTCTCAGTGGAAAAAGGTAAACAATGGAGTGCCTCAGGGATCTGTACTTGGACAGGTGCTTTTCAATATATTTGTAAATGATCTGGAAAGGAATACGACAAGTGAGGTGATCAAATTTGCAGATATAAAATTAGTCAGAGTAGTTAAATCAGAAGCAGATAGAGATAAATTGCAGGAGGACCTTGCAAGACTGAAAGATTGGGCATCCAAATGGCAGATGAAATTTAATGTGGACACATGCAAGGTGATGCATATAGGAAAAAATAACCCATGCTGTAGTTGCACGATGTTAGGTTCCATATTAGGAGCTACTACACAGAAAAAAAGATCTAGGCATTCTAGTGAATAATACATTGAAATAGCTCAGTGTTGCAGCACTCAAAAAAGCAAACAATGTTAGGAATTATTAGGAAAGGAACGGTGAATAACAGAAAATATCATGCCTCTGTATCGCTCCATTGTGAGAGCATATCTTCAATACTGTGTACAATTCTAGTCACCACATCTCAAAATTCCTAGAAGAGAAGTCCATTAAGTGCTATTAATCAAAATGACAGAATAGCCACTGCTTTACTGGCATGGGATCCACTTAATGTTTGGGAACTTGCCAGTTACTTGTAACCTCGATTGGCCACTGATGGAAACAGGATGCTGGGCTTGACAGATCCTCATCTGACCCAGTATGGCAACTTCTTTTGCTCTTACACATCATTAGAATCCTACATGCCAGTGGTCTCTGCCCCCAGCTACCAAGATAATGATTTTTATTAATTCAGCCTAATTTTAAAACCAGTTTTTGTGCTGAAAGGCGGCTTTAAGTGCTTTGCACCCGTGAGGAAACGAATGATATCTGGAGGAGCCAACAATGAATATCCACCAACTTTGCCCAAGAGACACCAAGGGCGGACACTTGGACCCGCAAGGAGCTGAAAAACAAACCTTTGGAGAGGTCCTGCTGAAGAAAGGAAAGGACTTGGGATACCCAAGCTCGACGAGCCGGTACACCGGATTCTACACAGGAAGGCTTGAAGATTTCCCAAATGCGAACATAGGCAAGAGAGGTAGATGGTGTCCGTGACCGAAGCAGGGTGGAAATAACTTTCTCACTGTATCCCTTCGTTCTTAAGCATCGCCGTTCAAAAGCCAGGACGCTAAACAGAAGCGATCCGCCTGGTCGAAAAATATGGGACCCTGCCGAAGTAGGTATGGTAGATAGCTGAGGCGAAGAGGGCCGTCCGTCGCCAGGTTCACCAGAACTGCGAACCAAGGTCCGCGGGACCACTCGAGTGCCACGAGTATAATCGAGCCCCGGTGGAGCTCTATTCTTCTGAGAACCGTTCCCACCAGGGGCCACGGAGTGGAGGAGAATGCCGGAGGGCCAGGGAAGGACCAGAGCATCTACTCCTTCCAAGCAGTGTTCCCTCCAGTGGCTGAAGAACCGTGGAGCTTTGGTGTTGTCCAAGGTAGCCATCAGGTCCAGGTGAGGAGGACCCCACCTGTGAACAATGAGGTCGAACGCTCCGCGGACAACTCCTACTCACTGGGATCGAGATGTTGACTGCTGAGGAAATCGGCTTGGACATTCTCCTTGCCTGGTATAGGTGAGGCCAGCAGTCGCTCCAGCTGTCACTCCACCCAGACGAAGAGTCTGCGGGCTTCGAGGGCAACCAGATGACTCCTGGTGCCCCCTTGTCGATTAATATAGGCCACCGGGGTGGAATTGTCAGAGTACAAGCACCGCATCACGGCCGAGAGGGAGAAAAAAGCTTAAGAGCCAAACTCACCGCTCATGCTTCCACACAATTGATGTGCCAACTGGATTGGAATTTGGACCAGTCCCCCTGTGTAGCTTGGGATTGTCAGAGAAGCTGGCATCCGTCGTCACTACCATCCACTGTGGAGTCATTTAGGGCATTCCCTTCAAAAGGTGCACCAGCGACAGCCACCACTGTATGGTCGGCGATGGTAGAGCCAGAGAGAGGAAGGAGTGCCCGAAATTGTTCGGACACTGGACTCCAGCGGGATAGCAAAACTCACAGTAATGGTTGCGGAAGCCATGGTCCTCAGTACTTGGAGGTAGTCCCATGCCGTGGGCAGTGGAAGCAAGAGAAGATTGTGCACCTGTTCCATGAGCTTGAGCGCCCGAGCGCCCGGGAGGAACACCTTGCCAACTCGGGTATCGAAGCGGACCCCCAGAAATTCCAGAATCTGGGAAAAATAGACTATCCACCCGAGGGAAGTGAGAAGGGCAAGGACCCGATCCACCGCTAACCTGCAGAGAGTCACTGACTTGGCCCGCATGAGCCAGTCGTCCAGGTAAGGATGGACTAGGATTCAAGGGCTGCTGCCACCACCACCATGAGCTTGGTAAAGGTGCGTGGAGCGGTGGCGAGGTTGAAGGGCAGAGCTCGGAACTGAAAGTGCTGGTCCAGGATGTTGAAGCGAAGATACTGCTGGTGTTCGCGACGAATAGGAATGTGAAGACAGGTCTCCGTCAGGTCGAGGGAGACCAGGTAGTCACTGGGGCGAACCGCCGCTATCACCGCCCTCAGGGTTTCCATTCAGAAATGGGGTACCTTGAGAGCCCAGTTGACCCTCTAGAGATCCAAACTGGGACAGAAGAACTGTCCTTCTTTGGCACGACAAAGTAGAGGGAATCCTGGCCAACGCCTTGTCCATCCACTGGGATGGGGACTATGGCTCCAAACCCTGGAGCCCGGCGAGAGTCTGGCAAACGGTCACCCGCTTGCGGGGACCGCAAGGGGAGACAATGTAGAGGTCTGGCAGATCCCGAGCAAACTCGAAAGCGTAACCCTTCTCTAACATCGAGGACTCACTGGTCCGACGTGACTTTGACCCATACCTCCAGAAAACGAGGGAGACGTCCACCTAAATCTGGAATGGAAGAATGGGTTAGGTCTGATCTCATTGGGAGGTGGATTTAGCAGTGTAATGTTGTGGGTTACGATCCCGGAAGGGCCGGCGGCCACAAAGGGAATGAGACCATGCCTGGGACCTGAAGGAGATCCCTCTATGAAAGGAAGCCCATGCTCTGTTAGCGTACCTCCTCTGCCCCCGGAAACGGGAACGCATAGGAAAGAGATCTAGGCTGTTTAGAGCAGTCCTCCGGTATGAATCTTGTGCTCTCCCAAGGATTTAATAAGCTGCTCTAGGTCCTTGCCAAAAAACAACATACCTTTGAAAGGAAGTGTGTCCAACTGGATTTGGAAGAGGAATCCACCGACCAGTTGCGCAGCCAGAGGAGGCATCTAACCGACACCGCTGCGGCTATAGCCTTGGCCTGAACACAGAGTAAATCGTAGAAAGCATCCGCTCCGTAAGCCACTGTGCCTTCCCAGCGTTCAGCCTCCTCCGCCTCTGCAGATGGGAGGTCCTGGGTGCTGAACAATTGTTGTACCCACCTAAGGCTTGCCCGCTGCATAAGACTGCTGCAGATCATTGCCCGGAAACCTAAGACTGAGACTTCGAAGCTACGCTTGAGATAAAATTCAAGTTTGCGGTCCTGGGCATCCTTGAGGGCGGTGGCTCCCACCACCGGGATGGTGGTGTGCTTAGTGACCGCAGAAACCAAAGAGTCCACCTTGGGAATTTTCCGCATTTCCAGGCAATCCTTAGGGAGAGGATAGAGCTTGTCCATAGCCCTACCTACTCGTAGCCCCGGCTCGGGAGCCTCCCATTCCTGAAGGAGCAGCAGCTTATGCGTGGAGGCACCCTTAGTCCCGCCAGGACAGGGTCCACATTGGCCGGCATTGCGGCCGGTACTCTATCTTCCGGCGGGACCTCAATCTCAAGTTCTATCAGGATGCAGAAGGTAAGAGGTTCCAGCTCCTCCCATTGAAATAGACGTAGCACCCGGGGGGGGGGGGGGGGGGGGGGTCAGCCCCAGAAACCAATCCGTGCCCGGATCCTGGTCCGGAGTTGTGGGTGGCTTAGGCATATCCGGGGGGGGGGGGGGGGGGTTACCCCCGGTACCACTCGAAGTCTGACAGAACCGCGCAGATCCGGCACCATAGGAGCGGGCAGAGTGGGCATCTGTAGGATTTTGGCGGGCAGAGGGCTTAGAGGTCCCCCTCTCCTGCAGGCTAGCCAGGTAGGATTTGTGCATCAGGGGCACCAATTCTGAAGAAAAAACACGGCCTGGAAAATATATATATATATATATTTTTTTTTTATTTTTTTTTTTTAGAGGAGGGGTCGGGGGGGGGCATGGAGCTCAAATCAAGGGGGGGGGGGGAGACAAGAAAATCCGACTCCTCTCTCCCGTGCAGCCCCAAATCGTGAGCTGCACTAATACCCAAAATGGCCGCTGTTCCCGCGGTTTGCAGGGTTGGGAATGGCCTGGCCATGCAACTGGAGAAACATCACTGGATCTTTGGTGGGGTCGGCGCACTGAGGGACCCTCTCCACCCGGCGAATACCAGCCATTGCGGGACAGCAGACTCCCCCCTCGGGCTAGCAGCAGTGAGATCGTGGCATGACTGAGGGAACCGCTGCGAGCTGAAGAAAAAAAAAACAGCTGAGCCGTTCAGGGGAGAGGAGCGAGTGCAGGCGAATGAACTCTGCCCGCTCCCTTCTCTACTACCGCAGAGGAAAGTAAACTGCCTTCTGAGGAAATGTAAAAATAGTTGTAAAATTCCTCCTTTGTCTCTCCTCTTTTTTTTGACAGGGGAATTAGCCTCCCTGTAAGTGCTGCCGGGGAATTACAGCGTCCCGGGGCTCAAGGCAGATTCTGAGGGGGAGTGACTGGACCACCAGTATTGCCCCAGTATACAGGTCACCGGGAAGGGAGCCTAGACAGAGAACTCAAGGGGCAAGCCCCTCTAGGCTCCCCAAGAGCGAGGAGACAGCGCTGACCCTATGACAGAGTTGAGGTAAAGCATAATTGCTTACCTTGCAATAGGTGTTATCCCAGGACAGCAGGATGTAGTCCTCGCATATGGGTGACATCACTGACTGAGCCCTAGTGCGGCAAAACTCTGTCAAAGTTTCTAGAAACTTTTGACTGGCCCTGTGAAGCCACTGAGCATGCCCAGCATGCCATGATATTCTCTGCCACAGGGGTCTCTCTCCAGTCTCGTATGTAGCAATAAGCTTTAGCAAAATTAAAATAAAATATAAAATTCCCAACTCCGCGGTGTGGCGGGTGGGTTTCGTGAGGACTACATCCTGCTGTCCTGGTATAAAGCAAAATTGCTTACCTTGTAATAGGTGTTATCCCAGGACAGCAGGATGTAGTCCTCACATATGGGTGACATCAGAAATGGAGCCCTATACGGAAAAACTTCTGTCAAAATTTCTAGAAACTTTTGACTGGCACTATGTGCGCACTGAGCATGCTCAGCATGCCATGATATTTTCAGCCACAGGGGTCTCCCTTCAGTCTGTTTTGTAGCAATTAGCGTTAGCCAAAAATAAAATAAAACGTATCGGACCGAACTCCGCTGGGTGGCAGGTGGGTTTCATGAGGACTACATCCTGCTGTCCTGGGATAACACCTATTACAAGGTAAGCAATTTTGCTTTATCCCAGGACAAGCAGGATGCTAGTCGTCACATATGGGTGATTAGCAAGATACAGGCTGAGTCATCTTTGTATTGGACCAACAGCATACAACTTGTGCAACAGGCAGAACAACTGGTGTACTGTTGGGAAAAATGAGGCAGCCTGAAATCACGAAACGGATGTGGAAGGAGTTGGGATCATACTGGAAACAAGTTCTTTAAGACAGATTGTCCATAGGCTGAATCTTGTCGTCCTTCTTTGTCGAGACAGTAGTGAGCTGCAAAGGTGTGAAGAGAACTCCATGTTGCGGTCTTACATATGTCATTGGCACTGAACGATAGTGTGCCACTGAGGTTGACATTGCTCGTACTGAGTGCGCCTTTACTCACCGCTGGAGAGGAAGGCCTGCTTTCTCATAACAAAATTGTATGCAATCTGCTAGCCAATTTTATAGAGTTTGCTTGCCTACTTCTTTTCCAGGCTTGTTAGGATCAAAAGAAACAAAGAGCTGGTTGGATTTTCTATGGGCTGTAGTGCTATCTAAGTAGTACGCAAGCGCACGCTTGCAGTCCAAGGTGTGTAAAGCCCTCTCTCCTTTATGAGTGTGTGGTTTTGGGAAGAAAGTAGGCAAGATGATAGATTGATTCAAATGGAATTCCGTAACTACCTTTGGAAGAAATTTTGGGTGTGTACGGAGTACCACTCGATCATGTAGGAATTTTGTGTAGGGTGAGTATGTGACAAGTGCTTGCAACTCACTAACCCTTCTTGCAGATGTTATGGCTATTAAGAAAATAGTCTTCCAAGTAAGAAATTTATGACAGGAATCCATGGGTTCAAAAGGAGAACGCATGAGCCTTGTTAAGACTACATTAAGGTCCCATTCCGTGACTGGTGGTAGGTGTGGAGGTTTAAGTTGAATTAAACCTCTCATAAATCTACTAACTAGGGGTTGTACTGATATTGGTGCATCCCCAACAGTATCATGATAAGCTGAGATTTCACTTAAATTTATTTATTTAGAATTTTTTATATACAGACTGTTCTGTCCCCATTAATGGGTACATGTTTGTGTTTGGGACAGACAACCTGTGTTTACCACAGCCCCTCCTTCATAGTAAATGTGACACCTTTGGTAACCCAGCAGAAAAGTCTGAAAGCCCTGCCTGTAAAAGGGAGTATGCCTTTAACAAAAGCCCCCTCCCTTCAGGTTCCCTCCTGAGTCACTGGGTCCAGTGCTCTCTCCTATTGGCTCTCGCCCTTACCTCAGCTGAGGTGATTTCTCCGGTATTCATTGCCGTGACGGTGGGTTAGTCCCAGCCAAGCCAGCAGCTGATTTACGTGCCTGTAACCATGTTACAGAACAGCTTTTTACGTTCCATCTACTGCTTAATTATAAGACAAATCAGCTTCAACCCCACGATCTCTTTACCTGCACCCCAAGAATCTGCACCTTCCTTCCCTTGCCTTATCCAGCTACAAGGATCTCTGCCTGTGGCACAGACGTTTGAAACCAACTTTTGTAAGTAGTTATTAATTAGCTTTACAATAAAGATTTCAAACTTAAAGATCTTTGTTTGAGGACTGATTGGATGGAACGTTGACTGCTTTGAAAGAGGGGACTTGGACGTTTCTGTAAAACAAAACAGTATAAAGCTGTACAGTGAGACTGTACAGTAGAGAGCTGTACACCGACAACCGTTTGCACATAGTATTGGTTTACACATAACTTGAAATTATTTAGGCGTGAGCCTTTACATAGAACAAAGAACTTTATGATACATAGGAAAAGAAACTATATGAATTATGTAAATTATGTACAGATTAACTACGTACAAGGTTTTAACAACGTATGAAAAGTACAAAAGGTTTAAATTGTTAGGGTTTAGGGGAAGGAGAGAAAGGAGAGAAAGGAGGATAAGGAGGGAAGAGGGAGGGGCATTGGATTATAAATATTGAGGGAGGTGCTGGTGTTGAATAATACAGGAGGAAATTACATATAAGTTAAGGCATAAAGGTTAACCCACTGATTAAATACTAAGCAATAGGGGAGATATTTACAGATGAGGTAGGAGGCATGGAGAAATATAAAGATTAAACAGTTTCATGTCAATTGAGAAAGGTTTCTGTATATTTTTCACAGTTATCCACAAAGTAGGGGGAATAAAACAGTGTAAGGGAACAACAAAATGTTGTTTACAGATATTCGGAGATAATGTTACACAATTCTATGGGATTAGTCACGAGGAGGTGGATTAGAGTCTGAAGGATAGGCTTTTAGGAAGAGCCAGTTTTTCAATTTTTTTTTAAATTTATGCGTAGATGTTTCAGTGCATAAGTCTGGTGGCATGGAGTTCCAAAGGGAAGGGCCAGCCAAGGAGAAAGTTCGGTTCATTGTGGAGATAAGTTTGGTGGATTTGATTGAGGGAGTACGGAGTGTTCCTTGAAGGGCGGAGCGAGTTGGTCTAGTGGAGGTGCGCAGTAGGAGAGGAGGGCTGATCCATTGTGAGGAATCATTTATGATGCTTTTATGAATGAGGGATAGGGTTTTGTATAGGATTCGCGATTGTATCGGTAGCCAATGTAGCTCCATGAGCATTGGGGTAATGTGGTCTCTTGTTTTGGAGTTTGTAAGGATGCATGCTGCAGCATTCTGCAGGAGTTGTAAAGGTTTGGAATGGGTAGCAGGGAGGCCAAGGTGGGCATTACAGTAGTCTACTTTGGAAAAAATAATAGACTGTAATACTGTGCGGAAGTCGGCAAAATATAGCAGAGGTCTGAGTTTTTTGATTGTTTGTAACTTGAAATAGCACTCACTTAGGATGGATTTAATGAAGGAGAGTTGGTTGCCAATCTGAACTCCCAGGTTACGGGTGTGGGAAAGGAAGGTAGTTGATGAATAAGAAAGAGGGATAGCGGGTGGTGGATGTTTGTTGGATATAATGAGGAGTTCAGTTTTTTTAGGCTTGAGAGCGAGATGCATGTTGGTGAGAAGTTGACTGATAGAAGTAAGGCATGATTCCCAGTTTTGGAGGGCCGTTTGAAGGGAGTCAGTAAAGGGGAAAAGAATTTGAACGTCGTCTGCATAGATGAAGTGTTTGATGCCAAGGATGGATAGGATGTTGGTGAGAGGAAGCATGTAGATGTTAAATAGCGTGGAGGAGAGAGAGGACCCTTGGGAGACACCTCGGTCAAGGCTGATAGGGTCAGATTCGTTGTTATCAGAAATAACTGTGTAGCTGCGGTTTTGAGGTAGGATTTTATCCAGGAGCGAGCAGTTCCAGAGATTCAGATACTGATGAGAATGTTGATAAATGTGTTGTGATTAACAGTATCAAAAGCAGCAGAAATGTCCAACATGGCAAGAAGATAGGAATTACCAGTGTCCAGTCCTTTGAGTATGGTGTCTGTTAGAGATAGAAGTACGGTTTCGGTACTTAGGTGTTTCCGGAAACCATATTGGGTAGCAGGAAGGATATTGTGTAGCTCGAGATAGTCAGATAGGCGAGAATTGACAAGTTTTTCTAGGATTTTTGATAGGAAAGGGAGATTAGAGATGGGTCTGTAGTTAGATAGGGTTAAAGGATCAAGGTTGGATTTTTTAAGGATGGGTTTAACCACAGCTTGTTTTAGTGTGTTGGGGACGGTGCCTTGTTCCAAGGATCAGTTGAGGATGTTGGAAAAAGGTTTAGCAATAGTTTTAGGAATAGATAGTAACAGTTTGGTGGGAATAGTTTCAGAGGGGTGAAAGGAGGGTCTCATCTTTAAGATGTTTTCAATTTCCAGGGAGGAGGATGGGTCAAAAGAAGAGAGTGTAGGTGAAAGGTTGAGGGTGGGAAGTGTCACATTGTTAGCATTAAGAGAGAATTTTGCAGACAGTGAGGAGACTTTGTTTTGAAAAAAGTGTGCTAATTCATTGCAACAATTTTTTGATGTGGGTGTTGGTGGTCGTGCCGGGGTGGTTCTGGTGAGGTTTGAGATCATAGTGAAGAGGGCTTTGGCATTGTATTGAAAATTGTGGATCTTATGGGCATAATATTCTCGCTTGGTTTGGAGAATGGCTTTCCTGTACTCGTGCATGAGTTGATAGTATGTGGTTTTGGATGCAGGAGTGGGGTGTTTACGCCAGCGCATTTCTGAAGTCCTGAGGATGGTTTTGAGATTCTTAAGTTCGGGGGTAAACCATGGTTTTTTGTTTGGATGAGCAGGTTTGATGGTTTTGCAGATGATAGGGCAGAGTTTGTTTGCTATGTTTAGGGTGGAGTCAAACCAGGAGGAAATCGCGTTGTCAGCAGAGAGGTCAAGATGGTTGGAGATGTCTGAGCATGCTGTTGTGAGAGTATCTAAGGTGCAGGATTTGCGGTATTTGAAAGAATGAGGTTGGGGAGGGAGAAAGGGGGTTGACTGTTGTAGTGAGAGGGTGGTCTGAATGATGGAGTGGTCAGACCAAAGGATGTCGAGACATGATGGGGAGTTGATGGTGGTGATGGAGGAATTGGTGAAAATGAGGTCTAAGGTGTGTCCGGCCTTGTGGGTGGGAGAGTGTATAATCTGTGTGAAGCCCATTGCTTCCATTGAGGAGATGAAGGCTTCACAAGCTGGAGATTGTGGATTGGAATTAACTTGAAGATTGAAATCTCCGAGTAGAATAGTGGGGAGGTCTGGGTTGAGTGAGTCGGCAAAGAGTTCTATAAGAGGGGAGGAGTCTTTCTCTAGAAGGCCTGGGGGGGTGTAGATAAGGCAGATTTGGAGGGCTTTCATTTAAAGAATCCTATTTCATATTGGTTAGGGAGATTGCATTTTTGGGGTTTAAGATTGAGTTCTTTTTTAGCAGCAAGTAGTCCACCTCCTCTTTTCTTTTTGCAAGGGATGGAGAAGAAGTCATAGATGTCAGTGGGGAGCTGATTAATGAGGGGGGTATCATGGGATTTAAGCCATGTTTCGGTTATGGCGCAGATTTCAGGTTTGGAATCAGTGAGAAGGTCGTGGAGTAGATGTGGTTTTTTTTTGTAGGGACTGGACATTGAAAAGGAGTAGCGAAATTAGAGAGAGGCCCAGAAATTGGGTGAGGGGGGAGATTAGAATAGGAATAAGTCTTCTTTGCAGGTTGGTGGGAGGGTTGGGTAAAGGATTGGGGAGTTTTGAGGGTATCTTTGCTTGTTAGAGGTAGGACAATTACATGTGAAGGATGTCATTGTTACGAGTTAGAGGGGCGAGCACAGGGGAGAAAGAGTAAAGGCCAGGGAAGGGTTTTCGAAAAATGAGGGACAAGACTGAGGGGAGTAGGTCAGCGAAAAATTATGAGAGTCAAAGATAAATCAAGAGTGGTACGATCAAGGTGATGTGGGCTATTCGATGGGCGCACGAAGGAGCGAACAAAGGGACAGGCCCCTTTGTTGCGCCTCTTCGGCGCGCGACGCCGGGAGGTTGGAGGGGCTTTAAAGCCCAGCTGCGCAGGATCGGGATAGGCTGCAACGGCGAGGTGAGGATCGACGTTGGATAAAGCAAGCCTCGGAAGATCAGCGGACCAAGCGAAGATAGCCTCGTGATCGGCAGGGAGCCCATGGGGGCAAGAGCGGCTTGGAGAGGCCTTGCCCCGACGGGCTTTCAGCGCCGATCGTGCAGGCCTGGATCGCCGCTGAACTTCGGGTGAGTCAAGCGCCGAAAAGAGTACTTAAATGTACTCTTACAGATGAGGTCTGAAGACCCGAGTCTGAGAGATGCCATAGATAGTCTAATAGAGATGATGTAGTGCAGGAAAAGGGGTTAATACTATTTTGTGTGCACCACGTGGTGAACCTTTTCCATTTAGCACGATATTTCTTTCGTGTGGAGGGTTTATGTGAAGCTACAAGCACTTGAGAGATCTTAGTTGAAAGATTAAAAGGTTGTAGAATCAAGCTTTCAACATCCATGCTGTGAGGGATAGGGATTGAAGGTTGGGATGGCACAACCTGCCCTGATCCTGAGTTATGAGAGTGAGTGCTATGCCCAGGCGAATTGGGTCTCTGATCGAGAGGTCTAGAGGTATGGGAAACCATATTTGTCGAGGCCAATATGGGGCTATGAGTATCATGGACCCTTTTTATCCTGTTGTAGCTTCACTAGAGTTTTGGTTATGAGCGGTATCGGGGGATACGCGTATAGAAGGCCTGAGTTCCAGTGGCGAGCAAAGGCATCCCTGGGGTAAGCGGTGTGTCTGCTTGAACAGGGAGCAATAATTGTCCACTTTGTAATTTACTTGTGATGCAAAGAGGTCCACTGTTGGTTGGCCAAAACGTTGAAAAATCTTGGTCACCACTTCTGGATCCAGAGACCACTCATGAGGTTGGAATTGACAACGGAGGCGATCTGCCACTACATTGTGAATTCCTGCTAGATAAGTGGCCCGTAAAAGCATTGAATGTGCTAGGGCCCAGTCCCAAATCTGAGCTGCCTCTCGACAAAGGAGATGCGAGCCCGTACGTTCCTGTTTGTTGATGTACTACATAGCTACTGTGTTGTCTGTATCAGAACAGTCTTGTGGGAAAGGCAGTCGAACGCATGCAGCGCATAACGTATAGCTCGAAGCTCTAGGAAGTTTATCTGAAACGTGGCTTCGAGTTTTGTCCAAGTACCTTGAGTCTGCAGATGACCAATGTGTGCTCCCCACCCTAAGGTGGATGCATCTGTAGTTAAGGTCACTTGCGACATTGGTTGTTGGAAAGGTAGGCCCTTGAGCAAGTTGTTCATGGTTGTCCACCATAGGAGCGAGAATTTTAGTTTCTGCGTGACTTGAATTGGATAAGAAAGCGGTTGGATGGCTTGATTCCATTGTGTTTTGAGTGTCCATTGTGTGAGTCTCATGGCTAATCTGGCCATAGGAGTGATGTGAACTGTGGAGGCCATGTGACCCAGTAAAGTGAGACATTGAGCAGCTGTTATTTGTGTGCGTGCACGTAGAGAGCCTGCTAACGAAGCTAGTGCCTATGCATGGTCTTTTGGAAGGAAAGCGTTTGCTGTTATGGTGTTTAATTCTGCTCCGATGAATTGTAACAGGTGAAATGGGATTTCTGGTAGTTTATGAGGAATCCCAAGGAATGGAGTAGAGTTATTGTGAGCTTGAGAGAGTTGAGAGCTCCTTGTTTTGTTTGACTTCTGATGAGCCAATTGTCTAGGTAAGGAAACACGTGTACGCCTTGCTTGTGTAGATGAGCAACTGCCAGTGCTAGACATTTTGAGAACACCTGAGGTGCTGAGGCAAGGCCGAATGGTAGCACACTGTACTGGAAATGTTGATTTCCTACTAGGAATCGTAGATATTTGCGATAAGGAGGGAATATTGGAATGTGAGCGTAAGCATTTTGTAGATCCAGAGAACAGAGCCAATCTCCTTTTTGAAGTAGAGGTAACATGGTGCCCAGAGAAATCCTGAATTTTTCTTTTTTCAGGAATTTGTTGAGATTTCTGAGGTCTAGGATGGGACGTAGGCCTCCAGCTTTCTTTGGAATGAGGAAACAGGAGTAGAATCCTCTGCCCTGCTGAGGCCGGGGAAGTGGTTCCACGGCTCTCAGAAGGGTGGATAATTCTGTTTGTAAGCGTGTGGATTGGTTGTTTACTGTCCAAAATGAGGTGGGTGGAGTGGAGTTTGGTACTTGGGGTTGGATTGGTAGACAGGCTGCTGCTCTCTGGTAGTGTCTCAAAACCCTGATGTTGCTCCTGTTTGAGGAGGGGGTTGAGTCCTAGGTTGTCTTGATTGATAAGACTGTGTTCTCTGAGTTGGTATGGATGAGCGTCCCTGGGCAGGAGGTGGATAACGCCTAGGTCTATAAAATGGACGTTTGGATTCTTTTCTCGGGAGTCTTCTGGATGGTATTTGAGATTCCTGAGGAACTGAAGAAAGTTGTTTTAGGGTTTCTGAATGTTCCTTTAGGAGGGAAACCGCTTCCTTCACCTTGTCTCCGAAGGGGTTGTCCCTTGCACAAGGGAGGTCAGCCAATTTCTCTTGAATTTCAGGTCTCAAATCTGATCCGAGGCCTTGAGCCAGGCCCATCTTCGAGCACTTATCACAGTGGCTGATGCAGTTTCAAAACTATCATATGCTGCACAAACCTCGTGTTTGCCCACTTCCAGACCTTTATGAATTATGTCAGAAAGATTCCTGAAATTGCTGGGGAAGAGTTTGAGAGTTCTTGTATTTGCTTCCATAAGTTACGCTGGTATTGCGTCATATATAATTGGTAGGACGCAATCCTGGAAACTAACATGGATCCCTGAAAAATCTTTCTACCTATGTTTCAAGGAATCTGTTCTCTTCCTGGTGGAGTTAAGGAATGAGTTTTTAGCCTTTTTGACTTCTTTTGTGCTGACTCAACTACCACTGACTGGTGAGGTAGTTGAGTCTTCTGGAATCCTGGAATGTGTTGAACCAGGTATGGGGCATCAGTCCTCTTGTTAACTGGAGGTATGGAGCATGGATGTTCCCATAGTCTGTGAAGTAAATCTACGAGAACTTCGTGGACTGGTATTGCTAATACCTCCTTAGTGGGTCTATGAATTGCAACACTTCTAATGTTTTTTGTCTGTCATTCTGTTCTGACTGTAGCTGAAAGGGAATGGTGTCCGCCATATCCCTAATGAAAGTAGAGAAGGATAAATCCTCCGGAGGGGATTTTCTTCGTTCTTCTGGAGGACATGGTTCCGATAGGACCTCTTCTGAAGAGGTGTATGTCAGTATCCTTCCACGTATCCGGTGCATGTGGTCTATTTATTTATTTATTTAAAGGCTTTTCTTTTTTTTTTTTTTCGATTTAAAATTTTTATTAGAAACATCATGAACAGAAATACATTTTTAAAGGCTTTTCTATGCCGACATTCGTAAGGCACATCATGCCGGCTTACAATGAACTGATAAGGGGAAATACAGAGAACAAAAAACCAAATCGTAGATAAAAAACAAAGAAGTAATTCAAATGGGAAATAAATGCAGAGAACAAAAACCAAATCGTAGATAACAAAACAAAGAAGTAATTCAAAAAGGGAAATAAATACAAAGGGGCATTATGCAACAGATATTTGAAGGGCTAGGAGAGTTGTTTCTTAGGCATCGATGGGAACAACGGAGACATTGGTGGAACAAGACGTGAAACCCCTGATGGACCCGGAATGGGCTCAGGAATCTGTGATTCTTCGACAGTGTCTTGTCCACTCGGTGGCAATGGTACTTCCTGAGGTTTTACAGGGATTGCACCAATGAGCGCATCTAATTTTGCCAAAATTGGCACAAAAAAAGATAAATCCGGCATCGGCATTGGTGGTATCTCCGGAGGAACCGGTAGTGGCATCGGAATCTGCATCGGCGGAATCGGTGATGGGACCGATGAGGATATCTGAAGTGGCATCGAAGGTGTCTCTGATGGAACCGGAAACTGTATTGGTACCGGCGTCAATGGAGACAAGAGTGGAGATGACGCTGGCCTCGAAGGTAGAGTCTGTGCTGGCATCTTGTCGAGGAGCACATTCCTAACTGCCTGGCGGATATAGCCATCCAGTTCCGCCCGCATAGCTGGTGAGAACAGAGCAGCTATGGGGGGAGGCAGTGATGGCGATTCCGGTACCTCCGCAGGGCCCTGGGGAGGTACGTTTCCCAGCACAGGTATCGGTGGGGATCGCCGTGGAGTGGAAGGCCTCGATGAAGTGTCGTCCCTCCGAGGTTTCTTAAGACGCTGATCTAGGATCCTTCGATGGCCTGCCGGTTATCGGGTCGGTCTCAGGATCTTGAGGCTTCCGATGACGATGTTTCTGTTTGAGTTTGATGCCTTTTCGATGCCAGACCGATTTTATTGACGAAACTGACGGGGATGGTGATGACCTATCCCCGCTTCATCCGGTCTTTGCTTCTTAAGGACGACCTTACGGATCGCTCCAGCCGGAGAAGACTGCGTGGACCATGTTGAGGGGAGTAACTGCAGATGGAACAGGGGAGTAACTGCAGATGGAACAGGTGTTCCATTTTCTCCATCCGGAGTCTTCTGCCCTTCGGTGTCATCTCGGCACATTTCGGGCAGGGTAGGATGTCGTGTTTGTCGCCCGGACAGAGCACACACTAAGTGTGGGTCCGTGATGGACATCGTACGACAACAAACCGGGCATTTCTTGAATCCCATAGCCATTAAGTCGGACAGCCGTCGACGACTTTAGGCTAAACAATGGAACAGACGGCAAAAAGAGAAAAACTTACCACAATGTAAAAAATGGGAGACTCCTGCGGCGTCGAAGTTTTTCGGTTCTTTTCAGAACTTTTTTGTATATGGTGAAAATCACCACACAGCACTCCAATTTAACCGCGAGGCTAACGGCTCCACGGAAAAAAGAAGACTGAAGGGAGACCCCTGTGTCTGAGAATATCATGGCATGCTGAGCATGCTCAATGGGCACACAGTGCCAGTCAAAAGTTTCTAGAAACTTTGACAGAAGTTTTTCCGTATAGGGCTCCATTACTGATGTCACCCATATGTGAGGACTAGCATCCTGCTTGTCCTGGGATAACACCTATTACAAGGTAAGCAATTTTGCTTTATCCCAGGACAAGCAGGATGCTAGTCCTCACATATTGGTAAATAGCAAGCTAGAGGCTGAGTCATTTTGAAGTGAAGCAACAGTGAAGTATTGTTGGTGAAAATGAAGCAGCCGAAGATCACAGTATATTGGATGTAGAAGGAGTTGGGATTAAACTGGAAACAAGTTCTGTAAAACAGATTGCCCATAAGCTGAATCTTGTCGTCCCTGTTTGTCCAAACAGTAATGAGCTGCAAAGGTGTGAAGAGAACTCCATGTTGCTGCTTTACATATGTCGAGAATTGGCACTGAACGATAGTGTGCTACTGAGGATGACATTGCTCTTACTGAATGCGCCTTTACTCGCCCTTGGAGAGGAAGGCCTGCTTTTTCATAGCAAAACTGTATGCAATCTGCTAGCCAATTGGATAGAGTATGTTTACCCACTGCTTTACCTGGTTTGTTTGGATAAGATAAGATACAAAGAGCCGAGTGGATTTCCTATGGACTGCAGTGCGGTCTAAGTAAAAAGCCAGCGCACGCTTACAATCCAAAGTATGTAAGGCCCTTCTCCTTGGTGAGAATGAGGTCTTGGGAAGAATGTGGGTAAAATTATGGATTGGTTCAAGTGGAATTCCGTAACTACTTTGGGAAGGAATTTTGGATGTGTACGGAGGACCACTGTCATGTAGGAATTTTGTATAGGGTGAGTACGTGACAAGTGCTTGTAACTCACTAACCCTTCTAAGCCGATGTAATGGCTATGAGGAAGATAGTCTTCCAAGTGAGAAATTTAAGATCACAGGAATTCATGGGTTCGAATGGAGAACGCATGAGCTTTGTTAAGACCAGATTAAGGTCCCATTCATTGACCGGTGGTCGACTGGTGGTCCCATTCTGTGACTGGTGGTTTAAGTTGAGTTAAACCTCTCATAAACCTGCTGACAAGGGGTTGTATGGATATTGGTGCATCTCCCATCTTGTTATGGTAAGCTGAGATTGCACTTACATGTACTCTTACAGATGTAGTTTGGAGACCAGAGTCTGAAAGATGGTATAAGTAGTCTAAGAGAAAAGTTGTGGGGCAGGAGAAGGGATCAATACTCTTTTGCCTGCACCCCAAAGTAAACCTTTTCCATTTTGAAGAATAGTTTTCGTGTTGCAGGTTTACGTGAAGCTATAAGCACTTGAGATACATCAGTTGAAAGATTGAGGGGTTGTAAAATCAAGCTTTCAACATCCATGCTGTCAGGGATAGGGATTGAAGGTTGGGATGGCGCAATCAACCCTGATCCTGAGTTATGAGAGTGGGAGCTACACCCAGATGAATGGGATCCATGACTGAGAGGTCTAGAAGTGTGGTAAACCATACTTGTCGAGGCCAATATGGGGCTATGAGTATCATGGACCCTTTTTATCCTGTTGTAGCTTCACTAGAGTTTTGGTTATGAGCGGTATCGGAGGATACGCGAATAGAAGGCCTGAGTTCCAAGGATGAGCAAAGGCGTCCTTGGCTGGCTGGTTCTTCCATTTGTGTAGAGAACAGAATCTGTCCACTTTGTGATTCAGATGTGACGCAAAGAGATCTATTGTTGGTTGCCCCCAACGTTGAAAAATCCTGGTCACTACTGAGGGATCAAGGAACATTCGTGTGGTTGGAACTGACGACTGAGTCGATCCGCCACTACATTGTGAATGCCTGCCAGATAAGTGGCTCGAAATACCATGGAATGGTTCAGGGCCCAGCCCCAAATCTGTGCAGCTTCTTGACAAAGGAGATACGAACCTGTACCTCCCTGTTTGTTGATATACCACATGGCTACTGTGTTGTCCTTTTGGATAAGAATAGTCTTGTGTGAAAGGCAATCTTTGAACGCATGAAGCGCATAACGTATAGCTCGAAGTTCCAGGAAATTGATTTGAAATGTTGCTTCGAGTTTTGTCCAAGTACCCTGGGTTTGGAGATTGTCTATGTGAGCTCCCCAACCCAAGGTGGATGCATCTGTAGTTAAAGTTATCTGTGGGACTAGTTGTTGGAAGGGTAGACCCTTGTGCAAGTTGTCATTGTTCACCCACCAAAGTAGAGAACGCTGCAGCTGTGGGTTACTTGAATGGCTTGGATCCATTGTGATCTTAAAGTCCATTGGGTTACCCTCATGGCAAACCATGCCATAGGAGTGACGAACTGTGGAGGCCATGTTGCCTAGTAAGGTTAGAAACTGATGAGCCGTTGCTTGTTTCTGTGAATGGATCGAGTTTGCCAATAGGGAAAGTGTAGCTGCTCGATCCTGTGGTAGAAAGGCCTTTGAATTGATAGTGTTCAATTCTGCTCCTATGAATTGGAGAAGATGAGATATTATGAGATGGGACTTTTGATAATTGATGAGAAAGCCCATGGAGTGAAGTAGAGTAATTGTTCGACTGAGAGAAGCAAGAGCTCCTTGTTGAGGGTGACTTCTGATGAGCCAGTCTAGATATGGGAAGACATGTTCACTGTCTTTGTGTAAATGTGCTATTACTGCCAGACATTTGGTGAATACTCTGGGAGCAGAGGCAAGTCTGAATGGCAGTACTCTGTACTGGAAATGTTGATGACCTACCATGAAGCGCAGATACTTGCGATGAGGAGGGAATATTGGAATGTGAGCATAAGCATCTTGAAGATCCAGAGAACAAAACCAATCTCCTGTTTGAAGAAATGGAAGTATGGTGCCTAATGAAACCATCCTGAACTTCTCTTTTTTCAGAAATTTGTTGAGATTTCTGAGGTCTAGGATGGGACATAGGCCTTCGGTTTTCTTTGGAATGAGGAAATAACGGGAATAGAATCCTCTGCCCTGCAGAGTCTGGGGTACCGGCTCTACAGCCCTGGCTTTCAGAAGGGTGGATAATTCTATTTGCAATTGAATTATGTGATTGTCGCTGAGAGAGAAAGATCTCGGAGGAGAATCTGTTGGAATTGAGAGGAAATTGAGTTTGTAACCTCGAGAGACTATGGACAGTACCCATTGGTCTGTTATGTTTGTCCAATGATCGTAAAAGTAGGATATCCAGCCTCCTACTGGTAGACCTGCTTGAGGGTTGAGGAGATGGATCTGTTCTCTGGTTGTGGCCTCAAAACCCCGCAGTTGGCCCAGTCTGAGGCGGGGGCTGAGGTCGAGTAGTTCTTGTCTGCCTGGACTAAGAACGTTGCTGCGGCCTAGTAGACCTGCCCCTCGATGCTGGAGGGTAGTAGCGTCTGTCGGTAGAATGGACGTCTGGGTTCACGGCATGTAGGGCGGGGAGAAGGTTGTGCAGCAGGTTCCTGTGGAACTAGGGATAGTTGTCGCAGGGTTTCTGAATGCTCTTTTGGTTGTGCCACAGCGTCTTGGATCTTTGAACCAAATAGGTTGTCTCCAGCACATGGCAAATCAACCAGTTTACCTTGGACTTCAGGTCTAAGATCTGAGGCCTTAAGCCATGCGCAACGCCTAGCAGCAATCCCTGAAGCTGCTGTCCTGGAAACTGTTTCGAAGCTATCGTAAGCAGCTCTAACCTCATGCTTCCCAGCTTCAAGTCCTTTATGGATGATGGTCTGGGCTGCTTCCTGGTATTGCTGTGGTAAAGATGTAGTGAAGTCCTGCATCTGTTTCCAGAGATTCCTCTGATACTAGTCATGTAAAGTTGGTAGGAGGAAATTCTGGTATTCAGGACAGCTCCTTGATATATCTTCCTACCCAGGGAGTCTAAAAATCTATGATCTTTCCCCGGGGGGGGGGGGGGGGGGGGGGTGTCAAAGAATGTGGACGTATTCTCTGACTTCTTCTGGGCAGATTCCACTACTACTGAGTGATGAGGGAGCTGCGATTTTTGATATCCAGAACCAGACTGTACCAGATACATAGTGTCCATTCGTTTATTTACAGCAGCTACAGAACATGGGTGCTCCCAGAGTCAATGTTGTAGATCTAGGAGGACCTCATGAATAGGTATAGCTAATACCTGCTTTGGAGGGTCAACAAATTGGAGTACCTCCAATGTCTGTTGTCTGGTGTCCTCTTCCGCAACCAGCTTGAAGGGTATGGTATCTGCCATATCCTGAATGAAGCTGGTAAAGGATAAATCCTCTGGTGGAGACTTTTTCCTTTGGTCTGGAGGTGAAGGCTCTGACATAAAATCTTCAGATGATGTATCTGTGTGGGTATCATCCCAGGTGTCATTTGGATCACCCTGATATGAAGACAGTGGGGAGGATCTCTGTGGATGATGGAGCCCCGAAGATCCTGGTAGCGGATCAGAGGGTATGTCTGCAGAAGTGTCCTCTGATGGTTTTTGAGGAAGGGCATCGACCACTTTTTCTAATCTGTTCATTAGAAGTTGAAAGAGTGCAATTTCTGGTCGTTCCGGGTCCCCGGTTGGCATCGGCGGCACAGGGGTTGGCATCAGTGATGGCATCGATGGTTGACCCAGTGGAGGTTTCAAAAATTTTGACGTTATCGGGTGAAGATCGGTGTCGATGCAGGGATTAACTTCGGTGTAGGCACCAGCATCGGTGTGATCACCGGCATCGGAGTAAGCTGCTGTTCCTCAAGTGCCTGAAGGACCGCTTGTCTGATAAAATCAGACAATTCCGGCATTACAACTGGTGAGGGCAAGCAGTTGTATGCGGTGGCAGAGGCTGCGCTGGCATATCATCCACAAAGCCCTGTGGAGGTGCAGCAATCGGCGTCTCTTGTTGAACAGGCCCAGGCATTGAAGGAATGGGTGTTTCCTGGGTCCGTGGCCACTTTGCGCTCGATTCTCCTGGGGAGAGGTGATTCCGATGCTGATGGACGTCTGTGTCTATGTCAATGCTTTGAGCGGTGTTCGCCGACTAATTTAACCGATGCTATCGACGACGTCGGCGACGGATGGTCCCCCGATCCTTCCGGATGGCGCTTTTTGAAAAGTACGCACTTGGAGACCCCCACCGGAGACTATTTCGAAGTTGAGGAGATGGTAGAAGTTGCAGATGGATCAGATGCTCCATCTTCTCCTGGCGGGCCTTCCTCCCTTTCACCGTCATCTCTGCACATTTCGGACAGGAATTGATGTGTTTCTCACCGAGACACATCACACACTCTAGGTGTGGGTCCGTAATTGACATCGTATGGTTACAAACGGGACATTTTTTAAATCCTGTAGCCATTTTGAATCGACAGCCATCAATGACAAAAGAGAAATCCTGAGAGAAAAAAAGTTTTACTCAGTGAGTAAAATGAGACAGATTTTACTCACCAGCCGGTGGAAAACACAGAGAGAGAGAGATCCCGAGTGAGAGAATTTCTGAGAAAAATATGACTTAGTCACACAAATTTGTGAGGGAACTCACAAAGGCTCCTAAATCCGCGATGCCTACAGCAGCGCGGAAAAACGAAGACTGGAGAGAGACCCCCTGTGGCAGAGAATATCATGGCATGCTGGGCATGCTCAGTGGCCTCACAGGGCCAGTCAAAAGTTTCTAGAAACTTTGATAGAAAGCTTTCCCTCACTAGGGCTCAGTCAGTGACGTCACCCATTTGTTAGGACTAGCATCCTACTTGTCCTGGGATAAAAATTATTCCAATTTTTACTTTTTCTTTTTTATATTATTAAAACACAGACCAATAATACTTGCTTGAGCTTGAGAAAATAGGTAAAAAAAAACCGCAGGCAAAGATAAGGAATGAAGTAAGGGAACCGCTAGGTGAGCTGCCTCGCATCTGCTGGAGACAGACAAATACTGAAGGGATGCAGTTTTAGTCCGTCTCCATCTGCTGGACAGGAGGCTCAACTCATGGTCTGGACTGATCCGGGTACGTACAGGGAATAAAGGTTTATTAGCTTTTCACAAAGACGTAGTTCAATTTTTATTTATTTTATTTAACATTTTTATATACCGACATTTGTTAGAAACATCACATCGGTTTCCATAAAACAAGAATGCAGCCAACATGGCTTTACAGTGAAACTGATGTTAAACTGGGGAGGAGGGGAAGGAAATAAGCTGAGGGTAAAGATAGGATTAAGGGTTGGATATTATGTACAATCATTAAAAGCAAAAAGACATTATGTACATTTTTACAAGGAGTTAAAAGATATCCACCACATAAGGTAGAATTCCCACAAAGGAATCTGAATTTAGTACTAACAGTATTAACAGAGAGGATCTCACTTTAAAAACAGTTGTCTTAGTTTCAATAACATCTGCTAGGGAGGTGGAGAGAGAAAGACCTGTGCGCTGGGACCTCGCCCGGTTCCACTTTGAGTAGTGGAGAGAAAAAAAAAGAACTTTTTCCTGGACGAGAGGGAGACGGAACCCCGCCCCCTGTGACGTCATCGGAGTGCCCCGGGACAGCTATAAAAAAGGGCACAGCGGCGCGCACCGCCGAAGCCGCGCGCCCCTGGAGGAAATTATGGGAAGGAAGAGAAAATCAAAAACTTACGCCTCCTCGCCTACCACCACTCCCATGACAAAGAGAGTTGGCCCAATGGACTCCCATGTGGTGTTTGCTGGTGAGTCTGCTGTTGGGGAAGCAATTGAGAGGGATTCCTTTTTAGGAACCACTCATACCCCTATGGCCATACAATCTTCCCCATCACCCACACGAGAAGTAACAAATGCAGTTAATGAAGGTATAGGCCATACGGGGGGAGTGATACAAACCCTAAGTGGTAATGAATCACCACCGGAACGGACTATACATACAGAATTAACTTTGGGTGGCGAGGCAACTGATGTTTGTGTTAAGGTTAAATGCCCCTCCGCCATTTCTGTAACAGAAATGAAGGAGAAGAAAACATTGTTGAACCAGATAAGGTAACACTGTTGGATGTGTGGAAGTTGTCTGCTAAGATAGATAAGAAAATGTCAAGGTTTGTGTCAAATGTACAGACCTTTTCAGTAGAAGCGAGGGAAAAATTTGTAGAATTGGATAAAAGAACTGAGAGACTAGAACAGGAAGTTGCAAAATTGAACCCTGTGGTAAATAAGTTGCAGACTGTAAATGTTGCTTCTATTAAAGATAATATGATATTACATAGTAGAATAGAGAGTCTAGAGAATGAATTAAGATCAGGCAATTTAAGATTGCTAAATTTTCCTATTTCTAGACTGATGTCGGCAGAGGAGTTATATAAAAAATATGTAACAGAAATATTGCAGTTTGAAGAAGAGAAAATACCATCACTTTCTAGACTGTACTATTTACCAATAAGAAAGATAGAGCAGAATCAGGAGGGTGGAATAGATAATTTAGAAAGCCCAGGGGTTTCTACCTTTTTGGAAGATTCCCTGGACTTGATAAATTCTAGAGCAACTTTGCTTATTTCTTTTTCTTTGAGACGGGATAAAGACTTGTTTTTTCATAAATATTTCCAAAATAAAGACCAAAATTTCTGTGGACAGAAAATACAAGTCTTCCCGGACGTTTCCCGTGCGACACAAGCATGGAGGAAACTTTTCCGATCAATGAAACAATCTGTGTTAAATATTGGGGCTAGTTTTTTCTTAAAATTCCCATGTAAATGCCAGATTTTGTTTCAAAATAATAAGTTCATATTTCTTGATCCATCCCACCTGCAACGCTTTATTTTGGATAAATCTCAAGTTTTATGAAAGGGTAGTGAGACCATCACTGTCTCTCACCCTTCAACCCCTCCCTTATCCCTCCCCCCTACTCACCTCCCCCTCTCCTCCCACCGGACATACTATGTTAATAACCGCTGAGGATGAATCTCTGTTTATGTATTACTAATTTATTGTTTTTTGTTGATTATATTTATCACTCCTTATTGTTATAGTTAATTCTGCCCTATCTTCCATCTTCCATGTTTTACGCTCCCTGTTTTAATGTAACTTTTCATTTCTACCTAGATGTTAATTGGTTTCCCCCCTGTTCTATTGTAAACCGGTACGATAAGACCTGGTCTTCAGTATCGGTATAGTAAAAGAAGTTAAATAAATAAATAAATAAATAAATAATAAAATATATGATTGTATAAGAGAAATGTCAATGTTACAGTGTTAATAACTCTCTTCTCCTTCAAATATGTGGGCTAGAATACATTTTTTTTTCCTGTATAACTTGTGATGTAAGAAATATGTTATACTTGATTATATCATTTTTGTAAATGTTATAATTTGAAAAAAAAAAAAAAAAAAAAAAAAAACATCTGCTAGAAGAGTTTCAGAGTTGCAATCTCTTTCCTGTAGGCCACCTTTTAAAAAATTCACAAAACATTTGGTAATTTCAAGACCAATACCATCACTCTTACCGGTAGTCTCCACCTTTCAATTAAATCATATAGTCTTGCCATCATTCAACAAGATCTGTAAGGGTTCCTTAAAGGGCTCTTCATCTACTAGATCTTAAAAGATGTCTTCGTCAATACTTATTTGTTTTCAAAGATTTTAGAAGCACAAATTATTCATTTTATTCAGAGGTAATAAAAAAGGAGAGGCTGTTTCTAAAAGAACTATAGCAAGGTAGATGAAAAGAAAATCTCTCTTCAATGTATTTATTTGCATGGAAAGGAACCTGCCTCACATTTGAAGACACATCTTACTAGTGCACCTGTGATGTCATGGGCAGAAGTAGGTGCAGTTAAACCAATAGATATTTGTAGAGCAGCCACTTAGACAAGCCTTACAGATTGGATTTATCAAGCATTACAGGCTGGATGTTCTTGTTAAACATTTGGTGCTGCAGTTCTAAAAGCAAGAATTCAATCAACCAACCCGAATATATGGACTTTGATATGTCCCCACATATTCTTGACTGGTGGGCAGAAGGACAAGGAAAGTGAAATTATTACTTACCTGCTAATTTCCTTTACTTCTGTACACCAGTCAAGAAGTCCACCCAAGCAAAACAAAAAATTAACAATTGGGCTGTTACATATTTATAGTTACATTCTTGAATAGTTGACAAAATTAGGTAAATTCGTTAAATAAAGTTATGTTCAGACATCGCTACAAATTTATTAGAAATGTGTTTATAATTTCAATTTGTAAGATATTATAATTTTAAAGTTTCAAAGAATGCTATTTTATCCAGTAGCTGACAGTAGCATACTGGCATGTAGGATTCTAATGATATCATATGTAGAGGTGATGTCAGGGGAAAAAAAACTGCCTCCAAATGATGGATCAGAGGGAATATACCCACATGTTCTTGACTGGTATACAAAATGAAAATAAGTTAGTAGATAGGAAAATTAGTTTCTTACCTGATAATTTTCGTTCCTGTAGTACCACGGATCAGTCCAGACTCCTGGGTTTTGCCCCCCAGCAGATGGAGACAGAGCAGTTTTCAAAACAAACTCCACCTATATATAAGATGGTGCCACCTACAGTCCAGCAGTATTACCTAATGTCAAAGCAGAATGGATCCCCAAAACCATCGTAACTATATACAATAACACTTTAACAAGGAAAACAGAACCAACTAGTTCACTACACCCTCCTGGGAACAGAACCTGTAGAACCACCTAAGGACAGTGCAGGCCAATTTGTGCAGATCCGAAAAGAAAAGGAATCCAAGTAGTACCGAGCGGACTCTCCGTTATTTCCATGCCTCTGACGGGTGGGACTCTGGACTGATCCGTGGTACTACAGGAATGAAAATTATCAGGTAAGAAACTAATTTTCCTTTCCCTGTACGTACCAGGATCAGTCCAGGACACCTGGGATGTACCAGAGCTCTCCTTACCTGGGGTGGGACCCGGAGAGGCACAAGCGAAGCACCCCTTCCCCAAATGCTTTAGATCATGGGTCCAGAACATGTCGTCAGTAAAGTCTCGCAAAGTATGTACAGACTTCCACATAGTAGCACTACAAATGTCTTGCGGAGAGACCTGATGGCACAACGCCTAGGACGCCGCCTGCGACTGGTTAGAATGAGCTTGGAGCCCCACCAGTGAGAGTTAACCATGTAAGAAGTATGCTGCACTTACAGCTTCCTTCAACCATCGAGCTATTGTGCCCTTAGATGCCTTATTAGCTCTGTTCGAACCACTCCATAAAAACAAAAGAGGGTCCGACATATGAAAAAAGTAGTCACCTCAAGGTATCGCAGCAAGGTTCTAAGAACATCCAGCCTCCGAAACTCCGTAGAAAAAGGACCTGACCGGTCCATGGCCGTAAAAGACGGGAGTTATACCAATTGATTCAAATGAAAAAACCGAAACAACCATTGGACGAAAGGCAGGAACCTTCCGTAAGGAAAAAGCTGAATAAAAAAAAAAACACACTCAGGACAGAAAACGGCCGTTAGCGTGAGATCCTTCAAGGTCGCTCGATTTAGGGGCTCAAAATGTGCCGCACACATAGCAGTGAGTACTAAGTTCAGATTCCAGGAAGGACATGGATGCCTAACTGGAGTACGGACATGCTTAGCCCCCCTAGGAAAAAAAGGAGTTACATCCGGGTGCGAGCTTAAAAGCACTCCGCGGATTGTACCACGCAAACAGCCAAGGGCTGCCACCTGTACTCGTAACGAGTTACACGATAATCCCTTGGATAGACCAACTTGGAGGAAAAATATAAAATATTGGTCACGACCTACACACCAAGCTGCACAAGCTTTCCACCCTCAGGCACAAGCAAGAGAAGTTGATGTCGTGCGAGATCTGAAAGGCGTTGTCACCACCACGTCCGAATAACCCTTACTCCTCAGGTGTTGCCTCTCAAAGCCAAGTTGCGAGACAGAAGCAATCCGCCCCATTGGAACAGACGTGCCTCTGAAACAGAAGGTTCGGAAGATACTGAAACTGCAGGACCCCCACCACCTGTAAAGTGAGTAGATCCTCAAACCATGGACGTCTCATCCAATCGGGGGCCCACCAGAATCACATTCGAGACGTGATGTTCTATGCTCCTGAGAACCTTGTCAAAAAATGGCCAAGGTGAAAAGACATACAGAAGAAACGTTTCTCAGCCATGGAAGAACAAGAGCCTCCACTCCTTCCGCTCCTGTCTCTCTGTGGCGCACAAATCCGAAAAGCCGCCACCAGATCCATATTGGGCGTGACCCATGTATTGCAAACAATCCAAAAGCCTTCTCGGCTAATTCCCACATTCCGGGATTGAGACGGTGACAATTTAGAAATTCTGCATGAACGTTGTCTACCCCAGCTATGTGAGACGCCGCAATAATGACCAGGCGTCGCTCCACCTAGCGGACCAACTGTTGAACCTTCAGCACTTGGCCCCTCTTTGGCGATTGATAAAAATCACCATGTCCGCATTGTCTGACAACACCCTGACCGATTTCCCCTGAATCAGTGGGTCAAACGCTTGCAGCGCTAGACGTACCGCTCTGGTCCCTAGGCAATTGATGAACTCCTGAGATACCTCCCGGGACCATTGGCCCTGCCCGGACTTCTGCAGACAGACTGCTCACCAACCGGAGAGACTGGCATCCATGGTAACTACTGTGCACTCGGGTACTACCAAGGGGACCCCACAGCTCAAGGTGTCCGAGAGTAGCCACCAATCGAGACTGGACATCGCCGAATTCGGAAGAGGCAGGGGTAAATGACAGCACTCTGAAACAGGATTCCACCGATAGAGCAACGCAAGTGCAAAGGACATATGAGAGCAAAGGACACTGAACCATCTGTAGTGTAGGCGTCATTCAGCCTAGGACTCAGAATCTCAAAACTCAGGGAAGATGCTTGGACAGCAAGACTTGACTCTGGCCCTGTAGATGGAAAATGCGATCTGCCATAAGGAACACTCTGCCCTGCCGCGTGCCGAACCATGCTCCCAGAAACTCCAAAGAATGAGATGGTACCAGATGACTCTTGGAAAGGCGGACAACCCACCTGAGCTCTCGCAACCCATGTGGCACTCGGGTGACAGCCAAACGGCAAAGTGACTCTGATGTCGCCCGATTCAACCAGTCGTTGAGATAGGAATGTACCAACAAGACTTCCCTCCGCAGCTGCGCTGCTACCATTACCTTGGAGATAGTCCTCGGAGCAGGAGCCAGGCCAAATGGTAGCACTCGAAACTGGTAATGCCAACCCAGAACGGTGAATCTCAGGAACCTCTGGACTCCTGGTCATTCGAAGTGCAGATACGCTTCAGTTAGATCCAGCGAAGCTAGGAATACTCCGCTTCAAACTGAATCAATGAAGGACCGCAACATCTCCCTGCAGAAGCAGGGACTGTGAAGACATCTGTTAGCCCGCTTTAAATCGAGAATGGGCCGAAAATCCCCTCGTTCTTTGACATCCTCAAATAAATGGAGTAGCAGCCCTTCCTTTGCTCCGCCGGAGGAACAGGCGGAATAGCTCCGAGATTGAGAAGGCGTTGTAACGTCTCTTATACCGCTCGACGCTTCATGTCATATGCAGACTGGGAGACTAGGAAAATACCGGAGGCCTTATCACTACAAGGACCCACTGGTCCAACGTCACTTTGATCCATTCCTCGTAAAGTAGAGACGTCTGCAGCCTATGATCAAAACGAGGAATGGATCTAGAGGAAAACAAACCCCTCGGACTTGAACGATCTTTCGGCAACCTGTGAACTGTGTTCTCTCCCAGTGACTGAATCATATCGTCCAGCTCTTTTCCAAACAGCAACTCGCCCTTGAACGGAAGAGAATCTAGCTGAGACTTGAAAGAAAACATCTGCCATCCAGGTCCGCATAGCAGACACCTTGCCGAGCCTACGGAAAGTCTGGACCTGTCTGAAGTTCTAAACAGGTCTTGTAAGACTTCCAGCCTGAAGGACTTTCCCGGAGCGGGACTAGTTGGCCTGAAGCTGCTGAATCCAGCGAAGACCCGCTCTCACAGCGAAACTGCTACCTATAGCAGAGCGGACTCCCAGCGCGGAAACCTCCAATATGTTTTGAGCTGAAGCTCCAGTATTATGAAATGTCAGTCACTGAGAGCCGCCAACCCAGTAACCGGAATGATGGCCTTCTTAATTACTGCTGACGTTGTCGCATCTATCTTGAGAATTCGAAAAAGAAACCAAAGCAGACTCTGACAGAGGATATAGCTTATTCATTGCCTTAGCAGCCTTCAGCCCCAAATCAGGGGTGTCCCATTCTCGGAAAGGCAAGTCCATGGCAGAAAAATGAAAAAAGGCGAAGACGGAAGTGGACCCCTCAGGACCAATAAGACTGGACCTGTGGACCCCAAACAGGATTCCTCCTGGGGAGGTCCAATACCTAATTTTCCCAATTAGCAGAGATAAGATACCTTAGCTCCTCCTTTCTGAAGAGACAGACCTCCTTTGGGTCGATCCACAGCATGAGCCACCCGCCCAGCACTCTGCTGCTGCTGGTCTGCATCCCTTACAACCCCCCTCGGGGGCTGGGATGGAAGGCCTGACATCCTGTGCTGAGAGCTCTGCAGAGGTATCCGTGGCTGTCCGGGGCGACACTGACCTCAATGGGCGCTTTTTGTTAAGAGAGCCCAGCGATGTCTTCTGACTTGGAGCTCTTTCTGTGCCTGGGCAGCGGTACTGACAATAACAAGTTCCCAGCAGACCTCTCTTTGCCTGCCTTCCTAGCTTAGGAGGCTTTAAGAAATAACCGTACAAAAATAGAGGAAAATAAAATAGATGAAGAGGAGGAAACTGCAACACCCTCGGGCTTGTCCTCTACAATTTTAGGGGCATTTACTATTGCTCTGCCCCCTTCAGGGGCCATTGGTTGAGGTGATAAAAGCGGTGGGAGACTCCTCTCCCCCACCGCATCCAGCGAAGACCTCATTGCCGACGGGGAAAAAATACAAAATGGCACCCGTTCCCGCGCTCAGCGGGAACAGACTGAGGGAAGAAGTCTGAAGCTCCCCAAAAGCTCCTGCCGCCATTCGGACCTGAGGGCTGTGAAGGCTCCCTCTCCCCCCGGGAGACAGACTGCACACAAGCTATCTGGCAAGAGCCGCTCACACGCTGTGGCATCACTTAGAAAGCAACGGCTGAAAATGAAAATCTCCCCCTCTTAAACTATAAATTATGAAGCCCCCCGCGAAAAACAACGGCGACTCGAAAAGGAAAAAAACTCAGCCGCGCGGGAAAGGAGAGACCGAAACCAGAAAGTAATGAGAGAATTTTTTTTTTTTTAAATCAAACCTGCCCGGCAGTCTGTGTGTCCTGGACTTTCTGGGGTGAGTGAGCCGGGCTCCCTGGTATCACTCCCAGCGCTGCTCTTCAGTGGCTATAGGGTTCTCAACCCCAGCCGCAGCTGCCTCAGGAACCAGGGGGGGATGGTCCCCTCAGGACCTGACAACCCCTGGAAGGCTGACAATCGTCCTCTTAGTCCTTCTTGAAGATTTCTCTCTTCTATTTTTTTTTCATTTACAAAACGAATTGTCTAGGATTATTACTATTATAATTTATTTTAAACTAAACAACCCGACCAGACTGTAGGTTTTGCACCTCCACCATCTGCTGGAGACAAAGGAATACTGCCAGACTGAGGTGGCACCATCCTATATATAGGCGGAGTTTGTTTTGAAAACTGCTCTGTCTCCATCTGCTAGAGGGGGGGGCAAAACCCAGGAGTCTGGACTGATCCGGATACGTACAGGGAAAAGTAATTTCACCATTTGCTTGGAAAATTTTCACATGCAGTGTGCACATTAGCAAAACCGCTGGATCTTACAATGGAAATTAAATCAGCTAGGGTTAGCCATCCATTTAACTTAAGTGTTTTTTCTAACTTCACGCACAACACAGACTGCTAGTGTCACTTCTGGTCCAAGTGAGTTTGTCCGAACACAAACTGTGGGCTATTAGTACTGTTTTGAAAAAGAAAATTATTTCTTACCTGCTAATTTTCGTTCCTGTAGTACTAAGGATCAGTCCAGACGGTGGGTTATGTCCCCCATCCAGCAGATGGAGTCAGAGCAAACTTCTGAGGGTGCTGGCATATAAGCTGGTGCAACCCTCCTAGTCCTCAGTATCGAGAATATCAAAGCCAAGTCAGAAAAACTGGACAGACCGAGGAGGATGGATCAAGCATACCCACAAAGTCAAACTGTAAAAAACTGTAAAAAACTGTAAAAACTGTAAAAACTGTGAACCAGAACAACTTGCCAAGAGAACTGACAACTGAAACAAATACACGCAGACAATTAGCCCCAAAGAAGAAGGCTAAGCAATAGGACAGGAGAGAGCGGTTTCGAGCAGGTATACCCCCAGATCCAATCACGACCAGGGCGGGCTGATCCTTAGTACTACAGGAACGAAAATTAGCAGGTAAGAAATAATTTTCTTTTCCCTGTACGTACTAGGATCAGTCCAGACGGTGGGATGTACCAAAGCTTCCCTAAACCGGGTGGGTCCCTGAGAACCCTGCTCGGATAACCCTGTCCCCGAAGGAGCCTGATTCCGCTGCCGGCAAATGGAGCCGGTAGTGTCTGGAAAACGTGTGTAAAGATTTCCAGGTCGCTGCCCTACAGATTTCCTGAACGGAGACGTGCTGCGACTCCGCATAGGAAGTGGCCTGGGCTCTCAGAGAATGAGCCTTGATTCCTATCGGAGGATCCTTTCCGGAGCCGATGTACGCCGAAGCCACCGCTTCCTTGAGCCAGCGCGCAATGGTGGTCTTCGTCGCTTGTTGGCCCTTTCTATTCCCGGACCAGAGAACAAAAAGATGATCGGAGACTCGAAATTCATTTGTCACTTCCAAATAACGCAAGAGGACTCGCTTCACGTCTAGGCGCCTGAGAGATTTAGGGGCGTCCGGTGGGAAGGACGGAAGTTCTACCACCTGGTTCAAGTGAAACGCCGAGACCACCTTGGGCAGGAACGAAGGAACTGTCCGGATGAAGACTCCCGAATCCGAGAACCGAAGGAAAGGTTCTCTGCATGAGAGAGCTTGGAGCTCCGAGATGCGCCTCGCCGAGGCTATGGCCACCAAGAAAATCGTCTTCAGAGTGATATCCTTGAGGGAGGACTGATGCAGGGGCTCGAAAGGAGATTCCGCGAGAGCCCGCAACACCAGATTAAGGTTCCAGGAAGGACAAAGCTGACGCACCGGCGGCCGCAGATGCTTGACTCCCTTCAGGAACCGTGAGATATCCGGATGAGACAAGGGATCGGGCCTTCCCGAGGAGCGAGCCAAGGAGGCCAGCGCAGACACCTGCACTCGCAGGGAATTGTAGGAGAGACCCTTCTCCAGCCCCTCTTGAAGGAACGCCAGGATCTGCTGCCGCGAGGCCGCTGTTGCGTGGGCACCCCGTGCAGAACACCATACTTCGAAGACCTTCCACACCCGCACATAAGCGACCGAAGTCGAGGTCTTCCGCGCTCTGAGGAGAGTGTCTACCACGGAGACTGCGTAGCCCTCACGCAGGAGACTACTCCTTTCAAAAGCCAGGCCGCAAGACAGAAGTGTTCCGCCTGATCCGAAAATACCGGACCCTGGTGAAGAAGACGAGGCAGGTGTGCGAGCCGAAGAGGACCGTCTATCGCAGGGGTGGGCAATTAATTTTCCCATGGGGCCGCATGAGAAATTGGGATGGTTTTAGAGGGCCGGACTAATATAATTAACTCAGTTCTCAATAGCCCTACTTATGAAAAGACAGCAGTTTACCACCAATGTATGTCCTCTGAGAAAACACAACAAATAAGACCGATACAAACGCTTAACATGCTAGCAAAATATCTCATCTCGGTAACAGACACAGAACCGACCTAACATACTCCCAGGATCTGTAGTAATGCACATAAACTAATCCGCACACAGTTACACCTGTATTATGGAATACACTCAAACAGGAGCAACCCTATCTATGAAAAGGCAACACTACAAATATTACATCAGACCCTAAACACCAATACACTTCTTATTAGGAAAACAGAACTAACAAGCAGCTATAGATCCCCAAACAGAAATAATTGTAAAACTATACTAATAAGCAGAATAAATGTTTCTAAACAGCTATGAACAGAATAACATCCAACAATTAAAAACTCATAAAAACTATTAAACATTCTCCAAACACCAATAAAATATTTCAAAAAAGCAGACATCACACAATTAAAATGGCAGTCAAGAAAAATAAACTTAAAGCCACCTTTACTTACCCCCTCCAGCAGCTCTCCTACTCCCCTTCCCTGCAGGCCATGGCACACACCAGAAGCAGCAGTAGAAGCTAAGCTCTATACTTATGGTCCTCTTCCTTAGTGCCCATGTCTCTCACACACACACCATACCAGTCATGCCCCCATGACCAGTTTCTGTCTCTCACACACCAATCATCTCCCAAACAGTCTTTGGCACACACACACCAGTCACCTTCCTGAACAGTTTCTCTCATGCCATACACACACACACACACACAGGCTTCCCACTCCCGTGTTCTACTTGCATATATGGTCTTCTCACTCTCATAATCACTTTCTCTGTCTCTCTCTCTCTCACACACACACACACACACACCAGTCTCTCACTCCCATGTTCTCTTTCAGATATACCGGCTTCTCCCTCCCATGATGTGTCTCACACACACCCGGGTTTCTCACTCCCATGCTCACTCTTCACATGCACAGGCTTCTCATTCCCATAATCACTTTTTCTCTCTCTCTCACTCACACACCAGTCACCTGATCTCACTCATGCATACACACACACACACAGGCTTCCCACTCCCAAGTTCTCTTTCAGATATACAGGCTTCTCCCTCCCATGCTGTGTCTCACACACACCCAGGTTTCTCACTCTCATGCTCACTCTCCACGTGCACAGGCTTCTCATTCCCTGAATCACATTCTTTCACATTCACACACACCAGTCTTTTTCTCTCACACACACAGTCACCTTACCAAGCAGTCTCTCTCTCTCTCATGCATGCACACTCACCCAGGTTTCTCACTCCCACAACTCCAGGCTTCTTATGCTCATGCTTTCCCACATACCCAGACTTCTCACTTCCATGCTTTTTCTCTCACACACACACACAGTCACCTCCCTGACTAATGCCTCACACTCTCACATACACATCAGTCATCTCCCTGAGCAATCACTTTCATTGTCTCTCACATACACACACACACATCAGCTCTCTGACCACTCAATCACACACAGGCTGGCTGGCTGCTTCTCACTCTCTCTTACTCACTTCCTCTTCCCCCTACATATGTCACGGAGTTTTTTGCCGGTCCGCAGCGCGCACTCCCGGTCTCTCCCGCTGCCGTTGGGCTGTCAGCACGTTCAAGCCCAGTGGGAACGGCAGCGGTGTTGGAAGAAGCTGTGGCACCCGCGGCTGGGCCTTTTCTTCTTCCCGCGCCTGCCCCCCCCCCCCCCGTGACCCGAAACAGGAAGTGATACACGGAGCGGTGCGCGGGAAGGAGAAAGAGCCGTGCCGCGTCTGCTGCAGCATCGGCCCCCGAGCAATTGAACCAGCCGGCAATCGAGAAGAGTCAGCAGCATGAGCCCCCGCAGGCCAAGAAAGAAGAATCCCTTCGGCCGCGGGAGGCTCATGCTGCTGACTCTTCTCGATTGCCGGCTGGTTCAATTGCTCGGGGGCCGATGCTGCAGCCGACGCGGCACGGCTCTTTCTCCTTCCCGCGCACCGCTCCGTGTATCACTTCCTGTTTCAGGTCACGGGAGGGGGGGGGCAGGCGCGGGAAGAAGAAAAGGCCAGCCGCGGGTGCCACAGCTTCTTCCAACACCGCTGCCGTTCCCACTGGGCTTGAACGTGCTGACAGCCCAGCGGCAACGGCAGCGGGAGAGACTGGGAGCGCACGCCGCGGACCGGCAAAAAACTCCGTGACATATGTAGGAAAGAAACTCGAGCGAAGGCACGCTGCCCGATTGGCCGGTGCTGGGCAAGGCTTGCCCAGCACCGGTCAATCGGACAGCGTGCCTTCGCTCGAGTCACTCCCTCCTCTCCCCCCCCCCCGGACGCTGTAAAAAAAAAAAAAACCAGTTCATTCTCCGCTCCCTTGCTCCCCGATTGGCCGGCCAATCGAGGAGCGAGGGAGCGGAGAATGATCTGCTGCCTTCCCTCTGCAAGGGAAGGCAGCAGTGCCTCATTCCCCGTCTGCTCTCAGCAGTGGGCGGGCCGGATTCAGACCGTAGGCGGGCCGGTTTCAGCCCGCGGGCCGCCCCTTGCCCAGGTCTGGTCTATCGCAATGTTGAGTAGATCTGCGAACCACGGCCGACGCAGCCATTCCGGAGCTACTAGGATTACCGATCCGTGATGCAACTCTATCCGTCTCAGCACCTTGCCCACCAGGGGCCAAGGGGGAAAGACATAGAGAAGAATTCGGGACGGCCAAGGAAGAACTAGGGCGTCCACCCCTTCCGCGCCGCGCTCCCTTCTGCGGCTGAAGAACCGTGGGGCTTTGGCGTTGGAGGCGGTTGCCATGAGATCCATGGAGGGCATCCCCCAGCGCCGCACGATGAGGGCCATCGCATCGGAGAGAGCCCACTCTCCGGGGTCCAGGGCCTGACGACTCAAGTAATCCGCTTGAATGTTGTCCACCCCGGCAATGTGCGAAGCCGCCAGACGAACGAGGAACCGTTCCGCCCATGACATCAGACGCGCGGCTTCGAGGGCTACCTGACGACTCCTGGTGCCCCCTTGCCGATTGATGTAAGCCACCGTAGTCGCATTGTCCGAGAGGACGCGAACCGACTGACCCCTGATTAAGGGCAGGAAATGCATGAGCGCCAGACGCACCGCTCTGGTCTCCAGGCGGTTGATCGGCCAGGTCGTCTGTTCCTTTGTCCACTGACCCTGAGCCGAGCTCCTGAGGCAGACTGCCCCCCAACCGGACAGGCTGGCATCGGTAGTGACTACTATCCAGTCCGGAGTCTCCAGCGGGCAACCCTGGGCCAAGTGTTTGGAATCCAACCACCACTTCAAGCTGTACCTGGCGGTGGGAGAGAGAGGGACGATCGCCTGATAATCCCGAGACACTGGCTTCCACCTCGATAGCAGAGACATTTGCAGAGGTCTCAGATGTGCAAAGGACCAGGGCACGAGATTTATCGCAAAAGCCATTGATCCCAGGAGTTGGAGGTATTCCCGTGCCGTGTGCACCGGAAGAGAGGCAAATTGAACGATCTGATCCCGCAAGGATTGCGCCTTGTCTGGACGAAGGAAGACTTTGCCCTGTACAGTGTCGAAGCGTGCTCCCAGAAAATCCAATTGCTGGGAGGGCAGCAGGCTGCTCTTGCTGAAGTTCACCACCCAGCCAAGAGACTGAAGGAAGGACACCACTCTGTCGACCGCCGACCGACCCTGCGGAAGAGTCTTTGCTCGGATGAGCCAATCGTCCAAGTAAGGATGGACCAGGATTCCTTCCCTCCTGAGTGCGGCTGCCACCACTACCATGACCTTGGTAAAAGTCCTGGGCGCGGTCGCCAATCCGAAGGGTAGGGCCTGGAACTGAAAATGTTGACTTAAAATCTTGAAGCGAAGAAACCGCCAATGGGCCGGCTGGATCGGAATATGCAGATAGGCCTCTGTTAGATCGAGAGAGGCCAGGAACTCTCCCTGATGCACCGCCGCGATAACTGAGCGGAGTGTTTCCATGCGGAACCTGGAGACCCGAAGCACCTTGTTGACTTCCTTGAGATCCAGGATGGGACGGAAGGAGCCATCCTTCTTGGGGACCACGAAGTAAATGGAATAATGCCCCGAGCCCACCTCTCCTGAGGGGACGGGCGCAATGGCCCCCAAGTCCAGAAGCCTGTCTAGCGTGCGCTGGATTCCCAGGCACTTGGAGCTTGACCCGCAGGGAGAGAAGACGAACCTGTCCCTGGGAAACCGGACAAATTCCAATGCGTAGCCGTGTCTTAGAATGTCCAGGACCCACTGGTCCGTTGTGATGTTGGTCCACTCCTCATAAAACAGAGCGATGCGACCTCCAATCCGGGGTAGCGAGGAGTGGACCGGCCTGGCATCATTGGGAAGGCTTACCAGAGGCTCCCTGAGCCGAGGAGTCCCTGGCGGGTCTGCGACCCCGAAAGGGCCGGGTCCAAGACTGAGATCTCCCGGATGGCGTCCTGGGTCCTTGTTGCCTAGCTCCCCTGTAACGCTGCTGAGGGCGGGCGCGGTTCCTGGAGCTCAATGAAGATGGACGATAGGACCTCTGGCGGTCTTCGGGCAACCGATGGACCGAATTTTCACCTAGAGATTTGATAATCTGATCGAGGTCCTCGCCGAAATCTACCCTTGAAAGGTAGCGCCCCCAGGCTAGATTTGGAGGAAGGGTCCGCTGCCCAGTTTCGCAGCCACAGAAGTCGCCTAGCGGAGACTGCTGACACCATGGTCCTCGCCAGAACCCTCAATAAGTCGTGTAAAGCATCCGCTCCATAGGCTATGACCGCCTCCAGGCGGTCCGCCTGCGCCGCCTCCTCCGGCGGCAACTGCTGCGAGGTGAGGAGCTGTTGGACCCATCGAAGACCGGCTCTCTGAGTTAGGGAACCACAGATGGCTGCTCGGACCCCCAGTGCCGAGACCTCAAAGATCTTCTTCAGGGCGACCTCCAGCTTCCTGTCCTGTAGGTCTCGAAGAGCTGTACCCCCTGTGACCGGGATCATGGTTCTCTTCGTGACAGCGGACACCGCTGAGTCAACCTTAGGGACCTTAAGGAGATCCAGAAAGTCCCCAGGGAGAGGATAGAGCTTGTCCATAGCCCTGCCGACCCGGAGGGACGCCTCCGGGGTGTCCCATTCACGCACTAGCAGCTGGAGAAACGAATCATGAATAGGAAAGGTCCTAGCCAGTGGACGCAGGCCCGCCAGCACTGGATCCCCTTTCTTTGTGGCGGAAGCTACAGAGGGAGCCGGGGGCTCAACAGGGGGGTCGAGGTCCAACTCCTGAAGAACATGGGGAATAAGCTCCGCCAATTCCTCCTTACGAAAGATTCGGAGCACCCGTGGGTCATCACATTCCAGGTGGACTGCCGAAGCAGATTCATCATCCCCCTGAGATGCCGGGTCCCCCCCTGGGTCCGGCAGAGGAGACGTCCCTCCCAGGGACAACGGAAGGCCCAGTGGCACTCTGGGACCCCCCCCCCCGCGCCCCCCAGTACCGCAGCCGCAGTCCCAGTGATCCTTGGGGACTTGGCCGGCGGGGGAACTGCCGCTGACCCGCCCCCCGTAGGGTGTAGGCTCTGAAGATAGGCCTGGTGCATGAGCACCACAAAGTCAGCCGAAAAACCTGGAGGCCCCGGGGGAGGGGAAGATAGAGGGTCCCTGGGGAGTCCGCTGGTGGAGGGGAGCGGGCCCGGGTCCGGGATCAGCGGTACCAGTGACGAAAATTCCTCCTGAGTCTCTTCATGGTCGGATCCCACGCTGCTCTCCAGCTCCAAGATGGCCGCCGCTCCCGCCAAAGGAGGGGGTGGGGCACCTCCCCGAGGAGCGCAGCGCTCCGAGCGCGGCGGCGAAATCGTCAGGGGAGCGGCGCTTGTCTCCCCCCCCGGGGAGACACCGGCCGCACGGACCTTCCCGCGAGCCGCCCTGTCCGCCACAGGACGGGCAGCGGGCGCGCTGCATCGCGTCGGACCCGGGCGGGAACGAGGTGCTGGAGTGACGTCGAGAGTCGGGCCGCGGGAGGAGCAGGCCTGCCTCGCCCTCGCTCTACTCGTTGTCCTCCCCCCAGGAGCGGCAGGGGAAGAGACCTCCCTGCCGCTGCGACCCCGGGGAATTGGCGCGTCGCAGGGCCGCAAGAGGGGAGGGAAACCGCAACTCAGGGTAGGGGAGAGGCTGGCCCCACCAGCATCCACCTCCGTACGGCTTGCGATGCTGCAAAGGAAAAAATACAAAAAGACTTACCAAACTTTCCCCCAAAACGGCTGTGAAGTGAAGGGAAAGCAGAAGGGAGAGAGAGTGAGAGGAGAAATGAAGAAATTACCGCAGAGGCAGTCCAGATAGCAAGAGTTAGGGCGGCAAGCCCAAGCCTCCTCACCACACACAATAAAATCTCACCTTAATATATAACTTTTTTTTTTTTTTTTTTACTGCTTGATCCAACCTAAGAAGGAAATATGAAACAAAAGTGTGGAACAAAGCCACTAGCTAGGGGAAGCAACGGGTTCCCCTCCTCACATCTGCTGGAGTCAGAGAGATACTGAGGACTAGGAGGGTTGCACCAGCTTATATGCCAGCACCCTCAGAAGTTTGCTCTGACTCCATCTGCTGGATGGGGGACATAACCCACCATCTGGACTGATCCTAGTACGTACAGGGAATAAAGGTGATTATGCCCCACATTTGCACACAAATCATGTCTTAAACTGACAAAACAAGCCTTTAATGAACTTACCAAGCGGGTCAGAGCTTCTCCTCCTCCTCATGGCTGGCAGGTAATCGGGAGACAGCAGCACTTTGAAGAGACGCTCAAATGGCTGACACTGCACAAAGGACTGCAGGCCTCGGGCATTCAAGCACAGGGCACTGAATACATTCGGTAAGGAACCCAACACTTCTCGGGTGGCAGGGACCTGGGAATAAGGTGCAGCAAAGAATGAAAAAGACAGAATAAAATCTTAAGAGCTCACTTTGCCAGCCCTCTGATAAACTATGAAATAAAGAGCTCTAAGGGAGAGGTCCAAACCCTGGGAAAAACTAGCTCTCTCCATACTAACAAACTAAGCAACACCACCTTGCCCCGTAACAAAGTATATGGGGAAATTAGCTCTTAACTGATAATTTCCCTTTCTTGAGTCCAGTGAGATCAGTCCAGATGAATGGGTTAAACCCATTGACCAGCAGATGAAGACAGAACAGGTTTGCTGACATCTCTTAAATGAATCCATGCTGACTTCAGCCTGCCAATATTATCTGTAACAGGCTAACTTCAGAAATGTTAATTCCTTCATATTTACTTAGTACCTTTTTTTTTTTTTTTTTTTTTTTTTTTTTTAAACTTGAAGGCTTCCAAAAACAGAATATTAACATTTGCTTAAGAGCAATACCACAGATAGCATCCTGCAGCCTACAACCCAAAAAAGTGCATGGAATTCTAAGCAAGATTATGCAATTTATGCAAGATCATGATAGCTTTCAGAAGTTTGTGGAAGTTAGGCAGCAGAGGGAAAGTTCTGGCCTGATCTGACTAGATTCAAAGAAAGGAAATTATCAGGTAACAACTAATTTCTCCTTCCTCATCATCCACTCAGACCAGTCCATACAAATAGGACATACCCCAACTATTCCTGACCAGAACACACACTGCCAAACTCTCCTACAACATATTGGAGGTGAAGAGACATCCTCATCTGCCCTGAAATGAATGCAACAAAATGGAGAAATTACTTACCTGATAATTTCGTTTTCCTTAGTGTAGACAGATGGACTCAGGACCAATGGGTATAGTGTACTCCTGTTAGCAGTTGGAGACTGATCAGATTTCAATCTGACGTCAGCCCCTAGTACATATACCCCTGCAGGAAGTGCAGCTCCTCAGTATTCTTCCTTGCAAAGCATTGTGGATATATGTGTGACTGACTGATTGATTAACTTAATGTGGTTAACTTAGATAACTTTTGTTAGAACATTAAAAACTTGATTAAAGGAAAATTAGTTTCTTACCTGATAATTTTCGTTCCTGTAGTACCAAGGATCAGTCCAGGACACCTGGGTTGTGACTCCGCACCAGCAGGTGGAGACAGAGCAAAACTTGTGGGCGGAGCCATATATGCCCCTGTGCCAGTCACAGCCCCTCAGTCATACGTAATGTCAAAGTAGCAATGCAACCAAGCAACAAAACTGGCTAGAAAAAAATTCACTTCTAAACCAAAACTTAGCACCAAACTCCTAACCGGACTCCCCAACCGGGAGCTAAACAAGCGAACAGCAGGACTAAGAACAATTATGAGCGGACTCACCGTTACTGTAGCGAAGCCCTGCGGGCGGGATCCTGGACTGATCCTTGGTACTAGAGGAACGAAAATTATCAGGTAAGAAACTAATTTTCCTTTCCCTGTACGTACCAGGATCAGTCCAGGACACCTGGGATGTACCAGAGCAAAACTTACCTAGGGTGGGAAGCAGAGAGGCCGCTCAGAGTACCCTCTGTCCAAATCCCCCGGAATCGGGAGCCCGGACATCCAGCCGGGAATGCCTGATAAAGGTATGCCTCGACTTCCAGGTAGCCGCCCTGCCAGTCTCTTGAGGCGATACCTGAGAAGCTTCCGCCCAGGACGCGGCCTGGGAACGAGTCGAATGAGCCCTCAGATCCACCGGAAGCGGCTTACCCAAGCGGCTTACTCTTTACCAAGTACGCGGAGCCAATGGCCTCCTTAAGCCAACGCGCGGCCATCGGGCGGGACGCCGCGGCCCCTTTGAAGAAGAGACCTCCGCACGTCCAGCTTCCGCAGTTCCCCGAACTGGGGATCAGTGGACTCCCCGACCCGAAACGCCGGTAACTCCACTGACTGATTCACGTGAAAAAACGACACCACTGTGGGAAGGAAGGAAGGGATCGTCCGCAAGGACACTCCGGAATCGGAAATCCGTAAGAACGGTTCCCTACAGGACAGCGGCTGCAACTCCGGGACACGCCGAGCCAATCGCCACCCAAAACACCGTCTTCAAAGGAAGGTCTTTAGTAGTTGCACGCGTCAATGGCGCAAACGGAGCCAAGCCTAGGGCAGAAAAACCCTGTAGAGGTTCCAAGACGGCCAAGGGGGACGCAATGGAGAACGGAGACGTTTAGCCCCCCCCCCCGAAGAAAACGGGAGATATCCGGAAGAAGAGCCAGAGAGGTTCCCCGGACCTTACCCCACAAACATCCAAGCGCCGCCACCTGGACCCGTAGCGAACTGCACGCCAACCCTTTGGCCAGACCGGCTGGAAGAAACGTGAGAATATATGCGACCGAAGCGGAAAAGGGATCCACCCCTCGCTGCACGCACCAATCCTCAAAAACCGCCCAGACCCGGACATAAGCCAGAGACGTAGACCGCTTCATGGACCTCAGCAACGTGGCTATCACTGCATCTGAGTAACCTTTTCTCATAAGGCGATTCCTCTCAAACCATGCCGCGAGACAGAAGTGATCCGCATCCTCCAGACGGGGCCCTGATGCAGGAGCCCCGCGAACCCCTGAAGACGAATGGGAGACGTCACCGACAACTGGATGAGACTGCGAATCACGGGCGACGTGGCCACTCCGGTGCCACCATTGAACGGGTGCAATTCTATGCGCCGCAGAATCTTGCCTTTCATCGGCCACGGGGGAAAACACGTACAGGAGCTCATCCGTCTGCCAGGGAAGTACCAGTGCGTCGACGTCTTCTGCTCCCCGTTCGACGCCGGCTGTAGAAACGCGGAGCCTGCACGTTGTTTCCTGTGGCCATCAGATCCATGTGGGGCAGCCCCCCACCTTTCGCAAACGAGGCGGAAACGCATCGTCCGCCAACACCCATTCCCCGGGGTCTAGATGGTGTCGGCTGAGGAAGTCCGGTAGAACATTGTCGACCCCGGAAATGTGGGACGCTGCGATGGAGCAGAGATGGCACTCTGCCCGGTTGAACATTGTCGACCCCGGCAATGTGGGACGCTGCGATGGAGCCAAGATGGCGCTCTGCCCAGCTCAGCAGCAGTCGCACCTCCTCCGCCACTAGTGGACTCCTTTTCCCCCCCTTGGCGATTGATGTACGATACCGCTGTTGCATTGTCCGACAACACGCGGACCGCCTTCCCCCGGACCACAGGGAGAAAGGCCTGCAGAGCCAGGCGTACCGCTCTGGTTTCCAGACGGTTGATGGACCACTGCGACTGTACGGAGGACCACCAGCCCTGCACTGACTTGCTTAGGCAGACCGCTGCCCAACCGGAGAGGCTGGCATCCGTCGTCACCACTGTCTAGTTGGGAACCAGCAGGGATATACCGCAAGTGAGATGGTCCAAATCGAGCCACCAGGGAAGACTGGCCCTCGCCTGGGCCGTGAGCGGAAGCGGTAGGTGAAGACCTTCTGGTCGTAGATGAGCAAAAACCCAATGAACCAACGCCAGGGTGGACGCCATAGACCCCAGAACTGTCAGATAATCGCAAACCAGTGGCAGCTGAAGACCCAATAATCGACGCACTTTAGACTGAAGCTTGCGTGCACGATACCTGCGCGTTCCACCCTTCAAGATGGAAACGATTCGGTCAGTGAGTGCCTCGGTGCGTCCAGGTGAATTCCTGGCCTCCTTGGATCCCACAGAGGCGTACCTCCATGTCGGCATCCCACCGTTTTTTCAGGTGGTTCCTCAGATTGTGCATCTTAGGAAGGCCCTACCAATTCCGGGTTCTCCCCTTCGGACTCGCCACGGCTCCTTGCACGTTTACGAAGGTAATGGTAGTCGTGGCGGCACAACTTCGCCTGGAAGGGTTCCTGGTACGCCCCTACTTGGACGATTGGCTGATTCGGGCCAAGCTCGAGGGTCGTTGCCATTTGTTTACCCCTTTGAGAACGAAGATGGGCCGGGACGTGCCGTCCTTCTTCGGGACGATGAAGTAAATGGAATAACGGCCTGTGCCTCGCTGATCGGGAGGTACGGGGAGGACTGCTCCTAAGGCCTCTAGGCGCTGGAGGGTGCGGTGCACCGCCTCCGTTTTCCTTGGACATTGGCAGGGCGACATCAGGAATTTGTCCGGTGGAGATCGTGCAAAATCCAACTCGTAACTGTTCTTTAATACGTTGAGGACCCACTGGTCAGATGTTATTTTGGCCCAGTCCTCGAAAAACAAAGTCCACCTTGCCCCTACGTTTGGAACGAAGGGCTGTGGCTGCCTTAAGAAATGGACCAGCAGAATCTCATTGCGAGGCCTTGGGCCCCGTGTCGGACGGGGTTCCTCCCCGTCTGCCATAACGCTTCCCCCTGAAGGACTGTGGCCACGAAAAGGCCAGTGAAGACGTCAAGCGATAAGAAGGCCCAGAGGACCTCTGGGGACGAGATCTCTTGCTACCTTGGAAAACGGGACCTAGAGGAATATGAGGACCGAGTTCTGGACCTGTCTTCTGGGAGCCTGAACAACCCGGTTCTCACCAAGGGAAAGACTCAATCATCCAACTCTTTCCCGAATAACAGCTTTCCCCTGAAGGGCAGTGCCCCAAGGTGAGCCTTGGAGGATCCATCCGTTGCCCAGTTGCGAAGCCAAAGCAATCGGCGCGCCGAAACAGCAGCAACCATGGAACTAGGCGAAGTACGCAGTAGATCATAGAGAGCATCCGCACTATGAGCGATGGCAGCCTCCAGTCTATCCGCCTGTGTGGCCTCTTGAACCGAAAGACCTGCATTCGCCTGTAGAACTTGGGCCCAGTGCAAACTAGCCCGCATGGCGTAGTTACTACAAATGGCAGCTCGGCCCCCTCAACGCTGAAACTTCGAAGATTGACCTCTTTGTCACTGCCAACACCGCCGAATCTACCTTCGGAAGTCGGAAGCCGTAGACGCTCCAGGGCGTCCCCTGGCAGTGGAGAAAGCTTGTCCATTGCCTTGGTCCCCTGCAGACCCAGCTCCGGAGTATCCCATTCCTGAAACAATATGTCTGACGCCGAGAAATGGAATGTGAAGGCCACCGCTGGACCAGTGAGCCCAAGCGAGCCCCAGCCGGACTGGGTCCATGTTCGCTCCAGGGCGCGAAACTGTCGGTGGGGCTTCTACCCCTAGGTCGTTGAGGATAGCCGGGATAAGCGGGGACAGCACATCTCTGCGTAAAAGCTGAACAACCTTGGGGTCATCCCCATCACCGGTTTGTGATGGTTTGGCCGGACCAGTCAGGGCAGAACTGTCCCCGGACGCTCCCTCAGCCCCCCCCCCCCCCCCCAGGGGCTCTCCGGGCGGATCCACCTCATCCTGTGAGGTGGACTCAGACTCCGTATCCTGCGGGACCCTTCTCGGTGGTCGCTTTCCCGTTGCTGGAGCCGGGGAGAAATCTGGGTCCTCCCGGGATTTCTTCTTCCGTGGGCCATCCCCCTTAGGGTGGCCATGCTTCTCCGTGCGCCTGCGGCCCTTGTACTTGAGTACCTTGCGCAGTACGAGCGCGAAAGCGTCCGAAAACGAGGACCCCGAAACAGAGGAGGTCCCATCCTCGCTAGCCTCATCCGGGGACTCAGCCCCCCCGGAGGCCCCCCCCCCCCCCTGAAGGTCTTTGCTGAGGAGACAACGCGGGAGGCATGCCGGGATTCCCTACCGGTTCGCGCACAATTTCGCGGGCTGACCCCAAGATGGCTGCCGCTCCCGCGCTGAGCGGGAAGGGGTCAGCCGGCATGGCAGAAGCGGCCAAATCGCGCGACGGCGACCGTGCCGACCGGGATTGCCCCCCCCCCCCAGTCTGTCCCGAACGGTCCCTCCCGCCCGGGACGCAGGCGGAGCAAATCCCCCTCTCGAGAGAGCCGCGCGCGCCGAGCCGCAAGCGCGGCAAACCGTTCACCTCGGCAACCACGCAGTCGCGGCGGAACGGACGGTGAACTAACAAATCAGAAATTAAAATAATTAAATAAAATAATTAATTCCTACCGCAGAAAACACTCCCCGCCCCTCGCCGAGTCGAGAAAACTCCCCCACCGGCGAAGAAACGGAGAGCCGCACCAGAAAAATAAAAGTACAATTTTTTTTATTTTTTTTTGTACTCAAACCTGCCGCTGTCCAGAGTCCTGGGTCTCCTGCTTCTGTTGGGGGTGAGTGAACCGGGCTCCCCGGTGTCACCCCCTACGCTGCTGCCTGTGGTAGGCCGGGTCCTCGACCCTCAGCAGCGGCCTCAACCAGGGGGGGATGGTCCCCTCAGAACCTTCCCACCCCCCTGGGAGGCAGGACGGACAGCTTCCTCTGGTCTCTTCTCACCTTTAAATTTCTTCTTAAAATAACCAAAACTCATTGCGAGGCCTAACCAATAAAACCACAATGACCCTGACTAACTAACTATCAGTCCTCAGGCCACTCAGAGGCTGTGACTAGACCTGCACCACCTACTGGAGACAGAGTAAGACTGAGGGGCTGTGACTGGCACAGGGGCATATATGGCTCCGCCCACAAGTTTTGCTCTGTCTCCACCTGCTGGTGCGGAATCACAACCCAGGTGTCCTGGACTGATCCTGGTACGTACAGGGAACTTGATTAACTTGAACTGGTTGGTTGACTATAGCTGGAGACCGCCAGTGTGCTGAACCGGAAAGCGTCGACACCCGGCAGGGTGGATGCCCTATGTAAATGAAAGCATGGCTTACCCTTGATTCGTTGAAGGACCATGTATAACGGCAGCCGAGGGTGGGCTGCTGAGTCCATCTGTCTACACTAAGGAAAACGAAATTATCAGGTAAGTAATTTCTCCATTTCCTAGCGTGTAGCAGATGGAGTCAGGACCAATGGGATGTATAAAAGCTACTCCCGAACTGGGTGGAAGGCTGCCTGTGGTCCACTTAGGATTGCCCTTGCAAATGCTGTGTCCTCCCGAGCCGGAACATCCAGACGGTAGAATCTGGAGAAGGTATGGATGGAGGACCACGTTGCCGCCCTGCAGATCTCGGCAGGTGACAGCAGTCTAGTTTCTGCCCAGGAAACCGCCTGGGCTCTGGTAGAATGGGCCTTGACCTGTAGAGGTGGTGGTTTTCCCGCTTCTACGTAGGCTGCCTTGATGACTTCCTTGATCCAGCGGGCAATGGTTGCCCACGAGGCCGCTTCCCCTTGCCTCTTCCCGCTGTAAAGGACTGGTTCAGACATTTCCAGGTATCTGGATAGGAGTCTGCTGATGTCGAGATGGCGCAGACTACGGGCTTCTTCAGACTTCTTTAAGCCGTCCATCGTAGGTAGTGAGATGGTTTGGTTAAGGTGGAAGTGTGAGACCACTTTGGGGAGGAAGGAGGGAACTGTGCATAGCTGAAATATCCCCGGGGTGAGTCTAAGGAATGGCTCACAGCAGGACAGTGCCTGTAGCTCTGAGATGCATCGGGCCTGTAAAGCTTACTCTATGCTTATGGCCAGGGACACAAGAACACAGACTCAGTAAAAGTATAATGTATTTTTATTAATCAATATAAGTGTTCTCGGGAGATGCTGGGTACTGGGTGCCCTTAGTCTTACAATCTGACCAGCATCTCCCTGGATACAGGAAGTGACCCTTGTTTTATAGATAACATTCAAATACAGGAAAAGGATAGAAGGTTCTAGAGACTTGCATGACTGCCCAAAGGGTCATTTACATAAGTTGTGATGTCAAATGCATGATTAGATCATCCCTAACTATCCCTGATTGGCTTCCCAGGATGTGTAGCCCATTTCCCATGGCTCTCTTTGTTCTGTTAAACTGTTACTGGACAAGACAATCAACACGTCTGTAACTGTGTGGATTACAAACTCCTGAGAATATTGCCTGAAGCTCCCCTGTGGTTTCTTCTTTGTGACTCTATGAATAGACATCACCTGACTGGTGCCAGCTTGCATGCTTCTACAGATATTCAGGGACATTCTGTAAGTCACTCAGTTCATTCAGCCCAGGCAGGCCAAAGACACGCAGAGGCCTCTGGGGATTTCCTTCACTATGTTGGTTTTCTGTTCAGGCATACTTCTCATTTCCCTCTTGTGCCATTTACAAATGGCAAAGTGGCACACCCAAGTACCAGTTCGGAGGACAGAACTGTATGAAATCATTATGGCAAATGGGCTAAATGTGTAAGCTAAGCTAACCTTGTGTGTGTTATCCCTCTAGATCCCCCCTAAAGTAAATGAGACTCATAGGCAGAAATGCACTAATTGACAAATAATAACAGAATAACTAAGTTTCACTAGGTAGCCATTAGCTCTATGATTGAGCTATAAGGATACCAGCGTTATAAAAAGGACCTAATTTATAATAGCAAGACCACATATGTTATTTTTTCAGAGTCAAGTAATTACACAATAGTGGTGTAACAGGTAAAGGTAAGGAGAACAAAGAGAGACTAGTATGAAAATATTATGTTTCTCATATAATACTAGGTATACTGGGCAAGTCTTTACAAAGAATACTGTTATTGTAAACAACTACCCAGGATAATATTCATTACAATGGCAAGCAGGGATATAATCAAAGGAAAATTAGTTTCTTACCTGATAATTTTCGTTCCTGTAGTACCAAGGATCAGTCCAGGACACCTGGGTTGTGACTCCGCACCAGTAGATGGAGACAGATTAAAACTTGTGGGCGGAGCCATATATGCTCCTGTGCCAGTCACAGCCCCTCAGTCATACGTAATGTCAAAGTAGAAAACCCATAATACAACATAGCTAACCATACAAAACTCGTGAGGTAAACGAAAAAGAACTCCAACACCCCCACAGGAACCAGACTCTCCAAACCGGGAGAGCAAACAACAAGAGGTCAGCGTACTGAAGAAAACAATGAGCGGACTCTCCGTTACAATAGCGCAGCACTGCGGGCAGGATCCTGGACTGATCCTTGGTACTACAGGAACGAAAATTAACAGGTAAGAAACTAATTTTCCTTTCCCTGTACGTACCAGGATCAGTCCAGGACACCTGGGATGTACCAGAGCTAACTTACCAAGGGTGGGAAGCAGAGAGTCCCGCTCGGAGTACCCTCTCTCCAAAACCCCCAGTGTCAGTAGCCTGAACATCCAACCGGTAATGTTTAACGAAGGTATGCAAGGATTTCCAGGTAGCCGCCCTGCAAATCTCCTGAGGCGACACCTGAGAAGATTCCGCCCAAGACACAGCATGCGACCTTGTCGAATGAGCCCGGAGACCCACCGGCGACGATTTACCACGCAAAACGTACGCGGAACCAATGGCCTCTTTGAGCCAACGGGCGATCGTCGTCCGAGACGCCACAGAGCCCTTCTTCGGACCCGACGTCAGCACAAACAGGTGATCCGACAACCGAAAAGAATTAGTGACTTCCAGATAACGAAGAAGGGACCTCCGCACATCCAGTTTTCTCAATTCTCTCGATTTCGGGTCCGAAGACTCCCCAACCATAAAAGCAGGAAGCTCCACCGATTGATTCAAATGAAAAGCCGACACGACTTTAGGCAGAAACGAGGGAACCGTCCGCAAGGAAACCCCCGAATCGGAAATGCGCAAGAAGGGCTCTCTACAGGATAGGGCCTGCAACTCGGAAACCCGGCGAGCCGACGCAATTGCCACCAGGAAAACAGTCTTCAACGTAATATCCTTGAGCGTAGAACGCTTCAGGGGCTCAAACGGAGCTGAGCACAAAGCGGAGAGCACCCAATTGAGGTTCCAAGACGGACACGGGAGCCGCAAAGGAGGACGGAGGTGTTTCGCTCCCCGAAGGAAACGGGAGATATCCGGGTGGAGAGCCAGGGAGACTCCCCGGATCTTACCACGCAGACAACCAAGCGCCGCGACTTGGACCCGTAGGGAACTGCACGCTAAGCCTTTGGCCAGCCCAGCCTGGAGAAAAGCCAAAATATCAGGAATAGCAGCGGAAGTGGGATTCAGACCCCGCTCCACGCACCATTCCTCAAAGACTACCCAGACTCGAACATAAGCCAGAGACGTAGACTGCTTCCTGGATCTCAGCAACGTGGCAACTACCGCGTCCGAGTAACCTTTTTGCTTCAACCAATACCTCTCAAAAGCCATGCCGCGAGACAGAAGTGATCCGCATCCTCCAAACAGACGGGGCCCTGACGAAGGAGCCCCGGAAACCCCTGTAGGCGAAGGGGTGCCGCCACCGACAACTGGACCAGGTCCACAAACCACGGACAGCGCGGCCACTCCGGCGCCACCATGATCACGTCGGACGGGTGCAATTCTATGCGCCGCAGTATCTTGCCGATCATGGGCCACGGTGGGAACACATACAGAAGAACCTCCGCCGGCCAGGGAAGCGCCAACGCGTCGACCCCTTCTGCTCCCCTTTCTCGGCGTCTACTGTAAAATCTCGGAGCCTTTGCGTTGTGCCACGTGGCCATCAGGTCCATGTGGGGCGTTCCCCAATTCCTGCAAATGAACAGAAACGCCTCGTCCGCTAGCTCCCACTCTCCGGGATCCAGGTGGTGCCGGCTGAGGAAGTCCGCCTGGACATTGTCGACTCCTGCAATGTGAGACGCAGCGAGGTCGCTGAGATGCCGCTCTGCCCAGACCATCAAAGACCGCGCTTCCTCCGCTACTTGAGGGCTTCTCGTCCCACCCTGGCGATTGATGTAAGCCACGGTGGTAGCGTTGTCAGACAATACCCGGACCGCCTTTCCTCGTACGAGGGGCAGAAAAGCATGCAATGCCAGACGGACCGCCCTGGACTCCAGACGGTTGATCGACCACCGGGTCTGACACTCTGACCACCGACCCTGAACCGATTTCCCTTGGCAAACTGCACCCCAGCCGGACAGACTGGCATCCGTGGTCACCACCGTCCAGTTGGGAAGCAGAAGAGATACTCCACAGGAGAGATGTTTGGAATCCAGCCACCAGCTCAGGCTGGAGCGCGCCTGACTCTCGAGAGGCAGTGGAAGATAAAACTCCTCTGAAACCGGCTTCCAGCGGGAAAGCAATGAAGACTGCAGCGGCCGCAGGTGAGCGAACGCCCAAGGGACTAACGCCAGTGTTGAGGCCATAGATCCCAGAACCGTCAGGTAATCGCAGACTCGCGGACGGTGTAGAGACAAAAGACGCCGCACCTGAGACTGTAGTTTGCATATCCGTTCCTGAGAGAGAACCACTCTGCCCCGTTTCGTATTGAAAACGGCTCCAAGATACTCCAAGGACTGAGTGGGTTTCAGATGACTCTTGTTGTAGTTTACCACCCAGCCCAGGGACTGCAAGAGCTGTAGCACCCTGGCCACTGCCTGCCGACACAGCCTCTCTGACTTCGCCCGAATCAGCCAATCGTCGAGGTAAGGGTGAACCAGAAGGCCTTCCCGACGCAACTGCGCCGCTACCACCACCATCACTTTCGTGAATGTCCGAGGCGCTGTCGCCAAGCCGAACAGGAGAGCCCAGAACTGGAAGTGCCGTCCCAGAATGCAAAACCGTAGGAATCGCTGGAACGCTGGTTGGATGCCTACATGAAGGTATGCTTCTGTGAGATCTAGCGACGCCAGGAATTCGCCTGGCCGTACCGACGCGATCACCGAACGAATGGTCTCCATCTTGAAGTGAGGGACCCGAAGGCATCTGTTGACTCCTTTCAGATCCAGTATGGGTCGGAAAGTGCCGTCCTTCTTGGGAACTATGAAGTAAATGGAGTAACGGCCCTTGCCGTACTGATCGGCCGGAACTGGAGAGATGGCCCCCAAGCTTTCTAGTCTTCGGATGGTGTCTAGCACCGCCGCCGCCTTCTTGGGATCCTTGCAAGGCGAGACCAGGAACTTGTCCGCTGGGATGCGAGCAAAATCTAACTCGTAGCCGTGTCTTATCACGTCGAGGACCCACTGATCCGACGTCATGCTGGCCCATTCCTCGAGGAATAAGGATAGACGCGCCCCCACGTTTGGAACAGCGTGCTGAGGGCGTGACGAGGGATGGGCCGGCCGAACTTCATTGCGAAGGCTTGGACCCCGCACCCGACGGGGCCCCTCCTTGCCTGCCAAAGCGTTTGCCCCGAAAGGACTGCTGCCACTGAGTGTTTCGAGAAGAGGCCGGCCTATACGAGGGTCCGGTGGATCTTTGCGGCCTGGACTTCCGGGGTCCCCGGAAACGGGCTCTGCTGGAAAACGAAGAGCGCGACCGGGCCCTATCCTCTGGCAGCCTAAACGCTCCGTTCTCACCCAGGGAAACCATCAAGTCATCTAACTCCTTACCAAACAGCAATTTCCCTTTGAAGGGCAATGCCCCGAGGTGAGCCTTGGACAAACCATCCGCCGCCCAGTTGCGCAGCCAAAGGAGACGGCGTGCCGACACCGCTGCCACCATGGACCTAGCTGAAGTGCGTAAAAGATCATGGAGCGCATCGGCCCCATATGCGATAGCTGCTTCCAACCTGTCTGCTTGGGAAGCCTCCTCCAGAGAGAGACCCGCATTCGCCTGCAGTACCTGGGCCCAGCGCAGACTAGCTCGCATAGCGAAGATCGTGCAAATGGCGGCCCACACTCCCAGGGTGGAAACCTCAAAAATCTTTTTGAGCTGTACCTCCAACTTTCGGTCTTGAATATCTCGGAGGGCTGTCGCTCCCGTGACCGGGATGGTAGATCTCTTCGTGACAGCGGACACCGCCGAATCCACCTTCGGGAGTCGAAGGAGCTCCAGCGCCTCCTCCGGCAAAGGGTAGAGTTTATCCATGGCCTTGCTGACTTTCAAACCTAACTCCGGAGTATCCCATTCCTTGAAAAGGATATCCGTGGACGAGAAATGAAAAGGGAAGGCGACCGCCGGTCCTGTGAGGCCGAGCAGAACGGGATCCATATTCGCCTCCTGGCGGACCACCACCGGAGGAGCTTCAATCCCCAGTTCTTGGAGAATGGCCGGGATGAGAGGTGCCAGTTCCTCTCTGCGGAATAGCCGCACCACCTTGGGGTCGTCCCCTTCTGCAGCCTGTGCAGCTTTCTCTGCAATGGGCTGTGCAGCACCATCCACTGCTGCCTTCCCGGCCCCCGTCAGGGGCTCCTCGGAGGACTCCGTATCATCCCCGGGGGAATCCTCGGGATCCGATTCTTGCGGCACCCCCCTGGGAGGCCGCTTCCCCCGGGACGCACCGTGGGCGATCTCCGCGCCCTTCCTGGCCTTCTTTTTCCATGGAGGGGACCTGTGGTCGGCCGCACGCGAGCCATTCCCCCGGATGCGCCTGCTGCGCTTATATCTGAGGACTTTGCGCAGCAACAGCGCAAAATCCTCAGAAAATTCACCGGAATCCGACGAATCACTCTCAGAAACCCCCCGGGACCGAAGCCCCTCCGAGGGAACCTCCCCCGCCGTGTCACGCTGCGGGGAAAGCGCGGGAGGAAAGGAAGAGGCCCCCACCGTTTCCCGCGAAATTTCCCGGCTGGTGGCCAAGATGGCCGCCACTCCCGCACTAACCGGGAAAAGTTCCTGAGGCCTGTCAGCGGAGCTACCACCGCGCAACGGCGAACGCACGACCCGGGAACGAGGGTCCCTCATCACCCGGGACGCAGGCCGAACAAAGGCTGTCCCTTGAGAGACGCGCGCGCGCCGAGCCGCAGGCCCTGCACTGTGCAGCACGCGGCATGCCGGCGAAAACGCGGGAACAAAACGGGGCCGCGCCGAAAAAATCACCACAGGCAGAAAAAAATTCAAAATAAGCAAACGGCGCAATTCGGCGACCTCCCCCCTGCCAACGACGCCCCCCCACCGACTAAAACGGAGCGGCGACGCCAGGCAACGGAGAGCCGCAAAAACAAAATAAAACCTTTTTTTTTTTTTTTTTTTTTTTTACAAACAAAAAAACGCTGTCCCTGGTTCTGAAAAGCCCTAATTCCTGCAGGGGTGAGTGAACCGGGCTCCCCGGTGTCACCCCTGACGCTGCCACTAGCTCAGCCGGGCCCTCGACCCTGGCAGCGGCCTCAACCGGGGGAGGGTAGTCCCCTCAGGACCTCTCAACCCCCCCGGGAGGCAGGGCACACGGGACTAAAATTAAAAAACAAAACCCAATTTGGCATACAAACAATCAGGCCTAACAAAACTAGCCCCAAAAACCAAAACTGACTAACCACCAAAATCAGGTCAGGCAGGGCTGTGACTGGACCTGCACCATCTACTGGAGACAGAGTGGCTGTGACTGGCACAGGAGCATATATGGCTCCGCCCACAAGTTTTAGTCTGTCTCCATCTACTGGTGCGGAGTCACAACCCAGGTGTCCTGGACTGATCCTGGTACGTACAGGGAATGCACGTTACCAGAAAAGTGAAGGACAGCATAAGGACTCATACTGTGTTGTGCATACATCCTGTGGGACAAGTTATTAAAGTGTTGCAAAAAAATAAGACATGTTCTGGTCATGGACAGAAATGGGCCTAGGTGAACAGAAGTGTCACACTACCAGAGCACATCTGTGAGCGCTTGTGACTAAACTCTAGGTAAAGAAACCAATAGGTAGTGTTACAGGAAGAAATGCTCAAAAAGGTATATAGGGAAAAATAGAAGGGGCTCACTAAATTCAGTATATTGGGTACAGAAAAATACTTGTGCAGAAGCAGCAATAGAGCAGAATTTACCTCAAGGGAATAATTGATTTATACCAAGACATATCACACTGTCAATTGGCCAGCAGTGGGTCAGGGTGTTTGGTTATTTATTTATTTATTTATTTAGTGGGTGGTTTTTTTTTATATATATATACCGCGGCACGTTAAAAACATCACCTCAGTTTACAATAAACAATAATTCAGCAACAGGCTTTACAGACAAATTGAAATAAAGTGGACATGATATATATCAAAATAACAACAAAATAAGAACAAATACAATAATCCAATGGAGATCATATTCCCTAGTTAATAGCAAGTCTAATAATAAATGGTAGTTCAGAGACCAATAAAGTCAAAATTAGCAGTGAGAATGATAAAATCGGCGTGTAGCAATGATTCAGGGAGAACAGGAAAAGAAAAGGAAAATTAGTTTCTTACCTGATAATTTTCGTTCCTGTAGTACCAAGGATCAGTCCAGACACCTGGGTTGTGACTCCGCACCAGCAGATGGAGGAGACAGAGCAAAACTTGTCGGGCACCCCTACATATAGTAAGGCGCCACCCACAGCTCGTCAGTCTTACGTAATGTCAAAGCAAATTGAAAAACTCCAACTAACTAACCATACCGCCCGGAAACGGGGCCGATTCAAAGAACCCCCAGCTGGATCCGAACTCCCAGAACCAGAGGACCAACAACATAGAAAGAAATGAACCGTAGAGAACAGCCGAGCGGACTCTCTTCATCAGAAAACAAACACCGACTACGTGGGCGGGCTCCTGGACTGATCCTTGGTACTACAGGAAAGGAAAATTAGTTTCTTACCTGATAATTTTCGTTCCTGTAGTACCAAGGATCAGTCCAGGACACCTGGGTTGTGACTCCGCACCAGTAGATGGAGACAGACTAAAACTTGTGGGCGGAGCATATATGCCCCTGTGCCAGTCACAGCCCCTCAGTCATACGTAATGTCAAAGTAGACAAAAGCCAAAAGGCAACCATAGCTAACCATACAACTTGGTAGGGAAAAGAAAACCAACACCCCTACAGGAACCAGACTCCCCAACCGGGAGAGCGAATGGATCAGCGTACTGAAAAACACAATAATGAGCGGACTCTCCGTTACTATAACGCAACACTGCGGGCGGGATCCTGGACTGATCCTTGGTACTACAGGAACGAAAATTATCAGGTAAGAAACTAATTTTCCTTTCCCTGTACGTACCAGGATCAGTCCAGGACACCTGGGATGTACCAGAGCTAACTTACCGAGGGTGGGAAGCAGAGAGTCCCGCTCGGAGTACCCTCTCTCCAAAACCCCCAGCTTCAGTAGCCTGAACATCCAACCGGCAATGTTTAATGAAGGTATGCAACGACTTCCAGGTATCCGCCCTGCAAAGCGTGTCGAATGAGCCCGAAGACCCACCGGCGGCGATTTTCCGCGCAGAATGTACGCAGAACCAATGGCTTCCTTGAGCCAACGGGCAATTGTCGTGCGGGACGCCGCAGCACCTTTCTTTGGACCCGAAGTTAACACAAACAGATGATCCGTCACCCGAAACGGATTAGTAACCTCCAGATAGCGAAGCCGGGACCTCCGCACATCTAGTTTTCTCAAGTCTTTTGTTTTTGGGTCCGAAGACTCCGCAACTAAGAAAGCGGGAAGTTCAATTGACTGATTCAAAAGGAATGACGACACGACCTTAGGAAGGAAGGAGGTAACCGTCCGCAAGGAGACCACCGAATCGGAGATGCGCAAGAAGGTCTCCCTACAGGACAACGCCTGTAATTCTGAAAACACGACGGGCCGATGCAATCGCCACTAGGAATACGGTCTTCAAGGTGAAATCCTTGAGCGTAGAACGTTTCAGGGGCTCAAAACGGCACTGAGCATAAGGCTGAGAGTACCCAGTTGAGGTTCCAAGACGGGCAAGGGGGCCGCAACGGAGGACGGAGGTGCTTAGCCCCCCTAAGAAAGCGGGAGATATCCGGGTGGAGAGCCAGAGAGATCCCCCGGACCTTACCACGCAAACAGCCAAGCGCCGCCACTTGAACCCGAAGGGAATTACACGCTAAACCTTCGGCGAGCCCCGCCTGGAAAAAAAAGCCAGAATATCGGGAATAGAAGCGGAAGTGGGGTCTAGGCCCCACTCCATGCACCATTCCTCAAAAACTACCCAGACCCGAACATAAGCTAGGGACGTAGACTGTTTTCTGGATCTCAGCAACGTAGCAACGACCGCATCCGAGTAGCCTTTTCTCTTCAACCGATACCTCTCAAAAACCATGCTGCGAGACAAAAGTGAGCCACATCCTCCAAACAGACGGGGCCCTGACGAAGGAACCCCGGGAATCCCTGTAGACGAAGGGGTGCGGCCACTGACAGCTGGACCAGGTCCGCAAACCACGGACGGCGTGGCCACTCCGGCGCCACCATGATCACATTGGATGGATGCAATTCTATGCGCCGTAGGATCTTTCCGATCATGGGCCACGGTGGGAACACATAGAGAAGCACATCCACCGGCCAGGGAAGCACCAACGCGTCGACTCCTTCTGCTCCCCTTTCGCGACTTCGACTGTAAAATCGCGGAGCCTTCGCGTCGTGCCAGGTGGCCATCAGATCCATGTGGGGCATTCCCCAAGTCCGGCGAATGAAGAGAAACGCCTCGTCCGCCAACTCCCACTCTCCGGGATCCAAGCGGTGACGACTGAGAAAATCCGCCTGGACGTTGTCGATTCCCACTATGTGGGAAGCCACGAGATGGCTGAGATGCCGTTCTGCCCAGAGCATCAAGAGCCGCGCCTCCTCCGCCACTAGAGGACTTCTTGTCCCTCCCTGGCGATTGATGTAAGCCACGGTGGTAGCGTTGTCCGACCATACCCGGACCGCCTGTCCGCGCACGAGGGGTAGAAAAGCTTGCAGCGCCAGACGGACCGCTCTGGTCTCCAGCCGGTTGATAGACCACCGGGTCTGCGACTCTGACCACAGACCCTGAACCGACTTCCAGCTCAGGCTGGATCGCGCCTGCCCCTCGAGAGGTAGAGGTAGATAGAAATCTTCGGAAACCGGTTTCCAGCGGGAAAGCAATGAGGACTGCAGCGGCCATAGATGAGCGAACGCCCAAGGGACTAACGCCAGCTTGGATGCCATAGACCCCAGAACCGTCAGGTAATCGCAGACTCGTGGCCGGTGTAGCGACAAAAAACGTAGCACCTGAGACTGCAGTTTGCATATCCGGTCCTGCGAGAGAATCACACTGCCTCGCTACGTGTCGAACAGGGCTCCAAGATATTCCAAGGACTGAGAGGGTTCGAGATAACTCTTGTTGAAGTTGACCACCCAGCCCAGGGACTGCAAGAGCTGTAACACCCTGGCCACCGCCTGCCGACACAGACTCTGAGACTTCGCCCGGCTCAGCCAATCGTCGAGGTAAGGGTGAACCAGCAGGCCTTCCCGCCGCAACTGCGCCGCCACGACCACCATCACTTTCGTGAATGTCCGAGGCGCTGTCGCCAGGCCGAACGGAAGCGCCCGGAACTGGAAGTGCCTGCCCAGAATGCCAAACCTCAGAAACCGCTGAAACGCTGGTTGAATTTCCACATGAAGGTATGCTTCTGTGAGATCTAGGGACGCCCGGAATTCGCCGGGACGCACTGACGCGATCACTGACCGAATGGTCTCCATTTTGAAGTGAGGGACTCGAAGGCATCTGTTGACTCCTTTCAGATCCAGAATTGGGCGGAAAGTGCCGTCTTTCTTGGGGACTAAGAAGTAAATGGAGTACCGGCCCTTGCCGTACTGAGCGGCCGGAACCGGCGAGATGGCTCCCAGTCTTTCTAGTCTTTGGATGGTATCTAGCACCGCCGCCTTCTTCTTGGGATCCTTGCAGGGTGAGACCAGGAATTTGTCCGTTGGGATGCGAGCCAAATCTAACTCGTAGCCATGTTTTATCACGTCGAGGACCCATTGATCCGATGTCACGCTGGCCCATTCCTCGAGGAATAAGGATAGACGCGTCCCCACGTTTGGAACAGCGTGCCGAGGACGCGACGAGGGATGGGCCGGCCGAACTTCATTGCGAAGGCTTGGACCCCGCACCCGACGGGGCCCCTCCTTGCCGGCCAAAACGTTTGCCCCGAAAGGACTGCTGCCACTGGGTGTACCGAGAGGAAGACGGCCTAGGGTCCAGAGGATCTTTGTGGCCTAGACTTCCTGGGCCCCCTGAACCGGGCTCTGCCTGAAAAGGAAAATCTCGACCGGGTCCTATCCTCCGGCAGCTTAAACGCTCGGTTCTCCCCCAGGTAAACCATCAAATCGTCCAACTCCTTGCCGAACAGCAATGTCCCCTTAAAAGGCAAAACCCCGAGGTGAGCCTTGGAAGAGCCATCCGCTGCCCAATTGCGCAGCCAAAGGAGACGACGTGCCGACACCGCTGCCACCATGGACCTAGCTGAGGTGCGCAAAAGATCATGGAATGCATCCGCGCCATAGGCAATGGCCGCCTCCAATCTGTCAGCTTGGGAAGCCTCCTCTGAAGAGAGACCCGCATTCGCCTGCAGGACTTGAGTCCAGCGCAGACTAGCACGCATAGCAAAATTTGTGCAACTGGCGGCACGCACCCCTAGGGCAGAAACCTCAAAAATATTTTGAGTTGAACCTCCAACGTACGGTCTTGAATATCCCGGAGGGCTGTCGCTCCCGTGACCGGGATGGTAGACCTCTTCGTGACAGCTGACACTGCCGAATCCACCTTTGGGAGTCGGAGGAGCTCTAGCGCATCCTCCGGCAAAGGGTAAAGTTTGTCCATGGCCTTGCTGACCTTCAGACCTAACTCCGGAGTATGCCATTCCTTGAAGAGGATATCCGTGGACGAAAAAATGAAAAAAACGACCGCCGGCCCTGTGAACCCAATGAGAACAGGATCCATATTTGCCTCCTGGCGGACCACCACCGGAGGAGCCTCAATCCCCAGCTCCTGGAGAATGGCCGGAATGAGTGGCGACAGTTCCTCTCTGCGGAACAGACGCACCACCTTGGGGTCATCCCCGTCGACGGCCTGCGCTCCTTTACCTGTACTGGGCTGCGCCGAGCCATCTGCTGCTGCCGTCCCGGCCCCAGGCAGGGGCTCCTCGGAGGCCTCTGTGTCCGCCCCGGAGGTATCTTCGGAATCCGAGTTCTGCGGCACCCCTCGGGGAAGCCGTTTGCCCCAGGCCGCTCTCTGGGTGGTCTTCGCCACCCTCCTTGCCATCTTCTTCTGCGGCGGGGACCGGTGGACCCTTGAACGCGAGGCGTCCCCCCGTCTGCGCTTGCTGCGCTTATAACGGCGCAGCAAAAGCGCCAAATCTTCCGAAAACTTGCCCGAATCCGTTGCGTCGCTTTCCGAATGCCCCCGGGACTGGGGCCCCTCTGAAGGGACCTCCACCGCTGCACCCCGCTGCGGGGAAAGCGTAGGAGGTAAAACCGAGGCCCCCACCGTTTCCCGCGAAGCTACCCACCGGTAGACAAAATGGCCGCCATTCCCGCACTGACCAGGAACGGGTCAGGAGGCCTATCAGGGGGACCCCCCCCTTGCGACGGCGATCGCGCGACCCGGGAACGGGCCCCCCGAGGAGCCGCCGACGATCCCTCGTCTCCCGGGACGCAGGCCGAGCAAAGCCCGTCCCGGGAGAGACGCGCGCGCGCCGAGTCGCAGGCCCTGCACTGCGAGCCGTGCGGCCTTGCAAAAAACCGCGGGAAACCAAAGACGCGCCGAAAAGCAGTGAGGGACGCCGAATAAACACAAAAATTCAACGCGGCGAAAATCGGCGACCTCCCCCCTGCCGAAGACGCCCCCCCTCGAGCGGAACGGAGCGCAACGCCAGGGAACGGAGAGCCGACTGAAAACAAAAGTAAAAACACTTTTTTTTTTTTTTTTTTTTTAAATAAGAAAAAACGCTGTCCCAGGTGCTGAAAAGCCCTATGTCCTGCAGGGGTGAGTGAACCGGGCTCCCCGGTGTCACCCCTGACGCTGCTACTAGTTCAGCCGGGTCCTCAACCCTAGCAGCGGCCTCAACCTGGGGAGGGTAGTCCCCTCAGGACCTCTCAACTCCCCAGGGAGGCAGGGCAACTGGGACTAGAATTAAACAAGATTAAATAAAACCCAATTTGAAGAAAAAAACCAAGTTAGGCCTAATAAAATCAACCACAAAAGCGAACCTGACTAACCACACAGAATCAGGCCCGACAGGGCTGTGACCAGACCTGCACCACCTACTGGAGACAGAGTAAGACTGAGGGGCTGTGACTGGCACAGGGGCATATATGCTCCGCCCACAAGTTTTAGTCTGTCTCCATCTACTGGTGCGGAGTCACAACCCAGGTGTCCTGGACTGATCCTGGTACGTACAGGGAACGAAAATTATCAGGTTAGAAACTAATTTTCCTTTCCCTGTACGTACCAGGATCAGTCCAGACACCTGGGATGTACCAGAGCTGAATTACTGAGAGTGGGAGCCAGAGAGTCCCGCTCGCAGTACTCTCTCTCCGAATCCCCCTGAATCCAGGCCCCGAACATCCAACCGGTAGTGTCTAGCGAAAGTATGCAATGACTTCCAAGTCGCCGCCCTGCAAATTTCTTGCGGCGACACCTGCGAAGACTCCGCCCAAGAGGCAGCTTGGGATCGTGTTGAGTGAGCCCGAAGGCCCACAGGAACAGTCTTCCCTTTCAGTATGTACGCTGAAGCAATGGCCTCCTTGAGCCAGCGCGCAATCGTGGTCCGGGAAGCTGCCCCACCGCGTTTTGGGCCTGACCACAAAACAAAAAGGTGGTCCGAAACCCGAAAAGGGTTCGTTACTTCCAGATAACGGAGCAGAACCCTGCGGACATCAAGTTTCCTCAACAGCTTAGAATCAGGATCAGACCGCTCCCCCTCCGGAAAAGCGGGCAGCTCCACCGACTGGTTTAAATGAAAAGCTGACACCACCTTCGGAAGGAAGGAGGGAACCGTCCTTAGGGAAACCCCAGAATCAGAGAAGCGTAAGAATGGCTCCCGACAAGATAACGCCTGCAATTCTGAGACTCGTCTCGCCGACGCAATAGCTTAGCCCCCCGAAGAAAACGCGCCACATCCGGATGATGTGCTAGAGACAAACCTTGCACCTTACCTCTAAGGCAACCAAGCGCCGCTACTTGGACCCTAAGCGTACTACAAGATAGCCCTTTTGCAAGACCTGTCTGAAGAAAAGCGAGGACATCCGGCACGGAGGGCAGCACAGGGTTCACCTCACGAGTTCTACACCAATCCTCAAAGACCGCCCAAACTCGAACGTAGGCGAAGGACGTAGAACGCTTCCTAGAACTCAGCAAGGTGGCTATCACCGCATCCGAATACCCCTTTTTCTTCAGACGTTTCCTCTCAAAAGCCAGGCTGCGAGACAAAAGTGATCCGCGTCCTCCAAACAGACGGGTCCTTGACGGAGGAGTGCTGCCACCCCTTGGAATCTGATAGGGGGCTCCCTTGCCAACTGCAGGAGGTCCACGAACCAAGGGCGCCTTGGCCACTCCGGCGCTACCATGATTACCTCCGTCGGATGCATCTCTATTCGACGAAGGACCTTGCCTATCAGTGGCCAAGGAGGGAACACATATAGGAGAACGTCTCTGGGCCAGGGGAGTACCAGAGCATCTACCCCTTCGGCCCCCCGTTCTCTCCTGTGTGGCATTCCCCACCGTTTGCATATGAGGTGGTAAGCCATCTCCAGTAGCTCCCACTCCCCTGGGTCCAGTCTATGTCGACTGAGGAAATCCACCTGGACATTGTCCACTCCGGCGATGTGGGACGCCGCGATGTTGCTTAGATTTCTTTCCGCCCAGATCATGAGCTGCTGTGTCTGCTCTGCGACAGCCCGGCTCCTTGTTCCGCCTCGACGATTGATGTACGCCACCGTGGTCGCATTGTCCGACAACACTCTGACCGCCTTCCCCCGAATCAACAGGAGGAATGAGCGCAATGCCACCGTGACCGCTCTGGTCTCCAAGCAACTGATGTACCACTGTGACTGAGCTTTGGACCACTGTCCTTGTACCGAGCGGCCCTTGCAAACCGCCCCCCAGCCTGATAAGCTGGCATCCGTAGTGACTACCGTCCAGGCGCTCAGCGGGAACGGCTCAGCACTGCCTCCTGCATCCGGTCCGTCGCGCGGCAGCGATCACGCCGGCCGGGGTCGGACCCCCCAACCGATCTCGGAAGGCCCCTCGCCTCCCGAAATACAAATAGCACACATTCCTTCCCTAGACACCCGCGAACGGGCAGAGCCGCACGAGGCCCCTCTCGGCATCTGCCGCCCTACTTCAGCCTGCGGCCATGAATTAAATTTAAATAAGATCACGGCCCAGACCAGCAAAAACGACGGCGGCGCCGCCCCCCCCCCTCGCGACACACAGAGAGAGGACGGCACGCCGGAACAAAAAAAAAAAATAAACCAACACCTTTTTTTTTTTTTTTTTTACTTTCCTTGTCGCTGGCCCTGGTCCTGATCCTCCTTCTCCAGCAGGGGTGAGTGAACCGGGCTCCCCGGTGTCACCCCCGACGCTGCTGCCAGAATAGGCCGGGTCCTCAACCCCAGCAGCGGCCTCAACCAGGGGGGGATGGTCCCCTCAGAACCTCGCACCCCCCTGGGAGGCTTCCAGGACTCGGGCTTCTGACTTGCTGAAACGTACCTTTTTTTTTTTTTTTTTTTACACAGATTCCCCTGACTAGCTAACCACTAAGCAGGATCACCAGAGACTGTGGGTGGACCTGCCCCATCTGCTGGAGACAGAGAAAGACTGACTAGCTGGGGGTGGCGCCTTACTATATGTAGAGGTGGCCGACAAGTTTTGCTCTGTCTCCATCTGCTGGTGCGGAGTCACAACCCAGGTGTCTGGACTGATCCTGGTACGTACAGGGAATCGGCATTTCAGAAGAGGAGAGGATCACTGAGTGTAAGCTTGTTCGAACAGCCATGTTTTGAGGTTTTGCTTAAATTTCTTATGGCAGGGTTTGAGACGCAGGTCTGTGGGCATTTTGTTCCAGATGTTGGTCCCAGCAATAGTGAATGTGCGGTCTCTTGTAGCGACGTGCTTGATGTGTTTAATTGTAGAAGAGGTGAGTTTGGCTTGGTGCATTTTTCTTATTGGTCTGTTTGATGTGCGGAAAATAAAATGATCGGAGAACCATTGCATATCTTGGTTATGGATCGATTTATGTATGAGGGTGAGAACTTTGAATAAGATTCTAGATGCTACAGGAAGCCAGTGAAGGAACATGAGAACAGGTGTAATGTGTTCATGGCGGTGAGAGTTAGTGAGTAGGCGTGCAGCAGCATTTTGTAGCATCTGTAATGGTTGTATTGTATTTTTGGGGAGACCTAGTAGTATGGCACTACAGTAGTCCAGTTTTGACAATATTGTAGCTTGAAACACTGTCCGGAAGTCATGTGGATGTAGAAGCGGTTTAATTCTTTTTAGAGTATGTAGCTTGAAGAAACCGTTTTTGATTGTGGCCGTGATGAAATTCTTTAAGGAGAAGTGATTATCAATGATCACGCCAAGGCTGCGGACTTGCTGTAAATTGAGGGAGTCCGATGGTGAAGGTAGAGTAGGGTTAGCGGAGATGTTATTGTGAGGTGAGATGAGTAGCTCTGTCTTCGTAGTGTTGATTGCTAGGAAGTTCTCAGTAAGTAGTTTTTTTATTTCTATAAGAACCGCATCCCAAATTTTTAGAGCGTTAGATAGGGAATCGTTGATGGGGATAAGGATCTGTACATCATCTGCGTATATGAAATGTGGAAGATCCAGTTTCACCAGAAGTTGACAGAGAGGAGATAGGTATATGTTGAAAAGTGTGGAGGAGAGAGATGATCCTTGTGGAACACCTTGTGTTAGTTTTCTGGATTTCGAAACATGGCAGTGTTATCAGATTAGCTTTCATAGATTAAAGTAAAAAAACCATATCAAATAATCATCTCACTGACTCAGCAAGTAAATGCATATACTCATAAGGTATAGGACTGCATAATGCTACAAAATACTGGAACTGTAAGGCTACTAAAGACTGCTTCAATTCAGACTGTGGTATTAACTCAAAATCTGAATAGTGACAATTTTAAATGTGTACATAAATATTGACTAGGTGTATCATTTCATATTTTTTGTTATTGACAATCAGTTATCACATATGAAATAAATGTCCATATGATGAAAAGTGCACAATGACTTCTGTGCATACGATGGGATGATTTCTGAAATCAATGACATTTGACATATGCAGATCTCTCAGCTGGGTGGATTTCTGACATCCGAGCATAGCCTCTTAAATCAGTATTAGTTGTATATGTTATTTAAAGCAGATCTGTCTTCCCATGGGGGGTACTCACTTCTTCCGGGTACTACTTTTGTTTTCTTCCAGGTACTACTGTTTCAATAACCAGTCATCCAGAAATCAGAAACCTCTGTTCCTAGGTATCACTATGCAATAAACAAAACTACAAAACTTCATCCAGAAATCTTTATCTGGGAAACACATCAAACATCCAGAAATCTTTATCTGGGAACAGCCTTCGGACAAGATTGGTCCGAGTATTAGTGTTGGATCTGAGCCTGCCCGCAGAATCAGATGCAAGACCCCACAATAGACAGCCACATGTAAAGCAAAAACAAAAATTTCATAGATAGCCACAGCTATCAAGTCCTTGTTCAGGCGCCAAAAATGTAAAGCTTACTCTATGCTTATGGCCAGGGACACAAGAACACTTAGACTCAGTAAAAGTATAATGTATTTTTATTAATCAGGCCGAGCACACGGCCAGCAAGAACACCATCTTTAAGGTTAACAGACGGAGGGACAGGCCTCGGAGGGGTCTGAAGGCGGATCCCACTAGGAACTCCAAGACTAGGTTGAGATTCCACAGAGGTACTGGCCACTTTAGTGGTGGGCAAATGTGTTTGACTCCTTTCAGGAAGCGTGATACATCTGGGTGCAAGGCTATGCTGTCGTCCTCGCTCCTGGAGCCGTAGCAAGACAATGTGGCCACCTGTACCTTGATGAAGTTGAGGGACAGACCCTTCTGCAGTCTGTTCTGTAAGAATTCCAGGATCACAGGAATTTTAGAGGAGCGTGGTTTGACGGTGTGGTTTTCGCACCAGGCCTCAAAGACTCTCCAGATCCTTATGTATGTTAGAGATGTGGAGAACTTGTGTGCTCGGAGGACGGTATCTATTACTGCCCCCGAGTATCCCCTCCTTCTCAGACAGGCCCCTCTCAATGGCCAGACCGTAAGAGAGAATTGAGCTGGATCCTCGTGGAGGATGGGACCTTGTTGTAGCAGGTCTCTGTGTGGGGGCAGGGGTAGTGGATTCCCTGCCAGTAGTCTTCTCATGTCTGCGTACCAGGGTCTTCTTGGCCAGTCCGGGGCCACCAGAAGGACTAGTCCCCTGTGCCGCTGGATCTTGTGAATGATTGCGCCCAGCAAGGGCCACGGCGGAAAGGCGTATATAGCAGGGTCCCCGGTGGCCAGGCCTGTACCAGGGCGTCGATCCCCTGGGACTGCGGATCCCGCCTGCGGCTGAAGTATCTGGGTACTTGAGCGTTGGATCTGTTTGCTAGAAGATCCATGTCTGGAGTCCCCCACCGATTCACTATCATCTTGAAGGCTGTGGGTGACAGCTTCCATTCTCCTGGGTTTAGACTTTCCCTGCTGAGGAAGTCTGCTGAGGAAGTCTGCCGTGGTGTTGTCCTTCCCGGTGATGTGGACGGCGGAGATGTCCTGGAGATTTGCTTCTGCCCAAGCCATCAGAGGGTCTATTTCTAAGGACACCTATTGGCTTCTGGTTCTGCCCTGCCGGTTGATGTAGGCCACAATCATGGCGTTGTCCGACATCACTCTGACCGCTTTGTCTCGAAGTCTGTGGGCGAACTGCAGGCAGGCTAATCTGACCGCCCGTGCTTCTAGGCGGTCAGATTAGCCTCTTCTTCGTTCCACCGCCCTTGGGCGGTTAACTCTTCACAATGTGCTCCCCACCCGTGTAGACTGGCATCTGTGGTGAGCAGGGTCCAGGTTGGGGAGGATAGTCTTGATCCCCGGCTCATGTGGCTGGTCTGTAGCCACCACCTTAGCTGGGTCCGGACTCTGCCCGGTAGTGGTAGACGTAGGTGTAGTTCTGGGATCGTGGACTCCACTGTGATAGAAGTGAGCGTTGCAGGGGCCTCATGTGGGCCCGCGCCCATGGCACCACTTCCAGTGTGGATGCCATTAGTCCGAGGACTTGCAGGTAATCCCATGCTGTGGGACGAGGGGCGCTCAGCAAGGTCTGGAGCCGGTCCCACAGCTTTGATCTCCTCGTGGAGGTCAGGCTGACCTTGTCTTCCTTGGTGTCGAATCAGACTCCTAAGTATTCCAGCGACTGTGAGGGCTGTAGGGAGCTCTTGTTTGTGTTGACTACCCATCCCAGGCTTTCCAGTAGAGTTATGACTCTGCTGGTTGCTTGGTGGCTTTCCTCCAGTGATTTTGCTCTGATCAGCCAATCGTCCAGGTAAGGATGAACGAGGATTCCTTCCTGAGTGTTGCCGCCACCACTATTACACCTTGGTGAACATCCGGGGTGCAGTGGCTAACCCGAAGGGTAGTGCCCGGAACTGGTAGTGACGATTCAGGACCTTGAAGCGTAGGTAGCGCTGGTGTTCCTGATGAATTGGGATGTGTAAGTAGGCCTCCGACAGGTCCAGGGATGTGAGGAACTCTCCTGACTGTATTGCACGTATGACTGATCGTAGGGTTTCCATGCGGAAGCGAGGGATCCTTAGGTGTCGGTTGACTGACTTGAGGTGCAAGATGGGCCTGAATGTAACCTCTTTCTTGGGTACGATAAAGTAAATGGAGTAATGTCCAGTATTTATTTCCCGTGTAGGGACCGGGGTTATGGCCTCGAGGGCCAGAAGTCTGGTCAGTGTAGCTTCCACGAACTTGTCCGGAGGGGTTCGAAAGAAGTCCAAGTAGTACCCTTCTCGGATGATGGCTATGACCCACTTGTCTGAAGTTATCTCGACCCATCTGCGGTAGAATAGGGTTAGCCTGCCCCCTATGGCTTCTTCCCTTGGATGGGTCGGCTGAATCTCATTGTGGGGTGCGGCTGGGGCCTGGACCCGAGCTGGTTCCCCTCTTGTTGTGCTTGTTCCGAAAGGACTGGTTCCTGCCCGTAGGGCGGGGCGCTTGATAGTTGTTCTTGTAAGGGTTGAAGCGCTGTGAGCTTCTGCCTCTGGTGGACCTGGGGAAGGGACGCTGGTTTCTCTTCGTCCTGTCTTCCGGCAGGCGAGGTAATGGGGAGTCGCTCCATTTGTTGGCCAGTTTCTCTAGTTCGCTGCCGAACAGGAGGGATCCTTTGAAGGGCATTCTCGTGAGGCGTGTTTTGGAGGAGGCGTCAGCCGACCAATTTCGAAGCCAGAGTTGTCTCCTGGCTGCCACTGTGGACGACACTCCTCTGGTTCTGTGCGCACTAGATCGGAGGCCGCATCAGTGAGGAATGATAGTGCTGATTCCATGTCTTCTCCCAGGGTGTTGTTCCTGGCCTGGGATAAACAGGAACGCGTCACCACGGTGCAGCAGGCCACAATCTACAGGGACATGGCTGCCACCTCAAATGATTGTTTTAGTATGGCTTCCAGGCGCCGGTCGTGTGCATCCTTGAGTGCCACTCCTCCCTCCACTGGGATGGTAGTGCGCTTAGCGACCGCGCAAACTATGGCGTCCACTCTAGGGCACGCCAGAAGCTCCTTGGTTGCTGGGTCCAGGGGGTACATGGCCGATAGGGCTCGACCCCCCTTTGAATGCACATTCCACTCCAGGTCAATTAGCTGTTGTGCCGCCTGTAAGAGAGGAAAATGCTGAGACGTCTGTCAAAGGCCTTCCAGCAGGGGGTTCATTCTAGGTTCCCCCGGGGTGCCTTGGCCCATTCCGATAGGCATTGGGATACAAGGTCCGGAAGCTCATCCTTTGAGAAGAAGCGTCTCATGGTTCGGTGTGGCTCTGTCCCCGAGGGAAGTTCTCCCTCCTCAAGGGGCTCGACTTCCTCTTCGGAGAAATCCGTGTCCCCGTAGGTGGGGTTTCTGGGTGGTGGGAGCCTGTGCCTAGGCCTTGAGGGTCCTGGGGAATGAGGGTCTTCCGGTGGCGCATATGGCTGGTCTGCCCGGGGTTCAGTTTGCATTTTGACAAAGGCGTGAATCCCCTTAAACAACTCTACCCAGGAGATAGACGCTGGGTCTAAGTTGAGGGGTGCCGGTTCCCTGGGGGTCCCCGTCTGTGGGATGGACTCACTGGGGCCTGCTAGGTCCGGGGTGCCCTCTGAGGAGCTAACACTGGGCCCACGGTGGGACTGGCCCTGACCTGGATCTCCCAGGGTCTCCTCACAGTGTGTGCATAGGGCGTCTGCTTCCTCGCTCTGTGCGGCTCTGATGTGGCATGCTGGGCAAAGGCCTTGAGCTTTTATTCCTGTTTCTGGAGGTGCCATTTCTGTGGACGCGTAAGCTCTTATGCGCTCCACTGCGTCTGATATGTGCGCGCACAAGTGCGCCTAGCCGTAGATGTGCGCCTTGTACTGTGCGCGTAACTTATGCGCTTAAGGTTTTATGTGCGCCTAAGATTATGTGCACAAATAATTTTGTGCGCTTAACTGAATTTGTGCGCTTGGATCGGATGGCGGGCGGCGCAGCGAACAAGGCCAAGATGGCGACGGCGAGCCTGCGGGCAATATGACGACCTCCTCGGAGGGTCTCCACGTGGGCAGACCCTGGAACAGCCGGGGCCTAGCCCTGCTAGGGCGGATCAACCCGGTGGCACAGATTCCGATCGCCGACCTGTGCTCCTCCTCGATCTTCGGAGACCGGATTAAAGTAGAAGATTTCCACCTTACCTCGTCTTCGGCGCTTCCCGGTTTTGCTCCGGGCGGTCTCCGGCTGCGGGGGGAAGAGGGCAAATACCTTTACCGCCGTGCTCGAGGGGGTGTACCCGCTGCCTCTCAGCCGCGTCTGAGATCGGGGGGCTAAGTCCTCGCCGCGATTCGGCCGCCAGACCGAGGCTGCCTCTACGCCGTGCCTGAGGATTCAGGGGCTAGGTCCCTGCCGCGAATTGGCCACCGGACCGAGGCTCACCTCCGAGGGACCACGGAAATCACCTCGGGAAACTCAACTGGGGGAGGGACCAGAGGGTATCACCGCAGGAGTGCGGGGCTCATCTTCAGGTAGGATTCTTTAAATTTCGGTTTTGTTCTTTTAATTTGGTCTAACGCTCTGAGAGCGTGCAGGTAGTCCCTAACTGCTATGGAGACGGAAAATACTGAGGAGCTGCACTTCCTGCAGGGGTATATGTACTAGGGGCTGACGTCAGATTGAAATCTGATCCATCTCCAACTGCTAACAGGAGTACACTATACCCATTGGTCCTGAGTCCATCTGCTACACGCTAGGAAAACCAAGTTGCTGTTCTACCAAACTCCTGCAGTGATGACACACGGAGCTCTATCCAAGAGGCCACCTAAGCTCCAGCAGAAGTGCCAATGTAAACAGCCACAATGACTATCTTAATCCAATGCTCCATTGAAACCTTTGACGTCGCTTCACCTATTCCAGTTACATGAAGAAAAGCAGGAGTTCTAAACTCCCAAAACTCATTCATGACCATAAAAAATTGCTATGGAGCCTACTGTATTCCCTTTCACAACTTCAATTACCAATGGAGGTAAAAAGACTGCCTGAATCAAGGGAAAGAACTGACACCATCACCAGGAGAAAGGAGGCACAACACAAAAACTTTGCCACATCTCTGTAACAATGATAAGGCTCTCTGCAAAAAGCAGAGTTGCTTACCTGTAACAAGTGTTCTCCCAGGACAGCAGATGTTAGTCCTTACATATGGGTGACATCATCAGATGGAGCCCTGTTACGGAATACTTTTGTCAAAGTATCTAGAACTTTGACTGGCAGACTGAGCACGCCCAGCATGCCACTAACCCTGTGGCCACACAGTCTCGATTGTAGCAAAAAGTACAAGTGAAAAATAAAATAAGAAAACAGTGTTGAACCCAACTCCACGGGGTGGCGGGCGGGTTTTGTGAGGACTAACATCCTGCTGTCCTAGGAGAACACCTGTTACAGGTAAGCAACTCTGCTTTCTCCCAGGACAAGCAGGATGGTAGTCCTCACATATGGGTGAACAAGCAGCTACAAACTGACTCATACGAAGCAGGCCAACTAGCACGCATGTGCAACAGGCAGAACTGGGGTGCTGTTGGCGATGAGGCAGCTGGAAATTCACAGCGGGTCGAGGTAGGACGAGTTGGGTTTCTACACTGGGAATAAATTCTTTAGGACAGACTGGCCAAAGACAAGCCTTGTCGTCCAGTCTTATCTAGACAGTAGTGATCTGCGAAGGTGTGGAGAGAATTCCATGTCGCAGCCCTGAAGATGCCAGTAATCTGTACTGAACGGTAGTGTGCTACTGACGTTGCCATGGCCCTGACTGAGTGCACCTTCACTCACCCCGGAAGTGGAAGGCCTGCTTGCTGGTAGCAGAATTCAATGCTGTCTGCCAACCAGCTGGAGAGTTTGCTTACCCACCGCAACTCCAAGCTTGTTTTTGTCAAAAGAAACAAAAAGAGTTGGGTGGACTTCCTGAGGGCTATAGTGCAGTCTAAATAAAAAATTCTAGCGCATGCTTATAGTCCAAGGTGTGCAAAGCTCACTCACCTGGATGAGCGTGAGGCTTTGGAAAGAAAGTGGGCAAGACTATGGACTGATTTAAGTGGAAATCAGTCATTACTTTAGGAAGAACATAAGAACTTGCCATGCTGGGTCAGACCAAGGGTCCATCAAGCCCAGCATCCTGTTTCCAACAAACAGAGGCCAAACCAGGCCACAAGAACCTGGCAATTACCCAAACACTAAGAAGATCCCATGCTACTGATGCAATTAATAGCAGTGGCTATTCCCCAAGTAACCTTGATTAATAGCCGTTAATGGACTTCACCTCCAAGAAAGCAAAATTGCTTACCTGTAATAGGTGTTATCCCAGGACAGCAGGATGTAGTCCTCACATATGGGTGACATCATCAGATGGAACCCTGGTACGGAAAACTTGTGTCAAGAGTTTCTAAAAACTTTTGGCTGGCACTGTGGGCACACTGAACATGCCCAGCATGCCATGATATTCTCAGCCACAGGGGTCTCCCTTCAGTCTCGTTTGTAGCAATTGGCGTGAGCTAAAAAAATAAAATAATAAAACGTATCGGACCCAACTCCGCGGGGAGGTGGGTGGGTTCTGTGAGGACTACATCCTGCTGTCCTGGGATAACACCTATTACAAGGTAAGCAATTTTGCTTTATCCCAGGACAAGCAGGATGATAGTCCTCACATATGGGTGATTAGCAAGCTACAGGCTGCGTCATTCCTATGTTATACCAACAGCGTACAACAAATGCAACAAGCACAACAGGTGTACTGCTGGAAAAAATTGAGGCAGCCTGAAATCACTGTAGGATGTATATGGAAGGAGTTGGGATTAAACTTGAAACAAGTTCTTTAAAACAGATTGTCCAAAGGTTGAATCTCGTCGTCCTTCTTTATCTAGACAATAATGAGCTGCAAAAGTGTGACGGGAACTCAATGTTGCAGCTTTACAGATGTCAAGGATAGGCACTGAACAATAGTGTGCTACTGAGGTGGCCATGGCCCTTACTGAGTGTGCTCGCCCCTGGAGAAGAATATTAGCTTTTTCGTAACAGAATTCTATACAGTCTGCTAACCAGTTGGATAGAGTGTTTCCCTACCGCAACTCCTGGTTTATTCTTGTCAAAAGAAACAAAGTTGGGTGGATTTTCTATGGACCGCTGTGCGGTCAAGGTAGAAAGCTAGTGCACGTTTACAGTCTAAAGTTTATAAAACACTCTCTCCCGGATGAGAGTGTGGTCTTGGAAAGAAAGTAGGCAAGACTATTGACTGATTGATATGAAAGTCTGTTACCACTTTTGGTAAGAACTTTGGGTGAGTGCGAAGGACTACTCTGTCATGCAGGAATCGTGTGCAAGGCGAGTATGTGACAAGAGCTTGTAACTCACTGACTCTCTTAGCCGACGTAATGGCTACTAGGAAAAGTACTTTCCATGTAAGGAATTTCTCTTTGCAAGAGTGTAGAGGCTCAAACTGTGAACGCATGAGTCTTGTTAATACCAAATTGAGGTCCCATTCAGTGACCGGTGGTTTAATGGGAGGTTTAAGGTGAAGTAAACCTCTCATGAACCTACTTACTAGTGGTTGTGCAGTTATGGGCGCATCGCCTAAACCCTTGTGGTAAGCCGCTATGGCACTTAGGTGTCCCCTGACAGAAGATGTCTGGAGACCGGAATCCAACAGGTGGCATAGGTAGTCCAGTAAAGAAGAAGTGGGGCAGGAAAAGGGTTCTATACCCTTTTGAGTACACCATTTTGTAAATCTGGTCCACTTAAAGTAGTAAGATTTACGTGTCGAAGGCTTTCGTGAAGCTACTAGAACTTGAGAGACTTGAGTTGAAAGATTAAGTGATTGCAGAACTAAGCTTTCAACATCCAAGCTGTCAGGGCAAGAATTGTCAGGTTGGGATGACGCAACTTGCCCTGATTCTGGGTTATGAGAGTGGGCTCTGTGCCCAGTCTGATTGGTTGTGAGATTGAGAGGTTGAGGAGTATGGGAAACCATACTTGACATGGCCAATACGGGGCTATGAGGAGCATTGTCCCTGCGTCCTGTTGTAGCTTCGCGAGAGTTTTCGCTATGAGCGGAATTGGAGGATACGCATACAGAAGACCTGTGTTCCAGGGGTGAGTAAATGCGTCCCTGGGGATTGGTTGCCGACGTCCGTGGAGGGAGCAAAACCTTTCCACTTTGTGGTTCAGTTTGGATGCAAAGAGGTCTATAGTTGGGCGACCCCAAAGTTGAAAAATTTTGCTCGCTACACGTGGATCCAGCGACCATTCGTGGGGATTGAAATGTCGACCGAGATCATGTGCTAGAATGTTTTTGATGCCCGGCAAATAACTGGCTCGGAGTTGTATGGAGTGCTCCAGAGCCCAAGCCCAGATCTGTACTGTTTCTTGGCATAGGAGGTACGAGCCGGTGCCTCCTTGCTTGTTTATGTACCACATTGCCACTGTGTTGTCTGTTTGAATCAGCACAGTCTTGTTTGAGAGGCAGTCTTTGAAGGCATAAAGGGCATATCGTATCGCTCGAAGTTCCAAGAAGTTTGACATTTTTCTCGAGCGGAGTCCACGTCCCTTGTGTTTGGAGGCTGTTGACGTGAGCTCCCCATCCCAGATTGGAGGCATCTGTAGTCAGGATGACTTGCAGATTTGTTGGTTGGAATGGGAGACCAGCAGTCAATGCTGTCTGATTTGTCCGCCAGTGAAGTGATTGGCGAAGCTGGTGGGTGATTTGAAATATGTGCGACGATGGTTGGAAAGCTTGGCGCCATTGAGATTTCAAAGTCCATTGAGTTCGTCTCATGGCTAACTTTGCGAAAGGAGTTACATGTACTGTGGAGGCCATGTGTCCTAGAAGTATCAGAACTTGATGAGCAGATGCGAACTGATGATGAATCATTATGTTTGCCAGTCGCATTAGATCGTCTGCACGGTCACATGGAAGGGAAGATTTCCCCATTGTGGTGTCGGGGTCTGCTCCGATGAACGTGAGGAGCTGAGACGGTTCGATGTGAGATTTTTGATAGTTGATGAGAAAACCCAGAAGGTGTAATAAGTTTAGTGTGGTTTTTAAGTCAGAGAGAACTCCCTGCTTGGATGGACTTCTGATGAGCCAGTCGTCTAGATATGGAAAAACGTGAATATAGTTTTTTCTTAGGTGTGCGGCCACCACTGCTAGACATTTTGTGAATACTCGAGGTGCAGAGGCCAGGCCGAATGGGAGGACTCGATACTGGTAATGGTTTTTTCCCACTACAAAGCTTAGGTATTTGCGGTGTTGTATGGAAATTGGTATGTGAGCGTAAGCGTCTTGAAGGTCCAGAGAACAGAGCCAATCTCCCTTTTGAAGCAACAGAATGATGGATCCCAGGGATACCATTCGAAATTTCTCTTTGTAAAGAAATTTGTTGAGATTGCGGAGGTCCAAGATAGGACGAAGGCCTCCTGTTTTCTTTGGAATGAGGAATAGCGGGAGTAGAACCCTTTCCCTTGCTGAGACAGGGGAACTGGTTCAATGGCCCTGGCGGTCAGCAAAGAAGAGAGTTCCACTGCTAACTGAGATGTGATTATCATTTGAGACCAGAGTGGAGTGGGAGGTGAATGTGGGGGTATTGTTTTGAATTTCAATCGATAACCCCGATTTAGTATGGCTAATACCCATTGGTCTGTTGTGATACAACTCCATTGGTGTTGAAAATAATGAAGTCATCCTCCGACTGGTAGGGAGGGTATAGGGTTTAGCAGAAGAGAGAGAGAGACTTCTGTTCTCGTGGCACGGTTCAAAAACTCTCTGCTGGACCAGTTTGAGGTGGTGGTTGGGTCTTCTGCTGCTTGGTTTGGCGAGGGCGTCCTCTTTGTGGGGGTCATATTGACGTCCTGAAGAGGCAGGTCTGTAAAAAGGTCGCCTCGTATCTCTGTGAGTTGGTCGCCTGAGAGAGGATGGTTGATCCGCTGGTAGCTTGGAAAGCTGACGGAGTGTCTCATGGTGGTCTTTTAATTGAGACACCATGGCTTGAATTTTCTCACCGAAAAGATTTTCTCCATCGCAAGGGAGATCTGCCAGACATTCTTGGACCTCTTGTCTAAGATCTGAGGCTTTAAGCCAAGCCCATCTTCTTGCATTGATTGCAGAGGCAGAGAGACGGGTTGAAGTCTCGAATATGTCGTACGCCGCTCTTACCTCGTGCTTTCCTGATTCTAGTCCTTTGTCCACCAACGTCGTTAAAGGTTGCTGATGTTGTTATGGAAGGTTATCTACAATACTTTGAACCTGTTTCCACAAGTTCCTCTGGTATTGTGTCATACAGCTGGTATGCTGCGATACGTGCTACCAGCATGGAACCTCGATAGACCTTTTTTCCTAATTTGATCGCTGGCATCTATTCAGTCATCCTCCTGTTCAGACAAAGCTGAGTCAAACGCCGAAGTGTTAGCAGCAGCACTTGAATGGTGGTGGTAATTGTTTAAGCATTTCCTAAGAGGCTGGACTGCTATATGGAGACAAACCACCGGCAATACACATAATAGCCCCTGAAGCAGCTCAAAGAACGAAACTTGGCCTGAGTCGGGCTTTTTATGATGTTTTGTGCAAAATAAAGAACTCCTGGTGTTCACTGATCCTCATCTTGGTCGCTACTGCAATATTGGATCAGTTTCTGGTCTGTATTTTTGGACCTTCCTTTCCTGGTGGGACAGAAGAATTAGGCTTCGTTTTTCTGGCTTTCTTTTGAGCTGATTCTACAACCACAGAGTGGTGGGGTATAGTTGAGGTTTTTGATACCCTGAAGCATGTTGCACTATATAAGTGGCGTCTGTTCTTTTATTTACTGCAGGAACGGAGCAGGGGTGTTCCCACATTCTCTGCTGCAATTCCAAAAGAATGTCATGGATTGGAATGGCCATATTTCTTTAGGTGTATCTACAAATTGTAGAACTTCTAATGCCTTATATCTGGTGTCTTCCTCTGTGACTAATTGAAATGGAATTGTTTCTGCCATTTCTTTAATAAAGTTAGAAAATGACAGATCTTCAGGCGGGGATTTTTTTCTCTCTTCTGGTGGAGAGGGTTCTGATACCATTTCCTCTGACTCTGTGTCCGAATGAACAACTTTCCAAGGGGTGTATCCTGGATGATAAGGAGAATCAGGATCATCTGAAGGTAGATGGTGCTTTGACTTAAACATAGCCTTTGTTGGTATGTTTTTTGGCAATGACTGCATCGATGGGGAATCTATAGGCCTCGATCGAAATCGGTGCCTTGTATCCCGAGGAACCCAAATGTATTGGCATCGATGGATGACGGGGAGGCATCGAGGGTTCCTTTGGATATCGATGTAGCCCCGATGGACCTGGGGCTGAATCGGAGTCTCCCCCGTCCTCCTCCGATGATCTGTGGGCCGGAATGGCTGGAGTCATCGGTGGCATCGATGGTTTCTTCAATGGAACCGGTTCTGTCAGTGCCATAGGGAAAGCCTCTATTAAGGCATCGAGCCTGCTCAGCAAAGGCTGAAAAATGGACTGATCCGGTGCCACTGGCAGTATCGATGCTGGTGTCGGAGGCGCTGTCGGAGGTTGCAGATTCCGTAGAGCCTAGATGACCGCCTGTTGGACTAAAGTAGTCACTTCTTCCCTTGAAATCGGGGCAGTATCCACTGCTACCGGGGAAGGTACTGCTGGCGTTATAGGTACTTCCACGATAAGTTGTGGTGGCACTTCCTCCAACACCGAGCCCGGTGGAGAGCGCCTCAGTTCCACGTGTACAGCCGGAGTTGGCTCCAGTACACGGACCTTCTTCGGCATCGATCCGATGGGTCTGGATCCTGATGTCGATGTTTGTTCATCGGTTGGATCGGTAGACCGATGTTGATGCCGCTTTTTTTCACGATAGCATCATCTTTGGCATCGAGAAGCCATCGAGGTTCCGGACGGCGCCGGTGATGGCCGGTCATCGAGTCATTTTTCCTCACGATGCGTCGTTGCCGGAGGAGTTATCCTTGGTGAAGACGTTGACGACGATGGAATCTTTTTAAATAATTCTTCCATCTTATCTAGCCGAGCTCTTCTGCCCTTTGGTGTCATTTGGGCACAACTTGAGCAGGCTCGGATGTCATGGCCTGATCCCAGGCAAAGAACACATCATAATGTGGGTCGGTGATAGACAGTCTGGTTGCAATCCGGACACATTTTGAAACCAGAGGCCATGACAACATTTTTGGCCTGATAACGGTCGACGACCGGCGGGAATCTACTCACCGAGACTATGTGAAAAGGAGACCCAATTATGATAAAATTGTGACTGAGAATGTGTGTCTGGAAAGTTTTCTTCCCTGATAAATGTGAGGGAATTGGTTTTCCAGAGCTCCTGATGTGCTTTGCTACAGCATGGCAGAAAAAAAAGAAGACTGAAGGGAGACCCCTGTGGCTGAGAATATCTTGGCATGCTGGGCATGCTCAGTGTGCCCACAGTGCCAGCCAAAAGTTTCTAGAAACTCTTGACAAGTTTTCCGTACCAGGGCTCCATATGATGATGTCACCCATATGTGAGGACTATCATCCTGCTTGTCCTGGGATAAAGCAGAATTCCCTGGGGCCAGGGACACACCAGGGCGTCGAGATCCACTGACCCCTGCTCCCGACGATGGCTGATGAAGCTTGCTGTCTTTGCGTTTGCCCGAGTGGCCATCAGAAACAACTGAGGAACCCCCGCATCTGGCGCAGATTAGATTCCATGCTTCGGGGGACAACTCCCACTCCCTGGGATCGAGCTGTTGTCTGCTGAGGAGGTCCGCCTGCACGTTCTCCACTCCTGCGACATGAGACGCCACTATTCCTCGTAGATGACGCTCCGCCTAAGCGAACAGTAGCCGCGCTTCGAGTGCTACAGCAGGACTCCTTGTTCCGCCTTGCCGATTGATGTAAGCAACCGTTGTCGCATTGACGGAGAACACTCATACCATCCTGTCCTTGATAAGGGAAGAAAGGCTAGCAGAGCCAACCGAACCGCCCTCATCTCAAGACGATTGAGGGACCAGGCGACCTGTCGGGGACCACAGTCCCTGGGCGGATATGTCTGCATACACCACTCCCCAACTGGACAGACTTGCATCTGTGGAGGCGATCACCCAACCTTGTGGTGGGGGGGGGACGGAGGTTGTGGTCTATTCCTCAGTACAGATTGCTGGCCAATAGCCACCATGACAGACTGGCTCTGGACGCTGGAAAGAGCGGCATGGGGAGGTGGAACTGTTCCGACACCGGCCGCCAACACGACAAAAGTGCATGCTGTAATGGTCGTAAGTGAGCGAATGCCCAGGGAACTAAATCCAAGGTGGAAGCCATGGATCCGAGGACCTGAAAATGGTGCCAGACCGTAGGGGTCTTCCTTCGAATAAGGGCACGGATCTGATCTTGCAACTTCGTCCCCTGTCGGCAGCCAGGAACACCCTGCCTCGATAGGTATCGAACAGTGCTCCCAAATAAACCAGCTATTGGGTGGGCTCCAAGTGGCTTTTCTGCACAGTGATTATCCAGCCGAGCGACTGTAACGTGAGTTGCACCCTCTGAATAGCTCTTCCGCATTCCTCCCGGGTCTTTGCACGAATCAACCAGGCATCCAAATACGGATGGACTAAGATCCCATGCTTGCGAAGAAAAGCTGACACCACCACCATAACCTTGGTGAAAGCTCGAGGAGCCATCGCTAGACTGAAGGGAAGAGCTTGAAACTGGAAGTGTTGTCCCAACACCTTGAAGCACAGAAACCGCTAGTGGATGGGCTGGATCGGAATATGTAGATATGCCTCCGTGAGATCCAGAGACGCCAGAAACTCCCCTTTGTGAACCGCCGCCAGGACTGTCCACAGGGTCTCCATCCGGAAGCGTGAAACCCGAAGACAACAGATCACCTTCTGCAGATCGAGGATGGGGCGAAAGGTGCCTTCCTTCTTGGGGACCACGAAGTACACAGAGTACCGGCCCCGGCCCTGCGGCTTCCAGCTCGATCAGACACAAGGTGTTCCGCACTGCTTCTTGCTTGCTGAGTGAGGCCATGCGGAACTCCACAAACACCTCCCGAACGAGACGAGAGAATTCTAGAGTATAGCAGTCTCTGATCACCTCCAAAACCCAACGGTCCGAGGTAATCTTTGCCCATTCCGTGTAAAAGCTGGATAATCTGCCTCCAACAGCTTCGACGACAGAATGAGTACTCATGGCTTCATTGGGAGGACTTACTGCCTCCTGCCCCAAGGTGTCCAGAGTCCCTTCCGGCTCGGCGGCCACCACGAAAGGGCTGCTGGCACCCAGGAGTCCGCTTAGGCGAGGACAGGGTGGAATATCTGCTGGATCGAAAACGGGAATCCCAAAATAGAGTCCTAGCAGGAAAAACCTTCTTGGTAGATCTATCTTCTGGCAACCTGTTGCCTTTGGACTCAGCGAGCAGCTTCAATTGATCGAGGTCCTCCCCGAACAGCAGGATAAATCTGCTGACCAATTTCGTAGCCAGGAGTCGGTGTGCCGCCACTACGGAAACTATGCTGCGAGCCGAGGTCCACACCAGGACGTACAGCGCATCTGCCACATATGCGATATACGCCTCCAAGCGGGCGCCCTGTACAACACCATCACTGTCTGTCCCAGCCCTGAACTCTTGAATCCAGCACAGACTTGCCCTCTGCATCAGGCTAGCGCAAATCGCAGCCCGAAGACTCAAAGCTGACACTTCACAGACTCGCTTCCACTGGTTCTCCAGCTTGCGGTCCTGCATGTCCTTCAAGGTGGCAGCCCCCGCCACCGGAATAGTGGTCTTCTTTGATACTGCCGATACCGCTGCGTCCACCTTCAGAACCTTCAGTAGATCTAAAACTTCCGTCTAAAGCGGGTACAGCTTCGCCATAGCTCTGCCCACCTTTAGTCCCGCATCCGGAGAATCCCATTCACGGGTCACCAGCTTCCGGACCTTCTTAGGCAGGAGGAAAGACTGAGTTGGCCCACGTATGCCATCGAGGACCGGGTTAACCCCTTCATTATCTGATTCTTCTTGCCAAACCTTAAGGCCTAGGACCTCCAACACCTGGGGAATAAATGGCCTCAGCTCATCTCGCTCAAAAAGACAAACCACGCTAGGTGGAAGGAAGATCCTCTCCATCTGTATCCGCCGGATCGATATCCCCCAGATCAGGAATCTGATCTGGAGCCGGAACCATTCCTGGAGCTGTCGCTGCTCCTGACTCTAGGGTTGGGTCCAGGGGCCTCTGGCACCCATCTCCTATCAAACTGGACAGCTGTCCCTCGGTCCACATTCTCTGAACTGAGGGCTCCGAGAGTAAGAGCTGCTAACCAGAACATTTAGGCACCGCCTGCTTCCTGGCTAAGAAGGCCTGGTGCAGAAGTAAAACTCCAGGGAAAAAAACCCTCCGGGTCCCCCTCCCCCTCCATAGGATTCAGATCCGCCAAGTCAGCAGCCCCCATCGAGACATCCGCACACAACGGGGCCAAAATGGGAGGGGGATCCTTCTCCAGTGAACTGCAGCCAAAAGCCCCTCCCCCCTGGGGAGGGGACACCGGACCCGACAATCCCTCCATCCCCGAGGCGCAGGCCGGACAGAGGGAGGCAGAAACCAGGACCTGCCCGCGCGTCTCACAGGCGCAGCAGACCGAAGATTTGGATCGGGGACCCATCAATAATCGCGCAGCCACGCGGTGTAGCCGGGAACACACTGCCGAACGCAGGAAAATTAAGTGCCGCTACCGCGCAGCCACGCAGTCTGCAAGCTGAGCGGGGGCAAGGGCCGCAATGAAAAGCGCGCTGCCGACAGCTTGAGGAAAAAAATTCAGCAGGCCGGCCGTCTAACACTGCCGCATTGTCGCTCGCGCCAAGCCACACCGGCAGCGAAATCACCGAAAGGCACTTACCCCCTCTCTCCTAAAGCCACCCGGACTCCCCGATCAGCTGCAAGGCCGGCCCCCCCCCCCCGGAGCAGATTCCTTACCTCAGCCGGAGGAAACAAAGCAAAAAGTTAAAGCTCTTTTTTTTTTTTTAATTAAACTTTATGGAGTCCACCGAAGCAGGAGTCGAGGGAACTGCTTCAGAGCAGCCTCGGAGGGGAAAAACCAGGAGCCCCTAGCTGCCACCCCACACGGGAGAGCGGGCGAGACACAGATAGGGGTATCCAACCCCCCGATGTCTGGCTTCGACTGAGGGATGGCCCACGAAGGTGCCTAACACCTCAGGAAGCACACGAGATGAAAAAAAAAAATCAAAAAAAAAATCTAACTAAACTTTAAAAATCTAACTAAGACTGCATGTGCATCTCTTCCAGCTGCTGGAGTCAGAGAAATACTGGGGGACTGCAGGTGGCGTACTCATATATATGGCAGTGCCCAACGTTTTGCTCTGACTCCACCTGCTGGTAGGGATACACAACCCACTTCTCTGGACTGATCCTGGTACGTACTGGGAAATGGAGAATACTGGAGAGCCGAGGTCACTGCAAGGATATATGTACTGTGACGTCAGCTTTGCAACATGACTCAGTTTCCATTTGCTGGCAGGGGACCATAACCCATTGGTCCAGAGTCCATCTGGCTACACACTAGGAAAGGAAAATTTTCGTACCATCATTTTCCTTTCTAGCAACTCCTACAAATTATTGGAACTATTCTCAATTTTTGATGGTGAAGAGGGGGTAACTTACATCTTTTATCAGAAGCGCATGTAGCATTACATCTGTTAAGCCATTGTCTTGCAGGGATGACAAGAGCGAGGGTTCTTGGAACACAAATACCGTCACCACTTCAGTGGCTACAGAAGGATATTGGAAAGAGAACAGATAACTTTCAGTCACAATCTCACTTCATCGCAGAGTTATATCCACATGACACCCTACCACCATATTTATCAAAATATTACATTCTGACATTAAATTCAGTAACTAAAAGCTCAGAGACATCGATTTCTCGGCTTCCCAGTAGCTAAGCTTCCTCCATTTAGTGGCTCAGACTTTTAGTTTTATTAAGTTTCAGCCTACTACCTCCCCCTTTGATTGAAAAATGAGAACTATGTTGGGCAATGTCACTTCCCGTCTTGAACCTATCTTGTCAAATTAAAAGCAGACAGACTTGGAACCCCTTAAACACTTCATCTACCTGGGAACCCTCCTCAAAAGTCACTCACAATTTGCAAGCCTTAAGTGGTATTCTTTTAACTGCAATCATGGCTAGTTGCCTCTGAAGCTACCTCTGCCCAAGCCAAGGCACTGCTCTGTGGAACAGAGCTAGTAGGAAGATTGTACTGTTTGCAGAACCAGCCTGGTATGTTAATAGTCCATGGCAGTCCCGCTCCTTCAGGGACTGACTTCACATGCACTGGATTATAATCCTGTGCTCAGTTCAACTCTCCTGTCAGCTCTATTCCACAGAGCAGTGGCCCCATGCATCATCTGGGGTGAATTTTCTTCTAATTTGAGGATTACCTAGGAAAAAAGTCCTTCATTAAAAGGGAGCTTCTGAGATTACAGAATCCTCGGTACTTTATGACTCTGAATTGATATAAACACAATCCTGCCAAGTGTCTTGATCCCTTCTTTAAATACCCCAGCTCACCCCAACCAACCCTCAAAGATGTGACCCTAGAGACTCACCAAGCAAGAAAAGGGAGGGCCCATAGTACTCTGCATTGCTGATGACGTGCTTCAGGGAGGTGGGCAGTGAGCCATCCATCACTGCAAGACCAGAGGAGTTTCCATGAGAACAGGGATTTTAGGGTATAGGGGTGGGTGGAGTGAGAATCCATAAACAGACAGCCTGCAGTGAGAAAACCACTGAGGAGTCCAAAAAGCAGCGGCACTTCTCTTGTATACAAATGTCAGATTTACACACACACACACACCAAGCTCTGATCATCCATGGGTGTGAAGTGTTTGCATTTAATTACATAGCCTCATTTATAATTCGGGTCTGCAAGCTCCCCTCCAGGCTTACCATGACGGATACCATCCGAGAAGGCAGGGTCCTGGATGGCCTTCTTCAGAAAGTTCAGCATGGACTTGAGTAGTGCAGCTCTCTGGGGAATACACTGGACTCCTGATCAGAAAGAAAAAACGATGCTGTGACCTCTTCCAGGCACATGGTGGGGGGGAAGGGGGGGCTTCCCTCCACCGACAGTTTCTAACCAGAAACCCTTCCTCCATGCTGTCCATACCTGATCTGGGCGTAACAATGCTGCCATTACCGCTGCTGCTCTGGCCTCTAGGTTCAGGCTCAGGCCGCTGATCTACAGAGGTGGAAGGGCCGGGGCTGCTCTCCATGACAACATCTGAAACTGAAATTGGATGAAAGCTTCAACAGAGAAAAAAAGCCAGTATACACATACATTAAGTCAGTCAGGGAGTACAGGAAAATTGGTTCTTACCTGCTAATTTTAGTTCCTGTAATACCACAGATCAGTCCAGACCAGTAGATTGTGCATTCCTACCAGCAGATGGAGTCAGAACAAAAACTTTGGGCACTGCTACATAACCAAGAGTGCCACCTGCAAATCCTCAGTATTGGCCTGTACCCAAGCCCAAACAACTAACCTTACTAAAGGGCGAAGGGGTTGGAACCCAGAACACAGCAGCCAACCCCTTGCCCATAACAGAGAAAACAAAAAACCACTAGACCACCTCGGAACCTGTTCCTTCAAGAGCATCTGCAATGGAACAAATTTCTTTCTTCAGGAAAATATCACCTCTCAAGGCAGTCTTTCAGAATCAGAAATGGGGGTGGGCCTCTGGACTGATCTGCGGTATTACAGGAGCGAAAATTAGCAGGTAAGAACCAAATTTTCCTTTCCTGAACATACCCAGATCAATCCAGACCAGTGTAAGGTACCCAAGCCACCTTACACTGGGCGCGAACCCGAAAGACCAGCGCGCAGAACACTCACCGAAGGACGATTCATCTTGCGCCCTAACATCCAAACGATAATGCATAGTGAAAGTCTGAAGGGAGGACCAAACCACCGCTCTGCAGATTTCCTGTGGCGATAGAAGCTGACACTCAGCCCAGGAGGTAGCCTGGGCCCTAGTGGAATGAGCTCTCAGACCCATGGGGACTTGATGCCCTTGGGCAACGTAGGCAGAGGAGATAGCCTCCTTAATCCAGCACGAAATAGTCACCTTGGAAGCCTTGTCACCTTTCTTAGGACCCCCGAACAAGACAAACAGATGGTCTGACCGCCGGAAGTCATTGCTAACCTCCAAATAGCGCAAAAGAGTGCGACGCACATCAAAAAGATGAAGCTCCTTCTCCTAAGGGGAATCCCTGACCACTGCGGAAATCCTGGTAGATCTACTGCCTGATTGAAATGAAAGGCAGACACCACCTTGGGAATGAAAGAAGGAACTGTGCATAGCGAAACTATCAGCGTAAATCCTAAGGAAGGGATCCCGACACGACAAAGCCTGCAACTCTGAAATCAGTCATGCAGAACAAATGGCTACCAGGAAAATGGTCTTCAAGGTCAAATCCTTAATTGGAGCCCTGCGTAAAGGCTCAAAGGGGGCTCCACAAAGCACACGAAGCACCAGGTTCAAACTCCAATCCGGACATAACGGGCGGACAGGAGGACGTAAATGTTTGACTCCCTTGAGGAACTGTGAAATATCTGGTTGAACCCCCAGCGACAGACCGTGAAACCTGCTCCTTAAGGCTGCTACCTGGACCCGAAGGGAATTAAAAGCCAAACCCTTAACCAACCCCTGTTGAAGAAAATCCAACACCTGGGGAATCTCCGTTGACAAAGGATCCAAGGAGTGCTGGTGGCACCATGCCTCAAACAGCTTCAGACCCTAACGTAGGCCATAGAAGTAGATAGTTGACGCGCCTGAAGAGTGGAAATGACCTGCTCTGAATATCCCCTCAATCGCAATCATCGCCTCTCAAAAGCCAAGCCGCGAGAGAGAAGTGATCCTCCCTATCCGAAAATATAGGCCCCTGACGGAGTAGGCGCGGGAGATGAGCCAGCTGCAGGGGACCTTCCAGCGCTATTCGAACCAGGTCCGCAGACCATGGACGACGCAGCCACTCCAGAACCACTAGCACTACACTGCCTACATTTATTTATTTATTTAAATACTTTTCTATACCGAAGATCATGTACAAGTACATATCGGTTCGGTTTACAGTGAACCAACATTTGGAAATTACATCAAACAATATGAACTTAATTTAACAAAAGATTGTACAGCAAAACTATATGAACATAATTAACAAAATTGTATGCGAATAGAGTTATAGTTGAACAAGCATGACGAGTGGAATATGGGGAAAATCAAAAAAGGAAAAACATGATAGTCAGCACAGGGAGTACATTATAAAGGTTACGGGGACATTTTGGTCAGTTAGTCACGTTTGAACCTAAGTTCTGTAAAGTAGGGTCAGGTAAGGAACTTTAAGTGAATGCTCTTGAGAAGAGCCAGGTCTTCAGTTTTTTTTTGAACGTCCGCAGGCAGGGTTCTGTTCGGAGTTCCGAGGGCAGATTGTTCCATTGTAATGGTCCAGCAATAGAGAATGCTCGTTTTTTGAGAGCTGACTTGGCGGGGGGAACATAGAGGGTACCTAGGTATGTTGTTCTCATTGGTCTGGAGGTTGAGTGATGTTGCAGAGGGAAGGATAGTTCGAGGGAGGTTAGAGAGTGAATAGTTTTGTGGATTATGGTTAGCACTTTATACTGAATTCTGTATTTGATAGGGAGCCAATGTAAATACATAAGGACGGGAGTGATGTGATCTCCTCTACTGGTGTTGGTTAATATTCTTGCTGCAGAATTTTGTAGCATTTGCAATGGTTTGGTGGTGATAGCTGGGAGGCCGATTAGAAGGGCATTGCAGTAATCTATTTTTGAGAATAAGATGGTTTGGAGAACTGTTCGGAAGTCCTGCATGTGAAGGAGGGGTTTCAGATTTTTTAGAATGCGTAATTTATGGAAGCATTCTTTTGTTGTGTTGTTGACGAATTTTTTTAAATTCAGCCGATTGTCTATAGTTACTCCTAAATCTCTTACATTTGTGGTAGTAGATATTTGTAGTGAAGAGAGATTGTGGAGCGTCCGAGCATGATTGTTGTCCTCTTGATCGATGAGTAGTAGTTCTGTTTTAGATGTGTTGAGTACTAAATTAAGGTTAGTAAAGAGGGTGGTAATAGACAGTAGGCAGCTGTTCCAAAAAGTGAGCTTTTTGCGATTGATTCTTTGACAGGTATCAGGATCTGAACGTCATCTGCGTAAATGAAATGAGTAACCTTTAGCTTTGTGAGAAGCTGACAGAGCGGGAGGAGGTAAATGTTGAATAAAGTGGGGGATAGGGAAGATCCTTGGGGAACTCCGAAAGTGGCATTGACAGGGTGCGAGTCTATGTTGCTAATTCTGACCTTGTATTTCCTGTTATTGAGGAAGGACTTGAACCACTCCAAGGCTGTTCCTGATATTCCAATGTCTGTGAGGCGGTTGATGAGGATGGAGTGCTTCACCGTGTCGAAAGCTGCAGATATATCAAGTAGTGCTAGCAGGTATGGGGTCTTTTTATCGAGGCCTGTGAGGATTTTGTCCGTTAGAGAGATGAGAAGAGATTCCGTGTTGAGAGCTTTGCGGAAACCGAATTGGGCGGGAGCTAGAATCTTGTGATCCTCTAGGTAATCCGACAGTTGTTTGTTCACAATTCTTTCCATGAGTCTGGCGACAAAAGGAAGGTTAGCAATGGGGCGATAGTTAGCTGGGTCCGTTGGGTTCAAGTTAGGTTTCTTGAGTAAAGGTTTAAGAGTTGCGAGTTTCAGGACATCAGGTACTGATCCTTGTGTTAGAGAGCAGTTGATAATCTTTGCTAGAGGCTTAGAGATGGTTTCTGGGACGGTGAGCAGTAATTTTGAGGGAATAGAGTCAGCCGGGTGTGAGGATGGCTTCATCTTTTTGAGAATGGATTCAATTTCAAGTGAAGTGGTAGGTTCGAAGGCTTTTAAGTTTGCTTTCTGGTTTGAGTCAGAGTAGAAGGGTGACGGTGGTCTCGTGTTTGGGGAATTCAGGGGGGCTATTAGATTGAGGATTTTATTTTCGAAAAATTGTGCCAGTTCAGTGCATCTAGATTGCGCTTGGCAATCTGGGATTACTGGAGAGTTAGGTTTCGTGAGCTCTGTGACATAGGAGAACAGGGCTTTGGCATCAAACATAAAATTATGAATTTTACTAGCACAATAGTCTTTTTTTGTACGGAGGATGGAGTTTCTGTAGTTGTGCATGTATTTTTTGTAATCCGTTAGGGTAGAATGGGAGGGTCTCTTGCGCCACAAATGTTCCTTACGTCTTAGTTCTTGTTTGATGTTTTTCAGTTCCTGTGTGAACCAAGGTTTTTTGTTTTTGTTGGAGGGGTCTAAGTTTTTAGTTTTTAAAGGGCATAATGTATCTGCTACCTTGTTTGTGCTGTTGTGCCAGGAGGTGAGAGCAGCATCTACATTGGAGAGATCAAGATTCACCAGTTCTGTTGATAAATGAGACCTGAGGTCATCCAGGGTGCAAGGTTTTCTGTAATTAATTGTAGTTTTCCATGCAGCCGCTGGGTTTTCTTTAATGGATAGATCCGTAGTGATCATCTAGTGGTCCGACCATGGGATAGGGCAGCAGAGGGGCTGGGAGGTTTGAGTGAGGTCTGAATTAATGAAGATTAAGTCCAAAGTATGGCCAGCTCTGTGGGTGGGATTTTTAACAATTTGTGTGAAACCCAGGGCCTTGAGTGCTGACAGGAATGCTTCACAATTGGCGGAGTGGGGTGTCACATCAATGTGGAGGTTAAAATCTCCCAAGATGATGGCTGGAATTTCTGATTTGATATCTTTGGTTATGATTTCTATTAAGGGGGAAGGGTCTGATTCCAGAAGCCCAGGTGGGGCGTAAACTAGGCAGATCTGTAGCTGTTTCGATTTGAATACAGCACATTCGAGATTAGAAGTGTAATAGGAGTTCTGTAAGATTAATTTTAGTTCTTTTTTTGCTGCTAATATCAGTCCTCCCCCTCTTTTTTTAGGTCTGGGAATGGAGAATACATTATATAATTGAGTGGGAAGCTGGTTGATTAGTGCAATATCTGTAGTTTTCAACCAAGTCTCTGTAATGGCACAGATATCTGGTTGTGAGTCCAAGAGATAGTCATTGAGTAGGTGTGTTTTTTTTGAGAGGGATTGGGCGTTGAATAGGGTTAAAGAGAATATGGAGAGCCCAAGGAGTTGGGTTAGGGGTGAAGCCATAATGGAGATCAATCGTTTGTGCTGATGTATGATGGGATTCGTGTTGAATCTGCGGTTGGAGTAGCAGTAATTGATCGTAGGGATAGAGAGGGCTAGCATTTTTGTAACAGAATGGCAAAAGAGGCTGAAGAGAGGTTGTGGACGGTATGGTAAACAGGGAGAGAGGGGAACACTAGAGGAGGAATGTTCCGCACTTAGGGGCTGCACGAAGGGGCGCACAAAGGGGCGGGCCCCTTTGTCGTGCTCCTTCGGCGCGCGACGCTCGGCGCGCGGCGCCTAGCTCCGATGTGAATTTAAAGCCCAGCGAGGGCTTCGTGGATTGGCAGGGTGTCCCTGCCTTGCCGATTGGTTGTTTGCCGGTGGAGGCGGGACGAAGAGGACGTCGGTCCGGCTGCGGGAGATGGCGGACGGCACGGGGAGCCTCATGGTCGGCGGGAGGCCCTACTTGGGGTAGGTGTGCAATATAATGCTAGGCCTTACCCCGGTGGGTCCTCGGCGCCGATCGCGCAGGCCTGGCCTCCTGTCGATTCGCCGTCTGGAAGAGGAAGTCGTGAGGTCTCCGCGGGATTTAAAGCCCAGCGAGGGCTTCGTCGATTGGCCGGGTGTCCCTGCCTTGCCGATTGGTTGTTTGCCGGTGGAGGCGGGACGAAGAGGACGTCGGTCCGGCTGCGGGAGATGGCGGACGGCACGGGGAGCCTCGTGGTCGGCGGGAGGCCCTACTTGGGGTAGGTGTGCAATATAATGCTAGGCCTTACCCCGGTGGGTCCTCGGCGCCGATCGCGCAGGCCTGGCCTCCTGTCGATTCGCCGTCTGGAAGAGGAAGTCGTGAGGTCTCCGCGGGATTTAAAGCCCAGCGAGGGCTTCGTCGATTGGCCGGGTGTCCCTGCCTTGCCGATTGGTTGTTTGCCGGTGGAGGCGGGACGAAGAGGACGTCGGTCCGGCTGCGGGAGATGGCGGACGGCACGGGGAGCCTCGTGGTCGGCGGGAGGCCCTACTTGGGGTAGGTGTGCAATATAATGCTAGGCCTTACCCCGGTGGGTCCTCGGCGCCGATCGCGCAGGCCTGGCCTCCTGTCGATTCGCCGTCTGGAAGAGGAAGTCGTGAGGTCTCCGCGGGATTTAAAGCCCAGCGAGGGCTTCGTCGATTGGCCGGGTGTCCCTGCCTTGCCGATTGGTTGTTTGCCGGTGGAGGCGGGACGAAGAGGACGTCGGTCCGGCTGCGGGAGATGGCGGACGGCACGGGGAGCCTCGTGGTCGGCGGGAGGCCCTACTTGGGGTAGGTGTGCAATATAATGCTAGGCCTTACCCCGGTGGGTCCTCGGCGCCGATCGCGCAGGCCTGGCCTCCTGTCGATTCGCCGTCTGGAAGAGGAAGTCGTGAGGTCTCCGCGGGATTTAAAGCCCAGCGAGGGCTTCGTCGATTGGCCGGGTGTCCCTGCCTTGCCGATTGGTTGTTTGCCGGTGGAGGCGGGACGAAGAGGACGTCGGTCCGGCTGCGGGAGATGGCGGACGGCACGGGGAGCCTCGTGGTCGGCGGGAGGCCCTACTTGGGGTAGGTGTGCAATATAATGCTAGGCCTTACCCCGGTGGGTCCTCGGCGCCGATCGCGCAGGCCTGGCCTCCTGTCGATTCGCCGTCTGGAAGACACATGTCGCTCTATGTGTCGGAGAAGCCAACCGATGAGAGGCCGGGGGGAGGGGGGGGGAGAGAGGCATAGAGAAGAATGCCCGTGGGCCAAGGATATACTAGGGTGTCTAACCCTACCGAGCCCACCTCTCGACAACTCAAAAAGCATACTGTCTTCGCATTGGCCCAAATTGCCATCAGATCCAACTGAGGCACCCCCCACCTGTTGAAGTCCGCCTGAACATTTTCCACCCCTGCAACATGGCGATTCCTTTGAGATGGCGCTCTGCCCAAGCGAACAAAAGCCTTGCTTCCAGCGCCACCACGAGACTCCGTGTCCCACCTTGCCGGTTTGATGTAAGCTACCATCACGTTGTCCGAGAACGCTTGAACCATTCTGTTCTCAACTAGGGACAGAAATGCTCACAGGGCCAGTCGGACAGCCCTCGTCTCGAGGCGGTTGATGGACCAAGATCTTTCCGTTGGGGTCCAAAGACCTTGAGTGGATTTGTTTAGGCAAACTGCTCCCCAGCCTGACAGACTGGCATCTGTGGAGATAACCATCCAATTCGGCAGATCCAAATCCACTCCCTGTACCAGGTTGCTGCGTAAAAGCCACCACCACAGACTGACTCTGGAAGTAGAGGCAACGGTACTTGGAACTGTTCCAACACCGGGATCCACCTAGACAACAGCGCACGCTGCAATGGCCGCAAATGAGCGAACGCCCACGGGACCAAATCCAAGGTGGGGGCCATGGATCCCAGGACTTGTAAGTGATGCCAAACAGAACTTTCCTCTGAAGGAGGGACTTGACCCGATCTTGAAACTTCTTTACACGGTCCGATGCTAGAGAAACCTTGCCTTGGAAGGTATCGAAAAGTGCTCCCAAGTAAACCAGCGATTGAGTGGGTTCCAAGTGACTCTTCTGGACATTTATGACCCAGCCGAGCGACTGCAAAGTGAGCATCACCCTCTGGACCGATTTTTCGCAGTCCTCCCATGACTTCGCTCGAATCAGCCAGTCTAGATACGGGTGAACTAGGACTGCGCCTCCTTGCGCAGGAACGCCGCCACGGCCACCATGACCTTGGTGAAGGTACGTGAAGCCGTCGCCAGGCTGAAAGGAAGAGCTTGAAACTGGAAATGTTGACCCAGCACCTTCAATCAGAGGAACCGCTGGTGATCCTGGCGGATCGGGATGTGGCAATATGCCTCGGTGAGGTCTAAGGACGCGAGAAACTCCCATTTGCGCACAGTGGCCACCATGGTCCTCAAAGTCTCCATGCAAAAACGGGGGACTCGCAGACACCGGTTCACCTTCTGCAAATCCAGAATGGGACAAAAGGTACCCTCTTTCTTGGGAACCACAAAGTATACTGAATACCGTCCCTTGCCCTGTTCTGCAAGGGGGACTGGAACAATGGCCCGGAGATCGAGAAGCCATTGTAGGGTCCCCTGTACTGCCTTGCATCTGGCCCACGAAGCAACACGAGACTCCACAAAGGCCTCCCGCACAGGGCATGAAAATTCGAGAACATACCCAACCTGGACCACTTCCAAGACCCATCAGTTCGAGGTAATCCTTTCCCACTCCGTGTAAAAACTTGACAATCTGCCTTCTGACAGCTTCTACGACGGAATGGGTGCCCCTGGCTTCATTAGGAGGGTTTTCCACGTCCAGCACCCTGGCCCGTGGACTCTGAGCGACGACCTCCATGAAAGGACTGCTGACATCCCAAGGCCGACCTGGGCCCCGAAGGAACTGAAGTCTTACCAGTGTGAAATCTGTGAGAATCCAGAAAATGAGCTCGAGGGGGAAAAACCTTCCCAGAAGGTTTCCTATCCTCCGGAAGTCGATTGCCTTTGGACTCCCCCAGTAATTTTACCAATTGGTCCAGGTCCTCCCCGAAAAGAAGCTTCCCTCAAAGGGGAGGTCACAGAGTTGAGAACTGGAAGACAAATCCGCTGACCAATTCCACAACCAGAGGAGTCTGCGAGCCGTGACAGCGGTCACCATGCTACATGCAGAGGTCAGAACCAAGTCATACAAAGCGTCTGCGACATAGGCAACACCTGCCTCCAATCGTGCGGCCTGCAAGGGCTCCCCACTGTCAGCACTCGGAGCCGCAGACACCTCCTGGACCCAACAAAGGCAGGCTCTCTGCATGAGGCTGGCACAAATAGCCGCCCTGAGACTCAGTGCGGAGACCTTGAAGACTCGCTTAAGCTGAATCTCCATCTTGCGGTCCTGTATGGCTTTCAGCACAGCAGCCCCGGCCACAGGAATGGTGGTCTTCTTAGTCACAGCAGACACCGCTGCGTCCACCTTCGGTACCTTCAGAAGATCCAAAACATCTTGCGATAGGGGGTAAAGTTTTGCCATGGCTCTACCTACTTTCAAACCTGCATTTGGCGAGTCCGACTCCTGGGTCACCAGCTTGCGGACCTTCTTGGGCAACGGGAAGGAAGTCGTCGATCCCCGAATCCCATCCAGGACTGGGTTAACTCCTTTGCTGTCAGACTCTTCCTGTGTCACTTTGATCCCCAGGACTTCCAAGATATGAGGAATGAGAGGCCGGAGCTCCTCCTGCTTAAATCTCCCAGCTGAGATCATCGCCCTCCGAGGGTGGCAGCTCGTCTGGGTCCGGGTCATCCAGGTTCCCATCGCCCATATCATGGGTGAGCCCCAGATCCTGATCTAATCCGGAGACCGTAGTATCTCCGAGCGGGACCAGCAACCTATCCTGTCGAGCCCCTGAAGGTTGCTTAAGGTCAGAGGGCCCCGTGGATACCCGCTTAGGTGGAGACTGAAAAAACGTCCGGCCGTGCTGCTCTCTTCAGGATCGCCTGTTTCCTTGCCAGGAGCGCCTGGTGCAGCAGCAGCTCCAACTCAGGACAAAACTCCCCTGAGTCGGCACCCCCCCTCAGCTGGAGGGTCCAGTAGCACAGAGTCATCCCAAAAGGAGGAAACCTGCTCCACCGGGGATAGAATGGGAGGGGCATCCTCCTCCCGCCACGAGCCACCCTCCTTCGCTGAGGAGGACCTCGGCCCAGAGGAAAGGAGCCCTTGTCTGCCTGATGTCTTCCCTGAGGAAATTCCCTCCTGCCCTGTGGAACAGGCAGAACAGAGGGAAAGGAAAACTGGTTCTTGCCCGCTAATTTTTGATCCTGTAATACCATGGGATCAGCCCAGACTCCTGGGTTTTGCCTCCCCTCCAGCAGATGGAGACAGACGTTTTTACGGACTCCGTCCTATACCCCTGAGGTGCCACCTAGAGTCTGTCAGTATTACACTATAACCAAGCAGAAAATTCTACTATAATATCTACATAAACCACCTCTCCCCAAAGAGCAGAGGGAATGAAAAACCAGAAACTTGAACAAATGAATGCCCATACTCTTGCATTGAAAAGAGGGGCATGCTAAAACAACTTATAGAACTCACTAACTACCATCCGAGCGGACTCTCCACCTTTCCCTTGGGTGAGACTCTGGGCTGATCCGTGGTACTACAGGAACGAAAATTAGCAGGTAAAAACCAATTTTCCTTTCCTTGTACGTACCCGGATCAGTCCAGATTCCTGGGATGTATCAAAGCTTCCCTAATCAGGGTGGGACCAAGAGAGTCCCACTCTGAGCACACTGGCCCCGAAGGAACGGAGCTCCGGAGCCCGGACATCCAAACGATAAATGCAGCACAAATGTATGTGTGGACTTCCAGGTAGCCACTCTACAAATCTCTTGCGGCGACACCTGTAGGCACTCCGCCCCACGAGGCCGCTTGCGATCAGGTAGAATGAGCTTTAAGCCCGACCAGGATCGGACAACCCTGCATGAGGTGCACCGACGCAATAGCCTCCTTTAACCGGCACGTGATAGAGGTTTTTGATGCCTTGTGACCCCACAGCACGAAAAGATGGTCCGAAAGGCGAAAGCTGTTTGTAACCTCCAAGTAATGCAACAGCGCCCTCTTTACATCCAGCTTCGTTAACTCCTTCAACTCAGGATCAGAGGACTCCAGACCCATGAAAGAAGGTAGCTCCACCGACTGATTCAAATGAAAGGGGGACACCACCTTCGGCAGGAAGAAGGGAACTGTTCTTAATGACACTCCCGTCTCCGAAATCCAGAAAAACGGCTCCTTGCAAGACAACACCTGAAGCTCGGAAATACACCGTGCCAAGGAAATAGCCACCAGAAAAACAACCTTCAGCATCAGATCCTTCATGGTCGCCTGCTTCAAAGGTTCAAAAGGAGCATCGCAAAGGGCGTGGAGAACGAGATTCAATTTCCAGGAGAGACAGGTATTCCAGACCGGAGGTCGCAAATGCTTGGCCCCTTTCAGAAAACGAACTACGTCCAGATGAGAGGCTAGTGTCACCCCCTGTATCTTGCCACGCAAACAGCCAAGGGCAGCCACCTGAACTCGCAGGAAATTAAATGCCAACCCTTTAGCTAACCCTGCCTGTAAAAATGCCAGAATATATGGAATGGAAGTCCTGGACGGTTGCACGGCGCATTCTATGCAACAGGATTCAAATGCTCCCCAAATCCGAACGTATGCAATGGATGTAGAGTTTTTCCTGGACTGCAAGAGCGTAGTTACCACCGCATCCGAGTAACCCTTACTCCTTAGCCTCTGCTGTTCAAAAGCCATGCTGCTAGACAAAAGCGATCTACCTCTCTGAAACAAACAGGGCCCTGACTCAGGAGGTTGGGAGACGGCCAAAACCAAAGCTGACAGTCCACTGCTAGATTCAGGAGATCCACAAACCACGGACGCCTCGGCCACTCAGGAGCCATGAGCACCACCTTTCCTGGATGGATCTCTATGCGGTGTAGAACCTTTCCAACCAACAGCCACGGCGGAAAAACGTACAACAGGATGTCCATCGCCCAGGGGAGGACCAGAGCATCTACTCCTTCTGCTCCTGGCTCTCGCCATCGACTGAAGAATCGAGGAGCCTTGGCATTCCGGTATGTTGCCATGAGATCCATGGCGGGCCTGGTCCAGCGCTGGCACATAAGACAAAAACCCTCAGAGTTCCCACTCCCTCGGGTCCAACTGATAGCTGCTGAGAAAGTCTGCCTGTACATTGTCCACCCCAGCAATGTGAGATGCTGCAATCTTGTACAGATAGTGTTCCGCCCAGTGGATCAAGAGCTGAGCTTCCATCGGCACTGACGGCTCCTGATTCCTCCCTGATGATTGATGTAAGCCATCACCGCCGCATTGTCGGAGAGAATCCTCATGGAAAGCCCCTCCACCAAGGGGAGGGGGGCTTGCAACGCCAATCGAACCGCTCTGGTTTCCAACCGATTGATGGACCATGAGGACTCTGCCTTCGACCATTGGACTTGCACTGCTGTCCCCCGTCAAACCGCCCCCCACCCCATGAGGCTGGCATCGGTGGTGACCACTATCCAGGAGGGAATTTCCAAATCCACTCCCCAATGCAAATTATCCAGGCAGAGCCACCAAAGAAGACTGGAGTGCGCCGCGTCCATTAGTGTAAGAGGCGATAAAATTCCATCGGTAGAGCAAGGCTGACTGAAGAGGACACATATGGGCAAAGACCCAAGGTACCAGCTAGAGAGTGGATGCCATCGAGCCCAAGACCTGTAAATAATCCCAGGCTCTGGGACAAGGTATGGACCGCAAGGATTCCACCTGAGTGAGAAGCTTAGAAAGTCTCTCTTCGGTAAGAAAGACCTTTCCCAGGACTGTGTCGAACTGAGCTCCTAGAAACTCCAAGGACTGGGATGGCATGTCAGGATTGACAACCCATCCTAATAAGGTCAGCAGCTGTAGAACCCTCTGAACCACTGCTCTGCAAAGGACTTCCGATTTCACCCGAATCAGCCAGTTGTCTAGGTAAGGATGCACAAGAATGCTCTCTTTTCGGAGGGCTGCTGCCACAACTACCATTATCTTGGTGAACACCCTGGACGCCGTCGCCAGCCCAAACGGTAGCACGCAGAATTGGAAATGCCAGAGGACTGCGAATCGCAGATATTTTTGATGATCCGGTCGAAATGGTATGTGCAAGTACGCTTCAGTCAGGTCCAGAGACGCCAAGAATTCCCCTTTGTGTACAGACGCTATTACCGAGCGCAGGGTTTCCATCCAAAACAGAGGCACCTTTAGGGCACGATTGGCCCTTTTTAAATCCAGGATGGGCCAGAAGGTTCCTTCCTTCTTTCGCACCATGAAGTAGATAGAGTAGCGCCCCCTCCGGAGCTCTCCGACCAAGACCGGAACGATGGCGCCCAACTCCTGCAAGCATCCTGTACCGCCCGATGCTTTTGGTGGTAAGCGCACGGAGAAACCATGTAGTGTTCAGGGATCGGCCAGGCAAAATCTAAAGCGTAGCCATGTTCGATTATACTTAGGACCCATTGGATCTGAGGTCAAGTTGGTCCACTCCTCCAGAAAAAGGGAGAACCTTCCCCCTAACCTTGGAACGGAGGAGTGAACCAGCCTCACTTCATTGCACGGACTTGGAGCCTCCGTGAGCTTGAGAGGTTCCATCTCTGGCCAGACGCCGGCCATGAAAGGACTGGTTCCAGGAATGCTGATGGCTGGGAGCCGACTAGAGGAGGATCCTGATGACCGTGAAGTCCGAAAACGATTCCCCCGGAATCTGGACCTCTGAGGAAAGGAGCTCCTGCTCCTGAGCCTGTCCTCTAGCAGTTTGTGGACCTTATTCTCACCCAGAGACTTGATCATGTCCTCCAACTGTTCGCCGAATAGCTTTCCCTTCAAAGGCAAGGAACTCAGCTGAGCCTTTGATGAGACATCCGCTGACCAGTTTCGAAGCCAAAGGAGCGTGCGAGCTGAGATGGCGGAGACCATAGTTCGTCCCATCGTGCGCAGGAGATCATACAGTGTGTCCACACTGTACACCACTGCCACCTCTAAGTGAGCCACCTGAGCCGCGTCCGCTTCCAAAAGGGATGCCACAGCCTGTATGGAATTACTGGAGAAGTGTTCTCTAATGTTTTTGGTGGAAGGGTATCGATGACATCTTGGTATCTTTTCAAGAGATGTTGAAAAAATGCCAAATCATGTTGTTCTGGAGCTTCTGATAGCAGCTGCATCGATGGCATAGTAGTCTGTATCGATGCAGGTGTCGATGGAAGTGCTAGCAATGGTGTTGAAGAGGTTAACGGTGCTGGCATCGAGATTGGCCTCGATGAACCCGTCTGTATCTGTGCGTAGATAGTCGTCGACGCCGTAATCAACCTCGGTGCGGGCATCGAATTAGAGCGTGGCACCGGCATAGACTCCGGCATCGGTGTTTCCACCGGCATCGGTAAGTTTACCGGCATCAGCGAGAGCGCCAAAGTTGCTTGTTCCTGAAGAGCCTGGATGACCGCTTGTCTGATAAGGACAGACAATTCCGGCGATACAACTGATGGAGTCAGAGCAGTTGTACGCGGTGGCGGAGGCTGTGATGGCAGATCCTGCACAGGGCCCTGTGGAGGTTCTGGTGACAATGGTTCCTGAGAAACAGGCCCAGGTATCTTGGCTCCGTGGCCGTTTTGCCGTCGATTCTTCCGGGGGAAGAGAAGACTCCAGTGTCGATCACTATGTTTTGTCTTGTGTTGATCGATGGACTTCAGCGATGCCAATGACGCCGGGGAAGGATGGTCCCCCGATTCTCCCGTGTGATGTTTTTTGAGTAACACCCGTTTAGTAGCTCAGGCTGGAGACTATTTCGACGACGTCGAGTGAGATGGAAGGAGTTGAAGGTGGAACAAATGTTCCATTTTCTCTTGACGAGTTTTTCTTCCTTTTACTGTCATCTCCGCGCACTTTGGACAGGTGTTAACATCGTGTTTTTCACCGAGGCACATCACACACTCGAGGTATGGTTCGGTGATGGACATTGTCCAGTTACATATAGGGCATTTTTTGAAGCCCGTAGACATTTTCGATCAACAGCTGATGAGAAAAATGAGAATTCTTGAGAAAAAATAATTTTACTCTACGAGTAAAATATGAGAGAAGTACTCACCAGCCGGTAGAGAACCCCGAGAGATCCCGAGGGGAGAAAATATGTTTTGAGAAATATGACTTTTCAGTCAGAAATTGTTGTGAGAGACTCGCAACGGCTCCTGCTCCGTGATGCCTACAGCAGCGCGGAAAAACGAAGACTGAAGAGAGGCCCCTGTGGCAAAGAATATCATGGCATACTGGGCATGCTCAGTGGGCTCAGAGTGCCAGTCAAAAGTTTCTAGAAACTTTGACAGAAAGTTTTCCTGCACTAGGACTCCGTCAGTGACGTCACCCATATGAGAGGACTAGCATCCTGCTTGTCCTGGGATAAACAGACCCAATTCCTCTCTACGGAACAAGCGTACCACCTTGGGATCATCACCATCCATTGCAGAAACACCTCCCTGCTTGTGCACCAGGGGCTGACCATCCTAGCCTGCATCTACCCCGAGGGTCATGCGGAGACGGGTCTCCTCCATCCGAGAGATCGGACGAAGAGGAATCATCCGGTCCTGCCAGTGAGCTGAGAGGGCGCCTAGACTTAGTCGGCCCCCCCACCGGCAGGGACTTGGGACGCTTACGGGAGGAGGGAACCTCAGAGACCTTGCCCTTCCTGCACTTGGATATTCTTCGTGCCTTGAACATTTTGTGAAAAAATTTCAAAGTCTGAGGAGAACGAAGAAGATGACCCATCTGAGGCCCCCCACAGAGTCAGCATACAAAGTATCTGCCTGATCCTCCTGCGACCTGCCTCCCCCGGAGGACGCCTGGACGTGGGGAGAGAGGGGTTAGGGAGCTCCAGGCATCCAGCACGGCTTTCTCTGCATCCCTGAAAGTTTTCAAAATGGCCTCCGTCCCTGCACTAAGCAGAAACAGATCAGGCAGCTGCGGCTGAGCTGTAAGCCTATCACAGGAATTCCCCTCAGCTGACCTCCCCGAGGTCCCTTCACCTCCCGAGACACAGCCTGCACAGATGCCGGCTCGAGAGGCGGGTGCATGCGCTGCCGCATACGGAGCAGGCCACACCACGAGGCATAGCCTCGGACTAAATTGAGCTCCAATTAGCTGAAGGAAGCACGCCAAAAATAAACCAGACAGCAGGGGCATGCGTGCAAGCCGAGACGTGGCGGTAAGGCAGGCAAAAAGGAGTGGGGTGAGCTGCAACTAGTAATGCCTGCAAGCTAGAGAATGCTCCCTACTAAAACAGGAGTGGAGGCTACAGGAAAGCTCTCCAAATAATTCCCTCAGAAAATTCAAAATTCAAAGATTTTTTTTTTAATTAGACTTGATCCATCCAAAAGAAAGGAAAGCTGAGGAAATAGAGAAAATTCCTGAAATAGAGAAAATTCCTAAAATAGCTTTCTAGTCATCTCGGGAATGAAAGCCACCACTGTCATCTGCAGGAGTCAAGAGAATACTGAGGATTAGTAGAGGGTGCACTCCCTTATAAGGAAGCATCCTTCAAAGTTCTATTTGACTCCATCTGCTGGAAGGGGGAGATAACCCACTGTCTGGACTGATCCTGGTACGTACAGGGAACATCATGTTACATCAAAGTTCTGCAAGGAAGAGGGCATTCTCCAGAGTTGAAAAGGAAAAAAACTATGAGCGGACTGACAAAAGAAATAAGAGAGGGAGTCTGGACTGATCCGTGGTACTATAGGAACGAAAATTAGCAGGTAAGAACCAATTTTCTTTTCCCTGTATGTACCCGGATCAGTCCAGACAGTGGGATGTACCAAAGCGTCCCTAAGTAGGGTGGGACAGAGACAGTCACGCTCGGAGCATATGTCTGCCAAAAGAACCAAACACTGGCGCCTGAACGTCAAGACGATAATGCCGACCAAACATATGCATAGATTTCCAGGTAGCCGCTCTGCAAATTTCCTGGGGAGAAACCAACTGGCTCTCTGCCCAAGAAGTAGCCTGCGAACGCAGAGAATGGGCTTTTAGTCCTCTGGGACTGGCTGGCCCCAACAAAGATATGCAGATGCGATCATCTCCTTTAGCCAGCGAGCAATGGTGGCTTTTGAAGCCTTCTGACCTTTATGAGGACCACTCCATAAAACAAAGATGATTGGAGACTCTGAAATCATTAGTAACCTGCAAGTACTGAAGGAGAACACGCTTAACATCCAAGCGTCAGAGATCAGCACCCGGTGTGCCAGCAATATCCTCCGGAGTAAAGGCAGGGAGCTCCATCGAATGATTGACATGAAAGGAGGAAACTACCTTTGGCAGAAAAGAAGGAACAGTCCTTTAGAGAAACTCCTGAATCAGAGATTCGCAGGAAGGGCTCCCGGCAGGATAAAGCCTGCAGCTCGGAAACCCTCCTGGCTGAGCAAATAGCCACGAGGAACACAGTCTTAAGCGTGATGTCCTTGAGCATGGCCCGGAGGGATTCAAAAAGTGCCACACAGAGAACCTGTAAGACCAGGTTAAGATTCCAAGACGGGCAAATAGCCCAGACCGGCAGATTCAAATGCTTAGCCCCCTTAAGAAATCGAACGACATCCAGATGGGTGGCTACCAAGTAACCGTCAAGCCTGCCCAAGAGGGATCCGAGAGCCGAAAACTGAACCCACAAAGTTGAAAGACAACCCTTTAGAGCCCGTTCTGAAGGAAGAAAATAACAAGAGAGAGACTGGGGCCCTCTGCGCATAGATACCCCAGCCTCCACGCGCACATCAAAAACCCTCCAAACCTGAACATAAGAAAGATGTTGAGGTTTTAAGGGTCCGCAACAGCGTGAAAATCACTTCCTCCTTGTAGCCACTCTTCCTCAGCCGCCGCCGCTCAAAAGCCAGGCCGCAAGACAAAAGTGTTCCCTATACGTATCCGGATCAGTCCAGACAGTGGGTTATGTCCCCCTTCCAGCAGGTGGAGTCAGAGCAAAACTCAAAGGCTGGCCTCTTATAAGCTGGAGCGCCCTCTCTGTCCCTTCAGTATTTCTCTGACTCCAGCAGGTGAAAGGTAGCAGTCCCTTCGGTCCTCCATTTAGCTTACAAAGGGGAACTTTTCTTTTTCCTTCTTATTTCTCAAAGTATTTCTTTCTTGGATGGATCTCTAATTAAAAAAAAAAAAAAAGAACTTTATAACAAATTTTACTCAGCAAATTTTCAGGGACTCACTCCCTCAGTTCTAAGCTCCAACTTGGAAGAGGAGCCAGTGGTTCTTTCCTTTTCTTTCTGGGGGTAAGTGCTGTACCTTTTTTTTTTTTTTTTTTTTTTTTTTTAATTATTATTTTCAGGTCCAGCTTTTTCTTCTGGAGTGAGTTCAAAGGCTCAGGGGTGCATGCTGCTGGTCCAGCCTCTCCCCCCCCCAATGACATAGTGCCCTGCCAAAAATACTGGACCTTGTTGCAGGAGGTTGTGGAGGTGAAAGACGAAGAGGGCCGTCCAATGCGAGATTCACGGGGTCCGCAAACCACGGTCTCCGAGGCCACTCCGGCACTATGAGAACTACCGGCCCGTGGTGAAGTTCTATCCTTCTGAGAACTTTTCCCACCTGAGGCCAAGGAGGGAATACATAAAGGAGGATATCGCTGGGCCAGGGCAGGACCAGAGCATCCACGCCCTCTGAGCAGTGTTCTTTCCTGCAGCTGAAGAACCGAGGAGCCTTCGCATTCTTCAGGGTGGCCAACAAGTCCAAGTGGGGGACCCCCACCTGTGAATGACTAGATCCATCGCCTCGTCTGACAACTCCCACTCTGCGGGGTCAAGATGCTGACGACTGAGGAAGTCTGCTTGAACATTCTCTTTTCCTGCAATGTGGGAAGCCGCCAGGCGGTCCAAATGGCGCTCTGCCCAAGCGAACAATAGGCTGGTCTCCTGGGCTACCAGGCGACTCCTGGTGCCCCCCTGGCGATTGACGTAAGCTACCGTGGTGGCATTGTCGGAGAGGACTCTCACCGCTTTGCGACTGATCAAGGGAAGGAAGAACTCTAGTGCCAGTCAAATCGCCCAGGCCTCCAGACAATCGATGTGCCATTTCTATTGGATCGGAGACCAAGAGCCCTGCGTCGATTGGAACTGACAAACCACTCCCCAGCCGGGGAGGCTGGCATCCGTCATCATGACAATCCACTGGGGAGTCTCCAGGGGCATGCCCCTCGACAGGTGGTCGAGAGAGAGCCACCACTGCATGCTGATAATGGTAGACTCGGGAAGTGGTAGGGGCTCCCGAAAAGCAAATGTTGCTTATCTGTAACAGGTGTTCTCATAGGACAGCAGGATGTTAGTTCTCACATATGGGTGACATCACAGGATGGAGCCCAATCACGGAAAACTTCTGTCAAAGTTTCCAGAACTTTGACTGGCCCCTACTGGGCATGCCCAGCATGGCACTAACCCTGCAGCCAGCAGGGGTCCCCCTTCAGTCTTATTTAAAAGCTACAGGCAGTGCCGAGAAATAAAACAAAACATTACAAACCCAACACCGCGGGGCGGCAGGCGGGTTTCGAGAGGACCAACATCCTGCTGTCCTGTGAGAACACCTGTTACAGGTAAGCAACATTTGCTTTCTCACAGGATAAGCAGGATGATAGTCCTCACATATGGGGGAATACCGAGCTGAGGATGTCCAAACATGCACCAAATGTACCCAAAGGCATGCAACAGGCGCAACAACTGGGGTGGAATTTGGTAGAGGGCATCCTGAACCCCACCGGGCAGGCGGAAGGGTGTAGGTACATCACATTGTAAATAGGTTACAAAGGACAGACTGGCCGAAGACGGAATCTTGTCTTCCGGCTTTGTCCAAGCAATAGTGGGCTGCAAAGGTATGGAGAGAATTCCAGGTTGCAGCTCTGCAAATGTCAGGAAGTGGCACCGACTGCAGGTGTGCCAGTGAAGTTGCCATGGCCCTCACAGAGTGTGCTTTAACACGGTCTTGAAATGGAATGCCCACTTGCTGATAGCAAAAGGATATGCAGTTCGCCAACCTGGAGGAGAGAGTCTGCTTACTCACAGGCTTCCCTAACTTGTTAGGGTGGAAAGAGACAAACAACTGAGTGTTTTCCCTGTGCGCCGCTGCACGATCTAGGTAAAACGCTAGAGCCCGTTTACAGTCAAGGGTATGCAGAGCCTGTTCTCCTGGGTTGGCATGGGGCCTGGGAAAAAAGGTGGGTAGTAAGATGGATTGATTGAGATGAAAATCCGAAACTACCTTAGGTAAGAATTTCGGGTGAGTGCGGAGTACCGCCCAGTCCTGCAGAAGTTTAGTGTAAGGCAGATAGGTAACTAGGGCCTGTAATTCACTAACTCTGTGCGCTGAAGTGATAGCCAAAAGGAAAATCACAATCCATGTGAGATATCAAAGTTCACAAGAGTGAAGAGGCTCGAATATGGTTTCATGAGCCGACCCAGAACTAGATTAAGTTCCCAAGAAGGGGCCGGAGGACGTAGCGGAGGCTTGATGTGGCGCAAGCCCTTCAAAAAACGTGTTACAAGGGGGTGTACTGATATAGAGACATCTCAGACACCTTTATGGAAGGCGGCTACCGCACTGACATGCATTCTAATGGAGGAAGTCTTAAGACCTGACTGATAGATGCCAGAGATAGTCCAGAAACTTCGGGATTGGACAGGAAAAGGGGTCAAGGGACTGAGAAGAGCACCATGACGTGAACCTTTTCCATATTTCTCGTGGAAGGTTTCCGTGAAGCAATCAAGACACGGGAAACTGGCTCAGAAAGGTTAAGTGGTTGAAGGATTAACCTTTCAACATCCATGCAGTCAGGGACAAGGCTTGAAGATTGGGATGTCGTAGGCACCCGTTGTTTTGAGTGATCAGAAGCAGGTCCTTTCCCAAGGGAATGTGCCTGCGGATAGAGAGGTCCTGAAGTATTGGAAACCACACATAGCGTGGCCAGTGAGGTGCTATCAGGATCATGGTTCCCTTGTCCTGACGAGCTTCACGACAGTCTTCAAGAGAAGAGGAAGTGGAGGGAATGCGTAGAGCAGACCGGTTGCCCAAGAGAGGGAGAATGCGTCTCTGGGTTGAAAGTGTTTGCTGCGAATGAGAGAGCAGTAGTTCTCCACTTTGCGGTTTTGTGGGGACGCAAAGAGGTCTATCCGAGGATATCCCCATTGTTGGAAGATGGAATTCGCTATCGAGGAGTTGAGAGACCACTCGTGCAGTTGAAAGACGCGACTCAGCTTGTCTGCCAGGACATTGTCCACTCCCGGTAACCAGATGGCCCTGAGGTATATTGAATGAGAGAGCTTCCTCCCAAATCTGCACAGCTTGCTGACACAGAAGGAAGGAGCCTGTGCCTTCCTGTTTGTTGATGTACCACATTGCCACCTGGTTGTCCGTCTGAATCAGGATGACTTGATTTGAGAGGCAATCCTGAAAAGCCCTGAGAGCATATCTGATTGCTCAAAGTTCCAGGAAATTTATTTGGTGTTTGGCTTCCTCTGGAGACCAAGAGCCTTGTGTCTGCAGATTGGCTACATGGGCTCCCCACCCAAGGTTGGAAGCGTCGGTGGTGAGAATGATTTAAGGATTTGGAACCTGGAAGGGCAATCCCTGGAGGAGATTGGTCTGATTTTTCCACCAGGCGAGAGACAGACGGAGTGAGTAGGTTATGCGGAAATGGCTAACAGAGGCTGAATAGCCTCAGCCCATTGAGACCTCAGGATCCAGTGCATAAGTCTCATGGCCAAGCGGGCCATTAGTGTGACATGGACTGAGGATGCCATGTGTCCGAGGAGGACGAGGAGGACGAGAAATTGGCGTGCAGTCGCGGAGTGCTGAGACTGCAGCTGGTGAGCAAAGGACGCGAGAGTCAGTGCTCGTTGTCAAGGTAGGAAAATGTCATAAGATGTTCTAATCTCATGCTTGCCTGCCTCAAAACACTTGTTTACAAGGGTTTGTAATTGTTCTTGAAATTGCTGAGGCAGAGAGTCTGAGAAGTCCTGTATCTGCTTGAAAATGACCCTGTTATATTGGGTCATATAAAGCTGAAAGGTGGCAATTCGGGAGATGAGCATGGCCCCTTGGAACACTCGGCGACCAATGTTATCTAGGAATTTCTGTTCCTTTCCAGGAGGAAGAGAGGAGTGAGGTTTTGACCTTTTTGTCCTCTTTTGTGCAGACTCTACCATGACCGAGTGGTGATCCAGCTGTGATTTTTTAAAACCTGGGGCTGACTGCACTAAGTAAGTAGTGTCAGCTTTCCTGTGTACTGGAGCAATTGATCCAGGATTTTCCCAGTTTTTCTTGAGGAGATAGAGAAGAACTTGATGGATGGGAATAAAGGTTATTACCTTGGGGGCATCCAGGAATTGGAGTAACTCCATCATCTGGTGCCTATCATCCTGTTCCGTCTGTAATTGAAAGGGAACCAATTCAGCCATTTCCTTCACAAAATTTATAAATGAGAGGTCCTCTGGAGGAGAACGCTTCCTACTCTTAGTGGGTGAAGGTAAGTCATCGGTGTCTGATGAGGTATCATCACCCCAGGTATAAGAATCAGCAGCCTTACCCCTAGGAACTAGAGGGGGATAGGGTGGTTGGATAGCTGAAGGATCCGGTCTAGGCTCCGAAGGAATATGAGGAATTATCGGAGGCACCAAAGATGGCATCGAAGGCATCGATGGATGATTTGGTGGCGCCGGACGCATCGGCATCGATGGCTGAGGCAGAACTCCCGATGGAGGGATGCGGAACGGTGTTTCTCTTCCCGATGATGCTGTCAATGGGGAGGGCATCGGAGCCATCAGAGGACCCAGGAACCATCGGTGGGAAGGCGGCCATTAGCGCTACCGGAATCGGGTCGATGATTGGTTCCACAGATGGTGCTGGTGTCTGAGGAACCTGAAGACGTTGCATCGCCTTGTCTATGGCCTCCTGAACCATCCGGTCCAATTCTTCTCTGAATCGCTCCATGGTGAGACCGCACCTTGAATACTGTGTACAATTCTGGTCGCCGCATCTCAAAAAAGATATAATTGCGATGAGAAGGTACAGAGAAGAGCTACCAAAATGATAAGGGGAATGGAACAGCTCCCCTATGAGGAAAGACTAAAGAGGTTAGGACTTTTCAGCTTGGAGAAGAGACGGCTGAGAGGGGATATGATAGAGGTGTTTAAAATCATGAGAGGTCTAGAACGGGTAGATGTGAATCGGTTATTTACTCTTTCGACTAGTAGAAAGACTAGGGGGCACTCCATGAAGTTAGCATGGGGCACATTTAAAACTAATCGGAGAAAGTTCTTTTTTACTCAACGCACAATTAAACTCTGGAATTTGTTGCCATAGGATGTGGTTAGTGCAGTTAGTATAGCTGTGTTTAAAAAAGGATAGGAGAAGTTCTTGGAGGAGAAGTCCATTACCTGCTATTAACTTCACTTAGAGAATAGCCACTGCCATTAGCAATGGTAACATGGAATAGACAGTTTTTGGGTACTTGCCAGGCTCTTATGGCCTGGATTGGCCACTGTTGGAAACAGGATGCTGGGCTTGATGGACCCTTGGTCTGACCCAGTATGGCATTTTCTTATGTTCTTATGTTCTCAGAGACCTGGAGCAAGCAGCCCCGGCTCCAGAACAGAAGAAGGAGGCAGGGGCATAGCCGGAGGGACCACTGTTAAAGGTGGAGTCGCGGCTCCCGATCACCGATCGGGTGAGGGTTGCCTCGGTGACCCTGTCGCAGGAATGGTCTGTGCCTTTCCTGGACGGGGTTTCTTCGACAACAGCTCTGACGATGGCGAGGTCGATGATTTCGCTCCCTCGATGGTCCGAGTCTTACAGTGTCGATGGCGATGTTTCTCTCTGCGATCCCCTCGATCCTGAGGGGGAGTAGAGGGTGTCGATGGCCGAGAAGTCGTCGATGCCGGTCGGTCACGGGTCGGTGGTCGCTACTGGCGCGAAGACGACGGTGCCAGTTCTGACAACGTCGATGCGATGGACGGAGTCGGGGTTTGAGCACAGAAGAGAAGTTCCATCTTCTCCATTCTGGCCTTGCGACCCTTAGGTGTCATTAGGGCACATTTGGTGCAGGTCAAGACATCGTGCTCGCGCCCTAAACACATTACACAGACTTTATGGGGGTCTGAGATAGACATGGTGCGGGTACAGTTCGGGCACAGACGAAACCCCGATGCCATGGCAAAAAAATCGAGCCGCGGTATGGTCGACGGCCAGTAGGCCGCGAGGGCCAGACTCGACGGTAATCGACGGGAAACGGGTAAAAACTTACCGGAGTACCACGGACTGAGAAAAGTTAGAGGAGGGACCCCTGTGGGGCAATTTAACTTTTAGTAATTCCATGAGGAAAATTCCTGTCAGGAATCTCTTCAGAGCTCCTTTACCACGAGGTTACTGCTGCATGGAAAAAAGAAGACTGAAGGGGGACCCCTGCTGGCTGCAGGGTTAGTGCCATGCCGGGCATGCCCAGTAGGGGCCAGTCAAAGTTCTGGAAACTTTGACAGAAGTTTTCCGTGATTGGGCTCCATCCTGTGATGTCACCCATTTGTGAGGACTACCATCCTGCTTGTCCTGTGAGAACACCTCCGAGACCAGCTTCCAACGGGCCAGTAAAGCTTTCTGCAAAGGAAGCATATGCGCAAACGCCCAGGGCACTAGATCTATAGTGGAAGCGATAGAGCCCAGAACTTGAAGGTAATCCCAGGCCATGGGTATCGACAGATAAGAGATACTGTACTTGCTGCATGAGCTTGAGTGCACGGACCTCAGGCAGGGAGATCTTGGACAGGGAGATCTTGGACATGCAAGTGTCTAAGCGAGCTCCCAGAAATTCCAGAACTTGAGAGGTTGCTCTTGGAGTAGTTGACTATCCACCCGAGAGAGGTGAGCACAGACACCTCACGACTGACTGCCATCACACAGAGCTGCTCTGACTTCACCCGGATGAGCTTGCAACTAAAGAAGCCGGCCCATTATGTCGAAGCGAAGATACTTCTGGAGGTTCCTTGCGAATCGGGATGTGAACGTAAGCTTCTGTGAGGTCAAGTGAAGCCAGGAACTTGCCAGAGCGAACTGCCACAATGACCACCCTCAGGGTTTCCATCCGAAAATGGGGAACCTTGAGCGTCCAGTTGACTCTCTTGAGATTCAGAATCGGTCGGAAGGAACCGTCCTTTTTGGGGACTATGAAGTAGATGGAATAGAGGAACAGGGACTATGGACCTGAGTTTCAAGAGTCTGTCAAGAGATCAGGTGGCTATTGGGAAGAACCCGAGCAAATTCTAACGCATAACCTTTGTCGATCACATCGAGGACCCACTGATCCGTGGTGATTTTGGCCCATTCCCCAAGAAAAAGGGTCAGACATCCACCTAAGGCAGGAGTGAAGGAATGGGCCTGCCTCATCTCATTTCAAGGACTTGGTGGCGGATCCATGGGGATTGCCATCCCGGAACGGTCTACGTCCTCGAATGGAATGAGACCATGCCTGCAATCTGGAAGAGGCAGGACGTTGAGAGGGCCCCCTCATTCTGTTGTACCTCGCTGACCCCGGAATTGAGAGCGCGAAGGGAAAAAATGATTTTGACTGTTTAGGGCAGTCCTCAGGCAGCTTATGAACCTTGTTATCACCTAAGGATTTAATAAGCTGTTCCAGGTCCTCTCCAAAAAGCAACTTACCCTTGAAGAGGAGAGTGCCTAACAGACTTGGAAGAGGAGTTCGCTGCCCAGTTACGCAGCCAGAGGAGCCATCTGGCGGAGACCGCTGAGACCATAGCCCATATGCAATCGCACTTTCGAGCCGCTCAGCTTGTTCAGCCTCTGCAGATGGGAGGGTCCTGGGTGCTGAGAAGCTGTTGAATCCACCTGAGGCTTGCCCGCTGCATGAGACTGCTACAAACCGTCACCCGGACACCTAAGGCCAGCACCGCAAAGATCCTTTTGAGATGTGCTTCCAACTTGTGATCTTGAAGATCCTTTAAGGCTGTGGCCCCTACAACCGGGATGGTGGTGCGTTTGGGTGACAGCCGACACCGAAGCATCAACCTTGGGGACTTTGAGTATCTCGAGAGCTGTATCTGGGAGGGGATATAACATCCATTGCCCTGCCCACGCAGAGACCAGACTCGGGAGCCTCCCATTCCCTGAGCAGAAGCTGCATAAGCATAGGATGGAAGGGAAAGTATGGGACAGAGCCCTCAGACCCACCAGGACCAGGTCAACAGGAGGAGGAGGCAGAGGCGGGCTCTTCTGTGGGCACATCGATTACAAGTTCATCCAGAACAAAAGGAATAAGCGGGTCCAGCTCCTCCCACTTAACCTCAAAACCCATGGATCATCTCCCTCCACGGGGGGGGATTATCGAGAGAAAGATCCGGGTCGGCATATGGATTGGGCAGCGGAGTGGGAGGAGGAGGAGGGTCAGGTGGGTCCGACCCACCAGGTACAGTCCTGACCTTCGTAGTACCCTGCGAGTCTGGGATGCCAGAGCCCTGGGCTAACAACCAAACGAGGGATTTTTGCTGGTGGAGGGCCCGGAGTGGGATCGTCCTGCACCTCTCCAAGCTTATTAAAAAAGACTTGTGTAAAGAAGCACAAATTCTGGTGAAAAAGGAGTATGTGCCCTGCTGGACCCCTGGGGAGGGAGGGGGGGGCCTTAGGGAGGGTCAGAATCAGCATCAGGAGATCCCATAGGGCTTAAGTCAGGCGGTAAACGACAAATATCCGGCTCCTCTCCCCCGAGGATCAGAGTCTGCTGCGAGGTCTGGGCACAAAATGGCCACCGCTCCCGCGTTTTTTTTGTGTGGACGACGGCCCGGATGCACACTTGCCAACCCGACCTCGGGTCGTCGACTTCAAAGGAGCCACGGAGGGTCCCTTCCCTCCAGGCAAGCAGAGCCTGTAGCAGGAGAGCCACGAGGCAGGCTCCCCACAGGTAAGACAAAACGCAGACCTCGCCATTGGTAAGTCAGCTGTGACTGAACCAGCTGAGCCCGATTGCTGCGAAGCAGGGAAGCAGACTGAACGGCCTTGAGTCGCTGCTTTCCCTGCCAGATGGCCCGGAGCCGTGAAGAACTGCCTTATTCAAAATTTTACACTGAAAGTAAAAAATTCTGCTGTCTTTTTTTTTTTTTTTTTGGAGAAACAGCTAAACAGGCTGAAGGGTTTGTGCCACAGCAGAAGAATTAAACATCTCTGCAAAGAACCCGAGGAATAATCACATCTCAGGGTCACCAGTACAAAAGAGGGGGAGTGACTGGATCACTAGTATCACCCTTAGGTAGGGAATTAGGCTACTGGGAAAGAGACCTAGGCTGAATTACTCAAGGGGGGAAAAAACCCCTAGGTCTCTACAAGAGCCTGGAGACAGAACTGTCTCCAGAGAAAAGATAATTCACTGTTCCTGTATATTTTTTTGTTTGTTTTAGAAATACTTGCTTGACCCAGCAAAGAGAAAACAGAAGACTTCGCAAGAAGAAAAAGAAATATCACTAAGAAGAGGGAACCGCAGGTTCATCCATCTGCTGGAACCAGAGAAATACTGAGGGGTGCAGGGTGAGCGCTGTCCTTAGATGGTATGCCCTTTCAGTTGTTCTCTGGCTCCATCTGCTGGACAAGAGGCTCAACCCACCGTCTGGACTGATCTGCATATGTACAGGGAACAGTTTTTTCTGCTTTTCTGTACTTTTTTTCAGTGCGCTCAACTATTAACGCCTGCTCCAGGCAGGTGTTAATATCCGAGCAATAAATGTGCGTCTGAGACGCACATTTATTTTTTTGCATTTGGAGTGAATGAGTAATAGCCTCATTCACATGTACGTGATGAACGCTAACTCATTCACTCCTCGTCGGATGTGCACTAAATAGGCGCTAATCCCCCTATTACATTTTTTTTTCCAAGAAAACTTTAAACAGCTACTCCTGGAGCCTGAGGAAAAGAGTGAAGGGAACCTCCTCAGTGGTCGAGGGAACCAGAAGCCCCTTGCTTGCCGAAGACACTGGACCATTGCGGGCAAGACTCAGGCAGGGGTGTCCAATCCCCCGGTCACCCGGCTTCCACTGAGGGATGGCCCACGACGGTGCCTAACTCCTCAGGAAGCTATACTGTTATCTACTAACTAGCCTAACCTGGGGGGGGAGGGGGGGGGAACCTTATCCTAACACTTTTTTTGTTTTTTAAACTAACTGACTGCAGGTTTGCATCTCTACCATCTGCTGGAGTCAGAGAAAAACTGAGGAAGTACAGGTGGCACTCTTATGTAGCAGTGCCCAAAGTTTTTGTTCTCTGACTCAATCTGCTGGTGGCAATGCACCACCCACTGGTCTGGACTGATCTGGGTATGTTCAGGTACAAGGGTTGATGCTGGCTGTATTAAAAACAGAAGTTAATCCTGCACATACAAAGAGGGTAACCACTAACCTTGCAGAAAGGGAAAGCTGAGTTGGTTAACCCAAAGCCAGAAAGGTTCCAGCATACCACAGAGAAGATGCATTGGGGCTCAACACCAGACAACAGACCACAAGAACAGCCACCACCTCCCAGTGGTCAATCAGGGCAATGTTACTGAGCTGTTGCTGGGAGCTGGCTCTTCCAATCCAGATCTGCCCCAGTAACCAGGAACACAGGATGTAGTAAGAAAAGGAAAACTAAGCTCAAGTACCTTCCATGTCTGTTTCCATCTCCTCCCCTTCCTGAGCTGTGCTGGGTCGCTGAATCTTGGGCTTTATGACGAAGGGGCACTCCTTCCTACACAGGTCCACTTCATGCTAGCGAAAGGGAGATAGTCAAAAGCTGTAAATGCTGTTCCATGCTGAAAACCAGATGCTGTGCAGAAAGAGGACATACCACAGCAAGAAAAGCATTCTGGGTTATGCAAACAAGTTGAGTCCATGGTAGCAGCTTTCTTGCAAAATATGTCCATTCTGTAATATCGAGTGACCAAACTTACCTCCAATCGATAGATGAAGATGGAAAGGCCACTATGCGACTGGAAGGCTGCCATGTCCAGGTTGGTAATAAGGTCAACAACTCGTACAGCACGGGTCACAAACGTAATCTGGTCCTGCTCATCTCCCAGGAATTTTATCACCTGAATGGGGGGGGGGGGGGGGAAGAGAGAAAAAGAGCCTGATCACATGTGGGAAAAACTTCAATGCCATGCAGGATTCCTTCTTACAAATGAGCACTCTTAAGTCAGCATGCCCAGGTACCTTCAGCAAGGCTTCCATCATGCCGCAGGATACCAGTGCTTCTCCTCCAGCATCATAACTGGCCAGGTGGTACAGAAATGAGAAAAGGGCTGTAGCAAATTGGTGAGGGTATGGATCCATGGTGGGATCTGACAGGAAAAGGAAACATCATTAGAAGTCTGGCATTTAGCAAAGTAAATAAACCTCCCTCATCTTTTTCTTGGTGGCAGCAGGACACTCACCAATCATTGCCTGGATGCAGTTGCGGACAAGGACTGGGAGAAAGCCGTGGTAGGAAGCAGTTCCAGTACAGTCAATAATATTGCTGAGCTTTGGAGTGCGCTCCAGGTGAACGATGGAAGTCAGGGTTCTCAAGGAGGCAGCTTTAATATCCTACCAAAGGATAGAACATAAGTGAGTGCGCTTTAAACTTCACAGATGCTGCTGGCACCAACAAGTGTGCTGACTTACACATACATAACCAGGTAGGAAGAGCTGTCCCTGCAGTCTTATGCATGCACTTTCAGTCATTCCTGCATATATGGCAAACAGCAAGACTGGCATGTCCCTGTGTTCAGAAGGGAATAGTAGGTATGGTATAAAATCACTCCTCAGTGAGTCTCTAGGAAATATGCTGAGCAGCGGTACATGGTCCAGTTAACCATATACCACCTACTCTATCCCACCCTTCTGCCCACCCTGTCCCCGCTTCAGCTTCCTTCTCCTGGTTACTACACCCTCAGCCAAAGATCCTCCTTCCTCCTGAAAACAGAGCATGAGCTATGCTGATCGGAGACTCAAATCAAAATGGTCCAAGTGCAGATGAGAAGGGCGGCCTTTAATAATTCTCCACACTCCCATATTACACCACAGAACCAGAAGAATTTTACTGTTTTCAGACTTAAGGGAGGTGCCGCCAGCTTCCAGAGAAAGGGAACAACTCACCATTAGCTGTTTATCAGTTATCTGAAGAACATCTACCAGCTCTTCAATCAGTCCATTGTATAAGATGCTGTTTGCAGACTCCTGCAGAGCATTGGAATACACTACCAGAGGCATGGACACAGAGAAAGTAAGGGGGAAAAAAGTCACTAGGCAGCATAAGCAGAATACCAAGGAGAAGTCTCTTCTCTTCAGATAACTCCATACCCTCCCATCCCCCTCTCTCCCAACTGAATTCAGAGACTGCCTCACATTAGTTCATTTTTATCACTTTGTGTGCAATGTGGCACAGAGATCAATTCCACTTTTTTTTTTTTTTAATTTATAACTTATTTTAGTGGGGTAAAAGTAAACAGTGAATACAATAACTACCATGTTGTACCAATCCCTTCGCAGAGGGAACAGAAAAATCATAGAGTGCTACTTATAGCAATTTCCATTAAAGACATGGTATGATACCTGCAACCCCCAAGATTCAGGTTACAACAAGAACATCCCCTTCCCCCCTCCCGCTTCCGTATATAAATCGAATAACATGGAACTCCAAATACTCATCAGGTATTCATATAAGAAAATTATTACTTACCTGCTAATTTTCGTTCCTGTAGTACCATGGATCAGTCCAGACAGTGGGTTATGTCCCCAATCCAGCAGATGGAGTCAGCACAAGCTTTGAGGGGGCGTATCCATATATCCTACTACCCCCTCTGCAGGAGTTCAGTATCGAGTATATCAAAGCCCGAGTAGAAACCCCCGAAGGATCAAGTTTGTGGAAACAGCTAATTAAAACAATTGAAACCGCAACAAGTAACTGCAAACATCCTACCAACTTGTAGGGAGTTGTGAAAAACAGCAAAAAAAGGAAACGACTGAAGACACAGAGCACTGTGAACAGGAAATAGCGCAGAGCTGAGCAGGATCAAGAACCCAAAACGTGGTGGGCGTCTGGACTGATCCATGGTACTACAGGAACGAAAATTAGCAGGTAAGTAATAATTTTCTTTTCCCTGTACGTACCTGGATCAGTCCAGACAGTGGGATGTACCCAAGCTTCCCTAAATCGGGTGGGGTCCTGCGAGGCCTGCTCGGAGAACCTGCTCGCCAAAGTGTCCAGAGACCGAAGAGGTGAGGTGCAGACGATAGTGCCTCGAGAACGTGTGTAACGATTTCCAGGTGGCTGCTCTACAAATTTCTTGATAGGATACCGAGCGAGACTCAGACAAGGAAGCCGCCTGAGAACGTGTAGAATGCGCGACGATGCCGGGTGGGGGAGTCCGTCCCGCCCCAATGTAGGAAGCAGCAATGCCGGCCTTCAGCCATCTGGCAATGGTAGTCTTCGAGGCCTGAGACCCCTTCTTAGGACCGGCCCAGAGTACGAAGAGATGGTCAGAGGTCCGGAACTCATTTGTAGCCTCCAGATAGAGGCGCAGAGTGTGCTTGACATTCAAGAGACGGAGAGACTTCGGCTCTGAGGAAGAGAAGGACGGCAACTCCACCGTCTGGTTCACATGGAATGCAGAAACCACCTTCGGAAGGAAGGAGGGAACGGTGCGAAGCGAAACTCCAGAGTCGGAAAAGCGGAGATAAGGCTCTCTACACGACAGAGCCTGCAGCTCCGAGATGCGTCGAGTGGAACAGATGGCCACAAGAAAAACCGTCTTGAGAGTGAGATCCTTTATCGTTGCGCTGCGCAGCGGCTCGAACGGTGGTCCCAACAGGGAGCGAAGCACAAGGTTAAGACTCCAGGAGGGACAAGGGTCCCGCAACGGAGGACGCATATGCTTGACACCCTTGAGAAAACGAGCAATGTCAGGATGCTGTAGAAGAGAGCCCCCATCGCTCAACAGCGAACCAAGGGCGGCCACCTGAACCCGTAGTGAATTATAGGCGAGCCCTTTTTCCATTCCCGCCTGTAGAAACTGAAGGATCTGAGGTACAGAAGCCTTAGCAGGTCTCGTGGCCTGGCTAGTACACCACAGCTCGAACACCTTCCAGACCCGAACATAGGCCGCCGACGTCGATGTTTTTCGTGCCCGCAATAGCGTGGATACTACCGCCTCCGGGTAGCCCAGACGCCGGAGGCGGCGGCTCTCAAAAGCCAGGCCGCAAGACAGAAGAGTTCTGCCTGCTCGAAAAATACCGGGCCCTGACGTAGGAGCTGGGGGAGGTGCCCCAGCCTGATTGACCCGTCGATCACCAGCTGTAGCAGGTCTGCAAACCAGGGTCGCCTGGGCCATTCCGGAGCGACGAAGACCACGGTCCCCTGATGGCTTTCTATTCTGCGGAGCATCCTGCCCACCAGGGGCCACGGTGGAAAAGCGTAGAGCAGAAGATGTGGGGGCCACAGAAGGACCAGGGCATCCACTCCCTCCGCGCCGCGCTCTCTCCGGCGACTGAAGAAGCGTGGAGCCTTGGCGTTGAGGGCGGACGCCATCAGATCCAGGTGGGGGGCCCCCACCGATGGACGATAAGTTGCATCGCTTTGTCGGAGAGAGACCACTCTCCTGGGTCCAGCAGTTGACGACTGAGGAAGTCCGCCTGGACGTTGTCCACCCCGGCGATGTGCGAGGCCGCTAGCCGGACGAGATGACGCTCCGCCCATTGCATCAGTAGCGCCGCCTCGAGCGCGACCTGCGGGTTGCGCGTGCCTCCTTGTCGGTTGATGTAGGCCACGGTGGTCGCGTTGTCCGATAGAATTCTGACTTCCCGGTTCCGAAGAAGTGGGAGAAAATGTCGCAGAGCTAGCCGGACCGCTCTGGTTTCCAGACGGTTGATTGACCACTTCGCCTCCACCGCGGACCACGTCCCCTGCGTGGCGCTTCGATCGCATACTGCACCCCAGCCTGCTAGACTGGCATCGGTAGTCACCACCACCCAATTTGGCAGATCGAGGTACACGCCCCGGGCCAGGTTCGGCAGATCCAACCAGCAGCCCAGACTGTCCCTGGCATTCTGCGGGAGCGGGAGAATCATCTGGTAGTCCTGTGATACTGGTTTCCACCGGGAGAGGAGCGCCCACTGTAAGGTCCTGAGGTGCGCGAAAGCCCAAGGTACAAGGTCGATGGTGGACCCCATCACTCCCAGGAGTTGTAGGTAGTCCCAGGAGGTGGGCTCTGATAACGCAGAGAACCGTCGTGTGTGATCCCGCAAGGATTGAGCCTTGTCCTGGCGCAGAAAAACTTTGCCCAGTAGGGTGTCGAAGGTCGCCCCCAAGAAATCCAAGCGTTGCGAGGGAGTGAGGGAGCTCTTGGAGAAGTTCACTACCCATCCCAGGGAATGTAGAAACCGTACTACCCGAGTCACCGCTGAGCGTCCATGATCGAATGACTTCGCCCGGATGAGCCAATCGTCCAGATAAGGATGAACCAGGATGCCTTCCTTCCGGAGAGCTGCAGCCACGACTATCATGATCTTGGTGAAGGTGCGCGGCGCCGTCGCCAATCCGAACGGGAGCGCCGTGAACTGAAAATGCTGGTCCAGGATTTTGAAACGAAGGAAACGGTGGTGGTCCGGGGGGATGGGAATGTGCAGGTAGGCCTCCGTTAAGTCCAGGGAGGCGAGAAACTCCCCCCGATGTACCGCCGCAATCACTGATCGGAGCGTTTCCATGCGGAACCAAACGACTCGAAGGGATTTGTTGACTTCCTTGAGGTCTAGTATAGGCCGGAAGGAACCGTCCTTCTTTGGCACGACGAAATAGATGGAATAGTGGCCCGAGCCCACCTCTCCGAAGGGCACGGGCGCAATAGCGCCAATCTCCCGGAGTCTGTCCAGAGTCAGCTGCACCACCCTTCTTTTGAGGTCCGAGCCACAGGGAGAAAAGATGAACCTTCCCTGCGGGGGGCGGACAAATTGCAATGCGTAGCCGTGTTTTATGGTATCCAGGACCCACTGGTCTGAGGTGATCCGCGCCCACTCCGCGTAGAAAAACTTTAGCCGGCCCCCAATCCTGGGGACAGGGGAGTGGGCGAGACTGGCATCATTGTGAAGACTTGTTAGAGGGGTTCCCGGGTCCGGGAGTAGTGCGTGCGGGCCGACGCCCGCGAAAGGAGCGCAACCAGGGTTGAGACCTGGGGGCGGATGGCCGGGCGCCCGCCTGTCTGTATCCCCTGTAGCGCCGCTGCGCTCTGGCTCTGGTCCGAGAAGAAGAAAACGCTCTGGATGGACGAAACCTATCCTCCGGCAGCCGATGAACAGCGTTCTCCCCCAGGGACTTGATGATCTGATCCAAATCCTCCCCGAAGAGGAACTTGCCCCTGAAGGGGAGAGAGCCCAGACTGGACTTCGAGGACGTATCTGCCGCCCAGTTGCGTAGCCATAGTAGTCGGCGTGCCGCCACTACTGATACCATGGATCTTGCGAGGACCCGAAAAAGATCGTACGAGGCGTCCGCCCCATACGCCACTGCGGCCTCCAGCCGATCCGCCTGGGCAGCCTCATCGGCCGGCAGATTCTGAGACGTGAGGAGTTGTTGTACCCAAAGGAGACTAGCCCGCTGGGCAAGCGAACTGCACATCACCGCCCGCATGCCTAGCGCGGAGACCTCGAAGACCCGCTTAAGGAAAACCTCCAACTTACGATCCTGTGTGTCTCGCAATGCCGCACCTCCCGTTACTGGGATAGTCGTCCTCTTCGTGACCGCCGCCACTGCGGAGTCCACCTTTGGGACCTTGATGAGGTCCAGAAAATCTTCAGGGAGCGGGTACAGCTTTTCCATCGCCCGGCTGCTCTTCAGGGAGGCCTCCGGGGTGTCCCATTCCCTGGTGAGAAGTTGTAAAAACGAGTCATGGATAGGAAAAGCCCGAGCCCTCGGCCGAAGCGCCGCCAGGACCGGATCTCCCTTCTTTGAGGAGGTGACGACAGCGGGAGCCACTGGAGCAGGCGGGTCCGGTGGAGGGTCCAAATCTAATTCCTGATACAAACTTGATCCATGAGAAAAAGGCAGCAAAATAATCAAGCAAAAGAAGTGAGAAAGAAGGAAAAGGAGGAGAAGCCTGATTCCCCTACTCGCATCTGCTGGAGTCAGAAGATACTGAACTCCTGCAGAGGGGGTAGTAGGATAGCAAATGTTGCTTACCTGATGTAACAGGTGTTCTCACAGGACAGCAGGATGTTAGTCCTCACAAATGGGTGACATCGAGGATGGAGCCCACCACGGAAAACTTCTGTCAAAGTTTAAACAGAACTTTGACTGGCCCCTACTGGGCATGCCCAGCAAGGCACTGACCCTGCAGCCAGCAGGGGTCTCCCTTCAGTCTGATTTTCAAAGCTACAGGCAGTGCCTAAAAAGTAAAAACAAAACGAACCCAACACCGCGGGGTGGCGGGCGGGTTTCGTGAGGACTAACATCCTGCTGTCCTGTGAGAACACCTGTTACATCAGGTAAGCAACATTTGCTTTCTCACAGGACAAGCAGGATGGTTGTCCTCACAAATGGGTGAGTACCGAGCTGAGGATGTCCTGACTTGCACCAAATGCACCCAACGACGTGCAACAGGCACTACAACTGGGGTGGAATTTGGTAAAGGGCATCCGCACCCTACCGGGAAGGTGGAAGGGTGTTGGTACATCACGTTGGAAAAAGGTTACGCAAGACAGATTGGCCGAAGATGGAGTCCTGTCTTCCAGCTTTGTCCAAACAATAGTGGGCTGCAAAGGTATGGAGAGAACTCCAGGTTGCAGCCTTGCAGATGTCAGGAAGCGGCACCGATCGAAGGTGTGCCACTGACGTAGCCATGGCCCTCACAGAGTGTGCTTTGACACGGTCTTGAAAAGGGATGCCCGCTTGCTCATAGCAGAAAGCAATGCAGTCCGCCAACCAGGAGGAAAGAGCCTGCTTACCCACAGGTTGTCCTAACTTGTTAGGATGGAAAGAGACGAATAATTGAGTGCTCTTCCTGTGAGAAACTGTACGGTCTAGGTAAAAGGCTAGAGCCCGTTTACAGTCTAGGGTATGCAGGGTCTGTTCTCCAGAGTTGGAGTGGGGCCTGGGAAAAAAGATAGGTAGTATGATGGATTGATTAATATGAAACTCCGAAACTACCTTAGGTAAAAATTTAGGGTGAGTGCGGAGTACCGCCCGGTCCTGCAGGAGCTTAGTGTAAGGCGGATAGGTAACTAGGGCCTGTAATTCACTAACCCTGCGAGCTGAAGTGATAGCCAAAAGGAATAACACTTTCCATGTGAGATACTTTAACTCACAGGAGTGCAGAGGTTCGAAAGGAGGTTTCATTAGACGACCAAGAACCAGATTAAGGTCCCAGGATGGGGCCGGAGGCCGTAAGGGTGGCTTCAGATGGAGCAAGCCTTTAAGAAAACGTGTTACTAGGGGTTGTACTGAAATAGGGACACCCCGTACACCTTTATGGAAGGCGGCTACCGCACTGACATGCATTCTGATAGAAGAGGTTTTAAGACCTGATTCAGAGAGATGCCATAAATAGTCCAAGAATTTGGAGATTGGACAGGAAAGGGGATCAAGGGACTGAGAAGTGCACCATGATGTGTACCTTTTCCATTTGTATGAGTAAGACTTTCTTGTGGAAGGCTTTCGTGAAGCTATCAGGACTCGAGAAACGGAATCTGAAAGGTTGAAAGGCTGAAGGACTAACCTTTCAACATCCATGCCGTCAGGGACAAGGCTTGGAGGTTGGGATGGAGGAGGCATCCGTCGTTTTGAGTGAGCAGAATGCGGGTCCTTTCCCAGAGGAATGTGCCTGCGGATGGAGAGATCCTGGAGTATTGGAAACCATACTTGGCGTGGCCAGTAAGGTGCTATCAGGATCATGGTTCCTCCGTCCTGGCGTAGCTTCACGAGAGTCTTTGACACAAGAGGAAGTGGGGGGAATGCGTAGAGCAGACCGGTTGTCCACTTGAGGGAGAATGCATCCCTCGGCCGAGAGTTCTGGCTCCGAATGAGAGAGCAGTAATCGTCCACTTTGTGGTTCTGAGGGGACGCAAAGAGGTCTATGCGGGGAGAACCCCACTTGTGAAACAGAGAGGTCGCTATCAGAGGATCGAGTGACCACTCGTGCGGTCGGAAGACACGGCTCAGCCGGTCTGCCAATACATTGTCTACTCCCGGCAGGTAAGTGGCCCTGAGGTACATAGAGTGGGAGAGGGCTTCCGCCCAGATCTGCGCAGCTTCCTGACACAGAAGGAAGGAGCCTGTGCCTCCCTGCTTGTTTATGTACCACATGGCCACTTGGTTGTCCGTCTGGATTAAGATTATCTGATGAAAGAGATGATCTTTGAAAGTGCGGAGCGCATAGCGGATTGCTCGAAGTTCCAGGAAATTGATCTGGTGTTCGGCTTCCTCGTTGGACCATAACCCTTGGGTTTGAAAATTGTCCACATGGGCCCCCCAACCGATGTGGGAAGCGTCGGTGGTTAGGATAACTTGCGGATCCGGTGGAAGAAAGGGTAAGCCCTGAAGGAGGTTGACCTGAGTCGTCCACCAAGTTAAGGATAGGCGCAGCGCTTGTGTGACTGTGATTATGGAGGACAGAGGCTGAAAAGCTTGAATCCATTGTTGTCGTAGAGTCCATTGTGTTACCCTCATGGCTAGTCGGGTCATGGGAGTGACTTGAACCGAGGATGCCATGTGTCCTAGGAGAACTAGGAATTGGCGAGCTGTGGCAGTGTCTTGAGACTGGAGCTGGTGAGCTAGGGACATGAGAGTTTGGACCCGTTGTAGCGGAAGGTAGGCCTTTGCCTGTAAGGTGTCCAAGTCTGCCCCAATGAAAGATAAGGTTTGAGATGGGACGAAGCAAGATTTCTCGTAATTGACAAGAAACCCTAAGGAAAGGAGTGTGTTGATTGTCAATTGTAGGGAGGACCGGGCAATCTGAGGGGTGGAGGCCCTGATCAGCCAGTCGTCCAGATAGGGGTATACGTGGACACCTTCCTTCCTGAGGAATGCTGCTACAACTACGAGGCATTTGGTGAAGACCCGTGGAGCAGATGCCAGACCGAAAGGCAGTACTCGGTATTGATAATGGTCGCGGCCTACGAGAAACCGCAGATATTTGCGATGGGATTGTGTTATCGCAATATGGGTATAAGCTTCCTTGAGGTCGAGGGAGCATAGCCAATCCCCTTTCTGCAGCAGAGGGAGTAACGTGCCCAGGGTTACCATCTTGAACTTTTCTTTTTGCAGATACTTGTTGAGGGCTCGAAGGTCTAAAATTGGACGTAGCCCTCCCGATTTCTTTGGAATTAGGAAGTATCTGGAATAGAATCCCTTGCCTCGTTGAGAGGGAGGAACGAGTTCTATAGCATTTGATTGCAGAAGAAGAGATACTTCCTGTTGTAATTGAGCCAAATGGCTGGATAGACTCCACGCTTGAAGCGGCGGGGAGTCTGCCGGAAGAGTTATGAAATTGAGGTGGTAACCCTGTGCGATAATCGCCAGCACCCACTGGTCTGAGGTAATCCGTATCCAATGCTGTAGAAAGTGGCACAGACGACCCCTACAGGGATGTGGGGAGTGGGATATGGCATGTGCTCCGAGTCGGGAAGTCAAAGGCCTGCCGCAGGCCGGGGGGTGGGGCTACAGCAGGTCTTTGTTTCCGAGGTTGGCGTGGCTGAGGTCTGGTGGAGGATCGAGCCGGACGAGGCCTAGTCGACGGAGGGTAATAACGACGTGGCCGAAAGAATGACTTTTGGAGTCCTTCTTAGGTGGTGGTTTGGAGGATACCTCAGATGGAACAGACGAAAGTTGTTTCAACGTCTCGTGGTGATCCTTCAATTCCGCCACAATTTGTGAATCTGTTCTCCGAACAGATTATCCCCTAAGCAGGGTAAATCGGCTAGACGATCCTGAACCTCTGGGCGAAGGTTGGATGATTTTAACCAAGCCCAACGTCTGGCTGAGATGGCAGTAGCTGAGACTTTCGTGGAAGCATCGAAGATATCGTAGGCCGTTCGGATCTCGTGCTTCCCAGCTTCAAATCCTTTGTGAAGGAGGGCTTGAAGCTGTGGCTGGTATTGGTCCGGTAAGGTGTCAGCGTAGTCCTGCATTTGTTTAAGGATAGCTCTATTGTACTGAGTCATATAAAGTTGGTATGAAGCTATACGAGATATCAACATAGCCCCATGATACACTTTCCTTCCCACACTATCAAGAAATTGGTTGTCCTTGATAGGGGGAGTGGAAGAGTGTGGCTTTAAACGCTTAGCTTTCTTTTGCGCAGACTCAACTACAACAGAGCGATGATCCAGTTGAGACTTCTGAAATCCTGGTGCTGACTGAACGAGGTAGGTTGAGTCAGCTTTTTTATTGACTGGTGACACAGATGAAGGTGATTCCCAGTTTTCTTAAAAGATCCAGAAATACTTGGTGAATGGGGATGGAAGCGATGATCTTGGGGGCATCCAGAAATTGGAGCAGCTCCATCATTTGGTGCCTGTCATCGGTCTCAGATTGCAGCTGAAAAGGCACAACTTCTGACATCTCCTTTACAAAATTTATAAAGGAGAGATCTTCAGGAGGAGATCGTTTTCTACTCTCTGTAGGAGATGGTGGGGATGGTAAATCTGTATCTGAAGATGAATCATCACCCCAGGTATCATAAGGATCATGCAAGGTTTGCTGTCCTGAAGGACCTGGTAGAGGATCCAAAGGCATCGATGGAACCGGTGCTGCAAGCGGAACTGTGAACGGCATCGAGGGCTTCGGGGGTACCGATGGAATCGGTGCCGATCTTGGAATCGATGGAGCCGAAGGATAAATCGGTGGAAAGGTATGTGAAGGCACCGATGGAACGACACCGGACGGAGGAATCCGGAACGGTGTTTCTCCTGTCGATGAATGTCCTTCCGGAGATGATGGTGTAGTCGGTGCTAATGAAATCACCGATGGAAGGGCGCGCATAAGTGCCTCCATACGATTTAGTATCGGTGCCAACGCTTCCACTATAGGCTCGGTGGTCGGTTTCCATCCTCGGTGGCAGAGTCGGTTGCTGAGGTCGGTGCCTGAGGCGGTGCCGGAATCGGTGCCGGAGGCGGTGCCGGTGGAGGCTGGAATCTTCGCATCGCATTCTCGATGGCCTCCTGGACCAGCCGGTCCAGTTCTGCCCGGAGACCAGGGGTAAGCATACCCGGCTCGACGGGAGAGGGAGGCTGAGGCAGGGCCGGAGGGACCACCGTAACCGGTGGGATCACGGCCCCGCACCCCGGGAGGGTGAGGGTTTCCTCGGTGCCTGCGAACGAGACGTGGACGGTGCCAGGTCCGACCGAGGCTTTTTCTTCGGTGGCTCGGCCTGTTCAGAGGTCGATGGTTGCGGATCCTCGACGGGCCGAGACTTGTGCCGTCGATGGCGATGCTTATCCTTCCGATCTCCTCGGTCATCCGGGGAGGGGACAGGAGTCGACGGCCGAGAAGTCATCGATGGTGGACGGTCACCGGCGGGTTGGCGATGGTGGTGCAACTTCGACGGTGCCGGTTCCGATGACGTCGATGCTATCGATGGCGTTGGGGTGGGTGCATGGAAGAGGAGCCCCATCTTCTCCATCCTGGCCTTGCGACCCTTAGGTGTCATTAAGGCACATTTGGTGCAAGTCAGGACATCATGCTCACTACCCAAACATAAAACACAAACCCTATGGGGGTCAGTGATGGACATAGTCCGGGTACAATCCGGACATCGACGGAACCCCGTCGCCATGGCTTAAGGCCAAATTTAGGCGCGGGCTCAGTAAGTTCCCACAGGCCTCAAGGGCCAAAATCGACGGCCGCCGATTAAAAAAGGGAAAAAACTTACCGGTTTTCCGCGAAAGTGACAAAAATTTGTCGAAGGGAGACCCCTGAGGGGCAAATTTTTCTTCGGATAGAAAAATACCGAATTCCTGTCAGGAACGTGGTAAGAGAGCTCCTTTCACCCGCGTGGCAACTGCTGCGCGGAAAAAAGAAGACTGAAGGGAGACCCCTGCTGGCTGCAGGGTCAGTGCCTTGCTGGGCATGCCCAGTAGGGGCCAGTCAAAGTTCTGTTTAAACTTTGACAGAAGTTTTCCGTGGTGGGCTCCATCCTCGATGTCACCCATTTGTGAGGACAACCATCCTGCTTGTCCTGTGAGAAATATGGATACACCCCCTCAAAGCTTGTGCTGACTCCATCTGCTGGATTGGGGACATAACCCATTGTCTGGACTGATCCAGGTACGTACAGGGAAACTAAGGATATATATAACCAACTCAGTTTACAAGTATGCCAATAGTATATAAAGAACCCCGCTAGGGACCTAAACAAACCAGGCCACCTGCTAGAGAAGTACATTAAACCCTTTACAGTAAATCAGCAGTTACCCCTCGTACAATCATTCTTATTTAGAGAGGTTTAATAACCATTCTTCATATCCTTGCCATACTTTCTGAAATTTAAGGGTGGTCTTATGTTTATGTGCAGTTATTTTCCCTAAGGTATGCATATTTAACACTCGTGCCTGAATGTCCTGTAACGATGGGACCCGGTAGTCCCTCCAATGAAATGCTAATGCACAATGTGTCGCTGTTACCACATATTTAATAAAAAGATTTTGATAAATCATCCTGTCTGGTATTTCTTTATTTAATAATGCCTGAGATGGAGTGAGATAAAGCACCCCGCCCAGAATATTAGTAGTCCACAGTGAAATGCTCTGCCAGACCCCTTGTACCTGGGAACATGTCCACCACATGTGGAAAAAAAGTGCCACGTTGTTGACACTTCTTCCAACAATATCCAGAGTGTTCAGAGTGTATGTGGCTCAGCTGTGCTGGTGAGATATACCACCTATATAGGAGTTTAACACAGTTCTCTATATGGTGGGTCGAAATTAGCCCTTTTCCTACTCCCTGGGCGACTTTGATCCAGTCTTCAATTGGCCATGACTCCTGCAAATCCCTTTCCCAGGCAACTATATAAGAAGCCGTCAGGTGAAGCTTTCCCGCTAGTAGGTTATAAATCTTAGAGATGTGTTTAGACACCTTATCAGCATGCAAACAGAGAGACTCAATAGGCGGAGTCCCTAATGATAGTTCATTCACCACCTGTGTTTGAGATAGGAAATGCCTAATCTGTATATACTTATATAGATCCCTATCAGTTAGGCCATACCTCTCTTGAAGAGCCTGGAAAGACACCATCCTCCCTGGCTCCCATACATGAGTTATCTGCTGGATACCCTTAAGCCTCCAATCTATAAAAGCCTGAGAAGCTATCGATGGAGGAAAGGCCAAGTGATGAAAAAGGTGGGTACTCAAAAACACAGACCTAGCTCCCAGCAGTGTAGGTCGCCATTGTTCCCACACTTGAAGGGTAACCCTCACAGTCTCAGGCAAGGTCACCTTAGGATGCCATTGCTTGCCTTTTCGCCACATCGTCGCTGCAACAGGTAGTAAGGCCAACATCTCCTGTTCCAGCTGCGCCCAAGGCTTTCGTCGTTTGGTATTGTGCCACTCTACTGCTGCCTTGAGCTGAGCCGCCCCCAAGTAGTAATGTAAATTTGGCATTCCCAGTCCACCCTGTGAGCGGGGTAAATAGAGAGTTGCTCTAGCTATCCTGGGACGCTTAGCTTTCCAGAGGTATTTAAGAAGCCTATTCTGCCACTTAACTAAAATTTGTTTAGGTATAAGAATTGGTAACGTCTGGAAAAGATACAATATCCTAGGTAGTATATTAATCTTTATGACCGCAAGGCGGCCCAACCATGAAATGTGATATCTACCCCACTCCTCCATGTCCTTATATATTTTTGCCATGAGAGGAGGGTAATTAAGTTGGAACAAATCGCCCTGTCTGCCAATATAGATCCCCAAATATTTTATTTTGTCTTGTGCCCACTTAAAGGGATGAGACTTGCATAACTGCTCTGTGATGTCCTGTGGTGTGGATACATTTAGAAGCTCCGATTTATCCCAATTTATTTTAAATCCTGATGCTCCACTAAAGGCTGAGATTTCTTTGGTAATGGCCGGCAAAGAATTAATAGGGTCAGTGATAGTGAACAGAATGTCATCCGCAAATAGCGACAGTTTTGATGAGAAATCCCCAATTTGTATACCACGGATCTCAGCATTCTGTCTAATATGATGGGTGAAAGGTTCCAAAAACATTGCGAATAGTAAGGGCGACAATGGGCACCCTTGGCACGTACCCCTCCCCACAGGAAATGCCTGGGAGTATCCCCCATTGATTTTCAGACATGCCGATGGTGATTCATACAATTTCTGAATCCAGCGTATGAATTTGTCCCCAAAGTGAAAGGCTTTCATTGTCTGAAGCAAAAAGGGCCAATGAACAAAGTCAAAGGCCTTTTCGGCGTCAACGAGGTAGCCCAACCCATTAAGTCTGCTATTTTACGTATATTATCAGATGCCATCCTGCCAGGTATGAAGCCGGATTGATCAAAATGAATTAGACCTGGTAGGTAGTTATTGAGCCGATTTGCTAAAATTTTGGCCAGAATCTTCATATCAAGATTAATAAGAGATATAGGGCGATAAAAGCCACACACAGTGGGATCCCTGCCCGGTTTGGCTAATAGTGTTACCCCAGCCATATTAGTTACGGCAGACAAGGATACCTGCCCCTGTAATGAATTGAACAAAGTGACCTTAAGGCAATCCCATAATGTCATGGGGGAAATACCCTCCTTATCATTGTTCTGCATATATTCCTTAATATCAGTCTGCAATTGAAGACAGAACTCAGGACATTCCAATAGGCTTTTATTCAATTTCCAATATTGTGTGCCTCTATCATAAAGACCAATGTCAAATTGTAAAGATAGCGAGCCATGGTCTGACCACGTAATTGGGTATATCTGAGGGTCCCTCACCAAGTTAACAACTTCTAGACATTAGCAAATAGTCTATTCTCGAATAGGAATTATGTGCCCTGGAGTAAAATGTATATTGACGAACAGAAGGGTGCCAAAGTCTCCAAACATCCAGGAGGTGAAGGCTATTGATGAAATTTTTAAAAACTATGCGATCCCCCTTGGGCGATGTTGTTGCAGCTGCGGAATTATCTAAATAGGGATTGTGCGTGAGGTTGAAATCCCCACCAATAATCAGGTTACCCTCAGCATAATCTGCTAACATTTGAAGCATCTTCTGCAAGAATAATCCCTGACCAGTGTTAGGAGCATAAAGATTAACCAATACATATTTTACGGTCCCAATTGAGATAAGTATTAAATAACGGCCCTCAGGGTCCCGAAGACAGGCCTCCTCCTCAAATATCAAATCTTTGGCAATTAATATGCCCACCCCCAGATATTTATGAGCTAACGGTCTAGCTGACCAGTATTGAGCTGGATATGAAGCCCGAGCCACCAAGTGCTCATGGCGCTTTTTCAAGTGTGTCTCCTGCAAAAAGGCAATGGACGTCCTCTTAGCCTGTAATTCAGCAAAAAGACAATGACGTTTGTAAGGAGAATTCAGGCCCTTTACGTTCAGGGTGAGAATGTTAAGCTTAGCCATCTAGTATGTGAGTTTACCTATATGTAATAGTAAGCATAACAATGAAAAGAGATACCATTCTTATTTATTTATTTATTTATTAAGGCTTTTATATACCGACTTTCTTGATACAAATCAAATCAACTCGGTTTACAATGAACTAAGCAGAATATAAAATTAACCAATCAACAAGAGATACGGAGCATACAGTTACATTATAACAAGGAAGCCTTAACTTGGAGTAGGAAAATAAAGAAGGGGTGAACGGAGCAATAAATATATAAAGTGAAATAAAATAGAATAAATACTATATACATAAGAGGGGGCAAGGGGCCAGCCTCTTTAATGGATATTATACATGAAAATATGGAGAATTTTGTTTACAAAGATGTGTGGTATACAATTCTAGATCAGGCAATGGGGTTTGTAGTGGGGAAGGCTTGGCTGAACAGCCATGTCTTTAGTTTCTTTTTAAAAGTTGTTAGACAAGTCTCCAGTCTGAGGTCCGGAGGCATGGCGTTCCACATGGAAGGGCCTGCGGTAGAGAATGACCGGTCTCTGATGTTTGCGTGGTGCACTAATTTGATTGTAGGAACGTGTAAAGATCCCTTGTAGGCATCCCTTAAAGGCCTGGCTGTCGAGTGCAGTCAGAGGATGAGACAGATCAAGCGGGGTCTGATGGTAGATATTTTTATGAATGATTGTGAGAGATTTATGAAGGATCCGGAAGTTTACTGGGAGCCAGTGGAGATCTTTTAGAATAGGAGAAATATGCTCTCTCCGATTGGTATTTGTCAAAATCCTTGCCGCTGCATTTTGTAGCAGCTGGAGAGGTTTAATGGTAGAGGCTGGAAGACCATGCAGAATGGAGTTGCAATAGTCGATCTTGGAGAACAGAATGGCTTGGAGGATGGATCTGAAATCGTAGTGGAATAGGAGCGGTTTGAGTTTTTTGAGTACTTGTAACTTGTAAAAGCACTCTTTAGTAGTGTGTTTTATAAAATGCTTTAGGTTCAGGTGACTGTCGATTAAGACTCCAAGATCTCTGGCGTGTGATATATGTGGAGTATTTTGTGATTGGAGAAGTATGGGACTACCTTCTGGAGTAATTAGTAAGAGTTCGGTTTTAGAGGTGTTGAGCACAAGGTTGAGGCTGGATAAGTAGTGGTTTATAGTTTGTAGATGAGAGTTCCATAACCTGAGTGTTGAGTCCAATGATTTGGATATAGGGATTAAAATTTGAAGGTCATCTGCGTAAATATAAAATTTGAGTTTGAGGTTTGAAAGTAGGTGGCAGAGGGGGAGAATGTAGATATTAAACAGGGTGGGTGATAGGGAGGAGCCCTGGGGGACGCCAAAAGGAGCATTAGTATGAGGTGATTCCATGTTTTTAATTTTTACCTTATAGCCTCTATTACTGAGGAAAGATTCGAACCATCTGAGGGCTGAACCTGTAATTCCTATGTCTGAGAGTCGGTTTAGGAGGATATTGTGATTTACCGTATCAAAAGCCGCAGAGATGTCGAGGAGAGCTAAGAGAAATGACTGTCCTTTATCAAAACCAATATAGAGTTGATCCAGGAGGGAGGAGAGGAGGGTTTCCGTATTGTGTTCTTTTCGGAAACCATATTGTGACTTGTGAAGTATATTGTGGTCTTCTAGGTAATTTGAGAGTTGCTTATTTACAATTTTCTCCATGATCTTAGATACAAATGGGAGATTTGATATGGGACGGTAATTGTTGAGGTCTTCCGGGTCCAGGTTGGATTTTTTGAGTATGGGTTTGAGCGTGGCCAGTTTGAGCGCGTCCGGGAATGTTCCTTGTGTAAGGGAACAATTGATGATATCAGCTAGATATTTGGATATGTATTCTGGAATGAGAATCAGTAGCTTGGAAGGTATTTGGTCCAGCGGGTGGGTCGAAGGTTTCATTCTTTTTATCAGCGATTCTACCTCTAAAGTGTGGGTCGAATCAAAGGAGTCCAATCTTATGTCTGAGTTTGGTAGGAGAACTGTGTCCGGAGGGCTTGTTAAGTATATATACATCCATATATGTATGGCGCAATCCCTTTCAGTAATCGGAGTTTCCTGATAATACCCCAGGAAGCATTTCCCCACCCCTTTATCCCTAAATCCCCTACCCCACTTTACCATCCCCGTCACGACAAGGTTCGCAATGATCACCCTCGTCGCTATTAATAAGGAGGAGGACATCATCCTGGTGAGTTCCCACCCATTCAAACAACCTATACACTTTATGAATAACTATAATCTCCTGTACTAAGCTGAAACTATAACAAAAAAAAAAATAAACAGATCAACCATCCAACGACACGATACGTCTCGTGCTAGTTCCCATGAGGAGCTAACAAGTTTCCCTGTACATTCCTTATAAAACATCTTGGACAGAGACCATTTCATTATGTAATTTGTATGTAAAGACAATTGAGCAATGGTTAAGTCATAGTAGGCTTAAACTTAATTCAAAAAAAAACGGAATTCCTTTTGTTAAGTGTGATTGAGAATCCTGTTAATTGTCCACCTTCCTCAATCACGCTAGGTACAGAGGTGATTGAGATAAAAAGAGTGGTTCGTAATTTGGGATTACAATTAGATACCAATTTATCTCTAACACATCACATTTCACATTTGACCAAGACCTCATTTTTCAAACTACAGACAATAAAAAGACTAAAGTCACTCTTACTTAAATCAGACTTTCAAACGGTTATTCAATCTATCATCTTCTCAGGTTTAGATTATTGTAACAGCCTCTTCTTGGGCCTGTCGGATTCTACCTTAAGACCTTTGCAGCAGATTCAGAACTCTGCTGCCCGTTTATTAACAGGAGCATCCATGAGACATCATATCACCCCCATCCTGTATGGGTTACATTGGTTGCCCATCAAGTTTAGGGTGAAATACAAAATCTTATCATTAATTCATATGTTAATATACGATCCGGATTCAACCTGGCTTTGCACCTCATTGCGGTTATACAAGCCTACTAGAAATCTTAGATCTACTTCTAAGTATCTGCTTGAGGTGCCCACAGTCAGATTGGCTAGATTAAATATAACAAGAGAGAGAGCCTTTTCAGTGGCGGGACCCATTCTTTGGAACTCGATTCCAAATTCCCTGAGATCAATTATGGATCACAAGGAATTCAAGAAGGCTCTAAAAACCTATCTATTTAAAATAGCTTATGCAGGAATTGAGGAAATGAATACCTCTACTCAAAGCTCCTTATAATATCAGTATCGGTCTATGATACATATCTGGAGCTTAATAGACTATTTGTTGATAACTATATGATAATGAGGACCTTGGTTTTGTAATTCTTCTTAAATTTCTGACTTTTCTTGTTTTGTTAAAAAAAAATTTCTTTTTAGTTAGTTATGTAGAGTGTTAGGGATTATAATTATACAATGTATTTATTTTCAATCTTTACTTTTTTCTATTTATTTATTTTGTTTTTATTTTTCATCTTTATAATTTGAAGTTGTGAACCGTTTTGGTCAGATACTTTCCGTGAAAATCGGTATATAAAATGTTTTAAATAAATAAATAAAATAAATAAAATCCAAGTTAGAGAGATAAAAGCCCTCTGATAGTCCTCATGTTGGAGCCGTAGGTGTTGTAGGGTTATCAGTGTGGCGCCGCAATCTCTTATCACCCTTGTGCACTCTCTGTCATCTGGGCTGATCCTCCCTTCGACTGTGTAACTTCGGCCCAACTGCAGCTTGCTCAAATCCGGAGTAACCCGCGGCCTGCAAGACCCCTGCTGCTTCCTTTAGAGTTTTCACCCGATGCAGTTCTCCCTGAAGTGCAAAGCTCATCCCGAACGGGTATAGCCAACGATACCGCACATTTTCTGATCTCAAAAGGTCAGTAATAGGTTTTAAGTCCTGACGTTTCTTGATCATGATCGGAGATATATGTCAGTGAAAACCCGAATGGTATGCCCTTGCCAGGTCCACGTGGCCTGTTTTTTCGCAATCATTGCTATTTTGTCTTTAATAGTAAAATCGTGATAACATGCTATAATATCTTTAGCTTGGTTGTTATTCAGTCTGGGTCCATAAATGCAATGCGCACGGTCTATTTTAATAACCGTACCTGAGTCTGCTGGTAAAGTCGTGTCTTCCGTGGCCAGTAACATGGCGCATATTTTAATCACCACTGCCGCGCAGTCTGCATGCTCAGGTGTTTCCGGTATTCCACGAAAACGTAAATTGTGCCTTCGAGAGCGGTTTTCTAAATCCTCCAACTTTTCTTGTAATTTTTCAATCTCGCTCTGAAGCACAGTTTGTAATTCTCGCTGATTTTTTATGTCCTCGCTGTGGGCATCCAGCCGAGTCTCCACTTCAAAAATGCGGTGGCCATGTTCCGCCATTTCTCTTTTCAACTCATCGATAGACTGCATGATATCTTTAGTATTGTTGGCGTTTTCGCTCTTTAAGTCAGCAAACCAGCTTTTTCATTTTAGCTTTAGTTGGTAAGTCTCCATCTTCCGATGTGTGATCCTCTTCAATATCTCGCGTGTCCGGTATGATTTGCTCTATGTCCGCCATGCTGTCTTCCGGAGGTTCCTCATTCCGTATCATTTTTTTATAAGAATATTTCCGAAAATCCACAGGTTTTCGCCGCGTGGTCATCAGAAATGTTTGCTTTACCAGCCCAATGCCCTAGTGTGGGTTCTAAGCTCCGGATGGTTGAGATTGTAAGGAAATTAGTTTAGTAGGTGCAGGAGCCCTTGTTTTATGCTGCTATTCACCAGGATGACGTCACTTCCTCCCCAGATCAATTCCACTTTATATGGTTCCAGGTTACAACAAACAGAGACTAGCATAGGTGTACAGTACCTACCACCACACAAGAAGTGCTCCAAGGAGGAGAAAGAAAGGGAGGTGAAAACAGCCTGGCACTAGGGTAACTAAACTGCAATAAAGCACCCTTCCATGCATTAACAATCAGTTTCTTAAAAACTTCCCAAAAAAAAAAAACCACCAAAAGAAAATAAGACTTGTCATACAGGGTCAGACCAAAAAGTCCATCAAGCCAGGATCCTGCTACCAACAGTGGCCAATCCAGGTCACAAGTTCCTGGCAGGATCCTAAGGGGTAGATAGATTCCATGCTGCTTATCCTGGGGACAAGCAATCAATTTCACCAAGTCCACCTTAATAATGGTTTATGGACTTTTCTTCCAGGAACTTGTCCAAACTTTTTTTTAAATCCAGCTACACTAACATGTCCTCTGGCAACAAATTCCAGAGTTCAATTTAAGTGAAAAAAATATTTTCTACTATTTGTTTAAATGTACTACTATGTAACTTAGTAACTATTTAGTAACTACACTGCATATCCCACAGTCCTTTTGAAAGAACAGACAATCAATGTTCACCCATTCCATTCTGCTCATTTTATAGATTTCTATCATAGAAATGTTATTTTATCTGATTTTTATATTCTGCTTTTTGGCATTTCAAAGCAGATTACATTCAAGTACTGAAGGTACCCCCATAGGGTTTACCATCTATGTTTTGTACTTGAGGCAATGGAGGGTAAAGCGACTTGCCCAAAGTCACAAGGAGCAGCAATGGGATTTCCTGAACATACCCAGATCAGTTTAGAGCAGCGCTTCTCAACCAGTGTGTCACGACACACCAGTGTGTCGCCAAGCACCGGCAGGTGTGTCGGTGCTCCCGGTCTCTCCCGCTGCTCTTCCTTCCCTGCTGCCGTTGCCGCCGGGCTATCAGCACATTCAAGCCCAGTGGGAATGGCAGCAGTGCTAGAAGAAGCTGTGGCACCCGCGGCTGGCCTTTTTTTCTTCCCGTTCCTGCCCCCCCCCCCCCCCCCCCGGTGACCCGGAACAGGAAGTGATACGCGGTGCGCGGGAAGGAGAAAGGCCGTGCCGCGTGGAAAAGTGGCGGCGGCAGCTTCAGCCCCCGAGCAATCAAAGCAGACGGTAATCGGGAAAGGAGACAGCAGCATGAGCCTCCCGCGGTCGATGGGATTCTTCTTTCTTGGCCTGCGGGGGCTGGAGGCTGCAGCAGTAACATTTGTGCTCGGGGGGGGGGGGGGGGGGGGGGGGGGGGGGAGGAAGTGAGTGAGTGAGAGAAAGAGAAGCAGCCAGCCAGCCAGCCTGTGTGTAAGTGAGAAAATGTATTTGATTGAGAGCATGTGATTGAGAGAAACTGGTCAGAGCTGATCTGTGTGCATATGTGAGAGACAATGAAAGTGACTGCTCAGAGAGTTGACTGATGTGTATGCGAGTGTGAGAGAAAAAGCATGGAAGTGAGAAAACTGGGTATGTGAGAAAGCAAGGGAGTAAGAAGCCTGATTATGTGAGAGAGCGTGGGAGTGGGAAGCCTGTGTGTGCGTGCATGAGAGAGAGACTGGTTGGTAAGGAGACTGTGTGTGAGAGAAAGAATGTGATTCAGGGAATGAGAAGCCTGTGCACGTGGAGAGCGAGTATGGAAATGAGAGAGAGACTGGTGTGTGTGTGTAACAGAGAAAGTGATTATAGAAGTGAGAAACCTGTGTGTGAGAGACAGCATGGGAGTGAGAAGCCTGTATATCTGAAAGAGAACATGGGAGTGGGAAGCCTGTGTGTGTGTGTATGCATGAGAGAGATCAGGTGACTGGTGTGTGCGTGCGCGTATGAGTGCGTGAGAGACAGAGGGAGAAAGTGATTATGGGAATGAGAAGCCTGTGCATGTGGAGAGAACAAGCATGGGAGTGAGAGACTGGTTGTGTGTGTGTGTGTGTGAGAGACAGAGAAAGTGATTATTACGACTAACTAACGGACTCCCCTCCAAAGCTACGATATGACCACCCGACTGATTCACGCCCAATTATATCATTTCTCCCTCCTCCCCACTTCTTGTGGGTCTCCCTCTCCTCCACCTTCTTACTCCTAATACCCCCCCCCCCCCCCGCCAATAACCTAACTGCTTTGATTAACTCTATTGTTTAAAAAAAAAAAAAAAATGTACATATGTATATAATCCATGTATTATTTCCTCCAGCCCCTGTTAACTGACTCCTTGTTAAAAAATTTATATTATTGTAAAGCTTGTTGCTAGGTTATGTTACATTGTGAACCGAGGTGATGTTTTGCAAACGTGCCTCGGTATATAAAAAACCCTTAAATAAATAAATAAATAAATAAAATGAGAGTGAGAAGCCCGTACATGTAAGTAGAACACAGGAGTGGGAAGCCTGTGTGTGCGTATGGCATGAGAGAAACTGTTCAGGAAGGTGACTGGTGTGTGTGTGAAAGACTGTTTGGGAAATGATTGGTGTGAGAGACAAACTGGTCATGGGGGCATGACTGGTATGGTGTGTGTGCGTGTGTGTGTGTGAGACATGGGCCCTAAGGAAGAGGACCATGAGTATAGAGCTTAGCCACTACTGCTGCTTCTGGTGTGTGCTACGGCCTGCATGGAAGAGGAGTAGTAGAGCTGCTGGAGGGTGTAATTAAAGGTGGCTTTAAGTTTATTTTTCTTGATTTACTGCCATTTTAATTATTTAATATTATGTGATGTGTCTGCTTTTTTTAAATATTTTATTGGTGTTTGGAGAATTTTTAATAGTTTTTATGAGTTTTTAATTGTTGGATGTTGTTCTGTTCATAGCTGTTTTGAAACATTTTTTCTGCTTATTAGTATATTTTTACAATTATTTCTGTGTGGGGATCTATAGCAGCTTGGCTTGTTCTGTTTTCCTAATAGATGTAGTATTGGGTTTTAGGGCCTGATTTAATATTTGTAGTGTTGCCTTTTCATAGATAGGATTGCTCCTGTTTGAGTGTATTCCATAATACAGGTGTAACTGTGTGCGGATTAGTTTATGTGCATTACTACAGATCCTGGGAGTATGTTAGGTCGGTTCTGTGTGTTACCAAGATATTTTACTAGCATATAAGCGTTTGTATCAGACTTATTTGTTGTATTTTCAAGAGGACATGCATTGGTGGTAAACTGCTGTCTTTTCATAAGTAGGGCTATTGAGCCTGGAAGTAGGAGTTTGAGTTGCTGTTACTGAGATGACACCAGAACCAGAATATCTTTTTTGTAGGGTGAGTTGTATGGGGAATGTCGTAATTCTGCTTTACATCCATTATTGTGGGTCAGGGGGGTTCCCGTGGATGCAAACTGTACTTTTACATCTAGCCCCATGACGATCATGGGTCAGTGTGTCATGCATGTGAGAACCATCTGTCAGGTGTGTCCCGACAGAAAAAAGGTTGAGAACCACTGGTCTAGAGAAGTGGGTTGTGTATCCCTACCAGCAGATGGAGTCAGAGAGCAAAACCTTTGGGCACTGCCATATATACAAGAGTGCCACCTGCAGTCCCTCAGTATTTCTGACTCCAGCAGATGGTAGAGATGCACTCCTGCAGTCTTTAGTTTGAGTTTTTCATTTAGTTAGATTTATTTCTTTTAGTTGCGATCACTTCCTGAGGTGTTAGGCACCTTCGTGGGCCATCCTTCAGTGAAAGCCGGGCGTCCGGGGGATTGGATATCCCTGTCAGGGTTTCGCCCTTGGGGCGCATTGTGGTCGTCAAGCGGTATACTTGGTCCATCAGTCTCCTCCTCAAGAGAGGAAGGAAGATCTTGTTCTGCGTGGTGTCTAATCAGGCCCCCAAGTACTCTAAGGACTGGGAGGGTTTGAGGCTGCTCTTTTCCATGTTCATGCCCCAACCAAGTTCCTGTAGGAGAGACCTGACCCTGCTGGTCTCCTGGAGGCTCTCTTCCACTGACTTCGCCTGGATCAGCTAGTCGTCCTCTCCCCTAATGGTACTGAAGATGACACCAGCACGAAATGCGAGGAACTTGCTCTTTTCTTCCACAAAAAAATCGCCAACATTCTCCTCCGATTTCCCCCCACAACCCCTCAAACCCCCCACCCCCTCACCACAATCCCTCTCCCCTCGACTCCCTAGAACTCACCACACCCAAGGAAATTGAGGCTATCATTAAAAAATCCAAGCCCGCATCCCACCCCTCTGATACTATACCCACAAAAAATCTCCTTTCCATCCCCAATACCATTGCGTCACCCCTATCCGATCTTATCAACTGCTCCCTCTCCACAGGTCACATCCCTGTTAAGCACGCAATAGTCAAACCCCTGCTCAAGAAACCCTCGCTAGACCCCAAAGACCCTACTAACTACCGTCCCATCTCAAACCTTCCTTTCATTTCAAAAATCATGGAGAAGGTAGTCAACACACAGCTCACGACATTCCTTGAGGACTACAACATACTCCACACAGCACAGTTTGGTTTTCGCAAAAGTCTGAGTACCGAAACCCTCCTCCTATCCCTCACAGACTTCCTTCTCACTGGCCTCGACCACGGACACAATTTTCTCATTGCCTTCCTCGACATATCCGCCGCCTTCGACACCATAAGCCACGATCTCCTCATTGCCTGCCTATCCGACATTGGCATCTCTGGTACTGCACTCCTATGGTTTAAATCCTATCTATCCAACAGATGCTTCTCTGTTAAACTTGGCTCTTCTGAATCCTCACGCTTTACCCTTTCACATGGCGTACCCCAGGGCTCCTCCCTGTCCTCTACTCTATTTAACATTTACCTCCTCCCCCACTGCCATCTTCTAACTGAACTTGGACTCAAATTCTACATTTACGCTGACGATGTCCAGATCGTCATTCCCATCCGTGACTCTCTTGCTACCACCCTTTGCTTCTGGGAAAATTGCCTTTCATCTATCAACAATTTACTCACCTCAATGCAACTTGCCCTCAATTCTACCAAAACTGAACTACTCCTTATACATAACCCCCAAACCTTTAAACTGGCTACTCCCACTGACCCTCTGACCACGTCCCTCCTCTCGCAACCCGCAGTTCAAAACTTAGGGGTCCTTATCTATCCTCACCTGAACCTCAAAAACCACATCACCTCAGTTATTAAAGGAGGTTTCTACAAGCTCTTGGTCTTAAAAAAGCTCAAGACACTTCTCCACACCCACGACTTCAAAACTGTCATTCATGCCACATTAACATCTAAGCTAGATTACTGTAATTCCCTCTGTCTAGGCCTGCCCTCCTCCGCCATCAGACCTCTCCAGTTCCTGCAAAATGCCACAGCAAGAATCATTAGTAACACTCGCAAATCTGAGCATATTACCCCTGTCCTTAAAAGCCTACACTGGCTCCCCATCTCCTTCCGCATCCTGTTCAAAACCTACACCATCTTACACAAAGCAGTCTACAACTACAATTCTTCTTGGCTCAATGAACCCCTCCAACCCTCTCAACCCTCCCGCCCTACTAGAACAATTCATAAATGTACCCTGCTCGTCCCCCCCCTCAAAAAAGCCCACCTCTGTCACAAGAAATCGTGCTCTATTGCCGGCCCCAAGCGCTGGAATGACCTACCACACAATCTCCGCATGGAAGCCTGCCCCCTTAAATTCAGAAAACTACTAAAAACGTGGCTCTTTCATCAAGCATTCCCGGAGTAATCTCCTTGACTCCCTAGCTACTTCACCACCTGGTACGTTTCTTTCAACATTCTCTCTACCCCTGAACCACAATTAACCTGTGTCTACTTAGATGTTACCTTTGATCTGCTGAACCTTAGTTAACCTGTATTTTCTTAGAGGTTACTGTTGAACTGCTGTACCATAGTTAACTTGTATTTACATAGACGTTACTGTTCCTCTCGTTTCTCTCCTTTTTGTTTTGAGGTCCCCTTCGACCCCTAGTTATCCTCTGTTCCCTCCCCCTCCCTGTTATTTGTAATTTCCACCTCTTGTTATCATGTAAACTGACATGATGTGTATTTTAATGTCGGTATAGAAAAACTGTTAAATAAATAAGTAGGGATGCACCAGGATCCGCCACAACCACCATAATTTTGGAGAATGTTCTGGGGGCAGATGCCAGACCGAAGGGTAAGAGACAGAACTGGTAATGGCGGCCCAGTACACAAAGCGTAGGAAACGCTGGTGGTTTTGATGGACTGGAATATGAAGGTAGGCTTCAGAGAGGTCCAGGGAGGTTAACAACTCTCCTGGTTGCACTGCATTATGACAGAGCAGAGAGTTTCCATGCGGAAGTGCAATATCTGCAGATGACTGTTGGCTCTCTTGAGATCCAGGATGAGCCGGAATGAACCCTCTTTCTTAGGCACGATAAAATAGATGGAATAAATCCCCGTATTTACTTAGGATGTGGGTACCGGAGTTATAGCCCTCAGACTGAGTGTGGATTCCACTGCCTGTTTGAGCCAGAAGTGGCAAGGTGATATCATGAACTTGCCCCGAGGGATGCTGCGAAATTCCAAAGCGTAGCCTTCTCGTATTATGTCCAGTACCCATTTGTCCGATGTGATCTTGACCCACCGCTGATAGAAGAAAGAAGACCCCCTATCTTCTCTTCCTGTGGGTGGGTCGGCCCAACTTCACTGGGAAGCTCGGGTCGAGCCCAAGCCTGTCCCTCTATTGGGTTGCCTGTTTCGAAAGGACAGACCTCCCCGAGGGTCGAGGTGACAGGAAAGACAGGTTTCTGTAGGACCGGAAGTGCTGGGAGCCCTTGGTCCAACTCCTCATGAGAGAGGGACCTTGAGACCTCTTTTTCCTGTCTTCCGGTAGTCAGGGCACTGGAAATTCGCCCCACTTACTGGCTAGCTTCTCCAACTCGCTTCCGAATAGGAGGGATCCCTTAAAGGGCATCTTTGTGAGGTTCGCCTTAGAGGTTGCATCCCTTGACCAGTTCTGCAACCATAGCTGTCTTCTGGCTGCCACCACTGAGGGTACTCCTCTGGCCAAGGTATGCATTAGGTCTGAGCTTGCAACTGTCAGGAAGGCTGCGGCAGATTCAATTGCCTCTCCGGCGTGCACCCCAGTGATATCTGCCTCTCTCGCAAGGAGCAAGCAGGAACGAGCCACAAGGGCACAGCAGGAAGCAATCTATAGTGTCATTGTTGTTGTGTTGAAGGCTTGCTTAAGGATGGATTCTAACCGCCTATCGTGAGCATCCTTTAAAGCCGCCCCTCACTCAACAGGGATGATCGTTCACTTTGAGGCAGTGCAGACCATGGCATCCACTTTGGGAAAACGCAGGCATTCCTTTACCGCTGGGTCCAGAGGATACAAGGCTTCCAATGCCGACCACCTTTAAAGCTTACCTCCAGGGCATCCCATTCCAGGTCATTCAACTCCTGGATGGCTTCCAGCATTGGGAAATAGCAAGAAGCTTTATGAAGAGACACCAGGTTGGGGTTCTTCTTTGGTTCCACCATAGGGTCCATGCCAGGAACTCCCAGTCTTCAGGGTCTGGGAGACTAGGCTAAGAAAGACGGAACCGACGGCAAAAAGAAAAAAAACTTACCGCAATGGAATTTATGGGAGACCCTTGCGGAAAGAAGTTTTTCTAAGCTTTTTTTTTTTTTTTTGAGGTATGGTAAATTTACCACACAGGACTCCAAATTAACCGCGAGGCTAACGGCTCTGCGGAAAAAAGAAAACTGAAGGGAGACCCCTGTGGCTGAGAATATCATAGCATGCTGAGCATGCTCAGTGGGCACACTGTGCCAGTCAAAAGTTTATAGAAACTTTGACAGAAGTTTTTCCGTATAGGGCTCCATTATCAATGTCACCCCATATGTGAGGACTAGCATCCTGCTTGTCCTGGGATAAGTACAGCGATCCCCATAGGGAAAGCACATCCACCATCTGCTGGAGATTGAGAAATACTGAAGGGCTGAGGTCATTGCAGGGGTGTATGTAGGGTGACATCAGCTTTGAAACCTGACTCCATCTCCAGCTGTTGGCAGGGGAGCATAACCCATTGGTCCTGAGTCCATCTGGCTACACTCTAGGAAATATATGCTTCAGTGGAAGGAATATGCACATTATGTATGGACTACATACACACACACACACAAATACCGCCACCATCTGCTGGAGACAGAGAAATACTGACTAACTGTAGGTGGCACCCCAGGGTATAGGGCAGAGTCAGTCAAAAACTTCTGTCTCCATCTGCTGGAGGGGAGGCAAAACCCAGGAGTCTGGACTGATCCAGGTACATACAGGGAAATGCTAATAAAGAAAAAGTTTAAAAAAATATAAAGTCAGTCTGCACCCCCAACAGTGCAGTGCTCCTAATTTCAGCAGTCTTCAATTGACAGGTAACACTACCAGCTGAAGTTAGGACTTGCCTTTTTTTTTTTTTTCCCCCAAACACCTTGCAGTTCTTACCTAGTATAGAGATGGCATGCAGCCTGGCCTGAACAGCTTGCAGTCTTTTCTTATGGTTTGAGAATCCATGGGCCAGTCTTATGTGTGTAAACAGAAGCATCTGTGGTAGAAGAGAGAATGCATCACCATAAAGCAGAATTCAGCCATGTTCACACTGTTGAAGAAGCTATGCCACAGATCCACTGACAAGACCGTGACCTGCTCAAGGTAGGGTTTCCCTTGTGCTGTAACATTTAGGAACCATAAAGTCAACCCAATAGAAAGAGCAAGGAGCTTACCTGCTTATCTTTGGGAATACTGTACATCTTAGTAAGGGACTCCATAATCTCAGAGGGACTTTCCGAAATCTAAACAGAGAAAGATAACTTAATTAGCCAGCACAATATCACACCCACATATAGTTTGACAAGGCATGGATTATAACTGTTGGGTCATGTTACACCATTAAGGACACCACAAAAAACCAAACACTAGAAGTAGAATAGGTACAGCATAGTTAATATAAGCTTCCCTAACATACAAACCAAAAGAACAGGTACAGCATTAAAGCAGTAGTACAAAATTCCCTAACACACACATACACACAGTGCCTTACCCAACAAATTCCTTATTACCTTGTCCAGCTGCTCTATGTGAATGTAGTGTAGCGTGTTGCTGGTTGTCTATAAAGGAAACAGGAGAAGAGTGATTGATAAGAGGTGCTGAGGGGGATGCTCACACTTCACAATGCTTTGTGCAGATTTTAATTAGCTGTGTTACAACAGAAGCACTGCTGCCACATCAGCTCCCAAATTACAAATCTAATGTGGATGCTATGAACCTTGGGCAGACAATGCGAACAATATACATTAAAAGGGATTCTAGAAATGTGCTTAAAAAAATCTCACATGCCTTAAGAATTAGACATCAAAACAGTAAAGGCATACTCCAATTCTTATTTTTACCAGAAATTTACAGTGAATGTGTCCCTTTGTGGGGATGTTGCTATTTTAATAAGCCATGTTTCATCAGTTCAAAATAAGATTTATTACTCAGAACTTGATTACATCTCTTTCCTATTAGTATCATGGGTAGATACAACACCACACAAAGTCACTTTATGCTGCCATCTCTCCTGCTTAAGCATTTCATCTGGCAGACTTGCAACTTTCCAAAGGTGCATCCTATCAGCATGTGGTGAGAAGGCTCTCCATGACCAAGCAAGAGGAAGCCTGCCATATGCTGTGCAATACTCTCCACAAAGCAAGGAGCTAGTTTTACCAACCCGGCTCCCATTCCCCAACACACTACTCTCTCCTCCTGCTTTCTAACAACTCAAACTGCTGTGGCAATTTCCAGAAGCAATTAAGAGACATCCAGAAGGGAATGTCTGGCCAGTGGCTAAGGACAGAGCCTCCTTTCTCCAGGCCTGCAGCTCTGACAAACAATTTGTACAACCATGGCAGGGAGTGTTTCTACCTAGGACAATATTTCCTGCTTATTAGCTGCTATACTCAGAGGTCTCTAACGTCTGCATACCTGCGAGACCCTGGGTCGCCAGTTTACACCCATTAACACCCACTTTGAGAGACAACAAACCCATTTGAAAACATTCTATTCTAAATGATGTAGGGATAGAAAACCTGTAAGGCTCAAATCACTGCTACTGTATTTACAAAGCCATTCTAAACTGATTCTTTGTGGCACAGCCAAACCTTACTAGTTAGGATGTGCTGAACCCATAACCAGATGCCTTTTACAGACGGGACACAGGAAACTGAAGACAAATAAGGGGCTTGTTGCACATGCACAATCCCATCACCTATCCTCCCAACACAGCTGCACCCCTTAACACTAGTCCCCCACCCTGCTGGGTCTCTCCTGGAAGGGCGGAGCCTGCCTTATGCATAGGACTCCAAGAACTTGCTCCCCCACCTCATGCTTTGCCCCTCATTCCCTGGACAACTGCCACACTGCCATCCCTAGCCTAAACAAACCTGCAAGAGATCTCTCACTGCTATGAGCTGTAGAAGAACAAGTCTGTATGAGACTCACCCTTTTCTCGACTTTGACCTCAGCCCCTGGCTCTGCATAGAATTCAAAGTGTAGTGTGGTGGCACTGGGAGGGTATTTCTGTGTATAAAGCACAGGATGGAATCAGACACAGTGAGCTCCGAGAGAGCAGGTAACAAAGCAGCTGCTATAGACCCCTTTCCTACATCACACCTCACAACCATGCTGGAAGCTGTTCTAGCTTTCACACAGACTGTCACCCTGCTATTTCCACAGACCTTCCACCATTACTCCAACAATGAAACTAACCATTGGAAAAGATATCCCCCAACTAAAACAAAAAATGCCCAGAAACTGCCAATCAAGGAAGGTGCAAAGTGTTTGTTCTAGGATTAAACCAGACCATGATGCATCAAGAAGCAGAAAGGAAAAGGGAAAATCCGCAGCTCTAACCATATTCTAGCAGCATCAGATACCTTGGATTGACAACTCTTGGCACCAAGGGGATTAAAATCTCCAGTCATGCCCTGAGCACAGTTAACCAAAAGAGACAAGAAGTGGGGGAACAGGCCACCCAAAATAGATAATATGAGAGAAGAACAGGACAGAATTCCAGGGACCCAATGTTGCAACACCTTCCTAAAGCTGTCCTAAAGCCTTCTCCAATTCCATGCAGCTGACATATACAGGATCTATTATTAAACTACAGGTTGTAGACACTCTCATACCCTGCCTTGCACAGCACTATACTATGTTCAAGGTGTCTGAGGCTATAGCTTTTCCCCATTGTCCATTCTTCAAGGGTCACTGCAGCACCTTATGCCCCCATCCCTTCCCCAGCACACAGGTTAATAACTCTCATAGTAAAGGTCAAAGGCCTTATATATGAATAGCTCCAGCTCGTGAAGGGTTCTTTTTTATTTTTTTAATTCTACCATCTTTTCACTAACAGAGCTATTTTAGATTTTACTCCTCCACTCCTGAAGGAATCTTATGGAACCTTAACTACACCAAAGACTTAAAAATTGACCATTGTGTCTAAATTCCAAAATACCTTTGCATTTATGGTGTGCCATTTCTGACAGACGAGGTGCAAAGGGGCAAGGGTAATTAGAAACTGGAAGAAGTGAATGGAGGGGAAGGGGCAAGGGAGATAGCAATGGCTACTAATCATTTGAAACATCACAGGAAAAAAAATAAACCAGGTAGACACTTACCAACATGTGCAAATCTCTACAGCACTCAGCGAGTCCAAAGCCATTCTCCTTGCCACCCCAGCTCTGTGGAAGAGGCAGAAGGCAATGAGCAGACTTCAACTCCAAACCAGGCAGAACTAAAAGTTCTGGATCCCATTACTAATTGCCCTGCATGCCACCTCCTCAAAACTATTCCATAAGAGCAGCATCTCTCCTATGGGTATCGCATTGCAATAGATGTTTAGAAACAGTTTGTAAACAGCAATCCAGAATTCACAAATTTTCATCAGGGAGCAAGCAGCTGTGGCTTGGCAGAGTTGATCCTGCAGTTACTGCAGACAACCTACCCCCTCCTGCCCCCAACAAGCCCACTCCACCATTCCAACAGAGAGAATTCTGTTAGTAGCAAAGAAGCATGAGCACACACTGATCTCTACAGCAACTGCTTCACCAATGCACTTCATGATATAACATTGCAAGGCTAGTGATAGGGAGGCTGCCACCCCCACCGTGATCCAGTTCAGAGCAGGCTACATGTACCAGCCAAAGGATCAGCTCTTCACTAAGGCTGGGGGGGGGGGGAAGAGAAGAACCTGAAAATGGGAGGTGAATTGAAAAAATGAGGGAAAGAGAAAAGCATGAAACGGATCAAACTATGGACTGGATGGGTGTTAGAGAGGGAGGTGTGGGGAGAGATTAAGAGGATTTAACACCTATAACCCCACCCACCCATCCTGTCCTTACTCATGGGATGAAGTAAAAGAACGAAAGATTGTGGAGGGTTCGAGGAAGTGAAAACAGGAAAACCAACAAGAATAATGGAAAGGAGGGAGAAGAGTTCTGAGTTTGTATATCATTTTTTGTTGATTATACTATAATGTAAGATGCCTAAAACAAGGGATAGCACAGCCTATAAATATTTCAATAAAATAAATACTGAGGAAAAGAGCAGAGAGGCTGTAAAGAAAAACATTATGGAAAAGAGAGGGAAGGGGTTTGGAAAGGAAAAAAGAAAAGGTAGAAGACATTTGGGATAGAAGCAATGGGACAGTAAACTACAAAAAAATCCAGATTTTCAAGAGCAAGAGAAAAACAGATTTCAAAACAGTGCTGATAGAACTAAGAAAAACACAGTCGGAGTCACAACCCAGGTGTCCTGGACTAATCCTGGTACGTACAGGGAAAACTGTTTAGTAAATTCTCATATTTTAAAATTGTTATACATTTCTACACAAAATTCTTGGGCAAGAGTGAAGACTACAATTCTGGCATAAAACATTCCCTGGCTCCATGAGAACTCACCTCTGCCAAGTGCTGTAGACGGGAGAGGAGAGGGGTTCTCTTATCCGAGCCCAGCCGTGTGATATAGTTGGAGCGTTTGCTAAACACGTAGAGTAGGTTCAGAACAGCCAGAACTACTTGCATGTCTGAGGAGGCGAGCAGCGTCGTTAAGTGCTGCAGGAAAGGAGCATGAAGCAGGTCAACAACCTTGCTGCACATTCTGCCTTTTGTAACTGCTTTCAATAAGAAGCAACCAGTTTCAAAAGCTTGGCCTAGCACAGAAACATGCTTTTATGAACTAGAGCATAGCATGTTAATCATATCATAAGAACATGAGAACATGCCATACTGGGTCAGACCAAGGGTCCATCAAGCCCAGCATCCTGTTTCCAACAGTGGCCAATCCAGGCCATAAGAACCTGGCAAGTACTCAAAAACTAAGTCTATTCCATGTTACCGTTGCTAGTAATAGCAGTGGCTATTTTCTAAGTCAACTTAATTAATAGCAGGTAATGGACTTCTCCTCCAAGAATTTATCCAATCCTTTTTTAAACACAGCTATACTAACTGCACTAACCACATCCTCTGGCAACAAATTCCAGAGTTTAATTGTGAGTTGAGTAAAAAATAACTTTCTCCGATTAGTTTTAAATGTGCCACATCACACTACCGCGCACCATCACAAAAGAATGCTACGCCGTCTGCAGCCAGGCCTAGCTGCATGTTAGAAGCAGTCCCGCTGTGCGATGAACTGCAGCACTGCCCAAGAACTCACCTCCTAGCAGCCCTACAAGCTTGAATGCAGTCTTCCTGGTCCCTAGCACCCTTGCCTCTGTCACCTCTTCCTCTCCTTTCAATTACTTTTTTTTTCTTTTAACTTTAATGAGACAGAGGAAGGAAGAAACAGTGCAAAAGGTTCTTCCCTGACCAAAGAGCTGCCGGATCCCACCAGCTATTCACCTCCTGCTGGTGAAAAGCCAAGACAGACAAGGGTCCCCAACCCCCTGCTTGTTCCCCTCAACACCAGGAAGGACAGCCCCACCAGGGCCTAACAACCTCCCGGGATGGTCACTAACAAAACTCTCTGTTCTCTCCCCCCTTCTTTCTCCTTTCCAGACTGCAGGGATGGCACCTCTACCATCTATTGGAGACAGAGAAATACTGAGCAACTGCAGGTGGCACTCCAGGTTATGTGCCAGTGCAACTTTCTCTGTCTCCATCTGCTGGGAGGCATAATCCCAGGAGTCTGGATTGATCCAGGTATGAACAGGAAATGAGTTTAATAAACAAAGTTATACACTATTTGAATTTTGACTGTTCTATATGGTTAAGGTCAACATTGCAGCTGTGAACAGTCTTTGGTGCATTTTTGTATAACCACAGCACATAAAACTATCAATGCATTAATTACATCCAATAACACACAGGTCTACTTGATGAGGACGTGGTATTAAAAGGAGATATACAGAATGAACAAAACTATTTCCTATGTTTGAACATTTCCATTCTGCTAGTTCTGTTGTACAAGGACTGATTTATAAGGGAAGAGAGTAGATAAAGCACTTTCTCCTTATGCTATTACCTCAATAGAACTGTACAGGTGACGGGAGAAGCTGTATTCAATAAGAAGTGCAGTGAAGTTTAGCACCGCCAACAGCAGGGCCTTCAGCTGACCCCTCTCTGGTCTGTCGCACACCAGCATCCATGACATGTTCTCCACTGTCTGCCCGGCATCTGCTAGGATCCCGTCAAAGCGGTCTAGCAGGTCTACCCAGTGGTACAGCTCACACTGAGAAGACAGAGAAAGATCTCTCTCTCTCAATTGCAGTCCAGAGCTATCTGCCATACATACAAAAAAACACATTTCCTCCCCACCTGCAGAAAGTTAGCCTACCTTGCCAATGTTCCATGTCTTTATCTGTTGGAGTTCCAGCAAGAGCTGTTCATCACTACAAACTTTCAATTTGTCTATTAGGGCCCTACAATCAGCAGGCTAATGGTAGAGAGAAAAAAAAAACCTGGTTATTTCCCATCAGAAAAGCTTTGCCCATCAACAGAATACCATCAAGAAACACAGCACTAAGGTTGGGGAAAGTGGAGGAGTAGGAAGGAAATCGGAGATGTAGCTCTAAGAGCTTTCCTCCATAGTCTCACACCACCCATTAACAATATCAGCTGTATAAAACTTATCAGATTGTTCCTTATCACTATCCCTCACAAGTGATATTCTTGCGATCATAAGGAATACAGGCCCTACACTGAGGATAACTAGGAAGAATATTGCACAGCCAAAATACAATTCATCTCTGCAAAAGCTATCTTTTTTGCTTGTCCATGGTCCTACACACAGTACAATGTTGTTCTTTGCTCTCCTCAACAGCGACTGCATACCTCTGCAAGGGGAAGAAATCCTGAGGATAATAGCAGTGGTAGCAACAAAAGTAGTGGGGTGGTATCAACCAATCGCAGTGACAGGTTTGAAATGGGATTGGAGAATTGAAAGATTGCTTACCGCCTCCGTGGGAGTCTTTTTCAGTTTAGTCCTGTCCACTTTCATGGCTGTGGATCTGCTACTCTCTGTACCTGTATGGTGAAGTGAAGGAAGCTGCTGAAAGCATGGCACATATAGGATTCTTGCAAAAGCAGACCTCAAAGAATTCTTTAAATTCTTGGGCATAATCATTTCAGCCTAGAAAGCAGAATTGCTTACCTGTAATAGGTGTTCTCACAGGACAGCAGGATGTTAGTCCTCTCATATGGGTGACATCATCAGGATGGAGCCCAATCATGGAACACTTTTGTAAAAGTTTCTAGAACTTTGACTGGCACCTACTGGGCATGCCCAGCAATGTACTGACCCTGTATCTAGCAGGGGTCCCCCTTCAGTCTGGTATTATAGTAAAAGTACGTGCGAAAAATAAAATAAGAAAACGTAAATGAACCCAACTCCACGGGGTGGCGGGTGGGTTTCGTGAGGACACATCCTGCTGTCCTGTGAGAATACCTGTTACAGGTAAGCAACTCTGCTTTTTCACAGGACAAGCAGGATGGTAGTCCTCAGTTATGAGTGAGAACCGACCTGAGGATGCCAGAGCAAAGCACCAAATGCACCCAAAGACGTGGAACAGGCACAACAGGGGTGGAATTTGGTAAGGAGGGCATCCTGAAACCCTGGACAGGTTGGTGGAAGGATGTTGGGTAGTTAAACTGAAAACAAGTTGCGAAGAACCGACTGGCCAAAGATGGAATCTTGCCTGCCAGCCTTATCTAAGCAATAATGGGCTGCAAAGGTATGGAGAGAACTCCAGGTAGCAGCCTTACAAATATCAGCAAGAGGCACCGAACGGAGGTGCGCTACTGACATCGCCATGGCCCTGACCAAGTGTGCTTTTACACGGTCTTGTAGTGGAATGTCTGCTTGCTGGTAGCAAAAAGAAATGCATTCCGCCAACCAGGAGGAGAGGGTCTGCTTTCCCTCAGGATTTCCTAATTTGATGGTATCAAAAGAAACAAACAATTGAGTGGATTTCCTGTGGGCCGACGTGCGGTCCAGATAGAAAGCTAGAGCACGTTTGCAGCCAAGGAATGCAGAGCCTGTTCTCCTGGGTTCGAATGGGGTCTGGGAAAAAAGGTAGGTAGGATAATAGATTGGTTAATACAAAATTCTGACACTACCTTTGGCAAAAATTTAGGGCGAGTGCGGAGCACTACCCTGTCATGCAGAATTTTAGTGTAAGGCAGGTAGGTAACTAATGCCTGTAATTCACTAACTCTGCGAGCAGATGTGATCACAAAAAGAAAAACTACCTTCCAGGTGAGATAGCGGAGATCACAGGAGTGGATAGGCTCAAACGGAGGTTTCATGAGCTGCCCCAAAACCACATTAAGGTCCCAAGTAGGGGCAAGAGGGCACAGTGGAGGTTTTAAATGGAGCAAGCCTCTCATGAAACGTGATACTAAGGGTTGCGTGGAAATGGAAACATTACCTATACCCTTATGGTACACAGACACTGCACTAACATGCACCCTGATAGAGGACGTTTTTAAGCCTGACAAGTGCCAGAGAGAGTCTAGGAACCTCGCAGTGGAACAAGTGAAGGGGTCTATGGACATGGAAGTGCACCAGACCGAAAACCTCTTCCATTTACAGCGATAAGACCTTCTCGTTGAAGCCTTTCATAAAGCCACCAGGACTCGGGATACAGACTCTGAAAGGTTAAAAGGTTGGAGTATTAACCTTTCAACATCCAGCCCGTCAGAGACAGAGCCTGGAGGTTGGGGTGATGCAGGTACCCTTCGTTCTGAGTGATTAGAAGGGGATCCTTCCCCAGAGGAATGTGCTGGCATACTGAAAGGTCCTGGAGGATTGGAAACCACACCTGACGTGGCCAGTGGGGAGTTATCAGAATCATTAATCCTTTGTCCTGCCGGAGCTTCACGAGAGTCTTTGAAATGAGAGGAAGTGGAGGGTACGCATAAAGGAGACCGCAAAGGCATCTCTTGGTTGTGAGTGGTGACTGCGAATGAGAAAGCAGAAGTTATCTACTTTGTGCTGTGGATCGACGCAAAGAGGTCAATGTGAGGGTAACCCCAACATTGGAATATCGTGTCTGCTATCACGGGGTTGAGAGACCACTCAAGCAGATGGAAAGTGCGACAGCTTGCCTGCCAACACATTGTCCACTCCCGGCAAGTAGGTTGCTTTGAGGGACATCAAGCGGGAAAGGGCCTATGCCCACATTTGTGCAGCTTCCTGACACAGGAGGAAGGAGCCCGTTCCCCCTTGTTTGTTGATGTACCACATCGCAACCTGATTGTCGGTTTGAATCAGGATAGCTTTGTTTGATAGGCAATCCTGAAAGGCCTTGAAGGCATATCTGATTGCAATTAGCTCCAGGAAATTTATCTGATGTTTGGCTTCCTCTGGAGACCAGGTTCCCTGAGTCTGCAGGTTGCCTACATGTGCACCCCACCCAAGGTTGGATGCATCTGTTAAGGTAATTTGAGGATCTGGAGCCTGAAATGGAAGGCCTTGAATGAAATTGGAGTGGTGCAGCCACCAGGCTAGTGACAGACGGAGCTGCTTGGTAACCTGGACAATGGCTGACAAGCTTGAATCCACTGGCGTTTTAAAGTCCACTGCATTACTCTCATGGCGAGGCATCGGAGTGACATGTACCGAGGACGCCATGTGACCCAGCAGTATGAGGAAGTGACGAGCAGTTGAAGACACTTGAGTCTGCAGTTGATGAGCCAGAGATGTTATGGCAAAAGCTCGATCCTGGGGGAAGAAGGCTTTCACCTATATAGTGTTTAGGTCGGCCCCTATAAAGGATAGGGTTTGGGATAGTTGATTAGAAACCCTAAGGAAATCAGGGTGTTGATAGTGAGACGCAGGGAGGTTAGTACGCCCTGTGGAGTCGGAGCCTTTATCAACCAATTGTCGAGATAAGAATAGACATGCACACCCTGATTCCTGAGGAAGGCTGCAACCACCACCAGGCACTTGGTGAATACTCGTGGAGCAGACGCCAGGCCGAATGGTAATACACGGTACTGGAAATGATGGGGGTCAACCAGGAATCGCAAGTACTTGCGATGAGATGGAGTAATTGAGATGTGTGTGTAAGCGTCTTGGAGATCTAGAGAGCATAGCCAATCTCCTCTTTGTAGAAGAGGAAGTAGAGAGCCCAAGGTTACCATTTTGAATTTTTCTCTCTGCTAAAATTTGTTTAGGGCGCAGATGTCCAGTATCGGGTGTATACCATCTGACTTTTTTGGTATTAGAAAATACCGGGAATAAAACCCTTTCCCCTGCTGGGAGAGGGGCACTGGTTCTATTGCTCGGGATTTGAGGAGGAATGAAAACTCCTGTTCGCGCGAGGGAGAGTGGTCGGACGTCCCCCACGTCAGAGGCGGAGAGTCCGCTAGAACAGTCAGGAAATTTAGGTGGTAACCCTGAGTGACTACTGCCAGTACCCACTGGTCTGTGGTGACTGTATGCCAAGTGCTGTTGAAGTGGCAGAGTCGACCAGTATGGATAGAAGAGGAGGTTGGCTTACACTCTCTAGGAAGGAGTCAAAACCCTGATATTGGTCCAGGCTGAGAAGCTGGCTGCGACATTTGAAGCAGAGTCTGCCTGGATTGACCTTTTTGGTAAGGTCTGGAAGGGCGTCCTCTAGAAGCTGAAGGATAAAATTCCTTGGCTTGTAGACCGGCCGCTTAGAGTCACGTTTGAAAGCTCTCTTAGGGGCAGATGGAAACTCAGACGGAACAGAAGAAAGCTGGCGCAGAGTTTCATGGTAATCCTTCAACTGCACCACAGTCTCTCGGATCTTTTCCCTGAAGAGTGTCACCCACACAGGGTAGATCTGCTAACCTGTCTTGGACTTCTGGTCTTAAGTCCGATTTGAGCCAGGCCCATCTTCTGGCACTAATTCCCGCTGCAGATACTCTAGAAGCCGTGTCGAAGATATCATATGCAGCTCGGACCTCATGCTTTCCCACATCTAGACCATTCTGAGCCAGAGTATGAAGCTGAGCCTGGAGTTGCTCTGGTAAAGAATCAGAGAAATCCTGGATCCTTTTAAAAAGGTCTGTTATACTGTGTCATGTATAACTAGTAAGATGCGATGCGAGATATGAGCATTGAGCCATGGAAGACATGTCTGCCAAAAGCATCCAGGGATTTTTGTTCCTTCCCTGGAGGTATGAAGAATGAGGTTTTGAATGTCGTGCCTTCTTCTGGGCTGATTCAACTACCACAGAATGATGATCCAACTGTGATTTTTGGAACCCAGGAGCTGACTGCACCAGATAGGTGGCATCTGTCTTGTGGTTGACCGGTGGGACCAAACATGGGTGCTCCCAGTTTCTCTTCAGGGGGATCAAGCAGGATTTCATGAATAGGTATAGACATGATTTCCTTAGGAGCAACTAGAAATTGGAGTACTTTCAAGCATCTTGTGCCTAGAGTCCTCCTTCCATCAGAAGCTGAAAAGGAATGGTTTCAGACATTTCCTTGATGAAATTAATAAGAGACAGATTTTCTGGTGGACAGGGCTCTGATGGTAGATCATCCATATCCGGGGACGAATCATAGGTCCAAGGATTATAGGGCTGATCTCCAGCAGGGAGAAATGGTGCTAATCCTGAAGGACCAGGCCTAGGCATTGAAGGAGGCACAGATGGCATCGATAAAGGCACCAAAGGAACCGGTGACATCGATGGACAAGTCTGTGGTAAAATTCCAGACGGTGGAATGGGTAACTGTTTCCTCATCATCCGATAATGGAATCGGTGTGGAAGGTACTGGACCCACCGGTGCTCTTGGTTCCATTGGAGGCAGGGCACCAATCAACGCATCCAGTCTACCCAGTAGCAGTGCGAGCGCTGTGGGAATCTGATTGGTGACCAGCTCAGGGACTGGTACCGGCATCGATGGAGGTTGGAAGCCCTGACATGCTTTACCGATGGCCTCTTGGATCGTCCGATCCAATTCCTCATGGAAGCCTGGGGCATGGATTAGGAGGCACCGGCACCGGATTAGGAGGCAGCACTGGCGTAGCCAGAGGGTCCACCGGTGAAGGTGGAATCGCGGATCCCGGCACCACTGAAGGTGGGGAACACCTCGGTGACCCAGTCACAGAAGAGGAGGGGGGGCCTTTTCTGGACAGGGCTTCTTTGTCGGTGGCTCTGTCGACGTCGATGCCTAGGACATGCCTGGATCGACGGACTGAGCCTTCCGATGCCAGTGTCGACGTTTTTCACGATGTTCTCCTCGGTCCTTTTCTTGATTAGGCAAGGAGGCAAGCGACACCTTTGGAATAGTTGACGCCGGTTGAACAGCAGCGTTGTCCCGATGCTGGCGAGAAGTCTATGGCACCTGCTCGGACGAAGCTATCGATGGAGTCAGGGTTTTTAACTGAAAGAGAAAGTCCATCTTCTCTAAAGCGAGCCTTACGGCCCTTAGGTGTTATTTGGGCACATTTGGTGCAAGTAAGGGCATCGTGGCCAGACCCCAAACACATAACACAGACCCCATGCGGGTCAGTGATGGACATTGTTTGAGTACAGTCGGGGCACCGACGAAAACCCGACACCATGACTCCGACAAAAATGTAGCCACGGTGCGATCGATGGCCGGTAGGCCCTGAAGGGATAACTCGACTGGAATCGACCGCAACAAGGGTAAAATCTTACCTTTCGCCCGCGGAGTATGGATATTGATAAGGGGACCCCTGTGGGATAGAATTTTTTGAAAATTTTTGAATGAAGTTCTGTGAGGAAAATTCCTGTCATGAATCTCCAGAGAGCTCCTTAACTCGCGTGGCTACTGCTGCGTGGAAAAAAGAAAACTGAAGAGGGACCCCTGCTGGATGCAGGGTCAGTGCATTGCTGGGCATGCCCAGTAGGTGCCAGTCAAAGTTCTAGAAACAGACAAAAGTGTTCTGTGATTGGGCTCCATCCTGATGATGTCACCCATATGTGAGAACTACCATCCTGCTTTGTCCTGTGAGAATATAAAGGGGTCAATATGAACATCAGACAGACACTAGAAAAGCATTACTCAGCAAGTTAAACATGGATCAGCACCATATAATGGAGAAATTACTTACCTGAATTTTGTTTTCCTTAGTGTAGACAGATGGACTCAGGACCAGTGGGTTATGTGCTCTACTGCTAGCAGATGAGAGACAGAGTCAGATTTCAAAGCTGACATCACCCTAGATATACCCCTGCAGTGACCTCAGCTCCTCAGTATCCTCCTCGAAAAGCCAGCGATTTACTATCAGTTGGAAGGCTGTTGTCGACAGCATCCATTCTCCCGGGTCCAGGCTTTCTCTGCTGAGGAAGACTGCTGATACGTTGTCTTTTCCTGCGATGTGGGAGGCAGATATCCCTTGTAGGTTTATCTCCGCCCATGCCATGAGAGGGTCTATCTCCAGAGACTCCTGCTGGCTCCTGGTTTCTCCCTGGAGGTTGATGTATACAACCGTTGTAGCGTTGTCAGACATTGCTTGAATTGCTTCACTTCTGAGTCTGTGGCTGAATCGCAGGCACGCTAGTCTGACTGCTCGAACTTCCAGGCGGTTTATGTTCCATCTCGCCTCTTCCTTGTTCCATTTTCCCTGGGCCATCAGTTCCTGATAGTGGGCTCCCCGCCCTCACAGACTCGCATCCGTGGTGAGCAAGATCCAGTTCGGTGGGGATAGGCTTAGTCCTTTGCTTAGATTGTCTCCCTCAGGAATTCTCAACTGGGGGAGGGACCCTTAGGTATCACCGCAGGAGAGCGGGGCTTGATCTTCTTTAAGATAATTTTGTCTTCTTGCTGTAATTTTCCTAACACTGTGTAGAGTGTGGTATAGTGTCCGCATCTGCTAAGAGATGGAGAGATACTGAGGAGCTGAAGTCACTGCAGGGTTATATCTAGGGTGACGTCAGCTTTGAAATCTGACTCAGTCTCCCATCTGCTAGCAAAAGAGCACATAACCCATTGAGTTCTGAGTCCATCTGGCTACACGCTAGGAAATTTTTATTTTGCTAGTTTTAGTTAGTTTTTATTCCACTTTTCAGCACTTCAAAGCAGATTAAATTCAGGTACTACAGGTATTTCCCTATTCCCAGAGGGCTTACACTCTTAAGTTTGCATCTTAAGCAATGCAGAGTTAAAGAGACTTACCCAAGATCACAAGGAGCAGCAGTGGAATATGTACTCTGGATTCCCTGATTTTCATCCTGCTGCTCTTACCATTAGGCTACTCATTGAACCCTTAAGCAGATTTCTCTTAAATGCTGTTCTAGCACCAGAATCCTGGAAACCATGTTCTCCCTTGTTTTTACCCTCACTACAGAGATCTAAGTTTATTCTAGATCATAATTCACTTCATGGTCACATCAGCTCCATTTCTGAAAAATATATTTCCATGCATGTACTCATTAAAAGTGAGTTTGGGACTTTTGGGAACTGGCCACCCTATGACTATCCTAACTGGCACAATGTGCCTTCTAACAAGCTCCAGGCTGACTACCATAAAGCTTCCCTACCCCTACAGAAAACAAAACTGATTTAAAAGTGAAAATAAAGTAAATGATCCTGGACAATGAACCTGATATTAAGCCTCCCAATGAACCAGCAAGTAGCAGAATGCAGGAGTGACCTAGTGATTAGAGCAATGGACTGAGAAATAAGGTTGTAATCCTGCTTCTCCCACTGATGCTCCTTGTGACCTTCAGCAAGACACTCTCCGTTGTCCAAGGTACCAACTTAGGGGCTGATGTAATAAAGTGTGTTCAGCAAAGGGCACATTTTAACCCTCAGTTGTGCACACTTTACTGAAAATGCAGCAAGGAATTTTGTGTATAAAAAACATGTGCGCTAAAGATAATGCCCTCACATGGAAATTCCATGATAGCAGTAGCTATTACCCATTACCTGCCAATGCATAGACGTGTGCTGGCTTAAAAAAAAAATAAGAGTTAACACTGGAAACTAAATTTTTAGCCCAAGGTGGAATAAAGTTTCCAGGGCTAATGGTATTATGTGCAGAAAACATGTTTTTTTGCATAAAAAGCATGTTTTCCATGCATAAAATGATTTCTGTGCAAAAAAATGTTTTGCACAGAAAGCATTTTTTGCATGTATTCATTATACTTTCTATGAGAAAAACATTTGTGCATGTAAAACTGTTTTCTGCACTTAAAATATAGTATGTATAAATATTTTGCTGTGCGCAGTCTTTTTTGTACAGATTTTCTGTTTGTCCATTTTTTTTTTAAACTGATCCCTTAGCATACCATTAGCTTACAGCATCTGGATTTAAAAAAAAAAAAAAAACAACCTTGTGCATTAAGAAACAGAACTGAATTTCAGCGCAGTTTTAACGCTCAGCTTTTTACATCAGCCCCTTAGATTGCAAGCCTTCTGGGTTGAATTGTAGCTCTCCTTAAGCTTGGATTTGGAAAATGGATTTCGTGCCATGAGTTTTAGAAACAGGTGCTGCTTGATATTTTCATTAGCAAAGAAAGGGACAGCCAAGTTCTACCAGTCTTTGCTTGTCTTGCACATCTTTAAGTCGCCAAGCTTGAAAATATTACTGGTTTGAAAAGAGAAATTAATTCATACCCAATAATTTCCTTTCTTTGGGCCCAGCCAGAACAGTCCAAATGTATGGGTTTATGCCTTCCAACCAGCAGATGGAAACAGGCTTGTAGATATCAACTTTCTGTTCATACCCCGGATCAGTCCAGACAAGTGGGTTTATGCATCCCTACCAACAGTTGGGAGGCAGAGAACAAAGCTTTGAGGCACTGCTACATAACAGAGAGTGCCACCTGCAGTCCCTCAGTAGATGTGCAAACTGCAGATCTGACTGAAGTTAGAGTTAGTGAAAACAAGTTGGTGTAGCTCCCAGAGGAGTTAGGTTCCTTTGTTGGCCATCCCTCGGGTTGAGCCGGGTGTCTGGGGAGTTGGAAACTGTGTTGTAGCCTGTTGCTTCCGGAGGTTTTGATAGCCAGATTTTGACAGCGGTCCCCTCATCCTTCCAGTGTTGGAGGAGCTGGGAGTGAAAATGACTCAGGAAGAGTCTGACAATGAGGGAGTGAATCCGGTTCTGGATGGGTTGCGTGGTCCTCCCAGTGCCTTCCCACTGCGTAAGAAGAGTCAGAAGCTTCACCCAAGGAGTGGGATTTCCCGGAAGCAGGCTCGAAAGTCGGTAGAGCTTTGGCAAAGCTCTGTCTTGAATGGAGGAAAACCTGGATCGCCTAAAGATGCCTAAGATGGATGCGGCAATCTCAGTGGCGACTAAGAAGACTACAGTCCCAGTAGTGGATTTAGCCACTCTGAAGGATGTTCAGGAGTGCAAGCTGGAAATTCAGCTAAAGCACGTTTGAGGTGTATGCCTTGAGCTTACAGGCCACAGTATGTGGCAGCCTGATGCAGCAAGCCTGTTTGTGCTGGGTTCGAAAGCAGAGGAGTAGGCTTCCACCGGGACGCTCAGTTCAGGGCATTCCGTGCGCTTGGAGGCGGGAGTGGCCTATGTTGCAGATGCATTGTATGATTTGAGCCTTTGAGAAGGGCGACATTGAAGGACCTGGCCATAAAGACAGTGTTTCTAGTAGCCATTTGTTCTGCCCGGCGGATTTTGGAATTGAAGGTGCTGTTCATGCAGAGATCCTTTTCTGCATATTTCTAATGTTGGGGTCACATTGTGCACAGTCCCCTCTCTCTTACAGAAGGTGGTGTCCTCATTTCATGGGAATCGGACGGTGGAGTTGCTGGTCTTTCCGGAGTGGTCTAAGGATTCCCCACAGGAGAAAGAAGTTGGTAGTGCAGTAATAATGGGAGACTTCAATTACCCCAATATAGACTGGGTAAATGCATCATCGGGTCACGCTAGAGAGATAACGTTCCTGGATGGAATAAATGATAGCTTTATGGAGCAATTGGTTCAGGAACCGACAAGAGAGGGAGCAATTTTAGATCTAATTCTCAGTGGAGCACAGGACTTGGTGAGAGAGGTAACGGTGGTGGGGCCGCTTGGCAATAGTGATCATAATATGATCAAATTTGATTTAATGACTGGAAAAGGAACAGTGTGCAAATCCAAGGCTCTCGTGCTAAACTTTCAAAAGGGAAACTTTGATAAAATGAGAAAAATTGTTAGAAAAAAACTGAAAGGAGCAGCTACAAAAGTAAAAAATGTCCAAGAGGCGTGGTCATTGTTAAAAAATACCATTCTAGAAGCACAGTCCAGATGTATTCCACACATTAAGAAAGGTGGAAAGAAGGCAAAACGATTACCGGCATGGTTAAAAGGGGAGGTGAAAGAAGCTATTTTAGCCAAAAGATCTTCATTCAAAAATTGGAAGAAGGATCCAACAGAAGAAAATAGGAAAAAGCATAAACGTTGGCAAGCTAAATGTAAGACATTGATAAGACAGGCTAAGAGAGAATTTGAAAAGAAGTTGGCTGTAGAGGCAAAAACTCACAGTAAAAACTTTTTTAAATATATCCGAAGCAGAAAGCCTGTGAGGGAGTCAGTTGGACCGTTAGATGATCGAGGGGTTAAAGGGGCACTTAGAGAAGATAAGGCCATCGCGGAAAGATTAAATGATTTCTTTGCTTCGGTGTTTACTGAAGAGGATGTTGGGGAGGTACCCGTAATGGAGAAGATTTTCATGGGTAATGATTCAGATGGACTGAATCAAATCACGGTGAACCTAGAAGATGTGGTAGGCCTGATTGACAAACTGAAGAGTAGTAAATCACCTGGACCGGATGGTATACACCCCAGAGTTCTGAAGGAACTAAAAAATGAAATTTCAGACCTATTAGTAAAAATTTGTAACTTATCATTAAAATCATCCATTGTACCTGAAGACTGGAGGATAGCAAATGTAACCCCAATATTTAAAAAGGGCTCCAGGGGCGATCCGGGAAACTACAGACCGGTTAGCCTGACTTCAGTGCCAGGAAAAATAGTGGAAAGTGTTCTAAACATCAAAATCACAGAACATATAGAAAGACATGGTTTAATGGAACAAAGTCAGCATGGCTTTACCCAGGGCAAGTCTTGCCTCACAAATCTGCTTCACTTTTTTGAAGGAGTTAATAAACATGTGGATAAAGGTGAACCGGTAGATATAGTATACTTGGATTTTCAGAAGGCGTGTGACAAAGTTCCTCATGAGAGGCTTCTAGGAAAAGTAAAAAGTCATGGGATAGGTGGCGATGTCCTTTCGTGGATTGCAAACTGGCTAAAAGACAGGAAACAGAGAGTAGGATTAAATGGGCAATTTTCTCAGTGGAAGGGAGTGGACAGTGGAGTGCCTCAGGGATCTGTATTGGGACCCTTACTGTTCAATATATTTATAAATGATCTGGAAAGAAATACGACGAGTGAGATAATCAAATTTGCAGATGACACAAAATTGTTCAGAGTAGTTAAATCACAAGCAGATTGTGATAAATTGCAGGAAGACCTTGTGAGACTGGAAAATTGGGCATCCAAATGGCAGATGAAATTTAATGTGGATAAGTGCAAGGTGATGCATATAGGGAAAAATAACCCATGCTATAATTACACGATGTTGGGTTCCATATTAGGTGCTACAACCCAAGAAAGAGATCTAGGTGTCATAGTGGATAACACATTGAAATCGTCAGTTCAGTGTGCTGCGGCAGTCAAAAAAGCAAACAGAATGTTGGGAATTATTAGAAAAGGAATGATGAATAAAACGGAAAATGTCATAATGCCTCTGTATCGCTCCATGGTGAGACCGCACCTTGAATACTGTGTACAATTCTGGTCGCCGCATCTCAAAAAAGATATAATTGCGATGGAGAAGGTACAGAGAAGGGCTACCAAAATGATAAGGGGAATGGAACAACTCCCCTATGAGGAAAGACTAAAGAGGTTAGGACTTTTCAGCTTGGAGAAGAGACGACTGAGGGGGGATATGATAGAGGTGTTTAAAATCATGAGAGGTCTAGAATGGGTAGATGTGAATCGGTTATTTACTCTTTCGGATAGTAGAAAGACTAGGGGACACTCCATGAAGTTAGCATGGGGCACATTTAAAACTAATCGGAGAAAGTTCTTTTTTACTCAACGCACAATTAAACTCTGGAATTTGTTGCCAGAGAATGTGGTTCGTGCAGTTAGTATAGCTGTGTTTAAAAAAGGATTGGATAAGTTCTTGGAGGAGAAGTCCATTACCTGCTATTAAGTTCACTTAGAGAATAGCCACTGCCATTAGCAATGGTTACATGGAATAGACTTAGTTTTTGGGTACTTGCCAGGTTCTTATGGCCTGGATTGGCCACTGTTGGAAACAGGATGCTGGGCTTGATGGACCCTTGGTCTGACCCAGTATGGCATTTTCTTATGTTCTTATGTTCTTATCTTTTGGATGTGCAACGCACTCTATTGCGATATTTGGAAGACACGAATTCCTCTCTCAGTGGCTGAAGGAGACCATTCGCTCTGCTTATGTTTATAAGGGTCTTCATACCAGTGGCTCTGAAAGAACATTCTACTAGAGCATGAGAGCAGCTTCTTGGGTGGAGTGTCAACTGCTTTCTCCACAGGAATTTTGTCGTGCGGCGACAGTATTCTCTTCACACTTTTACCCAACATTACCGCTTGGATGTGCAGGTGCCAGAGGAGGTGTTTTTTGGGGAAAGTGTGTTGCATGCAGGTCTTTCGCGTTCCGCCCAGAGTAGAAGGGCTTGGATACATCCCATTTGTCTAGACTGATCCGGGGAACAAACAGGAAAGGAAAACTGGTTCTTACCTACTAATTTTTCTTTCCTGGAGTACCAGGATCAGTCCAGAGACCCATCCCCATATTTCAAAAGACTTCTTCACTTCTGGATGTTGCTGAGCTGATATGCGATATGTTCAGAGTAATGAGAAGTGCACATAGTTTTCAGATGTGCCTTCTGACAGGTTAAGAGGGCCTAGTTTTTTTTTCAGGGGGCTCCAACCTAAGTATCTGTTCACTCCAGGTTTATTGGGGTTTGTTAAGCTAGACATCTTGGCTTGCATACAGGTCAATACTGAGGGACTGCATGTGGCACTCTTGGTTATGTAGCAGTGACTCAAAGCTTTTTCTCTACCTCCATCTTCTGGTAGAGATGCATAAACCCACTTGTCTGGACTGATCCGTGGTACTTCAAGAATGAAAATTAGCAGGTAAGAACAAGTTTTCCTTTATAGAGGCTCCCATGCTATCTTCAGTCTGCCAGCATTCTATGTAACAAGCTAAGAAATCTTTAGTTACAGTTTCCCTCACCCTCTATGCAAAATCCAGAGGGCTTCTAACGGAGAACAAGCAATAAAACAGACATATCCTGCTTTCCTTGATAAGGTTTATCATCTTACAAGACTGAAGAACAATATACTTGGTGAAATAGAGAGGACCCTGGAGTGGTCTGGCTGGATTCAAGGAAAGGCAATTATCAAGTAAGAATTCATTCCTCCTTCCTCTTCATCCATCCAGACCAGTCCAGACACATGGGATGCACTCAAGCTAACCCTCTGAGTGAGACACTGCCAAGTCCGTTCTCAAGACTTTGAAATCAGAAGATGCCCCATTCCTGGCTTGAAGGTCAAGATGATAATTCTTCAAAGTAGTATGCAAGGAAGACCAGGTTGATCTTCTGTTTTCATAGTCACCTGCACCCTGGTACAGCATGCCCTCAAATGCTTGGGAAGTTGCAATCCCTTGTATATATAAGCTTCTCTTATCCCTTCCTTAATCCAACAAACTACTGAAGCATTTGAAGCTGCGCCACCCTTTCTAGAGCCACTACACAGAACAAAGTCATGTTCCAAGATTCGGAAACTATTAATGGCCTATAAATTCAGCAAAACAGTTGACGAAGCTGAGCACACCCTTTCTCCACCCAAACCCCTTTGAAAGGAAGAGAGGTGAAAAGGGTAAAAACACCTTTAGGGAGGGAAAAAAGGAACCATGTGAATATTCGAGACTTCTGAAAATCCAAGATAAGCTAGTTTGCTTACCGTAAACGGTGGTTTCCGTAGATAACAGATGAATTAGCCATGCTGTCTGGGTACGTCTTCCGTGCCACTAGGTGGTGGAGCTCTCTAAGTCTAGTAAAGTCTCAGCTAGGTGCTCTCTCTCGTATCTCCCGCTTTTGCCTGAGGCTCCTCAGTCTGTATCAAAGCAAGTAGTATGCCATGTCAGAACTGTCAGGGGAGGTGGGCGGGTCAGCATGGCTAATTCATCTGCTATCTACGGAAAACACCATTTACGGTAAGCAAACTTGCTTTTTTCACGTAGATAAGCAGCTGAATTAGCCATGCTGCCTGGGAGTCCCCAGCTGAAGTACCGAGCATTTTGATGTGAGCATAGTTAGTTTATTTTGCTCAATACGGGAGTATTGGCGGACAGTTCCTATGAAGGCATTTTATGTGAGGAACATGTGCTCTTCTGCAGGATAGTCCGCCCCATGAGTGCATCATCCGCAGTTTGTTTGTCCAAACAGTAATGGGATGTGAAAGTATGTAGTGATGACCACGTTGCTGCTTTACAGATGTCGATGAGAAGCACCTCATGGAGGTGGGCAACTGAAGCAGCCATCGCACGCGCTTGATGTGCTTTTGGAGTCGCAGATAGCTGCTGTGAACGATTTGGATAGCAGACCTGTATACAGTTGGATATCCAAGTAGATAAAGTTCTTTTCGTCACTGGACGTCCTGGCACGTTCGGATTGAAAGAAAGGAATAACCGTGAGGGTCTGTTGGGTGAATGGGTGCGCTTTTTGTAGTAGGCGAGCGCACGCTTACAGTCTAGCGTATGGAGCTTCCACTCATTGTCGTTTGCATGAGGTTTAGGATGGAAGATGGGTAAGGTGATGATTTGGTTAGTATGAAAACTAGAAATCACCTTTGGTAGAAAATTGGGGTGAGTGCGTAATGTCACTGTCATGGTGAAACTGAAGATAAGGAGGGTAGTGAACTAAGGCTTGAAGCTCACTAACCCATCTTGCTGATGTTAGAGCAGTCAGGAAGAGTACCTTCCACGAGAGGTGTCGTAGGTGACAAGTATCTAATGGTTCAAATGGTGGTAGCATCAGTTGTTAGAGGATTATATTAATATCCCACGGCACCAGTGGTTTCTTTAGTGGTGGACATAAGTGTAATACTCCCTTCATGAATCTGGATACGAGAGAATGACATGGGTTCTCCGTTTAGGGCTTTTTGATAAGCTGCTATAGCACTTAAGAGTTCTCGGAGTGAGGCCGTGGTGAAGCCTTCACTGTAGAGAAGATGGAGATAAGGACAGAAGGCTTTCTGGTGGGCTGGTAAGTGGATCCATGCCAGTCGTTAAGTACCAGGAAGTGTAGCATGACCACTTTCTTTGGTAGTTGAGTCTGGTCGAAGGTTTTCTCGAAGACAGTAGTATGTCTTGAAGTAGGAGAAATGTTTAAGTTCCAGTACCAGAGCGTTTCAATCTCCATGCCGTGAGGCATAAGGAGGAGTGAAGAGGATGCAGTAGTGATCCGCTGTCCTGGGTAAGAAGTTGAGGGCTGTTGCTTAGGGGAATTGGATTGTGTATTGATAGCCATATGAGGTAGCTGTACCATGGTTGTCTTGGACCCAAAAAACAGCAAGGCAGGCGATCTAACAAAGCCGTGAGGAAACAACAAAGAAATAAATGCCCAAGGAAATCTTTGCCAAATCTTTATTGGGTGGAGACGTGTTCATTAAAAATGCCCGACTCAGGCCGAGTTTCGCCACATTCCAGTGGCTGCCTCAGGGGCTATAAGTAAACATATATAAATAGAATAAATTATAAATACATAAAAAATCATAAAATGATTAAAATGATAACTAAAAACGACTACTTACATACAATTAAAAATAATTAAATAAAAACAAAGATTAAGAACCTCACATAGAACCACGCCCCTTTTCAGGGATTTTGGCTCCAAAATGAACTTTAAATAGTGAGCTGACATAGATCTGATTTTCTGTATTGATAAGAGAGGAGACGGTCCGGGTTGATCTGCAGAGAACGGTAAACACTATTTAATTTTTGTTTGTTAGCTTTTTGCACTTCTGTGTGTTATCAGTAATGTTCATCAGCACTGCTCCATTTTGAATACTTGCTCTTTCTTTTTTATAAGTGTTGCCGTGTCAGTAGCGTTTTTCCTATTCAGTTTACTATGTTATGGTTGCTGGATTCAATTAGTATATATATATATATATATATATATATATACATACACACACACACATACATACACATATACATACATACATATACATACATACACACATACTGTGCTCTTTACATTCACATTTGATTAGTATTTTCAGTGAGCTCTTCAGCAATGTTAGTATTGCTTCGGTTTGAATTCTGTTTTTGCAAATTTGCCAAGGTAGCAGCATTTCTCTTATCCTAGTTCTCTCCGGTATGGTTTCTGCATCTAACCGCTAAATTCACAAGTCAATGTTTTTTTCATATATACATTTGATTACTTTTTTTGTGATTTAATTTGCTGATAAATATATATATCACTATAGTGGATATTTAATACAATAGGGAGACTGAGTTTCACAGCTTTTCTGTACTCCATCACACTATTTTGCTTTTCTCTCACCTTTATTCAATTGTAGTACTATACAGTTTTTTGCCACAATTAGTTCTTGATGCACGATAACAGTCTGTCACTATTCACTTATATAAGTGTTTAACTAGAGGTTATAAATTTTCCTCCTACTTTCTTTCATTTTTTCTCTATTTTTCCATTTTTTTTCTCTTTTCATTTGATTTAGCTTTATCAACAAATATTCTTGCGAACAACATTGTGGTCGCTAGCATATAATTCACTTTCACTATTACATTGCACCTCTGTCACTAATATACAATTCATCCTTATTAAGGCTGCATTTTGGCAGATTTTTTTTTAATTTTTTTTTATTGAACTGAATATTAACAATTTTTAAGAATAGCTTTTCAAATATTCAGTTTTAAAAATACATCATTACAGTTTGTTCAATATTTGGCATGATTATATCAGAAATATATCAACATTTTTTTGAATCACTTGCAGTATGTGGAACCATTAGTGAATGGAACCAACAGATGTTTAAGCAATACTTACTTCATATAAGGTGTGTCATTTTCACATTCCAAGTTAAACAATTTTTTCATTCTTTCTCCTGTTTTTTTGAACACATTCAAATTAGCGTTATGACTTTTACAGATATGTCTATACTGCGGATGACATTTTGAATTCCATTGTGACTATCAGTGTTTTCAAATTCAAGGTATTAAAAATATTTTGTTTTTTTTGAATTATATATATATATATATATATATATATATATATGTCTCATGAATATTTATGATGTTACTCATATGCTCCTTTCCCAACATACGTGATCTGTTTTATGGTATATCTGTTCTATCATTGTGTTTCTATGTGAGGTTCTTAATCTTTGTTTTTATTTAATTATTTTTAATTGTATGTAAGTAATTAGTCTGTTTTTTAGTTATTTTAATCATTTTATGATTTTTTATGTATTTATAATTTATTCTATTTATATATGTTTACCTGTAGCCCCTGAGGCAGCCACTGGAATGTGGCGAAACTCGGCCTGAGTCGGGCATTTTTAATGAACACATCTCCACCCAATAAAGATTTGGCAAAGATTTCCTTGGGCATCTATTTCTTTGTTGTTTCCCCATGGTTGTCTTGGCCATGCTGGTGTGATGAGGATCAGATCCGCCTAGTCTTCGATGCATCTCTGGATCGTGCGAGAGATGAGAGGTATCGGAGGGAACGCATTTATTTATTTATTTATTTAAAGGCTTTTATATACCGGAGTTCATGTACTAGTACATACCACTTCGGTTTACACAGAACCAATATTGGAAAATTACATCAAACAAGTGGGTATAAAATAACAAGGCTAACTTTGTAGGAACTTAGAACTTGAGGTAAAGGAGAAAACAGGACCAAGTGGTAACAGATCAATGTAAATAGCTAAATAAGTAGGTTCTGAGACCAACTTATGAGAAAAGCATCTGGAGCTAGTCTGAGTAAGCTCAGATGAATGGAGCAAAAGCTCTTCACTTTCCTGTTGCTTTCGGTCGCGAAGAGGTCGATGGAAGAAAGGCCCCAAATGGAGAATAGGTGCTGTGCAACCTCTTGATGTAGTTCCCATTCGTGGGGGTGAAATATCCTGCTGAGTTTGTCTGCTCTGGAATTGCTGATTCTGGGTAAATAAGTTGCTTGGAGAGAGATGGATCTGTGGTGAGCCCACTCCAGTATCTGTATTGTTTCCTTGCAGAGGTTCCAAGAACCGGACCCTCCTTGTTTATGTAGAACATTGTAACTTGGTTGTCTGTGTGAATCATCACTGTTTTTCCTTGTAGGGAGTTTTCGAAGGCTCGAAGGGCGTTTCTGACCGCTCTGAGTTCCAGAAGATTTATGTGTAGTGTGCATTCGTATGTGGACCATAGACCCTGTGTTTGCAGCTGATCTAGGTGGGCTCCCCATCCCTTGGGAGATGCATCTGTGGTGAGTATTATCTGATGTCGAAGGGGTCGTAGAGGTGAACCAGCTAGCAGTGTCGATGGGAGTAGCCACCATTTCAGGTCTTTCTTCATGCTGTTGGTTAAGGAGATGGGAGTCGACAATGGATGGAGAAATTGTGTCCATTGGTTTTTTTGGACCCCATTGTAGGCGACGCATGTGTAGACGCGTATGTGGGACTATGTAGATGGATGCTGCCATGTGTCCTAGAATGGTTAGAATTTGGCGGGCTGGAACAGTCGTACTGTGAAGTAGAACTGAAGATAGTGTGGAGAGAGCTAATGCTCGTGAGTGTGGTAGGAAGGCCTTGTCTTGAATTGTGTCGATGTAGGCCCCAATGAATTGTAAGGTTTGAGTTGGCTCTAGATTTGACTTTTCGTAGTTGATTAAGAGACCTAGATTGTCTAGGCAAGAAATAGTTCGAAGCAGATTGTCTCGTAGGAAAGTCTGATTGGGTGCTACTATAAGCCAGTCGTCCAGATAAGGAAATATTTGCACCCCCTGACGACAGAGGTGTGCCACCGCTACTGCAGACATTTGGTGAAGACTCTGGGGGCAGAGGAAAGACCGAATGGGAGAACTCTGTACTGGAAGTGCTGGTTATCTGTCTGGAAACAGAGGTACACCAGGAGTTGGGACGCATTGGTATGTGAGCATATGCATCCTTCAAATCCAGTGAACATATCCAATCTTTGGATCATGGGAATGGAAGAATGGACTTGAAAGAAGCCATTTTGAACTTCTCCTTGTGAAGGTGTTTGTTGAGTGAACGTAGGTCCAAGATGGAACACAGTCCTCCTGACTTCTTGGGAATAAGGAAGTACTGTGAGTAGAATCCTTGATGGAATTGTGGGTAAGGCAATTTCTGAATGCACTTGTTCTGGAGGAGAACCTTGAGTTCCTATAGGAGAGGACCTCTATGCGCTGTTGGCTGTTTCTGAGGAACTAAATGTGGGAGGGTTGGGAGGGATGAGAAATGGAGAGTGTAACCTTCTTCTATTATTGTCAGGACCTATCGATCGGACGTGATGTGGTTCCAGGCTGGAAGGAAATTGGACAACCTGCCCCCTACTAGATGTGTCTGTGCCGGTGGCAGCATGATCCCTAAAAACCCGGTTGGGTTTTTGCTGGTTGAGGGTCAACCTGTTGACGTGGCTGAGGGGCTCTGAGGCATTGGCATGATGGTTGGTGCCGATATGGTTGTTGCTTTGACGGCTGACAGGTTGGAGGCTTGTAATATGAGTAAGGTTTATAAGCTCTGAAACTGTATGTAACAGAAGAATATTGACGCCTAGATGTGGATTGTTGGTGAGAGGTTGTGAGTGACAGAATTGCTGTTTGTTCTTTGAGTTTTGTTACTGTGTCAGTAAACTTATCTCCAAATAAATTATCTGGACGGCAGGGTAGGTTCACTAATTTATCATGTACGTCGTCACTGATTGCACTGGAATGCAGCCATGCAAGGCATCTTGCTGCTGTGGCATTAGCCGAGGCTTTGGAAGAGATATCAAACCCTTCGTAAATAGACCGAAGGAGGTGTCTTAAACCTTCCTCTAGGTTGTGGTATTGTACAGGTAAACCGGTTTCCTGGGTTCCCTGTTGGAAGTGTGGCTTCAGCGCTTGCAAATTTTCGAAGAGATATTGCGCTATATAGAATTGATGGTTCTGTATCAGAGCGTTTAGCATACCAGATTGAAATGACTTCTTAGCGAAGTCATCAAGAGATTTATTATCTCTGGTTGGCGGTGTATTTGAGTGAAGTTGAGACTTCCGAGCCTTCTGCATCACCGACTCTACCACTACTGAGTTATGTGGGAGCTGAACCGTGAATGGAAGGGGGGAGTCCTTCATACGATATTTCAGATCTATTTTACGTGATGTTGGAGGAATAGATAGCGGGGTATCCCATGACTTCTCCATCAGCGCAGTCAATACCGAATGTTGCGGTAGCGTCACCGGTTCATTCAGAGCATCAAAAATCTTTAAAATCCCTAACATCTCCTGTCGTGGATCAGGGATTCTCCTTGTCTCCACATTGAGCATCTGACCTACTTTTTCTATAAACTGAGAATAAGATCCTCTGGAGGAGAGGCAGGTTCAGGTGGGACCTCTGCCGGGTCAGAAGGATAGCCCGATGAGTCTGATGAAGAATCAGACTGTAAAATATCCTCAACTGGCGAGGAAGGTCTGCTCGGCAGATCTTTTGGTGCTGGAACAGGGACTGCGGGGTCTTCTGGAACAGTTGGTACTATGGTAGGAGAGTGATGAGGTGGCAGATGAGTTCCACGGAATGTAGGAATTGAGTCAGAATTGAAGTTATCTGGGACATAGCTTGGTCAGCTAGTCTCGAGATAGACGGTATAGGAGGTGGATCCAGTAAAGGTGGTAGGGTGGCCCTGAGTATATCTGCCTGCGTTTAGTGCATGGAACCTTTTCCGGAGGTGGTATAACCGGTGGAGGTACTGGTTCTAGACAATTGGGGGCAAGGCTGCCGATGGAAGCTAAAGAGAAGCTTGATAGTGCACCTGGAGACGATGAAGCACTGCCTGACAGATAAGGTGGAGAGATATCTGGATCTGAGTCGATGACTAGAAGGGGTGATACCTCTCTGGGTCTTTTATGACCCGTGTGGTGTTTCTTGGGCTTCATTTGCGTTTGTGGGATGAGATCTGCGCCGATGCATGTGGATTGCGTCAGTGGTGTGGTCGGGCGTGGATGCGACGCACCGCTATCCTTGTCCCATGGCTACTCCATGAACTTGTAAATAATATTTCTGTTGAAAAGAGAAAGTTGTTGAATATCAGCTCTGTTAATAACAAATCAGAAGGAATGTGCTGTGGTCTGTCACTTTGTGATAGAACTTCCTTGACAATTTCTAAGGCTTCCATTTGGGGTACATTGGTGTAGAGTGCTTAGACGTCTAAACTTACTAGAAAAGCATCACCAGACACTTGGCCAAGGGATGCGAGTTTCTTCAACACGTCTGAAGTGTCTTGTATATAAGACGCTGATTTCTGTACAGCAGGATGGAGAAACAAATCAATGAATTTTGCTATTGGCTCTAGGATGGACCCATTGGCTGAGACTATGGGTCTGCATGGGGGATAGTGTAATGTCTTGTGGATTTTGGGAACCCCATATATAACCGGAGTGCGTGGGAAAGGAAAATTTTTAAAATTATTTTCTTTTGTGGTCAAAAATCCAATAGCTTGTACCTGTTGTAGTAGCTTTTGTATTTTTTCTTGTAACATTGGAGTAGGATCAGACTGTAGTAAGGTGTAGTAAACCTGATGGTTTAGCTGTCGAAGTATCTGTCTGATAATCACTATAGTTCATAATGACCACTGGACTGATCCGTGGTAGTACAGGAACGAAAATTATCAGGTAAGAAACTAATTTTCCTTTCCCTATACGTACCCAGATCAGTCCAGACTCCTGGAATGTACCAGAGCTTTCTTACCTGGGATGGGATCCAGAGAGGCCTGCTCGAAGCACTCCCTCTCCAAATCCTCCTGGAACTGTAGCCTGGACATCCAGTCTGTAATGTTTCGCAACAGTATGCAAGGATTTCCACGTAGCCGCCCTGCAAATCTCCTGCGGTGATACCATCTGACACTCTGTCCAAGACGCCGCTTGCGAATGAGTAGAGTGGGCATGCAGACCCATAGGAAGGGATCTACCACGAAGGAGATACGCCTAACTAATAGCCTCCTTTAGCCAACGAGCTATAGTAGCTTTGGACACCTGCTGTCCTCGTTTGAAGACTGCTCCACAGCACAAAAAGATGGTCAGTCACACGAAACATTGGTAACCTCTAGGTAACACAGCAAGGCTCTGCGATAGTCAAGCTTATGCAAGTTGCCAGCCGAAGGATCCGAACGGTTTAACTCCGTGAAGGCTGGCAGTTCCACAGATTGGTTGACATGGAATGAGGAAACCACTTTCGGCAAGAAAGACTGAACCATCCTTAAAGAAAAGCCCGAATCCGAAATCCGCAAAAAAGATTCCCTACAGGAAAGCGCTTGAGTTGACACCCTATGAGCCGATGTAATGGCCACCAGAAAAATCACCTTTAAGGTAAGATCTTTTAGAGTCGATCTCTTCAAAGGCTCAAAAGGCGCTGAGCAAAGGGCAGTGAGGACTAAATTCAGACTCGATGACGGATAAGGATGCCGAATCGGAGGACACAAGTGTTTTGCTCCCTTAAGAAAACTAACTACATCCGGATGTGCTGCTAACGCTACACCCTGGATGGAGCCACGCAAACAACCAAGTGCTGCCACCTGCACTCTGAGGGAACTACATGACAAGCCCTTAGAAAGACCGGATTGTAGAAAACACAGAATATCTGACACCGAGGCCCGGGTAGGCGCGACCTCTAGGTCCAAACACCAAGACTCAAAAACTTTCCATACTCTAACATTTATTTAAAAACTTTTCTGTACCGTCACTAAGTTATACACCATCGCAACAGTTTACAAATAGGCACATAGACTAAGGTAAGTAAATGTAGGATATCGTACATTCTAACAGGTGCCAATAAAGTTCGGTTACAATTTCATAAATAAAATCATTATTTGAGTATTGTTGGTCAAGTCCAGGTATATTATTGAGTTACTATCTCTTTGAGATATTACTTCTTAAATGTAGGATTGAGTAAATTCATTCTCATCTGCATTACCCTGTACTTTCATTCTCTACCCTCCACACTCTTTAGTGAAGGCTTTTTTAAAGAGCCATGTTTTTAAATTTTTCTTAAAAGTTTTGAGATTATTCTGTAATCTGAGTTCAGGGGGCATCGTGTTCCATAGTATGGGCCCAGCCAATGATAAAGCCCTTTCTCTCACTTGGGTTAATTTTGCTGACTTTACTGAAGGGATTGTTAGTAGTGCTTTGTTTGCTGAGCGGAGGTTTTTTTTGTGGAACGTGTACTCGTAAGGTTGTGTTTAGCCAGTCTGCTTCTTTATCATATATTAGTTTGTGTATGGTGCATAAGGGCTTGTATTTTATCCTGTATTCGATAGGTCCCTCCTCTTTTTTCCCGTCAGTATTCTGGCTGCAGTATTTTGAAGTATCTGGAGTGGTCTTATCGATGTGCTTGGGAGTCCTAGTAAGAGTGCATTGCAGTAGTCCGTGCTGGAAAAGATAAGTGTTTGCAATACTGTTCTGAAGTGGGCAGGTGTGAGTAATGGTTTCAATCTTCTGAGGACCATAAGTGAGATTGGTAGAAGTCTTACGCGATTGGAGAAGTGTAGCTACTACGGCCGGTGAATAGCCTTTGCGACTTAATCTCTGCCTTTCAAAAGCCATGCCGCTACACAGAACCAATCGACTTCCTCCAAACAAACAGGCCCTTGATGCAGCCCTGGAAACCGCAGCAGACCGCCCACCGCGAGATCGAGAAGGTCCGCAAACTAGGGACTTAGAAACATAGAAACATAGAAATGACGGCAGAAGACCACCAAATGGCCCATCCAGTCTGCCCAGCAAGCCTCCCTCATTTCTTCTCTCATACTTATCTGTTTCTCTTAGCTCTTGGTTCTAATTCCCTTCCACCCCCACCATTAATGTAGAGAGCGGTGATGGAGCTGCATCCAAGTGAAATATCTAGCTTGAGTAGTTAGAGGTAGTAGGGGTAGTAACCGCCGCAATAAGCAAGCTACACCCATGCTTATTTGTTTTTACCCAGATTATGTTATACAGCCCTTATTGGTTGTTTATCTTCTCCCCTGCCGTTGAAGCAGGGAGCTATGCTGGATATGCGTGAGGTATCAGTTTTTTTCTTCTCCCCTGCCGTTGAAGCAGAGAGCTATGCTGGATATGCATTGAAGGTGAAGTATCAGGCACATTTGGTTTGGGGTAGTAACCGCCGTAACAAGCCAGCTACTCCCCGCTTTGTGAGTGTGAATCCTTTTTTCTTCTCCCCTGCCGTTTAAGCAGAGAGCTCTGCTGGATGTGTGAAGTAACAGTTTTTCTTTTCCCCTGCTGTTGAAGCAGAGAACTATGCTGGATATGCATTGAAGTGAAGTATAAGAATGGAGTGATCAAGCTAGTTGAAAGGCATCAGGAATAGAGGAAGGTGGAGGTAGTAATTTGGATATTTGGTTTGGGGTAGTAACCGCCGTAACAAGCCAGCTACTCCCGTCTTTGTGAGTGCAAATCCTTTTTTCCACATTTCCTCTTGCTGTTGAAGCTTAGAGTGATGTTGGAGCCATTCTGGAGCTATCAGAATGACATCCGTTGGATGGATCTCTATCCACCTGAGCACTTTGCAGATCAATGGCCAGGGCGGGAAGACGTACAGCAGAACCCCAGTGGGCCAAGGCAGTACTAGGGCATCTACCCCTTCTGCTCGCATCTCTGCGACGAGCGTAGAACCACGGCACTTTGGCATTCTGAAAAGTTGCCATTAGGTCCATGCTGGGTGTGGCAGATGTTGAAAGGCGGTCTCCGCCAGCACCCATTCTCCAGGATCTAGGCGGTGTCGACTGAGAAAGTCTGCCTGCACATTGTCCATGCCAGCAATGTGAGACGCTGTATGCTCACCAAGTTTTGTTCTGCACAGCTAATCAATTGGCGAGCTTCCATTGCCACCATTTGACTTCTGGTTCCTCCTGGCGATTGATGAAAGCCACCGTGGTCGCATTGTCTGAGAGAATTCTGACCGACTTGCCTTGGAGGAGAGGATAGAACGCTTGCAATGCCAAACATACCATCCTGGTTTCCAGTCGATTGATTGACCAGAGAGATTCGACAGGAGACCAAAGTCCTTGCACAGATTTCCCTCGGCATACTGCTCCCCAACCAGAAAGACTGGCATCCGTGGTGACCACTGTCCAGTCTAGCATCTCCAGGGGAACTCCTCTAAATTGTCTGCCACCAACCACCAATCGAGACTGGATCACGCTGCCTCCGTAAGAGGCAAAGGTAGATGAAAAAGCTTGGAGATTGGGTTCCATCGGGAAAGCAAGGTAGACTGTAAAGGCCTCATAAGAGCAAAGGCCCAGGGTACCAGTTCTAATGTTGAAGTCATCGACCCGAGAACCTGTAAATCTCTGACTCTGGGTGGGTGCTTGAGCATTAAACCTCTTACTTGGACTTGCAGCTTGGAGATGCATTCCGTGGTAAGAAAAACTCTGCCCTGCTGAGTGTCGAATAGAGCACCCAAATTCTCCAACGACTGAGTGGGCTCCAGTCGGCTCTTGGCGAAATTGACCACCCAGCCCAGCGATTGCAGGAGCTGAAGTACTCTCTGAATCGCCTCCTGGGCAAGCGCTTTCGATTTCGCACGAATCAGCCAATCGTCCAAGTAAAGATGCACCAGCAATCCTTCCCTGCGGAGATGGGCTGCCACCACCACCATCACCTTGGTGAATTGTCCTGGGTGCTGTGGCTAGACCGAAGGGCAGAGCCCGAAACTGAAAATGCTGATCCAGTATCGAAAACCAAGAAAGCTCTGGTGGTCTGACAGAATGCCTATATGAAGATATGCTTCCGTGAGGTCTAAGGATGCTAGAAACTCTCCCTTGCGCACCAAGGCAATGACTGATTGGAGCGTCTCCATGCGAAACCGGGGGAGCTGAAGTCATTGTTCACTCTTTTCAGATCCAGAATGGAAGTGATAAACAGGGTAAAAGGGAAACCTGGGTGGGCACTTAAGTCTGGGTCCTGAAGTGGACCTGCTGGGGTGAGTGATCCAGGCTCCCAAGCTGGGCTGAGCTGCCCCTAGGCAAAAGATGGGCCCTCGACCCTGAGCTGCCTCGGAGACCAGGGGGGATGGTCCCCTCAGGACCTGCCAACCCCCTGGGAGGCTGAAGGACAGACTCCTTTCTCTCGCTGCTCCACTTTTGTTTTTTTTAATAAACTTAATAAAACCTAACTACCTAACACTGTCTCTTTTTTTTTTTTTTTTTAAAGAATCAGTACAGACTGAGTGTTGCACCTCCACCATCTGCTGGAGACAGAGTAATACTGGTAGACTGTGGGTGGCACCTTGGTATATAAGGCAGAGTCTGTCAAAACTTTTTGTCTCCATCTGCTGGAGGGGAGGCAAAACCCAGGAGTCTGGACTGATCCGGGTACGTACAGGGAAACAATTTTTTTGCAAGTCGAGCTTCACTACCTACCTTAATATTCTTTGGTAAAAATAAAAAAGATACACACTCTAGGATAGTCTGGAAAAGTCAAGCCTGGTGACTTGCTCCACAACCCTCTTTATTTCACATGCCTACCTGGTGCGAAGGTGGCGGACCTCACGCATCACCTAGATAGGATTTTAGACAGTGCTGGGGAGTAGCCGGCTGTCGTGGTACACGTGGGCACCAACGACATAGGAAAATGTGGGAGGGAGGTTCTGGAAGCCAAATTTAGGCTCTTAGGTAGAAAGATTAAATCCAGAACCTCCAGGGTAGCATTCTCTGAAATGCTCCCTGTTCCATGCGCAGGTCACCAGAGGCAGGCAGAGCTCCGGAGTCTCAATGCGTGGATGAGACGATGGTGCAAGGAAGAGGGATTCAGTTTTGTTAGGAACTGGGGAACCTTTTGGGGAAGGGGGAGTCTTCCGAAGGGATGGGCTCCACCTTAACCAGGGTGGAGCCAGACTGCTGGCGCTAACCTTTAAAAAGGAAATAGAGCAGCTTTTAAACTAGAACAAAGGGGAAAGCCGACAGTTGCTCAGCAGCGCATGGTTCGGAGAGAGGTATCTTTAAAGGATACTAATGATGCATTAGAATTAGGGCATCCCGACAGTGAGGTTCCAATAATTAGAAAAGTAGTCCAAGTGCCTGTAACTAAAAACTCACCTGAGCTAAAAAATTCTAACTTATCCCTATCAATTAAAAAGCAGAATAAAAATACAAACAAAAAACAAACTTTGAAATTTTTGTATGCTAATGCCAGAAGTCTAAGAAGTAAGATGGGAGAATTAGAATGTATAGCAGTAAATGATGACATAGACTTAATTGGCATCTCAGAGACATGGTGGAAAGAGGATAACCAATGGGACAGTGCTATACCGGGGTACAAATTATATCGCAATGACAGAGAGGAGCAGTCGGGAGGAGGTGTGGCGCTTTATGTCCGGGATGGCATAGAGTCCAACAGGATAAACATCCTGCATGAGACTAAATACAAAATTGAATCTTTATGGGTAGAAATCCCTTGTGTGTCAGGGAAGACTACAGTGATAGGGGTATACTACCGTCCACCTGGTCAAGATGGTGAGATGGACAGTGAAATGCTAAGAGAAATTAGGGAAGCTAACCAAATTGGTAGTGCCGTAATAATGGGAGACTTCAATTACCCCAATATAGAATGGGTAAATGTATCATCGGGTCACGCTAGAGAGATAACGTTCCTGGATGGAATAAATGATAGCTTTATGGAGCAATTGGTTCAGGAACCGACGAGAGAGGGAGCAATTTTAGATCTAATTCTCAGTGGAGCACAGGACTTCGTGAGAGAGGTAACGGTGGTGGGGCCGCTTGGCAATAGTGATCATAATATGATCAAATTTGATTTAATGACTGGAAAAGGAACAGTATGCAAATCCAAGGCTCTCGTGCTAAACTTTCAAAAGGGAAACTTTGATAAAATGAGAAAAATTGTTAGAAAAAAACTGAAAGGAGCAGCTACAAAAGTAAAAAATGTCCAAGAGGCGTGGTCATTGTTAAAAAATACCATTCTAGAAGCACAGTCCAGATGTATTCCACACATTAAGAAAGGTGGAAAGAAGGCAAAACGATTACCGGCATGGTTAAAAGGGGAGGTGAAAGAAGCTATTTTAGCCAAAAGATCTTCATTCAAAAATTGGAAGAAGGATCCAACAGAAGAAAATAGGATAAAGCATAAACATTGGCAAGTTAAATGTAAGACATTGATAAGACAGGCTAAGAGAATTTGAAAAGAAGTTGGCTGTAGAGGCAAAAACTCACAGTAAAAACTTTTAAAATATATCCGAAGCAGAAAGCCTGTGAGGGAGTCAGTTGGACCGTTAGATGATCGAGGGGTTAAAGGGGCACTTAGAGAAGATAAGGCCATCGCGGAAAGATTAAATGATTTCTTTGCTTCGGTGTTTACTGAAGAGGATGTTGGGGAGGTACCCGTAATGGAGAAGGTTTTCATGGTTAATGATTCAGATGGACTGAATCAAATCACGGTGAACCTAGAAGATGTGGTAGGCCTGATTGACAAACTGAAGAGTAGTAAATCACCTGCGCCGGATGGTATACACCCCAGAGTTCTGAAGGAACTAAAAAATGAAATTTCAGACCTATTAGTAAAAATTTGTAACTTATCATTAAAATCATCCATTGTACCTGAAGACTGGAGGATAGCAAATGTAACCCCAATATTTAAAAAGGGCTCCAGGGGCGATCCGGGAAACTACAGACCGGTTAGTCTGACTTCAGTGCCAGGAAAAATAGTGGAAAGTGTTCTAAACATCAAAATCACAGAACATATAGAAAGACATGGTTTAATGGAACAAAGTCAGCATGGCTTTACCCAGGGCAAGTCTTGCCTCACAAATCTGCTTCACTTTTTTGAAGGAGTTAATAAACATGTGGATAAAGGTGAACCGGTAGATATAGTATACTTGGATTTTCAGAAGGCGTTTGACAAAGTTCCTCATGAGAGGCTTCTAGGAAAAGTAGAGAGTCATGGGATAGGTGGCGATGTCCTTTCGTGGATTGCAAACTGGCTAAAAGACAGGAAACAGAGAGTAGGATTAAATGGGCAATTTTCTCAGTGGAAGGGAGTGGACAGTGGAGTGCCTCAGGGATCTGTATTGGGACCCTTACTGTTCAATATATTTATAAATGATCTGGAAAGAAATACGACGAGTGAGATAATCAAATTTGCAGATGACACAAAATTGTTCAGAGTAGTTAAATCACAAGCAGATTGTGATAAATTGCAGGAAGACCTTGTGAGACTGGAAAATTGGGCATCCAAATGGCAGATGAAATTTAATGTGGATAAGTGCAAGGTGATGCATATAGGGAAAAATAACCCATGCTATAATTACACAATGTTGGGTTCCATATTAGGTGCTACAACCCAAGAAAGAGATCTAGGTGTCATAGTGGATAACACATTGAAATCGTCGGTGCAGTGTGCTGCGGCAGTCAAAAAAGCAAACAGAATGTTGGGAATTATTAGAAAAGGAATGATGAATAAAACGGAAAATGTCATAATGCCTCTGTATCGCTCCATGGTGAGACCGCACCTTGAATACTGTGTACAATTCTGGTCGCCGCATCTCAAAAAAGATACAATTCCGATGGAGAAGGTACAGAGAAGGGCTACCAAAATGATAAAGGGAATGGAACAACTCCCCTATGAGGAAAGACTAAAGAGGTTAGGACTTTTCAGCTTGGAGAAGAGACGACTGAGGGGGGATATGATAGAGGTGTTTAAAATGAGAGGTCTAGAACGGGTAGATGTGAATCGGTTATTTACTCTTTCGGATAGTAGAAAGACTAGGGGGCACTCCATGAAGTTAGCATGGGGCACATTTAAAACTAATCGGAGAAAGTTCTTTTTTACTCAACGCACAATTAAACTCTGGAATTTGTTGCCAGAGAATGTGGTTCATGCAGTTAGTATAGCTGTGTTTAAAAAAGGATTGGATAAGTTCTTGGAGGAGAAGTCCATTACCTTAGAGAATAGCCACTGCCATTAGCAATGGTTACATAGAATAGACTTAGTTTTTGGGTACTTGCCAGGTTCTTATGGCCTGGATTGGCCACTGTTGGAAACAGGATGCTGGGTTTGATGGACCCTTGGTCTGACCCAGTATGGCATTTTCTTATGTTCTTATAATTGGCAAGAAGAGGATTTGTACACAAGATGTGAATTTGGCACCCCCACAGCCCCTCCAGCACTCTGCAGGGTAAAAAGCACTCATTTGGTGCAAACATGCTGGCATGAAATAAGCTTACATAAAAAACAGACAACTGCTGTTCAATAACGAGCAGAAATTGAGCATTCCACATACTGACTGATATGGTCTTATTTTTCTTCTTCCCAATTCTTTTTTTTTTTTAAACAGCTTTAACAAGCAGGGACCAAGCACAGTCAGAGCAGAGGAGAAGGGAGAAAAAGATAGAGAGGGAAGCATTGTTGGGAGGGGGGCGGGATTGTTTTGGTTTGTTTTGGTTTAGGAGAAGGAGAAACCACAAAAGAGGAGATAAAAATAGGGAGGGAGGGGAAAAGGGGTAATTTCAGCAATGGTAGCTGGGAAGAGCTTGCAAACCCATTGGTCCACTGGCTGCTTAACTGAGGGAGCTGCCCATCCAAATTTCTTTCATCCAGCCTGACCAGCCTTTCCGATGGAGACAGAATACTGGCAGGCTGAAGTCAGCACGGGAACCAATACAGGTTGGCCTCAGCAAGTCTATTAGTCTGTCTCTATCTGGTGATTTGGAGGCATAAACTCATGCATCTGGACTGATCTGGTTGGCTGAGAAGGAAGTGGCAGGATTGTTCCAATGAAGCCTCAAAACCCACCCAATTCCAATGGTTCTGAAGGAGGTAATTTTCCATATAATTAGTACATACTTACTGTACACAGCTGAAATCAGTGCAGCACGCAGATACAGAAGAACACGGCATTGAAAGATGATCAATTGCAAGGGACAAGGCTTCAGCCAAGTCCTCTGGGATTTTGGAGGATGTGAGTGAGAAGGAGAAATCAAAAATGACTTATGCCTGAAAAACGTGAGCCTGGTCAACAATGTCTGGAGGTCTGTAAGAGGAACACAAAAGGTGGTCTTTAGCAGAGAGAAAAAAATTCCACACAGCAGCACATACCCAATTCACATCCCTATGCTATCACAAAGACATGCAGAGAGAGAAAAAATTCTGCATGTCAATCATGCCTGAAATAATATCATTACAACTTGATAATGGACACTATGAAATACAGATATATCCCAACCCCAAAGCAGAGCTACATGAGATTAAAATACACACTGCAAAGTGCCTCATTTGAGTCACCTAGCAGTACCCTCTATGGCAGAGAAGTGGCATTTGCTTCCCGATATTTAAATTATGAAATATATTAAGAGTGCAGTGAGATTTACAAGTCAGCGACTGAATCAAGCTAAGCTAGTGAAGAGGGCCAATAACCGAGAACTTTCCTCTTCCTCACACATGCTGCTGCCTAATTTAAAACATTTCTATGCTACCTATAGCAGTGCATAGATGGCTTACAGCAGAAAACAAGGTTATATTATTCAACAGAAATTGATAAAATACATGTAAAAAAAACCCACAGGTTATGCACAATCTATTCAGCAGAAGGACATAGATACGGTGACTGAGAAAGTCAATGTGCCAGTCAACCAACCAATGTGCCAGTCAACCAACATCAGGTCAAAAAGCATCCAGGAAGGCTAAATGAAATGTGTTTAAGCAATTTTTTGAAAGATTTGGTACATCAGATGGATTGACTCTGGTAAAGAATTCTAGATGACAGTTCCGGTCACAGAGAAAGCTCGTTCTACAGTTTCATGGAAATGCGCATGACAAAGAATCTCCATAAGACTTCTACTCGTCAGATCCTCACACAGGATTATAGACTTTCAGGATAGAATTTGCCCAATGCAGCGAGCATTAGGACTTAAAAGCTTATGAACAAGTAAAGTGGCTTTGTACTGTATCTGCCAGGCAATTGGTAGCCAGTGTAGATCTATCAACACTGGAGTAATGTGGGCCCTTCTGCTTAGGCCAATAATCAGATGGATAGCAGAATTCTGAAGCAGCCACAAAGAGCTTAGCAAATATCAAAGAGTTGCAGTAGTCAATATTAGGGCGAACTAAGGCTTGCATTACTGACCTAAATTCATAGAAGCTAGTAAGCTTTTTCAAGAGTACAGTAGACAATTTATAATATTCAGATCTTACAACTGCTTTGACATGGGTGGACGTTTTTAGTTGTCAACTAGAACTCCCAGATTTCAAGCTGATGAAACAAGAATCTTAAAATTAAAAAAAAAAACAAAAAACGCAGGTGGATCAGGAATGTTTGGTTTTTGCAAAATCATGACTTCAGTTTGGTTTTTTTAGGTTCAATGATAGCCTATTATGTTCTAGCCATTGTTTTACAGATGACAGACAAATGCTAACTGGCCAAAGGTGGCAATCCAAAAGGATGAAACAAGAATGAAAAATTGGATATCGTCAGCATATATATGGCCAGCAGCTTACATATGAGGGCCATACAGATAAGAGTGGCCAATAAATCAAAATACATTAAAGTAGGTGTTTGTTTCACTGATCTACACAATATACTCTACATGTTCATCATGAAAGCAAAGTATAAATATATCCTAAAAGTAATTAAGGTTAAAAAACCAAAGTCTTGATTGAATAAGTCTTCACATCCCTTGACTTGAAACCTTTTTTTGCAACCATAGAGAAATTTAGGATGTTTACCAACTGCACAGCAGAAAGGTGCAGTTTTTGCCTATTTTTCTTAATAAAATAAACCAAGCTCTTTCAGGTTGGCTGGGGATCACCTGGACTGCAATCCGCAAGTCTTGCTACAGATTTTCTATTAAGATTCAGGTTTGGCTTTTGACAGGTCCACTCGAGGACATTCACTTTCTTCTTGCTGAGCCACTCTGTTGCTTTTGCTTTGTGCTTAGGATCATTGTCCTGGTGAAAGATGAATCTTCACCCTTGGCAAACTGGAACAAATTTTCCTACAGGATCTGCCTGTACATTGCACCATTCATCTTTCAATCTTTACAAGCTTTTCCCCTCGGCTACAAAGCATCCCCACAAACAATGCTGCAACCACACTTTAATGTAGGGATGATGACAGCAGAGCAATGTGCTCTATTGTATGTCACACATCGCTTAGCATTTCCATTTTGATCTCAGATCTCATTTATGATCTCAGATCATAAAACCTTCTCCCACATGTGTGCAGTATCCCAAGTGTTTCTTTGCAAACACTATATGGCACAAATGGCATTTCTTCAGCGCTCACTTCCTTCTTGCCACCCTCCCATACAGACTAGGTTTGTAGAGTAATCTTGAAATTGTTCAATAGTTAACATTTCCCCCAGGTTCAACTCACCTCTGTAGGTCTTTTAAAATAGAGATTTGCTTACTGTAAACTGTTTCAGTAGATAGTAAGATGAATTGGCCCTTACATGTGGGTGATATCTGGCAGCACCAAGTTTGTAGAGTTTTGAGCTCTACTGAACGTGTGTTGCCTTCTGAGACTCCTCAGTCATTAACAGCTTAATCTAGCTGTGTAGTCGACTCTCCAGGGAGGTGGGCAGGTATTCCATGGCCAATTCAATCTGATATCTACAGAAAAAGTTTGCTTATCATAAATGTTTTCTGTAGACAACAGGATGAATTAGACAATCTGTGGGCAACATCAGGCAGCACTGGACAGATCTGTCTTTCCAAGCTAGTACAGCTTTGAGCTGTACTGAGCATGTGCAGGATTACCCACACAGGCATTGCCTCAATCTCCTCAGTCTGTTTCAAAGCTAGAATAAGGTTAGTCTGCTGTCCAAGGAGGAGGGTGGGCATCTCATGTCTAATTCATCCTGCTATCTATGGAAAGCTATTTATGCTAAGCAAATTTGCTTCCCCCCCCCCCCCCCCCCAAAATCGATAAGCAGGGCTGAATTAGCCCTGATCTGTGGGGAGTCCCAAGTTGAGGGTTACAATGAAATGCATCAGATACAGCAACCCAGAATCCACCATGGATAGCAGACTGAAAACTACATGGTGCAAGACTTCTTGTCCTATTGAACTGTCTGCTGTTGCTAAGGCATCCAAGCAGTAGGGATACTTAAATATATGCACAGATGACCAAGTGCCCTCAATAGATACCTCTTTTAGGTGTACAGTGGAGGGACACTGTGGCTTGTACCTGGTGAGCTCTAATTGGTTTAAGATTGAGCTCAGCTACTGCATAGCAATATACAAACTGGTTATCCAATTAAACATTGTTTTGTAACAGGTATGTCTGACCTCTTGCGATCATTTTGATACAAATAGTGGGAAGCTTTTCTGTGAGCTTGGGTTTTACATTTGTAATATGCTAGTATTCTTATGCAATCTAACGTGTATAGCTGTTTTGCACTATTACATGTGTGAGGTTTGGAGAAGAATGTTAGAAGAACAATTAAAGTGAAATGCTGATACCACTTTCAGTAAAAATTCTGAATGTTTGAAGGACCACCTTATGGAAGAATTGCATATCAGGTGGGTAATGTATGAAGGCTTGTAATTCACTGGCCCTTCTTATAGAGGTAACCGCTACCAGAAAAAAAAAGACTTCATGTTAGATATTTTAGAAAACAGCAGAGTGATGTGCGACAATTAATTGTCCTGGACAACAACACTTTAGAGAACCATAAGTTTTTTATTCTATTTGTGCACAAAAGTTCAATCACAGAGTTCAATCTCAGAGTGAAATACTGATTGGAAAACCAGTATTCCAATCAGTATTTCACTCTGAGATTGAACCTTTGTACACAAATAGAATAAAAAACTTATGGTTCTCTAAAGTGTTGTTGTCCGGTTCAATTAATTGCCACACATCACTGTTTATCTAAATGTGTGTGCCCTTTACTCCACTCTCCCCTTGTGCTTTCGCCCAGATATTTTAGAAATACAGTTTCCAGAGGTTCGAAGGGAGCCTTTATTAGCAAGGTGAAAATTGTATTTATGTTTCAGAGTACTGGTGGACATAGATTACAGAAGTCCGTTCATGAACTTAGAGACTAGAGGATGCATTGAAATAGAAGTATTCTATCCAGAGGAATGAAATGCTACAATGGCACTAAGGTATATTCATATTGACATAGTTGCCAATCCAGATTGGGAAAGGATGTACAAGTAAGACAGTAATGGAGAAATTACTTACCTGATAATTTTGTTTTCCTTAGTGTAGACAGATGGACTCAGGACCAATGGGTATTGTGCTCTCCTGATAGCAGATGGGAGACTGCGTCAGATTTCAAAGCTGAGGTCAGCCTACAAATACCCGTGCAGCATGCTTAGTTCTTCAGTATTCTCCTCGAAAAGCCAGTGTGGATATATGTTGCTTAATACTTGATTACAGTTGAGTATACATGATTAACTTTGAACAGGTTCAACTGATTATATATATATAAAAACTTTTTGGCACTGGAGACCGCCAGTGCTGAAACAAACCCCAACACCTAGGTAACTGCGGGGGTCTTAACAGAGGTAGGCCGAGGCTTACTCAGTCTCGAGATTGTTATCCAAGGTTCTCTATTTCTGGACCAGCCGTGGGCGGGATGCTAAGTCCATCTGTCTACACTAAGGAAAACGAAATTATCAGGAAAGTAATTTCTCCATTTCCTAGCATGTAGCCAGATGGACTCAGGACCAAAGGGATGTACAAAAGGTACTCCCCTACTGGGTGGGAGGCTGCTCGTGGCCCACTTAGTGCTGCCCTTGCAAAGACTGTATCCTCCCTGGCCTGGACACCCAGGCGGTAGAACCTGGAGAAAGTGTGTAGGGAGGACCATGTCGCCGCCCAACAGATCTCGGCTGGCAAAAGCAGCCTGGTTTCAGCCCAGGAGACTGCCTGGGCCCTTGTAGAATGCGCCTTGACCTGTAGAGGTAGTGGTTTTCCTGTCTCTATGTAGGCAGCATTAATGACATTTTTGATCCAGCGGGCTATGGTCGCCCGCGATGCCGCTTCCCTTTGTTTCTTCCCGCTGTGATCAGTTTTGCGCAAAGATTCCGATCTCTTGAGGTATCGGACTAGAATTCTGCAGACATTCAGGTGGCGAAGGAGGCGTGAGTCTTCCGAATCTCTGTGTTCATCTGGTGACGGTAAGGATAAGGTCTGGTTCATGTGGAACTGGGAAACCAATTTCGGACGGAAGGATGGTACCATACGTAGCTGTATGGTGCCTGGGGTGAACCTGAGGAACGGTTCTCGACAAGATAAATCTTGAAGTTCGGAGATGCGCCGAGCTGAGCATATTGTGATCAAGAATGCAGTCTTTTAAAGGTCAAGAGGCGTAGACACAGGCCGCTTGTTGGTCTGAAGGACTCCCCTACTAGGAAGTCTAGTACTAGGTTGAGGTTCCATAGAGGCACTGCCCACTTTAGAGATGGCCGGAGTTGTTTAACTCCTTTCAGGAAGCGAGAGACATCCAAATGAGTTGATAGTCTGATGCCGTCCGCTTCGGACCTGAAACGGGCCAGTGTAGCAACTTGAACCTTGAGGGAGTTGAGAGACAACCCCTTCTGCATGCTGTCCTGTAGGAATTTTAGGATCGTGGGAATCTTGGCTGTCCTCAGAAGGCGGGCGCGGCCTTCACACCAGGCTTCAAAATACTCTCCAGATCCGTGTGTTAAGACAGATGTGGAGAATTCATGTGTTCTGAGCAGGGTGTCAATCACAGCTTTTGAGTAGCTGCGCTTCTTTAGGTTAGTCCTCTCAAGGGCTATCCCGAAGAGAGAATTGAGTCGGGTCTTCGTGGGAGATTGGTCCCTGCTGAAGAAGGTCCCTGTATGGCAGCTGACGCAGAGGATTCCAGGCCAATAGTCTTCGCATGTCCACATACCACGGTCTTCTTGGCCAATCCAGAGCGACTAGTAGGACTAGTCCCCTGTGGTGCTCTCTTGTGAATGACCCTGCCCAGTAGTGGCCAGGGTGAGAAGGCATACAGGTGGTCTTCCTCTGGCCAGTTCTGGACGATAGTGTTGATTCCTTGAGACTGTGGTTCTCATCTGCAGTTGAAGAATCTGGGGACTTGGGCATTGTGATGAGTTGCTAGGAGGTCCATGGCTGGGGGACCCCATTGATTCACTATCATCTGGAAGGCTGTGTCCGCCAGCGACCATTCCCCTGGGTCTAGGCTCTCTCTGCTGAGATAATCCGCTGAGATGTCTTTTCCCGTGATGTGGGAGACCGAAATCCCTTGCAAATTTGTTTCTGCCCACTCCATGAGAGGGTCTATTTCCAGAGACACCATCTGGCTCCTGGTTCCTCCCTGGCAGTTGATGTAGGCCACGGTTGTGGCATTGGTCAGACATGACTGACCGACTTGCCTCAGTCTGTGGCTGAATCGCAGGCAGGCCAGTCTGACCACTCGAGCTTCCAGGCGGTTTATGTTCCATTCCACCTGGGCTGTTAGTTCCTGACAGTGGGCTTCCCCACCTTCGCAGACTCACGTCCGTGGTGAGCAAGATCCACTTCGGTGCGGATAGGTTTACGCCTCTGCTTAGGTGTTCTTCTTGCAGCCACCACTGAAGCTGATGCCGAACCTCTGTCAGTAGCTGGAGGCGAATTGAGTAGTTCTGGGACACTGGATTCCATCGTGACAATAGGGAGTGTTGTAGTGTTCGCGAATGGGCCCTTGCCCACGGAACAACTTCCAGAGTTGAGGCCATGAGGCCGAGGACTTGAAAGTAGTCCCATACCTTCGGGCGAACCGAGTTCAACATGTTTTACAATTGACTCATCAGTTTCCTTCTCCTTGGAGGGGGAAGGTAGACCTTGTCCAGCTTAGTATCGAACCGGACTCCCAGGAATTCCAGTGACTGGGAGGGCTGTAGGCAGCTCTTGGCTATGGTCATGACCCACCCGAGCACTTGTAGTAAGTTCTTGACTCTGGTGGTCGCGTGGCGACTCTCCTCTGGAGACTTTGTTCTGATCAGCCAATCGTCCAAGTAAGGATGTACCAGGACTCCTTTCCTCAGTGCAGCCGCTACCACCATAATTTTGGTGAAGGTTCTGAGAGCGGTAGCTAGTCCGAAGGGTAGTGCTCGAAACTGTTAATGATTGCCCAGTATCGCAAAGCGCATGAAGCGCTGGTGGTCCTGATGGACCAGGATGTGAAGGTAGGCTTCGGATAGGTCCAGGGAGGTTCAGAATTCTCCCGGTTGCACTGCCATTATAACGGAGTGTAGGGTTTCCATGCGGAAGTATGGTACCTTCAGGTAACTGTTGACGGCCTTGAGGTCCAGGATGGGTCGGAATGTTCCTTCTTTCTTGGGAACATAAAATAGATGGAATAGTGACCAGTATTTTGTTGAGTCGTAGGCACCAGATCAGAAGCAGCATCCGTGAGGAATGATACAGCTGGTTCCAGGGCCTACCCAGGAGTGTTGTTCCTGGTCTGTGCTAAGCAGGGGCGTGTCACCACGACACAGCAGGCCACGATCTGTAAAGACCTAGCGGAGACAAAGGACTGTTTGAGGATAGATTCCAGACGTCTGTCTTGAGCTTCCTTGAGTGCTGCTCCTCCCTCCACCGGGATAGTAGTGCGCTTCGAGACTGCGCAGACCATGGCATCCACATTCGGACATGCCAGGAGATCTTTGGCTGCTGGGTCCAGAGGATACATGGTTGCCAGAGCCCGGCCCCCTTTGAATGTAGTTTCTGGGGCATCCTATTCCAGGTCAATTAGTTGCTGGACGGCTTGTAATAGTGGGAAATGGCGGGAGATCTGACCGAGTCCCTCTAATAGAGAGTTCGTCTTAGGTTCCCCCGAGGCACTCGTGCCCAGGATAGCAAGCTCTCTTAGGCTGTGTGTGACCAGGTCTGGAAGCTCGTCCTTGAAGAAGCGTCTCATGGTTCGGTGGGGCTCTGTCCCCGGAGTTCCCCTTCCTCCAGGGGTTCTGAATCCTCATCCAAGTTGTCCATGTCCCCGAAGGTGGGGCTTCTGGGCGGTGGGATCACTTCCCTGGGCATAGAGGGTCCCGGCCTGTTGAGGTCCTCTGGTGGAGCCTGTGGTCGTATTATAGGAGGCCCCGGTTGCATGTGGACGAAGGTATGCAGACCTTTGAAGAATTCCACCCAGGAGATAGATGCTGGGTCCAGACTAAGGGACGCTGTGTCCCTGGGGAGCCCCGTTTGAAGGGGGGGTCCTGCTGTGCAATGCTAGGTCCGACATACTGCTCGATAGGCTGGAGCCCGGTACCGGCTGGGGAGGGCTATGAGTTGGATCCCCTAGAGCAGGGGTCGGGAACCCATGGCTCGCGAGCCAGATATGGCTCTTTTGAGGGCTGCATCTGGCTCGCAGACAGTCACCACACTTTCCCGCTGACCCAGCTGCTCCCCGGTCCTCCTCCGCCCGGGCTTAAAATGCTGTCAGCCCGGGCGGAACGCGGCAGGACAGCTGGAGTCAGCGGCACCGGCGTGCTCTCTTCTTCCCCCCCACCCCCCCCCCCCGCGGCCCGGAAGAGGAAGTGGAGAGTATCGGGTGCGTGCGCGGCCAGAATAGGCCACACTAGTGCGCTCGGCATTGGCCCGAAGAAAAGAAGACTGCAGCGCAGCTCGGAGGAAAATGAAGAGCTTCAACCGCGGCCGATGGGACTCTGCCTCCGCAAGGGCTGAAAATGAAGAGGTTAGCGTTGGGAGGAGGCTGCTGCCACGAGTTCCCGGGGTGGGGGAGAGAGAGAGTGAATGAGCGAGCAAGCTCATTCACTCTCCCACCCCGTGAAAGAGTATGTGTGTATGATTGAGATCCTTTGTGTGTGAGAGAAATCATGTGTATGTATGATTAAGAGCCTGTGTGTATAAGTAAGAGAGATCATGTGTGTCTGTGTGATTGAGAGCTGGTTTATGTGATTGAGAGCCTGTGTTTAAAAGAGAGAGACCATGTGTGTCTGTGTGTGATTGAGAGCTCATTTAGGTGAGGGAGCATGTGAGTATGAGCCTGTGTGTAAATGAGAGAAAGAGAGGACATGTTTGTAAGCATGTGAATGAGAGTCTGTGTGTGAGAAAAAAAGACAGCATGTATTTATGTGATTGAAAGCCTGTGTGTGTAAGCGTGAAAAGATAGACAGCATGTGTGTAAATGTGTAATTAAGAGCCTATATAAGTAAGAGAGAAAAAACATGTGTATATGTGAGTGACTGAGAGCATGTGTGTATAGGTGTGTCATTGAGAGCCAGTGTGAGTGAGAGCGCTGGTATGTGACAGAGAGGAGAAAGTTCCAAGCAAACCACCCCACCTCCTGCTAATTCAGAACAATCTCAGGACACCTGGATATCAAACGTTCCCAGGTATGCAGAGCAAAAAAATTTTTGTATCCTTCTTATTTTTCATTACTGGGTCTTTGTGTCTGCTATTTTGAAATATTTTGTTGGTATCTGGAAATGTTTTATATGCATTTTTAATTATTGGATATTCCACTCATCAGCTGTTTCGAAAAATGTTCTTTTTGTTAGTATAGTTTTACTGCTGATGATTTTATATTTCTTGATTTGTTTTATAAGGATGGGTGATGTTTCTTTTTTCCTTTGTTACACTGCATACAGAGACTCTGGCTTGTTGTAGTTTCCAATTCAGTTTTTTCTGCATGCTTCTTGTTATGCGTTTTGGTCTCTTTATTCTATGTTAGGTGAGGGACAGCACGTGATTCAGGTGAGGTTTTCTGAAGGCGTGTAGTTTCTGTGTAGGACTCTATAGCAGCCTGACTTGGTCCGTTTTCCTAATAGGAGATGTATTGGTGTCTTAAGGCCTGGTGTAATATTTTCAGAGACTTATTGTACTTTAAAAGTGTGATCTTACATAAAATGCACACATTTACTTGTATTTAGTTTTAAACATATTGTATGGCTCTCATGGAATTACATTTTAAAATATGTGGCGTTTATGGCTCTCTCAGCCAAAAAGGTTCCTGACCCCTGCCCTAGAGCCTCTTCGCACTGTATACACAGGGCTGTGGCCTCCTCATGCTGTGCAGCTCTAATGTGGCATGCTGGGCAAAGGGCCTGAGCTTTGATTTTATTTTCGGGTGGTGCCATGGCTTGTGCGAAGTTGGGCGCATAGGTTTGGCGCGTGCTCAGGGAGATGTGCACGCTGTTGTGCGCACAGGTCGAAGTTATGTGCCCAGCACAGTAAGCGTGTGGCTATGCGAGTCGCTTGTGCGCCCAGTACTTGTGCACGTGACAGATCAACCCGGTTGCACTGGTCCCGGCTGGTGACCTGTGTGGCTCCTCGAGCTTCAGAGACCGGAGACTTTTAAATAGATTTCTACCTTACCTTGTCTCGGCGCTTCCCAGTCTCGTTCCGGGCGGTCTCCGGCTATGGGGGGGGAAAGGGAAAATACCTTCACCGCCGTGCTCGAGGTTGCACCCGCTGCCTCTCAGCCTCACCCGATGTTGAGGGCTAGGTCCCCGCCGAGGGTCAGCCACCGGACAGAGGCTTACCTCCAAGGGATCGTGGAAATCACCTCGGGAAATCTAAACTGGGGGAGGGACCCAATGGGTGTCACCGCAGGAGAGCGAGGTTCGTCTATAGAGGTAAGATTTCTTATTTTGGTTTTCTTTGGTAAAATTACTTTAAACGCTGTGCGAGCGTGCATAGAGTCCCTAACTGCTATGGAGATGGAAAATACTGAAGAGCTGCACTTCCTGCAAGGGTATATGTTCTAGGGCAGACGTCAGATTGAAATCTGATCCGTCTCCAACTGCTATCAGAAGTACACTATACCCATTGGTCCTGAGTCCATCTGCTACACACTAGGAAATGGAGATTTGCAATCACTAAGCGCTCAATATCCAAGCTGTGAGGTTGAGGGCCAAGAGATTGGGATGACAGTGTGTCCCATCTTGAGTTAAGAGCCAGGTCTGACCCCAGAGGTATGGGAAGACTGCTGGAAAGCTTAACAAGATATACATATCAAATTTTGTCTGGCCATATTAGTGTTATGAGAATCAGAAGAACGCGATCCCGAAGAACTTCCTGCAATGTTTGGCAATGAGGGGTAGAGACTTTATCCCCAGTCAAGTAGGAAAGTGTTCTGTGTGAGTCTGTGATCACTTGGTAGAATGGAACAGAATTGATGTTTTGTGTTTAGCAGAGATGCAAACAGATCCACTGTCAATAGACCCCATAAGTCAAACAGGCTATCTGCTAATTGATTGCTACAGAGACCGCTCGTGAGATCAAAACACAGACCATCTGCTAGAAATCTCCGAGATACCTGGTAGGCAACAGACCATATCTTCAGCACTTCTCGGCAGATAAGCCATAAAACATGGCAACCTGATTGTTTGAATTAGGATGCTCTTACCTTGAAGTTGTTGAACACAGTGAGCATGCTTTATCACTCTTAACTTCAATAGTCTGATATGAAAGATGGTCTCCTAAAGAGACCAAATTCCCTGGATGTGGAAGAATTCCATCTGGGCTCCCCGACCTCTGGTGGAAGTGTTCATTGTGATGAGCTGACAAGGAAGTAAGCAAAGTAGGGCACTCTCTCACTGCAACTCCCTTGCCATTGACAGTGTAATCCACACTACTGAAGAAAGGGGTTAAGCGAGTTGATCCCACTGAGATCTCAGTTCTCACTATAGATGATGGGTGTGAAGGAGAGTTAGTGGAGTTATATGACTAGCTGCTGCCATTATGACCCAATATTTGAAGGCACTACCTGGCTGTGGACCTCAGATTGGCACAACTGCATTTAGATGAGCAAGAATATGGTGGTCATCTGCTTGTTGGGTAGGAATGCCCTCTATAAGATGAGTCTACACATGCTTCAATTAATTGAGGCACTGTGTGGGCTCTAAGTATGTCTTTTCAAAGCTGATGAGAAATCAAGCTCTGAAGGAGATAAATCACATCTAGCAACCAGAGAACTGCTCTCTCGTGATTTTGCTGGGATCAACTTGTATTCCCTGGAAATGTAGGTGTGATGTCACTACCGCAAGACACTTTGTGAAGACTCTAGGAGAGGAAGAGAGGTCGAATGGGAGGACTTTGTACTGGTAATGTGAAAAAGCCACTTGGAAGTATAAGTAACACCACTGAGAATGATGAATTGGAATGAAAGCATAGGCATCCCTGAGATTTAGGGCCCACATCCATTCACCCCGTTGAATGAATGGGAGAATAGTGCAGAGGGAGTTTATTTTGAATTTCTACCAGAGGATGTGTTTAAGAAGCCTCAAGTCTAGGATCATTAATACTCCTGATTTATTGGGGGAAGAGGAATTATCTGGTATAGAAACCCTGCACATATTACAAAGTAGGTGCTCAACTCCATCACCTGAGAAGCAATTACACTTCCAGATGAATGTATGGTAGATGAGACTGATCCAGATACGGAGACAAAAAGCATTGAAGGGATGGGGGACAGGAGAAATGTAACCAGTACCCATACTGCACAATATTGAAGACCCAAGAGACCTCTTGACACCATTTCTCCAAAAATTGCTGAATTCATCTTGCTACTGGAAAGAAAGGGAGGGGATACTGGCTACAGGATCAAAAACTAGGCCTGGTTTAGAGTGGGCCTGCTGAATGGTTTCTTGCTAACAGCATTAATATTGTCTAGGTCTACATACAGCTGCTAACACTGTTCTGGAAAAGGTGGAAAGCGGTACCGCTGAAAAGGTCAGTAGGGCTGTCTGGGAAAAAGAGAGTCATTTATAAAATAGTAAGAATGGCACAATGGAGCAGGTTGCTCTGGTGCCAGGAAGAGAGACTGTACTGCCACATTTTAGACTTATCTGGGAGACTCTCTCAGCTTTACTCTCAAGAGGTAGTCTCTCAAGTACTGAGGTCTTCCAATTTCTCACCGATGTACTCACGGATGGAACTTGCTCATAAGCCTTGCCCTGATAGAAGCTATGGAGGAACGCGAAGCAGAATCAAAATGATTCATACACTGAACATGTCAAACAATTTCCTCTGTATCCCAGAATTGTTCAAGGAAGGTATTCTGATCAAAGGATGGTAAGGCTTCAGCTTCTGAAGACAATCATGGAGGTGTTGCACCATGTAGAACTGATGGACAGCGATGCAAGCAAAAAAGTATTAGTGCTATGGAATGTTATTTTGCCAAAGTTATCCAAAAGTTTGTTATCTTTGCCTGGTGAGGAAGGGGAATGAATATGGGTTTTCTTTGGGTTTTTCATGAAAGATTTCACTATAACAGACCTGTACGGCAAGTGAACCATACCAAAGGCTAGCAACTTTTGGAACCTATATTTGAGATCTAATTTTCAAACCACAGGGGAACATGAAATTGATGTTTCTCATAATTTCATTAGCAGAACCTGAACAATGTCATAAACTGATAAGGCGGCAAGTTCAGCTGGAGTATCAAGAATTTTGATATTCCAAGTAGTTTTGTATATGGGTCTTTATCCTTACAGGTAACCTTAATATGGGTGAAATTACACGTGACTCTCAGACACTACACAAATCACAAATGAAATACATGAGAGTCTATATTTATTTTCCAAAATATAACATCAATAATAAACAAATGCCTAACCTCAATGCACTCCACACATCACATTCATTTCCATTCATACATTAAAAACATCCCATCATCACAAAAAATAAAACATTTGTCTTATACATCATAGCATCAAGAACAGGAATCAGATAAATACAAAAAGCACGAGCAATGCAAAAATACCACAAAGATTAATGTACCATTTACAATGTTGCTGTTTGTACATCGATGGTAAAAACTAACCACATTCTTTCATGTTTATCATGTAGACCATATCTATGCATGCTTATTGTAGTGTGAACCAAAAGAGATGGTACTTTCAGAACATAACATGCCGATCAACAATCCTATACTATATATATATGATCCATATGAATGAGTATGTACCTTATTTATTGTTAGGGACATGACAAAGTTACTTAACTCTTCACAAAGTGTCTTATCTCCTATAATGTGTAAACACACTCCATATTGTCTAGAATATAACACTAATATTTCTCAATGGTCAAAATATCACCATACCCTCCTAAGTGAGAACAAAACATGCCGCCGATCACTGATGTTCGGATGTCCCATCATTCATGGGACTGATATAAGAAAGAAATCTAATCATGTGGAAGACATTCGTTCATTAGTGGGAATTGCGAGTGGAACCTGGTGGCTTATATCCAGCACGTTGAAGATGTATTGGAGCATCAGTGATTGGGGACAGTGCTCGTGCTTTTTTGTATTTCTCTGATTCCTGTTCTTTATCCTTACAACCATGAACACCCAGTGCAGCTCCTAACTTCAACAAAACTTAATAGGTGAGATTTCCTGGAGCAGAGGTATACTCTGGAGAACATGACCATATTTCAGTAGAGTCCTCGTCCGAGCCCAAGGGTATGGGCTCATTTACCCATGACTCCAGTGACAAAGCTGGGAAATTAAGGGATTCCTATGTTAGAGGAAACAGGGCAGCAGTCTGGTCCATTGTCAATGATCAAGTAGACTCCACTCCAATCTATTATGACAATAAAGAGCCCCTTAATTGGGGTTCTGATGAGTACACACCTATAGGTGAGTTTGGGACTCCCATCTGTGGAATTTCCAAAGCAAGAGTTGAAATGAAGCTGGAACATTCCATCTGCCTCTCAGAGGTAAGAGAACTACTCACAAACCCTGCAATTTGGTCAAGTGACTGTTGCATCCTTTGGCTTAGGGTAGGCAGAGGTACATCCTCTTCCAATACTAAGACAGACCACCTGTTACAATGCAGGAACCTGAGGAAAGCAGAGCTATTGAACAGACAAAAGCAGAGTTGCTTACCTGTAACATGTGTTCTCCCAGGACAGCAGAATGTTAGTCCTCACATATGGGTGACATCATCAGATGGAGCCCTGTCACGGAACAATTTTGTCAAAGTTTCTAGAACTTTGGCACACTGAGCATGTCCAGCATGCCACTAACCCTGTAGCCACCAGGGGTCCCCCTTCAGTCTTGACTGTAGCAAAACTACGAGTAAAAAATAAAATAAAACGTAAGCAAACTCTACTCCGCGGTGTGGCCGGCGGTTTTGTGAGGACTAACATCCTGTTACAGGTATGCAACTCTGCTTTCTCACAGCAAGCAGGATGGTAGTCCTCACATATGGGTGAATATCAAGCTACAGACTGAGTCATACGTCTGAGGCCAAGCAGCACCAAACATGTGCTACAGGCACAACAACTGGGTGCAGTTGGCAAGGATGAGGCAGCCTGAAATTCACAGCGGGTTGAGGTAGAACGAGATGGTTCCTACACTGGAAACAAATTTCTTAGGACAGACTGGCCAAAGACAGAATCCTGTCGTCCAGCGTTCTCCAGGCAGTAGTGAGCTGCGAAGGTGTGGAGAAAGCTCCATGTCGCAGCCCTGCAGATGTCAGCAATCTGTACTGAACGGTAGTGTGCTACTGACGTTGCCATTGCTCTGAGTGTGCCTTCACTCGTCCCTGTAGTGGAAGGCCTGCTTGCTGGTAACAGAATGCGATGCAGTCTGCCAACCAGCTTGCCCACCACATTCCCAAGTTTGTTCTTATCAAAAGAGACAGAGTTGGATGGACTTCCTTGTGGGCTGTAGTGCGGTCTAAGTAAAAACGCAAGAGTACGCTTACAGTCCAAGGTGTGGAGAGCTTGCTCACCTGGGTGAGCATGAGGTCTTGGAAAGAAAGTGGGCAAGACTATGGACAGTTTTAAATGAAAATCAGTTACCACCTTAGGAAGGAATTTGGGGTGAGTGCGGAAAACCACTCTATCATGAAGGAACCTTGTTGTAGGGTGAGTAGGTCACAAGGGCCTGTAACTCACTCTGCGAGCAGATGTGATGGCTACTAGGAAAATAATTTTCCATATAAGGTATTTGAGTTCACAGGAGTGCAAGGGCTCAAAAGGAGTGTGAATGAGCCATGCAAGTACGACATTGAGGTCCCATGCCACGACCAGTGGCCATAGAGGAGGCTTAAGCTGTACTAAGCCTCTCATGAAGCGACTCACCAGGGGTTGAGCAGTTATGGGGGCATCCCCTACTACTTGATGGTAAGCAGAGATGGCACTAAGGTGCACACGGATAGATGATGTCTGGAGACCAGATTCCGAGAGGTGCCAGAGATAATCTAACAGACTCGATGTGGGGCAAGAAAAGGAATCCAAACCCTTCTGTGTGCACCACAAGGTAAATCTCTTCCATTTCCACGTGGAAGCCTTCCGTGAAGCTACAAGGACTTGAGATACTACAACCACTTGACCTTTCAAGTGACGTATCAGCCTTTCAACTTCCAGGCCTTCAGAGAGAGGGCCTGGAGGTTCGGGTGGCGTAACTTGCCGTGATTCTGTGTTATGAGGTTGGGCAACGTGCCCAGGCAAATGGGGTCCTGGACAGAAAAGTCGCGAAGTATGGGAAACCAAATTTGGCACGACCAGTACGGGGCTATAAGAATCATTAAGCCCCGGTCCTGTTGTATCTTAGTGAGAGTCTTGCTTATGCGTATCCTCCGATTCCGCTAATAAAGCAGGCCTTTGTTCCAGGGACGGGCAAAGGCATCCCTGGCTGGTGCGTACCAGTTCCTGTGCAGGGAGCAGAAGTTTTCCACTTTGTGTTTCTGACTGGACGCAAAGAGGTTGATGGTCGGATGACCCCACCGGTGGAGGATTCTGCTCGCAACAGAGGGATCCAGGGACCACTAGTGGGGCTGGAAACATCGGGTGAGGCGGTCCACCAGTGCATTCTGTGTTCACGCTAGATAAATGGCTTGCAGAAGAATGGAATGTGACAGGGCCCAAGCCCAAATCTGTGCTGCCTTCTGAAAAAAGCAGGTAAGAGCCCGTGCCCCCCTATTTGTTCAGGTACCACATTGCAACTTGGTTGCCTGTTTGAATCAGGACAACTTTGTTGGAAGGTAATCCTGAAATGCATAAAGGGCGTAACGCATCGCTCGAAGCTCCAGAAAGTTGATTTGATGGGTTGCTTCGGCTTTTGTCCAAGTCCCTTGAGTTTGAAGGCCTTGGACGTGGAGGCGTCCGTAGTTAACGGGCACCTGAGGAAGCCGGTTGCTGGAAAGGAAGACCCACTTGTAAGTTGGCTTTGCATGTCCACCAGGCAAGGGACAGATGAACCTGGCTGGTTATGTGTACCATGGACGACAGCGGCCGAGTAGCTTGTCCATTGGGTCACTCATGGCAAGATGTGCCATAGGGGTGACATGGACTGTTGATGCCATGTGGTTGAGCAACCTTAGTAGCTGGCCAGCTGTGGCTCTTTTTCGACAGCAGATAAAGCTGGCAAGGTTGGACAGCGTAACCGCACAGTCGATGGGTAAGAATGCTCTAGACAGTGTCGTATCTAGGTCTGCTCCTATATAGGAGAGAAGATGAGACTATGTCAATTGGGATTTGGTGTAATTCATTAGAAATCCCAACGTGTTTAGAAGCCTTATGGTGAGACTGAGCGAGTCGAGGGCTCCTTGTATTGACCGGCTTTTATGAGCCAGTCATCCAGGTATGGAAAAACATACGCCTCTGCTGTATAACTGTGTAGCCATGACTGCCAGGCACTTCGTAAAGACTCGAGGCGCAGAGGCTAGGCAGAATGGTAGTACCTTGTATTGATAGTGAGTGCGGCCCACCACAAATTACAGATATTTACGATGAGGGGGGGGGGAGATCGCAATATGGGCGTATGCGTCTTGAAGGTCCAGAGGTCAGAGCCAATCCCCTTGTTGAAGTAGAGGAACATGGTGCCCAGGGATACCTTCTTTAACCGTTCCTTGCGAAGAAATGTATTCAAGGTACAGAGGTCCAGAATAGGCCGGAGGCCACCAGTCTTTTTTGGAATTAGGAAATATCTGGAGTAGAACCCTTTTCCCTGCTGATTGGGTGGAACTGGTTCCACGGCTCTAACTCGAGTTTTCCTGTGTGGTCGTCCCAACTCCAGGATGGACTGGGTGGGAAGTCCAGGGGTATTTCTGAAAAATTTAGACAGTAACTGTGGGTTACGATGGACAGTAGTACCCACTGGTCCGTGGTGATTGGATGCCAATTTGTTGCAAAGTGGCACAGGCGGCCCCCCACTGGAATATGGCTGCTGCTCTCTGGAAAAAAAAAGTCAAAATCCAGACGAGGGGCCAAGCTTGTGGAGCTGGCTGTGGTCTAGATGTTCTAGTTTGGCGCGCATGTCCCCTCTGAGGTGCCCGAGCCGGTCATGCACGAAACGCAGGAGGGTAATATCTGCGTGGCCTGTAAAATTGTTTCTTGGGTTCTCTACTCGCGACCCTGCGGGTTGCGAGGGAACATCTGGGGAGACAGTTGACAACTGGCGCAGGTTCTCATATGATGGTCCTTTAACTGGGCCACTGTGTCCTGGATCTTATCCCTGAACAGGTTGTTTCCGGTACAGGGTAGATCTGCCAGTTTGTCCTGCACTTCCGGGCATAGGTCTGAGGCCTTAAGCCAGGCCCAGCGTCTGGCACTGATGCACACTGCTGAGACACTGGTTGCTATTTCAAAAGATTCGTAGGCAGCTCTGACTTCGCTTGCCTGCTTCCAATCCTTTTTGTATGATGGACAAGGATTCTTGTTGTTGCTGTGGTGATGTCTCCGCAATCTCCTGGACTTGTTTCCAGAGATTTCTATTATATTGGATCATGTATAGTTGATATGCTGCATTTCGTGATATCAACATGGACCCTTGGAAAATTCGTCCCAACGCATCCAATGCTTTCTGTTCCTTACCAGGAGGAGCAGAGGAATGTGGACGCGATTGTTTAGCCTTTTTCTGAGTTGATTCCACGACTAGAGTGGTGGGGCAGCTGACTTTTTTTGAAAACCTGGGGCTTGTTGAACCAGGTAAGTAGCATCTATCTTTTTATTGACTGGGGGTACCGTACCTAGACATTCCACAGGTGGTGCATGAGGTCCAAAAGAACATCATGTACCGGTATTGCCATTATTTCTTTTGGAGCATCTACAAATTGTAAGACCTCCAACATTTTATGGCGAGCAACTTCCTCTGTGACCAGTGTAAAAGGTATAGTCTCAGACATCTCTTTGACAAAACTGGCAAAGGAGAGGTCTTTGGAGGAGATCTTCGCCTTTCTTCCGGCGGTGAAGGCTCAGAGCAAATCCTCAGATGTCCGTGATGAATCATCTGAGGATGCATCGTCCCATGGATTATAGGGACTTTCTCCTCCCGGTGGAGCTCCCGATGGAGGAAGCATGCCAAAGCCAAGAGGGCGGGAAGGCATCAATGCAGGCATCGAGGGCATATGAGGTGCGCTTGGGTACTGGTAGCCCCGATGGCCCTGGCATGGGCTCCGGCATAGACTGTTCCCGTGGAGGGACGTAGCCAGGAATCAATCCTTCCTCCTCCAAGGAACCCGGTACTGGAATCAGGACCTGCGGAGGCCTCTAGGATGACTTGATGCCAGCGTGTCTGGTGGCAGAGGAATCAATAAGGCACCGATGAGCGTATCGATGTGCTTGAGGAGCAGTGCCATCATTGAGGAAGCCGGTTCTGGGGCTGGTATGGGGGCCGGCACCAGCAGCGACTGGAAGCCTCATAAGGCTTTCAGCACAGCCCAATTCCTCCCGGGAAGCTAGCATGGGTGGCACGACGATCGGGGTAGGAGGCAGGGTAGGCATCACTGGAGCATCCATGGGGGCCCGTGGAGGATCGGTGCCTGGCACCAGTACTGGTGGGGGAACACCTAGAGGTCCCGGGTTCAGAGGAGTATGGGGGCTCCTCTCCCCAGGTGGCTCGATGGAAGTCTATGCCGTTGCGGTATCAAAGACCTCAATTATATTTGCTGGCTCAAAGACCTCAATTATATTACTATAAAACAAAACCAGACCGTTGCAACTTGAGGTACTGCAAAATAGCAGATGTGTCTTACAATTATTTTTAATTATTTATAATTAAAAAGACTTACCCGAGAGAGTGGTATCAGAAAGATGTCAGTGTGTTCGCAGTCTCATGAGCTCTTGCCCTTACAGGGCTACAGCCCCTCTCTTGACTTCACCACTTATTAATTACGTCATTTACCTACTCTCTTCAGGTTTGTCAATTGATATTATGTTTTTATAAAGTGCAAATGTGCCTCCCTTAAAATCCTTAGAAAACCCGTATTTTATCATCTAACATGCCACAACTAATTATTACAATCTTATATATTGTTTTATGCTTATCTCTCAATAGTAGTGCTGTTATATTTCTTCGCCGTGTTTCATCACTGCTTCAGATGAATCGCCCGACATTGGCCATGTTTCGGCGCACTCCTCGCGCCTGCTTCAGGGGCTACCGTTCCTTCACAAACTCTATTACAAAAACATAAATCTATAAATACCTCTAGAACAATATCTATATATGTCTCACTCTACTGCGGCATTAGTACTCACGATTCAGTGTGACACAGATCCCTCCTACCGTGTTGTCTTTCAAAAAATGGCGCTCAAACGCTATTCTTCCGTCTCCACCGGATGTCAGCTGTTTTATACCCGAACCTCAAATCCAGAACTAGACTATCCACTACAGAAAGACCGCCCAATCAACTTCCTTATTAAGCCCAGCAGGGGCAATTGTGTTCAATTTAAAAATCCAACGCTGTTCGCGCTGTAGTAAACACAGATTTAAATCCCCTCCCCGCTCATCCTGCTCAATACAGTCCAAAACCGTACTATGTAAAGTTTCAAAAACATGAGATTGTTCAGCACAATGCTGAACCAATGGAGCTTCCATCCTTCCTCTCTTCAATGCGCTTTTATGCTCTATTAAGCGTGTTTTTAATGCTCTCGTGGTTTTACCCACATAAATGAGCCCACAAGGACACCAGATGGCATATATAACATTTCGTGAGGCACAGGTAGTCGCTCTAATCGGTTTAAATTTTTTTAATTTCTCAAGAGGAATTTTTATATTGGAATGAGCAAGTGGGCACACCGATGCATCATGCTGGGAAAGCATGGCTGCAAAAGCACAATGTATTATAGTGATTTGCATCAAGCTCCTGGACATACTGTGCATCTATGTAGCGGTATTGCTCTGAGCGCCACCGCTGGTGCACTGCGTTTTGACAGTTTCTTTGATGCAGGTTGGATTGGCTCCAGGGAATGATGTAGCTTTTGCTTCAAAGTACAACAGCCAGTTGAATTCGACCCTGTAGTCTCAGCCTGTGTGGATAGGGAAGTTTTTGAAGAACTTCTATTCAAGCTTTTTCCTGAGAAGGCAGATGACTCTGCACCACAGGAAGACTATACTGCGACTCCAGAGATGTATGCAGTTCTTCTATGTGCAAGGCCCTGGAGTGCTGCCACTGAGGGGACATCTGTCTTCAGGCAGCGATAAGTCATGGCCATCAGCGAGGGACACAATTTTTCCACTTGGGCAGCTCTTAAAACCACTCACCATAGTAAATTTTCTCTTCTGTCCAGACATGTTGTGAAAGAAACTCTCTTTGTTTTTTGGTAGCACTTAAAAGTGTTGTTATGGGGCTGCAGAAGCAGAGAAGCAAGACAAACACATTTTAGGAAAAAATAAAGAAGAGTACGCATTCGCACGTGAACTCCCACACATACTCAGTAAAGCTCAAAGTTCTACAAGCTTGGAGAGAAGAACATTCAGTGCCACCAGATGTCACCGAGATGTAATGGCTAATTCAGCCTGCTTATAGACAGAAAATCTTAGACATCACTATGACCTTCCACAGCAGTTTCCTTAACCCACTGCTACTGACTTTGGAAGGATGGCCTGATCGAGGCAGTGTTTTGATGGTGCCAGTTTCCACTTTACAGTAATGGATCTGATAGTGCCCCAAAGAATATTCAAATACATTGAGATGTTCTTATAGTATTCCCCCAATCTGTACCTTTCTTTTTTTTTTGATTGAAATATTTTTATTAAAATATTATCAGACATATGGCAACAAGGACCAAAACTTTAAACAGATACATAATCCGTAACAGACAAATCCCATGTAACATGTATCTAGAATCATTCTAGTAACAGCACAAATAACCTTATGAAAATGTATATATGTATGAAACCACATAAGAATAAAGTGAATGGACCACATTCCACTTGTCTTTGTCTCTGTTGAATTTATACAGTCTATCTCCCAACCCCCCCCCCCCCCCCCCGCCCGCCCGCATGCTAATAGCGCTCATGAGATAATAGATTAATGTAATAATGGAACAATGTAGTGATGGGTGAACAGATAGAGAGTCAATCTGCCAAAGGGAATATTAGTCAGAAGATATCAAAGGAAACACAGCAGAAAAGATAGTCAAAGAACTGTAAACTAGTGTCTCAGTTGGAAATATCAAGCAAGTAATCCTCCTTCCATTGAATATAAACTGTCCAAGTGTCCTGAAACTGTCGAAGCTGTTTCTTAAGCCTAGCAGTTCTCAGCCATGATGTGTATGTGACCCAATTTAACTCGTATTTTGGCCAAAGTCAGTAATTGGGTAGACTTCCATTTCTTTGCAATTTCAATCCTAGTAGCTGTACAAATATAATTAATCAATCTGTTAAGACCCTCCTTTCCCGAAATCATGGGAATACCCAATAATGCGTGCTGTGGGAGTAAACTTTCAGAAATGCCACACAACCGTTGAATCCAGGAGTCAATAGCTTGCCACAGTGGACGAAGAAGAGGACAAGCCCACCACATATGGAAATAACTGCTTTCATTACGGCAACCCCTCCAGCACTGGTCAGATACATGCGGCATCATACGATGTAGGCGAGTCGGACAGTAATGCCAGCAAAACAGCATCTTCAGTGAATTTTCAATTAACGAAGCAGCAATTAGCCCCTTGCCAAGCTTCGTAAAAATCCCCTCCCACTCCTGGGAAGAAAAAGCGACATGTAAATCCTGTTCCCACGCCAACATTGTAGCAGTTTTCACAAATGGTTCCATTCCTAACAGATTGTACAACACTGACAATAATTTAACTGTGAAATCCGCTTTGTGACAAAAGATCTCTAACTCAGACTTCCCGAGTTGGAGGTGTCCACATAGTAAAGAAGACTGTACAAAGTGGCATAGCTGAAGGTATAAAAAGAGATCAGACCCCTCCAGCCCATATCTCACTTGCAATTCCAGAAAAGAGATAAGGCCCTTGGACCCCCATATAATGTCCCCATGTACTAATACCCTGGTCCTTCCACCTCTGGAAAGCTGGATTCTCATATCCCGGGGTAAAATTCTTATTGGCATACAGATAAGTGGAGTGGTGGTATTCTCGTTTCCCCAGGAGCATACATCTTTTAGCAGACCAAAGTCGAAGGGAAAGTAACATGGTTGGTGGTAGAACCTCCTCTGGATGTACCGTCTAGGTTTGCTTGGGCTGCCACAATAGGCTACATAGAGGTAAGTCGCCAACTAGTTGCTGGCTAAATAGAAACCACGGCTTTGGATAAGACTGCTTATGCCAATCTGCAATCGTTTTGAAACGAGCTGCCATGAAATATCGTTCTAGATTTGACACCCCCAATCCTCCCCGTTTTCTGGGCTTGTAGAGAATGTGTCGGGCAATCCTGGGCAGTTTACCTCCCCCCATATATAAAGCATCAATCTTTTTTGCCACTGGGATAGTCTTTGTCTTGGAACTTCAATCGGCAAGGTCTGAAACAGATATAACAATTTAGGAATGATAGTCATTTTAACTGCAGCAATTCTGCCTAGCCAGGATATGCTATATCTGTTCCACTCCTCCAATTCTCTGAGAATCATAGACCACAATTTGTCATAATTTAAAGTGAAACATGTCTTGTGTGGCGCTAATGTATACCCCTAAATATTTTAATTTATTTTGAGCCCATTTAAATCGAAACCTTGTCCTAAGTTCCTGTTCAGAAGAGTGAGAGGTTAATATTGAGAATTTCCGACTTTTCCCAGTTAAGCCGGAAACCAGAGACCCTGCTAAACTCTTCCATGGCTACAGTCACGTGGTTTAGGGATATGTCAGGTTCAGTTACCAGTATCAATGTGTCGTCCGCAGATAAAGACAATTTGGAAGTAAAGGAACCCACTTCTACCCCTTTGATATCAGGATGATTTCTCACCATAGTTGCGAATGGTTCTAAAAAAAAAAAAAATATCGCAAAAAGAAGGGGTGATAGAGGGCATCCCTGTCGAGTACCCCGCCGCACCAGAAAGGTGGGTGAGTAACCCCCATTTATTTTTATACAAGCTAGATGGTTAGTATATAACTGCTGAATCCATTGTATAAAGGAATCCCCAAATTATAATTTACGTAATAATGCAAATAGATAAGGCCAATGTACCATGTCGAACGCTTTCTCGGCGTCGACTGATAAAAGCTACCGCTGGGATATTATGTTTCTTTACCCACCAAAACATGTCGATGATTTTATGAACGTTGTCACTTGCTTGGCGACCAGAAATAAACCCTGCTTGGTCCGGATGTATAATTTGGACAATAAAACTATTCAGCTGAGTCGCCAAAATTTTTGCTAAGATTTTTAAATCAATATTTATGAGGGAAATCGTTCTGTATGAACCGCAGACTGTAGGATCTCTCCCCGGCTTTGCCAAAATCGTGATACCAGCAGTGTTAGCGGATGGAGATAATAATGACCCCTCTTTAAGGGCAAGAAAGAACTTAGCTAAGACAGGAGTGATATATGGGGCAAATGTTTGGTAAAACCACCCTGTATAGCCATCAAGCCCTGGTGATTTCCCAGGTTTGAGGGAGCGGATAGCTAGTATAATTTCCTGCTCAGAGATATCCTTGTTCAATATCCGTTGTTGGGGTTCCTCTAAAGCCGGAACTTTGGAGGCCGCTAAGTATTTAATCAATGTCTCCCATACAGATCTCCTCATCCATTGAGTATAGTTCAGAATAGAATTGATGGAAGCGCCGTCTGATAGATTTATTATCAGTCAGTATGTCGCCCTCCTTGCTTTTTATTTTGACAATTGTAGCCTGAGCTTGCCGACGTTTCAAAATATTGGCTAGCACCTTACCAGCTTTATTCCCCCCTTCAAAATATTTTTGCTGGGTCATTTGCATTTGATGGGCTATGAATGCCGTATCTAAAGCTGCAATGCGATTTCTGATGTCATCAAGTTGGGTGAAAGTCACCGAGGAGGAAACAGAGTGTTTATGGATGCGCTCTAACTCCCTAAGCTGTTGAAGTAGCCTCGTTCTTTCATGCTCACGCTGTTTCTTTAACAGCGCCGCCCGCGCAATAAATTTGCCCCGGAGCACCGCCTTTAGGCAATCCCATAATACCACCGGGTTAACTTCCCCATTGTCATTTATTTGCAAGTATTCCTGTATTTCTGACTCCACCTGCGATACATAAGCAGGGTCATCTAAAAGAGAGTCATTTAGCCTCCAGAATCTGGTACCCTGATCATAATCCCTGACCTGTAATGCAAACCAAATAGGAGCATGATCAGACCATAAAATAGGTTCAATGTCAGCCTTAGTCATTCTGGGAAGTAAATCTGCACTACCAAGGAACATGTCTATCCTGGAGTAGCTAGTATGTGGGGCAGAAAAGTAAGTATAATTTCTCGAAGTTGGATAACGAGATCTCCACATATCTCGTAGACCTTGGCATCGAATCAAAGCTTTCAGCGCACCCCTAGCTTTTTTTTTTTTTTTTGAGTCTGAGCTGGAACCCAGTGAGGTGTCTAGGCGGGGGTTAACAGTTAAATTGAAATCCCCTCCCAGGATCAGAGAGCCTTCAGCCCTAGATGTCAGTAGTTGATTTAGAGAATTATAAAAATCTGCCTTTTGGGAGTTGGGACCATATATTGACACCAGAGTGTAAATCTCCCCCCCATAGACAATTTCACTAGAAGGAAGCAGCCATTAGGATCCTCATAGGTTTCCTTTAATTCAAAAAGAAAATCTTTGTGGATCATTATCCCCACTCCAGCATATTTTGAAGTAACAGAGGCTGCAGCCCAGTATTGGTGTGGATATTTAGGATTACGCATCAGTCCTTGGTATCTTTTCCGTAAAACAAGCGCAAAACAAAGCTACAGAATTGGCCTTTTTCTTAGACAACAAAATCAAGAACCTACTCACAACCATGACCTCTTCAAACACCCAGCCTCCACCTGCCCCTAACCAATCACCGGATTCCAGCAAACCAACTTTAGATTCTCTCGAACACACATCCTCCATGGAGATAGAATCTATAATCAAGAAAATGAAGCCCTCATCTCATCCTTCAGACCAAATACCTACCAAGCTTTTACTTACCATCCCCAACACCATAGCCAAACACCTGGCTGACATCATAAACTGCTCCCTCATGCAAGGATCAGTCCCGGATTCTTTAAAAACAGCATCTCTAAAACCCCTACTAAAAAAACCAAACTTGTATCCAGCCAACCCGGCTAACTTCCGCCCCATTGCCAATTTACCTTTTATCGCCAAGATAATGGAAAAACTTGTAAACAATCGTCTCATAGATTATCTAGACTCACACAACATTCTTTACCCCGCTCAATTCGGCTTCCGGAAGCGCTTAAACACGGAATCACTCCTACTCTCGTTAACAGACAAAATTTTGACAGGTCTCGACAAAGGCCAGTCCTACCTCCTGGCTCTTTTAGACATCTCGGCAGCGTTTGACACAGTCAATCATTCAATACTCATCAATAGTAGGGGTGTGCATTCGTTTTGAACTTAAATGTAAAACGCAACTTTTTTTCTTTAACTTAAAAAAGTGATGAGGCAAAAACGATCGGATTTCCAACTTATTCAACATAGCTATGTTGAATAAGTTGGAAATCGCGATTGTTGATCCTAAATAAAAATTTAAACCCCTCACCCTCCTTAATCCCCCCCCCCCAAGACTTACCAAAACTCCCTGGTGGTACAGCAGGGAGTCAGGACGCCATTTCTGAACTCCTTTTGGCCAGCTTGGGGGGGGCCTCCTGACCCCCCCAAGCTGGCCAAAAGTTCCTTTTGGGTGCAACGAGGGTCCCGGAGCAATCGCGCGGGGAATCACGTGACGCCGCGTCACTCCGACGTGTTCAGAAATGGCGTCCTGACTCCCTGCTGTACCACCAGGGAGTTTTGGTAAGTCTTGGGGGGGGGGATTAAGGAGGGTGAGGGGTTTAAATTTTTATTTGCACGTATGGACATAGACTCAACTTATGGAATTCTCCATATGTCCATATTGACCGCAAATGGGACCCCCTTTCGACTTATGGACTTATGAACATAAACTTTTGCTCTGCACATCCCTAATCAATAGTCTGGCAGAAATTGGCATCACAGGATGGGCCCTTATCTGGTTCAAATCATTCCTCAACAACAGACACTACAAAGTCAGGATAAATGATAAAGAATCCCTCCCTGTCCAATCCAACCAAGGTGTTCCCCAGGGTTCCTCTTTATCACCAACTCTGTTTAACATTTATCTGCGACCTCTATGCCAGCTACTAGAAAATCTCAACCTCACCCACTTTATTTATGCTGACGATGTTCAGATATTAATCCCCATCAAGGACCCCCTCCACAACACACTAAACTTCTGGAACAACTGCCTTCACTCCATCAACCTCCTACTCGCCAGTCTCAATCTAGTTCTTAATACATCCAAAACCGAACTCCTCGTCATCTGTCCTAATGACAATATCCCCCTCGCCTGCAACCCATCCTTACCTACAATAACCCAGGTGAGAAACCTTGGGGCTATTCTGGACAATAGAATGAACCTCAAAAAGTTCATCAACACCACCACAAAAGAATGCTTCTATAAGCTACATGTTCTAAAACAGTTAAGACCTCTCCTCCACTTTCAGGACGTCCGCTCAGTCCTTCAAGCCATTCTGTTTTCAAAGATAGACTACTGCAATGCACTACTGCTTGGCCTCCCATCCTCCACAACTAAACCCCTACAGATGCTGCAAAACACAGCAGCCAGGATCCTCACTAAATCACGACGCAAGGACCACATCTCACCGATACTGAAAAACCTACATTGGCTTCCTACCCATTATAGAATACTGTTCAAGACCCTGACCATAATCCACAAATCCATCTACAATCAATCCTCACTACAACTTACCATCCCACTCGAATTATATAACTCCAATAGACCGATAAGATCAGCATACAAAGGATCTCTCCAGGCACCACCACACAAATCCTTTATCCACAATTCACTGCAAAAACTAATTCTGTCATCCGCCGGACCACAGCTATGGAACACACTACCCCCAGACCTACGCCTGGAACAATGTCTTCTTTCCTTCAGAAAGAAACTGAAAACTTGGCTGTTCTCTCAAGCCTTTCCAGTATGAGATTCTCCCCAACTAACAATGACTTGCAAATCTATATTGTATGTAATTGCCTGTTGCACTTCTTCCTAAAAAGCGTTATCTAAATCTAATTCTTTCTACTCTCAATTGTCCTGAATTACTCTCCCCGTTTATTGTAACTTTCACTTCTATTATTTATGGTTTTACCCTGGTTTGATGTAAACCGGTACGATAAGACTTGATCTTGAGCACTGGTATATTAAAAGAATCTAAATAAATAAATAAAATAAATAAATGGGTCTCTTGTACCATTACAACATCAACATTCATTCTGTCAAGTTCCTTAAACCAGCGGTTCTCAACACGCGACACCAGTGTGTCGCCAAGCACCGGCTGGTATGTCGCGTGCTCCCGGTCTCTCCCGCTGCTCTTTCTTCCCTGCTGCCGTTGCCGCCGGGCTAACAGCACGTTCAAGCCCAGTGGGAACGGCAGCAGTGCTAGAAGAAGCTGTAGCACCCGCGGCTGGTCTTTTCTTCTTCCCGCGCCTGCATCCCCCCCTCCCCCGGAACAGGAAGTGATACGCGGTGCGCGGGAAGAAGAAAGAGCCGTGCCGCGTGATAAAGTAGCAGCGGCCGCTGCAGCATCGGCCGCCGAGCAATTGAAGCAGCCGGTAATTGAGAAAGGAGACAGCAGCATGAGCCTCCCGCGGCCGATGGGATTCTTCCTTCTTGGCCTGCGGGGGCTGGAGGAGGAGGCTGCTGCAGCTACCATTTGTGCTCAGGGGGGAGAGGAAGTGAGGGAGAGAAAGAGAGAGAAGCAGCCAGCCAGCCAGTGTGTAAGTGAGAGAATGTGTGTGTGATTGAGAGCCTGTATTTGATCAAGAGCATGTGTGTAAGTGAGAGAATGTATTTGATCGAGAGCATGTGTGAGATTGAGAGAAACTGGTCAGAGAGCTGATGTATGTGTATATGTGAGAGACAATGAAAGTGACTGCTCAAGGAGATGACTGATGTGTATGTGAGAGTGTGAGACAGTCAGGCATGTGAAGAGTGAGCATGGGAGTGAGAAACCTGGATGTGTGCGAGACAGCATGGGAGTGAGAAACCTGTATATCTGAAAGAGAATATGAGAGTGGGAAGCGTGTGTGTGTGTATGTATGCATGAGAGAGATCAGATGACTGGTGTGTGTTTGTGTGTATGTGAGAGAGAGAAAGTGATTATGGGAATGAGAAGCCTATGCACCTGAAGAGTGAGCATGGGAGTGAGAAACCTGTGTGTGTGTGAGACACAGCATGGGAGTGAGAAGCCTGTATATCTGAAAGAGAACATGGGAGTGGGAAGCCTGTGTGTGTGTATGCATGAGAGAGATCAGGTGACTGGTGTGTGTGTGTATGTGTGTGAGAGAAAGAAAGTGATTATGGGAATGAGAAGCCTGTGCATGTGGAGAGAACAAGCATGGGAGTGAGAGACTGGTGAGTGTGTGAGAAAGAGAAAGTGATTATGAGAGTGAGAAGCCCATATATGTAAGTGGAACATGGGAGTGGGAAGCCTGTGTGTGTGTATGGCATGAGAGAAACTGTTCAGGAAGGTGACTGGTGTGTTTGTCAAAGACTGGGAGATGATTGATGTTGGAGAGACAGAAACTGGTCATGGGGGCATGACTGGTATGGTGTGTGTGTGTGAGAGACATGGGCCCTAAGGAAGAGGACCATGAGTATAGAGCTTAGCCACTACTGCTGCTTCTGGTGTGTGCTACAGCCTACATGGAAGAGGAGTAGGAGAGCTGCTGGAGGGGGTAAGTAAAGGTGGCTTTTTAAGTTTATTTTTCTTGATTGACTGCCATTTTAATTATTTAATATTATGTGATGTGTGTGCTTTTTTTGAAATATTTTATTGGTATTTGGAGAATTTTTAATAGTTTTTATGAGTTTTTAATTGTTGGATGTTATTCTGTTCATAGTTGATGTGAAACATTTATTCTGCTTATTAGTATAAGTTTTACAATTATTTCTGTGTGGGGATCTATAGCTGCTTGCTAGTTCTGTTTTCCTAATAAGAGGTGTATTAGTTTTTAGGGCCTGATTTAATATTTGTAGTGTTGCCTTTTCATAGATAGGGTTGCTCCTGTTTGAGTGTATTCCATAATACAGGTGTAACTGTGTGCAGATTAGTTTATGTGCATTACTACAGATCCTGGAAGTATGTTAGGTCAGTTCTGTGTCTGTTACCGAGATGAGATATTTTACTAGCATGTAAGCGTTTTATCAGTCTTATTTGTTGTGTTTTCTCAAGAGGACATGCATTGGTGGTAAACTGCTGTCTTTTCATAAGTAGGGCTATTGAGCCTGGAAGTAGAAGGAGTTTGAGTTGCTGTTACTGAGATGACACCAGAACCAGAATATCTTTTTTGTAGGGTGAGTTGTATGGGGAATGTCATAATTCTGCTTTACATCCATTATTGTGGGTCAGGCGGGTTCCCGTGGATGCAAACTGTACTTTTACATCTAGCCCTGTGACGATCATGGGTCAGTGTGTCACGCATGTGAGAACCATCTGTCAGGTGTGTCCCGACAGAAAAAAGGTTGAGAACCACTGCCTTAAACAATAATTTTCTCTTATGTGGTGTATTGAGACCTTTCACGTTTAGGGAGAAGAATTTAAAGGTAGTCATTCTACAACTACAAACCTTCTCCTCTCAGCTGAAGGGCAACCATTCCCCCCCTTTAGCCGACCCCCCATCGCATAAATAAGAGTGCACCCAACACCCAAGCTATATCTCGTGAATCCTATTCCCGTCCCCTCCCCCCTCCCACAACCCTTTCCTTTTTAACCTGGAGCACAACTTTAATGTGCCCGTATCCCATGGAGGAAGACAATTATCATTCCCCATACCCCTGACCTCTGGGGTTGCTCATCCATATATCAAAGTAACCAAACCAACAATGAATCAACACTAGCCATAAGGACCCCTGCTATTCCTTCTATCATTCAAACCTCTTTCCGTCTACTGCAAAACCCCAACAATGTGGGATGTTAAGTAAGCCAGTTTGTAAGTCAATATATCAATCAAGCAGGAGCCTCTCCAGAACCATCGTCAGTCACATTCCGTTGTAGTCTTCTTCGGCCCTTCGGGACCCTCTGCCAGCGTGGCTGTGGTACTCTCCGGGAGGCGAGACCCCCCCCTATCCTCAGAAACGGCCAAAGGAAGAACAACTGGTATGCCCTCTGCTTTTAAAATCTCAGCAGCCTCTTGCACTGTCTTGACTCGATGTGTGGAACCTTGAATCGTGAAGGCCAGACCTCCGGGGTAAAGCTATCTGTATCTGATGTTAGCTTCATTCAATTTCAAAGTTACACAGCAAAATTCCTGTCTCTTCTTCAATGTGACAAATGACAAGTCCGCAAATACAGCAGTTTCATGCCCTTCCCAGTTCCAGGTCTTCTGCCGACGAGCAATAGAAAAAATGTTCTCTTTCTGTGTGAGAGTGGTAGCATGCTACAATATCTGTGTCTATTGGCTAGTTTGGGTCCCAAGGTCCGGTGGGCCCTTTCCACTTTAAGATCCCCAGCTGGAACGACGGCTGTTGCATCATCTTTGGCTAGGAAAAAAGCAGAGATTTTTTCCACCACTGCTATGCAATCCTGAAAATCCTCAGACTCTGGGACCCCCCGAATCCTAATATTACAGCGCCTACTACGATTTTCGAGGTCCTTGAGTTTTTCAGACAAGGAGCGGTGGGACTGTTGAAGCTGCAGTTCTCCTCTCCGCAGCGCATCCCAGCCTTCACCCTGCACGTCTAGTCGGGTCTCTGCCTCTTCCACGCGGCGGCCCAACTCCGCCGTTTCTTCCTTCATTTCAGCCAGGAGCTCTGCAATCTCCGTTTTATAAGATTTCAAATCTTGTCTCAGCTCCCCGAACCACCTTCTCATCTCCTTACATATGGCCAATAAATCATCCGCTGCAGATGCGTCGTCGCTCTCCGCCTCCGATTCCACGTGAGGGTCGGCCGCCGCCATCTTGGATTTCCCCAGGTCCGAATAGTCTTCGCCGCGGGTGTATGAGAATTTGCGCAGATCAAGGGTTTTTTTCCTCAAGGTCATCACCCGCACTCTTAAGAGCAGCACAGGTGTCGTCGGGTCAGCTGAATGTGTTGGTCGCGTTTTATCACGCTTTCAGCCCAGGGTCTCGGGGAGCAGATCGAGGAAGCTGCTTACATGAGGAGTGACGTCACTTCCTCCCAATCTGTACCTTTCAATAGCACTAGCCTGGTTCTCTTTTCGCAGCTCCTTAAATCAGCATGTTTTGACTTATCAAGTTTGCTTACCGTAAAAAGTATTTTTTGTAGGTAGCAGGAAAAATAAGCCATTACACATGGGTGTCATCTGGCAACACCGAACAGACCTCTCTCAGGGGCCAATGTAATAAAGCGTGCCAGGCTTAGCGCACAGGTTTACGTGCATTTTGGATGCACTAGATGAGCACCCGATGCAATAAGGAGATTAGCGCGTCCAAAACACTCACCCAAATGCACGCGTATCCGATAGGCTCATCACATGTAATTTCCATGTAGATGAGGCTATTAGCTATTACCCGCCAATGCAGAAAGTCGTTGGGTACCCAACATACTTTTTGATGTGGCAAATTTAACTCTAGCCCCAGAGGTAGCATCAAGTCAATCCGTGAGAGAAAGGCTCAGCAGAAATTTTAAAAATACTGTCCTCTGTGGTTCCTCCTCCCTAGTATTGTTGCAATACTTAAATCTACTTGCACTGTTTAAGAATCAAGGTTTCTCTCTAATAGCTTGTTGTAAAAAAAAAAAAAAAAAAAAAACATATTCTGAATTCACTATACACATCCTCCAGGCCAATTTCACCCCTTGCATTTGGCATTTATATTGGGTGAAGTGGACCTGAAGCAGAATAAACTGGACACTCCTATTGAGAGCCCATTACAATCATGGGTATTCAATGCATTTGAGCGCTAGGAGCACACAATTCTTCCCTAGCGCATCCTTTTTAGCACAGCAGCTCATTTAAATATTCCATCAGGCACCCAGGAGGTATGGCTGTGCGCACATTAGGAAAACGGGCGATCAATACGTGTGTTTTAACACGTCTTATTGCATCAGTGCATCATCTAGAAGAGCTTTCACTCTACTGAGCATATTTTGGAATTCTCACTCAGGCCTTACTTGTGAGCACCCCCCTCAGTCAGTTTGAGAGCTAGTTTTACCTAGAAAATTGACTGTCCAGGGAGGTGGGCAGGTTTTTCGTATGGCCAATTCACCCTATTTAAGGAAAACACTATTTTTATGATAAGCACATTTTATTTTCTGTCTATAAGCAAGTGGTTAGAGAATAAGCAACCTGGACCCCAACATGGAGAATGGACTACTAGGTGATCAGGCTAGCTTGTCCAGACTGTAATGGAACATGAAGCTGTGTACTGCCAACCATATTGCAGCTTTGTAGATGAGCCACTACTTGATGAGCCTTGATAGTGTAATTTGTATGCTTGCTAGTTGATAGTGTGCAATGCAGTCTGCTTGCCAGGTGGCCCTTGTACATTTGGCTACTGTTATGCCCAGTCTGCTAGGATCGTAATACACAAATAGCTGCAAAGCCTGAAGATGAGATTAAGTTCTTCACTTATAAGCAGCCATGGCCCATTTACAGTCTAGGATACAAAGAGCATTTTCACCTATGGCACAGATAGCTTTTCGAACTTTTTTCAGCACTTCAAAGCAGATTACATTCAGGTACTGTAGGTATTTCCCTATCCCCTGAGGCAATGGAGAGTAAAGATACTTGCCCAAGGTCATAAGGAGCGACAGTGGGGCTTGAACCCTGATCTCCTGGTTCGTAGCCTGCTGCTCTAACCACTACAACGCTTCGTCCCCTACAGGTTCTTCAAAATACAACCGCCCGCATCCTTTCGAATACTAGAAGAATGGAACATATTACACCAGTCTTAAAGGATTTACACTGGTTACCAGTTGAGAGTAGGATCATGTATAAAGTGCTATGTATTATCCATAAAATTTTATATAACAATATGTCTGCCTGGTTAAACTCCACAATAAAACTGCATATCCCTCAACGCAATCTGAGGTCATTAAATAAAGCACTCTTGACAATTCCAACAGTCAGATCTGCGCACCTAAGTGAAATCAGAGCACGAGCGATCTTTATCGCTGGGCCGACTCTCTGGAACAAATTGCCCTCAGAAATACAGTTGCAAAAAAATCTGAAGAGGTTTAGGAAAGATCTGAAAACATGGCTTTTTAGGCAAACTTTTGAAATAGACAGTGATGTGTAATTTTGGTTCTTCTTGTTCTTAATCTGTTCTTATCTTTTAATATTAACTTAATTTCTATTTTAATTTGATCTTAACTGATATTGTATTGTTTCATTTTATTCCTTTTATCATGTTTTTATTATATGAATTATTGTAAACCGTAGAGATGGAACTGGTTCTGTGCAACGGTATATAAAAACTGTATGTATAAATAAATAAATAAATTATGATCTTTGGTAGAAACTGGATGGGTGTGAAGCACCATATTATTGTGGAAGAATTGCAATAAGGAATATAAGGAAATAAAGCCTGAAGTTCACCGACTCTTTTGGCTGAAGTTACTACAAGAAATATAACCTTTCGAGTTAGAAATCTGAAAGAAGCCATCTCCAATGGTTCAAATGGCAGTTTCATCAATTGTGCCAAGACTATGTTCAGATCCCACAGAATGGGAGGTTTTACAACTGGTGGTTTAGTATGCCACAAGTCTTTCATGAATTTGGTTACTAACATGAGTGGAGATAGCTGCTTGCAATGTTCAAATCAATGGTAAGCCTGGCACTGAGATATATTCTTACTGATGAGGTGGCAAGGCCTGAAGCAGAAAGTAAGAGCAAATAAATTTAGTAACATTTTGGGTAAGCATACAAACGGATACAAAACAGTTGTGTTGATACCAAGCGGAGAACCTTTTCCATTTGAAATTGTAAGCTCTCATAGTTGACAGTTTTCTGGCAGACACTAGTACGTCCTCCACCTCTTTAGGTAAGGAAAATTCTTTTATCATTGCATATTCAACACAAAAGCCATCAAGTTGAGGGAGGTTCAGCTCTGATGAAATAGGTATCCCTCTTCTTGAATTAAATATGAATCTGACCTAAGAAGCAGAGGATAACTAGACAGTTATTAGATATACATACCAAACTTGTCTAAGCCACACAGAAGCAATGGAGGATAAGATGGATCCGGTCTTTGAGCACTTCCTGCACTATCCGGCTATCAGTGAAATCTGGAAAAGTGAACATGAGATCTTCGTTCCAGTCTACCAGAAAACTGTTGTGAACTGATCTGAGTTTGTTGGGAAAAATGGAGCAAAAACGTTTCTAGTTTTCTGTTTTGCACTAAACGTAAACAGGTTAATTGCTGGAAATCCCCATAGGCTAGACAGTCGTGTGATTGAAAATCTCTGCGGAGGAAATCCACCAATATATTGGAGATCCCTGGAAAGTAATCGCTTGCAGGACAACTTGAAGATATGGGAATGGGCAGGTAAGCATGATCACTTTTTGGTAAAGGGTCCAGGATCCTGTGCTGCTTTGCTTATTCATACAGAACATGGTGACTTGATTGTTTGAATGAGAAAACTTTTCCCAAGGAAGAGGCAAGTGAAAGTCATTAGAGCATACTTGCTCACTCAATTCCAGGAAATTGTTCTGAAATTATTTCTCTTGGAGTGACCATGTCAGAGTTCTAAAGGGGCCCCTTGTGAAGGTATCTGTTACAAGTATTACTTGGTGAAGGAGGAGATGTAGTGGTGCTCCTTCCTGAAGTATGAAGGGGTCTAGCCACCATTGTACATCCTGTTTCTTTTCTGTTGAGATTTCTACTTTGGTTGTTGAGGGCTAAGTTAGTTGGTGCCACTTCAAGAGACATATGTCAAGGCGGGTTAGTATCAGTATATAAGTTACTGCCATGATCATGTTTCTCAGAACTGCCTGTACCTCTCTGGCTGATTCATATTCAGTAGTCTAGCGATCTGAAAGCATACACTCGATCCAACAGAAGGTAGGCTCTCTCCTGTAGAGAAGCTATCCAAGCAACCATGAATTTTATTTTTTGGGGCGAACACTAGTCAATTCCTCAAAATGTACCAGTAAGCTGAGCAACTGTAGAAGTCATATTGATGTCTGCAGGGAAGTTGTCACACCTTCTTGGAATCGTCATAAGTCAGTCATCCAGATAAGGGAAGAGACTTTGATACCCTGATACCGTAGAAGCACTGCAACCACAGCTAGGCACTTGATATAGACCCTAAGTGCTGCTGCTAGGCCAAAGGGAGAACATACTAATAGTGGGAAGAATCCACAGTAAAGCATAGGTAGTGCCAATAAGAGGGATGGATGGGAATATCTATTTTATTTACATTGACTTGTATTCCATTTATTTCCAGAGCGTGTTCTAAGCGAATTCCAAACAAACTTCAAATCATGAGCATTTTTAGATCCAGAGCACACATCTATTTCTCTTTTAGGATGAAGTGGAGGAAATTAATTTTGAATTTCTCCTGGAGTATATACTTGTTTAGGCTTCTTAAATCCAGGATGTGTCTCAGTCCCCCAGATTTCTTGGGGGATGAGGAAGTAGTAGGTGTAGACTCCCCAAGTCATGATGATGTGGAGGAACCTGTTCTATTGCCTGTTTGAGGAGAGACTCCATCACCAGGTTGAGTTGTGTCATGTGAGATGGATCCAGATAGAAGGATGAACAATGTGGAGAGCCAAAAGAAAAGCAAGCAATATCCAGACTCCACAATTTTGAGAATCCAGTGATTCTTGGTGATCTTGCACCATCCTTTTACCTCCTGCTCCGCCGCCCTGCTCTTCCCCCTCGGCACGGTCGGCGTCGGCCCATCGGAGCCAAGGGAGGTGGACCGGTGAAAAGCCTCTCGCGAGGCCTCAGAGGCAACCTCAAATAAAGAAAAAAAAAATAAAAAAAAACAGCTGTTTCAAACCGGACGGCAGAAGGAAGCAGGAACCGGTAAGCCCTCCCCGGAAGCCCCGACGCCTCCCCAGAGCCCTTTAAAGGGCTGAAACGGCTACAGGCGTCGCGCGACAAAGGGGCCTGCCCCTTTGTGTGCACCAGCACATAGAACAAGAAGCCATCCGTGCTTTCTCCTGTTACTCCACCCTCTCCTTAATCTAACCGCCCTAAATCATTCCTCCTCAAGCATTCTTCCAGCCATTCCAGCATCCAGCCACTCCAGCATCCCCAGCATCCAGCTTTCTTCCAGCCACTCCAGCCTTCACCTAGCTACTCCAACATCCAAACAGTCATCCAACAATCATCTCAGCGAGCAATCATTCCAGCACCCAACATCTCCTCACATCAATCATCTCTTCTAGCATCTACATTTCCCTCCTCAATCATAACCATCATCCACTTTCCTCCAAAAAGACAACATGCTACAAACCTTCCCCATACCGATTATCCCTCGCTCACTCTCCAACAGAGCTAATCCACCCTTGCTCAATCTACGCTCAAAGAGATCCCTGATTCCAATCATGATCTCCCCACTAACACAATTCCTAGGCTTATCTTTAATCACCTTAACCCTTCTCAACTCGCAGTCACTCTCAAAAAAATCCCATATGCTTAACGACCACCTACTGGACACCCAACCGGACATCTGTGCCATAACTGAAACATGACTGAAAAACACAGATACGGCCATAATCAACCAACTACCAATACAACAATACGACATCTTCTCAATCCCCAGACCTAAAAAAAAGAGGGGGTGGAATAATGCTAATTGCAAAAAAAGAACTGAGACTTTCCCAGCAAACCTTCAAATCGACTACCAAACTAGAAATCGGACTATTCAAATCCTCCCAGCTTCAAATCTGCCTTATTTACGCCCCCCCCCCCCCCCCCCCCCCCGGGGCTCCTAGAAGCCGACCCCTCTTCCCTCATTGAAATTATAGCCAAATACATCAACACCAACTCACCAGCTATCATTTTAGGAGACTTCAACATTCATGTTGACTCCCCCTCCCCATCATCCAATTGCGAAGCCCTTCTCTCCTCCCTCCAGGCTATGGGATTCAAACAAATTATAAACAATCCTACACACAAGGCAGGCCACACGCTTGACCTGATATTCACGAATGAAACCATCTCGCTCATCTCCCCACCTTCTTGCACCCCTATCCCCTGGTCAGATCACTCGCTGATAGTTACTGAACTATCTATAAAACAAAAACAGACCCCCAATGCTACTAAATCCTCTATCCAGTTTAGGAAACCTTGTTCAATGGACACTCTCAACAACAGCCTTGCCAGAGACCTAACTAAACTGGACCTCTCTGATGCTGATACTGCTATTAACTCCTGGCAAACCATCACACACTCGGTAGCAAACATAATCTGCCCCTTATCTTCAAAAGTTATCAACCCGGCCAGCACGAACAAAAAACCCTGGTTCTCAACTGAACTAAGAAAACTCAAACAAGACCTACAACAACGCTGGCGGAAAGATCCCTCCCCTACCTCACTGGCTTCTTACAAAACAACAATGAATTACTCTAGGACATCCATTACCCGCACCAAACGAGATTTCTACGCCAAAAAAAATATATGGCTTCTTATACGACCCAAAAACTCTGTTCTCATATGTTGCAGCCCTCACCACCCCTATTCCCCCTACCTTCCCTGAAGAAGAAGCCCAAAACAAATCTACAGAGTTGGCAATCTTCTTTGACAACAAGATCAAAAACCTACTTGCCCCCCTGGCAACATCCAACACTTCACCAAATCCCTCGCAACCACCAAGCCAAAATCCTTCACCTACTTTACACAAACAAACGCTAGAAACTCTTGAACCTACATCATCCCTGGAATAGAATCGATAATCAAGAAAATGAAACCTTCTTCACACCCATTGGACCAAATACCGACCAAATTTCTACTCACCATTCCTAACACCATTGCCAAACCTCTGGCAGACATCATAAATTGCTCCCTCAATCAAGGATCTGTCCCTGACTGTTTAAAAACTGCTTCGCTGAAACCCTTACTAAAAAACCCAACCCTATAAATTTTCGCCCCATTGCAAACTTACCTTTTATAGCCAAGCTAATGGAAAGGCTTGTCAACATCCGACTCACAGACTACCTGGACACTCACAATATTCTCTACCCTTCTCAATTCGGATTCAGAAAACACCTAAACACAGAAACTCTCCTTCTTTCTTTAACGGACAACATTCTAATGGGCCTCGACAAGGGACAATCATACCTTCTAGCCCTACTCGATATTTCTGCGGCGTTCGACACGGTAAACCATTCTATCCTCATAAACCGTCTAATGGAAATAGGCATCTCTGGCTCTGCACTGCTCTGGTTCAAAGCCTCTCTGAACAACAGGCACTACAAAGTTAAAATAAATGACAAAGAATCCCACCCCATTCCTTCAAATCAAGGAGTACCACAGGGTTCTTCACTTTCCCTACTCTGTTCAATATATATCTACTCCCTTTATGCCAGCTACTCAATAGCCTCAACCTCACCCATTTTATATACACGGACGATGTACAAATCATAATCCCCATCTCGTACCCCATCTCCTCCACTCTAAATTTTTGGAACAACTGCTTACACTCCATCAACCTTCTTCTCTCGAGTCTTAACCTGGTCCTTAATTCGTCTAAAACAGAACTACTGGTTATCTCCCCTAGCGATAACATCCCCTTCGCCAACAATACAATTACTCCACTAGCAAGCCAGGTTAGAGACCTTGGGGCCACCCTGGACTCTAGATTGAATTTCAAAAAGTTCATTAACGCTACAACCAAAGAATGCTTCTTTAAGCTTCAGGTCCTGAAGCAGCTAAGACCGCTCCTACACTTCCAGGATTTCCGCTCAGTGCTTCAAGCCATACTGTTTTCAAAGATCGACTATTGTAACGCTCTACTACTCTGTCTCCCCGCCTCTTCTACTAAACCTCTACAGATGCTGCAAAACGCAGCGGCCAGGATCCTTACAAACACTTCATAAGGACCACATCACACCAATCCTAAAAATCCTACACTGGCTACCCATCCAATTCAGAATACTCTTCAAGGCTCTCACCATCATCCACAAATCAGTCTACCAACAATCGAAGTGTGGATTGCCATCCCTCTCAAACTATATACTTCCGCAAGACCGACCAGAACCGCATACAAAGGTTCGCTCAAGGCCCCCCCCCCCCAAAAAAATCCTTGGTCCACAACTCTATTCACAAGCAAGCACTTTCGACAGCAGGTCCACTCCATTGGAATTCGCTTCCCCCAGATATACGCCAAGAACAATGCCATCTCTCCTTCAGAAAGAAACTGAAAACCTGGTTGTTCACACAAGCTTACCGTTGAAGGAACCTCTAGCAACCAAAATTGACTCTCACCCTTTGATTTCTTCCCTAATACCTCCCCCCTCCCAGTCCCTGCCCCGACACCACCCCCTTGCTCACCCCCCCTTATCTCCTACTCCCACAGAATATATTTATGTTAATAATCACCTAGGATAAATCTGTTTAAGTCTCGATACCCTATGGTTTTAGTAGAGTTTTCTATCACTCTCCAGTTATAGTTTAAAATCTTTCCTGTCCTCCATCTCCCATGTTTTCGCTCCCTGTTTAATGTAAGTTTACCTTCTACTTGTTGTTAATTGGTTTCCCCTGTTTCTATTGTAAACCGGTTCGATAAGACCTCGTCTTGAGTATCGGTATAGTAAAAGAATTTAAATAAATAAATTCTTCCAGATAGTGCTGTGACAGCGTATACCAACTACACCCCTCATTCTACCTTAAGGCACCCAATTCAGGCTTTTAACCTAGGCCTCAAAGCAGAAGGCTGCTGGGGACTCTGGGTGAAGGGAGGTTCCTTCACTCTGCCATAAGAGCCCCAGCCTAGAGAACTCAAGGGAGCTGGTAGGACCTCATGGGATATCTGTATGCTGTAGGTATACCTAGTGTGTGCCTGATGCAAGGTGACCTTTTGATGCACTGTAAATAAATAACTGCACCCGAATCAAGTTAGTCAAATCTTGTGGTATTCCTGAAACTGTCCCTGCGGCCAAAGCCAGCCCAAACATTATGTTATACCCCCTATTGAAATGCCTAATTGCTGGGTTTGAAAAAAAAAATGGTCAAAAACTTGATCCAGGCTTGGGCTGGACTTGCTGTGCATGTTTTGGCTGCCAGCATTCCTGTCTGGTGCAAGGGGAAACTGTAGAGGAAGTAGAGATAGCATATAGTATCACTGGAATTGCTGGAAGGGGAATCTCTGGAAATATGGACTTAAAAGTGAAGGTGGTGAGCCACAGTTTCCCTGAGTTTTTTTGCCAAAAAAAGACCACCACCCAAGGCAGACCATATGTGCTAATTTTTTGTGGACATCCTCATGAAAGCTACTGGCTCTTAATCAGCCTATGTGGCGAACTCCAATAAGATTTTGGTGAGGAACAAGTGGTGGTATCGAACACATCTTAGGTGGAACAAATAAGATGGCATATACACTCAACATCTAAGAGTGGCTGAGGGTATGCAATTTCACCTGACAGAAAAGTTTTCAGTTTTTTAATACAATTGTACAAGTATTGAACCATATAAAATTGATGAGCAGAAATGTGTATGAAGCATGGAGCTTTGAAATATCCTTTTGGCAAAATTATTCAACAATCTGGGAATATATTATTTTCTTTGCTCTTTTTAGAGCAAATTCTACTGCAACTGATTGCGGAGGCAATTGCAGTAGTCCAAACTTTGGGGATTTTTGTACTCTGTACTAGAGCACAGAAAGTGAGTTTCTCACATTTTTGTTTGCAATCCTTGCACGATACTATGGACTAGGATAGCTGCTAGCTCCGCTGGTGTTTCCAGAACCTGGAGGAGATTAAAGACGTTTGCTCGAGGATCTTTGTCCTTACATGCATTTACCCCAAGAGCTTTCCCTAACCTGTCCAGAAACCTGGAGTAGGAAAGGTCTTCTGGCAGAAATGAGTGTTTCAAAGACTTGGCAGGGGGGTTTGAAAAGATCCCTACTGATCTTTCCACAGAGCCTAGAAGCGAAGGAATGCTAACCTAAGACCTAATGATGAAGACAGTGCCTGAGGAAGGGTTCATGGACATCATGGAGGGATACAGCAAGACTATATATCCTCTGATTGACTAGAGTCTGCCACAACTGAATGCCACAGCCTAAAATTTCCCAATGGGGGGTCTGATTGAGAATCCTTACGAGCTGGGGATATTGAGACTCTTTGTGGGAATAGAGTGGATATCCTGAAAACGAGAGGTTGGAAGATACACTCCTTATTCCTCACCACCAAAGAGGTAAAGAAATCCCTCATTAACTCCACTTCTTTGTCAAGAGACTGACATGCCTTCTGAATGGCGTGGGTGATGGGACATCTTCTGAAACTAGAACTGAATCTTGCACATCTTCTGGACTTTGCAATATCTGGTTCAAAGGCCAAGTAGAGATGACAAGAAATGAAGAGCATACAGGATCTGGCATGTCTAGATGCAGTTCTTATTCCAATAATTTTGTTGACAAGAATACTCTGGTAATTGGTAGTGGCTCCTATAAACAATTTTGGCCAGGTATAACTGTAGGAAGGTCCACAGCACGCTTCATCAATGACACCAACAGTTTAATGAGCAGAGGCATCAAGGATAGATGCTTTGGAGCTTGGTGCAGTCACACACAGCAACGCAATCGAGCCTCTATCTTTTCTGCACTAACTGCCCCAGTGTTTCCGTGGAGTGGCTCTTCTATTCGATGCATGCAGATACTTACTATTTGAGCCTGGGGATCCAGTCTATTTTAGAGGAGCTCCTGCTCAACTCCATTACTACCGAGGCAGATGAGGCTGCACTTCAGGAAGAAGATGGACTACAACTTCTAAGATTTATGTAGTTCTTCCACTTTTTAGGCCCTAGTCTTTATATATGCAAGGACATCCATTCACAGACGTAGTAGTTTGTCTGGTCCCAGACAATGCTAGCAGAGGTCATGTCTATCTATGATTGACATTTTCCACCCACAAACAGCCCTTGAATCCACCTACTGTAGTCTTTTTCTTTCCGGTCATTACAAAAAAAAATTTCTTCTGAAAGTATCACTAAAAAGTGCTGTTTGGGGACTGCTGAGATAGCAAGGCAACTGTTAAAAAAAATAGATTATCTTATTTTGTAATGAAGGTACATAATCATGCTGATACCCACACAAGAAAAAAAAAAAAAAAACAGCTCATAAGGCAAAACTTAAGTGGGAACTCTTGCACATGCTCTGTAGAACAAAAGCTGTATTAGATGTTTACTGCCACCAGATGACATCACCCACATGTAATGGATAATTCACCCTGCTTATTGATAGAAAAGCTTCAAATTCACTTCATACATCAGAAACAGCTTAATTCTTCATCCAGAATTATTTGATCAACTAGACTACCATGATTAGATATAGGCGGGCTAGGGAGGAGGGTCACGTGATGTGGTAGCCGGAAGACGTGCTTTCTTCTGGCTCCAGCCTCGCCCCGCCAATCGCACCGCATCGGACCGCGGAGCATAAGAGCCCGGCGTTTTTGACCACAGCAGGGGAGAGAGTGCATGCCGGTGGCGCAGAATCGGGGGAAACCGCGGACCCCTATGACCTCCAGAAACACAAAAAAGGAGAAAGAAAAAGTGCCCGCTCCTGGATCCAAAATGGCGGCCGCAACGGAGGGTGAGTCCCCCTCCCCCTCGCCCCACTCACGATCACCGAGATTAAAGTGGCAGTCCGGGAAGCGCTGGAAGAGAAGCTGTCCCTCATTACTGCTCAGCTGGGGGAGGTGAAGGATTCATTGGCAGCACTACCCCCCCCCCCCCCCCCCCCGCTTAGAAACAGCAGAAGCTAGGATATCGGGGCTGGAGGATGCAGTGGAGGTAGCCCAAAGTAAAATGGCGGCCGGAGATAAAAGTATTCAGGCCCTGCAGAGGAAAGTCGAGGAGCTGGAAAATAGAGCGCGGCGCGACAATTTAAGATTTCTGGGGTTTCCAGAAACGGTGGAAGAGCGCTCTCTGTGTTCCCTCCTGGTTCTGGCTCCCAGAAGTGCTGGCACTGCCTCACCTGCAGGGTAAGCTGGTAGTAGAGCGGGCACACAGACTCGGGGCACGTGCATCGTCGTCAGGGCGCCCCAGATTAGTGATCGCAAAAATATTAAACTCTACTCATAAGGCAGAGCTTTGGCGGGCATCCAGATCAAAGCGGGAGTTACATTATCAATCTCATCCCATCAGAATATTTCAGGATTATTCAGCGTCCGTATCGGAGGCCAGGCGGGGTTTTTCACCCATGTGCTCTACTCTGCACAATCGTGGAATTAAGTTTGCACTCCTGTTCCCAGCTCGCCTGAAGATCTGGTATAAAGAACAGGTTCATACCTTTGATACGGAGGAGACAGCCAGGAATTTTGTAGACTCATTGCACCCATGATTTTTTTTTCTTATTATTTCTCTCAATTTTTTTTGCTCTTTTACACTCTCTCAGGGGTCGGGGGTCAGGCTTGGGCGGATAAATGGGCCTGGTATGAGGAAAGACCGGAGGTTCAGGTTCAGGTTCTGGCTAGCGAACTCAAGATATATGGATGGGTTTCACAGAACAATATATTCCGCTTATGGAGCTCTCATTTTTCAATCTGGGTTGGTTTTTTTTTTTTATTTCTACCAACTTTCTCTGAAACATCAATACTGGTAAGAGGGTGGGGAAATCCCTGTGCAGCACAGTATTTGGACTTTGGAAATACAAGTACTGGCTCGTTGAGCTACCAAGGATCTCATCCGACTTTTGGGGGGGAAATTATTTTTGGAACTGATCCGAGAGAGAGTGGTTTTTTTTTTCTTCTCAAAGATTGACTTAGCTCGGATGGAGGGCCTGGCATAGCCCAGTGGACTGAGACCCAAACCAACGGAGTGCCATTTCTATATCAGGCTTAGATATGATTTCCCAAGCATTCATATTTTTCTTGCCTGAAAGTGGGGGAGAGTGGAAGGGCTTGTGTTTGTTTTTTTTATATAGTTGAGAGCCAGACTCCAGTAAGGACATACCGTATCTTAACCCAGAAATAACTATTACTGCGGTCTTCGATTGCAGCACTTCAAATTCAGGGCTCCAGCAGCGGAGGATGGATGCTCCGGACCTCTGGGGAAATAGCAGTTCAGAAGACAACATGAGAGACCATAGTTGTTCATGTTTATTTTATGGCCGTTTCATGGGGCCAGGTTATGTAATGTTTCCTTTTTACTATGTAGTTGCCTTTGATTGTTCACATTACAGGGAACGTGTGGGATTTTTGGGACCGGGGGGTTGGGTTGGGGTTAGGGGCTCATAGAGGGGTTTATTATTGGAGGTTTGTAGTAGGGTACAGAGGCAAAGGTAGGGAGAAGGTGGGGCGAGGTATTGGACACATTAAAAGTGATCTTCTGCTTCCTTCATGGAAGCGCAGGTGAGGGGAATGATGGAGGAGGGCCAAGAAAATAGGCTTGGAGCCTTGGGGAGGGGAAGGGAGGGGACGGGGGAGGAAAGGGAGGGGACTCACACAGAGGGGCTGGGAATTTGAAGTGCCTGATGTGGGATATATATACCAGTGCTATGCCTTCTCATTAAGCATTGCTGTTAAATGTTTTATTGACTTGGAGATCATTGGGGGGAGCCCTAGCTGGGGGGGGGTTTCCTGCCAAACTTTATTGTATTTTCATTGATGTATTTTCACGTTGAATTCTGCACTGAGTGATTCCACAAAATTTGTTTCTTGGAATGTTTGTGGGATAACTTCGCCCATAAAGCGCTCTAAAATACTTTCTCTGTTGAAGCTTCCCATTAAAATTCACAAGGAGATAGTAGACCTCCAGGGTAGGTATATTATCCTGATTACGGAGTTGTGGGGTAAGACAGTAGTCCTATGCAATGTGTACGCACCAAACACATATAGCCCAAAGTTTTTTCATGAATTAAATGCGCATTTAATTCCATACTCCAATGAGATTTTGATAATTGGTGGAGACTTTAACATGGTGCGGGACGCTGCCCTGGATGCCTCGGCCACCCGGGTGAGGGAGTGGGGCATGGGCAGGGGCCCTCAACTCTTAGAACACACACTTCATTTATTAGATGTTTGGAGACTACTTCATCCGGGGGAGCGGGATTTCACACATGTGTCGCGCGCCCATGCGTCTCAATCCCGAATTGATTATTTTTTGATTAGTGATCGCGCATTTCCCCTGGTAACGGATGCGTACATTGACAATATTGTCATTTCTGATCATGCGCCTATTGGGGTGGACCTCAAGTTTACCAGCGGCTATTCCTCGGCGAACATTTGGCGTTATCCTTATTTGGCGAATGACACCAAATTTCGAGCTTATCTGCACTCAAAATGGGCGGATTACGCATCTCTTAATCAGATTCACACTTCCCAGCCGGTATTGTTTTGGTCTGCGGCTAAGGCCGTGTTAAGGGGGGATATTATCTCTTATATCTCTCATCGCCGAAAGGTCTTAGATCGTCGCATTTTAATGCTGAATGGACAATTGCGTGGCGCGAAGGCTAGATTAGCCAGGGGAGGGGACGGGGAGGCACGGGCAGTGTATCGTTCCGTACAATCGGCTCTTAATACTCTATTACATCAAAGGGCAAAGAAGAGCTTCCTGTACTATCGGTTTCATCTTTTTCAATATAGTAATAAGTCAGGACGCATGATGGCAAATTTGATACGATCTACTAGGTCTAATCGTTTTATTCCAGCACTGAGGAACACATCTAATGAAGTGATCCGTGATACACCTGGTATTTTGGAAGGGTTTCGAGAATTTTATTCGGCCTTATATACCTCTGGTGGAGGGACGGAGGAGGCCAGTGCTGAGTATTGCTCCAACCTGCCTCTTCCTTCTTTGACATCGGCCCAACGGGAGACACTCAATCAACCCATAGAAGCAGAGGAGGTGATCAAGGTGATAAAGGGGCTGCCTAAATTCAAGACACCAGGCCCAGATGGTTACACGGCGGAATTTTTTAAAACTGTAGTAGATCACGTAGCAGGACCCCTGGCAGCGAATTACACTGAACTGATTCAGGGGGGTTCCTTTCCCCATAATGAAAATCTAGCACTAATTACTTTAATACCTAAAGTGGGGAAGGACCCTCTGTGGCCGGAATCATATCGTCCGATTTCATTGCTAAATGTAGATCACAAAATATTGGCCAAAATCTTGGCGGAACGCTTGGCCACTATTTTACCATCCCTAGTAGGCGACCATCAAGTAGGGTTTGTTCGACAAAGATATGCTCTGGCTAATATCCGACGGGTATTGATTGCTCAGACTATCTGTCGGCAGTTGGATCAACCTCATTTAGTTATCAGTTTTGACGCAGAAAAAGCGTTTGACAGAGTGGAGTGGCGATATTTATTTTTTATATTAGGGAAAATGGGGTTCGAGGGTTTTTTCTCCAAGCGGTGCGGTTATTATATAGGGATCCCCGTGCAATTATATGGGCGAATGGCACACAATCGCAGCCCTTTAGGGTGGCCAGAGGAACCAGGCAGGGCTGCCCGCTATCCCCTTTATTATTTATTTTACAATTGGAACCCCTCCTATTAGCTATTCATCAAAATCGTATCATACGAGGTGTGCGGTTTGGCTCTCGCATATTTAAAGGAGTGGCCTTTGCCGATGATCTGTTGGTTTTTATTACTGATCCATTGAACTCCCTGCCCTCTTTATTGACCACAATAGCGGACTTTGGCCAGTTTTCGGGCCTCCGTCTGAATGAATCTAAGTCCTCGGTTTTAGCATACCCACACACTCTTATAGCTCAGTGGCCTGGATCTTTCCCCTTGCACTGGGCCGAGGACTCTATCTCTTATTTGGGCGTCACATTGCCCACGGATCCTGAATGTATATATCAGGCTAATGTACCCCAGAAGCTAAGAAGTACGATTGATAGGCTGGCTACCTGGAGTAAATTGCCTCTTTCTTTGGTGGGCTGGATAAATCTGTTTAAAATGATAATTTTACCCCGCTGGCTTTATCTTCTTCAAAATCTTCCGTTTGTATTAAAGAATACGGATATTCGGCGGTTAGATAGCGCAACTCGGAGGTTTTTCTGGAGAGGGGGGAAAGCATGTATTCCATTAGCTTGGCTGAGGTTGAGGTGGGGCAGGGGAGGATTGGGAGTCCCTGATTTAGTTGCTTATAATATGGCCTGTAACTTGAGGTTGGTTCGAGGCTGGATTATGGCTACCTCTGCCCATGCCCCGTTCTATGTAGATGCCGCTTTGACATTTCCAGTAGCGCCGGCCTATGTGATTCAGTCTCTGGCAGCGTCCCTTCCCACATTCCTGACAAAGACAGTGTTGATACGCCCACTGCGACAGACTTGGCGAAGATTGATGAAGCGATTCAGATTACCTGTTCAGTGTGCCTATTTCCTCCCAGTAATGGGGAATTTAGATTTCACTCCTGGGACTCAATCTTTACCTTTTAGGAGATGGGAGGATAGAGGTCTTACACATTTGGGACACTTGGGGACGCCTACAGGGGACATTATTTCCTTTAAGGATTTCCAAGCTATCTATGGATTTGGCATCACACATGCCTTTCCATTTATTCAAATCACCCACTATTTACGAACAATTCCCACCATTTACAGGGATCCATCAGTATGCCATGCTTTAGATGACATATTTGGTTTTGGGAGGACACAGGCCCAGTCTCTCTCCCAATACTATAAAAAATTACAAACAAGCACGGAAATGAATGTCTGTATACTATTGGAAACCCGTTGGAATAAGGACGGGGATTTTGTTCTTACCCAGGCTATTTTACAGACCTGCTTTCGACGTGTAACCAGGATCTCAACTAACATATATTATAGAGAGCTACAATACAGATTTTTAAGTAGGGCCTATGTGTCGCCACAGGTGGCTTTTCAATTAACTATAGCGTCCTCTTCTGATTGCTTCCGTTGTGGGAGTCATCGCGGGACTTTATCCCATGTTTTTTGGACGTGTCCGGTCATACAACACTTCTGGCGCAAGATAGCCGGTTATGTGGCAGAATTGCTGGATGTTGCAATTCCCATTACCCCATTGTGGTGGCTATTTGGGTGTGTATCACCGATTCGCATCCGCGATCCTGGTTCACGCATGCTTCTGCATAAAGCAAGTCTGGTGGGGAAGAGAGTGATTTTTCAGTTTGGAGGACTACGGATAATCCGTCTTTTTGGGCCTGGAGGAATCTTTTTCACGGACTAATGACCATGGAGGCCTTGGCTTCTCAGAAGTCACCCCGCAGCAGACAGCGGTTTTTGAAGGTGTGGCAAAATTACCTACAATCTCTAACACATCGGGCACGTAGTCTTGTAATTAATGACTAGCTTATCTCAGTTGTTTTTTTTTGGAAACCATACAACTCTGTGTGGGGCTGGGGGGGGGGGGGTGGAGAGGGGATAGGGGGAAGTCTTTTGGGTTGTTGTTCCAATGTATTGACAATCTGAGGAGGGACCAGAGTCGACCCCTCCTTAGTGTTGTATTTATACGATATAAACCTAATAAAATCGTTTAACCATAGATATAGGCGGGCTTTAATGCATTTTAAAAAAAAATTGCCTTAACAGGAGCTAATTTGGGTTCCATCTCTTCCTGCTACACAGTACAGCCATGGCAAGTAGGTTATTTCCCATTACCAGCAAATGGAGGCAGACTGTTTCCCACTGTGATATCAGCCACAACTTAGGAGGTGGTGCCAGCAGCAGGAATCCAGTATTCTCTGCCTCCTGCAGATGGTAGGTTTGGAATGGTGTAACAGTTTGACCGATTTAGGTCTTACCCTTGGGCCAGGCCACTGGTATTTAGCAGAATTAACCCTTGATCTGCTCTTAAATCATGAAGGAGTCCCTGGTTGAACTTGGCCACAGCACTTATATTTGAGGAAAAAAAGGGGAACAGGGAGTCTGCTCTTGTTTCCCCTACTCCCATGCCTTTGGTGACATACGCAATGCCGTACAAACATACAAAAAGTCCCTGCTCAATAGTTTACAATCTAGTAAGAAACATACAGGACAAGAGACTTGGTTAAAAGAAAAAGTCAGTCAAGACTAATAGGCAGACAATCAGGAATAAGATTTAAAAGTGGTTTCAAAAAGGTGGGTCTTTAGATGGGATTTAAATATGGCAAGAGAGGGAGCATGACACACCTGTTCAGGAAGACTATTCCAAGCACACGGCACAGCAGGGTGGAGAGCACGGAGTTGAACTGGCAGTAGTGGAGAAGCATGGATAAGAGTGGCTTATCCAACAAGTGGAGTGCACAAGGAGGGGTATAGAAAGATAAGAGAAGAGGTAGTGAGGTGCTGCAGAGTGAAGGCGTTTGCAGGTGAGAAAGAGGAGCTTGAAGTGTATGCGGGAGCGAACACAGTGACTTCAGAAGAGCAGTTGTGAGCATAGCGACTTAGGAAAAAGATAAGTCACATGGCTGAATTTAGGACAGATTGCAGTGGACAGAGACCTGTGAGGAGCAGCTTTCAATAGTCTAACGGGAGGAGATGAGAAAGTGGATAAGGGTTCTTGTACTGTGTTCAGAAAGGATGATTTTGGCAATATTATAAAGAAAGAAATGACATGTTTTAGCAGTTTTTTTAGATATGCATGGAGGAGAGAGGAGTTGCAGAGGACTCCAAGGTTACAAGCTGATGGGACAGGGACAATGTTATCCACAGAAACAGAGAAAGGAAGAAGAGGGGAAGATATGGAGCTCAGTCTTGGCCATGTATATCCCCCCCCCCTATGAATGAATGTTGAGATTACTACCTGATAATCTCCTTTTCCTTAGTGTAGACAGATGGACTCAGAACGAACGGGATAGTATCCGCGTGCTAGCAGTTGGAGACGGATCTGATGTCAGCACGGGGGTATATATATCCCCACAGGAAGCGTAGCAACTCAGTAATCTTCCTTGCAAAAGCTGTTATGGATGTGTGTACTGACGCTCAGTGAAAAGTGAAAACAGGATTCCCCTGACCGATTGATAGTAGCTGGACACCGCCAGCATTCACAACCGGAAGGCGTTGACACCAGGTAGAGTGTACGCTCTTATGGAACAGAAGACATGGCTTACCTTGAATCGGTGAAACCCATGTACACAGGCAGCTGGGCGGGATGCTGAGTCCATCTGTGTACACTAAGGAAAAGGAGATTATCAGGTAGTAATCTCAACATTTCCTGGCGTGTAGCCAGATGGACTCAGAACGAATGGGATGTACAAAAGCTTTACTCCCAGCCTGGGCGGGAGGCTGCCTGAGGACCATGTAGTACCGCCCTCGCAAATGCTGAGTCCTCCCTGGCCTGGACATCCAGACGGTAGAATCTGGAGAAGGTATGGAGGGAGGACCACGTCGCCGCTTTACAGATTTCTGCAGGCGACAGCATCCTGGATTCAGCCCAGGATGTCGCTTGTGCTCTGGTAGAATGGGCCTTGACTTGTAGAGGCGGAGACTTCCCGGCTTCTACGTAAGCTGCTCTGATAACTTCTTTAATCCAGCGGGCGATGGTGGGCCGCGAGGCCGCTTCACCTTGCTTCTTCCCGCTGTGCAGGACGAACAGATGGTCCGTCCTTCGTAGTTGTTGTGTCACTTCCAGATATCTGGGCAGTAATCTGCCAATGTCGAAATGGCGCAATAAACGCCCTTCTTCAGATTTCTGCAGACCCACCATGGTCGGCAAGGATATGGTTTGGTTAAGATGAAACTGTGAAACCACTTTCGGTAGAAAGGAGGGGACCGTCCGAAGATGGATAGCCTCCGGAGTGATTCTGAGAAATGGATCACGGCAGGACAGGGCTTGTAGCTCTGAGATGCGGCGGGCTGAACAGCCAGCCAGCAAGAACACCATCTTCAAGGTTAGAGAACGGAGAGATAGGCCCCGAAGGGGTCTGAAGGTGGACCCCGCGAGGAAATCCAAAACAAGGTTGAGGTTCCACAAAGGCACAGGCCACTTCAGTGGCGGACGAATATGCTTGACTCCTTGCAGGAAGCGAGAAACATCTGGGTGCTTGGCGATGGTCTTGCCATCCCTCCTGGGACCATAGCAGGACAGCGCAGCCACCTGAACCTTGATGGAGCTGAGGGAGAGACCCTTCTGAAGTCCATCCTGCAGGAAATCCAACACAATAGGGATTGTGGTCGCATGTGGGTTGGTGCCATGAGTGTCGCACCATGCTTCGAATACTCTCCAGATGCGAACGTAGGTGAGGGATGTGGAAAACTTGCGAGCTCGGAGGAGTGTATCAATCACGGGCTCCGAGTAACCTCTTTTCTTCAGTCTAGCCCTCTCAATGGCCAGACCGTAAGAGAGAATTGAGCTGGATCCTCGTGGAGGATGGGACCTTGATGTAGGTGGTCCCGGAGAGGAGGCAGGGGAAGAGGCTCCCCTGCCAGTAGTCTTCTCATGTCTGCGTACCAGGGTCTTCTTGGCCAGTCTGGTGCCACTAGAAGAACTAGGCCCCGGTGTTTCTGAATCTTGTGGATGATGGCGCCCAGCAGCGGCCAAGGAGGAAAGATGTATAGCAGAGTCCCTGGAGGCCACGGCTGGACCAGGGCATCGATTCCGTGTGAGAACGGGTCGCGCTTGCGGCTGAAGTATCTGGGCACTTGAGCATTGGACTTGTCCGCCAGTAAATCCATGTCCGGAATCCCCCAGTGATCCACAATCATCTGGAAGGCTGTGGGTGACAGCTGCCACTCTCCCGGATTTAGGCTTTCTCTGCTGAGGAAGTATGCTGTGATATTGTCCTTCCCGGCAATGTGGACGGCGGAGATGTCCTGAAGAGTCGCCTCTGCCCAAGCCATCAGTGGGGCGATCTCCAGAGATACTTGTCTGCTTCTGGTTCCGCCCTGACGGTTGATGTATGCCACCGTGGTGGCGTTGTCGGACATCACTCTGACTGCTCTGTTCTCCAGCCTGTGAGCAAATCGAAGGCATGCCAATCGGACTGCCCGGGCCTCTAGACGGTTGATGTTCCACGCTGACTCCTCTCTGTTCCACCGCCCTTGTGCGGCGAGTTCTTCGCAGTGTGCTCCCCAGCCGCTCAGGCTGGCATCTGTGGTGAGCAAGGTCCACGTGGGTGAGGACATCTTCGACCCCCTGCTCATGTGGTTGGACCGCAACCACCACCGCAACTGGGTCCGCACCCTGGCTGGCAGAGGAAGGTGCGTGGAATAGTTCCGTAGACAGGGGCTCCAGCGAGAGAGCAGGGAGTGTTGTAGAGGTCTCATATGGGCCCTCGCCCAAGGCACGACTTCCAGGGTGGATGCCATGAGACCAAGAACCTGCAGATAATCCCAGGCTATGGGCCGACTGGCTCCCATCAAATACTGGATACGCTGCTGAAGTTTCAACTTTCTCTTGGTAGTGAGACTGACTGTTTCTGCCCGGGTGTCGAACTGTACTCCCAGGTATTCCAGAGACTGGGAAGGCTATAGGCAGCTCTTGCTGAGGTTGATTACCCAGCCCAAGCTTTCCAGAAGGGCGATTACTCTGTCGGTCGTCCGAAGGCTCTCCTCTCGAGATTTCGCCCTGATCAGCCAGTCGTCTAGGTAGGGATGGACCAGAATTCCTTCCCTCCTGAGTGCCGCTGCTACCACTACGACCACCTTGGTGAATGTCCGTGGTGATGTGGCCAACCCGAAGGGCAGAGCCCGGAATTGGAAGTGGCGTCCCAGAACCTTGAAGCGTAGGTAGCGCTGATGATCCGGATGGATCGGGATATGCAGGTATGCCTCTGACAGGTCTAATGCCGTGAGGAATTCCCCTGGCTGTACTGCAGCCTTGACGGAACGCAGAGTCTCCATGCGAAACCTCGGTACCCGCAAGTATCGATTGACTGACTTGAGGTCCAGCACAGGCCGAAAGGTGCCCCCTTTCTTGGATACCATGAAATAAATGGAATAGTGTCCAGAATTCACTTCCCAGGCAGGTACTGGGATGATGGCTTTCAAGGACAGGAGCCTCGCCAGGGTAGCTTCCAATGCTGCCTTCTTGTATGTGTGGGACAGGAAGATTCCACAAACTTGTCCGGAGGGAGATGATGAAAGTCCAGATAATATCCCTCCCGGATAATGGCAAGGACCCACTGGTCCGACGTAATCTCGACCCATCTGGGGTAGAAGAGGGTTAACCTGCCCCCTATGACTCCGTCCCCCAGATGAATCGGCGGATTCTCATTGGGAGGCGCGGCCGGGACCCGAGCCCGGGCCCGCTCCCCTCTTGCGCTGCTTGGTCCGAAAGGACTGATTCCTGGCCTGAGGGCACGGTGCCTGGTAGCAACCCCTGTAAGGAACAAAGCGCTGGGAACTCCTGCCCCTGGAGGGCCTTGGAAAGGTGCGTTGGCCCCTTCTGAACCGATCTTCCGGTAGTCTGGGCACTGGAGAGGCACCCCATGTACTGGCCAGTTTATCAAGGTCGCTGCCAAATAGGAAAGAGCCCTTAAAGGGCAATCTGGTGAGGTGTGTCTTGGAAGGCGCATCAGCTGACCATTTCCGGATCCAGAGCTGCCTCCTGGCAGCTACGGAGGATGAAATCCCCTTAGCTGTTGTCCGGACCAGGTCAGATGCAGCATCCGTGAGGAACGAAAGAGCTGACTCCATGTCTGCCGCTGGAGCGTTGTTTCTAACCTGTGACAAACAGGCACGCGTCACCACTGTGCAGCAAGTTGCGATCCGCAAAGATAGAGCTGCCACCTCAAAGGTCTGTTTCAGAATGGCGTCCAGTCGCCGGTCATGAGGCTCCCTGAGGGCAGTCCCCCCTTCAACTGGAATGGTAGTGCGCTTGATCACAGCGCTAATCAAGGCGTCCACCTGAGAGCACGCCAGCAGGTCCTGGATAGCCGGTGCCAATGGGTACATGCTCGTCAGAGCCCGGCCCCCTTTGAAGGAAGCCGCTGGTGCCGCCCACTCTAAATCTATCAGTTGTTGTGCCGCTTGTAAGAATGGAAAATGGCAGGCTGTAGGACGAAGACCTTCCAACAGGGGGTTCTGCGCGGAGGGCACCAAAGCGCTGGGACCTGTAATATCCAATTCTGCCAGACACAGACACCAGGTCGGAGAGATCCTCTTTAGGGAAGAACCGCCTCATTGTTCTATATGGCTCAATCCCTGGGGGAAGGTCCCCCTCATCCGGGAGTTCGGACTCGTCCGGTGAGACCTCCTGGTCTGACTGATCCGGACTGTCCAGCGGCAGGAGGTCCCGCTCGCAATAAGGGCGTGAGGGTCCAGGAACAGGATCCGCAGGAGCCGCCACCACAGCAGCCGCCGCAGCAGCCGCGGTCGCAGCCACTGCAGGAACCACAGGAACAGCAGGAACCACAGGGCCTGGACGGGAAGCCATTTGCATCTGTACGAAGGCATGAATCCCCTTAAAGAGATCCACCCAAGAAATTGAAGCAGCCTCTAATCGCCGGGGTACAAGATCCCCCGGGATTCCTGATTGGTCGAGACTGCCCCCTAAATCCGGGGTAGCCCCTGGGGAACTGTCAACAAATCGTGGCTGAGACCGGTCCTGGCCTAAGGGTCCCACGGCCTCCTCACATTGGGCACATAGGGAGTCTGGCTCTTCACTGCGCGTGGCCCTAAGCTGGCATGCAGAGCAGAGGCCAAGGGCTTTAATGCCTGAAGCAGGCGGCGCTGTCGCTGAAGACGCTGCTGCGTTCTGATCCATTGAAAAATATGTGCCGAATGCTTAATACAACAGGCGCGCAATAATAATAATATGCGGCAGCAATAGGCGCTTAATACAACAGGCGCACAATAATAATAATATGCGGCAGCAATAGGCGCTTAATATAACAGGCGCACAATAAGAATAATACGCGGCAGCAATAGGCGCTCAATACCATAGGCGCCCAGTAATAATAATATGCAGCAGCAATATGCGCAATATGTTCTCAGCAATAGGCGGCCCAGAAAACAGCCCAAAGTATGCAATATGCACTCAGCAATATGCAGTTAGCAATACACGCACTATGGCTCTCAATAGGCTCTCCGCAATAGGTGGTCAGCAATACACGCTCAATAGCATTCAATAGGTTTTCAGCAAATGCGGTTAGCAATATACGCTCAATAGCATTCAATAGGCTTTCAGCAATATGCGGTTAGCAATACACGCTCAATAGCATTCAATAGGCTTTCAGCAATATGCGGTTAGCAATATACGCTCAATAGCATTCAATAGGCTTTCAGCAATATGTGGTTAGCAACATACGCTCATTAGCATTCAATAGGCTTTCAGCAATAAGCGGTTAGCAATACATGCTCAGTGGCATTCAATATGCTCCCAGCAACAGGCGGTGTAGCAATACCTTACATTAACCGGCGGTTAGCAATATACGCTCAGTGGAAATGCTCACAACAATAAGGCAATATATGCACAAGGAGGAATAAACCTGCGCCTATTACCGGCGCCCTACCTGAACGAGGCCCACAAAATGGCGCCCTCCTTGGCGTGCCACGCCGCCGATCCTCCGTTCCTTCGGAGACCCGAAAAACAAGATGTATGCCTCACCTGAACCTCGGCGCTTCTCGGCTGGAACCCAGGCGATCTCCGGCTGCGGGGAGAGCGGGCAACTACCTTCACCACCGCGTTTGAGGATATGCACCCGCTGCCTCGTCCACGCTGGGACAGAGGCGCCTCGTAAGCCTCACCCGAACCTCGCCCGGGGGCTGTGTCCCTGCCGCGATTCGGCCACTGGACCGAGGACTTAACCTCCGGGGGGATCACGGGAATTACCCTGGGCAGCTCAACTGGGGGAGTGACCTTCGGGTATCACCGCAGGAGCGCGGGGCTCGATATTTTTACAGAAAGTAGAGAGTAGAATCTAGAATTATAAGAAAAGAGAAAAAATTAAAGTAGTCTTGGAAAGCCCGCTCAACTAGCGTGCAGGCACTCCAAACTGCTTTGGAGACGGAAATTACTGTGTTGCTACGCTTCCTGTGGGGATATATATACCCTCGTGCTGACGTCAGATCCGTCTCCAACTGCTAGCACGCGGATACTATCCTGTTCGTTCTGAGTCCATCTGGCTACACGCCAGGAAATGCTATGTTATATATTCTCCAGTTAACTATTCTACCTCTGGAACTCCCTCCCCTCCTCCCTCCGTATAGAGCCATCTCTCACCAAATTCAAAAAAGGAGTCAAAACTTGGCTCTTTAAGCAGGTTTACCCCGACACAAATACTACGTAGACCTTAGCCTAAATGGACCTTCATATGACTTTACACTGCCAGCCTCCCCCCCCCCCCCCCTGGAAACTTGGCACTTTTGTAACCCCTGGCACACGTACACAATTTTGTATAAGTTGTATAAATTGTACAAAGTTATTTTCTGTCTACCTTTCCACCTTTCCTATCAGTTTGCCTTTAGGTGCTTATATATCCATAATGTTTCACCATGCATATATTTTACACCATTTGCTTTAATTATGATATGTTACGCTGTTCTTTGTAATTTTCCTTCTTTAGTTCAATGTAAGCCGGCATGATGTGCCTTACGAATGTCGGCAAAGAAAAGCCTATAAATTCTTCTACCTTTCACCCTCCTCTCCTATCCGCTCTTCTCTTCCCTCTTCTTCTTAGATCCACTTATTTAATCAATTGTTATATTGTAACTTTTTTTCCCAATTTCGCTCCTTCTTCCTTCGTTTTATGTTAACCGATGTGATGTCCATATGAACTTCTGTATATAAGAGTGTTTAAATAAATAATAAATATTGAGTTTAAGTTGCCAGCGGGACATCCAGGCAGCCCGAGATCCAGGATTGGATTTCTAGTGAAATTTCTGGTATAGATAAGTAGATCTGGGAGTCATCAGCATAAAAATGGTATTGAAAGCCATGAAAGGAAAATCAGAGCACCAACGGAATTAGCATGTAGCGAGAAGGTGGCCTAGGACGGAGCCCTGAGGCATACCAATTGATAGTGGAATGGCAGTAGAGGAGGAACTACCAGAGGAAATGCTAAAAGTGCGATGAGAGGTAAGAAGAGAACCAAAACAGGGCAGAGTTCTGAAATCCAAGCAAGGAAGAGCATCAAGGAGTAAGTGGTGATCAATAGTGTCAAAAGCAGACAGGTCAAGGAGGATAAGGATAAAAGATTTGACTTTAGCCATAAACAAGTCATTGGAAACTTTGGCAAGGGCTGTTTTAGTTGAATGCAGAGGGCAAAATCCAGACTGGAATGGATCAAGAATAGCTTGAGGTGTAAGGAAGTCAAGACAGTGGTGATGAACAGCACTCCAAAAAAAAAAAATTAACTTCCTCAACCCCCTTCTCTGGGCTCTCAGGTCCGCCGCTGCAGAAGGACTGCAAATGAGCGCAGAAATGGCCTCACTGCTCTGACTCTCTCCCCTTCTGTGGTCATGGCGAAGCTGGCCACGCATAACACTGCCCCTGGACTGCTCTAACCCCACAGCAGCTGCAAGAAAAAAAAATCTCTCCTGGGCACTACCTGTAGTGCCTCTTCATATATACATACACATATGGACAGTGATGGATCCCACTGCCTGATTTCTTCATTGGGTCAGCCACTTCGCTCAGGTCTGCCGCTGCAGAAGGACCGCAAATGAACGCAGATAGATATAGATATATATATGCGCTCATTTGCGGTCCTTCTGCAGCGGCGGACCTGAGCGAAGTGGCTGACCCAATGAAGAAATCAGGCAGTGGGGTCCATCACTGTGAAGCATGTGGTGTCCGGGAAGAAGGGGCCTATGAATTTGGCTTGTCACCAGATGAGGGAGGTTCCCGGCACGTGCTCAAGAAAGGGCCTGGATTCCTTTTCGTCGCCTGATAGTTTCTTTGGCCTGCTGGCCCTAGAAGCCCCGACACATGATCAGTCAAGCAGGCTCCAGAGATGGCAACCATTTTGGATGCAATCTCATGTTCTGGTTTAGAGAACTCAGATATAGGGCCCAATGGAGAGCAATTCTCCTCTGGTTTTGCAGCAGGCACATGCTTTTAACTCCAGGATCTAGGGGGAGGTTTCCCCCAGAAGTTTTTCATTTTCTGCATCAAGCCTTCTGAGATTTTGCTAGTCCTGGGGCGCAGGCATACAGGGCCACAACTAGGGTGTCAGGCAATGGATTGCCTGCTCGCTCTCCCCAGATCCCTGCCAAGAGGACATAGCCAGACCTTGAGGCACCAGGGAACTCTTGAGAGGACCAGGTGAATTCTGAGGTGCCTGAGGACAGTTTGGCATCCTTGTAAGAGGGGGCAATTCTCTCCAATTCGAGAGGTTGATTCTGTGAACCATCTCTTTCACAGGGACGAGATAAGCTATTTGATTGACTGGATAATTATGAGCCTTTGCCTAGAGGAGTCAAAACCACAGGAGCCTCCGGCATGGGATTCTATAAATCAAGGGCAAGCAAAGACCACTACAGCCTTTCTGCTCCATCCAGAGATAGAGAATATTGTGGCTGAGTGGGAATCCAGTGTCAGGTCTTCAGGGTGTTAAATCTCTTGCATTTGTATCCTCTTCCAGTAGCTTCGGTGTAGAAGTTTTTTTCAGGTTGCAGTGCTAGATGCTCTAGTTACAGCTGTTACCAGGCACGCCCCCATCTACTAGAATTTTGGTACATATCTCTGAAGGATCCTCAGGATAGGAAAATGAAGCCACTAATTTCATCAGCAACAGCAGTCCAGATTTCTATTTGTTCCACTATAGTGCTTCGGGCTCTCCTCCATTGGATCCAGCAGTGACTAGAGAATGAGGCAGCAACCAAGATGGAACTCATGGCGTCTTCTTGACAAACATCTCATGAATTATGAAGTTCTTCTCAGTCAGTGACCCCTTTGGTTGCAGTTTATTGGCTGATGTGACTCCGCAATTGGGCAGCCGACTATTGGTCCAAAACCCATCTGGGAAAGTTGCATTTTAAGGGTAAGCTAGTATTCAGAGAGGATCTGGATCAGTTGAAGAACCTCCTAAGCCCCAGCATTTACCAGATAAGGGCTTCTCCTTTTATAAAGGGGGCAGAGATATGGGGCAATTCCCAGCCTCTCAACGTTACCATTTGAGTAGATATTTTTGGGGGGGCCATCTCCATGGCGTATTCTGGGCAGACAGGCCAGGGTCATGCCTTTTCTGGAGTCAGAAGACAAAGGACTGATGCCAGTGCTTCCATAGGGGCCACTAGCGCTGCCTCGAGTGCCTACAGGTCCACTCTCTTCTGGTTCCTGTAAGATGACATCTGCAGGAGTTTTACAGTGAATGGATCAATATAATGTCCGACCAGTGGATGTGGGAGATTGTACAGTCCAGTTAGGCACCGGATCTTCATTCTCTTGTTCTGGATGTTTTTATGGTGTCACCCTTGGCCCCTGCTAATCAACAGAGTATTCACAAAACAGTTAAAACGTCAGCTCTTGCAGGCTGGGGAAGGGGCCATTATTCCATTTATTTTGTTGTTCCCAAGAAGGACACGTCCTTTCGTCCCATCTTGGATCTCAAAGACATGAATCACTGAGTTCCATATTTTCATATGAAAACATTGTGGTCTGTGCTTGATACAGTCAGTCAGGGAGAGTTCCTGTGCTCTTTGAATCTGATGGAGGTCTACCTTCACATTTCGATCCAGGAATGGGTTAAGAGATACCTGCGATTTTACGTACAGGAACATTTCCAGTTCCGAGTGCTACCCTTCGCTTTAACACTACCAAGGTGATAGTGGTGGTAGCAGCAGCTCTCCAGCACAAAGGGATTATGGTACTCCCATAGCTCGATAGTTAATCCACACAAGGAGGTAGTGCAGTTCTTAGAAAGTATGGGCTGGTTGATCAATTTCACCAAGTGTCATTCAGCCCATGCAGTCTCTAGAGCAGTGGTCCCCAACCCTGTCCTGGGGGGCCAACAGCCAGTCGGATTTTCAGGATATCCACAATGAATATGCATGTTACAGAGGCAGTGCATGCAAACTTTCTCTATCTGCTGTCCGCAGGTGGATCTCATGGAAATCCAGCAGAATGCAATGGTAGATTTTCTTCAGCCAGTGACAGAACAGGGGTTGATGGGCAGAGATGCCCTGGTACAGCCCTGGTGGTGGGAGAATTTCTGTATGCCTTCCTTCCATGGGCATTCATAGACAGGCTATTACTAGAAAGCAGAGTTTTTCTGGTTGCACCAGACTGGCCTCACAGGCCTGCATACTGCGGCCTGTGAGGCCAGACTGCAGGCCTGTGAGGCCTGCAGACTGGCCTCACAGGCCGCAGTATGCAGGCCTCATTTGCTTGCAGGTGGACTGAGCCTTCAGGCTTAGAGGCCCACAATATTGGAGGATCCTGCTTAGTTTTGTTTTACAGCCTGGCTCTTGAGCAAAGAAGGCTCCGCAAGAAAAGGGATTCTTCAGCGGTGACTGCTACACTGTTGAAGTCTCGCAAGTGGTCTACATCCTTGACTTATGTAGATGTCTGGCAGCTGTTTGAATTTTGTGAGGCCAGGTTGGAGTTTCCCTGTTGGGAAGATGTGCCCTGCATTTTGGTCTTTTTTCAGAGTGATTTTGATAAGAAGCTTACCTTGAATTCCTTGAAGGTACATGTGGCAGCCCTTTCCTGCTATTGGGAGCCATTGTGGGGGATGAGAGGTTCCCTAGTGGCACACGTCCTGAGAGGTATAGAGGATGTGGTCTCCATTTCAACCCATCGGTCCCCCTGTGTTGCTGATCTAGGGTTTTCAGCTCTTTCAGGGACCCCCTTTGAGCCTCTGAAACAGTCCTCACTGAAGGAGTTTTTGTGGAAAACTGCATTCCTGGTCACAATCTGCTCCACTTGGTGGGTAGAGAACTGCAAGCCTGGCCTTGCTGAGACCCATTCTTGATCATCACGTTGAGCACGGTCACATTTCGTCCAGTAATGTCATTTCTTCCTAAAGAAAATTTGATTTTCATATCAAGAAATTTCCCTTCCGGCTTCTTCCAAGAGGAACGTGGGCCCAAGAAATGAATACTTCAGCGCCTGAACGTACATAGAGTGGTCTTAAGCTACTTGGAGGTCACCAATGCCTTCTGCAAGTCTGACATTGTTTCACCTGTTTGGAGGACCACATCAAGGGGATGCAGCCTCTAAGACTACTCTAGCTCACTGGATAAAGGACACTACTGATTTGGCTTAATGCTCAAAGGCAGAAAACCTCCAGACTTGGTGAACACGTACCCCCCCCAGGGCGCAGGTCCATACTCTAGAACCAACTAATATTTGCAGGGCAGCTATGTGATCATCCCTGTCTACCTTTATGAAGCACTATCGACTGGACATGTTTGCATGGGAGGAGTTCACTTAAGGGGCGGGGATTTTGTGAGCAGCCCTTGCTTCTTCCAACCAGGGTAACTGAAGTTTTGGTACTTCCCACTGTTATGGCTGGTCTGGCAGCAGAAGATGTAAGGAGAAATTCTCTTACTTGCTAATTTCCTTTCCATTAGTCCTGCTACATCAGTCCAGGACCCACCCAGAAACATAACTGCATATTTATCAGACTGTTCAGTTTACATTTCTGTTGTTGGGCAGGTTTAAGTGTTATCTGTTTTCTCTTCCATTCAGTGTTTCCCTTTTCAGGGGCAAGGAAATTTTGTTTCAGGTTTTTCTCCATTAATAGTTGAGGAATTTTTATGTGGAAGAGTTCAGACTCGAAGCTTAGTCAGAAGGATACTGGATTCCTACTGCTGGCACCACCTAAGTAATGGCTGTCATGTCACAGTGTTTGCTTCCATCTGCTGCTAGGGAGAAATAACCCACTTGTCATGGCTGGACTAGTGTAACAAGACTAATGGAAATGAAATTAACAGGTAAGAAAATCTCTTTTCTTGTGACAAAGGGTATGAAGACATATACAATCAACACATTCATAATTATTTTTGGAATATTTCTCCAATTGTAATTTCATGATGAAAGAGTAAAGTATGTTGTGTAGATCAGTGAAAAACTCCTACTATAATGCATTTTAATTTGTATTTTTTAAGACAGCAGAATGAACAATGTATGTGTGCGAATACTTTGCAAGGTACCATATCAAGCACAGGGATAGTGGGAGGGTAGAAAACATAGCAAAGACTTCCCCAGATATTTGAACTTGCTTTCGACTGTAGAAAAAAAGATCACAGGTGAGAGCGAAACAGTTTAAATAAAGGCTATGTACAGTAACTGCCGTCACCCAATAGTATGTAACCCTCAGACCTTTCGCAGCAGGACTAAGAAGCTGCTTCAGACAGTGCACATTTCAGTCCAATTTCAATCAGTGCAAGCAAACAAATGGTCCAGTTCTGTAATGAAGCAATGATAGAAGCAGAAGGAAAAGTTAGTCAGGCTCTGCCATGCCTTTAAAAGCAAATCCTTAGTACTAATTAATGGCGTAAGTACAGCAGACAGAAATAGTGGACACCCAGAGCACAGAATTGGGGTGCAACCTGAGGCAGATGCTTGTAAGTAGTATTGAAATTGTGGTTCAGATATTCAAATTCCAGAACAGTTGGCTCTGCCATTCACTTTTCTGCAGCAGATAAAATAATCAAGGGTGAAAACACACATATATAGGTCCCTTGGAAGCTAGTCAAGTTTGTTTTTTTTAAAGGGAAAATTCTTACTTTTTCTTGCTGTTTTGCCATTATTGTCTAGCTTGAATTTCTTTTTTGCTTTTGATTTGACTAAATAGTTTTTCACATTTTGTCTTAATTAGATGTGTTTCATTATAGCAAGAACACCTATTAGGGTGCATCCTTTTGTCTGTACACATGTGCCATCGTACATATGAAGGAGGATAACTCAGGACCAGGGAGAGAGGGGCAGGGGGAATCCATGAAGGTGCTGCTCCTACTGCTGCAATCGCCAGACAGTGATATGACAGCAGCAGCAGGGGGCCCAAGAATAATAAGGTGAAATATGTTTCTTTGCTATGCATTTTATTTTTTTTTTTACCTGCCTCCTGGGATTTTTCAGCCCCGAGAATGACTAATTGCAATTGGGTAATCACATATCGGTTGTCAATCCAAACTACTCTGAATAGTGATGCAGTCAATCAACTATTAATACTGTAACCAGAGGACAGTAATCCCTTCACCAGAGATGCTCTGGATTCACACAGCAGAGCTGGAGTTTCAAGGGCTGCCCTCCTAGGATATTTAAGGAGAAATTACTACTTACCTAATAATTTCCTGTTCCTTAGTACAGACAGGTCAATCCAAAACTAGAGGGTTATGCACCTCTACCAGCAGATAGAGATGGAGCAAAGCTGACATCACAATATATATACCCCTGGAGTGACAACAGCCCGCTAGTATTCTCTGCAAAAGCCAACTGTGGACAAACAAGCAAAACCAGATTAACAGATAACCATTCCAGCATTCAGCAAACAAGGAAACATTGAGCTCAGATAAGGAGCGTAAGAACACTAATGTAGGGACTGGACTGACACCAGTACACCCTGGAACACACAGCCATGCAGGAGGGAACACAGAAGAACATTTTGGCAGCCAAGGGTGGAAAAATGGATTCACCTGTCTGTACTAAGGAAAAGGAAATTAACAGGTACCGTATTTTTCGCTCCATAAGACGCACTTTTTTTCCCCCAAAGGTGGGGGGAAAATGTATGTGCGTCTTATGGAGCGAATATAAAAAAAAAACCAAACAAAAATCTAACAAACACCCCCCCCCCCCCCCCACCCCCCCAAGACCTGCCGACTTAATTTCCTACAACCCCCCCCCCCCCCCCCCCCAAGACCTGACAAATTAATTTCCTGCAACCCCCCACCCTCCTGACCCCCCCAAGACCTGCCAAACGTCCATGGTGGTCCAGCGGGGGTCCGGGAATGATCTCCTGGGCGTGGGCCGTCGGCTGCCAGTAAACAAAATGGCGCCGACGGCCCTATGCCCTCACGATGTCACTGAGACCGACCGCTGCTATTGGTGCCTGTCATTTCAAATGACATTTGAAATGACAGGCACCAGGAAGTGTAAAAATCAAAATTTTTAAATACCTGTCGGAAGGCCGCGTGGGTCCAGGCGGCCGGCGGGATCCGGGGGGCCGGTGGTCGAGTGTTAAATCTAGGCCGCGGGCGGGTGGGCGCCTGTTCCAGGCAGCGGCGGCGGGGGGACACGCGTTAGTTCGAGACGGCCGGCAGGTGGTCGCGTGTTAAATCTAGGCCGGGTCCGCACAGGTGCGCATTCATTCATCCAGGCGGAGGAGCCGGTGGCGAAAGCAGCCGGCTCCTCCGCCTGGATGAATGAATTCATTCACTGCCAGTGGGGGCTGCCTCTCCGGCAGCCCCCACCGGCAGTGAATGAATGAATGTGCGCCTGTGCGACCCCTGCGATTCGGCGCTCAAGGCAGTCACATGCCGTGACGTCACGCCGTGAGCGCCGAATCGCAGGGGTCGCGCATTCATTCACTGCCGGTGGGGGCTGCCTCCGGCAGCCCCCACCGGCAGTGAATGAATGCGCGCCTGTGCGGACCCGGCCTAGATTTAACACGCGACCACCCGCCGCCCGTCTCGAACTAACGCATGTCCCGCCGCCGCCTGGAACAGGCGCCCACCCGCCCGCGGCCTAGATTTAACACGCGACCACCCGCCGCCCGCCAGCCATCTCGAACTAACGCGTGTCCCCCCGCCGCCGCTGCCTGGAACAGGCGCCCACCCGCCCGCGGCCTAGATTTAACACGCGACCGCCCGCCGGCCGTCTCGAACTAACGCGTGTCCCCCCGCCGCCGCTGCCTGGAACAGGCGCCCACCCGCCCGCGGCCTAGATTTAACACGCGACCACCCGGCTCCCGCCGGCCGCCTGGAACCACGCGGCCCTCTGACAGGTATTTAAAAATTTTTATTTTTTCTTCTGACAGGTTTTATGTGTCCCACATCATTACATTTTCTCGATCATCTCTGTATCGCTTTTTTTTTAAATTGTGTTTTATTGTTTTTGAGTATCTTAAGCGGTGTCGATGGATTTGTTACTAGACTCACAGTCCTAACTCCTACTAGGGGGAGGCGGTAAACTAACACGTTACCGCCGCGGCAAAACAGTGCGTTACTAATGAGAGAACCTGAGTGCCCGTTACGGTATCGGAGGGGAATAGCTAATTCCTTCATTATACAGCTAATTCGTTCATTTACATGCCGGGTGCGGGAAGGGTTACGCGTCTGTTTTAAGAAGCGCTACGGACGCGCAAAACTGGAGACTGTATCGCTGGTTTGCCTTACGCGTCCGAATTGTGCGCAGCAAGCTCGTTACAGACGAGAAATCTTCAACTGAACTTTACTGGATCGACCTGTTAATCCAGCAGGCTATGGTAGCCCGCAACACCGGCTCACCTTGTTTACTCCCACCATGGAGAATAAACAGCCGGTTCGTCTTTCTGAGAGATTCAGAAACCTCTCAATACCTCAAGATATGCCTTTTGACATACAAAGGCCATCACAGGCGATATTCCTCTGCATCTTTTGCCCATCCAGAGATGGCAAGTAAATAGACTGATTCAAGTGAAAATCAGAAACTACTTCTGGCAAAAAGGAAAGAACAGCATGCAGTTATGTCGTCACTGGAGTCACTCGTAGAAACAAGGTAAGTAACCTCAGGGAAACAGCACGCATTGGTCAAAAGGTAGGGCCTATTAAAAAATCCAAAACTAGATTACGGCGGCACAAGGGCACCAGTAACCGCAATGGAGGACAAAGATGCTTCAATCCTTTCAAGAAACGGGCCACATCTGGATGAGCAGACAAGGGCCCACCATTCACATGACCTCAGAAACAGGAATTAAGGGCCAACCCTTCATTCAATCCATCCTGCAAAGATTCCAAAATGAGTGGGATCTTAACTGAACCAGAAGAACCCCTCCATCTTCACACCAAGCTTCACACACTCGCCAAACCCACACATAGACTAAGGAAGAGGAGAATATGACAAACAACACATAGGTCAAAGTGCTTAAATGTCTTCCCTATGGGCACCATAGATGGCTAGTATGCCTGACAACACTGTGCCTATATACGCACCCAACCTGAGCTCCCTGATCGAGGGGTTAAAAGGGGCACTTTGAGACAATAAGGCCATCACGGAAAGATTAAACAATTTCTTTGCTTCGGTGTTTACTGAAGAGGATGTTGGGGAGATACCCATTCCGGAGAAGGTTTTCATGGGTAATGATTCAGATGGACTGAACCAAACCACGGTGAACCTAGAAGATGTGGTAGGCCTAATTAACAAACTGAAGAGTAGTAAATCACCTGGACCAGATGGTATACACCCCAGGGTTCTGAAGGAACTCAAATATGAAATTTCAGATCTATTAGTAAAAATTTGTAACCTATTAAAATCATCCATTGTACCTGAAGACTGGAGGGTGGCTAATGTAACCAATATTTAAAAAGGGCTCCAGGGGTGATCCCGGAAACTAGACCAGTTAGCCTGATAGTGGAAAGTGTTCTCAATATCAAAATCACAGAACATATAGAAAGACATGGTTTAATGGAACAAAGTCAGCATGGCTTTACCCAAGGCAAGCCTTGCCTCACAAATCTGCTTCACCTTTTTGAAGGAGTTGATAAACATGTAAATAAAGGTGAACGGGTAGATGTAGTGTATTTGGATTTTCAGAAGGCGTTTGACAAAGTTCCTCATGAGAGGCTTCTAGGAAAAGTAAAAAGTCATGGGATAGGTGGCAATGTCCTTTCGTGGATTACAAACTGGCTAAAAGACAAGAAACAGAGTAGGATTAAATGGACAATTTTCTCAGTGGAGAGGAGCGGGCAGTAGAGTGCCTCAGGGATCTGTATTGAGACCCGTTCTTTTCAATATATTTATTAATGATCTGGAAAGGAATACGAGTGAGGTAATCAAATTTGCAGATGACAAATTTATTCCGAGTAGTTAAATCACAAGCGGATTGTGATAAATTGTAGGAAGACCTTATGAGACTGAAAAATTGGGTATCCAAATGGCAGATTAAGTTTAATGTGGATAAGTGCAAAGTGATGCATATAGGGAAAAATAACCTATACTATACTTACACAATGTTAGGTTCCATATTAGGAGCTACCACCCAAGAAAGATCTAGGTGTCACAGTGGATAACACATTGAAATAGTCTGTTCAGTGTACTGCGGCAGTCAAGAATACAAAAAAACAATGTTGGGAATTATTAGAAAGGGAATGGTGAATAAAACGGAAAATGTCATAATGCCTCTATCGCTCCATGGTAAGACCGCACCTTGAATACTGTGTACAATGCTGATCTCCGCATCTCAAAAAAGATATAGCTGCTATGGCACAGGTACAAAGAAGGTACAAAATGATAACCTCTTTAGTCTTTCCTCTATGAGGAAAGACTAAAGAGGTTAGGACTGTTCAGCTTGGAGAAGAGACGGCTGAGGGGGGATATGATAAAGGTGTTTAAAATCATGAGAGGTCTAGAACAGGTAAATGTGAATCGGTTACGTACTCTTTCAGATAATAGGAGGACTAGGGGGCACTCCATGAAGTTAGCATGTGGCACATTTCAAACTAATCGGAGAAAGTTCTTTTTCACTCAACGTACAAAAACTCTGGAATTTGTTGCCAGGGGATGTGGTTAGTGCAGTTAGTGTAGCTGGGTTTAAAAATGGATTGGATAAGTTCTTGGAGAAGTCCTTTACCTGCTATTAATTAAGTTGACTTAGAAAATAGCCACTGCTATTACTAGCAACAGTAACATGGAATAGACTTAGTTTTTGTGTACTTGCCAGGTTCTTATGGCCCAGATAGGCCACAGTTGGAGACAGAATGCTGGGCTTGATGGACCCTTGGTCTGACCCAGTATGGCATGTTCTTATGTTCCCTCAGGATGCTCAAGTACTGTGCGCAAAAAGAAAAAAAAAAATGCATGTGTGCACAAATGGGTATCCCGGTCGGTGCTCCAATATGCCTAACTAGGCTCCTAGCTAGGAGCCCAACCAGGCGCTTAACCAAACATACAATGGATAGCCCAGCGGGTGTACTAACACGATTCGACGGAACTGAAGGAGGCAGACTGCAGTGCACAAAAAATCCGCGGAACCACCACCGCAGGCTACAAAGCGGTGAACCAGCAGAGTTTTGGAGCAGGGCCTAGTCGCAAGGGCTGTTAAACCCGCCAGGCTGCCCCCGTCCCTAGAACTCCTCTGAAGGTGGGAACAACCATTGGATCGAGCACCAAGCACAGAGACTGGGGGGGGGAAGAAATCCCTACCCAACTCTTTTTTTTTTACACACATACACAGCTAAGTCCACGCCAGTTGAAAAACCAGGTATCGGACTAAGGCACTCAGAGATCCTGGAAATCACCTCAGGAATTCTCAACTGAAGAAGGAACCACAAGGTTTCACCACAGGAGAGCATGGCGAATTAACTCTCCTCTTTTCTCCTTCAAAAAACTTTAAAGCAAGCCCCAGTAGGGAGACAGGTATACGTCCATCTGCTGAAGACCGAGAATACTGGTCACTGCAGGGGTATATATACTGTGATGTCAGCTTTGCTCCGTTTCCATCTGCTGGTAGAGATGCATAACACAATGGTTTTGGACTCACCTCTTTGTATGCTAAGAAACATTTAGTGCTTAATTTTTTGGTAAACCAAATTGCAGTATAGAAAAAACTTTTTAGCAGGAGTGCCCATACTCTGTTAGCGAAATTCAGAGCTCATAGAGAAATGCTGGAGCACTCAGTAAGACTCTGGCTGAATGTGCCACAGATGTTACATTAAGATGAGGAGTAACACTACAGGCCTCTGCCAAATAACTATCTAAATCTGCAGCAGCTACTGAGATGCCCTTCTGCACAAGTAAAGGAAGAGGAAGCCTATCAGAATTACTTCCTGACATTTTCAGAAATAACTACTATGTAGACTGTCTGAATCATGTGTTCTGAACATTCACAAAGTAAACAGTCCGAAGTCCACATTTCTGACCAGCCACTGGAACTGAACGTTTGAATGCATCTCTCCCTTTCCCCTAAGAGAACAAGTTCAGCCCAAAGAATTCCACACACATTAAGACAGAAACCTGTCATGAAGTTGCAGTCTGATGACCTACTTTAATAACCAGAAACTAATGTCCTGCCCATCTCTTGAACAAGCCAGGGCTGGGAAATATTCCATAAACTAGGCCACCTGGGTGCCTACAATTTGGAAACTGATGCCTAGAAGAAAGCAAAACCTAAAAAAAAAAAAAAAAAAAAAAAAAAAGAAAGCATAAAAATTAGACAAAATGAGTAAAATAGTAACAATATAAGCAAAAATTGAGAAAAAAAGTTTCCCTTGCTCCTAAACATTTCACATCTGCTTTCTAACGAGAAAATGTTTTCACTGAGGGGTTTGTAGACACCTAAATAGTCTTCCAGTGGAGATTACAGAAGTCAAAACAGTACCAGAATTTGAGCATGCATGGGAATAGATACAAGGAAACCGCTGTGGAAGGAGAAAAAGAGAGGCGAAGCCAGTGAGCTTGTAGTTTTTGAGGCAGCACAGCAGCAGTACAAATGGTCTTTCTCTGCCAACATCTTCTGTCTTTACAGATGAAACTTAATACATGATCTCAGTAATCACAAAATCATAGGAGGTAAAAGAAAGCAAGCATGTAACCCCAAGTTGAAAAAATTGCTTTGGCTTCCATTAGCAACTTGAATTTTGACTTGAAGTTAATCGTTTAAGGCCCTGCATAAAGAACACCACAGGTTATCTAAAAAAAAATAATAATAATAATAATAATTTTAGATTTTGAATGTTCCATCTTGGGGCTTGCTGTCAGATGTTAAGAAGCAACTTGGAATTCCTTCTTTTAAAATTGTGTTACAAGAAATTAGAAGTTGGGCCCTTTTTAGTTCCTGGCCCTCAATTTTGAAACAGACCTCCCCTTAGCCTTAGATGAGGGGCTGAATTGCTATTCTTTCAAAAGAAACCAAAAGGTGTTTATTTAGAGAGACTCAAGTTCCTATTTGTCTCTTTGTTGTCCAAAACTTTAATTGATCTCATTTTATTAATGTAATGCTATTATATTTTGTAATATCTGTTTTATCGATGTTTTATGTAGTTATTGTAAACTGTCTTGTACAATGTTAGTGGATTACTGCAGAATATTTTAAATATCAAAACCAGTGCTGGGCAATAACTAATTTGGGGCTACAACCCTCCCCCCTCAGCTTTTCATTTCCATCTAACTCCAAAGCAGCCTCTGATGGTGACTGCAGTCATTAAAAGCAAATAGTAAATCAACCAGTGAGATCCACAGCAGATGATTTAATTCAGGTTTTGCATTCTGCTCCAAATGTCAAGCAAGATTTTGTCTCCCTCGGTACTTGTTCTGTCTTACTCAAATTTAGAAGTAGCAGTTTACAAAAAAAAAATATTTAATTACAAAATATATTTCCTTAGCTTGGTTTCAGCCTTTATAAACCTTATGTAGCATAACACTCAAGAAATGATCTCATTTCCAAGGAATACAATATAGAGAATTTCAGCTAGGCTGCCATCTGGCTGAAAGACTTACATATCTCAGAGCTTTCCACCTTTCTCTTCTGCTTACCCAGAAGCATCAGGCTTCTGAGAGACTAAGCACACAAGCCCTTCCACTATGTGACAAACATACCATCCTCAGCAATAAATGCAACATACAGACTAAGCTCATCACATAAAGTAGCTGATATGCAGAGCACCTCTAGTCCACTGCAGCACCTACTGACAAATGCAGTGGAATGGACAAACAGCCAGCACAAAGGATCCAGGAAATGACACTGTCAGAGCTTTAGGCCCAACATCAACTACCACACACCTGAAATCTTTCTATAGAGTGGTAACATTTCCTTAAGAACATAAGAAAATGCCATACTGGGTCAGACCAAGGGTCCATCAAGCCCAGCATCCTGTTTCCAACAGTGGCCAATCCAGGCCATAAGAACCTGGCAAGTACCCAAAAACTAAACCTTCCTTCACTAAAACCTGTAGGCAATTAGAAGACCAGCATACTCCACAGACAATAAGATCACAAGTACTTTCAAAAGTGTCACACCATCCCAGACCCAAATACAAAAGTATTACAGTGCTATTTTGTCATTAAAAGCTATGGAATTAAACCAGCCTTAGAGCCAAGATATTAGATGCAAAATAGCCAAGTGCTATGTGAATTCCAGAATACAGGATAGTGAATTTTAATTTTGCCAGCACCAGATAATAAATAGGAAGAGTGGAACATAGGTTTCCCATGCAGTCTTAGTTTAGCTTGATTTGTTATTCCGCCTCAATCAAGATGGTTTACATTAAACTTAATGTAAATAACGAGAAGTGCAGACCAAATTTTGTTGATCCAAAAGTTCATTTAATATGTAATCATATGGCAACTCCAACTGGTCTGTGAATTGTACTATTCCAATACAGAGTAGGGGTCCCCCAACACGGACCCCGTGTTTTGCCCACTGGCTGCGTCGGGAGGGACACCACCGTTAAATCAAGTGTTCTGTAACAATAAATATAAATGCATTTAAACACGGATCAACAACAACAAAGGGTGAAGCCGACAAAAAGCTTGTATAATAGTTTCATAATAAAGTCAAACAATCAAAGGATAAATGAAATGTGGAAACAGAGTTACAGGGAGTGCACTGAAGTTACAGTGCACTCCCTGTAACAACCAGTTTCATACTACCATTTTTCGTAAAAACACTGATAGGAACACCCTTTTGAATTATGATAGTTGTCATCCCCGCTTTCTTAAGCAGAATATTCCTACAGGTCAGTTCCTTAGGTTGCGCCGTCTATGTTCTACGAAGGACGAGTATGTCTCCCAGGCTAAGCAGATGATGGCTCGGTTCGTTTTGAGAGGGTACCCCCATAGGATTTTGAAACAAGCATACAAGCGGGCTTTGTTTGTAAATCATGATCTTTTGTTTCTACCAAAAAATCTAAGTGAAGATGACTCGGTGAATTGTATCCTCCCTTCTTCTGTCAAAAGTAATGATATTTCCAAGATTATTCGCAAACATTGGGTGGCGCTGTCCCTGAATAGTCTCCAACTCTTCCCTTCGGTTCACGTATCGTAGGGGTAGAAATTTAAAATACATATTGGTTCACACAGCATATAATTCCGAAACACCTGTTGATGAGGTGGCCACAGACCATGTGGCCATTGCTCAGTATGTTCTTTTACGATGGCTATCTCTAACTTCACTCATCCGACCACACAAAGAATTTTTACTCTACGGTTTTTCTGATTGTAATTCTGCTGTGTACATTATTAGCTGCCCATGCAATAAATTATATGTGGGCAAGACACTTAGAATGGTTAAAACGAGTATAAATCGAACATAGGTCAAACATCAATAACCTATGGGAAAATGCACCATTAGTAGAACACTGGGTACAATATTCTCATGCAGTAACAGATTTAAAGTTTTTTGTTATGGATGCCGTCTGCCCTCCAGTGCGAAGAGGACATTTTTCTGACATTTTGATTATAAGGGAACAAAAGTGGATCTATCTCTTGGACACGGTAGTTCCAAATGGACTTAATTGCGATCTTGAGTGGAGCTACTTCACCTGAGTATTCCCTGTTCTGTATACTTATCTGCCTTGCTCTGATTGGCTACCCATTCTCACACAGTGATTGGCTGTACCTATCCACGCCAGAATGTTTGTGGCGTTTAAATCCTGGTTGCACTGTAACTTCAGTGCACTCCCTGTAACTCTGTTTCCACATATTGATAAGGTATGTTTCATTTATCCTTTGTTTGACTTTATTGTGAAACTATTATACAAGCTTTTTGTTTGTCAGCTTCACCCTTTGTTGTTGTTGATCCATGTTTATATTTATTGTTACAGAACACTTGATTTAACGGTGTAGTCCCTCCCGACCCAGCCAGTGGGCGAAACACGGGGTCCAATACTCTGTATTGGAATTGTACAAGTCACAGAACAGTTGGAGTTGCCATATGATTACATATTAAATGAACTTTTGGATCAACAAAATTTGGTCTGCACTTCTCGTTATTTACATTAACTGTTTAAAGTGCAGCACTAGCTTGTTTGGTATTTGGATTACATTAAACTTAGTAAGACAGTTCATATTCAAATGTGACAAAACAGCTATTAACATATGTATTTTGTCTTATTGTATTAACATATTAAAAAGCAGTAACATAGCTAATGGGAAAAAAAGGCTAAACTATTAATTTCATAACAGTTATGTTACTGCATTTACCCCTGCACATTTGATTAAAAAGTGACGTTTTAATTCTCTTCCTGAACTTAGAATTAAGTTTCACCCCTTATTTCTATAGTAAGTGAATTCCATAGTATAAGTCGTATATAGTTAAAGACTGGTCTTCTAGTGCATTCCAATCTAACTCCCTTGGGGTAATGGCACTCACAGTAAATCCATCTAAGAATGAAGATTTCTAGTTGGTCTATTCACAGTCAAACTTGCCAGATATCTTGGCTAGCCTCTATGGATACGTTTGAAAACTAAAAATCTTAAAACCGATCCTTTGGGTAACAAGCAACCAATGTAGTTGCTCTAATGTATCAGTAACATGATCAAATATTTAATCCCTCAAATAACTTTGCAGCCATATTCTGCACTAGCTGTATTTATTTATTTTTATATACCAACATTCGATCTGAAATATCACATCGGTTTACAGTGAACAAAAAGATCTAATAAGACGTTGCCTTCATATTTTTACAGAGTAACTTAGACACAATGTTAACAACAATAGTGGAACTATAAGAAAGTTTGTTACTAGGAACATAATTATAGAGTATCAAGGGAACTAGGGAGACCTAGTCTCGATCTTTCTTACAGGATAACTTAGAGTTAACAAAAATTAAACTTAAACATAGAACAAGGTGCTACTAGGAGCACTTTCAGTGAGTGTCAATGTGATGCAGTCATAGATTTTGGGGGGGGGGGGGGGGGGGAGGTATTCTTCAGGGTGACAGAGGTTGGAGGGTGTTAGGACACTGATGGAAAGGCTTTTTTAAAGAGCCATGTTTTCAGGGGGTTTTTAAATATTTGAGTAGTGGGTTCGGTTCTTAGTTGTGCTGGTAGGTTGTTGCAAAGGGAGGGTCCTGCCACTGATAGAGCGCATTCTCTTACTGTAGTCAGGTGTGCCATTTTCAGAGAGGGAATTGGGAGGACTCCAGAGTTGGTGGAGCGGAGGTTCCTTTGGGGGATGTAGAATTGGAGGGACGCATTCAGCCAGTCGATTTTTTCATTGTTGAGTGTTTTGTGGATGAGAGTTGCCTTTTTAAAATTAATAGGGAGACCGTGAAGGAGCATATTTCAGTAGTCAATTCTTCTCAAAACAGGGATGTGAACATCACATTCTCTAAAAATGACCAAGCTCTACAAATGTATCAAAAGGTAATAAAAGCAAGTCCAGACTAAAATGATAGGACATAAGTTACGAATCCAATTGCACTCCCACTGTTTTTACAACATTCTTTACAGAAATATTGATGACTGTCAATTTAGTAGCATAATTATTAGATCTACCACGCCTCACAGATTCCAGTTTTGAGGATTCACTTTCAGTTAGTGGTCCAAAAGCCAGACTGATATAAAATCAAGACAATTAAAATCAAGCTCTTTGGGCAGTCTAGAACCCAAACAGGTGATAACTTGCAGATCTAACATGAAAAGGCTATACCTTTGTGTCTGAACCATAGCTGCAAGTGGTGCCCAGAAAAGAAAAGCATAGGTGTCAACATTGAACCACACTGCAAGGCCTTCACTTCTGAGAGATGAGATCCCCAAGCTATCCGTAAAGTACAACTATTGAGGAAGAATTTAAACTAATGTAATGGTGCCCCAGTAAGTCCCACCTCCACTGGTGGGACTTACTCTAGTCTCTGGATCACCAAGCCATGATCAATAGTATAAAAAGCAGCAACAATATCAAGACAACCCCTTCTCAATCTTTAGTTTCAAACAGGGCACAAGAGCTGTCTTTGTATTGTGGCCCTGCCTAAACACACATTTAGGAAGAAAAATATTTTTACTCTCCAAAAATCTTAAGAACTGCTCCACTACAAACTTCTTCCCCTGCCAGGCTTATGGTTCATTTTGTGACTCACGCTGTACAACCCTGTTGTCCCCTGAAAGGCTCTTGGAGCTACTGTCAAGAACAAAATCATCTTCAAGCCTTGAGATCTCACTCAGTCAGGGGGGGGTGAGTCTCCTGTGAAGTTGGCTGCAATGTCAGCAAGTGGCATCTTAGCACTCATCCCAATCTAACGCTGGTCATGCAATCAAAGAAATTGATCAGATTTACCTAACAAGACCTACCTCAGCTACAATGCCTTGGATCCTGTAAGTCACTGATTTCAAAACCTGCACTATCCTCTGTTATATCAATGTTCAATAAATTTACTTATCATAAAGTCAGACTAACCAGCCAGTAGCCTCCCCCTCCTCACTTCCACATTAGTGAAGAACCACATTCATCTATCTCCAGTCCTCCGGAACAACTCCTGACTTTAAAGAAGCATTACAAAGGACAAAGTGGAGTTGCCAGAACTTTATGTTCCTCTGATATATCCCATTTACCCCCATTGGTTTCTTTCCTTTAGTTTTACTAGCTCCTCAGTCAGTCTTCTAAGAAGGTGGTTTACCTATCTTCCATTCCTATTAGTGGCAGTTCTGTGATCCAATTCTAACCTTTCCTCGGCAAATCTGAATATTAAGCAATTCCACTTTCTCTGTCAAAATCTACAAATTCCTGTCCTTCATCTCAGAGACTTACAACTTACTTTTGCATTTCTACCTCTAATATTGAAAAACAAAAGTCTCACTCCCATATTAGCTTTTCTTTCTTCCATGTGTGCCTCTACTTTCCCAGATATTGTTGCTAGTCTTCCTCTGTGATATTGCAGTTTATGAATACTAATCTTTTTTTCCCTTTTTTCAGCTACCTCTTGGAAAACCAGTGGCCTATTTCTCCTTTTAGTTTTATTCATTTTTCTAACAATAAGGTTTATTACCTTTACAGACGGACCTTCATTTTCAGTTTTTAATTTGGTTTTGCCCAGGAATGTATCCATGTTTATCATAATAAATAGGAGAAACAGTGGAAAACAACTCATTTTTCTACAGATCTTTCTCCTGTTATAATAAATGCTGATAAATTCCTGGGGAAACAAACTGAAAATGAAGGTCCACACCCTTATATCTTCTTTTAGTTTTGCCAACTGCTCTTCTACTTCTCTTGGCTTTTCCTCATCCAGTTCATGACTCTGAGGTACTCCCCCATCTTACCAAAGTTATTTTTCCTGAAGCCCAAGACCATTGCCTTTAAATGAATCACTTCTGCCTCTGTTTTAATATTGAGCTATACCATCCTGTGATCACTGGATCCCAAGTGATCCCCTATGAATTCATAAATACTCTTCCCATTTGTAAGCATTAGGTCCAATATTGCATCCTTGCATGTTTGTTCTAATACCAGTTGGCAAAAAACAGTTCTCCCTGCTTCTAGATACCACAGTCAGAATGTCCCATAAGAACATAAGAAATTGCCATGTTGGGTCAGACCAAGGGTCCATTAAGCCCAGCATCCTGTTTCCAACAGAGGCCAAACCAGGCCACAAGAACCTGGCAATTATCCAAACACTAAGAAGATCCCATGCTACTGATGCAATTAATAGCAGTGCTATTCCCTAAGTAAATTTGATTAATAGCAGTTAATGGACTTCTCCAAGAACTTATCCAAACCTTTTTTGAACCCAGCTACACTAACTGCACTAACCACATCCTCTGGCAACAAATTCCAGAGCTTTATTTCTTGCCAGAGGATGTGGTTAGTGCAATCCCCATCAACATCAGACCGTGATTGGATCCAAAGTTTCTTCCGCTGCATGAAATGTGAGATTTTTATATTGTAGTGTATGAGTTTTTCCTGACATGGACAAGTCTACACAAAAGCTGAAATTATTTTTGCAGCTGAGGCCTAGAATGGCACAACTAGGTGTCTTTTTTACTTAGATTTCCTTGTAATTATGCTATTTCCTTTCAAAGTTACTGCTGTTTTTTCAGCCTAATCATTCAAATGGATACAAATCTATCTTTATCCTATCATGTTTCTAATCTGGTAAAAAATTCATTCTTTAAATTGCACACTTTGAAACGACTAAAACCTTTACTTTTCAAAAATGATTTTCAAACTGTACTTCAGTCTCTCCTGTTCTCAGGTTTAGACTATTGTAACAGTTTGTTTCTGGGTCTTCCAGACTCTGCGATAAAACCATTGCAGCAAATACAGAATTCAGCCGCTCGTCTCTTAGTAGGACTACCTATGAGATATCATATTTCCCCTATCTTATATAAACTTCATTGGCTCCCAATTAAATATCGAGTAAAATATAAGGTTCTCTCTATAATTCATTCACTAATTCATGACCATGATTCCACATGGCTCTGTACATCTTTACGGTTGTATAAACCAATGAGACACCTTCGATCAACATCTCAGTATTTGCTCGATGTTCCCACAGTTAGAATAGCAAGACTCAATATGACCAGGGAGAGGGCCTTTTCAGTGGCAGGACCGCTGTTGTGGAATTCTCTCCCTAACACCTTAAGGCAAATTATTAGTCATAGTGAATTTAAGAAGGCAGTTAAAACTTATTTATTTAAGATTGCATATGCTCATCTTGAAAATTGACTAATTCACTTTTTTAAGCCACATTTTTTGTAGCAATCTACTATTCAATTACACATTTTGAAGGAATATGGTTTATATGAGTTATATTTTTAGATTTATTATTTCCTTTCTATCTTTGACTATTTTTGTTAAAAAATTAGTATATCTATTTTATGAGTAGGGATTATGACAATATAATGTATTTTTATTCTTTCTATTTCTTATCTATACTTTTTTAAATTTGATGTTTTATTTTATTTTACTTTTTATTTTTGTTTTTTTTTCTTTGGTTAATGGCTCTATATAATCGAAATTTGTAAACCGTCTTGATCAAACTAGTTTGAAAAGACGGTATAGAAATATTTTTAAATAAATAAAAATAAAAAATGGATATTTGTTTTTCAGAACTTGCTTTGTTTCTTATTTACCCATACCTGTAACTAATTCTTAAGCCTGTGAGATTTGTATACTACTCAGTTTGTCATATTAGAAAGTAGTTATGTTTCATCTTTTTCTCCTGTTTTTAACATTTTTTTTCCTTGGTCGTATTGAGACTGCCTCCTTTTGGATTTGTGGACTTGATATGCCACCGATTAATACTAGATTCTGTTTTTGTTTTTATTCCTTTGCATCTATGCCATTTTTATTTCAAGTTTCTTTGGATTTATTTATTTAGCGTTTTTCTATACCGGCATTCATGATTAGAAACCACATCATGCCGGTTTACATGCAACAAGGGGTGAGAACAAGAAACGAAACATAAACAAGTGCAAGGAGATCAAAGTTACATTACAACAAGGGTCTTAAACTGGGAAGAGAAATTAGAATAAGAGAGCCAAACAGTAAGGATTACATTATTTACATTATAATGTGAAGTCTCTTGTATAGTTTGCTATCATTTAGATCGGATCTGGGAAGGCTTGTTTAAATAGCCAAGTCTTAAGCCTTTTTCTAAGTCGGTAGGCATGGTTCTTGTCTCAGATCCGGAGGGATAGAATTCCATAATGAAGGACCGGCTGTGGAAAAGGCTCGGTCTCTGAAAGTTAGGTAGTGAGTGGTTTTGGTTTGGGGAACGCGGAGTGATCCTCTGTAGGCTTCTCTGATGGGTCTAGTGGATGTGTGTTGTCTGAGTGGGATTTGATTTTTTTTTTAAACTAAATCAAATAGAAATCCCAAAACATTATCAAGCTGATCCAATGAAAAAATATGAATATCTGAAAAGCAATTGTAAAAGGACACAAAGTACTTAGAACAGGGTGTGGCTATCTTTAGTGTGGTACACTATTATAGAACTTGCTCATCACTGACCGCGCAAGTAAGAGATCCAAACAGAAGGAACATGATACTGGTCAAAAGAGTAAACTTGTTCTGACTAGCCAACAATTAGAGCAGAATTAATTTACCATACAGCTGCCTATGGAAAGTACTTCACAACTTATTCAAAAATCCCATGAAGAAAGCCTTACAGACAGGAGTTCAGAGTGTTAATGTATGAAGGGAGTTTTAACAATACCATCCAAAAGAAGCAGGGCCAACACTTCTTTACAAGTCTAGCAAATCCTGACTACCCTGGAACAGTACTCTGAGAACTTTACTACAGGTGGTAGGATTACATTGTCATCCACAAAAGTGTTACCCCAGAGGCCTGACAGTACCCTCACTGCTTCCAAGGTGTTTGTGAATAAGTCTTATCACACTGCATTCCAAAACAGATGCATTCAAAACAGAGTTGACAGGCATAAGAGAAAAGAAAGAGTAGGTACAGGATTCCCAGATTTACTTTTCTTGTCAGACAGGAGGTGTCAGTAGCAAGGTGACATGTGAAGTCTCTTATCTAGTGCTCACAGAAAAATGACTTCTGCTATAGATGATCAGGAGACAACAGAACTGCCATGCAGGGATTCTAGTGACATTCTGATAAATACAATGGAAATCAAGTTGAGATCTCTTCACTAACATATGAAGCTGAAATGTGCAAATTTATAGAGTTCCAAAGCCTAAATTTCTAGACATTCTGGGTCTGTCCCACAATGCAGGGTCATTTGGATGTGCATGTGCACCCCCTAATCAGACTGACTAATTCAGAACATAGTCCTTCCCTCACAACATGATCTGCTGCTCCTTCCTGGGAAGGACCAGAAATCTCTAATACATACAACTAAAACAATTTACCACTATATAAACACTGAAGAAAATGCCTAGACAATATCTCCTCAGTGATTTAACAATTGAGCAAACAAATAACCATGATTTTCCATTTTCAAAATTTTGAATTATATTTTAAATTTTCCATGCTTCCTGATGGGCAAGAAATTTTTTTTTTAATTTGCACAATCAAGTGTCTTGAGGTATAAGCTTGTAAAAATCATGCTTTAAAATTTTCCATTCTTGTTCATATCACTACAGTAAACAGGATTCACATGCATAATAGTGAATAGTGCATCTGAAAAGGTCAACACTGCACCAAAATGGTATGATTGTCATTGTTAGCAAATGAAACTCCTCTCTCCAAATTATTAGGACTGTATATGATACAATATTTAAGAAAAAAATGGAAATTCTCTTTAAGGCTAGAAGCACGCTAATAGCCCTGAAGTATACATGATCACAAACCAGGAAGAAGGCCATTTTCCTTTAAAAACGAAACCAGAAATACTGCTGACTCCTTTCCATGTACACCAGCTTAGTGATAAAGTTCAGACACCCATTTAATTTCTAAAATGGAGATGACCTCTTTGAAAAGAATCTACAAATAGTGCACAATCAAACTGACTGTGATAGTGCCTGTAGAACCAAGCATTATAGATACCTGCTTGCTGATAGGATGCCCCAAATCAGATTACCTAATAATACAGTGAAGATAATTATCTAATACATATTGTCAAAGGCCACTACTAGCTTATCCAAAAATCACTTGAGAAGAAACCAATTGGCACAAAATATGGCAGCTCATCTCATTTCTGTCTGTTTTCCCAAGGCTTTATAGTAGTTTCTATCTGTTTTCCCAAGGCTTTATAGTAGCTTCCTACTGACCAAAGTGGCATTTAAAATTTTGAATGGCCAGGATCTCCCTTATTTTGTTTCTCGATTACGATGTGAGTCTTCCCACTCTTATTTGTCCATTTTGGTGTGGAACAAAACAAAAAGGCTATGGCAACCAAGTATTATTTTACATGATAAATCAATGGCAAGCATTAACAGGCTTTTATCCGGAGTTACTGCCCATTGAATGGGGTTGATTTCCCAATACTAACTTTCAATGAGTTGAAGACATGAGAAATCCCAAGGTATCCTTTCCTACCGCCTGCAACACAAACAGAGTATATCCAATTACAACTACACCAGGGGTTCCCAGTCAGTCTCCATTCTGAACGAGGCCTTAAATCCAGTCCTTCAGGATCCTCAACAGCACTGGGCCTCAAGGTAATCAAATATGCAAGCCCTTCAAATATTATCACAGGTGTTTATATGTTATGAAAAATATCCAACTTGCTAATGAAAAAAATGAAGACTAGCATCAACAGTTCCAATTAATTCATTTAAATAAAGTGATAATCATACATGGAAAAATACTTCCCGAGTGTCGCGTGCTGCTAGCAATTTATTTCAAGAGTGGCATTTCATTCAGAGAGTGATCTTTATTTCATAGAGTATTTAAAATTGATATGGATTTAGTTCAGTTGAGTGTGAGCACTTTTAGGTTTTACATTTCACAGTGAAAATGTGGGACTATAATTAGAAATTAAGTGGTTTTCTCTGAAGGCGTGGACTTCAGTTTTTCTACCTATAACTGTCCCTTTATTTAAATTAATTGGAATTGTGTTGAAGCTAGCTGTATCTCATTTATATGGCATGGTGCCTCCCTGTACTGAACGCTTAGTCTAAGTGGGTACCTAAGACAGTAGGAGATTTATTTTAAAAAAATGTATACATTATCCTATATTGTAAGCAGTTTAAAAACAAGATTCACAAAACACTAACAACAATAAAAGCACACATAATACAGCAAAAGCAGTGACAACTCCTTACAATCACAGCAATGAGTAGCAGAAACAGGACTTTAAATCACGTCTCCTGGCTCCCAGCCAAGGACCATCCACTCTGCCCTGAAAACCAAGCTTGCTTAGGAAGGAAGTTTCAAATAAATTTGATAATTACTATAAAGTATTTAATTTTCCCCTCTATCACTAGATTTGGTCAAAGTGAGCTCTAGTTCATTTCCAAAGCAGTGAGAAAAAAAATATTGCTTTCTGTGATCAGATGGAAGCAAAATGTTAATGTTTATCTGAGGAACGAAATACTCAGCATGGCAGGCCATTAGTGTGTAATTCTGTTCAACAGAAACATGTTTCTAAAAGAAGCAGTAACAGAGATGGCTTTTATTTGGTAGTCTGCTTTTGAAGATGCACTACAGAACACTATTCAATTTCTTAGCGCCCTAATCTCTCCAGTTGGATATTAAATCCTCAACACAAACACAATAAACCCAACTGAAGACCATCCAACACTCATTAAGGGCTCTATTTACTAAGCATTTTCTCAGACACACAATGTGAGAAAGCCTTTAGTAAACAGGCCCTTAGAATTGGTGAGAAAGAAAATGTGGTACCAGCAAGAGAAAGGGAATACAGAAAATTCTTGTAGCTTTTTCAAGCTAAGTATTTGTAGTTATATTGACATGCTTCATTTCAGGTAATAAGTATACCTTGCAATGTGCTAACAATACACACACACAAATACCACACCCTACCCACTGAGACAGAAAACATTTGGGATTATTTTTCTTAGATTACTCCCCATTTCCAAATCTGAGTTCAGGATGAGTTACAATTCAGATACTGTAATTATTTCCCTGATCAACAGAACTTACAATCTAAGTTGTACCTGAGGCAATAGAGGATGAAGTGATTTGCCCAAGGTCATAAGGAATATTTGTAGAAGATTTGAACCCAGACTTCCTTGGTTCTCAACATGCTGCTTTAATCACTGGGCTACTCTTCTACTCCTTTTTACAATTACCCCATGAGTTTTGACAAATTCAGTATCATAGTAATACTATTAATCACGTATAACTTCACTGTACCCAAGACAGGAAAAATGAGGAAATACATAGTTCATTGTAAGAAATCATAAGTGACATCAAAGGAAATGATAAAGTATACATCTGTCATCCTACAGTTAACAAAATGTAGATGATGAATTTACCATCTGTGCTGCATGAGAAAAATGCCCAGATCAGACATATAGGTCTACTAAAAAAAAAAAAAAAAAAAGAGAAATTTCAGAGTGAAGAAACAAAGCAAGACAAAACTACAAAGACTTTCAAAAAGTTAAGTTGAATTACTGTCGAGTACATGCCTAAACTTGGGGGAAAAGCCATGAGAGATTTGTGTTTCTAACAAGCAAGTCAACAAATCTACCAAGTCTGAAAACACAATCATGACACATCAAAATAAAAGCCCAGTGAACTTCCTGGGCCACATTCATCCCAACAGCAATAATAATTTATAATTATCCCGCACACTATGAACAAACAGCGATGACAACTAAACAACCATGAATAGTTACGACCGAGGGGATCCGGGGAAGCAGAAATGTATATAGTGGATACAGATCGCAGGAGAGAAAGGACCTCCCAGCGCCATCAGAACGCCAGTCTAGAACCCTCAGAAGGAGAAAGTCACCTGAGGGAAAGGCTGAGCGGGGGATTAAACTATGCAGTTTCCCAACCCCTAGAGCAGGCCCTTTATATACTAAACAGAGAGACAGGCCAAAAGAGCGCCAAGGCTCGCACTGCACCCAGGACACGGCTTTTAACACGGAAGAGAAAGTATAAGACCACTCACAGCAGGTGAGTTAAGCGGCATTACAAGAGCGACTCTGGATGGTCCGGGAAGCGCCCAGAATAGGCGAGAACGCCTGGCCGAAAGCGTACACTTCTACAGTAACCCTGCGGACAAGACCACCGGGATCCCGGAGAAAGAGGTTAAAGGGCTAGGCCGAGGAGGCTTCCAAGAACCCCCAGCGGAGAGAAAGGGTGCGGGCCGAGGAGGAGGGGGGGGGGGTGCTCCGGGACGCAGTGCGGCTTCTTTGTTTCCCCCGTGGGGCGGTAAAACAGGGGCTTTAGGATGCGGGGAGTGGAGAGGAGGGGCGCGCAAGCAAACGCGTCAGCGAGTGACGTATGAGAACGGCGCGCGAGGACAGGTACCGGCCGCACTGCCCCCCTCCCCGCCAGTCTTTGTAACAGCAATGCGCATGCCCCGAGCGCGGACGGCACGCGACTAACCCCCCAATACCATCGGCTCTCGCATGCTCAGCGGTCCATACCCAGCCGGGGATATACAGACGCCGCCCGGATCTAGGGCACGAGCTCCCCCCAGCACGGAACGGAAGAAGAAAACCAGAAGTACAGAAAGGATGTGTGAGCAGGGCGAGGCCCCTGCCTCTTTTCTATGTGTGCTTGAGTACTGAGGGGTTCTCTCCCCTCTATACTGCTAACCCGCCCCCTATCATTCCTGCCTGCCTCAGCTCAAAGGCCTTCCCCCACCTCGGTACTTGCAGTGTTCGCGAGTGTTCTCAGCTCTCGCCTCTTCTAGTGCCGGACACAGCCGCCATCTTACATCAAGCAGTCACCGCCAGGAGACGCGCTCAATCTCGCGAGAGCCAACGAGATTACGCGCGCACGCGCAGCCCCGCCCTCCCACTGCTTACCTTACGTCCTCAAACGCTTCCCACCCCCAGCTCTATTATCTGAGGGTGGCGCTGACCCGCTCCTAACGTCTACCTCTGCCTGCACGAGCTGCCCCACCCACGGCGTCTATTTCACGCTTGCACGTGCACAAGCAGGCAGGAGCATGGCCGGCGCAGTTTTATTGCGCTTGTATAAAGAAGAGCTGAACAGGAAATGAGATTACAGGGAAGGTATGGTAGGCTATCCATCTTTTCCGCGCTGGACAAGGTTAGGTTTGCTGGGTCACCGAGGTTAACCGATCAGGTTGCTCCAGTCTTAGTTTTATTTCATTGCATACATGAATTTGTACTTCTGATTTCTTTGGTCACGTAATGGGAAAGATCCAGAAAACCGTTTCCGTATGCAATGAGGCAAAACCAGGTTTTGATCAAGCTACTCGGTTGACCTGTTGTGAGTTGGTAAACCCAGGCTCTCCCATCGCTAAGTAGGTATTAGCTTTTTTTTATTGCAGAAATTATTTCCAGTGGTCCTGCTCCTTATGTTTATTTTTCGGGACTACCTCCGACAGTTTTTAGACAGGCCATTGCTACTGCTATTTTTTTGTGCATTAATTCCTAGTGTAGGATTTCAAGTTTTGGGGTTTTTTCGTGCACTAGAGAATCCAGAATTGACCCAGAGTCTCCCTGCACGGAAAGGTCCCTTCCTGGCTCTGGCTTTCTCTAAGTGCACCCGAGATTCACGTTCATACCAAACTCAGCACGGGGCGCTGTGGTCCCTGAAAAATGGTTATTAAAATAGTTGGGTTGAAAGCGAACAGGAGCAGAAATTAAAGAAAACCCTTCCAGGTACTTGTGAAGGAAGAGTGATAGTGTAATTCTGATTGAACTGGAAGCCATAAAAACGGAAAAAGAAATGGCAAAGACAAAATCAAAGGTAATAAAAACAAATATGCTCTAACTATCCAATAACATAAGTAGGCAACTCGAGGCCTTGACTACCACAAGCCAGTCAGGTTTACATAAGTACAGAAGATTTGTCATGCTGGGTCAAACCAAACGTCCAAACAAGCCTAAAATCTTTCCAGTAATGGCCAGTCCCAATCACAAGTACCTGGCAGAATAGTATAGGGTACATAGATTCCCAGGGATAAGTGCATTGGACTTTGCCTCCAAGACCATGCCCAAACCTTTATTAAATGCAGCTACACTAATAGCTTTCACCACATCCTCTGGCAACAAATTCCAGAGCTTATGCATTGAGTTAAAAACGTACATATGTACCAGGATCAGTCCAGACCGCTGGGTTGTGTCTCCCTTCCAACAGATGGAGTCAGAGGAAAAAGCTGAAAGTCACCCCCTCTTACACTGGTGTGCCACATGCGCTCCTTCAGTATTTCTCTGACTCCAGCAGATGAGGGTGACAGAACCTGCAGTCCTGATCCTTTTTTAAAAAAGAAAACAAAGAAAACTAGAAATTGTAAGACCTAATGGTGTTTGTTTCTACCAGTGGCTAAATCAAGCTGTTTAAAAGTAGTTAGTTTTCTTTCTAGAGGTGAGTAGGCTCAGTCCTCCCGAGGCACAGCTGGGGTTAGATACCCCGTTAGCCATTTTCCTGGAGCCACTTTGTCTACCGGTGAGTAGGGGGATTTACCGGTGGGCCGGTCCCGCCCCCTTGCACCCCGAGACAGCATAATTCCTCCGGGGGCTGCCTGTGCTACGATTGTGGTCCCAGTGGTGTTTTTTTCCCCTGGGTGGCTGCGTGTCAAGTGTGGGGTTGTTTTTTTTTTAAATTGAGTTATTTTTCTACAGTGTGCACAGGTTTCCTGGGGCTCCGGAGGGGTGATTTTCTCCAATTTTTTGGCCTCGTGCTCGCTCCCTCTCCGCTGGTATGCCGCGGGGTTCAGCATGTGGGGAGCCAGTGGCGCAGCTCTCCTGCGATGGCCTTTGAACACGGTGCCTCCTGGGAGGGGGAGCAGCAGCGGGTCGTTCTCAGCGCGCTCCTGTGGCACAGGGAGGAATTCGCACCTCTGCTTGCCCCGTCCCCGTCTAGTGCGGGAATGGGGGCGTTTTGCCTCCAACACGCTCCAGTGTAGGGGAGGGGGGGGAGATCCCTCCTCCACTCTCCCTGCCGAATTTGAGCCCTGTTAGACAGCGGCTCCCAGTGCCTGCCTCCCCTCAGAGCTCTGATCCCCCCCCCCCCATGGGGGGCTTTAAAGGGGCAGCTTCCCTTTTCTTCCAAATTTGTGCTTTTAATGCACAAGGCGTTTTTAAAGGCTGAGTGGCAGGCGGAGGAGCCTCTGCCTGCGAAGTTGGCTAGGCTTTCTGGGGGTTCTGATTCCTCCAGAAGGAGGACGGGCTGTGCGGATTTGGATCTCTCCGGGACCCCGGCCTCCGATCCACCGGATCCCCCTTCGCTGGACCCTCTCCTTGTGGATATTGACGGGGATATTGATGAGCCTACCCCAGTTGAGGAGGATGACCCGAGGGTCCTCAGATTATTTCAGAGGGAGGAGCTTGATCATTTAATCCCTCATGTTCTGACGGAGCTTGGTATTGAGGCGCCACAGCCAAGCTCGGAGGCTACCAAGGGGGACCCTGTTCTCTCGGGGCTTCGGGCCCCTCCTAAAGCTTTTCCTTTTCACCCTATGCTACTACAACTCGTCACCCAAGAATGGGAGGCTCCCGAGGCCAGCCTTCGGGTGAAGCAAGCCATGGAGAAGCTCTACCCGCTGCCAGACGAGTCCTTGGCTGTCCTTAGGGTTCCAAAAGTGGACGCGGCTGTTTCAGCTATCACTAAGCGGACGACCATTCCGGTTGCAGGGGCTGCCGCTCTTAAGGATCTTCAGAATAGGTATCCATTGCCATCTCAATGTCCATTGGGATATTCTCATGGCTATTCTGGCCACAGGGGTAACATGAACTGTAGAGGCCATGTGACCTAGCAGAGTTAGAAATTGATGAGCTGTCACTTGTTTTTGCGAGCATAGCTAGTTTGCTAATAAGGAGAGTGTTTCCGCCCGATCCTCAGGTAGGAAGGCTCGTGATAGTATGGTGTTCAAGTCTGCTCCTGTGAATTGTAGTAGGTGAGACGGGATGAGATGGGACTTTTGGTAATTGATGAGAAACCCCATCGAGTGGAGTAGATTGATTGTTCGTCTGAGAGAAGCCAGAGCTCCTTGTTGAGATTGACTTCTGATGAGCCAGTCGTCTAGGTAGGGGAAAACATGTATACTTTCCTTGTGTAATTGTGCTGCTACCACTGCTAGGCATTTTGTGAATACTCTGGGCGCTGAGGCAAGTCCGAATGGTAGAATCCTGTATTGGAAATGCTGTTGACCCACCAGGAAACGCAGATACTTGCAATGAGGAGGGAAGATTGGAATGTGAGCGTAAGGGTCTTGTAGATCCAGAGAACAGAGCCAGTCTCTTGTTTGAAGAAGGGGAAGCATGGTACCTAAAGAGACCATCTTGAATTTTTCTTTCCGTAGAAATTTGTTGAGATTTCTGAGGTCTAGGATGGGGCATAGGCCTCCTGTTTTCTTTGGAATGAGGAAATAACAGGCGTAGAATCCTCCTCCCTGCTGAGGCCGGGGTACCGGTTCTACAGCTCTGGCTCTCAGAAGGGTGGATAATTCTGCTTGCAGAAGGGTAATGTGGTTTTTGTTTATCCAAAGAGACTTTGGAGGAGAGTCTTTTGGAATGGATAGGAAATTGAGTTGATAACCTCGTGATATTATGGAGAGTACCCATTGGTCTGTTGTTATCTGTAACCAATGGTTGTAATAGAAGGAGACTCGATCTCCTACTGGTACATTTGGGTTGGGATTGCGGAGATGGCTTCTGTTCTCTGGTGTTGTCTCAAAAACCTGCAGCTGGGCCTGTCTGTGGTGGCGGTTGAGGCCTAGCAGTTCTAGGTTACCTGGGCTGAGATCTTTGCTGTGGTCGGGAAGATCTACCCCTAGGTGCCGGTGGGTAATACCTTCTCAGCCTGAAGTATGGCTTTCTGGTATCCTTTCTTGGTTGACGGCAGGATGCTGAAGAAGAAGAGTCTTGTGGGACAGCAGATAACTGATGCAGTGTCTCTGTATGCTCTTTAAGTTGGGCTGCTGCTTCCTGAACCTTTGACCCAAAAAGGTTGTCGCCCACGCAGGGTAAGTCTACCAATTTATCCTGTACCTCAGGCCTGAGGTCAGAGGCTTTTAACCAGGCCCAATGGCGTGCACTGATCCCCGAAGCTGCAACCCTTGAAGAAGATTTGAAGCTGTCGTATGCAGCACGAACCTCATGTTTTTCAGCTTCTAGTCCTTTATGGACAATTGCCTGAGCTGCATCTTGGTATTGTTGAGGTAGGGAATCAGTGAGCTCCTGCATTTGTTTCCAGAGATTTCTCTGGTATTGTATCACATAGAGTTGGTAAGACACTATCCTGGAGTTAAGCATTTATCCTTGGAAGACTTTCCTTCCTAGAGAGTCTAGGAATTGATGATCCTTCCCTGGTGGTGTAGACGAATAGGTCGTACTCTTAGATTTTTTCTGAGCCGACTCGACCACTACTGACTGGTATGGTAGTTGAGCCCTTTGATAACCAGGGATATGCTGTATGAGATATGTGGTGTCCATTCTCCTATTGACCGGCAGGACTGAACATGGATGTTCCCACAATTTATGTTGTAACTCTACCAGGACCTCATGGATAGGAATGGCTAGGACTGCCCAAATTGGACGTACAGGCGGGCGCTCAAGGCAGCGGGAAGGTGTTCTGTTTGGTGCTGTGTTTCAGTACCTACAGTTTGATAGATTTTTTTTTTTTGTTTATTTCTATTTTTGGAGCAGTTGCAGGTGGCCCGGTCCGAGTAGCGGCGGGCTGAGGTGGCAGCGGTGCCTGTGATCATGGCGGCAGCCGCCGAGTCCGGGTAGGAGGAGGGCAGCATGTGCTTGAAGGCCTCCTGCGTGAGCAGGTGCTTGCCGGCGCCGGAGCCCAGGGCCGTGGAGCTGAAGGCCGAGTGCGTGAGCGAGCCGAAGTCCGGGCTGAAGGTGCCCAGCTGCGGGGAGGGCTGCAGCCCGCCGGCCAGGCTCTGCACCTCCAGTCAGGTCCCGGCCGCTGCCGCCTGGCCCTGCACGTCCCACCAGGAGGAGGCGCCGTTCGCCACCTCCCCCGACAGGCCCGAGTGGAAGCCCGACTTGTACCAGGACTCGTAGGGGTGCGCCATGCCCACGCTTGAGTACAGGCCCTTGGCCGCCGAGCTGTGCACCTTGGAGATGAAGGCCGACTGGCCGCCGGCATCCTGCAATGAGGAGGTGGAGGAGGAGGCGGCAGCGGCCACCCCGCCACCTGCCGCGTTGGAGAAGAGGCCGCCGTAGTCGCTGCTGAAGGCCGACGACGTGGGCGAAGTGGAGGCCAGGCAGAAGGCGCTGTTGGTGGCGCCCGCCGCGCCCCCGGCCAGTCCGCTGGAGGCACGGCTGCTGGCCACGGAGAAGCCCCCCAAGCTGGAGCCCAGGTTGCAGCTGGACGTGGAGCATTTCCAGGGGGACGTCCGTGACCTCGGAGGTCCAGCCGGGCGCTCAGGTCGCGGCGTGCGTTCATGCACCTTCGCTGCCTTGAGCGCCCAAATTGGATATACCTACAGTTTGATAGGGGCTGTCGCAGGTGGCCCGGCCCAACTTGTACCAGGACTCGTAGGGGTGCACCATGCCCACGTGTGGGTAGAGGCCCTCGGCCGCCGAGCTGTGCACCTTGGAGATGAAGGCCAGCTCTCGCAGGAGGCCTTCAAGTCCGTTCTGCCCTCCTCCTACCCGGACTCGCTGCCACCTCGGCCCGCCCACTACTCGGGCTTCCACTCGGGCCTGGACGTACCGCTGCGCTCAAGGCAGCGGGAAGATGTTCTGGTGCTGTGTTTCAGTACCTACAGTTTGATAGACTTTTTTGTTTATTTCTGCATAGAGTAGTTTCTTTTGGGTACCTTCCCGCTGCTGGAAGCCGCCTCGCATGGGGAGCGCCCGATCTGTCCCGGGCTGCTGACGCCGCTCTCGCTGCCGGCTGCCCCCGGGAGGCAGGCGAGCCGCGGTGCGCGCCTCGGGAGGAGGGGAGAGAGGACTGAGGCTGCTCCGGAGCTGTCAGCGCGCGCCCGCACGGGAGACCGGCACCCATGGACGCCCTTCTGCTGCTGGAAGCCACCTTGCTGCTGGGGGCTTGCGTGGCAGCGGCCAGGGCAGGTGAGCAGGGGGCTGTGGGAAAGTTTGCCCGTGAAATTTCGTCTCTCTCTTGCCCGTCCGAAGGAGGCGGAAAATCGGAGCTGCGCGCCCAGGTGCTTAGTTGCACTCCCTGCCGCCGATCGCCAGCTGCTGGGGCTTGCTGGCGCTGGGCGCTCAAGGCAGCGGGGTCTGTAGGAGAACCATCCACTTTCCTGGTGGAATGACATTTGAAATGACAGGTACCAGCGCACCCAGGATACTGTATAGGGCTGTATACCACTCTATACAGTAAAATGGGTTGCGCACGCCTACCGCTTCATGGACACGCTTTGGACGTGGCTTGCATTTGCGTCTCATTTGAATACTGTATAGAGCGGTATGTGATCCAAACTGTGCGTGCGGCAAACAAGGGTGCGCCCGGCACTGCCGCACTCTTTCTTATGCGTCCTTACTGTATCGGTCTGTGTGTTAGCACCGATTGCATTAATTCTCACCAGAGAACGTTCTCTAAGTCCCTTTATACCCTCAGCTGTATCCCGGCTGGCCCCATCGCTTTATCTACTTTTAGTTAAAACAATTTTCAAAAAAGTGTATTCGTGAAATATTAAGTATTACCTCACTGCCAGTCCTATTTGCATCCATTTTCTGCAGTCCTACTCCTGACTCTTCCATTGTTAATACCAAACAGAAATATTTAAGCAATTTTGCTTTTTCTTCATCAGTCTTCCTCTCCTTCACCTCAGAGTCTCACGGTGCCACTTTGTACTTCCTTCTTTCACTAACATTTATCTACAAAAAAAAGTCTCGTCCCTCCCATTTCATCATATTTGCTATTTTTCCTTCCATTTGCATCTTCACTCTGACTATTTTCCCATCTTCTTTTAGCTTTTCCAGATTTTCTCACCTATTTCTTCTTTCTGCAATATCTTGTCGTTTATGCACATTGATCTTTTCTCCCTTATCTTTTCAGCTACTTCTTTAGAAAACCATAGGGGCCTCTTTTTCCTCTTCCCTTTATTTACTTTCCTACCAAAATGGTTAGTTACCCTTATATCTCCTTTCCGTTTTGTCCACTGCTCTTCTACTTCCCCTAAAGGTTTCTCATCCAGCTGACCACACATTTTTTATAAAGTTAGTTTTCCTAATATCTAGGGCCCTCCTCTTTGAATGAACATTAAATCTCCCATCCTCATGCTGAACCAAACCATCAGATTTTTTAGTACTAAATTCACTCATCTTGTAATCTGATTGGTTTATAGCACTAAGAACTAAAGCTACCTACCCTTGTACTAACATGTTTGTAAATACTTTGACTAGGCAGTACTTCCCAAACCTATCCTGGTGACCCCACAGCCAGTTAGGTTTTTAAGATATCTATGACAAATATGCATAAGGTAAATTTGCATATATTAGGTATCCAATGAAAACAAATATATTTCATATACTGAAAATCCAGTTGGCTATGGGGTCTCCAGGACAGGTTTGGGAAGCCCTGGATTAGGGATTTATCTAATCATTCTCTCGTTTTAAGGTTCCATATTCCCTGGTTTCCCTGTGAACCCAGCTGAAAATGTTATTTTAATCTGCCTTTCTCTGTGAAGAAATTAAAATGATTAACCCCCCCCCCCCACCACCACCCCTACACACACTTTTTGACAAGTACACTATCTGGGACCTAGGGATCATCCAGACAAATACTCAACTATGTTATTTCCTTACTGGTCTTTTTTATCCCTACTTATTTTTCATTCTTTTGTTTCCTGATAATGAGATTAAGGTCATCTGATGAGAACAATAATTAGGGATGCAAAAGACCACAGGAAAAAATATTTGAGTCTGAATAGGGGTAAGGATGGACAATTGAGACCTGTTCCTAAAATAATAATTCTCAACCCTGTGTTTGGCACATGCTTAGTCAGTCTAGTTTCCAGGATACCCACCATGAATGTGTTATTACCCCTTATACAGTAAGGGGTAATAGCGCGTGGAAAACGTACGTCCAACCCTCCCCGAAACTAATAGCGCCCGCAACATGCAAATGCATGCTGATGAGCCTATTAGTTAATCCCGCTCGATACAAAAAGTAAAATGTGCAGCAAAGTCGCACGTTTTGCTTTCAGAAATTAATGCTTGCCCAAAGGCAGGAGTTAATTTTGGCCGGCACTGGGAAAGTGTACAGAAAAGAGGAAAAAACTGCTTTTCTGTACACCCTCCAACTTAATATCATAGCGATATTAAGTCGGAGGCCCCAAAAATAAAAATAAAAAATCTGCCCACGGCCCGTGGGTTGGAAGACAGATCCTCAATTTTGCCGGCGTACGTGTTCCAAACCCGTGGCTGTCAGTGGGTTCGACAACCGACACCGGTAAAATTGTGTCGGCTGTCAAACCTGCTGACAGCTGCCACTTCTGCCAATAAGGAGGCACTAGAGATGTGCAAGTGTCCCTACCACCTCCTTTTTACAGCGGGCCCTCATTTGCATACTGAATCGCATGCCCAGGAGAGCAGCCTGGGTGCGCATTTGGAGAGCGGGTGCTCGCCATGGAGCACCAGCTCTCCCGCGCGGTTTACTGAATTGGCCTGATAGTATATGCAGATCTATCTAATGCATATTCATGATAGATATCCTGAAAACTTAACTGACCAGACGTGAGTCTAGTAGAGTTAAGAACCACTGCCTTAAGATACCAGTCATTGAGCCACCTCAATACATATAGCAGATTTTCCTCCTCCTAAATTAAAGCCAAGAAAACTGACACTGTGCAGTTTATTCTGTGCCATCAGCTGCTGCTTCTGATTCAGCTGATCCTTATTGTTAGAATGCTTTGCATCCTTCCAGTGTTACTTCCATTCATGCACTTTTCTCTTTCCTTAACAGGGCCTAAGTTTTTCAGCTGATAACAGATTGCACTGCTGAAGGTAAAGAGTCTATGATGCAATAACTGCTAGCAAGGGGAGGAGATAAAACGGGGGCTGTTTTGCTGGCCTGGAATGCGTCTGGCATACAGAATGTGCCAAGATTTGCAAAGACTCACTTGCAATTTCTCAAGGACAGGTGCCAGCAGTAGGAAGTGCAATGATGTCCGTCTAACCTAACCTCTCGCTGCCAAGGAGCAAGAATTGGATATGTGCCTGCATGCCACCAATGTTATCCCACTCTGCTTTTCACACTGGTTGTTGCTTTCCTTATGCAATACATTTCTCAAAGAGTAATTTTCACCTGATTTATCCAATTAAACTAGCCTGTCTGAAAATGTTCTCTTTCCAGTTTAAGTAGGCACAAGCTTCTACAGCTCATGTACGCTTAACCCAATTAAAGAAAATCTGCTCCTGGAGTTCTGTTTAGATAGGGGAAGTAAAATAGCATAAATTCAGATTATCAAAAGTACATGCACTATTTTACAACCCCTGTTCAGTCACTGGCACAAATACACGGATACTTTTGGCATAGGTGCCTTAGTCTACCTCATTTCCATTAAATTACCCTTTTTTGAAAAAGAGCTACAAAGTACATGTGGTAAAAGTACCCACTCACTGTGCAGGCTTATCTGAACATTTCCCCCACAGTGTGCAGCACTTCAGAAACAAATTGCCTACAGTGGTCCTGCACAGAACAGAGACAGGAGGAAGCACAGACAGGTTCCTGGCAGCGAATAAACAGCCTTCCTCCCAAACCTGCAAGCAAATCATCCTCCTTGAATCAGCAGCTGATGGCACAGAATAACCCATACAGTGTCAGCCTCTTCTTTCTGCCTTTACAAATTTCTATAGTGCTTGTTGAAAAAGTGAATGATTTACTGAAGAGAAGACAGAATGATGTCCAGAAGCCTGCAGCACAGGGATGTGAGTGGGAAATTACATTGTGCAAGTTTATATTAAGGAAAAAATTCACTGTCTCCATACCTGGCATATGCTCTGTATTAAAGAAAAATTGCCTGCTCCCCACAGGTGTAGCTTTTAGTTTGTGTTCACTAGTTATCCGCTATAGCAGTCCAAAATGTCCAAGCTGCAATTCCTTTCTACCTCATATTTTTCACAGAGCTCCAATTACAGTTGTACTAGAGCAGCGGTTCTCAACCGGTGCGTCGCGACACACCAGTGTGTCGCCAAGCACCGGCAGGTGTGTCGCGTGGCTCCCGGTCCCTCCCGCTGCTCTTTCTTCCCTGCTGCCGTTGCCGCCGGGCTATCAGCACGTTCAAGCCCAGCGGGAACGGCAGCGGTGCAAAAAACAACTGTGGCATCCGCAGCTGGCATTTTCTTCTTTCCGCGCCTGCATTCCACCCCCCGACCCGGAACAGGAAGTGATACGCGGTGTGCGGGAAGAAGAAAGGCCGTGCCGCGGGAATTCTTCCTTCTTGGCCGCCGGCGGCCGAAGAGTGAAGAGGACTGTGCGCCGCCGCCGGCGGCCGAAGAGTGGAGAGGCCCGTGCGCTGCCGCCGAAGAATGGAGAGACCCGTGCACCGCCGGCGGGACTGAAGTCAAGAACGAAGAGACCTGTGCGCCGCTGCTGGAGGCTAAGCCGGAGGGACTGAAGAGCGGAGATTCCCTGCGCACCCCCGGAAGTCAGGTCAGCGGCAGCTGATAAGCGGAGGCCAGGCTTATTGGGGAAAACAATGAGAAGAAACTCCGTGTGTGGTAGAATGTGTGCCTGGGTGCAACTTTGTGTGTGTGTGGTAGAATGGGGGTGTGTGTGTGTGGTAGAATGGGGGTGTGAGTGCAGCTTTGTGTGTGTGTGTGGTAGAATGGGGGTGTGAGTGCAGCTTTGTGTGTGTGTGTGTGGTAGAATGGGTGCCTGAGTGGCAGCTTTGTGTGTGTGTATGGTAGAATGGGTGCCTGGGTGCATGAGTGAGAGCTTGTGTGTGTGTGGTACAATGGGTGCATGAGTGGCAGCTTTGTGGGTTGTGGTAGAATGGGTGCCAGGGTGCGTGAGTGGCAGTGCTTTGTGGGTTGTGGTAGAATGGGTGCCAGGGTGCATGAGTGGCAGCTTTTTGTGTGTGTGGTAGAATGGGTGCCTGGGTGCGTGAGTGGCAGTTTTTTGTGTGTGAGGTAGAATTGGTGCCTGGGTGCGTGAGTGGCAGCTTTGTGGGTTGTGGTAGAATGGGAGCAAGAACATTTGTATGTGATTGAGAGAGAGACTGGTCAGAGGTGATGTGTTTCTATGAGAGAGAGACAGACTGGTCAGGAAGATGACTGGTGTGTGTGTGTGTGAGAGAGAGAGAGAGACAGACTGGTCAGTGAGGTGACTGGTGTGAGTGTGAGGAAGAGATACTAGTTAGGGAGATACTGGTCTGTGTGAGACAGAGACTGGTTGTGACTGGTTGTGGGCCCTAAGGAAGAGGACTGTGAGGACAGAGCTTCAGCAGCCACTGCTGCTTCTGGTGAGTGCTATTGGTCTGCAAGGGAAAGGAGTAGGAGAGTTGCTGGAGAGGGTAAGTAAAGGCGGCTTTTTAAGTTTATTTTTCTTGATTGACTGCCATTTTAATTATTGGGTATTATGTGATGTGTCTGCTGTTTTGAAATATTTTATTGATATTTGGACAATTTTTAATAATTTTTATGAGTTTTTAATTGTTGGATGTTATTCTGTTCATCAGTTGTTTTGTAACATTTATTAGTATAGTTTTACAATTATTTCTAAGTAGGTATCTATCTATAGCAGCTTGGCTTACTCTGTTTTCCTAATAGGAGGTGTATTAGTGTTTAGGGCCTGGTTAAATATTTGTAGTGGTAAATTACTGTCTTTTCATAAGGAGGGGTATTGTGCCTGCCAGTAAAGAGAGTTTGTTTTGCTTTTACTGAGATGTCATCAGAACCAGAATATATTTTTTTGTATGGCGAGTTGTACAGGGTAATGCCCTAGATCTGCTTTGCACCCATTTTTGGGGGTGGAGGGGATTCCTGAGGATGCAGAATGTATATTTACATTTTGCCCCTTGACGGTCACATGTTCAGTGTGTCACGCATATGAGAACCATCTGTCAGGTGTGTCCCGGCCGAAAAAAGGTTGAGAACCACTGTGCTAGAGTACAGCTCTTCTCAATAATAGGCCAATATAATAATTTGCACTAGGCTTAGTGGGGTTTTTTTTTTTATTCAAGTTTAGGCACACATTTTTACACATTTTACTCACACTTTAATAAGGATTTTAATACATAAAAATATGCAACATTCCTCCATGTAATTCTGATGTTAATGAAGGCATTAGATATTACTTCCCAGTGTAAAGAGGAGCATAGCCTTAATTCTGTTATTTTAATGCTATAAATTTAACTCCTCGGCAGGGCTACCCCTAGAAGAGTGCAGGGTCTGGTACAAATAGGCCCAAGTAGGCCTCCCCTCCCACTTGAACAGCAGGAGGGTGGGGGGTGTCATCCTCTCATAATCTCTCCTAAGGCTGAAGAGCAGGCCAGGTCATGGTGCTTAGGAATAGCCTAGTGGGATAAAGGGGAAGAGAGAGGTAGCAGCAATAGACTGGCCAGTAAATCCAAAAGTAGCACAGAAGCATGGTGCATAGCCTCTGCTGTATCAGCTCCATCCCACTGGCTCTCCCAGCTTAATGGTGGTGTGAGGTTCCAAGTAATTGTCCTGCTCTTGGCTCAGAGTTAAAGTTAACTCACAATTCCAGACGTGCCAAATCTCTGCAATGGGTAACAGACCCCTGCTCCAGGAGCCCATCTCCCGTGCAAAACTAAGAAACATTTCCTAGTAGAAGAGACTTGGAAAGCAGGTTTCCCAGATGCAGGGAAAAGAGCCAGGAGCGCCCATCCCAGGGCTGACCCAGTTGTCTTGTAGTATCTGTACTGGCACAGCACCAAATATGAACAAGTTCAAAGGTTATGTGGGCTGGCACTTCCTAGCAGCTGATCTTATGCTACATGTGATTACAGATAGAAAAGCTGGGTATGCAAGCTTTGCCTCTACTCACAGCTTCTGTAGTACTGGCACAGAATGTACAGGGTGGTCAGGTTGATAACTGCATGAGAATAGGCTCCCACTTCCAGAGTGGGGCTATGTAAGGCTTCAGTAGAGAGATTTAATTATTTTGACCCTTGAATATTGTTTCTGGGTCTAGATACAGGAGTACACGGAGGAGGGAGCTCAGTGTCAGATATGAGCAGGTCCCTGGGACTCTCCCCTCCTTAGGCAGATATTGGGAAGGAAAATAGAAGGAAGTGGCAGGGGACAAATGTTAGGAAAGTAGAAAGAGGCAGGTAGACAAATGAGAAATTACTACTTACCTGATAATTTCCTTTTCTTTAGAACAGACAGATGAATCCAGAACCAGTGGGTTATGCACCTCTACCAGCAGAAGAAGGTGGAGCAAAGCTGACATTACAGTATATATACTCCTGCAGTGACATCAACCTACCAGTATTCTCTTCAAAAGCCAACTGTGGACAGATTAGCAAAAACTTGATCAATAACAGATAACCATTTCAGTACTCAGCCAACAGGAAACACTGAGCTCAGACAAAGAATGTATCAACACTAGTCTAGGGACTGGATTAACACTTACCAGTAACCCCTGGAACATGTATCCACACAGGAGGACCATAGAACAATCATTCGGCAGCAAAGGGCAGGAAGCTGGAATCATCTGTCTGTCCTAAAGAAAATTAAATTATCAGGTAAAACTTCCGCCCATGACACTGCCTGAGCCCTAGTGGAATGAGCCCTAACCTGACTAGGAAATGGCTGTTCAGCATCCTCATATTCGGCTGTAACTACCTCCTTAATCCAGTGAGCTATTGGTTGCCCACGAAGTCCGCTCACCCTTTTTACCTCCACTGTGGAGTACAAATAGGCAATCCGTCTTCCTGAGAGGTCTAGAAACCTCCAGATACCTCACGATATGTCTCTTAACATCCAAGGGTCACAACAGGCTATATTCCTCCACCTTTCTCTATCCAGAAACAGCAGGGAAATGGACTGATTCAAGTAAAAATCTGAGACTACTTTTGGCAAAAAAGGAACAAACAGTATGCAGCTGTATCGCCCTGGAATCACTCGAAGGAACATCTCCTGACAAGCAAGGCCTGCAGCTCGGTTATTGTATGTGCAGAACAAATCACCACAAGAAACACCATTTTCAAGGTCAGTAACCGCAAAGAAAGGTTATGCATCGGTGAGAAACGTAGGGCCCGCTTAGAAATCCAAAACCAGATTAAGACTCCACAAAGGCACCATTAACTGCAAGGGAGAACGAAGATTTTTCACTCCTTTCAAGAAATGACCACTTCTGGATGAGCCAACAAGGGTCCACCATTCATCTGTACCTTTAAGGAATTAAGGGCCAACTCTTTATTCAGTCCATCCTGCAAAAATTCCAAAATGAGCAGGATCTTAACCAAACAAGGAAGAACCCCTCGATCTTCACACCAAGCCTCAAACACTCGCCAAACCCGCACATAGGCTAAGGAAGTGGAGAATTTTCTTGCTCATAGCAAGGTGGCAATCACAGCAGCAGAATATCCGTGCTTCAGCAAGCGAGCCCTCTCAAGGGCCATATACTGTAAGACAAAATCGAGTTGGATCTTTGTGAAAAACAGGCCCCTGCCGCAACAGATCCCTGTACGCCAGGAGCCTTTGCAGATCCGCATTCTGGTGCCACCAGAAGCACCATCCTTCTGTGACTCTCAATCCTCTGAACCATTTTGCCCACAGAGGCCACAGGAGAAAAGCATATAGCAGCTTGTCCTCTGGCCATTCCTGCACAAGAGCATCAATGCCCGATGACTTTGGATCTCTCCTGCGACTGAAGAATTTAGGAATCTTTGCATTATGAGAAGTCACCAGCAGGTCCAGAAATGGAAGGCCCCAGCGATCCACAATTAAGTGAAATGCTTAGTCTGACAATACCCATTCTCCAGGGTCCAGACTCTGCCTCCTGAGAAAGTCTGCTCTTACATTGTCTTTTCATGCAATATGCAAGGCTGAGATCTCCTGAACGTGCACTTCCACCCATTCCATAAGTTGGTCTATTTCCTGCGACCCTTGCTGGCTCTTGTTTCCTCCCTGCCAGTTGATGTAGGCAACTGTTGTTGCATTGTCCGTCATTATCTGGACTGCTCGACCCTGCAACCTGTCACCGAACTGCAAGTATGCTAACCAGACCGCCTGCAGTTCCAGCCGATTAATGCTCCAGAGAAACTCTTCTGCACTCCAGCGCCCTTGCACTGTCAGTTCTTGACAGTGAGTTCTCCAAACCTGGACGCTTGCATCTGTCGTAAATACTATCCAATCTGATGATTTTAGAGAAACCCATTTTCTTAGATGATCCACTTGTAACCACCACTGTAGTTGAGAGCAGACCTCCATCGGCAGGTGCAGCCGAAACAAATAGTCCTGTGGGCTCCAACGAGACAGCAGAGAGCACTAAAGATGATGCATATGCTCCCTCACCCATGGCATCATTTACATGGTCGCCACCATCGATCTAAGTACTTGTAGATAGGACTTCACTGTCGGGTATATTGTGTTCATTAACAGATGCACCTGCACCAACAACTTCTGAATACGACTCTCCAGCAGGAAAACCCTGCCCAGCTTCATGTGAAACTGAACACCGAGATACTTTAGCAACTGCGATGGCTGAAGACTGCTCTTGGCCAGGTTCATTACCCAACTGAACTCCTGCAACAAGGAGATCACTTTGCATGTCACCAGGAGGCTCTCTTCCAGAGAACTGGCCTGAGTCAGCCAGTCATCCAAGTACAGGTGTACCAGGATCCCATCCTTTCTCAACTCTGCCGCCACCACCACCATAACCTTGGAAAAAGTTCTGGTTGAGTGGCCAGACCAAAAGACAGCACTCAAAACTGATAATGACATCCCCAAACTGCGAATCTCAGAAAACATTGGTGCTCTAGCCGGATGGGAATATGAGGGTATGCCTTGCACAGATCCATGGAGGTCAGAAACTCCCCTGATTGCACAACCGTTATCGCTGAGCGCAAGGTTTCCACGCGAAAATGAGTCACCCGCAAACGACGGTTGACCCCTTTGAGTTCCAAGATGGGACGAAAAGAGCCCTCCTTCTTGTGCACAATGAAATAAATGGAATATCGGCCCATATTTTCTTGAGACGTGGGCACTGGAACCACAGCCCTCAGACTGAGGATGCTTGACAATGTACACTTCACTGCCTGCCTCTTCTGCGGGGAGTGGTAAAGAGACACCATGAACACATCCTGAAGAACACTGTGAAACTCCAGCGCATATCCATTTTGTATCACCTCCAAGATCCACTGGTCTGATTTAATTTCGCCCCACCTCTGATAAAAGAGAGGTGACCCCACTCCCCCAACTCCTATTCCTGCGGGTGGGTCGTCACACTTTCATTGGGAGGCTCTGGGGGCTCCACTGCCCAAGTCTGCAACCCATCTGGACTGACTGGGACAAAAGGACTGAAACCTGCAGAAATGTCGAGTCCTCTGAAAGGCCGCTCCTCTGTAGGGTTAAAAACGCTTGGCTCCCCTAACACAACCTCTCATGCTAAAGGAACGTGGCATCTGCTTCTATCCTCCAGCAACTGAGGAACCAGGGATTCTCCCCACTTATTGCCATTTTCTCCAACTCGTTCCCAAACAAGAGTGAGCCTTTAAAGTGCAACTTCATAAGGTTAGCCTTGGAGGTCACATCAGCCAACCAATTTTTCAGCCATAACTGATGCCTGAATGCTATTACTGAAGCCATCCCTCCAGCAGAGGTGCGAACCAAATCACAGCCCACATCTGCCAAAAAGGCAGCTGCTAGTTCCATCACTGCCCTGGAATTCACACCAGATGTATCAACCTGCTGAGGGAGAAGTAAATAGGAACGAGCCACCAGGTAACAACAAAAAGCTATCTGTAAAGTCTTTGCTGTTGCTTCAAATGCTTGCTTGAAGATGGCCCCAATCCTTCTATCATGCGCATCCTTCAAGACTGCTCCCCCATCCACGGGGATAGTCGTCCACTTGGTGACAGCACACACAAGCGCATCCACTTTCGGAAAATGCAACCGCTCTCTCACCACTGGATCCAGGGAGTAGAGGCCTTCTAAGACTTTCCCCCTTTAAAAATTAGCCTCTGGGGCACCCCACTCAAGATCGATCAATCAATTCTTGAATGACCTCCATAACAGGGAAAAAAAACCCAAGAGGATTTATGCAAAGAAATCAAAATGGGATTTTTCTATGGCACAGACATAGATTCAGCCCTAGGGACTTCCAGCATCTTTAATGTCTGGGAAATTAGAGCCCATAACTCATTTCTATGAAAGATCTGCAAATTATCCTATATGGTTCCAATCCCAGAGGAATTTCCCTGTCCTCCAGGGAGTAAAGATCGGCTTCATCATCCGTGCCATCCGTATCCCTATCGGGAAGACCAGCTGCCGATCTAGGTGTACTTTGACACTTAACCGCATCACCTGGCGTGCAGGAGGTCACCACCTGCGACTCTGACCTGGCAAGATTTGTCGGGGGTGAGGACTGCACCTGAAGAAAGGATTGCAATCCTTGAAAAAATTCCACCCAAGAAAAGGCAGAAGGATCCATGCCAAAACCAAGAGGCACCTGTCATGTGCCCACGGAACTACCTTCCCCCACTGATGAACCCACTTAAGGGAGTTCCAAGGTCAAGCACCCTTTCTGACACATCTTTACCCAGCCCCTCATCAGGCTGGGAAGAACTGGGCTTAGTAAAATCAGACAAAGGCAATTCTGAGCCTCCAAGCAGCACTGGCACAAGTTAGAGAGAACACCAGTCTGAGGTGCCCGAATATGACAAGCATCACAGAGAGTAAGGCACTTAGGTTTCTTAGCTATAGGCGCGCCATTAGTCTGTCAGTACACTTAACAGGTGACTGAAAAGGTGTGCGTCCAGCTGAATTTGTGCTGTAAAAAAAATACATGTACGTAATTTAGGTACCCAAAATTAAAGCGAGCCCCAGAAATTGAGTGCCATCAATATCCACCTAGATTGTATGTACAGGAATGCGCACATCCAAATTGGATGCCGCTACCAACCGGATGCCTAAGCAGGCATCCAACTAAATGACCAAAAACTGGGCGCACAGCTGGACGTACTCACACAAACAAACGGTCCTGAAGAGGGCAGCCTAATGCACAGAAAAATGTGCGAAAACTCCTCCGCGGCCTAACATGTGGCATACAGAGAAAACCCTACAGGCAGGGCCTAGCCCAAAAGGGCTGTTCAACCCGCCAGGCTGCCCATGTCCCTTAAACTCTCTCTAAGGCAGGAACAAACTTCAGATCAGCACACACAGCCCAGAGGAAGGAGGAAGGCCTACAAAAAACCCTCCTTGGTTTTTTTTTTTTTTGTTTTTTTTAAGCTTTACCTGAGCTCAGCTCATCCCGGCTGAGTACACAGTAGGTCTCCGGTTGCGGGGGAGAAAGGGCATATACCATCATCGCCACGCTCGACTTTCTGCACCTGCTGCCTTTCAGCTGTTTCAACAGCTAAGTCCACACCAGCTGAAAAACCAGCTTACCAGACCAAGGCATTCATCTGAAGGACCATGGAAATCACCACAGAAGAGCAGGGTGAATTAAATTTTCTTTTTTTTTTTTTGTGTAATTCTTTTTATTAGCATGATCAGTAAACCAGGTAGGTAGATGTACAATAAACATAAACAATCCATGATCCGCAGATAACCAGAGTAAACATCCCAACATGCTTAACAAAACAGAAATATCTTGTGCCAAATCCTTTGCCTGGTACCGAGCACACAGTATTTTAGTTTTCACCCCTAGAGGCCCATCTCTACTCTTCAGGCCTTTCCTTACCCTTTCCCTTTTCCTATCCCAACCCACCCTCCCACCACCTCTACCTGCATATTCCCCACTCGCAATGAGAGTTCTCCAGAAATTTAAACTATCTATGAACAAAGAAGTTAGTGAGGGAGACTGAGAGATAAAAGGAGTGGATTTACCATGTATGCAGCTGAGAGATTTCCGGGGTAAGCCTAGTGTTGCCCCATCGGCTTCAACACCGCCAGCCTGCTATTACCGACGCCGGAGGGGCGTGTCCTTGGCTGGACCCGGAAGAGGGTCCCTATAAAAGAATACTCTTTGCCCTTTTCATCTGAGACTGAGAGGTAAAAGGAGTGGATTTACCTTGTATGCAGCTGAGAGATTTCCGGGGGTAAGCCTAGTGTTGCCCCGACGGTTTCAACACCGCCAGCCTGCTATTACCGACGCCGGAGGGGTGTGTCCTTGGCCGGACCCGGAAGAGGGTCCCTATAAAAGAATACTCTTTGCCCTTTTCATCTGAGACTGAGAGGTAAAAGGAGTGGATTTACCTTGTATGCAGCTGAGAGATTTCCGGGGGTAAGCCTAGTGTTGCCCCAACGGTTTCAACACCGCCAGCCTGCTATTACTGACGCCGGAGGGGCGTGTCCTTCGCCGGAATCGGAAATAGCCTATTTTTTGTAAACTATATAATTTGACCTTTAGCGGCGCGCTGCTAAAGCCGCGCGTGATTAAGGGGCGCGCAGCTAAGCTGGGATTCGGCCGGATTAGCCAGGTAATTGTGGACTATAACATAAGCTGGACATTTTAAATGTAGCTTTTACCAAATGTAACTCTAAATACCTCTTGGTCCCCCAAAGTGATAACTTCAATAAACAAATAATTGTATTTCTGTTCAGAGACATACTCTTCCCATTCACTATTGCCTTAGAAATTTGCTTATATTGTAATGTCACACACTAAAAGGAAGGCGAAACTGAAGCCTACCGTTAGTGTGATAACGGCTGAGTTAGGACAGAGGTCTGTTTCTGAATGGATGACTCTAAATGACACCCCAGTAGTGAGGACCGCTGTGGGGGAAGAATTAGAGCGGAATTCCCCTCCACTGGTTGAAGAAACATCGCTTAGCCCTGGGGCTCCCGAAATACCACCACCACCTGGGTTAATAGGGGGTTCAACCCTAGTAGAACCAGAAGGAGAAAGAGCAGATAATCTGAGTTCCCCAGATATGAGTAAACAGTTAAAACAGATAGGAAAATCAGATACAGCTAGAGAAGAACATCAAAATATTCCTCAATTAGGTAAATTGCAGAATCTCAGAGTTTCCCCTATTGAGATTAGTACTCCAAAATTGAAAAATTTTGAAGAAAAGGATTTACAAGAACAGAATATAGAAATAGTTATAAAATCTGACATCCCAATATTAAGACCGGCAAATATAATTTTGGAAAATGTCTGGAACGTTTTGGTAAAAATGGATGCCTCAATTAATAAATTAACAGAAACAATGTTGAAAACAGCTAATACATCAGCACAAAACTCTATACAGTTGGAAGAACAAAAAAAGGAATTGGTGGTTTTAGATAAAAGAGTCCAGCAAGTAGAAAAAGTTCAAAGTTTTCAAATTAAGGGAGAAGCAGAGATAAATAAGAAAATGGATGAGATGGAAAATTCTATAAGATCGTTAAATTTAAGAATAAATAATTTTCCAATAATTAAAAAATTAAATCCCATAGATCTATTTAGAAATTATGCATTACAAATTCTGGGTATTCCAGAAAAATGTCTCCCAGTAATTGAGAGCTTTTTACTTGAGAAATAAGAAGAAAGAATTGGAACAAGATCATTTAACAAAAGGAGATAAAGAAAAAGAGGTTAAAGAAGATTCCATAGACATTTCAGATTTATTGCAGATGTCACAAGAAGAATTAGAGGTTACTCAAAGAGGTACATTGTTGATTCAATGTGCCTTTATATCTGATAGGGATAACATAATGAAATTTTTCTTTCGCAATTGATTAAAAACCTTTTATGGACAAAAAGTCTGGGTTTTCCCAGATTTAGTCAAATCTACTCAATTGCGAAGAAAAAAATTCTTACTTATGAGAAAGAATGTATTAGATAAGCGAGGAACATATATATTGAGGTATCCATGTCGGTGCTTTATTAAATTAGATGATAAGAGTTATATGTTTACTGATCCGGAAGATCTCAGAAATCTGCTCAATCTATAGGTCGGGGAAAGTAGTAAAAGAAATAGTCAAAATACAATTTTTTCCACTTTCACTAATTTTGGATTAATATAACTGCTTTAATGGAAGTGTATCACTTAGTCATTTTCCTTAAATTATATTGACTTGATGAAGAGTTATGGATAATTTATGATGTTGATTACTGTTTGAATGTTTATGTAAATCACCAAGTCACTATGATATTGCAAAGTATAATTTTATTTGTTGTACTTATTATTGAAACAATAAATAAAGAATTAAAAAAAAAAAAAAGAAGTTAGTGAGATTGAGATTATAGAAAAATAACCATATATAAAACATTAACATAACAGTTAAACCTCCTCTTGGGCTGGCACCGCTCAGTTTATTCTATGGCTTAAAAATAAAGTCAAAAGATTTCTGTGTTTCTGTTGGAAGGGTCTGAATATAGTCTTGCCATATTCATTGCATATGAGTCAATTTCTTTCTCGACCCCACTCGTGCAGAAAGATATTCCATATGTAATAACCGAAGAAACTGCTGCTCCCAAGTGACCCGAAGCATCATGTTCTGCTGTGTCCAACTTAGCAGGATTGTGGCCTTGGCAATAATTGACAATTTTCCCAAGAACAGTAGTTGCATTGTAGTAATAGTCGTCATAGATAGTCAGGAAGACCAAGAAGCCATATTTCAGGAGTTAAGGGGATTGTCTGTTTCCATATTGATTGCAGCAAAGACTGTAGGGATCCCCAAAAATCCTATAACGTGGGGCAGTCCCAGAAACAATGCGAGAAGTCTGGGAGGGGATGGGAACACCGCTCACAATTTTTAACTTGAGTAACTCATTTAAGAAACTCCTAAAAACATGGCTTTTCAGACAAGCCTTCCCGGAACCCCTAGACCACTCGGACACTGGTTAAAGGATCTTATAGGCCACAATTGGGAGCTAATATCCCTCTCCTTCTCCCTTTTCTTAGCCTATTCCTCTTTCTTCGCCCTTCCAACAGCACTCTCCTATTTTCCTGCCCTCTCTCCACACTATCCTTCCTTGTCTTTGCCCCCGGTGTCATCTTCCTGCCAAAGTATCCCGAACCACTCTTCTTAAGCAGGAAAGTTAAAATCCACGGATCATGTGTTTGTTTATTATTATGCTTCAAAGTTTTAAAGTGCCATTGTTCTTTAGGACGCCCTTTATGCTATATTAGCATTTGTTAATATGTTCGCCTATTTATACTCTTTTAGACACTATGGTTCACGTTACGCCTTAGCAGTGATTGTATTATATGTCTTTTTTTAGAAGCTAGGATATTAGACGCTTTGTTTTATGTTTCTATGTAACGCCTCTGCTGCGATTTTTCTGTTGTATTGTAAACCGACATGATTTGTATATTATACAAGAATGTCGGTATATAAGAATCCAAAATAAATAAATAACTCCCATATAATACGCCTGGAGTTGTGTGCAATATGCTTGGTGAAGAAATCTAAACTGTTTTTCACGAAGAGTCGCACTTTCCATCAGCTCTGGAATCATCTTGAAACAATAAAGCAAATCAGCTTTCGTAAGTTGAATCCGAAAAGCCTTGTTCCATTTATCGGATAACGTGGTCAAGTCCGAATGAGGCATGAGCCTCAGAAATTCTTGATAATATGTGGAACATTTAATCCGTTTGCCATCCGGACCAGACAAAAAGCCCAGTAAGCCATGGTAGTGGAGAAAATTCCAGTATTTTTTACATTCCTCAACAATATAATGGCGAATCTGGAGATAACCATAGAAATCTCGGCTATCTACATGAAATGTCTGTTGTAGGTCTTGGAAGCTCATCACATGAACAGATTGAAGGTCACCCGTTAATAATTGAAAAATAGATGTAAGCCCACTTTGTCGCCATCGATGGAAAATAGAACGGTCCAGACCAGGGAGAAACATTGGAGATCCCCAAATAGAGAGACATGCTGTGGCAGATGGGGTCAGCCGAAATTTCTGACATAGAGACTTCCACATCCTCCGGAGGGGTCGAACTATTACACTGTCCGTAATATGTTGCTGCAAAAATATCCTAGGAGCATGTAAAACTGAGCTTAGAGCAAAAGGTGCCAGCCACTGTTGGTAATATGTGACAGGGGAAAACATTTCAGTATTACAGATCCAATCTCTTATATGGCGAATCAAACTAGCTTGGTTATACAGGATTAGATTTGGACAACCCAGACCCCCCGCATTTTTTGGCATCATTAATACAGGGAGGGAGATACGAGCCCTTTTTCCACTCCATAGATATTTCCCAATGGCTTTCTGGATCTCAACGGCATCCGTCCTTTTCAACCATAAAGGTAGCATATTAAAGAGATACAGCCATTTAGAAATCTCTATCATCTTCAAGAGGAGTACCTTCCCTGAGATAGATATAGGCAGGGTCTGCCACATTTGTAAATGTTGGATCTTTTTCTTCTTCAATGGGGTAACATTCACATCATACAGGTGTTGAAGATTAATGGGGATATAAACACCTAAATATTTTAACTTATCCTGTACCCATTTTAATGGAAAAAAAACCCGGCCAGGAATTTACCAATGTACCTTTAACATCCATGGCTTCTGACTTATCTATATTAATTTTTAAGCCAGCAAAACAACCAAAGGTTTGTTGTATATGTAATACATGGGGTAAAGAATGAATTGGGTCATCCAAAAACACTAGCATATCATCTGCAAAAGCAGCTACAGTGAAGCTTCCCGTTCCAAATTGAAATCCACGGACAGTAGGGCTTCTGCCAGCTTCCGCAGTAGCGGATCCAAGGACAAGATATACAATATGGGAGACAAGGGACAACCTTGCCTAACTCTACGCCTTATTTTTATGGCTCCTGAAATGGAGTCGTTGGCCAATATGTGAGATTCTGGGTTACAGTACAAGATGGAGATGGCGGCGATAATGGGATCCGGAAAACCAAATCTGTTTAATACTGACAACATGTAATCCATGTTACCCGATCAAAGGCTTTCTCAGAGTCAAAGCCCACCACCATTGCTTGCCGATTTAATCGGCGTGAAGTCTCCATTGCCGAAAGCAGGTTAATAACATGTACACTTGCCGTTCTTCCCTTTACAAAACCCACTTGATAGGGGGCTATTAGATCTGGCAATACTACTCCAAGCCGCATAGCCCATATTCTTGCGTAAAGCTTAAGGTCACAATTTAATAAGGAAATTGGCCTATATGACGCCGCCAGGGCAGGATCCTTCCCAGGTTTTGGCAAGACTGTGATATATGCCTTATTAAAGGTATTAGGAAAGGATCTCTGTTGCCATGCTGCATTAAAAAAATTAACTAAAGCTCCTGTAAGATGAGGATTGAGTATCTTATAGTACTCAGCCGTAAGGCCATCAGGACTTGGGGATTTATTACTTTTACTCATTTTTATTACACCTTGGAGTTCCACTGCAGAGATGGGTTTAGACAAAAAATCAATCTGTGAAGCAGACAAACTAGGTAGAACTAAGTCTTTAAAAAATTCATGTTCATCAGCACTAGTCCCTTCCCTATCCTCTGTGTAAAGAGATTCATAAAACTTTCTAAATACTTCACAGATCCCCACAGTCTTTGTTACCCAAGATCCAGTATCCGATTTTAGACCACTAATGAAGGTCGACTTCCGTTTTATAGCAACAAGGCGAGCTAATAGTTTGCTGGACTTATTACCATACCGAAAGAAAAAATGCCCTGAGGATTGTAAAGCCCTCTGCGCCTTAAGGTGTAAATGAGCGTTCAGTTCATGTAAACAGTTCTGGTAAATAGTGTTATGAGATAGCGAGGGGTCAGCCGCCAAATGCTGTTTCGCCTGCTGCAGGCTGCTCTCCAGAGACAGAATAGTGGCATTTAACTGCTTATTTTTCTTTATAGAGTAGCCTATGATTTCCCCCCGGAGTACCGCTTTGCTAGTTTCCCAGAATAATATAGGGTTTTCATTATGCTTTTCATTATGCAAAGCAAATTCATCCCATTTTTGGCACAAGAAAAGGTGGAATTTGGGATCTGTATTCAAATGGCTAGGAAATCTCCACTTTTTAACTTGAGATCTATCACCGGAAAACCAAATATCCACCCACACTGGAGCATGATCTGCCACTGCTATTGTTCCTATATCTGCCAAATCTACTCTACTAAATACACTTTCTTGTATTAAGATACAATCAATTCTGGTCATAGTGCCATGTGCCCGCGAAACATGAGTATATTCTCTCATTTCCGGGTGTAAGACTCGCCAAACATCAAGTAACTTTACGTTTGTATTTAGTATCTGTACCCCATTTTCAGATTTAAATTTATAACCTGTAGGGAGTTGGGATTTATCTAGCTTAGCATCGTGGACACAGTTTAGATCTCCCACTACCAGTAATTCCCCTTCCGCATGAGCCAATAAAAGCCCCACTATATGTGAATAAAATTGAGGATCATGGGTATTTGGAGCATACATATTACACAATGTAATCGGACGCCCAGCTAGATTTCCTAGAATGATAATGTATCACCCCTCTGGATCAACAAATTCCCTGGTCACTGTTAATGGAACATTCTTATGGATTTATATGGCGACACCTCTCTTCTTCCCAAGTGCAGGAGAGTAATGGCATGCCGCAACCCACTCCCGACATAATTTTGCACTTTCAATAGCTGATAGATGTGTTTCTTGTAAACAAATGATACTAGCCTTAATCCGTTGTAATTGCTGAAAAACATTTTTCCGTTTTATGGGAGACCCCAAACCATCCGTATTCCATGATACTAACCTGTATTTACCTCCCATATGGAAAGAGAACCTTACCCAGTAGCCATAACCTCAAGATGTATATAAGGGGGTCAAGCTCCCAGCCTAGCCATCTCCCCATACAATTTATCTTCCACAGATAACCATTTGAGAAATAGGCCATAGAATTACATTTATCAAACGCAGTACCATCCCTCTGGAGAAGAACAAAGAAGAAAAGCAGGTAGTCTATGAAATCTATTGACCCTCCTTCCCTCCCCTTCATCCCAGTTTCGTAACCCAATAGACTCTGGGAGCCTAGTGTAGAGATCATTTGGATGTGTGTGAGCACCACGACCCTCACCCACCACCCAGCAAACAATGAGAACAGGTAACACAACCACTTAATAAAAGTCACTTGGTGAGAGTAGATAGGAAAAGGTTGGCTTCCTCCAGAGATGCATAGGTGGTCCAGCGATTCTCATAATTAATCCGCAGTTTTGCAGGAAATTGTAAGGAGAATCTTATATTCTTAGCTACAAGCTGGCTGCACAATGGTACAAAAGTTTTTCTCATTGCCGCTACCTTCGCTGAGTAATCCGGCGCCAAACAAACAGGGCAAACCCTGCCATTGCAAATTCTGTTGTTTCCTGGCTGCTTGCATAATTATTTGCTTGTGATGAAAATTTAAAATCTTCACAATAACTATGCGGGGATGTGTTTGTTCCGCTGCCCGAATTCCAAGCCGGTGTGCCCTTTCAATTTCCAAAGAGTCCTGTAGGTCTGGGAGACTCAACGCGATGGGAAGCCATTTTAACAGTTCATGTCGCAGTGAGTTTTCATCTACAGATTCTGGTATTCCCAAAAAACGAATATTTGACCGCCTCGATCTATTTTCGAGGTCGTCTAATTTTTCAGATTGGGTAGCTAGAGTCTTTTCCAGCGTGTGTACTTTAGCAGTCAGAGCTACAACTTCGTCCTCAACAACTGCCGTCCTCCCTTCCACTTGATCTAACCTGGGAGCATATTCTGCTATGGCAGCTTGCAGTGAGGTAAGTTGTGCCGATATGCCCGTGAGTTTTCCTTCTAAAGCCAGGGTGACGGCTTCGGTAATTTCTGCCGTAGTCGGAGGGGTTAAGGAGAGTTTAGTCGGGCTCTCACCACTTGTAGTTTCTTTTCCTTGCGGCGCCATCTTGCCCTCCAGCCCTCGAATTTTCTCCTTATCCCATTTTGCAATTTTTGCCGGCATCACCACTGAGGACTTTTGCATGAAGCTGGTAATAGACATAGGCAGGTCCGCCAGGATGTTTGAGAGGAAAAAGCGCTATTTTTCCTGGTTATTGGTGGTAGGGAAGGCCGTGGCGCTCAGAGCTCCTTCGGACAGTCCGACCCCGCTCACCACATCACGTGATCTCCTTAAATTTTCTTTTCTTTTTTTCTCCCTCTAAAACTTGAAGCAATCCCCAGTAGGGAGATGCACATCCACCATCTGATGGAGAAAGAGAATACTGGTGGGCTGATATCACTGCAGGTGTATATATACTGTGATGTCAGCTTTGCTCCGTCTCCATCTGCAGGTAGAGGTGAATAACCCACTGGTTCTGGATTCATCTATCTGGATTCTAAGAAATACAGGAATAGTAGAAGAGAAGGCAGGGAAACAAAGATAGTGAGGGAGAATTGAATATTCGGGAAAGAGGACAAGGTATACATAATCCTTGCTATCCATATATGTATAGATTTTGGCAAGGAAGAGCTTGATGCAAGACGATGGAGTAAGGAGAAGGCAGAAAGATGATCAGGAAACTTAGTAGTAGGGTCAAGAGAGAAGGAAAGAAGAACAAATGAGGGAGGGTTGGGAAGAAGAGAAGGAAGAGAAAGTTAGAGGGTGGGTGAAAGAGGCAGGATGGGAAAGAAATGAACAGTGGAGGAGAGACGCAGTGTAGGTGCAGAAAGATGAGGTAGGATGCATGTGTGAGAGCAGGAGAGAGCAGTATGAGAAAATAGGGAATGGCTGAGTGAGGAAGTGGGGTGTATAAGAGGAGAAGATTATTGTCTGTTAGAGAAGGAAGTATCTGTATGAAAGAAAGGAGTAAGGCTTATGGGTGAGAGAACAGTAGTGGTTGATAAATACCAGGGAGTAGGTTAACGAGAGAAGCACAATAAAAAAAAGAAAAACAAATTAAATGACAGGAAAAATAATGGGACATAGGAGTAACATCCACAAAAGAAAAAAAGTGTCAGAACAGAAAAATATAGAAGAAAGTCCGAGTGAACAGAATGGGTAAGAAAAGAAAACTATATATAAAACTGAAAATAGCTAAAGCAAAATGAAAATAATTCTAAATATAAGATTAAAGAAAATATGAAAAATTGAGAAGGATCAGAACTAAACAAAGGAACAAAAAAATATCAAGAAATAGGTAAAAGTATTTTAATGAGTGGATGAGACTAGTTTCTAAAATCTTTTGAGAAAATGGATTATGTGACTCAAGAGACTGCATAGTGTTGCCGGTATAGTGAATTTACTTACCATAAACAGTTCTCTATAGATAGCAGGAGGAATTAGCCATAACATGTAGGTGATGGTATCCTACTGAACATGTGTAGGAGTTCACATGGATACTATTGCCTTGTGACCCCCCCTCAGTCAGTTGTAGAGCTGAACTCTATTGAGGGAGACAGGCGAGTAGTGATCATTGCTAATTCATCCTGCTGTCTACAGAGAACCCTAATTACAGTAAGCAAATTTGCTTTCTTCATCGACAAACAGGACTGAATTAGTCATAACGTGGAGAGTCCCTAGCTTTGGGTTGCACCACAGAGCATTTACTTAAAAAAAAAACCAGCTCCCCTGAGAAGAGTGGACTACTGGGTGAACAGGATGTGCAAAACTGCTTGTCAAAATTAGTCATTTCTGGAAAGATTGTCCAGACAGTAATGGAATGTGAAGGGTAAAAAGAGAAGAAAGAAGAGGAAAAAATGCAGCTTTGTAGATGTCTTTGATTGGAGACACTATGAGATGAGTGATTGAAATAGCTATGACCCTGACTTTATGAACCTTGACAGCATCAGTAATTTAAAGGTCAGCGAGCACATAATAGTGTGCAATACAGTCCCGCCAGCCAGTTGTAAATAGTTTGGCCACTGCTAAGCCCAGTCTGTTAGGATCATAGGAGAGCAAATTGCAGTGCCTGTCAACCCAGCTGAGTTTGCTTTAGGTAATAAGCTATAGTCCTTTTACAGTCCAACGAGTAAAGGGCTTTTTCAACTTTATGCACATGTAGCATTGAGAAAAATGATAGCAGGACAATAGCCTGGTTAATGTAAAACACTGAGACAAATTTTTTTTTGGTACTAATAATTTTATTAAATTTTCAAAAACTACAAAGTGAAACAGCATAACAATACAAAGCAGAAAACGAGCAGTTACATATTCGATGCCATTTCACCTCCCCCCCCCAGATAATCCCTCCCCTCCCACCCGACATCCATGGGCTCACCGGAGATAAGGTCCAAAAACTTTAATGAAGAGAAGGAAAGAAAGAAAACTTCAGAAATGGGGAAAAAACCACAGTGGGAGGCAGCAAAGTAAAACCTGCAGAATGTTAGGCATATCCCATTATTACGACATAATCTGTTGTTTCTCCCAACGCAGATAAGGAGACCAAGCGGCTTGAAACTTGGTGATGTCCGCGTGGAGTTCCGCTGTAATCGCCGCCAGCTGACAGGAAAGATGAACTTTGTGCTGCACCACCTTCAGCGAAGGCACTTCCGCTGACTTCCATGCTTGAGCAATTGTCAATCTGGTTACAATAAAAACTTGTTGGCAGAAATGGATATGGTTCTTTCGGAGGGTCAAGGGTGGGTGGTGGAGAAGCATGAAACTAGCCTTGTATATGCCAGTGGCGCCCAACAGGTTCTCCAACCACTGTGCCACGGCTTTCCAAAGGCCCGTGATCCTTGGGCATTGCCACCAGATATGAAAAAATGTCCCTGGAGAGCCGCATCCCCGCCAACACTGAGCGTCCAAGTGGGGATAGCGCCGTTGCAAGAGTTGAGGTGTGAGGTAACACTGAGACAAATTTTGTTAGAAATTTCAAGAGTATGCAACACTACTCTGTCGTGAAAGAACTGTAGATAGGGCAATTATAGACTAAGGCTTGTAGCTCAATTACTCTTCTGGGTGATGAGAGAGCATGTTTCCTAGGTGGATTGGTGAATGTTCAGAGTTGGACAGGGTAGGAGTACAAACTTGTCTGGGCCAGACTGGTGCAATGAGAATCATATTCATTTGGGCCTGTATTTCTGATTTCTCTTATTCTCTTTAACGCCCAGTCACTGGTAAAAAAGACCCATATACTCAACGATTTTCTTTCCGACTCTAAACCTGACATCTGTGCTAATACTGAAACCTGGTTGAAACATTCTGATATCTCCCTCCTCAACCAAATGCCTTTACACTCCTACGACATCTTTTCTATACCCAGGCCCAAAAAAAGAGGTGGCGGCATACTCCTTGCCGCCAAAAGAGAACTTAACCTTATTCCCTAAAAGGTCAACATCCTTCCCAAATATGAAATTGGCTTCTTCGAATCTTCATCCCTTCAACTTTGCCGTATTATTTATTTATGTATTTATTTATTCTTATATACCGGTGTTTGATTTTACATATCACATCTGTTTACATTCCAACAAAAAATGCAGGAAATCAAGCTTTTCCTTTGTCAATACATTGAACAATAATAAACACCCCCCCCTGGTATCCTTGAAAACAACGCCTCCCCCTAATTGAATTCTTGGTTGATAACCTTGACCCTGACCTACCCACCATTCTATTAGGTGATTTCAACCTCCATGTAGACACACTCCCCCATTCCGCCGCCTGTGAAACCTTCATCTCCTCACTGGAAGCCATGGGCTTTACACAAATCATCCACTCACCCACCCACAAAGCAGGCCATACCCTAGATCTGATATTCACGAACTCCAGCATCCACAACACTGATCCCCCCCCTCCTGCTCCTACGTCCCCTGGTCCGACCACTCCCTCGTAACAACCCTTTCCTTTAAAAAAAACCCACACGCCCCCCCACACACACACATTCACACCTTTACCTACCGAAAAACTTGCTCCAGAGATGACCTCATATCTGCATGTACCAATATCTCCAACAAAATAGATTTCTCAAACACCGATTCTGCCATTTCATCTTGGTACGATATCACCCAAGACATCGTTGATCATCTATGCCTCCTCACCTCTAAAACCATAAACCCTGCACACAGCAATAGAAAACCTTGGTACACTCTCGATTTAAAGAAACAAAAGAATGAACTCAGAAAGAAAGAAAGACAATGGTGAAAACACCCCACACCAACCATACGAGCCTCATATTACTCTGCCATGCATACCTACAGGACCGCCATCCAAAAAACAAAACAGGATTTCTACGCCAGTAAAATACACAACCTCCAGTATAATGCCAAAGCCCTCTTCTCTATCATCTCTGACCTCACCAAAACCTCATCCCCACACCCTCCTGACTTAGACTCCAAAACAAATGCAATGACCTAGCCCTCTTCTTCCAAAACAAAATATCCACCCTCACAGCTAATTTTCCTCCAGACACCCCTAACTCCAACTTCCTCCCTACCAACTCCTCCGCATCACTCGCCTCCTTTGAATCAACCTTTCTACCGAAATAGAAACCCTCTTAAAGAAAACTAAACCCTCCTCTCATCCCACTGAAACCATTCCCACCAAACTGCTACTCACCATTCCCAACATAATTGCTAAGCCTATCTCCGAAATAATCAACTGCTCCCTAATACAAGGCAGCGTCCCCCCCATTCAAAAACAGGCAATCGTCAAGCCGGTACTCAAAAAAACCCAACCTTGACCCTTCAGATCTCTCCAACTTTAGATCCATCTCGAATCTGACCTTCCTAGCTAAGGTCACTGAAAGAATAGTCATCATCCGTCTAACTGAATACCTAGACCATCACAAAATTCTATCCACTTCCCAATTTGGCTTTCGTAAGTATCTCAGTACAGAGACACTCCTTTTATCCTTAACAGATACCTCACTCAAAGGGATTGATAGCGGCAACTCCTATCTCCTGGCTATGCTCGACATTTCAGCTGCTTTCGATACTATCAGCCATAACATCCTCATTAGTCTCCTTAAGGAGATTGGCATTACAGGAACAGCACTACTCTGGCTAAAATCCTACCTAAAAAACAGACACTACAAGGTCACCCTAGGTAACCATGAATCTGACCCTATTGCCCTCAACCATGATGTCCCCCAAGGCTCCGCATTATCCTTCACCCTTTTCAATATCTATATGTTACCACTTTCCAAACTCCTCTCAAACTTAGGCATCACCCACTACATATACGCGGACAACGTCCAAATTCTCATCCCTTTCAAGGACTCGCTACATAAAGCCCTCCAGTCGTGGGACATCTGCCTCACCTCCCTTAACCAACTCCTCACAAAAATGAACTTAGCCCTCAACCCCCATAAAACTGAATTAATTGTCATCTCCCCCAACACTATCTCCTACTCCAACCTCCAACCTCCCCCCGCTTCCCAAACCATTTCCCCCCATGCATGAAATCTAGGTATCATGATTGACAACCAACTATCATTAAAACCATTCACCAAAGCCACCCTAAAAGACTGCTACTTCAAGCTACACGTCTTGAAGAAATTAAGACCCCTCCTGCACCTCACCGATTTCCGTATCATGCTTCAAACCATCATCTTCTCCAAAATCGATTATTGTAACTCCCTACTCCTAGGCCTCCCTGCCTCCACCATCAAACCCTTACAACTCCTACAGAACGCCACAGCCCAAGTCCTAACCAACACTCACGAAAATGACCACATTACGCCTATATTAAAACATCTTCATTGGCTTCCTATCACCTCAAGAATACAATTCAAAACCCTATCCCTCATACACAAGTCTCTAGTGAACGAAAACACACAATGGCTTCATGAACCTTTCCAACTCCACTACTCCAACAAACCTACATGAACTGCTTACCAAGGAACCCTCCACATACCCTCCCACAAACTCACACTAGCCCCTAACCATTCCATTCAATGTGCTCAGATGGCAGTGGCCAATCCACACGCTGCCATATCAAACTTGTAAATGAAATGGATAAGCAAAGTTGCTTACCTATAACAGGTGTTCCCTGTACGTACCAGGATCAGTCCAGGACACCTGGGTTGTGACTCCGCACCAGTAGATGGAGACAGACTAAAACTTGTGGGCTGAGCCATATAGGACCCTGTGCCAATCACAGCCCCTCAGTCTTACTCTGTCTCCAGTAGATGGTGCAGGTGCAGTCACAGCCCCTGCCTGGCATGATTCTGTTAGTCGGTCAGGTCCGGTTAGTTTTTATGTAACTTGGTGTTTTTGAGGTAAGCTTCGGTGAGCTTCTCAAAGTAGGTGTTTTCTTTTGGTGAGTAAAGCTGTCTGCCCTGCCTCCCAGGGGAGTTGAGAGGTCCTGAGGGGACTACCCCCCCCTGGTCGAGGCCGCTGCTAGGGTCGAGGACCCGGCTTACCTAGTAGCAGCGTCAGGGGTGACACCGGGGAGCCCGGTTCACTCACCCCTGCAGGAAAAGGGCTCCAGAACCAAGGACAGCTGCAAGCTTTGTAAAAAAAAAAAAAAAAAAAAAAAAGGGTTTTTTGTTTTCGTTGTGCCGGCTCTCCGTTTTCCTCGCGTCTCCGCTCCGTGTTTAGGGGGGGGGGCGCCGGTAGCAGGAGGGAGGTCGCCGGTTTTGAGTTTTTAATTTTATTTGGAATTTCGCCGCGTTTCCCGCCCGTTTTGCGCCGCGATCGCCGGCATGCCTCGAGGGTCGGCCTGCGGCTCGGCACGTTAAAAAAAAAAAAAAAAAAAAAAAAAATCGCGGCAACGTCTCCACAGCTCCTGGCTCACAGGCGGAGAAGGAGTGTCCGGATCGCCTCGGGGGGCCCGGTCCTGAACCGTGCGATCACCGCCGCGCGGGGGGGGGGGGCTCGGCTGATAGGCCCAAGAATTTTTCCCGCGCTGTGCGAGTGCGGCGGCCATTTTAGATTCCAGCCACAATTTTGCTCGGTTCACAGCAGGGGATACAGCTCCGCCCCCTGCGTTTTCTCTGCAGCGGGGTCCGGCGGGGGGGGGTCCCCACGGAGGGGCCTCGATCCCCGGTGGCTACCGCGGATGTTTCTTCAGATTCTGGTTCTTTTTTCATCTGTTTTGTGCTTCTGTTGTGCAGGGTTTTAAAATATAAGCATAGTAAGCGCAGCCGGAGGGGCGTCGCGGGGGGGGGCCACCCGCTGGTCTGCTCCAAAGAAGAAGAACACTATGGATGTTGCGGAGGGCTCTCGGGAGCCCTCGCGGTGGAAGCATCCGCCGCGTGCCGTCCCTCAGGAGTCTGAGAAGGAATCTTCATCGGCCGTTGACTCAGAGTCTCCAGAGGAGCCCCTGATGGGGGCCTAGGAGGCGGCTGCGGACGGCCCCGTCCAGCCCAGCGCGGGCAAGTGGACACTAGCCGTGGAGGGGGATGACCCCAAGGTGGTGCGGCTATTTCGCAGGGAAGCACTGTCCCCGCTGCTTCCAGCAATCCTTCAGGAATTGGCAATAGAGGCTCCGCCGGTGGTGGCACGTCCGCCGGGGCCAGCAGTAGCATTTCCTTTTCACTTTTCATCGACAGATATCCTGTTCAGTGAATGGGATACGCCAGAGTTACGCTTGCAGGTCAGTAAGGCCATGGACAAGCTTTACCCGCTACCCGAGGATGCGCTGGAACTCCTTCGACTGCCGCAGGTGGATTCCGCAGTCCCTGCGGTGATGAAGAGGTCGACCATTCCGGTTACGGGAGCCACGGCTCTCCGGGATCTACAGGATAGGAAGCTGGAAGTGCAACTCCAGAAGATTTGTGAAGTGTCTGCCCTGGGTGTGCAGGCTGCCATCTGTACCGTCTTCGCTATCCGAGTGAGTCTGTGCTGGGCCCAAGTTCTTCAGGCGAACGCAGGTCTGTCGGCGGCAGAGGCATCTCAGGCAGATAGGTGGAGGCAGCAATTGCGTATGGGGCAGATGCTCTCCACGGTTTTCTGCGCTCATCCGCTAGGTCCGGGATGGCGGCTGTATCGGCGCGTCGCCTGCTGTGGCTGCGCAACTGGGCGGCAGATGGTTCGTCCACACCGGCTGCCCGAGGGCAGATTCAGGGCGCGCTCCTCCTTTTCGGCATTCCGTTTCCGAGGGCCCAGGAATTCGCGTCCTCAAAGGTCTGCCGGTCCTTCTTATGGGTCAGCTTCCTCCCGAATCCCTCAATGGCAGCAGTCTTTTCGGGGTACACGCTTCGGTGGACAGGGAGGAGCCCAAGTCTTCACAATGTTACGCGGCCGGCCCATCCCTCACCTCAGCCCCAGCCCGTCGTTTCCAATGTAGGGGCGCGGTTAACCTTGTTGGTCGAGGAATGGGCCAGGATAACGTCGGGCCAGTGGGTCCTCAACGTGATAAAGCAAGGCTACGCATTAGATTTTGTTCGTTCCCCAGCAGTCAAATTCCTGGTCTCGCCGTGCAAGGCTCCCGAAAAGAAGGCAGCAGTGCTAGACACCATCCGGCGCTTGGAAAATCTGGGAGTCATTTTCCCTGTTCCGATCTGTCAGCACGGCAAAGGGCGTTACTCCAATTACTTCATTGTTCCAAAGAAAGACGGCTCTTCAAGACCAATCCTGGATCTAAAAGGGGTGAACGGAGGCCTGCGTGTGCCTCACTTCAAAATGGAAAGTATTTGGTCGGTGATCGCCTCGGTGCGTACAGGAGAGTTCCTGGCCTCACTAGATCTCACGAAGGCGTACCTTCACGTAGGCATTCAACTGTCGTTTCAGCGATCCCTAAGGTTCTGCGTCCTAGGGCGGCTTTATCTATTCAGGGCTCTCCCGTTTGGGCTCGCAACGGCACCTCGTACGTTCACGAAGGTGATGGTCGTGGTGGCGGCGCAGCTACGCCGGGAGGGTTTCTGGTTCATCCTTACCTGGACGATTGGTTGATTCGGGCGAAGTCCGAGGATCAGTGTCGGCTGGCGGTGGCCAGGGGCCTACAACTCTTGCAGTCTCTAGGCTGGGTAGTCAATTTCAACAAGAGTCAAGTGGTACCCACGCAGACCTTGGAATACCTTCGACGACACGGTGCTGCGTGTTCCTATCGCAGGAACGAAGGTGCAAACTGCAGTCTCAAGTGAGGCGCTTGCTGTTGCTACGCCTACCACGGGTCGGCGATTACCTGATGGTCCTGGGTACTATGGCCTCCACTCTCGCGTTGGTCCCCTGGGCGTTCACTCATCTATGGCCATTGCGGTCGTCCTTACTATCCCGCTGGAAGCCGTTTTCGGGGGAATTCTACCGTCCACTTCCACTTGTAGGCCGGGCGAGATCCAGCCTGTCCTGGTGGCTTGATTCCAGTCATCTGACCTCTGGAGTGTCCCTCCTAGTGCCCAACTGGACAGTGGTGACCATGGACGCCAGTCTCTCCGGATAGGGAGCAGTCTGTCTAGGAAAGTCAGTTCAAGGCCTATGGTCAGCGTATCAGGCCCAATGGGCTATCTATCAACTGACTGGAGAACAGAGCGGTCCGTTTGGCGCTGCACTCGTTCCTACCTCTGCTGAGGGGACGGGCAGTCCGTGTTTTGTCGGACAACGCAACCACAGTGGCCTACATCATTCTCCAAGGTGGGATGAGAAGCCCACGTCAATCGCCAAGGCGGGACGAGAAGTCCACAGGTAGCAGAGGAGGCGCGGCTCTTGATGGCTTGGTCGGAACTAATTCTCGACAACGTCGCAGCCTCTCACATCGACGGGGTCGACGACTTCCAGGCGGATTTCTCAGCCGTCATCGTCAGGATCCCGGGGAATGGGAGCTGGCGGACGAAGCGGTTCGCCTCATCGGCAAGACGTGGGGTATCCCCATATGGACTGGATGGCCGGAGGCCACAATGCGTAGGTTCCGCGATTCTTCAATTCGCTTCGAGAAAGGGGAGCAGAAGGAGTCGACGCATTGGTGCTTCCCTGGCCGACGGATGTCCGACTGTACGTTTTTTCCTCCGTGGTCGATGTTCGGCAAGATTCTGCGCCGCATAGAATTGCACCCGTTCAACGTGATCATGGTGGCTCCGGAATGGCCTCGCCGTCCGTGGTTCACGGACCTCATTCAGTTGGCCGGGGACGGCTACCATGCGTCCCATGCGTCTCCAGGGGCTCGCGGGGCTCCTCCGTCAGGGCCCGTCTGGTTGGCGGATGCGGATCCCTCCTGTCTCGCGGCATGGCGTTTGAGAGGACTCGGCTACAGAGGAAATGTTACTCTGCCGCGGTGATGGCTATGCTGCTGAGGTCCGGGAAGCAGTCTACGTCCTTGGCGTACGTCCGGGTCTCGGTAGTCTTTGAGGAATGGTGCTTGCAGCGGAGTGTGGTTTCTGATCTTCTGGCTTTATCCGGGCTGGTCTGGCCAAAGGCTTGGCATGCAGTTCCCTGCGGGTCCAGGTGGCGGCGCTTGGTTGCTGGCGGGTCCTGTTGTCTCCCGTTTTCTCTGAGGGGGCTAAGCATTTCCGTCCTCCATTGCGTTTCCCCTGCCCGTCCTGGAACCTTAATTGGGTTCTTTCCACCTTGTGCACGGCACCGTTTGAACCTTGAATCGTACGAATCTTAAGGTTTTCACATTGTAGACTGTATTCTTGGTGGCGATTGCCTCAGCGCGGCACTTCTCCGAGTTGCAGGCTCTCTCCTGTAGAGATCCCTTTTTGCGTATTTCCGCCTCGGGGGTATCCTTGCGGTCGATCCCTTCCTCTCTACCTAAGGTCGTTTTTTCTTCTGAATCAGTCAGTTGAGCTGTCCGCTTTGCGGCCGGGAGCTCCTCTGATCCCCTAGCGAGGGACTTAAAGAGGCTTGCTGTGCGAAGATCCCTTCTATCACGAATTCTTTTCGGATAGCAAATCTTTTGTTTGTTTCCTTTTCGGGTCCAAAGAACAGGGGCCGCAGCATTCCACACGACGATTGCCCGTTTGGCTAAAAGAAACCATTGGTTTGGCATACCTCGTGTGGGGAAAACCGGTTCCTGGGGGCCTCCTCAGGGCTCACTCGACACGGTCCCCAGCGGCGTCTGGGGCGGAGTCTTCGCATGTGTCGCCTCCGGAGATTTGCAGGGCGGCTACCTGGAAGTTGTTCCATACCTTCATTAGACATTACCGGTTGGAGGTTCAGGCTACTGATTCTGGGGGTTTTGGAGAGTAGGTACTCCGAGCGGGACTCTCTGCTCTGCTCCCACCCTTGGTAATTTAGCTCTGGTACATCCCAGGTGTCCTGGACTGATCCTGGTACGTACAGGGAAAGGAAAATTAGTTTCTTACCTGATAATTTTCGTTCCTGTAGTACCAAGGATCAGTCCAGGATCCCGCCCGCAGCACTGGGTAGTAGTATTAGAGAGTCCGCTCAGTGTTTTCTTAGCTAACCTGGTCGCTTGTTTGCGCTCTGCTGGTTGCGGAGTCCAGTTCGGAAGGGGTTTGCGTTATGTTCGGTTTCCTTAAAGGTAGTTGGTAGCTAGTTCTAGTTGCATTTCTACTTTGACATTACGTAAGACTGAGGGGCTGTGATTGGCACAGGGTCCTATATGGCTCAGCCCACAAGTTTTAGTCTGTCTCCATCTACTGGTGCGGAGTCACAACCCAGGTGTCCTGGACTGATCCTTGGTACTACAGGAACGAAAATTATCAGGTAAGAAACTAATTTTCCTTTCTCCATTTTCAGCAAAACATACAGCTACACAAGATGGGTAACATTATCCGGGGGCACCAATTCAGTCCATTTTCTCCTCTAGCCCACAAATGTCTGGATTCTATTCTGCTCAACTTCCAAGGGAGGAGGGAGTGATTGCATGGCCATGTTACAGGTAAGCAACTTCGCTTTCTCTGTGGACAAGCATCACATACTGTAATAGCTACATAAGTGTTATGCTCTCCTCCTCCAGAGGGGAGGAGTTAGCAATCTGTTATCGCTCACCCCGCCAGGAGGGCAGAGTTAGCAATCTGTTCTGCTTTCCTCTTGAAAGGGTGAGGAGTTAGCAATCTGTCATGATCTGCTCCTCCAGAGGGGAGGAGTTAGCTGTCTGTAGTGCTTACCCCGCCAGGAGGGCGGAGTTAGTAATCTGGTAGCAAACTGCTGTTAGATGCTCCTGTAAGGGAAGGAGGTAGCAATCTGTTATGGATCAACTCCCCAGGGAAGAGGAGCTGGCAATCTGTTCAATGATACTCTTCTGAGGAGAGGAGCTAACAATAGGTATATTGTTCTTCGCTACTGAGATAGCAATCTATCATGCCTCTACTACGGAGTAGCAATCTGTTATATATAGGCTGCTGGCAAGTCCCATAGAAAGAGGAGGTAGCTATCTATATAATACTTCCGTAAGCAGTGTTAGTGGTCAGTAGTGGTTGGCTCCCACAGAATGACAGTAGTGTAAGGAATGACCACTTGGAGGAAATGGTGAATCCCTGGGCCGATGGCAGATGACAGCGCCCCCAGGAGGAGATCCTGAGAGGAACCACCGGCTAGGCTGAATATGAAATAAACACAAATAGTTCTTTATTAGGCTGGAAGCTGAACCACCAGTGGAGGCAGTAGTGAATTGATGTGTCCGGCAGGGCTGAACTCCTTCTGATACTGGAATATAATCTCTGGGTTGCTGAGCTGTAGAGAGAGACTAGAAGTAGTGTGTAGACAGGGTATACTGGATACAAGATGGTACACTCACAATAGTAGATGCCTGCAATGGTCTCTATGCCACAGGGAGTCTTCAGTACATTCAGGAACAGGAGCCGTAGGCAAGCACTGGTTCCTATAAACAGTCTGTAATAAGAACTCACAATAGCTGTATATGAAATGGCTTCTAGAGTAGAAGAGAGTCTATAAAGGATTCTAGGAACATGGGCCCTCATGGAGCGAGTACTGGTTCCTATCTGCAATCTTGCCAATGTAATTCACGATCTCCGTACCTGCGATAATGTCTTGGACGGAAGGGAGTCTTCAGAGCTATAGGAATGTAGGCCCTCGTAGAGCGAGTACCAATTCCTATCTACAATAGAACTCACTGTGTTCACGTCTGCGATCGCTTCCAGGCAATGAGGAGTCTTCTGAGTATTCAGGGACGTAGGCCCTCGAGGAGCAAGTACCGGATCCCGTCTTGGCAATCTGAAATCAAGAAGAGAGAGCGGTGCCCCCGTGGAGCGGGTACTCCTGTTAAGTTTGAAAAGGCCGAGCAGTGGAGAAGGATTCCCCTCGCTGACTCGGATAGTTGTTGCAAGTATCGTGGACTGCCGAAGCAAGTCCTGTTGGAGTTCCTTGCTAACTCGTTAGAGGTTAGCAAACAAAGACCTTTTAAAGTGAAAATGGATGATGTCACTACGGGGGGGACGCCCCCCGAGGTTTGCGAACTTGCTGGTACAAAGTCTGGAGCGTGCGCCCTTTTGTCATCAGGAACATGGCAGATCCGTAGCATCAAGCCAGCCCGGGGACACCGGGATCACGAGGCAAGGAGAAACCGCGGCTGCAACTGTCCGTCAGAGCCGAAGGGAGTCGCTCCCAAGGTAGAGAGGGTGGAGCGAGGGCGAGAAGAGGCATGAACGCACCAATAAGATGAGACTCCCCAACTAAGGGTTGCTATGTCTGATGCTGTGTGTTGTTTTTTTTGGGGGAGGGGGGGGGAGGTTGTTTTTTGTTTGTTTGGGTTTTTTTACAACTTGTGGTATAGATGCAGAAAATTAATGCAAAATGTTACTGAATTTAGCATCTTGCTCTAATCAATAGTGTTTTGCAAATATGTTTGTTGATGACCACATTGCAGCTTTACACACTCTTGTAATGATGATGATTTGAGGTGAGCTAATGTAGAGGACATGGCTCTTAATAGATAAGCTCTTACTTGCTGCAGGGCTCGACTGCCTTTTCAGCCATAAACACACAGGGGCAGATTTTATAAAACTACGCGCGCGTGTACTTTTGTTCGCACACCAGGTGCGCGAACAAAAGTACGCCGGATTTCGCTACGTGCGTATCTGTTAAAATCCGGGGTCGGCGCACATAAGGCTGCCCAAAATCGGCAGCCTGCCTCCGTTCCCTCTGAGGCCGCTCCGAAATCGGAGCGGCCTCGGAGGGAACTTTCCTTCCACCCCCCCCCCCCCCCAGCACCTTCCCCTCCCTAACCCACCACCATGGCCCTATCTAAATTCCCCCCTACCTTTGTTGCACAAGTTACGCCTGCCTCAGGCAGGAGTAACTTGCGCACGCCGGGCCGGCCGCTGGTGCACCATGGTCCAGTCCGGGGGCTCGTCCGGAGGCCGCGGCCACACCTCCGGAACGCCCCTGATGATGCAAGATAGGCTAGGTGCACGCAGAGGGGGGTTGGGGTAGGTTTTCGAGGGTTACACACGTAACCCTTTGAAAATCTACCCCACAGTATACAATTTGTGGTTTGCTTAGTGACTGGAGCACTTTTGCTTTGCTTGACAGATTTGAAAAACTGTGTTGAGCTTAAAGATCTAGTCCCTTCAAGGTAGAACAAGTGCATTCTAACAATCAAGTGCATGCCAGGCTTGTTCCTTGAATGACTGATGCAGTTTTGGGAAGAACACAGGCAGTATGATGGTTTGATTTACATTTTATTTATTTATTTATTTAAATTCTTTTACTATACTGATACTCAAGACGAGGTCTTATCATACCGGTTTACAATAAAACAGGGGAAACCAATTAACAACAAGTAGAAGGTAAAGTTACATTAAACAGGAAGCGAAAACATGGGAGATGGAAGACAGGAAAGATTTTAAACAATAACAACTGGAGAGTGATAAAATAGTCAACTACAGACTTCCGGCGATGACGTAGCCCGAGACGGAAGCAGGGGGATTGAGCTCCGCGGCCCCACTCTCTAATAAGCGTAATTTACTGTAAATTTGCCGCTCGTTTTTCGGCCTCAACCCCCTCCCGACAGCCGCGGGAAGTACCACCGCCAATACCGCTGAGCCCGACGGGCGTGGGATGCGCCGGACCGGCACATGAGGCAGAACGGAGCGCCGCCCTCATAGAACATGGGGAGTTAAGATGGCGGAGGTAGTAGGCCCTGCCGAACCCGTTATGGCCGCAATCTCGGAAGATGCCCTGAAAAAAATCTCGCAAAGTGTCACAGAGGCACTTGATAGCCGGCTGATCAAACCTACAAACCACCATAGAGGACATAAAAACGGCCGTGGAAGGCCACTCAAAGAGGCTTGAAGTGGCGGAGACCACCCTCTCTGACTTAGGGGACAGATTAGCTACTTCTGAACGCCACGTGGCAGAGCTGCAGGGCAGACAAAGGGAGTTGCTGGCAAAGATGGAGGAGCAGGAAGATCGCGGCAGGAGGAATAATTTAAAAATTATTGGGCTACCTGAAGCTGTGAGGGAAGATGAGCTCCGGCCTCTGGTGGAAAATTGGCTCCCCAGGCAAGTGGGTTTAGAGCTGACAGAGGGCAGCCTTCAATGTGAAAGAGTGCACTGTGTAGGCCTGATGCGCGAGGGGCAAGGCCGGCCACGGCCTGTCATGGCCCAGATCCTTAACTGGAATCATAAAACACAGCTGTTGCGGGCCTATCGGCAGCAGGAGAAGCTGGAACATTCTGGAAGCAGGTTGCTGCTTTTTAATGATTTCTCAGCTGGCACAGCGGCACAAAGAAAGCTTCTGGCCCCTGCATGCACGGTGTTGCACCAACGAGGCATAAGATTCGCCCTACTATATCCAGCGAAGCTGAGAGTGCATTACAACAATCAAACTCAAATCTTTACCTCCAAAGCAGAGGCTGATGGATTCATTGCCTCCCTGCCGCCTGCAGAATGAAAAAGCCAGCCTCATACTGAGCAAGACTGCTGGAGATTTGAGCGAAATTTCTCTTCACAGGAACATTGGCTGGTGGCTAGGAGAAATGCCGCCATCTACCCCAGGACAGGCACCTTTCTTACGCAAGCTCAATTACCTGAACCAGATTGCTGGGACACTTGGTCGTGTGAAACACTTTTGATTATATATCCAGCACACTAATCATCTTGGCTCCAACACCAAGGACTTACAGAGATTTTATAACTGTTATGGTATTACTAATTAGAACTGGCTGAATTAGCGGGTAAGGGGCCATGGTTGTCGGTTGGGAGGAGGGGGGAGAGCGGGGCTGGGAGTATGGGCCCCCCGAAGTCGGTTAAAGAGGTTGGGACCCCTACTCCTGGGAGTTGTGGAGGGAATTAGTAAGATTGAGGGTGACTCTGGAAGTATGAATGTGTGTGAATGTGTTAGAGGGGGAGGGGATTTTCAGAGAGATAATGACTGGCCCATGGAGTTGTGTGCATCCTGCATGGTTTGGACTTGCAATGTAAACTTACGCTGGTTTCAATCCCCATGGTCTAGGCTGGGAGGCTATGGGGACCTATTGGGAAATGTATCTTGGAGCCCTAGGGGGCCCCAGGCCTCCAATATGTATTTCTTGCTTTTCAATGGCACAGGTTAAATTAGTCTCCTTGAACGTAGACGGAATCCATTCCCCAATTAAACGTACTAAGTTGAATGCGCTGTTTAAATGCATGAAGGCGCAAGTAGCATTCCTGCAAGAAACTCATCTGGGGGATGCGGAGCATGCTAAATTGAAACATGACTGGGTGGGCCAATGTTATTACTCTTCTTATAGCAGGCATAAGAGAGGAGTGGCTATTCTTGTGCATAAGAACTTGCCATTTCACCTCACGCGCTTAAGTCAGGATACTGAAGGGCGATACATTCTTGTGGCGGGAACGCTATACCAGCAGAAAGTGGTTTTTTGCAACTTATACGCCCCTAATGTGTATGCGCCAGGGAACTTCGACACCCTAATACGCTTGCTCATGGATTATTCTGATCATAGTCTGATAGTGGGGGGAGATTTTAATGTAGTGGCGAATAAGAGTGTAGATATTAAACCTCCCAAGTTGTCTTCTACAGCTGATGCGGTGAAAGGTGTTAACCTCTTGTGTCAGGAACTGCAGCTTTTAGATGCGTGGCGGGTGCTCCATCCCCAAGATAGAGATTTTACTTTTTACTCTCACCCACATAATACATTCTCAAGATTAGACTATCTGTTGCTCTCCGAGCGCTGTTTTCCCCAGTTAGAGGAAGCTCAATTGAACCGATTGTACTGACGGATCATGCTCCAATCACCCTTACCTTGAGATGGGGGCGCAGCTCACACCTACCGTTCTCCTGGCGCATGCGACCAGACCTATACCTTGATGGCACTTTTAAAAAATATCTGCAGGAACGCTGGGCGGATTATGTGTCTCACAATCAAATGCCTGATGTCGGCCCCGGGATACTGTGGGAAGCTGGGAAAGCGGTGATGCGGGGGGCCATAATTGCCTATGTGGCCAAACAGAATAGGCAAAGAAATGCTGAAATCCTCTGGCTTACTGAACACCTAAAAGCAGCTCAGCTACTGCACAAGGGAACTATGAAGCCTGAGGACAAGGCTTCCCTGGACTTGGCTCGCACTGCCCTTAATAATCTTCTGCATATACGTGCATCTAAATCCCTTAGGTATTACCGTTATCAATTATATAAATATGGTAACAGGCCTAGTAGGCTCATGTCTCACTTGATACGACCAAAGGGGGAAAAATGTCTATCTCAGGGATCCGAGATGGCCAGGGAGTCCATCGCACGAGTCCTGATGAGATTGCGGCCCGGTTCTTAGAGTACTATACGCAGCTATATGGCGATAAGCCCATGACTATGGAGCAGGCGGAGGCCTTCTTTCAGGGGCAGTACTGGCCAAGTGTAAAGCCGGAGGATCTCTCAGCCTTAAACTGTCCCATATCTACTCGGTAATCCAAGGTCTCAAACTTGGCAAAGCAGAGGGACAAGACAGGTTCGGGTCGGAGTATTACAAAATTCTGGGATTCTCCATATTAGCCCCATTACAAGGTTATTACAACAGCCTGTTAGAGGGTCCGTCGTTATCGGATGCTGCGAACCGGTCGGTTATTGTGGTTCTTCCTAAACCTGGGAAAGACCCCTTGGAGGTGGGCTCCTACAGGCCCATCTCGTTGATCAATGTGGATATTAAGATTCTTTCCTCTGTCCTGGCTGCTAGGTTACAAGGCTTACTCCCAGCTTTGATACATGATGACCAAACTGGGTTTGTGAGGGGTCACCAGGGAGTGAGAAATATCCGTCGTCTCATAGCCGCACTTAGTTACCAGTCACGAGAGGAGGGCCTTATACTGAGTCTAGATGCCGAGAAAACCTTCGATTCTATATCATGGGAGTATCTGTTTTGGATATTGAATAAGTATGGCTTCTCGGGCCCGTACCTAGGATGGTCATCTACATTGTATAGGAATCCCAGCACCACCATCTTGCTGAATGGGAGGCCCACGGCAAACTTTCCCATACGATGCGGAGTCCGACAGGGCTGTCCCTTGTCTCCCCTACTGTTTGTCTTGGCGCTGGAGCCCCTAGCCAGTCGCCTGCGGGGAGACAAGGCATTTTATGGCATTAGTGTGAGTGGCCATCCAATGAAAATAGCATTATTTGCCGACGACATTCTGCTATTTGTGGGTCGGCTGCGCGCTAGTGTACCGATAATTGTTCAGCTGTTTAACCAGTTTACTCCAGTGGCGGGCCTACGTATCAATTATGCAAAATCAGAGGCACTAGCTCTCAACGAGCATCTGCCTGCCACGTGGGAGGCGCCTTTTCCTTTTCATTGGGCCCCGTCACGGCTTAAGTATTTGGGAATCTGGGTCCCAAGAGATCTAAAGAAACTATATGCTTTAAACATTACTACCTGTATTGATAAACTGCAAGCTCATTTAGCCACATGGACCTCCCTCCCGCTGTCCTTTTTTGGACAATGTGCCCTGGTTAAAATGGTACTGGTGCCCAAACTTCTCTATTTGTTACACATGATACCTTGTTGGCTGAGAGGGGTAGATATCAGGCGCTTGCGCTCTAGTATACAGAAATTTCTATGGCAGGGGAAACGGGCGAGACTCAATTACTCAGCCTGGAGCTGCCAGGAGACCGGGGAGGGCTAAATATGCCAGACTTCCGCCTGTATAACGTGGCATGTCAGTTGCGGTTTGTGGGGGAATGGCTCACGGAAACATATCACTTATGCGCGGCCGATATGCTAGCGCGTATGTCAGCGCCTAACTCACCAGTGAGCATCATTCAGTCCCGGGCTACGGTGCGAAGCATCTCCCCATATCCTACAGTCCTGCTCTCTCCATGTATTCAGGCTTGGAGATGGTGGCGACGGCTGAATACTAGACCTGGGGTCCGGTCCCTACTACTTCCCTTGGTACAAAACATGGATTTCTTGCCGGGGCGGGATAGTGGGGCAATATTTCAGTCTTGGGCAACTAAGGGACTATTGTTTATATATCATATGTTGGATGAAACGTCAGGTCATTTGTTGGACTTTGTAACCTTACAACGCACGTATCATATTCCATCCAAGCAGTTTTATGCTTTTCTCCAGGCACGACACTACATCCGATCGTGTGCGTGGACTGCAGCGGACATAGAAGTGGAACTTAAATTTGCCAATGCGTTCTTTGATACTGCTTACCTTGCTAATACCATTACTGGTTGGAAAAACTTGGGACAGAAACTTGGCAGCCTGGACAGGGCGTCTCATTTGGCAAGCCGCTGGACTGCAGCCCTCAATTCTCCTGTTACGGGCGTTCAAATACTTGCTGCATTTGCACGATTGCGAAAAATACTCCCGGACATTGGACTCCGGGAAATACAGTTTAAAATTCTGCACTGGCTTTACTGTGACGATGTTCGACGATCTCAGATGCGACTGACCCCCACTTCGATGTGTATAAAATGTGGATTGCAACCCGGGACCTTGGCCCACAGATTATTTGACTGTCAAACGCTTCAGGTCTTCTGGGCAGCTATAGCGAACGTACTTGGTGCTTGCATGAGGGTTGCCATCAGTTTCACGGGGATGGTGCTTTTGTGCAGCTCCCTCCCAAATGCTTTGTTGGACAGAAACTCTAAGGTTAAATTTGAGAGGGCAGCAATCATGCAGGCGTGTCGTATTATCCTGGTGGACTGGCTTGAACCGGACATCAAACCAACCTTTCTTGCCTGGGCTCGGCGAATGGCTGACATGGCGCAACTGGAACAAATGGACTTTCTGATGGGCCGCCGGAAACCGGACAAGGTTTACTGTGCTTGTTGGGATGCCTGTGTGATGGCATTGCCTAAGGACTTGCAGGATGACATACGGTCGAATGGGTACACATCTGATTGGGCCGCTCTAGGGGGGGAGGGGGGTTCTTAATGGTAGTGTGTGTGTGTGGAATGACTGTGGATTGGATGATAGGGATTGGGGATGGGGTTGGGGAAGAGGGGGCGGGATAGGGGGTATAAGTATGGTTATAATGTTAAAAGGTGTATCAGGTAGAGGCAAACCTGACGAAATTATTGTTCGAAAAGTCCAATGTGTTAACTGTTTATTGTTGATACTGCTCAGGTTGTTTGTGAGAGATTTGGTTGCTCACTGCTTGATATTACCAATAAAAACAATATTCTGAAAGAAAAATAGTCAACTACAAAAAATTAAATTAAATAATCAACTAAAAACTATAGAGTAGTGAGACTTAAACAGAGATTTATCCTAGGCAATTATTAACATAATAAATCCTGTGGGAGGAGGAGACAAGGGGGTGAGCAGGGGGGGGTGGTGTCAGGGCAGGGACTGGAAGCGGGGAGGGGGGGGAGGGATTAGGGCAGAATCGATGTGTGAGAGTCAATGTTGGTTGATAGAGGTTCCTTCAACGGTAAGCTTGTGTGAACAACCAAGTTTTCAGTTTCTTTCTGAAGGAGAGATGGCATTGTTCTTGGCGTATATCTGGGGGAAGCGAATTCCAATGGAGCAGACCTGCTGTCGAAAGTGCTCGCTTGTGAATAGAGTTGTGGACCGATGATTTTTTGGGGGGGACCTTGAGCGAACCTTTGTAGGCGGTTCTGGTCGGCCTTGCGGAAGTACGTAGTTCGAGAGGGATGGCGAGTTGGAGTGTGGATTGTTGGTAGACGGATTTGTGGATGATGGTGAGAGCCTTGAAGAGTATTCTGTATTGGATGGGTAGCCAGTGTAGGATTTTAAGGATTGGTGTGATGTGATCCTTACGACGTGTGTTTGTAAGGATCCTGGCCGCTGCGTTTTGCAGCATCTGTAGGGGTTTAGTAGAAGAGGCGGGGAGACCGAGTAGTAGAGCGTTACAATAGTCGATCTTTGAAAACAGTATGGCTTGGAGTACTGAACGGAAATCCTGGAAGTGTAAGAGCGGACTTAGCTGCTTCAGGACCTGAAGCTTAAAGAAGCATTCTTTGGTTGTAGCGTTAATGAATTTTTTGAAATTCATTCTAGAGTCATGGAAAGTTGGTAACTACCTTAGATAAAAACTTAGGATGAGTTTATAACACCACTCGATTTTTTTAAATTTGAGCATATGGTAGATAGGTCACTAGGACCTGAAGCTTGCTTACCCTACTTGCTGAATTTATAGCAACTAAGAAGAGAGTCTTCCACGTAACATCTGATGATGCCATGGATTCATAAGATGATAGCATTAATTGATGTAGTACCAAGTTGAGATCCCATTGTGGCGCAAATGGTTTAATAGAAGGCTACAAACTATACAGGCCTTTCATGAATTTATCTACAATCAGATTTTAGGATACCGGATATACTCTCTCTTGGTTATGATAAGCTACAATTGCGCTAAAATGAACTTGCACGGAATTAGATTTTACCCAAATTTACCACGTGTAGTAAATAATCCAGAAGTATTAGCACTCTGTCTTGTTTTTGAATTTGCATTATATTTATATCATGTTTTATGAATGTGATTTTGTACTTTGCCTTGTGCTTCAGTTAACGTGATTAATACATTTGATTAAACAAACTGTTAGCTTCGTGGACCCTTGGGCCGATCGGAACCCGGAGATGGAATGCTGTGACGGGTCGCAGCAGAGGTCCCGACCGGAAGGCGGCTGAAACGGGCACGTGGACCACGGGAAGCCCTCTGCGACCAAGGGCTCTGGAGAGGAGTGAAGAGAGGATGGTGATGGCCCGGTAGTTTGGAGATCTTCGCCCTGGAAGCCGGTACTCCCCCGAGAGGAGCTCGTAGGAGTCCGGCCGCTGGGACTTAGGAGATTCGCCCTGGAAACCGGAGCCCCCCCAGGAGGAGCCCGTAGGAGCCCGGTCGCTGGGACTTAGGAGAATCTTCGGGGCCAGCCAAGCAGGGATGAAGAAGGATGAAGATCCAACGCTGAGTCCCGAGGTCCAGGCAAGTCGTAACCAAGGAAGAAGCAAGGCGGAGTCGTGAAGCGGACCGAGTCAAAACCAGGAGTCGATGGGCAACCAGAACCGAGGAGTAGGCAAAGGCAAAGTCGTGGACGGAAACAGGTCAAACCAGGAGTCAGAGGACGTCGTCAAATCCAGAGGGTGAAGCAGAAGAGGAGTCAGGAACCAGACCGGATCAGCAGGCAGAAGATAAAGCAGGAACACAGCAACTGGATACAGGAAACCCTGGGAACCTCGTTGCAAGGCAGAGAAGAGCAGCAACTGCAGGGCTTAAGTAGCCCTGCAGCGTCTGACGTCATCAGAGGCGGCTCAGGGCTTTCCCGCGCCAGCCCCTTTAAGAGCAGGGCTCAGTCGCGCGCGCGCGTCTAAGGGGGCGGAGCCAGCCGCGGAAGAACGCCGTCTGCTCCTCTGGAGCAGGAGCGCGGCGTCTGGGGCCCGTGCAGGGCCGTGCGAGGCGGGGACGGATCCGGGCCGCGTCGCGGGTGAGTGCCGACACCGGGGCCGACCTGGGGTCGCAACAGTAGCCCTCCTCCTACGCCCCCTGCCTGGGGGTCGCGGTTTATCCGGGTGTGCCAAATGAAACTGGAGAAGAAGATCCTTATCGAGGATATGCGAGGAGGGTTCCCAAGAATTTTCTTCTGGGCCATAGCCCTCCCAGGACAATAGGTATTCCCACCGATGGCGGCGACAACGCACGTCCAAGACCTCTTTCACCGTGTATGCGTCTCCCTGGGCCGTGGAGGTAACGGTGGGCTCTGGCGGGAGGGTCCGGAATCGAGAGAGAACCAGCGGCTTAAGAAGGGAAACATGGAAGACATCATGAATCTTAAGGGTAGAGAGCAGGCGTAACCTGTAGGACACTGCCCCTATGCGTTCGGCTACCGGGAAGGGTCCAATATAGCGAGGTGCTAGTCTCATGGAGGGCGTCCGCAACTGGATGTGTCTGGTGCTTAGCCAAACCTTTGTCCCGGGTAGGAAAACCAGAGCGGAACGCCGAGACCGATCCGCATACTCCTTGAAGCGAGCCGCAGTTCTGCGAAGTTTCTCCTGAGTGGAGTGCCAGAGGTGATGGATCTGGCTAGCCGTCAACTGCGCTGCCGGGGAAGAGACCGTCACTGATAATGGCAGAGGAGGCTTGGGAACCTTCCCGTAGACCAATTGGAAGGGGGACTGTAGCTTGGCGGAATGTTTGTGTCGATTATACGAAAACTCAGCCCATGGTATGAGAGCGACCCAGTTGTCTTGGAGCTCTCCTACAAAGGCTCGGAGGAAGGCCTTCAGAGTACGGTTTGTTCGTTCAACTTGGCCGTTGCCCTGAGGGTGAAAGGCCGTGGTTAGATCCAGCTGTACCCCGAACTTTTTGCAAAGAGCCCTCCAATATTTTGCTGTGAATTGGGGGTCTCGGTCCAAGGTAATATGCAGGGGTAACCCATGTAGTCGAAAGATATGATGGACGAATAGGTCGGCCAGTTCAGGGGCTGTGGGCAGCTTGGCAAGGGGCACAAAATGGGCCATCTTCGAGAACCGGTCGACCGTGACCCCAAATCACGGTCTTCCCGTCGGACGGGGGCAATTCCACTATGAAATCCGTGGATATGTGAGTCCACGGTTCCATGGGAATGGGAAGCGGCTGGAGGAGACCCCAGGGACGGCCTGGTAATGGTTTCTGCTGTGCGCATGTAGGGCATGATTGTACATAGAGACGGACATCCTCCTTCATCCATGGCCACCAATAGAACTCAGTTAAGAGCTCAAGAGTCCGGGCAATCCCTGGGTGACCGGCCGTCAGTGAGTCGTGTGCCCACGCTAAGACCCTTCTCCTAGAGCGAGCAGGAACCACCGTCCTCCCCGCGGGTCCAAGTTCTGAGGCCGCCAGTTGTATTTTAGCTGGGTCCAGAATGTATTGAGGAGGCTCGACGGTATCATCGATTTCCATGGCACGGGAGAGGGCATCCGCCCTAACATTCTTGGCCGCCGGTCGGTAATGAAGGGAAAAATTAAACCGACTGAAAAAGAGGGACCAGCGCGCCTGCCGGGGATTGAGCCTCTGAGCGTGACATAAATACTCCAAATTTTTGTGGTCGGTGTAAACTATGATAGGGTGCTGAGCACCCTCCAGCCATTGGCGCCACTCCTCGAAGGCTAACTTGATGGCAAGTAGTTCTTTGTCGCCGATACCGTAATTTTTCTCTGCGGGAGAAAACTTACGGGAGAAGAATGAGCACGGCCGGGATCTGCCATTCTTGGAGGTTTGGGCCAGCACCGCCCCCACCGCCACGTCGGAGGCATCAACCTCTACAATGAATTGGCGCAGAGGATCAGGATGTCGGAGGCAGGTGTCCTGTAGAAAAGCCTTCTTGAGGTCCTGGAAGGCCTGTACGGCAGCGGGAGTCCACCTTTTTGCATCGGCACCTTTCCGAGTAAGAGCCGTTAGAGGCGCCACAAGGCTGGAATAGTGCGGGATAAACTGGCGATAGAAATTGGCGAAGCCTAAGAAGCGCTGGAGCGCTTTCACTCCCAAAGGTTGTGGCCAGTTCTTGATGGCGGCCACTTTATCCGGATCCATGCGGAAGCCGGTAGAGGAGACGATGTACCCCAGGAAAGGCAGGGATTCTTGTTCGAATTGACACTTCTCCAGTTTGGCATACAATCGGTTCTCTCTTAGTTTCAGCAGTACTTGGCGAACATGTTGACGATGCGCCTCAAGGTCCCGAGAGTATATTAACACATCGTCCAGGTAGACGATGACTGAGGTGTGCAGGAGATCGCGAAGTACCTCATTCATAAGATTTTGAAATACGGCCGGGGCGTTACAGAGACCAAATGGCATGACGAGGTACTCATAATGACCATCCCTGGTATTGAAGGCGGTCTTCCACTCGTCTCCCGGTCGGATCCGTACGAGATTGTACGCCCCTCTGAGGTCCAACTTGGTGAATACTCGGGCCCCTTGAAGGCGATCTAGGAGCTCCGGAATCAGGGGCAATGGGTAGCGATCTCGTCGGGTGATCTGGTTCAGGCCCTGGTAATCGATACAGGGGCGAAGAGACCCATCCTTCTTCCCCACGAAGAAGAAGCCGGCCCCCACCGGGGAATTCGATGGTCTGATAAAGCCCCGTTCCAGGTTCTCCTTAATATATGCAGACATGGCCCGGGTCTCCGGCAGAGACAGAGGGTATACCCTTCCGCCGGGCGGCGTGGTTCCCGGCAGCAGATTAATTGCGCAATCGAAGGGCCGATGCTCCGGGAGTAGTTCGGCCTTCTCCTTAGAGAAGACGTCCGTGAAGGCGTGGTACTGTGGTGGTACAGTTAGCGGGGCCGCTAGGAGGGGAAGCGTCTGCAGAGGATGAGCGGGAAGACAATGATGAAAACATGCAGGACCCCAGGACATAATCTGAAGCGACTCCCAATCTATCACCGGCGAGTGCTCCCTCAGCCAAGGCAGACCTAGGATGACTGGATGGATGGACCTCTCTAGGATGAGGAACGAGATCTCCTCCCTATGGAGTGCGCCGACCTGAAGCTTGAGAGGACACGTACGGGTGGAGATGGTCCCAGGAAGTGGGGTCCCCTGGATGGAAGAAACTCGCATGGGCGGCTCCTGAGGCAGGGTCCCGAGCTGAAGCTGTTGTACCAGGTCTCGAAGGATAAAATTCCCCCCGGACCCGGAGTCGAGCAGGGCTAAGGCGTCAAATCCCCCCTCCGGGAGACACAGTCTTACCGGAACGGTACATGGGGAATTCGGTGAAGTATTGCCTAGAATCAACTCCCCATTCGACTCTAGGTTCGGGCGTTTCCCGGACGCTCGGTACAGCGGGCCAGGAAGTGCCCCTTACCACCGCAGTAAAGACACAATCCTTGGGAGCGGCGACGCTTTCGCTCTTCAGAAGAAAGAGGACCCCGGCCCAATTGCATGGGTTCTTCTGCCGAAGTGGCAGTAGACGCGGGCGGTGATGGTTGGATACGAGGCGGAGTGGTCCTGCGGGTGGTCTGTCCCTGGGTGGGCTTTCGCTCCGGAATCGACGTTGGATGCGTCGATCTACCCGGCCGGCCAGCTCGATGAGCTCCTGGAGATCGTCAGGAAGGTCCCGGGCTGCTAGTTCATCCTGGAGGCGTGGAGAAAGCCCCTCCAGGAAAATTCCGTGCAGGCTGTCGGCTCCCCAAGCCAGTTCTGTGGCAAGCGCCTGGAACTCCATAGCATACTCCTCCAGGGGCCGGTTCCCCTGTCTCAGCTGGAGCAGTTCCGAGGCGGCCGTGGAGGCACGAGATGGCTCGTCAAAGACTCTCCGGAAGGATGTAACGAACTGCACCAGGTTGTTCAGTCGGGGATCCTGGCGTTCCCAGAGGGACGAAGCCCAGGCCAAGGGCCTCCCATCCAAGAGGGAGATAATGTAAGTCGTCTTGACACGATCGGAGGTAAATTGTGCAGGCAGCAAATCGAACCGGATGTAGCATTGGTTGAGGAAACCCCGACATGCTTTCGAGTCCCCTGAATACCGGGATGGCACCGGCATCTGTACTGGAGCGGTGGGTCCAGTGCTGGCCTGGGAAGTGGATGCCACAGCGCTGGCGGCGGAAGCCCCCTCAACGCGATCCGCTAGACATTGTACTGTCGACATCAGGGTGTCGAGGCAGATCTGTTGCTGCTGTAGCTTCTGGGCAATGCCCGGAATGGCTTTCAGGCCGGCAAGGTCCGCCGGGTCCATGGCCTTGCAATCTGTTAGCTTCGTGGACCCTTGGGCCGATCGGAACCCGGAGATGGAATGCTGTGACGGGTCGCAGCAGAGGTCCCGACCGGAAGGCGGCTGAAACGGGCACGTGGACCACGGGAAGCCCTCTGTGACCAAGGGCTCTGGAGAGGAGTGAAGAGAGGATGGCGTTGGCCCGGTAGTTTGGAGATCTTCGCCCTGGAAGCCGGTACTCCCCCGAGAGGAGCTCGTAGGAGTCTGGCCGCTGGGACTTAGGAGATTCGCCCTGGAAACCGGAGCCCCCCCAGGAGGAGCCCGTAGGAGCCCGGTCGCTGGGACTTAGGAGAATTTTCGGGGCCAGCCAAGCAGGGATGAAGAAGGATGAAGATCCAACGCTGAGTCCCGAGGTCCAGGCGAGTCGTAACCAAGGAAGAAGCAAGGCGGAGTCGTGAAGCGGACTGAGTCAAAACCAGGAGTCGATGGGCAACCAGAACCAAGGAGTAGGCAAAGGCAGTCGTGGACGGAAACAGGTCAAACCAGGAGTCAGAGGACGTCGTCAAATCCAGAGGGTGAAGCAGAAGAGGAGTCAGGAACCAGACCGGATCAGCAAGCAGAAGATAAAGCAGGAACGCAGCAACTGGATACAGGAAACCCTGGGAACCTCGTAGCCAGGCAGAGAAGAGCAGCAACTGCAGGGCTTAAGTAGCCCTGCAGCGTCTGACGTCATCAGAGGCGGCTCAGGGCTTTCCCGCGCTGGCCCCTTTAAGAGCAGGGCTCAGTCGCGCGCGTCTAAGGGGGCGGAGCCAGCCGCGGAAGAACGCCGTCTGCTCCTCCGGAGCAGGAGCACGGCGTCTGGGGCCCGTGCAGGGCCGTGCGAGGCAGGGACGGGTCCGGGCCGCGTCGCGGGTGAGTGCCGACCCCGGGGCCGACCCGGGGTCGCAACACAAACTTACTTCACATCCAAAGGGATCCTTTTCCTTTTTCCGACAGCAGTCGGTAAATCTCATCCACTTGTAGTTATAAGACTTTCATGTGGACAGGTATCTTGCTGCTAGTAAATTTTCATGCATTTCCTTAGGAAAATTAAAGGAATTTATTATCCTACTCTCAACATCTATGCTGTTGGTACCAGTGAGCGAAGGTTGGGGTGGAGAACAATTCCTTCATATTGAGTGAGAATGCTTGGGATTAATGGCAGCCCTGAATGGACAAATTACTGCTAGTATGTGAAGCCAGGGAAGCCACCCTGATGAGGCCAGAACAGAGCTATGAGGATCATTTCTTCTCAATTTCACTAGTATTGCCAGAGAAACATATAATAGCCTTGTGTTCCATGGAATGATGAATGCATCTGTCGCCAGTGTTTGGTCCATAGATCTCTTGGAACAAAATTTCTCCAACTTGTGGTTGAAAGGTGAAGCAAAGAGATCTAGGGTCGGAGTACTGCCTCAATGGTAGAGGTGCTCTAGAACTTTGTCGCTGGTTGTCCATTTGTGTGGCTGAAGTTGATGGCTTAATTTGTCTGCTAGAAGATTTTTCTTGCCTAGGAGGTAGATGGCCGTTATTTGCATCTTCATTTTTACTGCTAGCTTTCAAATCTGTACAGCTTCTGCATATAATTGGTAAGTGCCCATTTCCCCTTACTTGTTAATGTAAAACATTATCACTTGGTTGTTTGTCCGAATTTGAGTGGCTTTGTTTTTCAAGTGACTTTTGAAGACCTGGTTTTCATCTCCACTATGTTGATAGGTAGAGATGAAACTTATCTATCCAAATTTGAATGGCTTTAATTCTCAGGTGGCTGTTGGAGGCCATAGAAAATGACTTTCATCTCCATTATTTTAATAGGTAGAGATGATTCTTGTCTGTCAGAATTTGAATGTTTTTATTTCTCAAGTCTCATTTGAAGACCTGGAGGCCATAGAAAATGGCTTTCATTTCCAGTGTGCTGATATGTAGATATGATATTTGCTATGTTCATACACCTTGAGTACATAGTGATCCAATATAAGCTCCCCAACTTTGATTGAAAGCATAATTTGTTAAGTTTGCCTGTATCTGCAGTAGATGTGTGTGTTGCAGGTTCTTTTGTTTTTCCCACCATCTCAGTGTTTGCTGAAGTGTTCTTGTGATGGAGGAATTTGGTTTGCTGGTTCCAATGGTTTCTGAGGTGCCATTGAGCATCTCTCACATTGAGTTTTGCCAGAAGTGTCTAACGTGGATCGTAGAAGACATATATCCAAGAATTATAATGTTCCTTCTTGCTGTGATGCTTTGAACTCCTTTTAAGCTTTTTATGAGCATTCGTAGATTGGATGCCCTTTAAGATGTTAGATATGCTTTGGCCTTAACCATATCAAGTTTCGAGCTGATAAACTCTGTTACTTTGGTACTAGGGATGATTTCTGGAAATGTATTACAAATCCAAGTCTTTGAATGAACGCAGTCACCTGTTTGACGTCTTTAGGTACTCGATATTAGCCAATCATCAATATATGGAAATATAAGTAAATTATCTCTTCTTAATCTTCTCTTGCCATCACCACTGCTAAACATTTTATAGAGACTGTGTGTGCTGCTGCTAGACCAAAAGGGGAGAACTCTGAATTGGTATTGGTTATTCTGTAGGATGAATCATAGGTATTTTCTGTGTGTTTTTTTGGATTAGCATGCAAGCATAAGTGACCTTCATTATGCTTAGTGTATTTGTTTTGAATTTTTCCCTTTTGAAAGTACATATTTAGATTCCTGAGATCTAAAATGTCGTGGAGAGCCTCTTATTTCTTTGGAATCAGGAAGTAATGGAAGTAAAACTCCTTTCCCCACTGATTGGGCGGTATTAGTTGGATTGCTTTGGAATCCAAGAGTTAATTTACTTACCTTATCAATACCTACAGCTAAACATTTGAATTAGTTTGGTAACAGGGGATTTTGTGGTGGAATTTGCTGAAAATTTAGGAAGTACCCAGTGTATGATACTTAAAACCCATTTGTCCATAGTTATTAGGTTCCAGTGATGGCTAAAGAACGATAGTCTTCCCTATACTTGAAGTTCCAGATATGAGTTTTGTTATTCAATTGTCAAAAATCAGTAGCAAGCCTCTGCAGAGCCTGCTGATACTGTCTTTGTTGTTGGTGAACTCTAGCTCTTGGCCTTGAGTGTGGCTGTTGAGTCTGCTGCTTTGGCCATGATAATTGCTGTAATTACATAAGGGCTATAACATCTTTACTGTGAGTAGTAGTAAGGCCTAAAGTAGGAGTCTTGATTGTAAAGTGTTACTTTGGTTCTTGATTAACTCTACTGTCTCAGTTTTCTCTCCAGACAGCCTATTGCCATCACATGGGGCATCTACCATCTTGTCATGGACATCTTCAGGTAGTCTGGACACTCTAAGCCATGCTAGTCTAAGAGCTACAAAACCTGTTGCCATTTTTCTAGAGGAGGTATCAAAGACATTAACGAGCGTGTCAAATGGCAGGCAGAATCTTCAGTGTCACTCATTTTCTCAGTGAACTTCTTCAGCTCTTGTTCCGTCAGATTTTGTGCAATGACTTTCAGTTGATACAGATTGTTGTACAGATACTGGATCATCTGAATTTGATGGGCTTCTATCCTAGATTATAAAATAGCCCCTTGATAAATTCTCTTGCCAAAGTTGTCAAGAATTTGAGTCCTTGTCAGATAGTGTGTTTGTTTTTTTTTAATTTCTTGACCACCTTCATGGCTAACTCTACTATAAGTGATTCATGTGGTAACTGAAACTTCTCATCCTGGGCATTTTTTAATTCAGTACTTTTATATCTATATTCCTCACTACTGGCACAGTTGACTAAGATACTTTCCATATTTTGATTTGGACCTGCAGAAGTGCATGGGGACAGCCCTGTATTGCTTTTGAAGTTGTAGGCATTTGTAATACTCCTGGTAATTCAGTAGAGGTGTCTTCTTCCTTGATGACATTGAAGACCAGTGCAACCCATATCTTTTGTATAAAAGTGTATCTTCAGGTGGTGAAGATGGCTTTTTAGGCTCTGGAGAGGGTTCCAAAGGTAGAGCTGATGAATTTCCTCCAGGTAATTCTCTCTTTCTTTCTTTAAAAACTTGTATACTGCAAACTTCCAATAAAATTTGAGTTTACAAAATATATCCATAAATTACTCAAACATAACAAAACATAAAATAACAAAAATCAACCAAAAATGTTTACAATGCTTCATCCAAAGGCCTCTTAAAAAGTAGTGCCTTTACACCCTTCCTAAAACTTTTAGTATCTGACTCTGTACACAACTGTAATGGCAATGTGTTCCAACAAACAGGAGTTACATATGACAACGCTCAGACCTTTGTTTGTTAGAGTTTACACAATCTATATGAGAAAACATAATAAATGCTCTTCAACAGAATGCAAGGCACATGCTAGCACATACCTATTTGATTGTTTTAGTTTTTTAGAGTAATTAATAAGTTTTAATTGTTTTATGATTTGTATTTTCCTCAATTTTTAATATTATAATGTCAAACAGATTTAAACATATTGTACACCGTTGTGATGTGACCACGAATGACGGTATAGAAAAGCTTTTAAATAAATAAATAAATAAATAAATAAATAAATAAATTATTTCATTTTCCTTGAAGAACACAAGGGATTTATTCATGCAAGAATTAAAAAAGAAGTAGTAATCAGAATCTCGTCCTATATTTTAAAGGCAAACAATGTAATGCAATCATCGCTGGAGTAATATGGTCAAACTTCTTTAAACCCAATACTAAATATGCTCCAAAATATTCTATCAGCTGCAACACGTGTCGCAATTTATCAGGCAAGCCTATACAAAGTGTTCTGCAATAGTCAAGATAGCCAAGGACAAGAGACTGAAGGACAAACTGAAACATATCGGCCTGAAGTAAGTACTTCAAGGATCTAAGCATTTTTAACTTATAAAATGCTATTTTGCAAGATATCTTAAATGAGGTTTCATATTAAGTTTTAAATCTATAATCACCCCTAAACATAAGAACATGCCATACTGGGTCAGACCAAGGGTCCATCAAGCCCAGCATCCTGTTTCCAACAGTGGCAAATCCAGGCCATAAGAACCTGGCAAGTACCCAAAAACTAAGTCTATTCCATGTTATCGTTGCTAGTAATAGCGGTGGTTATTATCTAAGTCAACTTAATTAATAACAGGTAATGGACTTCTCGTCCAAGAACTTATCCAATCCTTTTTTAAACACAGCTATACTAACTGCACTAACCACATCCTCTGGCAACAAATTCCAGAGTTTAATTGTGCGTTGAGTGAAAAAGAACTTTCTCCGATTAGTTTTAAATGTGCCACATGCTAACTTCATGGAGTGCCCCCTAGTCTTTCTATTATCCGAAAGAGTAAAAAAACGATTCACATCTACCCGTTCTAGACCTCTCATGATTTTAAACACCTCTATCATATCCCCCCTCAGCCGTCTCTTCTCCAAGCTAAAAAGTCCTAACCTCTTTAGTCTTTCCTCATAGGGGAGCTGTTCCATTCCTTTTATCATTTTGGTAGTCCTTCTCTGTACCTTCTCCATCGCAATTATATCTTTTTTGAGATGCGGCAACCAGAATTGTACACAATATTCAAGGTGCAGTCTCACCATGGAGCGATACAGAGGCATTATGACATTTTCTGTTTTATTCACCATTCCCTTTCTAATAATTCCCAACATTCTGTTTGCTTTTTTAACTGCCGCAGCACACTGAACCGATGATTTCACTGTGTTAGCCACTATGACACCTAAATCTCTTTTTTGGGTAGTAACACCTAATATGGAACCTAACATTGTGTAACTATAGCATGGGTTATTTTTCCCTATATGCCTCACCTTGCACTTGTCCACATTAAATTTCATCTGCCATTTAGATGCCCAATTTTCCAGCCTCACAAGCGGGTCGATACAGTAAGGACGCGTTAGAAAGAGTGCGGCAGTGACGGGCGCACCCTCATTTGCCGCACACACAGTTCTGATCACATACCGCTCGATACTCTATTTAAATGGATGCAAATGCAAGCCGCGTCTGCGAAGCGTTAGGGGAAGCGTTAGGCCCGCGCAACCGATTTTACTGTATAGGCGCTTAATACAGTGCCTATACAGTATCCTGGGTGCGCTGGAACCTGTCATTTCAAATGACATTTGAAATGACAGGCACCAGGAAGTGGATCCCAACTTTAACCCATGAAAACCTAAAACCCTAAAATCCCCTCCTCCCGAAGCGGCTCGACATGTGCCAACTTACTTTTGTTGTTTTTCAGCCCTTTCAGCCTTCTCTGCTGTCTTCTCTGCCGTCCTCCGGAGGGGGGTCAGCCGGCGGCGCAAGCGGCTTGCAGCGGTGTCCCCTCCCCCCGGTCCCGGATCTCCTGGCTCTCGATGATGTTCTAGCAGGTACTCCAGCTCGAATTCTGGCTGACAGCTACCCCCTCCTCCCCCCCCCCCCCAAGACTGCTGAGTTACGGCCTTGAAACCGAAGCGAAGCGTACTTTCCTGGGCTTGAGCGCCGTCACGCCCGCCCGTCCCTGTGCTTTCATTGGCATGAGCGCCCATCAATTTGGGCGCTCATGCCAATGAAAGCACAGGGACGGCCGTGACATGCCAGACTGCGGGTTCCTTCCGTAGCCCAGGCCGGTGCCAGCCAAAGAAATGGAAAGGAGACCACGGCCCATAGCTGGACCCCAGATAGGCAGCAGCAAGAAATAAAAGGTGACAGCGGGCTGCCTCCAGCGCTCACGTCACCAGCGGCCAAGAAATTAAAAGAAGAGCGCAGGTGCAGCCAAGGGGAAAAAAAAAGATGTCACGCCCGCCCGTCCAGGTGCTTTCATTGGCTTGAGCGTCCAAATTGATGGGCGCTCATGCCAATGAAAGCACAGGGACGGCCGTGATGTGACAGACTGCGGGTTCCTTCCATAGCCCAGGCCGGTGCCAGCCAAAGAAATGGAAAGGAGACCATGGCCCATAGCTGGACCCCAGATAGGCGGCAGCAGGAAATAAAAGGAGACAGCGGGCTGCCTCCAGCGCTCACGTCACCAGCGGCCAAGAAATTAAAAGAAGAGCGCGGGTGCAGCCAAGGGGAAAAAAAAAGATGTCACGCCCGCCCGTCCAGGTGCTTTCATTGGCTTGAGCGTCCAAATTGACGGGCGCTCAAGCCAATGAAAGCACAGGGACGGGCGGGCGTGACGTCACGGCCGTCCCTGTGCTTTCATTGGCATGAGCGCCCGTCTATTTGGGCGCTCATGCCAATGAGGGGGGGGGTAGCTGTCAGCCAGAAGTCGAGCTGGAGTACCTGCGGGAACATCGTCGAGAGCCAGGAGAACCGAGACCTGGGGGGTGGGACCGCTGCAAGCCGCTTTCGCCGTCCCTGTGCTTTCATTGGCATGAGCATCCAATTTGACGGGCGCTCAAGCCAATGAAAGCACAGGGACGGGCGGGCGTGATGCACGCCCGCCCGTCCCTGTGCTTTCATTGGCTTGAGTGCCCGTCAATTTGAGCGTCCGTCAATTTGGACGCTCAAGCCCATGAAAGTTCGCTTCGCTTCCAAGGCCGTAACTCAGCAGTCTTTTTTTGGGAGGGTAGCTGTCAGCCAGAAGTCGAGCTGGAGTACCTGCAGGAACATCGTCAAGAGCCAGGAGAACCGGGACCTGCACGGGGGGGGGGGGGGGGGGGGGGGGGGGGGGGGGGGGGGGGGCCGCTGCAAGCCGCTTTCGCTGCTGGCTGCCCCCTCCGGAGGACGGCAGAGAAGGTTTGAAGGGGTTGAAAGCAACAAAAAGTAAGTTGATAACATGTCGAGTAGCTTCGGGAGGAGGGGATTTTAGGATTTTAGGTTTCTTTTTGGGGGAAAGTTTGCTGTCTACCCTTACCCCTGCCTCTAACGCAGGGGTAGGGGTAGGCGGTAAATTAGCAGGTTAAACGCGCAGCTAAACTCCAGGTTAAAAAGGCGATAGTCGGGGCGCGCGTTACTGTATGGGAGGGAATAACTAATCCGTTCATTAACATATCATATGCATGCCGGGTGCGGGAAGGGTTACGCGTCGGTTTCAAGAAGCGCTAAGGACGCGTGAAACCGGATACTGTATCGCGGGATCACCTTACACGTCCGAATTGTGCGCCCACAGCAGGTTACAGACGGGGAATCTGCAATCGCACTTTACTGTATCGAGCCGAAGGTCTTCCTGCAATTTATCACAATCTGCTTGTGATTTAACTACTCTGAACAATTTTGTATCAGCTGCAAATTTGATTACCTCACTCGTCGTATTTCTTTCCAGATCATTTATAAATATATTGAAAAATAAGGGTCCCGGTACAGATCCCTGAGGCACTCCACTGTCCACTCCCTTCCACTGAGAAAATTGTCCATTTAATCCTACTCTCTGTTTCCTGTCTTTTAGCCAGTTTGTAATCCACAAAAGGACATCGCCACCTATCCCATGACTTTTTACTTTTCCTAGAAGCCTCTCATGAGGAACTTTGTCAAATGCCTTCTGAAAATCCAAGTACACTACATCTACCAGTTCACCTTTATCCACATGTTTATTAATTCCTTCAAAAAAGTGAAGCAGATTTGTGAGGCAAGACTTGCCTTGGATAAAGCCTTGCTGACTTTGTTCCATTAAACCATGTCTTTCTATATGTTCTGTGATTTTGATGTTTAGAACACTTTCCACTATTTTTCCTGGCACTGAAGTCAGGCTGACCGGTCTGTAAGTTCCCGGATCTCCCCTGGAGCCCTTTTTAAATATGGGGGTTACATTAGCTATCCTCCAGTCTTCAGGTACAATGGATGATTTTAATGATAGGTTGCAAATTTTTACTAATAGGTCTGAAATTTCATTTTTTAGTTCCTTCAGAACTCTGGGGTGTATACCATCCGGTCCAGGTGATTTACTACTCTTGAGTTTATCAATCAGGTCTACCACATCTTCTAGGTTCACCGTGATTTGGTTCAGTCCATCTGAATCATTACCCATGAAAACCTTCTCTAGTACGGGTACCTCCCCAACATCCTCTTTGGTAAAGACAGAAGAAAAGAAATCATTTAATCTTTCCGTGATGGCCTTATCTTCTCTAAGTGCCCCTTTAACCCCTCGATCATCTAACGGTCCAAATGACTCACTCACAGGCTTTCTGCTTTGGATATATTTTAAAAAGTTTTTACTGTGAGTTTTTGCCTCTATGGCCAACTTCTTTTCAAATTCTCTCTTAGCTTGTCTTATCAATGTCTCACATTTAACTTGCCAACGTTTATGCATTTTCCTATTTTCCTCTGTTGGATCCTTCTTCCAATTTTTGAATGAAGATCTTTTGGCTAAAATAGCTTCTTTCACCTCCCCTTTTAACCATGCCGGTAATCGTTTTGCCTGCTTTACACCTTTCTTAATGTGTGGAATACATCTGGATTGTGCTTCTAGGATAGTATTTTTTAACAATGACCACGCCTCTTGCACACTTTTTACTTTTGTAGCTGCTCCTTTCAGTTTTTTTCTAACTATTTTTCTCATTTTATCAAAGTTTCCCTTTTGAAAGTTTAGCACAAGAGCCGTGAATTTGCTTACTGTCCCCCTTCCAGTCGTTAATTCAAATTTGATCATATTATGATCACTATTGCCAAGCGGCCCCACCACCATTACCTCTCTCACCAAATCTTGTGCTCCACTGAGAATTAGATCTAAAATTGCTCCCTCTCTCGTCGGTTCCTGAACCAATTGCTCCATAAAGCTATCATTTATTCCATCCAGGAACTTTATCTCTATAGCGTGGCCTGATGATACATTTACCCAGTCAATATTGGGGTAATTGAAGTCTCCCATTATTACTGCACTACCAATTTGGTTAGCTTCCCTAATTTCTCTTAGCATTTCACTGTCCGTCTCACCATCTTGACCAGGTGGACGGTAGTACACTCCTATGACTATAGTCTTCCCCGACACACAAGGGATTTTTACCCATAAAGATTCAATTGTGCATTTAGTCTCATGCAGGATGTTTATCCTGTTGGACTCTATGCCATCCCGGACATAAAGCGCCACACCGCCTCCCGGGTGCTCCTCTCTGTCATTGCGATATAGTTTGTACCCCGTTATAGCACTGTACCATTGGTTGTCCTCCTTCCACCATGTCTCTGAGATGCCAATTAAGTCTATGTCATCATTCACTGCTATACATTCTAATTCTCCCATCTTACTTCTTAGACTTCTGGCATTAGCATACAAACATTTCAAAGTTTGTTTTTTGTTTGTATTTTCATTCTGCTTTTTAATTGATAGGGATAAGTTAGAGTTTTTTATCTCAGGTGAGTTTTTAGTTACAGGCACTTGGACTACTTTTCTTATTATTGGAACCTCATTGTCGGGATGCCCTAATTCTAATGCCTCATTAGTATCCTTTGAATCTACCTCTCTCCAAACCATGCGCTGCTGAGCGACTGTCAGCTTTCCCCTTTGTTCTAGTTTAAAAGCTGCTCTATCTCCTTTTTAAAGGTTAGCGCCAGAAGTCTGGTTCCACCCTGGTTAAGGTGGGGCCCATCTCTTCGGAAGAGACTCCCCCTTCCCCAAAAGGTTCCCCAGTTTCTAACAAAACTGAATCCCTCTTCCTTGCACTATCGTCTCATCCACACATTGAGACTCCGGAGCTCTGCCTGCCTCTGTTGACCTGCGCGTGGAACAGGGAGCATTTCAGAGAATGCTACCCTGGAGGTTCTGGATTTAAGTTTTCTACCTAAGAGTCTAAATTTGGCTTCCAGAACCTCCCTCCCACATTTTCCTATGTCATTGGTGCCCACATGTACCACGACAGCCGGCTCCTCCCCAGCACTGTCTAAAATCCTTTCTAGGTGACGCGTGAGGTCCGCCACCTTCGCACCAGGTAGGCATGTTACCAGGAGATCCTCACGCCCACCAGCCACCCAGCTGTCTACATTCGTAATAATCGAATCACCTACTATGACGGCCGACCTAACCCTTCCCTCCTGGGCAGTAGGCCTTGGGGAGATATCCTCGGTACGAAAGGATAGCGCATCACCTGGAGAGCAGGTCCTTGCTACAGGATCCTTTCCTGCTACACCAGGTTGATGCTCTCCAATCATGAGACCTTCTTCCTCCAAGGCAGCACCAGGGCTGCCAGCCTGAAGTTGAGACTTGGCTACTATGTCCCTGAAGGTCTCATCTATATACCTCTTTGTCTGCCTCAGCTCCTCCAGGTCTGCCACTCTAGCCTCCAGAGATCGGACTCGTTCTCTGAGAGCCAGGAGCTCTTTGCATTGCATGCACATGTACAACTTCTCACCGGTGGGTAAAAAATCATACATGTGACACTCGATGCAAAAGACTGGGAAGCCCCCCTCTTGCTGCTGGACTGCTGCCTTCATCTCAATTTTAATCAGTACTTAGTTAAGTTTTAGGTTGCTATGGGAGTAGGAATGTGTCTAATTAACGTCCTTTAAATGTATTAGTGAATTCACTATGGGGCGGATTTTCAGAGCCCTGCTCGCCTAAATCCGCCTAAATCCGGGCGGATTTAGGCGAGCAGGGCCCTGCGCGCCGGTGCGCCTATGTTCAATAGGTCTACTGGCGCGCGCAGACCCCGGGACTTGCGTAAGTCCCGGGGTTTCGCGAGGGGGGCGTGTCGGGGGCGGGCCCAGTTGGCGCGGCGTTTTGGGGGCGTGTCGGCAGCATTTTGGGGGCGGGCCCGGGGGCGTGGTTACAGCCCAGGGCGGTCCAGGGGCATGGCCGCACCCTCCGTACCCGCCCTCAGGTTGCGTCCCGGCGCGCTAGCGGCCCGCTGGCGCGCGGGGATTTACGTCTCCCTCCGGGAGGCGGAAATCCCCCGACAAAGGTAAGGGGGGGTTTAGGCAGGGCCAGGCGGGTGGGTTAGGTAGGGGAAGGGAGGGGAAGGTGAGGGGAGGGAACGGGGGTAGGCTGTGCGGCTCGGCGCGCCGGCTATACAGAATCGATAGCCTTGCGCGCGCCGATCCAGGATTTTAGCGGCTACGCGCGTATCTACTAAAATCCCACGCACTTTTGCTTGCGCCTGATGCGCCAGCAAAAGTACGCCAATTCGCGCAGTTTGAACATCTACCCCTATATGTCTGGTAGTGGCTTTATTTATGATAGCAATACCATGTAAACTACTTCAAACTTTATAGAGGCTAGACTATCTGCATAGGGACTTCTTCCTACCCAAAGAAGTCTAGTTTTCAGACATTTAGAACCAGCCCATTGAAACATAACCATCTCTTAATTTCCATTGATACTTGTAAAACATTTGTTCAGGGATGACACCAGGAACTTCCCTGGGAATATGTAGCATCCACATATAGGAAGTATAACGCTCCAATGATTGCAGAAGCGAACATAACAGGGCAAGATACTCTCCCAATTGATGAAGAGAGATCCTGGTCCTCCTTTGAAATTGCAAGCACAATTGAAATTGCTGCAATCATTAAAAAGTTAAAACCTGCAAATCATTCCTGGGATCCAATCTCTTTGAAATATTTTAAACTTTGTGAAGATGTCATAGCACCAGTATTGACAAAAATAGTAAACCTTTCTTTAAACGAAGGAGTGGTGCCGGCACCCCTAAAATGTGCAATTATTAAACCAATTTTAAAGCAGAATAGCACAGATTCCTCAGATTTTAATAATTTCAGACCTATTTCCAACCTCCCTTTTTTTAGCTAAAATACTTAAAAAAGTTTTTCAAAAACAATTAACGGAGCATCTAGAAAAATGTTTTATATCCAACACAATTTGGTTTTAGAAAGTATTTTAGCACAGAATCCTTGCTTTTAGCATTGTCTGATACAGTTCTGCGAGGTTTGGATAATGGTGATTCGTTTATTTTTGTGCTTTTAGACCTAAAAGTTGCCTTTGATACAGTCGATTTTCAAATTTGACTTCACAGACTGGAAGAAATTGGTATAAATGGAAGTGTATATGAATGGTTTAAATCCTTTTTATCTGAAAGATTTTACCAAGTTCAAGTACAAAATTATTTTTCAAAAAAAGTTTTTATCGAATCCGGTGTTCCTCAAGGGTCTGCATTTTCGGCCATCCTTTTTAACATTTATCTTTTACCACTCTGTAAATTATTGTCAGGACTAGGGATTATTTATTACATCTACGCAGATGATGTGCAACTTTTAATTCCTATAAAAACAACCCTAGAGGATACTTTAAAGGAACTTGAATTATACTTAAATGCCATCAGGCAACTCCTACTATATATGAAATTAATCTTAAACAACCAAAAAACAGAACTAATATTGTTAAGTAGAAAATTCATTTTTAATAAAACCTTCCATTTTAATACCAATTTTATGCAGATTGAATCCTCAAGCCAAGTAAGGGATCTTGGTTTTTTAATTGACTCTGATTTTAAATTGAAGGCTGACATAAAGAAAAAAACTAGAGACTGTTTTTTTAAGTTGCAAATTTTAAAGCGGCTCAAACCTCTGTTAGAGTTTAATTATTTTAAAACGGTTTTACAATCTTTGCTTTTTTCAACACTTGACTATTGTATTGCATTATTTTTAGGAATTCCTGGGTCTTATCTTAGACCATTACAATTGCTCCAAAATGCAACTGCTAGGGTTTTATGTGGGGGAAAAAAATTTGATCATATCACCCCAACCCTTATCAAACTACATTGGTTACCAATCCAGCAAAGAATTGAGTATAAATTGTTATGTATCGTATTTAAATCTATAAATAATAAACAAACTGAATGGTTGAACGCTTTACTATACCTACATACACCACAAAGAAACCTTCGTTCTTCAAATAAATGTTTATTATCTGTATCTCAATTAAAACTGCGCATCTAGCAGAAGTGAGAGAGCGAGCCATCTCGGTAGCAGGGCCAAAATTGTGGAACTATTACCTGAGGAACGTAGACTGCAAAAAGATTTAAATATCTTTAAAAAAACAAGTAAAAACGCTTTTATTCAGAAATACATAAGATTTGGAAGCTGAGTAAACAATTCAATGTGTCTGTGCAATCCTTTTACTGGTTATTTCTTATTGTTTTAAAGCTGTAACATCTTGCTTTATTTTGTTATTTTGATTGTTTTGCATTATGTTGGTCATATACTATTTTATGCTTTTATTGTATTATTATTTTATGCTTTTATTGTATTATTATTTTTACGCTTTTATTGTATTATTATTGAGTATAATTGTGTTCTTATATAATAGTGTACACCGTCAAGATTGTTCCAGATTGATGGTATATAAAACAAACAAATAAATAAATAAAGATACAAATTAAAAATCTGAATTCCTTGACACATAGGAGTGACCAGAGGGAGGTAGAGAAGGTATGCCTTTGTCTGAAGATATTTCAGTTGGATTTTCTATTGAAATATCCTCATCCTGAGGAACTGGTAGTGAGAACTTTATTTCCAGTTCTTTTCTTAACCTTTCCAGTATTGGCTTCTTGATGACCCTTTCTTTATTTAGCTGTTTGTCTGCATAAATGATGACGAAATCTGTCCAAAGGTTTTGGATAAATGAGTGGCAGTCTGGGAACTGTGGCAAAGAGAGCTCAGCTCCTTAAGAAATGTGGCTCCAGCAACAGCGGTGAAGGAAATAAACCTATGTTCTTTTTGCTAAACTTTTTCCTTGCTTGTTTCTTGATGCTGGATGTTCTCTGCACAGACGTAGTGGCACCAGGAGTTGTGTGTGCTGTCGAGGATGATGTTCACGCCAAGGAGCTGGCCCTGTGATTCTTCTGTGCCAAAGTCCTATTCTTTAACATCAGTTTTTCTGCATCTTTGGTGTCTAACGCTGATATTGAGACCAAGGCTTTAGAATAGTTTCTCCTGCACCATTCAGGTGTGGCACTGATTTCTTATCTGTATGCTTCTGTAATGGTGATTGATTACACCAGAAATCTATCTTCACATCCTTTTAGATCTTCATCTGGAGATCTTTGAAAATTTTTATGGTGTTTTGAGCTCTTATGCGCTGTTAAGTCTTTTATCTTATATTGGAGCTTTTGATCTCAATAGATAGATGACCTTGGGGACATTCTGACACAATTCATGCCGATCCACTATTGCAACATTATGATGACAGTTTGAAATTACTTTTCTCCTTCTTTGACGATGTTGATGTTGGGGTAGCCATTTTTGACTCAGAGTCTGTTAATTATTAGTATCAAATCAAAATTCTTGTCCATGTAATGCAGCTGATGAGTTAAGTTTCTGGGCTACAGGAGAAAATGGACTGAATCTGCACCAGATGACTTCACCCATCTTGTGTGGCTATTATGGACAAGCATCGCATGCAGAAAGATGTCACACAATTCTTTCTTATCCAAAAATGCAAGGTAGAAAGGCCTCATGCTCTTTGCTTAGAAATTCTAGGGCAGGTCTCATCTTGTTAATGCATTTGTGTAAGTATCTTATCAGACAGAGCTGATTATTAGTTTTGGGCTATTAAGCATAGAGCTCTGAAAGAACTTTTTCCAAATGCATTCAAAAGCCTTTGATCTTTTTCTGGAGGGACACTGGAGAAAATCCTAGTTTTCTTTGTCTTCTTCAAGGCAGATTCCACCATTATCGACTGGTGCGTCAGCTGGAATACCTCAAAACCTGGCATCTGTTGCACTCTTTTTGAGATCAAGCTTTCTTGCAACTGGTTGACATGAGGCTGGAGTCTCCCACATTCTTGTCTGTAGGTACTGCAAGATTTGATGAACTGGAAGGGCCGCCGTTTTTTCACGGTCTGTAAGACATATGGAGTATGATGAAAACCTCCTTCCACAGATTCTTATCCTTCCGTATATCTACTCCAATGGCTTTTCCCAGTTTATCGAGGAATTTTGAATAGGACAGTCTACTGGCGGGGACTTTTTCTGGGATCCCAACGACATGCACTTTTGATCAGCGGAAGCGGTCCTCCAGATCCACGACTTTATCTTCTAGGAATTTAACTTGCTTTTTAAGACCCATGATTGAGTTAGCTACCAAGGACTCCCAGTCCTCCATCACTCGATTCTCCAACTCCTCCACTCTGGAGTATATGGGCTTTACTTTCAGCTATCAAGGACTTCATGGATCCCATGTCTTTGGCCACCTCTACCCGCAGCATTCTGAGTTCATTAAGGATTTTCACCATCATATCCTGTTCAAGAGCTGATAAATGGCTTTCACCTCCGTCAGCCTTCTCTATTCCACCGCCGTGCACACTGTCTGACTCACTGGCCTCACGATAGAAATATGTGATAGGCCTGGCCTTCGTGCTGCACGTATGCTTAGAAGTCATCCTCTCCTCTTCTCGCTTAGCCAAGTGCAGACTACCAGACTATCATAACTGATTTCTTACAAGAAATATTGGCACCTGCACCTAAAAAATCAGTGCAGATTAGGGGCAGAATAGGGGAATCAACTCCCAGTTGAATGGAGCTGCTTCAATGTGCTTCTGATTCCATGAGTGCTCAACAGCACCCCCGGGAATGGACCTTTTCTTTATTGTTTACTGATAGTTTTATTCTTTTCCCCGCTCGAAAGTGTGGGGTTAAGTCTTTTACCTTGGTTCCAGGTATACTCCAGGTATACTGAGCGACTGTAGGTGGCATAGTAACTTAAGTACCAACAGTACAGTAAAGCTTTTCTTCTCTGTCTCCATTTGCTGGTAGGGGAGAAAAATCCAATTGTCCAGACTGGTTTGTGGGACTCAAGGAAAGAAAATTAGCAGGTAAAAACTAATTTTCCCTTAAACTGCAGTCAACCTTTTGCATAGGAGTTACATGAGCATACATCAAAGCTAAGATGCTCATAATCTTCTTTTATATGCCTAAAATATGAGTTACACATTAATACCTAACACTTTCCTCCAAATACATTTTGTAATTTTTGTGTTATGTTTTTTCTTTTTTCTTTTTTCTTTTGTTTTTTGATATTTTGAATTTTTTAATTTTATAAACTGTTTTTTTAACATAAATAAATAAATAAATAATATTTTTGGACAGTTGTAGGTTTCATATATAATCCATTACCACCCGGTAATGAACTTAATGTTTTTTTTATAATCATTAACCACCAACCTTCTTCCAATTGAGCTGATAATGTCAAGTGTGTTGGAACAAACAAATTATGAAGTATTAATTTATTTCAATTTTATAAAGCACTTACATTTGCTTATTTAAAATTTTAACCATATGTTTGCTATGAGGCAGATTTTTAAACGAGCGTGCTACCCGGCGCGCACAAATGTACACCCAATTTTATAACATGCGCGCACTGCCGCCCGCATGTTATAAAATCCAGGGTCAGCGTGCGCAAGGGGGTGCACACTTGTGCACCTTGCACGCGCCAAGCCCTAGGGGAGCCCCGATGGCTTTCCCAGTTCCCTTCCAGGCCGCTCCGAAATTGGAGCGGCCTCGGAGGGAATTTTTCTTCCGCTCCCCTCCACTTTCTCCTCCCTTCCCCTATCTAACCCACCCCCCAGCCCTACCTAAATCCCCCCCACCTTATTTAAAGGAGTTACGCCTGTCCCCGGACCAGCGCCTCGCCTACACCCCCTTCCTGCCCCTTTTTCAAAGCCCCGGGACATACGTGCATCCCGGGCTTCCGCGCGCTGCCGAGCCTATGCAAAATAGGCTTGGCGCGTGCGGGGAGGGGGTGAGGGTTTAAAGGGTTACGCGAGTAACCCATTGAAAATCTACCCCTATATGAATATTAACGACTTAGGAGATTCATATCTGAATATTGACTATTTTAACAGTCCATATCTTCTAAACAGAACAAGAGTCCTTGATTTTCAAAAGTTGTTACAAACACGACACATTATAAATCAACAAACAGCTTACTGCCCTCTTGATGAGGCCACTTTTCAGACGTAATTTTTCAGCGGATGTCGCTCTTCACACAAACGTAATCCAAACTTGTGTTGCGTAATATGTCATGAGCTCACTCCCTGGTTCCAGTTTTGCTCTTCACAGCGGACACCTTATTGCCTTCTGGCATCTGTACCTTATATACCTGTTCAGATGACTAGATCTTAACCAATAGGATTCAAAATGAATTGGATCAGCCAATCATGAGAGAGTGGAAGTTTCAATCCATGAACTTAAATGGGGGATTACCTTTGAACACAAAATGGGAATGCCTTACTGTCATAATAATGTTATCAGATCGAGTTCCTCATTCATACCTTGGAAACTGTTTTTAAGGTGTAAATTCAGAAAGCTTCTTGATAATTTAATTGGGAAAGGGTATCACCACCGCGATTGGTACTTTGTATATGTTCAATTATTGTCCATTTTAGATCTACAAAACTGTGGTCATATTCTATGCAGTGCGCTGTACCATTGGTGCAGATATTTTTTTTTGTCTTCAAACATGATTTATGTTTATTCAACCTCAAATGCATCGACCGCATTGTGCACCCCACATAAACCTTGGGGCATGGAAATACTATTGTGTATATTACATTAGAAGAAACAGAATACATGCGGTATCTTCTTTTTATTTTATATCCCGTGACAGGATCTTGCCACATAATACCCTCTAAAGTATTCTGACAGCACGAACATTGTCCACATTTAAAATGATCATATTCTTGCACATGGCGGTTCTTTCAACTGTGAATGGACAACTAAATCTCTTATATTAGACCCCTAAGATGTAGCAATTAAAGGGGGTTCACGAAACACCTTATGTAGGGATAATATGTGCCAATGTCTCCTAATAGCAGATGCAATTGCTGATACTGTAGTGGTCTGTTTTGAATCACTGACCAAATGGGACTGTTCCTTAGCAGGTTAATACTGTAAAAATGTTTATCAGAAAATTTCACACGCTTATAAGCACGACTGATTGCTTTATTAGGATATCCTCGGGACAGAAATCTTGTCCACATTATCTGTGCATGTCTTTCAAATTCCACCGTATCAGAGCTAATTCTCCTAATACGAAAAAACTGACTTACCAACAAACCCAATTTAAAAGATCTCGAATGATGACTATGAAATCTTAATAAATTATTTTTATCTGTGGATTTACGAAATACAGTGGTACTAAATTATCCATCTTGTAAACCAATAACAACCAAAAATGGAATAGAATGAGCAGACCACTATGATGTGAACTGTAGATTGTGATCTATTGTATTTAGCCATTTGCAAAAGTCCTTCAATCGTTTCTCAGACGCGGTCCACAATAAAAAAAAAAAATAGTCAATTACCGGGTAGAAATAGATTATATATGAAACCTACAACCTCGTCCAACATTTATTTATTTAGTAATATTAAAAAGTTTATAAACTTTAAAAAAATTAAAAATGTGAAAACAAAAGAAAAAATATAAATTAAAAAAAATGTATTTGGAGGAAGGTGTTAACAGCCACTGAAGATGGGGAGAGGGGTTCTGATAAGTGTAGAACATTTAGAGAGGGCAGGAAACGTCTAGGGGGGCTGACCATTTTTTTTTCTCCTGTGGCTGGCGTAGTGATGTGTGTTGGGTTATATAGTTCTGAAAAGTTGGTTTATGAATAGATGGGAGAGGAGGGAGGCAAGGCTAACATGGAGTTTAACAATATCTCTCAATGTAAGAGGCATTGCTACTCTGGTAAAGCGAAATAGAATCTTAAATTATTTAAGGAAATGTGATGCAAAGATATCACTGCTCCAAGAAACACATCTGAGTGTCTTGGAACAGGCTTTACTCAGGAGGGAATGGGTTGGGCAAGTGGTCTTTTCATCATACAACCCGAAGAGCAGAGGGGGTTGTATTTTAATACATAAGATCCTCCCCTTGCAGGTTACCTTTTGCCTTCGGTAGGACAGATGGATATATTCACCAGTCAGATCTTAGGTCATTGCCCAGTCTTGTTCCCGGTGTGGATAGCTCAAGGGCCACTGCTTTAATCCTTCGCTACTGAGCAATGACCAGTTTTGTACAATGATTAAAGATGCAATTAAGAAGTATAATGAGGTTCACAAGGAAGTGGAGCAGAACCTGGTGTTGTTACAGGAAGCCCTTAAATTGGAGCTTTGGAATAAAATTATCAGTTTTGCCAGTCACCTTAAACGCACCTAAGAAAAGAGGTCTCTGTAAAAGAGAGTGGGGCAACTTGAGACAAAACACAAGGCCACTTGCTCACAGAGGTGTTTCAGGCTCTCCAAAAAGTTAGGGAAGAACTCCAGCAATTGCAAGTAGAGGGCTTTGAGCAAGTCTTTCAGTACTTGTGGCAGAAAATTTATGAGCAGGGCAACAAAATGGGGGCGCTGCTGGCAAGGGCAATAAGGAAGAGGAAAGTTCAGACTTTGATTAGTGACATTGGATCAACTTTGGGGGCAGTAATACCCAAGCTGCAGTCCGTAAATGCCATATTTAAAGAGTTTTACGAGAAGCTTTATGCCAGTAGAGGAGAAGATAGGATGGAGGAAATAAGAGGATCTGGCAGGAGTTGAAATGTCAATGGCACCTGAAAGGCAGGTGCCTAGGCTAAGGGCCCCGATCGTGATGGAAGAAATATGTAAAGCAGCATTTTGATTGCCAAATGGGAATAGTCTATGGCCTGATGGCTTCCACATAGATTTTTATAAAAGGTTCTCTCCAGAATTAACCCTTCGATTTCAGGAGGCATTTGAGCACCTCAGGCAATCCCCAGATATGGTACATACTAGGACAGATGTGGCTATAATGTTGATACATAAACAAGGACGAGATAGCTTAGACCCAAGTTCTTACTGTCCTATTTCCCTCCTCAATGCTGACATCAATATTCTAGCAAATATTCCCAAGTTTAAGCTGCCGTCAATAATGCTTTATTTAGTGGTAAAGGATCAGACGGGCTTCATAAAGGGTGATCTTTTCACTACAAACTCAAGACAGCTTTTCAATATAATATCCTTAGCTAGGGTGGAGCATATTGTGGGATTGGTGGTAGCTTTGGATGCGGAAAAGGCCATTGATCACCTCTGCTGGCTGTTTTTGTTCTCAGTCCTTGAGAAGGTGGGCTTTCCGGAGGACTTCCGGGCATGGATTAGAGCATTATATGCACATTCTAGGGCTAAAAGTACTGACAAATGGTATTTGCTCAGAGGTTTTTCTTATAGCAACAGGAACACAGCAGGGAACATGGCCTAAAACTATTGGCAGTCCTAGCAGAGTATGGTAACCTATCTGGATGCAAGATTAATTTCACAGAGTCAGAGGCTTTTCCAGTTGGGCCACTAGATCAGGCTGATATCCCAAGGTGCTTTTCCACCTTTAAGCAGGTGAAAGGAGGTCTTCGGTATCTGGGGATATGGGACCCTTGTAGGACATCTGACTTGTATAAGATTAATTATGCACCTGTGGTGGATAAAATACAGAAGGACCTGGATGCTTTTCTATTGTGGGCAGGCTGAATAAATGTTCTGAAAATGAATATCTTGCCTAGATTGATGTAGCTGCTTCAGCATGTTCCATGCTACTTACCAGATGGCTTCTTTGCATCTCTCAGTGGAGCATTATCTAAGTTCATCTGGATTCATAAGCAGCATGCATTAAGTTGCGCACCCTGTGGCGTCAGAGGGAGGTGGAAAGTATGGCTCTCCTAGACCTGCAATACTATCGGGCAGCAGGCCTTTTCGGGGCTATGATTTGGCTTTATAAAGAACACTTGGTTCCGTGGTATTCCACGGAAGTCAAACTAGCGGGAGGGCTGGACCTGCCAATACTTTTGCTCCAGCAGGAGCTGTTGATATGGGTATGGAGAGCATGTGCGGTAAGTCCACATATAGCGCACACTTTGAAAGTGTGGAAGGTAGTGTACAAGAAAACTGGATTGGGCTCACAGCCTTTATCATTTTTGAAGCCCATACAGGGAAATCACAGACTTATGGTATCCATGATGAATAGGGAGGCAGGGGATTGGTGGAAACAGGTTTAAAATTTTTGGGCCAGCTTTGGGAAAAAAAAGTATATTGATCAAACCCTTTTCTGATCTTAGAGAGGAATTTGGGCTAGATGGAGAGTCTGAGCCATTTTACAGAAGGCTGGAGGAGGAGGAATATAGGAGAAGAGGGTGAAAACTGCAGGTTCCAGGCCTCATGGAACAAGTGCTAGTCCAAGAAGACATCCCCAGGTGGGGAATATCACATCCTTACAAGGACCTACAAGGTTGTCAGATTGGAAATGACCCGGCTTTGGGTCTGATAGAACATTGGAACAGAAACTTTCAGTTACACTTGAATGTCAAAGATTGGGAAAGCATAGGATTTTAATATGCTGTCGCAGGTGGAACTTAAAAGCTTCTCCACTGAGCATTAATGTTCCCTCTTTTATTCAAGGTTATCTCCTAGGTTTTCTGGCTTGTACTGGAGGGGCCACTAAACACAAATAGATGGTCTGACTTACTATATGCAGTGGTCACCTTCAGGTACCTTAAATGGGTCATATGCATATGAAAACATGAAGTTGCCTAGAGTGCGCAGAAGAAGAATCTGCCTTCTGAACATTTCAACCAATTGACTCAAGTGAAAGAAGGAAAGTACCTTTGGCAAAAAGGATGGCATTGTACAAACAGAAACCCCCTCCTCCGAAAATTAGAGAAAAGAATCCCTACACAACAAAGCCCACAGCTCTGCAATATATTTTGCTGAACAGACAGCTACCAAAAACAGTTTTCAGTGTAAGATCCTTCAAGAATGTCATTCTTATCAGTTTAAAAGGCTTACCCAAGACCATTAACACCAAATTAAGATTCCACAGAGAAACCACCTGCTAAACTGGAAGTTGAACTCCCTGTAAGAATCTTACCACATCCAGATTTAACGCTAAAGAAGAATTATGAACCTTTCTTCTATAAGAGGATAATGCCACCACTTCAACTTTGAGAGAGTTCAAGACTAACCCCCTTTTGCAAACTTTTCTGCAGAAAAGCTAAAATCACTGGAACAGAAGCCTGAAGCAGGAAAACCCCTAACTCCTGAACCAGGACTCGAAAACCTTCCAGATGCGCACATACACCTGAAAAAAAAATATCAGGAAAATTGGCTTATACTCTATGGTCCTTTTCCGATTTGCTAAACAATTAACGTCTCAGCCTTCTCAGGATTTCTTTTCTTCTAATTCACTTTCTGCTGATTCTTTTATGAGATTTTTAAACTGAAAGTTGAAAATATTAGCTCTAAATTTTTTAATGTTCCCCATGGCATTGTACTTCAGACTTGCCAACCCTTCTACATGGTCCTCATTTATTCGAGTTCCTCAAGCTGAAATTTCCACTGTGAATATGGTACTTTGTCCTTTGAGCAACTATGTGATGCGCTTTTTAAAGCCAACAAAAACCTTTTGTCCCTTGCTCTTACTCTAATTGTAAAAAAAATCATTTGAGGAAGGATCTCTTCTGGAGTATGTAAAAAAAAAAAAAAGCTGCTTTTAAACCAATCCTTAAAAAATCGACCTTAGGTGGCTCTGATTTAAGTAATTACAAGCCAATCTCGCCCCTACCTTTTGTGTCAAAAGTTATTAAGCAAGCTGCATTGACTCAGCTAAATAGTCATCTTGAAAATCACGAGATTCTCAATCCCCATCAATTTGAATTTCGGAAATCCATGAACACAGAACTTTTATTGCTCTCACTAGTTGATTCTTTTAGAAGGGGGCTTGATAATGGTAGCGAGTTTCTTCTGGTTTCACTCGATATTCATAAATCATGATATACTTCTTTTTCACCTTCAAGAATGTGGTATATCTCACAAGGTGTTGGATTGGTTTACAGCTTTTATCAAGAATAGAATGCAATATGTGACTTATATCAATGAATCTTCTCAATTGGTTAATCTTAACACTGGTGTTCCGCAAGGATCCACTTTATCAGCTGTTTTGTTTAATATTTATTTAGCTCCTATTGGAAAATTGATGATGGATACAAGATTTTTGCTGATAACATACAATTTTTTATCCATATATGTCCGACTTGGAAAGAAAGTTTAGATCATTGACAACTCTGGTTTTCATCAATTCAATCTTGGTTACATCATAATAAGTTGTCTTTGAATATGTCTAAAACTGAATTCCTGGTTTTAAAACAATTATATTCTTTGAAGAACTATCCTTCTATCTCTTTGGGAAACTGTGTTTTCAATCCATCTGATTCTATCAAAAGTCTAGGCATTTTACTTGACTCTCACCTTTCCTTTAAACCCCAAATTAAAGCTGTTATTTGATGGGGTTTCTATTTCTTAGAGTTATTGCTGGTCTAGAAAAACTATTAATTCTTGATTTCCGATTGATTATTCAAGGTATTATTTTTCCCATGATAGCATATATTTAGGACTACCTGCCTCTATATTACAACCTTTGCAACTGCTTCTCAGTTCTGTAGCCTGCTTGCTCACTGGTACTAAACAGAATCAACATATCACTCCAGTTTTAATAGATTTACATTGGTTGCCCATTAAACAGCGCATTGCTTATAAAGTCAGTAAGCTAACCGCTAAACTTCTGAAACCAAGCTCATGTTCATGGGCTAATGCTCTATTAAAAGTGTATAAACCTTTCAGAGTGCTTTGTTCATCTCAGCAGGACTTGTTAGACATCCCCTCAGTTAGACTTCTTCATCTTTCTTCTACCAGAACCTCATCCTTCTCGGCAGCAGCCCCAGCGATATGGAACTCTTTACCAATTGAATTGAGACTGAATCCTTGCAGCAAAATGTTTGATGATGCTCAATAATTTATTTCTGCAACAGGCCAGATGATTTTTATTGATTACTGTCTCACAGGCATTTGATACAGATGACTATAATAATTTGTGTTGATATTTATTTACTGTATTTGAACTTTTTAATTTTATTATGTAAATTACTATCTTATATATGTTTTACCTTGAACATTGCCTCAGCCTTTTTAGTGTGAGGCGATTAATAAATTCATTTATTCATTCTCCATAGCCTGTAACAAAGTGGTAATTACCTCAGAAGAATACCCCTTCACTCAATTTACTGCTTTCAATAACCAAGCTGCAAGACAAAAGTAAACCATCTGTTCCAAGATGATGGGGCCCTATCATAACAAACCAGGGATATGAATGAACTTTAAGGGCCCATTTATCATAATATGTGCAAACTGGAGCTACTAGAACCATTCTTCTCCAATGTCTTTCTGTTCTCTGAATTACTCTTCCTATCAGAGGCCAAGGAGGAAAGACTTAAAGTAGAAGCCCTTGAGGCTATGAATGGGACAATGCATCCAGATCTCTGACCCTGGCTCCTTCCACTGACTAAAGAACATCGGGGCTTGGCATTCTACTGTTGCCATCAAATCCAACTGGGGAATCTCCCTGTGGACCTGATGAGAGTGAACACGTCCTTCACTAACTCCCACTCACCGGGGTCCAGAAGATGCCTGCTCAGAAAATCCATCTGCATATTTCTCCATCCTCATGTGAGTTGCTGATAACCCTTTTAGATATTGTTCCACCCAATGGATCAATAACTCCGTTCCACTGAGATCATTGGGCTCTTGGTTCCCCCATCAGTTTATGTAGGCCGTGGCAATCACATTGCCATGGCATACATAAACATTTTCACAACCTTGCCATGGCATACATGACAACATTTTCACAACCTTGCCTATGATTAAAGACAGAAAGGACATTAAGGCTTTCCTGACCACCCTTGATCTAGCAATCGTTGGACCACAATTTCTCCTGCCTTGTCCAGAGGCCCTGTGATGTCTGATTCTGCAAATAACCTGCCAGCCACTCAGACGGTATCTGTAGTCACCATTGTCAGAATCAGAATTTTCAACTCCATCTCTTTCGACAAATTGTCCTGTGACAGCCATCAGGAAAGGCTTGACCTGGCTTATCCAAAGAGGCAATTAGATCTTGAAATCAGATCTGTGGGCTCCAGCAGGAAAGAAGAGTTGCTTGTCATAATCTCATATGAGAAGCCACCCAAGGAACTAGATTCAGCATAGACGCCATGGAACCCAGAACATGGAAGACTTCATTTGTAACAACTGATAAACCTGCCCTTGCAGCTTCAACTTCCTGTCAGTTGTAAGAAATATCTCATCTATACCTCTCTCAAAATGATCCTTCAGACAGTCCTAGGTCTGAGCTGGCACTATAGTTTGCTCTTCGCAAAATCTATTACCCAGCCTAAAGACTGTAACAGCAAAACCACTCTGTGTATGGGCCTCTGAAAGTTTGTGTTTGATTTTGCATAAGACAACCAGTCATCCAAATAAGGGTGCACCAGGATACCTCCCTGTGCAGAGCCACTGCTACTAACACCATCTCCTTGGAAAATACACAAAGAGCTGTTACCATCAGGTTCTTACCGGGCTTTCAAGAAGGGAACGTGTATCACTGGTGTTGCGAGAGCTGCACGGGTTACCAGTAAAATGAAGGACAAGATTTAGATTGCTGATTATTGTTTTCAAACTGTTAAGTGCACATCCTTGTATTTTACGAGATGCAATAGAACTGTATACCACAAAACTGTCATTGAGATTGGCAGGAACTTGGCAGTTGGGTATTCCCTCGGCTAATCAGTATAAATGGGTGCAAACCAGATTGCGAGTTTTCTCTTCAGTAGCAGCAATGGAATGGAATAAATTGCCAAGATGGCTCCTTGAGCAGCTAAATTTAAAAATGTTCAGAAAATTGGTGACAAAAAATGTTTTTGAAGAAGCTTTTAACTGTTATTTTATTTTGTATTACTGAAAGTATTTAAATGTCAATGCTGTGATGTCAATGTTTTTTTGTGGATATTAATTTTGTAGCCCACACTGAACATATGGTAGGAAGTTGCCAGCTAAAAGATATTTTAAATAAATAAAGGAGTTCTCAAAACTGAAAATATTCGCCTAGAACTGCATACCTGAGAAACTTTTGATGATTCTTCCAAATTGGAATGTGAAGATATGCCTCCGAAAGAGCCAAGGAAGCCAGAAACGCTCTTTTCCGGACCACTGCAATGACCAAGCACAGCGTTCCCATGACAAAAGTAAGGCATCAACAGGGAAGCATTCACTTTCTTGAGTTCTAGGATAGGCCGAAAAGTTCCCTCCTTTATGGAGACCATGAAGTACCTTCCCAGATCTCTTTTCTCCTCTGGCACAAGATCATTCCATCCAGAAGAAGCAAATGCTCCTATATAGACCACACCACCAGCTTAAGAACAAAAGACATTGCCATGCTGGGTCAAGACCAAGGGTCCATCAAGCCCAGCATCCTGTTTCTAACAAAGGCCAAACCAGGCCACAAGAACCTGGCAAATACCCTCAACCTTGAAGCACACAGGACACCATGAAGGCCTCGCTAACTGGCTGAGCAAATTCTAAGGCATAGCTATCTCTTACGAGGGATAGGACGCATTGATCCATTATCATCTTGGTCCAATCCTCATAGAAGCAGGCCAACTGCCTCTCTATGTTCACATATGGAAACTGGAGCAAGGGATCTTCATTGAGAACTCTTAAGAGCCCCTGAGGAGAAGCCAGAAGCCTCCCAAGAACTTCTGTGGTTCCCTCAAAAGGACTGTGATTTGGATGCAAATTGACTCTATAAAGAGGAACCTTTTCCCAGCTGACAATGCCTGGCCTCTCTAAAATTTCTGCCAACCGTGAAAAGTTTTTTGGACATCCTTGAATTTATCTTCCACCAATTTATGGGATTTCAATGCCCCAAGGTGTTTAACCGACATCTCCAAATCTTCCCCAAAAAGCAACTTGTCTTTAAAAGGAAGATTACCATTTGAGTCTAGAACCAAACAACTGAGGCCCAGATACTCAGCCAGAACAGTCTTCTAGCCGAAACTGCTGATACCATATTCCTGGCTGATGTCCGAAGTAAACCATACAAGGTGTCAGCAATAATGGTTAAGCCAGCTTCAAGCTGCTCCATCTCCTTTCAGAAAGCATCTCCTCAGCCACAGAAATCTGCTGCACCTGGCACAAACAGGCTCAAGCCATGAAATTACTACACACTGGCGCTATCCCAACCCTCAATTAGAATAGCGGTCTTTTTAGTACTACTACTTAACTTTCCTCTAGCACTACACGACATATCAGCACTATACAAACATATAAAAAGAAAATCCCTGCTCAATAAAGCTTATAATCTAATAAGACAAACATATAGGACAAGAGACTTGGGGTATTTCAAAAAGCAAGACAATGGTTAAAAAAAGAAAAGAAAATTGGTTAACAAGACTAAAAGCATAAGATTTAAAAGCAATTTAAAAAAGGTGGGTCTTTAAATGGGATTTAAATACAGCAAGAGAGGGAACATGACGTACCAGTTCAGGCAGACTATTCCAAGCACACAGCGCAGCCAGGTGGAAAGCATGAAGTCAGGAATTGGCGGTAGAGGAGAAGAGCACAGATAGGAGTGACTTGTCCAATGAGTGGGGTGCATGAGGAGGGGTATAGAGAAAGATAAGAGTGGAGAGGTAGTGAGGTGCTGCAGAGGGAAGGCATTTGTAAGTGAATATAAGATATGCCATACTGGGTCAGACAAAGGGTCCATCAAATCCAGTATCCTGTCTTCAACAGTGGTCAATCCAAGTCACAAGTATTTGGTAAGTGCCCAAACATTAAATAGATCCCAGGCAACTAATGCAACAAGCAGCGGCTATTCTCTATTGATTAATAGCAGTTTAAGGACTTCTCTTACAGGAACTTATACAAATCTTTTTTAAATCCAGCTATACTAGCTGTTTTAACCACATCCTCTGGCAATGAATTCCAGAACTTAATTGTGCATTGTGTGAAAAATAATTTTCTCCAATTTGTTTTATAGGTGCTAAATTGTTAACTTCATAGAATGTCCACCCCCACCCCTTCATTGTATTATCCGAAAGAGTAAACAACTGTTCCATGTTTACCTGTTAAAGTCCTTTCATAATTTTGTAGATCTCTATCATATTCTCCCTCAGCCGTTTTTTCTCCAAGATGAAAAGCTTTAACTTCTTACGCTTTCCTCATAGGGAAGCCGTTCTTGCCTTTTATCATTGTGATCGTCCATCTCTGTACTTTCTCCAATGCAAATACATTTTTTGAGATGCGGCGAAAAGAATTGCACACAGTATTCAAAATGTGGTCTAACCATTGAGCGATATAGAAGCATTATGACATCCTCCGTTTTATTTGCCATTCCCTTCCTAATAATTAACATTGTTTGTAATTCCTAACATTCTGTTTGCTTTTTTGACTGCCATAGCACACCAAGCCAATGATTTCAAGGTAATATCAACTATAACGCTCAGATCTTTTTTCTGGGTGGTAACTCCTTAATTAAAACCTAGCATCGTGTAGCTACAGCATGGGTAATTTTTCTCTATATGCATCACTTTGCACTTGTCCACATTATATTTAATTTTCCATATGGACACCCAATCTACTAGTGTCGCAAGGTCCTCGTCCAATTTCTCATAACCCGCTTGTAATGTAACTACTCTGAATAATTTTGTGTCATCTGAAAATCTGATCACCTCATTCGTCGTACCTCTTTCCAGACCATTTATAAATATATTAAAAAGCATTGGTCCAAGTACAGATCCCTAAGGCACTCCACTGTTTACCTTTTTGCACTGTAAAAACAGATCATTTAATCCTCCTCTGTTTCCTGTCTTTTAACCAGTTTGCAATCCACAAAAGGATATCTCCTCTCCCATGACTTTTTAGTTTTCTTAGAAGCCTCTCATGAGGGACTTTGTCAAACGCCTTTTGAAAATCCAAATACATTGCATCTACTAGGTTCACCTTTATCCACATGCTTATTCACTCCTTCAAAAAAATGTAGATTTGTGAGGCAAGACTTCCTTTGGGTAAATCCAATGCTGGCTGTGTTCCATTAACTCATGTCTATCTATATGTTCTGTGGTTTTACTCTTTATAATAGTTTTCACAATTTTTCCTGGCACCGAAGTCAGGCTCACCGGTCTATAGTTTCCTGGATCATCTCTGGAGCCCTTTTTATATATTGGTGTTACATTGTCTTCAGGTACAATGGATGATTTTAATGATAGGTTACAAATTACTTGTAATAGGTCTGAAATTTTATTTTTGAGTTCTTTCATAACTCTGGGATGTAAACCATCCGGTCTAGGTGATTTGTTACTCTTCAGTTTGTCAATCTAGCTTACTACATCTTCCAGTTTCACTGTGATTTGGATCAGTTCATCTGAATAGTCACCCTTGAAAACTGTCTCCGGAATGGGTATCTCCCTAACATCCTTGCTAGTGAACACTGAAGCAAAGAATTCATTTAATTTTCCTGCAATGTCCTTATCTTCCCTAAATGCCCCTTTAACCGCTCGATCATCTAACGGACCAACAGACTCCCTCGCAGGCTTTCTGCCTCATATATATTCAAAAAAGATTTTATTATGAATTCTCTCTATGGCCAACTTTTTTCAAATTCTCTTTTAGCCTGTCTTATCAGTTTTACATTTAATTTGCCAATGCTTATGCTTTCTCCTATTTTCTTCAGATGGATCCTTCTTCCAATTTTTGAAGGCAGATCTTTTGGCTAAAATAGCCTCTTTCACCTCACCTTTTAACCATATCGGCAGTTGTTTGGCCTTCCTTCCTCCTTTCTTAATGTGTGGAATACATCTGGACAGTGCTTCTAAGATGATATTTTTTAACAACGTCCACATCTGTTGTACACTCTTAACCTTTGTTAAGAGGAGAAAGAGGAGCTTGAACTATATGCGGGAGCAGATAGAGATAGTAACAGCAGATACCAATGTATCCACCTCAGATAACTTAAGAAGCTCCAAGACATCCTGTAGCAGGGGATATAGCTTAGTCATGGTTCTACCAACCTTCCGACTGGATTCAGGAGCATCCCACCCCTTAAAGACAAGGGCTTTAACTGTCCTATAAAAAGGAAAGGATCAAGGGGGACCCCTGAGACCCTCTAAAATTGGGTCTCTCCTTCTTGCTCTGACTCCACCTGCTTGTCCTTTATCATGTGCTCCGCCAGGACCTGAGCAATCATCAAATGCATTTCTTCCCTCTTAAAGCGATGAACTACTCTCGGGTCATCCCTCTCAGCTACCAGAAGCTTCCTTTTTTCCAAAGGTTCCCAATCCATGCCTTCATTCCCAGAGGTTCCTCCAGAGGAATATCTGGTAAATCTGTTCCATTCTCTTCCCATCTGATCCAAAATCTAAGTGCAAATCAGGTTCAACTCTCTTCTTTGGGCCTGACTGAACCCCAGCCTCACCTTAAAGGATCTCTTTAGAGGAGGTCCCTTCACCCCACTCTCTTTAGAAAAACTTTGTACATTAAAAGCACAAATCAGAATTTTTAGTATAAAAACCAAGAGCTCCTGAAGCATTGTCATGGGACCCTGGATCCCCGGCCACAGTTGACAAGCACATGGGCTCAGCAGATCCCTCCCCTGCATGGCCTCGCCTGCAGAGAAGGCAGCAGCAAGATGACCAACATTCCCTTGTTTTTACCTTCCTCTCCATTAAAAGAATCAGGCCTGTGGGACTGCTGCTTCTTTGCTGGTTTCCTCCCTTCAATGGTCAAGAAGACTCTAGAGAAATTCTCCCTGCCACCCATACAGCCTGCACACAAACCGGAGGCCTGCAGTTCGGTTCTGCAATCTCTGCAAATGTAAGTACCCATGGTTTTCACACACTGCTGCTCTGAAAAACTGCCCTGGCCTGCGCCTCTCCCCATTCTCAGTTTCAACACCGCTCCGACCATGGCCTGCACCATTGGTTGAAGTCCCAAAGAAGCCCCTGCTCTTCAGCATGAAGAAATTCAGCCAGCTGACCAGTTGACTGCAGCTGCTGCCTAAGGCCGTTTTCTGTTTTTTTTGTTTTGTTTTTTTTCCTTTAAATGGATCAGCCCCAAAATAAAAAGTGAGACAAAAGCAAAACTTCAGAGAAGGGCAGGGGAAAGCTGAGGGAGAAAGATAGGGAGAACTAGCACCACTTAAAAAAAACAAACCCACTGCCATTAGCAATGGTTACATGGAATAGACTTAGTTTTTGGGTACTTGCCAGGTTCTTATGGCCTGGATTGGCCACTGTTGGAAACAGGATGCTGGGCTTGATGGACCCTTGGTCTGACCCAGTATGGCATTTTCTTATGTTCTCCCCCAGCACAGGGTTCAAGCTAGGCAAGATCCTCCAACCCTTGGTCTACCAGAGGTTAATCCTAAACAAGAACCTAGCAACCCTATGAGCCACAAAAATTTTGTCTCCGACTGCAGGTTTTGCATTCTACCATCTGCTGAAAACAATGAGCAACTGAAGGTGGCACAGTAACTTAAGAACCAACAGTGCAGTAAAGCAGAGTTGCTTACCTGTAATAGGGGTTCTGCAAGGACAGCAGGATGTTAGTCCTCCACATCGGTGACATCAGATGGAGCCAGGCACGGAAAACCTGTCAAAGTTTCTAGAACCTTGACAGACACACTGAGCATGCCCAGAATGCCGCTAACCCCACATCCACATGAGGTCCTCTTCAGTCTTATAACATAGAAAGAAACCCAAGTCCGGGAGGTGGCAGGTGGGTTTCGTGAGGACTCACATCCTGCTGTCCTTGGAGAACACCTGTTACAGGTAAGCAACTCTGCTTTCTCCAAGGACAAGCAGGATGGTAGTCCTCACACATGGGTGAATATATAGCTACAGGCCGCTCCCAACAGAGGCAGCATTTAACAGGTGCAAACATGCACAACAACTAGAGCTGCCAGAACATGAGGAACAAGCCTGCACCCAAAGAAAGGGCCCAAGGCAGGAAGAGTTAGGTTTCATGATTGAAAAAGGTAACGGAGGACCGACTGGCTGAAATGACTGTCACGTTGTCCATCTTTGTCCAGACAATGAGAGGCAAAGGTGTGACAGGAACTCCAGGTTGCCATTTTACATATCTGGTGGGTGGGCACTGTATGTAAGTCTGCCACCGAAACAAACATGGCTCAGACTGAATGAGCCTTAATACGACCTTCAAGTCACAAGCCCGCTTGAGCATAGCAGAAGGAAATACAGTCTACTAGCCAATGGGACAGGGTCTGCTTAGACACTGCGACTCCCAACCTGTTTTTGTCAAAGGAGACAAAAAGCTGAGTGGACAGGCGGTGAGGTGCCAGGTAAAAGATCACGGTCCTTTTACAATCCAGAGTATGCAGGGCACACGCACCCTGGTGAGAGTGCAATTTTGGAAAAAAGGTGGGTAAGACAATGGATTGATTGAGATGGAACTCTGTGACCACCTTTGGAAGGAACTTCAGGTGCGTACACAGAACCACTTTATATAAGAGGGGGGTACAACATCAAAGCCTGAAGCTCACCGACCTGCGCACTGAAGTGACCACCGCCAAGAAGATGACCTTCGAGGATAGGTGCTTCAGATCGCAAGACCTCAGGGGTTTTATGAGATGGGTCAGGACCACGTAGAGGTCCCAAGAGACCGCTGGGGGCTGCATTGGAGGCTTAAGCTGCAACAAGCCTCGCATAAACCGCACTACAAGTGGATGGACAGAAATGGAAGCGTCATCTATCCCCTGATAATAAGCACCGATAGCAACTAAGTTAAACTCTTACCGAAGTGGTTTTCAAACCAGCCTCGGAAAGGTGCAACAGGTAGTCTAACAGCCTTGGTGGGGAACACGAGAAGGGGTTCAGACCGTGTCCGTCACACCAAACCTAGAACTTCTTCCACTTGAGGTTGTAAGATCTTCTTGTGGAAGGTTTCCTGGACTCCAAGAGAACCCAAGTCACGCCCTCCGAATGGCCCAGGGCTTGCACGGTCACCCGGTCAACATCCAAGCCGTGAGGGAGAAGGCTTGGAGGCTAGGGTGGTGTAGCTTGCCGTGGTCCTGAGTGATCAGGTCTGGAGCAGTCCTGAGCCAGATCGGAGGGCAGGCGGCTAGTTCCCGTAAGAAGGAACCAGATCTGGCATGGTCAAAAGGGCGCAATCAGGATCATGGTGCCTTGGTCCTGTTGGAGCTTTTGAAGTGTCTTTGAGATCAGCGTAAGGGGAGGATAAGCATACAGTAGTCCAGTGCCTCAGTGACGTAAAAAGGCATCTGACATTGCTCCCCTGCCCAGCCCTCCCAGGGAGCAGAAACAATCCACCTTCTTTTTCTCTGGGGAAGTGAACAGATCTATTCTTGAGTCCCTCACAGGCGAAAGATGCGGTTTGCCACATTTTGTTTCAGGGACCATTTGTGGGGTTGGAAGGCCTGACTTAATGAGTCTCCCAGGGAGATGTCCACCCCCGGGAGATATACAGCTTGGTGGAAGATGCCGTTATTGAGAGCCCAAGACCAAATCTGGACTGCCTCTTGGCAGAGGAGATACGAGCCCGTCCCTCCTTGCTTGTTCAAGTATCACATCACCACCTGATTGTCGGAACACCTTGTTGAGCACATGCTCCCTGAATGCCCTTCAGGGTATAATGAATCGCCCGTAACTCCAGGACGTTTATCTGGAAATACCTTTCCTGCATGGACCAAAGGCCCTGAGTGTTGAGACCTGCAACATGGGCTCCCCAACCGTGTGAGACGCATCTGTGGCGAGGATGATCTGGGGTTGAGGGACCCAGAAGGGCATCTCCTTTCCAGACTGGGTAGGGATTCCCACCACATGAAGGATCACTGAAGGGGAGTGGTGATCAGTACACAAAGTCCCAAGGTCCTGACTGGCTTGGCACCACTGGGATCCACTGCGCCCTGCACATGTGCAGCCGAGCAACCAGAGTGACGTGAACCGTCAATACCATGTGGAGGAGGAATAGCCTAGTGGTTAGAGCAATGGGCTACGAACCGGGAGACCAGGGTTTGAGTCCCGCTGTCGCTCCTTGTGACCTTGGGTAAGTCACTTTACCCTCCATTGCCTCAGGTACAAACTTAGATTGTAAGCGCACTGGGGATAGGAAATACCTACAGTACCTGAATGTAAAGCGATGTGATATCTCAGATCGAATGACGGTATATAAAAAATAAATAAATGTGCCTGAAAAGGTGCAGAAACTGGTGTGCCAAGACATGAGGGCAACAAGAGACTACCCATTCCAGGGAAATGGACGCAAGAAGTCCTTCTTCTGGATAGTGTCCAGCCTGGCCCCAATGACGTGAGGGCTGGAGATGGGACTTCGGGTAGTTGATTAGAAATGTATGATGGACAGTAGGGAAAGCAAATGTTGCTTACCCTGTAACAGGTGTTCTCACAGAACAGCAGGATGTTAGTCCTCACATATGGGTGACATCACAGGATGGAGCCCAATCACAGAACACTTCTGTCAAAGTTTCCAGAACTTTGGCCCCTACTGGGCATGCCCAGCATGGCACTAACCCTGCAGCCAGCAGGGGTCCCCCTTCAGTCTTGTTAAAAAGCTACAGGTAGTGCTGAAAATAAAATAAGAAAACGTTACAAACCCGGGGCAGCGGGCTTCATGAGGACTAACATCCTGCTGTCCTGTGAGAACACCTGTTACAGGTAAGCAACATTTGCTTTCTCACAGGACAAGCAGGATGGTAGTCCTCACATATGGGTGAGTACTGAGCTGAGGATGTCCGAGCATGCACCAAATGTACTCAGGCATACTAGGCCTGGGATGAAATTTGGCCGAGGGTATCCTGAACCCCCACCAGGCAGGCGGAAGGGTGTTGGTATGTCACGTTGTAAATAGGTTGCGCAAGACAGACTAGCCAAAGATGGTATCTTGTCTTCCGGCTTTGTCTAAGCAATAATGGGTTGTAAAGGTATGGAGAGAACTCCAGGTGGCAGCCCTGCAAATGTCAGGAAGCGGCACAGAGCATAGGTGTGCTACTGAAGTCGCCATGGCCCTCACAGAGTGTGCTTTAACACGGTCTTGAAGTGGAATGCCCGCCTGCTGATAGCAAAAGGATATGCAGTCAGCCAATCAGGAGGAGAGAGTCTGTTTACCCACAGGCTGCCCCAATTTGATACGATGGAAAGAGACAAACAATTGAGTGCTTTTCCTGTGGGCAGCTGTACAGTCTAGGTAGAACGCTAGAACCTGTTTGCAGTCAAGGGTATGCAGAGCCTGCTCTCCTGGATTGGAATGGGGCCTGGGAAAAAAGGTAGGTAGTATAATGGATTGATAGAGATGAAACTCCAAATCTACCTTAGTTAAGAATTTAGGGTGAGTGCGGAGTACTGCCTGGTCCTGCAGAAGTTTAGTGTAAGGCGGATAGGTAGCTAGAGCTTGTAATTCACTAACTGCGAGCAGAAGTGATTGCCAAAAGGGAAATCACTTTCCATGTGAGATATCGAAGGTCACAGGATTGAAGAGGCTTGAATGGTGGTTTCATGAGCCAACCCAAAACTAGGTTGAGGTCCCAAGAAGTTGATTTGATCTGTATCAAGAAAGTCGGTATATAAAAGCCTTAAATAAATAAATAAATAAATAAATAAATAAATAAATAAATAAATTAAAATAAGAAGGGGCCAGAGGAGGCTTGAGGTGAAGCAAGCCTTTCAAAAAACATGTTACAAGGGGTTGTATTGATATGGGAACATCTCCGACACCTTTATGGAAGGCGGCTACCACACTGACATGTATCCTGATGGAGGAAGTTTTTAGACCTGACTCTGACAAGTGCCAGAGATAGTCCAGAAACTTCGTGATTGGACAGGTAAAAGGGTCAAGGGATTGAGAAAAGCACCATGACGTGAACCTGGTCCATTTGTAAGAATACGATTTCCTGTGGAAGGCTTCCGTGAAGCAATCAGGACACGGGAAACTGGTTCAGAAAGGTTAAGTGGCTGAAGGAGGTTTTGATCTCCTTGCTCTTTTCTGGGCAGATTCGACAACCACAGATTGGTGATCCAATTGAGGTTTGCGAAAGCCTGGAGCTGACTGAACGAGATAGGTGGCGTCAGCTTTCCTGTGGTCTGGAGCAACAGAGCCAGGATGTTCCCAGTTATTTTTGAGGAGATCCAGAAGAACCTGGTGGATAGGGATGAAGGTTCTTTCCTTGGGAGCATCCAGGAATTGTAACAGCTCCATCATTTGATGCCTATCATCTTGTGCAGTCTGCAATTGGAAGGGAACCAATTCAGACATCTCCTTCACAAAATTTATAAAGGAAAGGTCCTCTGGAGGAGAACACTTTCTGCTTTCAGTAGGTGAAGGCGGTGAAGTCAAATCTTTGGTGTCTGGTGAAGAATCATCAGTCCAGGTGTCGTAGGGATCAGGACCTGCTCCTCTAGGGACTAGAGGAGGACAGGGCAGTGGGATCCCTGAAGGTCCTGGTCGAGGCTCCGAAGGACTCGAAGGAATAACTGGAGGCACCGATGAGGGCATCGAAGGCACCTGTGCAGGCATAGAGGGCATCGATGGAGCCAATGGATGTGTTGGCACCGATGGGTGGATCGGTGGCACCGGACGTATCGGCATCGACGGCTGAGGCATCGGCAGAACTCCTGATAGAGGGATGCAGAACGGTGTTTCTCCTCCCGATGACAAAGCAAGCGGGGAGGGCACCGTAGCCATCGGTGACCTGGGGTCCATTGATGGAAGAGCGGCCATAAGTGCTTCCATCCTCGACAGCAGCGGTGCCAACGCTGCTGGACTCGGGTCAGTGGTCGGTTCCGCAATCGGTACCAGTGTCGGAGGAACCTGGAGTCGATGCATCGCCTTGTCGATGGCCTCCTGAACCATCCGGTCCAGTTCTTCTTGGAGACCTGGAACAAGCAGTCCCAGCTCCAGAACAGAAGAAGGAGGCAGAGGCATAGCCGGAGGGACCACCGTTAAAGGTGGAGTCGTGGCTCTCGATACCCTGTCGGGTGAGGGTTTCCTCGGTGACCCGGTCGCTGAAAAGGTTGGTGCCTTTTCTGGACGGGGCTTCTTCGACGGCAGCTTGGAAGATGGCGAGGTCGATGATTTCGCTCCCTCAATGGTCCGAGACTTTCGATGCCGGTGGCAATGTTTATCTCTACGATCCCCTCAGTCCTGAGGGGGAGTAGAGGGTGTCAAAGGCCGAGAAGTCGTCGATGCCGGACGGTCACCGGCTGGAGGTCGATGCTGGCGCGAAGTTGATGGTGCCGGTTCTGATGACGTCGATGCAATTGACGGCGTCAGGGTTTGAGTACGGAAGAGAAGTTCCATCTTCTCCATTCTAGCCTTGCGACCTTTTGGTGTCAAAAGGGCACATTTGGGGAAGCCTTGCTGGAAGAGCTGCCCGAGTGAAGCGGGGTGCAAGGGACTGAGCCTGGGAGAGAGAACCTGACTTCCGCCCTCCCCTCCCGACGTCATCTGGGAGAGACAGCCGCGACTATTTAAATCGAGTTGCGGCGTTAGGTCAGTGGAAGCCTTGCTGGAAGAGCTGCCCGAGTGAAGCGGGGTGCAAGGGACTGAGCCTGGGAGAGAGAACCTGACTTCCGCCCTCCCCTCCCGACGTCATCTGGGAGAGACAGCCGCGACTATTTAAATCGAGTTGCGGCGTTAGGTCAGTGGAAGCCTTGCTGGAAGAGCTGCCCGAGTGAAGCGGGGTGCAAGGGACTGAGCCTGGGAGAGAGAACCTGACTTCCGCCCTCCCGACGTCATCTGGGAGAGACAGCCGCGACTATTTAAATCGAGTTGCGGCGTTAGGTCAGTGGAAGCCTTGCTGGAAGAGCTGCCCGAGTGAAGCGGGGTGCAAGGGACTGAGCCTGGGAGAGAGAACCTGACTTCCGCCCTCCCGACGTCATCTGGGAGAGACAGCCGCGACTATTTAAATCGAGTTGCGGCGTTAGGTCAGTGGAAGCCTTGCTGGAAGAGCTGCCCGAGTGAAGCGGGGTGCAAGGGACTGAGCCTGGGAGAGAGAACCTGACTTCCGCCCTCCCGACGTCATCTGGGAGAGACAGCCGCGACTATTTAAATAGAGTTGCAGCGGCGCGCAGTCGCCGGCGCGCAGCCGAAGCCGCGCGCCAAAGGGGTGCGCCCCTGGGAAAATTTTTTTGCTGTTGGATTATCTAACAATAATTCGATCTGATGGGGAAGAAACGGAAGTTGAAACCTGCGGTGTCAACGCCAGTTGCAAAGGAAGTAAAGGGCCCCATGGATTTTCATCTAGCGAGAAGGGTGAGTCAGACTTCGAGGGAAGTCATTTCTGATATCTTTTTCTCGTCGGGAGCAACAGCTAGCCCCACCCCACACCAGATACCCAATATGTCTCCAATCAGTAATGGGGTTAGTAACGAAGTAATTACCCCAAATTTGGCTGATGTAAGATCCAACAAGGAAAGTAATAATGTTCCATCAGTACAGGATCCTGTAGTTACTGTGGAAAGTAGAGACAATTCAGTTGAAGTGATGACTGAGTTGCCAATACCCCCAGATCCAGATCCTGAAAATATTACTCTCCTTGATGTATGGAGAGCTGTTACCAAGATAGAGAGGAATCTCTCTCTACCAATGGCTCAGTCCACCAATTTCTCAGCCCAGACGAAGGAAACGCTGAAAGACTATGGGACACGTATTGAACATATGGAACAAGCAGGGGCTGTTTCAGCAGCACAAATTACATCATTGCAGACAAGTGGAGCCACCTTCATTAAGGACTCTTTAATGTTATATAAGCAAGTTGAAAATTTAGATAATAGTTTGAGGAGTAAAAATGTACGGTTCTTGAATTTTCCTCACATAAGATTAATATCTGCACAAGAACTGTTTAAAAAATATGTAAAAGAAATTTTGGGAATCTCAAGTGATCTATTGATTTCTAAGATGTATTACATTTCAAATATGAGAAGAGTAGAGGGAACACCAGATGGTGGAATAGACCAACTTGCTGCACAAAGCCCCAACTTGACATCATTTCTTGAAGCGTCTCAGGACGATATCCAAACAAGGGCCACATTAATTGTGGCATTTGGTTTAGAGCAGGAGAAAAATCTGGTAATGCAGAAATACTTTAAAAATAGAGGCTTAAAATTTTGTGGCCAAATAGTTCAGGCTTTTCCAGACGTCTCAAGGGCTACTCAGTCAAGAAGAAAACAATTTCTTGAAATGAGACAGAGGGTGGTTTCAATTGGAGCCACCTTCTTTCTCAAATTTCCATGCAAATGCATTATTATATATCAGAAAAATAAGTTTATCTTCTTTGACCCTGCACATTTAGAGGTTTTTCTTATAGATAAGAGTGGATGAGGGGAACCTAACAGTTTATTGGGTAATATTAACTGGTATAAAAAAAATAGATAGGCTCTTGAATTCAAAGAGTGAATTTTTCTTTTATTTTATTTCTATATATGTAGACTTCCCATATTGTGGACTTAAAAATTGGTAAAAACATAAATGGTTGTTTTCCTTAATTGTAATTGTATTGAAAAGTTCAGTGTGTTTTTCCAAAAGATTACTTTTCTTTTTTCATTGTAAATGTTTTAAGAAATTGAATAAAGTATAAATAAAAAAAAAAAAAAGGGCACATTTGGTGCAGGTTAGGACATCGTTCTCACATCCGAGACACATTACACAGATTTTGTGAGGGTCTGTGGTGGACATGGTGTGATTACAGTCCGGGCACTGGCGGAACCCTGTCGCCATGGCCATGAAAAAATTGAGCCGTGGTACGGTCGACGGCCAAACTCGACGGTAATCAATGGAAAATGGGTAAAAAACTTACCGGAGTACCGCGGCTTGAAAAAGTTGAAGGAGGGACCCCTGTGGGGTAAATTAAATTTTAGTAAGTCCGTGAGGAAAATTCATGTCAGGAATCTCTGCAGAGCTCCTTAACCGCGTGGCTACTGCTGCGCGGAAAAAAGAAGACTGAAGGGGGACCCCTGCTGGCTGCAGGGTTAGTGCCATGCTGGGCATGCCCAGTAGGGGCCAGTCAAAGTTCTGGAAACTTTGACAGAAGTGTTCTGTGGTTGGGCTCCATCCTGTGATGTCACCCATATGTGAGGACTACCATCCTGCTTGTCCTGTGAGAATGCAGCTCCCCTGACTGGAATAGATTTTTATGAGCCAATTGTCAAGTTAAGGGAAGACATGTATTCCCTGCCTCCAGAGATAGGCTCCCACTACCGCCAGGCATTTTGTGAAGACATGGGGTGTCCTCGCTAGGCTAAAGGCAGCACGCTATACTGGTAGTGCTCTTCCTCTACCAAGAATCACAGATACCTCCGATCTGCTGGAGAGATGGGGATATGGACATATGCATCTTTGAGATTGAGGGAGCAGAGCCAGTCCTGAGGAGAGGGATCAGAGTTCCCAACGAGACCATCTTGAGTTTTTCCATGACAAGAAAATGTTTTAATGCCCTCAGATCCAGTATGGTGCGAAGGCCACCAGTTTTCTTGAGAATCAGGAAATACCTGGAGTAGAACCCATCTCCCTGTTGGCCAGGTGAGACTGGTTCGATCACTCTAGCCAATAAGAGGGCTGAGACTCTACTTGGAGTATCTGCTAGTTCTCTATGCTTCTCCACCAAGGACACGGAGGAGAATGAGGAGGAGCTTGTTGGAAATGCAATCTGTACCCCTGCCTCAAGGTGGTGGTCCAAGGTAACGGAAATCCATCACTTGGCAAAGAGTTGCAGTGTACAGGGAAGATGTGCCAGATGGTCCTACACTTCGGGGCAGAGGTTGGAAGTGCGTAGTCAAGCCATGCGACAAGCCCCAGTGCCCGCTGCTGCCACCCATATAGCTGTCTCAAATACTTCATACACTGAGCGGACCTCATGTTTATCACAGTCCAGGCCTTGAACTATCCTCTGAAACTCATCCTGAAATTTTGGCGGGAGGCGTTCCCCCAATTCTTGGACTTGTTTACAGAGGTTGCTGGAGTATTGGCCCATATAAAGTTGATAGCAAGCAGTCCTGGCTGTTAGCATTGAGCCCTGGAATACCCACCATCTAAGAGCGTCTAGAACTCTATGCTCATGGCCCGATGGGGCCGAAGCATGAGTCCGGAGCCTCCGCCTTCTTTAGGGCCAATTCCACCACAGACTGGTGTGGAAGCTGTCGGCATTCAAAACCGGTGGTGGGCTGGACCAGATAGACCACATCTGTCTTGCGGTTCACTGGAGGGATAGAGATGGGATGCTCCCAGAGCCATATGACTAGCTCCTTAAAAATTTCATGTACTGGTACTGCAACCACCTCCTTAGAAGCATCAATAAATTGCAGGATTTCTAGCATCTTATGATGAGAATCCTGTTCTGATAAGAGCTAGAAAGGCACCGACTCTGCCATGGCCTTGACAAATCCAGCAAAAGATAGATCCTCTGGAGGGAACTTCTGCCTTTTCTCCAGCGGGGAGGGTTCAGAAGGCAAATCCTCAGATTCCTCTGTGGAGGAAAGGGATGCCTCCCTCTTCCCAAGGATCGTACGGGGCTTCCCCTTCTCTTTGAATGTCCAGAGATGCAGAAGGTGGAGTCCTGAGCCTCGACCCAGAAGGCCTTGGGGGAGCTGGAGGAACTGAAGATACAGAAGGCACCGGTGGAATCCTGGGTTGCAGTGGCACCGATGGATCCACCAGCATCAGGAACGCTGGGGGCATCAAGGGCACCGGTCCCAATGGTCCCAGGAGTGCTAGAGGCTGCCGTTGACCACGATGGACCTTCCTCATCTGAGGAGTCAATCACCGGAATAGGAACTGGTGGAAGCAGCAGCAATGCTCCCTTCTACAGTGAAGGCGGTCAAGGCATCAGAACTGGCTGCATCGGTAAGACACCAAGGAGTAGATCCAGCTGCTCCAGAGGCGCAAGCATCAAAGGAGCCAGCTCTTACAGCAGTGGCGGTCCCGGTGGAACTGGAGGCTCAATGCCCTGCAGGGCCTGGCTGACCACCAATTGCATGTGTCTCTCTAACTCTTCCTCAAAGGCTGCCGAGGACAGGACGGCTTGAGGAAGAGGTAGAATCGGATCGCCTCTGGAATCGCTGGGGGAGGGGGGGGGCGCACCTTCCACTGGCATTGGTGGAGACCCCCGAGATTCCTCTGGAAGACTAGAAGGTGTAACTTCCGCCACACGGGACCGCTTTAGGAGAGGCATGGAACCGGTCGGTGCCTTCCCGTGAACAGATGTCTTCAAGGGAGAAGACCGGTGTCTGTTTCCTGGATTTTTCCTGGTGCTCACCTCAGTCCTTCCCCGGGACTGACAGACGGAGAGGAACCCGATTTGGACCGCAAGGATATTGACCTCCCTCTATCTCCTGCCCCTACACCTCAGTGTTGAGGAGCAGTAGCGGAGGGGATACAGAGGGGGTTGAGGCCAAGACTCCTTTTCCTTGTGGTGTAGAAGTCCCTGATGCCGACAATTCCAATTTTTTAGCGACAAACAACTTCTCCATTTTGTCCAGGCGTGCCTGGCGACCCTTGGAGGTCATCCGGGCACAAAGAGCACAGACACGGACATCATGAATCTCGATGGTCTCCACCAATACCAGTGGAAGGTGCGGTCCCCCCCCCCCAAGCAAAGGACACAGACTTCGTGGGGATCTGTGATGGACATGGACTTGGGGCAGCGGCAAAAGCCGGATGATGCCATGGCGAAAAGAATGTGGTATGCGGTTGATGACTGGTGGTCACCGGGAGGTGACACAGTCGGTAACGAACCACAAAGTACCAAAAAACTTACCGATACCAAGAGAAAAAACTCTGAAAAACATGCACAGTGACCCAATGGGACTAGGGAAGGAAAAAAATTTCTTAAAGAAAAAGCACAAGCTCTACAGCAGCGAGGCTTCAGCTTTGTGGAAAAAGAGAGACTGAAGAGGGATCCCGCATGGATGTGTGGTTTGCGGCACGCTGGGCACGTTTAGTGTGTCTGTCAAAGTTCTAGAAACTTTGACAAAAGTTTTCCGTGCCAGGCTCCATCTGATGATGTCACTCATGTGTGAGGACTACCATCCTGCTCGTCCTTGGAGAAAGCTTTTCTTCTCTGTCTCCATTTGCTGGTTAGAAAACCCCAATCATCTGGACTGGTCTCAGGGATGATAAGGAACTCTGATTTGTACACGCATTTTGGTATTAGTGCACTTTAAAAAATAAAATACTGTAGGGGCGGTTTGGAATTCTTTTCCCAATTGGAGTTTCATCAGACAGTCTGTGTGGGACATTTCTTGCTGCAGTGTGAGTTATTGCCTGCTTAAAGATTTCTTCTTTGAATTCGGACGCCAGTGGGAGGAGCTAGAGGCGCGCATAAGATCCGCGGCCTGAGAGAGCTCACCGGGCGGTTTGGAATCCTTTTCCCAATTGGAGTTTCATCAGACAGTCTGTGTGAGACATTTCTTGCTGCAGTGTGAGTTATTGCCTGCTTAAAGATTTCTTCTTTGAATTCGGACGCCAGTGGGAGGAGCTAGAGGCGCGCATAAGATCCGCGGCCTGAGAGAGCTCACCGGGCGGTTTGGAATCCTTTTCCCAATTGGAGTTTCATCAGACAGTCTGTGTGGGACATTTCTTGCTGCAGTGTGAGTTATTGCCTGCTTAAAGATTTCTTCTTTGAATTCGGACGCCAGTGGGAGGAGCTAGAGGCGCGCATAAGATCCTCACCCTTGCGGCGCCCCGCTGCTGCCGGCGCTCCGCCAAAGTCGCGCGCGCGGCTTTGTCCGGCTTAGTCCGGATTTGTATGGATTTTAGGGCTGGTAATTTTCTCTTTTTTAAAGGATAAATTTTTATTCTTGTTTCTTGACTAGGAAAACTCCAAACCTCTCCATAAGAGTTTTTCTGTGTATTAGCTTGTTTGTATAAGAGCTAATTCAGGATTTTAGGTTAAGTGTTAGAAAATTTCCTTTAAGATATGCCTTATAAGAGAAAAGCCAAGGTAAGGGTTTTTCCAGCTGAACCCTTTCCCTTGTTACAACAACGCCTAATTCCTGAATATGCACTATCAGCCATACCACAGGGGAGTGCTAGTCCCATTGGTGTAGCGGGGATAGGGACACCGCTATCACCGGGTGAAATATCTTTAAGCCCCCCAGAACCTCGCCAGCTGCTTACAGCTTCCCCCCTAATACCCTCCATGGTTGTTGTTGGAAATGGAGATAATTCTACCACAGTACAACAAACAACTGGAGACCATGGAGAGGATTTAGTGATAGTTAGGTCCTCTACACCAGAAGGTAAATCTGGGGTAGTAGAGGATGAAGGGATTAAAGAACTACCAGCTGTGACCATAGAGTCCTTAGTGGACATAATCAGAAAGCTGTCTGTTAGTATTCAAGAACAGTCACTAATTTTAAGAAATGTTTCCCAAAAGTTAGATTTTGTATCTCAAGATCACCAGAAAATTCTTACAGACCAGTGTGTGCAGATACAATCTCTAGGAGAAGAAGTAAAGGGATTGAAAGATTTGTCATCAGTTATTTCCCGACATAAATTGGTAACATCTAGAAAAATGGAGTTTTTGGAAAACACCATTAAATTTTTTAATATCCGGGTTTTAAATTTTCCAAAAATTAAAGAACCACCATTGCTTATTACCTTTAAGAAATATTTGATGGAAAATTTAAAAATTCCATCAGATAAAGTACCAGATGTAAAGAAAATAAGAAAATTATTCCTTACCTGCTAATTTTCGTTCCTGTAGTACATAGGATCAGTCCAGACCGTGGGTTATGTCCCCCGTCCAGCAGATGGAGTCAGAGCAAACTTCCGAGGGTGCTGACATATAAGCAGGAGCACCCTCCAGGGATCCTCAGTATCGAGAATATCAAAGCCTAGCGAAAAACAACACTAGACAGAAAGTAGGATGGATCAAGCGCCAATCAAATTGTAACCACAGAACATATAACCAATGCAACTTGCAAGGAGATCTGTGAAGAACTAGGCAACCACAACAAAACATCAGAATGCAGGAGTTGGAGGGACAGGAGATAGAACGTACACGAGCAGGCGTCTGACCATTACTGAAGAAAAGAAAAACCCGGGTGGGCGTCTGGACTGATCCTATGTACTACAGGAACGAAAATTAGCAGGTAAGGAATAATTTTCTTTTCCCTGTACGTACTAGGATCAGTCCAGACCGTGGGATGTACCAAAGCTTCCCTAAACCGGGTGGGTCCCTGAAGACCCTGCTCGGAGGACCCTGTCCCCAAAGGAACCCGCCTCATCTACCGGCATTTGCAACCGGTAATGCTTCGAGAAGGTGTGTAGCGACTTCCATGTAGCCGCGCGACAGATTTCCTGAATTGGAACATGTTGAGAATCCGCCCGGGACGTGGCCAGGGCACGCAACGAATGAGCCCGGACCCCCTCCGGGGGAGCCTTCCCGGCGCCTATGTAGGCCGAGGACACCGCTTCCTTGAGCCACCTTGCGATGGTAGTTCTAGACGCTTGCAGTCCCCTCTTGTTCCCGGACCAAAGCACAAAGAGATGGTCGGACGTCCGGAACTCATTGGTCACTTCCAGGTAGCGCAGCAGAGAGCGCTTCACGTCGAGGCGCCGGAGGGCCTGGGGCGCATCTGCCGGGAAGGCCGGCAGTTCCACCCACTGGTTCAAGTGGAAGGAGGACACCACCTTAGGTAGGAACGAAGGAACCGTTCTAATGGAAACTCCCGAGTCCGTGAAGCGGAGGAACGGTTCCCGGCACGAGAGCGCCTGAAGCTCGGAGATGCGCCTTGCCGAGGCTATGGCAACCAGGAACACCGTCTTAAGGGTGACGTCCTTAAGGGAGGCCTGTCGCAGCGGTTCGTAGGGAGCCTTACCAAGGATCCGGAGCACCAGGTTGAGATTCCAGGAGGGATAGGGATGTCGCACCGGCGGCCGCAGGTGCTTGACTCCTTTGAGGAAGCGCGAGACGTCCGGGTGAGACGAAGGATTTGGATTTCCCGTGGTACGAGCCAGGGAGGCTAGAGCAGAGACTTGCACACGCAGGGAGTTGTAGGAGAGACCCTTCTCCAAGCCCTCCTGGAGGAAGGCCAAGACCTGACGGAGCGAAGGCGCCGTTGCGGAGGCTCCATGTCCAGCACACCAGACCTCAAACACCTTCCAGACCCGTACATAGGCGACTGAAGTGGAGGTCTTACGTGCCTTGAGAAGAGTGTCTACCACGGTTACTGCGTATCCCTTGCGCAGCAGACTCTGCCTTTCAAAAGCCAGGCCGCGAGACAAAAGTGTTCCGCCTGGTCCGAAAATACCGGACCCTGATGGAGTAGCCGCGGAAGGTGTGACAATCGCAGAGGTCCGTCCACTACCAGGTTGAGCAGGTCCGCAAACCACGGGCGCCGCGGCCATTCCGGCGCCACCAGAATGACCTGCCCTGGATGATCCTCTATCCTTCGCACCACCTTGCCCACCAGAGGCCATGGCGGGAAGACGTACAGCCGAACATGAGGAGGCCAGGGTAGCACCAGGGCGTCCACTCCTTCCGCCCCGTGATCTCTCCTCCGACTGTAGAACCGCGGAGCCTTTGCGTTGCCCGACGTTGCCATGAGGTCCATGGCGGGAGCTCCCCAGCGCCGAGTGATGAGTGACATTGCCTCGTTGGAGAGAGCCCATTCCCCCGGGTCCAACGTCTGCCGACTCAGGTAGTCCGCCTGAATATTGTCCACGCCTGCGATGTGGGAGGCCGCCAGGCGGTCGAGGAACCGCTCTGCCCAGGCCATGAGACGGGCCGCTTCGAGGGCCACCCCCGGGCTCTTGGTGCCTCCCTGTCGGTTGATGTAGGCTACCGTGGTCGCATTGTCCGAGAGAACCCGGACCGCACGTTGTCGGATGAGAGGCAGGAATTGAATGAGCGCCAGACGGACTGCTCTGGTCTCCAGGCGGTTGATCGACCAGGACGCCTGTTCCTGTGTCCACTGCCCCTGAGCTGAGCTTCTGAGACACACGGCCCCCCAGCCGGTCAAACTGGCATCGGTTGTGACCACAATCCATTCCGGCGACTCCAGGGGACAGCCCTGCGCCAGGTTCTTGGGGTCTAGCCACCACCGAAGACTGAGTCTGGCCGCCGGCGGCAGAGGTAGTATCGCCTGATAGTCCTGCGAGACCGGTTTCCACCGCGAGAGTAGCGCCATCTGTAGGGGCCTCAGGTGTGCAAAGGCCCAAGGTACCAGGTTGATTGCGAAGGCCATCGAGCCCAGGATCTGCAGGTAATCCCTCGCTATTGGGACCTGGAGAGCAGCAAAATGGAGGATTTGCTCCCTCAGCGACTGGGCCTTGTCCGGCCGCAAGAAGACTTTGCCTTGAGCGGTGTCGAAGCGTGCTCCGAGAAAGTCCAGCTGCCGAGACGGAAGGAGACTGCTCTTGCCGAAGTTGACTACCCAGCCTAGAGACTGCAGAAATCCGACCACCCGGTCGACCGCCTGCTGCCCCTGAGAGAGGGACTTCGCTCGGATGAGCCAATCGTCCAGGTAAGGATGTACTAGAATGCCCTCTCGCCGGAGCGCAGCCGCCACCACCACCATGATCTTGGTGAACGTCCTGGGTGCCGTCGCCAACCCGAAGGGGAGGGCCTGGAACTGGAAATGCTGTCCCAGTATCTTGAAGCGGAGGAGCCTGTGATGGTCCGGACGTATCGGAATGTGTAAGTAGGCTTCCGTCAGATCCAGGGAAGCTAGGAACTCCCCCGGATGAACGGCCGCTATTACCGAGCGGAGGGTTTCCATGCGAAACCGGGGTATCCAGAGGACCTTGTTGATTTCCTTGAGATCTAAAATGGGACGAAAGGATCCATCCTTCTTGGGCACCACGAAGTAGATGGAATAATGACCCGAGCCCACCTCTCCGGAGGGGACGGGAGAGATGGCCCCCAGGGCTAGGAGCCGGTCCAGCGTGCTTTGTACTCCCAGGCGTTTGTGACTTGCCCCGCAGGGCGAGAAGACGAATCTGTCTTTGGGGCGATGCCGCAAATCCAACGCGTAGCCGTGCCTTAGAATATCCAGGACCCATTGATCCGTGGTGATGTTGGCCCACTCCTCGTAAAACCCGGCTAGTCGTCCTCCGATCCTCGGGAGGAGGAAGTGGGCTGGCCTGACATCATTGGTTGGACTTGCCGGAAGCTCCCTGCGCCGAAGAATCCCTTGGTGGTCTGCGGCCACGAAAGGACCGGGTCCAAGACTGAGACCTGTTCGAGGGGTTTCTCGGACCCTGGGGCTTGGCGCTCCGAAATCGCCGTTGAGAGCGGGACCGATTCCTGGAGAAGGAATTGGGCGGACGATATGACCTCTGGCGGTCCTCGGGCAACCTATGTACGGAGTTTTCCCCCAGGGATTTAATGATCTGGTCAAGATCCTCGCCGAAAAGGAACTTCCCCTTAAAGGGTAGAGAGCCTAGGCTGGACTTGGACGAGGCGTCCGCCGCCCAATTCCGAAGCCACAGCAGTCGCCTGGCGGAAACAGCCGAAACCATGGTCCTCGCCAGGACCCGCAGCAAGTCGTGGAGAGCATCGGCCCCGTAGGCAATGACGGCTTCCAGCCTGTCCGCTTGCGCCGCTTCCTCAGGTGGCAATTGCTGTGAAGTAAGGAGCTGCTGCACCCACCGTAGCCCCGCACGCTGGGTGAGTGAACCACAAATAGCTGCGCGGACCCCCAGCGCAGAGACCTCGAAGATCTTCTTGAGGCAGACTTCTAACTTCCTGTCTTGGACATCGCGGAGGGCCGTTCCCCCTGTAACGGGAATCGTGGTCCTCTTGGTGACGGCAGAGACTGCCGAGTCGACCTTGGGTACTTTAAGCAGGTCCAAGAAGTCTCCGGGGAGAGGGTAAAGCTTGTCCATGGCTCTGCCCACTCTGAGCGACGCCTCCGGCGTGTCCCATTCCCGTACCAAAAGGTGTAGGAAAGACTCATGAATCGGGAACGTTCGCGCCCGGGGACGTAGGCCCGCCAGGACAGGGTCCCCTTTGGAGCTTGCTGAGGCAACGGAGGGAGCCGGAGGCCCAGGCGGTTCGACGGGCGGGTCGAGATCCAATTCCTGGAGGACGTGTGGGATGAGGTCAGACAGCTCCTCCTTTTGGAAGATCCGGAGCACCCGTGGGTCGTCACACTCCAGGTGCGCTGCCAGTAGCGAATCCTCATCAGCCGAAGCCGGGTCACTCCCCGGGTCCTGCGGTGGGGTCGCTCCGCTGGGTGGAAGAGCCAGGAGCGTCTTCTGTCCGCCCCCCGAGGGCGCTGGATTGGCCCCCCCCCACCCCCACCAGCCGGGGCATCTTCGCGGGCGTGGGGTTCGCTTGACCACCGCCGGGCGACCCCCCCGCCGGCTGCAGGCTCTGGCGGTACGCCTGGTGCATTAGGAGAACAAAATCCGCCGTAAGCCCCCCTGCCGGTGGAGGGACGGCGAGGGCGAGGTCCGTGGAGGGGCCCGAAGCGATGGGGGGGAGGATGAGGCTCGAATCGGCCTCAAGCGCGGCGAAAACCCATGCTGTGACTCCTCAGCTTCCGAGTCAGCAGCGCTCTCTAGCTCTAAGATGGCCACCGCTCCCGCCAAAGAAGAGGGCGGGGCCTTTCCCCTCAAGCCGCGGCGCTCCGAGCCTGACGGCAAAAAAGGCGGGGAAGCCGGTCCGGACTCCCCCCCGGGGAGAGCGACGCCGGAGGAGACATCCCGCGATCCGCCCTGCCCCGGGTCGGCGCCGGTAGCCCCCTGAAATCGCTGCATGACGTCCGGTCGGGAGGGAGAACCCCTTCAGCGACCGCCCCTGGGGCCGGATCCGGGGAAACCGCGCCGCGGGAGGAGCGGGCTCGTCCGCCCAGGCTCAACTCCGCGAACCCTCCCCTCAGGAGCAGCAGGGGAATGGGACTTCCCTGCTGCCGCGGCCCCGGGGAATGAACACGTCGCAGGGCCGAGGGGGAGGGGTGCGAATCGTGGCGCTCCGAACAGGGGAGAGGCTGGCTCCACCAGCGTGCCCCTGAGCCGTCCGACGGCGAAGCTGTGAAAGGAAAATAACAGCAACAGAAACTTACCGCCGGAGAGAGGAGGAAAAAACAGAAGAACAAAGGGCAGACAAATGAGAAAATTAGTCCTGCTGGCAAGCTAACCAGGGCTGCAAGACCCGGGCAGGGGCTCAGAGAGACTCCCTGAAGAGAAGAGAAAATATTTTTTTTTTTTTTTTTTAAACTCTATTTAATAATTTAGAACCCAGGCCTGCTTGATCCTGTCCTGAGAAGAAAAAGATAGAAATAGTGGGGCAGAAGCCACCAACTGGGGAAGCAAAGGTTCCCCCACTCGCATCTGCTGGAGTCAGAGAGATACTGAGGATCCCTGGAGGGTGCTCCTGCTTATATGTCAGCACCCTCGGAAGTTTGCTCTGACTCCATCTGCTGGACGGGGGACATAACCCACGGTCTGGACTGATCCTAGTACGTACAGGGAATGTTCAATTATCTAATAAGCAATCTTCTAATGATAATGTAGAAAGAAATCCCATAGATTTTCAGAATTTAACAAGATTTCTAGAAGAATCTCAAGTGGAGATACTCACACACATTACACTTCTGATTACTTTCCAATCTGAACAGGAAAAGAATTTAGTGATGAAAGCATATTTTAAAAATATGGATATTAATTTCCTAGGTAATAAGGTTAGGTTATTCCCTGACCTAGCAAGGTGTACCCAGGTACGCCGAAAGGCTTTCTTATTGTTAAAGCCTGAAGCTGAGGCATTAGGTGCTATAATGAAAATAAAATATCCATGCAAATGTATGTTAAAACTTCGAGGAATAACATACATTTTCTTTGAAATAAATCAGTTAAAAGATTTCTTGAAAGCAAAACAACAGGTTCTGAATGAAGGAAATGGTAATGAGGTTAATAAAGAATAACGGCTGTATCTTATATAATTGTTATTGTTAGAATATTCCTGGATATCCCTATCTAAATGTTGCACAGAAACCTCTTGCAAGTATTACCTCTTTGATGTTTTAGCAAAGACAAGCACAAAGATAAGATAGTATTTCCTGAAATTTATATCTGTAATTTTATTGAATAATATCATTGTGTTTTGTCAGCTATTGTATTTCACTACAAAGTGTTAAATTATCTTTGTAATTTGTTAAAAAATTTAATAAAGAGAAATTGAAAAAAAAAAAAATAAAATACTGTATTTGTTTACCTACCATTAATTTATTGCATCAGAGTTAACTTTTTCCAGCGTATGAGTAAAGAAAATGTGCACCGAAGTTCAGCACATTTTTACTTCCATCTTACTACATTAGCTCCTAAGTTACCAACTATAAATCATTTAACTATTCTTTTAATGAATCTTCTGTACAAGTACTTACTTTTCAATTTAAAAATAAAAAATGAAAAGTAGGGGAACTCCTTTGCTTGGTTGAATGTTTTATTTGTAAGCCTTGCAGTGAAAAAAGAAATGTACAGGTCGTTGTCAAATCCTTTACAAGATTACTGTAAAAATATTGCTTTGATGGGATGGTTTATTGTGAACATCTTTTTTTTTTTTAAAAATCATTAAAATTTTTAACCCATGTGCCCTCTCCCCAGACTGCCACAGTTAATCCTTTCCTCCAAAGAACATGCTATACATAAAAATACTTACAGATTTATCTTTGTTTTCAGACCTCTGTGCGTATATATAACATTTTATTAATCCTCTCCAGAGATTATCATCAATCTCCATACTCAAAACACAATAATGAATATAGTCTACTCACAGGAATAGTAGAAGGGAGCTGTAGGGAATGGTGAAGAGGTGCTGGTTGTAGTGGAGTATTTAGAGAATAGCAGAGAAGTGTTAGCTGTGGGGAAGGGGGGGGGGTAGTTGCATGGAATGATATAGCAGCGCTGGTTGTATCTGTGTGTGTGTGTTTGTGTGGCATGTAGACACACTGGAAATGGCAGAAGAGCACAGGCTGTGGGGGGAGCTGTAGGGAATGGCAGAACAGTGCTGGCTGTGGGGGTGGTGAGAGGCAAGGTAAGAGATGTAGGGAATAGTGAAGGCATACTAGCTGTATGGTAGGGAGAAACACAGACGTGCTGGCTCCAGGGGGGATGGAGATGTGGAACATAGGAAATGGTGGACTGCCTGTGGGAAGAGTTCTCATGGAATGGCAGAGGAGCACTGGCTGGGGTGGGACCTGTAGGGGATGGCAGAAGAGCACTGGCTGTGGGAGGAGCTGTAGACAATGGTTAAGTGCCAACCAGTGCTCCTCCAATTTCTACAACTTCCCCAAACAGGTGAGGGCACACCTTTATGTGGGAATAGCTGACTGCAGCTTCCACAACTTCAAACATTCCTGCCTTAGGGATGGGACACCACCAAATTCAAGCAGCCCTAGCCTCAGCATAGACTGGGAATTATAAAAAGCACGGCACAAAATGGTAAGGTGTTGCACGGACCCTCACGCAGGGCAGAAACACACAGAGCAAGTGAGGCAGAACACCATGACATGGCTGCTTAATCTTCATTTATACAAATTCACCCCCAACCTGGAAAAACTTCACACTTCCCATTCCACAACAAAAATTGACAAGATCCTCCCAGTTTGATACACTGGCTGTCAAAACAAACAACTGGTTAAAAACAATCAGAAAAACAAGAGCAGGAGCATCACATAATCTCTCTAGGGAAGGAGGAAGGTTAAAAAAATATATAAATTATACCAGTCCAGGCAAAACAGGAAACCACCAAAATGCAGCATCCCTATCTCAGCCACTTTATAAAATTATCCTCCATGCTGAGTGCATATGGGGAGACATCTAAAAATAGATCTGAACATTTACAGGAAGATTATTTTTTGTAAAAAAACAAAACAAAAAAAATAAATAACCCCCCCAAGACAGATTTTCTCCTTTTATTCTGAACAGTTTTCTCCACCCATTTCACCCCCACCCCCAATGTTGAACGAAGCTTTAGACATCACAGAAGTCAGAATAAAAGCATAGGAAGACGACACACCCCCCCCCCCCCCCATCCTCAGAGTCTCAAGGTCTATTTCCCCTCCTCCTGGGATATATACTGCTGGCTGAAACCCTACACAGGTATTGGGAATGAAAGGTGGCCCCACATTTCTACAAGGCTCCAGCACAGCTAACTGTATTATGCAAGAAAGGAAAGTGCTACAGCTACTCCCTGTCTGTACAGTTCTATATAATAATCTCTATCTACATATTCACACAATGTCTATGTAGTCACTCCTGAAAACACCCTCTCCCCCCTCCAACTCCACCAGGTCTCATTTAAGTGCTGATGCAGGATGTAAGTTCACAGTGATAGCCTGGAAGCAATGCAAAATACAGACAAATGGCAAAGAGGGTTGCAATTTATTCCCTGTCTGAGTTTGGAGGTGGTGTAGGTCAAAAATTACTTAAGTACACAGCACTCCACCTGCTGCTTAGGAGAAAAGCACTTACCCACTTTCCTAAAAGTACATATTGAGTTTCCATGAGATTTATCTCTTTTTTTTTCGACAATGTTCTTAGGCAGGCACTAGCTAGCTTCTGCCCTGTACACCAATGCATGTTGGGAAGTTGGGAGAAAAGGTTGTATCCCAGATGTAGGGACACTCTGAACTGATTTCATACATTAGCTTCAGGTACCATGTTGGCAGTCATTACCTTCCCCTCTTCCCCCATCCCAGTTCAATGATGTGTTTCCACTCCTCCAGTACTCAGTAACCACTTGCAAACTCTACTGCAGAAAAATCATATGCCTTATCCCAAATTACCCCTAAAAGATCAGGGTTAGCTATGCTGGGATGGTATTGGTGGCCAGTCTCATAAGCCCAATTCCTTTCCAGTGCAGGGTTTCACTGTAACTGCACAGCCACTGGCAATTTCCTTCATTCACAGGACAGGAAGAAGGATGTACTCAATCACTTCCCTCTACAGCAAACAAGTGTGTGTGCACATATGTGAACGCATGATACACTGATGCACACATCCACCAGGACTCTCTCATTCGAGTTGCTTGCAGATACCAAAAACTCAAAAGGAGTGGAGAGGAGAGGCACTCTGCTCCTTGTGCTGCTGCTGTAAACATAACATTATTTAGTCTAAAGCAGTGCAGTGGGCCAGAGGTCTTGTAGCAGCAGCAGGAGTCTGAGATCTTCTAGCAATAGCTGAGGTCTCATAGCATCAACTTGCCATTCCTATGGATCTTCAGGATCCTACCCAGACGCTGCTTTGCTGTGGCTAGACCCTTCCTTGGACGTTTTCCTGTCAAGTACAGAAAGGACAGGGAGAAGAAGTGAATGGAGGGCAATAGGTACAGACAATTCTACATCACAGTTCTATACAGCCAGAATTTCCACCCTCCTTTTTAATTCATTTTGAATTAGCTCATGTGTTATCATTAGTAGCTCAAGGCAAGTTACATTCAAGTACCCAACGAAACAAAGTTAAGTCTGCCTTAACTGGAGGAATGTGAATTTATTTATTTATTTGGAGTTTTTCTATACCGGCATTCGCAATTAGAAACCACATCATGCCGGTTTACATATAACAAGGGGGTGTGAACAAAAAACAGAACATAAACAAGTGCAAAAAGATCATAAAGTTACATTACAACAAGGACCAAATAACTGGGGAGAGAATTGGTTAGATAACCGATCAGTTAGGATTAATTATTTACATTATATTGTACATTATATTGAGAAGACTCTTATAAGATTTAGCTTATCCATATGTGAGGACTACCATTCTGCTTGTCCTAGGAGAAAACTATTTGAACAATACAATTAACAAAAATGAAATATGTACTTTTTTTGATATGTCATTATTTGTAAAAGTGTCAACATCTTTCTAACTTTTGATAAGTATATAATAGAATGGTACTGTTTCCATAGTTTAATTAGTTGTTTGTGAACAGTACAGCAGTTTCTTTTTTCCTTCTCTGTAGTTTTGAGTAGTTGAATAAATGTCAATTTAAATGCTGCCAGAATTTGAGTTTCAATAGTGAACTTCAAGTCCAGCATAAATCCCAGGCTTCAACTTGAAAGTTGCAAGGAAGAGCTCCCCCCCTTTGAGGATCACCTCAGGGTCCTTTTTTTTTCTCTCCACAGTATTTGTTTTTTTTGTGGATTTAATCTCAGTTTATTCTGAGTAGCCATCTAGAGGCCCTTCGCAGGCATTTATTCAGATTGGCTATCACTTTGTCAGGTCCAGGCCAAGACAGACCAGTAGCTGAATGTCAACAGCATAGCAAAATTAAGTGATCCAATAGTTTCTGATGACCTAGCCTCAGGTGATTAGGGAGTATGTATATACTGAGTAGTGCTGGTGAGAGGCAGGATGATGCTCACTCTGGTGAATCAGTTTGGGAGCAATTTTGGAGGAAGGAGTTGAACCAGGATAGGGCCAGGATGGATCTGCTAGTTCCAAGTCTTTTAAGTGCATGATTAGGATGGTATAGTATACTGTGTCTAGGAGTACCAGCTAGGCTGTCTCGTCATGGTCCTTGCATAGATGATTTCATCAAGTAGACTCACTAGTACAGTCTCTGTGCTGAAATATTTTATTTTTAAAAAATGTATATACCTCCTGTTCAAAGTGGTTTACAAAATAACATTCATAAAAGCAAATTAATAAAACAAAGCAAACAAAACAAAAATGAGAAAGTTCATTACACATTCAGATAATCATAAGCTTTCTTAAAAAAGAAAATCTTCAGCAACTTTTTAAAAGCCTTAATGTAAGACATCAAATGCAACTGTTCTGGAAGATTATTCCAGAACGTAAGAACTTTTTCCATAGCAGGTCCATGCCAATTCTCATCTGTGCACATCTAACAGGAGGAATCATCAACAAACATGACAGACAACCAGAGTGTACAGTAAGGATGGTACTTTTAGTAAGGAACAGATCCATGGATAATCCACATTGTCCAGCAATTTGGCATTTAAAGTAGCCAATTTAAGTCACACATGACTGGTGTAATGTAGATTCTGGTATTAGTGCATTTAAGAAGTCGGACCATACAATTTTGTATAACCTGTAGAGCCTGCAGTGTGGACTGAGGTAATCCCACAAAATGGCAATTACAGTAATCCATTTTAGGGAAGATCAGAGCTTGCAGAATTGTCTAAAAGGTTGAGTGCTCGAGCAGAGGTTTTAAATTCCACAATAATTAAAGTTTGAAAAATGATGCCTGTACCACCTCATTTACTCGCATTGTTCAACATAAAAGATGTATTAGGACCAGCAAGTCCAATTGTGAAATATTGGTCTGAGCAAGCGCATTCTCTTGAGCATCTCAAAATTTTTGTTATTCAGCATCTGAATAATCGAAGGGATAGAAATCTATCTTTACAGTTACGACGACACGAACAACAATCTTATCTACAGATGGTATACTGTGATCCAGAGCATCTGAATTCAGTAATAGAATGGGAGGCATTCATTTAATTTTTAGGATAACTTGGAGGGTTACCTATATGTTTAGATTATCCTGAGTTCATGTATACAGAGTACATTGAGTTGTAGAAGAGAATTACTGAATGGTATGAAATATGAAAGGTCCATAAGCGAACCTTTGCAACGATGGGAATCTTGCCTCACCACCATAAGTGCCTTGCTATCCGAGCTCCATCTAGCTCTAAACACTTCAAAAACAGAATTACTCATCATCTCTAATCAGCCTGAACGCTTCACTCTCCCCATGCGACAGAACACTCCCCAAATTACTACCACAGCCCTCTCTCAGACCCAGTTCGTAAGAGACCTGGGCGTCTTTATAGATCAACACCTAAGTTTTAAACCCCACATCAAGGCTCTCCTAAAGGGGGGTTTCTATAAACTTAACATCCTAAAAAAACTCAAACCCCTCCTCCACACCCACGATTTCCGCACAGTCGTTCAGGCCACCATGCTCACGAAACTAGACTATTGTAACTCCCTGCTACTAGGACTCCCTGCCTCTACCATCAAACCCCTTCAGATTCTACAAAATTCCATGGCTAGAATCATAACCGGGACGCGTAAAAGGGACCACATCACCCCCATACTAAAGGACCTACATTGGTTGCCCATCTCCTTCCGCTCACAATACAAAACCCTCACCATCCTTCACAACTCCCTACATAAACAACAATCACACCTGGCTCGATGAAATGCCTCGTTACCGCTCCTCCGACCGCCCCCACAAGAACAACCCATACAGGCACCCTCCACACCCCATCCCTCAAAACAGCTCATTCAGCCCACACCAGAGGGAGAGCCTTCTCCGTCGCTGGCCCCACCCTCTGGAACTCCCTCCCCACCCTCCTACGCCAGGAAACATCCTTTCACAACTTCAAGAAAGGAGTCAAGACATGGCTCTTCCGACAGGCCTACCCCGACACAAACCAAACGTAATATCTCCCCCTCAGCTCCCCCCTGCTCGACCTTACACCCCCCTGCTCCCCCCCCCCCCCTCTCAGTTCCTCCCGGCTCGACCATCCCCTCTCACCCTCCTTTTCGCCTGTCTTATCCCTCTCTCCTCCTTCCCCCAGCCACCCCTTTCGATTCCTCGTCACCCGGCCGCCACCCTATCCCTTAGTATTCCCCCTCCCCCACCACCTCCCCTTTATACCCTTTGAAGAAACTATTTCCCAGTGTTTCGACTGCCTTTGTCGACCTTTCGACTCTTCCATAATTCTACTCATTTAAATGATACCTATACATAAGTCAGCTGTACATAGTCTCCCTCTATCCTACTGTATTTTTCTCCCTTTTTACTTCCTTTTAACTATGCTTTTCTCCCTTTCCCCTCCTCAACCCCCCTTTCCCACACCCCCCCAACCCTTTACCCATCCTCCCTCCCCTCCCCCTCCCCCTAGCCTACCCTACCCCTAACCTACCCTCCCCCCCCCTCTCCCTCCCCCTTTTTCCCCTTTAAACCTCTGCTCCCTTGGCTCATTTCTGTACTGTTTATTTTGTTCACTTTGTTTTTGTCTTGTTGTTTTTGTTCTTGTTTTTAGTTTAATTAATAATATTATATTACATTGTTATAATGTTATATTGTTTTACTGTATCTCCCACCTGAGTTCTGTGTAAACCGGCATGATGTGCTTCACGAATGTCGGTAAATAAAAGTTAATAAATAAATAAATAAATAAACTTCACATTCTCTATAGATAGTAGGGGTACACAAGTCTCTCAAAATTTATGCCAGGGCTGAGTTATTTATTTTCCGTTTTTTTAATGGTGGGAATGTAGGTCTTGGTCCTTGATTGGTACTAGACAGCACACATGTTCCATCTCCAATGGAATAAATATCCACTTTGAGCAGTGTACTTGCATGCCTCGATTTGATTCCCATAGCATTTTGAAAGATTTCAGTTTGAGGGAGAAAGGCAAGGTAACTATATGCAGTGGCATTGAGGTTTAATTAAGCATATTTCACAAGGTTTTTTGTAAAACAATCATACATTTTTTCTACAGTTTAAGTAGTGAGAAATACGCTCTATGTGTACCATCAAGCTGGGGGCAGGCTGATGAATCAGCATTCATTTTCCTATGAATGTGATTCATTCATAGTCCAAGTTAAAGCTTAAGGTAATAACAGTTCGCCTTGTAGCCGAATCGTAGTTTCAAGGTGGCTGCTGATGTTATTTACAAGAGGTTGCTTTGTCTGTCTGTTTGAAACATGTTCTTTTTCCAATGCAGATCATAAGAATCAATGAGCATTTACCGCTCACTGGCAAAACAGAGGTTGGTAATCATAGAAGCTATGATTCATGAACAGTCTAACATTTGTAGAGGGTTAGTGTGCTGTAAAGATGATATTAAATTTGATGATGGATATAGGTTTAAATGTGTGTCTAGGGTTACATGCGGTGATAGATATTTTTGAGATAGGATGTTTATTTTAAGAAATATTTTTTTCAAAATAATAAAAGTATATAAAGAAGTTAACTGCTGGGCGTCACGTGATGCCGTGAATGAGACTGGACGCACGTTGCCTTCTCCCCGGGGACCCTCTCTCATTTGTTGCTCATATTAAACCTTAATTCTCTTTTTCATCCTTCGCTGCCTGCTGACAATAGTCTCCTGTCCCTCCAGGTTTTCTAATTGCTATATTTACAGTGAGCGGCGTTACCGATGTCGACGCACACAACACAGAGAGACAAAGAGAAACAATGGCAGGGAGAGATTAAAAATGGCTGACATGGAAAGGGAGGAACACAGCAGGCCGACTTCTTGATGGCACGGTGGCTGAAGCAGATCATTCTCCTACTGCCCTAGCAGTCACTATTATAGCAGCGCTGGAGGGGAGACAAATTATCCGACCAGATTGAAGGAATCGGAACACACATTACTGGTTTTAAGCAAGGTCTCACTGAGGCTGAACAATGGATCTCTGGGTTAGAAGACAGAGTAAACACTCTAGAGCATACATCACTGACCTCAAAAAATCTAATAAATTCTTAACATTTAAGGTGGATGATCTGGAAAATCAATCCCAGTGGAACAATCTCAGACTGGTGGGCATTCTGAAAACCAGTTGGCTGAAACCTTGGAAAAATGGCTGACACAAGCTCTGGCTCTGAACACAAGCAAAGGTCCCCTACATTTGGAAAGGGCGCATAGATTGGGCCTCAAATGCAGCAACCACATTCTCAATCAAACAGAAAAAATTACAAACCTAGAGAAGTCATTCTCCAGGTGCTGAATTTTGCGTACAAGGTGGACAATCTCAGGGCATACAGACGGCTACAAAATCTGCACTACGAAGGCCATAGAATTTTACTTTTTTCAAGATTTCTCGGCTTCTGTAGCTGAAAAGAGGCAGTCTCTTGGCTCGTTTTGCGCTCAATTGATAAAGAAAAACCTGCGCCTTACCCTCTTATTTCCTGCTAAACTGAGGGTCATTTATCAAGACAAGGTGCTGCACTTTGCTACAGCGCAGAAAGCCATGCATTTTCTTCAGAATATGGACAGTGACTGTGCAATCCTGGCTGCTGCTGTTCTACACAGATAGCAAATGTTGCTTACCTGATGTAACAGGTGTTCTCACAGGACAGCAGGATGTTAGTCCTCACAAATGGGTGACATCGAGGATGGAGCCCCAACCACGGAAAACTTCTGTAAAAGTTTCAGGAACTTTGACTGGCCTCTACTGGGCATGCCCAGCACGGCACCAACCCTGCAGCCAGCAGGGGTCTCCCTTCAGTCTTGTTTTCAAAGCTTCCAGCAGTGCCGAAAAGATAAAATAAAAACGAACCCAACACCGCGGGGTGGCGGGCGGGTTTCGTGAGGACTAACATCCTGCTGTCCTGTGAGAACACCTGTTACATCAGGTAAGCAACATTTGCTTTCTCACAGGACAAGCAGGATGGTTGTCCTCACAAATGGGTGAGTACCGAGCTGAGGATGTCCTGACTTGCACCAAATGTACCCAATGGCGTGCAACAGGCACAACAACTGGGGAGGAATTTGGTAAGGACATCCGCATCCTACCGGGAGGTGGAAAGATGTTGGTACATCAAGTTGGAAAAAGGTTACGCAAGACAGATTGGCCGAAGATGGAATCTTGTCTTCCAGCTTTATCCAAACAATAGTGGGCTGCAAAGGTATGGAGGGAACTCCAGGTTGCAGCTTTGCAGATGTCAGGAAGTGGCACCGATCGAAGGTGTGCTACTGAAGTCGCCATGGCCCTCACAGAGTGTGCCTTAACACGGTCTTGGAAAGGAATGCCAGCTTGCTGATAGCAGAAGGAAATGCAGTCCGCCAACCAGGAGGAAAAAGCCTGCTTACCCACAGGTTGTCCTAACTTGTTAGGATGGAAAGAGACGAATAATTGAGTGCTCTTCCTGTGAGAAACTGTACGGTCTAGATAAAAAGCTAGAGCTCGTTTACAGTCTAGGGTATGCAGAGTCTGTTCCCCTGAGTTGGAGTGGGGCCTGGGAAAGAAGATAGGTAGTATGATGGATTGATTGATATGAAACTCCGAAACTACCTTAGGTAAAAATTTAGGGTGAGTGCGGAGTACTGCCCGGTCCTGCAGGAGTTTAGTGTAAGGCGGATAGGTAACTAGGGCCTGTAATTCACTAACCCTGCGAGCTGAAGTGATAGCCAAAAGGAATAACACTTTCCATGTGAGATATTTTAGGTCACAGGAGTGCAGAGGTTCGAAAGGTGGTTTCATAAGGCGACCAAGAACCAGATTAAGGTCCCAAGATGGGGCCGGAGGGCGTAAAGGTGGCTTCAAATGGAGCAAGCCTTTAAGAAAACGGGTTACCAGGGGTTGTACTGAGATAGGGACACCCCCGATACCTTTATGGAAGGCGGCTACCGCACTAACATGCATTCTAATGGAAGAGGTTTTTAGACCTGATTCTGATAGATGCCATAAATAGTCCAAGAATTTAGAGATTGGACAGGAAAGGGGATCAAGGGACTGAGAAGTGCACCATGATGTGTACCGTTTCCATTTGTATGAGTAAGATTTTCTTGTGGAAGGCTTTCGTGAAGCGATCAGGACACGAGAAACTGAATCCAAAAGGTTAAATGGCTGAAGGACTAACCTTTCAACATCCATGCCGTCAGTGACAAGGCTTGGAGGTTGGGATGGAGGAGGCATCCGTCGTTTTGAGTGAGCAGATGCGGGTCCGTTCCCAGAGGAATGTGTCTGCGGATGGAGAGATCCTGTAGTATGGGAAACCACACTTGGCGTGGCCAGTGCGGTGCTATCAGGATCATAGTTCCTCTGTCCTGACGCAGCTTCACGAGAGTCTTCGACAGAAGAGGAAGTGGAGGGAATGCATAAAGCAGACCGGTTGTCCACGTGAGGGAGAACGAATCCCTCGGCCGAGAGTGCTGGCTCTGAATGAGAGAGCAGTAATTGTCCACTTTGTGGTTCTGAGGGGACGCAAAGAGGTCTATGTGGGGATAACCCCACTTGTGAAATAGAGAGATTGCTACCAAGGGATTGAGTGACCACTCGTGTGGTTGGAAGACACGGCTCAGCTGGTCTGCCAATACATTGTCCACTCCCGGGAGGTAGGTGGCTCTGAGGTACATGGAGCGGGAGAGGGCTTCCGCCCAAATCTGCGCAGCTTCCTGACACAGAAGGAAGGAGCCTGTGCCTCCCTGCTTGTTTATGTACCACATGGCCACCTGGTTGTCTGTTTGAATTAAGATTGCGTGGTTCGATAGGCAATCTTGAAAGGTCCTGAGAGCATAGCGGATTGCTCGCAGCTCCAGGAAATTTATCTGGTGTTTGGCTTCCTCTAGTGACCAGTATCCTTGAGTTTGCAGATTGTGTAGATGGGCTCCCCACCCGATGTTGGAAGCGTCGGTGGTGAGGATTATCTGGGGATCTGGTGGAAGAAAGGACAAGCCCTGTAGGAGGTTGCATTGATTTGTCCACCAGGCAAGAGACAGACGGAGTGCATCGGTGATTGTAACAATGGAGGACAGAGGCTAAAGAGCTTGAGTCCATTGTAGTCGTAGAGTCCATTGTGTGACTCTCATGGCCAGACGGGCCATGGGAGTTACTTGAACTGAGGAGGCCATATGTCCTAGTAGAATGAGGAATTGGCGAGCCGTGGCTGTGTGTTGAGACCGCAGCTGGCGAGCTAGGGACACCAGAGTCTTGGCCCGTTGATGAGGGAGGAAGGCTTTTGTTTGTAAGGTGTCCAAGTCTGCCCCAATGAAAGATAAGGTCTGAGATGGGACCAAGTAGGATTTCTTGTAATTGACAAGAAATCCTAGAGAGAGCAAAGTATGAATTGTTAGGGTCAGGGAGGACCAAGCTATTTGCTGGGTTGGGGCCCTGATTAACCAATCGTCCAGGTAGGGGTAGACGTGGACACCTTCCTTCCTGAGGAATGCTGCTACCACCACGAGGCATTTGGTAAAGACTCGTGTTGCGGACGCCAGGCCGAAAGGTAGTACTCGGTATTGGTAGTGGTTTCGGCCTACTAGAAAACGCAGGTATTTGCGATGAGATTCTGTGATCGCAATGTGGGTATATGCATCTTTCAGGTCTAGAGAGCATAGCCAATCCCCTCTTTGCAGTAGAGGGAGCAGCGAGCCCAGGGTTACCATCTTGAACTTCTCCTTGGCAAGGTACTTGTTGAGGGCCCGTAGGTCTAGGATTGGACGAAGTCCTCCTGACGTTTTTGGTATCAGGAAGTACCTGGAATAGAACCAGAGTCCTTGTTGTAAGGGAGGAACGGGTTCTATAGCGTTTGACTGTAGGAGAAGAGAAACTTCCTGCTCTAAAAGAACAGAGTGATCGGTGAGTCTCCACGCCTGCAAAGGTGGGGAGTCGGCAGGAAGGGATAGGAAGTTGAGGTGGTAACCCTGTGCAATGATTGCTATCACCCATTGATCTGTGGTGATTTGATGCCATTTTTCTAGGAAGTGGCACAGCCGTCCTCCTATCGGTATAGCTGGAAGAGGGGTTTGGCAACTGCTCTCTAAGTGAAAGTCAAAAACCCGCCGCAAGGCCCGGTTGTGGAGCTGCTGCAGGCTTTTGTTTACGAGTCTGGCGAGGCTGAGTCTTATGGTAAGACCGTGCAGGCCTAGGCTTGGTTGATGGGGGATAATACTTTCGTGGCCTAAAGAAAGACTTCTTGGAGTCCTTTCTAAAGGGCTGTTTAGAAGGCAAGTCAGGAGGAATGGATGAGAGCTGTTTAAGTGTCTCATGATGATCCTTCAATTCAGCAACAATTTGTTGAATTTGCTCACCAAACAAATTATCCCCTAGGCAGGGTAAATCAGAGAGCCTGTCCTGAACTTCTGGACGAAGGTCAGATGATTTAAGCCAAGCCCAACGTCTGGCAGAGATGGCCGTGGCAGAAATTCTAGTGGAAGCATCAAAGATGTCATAGGCTGTTCGTATTTCATGCTTCCCAGCTTCAAACCCTTTATTTAGAAGGGATTGAAGCTGTGGCTGGAACTGTTCAGGCAAGGCATCAGTGTATTCCTGCATCTGTTTCAGGATGACCCTATTATATTGAGTCATATAAAGTTGATAAGAAGCTATTCTGGAAATCAGCATAGCTCCATGATATACCTTCCTACCTATACTATCTAGGAATTTGTTTTCCTTAGTAGGAGGTATGGAAGAGTGTGGCTTTAGTCGCTTAGCTTTCTTTTGAGCTGATTCTACAACTACAGAATGATGGTCTAACTGAGGTTTTTGAAAACCAGGTGCTGACTGTACAAGATATGTAGAGTCAGCTTTTTTGTTGACCGGGGAAACAGATCCGGGAGATTCCCAATTCTTTTTAAGAAGGTCTAGAAAAACCTGATGAATGGGAATAGAAGTGATGACTTTCGGGGCATCCAAAAATTGGAGCAATTCCATCATCTGATGCCTGTCATCTTGTTCAGATTGAAGTTGGAATGGGACCAACTCTGACATTTCCTTCACAAAATTTATGAAAGAAAGAGAAGTCCTCAGGGGGAGAACGCTTTCTACTCACCGCAGGAGAGGGCGGTGAAGGCAAATCATCGGTGTCAGTAGAGGTATCATCACCCCAAGTATCATAGGGATCTGGATGATGACCTGCAGGACCTCGAGGGGGCTGAACACCTGAAGGCCCAGGTTGAGGTTCCGAAATATCGGTTGGAATCACCGGGGGCATCGAGAAAATCCTCGATGGAATCGGTGCCGGTATCGGTGCCGGTGTAGGCATCGAGGGAACTGGTGTCGGTCTCGATGGAATCGGTGTCGGCATCGAAAACCTCGGTGGAGCAGAGGTGTGTATCGCTCCCGAAGAAGAAATCGGTGGCGAGGGACGACCTGGCATCGATTGAACAATTCCCGAAGGGGGAATTCGATACGGTGTTTCTCCACCTGATGATAAACCTGTCGGTGACAGCGGTCTTACCGGTGTCGGTGACTCAGGTATCACCGGTGGAAGGGCTGTCATGAGCGCCTCCATCCGGTGTAGCAGCGGTGCCAGTGCTGCTGCAATCGGCTCGGTGACCGGTTCCACTCTCGGTGCCGGAGGAGTCTGGAACCGTAGCATCGCCTTGTCGATGGCCTCCTGGACCAGCCGGTCCAGTTCTGCCCGGAGACCAGGGGTAACAAGACCCGGCTCGACGGGAGAGGGAGGCTGAGGCTGAGCCGGAGGGACCATCGTCACCGGTGGGATCGCGGCTCCCAAACCCCGAGGGGGTGAGGGTTGCCTCGGTGCCTGCGAAACAGTAGTGGACGGTGCCACTTCTGATCGAGACTTTTTTGGCGGTGGCTCGGTCGGTGCTGAGGTCGATGACGTCAATTCCTCGACAGGCCGAGACTTATGACGTCGATGGCAATGTTTTTCTTTCCGATCCCCTCGATCATCAGGGGAAGGAACGGGAGTCGATGGCCGCGAAGTCATCGATGGCGGACGGTCACCGAAGGGTTGTCGATGATGATGAGACCTCGACGGTGCCGGTTCCGATGACGTCGATGCAATCGATGGCGTTGGGGTACGAGCTTGGAAGAGGAGCCCCATCTTCTCCATTCTGGCTTTGCGACCCTTTGGTGTCATTAGGGCACATTTGGTGCAAGTCAGAACATCATGCTCACTCCCTAAACACAAAACACAGACTCCATGAGGGTCTGTGATTGACATAGTTCGGGTACAGTCCGGACACCGACGGAACCCCGACGCCATGGCGAAAGGCCAAAAATTTAGCCGCGGGACTGTCGAATGCCAACGGGCCTCAAGGGCCAAACTCGACGGAAGTCGACCAAACGACGGCAAAAACTTACCGAAGTTCCGCGGACCGAAAAATTTGTCGAAGGGAGACCCCTGAGGGGCAAATTTTTCTTCAGAATTAATTATTCGAAATTCCTGTCAGGAACGTGGTTAAGAGCTCTTCTACCGCGTGGCTACTGCTGCGCGGAAAAAAGAAGACTGAAGGGAGACCCCTGCTGGCTGCAGGGTTGGTGCCGTGCTGGGCATGCCCAGTAGGGGCCAGTCAAAGTTCCTGAAACTTTGACAGAAGTTTTCCGTGGTTGGGGCTCCATCCTCGATGTCACCCATTTGTGAGGACAACCATCCTGCTTGTCCTGTGAGAAACATTTATTCACATTCCCTAGAACAGTGGTTCCCAAATGTGTCCTGGGAGATCATTAGCCAATTAGGTTTTCAGGATAAATGCAATGAATATGCATGAGATAAATTTGAATGCAATGGAGGCAACACAAGCAAATTTATTTCATGCATATTCATTGCAAATATCCTGAAAACTCAACTACCTAGGAATCCCTCAGGACAGATTTGGAAACCATTGCTCGAGAGTTATCCTGTGCAACATCTGAAGCAGCAGATCTACTCAATACTACATATTCCCTCAATAAGCAAGCACTGGCTGACATTTCTGAGCACACATTTATACTCCATAGCAATCTCATAATGTGTGAAGTTGTACAGCTGTCATATACCATATCCTCCTCCGTAAGTGTGCACTTCTCCCATCGATGCTCCTTGTGAACTTGGGGAAGACGCTTCACCCTCCATGCCTCAGATACAAAGATTCTAAGTACTCTGGGACAAAGAAGGCAGAGTTGCTTACTTGTAACAGGACAGCAGGATGTTAATCCTCACATGTGGGTGACATCACCAGGATGGAGCCCAATCATGGAACACTTTGGTGACTGGCACACTGAGCATGCCACCAATCCTGCATCCAGCAGGGGTCCCCCTTCAGTCTAGTTTATAGTAAAAGTACGAGCGAAAAATAAAATAAGAAAATGTAAACGAACCCAACTCTGCGGGGTGGCGGGCGGATTTCGTGAGGACTAACATCCTGCTGTCTTGTGAGAACACCTTTTACAGGTAAGCAACACTGCTTTCTCACAGGACAAGCAGGATGGTAGTCCTCACATGTGAGTGATTAGCAAGCTACAGGATGCCCGAATATCACGTTGCCAAAACACTTAACAATGTGCAACAGGTACAACTGTGGTAGTTTTGGTTATCAGGGCAGCCTGGTCATCTCTCTGGGTTGCAGGAAGGAAGTTGGATTATTATATAGGAAACAAATTTCGCAGGACCGACTGGCCGAAGATGGAATCTTTCTACCAGCCTTGTCGAGGCAATAATGAGATGCAAATGTATGGAGGGAGCTCCATGTGGCAGCTCTGCAGATGTCAGCAAGAGGTACGGAACGGAGGTGTGCTACTGACATTGCCATTGCTCTTATTGAGTGTGCTTTAACATTTCTTGGAGAGGAAGTCCTGCTTGATGATAGCAAAAAGAAATGCAATCTGCTAGCCAGGTGGATACAGTCTGTTTGCCTACCGGAGCACCCAATTTTGTGCTGCAGTGTGATCTAAATAAAAGGCGAGAGCGCGTTTACAGTCCAAGGAGTGTAGAGCTCGCTCACCTGGCTGTGAGTGAGGTCTTGGAAAAAAGGTAGGAAGAGTTATGGACTACTTTCGAGAGGAATTTAGGGTGAGTATGGAGTACCACACGATCATGAAGAAACCTGGTATAAGATGGATATGTTACTAGTGCATGTAACTCACTGACTCTGCGAGCGGATGTTATGGCTACTAGAAAGATCACCTTCAAAGTGAGATGGCAAAGCTCGCAGGAATGTAAGGGCTCGAAAGGAGGCTTCATAAGTCATGCTAGAACAACATTAAGGTCCCATGTGGGAACTGGAGGGCGTAGTGGAGGCTTAAGTTGTAGTAAACCTCTCATGGTTGTGCTGATATTGTGGCATTTCCTATACCTTTGTGATAAGTAGCTATAGCGCTAATGTGTACTCGGATGGAGGAAGTTTGTAGGCCAGACTCCGAGAGATGCCAGAGGTAGTCCAGGAACCTTGTTGTGGGACAGGAAAAAGAGTCTATTTCCTTTGTTGTGCACCATGATGAAAATCTTTTCCATTTTGAAGGATACGATCTTCTAGTAAAAGACTTTCGTGAAACTTCAAGAACTTGGGATACACTGTCAGAAAGGTTCAAAGATTGCAGAATCAACCTTTCAACATCCAAGCTGTCAGCGATAGCGAGTGGAGGTTGGGATGACGTAATAGACTGCTGTTCTGCGTTATTAGTATTGGATCTGTGCCCAGGCGAATTGGTTGCTGGACTGATAGGTCGCGGAGGATGGGAAACCAAACCTGACGCGACCAGTGAGGGGCTATGAGAATCAATGTGCCCCGTCCTGTCGTAACTTCATGAGAGTCTTGCTGATGAATGGAAGTGGAGGGTAGGCATAGAGGAGACCCGTTGACCACAAGTGGGCAAAAGCATCCCATGGAGATGTCTTGTGACTGCGGTGTAGAGAGTAGAAATTGCTCACTTTGCGGTTGTGTATTGACTCAAAAAGGTCTATTTGCGGATGACCTCACCGGTGAAATATGCGGTTTGCTACAGCGGGATCCAGGGACCATTCGTGGGGATGAAAGGTCCGACTGAGGTTGTCCGCTATCACATTGTCCACGCCTGCCAGGTAGATCGCTCTCAGTAGCATGGAATGGGAGAGAGCCCATGCCCAGATCTGTGCTGCTTCTTGGCATAGAAGATAAGAGCTTGTGCCCCCTTGTTTGTTCAGGTACATTGCTACCTGATTGTCTGTTTGGATCAGGATTTCTTTGAAAGGCAATCCTGACAGGCGAAGAGGGCATATCGAATTGCCCGGAGCTCCAGAAAGTTTAACTGATACTTTGCTTCCGCCGTTGTCCAGATTCCCTGGGTTTGGAGGTTGTTGACATGGGCCCCCCAACCCAGGGTGGATGCATCTGTCATTAATATGATTTGAGATTGTGGAGGTTGAAAAGGTAGTCCTATTAGTAGATTGTATCCACCAAGCCAGGGAGAGACGAAGGTGGTTGGTGACGTGGACAATGTGAGACATCTTTTGACTTGACAACTGGGATTTTAAAGTCCATTGCGTCACTCTCAAGGCCAGTCGAGCCATGGGAGTTACATGAACTGTGGACACCATGTGACCCAGCAAGGTCAAGAGATGACAAGCTGTAGTGGTTTGGCAAGACTGCACTGATTTGGCTATGGTTGATAATGTGCGTGTCCTGTTCTCTGAGAGAAATGCTTTTGCCTGGATGGTGTCTAGATCTGCTCCTATGAACGATATTGTGTGTGAAGGAGTCAGATTTGACTTGGGTATTAGTTTATTAGAAACCCCAGTGACTGGAGTAGACTGGTAGTGCACAGGAGTGACTGAAGTGCTCTCCTTGGAGTCTGAGCCCTGATAAGCCAATTGTCTAGGTATGGATAGACATGGACATTGTTTTTTTGCAAATGGGCTGCTACAACTGCCAGGCATTTTGTGAATACTCGCGGAGCTGATGAGAGTCCAAATGGTAGTACACGGTATTGAAAATGATGTTGACCTACTGTGAATCTGAGGTATTTGCGATGAGGAGGGTATATTGCAATGTGTGCGTAAGCCTCCTGAAGGTCTAGAGAGCAGAGCCAATCTTTCTGTTGTAGTAGTGGAAGCATGGTATCCAAGGTTACCATTCTGAACCTTTCCTTTTTGAGATATTTGTTTAGGGCACATAGGTCCAATATTGGTCGAATGCCTCCTGAATTTTTTGAATTAGGAAGTAGTGAGAGTAGGACCCTTGACCCCACTGTTGTCGAGGTACTGGTTTCTACAGCACTCGATTGCAGAAGGGTCGAGAGCTCTGCCTCGAGGAGTGGGGAGTGAATGTTTGGATTTGTGACTGGATGGGGCAACCCGTTCGGTGGCATAGTGAGAAAATTTAGATGGTATCCTTGATTGACCACAGTTAGGACCCATTGATCCGTCGTGATGGTGTGCCAGAGATTGGAAAAATGGCACAAATGACCTCCCACTGGAATGGTAAGGAAGGGATTGGCTGCTGCTCTCTATGAGAGAGTCAAAACCCCGAAGCTGGACCTGTCTGTGGGGCTGGTTGGGCTTTTGGTGCTCTAACCTGACGAGCCTGACCTCTTTGAGGAGGTTTAGATTGTTGAGGAGGTTTAGATTGTGGTGGATAATACCTTCTCAGTTTGTAGGTATTCTTTCATCTGTAAGATCTTTTAGTGGTGGATGGATAATCCGCAGGAAGAGCAGACATCTGACTCAAGTTGTCGTGATGGTCTTTTAATTGTGCAACTGTTTCTTGGATTTTAGTGCCAAATAAGTTGTCACCGGTACATGGAAGGTCCGCTAATCTGTCTTGGACCTCTTTGTCATAAGTCAGAGGACTTGAACCATGCCCAGCGTCTGGCACATATGCCTGCTGCAGAAACCCTGAAGGCAGTATCAAAGATATCACATACCGCCCTTACCTCATGCTTGCCAGCATCAAGACCTTTGAGGAAGATGTTGTTGAGCCCTTCTTGATATTCATCTGGTAGAGATTCAGAATACTCTTGGACCCTCTTCCAGAGGTTTCTGGAGTATTAAGTCATATACAGCTGGTATGCTGCTATGCGTGCTATGAGCATTGATCCGTGGAAGACTCTTCGTCCGAGGGCGTCTAACGATTTCTGCTCTTTACTTGGAGGTGCCGAAGAATGAGGCCTGGATCTTTTAGACTTCTTTTGAGCAGACTCCACAACCACAGACTGGTGGGGCAGCTGTGTTTTTTGAAACCCCAGGGCTGACTGCACTAGGTAAATGGCATCAGCTTTCCTGTTTACCAGAGGAACTGTGCCAGGATGTTCCCAGTTATGGTGTAGCAAGTCCAGAAGCACTTCATGAACTGGGACTGCCATGACCTCTTTAGGTGTATCGACAAATTGCAACACTTCAAGCATTTTGTGTCTGGCATCCTCTTCTGTTTGCAAATTAAAGGGAATGGTCTCAGACATTTCCTTAATGAAATTTGCAAATGTCAAATCTTCAGGAGGGGAGCGATGGCGTTCATCTGGGGGTGAAGGCTCTGAGAGAAGTTCTTCTGAATCAGAGTCTGTAGAATCATCTCCCCAGGGATTATAAGGTTGATCACCAGCACCTCTCGGACCCTCAGGTTGATGTATAGGTCCAAATCCATCTGGAACTGGAGGTGGCACCGTTGGGAATCGAGGTGGCATTGATGGGGGCACAGAGGATGGTGATGGCATCGATAGCATCAGTGTTTTTGAAGGACGCTGAGGCGGCAAGGAACCCGATGGTCCTGGAGTTGGCTCTGGCATTGGTAGATTCGGTTCATCTGAGGACAATGGAATTGGCATCGGTGTCTGTGGCTTTGTAGGAGCTAATGGCACGGCGGGAAAAGGCGTCGATGGCAGAGCACAGAGTAATGAATCCAGTCTGTCAAGAAGTGGAGCCAGCATGGTAGGTATCGGGTTGGGGGCAGGTGCCGGTGAGACTGGAATCCTTGTAGAGCTTGGAGCACTGTCTCTTGGGCAATCCTGTCCAATTCCGCCTGAGAAGCTGGCATCAGTGGCACAGCTATCGGGGGTGGAGGCTCGGAGGGCGTTGCCAGAGGGTCCACCTGTGTTAGTGGAGTCTCGGCTTCCAACACTGGTACTGGTGGGGAACGCCTTGGTGTCCTGAGTCCAGACGGGGATGGGACCTCATCTCCTTGGGACTTCTTGGCCGGTGGTTCCGTCGATGTCGATGGCCTTCCAATGCAGACATCGGAGGAAACACTTCGTCGATGGCGATGACGATGCTTTTCTCGATGGTCGGTCCATTCCTTTTCCGGCATCGATGAAGAGGATGTCGATGCCTTGGACCAGGAAGAGGAAGGCGAAGTCATGTCACCGGCAGCTTTCTGTCGCTTAGATTTCAGTGGCAACAGAGTCTTCGAAGACGCAGGTTTCTTTTTTTTTTTTTTTTTTATTTATAATTTTTGACATGCCAATGAAACAGTAGTGTCAAATACAACAGTAACAAGAATATAAATGTCAATATCCAGGTGACACCATAGTATTACATGTTGCACAAAATAAATGTATACACACAATTGGGTTGCTGAATAGCCCTCAATATTAAGACAAACCAAATCGTAAGACGCAGGTTTCTGACTCGATGTCAGCTTAGCAGAAGTCAATGGAGATACTTTAAAAAAAAAGAAAAAAAAAAGAGGAGTTCCATCTTTTCCAAGCAGGCCCTGCGGCCTTTTGGCGTTATTTGTGAACAGCTAGTACACTGTTGCACGTCGTGAACAGGTCCGAGACACAAAATGCACACGTTGTGCTGGTCCGTAATGGACATGGTTCTAGGGCTTTCTGGGCACTTGCAGAACCCGGTAGCCATGATATTAGAAAAATAAACGGGCGCGTGGTCGGTGACAGTCAGGCACCGATGAAAGAACCCTGCCGGGATCAGACCGAAAATGACGGGAAAAACCTATCGGCGTCGACGAAGGTCAGTGGTCGGTGGGGGACCCTGGGATAGGGACACATTTTTTACTTTAAAGTTTTGAATTACGTGAGGAAAAATTGTGAGGTAAACTCACAGAGCTCCAGAATCCACGAGGCTATTGCTGCATGGAAAAAAAAAAAAGAGACTGAAGGGGGACCCCTGCTGGATGTAGGATTGGTGGCATGCTAGGCATGCTCACTGAGCCAGTCAAAGTTCTAGAAACTTTGACAAAAGTGTTCAGTGATTGGGCTCCATCCTGATGATGTCACCCACATGTGAGGACTACCATCCTGCTTGCCCTGTGAGAAATACCTACTGTACCTGAATATAACTCACCTTGAGATTGAGTTTGGAGAGATGAGCAATTAAAATCTAAAATCCAAATCCATTGATTGCAGCTTTGAAGTGGATGTGTGTATATATATGTTGGAGCAAGCCTATTCAACATGTGAAACTGGTGAGCGACTCCATATTATATGTACTGTCAATAAGCACTATCAGAACTTCTGAATGAGTTGAGCATTTGTGTGCATGACCACAGCATTCCCATCAACATATGAAGCAGAATATTTACCTTGTGTTGACTGGCTGCCCAATGAGCTAGATGATGACCGACGATGGGACAAAAAGACACCAGGAGCCATAGGTGTTGTGCCACGGTTGATCTGTGCCATACCAAATATGCTGGGCCCTGCTGTGTATTCATGGTCTGCCAGGCTCCCAGCAAATGCCTCCTGTCGGGGTTCCATGGTGCCAATAGCAATGCACTCGGGGGACTTATCAAGCTCTGGTGAGGCTGGCTTCTTCTTCATATACTTTCTCTTTTGGGACTTGTGCTGTTCCTGCAAGTAAAGATGGGATATCAGGAGAGCAGACAAACATAAGCCAGAGGAGCAGTCAATAAGTAGGGTGTTATCAAATATGAAGAGAGGTGGCTTTCTGATGATAATTAGATATCAAAGAGTAAAGAATACAGCTAGGCCAGAGAAGGAAAGACTCCATGTTCCAAACAAAAATGCACGATGAAGTCAGGAGTGGGGGGCAAGTCAGACAGGAAAAAAGAAAATTATTCCTTACCTGCTATTTTTTGTTCCTGTAGTACCATGGATCAGTCCAGACAGTGGGTTATGTTCCCCGTCCAGCAGATGGAGTCAGAACAAAACTCGAGAGGAGGCACTATATAAGCCCCCTCCCCTTGCCTCACTCTTCAGTAAACTAGACTAGCAAAGCCAATAAGAGAGGAGACAGAGGGATCAAGTAACGAAATGCCCAAAACAAGGCAAAAAAGTGAAAATGGCTGAACATTACCCCAGTGGGAACTTGCCAACAGAACCGTGAACCATAACTAGCCCTGGAGCCCCAGGGTACAGAGAGAAATAGCAGACAGACAGACCGACCTTCGAGCGGGGGCGAACAATCCCAACTGAGAAACCCCCCAAACACAGGGAGGGCGTCTGGACTGATCCATGGTACTACAGGAACAAAAATTAGCAGGTAAGGAATAATTTTCTTTTCCCCTGTACGTACCAGGATCTGTCTAGACGGTGGGATGTTCTAAAGCTTCCCTTACTATGGGTGGGCCACCGACAGCCCCGCTCGAAGGACTCTATCCCCAAAGGAATCCAAACCTGGCGCCCGGACATCCAAACGATAGTGGCGCGCAAAGGTGTGGAGAGACGTCCACGTGGCTGCCCTGCAGATCTCCTGGAGAGACACTGAAGAACTTTCCGCCCAGGAAGTCGCCTGGGACCGAAGTGAATGTGCCCGAACAGAGATCGGTGGATTCTTCCCGGCCCCAAGATATGTGGCTGTGATCGCCTCCTTGAGCAAACGGGCAACGGTTGTTTTGGAGGCCAGATGACCCTTCCGAGGGCCCGACCAGAGTACGAATAGGTGGTCCGAGAGACGAAACTCGTTGGTGACCGCTAGGTATTGTAGGAGACACCTTCTGACATCAAGCTTGCGGAGTTCCCTGGGTTTCGTCGAAGCGAAGGAAGGCAAATCGACAGACTGGTTGATATGGAATGCCGAGACTACCTTTGGTAAGAACGACGGGACCGTGCGCAAAGACACTCCTTCCTCAGTAAAGCGAAGATATGGCTCCCGACAAGACAACACCTGAAGCTCCGAGATACGACGCGCCGAACTGATCGCCACCAGAAAAACTGTCTTGAGGGTGAGGTCCTTGATAGAGGCCGACCGAAGAGGCTCGAAAGGCGGCCCGCCCAGTATATGGAGTACCAAGTTGTGATTCCAAGATGGACAAGGCGGTCTCAAAGGCGGCTTCAGGTGTCTAGCCCCCTGTAGAAAACGTACAATATCCGGGTGAGCCGACAGCCTTGAGTCCTGCCCATTGTGCAGGAAAGCCCCTAACGCCGCAACTTGTACCCTAAGTGAATTATAGGCTAGCCCCAAATCCAGACCGGCCTGCAAGAAGGAAAGAACTTGCGTCACCGAGGCACGGACCGGACGAATAGTACGCTCCTGGCACCAAACCTCGAAAACTTTCCAGACGCGCACGTAAGTAACAGAGGTGGACGTCTTGTGTGCCCGTAGAAGAGTGGAAATCACCCCCTCAGAGTATCCACGGCGTCTCAACTTGCACCTCTCAAAAGCCAAGCCGCAAGACAGAAGCGATCTGCCTGCTCGAAAAATATAGGTCCCTGTCGCAGGAGGTGGTAGAGATGATTGAGCCGCAGGGGTCCCTCCACCGCCAGATGAAGAAGGTCCACAAACCAGGGCCGTCGGGGCCATTCCGGTGCCACTAGAATGACCGGGCCCGGATGGCTCTCTATGCGACGGAGTACCTTCCCCACCAGGGGCCACGGAGGGAAGACATACAGCAAGATCTTCCGAGGCCACGGTAGAACCAGGGCATCGACCCCTTCAGCCCCGCGTTCTCTTCGTCGGCTGAAGAATCGAGGGGCCTTTGCGTTTTCGGCCGTGGCCATGAGGTCCATATGAGGAGTCCCCCACTGGGTGGCTATTAGACTCATTGCTTCCTCCGAGAGCTCCCATTCTCCGGGATCTAAGCACTGTTGGCTTAAGAAGTCCGCCTGTACATTGTCCACGCCCGCAATGTGAGAGGCTGCCAGCCGACTCAAGTTGACCTCCGCCCACTGCATCAGTCTGTCCGCCTCCAGCGAGATGTGACGGCTCCTTGTGCCCCCCTGACGGTTGATGTACGATACCGTGGTCGCGTTGTCTGATAGGACCCTGACCGCCCGATGGCGGACCAAGGGAAGAAACCCCTGCAACACCAAGCGTACCGCTCTCGTTTCCAGACAGTTGATGGGCCACCGGGACTGTTCCGCTGTCCAACTGCCCTGAATGGAACTCGCCCCGCAGACCGCTCCCCAGCGGGCCAGGCTGGCATCCGTAGTGACAACCACTCAGTCTGGGACTTCCAGAGAGACCCCTCGCGCCAGGTGGCGAGGGACCAGCCACCAGCGGAGGCTGAGTCTTGCAGCTGTCGGTATTGGAAAGAACCACCTGAAATTCCCGCGACACCGGCTTCCAACGGATAGCAAGGCCCACTGAAGGGGACGCAGATGCGCAAACGCCCACAGGACTAGGTCTATGGTGGATGCCATGGACCCCAGGACCTGTAGGTATTTGGTCAGGAACCGGAGGATCTGTTCGCACAAGGCATGTGCCCGGTCCGCACTTAGAAACACCTGTCCCACCTAGGTATCGAAGCGTGCTCCCAGAAAATTCAATGACTGGGATGGAGAGAGACTGCTCTTGGTAAAGTTGATGATCCACCCTAGGGACCAAAGTAATCGCACCACCTTGCCGACCGCTTGGACCCCCTCGGTTCGAGATTTCGTCCGGATGAGCCAGTCGTCTAGGTAAGGGTGCACCAGAACCCCATCTTGGCGCAGGGCTGCGGCCACAATGACCATAATCTTCGTAAAGACCCGTGGAGCTGTCGCCAAGCCGAACGGGAGTGCTTGAAACTGAAAATGCTGTCCCAGAATCTTGAAACGAAGATAGCGGTGGTGTGCCTGGTGGATCAGGATATGCAGGTATGCTTCCGTAAGATCCAAGGAAGCGAGGAATTCCCCTGGATGGACCGCCGCCAGTACCGAATGCAGAGTTTCCATGCGGAAGCGTGGGACCCGGAGGTGCTGGTTGACAGTCTTGAGGTCCAGGATGGGCCGAAAAGTGCCTTCCTTCTTGGGCACCACAAAGTAAATGGAATAATGACCCCGACCGAGCTCGGCGGCAGATACCGGGGTAATCGCCCCCAAGGAGAGAAGACGGTCGAGGGTTTGCCGGACTGCTCGTCTCTTGAGAAAGGAGCCGCATGGGGAGAAAAGAAACCTGTCCCTGGGCGGGCGGACAAAATCCAAGGCGTAGCCGTGTCTTAGGATATCCAGGACCCACTGACCCGACGTGATTCGGGCCCATTCCCCGTAGAAGCGGGCAATGCGACCCCCACCCTGGGAATTGGATCGCGGGTCGGCCTGGCATCATTGGGGCTTCGAGGAAGTACTCTGGGGCTGTCCGCCCTTGCCAGGCCTGCGGCCCCGAAAGGACCGGTTCCAGGTTTGCGAACGAAAGGATGAAGTCCGAGACTGTTGGTGCTGCTGTTGCTGCTGTCTGGGAGGACGGTACCGTCGCTGACTATGGGAGCGATACCTGGTGGAGCTGAAGGATCTAGATGCCCGCGGCCTGTCCTCCGGAAGCTTGTAAATCGCATTCTCGTTGAGAGACTTGATGATCTGGTCCAAGTCCTCCCCAAAGAGGAACTTACCTTTAAAAGGAAGCGAGCCTAGGCGTGTTTTGGACGAGGCATCCGCTGACCAATTTTGCAGCCACAGCAGCCGACGAGCCGAGACCGCAGCGACCATTGATCGGGCCTGGACCCGAAGGAGGTCATAGAAGGCGTCCGCCCCATAGGCAAGCACGGACTCTATAACCGATCCGCCTGCTGGGCCTCTGCTTCCGGAAGGGCCTGGGAAGTGAGCAATTGTTGTACCCATCGGAGTCCCGCTCTTTGCACAAGTGAACTACAGATGGCCACTCGGAGACCCAACGCCGAAACCTCGAAGATTCTTTTGAGATAAACCTTCAACTTCCTGTCCTGGAGATCCTTGAGCGCCGTGCCGCCCGTGACCGGGATGGTAGTGCTCTTTGTCACGACCGAAACTGCGGAATCCACAGCAGGGACCCTGAGGAGCTCCAAGAAATCTTCTGGCAGGGGATAAAGTTTGTTCATTGCTCTACTGACCTTGAGGGAGGCCTCCGGTGAATCCCATTCCCTGGAAATCAGTTGCAAAAAAGTGGGATGAGTTGGGAACGCCTTCGACAGAGGACGAAGGCCCGCCAGCAGAGGATCCCCCTTCCTGCCCTGAGAAGTGGCTACCACCGGCTCCGGGGGAGCATCGATATCCATTTCCTGGAGAATATGAGGAATTAGGTCATCCAGCTCATCATACTGAAAGATCCGTAGGACCCTTGGGTCGTCCCCCTCCACCTGGGAAGCTAACGTGGGGTCATCCTCTGTATCCTGGGGCGGATCCCCTACCGGAGGGTTGCTGGGTCCACCTGCTGGGGCCAGCGGGATACGGGAGGGCCCTGAATCTCCTGCGTGAGGTAACGCCCTACCCTGAGGAGAAGACCCCTCCAGGGACGATCCCAGTCACACCAATTTGGGAGGAGGGAGCCCCCCAGAAGCCTCCGAGGGCTGAGCCCTACACTGTAAGAAAGCCCGGTGCATTAGAAGCACAAACTCGGGCGAAAACTCCAGAGGTCCCTGAGGGAAACGATCCTGATCCTTCCCCTCCCGACCGCCAGGCTCTGGGCCGGGGAATGGCGCTGAACCGGAAGGCAACACCGGCGTCGGGCCTTCCACGTCTTCCTCTCCTGCGTTGGTACCCGAAAACAAAATGGCCGCCGTTCCTGTGCTCAGCGGGAACGGGGCCTGCCGCTTCCGAGATGTGCGGTCCTCACTGCGAGGACCCGCGGACTCGTCCCCCTGTCGGTCGGTGCCTTCCCCATTGTGAAGACAGGTGTCGCAGAGCCCCTCTCGCGAGAGCTGACCACCCTGCCTGCCGCAGGCAGAACATTCTGAGGAACGCGGCATGGCAGGTTCGGCGAAGGAGAGCTGACAGGAAAAAAAGGCGCGCGAATTCGCACTGCAGTAACGCCGCGGGCACACGCCCCCCCCCCCCCCCGACCCAGTAAAAGCGCCGAAGGACGAGGCCTCCCGGCGTCCGACGGTCCCGGGAGAAGGCTCCGCGGACCGCGGGTCGGTAGCGGTGGAAGACAATGTAAAATAGCGGAGGAGAGAGGGGGAGTGACTAGCACCACTAGTTTGCACCCCGGGTCCGGCCCGAATTCAGAGACTACGACGAGTAAACCTGAGGAAAAAATCTGACACAAAAAAATTCCCCAACACTCCCCCAAAACCCGAAGAAAGGCGCCCAGAAGTGGGGGGGCGGGGGGGGGGGGGGGAACAAGGTACAGACCTGGAAGCAAGCACTTCACGTCCCTTCAGGCAAAAACCTGCTGAGTCTTCCCAGAAACTTAACTGTTTCAAAATATTATTCCTGTTTCTTCCCTTCTTTTTTTTTTTACTTTACTTGATCCCTCTATGTAAAATACCCAAAAGAAGGCAGAAAACTAGAAAACCTAATCTCCTGCACTGGGGACTGCAGAGTCCCCTGCTCACATCTGCTGGAGTCAGAAGAATACTGAAGAGTGAGGCAAGGGGAGGGGGCTTATATAGTGCCTCCTCTCAAGTTTTGTTCTGACCACATCTGCTGGACGGGGAACATAACCCACCGTCTGGACTGATCCTGGTACGTACAGGGGAATGCACAGTTTAGTCAGAGAGGTGAAGGATCTCTATTACAGACAGGCTAGGTTGGGGGAGCAGGTCCCTGTTGCACTAACCTGTTGAGCAAGTTTTGCTGCAGCAGCAGCAAGACCTGTCTCAATGGATGCTACACGGGTCCCTTCCCGCACAGGACGGTCTTGCTTCGGAAGTGAAGGTGTCACCCGAGCTAGAAAAAACAATAATGGCAGTCAGCGGTGTCCTGGCTTCCAAACTTCAAGAAGTCTCGTTTCTCATGTTACTACCTATATAATACGTACTTTCATATGTACTGCTGTTTATACAACCTGCACCCCATCATATGCACAATGCTCATCATGTGATACCACATCCATGTTGCTTATAATATACATAGAGCCTGATGGGATTCAGTGCTAAGGGCATCCAACCACAGTGACTCAAAAATCGTCCTTTCTCCCTGAATAGCAAGTTTCCTTACCATCAGTTGCCTTTTTATTAGCTCCAACAGTCAAAACTGATGATAACTAGCAGTTAGGGTATTGGAGAGACTAGCAGCTAAAAAGAAGGAAGTGACATGTCATATTAAGGATCTGCCTCCTGTCAATAGTAATTACTCTGGGCTCTTGCCCTGCTGAAACTGAAATATCCTCCTGCATTGCAATATCAGTGAGTTGGTCCTGATTATTGTAGCAAATTAAAAAAAATAATTAACAGGAAGGAAAATTCCTACTCTATTATATTCCCCAACAGTCAGCACCAAAGGACATAGCATAGCAGCCTGGAGAACTTCTCTTTCAAAGGCCACAATTGCTGGTGCCCATCTATCTACCCTGTAATATCTTTTGAAGACTCTAGAAAGCACCTTGCGTCTGCCTTATGTCTCTCTTCCACTGAGGCAAAGGCTTTCTCTGCCTAAAGGGTGGAGACTCCTTTCATGAAAATGAACCCTTAAAAATTTGAAAGTTCACTAGATCTGAAAGGAGATAGATTAGCTGTTGATAAAGCAAAGCTGTTTACTTGTGATAGGTGTTCTCGGAAGATAGTTCATCAGTAGAACAAGTAGGTCACCTGACTGATCAGCATCACACACAAAGAATCATTCAAAGTTCTCTGGAAAAGTGAAAAGATTTTCTTTGCTCATGTGCAGAAGATCCCCCAGTTCCATATAATAGTTTTGACTGGGAAAAACTCTGAAGGGAGAGAGGGTGGATTTATGAGATTGGTTAAATGCCATCTTCAGAGAACACCTGTTATTTATTTACAATATTTATATACCACTTATACCTCTAAGTGGTTTACAATAGTACATACACAATATACATATAATATTTTAAAAATCACAATACAACAAAATAAAAAAAATAAAACCAAACTAAAATATTTAAACAAAGGAACCCTGAACCTACTCATTTAATTAATCAAATTACATTCAAGTCATCTATACTAAACTTGTCATTACCATCTAGATGTCATTATTTGGTTAAACAAAATGTTTTTAGTCAACTTCCAAAATCTAGCAAAAGAAGCTTCTTTCTAAATCTCTACTGGTAACGATGTCTACTGGAGAGGGCTTTGTACAAAGAATAACCCTCATAGAATTCATCCAATCTGTCTAACTTAAAGGAAGGTACCTCTAATAAAAAATGTGAAGCCAATCGCAATGTTCTAAAAGGTCAGTACAATTTTAAATCTGCATTGAAAGACACCAATCCATTTATGCCTTTAAAAACAAAGACTAAAACCCTGAACTTAAAGCACCAAACTACTGGCAACCAGTGCAATAGTTTTAAGATCGGAAAGATATGTTGGCTCAGAGTTCCAGTAATTACACGCGCTGTAGAATTCTGCACATATTGTAATGCTTTCAATGTAGTCAGTGGTAAACTATGAAATAATATGCTATAATAATCAACTGGTGTCATAATGAATGAATGAATTACTGTTTTCAGATTATCATCATCTATATAAGGATGCATCTTCCGTATTAGATGTAATTCATAATTTGCGATTCATACCAACCAACCGATATGAGGATGTAATGATAGTGTTGAGTCCATTAAAACTCTCAGATTCTATGTTTGGTTTACAATTGGAACAAGAGTTCCATTTATATCTAGACTAGGAGGAAGTCTAATCTCTAAGCTTCTAGCAAGAAATATAATTTCCGCCTTTTTCATGTTCAAGGTTAGCTTATTATTTGTTAGCCATTGTTTTAAAAATAGAGGATAGTCTTAATTTTTTCCAGTGCTTCCTCAATTGAATTATCAATCTGAATATAAAACTGTATATCAGCAAAAATGTGGTATTCCACATCCAATTCTGAGAAGGCTTTACATATAGGGGTAATGTACACATTAAAAGGAAAATTAGTTTCTTACCTGATAATTTTTGTTCCTGTAGTACCTAGGATCAGTCCATACTGCTGGGTTATGCCTCCCCTCCAGCAGATGGAGTCAGAGAAAAGCTGAAAAGCATCCCCTAGATATACTGGTGTGCCACCTGCGATCCCTCATTATAAAGAATATCAAAGCAGAATAAAACATATAATCATCCACTCCTGCTGAATAGTAAACTCTTAACACAACCAATGACTAGATCAAGTAGATATATTGCTCTGAAAACACAAACCTGACTCCCTATTTGAAAATAGAAAACCCTGTATAACTTGCCTGAAACTACGCATCAACACGTATTCCGATATTCTGCAGCGGCAGGAACTGTAAGGAGACAACGGAACAGAAAGAAATACGAGCGGACTCTCCAGTAACAGACAGACTTGGGCGGGCGTCTGGACTGATCCTAGCTACTACAGGGACGAAAATTATCAGGTAAGAAACTAATTTTCCTTTCCCGGTACGTACCAGGATCAGTCCAGACTGCTGGGATGTACCCGAGTCACCTTAAATGGGGTGGAACCCAGAGGATCCCGATTCCCTGGTCTTTGAATTTAATTAAGATTTTATCCACCAGAGGTACAGGAAGATACATGTACAGAAAACCCATTCCCAGTGAAGGGAGAAGGTGTCTACAGCTAGACCATCTCTTGATCTCCTCCTGGAGCAGAAGTCTGGTACCTTCCTGTTCAAAACTCTTACAAACATGCTACCTCAGACATGCCCAAGATCCTGTTTGCTACAGGCAATTCAGGGGGATCTAGATAACTATTTCCCAAAATGTTCTCTTCCCTCCATGTATGTGGCTCTTAGATTCATCCCATAAGAAATGGCTCAGTTCTATTCCTCGGGTCCTTCATTTTTAGTTTAAACCGATTTTCACCCATAAATTCCCTGATGTTCCCCCGAAGGTGACAATTAGTTTAAACTGATATTCACCCTAGTTTTAGGCTGATGAAAAAACTGCTCCAGAGCTGCAGATGCATCGTTTCAAGACCTTCAGCCACTGCTGGAAGCCAATGTGGGCTAAAGCGCCTGCTGTGTTTCAAATCCCACCCTCCACCAGTAAAAATGCTCACCCTCCAGTGCCACCCATGCTGTGTTTCAAGTCTTACCTTCTCACACCCCCCCCCAAAAGCAAAGTGCCTGCTGTCTGGTACCCAGAATGCATTTGAAGTAGGCCCTGTCCACCAGAAGCACTTCTCGACAGGCTCCCTGGCCTTGCATAAAAACAGAAGTGCACTGTTGCAGAGCAGAAAGGTGGCTGTTGGGGGGGGGGGGAAGAGAGAGATTTTTTGTGAGGTGGGAGGAGACAGAAAGGGGCTTGCCAGAAGGAGATGCTGTTAGGTGGGCGGATAAGAGAATCCATTAATGTTGTTTTATTGTCCTGTCCACCAAAAAACTCATATATATATATATATATATAAAACGGAAAAATAGTGAGTCTTTTTTAACTGATTTTCTCCTGTTTTCCTTCTGGTCACAATAAACCCTGATAAATTCCCAGGAAAAATAAAGAACAATAAAAACAAAAAATGAAGGTCCCTATCTATACCCCAACAGTCTCCTAGCAAAGCAGAATGGAACAGTTTCTTTTTGATTGTTTAAGTAGAATATTACCACATGATAATTTTGTTGGCCACCCAATTCCTAAAATTGTTTAGAGTTATTAAAAGTGCTCCTTGCTCCAGCAAATTAAACTTGCATTTGTTAGCCACCATAAGCTAAGAAATGTTGACGTGACTATATCACCAATCACTATTTATTTATTTTACAGTATTTCTCAATCGCTATTCCAAAGGTCAAAGCAATTTACAAGTAGTATCAAAATAAATTCAAATTAATAAAAACAATGTATAAAAACCTAATAAAATCCAAAGATACAATAAAAAAAAGAAAATTATCTAACAATAAAATCTAATAAAACAATTCATATTATATTAACACAAACTAAAACAATTTAGGAATATAACACTTCTACTGCTAAACACTGCTTCTTCCTCCAAATGCCTGTTGGTACAACCACTTTTTTAACTTTTTTTTTTTTTTTAAATCTTGCTATCTTTCATGGCACGAGAAAAACTTTGGCATTTTGTTCCATAAAATCAGCCCTGCAATTGATATCGTCCAATCCCTATTAGATCAATGTAGTTACATCACAGAAAGCAAATGTTGCTTACCTGTAACAGGTGTTCTCACAGGACAGCAGGATGTTAGTCCTCACATATGGGTGAAATCATCAGGATGGAGCCCAATCACAGAAAACTTCTGTCAAAGTTTCCAGAACTTTGACTGGCCCCTACTGGGCATGCCCAGCATGGCACTAACCCTGCAGCCAGCAGGGGTCCCCCTTCAGTCTTATTTGATAGCTACAGGCAGTGCCGAAAAATAAAACAACAAAATGTTACGAACCCAACACCTTGGGGCGGCGGGCGGGTTTCGTGAGGACTAACATCCTGCTGTCCTGTGAGAACACCTGTTACAGGTAAGCAACATTTGCTCTCTCACAAGACAAGCAGGATGATAGTCCTCACATATGGGTGAATACCGAGCTGAGGATGTCCGAACATGCACCAAATGTACCCAACGGTGTGCAACAGGCACAACAACTGGGGTGGAATTTGGTAGAGGGCATCCTGAACCCCACCGGGCAGGCGGAAGGGTGTTGGTACGTCACGTTGGAAATAGGTTACGGAGGACAGATTGGCCGAAGATGGAATTTTGTCTTCCGGCTTTGTCTAAGCAATAATGGGTTGTAAAGGTATGGAGAGAACTCCAGGTGGCAGCCCTGCAAATGTCAGGAAGCGGCACCGATCGTAGGTGTGCTACTGAAGTCGCCATGGCCCTCACAGAGTGTGCTTTAACACGGTCTTGGAAAGGAATGCCTGCTTGCTGATAGCAAAAAGATATGCAGTCCGCCAACCAGGAGGAGAGAGTCTGCTTACCCACAGGTTGCCCTAATTTGTTGGGATGGAAAGAGACGAATAACTGAGTGCTCTTTCTGTGGGCAACTGTACGGTCTAGGTAGAATGCTAGAGCCCGTTTACAGTCGAGGGTATGCAGAGCCTGTTCCCCTAGGTTGGAGTGGGGCCTGGGAAAGAAGATAGGTAGTATGATGGATTGATTAATGTGAAATTCCGAAACTACCTTAGGCAAAAATTTAGGGTGAGTGCGGAGTACCGCCCGGTCCTGCAGGAGTTTAGTGTAAGGCGGATAGGTAACTAGGGCCTGTAACTCACTAACCCTGCGAGCTGAAGTGATAGCCAAAAGGAAAATCACTTTCCATGTGAGATATTTTAGCTCACAGGAGTGAAGAGGTTCGAAAGGTGGTTTCATGAGCCGCCCGAGAACCAGATTAAGGTCCCAAGAAGGGGCCGGCGGACGTAAAGGTGGCTTGATATGGAGCAAGCCTTTAAGAAAACGTGTTACGAGGGGTTGTACCGATATAGGGACATCCCTGACACCTTTATGGAAGGCGGCTACCGCACTGACATGCATTCTGATGGAAAAGGTCTTTAGACCTGATTCCGATAAATGCCAGAGATAGTCCAAAAACCTAGTGATTGGACAGGAAAAGGGATCAAGGGACTGTGAAGAACACCATGAGGTATACCTTTACCATTTATAGGAATAAGACTTTCTTGTGGAAGGCTTCCGTGAAGCAATCAGGACATGAGAAACTGAATCTGAAAGGTTAAGTGGTTGAAGGATTAACCTTTCAACATTCATGCCGTCAGGGATAAGGCCTGAAGATTGGAATGGCGTAGACAACCGTTGTTCTGAGTGATCAGATGCGGGTCCTTTCCCAAGGGAATGTGCCTGTGGATGGAAAGATCCTGGAGTATGGGAAACCACACTTAGCGTGGCCAGTGAGGTGCTATCAGGATCATGGTTCCCTTGTCCTGACGGAACTTCACGAGTGTCTTCGAGAGAAGAGGAAGTGGAGGGAATGCATAAAGCAGACCGGCTGCCCACGAGAGGGAGAATGCATCTCTGGGCTGAGAGCGCTCGCTCCGAATGAGGGAGCAGTAATTGTCCACTTTGTGGTTCTGAGGGGACGCAAAGAGGTCTATTTGGGGATAACCCCATTGCTGGAAGAGAGAGGTCGCTACCGAGGGATTGAGAGACCACTCATGCGGTTGGAAGACGCGATTTAGTTTGTCTGCCAAGACATTGTGCACTCCCAGCAAATACGTGGCCCTGAGGTACATCAAGTGGGAGAGCGCTTCCGCCCAAATCTGCGCAGCTTCCTGACACAGAAGGAAGGAGCCTGTGCCTCCCTGCTTGTTGATGTACCACATGGCCACCTGGTTGTCCGTCTGAATCAGGATGACGTGATTTGATAGGCAATCCTGAAAAGCTCTGAGAGCATATCGCATTGCTCGAAGCTCCAGGAAATTTATCTGGTGTTTGGCTTCCTCTGGAGACCAAGATCCTTGTGTCTGTAGATCGTTCACATGAGCTCCCCACCCGAGGTTGGAAGCGTCGGTGGTGAGAATGAGTTGAGGATCTGGTAGGTGAAAAGGCAGTCCCTGGAGGAGATTATTCTGATCTTTCCACCAGGCGAGAGACAGACGGAGTGCGTCGGTGATGTGGACAATGGTTGACAGAGGCTGAGTCGCTTGAATCCATTGTGACCTCAGAGTCCAATGCATGACTCTCATGGCCAGGCGGGCCATTGGTGTGAGATGGACTGAGGACGCCATGTGTCCGAGAAGGACAAGGAATTGCCGAGCTGTTGCTGTATACTGAGACTGCAACTGGTGAGCGAGGGACATGAGGGTTTGCACTCGTTGTTGAGGTAGAAAGGCTTTTGCCTGTAAGGTGTCCAAGTCTGCCCCAATGAATGACAAGGTTTGAGATGGGACTAAATAGGATTTCTCGTAATTGATGAGAAATTAGAGTGTATAGGGTCAAATCCAGGGACGATCGAGCGGCTTGCTGGGTTGGGGCACTGATTAACCAGTTGTCTAGATAGGGGTAGACGTGAACACCTTCTTTCCTGAGAAAGGCTGTGACAACTACGAGACATTTGGTAAAGACTCGCGGTGCCGATGCTAGGCCGAATGGAAGCACCCGGTATTGATAGTGCCTTGAGCCTACTAAAAACCGGAGGTACTTGCGATGAGCTGGAGCTATCGCAATGTGGGTGTATGCGTCCTGGAGGTCCAGAGAGCAGAGCCAGTCTCCTCTTCGTAGAAGATGTAGAAGCGAGCCCAAGGTTACCATCTTGAAATTTTCCCGCTGGAGGTACTTGTTGAGGGCACTTAGGTCCAGAATTGGACGAACCCCCCCCGGATTTTTTGGGGATCAAAAAGTACCGGGAATAGAACCCTAGGCCTTGTTGCGAAAGAGGAACGGGTTCTATTGCCCTTAACTGGAGAAGAAGGGAAACCTCCTGCTCCAGGACAGAGTGGTCGGTTACTCTCCACGCTTGTAGAGGTGGTGATTCCGGTGGAAGAGCAAGAAAGTTCAGGTGGTTACCCTGAGCAATGATTGCTAGCACCCATTGGTCGGTTGTGATTGATTGCCACATGCCGTGAAAGTGGCACAATTGACCTCCCACTGGTATGCCTGGCAGAGGAATCAGGCTGCTGCTCTCCAAGGGAAAGTCAAAAACCTGAAGCAGGACCCGGCTGGGGAGCTGCTTGTGGCTTTTGCTTCCGGGGCTGGCGAGGCTGAGATTTTTGATAAGGCCTCATAACTCGGGACCTTGTTGGTGGAGGATAGTACTTCCTTGGGCGGAAGAATGACTTCTTAGAGTCCTTCTTGAAGGAAAGTCAGAAGGTATCGATGAGAGCTGTTTGAGGGTCTCATGATGGTCCTTTAATTCAGCCACTATTTGCTGAATCTGTTCTCCGAACAGGTTATCTCCTATACAGGGCAGTTCCGAGAGCCTGTCTTGGATTTCTGGGCGAAGGTCAGAAGACTTGAGCCAGGCCCAGCGTCTTGCCGAAATGGCAGTTGCAGACACTCTAGTGGAGGTGTCGAAGATATCATAAGCTGTTCTTATCTCATGCTTTCCTGCCTCAAACCCCTTGTTGACAAGGATTTGAAGATGTTCTTGGAATTGGTCAGGCAGGGTTTCAGAGAAGTCTGTATTTGCTTGAAAATGACCCTGTTGTATTGGGTCATGTACAGCTGGTAAGAAGCAATTCTGGAGATGAGCATGGCCCCTTGGAACACTCGTCAACCAATATTGTCTAGGAACTTGTGTTCCTTGACAGGAGGGGTAGAGGAGTGAGGCTTCGTCCTTTTTGCTTTCTTTTGAGCTGATTCTACCACAACTGAGTGGTGGTCGAGCTGAGATTTTTGAAAGCCAGGGGCTGACTGTACTAGATAGGTAGTGTCAGCCTTTCTGTGTACTGGGGCAATGGATCCAGGGTTTTCCCAGTTCTTTTTGAGGAGGTCAAGAAGAACTTGATGAATGGGAATAGAAGTGATCACTTTAGGGGCATCCAGGAACTGGAGAAGCTCCATCTGGTGCCTATCATCTTGCTCCGTCTGAAGCTGAAAAGGGACCAATTCCGACATTTCCTTCACAAAATTAATGAAAGAGAGGTCCTCTGGAGGAGAACGCTTTCTACTTTCAGTAGGAGAGGGAGGTGAAGGTAAGTCATCGGTGTCTGTGGAAGTATCATCACCCCAGGTGTCATAAGGATCAGCAGGCTGACCTGTAGGACGAGAAGGGGGTTGGATACCTGAAGGGCCCGGCTGAGGCTCCGAGAAAATCGAAGGAATCATCGGGGGCACCGTGGACCCCCTGCGGGGTATCTGTGCCGGCATCAAAGGCATTGATGGCGCCGTTGTGCGTATCGCTCCCGATGAATGAATCGGTGGCGAGGGACGACATGGCATCGATGGCTGAGGCAATACCCCCGAAGGAGGAATGCGGACCGGTGTTTTCTCCTCCTGATGAAGCTATCATCGGGGAGCACACCGGAGCCATCAGAGACCCGGGAATCACCGGTGGAAGGGCAGTCATGAGCGCCTCCATCCGGGATAGCAGCGGTGCCAGTGCTGCTGGAATTGGGTCGGTGACCGGTTCCACTCTTGGTGCCGGAGGAACCTGGAGTCATAGCATCGCCTTGTCGATGGCCTCCTGGACCAGCCAGTCCAGTTCTTCCCGGAGGCCTGGGGCAATCAGCCCCGGCTCCGTGACGGAAGAGGGAGGCTGAGGCACAGTCGGAGGGACCACCTTCACAGGCGGAATCGCGACTCCCAAACCCCGATCGGGTGAGGGTGGCCTCAATGTCCCGGTCGCAGGAGTGGTCGGTGCCGTTCCTGGACGGGGCCTTCTTCGATGGTGGCTCGGCCGGTGGCTTGGTCGATGATTTCGCTCCCTCGACGGTCCAAGACTTACGATGCCTATGGCGATGTTTCTCCCTACGATCCCCTCGATCTTGAGGGGGAGAAACGGGAGTCAATGGCTGTGAAGACGTCGATGGCGGGCGGTCACCGGACAGTTGTCGATGCTGGTGCGACTTCAACGGTGCTGGTTCCGATGATGTTGATGCGATGGACGGCCTCGGGGTGTGAGCACGGAAAAGGAGTCCCATCTTCTCCATTCTGGCTTTGCGACCTTTTGGTGTCATGAGGGCACATTTGGTGCAAGTCAGGACATCATGCTCACGCCCTAAACACATTACACAGACTCCATGAGGGTCTGTGATAGACATGGTGCGAGTACAGTCTGGGCACCGACGAAACCCCGACGCCATGGCCATAGAAAAAATTGAGCCGCAGTACGGTTGACGGCCAGTAGGCCGCGAGGGCCAAACTCGACGGTAATCGACGAAAAATGGTGAAAAACTTACCAGAGTACCGTGGCCTGAGAAAAGTTAGAGGAGGGACCCCTGTGGGGCAATCTAATTTTAATTAACTCCGTGAGGAAAATTCCTGTCAGGAATCTCTTCAGAGCTCCTAAACCGCGAGGCTACTGCTGCGCGGAAAAAAGAAAACTGAAGGGGGACCCCTGCTGGCTGCAGGGTTAGTGCCATGCTGGGCATGCCCAGTAGGGGCCAGTCAAAGTTCTGGAAACTTTGACAGAAGTTTTCCGTGATTGGGCTCCATCCTGATGATGTCACCCATATGTGAGGACTACCATCCTGCTTGTCCTGTGAGAAAGGGCTTTTTCCATCATCCGATTCTCGTTCTTTTCACTGCTACTCAGCCAACTGGATCGGCTTCCGCTTTGCTTTTTGGGTCTATAGAATTCCTTTTGACTGGATGGATTCTTTATATATTTTATGTATTGGGTTGACTTAATTTATTTTTAATTTGTTTTTAACTATGTTAATATTTATGTAAATAAAAGGAAAATTAGTTTCTTACCTGATAATTTTCGTTCCTGTAGTACCACGGATCAGTCCAGACTCCAGGGTTATGCACCCCCTCTAGCACATAGAGACAGAGAAATTCTAAAGGACTCTGACGTATATAGCAGGGCGCCACCTACAGTCTGTCAGTATTGCTCATTCACAAAGCAAAATGGATGAAAAAAACCCAAACTATATACACTAACCTATAACATTTAACTGGATCACTAACCCCAATTGGGAACAGAACCAGATGAATACAGAAAACAAGATTGATCTGCAGACAAAAAGTATACAATTACTGAAAGAGCGGATTCTCCATTACCTGTATGTGCCAAGTGGGCGGGTTTCTGGACTGATCAGTGGTACTACGGGAACGAAAATTATCAGGTAAGAAACTAATTTTTCTTTCCCTGTACGTACCCGGATACCAGAGCTTTTTCTTACGTGGGATGGGATCCGGAGAGGCCGGCTCTCAGCACACCTTCTCCAAATCCACAGGTCCCCAGAGCCTGGACATCCAGATGGTAATGTCTAGTAAAAGTATGCAAAGATTTCCATGTGGCCGCTCTGCAAATCTCCTGTGGCGAAATTTGCTGACATTCTGCCCAGGATGCTGCCTGAGATCATGTAGAATGTGCCTTAAGATCCATCGGTAAAGACTTGCCACTCAACAAATATGCAGAATTTATAGTCTCCTTCATCGTTGTCTTAGACGCCATATTACCCCTTTTGGGGCCACTCCAAAGGATGAATAGATGATCCGAGACACGAAAACTATTAGTGACCTCTAGATAATGCATCAAGACCCTGCGAACATCCAACTTCTTTAGGTCCTTAGCAAAAGGGTCCGACCGGTTGATATCAGAAAAGGACAGGAGCTCTATTGATTGAGATGAAAGGAGGAAATAACCTTTGGCAGAAAAGAAGGAACCGTTCACAAGGAAATTCCGGAATCAGAAATCCTTAAGAAGGGTTTCCTGCAAGATAAAGCCTGAAGCTCAGATAATCTACGAGCTGAGGAAATTGCAACAAGAAACACAACTTTCAAAGTAAGGTCCTTTAAAGTTGCGCGTTTCAAAGGGGTGCAGCACACAAAGCTTTGAGGACTAAATTTAAATTCCAGGAAGGACAAGGATGTCTGAATGGAGAGCATAAATGCTTTGCTCCCCGAAGAAAACGAGATATATCTGGTCGACCCAGAATGGTATTCCGTAAACAGCCAAGAGCAGCAACTTGCACCCTCAAGGAGCTACACGATAAGCCCTTAGCTAAACCAGCTTGAAGAAAACACAAAATATCCGGAATGGACGCCTGTGTAGGAACAACATCACGGTCTAAGCACCAAGACTCAAAAACTTTCCATACTCGAACACAAGACAAGGAAGTTGAAGTTTTACGCGATTGTAAAAAGTGTAGTCACCACAGCGTCCGAATAACCTTTATACTTCAGACGCTGCCTCTCAAAAGCCATGCCGCTAGACAAAAGCGATCGACCTGATCAAAACAAACGGGTCCTTGATGAAGCAGGTTCGGAAGATCCGGGAACCTTAGAGGAGCCTCCACCATCAGATTGAGCAGATCCGCAAACCATGGACAACGGGGCCACTCGGGAGCTACTAGAATGATGTCTGCCGGATGTAGTTCTATTGCCTGTTGAGATTCGGTTAGAGGAGAACATCAGTAGTTTTAGGAAGCAAATTAAAACCTGGCTATTTGAAAGGGCTTATGCTAATTAATGCTAATTAATGGACCTTTCTTATTTTACTTTCAGAGATTGAGGAGTTACCAGAAGGGTTAAGCAGGGTTAATAGTGAGAAGTCTAGTTGGGTGAGGGTGGAAGATTAAGCAAGCAGGAGGATGGGATAGAGGATAAATGGTACGACGATAGGGGAAGAAGAGGTGGGGTTCTAGTGTATGGCTGTATTTAAAGTGGTATTTAAAATGTTTTAGTTTAAATTTTATGTGTTGTAAAATGTGTAAGGATTGTTTTATTTATTTATGGATTTTTATATACCGGGAGTTCCTGTATACAATACATATCGCTCCGGTTCACAGTTAAACGGTAATAACTACTGCCGTGTGGCAGTTTACATGGAACAAATCAGAACTTGATCTAATAAGAATAAGCTTTAAATAATAATAAATCAGAACTTGATAATAATAAATAATAATAAATCAGATAATAAATAATAATAAATCAGAACTTGATCTAATAAGAATAAGCTTTAAATAATAATAAGAATAAGTTTTAAATGTATTTGAGTGTTGCTACTGCAACTTAATTTTTTGTAAACCGTCTTGAAATGAATTTGAAAGTCGGTATATAAAGTGAAATAAATAAATAAATAAATAAATAAATATTCGTCTGAGGATCTTGCCGATTAGTAGCCAAGGAGGAAACACAAAGTAGAACATTCACTGGCCAAGGCAGCACCAGAGCATCTACTCCCTCTGCTGCCGTGTCTCTGCGGCGAGCAAAGAAGCGTGGAGCTTTGGAATTCTTGAATGTCGCCATGAGATCCATGCAAGGAATGCCCCACCAGTCGCAGATTAACTGAAAAGCTTTGTCTGCCAGTTCCCACTCTCCTGGATCGAGACGTTGTTGACTGAGGTTGTCAACCCCGGCAATGTGGGACGCCACTATGCTGAACAAGTGTTGTTCCACCCAACTGATCAGCTGATGAGCTTCCAACGCGACAGACTGGTTCTTGGTTCCTCCCTGGCGATTGATGTAAGCAACCATAGTCGCATTGTCGGACAGTACACGGACCGACTTCCCCTTGAGGAATGGAAGGAATGCCTATAAGGCTAGCTGAACTGCCCTGGTTTCCAAGCAATTGTTGAACCAATGAGACTCCTCTTGGGACCATTGTCCTTGCACTGACTTTCTCAGAAACACTGCCCCCCAACCGGAAAGGCTGGCATCCGTTGTCACTACCTTCCTACTGCGGAACCACCAAGCGAACTCTGTGGGTCAAGTTGCCGAAGTCAGCCACCAATCCAAACTGGATTGAGCAGACTCAGTCAGTGGAAGGGGAATGTGAAACTGTTCTGACACTGGGCTCCATCGGGAAAGCAACACCGAAAAGGACGCATGTGAGCAAAAGCCCAGGGAACTAGTTCTAATGTCGAGTTCATGGAACCCAGGACTTGTAAGTAATCCAAAACTTTTGGAGGATGCTTGGACAACAATACTTGTACCTGACCTTGTAATTTTAGAATGCGTTCTGATGTCAGGAAAACTCTGCCTTGACGAGTATCGAATAGGGCTCCCAAAAACTCCAATGACTGGGAGGGAATTAGATGACTCTTGGTTAGCTTGACAACCCATCCGAATATATGAAACAATTGAAGCGCCCCGTGAATCGCTTCCTGGCAAAGGACCTCCGACTTCGCTCGAATCAGCCAATTGTCCAAATACGGATGAACTAACAATCCTTCTCGACGAAGCTGCGCTGCCTCAACCATTATTTTGGTGAATGTCCTGGGTGCGATCGCTAGGCCGAAAGGTAGGGCTTGAAACTAGTAATGATGTCCCAGGATTGAAAATCGCAGTAACTTGATCGGATCGGACCCCGATGTGGTGATACGCCTCCATCAGATCCAGAGACGCCAAAAACTCCCCTTGACGGACCGCAGCGATGACGGACCTCAACGTCTCCATACGGAAGCGGGGGATCCGAAGATACTTGTTGACTCTCTTTAAATCGAGAATGGGTTGGAAGGTTCCTTCTTTTTTGGAACCACGAAGTAAATGGAGTAACGGCCCCTTCACCATTGAGACGGAAGAACAGGAACGATTGCGCCGAAGTCCAATAAACGCTGTAACGTCTCCTCTACCGCCTGACACTTGGTTGAGTACCCGCATGGGGAAATCAGGAACTTGGGATTGGGACGGCATGCAAAATCTAAAGTGTAGTCGTGTCTTATCACAGAGAGAACCCACTGGTCCAATGTTATTTTGGTCCACTCCTCGTAGAACAGAGACAACCTACCTCCGACTATTGGAATCGAGGAATGAACCAGCATCACATCATTGTGAAGGCTTTCCACCCTGTGTGGACTGGGAGATACCTGATCTACCAAAACGTTGCCCACGAAAGGACTGAGACCATGACTGCTGCCTGGTAGAAGTTTGTCTAAAAGAGGGAGTGGATGCCCGAGAAGCCCTAGACTTTCGACCCCCGCGAAACCGAGATTTCGAGGAAAAAGAACCCCTCTGCTTCAGCTGATCTTCTGGTAAACGAACTTTATTCCCTCCCAAAGGCTGAATTAAATCCTCTAGTTCCTTGCCAAACAACGGTTTGCCCTTGAAGGGAAGAGATCCTAGCTGGGACTTGGAAGATACATCTGCTGACCAGTTTCGTAGCCACAACAGACAACAGGCGGAGACAGCCGATACTATGGTTCTAGCAGATGTGCGGAGTAGATCATAAAAGGCATCCACACTGTAAGCAATGACCGCTTCAAGATGGCCAGCTCGGAGGGCTTCCACCTCTGAGAGTGAATCGTTGGCCTGAAGTTGTTGCAGCCAACAAAGACCCGCTCTCAAAGAAAAATTGCTACACATAGCAGCTCGGACTCCAAGAGCCGAGACTTCAAAAATCTTTTTCAATAGAAGCTCCAGCTTTCTATCCTGCAAATCTTTTAAAGCAGTTGCACCTGTAACCGGGATGGTGGTCTTTTTAGTAACGGCCGACACCGCTGCATCCACCTTGGTAATACGAAGGAGCTCTAAAGCTTTTTCTGGTAAAGGGTATAGCTTGTCCATAGCCTTTGCTACTTTTAGACCCAAGTCAGGGGTATCCCATTCCCGGAAAATGAAATCCGTGGCCGAAAAATGAAAGGGAAAAGAGGAAGGTGGCCCACGGAGTCCCAACAATACTGGGTCTGAGGATCCAAGCCGAGATTCTTCATGAGGAGCCTCAATACCTAACTCCCCTAAAATAGCTGGAATGAGAAAGAGCTGGAGTACCTTCAGGTCATCCCCTTCCACAACATGGGACCCCCGAGGAACCCCCTGTGACTGGTCCGGGTCCCCATTTGCCCCCCGCGGAGGCTGCGAAGGCTCATCTATGCCATCTAGGCTGCCAGTATCCGTGGAAGTAGTGGACTCAGGTTGAGGTGTCACTAACCTCAAAGGCCACTTAGAGGTAGAGGGGTCAAGCCCCTCAAAAGACTTGGCCCGTTTCTTTGGCCTAGCCGGAGAATCAGATAGAGCGCTGGAAAAACCTTCACTCTTTATCCCTGTTCTCCGTGCCTTGAAAGCCCTGTGGAGGAGCAGGACAAAATCTGATGAAAAAGAGTCAGAAGAAGAAGCTTCTGTATCCCGCTCGGGGATATTCAAACTAACTTTTGTGCCCAACCCTCCCAAGTTGTCCCCCTCAGGGACCGTTAAAAGGATAAAGGCGGCGGGAGAATCCCCTCCCCTGCCGCTGACAGGGCTGCCGATTTCGCTGACTTGAGGGAATTCAAATTGGCGCCCTTTCCCGCGTTCAGCGGGAATGGGACAACAGGAGACTGCAAGCCCTGAAAAACCCCGAAGACTGACTGGACCCGTAAAACAACCCCTATAGGGGTTGTGGAGGCTCCCTCTCCCCCAGACACACAATTAAAACAGAGGCTGTCCCTCGACAAACACGCGCGCTCCACAAACCCAGCAAGTCCGCGGCATTCTTTTACCTCAGGGAAGAAAATTCAAATTTTTTACCGCTAAGAAATGAGCGAAAACGACGGTGAAAAAAGAAACGAAGAGACCCAACTCGACTGCAAGGGAAGGGAGAGTCCAAGTAAAGGCAAAAAATAAGTTTACCAAAAATAAAATTTTTTATTTATTTATTTTAATTTTATTGTACTTGCCAGATAGCCTCCATGTCCTGGCCCAACTGGGGGGAGTGAGCCGGGCTCCCCGGTATCACCTCCAGTGCTGCACTAGGCTGTAAGTAGGGCCCTCGACGCACAGCAGCAGCTGCCTCTGAAACCAAGGGGGTTGGTCCCCTCAGGACCTGACAACCCCTGGGAGGCTTGTCTCACTTCTGTCCTTCTTGAAGAAAAAAATTTAATAAAGGAAAACTAATTATCCTTACTCTATATTATTTTCCTTTTTTTTTTTTAAAACTAATTGACTATCACAGACTGTAGGTTTTGCTCCTGCTCCATCTGCTAGAGACAGATAAATACTGACGGACTGTAGGTGGCGCCCTGCTATATACGTCAGAGTCCTTTAGAATTTCTCTGTCTCTATCTGCTAGAGGGGGGACATAACCCAGGAGTCTGGACTGATCTGGGTACGGACAGGGAATGACTATTACTTTTTACAGCCCCTGATGCGGCCGGAAAGGTGAAACTCGGCCGGAGTCGGGTGTTATTGTATTCAGTAAATTCTCTTTCCAAGGCATTGGTCTTGCTTTTGTTTTTTTCACATGGGGATTATCTGTACCATGAATGATGGCATCTGTGCTAATTAGGCTAGGTCCCGTCTCTGTGTTGGAGGGCCCTGCTCTGGCAGAGCCCTGCACTGACAGCAATTGTCTTATTATTCCTTCTCAAAGGGGGTACCCAATGCTACTTTGGCATTTCCTCTGATACCACAAGCCTTTGCACCATACTCGACCCCTAACTTGAGGTGAATCCGGAGACAAACATCATGGGAGAGACTTCTTTGTACTTATGGGATTGAGAGGGGTATGCTTCCTGCCTCAATTTCATGTGCTGGGACCCTGATGACACTTTGTTCTGAGACAATGAACGACTCCACCACCCAGCTTCTCACTGAGGCTTGGAACTTTTACTCAACAGCTCCTTTTTCGGGGCCTCAATTTTCCAGGTGTGGAGCTGCTGCACTATGGGTGAAACGCAACCACAGCTATAGCAGTTTGAAGAGTTGTAATCAGGACCCAAACAGTGTTCATGATGTGACTGCGCTGTGTGACCATGCCCCTCCCCCGACGTCAACTCTTTGTGCTTCATTTACTATTTTTTCTTTTACGTTTTCTGTTAAGTAACCTTTTTTAACCTTTGTTAACAATTTTATTATAAATGTTCTCTGTATTTGACTATGGAAATATTTTTTCCTGCTTTTTCTGTTTTATGTAAACCGGTATGATTTGCATTTTAATGTAAGAATGTCGGTATATAAAAATTATAAATAAATAAATAAATAAATGATGTACATTCAGCGCACACAGATGCAGGCCTTAAATCCGCTAACCATAGACCTTTGCGATTTATTTTTTTTTAAGAACTTAAAAATTCTTTTGAGGGGCTGCCAAGGAAACAGCAGATAAAGTATGTATTTATTTGGCTACTTCATGGCCACTTGTCAATGGAGAGTCACTCTTTAGGGTGCCTGTGAAATCTTATTAGGGCTTTTAATATCACCCCTTTCTTGAGCATGAATGACTACTGAAATGCCAAATATTGTTGTAGTCAGATAAAAAGTTTTATGAGGCTGTTTTGCTTGCTGAACATTGCTCTGCTCAAAGAGGAAGTTAAATGAGGCTGTCTGTTCAGAAGGGAAGTCTCACCTAAGAACAATTCAAACAATACATGAACGAGGTACTAAAAATACCAAAAGAATCTACTCCCCCTTTGGCAAAAATATATTTCTTATCTGATAGAAGATCGAAAGAGGAGGAGCAACAGGGGCCTCTTAATGTAACTGAGTTGTTGAGTCATCGAAAAGAAAATTATTACTTACCTGCTAATTTTCGTTCCTGTAGTACCATGGATCAGTCCAGACAGTGGGTTATGTCCCCAATCCAGCAGATGGAGTCAGCACAAGCTTTGAGGGAGCGTATCCATATATCCTACTACCCCCTCTGCAGGAGTTCAGTATCGAGTATATCAAAGCCCGAGTAGAAACCCCCGAAGGATCAAGTTTGTGGAAACAGATAATTAAAAACAATTGTAACCGCAACAAGTAACTGCAAACATCCTACCAACTTGTAGGGAGTTGTGAAAAACAGCAAAAAGGAAACGACTGTGAAGACACAGAGCACTGTGAACAGGAAATAGCGCAGAGCTGAGCAGGATCAAGAACCCAAAACGTGGTGGGCGTCTGGACTGATCCATGGTACTACAGGAACGAAAATTAGCAGGTAAGTAATAATTTTCTTTTCCCTGTACGTACCTGGATCAGTCCAGACAGTGGGATGTACCCAAGCTTCCCTAAATCGAGTGGGGTCCTGCGAGGCCTGCTCGGAGAACCTGCTCGCCAAAGTGTCCAGAGACCGAAGAGGTGAGGTGCAGACGATAGTGCCTCGAGAACGTGTGTAACGATTTCCAGGTGGCTGCTCTACAAATTTCTTGCGAGGATACCGAGCGAGACTCCGCCCAGGAAGCCGCCTGGGAACGTGTAGAATGCGCTACGATGCCGGGTGGGGGAGTCCGTCCCGCCCCAATGTAGGAAGCAGCAATGCCAGCCTTCAACCATCTGGCAATGGTAGCCTTCGAGGCCTGAGACCCCTTCTTAGGTCCGGACCAGAGTACGAAGAGATGGTCAGAGATCTGGAACTCATTTGTAGCCTCCAGATAGAGACGCAGAGTGCGCTTGACATCCAAGAGACGGAGAGACTTCGGCTCTGAGGAAGAGAAGGACGGCAACTCCACCGTCTGGTTCACATGGAATGCAGAAACCACCTTCGGAAGGAAGGAGGGAACGGTGCGAAGCGAAACTCCAGAGTCGGAAAAACGGAGATAAGGCTCTCTACACGACAGAGCCTGCAGCTCCGAGATGCGTCAAGCGGAACAGATGGCCACAAGAAAAACAGTCTTGAGAGTGAGATCCTTTATCGTAGCGCTGCGCAGCGGCTCGAACGGTGGTCCCGACAGGGAGCGAAGCACAAGGTTAAGACTCCAGGAGGGACAAGGGTCCTGCAACGGAGGACGCATATGCTTGACACCCTTGAGAAAACGAGCAATGTCAGGATGCTGTAGAAGAGAGCCCCCATCGCTCAACAGCGAACCAAGGGCGGCCACCTGAACCCGAAGTGAATTATAGGCGAGCCCTTTTTCCACTCCCGCCTGTAGAAACTGAAGGATCTGAGATACAGAAGTCTTAGCGGGTCTCGTGGCCTGGCTGGTACACCACAGCTCGAACACCTTCCAGACCCAAACATAGGCCGCCGACGTCGATGTTTTTCGTGCCCGCAATAGCGTGGATACTACCGCCTCCGGGTAGCCCCGACGCCGGAGGCGGCGCCTCTCAAAAGCCAGGCCGCAAGACAGAAGAGTTCTGCCTGCTCGAAAAATACCGGGCCCTGATGTAGGAGCTGGGGGAGGTGCCCCAGCCTGATTGGCCCGTCTATCACCAGCTGTAGCAGGTCTGCAAACCACCACCACCTGGGCCATTCCGGAGCGACGAAGACCATGGTCCCCTGATGGCTTTCTATTCTGCGGAGCATCCTGCCCACCAGGGGCCACGGTGGAAAAGCGTAGAGCAGAAGATGTGGGGGCCATGGAAGGACCAGGGCATCCACTCCCTCCGCGCTGCGCTCTCTCCGGCGACTGAAGAAGCGTGGAGCCTTGGCGTTGAGAGCGGACGCCATCAGATCCAGGTGGGGGGCCCCCCACCGATGGACGATAAGTTGCATCGCTTTGTCGGAGAGAGACCACTCTCCTGGGTCCAGCAGTTGACGACTGAGGAAGTCCGCCTGGACGTTGTCCACCCCGGCGATGTGCGAGGCCGCTAGCCGGACGAGATGACGCTCCGCCCATTGCATCAGTAGCGCCGCCTCGAGCTCGACCTGCGGGCTGCGCGTGTCTCCTTGTCGGTTGATGTAGGCCACAGTGGTAGCGTTGTCCGATAGAATTCTGACTTCCCGGTTCCGAAGAAGCGGGAGGAAATGTCGCAGAGCTAGCCGGACCGCTCTGGTTTCCAGACGGTTGATTGACCACTTCGCCTCCACCGCGGACCACGTCCCCTGCGTGGCGCTTCGGTCGCATACTGCACCCCAGCCTGCTAGACTGGCATCGGTAGTCACCACCACCCAATTTGGCAGATCGAGGGACACGCCCCGGGCCAGGTTCGGCGGATCCAACCACCAGCCCAGACTGTCCCTGGCATTCTACGGGAGCGGGAGAATCATCTGGTAGTCCTGTGATACTGGTTTCCATCGGGAGAGGAGCGCCCACTGTAAGGTCCTGAGGTGCGCGAAAGCCCAATGTACAAGGTCGATGGTGGACCCCATCACTCCCAGGAGTTGTAGGTAGTCCCAGGAGGTGGGCACTGGTAACGCAGAGAACAGTCGTGTGTGATCCCGCAAGGATTGAGCCTTGTCCTGGCGCAGAAAAACTTTGCCCAGTAGGGTGTCTAAGGTCGCCCCCAAGAAATCCAAGCGTTGCGAGGGAGTGAGGGAGCTCTTGGAGAAGTTCACTACCCATCCCAGGGAATGTAGAAACCGTACTACTCGAGCCACCGCTGAGCGTCCATGATCGAATGACTTCGCCCGGATGAGCCAATCGTCCAGATAAGGATGAACCAGGATGCCTTCCTTCCGGAGAGCTGCAGCCACGACTATCATGATCTTGGTGAAGGTGCGCGGCGCCGGCGCCAATCCGAACGGGAGAGCCGTGAACTGAAAATGCTGGTCCAGGATTTTGAAACGAAGGAAACGGTGGTGGTCCGGGCGGATGGGAATGTGCAGGTAGGCCTCCGTTAAGTCCAGGGAGGCGAGAAACTCCCCCCGATGTACCGCCGCAATCACTGATCGGAGCGTTTCCATGCGGAACCGAACGACTCGAAGGGATTTGTTGACTTCCTTGAGGTCTAGTATAGGCCGGAAGGAACCGTCCTTCTTTAGCACGACGAAATAGATGGAAAAGTGGCCCGAGCCCACCTCTCCGAAGGGCACGGGCGCAATAGCGCCTATCTCCCGGAGTCTGTCCAGAGTCAGCTGCACCGCCCTTCTTTTGAGGTCCGAGCCACAGGGAGAAAAGATGAACCTTCCCTGCGGGGGGGCGGACAAATTCCAATGCGTAGCCGTGTTTTATGGTATCCAGGACCCACTGGTCTGAGGTGATCCGCGCCCACTCCGCGTAGAAAAACGTTAGCCGGCCCCCAATCCTGGGGACAGGGGAGTGGGCGAGACTGGCATCATTGTGAAGACTTGTTAGAGGGGTTCCCGGGTCCGGGAGTAGTGCGTGCGGGCCGACGCCCGCGAAAGGAGCGCGACCAGGGCTGAGAGACCTGGGGGCGGATGGCCGGGCGCCCGCCTGTCTGTATCCCCTGTAGCGCCGCTGCGCTCTGGTCCGAGAAGAAGAAAACGCTCTGGATGGGCGAAACCTATCCTCCGGCAGCCGATGAACAGCGTTCTCCCCCAGGGATTTGATGATCTGATCCAAATCCTCCCCGAAGAGGAACTTGCCCCTGAAGGGGAGAGAGCCCAGACTGGACTTCGAGGACGTATCTGCCGCCCAGTTGCGTAGCCATAGTAGTCGGCGTGCCGCCACTACTGATACCATGGATCTTGCGAGGACCCGAAAAAGATCGTACGAGGCGTCCGCCCCATACGCCACTGCGGCCTCCAGCCGATCCGCCTGGGCAGCCTCATCGGCCGGCAGATTCTGAGACGTGAGGAGTTGTTGTACCCAAAGGAGACTAGCCCGCTGGGCAAGCGAACTGCACATCACCGCCCGCATGCCGAGCGCGGAGACCTCGAAGACCCGCTTAAGGAAAACCTCCAACTTCCGATCCTGTGTGTCTCGCAATGCCGCACCTCCCGTTACTGGGATAGTCGTCCTCTTCGTGACCGCCGACACTGCGGAGTCCACCTTTGGGACCTTGATGAGGTCCAGAAAATCTTCAGGGAGCGGGTACAGCTTTTCCATCGCCCAGCTGCTCTTCAGGGAGGCCTCCGGGGTGTCCCATTCCCTGGTGAGAAGTTGTAAAAACGAGTCATGGATAGGAAAAGCCCGAGCCCTCGGCCAAAGCGCCGCCAGGACTGGATCTCCCTTCTTTGAGGAGGTGACGACAGCGGGAGCCACTGGAGCAGGCGGGTCCGGTGGAGAGTCCAAATCTAATTCCTGAATGATCTGCGGGATGAGGTCATCCAGTTCTTCCCTCTGGAAGAGGCGTAGGGTACGCGGATCATCCCCTTCTTGCATGCCGTCCCCTTGGCCCCCGTCCGGGAGGTCAGGTCCCTGTCCCGCTGGGTCGGGCACCGCCCCCACTGCCGCCGAACGGACCCGAGTAGGAGGACGGGAGGCCCCCGCTCCCGAAGGGTCGGGGGGGGCCGGCGCCGAGGGCGACATCAGTGAGATCTTAGGGGGGGGGGGGTCCCACAGGTGTGTCCAGTCCCTGTAGATAAGCGGTATGCATGAGCAGGATAAACTCCGGAGAGAATCCCGGCCTGCCCGGGTGCGTTTCGAGGGGCGGCGTGGTTCCTGCTCCCTGGCTCTGGGTGCTTGGTTCCTACACCAGAAACGGGGGGGCGCCCCCGCTTGTAGAGTCTTCCCGAGAGACGTTCTCCCTCATGGCCTGCGCCTCCGGGCGCTCAGAATGTAAGCTGGCCCCCGTTCCTGCCAAAAATGGCGGAGTGGCCGGCCCGCGCTGCCCGGGCAAAAAAGAAAATTCAGTAAGGGACTGTGAGGTACCTTCCCCCCCCCCCGGGAAGGCATCGTGCACAGATGCCCTCCCGGGAAATCCGGGACCCCGCAGGCCGCACAGCGCAACGGCCGCGGCATCAGGATCGCCGGGGGAGAGATGAAAAACGGTGGCAAAAAAGAGCAAAAGCCTCGGGGGGGGGGGGGGGGGGCCACGCGCACGAAAGCGCCGCTGCGGGGGGGCCTGGGCGGCCCGCACTGCCCGCTGTCCGAAATTAGAGGAGGGTGCCGCGGGGGGGCTTTCCCGGCCACACTACCCGCTCCAGAAGTCTTTCCCAAGCGCGGCAGCAGCCCACGAGGAGCTGCAAAATGGCCGCGGGTGAGTGAAGAAAAACGAAGAGGCTGGCACCACCGGCTTTCGCGGGCACTGGGAGCTGTGCTGTGAAGAAAAACTACAGAGGAATAAAACTTACTTACCCCTGCTGCAACGACAAAGAAAACAGCACGGCTGCAGAAAAGAGACAGGAGAGATAAGCCACTCCCCAAAAGGTGAAAGGACCCTGCTTTTACTTTTTTTTTTTTTTTTTTTAAACTTGATACAAACTTGATCCATGAGAAAAAGGCAGCAAAATAATCAAGCAAAAGAAGTGAGAAAGAAGGAAAAGGAGGAGAAGCCTGATTCCCCTACTCGCATCTGCTGGAGTCAGTAGATACTGAACTCCTGCAGAGGGGGTAGTAGGATATATGGATACGCCCCCTCAAAGCTTATGCTGACTCCATCTGCTGGATTGGGGACATAACCCACTGTCTGGACTGATCCAGGTACGTACAGGGAATGAGGAGATAGTTGAAAAAAAGAGGAACAGTTCTGGTGAAATTTATATTTCCTTCTGATACGGATATGGTACTTAAATTATATCTGAGAAACCGAACTGTTAAATACTACAACCAACAAATCTGGATCCTCCCAAATATAACTAAAGTGACTCAAAATAGAAGAAAGGAATTTTTAGCCTTGAGACAACTGGTAGATCAAGTGGGAGCTCAAATGATAATTTGTTATCCTAGTAAATGTATGTTAAAATTGGATAATATGAATTACATCTCTTTTGAACCATCAGATTTAAAAAAGTTTTTAGAGGCTAAGAATTTGATTGGGAACATAGTAGCTAAATAAGGGTATTCGCACAGTAAAATAGAGGGGACAATATTATTCCAGTTTAACTTAAGTTTATTTTTCTATGAATTATGCTCAATCTAAAAAATTTGATTCTTGCTTATTTCATTGTAATAGGATGTCTAAAATGAGATTATGTTAATGTTTACTTTGATTTTCTTAGAAATTTATGAAAATATGTCTCCTTCTTTAAAACAATTGGTTTCAGATGTATTGTGAGAAATAGATATCCGTAATGTAATATGGCAGTGTTTTGTCATGAATTGAAAAATTTAATAAAGTTTAAATTAAATAAAAAGGGAAGTCTCACCAACAAGTAGAAAAGATGCAAATGTGATAAAAATTCCTTTTAACATATTACAATTAAAAATTTATGTAGATGTATGTGCCTTCTCTTATTGGGACCCTCTGCATAGTTTTCTGCAGACCAGAGATAAGGAAATGCTTTGAGCTCTCATAGTTAACTGCTTCTAATAGAAAGCCTGTCTTTATCAGAATGAAGAACAAGTAGAAAATATTAGTAAAATGTAAAGACATTCAGCCCATGGGCCCTCCTGTTCTTTCAGAGTTGTCTCAGTTGTAATGGCCAACGAAGAAAGAACTGCACGTGTCACTAAAGATCTCTCTAACACCTTATAAAAGGAAGTCAGCCAGGAAGGAAAAGCAAAAACAGATGAAAGACACCACGAACAGATCTGATCCCAGTGCTAAAGCCCTCACTTCCTGGGAGAAACAATGCCTTACTCCCAACAGGAAACAACCAACCGAAGTTGCCATACTTGATTGAAGGTAGCCAAATGAGGAATCAGAACTTATCTGAGTGCTTCAAGAGGAATCTCAAAAGATATATCCTTGTAACAATATTTTTTCTCCTTTCTTCTTCTCATAAGCAGCCCTGTACAATCAATAGACTTATCAGAATTTTGCTTTTGCTTATATTGCATTTATTATAATCCCACACTCTTCTGAATTCCATTAGCATTCTTGTTTTCACTACTTCTTCCAGGAAGGCATGCTATGCATCCACTACGCTTTCCATGAAGAAGTATTTTCTGACATTGTTTCTGAGTCTACTCCCTTGGAGTTTCATATCATGACCCCTAGTTCTACAGCTTTCTTTCCATTGGAAAAGGTTTGATTCTTGTTTAAGATTCAGGTATTTAAAAGACTGTATCATATCCCCACTCCTCCTGGGTATACAAATTTAGATTATCCAGTCTTTTCTTATAAGTCTTCCAGTGCAGACCCCACACCATTTTGGCTCCCTTTTTCTTGACCGTTTGCAATCTGTCCCTATCTTTTTGAGATACAGTCTTCATAACTGAATACAATATTCCAGATGAGGTCTCACCAAGGACCTGTACAAGGGCATCATCACTTCCTTTTTCCTGTTGGTTATGCCTCTCTCAATGCAGCCCAGTATTCCTCCGGCCTTAGCCACCACATTGTCACATTGCTTTCTTACCTTCAAATCATCTGACACTATCATCCCAATGTCTCTCTCCTAGTCTGTGCACATTAGTCTTTTGTACCCCAACACATGCAGCTACTTTGGATTTCTGCACCCCAAATACACGACTCTGCACTTCTTTTGCATTGACTATCAGCAGCTAAACCTTCAACCATTCCTTGATCTTAAATCGCTTTTCATTCTCTCTTCTCATTCAGATGTGTCCAATTCTGTTGCAGATCTTAGTGTCTGCAAAAAAGACAAAACCTTTTCCTTTCTGCAGTATCACCCACAAAGATATTAAATAGAACAGGTCCCAGAACCAATTCCTGAGGCACTCCACTTATAAGAAAATTATTCCTTACCTGCTAATTTTCATTCCTGTAGTACCACGGATCAGTCCAGACAGTGGGTTATGTCCCCCTTCCAGCAGATGGAGTCAGAGAAAACTTCGAAGGCTGCTCCCATATAAGCTAGTGCACCCTCTGTCATCCTTCAGTATTGAGAATATCAAAGCCTGAAGAGACAAGATGGATGGATCAAGGTAGAAAACCCTTTCAACTTGAACAACTGTACAGTGTGTACTAAACTTTAAGAGGCAACTAAACTTGCAAAATGAACCATGAAACAGCCACTAAACACGTGGTATATGGAAAACAATTTGAGCAGAGCGACAATCCCAATCCCATAAATCCTTAGGGTGGGCATCTGGACTGATCCGTGGTACTACAAGAACGAAAATTAGCAGGTAAGGAATAATTTTCTTTTCCCTGTATGTACCCGGATCAGTCCAGACAGTGGCATGTACCAAAGCTTCCTACTTAGGGTGGGCCCCCGATAGCCCTGCTCAAATGACCGATTGCCAAAGGAGCCGAAAACGGTGGCTGTAGATTCAAAAGATAGTGCCGAGCAAAGGTATGTAAAGACTTCCAGGTGGCTGCTCTGCATATCTCCTGAGGCGAAATGGATTGACTCTCCGCCCAGGAAGCCGCGTGAGCTCGGAGGGAATGGGCCTTGATGCCCACTGAGGCTGTCGACTGGCACCAATATATGCTGAGGCGATGGCCTCTTTCAGCGAGCAAGCAATGGTGGGTTTTGAAGCCTTGGCCCCCTTCTTTGGGCCACTCCAAAGTACAAAAAGATGATCAACAAGAGAAAGTCATTTCTGGCCTCCAGATAGCGAATGAGATGCGCTTAACATCAAGCTTGCGTAGCTCACAGGAATCTTCAGTCGAGAAAGACGGGAGTTCCACCATCCGATTCATATGGAATGCGGAAACAACCTTGGGCAGGAAAGAGGGCACCTTACGCAAGGAAACTCCTGAATCCATGAAACAGAGATAGCGCCTGAAGCTCCGAAATCCTGCGGGCAGAGCAAAAAGCCACTAGGAAGACTGTCTTGAGCATAAGATCCTTAAGGGTAGCGGCTCGTAGCGGTTCAAAAGGTGGGCCGCCTAGAATTCAAAGAACTAAGTTGAGGCTCCATGAGGGACACAGAGTGTGTACTGGAGGCTTAAAGTGTTTCACTCCCTTGAGAAATCGGACAATATCTGAGTGCGAGGAAGGGGGGTTCCCTCCCGGTGGTGGATCAGGGAACCGAGGGTAGCCACCTGCACCCTAAGGGAATTGTAGGCCAATCTCTTTGCCAGGCCCTGTTGCAGGAACGACAGTATCTGAGCCACTGAGGCGCTCCGCGGTGAGACAGGTACGGAGCCACACCAGTCTCGAAGACCTTCCAAACTCGGCCATAGGCAATGAATGTAGAGGTCTTCCTAGCCTTGAGAAGGGTCGAGATCACGGCCTCCGGGTATCCTCGTCTTCTCAGCTGGCGCCTCTCAAAAGCCAGGCCGCAAGACAGAAGCAATCTGCCTGGTCGAAAAATACCGGACCCTGGCGCAGTAAGCATGGTAGATGTCCCAGGTGAAGAGTGGCGTCCACTGCGTTGTCTGACAGAATCCGAATCGCCCAACGCTGGCCTAGGGAGAGAAAACGCTTCAACGCCAGGCATATCATTCTGGTCTCCATGCAATTGATCGGCCAGGATGCTTGCAACTCCATCCATGTCCCTTGTGCCGAGTTCGTCTGACAGTCCACTCCCCAACCGGAGAGACTGGCGTCTGTGGTGACAATCACCCACTGAGGGACTGCCAAGGTTACGCCCTTTAACAAATGATCCAGGTTGAGCCTTCAGGCCAGACTGTCCTTGGTCTTCTCTGGCAGCGGGAGGATGGCCTGAAACTCCCAAGAAACCGGTTTCCAGCGGGAGAGCAAGGCTCTCTGCAGAGGACGCATATGCGCAAAAGCCCAAGGTACCAGATCGATAGTGGACGCCATAGAGCCCAGAACCTGAAGATAATCTCAGGCTGTGGGAACAGACAGCAAAATGAATCGATGTACCTGGGGAGATGAGAGCCCGGGCCGGATGCAGCAGTACCACAGCTGTATCGAAGTTGCTCCTAGGAAGTCCAGGGACTGAGATGGAGTAAGGCTGCTCTTGGAGAAATTGACCACCCATCCGAGGGACTGAAGGAGATGCAACACTCTGTCTATCGCTCGTTGACACTGGACCAGGGACTTTGCCCGGATGAGCCAATCATCCAAATAGGGATGGACCAGGATTCCCTCCCTCCTGAGGGCTGCCGCCACTACTGCCATTACTTTGGTGACGGTACGGGGAGCTGTCGCCAGTCCAAAGGGCAGGGCTTGGAACTGAAAATGCTGTCCCAGAATCTTGAAGCGAAGGAAGCGCTGATGCGCCTTGAGGATGGGAATGTGGAGATAAGCCTCCGACAGATCCAAAGAGGCCAGAAATTCTCTGCTGTGTACCGATGCTATCACTGAGCGTAAGGTCTCCATCCTGAAGCGTGGGACCCTGAGGGCTTTTTTGACCATCTTGAGATCCAGGATCGGACGGAAGGAGCCCTCCTTCTTGGGGACTACAAAGTAGACAGAGTAATGGCTGGCTCCCACTTCTGTCGGAGGAACCGGCGAATTGCTCCGAGGGCCAGGAGCCTGTCGAGTGTCTGGCATACTATGAGTTGTTTCTGTGGTGGTCCGCAGGGAGGGAAGAGGAAGAGACAGCCCCCTATCCTGGGGACCGAGGAGTGGGCCGGCACGGCCTCATTGTGAAGATTTGGGAGCTGCCCCCTGGGGAAGATTATCCCGGGCCGGTCTTTGGCCACGAAAGGAATGAGACCAGGACTGGGAACGCGAAGAGGGCAGACGAGAGGCAGCTGTTCTTGGTTGACGGAAACGTCTTTGGCTCTGGAAACGGCTTCTTCTCGCCGAGTGACTTGATAATCTGGTCCAGATCATCTCCAAAGAGTAATTTCCCTTTGAAGGGTAGGGAGCCCAACTGGGTCTTGGAGGAGGAATCCACTAACCAGTTGTGGAGCCACAGGAGGCGTCTGGCTGATATTGCTGAAACCATAGACCTGGCCAGAACTCTGAGCAGGTCATATAACGCATCTGCCCCATACACTATCACGGCCTCCAGGCGGTCAACCTGCTGCGCTTCGGCAGGAGACAGCTCTTGTGTATTGAGGAGCTGTTGGACCCATCGGAGTCCTGCCCATTGCGTGAGGGAACTACAGATCGCCACTCTGTTGCCCAGAGCTGACACCTCGAATACTCTCTTGAGATACACCTCGAGCTTTCTATCCTGCATATCCCATAGGGCAGCACCTCCCGTCACCGAAATGGTAGCTTGTTTCATCACTGCAGATAAATGGTAGTTTGTTTCATCACTGCAGATATCGCCGCATCCATTTTGGGAACCTTGAGGAGCTCCAGAAAATCATCTGGGAGGGGGTATAGTTTATCCATAGCTCTACCCACCTTGAGGGAGGCATCAGGAGAATCCCATTCCTGGGACAGCAATTGCAGTAGTGTAGGATGGGAAGGAAAAGACCTCGAAGGCGGACGTAGACCTGATAGCACGGGGTCCCCCTTCTTAGCTGGAGGAGAAGGCCCTGGAGGGTCTTGTGGATCCTCAATATCCAATTACTGCACGACATATGGGATGAGCGAATCCAACTCATCCCTCTGGAAGAGACGCAGTACCCAGGGATCATCCCCTTCCATCTGAGTCATCAGAGAGGGTTCATCCAGGTCTGGGTCCGGGAGAGGGCCTTGAGGAAGAGTATCCAAGACCCCCGGAGGATGATGGACCACGCGGACCCTGGAGGCACCTTGGTGAACCCAAGGTCCTGAGGCCCCCACTCCCTGAGGGCATCCCAGAGGCCACGGGGGATCAGCCATCCTGCTCACCTTAGGAGGAGGCGGCCCTGTTGGATCTTGCTGCTGTCTCATTCTGGCCAGGAAGGCATTGTGCATTAAAAGCACAAAATCCACCGAAAATGGAGGTGGTCCAGAAGAAGGCACTGATGGGGGGGGGTCCTCCTGCAGGTGGACAAGGGTCCAGGGGATTGACAGGGGTCAGGATCGGCGGCAGCTCTGAAGAACCGGCGTCCGAATCGTCTCCTGGCTGCTCTGGAGCAGTCGGCTCAGAATCAAAGATGGCCGCCGTTCCCACGTTGGGCGGGATCGGAGGCAGCCTCCGTGCATCGAGGCGCGCGAACCTGCTCGTCCTGCTGGCCGCGAGGAACCCTCCCCACCAAGGAGGCATCTCGCAGAGATCCCCTCACGGGAGAGCCAGGAACCGTGCTCTCCGCACGCGCAGCACCTCGAGGACCATGGCAAGAGACTGTGAGCTGAGCCGCCGACGAATCGCTGGTGAGTGGCTGCGAGGAGCAGGGAAAAACCCCCTCTGCAGTACTACTACTTCTCCCCGACCTGCCTGAACTGCTATTTACACCACACAGAGGAATGTCACGTCTCTGTGGAGGCTGCCCTGAGGCAAAACGATTTCTCAGGGCAGCAGGTCGGCTCGGAGGAAAAGGGGGGGGGGAGGTTGGACCACCAACTTGCACCCTGGGGCTTACAAATCTAATCTGCAAGTAAGAAAGGTACAAAATCTTAACCCCACAAAGCAAATACAGCAATGGAGACTAAATAACAGCTCTTCCTGCAAGTTAGATTTCTGGGCCCTAGACAAGGGTCTGAGCTTTCCCCGTCTCTTTTTTTTTTTTTTACTATCCTCTGTTAACCTTGATCCATCTTAAGATAGGAAGGAAGCTAAGAAATAGAGAAAAGAGCACTAAATTTAGCTTTTCAGAAGTCTTAGTGGGGAACTAGCCACTCTCATCTGCTGGAGTCAGAAGAATACTGAAGGATGACAGAGGGTGCACTAGCTTATATGGGAGCACCCTTCGAAGTTTTCTCTGACTCCATCTCCTGGAAGGGGGACATAACCCACTGTCTGGACTGATCCGGGTACGTACAGGGAAAGCACAGCAGCAGCCCAACACAAGTCTGGTTGCTGTGGGCTGCAGCCATGGTAAAAAGGAGATAAAATTTCAGTTGAAGCACAGATCCTGGGAGCTCTATAAAAACCCAGATTCCTGTGGTCTTCCCTGATGTTAAACTAGTTTCAAACTTGGCTGCCATTGGGAGGTGGTGGCAGGCCCTAAACAGAAAGTGATATCATTTCCTCATCTTTTAGCTGCTGATCTACCATACTCCCAATAATAGGTTCTAACTGTTGGGGAGTAAAGAACATTTTTCATCTTTAGGGAATTGGGGTTACACTCTCCACGGTAGCAAAAAGATGTCACCTTTGGGATTCCACGGTGCATCATCAGAACCTTTTTTTTTCTTTGGACGAGTTTTCAACGCAGGATCATCATCATCTGACTCCAGAGAGGGATAAACTGTAAGGCAAAGGAAAATTGGTTCTTACCTGCGAATTTTCGTTCCTGTAGTACCATGGATCAGTCCAGACACCTGGGTTCATCTCCCTCTATCAGCAGATGGAGACAGAGAAAAAAATCTCGCTGACTCTGTATCTAAACAACCGTGCCACCTGCAGTTCGTCAGTATATATCTATATCAAAGCAGATAATAGCAAAAAATATGGAACCATTAAACAACAATTAACAAGAACATGGAATGCAACAGAGAACAATCTTACAGCTGAGCGGACGACTCTCCCCTTTATATAACTCCCTTCTAATTGGGCGGGCTCTGGACTGATCCGTGGTACTACAGGAACAAAAATTAGCAGGTAAGAACCAATTTTCCTTTCCCTAAATGTACCCAGATCAGTCCAGACATCTAGGATGTACCAAAGCCCTTACACCCAGGGTAGGACCTGGAGAGTCCAGCTCGCAAAACACTCTCGCCAAAGGCAGGGTTTGCCGGAGCGCAGACATCTAAGCGATTGTGCCTTGCAAAAGTATGCAGCAACTTCCAAGTCGCCGTTCTGCAAATTTCCTGTGGGGAAACAAGTTGAGATTCCGTCCACGAGGCCGCTTGTGAATGTGTGGAGTGAGCACACAAGCCTTCCGGAACTGGACGACCCAGTGTAGTATACTTGGAAGAAATAGCCTCCTTCAACTATCGTGCAATAGAGGCTTTAGAAGCCTTGGAGTCTCTTTTAGGACCACTCCACAGCACGAAGAAGTGATCGGACCTCCTAAAGTCATTGGTAATCTCGCGGTAACGCAATAAAGCTCTCCGAACATCTAGATGTTTGAGCTCCCTCGCATTAGGATCCGACGCTTGTAAGTTAGGAAAAGCCAGAAGTTCCACTGACTGATTGACATGGAACGTTGAAACCACCTTTGGTAAAAAGGAAGGTACCATCCGTAAAGAAACTCCGGGTTCCAAAATTTGAAGGAAAGGATCTCGACAAGATAAAGCCTGTAACTCAGAAATTCTTCTAGCCAAACAAATGGCGACGAGAAAAATTACCTTAAGTGTCAAATCCTTTAACGTAGCCCTTCAGAGCAGCTCGAAGGGAGGTTCACACAGAGCTTTAAGAACTAGATTAAGATTTCAGGACGGACAAGATTTCTGAACTGCAGGACAAACATTCGTCGTACCTCTAAGAAAACGAACCACGTCCGGATGAGACAAAATAGAGGAACCTTCAATTTTGCCACGGAGAGAGACCAGTGCTGTTACCTGCACTTTAAGAGAACTAAGAGATAAGCCCTTGGTGAAGCCATCCTGTAAGAAAGATAATATTTCAGGAATTAAGGCCCTAAGATGGCGAATTCCCCTGACGCAACACCAGGACTCAAAAATCTTCCATACCTGAACGTAAGAGAGGTTAATAGACTTCCTTCTAGACTGTAACAATGTGGTGACTACCGAGTCCGAGTAACCTTTTCTTTTCAAACGCCTCCTCTCAAAAGTCATGCTGCTGGACAAAAGCGAGTAGCCTGGTCGAAAAATATAGGACTCTGTCAAAGAAGACGCGTCAGGTGACCGAAGCGAAGTGGGCCGTCCACCGCCAGATTGACCAGATCCGCAAACCACAGATGCCGAGGCCACTCCGGTGCCACCAGAATCACCTCTCCGCAATGCTTGTCTATGCGATGTAGAACCTTGCCCACTAGTGGCCATGGAGGAAAAACATATAGTAGAACTCCCTGAGGCCATGGTAGAATCAGAGCGTCGACCCCTTCGGCCCCCGTACTGCCTTTGGCGACCTGAAGAATCAGAAGGCCTTGGCATTCTGAGAGGTCACCATAAGGTCGACGTGAGGTACATCCCAACGATCTCGAATTAACTGCATGGCTGTCTCTGAGAGTTCCCACTTGCCTGGATCCAAGTGTGCAACTCAAGAAATCCGCCTGAACATTCTCTGTTCCTGCGATGTGGGATGCCACTAATCTCTCTAGATGTCGTTCCACCCAGAGCACCAACCTCTGCGCCTCTAGAGCCACTGCCTTGCTTTTGGTTTCGCCCTGCCGATTTATATACGCTATTGTTGTCGAGTTGTCCGACAGAACTCGAACCGGACGATTCCGTAGTAACGGCAGAAACTCCTTCAAGGCCAAGCGAACCACCCTGGTCTCTAGACGGTTGATAGACCATACAGACTGTCTTGTGGACCAGGATCCCTGAACCAAATGGGACTGACAAACTGCTCCCCATCCAGAGAGACTGTCATTGGTAGTAACCACCATCCAATCGGGAACTTCGAGGTCCACTCCCCGACTGAGATTGGAAGTCTGAAGCCACCTTGACAGACTGTCTCTCGGCAAACCCTCGAGAGGTAAGCGGATGTGATATTCTTCCGATACTGGCTTCCAGCAGGACAACAATGCCGTCTGTAGTGGTCTCATATGGGAAAACGCCCAGAGAACAAAGTCCAGCGTAGAGGCCATCAAGCCGAGTACCTGTAAGTAGTCCCAGACCTTGGGTACCTGCAACCGCAAAAACCAGTGGATCTGGGCCTGAAGTTTCAAGATTTGATCTTGAGAGAGAAAGACTGTGCCTATAAGAGTATTGAACCGAGCTCCTAAATACTCCAAAGATTGTGTTGGTAATAGCTGATTTTTGTCGTGATTCACTACCCAACCTAGGGACTGCAGGACTTCGAGAACTCGATGAACCGACTTGCGGCATAGAGACTCTGACTTGGCTCTGATCAACCAATCGTCCAAATATGGGTGAACTAGAATACCCTCCTTTCAAGGAAAGCTGCCACCACCACCAGGTGAAAGTTCACGGAGCCATGGCGAGACCAAACGGAAGAGACTGAAACTGAAAATGTTGACCCAGAATCATGAAGCGGAGAAAACGCTGAGAGTCCTGATGGATGGGAATACGTAGATAAGCCTCCATGAGATCCAAGAAAGCCAGGAATTCTCCTTTGCATACAGCCGCTATGACCGACCTGAAGGTTTCCATCCTGAAGCGTGGCACCTTGAGTTTTGCATTGACTTTGTTTAAATAGAGTATCGGCCGAAACAAGCCCTCCTTTTTGGGGACCAGAAAATAAATGGAGTATCTCCCCTGACGGAGCTCCGCTCTGGGAACTGGTACTACCGCACTTATCCAACATAACTGGTCTAGAGTCAGTTGTACCGCTGCCCACTTCACCGGATAGCTGCATGGGGAAATTAGAAAAAGTTCCCATACGGGACGAACAAATTCTAAAACGTAACCATTTCTTATCACATTGAGAACCCACTGGTCCTGAGTGATCTTGGCCCACTTGTCGTAAAAGTGCCGTAAGCGAGTGGACCAGCCTGGCATCATTGGGTAGATTTACCTCCTGCCAAGGAGCCACCAGAGGATCCCCTAAAGGACCTTCTGGCTCCACGAAAGGATTGTCCCTATGCTTGCCCCTGCGAAAAATATTGTCTCTGCGGTCCCAGCGTACCATGGGTAGGCCGCGATCTTCTGTTGGACCGAAAACAAGACCTTGATTGAAAAAATCTCTTACCCTTAGGTTTATCCTCGGGTAACCTGAGGACTTTACTGTCTCCAAGAGACTGGATCAGCTGCTGTAGATCCTCGCCAAACAAGAACTTATCTTTGAAAAGCAAGGATGCCAATTGTGCCTTAGAGGAAACATCTGCCGCCCAATTGTGAAGCCAAAGCAACCTTCAGGCGGCCAGGGCTGATCCAATTACTCTGGAGGAAGTAAGCATCAAATCACAGAAGGCATTCGCACCGTAAGCCACAGCTGCTTCCACACGCTCAGCCGTATCCTCGACCACACCTGATTGAGATAAATTACCTTGAAGCTGCTGTACCCACCGGAGACAATTATGCTGTAAGAAACTTGAACACAGCGCTGCACGCAAACCCAGGGATGCCACCTCAAAAATCCTTTTAAGGTGTAACTCCATCTTACGATCTTGTACATCTTTTAAAGCGTCCAAACCAATAACCGGAATTGTGGTGCGCTTAGTCACAGCAGACACCGCTGCATCTACTTTCGGGAGAGAAAAAAGTTTCCCCATGGCTCTGTCAACCTTTAAACCAGAATCAGGAGTCTCCCATTCCTCTTCTACTAACTTCTTAACAGACCTGTGGTAAGGGAAAGAAGTTGGAGGATCTTGGATGGCACCTAGTACTGGGTCCTCGCTGTCTAAATCCTGGTTCTCCTGAGGCATTTTACCCCCAAGAACTTGGTAAGCCAAGGGAAGCAATACCTCCAGCTCTTCCCGCATCCTCGGTAACCAGAATAACTGGAGCCACCAGGGGAGCTTGGCCAAGCCCGGAACCAGTACCACCAGGAGCTATGATACTGTCCTCCTGATCAACCGCCCCTGCTGCATCACCCTGTGGGCGAAAAATCAAGCCCTGTGCTAAGGGAACCCTATTATCAGGCATAGGAGACCTCCTGGGACCCTCCTCAGTGGGCTGGACTGGTGGAATCTGCGGCTGTGTAGTCTCCCAAGCCACTTTCTGTTTGGCCATATAGGCAACATGAAGTAACAAAACAAAGTCTGTGGAGAAAAGCCTCCCCCTGCACCAAAAACAGCATGGTCTGGTTGAAAAACAGGCAAACCAGAGCTTTCCTCCCCTTCTTGTCCCCCCTGCCCGTTCCCCAACCTGGAATGGGCCAGAGACAGAGATGGAGGACCCTCCCCCCCCCCCCCCGGCAATGTGGGAAATGCCGCGGCAAAATCCAAAATGTCCACCGTTCCCTCACCGGCCGGGTGAGGTAAAAAAGAAGTTGCAGCCAGTCCAAAAGACAACGATACTCGACGCTGTTTAGCGGGAGAAGAAGCCACAGGTGAATCCTCCCCACTGTCGGCACAGTTAGCACATAAAGCAGAGTTGCTTACCTGTAACAGGTGTTCTCACAGGACAGCAGTATGTTAGTCCTCACATATGGGTGACATCATCAGGATGGAGCCCAATCATGGAAAACATTTGTCAAAGTTTTCCAGAACTTTGACTGGCACCTACTGGGCATGCCCAGCATAACACCAACCCTGCAGCCAGCAGGGGTCCCCCTTCAGTCTAGTCTTATAGTAAAAAGTACATGAGAAAAATAAAATAATAAATCGTAAGCGAACCCAACTCCGCGGGGTGGCGGGCGGGTTTCGTGAGGACTAACATCCTGCTGTCCTGTGAGAACACCTGTTACAGGTAAGCAACTCTGCTTTCTCACAGGACAAGCAGGATGGTAGTCCTCACATATGGGTGAGTACCGAGCTGAGGATGCCCAAGGAATGCACCAAATGTACCCAAGACGAGCAACAGGCACAAGAACTGGGGTGTAATTTGGTAGAGGGCGGAAGGATGTTGGTACCTCAGTTCGCAAATAAGTTGCGTAGCACAGACTGGCCAAAGATGGAATCTTGTCAGCCAGTCTTGTCTAAACAATAAAAGGCTGCAAAGGTGTGGAGAGAGCTCTAGGTAGCAGCCTTACAGATGTTAGCAAGTGGCACCGAGCGCAGGTGCACTACTGATGTTGCCATGGCCCTGAGAGTGTGCTTGAACACGGTCTTGAAGCGGAATGCCTGCCGGTTGGTAACAAAAGGAAATACAGTCCGCTAACCAGGAAGAGAGAGAGTCTGCTTACCCACAGGTTTGCCCAATTTGATGGGAATCAAAGGAAACAAACTTGAGTGCATTTCCTGTGGGCAGCAGTACGGTCTAGATAAAATGCTAAAGCACGTTTACAGTCAAGGGTATGCAGAGCCCATTCTCCTTGGTTTGAGTGGGGCCTGGGAAAGAAGGTGGGTAGTATAATGGATTGACTGATATGAAACTCCGATACTACCTTAGACAAAAACGTACGGTGAGTGTGGAGTACTACCCTATCATGCAGAAGTTTAGTGTAAGGTGGGTAGGTAACTAAGGCCTGTAACTCACTAACGCTGCGAGCAGATGTGATCGCCAAAAGAAAAATCACCTTCCAGGTGAGATGGCGGAGATCGCAGGATTGGAGAGGCTCAAACGGCGGTTTCACAAGCCGCCCCAAAACCAAGTTGAGGTCCCAGGAAGGGGCCGGAGGGCGCAGTGGAGATTTAAGGTGGAGCAAGCCCTTCAAAAAGCATGTTACAAGGGGTTGTACTGAAATAGGTACATCCCAGACACCTTTATGGAAGGCGGCTACCGCACTGACATGTACCCTGATGGAAGAAGTTTGGAGACCTGACTCTGACAGATTCCAGAGATAGTCCAAAAACTTCGGTGTGGAACAAGTGAAGGGATCGATAGACATGGAAGTACACCATACCGTAAACCTGTTCCATTTGTAACAATAAGACTGCCTTGTGGAAGGCTTTCGTTAAACTACTAGGACACAGGAAACCGGCTCTGAAAGGTTAAGAGGTTGAAGTATTAACCTTTCAACATCCAGGCAGTCAGGGAGAGGGCCTGGAGGTTGGGGTGACGAAGGCAGCCATTGTTCTGAGTGATCAAAAGAGAGTCCTTCCCCAGAGGAATGTGCTGGTGTACTGATAGGTTGTGGAGAATTGGAAACCAGACCTGGCGTGGCCAATGAGGGGCTATGAGAATCATTAGTCCCTTGACCCTTTGCAACTTCACGAGAGTCTTTGAAATGAGTGGAAGTGGAGGGTACGCATAAAGGAGACCGCTGGGCCACGAGAGGGAGAAAGCGTCTCCTGGTTGAAGGTGTTGGCTGCGAGTGAGAGAGCAGAAGTTCCCTACTTTGCGGTTGTGAATTGACGCAAAGAGGTCTATGTGAGGGTAACCCCAACGTTGGAATATTGAGTCTGCTACAGTGGGGTTGAGGGACCACTCATGCGGTTGAAAAGTGTGACTCAGCTTGCCTGCCAACACATTGTCCATTCCCGGCAAGTAGTTGGCCCTGAGGTACATCGAGTGGGAAAGGGCTTCCGCCCATATCTGTGCAGCTTCCTGACACAGGAGGTAGGAGCCTATTCCCCTTTGCTTGTTGATGTACCACATGGTTGTCTGTTTGAATCAGGATGACCTGGTTGGAAAGGTGATGCTGAAAAGCCCTGAGAGCATATCTGTTGCACGAAGCTCCAGGAAATTGATTTGGTGTTTGGCTTCCTCTGGAGACCAAATGCCCTGACTTTGCAGATTTGCAACATGTGCAGCCCAGCCGAGATTGGAGGCATCTGTTGTCAAGGTTATTTGAGGTTCTGGAGCCTGAAATGGAAGGCCTTGAAGCAGATTGGATTGGTTTATCCACCAAGCCAGCGATAAGTGGAGCTGGTTGGTGATGTGGACAGTGGTGGACATTGGCTGAAAAGATTGAATCCACTGCGATTTTAGAGTCCACTGCATTACTCTCATGGCCAGGCAGGCCATGGGAGTGACATGCACGGAGGAGGCCATATGACCCAGTAAGATCAGAAAGTGACATGCAGTTGAGTGTTGTCAAGACTGTAGTTGATGGGCCAGAGAGGTGAGAGTGAAAAGCTCGATCCTGAGGTAGGAAAGCTTTCGCTTTTAGAGTGTCCAAGTCGGCCCCTATGAACGATAGGGTTTGAGAGGGAACTAGCCTGGATTTTGGATAGTTTATGAGAAACCCTAGGGAGATCAGGGTATGGCACGTGAGACGTAGAGACGTTAGTGCAGCTTGCTGAGTAGGAGCCCTAATCAACCAATCGTCGAGATAGGGATAGACGTGGACACTGACTCCTGAGAAAGGCAGCTACCACTAGGAGGCACTTGGTGAAGACTTGTGGGGCAGATGCTACGCCGAATGGTAACACCCGATATTGGAAGTGTTTCGGGCCTACTAGGAAGCGCAGGAATCTGCGATGTGACAGAGTAATGGAAGTGTGTGTGTAGGTGTCCTGGAGGTCTAGAGAGCAGAGCCAGTCTTCCCTTTGGAGAAGGGGAAGAAGAGAACCCAAGGTCACCATCTTGAACTTTTCTCTTTGTAGGTATTTGTTTAAGGTGCAAAGGTCCAGTATTGGGCGAACACCACCTGATGTTTTTGGAATAGAAACCCTGCCACTGTCGGGAGAGGGGCACTGGTTCTATTGCCTGGGACTGGAGGAGGAGGGAGACCTCCTGTTCCAGGAGCAGTGAGTGGTCGGATGTTCCCCACGTCAGCCAAGGTGGGGAATCCGGTGGAACAGAGAGAAGGTTGAGGTGGTAACTTTGGGTTATTACAGCGAGAACCCACTGATCTGTGGGGACTGTGTGCCATGGTTTGGAGAAGTGGCACAACCGGCCTCTGATGGGAATAGCCGGAAGTGGAGGCTGGGTACTGCTCTCTAGGAAGGAGTCAAAAGCCAGATGCTGGACCTGGCTGGGGGGGCCGGCTGTGACTTCTGAACTCGAGGTTGCTTGAATTGGCCTTTTTGGTAAGGCTTGGAAGCTCGAGCCCTGGACGCCGGGGGATAGAATCTCTTTTGCCGGTAGACTTGTCTCTTGGAGTCACTCGTAAAGGATCTTTTGGAAGAGGAAGAGAGATCAGAAGGCAGTAAGGAGAGCTGGCGCAGAGTCTCTTGGTGGTCCTTGAGCTGCGCCACTGCTTCTTGAATTTTTTCTCCAAAACGATTATCCCCAGCACAGGGCAAGTCAGCTAACCTGTCCTGTACTTCTGGTCTGAGGTCTGAAGACTTTAGCCAGTCCCATCTTCTCGCACTAATTCCTGCTGCCGAAACTCTGGAGGCGGTGTCGAAGATGTCATATGCCGAACGTACTTCATGTTTTGTGCTAGGGCATGAAGTTGGTCCTGGAATTGCAGAGGTAAGGCTTCAGCAAATTCCTGAATCTTCGTAAACAGGGCCCTATTGTACTGGGTCATGTATACTTGATAGGAAGCAATGCGAGAGATGAGCATTGACCCATGAAATGCTGTCTTCCAAACGCATCCAGAAATTTCTGTTCCTTTCCTGGGGGAATGGAAGAGTGGGTTTGGAGCGTCGTGCCCTCTTCTGGGCTGACTCCACAACTACTGAATGATGATCTAGTTGATCTCTTAGGAAGCCAGGGGCTGGCTGAACTAGATAGGTGGCATCTGCCTTACGGTTGACAGGTGCCACAGAGCCAGGGTGCTCCCAATTTCTCTTTAAAAGGGCCAAGAGGATGTCATGAATAGGGCTAGACATGATTTCCTTAGGAGCATCAAGAAATTGGAGAAGTTGATGCCTAGAGTCCTCTTTGGTCTGAAGCTGGAATGGAACTGTTTCAGAAATTTCTTTAACAAAGTTGATAAAGGACAAGTCCTCTGGAGGAGAACGCTTCCTTTCATCAGGAGGAGAGGGCTGTGAAGGCAAATCATCTGAATCCTGGGACGAATCATCCGTCCAGGGATTGTATGGCTCATCACCAGCTCCCATATGTTCATCAGAAGGCAGTAACGGTGTTATTCCGGAAGGTTCGGGCCTAGGCATGGATGGCCTTGGAGGTGGAACCAAAGGCATCGATGGAATCGGTGACATCGATGGATGTGTATGTGGTTGCACTCCGGAGGGCGGAATGGAGATCTGTGATTCTTCTTCTTCTTCCGATGACAAGGGTATCGATGAGGAAGGAATCGGAGCCATTGGTTACCTCGGATGCACCGGTGGAAGGGCACCGATTAACTTATCCATTCTTGCCAATAGCGGTGCAAGCGCCATGGGTATCGGATCAGTGGCTGGAGCAGGAACCGGCACTGGCATCGATGGAGGTTTGAACCCCTGGAGTGCTTTACCGATGGCCTCTTGGATCACCTGATCCAATTCCTCACGGAAACCTGGGGCATGGATACCTGGTTCGGGAGTAGGAGGCAGCACTGGCGTAGCCGGAGGGTCCACCGGTGAAGGTGGAATTGCGGATCCCGGCACCTGTCCAGGTGGGGAACGCCTCGGCGACCCAGAGACAGAAGAGGATGGGGCCTTTTCTGTTTGGGACTTCTTTGTCAGTGGCTCAGACGACGTCAATGAAGAGGGCTTGCCTGTATCAGTGGCCTGAGCTTTTCGATGGCGGTGTCTATGTTTTTCTCGATCTTCTTCTCGGTCTTTCTCCTGAGGAAGAACAGAGGGGGTCGACACCCGCGGAGTCATTGAAGCCGGTCGGGCAGCAGCGGTTTCCCGGTGCTGGTGCGAAGTAGACAGCACTGGTTCAGACGACGTCGAAGCTATCGATGGAGTCGGGGTTTTTGGCCGAAAGAGAAGTCCCATCTTCTCCAGCCTAGCCTTATGACCCTTTGGTGTCATTTGGGCACATTTGGAGGAAGTAAGGACATCATGGTTGGACCCCAAACACATCACACAGACCGTATGAGGGTCAGTGATGGACATCGTTCCAGTGCAGTCAGGGCACCGACGAAAACCCGACGCCATGGCCTCGACAAAATTTAGCCACAGTGCAGTCCATTGAAATCGTCGGTTCAGTGTGCTGCGGCAGTCAAAAAAGCAAACAGAATGTTGGGAATTATTAGAAAGGGAATGGTGAATAAAACGGAAAATGTCATAATGCCTCTGTATCGCTCCATGGTGAGACCACACCTTGAATACTGTGTACAATTCTGGTCGCCGCATTTCAAAAAAGATATAATTGCGATGGAGAAGGTACAGAGAAGGGCTACCAAAATGATAAGGGGAATGGAACAGCTCCCCTATGAGGAAAGACTAAAGAGGTTAGGACTTTTCAGCTTGGAGAAGAGACGGCTGAGGGGGGATATGATAGAGATGTTTAAAATTATGAGAGGTCTAGAACGGGTAGATGTGAATCTGTTATTTACTCTTTTGGATAGTAGAAAGACTAGGGGACACTCCATGAAGTTAGCATGGGGCACATTTAAAACTAATCGGAGAAAGTTCTTTTTTACTCAACGCACAATTAAACTCTGGAATTTGTTACCAGAGGACGTGGTTAGTGCAGTTAGTATAGCTGTGTTTAAAAAAGGATTGGATAAGTTCTTGGAGGAGAAGTCCATTACCTGCTATTAAGTTCACTTAGAGAATAGCCACTGCCATTAGCAATGGTAACATGGAATAGACTTAGTTTTTTTGGGTACTTGCCAGGTTCTTATGACCTGGATTGGCCACTGTTGGAAACAGGATGCTGGGCTTGATGGACCCTTGGTCTGACCCATATGGCATTTTCTTATGCTCTTAAAAACTCGACGGGAATCAACCGCAAGCAGGTAAAATACTTACCGTTAGACCGCGGAGCAAAGATATCGATAAGGGGACCCCTGTGGGGTAAAATGTTTTTTGAAAATATTGATGAAGTTCCGTGAGGAAAAATTCCTGTCTGGAATCTCTGAAGAGCTCATTAACCCACGTGGCTACTGCTGTGCGGAAAAAAGAAGACTGAAGGGGGACCCCTGTTGGCTGCAGGGTTGGTGCTATGCTGAGCATGCCCAGTAGGTGCCAGTCAAAGTTCTGGAAACTTTGACAAAAGTGTTCCGTGATTGGGCTCCATCCTAATGATGTCACCCATATGTGAGGACTACCATCCTGCTTGTCCTGTGAGAACCCCAACCTATTAAACCGGGAAGAATCAGAGCCGCATGAACGCATGCCCTGCCGTGAGCCAGAAGGTAGAGATAAAATTAAAATCCTCTCTCTGAAGGTACTCACCACAACAGAAGAAAAGGTCCCCCAAACAAACAACCAGAGCCCCACAAAAAGCTCCTACCTAAGTGTAGGAAGTCGCTCGCTTGTAGAGCAGTGCTCAGTTGCAAACAGTTTTTTTTTGTTTGTTTGTTTTTTTTTAATTAGCTTTAGTTAAAAATGAACAACCTACCCTGAAAAATAGGCAAAAATAGCCAAAACGTCTTGTAAAAAAGTATTCTAAAGAGCCTGCAGCCACCTCAGTGGCCTCGTGAAGGGAGGGATCTGGACAACCAGATTTACACCTCATGGGCGCCCAGACCAAGCACACACAAGGGTACCAACCCCCAGCTCGGCTGCCTCAACCGAACAGGGAAGAACCCTAAGGATTCTAAAAAAAAAATTTTAAAAAACCCCCAGGAGGAAGGCTCAAAAGAAAAAAAATTAGTCAACTGCAAAACTGCAGGATTAACAGCTTCTGCCAACTGCTGGAGACAGAGAAATACTGACGAACTGCAGGTGGCACAGTTGCTTAGATACGGTTTCAGCATGTTTTTTTTTCTCTGTCTCCATCCTCTGATATGAGGAGATGAACTCAAGTGTCTGGACTGATCCGGGTACGTACAAAGAAAGTAGGCTTTAAATAGGAGAACCACCAAGAACTGTATTATAGCATCACCACTCATGGACAGACATTCTAAAGAAACAGACAGAAGAGAAAAAGGAGAGAGGGGGTGGAGAAGAGCATCCTTACTGTACTCAGAGTCCTTGAAAACATGTGCCAGACTCTCCTGTTCATCCTCATCCAAGCTCCCTTCATCTTCACTCTCCATACTATGATGAGCTGGCCTTTTCACTGGCCTCTTGCCTGGCCTCTGGATCATCCTACAGCTATTAACAGTACCCTGAGTGCTGGAGACCCCAGTAGTGCCTCCTCCTGTGCTGCTTCGTTCCTGCCCAGCTGCCCACCAAGCCTGCAGGCTGGAGGCTGCTGGGGATGAGGACGATGACTGAAGATTTGCCATACACAGCATGCCCTGGATAGCTTCCTGTGTACTGGGGGAGGCAGGAGCTTCACTGCAAGGTGGAAAAAGAAAAAAGTGTCATCTAATGCCTTCAGCTTTTCAACTCCAGTCCACAGAGAGAAGAGGGGGAGACAGTCATTCAATGCTCACAGCTTTAAAAACTCCACTTTGGAGAGAGAAGAGAGAAAGAAAATTATCCACTTGCTGAATTACAATTCTAGGTAGGGGATAGCAGCCAAGATGAAACACTTGTATGATTTTTGGGCAAGGTGGCAGAAATGTAAGAAACAATGGCTCCCTGATCAGAGCTAGATGTAAAGGAGGAAGTATAGAAGTCAAGTACAGTTAACTCCCTAATGAGTCAAATGAAAAAAGTCTACATATGAGTTCCTGATGGAAACCTGGATGGAAAAAAGGGAACTGAAAGCTGGCATATCTGTGCCTGATCAGTTGCTCTTACGTTAGCTCAGCATAGTCTGGACCTCCGACTTGCCGACTGGCCTTTAGCAAGTCCAGAATCCCTCCGGCACTGCTGCTGCAACCAACCATCTCATTCTCTGCAGCGTCTTCATCAGTTGTGTAATCCTCCTGCAGAGCACAGGACAGGGAGCATGTACTATCTCACTCATTCACTAAGAACACACTACATCTGCAAACACATCATCCTGCCCTCCCCTCCACCCCACCATTCACATGGAACACATCCCATCCAACAGTGATCCTGTTCATCAGGAAAAAGCCCAACCTACAAGTTCACTACTGATGACTAACATCTATCTACAGCTGTACTCAATCCCCAATGTTCATGAAAAAGTTGTTTTGCCCATCACCTTCTCCCCTACCACATTCATAACAAATATTGTCCAACTACCAGAGACACCTGTTTATCAGGAATACAAATTCCAGCTTACCTCTCTCAAGCAAAGTTGCTCACCTGTAACAGATGTTTTCCAAAGATAGTGGGTCAATCAGTCACAGATGGGGATACGTCATCCGACTGCTTCGAGGTGGCCTGATCTATAGCTGAAACTTCTGGAATTACCCCGCACCTGAGCAGTAGGTCAGCACCCTTAGCCATTAAGATGCTGCATACTCCCTCCTCAGTCAATGCAATAGCTGAAAAGAAAGCACAAACAGAGACACCCGGCAAGGAGCACAGAGGAGAAGATGTGCTGGAGAGGAGGGCAGAAAAATGTGGCTGACTGTCCTGCTGTCCACAGAAAATACCTGCTACAGGTGAGCAACTTCGCTTTTTATGTGGACAAGCAGGACATCGGTCACAGATGGGACTCCATAGCTGAGGAGTATAGAAAAAAAGTCCAGGGCCCTTTAGGAGGGGCACAGAGAAACAGCAGAGGCAAAAGACAAGCCAGAAGCAAAATCATCATGAAGACAATAGTTCATGGTGAACGTGTAAAGGGAAGATCATATTGCCGCCTAACAGATGTCCAGGATAGACACAGAGCCTAAAAAAGCAGCGGTAGTGGCCCAAGCATGGACCTGGTGGGCCGTGACATGACCAGGAGAAGAATAAGCAAAAGTAGAATAGCAAAAATGAATACAATATGTGAGCTAGCAAGACAAAGTTTGTTTGAGAACAGAAGAGCCAGGTCAATTAGGGTCATAGCCCACAAACAGTTGTGAGCACTGCCTGGATGCACTGGAGATAGATCCTGAGACCATGAACACACTTCAGCATGTGGAGACTTGCCTCTTCTGGAGAAGCATGTGGCGGAGGGGCAAATACAGGAAAGGAGACGGACTGCTGGAGGAAAAACTTGGCGACCATCTTGGGCAGGAAATGGAGGTTGGTTCGAAGAAACACCTTGTCCGGAAAAACTGCAGGTATGGAGCTCTTCGGCTCCTTGGATGGCACAGAGAATATAGGTGCCTTAGTTGGCACAGAGTCCTTTGGTGCCCTAGACCAGTGGTTCTCAACCTTTTTCCCATCGTGACATACCTGACAGGCCATGCTCAAATGTGTGACACACTGCTCATTACAATTCACGGCGGAAATTAAAAGTAAAGGTCCGGTAATTATTTTTATTAATTAAAATGACACAAGAAAAAGATACGTATTCTGTCTGAACAGAAATTGCATAAATTTATTTATTTTATTTAACACTTTTCTATACCGACCTTCATAGTTAAAGACCATATCAGATCGGTTTACATCGAATTGGGGAACAATAACAAAAAACCCCCCAAAAAAACAGAAGATTTAACCGGAAGAACAAAGTTACATATGTTTGTTATCATGTAACAAATAGTTACCATGTTATAATGTAAAATAAGCAGTTCATGTTATAATGTAATGTAAAATAAGCAGTTCATGTTCTTTCGTCCTGTTATCTTGTAACAAACAGTTAACGTTATAATGTAAAATAAGCAGTTCATGTCTTATTTGTTTCAGTTATATGTAAACCAATGTGATATCTCGATCGAATGTCGGTATATAAAAACAATAAATAAATAAATAAACATATAACAAGGATATAAAACTTGGAAGCATAGACTGCTGGAGAAATCAAGGTCTAGGAACGCAGTGAACAAAAGAATAAACTATTGATGAGTTGGAAGAGGATCTTATTAAGGACTACAGAGATCCATTGTTCAAGAAGGATGTTAGGTCGTCTAATGTGTATCCAGGTGATCTGAGAAGGCTTGATGTTTACTATTTACTATGGTAAATAGTAAACATCCCACACCAAAACAGCACCAATTTCCAGCACTTAAACAGTAACCACCTTACCTAAGGAAAGGCAACACTGAAAATATTACACCAGGCCTTAAGACACCAATACATCTCCTATTAGGAAAACAGACCAAGTCAGGCTGCTATAGAGCCCTACACAGAAACTACACGCCAGCAGAAAACCTCACCTGAATCACATGTGCTGACCCTCACCTAACAAAGAATAAAGAGACCAAAACGCATAACTAGAAGCATGCAGACAAAAACTGAATTGGAAACTGCAACAAGCCAGAGTCTCTGGGGTAGATTTTCAAAGGGGTACGCGCGTACGATACGCGTGTACCCCCCGAAAACCTACCCCAAATCCCCCCTGCGCGCGCCGAGCCTATTTTGCATAGGCTCAGTGGCGCGCGCAAGCCCCGGGACGCGCGTAAGTCCCGGGGCTTGCATGGAGGGGCGTGTCGGGCCACGAGTGACGCTGCGTTTTGGGGGCCGGCCCGGGGGCATGGTCGAGGCATCCGGACCAGCCCCCGGTTCGGGTGATGTCGCGCCATCAGCCCGCTGGCGCGCGCAGATTTACGCCTACTTTCCGCAGGCGTAAATCTGCCAACAAAGGTGGGGGGGGGTGTTTAGATAGGGCCGGGGGGGTGGTTTAGGGAGGGGAAGGGAGGGGAAGGTGAGGGGAGGCGGAGGGAACAGGCAGCACGCTGGGCTCGGCGCGCGCAGGTTGCACAAATGTGCACCCCCATTGCGCGCGCCGACCCAGGATTTTATAAGATACGCTCGGCTACGCGCGTATCTTATAAAATCCAGCATACTTTTGTTCGCGCCTGGTGCACAAACAAAAGTACGCCCGCACGTACATTTATAAAATCTACCCCTCTGTATGCAGTGTAATAAAGGAAAAAACAGAATCATCACCCATTCTTATAAAACAAATCAAGAAATATAAAATCAGTAGCAGTAAAACCATGCTAACAAAAAGAACAGATTATTTCAAAACAGCTGATGAGTGGAATATCCAATAATTAAAAACTCATATAAAAAATTTCTAGATACCAATAAAATATTTCAAAATAGCAGCCAAAAAACCCAGTAAGGAAAAATAAGGATACAAAAATTTTTTTGCTCTGCACACCTGGGAGCATTTAATATCCAGGTGTCCTGAGATTGTTTTGAATTAGCAGGAGGAGGGGTGGTTTGCTTGGAACTTTCTCCTCTCTCTGTCACATACCAGCGCTCTATCTCACACTGGCTCTCAATTACACACCTATATACACATGCTCTCAGTCACTCACATATGCACATGCTTTTTCTCTCACATATATAGGCTCTTAATTACACATTTACACACAAGCTATCTTTTCACGCTTACACACTCAGGCTTTCTATCACACACATACATGCTGTCTTTTTCTCTCACACACAGACTCTCATTCACATGTTTACAAACATTCTCTCTTTCTCTCATTTACACACAGGCTCTCAATCACATACTCACATGCTCCCTCACCTAAACCAGCTCTCAATCACACACAGACACACATGGTCTCTCTCTTACTTATACACCCAGGCTTTTAATCATACATACACATGATCTCTCTCACACACAAAGGATCTCAATCATACACACATACTCTTTCACACAAACAGGTTTTCAATCACAAACTTACACATACAGGTTCCCAATCGTAAACTTACATTCATGCTCTCTCACAGGCAGGCTCTCAATCACAGACATACTCTCTTTCACATATACAGGCTCTCAATCATTCACAAACATGCTATCTCACTCACACACACAGGATTTCAAACATACATGCTTGCTTGCTCATTCACTCTCTCTCTCTCCCCAGAACTAGTGGCAGCAGCAGCCTCCTCCCAACCCTAACCTCCTTCATTTTCAGCCCTCGCGCGGAGAAAGTAGTCCCATCGGCCATGGGGGTTGACGCTCTTCTTCATTTTTCTGCGCGCCGCACTGCTCATTCCTCCGGCAGCGTCTCTCTTCTGTTCTTCGGGCCGACGCTGACCACACTAGCATGGTCTCTTCTTCCCGCGCACGCATCCGCTGCTCACCACTTCCTCTTCGGGGGGGGGGGGGGGGGGGCGGAAAGAAGAGACCGGGCTGACAGCATTTTAAGCCCGGGCGGAGGAGGACTGGGGAGCAGCTGGGTCAGCGGGGGACCAGGAAGTTTGGCGACACACCTGCGTGTTCTTGGCGACACACTGGTGTGTCGCGACACACCGGTTGAGAACCACTGCCTTAGACAATACTCTGACTTTGGGTGCCTTCGGTGGAGCTATGCCATCTGACACGTTGGACAGTGCTGACATCTTCAGCACCTTGGATGGCACAGGTTCCCGCAACATCTGGTGTTTATGCGCATGAGCATGCAGCGTGTCCTTCACTGCCTTTGAAGTTGCAGAGGCCTTTATCTGAATGCCTTTCAATGGCACATGGGCCAGGTGAGCTCTGTGGTTCGAGCCCGTATGTTCCCTGGAGGACTGAGAGTCCATGTACCCTGAAGAGGACGTGGAAGACCAAGCAGACGTGGAGGCTCTCGGCGTATAAGTAGACGAAAGAAAAGAGCCACGGTCGCTCTCTGTAGTGAGAGGTTGATTATGTGGGAAGCGATGCAACTTGCGTGGACTACAGGTAAGATCCACCACAGGAGAAAGGACTGGAGGATCTTTGGAGTCACTGCAGGAACAGCATGACTTACTCCGATGAGGTGGAGAAACGTCCAACTTTCGCTTTGCATCTAAGGATTCATACTTGACCTTCAGGTCTCTGTAATAAGGCATTACTGGAGACATGCAGGTGCACATCTTGCAATTGCAAGAATCATGACTAGGTCCTATTCAAAGGAGACAGACATCATGGAGGTCCCTCGACATCTTATTGCATTGAGGACAGAGGCAGCATGGGCAAACCCCTTTGTAGGAGCTTGCCTCAGACATGGTTGAAACATGGGAAAGATCAGACCCAACTGTTCACGCTAGTGGACAGAATGAGATTAAGGAGGGAGCAGTATGCAGCGTCTAATGGCTCAGGGCACTGACCAACTACGCAGGTGTGAAATGAGTCCAGAAGTTTCAGGTACAGATCAGGCCCAACTCAACGCCACCAGATGGTGTATCCCCATCTGTGACTGATGTCCCGCTTGTCCACAGAAAAAAATCCTGTTCTATTATTTCTCCACATCAGCTCTGACCAAAGGGTAATCATCCCCCACCTCATATTTAAAACAACATGAAAATTAGCAAGTGAGATTTTAAACTGGTGCCACCTTGTGGTCAACCTCTCCTACTCATCCTATTACAGTTTCCTGTAAATCAGAAATGGCTTGAGTTCCTGACTTGATTGAAGGAATGCAATGCTATACCACGTTGAGTGTGGCAAAACAGGGGTTTTGCATGCTCTGTAGTTTATTGGTCTGCCCTGTGACACTTTTCCTCAGAGAGCTCATTTCCTCTGTGCTGGCCTACAGGTGGGAGGTTTGACCTCTGCACAATAGTTCAAGCAAAGGCTGTGGATGCTGCTTTGATTCAGAAGGAAGCTTGAATGGCCTACACACCCCAGCAGCCCCAAGGAAATGTAAGACAAACATCCTGCAGTACCATGGACCAGAAAACTATTACCAGTCAGAAGACCATTGGTCAGGCAGTGACTGTTAGAACTTTGTGAACTGATTGGCCCTGCAGACAGAGAACTAGTCCTGAAAGTACTTGAACTCTGTAGTCTCGGTTGGGAGTACAGAGGGAGCAAATCTCTGCACTGTGGCCTTGTTCACCTCATGTGGACAGCCTTTTTCCTGTCCTCCCTGGCAATAGGTAAGTATTGGAAAATGTTTAGTTAACTTTTACTATTGAATCTTCATTTTAACTGTTGCTTTTTGCAAACTGAATATTTTTTTGGTTCACTATTCTTACTTTTTGTTAATAAACGTATTAGTTTGTTAGTTCTGCCTGTCTTGGACTGATAAACGATCCATATATTGTGTGTATTTGGTCTATGGGTGTATTTCTAGGAATTATGTTACCCTTGGGATGTGTAGGGTTCCAGTATTCCCAGAAAGTACCAGGGGATAGCTTGCGGACAGGGAATTTGCCCAGAGGCAAGCAGAAACCTAGTTGGTGGATAGGAAGTTTCCAGTGTAGGAGCACATGCACAGGTGCAAGCAGGCCTGGGCAGTTCTTGGCAAGATCCTCTGAGTGGCCACAGCATTACCTTGAGTGGACATCAGGGGTAGCGCTGAGGTGTTACGTGACAGTGAGCTTTACAAAGTATTTGAATAAAATATATTCCTTCCTTCCACCCAGGGGTACGCGCCCCATGATGCTATAACTGCGCCTGAGCCAGCCTTTGAGCATTACAAAAGCAAAATTGCTTACCTGTAATAGGTGTTATCCCAAGACAGCAGGATGTAGTCCTCACATATGGGTGACGTCACTGAACGGAGCCCTATCACGGAAAACTGTCAAAGTTTCTAGAAACTTTTGACTGGCACACTGAGCCCACTGAGCATGCCCAGCATGCCATGATCCCTCGAGCCACAGGGGTCTCCCTTCAGTCTCTGGTGTAGCAATAAGCGTTAGCAAAAATAAAATAATAAAACGTACCGGACCTAACTCCACGGGGTGGCGGGTGGATTTCGTGAGGACTACATCCTGCTGTCCTGGGATAATATCTATTACAAGATAAGCAATTTTGCTTTATCTCAGGACAAGCAGGATGCTAGTCCTCACATATGGGTGATTAGCAAGCTAGAAGCTGAGTCATTCTTGTATTGGACCAACAGCAAACAACTTGTGCAATGGGCATAACAACTGGTGTACTGTTGGAAAAAACGAGGCAGCCTGAAATCACAGTTCCTCCCATATAGCTGCTCTGACCTCACCAGCTATACGGGAGAAACTGGATGGATTTATCCGCCAGGCAGTTAAAGATGCTCTTCGACACCTTCAACCGTCTGTGCCATCCGAGCCAATACCCGTGCCTATGCTGGCACAGAGGCCGATGCTGCCATCAATGCCGAACCTTTCACTCTTCGCACCAATTCTTGCGAAACTCGATACCCTCATCGGTGCTCTACTGGTACAACCACCGGCACCGCAAATACCAATCCCCGTGAGTGAAGATGATGCCTCCGAGGTTTCTCCCATGCCTGAACCCGTTCCAGGGCCATCTGGGATTTCTCGGCCGAGAATTCCGGTGACACCATCGATGCCTTTCTCTCCCCCATCGATGCCACCACAAAAACCATCGATGCCTTTCTTCACACCTCACTCTACTCCCCCACGATGCCCTTCATCAGACACCTAGAAGGAGGGAGACATGGATTCTTCATCAGAAGATGTGCTGTCTGAGCCATCCCCACCTGAAGAAGGGAGGATGTCACCTCCAGAGGATCTTTCATTTTCAAATTTTGTTAAGGAGATGGCTGATACCATACCTTTTCAACTAGTGACAGAAGAGGACACCAGGCAGAAGACTCTGGAGGTTTTGCAGTTTGTGGACCCTCCTAAGGAGGTATTAGCAATTCCAGTCCATGAAGTCCTAGTCGACCTGCAGCACAGACTGTGGGAGCACCCATGTTCAATCCCACCAGTGAACAAGAGGATGGATGCTACCTACCTAGTCCAGGTTACCAAAAGGCCCAACTCTCACACCAATCTGTGGTGGTAGAATCCGCCCAGAAGAAATCAAAGAGGATACATCCTCACTCATCAACGACACCTGGCAAAGAACAGAAGTTTAGACACTCTCGGCAGAAAAGTCTTTCAAGGCTCAATGCTTGTTTCCAGGATAGCGTCATATCAACTATATATGACGCAGTATCAGCGCAATCTCTGGAAACAGATGCAACAACTATCTGAGACTTTGCCTCAACAGTATCAAGACTCGGTAAATGATCTCATACATAAGGGCCTAGAAGCAGGCAAACACGAAGTCCATGCAGCCTATAATAGTTTTGAAACCACGTCCAGGATGGCTGCAACTGGAATCAGTGCACGTAGGTGGGCCTGACTAAAGGCCTCTGACCTCAGGCCTGAGGTTCAGGAAAAGCTGGCAGATTTACCTTGTGCTGGTGACAACCTTTTTGGAGGCAAGGTTCAGGATGCAGTGGCACAATTAAAAGAACACTCTGAAATTCTGCGTCAGCTCTCTGCTGTTCCAACAGAACCACCATCTTCGGCACGTAGAACAGTACAAAGAGACACCAAGAAACCCTATTACCGACCAGAGAGGTATTATCCACCGGCACCCTGTGGTAGGGCATCTAGACTAGCACAGAGAAGTCAGCCTAGTCAACCAAGGGCACCTAGGCCACAACCTCCGCCTCAGACAGGCCCTGCATAGGATTTTGAGAACCCGCCAGAGGACAGCAGCCACTCCACCAACCCGATCCCAAATCTACCAGTGGGAGGTTGGGTCTCTTTCTTTCAACCCACTTGGTCAAACATTACAACAGATCAATGGGTACTATCCATTATAACACACGGTTACCAACTGGATTTCCTCACAGTACCAAAAGACTCTCCACCAAAGACTCTTTGCGTACACAAGGATCATATCACTCTCCTGAACACAGAATTATCCACCCTTCTGAGAGCCAGGGCCATGGAACCAGTTCCCCAACCTCAGCAGGGCAGAGGATTCTACTCCCGTTATTTCCTCATTCCAAAGAAAACAGGAGGCCTACGTCCCATCTTAGACCTCCGCAGTCTCAACAAATTTCTACAGAGAGAGAAATTCAGGATGGTCTCCTTAGGCACCATGTTTCCCCTTCTTCAGGCAGGAGACTGGCTCTGTTCTCTGGATCTGCAAGACGCTTACTCTCACATTCCAATATTCCTTCCTCATCGCAAGTTTCTGCATTTCCTGGTGGGTCGTCAGCACTTCCAATACCGGGTTCTGCTATTCGGACTTGCCTCAGCACCCCGAGCATTCACAAAGTGCCTAGCGGTAGCAGCAACTCATTTACACAAGGAAAGTGTACAAGTTTTTCCTTACCTGGACAACTGGCTCATCAGAAGCCAGTCCAAGCAAGGAGATCTCATCTCTCTCAGGCTCACAATCAGTCTGCTCCACTCGTTGGGATTCCTCATCAATTACCAGAAATCCCACCTCACAGCATCTCACCTTCTGCAATTCATCGGAGCAGAATTGAACCCCATAATATCAAGAGCCTTCCTCCCAGACGACCGGGCAGAGACACTCTCATTAGCGAAATCTCTGCGCACAAAGAAACATGCGACAGCCCATCAGTTTCTAACTCTGCTCAGACACATGGCCTCCACAGTTCATGTCACTCCTATGGCCAGACTAGCCATGAGAATAACCCAATGGACATTAAGATCACAGTGGATACAAGCCATTCAACCACTGTCGTCTCCAATTCAAATAACCCACCAACTACGTTCATCTCTCCTCTGGTGGGCAAACAAGAATAACTTGCGCACAGGCCTAACTTTCCAACAACCAGTTCCACAAGTAACTTTAACTACAGATGCATCCACCTTAGGTTGGGGAGCACACATAGGCAATCTCCAAACTCAAGGGACTTGGACAAAACTCGAAGCAACATTTAAAATCAATTTTTTGGAATTCGAGCTATACGTTATGCTCTACATGCGTTCAAGGACTGCCTTTCACACAAGATTATTCTTATACAGACATGTGCTACCTGAACAAGCAGGGAGGTACGGGCTAGTATCTCCTTTGTCAAGAAGCCACACAAATTTGGGACTGGGCCCTGCTTATCTAGCAGGCATACACATCGTAGTTGCAGATTGCCTCAGTCATCATTTCCATCCCCATGAGTGGTCCCTGGATCCTTTGGTAATGATCAGATATTCCAACGCTGGGGCCAACCAACCATAAATCTCTTTGCATCCGAACTGAACCGCAAAGTGGACAGATTCTGTTCCCTATACAAGGGGACCAACAAATTTGCCAGGGACCCTTTGCTCGCCCCTGGAACTCAGGCCTTCTATACGCGTATCCCCCGATACCGCTAATAACCAAAACTCTAGTGAAGCTACAACAGGACAAGGGGTCAATGATACTCATAGTCCCTTATTGACCTCGACAAGTATGGTTTCCCATACTTCTCGACTTTTGATCAGAGAGCCAATTCGCCTGGGTACAGCTCCCACTCTCATAACTCAGGATCAGGGCAGGTTGCGCCACCCCAACCTTCAAATCCTATCCTTGACAGCCTGGATGTTGAAAGCTTGATCCTACAACCACTCAATCTTTCAACTGTCTCTCAAGTGCTTGTAGCTTCACTTAAGCCTTCCACAAGAAAAACCTATCGCTCTAAGTGGAAAAGATGCTCCACATGGTATGCATATCGCCCTATTTCACTTATCAATCAAGATTTAAAGATCCTGGCTCGTGTTCTGGCTCTAAGGCTAAATCGGTATCTACCCAGACTCATATGCTCTGATCAGATGGGATTCATCCCTCAACGCATGGCGGCGGACAACGTCCGCAAGATTTTAGATCTCATATGGTGGGTAAAGAGAGAACATATCCCTGCAGTTCTGCTAGCCGTTGATGCAGAAAAGGCTTTTGACCTTGTACACTGGCCTTTCTTATTCCAGACATTGGAGGCTATGAATTCTGGGGACTTCTTTCTTCAATGGCTACGCCAACTATATACCTCACCGAAAGCGACGGTAAAGGTTAATGGGAGATATGGTCCGTGTTTTGAAATTGGGAGGGGCACCAGACAGGGCTGCCCCGTCACCCCTGCTCTTTGCCATCTTCCTGGAGGCCTTTCGTCACTCGTGTCCGGCACTCCACTGCTGTAAAGGGGATTGAACTCCAAGGCTGCAGGTATACCATCTCCCTTTTCGCTGATGACATCATGTTTACTCTAGCTGATCCCATTCATTCTCTGGCAGCAGTGAGGCAGGAGATGATGGCTTTTAGTCGCATCTCTGGATCCAAGGTGAATCTTGAAAAATCTGAGCTTCTAAACATCAACCTTCCTCCCGCAGACATCAACATTGTCAAGAGTACTTTTCCTTTTAAGTGGGCAAAAAACGCTCTGAAATACTTAGGAGTATACTTAAACTCCTCCCTGGAGGACCTTTACCAACTTAACTACATTCCGCTTTTTAAAGCGATTGACTGAGACCTTCTTCGATGGCATCAAAAACCCTTTTCCTGGCTGGAAAGGATAGCCATTATAAAGATGAATATTTTACCTCGCCTATTCTACTTATTCTCCACCCTCCCAATCTATCTGTCTGCCTCCCTGTTAAAAAAGCTACAAAAAAAATCTTTGACTTTATCTGGAGGCAAAGACCCCCTCGAGTTGCCTGCCGGACATTGTACTTGCCGAAATTGGCTGGGGCCTAGAAGTACCGAATATTCCCCACTACTATGCATTAGCTCAACTGAAAGCTATTGTAGACATTACCAAGCGAGACGCACCCAAACAGTGGGTTCAAGCAGGGCAAGCTATGCTGGGCACAATGGCTATTAGTGCCTTATTTTGGCAGCCACGCCATACATGGAGGCCAACTTCATGCATACACTGGGCTCTTCAAACCACTTTACTGGTCTGGCGCACGTGGAAGACTAAACTTGTTGGTTCTCTCTCCTATTATTACCAATTCTCTCTATACTCTACTACCCACTTCCCAGCCGGCTACAGCTCTGCATCCTTTCAATCCTGGGCACAGGCTGGCATTTTGACGATTGAGCATATTTATTAAGGAGGAGAAGTGCTACCTTTATCACAGGTTAGCCTGCTATATGGTGTCTCAGTAGCCCACTATTTACCATATGCGCAGCTACATCATTTTATTCATCACCTTACTAGACGGTAAGAATTGAGACCCACTCGCTCACTTTTTGAGCATTTTTGTGCAGGAGCAGACAAGCTTACCAAGGTCGCCTCAAAGATTTACGGTCTGCTAAACGACGTTACCCAATCCCCCCCACCTCATATTCTTCAATGGGAAAAGGATTTAGGAGAATCCTTAACATCCAAAGAGTGGGGATATATCTTTCAAATGGCAAGCTGCTGCTCTATATCGGTGCGACTTCAGGAAAACTGCTATAAGCTGCTTTACAGGTGGCACCTGACCCCGAAGCGTTTGCATGCCATCTCTACCCGATACTCTCCCCTTTGCTGGCGAGATTGTGGGTCAGTGGGACCATTTCTACATATATGGTGGACATGTCCACATGTAGCACGGTTTTGGAAGGCGGTACAAAGCTGGCTCTCTCAGTTACTACACTCGTCTATCAGTCTGACAGCTAAAGCAGTACTTCTCAATGGACAGCTTGTGGGGCTTGACAAAGATCAGCAGAGGTTTCTCCGAAAAATCTGGGTTGCTTCTAGACTTCTGATAGCTAAACATTGGAAGAGCGATCGACTGCCCACGGTGGAAGTCGTCGTTACTCTTGTACGACATCATCGGCGACTGGACTATCTCACAGCAGTTCGTCATAATCTTCTCAGCTCCTATTGGAAAACCTGGAGTTATCTCCCTGCAATATAGGTCTCAACGTTAAGAATACCTTGTAGTTGACGGGCGGCAGGACAACCTTCACATTTCTAGTAATTTTCACGCCTTGGTGCTTTTTATTTCACATTCTTTTACACAGCATGCTCTTATTGGTCTTGGTGGGGTTTTCTCTTGCACTCTTCATATTTATGGCGACTGCCCTGACTCTGCCTCATTTTTAGCTCACAAATATGGCTCCCCCAGTGTACTGTCCACTTGTTTGGAAGTTGGCATTGGTTTACACCAACTTATTATGTGACTATGTATGAGATTAATGTGAGTGTCTCCTGTTCGCACTCCGCATTTCCAATAACAAAGGATATATTGTACTGGGAAATGGGGGAGGGGGGAATACAATACAATTATTGGACTACATTTTGGACTACATTTTTGGATACTACTATGGGTACATGTTGGGGAAAACCTGGAACATATTTCTCGTTTCACTGTTTGATTACCACTGTATTACAAACTCACACTGAAGCAGTTTTATAATGTATTATGTACAAGTTTATTTGACATGCTTTTATGTAATAGATGGTTCATTTCTTGTCTGTTCTGCACAAATTCAATAAAACATTCTAAAACAAAACAAAAAAAAATTGTGCAGCCAAGCCGCACATTTTACTTTCAGGAAAAGTGTACAAAAAAGCGATATTAAGTCGGAGGTCCAAAAAGTTAAAAATAATTTAAAAAATTTAAAAAAAAAATGTAAAGTCGGCCCGCGGCTTGAAAACCGGACGCTCAATTTTGCTGGTGTCCGGTTTCCCGCGATTTTTACAGTATCGGCCTGTTATTTAGCTGTCCGTATGAGGGCTTTCTACCTTTTCTTCTTCTATGATTTGATTGAGATTCCTAGTCTTATGCTTGCTCTGTCTCCACTTATTGATTTTTGTATCATTTTTCTTTTCTATTAATTTCATTTATTATAAATATGATTGCTATGTTGGTACTTTTTCCATCAAGAGTGTTCTTATATTGTTATTAGAAAATTAAATAAAGTTTAAAAACTGGCAATTCTATGCAAATAAGAGCATTAAGTAGTACTCTGATGCAGAGAGGTGCACTGGCCTAACCTGGATTTTTGTAGCACTGGAAACCTAATTCCTGCGTCAGAGATGATATTAAGAACTGACTTATCCAGCTATCTGGCCAAAGTTTTGTTAGTACTTATCCAGCTAAGTGATGGTGGTTAGCCTGATAAATCCAGACTTCTTTTATTTGCCTGCTTTTGAGTGTTAAGGGTTTTTAGTGCCAGCACAGTAGCGTTGGAAACTGCAGGGACAGGCTGGAGGGTGTGCCTCTCTCTTACACCTATAGGCAATTGTCTAATTTGACTACTGGAAAGTCCACCCTTGTCTGTAGCTGTGGTCAGTCACTATCACCAGTTCCACAGCAGAGTCCTAAACTCAAAGAATAAAGAAGTTATTTTGTGCTGCTACACCATTTCCAGAACCAAATGTATCCAAGGAAGCCAAAGAAATAAGCATTAGTGCAGCAACAGCCCCAAAAGGCAAAATCAACAACAAAAAATAAATAAAAATAAAAAATCAGAAGGCTGAGAAAGGAAAACCAAAAAAAGTGTGCCTCATCCTATCAGAGACTAAAAGCAAACTGGGGAGAATAGAGAGAGAGTCTGCTAAAAGAAGGCAACTGGTTGATCTCATTTCTTGGTCTCAAACCTGAGGAAAAAAATTACCCTATGGTTTAAACTGGTGAGGGAACGCTATAGAACACCTCCCACTCATCAGAATACCTCCTTTCTAACCATTGACCAGTGCACTGCTGCAATGCCCCTTGAAAACCCTTGTTACCTCTCAAATCACCTTACCTCAATGTCAAAATCCACCTCACCAGGCTCCCGGACTCGGTTTGGATCCGAACAGGGTTTAGCACGGGGCAGTTTCCGAGGGAATTCTATGAAGAAGGGGGAAAAAAAACTGATGTGAAGGGGAAATGAGAACTTCAGTTCAAATAAAAGTGAACAGCCATGATCCCTTTTGTCAGTCATAAACCCTGAATAGTACCACAAAACTGGAGCCAACACCTCTCACGTACTTGTTAACTTTTTCTTAGGCAGGATGTTTTTCTTCTCCTTGCGTGGAGTCTCATCGATTTGTAAATCTTCCTCTGAGTCCAAGTCAAAGTCATCTCTAAGGTGCTGGGGATGCAGAAGCTTAGTCTTCTTGGAGTTGCTGGGTGTCACAGATGGGACACTCTGTGTGACCAGGGGAACCTTTGCCTTCTTATTCCTGGGGGGGGGAAAGAACATTCAGGAGGACTGGAGACAGAGAAAGCTGTGGTGAGATCATGCAGCAGCCTTGGATCTCCCACATCTCCTCAAAGTTCATAGAGTTACATAGATCACAGGATGGCCAAGAGCTATCTGATAATGTAGCTCAACTCCTTTCTTCACTTCCATCTCACCCAGTCACGCTGCCATTGGACAGAACCAACTTCAGTTTTGTCTCTGTAAGAACATCATCTTCCATTTCCACAAGGCAGGAGCTTGGGATGGCCAACTATAAAAGTAAAAAGAGAGAATGCATCAAAGCTTTACAAAAAGACACTTCCAACAGAAGACTTCTCACAGCTTTTGGCCACATTCTCACACCTCTTCTATAAAGGAAAATTGGTTCTTACCTGATAATTTTCATTTCTGGAATACCACAGATCAGTCCAGACTCCTGGGTTTTGCCTCCCTGCCAGCAGTTGGAGACAGAGAAGAAAAGCTTTACTGACATTGCTACTTAACCTAATGTGCTATCTTCAGTCCCACAGCATGACTTGTATCCAAGCCAAGATGAGAATAATCATAATAACTGAAACCCCCAACCTCCCTCAATGAGCAGGAGGAAGACAGAGCCCCAACTCTCAATCTCTGTGCCCAGAACCTCCAGGAACATGAAATAGAATACCACTGACCCCAACAAGCAACTCTGCACCTTGATATTCTAACCATGATATCTTAATAATCCGAGCAGACTTTCTTAAACAGGTGGGGCTCTGGACTGATCTGTGGTATTCCATAAACGAAAATTAACAGGTAAGAACCAAATTTTCCTTTTCTGCTCATATCCCAGCTTATTCCAGACTCTTTGGATGTACCCAAGCTCCCCTAAACTGGTTGGGATCAAGAAAGTCCAACTCGCAGTAAACCCTCTCCAAACCCCATGGAGTCCAGAGTCCAATCATCCAAGTGGTAATCTTTGGTGAAAGTGTGCAATGACTTCCCAGTAGCCCCTCGACAGATTTCCTGTGGCGATACTTGCTGACATTCTGCCCAAGAGGTTGCTTGTGCCCATGTTGAATGAGCCCTAAGCCCTCCAGGCACGCAATGACCCCTGCAAATTTACATCAACACAATTGCCTCCCTTCAACCAACATGCTATCGTAGCTTTGGATGCTTTGTACTCCTTCTTGGGCTCCAGAAACTATTAGTCATGTGGTGTGGACAAATCCAAATCTGGAAAAGTGGAAAGTTCCACTGTCTGATCAAGATGAAAGGCCAAAACAACTTCCAGAAGAAAGGAGGGTACTGTGCACAATGATACCCCAGACTCCATAATCTGCAGAAAAGGATCTCGACAAAACATTACCTGAAGCTCTGAGAATTTTCTGGCCGAACAAATGCATCCCCCCCCCCCAAAAAAAAACCCCAAACACGTTCAGGGTTAAATCTTTCAGAGTCGCCTTCCTTAGTAACTCAAATGGTGCCTCACACATCTTCCACACAACCAATGTAGAGATTACTTACCTGATAAAGCAAAATTGCTTACCTTGTAATAGGTGTTATCCCAGGACAGCAGGATGTAGTCCTCACATATGGGTGACATCAGTAATGGAGCCCTATGTACGGAAAACTTCTTTAAAAGTTTCTATGAAACTTTTGAATGGCACCGGAGTGCCTACTGAGCATGCTCAGCCTGCCATGACATTCCCTGCCACAGGGGTCTCCCTTCAGTCTTGTTTTGTAGCAATAAGCGTTAGCCAAAAATAAAATAATAAAACGTATCGGACCCAACTCCGCGGGGTGGCAGGTGGGTTTCGTGAGGACTACATCCTGCTGTCCTGGGATAACACCTATTACAAGGTAAGCAATTTTGCTTTATCCCAGGACAAGCAGGATGCTAGTCCTCACATATGGGTGATTAGCAAGCTAGAGGCTGAGTCATTTTGCGCTGAAGCAACAGTGAAGTATTGTTGTTGAAATGAATCAGCCGAAGATTACAGCAGGTTGGATGTAGAAGGAGTTGGGATTATACTGGAAACAAGTTCTTTAAGACGGATTGTCCATAGGCTGAATCTTGTCTTCCTTCTTTGTCTAAACAGTAGTGAGCTGCAAAAGTGTGAAGAGAACTCCATGTTGCTGCTTTGCAAATGTCCAGAATAGGTACAGAGCGAAGGTGTGCTACTGAGGTTGACATCGCTCTGACTGAGTGTGCTTTTACTCGCCCTTGAAGAGTAAGGCCTGCTTTGTCATAACAAAATTGTATGCAATCTGCTAGCCAGTTTGACAGAGTATGCTTACCCACTGCTTTACCCGGTTTGTTTGGATCATAGGATACAAACAGCTGATTGGATTTCCTTTGGGCTGTAGTGCGGTTTAAATAGAAGGATAACGCACGCTTACAGTCCAAAGTGTGTAAGGCTCTTTCTCCCTGGTGAGAGTGAGGCCTAGGAAAGAATGTAGGTAAAACTATGGATTGGTTCAAGTGGAATTCCGTGACAACTTTTGGAAGGAATTTTGGGTGTGTCCGGAGGACTACTCTGTCATGTAGGAACTTTGTAAAGGGTTCGTATGTGACTAGCGCTTGTAGTTCGCTGACCCGTCTAGCTGATGTAATGGCTATGAGAAATACCGTTTTCCAAGTCAGGTATTTAAGGTCACATGTATTTATGGGTTCAAAAGGAGACCGCATAAGTCTGGTTAATACTACGTTCAGGTCCCATAGTATGCTTGGGGAATGAACTGGAGGTTTAATGTGAGTTAGGCCTCTCATGAATTTACTGACGAGAGGCTGTGTGGAGATAGGAGCATCGTCCAGCTTATTATGGTAAGCTGAGATTGCACTTAAGTGTACCCTTACAGATGATGTCTTAAGACCAGAGTCTGAAAGATGGTAAAGGTAATCTAGTAGCGAGGTAGTGGGGCAAGTGAAAGGATCTAAAGCCTGCTGAGTGCACCACAGTGTAAACCGTTTCCATTTATAGGAATAATTCTTTCTAGTGGAAGGTTTACGTGCAGCTATAAGAACTTGAGATATAGCGGATGGAAGGTTGAGAGGTTGTAAGATCAAGCTTTCAACATCCATGCGGTCAGGGACAGGGATTGGAGGTTGGGATGGCGCAACTGACCCTGTTCCTGAGTTATGAGATTGGGAGTTACTCCCAGGCGAATCGGATCCCTGACTGAGAGATCTAGCAGTGTGGGGAACCATACTTGTCGAGGCCAATATGGGGCTATGAGTATCATAGTCCCCTTGTCCTGTTGTAGCTTCACTAATGTTTTGGTTATGAGTGGTATCGGAGGATATGCGTATAACAGGCCTGAGTTCCAATGGCGAGCAAATGCGTCCTTTGGTAGGCTGTTCTGCTGTCGGAGTAGAGAGCAGTAATTGTTCACTTTGTAGTTGAGCTGGGATGCAAAGAGATCTATCGTCGGTTGTCCCCAGCGTTGGAAGATCTTGGATGCTATTGCTGGATCCAAGGACCATTCGTGTGGTTGGAACTGATGACTGAGGTGATCCGCCACTGTGTTGTGGATACCCGCTAGGTAGGTGGCCCGGAGAAGAATGGAATGTGTCAGGGCCCAGTCCCAAATCTGTGCTGCTTCTTGACAAAGAAGGTAAGAACCTGTCCCCCCTTGTTTGTTGATGAACCACATGGCTACTGTGTTGTCCGTTTGGATTAAAACAGTCTTGTGTGATAGGCAGTCTTTGAATGCATGCAGCGCATAACGTATAGCTCGAAGCTCTAGGAAGTTTATTTGAAAAGAGGCTTCGAGTCGTGTCCACTTGCCCTGTGTCTTTAGATGACCAATATGCGCTCCCCACCCTAAGGTGGATGCATCTGTAGTCAACGTCACCCATGGAAGTGGTTGCTGAAAAGGTAGGCCTTTGAGTAGGTTGGGCATTGACGTCCACCAGAGAAGTGCAGCTTTGAGCTCTGGTGTGATGTAAATAGGAGTGGACATTGGTTGAGTGGCTTGTATCCACTGTGTTTTGAGTGTCCATTGTAGAAGTCGCATGGTCAATCTGGCCATGGGAGTTACATGAACCGTGGAAGCCATGTGCCCTAGAAGAATGAGGCACTGGTGAGCTGTCACCTTGAATCGGTTGCGAAGATCGTGAGTTAAGAGGACAAGTGTCTGAGCACGGTCTCTTGGTAGAAAAGCAGTTGCTAGTGTAGTGTTTAGCTCTGCACCTATGAACTGTAGTAGATGAGTTGGTGACAGATGGGATTTCTGGTAGTTGATGAGAAATCCCAAGGAATAAAGCACTTGGATGGTGAGCTTGAGAGAAGTGACAGCTCCTTCTTTTGATTGACTTTTGATGAGCCAATCGTCTAGGTAAGGGAACACGTGCACTTTTTGTTTGTGTAGGTGTGCCACTGCTGCAGCCATGCATTTCGTGAATACTCTTGGTGCTGATGCGAGACCGAATGGCAGCACTCTGTATTGAAAGTGTTGATCCATTACCCGAAATCGCAGCTATTGTCGATGAGGAGGATAGATGGGGATGTGAGCGTAGGCATCTTGAAGATCCAGAGAGCAGAGCCAATCTCCTTTGAAGAAGAGGTAGAATGGAGCCTAGGGATACCATTCTGAATTTTTCTTTTTTGAGAAATTTGTTGAGATTCCTGAGGTCTAGGATAGGACGAAGACCTCCTGTTTTCTTTGGAATGAGGAAATATCGAGAGTAGAATCCTCTGCCCTTTTGAGGTCCAGGAACTGGTTCTATGGCCCTGGCTCTCAGAAGGGTGGATAATTCTGTTTGAAGAATTATGGAGTGTTGATTTATTGAGGAAGAGTGAAGTGGTGGATTCTCTATAGGGGTAGTTAAGAAATCCAGCCTGTAACCGTGAGTTGTGATGGATAACACCAACTGGTCGGTGGTGATGGAGGTCCAATTGTTGTGGAAGTACTGAATGCGACCTCCTACAGGTGTTTCTGGGAAGGGATTGATGTGGCTGCTGCTCTCTGGGGATGTTCAGAAACCAGAAGTGGCTGTCGTTTGTGGAGGTGGTTGAGCCCTCGGTTGCCTTTGTCTAGGCTGCTGGCGTTGTGCTGGGCGGCTAGGTCTTTGTCTACCTGCTGGGGGGTAGTATCTACATTGGCGATAGTAAGGCCGTCGAGTGTCTCTTCTTGGAATCTTTCTAGAAGAGGCCTGAGATTCCTGAGGCTGAGACGACAATTGTTTTAACGTCTCCGAGTGGTCCTTAAGGGTCGCTACAGCTTCTTTTATCTTTTCTCCGAAGAGATTATCCTCTAAGCACGGTAGATCGGACAAATGCTCTTGGACTTCTGGGCGAAGATCAGAGGCCTTCAGCCATGCCCATCGCCTTGCAGCTATAGCCGATGCTGATAATCTTGCTGCTGTTTCAAAACAATCATAAGTTGCTCTGACTTCATGTTTGCCAGAGTCAAGGCCTTTATGTATAAGTGTTTGAAAAGACTCTTGATATTGTTCCGGAAGAGCAAGAGAAAGTTCCTGAACCTGTTTCCAAAGGTTCCTTTGGTACTGGTTCATGTACAGCTGGTAAGATGCAATTTTTGATACCAGCATGGAACCCTGGAAAACTTTTCTGCCTAGGTTGTCTAACAACCTACTCTCCTTCCCAGGTGGCACAGAAGCATGGGACTTTTGTCTCTTTGCCTTCTTTTGGGCAGATTCAACCACCACTGATTGGTGGGGCAGTTGTGTTCTCTGGAATCCTGGAGTTGGTTGTACCAGATAAGTGGCTTCAGCCCTTTTGTTGACCGGTAAGACAGAACTTGGATGCTCCCAGATTCTGTGTTGAAGTTCTTGTAAGACTTCATGAACCAGGATTGCCAACATCTCCTTTGGAGGGTCTACAAACTGCAAGACTTCCAAAGTCTTTTGTCGCTCATCTACCTCTGTTTGTATAGGAAATGGAATGGTGTCAGCCATTTCCCTAACGAAATTTGTAAAGGAGAGGTCTTCAGGTGGAGACTTTCTGTGATCCTCAGTTGGAGAAGGCTCAGAGAATAAATCTTCATCCGAAGAATATTCAGAATGAGAGTCATCCGGTTTATCCTGTGGCATTGGATAAGGAACTGACGTCTTTACAGGTGAATGGGGCCTAGGGGGCCTTGGCACCCCAGAAGGGCCTGGAAGTGGATCCTGTGGTAATTGTTTTGTTAGGATTCCCAGTAGTGTGTCCAGTTTATTGAAAACTGGATGTAGAATGGGAACATCCTCCTGAGGAACCGGTGCTGGCATCGGCATTCTTGGTGAGGGCACCGGTATGGGCATCGGTGGCACCGAGGAAGGAATCGGTGGAGGCGTATACGGTATCGGTGAATGTACCGGGGTTGGAATCGGTACCGGTTCCCGCGGCATCGTCGATGACCCCGGAATCGTTGGTGCGGGAATGGGCATCGATGGTTGTGGAATCGGCATCGATGGTGGAATCGCCTCTCGGAGAGCCTGTTGCACCGCTTGACGTATGAGGGAGTCAAGTTCCACTCTCACAGCTGGTGAAAACAGAGCAGCTGTGGAGGGAGGCGGTGTTGGCGATATCGATTCCTCCTCAGGGCCCTGAGGAGGTTCGGAACCCGGCACCGATATCGGTGGGGATCGCCCGTCAGTAGGCCTTGGAGCCTCTGTCTCCGTCCGGGTTTTCTTTGCCGGAGAGGCCGTACCTATGGTAGTGTCTCCGGTCACCGGTTCCCGCCGTCGTCGATGTCGATGCTTCTCGGGCTGTTTGTCGCTTCCTGAAGTCGATGCCTTCGATGAAATCGACGGGGATGGAGTGGATGCGTCTCCCGCACCTGGAAGTTTTTTCTTCAACAGCAGTTGCCGAACCGAGGCCGATGGAGAAGACTGTGTTGAAGTGGACGGTCTTGGAAGCAGGTGAACTGAAAAAAGCTGTTCCATTTTCTCGGCCCTAAGTCGCCGACCCTTACTGGTCATTTCAGCACAAGATGGACATGTCTGAATGTTGTGATCTTTGCCTAAGCAAAGAACACATTCAAAATGAGGGTCGGTAATAGACATTGTTCTAGTGCAATTCGGGCACTTTTTAAACCCGGAGGCCATGGCGCCGGACGGCCGTCGACGGCGAAAACCCCGAATTGTATCGTTCCCAGCCGGGAATCGAGAAGAGAAAAAGTTACCGCTGGTAACAGATGGGAAAACCCCTGCGGTGAAGTTAATATTTTTCTGAAATTTTCCGAAATTTTTGGAGATGAAAATTCACCTCAGACTCCAATTAAGCCGCGAGGCTAACAGCTTCGTGGAAAAAAGAAGACTGAAGGGAGACCCCTGTGGCAGGGAATATCATGGCAGGCTGAGCATGCTCAGTAGGCACTCCGGTGCCATTCAAAAGTTTCATAGAAACTTTTAAAGAAGTTTTCCGTACATAGGGCTCCATTACTGATGTCACCCATATGTGAGGACTAGCATCCTGCTTGTCCTGGGATAATCTCGTTTTCCTTAGTGTATGCAGATGGACTCAAAACAAATGGGTATAGTGTGCTCGTGCTAGCAGTTGGAGACGGATCTGACGTCAGCACGGGTACATATACCCCCACAGGAAGTGCCGCAAATCAGTAATCTTCCTTGCAAAAGCTGTAGCTGACCGATCAATTAAATGAACAGGATTACCCTGACCGATTGATAGTAGCTGGAGACCGCCAGTGTTCACAACCGGAAGGCGTCGACACCCGTGAGTCGGTGAATCCCCATGTATGCCGGCAGCCGGGCGGGATGCTGAGTCCATCTGCATACACTAAGGAAAACGAGATTATCAGGTAAGTAATCTCTACATTTCCTAGCGTGTAGCAGATGGACTCAAAACAAATGGGATGTACAAAAGCTACTCCCGGACTGGGCGGGAGGCTGCCCGAGGACCGTTTAGGATTGCCCTCGCAAATGCTGTGTCCTCCCTGGCCTGGACGTCCAGACGGTAGAAACTGGAGAAGGTATGGCGGGAGGACCACATCGCCGCTTTACATATCTCTGCAGGTGACAGCAGCTTAGCTTCTGCCCAAGAGGCCGATTGTGCTCTGGTAGAATGAGCTTTGACCTGTAGAGGCGGTGGTTTTCCCGTCTCTATGTAGGCTGCCTTGATAACTTCTTTAATCCAGCGGGCGATGGTTGGCCGTGAGGCCGCTTCCTCTAGTTTCTTCCCGCTGTGCAGGACGAACAGGTGGTCCGTCTTTCGTACTGCTTCTGACATTTCCAGATATCTGGACAGCAATCTGCCGATGTCGAGATGGCGTAGCATTCGACCTTCCTCCGACTTCTTCAAACCTTCCGTGGTAGGCAAGGATATGGTTTGGTTGAGGTGAAAGTGTGAGACCACCTTGGGTAAAAAGGATGGAACTGTGCGAAGATGGATAGCCTCTGGAGTGATTCTGAGAAATGGATCACGACAGGATAGTGCTGGTAGCTCTGAGATGCGGCATGCTGAACACACAGCCAGCAGGAACACCATCTTCAAGGTTAACAAACGGAGGGGCAGGCCTCGAAGGGGTCTGAAGGCTGATCCCGCCAAAAATTCCAATACCAGGTTGAGGTTCCACAAAGGCACTGGCCACTGCAGTGGCGGGCGAATGTGTTTGACTCCTTTCAGTAAACGTGAGACATCTGGGTGTTTGGCAATGGCGTTGCCGTCACTCCTGGGACCGTAGCAAGACAGCACTGCTACCTGAACCTTGATGGAGCTGAGGGACAGACCCTTCTGAAGTCCATCTTGTAAGAAGTCCAAAATGAGAGGAATCTTAGCGGTATGCGAATTGGTGCCGTGAGAGTCGCACCAGGCTTCAAAAACTCTCCAGATCCTGATATATGTTAGGGATGTGGAGAACTTGCGTGCTCGGAGGAGTGTACCTATAACCGGCTCCGAGTATCCCCTTTTCTTCAGTCTAGCCCTCTCAATGGCCAGACCGTAAGAGAGAATTGAGCCGGATCCTCGTGGAGGATGGGACCTTGCTGCAGCAGGTCCCTGTGTGGAGGCAGGTGTAGAGGATTCCCTGCCAGTAGTCTTCTTATGTCTGCGTACCAGGGTCTTCTTGGCCAGTCCGGGGCCACTAGAAGAACTAGGCCTCTGTGTCGCTGAATCTTGCGTATAATGGCGCCCAGCAGGGGCCACGGAGGAAAGGCATATAGCAGGATTCTCTGAGGCCACGGCTGTATCAGGGCATCGATCCCCTGGGATAGTGGATCCCGCCTGCGGCTGAAATATCTGGGTACTTGAGCGTTGGACCTGTCTGCTAATAAGACCATGCCCGGCGTCCCCCACTGATCCACAATCATCTGGAAAACTGTGGGCGACAGCTGCCACTCCCCCGGGTTTAGGCTTTCTCTGCTGAGGAAGTCTGCCGTCGTGTTGTCCTTCCCGGCAATGTGGACGGCGGAGATGTCCTGAAGATTTGCTTCTGCCCAAATCATCAGGGGCGTTATTTCTAGGGACATTTGTTGGCTTCTGGTTCCGCCCTGTCGATTGATGTATGCCACCATGGTGGCGTTGTCGGACATCACTCTGACCGCTCTGTTGCGAAGTCTGTGGGCAAATCGCAGGCACGCTAGCCTGACTGCCCGTGCCTCTAGTCGGTTGATGTTCCACCTTGACTCTTCTCTGGTCCACCGCCCTTGGGCGGTGAGTTCCTCGCAGTGTGCTACCCACCCATTCAGGCTGGCATCTGTAGTGAGCAAGATCCAGGTTGGGGAGGACATTCTTGACCCCCGGCTCACGTGGCCGGGCTGCAACCACCACCGTAGTTGATACCGCACTCTGGCCGGTAGCGACAGGTGTATGGTGTAGTTCTGTGATCGTGGGCTCCATCGAGATAAAAGGGCGCGTTGCAGTGGTCTCATATGAGCCCGCGCCCATGGTACCACTTCCAGAGTGGATGCCATGAGGCCGAGGACCTGTAGGTAATCCCGAGCTGTGAGCCGGCTGGCGCTCAGCAGGACCTGCAGATGACTCTGGAGTTTTGCCTTTCTCTTGGAGGTTAGGCTGACCTTGTCTTCTCGGGTGTCGAATTGGACCCCTAGGTATTCCAGCGACTGGGACGGCTGTAGGGAGCTCTTGTTTATGTTGACTACCCATCCGAGGCTTTCCAGAAGAGCTATAACTCTGTTGGTTGCCCGGTGGCTCTCCTCTGGTGACTTCGCCCTGATCAGCCAATCGTCCAGGTAGGGATGGACGAGGATTCCTTCCTTCCTGAGTGCTGCCGCCACTACTACTATGACCTTGGTAAAGATCCGTGGTGCGGTGGCTAACCCGAAGGGTAAAGCCCGGAACTGGAAGTGTTGATTCAGGACTTTGAAGCGTAAATAGCGGTGGTGATCCCGATGGATTGGGATATGCAAATAGGCTTCCGACAGATCTAGGGATGTGAGAAACTCCCCTGGCTGTACTGAACTCTTGACAGACCGTAGAGTTTCCATGCGAAAGCTGGGGACGCGTAGGTGTCGGTTGACTGACTTGAGGTCCAGGACGGGCCTGAAAGTGCCCTCCTTCTTGGGTACTATGAAATAAATGGAATAATGCCCAGAATTTATCTCTCCTGCAGGTACTGGGATTATGGCTTTTAGGGCCAGGAGCCTCTGTAAGGTCACTTCTAGTGCCGCTGCCTTGAGCGGTGAACAAGGAGATTCCACAAACTTGCTCGGCGGAAGCCGAAGGAAATCCAGGTAATATCCTTCTCGGATGATGGCGAGGACCCACTGGTCCGAAGTGATCTCGACCCACCTGCGGTAGAAGAGGGTTAGCCTGCCCCCTATGGCTGCTACCCCCGGATGGGTCGGCTGATTGTCATTGTGGGTTGCGGCCGGGGCCGGAACCCGAGCCGATTCTCTTCTTGTTGTGCTAAGTCCGAAAGGACTGGTTCCTGGCCTGGGAACGAGGCGCTCGATAGTGAGTCCTGTGAGGGTTGAAGCGCTGAGAATTTCTACCTCTAGATGGTCTAGAAGAGGAACGCTGGCTCCTCCTCGCCCTGTCTTCTGGTAGACGGGGTAATGGAGAGGCACCCCATTTAGTAGCCCAGTTCTCGAGATGGCTGCCGAACAGTAAGGAACCCTTAAAGGGCATTCTTGTGAGTCGTGTTTTGGAGGACGAGTCGGCCGCCCAATTACATAGCCAAAACTGCCTCCTGACTGCCACTGAGGAGGACACTCCCTTGGCTGCCGTACGGACGAGGTCGGAGGCTGCGTCAGTGAGAAATGCGAGAGCTGATTCCATGTCTGCTCCCTGGGTGTTGTTTCTCGCCTGTGATAAACAGGAATGCGTCACCACGGTGCAGCAGGTTGCGATTCGTAGGGACATGGCTGCTACCTCAAAAGCTTGTTTCAGAATGGTGTCCATGCGTCGGTCATGCGAATCCTTGAGGGCCGCTCCCCCCTCAACCGGAATGGTGGTGTGCTTCACTATTGGGTTAACTATGGCGTCCACCCTTGGGCACGCCAGCAGCTCCTTGGACGCCGGATCCAGAGGGTACATGCCTGCCAAGGCCCGACCCCCTTTTGAATGAGGCCTCCGGTGCCTTCCATTCCAGATCGATTAGCTGCTGTGCTGCTTGTAGGAGGGGAAAATGGTGAGCCGGTTGGCACAGGCCCTCTAACAGGGGGTTCATTTTAGGGTCCCCTGGGGCCTCCTGGCCCGGAATGGCCAGTTCCGATAGGCATTGTGAGACCAGGCCTGAAAGATCCTCTTTCCGAAAGAAGCGCCTCATGGTCCGATATGGCTCAATCTCTGAGGGAAGTTCACCCTCCTCGGGGGGCTCCTCACTATCCTGGGAGCAATCCGAATCCCCATAATCGGGGCTGTCGGGAGGTGAGTGGCCGCGCCTAGGTCTCGAGGGGCCAGGTACCGGATCCACCGGGATGGAAAGATCCATTCGAGGAGCAGACTGCATCTGGACAAAGGCGTGAATCCCCTTGAATAATTCCACCCAGGAAAGCGAAGCCGGATCTGGCTGTAGGGGCACCAGGTCTCTCGGGTTCCCTGGTTGCTCGCCACGGCCCGCTAAGTCCGGTGTGCTCCCTGAGGAACCGCTGGGCTGGGGCCGGTCCTGTCCTGGAACTCCCATGGCCTCCTCACATTGGGCACATAGTGAGTCTGCTCCCTCGCTCTGTGTGGCTCTGAAGTTGCATGCTGAGCAGAGGCTTAGAGCTTTCATGCCAGATTCTGGAGGTGCCGACCCTGCGGCCGCATGGGCTTTCTTATGCTCCATTCGCCTGAAATTCGGTGTCGCCCAATAAGTGCGCCTAACAAGAGCGCTTAACAGCATGCGCCTATCTCCGGGCGTCTTAGAAACGTGCGCCTATCTACGGGCGTCTTATAAATGTGCGCCTATACACGGGCGTCTCAGGAATGTGCGCCTATCCACGGGCATCTTATAAATGTGCGCCTGTACACGGGCGTCTTATAAGTGTGCGCCTGTACACGGGCATCTTATAAATGTGCGCCTATACACGGGCATCTTATAAATGTGCGCCTATACACGGGCGTCTCAGGAATGTGCGCCTATACACGGGCATCTTATAAATGTGCGCCTAATCACGGGCGGCTTATATACTTGCACCTATACACGGGCGGCTTATATACTTGCACCTGTTCACACGCGGCTTACATACATGCGCCTATACACAGGCGTTGTGAACAACATGCGCCTATCACGTGCGCTAACAACGTGCGCCTATCACGTGCGCTAACAACGTGCGCCTATCGCGGGCGCTTAGCAATGTGCGCTCATCGGCGAAGATGAGTAGGCAGGCAAAAAAATGGCGACCTCCTTGGCGTGCTGCCTCATAGGCAGGCCCAGCGAATCCACACTTCCTCGGAGACCAAGTAAAGATATACGCCTTACCTTGTCTTCGGCGCTTCCCGGTTGCGACCCGGGCAGTCTCCGGCTGCGGGGGGAGAGTACCTTCAACCGCTGCGCATAAGGAAGTGCACCCGCTGCCTCTAGGCCGCTCCCGAACTCGTCTCGCTTGGGGGCCAAGTCCACGCTGGGACCGAGGCTGCCTCTAGGCCGCGCCCGAACTAGTCTCGCTCGGGGGCCAAGCCGCGCCCGAGCCCTTCTCACTCGGGGGCTAGGTCCCTGCCGCGAACCGGCCACCGGACCGAGGCTCTTGCTTCCGAGGGACCACGGAAGTCAGCTCGGGAAACTCAACTGGGTGAGGGACCGCCTGGTACCACCACAGGAGTGCGGGGCTTGTCTTCAATAGCTTTCTTCTAGGAATTTAGTCGTTAGAATTTGGAAACACGCTCAGCGAGTGTGAGGTAGCTCCAAACTGCTTTGGAGACGGAAATTACTGATTTGTGGCACTTCCTGTGGGGGTATATGTACCCGTGCTGACGTCAGATCTGTCTCCAACTGCTAGCACGAGTACACTATACCCATTTGTTTTGAGTCCATCTGCTACACGCTAGGAAAATTAAGATTCCATGAGGGACACATCTTCTGCACAGGAGGTCATAAATGCTTCACCCCTCTTAGGAAATGAACCACATCCAGATGCGAGGCCAGAAACATTCTCTTCATCTTTCCTCTAAGACAGTCTGAAGAGAATTAAAGGCTAACCCTTTCATCATACCCTTCTGCAAAAAAGACAAGATCTGAGAAACTGAAGCACAAGTAGGTTGCATGCTCTACTCAGCATGCCAAGCCTCAAAAACCCTCCACACCTTGACATAAGCTAAGAATGTGAATGGTCTTCTGGCATGCATCAATGTGGTAATTACATCCTCAGGATAACCCTTACTCCTTAAACATTGCCTTTCAAAAGCCAAGCCACAACACAGAGTGAGGAGCTTGATCCAAAAAAATATTGGACACTGTCGAAGCTGACCCAGAAATTGACAATCATAATGGGCCATCTACCGCCAAATTTACCATGTCTGCAAACCACAGACAATGAGGCCACTCTGCCGCTATTAGAATCACTGCACCCAAGTGCCTCTCTACCCGCAGTAACACTTTGCCCACCAATGGCCAAGGAGGAAACACATAAAGAAGAATCTCCCTTGGCCATGGAGGAACCAGAGTATCGATACCTTCCACTCCATGCTCATGTCTGCAACTGTAAAACTGAGGTGACTTGGCATTCCGGCTCAAAGCCATCAAAATCCATGTGGGGAATTCCCCATATGGACCGAATGAGCCACATTACCTCCTCTGACAGTTCTCATTCTCCTGGATCTAATTTCCACTGACTGAGAAAGCCTGCCTGAAAGTTGTCTACACCAGCTGTGTGGGACACTGCTAGGATCACCAGGTGCTGCTCCACCCTCTTGTTATTCTTGAGCAAACCCTTGACTCTTGGTTCCTCCCTGCCTATCGATATATGTCACTGTTATTGAATTATCCGACAGAACACACACTGCACAGCCTTGTAACTGTGGCAGAAAGTACCTTAATGCTAAGCATACCACCCTGTCTAACTGATCGATAGACCATAAAGCTTTCTCCATGGACCACAGGCCCTGTGCTGCCTGTCCCTGACCCACCACTCCCCAACCAGATAGATTGGCACTGGTGGTCACTACTACCTAGTCCGTAACTTCGAAGTCCATTCCTCATTCCAAATTGGCTCAACCAAGCCACCAGGACAGACTGGACCTGACCTCCCCTTTGAGCGGGACAGGAATTTGAAATCCCTCTGATAATGGATTCCAAAAGGACAGGGGTGCCCTATACAGGGGCCGCATATAAGTGAAAGCCCAATGAATCAGGTCTAGCGTCGATGTCATGGACCCCAGTACCTGCAGATAATCCCAAACCTTGGGAAGTGAGAGCCGCACGATTAACATGGTTCTGCAGCTTCACTAGTCTCTCCTCCATAAGAAACACCTTTCGAATTCGGGTATCAAAACAAGCTCCCAGTTATTCCAGGGACAGGGACAATGTTAAGTGACTCTTTGCGAGATTCATCACCCATCTCAAAGACATTAACCTCTCTAAAACCTTCTTTACAGCCTGACGACAGAGATCCAACAACTTTGCTCAAATGAGCCAGTCGTCCAAATATGGATGTACCAGCACTCACTCTCTCCTGAGCGCTGCTACCACCACCATCACACCTTGGTGAACATGCGTGGAACCATTACCAATCCGAAAGGAAGGGCTCAAAACTGAAAATGATGTCCCAGAACCATGAATCTCAGGAACTTCTGATGCTCTGGCCTGACTGGAATATGCAGATACACCTCCATGAGGTCTAAGGACACTAGGAACTCTCCTTTTTGAACCACTACTAGGACAGAATGCAGGATCTCCATTCAAAAGGGTGACAACTTGAGAACTGTATTCACCTTTTAAGTCCAATATCGGACTGAAAGTTCTCTCCTTTTTGGTACCACAAAGTCAATGGAATATCTTTCCTTTCTGTGTTCCTCTTCAGGAACCGGTACTATCACTCCCAGACTCCGCAAATGGTCTACCATTTGGTGAACCACTACCTTCTTGTTGCAGAAAATCAGGGGGAGACAATGTAAATGTCTTGCAATGGACGATCTAATTCTAACGCATAGCCATCTCTTATCACTTCTGGAACCCATTGGTCTCTTGTGATCCTGGCCCACTCTTCGTAAAAGAGGGCTAATCGCTCTCCAATAGCTGGAAAAGAAGAGTGGACAGCCTCATTCGATTGAGAAGACTTAGCTCCCCTGAAGCCCAGGTCTTCTCAGGTAGGCTTTCGTCTACCCCGAAAGGACTGGACTCGGCCTGAGACCTTCCTTTGAGATGAAGACGACTTTGTTCTGTCGACTTGTTCCCTTTGGACTCACCCAGATGTTTTACCAGCTGGTCTAGATCCTCCCTGAACAACAGCTTGCTTTTAAACGGTAACGCCCCTAACTGAGACTTTGACCAAATATCCACCAACCAGTTTCTCAACCAGAACAGTCACCTGGCTGAAGCCAATGACATCATAATCCTGGAAGATGTTCTAATTAAATTATACAATGCATCCGCCAATGGGCCACCGCCGCTTCCAAGCGCTCAACCTGCTTAGTGGACCACGCTAAGGCTTTCTCTCCTGCAGTCCCTGGACCCAGTGCAAACATGCTCTCTGCATAAAACTGCTATATACAGCAGCCCAGATGCCCAACGTTGAGACCTCAAAAATTATTTTGAGATGAACCTCCAACTTTCGGTCCTGCACATCTTTCAGCACTGCGAAGCCTGCCACTGGAACAGCTGTCTTCTTAGTCACTACCAAGACCAACACATCCACCTTTGGAAGCAGCAACAGCTCTAGAGTTTCTCTGGCAATGGGTCAACTTGGCCATCACCCGTCCAACCTTCAGCCAAGTCGCCGGAATGTCCCACACTCTGACTACCAATTTCTTAACTGACATTTGGACGGAAAAGGCCTTCCCTCCTGGTTGGACTCTTCTTGTGGCAATTTGATGCCCAGCTCTTTAAGCACATGTGGAACCAAGGGCCACAATTCTTCCCTGCAAAATAGCCAAACCACCTTAGAGTCATTCCCCTCGGACACTGGGACTTCATCCTGATCTGACAATTCTGGAGCGAACTCAGCTCCCAGGGAATGTATAGGCCCGCTCTTCTGAATCCTCAGAATTATCCTCTACTTCTGTGGGACTAAGTGGGTGCCCAGCCAAACTAGAACACTCCAGATCCATCCAGGATAGGAAAATTGGGTCTTATCTGCTAATTTTTGTTCCTGTAATACCACAGATCAGTCCAGACCAGTGGGGTTATGCACTCCCACCAGCAGATGGAGGCAGAGAATAAAATGTTGAGGCACTGCTATAAACCAAGTGTGCCACCTGCAGCTCCTCAGTATTGATCAATACCCAAGCCAAAATTTGAAACCAATTTACCCCCAATTTAGACAAACAGAAAAACCCCAGGGGGGCTAGATTCCCCTGAACTGGAAGAACCCCACTCCTACCCGCTAACTCAGGAGAACAATTCAATTTAAAAAATGTAACATTTATAAACTCTTTATATACAGCGGCTAAGTACCAGGCAAATCAGTCTTTCAGCAGTCTTACCAGGGAGGGCCTCTGGACTGATCTGTGGTATTACAGGAATGAAAATTAGCAGGTAAGACCTAATTTTCCTTTCCTGGACATACCCAGATCAGTCCAGACCAGTGGGATGTACCAAAGTCACTCTACATAAGGCAGGCACCCAAAAGACCCACTTTCACCAAAATCAGAGTCCTCCGGCGCCCGCACATCTAAATGGTAATTCTTGGTGAAAGTGTGTAAGGACCACCAAACCGTGGCCCTACATATCTCTGTGGGAGATACCAACTAGCACTCCGCCCAAACGGCATCTTGCGCTCTAGTGGAATGTGCTTTCAGACCAGTAGGAATAGTACAGCCTTTAGTAATGTAGGCTGAACAAATAGTCTCTTTCAACCACTGGGCCAAAGTAGCTTTAGACGCATTCTCTCCTTTCCTGGGGCCCCCAAAGAGCGTGAAAAGATGGTCCAAGGTTCGAAATGAATTAGTGACCTTCAAAATAATGGAGCAGGACACGGCGCACATCTAAAAGATGTAGGTCCCTCCAACGAAGAATCTCACGACCAATCCGGAAAACCAGGCAACTCCACCGATTGGTTCACGTGAAAGGCTGATACAACTTTCGGTAAAAAAAGACAAAATCGTACGCAAGGAAACCTTATCAGTTGAAATATGCAAGAAAGGATCACAACAGGAAAGAGCCTGAAGTTTATTCTCCTGGCCGAACAAATCACAACCAGGAAAACCGCCTTCAACATAAGATCCTTCAGAGTGGCCCGGCCTAAGGGTTCAAAGGGAGGGTCACAAAGAGCCTGCAATACCAGGTTAAGACTCTAATCCAGATACACTTTATGAACTGGAGGTCGCAAATGCTTCACCCCTTGGAGAAAACGGATGACATCTGGATGTCCTGCGAGAGGCTTACCCTGCACCCGGCCCCTGAGACAACGGTAGAGTCCCTCACTGAGATCAAATATCCACTAACCCTTGGACAGGCCCTGCTACAAAAAAGCCAAAATACGCAGAACGGCTACCAATAGCGGCTCCAGGCCAAGCTGATCACACCATGACTCAAAAGCCTTCCACAACCTGATGTACGCCATTGAAGTAGAAGGATGTCTAGCCTGAAGCAGGGTGGAAATCACTGGTTCCAAGTAACCCTTCATGCGTAGCCACTGCCTCTCAAAAGCCAAGCTGCAAGACAGAAGCGATCCTCTCAGTCCGAAAAAATGGGACCTTGTCGCAACAGATCCGGAAGATGGGCCAGACGTAATGGACCGTCCACCACCAGCTGAATCAGATCAGTGAACCTTCTTGATTTAATTGCATTTTATTACTGTTTTATATTATTTATTAATTGGCTGTTTTTACTCTTATTTTTTAGCTTGTAAGTTGTAATTAGGGTTTTTTTTTTCTGTTTTAGTTTATTTTATTCATTTTAAGATATTTGTCTGTTTTATTTTTATGTTTGATTATGTATGTAATATAGAAACATAGAAATGACGGCAGAAAAAGACCAAACGGCCATCCAGTCTGCCCAGCAAGCTCCCACACTTATTTTCCCATACTTATCTGTTTCACCGACCACCAAGTTCAGGGCCCTTGTTGGTAACTGTTTGATTCAAATTTCCTGCCACCCCCTGCCATTGATGCAGAGAGTAATGGAGTTGCATCAAAGGTGAAGCATAAGGATTAATGGTTAAGGGTAGTAACCGCCGCATCAAGCAAATTACCCCGATGCTTGTTGGATGTTGTCTGAACATAAATCCTCTTTTCCACACGCTGATCATCGCCTAGGCCTTTTGTGTTAGGCGATTCAAAAATCAAATAAATGTAAATGTAAAATGTAATATCTGGCACAAATGTGATTCCGGGCCTCTGGGGACAGTTCCCACACCCCGGGATCCAGCTGCTGTCGACTTAGGAAGTCCACTTTGATGATGTCTACACCTGCCACGTGGGAGGCCGCAATCCCTTCCAGGTGATTTTCGGCCCACACAAAGAGTAGATGAGCTTCTCGAGCCTGCCGGTTGAGGTAGGCTACGGTGGTTAAGTTGTCTAAGAACACACGTACCATTCTCCCCCGAACCTGCGGCAGAAACACTTCCAAAGCCCTGCGAACTGCTCTCATCTCGAGCCGATTGATGAACTAGGACTGTTCTGCTACTGACCAGACATGCTGGGCTGCCCGACCCAGGCACACTGCTCTCCAGCCCTGGAGACTGGCATCCACTGTCACTACTACCCAATCCAGGACTTCAAGGGGCATTCCTTTCTGCAAATTGGACTTCAACAGCCACCACGCCAGGCTGGACCTGGATTGCTTCGACAGCGATAACCGTAGCCGGTACTAGAACATAAGAACATAAGAAAATGCCATACTGGGTCAGACCAAGGGTCCATCAAGCCCAGCATCCTGTTTCCAACAGTGGCCAATCCAGGCCAAAAGAACCTGGCAAGTACCCAAAAACTAAGTCTATTCCATGTTACCACTGCTAATGGCAGTAGCTATTCTCAAAGTGAACTTAATAGCAGGTAATGGACTTCTCCTCCAAGAACTTATCCAATCCTTTTTTAAACACAGCTATACTAACTGCACTAACCACATCCTCTGGTAACAAATTCCAGAGTTTAATTGTACGTTGAGTAAAAAAGAACTTTCTCCGATTAGTTTTAAATGTGCCACATGCTAACTTCATGGAGTGCCCCCTAGTCTTTCTATTATCCGAAAGAGTAAATAACCGATTCACATTTACCCGTTCTAGACCTCTCATGATTTTAAACACCTCTATCATATCGCCCCTCAGTCGTCTCTTCTCCAAGCTGAAAGGTCCTAACCTCTTTAGTCTTTCCTCATAGGGGAGTTGTTTCATTCCCCTTATCATTTTGGTAGCCCTTCTCTGTACCTTCTCCATCGCAATTATATCTTTTTTGAAATGCGGCGACCAGAATTGTACACAGTATTCAAGGTGCGACCTCACCATGGAGCGATACAGAGGCATTATGACATTTTCCGTTTTATTCACCATTCCCTTTCTAATAATTCCCAACATTCTGTTTGCTTTTTTGACTGCCGCAGCACACTGAACTGACGATTTCAATGTGTTATGCACTATGACACCCAGATCTCTTTCTTGGGTCGTAGCACCTAATATGGAACCCAACATTGTGTAATTATAGCATGGGTTATTTTTCCCTATATGCATCACCTTGCACTTATCCACATTAAATTTCATCTGCCATTTGGATGCCCAATTTTCCAGTCTCACAAGGTCTTCCTGCAATTTATCACAATCTGCTTGTGATTTAACTACTCTGAACAATTTTGTGTCATCTGAAAATTTGATTATCTCACTCGTCGTATTTCTTTCCAGATCATTTATAAATATATTGAAAAAGTAAGGGTCCCAATACAGATCCCTGAGGCACTCCACTGTCCACTCCCTTCCACTGAGAAAATTGTCCATTTAATCCTACTCTCTGTTTCCTGTCTTTTAGCCAGTTTGCAATCCACGAAAGGACATCGCCACCTATCCCATGACTTTTTACTTTTCCTAGAAGCCTCTCATGAGGAACTTTGTCAAACGCCTTCTGAAAATCCAAGTATACTACATCTACCGGTTCACCTTTATCCACATGTTTATTAACTCCTTCAAAAAAGTGAAGCAGATTTGTGAGGCAAGACTTGCCCTGGGTAAAGCCATGCTGACTTTGTTCCATTAAACCATGTCTTTCTATATGTTCTGTAATTTTGATGTTTAGAACACTTTCCACTATTTTTCCTGGCACTGAAGTCAGGCTAACCGGTCTGTAGTTTCCCGGATCACCCCTGGAGCCCTTTTTAAATATTGGGGTTACATTTGCTATCCTCCAGTCTTCAGGTACAATGGATGATTTTAATGATAAGTTACAAATTTTTACTAATAAGTCTGAAATTTCATTTTTTAGTTCCTTCAGAACTCTGGGGTGTATACCATCCGGTCCGGGTGATTTACTACTCTTCAGTTTGTCAATCAGGCCTACCACATCTTCTAGGTTCACCGTGATTTGATTCAGTCCATCTGAATCATTACCCATGAAAACCTTCTCCATTACGGGTACCTCCCCAACATCCTCTTCAGTAAACACTGAAGCAAATAAATCATTTAATCTTTCCGCGATGGCCTTATCGTCTCTAAGTGCCCCTTTAACCCCTCGATCATCTAAGGGTCCAACTGACTCCCTCACAGGCTTTCTGCTTCGGATATATTTTAAAAAGTTTTTACTATGAGTTTTTGCCTCTACAGCCAACTTCTTTTCAAATTCTCTCTTAGCCTGTCTTATCAATGTCTTACATTTAACTTGCCAATGTTTATGCTTTATCCTATTTTTTTCTGTTGGATCCTTCTTCCAATTTTTGAATGAAGATCTTTTGGCTAAAATAGCTTCTTTCACCTCCCCTTTTAACCATGCCGGTAATCGTTTTGCCTTCTTTCCACTTTTCTTAATGTGTGGAATACATCTGGACTGTGCTTCTAGAATGGTATTTTTTAACAATGACCACGCCTCTTGGACATTTTTTACTTTTGTAGCTGCTCCTTTCAGTTTTTTTCTAACAATTTTTCTCATTTTATCAAAGTTTCCCTTTTGAAAGTTTAGCACGAGAGCCTTGGATTTGCACACTGTTCCTCTTCCAGTCATTAAATCAAATTTGATCATATTATGATCACTATTGCCAAGCGGCTCCACCACAGTTACCTCTCTCACCAAGTCCTGTGCTCCACTGAGAATTAGATCTAAAATTGCTCCCTCTCTTGTCGGTTTCTGAACCAATTGCTCCATAACGCTATCATTTATTCCATCCAGGAACATTATCTCTCTAGCGTGACCCGATGATACATTTACCCAGTCAATATTGGGGTAATTGAAGTATCCCATTATTACTGCACTACCAATTTGGTTAGCTTCCCTAATTTCTCTTAGCATTTCACTGTCCGTCTCACCATCTTGACCAGGTGGACGGTAGTATACCCCTATCACTATAGTCTTCCCAGACACACAAGGGATTTCTACCCTTAAAGATTCAATTTTGTATTTAGTCTCATGCAGGATGTTTATCCTGTTGGACTCTATGCCATCCCGGACATAAAGCGCCACACCTCCTCCCAAGTGCTCCTCTCTGTCATTGTGATATCATTTGTACCCCGGTATAGCACCGTCCCATTGGTTATCCTCTTTCCACCATGTCTCTGAGATGCCAATTAAGTCTATGTCAACATTCACTGCTATACATTCTAATTCTCCCATCTTACTTCTTAGACTTCTGGCATTAGCATACAAACATTTCAAAGTTTGTTTTTTGTTTGTATTTTCATTCTGCTTTTTAATTGATAGGGATAAGTTAGAATTTTTTAGCCTAGGTGAGTTTTTAGTTACAGGCACTTGGACTACTTTTCTAATTATTGGAACCTCACTGTCGGGATGCCCTAATTCTAATGCATCATTAGTATCCTTTAAAGATACCTCTCTCCGAACCATGCGCTGCTGAGCGACTGTCGGCTTTCCCCTTTGTTCTAATTTAAAAGCTGCTCTATCTCCTTTTTAAAGGTTAGTGCCAGCAGTCTGGTTCCAACCTGGTTAAGGTGGAGCCCCCTTCCCCAAAAGGTTCCCCAGTTCCTAACAAAACTGAATCCCTCTTCCTTGCATCATCGTCTCATCCACGCATTGAGACTCCGGAGCTCTGCCTGTCTCTGGTGACCTGCGCGTGGAACAGGGAGCATTTTAGAGAATGCTACCCTGGAGGTTCTGGATTTAAGCTTTCTACCTAAGAGCCTAAATTTGGCTTCCAGAACCTCCCTCCCACATTTTCCTATGTCGTTGGTGCCCACATGTACCACGACAACCAGCTCCTCCCCAGCACTGTCTAAAATCCTATCTAGGTGACGCGTGAGGTCCGCCACCTTCGCACCAGGTAGGCATGTTACCAGGCGATCCTCACGCCCACCAGCCACCCAGCTATCTACATTCCTAATAATCAAATCACCAACTATGACGGCCGACCTAACCATTCCCTCCTGGGCAGTAAGCCTTGGGGAGATATCCTCAGTGCGAAAGGACAATGCATCACTGCTCAGACACTGGATTCCAGCGGGACAATAGTGCTGTCTGCAACAGTCGCATATGTGAGAAGATCCACGGCACCAGCTCCAATGTTGAGGCCATGGAGCCTAAAACCTCTAGATAATCCCAGACTGGGCGGGGGGGGGGGGGGGGGGGGGGGGTGTCGAAGATGAAACAGGTGAGTCACCTGTTGCTGCAATTTGCGCATCCTGTCCTTTGTGAGGTACAGCTTGACCACGCAAGTGTCGAATCGGGCCCCCAGATACTCCAGAGACTGAGACAGATGACTCTTTAATCTGTTGATCACCCAGCCTAGCGATTGAAGAACTTGCATCACCCGATGAATGGACCAGATGGAGGTTTCTTCCGACTTCGCCCAGATCAGCCAATCGTCAAGGTACAGGTGCACCAGTACCTTTCCTTCTGTAAGGCCACCGCCACTATCACCATCACCATGATGAAGATGCGTGAAGCCGTGGCGAGACCAAAGGGGAGAGCATGGATCTGGAAATGCTGACTCAGAATCTTGAACCTCAAGAACCTCTGGTGATTGTTCTGAATCGGGATGTGGAGGTAAGCCTTGGTGAGATCCAATGACGCGAGAAACTCCCTTTTGCAGACTGCAGCAATGACCATTCTCGGAGTTTCCATTTGAAAATGAGACACTCGCAAGCTCAAGTTTATCTGCTGCAGGTCCAAAATGAGACGGAAGGTGCCCACCTTCTTTGGGACTACAAAGTATATGGAGTATCTTCCCTGCCCATGTTCATCTCGCGGTACTGGGAGGATAGCCTCTAGGCTTAGCAACCGGTTCAGAGTGCCTTCTATTGCTTCTCGTTTGTTTCGGGAAGTGCAGCGCAACTCCAGGTAGACATCCTTGAGAGGGTGAGAAAAATCTAAGGTGTACCCCGTCCCTTATCAGTTCCAGCACCCAACGGTCAGAGGTGATCTTGGCCCACTCCTCGTAAAACCAGGTCAACCTGCCCCCCCGACCGCCATCAATGAGGAGTGGGAGGGACTTATCTCACTGGGCCGGTTTGCTGGCCCCGGCTCCTTGGCCAGAACTGCATCTTGCAGATCTGGTGGATCCCCGAAAGGATTGCTGATGACCACTGGAGGCAGCCCCTCTCCCGGATCAAAATCTCCGAGACTCCCTATATCAAGGATGAGAAGCGAAGTACTTCTTAAAGGGCTTTTAGTCTTCGGGCAGCTTGTTGCCCTTGGTTTCCCCTAGGGACTTCATCAGTTGGTCCTGATCCTCCCCAAAGAGAAGTTTCCCTTTGAAAGGAAGATTTGGAAGAGGCATCCGTGGCCCAGTTGCGAAGCCAAAGAAACTGACGAGCCGCCATCATTGAAACCATGTTCCGGGCTGCGGTGCGCACTAGATCATATAAGGCATCTGCCACATAAGCTACCCCAGTCTCCAGGCGAGCCGCCTGAGTAGGGGTCAGGGTCCCCAATGAAGCAGGATCCTGAGCCCTCTGAATCCAACATAAATAGGTGCGCTACATCACACCTGCACAGATGCCCACAAGAAGGCACAAGGAAGAAACCTCAAAAACACATTTGAGCTGGCTCTCCAATTTGCGGTCTTGTACATCCTTCAGGGCGGCAGCCCCCGCCACCAGGATGGTGGTCTTCTTAGTGACTGTCAAAACCACGGCATACACCATCAGTGTCTTCAGACGCTACAAATGATCTTCCAACATGGGATACAGCTTAGCCATAGCCTGACCAACCTTGAGACCCGCATCCAGGAAATCCCATTCCCGACTTATTAACTTCTGGATCGTCTTCAGAATAGGGAAGGCGCTGGGTGGACCCCGGAGGCCATCCAAAACCAGGATGACACCCTCACTATTGGAAATCTCCTGGGTTAACTTCACTCTCATTTCCTCCAAAACCTGGGGAATAAGGGAACACAGTTCTTCCTTCTTAAACAAGCAGATGTCCCACAGGTCGTCCCCCTCAGTACAGATGTCCACCAGGGTCAGGTCGTCTCTGCATCTGCCTCGGGGTCCGCGGCAGGAGAGGGAGCCTACTCACCCTTTGGGTCATCCAAAACCTCCGGATCCCTTTAGTTCCACCCGGGACATGGGGCTCGAGTGTCGCCATGTCGTCGAGGCCGCTTGGAAGAGGGTTCCTTTTTGTGGAGCTCCTGGATAAAAAGGCCTCATCATCAGGAGAATAAACTCGGGGGAGAACCCACCCGGGCCCCCTGGTAAATCAGCATCTGTGGAGTCAGAAACTGAGCCGTCCTTACCCTGCGGGGGACAGCAGGGGTGGGGTCATCCAGGGGCTCTGGTCTGGCCGCCGGACGGGAGGGAGTCAAAGACCTTCCCCTAGAACCCATCCCAGACAGATGCAAAGTCTTCCTGGCCTTATGCCCTTTAAAAGAGGACTCCTCTCCCCCGATGCACAAGCTGTGCACAAAGAGAGGGCATTCAACATGGCAGACGATGTGCCACAGGCCTTGCAGGCTTCCACATGTGGCTTTTCTGCCATGAACTCAGCTGACACAGGCCCAGAGCTTCCCGACCCGGGAAGCAGCAGAGCCAAGCTGACCACACAGGAAAAACAGCAATGCTCAAAAAATGGCGCTCACGCCAAAAGGAAGCAGCAGAGTGAAAGAAAACAGCGGCGCTTGTGCTGAAATTAACCCGGCACCGCTGAGTCCCCGCTCTTAGCGATTAACACTCCATTCCAGAGCAGGAAACATCAGCACACTTAGCAACTCTCCACTTGGAGTCCTCCCCCCCCCCCCCCCCCATTGCCCCGTACCTGGAGGGCCTGCTGGTGCCGGCAATGCCGCGCAGGCCAATTTCCCAGGCAGCGCCGCTGAGCACTGAGAGAAGCAGGAATCCACCTCCCTCTCTGTATTTTTTTTTTATTAGCTTAATGCAGCAAACAAAAGAAAAAGGGTTCCCCAAAAGGGACACTTCCCTGAGGTAGCAGCAAGCAGAAGGGAGACTTCAGGATCGAAGAGGGAACCAGTCTCCTGGCTAACAGGGGTCCTGGACCACACGGGCTAACACCGCCAGGGGTAACCTACCCCCCCCCCCCCCCCAATTCGCCTGGCTCCATCCAAGGGATGGCCCGAGAAACGGAACCTGGCACCTCGGGGAGCAAAGTCCAAACTCCAGACAACTCCGACAGAGCTGCAGGAATGCACCACCACCATCTGCTGGAGGCAGAGAAATACTGAGAAGCTGCAGGTGGCACACTTGGTATATAGCAGTGCTTCAAAGTTTTGTTCTATGCATAAGAAGCACAAAGTCTGAAGAGAAAGAAAGGGAATCCTTAGAATCCTCTCCAAGGAGGGATTCCCCCACTTCAGAAGCTTCCTGCACCTGTGCGGGACTTCGACAGATGGAGATAAGGGAAAGCAGAGTTGCTTACCTATAACAGGTGTTCTCCCAGGACAGCAGGATGTAGTCCTCACATGTGGGTGATGTCACTGGACGGAGCCCTATCATGGAAAACTTTTCTGTCAAAGTTTCTAGAACTATTGACTGGCACACTGAGCATGCCCAGCATGCCATGATCCCTGCAGCCACAGGGGTCTTCCTTCAGTCTCGTTTGTAGCAAAAGGTGCCAGCGAAAAATAAAATAAAACGTTTCGGACCAAACTCTGCGGGGTGGCTGGTGGGTTTCGTGAGGACTACATCCTGCTGTCCTGGGAGAACACCTGTTACAGGTAAGCAACTCTGCTTTCTCCCAGGACAAGCAGGATGGTAGTCCTCACATGTGGGTGATTAGCAAACTACAGGCTGACATATTTGTGTGGACCAACAGCGTACAGCTTGTGCAACAGGCACAACAACTGGTGTACTGTTGGGAAAAATGAGGCAGCCTGAAAATCACAGCAGATTGGATGTGGAAGGAGTTGGGATTATACTGGAAATAGGTTCTTCAAGACAGATTGGACAAATGCAGAGACTTGACGTCCTTCCTTGTCCAGGCAGTAATGTGCTGCAAATGTGTGAAGAGAGCTCCATGTTGCAGCTTTGCAGATGTCAGCAATCTGTACTGAATGATAATGTGCTACTGAGGTTGCCATGGCTCTTACTGAGTGCGCCTTCACTTGTCCCTGGAGAGGAAGTCCTGCTTTTTCATAGCAGAATTTGATACAGTCTGCTAGCCAGTTGGAGAGAGTTTGTTTGCTCACTGCAACTCCTAGTATGCTTTTTTTCAAAAGAAACAAAAAGAGTTGGATGGATTTCCTGTGGACTAAAGTGCGGTTTAGGAAAATGCAAGTGCACGTTTACAATCCAAGGTGTGTAAAACTCTCTCGCCCTGGTGAGAGTGAGGCTTTGGGAAAAAGGTGGGCAAGACTATAGACTGATTCAAGTGGAAGTCAGTAACCACCTTGGGAAGGAATTTAGGGTGAGTACGTAGAACCACTTGGTCATGTAGGAACCTTGTATAGGGTGAGTATGTGACAAGCGCTTGTAACTCACTAACCATTCGAGCAGATGTAATGGCTACTAGGAAGAGAACTTTCCATGTAAGAAATTTAACACTGCAGGAGTGCAAAGGCTCAAACGGGGAGCACATGAGCTTCCTAAGTACTACATTTAGGTCCCATTCAGTAACTGGTGGCCGTAGAGGGGGCTTAAGTTATAGTAGGTCCCTCATAAATCTACTCACAAGGGGTTGAGCTGTTACTGGGGCATCCCCAACTCCTTTGTAGTACGCTGAGATAGCAATCGGGTGTACCCTCACCGATGAAGTCTAGAGACCAGAGTCTGAAAGGTGCCAGAGAGAGTCTAATAGAGATGGCATGGGGCAGGAAAAGGGGTCGATACCTTTTTGCGTGCACCACGTGGTGAATCTTTTCCACTTAGAACGATAGGATTTTCGTGTGGAAGGCTTTCATGAGGCTACAAGCACTTGAGAGACATCAGTTGAAAGGTTGAGCGGTTGGAGGATCAAGCTTTCAATATCCAGGCTGTGAGGGATAGGGTCTGATGGTTCGGATGGCGTAACATGCCTTGTTTCTGAGTTATGAGAGTGGGCGCTGTGACTAGGCGAATGGGTTCTCTGATTGAGAGGTTGAGAAGCATGGGAAACCATACTTGTCGAGGCCAATACAGAGGCATGAGCATCATTGACCCTTTGTCCTGTTGTAGCTTCACGAGAGTTTTGCCTATCAGCGTTATCAGGGGATCCGCGTATAGGAGGCCTGTGTTCCAGGGGCGAGCAAAGGCGTCCATGGCTAACTTGGGGGTTTTTTTGCCTGTGCAGGGGGCAAAATCTGTCCACTTTGTGATTCAGTTCGGATGTAAAGAGGTCTATTGTTGGTTGACCCCCAGCGTTGGAAGATTCTGGTCGTTACCACAGGATCTAGAGACCACTCGTGGGGATGGAACTGTTGGCTGAGGCGATCTGCTACCACGTTCTGCATGCCTGCCAGATAAGTGGCCTGTAGATACATGGAGTATGCAAGGGCCCAGGTCTAGATTTGCACGGCTTCTTGGCAGAGGAGATAAAAGCCTGTGCCGCCCTGCTTATTCAAGTACAATCTTGTGTGAAAGGCAGTCCTTGAATGCATATAGAGCATTACCTATAGTTCGAAGCTCTAGGAAATTGATCTGAAAGGGTAGACCTGTTAGCAAGTTGACTTTGTTCGTCCACCAGAGAAGCGATAAACATAACTGGTGGGTTACTTGAATCTGGGATGAAAGTGGTTGAATGGCTTGAAGCCATTGAGATTTCAAAGTCCACTGAGGAGTGACGTGGAATGTGGAAGCCATGTGTCCCAGCAACTTTAAGAATTGATGGGCTGGACTTCTGGCGATGACATCAGCTGAGCGACAGCGCTGAGAGCGAGCTCCGTAGCTCCCCTCCATGAATCGCCTCCCAACACGGTCAAATCGCAGTAGTCTTAATTTAAAACAGCCCCGGACAGTTCCCCAATTGTTCAGGCCCCTGGGGGGAATACAAGGACCGTCGGGTAATGCGACAATGGAGCAGCCAAAACCACACTGCCAGCCGCCCTTGTGTACCTAAGATGGCCGCCGCAGAGAGCCCCAAGTTGCAAGCCACCATCTCTGAAGATGTGATTTGGCAAATCACCTGCAGTGTGACCGCAGCGTTGAAGGTGAGCTTGTTAAAAATTCAAACCTCCATGGATGGCATTAGAGATACTTTAGAGGGGCAGTCTAAGCGTCTGGAGGGAGCAGAACAGGTGCTCTCGGGCCATGGAGACTGGCTGGCAGAGTCAGAGTGATGAGTAGCTGAGTTACAGGCCAAACAAGCAGAGCTGCTAGCTAAGATAGAAGATCAAGAGGACAGGAGCCGCAGAAACAACATTAAAATAATTGGGCTACCTGAATCTGTCAAAGAGGACGAGCTGCCACAATTTGTGGAGTCCTGGCTTCCTGAGCACATAGGGCTGACGCTGCCGGGAGATCACTTGCGTTGTGAGAGAATACATCGCATAGGTCTGCCTAGGGAGCCCCATGGTAGGCCCAGGTTGGTTATGGCCCGCATCCTAAATTGGACGCATAAAGTGCAGCTGCTAAGAGCCTTTCGCAGAGTGACTTCAGTGGAATATCAGGGGCAATGGCTTCTAATCTTTAACGATTTCTCAGCAAATACAGCAGCCCTAAGGAGGGAGATGTCTCCAGCATGTTCCGAACTAGCGCGGAATTCGTTTTACTCTTCTTTATCCTGCAAAACTGCGCGTACATCATGAGAATAAAGTGCTGTTTCTCCATTCGAAAGCTGAGGCCGCAGCCTTCATCGCAATGCTGCAAAACCCTGGCGTGGCATAGGTTTTTCTTCTTATTAGGCTCTACATGGCCTGTGACTTTGTGACTTTTCTCTCTGGGGGATCAAGGGCATGAAAAGTCCTACTTTTGTTAAATGCTGAAGTTTGGTAGTTCAGTTTATTCAAAATGTTATATGTTAGCTTGAACTATGGTAGGCACCCAGTTTATTCACAGACATATTGCAGTTTCAGTTACATTTGGGAGTTCCTAGTACTGTTAAGTAGCTGCCTATAGATTAGTTGGCAGAACTGCTAGCTGGGTACTTTGAAATCTGCTTTTGTTTTTGACCAGGATTTTAAGGAGGGGGGCTGGAGAGAGGGGGGTTCTCGGGATGCCTGATAGAGGGTGGACGGAAGACGGGGACCCTATGCCTCTTGGAGTCTGTTAGGATGTTTGTGTGGATGTATGTGTTGACTGGGTGTTTGTGTGATGGGGAACATATGCTACCAGGGGAAACTGTAAGGGGGCACAAGGACAAGGACAGAGACCAGGGTAAGAGACCAGGGAACAGTTTACTGGATTGTGTATGTATCGGGTCCTGGGGTCATGGCTGGGAGGCCCCAGAATCCTCTGTTTTTGCAGATATGAGGCCCTGGGGAGGAGCCCTTTGCCTATCTACATCTCCATATGGGAATGGAGAAGGTTAAAATAACATCCCTCAATGTAGATGGGATTCATTCGCCAATTAAGAGGAAAAAATTATTAGCTATGTTTCAGCGCGCAAAGTCACAAGTGGTATTCCGTCAGGAAACGCACTTAAAAGATGCGGAGCATGGGAAACTGAAACGGGAGTGGGTGGAGCAGTGCTTGTTCTCCTCCTTCACCATGCGTAAGAGAGGAGTAGCTATTCTTATTCATAAGCAGCTACCTTTTCAACTTACCCGCAGGTATCATGACAAGGAGGGGCAATACGTGGTGGCTGTGGGGACTCTTAATCAGCAACGAGTGGCGTTCTGCAATATATATGCGCCTAACACATATTCTCATAAATTTTTTTCTCATTTAGTAAGTTTACTAACTGCACTGTCTGGGTACACTGGGTACACAAACAGCTGGATTGTAGACCAGCAAAACCAATTGCTCCTTGAAGCCGATTGCTTCAGCTCCTTGACGCATGCGTGTACTGCACCCCTTTGAGCAGGATTATACTTTTTTTTCCAATCCACACCAATCCTATTCTCAATTGGACTATTTGCTAATTTCTGATAAAATGTTCCCTGCAGTAGTGGAGGCAGATATAGGCGCTATTACAATATCGGACCATATGCCAATTCACATTCCAGTGCTATGCTGTAGGGGGTCACGAGGGGCTTTTCCTGGCGTATGAGGCCAACTTGTTTTTGGATAATGTATTTTCACCACCACCTGCAAACATGCTGGAAGGAGTATATAGCGTTTAATGATACTCCTGACCTCTCCCCTACAACGTTATGGGAGGCTGGAAAGGCGATGATGCGGGGGCACATCATTCATACACTGCCAAAATCAATCGACAACGTAACAAGGAGATTCTACGCCTCACTACTGAGCTAAAGAATGCTCAGCGGCAGCATATGCTTGATCTGTCCCCAATTAATAAGGGCCATGTTGATCAGCTGTGAGAGACTCTAAATAGCCATTTACATCAAAGGGCTTCCAAATCATTACTCTTACCAATATCAGCTCTATAAACATGGCAATCAACCCAGTAAAATGCTAGCACATTTAATTCGGCCCAGAAATCAGAAAACAGTTATTGCAGGGGTCAAGGACCATAATGTTCAGCATGTGGTTGCACCCACAGATATTGCAGCACGGTTCTTAGAGTATTATAAGGACCTCTATGGGAGGAAGGGACGAGATCCTGCTGCCACGACCTTATTTTTTCAAAAGATACAATCGCCACATTTATCCCTGGATAAGCGATTAATGCTAAATAAACCTGTTAGCAAACAAGAAATATATTCGGTGGCCCAGGGATTGAAGCAAGGGAAGGCAGCAGGGCAAGATGGACTAGGGGCTGAGTTTTATAAAATCCTTAAATTTCATCTCCTGTCCCCACTCTCTAAATTTTATAATGACTTAATTAATACTAAGGAACTGCCCGCTGAGGCTAATCAATCTGTTATTGTTGTTATTCCAAAAAAAAGGCAAGGACCCTGCGGATGTTGGCTCCTACCGACCTATTTTCTTTCTAAATGTGGACATCAAAATCTTGGCGGCCGTATTGGCAGCCTGCCTTAATCAGATTTTGCCTACAATGATTGGCGAGGATCAGATGGGCTTTGTTAAGGGTCGCCAGGGAGTGAGGAATGTGAGGCGACTCATAGCGGCATTAAGCTATCATTCTTAATTCTATCATCTTCTTCTTCTATTCTATCATCTTCTTCTTCTATTCCCAGTTCTTCTATTCCCTTCTATTCTTCTTCTATTCATCTTCTTCTTCTATTCCCAGTTTGAATCATCCCTGTTTTATTGTAACTTCAGTTTTCTTTGCACATGTTAAAGTTTTTTACTGTATCCTATTATTGTTCACCCCCTGTTTAATGTAAACCGGCATGATGCGATCCTATCGTGAATGCCGGTATAGAAAAGCACTAAATAATAATAATAATAATTCTGTGGAAGAAGCCATGATCCTGAGTTTGGATGCGGAAAAGGCCTTTGACTTAGTGTCCTGGGATTACCTGTTTTGGATGTTGGGTCAATATGGCTTTACAGGAGCGTTTGTAATGTGGCTTGAAACCCTATATAAAAATCCCAGTGCCCGAATCTTGTTGCTGGAGCCCTTACGGATTCTTTTGCACTCTAATGCAGAGTGCGACAAGGATGCCCCCCTTTCCCTGCTTTTATTTGAACTAGCTATCAAACCCTTGGCCATGAGATTGCAATCGGAAAGGGGTTTCTTGGGGCTCAGCCTCAGTGGTCACCCTCTTAAGATAGCGCTCTTTGCGGAAGACATACTGTTATTTGTGTGGAGTCCCCATAGTAGCGTGCCTGTTATTAATATTTTTGATCAATTTAAGAAGATAGCGGGGTTGAAGATAAATTATTCCAAGTCTGAAGCCTTGGTGCTGGATCTGCGGCTGCAGACTACCTGGCAGGGCTCCTTTCCATTTGTGTGGGTACCTGGGAAGCTCAGCTATTTGGGAGTTTGGGTCCCTAGGGATCTCCACCTTTTATATGATCTTAATATTACTGACACGATTGCCAAAATTCTATCGCAGCTGACAGCACTGTGCCCTCTCCCATTGAGTTTTTTTTGGCAGGTGTGCGCTGTTAAAAATGATCATTGTGCCCAGAATACTATATGTTTTGCATATGCTTCTTTGCTGGTTAACAGTTCGGGACGTACAGCACCTGTGCGCGTGTTTGTCTCGGTTTATATGGAAGGGTAAGAGGGCATGCATAAAATATACTATTTTCGAACATCCTAAAGAGGCGGAAGGTTACGGGTTGCCAGATTTTAGGCTATATAATGCGGCATGCCAGCTGTGATTTGTGGGGGAATGGATCATCGATCAGTATTGTTATTGTGATGCAGGTTTATTGAATAGCATGGCTGCTCCTTGGTCACCTCTCTCTCTTCTTCAATTAAACCCGTTAGGGTTACGGGCACTGGTATTTCAAAGATGTTTAATTTACCCTTGTATAAAAGGCCTGGAGACGGTTACGACGCTTGAGTGGCCTGCGAGGTCTCTCTTCCTTGTTGACTCTGTTGTTAGGGAATCTGGACTTTCGTCCAGGCCAGGACTGCAGGGGTATTTTTCAAACCTGGGCTACAAGAGGGGTGGTATTTCTTTTTCAAGTTTGATCCCGAAACCCATGAACTCTTTGACTTCCAAACCCTAAAGAGAACCTTTCAAATACCATCCAAACATTTCTTTGGCTATCTATAAGTCCGACATTATATACAAGTCCTACACTGGTCGGTTGAGAAACTAGCAGCGGAAACCTTATTTGCCACAAAACCTTTTGATATGGCATGTCTTACTAACACTATCGCTGGCTGGAAGCGGCTTGGCATGGAATACAAAAGTAGGGATCATCTGACTTTATTGGCATCTCGTTGGTCGGCTATTTTGGACAGAGAAGTGACATCTGAGCACATGCAGCGATGGTTTAAATTCCTTCATAAGCAAAACCCAGATTTGGGGCTTCAGGAATTACAATATCGACTTCTTCATTTATCTTAGTACGATGATGTATGGCGCTTCCAGATGGGGCTAACGGATTCCCTGCTCTGCATCAAATGCGGCAAGAAGGAAGGCACTTTGATGCATCATCTCCTTCACTGTACGACAGTATGTCTCTTCTGGTCTCAGATCTTAAAGGTTATCTCTCAGTATACAGGAATCATTGCTCAACATGCTGGTTACATGGTGGTTACACACCCTCTCCGTACTCTTCTCCTTTGCCTGCTTCCCAAGGCCAAATTTGGATGTTTAGCAATGCTAATGGCGTGTCGGACCATTTTGTCAATATGGGTGGAACCGAATACTTCTCCCACTGTTGCAGTCTGGTATTGCTGGATGGCATCAGAGCTCCAATTGGAACACATGGATTGTCTTTCGGGACATCGCACAAGAGGCAAACCTTATGAGAACTGCTGGCAGGTATTTTTTAGGGGCCTACCTAGCGAGATGCAGGTGAATTTACACACTGCTGGTTATTCTAATGTTTGGGCTTAACTTCTCTGGTCTCGGGGGGGGGGAGGGGAGGTTTGGGGGATGAAATGAAATGGATGCAGGATGTCTGGTATGCGTGCAGAGAGAATGCAGCTGTGGGGAACAGGAGTCCGACCTGGCTTGGGAGATGTATGACTATTTATGGGGTGGTGGGTGGATGGAAATTTGACGTGATAAAAGGAAAGGGATTTGTAGACGGCTGTGCTTTTCTCATTGTCCAAAATGATTAATGTTTTTGTTACTTCATACTGAAGCTTCAACATACAGTTGAAACTCTTCTGTTTCTGTATAACGCTGTGAGTATTGCTCTTTGCGTGGCTTTGTACATCCCTTGACAATAAAAACTATTTTGACAAAAAAAAATAAATTAATAATTAATGGGCTGAGGCTGTTTTCTTTGTGCGCAGAGATACAGCTAGTCTAGAGAGTGTGTCTGCGCGGTCGTTGGGCAGGAAAGCCTTTGCCACTGTGGTGTCCAAATCTGCTCTGATGAAAGTCAGGAGGTGAGATGGAGTCAACTGGGATTTTTGGTAGTTGATGAGAAATCCCAGAGAGTGTAGCAGATTGATAGTGAGCTTGAGAATGTCGAGAGCTCCTTGCTTGGATTTGCTCTTGATGAGCCAGTCGTCTAGGTAAGGAAAGACATAGATGGGCCACAGCCACTGCTAGGCACTTTGAAAATACATGGGGTGCCGAGGCAAGTCCGAAAGGCAGGACCTGGTACTGAAAGTGTTGATGTCCCACTAGGAAACGCAGGTACTTGTGGTGATGTGGGGATATTGGAATGTGAGTGTAAGCGTCTTGAAGATCCAGAGAACAGAGCCAATCTCCTTTTTGCAGAAGGGGAAGCATGGTGCCCAAGGACACCATCCTGAACTTTTCTTTTTGTAGAAATTTGTTGAGATTGTGGAGGTCTAAGATGGGGCGGAGGCCGCCTGATTTCTTTGGAATGAGAAAATAACAGGAGTAGAACCCTCTGCCCTGCTGTGCCCGGGGCACAGGTTCCACAGCCCTGACTCTAGAAGACTTGTGTGATCTTTGTGTATCAACAGTGGATTGGGTGAGTCCAGGGGTACCATGAGAAAATTTAGATGGTATCCGTGTGTTATGATGGATATCACCCATTGGTCTGTGGTAATGTTGAGCCAGTTGGTTATGAAATGGTGAATTCGACCTCCTACTGGTAAAAGTGGATTTGGATTTGTGGAATGGCTGCTGTTCTCTGGATAGGTTTCAAAATCCAGAGGCTTGGCCTGTTTGAGGTGGTGGCTGAGGCCTGGATGTCTTGGGCTGTCGAGGATGTGCTCTCTGAGATGGCCTAGTTGGCCTCATGCGAGATGCAGGTGGGCAGTATCTGCATGGGTGATAAAATTGTTTCCTAGGGTCCCTTCTAGTGGATCTTCTTGCAGAAGAAGGGGCCTCGGTAGTTACCATCGATAATTGCCGCAGGGTCTTACTGTGGTCTTTTAATTGAGCCACTGCGTCTTGTATCTTGTTGCCGAATAGGTTTTCACCAGTGCATGGCAAATCGGCAAGTTTGTCTTGTCTTGGACTTCAGGTCTCAGATCAGAGGCTTTCAGCCAGGCCCACCTCCTGGCACTGATTCCTGTCGCTGACATGCGAGAAGCTGTTTCAAAGGAGTTGTAAGCAGCACGAACCTCATGTTTCCTGGCCTCAAGGCCTTTTTGTAGTATGGCGTTGAGACTATCTTGCTGCTGTTGGAGAAGAGAGTTGGCTATTCACTGAACCTGATTCCAAAGATTCTTTTGATACTGTGTCATGTAAAGTTGGTGTGCAGCTAAGCGTGACACTAGCATAGAACCTTGAAACACCTTGCGACCCAAGACATCAAGGAATTTTTGGTCCTTGAAAAGTGTGGTCGCAGTCTTCTGGCCTTCTTTTGTGCAGACTGAACTACCACTGAATGATGGGGCAGTTCTGGTTTTTGGAATCCAGAAATATGTTGGACCAGATAAGTTGCATCTGTCCTCTTGTTCACTGGCTGAACAGCACAAGGATGCTCCCAGAGATAATGTTGCAGATCTACTAGCACTTCGTGTACCAGGATAGCCATCACTTCTTTCGGTGCATCCACAAATTAGAGAACCTCTAATGTTTTGTGGCATGTGACCTCCGCTGTAATGACTTCAAAGGGAATTGTGTCTGACATTTCCCTAACAAAATTGGCAAAGGAGAGATCTTCTGGGGGAGATTTTCTCCTTTCTTCTGGAGGAGATGGTTCTGATAAGATATCCTCCATGGATGTGTCGGTGTCAACATCTTCCCATGTGTCAGAAAAGGTCTCTTGTCGAGATCCTGAAGGAGGGAAGAAGATACCCACGGTAGGATGGGTTGGCACCGATGGATCCTTCGATGGCCTCGATGGAAGATGCAGTGGCAACGATGCAGGTTTCAGTGGCATCAGAGGCATTGATGGAAAACGAGGGCCTCTCGGTCCGAGAGCCCTGATGGACCAGGCATCGGTTCAGGCATCAGTGACAGAGGACTGGAATCCATGCCTTTGTCATCTGAGGAATGGGAATTGGGGCTTTCAGAGGCTTTGCAGGTTGCTTTGGCATCAGTGGCCTGGGTTGTGTTGGAAGGGCACCGATGAGTGTATCCAGCCTGGTTAGCAATGGTGCAAATATCGATGGCTCCGGTGTCTGTGCCGGTATGGGGGCTGGCATCGATGGCTGTAGGTCTCAGAGAGCATCGAGCACTGCCTGGTGAATGAAACCGTCCAGTTCCTCCCTGAAAGCTGGTGTAGATATCGCAGCTACAGGGGGTGGCAGGCTAGGCGCTACTGGCACCTCCACAGGGACTTGTGGGGGCTCAGTACCCGGCACAGATATCGGTGGGGATCGCCTTGGTTTTTTGAGTAGAGAGGGTGTTAAGGGCTCCTCTACCCATGTCTTCTTCGCAAGTGGCTCGATAGCCATCGAGGCCGATGCGGTGTCGGTGCTGGCACCGGGAGTCGACTCGCGTCGGTGCCGGTGTTGGTGCTTCCTTCTGTGCTCGGTCCGGTCTTCCTCCAGTCAGAATAGATGATGTAGATGCCTTAGACGGAGTCAGTGACGGACAGTCACTGCTGCCCTTGTGCTTCCGGCAAGGTCTGATAACTAATTTCTTCGATGCTCCTGCTGGTGACGATTGGTTGTTTGTCGATGAAGTCAACTTAATTTTAAACAGAGTCTCCATCTTGTTCAGGCGAGCCCGCCTACCCTTCGGAGCCATCAGGGCACAACTTGGGTAATAAGAAACGTCATGTGATGAGCAGAGGCACAGCACACAGACATCATGTGGGTAGGTAATCGACATGGTTCGGGGGCTCTCCGGACATTTTCTGAACCTGTTGCCATAATGGCAGAGATTGAGGCCCAAAAACGGTCGAAGGCCTGCGGACACCAAAAGAGGTGGGAGCGGGAACCGACCGGGGATAGTGAAGTATACTCACCGAGCGATGGAAAACACTATCACAATGGGAGACCCCTATGAGGGAATCTTTTTTGAAGTAAAATTTAAATTTATTCCGTGAGGAAAATTGTGTGAGCAGAGCTCCTAACCGCGAGGCAAACTGCAGCGAGGAAAGAGACTGAAGGGAGACCCCTGTGGCTGCAGGGATCATGGCATGCTGGGCATGCTCAGTGTGCCAGTCAAAAGTTCTAGAAACTTTGACAGAAAAGTTTTCCGTGATAGGGCTCCGTCCAGTGAAGTCACCCACATGTGAGGACTACCATCCTGCTTGTCCTGGGAGAAGAAGGGAATCCCCCACAACTTCTCTCACTGCTGCCAAGATGGCTGCTGTTTCTACATTAATGGGGAATGGATCCACGGCTGCCCCAATGCTGCCTTCAACATTCTCGACTTTGACTCCAAGCCAGCCCCGCCAGAGCTGCACTCTCCCCCGGAGACGCAGACAGCATGATTGTGAATGTGGCTCTCCACAAGCCCAGCAGCTCTTAGCTCGACCCTTCACCATCTCCATTACCATGTGCACTGCAGTCACTGCCACGGTCTACGCCTGCCAGGATCCCACCAGCTACTACCTGAAGCTGCCTTGCTTGCTGTGAAATCCCTGGAAACGAGAGAGACTGCCAGAGTCCAGATACCTTGAGGTCACAGCCCTCCGTTTTTTGGGTTTTTTTTTAAAGCAAACTTTACAGCCCCAGACAAAGAAGATACTTCCCTGAAAGGTGGCAGAGCTGGCTGCTAGATCCACAGGGCTCAGAGGGAAAAGGAAGGAACTGGACCCACCAGCTGTCCTAAACCCCCAAAGAATTCAGATAAAAGCCATAGTCAAAGGTCACCAACCCCCTGTTCACCTGCCTTAACCAGGGGGTATGTCCCCACTAGGTAACTAACAACCCCGTGGGAGGACTCTTCAAAACTTCTATTTTCCTTGGTTTTTTTCTCCAATATACTCCAGACTGCAGGTTTTACACCTCTACCATCTGCTGGGAACAGAGAAATAGTGAGGAACTGCAGATGGCACACTAGGTTAATAACAGTGTAGGTAAAGCTTTTCTTCTGCCTCCATCTGCTGACAGAGAGGCAAATCCCAGGAGTCTGAGCTGATCTGGGATATGAACAGCCTAAGGGGTCTCCATCTAACAATATACAACAGAAAGACTGGAAATAGCCCTGAAAACAGTGATAAATAGAGCTCAGAAAATCCCTGACAACAGGAAAGCCTCTCCCTTCAACCATCTCTTTTCTTTCCACAGAACCACAGATTTACCCTTTCAGTCATGGATCACTGCCTCAGATTGGCAGATGCATGCTTTATTGGTGCTGTTTTCCAGAAACTTTATCACTCCACTATTCTCAGGAAACAGCAACAGTAGCAGCAGGAAGGGTGCACCTTTCCTTTCCAGGAAGTCCGGCAGAAGAGGGTCAACACACAACAACTCATATACATCTGTCTTAGTGGGGACATGGAACCCCCACCCCCCCTCACCTCAGTGGGATAGTAGGGCATACATATACATACACACACCTCTCCCTTGGAGGGGGTCTGCAATTGTTTTAAAGTGTGGTGGGTGCATGTGTCCAAAGCCTCCAGCTCCTTGGTGGGGTCCTGCTTCTCCTTGTTCTTCCTTCCACGCTTTCTGCTCAGTTCTGTAGGTTTTGGGCCCCGCTTCTTGTAAGCTTTTACTATAGGTACTAGCTTTGTAGGTGAGGAGACACTGGTGGGGGCATTGCTGCGCTGGAGGCTGAACAGGCTTCCACTCTTTCCCACATTCTGATGAAAGATATCCTGAGAGTGGGGAAGAAAAAGACAGGCTGTAATGCAAGCACGCTCATTCCATCTCAATCAAGGATTCCTAATCTACATATATGCATTCACTTGCTAACATGTACAGATTGTGTGTACATGCATACAGTTCTGAATGTGTGCGTATCCCTAAGAACATTTCCCCCTTAAGGTGATGTGAGAGTCAGGATGTATCCCTAACAATATCTCACCTCTACAAGGCGAATCTCCTTTGCAAGGTCTTTGATGAGCTGTGCAGTTCTAATGGTCTCTGGTATTTCCTCTTCATGGTCTAAGAGTGCCTGCAAAGATACAAATGCTACAGAAGTTAGAGGTCAGTAGCTGCAAAGGTCAACTGCAATAAATGTTTTGAAGCCTCTTATCCTGTCTGTATGCCTTGACTAAATTCTAAGTTCCACTGAACAGGAACCATCCGTTGTGCAACTATACAATGCTGCGTATGTCTAGTAGCATTACAGAAATAAGCAGCAGCAATAGCAGCCATAAAGGTAAGAGGACAGCAGTTCTTTCTGCTCCATAAGTTGAATCAGGATAGATGAAATAGCAACAATGCCAAGACCCCCACAATAGCAGGAACCGCAGAAGTAATGGAGAGCGCTCCAGATTTTTCCCAGATGTAAAAGAGCATGACTGACCTCTTTCCTGGTCCAGGATCTAAAGACCATGTTAAGGGCTTTTGCTCCATGCAGCAGGTAAGCAGGTGGGTGCCTCCTATTCTCCCGGAGCCCTGAGGGGAAGAGACAGAACAAAGGGTTCTTTAATAGAATACACATACATACATACTGCCAAGCAAGGAGGGGGAGAGAGAGAGAGAAAAAGATATATAAAGTCAGCAGGAATGAACAAAGGTAGTGTGACAGACGGGACACTGGGCTCCATAAAATACACAATCAAATATAGCAGGAGAAAGAAAAACAAAACACATCAAGGCAAGAGAGTGAGTTTGTCAGCAGAGTGCTCCCCACCTCGAAAGGTGTCCAGCAGGTGTTTCCCCACATACCAACAGATGGTCTCAAAGTTGGGGAACTTGAAAAGATCAGCTGTGCTCAGTCTCTTTTCAATCTCATATGCCCTGGTTGGGAAGAGAAGAAAAGATATAGATGCACATAAGTCCTTCCACCCCCATGCGGACATCAGGGCTACAGTGCAAGTTGTCACAAGCAAAAGCTCCTTGACTGGCTCCTGTTGCTGACAGCAGGTTACAACTTCCTGTGCATCAACTTCCAGCACTTGTGTAACTAAGAAAAGTATCTGTTCTTCTCTCATCCCAAGAACAAAAGGCTAATTTGGAAGGGAATCTTCCCAATCTCTCCTTCAATTGTCTCTGGAGACCACCCACCAACCCTCATCCACCCTTCCACCAACACTCACTTCAGCTGCATTTCAATGTTGAGGCTGTGTAAAAAGTTCCCTCCAAAAGCAAGACAGTCCACTGGAGTCAGCACAGCATGAATCCAACCTGAAGGGAGCAGAGGAGAGCCATCAATACAGTGAGCTGAGGACCCACCCTTCTTTGCATTGAGTTCTGACAAGTCTCAACCTCTCCCCTGGATATCATTGTGGATAGATGGCATGACAGGGAACCAAAGACGGGATAGAGAAAGCAAAGTTGCTTAGCTGTAGCATATGTTTTCTGAAGACAGCAGTTCACCAGGCAAACAATTGAATCATGTGACTACACAGCACCAATGAAGGGATTCTTTCCAGAGCTTCCTGAAAAAGCATGAAAAATTCTTGGACTGCTCATAAACAGTAGTTACAGCACTATTGCAGCTTCACAGCTCCCCCTTAGTTCCATGTAATAGCTTTAACAAGGGAGAAACCTCTTACAAAAAGGAAAAATAAAGCAGATCTCCAGTCATACAAATCCTGTCTTCAGAGAATACCTTATACAAATAATCACATTTGCTTGCTCTGAATATCAGCAGTTCACCATAGTCACACAAGTGGGATGCCCTAGCTAAGGACTGTCTTAAAAAAAACACTGCCAATATGCAAGAAGTATTTTTAGCCTACTTCCCAAAGAAAGAAGGCTTATGAAGTTGATGTGACTGTGTCTCCCTAATAACTTGCTTTGGGTTATAGCCACAAGTTTTCAGGTAATGTCAGGAGGGATATGAACACTGATAAGGATGGATTTTTTTCAGATCCATGAATATCAATGAACTTTCCTTTAGCTGTGTGTGAAACTTCTTGTTTATTGGAAAAAAAAACCCAATGAGTATTTTAACAAAGACAAGATCCTGAAAATATAAAATGAGCCCCAGGAGGGATGGAATTGAGGTTCAAAGAGGTAATGTCCAGACAGTAATGAGATGTGCATGTTTGGAATGGACTCCACATCACAGCCTTACAAATCCCCTCAAAGAAGTTAGACTCTAGATGAGCAACCAACATCGCCATGGCCCTAAGCTTATGGGTCTTGCACCTACCCCTCTTAGGTTTGATCTACCAAGGAATAATAGAAAGAGATACAATCTCTATCCAATTAGAAATGGTGTACTTTGTAACTGCACTCCTTGGTCTATCAGGGTCAAAAGAAAAAATATAAGAGACTTTATGCGCTTGACCAAGTAGGTGACAGTTCTCTGGCAACCCAGGGAATGAAGAGCATTTTCACCTTTATAGAGATGTGGCCCACAGAAATATGTTGGAAAGATGACAGGCTAAGCAATTGACCTTTATTTCCACTGATGAAGATGGAAATCTGATGCAACCTTAGGCAGATATTTAGGATCTATGCAGCGCACCAGCCTAATATGAAGAAATCTGGTATAAAGTGGATAAGTCATTAAATCTCACTGACACTGTGGGCTGAAGTGACTGCTACCAAACATGCAGTCTCCTAAGTGAGGTACTTGAGCTCCAATGAGTCTAGGGAAGATCAGAGGTGAGCTTTCATCAGCTGAGAGAGAACCATGGTGATGTCTAAAAGGGAGGCTTCAAAAGAAGCCCTGCATGTATCTCTCAAAGACTACATAAAGGTGAACCCTAACATAATTGTTTTTTAGGACAGATTCTGGAAGATGTAGAAGGTAGTCAAGCAGCTGTTGAGTGAAATGAGATGAGATCTAGAGTCTTATCTTCACACCAGGTGGAAAAAGGAAAATTAGTTCTTACCTGTTAATTTTCGTTCCTGTAGTACCACGGATCAGTCCAGACTGTGGGTTGAGCCTCCTTTCCAGCAGGTGGAGACAGACTAAAACTTGAAGGATGCCCTATATCAGGACAGAGCCTATCCTCTAACCCTTCAGTATAATGTATGTCAAAGCAGAAAACAAGACGACCAAAGTAGGATCAAGCAAGTAACCATAAAGCTCAATGGAGCAACTGTAGAAAAATGTAAGGAACATGGCCTAACTACCCGCTCTTGCATATTCTTGGCATGAGAACAACCAAGGCTTCCGGTGTTTTTGCTCAGTATTTTTGTACAAAAATGAGATAGTAGACTCTGCAGATCTGCAAGAAAAAACAGCTTAGAGAGGACAGAAAAAGACAAACAGGGAAGGGCATCTGGACTGATCCGTGGTACTACAGGAACGAAAATTAACAGGTAAGAACTAATTTTCCTTTCCCTGTACGTACCCGGATCAGTCCAGACTGTGGGATGTACCAAAGCTTCCCTAAAACGGGTAGAATCAAGACAGTCTCGCTTGAAGCACTGGTAGCCCAAAAGAACCGAAGCAGAGCTTACACATCTAGGCGATAGTGTCGAGCAAAAAGAGATAAGGACGCCCAACTATGAACAGTGCAAATCGCCCACGGAGAGAACAAGTGAATGTTCGCCCAAGAAGTAGCTCGAGAACGCAAAGAATGAGTCGGAAGACCCTCGGGGAACCGCCAGGCCATGACAAAGAACAACCGAAGAGATCATTTCCTGCAACCAGCGCGCTATAGTGGACTCAGAAGCTGGCTTACCCCGATTGGACCCACTTCAGGGAACAGGAAGATGGACCGATGCACGAAGGCCATCGAGGACCAGGAAATAGAGCAAGAGAACTCATATGGCAGCGTGGTATGGAGACCCGTATGGCATCAAGATAACGGGGACAGTCACCAGAAGCAGGAGAAATGCGGGGAGTTCCGCCGACCGAAGGACAAGAAGTTAGACGAAGCTTCTCCCAAAAAGGAAGGGCCCCTACGAGGGCTACCCTGGAGTCGGAAGATCGCAAAAAGGGTTCCTGACAGGACAGCGATTGGATCTGGCGAGCAGAGGAGATAAGACCAGAAGACAGTCTTAAGCGTAAGGGCCTGCAGGGTGACATGACGGAGAGAGTCGAACAGAGCCGTACAGAGGGGTCCGAACAACCGAGAGAAAACTTTACGAAGGACAAGTTGGCGAAAAGGTGGATGGAGGTGCCTGACGCCCCTTAAAGCCCAAATCGCAAACGGGTGGCCACTCAGGGATGACCGGCCACTCAACCCAGGAGAGAGCCGAGGGGTAGACTTGTACACGCCGAGAACGAAAGGAAAGACCCTCGGAGAGACTGCCGCGGAGAAGAAAGGACTAACGAGATGGGTGCGGAGTATGCCGAGAAACCCGACTTCGCACAAACAAACTCAAGCACGTTCCAGATGCGCACGTACGCCAGGGAGTCGACCGTTTCCGGGCCCGAAGCAAGGCGAGGACGGCCTCCTCCGAAAAACCCTTGCACCGGAGACATCGCCGTTCAAAAAGGCAGGGCGCTAGACAAGCGTGAACGGCCTGGTCGAAAAAATACAGGTCCCTGACTAGGGAGCCGAGGAAGATGGCGTAGCCGCAGAGGTCCGACCGTCGCTAGGCTGATAAAAAACTGCGAGCCAAGGCCTGAACGGCCCCTCGGGCGCTACCAGAACCATGGGACACCGGTGGAGAACTATCTGTCTGAGAACTTTCCTGACCAGAGACCACTGGGGGTGGGGGGGTAGTAGAAAAAAAGACGTACCGCCGGCCAAGGGAGAGCCAAAGCAACTACGCCTGCTGAGCCGTGGTCCCTCCAGCAGAAGAACCAATTTACCATGGTATTGAGAAGAGTCGCCATGAGGCCCAGGTGGGACGGGACCACCTGTCGATGAGAAAACCATGGTTGAGCCAAAGAATTCCCACTCTCCGGGATCTAGCGACTGACGATGGAGAAAGCAACCTGAACATTCCCCTAGCCCGTGGAGTGGGAGGCCGCCGGGCACTGTAGGTGTCGCTTTGCCCAGGCGAAGAGAAGGCTGGTGTCTAGGGCCACCTGGGCAATTGGTGCAAGCCACGGTGGTGGAGTTGTCGGGCAAGACCCGTAGCGCCTTGCCGCGTATGAGAGGAGAAACTCCAGAAGAGCTAGGAACATCGCCCGAGCCTCCGTAATGTGCCAGCGAGACGGAGACGCTGGCCAGGTCCCCTGGGCATACTGGGAGAGGCAGACCACGCCTCAGCCCGAAAGACTGGCATCCGTGGGCACTATCGTCCGCTGGGGAACTTGGAGAGATAGGCCCGGTAGCAAAAGAAGAAGGGGGAACCCGGTAGACGGTAGAGCCCAAGAACGGGAGAACTGTGTGAGACTGTTCCGCCAGTGGCTGCCAACGGGACAGCAAAGTTATCTAGAACAGCCGTATTGGAGCAAGGGCCCAAGGGCTCCCCATTAAATATCGAATTCAGTACAAAATTATGTGACTCATACATTCTTTATTACACAATAAAGATTCCACCTGGTTGTGTTCTATGCTGAGAGTTTATAAACCCCAGAGAGAACTTAGGTCAGCAGGACAAAACCTGCTGGAAATTCCTTCAGTAAAAAATGCAGCATTAAACATAACCAGAAATCGAGCTCTCTCAGTTGTTGGACCCACTTTGTGGAACGCGTTGCCGAACCCTTTAAGGCAAATTTCGAGCGCGAAGGAGTTTAAAAGAGCATTGAAAACTCATCTGTTTCAAATAGCTTTTAAAGATATGGAAACACATTAGTTTGGAAAAACGACACTAAAGGGGCTGTTTTTTCTTTAATTAGGCTTTTTATTAATTAATATTTTGTATGTTTTTCTGACTCTTAAATTTATAATAAGGTAACGGCCAATTCTTTCCTTATACCATACTAATTTTTATGTTATTGATAATTTATTACATTGTATTTTTATTCTTACTTTTACTGTTTTTTGTTTTTATTTGTTTATTTTGATTTTATTTTGATTTATTTATTTTTACCTTCTAACTTTACTTTGATTTTTATCTTTGTAAACCGCTTTGAACAGTACTATTACTGGTAAAACGGTATAGAAATGTCCTAAATAAATAAATAAATAAATAAGGGACTAGGTCGAGGGTAGGAGCCGAGGAGTCCAAGATCTACAGGCAGTCACAAGCCGTCAAAGAAGGAAGCAAGGGCAGACTCTGAAACCGGCCGAACAACTCGAGGGCCCGCACACGAGGCAAGACCTTGCCTACCCGGGGGTCGAAGTGGATTCTCAGGTACCCTAACTCCGGGAAGGGCTGAAGATTGCTCTAAGAGAAATACAGTATCCACCCCAGGGACGCAAAGAGAGCTAGCACGCGATACACCGACCGCCGACAAAGAACCTCCGCCTTGGCCCGGGCGCGCCAAACGCCTAGGTAAGAGTAGACAAGGAGTCCTGCCAGGCGGAGAGCTGCTGCCATCAACACCTAGACATTGGTGAAGATGCAAAGTTCCGTCGCGAGACCAAAGGGAAGCACCCAGAACGCGAAGTCCCGGCGGAGGACGCGAACGTGAAGAGACTATGGCAGCCCTGATGAAACGGAAAATGGAATATGCCACTGTGAGAAACGAGTGGGACAAGGAATGCCCCGGGGCAGGACGGCACGAGTATGCTCACAGGGTGTGCATGCGGAGAAGCGGGAACTGAGGGCCCGGGGACTCTTGTGAGGTCTAAGAGTGAACGAAGAAAATAGGATAGTGGCCTGCGGCAAGTACGTTGGCTGGGACCGGGGCCTCCGCGCCCAGACACAGGAGCTATGCGGGGGTTTGCTCCACCATATGCCGCAGGGACCAACCACCCGGGGAAACAGAAAAAAAGATCTCGGCAAACTCGAGGAAGGCAAAGACGTACCCGTGTCTGAGAACGTCGAGGACCCCCTGGTCCGACCGGAACCGGACCCGGGCCGCGGAGAAGAGGGAAAGGCAACCGCCTCAGAAGGAGACCGAAGAATGAGGCAAAGACACTCCGGAGTATGTGCAGGTGTAAGGATTGAGCGCATGGGCTAACCCTCGCGAAAGGGATGGCACCCACAAGAATGCTGCGACAAAAACTGCAATCACGAAGGACAAACCCCCCTGAGGAGTTACCGTGCCTGCATGGGGTATACCGACTCTGACCCCGAAAACATGGACTAGAGGGTATAAAGGACCAGGATGGCTTCGGACGGGCCACCGGGAGCTGATGGCCCCCTACAGTCTCCTAAGGAAGCCCTAGTTTCTCAAGGTCCTGGACAAGGAACAGCTTACCTCTGAATGGCAATGTACCCCACCGGGCTGAGGAGGCCGGAGCAGCTGACCAGTGGCGCAGCTAGAGGAGCCGTGTGGCGGACCTCTCCAAGGCAATTGCCTCCGGCTGGAGGCGGAGAAGGGTCGAATGCGCAGCCTCTGGCCATGGGAGGTCCCAGGCGCAGAGGAAATTTGCCGATGACCCCATGTGAGACCTGCCCACAGCAGGAAACTGCAGCAAATAGTGGAACACATCCCCGGCGCTAAAACATCAGAGTGCGCTTCAAAGGAGCCTCGAGCAGGCGCACCGGGGCCGCTTGAAAACTGGGAAAACCCTCCTGAGACGCAACCGCAGAAGTAGTCCACGGAGTGATTATGGAGTTTCCTTTTTTTTTTTTTTAAACAAAGCATGCCACCGGGAGGGGGAGCTCGTTCAGGGCAACTGTTTGGGCGTGGGAGGAAGGAGAAGGCGCTTGCCGAAACCAGGATCCTGCCAGGACCGGGGCCATATCCGTGGACAAGAGGCGGCACCAGGAAAATTAACTAACGCAACCGGGTTGGCTATAGGATCCGGGAGTACTGGGATCCGTCAGGGGGGGCAGGGAGGGGGCACCTCCGGGACCACCTGCACCCCAAGGGACCCCGGGGGCTCCGCAGCCGGCCGAACTGTCAACGGCACGGACTGGGGAAATTTTTGTTTAAATTGATTACTTATTTAATTATTATTATTATTATTTTTTTGTTTTTAAATTGATTTGTCCCAGGGGGAGGCAAGGGGGGGGGGACCTTCCACCTCCTCCTGCATGCTCACTAAAGGGAATTTACGCAGGAGGAGGGAAAAACACAGAAAAAACGAGCCCCGGGGGAGGGGGAGGCAAGGGGGTGACAAAAACCCTTCCTGGGGGGCTCAAATCGGGGGGTTGCTGCAAAAAAAATCGGCCCCCCAGCCCCAGGGAGCTCTGAAAACGGAGCCGATAAAAAATCCAAAATGGCCACCGTTCCCGGGCTTCCCGACCCGAGAACGGCCTGGCCAATCTCTGGGGACGGGATCCCCGGGCTAAATTTGCCTTCCCTGCTGAGGGACCTTCCCCACCCGGCAGGGAGGCACAGAAGAAACCCCCACGGCAAAAACTCGATGGGGGCTGGCAGAAAAGAGGCAGGCTGCCTGCCCGCGGCAAAGAGAGAGCCGCTCTGAGGAAAAAAAGGCTGCAGAGAAAAAATTTGATTGCCAGCCTGGAGGCCAGGAGTGAAGCGGGGGGAATCCTGCTGACTCCTGCCTGTCTGGCTGCCGGTTCAAGCCTCCTGAGACCCAAAGAAGAAAAATATGGGTCTACTGCTGCAAATAAGCTGGAGGTAGGGGAATACCTGCAACTTATAATAAAAAGTGAAATTCCTCTTTTAAATATTTATTCACTTTTTTTTTTTTAACTGAGCGCAGCAGTCGGGTTCTAAACCCTCTCAGCAACCAGAGGGGGGGAGACGAGACCCGGAGAGGCTCGGTCCCCACACCTGGAAGCGGAATGGACTCAGGCAAAGCCCCCCTGAGACCAGCAAGAGCCGGGAGACGGAACCGTCTCCCACAGAAGAAAAGGAAAAAATCACTAAAGAAAAAGTCCCGTACTACTAAGGAAAATAAGAATAAGTACTTGCTTGATCCGAGAGGAAGAAGAAAGAAAAGGCTGACTAGCCTAAGCAGAGAACGAAGGGTGAGCTGCTGCACCTGCTGGAGACAGACGAATACTGAAGGGTTAGAGGACAGGCTCTGTCCTGATATAGGGCATCCTTCAAGTTTTAGTCTGTCTCCACCTGCTGGAAAGGAGGCTCAACCCACATTCTGGACTGATCCGGGTACGTACAGGGAATCTCAGTTTACAACCATAAAACCTTCTAGTGGAATCTTCTCTTAAAAAAACTAAGACTTCAGACACTTTTTCAGACAAAACACAGGGTGGCCCATGGAAAAGTAGCCTGCCTCTAATGCACTGGTATTTTCCATGGGCCACCCTGTATTATGTCCCATCAAAATCCATGTTACACGGGCCAGAGACTAATATTACACTACACTACCTGTTTCAATGTGGTCAAAGTAGGGGAAATTTCCAACTTTACTGGTTTCCTCGGAGATAAATTCAAAAGAAATAGAATTGTAGAATATGATGGCAGATAAAGATCATACAGCCCAGTCTCTCCATCCACATCAATTTCAGACAAAAAAGTAGTTATGAGAGTTAAGAGTTACCCAGTCCCTTCTAAATTTTATCAGTTTTAGACAACCAATGATAAGGAAGGATATATATATATACTACTCTGTCTTCTAATCATCTTTTGAAGTGGACCACCATTGTCTTGTCAAGTTCCGAGCTACTGCAAACAGATCCTCCTCTACAAGCATCCCACATGAGGAGGATTTTATTTGTCACAACTGGAATCACTTGTGGGGGGTGCAGATGTCTACTATGTTTCTGCCAGGATGTTCTCTTCCTGCCAGGTATGTGACTTGTAGGTTTGCCTCAAGATAGATGGTCCAATTCCACAGTTTAGCTTTCTGAGATAGGAGGATTGAGCTTGTTCCTCCCTGCTTTTTCCAAACACAATATCACCTGGATGCCTGTCTGGACAATTTTGCTGGCTACTTGATTTCTGAAAGCTTGTGGAATTGCTTTTTTTTTTTTTTTTTTTTTAAGAAAAAGCCTCTCTAAAATTTCCTTCTCCTAAAACTGAAGAGAGCTGTCTAGCTCAATTCAGCAAGTTACCAAAAGGAGAGGGAAAGTGAGGAATAAAAAGGAGCCCAAGCAAACACAGTCACTTGAGTGACCTCGTGGAGGGGAGGGATCTGGACCACTAGATGTACACCCCATGGTATCCTGGACCGGGCATACAAAAGTGTCACCGACCCCCAGCCCGTCCGACTCAACCAAGCAGGATAGGAATTCCTTTCTAGGAACCCCGACCCCTGGGAGGTAAGGCTCAAAAGTAGAAAAAAGAAAAGACACTGAGAAAAAAAAGAACTGCAGATTTATGCATCAGCCACCATCTACTGGAGACAGAGAAATACTGAGGAACCGCAGATGGTATCAGGGTACTTGAAGCAGTGTCAGTTTTCCTCTCTCTGTCTCCATCTGCTGGCATGGATGAATAAACCCAGGAGTCTTGACTGATCCGGGTACGTACAGGGAAAATGGAAAATATCATAATGCCTCTGTATCACTCCATGGTGAAATCACACCTTGAATACTGTGTACAATTCTGGTTGCCGCATCTCAAAAAATATATAGTTGCACTGGAGAAGGATTAGAGAAGAGCAACCAAAATGATAAAGGGGATGAAAAAGCTCCCCTGTGAGGAAAGGCTAAAGAGGTTAGGTGTGTTCATCTTGGAGAAGAGTCGGCAGAGGGGGTTATGTTAGAAGGCTATAAAATTCTGAGAGGTCAAGAACGGGTGAATGTGAATCAGTTATTTACTCTTTCAGATAATAAGAGGACTAGGGTGCACTCCATGAAGTTAGCAAGTAGCTCATTTAAAAATAATCAGAGACATTTTTTTCACTCAACGCACAATTAAGCTTTGGAATTTGTTGCCAGAGGATGTAGTTAGGGCAGTTAGTGTAAATGGGTTTAAAAAAGGTTTCAATAAGTTCTTGAAGGAGAAGTCTATTAACTGATATTAATCAAGATGACATAGGGAATAGCCACTGCTATTACTAGCATTAGTAGCATGGCATCTACTTAATGTTTTGGGTACTTGCCAGGTACCTGTAACCTGGTTTGGCCACTGTTGGAAACAGGATGCTGGGCTTGATGGACCCTTGGTCTGACCCAGAATGATAACTTATTTAATTTATTAGAAATACCAACTGTTAGAATGGCTGCATTAAATGTCACTAGACAAAGAGCCTTTTCGGTTGCTGGCCCTATTTTGTGGAACTCCTTACCGAATCCTTTAAGACTAATATCAAATAAGTCTGAATTTAAGAAAGCATTAAAAACCTATTTTTTTAAGGAAGCATTCGGAAGTAGTGGCTCCTCATAACACCTCTCATATCATCATGAGGGACATTTAAAAAAAAAAAAAAAAAAAAAAAGATTCTTCATAATTATCTGTTAAGTCTGTATCTATATTTTCTTATCTGTCCTAGTTTTGTTAAAATAATGGTAATGAATCCATAGTATTTCTCATTTAACGATAGTTTATAAATCCTTAGGATTTTTTATATTGATCATAGAAACATAGAAATGACGGCAGAAGAAGACCAAATGGCCCATCCAGTCTGCCCAGCAAACTATGTACTTTTTTTTTTCCCCCACATACTGGTTACTCTTGGCTTTTAGTACCTTTTAGTTCTATTTCCCTTCCTCCCCACCATTAATGCAGAGAGCATTGCTGGAACTGCATCCAAGTGAATATCTAGCCTAATTAGGGGTAGTAACCGCCGCAATAAGCAAGCTACACCCATGCCTCTGTCCTCCCTGCTGTTGTATCAGAGAGTTATGCGTTGAAAGAGAAGTGTTGGACTTTCTACCCTGCCGTTGAAGCAGAGTGCTATGCTGGATATGTACTGAAAGCAAAGTATCGGCTTATTTGGTTTTGGGGAAGTAACCGCCGTAACAAGCAAGCTGTGAATGCAAAACCTTTTTTTCTTTTTTTTTCTTCCACATTTCCTCTTGCTGTTGAAGCCCAGAGCAACGCTGGAGTCTCACCAACCATGTGCATGGACATCGAACAAGGGCATTAACTCCAGGTAGTAGTCCTCATTCTCGCGAGCCACATTAACAATCAACAAATATTGAACAAGCCTAATAATTGGCAAAACCTATAGCCTATGTCCTAACCGGTAAATTTACATACTCTTACCCACCCCTCTGTTTTTTGTTTTTTTTTTGGGAGACGACAGCCCTCCATCCTTCCGCTCCGTGAAGGTGGTATACATATATAGGTGGATACAATACAATAGGTGGCTCACATATTGAATTGTATTTTTTTCATTTCCAACTGTACTTTATTTTTATCAACATTTTAATTTTTATTTTATTGCCATAAGTTAATTTTACGTTAATCTATTTATGATTGTAAACCGCTTTGATCAATTTTTGTATTGGTAAAACGGTATATAAATATTTTAAATAAATAAACTTATGTTCTTATGAATCCAGGAATACCTGGATTCAGTCAAAAATCATTGCCAGTTCTGACTGACTATTTGGGGCTTAGCATTCCTCTGTTCTCAATTTATTTATTTATTATTTATTTATTTAAGGGTTTTTATATACCGCGGCTCGTTAGCAAACCACCTCGGTTTACAATGAACATAAATTAGCAACAAGCTTTACAATCCAACATAATTAAATAGAGATACATCACTGATAACATTAAATTATAATATAATTCAAATAAACTAAATTAAACTAAATTGACAGGGGCATAAAGAGCTAGCTCATCAATTAATGTAACATTATTAACAGTACAGATCTTACAAGGTCAGAATTAGATGATAGCTAAATAACAATATTAATAATACTGCAAGTAAATATGTTGCCAAAGTGTGTTTAGTGTTATTAAACAAAAGATAGATTGGAATGGGAAGATAGAGTTATATAAATGTCATATTATATATTTTACAGAAGGGACAGGATCATAGACTGTAGGCTTGTTTAAACAGCCATGTTTTTAAGTTCTGTTTAAATTTCTTGTGGCAGGGTTCCAGGCGCAGATCAGTGGGCAGTTTGTTCCACAAGTTGATTCCAGCTATTGTGAATGTTCGTTCTCTCGTTGAGACATATTTTATCTGTTTAAGCGTTGGAGTAGTTAGTTTAGCCTGGTGCGTTTTTCTAATTGGTCTGTCTGAAATATGGAATGTAAAGAACTCGGAGAACCAATGCAAGTCTTGGTTGTACAAAGTCTTGTGAATAAGAGTGAGTGCTTTGAATGTTATCCTGGATAGGATTGGAAGCCAGTGCAGGAATTGTAGAGCTGGAGTGATGTGTTCGTAGCGATGCGTGTTAGTTAGCAAGCGTGCAGCTGCATTTTGTAGCATCTGTAATGGTTGTATTGAGTTATTTGTTAGACCTAGTAATAAGGAGTTACAGTAGTCTAATTTAGATAATATAGTGGCCTTTAGTACTGTCCGAAAGTCGTTTGGGTGTAGTAGTGGTTTTATCCTTTTCAGAGTATGAAGTTTGTGGAAACCATTTTTAATGGTGGAATTGATGAATTTTTTTTAATGTAAGATGATTGTCAATTATGACGCCAAGACTGCGGACTTGTTGTATCGTGTGATGGTCAGATATTGATAGTAGAGTCGGGGTAGCATGGTTGTTTTGTGAAGAGATAATGAGAAGCTCTGTTTTGTTTGTATTTATTGCCAGTGAGTTTTTGGTTAGTAGACTCTCAATTTCCATCAGTGCAGTATTCCAGGTTTTGAGCGCATTGGGTAGGGAGTCATTGATAGGGATTAGGATCTGCACATCATCTGCATATATAAAGTGCGGGAGACCCAGTTTTATTAACAGTCGACAGAGAGGAGTGAGGTATATATTGAAAAGTGTGGAGGATAGGGAGGAGCCTTGGGGTACTCCCTGTAGCAGATTTTTTGGTTTGGATTCGTGCTGGCCAATTTTTACACTGTATTTCCTGCTGTTAAGAAAAGATTCGAGCCAACCTAGTGCTGTGCCAGTGATGCCAATTTGAGAAAGGCGAGTTAGAAGGATATTGTGGTTGACTGTATCAAATGCCGAGGAAATGTCCAGTAGGGCAAGTATATAGGATCGACCAGCGTCTAAAGCTCTTAGGATTGTATCAGAGAGTGTTAGTAGAAGAGTTTCAGTACTATGGTACTTGCGGAATCCATATTGGGATGGGGAGAGTAATTGGTTTTCGTCCAGGAATTCAGTGAGTTGTTTATTGATAACTTTCTCTAATATTTTGGAGAGAAAAGGTAAGTTAGAAACTGGGCGAAAGTTTGCTGGTTCTGTTGGGTTTAAATCTTGGTTTTTCAGTGTTGGTTTTATAATGGCGTGTTTGAGTTGAGTGGGAACAATTCCTGATGTGATGGATTTGTTAAGAATCTTTGTTATAGGAATTGCAATTCTTGACGGGATGGCGAGAAGTGTTTTTGTAGGCATGATGTCCAATGGGTGCATTGCTGGTTTAGCTTTTTTAAGTATACCTTCGATTTCTAGTGTTGTGGTTTCGAATTTTGTAAGTGAAGCTGAACCAGGACTATGTGGATTTGAATTGTGAGTGGGTGGTCTATGTGTAGAGTAAATAGTGGGAGAGGTAGAGTTTCAATGGGATTGGTCCTGGGAAGTATATCTTTTAAAAGAAAAAATGCTTCTTATGCAGACCCCTATGAAACCTCAAATATGTGGAGATAGATGTGGATAGGGTCTGAAGAACCGAACGATCATTACCACTGCTTCCATAGCCTTACCCACAGATTTCCATCATTGCAAGGCATATTCTTATGAAGACCTGAGACTTGCAACATTAATAGTCTGAAGGCATTAACAGCCATAGAGGAGACACTCAATGCAGTTTCAAACACACAGTAGGTCATACAGATCATATACTTTTCACACTCCTAACTATTCAATCGTTGACAAAACTCCCATTTTTCTTCAGGAAAAATTCCAGAGCCTCTTCTAGGAGAGTGTGCAAGTACTGCACTATGCAGGTCTGGAAAAACACTATGCAGGATTGGAGTATAGTGTTCTGGTAATACTTTTTCCATAAGTAATCTAGAGTTTGAGGGTCACAGCCAGGAGGATAGACTACGACCTTTTCCCTAAGTAATCTAGAGTTTGAGGGTCACGGCCAAAAAGATAGACTTCTTGACCCTTTTGAGAGCAGATTCAATCACTGGTATGGTTACTGGAACTGGTCGAATCCTTCATCTGCTTGAACACAATGAGGTCCATATTCAGAAGCATTTAGCTGGATAACTAAAAAGTTATCCAGCTAAATGAAATTTTGGGCACTTATCCAGCTAAATTTTAGCTGGATAATAAGTTATCCGGCTAGAATTTAGCCGGATAAGTTAGGAGCATTCTAGGGGAATTGGGTTTGCTGGATAAGATATCCAGCTAACTGATATTCAGCTGGATAACCTATCCAATTAACTTTGGTCAGCCTGTAGACCTATCCTTAAAGTTAGCCTGATAACTTTAAGATAGCTGGGCATACTCAGGGGCGCAGATTGGTTTTGTCTTACAGTCTGGCCCTTAAAAAGTCACATTTGGTAAAGAAAGGTTATTCTCTGGCAGTGGTGGCTATGCTCCTGAAGGCTAGGAAGTTTTCCACTTCCTTGACTGTATTAGAATATTTAGGAACAATGGACTTCCAAGACTTCTAGATGCGATGCACAGGGATACTAGATAGTGCCCTATGTAAAATGGACGCTGTCAAGTGATATATGATGTCAAATGATATATATGAATCTGTTATGCTTAAAAGAAATAATTACAGTTACATACAAAAGATTACTTTTGCTTAAATACACAGAGAAACAGTTAAGTACATTGTTTAAGCATAAATGATTATTGAAGTGTCAAATATTGTATTCAGAGAAAAAAAAGTTATGTCAGGCTGTTTTGCTTGCTGATTATCACTGTGCTCTGACAAAGTTAAGTGAGGCTGTCTTATTCAGAAGATAAGTCTCATTAACAAGCATTAAAGATGGAAAAGTGATAGAAAAATGTTTTTAACAAATACAACTGTAGATGTATGTGCCTTCTTAGGGGCCACTTTCCTCTGCATAGTTTCCTGCAGATCAGAGACAAGGAAATGCTTTGAATTCTCATAGTTAACTGTGTCTAACAGAAAGACTGTCATGATTAGAGAATGAGAAACTACATTTTCTCTAGTAAAAGCAAAGGCATGCAGCCCTTGGGCCCTCCCCCTTCTCAAGTTGGCTCAATTGTAACGGAAAAAGAACCACGCATGTGCCAATAAGATCCCTCTGATACCCTATAAAAGTAAGCCTGCCAGGAAGGAATGTGGAACAGATGGATGAGGCTTTAGACTGCTCTGACCCACACATTGAGCCCTCACAACCTAGGAGAGAGACAACGCTCTACTCTCAGTGGGAAAACAATAGATGAGGGTTGCCGTACTTGCTTGAAGGGGGGCCAAGTGACAGACTGGAACTCATCTGATTGCTTGCAGAAGCAACCACCAAAGTCATATCTTTATAAATACTCTCTGTTTTGCTTCTCTTTTAGACCATTCTCATAAGTGACCCTGTATATTCAGTGCACTTATCAGAATACTGTGTTTGCTTATATTTCATCTATTATAATCATTGCTTTTACCAAAATATATATATATTATAGTGTTTGTGTCTTGTTTCCACTGAGCAACAAGTAGCACCAAAAGGGTAAAAGGTAAAAATAATATTTTAGTACATTAGCTTATGTGCATATTTGGAAAGTTTTCGAGGATTGGTACTCAGGGTGACAGTGTGTGTGCCTGGACACGTATCTGTTCCATTAATTCTGGATTTTCTGCAGGAGGGACTGTCTAATGATTTAATCCTTAATTACTTAATGGCACAGATGGTGGTTCTCCCTTGCTATAGTGGTCAGGTTCAACGTAAGCTTCTGCCTTCCCATTCTGGTGTTACTCAGTTTTTGAGGGGCGTTAAACATATTCGACCTCCACTACATATTCCAATTCCTCTTTGGGATCTAAACTTAATTTTGTCCTTTTTGGCAAGAGCACAGTTCTCCCCTGTTTAAGGGTCTTTGCTTATGATTGCTTACCTTTAAAAACAGTATTCCTTGTTACTATCTGTTCTGCTCAGAGGATATCGGAATAGCAGGTGCTATCCTGCAGGGAATCTTTTCTGACAATCACACAGGATAGAGCTCAGTTTTGTACAGTTCCTTCTTTTCTTCCGAATGTTGTGTCAGGCTTTCACCCAAATCAATCCCTTTCTTTACCTTCATTTGACAGGCAGACAGATGCAGACTACACACACCTTTGTCCCTCGATCATGTGGATTTTTTGAGGCATCTCAAGGTTACCAAGGTCTTTCGATGATTGGATCATCTTTTTGTGCTGTATGATAGTGTACAGAAAGGCTAGACAGTGCGCTACCATAGCCTTGGGAGCCTACATCAAAGAGGTGATTGCAGCGGCATATTTGGATTTTGGTGTTTCTTTCTCGAAGCAGATTCAAGCTCACGTCACAAGGGCAAAGGCTACTTCGAAGGCAGAACTGCAATTAGTGTCTCCTTTGGAGATTTGGAAGCTTGGTCTTCTTTGCATACCTACTCTAGACACTACCATCTGGATATCAGAGTTAGGGAAGAGGCCTCTTTCGCCTCAGTGGTGTTGAGGGGCTCAGACAGCATTCCATCCTGTTACGGAATAGTTTGGGTATATCCCATTCATGTGGACTGGTCTAACTGAATAAAGAGGAAGATGAAATTACTTTTTACCTAATAATTTCCTTTCCTTGAATACAGTCAGACCAGTACACGGTCTACATGTTTTTCAGTCTTTATAGAAGCTGATGGCTGTAGGCATCTCAGAGGAATCCGGGTCCATGCTGAGTGTTTTTACTTCATTTTTTGAATATTCCTTGTCCTTCAATGTGTTGTAATTCCTACATTTCCTATATTCCTGCTTCCTTATTCTGCTGGAAGCCCTTTGTTAAAAAAAACAAAACAAAAAACGAACAAGTATTGTAAATTGTTGGTTGTATTCAAGTTTGTCCACAGTTCGCTTTTAACGCTAGCAGCCACCACTTTAACCCGCGTGGCCGTCGTCCCTACCTTCTGGCCCTTTGCCGTACCTTAGACATAAATATGCATCTACCTTCTGTTAACATAGAAAACACAAAATGTAATTGGTATAATAAGGCCGCAGCTTTTAACACATCATGAAAAACTTCCCTGGGTACCCAAGCCAATATTGCAATTCTATCCTACTAGGTCTCCCTTCCTCCTATACCAAACCGCTTCAGATGGTACAAAATGCAGCAGCACGAATATTAACAAACACCAGAAGAAGAGATCACATCTCCCCTATCCTAAAAAGCCTTCATTGGCTGCCAGTGCACTTCAGAATTCTCTACAAATCCATCTCCGTTATCTACAAAATCATTCATCAACATACTTCTATCGACCTGCAAATTCCTCTCCTCTTACACAATTCTTCAAGACCTACCAGAGACGCATATAGAGGTTCACTCCAGGTTCCTCCAACCAAAGCAACTAGACATATTACCTTGAGAGATCGGGCCCTCTCTACCGCCGGTCCCCCTTTATGGAATTCCATCCCCCCAGACCTAAGACAGGAACCCTGCCTCCCAACCTTCAGGAAGAGACTTAAGACTTGGCTCTTCAAACAAGCTTTCCCGGACTCCAGCTAATGTCCTTCAACCAAGTTCTATAACACAACCAGCTCATTTAACTGTTCGTTGTAAATATTTAAAATGCTATTAACCTTTTCTTTTTCCTTCCTCTCCCAGTTTAAGCATCCCTGTTTTTTGTAACTGCTTTCTTCCGCACTACAGTTCCAGTTTGTTTTTTCTTTCTATGCACCACTGTTTTAATGTAAACCAGCATGATGTGATTTTATCATGAATGCCGGTATATAAAAACCTTAAATAAATAAATAAAAATAAAATGATGTTTCCGCTGCTGCCCACCGTAGGGGCCAAGCAAGGCAGCCTTACTCTGAGGGGCCCCAACCATCAGCGTATTCTGCACCCCCACACCTTTTTGCACCGTCCAAGGCGCTGAGCAGCTACCATGCCATCCTGTTATGCCACCGGCACCACTTGAAATATGCCCAACCGGCCTGGGTAACCGCCAAGACACGAGGTAGGGAGGACCCTTGCCTCGTGTCCCCCAAGTAATCAATAAGCTGCGGCCTGCGTCTTCTTTCTTTGCCATCCCATGCCTCGATGGCATCCTGTAAAGCATTATTAAAGATGTTGTAACCCACATCTGACAGGTGTACTCCATCGGTCTGAATAGTCCCTTGGCAAAGATCATCAGCCCACTGGTATCTTATCTGTTGGCCGCCCCACTTGTGTGTCCATACCCCGATCTGCTGGTTAACCTTCTTGCGACCTCGACTCCATAATTTGGAGTCTTCCCACTTGGGCCATGGGATAATGTCCGACCAGAAGAGGGCAGCATTCAGGTACAGGTCAGTTATCTTGGCCAGGTCACTTTTTGCCTTCTTTATCAGCCGCTTGCAAGTCAATGAGCACAGATCATTGCCCCCCCCAGATGTATTATTATTACATCCGGAGCAGCCCTCAAGTCCCTCAGGCACCATAGGAGGGGCAATAACTGTTCCCATCACATGCCGGGCTTTTCCATCCATGTGACGACCCACCTTTGCAGTGCCAGTCCTAAGCGTCGTCCATAGGGTCGTCCGTGTGCTCTCTTAGCGGTCCACCGTATATAGGAGTGACCAAAGATCCAAGCTAAACGCTGAGCCCGTGGCAGATCTGCAAGATATAATAATTAAGAATTTTGGTTAGATGTGGTCACTTTATCCAAACAGACATAGGTATTGACCGCATTGGATTGCCATCGCCCAATTCTCTTTATCGTGGCTGCTTGAAGTCCGGTTTATGCTACGCTTGTAGCCGGACCGATTCTGAAAGAGTGGTGAATTTTTGTGTGTCCAAATTCATTTTCTTAACTGCTGCTTTAAGTACAGCTGCAAATTGATATCTGTTTAGGGGGGTTCTGTCTGCATGAATCAGCAGGTGTACTCCCCCCATCTGGCCGCACTGCCAAATACTTTTCTGTATTGCGTATCGGGCAGGTGTCACACGCCACAACACATTTAAGCGACAGCGTGGCTCCTCTTCCGGCTTGGTCCATCTTGGGCTTTTGTATGGTGATGGTTAACATCTCTGGCGTCCAAAACACGTTCCTCATAAGTAATCAGCTATTTCCTGTGTCCTCTATGTTGGCAGCAGCCAGTTTGTTCACTCTCAATGCTCCGAAGAAAGCGAGTGAGAAGGCAAGACGAAATAGCTCAGTTTCAAACTTAGACGAGCAAATCGATGCTAATAGGGTCCAGAGAGTCCTCAGCATGTTGTGTGTAATGGGGTGTCTGCTGTCGATGGTAGGCCCTACTTTCCTTCAGCATCCTGTCATCATCTTCTTCAGAATGAAGGACTTAGTGGGGTCTCCCCACACACACACTTTAAAAAAAGAATGACAGACCAGCCAGGTGTTTTATCACGGCATTCCTAGATACACTGTTCTCTTTTGCCATGGAGACATATTTGACAATTAGGTCGTCAGTATCAGGGCCTTGACTCCATCCCATCCATTTTCTCTCAGGAACTCAGTCACATAGTCATAGCTCTGGCAGTATGACATCCATGTAGATGGTGCCACAGATCTGCGTACTAACTCGAAGGTAGTTGCAGACCAATCCTCCATAGGTGTGCCGGCATGGGTGTCCCTGCTTCGGCTGCTGTTGGTATCTGCTTACGAAACAAATGCCATTTAGCATGAGATAAGGCATCCGCAGTGCCATTACATACCCCAGGCACATGCCTAGCACACAATGTATTATTTTGCAAGGCCTCTAACACTACTTCCCTCAGGAGATTGACAACCTTTGGGCACTTGGCCGATTGTGAGTTCAATACCTGAACCACCGCTTAGTTGTCACACCCAAAATATTATGTGCTTGTTCCTGAGTCTGTCGCTCCATAATACTAGCGCCACCCAGATAGGGAAGAGCTCCAAAAATGTTATGTTCTTCGTGAGCCCTGTAGTAATCCATTCCGCTGGCCACGGTTCTGCACACCATGTGCCTTGGCAAAATGCCCCAAAGCCCCAGCCATCCTGAGGCATCAGTATGAATATTCAGATCTATGCTGGAAAGCGGTGGCCCTTGTATGACAGATACACCATTGAAGTTGTTGAGAAATGAGTTCCATACCTTAAAATCCGCACGTATATCCTTTGAAATTCTTAGGAAATGATGGGGGTTGCTATATCCCGACTGTGACCGCTGCTAGTCTTTGCATGTCGGGAATAACCCGACATGCAAAGTTCAAGGTTCCCAGGATGGATTGCGCAACCCATAGTGTTATCTTCTTGATGATGCTGCTTACTGTATTATCCTGCGGAGTTTTTTTTACCTTTTCTTCGGTGAGCCTGGCTACTATCTTGTTGGAATCCAGCTCGATGCCAAGGTAGGAAATAATCATTGCCAGACCTTCCGTTTTGCTGTGTGCCAAAGGAACACCGAAATCCTCGGTGATAGACTGGAATTCTCTTAGCAGGTGGTAGCAGGTGTTTGAATCTCTTGGCCCCCACGAATAAGAAGTCGTCTAAATAGTGAATAATATTGTCTGACAGTTTTTTGCACTGTCACCCAATGCAGGAATGAACTAAATAGCTCGAAATAAGCACATGAGACTGAACATCCCATAGGCATGCATTTATCAAAGTAATATTGCTTCCTGAATGCGAACCCCAGTAAAAGGAAACTTCCTGGGTGTACTGGAAGGAGTCTGAAGGCTGATTCTATGTCAGCTTTTGCCATAAGCGCACCTGCACTGCATGCTTTGAGCAGCGCCACTGCCGAATTAAAGGATGCATACTGCACCGAGCACTCTTCTGGGGGCAACTGGTCATTCACAGACGCTCCTGGGGGGTATGACAGATTCTGAATGAGCCAGAATTTGCCTTTTTCTTTCTTAGGAATGACCATCAGTGGCGAAAGGAACATGTTCTGGAAAGGTTGCAGCAGCAAAGGACCGGCCATCCTTCCAAGTGCCAATTTGATCTCTAGCTTCTTTTACACTATTGTCTGCATGTTTGGTTGCTGATGATACATTGCTAGTCTTCGTTCCCTTTATCTGGCCTTGGAATGGAATGATGAATCCTTCCCGAAATCCTTGCCAGATCTTCTGTGCATTTTGACGGCATGGGCAACGTTCTAACCCCTGTGGCATCGGTGGCGCCAATTGCGCCTGACGAAGGTTTGCAGACCCTTAAAGAATTCCACCCAGGAAAAGGTTCCTGGGTCTATACTGAACCCAGTGACGTTCCCCAAAAGCCCCGACTGGAGGGCCGAGCTGGGGATAGAGAGGTCCGGGGTACTATCAGTGGATCCGGATTCCTGTACCAGCTGGGGGGGACCTTGCCCTGGTTCTCCCAGAGCCATCTCGCACTGTAGGCACAGGGTAGTAGCCTCTTCATGCTGCGGAGCTCTTATGTGGCAGGCTGGGCAGAGGGCTTGTGCTTTGGCTTTCTTGGCCGGTGGTGCCATGGTTTGTGCTCGTAGGGGCGATCAAACCCAGTCTGTGAGCGCACCGGGAGACTTAGATATGCGCTGAGGGTGTGCGTGCAGACCGATCTCAGAGCTTATGGGGATGCGCGCGCCGCTGCGCGTGCAGCCGAACTTGTGCGCCCAGCATTGTTGAGCGCGGCGCTGTGCGCACGGCACCCATGCACGCGCCGCTGTGCGCACAACTATGTTATGCGCCCGGTTCGCTGCTGTGCGCACAGCTCAGTTAGGCGGACAGTACGGCTATCAAGGGGGGGAAATGGCGCCGGCGACCACGCGATCAAGATGGCGACCTCCCCGGAGGGTCTCCATGTGGGAGGACCCTCGAACCAGATCGGGGTCTAGCCTGGAAGGGGCTGCTCAACCCGATGGAGCAGATGCCGACAGGCGATCTGTGCGGCTATCCGAGCCTTGGAGACCAGAGACTTAAGAAAGTTTTCTACCTTACCTTGTCTCGGCGCTTCCCGGTCTCGTGCAGGGCGGTCTCCGGCTGTGGGGGGAGAGGGAAATACCTTCACTGCCGTGCCCAGTCTTGCACCTACTGCCTCTCAGCCGCTCTTTCCTGGGGGCTAAGTCCATGCCGTGAACCGGCTGCCGGACCGAGGCTTACCTCTGAGGGATCTCGGAAATCACCTCAGGAATTCTTAATTGGGGGAGGGACCCTTAGGTATCACCGCAGGAGAGCGAGGCTAGTCTTGTAGAGGTAAGATTTTGGAATTCTCTTTCTTCTTTTGGGTTTGGATTTTCTAATGCTGTGCAAGCGTGTGTAGAGTCCCAAACTGCTAAGGAGCTTCCTGCAGGGGTATATGTAGTGCTGATGTCAGACTGAAATCTGACTCCGTCTCCAACTGCTATCAGGAGCACACTATACCCATTGGTCCTGAGTACATCTGCTTCACGTTAGGAAAGTTTCACTTATCCTAGTCAGGGTAGTGGACTCACTCCGGGCAGGCCTGAAGGGTTTAGAAGATGGTCTTTCCAACGCACCTTTCTGTCCTAGTCCCGCTGATGTTTCTTAGGCCCAGGTGAAGAGTGAGTTGATAAATGTTGTGATGGAGCATAGCTGCCACTTTTGGCCTCCTGTTCCCGTGGTGCTGCTATTTTTGACACTCTCCATCTCTGCACCCTAGGAGTCATACAACCACAGTCACAGCACAATGCTTGATTGTGGTCTGAGCCCAAGCAGAGATAACAATTATGGCCATCTGTAACGGACATGAAATGTCTGCACTGACTGTTCATAAAGCCCGGCTTTTTAGACATGTTAAGTAGACTGAAAAGTGCTGTTTGGAGATCGCTTGCGCGAAACTAGAGATCTGAGGAGGAAAAAAAAAAAGATCAAGAGAGGCTTCTACACGTCTGTGCAAAGCACGGAAAAAAACAGACTGAAGAGGAATGTACCTCACGTTCACCTGGGAACCGCTGCGCGTGCAAAGCAGAGCAAAGCTTTGATTACTGAGCAAGAGCTCCACGTGGTGTGCCATCAGATGATGTAACCCAGACAGTATGGCTAATTCAGCCCTGCTTATAGTCGGAAAAAGACAAATCCATCTACTCCACTGGGCAAAAATGAACTAAGAGGAACTGAGAGAGTGCTGAATTACTATGCATAAACAGTGAAAAGTTTTTACACCTTTCCAGAAAGCTCTAGAAAAATCCTTCCATTCAGTGCTGAGCCAATCACTTGACACATATGGGTGACAATGGTGAACTGCTTGTCTTTGTAGAATCATAGACATAGCAGGTATAAAACAAGGTACAACAGAGATATATCTGGGGATCAGAGATTAACAATGGATAAGGATACCTATGCAGTGCTTGCCTCCAGCAAACAGGGGCCCCTCAGTAAACCATATTACCTATTTGCTCAGTCCTCCAAGTCCTGTGGCTTGGAGGTCCAGCTGGTGGCCATGTTCTCAGCAGTGCCTCTGCATAAAAAGCTGCTGCTCCGTGAGTACTGGGGCTCAGCATGGAGTTCTCTATACTCTGTGTTGTGGTCCTTGTTCTTTATATCCCAACCTTAGTCTCTTAGTTCTAGTTTATTGAATATATTTTCTGCTTATTCCTTAAAAACATTCATAGTAAGTAAAAACATACGTATTAATTTATTTAATAAATTTATAACCCGCCTCCCCAATTTAATTATATAAATATACATAAAACGAACACCAATTAAAATACAATACAAATAAACAGAAAACAGGACCTTGTCTTGCCTTGTTCCTGTTTGTTTCTAGTTTGTCATTGTTCTGTTCAGCTCTGTATTTGGCCCTAGTATTGTGGCCTTCTGATTTTGTGCTGGTCTTGTCTGTGGCCTCTTGTTATCAGTTTGTTTGCTCTGTGTCAGTCGTGCCTGTCTTGTTTAGTGGACACCCCTTAGACTGTCTCTGTTCCAACTCAGCCCTGTTTGCCTTGTGGGTGCCTTTTAGGTCTCAAGTTTGTTCACTTTCTGCCGAGTCCTGCCAGCCACCAAAACATGAGGGCTCAACCCGAGAGGGAGGTGGCTGGTCCAGGCAGAAGATCCCACATGCCAGGCCTGTCCTGTCCTGCACAGCCTGCTCTTCCTGGGTCCAACCCTGCTCCTGCTCTAAGGGTTACCAGACACAGACAACCATGCCGTCACACAGTGTGAGTGATACACCTAAGGATTAATAAAGAGATATCATGATATGGATACACAAAGAATCAGAACTAGAGATTGCTTCCGTACCGGTGGGGATGAAAAGCGTCTGGCCCTGCTTCACTGGACACCTGTAGCACTTGTCCACCTGGTCCCCAAAAAACATCTCATTCTGATTGGAGGAGCTGCTCCAGCGCTCAAACAAAGCCAGATTAGCAGCAGAGGGGCGAATCAGATAAAAGATTTTCTCACCCTAGAAGGAGCAGAAAGGACATGAGTGCGAATGGGATGCTCCTTCCTAAAGGTGCTCCATCCCACACAAGCAGACAATGGCCACTTACCCACAATACATGGTACCAGACAGAAGTGCCTCCAAAGTCAATGTGGAAGTCAGTATAGCTGTCCTTCACCCCCATGAGACAATATTTCTGAACGTTGGGACGCTCGAAGACAGACTCCTCAGGCCACAGGTTCTCAACCCATGAGAGCTTCCGCACGAGTTTGGGGGTCTCCACCAAGTTAGAAAGTCTGAGGTGCGGGAAAAGAGGAGTGAGGAAAAGAGAAGCAACTGACTTCCGCCCCTCTCCCAACAGGATTTTATTTATTTTATTTAGAAACTTTTATATACCAGTATTAGTGGGGACATCATACCGGTTTACAGTTGAACAAAAGAATTGAAAGTACATATTAACAGGGGAAAATGAATAAGGAGGGGATAAACCAGAGGCAGTATGGAAGCGATAGATTAAAATAAACAAGAACAGAACATAACATAACAATATAGTAATATAGTTAAATCCTTAATATAAGGAATATGCGATCACCGTAGGGTGGTGCAGGGTATTGAGGGGTATACTATTCTGGGTAAGCTTGTTTGAAGAGCAGTGTTTTTAATTTCTTTTTAAATTTGATGGCACATGGTTCGAGGCGCATGTGCACAGGGAGGGAGTTCCAGAGGGAGGGGCCTGCAATAGTGAGGGCACGTTCGCGAGTGGAAGAGAGGTCGGCAGATTTAAGAGAGGGGACGTGTAAAGTGCCTTTGTTGGTGGATCTGGTGAGACGGGTGGACTGAGGGGCGATGAAAGGGAAGTCAAGCCAATTGGAGTTGTGGGCATGGATGGATTTGTGTACTATGGTCAGGGTTTTGTAGTGGATGCGGGAGAGAATGGGGAGCCAGTGAAGGTCTCTAAGGATGGGGGTGATGTTTTCGTATTTACGCGTGTTTGTAATGAGTCTTGCTGTGGCGTTTTGTAACAGTTGGAGGGGTTTTAAAGTGGACAGGGGGAGCCCTAGTAGGAGTGCATTACAGTAATCTAATTTGGAGGTTAAGGTGGATTGAATCACAGTACGGAAGTCCTGGGTGTATAGTAAAGGTCTGAGTTTTTTCAGGACGTTGAGTTTGAAAAAACCTGCTTTGAGAATAGAGTTGATGTACGATTTCATATTTAGTTGGTGGTCAAGGAGAACTCCGAGGTCCCTGACGAATGGTTGCGCTGAGATTAGGTTGAGCTTGGGGTCGTTAGGTTGGGGAAGGGTGGGGGAGGAGTGTGAAGAGATGTGTATGAGTTCAGTTTTGTTAGTGTTGAGGGCAAGGTGTAGGTTGGTGAGCAGGGAGTTGAATACTGCAAGACAGCTTTCCCAGTGCTCAAGGGCATCGGAGATGGTGGTGTGAATGGGGATGATGATCTGAACGTCATCAGCGTATAGATACAACTTGAGCTTGAGTTCGGAGAGGAGGTGGCAGAGAGGGGTAAGGTAGATGTTGAAAAGGGTAGAGGATAGAGATGAGCCTTGAGGCACTCCTTGTTGTAGGGGGTAAGTGGCAGAAGTGTTGTTTCGTATTTTGACAGAGAATTTTCTGTTCGAGAGATAAGAATTGAACCAAGCAAGGGCTAGTCCAGAAATGCCGATGCTTTCAAGTCGTGCAAGGAGGTGTCGGTGGCTGATAGTGTCAAAAGCAGCTGAGATATCGAGGAGGGCGAGGAGGTAACTGTGGCCTTGGCCCAGACCTCTGAGGAGGTGGTCAGAGAGGGAGAGGAGAAGAGATTCGGTGTTAAGGTGTTTCCGGAAGCCAAATTGGGAGGCATGGAGGATTGCATGGTTTTCGATAAAGTCCATAAGTTGAGAGTTAACAACTTTTTCTATCAGTTTGGAGATAAATGGGAGGTTGGATATAGGGCGGAAGTTGGAAGGGTCTTTTGGGTCTAATGAGGGTTTCTTTAGGAGGGGTTTGACAACCGCATGTTTGAGAGATTCAGGAACTATCCCATGGGCGATGGAGCAGTTGATAATATCTGTTAAAGCTCTAGCTATGGTGTCAGGGATGGCTATTAGGGCTTTAGTTGGGATGGTGTCATTTGGGTGTGATGCAGGCTTGAGTCTTCGGAGGATATTGGTGATCTCTTTGGAGGATGTGAGGTCCAAGGCAGTCATTGCTGGTTGGGATGGTGTAGGGAAGGTGGGAGAGTCAGAGGTTTAGAGAGTCAGTGGGAGAGTCAGAGGGTCAGAGAATCTCTGACCCTCAGGGTTAGAGAGTCAGTGGGAGAGTCAGAGGGTCAGAGAGTCAGAGGGAGAGTCAGAGAGTTCCACTAATGAAAAGCTTCCAGCTACCTCTGCTAGTCCCTTCAGGATTAAATACATTAACAGAAGGCGAGAGATTAACCTGCGTCAAGTGGAAGTTACTACCCTAAACAACTTGCTGGAGGTTACTATATTACCTAGTCCTTCCCCTGGTTAGTGCTGACTCTAAGCTCTCCTCTCAGCAAAGTCTTTCCCCTGCTTACAGGGCCAGCTCCTGCACTGCAGCTTCTCCTCCCCCATCACACCCAATGCACCTGGTTTCTGAGAACTCTAGGCTGATAACATTCAGAATTTTCTCCCTCTTCGGGCTGTTGTAGTATTTGACAAAGTTCGCTAGCCGCATCTTGCAGTCTGCTTGTCGCGTGACATCAATCACATCGATCTCCTTCTCTGCTCCTGGGGAGGTAAAGAGAAACCTCAGCTGCAGAAACCACAGTACCTGCTAAAGGAAACAAGCACTAAAGCCACCCTCCCACCACCCACAAAGCACAAGGTGATACAAAGCTCACAACAGGGGAGGAAGTGACGTCACTGGAGCAAATGGTCGCATGAGCTGTGAGCTCCCCGTGCAGCCCTACAAAAAGATATAATTATCGTGATTCGCCACCTATAATCGAGCCCAAAACAACAACCGGAAAACGCAGACAGAGGTAGACCATGGCTGCGAAGCGGAAATCTGTGGATTTTCGGAGCTTTTCGTACCACCGGGCAGAGGAGCGCGAGTCGGACCTGGAAGCGCAAAATGTGGAGGCCTCAAAGCCTGAGGGAGACGCGAATAGCGAAATGACGGATGAATTTAATATTCAGTTTACTGAGGCGCCAACACGATCTGAATTCAGAGATTGGTTTGGGGGTCTACGCCAGGATCTTAAAAATTATAAAAAAAGAGATTCGTGCAATGATGGAGGAATTTCAGGAGGAACTTTCTGGCTTGAGCAACCGCCTGGATGAGCTGGAGACTCGAACGGACACCCACGCAGACACCGCCAAACATATGCAAGACGCGATGGTGGATCTCCAAGAAGAAAATTTGGCTATTAAAACTAAGCTAGCTGATATGGAGAACAGAGCCCGCAGAGGCAATCTGCGCTTTCGTGGCTTCAAAGAAACTGATGAAAATGCAGACTGCGCAGAGACCATCCGGCGCTTCTGCTTATTCCTGCTGGATGCCGGCCAAACCGGTGAGTGTACCACTTCTTTGGAAATACAATTGGATCACGTACATCGGACTCTGAGGGCGGCAAATTCTAACATACCCCGCGATATCATCATTTGTTTTCATGATTTCACTCTTAAAGAGAAAATAGCGGGTCTCGCTCGGAAACAACTGCGATGGTCGTGGGAGGAACAAGAGATATCCGTATATGCAGATCTCTCTCAGGCCACCCTGCAGAACCGCCAAGATCTCAAGGAGGTAACTGCATTCCTTCGGAAGGAAAATATTAAATATCGATGGTTGCACCCATTTGGTTTAATATACACATGTGATGGGATATCCTCTAAGGTCTTTAATGTAGCGAATGCCATATGCCTATTGAAGGAACGTGGATTCAATCCAATAACTGTACCTACTACCAGACAGCCAAGCCGCAGGGAATCGCAGCCCCGGTGGCAAAGGGTTGGCACACGAAATAGCAGGCTGAAGCGCAACTCTGATCTTCAGAAGCAATCTGGAGACACTACTTGAATCAGGATTCCAGTGTCTTACTCTTTAACTTTCATACCTGGGGTATGAAAGTTTCCCCTTTGGATACCAAAAATAAAAAGGGCTCGGGGACTCTCCATGATGGTGACTTTAATTTCAACTTTTTCTTCCTCACGGAGTACTGATCTGCACGGAGGTTGGAGCAGATCGTGAGTATATGTTAGGGTGGGGGGAGGGAGGGTCAAATCGGGGTTCAGAGGGATCACACATGTGTCTCTATGCAACTTGAGTTCATGTTATACAAAGATTTAATTTGTACACTGGTGGGTGAGTTAGGAGTGTTGTTGGAATGTCTGAATTACATGTTATTCCCTATTCGGTATATGGTGATGGCCTGTCAATTTTTTTCAGATAACCTGATGTCTATACTTGATTCTCTTTTCTGCTTTATGCACTTGATGAGCAGATTTCCATGCTCGTGTATCATCATGCTATGCCCATATTCTATTGCTCTATGTCTATATGGCTTCCTTTAAATTAACATCCCTTAATGTGAAGGGATTTAATTCGCCTTATAAACATCATATGTTTTTCAAGAAGGCGAAGGCTCTACAAGCTGATATCATTTTTGTCCAGGAATCTCACTTGAAAGCTCGGTTTGAGGGATTATTGAAATCAAACCAATACCCATCCCAATATTGGACGCCGAGGGCTAAAAACGGCGAAATATACCGGAGTTGGTATTTTGCTATCTCAAAGCCTGGTATACGCCTGTCAGACCTGCATCCGAGACCCCCAAGGGCGTTATATAGTATTAATAATCTCGATAGATGATATTCTATACACATTGGTGAATATATATGCCCCGAACCAGGATCAAGGGCAATTTTTGGATCGACTAAACCGGGTACTCACGCTACACGGACAGGGTAATATCATTATAGGTGGGGATTTTAATATGTAAGAAACCTCCTCTAAGGGCACTGTGTCAATAGCCCTTATACATACCTTATACAACCTTCTTCAGCATCTTGCCATCAGACACCACCTATTTATATACTATCCATCCTGGTAAATATCCATTCCGCATTCTTCATTCTAGTCTAGCTGTACACTGTTGTTCGTTCCAAAAAAAATTATGCAATTGGCGAAAGACTTTACCCTCATTCATCTATGTTCCTATCTATCCCGGTTAGATCACCCTTAATCGATGTTTCCTTCGGTCGATGTATCCCCTGCTCAATGTAATGTGTTATTTTATTTTATTTATTCTATTTTATTCTTATTTTATTTTATTTATTTTTATTATATTTTATACTCATTTATATTTGTATCAATTGTTCACTGTATCTACTGTTCAATGTAACTATAACTTGGTTCGATGTAAACCGATATGATATGCCTATGCATAAATGTCGGCATAGAAAAAATTCTAAATAAATAAATAAATAGGAAAAAACTACAGAAGTTTATGGATCAATGGCATCTTTTCGATGTCTGGAGAACGCATTATCCCTCTTCTAGATCTTATACTTTTTTTTTCTGTACCCCATGATGTTCATTCAAGAATTGATTATTTTTTGATCGATACTTTATTATCTAACACTACTACTAAACCAGACATTATACCTGTCGCGTGGTCTGATCATACAGCCATCACCATAGACCTTCGGTTTAATTCCTACGATAGAGGAATGCGGTTCTGGAGGTTAAATGATTCACTTTTAGATGATGAAAAGTATGTTCAATCTATAAATGATTATATTCTGGAGTTCTTTAATTAAAATGACACAGGGCATGCAAAGCCATTGATGGTCTGGGAGTCCTTTAAAGCTTTCATAAGGGGCGTATTTATATCCCGGGCTTCCTTTTTGAAGAAGAGGAGGGATCAGGAATCTCAGGATTTGAGGAGGAAGATAGAAACACTGACTAAAATACACCAGAGCACTGGTGCCCCAACACGCTTTACTCCACTTCACGAAAGCAAGGGAGGATTTAATGCGCTTAGAATCTGCTCAGCTGGTTCATTCCCTGATGTTAACCAAACAGGAATACTTCGAAGGGGGTAATAAGGCGGGTAGAAACTTAGCGCGCCAATTAAAGAAACTCACATATCAAAATTTAATATCTAAAATCAAAGACACGAAGGGGATCATGCTGATTAATAACACATATCCACCAGAGATTTTTACAGTTTTATTCTGACCTCTACGCTCAACAACGCCATATCACCCAGGGTCAAGTGGACGAGTTTCTAGAGTCTATTATCTTGCCGGCACTTACATTAGAGGCACAGGAGGTTTTAGAGGCAGAGATTTCATCCCCCGAAATATTACAGGCGATAAAGGAATTAAAAATAGGAAGTCCCCTGGGCTGGACGGGCTAACCGCCCGGTTCTATAAGAAGTTTGCCCCTTATATAGTGGCGTAGCTGCAAAAGTTTTATAATCACTTGCGGGAGGGAGGAGAGCTAGCCCCACATTCTAACTTGGCGGGAATAACGATATTACTCAAGCCGGGCAGAGACCCTTCGACAGCGGCTCCTATAGGCCAATACCCCTCTTAAAATTTAGATATTAAACTCCTTGCCAAAATTCTGGCTCATCGTATGAATAACTTTATTACTTCTCTTATACACCAAGACCAAGCGGGCTTTATGCCCGGCAGATTGGCCAGGGATAATATCCGTAAGTTAATTGACATAATGTGGTGGGCACATAGAACCAAAACGGAGGCTGTTCTCCTTTCTATAGATGCAGAGAAGGCCTTCGATATGGTCCATTGGCCTTTCTTGTTTGGTGTCCTAAAAAAGATGGGCTTTGGGCCCTTTTTCTGCACTTGGCTAGAGCGCCTATACAGAGATCCGAAGGCACGCCTTAAAATCAATGGGGGATACTCCGATTATTTTATAGTAGGTAGAGGAACTAGGCAAGGGTGCCCTTTATCCCCACTACTTTTTGCTATTTTTGTTGAACCACTAGCTACTGCGATACTGAATAATGGCAGTGTATCTGGGTTTCGATTTGCTACTCAAGAATTTAAACTTACGTTATTTGCAGATGACATCATGTTTTCTATTACTATACCACACTCTTCACTCCTAGCAATAGAGAGAGATATCCAACGCTTCAGTGCAGCCTCCGAGTTTCAGGTTAATTGGGAGAAATCCGAATTGCTAAACCTTACATGTAGTCCACAGACCGTCCTAGATTTGAAATCTGGGCATCCATTCCACTGGGCGGCCCATACGTTGAAATATCTGGGCATTCAGTTACCTCCACATCCGAAGGATATCTTTCAACTAAACTATCTCCCACTTATCAAGAAAGCATTTATACATTTAGATTGTTGGAATAGACTCCCCATCTCTTGGTTAAGTAGGATAGCCACAATAAAAATGAATCTGCTGCCAAGATTATTGTATTTATTTCAATCCTTGCCCATCCCTGTATCCAATAAAGCTCTGAAATTATGGCAAAAGAAGATATTTAGCTTTATTTGGAAAAAAAGGCCCCCCAGGGTAAGCAGACATACGTTGTATCAATCCAAACTGGATGGTGGTCTGGGTATACCAAATTTACAATGGTACTATGTGGCCGCTCAGCTGAGACCCCTGATAGTTTGGCATTTTCTCGAGGATACTAAACATTGGGCAACTATTGAGCAATCCCAGGTAGGGGGGATGCCATTATCAGCTATGCCCTGGCAGCCCAGGAAAACGTGGAGACCCTGCCCTTCAATGTTACCCACCACAAGGCATACGCTAGCTGTGTGGAATAAATGGAAGCCCAAAGTGGTTGGCACAAGGACTTATTACTTTCTAACCCAGCTTTTCCATAATGTAAACTTTCCACTCTCCAGCTCATTAAGTGCATTTTCAGAATGGAAAAGACAGGGAATTACACGGCTCAACCATGTTTGGGAGGGAGGGCATTTCCGCTCCTTTAACTCTGTGTGTCAAATGTATGCATTACCTGCTTCGGAATTCCTAGCATTCCATCAACTACGACATTATTATGCTGCTCAATTAATAATTGATAATCTTGGTAAAGGGAAAACATTATTTGAGGGTTACTGCTCGTCTATCTCTCCCCTCAAAGGACTTATATCAAAATAATACAAATTCTCAACTCCGCACTGAAAAGCTCCCCGACTCACATCTCTGCTTGGAATAAAGACCTTCCGTTGGCACGTTCCAAAGATGACTGGCTTACCACTTTCACAAAATAAGCAAGCTCTCGATTTCGGCTACACTTTTAGAGAACGGATATAAGCAATTGTATAGGTGGTACATCACGCCAGAATGTCTTGCAAAAATGTCTCCTAGTTGCAATGGATTATGCTGGAGGGGATGTTCAATTTTGGGGACGTATGATCACATGTGGTGGTCAGGAGACTGTATTAAACCACTATGGCAAGAGCTAGAAAGCCTCTGTTCACGGATCCTACAAGCTCCAATTACTTTGACTATGCCAATAGCATTACTTCATAGCGATCGCAGTCATTTACATACCGAAAATCATCCCTTTATAACACAACTTTGTCTAGCTGCCCGATTGGAAATTGCTACAGCCTGGAAGAGGGCACAAGGCCCGACTCTAAATGCAGTGATTATGCGTTTGGACAATGTTTGCACCCTGTACAAGATGACAGCCATTAAACATAATACTTGAAACGGTTCCACATCATTTGGGACTCTTTCTTGAGCTGGCGAGACTCTAGAGACATGGAGAACATGCTTAAACCCACAGTATAAGTTGTATGTTTCTTTATTCAACCACGGTATTTAATAACAGCTATAATATGTGTGGGGGGGAGGGCGGGATGGGGTGGCTTCTTTGTAGTTTATGAATGCAACAAAACATGGAGTGTATTCAGTTTACTATGTGTGTTTGATTCATTGTTCACTTCAATAAAAAAGTTTATACAAAAAAAAAAAAAAAAAGCTCACAACAGCAGAGTGGGACACCTCCAATAACTGGAATAGCTGGAACTGAGAGCTGTTAGAAGGGGCAGAGCAATTACAAAGGAATACATGTAGGACAGTTACACCTGCTACTCCTGATTCTACATTTTTGATGGATGAGGCAAGGGACGTTCTCTTGTGGCAGAAATATGGATTTTATGAGCAGAGTGGAGAAAAGTGAGGGGATCAAAAGTACTCGCGTCAGTAGTAATGGAGGACGGAGCAGAGCCACTCTTATCTATACAGCACTCTACATCAAATCACATCACTGATGGAGAAGGTAGAAGAGTGACAAGGAAGATTCCAGAACTGCTCTTACCCACATAGTGCTCCACATCACTGACAGAGAAGGTGGGAGCAGGCAGAGTCATGCCAAGCCCGTCCTTCTTGAGAACAAGAATGGGAACACTGAAACTGTTTTCTTCCAGATACTCCACAGTCAGCTGCATTCCTGTTGGCTTTAGGATCATTTCATCTGCACTACAGAGAGAGAAACCAGATCACTGAATTAGGTCACAGAATTTTTCAGGTTTGCAAAATCCTAAACCTGACAGACCAGAGCTTCCAAACCTGCCCTGGAGACCCTACAGCCACTTGTGTTTTTAGGATATCCACAATGAATATGCATGAGATAAATTTGCATACACTGAGTCTCCATGATATGCAAATTTATCTCATGCATATTCATCGTGGTTATCCTGCAAATCCGACTGGCTGTGGGGTCCCCAGGACAGGTCTGTGCTAGAGACTGGCTGCAAATCATGAGTCTTATGGGATAGTCTGAAAGAGAAGTTATGATTTTCCCAAATGAGCCAAAAAAAATTAATACACAAAGAAAACTGTGGAGAGATAAGGAATTAAGTCATATGTCTTATAACAAAAAAATATTGGGAGTTACCATTGAGTTCAGAGGTGGTTCGATTGGGCATACCATTTCAACAAGTAAATCAAATGAAAGATAAATTCATATTTGCATTAGTAGCAGCTAGATCAACAATGTTGGCTAAACAGAGAAATGCACTGGGACAAAAGTAAGACTGGTTTGGGAAGCTCTGGGATATCTTGGCAATAGAAAAAATTACTTGCAAAAGTGAAACCAAATGTAAGTACTGTGATATAAAGAAATATTTTATAAATTATGTTGGAAAAAGAATGAAACAGTGGACAGATTAAAGAAAGTGTAAAATTAAATACTGTCTGAAATAAGTGAAAGGGTAGTTGGAGATGTTGGACTAACGTGCCCTTTGTATGTAGTGCCACCTTGCAATAAGTTTTAGCTGGAATATAGGAATGGATGCTGCCTATAAACAAAATTAGTATTGTGTTTTCTTTCTATATAAACTGTGAGCTACAATGTTTAATGCACTTGATCGAAGTTTCTCAAACCTGCCCCGAAAACCCCATAGCCAGTCAGGTTCTCAGATATCAACAATGAATATGCATAAGAAATTTGCATATACTGAGCCTCAAGTGTATTCAAATTTATCTGATACCCAGAAAACCTGACTGGATGTTGGATCTCAAAATAGGTTTGGGAAGTCCTGCTCTTGACAATGTATGCTCATAAGCGTACACTGCTCTAGAAAAATACAATAAAAAAGAAAAAAAAAATTCAAATGCAAATTCAAATTTTGCCTAAACCAGGAAATAAAGCAAGTGTGGGCAATTCTAGTCCTTGAGTACTACAAGTCAGTTCGATTTTCAGGATTTCCATAATAAATATGCTTAGATAAATTTGTATACAATAAAGGTGGTGCATACAAATACATCTCATGAATATTCAGTGGAGAGATCTTGAAAACAAGAACAGCTTGTGGCATTGAGGACTGGCATTGCCTACACCTGAAAGAAAGCATAGTACAGATCTGAAGTTCCCAACTGATGAGCTGTGGGGGAATCTCTGGTATGCTGTCAAATTTTGCCCTACCCTTCAACCCCAGAGACAGAAGAAAGGAGTAGGTCACAGCTGCACCACTGTGAGTAGCAAAATCTTCCTTTCCCACCCCCTCAGCCCCCACACTATGGCTTCCTGCTAGCAGGAGACATCAGTGAGCTGCCTCCACCTACAATTGCCGGCAGACTTTGCAAGACTACAGGGACCCACACAGTTCTGCCTTCAGTGGGAAGCCTGTAGTGTATACTGTAGAGATCAATCACCCAGGTATAACTAAATTGCTCACAAACTTCCACCTGGTCTGTATTCCTTTCAGTGGGAAGCCGGCAGAGAAGGAAGCAGCAGCAGAATGTAAGATGTACTGCTTGCACAATGGAAATGATTCTGTGGTGAGGAAGAGGGAAGCCTGTGATTGCAGGGGATGGGAGAAGAAAGGGGAAGGTGGTGGGATACTGTGGCTCTGCCCTAGACTATGCATACCTGACACTAAGTGTACCTGGGGGGGTTTAAATATGCTATAAAAATAGAACCACTATTAAAATTTGATAGCAACATTCCACTAATTCTCCTATATAGGAATGAAGAACAAGACAGAACACCAATAGAAATCCTGCACCTGCATCTCTGCAAACACTCCATATCCACAGAAACACCCCTAATATAGGATACAAAGAAGAACTAGGATGCTTCCCCTTACTACTCATCATACAAGAAAGAATTTATTAGCATGATTCTGTGTCCTCTCAGTAACAGCAACACAAACTTCCTTTACTACCCAGCACTTTTAAAGTGATATAAAGCAGAGTTCCTTAACTGTAACAGGTGTTCTCCAAGTATAGCAGGATGTTAGTCCTCACGCGTCGGTGACATCACTGGATGGAGCCTGGCCTGGAGCTTTCATCTCAAAGATTCTAGAACTTTCAAACATACCCTACTGAGTTTGTGCAGCTGTAGTTATCACCCCTGCCCCCCTAGACAGCGTCCATGATATGGCTCATACATGGAGAAACCAAAACTCAGGGGAGGCGGGCGGGTTTCGTGAGGAGTAACATCCTGCTGCCTTCGGAGAACACCTGTTACAGGTAAGCAACTCTGCTTTCTCAGAGGACAAGCAGGATGATAGTCCTCACACATGGGCTATAGGCTGTCCAAGCAGGACAAAGCAGGAAACTGCACAGTGCTGAAAGCACCATCACTCTCCCTTTTGCCTGTGAGACAGCCGGACCCACAAAGGGGTCTAGGCAGGAAAAGTGTTGGGTTCTACAAAGAGAAATCCATAGAAAAGACAGACATAAAAACCACAGAGGTAGATCTTAAAAACATGCGCGCGCGCGTACTTTTGTTCACGCAACCGGCGCAAACAAATGTAAGCCGGATTTTATAAGATACACGCGTAGCCGCGCGTATCTTATTAAATCCGGGGTCGGCACGCGCAAGGCTGCGCAAAATCGGCAGCCTGCGCGCACCGAGCTGCGCAGCCTGCCTCCGTTCCCTCCGAGGCCACTCCGAAATCGGAGCGGCCTCAGAGGGAACTTTCCTTCCGCGTCCCCCCACCTTCCCCTCCCTTCCCCATCTAACCCACCCCCCCAGCCCTACCTAAATCCTCCCTACCTTTGTTGTGCAAGTTACGCCTGCTTGAGGCAGGCGTAACTTGCACGCACCACCTCGGCATCCCCTGGCACAGGTCGCAGTGCCAGGGGACTCGGGACCGCCCTCCCGGCCCGCCCCCAAACTGTCGCCATGCCCCCGGACCCGCCCCGGACCGCCCCTGGATGCGCCCCTGGACACGCCCCCTCCCACCCCTTTTACGAAGCCCCGAGATTTGAGCGCGCCGGTCTATGCAAAATAGGCACACCGGCGCGCAGGGCTTTTAAAATCTACCCCACAGTGTATAGCAGAGGCGCCTAAGGCAGGGGAGTGATGCAAACGCCAGCAAGAAACATACTCCGCATCACGGAAAACATTACAAGCAGGGTTTCAGACCAATAAACCCCGACAACAGTAGTAGGTCTAGAACAGTGGTTCTCAACCCTGTCCTGGGGACCCCCCCCAGCCAGTCGGGTTTTCAGGATATCCACAATGAATATGCATGAGAGAAAATTTGCATGTTATGGAGGCAGTGTATGCAAATTTTCTCTCATGCATATTCATTGTGGATATGCTGAAAACCCGACTGGCTGGGGGGGTCCCCAGGACAGGGTTGAGAACCACTGGTCTAGAACCTCCTGCATACAGGAAAATGTTTTGTTTGACGCAAACAAAAGAACTATTCTTGGACAAAGACTGCATAATTTTCTTTGACGTCACAAGACAGCTGAAAAACCAACTGGGGCCCAAAAGCTCTCCTGAAAGAATCTCTGGTTCACTGGCATCTGAAGGACAAAATGCATGTGCAGAAGTGTGCCCCATATTTGGCTGATCAGCACAATGGGCAGATTTAAGGAAGTTTGAACGATGGTCAAAAATATGGCAGCTGCAATTCAATGCCAAGAAGTACAGAGTCATGCATCTGGGGTGTGGTAATTCAAAAGACTGGTACATCTTGGGTGATGAAGGGCTGTTGTGCATGAAGCAAGAGAGGGACCTTGGGGTGATAGTGTCTAGCGATCTGAAGACGGCGAAGCAATGTGACAAGGTGATAGCTAAAGTCAGAAGAATTCTGGGCTGCATAGAGAAAGGAATAACCAGTAAGAAAAAGGAAGTGATAGTCCCCTTGTACAGGACCTTGGTGAGGCCTCACCTGGAGTATTGTGTTCAGTTCTGAAGGGGACAGAGACAGGATGGAGGCGGTCCAGAGAAGGGCGACAAAAATGGTGGGTGGTCTCCATCAAAATACTTATGAGGAGGGGTTGAAGGACCTAAATATGTATGCCCTGGAGGAGAAGAGGTACAGGGGAGATATGATACAGTCCTTCAGATACCTGAAAGATTTTAATGATGCACAATCGACAAACCTTTTCCGTTGGAAAGAAATCAGTAGAACTAGGGGTCACGTAATGAAATTCCATGAGGATGACTCATAACCAACATCAAGAAATATTTCTTCACTGAGAGGGTGGAGGATGCATGGAATAAAGGAGGAGGGGAGGTGAAGACAAAAACAATGAAAGATTTGAAAGGGGCATGGGATAAACACTGTGGATCCCTAAAGGCCAAAAGATGGAAATGAGGAAAAAGAGTGCATTGGGGTAACTTGCTGGTGTGGAGGCTACTACCCTTAACCAATAAGCCTTCATATTGTTGATGCAACTCCATTATTGCTCTCTGCTTTTACGGCAGGGGAAAAAGAGGAAAAGGGAAATTAGATTCAGGTATCAACCAAAGACACTGGATTTTACAGTCTGCGAAAACAAATAAGCATGGGAGGAAAACAAATAAGAATGGGAGTAGCTTGCTGGTGTGGTGGTTACTACACTTATCCAACATGCCTGATACTTTGGATGCAACTCCAACATTGCTCTCTGTTTCAATGGCAAAAGGTAACAGGGAACTGTACTCAGGCAGCAACCAACAAGGGCCCTGACTTTGATGGTTTGGGAAACTAAGTAAGGGGGTGACTTGTATGGCGCAGCAGATGCTTCCATAAGCTTGCTGGGCAGACTGGATGGACCGTTTGTTCTTTTTCTGCCGTCATTTTCTCTGTTTCTAAAAACACAAGCATCACTTGGAAGAAGAACAGCAACATCAGCAAGGTCTGTGACAGACCCTGCTGCCAAAGTACCAGACACATCTAACCACACAGGACAGCATCAAGAGTATCAGGGGATGAAAGGCAATCCCTGAAATGGGATCACTAGCCCAAACCTCCAAGCAAGGAGGTAAGTTAAGCCTGAAGCTCACTTGCACTGCACAGTCAAGGGCAGGGCTATCCATCCTATCTACAGGTTAGTTCAGGTGAGCAATTGGACAACCCAGTGAAGTGAGAAAAGCAAAAGGTAGTATGGGCCAGAGCTTAGTGAAAAAACAGGGAAAGGAGGTGTATCGTTCCCTGCAGGTATACACTAAAACAGTGGTTCTCAACCTTTTTCCCCAGCATGACACACCTGATGGACAAAATTCACTGTTCATTACAATCCATGGCAGAAATTTTTAAAAAGCTACAGTTTTGTTTTTTTTGTTAACAACGACATAAGAGAATGATAAGAGTACTCTCTCTGATCAGAAATTTACATATATAGTAATCCTCCCACACCAGAACACCACTAACTGCCAGCACTCAAACAGTAACAGCCCTACCTAAGAAAGGAAACAATGAGAGGGTGGTGACGTCACCGGATAAGATGGCAGCCTGAAAAAAAAGCTCCCGAGCACATCGAGCCTAAATCTGCTTAAATCCCTCACCATCCCTTACCAGCAGAGAAATCTCTTTGAGCAGAGCATACCACACATTGCACATTCATGACATCAAAGCGAAAAGGTACTGATTTGAAGCAATACTCCTATTCTAAAGGGGGAACAGACTTGCAAGGCCTAACAGAGCAAATGGATCCCGAGTCAGCTGGATTACAGAGCAGAGATGATGGAATGCAAAATGATGACCAGTCTTTGCCGTCCTCCAATGTCCCTACCAAGGATGAATTTAGACAATAGTTTGGCGATCGCCGTAGAGACATGAAGGACAACAAAAAGGAAATGCTTGAGAAAATGATGGAGCTCCAAGAAGAAATGGCGGAGATAGGCCATCGAGTGGATGATTGTGACATTCGCATAGATGCGCAGGCAGACAAGTTGGACAAAATACAGGCACAATGTGGCACATTCACCCAATCTGGTGCAGACCTGCTCTCCAAATTGGAAGATCTAGAGAACAGGAGTCGTAGATGTAACCTGCGACTTCGGGGGGGGGGGAGGGGGTCCTCGAAACAGAGTCTTATATGGACTGCCACGAAGTAGTGCAGAAACTGAGCGCCTTTTTTCTAGCGCAAATGACAGAAGGGGAAATGCCAGAACTTAATTCCCCGATAGAAATTGAGCAGGCGCATCGGACTCTGGGTTCACGTCCAGGGAACCAACCACAAGACATTATCACGTTTTTACGGTACCCGATTAAAGAAAGAGTGCTCACTGTGGCGAGGAAATAGCAGTCTTGGCAGTGGGAATCCCAATCTATTTCAGTGTTTTCTGATTTGTCGCTGCTGACTCTTAAACGTCGTCAGAAATTTCAACCAATCACTTCGGTACTCCGGAAAGAGAACCTAAGGTATCGTTGGTTGTTCCCACTTGGGATTGCTATCACCATTAGAGGCAGTATTTCACGAGCCAACACCCCCACAGAGGTAGCGGCCATTTTAACAGCAGCTGGCCTACAGGTTAAGGCACCAGCGCCTAAACCAGTGTGCGACAGTGTTGAGACGCCTCGCTAGCAGCGGGTAGAAAAGGGAGGGGGGGGGGGGGCGAAGACTACGCCGGAACACAGGAGCAAACTCGTTACCAGCAGCAGAGGGCCACGGCTGACCAGCGATTATATCATCCCCAGGGAACCTACATTAAGTGAGGAGTTGTGATTTTCAGATGTCCTGCGAGGCAATAGTATATTTATGACTCTTCTCAGCAAGTACAGAATAGACAATGCTGGTGGGGGAATGGTGGGGGATTATGCATGCTATAATTGAGATGGGGGGGGGGTAAGCTATCGGGTCGAGGGGAGATCACTGTCCGCCTCTGCATAAGCAGACCAGTCATGGCAACATGGCTTACGGTAGGGGGGAGGGGGGATACATAGATAGGAATCATGGGGTAACTGGTAAAGATATGCGGCAATGGATTACAAAGGCGAGGAGAGGCTCTATTGGAGGGAGTTCTGCCACTCAAGCAGTGTTAACATTCGGTATAATGGACTCCAAGCACTATGGGTTAAATGGGATACAGCTGTTGGGGGCCTGCGACCGTTGCCTATATCTTTACGTTTTCTTTCCCATTATGGTCTTAATGCCCTGAGTAAACAGCACCTCTTAAAGCAGGAAATTATGGATCATGGGGCTATGAACATTTGCATGCAGGAAACCCATTTAAAGCGGTGGTATGAGCACCTCCTCGCCTGGCCTGTATTTGCTTATCGATTCCATTCAGCAGCGGGTAAACTGAATAAATATGCTGGAGTAAGTATATTGTTCAAGCAAGGCTTTGATTACACAATACACAGCCAAGTGGCTGATACTAATGGTAGATATCTGTTGGTAAGGTTCAAATATCAGGGGGTAATGTATACTTTATTGAACATATATGCACCGAATATAGAACAGAGAACTTTTTTTGATCAAGTTGACCAGTTACTAGAGAGAGAAGAGGAGGGTCTTCTTATTATTATGGGAGACTTCAACATGACCCTACAACCACATCTGGATAACTCCGGAGGGGGTAATTCGGGAAATGGTCCCGCAAGGAAGAGGCTGAAGGCTATAGTGGCCAAATGGGAACTCAATGATATTTGGCGCCAGCACCACCCACATACAATAAATTACACATTTTTTTTCTGCTCCACATCAATCATATTCCCACTTTGATTTATTTCTGGTAGACAAAATGTTAAAGGAGAGAGTCACACAGACAAGCATAGACCCTATTTCTTGGTCTGACCATGCCCTGCTCAGCATGGAGCTACACAATCATATAGATAAATCAGGGTTTCGTCCATGGAAACTAAATGACTCACTTATAACAGACAAAACCTTTTGCCAGCAACTTCACAAAGATATCTGAGTATTTGGCTCTTAATGTAGGGGAGCCTACAGTGGTGTGGGAATGCTTGAAAGCAGTGGTAAGAGGAAGGCTAATAGCGAGGGGGGGGGCTGTGTTAAAAAGCTAAAACAAAGTGCAAAACAAAAGCTGCTTGACGAGATAGAGGACCTGGCAGCGACCCATAAAAAGACATTATCCAAAGCAATTTATACAAGGTTACAGAATGCCAGAAATGAGCAACAGGCTCGTCTATCGTTGGTTCAGAAAGAAAATTTTGAGTGGGGTAACAGATCAGGGAGACTGTTAGCTAGATATCTTAAACACAGGATACAGCAGAATCAGATCTCCGAAATCAGACACGCTAACGGTAGCTTGATGACCTCAACACCTGATATTCGTCAGCATTTCCAGCAGTTTTATGGTGTTCTATATGAGGCGAACGGGCATATTTCCCTAGAGCAAATTACTACATCTCTTAAGGACACTGAATTGCCTGTCCTCTCAGATGAGGAGAGCGCTTATCTGGATAGGGTAATTACAGCCACAGAAATTCAGCTAGTCATTAAAGACCTTAAAGCCAATAAAGCCCCAGGTCTCGACAGGTACACACCACAGTTCTACAAAAAATTTTCTCTCTCTTTACTGGAGCCCCTGAGAGCAGTTTTTAATGCACTCAGGGAGGGTCAACCCTTGGGAACAGGGGCTAATGTGGCTGGCATAACAATTCTGGGGAAACCGGGGCGTGACCTTACGCATTGTGGGCTAGATTTTAAAAGCCCTGCGCACCGGCGTACCTATTTTGCATAGGCCGCCGGCGCGTGCAAAGCCCCGAGACGCGCGTAAGTCCCGGGGCTTCGTAAAAGGGGTGGGAGGGGGCGGGTCCGGGGGCGTGGCGACGGTTCGGGGGCAGGCCGGGAGGGCGGTCCCGAGTCCCCCGGCACTGCGGCCTGTGCCAGGGGATGCGAGGCGGCGTGCGCAAGTTACGCCTGCTTCAAGCAGGTGTTACTTGCCCAACAAAGGTAGGGGGGTATTTAGGTAGGGCTGGGGGGTGGGTTAGGTAGGGGAAGGGAGGGGAAGGTGGGGGGACGCGGAAGGAAAGTTCCCTCCGAGGCCGCTCCAATTTTGGAGCGGCCTCGGAGGGAACAGAGGCAGGCTGCGCGTGCAGGCTGCCGATTTTGCGCAGCCTTGCACGCACTGACCCCAGATTTTATAAGATACGCCATAGCCATTAGGTTACAAAGATCCCTGGCGATTAGAGTCATCATCATTGGGAAGGGGGATACAAGATGACTAGGTTCACTGACTACATCCTCTTCACTCTGACTCGCCCTGAACATCTAGTGGCGGGTGCATTAGCTGAATTACAAAAGTTCAGTAACGTGTCCAGCTTTAAACTCAATGTGGAGAAATCGGAACTGCTGAACATTTCCATACCAGTGGAAGATCTACCAGCCCTGAAATCCTCTTTTCAATTCAGATGGGCTCTAAAGAAAATCAAATACTTGGGGGTATACTTAAGTAATGACCCTGGTGAGTTGGTATCAGCTCAATTACCCTCCGCTGATTCAAGCTATCATCCAAGATTTAGACAGATGGCTGCACCTTTATCTATCATGGTTCGGAAAGATATCTTCGGTGAAAATGAATATATTGCCTAGACTCTGCTATCTATTTCAGTCTGTCCCAATACATATTCCCACAGCATTATTAAAGAAATGGCAACAGCAAATGTTCTCCTATATTTGGAAAAGGAGGCCTCCTAGGGTTTCAAGTGCAATTATGTATAGGCCTAAAATGAGGGGGGGGGGGGGGCTGGGAGTCCCGAATTTGCGATGGTACTTCATGGCAGCACAACTGAGAGCGGTGTTCGATTGGAATAGAAAGGGAGAACAGAAACAATGGGTTATATAGAACAAAACATGATAGGTAAAATGCTCCTTCGTGTTCTAATCTGGCAACCTAGGGGCACCTGGTTACCATTGCAGAATATTCCCCCGACGACTAATAACATGCTCTTGGTCTGGGAAAAGTGGCGGAACCAATTAGTGGGAAAACAGAAATACTTTTATAGCACTAGTATTCACTTTCACATCTCTTTCCCTATGGGCGGACAATCAAAATCTTTTGCAATTTGGGGGAAAAAGGGCATCTTGAGACTAGGGCAACTTTGGGAAGCAGGTGCTCTTATATCATTTCAGACACTGCATGACAGATACAGTCTCTCCAATATCGATGTAATCTCTTTCCTCCAACTGAGACATTTTATACAGGCCGAGCATAAGAGCCCAGATTTGGCTTTAGGCAAAACTCAAATGGAAAACTGGTGCGATCAAGCACATGTCCTAAAGCGGGCAATCTCTCAAATCTACAATTTTATCAATAAGGACCCGCAGGTGAAACCGGGGTACATGAGAGCATGGGAGAAAGACTTAGATAAAACTTTACCTGAGGAGACTTGGGACAATATATTTTCAGCCACAAAAAAGGGGTCTGCTTATACTCCACTAGCAGAAAATTGTTACACGGTTCTTTTACGATGGTATTATACTCCAGAGAAACTGTTCAAGATCAACCCAGTAAATGACTGGCGATGTTGGAAGGGGTGCGGCCAAAGAGGAGTGTTTTTCCATTTGTGATGGACCTGTGCACAGGTGTCACAATTCTGGGAGATCAAGCTACTTCTCTGTGCCATTACAGGAGAGGAAGTCACTTTGTCCCCTGAGAATGCTCTCTTGAATGTTCCCCTCGATATGCCCCCAGACCTAGGTCGGCTTACAACTATTATATTAATTGTAGCGTGCTGTGAGCTGGCCAGGTTGTGGAGAACTGCTCAGCACAGACCTTAAATAGTGTTCAATATATCTCTCCCATGGGGTGTCAGCAAGCCGGGAAACCAGTGTAAGACCACCTTTAAGGTGGTTGCCCGGTCTACTCAATCAAAGCAAAGCTCCTTTTTATAAATTTGTTATGCAATTTAAAAAGTATAAATTGTGCAAGATTAGCAAAGCCACACTGTTCACACCACTGTCCCCTGTACTATAACCAAATATATATGCTGCAATGTCAGGCAGCTATCTCACAGTTTAGGCTAGTTATGGGAGGATTTACTTATTTGGGCATTCAGTTTACAACCAATGTGAATTATCACTTTAAGCTAAATTATGGTCTGGTACTGGCTTTCATCAGGAAGGATCTGATGGACTGGATGGGCTTGTTCATCTCATGATCGGGCCATATTAATCTTGTTAAGATGTGCATACTGCCTAAGTTATTATATCTGTTTCAGCATGGTCCTTGCCAAATTTCTAACCAAGTTTTTGCTTCTATAAATGGGAAAACAGGAGAGTCATTTGCAGAATAAACTGGCTTGCATGAACTTGGCCTCTCTGTACAGACCTAAGTCACGGGGGGGGGGGGGGGGGGGGAGCTTGGGATTGCTAGATATTCAATGTTGTTAGTGGGCAGCGAGATTGGCTTATATCCAGGAATGATTCAACTCTGACTCCTCGTTTGGTTGGCTCCAACTGGAGCGGGCACAGAGGGTAGAGCGTTTCCTTTGTTTTTCACTTCACCTGTGTTCTCCAAAACAGCTAGACGTAGTCTTAGAAGCTATCCTCTGATAGGCCATACAGTCCAAATTTGGCGGAAAGTCTGTAAGCTTCTGAGGCTTTCCACATATGAGCCTTCTCCTATAACAGCCCCAGCTAAAAATCCAAAGCTCTCGTACTGTTCCTTTTTTCCTGATATGGTGAATTGGCAGGCTAAGGGTTTAAGATTTTTTTTTTAAACACTTTATTTAGCAGATGGTACACACTCCAAAATTCAGTTAAATAATAACATACATGAAACAAACATCAAACATGCAAGATATCTTCTGGTGACATCAGCCGGCAGAGTGGAGGGGCTCTTCGTGCACTCCAGCCTCCCCCAGGCAAATTTAGCAGCGAAATGTGTCTCGTCAACAGAGAACAGGAGTGATTTTTTCGGCATGGTAGTGTTGAAACTTTAGTATTATGGCTGGGAAAGAAAAACCATAGATTTCCAGCAGTCTTCCTTTAAAAAAAACCAGCGAAGGGCACAGCAAGCCAGCAGAGGAAAAAATTCAAAATGGCAATGGCACACTGAAGCAAAGTAGGGACAGCGTGCCAGATAGAAATTTACAGGCAGGAAGTGAACTGCCTATGCAGGAGGAATTGAGAGGTTGGTTTTGTGACCTCTGTGCAGATATGCAACAACATAAGCAAGAATTTCTGCAGCTGAAGACAGAATTGAAGGAGGATATTAATGAGCTGGGTCGCAGAGTAGATGAAACAAACTAGGGTAGATGCCCAGACTGCGTCTATAGCACAGCTAGATGGAAAATTTCAGTTGTGGCAGAAGGACCTCGCTGATCTCCAAGATAAATTAGAGGACTTAGAAAACCATGCCAGAAGATGTAACTTGCGCTTTCGGGGGGTACTGGAGACCTCCAAAGATGAGGACTGTAAAGCCCTTATTGTCAGCATCTGCAGATGATTCTGCAGTCTCAGGATGGTGAAGAAGCTGAGCATACCATAGAGTTGGAATGAGCACACTGGGTGCTCAGCCCCGCGTGTTAAATAAATTCAGAGGCATTATTGCGTGTTTCCATGTGTACTAGCTAAAGGAGCGCATTTACAATCTTGCCCGCAAACAGCCAGTTTGGATGTGGAATGGTCACCCTATCGCTATATATACAGACCTTGCTCCTGGCACACTTAAAAATAACGCCTGGAGATGCATGAGATTACAGCTATTCTGCGCAAAGAAATAATCAAGAAATGGTGGTTATTCCCCTTTGGATTATCCTTTACTATTGAAGGAGTCACATCAAGGGTTAAAACTCATGCAGAGGCAGAATTTATTTGAGAGCGGCCGGTGTTTTGGTTCCATCACATACTAAAAAAGTGTTGTCCAGGCCTGCACTGCGGGAGGAAACCGCTAAATGGCAACAAGTAGACAAAGGAGGTCACAGACTGCACAGAAACTCTGGCGGATCCACCTCCTCAAAAGAGACTGTCATGAGGCTTTGGTAACTTTACTTCAGGGTTAAAACTTGATTTTGGTCATTTTTTAGTCTGCGAAATTAAGGATTCTTTCTTTTCAGGATGTAGCTTACCTAGCCATATTCTTCAATTGTGGCATATCACAATTCTTTGCTAGTGTTTTTTTGAAAGGGGAAAACCCCTTTTTTTTTTTTACATTGAGCATGCCCGGGTGGGGGGGGGGGGGTAAGATCTTTCAAGCATGTGACCACTCCTCCTGGGGGGGGGGGTGTTTAAGCTTAGTAGATTACGGTAATGGTCTCCAGACTTTGGTCAGATAGCTGGGGGAGTTCATTACCTGTTAAGAGGTATAGTCTGTGGATTGGGGGGGGGGGGGGGGAAGCCAGAACATACCATTGGTTAAGGGGAGGGATAAGTGGGTTGTTATGGGGGGAGCTATTTGGGGGGGAGTTAGTGGTATAAAAGTTCAAGGGGAAGGTGGGGTAGGGTTTTTTAGAATGGGATTTTTTCATGGGGCAGTTTTTCTTTGGGGGGGTGACCTTCTGCACTGTACGATATTCAACTACACAACATTCAGCTCAGTTTATTTTCTAGGCAGCGGGACTGTTTTAATGGCTTCTTGTTGCAAATGGTATCTATCATCATGGCAGACGTTAAGATAGTATCCTTAAATGTATGAGGGATTTCTATGCTGGTTAACTGGTCTCGAAATTTACAATTTTTGAAGAAAAAACGTGGATTTGGCCTTTTTGCAGGAAACCCATTTAGAGGCCCCGGAACATGACAAGCGTAAGAAAGCCTGGGTGGGTACTGTCTATGCAACTTCATATTCCTTACTGATGTCGAGGGGTTTGTATTTTGATAAACAAGCATTTTCCTTTAAAAGTACATTTTTATTTATTTATTTAGTTAGTTAGTATTTTCTATACCGGCATTCACGGAGTTCGTATCATGTTGGTTTACATAAAACAAGGGGTGAGAAATACATTATAACGTAAATAACTAATAACATAAGAGTATACATTAAAAAGTAAAACAAGTGCATGGAAGAAAAAGTTACAATAAAACGGGGGTCATTCTAACTGGGATTAGAGTTAGAGGAAAGATAAAAAGTTTAACCAGAAGTAAAACATTGTAATGATTGGTAGATAGTGACTGTTTCAGTTTAATAGGAAATGTTCAGTAATGCTGCATTTGATGGTAGTTTTTGCTGCAACCCAGAAGGGCAATATTTCATTCTGGAAGGGAGTCTTTATGGTCAAACCATTACTTATGTCATTCTTTATGGGCGTAATGTGGGGCTGCGGGAATTTCACACTAAATTTCGGCAAGTCCTCCTGAAATTTGATACCACTAGATTATGCGTAGGCGGAGACTGGAATGAGTGTATGGATGCTCGGGTGGATAGATCTGGAGGGAAAGGTAATACTGTAAGCGGGTGAGAGTGAGGTTCAGGAATTGATGCACCTGTATGATTTAGTTGATGTTTGGAGGGAGCGAAATCCAAGTTCCAGAAATTATACTTATTTTTCTCTCAGACACGGCACTTATAGCCGGATTGATTTTTTTCTATGTAGTAAGACCCTGACTGCCTCTGTAGTAGACTGCGACATACTATCCTGCACTCTCTCTGCCCATCACACTATTTCTCTCTCTCATAAAGTGGAGGTACAGGTGGGTGAGAGTAGGCTGTGGCGGCTCAATGTTTCTTTATTAGGCCAAAAAGCGTTCCGGGACAAACTCAAAGTGGAGATGAATGATTTTCACAGACAATTCTGAAACTGAATATAATACTACGCTCCACTGGGAAGCCCTAAAGGCGATGCTTAGGGGTCATTTAATCGCTTATGCAAATCATAAGAATAAAGAGTGAAAGGCTCAGAAGGTTGAATTAGAGAGGCAGATTAAGGGATTAGAGGAAAAACACAAACAAGATTGTTCCTCAAAAACTTTGCAAACACTCAGATTAGCAAGAGACCAACTAAAAGCCTTACAAGTTACTGAGATAGAAAAAAATATGCGGTATACTAGACAGCGCTATTATGAGTTTGGTAACAAAGCAGGCTCCTTATTGGCCAAAGCAAGTCACACTCACAATAATCTATAAGGGCAGTGAATATAAATATAAATTGTACTATATATCATTACAATATTTTATTTCATAACTTACTAAAAACACATTTGTAAATTACAGAACATTACAATCACATGTTAACAACCGTTTAACACATCTAAATATTTACTTACATCTCATTTAGGCACCCACTGTGTGCACACACCCACCCTATTGCACAAATGTTACACCCCCTAAAAAATATATCACACTCATCCATCCCATTCATACATACACTCACTTATTCGTCCCCAAGCAAGGGGACATTAAAATTACCACCCCCCCCCCCCACACACACACACACACACACAATAATAGAATTGTCTGCACCTCTCCCTAAATTTTTTTATATATGATGTACATTTGAATATTATGTATGTATTAATAACCACAAGCTTTTACATATATCAGCGTAATCACAAACCAGCCAAGGTATTTTTTGTCTTGGGGGTGTAACATTTGTGCAATAGGGTGGGTGTGTGCACACAGTGGGTGCCTAAATGAGATGTAAGTAAATATTTAGATGTGTTAAACGGTTAACATGTGATTGTAATGTACTGTAATTTACAAATGTGTTTTTAGTAAGTTATGAAATAAAATATTGTAATGATATATAGTACAATTTATATTTATATTCACTGCCCTTATAGATTATTGTGAGTATTGATTAGAAGGGTGGATAAGTAGTTTGAGTGTTTATTGCCAAAGCAATTCACACACAGGATACCAGTTCTGTTATCTTTGGGGCTCGAGATGGCCAGAGGAATATACAATACTCGCCCCTGGCTATCAATACTTTATTTTCAGAACATTTTCCCAAATTTTACAAGAAACACCCTTACCACCTGAACCGGCAGTTACATCTTTTTTTAAAAAGAGGGTTTACAGCTTTCAAGGGGGTTTACAGCTTTCAAGGCTTTCCGAGGATGAGATACGTTGTTTGTCAGCGGATATCACTATATCGGAGGTAGAAAGGGTGTTTAAGGCCCTTGAGGAGATGAGTCCTGGGCCAGACGGCTATCCAGTTGAATTTTATAAGACTTTTTTGCCTGAGAACCCTCCTGTTGAGGGACTTATTTAATTATTTGTGTGCCCCGGGAGCCAGCATGGAGAATTTGAAAGAAGCATTGTTAATGTTAATAAACAAGGCCTCTAATGACCCTTTAGACTGTACTTCCTACCACCCTATTTCTCTTATTAATACAGATGTTAAGCTTCTAGCAAAAGTTCTACAGGTTAGGTTGGAAGATATTTTTTTTTTATTTAATCTTTTTTTTTTATCATCAAAGCAAACAGTGCAGTAGTATAATATCTGCATAAATATGAAAAACACATAAAACATAGTGCAAAATACAAAATACTAATACAAAATACAAAAAGTCTCCGCAGATGACATATTATATGAAAACAAGAGCATCTGTCTGCTCCAACAGGAGTTTATAAACATGAAAACAAGGAGTTATCCCTACCCCTGCTGACAACAAGAACAAATCTGTGCAAATGGGACGATTACCAACAGTGCTAATAATGAAAGTGAACCAGGCCAGATCATGGGAACTAAAAATGTTTTGAGGATGAGTGCTCTGAGTCTATCGCTGAAATTCAGAAGATATAAGACCAGACGGGCTACTCCTGCTCAGCTAACCATGTCCGATAGGGGGACCAAATCCTGAGAAAAACTTGGAGATAATCATGATGAAGTGCTGTCAGACAAGCCATCTGGAAAAGGAAGTGAAGCTTATGTTGCATCATGGCAAGACTAGGTGCTTTATCCGCTTTCCATTGTTGAGCCAGAGCTAGCCTTGCGACAAGAAAGGCTTTTGAAGAAATCGTTGGTTGTCTTTATTTAAATCATCCAATGGTAGGTTGAGAAGCATGTGCCAGGGTTCTATCATAAAGGCAGTTTTAAGTATGGACGAGATCCAAGATACGATGGACATCCAGTATTCTTGCACTTTCTTACAGCTCCACCACATGTGGTAGTACGTGCCCACCTCACCACATGCTCGCCAACATTGATCAGACATCCTAGGGTCGAATTTATGTATTTGAATTGGCGCGTAGTGCCATCTATACAGTAACTTGTAGCAGTTTTCTTGCAGGCTGGTCAATATAGAGCACTTGTACGCCGAGGGAAATATTACATCCCAGTCCTTATCAGAAAGTTGTTGAGCAAAGTCCGCAGTCCATGCCTTCTGTATTTGGAGGTCACCTGTTAACTTTCCCACTCAATAGGGCATATATTTTGGAAATAATACCTCGTACATTATGAGCATTAAGGCAACAATTTTCAAACAGTGTGGTAGTGAGTCGTAACGTGCCCCATCTAGACCCCTGCTTGATAGTATGATACGCTCTGGCATACAGCAGAAAATCCACCTGTGCCAATGAAAAATGAGTACCCACTTCCTCCCTTGTCATAATAAAAGACTTTGTTTTTGGATGTCCTTTGTGTCCAAGTGGAGACTGGACTATCCGATTGAGGGGATGAGAGTAGCACGTTACCAAAAATATGGGTTAGTGGGGTATGTTGGACAGGCCCTATGAGGGCTGATCGCCAATGAGACCACAGCTGCAGGGTAGTATCTAAAGCATATGGTATGTATTTAACCCCGCACCATGTATTTTTACGTTGCCATGGTAAAGCAGACAGTGGTTGTATCCCAGAAATCGTCTGTTCAAATAACACCCATTGTGGTATTGCCTTGGCGCTAGGAAAGATAACAAGGGCTCGTAATTGAGCAGCGCAGAAATACCATTCTAAATTAGGCACACTAAGACCCCCTCTTTGTTTCGGTAAATATAGAGTAGTTCTATTAACCCTAGGCGGGCGCTTCTTCCAAATGAATCAAAAAATGATTTTTTGCCACTTTTTCAACAGAGTGGCGGAGATAAGAATCAGAATTGTGGTGAAAAAATACAGTCTAGGCAAAACATTCATTTTGATGATGGCAATACGTCCTAACCACGAGAAAGTGTCTTGCGACCATCTCCCCAAATCCCTCTGAATGGATTGTATTAAGGGAGTATAGTTAAGTGCATGTAATTGATGGGCTCTGCTATCTATACGGACACCCAAATATTTTAAGGCCTTATCTGCCCATTTGAAAAGAAAATGCTTCGCAATGTCAGAGACCGCAGAATTATGGAAATTAATGTTAAGAATTTCCGACTTACAATAGTTTACCCGTAACCCAGATACACTACTAAAAGAAGTCAACTCCTCTGTGACACCCTGTAGAGAGTAAGAGGGATCAGTGAGAGTGAACATAACATCATTGGCAAATAATGAAATTTTGAAATGGTATTGATCTTTAACAACTCCCTTGATGCCCGTCAACGCCCTAACACAGTTCATGAATGGTTCCAGAAATAAGGCAAATAGAAGGGGTAATAGTGGGCAGCCTTGTCTTGCACCACGGCCTATGGAAAAAGCATAACCGTAACTGCCATTGATTTTTACTCGGGCAGAGGGATGATCATAAAGTTTTGTGACCCATTGTATGAAATAGATGCCAAACCCCATACTTTTGCGTGTTTCAAAAAGAAAAGGCCAGTGAACTAAATCAAACGCCTTTTCCGCGTCGAGGGAGAGAAGGACTGTTGGGATATCAGACTGTTGTATAAATTCAATTACATTTACAATTCGATGGACATTGTCAGCCGTGAGCCGACCAGGGACAAACCCCACTTGATCGGGGTGGACTAGGTTAGGAAGCACAGAATTCAACCTAGCAGCTAAAATTCGAGATAAAATTTTCAGGTCAAGATTTATCAGTGATATTGGCCTGTATGAGTCACAGAGATCTGGATTGCGGCCTGGTTTGGCGATCACAGGTATTCCCGCTGTATTGGCATGTTTGTCTAACCCAGAGCTTTCCAAAGTGTGTGTGACAGTGTGTCGCCTGTAGTGTGGAGGTGTGTCGCCCGGTCCGCAGGGCCGGCAGAAGCAGGGAACTACAGCAAGAAGATCGGCAGGGCCGTGGTGGAGCTTACCTCACCACGTGAGAGTGAGAGCCTGTGTGTGTGTGTGAGAGAGAGAGAGAAAGCATGTGAGAATGAGAACCTGACTGTGTGTTTAAGGGAAGAAGATAGATGGAGAAAAAAAGACAATATGAAAGGAATTGGCAAAAAAATAAGAAAGGGAAGGTGGAACAAAAAAGCCTGTGACCAACCAATTAGAAAACTAAGATCAGACAGCAAAGGTAAAAAATAAATAAATTACTTTTTACTGATTGGCACATGTAATCTTTGGTAATGTGCAAGAGTAGCACTTTCTCTATGCGGATCTCACAATGTATGATATCAACATGGAGGAAGTGGAAACCCATGGGGCCTGCACAGAGGAGGCAGCAGAATAGGCTTCAGTGCTAGTAGCAGCAATCAGCGCCTCCCCAATAGCCATGCGGCATCAGTGACAGTGGCAGCAGAGGAATAAGAGAGGCTCTGAGGTTGCTGCCAAAAGAAAGAGAGGGGGGTCTGCCTTTAGTGTGTGCATGTGTATGAATGGGAGTCTGCCTGGGGGTGTATGTATGTGTGTGAATGCATGGGTGCCTGCCTGAGGGTGTGTCTGTGTATGAGAATGAATGGGTGTCTTCCTGGGGTTTGTATGTGTGAGAATAGGTGCCTGCCTGTGTGTGGTGTATGTGTGTGTGAGAATGAATTGGTGCCTGCCTGGGGGTCTGTGTATGTGAGAATGAATTGGTGCCTGCCTGGGGGTCTGTGTGTGTGAGAATGAATGTGTGCATCCCTGGGGGATGGTGAGGGAGTGGTGTGAAAATGAATGGGAGCTTGCCTGGGTGTGTGTGTTTGTGTGTATGTGAGGGAGCCAGAGAGAGTGAGAGCATGAGTGTGTATGAGAAAATCCAGGGGAGTAAGAGTTTGTGTGGGGGTGTGTGTGGAGGGGACGAGAGTGTCTTAGAGCCTGAGAGTGTGTCAGTGTCTGTGAGAGCAAGAGGTTATGGTGGGTATAAGAGCATGAATGTGTATGTATGTGACAGTGTATGTGTGAGAGAGAATGGACATGTGAGTATGTGTGAGAGAGAAAGGATAACCTCCTAATCCTTGACAATATCAGGGTGACTGGAAATCAAGAGCTCCACGTATGGACAGCAGGGGCTTTTTAAAATCCTTATTAGTTTTAATTATTGGGTGTTATTTGATATATGTGCTGTTTTTAAATATTTTATTGGTGTTTGTAAAAAATGTATATGATTTTAATTAATAGAAATTCTATTTATCAGTAGTTTTAAAATATTCTTTTATTAGTGTGGTTTTACTATTATAACTGATGCTTTATGTTTCTTGATTTTATTTGCTTTATGAGGAATGGTGGTTCTGTTTTTCCATTGTTAATACACAGAGTCTGGCTTCTTGGGGTTTCCATTTCAGTTTTTGTCTAATTTGTGCTCCTTTATTTTGTATTCTGTATTTGGTGAGGGTCTGTCTCTGCTCTGTGCGTGTGACCATGATGAGAGATTCTGCTAGCATAGGGATCTATAGCAATCTGGTTTGTTTTGTTTCCTCAGTAGGTGGTGTATTGGTATTCTAGGACCCAGTGTAATATTTACCCTTGCTTTTTCACAGGTAGGGTTATTGTTGTTTGAGTCCTTGGTGTTATTACTGTTATGTTACAATGGGATTGCAATATAGATTTTGAGTGTCTTTTTTGTAGGGTTTTGTGTTAGTTCACAATGTGCCTGGCAGTGGAAGGTGTTTGTGCTGCTGTTACTGTGAGGTGACACCAGAATTTGAAAATATCTTTTAGTATGATGAGCTGTAAGGGAAACATCCAAGCTCCATTGTTTGGGGGAATTTCAGTGGATGCACAGAGTTACAGAACTGGTGGTGCAGGATTTATATTGACATTCTGTCCCTTACTATAAATTCCAGACTTCACTCTCATAGCCACATAGAATTAGTTGAATGAGGCTATCATATAATTTTATAGTGTGAAACTGGTCAGCTTTTTAAAATTACACAGAATACCTTTTGGACTTTTTTAATAACACCAAATATTCAAAAGCTGTGTTCATTCCATCAAGCTCATATATCTCATTAAAGAGGTAAATTGAATAACACAATAACTTTGTTTTATTATTGTTACTCTCAAATTATAACAATAACATTAATCTTGGAATATTATATATATTTAATATAAATGAAAGGTTTTCACAAGATAAGTTGTGTCGTGAAACATTTTATTATGTATATATTTAAGGAAATGTACATAAATTGTCGAAATACATTTCGTTCGTTTAACCTTTAACCTCTGGTTTGCTAGTAGACAATTACTGTGTCACGAAATTTTGTCTGTCTAAAAAGTGTGTCACCAACATGAAAAGTTTGGAAAGCTCTGGTCTAACCGATCATTACCCCTAAGAGAGTTAAACATATCCATCAAAGGAGTTGTTAGGGTAGATTTGAATTTTTTGTAATATGCAGCTGTGAACCCATCTAAGCCCGGTGCTTTTCCCATTTTCAGTTTTTTAATAGCGTCTTCAACTTCTAAAACAGTTATGGGTTTGTCCAGTAACTCGGATTGATCTAGGGACAACACTGGTAAATCTACTGAATCCATATATTCTTTGATAGCTGAGTCAGCCGCTGATACTCTTGGGGAGTACAGGGTGGCATAAAAATCTGTAAAAGACTGCCGGATTTCTGCCGAGGAAGTCACGGTTTTCCCCTGAGAATTGCAAATTTTTGCTACTAAGGTTTGGGCTCGTGCAGCCTTCAATGTTTGGGCGAGATATCTACCTGCTTTATTGCCCCCCCCCCCTCAAAGTAGCGCTGCTTTAACAGATTAAGGGAATGACTAATAACGGCGTCATCGATGGCTCTCAAGGAGTCCCGGACCTTCAAAATCTTTTGCTATATATTTTTGGATAGGGAGAGCTTATGACGCTGCGTCAGATGGTCAAGCTCTAGCAGCAGAGATCTACAATGACGTTCTCGCTCCTTGCTACAATATGCTGCTCTAGCTATGATTAGGCTCCTTACAACTACCTTGGAACATTCCCATGGCCTCTGATCTGTTACGATCAAAATAAGTTTGGATTGTCTAATTTGTGCACAAAATCACTACACAAAGCAAACTATCATTAAGCCTCCACGTACGGAGCCCGCTGTCAGGTTCTTGTAATTTAATCTCCATCCATATAGGGGCATGATCAGATCAATTTATGCTGTCAATTCCAAGTTTACATACTGCATTTTGGATAGTAGAGTTAATAAAGAAATAGTCAATGCGACAGTATGTGTAATGCGGCTTGGAGAAAAAAGTATAAGAACAAGACCTTGGATTTCTTTGGCGCCAAATATCTATCAAGCTCCATCTCTCTAAAACATCATCCCAGTCCTTCAGACCTCTGACTGAAGCACCCCTATTTGATGAATCAAGGTTAGAATCTCTAACAGTGTTGAAATCTCCTCCAATGATAAGTTCTCCAGCTGCATGTTGCTGAAGCACCTCATCAATGGTTTTCAAAAAGGTCACCTGGTTTACATTTGGGAAATAAACATTGAGTAAGGTGTATACCTGAGAACCATCTCTAATTTAAAGCAGCAAATATCTGCCATTGTTATCCACTACTTTGAACAGGGTTTCATGTACTAGAGAGTTTGTAAAAAGAATGCCTACTCCTGCATACCGGGAGCTCTTGGTACTGGCAGCCCAATGAGCATTCTGGTATTGAGGGTTGTTTAGTAGTCTCATGGCGCTTTCTGACATGCGTTTCCTATACAAAAGCCACGCTCGCCCTCTGAGATTGTAACTCCTTTTTAAGCAATAGCCTTTTCCGTGGGGAGTTCAGACCTTTCACATTAATAGATATTATAGATGTGGCCATCTGTTAGTTAGTAATTGAAGAAGCTGCTGTGTCTACTGCTTCCCCCCTCAAGCAATGTGTTGGTATTATCCCCCCGAGCCCTACTGAATATAAGAGAACACTTCCCTCTGAGAATAAATCTCTCCCAATTCGTTCCCAAGCATGTAAAAAGAGATAAAGCGCCCATGTTGTCAACATAGAACAATTGAAACCAATCCTCCCCCTGGATATTGGATTAGTTATTCTGGGTGAACCTAATCCGCCTCAATGAGAACAAATGCCTCCCCTCCCCCCCAGGCATTATTGCAATATAACACATCTATACATAATCTGAAAAAGAAAATAGTTATACAACATTACAACCACCATCTGTGTGAATAACAAATGAATCGTGAACCGAACACCATAAAATTACGTTTTAGTAATGCTCTACTAATACTATGGTGTTTCTCAGTCCTCAGCACATTATCCCAGTTACTCCCATCTCACCATCTATCAGGTGGCGCCAGAATTCTTCAGCCCTTATCGTTAGCAGATGAGTGAGGTGCATCTGGTTGTCGGCGGAGGCGTTTGCCCCCCTTACCCGCCCTTTGTCATCTGGTGTTGGTATCCAATTTGTTGGAAGTCGCAGGCGCTTTTGAGACTTGAAAAGTGGCAGGCAATTGTGCCTGGTGAAATGCTTCAGCGGCTTCTTCCACAGATTTAACTTTATATGTGATGCCTTGTACTTGAAACTGTAACCCAAATGGAAATGTCCACCTGTAGCGTGTAGAGCAGTTGCGCAGGTTGGCGGTGACTTCCCGTAATGCATATCTTTTAGAGAGGGTGAGTGGAGCGAGGTCCTGATAAATAGCCAATTTATTGTTTTGCCAGTTAATGTCCTTTAGTTGTCTGGACCTGTGTTTTTTGAATAAAGTTGTGAAAACAAAGAATGATGTCTCTGGGACTGGAATCTCTACGTGCCCCCAGAGAACAATGAGCTCTGTCCAATTTAATATCAGAAGGAGAAACATCAGCAGATTCTGGAGCCTTTTCCCCTTGATTAAGTATGAAGGCACATATTTGCTGTGCCACTGCATGAGCATCTGAGTATGCTTCGGTTTCTGGAACGCCTCTGATGCGCATGTTATTTCTTCTATTCCTGTTCTCTAAATCTTCTAACTTGTCGGAGCGAACAGAGATTTCTGATCTGAGAGTCGCTTGTTGCGTGGTGAATTGTTGAAGGGTTTCACTGTGTTGATCAACCCTTGTATCTATCTCATCCACCCGGTTTCCCAGCACGCTAAAATCTTCCTTAAGATCTGCCATGGCCGCCAAGAGGTTCGACTTTTACTGACGCAGTTCAGACCTCAGTTCCACGAACCAATTTCGCATCTCGTACCTAGTCGGTAAGTTGGGGTGAACATTTTCCCCTGCCTGGTTGCTACCGTGGGGTTCTGCCTGTAGCTCGTCAAGAGCAATCAGGATTGCTAAGCAGCGCAGAGCACGTTTCAGGCACCTGATTCTGCCGCCAGCTTCCCATATGAGAACTGTTTCAAATTGGTGGTTTTTCTTTTGGATGCCATGAAAAATTGAAGTGATGAGAATAATTCGCATAGAAATCTCTCCTGGGAGGAAATTGGGTAGAAAAATGCTGAGTTTAGACGGTTGTAAGGCCCGTGGAGGACGGAGCTCCGTTCCTAAGCGTCTGCTCTCATCAGCCACGGAAGAGCGCCCCCCAGGTTGGAAGATTTAATGGTGGGGTTGGTACACCCGGACCAAACTGGGTTTATCAAAGGGTGCCTGTCAATTAATAACACTCTGTGTTTATTTAATATTCTTCACCATACCTCTTCCAAAAAAGTGGCAGGGGCTATTATTTCTATGGATGCCAATAAGGCTTTCGACAGTGTCTTGATCCTACGTTTATGGTGATGGAAAGTTTTGGTTTTCCAGACGACTTTAAAGCGTGGATTAAAGCACTTTATACCAATCCCACTACCAGGATTGCTGCTAATGGGGTATATTATCTACCTCATCTTGATACAGAGGGGAACGAGGCAGGGATGTCCCATGTCCCCTTTACTGTTCAATTTGGTTATTGAACCCCTTGCTCCGGCTATTAGACAATCTACCACTATTACAGGGTTTACGTTTTATTATGTTAGTCATAAAATATCTTTATATGCAGATGATGCTCTAATTTCTCACAGATATATCTAAATCCCTACCGGCACTGTTAGACATATTAGTTTATTTTCATCAGGTGGCAGGTTATATGATAAATTATTCTAAATCTGAATACCTTTTGGTTGGCCCAACCAGAAGGTGCCCACAGGCCTTGGAAGGTTTTCAGGAAGCTCAGGAAGATTTCAAATATCTTGGGCTATGGATCCCAAAGGTTTACACACAGTTGTATAAAACTAATTATAGTGCCCTCTTCCAGACTATTATTTTTTAGTTATTGTATGTTATTTGCCATTGTATATTATGTGGCACAAGGAGAAGGAAATGGGAGAGCAGGCTCCCCGAGTCACATGATGGACTACAGCTCCATGGGATAATAATGGCACAAGCATGGGCGGAGACTGGGGAGAAAGCAGAGACATGCAGAGGCTTTAGATTCTCCCCATTCCATTGCATCTTATCTAAAGAAAGATTGGGGAAGAAAGGAGGAGCTGCCCAGGGAGGCTGTGTAGTACTCACTGTCTTTCGTAAAGTATGGGAGAGTGGAGAGGGATATAAAGCCGAATATGAAATCCTTAAGCATAAGGTATCTTCTCTTGAGCAGCAGCTGCAAACATAGGCACATTTAGCAGATGAGGAGGAAATAGACAATGAGAATGTGAGACTGATTTAAATAAGTTGAAAATGGAAAACACTCAGCATGAGATAGATTGTGAGCTTAGAGAGACAGTTACATGACAAATTTGAGGAGCTAGAAGTTCTGTGGGATCATTGCAAGCCTGAGCTATCTGTACCAGTGCTATTTGATGAGGAGGTAGAAAGTGATAGGATAGAAACCACTGGGAAGAGGGGAAAAGATATTCCAGTTGAAGGAGATTAACCTCCTTAGGCAGTGATAGGATGCTATTCAGTAGAACTGTGCTCAATCGGAATCCTGAACCTATCCATACAGCTCTGTCAGTGAAAAATAAGTTTTGTGGACTCTGCTTTCAATGTTAAAATGCTGGACATAAGGCATGTCATATAGTAACGCAAAGCAGGGACCCTCAGATTTTGCATTCGGTACCTAATCCCCCCTCCCAGTAGGCCTGGGGATTATTCCCATACACAAAATGGGGTTATCTGACCCCCATTCCTTTTAATGTCCATTTTGAAAACCCAGTGCCTCCTACTTTCTATTTGGCAATCTCAGTCCCAGCTTTAATACTGGAACATCTGGCTTCAGTTATCTGCTATATTGCTGTTACCTAAAGGTTGTGTAAAACAGTGAGCTGTTAGTTTCCCTTGTGCCTATGTAGCCTTGATTTTTTGTGTGTGAGGTTGGTTACATGTTTTGAGAATACAGGGGGAAAAAAAATCCCTTAGACAAAGATGAAATGTTTGTTTGAATTGTTTCTTTTATTTATTTCCATGAACTGCTACTCTGAGATTTCTTTTCCTCTGTAAGTGTGAGGATATAAGATGCACTCCGTATGTAGTCGCATTGGTATGTTTTGTCTTAATTGGTCTTAAACTTTCCTGCAATCTCTTGTGTTTAGGAGGGCAGCTGACAGTGTTTTCTCTTTGTTTACATTAATGTATAAGCTAGCAGAAAAGTCTTGAACTGTACTGTTTTAACAGAGTCTGAATCTGCAAAGTTTGGTTTTGTTCATTTTGTTCTGTTGCTCAAGTGCCATGTTATTTAGAAAAAAATAACACACTGCTCTACTTTCTCTCAGTGCCTCTGAAACACATACCTTGCTGATAACTATTTAGACAATTTTTATATAACTGCTTTTTAATGCTGATAAGGATTCTTTTCCTCTGCCTTTGAGTGTTAATTGTTTTGTTGTCTGTGAGCAGTTGATTTTTTTTTCTCTTTAATATGTTAAGCTTTGATAAAAATGAGGAGCTATGTATATTTGCCTAAGTGCAGCCTGTTAAATACCAGACTAACAAGAAAATTATGAGATATTGTGACTTGATTTGAAACTGAATTAACTTTTCATTCCATTGAGAAGTATCTTGAGTTTACAAGAAATAAAGATGGTATTCCTTTCTAGACTGACAAGAATGAAGAGACCCCCTTCAAGATTTGTTTTGCATGCATACTTTTTTTGTTTTGCTGTTCTGTAAAGAAGGTTGTTTTTTTTTTACACTGTCAGTTTTCTTGTTTTTTCAAATAATTTTGCATTTTTTGGATCTTTTGAATTTTTGTTTCCCTCTTTACAGATCTGTAAAGTTTTGGGGTTTTTCTACAAGTAATTTAATTTTGTTTTCTCTTTTTAAGGGTCATATATGGTCTTATATGTGAAGTTTTACATGTCTACATGAATGAATTCCTAGTACTACCATGTGATGTGTGTATATTTGTTTTTGTGGATTAGCCCTGACGTGAGAGCCCCTCTATAGCCTCTCCAAATTAGCCCTAAGGTACATTCAGGTGAAAAAGTCTCCTGTTTTTAGTTTGTGTCTCTGTATTAATCTTGTGTGCAGGGTTAGTGCAGAAAGTTATTGAAGTGTATAATGGAGTTTCATTATTTAACTTAACTTTAACTTTGTTTTTCATATCAGGAGATAATCCATATAAGAGTATTATCCTCAAATATCTGTGATGGTAGTGGGGGTACATGGGCCCTTCCTCGACAGCTTCGCAGATACAGAAATAAAAACTTATTTGCCTTGCAAGAACTATGTCTGAACTAGTGGAGGGAAATGTTATATCCTTACATAGAATGACAGCACATCCATCCCTTCATTAAATGGACAGAAATATTCAGAATATAAGATCTACAGTCTTATGCCTTCTTGCTTCATGGGTGGTCCTAATGGAACTTGTTTGTGTTTTTCTTTCTTGAGACAAGACATTTGCACTATAATACCTGAATATTTAAAAGAAGCTGCTGTCTCCTTGTCTTCTTCAGGGCCTCTCTTGCTTTCCTTAGAGCCTATGCTTTATTCCTGTTCAGAAGAAAAACCCTCCATCTAGAATGCCCTGTGTTAATGTGGACCAGGCCCAGGCAGCTGGGACCGGTCTTTTAAGGTATTCTGAGAGTTTCTATGCTGCACTCTGCCACAAGAAGTGTAAGCATCAAATAGACCCTCTTAGAACAGATAGACACAGAATGTGCTGCCTGCCAGATTTCATTCCAATCTGTCATCTAAAGTAAGCTGCAGTTCTGCATTCCATTTTTGTATTAAGGAATGCATTCTATCCGGAACATCATCCACATCTTTTTTTATTTTTCCACACGTAAAAGCAGATTACATTCAGTTACTGTGAGTATTTCCTTAAGAACATAAGAACATGCCATACTGGGTCAGACCAAGGGTCCATCAAGCCCAGCATCCTGTTTCCAACAGTGGCCAATCCAGGCCATAAGAACCCGGCAAGTACCCAAAAACTAAGTCTATTCCATTTTACTGTTGCTAGTAATAGCAGTGGTTATTATCTAAGTCAACTTCTCATCCAAGAACTTATCCAATCCTTTTTTAAACACAGCTATACTAACTGCACTAACCACATCCTCTGGCAACAAATTCCAGAGTTTAATTGTGCGTTGAGTAAAAAAGAACTTTCTCCAATTAGTTTTAAATGTGCCACATGCTAACTTCATGGAGTGCCCCCTAGTCTTTCTATTATCCGAAAGAGTAAATAACCGATTCACATCTACCCGTTCTAGACCTCTCATGATTTTAAACATCTCTATCATATCCCCCCTCAGTCGTCTCTTCGCCAAGCTGAAAAGTCCTAACCTCTTTAGTCTTTCCTCATAGGGGAGCTGTTCCATTCCCCTTATTTTGGTAGCCCTTCTCTGTACCTTCTCCATCGCAATTATATCTTTTTTGAGATGCGGTGACCAGAATTGTACACAGTATTCAAGGTGCGGTCTCACCATGGAGCGATACAGAGGCATTATGACATTTTCCGTTTTATTCACCATTCCCTTTCTAATAATTCCCAACATTGTTTGCTTTTTTGACTGCCGCAGCACACTGAACCGACGATTTCAATGTGTTATCCCCTATGATGCCTAGATCTCTTTCTTGGGTTGTAGCACCTAATATGACCCAGAGGGCTCACAATCTAAGTTTGTATTTGAGGCACAGATGGTAAAGTGACTTGCAATAGTGGGATTTGAGAGAGCTCTCCTGAATAATATGGTCACTTAAGAACTTTCCTAGGGACACTGATTTTCATGAACCCATGCTCCGTCTTTCATTTTTCCAAAGTCAATTTCATAGGGAGTGTGTCTTGTGCTCAATATGGAATTTATCAGTTAACTCAGTAAAGGAAACTACCCCTTTCCCCTTCCACATTTGTCATAAAATTCTTAAACCCTCTTCCCTGACAGAATCTCCTTCTTGATAAGAAAGTGAAATAAGGATTTAGGACTTATACTTGATGACATTGATTGGGATATCTTGCATGTTTTGTTTTGTTTTGTTTTTTTTAACTATTTTATTGGAATTTTATATAAACAGAAATAAGAACAAACAATGAACTGTACGAGAAGCACAAAATACAAAACAAAAATGCATGTCTCAGTCAATAAATCATATTTGGCTCAAATTATATGCGGGTCATGCCATTATTGCAACCAAAAACATTCAGTTATGCAAAGCCAATTCTCTCCAATTCCAATATGGGTCCCAAATCTGATTATGTGTCCAGTCTATTCTGAATTGTATAGGTTAACCTCTCTAGTACTGCTATCTCAATTAGTTTAGACTCCCAGCAGCTTTGAGAAGGGATAGTCTTCCATTGACGGGCAATCATTAAATGAGCTGCATGCAACAAATGGCCAACCAATTTCCGATGTCCTCATTTCCCATCGGTTAGCCCACCTTCCCAATAGATATAAAAAGAAGCATCTCTTGTCAATGGTAGCTTACAGATAGAGATACAATAACCATAACCCCAAATCTTTGTACTTCAATACACTCCCACCACATGTGCATATAGGATCCCTCTCTCCCCATCCTCTCCAACACAGGGGGCTGGTGGGACTGAATCTAGCATAAAATGTCGGGGTATGGTATAAACGATGTAATAATTTAAACAAAGCTCACAAGGGCACATTGCATGGCAAGTGCATAAAGGGATACAGCAGCCGAGGTAGAATAGCCATCTTAACTAAATTTAACTGCCCAAAGAGAGAGATTGGCAGAGAGACCCACCTTCTCTTGCACATCTTTATTCCACACCTTCAAAATGTATGCAGAAGTTGCTTACCTCAGCAATACTTCTTACCAATCACCACAACCAAGCAGTATTTAAAAGGAGCTGCTGTCTCCTTGTCTTCCCCAGGGCCTCTCTTGCTCTCCTCTGAGCCTATGTTTTATTCCTGCTCAAGAGGAGACATCCTGTACCCAGAATGCCCTGGGTTAAGGTGGACTGGACCAGGCAGCTGTTATGGGATTATTTTGCTTGAATCTGACTATTGATGAACTCAGTTATTCATACAGACAGAATGTACATAAGAATATAAAAAATGATTCTGGGCCTGGCCAACTCAGAACCAGTTAACTTAATATACATATGTGCAGGAGCACAGAACTGTTCCAGACATCTGGTCCCCCACCTAATTACTGCTTGCATATACCCCACCATTTGCAGAATTACTTTTTGTTTGCACATCCCCCAAATAATTGTTATAGAGTTTTACAGGCCTGTTTGCTAACCTCTAAGGCAGAGGGCAGGCCTCTCACAGATGCAGATGCTGTTGATTAGGACTGTGCCCATGAGCAAAGGTCTGATATGCTTAACTGTAGCACCAAGAAGACACTCCCTCTGTTGCGACCGCCGCTGCCCAACATCTCCACTACGCCCACCTTACCTCTTTGGCGACTCCCTCTTTGCTTGATGGAAGTTTGGCTGCCGTGGCATCATCTTGCCGACCTCCTCCGGCATCCCCAGACCGGCTAGACGCTGCAATCCGCCATGTTTCCCAGAAGCCTAAGGGCACACGCACGGCCCCGACTCAAGTACTAGCAGTGGTGCGAACCTCAGGGGCATCCCCGAGATGAAGTCATCCTCACCGGATACTTACGGTCTCTGAATTCGCTAACTAATCAAGTTAGCAACGGAAAGGATTCCTAGCTTCCTCCAGGTATCGCTGCGGATGGGATTCGCTCTCCGCATACCTTGCTACTCTGTTTCCTCGGACTTTACCAGAGGTACCCGGTCCTCGGGGGCCTCACTCTCTCTCATTTTTCAGGTCGCAGTCTGGAACCAGTACTCGCTCCTCGAGGGCCCACATTCCTGCACTTGCTACTGAATACCACTTCTGCCAGGAAGTCTTCGCTGCCTACAACACCAGTGAGTTACCATCTCTCTCTCAGAGCGTTCCCTGGAACCAGATACTCGCTCCTCGAGGGCCTATTCATTTCCATCTCCTGGGCTGCTTCTAAGAGACTATTGTGTGAGTGTTACCATCAAGGTTCTGTTCCTGAACTCTGCATACCCAGCCTACTCACTATATTCAGTTTCTCTACAGCTCAGTTATCCAGGATCGCTGTTCCAGTATCTGAGGGACTACAGCCCAGCCGGGCGCTTCCAGCTCACTACTGCCAACTCTGGTGGTTCAATATACTGTTTAATAAAAGAACTAGTGTGTGTCTGTCTCCAAATTCTGAGCCTGACCGGTGGTCCCTCTCGGGATCTTCCCCCGGGGGCGAGGTCATCTGCCACCGGCCCAAGGATCCACCCACAACTATCTCAAGCACTAACACCCTCCTGCTTCAAACAGTGGGGCCGATGCAATAAGGTATGCTCAGCCCACTGTTTAACCCGTGGTTGGATATGGGTTTTGGACGTTTGTCCACACCCCCTTATTCTATAAGGGGATTAGCACTCCAAAATGCACATCCAACCCCCTGCAAAACTAATAGCACACATCACATGCATATTGATGAGGCTATTAGGTTTTCTCCCCAGATCAAAAAAACAAATGTGCGCCTGACTGCTACCACACACCAAGACAAGAGTTTCAGCATATTGTCCACAAAGACTCAAAAGGTCCTTTGTGTGGAGACTCCCACTACAGAACACAGCACTGTGTACCTTTAGTTGGGGTTATTTTTCCCTTTATGCATCACTTTGCAATTTTACACATTAAATTTAATCTATTATTCAATCGCCCAGTCTCCTAGTCTCACAAAGTCTCTCAAAATCTGCTATAGTTTTAACAACTTTGAATAATTTTGTGTCATCTGCAAATTTGATCTGATTTGTCATTCCCTTTTCTAAATCATTTATGAATACATTAAACTGCACAGATCCTAATACCGATCCCTGTGATACTCCACTAAAGCATGTTTGCTTATCATAAACAATGTTCTCCGTTGACAGCAGGATGAATTAGCCATGACTCAGTGGGTGATATCATCCAACAAAGCTGAGCAGACCCTTCTTTGTAGCTCAGTAGAGCTTTTACACTCTGAGCTTGGGCAGGAATTTCCATGTGAGCACTGCCTCATGAACTCAGTTTGTTTGTAGATGAGCTTTAGCGAGGTAGCCAACTCTACCTGGCTAATTCATCCTGATGTCTATGGAGAACAACATTTACTGTAAGCAAATATGTTTTCTCCATCAACAAGCAGGGCTGAATAAGCCATGACTTGTGAGGAGTCCCAAGCCGAGGGTTGCAATAGTAGAGCACTCACTGGAAAAAGGCAACCCAGCTTCCCCAGTGCAGACCGGACTTATGAATCGATTTAGCTAAACTGCATGCCCAAAGTTGCTGTCAACTCTTGAGAGATTGTCCAGAAAGCAATGAGGCATGAAGGTATGCACAGATGACCAAGAAGCAGCTTTGTAAATGTCCTCAATGGAAACAGTGTTCAGATGGGCAACTGAGCTAGGCATGGCTCTAACTTGAGCTTTGACAGATTCTGATATTGGAAGTCCAGTTAGTGCTTAACAATGTGGTATACAGTTCACTAGCCAAATAAAGATGTAGTAGGCTAATGCTAAGGATCTATTGAACAGGTAATTTAGCAGACCCGCCAGATCATCTGTGAGTTCTCGTAGTATCCTGGGAAGTACCTCATCTGGTCTCATGGACTTGTCCACATTCAGTTTTCCTAGCTCTTCCCATACATACTCTTCTGTAAAAGGAGTTGTATTTAACCCATTCTGTTCTTCGGTCTTGCCAACCAGCATCGGTCCTTCTCCAGGGTCTTCTTTAATGAACACAGAACTGAATTATTTATTTAATATTTCCGCCATTTCCTTTTGTCTCGGCACATTGCTCCTTGTCACCTTTCAATTTCACTATACCACTTCGGGCTTTCCTTCTTTTTCTTATATATCTGAAAAGTGTTTTGTTACCTCTGTCTTTTCGGCAATCCTTTCTTCCGCTTGACCTTTTGCTTTTTTGATTTCTTTCTTAATCTCTCTCATTTTTACCAGGTATTGTTCCCTGTGTTCCTCTTTTCGGGATCCTTTATACTTCCTGAACGCTGATCTTTTTGCCTTTATTTTTGCAGCCATCTCCTTTGAGAACCAAATTGGTTTCTTTTTCCTTGAACTTTTGTTTACTTTCCTAACATATAGATTTGTTGGCTTTGTAATAACTCCTTTTAATTTAGCCCACTGTTGTTCTACCTTGCCCATTCTCTCCCAGTCTTCTAGTTCTTCCTCCAGGTACATCCCCCATTTTGTCAAAGTCCATATATTTGAAATTAAAAACTCGGGTCTTCATGTGACTTCTTTGCATCTTATTCGCAATATCAAACCATACCGTCTGATGATCACTTGTACTCAGGTGGGCACTTGTCTGGACATTATAGACATTATCCCCATTTGTGAAACTAGGTCCAGAATTACACCTTCCCTTGTGAGATCCATTATCATTTGTTTGAGCATAGCCCCTTGGAGGGCATCCACTATCTCTCTACTTTTCGTAGATTCCGCAGAAGGGATACTCCCAGTCAACATCCGGCAGATTAAAATCTCCAACGAGCAACACTTCTCCCTTCTTTCCTATCTGATATCTTCGATCAGATCTCTGCCCAGCTCTTCTGTCTGAATTGGAGGCCTATAGTCCACACTGATGTAAATGGAAGCATCATCTTTTTTAGGCTAGCCCATAATGTTTCTTCCCTACTCCATGTCCCTTGCATTTCAATTGCTTGAATATTGCTTCTGACAAAGTGCTACTCCTCCTTTCCTGTCCTCTGTCCTTAAGTTATAGACATGGATGGCTATCCCAGTCATGTGACTCCGTAAACCATGTTTCTGTAACAGCAATGATGTCCAGATCCGCTTCCACCATTAGGCATGACAGGTTGACCTCCCAGATCAGATGAGAAGGTAGTGTTCACCAGCGGAGGGAGTCCTGTACTAGCCCTGGTAAGAGAAGATGGGTGCATTACTCCTGGAACTGGGGAGACCATTTTGAGAGGAAAGAGGCCTAAAGCAGCTTCCTATGGGCCCTGGCCCAGGGGCAAGTTCTAATGTTGCCACCATCAGGCCCAGGGCCTACATATAGTCCCAAGCCTTAGATGCACACTGAGCAGAAAATGCTTGCTCCATTGAACTACTTTGGCTGCTTCCTTGTTCGTGAGTCGCACATGCCCTGCCCAAGTATCGAACAGAGCTCCCAAATACTGCAGGGACTGGGAGCGTTCAAGATTGCTTTTGGCAAAATCGATGACCCAACCCAAATTTTCCAAGACCGTAACAACTCAGCAAGATAACTGAATGACTTCTGCATGGGACTTTTGCCCAAATCAGCCAGTCGTCCAAATAGGGATGGGCCATGATGCCTTCGCACCACAAAGAGGCTGCTACAACAACCATAACCTTGGTAAAGATGCATGGAGGCGTCGCCAGACCAAACAGCAGCACCCAGAATTGAAAATTATCTTGTAGCTCGCAGAAACGGAGCAAATCGCCATTTCTCTAGATATACTGGGATGTGGAAGAAGGCCACCAAAAAATCCAGAGAGCAGAGGTACTCTCCCTCTCTCACAGCCACAAGAACAGACTGAAGCATCTCCATGCAGAAGTGGGTAACGCGCAGACAGCAGTTCACTCCTTTTGAGTTCCTTCCTTCTTGGGCACCACAAAGTAAACAGAGTAACGGCCAAGGCAATGCTCCAAGTCAGGCATGGGCACCACTGCCTGCAGCAACTGCATCTTCAGAACGGTCTCCCGCATCACCTGCTGCTTGACTGGGAAGGAACACAAAGAAACCATGAAGGCATCAGGCACCAGATGGCACAGGTCTAGACCATAACTGGAGCGGATTATAACCAGCACCCACTGATCAATGGTCAATCGGACCCACTCCTAGTAAAATCCCTGTAAGCAGCCACCTACAGAAGTCACCAGTGAGCGAACCCATCGTAACTCATTGTGAAGCTCTTCCTGACCCCAAGGCAGGACTCAAGTCTGGCCTAGGCCTCCAGAAGCCAAGAAAGGACGGGCAGGCATGCACCAAGTAGGAATAAGACTGCTTTCCCGGCATATAACGCTTGGAGTCCCGGAAATGGGCCTGACCCCTACCACAGCTATAAAAGGCACCTTTGTCTTTCAGAAGATGCTTTGGCTTTGGATAACCCAAATTGATCTCAAAATGGTCCAGGTCTTCGCCAAACAAGAACCTACATTTAAAGGGTAGCTTGCCTAATTGCATCTTGGATCAAGAATCCACCACCCAGTTGCATAGCCAAAGGAGCCTACGAACTGCTACAGAGAGGGCAATAGAACATGAGAAGCTACAAAGGAGATCATGTAGAGTATCTACCAGAAAAGCTGCCACTGAATCCATGCAAGTCACTTCCTCACTCTCTGGAAGCTTCCAGACCAGATGCTTCTCTGCCTTAGCATCCTCTATCTGGAGACAAGAGACCACCTGGTCAAATTAGGCCTGCTGGGCCTCTAACCTCTTCCCAATGGAAAAGCTGAATGACTGAGTCCTCTTCAGACCAATAGGTTGCTCTCCCTCCTCCAGGGAAGCAGAACTCTCTGTGTCCGATTGACTATCAGCCCCCTCCTGGAGCTCCTCCCAAGGAATCTCTGGAACCTCAAGAGCACTCCTAGGCATGTTAGTGGGGACCTTCAAGGCCAAGAGCAGAGGGAGAACCTCCCTAGAATTAAAGGATACTATGGGCACGGAGGCCTCCCCCAGCTCTTAATCGCACAGAAAGCCTGGTGCAGAAAACAGGAAAATTCTGGCGAAAAATCCCCTATGGCTCCCTCAGGTGAAGAGACTAATGGCATAGACATGTGGGCCATGGGCTCCAAGCATGGAAGGAGATCTGCATCCATGGATGCAGGGAGGACAAGGCTGGCACACAAGAATTGCATATATGGGAGCCTCCAGGTTAATTCCTGCCGAATCGCAGTCAACAGCGGGCCCCTTTGCACTCTGCTGTGGGTAAGCCAGCAGTCGCAGCTTCAGTCTCAATGTTTACAGACCCTGCCTGTGAAGTCTTCCTGGAACGCACGTAGGCCAGGCACAATGATTCTTTTTCTGCCACTGTGCACAGAACCCCACGTGCCGCTTCAGCGGGCTCTCCCAAACCTCTCCATAAGCAGTGGGAAAAATGCAGCAAGCCCTGCTACTTTGAACTCTCAAAAAAAACACTTGCCCCCCCCCCACAGAGGAAAAATGCATGGCCAGGCCTGCTTCCGAACAATGCTGTTGCCTTTTGTACCCTTCCCCCAGTTGGTAAGGCAAGCAGCTGTGACTGCTACTGCACTCAGGCTCTGCCTTTGTCTTTCTTTTGGGGTTTTTTTTTGTTTGTTTTTACCAAGCCAGTGAAGGGAGGTAGGGGAAGGAAAGGAGAGGCAAGTTTTGCCAATCCAGGTACCTTTTCCTCTTTTTTTTTTCTTTTCTATAGCCTACCTCCTGTCAAGCTCTACCTAGTCCCACCTGGGACTGGGAGCTAGCAAAATGGGTTTGCTCTGCTGGCCATGAATCTGGAAATTCAAATCCAACATTGAACAGCTGCATCACCAGGACCTACCATATGCTGAAGGTAGAAAATACTGGATTTTTCTGGAGCTACACCACCTCTAAGTAGTGGTAGTGATGTCATGCTGGAAAAAATAAAGTGTTCTCTACCTCCATCTGCTAGTAGGTGGAAACAATCCATAAGTGCTGCCTGGACTGGTATAGCTGGTTGACATGAAAACATGCTGTAGTTTTGACAGGGATACTAGGGGACACAGACAAAGCATACACAAAGTATTTTGTTACTTTGTTACCTAAAAACGTATGCAAAGGATATGTGGACAGGATAGCGTGGAGTTTAAAGGAGACACCATCTGTTGTGGTCTCTACCGCTTCCCCCCGCTTAGGGCTCAACCCTGTCTACCTGCCCTACAGGAATCACTGCGTTCCGCCCGCTCTGGACCCCGGGGGCTTCTCTCACTCACGTGGCGGCCGCCATTACGTGCCTGCTTCTCGTCAGTCTCGCGCGCGAGGACACCAGTCTTGAGCGCTCAACTCCCGGAAGCCTGGCCCCGCCCGTGCTGCTGCTGTCACGCCCAAGCCCCAATATAACCGGCGCTCAAACTCTCTCTCATTGCCTTGCAACGAGGTTCACAACTCCATAGTTGTTCTTAGTTGCGTTCCTGGTGATCTCCACGTTTCCTGCTTCAGACTCCGGTTTGCTTCCGACTCCGCTTCAGCCTGCTGCCTGCCTCTGACTCCGGTTTGCTTCCGACTCCGCTTCAGCCTGCTGCCTGCCTCTGACCCCGGCCTGCTACCGCTTCAGCCTACAGTCTGCTTCAGCCTCCAGTTTGCTACAGACTCCGCTTCAGCCTACAGCCTGCTTCAGCCTCCGGTTTGCTACAGACTCTGCTTCAGCCTCCGGTTTGCTACAGAACCCGCTGCCCTGTCTTCAGCCGGCCCTCGGCCCTGTACAGCCGGTCCCCTGCTTCCCGGGTACCTTGGACTTCCTATCCTTCCTGTTTGCTCTGGTCCCGGCCTAAGCCCATCTCCGCCTCTGGACTCTCTGCCTCTACTCCAAGTCCCGAGATCCCAGTGCCCTACGGGCTCCTCCCGGGGGGGTTCCTGCTTCCCGAGTGAACACCTCCTGCCTGTGGCTCCGCCTCCCGGCTTACCCTGTCACCCTAGGTAGGCCGGCCCAAGGGTCCACTACCTCGCCAGCAGTGTCTGACTGCAACACCATCTACATTTTTCCAAGTTCTCTATACCTTGGCAAGGCGATGCAATTCACAACTGTTGATTAGACCAGTTTCCTAACCAGTGTGCCTTCAGACCTGATCAGGTGTGCCACGGAAAAGTCACCAATGCCTAATTCTCAGATACAGGGCAGCATTTGGGTTATATGCTGGTAGTAACTTGCAGCCACAAGATACACCAGAGGTGGTTCTTAAATGTGTAGAAGCTTCTTTCCGAGAATACTTATAATCATGCATGCCTCTCCTTCCTAGCTATAGCATGAGCCCTGGAGTGTGGAAATTAATGGGCTCCACTTCATGCAGCACACACATTGTACACAGCACCTCCTCTTTTTCCGCAAGCTGAGCCTCCTCCAAGTCCTTCCAGCCTCTTTCCTTTCCCCAGGCTGAGTGAGATGGGGAGAGTGTGCACTGAATATTGGATGTGACTTACTCTGAGTGTTGGGAGGAGTAGCAGCAGTGAAAGAGCTCTGGCAACCATGGTAAAAGCAAATTTTCTTACTGTAAATGGTGCAGATAGCAGGATGAATTAGCTATGCTGAATGGGTGACATCATCAGGATGGCACCAGATGGAACTGTCTCTCAAAGATAAGGTTTTTTGTCCTACTGGGCATGCACGGCAATTCCCACGCAAATAAGACTTCGATACGTCTCCTCATTTGATATTGAAGCGAAAAGAAGTCATCCAGAAGGTACAGAGATGCTGTCCAAGGAGGAAGGGCAGGAATGCATGGCTAATTCATCCTGCTATTTATGGAAAACACCATTTACAGTAAGCAAACTTGCTTTTTCCAAAGATCAGCAGGCTGAATTAAAAACTCCACTTTATTAAAGAGGCTACTACTAGTTGTCAGTCTTTAGTCCTCTCCTTTTTGTAATTTTTTTTTTTTTTTTTAAACAACCCACACTCTTCTTTGGACTGCATAGTACTGGATGATATATGATTCAGAGCTGCTCTTCACACTGTTCCACCTGGTTTAGCCTGCTCATCCAGGCAATAATGAGATTTAAAAGTATGGATAGATGACCAGGTGGCTGTTCTGCAAATATCTTCAATAGGCACATTTCCCAGATGTGCAAGAGAAGCTGCTGTTGCTCTGACTTGGTGTGCTTTCACAGGATGTGTACAAGTAAGGGACCTTATTTCATAACAATGTTGAATGCAAGCTGTAATCCAAATGGAGAGAGTTCTCTTTGTAGCTGGCATTCCCAATATGTTTTGGTCATAAGACACAAAAAGTTGAGAAGATCTATGACATCGCATTCAACATTTATAATAAGCTAATGCCTCTTGCATTCTAATGAATGCAATTTTCTTTCTTGGTCGTATCTATGTGACTTCGGGAAAAATGTGGGAAGCGTAATGGATTGATTTATGTGAAAAGTGAGACTACTTTTGGTAGAAATTTCAGGTGAGTTCGAAAGACCACCTTGTCATGAAAGAACTGTAGATAAGGTGGAAAATGCACTAGGGCTTGCAGTTTGCTCACTCTTCTTGCCAACGTAAATGCCACTAAGACAACAACTTTCCAACTTAAGAACTTTAGAGAGGCATTATCTAGCAGTTCGAAAGGTGGTTCCATCAGAACCTGAGGTACAATGTTAATATCCCAAGTTACTGGAGGCTTTTGAATAAGAGACTGTATTCATAGCAGACCTTTCATGTATTGAGAAAAAGAAGATGGTGCGATATGGAAGTTCCTTCCTCTGAGACATGGTAAGCGGTTACAGTATTCAGGAGTACACGAATAGAAGATGTTGCGAGACCTCTCCAGAAAAGGTAGAGGAGGTAATCCAACATTAGACAAGTTTTGCATTTGAATGGATTTATGGATCATTCCTCACATCATCTAATGCAGAGCTTCCCAAACCTATCCTGGGGGACCCCCAGCCAGTCGGGTTTTCAGGATATCCACAATGAAAATGCATGAGATAAAAGATGCGTGCTATAGAGGTAGTGCATGATTTTCATCTCATGCATATTCATTGTGATATCCTGAAAACCCGACTGGCTGGGGGTCCCCCAGGACAGGTTTGGGAACTTCTGATCTAGTGTATCGCTTTCATTTAAAGGAATAGTTACAATGTGTGGATGGTTTTCTTGCCAAGAAACTTGTCATCAACTTCGGATGATAGGTGCAAGTGGGCTAGGGTGGAACACTCAATTTCCATGCTGTGAGAAGGTTGTATGGGATGGAGAAGTAATCCGTTCTCCTGAGTTAGCAGGATGGAGCCCTCCCCAGGTTTCTGGGGGACTCTGTGGTAAGTTGAATGAGATGTGCATCCCATGGTTAGTCCCAGCATGGCCGAGACTATCAATATCATTCTGGCCCCATCCCTCATGCACTTCTGTATCCACTTTGCTATGAGTGGAATTGGAGGGAAGGTGTAAAGTAACCTCAGGACCAAGAAATTAGAATAGTATCTGGCGCTTCCCTGTATTGGCTTGGGTAGGGAGCAAAACGGGTTATCTTTCTGTTCTGTTCGGTTGCGAATCTATCTATCCATGGTTGGCCCCAGCCATGGAAAAATTAGTTAGCGCTGGACTGGGAAAGAGCCCATTTGTGAAGCTGGAAGATCCTGCTGAGTCTGTCCGCTTCCATATTTGTGATTCCTGGAGCCTGGAGGGTTGCTCAGTGGATTTTTTCCCAGTTCCAAATGGCTAAAGTCTCTCTGCAGAGGGTCCAAGATGCTGTCCCTCCTTGTTTGCTCAGGTAATATATTGCGACCTGGTTGACAGTTGAATCATTATGCACTGTGAATGAAGAATGTGTTAGAATACCTTGAGGGCATGACACACTGCTCTCAGCTCTAGGAGATTTATTTGGCAGCGAGACTCCCGGAGGGACCACAACCCCTGTGTTTTGAATTAGAGAAGGTTCGCCCGCCCAACCTTGGGTGGAGGTGTCTGTGGTTAGGATGATTTGAGGTAGCTGAGATAAGAACATAAGAAAATGCCATACTGGGTCAGACCAAGGGTCCATCAAGCCCAGCATCCTGTTTCCAACAGTGGCCAATCCAGGCCATAAGAACCTGGCAAGTACCCAAAAATTAAGTCTTTTCCATGTTACCATTGCTAATGGCAGTGGCTATTCTCTAAGTGAACTTAATAGCAGGTAACGGACTTCTCCTCCAAGAACTCATCCAATCCTTTTTTAAACACCGCTGCACTAACCATATCCTCTGGCAACAAATTCCAGAGTTTAATTGTGCGTTGAGTAAAAAAGAACTTTCTCCGATTAGTTTTAAATGTGCCCCATGCTAACTTCATGGAGTGCCCCCTAGTCTTTCTACTATCCGAAAGAGTAAATAACCGATTCACATCTACCCGTTCTAGACCTCTCATGATTTTAAACACCTCTATCATATCCCCCCCTCAGCCGTCTCTTCTCCAAGCTGAAAAGTCCTAACCTCTTTAGTCTTTCCTCATAGGGGAGCTGTTCCATTCCCCTTATCATTTTGGTAGCCCTTCTCTGTACGTTCTCCATCGCAATTATATCTTTTTTGAGATGCGGCGACCAGAACTGTACACAGTATTCAAGGTGCGGTCTCATCATGGAGCGATACAGAGGCATTATGACATTTTCCGTTTTATTCACCATTCCCTTTCTAATAATTCCCAACATTCTGTTTGCTTTTTTGACTGCCGCAGCACACTGAACAGACGATTTCAATGTGTTATCCACTATGACGCCTAGATCTCTTTCTTGGGTTGTAGCACCTAATATGGAACCCAACATTGTGTAATTATAGCATGGGTTATTTTTCCCTATATGCATCACCTTGCACTTATCCACATTAAATTTCATCTGCCATTTGGATGCCCAATTTTCCAGTCTCACAAGGTCTTCCTGCAATTTATCACAATCTGCTTGTGATTTAACTACGCTGAACAGTTTTGTGTCATCTGCAAATCTGATTATCTCACTCGTCGTATTTCTTTCCAGATCATTTATAAATATATTGAAAAGTAAGGGTCCCAATACAGATCCCTGAGGCACTCCACTGCCCACTCCCTTCCACTGAGAAAATTGTCCATTTAATCCTACTCTCTGTTTCCTGTCTTTTAGCCAGTTTGCAATCCACGAAAGGACATCACCACCTATCCCATGACTTTTTACTTTTCCTAGAAGCCTCTCATGAGGAACTTTGTCAAACGCCTTCTGAAAATCCAAGTATACTACATCTACCGGTTCACCTTTATCCACATGTTTATTAACTCCTTCAAAAAAGTGAAGCAGATTTGTGAGGCAAGGCTTGCCCTGGGTAAAGCCATGCTGACTTTGTTCCATTAAACCATGTCTTTCTATATGTTCTGTGATTTTGATGTTTAGAACACTTTCCACTATTTTTCCTGGCACTGAAGTCAGGCTAACTGGTCTGTAGTTTCCCGGATCGCCCCTGGAGCCCTTTTTAAATATTGGGGTTATATTTTCTATCCTCCAGTCTTCAGGTACAATGGATGATTTATTTTTTTTTTTATTTAAAGTTTAAAGGTAACAGAAGCAAATGAACATCGTAACTCAATATCATACAGACAATCACGCACATCGGTCCCCATTACCTTGTAAATTTTTTAGCTCTGTCCCCAACCCCCCTCCCACCCACCCCCCTAACCGTCTCTATACCACTCAGAGTTCAAAAATCAGAGGATCTACATCCCCGCGGGGAAAAAGAGAAAGGAAAAATATGAGTCCACCAAATGTTCCAGACCCGACCAGCAGACAGGTAAGCCATCGCAACCCTATGGCCATCGCAATGAGTCTCTACCCATGTCTTATGCTCAGTGGGATAGCTCGGAGGATCCTGACTCCGATCGCAATGCTTGGGTCCAGTCCTCAAACGGCTGCCATCTAGTCTGGAAGCGTGGAAGTTTCTTCTGTTTTATCGCTGTTAAACGTTCCAGATGTTGAATCCGCTTCATCTTAATAAGAACCTGCTGCCTTGTGGGTGCCTCCGGCCGCTTCCAGGACCGAGCTATCTCTGATCTCACTGCTATCAAAATTTGTGTAATTAAATAAAAATGATCATAAGTCTCATTGTGAATTGGTACGTTCAAAAGAAACAGCGCAGGGGACAACGACAGTTTTGTGTTAGTGACAGATAATATCAAATGAGCAATATCCTTCCAGTAGGCAGCTATAACAGGACATGTCCACCACATATGGATATAAGTGCCAGTTTGTCCACATTTTCTCCAGCACCCACTGTCCCATTTAACTGAAAATTTATGCAACTTACAAGGAGTAATGTGCCATCTATATAGTAATTTATACCCCTGTTCCACAATAGTCGCCGAAATAGAGCACTGTTTGAGCTGCATATACCCCTCCGTCCAATAAGACTGACCTCTAAGTTCAGGTATGTCCTTTTCCCAATTTTTAAGGTGAACAGGTAGGTCCGGTAAATCTCCATTTAGTAGAAGGTAAATCTTGGAGATCACCCTACTCATGCTACCAGCCTTTTCACAAAAGCCCTCGAAGAGAGTTTTGCCCTGCAGCAAGTCTCGTTTCACATGGGATTGCCCCAAATAATGTTTAATTTGAAGTAGGAAATAATCGTCTGCAGCAGGGAAGCCGTATTGGGTCTTTAACGCAGTAAAATCACTAGATAGGCCCCCTTGGAATACCTGACCCAAAGTCGCACATCCCCCCGCCATCCACCTCTTAGCCACCCCCACAGATTGACCAGGCGAAAATCCTTTATGAAAGAAGATGGGTGAGCTGTAAAAGTAGTGGCGATTCCCCACCAGCCTAACCTTCCAGATATTCCACAGCCTTAAGGTATGCTGCACTGTAGGTATTTCCCACTTAAGTGCTGGTCTATCTTGTTTCCTAGTCCACAAAAGAGCGCCTGGCCCTCCCCCCCTGACCAGGTCTCTCTCCAATCGCACCCATCTCTTCCCCTCTCCCGAAGTGTGCCAATGAATGGCCGCCCTCAATTGAGCTGCCACATAGTACCACAGTAAACATGGCACTCCCAAACCCCCCCGTTGTTTGGAGAGATAAAGGACTTCCCTACGTACCCTTGGAGGACGGTGTCTCCAAATGAATCTCATTAGCTTCCTTTGCCATATGTTGATAGACTCCTTCGGGACAGCTATAGGTAATGTTTGGAAGAGATAATTGAAGCGCGCTAAGATATTCATTTTCACTGTCGCTATACGCCCCAACCACGACAGCCCCACCCTCTCCCAACCCTGTAGATCCCGCATAATTTTTGGCCATAAACCCCCATAGTTCAGCTGAAATAGAGTACTTAAATCTGGGCTAATTTGAACACCTAAATATTTCAAACTCTGTTTTACCACCTTGAAGGGAAATAGCAGATGTAAACTCTCAAATTGGGCCGCCGGAACCGAGACATTCAACAACTCAGATTTATCAGCGTTGAGTCGGTAACCAGACACCGCACTGAAACGTTGCAGTTCTTCCAAAACGCACACCAGGGATTGCTCCGGGTGGGACAGAGTAAAGAGAACATCATCCGCAAACATAGAGAGCTTATACTCTTGGTCCCCCACCGTTAACCCGTGTATCTTAGAGTGTACCCGAATAGATTCAGCCAATGGCTCTAAATATAGTGCAAACAATAGTGGCGACAGAGGGCATCCCTGTCTCGTTCCCCTTTCTATTTGAAACGTGGAAGAATAACCTCCATTAACTTTAATACAAGCATTAGGAGTATTATAGAGAGCCCTGATCCAGGTAGTAAAATTCCCTCCCAGCCCTACTTTATCCAGGACCGCCACCAGATAATCCCAATGAACCATGTCGAATGCCTTTTCGGCATCGACTGTAAGCATCACCATTGGTGTTCGTTGGTCTTGACCCCACCAAATCAGATCCAACACTCTGCGCACATTATCCGCAGCAAGCCTGCCGGGGACAAACCCGGTCTGATCTAGGTGTATGAGAAATGGAGCCACTGTACCTAATCGGGTAGCCAAAATCTTAGCCAAGATTTTTAAATCTAAATTGATCAGAGATATTGGTCTATACAACCCACACAGTGTAGGATCTTTACCCGGTTTTGCCAGTATGGTTATACCTGCTTTATTAGCTTGCGCAGAAATTCGACCCCCCTGCAGCAGAGAGTTAAACGCCTTGGTCAGTGGCCCGATAATCACATCCCTCAGTTTTTTATAGAACCCTGCCGAGAATCCATCGACTCCTGGGGATTTCCCCGCTTTCAGGCCTTGTATGGCAATATCCACTTCAAATTCAGTGATTTCCTTATGTATTCTATCCCTACGCGCCTCATCGAGTACAGGAAGGTTAATATCCGATAGATACTCTTGTATGGCCCTCTGGTCGATGTCTTGTCTCTTAGCATACAATTGTTGGTAAAATTTAGTAAATCTCTGTCTGATGGCCGTATTGTCAGTCAACTGCCGTCCCGCCTCATCCATGATCTTAAGGATCTGGTTCATACCCTGTCTGGCTTTTAATCTCCTCGCTAGCAATCTACCCACTTTGTTCCCCCCCTCATAGTACTCTTGCTTCACCTTGTCCAAATTGTGGATGATTAAGCCCATATCTACCTGCTCCAATTCCTGCCTCAACAGTTTCAGTTGCTGAACTATGGCCGGCTCCGGACGTCTCTTATTTTGCAACTCGAGTTTCCCCAATTCACAAAGAATAGCGAACCTCTTACTATCTCTCTCTCGTTTAGCATGAGAAGCTTGCGCTATCAGCTTTCCACGGGCAACTGCTTTAAAGCACTCCCACACCCCCATAGAAGAAACTTCTCCGTTATCATTGTCCGCTAAATATTGTTCCATCTCCAAGCGGAGACGGTTTACATTTCGTTCATCATCCAGGAGGCTTTCGTTAAGTTTCCAGAACTTATCACCACCCATATCCCCTAACCGCTGCAGGTTGAGCCCAATCGCTGCATGGTCCGACCACGTACGAATCTCAATGCTTGCCTCTTTCACATAGTTAACTAGACCCCTGTCAATGAGAAACATATCGATTCTGGAATATGAATTATGAGAAGCAGAGTAAAAAGTATAATCCCTCTCAGCAGTGTGTAAATGACGCCAAATATCCACCAAATTCCATTTTTTCATAAGGGCCCGCAAGCACTGTCTGTGTGGCTTTGAATATGCCGAACTCCCTGTACTGGTGTCCAAGTAAGGATAGCAAGGTATATTGAAATCCCCTCCAATTAACACTAAACCGTCAGCCCATTTCTGTAAGAGGGCCGAGATTTGATTAAAAAAAGGGCCTTGCCCCGTATTAGGTGCATAGACATTTACCAGTGTGTACAGCTGGTGACCTATCTTGAATTTCAGAAGCAAATACCTGCCCTCCTGATCTCTGAGCACTGTTTGTACATCAACTGTCAAATTTTTGGAAAAAAGGATTCCTACCCCTTTATACTTCCCTTGTGCTGTTGCTGCAGCATAATATTGCACTGGGAAATTATGAGAAAGCATACATTTCTCATGACGTTTTCTAAGGTGAGTCTCTTGGCACAACAGAATATCAGTCTTGGTCTGAGTTGCATCGAGTAGCAAACGTTTTCGCTTATGATACGTTTGCAGCCCCTTGACATTCCAAGAGAGCACTCTGATATTACTAGCCATTAATGCCACTAGCTGCTCTCTGACGGATCCAATCAGGTCGGATTGTATGGCCCCCGCACGCCCTTCCCCTCTCTCCTTAGCCCCTGAGTACATAGCAAATGGCCCTCCAATACCCATCCCCCCCTCCCCCTCCCCAACCAAGTAAAGTGAGAATGACTGCTCAGAGGCCAATCCAGGGACCCCCACCCGATCTCTTATCAACCATTGCAACCTGTAAAACAGAAACATCACTGGTGCAGGAGTTATGATAGAACAATAATAAAAATGAACTAAGAAAGTCACTAACAGCTCTTCCAAAAATACATTGTCCAACGGAGGCTCTGCTCTTAGTCAAAAAATAAAAAAAAAAAAAAGGAGAGAAACTTAGCCCTCCAGGACATCAACCGCAGTGAGCCGTCCAGGTAACTGTTGAAGACTGGTGCAGAACCAACGAAGCAAAAACTAGAAAAAAAATATCAGCATGGCGGATCCGAAGCAGACGCCGAACCTCCCGAATTACGGCGCAGCCGCTTGCCACCAGATTGAACCCTTTGCCATCTGTTAGCCATATCACGCTTATCTCTCTCCTCACGGGAAGGGTCCCCAGTAATCGCCGGTACTTGCCATCCTGCAGTAGTCAGCACTTTCTGAGCCTCCTCCACCGTCTGAACTCGCACTGCTGAGCCTTTGATAGTAAAGGCTAGGCCAAAGGGGAACAACCATTTATATTTAACCTCCCTGCTGCGCAGTGCTGCTACGATCTCCTTAAATTCCCTGCGTTTCCGAATAGTGTGAGCAGACAAGTCCTGAAATACTTCCACAGGGTATCCTTGCCATTGTATTTCCTTTTTTTGTCGGGCACAGGAAAGCACTTTTTCTTTTGTCTGATAGGAGTGAAAGCACACAATAATATCACGTGGAATATTCCCTCGCGGTTTCGCTAATGCTCTGTGTGCTCTGTCCAAAAGGATTCCTTTGCTCCCTTCTGGGGGGTCATTGTCGTATAGAATCAGTTCACAGATATCTTTAATGACTGCTGCACAATCAGCATAGGCTGGTTCTTCTGGGATCCCTCTGAATCTTAAGTTGCCACGGCGGGACCTGTTCTCCAGGTCCTCTACCCATGTTCTCAGCTCACTGTTAGAAGCCTGCAGAAGTTTAACTTCTCTCTGCAGGGCTCCCTGACCCTCCTCTATCTCTCCAATCCGCTGCTCGGCCTCTCCCACCCGACCACCGAGAACCTCGTGGTCTTGACGCAGCTCTCTGATGATGTCCTTAATTTCTCCCCACAGCGAGGACATTGCCTCCTTCATATCTCCGACCCAGGCTTGAAAATCACCCCTCGAGGGGGGAAGCTGTTCAGCCTGATGTCCGGACTGCATGGGCGCCGTGCTTGCCGTCTCCTGCGACTCTGCGCCGCCATTTTCTAGTCCTTCCTCCTCCTCCTCCGCAGCACTGACAGGCCGAGATTTCGTCGGGTCAAACGAAAAACATTTCAAGTCGGTCAGCTTCTTTCTGGACGCCATCCGGAGACTCTCTGCCCACTTATCTGCGTATGAACCTTTATTTGAATGCGATCCTGCAGCAGGAAATCAATATTTTAGAGATCGGGTTCGGGAGCTCTCCTCTCAGGCAGCCAGCACGGGAAGTGACGTCACTTCCTCCTCTACAATAGATGATTTTAATGATAGGTTACAAATTTTTACTAATAGGTCTGAAATTTCAATTTTTAGTTCCTTCAGAACTCTGGGGTGTATACCATCCGGTCCAGGTGATTTACTACTCTTCAGTTTGTCAATCAGGCCTACCACATCTTCTAGGTTCACCGTGATTTGATTCAGTCCATCTGAATCATTACCCATGAAAACCTTCTCCATTACGGGTACCTCCCCAACATCCTCTTCAGTAAACACCGAAGCAAAGAAATCATTTAATCTTTCCGCGATGGCCTTATCTTCTCTAACTTTTACCCCTTTAACCCCTCGATCATCTTAACGGTCCAACTGACTCCCTCACAGGCTTTCTGCTTCGGATATATTTTAAAAAGTTTTTACTGTGAGTTTTTGCCTCTACAGCCAACTTCTTTTCAAATTCTCTCTTAGCCTGTCTTATCAATGTCTTACATTTAGCTTGCCAACGTTTATGCTTTTTCCTATTTTCTTCTGTTGGAGGGGAAGTCCTGTTTCTAGAATACCAGGACGAAGCCACCATTTGGTATCAGCCGACATGAAATCAGTTATGATTACTTTTGTTTAGAGAGGTTGTAGGAACTGATTTCCACTACATCCTCAAGCCTCACTGCAGTCGCCACATGTGTAGACGAGTCGAGGGAACTATATAGATTGCTGGTGGCCTAAGAAAGTGAGTATAAGGCGGGTAAGGTGCTGTGATTCACATTTGGAGAGTCTCTGCCAGGTCCCAGAGTCTGTCAGCTCAGTCCTGAGGAAGAAAAGCCCTGGAAGAGGTTTAGTCTATCCAGGCTGTTATGAACTGTATGGTTTGAGTTGGATGCAGGTTTAACATTTCATAGTTGATTACAAACCAACTCTTCCAGGCACTGGACTGTTAACACTGTGTCTGAATGAAATGCTTCTTGTGAGGGTGCTGTGATCAGCCAGCTGTCCAGGGAAGGAAAACAGCCGAACTCCTAATTTGTGATGGTGTGCTACCGCCACATCTGATATTTCTTGAATATTCTTGAGGCTGATGAGAGGCCAAAAGGGAGTACCTTGTATTGGTAATGTTTGCGCCCCACCTTGAAACAAAAGGTAACACCAGGAAGATGGGTGATAGCTATGTGTACATATGCATCCTTGAGGTCCAATGAGCACAGCTGTGGTTGGATGAATGGCAGAATGGTTCCACGGAAGGTTATCTTCCATTTCTCTTGACAAAGATGATTGTTGAGAACTCTGAGGTCTAGGATTGTTTGGAGCCCACCTGATTTCTTGGGGATGAGGAAGTATTTGGAATAATAGCCTTGATTGTAATTGGTGTGGTCAACTCCTGAATGGCTTTCTGATGGAGGAGAGACTCCATCTCCTATTGTGATAGATCTTGCTGGGAGTGATCACTCAGTGGGAGGTTCTGGGGTTGAATTTTGAAGTTTAGCCGGTATTCCCATTGAACCATCGGATGTTATTTTGAGCCAAGAAAATGCATATAGCTGTAGTCTGCTCCCCTATCGATGTCTCTAGCTGTGGTGCAGGGTTGCTTAAAAACCCTGTTGTGGCTTTCAAGCCACCTGTGATGGCTGCTTCTTTTGACGCCAATCCCTTTATCTTCCTCTCTGTGGAGTCGACTGTTAAGACTGTGGTGACTAGTAAGGAAGTAGACGGTAGCCCTGAAATGAGCAATAAGGCTTCCATTGATAGCATGGCTTCCTAGAAGCGGCATGATCCTGAGGATTAATCACCCCTACCCCCACCCCAATAGTGATTGAACCGCTAAATTCTGGCCTGAGTGACTGTCTCTTTCAGCTTGTCCCCGAATAGATGTTCTCTGGTGCAGGGAAGATCTACCAATTTTTCATGGACATCTTCCCAAATCCCACTGGCTCGGAGCCAAGCCATTTGGCAAGCTACAAGGATGCTGCCATATCAAACCCTTCATAAACCGCTTGTAATAGGTGGCATAAGCCCTCTTCCATATCAAGAAAAAGTTGTGGGGCAATCACTTCACCCTCTTCTGATCTTACAAATGGTTTTAGCTGCTGGATGCACCATACAGGTAATACGCAATGTAAAACTGATGCTACTGTATCCTGGTCAAGATCATGGAGCCCTGGAAAACTCTTTCCAAAGTTGTCCAGCAGCTTGGGGTCTTTTCCTGGCGGCAAGTTGGAATGGAGTCTGGTCTTCACCTTACGCATGGCTGACTCCATCATCACAAAGTTATGCAGAAGTTGGACTATTCCGTACCCTGGTGATCACTGTATGCGAAACTTAAGTCCATTTTCCTTGCAACTGTTGTTCCCGAAGGAGTTTTCCAGAATTTTTAGAGATTTTTGTAGTACCGGATGGGACGGAAACGCTGTGGGCTCACTCAGCAGCTCTAGAATTTGCAGCAAACTCATTAATTCTGTGTGGGGGTCAGACTCCTTATGATGCCCATCTTTAGTAGAGAACAGACTTTCTCCACAAAATGAGTATGTCAGATCTTCTGGTGGATAGGAGTGGTCTCGTATTTCTACTGGTGGGTCGGAAGGGATACCGTTGAGCTAGCACAGGACTCCCCAACTATCTGACTAGACGACTTTGGTGATAGTGGTGGCAAATGCCCCCCCCCCCCCCAAGAGGGTGGAGATGATAAAAGAAGATCTTCCTTAGATACATCAGGAATGTCCAGACTAGGTAACAGAGCCATGGGCACCAATGGATGAATTGGGTAAAGTGGAGGAAATGAAGGAGGCACTGGTTGCAGAAGAGGTGATGTAAAAACGTTATGGACAATGTCCTTAATTTGCTCTACTGCCTGTTGGGAGCATTGAGAATGTATTGTAGTGGTTTCCTGTTGAACATCTTGCTGGTTTTCCAGTGCTGCAGTGGGAGTTAGAGGCAAGAGAGCAAATGGGCTGGTGTGTAGGCAACCTGAAGCCCTGATGCCATAAAGCTGAAGGACGTAAGGTGACCTGTGTACTAGGCGGAAGTTGAGGCAGCACCGGAAGGGACTGATACAAGGTTTTTGGTATCTTAGTGTGGAATTGCTGCTGCTAGAATATCCAACAAACCAAGCAGTGAAGGTTCCTGCTACTCTTCCTGTCTAGCCTCTAGAGAAGCAGGGGTGAAAAAACTGTCCCCAGATGAGCTTGACGTGGGAGGGGACAGATACTGAATTTCCTCAGTACTTGCCATAGTCACGGGGTATGACCCTTCCCTATGCAGTCTGTGTTTCTTTGAGAGAGGAACATCAAATGTGGCAGAAGCATGCTTGTCCAGTCTTTTTTGGTGTTCTAGAGGTGTTTTTGTCATCGTAAGAAACCCCTGCGTTCCATGCAATGTTTCTGCGTCATATTTATTTATTTATTTATTTTTAGATTTTTATATACCGGTGTTCCTGTATTAAAATACAGATTACATATGAGACGTAGCATGCTCCACATGAGTCAGCATGGGCGTTGAATGTGTCACGTGTGCTGAATGCGCTGTCTTGGATCTTGTGTGCACCATATGTAACGCCTGTGGTGCTAAGTGTGCAGTCTTTGGCGCCATATGTGCCATTTTTGACGTAGGATGAGTCGTTCATTGCCCCATGTGCATGGTCTTTGGAGCTTTGTATGTCGGTAAAAGCATCAGAAGATGCAGAGTTCGAGGGTTGCCTCGGGCTGAGTCGAGTGCTTGTGCACCTTGGTTGTATCAGCAGAGGCTGGACGACACTCTAATGAATCAGGGCATTGCAGCTGGTCCAGGGAGGATTGAGCTGATCAGAGGAATTCCCCTACCTCTTCCAGGTATGAGGAGGTGGCTGACAATTGGGCCAAAGTGACTACTATCTAGAATCAAACTATCTTCTCTGCTCACTGCCTCTATGCCCGAGGTGACATCCTACTACAATCATGACAATTTGCCTGGTCGTGATCCAGGCCCAGGCATAAATAACTAGTTGTGGCCGTCATGAAAATAAATGTGGCCACTACAATACTTGAAGCCTCCGGTCTTCTTCTGGACCATGGTAGCACTGAAAAGTGCTGATGTGGGGTTGCATAAGCGAGAAAAAAATTGAATGAATCCAAAGAGGAATCAGAGAGATAGATTCCACATCCGTGCAAAGCGTGGATGAAAAGATATTGAGGAGACTTCTAGAAGGCTCATTCGTGCAGGAACTACCACACATGCCCAGTAGGGCAAAAAGCCTTAGGGCTAGATTTTAAAAGCCCTGCGCGTGTAAATCCTCCCGGATTTACGAGCGCCGGCGCACCTATTTTGCAAAGGCCGCGCATAAGTCCCAGGGCTTCGTAAAAGGGGCGGAAGGGGGCATGTCCGGGGTCAGGGGGCGGTCCCGAGACCCCCGGCACTGCGGCCTGTGCTGGGAGATGCGAGGCAGCAGGCGTAACTTGCCCAACAAAGGTGGGGGGGGGGGGGGAGATTTAGGTAGGGCTGGGGGGTGGGTTAGGTAGGGGAAGGGAGGGGAAAGTGGGGGGACGCGGAAGGAAAGTTCCCTCCGAGGCCAATTTCGGAGCGGCCTCAGAGGGAACTGAGGCAGGCTGTGCGGCTCGGCGCACGCAGGCTGCTGATTTTGCGCAGCCTTGCATGCGCCGACCCCTGATTTTATAAGATATGCGCGGCTACGCGTGTATCTTATAAAATCCGGTGGCGCGAACAAAAGAAGGCGCACGCGTATGTTTTTAAGATCTATCTCTTAGCTTTGTGAAACAGCTCTGCCTGGTGTCGTCTCCATTCAGCATGGCTAATTCAGCCTGCTTATCAACTTGGCTTGAAAAGGATTGTGAAGCACTATATTAGAGAGAGAGAAAGATAATGAATACTCATTTTTGCTCCTATTCAACTCTGAAGAGGAGATGTTCTAGATCACATATCTAAAGAATTGTTTGGTGCAGGACTATTTCAGAAAAAACGAATGAGAGTGTGGAGTGCTGAGAGTCAGGGAAAATACTGGCCAGGAGTGAAGTGTTAGGAGCATGGGTCAGCAAACAATGCAGGAGCCTACAAAATGTGAGATACTGATTGGTTTAAAGACTTTGCTAGATAAAAATAAAGACTTTGCCTTATTGTTTAGGGCTTTATGTAATATCAATGGTTCTAATTTAAAAGTTATGTTTTGTTTAATGGTCCTCTATACTGTGTGTATATTTTAAGCTGTGTTGTAGGTTTTAAATTTTATGAATGTTTTACTGTATCTCACCTCAATCTTTGTAGATGACAAGTAATAAATGTGTGTGAAGAAACACTGTCAAAGCCAATGTAGGCAGAGCGTGCATATGATCAAATAAAAAGTAGATGGCAATATATCAAAATGTACAGCAATATATACAGGGAGGGGTGGAAAATTAATTTTGAAAGCTTGGGCGCCAATCAAAAATATTAGCCGTTTTATTTGGCTTTTTTTTGGCTCAAGATCTTTGCTTTCATAATTTTATTTTATTTAAAAACTTTTCTATACCGTCGTTTAGTAATACACCATCACAACGGTTTACATTTAGGCATGAAATAGGTTTGGTTTGGTTTCTAAGTTATCCATAGGGTGCCAATATTTTACGGTTTCATATGTTTTTCAAGGTTATTTTTTGGACTCTCTTTTGGTTTGATCCATCCCCTACATCTCCTGGAAAGCTTAAACGCCTGCCTTCACAAGATGGCGCAAGGGATGATATTGCATTCTAAGCATAATTTTTTTAGCAAACATGGTAAAAATGAGGCGAGGAAATACTTTCATAGAACAGATACGAACACAGCATGGTTTGATAGCCACTAAAAAGATGGAGATATGTGAGGTATTTAAATCTTTCTATGAAACCCTATACAAGGAAGATAGAGCAGATGGTTTCGGGGAGGAGAACCTCTTTTTTGAAAATTTGCATCTGCACAAGGTTACGGAGAGTCAACTAGAATTTTTGAAGAGACTAATACAGGCTTCTGAAATTCTTAATGCGATTGAAACTAGTAAATCAGGCAACACTCCAGGCCCAGATGGTCTTTCCTGTGGCTATTTTAAGATTCTATGTAACCAATTGGTTGGACCAAGGAACATATTCTTTGCAGAAGCTCTCCAGCAAGGTGCCTTCCCACGAGATTTCAACAATAGAAATAGAAAGACTAGGGGGCACATTTAAAACTAATCGGAGAAAGTTCTTTTTCACTCAGCACAATTAAACTCTGGAATTTGTTGCCAGAGGATGTGGTTAGTGCAGACAGTGTAGCTGTATTTAAAAAAAGATTGGATAAGTTCTTGGATGAGAAGTTGACTTAGATAATAACCACCGCTATTACTAGCAACGGTAAAATGGAATAGACTTAGTTTTTGGGTACTTGCCAGGTTCTTATGGCCTGGATTGGCCACTGTTGGAAACAGGATGCTGGGCTTGATGCACCCTTGGTCTGATCCAGTATGGCATGTTCTTATGTTCTTAAGTCTATATTACGGTTCTAGCAAAATTGGGGAAGGATCCTATGCTTTCATCTTCCTCTAGACCAATATCTTTGTTAAATTGTGATTTAAAGATATTCAATAAGATACTGGCAGATAAATTAAACTGGATTTTACCCTCTATCATATCCCAGCATCAAGTGGGTTTTGTTAAGGGACGAACTGCTGGCGCACATAGTAAAATTGTTAATGGCAATGATCATGTATAAAGAGCAACACACACCTGCATTGGCAATTGATTTTGATTCAGAAACAGCCTTTGATCGTGTTTCTTGGCCTTGTTTATTCTCGGTGCTTAACAGATTTGGATTAGAGAGTGACATTATGAAGCTCATTATATAAACATCTGGTCTCAAATATAGCCAATGGCAAAATAGTGCAAGGAGGCAGTAGAATGTCAAGGTTCAGAAGAAAGTAACGTCACAAGCACTGATGGCTGCCTAAGGGCTGTGCTCCCGAGCCCGAACTAGTGAATCCCCTTTTGTTGCAGCAATCAGTGGTTGAAAGTACGCCAGAAGCAATCCATGAGAGCCACAGTCAACATATTGGTGAGAAAGAAATTAGTCAGCCTGAAACATTTTTTGTATGAGGCTGGGTCAGCACAGAGTGATGGCAAATCGTCCGGGGAGGAGGCAGGGGAAGATGGCGCCGCGGAAAGAAGCCATGCAGAGGATGTCATGTCTAAAGGATTGGGAGCTGGGCCCAGCAGTGCCATGTTCACGAGGGCAAGTTTTCAATGCTGGTTTGACGAGTTCTGTAAAGACATTAGTGTGCTAAAGCAAGACATATTGTCTACTGTTAGTGAGCTGCACAAGGAGTGCACTGATCTGGGGGAGCGCATGGATGAGACAGAGTGCAGAGTGGAAGAGCAGGAAGCAGCTCTAGAGCAAGTCCAGGAGGAGATGAAAGTGCTGAGAGAGGAAAATGGCGAATTGAAGGACTGGATTGAGGACTTGGAAAACAGATCTTGCAGGGGCACCAGAAGGGCCATCTTATACAGATTGCTTTCAGGTGGACAATAGTATTTGCTTGGCAATGATGGGTCGAGATGAGGCGGCGGAGGGAATCCCTAAAATAGGGTTTGACCAAGCACACCAGGCCCTGGCTAAACCAAAAGGAATCAAGGAAAAAGTTTTGGAACAAACAAAAAAGGCGAAGGATTTTCAATGGCAAAGCAATAAGGTGGAGATATATCAAGATCTTTCTCCAGTGACAATTAGAAGAGAAGGGAATTTAAAGAAATCCTAAAAGTTTTGAGAAGGAACATTCACAGATACAGATGGCTCTTCACATTTGGATTACAATATTCCATACACAGTGTATCTTCACAAGTAAAGAGAGTTCATGAAGCAGCTAAGATGCTTCAGGCAGTGGGATTTCTGAGCCAAGTAGAGGTAGGATTGGCCAGTGCATCACCAATCTTATGGGAAGGAGGTGGCTGGAAGATGGCAAAGGGTTCAGTCGGGTGGAAGACAATGTCGCAGGAACTTGGGAAGCTCCACTTCATCAAAACACAGTGCCCTGAGTCAGGACAATAGAGATGACTGTTGTGCTGACAGGTTAAGGGAAGGTCTCTGATGCTTGAAGGACTGGTGCAGGGTTTAGGCACATCGTAAATATCTATTTTACGACATATGGGAGATAAAGGAGAGGGGGAGTGTTATTGTGGAGGGAAGTATGGTTGGACAGGAGATGTATAGTTGGGCTATGATGGGAGAGAGCATGTGGGTGTTTCCATTTCATTATGAATATGCAGAGAGGGAACTGAGTTTAATATTATTTTGGCAATGGGGTCAATAAAGATTGTTTCTTGGAATGTAAAGGGATTGAACACTTTTGGAAAGAAGAAGCTTTTATTGAAAGATGCAGTGCAGGTGAAGGCTGATATTGTTTTATGTTAAGAAACACATCTGAGTAAAAAATATGAACTTCTAATGGCATTGCAGCATTTTTCACAGCGGTTTTTTGCATCTGCCACAGTGAAAAATAAATATGCTGGGATGGCATTTTATTTTCAAAGACTATAGTAATAGCCTTTGATATGGTCCACTGGGAGTATCTTTTATGATTCTGGAAAAATTGGGCCTGGGAGGGAATTTTCTTACATGGATTTAAAAATTATATACTAAACAGAGTACCGTACCTGTATAAAGTAAATGGGGAATATCCCCCAACTTTTCAGATAGAATGCGGTATGAAACAGGGATGTCCCTTTTCGCACTATATTTAGAACACTTGTGGAGAGAATAAGAAATATGGATGCAATACAGGATGGGGACATAAGTGAACAAACTATCCATGTTAGTGGATGTCTTATTTACTTTGACATAGCCGGAGCATTCTTTACATTCTTTGATGTTGGAGTTCAGGCAATTTGGTAAGGTATCAGAGTATAAAATGAATGCAGCCAAGTCTGAACATTTCTCTCAGAGGAACAGGAAGCATTTATTAAGTCTAAGTTCCCATTAAAATTAGTTAAAAAAAGGGGTGAAATATTTGGAATAAGAATCAGAAACATTTGTTTGATTTAAACTATGGGGATACACGGAAAAGGGTGGAGATGGATTTGATAAAGATGGAAGAAGGGAAATTTTTTTTTTTTGGTATTATATTTATTGAGTTTGTGTGTAAGAGGTATACATATCATACAAGCCATCAGTGTTACATATCTACAGAAATACATATCAAGCCATATAACAGGAAGTTTGTTAGGAACAATTAACAGTAGCCGTAACCATAGCAATGGTCCAACGTAATACATAACCATCAGAAAAAGGCCTCAGGCTTATAATCCCCAACAGAGCCTGCTCTCTTATTCCCATTCCCCTCCCCCCTCCCCTTGGGGAAGAGAAACTTCTAATGGCTGGGCAGGATCGCCATTATAAAAATGAATGTTCTACTCAAGGTTTTTTATTTATTTCAAATCCTACCAGTCTTCATATCTGAAATGCATAGCTTTATGGCAACGTGAATTATTATGCATTTGAAAGCGCAGACCATCCAGGGTGGCAAGAGGCATACTGTATTTGTCAAAGGATAGAGAGGGTGCCATATCTACAATGGTACTATGTAGCGGCTCAACTCAGAAAAGTATTAGAATGGCACAAAGGGGAAGGTATTAAATGTTGGATTAATATGGGAAAAAAAAGTTCTATATCAGCTAACATTGGAGATAATGGATCTAAGAGGAAAATTGGTTTATACCTACAAATTTTCATTCCTGTAATACCACAGTTCAGTCCAGACCAGTGGGTTGTGCATTCCTACCGCAGATGGAGTCAGAGAACAATTAGAACTTTGGGAACTGCTACATAACGAGAGTGCCACCTGCAGTCCTTCAGTATTGACCTGTACCCAAGCTTAAACAACCAAACTTTACTTAAAAGGTGAAGGGTGTTGGAACCCAAACTTAACCGCCAACCTCTCGCCGAGAACAGATAAAACAAAAAAAAAAAAAACCACTAGACCACCTCGGAACTTGCCCCTTCCGGAGCATTTGCACAAAGACCAAATTGTTTTTTCAGGAAATATCACCTCTCAAGGTAATCTTTTGGAATCTGAAAAGGGGGACAGATCTCTAGACTGATCTGTGATATTACAGAAACGAAAATTAGCAGGTAAGAACCAATTTTCCTTTCCTGAACATACCCAGATCAGTCCAGACCAGTGGGATGTACCCAAACTACTCTACACACTGGGCAGGAACCCGAAAGACCCGCTCGCAGTACAACCTCCCCAAAGGACGATTCATCTTGCACCCTCACATCCAAACGATAACGCTTGGTGAAAGTGTGCAGGGAGGACCAAACCGCCGCTCTGCAGATCTCCTGAGGCGACAGAAGCTGACACTCAGCCCAGGAGTTAGCCTGGGCTCTAGTGGAATGAGCTCTCAGACCCAAGGGCACCTGACGCCCACGGGCAACATAAGCCGCAGAGATAGCCTCCTTAATCCAGCGTGAAATAGTCACCTTCGAAGCCTTGTCACCCTTCTTAGGACCCCACAAACAAGACAAACAGATGGTCCAAACGCCGCAAGTCATTAGTAACCTCCAAATAGCGCAAAAGAACGCGACGCACATCCAAAAGATGAAGTTCCTTCTCCTGAGAAGAATCCCTGAACTAGTTCGGAAATCCTGGCAGATCCACCGCCTGACTGACATGAAAAGCAGAGACCACCTTGAGCACGAAGGAAGGAACTGTGCGCAGCAAAACTATCATAAATCCTAAGAAAAGGATCTCAACACGACAAAGCCTGTAACTCTGAAATGTGTCTAGCAGAACAAATGGCTACGAGGAAAACGGTCTTCAAGGTCAAATCCTTAATGGGAGCCCTCTGTAAAGGCTCAAAGTGGGCTCCGCAAAACACCCGAAGCACCAGGTTCAAACTCCAGTCCGGACATAACGGGCGTACGGGAGGACGTAAATTCTTTACACCTTTGAGAAAATGCGAAATGTCTGGATGCACTGCCAGCAACCGACCGTGAACTCTGCCCCTTAAGGCACCTAAGGCAGCCACCTGAACCCTAAGAGTTGAAAACTAAACCTTTGGTCAACCCCTGTTGCAGGAAGTCCAACACCTGGGGAATCTCAGTTGACAAAAAATCCAAGGAGTGCTGGCGGCACCATGCCTCAAATAACTTCCAGACCCTAACATAGGCCATAGAAATAGAAGGCCGATACGCCTGAAGAAGAGTGGAAATGACCTGCTCTGAATATCCCTTCAATTGCAATCGCCGCCTCTCAAAAGCCAGGCCGCAAGAGAAAAGCGATCCTCCCGATCCGAAAATATGGGCCCCTTTCGGAGTAGATGCGGAAGATGCGCCAGCTGTAGAGGACCTTCCAAGGCTAATCGCACCATGTCTGCGAACCACGGGTGACGCGGCCACTCCAGAGCCACCAACACTACACTGCCTGGATGCACTCTATGTGTCGTAGAAGCCAACCGATGTGAGGCCAGGGAGGAAAGGTATAGAGAAGAATGCCTGTGGGCCACTGAAATACCAGTGCGCCCAGTCCTACCGAGCCTATTTCTCGACGATGGCTGAAGAAGCGCTCCATCTTTGCATTGGCTCGAGTTGCCAGCAGATCCAACTGAGGCACACCCCATCTGGCGCAAATGAGGTTCCATGCTTTCGGAGCTAACTCCCACTCATCGAGCTGTTGCTTGCTGAGGAAGTCCGCCTGTACATTTTCCACACCCACGACATGAGACGCAGTGATTCCTTTGAGATGGTGCTCCGCCCAAGCAAACAATAACCTCGCCTCTAATGCCACCACGAGACTCCATGTCCCGCCTTGCCAGTTGATGTAAGCTACCATTGCCGTGTTGACTGAGAACACTCGAACCATTGTGTCCTTGACCAGAGGAAGAAATGCTGAGGGCCAGCCCTCTTCTCCAGGCGGTTGATGGACCAGGATTTCTCCGTTGGAGACCAAAGGCCTTGGGCAGATTTGTTGAGGCAGACTGCACCCCATCCGGATAGACTGGCATCTGTGGAGATAACCATCCAATTCGGAGGGTCTAAGTCTACTCCCTGTTCTAGGTTGCTGCGTGAAAGCCACCATGATAGACTGACTCTGGACTCTAGAAGGAGAGGTATCTGTATATGGAACTGTTCTGACACCGGACTGCACCGAGATAACAGCACAAGCTGCATCGGACGCAAATGAGCAAACGCCCACAGAACCAAATCCAAGGTGGAGGCCATGGATCCCAGAACCTGTAAGTGATGCCAAACCATCAGATTCTTCCTCTGAAACAGGGCTTGGATCTGATCCTGCAACTTTGTTTCACGGTCCGCTGCCAGAGAAACCTTGCCTTGGAAAGTGTCGAAGAGCGCTCCCAAGTAGACCAATGACTGCGTGGGCTCCAAATGAATCTTCTGGACATAGATGACCCAGCCGAGCGACTGCAAGGTGAGGATCACCCTCTGAACCGATCTTATGCAGTCCTCCTGAGACTTCGCTCGGATTAACCAGTCAAGATACGGGTGAACAAGGACTCTCTCCTTGCACAGGAACGCCGCCACGACCACCATGACCTTGGTGAAAGTACGTGGAGCCGTCGCCAGGCCGAAAGGAAGAGCTTGAAACTGGAAACATTGGCCCATCACCTTGAAGCGGAAGAACTGCTGGTGAGCCCGGCAAATCGGGATGTGGATATATGCCTCGGTGAGGTCTAAAGACGCGAGAAACTCTCCTCTGCGTACCGCAGCCACCACAGTTCTCAACGTCTCTATGCGAAAACACCTGTTCACCTTCTGCAGATCCAGAATGGGATGAAAGGTGCCCTCTCTTTCTTGGGAACTACAAAGTAGACCGAATACTGTGCCTTGCCCTGTTCTGCCAGAGGAACTGGAACAATGGTCGGGAGATCAAGCAGCCGTTGTAGCGTCCCCTGTACTGCCTCACGCTTGACCCATGAAGCGACGCGAGACTCCACAAAGGCATCCCGCACCGGGCTCGAAAACTCGAAACTATCTGCCTCAGACAGTTTCCACGATGGAATGGGTGCCCCTGGCATTATTGGGTAGGTTTTCCACGACCAGCAGCCTGGCCCGTGGACTCTCTGCCTGGGCGCCGTCCTCCACGAAAGGACTGCTGACGTCCTGAGCCCGGCCTGGACCCCAAAGGAGCTGAAGACCTACCAGGGAGAAATCTGCGAAAATCCCGAAAACGAGCCTGTGAGGGAAAAACCTTCCCCGAAGGTTTCCTATCCTCTGGTCGAGATCCTCCCCGAAGAGAAGCTTGCCCTTAAAGGGGAGGTTACAAAGTTGAGACTTGGAAGATAAGTCTGCTGACCAATTACGCAACCAGAGCAGTCTACAAGCCATAACCGCAGACACCATACTAGGCGCCGAGGTCGTAATCAAGTAATACAAAGCGTCCACGACAAAGGCAACTCCTGCCTCCAAACGTGCGGCTTGCAAGGGCCCCCCCCCACAGTCGGGACTGGGGGTTGCAGCCGCCTCCTGAACCCAGCAAAGACAGGCTCTCTGCATAAGGCTGGCGCAAATCGCCGCCCTGAGACTCAGCGCTGAGACCTCAAAGACTCGCTTCAGATGAATCTCCAGTTTGCGGTCCTGAATGTCCTTCAGCACAGCAGCCCCGGCCACAGGTATGGTGGTCTTCTTGGTCACGGCAGACACCGCCGCATCCACCTTCGGTATCTTTAGAAGATCTAAAACATCCTGTGCTAGTGGGTAAAGTTTCGCCATGGCTCTTCCACCTTTTAAACCCCATCCAGCGAGTCCGACTCCTGGGTCACTAGCTTGCGGTCCTTCTTAGGTAATGGGAAGGAAGTCGTCTGACCCCGAATCCCATCCAGGACCAGTTGACACCTTCGCTATCTGATTCCTCCTGTGAAACTTTGATCCCCAGGACCTCCAAGATCTGGGGAATGAGAGGTCGAAGCTCCTCTCGCTTAAACAAGCGCACTACGCTGGGATCATCGCCTTCTGAGGGTGGGAGGTCATCTTGGTCCGGGTCGTCCTGTATCACATCGCCCATATCCTGGGCGAGTCCCAGATCCTGATCCGCTGCAGGGTCTGAGGGATCCCCGAGTGGGGCTGGCAACCTATCTACACCTTGAGTCCCTTGGTGAGCCCCTGCAGGGTGATGGTGGTCCGGGGACCCCGTGGGTATCCGCTTTGGTGGAGTTTTCGCCAAAGGGTCCGGCTGCGTTGCTCTCTTCAGGATCTCCTGTTTCCTCGCCAGGAACACCTGATGCAGTAGGAGCACAAATTCAGGGCAAAACTCCACTGAATCAACACCCCCCCCCTACCGGAGGAGGGTCCGGTGGCCCAGGGTCATCACCAAACGCGGGAATTTTGTCCACCGGAGAAAGAATAGAAGGGGCCTCCTCCTCCCCCGGCAGCTGCCGTGATCTACCCGTCCCCACCGTGGAGGACTGCAGCCCGGAGGACCAGAGCCCTTGCCTGCTTGCTGTTCCCCCCGAGGAAGTTCCCTCCTGCCCTGAAGAACAGGCAGAACACAGGGAACTAGCATTTATGGCCTGCCCTGAAGCCCCACACGCGCGGCAGGTTCCCAACTTAGGCCGGGGTGCCATTGAGGAAAACGAGCAGCATGCGGTCAGCTAAAAAAAAGAAAAAAATTCCAGTCAGAAAACCATCACGCAACTGCAAATGCTAAAAATAGAAAAACTCCCAGCAGGTGCAAAGTTGCCGTGAGGAGAGCTGCCGGCGCGAAAATAAAGAGAGGCCTCACATGCGCACGAAGGCCTGCCACCCCCTACCCGGAGCTCCGGGCTGTCATGAGGACCCGCGGGGTTAAGCTCACCACTCCAGCTGGCCTGCCGACTAAATGGCACGGGCCGTCCCCCAAATGAACTCCTCTTACCTTGAAAGGCTTCTTCTTGCTTTCTTTTTTGAAGAAAACTTTACCCTGACAAAGTTGGAGTCTGAGGGAAGGAGTGAGAGGAGCCTCCTCAGTGGTCGAGGAAACCAGGAGCCCCTGGTTATCGAGACACTGGCACCGATGCGGGCAAGACACAGGCAGGGGTATCCAATTCTCCGGACACCCGGCTTCAACTGAGGGATGACCCACAAAAGTGCCTAACACCTCAGGAAGCTACATTACTATCTACAAACTAGCCTATCCTAGGAAAAAAACCTTTCCATAATTTAAAAAAAAAAAAAAAAAAAGAAGGTTAACTAACAGACTGCAGGTTTACATCTCTACCATCTGCTGGAGTCAGAGAAATACTGAGAGACTGCAGGTGGCACTCTAGTTATGTAGCAGGAGTCCGGACTGATCTGGGTACGTATAAGGAATACCTTTTACTAGAAGATTCAGGGAACATGAGGAGGTGTTGAATTCTTGTAACAAAGGCTGATGGATGGAAATAACAAAAGTAAGCCGTGAGAGACAGGTAAAGAGGTAGCAAATGCAGCATTTTATAGTTCTTACCTGGGGAAGGTCCTGCACTTTAGCTCTTTGATAAAGACAGCACTCCCAGTGTGAACGGGCTTACCCACTTCCTTGCTGATGTGTGGGTCCTGCCTTTGGGGAACACGACGTTTCTTCACTGATAAGAAAAGTGGGGGAAGCATTTACTGCTCAGCTTCTAAGACATTACCCAGCTCTCCTCTGCCCAGCACCAAAAAAGTGTCCCACCATTGCTAACCATTCTAGCACAGAAATAGTCACTGGTGCAGCATCAAAGAAGCATCCCATCAAGCTGTCCACTTAAGAACAGAGAATATTACCTGTACTGCATCACATGAACACCCCTCACAAGGAGATAAGACAGCTGCCTAAGCGTGCCTAGGACACTGTGTGCTCAGAGTATGGAGAGGGTAATCTTATCAAAAGAAAGCAAGATGGGTGTCAAAAGAGATAATGCTGCTCCAAATAAATAAAAGAAATAGTGTTCCAACTATATCTTCAGGGCAGCAATTTATTCAAAGTTTCAAAATCAGTCTCATAAAATACAGTCCCCTGACACGGCAGTGTTTCGCTGTAGGAATTACACCAGGAGGGAACCTAGGGGAAACAATTCCCATACAGTTGAAATAAAATAAAAGCAAGTGTGCTTACCATAAACTGTTATAGGTAGAAAGTAGGATGAATTAGCCATGCAGTCTGGAACATCACAAGGGCAGCTCTGATTCAGTATTTGGAGGGATGACAGTCATTTGATGTGGTTACTTCTTAAGTTCTTTGTGCACAACCTGCAAATCCTGTGGATAGCTGCAACACTGATCCCACCGGTGCATCTGAAGTCGCTTGCTGGTCCAGACAATGAGATGTGAAGGTATGGAGAGATGTGAAGGTATTGGAGAGCATCAACCTGGTGCAGCAGGAAATGATCCTGTAGAAAGGACCTGCTCTCCAGGTGGTGCATTGTCCTTTTGCACCGAGTATGTGTCTCCCAGGGATTCTGCCAAGGAGGGAAGGGGTAGGTCAGCCGTCACAGTTGGTGATTTGTTTATTAGAAATTTAGACAGCTGGGTGGACAGGTGAGCGTGAGGATTGCCTGGTAACATGCCTACCTGGTGCAAAGGTGGCAGACCTCAAGCGTCACCTAGATAAGATTTTAGACAGTGCTGGGGAGGAGCCGGCTGTCGTGGTGCATGTGGGCACCAATGATATAGGAAAATGCGGGAAGGAGGTTCTGCAAGCCAAATTTAGGCTCTTAGGTAGAAAGCTGAAACACAGAACCTCCAGGGTAGCATTCTCTGAAATGCTCCCTGTTCCACGCGCAGGTCACCAGAGGTAAGCAGAGCTCCGGAGTCTCAATGTGTGGATGAGACGATGGTGCAAAGAAGAGGGATTCAGTTTTGTTAGGAACTGGGGAACCTTTTGGGGAAGGGGGAGTCTCTTCCGAAGGGATGGGCTCCACCTTAACCAGGGTGGAACCAGGCTGCTGGCGCTAACCTTTAAAAAGGAGATAGAGCAGCTTTTAAACTAGAACAAAGGGAAAAGCAGACAGTCACTCAGCAGCGCATGCCTCGGAGGGAGGTATCATCAAAGGATACTAATGAAGCATTAGAGTTAGGGCATCCCAACAGAGAGGTTCCACTAATAATAAAAGTAGTCCAAGTACCTATAATTAAACACTCACCTGAGCTAAAAGACTCCAATTTATCCCTAACAACTGAAAAACAGAATGTAAATTCAAACAAAAAACACACTTTGAAATGTTTGTATGCTAATGCCAAAAGTCTAAGAAGTAAGATGGGATAATTAGGGTGTATAGCAATGAATGATCACATAGACTTAATTGGCATCAGAGACATGGTGGAAAGAGGATAACCAATGGGATAGTGCTATAACGGGGTAAAAATTATATCACAATGACAGAGGAGCATCTGGGAGCGGTGTGGCACTTTATGTCTGGGATAGCATAGAGTCCAACAGGATAAAGATCCTGCATGAGACTAAATGAACAATCGAATTTTTAAGGGTAGAAATCCCTTGAATGTTGGGGAAGAGAATAGTGATAGATGTATAGTACCGTCCACCTGGCCAAAATGGTGAGATGGTCAGTGAAATGCTAAGAGAAATTAGGGAAGTTAACCAAACTGGTAGTGCAGTAATAATGGGAGATTTCAATTACCCTAATATTGACTGGGTAACTGAAACATCAGGGCATGCTAGAAAGATAAAGTTCCTGGTTGAAATAAAAAACAGTTTTATGGAGCAATTGGTTCAGAAATAGACCAGAGAGGGTGCAATTTTAGATTTAATTTTCAGTGGAGCACAAGATTTGGTGAGAGAGGTAACTGTGGTGGGGCCACTTGGTACTAATGATCATAATATGATCAAATTTGAATTAATGACTGGAAGGGGAACAGTTTGTAAATCCACGGCTCTAGTGCTAAACTTTCAAAAGGGAACATTTGATAAAATGAGAAAAATAGTTAATAAAAAACTGAAAGGTACAGCTACAAAGGTAAAAGGTGTGCAACAGGCATGGACATTGTTAAAAAATACTATCCTAGAAGCACAGACCAGATGTATTCCATGCATTAATAAAGGTGGAAGGAAGGCAAAACTATTACCGGCATGGTTAAAAGGTGAGGTGAAAGAGGCTATTTTAGCCAAAAGATCTTCTTTCAAAAATTGGAAGAAAGATCCATCAGAAGAAAATAGGATAAAGCATAAGCATTGCAAGTTAAATGTAAGACACTGATGTTCTTACGTTCTTATAAGACAAGCTAAGAGAAAATTTGAAAAGAAGTTGGCACAGAGACAAAAACTCCAAAAACTTTTAAAAATATATCCGAAGCAGAAAGCCTGCAAGGGAGTCGGTTGGACTGTTGGATGATCAAGGGGTTAAAGGGGCACTTAGAGAAGATAAGGTCATCAGAGAAAGATTAAACAATATCTTTGATTTAGTGTTTACTAAAGAGGATGTTGGGGAGATACCCATTCCAGAGAAGGTTTTCATGGGTAATGATTCAGATCACCTGAACCAAATTATGGTGAACCTGAAGACGTGGTAGGCCTGATTGACAAGCTGAAGAGTAGTAAATCTCCGGGACCGGATGGATATACACCCTAGGGCTCTGAAAGAACTAAAAAATGAAATTTCAGAACTATTAGTAAAATTTTGTAACCTATCATTAAAATCATCCGATGTACCTGAAGATTGGAAGATGGCCAATGTAACCCCTATATTTAAAAAGGTATCCAGGGGTGATCGGGAAACTATAGACCAGTGAGCCTGACTTCGGTGCCGGAAAAAATTGTGGAAACTGTTTTAAAGAATAAAATCACAAAATATTTAGATAGAAATGGTTTAATGAGACGCAGCCAACATGGATTTACCCAAAGGAAGTCTTGATCACAAATCTCCTACATTTTTTTTGAAGGGGGGAATTAACATGTGGACATAGGTGAACCGGTAGATGTGGTGTATTTGGATTTCCAGAAGGTGTTTGATAAAGTCCCGCATGAGAGGCTTCTAAAAAAACTAAAAAAAGTCATGGGATAGGAGGCTATGTCCTTTTGTGGATTGCAAGTTGGTTAAAAGACAGGAAACAGAGAATAGGATTAAATGGTCAGTTTTCACAGTGGAAAAAGGTAAAACAGTGGAGTGCCTCAGGGATCTGTACTTGGACCGGTGCTTTTCAATATATTTATAAATGATCTGAAAAGGGGTACGACGAGTGAGGTGATCAAATTTGCAGAGTACACAAAATTATGCAGAGTAGCTAAATCTCAAGCGGATTGTGATGAATTGCAGGAGGAACTTACGAGACTAGAAGATTGGACTTCCAAATGGCAGATGAAATTTAATGTGGACAAGTGCAAATTAATGCTTTTTGGGAAAAATAACCCTTGCTGTAGTTACACAATGTTAGGTTCTATCTTAGGAGTTATCACCTAGGAGTTACCACCCAGGAAAGAGATCTAGGCATCATATTGGATAATACATTGAAAGCGTTGGCCCAGTGTACTGTGGCGATCAAAAAAGCAAACAATCTTAGGAATTATTAGAAAGGGAATGGAAAATAAAATGGAGGATTTCATAATGCCTCTGTATTGCTTCATATTGAGACTGCACCTTGAATACTGTGTGCAATTCTGATCACCGCATCTCAAAAAGGATATAACTGCACTGGAGAAAGTGCAGAGAAGGGAGACCAAAATAAGGGCATGGAACGGCTGCCCTATGAGGAAAGGCTAAAGAAGTTAGGGTTGTTCGGTTTGGAGAAGAGACGACTGACGGGGTGGGGGGGATATGATAGAAGTCAACAAAATCATGAAAGGACTTGAACAAGTTAACGTACATCAGTTATTTACTCTCTCAGAAAATAGAAGGACTAGGGGGCACTCCATGAAGTTAGCAAGTAGCTCATTGAAAACAAATCGAAGAAAATTCTTTCACTCAGCGCGTAGTTAAGCTCTGGAATTCACTGCCAGAGGATGTGGTTACAGCAATTAGTGTAACTGGGTTTAAAAAAAGGTTTGGATAAGTTCCTAGAGGATAAACCAAAAACTGCTATTACGGTAATTAATAAGTAATAGTAGGTCGTGATCTAATGTTTGGTACTTGCCAGGTACTTGTGACTTGGATTGGCCACTGTTGGAAACAGGATACTGGGCTTGATGGACCCTTGGTCTGACCCAGTATGGCATTTCTTATGTTCTTACATTCTTATGACCATGTAGCTGCTTTGCAAATGTCCAAAGGCATGTTATGAAGATGTGCTATAGAAGCTGATGTGCGTTGACACTGGATATCAGTCTCAAAGGTTGGGTCGAATAGTAGAAGTGAATGCATTGAGGAGGAAGTGACGTCACTCTCCATGCACGGAGCTTAACCTGAGGGCTCTGCTCCTACCAGCCCTAAATTACGCTGCCAAAGCACGATAGAGCCCGAGAAAGCACTTCAAACGAGCTCTGAAACTGCCGGGAGCCCAACGCTGATGTTGGCGAAACGAAAAATTGCGGACTTAAAGAGATATTCTTACCAAAAGGGAGGAGAGAACACGGAGGACGATCGCTCCAAAATGGCGGCGGTGGCCGTCATTGCCGAAACGGAAGAAAATGAGGCAGAAACGTGTGAGGGCGATAGCGATTTCCCTACTAGGGCTGAAATGAGAAACTGGTTCTGTGAACTGCGACAGGACCTTAAAACCTATAAAATGGAAATCGCTAATATAATGTCTGACTTCAAGGAGGAACTCGCTGAAAATGGCAGGCGGATTGATGAGGCAGAAGTGAGGCTGGATACACAGCGGGAAAGCTGGCATGGCCTGAAACGGGACCACGAAGCACTGCAAGAGTATGCTAGGTCCCTATCTGATAAAGTGGAGGACCTGGAAAATCGTAGCAGGCGTTCTAACCTTCGGATCCGTGGAGTTCCTGATACGGAAGAATATGCTGACTGCCATGCTACCGTGGAGCGCATTTCAAGTTTCTTTTTAGATATGGATGACACTCCGGAGGGAGGAGATCGGCCTATGGTTCGGCTTGATAGGGCTCACAGGACACTTGGGCCCAAATTGGCGAACAGGCACCGGGATATCGTGGTTTGCTACCATTCATATGCTCAGAAGGAACAAATTTTTAATATCGCGCGGAAGCAGCGCATATGGCAATGGGAGGGCCACGAAATTGGAATTTATGCAGACCTGGCTGCGGCTACTTTAAAGAAGAGACAGTCTTTTCGCTGTGTCACCACCAAATTGATTGCAGCCAGTATTAGATATCGGTGGCTCTTTCCAGGAGGGATATCATTTCAAATGCAGGGGGTAACTCATCGGGCCAACACGGTCGAAGAAGCGGCAGCAGTTTTGAAGGAGCATGGTATAACTGTTGAAATTCCACCTGTGGACACTCAGCCGAGCAATGTGGTACCAGCTGCTCTTACCCCCGTGCCCCGGTGGCAACAAGCTCAAAAGGGGCGACGACGGCTCCAAAGGAATCCAGCGAGGGTGGATATGAAAGAGGCACCAGCATGAAGACAGGACCACAGGCGTATAGTATGGCTGGGATGGAGAGTTCCATATGGAGGCATCATTGACTTGATCAAATAAGGGACTTTATATGTTTGCTGGTATGCAAGCACCTACAAAGTTGAAGGCTCCTAGTTTTCTATTTTCATTTATTGGGCATAATCGTTAACAAATTAGAAGGGGTTGGATGGAAGACCTCTGGAGTGGAATTACACTTTCTCCTCATTACTTTCTGGGATAGGGGTACGTTATCCCAGGTTATGTTATTACAAGTGGGAGGGGAAGGGGGGAGGGATGGATTTCCTACTCTATCCCCAGGTCCTGGAGAATGGCCGGGATGAATGGCGACAGTTCCTCTCTGCGGAACAGGCGGACTACCTTGGGGTCATCCCCGTCCGCTGCCTGGGTACCTGTTCCCGCGCCGGGCTGGGCGGAGCCATCCGCCCCCGTCTCCTCAGCCCCCCTCGGGGGCTCCTCGAGACATCAGCATCCGCCGTGGAGGAATCTTCTGGATCTGACTCCTGAGGTACGCTCCGGGGAAGCCGTTTCCCTCGCGCTGGCTCCTGGGCGAGCATCGCGGTCTTTTTCGCCTTGCGCTTACTCGGTGGGGCCTGGTTGGAGCCCTCCCCAGAGCCCCCCCCTCGGGAGCGCTTGCTGCGCTTCTACTTAACTACCTTGCGCAGCAAGCCCGCGAAATCCTCAGAAAAACGACCCGGATTCGGAAGAATCGGCGTCGGAATCCCCCCGGGGCCGAAGCCCCTCCTCGACGCCCCCTCCCGCTGCGCCCCGCTGAGGGGATAACGCGGGAGGGAGAGCCGAATCGCCTGCCGCAGTCCGCGAGAATTCCTTGCCGGTGGCCAAAATGGCCGCCGCTCCCGCGCTGAGCGGGAAAATGTCCTGAGGCCTATTTACTGGGCCTACCCCTCGCGCGATCCGGGCCCCCCGCAATGCCCCGGACGTTGCTTCACCGTCCTGGATGCAGGCCGAGCAGAGGCCCTCCCTGGAAAAACGCGCGCGCCGACCCACAGGCCTTGCCTGAAGAACCGTGCGGCAAGCCGGCGACCGCGGGAAGTAAAAAACTGAGGCGCCCCCCGTGGAGGTATCAATTCTCTGATTCAAGGTTAAATTAAAATCCCCGCCTACCACGATTTGACCCTCCAATTTGGTTGCTAGTAAAGTATGTAAGGATCCATAAAATATATCTTTATGCATATGTGGACCATAGAGGGATACTAATGTAAAAACTTCCTGCCCTATGGCAATTTTCACCAGGGCATATCTGCCCTCAGAATCAAGAAGAGACTCTAGTAAACCAACAGTTCGAGGTATTGTGAGGTATTTGATGATAGTGTCATGCTTACTTTTCCTCGGTCGTGGAAATGGGACATCCCTTGTGTGGCGTGTATTGATGGTATACGTGGCAAGTCCCAAATTCCCTATGATTTTCCGGCAGTTGTTTCGGGGGGTGCTATGCCAGGTGGTAGGGGAAGGGAGTATCAATAGCTGATGGCGACTTTGAAGTTTACTTCCCTAAATGTCAAGGGTCTTAACACACCCCGTAAACGTAGCTTACTATTTAAGGAAATTGGGCGTATGCGGGCGGATGTGGTCTGCTTACAGGAGACCCATTTGCGTAGTAAGCATCAGGTGCTGATGAAGTCAGCTAAATACCCACATCAATTCTGGGCGGCAGCCTCACCTTCTAACAAGTATGCAGGAGTAGGTATTTTACAGGTATATTACAGTCCCTCGATGATGTTCCAACCTGCGGAGAACCTTGCCGACCAGAGGCCAAGGAGGAAACACATAGAGCAGTTGATCCGACAGCCACGGAAGGGCGAGGGCATGCACCCCCTCCGCGCCGCGCTCTCTTCTGCGGCTGAAGAAGCGTGGAGCCTTGGCGTTGAGAAAGGTCGCCATTAGATCGAGGCGTGGAGTCCCCCAACGACGGATGATGAGATGCATTGCCTCGTTGGAGAGAGCCCACTCGCCGGGGTCTAGCTGTTGACGACTCAGGAAGTCCGCCTGAACGTTGTCCACCCCGGCGATGTGAGAGGCCGCTATCCGGACGAGATTGCTCTCCGCCCACTCCATCAGGGGAGTAGACTCGAGGGAGACATGCTTGCTTCTTGTCCCCCCTTGACGATTGATGTAGGCCACGGTGGTGGCGTTGTCCGAGAGGATCCTCACCTCTGTGTCGCACCAGGGGAAGAAAACGCTGGAGAGCGAAACGCACGGCTCTCGTTTCTAGGCGATTGATCGGCCACTTTGCCTCCTCTGGCGTCCAAGTCCCTTGAGTGGCGCTTCTTTCGCAGACGGTGCCCCATCCCGCGAGGCTGGCATCGGTGGTCACCACCACCCAATTGGGAACCTCGAGCGAGACTCCCCGAGCCAGATGCGAGGGGACAAGCCACCAATCCAGGCTTTTCCTGGCTAATGGTGGAAGCGGCAGGATCACCTGATACTCCTGGGAGACTGGTTTCCAGCGGGATAGTAGGGACGCCTGCAGTGGACGCAGGTGTGCAAACGCCCAGGGTACCATGTCGATGGTGGAGGCCATTACTCCCAGGAGCTGCAGATAATTCCAGGCGGTTGGTTCTTCCAGAGCCGAAAACCGAGACACATGCTCTCTCAGGGCTTGCTCCTTGTCCTGGCGCAGGAACACCATACCCCACCGGGTATCGAAGTTCGCTCCTAAGAAATCCAGGTGTTGCGAGGGCACAAGGGAACTCTTTGGAAGGTTCACCACCCAGCCCAGAGAGCGCAGGAATTGTACTACTCTGGCCACTGAGGTCTGACCATGTGAGAAGGACTTTGCTCGAATCAGCCAGTCGTCTAGGTACGGATGTACTAGGATACCCTCCTTGCGGAGGGCCGCCGCCACCACTACCATGATCTTTGTGAAGGTCCGAGGTGCGGTCGCCAAACCGAAGGGAAGCGCCTTGAACTGAAAGTGTTGACCGAGAATCTTGAAGCGAAGATACCGCCGGTGAGCCGGCAGGATGGGAATGTGCAAGTACGCTTCCGAGAGGTCCAGTGAAGCGAGGAATTCTCCCTTGTGCACTGCGGCAATCACTGATCGAAGAGTCTCCATGCGGAACCGGGTGACCCTGAGGGCCTTGTTTACCTCCTTCAAGTCCAGGATGGGGCGAAAGGAACCGTCCTTTTTGGGAACGATGAAGTAAATGGAATAGTGGCCCAAGCCCACCTCGAAGGGGACGGGAACGATGGCCCCTATTTCCTGCAGTCGGTCTAGTGTTTGTTGAACCGCTATCCTCTTGAGATCCGAACCGCAGGGGGAGAAGATGAACCGGTCCCTCGGGGGGTGGACAAATTCCAAGGCGTAACTGTCTCTTATGGTGTCCAGCACCCACTGGTCCGTGGAGATAACTGCCCACTCCTCGTAGAAGTCCTTGAGGCGGCCTCCGATCCTGGGAGGTGAGAAGTGGGCTCCTTTGGCATCATTGGGATGACTTTGTGGGCGGAATTCCCTGCCCTGGACCCTCTCTCGCGGGCCTCCGCCCACGAAAGGAACGAGACCAAGGCTGGGATCTTGTCTGCTGTGTCCGGGAAGCGGACTGTCGGTAAGACCTATAATGTCGCTGTGCCCTGGCCCTGGTTCTACCGGAAAAAAATGATCTGAAGGAACGCTGTCTATCCTCCGGCAGCCGATGCACCGAATTTTCCCCCAGTGACTTGATGATCTGATCCAGGTCCTCTCCAAATAAGAAAGCCTTTCCGGACTCTGACTGATGATCTCACCAAATACAGAAAGAAGGTCTATCTCCCACTAAACTGATACGGACATACCAAACACTACACGTTCTTATTCTTGTTAAATTTCTATCGTCTTATTCTTCTTCTTTTCCCAGTTAGAACCATCCTTGTTTTATTGTAACTGATTTTTTCTGCGCACTGTTATAACTTGTTATAATTTGTAAATATATAAAATGTATACTCATGTTATATTTATACACGTTTATAATGTATTGATCACCCCTGTTTTATGTAAACCGACATGATACGAATCTCCGTGAATGCCGGTATAGAAAAACTCAAATAAATAAAAAATAAATAAAAAATAACTTCCCCCAAAAGGGGAGGGAGCCAAGGCTCGACTTGGAGGAAGCATCCGCTGCCCAGTTGCGAAGCCACAACAGCCGTCGGGCTGCTACAACCGAAACCATGGACCGCGCCATTACGTGAAAGAGATCATACAGGGCGTCCGCCCCGTATGCTATGGCAGATTCCAGCCGGTCCGCCTGGGCGACCTCTTCGGGGGGGCAATTCCTGAGAGGTGAGAAGCTGCTGTACCCAGAGTAAGCTGGCCCTTTGCGCGAGCGAACTGCACATCACGGCCCGCATACCTAGGGCGGAGACTTCGAAGACCCTCTTGAGGAAGGTCTCTAGTTTACGGTCCTGCGTATCCCGCAGGGCCGTTCCCCCCGTGACCGGGATGGTTGTCCTCTTGGTCACTGCCGACACCGCTGAGTCCACCTTGGGCACCTTGATAAGATCCAAAAAATCCTCAGGGAGCGGGTATAGCTTTTCCATGGCGCGTGTGACTTTCAAGGACGCCTCGGGAGTGTCCCACTCCCTGGTGAGAAGCTGTAGGAAGGACTCATGGATAGGGAAAGCCCTTGCCCTAGGACGGAGGGCGGCAAGTACTGGATCCCCTTTGCGAGACGAGGTGGCGACGGCAGGAGCCACAGGGATCGGCGGATCTGGAGGTGGGTCGAGGTCCAGCTCCTGAATAATATGGTGGATGAGTTCATCCAGCTCTTCTTTTTGAAAAATCCGTAGGGCTCGAGGGTCGTCCCCCTCCGTATGTCCATCCGGATGTGCCTCCGGGGGTTCCGGGGAGATGTCTCTCACCGGCGAAGCCGCCCCCGTGGTACGCCGGGGTGGCACGGGAGAGGGACCCGGCAGGGATCCAAGCGTAACGGACGAGGCGGTGAGACCAACAGCAAGTTTAGGAACCTTGGGGGGAGGGGCCCCCAGGGGATTAGGCGCCTGTGCTCCCATACCCTGCAAATAAGCCATGTGCATTGCCAGAATAAAGTCAGGTGAGAAAAACGGAGAGCTGATTGGAATCCCTGGGGGGGGACCGTCCTGGGAGCCCCGGTCGGGCAAACCTCCCGCTGGGGGCAAAGCCTGTTGAGAGCCAGTGCAACCAATCCTGTCTGCATCTGGGAGCGAGTCCGTCTCACGCTGACCCCCTAAAATGGCCGCCGTTCCCGCCAAAGGCGGCGTCATGGCCGGCCCGCGCCACCCGGGCTGAGGAGGCGGCAGGTCCGAAATCGCACCGGAGGACTGCAGGGTGCCTTCCCCGTCGGGGAAGCACCGCTCACAAAGCCCCTCCCTCAGAAATTGATTCCCCGGCTCGCCGCATGCCTCACACCTCGAGGACCGCGGCATGTCAGCACCGGGAAAAAGAAAAGCCTCGGGGGGGGGGGGGGGGGGGCCAAAGACGAACTAGTGCCGCGGGGGGGGCCTGGAAATGGCCCTAACAACCCGCCGAAGGGGTCCAGTAACTGCGGGGGAAACCCCCATTTCAGTTGAGCACACACCCACGGGCGGAGCTTGCGAACCGCGGGACCCCCAACGACGCATGGAGCGGCCGGAACCACCGGCATCCACGGGGCACCACCAAAAAGAAGCAAACCTGTGGAGAAAGAAACTCAAAAAACTTCCACTTACCCCAACGGAAGAGGAAAGGAGTACAGAATAGAGAAGGCAAAGCCACAGACACACGCCTCCTCAAAAATTGAAAACTTTTTTTTTTTTTTAAACTTTAAGGATCCAAAATGAAGAGAAACATAAGACAGGGAAATACTGTGGAGAAAAAGAAAGAAATAACTAAAAATGAAGAAACCCTGTCAATCTGGGGGAGCCAGTGGATCCCTCCACTCGCATCTGCTGGAGTCAGAAGAATACTGAGCTCCAGCAGAGGGTGCACTACTCTATATGCTGACGCTCTCAAACTCTGTTCTGACTCCATCTGCTGGTCGGGGGATATAACCCACTGTCTGGACTGATCCAGGTACGTACAGGGAACATGCTCACGCTGACGGAGCCGGTATCCTCATTATCAAACCTTATTACTGAAATGGAACGTTTTAGCAAAGTATCTGGATTCCGAATAAATCTGGAGAAGTCTGAGATTCTCGATATCAATTTACCACCCGCACTGGCAGCCCAATTGCGTACTCATTTTAAGTTTAGATGGGCACGTCAGAATATTAAATATTTAGGCATTCATATTAGTGCAGAAGAAAATCTGTTTCGTATTAATTATGACACCCTGTGGGCTAAAATATTAGTTGAGCTGGAGGAGTGAAACCGTTACAGGATTTCCTGGATGGGCAGAATTGCAGCTATAAAAATGACGGTTCTGCCAAAGTTATTATATTTGTTTCAATCTTTACCAATAGCTGTACCGAAGGCAGTGTTGGCTAGTTGGCAAAAGCGGCTCATGAAGTACATTTGGGGAGGCAAGAGGCCAAGGGTGGCTAGGGCCACTCTTTTTCAGTTTTGCCGACAAGGTGGTTTGGGAGTGCCAAATTTAGATAGATATTATATGGCGGCAAAATTTAAGATGCTGGTGGAGTGGCACAGGACACATGACATCAAACCCTGGGTGAACTTTAGCCAACAACTAGTGGGGTCAGTTCCTCTTACTAGTTTCATTTGGCAACCTAAATCCACTTGGTGTAGTAATCTAGGGGAGATCTTGCCGCCGTCCATGCTATACTCTTTGAACCTTTGGCACATTAAGCGGCATTTGTTGGTAGGGCAAAACGAGTACCACCGGAGCACTTATTTGTATGCAAATAGCAAGTTCCCTGCGGGGTATACTAATCCGACTTTCAAGGTGTGGAAAAGGAAGGGAATACATATTTGGGGAGTTCTTTGGCAAGGTCTAAATTTGATCCCATTCCCAGAACTACAAGTGCAATTTCAGCTCCCTGGTGCGGATGCACTCGCATATATGCAATTACGACATTTTGCACATACATACTCACTTGAAAGCTCTTTCAGGCAAGACAAATCAGCTTTTGAGGAGTTATGTTTAAAAGCTGATCAAGGCACACAGCTACTATCTCAACTTTATTCATTGCTGGGATCTCAGAAATTTGATAAAACTAAACAAATGATTGCTTGGGAGAGCGATCTCCAACGATCCTTTACTCAAAAGTAATGGGAGATGATTTTCGGCCAATTGGGAAAGGGTTTAATTGCAGTGTCTATGATTGAAAACGCATATAAACTGCTCTACCGCTGGCATTATAGACCAGCTCACTTCCATACATTTAAGGCATCCATATCTGATAAATGTTGGAGGGGGTGTGCACAAAGGGGTGATTATTTCCACATGTGGTGGACTTGTGCTCTGCTTCATGATTTTTGGTGGGTGGTAGAGAAATGGCTTAGCCAACTTTTTAAGATCTCGATTGAACTCTTGCCTGGCCAAGCTCTACTAGGTCAACCTTTGCCGCAGTTAGGGAATAATGAAAATAGGCTGACTTCTTTCATCCTCACGGCTGCGCGGCTTCAAATAGCACAGAACTGGAAGGAGAGTCGACCTCCCACTATAGGTGGGATTCATACCAAGATGCAAAAAATTTATACTTTAGCGGACATCACAGCCCGCCTTCATAAAACGCATGGGAAGTTTGTGGGGACATGGCGCTTTTATAGATCATGGAAGGGGATCATTTAGAATATACCTGGGCCTTGGGGATGTGGGATATCATTTTGAGACTGGCATTCTACTGAGCAATGCACTCAGATGGCTTTTGTTGGGGTAGGAAATAGGGATGGGGTAAATGAGAAGAAATAGACATAAAATGGATCCTAGACTCTTCTAGATCCATGCAGATGGTTTTATATGAATATGAGTAATAAATGGTTATGACAGCATAGATTTGCCTCCGCTTAGCTCATGACAATTCCGGTGCAACTACACTGACTGATGATGTGGAGGCATTATGATGCTTGTTATTATGATGTTTGTTATTTTGAACACAAGATGTATTTTGTGTTATGTTATAGCTGTTGATGTTTTACTGTTTATATATACGTTGATATATTTGTGTAGCTATGTACCTTATATATTCATGCGGATCTAATAAAGCTTTTAAATAGTAAAAAAAAAGAAGTGAATGCATTGAGTTATCCAGTTAGCTAATGTTCTTTTCGCTACTGTTAACCCAGGAGTATTTGGACTGAAAGAAACAAAAAGCTGGGAAGCCCAGTTATTTGTTTGGATTCTTTTCTTATAATATACCAAGGCTCTTTTACACCTAATGTGTGAAGTAATCTTTCCCTGTCATTTTCATAAGGTTTTGGCACAAACGTAGGTAACGTAATTGTTTGGTTCAGGTGAAATTCTGAAACAATCTTTGGTAAAAAGACAGATGTGTCATTAAACTGACTGTCATGGTAAAATTGCAAATGAGAATAATGAACTAGTGCTTGGAGTTCACAGACTTGTCTCGCCGAGAGTTTTGCAACCAGAAATAGAACTTTCCATGTTAGAAACTTCATAGAAGCAGTCTCTAAGAGCTCAAAGGGCGGAAGCATAAGCGTTTCCAACACCAAGTTGATATTCCAAGGGATAGAAGGTTTTGAGACTGGTGGGCGAAGTTTTAGGGCTCCCTTCATGAAACATGCCACCAACAGATGGTTTGAAATAGGAAGTCCATCCCTTGATGAATAATTTGCAGCTCTAGCACTAAGGTGTACTCTGATAGGCAATGCTGCCAGCCCATATGTAAACAGCAAATGTAGATACTCTAACAGCATTTCAGGGAAACAGGAGAACAGGTTTATTTCCTGTGACTATCACCAATTAAGGTATTGTTGCCACTTGAAAGCATAATTCTTCCTTATGGACAACTTCCTGGCGGACACCAGAATGTCCCAAATATCTGATGACAAAGGGAGGAGGCTTAATCCCTCCCTCTCAATCTCAGTCAGATGTAGGGAGGAATGCATGTAGTGCAGCAGAGCGCCCCCCTCCTGTGATAGTAGGTCTGCATCGGTGCCCAGAGAGATTGGTGGATGAACAGAAAGTTGAACTAGATAGGTGTACCACGATTATCTAGGTCAAGTTGGAGCTATGAAGATTAAATCTGCTTTTTTGCAATGCATTTCTGGATTGCTCAATCTATTAGTGGTATCGGGGGATACACATAAAAGCGGTTTCCCACCCAGGGAACGAGGAACTCATCCTGCGAGAATGTCTGGAGTCGGGTACACAGAGCAAAACCTTGGCAGCTTCGTGTTGCTTTCTGTGGTGGAAAGGTCCATGTAAGAGGTGCCCCATGACCTAAAAAGATCATTTGCCACCTCCTGATGTAGAAACTACTTATGGGAATGAAAGATCCTTTTGAGCCCGTTGGCTTCCATGTTCACTACTCCAGGAAGGTAAGTTGCCTATAGCTGAATGAAGTGCATTTCAGCCCACTCCAGAATCTGTACCACTGCTCTGCACAGTATCCTGGAACTGGACCCACCTTTCTTGTTTATATAAAACATGGCTACTTGGTTGTCTGTGGGATTTATCAATTTTTTCCCTGAAGTCGAGGCAGAAAGGTGTAAATTGCTTTCTTTATTGCTCTCATCTCAAGTAGGTTGATCTGGAAGGTGCTCTCTACTGAAGACCATAGGCCCTACATTTTCAGATCTAGCAGATGAGCTCCCCACCAGCTTGTGGATGCATCCTATTAAGTTCTGGAACTAGAGAAGAAGGAATTGAAGGTGAAGAGAAACCTTCCTCTGATGGACTAGGTGGTGGGCATGAATGACGGCCTCCTTCTAATGGAGAAAAGTTTTGCAAAATTGTTGAAATTTGGGACATGGCTTGTGTGGTCAGTCCCCCAGTGCATGGGGAATATTGCTCCTTTGATGATGTAGTAACTGCATCCTCCTGCTGACTTCATGTGAAGAAGGTTTCTTAACAATCTTTTTAGATGGTGGCAATGCCACAAGCAAGATGGAGGAATCTGGACCCTTCTGATGCTCGGATAGTCCCAGACATTTATGAGTTGGCTTATGTCTTTTAGTTAGAGGTTCCTGTAATTGAAGTAATTGTCTCTTTTGTTTGGAGATTGACGAGATGTCCAAGTAGACCCTATGAGAAGATGTAGAGGATCTATCAGAACCTGGATGTACTGGGGAAGATAAGACCTCCTCAACTTCTAAAGGATCAGAAGCCAACAGTTACTCCAGCAGGAATAATATTTATGGATCCTGTTGCCATTGGAGGCTTTAAGGGACAATATTTGGAAGATCTGTCACTCCAGTCACTCCCCAGTGCACTATGGATCGACACCTGCTTTGGACACATCGTGTGCATCGATCCTGGCTTATGCATCGTGGCCTGCCTGTCCTTAGACAATTGCGTCGAGGTTCATGCTGTCGGGTCGGTGCATCAGGATGCGTCATGCCCAGGTTGGTAAGACACAAACTCTTGATTAGGAGAGTTGCACTTCAGGTGTGTCATAGGTTGAGATGTTTCCCAACTCCCAACACCTTTTGACGACACTTTAGCTGATGCCGTTTACCCCTTATGTATGTTAGAAACTGCTTGAGTAGCCTCGGGCATTCTGGGAGCTTTTTGCACCTGGCCCTGCTTGCCCTGAGTACCTGAAGATGGTATCGGGCCCACCGACAACACCCTTTTGCCCTTTTGTTTTGCCTGGGGCATTGTGTTTTAGGCCCTGGCGATGAATGGGTTGAGTGATGCGTCAAAATTTGGATATAAGAACCCAAAGAGGCACCTTAGGTCTCTCTCTGATTCTTCACAACCCGCTGCCTCTGGGCCTTTTGAGACAACCTGTCACAGTCGCAGCATGATCAGGCCCGAAGCACAGAGAGCAATAAATTATGTCTGTCACTGACAAGACTATTTTGCCACACCGGTAATATTTAAATCCGGGGGGGGGGGGGGGGGGGGTCTTTGGAGCCATTTGAGCACTGAAAAGTGTTGTTGAGGATTCACCATGGTGAAAAGAAGAGAAAAAAAATTTGGGGAGAAGTTGATTCGCACATCCGGTGATCTGCATGGAAAAGAAGAACTGAGGAGACTGGAGCAATTGCGTGGGAATAACAGCACAGCCACACAGAGCAAAGCTCTGTATTCTTTGCGAAAAGCTCCATCCCCGAGCCGCCCAGAGGACGTCCCAGACAGCATAACTAATTCAGCCTGCTCAACAGGAAAATTAAAAAAAAAAAAATCAGAACAGTGGCAATCATATAGATGGCCAGACAAAATACACTGGAGAAATTACTTACCTGATAATTTTATTTTCTTTAGTGTAGACAGATGGACTCAGGACCAGTGGGTTTATGCTCCCCTGCCAGCAGATGGAGTCGGAGCAAGCTGATGGCACAGTATATATAACCCTGCAGTGACCCCAGCGCAACTATGGAAAGACAGCAGAATTGCTTACCTGTAACAGGCGTTCTCACTGGACAGCAGGATGTTAGTCCTCACATATAGGTGACATCATCAGGATGGAGCCCAATCACAGAACACTTTTGTCAAAGTTTCTAGAACTTTGACTGGCACCTACTGGGTATGCCCAGCATGGCACTAACCCTGCAGCCAGCAGGGGTCCCCCTTCAGGCTCGTGTATAGCAAGAAGCACATGCGAAAAATAAATAACAAATCGCAAGCGAACCCAACTCCGCAGGGTGGCGGGCGGGTTTCATGAGGACTAACATCCTGCTATCCTGTGAGAACACCTGTTACAGGTAAGCAACTCTGCTTTCTCACAGGACAAGCAGGATGGTAGTCCTCACATATGGGTGAGTAGCAGCTGAGGATGTCCGAGCAATGCACCAAATGCACCCAAAGACATGCAACAGGCACAACAACATAGGTGGATTTGGGTAGGAGGGCGTCCTGAAAGCCCTGAACGGGTCACTGGTGGGATGTTGGGTAGTTAAGCTGAGAATAAGTTTCCTAGGATAGACTGGCCAAAAATGGAATCTTGTCTGCCAGCCTTATCCAAGCAATGGGCTGCGAAGGTATGGAGAGAGCTCCAGGTCGCAGCCTTACATATATCAATAAGTGGCACCGAACGAAGGTGTGCCATTGAGGTTGCCACAGCCCTAACAGAGTGTGCTTTCAAACGGTCTTGTAGCGGAATGCCTGCCTGCTGGTAGCAAAAGGAGATACAGTCCGCCATCCAGGAGGAAAGGGTCTGTTTTCCCACTGGATTTCCCAATTTAATGTTATCAAAAGAAACAAATAATTGAGTGGACTTCCTGTGGGCTGACGTGCCCTAGCCTTTTATCTGGAGCGCACGTTTGCAGTCCAGGGAATGTAGAGCCTTTTCTCCTAGGTTTGAATGGGGCCTTGGAAATAAAGTAGGTAAGATGATGGATTAAGATGAAATTCCGACACTACCTTTGGTAAAAACATAGGGTGTGTACGGAGGACCACTTTGTCATGTAGAACTTTAGTGTAAGGCGGGTAGGTGACTAATGCCTGTAACTCACTAACTCTGCGAGCAGATGTTATAGCGAGAAGAAAAATTACTTTCCAGGTGAGATAGCGGAGATCACAGGAGTGGAGAGGCTCAAACGGAGGTTTCATGAGCCGCCCTAAGACCACATTGAAGTCCCAAGCGAGGGCCGGAGGGCATAATAGAGATTTCAGGTGGTGCAAACCTCTCATGAAGCGTGTGACTAATGGCTGTGTCGAAATAGACACATCTACTACTCCGTTGTGGAAAGCAGATACCGCACTGACATGCACTCTTATAGAGGAAGTTTTCAGACCTGATTATGACAGATGCCAGAGATAGTCCAGAAACTTCGCAGTGGAACAAGTGAAGGGGTCTATGGACATGGACGTGCACCAGACTGTAAACCTTTTCCACTTAGAACGATAACACCGTCTCATAGAAGGCTTTCGTGAAGCTACCAGGACTCGGGATACCGACTCCGAAAGGTTAAGGGGTTGGAGTATTAACCTTTCAACATCCAGGCCATCAGGGATAGGGCCTGGAGGTTGGGGTGGCGAAGGCACCAGTCGTTCTGAGTTATCAGAAGCGGATCCTCTCCTGTAGGGATGCGCCGGCGAACTGATAGGTCCCGGATGATTAGGAACCAGACTTGGCGTGGCCAGTGAGGGGCTATGAGAATCATTAAGCCCTTGTCCCCTCGAACTTCACGAGAGTATTCGATATGAGTGGAGAGTACGCGTAGAGGAGACTGCTGGACCACGAGAAGGCAAAAGCATCCCTCGGCTGTGAGTGGCGGCTGCAAGTGAGGAAGCAGATGTTCTCTACTTTGCGGTTGTGGATGGACGCAAAGAGGTCTATTTGTGGATACCCCCAACGTTGGAAGATTGTGTCCACTACCTTGGGGTTGAGAGACCATTCGTGCGGATGGAAGGTTCGACTCAACTTGTCCGCTAGAACGTTGTCCACGCCCGCCAAATAGGTCGCTCTGAGGTACATCGAATAGGAAAGAGCCCACGCCCATATCTGTGCAGCTTCCTGACACAGAAGGTAGGAGGTCGTTCCCCCTTGCTTGTTGATGTACCACATCGCCACCTGGTTGTCGATCTGAATCAGGATGGCCTTGTTTGAGAGGCAATCCTGAAAGACTGAGGGCATATCTGATCACCCGAAGCTCCAGGAAATTTATCTGATGTTTGGCTTCCTCTGGAGAACAGGTTCCCTGAGTCTGGAGGCCATCGACATGGGCACCCCAACCTAGGTTGGAAGCATCTGTTGTCAGGATAATTTGAGATTCTGGAATTTGAAAGGGAAGGTCTTGAAGAAGATTGGAGAGCCGGATCCACCAGGCCAGCAACATGCGGAGCTGCTTGGTAACGTGGACAATGCAAGACATAAAATGATAAGCCTGAACCCACTGGAACTTCAGAGTCCATTACATGACTCTCATGGCAAGGCGTGCCATTGGAGTGATATATACAGAGGATGCCATGTGACCCAGCAAAATGAGGAAATGACGAGCTGTCATCTAATCTCGATCCTGGAGGCATTGCGCTAGGGACATGAGGGAGGAATGCTTTCAACTGCACGGTGTCCAGGTCGGCTCCTATGAAGGATAGGGCTTGAGATGGAACTAGGCTGGACTTGGGATAGTTGATCAGAAACCCAAGAGACAGCAATGTATGGAGAATTAGACGTAAGGAGGAGTTGGAGCCCTTATCAGCCAATCATCGAGATAAGGGTAGATATGGACGCCCTGACACCTCAGATAGGCCGCAACCACGACTAGGCACTTGGTAAAGACTTGAGGTGCGGATGCTAGGCCGAAGGGCAGAACCCAGTACTGGAAGTGCTGGGGGCCAACTAGGAATCGAAGGAATTTGCGGTGAGACGGAGTGATAGAGGTGTGTGTACGCGTCTTGAAGATCCAGAGAGCAAAGCCAATCTCCTCTTTGCAGAAGAGGAAGTAGAGAGCCCAAGGTTAACATCCTGAACTTTTCCTTCTGTAGATACTTGTTTAAGGCATGCAGGTCCAGGATTGGACGAATGCCTCCTGACTTTTTTGGAATGAGGAAATACCGGGAATAGAACCCCTGCCCCTGCTGGGAGAGGGGCACCAGTTCTATCGCCCGGGATTTCAGAAGGGTTGAAACCTCCTCCTCCAGAAGAGAGGAGTGGTTGTATGATCCCCACGTCGGCCAAGGTGGGGAGTCTACTGGTACAGACAGGAAGTTGAGGTGGTAACCTTGAGTCAGTACAGCAAGTACCCACTGATCTGAAGTGATCGTGTACCATATGTTGGTGAAGTGGCACAACGACTATCGACGGGTACGGACGGTAGAGGAGGTTGGCTTATGCTCTCCAGCGAGGAGTCAAAATCCAGCAGCTGGGCCCGGTGGAGGAGCTGGCTGAGTTTTCTGAGGCCTGGATTATCTGGCCTGACCTTTCCGGTAAGGTCTGGAGGGGTGACCTCGAGTAGCAGGAGGATATCATCTCCGTGGCTTGAAGAACGGCCACTTAGAATCTCTTCGGGATGTCTTTTTAGAGGTGGATGGAAAATCAGAAGGCACCGACAAAAGCTGGCGTAGCGTCTCGTGGTGGTCTTTGAGCTGTGCTACAGTCTCCTGGATTTTGTCCCCGAAGAGATTATCTCCAGCGCAGGGCAGGTCAGCCAACCGGTCCTGTACTTCTGGTCTTAAGTCAGAGGACTTCAGCCAGGCCCCATCTTCATGCACTAATCCCCACTGCGGACACCCTAGAAGCAGTGTCAAAAATGTCATAGGCAGCGCGGACCTCATGCTTGCCAGCATCTAGACCCTTCTGAGCCAGGGTATTGAGTTGATCCTGAAGCTGGTCGGGTAAAGACTCAGAAAATTCTTGGATCTTTTTAAATAGGTCCCTGTTATACTGGGTCATGTATAACTGGTAGGAAGCAATGCGAGAAATAAGATTTGAGCCATGGAAAACACGACGGCCAAATGCATCCAGAGACCTTTGTTCTTTCCCTGGAGGTATGGAAGAATGAGGCTTAGAACGTCGTGCCTTTTTCTGGGCTGATTCTACAACCACAGAATGGTGATCCAGCTGTGGTTTTTGGAAACCAGGGGCTGTCTGTACCAGGTAGGTGGCATCTGTTTTTCAATTCATCGGTGGTACAGATCCTGGATGCTCCCAATTCCTCTTCAACAAGTCCAGGGCAACTTCATGAATGGGTATGGACATGATCTCCTTGGGTGCATCTACGAATTGGAGCACTTCCAACATCTTATGTCTGGAGTCTTCTTCCGTCTGAAGTTGGAATGGTATGGCTTCAGACATTTCCTTTATAAAATTAATAAAGGACAGGTCCTCTGGAGGAGAACGTCTTCTCTCCTCAGGAGGAGATGGCTCTGAAGGTAGATCAGAATCCTGGGAAGAATCATCGGTCCAAGGATCGTAAGGCTGATCACCTGCTCCCACAGGATCTCCAGAGGGAAGTAATGGTGCTATTCCTGAAGGATCAGGTCTAGGCACAGACGGCATCAATGGAGGCACCGATTGAGGACAATGCGGTATCAATGGTATCGGTGACATCGATGGGCGAGTCGGTGGCAAGATCCCAGACGGCCCAGGCATAGGTTCCGGCTTCGATGACAAAGGAATCAGGGTGGAAGGCGTTTGACATACCGGTGTCCTCGGTTCCACCAGTGGAAGGGCACCAATCAACGCATCCAGCCTGCCGAGTAGCGGTGCAAGCGCCATGGGAATCGGGTCGGCAACCAGAGCTGGCATCGGTGCCGGTGTCGATGGAGGCTGGAAGCCCTGCAGTGCCTTTCTGAAGGCCTTTTGGATCATCCGATCCAATTCCTCATGGACGCCTGGGGCGTGGAACCCCAGCTCCGGAGTAGGAAGCAGCACTGGCGTAGCCGGAGGGTCCACAGGTGAAAGTGGAGTCGCGGCTACCTGCACAAATGAAGGTGGGGAACGCCTCGGTGACCCAGTCGCAGAGGAGGATGGGGCCTTCTCTGGACGGGATTTCTTTGTCGGTGGCTCTGTCGACGCCAATGCAGAGGGCTTGCCTGGATCAGCGGACTGAGCCTTCCGATGACGGTGTCGACGCTTTTCATTATGTTCTCCTCGGTCCTTCTCTGGAGCCGAAGAGGAAGAAGTCGATGCCTTAGGAGTAGTTGGTGCCGGGTGGACAGCACCGGTGTCTTACTGCTGGTGAGAGGTCTATGGCACCGGCTCAGATGATGTCAAAGCGCTCGATGGGAGTCGGTGGCTTTGCCTGAAAAAGAAACTCCATCTTCTCTGAGCGGGCCTTACAGCCCTTCGGTGTCATTTGGGCACATTTGGTGCAAGTTAAGACGTTGTGGTCCGACCCCAAACACAACACACAGACCCTATGCGGGTCTGTGATGGACATTGTCCGAGGACAATCGGGGCACCGACGGAAACCCGATGCCATGGCTTCAACAAAAGTTAGCCACGGTGCGGTCGATGGCCGATAGGCCCCGAAGGGAAAACTCGACGGGAATCGACCGCAAATGAGGGTAAAGCCTTACCATACGACTGCGGACTATGGAATTGATAGGGGGACCCCTATGGGGTAGAATTTTTTTGAAATTTTAGAAAGAAGTTCCGTGAGGAAAATTCCTGTCAGGAATCTCTAGAGAGCTCCTTAACCTGCATGGCTACTTCTGTGCGGAAAAAAAAGAGACTGAAGGGGGGACCCCTGCTGGATGCAGGGTTGGTGCCATGCTGGGCATGCCCAGTAGGTGCCAGTCAAAGTTCTAGAAACTTTGACAAAGTGTTCCATGAATGGGCTCCATCCTGATGATGTCACCCATATGTGAGGACTATCATATCCTGCTTGTCCTGTGAGAATAGCAAAAAACTTGATTAAAAACAGATAACCAGAACTATACTCAACCAATCGTAAACACTGAACTCGCTTAAGATTCTAAGTACCCCAAGCTAGGGACTGGATGAACACTTACCAGTAATCCCTTGGGACCCAGAGCCCCACAAGAGGACTATTGACACTCTCATGCGGCAGCCAAGGGCAGGAAGCTAAGTCCATCTGTTTACACTAAGGAAAACGAAAGTATCAGGTAAGTAATTTCTCCATTTCCTAGTGTGTAGACAGATGGACTCAGGACCAGTGGAATGTACTAAAGCTACTCCCCAACAGGGTAGGAGGCTGCCCGCAGTCCAGTCAACACCACACGTGCAAGGGCTGCATCCTTCCAGGCCTGCACATCCAGATAATAAAACCTGGAAAAAGTGTGCAAGGAGGACCACGTCGCAGCTTGGCAGATATTGACAGGAGACAGACTAACCTCCGCCCATGACACTGCCTGAACCTCATTGGAATGGGCCCTAACCTGAGAAGGCAATGGCTTTCCAGCATCTACATACATGGCCGTGACCACCTCCTTAATCCAACGAGCTGTGGTAGCCCGCGAAGCTGGAGCGCCCTGCTAACTCCCGCCATGGAGAACAAACAGGCAATCCATCTTTCGAAAAGACTCTGAGACCACCAGATACCTCACGACAAGGCACTTAACATCCAAGGAGCGCAAAAGGCGAAACTCCTCCACCTCACTGATCTTATCCAGGGATGGCAAGGAGATGGACCGATTCAAATGAAAGTCTGAAACTATCTTGGGCAAGAAGAATGGAACAGTATGCAGCTGTAATGCCCCCAGAATCACCAGAAGGAATGGCTCCAGGCAAGAAAAGGCCTGCAGCTCAGAAATCCGACATGCAGAATACATAGCCACCAGGAACACAGTCTTCAAAGTCAACAACCGTAAGGAAAGGCTACACAGTGGCAGAACGTAGGGCCCACCAAGAAGTCCAGCATCAAATTAAGACTCCACAATGGAACTGGCAACCTCAAGGGGAGCCTAAGGTGCTTCACTCCCTTCACAAAATGGGCCACATTAGGATGAGACGACAAGGAAATGCCATTCATCAGGCCTCTGAAGCAGGCAAGAGCCGCAACCTGCACCTTCAAGGAATTAAGGGCAAAGCCTTTATTCAATTCATCCTACAAAAAATCCAGAATGAGAGGGATCTCAACCGAACGAGGAAGAACACCCCGCTCCTCACACCAGGCCTCAAAAACTCTCCAAACCCGCACATAAGCCAAGGAAGTGGACAACTTGCAAGCATGGAGTAAAGTGAAAATTACCGCAGAGGAATAGCCACACTAACAGGCAAGTCCTCTCAAGGGCCAAACCATACGACAGAATAGTTAGCTCTTCATGAAGAACCAGTCCCTGCTGAACAGATCCATGTGCGGCAGAAGATGAAGGTAGGCCTCCACCAGGCTTCGTTGCAAATCTGAATACCACGGACGACTGGGTTAGTCCAGCGTCACCAGGGGTACTAGCCCCCCTGGGGCCTTTGATCTTGCAAATTATCCTGCCCAGCAAGGGCCACGGAGGAAAGGCATAAAGCAATCTGTCTTCCGGCCAGACCTGTACGAGAACATCTATTCCCAGGAACCAAGGAGCTCTCCTGAGACTGTAGAAGTGAGGAACCTTCGCATTTCGAGAAGTCACCAGCAGGTCTAGGAACGGAAGGCCCCAGCGATCAAAAATCAGCTGAAACGCCTTGGCTGACAACACCACTCTCCTGGGTCCAGACTCTCCCTGCTGAGAAAGTCCACTCTTAAGTTGTCTTTTCCTGCAATGTGAGAGGCCAAGATCATCTACAGATGGTTCTCTGTCCATTCCATCAGCTGGTCTATTTCCTGCGACACTTTCTGGCTCTTGGTTCCTCCCCAGATACTCCGACAACTGGGATGGTTGAAGATTGCTCTTGGTCAAGTTAACCACCCTACCAAACTCCCGCAATAAGGAGATCACCTTGTGTCACCACGTGGCTCTCTTTCTGAAACTTGGCTCGAATCAGCCAGTCATCCAAGTACAGGTGCACTAGGGTTCCTTCTTTTCACATGGCCGCCGCTACCAGCACCATAATCTTGGAAGATGTTCTGGGAGCAGTGGCTAGACCAAAAAGCATCGCTCGAAACTGATAATGGCGCCCCCAACACCGCAAAACGTAGAAAGTGTTTGTGTTCCAATCGGATGGGAATACAAATGTAAGCCTCTGACAGATCGAAGGAGGTCAGAAATTCCCCCGACTGCACTGCCATTATTAGAGAGTAAGGTTTTCATTCGAAAATGAGTCACCTTTAAGTAACAGTTGACTCCTCTTGAGATCCAAGATGAGACGAAAGCAGCCTCCTTCTTGGGCACAACAAAATAAATGGAATATTGCCCCCATACTTTCTTGAGATGTGGGCACTGGAACCACAGCCCTCAGTCTGAGGAGCCTCTGAAGCATGAACTTCACTGCCTGCTTCTTCTGTGGGGAGTGCAAGTGGACACCATGAACATATCCCAAGGAATACTGCAAATTTCCAGTGCATACCCTTCGCATATTACTTCAGGACTTACTGGTCCGATGTGATCTTGACCCACCTCCAATAAGAGAGAGGGAGACATCCCCCTATTTCCTGTTCCAGAAGGTGGGTCTGCAAACCTTCTTAGGAAGCTCGGGAAGGTCCACCATCTAAGCCCGCTCCTCTCTTGGGCTGCTGGGACGAAAGGATGAAAACCTACCGAAAGGCCGAGTCCGCTGAAAAGTCATCCCTCTGTAGGGACGAAAACGCCTGGATCCCCGGAAATGAATCCTCATACCAAAGGGGCGCTGTAACTATTTCTTATCCTCCGGCAACTGAGGCACCGGAGACTCGTCCCACTTACTGGCCAGTTTCTCCAACTCGCTCCCAAACAACAGTGAGCCTTTAAAGGGCATACTGGTAAGATTGGTCAGCTGACACAGCTCCAAAGCCAATTTTGCAACCAGAGTTGACGCATGGCCACTACCCCAAAGCCACTCCTCTGGCTGAGGTCCAGACCAAATCATAGCCTGTGTCTGCTAAAAAGGCAGCAGCAAGCTCCAGAACCACTCTGGAATTACCTCCAGGCTCATCAACCTCCTGAGAGAGAAGCAGACAAGATCTTGCTACTAGGGCGCAACAGAAGGCAATCTGTAAATTCATCAGCACTGCCTCAAAGGCTTGCTTAAGAATAGCCTCAATCCTTCTATCATGTACATCCTTCAAGGCCGCTCCTCCCTCTACGAGGATAGTCATTCACTTAGCCATGGCACATATAAGAGCATCCACTTTGGGAAAATGCAAATGCTCTCTCACAGCCGGATCCAGGGGGTACAGGCCTTCCAATGTCCGACCCCCTTTAAAATTTGCCACTGGGGCATCCTATTCCAGAGCAATCAATTCCTGGATGGCATCCATCACCGAGAAAAAACAAGAGGCTTTACGTAAGGAAACCAAATTGGATTCTTCCTTGGCTCTAACATAGCATCCGAACCAGGAACACCCAACTGTTTCAAGGTCTGGGAAAACAAGGCCGGCAGTTCATCTCTATAAAGAACAGCAACATGGTTTGATACGGTTCCAGCCCTGGAGGAATTTCCCCATCTTCCAGGGAATGAGGATCAACCTCATCATCAGTGCCATCTGGATTCCTGTCAGGAAAACCCACAGGGAGCTGAGGCGAGCCTCAGCGCTTAAGCATAGGACTGGAAGAGGGAGGAGCCACCAGCTGAGGTTGGACAGAAATGGGGGAGCGGAAGACTGCACCTGAAGAAAGGCTTGTAAGCCTTAAAAAAGATCCACCCAAGAAAAAGCAGCCGGGTCCAGACCAATCCCAGAAGGAACTGGAGCTGGTCCTACAGAACTGCCCTCACCAGCTGAAAGCCAGTCAAGGGAGAAGCAGAATGTGGCATCCCTCCTGTCAAGGCCCTGACCAACCCATCATCAGAATGGGAAGAGCCAGGCTTAGCAAACTCCGGGGAAGACAACTCTCCCTGAGCATCTGAGCAGTACTGACACAGGTTAGAAGCCAGGTCAGGCCAAGAAGCCCTAATATGACAGACAACACAAATAGGAAGACGCTTAGGCTTCTTGCTTACTAGTGCCATCGCTGCAGTAAACATGTCTCAGAACATCTCGCGCTCAAAAAAGAAACGTGCCCAAAAAATAAGCGCCTAGAAGAAATCGCAGCCCGGCGCACGCACAACCTGTGCGCAAAGTTAAGTGCGTAAAAAAGTACGCCCAAAAACCAAGAACACAACACGTGCGCACAGCCGACACACCACGCACACTGACAGCCTATAGAGGGCAGCAGGAAACGCACAAGAACGTGCGAAAACGGCCACCGCGGCCTACCACTGGGGGCCGCTCAACCCGCCAGGCTGCCCAGTTCCCCAACCCCAATGGGAGCAGGAACAAACATCGGCATGGCACACCAAGAACAGAGGAAATCCTGAAACCCCTCTAACGTTCTCTGATTCAGGTAAAACTCTCTCCTCTTTTTTTTTTTTTTTCAAACCTGACACCTGAGCTCAGCACTTACTGGCTGCATACAGAGACTGTCTCCAGCTGCGGGGGGAGAGGGCGTCTGCGTTCACCACCACGCTCGGCCTCCTGAACCCACTGCCTTTCAGCTGAACTAGCAGCTAAGTCCACGCCAGGAAACCCAGCTACCAGACCAAGGCACACCTCTGAAGGACACGGAAATTGCCTCAGGAATTCTCAACTGGGGAGGGACCTTTAGGTATCACTGCAGGAGAGCGGGGCTTTCTTTTCCTGAATTTAGAATTTCAAATTTCTCCTTTCAAAAAGCTCAAAGCAATCCCCATAGGGAGAGGCACGTCCACCATCTGCTGGAGACAGAGAATACTGGCAGGCTGGGGTCACTGTAGGGTTATATATACTGTGATGTCAGCTTGTTCTGTCTCCATCTGCTGGCAGGGGAGCATAATCCCACTGGTCCTGAGTCCATCTGTCTACATGCTAGGAAAAACAAAATTAAATTATACATACCAAAATTAAATATGGGTAAAGTAAATAATATATAAACCTTATAACAGACTATGTAGGGCTAAAGACTGCAGGTACTTTGATTTTCAAAGTGCCACTTTCGAGCATAAGAAAAGGGTTTTACGTGAATAAGCCGAAGCCCAAAGAGAGCAGTACTGAACAGTTCTTGTGCAGCTCTTGACAAGGCACCCTGCTACCTTAGTGGGATAAACTTCCTAGCCACTGTGTGAATAAGTGCGGGTATTTTGTGCCACCCCCATTCTCCTCCAACAAGTTGTATATTTTACTTACAAACAGAAGGGCCATGTAGGGCTTCACAGTTGGGACAATGGTAGAGATCAATTTCAGCTGCTTTCTCCTCTTCAACTCCAACACAGCTAAAACAAAAAGAATAGAAAGCAAATGCCACTGGACATCAGCATGCTCAGGGCCACCATATTCTTACTAGACACATACAGACCGTTTCTACACCCAAAAATAAGAATATGAAAGATACACTGCTGATACCAAGTGGGGTATCTAAGTTGCAAGATAAGGATTCATAATGAAAGGAGCTTTATCACCAGGGCGAGACCTCTTCATCATGAATCAGATCCATCCCTTCGGACAAGAGATTGCAGATAATGCACTATAGTAAGGTGATTCAGGTGGAAGGGCCACTATAGGCAACATTATTAGCTTTTCAGTACAAGCAGAGAATATTTAACAAACAAATGTGTAGCAATGAGTCAAAATTGTGTAGCAATTATGTTCAATAAGAATGATTGCATAAACATTTTTCTAATCTTTCAATACTGACTTTTTTCTGCTCTCCATCCCAGCTGTCACCTCCTCTTTGTCTGTGTTAGAATGTCTTTATTTCTATTTTCACAGAAAATATTCTTGCTCCATTACTGTCATTATTTCCCATATTGTCTTCTCCCTTTCTTCTCTCAAGCCTCCACCATTTTTCCTTTTCCTTCACATCTCTCCCCTTTCATTGACTTCTCTTCTCCTTCCATGAGCAACCTTCTCTCCTGACCTTTCCTCTAAGCCAGGGCTTCCCAAACCTGTCCTGGGGACCCCACAGCCAGTTGGGTTTTCAGGACACCCACAATGAATATGCATGAGATAAATTTGCATATACTGAATCTCCATATGATGAAAATTTCTCATATGCATATTCATTGTGAGTATCCTGAAAACCCAACTGGCTGTGGGGTCCCCCAGGACAGGTTTTGGAAACCCTGCTCTAAGCCTTTTGCTCCCTCTCCTTTCATTTCCTTAGAGGGAATGGGCTGCTGTGGCTCGAGGCTGCACAGTGAGGGTACTCTTCATCCTTTTTAGCCTTCCAATTTCGCAACCCCCTCCCCTGACTCCTTTATTACACTTCCAGCCCCCTGTGCACACTCTAATATATTTTTCAATTCTTCTTACATCTGTGCTCTTCCACCTTCCTCTCCCCATCACTTCAGAGACTTCCTTTCTCCCCCTCCATCAGAGCTCTCTCTCTCTTCCCACTCAGTCCTTTCCAGGGTCTTAGATCCTTCGCTCCACAGTTTCTTCTTTCATTCCCTCTTTTCTACTGGGTCTTCTCCCCTGCTAATCCTGACCTTTCTTCAGGTACCTACCCTTCTTTCCCTGTCCCCACCCCGCTTTCAAGGTCTAGTCCTTTCTCCTCCATGGCAGTCTCAACAGGGCAGAGAGGAGGTGAGGGAGGTTGTGAGCAACAGCTGCAGAACTGTGAAGGAAGGCAGGCAGTCAAGACAGCATATGTGGGGTGGAGAGGGGGTTGAATACGTGGGAGAAAGAGGGCTGGTATTATTAACACTGGTGAGATGGTAGATTCAGCAGGCACAGAATAGGAATGAGGAGACAGCAATGCAAGGCCAGCAGATGGCAGTATCACTGATGAAAATGAGAAGAAACACACAGGTATTGGCAGGTGAGCAAGAGGGAGACAGGCTACAGCACTGGCAAGTGGGTGGAGAGGGAATGGCACTGGTGGAAGGAGTAGAGGAGGGATATAGGTACCAGGAGATGGAGACCACAATACTAGCTTGTGTTCTCAATAGTTTTTCCTCCTCACCAAGACTTCCTGTTCACATAAGAAATTCTTGCTGAAGAATAGGAGCAGCTGCAAGCATCACAAGCTAGCGCTGTGGCCCCTCTGTACTCTCATGATCAGTGATCCATTAGGTTCAAAGGTTTTATAAGAATACAGAGTGGTATTGTCTCTATTCTGTTTCTGTAATTTATTTTAAAGTACTTTTGAAAAAGTAAACTTATTTCATACTGTAATCACGGGGGGGGGGGGGGGGGGGGGGGGGGGGGGGAGGGAGGTAGCAGAGATGGATTCTTCTGCTAGCTTTTCCATCTGCTCTCTTCTACCACTGTAACAGATTTCTTAATTCTATTATTAGAAATTAAAGCCAGCATTTGCTTCGCAAAAACTGAGACATTTCATTTTTTACAGTGCAATACTGAGCAATTGGTGCTACCAGATTCTTCTCTCTAGTTGGTGGAACCAACCTCTTTGCTTCTCGACAGAAACATCCAAAGATCCAAACAAAAGATTTTAACACTAGCAGCTTCCTCTCACCTGCCATGAAACCAGTCCTGGCACACATCACACTCTATCATGAAACGGGTGACATCGTAGGGCAGCCGACACAGACAATACACTGGCACAGAGGCCATCTTCCACCTGCTTCCCTTCAGGCCACGAGCAGGGGATGCCTCAGGCCCTGGGTCTAGACAGAAGGTGGCCCCCTTTGTGGCAGATGCTTAACACTGGGATGGTTGCAGTCAGCTCTGAATAGAAAAAAAGATTAAAACAGGACATCAGTGTACATCCATATAGCTTCCACACTGAAGGGTCTTCAGTCTCCCAGTAAGACAGGCACTGTGTCCCTGCAGGTTCAGCTAGGAAACAGAGGTCGAGTGGAAGGACAAGGGGAAAGAGAAGGGATTCAGGACTCAAGCTCAAGGATAAAGAGAGATGGAGGTAGCAGTCAGAAGCACAGCCTCAGAATCTGGGAGGGAGGGAAGAGTTTCATGCTTCATGATGGAACTATGCTAACATTGGGGCTTGTCTCTCGTGGGCTATGGGGCAGCTAGCTTGTCTCTCTCTAAAGGTTGGGAAGGTGCTGAGTGACAGACACATCAGGGCTGAGTGAGGAAGAGCAGGATCTTCAGGCTCTTGTTGGCTAGAAGGCAGGGACTAGGCTGGAGGCACTCAACAGGCCATGCCGTCATTTCATTAGCCCATGATTTGCCTGCAAGAACCAAGAAACTTGCAAATGCACTTCGAGTGAATAAAGTAAGATGACCAAAAAAAAAAAGACTAATATCATGGCTCTGTTGGGCGTAGCAAGAACACTAGAGTATATTATTATATCCACTTTACCATATTGAGCATGGCAACAAACTGGATTAGACCCAAGGTCCATCAAGCCCAGTATCCTGCTTCCAATAGTGGCCAATCCAATTCACAAGTACCTCACAGGATCCCAAAAGTAATGCTACTTATGCTCAGGGATTAGTGGCGGCTTTCCTTAAGTCTGGATAATAATAGTTTATGTATTTTCCTCTAAGAACATGGCCAAACCTTTTTTTTTAAACCAGCTGTGCTAACTGCCTTCATCATATCCTCCAGCAATAAGTTCCAGAGCTTTAATGTACATTCAGAAAAAAAATATTTTCATCAATTTGTTTTAAACATACATAGTAACCTCATGTGTACCCTAACCTTATTTTGTAAAGCATTTACCCATTCCCCTCCACTTAGGATTTTATAGACCTTTATCATATTTACCCTCAGCCATCTCTTCTCCAAGCTGAAGAATCTTAACCTTTTTAGCCTTTCCTCATAGAAAGCTGTTCCATCCCCTTTATCATTTTGTTCACCCTTATCTGAACCTTTTCCAGTTCAGCTATATCTGAGATGCGGTGACCAAAATTGCACACGGTACTCTAGGTGTGGCTGCACCATGGAGTTATAGAGAGGCATTATGATATTTTTCATTTTAGTTTCCATTCCATTCCTAATAATTCCTAACATTGTTTGCTTTTTTGACCACTACTACACATTGAGCAAAGGATTTCAACATATTCTCCACGATGACACCAAGATCCCTTTCCTGGATTTCCATCATGTAATTATTTTTCTCCTTTGTGCATCTCTTTGCACTTGTCCACATTAAATTTCAACTAGGAACCGAAGGAATTTTCGGTGAGACGGAGTGATAGCAATGTGTGCATACGCGTCCTGAAGGACTAGAGAGCAAAGCCAATCTTCCCTTTGCAGTACAGGGAGTAGGAAACCCAGGGTTACCATTCTTAACTTCTCTCTGTGCAGATACTTGTTCAGGGCACTTAGGTCCAGGATGGGACAAATGCCCCCTGTCTTTTTTGGGATGAGAAAATACCGAGAATAGAACTCCTGCCCCTGTTGGGAGAGGGGCACCGGTTCTATTGCTCGGGATTCGAGGAGGACAGAAGCCTCCTCCTCCAGCTGAGAGGAATGATCAGCTGACCCCCACGTCGGCTGAGGTGGGGAGTGCTCTGGTACAGTCAGGAAGTTGAGGTGGTAACCCTAGGACACTACAGCTAGGACCCACTGGTCTGAAGTGATCGTGTGCCATATGTTGGTGAAATGGTACAGTCGACTGCCGACTGGTACGGACGATAGAGGAGGTTGGCTTATGCTCTCTAGCGAGGAGTCAAAACCCAGCAGCTGGGCCCGGTTGAGGGGCTGGCTGGGCCTTCTGAGGTCGGGTTTGCCTGGATTGACCCTTCTGGTAATGTCTGGAAGGACGACCTCGAGTGGCAGGAGGATAATATCTCCGTGGCTTGAAAGACGGTCGCTTAGAGTCCCTTCGAAATGTCCTCTTAGAAACTGATGAGAAATCAGAAGGTACTGAGGAAAGCTGGCGTAGCGTTTCACATTGGTCCTTTAGCTGTGCCACTGTTTCTTGGATTTTATCCCCGAAGAGATGATCTCCAGTGCAGGGGAGGTCTGCTAACCGGTTCTGCACCTCTGGTCGTAAGTCTGAGGACTTCAGCCAGGCCCACCGTCTTGCACTAATCCCCACTGCGGACACTCTGGAGGCAGTGTCAAAAATATCATAAACAGTGCGGTCCTCATGCTTGCCAGCATCCAGGCCTTTCTGAGCCAAAGCATTGAGTTGATCCTGGAATTGTTCTGGTAAAGATTCAGAGAAATCTTGGATCTTCTTAAAAAGGTCTCTGTTATACTGGGTCATGTATAATTGGTAGGAAGCAATGCGGGAAATGAGCATTGAACTATGGAAGACACGACTGCCAAATGCATCCAGGGACCTCTGTTCTTTCCCTGGAGGTATGGAGGAATGAGGTTTAGAACGTCTTGCCTTCTTCTGGGCTGACGCCACAACCACAGAATGGTGATCCAGCTGTGGTCTCTGAAACCCAGGGGCTGTCTTGGACAAGGTAGGTGGCATCAGTCTTTCGGTTGACAGGTGGCACCAAGCCTGGTTGCTCCCAATTCCTTTTCAGCAGGTCAATTAGGATTTCATGAATAGGAATAGGCATGATCTCCTTAAGAGCATCAAGAAACTGGAGTACTTCCAGCATCTTTTGCCTCGAGTCCTCTTCGTTTGAAGCTGAAATAGAATCGTTTCAGACATTTCTTTTATGAAATTAATAAAGGAGAGATCCTCTGGAGGATAGTGCTCTGAAGGCAGATCATTAGAATCCTGGGAAAAGTCATCGGTCCAAGGATCATAAGGCTGATCTCCAGCTCCCATAGGATCACCAGAGGGAAGAAATGGTGTTAGCCCTGAAGGATCAGGCCTAGGCACCGATGGCAGAGGAGGCACCAACGGCAGCACCGATGGAGGATGGTGCGGTACCGATGGCAGCACAGGTGAGTCGGTGGCAAGATCCCAGACGGCGGTATAGGTATCGGTGTTTCTTCATCCTCCGATGACAAAGGAATCGGTGTGGAAGGCGGTGGACATACTGGTATCCTCGGTTCCACCGGTGGAAGAGCACCGATCAGCACATCCAGTCTACCTAGAAACGTGGGAATAGCTTGCTTATTGCGGCTGTTACTACCCCTAACCAATTAAGTTTGATACTTCACTTAGATGCAGCTCCAGCACTGCTCTCTACATTAATGGCGAGGGTGGAAGGGAAACAGAACCATAAGGTTACTAAGGGCCAAGAGTAACAGATAAGTATGAGAAACAAAACAAGTGTGAAAGCTTGCTGGGCAGACTGGATGGGCCATTTGGTCTTCTTCTGCTGTCATTTCTATGTTTATATGCTTATATATTGGTAAAGTCTTGCTTATGCGTATGCTGTATTTGTCCTGTATTGCAGTTGTGTTATATTTTGGGGGGCAATAAGTGCATATTTTATTTGTAATAAAATTTATGACATAATAGTTGATTAAGCTTGGTACATATCTTTTTTATTATTTATTCTTTTGGGATGATATGTGTTTAACCATTTGATTTAGTTTTTATTTATTTTATGAACATTTGATATTCCACCATTATGTATAGTTTAGCGTCCCAGTTGTGTATAACAATATCTAGTTGGCAGTTCAAAAGGAGGTTGTGGATCTCAGAGAAAAGCCTGGCTGAAAAGCTACACTTTTGCTTTTTTTTCCTGAACTTAAGGTAGTATGGCTCAAGGCACGGGTTAGTGATACCTTGTTCCAAATTTTCTGGTGCATAACAGCTGAAAGCGTAGAGTCTAATGCAGGACAATCTGGCGGCAGAGAAGGAAGGGAAAGAAGGGGCATACTGAAGGACCGGAATTCCCTTGAGGGTGTTTTAAGGGGAAAGAATTTGGATGAGGTACTCAGGGGCCTGTTTATTGAAGCACTTGAAAACAAAGCTGAGGATTTCAGATTTTCCCGTACATAAGCAGCATAAATTAGCCATGCTGTATGGGTACGTCCTCCGTGCCACTAAGTGGCAGAGCTATCAAAGTCTATTATACACTTTTAGCTAGGTACTCCCTCCCTACTATATCCTGGCAGGATCACATCAGGTACCTCAGTCTGGTTTTTTCCACGCAACGGTGTGCACGGAGCTCTCTATTCTCCACATTAGCTTTAATTCTTTGACAAACTAGAAAATAAATAAATAAATAATTTCCTTCAGCGACCTGCCCTTCAGAGATACTTTAACACATTTCTGGGCAACCCCTCCCCATCCAGGATGTTTTCTCTCTGCTAACCTCCTCGGTTAACCCCCCGGTTTATCGGGCAGGCACAGAGTGGAGGTCGGGGGAGGGGGACAGATGATTAGACTTGTATCGGATTCAACAGACAGCCTGCCCTCAAGAGATAGTATAAACATCTCTGGGCAACCCTCTCTCTCCTGGATCATCGATGACTTCAATTAACCTCCTCAGTTAACCCCCCGATTCACCGGGCAGGCACTGAGTGGAGGTCGGGAGAGCTTCTCAGCTGTCGACCAGGGGCTGGGACATTGTTAAACCAGCCTCCTCACACTAAGGGCGCCAAGTCCGGCGCATCTTTTAAAACATGCGGGCCAAGCAAAATAAATAAATAAAATTCCTGCCAGAGTCAATACAACCGCCGAAGCGCTGAGACATTAACATGGGCGCATCGACGCCAACGCATCGAAGCCGGTGCACCGACGCATCATAGAAATGAACACATCGCCACTGGTGTATCGACGTGGCCGCCGGCGCATCGACGCAACCATCGGCACAGATGAGACCTCGAGCGCCAGGCACATCAACGCGGTCGCAAGCACACCAAAGCGCCACCCTAGCGCATCAACATGTCCACTGGCGCATTTAAAGGGCACTCCTGCGCCAGAGCGTCCAACCATCGACCTAGCCGCCGGAGCGCCAAGTCATCAATCTAGGCGCCGGAGCGCTCAAACAGATCGAGGTGCAGGGCAGATCAGACATCAGCGCCGCCGCATCGATGCAACAGCTCTCGCCCGGGCGCATCAACGCTGTCCTCGAAGGTACATCCAACCGGCCACCGGTGCCCACATGTATCGGTGCAGCCACAGGCGCCCAAACACATCGGCACGGCCTCTGGCCCCCCGGCTTATCGGCACATCCGCCGACACACCTAAGGGGCAACCTTGCGCATGGGCGCGGACACCGATCTATCCATGAGACTGCCGGCCATCCGGGCAACCATCTCTGTGCAGGCTCATCCATTCAGCCACTGGAGACCACGCGCTCCCCGGTGCGCAGGCCCATCCATGAGGCCACCGCTCAGTAAGCCTATCCATAACACATGACAGAGCAAGAGCATACCTGCAAGACAGCAGGAAGGCCTAACTGGGCGCACAGAGCGACACTCACGCCCGTCCACAAATCTGCCTACCCTTGGCGCAGCTGCGATTTCGTGCAGGCCAACAAACCTCCAACACTACATGTTGCAAGGCTCATGTATCAAAAAAAAAAAAAAAGAAATTCAATCCATTCTGGGACACTACCTCCAAACGGTATGCCCATCACAAAAAAAATATATATATATTTTACAGTTTATGGTCTTTTAGACCACCAGCCTCAACAATTGAAAATCTGCAAGCATTGCGACCATATCTCCAGCAAGCCTCTGCAGACACTTCCTTACCTCCTCAATCCTTTAATCATGACAAAGGCTTGAGATATTTATGTACATCGCAACAACTACCTTGGTAACCATACAGCTTACATGGTTACCATCTAGTGCCATACGAGACAATGTCCACGACAACTGGGGAAAACTTACCATGTCGTCTTAAAAAAAAAAAAAGTGTGTTTGGTTATCAGTTCAATGATACCGTAACAAAGCTCACGCGGCAGAAAACAGTGGTGCTTTCATTAACATCCCCATAACACTCATCGGCCTCAGTGCCTTACCGAACACCTCCTTTCAACTATCACTCAATTTCAACAACCATTAAGATAGCAGGTTTCTCAGCAACAAACACTAAGCCACCGTGCTAGCAACCCGAAGCAGTCGCGATAACCAACTGTTTCTTAACCTACAAAAAAAAAAAGAAACCCAGTCGGGTTTTTTAATGGTTGAATAGAGTAGTTACCTATTGGAGAACGGTTGTCCACTCATTGTCCACCCGAGAACTACATTACCTCGGGTCAATGGAGTCTTCTCCATATGAGGCCAGGGAGGTGCCCGCACTTCTGGGCGTCCCCTTAACGGACGCCTTCAAAAGAGAGGTTCAAGATAACTTCTCTCAAACCCATTCTTCCTTCCTTTCCACCAGAAAATGGGGACTACCTTTGTTTCCAGGCGGACAGCCGATGTTTCCAATACAGGTTCTTCCATTCAGCAAGCTTCGGCCCAAGAGTTTAACCAAACGCAGGGCACTGGCGTGCGCACATCTCTATCGTCAAACTGTACTACGATTCCCTATCTGTACGATTGGCCCCTAAGAGTGTCCAATTCAATGCCACTACGAGCGAATCTTCTACATACAATTCTTACCTAAATCATTATGGACTCCTGATCAACTACGAGACGTCGAAGCTGGAACCCATGTAAACTTACAGTTCCCAAGAACACATTAGCTCTCTTTACGCTGTATACCACTCTCCTTCACAGTGCAGAAGAGGGGCAACCACTTCCATGGTCCCATACACATGCCTACATATATGCAGTCTTCAATGGGGCTTCAGAATCAATGGGCTCAATATCTACATCCATCGTCCACACCCATTTTTCCTTGCCCACCAGCACGGAAAGGGACCTGCATTGGAGACTACTCCCACTATCGAGTTCCCCTCTGAGCCACTTCGACATCAAGTGAGAATAACCACGGTTGCATCCCCCATATTATGGGAAGCTCATCTGAACGCATTCAATGCACAGGACCTATGGTCTGCGTACAGACACACTACATATTAACCTTCGGGAACTGATAGCAGTAAAAAAAAAAAAAAAAAGAAAGAAAGAAAGAAATTTACACCCTTCGAGTCTCTCAAGGACGATAGCCAGGGAAGACAATCATGGCGCACATGAACAACCAAGTGACCATGTTACACATAATCAAAGAAGGAGGGTCCACTTCATGCAACTTTACAAAGCAGCATTTCAACTGCTAGAGTGGGCTCACCACTACTCTACTGCAGGCAACTTATCTGCCAGTCATTTCCAATCCTGGAGCGGACAAGCTCAAAAGGATTTTTCGACCCCCACACATGGGAACTTCAGCAGGATTTAGATCATGAACCTTTTCGCAATGTGGGGTCCCACTACACATGATCTGTTGCAAACAGGAGCACAAAAAAAAAAAAAAAAAAGTAAAGAACTTTGTTCATTTATCCGAACCCACTCAGAATTGCTCCAGACGCCTGTCTCATCGATGGGTCTCATGGCCTACTCTACGCATTCCCTACGGTACCACTCATCTCTTGTTTCTCCAGAGATGCATCACGAGCCGAAAAGATCTAATCTATAATGTAGACAACGGATACTGAATGATGGTGTGGTACTGAGATGGTCATGACCGTTACAGAATATGCCTTCATTCATCACTGGAGAGAAATTAGTTGCAGTCTGCTGGTCAGCGGCACAGAATTTGTTTGCCCACTTGCAGCTTGTGTTATCTATGCAGTACAGGGGCCATGACAACCTCGGTACAGTTAACTGCACCTCTCACTTCGCAATCCAATTTCCCTGAGCGACAGTCCAAGGCTTTTCACCCAGGATTATAGAGCATCACTGCTACATTCCCTCCACTCCTCCCCACACCTCACGGCATGGAGATTGTAGAGCTCACTTATCAACGCTTGGGCATTTCTCCTACTCTTCAAAACAGATATTCTCCTCACAAGTTGTCAAACAGGATAAATTGCCACAGAAAATTGTCTCACTACACTTCCTGGTATGCATCACTGGGTATAAACCCATTATCTGACCGCCTGAAAGGCTTCTCTCATGTTTCCATTGGCATTCCAGCAAGACCTTGCGATGTCATCGCTGCCAGTTCATTTCAACGCTAGTTTCCAGGTTTGTGAAGGGCGTTCCCAAAGGGATACCCCTGACTAACTGGAACAAACCAATGAAAAATTAGTAATTGAAAAAAAATTTGCCAACAAATAGCAATTCTGCTTTGCAAACAAATACAGCAGTCTTTCGGCACAGATCCTCAGGGCAGGCCTCTGAACTGATCTGTGGTATTACAGGAATGAAAATTAGCAGGTAAGTACCAATTTTCTTTTCCTGAATATACCCAGATCAGTCCAGACAAATGGGATGTACCAAAACCCTTCTATACTGGGCGGGAACCCAAAAGACCCGCTCAAAGAACACTCTCCCCAAACGGAACCTCCTCCGGAGCCCGCACATCCAAATGGTAATGCTTGGTGAAAGTGTGTAATGAGGACCACATCACGGCCCTACAGATCGAATGTGCCCTCAGCCCCACCAGAACTGCTCTGCCTTTAGCGACATAAGCCAAAGAGATAGTTTCTTTTAACCAGTGAGACAATGGAGAAATTACTTTCCTGATAATTTTGTTTTCCTTAGTGTAGACAGATGGACTCAGGACCAATGGGTATAGTGTACTCCTGATAGCAGTTGAAGACGGATCAGATTTCAATCTGATGTCAGCCCCTAGTACATATACCCCTGCAGGAAGTGCAGCTCTTCAGTATTCTCCTCGAAAAGCATTGTGGATATATGTGTGACTAATTTGATTAACTTGACTAATTTTATAACTTGGTTAAATTTTATAACTTGATCTGGTTGAATTGGCTATAGCTGGAGACCGCCAGTATACTCAACCGGAAAGCGTCGACACCCAGTAGGGTGAGTGTCCTAGGTGAATGAAAACATGGCTTACCCTTGATTCATTCGAAATTCCATTTGTAACGGCAGCCAAGGGTGGGATGCTGAGTCCATCTGTCTACACTAAGGAAAACGAAATGAGGTAAGTAATTTCTCCATTTCTTAGCATGTAGCAGATGGACTCAGGACCAATGGGATGTATAAAAGCTACTCCCGAACCGGGTGGGAGGCTGCCCGTGACCCACTTAGTACTGCCCTTGCAAATGCCGTGTCCTCCTGAGCCTGAACATCCAGGCGGTAGAATCTGGAGAAGGTGTGGATGGAGGACCATGTCGCCGCCCTGCAAATCTCGGCGGGTGACAGCATTCTGGTTTCTGCCCAGGACACTGCCTGGGCTCTAGTAGAATGGGCCTTGACCTGTAAATGTGGTGGCTTGCCTGCTTCTACGTAGGCCGCATTGATGACTTCGTTGATCCAGCGGGCTATGATTGCCCACGAGGCCGCTTCCCCTGGTCTCTTCCCGCTGTGAAGGATGAATAGGTGATCCGTTTTTCGTACGGGTTCAGACATTTCCAGGTATCTGGATAGGTGTCTGCCGATGTTGAGGTGGCATAGAATACGAGCCTCTTCCGAATTCTTCAACTCGTCCAGCGATGGTAGCGAGATGGTTTATAAATTCAAGAATTTATAAATCTATTGGTCATATTTTATGACTGAGACAATCATATATTGTATTCCTCCAGTTTAGTCAGTATTTATATATATGTAATGTCTTCTTTCCTTCAGAAAGAAACTGAAAACTTGGCTGTTCTCTCTAGCCTTTCCAGTATGAGACTCTCCCCAACTAACAATGACTTGCAAAACAATTGTTTATAGTTGCCTGTTGCGCATATCCTTAAAAAACGTTTTCTTAATCTAATGCCTTCTACTTTCAATTGTCCTGAATTATTCTCCCTGTTCATTGTAACTTTCATTTTCATAATTTATGGTTTTTTTCCCCTGGTTTGATGTAAACCGGTACGATAAGACATGGTCTTGAGCATCGGTATATTAAAAAGAATTAAATAAATAAATAGATGGTTTGGTTGAGATGGAAGTGTGACACCACTTTGGGAAGGAACGAAGGGACTGTGCGTAGCTGGATGGTTCCCGGGGTGAGCCTGAGGAATGGCTCACGGCAGGACAGTGCTTGTAGTTCTGAAATGTGGCAGGCTGAACAAACTGCCAGCAGGAATGCTGTCTTTAAGGTTAACAGGCGGAGGGACAGACCTCGGAGAGGCCTGAAGGAGGCTCCTGCTAGAAAATCCAAGACCAGGTTGAGATTCCAAAGAGGTACCGGCCACTTTAGTGGTGGGCGGATGTGTTTGACTCCTTTCAGGAAGCGTGAAATGTCCGGCTAAGAAGCTATGCTGTCGCCCTCGCTCTTGGAGCCGTAGCATGACAATGCGGCTACCTGTCCCTTGATGGAGTTGAGGGACAGACCCTTCTGTAGCCCGTTCTGCAGGAATTCCAGGATCACGGGAACTTTAATTGAGCGTGGTATGATGTCGTGGTCTTTGCACCAGGCTTCGAATATTCTCCAAATCCTTATGTACGTTAAAAGATGTGGAGAACTTGCGTGCTCTGAGTAGAGTATCAATTACAGCCCCCGAGTATCCACTCTCTCTCAGGCAAGCCCTCTCAATGGCCAGGCCGGAAGAGAGAATTGAGCTGGATCCTCGTGGAGGATCGGTCCTTGTTGAAGCAGGTCTCTGCGAGGAGGCAGTGGCAGGGGGGTCCCTGCTAGTAGTCTTCTCATATCTGCGTACCACGGTCTTCTTGGCCAGTCCGGGGCCACCAGAAGCACTAGTCCCCTGTGTTGCTGTATCTTGTGAATGATTGCACCCAATAGGGGCCACGGCGGGAAGGTGTATAATAGGGTCCCCTGTGGCCAGTTCTGTGCATGTGGGTTGTGCGCATAGGTGTGCGCCCAAGTCGCAGGTATGCGCTCAGCCCGACAGGAGCGCGATGTGCTTATATCTTATGCGCACGGCCCTTGTGCATGTAACTTTATGCGCACATGTATTTTGTGCGCCTAGTTGGTCTTGTGCGCCCGGACGGAGACGGTGGACAGAGCGGCAAACAGGGCCAATATGGCGACGGCGACCACGCGGGCAATATGGCAACCACCTCGGAGGGTCTCCACATGGGAAGACCCTTGGAACTAACTGGGGCCTGGCCCTGCTAGGGCGGATCAACCCGGCGGCACTGGTCACGGCCGGCGACCTGTGCGACTCCTTGAACTTCGGAGAACGGAGTCTATGCTGAAGATTTCTACCTTACCTTGTCTTTGGCGCTTCCCGGTTTCGTTCCGGGCGGTCTCCGGCTGCGGGAGGAGAGGGCAAATACCTTCACCGCCGCACTCGAGGGTGCACCCGCTGCCTCTCAGCCGCGCCCGAGATCAGGGGCGAGGTCCTCGCTGCAATTCGGCCACTGGACCAAGGCTCACCTCGGGAATTCTCAACTGGGGGAGGGACCAGAGGGTATCACCGCAGGAGAGTGGGGCTCGTCTTCAGAGGTAGGTTTTCTTCCGAATTTGGGTTTTCTCCGTTGATTTTTTGTTCTAACGCTGTGAGAGCGTGCAGATAGTCACTAACTGCTATGGAGACGGAAAATACTGGAGAGCTGCACTTCCTGCAGGGGTATATGTACTAGGGGCTGACGTCAGATTGAAATCTGATCCGTCTCCAACTGCTATCAGGAGTACACTATACACATTGGTCCTCAGTCATCTGCTACACGCTAGGAAACGAGGATGTTGACGCCTTCTCTCCCTTCTTTGCCCCCCTCCCCCGAACAGGACAAATAAATGATCAGAGCGACGGAAAGCATTAGTAACCTTTAAGTACCGCAACACCACATCCAACAAATGGAGCTCTCGACTTATCGAGGGGATCCCGAGCCCAATCCGGAAACACAGGTAATTCCACTGTTTGGTTCACATGAAATGCCGATACCACTTTGGGGAGAAAGGAAGGCAAAGACATCTTGTCCAACGAAATCTGGAGAAATGGATCACGACAAGACAATGCTTGCAACTCCGAAATCCGCCTAGCCGAACAGATAGCCACCAAAAAGACCATCTTCAGGGTAAGCGTCTACAACGACATGCGACCCAAAGGCTCAAAAGGTTCCTCACAAAGGACCTTCATCACTAGGTTGAGGTTCCACTCCGGACAAAAAGCTACACAAAGGTGGGCGGAGATGCTTGGCCCCCCTGTAGGAAAAGCATTACATCCAGATGGGAGGAAGCCAACACCTTCCCCTGTACTTTCCCTCTGAGACAACCTAAGGCTGTAACCTGGACCCGAAGGGAACTATGGGCCAACCCCTTGAATAAGCCCCTCCTGCAAAAAGGAGAGGTACCCGTAATGGAGAAGGTTTTCATGGGGATTGATTCAGATGGACTGAATCAAATCACGGTGAACCTAGAAGATGTGGTAGACCTGATTGACAAACTGAAGAGTAGTAAATCACCTGGACCGGATGGTATACACCCCAGAGTTCTGAAGGAACTAAAAAATGAAATTTCAGACCTATTAGTAAAAATTTGTAACCTATCATTAAAATCATCCATTGTACCTGAAGACTGGAGGATAGCAAATGTAACCCCAATATTTAAAAAGGACTCCAGGGGCGATCCGGGAAACTACAGACCGGTTAACCTGACTTCTGTGCCAGGAAAAATAGTGGAACGTGTTCTAAACATCAAAATCACAGAACATATAGAAAGGCATGGTTTAATGGAACAAAGTCAGCATGGCTTTACCCAAGGCAAGTCTTGCCTCACAAATCTGCTTCACTTTTTTGAAGGAGTTAATAAACATGTGGATAAAGGTGAACCGGTAGATATAGTATACTTAGATTTTCAGAAGGCGTTTGACAAAGTTCCTCATGAGAGGCTTCTAGGAAAAGTAAAAAGTCATGGGATAGGTGGCGATGTCCTTTCGTAGATTGCAAACTGGCTAAAAGACAGGAAACAGAGAGTAGGATTAAATGGACAATTTTCTCAGTGGAAGGGAGTGGGCAGTGGAGTGCCTCAGGGATCTGTATTGGGACCCTTACTTTTCAATATATTTATAAATGATCTGGAAAGAAATACGACGAGTGAGATAATCAAATTTGCAGATGACACAAAATTGTTCAGAGTAGTTAAATCACAAGCAGATTGTGATAAATTACAGGAAGACCTTGTGAGACTGGAAAATTGGGCATCCAAATGGCAGATGAAATTTAATGTGGATAAGTGCAAGGTGATGCATATAGGGAAAAATAACCCATGCTATAATTACACAATGTTGGGTTCCATATTAGGTGCTACAACCCAAGAAAAAGATCTAGGCGTCATAGTGGATAACACATTGAAATCGGTTCAGTGTGCTGCGGCAGTCAAAAAAGCAAACAGAATGTTGGGAGTTATTAGAAATGGAATGGTGAATAAAACGGAAAATATCATAATGCCTCTGTATCGCTCCATGGTGAGACCGCACCTTGAATACTGTGTGCAATTCTGGTCGCCGCATCTCAAAAAAGATATGATTGCGATGGAGAAGGTACAGAGAAGGGCTACCAAAATGATAAGGGGAATGGAACAGCTCCCCTATGAGGAAAGACTAAAGAGGTTAGGACTTTTCAGCTGGAGAAGAGACGTTTGAGGGGGGGATATGATAGAAGCATTTCCAGGACAGCTGCCTGCTTGCTTCGGGAAAGACAACTCGACTCCAGAAAGGACGGTCTGAGATGATGAGAAAATTCTAACCGTCTCTTACCACGCTCAACACCCACTGGTCTGATGTTATCTTGGTCCAATCCTCCTAGAAATGGGCCAGCCTGCCCCCAATTACCAGAGACGAAGAGTGGACCTGCTGGATCTCATTGGGAGGACTTACCGCCACCTGTCCCCTGGGTAGATCCGCCTCTCAATGTCCTGCCAGTCCCTCGAAAGGACTGCTGTCTATGCAAAGCCTGCCTCGGAGCTGATGTCCCTGAGGATCTTGCCGGACGAAAACGCCGAGAATCCCGAAACAGAGGATGAGCAGAGAAAGACTTCCGAACAGACTATTGATCCTCTGGCAGTCTATTTCTTTTCATCTCCCCAAGAGACTTCATCAGACAATGCAGATCCTCACCAAACAATAGTTTTCCCTGAAAAGGCAAATTACAGAGCTGAGATTTGGATGACAGGTCAGCCGACCAATTCCGTAGCCACAAATGACACCTGGCCGCCACCAATGACACCATATCACGGGCCATGGTTCTCACCAGGTCATACAAGGCATCAGCTCCATATGCCACTCCCACCTCCAGACGAGTTGCCTGGGTCAGAGACAGGGTTCCAGAGGCCGCCTGCACCTGCAGCTTCTGGATCCAACACAAACAGGCCTGCTGCATGAGACTTGCAGAGACAGCCGCTCGCAGGCCGAAACCCAAGACCTCAAAGGCTCTCTTGAGATGCGCCTCCAGTTTCCGATCCTAAACGTCCTTCAGTGCTGAAGCTCCAGCCACCGGGATGGTAGTCTTCTTAGTAACTACCGTATCCACTTTTGGAACCTTAAGAACATCTAAATGCTCCTGCATCAGTGGATACAGCTTGGACGTGGCCCTGCCGACTCGCAGTGTCGGGGGACTCCCACTCCCGGTCAATTAACTTCTGAATCTTTTTAGGAATTGGGAAGGCACTAGGAGGTCTCCTGAGGCCATCTAGCACCGGATTAACTCCCTCAGCATCCGAATCTTTCGGCATGAGCTTAACCCCCAACTCGTCTAACATCTGGGGGATAAGTGCCGAAGCTCCTCTCTCCGAAAGAGACGGACCACTCGCAGATCATCACCTTCCGCCTCTGGGGCCTCCACTCCCAGATCTGGTCTAGAGACTGCTGGGTCCAAAGGTTGGTCCTCCAGCTGGTCCTCCTCTCAATCGGTCTCCAAAGAAATGTCTTCCGCCTCCTGAGACTCATCCGAATCTTCTGAGGTCGACTCCAAACATGCCTGGCGACCGCCGCAGGGCAGGATATGTGGTCTCGCGGGCTCCTTAGACAGCACCTTCCACTTGGGGCTACTGGGGCCCAAACCAACCCAGTCTTCCGTACGTGGCTGGACTATGGGAGAAAGGATAGGAGGTGAGGACCCCCTAGCCCCTCTGGGCGGGACCCCCTTATCTGGTTCCGCTTCTGCAGCCATAGCCACTCCCTCCAGAGAGCCCAGCGGCACCGATGCAGTCCTGGAATGCTTACGGGGCTTCAAAGTTCTTTCTGAAGCTCCCTCCCCCCCACCTGCTCACACTGTACAAAGAAGGAGATCATTAAGGGAGGCCGTCCGACCCCCACATGCTCGGAAAACCTGCTCGAGCTGCTTGTCTGCCATCAACCCTCTTATTTTTTTATCCCCAAAAAATTGAAAGGAATCAAAGCCACTGTGCACCACACGGCAAAGCGATTGGGTGCACAAGGGGGAGGGGCGTACCGCATGGCCGCAATTGAAATCGGCAGTAGGCGCCCTGACTGCAGGAATTTATTGCCGGCGCGCTTCAAGGGCCATTGGTGCGACAGAAAGCGCGCGAACTAAAATGGCCCGGCAGACAAATCAACCCGGAGGTACCTGCCCCCAGCCGGGGTCTACCTCCGATGGATCCCTCTCTCCACCCGAGTACCACCAGGCTGCCGCTGCTGCAAAGCAGAAGTCCCTTCCTGTTTTTTGGTTTGTTTTTTTTTACAAGTTAAAGTCTTAAAGGCCCACACACCATAAAGAGGGTGAACAAAAAACAAGAATACTTCCCTGAAAACTTCTGAGCCGGTGGATGGAGCCAGACCACTGGCTGTCCAGGATCCTAGGGTTGCAGACTGAACTGGCCAGGGGTATCCAATCCCCAGTTCGCCTGGCTCAAAAACCGAGGGATGGCCCTTCTTCAGGAACCTGCCACCTCGGGGAGCAAAATTTTCCTCAACAATCCAGTTAGTCAGGACGGCAGGGTTAGCACATCTACCATCTGCTGGAGGTAGAGAAATACTGAGGGACTGCAGGTGGCACTCTTGTATAATGTGGCAGTGCCCAAAGATTTGTTCTCTACCTTCATCTGCTGGTAGGGATGAATAAAACCCATTTGTCTGGACTGATCTGGATATTTTCAGAAAAGCAACATTAGAAAAAATTTCTTCAGGCCACACTAGTGTCTAAGTGACAGTGCTGTATACTGCCATGCGGAAGGATCTGAGCTCAATTCCTGGGTCAGATCTTTTCCTCCCCAGGTTGGTTGGCTTGGGAACACTGGAGGGGAGGAGTCATTATTCAGCAGCTGGATTAAAGGCCCTTGGTTGCAGGACGCAAGAAGGAGCTCCTGTGCATGGTTTCCAGTCAAGAACTGTTGATGCAACAGCTGGATGAAATAAGTTGGAAAGGGATATAAAATAGGGAAATAAAATCCCTGGGTAATTGCGAATAAAAGCTCACAGTGCCAGATCTCAGCCCTAGTTCCAACTGAACTGAAAGTGCAAAGCAGCAAGAGGAAACTGATGGGTAGTAAAGAAAATATTTCTTCACAAATCCAAGGGAGGTGGCAGAAGCCAAAACAGTAACAGAACTCAAGAAAGCCTGGGAGAAGCATAAATATTCAATTGTGAAGGAATAACTAGAAATCAACTGGGGACTATAATATTGCACCAGGAAGTAAATTGGGCAGATTGGATGGGCCTTAAAGCTTTTATCTGCCTTTTCTATTTATTTATGTATTCCTATGGCATCCTAAACACTGTATCTTGCATTAATGGACAAAGCTGAGTGAAAAAAGTGCCCATGCTGCCTACCATCTTGAGAGCACTGAGTGTTGTTATTAATCCTGGGGGAATTCTTTGCAGAGAAGTTATTAATTTTGCACACATTTTAAAATTCTGCAGACTACTTGTTCAGATAACACAATAAAATGACTTATAATTAATTTCTAATGCAATACAGAAAAGTTATTACTCAAATATGCATATTTTTAAACTTTTTGTGCAAAATGTTCCCATTATAAGGCCTGGCCCCTCCAGATTGCTCTCACCCTCCCACAGACTCAACAACCCTCCCCATATGTCTCTGTCTTATGGCTTGAACCCCCTTCCCCATGCTTGATCTTTACTCCTCAGTTCAATCCCCCAGATCACTCACTACTCTCTCCCATTCTCTCTCTGCCCCACTCCTGCTCCCTTTCTGTGCCTCCACCAGGATCAGACCTCCTTCCCCCAGTTCTCTGTCTGCCCCCGCCAAAGCTCTCTCTTTATGCAAACCACAAGGCTTGAACCCCTTCCCATTGCTCTCTCCTCACTCCTTCAAGACATTCCAGTTTTCTGTCTGCCCTCCTCCCTTTAGCAAGTCCCCAGCTCCCTCCTATCTTCCCCCTAGCTGTCTACCTCTCTCATTCAGGCTCCAGACCCCCAATTCTCCTTTATTCGGGCCATGCAAGTAAAGACTGATGCTGCAGACTCATCTCTTCTGGCCTGTGTAAGCCAATGCTGACTCTCCCAAATCTCTTCTAGTCTGCATAGGCCAGCCTGCTGCTGCTCCTGTGTCATTTACTGCTGACAGACACTATTTCCCCCACTCTTCTGACCTGTACAAGTCTCCACTGCCATTGCTACTGCTTCCTGATCCATGCCCCCAATTCTGTGGGGCCAATACAGAATTCTATGCAGGAGGGGAGCTCTGCAAAGCACAGAATTCCCCCAGGAGTAAACAATTATACCCCCAAAAAAAGGCACAAAACTGTTAACCATTACCAAGCTCTCACCCAGTGCTGATCTTTACACATATTCCCTCTATAAGAATTCAAGACCTAGCTCTCCAGTTTAGGACAACAAGTCCCAGACTCTTGAGAATGAGCCTGGAAAAACAGAAATGCTGTTCCCTATACGTAACAAGGATCAGTTCAGAGAAGTGGGTGGTGTATCCCTCCCAGCAGGTGGAGTCAGAGAACAGTTAGAACTTTGGGCACTGCTACATAACGAGAGTGCCACCTGCAGCCCCTCAGTATTTCTCTGACTCCAACAGCTGGAAGACAGGCACCTGCAGTCTTAGTTAATTTTTCAGTTTAGTTAGATTTTTTTCTCTGGGTTTTTTTCTTCACGTGCTTCCTGAGGTGTTAGGCACCTTTGTGGGCCATCCCACAGTCGAAGCCGGACGTCTGGGGGGTTGGTTACCTCCATCTGGGTTTCATCTATCACCACTCGGAGTGTGAAGACCAGGGGCTCCTGGTTACTCACCTCCGTGGCTGCTCCCCCAAAGCTGCTCCTTCGACACTTTCTGCTCTACAGGACTCAGTAAAGTTTAAAAAAAAAAAAAAAAAGTAAAACTGAGTGAGACTTCCTCTGTGGTTTCGAGCTGAGGTAAGGAGTCGGGTTGGGACAGCCAGCCTTGCAGGCACTCCGGAGTGTTGGGCAGCCCTTCGGCCTCCTTTCCCTCTACTCCCGGTGCTCCGGGTTGCTCTGAAGGGACGGGGTAAGTGTTTTCTTTGCCGGCCAGTTTTTGGCGCGGCTCACCGCGCTCGGCAGTGCGACCCGTTGCAACGGGCCTGTCGGCATTTTTTTTCAGCGTGCCATTTTTTTCTATTTTTTCTGTTCCTTCCCTCAGCTCCTGGGCCGCGTGGCTGCGTGGTTTTTTTCAAGGGGCCCTCGCTTTCTCTCCACACTCTGTCAGGCGTGTGGGCGCAAAGGCAGACTTTAGTTTTGTTTCTTCCCTCCCTTATCCTTCCTAGGGATGGAGAGTTCGTCGGGCCCTGAGCCCTTCCCCCGGGATGGGGGGGTCTTCATGCCGAGGCTCAAGGGAGGAGGGATCCCCTCCAGTCTTAGCCCTTGTGGCGGAGGACAGCGCTGGGCAACTGGGTGAACTGGCTCCTCAGGATCCCATTCCAGCAGATGGAGACCCGGAGGGGTTTTCGCCAGAGTTTGTCTTGTTAATGCACCAGGCTTTCCTGGCCAGAAAGCAGGCGGGCTTCAGGAGGCAAATTCAGTCAGTGGATCTTTCTGAGCCGCCGTTCAAGAAAGGTTGACTTGAGGAACAGCAGGCCCGCGGGGGAAGTAATGGTCCCCAGGGGCCACAGACCCCTCCCCCACCCTCCGGAGTTCCGGATCTGGGTTCGGCTCAGGTTCCGGATTTAGTTCCTGATCAAGATGCTGCAGATGATGATGATTTGCCACCCACAGAAGGGGATGATCCCAGCGTGGTCCGCCTTTTTAAGTGGGAGGAACTACGACCCCTTATTCCCCAGGTGTTGGAAGTTCTGGGGCTTAAGATCTCTCAGGAAGAATCAGATAGTGATGGGGTTAATCCGGTTCTTGATGAAATACGGGGGCCCACTTCGTCCTTTTCACTGCCTAAAAAGGTTCGCAAGCTGGTGACCCACAAGTGGGACACACCGGACGCAGGGCTCAAAGTGGGCAGAGCTATGGCCAAGCTCTATCCTCTTTCAACAGATGTCTTGGATCTTCTGAAAATTCCGAAGGTGGATGCGGCGGTTTTAGCTGTGACAAAGAAGACCACTATTCCAGTAGCGTGTGCTGCCACTTTAAAAGATATGCAGGACCGTAAGCTGGAGATCCAGTTGAAGCGAGTCTTTGAAGTGGCTGCATTGAGTCTTCGGGCCATGGTCTGTGCCAGCCTCATGCAGAGGGCATGTTTGTGCTGGGTTCAGGCCTCTAACACCACTACAGGAGCTGGCAGTGGTGCCGCCTTGGAGGGCGCTCATTTGGAGGCGGGCATCGCATATGTAGCAGATGCGCTTTACGACCTAGTGCGAACTTCAGCGTGCATGGTTTTTTGTAGTGACTGCGCGCCGACTGCTGTGGCTGCGCAATTGGTCAGCGGATTTGTCTTCAAAATCTCAGCTGTGTAAACTCCCGTTTAAGGGTAAGCTCCGGTTCGGTGAGGAACTGGTGCAGTTGGTAAAGCTACTTGGAGAATCTAAGGGGCATAAGTTGCCGGAAGATAAAAGGCCCACCAGAAAGGTGTTTCCTTCGCGGCCGAGTTTTTGGGATTCACGCAGATTTCGTTCCGGCAGGTATTACTTGCCTTCCATGTCTAAGCAGACCTCAGGCCGGCAACCGTCCTTTCGAGGGGGTCGTCGTCCCGGCCGGGATTCTGGACAGCTCAGGACAGGAGGTAGTAAAGCCTCCCAATGAAGCCACGAGTCCCCATTCTGTCGAAGCTGTCGGGGGCAGATTGTCCAGCTTTTACACGGAATGGGCAAGGATCACCTCAGACCGTCTGGTCCTGGAGGTGATCAGAGAAGGCTACGCTCTAAGAGTTTTCACATCCCGTGCAGGAGGTGTTCGTGGAGTCCCGCGTGGCCTCGCGCAGCAAGCAGGAAGCGGTACAGGAGACCCTGCAGCGTCTGATCCAGCTACAGGCCATTGTCCCGGTTCCGGAGGCAGAAGAGAGTCTGGGACGTTACTCGGTTTACTTTGTGGTTCCCAAAAAGGAGGGCACGTTTCGTCCCATCCTAGACCTACAGAAGGTGAACTGTTGTCTCCGAATCTCTCGTTTTCGCATGGAAACCCTGAGGACGGTACTGGCTGCTGTTCAGACGGGGGAGTTCCTTGCGTCCCTGGATCTTATGGAGGCTTATCTGTATATTCCGATACAGCTATGTCACCAGAGGTTTCTACGCTTCAAGGTCTTGGGACTGTAAAACTACTTCAAGGATGACATGTGGAACAGATTCTATTTATGATTAAACTCAGTTCTTGAAAAGACTACAAAACACCAGTCACATATTGAATACAACATTCACTACCCAGCAGCCAGAATCAATGAGTAGTACCTCTCAGGAAATGTAAGACTAGAAGCCATAGAAAGCAGTTTTACATCACCTCCTGTCTAGGTGGGCAGCATTTCCCAACCATCTCATGGATGCGCAGCTAACCAGTTGGGTTTTCAAGCTATATAATGAATATGCATGAGATAAATTTGCATACACTGGAGAACCAGGGTATACAAATCTCATGCATATTCACTGTGGCAATCTTGAAAACCTAACTAGATAACTGTACCGCCAGAGGACGGTGACGTCACGAGCCCGAATGGCAGCTTGACTCCGCAGCTCCAGCTCGCCTAACGCTAACAGTGCGGAGAATCGCTTACCATCCGACCCTGAAACCCGGTAAAGCATCTTAACAGACGTCTCGGAGTGCTTTCGATATGACATCCAAACGAAAAGGCACAGATTTACGGCAGTTCTCGTATGCGAAGGGCAAAGATGATGAGGCCCCGCCTGAAGAGGCCGCAGCGGCCGAGCCGCGACCGCCGGACCACGAGGAGAGAGATGATCTTGGGGCAGAACAAATACCCCCGGGCTCAGAGATGCCCACACGGGATGAATTCCGGCAATGGTTCCAGGACTTAAGGCGAGATATGAAAAATAATAAGAGGGAGATGCTGGACAAGATGGCGGAAATACGAGACGACATGGCGGACATCGGGCGACGGGTCGATGAGTGCGACTGCCGCTTGGAAGCCCAAGAAGTGCGAATGGATAAACTGCAAGAGCAGGAGGAGGGTCTCCAACAGGCCCAAACCGATCTTTTTGCAAAATTGGAAGATTTAGAGAACCGGACCCGCAGGTGTAACCTGCGCTTCAGAGTCGTTCCAGAGACAGCACAGTATACTGATTGCGGAGAGGTGGTTCGCTCTTTGAGCAAATTTTTTCTTACACAGGAGGATCCCTCGGTAGCCCAAATGGATATAGAGGTTGAACGGGCCCACCGCACACTTGGTCCTCGCATCGGGAACCAACCCCGAGCCATAGTGGCTTGCTTTTTACGCTTTCCAATTAAGGAAAAAATCCTGGCCGCGGCGAGGAAGAAACAAAGCTGGGAGTGGGACTCACACCAGATAGCCGTCTTCTCGGATATTTCTTCAGCAACCCTTAAACGTCGCCAGGAATATCAACCCGTTACTTCAGTGCTACGCCGCGAGAATCTACGCTACCGCTGGTTATTTCCCCAAGGTATTGCTATCACTATACAGGGAACCACTTCTAAGGCGCAAACTGTAGCGGACGCGGTGGCCATTATGAGAGCTGCTGGCCACCAAGTTACCTTGCCGGCTCCAGTGAAACCGCGGGAAAAACCAGAGGTGAGGAGATGGCAACGGGTGGACACGGGCGGCAAACGGTTGCGGAGGAACGCCAGTGCCCTCTTAAACTCTGCGCGTGAGGCCCGAGAGGGCACCTGAAGTACACTTGGCCATAGACGCTGATTAGCTTAAAAGTCATGGCGGGGGTGGACGTTACTTGAAAGTATGGGTACCCTACGCAGACGGCGCACTCAATCACCTTGGACTATGTTGTCTACTACTCGTTTAAACAGTTCGTTACGTTTAATTTTGGAGACGTTGTTTGATTCTCCTATGGATGATGGAGGCACTGACTGGAGAGGAGGAACGCTGCTTTGGGGACTTCACCAGTCTTACTAACCTGATTGGTAGCGTCATGGCGACATGGCGCTTAAAGATGGGGAGGGGAGGGAGGGGGTTGGGGAGGGTGGGGGCGGGAGAGGGGATGAATGCTTTACGAGTGGGGAGAGATCCCTTGTATTGTACATGTGCATTTTTGAGGTATGGCACTGAGTGGATACTGTATGCAGAGGGGAATGTCGACACAGGGCTGTCTGAAGTGGTGGGCGGCGAGGATGCTGGGAGAGGCAAATATGCACTTTTAGATAGCAGCATATTGCCATGATGGCGCTACACATATTTTCTCTAAATGTGAAGGGAATACACACCCCGCGTAAACGACATATGCTTCGGCGAGATATACAAACTGCAGGGGCACAGATAATATGCCTGCAGGAAACCCACCTAAAAACACGCTATGAGCATTTGCTCAATTGGCCTATGTTTGCGCATAAGCTTTTCTCAGCGGCTCGTCCGACCGCTAAATACGCTGGAGTTTGTACCTTATTTTGTCAAGGGCAAGACTATATCATCCGCAAACAGGTGGGGGATCCGAATGGCCGTTATTTACTTGTATGCTTTGAACTGCAGGGGGTCCTGTATACCATCTTAAATGTATACGCTCCAAATAGTGGTCAGAAGGAATTTTATGCACAAATAGATACTCTTCTGCGCAAAGAGGGGGAGGGGTCGATCATACTGGTTGGGGATTTTAATATGACCCTAGACCCCTTAGTAGACAACTCCAAAGGTGCATCTGAGGGTTCACGCCCCCATAGAAGGAGCTTAAAATCTCTATTAGACACCTGGAACTTAGTGGATGTATGGAGGCAGCAGCATCCCGGCGATCGTAATTACACATTCTTTTCTGCTCCTCACAATTCGTACTCACGAATTGATCTCTTCCTGGTGGACAGGACTCTCATGCCCCGAGTTGCCAATGCGGACGTACAGTCTATTATATGGTCCGATCATGCCTCTATCACATTAGACATTCGCACTCACTCGGATAGAACGGGTTATAAATCATGGAAACTAAATGATACCCTCTTGAGAGATGTCCAGTTTTGCAGCACTATTACAAACGAGATTCGAGATTACTTAATAGAAAATGAAGGAGCACCTACCTTAATATGGGACTGCTTGAAAGCAGTTTTGAGAGGGAAATTTATTTCCAGAGGCACTTATGTGAAAAAAGCTAAATTGGAAGCCACGCAACAATTACTGGGGAAAATTGACTCATTAGCACAGGAACATAAACGAACGCTATCGGCTAGCACCTATACTCAATTACAGCAGGCCAGGGAGGCATTGAGAGTGCTTACCTCAGAGGAGATGGCGGATAGGTTGAGGATGTTGAACCTAGAGAAGTTTGAGTGGGGCAATAGACCAGGGAAACTATTGGCCAGATTCTTAAAACGGCGACAGACCCAAAATCAAATTTTGCAAATTAAATCTGCCACGGGAGAGCTCTTGACGGCACCGCCGGCCATTAGAGCCCGGTTCCAAGAATTTTATGGGGTTTTGTATGATGACCAACCCCAAATACAACCCGATTTGATCCAGAGCTACTTAGCTAACATAGCCTTACCGACCTTAACGCAGGAGGAAAAGGATAGATTGGACAGTGAAATTACTGCACTAGAGATCCAATGGGCAATACGAGACCTCAAGGCGAACAAGGCACCGGGGCTCGATGGGTTCACCCCGCAATTTTATAAATCGTTCTCCGAGACGCTTATTGCCCCACTGCAAACATTGTTTAACTCCCTGAGGAATGGAGAGTCTTTAAGACCTGGATCCAATGAAGCGGGGATCACTGTTATAGGGAAACCGGGGAGAGACCACACTTGTTGCGGGTCCTTCCGGCCCATTTCCCTACTAAATACGGATCTAAAATTACTCGCCAAAATACTGGCGAACCGCATGAACGGCGTTATGGGAAAACTAGTACACACAGATCAAGCCGGGTTTATCCCGGGCCGGATGGCAGCAGATAACATCCGCAAAATCGTTGATTTAATTGGTTGGGCTAGAAGTAGTTCGCAACCCATGGTTTTGTTGTCGGTGGACGCTGAAAAAGCCTTCGACATGGTCAGGTGGCCCTACTTGTTTCAAACCCTACAGGCTATGAATTTCGGAGATAAATTCCTGTCTTGGCTTCGACAACTTTACACTAAGCCTACTGCCAGGGTTAAGGTCAATGGCATGTACTCCGAGGCCTTTGACATTAAGAGGGGAACGAGGCAGGGGTGCCCATTATCCCCCCTGCTTTTCGCCCTGTTCCTAGAACCTCTGGCCATAACGGTACGAACTACCACCTCTATCACAGGCGTGAAGGTTAAGGATCAGACCTTCAAAATGTCGATGTTCGCGGATGACATTTTGTTTACACTGACGGACCCAGCCAAATCCCTACAGGGTACATTGGCAGCCCTACACACCTTTGGGGGAGTATCGGGCTTTAAGCTCAATATTGAGAAATCTGAAATATTGAATATTACATTGCCGGCTCCTGCCTTATTGGCCTTGCAGAGACAGTTTCAGTTCCGGTGGGCGACCACTAAAATAAAATATCTGGGGGTCTATATTAGCAAAGATCCCAAAGACCTTTACCAGTTGAACTATCCACTACTTATCCATAAAATCTTTCAAGACCTAGATAGATGGTCCGATCTTTATCTTTCCTGGTTCGGTAGGATCGCATCGGTCAAAATGAATGTCCTTCCTCGGATAGGATATTTATTTCAGGCCCTGCCCATCCATGTACCAGACGCCCTGATTAACAGTTGGCAAAGGAGGATATTCTCCTACATTTGGAAAAGGAGACCACCCCGGATCGCTCGGAATGTTATGTATAGACCCAAGCTGCGGGGAGGGCTCGGAGTCCCTAACTTGAAGTGGTACTATGTTGCTGCCCAACTTAGGGCCCTCTTTGACTGGCATAGGAAGGGCGAACAGAAACCATGGGCGGTGATAGAGCAACTACAAGTGGGAGCAATCCCCTTGGGATCCCTTATTTGGCAGCCCAAATATACACGTTGGTCCAGCCGGCCTTTACCGCCAACTACACAGCATACGCTGTCGATATGGGAGAAATGGAAACCTCAATTGATTGGGGACAGACGATACTTTTATAGTACAAATCTGTATCATATTCGTCAGTTCCCCCTGGGAGGCTCATCTAAAGATTTCCGGCTCTGGGCTGCAAAAGGGATTAATTGCTGCGGGCAGCTCTGGGGACTGGAGGGCATGGTTGCGTTCCGTTCCTTACAGTCCACCTATGATTTACCTCCCATGCATGTGCATCCGTACTTGCAGCTACAGCATTTTTTCCACACTGAACAGGTGGGGAGGGACTTAGCTAAAGGGAAAACACAGATTGAGGTCTGGAGCGAGCAAGCAGATACCCTATGGAGAGCCATGTCTCAACTGTACAACTATCTTAATAGGGATCCTAAGGGCAAACCCGCTTTCATGAGGGCCTGGGAACACGATCTCGCCCGTCCGTTAGCGGATGAGACTTGGGATCAGGTCTTCCTTTACACCAAGAAGGGGACTCCACAATCTCAATTAGCTGAAAACCGCTATAAGATTCTTTTTCGTTGGTACTGTACGCCTGAAAAGATAAATAAGTACAAAGGCACTTATGATCCGAGGTGCTGGAAGGGGTGCGGAGAGCTAGGTACTTTTTATCATATGTGGTGGACATGCCCATTCCTGATAAGTTTCTGGACTTCAGTCATGGCTCTCATACGTGAAATCCTAGGGATAGAGATAGTCCTTGCCCCTGAACATGTTCTGTTGAATCTGCCCCTGGATATCTCCCACACCCAGGGGAAACTCATCACCTATATCCTGGCAGCCGCAAAGTGTATAGTAGCTCTAGATTGGAAGACTACTGGCCCTCTAGCTCTTGAGAAAATATATCCTAGGCTGCACACCCTAAGCCTTATACATGCTCATCAGACTACACGCCGGCCCGATATGGGGAGATCTACTCAGAGGGTCTGGCTACCTTACCATACCTGGCAACTCCGGAGGCGGGCCGAAGGGTTGGAGGTATAGCTTCTTAGCTGATTGACCAGGGAGTCTCTCACTCTTACTTACTTACTTATTTTCAGCATGGGGGAGGGGGGTGGGGGGGGCGGGTTGGGAATACTGGATTTTGTATGGCGGTGTTTCATTGATATTAATTGAATGAAGGAACAATGGCTTGTATATGAACCTTGTTGTTATTTGAAGATTTATCTGTCTATGTTTCAGCTGTATGTTGCTATACATTTCAATAAAAATGTTAATCAAAAAAAAAAAAAAAAAGATAACTGTACCGCCAGAAGAGGGTTGGGAAACACTTGTCTAGAGGCCTTTTTCTCCTCCTGCTTCCTGCAGTTCATCCCCGATCACTGGCTGGTCTCTGATGAGGAAAGCCCTGCAGCAAGCAACTGACAGTAAAAGTCACTGGAGTGAGCAATAACCTTATTTTTTTTTAATTCAGAACTAAAATCCACAGAGCCATACACAATCTCACCCCCCTTGATCTAAACATCCCTCTGAGTCTCCACACGCCTTCCAGACCTGTTAGAACTGCTTACAAAGGGTCTCTTTACGCCCCCCCAGCCAAGACTTCCCTAAGGAAATGTGCCCTATCTACAGCTGGCCCCCCACAATGGAATGCGCTCCCCCCGGATCTCCGGCAAGAACCATGCCCATTGACCTTCAAAAAAAAGCTCAAAACGTGGCTATTCAGTCAAGCATTCCCCGAATTCGGATTAACTTCTTCTCACTCACGATAGGATAATCCTGGCTCATCAAACAAGCCTCTTTCCACTAAAGGACGATCTGTTATCTTTCCATAATTGACGAACTTCCTCCTTCACATGACAGGACAGGAACTAGCATTATCAATGATCAGGGCATAACACCTGCTGCAGGTGATGCCTCTTGACATCCTACATTTGCTCAGAATATTCCTCAACTGGTTTATTCCTCTTCCCAATCCTTCCCCTTTCCATCCTATCCATCCCTCCCTCCCTCTTGAACCTACCCCTCCACAGCCCCCCCCCCCCCCCACCTTCATAAGTAACCCTTGACGTTTCCTTAGAAGCTGAACTCACACCATTATGATGTCGACCCATCTATAAATACTCGCTGTTCCTTTTAATTTATTATTAGTTCTATTCAAGTTCAATCCAACGTTCTGCTCTATTGTAGATCATCTTAGCTTCTTGTCGTTAAACCCATGTATTTATCATCCTGGATCCCAGTTCTATATAATCCCTTTTCTTTGTAATGTTTCGTTTGCAAAAAATTTGTTTCATTGTAAACCGATGCGATATGCAATTTTGTCATGAACGTCAGTATATAAAAGTTCAAAATAAATAAATAAATAAAATATCCAGCTACAGTGGCAGTGGTGAAGCCAATTCAGAAACACTGGGCTTCACTGGAGCTCATTAGAATAGCAGCAGCAGCTATCAGAGAGATCCCACAAAGGGGAACACAGAGAGTTCCCACTCACCTACTCTTTTGTGGCAGAAAACTGTGTACTAGATATTCTTGGATGCCCTTTTAGGATTACTGCCTTCTATATGGGGAACTACAGAAAGTGCTTTTACAGCATCAAAGAAATGTTTCTGTTTTGGAAAGTCCCTCAAAATAATTTACTCACTTTTGCCAGCAAGTTAAATAACAAAAATATTATAATAGCTAGGAAGGGGTTAGGGGGGGGGGAGGGGAGGGGAGGAGAGGAGAGGGGAAAGGGTAGGAAGGTTAGGGAAGTGTACAGGGAAGTTCCCTCCTTAATTGGAGCAGACTGGGAGGGAACTGGGGAAGCCTTAATCGCTGCATATAGCTTTTTAGATTCCCGCCACCCTCCCCCCCCCCACGAGTCCCGACCCGTCTGCACTTACGCGCATGTTATAAAATACCAGCGTCCATGCGCGCGCGCCAGGAACCGCACCCACTCTTTTAAATATACCCCTTTGTTTTGTTCAGTAGATACTCCAAACACACTGAGAACTTTGTAAGTTTGCTTTTATAACAACTGTGGAGAAACTATACACCACTCACTTTTAAACTTCCCCATAAATCACGTATCCCACTGATACAACTTGAACAAATCCAGGTTGCGCATATTTGGGATTGGGGGGTATATTAACACTGTCATAATCAATAGATGTTCTGTTTCAAACTAGCTTTATTTCATGGAGGAACTTACTAATCCATACAATCAATAGTACAAGAAAATATGCCAAACTGGAGCCAGGAAGTAGTGTGCCAACAAAATGCATAAAACTTTTTCACCCATGAGAAAATTCTCCTTCATATAGTAAATTTCATTGGTGAGAAAAAGATTTACATACTTCACATGACAAGTAAAACTGGCAATAAAGCCAACACCTAAACTTAACATTTCTTCAGGACAATATGTAAATGTATAATAATACAAAATATGTTACCATACTATAGCTGTTGTAAGCAGTCTAGTAATCACCATTTCTGAGAATTTGGATTGATAGATCAAGCAACAAAAATAGCTGAGGAACATACCACCGTTTATGTAAACTATCTGTATGAAAGCAAGATTTCAAAGACCATGCTTGGCCTCTTAAAATTAGAAAATGAAATGTGCTTTATTGGATTCTAAAAAAGGTTATTTTGGGAGGGGATGGAGGGACTTATGTGCTGTTATTGAATTGTTTAGTTACATTTAAATAATTTTTCTGTTTGTTGTGGGCTTTGTTCTTATTTATTGTAATTTATTTATATTCCACTTTTAGGCACTTCAAAGCAGATTACATTCATGTATTGCAAGTATTTCCATATTCCCAGAATCTAAGTTTATACTTGAAGTAATGGAAGGTAAAGTAATTTGCCCAAAGTCACAAAGAGCAGCAGTGGGATTTGAAACCTGGTTTCCCTGGTTTGTAGCCCACTGCGCTAACCACTAGACTACTTTTGGAGAAAATAGTCTTTATTATAGAACTGGAAAATGGAACATGAAAATGAAAAAGAGAAAGCACAAATCAATTTCATGAATTCAATCGTGGCAATGCACAGTCATGTACTGGACCCATTCTTTCAACCCAATGCCAGAGATAAATTAACCAACTCGGTCTACACTAAAATGCTTCTGCTTTTGAAAACAAAACTGGGTTTTAATTCAAATTCTAGATTTATTTATTTATTTATTTATTTATTTATTGTTTTTGTTATACCGAGTTTCATGACAGGCATCACATCAACCCGGTTTACAATTAACAAAGTGTGAAAGGCATAACGTAGCGTAATAACAATATTCTCAATAAAACCTTGAACTTTAAATACAGGGAATCAGAAAAGGATGTGAGAAAGTTACAAAAAACAGGGAAAATTAACTTGGAACTGGAAGAGGGGAGATAAAGGAACAGAGCAATATTTACATTTCAGCCAATTAATGTAGAAGAGTAACAAGATGAGTAAATAAGACTATGCGAATAAATGTGGCGGTATATCACAGTGAGATGGAACCTATGTATAGATTTATAGGCAAAACCTCAATGTGCAGATATTATTAAGATATCCAGATAAAAGGAACTCACTTATCTTTCCCACTCAGTGAGATTTTAAAATTGACTTTCCTAATACTTTTCTGTCATTAAAATATAATAAATATGATGTACCACTAACCTCATATAATTCTAGTTACAAATCTGAAATTAAGTTTAACAGCAAGCTACGCATCTCTGGAATTGGAAGCAGGGAAGGATAGAGGGAGCAAATAAGAAAGCCAGGAAGAGACTAGAAAACTAGGCCAGAGAAGGAACTTGCAGCTGGACACACTGAAGCTTCTTTGTCTCCCCCATTGTGAGGGTAGTGAATAAACACAAAAAGACTTCGGGTTTAAAACCGAGGGAAGCAAGAAATTACGTCACAGTTACGTCACAGAGCGGCGCGCGAGGATACCAGCGGCCGCAATTCACCCTTCCTGACAGGCTCCGTAACAGCAATGGGCATGCGCAGACCGCTGGGTCCCGCACGCACGTTGTACGGACCGTCCGCATACGTTGCCCGAACACGGGACGCCAAACTCCCCCCTACCCCCAACCGAAGGAAGACTATAGGAACGAGAGCTACTGAAGAGATACATGAGCTCTCGAACGAGGCCCGACCCCTCTTTCATGTAGGCTGAAAGAGCGACCGAAACTTCCCTCCGCTCTGCACTACCCCATGTCACCCACCGCCCTTTCAGGCTTTCAGTCCTTCTCCCACTTTGGCACCTTAAGCTTCCACAGCCGTCCTTAGCTCTCACATTCTCTAGTGCCGGACACAGCCGCCATCTTACATCGAGCAGTCATAACCAGGAGACGCGCTGAACCTCGCGAGAACTAACGGGACTACGCGCGCGAGCTTTCTGTCGAGTCACGAGTGCTGCTTAGCTCCGAAGCTGTTAGCTCTTGCTCGGGCTTCCCCGCCCACAGCCTCAGTCTTGTTCCCTTCCGCAGCTAACGCACAGCTAGTCAGGCCGAGGTGATACCGTGCACTCAGACAAGCGCACAAGTTAACACGCGGGTACATAACTCCTTATGCAAAATGCAGGTACCTAATAGTGATCATCACATGTAAATGCCATGTTGATGAGGCTATTGGCTATTCTCCCCTTATGTAAAAATATAAATATGCGCCCGACGCGCACATTTTTACTCTCAAAAATTAACAACAGCTCCAGAGCTGGCAGTTAAGTCTTGAGAAGCCTCAAAAGTTAGCAGAGAAGCAGAACATACTGCTTTTCTTTAATTCCTCTGACTTAATGTTGTGGGATTAAGTTGGAGGAACTGAAAAAAGGAGTAACAAAAAAAGTCTTGCCAGTAGTCAGGTTAGGAAAGTGGATGCTCAATTAGTGAGTGCCATTTTTCTAACCTATGATTGTGCACAGATTAGGAAAACATATGCTTGTAAAATTGAACAGCCGTTTTCCTGGTTCGTGCATAGCCACTTCTGGGCCGAAGAGGCACTAAGAACACACAATTTCCGCTAGCGCCTCCTTTTTAACAACGGCTCATTTGCCTACTGCATTGTGCCCCCTACATGGGCGCACATTAAAAAAGCAGGTGCTCAAGCGCCCGCTTTTTGTGCACCATTACTGCATCTGCCTGTTTGTGTTTGGTGCCTTTTGAATGCCAGATTTTCAGGCTATGCCAAAGGGAGAGCAGTTCCAAACATGCATCCCGCAGAGTAGACACCTTTGGTTCTGGGTGAACCTGTTTTGGGTGTTTGTTTGTTTTTTTAACTGGCAACTTTATTCCGCTTTGATATGCAGAAACTGAACAGTCAGTGCCTGGAGTAAGGAGAGCAGGAAATCGGAATCAGGCAGCCCTGAGACTAAATGTGTCGGTATACAGAAGCATACAGACCGTAACTGCATAAGTGAATGAATGCATAAACAGCCAGATGAAAATATACAATTTAATACAACTAAAATGCAATACAAAAATCACAATCGTAGTTAAAACCTGACCGGACCATTTGGCACTGATTTTTTTCTGGGCATAGCCATCTTCACGGTACATTCGTATCTATTGTCATGTCTCCTGCTCTCTTGTAATTCCATGGGCCCGGTAAAGGCCACAAAATTGAGCACATTGCCTCATGAGATCAGGGGCCTGGGTCCAGGCCATGAAGGACACCAAATTCTTTTTCAATTCAACATTTTTTATTGTAGATACTTCTTACATATTCCATAGACAACCGTAAGAAAACCAGTATGTATAATAACCTTATAATACAATAATTAGTTTCAATTTAAAATGAACAATATACAAAGTATATCACAGCAAATAGTTACAGTATTTCCATGAGTCTAAGGAGATAGGAGTTGGTCTTACTGGAGGCTGAGAAGAATAGTTCAGAAGAGAAGCAGACAAGCTTTCACCATCCACAACAATCAGAGATGGAAATACCTGCAATTGGTGTCTCTCCATTCCCTCCTACAGGTCGATTCATAAGAGGTGCGGGAGAGCCTGGGCACAAGATTTTGTATTTAAATGAGGCCGCACACTAATAAGGAGGCGCTAGGGACAATAGCGCGCCACTAGCACCTCATTAGTGGAAGAGGTGGCTGTCAGCGGGTCCAACAACCAACGCTCAATTTTACCGGCATCGGTTTTCGAACCCGCTGACAGCCACAGGTTTGGAAATTAAGCAAAATTGAGCATCCATTTTCGAATCCCCCCAACCGGCGGGCAGATTTTTATTTTATTTTTTTTAATTTTTGGTTCCTCCGACTTAATATCGCTAGGATATTAAGTCGGAGGGTGTACAGAAAAGCAGAATTTTCTGCTGTTCTGTACACTTTTCAAGGACCCTTAGAACTTAATTTCTGAGAGTAAAATGTGCGGCTTAGCCGCACATTTTACTTTTAGTATTCCAGGCAACTAACTAATAGGCTCATCAGCCTTCATTTGCATATGATGAGCGCTATTAGTTTTGGGGGGTTGGCCTCGCGTTTTCCACGCGCTATTACCCAGAAATATTGTCAACTGCAGTATATAATGAGGCGTAAAAATCAGTGAAAGCTTTCCTGATATCGGTCGAAGATGTTACAGTCGCCCCCTGCTTATCCCGTATTTTACGGTATAATAACACAAAGGGTCAAAGTCACCACCTCTTCTTTATCATAATACGTAAATACAAACAAGAAGAAGAAATGTTTTGCAATACTTTTTTTCACATTTATTTATACTATCACATATTAGACGCCTGTCTAACAATTAAAATCTCTCTAACACACACATACCCCTTCACACACACACATTACACATACAATATTTGTACTTCACTCATTATAACTTCAAAAGTATTTAAACAATATCAGTCACTAATTCATAAAGAATATTTAGAGACTAAGAAAAAAATTGTATCAGTCCATAAGTCCTACAAAGATCTTTGTTTCACCCCTTTTATCTTGAGGGCTTCCTCAGGGACGGACTCAATGTACAGAATTCGTCAAAGATATCTTGAATAGAGGGAAAAAAATCCAATGGAATAAAGTTGATCATACTATTCCTCTCAACAAAATGACTTCTCCAGTCGTTCAAACTTGATAAACCTTCATATTCACAAGATAATTCTAAATGAGAAAATTGTAATAAGTGTATAGTATCTATTTATTATTTATTTATTTCTTTTTAATTTTTCTATACCGAAGTTCCTGTACGAATCCAAATCGCACCGGTTTACATAATAACAACAAAATTCGCTTAGGAGCGTTACATACAACAAGGAAGGCCTAAAAATATGAAATGAATTTTTTTTTTTTTTATATTTAAACATTTTTTATTGGTAAGTATGCAAAACAGAGAACTACACAAGAAGTATAACAGCAGTCAAGAAGCAAAACAGATAAAAAGTACTCCTATTATTAATACCAATACATTTGCAAATAACCGGCTAATCCCCATCCCCCCCCCTTCCCCCCCTCAGGATCAGACTGGAGTAGTAATGAGTGTGCACAGGCTGTAATAAAAGTATACAGGTATTTATTCATGCAAGCAACGAGTACGGGGCCTAACCAACCAGAAGAGCAGCAGACTTAGTGATCAATTATGCCTCGGCTAGAGTAGAGGCTAGTAGCAGAGCAATATGCATCAGAAGACATATAGAGGGCCGTGGCCAAAAGATAAAAGTACAAACAAGTTCGCGGGGTTAAGATGGAGGCCTCTGGAAGTGGCGTATGATAATGCGAGAGCAACTGTAACACCACTAGGAGTCACAAACAGGCACAAACCCTAACTCAGCTCCAAACATGGAACCTCCTCCACAGGTCGCAGAGATCGCAAGCATTGATGATGAAGAGCAGTCATGTTCAACTGAGACTGAGCGACCGTGGTCACGAAGCCGTCTGATGAAGTAACCATATGCTGTAAGGTTCCCATACCTTTTGAAAGGTAGTCATTCGATCTTGATGTAATGCTGTGAGTTTATTTAATTGGTAATAGGAATGAATGCGGTGTTGAATTTTTGCTAAAGATGGCGCTGTGTCCCGCTTCCAATGAAGGGCAATCTCCGCTCTAGTGGCAATGAAGAATTGAAGAAGTAGTTTCTGAGCGTTGTGGGGCAGCTCCGACATAGGCAAACCCAACAGGACGTGCCACGGCTCAGCCTTTATCCGGGAGTGTAGAATGTGCTCTGCCCAAGCCAAGACCATGTTCCAGCATTGAGATATCTTTGGGCACAACCACCAGATATGGTAGTAAGTGCCTTTATCCCCGCAACCTCTCCAGCAAGTATCTGGAACATTAGGAGCAAACCTGTGCAGACGCTCCGGAGAGTAGTGCCATCTATGTATAAGCTTGTGGCAGTTTTCCTGTAATCCTGTGGATATGGAGCATTTGGTCGCAGCCACATATATCCTTTCCCAGTCCTTATCATCCAGAGTGTGGTGAAAGTCCGACTCCCATAAGATGCGATGCCTAGGAGGACTCTTTTGGCTAGCTTGTAATAAAGCATAAATCTTAGAGATTACACCTTTCATGTTTGCAGCATGTTTACAGTAGGATTCAAATAGGGTGCCCTTGACTCGCAACGATCCCTCCCGTATCCCCCTACGCACAATATGATAAATCTTAGCATACAGTAAAAAGTCAACAGTATCAAAGTTATACTTTTCGCGTATTGCGTCCTGGGTGAGTATGGCATCCCGTTGATACATGTGGCCTAGCAGAAAAATACCCTTGTGATACCACCGTCGATGGGTTACGGTACCCATCTGATCGGGTGCCACCGCAGGGGAAAATATATGGGTCATCAGAGAGAGGTGTTCCCGCCCCACCAACACCCGTTTCCATAAATTCCATACCTTCAGAGTTGTTTGGAGTGCAAAAGCTACCTTCAGCGTACCCCCTGTACAGGACTGTGGCTGCCATGGTAAAGCAGAAATGGCCAAACGACCCAGCTGCTCCTGCTCTAAGTGGACCCACTGAGGGATATCTGTACTACTATGACAAGCCACCAAAGCACGCAGCTGCGCTGCACCATAGTACCACAATAGGTTTGGCATCTGCAGGCCGCCACATAGTTTAGACTGAAATAGTGTAGCCCGGGCTATTCGCGGAGGCCGACGTCTCCAAATGAAATGCCCCAGGATCTTTTGCCAATTACGCAAAAGCGTGGGAGAGAGGTATATAGGTATAGTTGTGAAAAAATATAAGAACCGGGGTAGCACATTCATTTTGACAATTGCCAGACGGCCTAGCCAAGAATGGGAGTAATCTGACCATTTATCCAAGTCACCCATAATTTTGTCAACAAGAGGTTTGTAGTTTAGGTCGTATAAATGACCATTGTGTGGCCCCAATCGAACACCCAAATATTTTAGAGACGTGGTTGCCCACTTGAAGGGAAACTGTCGTTGTAAAACGTCAATGGTTGAGGTGGGTAAACTAAGATTGAGGATTTCGGACTTGTCATAGTTAATTTTCAACCCTGATTGTGCAGCAAAATTCCCTAACTCCTCCATAACTCCCTGTAAAGAACGCGCCGGCTCTGCAAGGGTAAACATAATGTCGTCCGCAAAAAGGGATATTTTAAATTGGGACTTACGGTTGCCTATACCACGAATGGAGTCGTTGGCGCGGACTCGGATCGCAAAGGGTTCCAAGAAGAGTGCAAATAGCAAGGGGGACAATGGGCATCCCTGCCTAGTACCTCTTTGGATGGGAAACGAGGATCCATATCTCCCGTTAACTTTGACCCGTGCAGCAGGGTTCGCATAAAGCTTAGAGATCCAGTGAAGGAAGGATGTACCGAACCCCATGGCTCTCAAAGTTTGGAAAAGGAAATCCCAATGTACCAGGTCAAAGGCCTTTTCGGCATCCAGAGCAAGAAGGATAGCTGGCAGTTTGTCCGTATGTACCTGGTCAATGAGGTCAACTATGCGCCGTACATTATCGGCCGCTAATCTGCCTGGAACAAAGCCCACCTGGTCGTTATGTATGAGCCCTGGCAGCACCCCATTCAAGCGAGCAGCCAATATCCTGGCCAAAATTTTAAGGTCTATGTTAATTAAGGATATAGGCCGGTATGAGCTACAGTGAACTGGGTCCCGGCCTGGCTTTGCCAGCACTGTAATGCCTGCCGTGTTGGTATCGCCGGTGAATTCAGAGCCCTCCAACAAAGAGTTGAAGGCTTGCGTGAGGCCAGGGGTGAGGACAGAGGCAAATTTCCGGTAGTAGACGCCGGAGAAGCCATCCAGTCCAGGAGCCTTGCCCGGCTTTAATTTTTTAATGGCAACCAGTACCTCCTGGTCCGATATGGGTCTATCCAACATTAATTGCTGCATCTGGGTGATTTGGGGCAGGTCAATGCGTTGTAAATAGGTCCCTATGGAACTGGCAGATATGGTAGAGTCCCGGGAGTATAAATGGGAGTAAAAATCTGTAAAGGAGTGTCGAATGTCTTCAGCAGAGGTAACCACTTGTCCTTGGCTATTTAAAACCTTAGCTACTACAGTTTGGGCCTGGGCCGTTCTTAGCTGGCGCGCCAAGAGCTTACCCGCCTTGTTACCCCCCTCAAAGTGTTGGTGCTTCAGGAGGGTTAGGGAGTGACTGACAGCTGCGTCATCTAAGGCCCTAAGCTGGGCTCGTATTTGCGTTATGTTCCGATATAGCCGATCTGATTGAGAGTTGCTGTGGCGCCGGGTCAAATCCTCAAGAGCCAAGAGAAGCTTAGTTCTGGCAGCTTCACGCTCCCTATTACACCAGGACGCCCGAGCTATGCACTCGCCCCTAATGACTGCCTTGGAGCACTCCCATACAGTTAAGGGTGAAAGGCCGTCCGAATCATTGTCAGAGAAATAGTCTTTAATGCGCTGAGTAAGCTTCGCTGTAAAAGATGGGTCCTTCAGCAGACTGTCATTAAGCCTCCACGTACGGAGACCCCCGTCTGCCTCCCCCAATTGACAAGTCAGCCAAATCGAAGCATGGTCCGACCATGTAATGCTATCGATATCAGTTTTTACCACCCGGGATTGTAGGGTATTAGATAAAAAAAAATAGTCAATTCGTGTATATGTGGAGTGGGGGCAAGAGTAAAAGGTATAGGAACGAGAATGTTCATGTCTACTTCTCCATATGTCTACTAGTCCCCATTGTCCCAGCACCCGTGCCCAAGCAGTCCTAACATCCCCGTGCAATAGTTTGCCGGAACTGGAGTCCCGGTGTGGGTCCATAACAAAATTAAAGTCTCCGCCCACTATCAGCTCCCCTTCTGCGTGGTCCAAAAGTAGCCTTTGGATGCGCTTGATAAAGGACACCTGACGTTGTGTGGGAAAATAAACGTTTAATAACGTGTATACACGCTTGTCTACCTTGATTTTATTGAGAATGAATCTGCCCTCCGGATCAAGAACTGTCAATAACTGTTCGTGTATAAAAGATGAGGCATACAGTATACCCACTCCCGCGTATCGTTGCCCTACAGTGGCGGCGGCCCATACCGTTACAGGATAATTAGCCATACCTAACAGCTTCTCATGTGGCTTCCTAATGTGCGTCTCCTGTAAAAATATGATCTCTGCTTTTTGCCTGCCCAATTCTCTCCGTAGCAGCTGGCGCTTGTGAGGGGAATTTAACCCCTTAACATTAAGGGATATTAGTTTAACCGCCATTAGAGACAAACCTTCTAAACAGGCTGCCTACCACCTGCTGCCCAATCGCGCTAGCCAGTAACCCCAAAAGCCCCGTATGCCCCATTCCAGAATTAAGACATCCACCCTGCACGCTCCATCTGTTCCTGGTCTGTGACATAAGACCACATCTGACCCTGATTCTAAGAGGTCCTAAGGTATCCCAAGACCAGCTATGGGACACTCTCCATCGGAGGGCCCGTGCCTTCCCATGCAAAAGCACCATCGTGTGTTTACCTTCCCCCCACCCCCCCCCGAGCTCAACATCAAGAACAGAAAGCAGTGTTACAGAAAAACCCCTCGCATATATCCCACATATATAGAAATTATACAGAATAAAGGAAACATCCTGGAACCATAACTTTGAAATCAATCAGTCAGTACAGTGAGAAATCATCTCAGTATACTCATCCAGCCGACAATGCAGCGATCCTATTTAAGCTGATGACTTTGAAGCAACAGTATGCGTCAACAACAGCAATCTGAGAAGTGCAAATTGGCGCAGCTTGAGCCCTTCAGCCTTTGTCTGAGGTAGGCTTCCGCAGATCCGTGGATTGCCGTTTGAGGCGCTTGCCATCTTTCCCCGCCCGCTGCCATCGTGGCGCCGAGTCTCTAGCTGGAGCGGTGGCCGCCATTTTAGAAATTGAAAACGATACCGGCCACTGGGCCTCAGAAAAAGCCACTCTCGCTTCTTCCACGTTGGTTACCCGATAGGTTTTCCCTTGATGCTGAAAAGAGAGGCCGAACGGGAAGGTCCATCGATAGCGGACATTGCGCTCCCTCAATGCCGCCGTTACATCTCGAAGGTCGAATCTTTTTTTGAGGGTTGTGGGAGCTAAGTCCTGGTAAATAGAAATCTGACAATTTTGCCAGTTGATAGCTTTCATCTGGCGTGCTGCCGACAGTATGCGCTCTTTCATTGGGAAACTAGTCAGGCAGAGAACGATGTCTCGTGGAAGTTGGTCTCTGCGAGGACCCAAAGCTCTATGAGCGCGTTCAAAACTAATCTCGGGCGGGGTGGCCATTTCCTCCGGTGAGGGCTCCGCTCCATCCCTCAGAATAAACAGACAGATTTGGAGCGCAGTCTGCGCCACATCTACGAATTCTGGGGTTTCTGACACTCCCCGTATCCTCAGGTTGTTCCTCCTTCCCCGATTGTCCAAGTCCTCAATTTTATCCTGCAGGAGTTTCACTTCTGCCGAAGTTGTGGCTTGCTGAGATTCTAAGGAGTTTAGCATGTCTCCGTGACCGTCTATACGGTTCTCTGCCTCGTCTACCCGGTTACCCAGGGCAGCGATATCACTTTTAAGGTCCGCCACAGACTCCATTATGTCGGCCTTATATTGTTTCATATCCGCTCTAAGGTCCATAAACCAGCGGCGAGCCTCCTCTCGGGTAAGCAAAGCAGTAGGTAGCGACGTCCCTGCGTCTTCCGAGTCAGCTAATCCGCCATCATGCTCGCCGGCTGCGGGGTCTTCCTCTGCCTGGGCCTCGTCGCCATCTTGCCCCGTATCCGCAGCGGCCTTCCCATAGGAAAATTGCTTTAGGTCTGTCATGCGACGCTTACTAGTCATGATGAGAGGGTGTTACAGGTTCCCTGTCTCCTCAAAAAAACAATGGGCAAAGAAAAAATCGAAAAAGCGTGCTGTAAGCGGGGTTTTAGGGCTCGGGAGGAGCGGAGCTCAGCCAACGTGCGTCCTTTCACATGAGATGCGAACAGCGCCCCCCAATATGAAATGAATTTTAACTTAACATATTGTAAACTGTAACATATCCTATCATATCAATTAACTTCTCATAAAAATATGTCTCGGAGGAGAGCTTTGGGGAGGTGGGTGGACATATTTAAAATGCAGTACATATTTAAAGGATATGTACTGCATTTTACCGAAATACATCAACTAGTGAAACAAAACGGCTCTATACATACTCTAACCCACCGGGTATTCCTAAATGCCTCCAATACATTTCTTCACCAGACCAAGAAGTCACACTGCGGCAGAATTCGCCAACCAATCTCATATACCACAAACCGTCCAGTATATATATCTAAGAAAATGGACAAAATATAGGGGTAGATTTTCAAAGGTGTACACGCGTAAGATACGCGTGTACCCCCCGAAAACCTACTCCAACCCCCCCTGCGCGCACCAAGCCTATTTTGCATAGGCTCGGCGGCGCGCGCAAGCCCCGGGACACGCGTAAGTCCCGGGGCTTGCATGGAGGGGCGTGTCAGGGGCGGGCCGGGAGTGACACGGCATTTCGGGGGCGTGTTAGGAGTGATGCGGTGTTTTGGGGGCGTGTCCAGGGTGTGGTTCCGGCCCGGGGGCGTGACCGGCCCCTGGACCAGCCCCTGGACCGGAACATGGAGCGCGGCAGCCAGCCTGGCGTGCGCAAAGTTACGCCTGCTTCGAGCAGGCGTAACTTTCATGATAGAGGTAGGGGGGAGGTTTAGATAGGGCCGGGGGGGTGGGTTAGGTAGGGGAAGGGAGGGGAAATTGGGGGGAGGGTGAAGGAAAGTTCCCTCCGAGGCCGCTCCGATTTCGGAGTGGCCTCGGAGGGAACGGAGGCAGGCTGCGCGGCTCGGCGCACACAGGCTGCCGATTTTGGGCAGCCTTGCGCGCGTCGACCCCGGATTTTAATGGATACGCGCGTATCTATTGAAATCCTGCGTACTCTTGTTCGCGCCTGGTGCGCGAACAAAAGTACGAGTGTGCACAGATTTATAAAATCTGCCCCATAATGAATAGTGCATAAAGAGGCTGAAAGTGGAAATTAAACCCACTCCATCAAAAACGATTATAAAATCTCAGTACTAACCAAAATTCCAAGTTATCATCTGCCACTGCCTTAGAACAGTCCCATAAGGTGGTAGGCGTAATATCATCCGATTGATTGAGATCAAAGTACTCTTGCATTTGATTGTTCAGGGTTTGTACAAAGTTAGTATCATGTAGTAGGGTGTCATTAAGTCTCCAAGTGTGGAGTCCAGGATCGATTTCCTGCATATGAGCCTCTACCCAAATGGGGGCATGGTCAGACCAGGTATCATTGTCGATACCTACCCGGCCAATGTCATTTTGAAATCTTTGGGAAATGAGAAAATAATCAATACGAGAATAAGTATTGTGTGGCCTAGAGAAAAAAGTATATGAACGGGATATAGGATTTCTCTGACGCCAAATATCTCCTAAACTCCAAGTCTCCAGGAAGTCACGCCAAGCTTTCCTCACACCTTTGGTCGTAGAACCTTTAGTGGACGAGTCTAAGTTAGGGACTCTAGTGGCATTAAAATCTCCGCCAATTATAATCTCTCCCTCAGCATATTGTTGAAGTAACTGATCTAGAATACCAAAAAATGGTATTTGGTTCCCATGTGAAAAATAAACATTAAGGAGTGTAAATACTTTGGGCCCCACTTTAATTTTAAGTAAGAGAAATCTACCGGTACTGTCTATGTGCTTAAATAGGACTTCGTGAATGAGAGTTTGCGTTATCAGGATCCCTACCCCTGTATACTTAGCAGCTTTAGAGCTGGCTGCCCAGTGTGCCACTGGGTATTGTTGGAAAGTGAGGAGGCGCTCGTGGTGCTTCCTGATGTAGGTGACTCCGTTCACCTGAAATTGCAAACCGAATGGATAGGTACACCTGTATCTCACGTCGCAGTCCCTCAGATTAGCTGTCACCTCGCGAAGTTCATACCTTCTTTTCAAGGTTATAGGCGCTAGGTCCTAGTATATTTCCAGCGAGTGATTTTTCCAGTTCAGATTTTTAATTTTCCTGGCTGCTTCATATACCCGCGTTTTCTGGCGTTAATCGTGGAAACATACGATTATATCACGGGGTCTGGAGTCCCTGCGTTGTCCAAGGGAACGGTGAGCTCTGTCCAGACGAATGGGGGAGAGAGTTGTGCCCTCGGTTTCCTGTCCCGAGCCGTCATTGTTGAGGAGGAACGAGCAAATCTGCTGCACAACTCCATCGGCATCCTCATACTCCGCTGTGTCCGGGACCCATCTAATTCTTAAATTACTTCTTCGGCTACGATTTTCAAGGTCTTCTACCTTGTCGGCAAGCATAGTCAGTTCGGAGTGGAAAGTGGACTGTTGGGTGACCACATGATTTATTGCCTCACCATGTTGATCTGCACGTATATCTAGTTTGTCAACTGTTACCGAGGGCACTAAAATCTTCTTTCGGGTCGGCCACGGCTGCCATGATGTCGGATTTATGCTGGCGTAGATCCGCCCGGAATTCGACAAACCGTGATCTAATTTTGTCCCGGAGCTCTGAGTCAATGCAGGAGGCAACCTCAATCAAGTTAGCCCCTTGGGGAGTGTCCTGGGTCGTTTCCATGTGCTTGGGAATGCCGTCTGCCACTTCGTCGGCTTCAGGCCCGGTGTCCAATGCCGCCCATCCATATGAAAACTGTTTTAAGTCGGTAGTTTTTCTTTTTGATGCCATATGGTGTTGGATTCCCAATCCGCAGTATCTCTGGACTGTTTCTGTAATGGTTGTAAGGTTTAGGAAGCTCAAATAGATGGATTATAGGCCCGTGAGGGACGGAGCTCTTGATTTAAGCGTCTGCTATCATCAGCCACCAAACAGCCCCCCTCCACTGGACTACTTCTGCTGGGTTACCTTCACTGTTGCCCGCTCCCCAGGCAGAACCATCGAGCTGTACAATAAATACAATTTCTCTGTGTCTGCATGTATAGAGTCTAGCCTAGTACTGTGGTTCCTCACGGGGCTCCTCCCCGTGGGAGTGGCCATCACCACAGTACCCAAGAATCCACTCCAACACCTCATAACCATAACACCTTTAGAACATAAGAACATAAGAATATGCCATACTGGGTCAGACCAAGGGTCCATCAAGCCCAGCATTCTGTTTCCAACAGTGGCCAATCCAGGCCATAAGAACCTGGCAAGTACCCAAAAACTAAGTCTATTTCATGTTACCGTTGCTAGTAATAGCAGTGGCTATTTTCTAAGTCAACTTAATTAATAGCAGGTAATGGACTTCTCCTCCAAGAACTTATCCAATTCTTTTTTAAACACAGCTATACTAACTGAACTAACCACGTCCTCTGGCAACAAATTCCAGAGTTTAACTGTGCGTTGAGTGAAGAAGAACTTTCTCTGATTAGTTTTAAATGTGCCACATGCTAATTTCATGGAGTGCCCCCTAGTCTTTCTATTATCTGAAAGACTAAATAACCGCTTCACATCTACCCGTTCTAGACCTTTCATGATTTTAAACACCTCTATTATATCCCCCCTCAGCCGTCTCTTCTCCAAGCTTAAATGTCCTAACCTCTTTAGTCTTTCCTCATAGGGGAGCTGTTCCATTCCCCTTATCGTTTTGGTTGCCCTTCTCCGTACCTTCTCCATCGCAATTGTACACAGTATTCAAGGTGGGGTCTCACCATGGAGCGATACAGAGGCATTATGACATTTTCCGTTTTATTCACCATTCTGTTTGCTTTTTTGACTGCCGCAGCACACTGAACCAATGATTTCAATGTGTTATCCACTATGATGCCTAGATCTCTTCCTTGGGTGGTAGCACCTAATATGGAACCTAACATTGTGTAACTATAGCATGGGTTATTTTTCCCCATATGTATCACCTTGCACTTATCCACATTACATTTCATCTGCCATTTCGATGCCCAATTTTCCAGTCTCATGTTATGGATCACGCCACCAGGGGGGCGGAGTTAGCAATCTGTTATTGATCACACAGCCAGGGGGCGGAGTTAGCAATCTGTTGTGAATCTGCTAAGGCGTTAACAAACTGTTATTGACCACGCCGCAACCTGTTATGGATCACCTCCTCCAGAGGGGAGGAGTGAGTAATCTGATCAATGCTGCTCCCTCAAGGGGAGGAGCTAGCAATCTGTAATACTCCATAGGCAGGGTCAATGATCTGTTGTGGGTTGGCTCCCACAGTGTGGCAGTCTGTATGATACCGCTCTAGTAGTGTAAAGAATAAACAGGGGGGGGGGGGGTAGATTTTATAAATTTACGCAAGCGCGTACTTTTGTTCGCGCACCAGACACGAACAAAAGTATACTGGATTTTATAAGATACGCGCGTAGCCGCGCGTATCTTATAAAATCCGGGGTCGGTGCACGCAAGGGGGTGCACATTTGTTCAACCTGCACGCACTGAGCCCGGCGCGCGCTGCCTGTTCCCTCCAAATCGGAGCGGCCTCAGAGGGAACTTTCCTTCCGCCTCCCCTCACCTTCCCCTCCCTTCCCCTCCCTAATCCACCCCCCGGGCCCTATCTAACCCCCCCTACCTTTGTTGGCAGATTTACGCCTGCCAAAAGCAGGCGTAAATCTGCGCGCCCCAGCGGGCTGCTGGCGCGCCATCACCGACCCGGGGGCTGTTCCGGAGGCCTCGACCAAGCCCCTGGGCCGGCACCACGCCCCCGGACCCGACCCGGACCCTGGACACGCCCCCCAGACACGCCCCTTCCCACCCCTTTTACGAAGCCCCGGGACTTATGCGTGTCCCGGGGCTATGCGCGCGCCGGCGACCTATGCAAAATAGGCGCGCCGGCACGCGAGTGCCCTGCGCTCGTAAATCCGGCCGGATTTATGCACGCAGGGCTTTTAAAATCCAGCCCTTAGTGGAAATTGGTGAATCCTTGGGCCGATGGCAGATGACAGTGCCCCCAGGAGGATCTCCTGAGAGGGACCACTGGCTAGGTTGGAGTATGGAGACAAACACAGATAGTTCTTTATTAGACAGGAAGTAGAACCACCAGAGGTGGCAGTAGTGAGTTGATATGCCCGGCAGGGCTGAAGTCCCTCAGATACTGGAACTGCGATCTCTGGGTTGCTGAGCTGTAGAGAGAGACTATAGATAGTGAGTAGACAGGGTATGCAGAATACATAAACAGTAGTAGATGATACACTCACAATTGTAGATATCTGTAATGGCTTCTATGCAACAGAGAGTCTTCAGTATATTCAGGAACATAAGAACATAAGAAATTGCCATGCTGGGTCAGACCAAGGGTCCATCAAGCCCAGCATCCTGTTTCCAACAGAGGCCAAAACCAGGCCACAAGAACCTGGCAATTACCCAAACACTAAGAAGAACCCATGCTACTGATGCAATTAATAGCAGTGGCTATTCCCTAAGTATAATTGATTAATAGCCATTAATGAACTTCTCCTCCAAGAACTTATCCAAACCTTTTTTGAACCCAGCTACACTAACTGCACTAACCACCTCCTCTGGCAACAAATTCCAGAGCTTTATTGTGCGTTGAGTGAAAAAGAATTTTCTTCGATTAGTCTTAAATGTGTTACTTGCTAACTTCATGGAGTGCCCCCTAGTCTTTCTATTATCTGAAAGACTAAATAACCGCTTCACATCTACCCGTTCTAGACCTTTCATGATTTTAAACACCTCTATCATATCCCCCCTCAGCCGTCTCTTCTCCAAGCTGAACAGCCCTAACCTCTTCAGCCTTTCCTCATAGGGGAGTTGTTCCATCCCCTTTATCATTTTGGTTGCCCTTCTCTGTACCTTCTCCATCGCAGCTATATCTTTTTGAGATGGGGCGACCAGAATTGTACACAGTATTCAAGGTGCGGTCTCACCATGGAGCGATACAGAGGCATTATGACATTTTCCGTTCTATTAACCATTCCCTTCCTAATAATTCCTAACATTCTATTTGCTTTTTTGACTGCTGCAGCACACTGAGCCGACGATTTTAAAGTATTATCCACTATGATGCCTAGATCTTTTTCCTGGGTGGTAGCTCCTAATATGAAACCTATCATCGTGTAACTACAGCAAGGGTTATTTTTCCCTATATGCAACACCTTGCACTTGTCCACATTAAATTTCATCTGCCATTTGGATGCCCAATCTTCCAGTCTTGCAAGGTCCTCCTGTAATGTATCACAATCCGCTTGTGATTTAACTACTCTGAATAATTTTGTATCATCCGCAAATTTGATAACCTCACTCGTCGTATTCCTTTCCAGATCATCTATATATACATTGAAAAGCACCGGTCCAAGCACAGATCCCTGAGGCACTCCACTGTTTTCCCTTTTCCACTGAGAAAATTGACCATTTAATCCTACTGTTTCCTGTCTTTAAACCAGTTTGTAATCCACGAAAGGACATCGCCTCCTATCCCATGACTTTTTAGTTTTCGTAGAAGCCTCTCATGAGGGACTTTGTCAAAAGCCTTCTGAAAATCCAAATGCACTACATCTACCGGTTCACCTTTATCCACATGTTTATTAACCCCTTCAAAAAAATGAAGCAGATTTGTTAGGCAAGACTTCCCTTGGGTAAATCCATGTTGACTGTGTCCCATTAAATCATGTCTTTCTATATGCTCTACGATTTTGATCTTGAGAATAGTTTCCACTATTTTTCCCGGCACTGAAGTCAGGCTCACTGGTCTATAGTTACCCGGATCGCCCCTGGAGCCTTTTTTAAATATTGGGGTTACATTGGCCACCCTCCAGTCTTCAGGTACAATGGATGATTTTAATGATAGGTTACAAATTTTAACTAATAGATCAGAAATTTAATTTTTGAGTACCTTCAGAACCCTAGGATGCATACCAACCGGTCCAGGTGATTTGCTACTCTTTAGTTTGTCAATCTGGCCTTCTACATTTTCCAGGTTCACAGTGATTTCGTTCAATTCGTCTGAGTCATCACCCCTGAAAACCATCTCTGGAACTGGTATCTCCCCAACATCCTCATTAGTAAACACGGAGGCAAAGAATTCATTTAGTCTCTGCAATGGCCTTATCTTCTCTAAGAGCCCCTTTAACCCCTCTGTCATCTAATGGTCCAACCGACTCCCTCACAGGTTTCTTGCTTTGGATATATTTTAAAAAGTTTTTATTATGAGTTTTTGCCTCTATGGCCAACTTCATTTCAAATTCTCTCTTCGCCTGTCTTATCAATGTTTTACACTTACCTTGACAATGCTTATGTTTTATCCTATTTTCTTCAGATGAATCCTTCTTCCAATTTTTGAAGGATGTTTTTTTGGCTAAAATAGCCTCTTTCACCTCACCTTTTAACCATGACAGTAATCGTTTTGCCTTCCTTCCACCTTTCTTAATGCGCGGAATATATATGGACTGCGCCTCTAGGATTGTATTTTTAAACAATGTCCAAGCCTGTTGAACACTTTTAACCTTTGCAGCTGCACCTTTCAGGTTTTTTTCTAACTATTTTCCTCATTTTATCAAAGTTTCCCTTTTTAAAATTTAGTGTTAGAGCTGCAGATTTACTTATTCTCCCCCTTCCAGTTATTAGTTTAAATTTGATCATGTTATGATCACTGTTGCCAAGTGGCCCCACCACCGTTACTTCTTTCACCAAATCTTGCGTTCCACTAAGAATTAAATCTAAAATAGCTCCCTCTCTTGTTGGTTCCTGAACCAATTGCTCCATGAAGCAATCATTTATTACATCCAAGAACTTTATGTGTCTAGCAAGTCCTGATGTTACATTTACCCAGTCAATATTGGGGTAATTGAAATCTCCCATTATTATTGCACTGCCAAATTGGTTTGCTTCCCTGATTTCTCTTAGCATTTCATCATCTGTCTGAACATTTTGTCCAGGTGGACGGTAGTATACTCCTATCACTATACTTTTACCCAACACACATGGGATTTCTACCCATATAGATTCTACTGAGCATTTACTCTCTTGTATGATCTTTATCCTGTTGGACTCTATACCCTCCCGGACATAAAGTGCCACACCCCCACCAAGTTGATCCTCCCTATCATTGCGATATAATTTGTACCCTGATATAGCACTGTCCCATTGTCAATCTCATCATTTGCTGCTATACACTCTAACTCTCCCATCTTACTTCTTAGACTTCTGGCATTGGCATACAGACATTTCAAAGTGTGGTTTTCGCTTGTTTTAACAACCTGCTTTTCAGTTGTTTGGGATAATTTGGAAATCATTAGCTTTGGTGATTTTTTACATATAGGCATATGAACTATGTTTGCTTTTGATGGAACCTCTCTGTTGGGATGCCCTAACTCTCCTGTTTCATTAGTATCCTTCAAGGATACATTTCTCCGAACCATGCACTGCTGAGTGACTGTCGGCTTTCCCCCTTGTTCTAGTTTAAAAGCTGCTCTATCTCCTTTTTGAAAGTTACTGCCAGCAGCTTGGTTCCACTCTGGTTAAGGTGGAGCCTGTCCTTTCGGAAAAGTCTCCCCTTTCCCCAAAAGTTTCCCCAGTTCCTTACAAAGCTGAATCCCTCTTCCCTGCACCATCGTCTCATCCACGCATTGAAACTCTGGAGCTCTGCCTGCCTCTGGGGACCTGCACGTGGAACAGGAAGCATTTCAGAGAATGCCACCCTGGAGGTTCTGGATTTCAGCTTCCTACCTAAAATCCTAAATTTGGCTTCCAGAACCTCTCTCCCACATTTTCCTATGTCATTGGTGCCCACATGTACCACGACAGCCGGCTCCTCCCCAGCACTGTCTATAATCCTATCTAGGTGACGTGTGAGGTCTACCACCTTCGCACCAGGCAGGCAAGTTACCAGGCGGTCCTCACGTCCACCAGCCACCCTGCTATCTACATTTCTAATAATTGAATCACCAACTATGATGGCCGGCCTAACCCTTCCCTCCTGGGCAGTAGCCCTGGGAGATTTGTCCTCAGTGCGAGAGGACAATACATCACCTGGAGAGCAGGTCCTTGCTACAGGATCACTTCCTGCTACACCAGGGTGATGTTCTACTGGGAGACCTTTCTGATCCAAGGCAGCACTGGGGCTGCCAGAATGGATTTGGGACTTGGCTACTATGTCCCTGAAGGTCTCGTCAATGTACCTCTCTGTCTCCCTCAGCTCCTCCAAGTCTGCTACTCTAGCCTCCAGAGATCGGACTTGTTCCCTGAGAGCCAGGAGCTCTTTGCATCGAGTGCACACATACAATCTCTCACCGGCGGGTAAAAAATCATACACGTGACACTCAATGCAAAAGACTGGAAAGCCCCCCTCTTGCTGCTGGACTGCTGCCTTCATCTTAGTATTATTGAGCTCCTAGTTAAGTTTAGGATACTAAGGGAGTTGGAATGAGAGTACTTTAAATTTACAGGTGAATTTAGTAATTAATCAGCTAGTGTCCTACAAGGGGATAATTAAACTTTCAATAAGGGCTGGTACAATATTATGTTTTAGATAAGACCCTGATTGATTTTTAATGAGAAAGTGTCTTGTGCCTAAATATCAGGGGTTGAGTGGGTGGGAAAGACAGACACTAGAATTAACTATCTCTGGCTTGCTTATTACTTCAGACACACACAAACTCTAAAGAATATATCCCTTAATTTCACCGTTCACCAAACTTTTATAAGCCCAAAGATTTCTGAAAACTATATTTACCAATCCTCTTAAACCATGGTTAAATTAATCTTCACTCAGTCAAAGGAGGGATTTGAGATTCGGCCCGCGCTTCCGGTCCTCCTCTACTGCAAACCTTGCGGGGCCTCTGGAAGCTGGGGCGTGGAAGTCTATCCCTGGATCGCTTGCGGTGACCTCTGGACTCCTCTCCCGGGGGATGCTGGGAGCAGTATGCAGATGAGCCTTCCGGTCCTCCTCTACTGCAAACCTTGCGGGGCCTCTGGAAGCTGGGGCGTGGAAGTCAATCCCTGGAACAGGAGCCGTAGGCGAGTACTGGTTCCTATATGCAGTCTGGAATAAGAACTCACAATATCTGTGTATGAGATGGCTTCTGGAATAGAAGAAAGTCTTTGGAGAGTTTTAGGAACAGAGGCCCTCGTGGAGCAAGTACCGGTTCCTATCTGCAATCTGTAATAGTAATGTACCAGATGCAGGTATGCAATAGCTTCTGAGATAGAAGAGAGTCTGTGAAGGGTTTTAGGAACATGGGCCCTCGTGAAGTGAGTACCGGTTCCTATCTGCAATATGAAATAGTAATGTACCAGAAATAGGTATGTGATAGCTTCTGAGATAGAAGAGAGTCTGTGAAGGGTTTTAGGAACATGGGCCCTCGTGGAGCGAGTATCGGTTCCTATCTGCAATCTGCAACAGTAACTCACGATCTCCGTACCTACGATAACGTCTTAGATAGAAGGGAGTCTTCAGAGATTAGGAACATAGGCCCTCGTGGAGCGAGTACCGATTCCTATCTGTAATAGAACTCAGTGTTCACGTCTGCGATCGCTTCCAGGCAGTAAGGAGTCTTCTGAGCTTTCAGGGATGTAGGCCCTCGAGGAGCGTGTACCGGATCCTGTCTTAGCAGTCTGAAATCAAGAAGAGAGAGCGGGGCCCCCAAGGAGCGGGTACCCCTTGGTAAGTTTGTGGAGGTAGAGCAGCAGAGAAGTTTCCTCCATGCTAACTCGATTCATAGTAGCAAACGAAGACCTTTTAAGTTGGAAGTAGATGACGTCACTACGGGGGGATGCCCCCGAGGTTCGTGCCCTTGCCAGTACAAACTCTGGAGCGTGCACGCGCCCTTTCGTCATCAGGAACATGGCAGATCCACAGCATCAGGCCAGCCCGGGGATTCCGGGGAGAAGCGGTGAGGAGAAGCTGCGGCAGCATCTGTCCGTCAGAGCCGAAGGTAGTCGCCACAAAGGTAGAGAGGGTGGAGCGAGGGCAAGAACAGGCACGAATGCAACATCTCACAAGGTCTTCCTGCAATTTATCACAATCTGCTTGTGATTTAAGTACTTTGAACAATTTTGTATCATCTGCAAATTTGATTACCTCACTCGTCGTATTTCTTTCCAGATGATTTATAAATATATTGAAAAGTAAGGGTCCCAACACAGATCCCTGAGGCACTCCACTGCCCACTCCCTTCCACTGAGAAAATTGTCCATTTAATCCTACTCTCTGTTTCCTGTCTTTTAGCCAGTTTGAAATCCACAAAAGGACATCGCCACCTATACTATGACATTTTACTTTTCCTAGAAGCTTCTCATGAGGAACTTTATCAAACGCCTTCTGAAAATCCAAGTACACTACATCTACCGGTTCATCTTTATCCACATATTTATTAACTCCTTCAGAAAAGTGAAGCAGATTTGTGAGGCAAGACTTGCCCTGGGCAAAGCCATGCTGACTTTGTTCCATTAAACCATGTCTTTCTATATGTACTGTGATTTTGATGCTTAGAACACTTTCCACTATTTTTCCTGGCACTGAAGTCAGGCTAACCGGTTTGTAGTTTCCCGGATCGCCCCTGGAGCCCTTTTTAAATATTGGGGTTACATTAGCTATCCTCCAGTCTTCAGGTACAATGGATGATTTTAATGATAAGTTACAAATTTTTACTAATAGGTCTGAAATTTCATTTTTTAGTTCCTTCAGAACTCTGGGGTGTATACCATCTGGTCCAGGTGATTTACTACTCTTCAGTTTGTCAATCAGGCCTACCACATCTTCTAGGTTCACCGTGATTTGATTCAGTCCATCTGAATCATTACCCATGAAAACCTTCTCCATTACGGGTACCTCCCCAACATCCTCTTCAGTAAACACCGAAGCAAAGAAATCATTTAATCTTTCCGCGATGGCCTTATCTTCTCTAAGTGCCCCTTTAACCCCTCGATCATCTAACGGTCCAACTGACTCCCTCACAGGCTTTCTGCTTCGGATATATTTTAAAAAGTTTTTACTGTGAGTTTTTGCCTCTACAGCCAACTTCTTTTCAAATTCTCTCTTAGCCTGTCTTATCAATGTCTTACATTTAACTTGCCAATGTTTATGCTTTATCCTATTTTCTTCTGTTGGATCCTTCTTCCAATTTTTGAATGAGGATCTTTTGGCTAAAATAGCTTCTTTCACCTCCCCTTTTAACCATGCCGGTAATTGTTTTGCCTTCTTTCCACCTTTCTTAATGTGTGGAATACATCTGGACTGTGCTTCTAGAATGGTATTTTTTAACAATGACCACGCCTCTTGGACATTTTTTACTTTTGTAGCTGCTCCTTTCAGTTTTTTTCTAACAATTTTTCTCATTTTATCAAAGTTTCCCTTTTGAAAGTTTAGCACGAGAGCCTTGGATTTGCACACTGTTCCTTTTCCAGTCATTAAATCAAATTTGATCATATGATGATCACTATTGCCAAGCGGCCCCACCACCGTTACCTCTCTCACCAAGCCCTGTGCTCCACTGAGAATTAGATCTAAAATTGCTCCCTCTCTCGTCGGTTCCTGAACCAATTGCTCCATAAAGCTATCATTTATTCCATCCAGGAACGTTATCTCTCTAGCGTGACCCGATGATACATTTACCCAGTCTATATTGGGGTAATTGAAGTCTCCCATTATTACTGCACTACCAATTTGGTTAGCTTCCCTAATTTCTCTTAGCATTTCACTGTCCATCTCACCATCTTGACCAGGTGGACGGTAGTATACCCCTATCACTGTAGTCTTCCCTGACACACAAGGGATTTCTACCCATAAAGATTCGATTTTGTATTTAGTCTCATGCAGGATGTTTATCCTGTTGGACTCTATGCCATCCCGGACATAAAGCGCCACACCTCCTCCCGACTGCTCCTCTCTGTCATTGCGATATAATTTGTACCCCGGTATAGCACTGTCCCATTGGTTATCCTCTTTCCACCATGTCTCTGAGATGCCAATTAAGTCTATGTCATCATTTACTGCTATACATTCTAATTCTCCCATCTTACTTCTTAGACTTCTGGCATTAGCATACAAACATTTCAAAGTTTGTTTTTTGTTTGTATTTTTATTCTGCTTTTTAATTGATAGGGATAAGTTAGAATTTTTTATCTCAGGTGAGTTTTTAGTTACAGGCACTTGGACTACTTTTCTAATTATTGGAACCTCACTGTCGGGATGCCCTAATTGTAATGCATCATTAGTATCCTTTAAAGATACCTCTCTCCGAACCATGCGCTGCTGAGCGACTGTCGGCTTTCCCCTTTGTTCTAGTTTAAAAGCTGCTCTATCTCCTTTTTAAAGGTTAGCGCCAGCAGTCTGGTTCCACCCTGGTTAAGGTGGAGCCCATCCCTTCGGAAGAGACTCCCCCTTCCCCAAAAGGTTCCCCAGTTCCTAACAAAACTGAATCCCTCTTCCTTGCACCATCGTCTCATCCACGCATTGAGACTCCGGAGCTCTGCCTGCCTCTGGTGACCTGCGCGTGGAACAGGGAGCATTTCAGAGAATGCTACCCTGGAGGTTCTGGATTTAATCTTTCTACCTAAGAGCCTAAATTTGGCTTCCAGAACCTCCCTCCCACATTTTCCTATGTCGTTGGTGCCCACGTGTACCACGACAGCCGACTCCTCCCCAGCACTGTCTAAAATCCTATCTAGGTGACGCGTGAGGTCCGCCACCTTCGCACCAGGTAGGCATGTTACCAGGCGATCCTCACGCCCACCAGCCACCCAGCTATCTACATTCCTAATAATCGAATCACCAACTATGACGGCAGACCTAACCCTTCCCTCCTGGGCAGTAGGCCTTGGGGAGATATCCTCAGTGCGAAAGGACAATGCATCACCTAGAGAGCAGGTCCTTGCTACAGGATCCTTTCCTGCTACACCTGGTTGGTGCTCTCCCATTATGAGACCTTCTTCCTCCAAGGCAGCACCAGGGCTGCCAGTCTGAAGTTGGGACTTGACTACTATGTCCCTGAAGGTCTCATCTATATATCTCTCTGTCTGCCTCAGCTCCTCCAGGTCTGCCACTCTAGCCTCCAGAGATCGGACTCGTTCTCTGAGAGCCAGGAGCTCTTTGCATCGCAAAGAGCTCCTGGCTCTCAGAGAATTGCTTACCTATTACAGGTAAGCAATTTTGCTTTATCCCAGGACAAGCAGGATGATAGTCCTCACATATGGGTGATTAGCAAGCTACAGGCTGACTTGTATTACAACAGGCCAATAGCAGACAACCCGTGCGGAGGCACAATAATTGGGTGCTATTGGCAATGATGAGGCAGCCTGACATCACAGCAGGTGGTTGTGGAAGGAGTTGGGGATCATAGTGGAAGAAAGCTTGTCAAGATAGGTTGGCCAAAGACAGACTTTCATTGATAAGTAGTAGGGGGCTGCGAATGTGTGAAGATAGCTCCATGTCGTAGCCTAGCAGATGTGGGCAATTGGTACTGAACGATAGTGTGGTACTGATGGCCGTTATAGAATGTGCCTGCACTCACCCCTAGAGAGGAAGGCCTTGTGCATGATAGCAGAATTCGATACAGTCTGCTAGTCAGATGGAGAGAGTCTGTTTGCCCACTGGAACTCGCAGCTTGTCTTTTGTCAAAGAAGGAAAGAGCTAGGTGTAATTCCTATGGCGTGTAGTGCGGTCTAGATAGAATGCAAGTGCACGCTTACAGTCCAAGGAGTGGAAAACCCTCTCACCCTGGTGAGAGAGAGGCGTTAGGAAAAAGTGGGCAGAGTATATTCTGAGTAAGGTGAGAGACTGTGTCTATCTTAAGAAGAATATGAGAGTGAGTACGTAGGACCACTCGGTCACAGAGGAACGCAGGGTCAGGTGAGTATGCAACAAGGTGTGTAACTCACTGACCCTGTTGGCAGAAGTGATGACTACAAGGAAAAGAAGTTTCCATGCTAGACTGTTAAGTGATAGGAATGTAAAGGCTCGAACGGGAATGTTTGAGTCTTGTAAGCACTAAATGTAGGCCCCATTCCGTAACCAGTGAACATAGAGGTGGCTTAATCAGTGGATAACCCATGGTAAGCTGACTCAGAAGGGGTTGAACCGTGAATCGGGCATCCCCACTCCCAAAGTGGTACGCCGAATTGGAACCGAGGTGTACCCATGCGGAGGATGTCTGAGGAGCAGAATCCGAGGGAGTAAGAGAAAAGGAATTGTGTAGAAAAAAGGGGCAATACCCTTTTGTATGTGCCATGTTTGGAAATCATGCCATTTCGAATGGTAAGATTTATGTGTGGAAGGCTGTTGTGACGCTACCAGTACCTGAGAACATCAGTGAGCCTGTAATTTTAGACTGACCTATGAGAAGGCGAATTGGTTACTGGTGTGATAGACTGAGAAGTATGGGAAAGCATACTGATCTCAGCCAGGATGTGGGTCTTAGAACAGTGAACCCTGTCCCGGTGCAGCATAATAAGAGTGCTGGCTATGAGAGGCGTCGAAAAAGAAACATATAAGAGGCCTTTGTTGCAGCAAAGGCGTCCATGGGAATGCATTCTGAGACATGTGTAGGGAGTAGAATCTGTCCACTGTATGGTTCGATTCGGACGCAGAGGGCAAGGTCGGTTGACCTCAGCGCTAGAAGGTTTTTCTCGCTACACATGTAGTCAGAGACCATTCGAGAGGATGGAAACATCTATGGAGAAGGTCTGCTATTGCGTTCAATAAGTCTGTTAGATAAATGGCCCGGGGATGCATGGAGTGTGCAAGGGCCAAAGGCTACAGCTGCACAGCTTCCTAGCAGAGCAGCTAAGAGGTTGTGCATGCTTGTGTGTTGGAAATACCACATTGTCACTATGCTGACTGTCTGTATGCACAAAGGTTTGTTGCAGAGGTAGTATTATAAGGCATAAAGGCATAATTCATGGCTCGAAGCTCCAGGAAGTTGATGTGAAACTCTGTATGGAGCGGAATAGACGCATATTGGGTTGGGAAGATGTGGATTTGAACTCGTCAACCCTAAGTAAATGCGACTATGAGCAGGACCAGCCGAGGATTTGGTTCTAGATCGGTAATATGGATCAGGGACGAAAGCAGTTGAACAGCTTAGATCCACTGATAATTGAAAATTCCACTGAATCTTACTCATAGCGAATCTGGACATATGAGTAAAGTGGATAGTGAAAAAAATCCCGTGGCCCAGCAATGAAAGAATTGAGGGGCTGAGGTTATGTTGCATGCGCAACTGTAGTGTCCAGAACTGTTCTATATGGGATTTATGGTAGTTAAACAGCAATCCCAGGTAGAAGATTTATAGTATGTCGTGGAGAAGATAGAGCTCCTTGCTTGGATTGACTGTTAGGCAGTTGTCCATGCAAGGAAAAGCGTGAATGATGTTTTACTCCGTAGAGAAACAGCAGTCACTGCTAGTGATTTAATGAAATACCCAATTTGGCGAAGCTTGAGCAACCAGCAGAACTTTGGATTGTAATATTGTTGACTCACTATGAAGCACATAGTAAGACTAGAGGAGAGAGGAACCCACTTACTGCGGTAAGAAAAGCATGGTGACGAGAGACACCATTTTACCTGTCCCTTCTGAAAAAAGTTGACATTTCTGAGGTCCGAGATGGGCGGAGAGCATCTGCTTTCTGTTGAAAGAAAGAATAGTGAGATGAAAAACTCCCCTCCCCCCATGCTTTGTAGCGTCTGGGGGACTGTACCCTGAACCTTGGTACTAAGTGGGGTGGCTGCTCTGATATTGGCAAGTTGAGAGACCAGGAGATGTCCAACTGGCGGGGCTGATGTAATCTGGATATCAGCTAATGTCCCATGGGAGCGTGAGTGGTAAAAGTCTTACCCGCATCTTTGTCTGCTGTGCAAGAAAACGTCGAGCTGTCGCCAAGTCTCAAGGTGGACTTGCAATTGAGGCAGTGTTTGCTGGATTTTGTGTCAGCAGATCAGCTAATGCATCTGGGACTTCGGGCCTTAATTAGGGACCAGAAGCCAGAGTATTATCGAGTACGTAGTCCCGTTGCTGACAATGGGAGGATGTCTTGATGAAATCCCAGGTTATTGGTAGAGAGGTTCTCTTGCTATTGTGTCAAACATAGCTGGCAGTAGCGATATGTGACACTAATACGGTTCTTGGAAGATAATATTACGAGGAACCTTTCGAAACCATGTGGCCCGATTTAGCGACCAGGTCTCGATGGGATTGTTGCTGAAGTGGGATTAGAGTACTTACCGTCCTTCATGGTGGATCGCAGAAGGACGAGCCGGTGAAGATCGATGGCTTCATGGATTTCAGGAGGCATCGAGGACAGCCTGAAGGACTAGGTGTGTCTGGCGCTTCCACAGTATTTTGTGGTGGCTCAGAACCCTGCACCGGTGTCGGTGGGGAACGCCTCGGTGCCTTGGGTGCAGAGGAGCACATGAGTCATGAACCCGGGCCCGCTTCGCAACTGGCTCAATGTACCCTGATGCCAGTGCGGAATCCCTCGGAGCTCGGCCCGGTCATTCTCCAGCATCGAGGACTGCCACCGCTGTGCGGAACAGTGGAGGTGGCAGTAGCGATGTTGCTCGGTCCAGCCATTCTCCAGCACAGAGTAGGATAGCACCGATGTTCTGGATTGCGTCTGTGGTGGATGGTCACCGTGCCAGTGATGATGATTGCCACGGTGCTCGGCCCAGTCTTTTCCCAGCGCCGAGGTGGATGCCCCCGCTGTGTTGGATGGCGAGTAGTGACGGAATGTCAGCATGCCTGCTCCTGGCACTATTTAGTGCCATAGGATGATACGGGGCTTTAGTTAAGAACCTGAAGTATGGCACACTGTGTTTAGTCGAAGGCACTGCATTTAGGTGCTATGTCAGTATTGACGGTATCAATGGCAGCATTGAAAGCAGCCTCGAGGGTATTGTCGAAAACATCGATGGAAATGTCGAAGGGCCCGGGCAGAGCAACGATAACATTGACGGAGGCACAGACAGCATCGGCGTAGGTATCGATGGAATTGATGGCATCGGCGAAATCGATAATGGCATTGATGGAATCGATGGTAGCATCGATAGAAACGAAGTGGGCACCGACGGAAACTACGTAGACGTCGATGGCATCGATGGTTGGACACTGCCATCGACGGCATCGACATGGAGATCGATGGCATTGACCCGGGCATCGATGGAACTGACCCAGGCGTCGAAGGCACCGATGTGAGCATCAATGGCATCGACATGGGCATCGATGGCATCGATGTGGGTATTAATGGAATTCAAGGAGAAATCAGTGCCATCGATGTGAACATCGATAGCACTGAAAAGAATGGATGCGGGGATCAATGGCATTGATGGACCGAGGGGGGGGGGGGGAATCGATGGCATCGATAGGGGCAGGACAGCATGGATGGAGATACCGATGGTATCGATGGGGTCATCGACTACACGAAGGTACTGAGAGAATAGATGGAGGCATGGATTCGACAGCGGCCCTGGCGGCAACGGTAACCGTGGATGTCCCTATCCCACTAGCCCTAATAACCCAGTGGAGGGTCGCAGGAGGACACTCCCAGGCTTTGTGGGGCTAACTAAGGATGAAAACATAGGAAGAGGGAAGGCCATAATTTGGTTGGTAGGCCAGGGAAACCGTTAGTGAGGTGACAGGGCATAGTACTCACCGAGTACTATGCCCTGTCACCTCACCGTGTACTCACGGTGTACTCACGGTGTACTCACCGAGTACTCACCGGTGTACTCACCGGTGTACTCCCCGGTGTACTCACCGGTGTACTCACCGAGTACTATGCCCTGTCACCTCACCGTTAGTGAGGTGACAGGGCATAGTACTCACCGAGTGTCGATTAAATGTACGCGAAGGGAGATCCTTGTAGGGAAAAATTATTTGTGAAGTAAAATTATGTGTTTCCGTGAGGAAAAGTTGTGAGAAAGTTCTCACAGAGCTCCTGAAATGATGTTAACTGCAGCGCAGAAAAAAAGAGACTGAAGGGAGACCCCTGTGGACAAAGGGATCATGGCATGCTGGGCATGCTCAGTGCACCAGTCAAAGCTTTTTAGAAACTTTGACAAAGTTTTCTGTGTTAGGGCTCCGTCCACGGACATCACCCATATGTGAGGACTATCATCCTGCTTGTCCTGGGATAATGGTTAATACATTTTAAAATGGAAAAGAAGGCATAATTTTTAATTGTGTGGGAAGGGAAGGGGGAATGAAAAGCTGCAAGGTTAATCTATAACATCTAATACTTATGCATTGACTCTAAGAGAGTGTGCCACACAGACTCCCACCATTCACTGACCTTACATCCCCAGGAATCCTGGAAAAGGGAGGGAGGCAGGCAATAGGGAATAGAGAAGTAGCTTAGTGGTTAGAACATCAAGCTATAAACAAGGGAAGCCAGGGTTCAAATCCTACCACAACTCCTTGTGACTTTATTTATTTATTATTTATTTAGCAGTTTTCTATACCGACCTTCATAGTAGATAACCATATCGGATCGGTTTACATTTTAACAAAGGGTAAAACTGAGGTAACAATTCTGGTAAATAATAGATAACAAAGGAAAAGGAATAAGTCAAAGTTACAATCAACAAGGTATGGAAAACTTGGAGGCTTAAAGACAAGCTGGAAGGAAGATAGAGGCAGGTAGAATAAATATAACATGATACGAATAATTTAACGGGTTAGAGCATATGCTTTAACCAGGAAATGCCAGTGTCCATTGTTCAGGAGGAAGTGTGTCAAGGTCCTTTTGAACGAGGTTAAAGCACTTTATGCTCTAACCTAAATCCCTTTTGTATTATGTTATTATTCCTCCTGCCTTTCTTTCTTCCAGCTTTAAGCTTCCCAAGTTTTTTACTCCTTGTTAAATGTAACTTTGCCTTATTCACCTCTCTTGTTAATTACTATTTTATTTATTGCTTCAGTTATACCCTTGTTCTATGTAAACCGATCCGATATGGTTATTACTATGAAGGTCGGTATAAAAAAGTGTTAAATAAATAAATAAATAAAATAAGTGAGGCTCAAACTAGTGATTATCCGGTGGATCTGGGAAGGCTTGGTGAAAGAGCCACGTCTTTAGTCTTTTTCTGAAGGTTAAGAGGCAGGGTTCCAATCTGAGATTTGCTGGGATATTGTTCCAGATAGCTGGGCCTGCAATTGAAAAAGCTCTGTCTTTGGTCGTAGAGAGGCGAGTGGCTTTAGTAGGGGGAAATTTCAGAGTGCCTTTGTGGATATCTCTCGTTGGTCTGTTAGAGGAGTGGAGTTTGAAAGGGATATCCAGGTCGAGTTGGAGTTGCTGATGGATGGTTTTGTGTATTAGGGTAATAGATTTGTACAGGATTCTGAAATTTACTGGTAACCAATGTAGGTTTCTGAGGACGGGGGAGATGTGTTCACCGCGGCTGGTGTTGGTCAGCAGTCTCGCTGCCGCATTTTGTAACATCTGCAGTGGTTTGGTGGTAGATTTAGGGAGGCCTAGAAAGAGGGCACTGCAGTAATCTATTTTGGCGAACAGAAGAGCCTGGAGGACTGTCCTGAAGTCTTGGAAAAATAAGAGTGGTCTCAGTCGTTTCAAAACCTGTAGTCTGAAGAAACTGTCTTTGGTAGTTGTGTTGACCATTTTTTTAAGGTTTAGACGATTGTCTATTATTACCCCAAGGTCTCTAACGTGCGTACAGGTGATGTGAGCATTGTGCGGTGAAGGTGGAGGAAGATTGTTTTCATTTGAAGAGATGAAGAGAAGTTCCGTCTTTGAGGCGTTGAGGACCAAGTTTAAGCTGTTGAGTAGATTAGTAATGGATAGAAGACAGTTATTCCAGTAGGTGAGAGCTTTTGAGATGGATTCTGATATTGGGATTAGAATCTGTACATCATCTGCGTACAGATAGTGAATTAGGTTGAGGTCTGTCAGTAGTTGGCAGAGGGGGAGGAGGTATATATTAAAGAGGGTTGGAGATAAGGAGGATCCTTGTGGTACGCCAAGGGAAGATTTTGTTAGAGGTGACTCCTTGTTATTGATTTTGACTTTAAAAGTCCTATTGCTGAGAAAGGACCTGAACCAGTTGTGGGCTGATCCGGAGATGCCGATATCCTCAAGGCGATCCAGGAGGATGGTGTGGCTGACTGTGTCAAATGCCGCCGAAATGTCTAACAGAACTAATAAGAAGGAATGTCCTTTGTCTAATCCCATTATAATATGGTCTGTAAGCGAAATGAGGAGGGTCTCCGTGTTGCGTGATTTCCGGAAGCCATATTGCGAGGGGTATAGGATCTTATGGTCCTCTAGATATTCTGAAAGCTGGGTGTTTACCATTTTCTCTGTAAGTTTGGCAACGAATGGTAGATTGGAGATGGGTCTAAAGTTGGCTAGTACATTAGGGTCTAGATTGTGTTTCTTGAGGAGGGGCTTAAGAGAAGCAGTTTTTAGGCTGTCTGGGTAGCTTCCTTGAGTTAGAAGGCTGTTAATAATATTTGTTAGAGGTCCTGAGATCGTGTCTGGAATAAGCAGCAGGAGTCTTGATGGGATATTATCAGCCGGATGACTAGATGGTTTCTGTCTTTTTAGAATGGATTCAATCTCTTTGGTGGAGATTAATTCGAAGCTGTCCAACCTAGGTTTAGCGAACAAATTGAAATTCTCATCTGATTTGAGAGGTGTTGTATTAGGAGGAAGGAGGGCGAGAGTATTTAGGATCTTCAGTTGAAAAAATGAGGCGAGTTCATTAGCCTTGGATAGAGCTTGTTCGTCTGGAATAGGTGGCGGGGTTGATTTAGTTATTTGTGTTACGTAAGCAAATAGGGCCTGGGCGTCATACTGGTAGTGGTGTATTTTGTTGGCGTAATATTCCTTTTTTTTTGTAGTATGCAGGTCCTATAGCGATGTAAGAAACCCTTGTATGCTGAAAGGGTAGTTGAGTTGGGGGTTTTTCGCCATCTATTTTCTTTATGGCGTAAGTCCTGTTTCATCTGTTTTAGTTCGGTGCTGAACCAAGGTTGATTCCCCCTTTTTTTTGGATTGATTGTTTTGGAGATTATTGGGCACCATTTGTTTGCGACTGCTTCAGTAATTGTTTGCCAGGAAGATAGGGCTGAGTCGGGATTAGACAGGTCCAGGTTGGAGAGTTCCTTGGAGAGCTGCTCGCTGAATATATCAGATGGACATGATTTCCTGAATTGACTGGTGGAAAGGTGTGGAGAGGTGCGAGTCTGTTTGTATGTGGAGAAGGATGATTCTATCAAGAAATGATCTGACCAAGGGATTGGGGTACATGTGGGATCAACCGTGCATGTGAATTTAGAGTTAATGAATATTAAATCCAGGATGTGACCAGCTTTGTGTGTGGGGCTGTTGATAGTCTGAGAGAATCCCATAGCAGTGAGGGTGGTGAGGAAGGCTTCGCAGTTCGCAGATCACGGTATAGCGTCTGTATGGAGGTTGAAATCACCCATAATCATAGTTGGTAGGTCTAAGTTAATATGTTTTGCTATGGATTCTATGAGGGGTGAAGGGTCGGTTTCTAAAACTCCAGGAGGAGCATAGACTAACAAAATTTGTAGAAGTTTTGACTTGACTAATCCTAGTTCCAATTTGGATTCAGTCTTGATGGTGTGAGCGGTCAGTCTGAGTTCTTTCTTGGAGGCTAGAAGAAGTCCGCCTCCTCTTTTTTTGTGTCTATGGAAGGTGAAGATGTCATATAACTGGATAGGTAGTTGGTTGGTTAAGGCAATGTCCGAGTTTTTTAACCAGGTTTCTGTGATGGCACAGATGTCTGGGTTGGAGTCCAGGAGGTAATCATTGAGGATGTGTGTCTTTTTAGTTAAAGATTGTGCATTGAGGAGTGTTACTGAGAGTAGCATGAGGCCTAGAAGTTGGTTCAAAGGAGACGTCATGATTGGAATAATTCTTTTTTGTAAGACGTTTGTGGAGTTAGGTAAGGAGATTCTCCTCTGGTTGTAGATGATTGGGATGTTGTGTGTGAACATGATGAATGAGGTTCCGGAAGAGGTTTAGTCTGAGCAATATTTGATTGTGACTGGATACAACTGGTGAGAAGTCTGTATGAAGAAGAGATGTCTGTGGACGGATGAAAGAAGGTGTTTGTCTGAATGAATGGCGGTTTGGATGATTGTTGAAAGGAAGTCTATAAGCTTGTTGGATTGATTGGAGGAGTGCTCAGTCCTCCTTAGGTGTGGGTGGTTGTTTGATCAAGTGGTGGTAGAGCTCCACTTCTGGAGGTCACTAAGTTTGAGTGCTGAAGTTGAGTGCTGGGGTGAAATGCTGGGGCGAATCTTGGTTGAGAGCTGATGTTGAGTGCTGAGATTGGTATGAATGTTTAAAGCTTGCTGGAGAGGCTGGATGAATGCTGGACGCTTGAAAGAGGGGCTGGATGAATGCTGGACGCTTGTTGAAGAGGTTGGATGAATGCTGGACGCTTGTTGAAGAGGCTGGATGAATGCTGGACTTTGAGCAAGTCACTTCACCCTCTACCCTCCCACACCACAGGCACAGCCACAGCTGAGCCTCTCCATTCTGTACTAGTATGGAGACTCCTTGCACTAATTCAGATTTATTTTTAAACTTCTTAAAGGGATAAACCCTCCCAAACAATAAAATCTTATCTCTTTCAAAAAACCCTAATATTTTCCTTTGCAGTCTTCAGAGGCCAAGGAGGGATTCCTGAGGGAGAGGGAGTCCAGGTATGAGGAACTCAGCACTACTGACTATCAGAACCTTCTTGCTGATCGACCCCCTGCTTGCCTTTACTCTACTAGGGGGATGGCCTCTAAGCAGGACCTAACACCCCTGAGAGTAACATCATCCATCAAATCATCCGACTGCAGGAAGGACACCCCTACCATCTGCTGGAGACAGAGAATACTGAAGAGGCTGCAGGTAGCACAGTAGCTTAAGTACCAAGGATACTGTAAAACTTTTCTCTTTCTCCATCTGTTAGTAGGGGAGAAAAACCCATCTGTCTGGAATGATCTAGTGGTCGATAAGGAAAGAAGGGTTTACATACTTTTTCACATAAGAATATTTATTGTTAATCTTTTTGTTGAAAAATTAAAAATATATCCTTTTAGCCTAAGTTATTTATTTCAGTGTTGTTATCTTTATCAGGGTTTAGATTGGGATCTAATCAAGTTTAGTCTGTAAACTATGCTAAAATACAGATAATTCTAGAGGGTAAAAAAGTTCTCTCAGCACTGAACCAGGCTCTTAAAGACAACCCTTGAAATGTAGCCCAATCTCATAGCCTGACAGTTTCCTGACACAAGTGTCCAGAACATCATCCTATTTGTTCATGACACCTGGTTATTTGAATGAGAATAACTGTTAGCCACCTGCTCTCTAAAAGCTGTTAAAGTGTACCACACTGCCTGGAGATTGATATGAAAAATCTTTGCCCAAGTAGAACAAATGCCTTGGGTGTAAAGTTCAACTGTGAGCTCCTCAAACCAGGTTTGAAGAATCTGTATTCATTGTAATTTGATGTGGGGGAATTTGTAAAGGGAGCCTACAATCTAGATTGGAATTTTGTAGCCAGAGTCAGAATGAGCTTGCTTGTGATTCAGATATGCTCATCTAGACCCTGTGTGAGTCAATCCACTGAGACTTCAAGGTATCATGTGGAGACATGAAAAGGGAGTTGCATATACTGTTGAAACCATATGTCTCAACATTCTTAACATATCTCAAGCTGACATTTGCTGAAACTTCAAAACCCACTGTCATCGCAGTTTTGGGATCTATGATCCTGATGGCTGGGAGAAAAACTTTTACTTAAGTAATATCTAGCATAGCCAGGGCACCTAGTCTCCCATGACTTTGCAGTTGTGGGAAGGGCCATGAAATCCAGCCCTTCCCCATAAAATTGCTTTTCTCCCAGGACAAGCAGGATGGTAGTCCCCACAGATGGGTGACATCATCAGAAGGAGCCCGTCATGGAATACTTTTGTCAAAGTTTCTAGCAACTTTGACTGGCACACTGAGCATGCCCAGCATGCCACTAACCCTGTAGCCACACGGGGTCCTCCTTCAGTCTCCTTTTTTCTGCAGTGCTGTTGCCTCGCAGTTTGTGGAGCTCTGTTTCAAAATATTTTCCTCACAGAAGAATTTGACGTTTTTTCTTCAATTTTTCCCTGCCTCGGGGTCCCCCATCGCGAATCCATTCCCCCGGCATTCGGTACATGTTTTTTCGCGCTCTTGCGGTCGGTTCCCGAGTGTCTATCCCCCCCCCCCCCGGTGGCCATTAGCCACCGACTGCACACCACTTCTTTATTCAATAGCGATCGGTTTTAGGAAGTGCCCTGCGTGTCCGCGGACCATGTCCATCATGGACCCGCATGATATCTGTGCCCTGTGTCTTAGGCCTTCTCACGATGTCAGTCGGTGACCCAGTTGTGCTCAGATGACCCCCAAAGGTCAGCACGCCCACCTGGACAAGATGGAGCACTAGTTTTGTTCCAAGCAATCAGCTCCATCGACTCCGGTACCGGGTATGTCGACTCATGGGGATCAATCTGACTCAGGATCTTCGCCTTTGGTGCCTTGCCGTGATGATCATGGGACGGGAGCTCGGCCCTCACCGGCATCGGGACATTTGAAGGCTTCTGGATCATTGTCCTCAGCGCTGGAGGACTGGGCCGAGCACCATGGGAAGTATCTACACTAGTGATCATCACCATCTGGTGCTGGCACTGACAACAGAGCGGCATCGGCCACGGCCGAATCTCCTCCGAAGAGGCCCCGAAGGGAGGAGGCCCCGTCCTTCTCCCAACCCGGGAGCCCAGGGCATTCCACACTGATATTGGTGCCGGGCACCGAGCCTCTGCGGACCCCCATGGACGATCAGGTGATGGCCAGTCTGCCTTCTACTCTGGGGTCGGTTTTATCCGCAACCGCATTCAGAGAGGAGTTGGACTGCGTGGTTCAACAGGCAGTGCTAAATGCCCTTTGGGGTCTCCAGCAGCCACCGATGCCGGCCCCCATACTGGCATCGGAACCGGCACCCTCCATGTTGGCACCTCTGCTGGAAAGGCTGGACATACTGCTCGGTCCCTTACCGACACAGCCCGTACCAGGGGGCCCCCCCAGTGCCCTATCCATCAATGGTGCCTCCCCCCGTCTAGATCCCGATTCTAGGCTCCTCAGAGGAGGAAGATGCGGCTTCATGCCCATCTCCACTGGTGGTATTCTGGGCCTCCCCGTGCCCTAGCATCCATCGCACGTCCCAGTGCCCTTGATGCCGGCGCCACCGCTGTCTGTTCTGCCTCACCGGCCATCAGTGCCCGCACCCCATACTCTGGGTTTTGGCCTTCCTCCCCAACCCAGGCAGTTTAGTAGTGAGGAGGCGGCCCCTTTCAACCCATGGGAGGATGCCTCCTCTGAGCATTCCTTGGAGGCCTCCGAGGACCTTCTGTCGAAGTCTTCTCTGCCAGATGAGAAATGACGCTTGCCTCCCGAGGACTTATCCTTTGCGAGTTCTGTGTGGGCGATGGCAGAAACCATCCCCTTCCAGCTCTTAACTGAAGAGGATGCCCGCCATAAGATGTTGGAGGTCCTCCAATTTGTGGATATCCCTAAGGAGATGATTTATTTTATTTATTTATTTATAATTTTCATGCGAACATATCAACTGGTTTACAGTAGCTAACAAATATTCATTTAAAAATATTTACATTTCCAAAATGAAAAGGAAATAAATACATAGTTTCATAATAAAATTACATATAATAATATACTAAATAGGAAACTAAATTTAAATGGTAATAAAATTTAAATTATTAAAGGGGCAGGATAGTGAGAGTAGAGATAATAAAATTTAAAAAAGTGTACATTACCTTGATATATATCCAGTATTCATTAGTCATTAAGTTAACAGCTCTTGGAAGGCTTGTTTGAATAGCCAAGTTTTGATGCCCTTTTTAAATAATTTAATGTCAGCTTCCAATCATAGTTCCTTTGGTATAGAATTCCACAGTTGGGGCCCAGCAATAGAAATAGCTCTCTCTCTAACACCATTTAGGTGGGCAATCTTAGGGGACGGAATTGGTAACATTCCTGTACCTGGTGATCTAGTAGATCTTGATGGGATATGGAAATGAAGAGAGGATGTTAGCCATTCGATTTTATAATTGTAAAGTGTTTTATGAATTAGGGACAGGATTTTATGTTGGGTCCTGTATTTAATAGGTAACCAGTGAAGGTCCTTTAGTATTGGGGTTATATGCTCAGATCGTCTAGTTCTTGTCAGAAGTCTAGCTACTGAGTTCTGCAGAAGTTGTAATGGTCTTGTTACATTTGTTGGGAGACCTAAGAATAAAGAATTGCAGTAGTCTAATCTAGACAGAACAAGTGCTTGTAGAACTGTTCTGAAATCTTTTGGGAATAGAAGAGGTTTTAATCTTTTAAGGACATTTAATTTAAAATAACCATCATTAATGACTTTTTTTAATGCAGTTTTTCAGTGTGAATTCGCAGTCTAAGAGGATCCCTAGATCTCGTACTTCCAGGGAGATGAAGTAGTTTTTGGCGGCTTCTTGAATTTCAAGTTCCTTTGCTTTGCTTATTTTAGGTGAGATGTATAGAATTTCGGGGTTTTTTGTATTTAAGGAAAGATTAATCTGGGTTAATACTTTTTCAATGGCAGATTGATATATATCCCAGAGCTTAAGAGTTAGGTCGATAGATTTTTCGATCGGAATTAGAATCTGAACATCATCAGCATAGATGAAATGAGTTAGACCGAAACCGGATAGGATTCTGCACAAAGGAAGCATATAGATATTAAAAAGGATTGCAGAGAGAGATGATCCTTGAGCTACTCCATATTGGAGATCAATTGGTTCAGATTCAATATCAAGAAATTTTACTTTGAAGGTTCTATCTTTTAAATATGAGTCAAACCATTTAAGTGCTGATTCTTTGTGCCTATTTCATTTAGTCCAGCCAGGAGGATTTTATGGCTAACTGTATCAAATGCTGCCGAAATGTCCAGCATGATCAGGAAGTAGGTTTGACTGTTATTGGCTCCTCTGAGGATAATATCTTGTAGTGAGGTTAATAGGGTCTCAGTACTAAAATATTTCCTAAATCCATGTTGTGCTGGGTATAGGGTACTATGCCTTTCAAGATAATCTGTAAGTTGACTTAATTATTTTCTCAAGGATTTTTGATATACAAGGTAAATTGGAATTAGGTCTCAAGTTTGATAGATCATATGAACTGGATTGTGGTTTCTTAGTGTTTGGTTTAACTATTGCGGTTTTTAAGATGAGTGGTACATTTGCTTCAATGATTGATTAAAATTGCTGTCCCTGTACATGAGGTCCTCAGACTTCCTCTACCGGCTTTGGAAACATCTGAATTCTGTGGCTCCGGTCAACAGAAAAACGGATGTTGCTTATCTAGTGCAAAAGGCCCTGAGCTTCCAGAAAAGCAAGTTACCTCACCAGTCAGTGGTAGTGGAATCAGCCCAGACAAAAGCCAAAAAGACCCGCCCTCACTCCTCCACCCCTCCAGGGAAGGACCACAGAGCCCTAGACGCTCTAGGTCGGAGTTTTCCAAGGATCCATGCTTATCGCTCAGATAGCGGCATACCAGTTGTACATGAACCAGTACAACTGGAACCTCTAGAAACAAGTCTAGGAGTTTGTTGAGGACCTACCACAACAGTTCCAGGAGGGCCTAGAATCCATCCTCCAAAAAGGATTGGAAGCCGGGAAACATGAAGTGAGGGCAGCCTATGAAGTCTTTGAGACGGCGACAAGGGTCTCAGCAGCAGGCATTAGTGCCAGACGCTGGGCCTGGCTAAAAGCCTCCGACCTTCGCCCTGAAGTTCAAGACAAACTAGCCGTCCTCCCCTGTACAGGAAAAAACCTGTTCAGGGACAAAATCCGGGACAATCCAGAGCCGTAGAATCAGTTCCCCAGGTTCAGCAAGGACAGGGGTTCTACTCCCATTATTTTCTTATTCCAAAGAAAACAGGTGGCCTCCATCCTATCCTTGACCTCCGGCCCTTAAACAAGTTCCTCCGGAGAGAGCGGTTCAAAATGGTATCCCTAGGTACCTTACTACCGCTTCTGCACCAAGGAGACTGGCTCTGCTCTCTCAACCTACAGGACGCCTATGCACAAATTGCCATCTTTCCGCCTCATCGGAAATATCTGCGCTTCCATTTGATGATGTCACCCATCTGTGAGGACTAACACCCTGCTGTCCTGGGAGAATACCTGTTACAGGTAAGCAACTCTGCTTTCTTCACAGATTCTTTTGTGCAAGACCAGAAGCTAGGACATTAAGCAGTAGCAGTGGCAACTACTTTTCTACACCCCTGCTCCCTATCTCACCCACATGCATTGATTGTAGCTTCCTTAGAGCAGAATATAGCAAAGGCAAGGTGGAGCTTTAGACTGCTTCCTGTGCAGCCGAGGGCAGGAATGTCACTTTAAATTGCGGTCCACTATGGCAGCCCCGTGCAACATTCATGCCACAAGCTGCACAAGAAGAGGAATTAGCCTGAGGTGCAGCATTGCTGCTTCTATACTCTGCTCTAAGGAAATTGTGATTGGTGAGTGTGGATGAGGAGGGAAGGTTTCAGTGTGGATGCTAGTGAGGGGATCTGAGACCAAGGAGTGAAAGTTAGGGAGGTCCGCGGGGTTGGACATTGGGGCTGTGTGTACAATAAGGAGATCAGAGAGGGCGTGGAATATGTGAAGGATTGTGGGTGAGCAGGGATCAAAGGTAGTGTGAAATGTGTATGCAAGTAAAGAGATTAGAGGTAGTGTGGAGTATATATAAGAGTGAATAAGTGAGGGGGTGTATGTGAGAATGAGAAAAAGGATCTTTCAGAGGAAGGGTGTGAGAGTGGATCTGTCCTCCCTCTCACTTCCTCTTTCTACAAGCCCCCTTTTCTTTCGACCTCTCATTCTGAGATCCCTTCTCTATTTTTTTATTTTTTACAAGCTGTTTGACTCAATATTACCACATACAATGCAAGCAATACAAGAGGACAAAATGAATGCTCAACAATCATAACCTAGAAAGGCATTACATTGGGAACCTTCTCCATTTCTGTCTGAGATCCTTTCCCCTAGAATGAGGTGCAGGGGGCAAGAGTGTGGTGTGGGGAGGAAGTGATTGAGGAGATGCATGAAAGAAAATGACTGAGGAGATTTGAGGCACTGTGGAGTGAGGGGATTTGGAGAAAGTGAGAGAATGAGGCAGTCATGAGGTAGGTGAGAGTGTGAGGGGGATCAAGGATCTGTGTGGTATGAATAAGGTGATCAAAGGGCTGTGTGGTATAAGTGAGATCTGAGGGAGTGTGCAAAGAGATGATAAAGGGGGCATGGGATTTGAGGACTGAGGGGGAAGACTGATGTTGGGGGATAGGTGTGAATAAATTATTCCTTTTTCTCCTGATCCTAGATCCCCCACCATACCTCATTTCTTCCTCCCATCCCCTTTCCTTCTCTACCCTCTATGGCTCTATCTCTTATCTCTATCCCTCCTGAGATCCCATCTTCACTTCCCTTCTCCGAGAGCCATTCTCCTCCTTCCTCTCTAGCACCAATCACAAAAGTCCTTTATCTTTCATAAAGAAGCAAATCAACTGGACATGTCTCAAAATTACTTTTTATAAAGAAAACCACATTTTAAATATGCAAATATGTAAAATATCTACATAATTGCTGCAGAATTTTGAAAAATAAATCAACTACAGAATTTAACACTTGCAGAATCTTGAAAAATCTGCTGCAAACAAAACAGAGGCACTGAGCACAACTCCTATGAATTCCAATTGATGTGATACGCTGAGATTGGATTTAAGATAGTTTAATAATGAACCCTAATAACTTTAGCACCCAAATGTTGTACACTTTGATTCATCTGTCTCTACCTAAAATGTGCCCTTGCAGTCCATCTAGAAAGAGGAACATTGAAATCCCCCATCTTACATAGAAATGCTGCCACAATCACTAGAAATTTAGTGGTCATGGCTATCTGGGCTTGGCAATCTGAGGCCACCCTGGAGGGAATCTGTGTACCTGGAGATGTAAGACCAAAGCATGATGGAGCCCAGAGGCTGGACAGGAGCAAGGCACACTGGAAACAAAGATTACTAAGCAGGAATACTGGAAACAGGGTCAGGATCAGAAGCCGGATGGATAGCACTTCCACAGGGCAGATGCTGAAGATGGTTGGACCAGCACTTTGTGCTTTCCAAGCATGCCTTATATGTTGGTGTCAATTTGGGGCAAACACAGTGCTGGTCCAATCGAACTGCTGAAGAGGCATGTCCAGCTCTTCCTAGAATGGAAAGTAAAAATGCTGACTCCTTTTAGAGCCAGCAGCCTCTGCAGCTTCACAGCAGATTCACCACCTGAAACCTCCATGGCTGCAGGTTAAAATCCCGACCCTGATGTTATTGAAAACACGTTTGACAATGACAGGCCAAATGGCAGTACACGATACTGGAGATGTTGGTTCCCTAGAATGAATCAAGATATCTCATGTGACTGGGGTTCTCTCAATATAGGTGTATATGTCCTATAGGTCTAGAGAACACAGCCAATTACCTGTATTTAAGAGTGGAATCAATGAGCCCAGAGAAATCTTGAACTTTTCTTTCAAGAAGAGTTTGTTCAAGGCCCTTAGGTCTAGGATGGGACTCTGTCCTCCTGTTCTTGGGCAATAGAAAGTACTAGAGTAAAATCCATGTCCTCTTTCTTGAGGTGGTACAGGTTCAACCACCCTGCTCTGCAAGAGGAAGTCCTTGTTGATCAATACCTGATGGGTAGGGGAACAAGAATAATTCCTCAGTGGAGGATCTGGGGAGCTATTTTGAAACCATAATTTATAGCCTCTGAAAAAAAAAATCTAGAAAACCCAATTGTCCAAGGTTATCAGGGACCAAAGGTTTGCATGAAACCTTAGCCTCCCTTTAAGAGGCAGATTCTCTGGAATGGAGACTGGAATTCTGACTATGGACTCTAGAATCAGTCAAAGCATCATCCCTTGTTTTTGTTGAAAAGGAGGCTGGGATTTAGAGCTCCTGCAATCATGTTGGCAAGGCTTGGCACTCTTCTATTGCTGCATGCAGGGCCAAGGGTAGGAAGGATAGCATTTCCTTGGAGAATAAAAAACCTCCTGCTCAGTGCCCTAAGATACCTCCTGGCCGTGGAAAGCAGGGAGAGATGGTAGCATGCACATCTGGAGTGTAGCATTGATATTGTTAAGATCCACAGCCTCTAATACCTTCCAAGAGGTTTTCTCCATTGTATGGCATATGTATGCGAACCTCTTGTGCACATCCTCATACACCAGAAGTCGGCAACCATGAAAGCATATGGATCCTTATTGCTATTGCTGAGGCACTCAATGCCACTTTGAAAGCATAAGTCAAGTCATACGGATCATATGTTTTCTACACTCTTACCACCTGTAACTTGGCAAACAAAGTCCTCCTGTCACTCTGGAGGGAGATGTTTAGTAAATTTCAGTTCCTCTTGTAGGTAGGATGGTGTGCATATCTCACCCACATAGATCTGGTGAGCAGTTATATATGAGCATAGCATAGTGCTCTGAAAGACCTTTCTCCAAAAAAAAAAAAAGCAAGGTTTTTTGATTTCTTGCTTGGGGGTGGGGGACATAGAAATTTTAGAATTTCTTGGCCTTTTTTGGGGTAGATTTTTACAACACAGATTGGTGTTGTCATCAGGTTTTGTGAAATCATGGAGTCTCTTGGGCATAGCACTTGTTCACCTTCTTTGAAACTGGATATAGAGTGGGATTTCCCTCATTTGCTTCAGTAACCCTAGGAGACACTGATGAATGGATACATCCACCAACTCCTTAGAGACCTCAAGGATAATACTGCATATCTTAAAAGTTTGAGAAAACCCACCTAAATATAGTACTTTAGTTTACATCTGATATTGTCTTCAAAAGTTTGTTTCATTGCACTGAGCGACATTGATGAAAGTTAGAGCCTGCAGACTGAATACAAAATATTACTCATCTTGACAAGTATAGGTTGATTGAGAGGCTTAAGAAACAATATTTCTCTTCTTAAATTCACTCTGTTCTGAACTGACTTAATGCCACATTAACTAACCCTTCCAAAGAGAGGTAGTATGGCTCCTGGATTAATTATTCCAGGAATAACTTAAGAATTTTATTATGGTCAGTTTACTATTTATGACTTTAGCCATCAGGACCTATATATGGGTACTGCCTCTTGGACAGCATAGAGACAGCAATCATAGGAAGATCTTTTACATCACTTAGTCTAAGGCAGTGTTTCTCAACCTTCTCCTGGAGGCACACCTGACCAGTCTGGTTTCAGGACTGCCACAATGAATATGCACGAGATATGCAAACAGAATGTTTTAAAGGGGAAATCTAGGAATAAAATTTATTAAAAAAAAAGAAAAAGCAACAGAATCAAGCATAGGTGAGGTAATATTTTGAACTTTCTAGCCAGTGCAGCTTTAAAGTATCTCCTTTCCAGTAAATAATGTAACCAATTGTTTTTCTGTCTACCACGGTAACTAAATTTTAACCTTTACTTGTTTCACATGGCACAAATATTTTTTTTTTTTTACAGAACACAGTAACCAAGGAGTGTAGATTAGGGTTGCCAACTGTCCAGCTCTGGCCCGGACAGCCAGGTTTTCAGACATTCTGTAGTGTCCATTCAGAAGTACCAACCGGATGCTAAATGTCCGGTTTTGCAGGTGGATCCTTCTTTTTCTCACAGCCTTTTAGTTGCATGAAGAGAAAGGCAGGTCAGAGCCTATCGGAGGAGAGCTGTGCTGTATCCCTGCCTCCTTTCCCAGGCTGTGATTGGACAGCATAGAGAGAGGATGTGGTGCACAGCCCTCAGCTCCCAGTGGTTCTGCAGATACATAGATACACTGTTTAGACAGTTTACTGGAGGATCCACCCCCCGGTCCTCAAGTGTCTACTCCTGGTCTATGGAAAAGTTGGCAACTTTAGTGTAGATGTGTGTGTGGAATGTATTAAATTTTCTTTTTAATAAAGACTGCTTTGAGAAAACATTTATGTTATAGTTCTTAACACTTATTTAGGAATAAACTACAATGTAAAAGCGAAACAGACTCCTAATGTAGTGTGAGCTGCAGGACAAAGACAAGCAAATCAATTTTTTATTTTTTTTTTTACTAAAAGAATAGACTTTTATTAAGCACTGTAAGTCTCTTTCTATCAGCAGTAACAGAACAAGCAAACCTATTTCCATCAAGAAACAATCAAATTCCATCCAAGAGCTTTTCATCAGCAATCCCAGTCTCCTAGAGAATGATCCATTCAAACTTACATCAATAAAACTATGGCGCTGTTGTGGGGGTGTGGAGAAATTGGGTGAGGCAAGGATGTGGGCTTCAAGGAGGCTTTGGGTTACATGTTATCCATCCACTACACAGGCAATCAATATAGCATAAGGGCACAGAGTAACAAAAGGAGAATCAAGAAATAAATTTGCCATTTTTGTGTATGTAAATAAGTACTATGGTATTTAACACAGAACACCAAAAAGAAAATCAGATGACTTCAGTGAAAGATTCACCTATATTCTTATGCTAAAACACTTTTTTTTAAAAAAAAGAAATATTATTGTTAAAAATGAAGCTAAACTCATTAGGTTCAGAAGGGGGGCAAGGGAGGAATACAATATATTAAAAAAACATTAGAATTGTTTTTAAATGTTTTATGCAAATTTGCACTATTCATTCGTCATTGCTAATTAGAAAAAGGAAAGAGAAAAAGCAGAGGTGGAACAGTTATAAGCTGAAAGAGGGTGTCCACCCTGAAACAGGGAACAGAATTATTCTATGCATTTATGTTTTGCTTAATAATAAAAAAAAAAAAAAGTTTCCTCTTAGAACTCTGAACCAAGCTCAAGGCATATCAAAGATTTATGTGCAGAAATAGATGAGATTAAGTGTGCATCTACTCTCTCTGAATCACCAAAAAAAGATTATTGGAATTGGAGTTGGGAGAGGAAAGAAAGCAAATGAAAACAAGAAAATAAAAGTGAAAAAATGCAAAGGAAAAACAAAAATCCTAAAACATGCAATATTAAGCAAATACAGTTCAGGAACAGAAACCTAGCTATGACAAGTAAACCTTTCAGAAAGGTTACATTTGCAAGATTAAATTAACCATAATCTTTTTATTAGCTGTTGCAGAGCTGTTTGATGGCAAAGAAAGGGAAGGGTGCCCAGACATGGCAAAAGGCAATCCTGTAACTCCTACTCCTTATACTGTCCTGTAGGACTTCAGCAGGACCAAATAGATTCCCCATCCCTCCCCTAACACTTTACCACAAGCTGACATTTCAGATGCAGCACAACAAGCTTATTTTAAGATTCCCCCTTCTTCCTTAAGAGAAAGAAATGAGGTTTTGACCACCTTCCTGAGGGAAGGTGCTGCTGGAGGCACGGATCCCCGACCTGCCCCCATGTCCAGTCCGAGCAGAGCAGAATTGGCTAAAAAGAGTGGCTCCTCAGAGGAAAAAATGGTCTGAAAGCAGGGACATGATGATAAGCTGTGCCTACAGGGGAAAGAATGGTCTGAAAGCAGGGACATGATGATAAGCTGTGCCTACAGTTTCTTCTAACTTTTTATTTATTTATTTATTTATTTATTTTTTAAAAGAGAACCCCCCCCCCCCCCCCCAAAAAAAATGAAAGAAAAGAAAAAATAGGCACAGGTACAGAAGCAATATAAAGCAAAGTTGCTTATCTGTAACAGGTGATCTCCATAGACTGGACAATTCAGCCACACAAATGGGTAACACATTCACAGAGCTCAGAAAGACCTAGAAGCCTATCTCAGCACTTGTGGGTGTTTCTGCACTTCCACTACCGCATGAGTCTCATTCATTTCACAATCTAAGCTTAACTCTACAAAGAGGGAGGGAGGAATTGTGTTGTTGAATTGTCCTACTGTCTACAGAGAATACCCATTACAGGTAAGCAACTTTGTTTTCTCTGTGGATAAGCAAAACTGAATTCAGCCTCACAAGCGTGTGTGTGTGTGATTCCCAAGCTGAGGGTTGCATTCTAACAATTTTTCTTCTTTAATTAGTAATGGAGGCATTGCAACACAGTGTTGCGAGGATGGAAGGGGTGTTGTAGCATCTTGTTAGGCAAGTTCTTAAATACTGCCTGGTCAAAGGTACTATCCTTGCAGGAATCCTCCTCAAGGCAGTAAAGGTATGGATAGAGGACCTGGTATCCACATTGCAGATCTCCTAAATTGAAACAGAATGAAGATATGATAGGGAAGTTGAAGTTCCTTGCACTTGATGAGCTTTAACTTTGCTATGAAACTAATGTTCAGATTTACTAAAGCAACATGAAATGCAGTCTGATATTCAGGTAGAGCAGGTTTGTGTCATAACTTGTAATCCTTGACTGGTTGTAAGAGACAACAATTGAGATTTCCTGAAAGGGCTGCAAAACAATACAGCCCTTCTGCAGTCTAAGATATGAAGAGCATACTCACTTTCCTAGAATGAGGCTTTGGAAAGAGTATTGGTAAAACTATTGACTAATTCAGGTAAAATTGAGAAATCACCTTAAATTACAACTTTTGGATGGGTTCTTGGAACTACCCTATTCTTAAAATTTGTATGTAGGGTGTATGAATTATTAATGCTTGGAGCTCGCTTGGTCTGTGTGCTAAGGTCACTCCTACTGAAACAAAAACATTTCCAGGAAAGAAATCTGAGATCTACTGATGGTAAATATTCTAAGGGAAGATTAATTAATTGAGAAGATATTATATATTTAGATTCCAGTGACTAAGCAGGTCTCTTACAGGCACATAAATATGGCAAAGGCCTTTAATGAATCTTGCTATCATTGCATGCTAAGAACCCAGAAGACCTTACCACGGTTAGTGATAAGATGCAACAATGCCCAAGAGCATGCTGACACAATTTGGCTGTACTCCTGATTTGAAAAGGTTAAGAAGATATCACAGAAGGGCTGAAATTGAGCAATTGAAGGGATCCTCCTTCTGTGATATACACCAAATAGAAAATAGTTTCCATTTCAATTTAAAGGACTGTATAGAGGAAGGCCTTGCATTACCCTGCTTTCAATATCCATGCTATTCATACCAGAGTTGGAAGGTTGGGGTGAATAAGTGTCCTGTGAATTGTGTTAAGAGTTTTGGAAATGTTTGCAGATGTGCTGGTTGAATAATAGCTAGGTGATGAAGCCATGGAAACCAAATTTGATGCAGCCAAAATATGAAGATCATCTTGGATATGAGTGGTATTAGTGGAAACGTATGTATTAGTCTTTGATTCCATGGAATACAAAATGTGTACGCACTAGAGAGTTGGTTGCTGGTCTTGTGGAATAATAGAGAGCTCGTGGTTGAATAGAGCTGCGAAGAGGTACACTTGCAGAGCTACCCAGAGTCTAAAGAGAATGTGTTCTGTGCTGACGTGAACTGTACATTCGTGCAGCTGCAAACAGCTCAGTGAGTCCAAGACAAAATTATCTTTGCTCAGGACGTGAATGGCATTGAGGAGTATTTTTCCTGGAATTGCCAAATCCATTTCTTGCAGATTTCTTTTCATAGCTTTGAGGATCCTGATCCTCCTTGCTTGCTGAACTATTGTTCCCTTTTATCCATGACTCGAATGATAAAAGAGCTCCAATAATGGTTATTAGTTCTATAAGGTTTATGTGCAGCGTTTGCTCCCATGTACTCTAAGTCTCTTGAGAGCAAACCAGTTTGAGATGTGTTCCTCATCTTTGTTTGGAGGCATCTGTCATTACAATCTACAGAGTTTGTGGAGGATAAAAGAGGTGACCCTAAAGATTTGAAGTCTGTGTCCACCATGTCAATGAATAAGTGAGAAGCCTGGATAGATGCATCTTGTAAGATCCTGGTTATGAATATTGGTTCCAGTGAAGTTTCAAGTACCACTGAGCTAGTCTCTTATGTAGACATGCAAAGGGTGTCACGAACTGTAGATGCCATGTGGACTAACATCTCCAGGAAGGCTTTGGCTGAAACTGATGTCTGAGTGGAAGTATAGCCAATTATGCAAGTTAGTGTGCAAGGAAGTGGAAGGAAAGCTTTCCCTTCATGGTATCCAAGTAGGCTCCTATATAGTCTATTTGACAAGATGGAATCAGATTGGACTTCTGGAAGTTGACAATGAATCCTCATTATTAGCTAGTCAACTAAGTAGAACAAAACTAAAACATTGTTTACATATTTCCATTCGCATCGCACATAAGAAATATCTACATTTCACTCTAGCAGAGCAACTTTATCAATACTGAGTACTCCTCTTTGTTTTGTCAGCAGACCCAAGAGTATTCACCATGTGTCTGGCTTGTAGAACCCATGTCAGAAAAACAATGTTTTAGTTAAGCATTCTTTAGATTCAGGATTGTCAGCTAATTGGTTATCTCCAACTGTGAAGGATGGTGCCTAGCAAATACATTCTGAATTTTTCTCTCGAGATATTTGTTTAAATTTCTCAAGTCTAGAACTGGATGAAAGCCTCCTGACTTTTTCAGGATAAAGAAATAAGAGTAAAATCCCTTGTCTTTCTCCATCGTTGGGACTGGTTCTATTGCATTGATTGCTAATAAGGAGGCTAGTTCCTGCTGTAGGATTTGAAGATGCCCTGGGAGAATCTAATGATGGTTTGGTGGAATGAGGTGAGGCAGATTTAGAAAGTTTAGGCTATAACACTTCTAGATTATTTAAAGCACCCATTGGCTGTGGTAATGAGACCATTGGGGGTGAAATAACTGAAGCTTTCCCCCCACTGGAGGAGCTTTGAACAAGTGCAGATATGAAAGTTCTTGTAGTCAAAAATTAGAGCGATTTTTGAGTGGCTTGCTGGGTGGACATTGGTTGGGTCCTCTCTCCAGGATGTGGTCTGCCTTGTTGCTGTTGCGATCACTGCATCTAAAAAAGGGTATGGCTGGTACCTTCTTTAAGGATACTACTACTGCCTTCTTTAAGGTTGCGATCAGTTTTTTCTTTGGACAGCTGACTGCTCAGAAGTAGCTACAGATAATGTTTGGAGGGTTGAACAGTGATCTTTTATAAGGTCAACCATTTCCTTGAATTTGTCCCTAAATAAATTCTCTCTTGTACACAGGGCATTCTGCAACTTGTCATGTATATCCTCTTGTAGGCCTCAGAGGCAAGCTAGTTTTCTGGCTCCTATAGATATGTCAGATGATTTTAAAAACAAACAGTAAAAAAAATAAACCAGAATACCAGAAAAATATAGGTGAATCACGGAGAGACAGTAAGAAAAAGAGAGCAAACATTTTTTCACTCTAGCAGAAGAAAAATGACTACATAGGAGCAGCAGCACCACAAGAACAATTAAATGTGCTCAAAAAGACTTCTATGTCTTTCTGAGCTTTGCGAGAGCACATTCTGCATCGGTGCTGCCTGATGATATCACCCACTTGTGTGGCTGAATTCAATCCTGCTTGTCCACAGAGAAAGAGCAATACCTTAAAAAAAACAAAAACCCCAAACAAAAAAAAAATTTTTTTTTAGTCATGAACAAACATATAAATCTTATGAACCAATCATCCATAATTAAATTATATTTAAAAAGGCTAATGTATGAATTTCTGGCCAATCCCTCTAATGTAAATAGTCAGCTGAGACCCTCAGTAGTTGTAGCTCCAACTTTTAGTATGCAAATCCTTTAGTTTGATGTCCTGGAACCAGATCACCACCATTGGAGGTCACACATGTACATACCCAAGGGAGAAGAACTTTTCATACTTTTCTGGCTGCAAATATCGTGGGCCAACACTTAACTCCAGGGCCAATAATTTATCTGGGCTCTGGTTTCTACTTACGTAGTTAAAGGGGGGAGTTGAGATACTCATCACAAACTAAGACCACACCTGTTAGGCAATAAAAGGTAAATTTAAATGGAGCTGCCACAACATGCTTTTTATTTAATTTTGATATAGCTGCACAGACAGAGAAAAAAATAAAAAAAAATTGTGAATCACAATTATTTGACCATGTGATGGGACAAGTACAGCTGATTCCTGGCCTTTCATACAAAGATAAAAAGACAAGTCTTGCAAAGTTTTAGTTAAGTAAGATTGGTGGCTTTGCTTTCTTAGCCCTACTCAAAGCAAAACAAAAAACAATACACTAGACAATGCCAAAGTCCCACTTCTCATGCACAGGTTTATTTAATAGGGAAAGATTGCACTCCCTACCCCAAAAATATATTCCGACAGAAATCCCTCATGCAAATAAAATATCACTGCAGGAACTTTCTTGATGTATTATACTATTCAATACTGTCATAATTATGCAATGTATATTTCCATGGTTTTCAGATGTATTAAAAATGTGATTGTATGGAAAGAACAGGTAAAGCAGTATGCAAAGGGTCCATGCTGGTTTTTAGAAATGGGACCACAGTGAGCTATGCCACCACTTTCATTCCACCAGCAAAACCAGATTTTAGTCAAGGCATTGGTTAGCCTCAGTATTCTATCATCTTTCTTTAACATCATGTCTAGAAACCAGAGCCTGGCCCATCATCATGGAGCTTAGTATTTGAACTGGAAACATTTTTCAGATTTAGAAACAGGAGTCTCAGACTGAACTTCTGGCTGAATGCTAAACTATGGGGTGCCAACATATCCAACACACACTAACGCCCCCACACACTGAGAAGGAAGTCTGTATGAGAATAAAAACTTGACACACAATACTGTTCTAGCCCATAAGCATCTTTTCTCAGTGATTCACAATGCCTGAGCCCTGGATATCAGTTAATGATATTGTGATTGAAACCCCTGTTTCACCACAGGCTCAGCTTTCTAGGTACAAACGACATGGCCTGCCTTCTGGTGTCAGTCTGACAGCAGCCTGGAGACAGGTTCCAAGGAGAAGAGATGATAGAAAAGGCTTGGCAGGATGATTAGCTTGCAAAATGCATCTTCACAGTCAGTATTTCAAAGATTTTACTTTCACTGTTAATCAGAATGGGGCTCCAAGACCTCTTCTGAACTCTTGGGGTTGGAATGCTTGTCTTCTAAGATTCTTAATCCTTCACACCTTATGAGAACAATGAGTCAATTAAAGAAACCCACAAAGTTTTCAGCACCACAGAGAGTACTATCCAACCAAGCAGATTGACGAAGGCACAGCATCACTCAGAGTACTCTGAACCAAGGAGATGGTGGGCAGGAGGTTCTTGAAGCCACCATATATCTCCAGTGTTTCAATAATGACAGAAAAAGCTCCTGAAGATGGTAAGAACATTAAGAGCTGAGATCAATGGCACTCAAGGAACCTGACAGGAAATAATAGCTAGGAGGTTGTCCTACTTCCACAGTGCAGAATCATCCATGAACAGGCTGTGAGGAACCTCTCAACCCATGCTCACTGGGTATTAAAGTTGTGATGGCTTTCCTGGGTGGGTTTAGATGTTTGATTCTATGTATTTTGTTCTTTTGTTTGATTTTTCTCTTTCATTGTGAGATAGAGATCAAGCAGAAAGAATGGCACCTTTAATTAAAGAGAGTTGCAAATCAATAATTCTTCTTAAGAGTCCTCCTCCAGAATCACTAAGTAACCTTTTATAAGGAGTAGAATAGGACTAAAGGAAATGAAAGGGCATGGAAAAAATTCAGGAACATAATCCTCTAAATAAAAAAAAATGCAATCACTATTTCAGTAAACTAATCTAATCATTTCCTCAATGGGTAAGAGATCTAAGTGAGCAAGAAAAATGTAGAAGGTGAAATTCTAGAAGAACCTCTTCTCCAAGGGGAAAGAGGTAAAAGGAAGCTCTTAGCCACTGTCACAGTAACTGTGGCCAGGGAAGCTGGCCATTTTATCAGCCTCAGAGATAATTCTCACTAGATGGATGAATGAGATATTAGGCTTAGGTGATTGAACATATGGAATAATCCAGGAAGGAAGGAAGGGGGCTGAAAATTTTTCTTCCATCCCTCTACTCGTTAATGGTACAGCCTTATTTGTACAAAAGCAGTCACAGCAACAGAATGCAGTGTCTGATCAAAATATATTGTATGTGTGTGTGTTCCCAGCACTATCCCCTTCAACCTCCCCCACTCCTTGGGCCACAAGACAGGGTGCATCTCCACACATCTCGGAGTCAAGAATAAGAAGATTCATTTGTCTCTTAAGTGCTTGCTATTCAGATCAAGTTGACCTGTTTTTTGCTTTTTTTTTTTTTTTTTTTTTTTAAAGACCCCAGGAACACTGATAATACAGATGAACCTAGGGCCCGAGACTTAAAAATGTTTAGTTTTTCATATTAGAGTATTTTTTTTTAAACTTTCTTTGTTCTTGGCATTAAAAAAAAACACCTCACCACACAATACCAGTGTGAGCATTCTGAAGTAATGCCATTCACCATGGGACATGGACAGGTTTATATTTATATATATATATATTTATATATAAATATAGCTTTATCTTTCTCTCTCAATATATAAAGTGTGAGTGCACCATTTTATGTGCATATATATATGCATGTGTATGCATACATGTATACATACACAGCCACTGTAGGTATATGCACACACATACACTCTTCTTTTCCTTGCACCTCTCATCCTGTATCTGACAAACACATTCTCTGCTGCCTGCGTCCAGAAGGTCCAAGTCACCCCTCCAAGAGAGGGGCAGCAGAGACCAAGTAATCTATCATGCGTTCACTGTCACAAGCAAACCAGTCCACAGGCAGGAAAAATCTGCCCAGATACCTCCGCACGCTCAGGAATCCCCCGTGTACAAAGGCTGTTTTATATATATATATATAGCTATATATATAGAAAAAAAAATAATAAAATAAAATAAAATGCTGCAAACGTGTACAGAGAACTGAATGGCAGACAGACTACCTCAGACCGAGTCTACAGTGGAGAGCACAGTAGGGTAAGCTCTGTTGTGAGTGGGTACCAGCATTAATTCTACAATAGTTGGCACCCTAACCCCCAATATGTGTGATAATACTGATGGTTTTTCATATGCATGAAGGAGGGAAATGCATCTCTTCAAAATGCCCCCTTCTCCATTCCTAACAGATGGAGAATCAGGGAGAAAATGGACAAGGTCACATCCCATTAGGCAGTAAGGCAAACACAGCTTAATTCCTCAATCCTGCTGAGATTTTAGTATGTAGTGAACCCTCCACACAAAGCATGTCTCTCTAGTTACATTCATCTTCTGTAAAACCTTAGTGTCCATTCATGAGTTGAAAGAAGCAGGGAAGGGGAGAAAGAGAATCAAACTCTCTTCCTTCTCTACCCCTGTCCCACCATCATATACACATCAAAAATATAAAACGGCACTTCTTTGTTTGGCCATTATTCCAGATAGGATGGAAGTGGGATTTCCTGGACATCTCCCTTCCACCAAAGTGTGAAATAATGACCTTGTCCAAGTGAAACCACAGCCAGTGTGCATAAAATCACTGTTCTCAGCAGAAGAGCGCTAGGTGTGAACTTAGGTGCTTCTCCCTCTTTTCTCACTCTTCCTGCAGAGCCCCCACTGCTTCCACCAGACTCAGGTCTGCCACCAGTCTCCACACATGTCCCAGGTGCCCAGGGGTTCACTCCTCCTTCTGCAGGACGGATGAGCCTAACTTCTCATCCTGTAAGCAGTCACTTTCTTCGCTCAATGCACTCACGTGCACATTACTGTTGCTGCTATTGCACGCATCATTGTCTCTAGATAAGGCACACTGTGATACTAGGTCCGCTGGGCTGCTTGCCTCTTCACCTTCAGTTACGCTGTTGTTCCCACTCCCATTTACTTGAGATGGGCTCCGATGGTCGATAAGTTCTGCAGGTTTGGTCACCCCGTCTGGAGAGGTCTAAAAAAGACAAATACTATGTTTCATTTATTATATTTTTGACTCACCTGATCATCTGAAAAAAACAGGTACAACAACTGGAGAATTTACTTACCTGATAATTTCATTTTCCTTAGTGTAGACAGATGGACTCAGGACCAATGGGTATAGTGTACTCCTGATAACAGATGGAGACGGATCAGATTTCAATCTGACGTCAGCCCTAGTACATATACCCCTGCAGGAAGTGCAGCTCTTCAGTATTCTCCTCAAAAAGCATTGTGGATATATGTATGACTGAATAATTTGAATAACTTGATTAACTTTATAAATTGGTTAACTTAATTAATTTAAACCGGTTGAATTGGTTATAGCTGGAGATTGCCAGTGCCCTCAACCGAGAAACGTCGACACCCGATAGGATGGGTGTCCTAGCTGAAGGAAAGCATGGCTTACCCGTGAATCACTTGCTCTCGGGGATGTCACCCGAGAATTCCATGAGTAACGGCAGCCGTGGGTGGGATGCTGAGTCCATCTGTCTACACTAAGGAACACAAAATTATCAGGTAAGTAATTTCTCCATTTTCTAGTGTGTAGCAGATGGACTCAGGACCAATGGGATGTATAAAATCTACTCCTGAGCCGGGTGAGAGGCTGCCTGTGACCCACTTAGTACTGCCCTTGCAAATGCTGTGTCCTCCTGAGCCTGAACATCCAGGTGATAACCTCGAGAAGGTGTGGATGAAGGACCATGTCGCCGCCCTGCAGATCTCGGCGGGTGACAGCATCTTGGTTCCGCCCAGGACATTGCCTGGGCTCTGGTAGAATGGGCCTTGACTTGTAAAGGCGGTGGCTTGCCTGCTTCTACGTAGGCCGCCTTGATGACTTCTTTGATCCAGCAGGCTATGGTTGCTCACGAGGCCGCTTCCCCTTGCTTCGTCCCGCTGTGAAGGACGAATAGATGGTCCGTCTTTCGTATGGATTCCGACCTTTCCAGGTATCTGACTAGGAGTCTGTCGACATTGAGATGGCGTAGACTTCGAGCCTCTTCCGAATTCTTATGCTCATCCAGCAATGGTAGCAAGATGGTTTGATTGAGATGGAAGTGAAACACCACTTTGGGGAGGAACGACGGAACTGTGCGTAACTGGATGGTTCCTGGGGTGAGTCTGAGGAACGGCTCCAGGCAGGACAGTGCTTGTAGCTCGGATATACGACAGGCTGAACAGACTGCCAGCAGGAAGGCTGTCTTCAATGTTAATAGTCAGAGAGACAGGCTGCGGAGAGGTCTGAAGGAGGTTCTTGCTAGGAAATCTAGGAGCAGGCTGAGGTTCCAAAGAGGCATCGGCCACTTTAGGGGTGGTCGGATCTGCTTGACTCCTTTCAGAAAGCGGGAGACATCCGGGTGAGAGGCTATGCTGCCGCTCTCGCCCTTGGTTCTGTAGCAAGACAATGCGGCCACCTGTACCTTGATGGAGTTGAGAGACAATCCCTTCTGTAGGCCGTTCTGCAGGAATTCCAAAATCGCAGGAATTTTGACTGAGCGTGGTATGATATTGCGGTCCTCGGACCAGGCTTCGAATACTCTCCAAATCCTTATGTATGTTAGGGATGTGGAGAACTTGCGTGCTCGGAGTAGGGTGTCATTTACTGCCCCCGAGTATCCGCTCTTCCTCAGGCAAGTCCTCTCAATGGCTAGACCGTAAGAGAGAATCGAGCTGGATCCTCGTGGAGGATCGGTCCCTGTTGGAGCAGGTCTCTGTGTAGAGGGTAGCGGGAGAGGGCTCCCTGTCAGCAGTCTTCGCATGTTTGTGTACCACGGTCTTCTTGGCCAGTCCGGGGCCACCAGAAGTACTGGTCCCCTGTGGTGTTCTATCTTATGGATGATTGCACCCAATAGGGGCCACGGCGGGAAGGCGTATAACAGAGTCTCCTGTGGCCAGGTCTGTACCAGGGAATCGATTCCCTGGGACTGGGGTTCCCGCCTGCGGCTGAAGAAACTGGGCACTTGGGCGTTGGACCGGTTTGCCAGGAGGTCCATGGTTGGTGCTCCCCAACAGTTTACTATCAGTTGGAATGCTGTGGTCAACAGCCTCCATTCTCCTGGGTCTAGACTTTCTCTGCTGAGGTAATCCGCAGCAACGTTGTCTTTCCCGGCAACGTGGACGGCCGAGATCTCTTGAAGATTTGCTTCCACCTATGACATTAGGAGGTCTATTTCCAGAGACACCTGTTGGCTTCTGGTTCCTCCCTGATGGTTGATGTAGGCCACTGTTGTGGCATTTTCCGACCTTATTCTGACCGCTTTGTCTCGGAGTCTGTGACCGAATCCGTAGGCAGGCTAGTCTGACTGCCCGGGCCTTCTAGGCGATTGATGTTCCATCCCGACTCTTCTTTGTTCCATTGCCCTTGGGCGGTTAGCTCCTGACAGTGTGTTCCCCATCCTCGTAGGCTGGCATCTGTGGTGAGCAGGATCCAGGTTGGGGAGGATAGTCTCGTTCCCTGGCTCAGATGGCCTTCTTGTAGCCACCATCGTAATTGGGCCCGAACTCTGTCTGGAAGCTGCAAACGTACAGTGTAGTTCTGGGACAGTGGATTCCATTGTGATAGTAGTGAGGGTTGTAGGGGGTCTCATGTGAGCTCGTGCCCATGGCACTACTTCCAGTGTGGATGCCATAAGGCCGAGGACTTGTAGGTAGTCCCATACTATGGGGCGAAGTTCGCTCAACAGGGTTCGTAACTGGGTCATCAGTTTTGATCTCCTTGTCGGTGTCAGGATGACCTTGTCTTGTTTGGTGTCGAACTGGACTCCCAAGTATTCTAGAGATTGGGACGGTTGCAGGCAGCTCTTGTTTGTGTTGACCAACCACCCGAGGTTCTCCAGTAGAGTTCTGACTGTTGGTTGCCTGGTGGCTTTCCTCTGGGGATTTTGCCCTGATCAGCAAATCGTCTAGATAAGGGTGCATGTGGATTCCTTCCTTCCTCAGTGTTGCTGCCACCACCACTATGATCTTGGTGAATGTCTGGGGTGCAGTGGCTAACCCGAATAGTAGTGCCCGGAACTGGTAGTGACGGTCCAGGATCGAGAAGCGTAGAAAATGTTGATACTCTTGATGGATCGGAATGTGTAGGTATGCTTCCGACAGATCCAGGGATGTAAGGAACTCTACCGGTTGTATCGCCCTTATTACAGAGCGTAGGGTTTCCATGTGGAAGCGAGGAATCTTCAGGTGATGGTTGACCGCCTTGAGGACCAGGATGGGTCTGAACATTCCTTCTTTCTTGGGGACGATAAATAGGTGGAATAATGTGCAGTATATGGAGGCACCGGTGTTACAGCCTCTAAGGCTAGCAATCTGGTCAGTGTAGCTTCCACTGCCATCCTCTTGGAAGGGTTGTGGCAGGGGGATTCCACAAACTTCTCCGGAGGGAGGTGGTGGAAATCCAGGTAATATCCCTCTCAAATAATGGATAGGACCCACTTGTCCGAAGTTATCTCGACCCATCTTTGGTAGAATAGGCAAGTCTGCCCCCTATGGCTTCTTCCTTTGGACGGGTCGGCTGATTTTCATTTTGGACTGCGGCTAGGGCCTGGGCCTGAGCTGGCTCCCCTTGTGTTGTGCTTGTTCCGAAAGGACTGGCTTCGGCCTGCGGGGCGGGCCGTTTGATATGTGCTTCTATATGTGTTGAAGCGCTGTGATCCTCTGCCCCTGGGGGTTCGGGGGAAGGATCGCTGGTTTCTCTTATTCCTGTCCTCCAGTAGCCTCGGCAGTGGAGACTCGCCCCATTTGTTGGCTAGTTTCTCTAGTTTGCTTCCGAACAGGAGTGTTCCCTTGAAAGGCATCCTTGTGAGTCTCGTTTTGGAGGATGAGTTGGCCGACCAGTTTCGGAGCCAGAGTTGTCTTCTGGCTGCCACGGCGGATGACACATCTCTAGCTGCGGTGCACACCAGATGAGAAGCGGCGTCCGGGAGGAATGATACTGCTAGTTTACGGGCCTCCCCAGGAGTGTTGTTCCTGGTCTGTGATAAGCAGGCACGTGTCACCACGGCACAATAGGCCTCGATGTCTAAAGACATAGCGGCGACGTCAAAGGACTGTTTGAGGATAGATTCCAGACGTCTGTCTTAAGAATCCTTGACCATGGCATCCACTCTCGGACATGCCAGGAGATCTTTGGCAGCTGGGTCCAGAGGGTACATGGCTGCCAAAGCCCGCCCCCTTTGAATGTAGCTTCCAGGGCATCCCATTCCAGGTTAATTAATTGCTGGAAGGCTTGTAATAGTGGGAAATGACGGGAAGTCTGACGGAGTTCCTCTAGTAGGGGGTTCGTCTTAGGTTCCCCTGAGGCACTTGTGCTCGGGATTACAAGCTCTTTTAAGCTGTGTGTGACCAGGTCTGGAAGCTCGTCCTTGGTGAAGAAGCGTCTCATAGTTCGGTGGGGCTCTGTCCCCGGAGGGAGTTCCCCTTCCCTCCAGGGGCTCTGAATCCTCATCCGAGTTGTCCGTGTCCCCGAAGGTGTGGCTTCTGGGCGGTGGGATCACTTCCCTGGCCATAGGGGGTCCCGGGATGTTGAGGTCCTCTGGTGGAGCTTGTGGCCATAATATTGGAGGCCTCGGTTGCATATGGACGAAGGTATGCAGACCTTTGAAGAATTCCACCCAGGAGATAGATGCTGGGTTTAGACTAAGGGGTGCCATGTCCCTGGGGAGCCTCGTTTTGGGGGGGGGGCCCGCTGTGCAATGCTAGGTCTGGCGTACTGTTCGAGAGGCTGGAACCCGGTACCGGCTGGGGAGGGTCATGAGATGGATCCCCTAGGGCCTCTTCGCACTATATACACAGTGCCGTGGCATCCTCATGCTGTGCAGCTCTAATGTGGCATGCTGGGCAAAGGCCCTGAGCCTCGAGTTTCTTTTCCGGTGGTGCCATGGCTTGTGCACGTAAAATACCGTTGTGCACTCCGGTGTTGAAGTTGTGCGAGTAGGTTGGTGCGCGCTCAGGGAGACATGCGTGCTGTTGTGCGCGCAGATCGGAGTTATGCGCCCGGCACAGTAAGCGCGTGGCTATGAGCGTAGCTTGTGCGCACGGTACTTGGGCGCGTGACATTGTACGCACAACGTATTTGTGCACACGGCTCGCCTCTGTGCGCATGGATCGGAACGGCGGACAGGGCAGTGAACAGATCAAAATGGTGATGGCGGACAATATGGCGACCACCTCGGAGGGTCTCCATGTGGGAGGACCCTCGGATCTGACTGGGGTCTAACCCTGCTCGGGCAGATCAACCCGGTGGCACTGGTCCCGGCTGGCAACCTGAGAGACTCCTCGAGCTTCGTAGACTGGAGACTTTTAAATAGATTTCTACCTTACCTTGTCTCGGTGCTTCCTGGTCTCCGGCTGCGGGGGGAGAGGGAAAATACCTTCACCGCCACGCCGAAGTTGCCCCCGCTGCCTCTCAGCTTCACCCGATGTCGGGGGCTAGGTCCCTGCCGAGGGTCGGCTGCCGGGCCGAGGCTTACCTCCGAGGGATTGTGTAAATCACCTCGGGAATTCTCAACTGGGGGAGGGACCCAATGGGTTCCACCGCAGGAGAGCAGGGCTCGTCTGTAGAGGTAAGATTTCTTCTTAATTTGGTTTTCTTTGGTAAAAAGGAAAATTAGGGCTTACCTCCGATAATTTTCGTTCCTGTAGTACCAAGGATCAGTCCAGACTCCTGGGTTGTGCCTCCGCACCAGCAGATGGAGACAGAGCCAAACTTGTCAGGCTCCCCCTATATATACCAGGTTGCCACCCACAGCCTGTCAGTATAACGCAATGTCAAAGCAGAACTCTGACAACTAAACACTAATTGAAAACCCCCGGCCTAGTAACCGGAGGAACTCCGGGCCCACAGTCCCCAACAAGAGACTAGCCCCGGAAGAGAAATTAGCATATAGCTAATCAAATAAGAAATCACGCAACATTCGCATAACAGAAAGAACACACACACCGCGGACTCTCCGAAAACTGAGAAAACACAGCGGACTCTCCGAAAACTGAGAAAACACAGAGGGCGGGACTCTGGACTGATCCTTGGTACTACAGGAACGAAAATTATCGGAGGTAAGCCCTAATTTTCCTTTCCCTGTACATACCGGATCAGTCCAGACTCCTGGGATGTACCAGAGCTGATATTACTTGGGATGGGATCCGGAGAGGCCCGCTCTAGAAAACACCTGCTCCGAAGTTGCCATCCCTTGAACCCCGAACATCCAAAATATAATGACACACAAAAGTATACCAGGATGCGAAGAGAGACCGCTCTGCAAATCCCCAGTGTAGAGGTCCACATACACTATCCAAGGACGCCGCCTGGGACCTCGAACAGCCCTTGAGCCCTCGCTGGACCCATGTACCGCAAAGGGAATTATGCGGACCCGAAAATCTCCTTCAACCAGCAAGCCAGGGTAGCCTTGGAGGCCCTATTACTCCTCCTTTGGCCCTGAGAAACCAAAAAGGGGTGAGTATATTTGACACCCCCAACTACCGGCGGAAAAAAATTTCGCGCACTTCCACCTTCCTCAGATCGCTTGCCAATGGCTCCGACCCCTAGAGATCCTGAAGGAAGGAAGTTCCACGTCCCAGTGCAAGGAGAATACCACCTGTGGGAGAAATAAGGGACCCATGCATAGCGTCCCCCCGCAGCGTCTCCCCGGCTTCCAATATTCGCAAGAAATTCCCTGCAAAATAGGGCCTAAAACCCCTGACACTCCTCTGGCAGACGCAACTGCCACCCAGACCACTGTCTTCAACTGAAGGTCCTGAAGGTTGCCTGTTTGAAATAATGTGAAGGGAGGAGCATCCAGGGCTACGAGGATCACACTCCAAAACCAGGAAGGACACTGAACCTTCAAGGAGTCCGCAAGTGATCCGCCCCTCCGGGACCCAGGTCCAAACCGGACGTACCGCTAAAATCTTTCTTTAATAACTCCCGAACGGCACCGAGAACCACTACCTGAACCCTTAGGTAACCACAGAATAGCCACAGGATAGACCGAGTGTCAAACCACCCTGTAGAAGGCAAATAGCTGAAAACGGAAGCCCGAGTAACGGGGATTGACCGTTCAATGTACCATGAATCGAAGATATTGCAAACTCACCACGCCAAGCAAGTTGACTCCTTCTGTGATCTCAGCAAGGCGGCACCATCGCGTCAAAGTAGCCTTTGCCCCCTTATGCGATGCCTTTCAAAAACCATGCCACCCGCCCAAGCGATCTAGCTGATCGAAAACACATAGGAGTCTGGAGGAGGAAACCGGAAGACACGGCAATCACCCCGGTCCCTCCACCGCCAGGTCGAGGAAATAGGCAACCAGTGCCTTCCTGGCCATCCAGGAGTCACTCTAACAACCTGGGATGGATAGAACTCCATGCGCCAAAGGATTCCGCTGATTAGAGACCAAGGAGGGAGACGTACCGAAGAATCCTCGTGGACCACGGCAACATTAGGGCATCTGCTCCACTTGCCCCCTTTTTCCCTCCGGCGGGCCAAGTCTGGAACATCGCCCTCAGATCCCTGGCCGGAGTGTCCCATGAGACGCAGATGAGATGGGAGGCCCAGCTGTCAGAACTCATTCTCCTGGACCGACACACTGGCGCCTGAAAATCCGCCTGAACGTCGCCGACCCTTGTGACGCGAGACGCCGCTATGCGCAGCAGGTGACGCTCCATCCACTGCCGCAGGCTACTAGCCTCGAATATCACCACCTGACTTCTGGATCCCCAGTGCCTAATGCTGTAGATCACCGTTGTCGCGTTGTCTGAGAGGACCCGGACCGACTCTCCATACATCGGCCAATGCGACTCTGACGTAGCCCAACAGTCCTGAACTGACTTCCAACCCCAGAGCAACGAAACTCCCATCCGTGGCAAGCCCCGTCCATTCTGGCTTCGTCAATGGTGACGGGAGAAGGACTGCACAGACACTGGGCTCCATCGGGAGAGCAAAGCGGATTGTAATGGATCAAGTGTGGCCCCGCTCCGATGAACGGAATATCGTTCCCTGGGTAGTATAGAACAACGCTCTTAGAAAACTCCCGTGATTGAGGGAACGAGAGGACTCCTCGTGACGTTTGCCACTGCAGTCGCTAGTGATGGCGACCCCACAGAGGGGCTCTGACTGCGACGGAAGAGCCAACCGTCCCGGTACAAGGGTAACAGTGGTCCTCCCTCCGCGGCTGTGCCGCTACGACCACTATGCCCCTTGGTAATGGTCCGTAAGGCTGAACAACTGCACGCCTGTCCTCCCCGACGAATAACCGGAGATGTTTCTGGAGATCCGCACTGGGCCCGCCACGCAGATAAGCCTCCGGGAGTTTCAGGGATGCCGGGAACTCCCGCCCGGCAATGGCAGGCCGTGGCGCCCTCGTACGAGGAACGGGATACGCCGCCATCTGTTGACACACTTGCGATCTGGTATGGGCCAGAAGGTTCCTTCCTGCTATGGAACTAAGAAGGAATTGGAGAAATGTCCTTTTCCCTCGCTCCTGATGCGGGACCGGCCCCCCTGCTCCCAGATCGAACCGCCTTTCCAAGGTTCGCTGGACCGCTCGGTGCTTGTCTGCGTCCCCTTATGGTGTTTGACTACCGGCAGTACTCCGCGCTCTGACGTGATCCTGGCCCATTCCTCGTAGAAGAGAGTCAAACAACAGAGTCTCCTGATGTCCGGTTCCCCCCCCCCGAGCGAAGGGGGGGGGGAGTGAGGGGAAGGAGCCCCTGGGCGCGAGCCCACCGGTTTCCCCCTGAAAGAGAGGGCTGGATGAGAAGGATGACCTGGAGCGTGACTATCTTCCATAGAAGTTAAACCATCTTCTCCAACTCCTTCCCGAACCGCAGCTTCCCCTTGAAGGACCCCGGCATGGACCCGGGCGCACCATCCGCCGACTCGTCCTGCCCCACAGCAATCGGCTCGTCGAGCCCGTAGCAGCCACGGAGCGTGCCGAGGTCCGCAGACGATCATACTGGGCACCTGCACTGTAGACCACTACCGGTTCTCGGTGTCCGCCTGGCAAGCCTCCTCTTCCGATTGGCCAGAAGTCGTAGGGCCTAGCCTAGACCGGCTCTGAGTGTGAAAATCACTGCCAATTGCCGTCCAGAACCCCTAGAGCCGAGACCTCAGGGATCTTCTTCAATTGGATCTCCGACTTTCGATCCTGAAGACCCTACAGAGCCGTAGGACCGGTATGGTTGGGCACTTCATGACCACTGACACGTCTGCGTCCACCTTGGGAGCTCGCAGGACTGCCAAGACGTCCTCCAGATCCATGGGAGCGAACCTAGACTTCTCCGGAGGTATAGCGATCCCTAATTGCTCCAGGCCGGCTGGTATGAAGAGTCCAAGATCGCCCTTATGGAAGAGAGGGATGACCCTGGGATCTTCGCCCTCCGAAGTCAGGCCCCGCTTCATAGACCCTGGCGGCATGGCTCCGTCTACCTCTACCCCCCTCGGGGGTGGGGACAGGCTCTTTAAATCCTCCTGTTCCGACGAGTCCTCTGAGGAAGCCGAGGCGTCATGTGGCGGGAGGGCCCTCCGAGCCTACCTTGCCCGCAAAGATCCCGCAGTGGCCCCAGGACTCTCCTGCTGTTCGCCTGCGAGACCTACGGCCTCCGCCAGCCCTACGCAGTATGGGCAAAATAAAAGCGGGAGGCATCCGACTTTGGTAGCATCCCCCAGGAAATGAACTGAGCACCTTATCCATGCGAGGCTGCAGCCCTAGCACTGAGCCACCGGGCTGCTCTTTGTGGATCCTGAGGTGCTCTCTGCTCCCTCCCCCGAAGGGCCCGCGGGCGAAAACACAGTCCCCATCCCATGTGCTAGGAGAGAGAGAGCGGGAAGGTCCTACCCCCCGTGGAGGATGGCGAGACAACCAGGGCGACCAGCTAAGATGGCGTCTTATGCTGCCTCTGCCTGTAGCCACTTCGGTAACGCCGCGGGAGGGGCCCCCAGCGCGACCGGCATCCCGATCGGCCTACCGAGCACCCGTTTGCGCATCCCCCGATGGACCTAGCTCCCCTCCTGAGAACCACGTGCGCGCACGCCGAGCCGCAGGCCGCCCAGGCCGCACCACGTGGCAGGCCGGGTCGGAGTAAGCAAAAAACGCACCCCTGTGAGCCGCGCGCTCTGACCCACAGGCCGCCCAGGCCGCACCACGCGGCAGGCCGGGTCGGTCCGCGCCGTCAAGTGACCAACGACTCCCCCTTGAGAGCCTCGTGAGCTGCGCGTGCGCCGACCCGCAAGCGGATCAGGCCGCACCACGCGGCAGGCCAGGTCGAACCACGCCGCTTAGCAAGCAAGAACTCTCCCCTGAGAGCCGCGCGCGTGCCGACCCGCAGGCCGCGCCAGCCGCGCCACGCGGCAGGCCGGGTCGGTCCGCGCCCCGGAGATTAAACAAACTGAAACCTCTAAATCAAAATTTTTTTTTTTAAAGTCAACTCACCGGAAACCACAGCGATCAGGGAGGAAGGAGCCGACCGCGGCGATCAGGGAGGAAGGCGCCGACCGCGGCGATCAGGGAGGAAGGAGCCGACAAACAAATTCAAACCGTGCCGCCGAGCCGCCGCCGCGAGAAACTTACCTCAATTTTTTTTTGAAAAAACGACGCTGTCCCCCGGCGAGTGCTGAAGCGGCCTGGTTGGGGTGAGTGAGACAGGCTCCCCGGTATCACCTCGGCTGGGACGGTTCTCACCTGCAGGGTCCTCGACCCTTGGCCACAGCAGCCTACTACCAGGGGGGATGGCCCCCTCGGGACCTAGCAACCCCCTGGGAGGCTCAGGCCCGATCCTCTGGAGAACCTGCAACAAAAATATCTCCCTTTTTTTTTTTTTTTTTTTTAACTTTACCGCAAGGAGAGGGAAGAAACAAAAACCTAAAACTAGCCGTCTTACACCTATACACTAACACCTAATTGAATCAGGCAAGACTGTGGGTTAGGCATCTGACCATCTGCTGGAGACAGAGTTATACTGACAGGCTGTGGGTGGCACCCTGGTATATATAGGGGGAGCCTGACAAGTTTGGCTCTGTCTACATCTGCTGGTGCGGAGGCACAACCCAGGAGTCTGGACTGATCCGGTACGTACAGGGAATTACTCTTAACGCTGTGCGAGCATGCATAGAGTCCCGAACTGCTATGGAGATGGAAAATACTGAAGAGCTGCACTTCCTGCAGGGGAATATGTACTAGGGCTGACGTCAGATTGAAATCTGATCCGTCTCCAACTGCTATCAGGAATACACTATACCCATTGGTCCTGAGTCCATCTGCTACATGCTAGGAAAATTAACATTACTATATGGTATGATATCCATTCTTTAACTAGGGTGAATCCCAGCTACACAGTTCTCTCCTCTGTAGCCAGTTTCCTCTCCTTCTAAAGTATGCATCACAGAGCAATCAGTTTCCTCTCTGGGTGCACTGTACCCCTTCCCACAACCACACAGCAGGAAGTCAACACACACCTGTTTGTTCACCTTCTTGCTTCCTTTCCCAGCTGCATCTCTTCCACGCCTGTAGGGGGACAGGAAGATACACAAAGATGTTATACAGGAGAAGTGGAGGCGGCAATAACCTGGAATAGGAAGATGTCCAAAACTGCCATGCCAGTAATTTTTGACAGTACGTGGGATGCTGTCATCAGCTGACCTGTCTATACATTTTATTCCATGAATTATATATTACAGAAGAGATGGAAAATTGACAGGCTAATGACACAGAATAATGCTTTCTTCTATTTCACAAATACCTAAGCAATCTGCTAAGTGTGAGATAAAGAGCTAGAAAGATTCATCACATTCATCTCTATTTCTTGGCTCCATTGTTTTGTCTGTGTGTTGTTTCTAGATGCTCTATCTTTGTCTTAAAAAGCATTAGGTTTTTATATCTTTTCCATTTCACATATTCCAAACATCTTTTCCCAAGACAGTTTTTCAGTCACACATGCTGAATTATACTTTATAAGCATCATCTGCATTAGGCTCTCGCAACTATAAGCAGCTAAGGAGATTTCATAAACTTTGACCATGTATTTCCAGGTTTTAAAATATAAATGTACTTGTTTGCTGGGTAGTGTGTGTTTGTTCCTACACACACACACTCAAACCTTGATATATACACATATATACACACTACTGCCCACTTATACAGAGGACGTTTGGATGTACATCTTTGCACCATGCCAGACTGAGCTGTACTAGAGAATGTGCCTTCTCTGTCAAGGCATCTCTTCTCTGGAATTCCTTTCTAGAGGCATTATGCCTAGCTGATGCGAGTGAAAGCTTTTAAAACTTTGTTGAAAATTTGGCTATTTAAACAGGCTTACTACTAGTCTTTTTGGGATTTTGAATATTTGTTAGTATAATTCATTTTCCTGATTATGGACTGTTATGGTACTCCTGTAAATATTTATGATTGAAGTCACTTGTTTTTGTGATTGTTTTATTTGTACATCGCCTAGAGTATAGATTTAGGCAAAAATCCTAATTAAGATAAAGATAAGGGGTTGGGACATAACTGTGCATAATAGCAAGTCAATTAGTGACTTCATACAAATACCATCAAATTAACCCGAAAAAAAATTTAAAGAAATAATAAATCATTTATAGGTCATTGGCAAACAGAGTAAGCACAAATATACCAAATAAATTTAAGGGACAAAACTGTATAACTGAAAACAAAAAGATGCACACAGCAGTCCAGTAGCAACATGGGGACTACCCAGGCTTTTGCATCAAGTGCTGTATGTATGAATATCTGCCTGTTGGTGGGAGGCTGTAAGCATGCACTTGGCGCAAAGAGCTCCTAGCTCTCAGACAATGAGTCTAATCTCTGAAGGCTAGAGTGGCAGACCTGGAAGGAGCTGAGGCATAAGTATGTAGAGGAAACCTTCAAGAACATAACAGAAAAGTCCCACTTCCACTATGGCAGCCCTTGTACTGTTGAGGAGAAAGAAAAATGACCGGAAAGACAGCATCACCTTGGTATGACAGGAAGTAATCTTATAGCCAGCACCTGCCTTCTAGGTGATGAGTCATCCTCTCACATGGGATGTGCCGAGGTGGGAAGGGATAGGATTGTCATTATTGGCAATTTAGTTATTAGAAAGATAGATAACTGGGTGGCTGGTGGGTATGAGTACCACTTGGTAACTTGCCTGCCTGGTGTGAAAGTAGCAGAACTTATGCATCACCTAGATAAGATTTTAGACAGTGCTGGAGAACAGTCCGCTATCATGGTACATGTAGGTGCCAACATCATTAAAGGTACATGCGGGAGGTTCTAGAAGTCAAATTTAGCCTTTTAGGTAGGAGACTGAAATCCAGAACCTCTAGGATTGCATTCTCACAAAATGTTATATATTCCATGTGCAGGACCCCAGAGGCAGGCTAAGCTCCAGAGTCTCACAGTGTGAGGAAGAGATGATGATGTAGGAAAGAGGGTTTTAGATTTGTTAGGAAATGGAAAACATTTTGGAAAGGGGAAAGTCTACTCCAGCAGAATGGGCACCACCTTAGCCAGGTTGCTGGAATACTGTGTACAATTCTGGAGACTGCATCTTCAAAAGGATAGAAACCAATTGGAATTGGTCCAGAGAGTGGCTACTAAAATGGTCAGTGACCTTCATTTTAAAGCATATAGGGACAGAAAGATCTAAGCAGGTATACCCTAGAGGAAAGGTGAGATAGGGGAGATATGATAGACATTTAAATATTTCCAAAGTTTCCATGGAAAAGAGGCTCTAGAACAAGGGGTCATGGGATGAGATGAAGAGTGGCAGACTCAGGAAACATTTATTTACAGAGAGGGTAGTGGATGCAAGGAACAGCCTCCCAGTGGAGGTGGTGGAGACAAAAACAGTATCTGAATTCAAGAAAGCATGGGATAAACACAGGACAATTTCTGAGAGAGTGATGAGAATTGTAAAGCTAAATTAATTGGATGGATGGGCAGACTAGGTAGGCCATATGGTCTTTTTCTGCTGTCATGTGTCTTAGAAAAGCTTTAAGTGTAGATCATACGAGAAAGCCAACAGTCACACAGGAGCGGATGGTTCGGCATGAAGTATTTAATAAAGATACTCAAATATTCCTGTTTTGACAGTATCCTGATAGAAAGGTTGTGGTAAGGGCTAAAGTAGCTCAAGGGGATTTAAATACAGAGCAAATACAAATGATACTAAATTACCTCTATCAACTGCTAATAAGCAGCAGGTTGTCAATATAAAAAAACTCTCTTAACTGTCTGCAGGCAAATGCAAAGGTCTAAAAATAAGACTGAAGAATTAGACTGTATGGCAATAAACAAATATATATTTCATTTAATTTATTTAAATGTACAACAGAATCGACCAAATAAAAACAAATTTACAAATAAAAGTAATCATAACAATAAGCTAACAAATCCGCAACCCCAAAATAAAGCTAAACCAAAATAAAGCTCCAATGGTACAATACAAATCTTCCCACACTATCAGGAAATAATGCTCTAACCTGATAAACATAAGAAAAATCATGAAAAGCTAATTGAAACAAATTTACTTTCAGCAGCCACCTGAATTTCAAATACTGATCTTGCAGCCTTAATTCCTTTGGAAGTGAATTAAACAGGGCTGGAATAGTACAGGAAAAGGACTATGATCTTATTCTAATCAAGAGTGGTTTCCTTATAAGAAGGAATATTAAAACAGTCATCATCACAGGAGTTCTAACAGGAAAATATTTGGACAGTTCAGTCGAAAATAACTTGGGGCCTGATTATGCAATGCCTGAAAACCAACAGGTACCCACCCAATGGAATTGGAAGAGAAATGGAGAAATTACTTACCTGATAATTTCATTTTCCTTAGTGTAGACAGATGGACTCAGGACCAGTGGGTTATGTGCTCTTCTGCTAGCAGATGGGAGACGGAGTCAGATTTCAAAGCTGACGTCACCCTACATATAGCCTGCAGTGACCTCAGCTCTCCAGTATTCTCTTCGAAAAGCCATTGCGGATATACAACTTGTTTACATAACTTGATTAAAACTGATTAAACTTGATTGAACTGATTCAAAAAACTGGAGACCGCCAGGGCACTCAACCAATCAACGCCAACACTGGGCAAACTGTGGGTGTCTTGAACTAGAGGTAGGCAATGGCTTACCCGTATTTGCTTAATCTCGAGGTTCGTTTTCTAAGGTCCTCCTTCTCTAGGGCAGCCGTGGGCGGGATCCTGAGTCCATCTGTCTACACCAAGGAAAACGAAATTATCAGGTAAATAATTTCTCCATTTCCTAGCATGTAGCCAGATGGACTCAGGACCAATGGGATGTACAAAAGCTACTCCCGGACAGGACGGGAGGCTGCCCTTGCGAAGGCTGCGTCTTCTCGGGCCTGAACATCCAAGTGGTAGATCCTGGAGAAGGTGTGTAGGGAGGATCATGTCACCACCTGATAGATCTTGGCGGGCGACAGCAGCTTGGTTTCTGCCCAAGATACTGCCTGGGCCCTAGTAGAATGAGCCTTAACCTGTAGTGGTAAGGGCTTTCCTGCCTCTATGTAGGCTGCCTTGATTACTTTCTTGATCCAGCGAGCTATGGCCACCCGTGAGGTTGCTTTTCCTTGATTTTTCCCGCTGTGGAGAACAAACAAGTGATCTGTTTTGCACACCGGTTCCGATCTTTCCAGGTATCGCATCAGGAGTCTGCCGATATTTAGATGGCGAAGAAGGCATGAGTCTTCCGAGTCCTTATGCTCCTCAGGAGATGGTAGGAAGATGGCTTGGTTCAAATGAAAGTCGGAAACCATTTTCGGTAGGAAGGAAGAAACAATGCGCAGCTGTATCGTTCTAGGAGTGAATCTAAGGAACGGTTCCCGACAGGATAGTGCCTGTAGTTCGGAGATGCGACGAGCTGAACATATTGTCACCAGGAATACCGTCTTCAATCTTAAGAGGCATAGAGACAGACTGCACATTGGTCTGAAGGAAGCCCCCGCTAGGAAGTCTAGTACCAGATTGAGGTTCCATAAGGGCACTGGCCACTTTAGGGGTGGCCGAAGTTGCTTAATCCCTTTTAGGAAACGGGCCAAGTCCGGATGAGCTGATAGAAGGATTCCATTCACTTTGGCTCTGAAGTAGGAGAGGGCTGCTCCTTGGACCTTGAGGGAGTTGAGTGACAACCCCTTCTTCATACCATCCTGTAGAAACTCCAGAATCATGGGGATCTTGGCCGTCCGCGGGAATATCCCTTGGTCCTCGCACCAGGCTTCGAATATTCCCCATATCCGTATGTATGTTAAAGATATTGAGAACTTGCATGCGCAGAGCAGTGTGTCAATCACGCGTTTCTTCAGGCGAGTCCTCTCAAGGGGCAGATCGTAAGAGAATCGAGATGGATCTTTGTGAAGAATCGGGCCCTGCTGGAGAAGGTCCCTGTGGGGAGGTAGGCACAGAGGGCTCCCCTGCCAGGAGTCTTTGCATGTCTGCGTATCATGGGCATCTTGGCCAATCCGGGGCCACTAGTAGAACTAGTCCCCTGTGGTGTTCTATCTTGCGGATGATCTTGCTCAGTAGTGGCCATGAGGGGAAGGTGTACAGTAAGTCTTCCTTTGGCCAGATCTGGACGAGAGCATTGATCCCTTAGGAGTGTGGCTCTCATCTGCGGCTGAAGAACCTGGGGACTTGGGCACAGAGAGGTGGCCAGTAGGTCCATGGCTGGGAAGCCCCAGCGATTTACTATCAGTTGGAAGGCTGTGGTCGACAGCGTCCATTCTTCTGGGCCCAGGCTCTCTCTGCTGAGGAAGTCTGCTGAGACGTTGTCTTTTCCTGCGATTTGGGAGGCCGAGATCCTTTGCAGGTTTACCTCCGCCCATGCCATGAGAGGGTCTATCTCCAGAGACATCTGCCGGCTCCTGGTTCCTCCCTAGCGGTTGATGTAGGCCACAGTTGTAGCGCTGTCAGACATTACTCGAATTGCGATGCCTCTGAGTCTGTGGCTAAATCGCAGGCATGCTAGTGTGACTGTTCGAGCTTCTAGGCGGTTTATGTTCCATCCTGCCTCTTCCTTGCTCCATTGTCCCTGGGCTGTCAGTTCCTGACAGTGAACCGGTCCTTGTAGGTTCGCATTCGTGTTAGCATGATCCAGTCCGGTGGGGATAGGCTTACTCTTCTACTTAGGTGGTCTTCCTGTAGCCACCACTGAAGCTGAAAACGTTCCTCTGCTAGCAGTTGGAGATGAATTGAGTAATCCTGGGACAGTGGATTCCAGCGTGACAGTAAGGAGCACTGGAGTGGTCGCATGTGAGCCCTTGCCCACTGAATGACCTCCAGGGTTGATGCCATGAACTCGAGGACTTGATGGTAGTCCCATACCTTGGGGCGTGCATTGGTCATCAATCGTCGTAATTGTTCCATCAGCTTTCTTCTCCTCGAGTTCATGGCATCAACCCTGGAGGTCATTCAGTGGGCAAGGGCTCACATGCGACCACTCCAGTGCTCCTTACTGTCACGCTGGAATCCACTGTCCCAGGATTACTCAATTCATCTCCAACTGCTAGCAGAGGAACGTTTTCAGCTTCAGTGGTGGCTACAGGAAGACCACCAAACAGACTTTGTTCTGTTTGGTGTCGAAACAGGCCCCCAGGTACTCTAGAGGCTGAGAGGGCTGTAAACTGCTCTTGACAGTGTTCACGACCCAACCGAGTCCCTGTAGTAGGTTCTTGACTCTGCTGGTCACCTGCCGGCTCTCTTCCGAAGACTTTGCCATGATCAACCAGTCACCAAGTAAGGGTGTACCAAGATCCCTTCCTTCCTTTGTGTTGCCACCATGACCCACCATAATTTTGGAGAATATTCTGGTGGCGGTTGCCAGGCCAAAGGGTAGCGCTCAGAACTGGTAATGGTGACTCAGTATCGCAAAGCGTAGAAAACGCTAGTGATCTTGATGGACTGGAATGTGAAGGTAAGCTTCAGAGAGGTCAGGGAGGTTAGGGACTCTCCCGGTTGTACTGCCATTATTACAGAGAGGAAAGTTTCCATGCGGAAGTGTAGTACCCGCAGATGACGGTTGACATTCTTGAGGTACAAGATGGGTCGGAATGATTCTTCTTTCTTGGGAACAATAAAATAGATGTATTTTTCTGGGACATAGGTACTGAAGTTTATTTATTTATTTAAGGCTTTTATATACCGATGTTCCTGTACTAGTAGATATCACGTCTGTTTACACAGAACCAAAGTTGGAAATTACATCAAACAAGAGGGTACAGATAACAGGGCTAACTTCGTATGAACTTATAGATAAAGCATCGAACGACTTAACATAAAATAAAATTATTATAAAGTATAAATATACAAAATATAAATAAACAAACAATCAACAAACTTGGAGTTACAGCAGACTTGAAAAGCTTGAATGCATTATAACATACAGCTAGCGGGGAAATAATGAGATTAACTTATAAGATTAAATGGTTACAGCGACGGACATCTCGCATATTGGGTTATGAAATGCGTGAATCTGACCCTGAGGGAGAGACCTTTAAGTGAAGGCTTTTGTGAAAAGCCAAGTTTTGAGCTTCTTTTTGAACGTCCGACTACAAGTTTCTAGCCGAAGATCTGTGGGGAGGGCATTCCAGTGAGAGGGGCTGGCGGTCAAGAATGCACGTTTCTTGAGCGATGACTTGGCTGGAGGTGCATATAAGGTGCCTAAGTAGCTGGTTCTGATTGGTCTCGATGATGCATGGGGATGAAGTGGATCACTTAGATTTAGTGAAGTTTGGGAATGAATATGGTCTTGTGGGTTATGGTTAGTACTTTGAATACGATTCTAAATTTAATAGGGAGCCAGTGTAGGTTCTTTAGAATAGGTGTGATGTGTTCTCCTCTACTAGAGTTGGTTAGGATCCTGGCAGCCGAGTTCTGCAGCATTTGTAATGGTTTGGTGGTGATAGCTGGGAGGCCAATTAGCAGAGAGTTGCAATAGTCAATTTTTGAAAATAGAATAGTTTGGAGGACTGTTCTAAAGTCCTGAAAGTGGAGGAGAGGTTTTAGCTTTTTCAATATGTGTTGCTTGTGAAAACATTCTTTCGTAGTGTTTGTGACAAATTTTTTGAGATTTAGCCTATTGTCGATAGTAACGCCAAGGTCTCTTACGTGAGTGGGGGAGATCATTAGCGGTGTGATTAGATTGTTGGCAGCCTGACAGTTGTCATCCAGGGTGATCAGCATAAGTTCAGTTTTTGCAGTATTGAGAACTAAGTTAAGGCTAGTGAGGAGGGAATTTATGGACTGTAGACAATTGTTCCAGAAATTGATGGTGTTGGAGATAGATTCAGTGATAGGCAACAGGAACTGGATGTCGTCGGCTTATATGAAGTGTGTGATCTTTAGACTTGAGAGCAGATGACACAGTGGGAGAAGATAAATGTTAAACAGGGTTGGGGAGAGGGAGGATCCTTGTGGGACTCCAAGAGTGGACTTGACCGGGTGTGATTCCTTGTTGCTTATTCTGACCTCGTATGTCCTATTGTTAAGGAATGATCTGAACCATTCAAGGGCTGATCCTGAGATGCCTATGTCTGAGAGCCGGTTGATGAGGATAGAATGCTTTACAGTGTCGAAAGCTGCAGATATATCAAGAAGTGCCAGGAGGTAGGGGGTCTTTTTCTCCAAGCCGGAGAGGACTCTGTCCGTCAATGAGATTAAGAGGGATTCCGTGCTGAGGGATTTGCGGAATCCGAATTGGGCTGTTGTGAGAATCTTGTGGTCTTCTAGGAAGTCCGACAACTGTTTGTTAACTATTCTCTCCATAAGTTTGGCGACGAACGGTAGGTTAGTGATGGGGCGGAAATTGGCCAGGTCTGCAGGGTTCAGGTTGGGTTTCTTGAGGAGAGGTTTGAGAGTGGCTAGTTTCAGCGTGTCTGGTACAAGTCCTTGTGTTAGTGAGCGGTTGATGATCTCTGCTAAGGGCTTTGCAATGATGTTTGGGATGGTGAGTAGTAATTTAGATGGAATGGCATCTATCGGATGAGTGGAAGGTTTCATCTTTTTGAGAATCGATTCAATTTCGAGTGAGGAAGTGAGTTTGAAGGATTCTAGGTTTGCTTTCTGGCTGAAGGGGGGAGAGTAGAGAGGGGGCGGTCCTATATTACATGTAGCCAGAGGTGCTATTAGTGAGGATTTTGTTTTCAAAAATTGTGCAAGTTCAGAGCATCTGGATTGAGCTTGGTCGTCAGGGATAACTGGTGAAGTAATGTTAGATGGTCTCTTTCGCCATGCGTGTTCTTTTTTTTCTCAGTTCTAGTTTGATGTTTTTTAGTTCTTGAGTGAACCATGGTTTTTTGTTTTTACAGGATGGGGCGAGCGCTTTAGTTTTTAAGGGGCATAGTTTTTCTGCCACCTTGTTTGTGATGCTGTGCCATGTAGAGATGGCTGTTTCTGCCTCGGAAAGGTCGAGGTTAGTGAGTTCCAATGAAAGATGGGAGGTAAGGTTATCATGGAGCAAGAGTTCCTGTAATGAATTGTGGTTTTGGTGATTGGTGACACAGGGTTGTCATTGATACAGAAATCTGCTGTGATCATTAGATGGTCTGACCATGGGATAGGGGAGCAAAGAGGCGGGGAAGATAGTGTAAGGCCGGAATTTATGAATATAAGGTCCAGTGTGTGCTCCACTTTGTGTGTGGGACTTTTAACGATTTGTGAGAATCCCATAGTCTTGAAGGAGGATAGTAGCATTTCACAGTTGGAGGATAGGGGGATTGCATCAGTGTGAAAGTTAAAGTCTCCCAAGATGACTGCTGGGGTGTCATTTTTGATGTGTTTGGCAATGAGCTCAATGAGTGGAGATGGATCCGAATCTAGGATGCCGGGCGGAGTGTAGATTAGACAAATTTGGAGCTGTTTTGAGCTAAAGAGGGCAACCTCCAGACAGGAGGTATGTATCGTGATCTGTAGGGATAGTCTCAGCTCTTTTTTTGCAGCTAAGCAGAGTCCCCCTCCTCTTTTTTTAGGTCTAGGTATTGAATAGATATCATAGAGGTGGAGTGGTAGTTGATTTATAAGAGCTAGCTCTGTGGGTTTCAACCAGGTTTCTGTGATAGTACATATATCCGGTTGTGAGTCCAGGAGATAGTCGTTGATTAAGTGTGTTTTTTTCGACATTGATTGGGCGTTAAAGAGTGTTAGTGAGAATAAGGAGAGCCCAAGGAATTGAGTGAAAGGGGATGTCATAATTGGTATCAGACGCTTAAGTTGGGGGAGTGTAGAGTCAAAACGTTTTTTTCGGTTATTGTAGAGATTTTTGATGATGGGGATAGGGAACATGATCATAGTTGAGGCCCCAAAGAATAAAGAAGAGTCGATGATGGCTGGATGAGGCTAGTCTCTGCGGGAAGTGTTAGGGATGGAGCACTTAATTGAGAATTAACTGAGCGGGAAAAGTGATTGAGTGTGAAGGAGTCCTTAGGGGCTGTAATGAGGGGCACACAAAGGTCATTGCGTGGGCGTGTGGTCTGCGGTCCGCCAGTTGGAAGAAAGCTGGATGAGTGCTAGATGTGAATGGAAGAGGCTGGCTGAGTGCTAGATGGCTGGACGTGGTGGATGAGAGCTGGACGTAGATGGATGAGAGCTCGATGAGTGCTGGAAGTAGATGGATGAAATCAGGATCTGGATGAGAGCTGGACTTAAATGGATGAGAGCTGGATGAGTGCTGGAAGTAGATGGATGAAATCAGGATCTGGATGAGAGCTGGACTTAAATGGATGAGAGCTGGATGAGTGCTGGAGGTACATGGATGAAATCAGGATCTGGATGAGAGCTGGACTTAAATGGATGAGAGCTGGATGAGTGCTGGAAGTAGATGGATGAAATCAGGATCTGGATGAGAGCTGGTCTTAAATGGATGAGAGCTGGGTGAGTGCTAGACGTAGAAGGATGTAAGTTGGACAGATGCAGGCCGAGGCGGGAGGAGTACAAGTATGTTGGTTGCGAGTTGCGTGTAGCACTGCTGTGGCGAGGCAGTGTAGCGAAAGGTGGGCCTTTCTTCTGAATCCTCACAAAGGCTCACAAAGGGGCGCACTAAGGGGCAGGCCCCTTAGGTCGCGCTCCTTTGGGCGTGCGACGCCCCGGGAAGCGTCTGCAATTTAAAGGGCCTGAAAACAGTGCTGGGCTAGACCGGCTGGGTTGGGGGTGGGAGCAGTATCACTCACCACGTGGTCCTGCTGCTTCTCTTTAGTTTGCAGGTTTCTGGGCCCTCTTCTCTTTTTTTTTCTCTTATTTTCCCGGTTCACTGAAGGGAGGGGTGAGCGGGCTCTTGCCCCGACTGGGCTGCGCAGACCAGGCGAGCCCCTGCAGTGGAGGAGGGAGACGGAGAAAGGATCGCGGCAAAAGAGGGACACCCCTCTTTTGCCAAGTCACCCTGCTCATGGCCCACTGCTCCCCAGGCCAGCTGAGGATGCTGCAGCTCTTGGGGGACAGATGTGATGGATGTGAGGCAGCAGCACATGTCACTTGAGAGAACCAATGTGCAGAATGGAAGACAAATCTGTCGTTATTCAGTTGCAACCGATAGATCAAAATCTGCACTGTCCACTATATTATGTAAGGACTTTGCCACCTTTTTCTCAAAAATTGAGAAATGTGGTCATTTTAGGCCAGACTGTCGAATCCATGGTTAATAAGCCTCCTGAGGGACCATGCAAAGCAGCTAATCCATTTGGCAGTCAACCATGCCCCCACACCTCCGAGATGCCTCCTGCCACTGCTCCACCCTGCAAGCTGGAGTCCTGAAGTTATAGCCTTCAGAATGAGTAGCCTTGCTAGAGTGGATTCCACTGCCAGTCTCTTGGTGAGGGAATGGCAGGGTGATATAAATTTGTCCCGAGGAATACTGTGATTCTCCAGAGAGTAACCTTCTCGAATGATATTTAGTAACAGGAAACAGGATGCTGGGCTTGATGGACCCTTGGTCTGACCCAGTATGGCATTTTCTTATGTTCTTATGTTCTTAACCATTTGTCAGACGTGATTTCGACCCATCGTTGGTAGAAGAGGGAAAGCCGATCCACAATTTCCTCTTCCTGTGGATGGGTCGGCCCATTCTCAATGGGAAGCACGGTTCGAGCCTGCCCCCAGGTCTGTTCCTCTCTTGGTTTGTCGGTTCCAAAAGGCTGGGACCTTCCTGAAGGGCAAGGTACATGGAATGATGAGTTCCTGTAGGGTCGAAAACGTTGGGAGCCTCTGCCCCTAATTCTTCTGGGGGAGGGGCGTTAGAATCTTTTACCCCTGTCTTCTGGTAGTTGAGGCACTGGGGATTCGCCCCACTTGCTGGCTAACTTCTCTAATTAATTTCTTAATAGGAGAGATCTCTTAAAAGGCATTCTTGTGAGATTTGCCTTAGAAGTCGCGTCTGCCGACCAGTTCCGCAACCATAACTGCCTTTTGGCGATCCACTACCGAGGCTACACCTCTGGCTGAGGCACGCACCAGGTCTGAACTTGCGTCCGTCAGGAAGGCTGCTGCAGGTTCGATCATTTCACCGGCATATGTTCCGGAATTATCTGCCTCCCTCGATAGGAGCAAGCAGGAACGTGCCACCAGCACGCAGCAGGAAGCTATCTGTAGTGTCATAGCTGTTGTGTCGAATGTTTGCTTAAGGATGAATTCTAATCGCCTATCCCGAGTATCCTTCAATGCCGCTCCTCCCTCCACAGGAATGGTTGTTCGCTTTGAGATGGCGCAGACAATGGCATCCACTTTCGAGAAACACAGGAGTTCCTTGGTCGCTGGTTCCAGAGGGTACAAGGCTTCCAAGGCCCGACCTCCTTTAAAGCTTGCCTCCGGGGCATCCCACTCCAGTTCAATCAGTTCCTGGATGGCTTCCATCACTGGGAAATAGCATGAGACCTTATGAAGGGACATCAAGATGGGGTTCTTCTTTGGTTCCGCCATAGGGTCTGTGCCTGGGATCCCCAGAGTCTCCAGGGTCTGTGAAACAAGGGCTGGTAATTCATCCCTGTGGAAGAAGCAAAACATTGTTCTGTATGGCTCCAGGCCTGGAGGGATTTCCCCTTTTTCCAGTGAGGAACCGTCATCTTCTGAGGTGTCCGGATCCTTGTCTTGGTGAGGCATGTCTCATGGCACCCGAGCAAGGCCGAGAGGGTCAGGTGCTCCTGGCTGGGGTTGGACCTGGGTCGCAGCTGGGGCTGATTGCACCTGAATGAAGGCTTGCATTCCCTGGAAAAATTCTAACCAGGAGAAGGTCCCTGGGTCCATGTTAGCCCCAGGGGGAGTCGGAGCAGGAGCCCCTGAAATACCCTCTTGTGGGGATGCCATTTCGGAGTTTCATAGGTCCAGGGTGCTATCGTCTGTAGTAGCTCCGGACCCATCTACAGATTGTGAGGGACCAGGCTTTGGTACCCCTTGGGCTTCTTCGCAATGATGGCACAGACAGTTCAGGTTGTGCGGCTCTGATGTGGCAGGTTGTGCAAAGAGAATGCCTTCTGAGCTTCTTGGATGCCGGTGCCAATGCCTTTGTATATAGACGCACAGGTAATGCATTTCAATATGCACGCAGTTATGTGTGTGAGCACAGTTATGTACGCACGTTGTGCGCTTGGTTATGTGCCCAGCTGTGCGTGCGTGTATCTTGGATGCGCACAAGTTGGGCATGTGGCCATTCAGCCTGCCCCGCAAGTACTGCCGGTCGAGAAGGGAAGATGGCGTCCCAGAGGATCTCCATGCGTCTGGAATCCTGCACCGGATCGCGGTCTAGCCCAACCAAGGCTGCTCAACCTGATTGGTGCTCCTTTTTACCTCACCGGAAGAAAAAGGAATCGGTACGGCAATCTGAGCCCCGGAGACCAGAGATTTTCTGCTTACCTGGTCTCGGCGCTTACCGGTTGCGTATGGGACGGTCTCCAGCTGCAGGGGGAGAGGGTTTTACCTTCACCGCCGCGCTTGGTTGTGCACCCACTGCCTTTCAGTTATCGAAAATCACCTCAGGAATTCTCAACTGGGGGAGGGACCCTTAGGTATCACTGCAGGAGACCGGGGCTCGATCTTCTTAAGGTAAAAAAAATTTTTTCTTTGCTGTAATTCTTAACACTGTTCTAGTGTGTGGGATGTGTTCGCATCTGCTAGGAGATGGAGAGATACTGGAGAGCTAAGGTCACTGCAGGGGTATATCTAGGGTGACATCAGCTTTGAAATCTGACTCCATCTCCCATCTGCTAGTAGAAGAGCACATAACCCACTGGGTCCTGAGTCCATCTGGCTACACACTAGGAAATAGCTAAATATACTCCTTTAAATCCACAACAAACAATAAAGCTTACAGTCACATTGTGGACCAGTTGTGTTTTTCAGCTGTTTATTAGGAAGTCTACTGGTCAAAATTGGTCTTAATGTACAAACAAGCTGCAGTTTAAATAAGGCTGTTCTACATATTTGAACAACATGGATATCAAAAGTGAGATGAGAGTTGAAAATCGTTCCTGGACTTTTACCCTGGGGGTTCAATGGAAGAGAATTACTATCTAACAGGCTCTTGGACGCGCGTTTTCCCTTACTCCTTTTCTGCTGCTTTTCTGTGCACCCTCCGACTTAATATCATGGCGATATTACGTCGGAGGTCCCGAAGAGTAAAAAAAGTAAAGTAAAATAAATAAATAAATAAATAAATAAATTTGAATTTGGCCCGTGACTGTCGGGCTGAAAACCGGACGCTCAATTTTGCCGGCGTCCGGTTTCCGAGCCCATGGCTGTCAGCGGGCTCGAGAACCGACGCAGTCAAAATTGAGCGTCGGCTGTCAAACCCGCTGACAGCCGCCGCTCCTGTCAAAAAGGAGGCGCTAGGGACGCGCTAGTGTCCCTAGCGTCTCCTTTTGCCCGTTTTTACCACCGGGCCTAATTTAAATACAGAATCACGCGCACCGGCGAGTGGCCGGTGCGCGTGCCGGGAGAGCAGGCTTTACTGTATCGGTAAGAGAATATGGAAACCAGGGAGCTTTACCCCCACTTTGTTAGCCATCATGATCTGAATCTTGGCAACATTCAAAGACTTTTCCTCATCCAGTCAAGTACACTCTGCAGACAACAAGATAGCTTTCACAGACTATCAAATTAGCGTTCAGTGGGCATTAGATTTGCAAATTATCTGTATAGCACTATAGTTGGAAATCCAAAAGATATGGAAATATTCAACTACATGCAATTAAATATTAAACAATGTTGGTGACAAATTGCTCCCTGTGACACTCTACATGGTAAAGAGTCAGATGGGGAAATCTTCACCCTCCAAGCCACTGATTGAGTACAATGAAGTAAATTAAAAATCTAAACCATTTTGCAATATTGCTTCTGACACTGATGATTGTGAACCTAGACAACACGATCTCATGATTAATACTGCTGAAAGCTGTCCAAAAGGATCAACAACAAACATACCTTATCCAAGCCCAACCTCAGATAGTCTACCAAATTGACCAGGGCCATTTCAGTGCCGTAACTAGCTCTAAAGCCAGACTGGCCTAGATTCATCAATAATTCATGTGTTATCAAAAAAGGGGCGTGTTTATGAAAGTGGTAAATTAGCGCATTTTAGCTTGATGGTCTATATAACAGGGTACCATCAAGCTAGAGTGAGAACATAGTACAAAATTTCATCTTTTTGAGACTTTCCTCACTCCAAATCTTCACTAAGGTGTATTGTGCTGTTCGTACATCTAACTCTACATGTGAAACTGGCTCCTAACACCTCACCTCGACCTAGTAAGTGGTCCTCCTATAGAGATATAAATAGGTGCACACAATGAGGCCCTCCCCAGAGGCTCTCTCTCTCTCTCCTTCAAGCCCAGAAATTGCCAAAATGCAATTCCAAAATGGCCATTTTACACAGCTTAATGCCAGGGAAAAAGGTGTAGTTATTTCTGGAGTTAAAACCATGCGATAGCATGCGTTATGCTATCACACGGCACAATATGGCCCCTAATTTTACTAATTTCCACCCAATACTCTTCCCCAATCCCGGCCCCCCCAAAAAAATGTGCATTCACACCGTGCGCTACAGCATTTTTCGCATGCGATGAGTTATCACATGTGAAAACGCCATAACGCGTTTTCATGCATGACCCCCAAATGATTGTTCAACAGAAACTCATCAAGCTGGATCAAAATAATCTTCTTAATGAATTTGGCATGAAAGAGATAACTATCAGTTTGACTGGCAGGCATTATAGATGTCTTCAATAATTGTTTAATCAATACATGCTTAAAATAGTCTGAAACACCCCCCCCCCCCCCCATTTGTCCATAAAGACAAATTAATAATAGAATTAAGCAAGTCAACAAGGAGACAGACAGCTGACTTTGCATGGATTTGCATGGATCCAATCCACAAGTATGGAGCCAGGACTTATTCAAACTTTCCGCCGTAGAGGAAAGGAGTAAGACAGCAGCAATGTTGGCCCATGCCCCAGGCGGAAGGAGGAATCCAGTAAGCTACGTGTACTGAAGGCTGCTGCCATTTGTGCATTCCAGAGGGGGAGAAGTGAGTGTGTGAGTGAGTGTGTGTGTGTGTGTGTGTGTGTGTATATAAGAGAGAGTGGACAAAGTTTATGTGCAGACCCCTTCCCTCCACTAATTTATTTGATTTATATTCTGATTTTTCAGGCACTTCAAAGCAAATTACATTCACAGATACTGTAGGTATTTCTCTGTCCCTAGAAGGCTCACAATCTAAGTTTTGAATCCATATTATTGCAGTCCTGATGCCACAGATCTGGCAAACAAGAAAAATAGTTCGGAGGGAGCTTTTACACATCTCATCAAGCAACTTTCTTAATTCTCTCTCCTATTGGTCATTACCTCAGATAGAACTCACAAGAGGGCACTGATTTTGTCTAAGCAGCGGAGCTAATACTGACCTTGAAACACTGAATCATTGTTGGGCCAGGACTCATTTATTGGTATGCTGGAGGACATTTCACAATGAATACACTGTGAAGATTTTTGTGAGATGAGTACTTTTTTTTTTTTAAACTTGCATTTCAAAAAAATACACACCCATGTATGATCTATGATTATATTTCATTGACACTTCTATCAGATATTCACACATTGAGGTGTGTGATCAGCATTCTTAAAGTTATGATGGTCATACTGTGTCATTGAAATACATTTGGTTTTCAGTATAATATTGAATGAATTTATTTTTTCAATTTTATATTTCTTTTTCTGTAATTATTTTTATGACTTCAAAACATCAAGACATATAAAAAGTCCAATAAACATTGGTTGAAAGAAGTCAGAACAAGATATACAATTTAGAACCCCCTGCCCCCCCATGTCAAAAAGCAATATTATACATGAATGGCATAATGACTACTTATTTAACAGCCAGCAAATGTAGTGTGCGAAGTGTGATAAAATTATACCATACGACCAATGAGTAACACAGGTACTCGTGACCAGTCGTCCGGGCAGGCACTCTCTTTTGCTCCCCTTACCCCGCACAAATTAGACATGACAACTGTATGGCATAACAAATAAGGCCGCAGTTTATTAAAACCTAACCCGAGCCACTTTAACAATATTCCAAAATTAACTCCCTCCACCTCCACCACCTGCCGCGAGCCATTCTTCACTTACCATCGCGGCCCAATGGTAAGCAGCTTGGAGCCCCCCCCCCCCTTTCACCTACCCTGCCACGCCGTCAGCGAGGGTAAGCTTGCGGCCTGAGCATCGGGCCCCCCCTTGCTCTTTAGGCCTTCTCGTGCAGCAGCCCCAAAACTGCACGAGCATTACCCCGCCTGCAGCGTGCCCTTCACCCTTCCAAATAATACACACCCAAATGTGGCTCGGGTTTCAAACAGTCTGGCTTGTGGTTTCCAGTTCAGTTTTTGTTTGCATGTTTCTATTTGTACTTTATTAATGATAATAATATCAATAAATAATGTTTATGGTTTCTTTATTCTGTATTTAGTGAGGGTCTGTCTATGCTCTGCATATGTGACCAAGGTAAGCTATTCTGCTAGTGTGTAGTTTCTGTGTAGAGATCTTTAGCAATCTGACTTGTTCTGTTTTCCTAATAGGATGTGTATTGTTTTAGAGTCTGGAGTAATATTTGCCATGTTGCATTTTCATGCGTAGGATTCTGTTTGAATGTTAGCACTGAGTACTGTTTTGGAATGGAAGGTTTACCATATGGCAATTGTATTCAGCTTATTTATAGCTTTCTGAGGGCTAAGCCCAAATCCAACATACTTTACAATAATCCTAATATCTTATGAGTTCCAAACATCTTTTTTTTTTTGCAGCGAATGCCTCTTTGATGGGGGGGGTTTTTTCCAAACTCTGCCAAGTTCCGCCCTTGTTCCCACTACCAATATTTTACATTATTTTTCAGTTATGTCATTCAATATTACATATATTCTTCACATAAATCAGAGTATAATTATTAATTCCCAGACCAATTATTTATTATTTATTTCTTATGCATAAGGAAGTCAGCTCTCGTAGGCCTAAGAGCCTGACTTAATTTGTGATTGAATTGGGCATTCTTAAATATCCCTTTCCCCCAATAATTAAACCAACACTCCTTTGATTTAAGGTACGTGATTACAGGAAAACGTTTGTTTAAACATTTGCTACTTCTAACATTTCACAGAGTCCTGGGAAGCTTAACTAACCTTGATTTTATAACTCTTCATTGTTTTCCCTAAGACTACAAAGCGATACATGTGTCTTTCTTTTATCTAAGTGTGAGACAGCTTCAGAGACAGTTTAAAGAACAGCAGTGCCCTTAATTTACAAGCAAGCAGTGCTCCCTGGACCATTTTCTGGTGTATTTCCACTGAACAGATGGTCCTAATAAATTTTATTATCACAATGGTAAAGGGGGAAACAACAAAAACAGCATTACTAACAGAAATGTCAGTACTAAGTGACTATTTATGATCACAGATCCCCCCCCCAAAACACACACACTCCTCTAACAATGGGAGCAAAGTAGGATATTTTCCCCTCATCACACCATAGAAAAAAAATTCTGGTGTCATCTAAGTAGCAGAAATACAAATCTCTTCCACTACCAGGAACACTGCAAAATAATACAAAATCCTGGAAAACAAAATTCAGCATGTATGTAGCAAACTTGCCATACTACAGCAGCCCTAACTCACAAGACTCCAAAAACAACAACTGGCTATGATTAGGCAGCACTGCAAATATTACACTGGGCCCTAGAACACCTATACACCTTCTGTTGGTAAACAATAAGTAGGACTACCACAGATCCTTACACAAATTACATGCTAGCAGAACATCTCACCTTAGTTGCACATACAAAATGACCCTCAATAGATACAAAACAAGTAATGGAGAAATTACTTACCTGATAATTTCGTTTTCCTTAGTGTAGACAGATGGACTCAGAACCAATGGGTATAGTGTACTCCTGATAGCAGTTGGAGACTGATCAGATTTCAATCTGACGTCAGCCCTAGTACATATACACCTGCAGGAAGTGCAGCTCTTCAGTATTCTCCTCGAAAAGCATTATGGATATATGTGTGACTGACTAATAACTGGAAAGAACTTCATAACTTGAATAACTTGCTTAACTTTGTAACTTGGTCAACTTGATTAAATTGAACTGGTTGAATTGGCTATAGCTGGAGACTGCTAGTGCCCTCAACCGGGAAATGTAGACACCCGGTAGGATGGGTGACCTAGATGAAGGAAAGCATGGTTTACCTTTGCATCACTCGCTTCCGGGGATGTCCCCCGAGAAATCCATGAGTAACGGCAGCCGTGGGAGGGATGCTGAGTCCATCTGTCTACACTAAGGAAAACAAAATTATCAGGTAAGTAATTTCTCCATTTCCTAGCGTGTAGCAGATGGACTCAGGACCAATGGGATGTAAAAAAGCTACTCCCGAACCGGGTGGGAGGCTGCCCGTGACCCACTTAGAACAGCCCTTGCAAATGCTGTGTCCTCCCGAGCCTGAACATCCAGGTGGTAAAACCTGGAGAAGGTGTGTATGGAGGACCATGTCGCCGCCCTGCAGATCTCGGCGGGTGACAGCATCTTGGTTTCCACCCAGGACACTGCCTGGGCTCTAGTAGAATGGGCTTTGACTTGTAGAGGCGGAAGCTTGCCGGTGTCTACGTAGGCCGCCTTGATGACTTCTTTAATCCAGCGGGCAATGGTTGCTCACAAGGCTGCTTCCCCTTTCTTCTTCCCGCTGTGAAGGACGAGTAGGTGGTCCATTTTTCGTATGGGTTCCGACATTTCCAGGAGCCTGCCGATGTTGAGGTGGCGAAGACTTCGAGCCTCTTCCGAGTTCCTATGCTCATCTGGCGATGGTAGCGAGATGGTTTGGTTGAGGTGGAAGCGAGACACCACTTTGGGGAGGAACGAGGGACCCGTGCGTAGCTGGATGGATCCCGGGGTGAGCCTGAGAAACTGTTCACGGCAGGACAGAGCTTGTAGCTCGGATATGTGACGGGCTGAACACACTGCCTGTAGGAAGGCTGTCTTCAATGTTAATGGTCGGAAAGACAGGCCGCGTAGAGGTCTGAAGGAGGCTCCTGCTAAGAAATCTAGAACCAGGTTGAGGTTCCACAGCAGTACCGGCCACTTTAGGGGTGGTCGGATGTGCTTTTCTCCTTTCAGGAAGCGGGAAACATCCAGGTGAGAGGCTATGCTGTCACTCTTGCTCTTGGTTCCGTAGCATGATAATGCGGCCACCTGTACCTTGATGGAATTGAGGGACAATCCCTTCTGTAGGCCGCTCTGTAGGAATTCCAAGATCGCAGGAATTTTGACTGAGCGAGGTCTGATGTCGTGGTCCTCGCACCAGGCTTCGAATATTCTCCAAATCCTAATGTATGTTAGATTTGTGGAGAACTTGCGTGCTCGGAGTATAGTGTCAATTACTGCTCCCGAGTATCCTCTCTTCCTCAGGCAAATCCTTTCAATGGCCAGACCATAAGAGAGAATTGAGCCGGATCCTCGTGGAGGACCGGCCCTTGTCGGAGCAGGTCTCTGTGTGGAGGTAGTGGCAGGGGGATCCCTGTCAGTAGTCTTCGCATGTCTGCGTACCACGGTCTTCTTGGCCAGTCCAGGGCCACCAGAAGAACTGGTCCCCTGTGTTGTTCTATCTTGTGAATGATTGTGCCCAATAGAGGCCACGGTGGGAAGGCGTATAACAGAGTCTCCTGTGGCCAGGTCTGTACCAGACCATCAATTCCCTGGGACTGAGGTTCCTGCCTGCGGCTGAAGAACCTGGGGGCACTGGGCGTTGGACCGGCTTGCCAGGAGATCCATGGTCGGTGTTCCCCAACGGTTCACTATCAGTTGGAACGTTGCGGGCGACAGCATCCGTTCTCCTGGGTGTAGACTTTCTCTGCTGAGATGGTCCGCCATGATGTTGTCTTTCCCGGTGATCTGGACGGCCGAGATCTCCTGGAGGTTTGCTTCTGCCCAAGCCATTAGGGGGTCTATTTCCAGGGATACCTGTTGGATTCTGGTTCCTCCCTGACGGTTGATGTAGGCCCCTGTTGTGGCATTGTCTGACATTACTCTGACCGCTTTGCCTCGGAGTCTGTGGCCGAACCGTAGGCAGGCTAGTCTGACTGCTCGTCTTCTAGGCGATTGATGTTCCATCCCGACTCTTCTGTGTTCCAATGCCCTTGGGCTGTTAGCTCTTCGCAGTGTGCTCCCCATCCTCATAGGCTGGCATCTGTGGTGAGCAGGGTCCAGGTCGGTGAGGATAGCCTTGTTCCCTAGTTTAAGTGGCTGTCTTGTAGCCACCATCGTAGTTGGGTCTGAACTCTGCCCGGGAGCTGTAGACGTATGGTGTAGTTCTGGAACAGTGGATTCCAGTGCGATAGAAGTGAGCGCTGTAGGGGTCTCATGTGAGCTTGTGCCCATGGCACTACTTCCAGTGTGGATGCCATGAGACCGAGGACCTGTAGGTAATCCCATGCTGTGGGGCGAACTTCGCTCAGCAGGGTTCGCAACTGGTTCATCAGTTTTGATCTCCTTGTTGGTTTCAGGATGACCTTGTCTTGTTTGGTGTTGAATCGGACTCCTAAGTATTCTAGCGACTGGGAGGGCTGCAGACAGCTCTTGTTTGTGTTGACCACCCATCCGACTTCCTCCAATAGAGTTTTGACTGTTGGTTGCTCGGTGACTTTCCTCTGGGGATTTCACCCTGATCAGCCAATCGTCTAGGTAAGGGTGTACGAGGATCCCTTCCCTTCCTCAGTGTTGCCGCCACCACCACTATGATCTTGGTGAATGTCCGGGGTGCTGTGGCTAACCCGAAGGGAAGTGCCCGGAACTGGTAATGACGGTCCAGGATTTTGAAGTGTAGAAAGCGCTGATGTTCTTGATGGATCGGGATGTGTAAGTAGGCTTCCAACAGATCCAGGGATGTGAGAAACTCTCCCGGTTGTATTGCCCTTATTACAGAGCGCAGGGTTTCCATGCGGGAGCATGGGATCTTCAAGTGATGGTTGACCGACTTGAGGTCCAGGATGGGTCTGAACGTTCCCTCTTTCTTGGGGACGATAAATTAAATGGAATAATCCCAGTATTTATTTGTTGTGTAGGCACTGGCGTTATGGCCTCTAGGGCTAGTAATCTGGTCAGTGTAGCTTCCACTGCCACCCTCTTGGAATGATGTTTAGGACCCACTTGTCTGAAGTTATCTCGACCCATCTTTGGTAGAATAGAGCAAGTCTGCCCCCTATGGCTTCTTCCTTTGGACGGGTTGGCTGGTTCTCATTGCGGTGTACGGCTAGGGCCTGGACCCGAGCTGGTTCCCCTCTTGTTGTGCTTGTTCCAAAAGGACTGGTTCCTGCCTGTAGGACGAGGCGCTTGATAAGCATTTCTGTATGGGTTGAAGTGCTGTGAACCTCTGCCCCTTGAAGATCGGGGGAAGGGTCGCTGGTTTCTCTTATTCCTGTCCTCCAGTAGTCGTGGCAGTGGGGACTCGCCCCATTTGTTAGCGAGTTTCTCTAGTTCGCTTCCGAACAGGAGGGATCCCTTGAAGGGCATCCTTGTGAGTCTCGATTTGGAAGACGTGTTGGCCAACCAACTTCAGAGCCAGTGTTGCCTCCTGGCTGCCACGGCTGATGACACTCCTCTAGCTGCGGTGTGCACCAGGTCGGAAGCAGCGTCCGCGAGGAATGATACCGCTGGTTCCATGGCTTCCCCAGGAGTGTTGCTCCTGATCTGAGATAGGCAGGCACGTGTCACCATGGCTCAGCAGGCCGCTATCTGTAGAAACATAGCAGCGACGTCAAATGACTGAGGATGGATTCCAGACGTCTGTCTTGAGCATCTTTGAGTGCTGCTCCTCCCTCCACTGGGATTGTAGTGCGCTTTGAGACTGCGCACACCAAGAGTGAGGACGGTATCCTAGCCTCTCATCCGGATGTCTCCCGCTTCCTGAAGGGAGTCAAGCAGATCTGACCACCCCTAAAGTGGCCGGTACCTCTATGGAATCTCAACCTGGTCCTAGACTTCTTAGCAGGAGCCTCCTTCAGACCTCTCCACGGCCTGTCCTTCCGACTATTAACATTGAAAACAGCCTTCCTGGTGGCAGTCTGTTCTGCCCGTCGTATCTCCGAGCTACAAGCACTGTCCTGCCGGGAGCCGTTCCTCAGACTCACTCCGGGAACCATCCAGTTACGCACGGTCCCGTCCTTCCTCCCCAAAGTGGTTTCTCACTTTCATCTCAATCAAACCATCTCGCTACCATCGCCAGATGAGCATAAGGATTCGGAAGAATCGCGCAGCCTGCGCAACCTCAAAGTCGGCAGACTCCTAGTCCGATACCTGGAAAGGTCGGAATCCGTACGAAAGACGGACCATCTATTCGTCCTTCACAGCGGGAAGAAGCAAGGGGAAGCAGCCTCGCGGGCAACCATAGCCCGCTGGATCAAGGAAGTTATCAAGGCGGCCTACGTAGAAGTAGGCAAGCCGCCACCTTTGCAAGTCAAGGCCCATTCCACTAGAGCCCAGGCAGTGTCCTGGGCGGAAACCAAGATGCTGTCACCCACCGAGATGTCGGGCGGCGACATGGTCTTCCATCCACACCTTCTCCAGGTTCTACCGCCTGGATGTAGCCGCACTCTAGGTTTAGCATACATGGCATAAATCCACTCAAGAAACTAATTAGGTAGACCTACCTGCCAGAGTACCTCAAACAGGAAAGACCACGTCATCCAGTCAAAGGCCCTTACCGCATCTAAAGATAGAATGACTCCTGAAATCCCTCTTTTAGCCAAATGAATGATATTAAACAAACTTCTAGTACTGAAGGTAGAGACCCTCCCTTTTACAAAGCCAGTTTGATCCCTATGTACTAAAGGGGGAAATACTGTTTTGAGACGCATCTGCAACACCTTAGCTAGGATCTTCAAGTTGTAATTAAGAGATATGGGTCTATATGAGCCAGAGTCCTCTGGGTCTCGTCTGTGTTTAAGAATGAAATAAATAGCATCTGTTAATGTTGCTAAATTGGTTACAGGGTCCCCATCAAAGTTGTGAAGAGGTACTAAAAAGGGGATCATTTCCAATAGAGATTTCTTAAAGTCAATAGAGTATCTGTCCGGCTCTGGACATTTACCACTCGGTAGAAGCTTAATCGCTGCTTGTATCTCAAGTGTGGTAATCGGGACCACTAACATCTCAGCCTTGGTGGTGGATACCCTTGGATGCTCCAAGGCATCCAGAAACCGTGATATATCTTCCAGGAGAGTCTGAGTAGATTCTAAATATAATTGAGAGAAGTATTGTAAAAAAAAAATCTTTTTGATACCCTTAGGGTACGAAGTATCTGCTTCTCGACTATCTTTAATTCCAGGATAGGGGTCTTCCCAGTCTTTTTTTGCACTGCCCTCACCAAGAAGGCTCCCACCTTATTCCCATGTTGATAAAATTTCGGTTTAACTAGTTTGAGAGCCCTTTCAATTTTCTCAGTTTCAAGACAACGTAACTCCCTATGACAAGCCTCCAACTTTTTATATGTACTGGATAGGCAGTCGCGCTTATGCTGATCTTCTAATCGTTTAATTTTAGTAGTTTAGTCTTGAACCTTAGCGAAACGCTCTTTAAGGAAGCTAGCAAAAGTAATTAATTTACCCTGAAACGAAGCTTTAAATGTTTCCCATCTAAGCACCAGGGAGTAATCTTCAATCAGGTTACAGGTGTTGAACTCTTCAATAGCATCTTTCAGCAGAGCAGGAAAGTGAGCATGTCCCAGTAAAGCGGTATTTAAACGCCACATAAGAATTCGAGGAGGAATCTCCACCAGAGACAAAGTAAGTAGTACGGGTGAGTGGTCAGATAGTGCTGACCAAGCTGTCACTCCCGTGAATCTTAGGTACTAAAGAAGAAGAGCAGAGAGAAAAATCCAATCTACTATACATATTATGTCTAGGGGAATAAAAAGTGTAATCATGAGCCGTAGGGTATAAAAATCTCAAGATGTCAGTTAAGGCAAGTGTGTCTGTAAACTGTTAAGGGCAGGCGCACCCAGATGTTATTTATTAGGCCAACACGATTTGTCTAACACTGCATCGGAGCACATATTCCAGTTGCCACCGATATACAGTTGAGTAGTACCAAAGACTGCAAGGGTGTCTAGTAAGCCTCGGCAAAATGCCCCTTGATCATAATTAGGACCATATACAGTTGCTAAAGTGAAAGAATGATTAAAAAGTTCACAATCAAGCAAAATGTAGCAATCCTTCAAATCTTTATGCTGACGACACACCTTAAGGGGTAAATTTTTATCTATCAATATACAGACACCCCTACTGAGGGCATTATACCGCTCCAACCCAACCCTGTTTTAACTTTTCATGCTCTATATTCATCAAATGTGTTTCCTGGAGCATAAGGACCTGTGCTCCATGCTTCCATACAAATTGTAAAATACGCTTTCTCTTGACAGGAGATGAGACACCTCGTACATTCAGGGAGATACACTTAATTAACTATATCATTTATTTATTTATTTAACATTTTTCTATACCGACCTTCATGGTTAAATACCATATCAGGACGGTTTACATCGAACAGGGATAAAAATAATTAGGTAAAGGAAGAGACAAAGTTACATTAAACAAGGACCGTGAACTTGGAAGCTTAGGTAGCTGGAAGAAAAGAGATAAAGTTAAGTAAAGAAAAGAGAAATAACAAATTCCGGACTAGAGATAGTTCAGAATAGAATTAGTCCACATGTTAGAGTTGGTATCCATGCTGTCCAGGAATCAGATGAGGGGAGGTATAATTGTTCGTATAATTGTTCGTGAGTAGATAAAGTCTAATGTGTATCCCAGGGTTCTGGGAAGGCTAGGCGGAACAACCACGTTTTGAGTTTTTTTTTAAAAGTTAGCAGGCAAGGTTCCAACCTGAGTTCAGCAGGGAGGTTGTTCCAGATAGCTGGGGCTGCTGTTGAAAATGCTCGGTCCCTGGATGCAATGAGTCGCGTGGCTTTGGTTGGAGGGGCTTGTAGTGTTCCTTTGGATATTTCTCTCATTGGCCTATTAGAAGTATGGAGTTTTAATGGAATTTCAAGGTCGAGATAAAGGAGATCGTAGATGGATTTATGTATTAATGATAAAGATTTGTGAAGGACTCTGTGGTTGATTGGTAACCAGTGTAGATTTCGGAGGATGGGTGTAATATGATCACTCCGCTTGGTGCTTGTTAGGATTCTGGCAGCAGCATTTTGTATCATCTGAAGTGGCTTAATGGTTGAGCTGGGTAGACCTGTGAGGAGAGCGCTGCAGTAGTCTATTTTGGCAAATATCAAGGATTGAAGAACTGTCCTAAAGTCGTGGAAATATAAGAGAGGTTTGAGTCTTTTTAATACCTGTAGTCTGAAGAAGCAGTCTTTGGTGATAGTGTTAATCATACTCTTTAGGTTAAGACGGTTATCGAGTATTACCCCCAGGTCTCTAACCTGAGTATGAGTGAGGGCGTGGTTATGATGGGTCTGTGATTGGATGTTGTCTTGGTTGGCGGAAATGAGAAGGAGTTCAGTCTTGTTAGCATTGAGGACCAAATTTAAACTGTTGAGGAGACTAGTGATAGATTGTAGACAGTTGTTCCAGATCGAGAGTGATTTGGTAATGGATTCCGTTATGGGGATCAGGATCTGCACATCATCTGCGTAAATGTAGTGAATAAGGTTGAGACTTGTTAACAATTGGCACAAGGGGAGGAGGTAGATATTGAAAAGTGTGGGGGACAGGGAGGATCCTTGAGGTACTCCTAGTGATGAATTTGTTGGTGGTGATTCTTTATTATTTATTCTGACCTTGAAGCTTCTATCACTAAGGAAAGACTTGAACCAGTTGTAGACTTGTCCTGAGATGCCTATGTCTAATAGACGATTCAGGAGAATGGCGTGGTTGACAGTATCGAACGCCGCTGATATGTCTAAGAGGATTAGCAGAAAAGAGTGTCCTTTGTCAAGTCCCATAATAATATGGTCAGTTAGGGAGATGAGCAGGGTTTCTGTACTGCGTGATTTGCGGAAACCATACTGTGAAGGATATAGTATATTGTAATCTTCTAAATACTCTGAGAGCTGGGTGTTAACCACCTTTTCTGTGATTTTGGCTAAGAATGGAAGATTCGATATAGGGCGAAAATTAGCTAGTTCACTAGGGTCTAAGTTGTGTTTCTTAAGGAGGGGTTTGAGAGAGGCGTTTTTTAGGATGTTTGGGTACAAACCTTGGGTTAAGCAGCAGTTTATGATGTTGGCCAGAGGTCCAGAAATTGTGTTTGGTATGAGTAGGAGTAACTTGGTTGGTAGGTTGTCTGAGGGGTGGCTGGATGGTTTCTGCTTCTTGAGAATGGATTCAATCTCTTTAGATGAAGTTAATTCGAAGTTGTCTAATTTGGCTCCCTTAAGCATATGGGTATTGGTAAATGAAGCGAGGGTGTTGTTATTGGGTGGGAGGAGTGAAAGCATGTTTGATATCTTCTGCTGAAAGAAAATGGCTAGCTCGTTTGCCTTGGATTGAGCTTGTTCGTCTGGGATCGGTGGTGGTAGTGACTTTGTGATTTGAGACACATATGAGAAGAGAGCCTTCGCGTCATATTGGAGATCATGGATTTTATAGGCGTAAAAAACTTTTTTTGATTTTAAAATTAAAGACCTGTAATGATGTAAGGTTCCTTTGTAAGAAGAAAGCGTGGAGGAGGAAGTATCAACCAAGTATAAGCAAAGAAATGTCAATACTGTGCATAATAAGAAAAATAAACAAGTAGATGAAGGGGAAAACTATGTGTATCATAACAAGAAGACTCGCACAAAAGAAATGAAAGAGTCTGGTACATATCGATATAAAAGCCTGTCTGCAGTGTACAGAAAATTACATCAATTAACCCATAAACCCACAAAATATCAAACTTTACCCAACCCCCCCCCCTCTTTAACTATCCATAAGAAACCCAAATTAACCGGAAACCTTACCATTCCACCCTAACCTTCCTTCCAATCCCATCAATAAACATGAAACCCACCCCACCCTCTAGCCTGCACTCACTCCAGTGAGATAACAATCCTGACTAAAGGAGACTGGCCATTAGACCAACCGAACCCATTTTCCTTCCGGAAACAAAATGGAGAAATTACTTACCTGATAATTTCGTTTTCCTTAGTGTAGACAGATGGACTCAGGACCAATGGGGTATAGTGTACTCCTGTTAGCAGTTGGAGACGGATCAGATTTCAATCTGACGTCAGCCCCTAGTACATATACCCCTGCAGGAAGTGCAGCTCCTCAGTATTCTTCCTTGCAAAGCATTGTGGATATATGTGTGACTGACTGATTGATTAACTTAATATGATTAACTTAGATAACTTTTGTTAGAACGTTAAAAACTTGATTAACTTGAACTGGTTGGTTGACTATAGCCCAACCGGAAAGCGTCGACACCCGGCAGGGTGGATGCCCTAGGGAAATGAAAGCATGGCTTACCCTTGAATCGTTGAAAGACCATGTATAGTGGCAGCCGAGGGTGGGCTGCTGAGTCCATCTGTCTACACTAAGGAAAACGAAATTATCGGGTAAGTAATTTCTCCATTTCCTAGCGTGTAGCAGATGGACTCAGGACCAATGGGATGTATAAAAGCTACTCCCGAACTGGGTGGGAGGCTGCCTGTGGTCCATTAAGGATTGCTCTTGCAAATGCTGTGTCCTCCCGAGCCTGAACATCCAGACGGTAGAATCTGGAGAAGGTATGGATGGAGGACCACGTTGCCGCCCTGCAAATCTCGGCAGGTGACAGCATTCTAGTTTCTGCCCAGGAAACCGCCTGGGCTCTGGTGGAATGGGCCTTGACCTGTAGAGGTGGTGGTTTTCCCGCTTCTACGTAGGCCGCCTTGATGACTTCCTTGATCCAACGGGCAATGGTTGCCTGCAAGGCCGCTTCCCCTTGCCTCTTTCCGCTGTGAAGGACGAAAAGGTGGTCCGTCTTTCGTACTGGTTCTGACATTTCCAGATATCTGGATAGGAGTCTGCTGATGTCGAGATGGCGCAGACTACGGGCTTCTTCCGACTTCTTCAAGCCGTCCATCGCAGGTAGTGAGATGGTTTGGTTAAGGTGGAAGTGTGAGACCACTTTGGGGAGGAAGGAGGGAACCGTGCGTAGCTGAATGGTCCCCGGGGTGAGTCTGAGGAATGGCTCACGGCAGGCGGCGGGCCAAGCACACGGCCAGCAAGAACACAGTCTTCAAGGTTAACAGACGGAGGGGACAGGCCTCGGAGGGGTCTGAAGGTGGATCCCGCTAGGAATTCCAAGACGAAGTTGAGGTTCCACATGGGCACTGGCCATTTTAGTGGTGGGCGAATGTGTTTGACTCCTTTCAGGAAGTGTCATACATCTGGGTGCGAGGCTAAACTGTCGTCCTCGCTCCTGGAGCCGTAGCATGACAATGCGGCCACCTGTACCTTGACGGAGTTGAGGGACAGACCCTTCTGTAGTCCGTTCTGTAAGAATTCCAGGATCACGGGAACTTTAGAAGAACGTGGTTTGACATTGCGGTCTTCGCACCAGGCCTCAAAGACTCTCCAGATCCTTATGTATGTTAGAGAAGTGGAGAACTTGTGTGCTCGGAGGAGAGTATCTATTACTGCCCCCGAGTATCCCCTCTTTCTCAGGCGGGCCCTCTCAATGGCCAAACAGTAAGAGAGAATTGAGCTGGGTCCTCGTGGAGGATGGGACCTTGTTGTAGCAGGTCTCTGTGTGGAGGCAGGGGTAGTGGATTCCCTGCCAGTAGTCTTCTCATGTCTGCGTACCAGGGTCTTCTTGGCCAGTCCGGGGCCACCAGAAGAACTAGTCCCCTGTGCCGCTGAATCTTGTGAATGATTGCGCCCAGCAAGGGCCACGGCGGAAAGGCGTATAAGCAGGGTCCCCGGTGGCCAGGCCTGTACCAGGGCGTCAATCCCCTGGGACTGCGGATCCCGCCTGCGGCTGAAGTATCTGGGTACTTGAGCGTTGGATCTGTTTGCTAGAAGATCCATGTCTGGAGTCCCCCACCGATTCACTATCAGCTTGAATGCTGTGGGTGACAGCTTCCATTCTCCTGGGTTTAGACTTTCCCTGCTGAGGAAGTCTTCCGTGGTGTTGTCCTTCCTGGCGATGTGGACGGCGGAGATGTCCTGGAGATTTGCTTCCGCCCAAGCCATCAGTGGGTCTATTTCTAAGGACACCTGTTGGCTTCTGGTTCCGCCCTGCCGGTTGATGTAGGCCACCGTCGTGGTGTTGTCCGACATCACTCTGACCGCTTTGTCTCGAAGTCTGTGGGAGAACCGCAGGCAGGCTAATCTGACCACCCGTGCTTCTAGGCGGTTGATGTTCCACCCCGCCTCTTCTTCATTCCACCGCCCTTGGGCAGTTAACTCTTCGCAGTGTGCTCCCCACCCGTGTAGCCTGGCATCTGTGGTGAGCAGGGTCCAGGTTGGGGAGGATAATCTTGATCCCCGGCTCATGTGGCTGGTCTGTAGCCACCACCTTAGCTGGGTCCGGACTCTGCCTGGTAGTGGTAGACGTACGGAGTAGTTCTGGGATCATGGGCTCCATCGTGATAGGAGTGAGCGTTGCAGGGGCTTCATGTGGGTCCGCGCCCATGGCATCACTTCCAGTGTGGATGCCATTAGTCCGAGGACTTGCAGGTAATCCCATGCTGTGGGACGAGGGGCGCTCAGCAAGGTCTGGAGCCAGTCCCACAGCTTTGATCTCCTCGTGGGGGTCAGGCTGACCTTGTCTTCCTTGGTGTCGAATCAGACTCCCAGGTATTCCAGCGACTGCGAGGGCTGTAGGGAGCTCTTGTTTGTGTTGACTACCCATCCCAGGCTTTCCAGTAGAGCTATGACTCTGCTGGTTGCTTGGTGGCTTTCCTCTGGTGATTTTGCTCTGATCAGCCAATCGCCCAGGTAAGGATGAACAAGGATTCCTTCCTTTCTGAGTGTTGCAGCCGCCACTACTATTACCTTGGTGAATGTCCGGGGTGCAGTGGCTAACCCGAAGGGTAGTGCCCGGAACTGGTAGTGACGATTCAGGACCTTGAAGCGTAAGTAGCGCTGGTGATCCTGATGAATTGGGATGTGTAAGTAGGCCTCCGACAGGTCCAGGGATGCGAGGAACTCTCCTGGCTGTATTGCACGTATGACCGATCGTAGGGTTTCCATGCGGAAGCGTGGGATCCTTAGGTGTCGGTTGACCGACTTGAGGTCCAGGATGGGCCTGAATGTACCCCCTTTCTTGGGTACGATAAAGTAAATGGAGTAATGTCCAGTATGTGTTTCCCGAGTAGGTACCGGGGTTATGGCCTCGAGGTCCAGAAGTCTGGTCAGTGTAGCTTCCACTGTCGCCCTCTTGCGGGGGTCGTAGCAGGGAGATTCCACGAACTTGTCCGGAGGGGTTCGAAGGAAGTCCAGGTAGTACCCTTCTCGGATGATGGCTAGGACCCACTTGTCCAAAGTTATCTAGACCCATCTGCGGTAGAATAGGGTTAGCCTGCCCCCTATGGCTTCTTCCCTTGGATGGGTCGGCTGAATCTCATTGTGGGATGCGGCTGGGGCCTGGACCCGAGCTGGTTCCCCTCTTGTTGTGTTTGTTCCGAAAGGACTGGTTCCTGCCCGTAGGGCGGGGCGCTTGATAGTTATTCTTGTAAGGGTTGAAGCGCTGTGAGCTTCTGCCTCTGGTGGACCTGGGAAAGGGACGCTGGTTTCTCTTCGTCTTGTCTTCCGGCAGATGAGGTAATGGGGAGTCGCCCCATTTGTTAGCCAGTTTCTCTAGTTCGCTGCCGAACAGGAGGGATCTTTTGAAGGGCATTCTCATGAGGCGTGTCTTGGAGGAGGCGTCAGCCGACCAATTTCGAAGTCAGAGTTGTCTCCTGGCTGCCACTGTGGACGACACTCCTCTGGCTGCTGTGCGCACTAGATCGGAAGCCGCGACAGTGAGGAATGATAGTGTTGATTCCATGTCTTCTCCCGGGATGTTGTTCCTGGCTTGGGATAAACAGGAACGTGTGACCACGGTGCAGCAGACCGCAATTTGCAGGGACATGGCTGCCACCTCAAATGCTTGTTTCAGTATGGCTTCCAGGCGCCGGTCGTGTGCATCCTTGAGCGCCGCTCCTCCCTCCACTGGGATGGTAGTGCGCTTAGCGACCGCGCAAACTATGGCGTCCACTCTAGGGCATGCCAGAAGCTCCTTGGTTGCTGGGTCCAGGGGGTACATGGCCGATAAGGCTCGACCCCCTTTGAATGAGGACTCCGGCGCATTCCACTCCTGGTCAATTAGCTGTTGTGCCGCCTGTAAGAGAGGAAAATGGCGAAACGTCTGTCGAAGGCCCTCCAGCAGAGGGTTCATTCTAGGTTCCTCCGGGGTGCCTTGGCCCGGGATAGCGAGTTCCGATAGGCATTGGGATACAAGGTCCGGAAGCTCATCCTTTGAGAAGAAGCGTCTCATGGTTCGGTGTGGCTCTGTCCCCGAGGGAAGTTCTCCCTCCTCAAGGGGCTCGACTTCTTCCTCGGAGAAATCCGTATCCCCGTAGGTGGGGCTTCTGGGAGGTGGGAGCCTGTGCCTAGGCCTCGAGGGTCCTGGGGCATGAGGGTCTTCCGGTGTCGCATATGGCTGGTCCGCCCGGGGTTCAGTCTCCATCTTGACAAAGGCGTGAATCCCCTTAAATAACTCTACCCAGGAGATCGATGCTGGGTCTAAGTTGAGGGGCGCCGGTTCCCTGGGGGTCCCCGTCTGTGGGATGGACTCACTGGGGCCTGCTAGGTCCGGGTTGCCCCCTGAGGAGCTAGCACTGGGCCCTGGGTGGGACTGGCCCTGAACTGGATCTCCCAGGGCCTCCTCACAGTGTGCGCATAGGGCGTCTGCTTCTTCGCTCTGTGAGGCTCTGATGTGGCATGCTGGGCAGAGGCCTTGAGCTTTTATTCCTATTTCTGGAGGTGCCATTTCTGTGGACGCGTAAGCTCTTATGCGCTCCATTGTGTCTGATATGTGCGTGCAGGTGTGTGCCTAGCCGTAGATATGCGCCTTGTACTGTTCGCGTAACTTGTGCGCGTAAGGTTTTATGTGCGCCTAAGAATATGCGCACAAATAATTTTGTGCGCTTAGCTTAATTTGTGCGCTCGGATCGGACGGCGGGCGGAGCGGCGAACAAGGCCAAGATGGTGACGGCGAGCGTGCGGGCAATATGGCAACCTCCTTGGAGGGTCTCCACGTGGGCAGACCCTGGAACAGCCGGGCCTGGCCCTGCTAGGGCGGATCAACCCGGTGGCACAGATTCCGATCGCCGATCTGTGCTCCTCCTCGATCTTCGGAGACCGGATTAAGTAGAAGATTTACACCTTACCTTGTCTTTGGCGCTTCCTGGTTTTGCTCCGGGCGGTCTCCGGTTGTGGAGGGAGAGGGCAAATACCTTCACCGCCGCGCTCGAGGGTATGCACCCGCTGCCTCTCAGCCTCGCCCGAGATCGGGGGCTAAGTTCTCACCGCGATTCGGCCACCGAACCGAGGCTGCCTCTACGCTGCGCCCGAGGATTCGGGGGCTAGGTCCCTGCCGCGAATCGGCCACCGGACCGAGGCTCACCTCCGAGGGACCACGGAAATCACCTCGGGAAACTCAACTGGGGGAGGGACCCGAGGGTATCACCGCAGGAGTGCGGGGCTCGTCTTCAGGTAGGTTTCTTCTTTAAATTTCTGGTCTAACTCTCTGAGAGCGTGCAGATAGTCCCTAACTGCTATGGAGACGGAAAATACTGAGAAGCTGCACCTCCTGCAGGGGTATATGTACTAGGGGCTGACGTCAGATTGAAATCTGATCCGTCTCCAACTGCTAACAGGAGTACACTATACCCCATTGGTCCTGAGTCCATCTGCTACACGCTAAGAAACCCTCTTTATCCCCTGCCAAACAATTAAACCCCAGCAGGAGATTCCCGAAAATTAAACCCTTATAGGAACCCAAACAAACCCTCATGCACCCTCGTGCCTTCACTGCATCCTCCCAACACATATGGGCAGGTATACCATAACTGTACAATGAACAAAGATTCATGGTGCACATTAGTATGTTAAGACAGACATAACGCATGCTGGGCTGACACGTGAAAACGTAAGTAGCCATATGAGTAGCAATTGTACCCAGCTTTGCGATGTCATCAAAGTCATTAATTTAACAGATGAAAGTTGGTAAATTAGATCATAAAAGTCATAAACAGAGCATAAACCGTCTTGAAATAAAAACTTGTGCACATATTCCAAACGACGTACCAAAAAACATTAATAGCAGAAACAAAAATAAAAAGATTAAATAATATAGAAAATGTCTTCTGACATCTAAGAAAAAGGAGGAGGCAAAGCTGCCAGGAATCAACAGAAACTACAGGGCCTGGTCTGGTCCAAATAAGAAAAAATAGGTCCAAGAGGAGAAAAGAGACATTGGCAGGAGAGGGAAGGCCGGGGTTCTCAGGCAGGACCCGCAGAAAACCCCTGTCAACACTAACTCCCGCAATGCAGAAGGAACTGGTTGACTACCATTATGAACAAGTGAAAAAGAGTAAAAGATGCCCCCTGATCAGACAGGGGCCTTAGCATTATTATCTTTTAGCCATTTTTCTACTTCTTGGACCATTTTCACAGTTACTGTTTGGCCCCAGGCAAAGATCTTTAGTTTCGCAGGGTATTGCAGAGCATATCGCAAATTCAGCTTTTGCAACTCTTTTTTGACCCCTGAGAATGCTTGTCATTTTCATTGTAGTTCCATCGAGAGGTCAGGGAAAAACATGATCTTACTGCCCTAGAAGGACAAATCTGCAGCCAAATTTTGTTTTAGTCGGCCCGTGGGCGATTGGCGCTCGCTGGTTCTTTTTTTTTTTTATATTTAAATTTTTTATTGGCAAATATATGAAAACCTATACACAATCCGCTAGGTACAAAACAAATCAAATTGAAAACATAAACCATCATTGTGAGCATACTTTAGAAATAGTAAATGCCATTATAAGGATAGAACCCCTAATTCCCCTCCCTCCCCCCATAGAGGTGTACAAACAACTCCAGAGTGCAAATTGGAATGTAAAGATAAAGGGTGAAACATTTGTAATTCACACTATAGATGCAGATCTCGACATATCAGACAGATAATATGGCCACCAGACCACCAGAATGTACTGATAGCCCCAAGTATGCATTACCAGTCCCAACTCCCGTGTGTGGTATTATGTCCAAGCCTATAAGGCCATCATTCAACCGGAGTAGACCTGTAGCCATCGTTCATAGAGTCCCCATGTCTTATAAAAGGTGGAAAGGGACTTGTTCTTATAAGCTGTTATGCGCCCCAAGCTGTGCATGTTCCTGACTGAGACTTGTACCATCTGTAAAGTAGGAACCCTGGGTTCCTTCCAGTATTGTGCTATGAGACATCTCGTGGCTGTAACCACGTATTTAATAAAGTAGTCATGGAATTTGTAACCATCTTTCCTGTCTTCATTCAGCAACGCTTGCGACGGAGTCAGCTGAAACTTAATGTTCAAGATTGTTGTAATCCATGCAGAAACCAGTGTCCACAGCTGGGTAATTTTGGGACATGTCCACCACAGATGGAAGAAAGTTCCCCTTCCCCGGCAGTGCTTCCAACATAAGCCATTGGAGCTCAGCACAATATGCTGTAGCTGAGTGGGAGTAATGTACCACCTGAAAAACAGTTTATATCCGTTCTCGATGTGCTGGGCTGATATTAACCCTTTCTGCAACCCCTGAAATACTCGCATCCAGTCCTCCACGGTCCAGTCACATTGTAAATCTGATTGCCATGCTTTTATATGGGACGCCAACATGTTAAATCTACCACACATTAAACCATATATGTTAGAGATATGTTTGTCAACTTTGTCAGCATGGCGACACATTTTCAAATGAGGGTATACCCTTTTTCAGATCACCTTCTACCTGTTGTCTGTGAAAGAAATGTCTAACCTGTAGATATTTAAATTGGTCCGCCATAGGTAACTGGAACCTATCCCTGAGAGTGGGAAATGGGACCATCCCTCCTGGTGTCCAGACATGTGCGAATTGTGTTATACCCTGCGTAATCCATTGTGAGAAGGCCTGTGGGTGACCCGCTGGCCGAAAGTCTTTATTGTGAAATAGATATGTACTGTGGAAAGAAATTTGCGTGCCCACCAGGGTTTTTTCCATTGGTTCCAATTGGAAAGTGTAACCTCTACTGTCTCAGGCAATTGGACCACTGGCAGACAGGTAGCCCGCTTTTGCCATAGTAAGGCGCCTATAGGCAGAGTCCCTAATAGCGCCTGCTCCAGTTGTACCCAAGGCTTACAGTGCTTAGCACTATGCCAATCAACTGCCGCTTTGAGCTGAGCTGCCCCTAGATACCTAGCGAGATTGGGCATTCCTAGGCCTCCCTGTAGGCGTGGTAAATATAGGGTCTCTTTAGCAATCCTGGATTTCTTACCCTTCCATAAATATTTGTTCAGCCGCTTTTGCCATTTGTCCAGTAAATTAGTAGGAATTACTATAGGCAGTGTTTGAAACAAATATAATAACCTAGGCAAAATATTCATTTTTAGGACCGCCAATCTCCCCAGCCAGGAGATATGATAGCGGTCCCATTCTTCAAGATCTTTATAAATTTTAGCCATTAATGGCGGGTAATTTAACTGAAATAGATCAGTGCCCACCCCCAAATTCACTCCCAGATATTTTAACTGATGCTTGGCCCATCGAAATGGGAATTGTTGCGTAATCTGGGCTACCATCCCAGGGGTTAGGGATATATTTAATAGTTCAGATTTTCCCCAATTAATAGAAAAGCCTGAAACTGCACTAAAAGCATGGAGTTCTTTGGTAATGGCCCGTAACGATGTCATCGGGTCCGTAATGGTAAACAGCAAGTCGTCCGCAAAAAGGGACATTTTAGAGGAGAACTCACCAACCCGAACCCCCAAGATGCTCATGTTGTTCCTGATCCTAAACGTAAAGGGTTCCAAGAAAAGGGCAAATAGTAGGGGAGATAGGGGACAGCCTTGCCGTGTCACCCTTTGAACAGCAAAGGAGGGGGAGAACCCCCCATTGATTTTTAAGCTGGCTGTTGGCTCCTCGTATAATTTAGAAATCCACCTGAGATATTTATCCCCTAAATTAAACTTTCGCAGGGTGTGAAATAGGAATGGCCAGTGTACCAAATCAAAAGCCTTTTCGGCATCAACGGCTAATAGTGTCATGGGTATGTTCTGGGACCTCGCTCACCACATAGCATCGACGGCCTTACGTACGTTATCAGAGGCCATCCGCCCTGGTATAAATCCCGACTGATCTGAATTAACCAACTCAGGGAGAAAGGTGTTAAGCCTATGAGCCAGTATTTTCGCTAAGAGTTTCAAGTCCAGATTTATCAAGGAGATGGGGCGGTAAGAGCCGCACACCGTGGGGTCTCGCCCTGGTTTGACTATCAGGGTCACGCCAGCCAAATTGGCCTCTCTAGACAGGGAACACTGGTCTTGCAACGAGTTAAACAATTTTACTAGGGGTGGCACTAATATGGTAGCAAATTTTTTATAAAAAACGGCGTTAAACCCGTCCAAGCCTGGAGATTTGCCCACTTTTAGCGATTTAATCGCCCACAGAACCTCTGCAGCCGTGATATCACGGGTTAAAAATGTTTGGTCTGCCATCAAGACCTGTGGGAGCGGTATTGATTGTAAATATTCGTCAATCGCTTCTGGGCTTATATGAGAGTTAGAGGCGTATAATTGAGAATAAAATCTCGTAAATCGTTGCCTTATGTCCGTATTGGAAGTAAGAATTTCCCCCCGTTCGTCTTTCACCTTTACTATATTAAGTTGGGCTTGCCTGGCCTTCAACTTACGTGCCAAATTTCTCCCCGCCTTATTCCCACCTTCATAGAAAAGCTGTTTTACTCGTTCTAGTTGAAAGGCTACCTGTGCCGCCTCTATTTCCACCAAATGCATACGCAATTGATCCATTTGCATCAAAGTGCAAGGGTCCCCCGTTCTGGAGTGGATAAGCGCCAGCCTTTGTAATTGCTGGATAGTCTCCATTTTGTCCCTCTGCTTTTGCTTCTTAAGAAAGGCCCCTTTAGCTATGAGTTTACCCCTGAGGACAGCTTTAAGGCAATCCCAAAGCGTTGTCGGGGAGACATCTGGAGTATCATTAATTATTAAATATTCCTGAATATCAGAATACAAAAGAGCACAGAAATCTTCATCTTCTAGCAAGCTATCATTTATCTTCCAGTATCTCAGGCCTTTGTCATATGCCGAAACAGCCAGCTGTAAAGACACTGGACCATGGTCCGACCATGTAATAGCCCCAATAGCCGGTTGGGTAACCTGGTTGGAGCAGCCCTTATCAACTAAAAGATAATCGATTCTAGAGTATGTCTTATGAGCTCTAGAATAGAAGGTATAATTTCTCTGTTTCGGGTGCCAAACCCTCCAAGTATCAATCAAGCCATAACGTCGTAGGAAGCTGTGGAAGCTCTGACACTCCTTCCGCTTATTTTGTGTGCGCCCATTAGAGTTGTCCAACCTAGGGTTAGTAGTTAAGTTAAAGTCCCCTCCTATTATGAGATGACCCTCTGCTTTTTGAACAATAAACTGGGATAAACGATCCAAAAAAGTATCCTGGGCAGCATTGGGAGCATAGACACTAAGTAAAGAGTATTTTACACCAGCAATGGCCACGATTACCAGAACATATCTTCCCTCAGGATCTGGATAACAGGCTACATGTTCATAATGTAAGTCTTTATGGATGAGGATACCCACCCCTAGATATTTGTGAGCTAATGGCCGTGCAGCCCAATATTGCCCGGGATAACTGCTATTTCGGAGCAGGCGCTCATATCTTTTTTTTAAATGCGTTTCCTGTAGTAGTGCAATCGTGACATTTCGTTGGGCCAAATCTGAAAATAGGGACTGTCGCCTTAGGGGAGTATTTAGCCCCTTAACATTAAGAGACTGTATAGTTATGTTCGTCATGGCGAGGTAGTGTTAAGCATGAATGTAACTGTCAGGCAACAAAACAATGATGAATGTCGAGCCTGCCATCTAAAGAAATATCTTGCATTTCCCCGTCTATAAAATACAGAGTATTGTAAGCCCACCTCTATTCCCCCTCCCCGCTTCCCACCCCCCTTACAGCATGTTCCTTGTCCAAGGTCCATACCATATGTATGTGGGAGGACAAAATCATTCCAGCAGAAGCCTGCCCCCTCCGACAGCTAGTAACCTGATTAAAGTAAGCATACAAACACTCCTAAGTAGAAGATATCAACAATCTCGAACCTGACTTTCTAGAGCCAGCCATTCAAATATATTAAGCAGTAGATAACAGAATAGGAATTAAGGAGAACTGTCCTTGTTTAACCTGTATCTTAGCAAATATAACTGGAACGTCAGGTACATTCAGCGCCATTCAAACACAGCACCGGTAAATTTTCCTTCTGCCCCTTTAGGGCATAAAGCGGTAGTGTGGCGTCCCGCCTGGATATCCTCAGCCCTGTGGATCATTATCCGGATTCCTCCTCAGCCTCTTGTCCCCTCGATTAACCCTTTGCCATCTCGGAGGGTCGTCTTTATGTGTGGATGGCTTGGGGGGCACTTGAAGCCCCGCAATCGCGCCATAGCCCGCCTCCATTAAAACTTGTGAGGCCTCTGCGGGGGTTTTCACACGGTGCGATTCTCCTTTTACTGAAAAAGACATCCCAAAGGGGAACAGCCATCTATAGCAGATTTCTTCACGCCGCAGAAGCTCCGTGACTGGTTTGAAGTCCCTTCTTTTCTTAATTGTCACCGGCGAAAGGTCTATAAAGATCATTATCTCATGCCCTTGCCATTGCCATTTGTTTTGTCGTCGAGCTATTCCAGTTAGTTTGTCTTTGAGAACATAGTCCTGAAAGCAGGCAATGATATCCCTGGGTAAATTATTAACCCGCAGGCCCAAAACGCGATGTGCCCGGACTATCTTGACCTCTTCCTCCCCCGCCGGCATCTGGGCCGTCGCCCCTGCGGCGAGCAACATGGCGCTGAGTTGTGTCACCACGGCTGTACAGTCTAGATAATCTGCGAGTTCTGGCACTCCTCTAAACCGGAGGTTGTTCCGCCGCGACCTATTTTCGAGGTCTTCGACCTTCTCTTGCAATTGGTCCACTTCGGATCGCATTAGTGTTAGGTTGGCACAGTTTACTTTTACCTCCTCACTGTTGGCTTCCGCCCTAGTCTCCACTTCGAATAGTCGCCGACCGTTCTCAGCAATGTCCCCTTTAATTTCCTCAATAGAGGAGCGAATGTCGGCAGTGTTAGCGGCTAATTCAAGTTTCAATTCCTCGAACCATCTTTTCATATCCGCCTTAGTGGGCAAATCAGAATTATCGATCTGCTCGTCCGCCATCTCCTCCATCGATTCTGCAGCATCCATGTTGCCGGCCGCCATGTTGCTTCCCAGCGATTCCCCTGCCAACGCCAATTTATGGTAGGAATATTTCTTGAAATCAAGCGGTTTCCGCCGACTCGACATCAGTGAAGTGGTACGTTGCTCCGTGTGCTATTTGGCACCGATTTAAGCCTGTGAGAGTGCTTGATGCAGTTAGATGCTGTCTCTAGGCAGAGGAGACTCGGTTTTAGGCTGCCATCTGCTTGGATGACGTCACTTCCTACGGCGCTCGCTGGTTCTGAGGCCAAAGCTTGGTTTGAAACTATCTCCTCCAGTCTGGAGGTGTAGTAGGGTTGGTAGCTATATTGAAAAGAAAGCTACTGCAACAGAGCCTTCCATATATTCAGAACACCAAGAATCCTTATATTACATCTGCGCGAGCGTTTTTCCAGATAGTCTATTTTCTCCAATATTGCCTTATAGCTGCAATCTACTTTATCAACTTTAGCACTCTGTGATGAGACTGTCATTTCCATATCCGCCATCTTGGCCTCCTATTCTTCAATGTGCGCTGCATTTTCCTGGCCAAGTTTAACGAGGTCAGCCACTTTTTCTACTATGACGCTCAATCGGGAGTCTAACTTACGAGTGATCTTCTCAGAAAATTGTTCCATGAGATTCTTAAGAAAGCTTCATGCTCCAGTTGTACAGCAAGCGAGATTTCAGTATCGCTCTCTGAGGCAGACTCTTCGTCCTTGGACTGCCAGGTACGCCTTGTCCGCAGGGCCATTTTAAGTTATTTCCTTTAACGGCCCACAATTCCGGTGTCGATCTTTTATTTGAATCTTTAGCCGAAGACATCCTAGCTGGAAAAATAAAACTGTGGCCATAATCTATGTAAAAGTAGCAGTCAAAAGCAGGAGCAGTGCCGATGCGCTGTCCGCAGAGTTAGTGCATGACCAGAAGTCCCAAATGTCTTTTTTGAAGTGTTTTCTGGTTAGTAACTCAGTAGTGCATGTAAAGCAGAGTTGCTTACCTGTAACAGGTGTTCTCACAGGACAGCAGGATGTTAGTCCTCACATATTTACACTATGTAAATCTGTATATAATTCTTACCATGTAAGCACCTAATGTAAGCACCTACTTTCTGCTTATATGCTCTGCTCTCCAGTTAGAAATTGTTAACTATCCTTTTTTTCTAACAGCCTAGTTCTACATTCCCTGTTATAATGTAACTTTTTGCTTTCATTGTTAACTGGTTCACCCCCTAGTTTATTGTAAACTGGTACGATAAGACCTGGTCTTGAGCGTCGGTATATTAAAAGAATTTAAATAAATAAAATAAATAAATATGGGTGACATCATCAGGATGGAGCCCAATCACGGAACACTTTTGTCAAAGTTTCTAGAACTTTGACTGGCACCTACTGGGCATGCCCAGCATAGCACCAACCCTGCATCCAGCAGGGGTCCCCCCCTCAGTCTCGTATTATAGAAAACAGAACATGCGAAAAATAAAATAAGAAAATGTAAACGAACCCAACACTGCGGGATGGCGGGTGGGTTTCGTGAGGGCTAACATCCTGCTGTCCTGTGAGAACACCTGTTACAGGTAAGCAACATTTGCTTTCTCACAGGACAAGCAGGATGGTAGTCCTCACATATGGGCGAGTACCGAGCTGAGGATGTCCGAATATGCACCAAATGTACCCAAAGGCATGCAACAGGCACAACAACTGGGGTGGAATTTGGTAGAGGGCATCCTGAACCCCACGGGGCAGGCGGAAGGGTGTTGGTACGTCACGTTGTAAATAGGTTGCGCAAGGCAGACTGGCCAAAGATGGAATCTTGTCTTCCGGCTTTGTCTAAGCAATAATGGGCTGTAAATGTAAGGAGAGAACTCCAGGTAGCAGCCCTGCAAATGTCAGGAAGCGGCACCGAGCGTAGGTGTGCTACTGAAGTCGCCACGGCCCTCACAGAGTGTGCTTTAACATGATCTTGAAGTGGAATGCCCACTTGCTGATAGCAAAAGGATATGCAGTCCGCCAACCAGGAGGAGAGAGTCTGTTTACCCACAGGCTGCCCCAATTTGATAGGATGGAAAGAGACAAACAATTGAATGCTTTTCCTATGGGCAGCTGTACGGTCTAGGTAGAACGCTAGAGCCCGTTTGCAGTCAAGGGTATGCAGAGTCTGCTCTCCTGGATTGGAATGGGGCCTGGGGAAAAAGGTAGATAGTATAATGGATTGATTGATTGAGATGAAACTCGGAAACTACCTTAGGTAAGAATTTAGGGTAAGTGCGGAGTACTGCCTTGTCCTGCAGAAGTTTAGTGTAATGCGGGTAGGTAACTAGAGCCTGTAATTCACTAACTCTTCGAGCGGAAGTGATTGCCAAAAGGAAAATCACTTTCCATGTGAGATATCGAAGGTCACAGGATTGAAGAGGCTCGAATGGTGGTTTCCATGAGCCGACCCAAAACTAGGTTGAGGTCCCAAGAAGGGGCCTGAGGACGCAGAGGAGGCTTGAGGTGAAGCAAGCCTTTCAAAAAATGAGTTACAAGGGGTTTGTACTGATATGGGAACATCCCCGACACCTTTATGGAAGGCGGCTACCGCACTGACATGCATCCTGATGGAGGAAGTTTTTAGACCTGATTCTGACAAGTGCCATAAATAGTCCAGAAACTTCGTGATTGGACAGGTTAAGGGGTCAAGGGACTGAGAAGAGCACCATGACGTAAACCTGGTCTATTTGTAAGAATACAATTTTCTCATGGTAGGCTTCCGTGAAGCAATCAGGACACAGGAAACTGGTTCAGAAAGGTTAAGTGGCTGAAGGATTAAACTTTCAACATCCATGCCATCAGGGTCAAGGCTTGTAGATTGGGGTGGCGTAGGCACCCGTCGTTTTGAGTGATTAGAAGAGGGTCCTTTCCCAAGGGAATGTGCCTGCGAATGGAGAGATCCTGAAGTATTGGAAACCACACTTGGCACGGCCAGTGGGGTGCTATCAGGATCATGGTTCCCTTGTCCTGACGTAACTTCACGAGAGTCTTCGAGAGAAGTGGAAGTGGAGGGAATGCATATAGGAAACCGGTTGCCCATGATAGGGAGAATGCGTCTCTTGGCTGATAGTGTTGGCTGCGAGTGAGAGAGCAGAAGTTGTCTACTTTGCGATTTTGCGATGACGCAAAGAGGTCTTCCACCACTGCATTGGTGGAAGATAGAGTTCGCTACTGAGGGGTTGAGAGACCACTCGTGCGGTTGAAAGGTGCGACTGAGCTTGTCTGCCAACACATTGTCCACTCCCGGCAAGTAGGTGGCCCTGAGGTACATCGAGTGGGAGAGAGCCTCCGCCCATATCTGCGCAGCTTCCTGACACAGAAGGTAGGAGCCCGTCCCTCCGTTTGTTGATGTATCACATGGCCACCTGGTTGTCCGTCTGGATCAGGATGACTTGATTGGAGAGGTGATCCTGAAATACCCTGAGAGCATATCTGATTGCTCGCAGCTCCAGGAAATTTATTTGGTGTTTGGCTTCCTCTGGAGACCAAGATCCTAGTGTCTGCAGATCGGCCATGTGGGCTCCCCAGCCGAGGTTGGAAGCATCAGTGGTGAGAGTTATTTGAGGGTCTGGAGCCTGGAAGGGCAAGCCCTGGAGGAGATTGACTTGATTTCTCCACCAGGCGAGAGACTGACGGAGTGAGTCGGTTACATGGACAATGGTCAACAGTGGCTGAATGGATTGAGTCCATTGTGACCTTAGAGTCCACTGCATGACTCTCATGGCCAAGCGGGCCATTGGGGTGACCTGAACTGAGGACGCAATGTGTCCTAGGAGGATGAGAAAGCGGTGTGCAATCGTGGAGTTCTGAGACTGCAGCTGGTGTGCAAGAGACACGAGAGTGAGAGCTCGCTGTCGAGGCAGAAAAGCCCTTGCCTGCAAGGTGTCCAAGTCTGCCCCAATGAACGATAAGGTTTGAGATGGGAATAAGTAGGATTTGTCGTAGTTGACGAGAAATCCGAGCGCAATTAGAGTGTGTAAAGTAAGATATAGGGAAGACAGAGCAGCTGTTAATCAGAGTGGGAGCCCTGATTAACCAATCGTCTAGATAGGGGTAGACGTGAACACCTTGAGTCCTGAGGAAGGCTGCAACTACGACGAGGCATTTTGTGAAGATTCGTGGTGCAGACGCGAGGCCGAATGGAAGCACTCGGTACTGATAGTGCCTGGGGCCTACTAGAAACCTCAGGTATTTGCGATGAGATTGAATTATCGCGATATGAGTGTATGCATCCTGGAGGTCTAGAGAGCAGAGCCAGTCTCCTCTTTGTAGAAGAGGAAGAAGAGAGCCCAAGGTTACCATTTTGAACTTCTCTCGCTGGAGGTACTTGTTGAGGGCACGTAGATCCAGAATTGGACAAATGCCTCCCGGTTTTTTGGGGATTAGAAAGTACCGGGAATAGGACCCTAGGCCATGCTGAGCGTAGGGTACTGGTTCTATTGCCTTGGACTGGAAGAGGAGGGAGACCTCCTGTTCCAGAAGGATGGAGTGATCGGATGTTCTTCATGTCGGTAGAGGTGGAGAGTCCGGTGGATTGGAGAGAAAGTTCAGACGATAACCTTGAGCAATTATCGCTAGGCCCACTGGTCTGAGGTGATTGAGTGCCACCTGTTGTTGAAATGGCACAATCGACCTCCCACTGGTATGTGGGGCAATGGAAGCTGGCTGCTGCTCTCTATGCAGGAGTCAAAAACCGGAAGCAGGGCCCGGCTGAGGAGCTGCTTACAGTTTTTGTTTTCGTGTCTGATGAGACTGGGCTTTTTGAAACTGTCTCGTAGAATGGGTTCTAGTTGGTGGCCGGTAGGACTTCTTTGGGCGGAAGAATGACTTCTTAGAGTCCTTCTGAAAGGGCTGTTTTGAAGAATACTCAGAAGGCATCAGAGAAAGCTGTCTCAGGGTCTCATGATGGTCCTTGAGTTCCGCCACTGTCTATTGAATCTGCTTGCCAAACAGATTGTCTTCGACGCAGGGCAGGTGGGACAATCTGTCCTGAACTTCAGGGCGAAGGTCGGAAGACTTGAGCCAGGCCCATCGTCTTGCCGAGATAGCAGCTGCAGATACCATGGGTAGCAGTGTCAAAGATATCGTAAGATGATCTGATCTCATGCCTGTCTGTCTCAAAACCCTTGTTTACTAGGGTTTGGAGTTGCTCTTGAAATTGCTGAGGCAGGGAGTCTGTTAAGTCTTGTATATGCTTAAATAAGACCCTATTATATTGGGTCATATAGAGCTGATAAGAGGCAATTCGGGAGATGAGCATTGATCCCTGGAAGACACGGCAACCAATGGCATCTAGAAATTTCTGTTCCTTGCCTGGGGGAAAGGAAGTATGAGGTTTTGATCTCCTTGCTCTTTTCTGGGCAGATTCGACAACCACAGATTGGTGATCCAATTGAGGTTTGCGAAAGCCTGGAGCTGACTGAACAAGATAGGTGGTGTCAGCTTTCCTGTGGACTGGAGCAACAGAGCCAGGATGTTCCCAGTTCTTTTTGAGGAGATCCAGAAGAACCTGGTGGATACGGATGGAGGTTATTTCCTTGGGAGCATCCAGGAATTGTAACAGCTCCATCATTTGATGCCTGTCATCTTGTTCAGTCTGCAATTGGAAGGGAACCAATTCAGACATCGCCTTCCCAAAATGTATGAAGGAAAGGTCCTCTGGTGGAGAACGCTTTCTGCTTTCAGTAGGTGAAGGTGGTGAAGTCAAATCATCAGTGTCTGGTGAAGAATCATCAGTCCAGGTGTCATAGGGATCAGCACTTGCTCCTCTAGGGACTAGAGGACGATGGGGTGGTGGGATCCCTGAAGGTCCTGATCGAGGCTCCGAAGGACTCGAAGGAATAACTGGAGGCACCGATGAGGGCATCGAAGGCATCAATGGATGGCTCGGTGGTGCTGATGGATGCGTCGGCACCGACAGACGTATCAGCATAGACGACTGAGGCATCGGCAGAACTCCCGATGGAGGGATGCAGAACGGTGTTTCTCCTCTCGTTGACAAAGCAAGCGGGGAGGGCTCGGTGACCCGGGGTCCATCGGTGGAAAAGCGGCCATAAGTGCTTCCATCTTCGAGAGCAGCGGTGCCAACGCTGCTGGAATCGGGGCAGTGGTCTGTTCCGTAATCGGTACCGATGTCGGAAGAACCCCATCGCCTTGTCGATGGCCTCCTGAACCATCTGGTCCAGTTCTTCTTGGAGACCTGGAGCAAGCAGCCCTGGCTCCGGAACAGAAGAAGGAGGCAGAGGCGTAGCCGGAGGGAACACGGTTAAAGGCGGAGTTGCGGCTCCCGAAACCCTGTCAGGTGAGGGTTGCCTTGGTGACCCAGTCGCCGAAAAGGTCGACGGCGGCTCGGACGATGGCGAGGTCGATGATTTCGATCCCTCGATAGTCCGAGACTTTCGATGCCAGTGGCGATGTCTATCTTTACGATCCCCTCGGTCCTGAGGGGGAGTTGAGGGTGTCAAAGGCCGAGAGGTCATCGATGCCGGACGGTCACCGGCCGGAGGTCGATGCTGGCGCAAAGTTGACGGTGCCGGTTTTGACGACGTCGATGCAATAATAGACAGTGTCGGGGTTTGAGCACGGAAGAGAAGTTCCATCTTCTCCATTCTAGCCTGCAACCTTTTGGTGTCCTAAAGGCACATTTGGTGCAGGTTAGGACATCGTGCTCACATCCGAGACACATGACACAGACTTTGTGAGGGTCTGTGATGGACATTGTAGAGATTACTTACCTGATAATCTCGTTTTCCTTAGTGTATGCAGATGGACTCAAAACAAGTGGGTATAGTGTGCTCGTGCTAGCAGTTGGAGACGGATCTGACGTCAGCGCGGGGTACATATACCCCCACAGGAAGTGCAGCAACTCAGTAATCTTCCTTGCAAAAGCTTTATGGATATATGTGTGACTGACCGATCAATGAAACGAACAGGATTACCCTGATCGATTGATAGTAGCTGGAGACCGCCAGTGTACTCAACCGGAAGGCGTCGACACCCGGCAGGGTGGATGCCCTATATAAGAAAACATGGCTTACCGTGAGTCGGTGAATCCCCATGTATACCGGCAGCCGGGCGGGATGCTGAGTCCATCTGCATACACTAAGGAAAATGAGATTATCAGGTAAGTAATCTCTACATTTCCTAGCGTGTAGCAGATGGACTCAAACAAGTGGGATGTACAAAAGCTACTCCCGGACTGGGTGGGAGGCTGCCCGAGGTCCGTTTAGGACTGCCCTCGCAAATGCTGTGTCCTCCCTGGCCTGGACGTCCAGACGGTAGAATCTGGAGAAGGTATGGAGGGAGGACCACGTTGCCGCTTTACATATCTCTGCCGGCGACAGCATCCTAGTTTCTGCCCAGGAGGCCGCCTGCGCTCTGGTAGAGTGAGCCTTGACCCGTAGAGGTGGTGGTTTTCCCGCTTCTACGTAGGCCACCTTGATAACTTCTTTGATCCAGCGGGCGATGGTTGCCCGTGAGGCCAATTCCCCTTGCTTCTTCCCACTGTGAAGGACGAACAGGTGGTCCCGTCTTTCGTACCGCTTCTGACATTTCCAGGTATCTGGACAGCAGCCTGCCGATGTCAAGATGGCACAGTATTCAACCTTCTTCCGACTTCTTCAAACCTTCTATGGTTGGCAAGGATATGGTTTGGTTGAGGTGGAAGTGTGAGACTACTTTGGGTAAGAAGGAAGGAACCGTGCGAAGATGGATAGCCTCTGGAGTGATTCTGAGACATGGATCACGGCAGGACAGCGCCTGTAGCTCTGAGATGCGGCGTGCTGAGCATACGGCCAGCAGGAACACCATCTTCAAGGTTAACAAACGGAGGGACAGGCCTCGAAGGGGTCTGAAGGCGGGTCCCGCTAGAAATTCCAAAACTAGGTTGAGGCTCCACAGGGGCACTGGCCACTTCAGTGGCGGGCGAATGTGTTTGACTCCTTTCAGGAAACGTGAAACGTCTGGGTGTGTGGCAATGCTGTTGCCGTCACTCCTTGGACCGTAGCAGGATAGCGCTGCTACCTGAATCTTGATGGAATTGAGGGACAAACCCTTCTGAAGTCCATCTTGCAGGAAATCCAAAATGATAGGGATTTTAGCGGCATGTGGATTGGTGCTGTGAGTGTCGCACCAGGCTTCAAATACTCTCCATATCCTTATATACGTTAGTGATGGGGAGAACTTGCATGCTCGGAGGAGTGTATCTATTACTGGCCCCGAGTATCCCCTTTTCTTCAGTCTAGTCCTCTCAATGGCCAGACCGTAAGAGAGAATTGAGCTGGATCCTTGTGGAGGATGGGACCTTGCCGCAGCAGGTCCCTGTGTGGAGGCAGGGGTAGTGGATTCCCTGCCAGCAGTCTTCTCATGTCTGCGTACCAGGGTCTTCTTGGCCAGTCCGGGGCCACTAGAAGAACTAGGCCTCTGTGCCGCTGAATCTTGTGTATAATGGCCCCAGCAGGGGCCAAAGAGGAAAAGCGTATAGCAGGATCCCCTGAGGCCATGACTGTACCAGAGCGTCGATCCCGTGGGAGAGAGGATCTCATCTGCTACTGAAGTATCTGGGTACTTGAGCGTTGGACCTGTCCGCTAGTAGGTTCATGCCCGGAGTCCCCCACTGATCCACAATCATCTGGAAAGCTGTGGGCGACAGCTGCCATTCCCCCGGGTTTAGGCTTTCTCTGCTGAGGAAGTCTGCCGTGGTGTTGTCCTTCCCGGCGATGTGGACAGCGGAGATGTCCTGGAGATTCACCTCCGCCCAAGCCATCAGGGGGGTTATTTCTAAGGATACCTGTCGGCTTCTGGTTCCGCCCTGTCGGTTGATGTATGCCACCGTGGTGGCGTTGTCCGACATCACTCTGATCGCCCAGTTTCGAAGTCTGTGGGCAAATCGCAGGCAGGCTAGCCTGACTGCCCGTGCTTCTAAGTCTGTTGATGTTCCACCCCGACTCTTCTTTGTTCCACCGCCCTTGGGCGGTTAGTTCTTCGCAGTGTGCTCCCCATCCGTTCAGGCTGGCATCTGTAGTGAGCAGGGTCCAGGTTGGGGAGGACATTTTTGACCCCCGGCTCGTGTGGCCGGGCTGCAACCACCAGCATAGCTGATTCCGCACTCTGGCTGGTAGAGGTAGGTGTATGGTGTAGTTCTGTGATCGTGGGCTCCACCGGGATAGGAGGGCGCGTTGTAATGATCTCATATGAGCCCGTGCCCATGGTATCACCTCCAGAGTGGATGCCATGAGGCCGAGGACCTGTAGATAATCCCAAGCTGTGGGCCTGGAGGTGCTCAGCAGAGCCTGCAAACGATTCCGGAGTTTTGATCTCCTCCTGGAGGTTAGGCTGACTTTGTCTTCCTGGGTGTCGAATCGGACTCCTAGGTACTCCAGCGACTGTGAAGGCTGTAGGGAACTCTTGTTCATGTTGACTACCCATCCTAGGCTTTCCAGAAGAGATATGACTCTGTTGGTTGCCCGGTGGCTCTCCTCCGGTGACCTTGCCCTGATCAGCCAATCGTCTAGGTAGGGATGGACGAGAATTCCTTCCTTCCTGAGGGACGCCGCCACCACCACTATTACCTTGGTAAAGGTTTGCGGTGCGGTGGCTAACCCGAAGGGTAACGCCGGAACTGAAAGTGTTGGTTCAGGACTTTGAAGCGCAGGTAGCGCTGGTAATCCCGATGGATTGGGGTATGCAGGTAGGCCTCTGATAGATCCAGGGATGTGAGGTACTCCCCTGGCTGTATTGCGCTTCGGACTGATCGCAGAGTTTCCATGCGAAATCTTGGGACCCTTAAGTGCCGGTTGACTGACTTGAGGTCCAGGACAGGTCTGAAGGTGCCCCCCTTCTTGGGGACAATGAAATAAATGGAATAATGTCCAGAATTTATCTCCCATGCAGGTACTGGGATTATGGCTTTTAGGGACAGGAGCCTCCGCGAGGTAGCTTCCAGTGCCACCCTCTTGAGGGGTGAACAAGGAGATTCCACAAACTTGTCTGGAGGGGGATGAAGGAAGTCCAAGTAATACCCCTCTCGGATGATGGCGAGGACCCACTGGTCCGAAGTAATCTCGACCCATCTGCGGTAGAATAGGGTTAGCCTGCCCCCTATGGCTTCGTCCCCCAGATGGGTCGGCTGATTCTCATTGTGGGGTGCGGCCGGGACCCGAACCCGTGCCGGTTCCCCTCTTGTTGTGCCTGGTCCGAAAGGACTGGTTCCTGGTCTGAGAACGAGGTGCTTGGTAGCGGGTCCTGTAGGCGTTGAAGCGTTGAGAGCATCTACCTCTGGATGGCCTAGGAAGAGGGCGCTGGTTCCTCCTTGACCTGTCTTCTGGTAGATGGGGTAATGGAGAGGCGCCCCACTTATTAGCCAAGTTCTCGAGGTCGCTGCCGAACAGGAGAGATCCCTTAAAAGGCATCCTTGTGAGGTGTGCCTTGGAGGAGGAGTTGGCTGACCAATTTCGTAGCCAGAGCTGTCTCCTTGCTGCCACTGAGGATGACACTCCCTTCGCTGTCGTATGAACTAAGTCTGAGGCAGCGTCAGTGAGGAACCAGAGAGCTGATTCCATTTCTTCTCCCGGGGTATTGTTCCTGGCTTGTGACTGACAGGAACGCGTCACCATGGTGCAGCAGGTTGCGATTCGTAGGGACATGGCTGCCACCTCAAAGGCTTGTCTCAGAATGGCGTCCAGGCGCCGGTCGTGCACATCCTTGAGGGCCGCCCCTCCCTCCACTGGAATGGTGGTGCGCTTCACAATTGCGCAGACTATGGCGTCTACCTTGGGGCACGCCAGCAGCTCCTTAGTTGCCGGGTCCAGGGGGTACATGCTGGACAGGGCCCGACCCCCTTTGAATGAGGCCTCTGGCGCATTCCACTCCAGATCGATTAACTGCTGCGGTGCCTGGAGGAGGGGAAAATGGTGAGCCGTTTGAAGAAGGCCCTCTAGCAGGGGGTTCATTCTAGGTTCCCCTAGGGTGCCCTGGCCCGGGATAGCCAACTCCGACAGGCATTGAGAGACTAGGTCTGGGAGATCCTCCTTGAGGAAGAAGCGTCTCATGGTTCGATACGGCTCTATCCCCGAGGGAAGTTCACCCTGCTCGGGAAGCTCACCTTCTTCCTCAGAGCAGTCTGACTCCCTATAGGTGGGGCTTCCGGGTGGCGAGTGGCCGTGCCTAGGCCTGGAGGGTCGAGGGGCAGGGTCATCTGGCACGTATGGGTCCGTTCGGGGAGCAGACTGCATTTGGACAAAGGCATGAATCCCCTTGAATAATTCCACCCAGGAAAGTGAAGCAGAGTCTAGCCTCAGGGGCACCAGGTCTCTAGGTTTCCCCGGCTGCTCACTTCGGCCTGCAAGTTCCGGGGTGTTCCCTGAGGAACTGGCCACTAATCTGGGCTGGGATCGGTCCTGACCTGGAACTCCCAAGGCCTCCTCACATTGGGCTCATAGGGAGTCTGCTTCCTCGCTCTGTGTGGCTCTGAGGTAGCATGCTGAGCAGAGGCCTAGAGCACGTATGCCCGATTCTGGAGGCGCCAATTCTGTGGACGCCTGGGCTCTGATACGCTCCATTGCGTATATTATCGCTATGCGCCCTGTAAATGCACGAAAGCAGTGCGCCTATCAATGAGCGCCTGTCAGCTTGTGCCTATCAGCGTGCGCCTTTAAATGTGCGCCTAGCAGCGTGCACCTATCGGCGTGCGCGCAGCAACGCTATCAATGTGCGCCCAACTACATGCGCCGAACAACGCGCGCGTAACGACATGCGCCTAACAACAGCGAGCAGGCAGGCAAAATGGCGGGCTGCCACGGAGGCCGACCCCGCTAATCCTCGTTCTCCGGAGACCCAGCAAAGACGTCGCCTTACCTGATCTTCGGCGCTTCCCGGTTGCGACCCGGGCAGTCTCCGGCTGCTGGGGGAGAGGGTGATTACCTTCACCGCCGCGCTCGAGGAAGTGCACCCGCTGCCTCTAAGCCGTGCCCGAACTCATCTCGCTCGGGGGCTAAGTCCTCACCGGGACCGAGGCTGCCTCTACGCCGCGCCTGAGCCCTTCTCATTCGGGGGCTAGGTCCCTGCCAAGATTCGGCCACCGGACCGAGGCTCTTACCTCCGAGGGACCACGAAAATCACCTCGGGAAACTCAACTGGGGGAAGGACCCGAGGGTATCACCGCAGGAGTGCGGGGCTCGATCTTCAGGTAGGATTCTTCTAAGAATTTAGTCGGTAAGATTTGGAAGAACGCTCAGCGAGCGTTAGGTAGCTCCAAACTGCTTGGAAACGGAAATTACTGAGTTGCTGCACTTCCTGTGGGGGTATATGTACCCCGTGCTGACGTCAGATCCGTCTCCAACTGCTAGCACGAGCACACTATACCCACTTGTTTTGAGTCCATCTGCTACACGCTAGGAAAGGTGCGATTATAGTCCTGGTACCGGCGGAACCCCGACGCCATGGCCATGAAAAAATTGAGCCGCGGTACGGTCGACGGCCAGTAGGCCGCGAGGGCCAAACTAGACGGAAATCGACGGAAAACGGGTATAAAAATGTACCGGAGTACCGCAGCTTGAAAAGTTGAAGGAGGGACCCCTGTGGAGTAAATTAAATTTTAGTAATTGCGTGAGGAAAATTCCTGTCAGGAATCTCTGCAGAGCTCCTTAACCGCTTGACTTCTGCTGCGCGGAAAAAAGAAGATTGAAGGGGGACCCCTGCTGGCTGCAGGGTTAATGCCATGCTGGGCATGCCCAGTAGGGGCCAGTCAAAGTTCTGGAAACTTTGACAGAAGTGTTCCGTGATTGGGCTCCATCCTGTGATGTCACCCATATGTGAGGACTATCATCCTGCTTGTCCTGTGAGAACTCAAGATCCCCAACTAAGATAGCTCTCAAGGGGGAACGGAACAGTAGTCCCAATAGGACTATGGCTCAAAATACCCCCAAGACTCTGCCTACATTTCACCTGGAACCTGAAGCAATAGCCTTCCCAGAGAGGCCTAATCCTAGCTGCTGCACCATCTACAGGCGACAGAGAAATAATGAAGAACTGTGGGCTGCACCAGACTCCTAGAGGGAAATAATCTTTGACCTTTTTTCCCCTCCATCTCCATTTGCTGGCAGGGGGATATAACCCACTCATCTGGTCTGGTCGGGCATAAGGAAGAAAAGCTTACCATGGAAAGGATTGCCCATGATACTCACTCATATCCTGAATGCATAACTGGAACAAGAGCTTAAAAAGGATACTAGCCAATTGCAGACTGAACTGTTAGTCAAATACTTTTCATGCCATTTCCAGAGCTACAATCCCCTGCATATTCTCCAGTTAAAAAAAACCAAACAAGTTTCACACTGTTAAACAGCAACAGATGATATAATATGTCTGAACTCTACTGAATTTGTGCCTCCCTCCTTCTTCCACCTGTTATACATACCCTTTTCCTGGCCCCCCGACAGAGACAACCTGCATCCCAAAGGACCCACGGCCCCTGGAAGGTTTGCTGCCAGCCCATTGGCCCACAACCATGCCTGCGATCTCCAGCTTCCCTCCCTGAGGAGGAATCTGATGCATGCCTGAAAAGATCAAGACAAGGCAGCACATAAGCAGGAAAAATATTACACCAGCACCTGTAGAAGCCATTAGAAGAGCACTTACCCGAAAAGCCCCGATTCCTTCCTGGAGGGGGTGGGGGCACAGATCCAATGGCACGTGGATACAGTGGGACAGGATAAAGAGATGGCATCATGGGAGGCATGAAATGAGGTGGTGGCAGAAGAGGTGGTGGCGGCTGTCGTGTCAGGTTGATTCCCTCGAGGATGCTTTGTCTCATTTTCTCCACCTTTGCTGCCTGTTCTGCCTGCAGTGAGAAGAGAAACTTTAGAAGCTGATCATAGCAACTAATACATTTATGAGCTACACAGATCAACCCTATCTCCTCTAATCCCTTTTCCCTGTGAGGTGTTGCTCCTTCATCCCCAATACTCCTTCCATTTCTTTTCAGGGAAACACCATTTTCTCCCATGTCTCAGAAGTAAAGCAGCAGTCTCCTGTGGCAAGATATGACCCCCCAGAGAGCTCTCGGACAAGCCCAAAAGTTGCTCTAATGGCAATGGCTGGCTCTCCCTTCAACAGCACCCTCAGCACTCTCATTCTCCCTAATCTTGCATGTAAGAGTCATCGTGGCTGAAGTAGCAAGTTGTGTTTCAAGCTGTCCCATTTTTTGAGCAATTATAAACTGCAGGCATACCCTTTTTGTGGACTATAATCGGGGAAATAACAGAAAGGGACCCCAAGCCTTCACTTCACCTGTCCATCACAGAGTTCAATCAGCGGCGCCTTTTCCCTCCCACTTTGGATCAGCTTGCTCTGGAACAATTTTCCATCAAAGTAGATCCAAGGGCAGCAGTGCTCCCAGGGGACTGGCTGCCCACAGGCGTCATTGGCAAAAAGTGCAGTGTCCACACCACTCATGAAAAGGGCAGCAAGCTGGATGCCACGGGTGTCCAGTTTCTCAATCTGAACCAGAGAGAAAGAATATTCACTTGAGAAAAGACAAGTAACAACATATGCATCAAAGCCTACCAAAATAGTGCCAAAACAGTGAAGTTACATACTAGTATCAGTGGTTTTTCAATAGACAGCAAAATGTCTCGTTTTGGACTGTTTAACTTGTTTTGTCAATTTGTTTGCTTGATTTTATATAACTTATCAATGTTTTTATGTAAGCTGCTTAGGACTTGGGAAAACTGCAGCCTATAAATCTTAAAAATAAAGAAAAATGTCAATCCTCACTTGTGGGTTACATCATCTCATAAAGCCCAGCATGCAACTTCGATTTCAATGCATGTAGAAGCTTTTTGAGGAGAATACTGAAGAGCTGCACTTCCTGCAGGGGTATATAAAACCGGTTTGATATGCATTTTATGCAGGAAAATCGGTATAAAAAAAAAACTTTAAATAAATAAATAAATAAATATATGTACTAGGGCTGACATCAGATTGAAATCTGATCCGTCTCCAACTGCTATCAGGAGTACACGATACCCAATGGTCCTGCGTCCATCTGTCTACACTAAGGAAAACAAAATTATCAGGTAAGTAATTTCTCCATTAAGATTTGTTTCCTGGAATATTTGTGGGATTACTTCATAACTTGGTTAACTTGATTAATTTGAATTGGCTATAGCTGGAGACCGCCAGTGCCCTCAACCGAGAAACGTCGACACCCGGTAGGATGGGTGTCCTAGATGAAGGAAGCATGGCTTACCTGTGAATCACTTGCTCTCGGGGATGTCCCCCGAGAATTCCATGAGTAATGGCAGCCGTGGGTGGGATGCCGAGTCCCATCTGTCTACCCTAAGGAAAACGAAATTATCAGGTAAGTAATTTCTCCATTCCTAGCGTGTAGCAAATGGACTCAGGACCAATGGGATATAAAAAAGCTACTCCCGAACCAGGTGGGAGGCTGCCCGTGACCCAGACTTAGTACTGCCCTTGCAAATGCTGTGTCCTCCTGAGCCTGAACGTTCAGGCGGTAAAACCTGGAGAAGGTGTGGATGGAGGACTATGTTGCTGCCCTGCAGATCTCGGCGGGTGACAGCATCTTGGTTTAAGCCCAGGACACTGCCTGGGCTCTAGTAGAATGGGCCTTGACTTGTAAAGGCGGTGGCTTGCCTGCTTCCACGTAGGCCGCCTTGATGACTTCTTTGATCCAGCGGGCTATGGTTGCTCGCGAGGCCGCTTCCCCCTGCTTCTTCCCGCTGTGAAGGACGAATAGTTGGTCCGTCTTTCGTATGGATTCCGACCTTTCCAGGTATCTGACTAGGAGTCTGCCGACGTTGAGATGGTATGGACTTCGAGCCTCTTCCGAATTCTTATGCTCATCTGGAGATGGTAGCGAGATGGTTTGGTTGAGATGGAAATGAGACACCACTATGGGGAGGAACGACGGAACTGTGCGTAACTAGATGGTTCCTGGGGTGAGTCTGAGGAACAGCTCTCGGCAGGACAGTGCTTGTAGCTCGGATATACGACGGGCCGAACAGACTGCCAGCAGGAAGGCTGTCTTCAATGTTAACAGTCGGAGAGACAGGCCGCGGAGAGGTCTGAAGGAGGTTCCTGCTAGGAAATCTAGGACCAGGTTAAGGGTCCAAAGAGGCACCGGCCACTTTAGGGATGCTCGGATGTGCTTGACTCCTTTCAGGAAGCGGGAGACATCCGGCTGACAGGCTATGCTGCCGCTCTCGCTCTTAGTTCGTAGCATGACAAGGCAGCTATCTGTACCTTGATGGAGTTGAGGGACAATCCCTTCTGTAGTCCGTTCTGTAGGAATTCCAAGAATGCAGGAATTTTAACTGAGTGTGATATGATGTTGTGGTCCTCGCACCAGGACTCGAATACTCTCCAAATCCTTATGTATGTTAGTGATGTGGAGAACTTGCATGCTTGGAGTAGGGTGTAAATTACTGCCCCCGAGTATCCTCTCCTCCTTAGGCAAGTCCTCTCAATGGCCAGACCGTAAGAGAGAATTGAGCTGGATCCTCGTGGAGGATCGGTCCCTGTTGAAGCAGGTCTCTGTGTGGAGGCAGCAGCAGGGGGTTCCCTGACAGCAGTCTTTGCATGTCTGTGTACCACGGTCTTCTTGGCCAGTCTGGGGCCACTAAAAGTACTGGCCCCCTGTGGTGTTCTATCTTGTGGATGATCGCGTCCAATAGGGGCCACGGCGGGAAGGTGTGTAACTGAGTCTCCTGTGGCCAGGTCCGTACCAGGGCATCGATTCCTTGGGACTGGGGTTCCCGCCTGCGGCTGAAGAAACCGTGTACCTGGGTGTTGGACCGGTTTGCCAGGAGGTCCATGGTTGGTGTTCCCCAACTGTTTACTATCAATTGGAATGCTGTGGTTAACAGTTTCCATTCTTCTGGATCTAGACTTTCCTGCCGAGGTAGTCCGCTGCGACATTGTCTTTCCCGGCAATGTGGACGGCTGAGATTTGTTTATTTATTTATAAACTTTTCTATACCGATATTCGTAGCGACATCATATCGGTTTACAATGTAACAGCAGGTGGAAATTATATTGAACAGGTAGGGTGGCTACATGGGATACATAGGAACAGTAAGCTTAGCAAGGAAATGACACGATAAACCAGTCAAAAACATCAACTACTTAATAATAAAGCATATAAATACTTATAGGAATAATTATAGTTATAGTTCTAACAGAAAGTTGTAACAGAGTTATGTACAGAGTTCATCAAAGAGCTGGCATGTTAAGTAGAGAGGGGAGGCGGATCTGGGATTATTGGGGGTACGCTTATTTGAATAGCCAGGTCTTTAGGTTAGCTCGGAATTCCCCCCTCTTCCCACCTCCCAGTTCCCTTATCAGTTTCACTGTAAAGCCCTGTTGGCCAGTTTTATGTTACATGGAAACCGATGTGATGTTTGCTTAACGAATGTCGGTATACAAAAATTTTAAATAAATAAATAAAATAAATAAATAAAATTTGGAGGGACATGTTTGGAGCCGTGGGTTAGTGGGTAAGGAGTTCCAATGAGCAGGTCCAGCTATGGAAATAGCTCGTTCCCTTGTGGATGTGAGGCGAGCGTGTTTTAGGGCGGGTACATGAGTCCCATTCTTGGAGGCTCTAGTGCAGTGGTTCTCAACCCTGTCCTGGGGACCCCCCCAGCCAGTCGGGTTTTCAGGATATCCACAATGAATATGCATGAGAGAAAATTTGCATACACTGCCTCCATAACATGCACATTTTCTCTCATGCATATTCATTGTGGATATCCTGAAAACCCGACTGGCTGGGGGGGTCCCCAGGACAGGGTTGAGAACCACTGCTCTAGTGAGTCGCTTCGAGATCTCTTTAAGATTCACTTCCGCCCATGACATTAGGGGTTCTATTTCCAGAGACACCTGTTGGCTTCTGGTTCCTCCCTGACGGTTGATGTAGCCACTGTTGTGGCGTTGTCCGACATTACTCTGACTGCTTTGCCTCAGAGTTTGTGAACCTTAGGCAGGCTAGTCTGACTGCCCGGGCTTCTAGGCGGTTGATATTCCATCCCGACTCTTCTTTGTTCCATTGCCCTTGGGCGGTTAGCTCCTGGCAGTGTGCTCCCCATCCTCGTAGGCTGGCATCCGTGGTGAGTAGGATCCAGGTTGGGAACACTGAGAGGAGAGGACATTCCAGTGGGAACACTGAGAGGAGAGGATCACCTTGCTGGTAGCTGAAAGGAATCAGTAAGTTTTTGATGGGACATTGTCTTTTTTAAAAGTATTGGGGCAAAGTTAACTATTTGGGAATATTATTTAGTGTGTTTGTGTCTTTAATAGTCAGAAAGGCAGTGAATAAACAAGTTAGACTGTTTGTATTTTTAAATAGTCAGTCAATAAGGCAGCAGTAGGTAGGCAGTGAATAAACAAGTTAGACTGTTTGTATTTTTAAATAGCCAGTCAATAAGGTAGCAGTAGGTAGTGTGTTTATTTTTAAAAGTCTGTAGAACTGAGTGTTCTCCAGACTTTTAAAGAACTGAGTGTTTGTATTTAATACTGAGTGTTTGTATTGAAAAAAAACAAACCCCACCAAAAAAAAAAAAAAAAACCAACCCAAAAAGTAGCCAGAAGCTAGAAATAAGCTAGGAGCAGTGTATACCTAAGTAAAAAAATTGAATAGTTCAGCTCAGTTACTCACCTTGGAAAGGTGTTGAGGTAGTGTGATTGGGTTTGAATAGGGACCAACATTTGTTAATCAAGAGAGCAGTGAGTCACTCAGGCTGACTAACTGAAGTTAGACTGTTTGTATTTCCCAACCTTCCCACTCCTCGCCCACCCACCCCTAGCTCATCCCTTAATTTATAGGCAGGTGCCACTTTCACAAAAAAAAACCCCCAAAAAAAACTCAACAAAAACTTTATTGCGAATTCGATCAGACCCCAGTAGGCCACTACCAGACACATAGTGAATTCACTAATACATTTAAAGGACGTTAGACACATTCCTACTCCCTTAGCAACCTAAAACTTAACTAGGAACTGATCAAAACTAAGATGAAGGCAGCAGTCCAGCAGCAAGAGGGGGGCTTCCCAGTCTTTTGCATAGAGAGTCACATGTATGCTTTTTTACCCACTGGTGAGAAGTTGTACATGTGCATGCGATGCAAAGAGCTCCTGGCTCTCAGAGAACGAGTCCGATCTCTGGAGGCTAGAGTGGCAGACCTGGAGGAGCTGAGGCAGACAGAGAGGTATATAGATGAGACCTTCAGGGACATAGTAGTCAAGTCCCAACTTCAGACTGGCAGCCCTGGTGCTGCCTTGGAGGAAGAAGGTCTCATGATGGGAGAGCACCAACCAGGTGCAGCAGTAAAGGATCCTGTAGCAAGGACCTGCTCTCCAGGTGATGCATTGTCCTTTCATACTGAGGATATCTCCCCAAGGCCTACTGCCCAGGAGGGAAGGGTTAGGTCGGCCGTCATAGTTGGTGATTCGATTATTAGGAATATAGATAGCTGGGTGACTGGTGGGCGTGATGATCGCCTGGTAACATGCCTACCTGGTGCGAAGGTGGCGGCCCTCACGCGTCACCTAGATAGGATTTTAGACAGTGCTGGGGAGGAGCCGGCTGTCGTGGTACATGTGGGCACCAACGACATAGGAAAATGTGGGAGGGAGGTTCTGGAAGCCAAATTTAGGCTCTTAGGTAGAAAGCTTAAATCCAGAACCTCCAGGGTAGCATTCTCTGAAATGCTCCCTGTTCCACGCGCAGGTCACCAGAGGCAGGCAGAGCTCCGGAGTCTCAATGCGTGGATGAGACTATGGTGCAAAGAAGAGGGATTCAGTTTTGTTAGGAACTGGGGAACCTTTTGAGGAAGGGGAAGTCTCTTCCGAAGGGATGGGCTCCACCTTAACCAGGGTGGAACCAGACTGCTGGCACTAACCTTTAAAAGGGAGATAGAGCAGCTTTTAAACTAGAACAAAGGGGAAAGCCGACAGTCGCTCAGCAGCGCATGGTTCGGAGAGAGGTATCTTCAAAGGATACTAATGATGCATTAGACTTAGGGCATCTCGACAGTGAGGTTCCAATAATTAGAAAAATAGTCCAAGTGCCTGTAACTAAAAACTCACCTGAGCTAAAAAATTCTAACTTATCCCTATCAATTAAATAACAGAATGAAAATACAAACAAAAAACAAACTTTGAAATGTTTGTATGCTAATGCCAGAAGTCTAAGAAGTAAGATGGGAGAATTAGAATGTATATCAGTGAATGATGATATAGACTTAATTGGCATCTCAGAGACATGGTGGAAAGAGGATAACCAATGGGACAGTGCTATACCGGGGTACAAATTATATCGCAATGATAGAGAGGAGCACTCAGGAGGAGGTGTGGCGCTTTATGTCCGGGATGGCATAGAGTCCAACAGGATAAACATCCTGCATGAGACTAAATACAAAATTGAATCTTTATGGGTAGAAATCCCTTGTGTGTCGGGGAAGACTATAGTGATAGGGGTATACTACCATCTACCTGGTCACGATGGTGAGACGTACAGTGAAATGCTAAGAGAAATTAGGGAAGCTAACCAAATTGGTAGTGCAGTAATAATGGGAGACTTCAATTACCCCAATATTGACTGGGTAAATGTATCATCGGGACATGCTAGAGAGATAACGTTCCTGGATGGAATAAATGATAGCTTTATGGAGCAATTGGTTCAGGAACTGACGAGAGAGGGAGCAATTTTAGATCTAATTCTCAGTGGAGCACAGGACTTGGTGAGAGAGGTAACAGTGGTGGGGCCGCTTGGCAATAGTGATCATAATATGATCAAATTTGATTTAATGACTGGAAGAGGAACAGTGTGCAAATCCAAGGCTCTCGTGCTAAACTTTCAAAAGGGAAACTTTGATAAAATGAGAAACATTGTTAGAAAAAAACTGAAAGGAGCAGCTAAAAAGTAAAAAATGTCCAAGAGGCATGGTCATTGTTATAAAATACCATTCTAGAAGCATAGTCCAGATGTATTCCACACATTAAGAAAGGTGGAAAGAAGGCAAAACGATTACTGGCATGGTTAAAAGGGGAGGTGAAAGAAGCTATTTTAGCCAAAAGATCTTCATTCAAAAATTGGAAGAAGGATCCAACAGAAGAAAATAGGATAAAGCATAAATGTTGGCAAGTTAAATGTAAGACATTGACAAGACAGGCTAAGAGAGAATTTGAAAAGAAGTTGGCTGTAGAGGCAAAAACTCACAGTAAAAACTTTTTAAAATATATCCGAAACAGAAAGCCTATGAGGGAGTCAGTTGGACCGTTAGATGATCGAGGGGTTAAAGGGGCACTTAGAGAAGATAAGGCCATCGCGGAAAGATTAAATGATTTCTTTGCTTTGGTGTTTACTGAAGAGGATGTTGGGGAGGTACCTGTAATGGAGAAGGTTTTCATGGGTAATGATTCAGATGGACTGAATCAAATAACGGGGAACCTAGAAGATGTGGTAGGCCTGATTGACAAACTGAAGAGTAGTAAATCACCTGGATCGGATGGTATACACCCCAGAGTTCTGAAGGAACTAAAAAATGAAATTTCAGACCTATTAGTAAAAATTTGTAACCTATCATTAAAATCATCCATTGTACCTGAAGACTGGAGGATAGCAAATGTAACCCCAATATTTAAAAAGGGCTCCAGGGGAGATCTGGGAAACTACAGACCGGTTAGCCTGACTTCAGTGCCAGGAAAAATAGTGGAAAGTGTTCTAAACATCAAAATCACAGAACATTTATTTATTTTATTTATTTATTTAAAAACTTTTCTATACCGTCGTTTAGTAGTGCACCATCACAACGGTTTACATTTAGGCACGATGTAGGTTTGATAGAAAGACATGGTTTAATGGAACAAAGTCAGCATGGCTTTACCCAGGGCAAGTCTTGTCTCACAAATCTGCTTCACTTTTTCGAAGGGGTTAATAAACATGTAGATATAGGTGAACTGGTGGATGTAGTGTATTTGGATTTTCAGAAGGTATTTGACAAAGTTCCTCATGAGAGGCTTCTAGGAAAAGTAAAAAGTCATGGGATAGGTGGCAATGTCCTTTCATGGATTGCAAACTGGCTAAAAGACAGGAAACAGAGAGTAGGATTACATGGACAATTTTCTCAGTGGAAGGGAGTGGACAGTGGAGTGCCTCAGGGATCTGTATTGGGACCATTACTTTCAATATATTTATAAATGATCTGGAAAGAAATACGACAAGTGAGAATCAAATTTGCAGTTGATACAAAATTGTTCAGAGTAGTTAAATCACAAGCAGATTGTGATAAATTGCAGGAAGACCTTGTGAGACTGGAAAATTGGGCATCCAAATGGCAGATGAAATTTAATGTGTATAAATGCAAGGTGATGCACACAGGGAAAAATAACCCATGCTATAATTACACAATGTTGGGTTCCATATTAGGTGCTACAATCCAAGAAAGATCTAGGTGTCATAGTGGATAACACACTGAAATAGTCGGTTCAGTGTGCTGCGGCAGTCAAAAAAGCAAACAGAATGTTGGGGATTATTAGAAAGGGAATGGTGAATAAAACGGAAAATGTCATAATGCCTCTGTATCGCTCCATGGTGAGACCGCACCTTGAATACTGTGTACAATTCTGGTCGCATCTCAAAAAAGATATAATTGCGATGGAGAAGGTACAGAGAAGGCTACCAAAATGATAAGGGGAATGGAACAGCTCCCCTATGAGGAAAGACTAAAGAGGTTAGGACTTTTCAGCTTGGAGAAGAGACGACTGAGGGGGGATATGATAGAGATGTTTAAAATCATGAGAGGTCTAGAATGGGTAGATGTGAATCGGTTATTTACTCTTTCGGATAGTAGAAAGACTAGGGGGCACTCCATGAAGTTAGCATGGGGCACATTTAAAACTAATCGGAGAAAGTTCTTTTTTACTCAACGCACAATTAAACTCTGGAATTTGTTGCCAGAGGATGTGGTTAGTGCAGTTAGTATAGCTGTGTTTAAAAAAGGATTGGATAATTTCTTGGAGGAGAAGTCCATTACCTGCTATTAAATTCACTTAGAGAATAGCCACTGCCATTAGCAATGGTAACATGGAATAGACTTAATTTTTGGGTACTTGCCAGGTTCTTATGGCCTGGATTGGCCACTGTTGGAAACAGGATGCTGGGCTTGATGGACCCTTGGTCTGACCCAGTATGGCATTTTCTTATGTTCTTATGTCTTGTTCCCTGGCTCAGATGGGCTTCTTGTAGCCACCATCGTAGTTGGGCCCAAACTCTGTCCAGGAGCTGAAGTCATACGGTGTAGTTCTGGGACAGTGGATTCCATTGTGATAGTAGTGAGCGTTGTAGGGGTCTCATGTGAGCTCGTGCCCATGGGACTACTTCCAGAGTGGATGCCATGAGGCCGAGAACTTGTAGGTAATCCCATGCTGTGGGGCGAAGTTTGCTCAACAGGGTTCATAACTGGGTCATCAGTTTTGATCTCCTTGTCGGTGTCAGGATGACCTTGTCTTGTTTGGTGTCGAACCGGACTCCCAAGTATTCTAGAGATTGGGAAGGCTGCAGGCAGCTCTTGTTTGTGTTGACCACTGACCCGAGGCTCTCCAGTAGAGTTTTGACTCTGTTGGTTGCCTGGTGGCTTTCCTCTGGGGATTTCGCTCTGATCAGCCAATCGTCTAGATCAGCGCTCCTCAACCAGTGTGTCGCGTGCTCCCGGTCTCTCCCGCTGCTCTTCCTTCCCTGGTGTCCTTGCCACCGGGCTATCAGTACGTTCAAGCCCAGTGGGAACGGCAGTGGTGGTAGAAGGAACAGTGGCACCTGCGGCTGGGCCTTTTCTTCTTCCCCCCCCCACCGTGACCCGGAACAGGAAATGTTACGCGGTATGCCGGAAGGAGAAAGAGCCATGCCGTGTGGAAAAACAGCAGCGGCGGCAGCAGCATTGGCCCCCGAGCAATTGAAGCAGCCGGTACTCGGGAAAGGAGACAGCAGCATGAGCCTCCCGCGGCCGATGGAATTCTTCTTTCTTGGCCTGCGGGGGCTGGAGGAGGAGGCTGCTGCAGCTACCATTTGTGCTGGGGGGGGGGGGGGGAAGAGGAAGTGAGTGAAAGAAAGAGAGAGAAGCAGCCAGCCAGCCAGCCTGTGTGTGATTGAGAGCATGTGTGTGATTGAGAGAAACTGGTCAGATAGCTGAGGTGTGTGTATATGTGAGAGACAATGAAAGTGACTGCTCAGGGAGATGACTGATGTGTATGTGAGAGTGTGAGACATTAGTCAGGGAGGTGACTGATGTGTGTATGTGTGAGAGAGAACAAGCATGGAAGTGAGAAATCTGGGTATGTGAGAAAGCATGGGAGTAAGAAGCCTGGTGTTGTGGGGGGGGGGGGGGGGGTAAGTGTGAAAGAAAGCATGGGAGTGAGAAGCTTGATTATGTGAGAAAGAGCATGGGAGTGGGAAGCCTGTGTGTTTGTGTGCATGCATGAGAGAGACTAGTTGGTAAGGTGACGGTGTGTGTGAGAGAAAGAGACTGGTGTGTGTGAATGTGAGAGAAAGAATGTGATTCAGGGAATGAGAAGCCTGTGCATGTGAAGAGAGTGAGCATGGGAGTGAGAAACCTGGGTGTGTGTGAGACATAGCATGGGAGGGAGAAGCCTGTATATCTGAAAGAGAACATGGGAGTGGAAAGCCTGTGTGTGTGTGTGTTTGTGTATGCATGAGAGAGGTCAGGTGACTGATGTGTGTGTGTGTGAGAGAGAGAGAGAGAAAGAAAGTGATTATGGGAATGAGAAGCCTGTGCATGTGGAGAGAACAAGCATGGGAATGAGAGACTGGTGAGTGTGTGTGTGTGTGTGAGAAAGAGAAAGTGATTATGAGAATGAGAAGCCCATATATGTAAGTAGAACATGGGAGTGGGAAGCCTGCGTGTGTGTATGGCATGAGAAAAACTGTTCAGGAAGGTGACTGGTGTGTGTGTGTCAAAGACTGTTTGGGAGATGATTGGTGTGTGAGACACAGAAACTGGTCATGGGGGCATGACTGGTATGGTATGTGTATGAGAAGAGGACCATGAGTATAGAGCTTAGCTTCTACTGCTGCTTCTGGTGTGTGCCACAGCCTGCATGGAAGGGGAGTAGGAGAGCTGCTGGAGGGGGTAAGTAAGGTGGCTTTTTAAGTTTATTTTTCTTGATTGACTGCCATTTTAATTATTTAATATTATGTGATGTCTGCTTTTTTGAAATATTTTATTGGTGTTTGGAGAACGTTTAATAGCTTTTATGAGTTTTTAATTGTTGGATGTTATTCTGTTCATAGCTGTTTTGAAACATTTAGTCTGCTTATTAGTATAGTTTTTACAATTATTTCTGTGTGGGGATCTATAGCTGCTTGCTAGTTCTGTTTTCCTAATAAGAGGTGTATTGGTATTTAGGACCTGATTTAATATTTGTAGTGTTTGTAATATTGCGGATTAGTTTATGTGCATTACTACAGATCCTGGAAGTATTTTAGGTCGGTTCTGTGTCTGTTACTGAGATGAGATATTTTACTAGCATGTAGCGTTTGTATCAGTCTTATTTGTTGTGTTTTCTCAAGAGGACATGCATTGGTGGTAAACTGCTGTCTTTTCATAAGTAGGGCTATTGAGCCTGGAAATAGAAAGAGTTTGAGTTGCTGTTACTGAGATGATACCAGAACATCTTTTTTGTAGGGTGAGTTGTATGGGGAATGTCATAATTCTGCTTTACATCCATTATTGTGGGTCAGGGGGGTTCCCATGGATGCAAACTGTACTTTTACATCTAGCCCCGTGACGATCATGGGTCAGTGTGTCATGCATGTGAGAACCATCTGTCAGGTGTGTCCCGACAGAAAAAAGGTTGAGAACCACTGGTCTAGATAAGGGTGCACGCGGATTCATTCCTTCCTCAGTGTTGCTGCCACCACCCACCACTATGATCTTGGTGAATGTCCGGGGTACAGTGACTAACCCGAAAGGTAGTGCCCGGAACTGGTAGTGACGGTTCAGGATTGAGAAGCGTAGGAAACGCTGATGGTCTTGATGGATCGGAATGTGTAGGTAGGCTTCCGACAGATCCAGGGAGGTAAGGAACTCTCCCGGTTGTATCGCCCTTATTACTGAGCGTAGGGTTTCCATGCGGAAGCGAGGAATCTTCAGGTGACGGTTGACCGCCTTGAGGTCCAGGATAGGTCTGAATGTTCCTTCCTCCTTGGGAACGATAAAATAGATGGATTAATGGCCAGTATTTATTTATTGTGGAGGCACCAGTGTTATAGCCTCTAAGGCTAGTATTGTGGTCAGTGTAGCTTCCACTGCCATTCTCTTGGAAGGGTCGTGGCAGGGTGATTCCACAAACTTGCCCGGAGGGAGGTGGTGGAAATCCAGGTAATATCCCTCTCGAATGATGGATAGGACCCACTTGTCCGAAGTTATCTCGACCCATCTTTGGTAGAATAGGGCCAGTCTGCCCCCTATGGCTTCTTCCTTTGGATGGGTCGGCTGATCTTCACTGTGGGGTGCGGCTGGGGGCCTGGGCCCGAGCTGGCTCCCCTTTTATTGTGCTTGTTCCGAAAGGACTGACTCCGGCCTGCGGGGTGAGCCACTTGATATGACCTTCTATATGGGTTGAAGCGCTGTGATCCTCTGCCCCTGGAGATCCGGGGGAAGGATCGCTGGTTTCTCTTATTCCTGTCCTCCGGTAGCCGCGGCAGTGGGGACTCGCCCCACTTGTTGGCTAGCTTCTCTAGTTCGCTTCCAAACAGGAGTGTTCCCTTGAAAGGCATCCTTGTGAGTCTCGTTTTGGAGGATGCATCGGCCAACCAGTTTCGGAGCCAGATTTGTCTTCTGGCTGCCACGGCGGATGAGACTCCTCTAGCTGCTGTGCGTACCAGATCCGAAGCGGCGTCCGCGAGGAATGATACAGCTGGTTCCAGGGATTCCCCAGGAGTGTTGTTCCTGGTCTGTGTTAAGCAGGCGCATGTCACCACGACACAGCAGACTGCTATCTGTAAAGACATAGTGGAGACATCAAAGGACTGTTTGAGGATAGATTCCAGATGTCTGTCTTGAGCATCCTTGAGTGCTGCTCCTCCCTCCACCGGGATAGTAGTGCGCTTCGAGAGCGCGCAGACCATGGCATCCACTTTCGTACATGCCAGGAGCTCTTTGGCGGCAGGGTCCAGAGGTACATGGCTGCCAGAGCCTGGCCCCCTTTGAAAGTGGTTTCTGGGGCATCCCATTCCAGGTCAATTAGTTGCTGGACGGGTTGTAATAGTGGAAAATGGCGGGAGGTCTGACGGAGTCCCTCCAAAAGTGGGTTCGTCTTAGGTTCACCCGAGGCACTTGTGCCCGGGATGGCCAGCTTTTTAAAGTTGTGTGTGACCAGGTTTGGAAGCTCGTCCTTGGTGAAGAAGCGTCTCATGGTTCGATGGGGTTCTGTCCCCGGAGGGAGTTCCCCTTCCTCCAGGAGTTCTGACCCCTCATCTGAGATGTCTGTGTTCCCGAAGGTGGGGCTTCTGGGCGGTGGGATCACCTCCCTGGGCATAGAGGGTCCTGGCATGTTGAGGTCCTCTGGTGGGGCCTGTGACCACATTGTAGAAGGCCCTGGTTGCATGTGGACGAAGGTATGCAGACCTTTGAAGAATTCCACCCAGGAGATAGAAGCTGGTTCTAGACTAGGGGGTGCTGTGTCCCTGGGGAGCCCCGTTTGAGGAGGGGGGTCCTGCTGTGCGATGCTAGGTCCAGCGTACTGCTCGAGAGGCTGGGGTCCGGTACCAGCTGGGGGCCATGAGTTGGGTCCCCTAGGGCCTCTTCGCACTGTATGCACAGGGCCGTGGCCTCCTCATGCTATGCAGCTCTAATGTGGAATGTTGGGCAAAGGCCCTGAGCTTTGAGCTTATTTTCAGGTGGTGCCATGGCTTGTGCGCGTACAATACAGTTGTGCGCTCTGGTGTGTGTCAAAGTTGTGCGCGTAGGTTTGGTGCTCACGTGCAGAGTGATGTGCGCGCTGTTGTGCGCACGAGTCGAAATTATGCGCCTGGCACAGTGAGCGCGTGGGGTACTTGTGCGCACAAGGAATTTGTGCGCATGGCTCGCCTCTGTGTGCATGGATCGAGACGGCGGACAGGGCGGCGAACGGGACCAAAATGGTGATGGCGACCACGTGGACAATATGGCAACCACCTCGGAGGGTCTCCACGTGGGAGGACCCTTGGTTCTGACCAGGGTCTAGCCCTGCTAGGGCAGATCAACTCGGTGGCACTGGTCCCAGCTGGCGACCTGTGCGTCTCCTCGAGCTTCGGAGACCGGAAGGCTTTTAAACAGATTTTTACCTTACCTTGTCTCGGCGCTTCCCGGTTTCCTTCCGGGCGGTCTCCGGCTCTGGGGGAAGAGGGAAAAAGCAAATGTTGCTTACCTGTAACAGGTTTTCTCACAGGACAGCAGGATGTTAGTCCTCACATATGGGTGACATCACAGGATGGAGCCCAATCAGGGAACACTTTTGTCAAAGTTTCTAGAACTTTGACTGGCCCCTACTGGGCATGCCCAGCATGGTACTAACCCTGCAGCTAGCAGGGGTCCCTCTTCAGTCTTATTTAAAAGCTACAGGTAGTGCCGAAAAATAAAATAATAAAACTAACCCAACCCTGCGGGGTGGCGGGCGGGTTTCGTGAGGACTAACATCCTGCTGTCCTGTGAGAACACTTGTTACAGGGAAGCAACATTTGCTTTCTCACAGGACAAGCAGGATGGTAGTCCTCACATATGGGTGAGTACCGAGCTGAGGATGTCCGAACATGTACCAAATGTAGCCAAAGGCGTGCAACAGGCACAACAACTGGGGCGGAATTTGGTAGAGGGTATCCTGAACTCCACCGGGCAGGCGGAAGGGTGTTGGTAAGTCACGTCGTAAATAGGTTACGCAAGACAGACTGGCCGAAGATGGAATCTTGTCTTTCGGCTTTGTCTAAGCAATAGTGGGCTGTAAAAATATGAAGAGAACTCCAAGTGGCAGCCCTGCAAATGTCAGGAAGCGGCACCGATCATAGGTGTGCTACTGAAGTCGCCATGGCCCTCACAGACTGTGCTTTAACACGGTCTTGGAGTGGAATGCCCGCTTGCTGATAGCAAAAGGATATGCAGTCCGCTAGCCAGGAGGAGAGAGTCTGCTTACCCACAGGCTGCCCCAATTTGTTAGGATGGAAAGACACAAATAATTGAGAGCTCTTCCTGTGGGCAGCTGTACGGTCTAGATAGAACGCTAGAGCCCATTTGCAGTCAAGGGTATGCAGAGCCTGCTCTCCTGGATTGGAATGGGACCTGGGAAAGAAGGTAGGTAGTATAATGGATTGAGATGAAACTCTGATATTTCCTTAGGTAAGAATTTAGGGTGAGTGCGAAGTACCACCCGGTCTTGCAGAAGTTTAGTGTAAGGCGGATAGGTAACTAGGGCCTGTAACTCACTAACTCTGCGAGCCGAAGTGATTGCCAAAAGGAAAATCACTTTCCATGTGAGAAAGCGAAGTTCACAGGATTGGAGAGGCTCAAATGGTGGTTTCATGAGCCGACCCAAAACCAGGTTGAGGTCCCAAGAAGGGGCCGGAGGACACAGTGGAGGCTTGAGGTGAAAGCAAGCCTTTCAGAAATCGTGTAACAAGGGGTTGTACTGAGATAGGGACATCCCCGATACCTTTATGGAAGGCGGCTACCGCACTGACATGCATTCTAATGGAGGACGTTTTAAGACCTGACTCTGACAAGTGCCAGAGGTAGTCTAGAAACTTCGGGATTGGACAGGTAAAGGGATCAAGGGCCTGAGAAGAGCACCATGATGTGAACCTGTTCCATTTGGAGAAATACGATTTTCTCGTGGAAGGCTTCCGTGAAGCAATCAAGACACGGGAGACTGGATCAGAAAGGTTAAGTGGCTGAAGGATTAACCTTTCAACATCCATGCTGTCAGGGACAGGGCCTGAAGACTGGGGTGGCGAAGGCAACCGTCGTTTTGAGTGATTAGAAGCGGGTCTGTTCCCAGAGGAATGTGCCTGCGAATGGAAAGATCCTGAAGAATTGGGAACCACACTTGGCGGGGCCAGTGTGGTGCTATCAGGATCATGGTTCCCTTTGTCCTGATGTAACTTCACGAGAGTCTTTGAGAGAAGTGGAAGTGGAGGGAATGAGTATAGGAGAGCGGTTGACCATGATAGGGAGAACGCATCTCTCGGTGGATAATGTTGGCTGAGAGTGAGAGAGCAGAAATTGCTTACTTTGCGATTCTGGGGTGATGCAAAGAGGTCTATTTGAGGATAACCCCATTGTTGGAAGATGGAGTTCGCTACCAAGGGGTTGAGAGATCACTTGTGCGGTTGGAAGTTGCGACTCAACTTGTCTGCCAACACGTTGTCCACTCCCGGCAAGTAGGTGCTCTGAGGTACACTGAGTGGGAGAGGGCCTCCGCCCATATCTGTGCAGCTTCCTGATACAGAAGGTAGGATCCTGTCCCTCCCTGCTTGTTGATGTACCACATGGCCACCGGGTTGTCCATCTGGATCAGGATGACTTGACTGGACAGGCGATCCTGAAATACTCTGAGAGCGTATCTTATTGCTCGAAGCTCCAGGAAATTTATTTGGTGTTTGGCTTCCTCTGGAGACCAGGAACCTTGTGTCTGGAGATCGGCCACATGGGCTCCCCACCCGAAGTTGGAAGCATCGGTGGTTAGAGTTATTTGAGGGTTTGGCGCCTGAAAGGGCAAGCCCTGTAGAAGATTGATGTGATTCGTCCACCAGGCGAGAGACAGACTGAGTGAGTCGGTGACGTGGACAATGGTCGACAGGGGCTGAAGGGACTGTGTCCATTGCGACCTTAGAGTCCATTGCATGACTCTCATGGCCAGGCGGGCCATTGGTGTGACCTGAACTGAGGACGCCATGTGTCCTTGAAGGATGAGAAAACGATGAGCAGTCGTCGAGCTTTGAGACTGCAGCTGTTGTAACAGAGACACGAGAGTGAGGGCTTGTTGTCGAGGCAGGAAAGCCTTTGCCTGTAAGGTGTACAAGTCTGCCCCAATGAACGATAAAGTTTGAGATGGGACTAAGGAGGATTTGTCGTAATTGACGAGAAATCAGAGTGAAATTAGAGTGTGTAAGGTGAGATGTAGGGATGACAAAGCGGATTGCTGAGTCGGAGCCCTGATTAACCAGTCATCCAGATAGGGGTAGACGTGAATACCTTGAGTCCTGAGGAAGGCGGCAACTACGACGAGGCATTTTGTAAAGACTCGTGGTGCAGATGCTAGGCTGAATGGAAGCACTCAGTTGATAGTGCTTGGGGCCTACGAGAAACCTTAGGAATTTGCGATGAGATGGAGTTATCGCAATATGAGTGTATGTGTCCTGGAGGTCGAGAGAGCAGAGCCAATCTCCTCTTTGAAGAAGAGGAAGCAGGGAGCCCAAGGTTACCATCTTGAACTTTTCTCTCTGGAGGTACTTGTTGAGGGCTCGTAGATCCAAAATTGGACGAACGCCTTCCGATCTTTTGGGGATTAGGAAGTACCGGGAATAGAACCCGAGGCCTTGCTGAGGCGATGGTACTGGTTCTATTGCTCTGGACTGGAGTAGGAGGGAGGCCGCCTGCTCCAGGAGCAATGAATGGTCGGATGTTTTCCACGTCATTAGAGGTGGGGAATCCGGCGGGATGGAGAGAAAATTGAGATGATAGCCTTGAGCAATTATTGCTAAGACCCAGTGGTCCGAGGTGATTGACTGCCATATGTTGTTGAAATGGCACAAGCGGCATCCCACTGGGACATTTAGTAATGGAATCTGGCTGCTCCTCTCTATGCGAGAGTCAAAAACCAGAAGCAGGGCCCAGTTGGGGGGCTGTCTGTGGTTTTTGCTTTCGGGTTTGACGAGACTGTGATTTGAGGAATGGTCTCGCAGAACGGCATCTAGCTGCTGGTGGGTAGGACTTCTTTGGTCTATAAAAAGACTTTTTAGAGTCCTTCTGGAAAGACTGTTTAGAAGGAAAATCCGAAGGAAACAGAGAGAGCTGTCTGAGGGTCTCATGATGGTCCTTTAGTTCAGCCACTGTCTTTTGAATCTGCTCGCCAAAGAGATTGTGTCCTATGCAGGGGAGGTTGGACAACTGCTCTTGAACTTCTGGACAAAGGTCTGAAGACTTGAACCAAGCCCATCGTCTTGGTGAAATAGCGGCTGCAGATACTCTGGTTGCAGTGACAAAGATATCGTATCATGATCTAATCACATGTTTGCCTGCCTCCAAACCCTTAAGTAGAGTGTGGAACTTTTCTGGAAGTGACTGAGGCATGGAGGTTGTCAAGCTTGTAGTTGCTTAAAAATGACCCTATTATATTGGGTCATATATAGTTGGTAAGCAGCAATTCGGAGGATCAGCATTGATCCTTGAAAGACTCTGCGACCAATGGTATCCAAAAACTTCTGTTCCTTGCCAGGGGGAAAGGAAGTATGAGTTTTGGACCTTTTTGCTTTCTTTTGCGCAGATTCAACCACCACAGACTGGTGATCCAATTGAGGCTTTTGAATACCTGGAGCTGACTGCACCAAGAAGGTAGAGTCAGTTTTCCTGTGGACTGGTGCAATGGAACCAGGATGCTCCCAGTTCTTTTTGATAAGGTCAAGAAGAACTTGATGGATGGGGATAGAGGTGATTTCCTTGGGCGCGTCCAGGAATTGAAGCAACTCCATCATCTGATGTCAGTCGTCCTGTTCCGTCAGTAACTGGAAGCGGACCAATTCAGACATGTCCTTCACAAAATTTATGAAAGAAAGGTCCTCTGGAGGAGAACGCTTTCTACTTTCGGTGGTGAGGATAAGTCATTGGTGTCTGGTGAAGAATCATCAGTCCAGGTATCATAAGGATCAGCACCTGTCGCTCTAGGAACTGTAGAGGGACGGGGTAGTTGGATACCCAAAGGTCCCGGTTTAGGCTTCGAAGGCACCGGAGGAATAACTGGAGGCACCGATGAAAGTAATGAAGGTCCTGGCGCAGGCATCGATGGCATCGGTGGATGGCTCGATGGCGCCGATGGAGATATCGGTATCTATCTCGATGGCTGAGGCAGAACTCCCGATGGAGGAATGCGGAACGGTGTTTCTCCTCCCAATGATAAAGTCAGCGGGGAGGGCACCAGAGCCATCAGTGACCCGGGGTCCACCGGTGGAAAAGCGGCAATAAGTGCTTCCATCCTTAATAGCAGCGGTGCCAATGCTGCTGGAATCGGGTCGGTGCTCGGTTCCACTATCGGCACAGATATCGGTGCCGGGGGGAACCTGGAGTCGATGCATCGCCCTGTCGATGGCCTCCTGAGCCATCCGGTCCAGTTCTTGTTGGAGACCTGGAGCAAGCAGCCCTGGCTCCGGAACAGAAGAAGGAGGCAGAGGCATAGCCGGAGGGACCACTGTTAAAGGTGGAGTTGTGGCTCCCGATGCCCTGTCGGGTGAGGATTGCCTCAGTGACCCAGTCGCCAAAAAGGTCGGTGCCTTTTCTGGACGGGGTTTCTTCGGCGGCGGCTCGGACGATGGCGAGGTCGATGGTTTCGATGCCTCGATGGTCCGAGACTTTCGGTGCCAATGGCGATGTTTCTCCTTACGATCCCCTCGGTCCTGAGGGGGAGAAGAGGATGTCGAAGGCCGGGATGTGATCGACTCCGGGCAGTCACCAGTCGGTGGACGATGCTGGCGTGACGTTGACGGTGCCGGTTCAGATGACGTCGATGCAATGGACGGAGTCGGGGTTTGAGCACGGAAGAGAAGTCCCATCTTCTCCATTCTGGCCTTGCGACCTTTTGGTGTCATTAGGGCACATTTGGTGCAGGTCAAGACATCGTGCTCTTGTCCAAGACACATTACACAGACTTTATAGGGGTCTGTAATGGACATGGTACGAGTACAGTCCAGACACCGACGGAACCCCGACGCCATGGCCATAGAAAAATCTAGCCGCGGTATGGTCGACGGCCAAACTCGATGGTAATCGATGGAAAACGGGTAAAAACTTACTGGAGTACCATGGACTGAAAAAAGTTAACAGAGAGACCCATGTGGGGCAATTTAACTTTAAATAATTCTGTGAGGAAAATTCCTGTCAGGAATCTTTGCAGAGCTCCTTAACCGCATGGCTACTTCTGCGTGGAAAAAAGAAGACTGAAGAGGGACCCCTGCTGGCTGCAGGGTTAGTGCCATGTTGGGCATGCCCAGTAGGGGCCAGTCAAAGTTCTAGAAACTTTGACAAAAGTGTTCCGTGATTGGGCTCCATCCTGTGATGTCACCCATATGTGAGGACTAACATCCTGCTTGTCCTGCTTTAGATTTTGCATGTCCATTATGTGAAGCCTTTATGGTCTCCTCATGTGGTCTCTGAAACCAAGCGAAGAGTGATCCAAGACACCTTGGATTACATATTGAAGTTGGAAGCAGTGGTTCTTGTGCCCTCAGAGGAAGGAGGGCAGGGGAGGTATTCGATCTATTTTGTGGTTCCCAAAAAGGAAGGCACTCACCAGCCAATTCTAGATTTCAAGAAGGTGAATGTGGCCTTAGAGGTGCCTTGCTTTCACATGGAAATACTGCACTCAGTCATTGCAGCAGTCGGAAAAGGGAAGATTTTGGCATCCCTGGACCTTACAGAGGCATAACTGCATATCCAATTCAGGCAGAGCATCAAAGGTTTCTCCAGTTTGTGGTATTGGGGAAACATTATCTGTTTCAATCTCTCCCTTTCAGCCATGCCATGGCACCACATACGTTTACCAAGGTGATGGTGGTCGTGGCAGCAACCCTTTGCAGGGAAGGCATCCTGGTTCACCCACATCTGGACAACTGGCTGATTTGGGTAAAATCAAGAGAAATTGCCAGTGGTCGGTGGAGCAGGTGTTTCAGGTATTACAATCCTTGGGTTGGGTTGTAAATATTACAAAAAGTCATCTGATTCACGCTCAGTCTCTAGATTAACTAGAAGTGTGTTTCGAGGCAGAAGAGGGCAGAGTATTTCTCAGAGGATAGAGAAATTGTAGGACAAGGTATAGTAGTTGGTTCATCTTGGAAGTCCCAGGATTTGGGCTATTTGAAGGTGCTTAGCTCCATGGTATCTACGCTAGATATAGTGCCTTGGGCATTCGTGCATATACGTCCACTGCAGAAAGTGCTACTGTCGTACTGGAACCCCCAGTTGGAGAATTTTAGGCTCCGCTTGTCCCTTCCTGGAGAGGTCAATTTGGGTCTATCCTGGGGACTCTTGTGGGACCACTTAGAAAAGGGGCTAGATTCCAGACTGGGTGGTAGTAATGATGAACACCAGTTCGAGAGGATGGAGAACAATCTGTCAGAGACAGACAATCCAGGGACTGTGGTTATCAGAGGAAGCATCCTGGTCCATCAACTGTCAGGAAACCAGAGCAATCCGGAAGGCATTGTTTCAATTTGTAGCGTTAGTTTGTAGCCATGCGGTGTGAGTTCTTTCCAACAATGTGACCGTGGTGGCATACATCAATCAGCAAGGAAGCACCAGAAGCCAAGTAGCAGCCTTGGAAGCTCAAGAGCTGTTCTGGTGGATGGAATGACACCTTCTGGTTCTTTCAGCATCCCATGTGGCTGGAGTAGAGAATGTGCGGGTGTATTTTCTTAAAGATACACTTTGGACCCTGGAGAATGGGTCTTGTCACATGATGCAATGTCCCTCATCCATGTGAGGTGGGGGCACCACAAATGGACTTGATGGCATCAAGGACAAACACCAAAGCTTAGCAATTCTTCAGTTGCAGTAGGGGCAGAAGGGCTCAGATGCTGTTTCCCAGCCCTGGCCATGGGGGGTCTTCCTAATTGTTTCCTTCTTGGACGCTGATCAGCAGAGTTCTCAGGCATATAGAGGTGCATCACGGGAAAGTAATTTTGGTAGCCCCAGCATGGACTCTTGAGACCGTGGTATGCAGATCTGGTAAATCTGGCGATGGACGAACCATTGCGGTTTACACACATTCCCAGGTTGTCGCGTCGCGGCCCTATCTTCTTGGATCAAGTGGACTGCTTCTGTCTCGTGGCTTGGCTTTTGCGCTAAGATGTTTGAGATTAAGGGATTACTTGGAAGAGGTTATTGCCATTTTGTTGCAGGCAAGGAAGCCTTCCATGTTCTTAGTTTTCGCACAGGTGTGTTTGAGGCCTGGTGTCTTGAAGAGGGGGTTGCCCCGCGGCCTGCTTCAGTTCTGTAAATATTGGAGAAATTACTTACCTGATCATTTTGTTTTCCTTAGTGTAGACAGATGGACTCAGGACCAATGGGTATTGTACTCTTCTGCTAGCAGATGGGAGACGGAGTCAGATTTCAAAGCTGATGTCACTCTACATATACCCGTGCAGGAGGCTTAGCTCTTCAGTATTCTCCTCGAAAAGCCATTGTAGATATATGTGTGCTTACTAACTTGATTAATTTGGATAAACTCGAATAACTTGATTAAACCTGAACTCGTTCAACTGATTTTCAAACTGGAGACTGCCAGTGCACTCAATCGATCAACACCGACTCCAGACGAGATAGTGGGTGTCTTGCGCTAGGGGTAGGCCATGGCTTACCTGTATTACTTTAGTCTCAAGGTTTGTTATCAGAGGTTGGCAGCCATGGGTGGGATGCTGAGTCCATCTGTCTACACTAAGGAAAACGAAATTATCAGATAAGTAATTTTTCCATTTCCTAGCGTGTAGCCATATGGACTAAGGACCAATGGGATGTACAAGAGGTACTCCCGCACAGAGTGGGAGGCTGCCCGTGGCCCACTTAGTACTGCCTTTGCGAATGCTGTGTCCTCCCTGGCCTGAACATCCAGGCGGTAAAACCTGAAAAAGGTGTGTATGGAGGACCACGTCGCCGCCTGCAGATCTCGGCGGGCGACAGCAGCTTGGTTTCTGCCCAGGACACTGCCTGGGCCCTTGTAGAATGAGCCTTAATCTGTAGTGGTGAGGGCTTTCCTGCCTCTATGTAGGCCGTCTTTGATTACTTCTTTGATCCAGCGGGCTATAGTTGCCCACGATGCTGCTTGCCCTTGCTTCTTCCTGCTGTGAAGCACAAACAAATGATCCATTTTGTGCACCGGTTCCGATCTTTCCAGGTATCTGACTAGGAGTCTGCCAGCATTCAGATGGCGAAGAATGCGTGAATCCTCCGAGTCCTTATGCTCATCTGGTGATGGTAGCGAGATGGTTTGGTTCATGTGAAACCAGGAAACCACTTTCGATAAGAAGGAGGGAACAGTGCGCAGTTGGATGGTTCCAGGCATGAACCTAAGGAACGGTTCCCGACAGGATAGTGCCTATAGTTCGGAGATGCGACGAGCTGAACAGATTACCACCAAGAATGCCGTTTTAAATGTTAGGAGGCGCAGTGACAGTCCGCGTGTTGGTCTGAAAGACTCCCCTACTAGGAAGTCTAATACATTATTGAGATTCCATAGGGGCACCGGTCAATTTAGGGGTGGTCGGAAGATATTAACTCCTTTCAGGAAGCGGTACACATCTGGATGAGTTGATAGTCTGATGCTGTCCACTTCGGCTCTGAAGCAAGCCAATGCGGCGACTTGGACTTTGAGGGAGTTGAGAGACAAACCCCTTCTTCATCCCGTCCTGTAGGGAACTCCAGGATTATGGGAATTTTGGCTGTCCGCGGGTGAGTCCGCAGCCTTCACACCAGTCTTCGAATACTCTCCACATCCAAATGTAAGATAGGGATGTGGAAAACTTGCGTGCTCAGAGCAAGGTGTCGATGACGGACTTTGAGTAATCACGGTTCTTCAGGCTAGCCCTCTCTCAAGGGCCATACCGTAAGAGAGAATAGAGACGGATCTTCGTGGAAAATCGGGCCCTGGTGGAGAAGGTCCCTGTGTGGAGGTAGGCACAGAGGGTTTCCGGTAAGTAGTCTTCGCATGTCTGCGTACCATGGTCGTCTTGGCCAGTCCGGGGCGATTAGTAGAACTAATCCCTTGTAATGCTCTATCTTGCGGATGACCCTGCCCAGTAGTGGCCATGGAGGGAAGGCGTACAGTAGGTCTTCCTCTGGCCAGTTCTGGACGAGAGTGTCGATTCCCTGGGATTGTGGTTCTCGTCTGCGGCTGAAGAACCTGGGAACTTGGGAATTGAGATGGGTTTCCAGTAGATCCATGGCTGGGAGGCCCCAGTGATTTACTATCAGCTGGAAGGCTGTGGTCGACAGTGTCCATTCTCCCGGATCTAGACTCTCTCTGCTGAGGTAGTCTGCTGAGCTGTTGTCTTTTCCCGCGATGTGGGAGGCCGAAATTCCTTGCAGGTTTATCTCCGCCCATTAGGGGGTCTATTTCCAGAGACACCTGCTGGCTCTTGGTTCCCTCCCTGGCGGTTTGATGCAAGCGACTGTTGTCGCGTTGTCTGACATTACTCTGACAGATTCACCCCGGAGTCTGTGGGCGAACGGTAGGCATGCTAGTCTGATTGCTTGAGCTTCTAGGCGGTTTATGATCCATTCCGCCTCTTCCTTGTTCCATTGTCCCTGGGCCGTCAGCTCCTGACAGTGTGCTCCCCACCCTTGCAGGCTTGCATCTGTGGTGAGCAAGATCCGGTTCGGTGGGGATAGGCTTACTCCTCTGCTTAGGTGGTCTTCCTGTGTCCACCACTGGAGCTCATCCCGAAACTCTGCTGGTAGTTGAAGGTGAATTGAGTAGTTCTGGGACAAGTGGGTTCCACTGTGACAGTAGGGAGTGCTGGAGCGGTCGCATATGGGCCCTTGCCCACGGAACGATTTCCACGGTTGATGCCATGAGACCAAGGACTTGGAGGTAGTCCCATACCTTGGGACGTGCATTGGACATTAATGTTAGCAAGTATTCCATCAGTTTCCTTCTCCTTGGAGGAGTGAGGAAGACCTTTTTCTGTTTGGTGTCAAAACGGGCCCCCAGGTACTCTAATGACTGAGATGGCTGGAGACAGCTCTTGCCTGTGTTCACGACCCAACCGAGCTCCTGCAGTAGGCTCTTGACTCTGGAGGTGGTCTGCCGACTCTCCTCCGCAGACTTTGCCCTGATCAGCCAATTGTCTAGATAAGGGTATACCAGGATCCCTTCTTTCCTCAATGTTGTCGCCATGACCACCATTATTTAGTGAAGGTTCTGGGAGCGGTTGCTAGGGCCGAAGGGTAGCGCCCGGAACTATTAATGATGACCCAGTCTTGCGAAGCGCAGGTGGTCCTGATGGATTGGTATGTGGAGGTAGGCTTCGGAAAGGTCCAAGGAGGTTACAAACTCTCCCAGTTGTACAGCCCTTATTAATGGAGCGTAGGGTTTCCATGCGGAAGTGTGATACCCTCAGGTAACGGTTGATATACTTAAGATCCAAGATAGGTCGGAATGATCCTTCCTTCTTGGGGACAATAAAATAGATGGAATAGTGTCCAGTATTTTGTTGGGACTTAGGCACCTGGGTTATTGCTTTCAGGTTGAGAAGTCTTGTTAGTGTGGTTTCTATTGCCAGTCTGTTGGAGTGGGAATGGCAGGGTGATGTCAAGAGTTTGTCCAGAGGAACGCTGCGGAATTCCAGAGAGTATCCTTCTTGAATTAAGTTTAGGAACCATTTGTCCGATGTTTATGTCGATCCATCTTTGGTAGAAGAGGGTAAGACGACCCCCTATGTCTTCTTCCTGTGGATAGGTCTGCTTCTTCTCATTGTGGAGTACGGCTAGGACCTGCCCCCAAGCCTGTTCACCTCTTGGTGTGTCTGTTCCGAAAGGGCTGGGACCTCCCGGATATCCGAGGTGCCTGAAACTGCATATTCTTGTAGGTTCTGAAGCGCTGCGATCCTTTGCCCTTGGTCCTTCTGGGGCAGGAACGCTGAGATCTTCTATTCCTATCTTCCGGTAGCCGGGGCACTGGGGATTCTTCCCATTTGTTGGCTAAATTCTCCAACTTGCTGCCAAACAAGAGAAGTTCTCTATAGGGCATTCGCGTAAGATTCACTTTTGAGGTCACATCCGCTGACCAATTCCGTAGCCATAGCCGTCTTCTGGCTGAGGTATGCACTATTTATTTATTTATTTAACAGTTTTATATACCAAAGTTCTGGTAACAAAGTTACTAATCACTTCGGTTTACATTACAACAATAGATCGACGGTATATAGAATAATGTCTTACAATGAACAAGGTAAATAGAACTTGAAAAATAAATAATAATAACTTACAAAGGGCAAGGAGAGTAAATATATACAAAGTAGTGGACTGTCATGGAGATCAAAGCTTAGATATTGAGTTTAAAATTAAGAGAATGCTTGGTTGAACAACCAGGTCTTTAGTCTTTTTTTAAAGGTAGGAGTCGATTGATCTGATCTGAGGTTGTGTCAGTGAGGAAGGACGCCGCAGGTTCCAGTGTTTCTCCAGACGAATTTGCATTTTTGGAGAGGAGCAAGCAAGAGCGTGCTACCAGTGTGCAGCAGGAAGCAATCTGCAGTGTCCTTGCTGTAGCGTCGAAGGCCTGCTTAAGGATGGACTCTAATCGTCTGTCCTGTGCGTCCTTAAATGCCGCTCCTCCCTCAACGGGAATAGTCGTTCGCTTGGAGACTGCACAGACCATGACGTCAACTTTAGGTAAGTGCAGGCGTTCCTTAGCCACGGGTTCCAGAGGATATAGGGCTTCCAGGGCTCGCCCCCCCCCCCCCTTTGAAGCTGGCCCCCCGAGGTATTCCATAGACCTGTTGCAGTAAAAGGGAGAAGCAGCAGCCCTTGAAGCCCAAATTAAAGGTCTTGTTGTGGGGGGGGGGGGGGGGGGGGGGGGGAGTTGTCACAGCCACAAAAAAAGTAGCGGACGCAGGGATCAATAACCGAGGCCCGCGAGGCTGGCAGAACATTGCACGTAGCGGCAGTAGCCACAGAGGCATTCACGGAGCGGAAGGATGGAGGGCTGCCATCTCCAAAAAAAAAAAAAGCAGAGGGGTGGGTAAGAGTATGTAAAATTACAGGTGAGGACATAGGCTATAGGTATTGCCAATTATTAGGCTTGTTCAATATTTGTTGATTGTTAATGTGGCTCGCGAGAATGAGTGCTACTACCTGGAGATAATACCCTTGTTCAATGTACATACACACGGTAATGAGACTCCATCATTGCTCTAGGCTTCAACAGCAAGAGGAAATGTGGAAGAAAAAAAAAAGGATTTGCATTCACAAAAAAGCGAGGTGTAGCTTGCTGTGTTACGGCGGTTTGCTTCCACCAAAACCAAATAAGCCTGATACTTTACTTTCAATACATATCCAGCATGGCTCTCTGCTTCAACGGCAGGGGAGAAAGTCTAATACTTCACTTTCAACGCATAGCTCTCTGCTTCAACGGCAGGGGGAATGTGGAAAGAGGATCTGTATATGGACAACAATCAACAAGGTCTGAATTACATAGTCTGGGTTGACAAAGGCATGGGTGTAGCCTGCTTATTGCTTATTACTTATTACTACCCCTAATTAAGCTCTCTACATTGGTGGTGGGGTGGAGGGGAAATGGAACTAGGGGGTACTAAAAGCCAGGCGTAACAAGTAAGAGAAAAAAAAAAAAAAAAAAAAGAGCTACATGGCTTGCTGGGCAGACTGGATGGGCACATTTGTCTTCTTCTGCCGTCATTTCTATGTTTCTATTCCAGGTCAATCAGTTCCTGATGGCTTCCATCATGGGAATTAGTGTGAGGGCCTTACGAGGGACACCAAGATGGGTTTCTTCTTTGTTCCACCATAGGGTCAGTGCCCGGGATACCCAGCGTCTTCAGAGTCTGAGAAACAAGGGCTGGTAATTCGGCCTTGGGCAGAAGCGAAGCATGGTTCGGTATGGTTCCATCCCTGGAGGATTCTCCTTCTTCCAGGGAGTCGCTCTCGCCCTCAGAGGAGTCTTGATCTGAGGTAGGGAGGCTCTTGGTTAGGCGAGGCATATCTCGAGAGGTCCGAGTAGCACCGGGAGGATCCTGAGCTTCCAGGCGGTGTTGAGCCTGGTGCACAGCAGAGGCTGGTTGTGCCTGAATGAAGGTTTGCAGCCCTCTAAAGAATTCCACCCAGGAGACGGTCCCTGGGTCCATGTTGATCCCCAGGGTGGTTAGAGTAAGTGCCCCCGAGGTGCCCTCCTGTGGTGGAGCCGAGCCGGAGATACATAGGCCCGGGGTACAATCATCAGTGGTACTGGACCCCTCTCCCAACTGTAGGGGGCCAGGTTTTAGTTCCCTTTGAGACTCTTCGCACTGCTGGCACAGGAGGGGCTCCAATTCTGATTGTGCTGCTCTTATGCAGCAGGCTGTGCAGAGGGAGGGACCCTTGGCCTTCTTGGTCGGTGGTGCCATGTTTGGGCGTGCGGAGTTATGCGCGCAGGGGCGCTTAGTTATGCGCGTGACCAAGTTGTATGCGCAGCTGTGCGCAAAGCTATGCGTATGGCAACGTTGGGTGCGCGCAAGTTAGGCGCATCGGCCGACCAACCTGTCCTGCGCGTACCGCTGGATATGGGGGGAATATGACGTAGACGATCCCCATTACAAAATGCCCCCCCCCAGAGGGTCTCCATGTGTGGGCCCTCACACCGGATCGGGCCTAGCCGGCCCAGGGCTGCTCAACCCGATAGGTGCCCTTTACACCTCGCCGGAAGAAATGTTCGGTATGGCTATTCGAGCTCTGGAGACAGGAGACTTAGATTTAAATGTTTCCATCTTACCTGGTCTCGGTGCTCACCGATCGCGTGCCGGGCGGTCTCCAGCTGCGGGGGGGAGAGGGAAATACCTTCACCGCCGCGCTCGATTTTGCACCCGCTGCCTTTCAGCCACCCGGAGGGGCTAAGTCCACACCGGGATTCGGCTGCTGGACCAAGGCTTACCTCTGAGGGATCTCGGAAATCACCTCAGGAATTCTCGACTGGGGGAGGGGCCCTTAGGTATCACTGCAGGAGAAGCGGGGCTCGATCTTCTTAAGGTAAATTTTCTTCTTTGTTTTAAATTGTTACACTATTCTAGTATGGGATATTGTCTGCATCTGCTGTGGAGACAGAGAAATACTGAAGAACTAAGCCTCCTGCACGGGTATATGTACAGTGACGTCAGCTTTGAAATCTGACTCAGTCTCCCATCTGCTAGCAGAAGAGTACAATACCCATTGGTCCTGAGCCCATCTGGCTACATGCTAGGAAATCTCCTTTTTGCAGCGGGGTCTTCAAAAAGGACTAGCCTTGAATTTTCTTCACATACAGATGGGCCAGCATTGGCTTCTTTCAGAGGGCAAGCCCACTGAGCCTCTTTTGTGGCGCATCGGGACATTAGGCGTTTTCTAAAAGGAGTCAAACAATTATGACCAACAGTAAAGCAAGTGGTGCCACTGCCATGGAACCTAAATTTGGTTTGGAAGTAAACCGCCTTTTGAGCCATTACGAAGAACGTCTCTGAAGGTCCTTATTTTTAAATTGGTCTTTTTGGTAGTGATCTGTTGTGTGTGTAAAGATTTCAGAACTTCAGGCATTGTCCTGTAGAGATCCTTTCCGTTTTCAGAACAGGGGTAACTCTGCGCACAGTTCTATCCTTCTTGTTAAAGGTTGCTTTCAGTTTTCATTTGAGTGAGACTGTTGAGTTACCTTCTTTTGAGAGTTTGGACTCATCTACTCTGCTTGCCCGGGATTGCACTTGATGGATATGCACAGGGTTCTGTTACGCAATTTGAAGGTTACCAACGGTCTTCAGAGAACAGATCATCTATTTGTGCTCTTTGCAGGGCATAAAGAGAGAGAGAGAAGAGAGAGAGAGAGAGAGAGAAGGCACTGAAAGCTAGCATCTCCCGTTGGATAAAGGAAGCCATTGCTTCAGCCTATATTTACAAAGGAGTCCTAGTTCCTACAGAGCTTCAGGCTCATTTCACTAAGGCTGTGTCCAGGACTGAATGTCAGCTGGTGTCCACCACAGCAGATTTGCAGAGCAGTGACATGGCCTTCATTGTGCACATTTACCAAGCATTATCAGCTGGATAGTCAGGTTCCGTTCACAGCTGGTTTTGGCGAGTGTTGTTGTTGCGAGCGGGTCTTTCAGGTTCTTGCCCAGTTTAGAGGAGCTTAGGTACATCCCATGCATTTTGGACTGATCTGGGGGACGATAAGGAAAGAAAACTTAGTTCTTACCTGCTAATTTTCATTTTCTGGGGTCCCAAAGATCAGTCCAGAGCCCCACCCTGGATTCTTCTAAGACTGCTCTATTCTGTTTGTACACAGGTCAGAGTTATCTTGATTTGATATTCAATGTTCCATTTATATTCTCTTTTCCTGTTGAGGTTACCTTTCTCCTGCTCATACAGGTAGGGAAGAATTGCAATTGCAGATGGCACACTGTCTAATGTACAGTGAAAGCTTTTCTTCTCTGTTTCCATCTACTGGTAGTGGAGGAAAAACCCATGCATCTGGACTGATCTTTAGGAACAAAACTTAGCACGTAAGAACCAATTTTCCTTTCTCTGCATCGTTTACATCAGTGCAGTAGTGCCCGACCTTGCAGCTGTTGATGCGCCCAACATAGCAGTGCCAGACACTGGCTCATTGTTGGCATTGCTGCCTAAGCCACAGCATGTTTTATTGTCCCATGGCATGGCAGGAACCAACATGAATTCCAGTGTTGTCTGCAGCTCTGCTCTGTGATGGTGCCCATTTTATATTTCACCCATGCCAATTCCATTGGGCCCAAATGTTGCTTGATGGTGCATGAAGCCAGTAGCACTGCTTGGTGGCACCCCCGCACGGGGTGGTGCTTGGTGGCACCAGATAGTGCTTGACATTGATGGTGCTCGGTGCTGCAATACTGCTGGTGCTTGATGGTGCCTGGCGTTAGCAGCACTTGGTGCCAATGGCGCTCTGTGCAGATAGCGCTCATGACACCCACGGTGCTCGGTGCTCCATTTCCTATGGCACGCAACAGCTTCCGAGCCACAGAATGTCATTCAGCTCTAACAGCAGCTGATGATACCCAGGCACCACTGAATGGCGCTCTGCACTGATGGTGCTCCTTCACGCAGCACTGCTGGATCTGTGATGCCCACCACTGGATGGTGCTCAGTGCATATGCTAGATGGCATGTCAACTTATGTTTGATGGCCCAGTGTCGATTCCTATCAGTGCCCTGGCACTTGGATGTGCTCAGGAATCCAGTGCCTTTGGGGCATGGCACCATCAGTGCATCAGCAGTGCCCATGCTCAGGCTTTCCCATTCTTCCTTGGAGACTGCCCTGCCAGAATATGCTGGCATGGAGGAGGGGAGGCCACACCATCCAGGGCACCAGAGATGATAATTTGGAGATTAGTGCAGTTCCCAGGCGCATGGGCTGTTAAGCTTCTCCTCCCCATGAGAAACATTCCTCCATCCAGTAAACCCCCACCCGCTCACAGGACAAGTTGCGGGGAGATCAATCCTGCATCTTTCGCAGTCTGGGCCTCTGTTGAAGCCCAGCAGTGCAACCTAAATCTCATGGAGCTCTTGCCTGGAGTGAACCCAGGCAAATCCCCAGTCTAGAGGCCTAGCCCAACCACACAGGGACCCCAAAAACTGCAAGCCCCATGAGGCAATAGTCAAAGGCAAATAAAATACTCAAAGGCTGAGGAAAAAAAGAAATACATAACCTGTTGGATAGCATTTATTAGTGTAAAACAAAATGCCCATTCGGGTATGCTGGGCACTAGGCCCATTGACCCATGCAGGTGCAGAAATAAAGAATTAAAAAAAACAAAAACCCAAAAGAAAAAAATTGAACTAAAACATACCTAAAGGTGCATGAGGGAGAAAAAAATCCACACAGGGCCTGAAAAAAAACCAAACAAACCCTGCTTCTGTAACACCAGGAACTTTCACTATAGTGACTGACAGTCAACAAAGAACCATGACTTGCAGGCTCTGCAGAATAAATGAAACTAGGGGGCCTTACCTGGGGAGGCCGGGAGATGGCTAGCGCTGCACATGTTCAGTAAAGTATGCTCAAAGCTTCTAGAAGTTTTGAAATCAAATTTCTGTGCAGTGCTCCATTGAATAATATAGCTAATGTGAGAACTGCAAATCTTATTTTCCTTAGAGAAATGGAGAAATTACGTACCTGATAATTTCGTTTTCCTTAGTATAGACAGATGGACTCAGGACCAATGGGCTATGTGCTCCCCTGCTAGCAGATGGAGACTGAGTCAGGTTTCAAAGCTGACGTCACCTTAGATATACCCCTGCAGTGGCCTCAGCCATTTAGTATTCTCTACAAAAGCCATTGTGGACATCTATTGAAAAACTTGAATACAATTTTGGATACAACTTAACTTGATTAAAAACTATTAAAAAACTGGTGACCGTAACTGTACTCAACCAAACATAAGCACTGAATCCTAGCAATATTATAGACGCCCTGATCTAGGGATAGGGCGACTATTTATCCGTAATCTCTTGGAATGGAGATTCACCTCATGGGCGATTTCCTTGGTGCCATTCATGGGCAATCGTGGGCGGGATGCTGAGACCGTCTGTCTACCACTAAGGAAAACAAAATTATCAGGTAAGTAATTTCTCCATTTCCTAGCATGTAGCCAGATGGACTGAGGATCAATGGGATGTACAAAAGCTACTCCCAAACGGGGCAGGAGGCTGTCCGCAGTCCGGTTAGCACTGCCCTCACAGACTGTCACAGTGAAGAACAAACAAGCGGTCTGTATTGCGCATCATTTCTGAATGTTCCAGATACAGTACTAAAAGTCTACTGACGTTTAAGTGGCTACGAGGCGGTAGTCTTCCCTGTCCTTGTGTCTATCTAGGGACGATAAGGAGATTGACTGGTCAGGTGAAACTCCAAGACTACTTTGGTAAGAAGGAAAGAAACAATGACGAAGCTTGTAAAAGTTCCTTGAAGTAAACCATAGGAACGGCTCCCTACATGACAGCGCCTGTAGTTTCAGATATGCGACAAGCCGAGCATATCGCCAGCAGAATACAGTCTTCAGCATTAACAGGTGTAGAGACAGAGCGTGCAGCTGCGAAAGGAAGGGCCCTGCTAAGAAGTCCAATACTAGATTGAGATTTCATAGGGGGACCAGCCACTTTAAGGGTAGTCAGAGGTGTTTAATCCCTTTTAGGAAATGGACCCAAGTCCGAATGTGTAGACAGGCGTGCTCCGTTCACCTCACCCCTGAAATAGGAGAGCACCGCCACTGGATCTTCAAGGAGTTGAGAGACGACCCTTTCTTCAGGCTGTCCTGTAAAAATTCCAGAATCATGGGGATCTTGGACATCCAAGGGAGCAACCCCGCGTTCCTCGCATCAGACCTCAAATATTCTCCAGATTCGAACGTACGCCAAAGATGTCGAGAACTTCCGCGCACGGAACAACGGTGGCGATTACTGCCGCCGAATATCCATGCTTCATCAGGCGAGCCCTCCCAAGGCCCAGGACCGTAAGACAAAACAGAGTTGGGTCCTCATCAAAGATGGGACCCTGTTGGAGAAGATCCCTGTGCAGGTGGAGCCATAGGGGAACTTTTCACCAGAAGCCTCCGCATGTATGCATACCAGAGGCATCTGGGCCAATCTGGCGCCATCAGAAGGACTACTCCTCTGTGGCGTTCAATCTTGTGAATGAACTTGCCCAGCAGAGGTCACGGAGAAAAGGTTACAGTAATTCCTCCTCTGGCCAGGACTGGACAAAAGTGTCAATCCCCTTGGCTGCGCTGATCTCTTCTGCGACTGAAGAATCAGGGGACCTTCACATTGTGAGATGTGGCCAGTAGGTTGATGGATGGGAGGCCCTGGCGATCTACTAGGAGCTGGAAGGCTCTGATCAACAACGCCCATTCCCCTGGATCCAGACTCTCCCTACTGAGAAAGTCTGCTATGAAGTTGTCTTTTCCTGTGATGTGAGAGGCCGAGATCCCTTGTAGATTTAACTCCACCTATTCCATAATGTAGTCTATTTCCAGAGACACTTGGTGGCTTTTGGTTCCTCCCTGGTGGTTGATGTAGGCTACCGTTGTTGCGTTGTCCGACATCACGCGGGACTACCTTGTCCCTGGAGGCCTGCGGCTGAATTGCAGACATGCTAATTTGACAGCTCGGGCTTCCAGACGGTTTATGTTCCAGCACGCCCCTTCCTTGGTCCATCGCCCCTAGGTTGTCAATTCCTGACAGTGAGCTCCCCCCACCTTCGAAGGCTCGTGAGGACTAGCCAGTTCAGTGGGGAGAGGCTTACACCCTTGTTTAGATGAACTTCCTGTAGCTACCACTGTAGCCGAGAACATACTTCCATCGGTAGGTAGCGAATCACGTAGTCTCTAGACAGAGGGTTCCAACATGGCAGCAGGGAGTGCTGGAATGGCCGCATGTGTACCTCTCATCCATGGTACTACCTCCAGGGTTGATGCCATCAGGCCGAAGAATCTAGAGGTAGCTCAACACCATGGGGTGCATTGTGTTCATCAACCCACTGCACTTGGCACATCAGTTTCCTTATCCTCGAGGGAGGGAGGAAGACTCTGTCCTGCTTGGTGTCGAACCGGACTCCCAGGTACTCTAAGGACCTTGTCCATGCTCACGAACCAATCGAGTTCCTGAAGTAGGGACCTGACCCTGCTGGTCACCTGGAGGCTTTCTTCTAATGGACCGGCCGGATCAGCCAGTCATCTTAATAAGGGTGCACCAGGATCCTTCTTTCCGCCATGACCACCATAATTTTGGAGAATGTTCTGGGGGCGGTTGCCAGGCTGAAGGCAACACCTGGAACTGATAATAGCTGCCCAGTACTTGCAAAGCGTAGGAAACCCTGGTGGTCTTGATGGATTGGGATATGAAGGTAGGCCTCCGAGAGGTCCAGGGAGGTTAAGAACTCTCCTGGTTGAATGGCCATTATGACGGAGCGAAGAGTTTCCATGCGGAAGTGTATTATCCGCAGATGACGATTCATGCTCTTGAGGTCCAGGATGGATCGGAATGAACCTTCCTTCTGAAGTACGATGAAATAGATGGAATAATGCCCTATATTTTCCTGGGGCGTAGGTCAGGGGTTATAGCCCTCAAACTAAGGCCTTATCAACGTGGATTCCACAACCAGTTCTTGTGCTGGGAGTGGCAGGTGACATGCATGAACATGTCCCAAGGGATGCTGCGAAATTCCAGTTTGTATCCCTCCTCGTATGATGTCCAGTACCCATTTGTCCGACGTGGATCTCGACCCACCGCTGATAGAAGAAGGATAGTCGGCCCCCCTATCTCCTTGTCCGAATGGTCCAGCAAAACTTCATTGGGAAGTTCGAGTTGAACTTGAGCCCAAACCAGTTCCTCTTTTTTCATTTGTCAGCTCTGAAAGGACTGAGACCTTCCAGAGGGCTGAGATGTCTGAAATGACGAATTTCTGTAGGCCCGGAAAGCGCTGGTTGCCCCTGGCCGACCCCTCATGGGTGAGGGGCGCTGCAACCTCTTTTTCTTATCTTCTGGTAGATGAGGCACTAGAGATTCACCCTACTTACTGGCTAGCTTTTCCAATTCGCTTCCGAATAGGAGGAATCCCTTAAAGAGCATCTTTATGAGGTTTGCCTTAGAGGTTGCGTCCGCTGACCAATTTCATAGCCATAGCTGCCTCTGGCTGCCACCACAGAGGCTACTCCTCTGGCCGAGGTGCACACTAACGGGCCGATACAGTACAGTGCACTCCGACGGGAGTGCACTGTTAACCCGCCAATGGACGCACGTTTTCCCTTACCCCTATTCATTAAAGGGGCCGAAAACGCGCGTCCAACCTGCCGAACCTAATAGCGCCCTCAACAGGCAAATGCATGTCGATGGCCCTATTAGGTATTCCCGCGCGATTCACAAAGCAAAAGTGCAGTCAAGCCGCACATTTGCTTTCAGAAATTAGTGCCTACCCAAAGGTAGGCGCTAATTTCTTCGGGCACCGGGAAATTGCACAGAAAAGCAGTAAAAACTGCTTTTCTGTGCACCCTCCGACTTAATATCATGGCGATATTAAGTCGGAGGTCCCAAAGGGTAAAAAAGTAAAAAAGAAAAAAAAAAATTTGAAGTCGGCCCGCGGCTGTCGAGTCGAAAACTGGATGCTCAATTTTGCCGGCGTCTGGTTTCTGAGCCCGTGGCTGTCAGCGGGCTCTGAGAACCGATGCCGGCAAAATTGAGCGCCGGCTGTCAAACCCGCTGACAGCCGTCGCTCAGGGACAAAAGGAGGCGCTAGGGACGCGCTAGTGTCCCTAGCGCCTCCTTTTGCTGTTTCTTCCAACCGGGCCTCATTTAAATACAGAGAGAGAGAACATGAGCGAGTCACCAGGGCACAACAGGAAGTGATCTGCAGTGACACTGCTGTCATGTCAAAGGCTTGTTTAAGGATGGACTCCAACAGCCTATCAAGCGCATCTTTCAAGGCCGCTCCTCCGTCTACTGGGATAGTTGTTCACTTCAAAACAGCGCAGACCAGGGGATCTACTTTCATGAAATGTAGGCATTCTTTGGCCACTGGGTCCAGAGGATACAGGCATCCAATGCTAGACTTCCTTTAAAGCTGGCTTCTGGGGCGTCCCACTCCAGGTCAATCAACTCCTGGATGGCTTCCAGCATCGGAAAATAGCAAAAGGCTTTCGTAGAGACACCAGGATGGAATTCTTCTTGGTTCCAACATAGGATCCATGCTGGGAACTCCCAGAGAGGTCTTCAGGGTCTGGGAGACCAGGGCCGGCAATTCATCTCTGTGGAAAAAAACCATAGCATGGTCCGGTATGGCTCCAGGCCTAGAGGGATTTCCTCGACCTCCAATGAGTCCGCATCCCCTTCCTCATCCTTGGTATCTGGGCTCCTGTCAGGGATATCTTTGGTGAGGCGAGGCATGCTGATATGGCTGGGAAAATGGGGCCTTCCCAGCTGGGGCTCAGAATGGGCAGGGGCAGCAGCTGATTGCATCCAGACAAGGTGTGAAGCCCTGAAAAAATTTCACCCAAGAAAGGGTCGTCGGGTCCATACCTAGCCCAGGAGGAACTGGGGTAGGCGCCCGCTGAACTGCCTTCTCCCAAGGATGATGCAATTCCGGGATTGCTCAAATCCAGGGTGCTACCAGATAAGGTCGTGGCTGACTCGTCCTCCGACTGGGAGGGGCCAGGCTTGGAGAATTTCTGCGAGTCCAGCCCTCCCTGGGCCTTCCTCACAGTTCGGACACAGGAAGGAATCTAGGTCAGACTACGCAGCCCTAATATGGCAGGCAGCACAAAGTGTCTTCTTGTGCTTTTTGGTTGCTGGAACTATAGTTCACTGTAGCTTGTGTGTTCAGCCAGCTAGCGCTTGGAGTCTAGCACAAACAAATCCACCCGGATGTGCGTAAGTATAAGTGTCCGGTTGGGTGCAAACGTATGTGTGTACTTATGTGTGCAGGTATGCACGCGGTTATGCGCGCACTTATGCCCACGTTAGGCGCACATGGCCAGCCCGCACCGCGTGTACCGATGGTCAATGGGGGAAAATGGTACTGCACCAACTGCGCGCAAGATGGCGCCACCGCAGCCTGCCACGTGGAGAGTCCACCGAGCTTGAAGCTGGGCCTAGCCCATCGAGGGGGCCACTCAACCCGTTCTGAAATCCCCTTCCCTTGCCCTATTGGGAACGTCATCAGTTTCTGCGCACCGAGCAAGGAGACCGGAGGAAAGACTTACCGAAGCCCTTCCATGTCTCTGAATTGGAGGAGTTTCTTCTTTACTTACCTGGGCTCAGCGCTTACCGCAGGGCTTCCCAGCCTGTCCTGGGGACACCACAGCCAGTGGGGTTTTCAGGATATCCCCCATGGAGACTCAGTATATGCAAATTTATCTCAAGCATATTCATTGTGTATACCCTGAAAACCTGACTGGCTTTGGGGTCCCCAGGACAGGTTTGGGAAGTCCTGGCTTACCGGCTGAGTACTGAGACCATCTCCGGCTGTGGGGGGAGAGGGCTTAGGCCGTCACTGCTGCGCTCAGCTTCCTGCACCCATTGCCTTTCAGCTGCTTCAGCAGCAAAGTCCACGCCGGAAACCGGCTACCAGACCAAGGCATGCCTCTGAGGGATCTCGAAAGTTGCCTCAGAAATTCTCAACTGGGGGAGGGACCTTTAGGTATCACCGCAGGAGAGCGGGGCTCGATCTTTCTCCAATTTAAAGGTAAAGGTACATTTTCTTCTTCGAGCTAGTACTGCAATCCTGCTAAACACCAATGCTGGTGTGGGGATAACACATTCACATCTGCTAGGTGATGGAGAGATACTGAATGGCTAAGGTCACTGCAGGGGTATATCTCAGGTGACGTCAGCTTTTGAAACCTGACTGTCTCCATCTGCTAGCAGGGGAGCACATAACCCATTGGTCCTGAGTCCATCTGGTTACACGCTAATAAAATTACATTATAAAACCTGCAAGCTGATTCCTAGCCATTCCTTCCTACTTTGTGTACATGGGTTTGCAAGTGACTTTTTAAAAGGGAAACTCCCTGTGGTATTTCCCTTTGAAAATGTAGGCTGGCAGCGGAATGCAGGTACTTTATCTGTGTACTTTGTACCTGCTTTGAAGTACACAGAGGGATTTCAAAATGAAATCCCTGTACATACTTTCCTTGCCCCAACTTAACACCACCACGTTTACCCACACTAAGGCAGAGGCAATTTTCAAACACTGTTTTTATGCTGGTAAAAACTGCCCCCTTAAAGAACATCAGAGCACAGCAATCTGTATAGAGTTTGATTAATGGGCATATTCATGGCAAAAGCCCAAGTCACCCTACCTTCAACTCCTGCAGCTGATCTGGTTCATACAGCTGGCCAGAAACTGCCTGAGCCAAGAAAGCATCTAGCTCATGCCGGAGTAGAATCCTGCCACCTGGCCACTGCATCATGTAACTGTGACACAGAAAAGAAACAGATCATCAATCAGCTATGCTTCCTACCAGCAAAGGCAATACCATGTAAAGTGTCTCAAAGAAATGCCTCGCAGAGAGACATTGAGCAGAATCCCTTGGAAAAGCTCTTCCCTCCCAGAACAGACTTTCTGCACAGCATGCCTTGGAAGCACTAGTTTCCTGATAGTGACACACAAGTGGCATACCACAGAAAGACTCTCTCCCCAGTACACACACATTATGAAGTGTCCACTGAAACACAGCATATCAGCAGCCAAGAGCACAATGGAGGGTTGCACCCCATGGCTGTACCATTCACCATTATATAGAAACAGAACATGCAGAAGATAAAGGACTTAATGCCTATCTAGATTGTCTATTTTACTTTCCTGTTGTAATACTATAGCCTCTAATTTGATCTCTGTATTTACTTTCACTTTCTTGCAATTAATGCTCTACGTTTCTTCCATGTTCTTCTAAATTTTGATACTATTTTGCCACCATTGCCTCGCACTGGGAGGCTGTTCTAGAAATCCACCACTCTTTCCGTTTTGTAAGTTCACCCCAACTACTCTGGACAATGGGGTAGGGCTCTCTTCCTTTAGGCGGAGACCAACAGCAGATTTGACATTCCTCACTGACCAGTAATCTAATCAAACAACAGTGTAATATTTATTTAAATATACTTCAAGTTTCTAAAAAAAAATATCCCACCCAAAAAATATTTTTTGAATTAAAGAGTGAAAAAGGCTCAAACATTCCAATATTTAATTCCAGTAGCAATGGCTACTATATCCTTTGTAATCATTTTTAAACACAAAAAAACCCACAATACAGTTGTAATGTGGTTATCGGCCCAGTTCTTAGAAGTTCATCATTTTAATGGACAATGTTATGAAGTTTGTAGTTCTAGAGAAAGCAAAATTGCTTACCTTGTAATGGGTGTTATCCCAGGACAGCAGGATGTAGTCCTCACATATGGGTGACGTCACTAAACGGAGCCCAGGCGGGAAACTTTCTGTCAAAGTTTCTAGAAACTTTTGACTGGCCCAGTGAGGCCACTGAGCATGCCCAGCATGCTATGATATTCTCTGCCACAGGTGTCTCTCTTCAGTCTAGTATGTAGCAAAAGCATTAGCAAAAATAAGAATAAAAATAGAAGGCCCAACTCCGCGGGGTGGTGGGTGGGGTTCTGTGAGGACTACATCCTGCTGTCCTGGGATACACCCATTACAAGGTAAGCAATTTTGCTTTATCCCAGGTCAAGCATGATGCTAGTCCTCACATATGGGTGATTAGCAAGCTAGAGGCTGAGTCATTGTGTAGTGGAATGTTGTTGTTGAATGAGTCAGCCGAAGATCACAGCAGTTTGGTTGTAGAAGGAGTTGGGTTTAAATTGGAAACAAGTTCTTTAAGACAGATTGTCCATAAGCTGAATCTTGTCTTCCTTGCTTGTCCAAACAATAATGAGCTGCAAAGGTGTGAAGAGAACTCCATGTTGCTGCTTTACATATGTCAAGTATTGGCACTGAACGATAGTGTGCAACTGAAGTTGACATTGCTCTTACTGCATGTGCTTTTACTCGCCCTTGGAGAGGAAGGCCTGCCTGTTCATAGCAAAACTGTATACAATCTGCTAGCCAATTGGAGAGAGTATGTTTACCCACTGCTTTACCTGGTTTGTTTGGGTCATAGGAAACAAATAGTTGATTGGATTTCCTGTGGATTGCAGTGCGGTTTTAAGTAGAAAGACAGAGTACGCTTTGCAATCTAAGGTGTGTAAGGCTCTTTCTCCTTGGTGAGAGTGAGGCCTTGGAAAGAATGTGGGTAAAACTATAGATTGGTTTAAGTGGAATTCCGTAACTACCTTAGGGAGGAATTTAGGATGAGTACGGAGAACTACTCTGTCATGTAAGAACTTAGTGTAAGGTTCATATGTGACAAGTGCTTGTAACTCACTAACCCTTCTAGCTGATGTAATGGCTATGAGGAAGATAATTTTCCATGTAAGAAATTTTAGATCACTGGAATCTATGGGTTCAAAAGGAGAACGCATGAGTCTAGTTTAGAACCAAATTTAGATCCCATGGTGTGACCGGGTGTCTAATTGGTGGTTTAAGGTGAATTAAACCTCTCATAAACCTGCTGACAAGAGGTTGTGTAGAGATAGATGCATCTGCTATCTGATTATGGTAAGCTGAAATTGCACTTAAATGTACTCTTACAGATGAAGTCTGGAGACCAGATTCTGAAAGATGGTACAAGTAGTCTAGTAAAGACTTTTTAGGGAAAGTGAAAGGATTGATGTCGTTTTGCCTGCACCACAAAGTGTATCTCTTCCATTTGGAAGCATAGTTTTTCCTTGTGGAAGGTTTACGTGAAGCTATAAGAACTTGGGATATGTTGGATGAGAGATTGAGTGGTTGTAAAATCAAGCTTTCAACAACCAAGCTGTCAGTGATAGGGATTGAAGGTTGGGATGTCTCAACCGACCCTGATCCTGAGTTATGAGAGTGGGAGATACTCCCAGACGAATTGGATCTCTGACTGAGAGGTCTAGAAGTGTGGGAAACCATACTTGTCGAGGCCAATATAGGGCTATGAGAATCATGGTCCCCTTGTCCTGTTGTAGCTTCACTAGGGTTTTGGTTATGAGTGGTATCGGAGGATATGCATATAACAGGCCTGAGTTCCAAGGGCTAGCAAATGCGTCCTTGGATGGCCTGTTGTTCAGGTTGTATAGGAAACAGTAGTTGTCCACTTTGATATTCAGATGTGATGCAAAGAGGTCTACTGTTGGTTGTCCCCAACGTTGAAATATCCTGGTCACTATTGTGGGATCCAGGGACCATTTGTGTGGTTGGAATTGACGACTGAGTCTGTCCGCCACTACATTGTGAATGCCTGCTAGGTAAGTGGCCTTGAGAAACATGGAGTTGTTCAAGGCCCAACCCCATATCTGAGCTGCCTCTTGACAAAGGAGGTACGAGCCTGTCCCTCCTTGTTTGTTGATGTACTACATGGCTACTGTGTTGTCTGTTTGGATCAGCACAGTCTTGTTTGTAAGGCAGTCCTTGAAGGCATGCAGAGCATAACGTATAGCTCGAAGTTCCAGGAAATTGATTTGAAATGTTGCTTCGAGCTTTGTCCATGTTCCTTGTGTTTGGAGATTCCCTATGTGAGCTCCCCAACCCAAGGTGGATGCATCTGTAGTCAGAGTTATTTGTGGAACTTGTTGTTGAAAGGGTAGGCCCTTGCACAAATTGTCCTTGTTCACCCACCATAGTAGAGAAGAACGTAGTTGGTGGGTTACTTGAATTGGAGAATAAAGTGGTTGAATGGCTTGGATCCATTGTGATCTTAAAGTCCATTGAGTTACCCTCATGGCCAGTCTTGCCATAGGAGTGACATGAACTGTGGATGCCATGTGGCCTAGTAATGTTAGAAACTGATGAGCTGTTGCTTGTTTCTTGGAGTGAATCGAGTTTGCCAGTAGAGACAGTGTGTTTGCTCGATCTTCTGGTAGAAATGCCTTTGAGAGGTTGGTGTTCAAATCTGCTCCTATGAATTGTAGGAGATGGTTTGGAGTTAGATGTGATTTTGGATAATTGATGAGAAATCCCATGGAGTGTAGTAGAGCAATAGTTTGGTTGAGAGACTGTATTGCTCCTTTTTGAGATTGGCTCCTGATGAGCCAATCGTCCAGATATGGGAAAACATGGACACCTTCTTTGTGTAGGTGTGCTGTTATTACTGCCAGGCATTTGGTGAAGACTCTGGGAGCAGAAGCTAGTCCGAATGGCAGTACTCTGTATTGGTAATGTTGAAGGCCCACCATAAAGCACAGATACTTGTGATGAGGCGGGTATATTGGTATATGGGCGTAAGCATCTTGAAGATCCAGAGAACAGAGCCAATCTCCTGCTTGAAGAAGTGGGAGGATTGTGCCTAGAGAAACCATCCTGAACCTTTCTTTCTTTAGAAATTTGTTGAGATTTCTGAGGTCGAGGATGGGACGTAGGCCTCCAGTTTTCTTTGGAATGAGGAAATATCTGGAGTAGAATCCTCTGCCCTGCTGAGACCTGGGCACTGGTTGAATGGCCCTGGCTGTCAGGAGGGTGGATAATTCTATTTGTAATTGAATTATTTGGGAATTTTGTTGTGGATAGGAAGTTGGTGGGAATTCTGGAGGGATTGAGAGAAAATTTAGTTTGTATCCTTGAGCTACAATGGAAAGGACCCATTGGTCTGTTGTTATCTTTTCCCAATTTGAGTGGAAATAGGAAATTCTTCCTCCCACTGGTATGTGTTGTTTTGGGTTTAGGAGGGTGGGCCTGATCTCTGGATTTGTGTTCAAAAACCCGTAGCTGGACCAGTCTGTGGAGGAGGCTGGGTACGAGTTGTTCTTGGTTGCCTGGCCTGAGAGCGCTGGGTAGGCATAGAAGGTCTAGCCCTAGTAGGTTGATTGTAGTACCTTCTTGGTCTGTAGTATGGTCGTCTAGGTTCTCGACGAGGAAAACGTCTAGGGGCCTGAGTTGTTGGTTCTTGAGGTAATTGTGACAGCTGTCTTAAGGTCTCTGTGTGATCCTTAAGTTGTTGGACAGCATCCTGTACTTTTTCCCCAAACAAATTATCTCCACGGCATGGCAGATCTACAAGCTTGTCTTGCACTTCAGGCCTGAGATCTGATGCTTTCAACCAGGCCCATCTTCGTGCTGTAATGCCAGCTGCTGCTGTTCTTGAGGCTGTGTCAAAATTGTCATAAGCAGCCCTTACCTCATGTTTCCCAGCCTCCAGGCCCTTGGCAATGATGGTTTGTGCAGATTCTTGGAATTGTTCTGGGAGAGAATTTGTAAAGTGTTCCATTTGCTTCCAGAGATCCCTTTGATACTGTGTCATATACAGTTGATAGGCGGAGATTCTGGAAGATAGAAGTGCACCTTGGTACACTTTTCTGCCCAGGGAGTCTAGAAAGCGATGATCCTTCCCTGGAGGAGCTGAAGAATGTGGACGTACCCTTTTAGATTTTTTCTGGGCAGATTCTACCACCACAGATTGATGTGGTAACTGTGCCTTTTGAAAGCCTGGTGCCTGCTGCACTAGGTAGGTAGTGTCTACACGTTTGTTGACTGCTGGAACCGTGCATGGGTGTTCCCACACTCGTTGTTGTAGGTCCAACAGGACTTCGTGGATAGGGATTGCCAGAACCTGTTTTGGTGGGTCCACAAACTGTAGCACCTCTAGGGTATGTTGTCTTGAATCCTCTTCTGATGAAAGCTTGAATGGTATTGTATCTGCCATATCTTGGACAAAACTGGAAAAGGATAAGTCCTCTGGCGGGGATCTTTTCCTTACTTCAGGAGGTGAGGGTTCGGACATGAACTCCTCAGAAGAGGTGTTTGATCTTTGGTCATCCCAAGAATCTTCTTCATCCGGTTCCTGATATGGAGTTCTTGGGGTTTTTCTTAAATTAGTGGACACACCTGATGGTCCAGGTAAAGGATCATCGATGGAAATTATTGGAGGAATATTTTCTATGGTTTTCTGAGGAGTTATGTCGACAACTTTTTGATATTTTTGTGAGAGGCGTTGAAAAAGTGCTAACTCCTGAGGGTCAGTATCATCTGGAACTGTTGTCATCGAGGAAATAACCGGTGGTCTCGATGTCGTTGTCGAGGGTGGTCCCGCCGGTGTCGATACTGTCGATGACGGTATCATTGAAGTTATCGGTATCGATGAAAAGGATGGTATTTGGGCATATATTGACATCGATGACGTAATGATCTTTGGTGTCGATGTCGAATCCCTCTGTATCGTCGGAGTCAAGAATGACCCCGGCATCAGTGTTACCACTGGCATCAGCAAGTTTGCCGGCATCGATGTAGAAATCATCGGCATCGACAATGAAGTCAGTACTGCAAGTTGTTCCTTCAAAGCCTGTGAAATCGCTTGTCGGATTAAATCCGACAATTCTGGCCGCGCAACCGTTGAGCTCAGAGCGGTTGAGGGCGGTGGCGTAGGCTGAAGCACCAGTTCCTGAGACGTACCTTGTATTGGATCAGGTGCCGGCAATGGAGTCGAGGTAGGCCGAGGCGTTGAAAACTCCGACGTCTCCTGATGTCTAGGCCGCTTCGCTGTCAAGGGTTCCTGGGAAGCCGGGTCGGACAACGAGGGGCTTTGATGCCGGTGTCGATGTTTCGACTTTGATTTTTCAGTCGATTTTGTCGACGTCGAGGAAGGGGACGAATGATCCCCCGACGGTCCCGGGCGAGGTTTTTTTAAGGACTATGTGCTTAGTCGCTCCAGCCGGAGACGTCTTCGACGACTGTGATGGAGAAGGTATAAGTTGCAGGCTGAATAAATGCTCCATTTTTTCGAGCCTGGTTTTTTCGGGTTTTTGGCGTCATCTCCGCGCATTGTGGACAGTTGTGCACATCATGTTTTTCACCCAGACACATCACACATTCGGTGTGTGGGTCTGTAAGTGACATTTTTCTTGTGCAAACAGGGCATTTTTTAAACCCTGTGGACACTGTGAATCGACGGCCGTCGATTCGACTGAGGAGAATTTTAAGTCTCCAAAAACAGAAAATTTTAGACTGGGTTACTTACCGGCCGGCAAGAAAAAACCCCGAGAGATTTTCTGTGACAGATAATATCAAGTCAAGACTATTAAGTCGAGTAAATAGTTGAAAAAAACACTCAACGGCTCCGGACCCGCGATGCTAACTGCAGCGCGGAAAAACGAAGACTGAAGAGAGACACCTGTGGCAGAGAATATCATAGCATGCTGGGCATGCTCAGTGGCCTCACTGGGCCAGTCAAAAGTTTCTAGAAACTTTGACAGAAAGTTTTCCCGCCTGGGCTCCGTTTAGTGACGTCACCCATATGTGAGGACTAGCATCCTGCTTGTCCTGGGATAAAAAAAATTTCATAAACAGTGTTTATACTATCATTTACTAAAAATTGGTTTTGAGTGTTTTTTTGGCTCAAAATGCTTACACAAAGGATATAGTAGCCATTGCTGATAGAACTCATTATTGGAATGATTGAGCCTTTTTCACTCATTCAGAAACTTTTTTTTGGGTGGAATTTTTTTTAGAAGCTTTCTAATATAGTTAGATAAGTATTAAACAGTATTAAACAGTCAGGTTTATTTTTTGGTTAGTGGCAGTCTTTTTTTCATTTATTCCTCGTTGACCTACATTGGCCTCCTCCTTTCACTTGATGACTAACTTCCAAAATTAAGAAAGAAGCAGACACACAAACAGCATACCACTGTATCAACTCTGCAAACATTAAAATGAAATTATTTAAGAAGGGCACATTCACACAGGTACAGTGAACTAGCATAATAGGAATTTCAGAAGTAAGCAAAATTCACATTTTGTTGTTCAGCCACAGCAGTCTGGTCAGCAGAGATACACCAAGATTGTGCCTTAATAGCGAAATTAAGATCACATTTATTCCAAAGGTGGCAGTTTGTAAAGTTTGGTAAATATGTGCAAAGAAGCCCCAAGATGCTACTTTAGTCGTTCAACAGATGCTCCTGCCTGCAAAGTTAACACCTTGGACATCATTCAATAAGCAGCACTTTTTCCATCTCAAAATGGAAAGTCTGAATGCTGAAAAATGAGGTTGCTTACCTGTAATGTCAAAGTAGAAAAGGACAAGAAATGTCCAGGGACGTATGCCAGGGACGTCGAAAACTTCTGTGTGCAGATCAAGGTGGAGATTACTGCCACCGAATATCCATGCTTTGTCAGGCAAGCCCTCTCAAGGGCCAGACAATAAGACAAAACAGAGTTGGGTTCTCGTGAAGGATCGGACCTTGTTGGAGAAGGTCCCTGTGCAGGGGGAGGCATAGGGGGCTCTCCACCAGAAACCTCCGCATGTCTCCATGCCATGGGCGTCTGGGTCAATCCGGGGCCAGCAGAAGGACTAATTTTCTGTGGAGTTAGATCTTGCAAATGACTTTGCCCAGCAGAAGCCACGGAGGGATGGGTGTACATTAAGTCCTCCGCTGGCCAGGTCTGGACAAGGGCGTCCATCTCTTCTGCGACTGAAGAATCGGGGGGACTTTCACATTGTGAGATGTGGCCAGTAGGTCGATGGATGGGAGGCCCCACCGATCTACTAGGAGCTGGAAGGTTCTGGTCGATAACGCCATTTCTCTGGATCCAGACTCTCCCTACTGAGAAAGTCTGCACTGACATTGTTTTTTCCCACAATGTGGGAGGCCGAGATCCCTTGTAGATTTAACTCCGCCCATTCCATAAAGGAAAATTAGTTTCTTACCTGATAATTTTCGTTCCTGTAGTACCAAGGATCAGTCCAGCACACCTGGGTTGTGACTCCGCACCAGTAGATGGAGACAGAGCAAGATCTGTCGGACTTGGCCATATATAGCCACGTGCCTCACACAGCCCCTCAGTCTTACGTTAATGTCAAAGTAGAAAAGGACAAGAAAACTATCTAGCTAACCTATCCTAAACGGGGCCCAATTCAACAAACCCCAAACTGGAACAGAGCTCCCCAACCGGAGGAGCGAACCAAGTAATCAGATTAGACAAACAAAACAACGAGCGGACTCTCCGTTACTTCCGAATAGCGAAACACGGGCGGGATCCTGGACTGATCCTTGGTACTACAGGAACGAAAATTATCAGGTAAGAAACTAATTTTCCTTTTCCTGTACGTACCAGGATCAGTCCAGCACACCTGGGATGTACCAGAGCCAACTTACCGAGGGTAGGAACCAGAGAGTCCCGCTCGGAGTACCCTCGCCCCAAAACCTCCGGAATCTGTGGCCTGAACGTCCAAACGGTAATGTCTAGTGAAAGTATGCAACGACTTCCAGGTGGCCGCCCTGCAAATCTCCTGAGGCGACACCTGCGAAGATTCCGCCCATGAAGCCACGTGCGAACGTGTCGAATGAGCCCTGAGACCCACGGGAACAGGCTTTCCCCATACTACGTACGCTGAACCAATGGCCTCCTTGAGCCAACGGGCGATTGTAGTCCGAGAAGCCGCACCACCTCTTTTCGGACCGGAAAACAGAACAAAAAGGTGATCCGACACCCTGAAAGGGTTAGTGACCTCTAGATAGCGGAGGAGGACCCTCCGCACATCTAGCTTCCGCAATTCCCTGCCTGCCTGCAACTCCGAAACACACCTCGCCGAGGCAATCGCGACGAGGAACACTGTCTTCAACGTAAGGTCCTTGAGCGTCGACCGCTTTATCGGCTCAAAAGGCGACGAGCACAAAACGGAAAGTACCCAGTTGAGATTCCAGGCCGGACAAGGATGACGCAATGGAGGACGCAGATGCTTAGCCCCCTTAAGAAAACGCGCTATATCCGGGTGTAGTGCCAGAGACACCCCATGCACCTTGCCCCTCAGGCAGCCAAGCGCCGCCACCTGGACCTGAAGGGTACTACACGAGAGACCTTTGGCAAGACCAGTCTGAAGAAAAGGTAGGATATCGGAGACGGAAGCCGAGATAGGATCCACATTGCGCTCCGTACACCAGTCCTCAAAAACCACCCAGACTCGGACATAAGCCAAGGATGTAGACTGCTTCCTAGCCCGCAACAACGTGGAGACCACCGCATCCGAATAACCCTTTCTCTTCAGACGCTGCCTCTCAAAAGCCATGCCGCGAGACAAAAGTGATCCGCATCCTCCAAACAAACGGGGCCTTGACGGAGGAGCACCGTGAACCCCTAAAGACGAAGGGGAGCATCCACTGATAGTTGGATGAGGTCCGCGAACCACGGGCGCCGCGGCCACTCCGGTGCCACCATGATCACGTTGGACAAGTGCAGCTCTATGCGCCGAAGGATCTTGCCTATCAGCGGCCAAGGAGGGAACACATACAGCAACACGTCCGTCGGCCAGGGCAGAAAGAACGCGTCTACGCCCTCGGCCCCTCTCTCTCTCGCCTTCGGCTGTAAAACCGTGGAGCCTTCGTGTTCTGGAACGTGGCCATCAGGTCCATGTGTGGCGTTCCCCACCTTTCGCAAATGAGGCGAAAGGCATCCTCCGCCAGTTCCCATTCTCCGGGATCCAGATGATGACGGCTGAGGAAGTCCACCTGAACATTGTCGACTCCGGCGATGTGAGACGCCGCAATGTTGCTGAGATGTCGCTCTGCCCAGCACATCAAGCGCTGCGCCTCCTCTGCCACCAGTGGACTTCTCGTCCCGCCCTGGCGATTGATGTAGGACACGGTGGTAGCATTGTCCGACAACACCCGGACCGCCTTTCCCCGAATCAGCGGAAGAAAGGATTGCAGCGCCAGGCTTACCGCCCTGGTCTCCAGTCGATTGATGGACCACTGAGACTGAGCTATGGACCACCGGCCCTGTACTGACCTGCCAAGGCAGACCGCTCCCCAACCTGAGAGACTGGCATCCGTAGTAACCACCGTCCAGTCTGGCAGTAGCAGGGATACTCCACAAGTTAGGTGGTTCGTCTCTAGCCACCAGTGAAGGCTGGCCCTTGCCTGGGCCGAGAGCGGGAGCGGTAGGTGGAACTCTTCCGACACCGGCTTCCAGCGGGAGAGCAATGCTGATTGTAACGGACGTAGGTGAGCAAAGGCCCAGGGGACCAAAGCTAGCGTTGATGCCATAGAACCCAATACCATGAGATAGTCGCAAACCTGCATGATCCGGAGAGACAACAACCGTTGCGCCTGACTCTGAAGCTTGCACACCCGCTCTCGGGAAAGAAAAACCTTGCCCTGTCGTGTCGAACAAGGCTCCCAGGTACTCCAACGATTGGGTGGGAACCAGATGACTCTTGCTGAAATTGACCACCCATCCCAGGGACTGCAGGAGATGAAGTACTCTGTCGACCGCCTGACGACACTGAACCTCGGACTTGGCCCGAATCAACCAATCATCCAAGTAGGGGTGTACCAGGAACCCCTCTCGTCGAAGCTGAGCCGCCACCACTACCATCACCTTTGTAAAGGTGCGGGGAGCCGTAGCGAGGTCGAACGGAAGAGCCCTGAACTGATAGTGCCTGCCCAGGATGCAAAACCTGAGGAACCGCTGTTGAAGAGGCTGAATGCCTATATGTAGATACGCTTCCGTGAGATCCAAGGAGGCCAGGAATTCGCCTGGACGAACCGAGGCAACCACCGACCTAATCGTCTCCATTTTGAAACGTGGAATGCGAAGGCATCTGTTTACTCCCTTCAGATCTAAAATCAGTCTTGACGTGCCGTCCTTCTTTGGCACGATGAAGTAAATGGAATAGCGGCCCTCGCCTCGCTGCCCGGGGGGCACGGGGATTATCGCTCCCAGGTCTTCCAGGCGCCAAAGGGTTTCCCTTATTGCAGCGCGCTTCTCTGGGCACTTGCAGGGCGACACGAGAAACTTGTCTGTCGGGGTTCGTGCAAAATCTAACGCGTAACCTTGTCTTATCACGCTGAGGACCCACTGGTCTGACATTATTCTGGCCCATTCCTCGGAAAACTCCGCCAATCTGGCCCCTACGCTTGGCACGACCGACTGGAGCTGTCGCGAGGGATGGACCAACCGCGTCTCATTGTGAAGCCTTGGACCCCCCTCCCCCCGGGGCTCCTCCTTGCCTCCCGAACCGTTTCCCACGAAAGGACTGAGGCCATGAGGAGGAGCGGGAGTTACCCGAACGGTAGGAGGGACCAGCGGATTTCTGAGGCCGTGATCTCGTTTCCTCGGAAACGGGACCTACTGGAGAAAGAGGACCGAGTTCTAGACCTGTCTTCAGGCAGTTTAAAAGCCCTGTTTTCTCCAAGGGACAACATCAAATCGTCTAACTGTTTACCAAACAATAATTTTCCCTTGAACGGCAGCGCCCCGAGGTGAGCCTTGGACGACCTGTCCACCGCCCAATTGCGCAGCCAAAGGAGACGACGTGCAGAAACCGCCGACACCATGGATCTAGCTGACGTCCGAAGGAGGTCGTAGAGAGCGTCCGCACTATACACTATCGCCGCCTCCAACCGATCTGCCTGAGTGGCCTCCTCCTCAGAGAGATCTGCATTAGCCTGGAGAACTTGGGCCCAGCGCAGACTAGCCCGCAATGCGAAGTTACTACAGATGGCTGCTCGGACTCCCAATGCCGAGACTTCAAAAATCTTCTTAAGCTGTAACTCCAACTTCCTATCCTGGATGTCCATGAGAGCCGTGGCCCCTGTGACTGGAATCGATCGCTTCGTGACTGCCGACACCGCCGCGTCCACTTTTGGCAGCCGGAGGAGCTCCAACGCCTCCTCAGGTAGCGGGTAGAGCTTATCCATGGCCTTGCTCACCTTCAGGCCCAACTCCGGAGTATCCCATTCACGAAACAGAATATCCGATGCCGAGAAGTGGAATGGGAAGGCCACTGCTGGGCCAGTGAGACCCAATAGGACCGGGTCCATTTTGGCCCCCGGACGAGACACCACCGGCGGCGCCTCCACCCCTAGTTCCTGGAGGATAGCTGGGATAAGCGGGGGCAGCTCATCTCTCCTAAACAGGCAGACCACCTTCGGGTCATCACCGTTGGCGGCCAGCGGTCCCTTGCCGGCACCCAGCTGGAGGGGACCCTCTCCCGTCGCCCCATCGGACCCCCTTGGGGGCTCTCCGGGCGGATCTGCCTCGTCCGGTGACGTGGACTCAGTGTCTGTGTCCTGAGGGATACCCCTCAACGGCCGCTTCTCTCTAGGTGAGGCTGGGACGCTGCGCGATCCCTCCCGGGACTTCTTCTTCCGAGATCCGGGGTCACGGTCGGCGCCCTTCGCGGGAAAGGCCTTCCCCGCTTTTTGTTTGCGACTCTTGTGTTTAAGGACTTTGCGCAATAACAGCGCAAAGTTCGAAGAGGAAGAAGACTCAGAGGCCGATGACTCCTCAACCGGACTGACCTCTACTGGGGACTCGGCCCCCCCGGAAGACCGTTGCTGCGGGGAAAGCGCGGGAGGCATGCCGCCATCCCCAGCAGTCTCCCGTGTGACTTCCCGGCCCGAATTCAAAATGGCCACCACTCCCGCGCTCAGCGGGAACAAGTCTGCAGGCCTGTCAGCTATTTTTCCTCATGCGGCGGCGATCACGCCGGCCGGGACTGGCCCACCCGACCGGACCCGGACGGTCCCTCGCCGGAGACGCATGTCGAGCAGATCCCTTCGCGCGCGGCAGACCAACCCCCTGGGCATCCCCGTGCACCGAAGAACGCCGCAAGAGAAATAAAATAATTAAAATAAACGAGCACGAGCACGAGCACCAGCCCCCCCCCCCTGAAGAAACGGAGAGCCGGCGCCGCCGAGAAACAAACACGCTGTTTGAAAACTTTTTTTTTTTTTCTTTCTAAACCTGCTGCTGTCCCCGGTCCTGAGGCCTCTGCTCCAGCAGGGGTGAGTGAACTGGGATGGGGCAAAATAAACTCTCCTTCTTGTGTATGAAGTAATAGATGGAATAGTGCCCTGTATTTTCCTCAGGACGTAGGTACTGGAGTTACAGCCCTCAAACTGAGGAGCCTTATCAACGTAGGTACCACTGGCAGTTTCTTCTGCTGGGAGTGTAAGGGCAACATCATGAACAAGTCCCGAGGGATGCTGCGAAATTCCAGAGCGCATCCTTCTCGTATTATGTCCAGCACCCCTTTGTCCAACGTGACCTCGACCCACCGCTGATAAAAGAGGGATTGTTGGCTCTAGTACTGGAAAGCAGCAAAAGGCTTTCGTAGGGAGATCAGACTGGATCAAGGAATCTGGCACCTCCTCCATGTCCCTGCCAGGGATACCCTTGGTGAGGCAAGGCAAGCCTCGAGGTCTGTCCATAGTGATGGGAGAGGGATTTTTTTTTTTACTGGTTGAGGTTCCGTCCGGCCAGTGGCCAGAGAGGGAGCAGGTTGCACTTGTACAATGGTTTTCATGGTCTTGAAAAAAAAATAAATCATTCTATCCTAGAGAAGATGGCAGGGCCCCTGCCTAGCCCAGGAGTACTGGGGTAGATGCTGCTGAATTTCCCTCTCCCACGGATGGTCCAGATGCAGGTGCTTCCAGTTAAGGCTGTGGCTAACCCCTCATCTGAATGGGAGGAGCCGGGCTTATCAAAGACTGAGGAAGCCAACTCTCCTTGACGGTGGTAGTTGTGCGTTCCAACTAGCTGACGGTTAAAAAATTATCTGCAGACAAATTTAGACCTCCTAGATGGGGCGTGACGAGGTGCGTGCTCGGATTGTGTGCTCCGCTTTTCCTGTACGCATTTATGATGTTGTGCGCTTAAGTATGTGCTGACGTAATGCACATAGCACTTTTCAGAGTTGTGCATGCAGGTAAGTACTGACGAAACGTGCACAACGCTTTCTCTTGTGCATGTAAGAATGCGCCGTCACGTGCACAGTTCTCTCAGTTGTGCATGTAAGTACACGCTGCCATGTGCTCAGCGTAAGCGCTTTCAAAGTTGTGCATGTAAGCAGGCACTGACGTCAAGCGTTCAGCACAAGCGCTCTCAGAATTGTGTGCATAAGTACATGCACAGCAGATGTACTGCACGTACCGGCGTTCTACGTGGGGCCACACAACACACATACAGAAACGCATGCAAGATGGTGCCGATGAGGCCGACCACGTGGCCCACCAAGGGCTGTTCAACCCACTCAGAGGCCCAATTCCCCTTCCCCTCCACGGAAGCAGGAACAATGCTGGTACGGATAAAGTCATGCTGACCTGTCCTCTGACTGGGAAGGGCTGGGCTTGGAGAAGTTCTGAGGGTCTAGCCTTCCCTGGGCTTCCTCACAGTGCTGACGCAGGAAGGATTTTAGGTCAGTCTGTGTAGCCCTAATATGGCAGGCAGCACAAAGACTGTCGCTTGTGCTTCTTTGCTGCCAGAGCCATAGTTGTCTTGTGCATTCAGCTGGCTAGCGCTTGGATTCGAGCATGCACAGATCCGCCCCGATGCGCGTATGCATAAGCGCCCTTAAGCAGGATGATTGCAAGCGTAGGCGTGTACTCATGAGCTCCGGTATGTGCGTAGTTGTGCTTGGGTATGCACGCACGTATGCACGCGTTAGGCACACAAAGAGCTGGCCTGCACCACGCGTACTGACAGTCAATGGGGGAAAATGGTACCACACCAAACTGCACACAAGATGGCACCACCGCAGTCTGCCACATGGAGGTCCCACCGAGTCTGAAGTGGGGCCTAGCCCATCAGGGGGCCACTCAACCCACTCGGAAACCCTTTTTCCTTGCCCTAATGGGATCAGGAACGTCATCGGTACGGTGCGCCGAGCAAGGAGACCGTAGGAAAGACTTACCAAAGCCCTTCCACGTCTCTGTATTGGAGGAGTTCTTCTCTACTTACGTGGGCTCGGTGCTTACTGGCTGAGTACAGGGACGGTCTCCAGCTGCAGGGGGGAGAGGGCTTTGGCAGTCGCCGCTGCGCTCGGCTTCCTGCACCCGCTACCTTTCAGCTGCTTCAGCAGCAAAGTCCATGCCGGGAACCGGCTACTGGACCAAGGCACACCTCTGAGGGATCTTCGAAATCGCCTCAGGAATTCTCAACTGGGGGAGGGACCATTAGGTATCACCACAGGAGAGCAGGATATCGAACTTTCTCCAATTTAAAAGTAAAATTTTAAAGGTAAAAATTCCTCTTCTAAAGAGTACTGTGTTCCTGATAGGGAAGGCACAATCCACATCTACTAGGAGATGGAGAGATATTGAATGGCTGAAGTCACTGCAGGGGTATTTCTGCAGGGCTTAAGTTCCGTCTAAGTAAAATCATAACACCCTTAAGTCTAGGGTGTGAAGATTTTTCTTCACTGAAGATTAGCGAGGCTTTGGAAAGCATGTTGGAAGATTAATGGTTTGGTTTAGGTGAAATTGTGAAACTATCTTTGGTAAGAATTTGGTGCAAGTTCTTAAAACTATCTTGTCTGGGAATATCTGTGTATAAGGTGGGTAGATCACTAATGCTTACAACTTGCTTACTAATCATGCGGATGTAATATCTACAAGGAATAAAAGTTTCCAGGACATCTATTTTATATCTGTATTTTTCATGGGTTCAGATAATGGTTTCATTAGTGGATCCAGTACTATGCCGAGGTACCATTGAGGGAGAGGAGATCTCATTGAACTTTTCAAATGGAATAATCCTTTAATAAACTTTGAAACTATTGGTAACTTGAGAAACAGGGAAATTGGTTCTTACCTGCTATTTTTGTACCTGGAATATCCCAGATCAGTCCAGACGCCTGGGTTTTGCCTCCCTACCAGGAGACGGAGAGAGAGAAGAAAAGCTTTACTGACACAGCTATTTAATCTGTGCTACCTGCAGACCCTCAGAATAACCTGCACCCAAGTCAAGATGAGATTAACTTTAAATACAAATTTCAACCCCTCTCTTCAACCAAGCAGAAGGAAGGTGGAGCCCTCTAAACTGGGGATCTTCTGCAAAAAACAAATTGAACTTTCCAACCAGCAATCAACTGTGGACAAGTTATATACTGAACACAAGAGTGGGCTTTTCAGAATAGGTGGGACTCTGGACTGATCTGTGGTATTCCGGGATCAAAAATTAGGTAAGAACCAATTTTCCTTTCCTGTTTGTACTCCAGATCAGTCCAGACGCCTGGGATGTACCCAAGCACCCCTAAACTGGGCAGGAACCTGACAGCCCCGCTCATAGTACTCTCTCTCCAAACTTAGCTGATTCAGGCACTCAGACATCCAACTAATAATGTCTGGCAAATGTGAACAGACACGTTCAAGTAGCCACTTGACAGATCTCCTGCGGGGAAAGTGACACTCGGCCCATTAGTTTACCTGTGCTCGAGTTGAGTGGGCCCTCAGACCCTTGGGTACCAGGCAACCCCTGCAAATGTATGTCAATCCAACTGCCTCCTCCAGCCACAGTTCAATAGTAGCCTTGGAGGCCTTACTTCCCTTCTTCAGCCCATTCCATAGAACAAAGAGGTGATCTGACTTCCAAAAACTGCTGGTAACCTTGAAATACCTCAACAATGCTCGATGCAGATCTATCAGAATAAGCTCCCTTGCATGCAGCATCACCATGTCCAAATTTGGAAAAGCGGGAAATTCCACTGACTGACAGATGAAAGGCAGACACAACCTTTGGCAAAAAGGAATGCACTGTGCACAACACGCCCACCTCTGAAATCTGCAGAAAGGATCTCTACATTACAACACCTTAAGATCCGAAATCCTTCTGGCCTAACAAATAGCCACCACACTTCGAACACTCTCCAGGAATATGGAAGGCTGCCTAGCTTGTAATAAGGTGACAATGACTTCTTCGCAATATCTCTTCCTTAAGCAATTCCTTTCAAAAGCCAGACCATGAAACAGAAGCGATCCACTTGATCCCAGAAGATTGGACTCTGACAAAGCAACCGCTGAAGATGTCTGAAACTTCGTCCATTGCCAAATTTATTACATCTGCGAATCACAGTTACCATGACCATTCTGGAGCCACGAGAATCACTTCATTTGGGTGTTTCTCTAATCTCGTATCACTCCACCAGGGGCCATGGAGGAAACACATACGAAAGGTGCTCTGGTGTCCACGGTAGACCTAGAGCCTCAAATCCTCCTTCGACTGAAAAAGCAGGGTGTCTTGGCATTGTGCCTCAACATCATCAAATCTACATGGGGTATGCCTCACCTGGCCTGAATAAGGAGCATCGTTTCCTATGCCAGATCCCACTCTCCAGGGTCTAGTCTCTGCCAACTGAGAAAGTCTGCCTGAATATTGTCCATCTCCCTGACTATGTGAGATGCCAGAGCCGCCAGTGTTGCTCCACCCAATAAAACAGCTCCTGAGCAACTACGTATCAGACTCTTGGTCCCCCCAGTCCCCCGATGGTTGATATAAGCCACAAACATTGCATTGTCCAATAAGATATGCACCGTTCACCCAAGTAATCACAGCAACACTAAACAAACAGTCCTCATTTCTAACCAATTGATAGACCATGACGCTTCCTCGGTCGACCACTGGCCTTGAGCCATCTGTCTCTAACAGCTCCCTAACCCCCCAGATTGGCATCGGTAGTTACTACCACGCATTCCGGGACTTCCAACTCTACTCCTTCCAGATTGGCCTGAGAAAGCCACCACGAAAGACTGGACCTGTATTCCCTCCCGAGGGGTAGAGGGATCTAAAATTCCTCAGGCAACAGGTTCCAGCGGGATAGAAGTGCCCCTTGAAGGGGCCACAATATGCGTGAACACCCAGGAAACTAGATCCAGCGTAGACAGCAGAGCATCCAGGACCTGTAAATAATCCCAAATGCTGGGCACCAAGTACCATAACAAGTAGCGAACCTAATCTGAAACCTCCGGCTCCATACCACGTTCCAAATTGGCATGAAGAAGCCACCACAAGAGGTTCTCCCTGCCTTCTCCTTCGAGCCTGAGAGGAAGGTGAAACTCCTCAGACAATGGATTCCATCTGGATAGGAGAGCCCTCTGAAGAGGCTGAATGTGAGCCAAAGTCCAAGGAACCAAGGTTAACATTGAAGCCATAGAGCCCAGGACTTGCAAATAGTCCCATGCTTTGTGTACCTCCAAATCCAGAAGGTGAAGAACCTGCCCCTGCAACTTCGAGATATCTTTCCTTCCTGCATATTGAATGGAGCCCCTAGATAGTCCAGGGTTTGGGAGGGGCTTAGAGGACTCTTTGCAATGTTCACTACCCAGCTTAACAACTACAATTGTTGCAGCACCTTCTGCACCGACTGCTGGCAGAGCTTTTCTGATTTTGCTCGGATTAGCCAGTTGGTTCAGGTACAGATGCACCAGCACTCTTTTCTTTCATAAGGCCACTGCCTCCACTACCATCACTTTGGTAAATGTCTCCGGTGCCAGTTGCCAAACCGAATTGAAGATCCCAGAACTGGAAATGTTCTCCTAGAATCATAAAGCGGAGAAACCTCTGGTGCTCCTATCTGATGGCTGTATGTAGGTTAAGCCTCTGTCAGAAGTAGAGATGCTAGGAACTCCCCTTTTCGAACTGCCATGATAACAGACTGGAGAGTCTTCATATGAAAACACGGAACTTTGAGGGCCACATTCACCCTCTTCAGGTCCAGAATTAGGTGAAAGCACTCTTTTTTTCTCTGACCCCCATGAAGTAAATGGAGTACCTCCCTGTCTGTTTCTCTGCTCGCAGAACTGGCACTATTACCCCCAACTGCAGCAGGTGGTCCACTGTACCTTGGACCGCTACACGCTTGGGGAGAGGAGTGCAAGGGAACACCAGGAAGACATCTCGAATCAGACAAGCAAATTGTAACATGTAGCTGTCTTTTTTTTACACTTAAGACCAACTGATACTTGGTAATTTTGGTCCACTCCTCGAAAAGAGTGTTAGATGCCCTCTGACAGCTGGAACTGAAGAGTGGACCAGCCTTGCTTCATTGCAAGGTCTTTGCTGCCCCTGGACGGCCTCGTGCCACCCCAAAAGGAATGACCCCAAGACTGAGATCTTCCTGCGGGCTGCTTTTGAGACCCACCAGACCCCTTAGCTTGTTGAAATCTCCACCTGTCTCTAAACCTAGGATGAGTCAGAAACCCTCCCCATCTTCTAGGTTTATTCTCCAGCAGCTTATACACCTTGGACTTTCCCACATGCTTCATAATCTGTTCTACGTCCTCTCCGAATAAGAGCTTGTCTTTGAAAGGCAAAGTCCCTTACTGAGCTATGGACCAATTTGTCAGCCACAGCAACCTTCCAGACAACACCACTGACATCATAATCCTGGAAGAGGTTCTTAAAAAAAAAAAAAAAAAAAAGTATAAAAGGCATCTGCTCCATAAGCCACCGCAGCCTCCAGGCACTCAGCCCTCTCTGCTGCTGCTCCTGACATAACTTGTGTCTCCTGTAACTGCTGATCCAGCGCAAACAAGCCCTCTGCATAAGGCTGCTACACACCGCTGCTCTAATTGCCAAGGCCGAAACCTCAAAAATCCTTTTGAGATGAAACTCCAGCTTACAATTCTGCACATCCCTCAGAGCTGCCGAACCAGCTACTGGAATGGTTGTCTTCTTGGAGATCGCTGAAACTGAGGCATCAATCTTGGGTAGACCTAGGTGCTCCAAGGTCTCCTCTAATAAAGGATAAAGTTTAGACATAGCTCTACCGACCCTCAAGCTGGACTCTGGATTGTTCCTCTTCTGATCCACTAGCTTCCCTTAGATTTGTGGAAAGGAAAAGCCTTCGCTGGGCCATGCAACACGTCTAGGATGGGGTCTGCGCCCTCCAAGTCGGACTCCTCCTGCAACACCTTGATTCCCAGCTCCTAGACTACTATCAAAATCAAAGGCCAAAGTTCATCCTGTGGAAAAGCCTCACAACCTTTGAATCATCATCTTCTGCTATAGGCACCTCCTCAGGATTTCCATCCACAGAACCCATACCTGCTGAGCAATCTAACAAAGGCCCTGCTCCATGAGGCACCCCTAGTGCTGCATCAGGGTCTTCAGATCAATCTGTGTCCCCCTGCGTATTCTAGTGTGTCACCAACTGACCCACAGTCCTGCAAATGCTCTCCATATACCACTTTTTGGAAGGAACTGACCTTTCCCCCGTGGACCAGGCCTCGAACTTTCTGCCCCAAGTGGCCTTCCACTCTGTAGCTGCCTTTTTGGCCAAATAAGCTTTATGCAGCAAGAGGTCAAAATTAGTACAACAAATCTGGGAATCATCCTCATCCCCCCCAGGGGAAAATCCCCCACATCCATACTGGCTGAACCAAGAGGAAAATCTTCTCCCTCTGAACTGGTCACCAGCAACTTCGGGTACTGCAGGAGACAGCGTTGGAGGGAATCTCCCTGCTCCATAGGCTGTTGCTGACAGCCTTGCTGCCTTAGACAAAATGGCCACCGCTTCCACTTTGAAATCACCTCTCCCGCTTGAAGGCCTGGAGACCCGGGATGCCACGGCAGATTGAGGCCAAGGGGGAGAGGCTCCTGAAGAGGCCTCTCCTCCCTCTACACATCCGGAGCATAATCCCTGCCTATTTAGCCTGCCCTGTGATCCCCTGCAGGTGCGGCAAGTAGAGCCACGCACCATGCCTCATGGCCTCGAGAGGCATGCCCCAGCAAGTTGTGCTGCACAGCGGGGGAAAAAAAAACAAAAACAAAACTCATCCCCATCAGAGAACTCACCAGATAGCTGCCCCAAGCTTCTGCCTCTGGTTCTCAACTCTCCATCAAGTTGCAGCCACAGGAAGAAAGGGTAGACTCTGCTTCTGTTTTGTTTTTTTTTTTAAATCAACTTTAAGCACCAGCAAACAAAAATAAAGAATTCTTCCCTGCCTTTCAAGTTTGCACTTGCAGAGCCGTCAGCTGGGGCAATCACTACCTTGTGGGGGATGAGGGATCTGGACCACCAGATGTCCACCCCAGGGCATCAACAGACGAGTTACTAGAAGGGTCACCAACTCCCTGCTTGTCCACCTCAAAACCAGATGAGATGGCCTCACCAGGACTTCAAAACCCCCTGGGAAGATAAGGAAATCTTTTTTTCAGATCTCTCCAGACCGCAGGTTTTGCACCATCTACGATCTGCTGGAGACAGAAAAATTCTGAGGGACTGTAGGTGGCACATTAGGTTAAGTACAGTGACAGGGAAACTTGCCTGTCTCCATCTGCTGGCAGGGATGCAAAATCCAGGATGCTGGACTGATCTGGGTACGTACAGGGAACTTCCAGGTTCACGGTGATTTGGGTCAGTTCATCAGAATTGTCACCCTTGAAAACCATCTCTAGAACGGATATCTCCCCAACATCCTCCTCAGTAAACACCAAAGAAAATAATTAATTTAGTCTTCCCATGATGACCTTATCTTCCCCTAAGTGCCCCTTTAACCCCTTGATCATCTAATGGTCAAACCAACTCTCTTACAGGCTTCCTGCTTTGGATATATTTTAAATAGTTTTTATTATGAGTTTTGCTTCTACAGCAAACTATTTTTCAAACTCTCTTTTAGCTTGTCTTATCAAAGTTCTGCATTTAACTTGCCAGTGATTATGGTTTTTCCTATTTTCTTCAGATAGATTCTTCTTCCAATTTCTAAAAAAAGATATTTTGGCTTTGACTTAACTGGAGGGAGCATAAAAAAAATCTATGACAGCAATTAACTTTCAAAAAGGTGACTATGATAAAATAAGGAAAATGGTTAGGAAAAAAATGAAAGGAGCAGCTGCAAAGGTTAATAGTTTAGCTCAGGCATAGATGTTGTTTAAAAATACCATCTTGGAAGCCCAGAACAGATGTATTCCAAGCATTAGAAAAGGTGGAAAGAAGGCTAAACGACTACCAGCATGGTTGAAAGGTGAAGTGAGAGAGACTATATCTAAAAGAACATCTTTCAAGAAACGGAAAAGGGATCCGAATGAAGAAAACAAGAAACAGCATAAGCACTGGTAAGTCAGATGCAAAGCACTGATAAGGAAGACAAAGTGAGAGTTTGTAAAGAAGCTTGCTGTGAAAGCAAAATTCATAATAAACTTTTTCAGGTACATTTGAGGTAAAAAGCCTGCGAGGGAGTCTGTTGGACCATTACATGATCAAGGGGAAAAAGGAGCCCTTAGGGATGAGAAAGCCATAGCAGAAAGACTAAATGAATTATTTGCTTCAGTATTCACTGAGGAAGATGTAAGAGATATACCCATTCAACAAGAACTAATGCATGGCAAACAAAGACCTGATCAATATATCTCTCAAAAGGACACACTTTTATTGAAAATGCAATCACACCAATGGGGTACACATTGGTTAACAAATTACAGTTCACAGTTTTGGAACAGGGGCCCCAAAACTGTGAACTGTAATTTGTTAACCAATGCACACCACTGGTGTGACTGCATTTCCAATAAAAGTATGTCCTTTTGAGATATATTGATCAGGTCTTTATGTTTGCCATGCATTAGTTATTGTTGCATTTGCTATTGTATGTGTGTGCTATTTACTCCCCCCTTTCTGTGTGCCTTTGCCCAGAAATATACCCATGCCAGAAATAATATTCTAAAGTAATGATACAGAGGAACTGAAACAATCTCAGTGAACCTGGAAGATGAATTAGGGCAAACTGACAAATCAAAAGAGTTGCAAATCACTTGGACCAGATGGCATGCATCCCAGAGTGCTGAAACAACTGAGAAATGAAATTGCGAACCTGCTATTGGAAATTTGTAAATTATGAGTAACATCAACTATGGTACCTGAAGACTGGATGGTTGTCAATCTAATGCCCATTTTTAAAAAGGGATCATGGGGTGATCCAGGAAATTATAGACCAGTGAGTCTGACGTCTGTGCCAGGTAAAATGGTAGAAGCTATCATAAAAAACAAAATTTCTGAACATATAGATAAGCATAGTTTAATGGGACAAAGCCAACATGGATTTAGCCAAGGGAGGTCTCGCCTCACAAATTTGCTACATTTTCTTTGAAGGCATAATCAAACATGGATAAAGGTGAGCCAGTTTATACAGTGTATCTAGATTTCCAGAAAGCACTTGACAAAAGTCCCTCATGAGAGACTTTTTAGGAAATTTGAAAGTGATAGGATAGGTGGCAGAGTCCTATTGTGAATTGCCAACTGGTTAAAAGATAGAAAACAGAGAGTAGGGCTAAACAGTAAATTTTCCCAGTGGAAAAAGGTGAATAGTGGAGTGCCCCAGGGATCTGCTCTGGGAACTATGCTGTTTAATATATTTATAAGTGACCTGGAAATGGGAACAAGTGAGGTGATCAAATTTGCCAATGACACAAAATTATTCAAAGTTGTCAAATCACAAGAGGATTGTGAAAAATTGCAAGAGGACATTGCAAAACTGGGAGACTGGGCATTCAAATGAAATTTAATGTAGACAAGTGCAAAGTTATGCATTTAGGGAAGAGAAACCTAAATTATAGCTACAAAATGGGCCCACCCCAGGGTGAAAAAATTAAATTTTGCTGATAACCAAATGACCAGATTGGAATTGTCCTGACACCAGGACCTGAGCAGTTGAGTGTCCTGGATGAGAGTGAAAGGGGGTAAACTCAGGAGCAATCTTAGGAAATATTTCTTTAACGAGCAGATAGTGGATAGATGGAATGGCCTCTCGAGGAGACCAGAAAGTATCAGAATGCAAGAAAGTGTGGATTTAATTTAGGGGATCTTTGAAGGAGTGATGGGAATTATAATTGGATGGATGGAGAGAGTAGATGGGCCATATGGTCTTTTTCTGCCGTCATGTTTCTATGATATCCTATCTTGAATGGCCTGTAACCACTGACATCCTAAGGTGCATTGGGCTCTTCTCATGTGGAGACTTGCCATGGGAGTAACATGTAGCGTTGAAGCCACGAGGCCCAGCAACCTCAATAGGTCCCATGCTGATGTCTACTGACTCATCTGTATCTCTTCCACTGTAGACGATATGGTGGAAGCCCTTTACTCGAGTTGTGTCTAGCAGAGCTCCAATAAACTCCAACTGAGGTGACAGCCACAAATGAGATTGGAGGTAGTTGATAACAAACTCTAGTAACTAACACTTGGATGATAGTACGCATTGATTCCTTGGCTCCTGCCCAAGATGTGCTCTTTACCATTTAGGCCATTAATAGGGAAAAGAGCACTGTTAGAAGCATTTCCTGATGTGACTGATCAACTTGGGTTGGACTTGGCAGCAGATCCAACAGATTTAATCTGTATCCTCCTTTGATGATGCTGAGAATACCCACTCATCCCAGTATTGTGGATCACTGGTTTATGTAAAACATAGCCTCCACATGACAAGAAGATTCTCTGGCACAGGTACCGGGATCCTGGCTATGTTTTCTGCAATTCAGTCAAAATCATGTCTCTGGTATTGACTGGGATGCTGTCTGGGGCTTAGGTGCCCTCTTATCTCGGATGGGCAAGAGGGGCCTGCTGTGTATGGAACCTCGGGGCAGAGGATAACATCTCCTCAGGTGGAAAAAGTGCTTCCTCTGCCCTGGCCCCAGTTACCTCCTGGACAGGAGGAGGCCAGGTCCTGAGTGCCAGTGGAGAACTGTTAGAGTGTTGCTTAGTGATCTCTGATCTGTGCAACTGCAGCCTTCACTCAAGCTCTGAAGAATATCTCTCCTGTATACGGCACATCAGTGAGTCTTTCCTTTGCTTCTGGGCAGAGATCTGAGGTGCACAGTTAAGTGAGTCTGTGAGCTCCAAACCCTATGGTGGAGACTCTCACAGAAGTTTCTAAAACATCAAAGATTGAATGGACCATATGTTTTCGGCACTCTATGCCCTTTGTTTACCAGTGACCAGAAGACATCTTTCTGCTTTTGAGGAAGCTGCTTAGCCATTCCCTGCACTTGCTTCAGCACATACATCCTGTATATATATTGGCCCATGAAGGTAGGTTGTTATGTAGGCATTAAGCATAGCTCCCTGAAAAGCCTTCCTTCCAATGGTGTCCAAGGTCCGAGTTGGATCCCTCCCCAGGGCATCGAGAAGTGGATTCTAGCCTTCCTGAGAGCAGATTAGACAATCACAAATTGGTATGATAACTACCTCTTCTTGAATTTGGAAGCCTTTTATAAGACTCAAGGGAGCCACAGACAGCAGATTTTCCCATATCCTCATCTGTATCTCTTAAGGACCTCGTGGACAGGGACTGCTGTAACCTCCTTAAGAGAGTCCATGAACCAGAGAATTTCCACTACTTTGCTTCTGATCTCATCCTTAATTGTTATTAAAATTTGGGGGATCGCTTAACACACAATGCTCTACGCAATTTACAATTGTACATATATAATATTTAGCATCAACAGATAAAAAAAAAAAAGAACAAATACCAGAATACAGAACAAAAGATCAAAACACAGTCTTCTTAAAAATGAATTAGATGTCAAACTAAACATAACAAGCACCAGAAAGAGAATGGAGGGAAAGCAGGGTTGCTTACCTGTAACAGGTGTTCTCACAGGACAGCAGGATGTTAGTCCCCCATATGGGTGACATCATCAGGATGGAGCCCTCAAGGAACACTTTTGTCAAAGTTTCTAGAACTTTGACTTGGCACACTGAGCATACCCAGCATGCCACCAACCCTGCATCCAGCAGGGGTCCCCCCCCTTCAGTCTCGTTTATAGAAAAAGTACGAGCGAAAAATAAAATAATAAACCGTAAGTGAACCCAACTCTGCGGGGTGGCGGGCGGGTTTCGTGAGGACTAACATCCTGTTGTCCTGGGAGAACACCTGTTACAGGTAAGCAGCTCGGCTTTCTCACAGGACAAGCAGGATGGTAGTCCTCACATATGGGTGCCCGAGTAAATGTACCAAAAGCACCCAATGACGTGCAACAGGCACAACAACAGAGGTGGGTTTGGTTAAGAGGGCAGCCTGAAATTCCCAGTGAGTCGCTGGAAGGAAGTTGGGTTATTAAGCTGAGAATAAATTGTGCAGAACAAACTGGCCAAAAATGGAATCTTGCCTGCCAGCCTTGTCCAGACAATAATGAGCTGCAAAGGTATGGCGAGAACTCCATGTAGCAGCCCTACAGATGTCAGTAAGAGGCACCGAACGGAGGTGTGCTACTGATGTTGCCATGGCTCTGATAGTGTTGCTTTCACATGTTCCTGTAGCGGAAGGCCTGCTTGTTGGTAGCAGAAGGAAATACAATCCGCTAACCAGGAGGATAGGGTCTGCTTGCCCACTGGAATTCCCAGTTTGTTTTTATCGAAGGAAACAAACAGCTGGGTGGATTTCCTTTGGGCTGCCGTGCGTTCCAAATAAAAGGCTAGCGCGCGTTTACAGTCCAAGGAATGTAGCGCTCGCTCACCTGGATGCGAGTGGGGTTTTGGAAAGAAAGTAGATAGTATAATGGATTGATTCAAGTGTAACTCAGATACTACCTTTGGTAAAAATATTGGATGAGTGCGAAGCACTACTCGGTCATGGAGAAATTTTGTGTAAGATGGGTATGTTACCAATGCCTGTAGCTCACTAACTCTGCGAGCTGACGTTATAGCTAGGAGAAAAAGCATTTTCCAAGTGAGATAACGCAACTCGCAGGAGTGGAGAGGCTCAAATGGAGGTTTCATGAGCTGTGTAATACCACATTGAGGTCCCAAGCAGGGGCCAGAGGGCGGAGTGGGGGCTTTAGATGTAGTAAACCCCTCATAAAGAGCGCCACTAAGGGTTGTGTCGATATCAAGACATCCCCTATGCCTTTTTGGAAAGCAGCTACCGCACTGACATGAACTCTGATGGAGGAAGTTTGTAGACCAGACTTTGACAGGTACCAGAGGTAGTCTGGGAACTTCGTTGTGGGGCAGGTAAAGGGATCTATTTCCTTTGATGTGCACCATAAGGAAAACCTTTTCCATTTGGAATGATAAGATTTCCTGGTAGAAGGTTTTCATGAAGCTACGAGGACTTGGGATACGGAGTCCGAGAGGTTTAGTGGTTGTAATATTAGCCTTTCAACGTCCAGGCTGTCAGCGACGGGGCCTGGAGGTTTGGATGACGCAGGTGTCCGTTGTTCTGAGTTATCAGGAACGGATCTGCTCCCAGGCGAATAAGAGGATGGACTGAGAGGTCGCGTAGGATGGGAAATCAAACCTGTAGCAGCCAGTAAGGGGCTATGAGAATCATTAAGCACTTGTCCTGCCGTAACTTCACGAGAGTTTTGCTGATGAGTGGAAGTGGAGGGTACGCATATAGGAGACCCTTTGACCATGAGAGGGCGAAAGCATCCCGTGGTGGTGTCCTGTAGCTGCGATGTAGTGAGCAGAAGTTCTCTACTTTGCATTTGTGAATTGACACAGAGATTTACTTGCAGATAACCCCATTGCTGGAAGATTTTCTCTGCTACAGTGGAGTTTAGGGACCATTCGTGGGGATGAAAGGTCCGACTTAACTTGTCCGTAAGTACATTGTCCACGCCTGCCAGGTAGGTCACTCTCAGGAACATAAAGTGGGAAAGAGCCCAGGCCCATATCTGCGCTACTTCCTGACATAGCAGGTATGAGCCCGTTCCACCCTGTTTGTTGATGTACCACATCGCTACCTGATTGTCTGTTTGGACCAGGATGTTCTTGTTGGATAGGCAATCCCAAAAAGCCATCAGGGCACACCTTATTGCCCTGAGCTCCAGAAAACGTATCTGATGATGTGATTCTGCTGCAGACCAGGTTCCCTGAGTTTGCAGACTGTTGACATGGGCTCCCCAACCGAGGTTGGAAGCATCCGTTGTCAGTGTGATTTGAGGTTCTGGAGATTGTAAAGGTAGTCCCCTTGAGAAGATTGGACTCTAGAATCCACCAAGCTAGCGAGAGATGGAGCTGCCTGGTGACGTGAACATTGGATGGTAGGCCTGAGCCCACTGGGACTTTAGGGTCCACTGTCTTCAGTGGACCCTAAAGTCCCAGTGGGTAGCCAGATTCTGTAGCGGACTTTAGGGTCTTCACTGGCTACCCATCCGTTACAGAACTCTCTTCAAGACACTGACCATCATTCACAAAACCATATTTCAGCAATCCTCTCTCCAACTCACCATACCCCTCAAACCACACGCCTCAGCAAGACCTACCAGGATCTGCATACAGAGACTCCCTCCAGGTTCCCCCGAACAAATCCGCTATACACACCACCATTGAAAAACGAGCGCTATCAACCGCTGGTCCGCATCACTGGAATTCTCTCCCGCCAGATCTCCACCAGGAACATTGTCATATCACATTCAGAAAAAAATTTAAAACATGGCTGTTCGCCCAAGCATATCCTTGAAGAAGCCTTATGGTAATCCACACAGACCAACACCCCATGGTTGCGTCCTCTTTCCGCCGCACAAAGGAACTGTTTTCTGCTAACTGCGCTCTCATATAACTTGCCTAATCGACTCCACTGTGTAAATTGTATATAATTCTCACCATGTAAGCAATTACTCTCTGCTTACATGCACTGCTCTTCAGTTAGAAATTGTTAATCTATCCCTTTTTTTTTTCTAACAGCCTTGTTCCACATTCCCTGTTGTAATATAACTTTCGCTTTCAGTGTTAACTGGTTTACCCCCTAGTTTATTGTAAACCGGTACGATAAGACCTGGTCTTGAGCATCGGTATATTAAAAGAATTTAAATAAAATAAATAAATAAATACTGTGTTACTCTCATGGCTAGACGAGCCATTGGAGTAACATGAACCGAGGATGCCATGTGACCCAACAAGGTTAGTAAATGACGAGCCATTGTGGATCGATGAGTCTGCACTAGTTTTGCAAGGGTTGCAATAGTGTGTGCACGATCCCTTGGGAGAAATGCTTTTGCCTGTATGGTGTTTAAGTCCACTCCAATGAAGGAGAGGATCTGAGGTGGAACCAGATAGGATTTTGGGTAGTTTACTAGAAATCCCAGTGACAATAGTAGGTGTAGGGTTTGATGGAGGGAGTGCAGGACATCCTTCTCGGATGGAGCCCTTAGCAACCAATTGTCTAGGTAGGGGTAGACATGGATGCCCTGCCGTCTTAGGTATGCTGCTACTACTGCCAGGCACTTTGTAAAAACTTGAGGTGCGGAAGCTAGTCCAAACGGTAGTACTCTATACTGGAAGAGTCGGTGTCCGACTAGGAAACTGAGGTATTTTTGATAAGATGGGGTTATTGCTATATTAGTATACGCGTCTTACAGGTCTAGAGAGCAAAGTCAATCCCTCTTTTGAAGAAGAGGAAGCAGGGAGCCCAAGGTTACCATTCTGAACTTTTCCTTTTGTAGATGTTTGTTTAAGGCACGAAGATCCAAAATTGGACGAATGCCTGATTTTTTTGGTATTAGGAAATATTGAGAATAAAACCCTTTTCCCCGTTGTAGATGGGGCACTGGTTCTATGGCATTGGATCAGAGGAGGGTCGTTAGTTCCTCCTCCAGAAGTGGTGAGCGGACAGGTAAACCCTACCCCGGACAAGGTGGGGAATCTGCTGGCACTGATAGGAAGTTGAGATGGTAAACTTTATTCACTACAGAGAGGATCCATTGATCTGTAAAGATTGTATGTCAGGTGGCAGTGAAGTGGCACAAGCGGCCACCCACTGGTAGAGATGGTAGTGGAGGTTGACACTTGCTCTCTAGCCTGGAGTCAAAACCCCGAAGCAGGGCCAGGCTGCGGAGCTGGTTGAGCTTTTTGGGGCCTGGACTGACAGGCTTGACCTTTCTAGTATGGCCTGGTTGGGTGGCTGCGAGATGGGGGAGGATAATACTTACGAGCCTTTTAGGTGGTCCTCTTAGCCTCTCTTCTGAAGGGCCGTTGTGAAGTAGAGGGAAAATCAGATGGTACAGATGAGAGCTGGCGCAAGGTCTCGTGGTGGTCCTTGAGCTGTGCAACAGTCTCCTGAATCTTATCTCCGAATAGATTATCACCTGTACAGGGGAGGTCCGCCAACCTCTCCTGAACTTCTGGTCGTAAGTCCGATGACTTCAACCATGCCCATCTTCTGACACTTATCCCCGCTGCAGATACTCTAGAAGCTGTGTCGAAGATGTCGTATGCAGCACAGACCTCGTGCTTCCCAGCATCGAAGCCTTTTTTAAGGATGGAGTTGAGTTGCTCTTGAAATTCTTCTGGAAGGGACTCCGAGAAGTCTTGAAGCAGTTTGAAGAGGTTTCTTGTGTATTGTATCATGTAAAGCTGGTAAGCTGCAATACGTGAAATAAGCATGGAGCCATGGAATACCCTGCGTCCCAGGGCATCCAGAAACCTCTGTTCCTTCCCAGGAGGTGTAGAAGAATGTGGCCTAGGTCTTCTTGCCTTCTTCTGAGCAGATTCCACAGAATGGTGCGACAGCTGGGTCTTTTGGAACCCAGGAGCTGATTGAACTAAGTAGGTGGCATCTGTCTTACGGTTCACTGGTGGCACTGTACCTGGGTGCTCCCAGATTCGTTGTAGTAGTTCCAGCAGGACCTCGTGAACTGGAATAGACATCACCTCTTTAGGGGCATCCACAAACTAGAGGACTTCAAGCATCTTGTGTCTAGAGTCCTCTTCTGTTTGTAGCTTAAAGGGAATGGTTTCTGACATTTCCTTTGTTAAGCTAACGAAGGATAGAACCTCTGGAGGTGAACATCTTCTCTCATCAGGAGGAGATGGCTTCGAGGGAATGTCATCAGTATCCTGTAAATCTGAAGAATCATCAGACCAGGGCTGGTATGATTGATCTCCTGCATTGGGTGGGCCTCCTGATGGAAGGAAGAGGCCTATTCCAGCTGGATCCGGTCGTGGCACTGAGGGAATCGGAGGCGGCACCAATGGAATTGGCAACCTCGATGGACGTGTTGGTGGAACAACTCCTGATGACCCTGGAACCGGATCTGGTATCGATAAATCCTCATCCTCCGATGACAGGGGAATCGGCGTCGATGGTTGCGGACATATCGGTATTTTTGGAGGCACCGATGGTAGTGCCCTGATGAGCATATCCAACCTGTCCAGTAATGGAGCCACCACCGTGGGCATCGGATCAGTGACTGGGTTCTGAGGTGGTGCCAGTGTCGATGGAGGTGGAAGACCTTGAAGTGCTTGTTATTACTGCCTCTTGAACCATCCGGTTCAATTCCTCGCGGAAAGTTGGTGTTTGAAAAACCAGTTCTGGAGTAGGAGGCTGCACAGGCGTCGCCGGAGGGTCCACCGGTGAAAGTGGAGTCTTGGCTCCCGGCACCAGCGAAGGTGGGGAACGCCTAGGTGACCCGGGCATGGAGGAGGATGGGGGCTCCCCTCAGCACGGGCCTTCTTCTTCGGTGGTTCCGTCGATGCAGACGTCGCGGCCATCCTGGGATCGGCGGATGAAGCCTTCCGATGCAGATGCTTTTCACGGTGCTCGGCCTGGTCTTTCTTTGGCGCCGAGGACGAAGAGGTAGATTTCTTTGGCAGAGATCCAGACGACCGAGAATTGCCGGTGGCCGGTCGGTGCAGAGGTGTTGAAGGCAACGGCATCGATGGAGTGGGCTGTTTAGTCTGAAACAGAAGTGCCATTTTCTCTAAACGAGCCCGGCGGCCTTTAGGTGTCATTTGGGCGCAGTTGGCACAAGTCGTGACATCATGGCTAACCCCCAAGCACAGGACACATACCTGATGCGGGTCCGTGATGGACATTGTCCTCGGACAGTAGGGGCAGCGTCAAAAACCCGTCGCCATACTTGCTAAGAAAAAATTTAACCGCGGTGCGGTCGGTGGCCATCGGACCTAAAAGGGGAAACTGTTGGTAACTGACTTCGAAAACAAGGTAAAGCCTTACCTAACGTTAGCGGGTATAGATAGTCGATAGGGCGACCCTGGATAGGGTGAACTTTGTCAAATTTTGAAAAAATTCCGTGAGGAAAATTTTCCTGTCAGGAATAGCTGTGAGAGCTCCTCAATCCACATGGCTACTGCTGCACGGAAAAAAAAGAGACCGAAGGGGAACCCCTGCTGGATGCAGGGTTGATGGCATGCTGGGCATGCTCAGTGTGCCAAGTCAAAGTTCTAGAAACTTTGACAAAAGTGTTCCGTGAGGGCTCCATCCTGATGATGTCACCAATATGTGAGGACTACCATCCTGCTTGTCCTGTGAGAAACCATTCATATTACTCAAAAGCAAGTACTAATAGATAGGGAGTTCCAAAGCTTGGGTTCCACAATAGAGAAAGCCTTTGTCTAGTTTCCTCCAAATGTGCCATTCTGGTTGATGGTACATCTAACAAACCTCTCGTTGCCACTGTAAGGTGCGAGGATGAGGTATGAATCCATAGAACAGTTGCAGCCCAAGGAAAGGAATCAAGTTTTATCAAGTTTAAACACCATTACAGCAATTTTATACTGAACCTTCTAATAAATGGGCAGCCAATGAAGCTCATATAAAATAGGAGTGATGTGTTCCCTCATGCTTGATCAGGCATGCTGTGGAACTTTATAACAATTGTAATGCTTTTAAGGAGGAAGCAGGAAGACCCAAATAAGCAGCATTACATTAATCTACTAGGGGAAGAAAGAGTGCTTGAACAGATTGAAATTCTGACTTGTTAAGTAATAGTTTTAGATCGCGAAGCAGTCAGTTTGAAAAAACCTGACCTGCTTTGATTTGTTGTGTGAATGCCAGCTTGGAATCAAACCATACCCCCAGGTTTTTCACACAAGAGAAAATTGACAGCATTACATTATTGGCTGAAAGCAAGGTAGGTGGCGGCTCAAGGGCAGAATGCTGCAATACAAGAAGTTTAGGTTTTGCAAATTGAGGGAAAGCTTATTATGAGAAAGCCATTGTCTGTCTATACATAAATGGCATGACTTCTGATATTTTCTTCACAAATCCTGTGAAGGAGATGTCCTCAGGCAGGAACTTCCTGTTCTCTGGTGGAAGAGAGGAGTTGGAGGGGTGCCAAGTCGACACCTCTTCTTCAGAAGCATCTGTAGAATCATATCCATATTCTAAGAATACTCACTCTGGTCTGGCAATAGTAAGGGCTCCCTCGGTGCTCAATCCCAAGCCAGTCATCAGGACTAGTGTACTTGGCTGTCTGAGCCTGGATCACAAGGAACTTGATGGCCTAAGGAAGCATTCTCCCGAAGGAGACAGAGGGCAGCAGTGGGCCAGCAGTCATTGACCTTGATGCCCCTCTGGGCAGCAGTATCAGATTCGGCAAGTGCATCAGCACATTGCTGCCAAGCTCCTGAAGGGAAACAAGCAGAGGCTCGAGAATTGACGGTGCCCCGGCACAGAGGCCCTGCAGCACTTTTTCCAAGACCAGCTGGATCTTTTTATACAACTCCTTTTCAAAGCTTGCTGACACCAACTGGGAGGCAGCAGGGGTGACCACATCCTCTTTGGAACTGAGGCGGATCAATGACAGAAATTAGGAACGTGGGAGACATTCATGAGTCCTTGGCATGTGCAGAGGATGAGCTCGCCTCACCTCGGGACTGCTTAAGGGATTTCCTGGCATGTGCCTGATTGTCCCTGCTTCCAGCATCAATAGAGATGGATGCAGATGATTCTTTGTCTTCCTTGATGTTCAGCATGAGATCTCCTCAATTCCAGAGTTCAAGAGATGGAACCCAATGCCTTCCTTGATTGGGAAGAGTCTGACTGTAGCCTGTCTTAGAGTTCCCTATTGACAGACAGCATCAAAGGAACCAATGAGCACCCCTGTTGCCAATACCACTCTTTCCATTGGTGCAGCTCTGAGGTTATATGATGACAATTTTTCCAGTACCAATGGTTTGGTGTTCCTGTAAAGTTGGGACCAGTGAACTTTCAGGGTTATGGCTGCACATTTGTGACACTAAAAACATAAGATATGCCATACTGCGTCAGACCAAGGGTCCATCAAACCCAGTATCCTGTTTCCAACAGTGGTCAATCCAAGACACACGTACCTGGCAAGTACCCAAACATTAAATAAATCTCAAGCTACTATTGTTTATTAACAGCAGTTTATGGATTTTTCTTCTAGGAACTTATCCAAACCTTTTTTAAACCCGGTTACACTAGCTGCTGTAACCACATCCTCTGGCAATGAATTCCAGAACTTAACTATGCGCTGAGTGAAAAAGAATTTTTCTTCGATTTGTTGTAAATGAGTTACTTGCTAACTTCAAAGAGTGCCCCCTGGTCCTTCTATTATTTGAGGGAATAAATAACTGATTTATATTAACCTGTTCAAGTCCTTTCATGATTTTGTAAATGTTGCGTCTGTCGGTCGCAGATGGCTGCGACCGCTCTGCCTTACCTCTTTCACTCTCTTTGGGCAAGATGGCTGCCTCTGGTGCCGAGTGCCTCGGCGTTTCCAAACCAGCATGGGCGTCCCCATCCACCATGCTCACTCCTGTGGCCTCCTAGGGCGCGAGCACACACATCTCCTACGCTCAAATACACGTCATGGCGGGAACCTCGGGGGCGGCCTCACCGCATGACGTCAGTAGCCTCCGCCGCCACTTTGCTCAACTCAAAGACTTCGCTTCGCTACTCTGACTACTCTAAGCTGCATGCTTAGACGCCACTTTCACACTAAGGGCCTCGCTCCTGTAAGAAACTCTAGACACCCGCTCCCCTCTGGGGTCTCTCGCTTCTGGGGGAAGTTGGAAGCGAGAGACCCCAGAGGAGCGGGTGTCTAGAGCTTCTTACTGGACCGAGGTCCTTTGATGCTGTCTGTCAGCTTCCGGCACTCCTACTCCACCCACCAACCGCGGCGTTACCCGCACTGCGGGCTCCCGCCTATCGTGAACATCTGTGGCGACCAGAATTGCACACAGTATTCAAAGATGCGGTCTCACCATGGAGCGATACAGAGGCATTATGACATCCATCATTTTATTTGCTATTCCCTTCCTAATAATTCCTAACATGGTTTGCTTTTTTCATCACCACAGCACAGTGAGCAGACGATCTCAATGTATTATCCACTATGATGCCTAGATCTCTTTCTTGGATGGTAACTCCTAAGATAGAACCTAACATTGTGTAACTACAGCAAGGGTTATTATTCTCTAAATGCTACACTTTGAACTTGTCTACATTAAATTACATCTGCCATTTGGAAGCCCAATCTTCCAATTTCGCACGGTCCTCCTGCAATTTATCACAATCTGCTTGAGATTTAACTACTCTGCATAATTTTGTATCATTCACAGATCTGATCACCTCACTCGTCGTACCGCTTTCCAAATCACTCCTGGACAACATGTGATATCCCAAGGCAAAGGATACATCTATCATGGGGTCCGTGATAGACATGGTCCTTTTGCACCAGAGGCATTGCTAGAACCCCCTAGACATGTTTGGCCAAAACAAAAATCAAACTCTATGGCTGTGGTGGGTCATTGGCTGGCAGGCACATCTCTGCTGAGGAAAAACGATAGCGAAAAGACTTAAAAAAAAAACCAAAACGACCGAGGGAGAAAGTGACGACACTGCACCAAATGGCTGTTTAACAAGTGAGCTCCCCATTCATTCCCTTTAATGGAGAGATTACTTACCTGATAATCTCGTTTTCCTTAGTGTAGGCAGATGGACTCAGAACAAATGGGTATAGTGTGCTCGTGCTAGCAGTTGGAGACGGATCTGACGTCAGCACGTAGTACATATACCCCTGCAGGAAGTGCAGAAGCTCAGTAATCTTCCTTGCAAAAGCATTATGGATATATGTGTGACTGACCAATTGATCAACTTAACATGATTAACCTGACCGATTGACAGTAGCTGGAGACCGCCAGTGTTCTCAACCGGAAGGCGTCAACACCCGGCAGGGTGGATGCCCTATGTAAGAAAACCATGGCTTACCTTGAATCGGTGAATCCCCATGTATACCGGCAGCCAGGTGGGATGCTGAGTCCATTTGCCTACACTAAGGAAAACGAGATTATCAGGTAAGTAATCTCTCCATTTCCTAGCGTGTAGCAGATGGACTCAGAACAAATGGGAAGTACAAAAGCTACTCCCGGACTGGGTGGGAGGCTGCCCGAGGTCCGTTTAGGATTGCCCTCGCAAATGCTGTGTCCTCCCTCGCCTGGACGTCCAGACGATAGAATCTGGAGAAGGTATGGATGGAGGACCACGTTGCCGTTCTACATATCTCTGCAGGCGACCGCATCCTAGTTTCTGCCCAGGAGGCCGCTTGTGCTCTGGTAGAGTGAGCCTTGACCCGTAGAGGTGGTGGTTGTACCGCGTCTACGTAGGCCGCCTTGATAACTTCTTTGATCCAGTGAGCAATAGTCGCCCGTGAGGCTGCTTCTCCCTGCCTCTTCCCACTGTGAAGGACGAACAGGTGGTCTGTCTTTCGTACTGCTTCCGACATTTCCAGGTATCTGGACAGCAGCCTGCCAATGTCGAGATGACGCAGTATTTGACCTGCTTCCGATTTCTTCAACCCTTCCATGGTTGGCAAGGATATGGTTTGGTTGAGGTGGAAGTGTGAGACTACTTTGGGTAAGAAGGAAGGAACCGTGCGAAGATGGATAGCTCCTGGGGTGATTCTGAGAAACGGATCGCGGCAGGACAGCACTTGTAGCTCTGAGATGCGGTGCGCTGAGCATACGGCCAGCAAGAACACCATCTTCACGGTTAATAAACGGAGGGACAGGCCTCGGAGGGGTCTGAAGGCGAGTCCCGCTAGGAATTCCAAAACTAGGTTGAGGTTCCACAGGGGCACTGGCCACTTCAGTGGCGGGCGAATGTGTTTGGCTCCTTTCAGGAAACGTGAAACGTCCGGGTGTGTGGCAATGCTGTTGCCGTCACTCCTGGGGCCGTAGCAGGATACCGCTGCCACCTGAACCCTGATTGAATTGAGGGACAGACCCTTCTGGAGCCCATCTGGCAGGAAATCCAAAATGATGGGGATTCTAGCGGCATGCGGATTGGTGCTACGAGTTTTGCACCAGGCTTCAAATACTCTCCAGATCCTTATATAAGTTAGTGAAGTGGAGAACTTTTGTGCTCGGAGGAGTGTATCTATTACCGATCCCAAGTATCCCTTCTTCTTCAGTCGGGCCCTCTCAATGGCCAGACCGTAAGAGAGAATTGAGCTGGATCCTCATGGAGGATGGGACCTTGTCGCAGCAGGTCCCTGTGAGGGGGCAGGGGTAGGGGATCCCCTGCCAGTAGTCTTCTCATGTCTGCGAACCAGGGTCTTCTTGGCCAGTCCGGGGCCACCAGAAGAACTAGGCCTCTGTGCCGCTGAATCCTGTGTATAATGGCGCCCAGCAGGGGCCATGGGGGAAAGGCATATAGCAGGATCCCCTGAGGCCATGGCTGTGCCAGGGCGTCGATCCTGTGGGATAGAGGATCTTGCCTGCGACTGAAGTATCTGGGTACTTGAGCGTTGGACCTGTCCGCTAATAGGTCCATGCCCGGAGTCCCCCACTGATCCACAATCATCTGGAAGGCCTTGGATGACAGCTGCCATTCCCCCGGGTTTAGGCTTTCTCTGCTGAGGAAGTCTGCCGTGGTGTTGTCCTTCCCGGCGATGTGGACGGCGGAGATGTCCTGGAGATTTGCTTCCGCCCAAACCATCAGGGGGGCTATTTCTAAGGATACCTGTCGGCTTCGGGTTCCGCCCTGTCGGTTGATGTATGCCACCGTGGTGGCGTTGTCAGACATCACTCTGACTGCTCTGTTTCGAAGTCTGTGGGCAAATCGCAGGCAGGCTAACCTGACTGCCCATGCCTCTAGTCGGTTGATGTTCCACCGCCCTTGGGCGGTTAGCTCTTCGCAGTGTGCTCCCCAGCCGCTCAGGCTGGCATCTGTGGTGAGCAGGGTCCAGGTTGGGGAGGACATTTTTGACCCCCCGGCTCGTATGGCTGGGCTGTAACCACCACCGTAGCTGATTCCGCACTCTGGCCGGTAGAGGTAGATGCATGGTGTAGTTCTGAAACCGTGGGCTCCACCGAGATAGGAGGGCGCGTTGTAACGGCCTCATATGAGCCCTTGCCCATGGTACCACTTCCAGAGTGGATGCCATTAGGCCGAGGACCCGTAGGTAATCCCAAGCTGTGGGCCGGGTGGTGCTCAGCAGAGTCTGTAAATGATTCCGGAGTTTTCATCTCCTCTTGGGGGTCAGGCTGACTTTGTCTCCCTAGGTGTCGAATCGGACACCCAGGTATTCCAGCGACTGCGAAGGCTTTAGGGAACTCTTGTTTGTGTTGACTACCCATCCTAGGCTTTCCAGAAGAGATATAACTCTGTTCGTTGCCCGGTGGCTCTCCTCCGGTGACTTTGCCCTGATCAGCCAATCGTCTAGGTAGGGATGGACGAGAATTCCTTCCTTCCTGAGTGATGCCGCCACCACTACTATTACCTTGGTAAAGGTCCGCGGTGCGGTGGCCAACCCGAAGGGTAAAGCCCGGAACTGAAAGTGTTGTTTCAGGACTTTGAAGCGTAAGTAGCGCTGGTGATCCCGATGAATTGGGATATGCAAGTAGGCCTCCGACAGATCCAGGGATGTGAGATACTCCCCTGGTTGTATTGCACTTCTGACTGACTGCAGAGTTTCCATGCGAAATCCTGGGACCCTTAAGTGTTTGTTGACCGACCTGAGGTCCAGGACGGGCCTGAAAGTGCCCCCCTTCTTGGGTATGACGAAATAAATGGAGTAATGCCCCGCATTCATCTCCCATGTAGGCACTGGGACTATGGCTTTTAGGGACAGGAGCCTCCACAAGGTAGTTTCCAGTGCCGCCCTCTTGAGGGGTGGACAAGGAGATTCCACAAACTTGTCCGGAGGGATACGAAGGAAGTCCAGGTAATACCCTTCTCGAATGATGACCAGGACCCACTGGTCCGAAGTAATCTCGACCCATCTGCGGTAGAATAGGGTTAGCCTGCCCCCTATGGCTTCTTCCCTCGGATGGGTCGGCTGATTCTCATTGTTGGGTGCGGCCGGGACCCAGATCCGAGCCGGTTCCCCTCTTGTTGTGCCTGGTCCAAAAGGACTGATTCCTGGTCTGAGAACGAGGTGCTTGGTAGCTATTCCTGTAGGGGTTGAAGCGTTGGGAGCTTCTACCTCTGGATGGCTTAGGAAAAGGGCGCTGGTTCCTCGACTTGTCTTCTGGTAGACGGGGTAATGGAGAGGCGCCCCATTTGTTATCCAGGTTCTCGAGGTCGCTGCCGAACAGGAGGGACCCCTTAAAGGGCATTCTTGTAAGGCGTGTCTAGGAGGAGGAGTCGGCTGACCAATTTCGTAGCCAGAGCTGTCTCCTGGCTGCCACTGAGGATGACACTCCCTTGGCTGCTGTACGGACTAGGTCGGATGCAGCGTCAGTGAGGAATGAGAGAGCTGATTCCATTTCTTCCCCCGGGGTGTTGTTCCTGGCTTGTGATAAACAGGAACGTGTCACCACGGTGCAGCAGGTCGCGATTCGTAGGGACATGGCTGCCACCTCAAAGGCTTGTTTCAGAATGGCGTCCAGGCGCCGGTCATGTGCATCCTTGAGGGCCGCCCCTCCCTCCACTGGAATGGTGGTGCGCTTCACAATTGCGCAAACTATGGTGTCTACCTTGGGGCACGCCAGCAGCTCCTTGGTTGCCGGGTCCAGGGGGTACATGCTAGATAAGGCCCGACCCCCTTTGAATGAGGCCTCCGGCGCATTCCACTCCAGATCGATTAGCTGCTGTGCTGCTTGTAGGAGGGGAAAATGGTGGGCCGATTGACGCAGGCCCTCTAGCAGGGGGTTCATTCTTGGTTCCCCTGGGGTGCCTTGGCCTGGGATAGCCAGCTCCAACAGGCATTGAGAGACCAGGTCTGGGAGATCCTCCTTAAGGAAGAAGCGTCTCATGGTTCGATATGGCTCTATCCCCGAGGGAAGTTCTCCCTCCTCGGGGAGCTCACCTTCTTCCTCAGAGCAATCTGAATACCCATAAGTGGGGCTTCCGGGTGGTGGGTGTCCGTGCCTGGGTCTTGAGGGTCCAGGCTCATCCGGTACGTATGGATGTTCCCCCCCGTCCGTTCGGGGATCAGACTGCATCTTGACAAAGGCGTGAATCCCCTTGAATAATTCCACCCAGGAAAGCGAAGCAGGTTCTAGCCTTAAGGGCACCAGGTCTCTGGGGTTCCCCGGCTGCTCACCTCGACCTGCTAGGTCCGGGGTGTTCCCTGAGGAACTGGCAATTAATCTGGGCTGGGACCGGCCCTGGCCTGGAACTCCCAGGGCCTCCTCACATTGGGCACATAGGGAGTCTGCTTCCTCGCTCTGTGTGGCTCTGAGGTGGCATGCTGAGCAGAGGCCTAGAGCTTTTATGCCTGATCCTGGAGGTGCCGGTTCTGTGGACGCATGGGCTCTCATACGCTCCATCACGTCTCGCTCCCAGCCGACAATATGCGCTTTGTAATATGCGCGAGGCTTATGGGCGGAAGGAGTGCACCTATCAATGTGCGCCCAAATACCGGCGCCTATGATACGCGCCCAAACTACTTTCGGGCGCCTAACGTACGCGCCCATTGCCTGTGCGCGTAGTCTGATCTGAACACTCGATCGAAGCGGCGAACCAGGGCGGATGGCGACGGCGAGCAGGCAGGCAAAATGGCGACCTCCTTGGCGGGTTTCCACACAGGCAGACCCCCACTAATCCTCGCTCCTCGGAGACCAGCAAAAGTAAAGATGTACGCCTTACCTGATCTTCGGCGCTTCCTGGCTGCGACCCGGGCGGTCTCCGGCTGCGGGGGGAGAGGGTGATTACCGTCACCGCCGCGCTCGAGGAAGTGCACCCGCTGCCTCTAAGCCACGCCCGAACTCGTCTCGCTCGGGGGCCAAGTCCTCACCGCGAACGGATTGGAACCGAGACTGCCTCTAAGCCGCACCCGAGCCCTTCTCACTCGGGGGCTAGGTCCCTGCTGCGATTCGGCCACCGGACCGAGGCTCTTACCTCCGAGGGACCACAGAAATCGCCTCGGGAAACTCAACTGGGGGAGGGACCCGAGGGTATCACCGCAGGAGTGCGGGGCTCGTCTTCAGGTAGAATTCTACTATGAATTTAGTCGTTAGAATTTGGAAAAAACGCTCAGCGAGCGTAAGGTAGCTCCAAACTGCTTTGGAGACGGAAATTACTGAGCTTCTGCACTTCCTGCAGGGGTATATGTACTACGTGCTGACGTCAGATCAGTCTCCAACTGCTAGCACAAGCACACTATACCCATTTGTTCTGAGTCCATCTGCTACACGCTAGGAAATATCCATTTGCCCACTACAACAGTGTAATTTGTCGGCTAACAGCAGTATGCTTTTGCTTCATGGCCACCAGAAAGAAATCAGTAGATTTAAAGCGCTTTTCATATGTTGGTAGTAAGTACCAGAGGAAGACAACATGGCCACCATCAATATTTTTGCTACTTCCATTATCCTGCAGGTAACCCCACTGATCATGAAAGAGGCCAAAAGGAAACATCCACCTGAATCTAATGTTCTTCTTACACAATACAGCAGTGACAATTCAAAAAAGGAGGGATTTAAGAGAAGTCACTGCTGTATTGTGCAAGAAGAACATAGATACAGGTGGATGTTTCCTTTTGGACTGTCTTTCATGAGCAGTGAGGTTACCTCCAGGATAATAAAATACAGTGGATGCAGCAAAAATATTGCGAGCGGTGGGAATAACTGTCAAATTATCTGCTTTCTGAAAGGGTGAACATCTAAAATGGCAGGGGGTGTCAAAAAGAGGGAGACATCTGCAGCAAAATCCAGGAGGCTCTACATCTTCCAGAGACACAATCCAGTGGGAGCACTGAGAGGAGAGGATTACCTTGCTGATGGCTGAAAGGAATCTGCTTGGGAAATTTTTTTTAAAAGTATTGGGGGAAAAGTAAATTATTGGGGTATATTAGTGTGTTTGTTTTTTAAATAGTCAGTAAGACAGCTTATAAACAGAAGTTAATGTTTGTTTTTTAAATAGTTTTTTTTTAATAGTCAATAAAGCAGCTAATAAACAAGTTAGCGTGTTTATTTTTACCAACCCTCCCACCCCCTAGCTCATCCTTTCATTTATAGGCAGGTGCCACTTTCACACACACACACAAAAAAAAATCAACCTTATAACTTCACTTCACAAATTCCCCACACCTTATTGAGAGTTTGATCATTCCCTTATAGGCCACTACCAGGCAGAGAGGTATATGTATGAGACCTTCAGGGACATACTGTAGCAGCCAAATCCCAACTTCAGACTGGCAGCTCTGGTGCTGCCTTGGAGGAAGGTGGTCTCATGAACGGAAAGCATAACCTGGTGCAGCAGGAAAGGAACCTGTAGCAAGGACCTGCTCTCCAGGTGGTGCATTGTCCTCTTGCACCGCGGATATGTCTCCCGGGGCTACTGCCCAGGAAGGAAGAGTTAGGTCGGCCGCCATAGTTGGTGATTCGATTATTAGGATTGTAGACAGCTGGGTGGCTGGTGGGTGTGAGGATCGCCTAGTCACATGCCTACCTGGTGCGAAGATTTATTTATTTATTTATTTATTTAAAGAGTCTTCTATACCGAGGTTAGTCGAAACATCACCTCTGTTTACATGGAACAAAAGCAACGGAAATTACAAGTAACAGGGGAAGGGTAAGGGGTACAAAAACCAATAGGAGAGCAGAGAAGCATAGGAACAAACAACAAGTGAACTATAATGTCATAAGAACAAGGTCATAGTCAAATTCAGGTCATGATCCATCACAATTCAATATTCATCAAGGGTGTTGGGGAAAGGCTTGTTTGAATAGCCAGGTTTTGAGCTGGGCTCTGAAAAAAAGGATGGAGGACCTCACGTGTCACCTAGATAGGATTTTAGACAGTGATGGGGAGGAGCCGGCTGTCATGGTATACATGGGCACAGTCATAGGAAAATGTGAGAGGGAGTTTCTGGAAGCCAAATTTAGGCTCTTAGGTAGAAAGCTAAAATCCAGAACCTCCAGGGTAGCATTCTCGAAATGCTCCCTGTTCCACGCACAGGTCCCGAGAGGCAGGCACAGCTCTGGAATCTCAATGCGTGGATGAGACGATGGTGCAAGGAAGAGGGATTCAGTTTTGTAAGGAACTGGGAAACCTTTTAGGGAAGGGGGAGTCTTTTCCAAAGGGATGGGCTCCACCTTAACCAGGGTGGAACCAAGTTGCTGGCGTTAACCTATAAAAAGGAGATAGAGCAGCTTTTAAACTAGAACAAAAGGGGAAAGCCAAAGTAACTCCGCAGTGCATGGTTCAGAGGAAGGTATCTTATTTATTTATTTATTTATAATTTTTATATGCAGACATTCTTGTATAATATACAAATCATACCGGTTTACATTAAAACAGGAGATGCAGGAAAAAAGTTACCTTTGTTAAATACATTTAACATTAATAACAATGAAAATTGTTAACAAGGGATAACAACTATGAAAAAAGAGAAAGGTAAACAAAAAGTGGAAGAAACAAAGAAGTTAAAAAGAAAAAAAACGAAAAAAAGGTAGCACCAAGGGATGCACGAAGGGGTGAACAAAGGGGAGTGCTTTCTTCAAAGGATACTAATGACACATTAGAATTAGGGCATCCCAACAGTGAGGTTCCATTAATAAGAAAAGTAATCCAAGTGCCTGTAATTAAAAACTCACCTGAGCAAAAAGATTCCAATTTATTCCTACCAATTAGAAAGCAGAATGAAAATACAAACAAAAAACACACTCTGAAATGTTTGTATGCTAATTCCAGAAGTCTAAGAAGTAAGATGGGAGAATTAAAATATGTAGTAGTGAATGATGACAGACTTAACTGGCATCTCAGAGACATGGTGGAAGGAGGATAACCAATAGGACAGTGCTATACCGGGGTACAAATTATATCGTAATGACAGAGGAGCATCTGGGAGGCAGGGTGCGTTTTATGTCTGGGATGATAGAGTCCAACAGGATAAAAATCCTGCATGAGACTAAAATGCACAATCGAATCTTTATGGGTAGAAATCCCTTGTGTGTTGGGGAAAAGTATAGTGATAGGAGTATACTATCATCCATCTGGCCAAGATGGTGAGATGGACAGTGAATTGCTAAGAGCAATTAGGGAAGCGAACCAAACTGGTAGTGCAGTAATAATGGGAGATTTCAATTACCCCAATATTGACTGGGTAAATGTAACATCAGGACATGCTAGAGAGATAAAGTTCCTGGATGGAATAAATGACAGTTTTATGGAGCAACTGGTTCTAGAACAGATGAGAGAGAGAGAGATATTTTAGATCAAATTCTTACTGAAGCACAGGATTTGGTGAGAGAGGTAACGGTGGTGGGGCTGCTTGGCAATAGTGATCATAATATGATCAAATTTGAATTAATGACATGAAGGGGGGACAGTAAGTAAATCTACAGCTCTAGCACTAAACTTTCAAAAGGGAAATTTTGATAAAATGAGAAAAATAGAAAAAAAACTGAAAGGCACATCTACAAATGTAAAAAGTGTGCAAGAGGTGTGGACATTGTTAAAAAAAAATACCATCCTAATTAGGCTAATCCACCTAATAACTTCAGTATTTATCTTCTTCAACTTCCATAGCAGACTTTATCCCCAACCTCCCGTCATACCTCCCACCCCCTTCCCCTCCCGTCCTCCAACCTCACTCCCTCCCCCGTACCCAGCTAATCACCCTCCGTATAGAATTTCTTAATGCACCCCGAGTTTTTTCTTCCGTCGCCCGCCCCCACCCTCCCCTTCCCCTTCCCCTCCCCTCCCTCCTACCCCCCCTATACTCTGCTATCATCCCAGCTCCTAGAAACATGTTAGCAGTCTACGCTTGACATACCCCTTCCCGTCCACTTGTTCCCCTAACTAAATCTTTAATAAATGTTATAATTTAATCCGTTAACATTATTTAATATATACCTAAGCTATATTTTAACATGTTGACCATCGAGTCCTTAGTTATAAATTCCCTTCTTTGTTACTCCTTTTCTCCATTTATCTGTTATAGACGTATCTTGTTACAACCATGTTCCATGAAATGTTCTATGTATAAATTATGTTCTAATGTAAACCGGGGTGAAAGCTATCGCTAAACCTCGGTATAAAAAAAGCTCCAAATAAATAAATAAATCCTAGAAGAAAGGTGGAAGGAAGGCAAAACGATTACCGGCATGGTTAAAAGGTGAGGTGAAAGTCCATTAACTGCTATTAATAAAGTTGACTTAGGGAATGGCCTCTACTATTACTTTACACACATTGTTAATTGCTTTACTATTAACAATTAACTAATTGTTTAATTAACAATTAATTAACAATTAAATAATTGTTAATTGCTCTACTATTGCTTTACACACATTGTTAATTGTAAACCGGGTTGATGTGATTCTTGTCATGAAATTCGGTATAACAAAAATAATAAATTAAATAAATTAAAAATATTATTGGCATCAGTAGCATGGGATCTTCTTGGTGTTTGGGTACTTGCCAGGTTCTTGTGGCCTTATTTGGCCTCTGTTGGAAACAGGATGCTGGGCTTGATGGATCCTTGGTCTGACCCAGCATGGCAATTTCTTATGTAAAAAGGCTATTTTAGCCAAAATATCTTCATTCAAAAACTGGAAGAAGGATCCAACAGAAGAAAATATGATAAAGCATAAGCTTTGGCAAGATAAATGTAAGACATTTATTTTATTTATTTATTTATTTTTAATTTTTATATACCGGAATTCCTGTATGCAATACAAATCAGTCCGGTTTACAAGTAACGAAAAGGTTGCCCTGGTCTGGTAGATTAGACTGGGGTTTTTTACATAGAACATAGAACAATAACAATCAACTATTGAACACTGAACATTGATAAGACAGGCTAAGAGAGAATTTGAAAAGAAGTTGGCTGTAGAGGCAAAAACTCACAGTAGAAACATTTTTAAATATATGCGAAGCAGAAAGCCTGCAAGGGAGTCAGTTGGACCGTTAGATGATCGAGGGGTTAATGGGGCACTTAGAGAAGATAAGGCCATCGCGGAAAGATTAAATGATTTATTTGCTTCGGTGTTTACTAAAGAGTATGTTGGGAGATACCCGTTCCGGAGAAGGTTTTTATGGGTAATGATTCAGATGAACTGAACCAAATTACAGTGAACTTAGAGGATGTGGTAGGCCTGACTGACAAACTGAAGAGTAGTAAATCACCTGGACCGGACAGTATACACCTTAGGGTTCTGAAGGAACTCAAATATGAAATTTCAGATCTATTAGTAAAAACTTATAACCTATCATTAAAATCATCCACTGTACCTGAAGACTGGAGGGTGGCTAAAGTAACCCCAATATTTAAAAAGGGCTCCAGAGGCATCCAGGAAACTACAGAGTAGTTAGCCTGACTTCAGTGCCAGGAAAAATAGTGGAAAGTGTTCTAAAGATCAAAATATAGGTGAACTGGTGGATGTAGTGTATTTGGCTTTTCAGAAGGCATTTGACAAAGTTCCTCATGAGAGGCTTATTTATTTATTTATTTTTAATTTTTATATACCGATGTTCCTGTAAAGAATACATATCGCACCGGTTTACAAGGAACTGAACAGTCGCCTCCAGGGCGGAAATACATTAAAACAGTCGCCTCAAGGCAGAATACATTAACACAAGTATACAGGAAAACTATTAAAGAGAACTTTCATAAACTCAATTAAATGTAACTGGGAACCATAAATCAGGAACATATGTACAGAGGTAGGTATATCGTCTGTCGCTTCACCAGATTTTAGCTCTCAGGGAAAGCTTGAGTGAATAGCCAAGTCTTTAGCTTCTTTTTGAATGTCGGAAGGCATGGTTCTTGGCGGAGGTCCGGTGGGAGCAGGTTCCAAAGATGGGGACCTGCGGTGGACAGAGCTCGTTTCCTCAATGAGGTTTTTGTTGGCTGGGTGTGAAGCATGTTCTGGTATGCACTTCTGATTGGTCTATTGGAGATGTGTTGCTGTAGTTGGAAGGATAGGTTGAGGGGGGAGATGTTGTGAAGAGCCTTGTGAATCATCATGAGGGATTTAAATTGTATCCTAAATTTTATAGGCAGCCAGTGAAGATTTTGGAGGATAGGGGTGATGTGATCCCATTTTTTGGTGTTAGTGAGAATTCTGGCCGTCGCGTTCTGGACCATCTGAAGTGGTTTGATAGTGTTGGCTGGCAGGCCCAGGAGGAGTGAGTTGCAATAGTCCAGTTTAGGGAGGATGATAGATTGTAGTACCAAGCGGAAGTCTCGGAAGTGTAGAAGAGGTTTTAATTTTTTTAAGACTTGCAATTTGAAGAAGCAGTCTTTGGTAGTATTGTTTATGAACTTGGTGAAGTTAAGTTGGTTGTCCAGAAGTACACCAAGATCTCTTACTTGTGGCGTGTGGTCGATTGATGTGAAGGAGAGTTGGGTGGAACTAGTTGGGTTGAATAGAGAGCACTTGTCTGGAGCTATGAGGATTTCAGTTTTGCTAGTATTTAGCACGAGGTTGAGGCTTGTTAGCATGTTTTTGATTGCCGAAAGGCAGCTGTTCCAGTAAGACCACGTTTTGTGGAGGGATTCCATTATCGGGATGAGGATCTGAATGTCATCCGCGTATAGGAAGTGTGTTAGCTTGAGGTTAGATAGTAGATGGCAGAGTGGAAGGAGATAAATATTGAATAGTGTAGGTGAAAGGGATGATCCTTGAGGTACCCCCAGCTTTGATCTGATAGGGAATGATTCTTTGTTGTTAATCCTAACCTTGTATTGCCTGTTTTCAAGGAAAGATATGAACCAGTTGAGCGCTGAACCTGTTATACCAATATCTGCTAGATGCTGAATGAGGCAGGAATGGTTCACAGTGTCGAACGCTGAGGAGAGGTCCAGTAAGACGAGAAGGAAAGGTTGACCATTTTCCAGTTGATGAGGATGTTATCAGAAAGCGAGGCTAGTAGAGATTCAGTGTTCAGTGACTTTCGAAATCTGAATTGATTGGAGGTTAGAATGTCATTCTCTTCTAGGAATTCGGATAGTTGTCTGTTTACTACCTTCTCCATGATTTTTGCAATCATTGGGAGGTTGGCAATTGGTCTGAAGTTAGCTGGGTCAGTGGGTGGAAGGTTAGGTTTTTTAAGGAGAGGCTTGAGAATAGCAAGCTTGAGTTGGTCAGGGACTTGACCTTGGGAGAGTGAGCAGTATTTATTTATTTCGGTGCTTTTATATACCGAGGTTTAGCAGTTAGCCTTCACCCCGGTTTACAGTAGAACAACTTATTACATCGAAACCAGGACATGGAACATCGAGTGGTAGAGAATACATCGAACTGGTAACAGAGAAACATAGAACAAAATTTAAATGCTTGAACAGGGTCACGGCGTGTTTAACTTAAACTTTGCATTGCAGGAAAGCACTGGGAAATGGGTTCACAGAGAACAAAAGTACAAGGTACAAAGTACAAAACTCTAGTGTAGCTTATAGAGTTCATCTAGGAAGGGAAGATCTGGTGGAGGGGTAATGACATTTAGCCCACGCCATCTCTGAAAGTTTGGCTAAATAACCAGGTTTTCAGTTCTTTTTTGAAGGATTTGCAGTTGAATATCGATCTTAGGTATTGAGGTAAGGTGTTCCATAAGATTGGGCCTGCAATTGAGAAGGCTCTATTTCTTGTACTCATGAGTTTCGCTGTTGGGAGTGATGGTATGTCGAGAAATAATTTGCTTGCAGATCTGGTGTGACGTTGAGGTTTTTGTTGATGTATCATGTTGCTGAGTGTGTTGTTCTCCGTTTTGTATAAAGGCGTTGTGCACTATAGTTAGGGTCTTGAATTCGATCCGTTGTTTGATTGGGAGCCAGTGAAGACTTTTTAACACAGGGGTGATGTGTTCCGACTTTTGACTGTTAGGATTCTGGCTGCGACATTTTGTAGTAGCTGGAGTGGTTTTAGTGTAGATTTGGGAAGACCTAATAAAAGCGAGTTGCAGTAGTCAGTGCTGTTGAAAATTAGTGATTGAAGAACTGTGCGGAATTCCTGATGGTGGAGAAGTGGCTTTAGATTTTTCAGGACGTGCAGTTTATAGAATCCTTCATTGGTTTTGGTAGCGATGGTCTTTTTTAGGTTGAGATCTGCTAACTTCATGGCTTCTAAAAAAAGTTAAAAGTCATGGGATAGGCGGTGATGTCCTTTCATGGATTACAAACTGATTAAAAACCAGGAAACAGTAGGATTAAATGGACAATTTTCTCGGGGGAAAAAAAAAAAAAAGAGTATACAGTGGAGTCCCTCAAGGATCTCTACTAGGAACCGTGCTTTTCAAAATATTTATAAATGATCTGGAAAGGAATAAGATGAGTGAGGTAATCAAATTTGCAGATGATACAAAATTATTCAGAGTGGTTAAATCACAAACGGATTGTGATAAATTGCAGGAGGACCTTGTGAGACTGGAAAATTGGGCATCCAAATAGCAGATGAAATTTAAAGGTGGATAAGTGCAAGATGATGCATATAGGGAAAAATAACTTATCCTGTAGTTACACAATGTTAGGTTCTATAATAAGGGCTACCTGCCAGGAAAGAGATCTTAGCGTCTTAGTGGATAATACTTTGAATACGTCGGCTCAGTGTGTAGTGGCAGTCAAAAAAGCAAACAAACGTTAGGAATTATTAGGAAGGGAATGGTGAATAAAACGGAGGATGTCATAACGCCTCTCTATCGCTCCATGGTGAGACCGCACCTTAAATACTGTGTACAATTCTGGTCGCTCCATCTCAAAAAAAGATATAGTTGCGATGGAGAAGGTACAGAGAAGGGCGACCAAAATGATAAAGAGGATGGAACAGCTCCCCTATGAGGAAACACTAAAGAGGTTAGGGCTATTCAATTTGGAGAAGAGATGACTGAGGCGGGATATGATAGAGGTCTTTAAAATTATGAGAGGTCTAGAATGGGTAAATGTGAATCGGTTATTTACTCTTTCAGATAATAGAAGGACTAGGGGGCACTCCATGAAATTAGCATGAGGCACATTTAAAACGAATTGGAGAAAGTTTTTTTCACCCAATGCACAATTAAACTCTGGAATTTGTTGCCAGAGGATATGGTTAGTGCAGTTAGTGTAGCTGGGTTTTAAAAAGGTTTGGATAAGTTCTTGGAGGTGAAGTCCATTACCTGCTATTAATCAAGTTGACTTAGAAAATAGCCACTGCTATTACTAGCATCAGTAGAGTGGGATAGACTTAGTTTTGGGGTACTTGCCAGGTTCTTATGGCCTAGATTGGCCACTGTTGAAAACAGGATGCTGGGCTTCATGGACCCTTGGTCTGACCCAGTATGGCAGTTTCTAATGTTCTTATGACACTACCACTTTAATCCAGGTGACATTCTACAGAGAACGTTTTTGTTTTTGCGATCTTTATTTAGATTGATGAGGATCTTATTTTTTCTTGAGGGGGGCATTTTGGGGATTGTAAATTGAAGGATTTTTTGATAGTTTGTATTTATTTATTTATTTTTATAGATTGCAGTGGGTCTTGGGGTGACAATGCCATTCCTTGTGGAGGTGCCAGTCTGCACTTTGGTGGATGTGGTCCACGGACTGGAAGGAAAGGATACAGGTTTCATGCGGTTGTTGGTTTAGAGCTGGGTATTGAAAGGCTGATCTCTCAGATATTTTTGTAGGTTATTAGGGGGTTGATATTTGGAGTAGTCAAGGTTTTATTATTGTGCTGTGCTTTGTTATATAATCTTATGGCTGGCTTTTTCTTCTCTTTAAAAGTATATGATGACATCTATTAGCATAGCATCACTAAATGTTAAAGAGTTGAACTCACCTATGAAAAGGCAAATATTGTTGAAAGAAGCTGCCTTTTTGAAAGCTACCATTTCCTTAATTCAAGAAACTCATCTAAGAAAACATAAGAGATTAAGATTCAAGCTGTTTCCTCTTACGTTTTCTGCTTCATTTGCTGTTAAAATAATACATGCTGTGGGGTGGGTATGTAGAGTTCTAAAGACCTGAATGCCGATGTTAAAGAAATAAGGAGGAATTTAGAGGGTAGATACATTGTGGTACCATTGACAATTTCCGTAAAGCAGAGTTGCTTACCTGTAACAGGTGTTCTCCTAGGACACCAGGATGTTAGTCCTCACATGTGGGTGACATAAGAACATAAGAAATTGCCATGATGGGTCAGACCAAGGGTCCATCAAGCCCAGCATCCTGTTTCCAACAGAGGCCAAACCAGGCCACAAGAACCTGGCAATTACCCAAACACTAAGAAGATCCCATGCTACTGATGCAATTAATAGCAGTGGCTATTCCCTAAGTAAATTTTTTGAACCCAGCTACACTAACTGCACTAACCACATCAAAAGCTGTGGAAATGTTGTAATCCAAAGCAAGGTCTCTTAGGGCCACCCCAGGTGGGACTTGAACCCACAATCCCTGGCTTAGGAGGCCAGTGCCTTATCCATTAGTGTCTACCTAACACTCTTATGTCATACTCTTTCTACTCTTGGAGTTCATTCTTTCCCCTGAAGGAAACACAAACTCTAACTGAATCATTCCTCTCCCACTGCCATTCAAAAATCGCTCCATCGCAACAAATTAGCTCTGAATATCTCTAACACAGAAATCATGGTCTTATCATGATACCAAGTCCAAAGCACTCCTGACTACTTCTCATTTGATTCTCATTGCATTACAATCTCTCGAACTGCTTACAATTTAGGAGTGATCACAAAGACTGTTACCAATCTATCTTTTTACAAACCGTGCCTACTCCGCCACCTGAAACCTCTTCTGGAGCACTCTGAATTTCGATCTATCCTGCAGTTTCTACTTTTCTCTGATATAGATTACTGCAACACTCTCTTTAGGTCTCCCAGAATATGCTACCCATTCCCTACAGATTATAAAAAACTCGGCAGCAAGACTTCTAATTGGCACTCCCATATATGAACATATATGGGAGTGCCAATTAATTTGCATCATGTAAATATGTAAATATGTTACCTCTCGAGTTATTGTTACTTCTCTAGTTCAATTTTCAGTCTCCCCCTAGAGCCTCCTGCCCTCTTCTACTGTTGTCCCTCTTCCACCCCTGTTCATTGTATTTTCCACCTGCTGTTGAGATGTAAACCGATATGATGTGCATTCTAATGTCGGTATAGAAAAGCTGTTAAATAAATAAATTAAATAAATATTACTCCAGTCCTTGAAAGATTACACTGGGTCCCAATCTCACACCGCATACGCTACAAGCTTGCTATGATTATTCACTCTTCTATATTTATTTATTTATTTAGAGATTTTTATATACCGCGGTACGTATAGATATACATCACCTCGGTTTACAGTAAACATAAATTTTAGCAACAGGCTTTACATATAAACAGTTTATAACCATAAGTAAACAGTAAATAAATATAAATTAGTAACAGATTTTACAAATAACCGTTTTAAAGAGTAAGTAAACAATTTGCAGCTTGAGGCTTTACATAAATCAAGTTTCCATAGACCAACATATAACTACTATAACTATAATAAACCAAGTATGTTTAACTTGAGAAATAAAACATGATAGTAACTTAAGCCATAAATCTGTTGGAGGTAACATTAAAGACAAGCTCAAGTTGTACAACATACACACTTCCTGGATTTCTTCAATACTGAAAATCCACACCCCTTCATAGTCCCTTAGGTCAGTAAACAATGCTACTCAATATTCCATCTCCGAAGCTGGTCCATCTTGATGAAACCAGAGAGCGGGCCTTCTCCTCAGCAGGTCCTTTCCTGTGGAATAGTCTACCAACGGAAGTGAGGTGCTTCCGCGAAAGAGCTTTCTTTAAAAAAGCATTAAAGACCCACCTCTTTAAAAATGCTTTCCCAACATGAAGTGACAATTTATACTCCCTAACACTAACCCTTTTTGGAGTTCCTTTAGCCCACCTGAACTGCCTGTAATCTTCCCTGCAATCCCTAATGCTCATATCTATCCTATGTTCAATACTATTCATAATGTCTTAACTACTTAACAGCGACTTTATTGACTAGTTACTGTATACCTCTTATCTCCATGTGTATCCATTTTAGGTGTTTGGCTATACTCAAACTGTTGATTCACTTAACACTTTCTTTCAGTAGCTATTTGATATATGTGTGTTCTTAATGTACCTTACTCTGAATGTAAGAAGGCTGAGTAATAAATGATTTTAAATAAATAATCATAACCCTTTTCAACTAGCTGAGTCTTCTCAATGGCTAAGCCATAAGACAAAACCCATCTGGATCACTGTGAAGCACTAGACCCTGAACAAAAGATCCTGTTGATAAGAAAGAAGCATTGGACAGTCATACAGCAACCTCACCAGAGCTGCATACCAAAGCCATCTTGGTCAATCTGGAGCCAACAGAATGACTAAGTCCTAGTGTTCTGATACTCTCTGCAATAATCACCCTATCAACGGTCACAGCAGAAACATGTACAACAGAGCCTCTGTCAACCGACACTGCATCATGGCATCCAGACTGGAAGACCTTGCATCCTTCTTCTGTAGTAAGATCTGCCAACCTTCATTCTTGGATGTTGCCATCAAATCCATAAGTGGGACTCCCCACCGGGACACGAGCATGTTGAACACCGTCTGAAATGATTATCATTCTCCAGAGTCCTCAAGATGTCAACTGAGAAAGTCCACATGAGCATTCTCTACGCCTGCTTATGTGAAAGGTTAACATCTTCAAATGTTTTTCTGCCATGCCAACAGCAGAGTGGCTTCTTTTGCAACTAGCAGACAGCTTGTGAACCCTTGATGATTTACATGTGCCACCACTGAGGCACTGTCCAACAATATTTGGTCCATCTGTTCCTTTAACAACAGGAGAAAGTACAGCAGAGCTAAGCAAATAGCCTGGTTTCCAGACAGTTAATGGCCCATAACTCAGCTTCTGACCACCAGCCCTAAACACATCAGCCTTGACAGTAAGCTCTCCAACCCTCCAGATTAACATCCATTGTCACAGACACCCAGGGCTAAATTCTTGGAACACAGCTATCATTGCAAATTGATCTAGATCAACTGGGGCACTAGAAGCCAAATGGAATAATCCTGACTCTAGGGATCCCACCTGGACAGCAAGGCCCTCTGCAGAGATCTCATGTGGGCCCTTGCCATGGAACAAACTCTAATGCCACTGCCATGGAGCCAAGCATCTTAAGATAACTCTACACCGATGGCCTCTGGACACACACCACCATCTGCTGCTGAAGCTTTATTATCCTACATTCCATCAACCAGACTCTACTTGCTCTCATATCGAGATGGCTTCCAGAAACGAAAGTTCCTGCAAGGCACCAGGCTGCTCTTGGAAAAACTAATCACCCAACTGAGTTCTTGAAGAAAAGCACCACCCTCTGGGTAGCTGCCACACTCTCCTCCTCTCTTGCCCTTATTAACCAATCATCCAGATAAGGGTGACTCAAATTCCTTCCTTCTCAGAGCTGCTGCCACCATCACCTTTGAAAAGGTCCATGGAGCAGTGGGCCAACCTGACGGGAAGAGCCGGAGGCTGAAAATGTTGCCCCAATAACTGCAAAATGAAGGAAATGCTGATGTTTCTGAAAATGGGAGTATGGAAATGCTTCCATGAGATCTAAAAAGGAAAATAATTCCCCTCGTCTCACTGCCAGAATGAACAACTTCAAGGATTCCATCCAGAAGCGAGACACCCAGAGAACTTATTGACCTGCTTCAAATCCAGAATGAGGCGGAAAACTGTCCCTTCTTGGGCACCATGAAGTAAATGAAATAATGTCCCTGGCACCATTGATAGCTTGGGACCAGGATCACAGCCTTTAAGGAAAGAAGCTGAACCAGCATGGTCTTTACTGCCTCTAGCTTGAAGGCAGAACAAAGAAAAAATCGTAACTGTTGGAAAATAGAGTTCCAAGGCATATCCCTCCTGAACAGCCTCCAATACTCACTGATCAGAAGTATTCTGGGCCCAACTCCTGTAGAAGAGAGGACAAATGTTCCCCTATCACTGGAACAAGAGTATGGGTCCCCAAAAACCTCAGTGGGAGGCGAAAGAGGCTGTTGATCCCAAAGCGCTGTCCTTTCCTTCTCTTTGGATGACCAAACAGACTGATACCGCCAAAAAGACCTGGGGCACGGAAAAACTCAATGAGCGCCCTTGTCCAAAACATCTAGAGTCCTGATGCCTACACTGCACTGGCAGCAACCAGAAAGAAAGCTTGGTCCTATCCTCCGTGGAGTCTGGGCACTTTAGACTCTCCTTGGCCTTGACCATTTTCTCAAGCTCCTTAACAAATAGCTGGTCCTTAAAGAGGAGCTTGCTCAAATTTGTTTTAGAGACAGAATCAACAGATCATTTCCTATACCAGAGGAGCCTCCTCACTGCAATAATGGATGCCATGCCTTTGGCAGCTACACACCCCAGATCAAAAGAGGCATTTCCCAGTTATGGTGCTCCTGGTTCCAACGGAGAAATTACTTACCTGATAATTTCGTTTTCCTTAGTGTAGACAGATGGACTCAGGACCAATGAGTATAGTGTACTCCTGATAGCAGTTGGAGACGGATCAGATTTCAATCTGACATCAGCCCTAGTACATATACCCCCTGCAGAAGTGCAGCTCTTCAGTATTCTCCTCGAAAAGCAATTGTGAATATATGTATGACTGAATAATTTGAATAACTTGGATAACTTGATTAACTTTATAATTTGATTAATTTGAACTGGTTGAATTGGTTATAGCTGGAGACCGCTAGTGCCCTCAACCGAGAAACGTCGACACCCAGTAGGATGGGTGTCCTAGTTGGAGGAAAGCATGGCTTACCCGTGAATCACTCGCTCGCGGGAATGTCACTCGAGAATTCCATGAATAAAGGCAGCCGTGGGTGGGATGCTGAGTCCATCTGTCTACATTAAATAAAACGAAATAATCAGGTAAGTAAATTCTCCATTTCCTAGCATGTAGCAGATGGACTCAGGACCAATGGGATGTATAAAAGCTACTCCCGAACCGGGTGGGAGGCTGCCCGTGGCCCACTTAGTACTGCCCTTGCAAATGCTGTGTCCACTCGAGCCTGAACATCCAGGCAGTAAAACCTAAAGAAGGTGTGGATGGAGGACCATGTAGCCGCCCAACAGATCTCAGCAGGTGACAGCATCTTGGTTTCCGCCCAGGACACTGCCTGGGCTCTAGTGAAATGGGCCTTGACTTGTAAAGGCAGTGGCCTGCCTGCTTCTATGTAGGCTGCCTTGATGACTTCTTTGATCCATCGGGCTATGGCTGCTCGCGAGTCTGCTTCCCCTTGCTTCTTCCCGCTGTGAAGGACGAATAGATGGCTCGTCTTTCGTACGGATTCCGACCCTTTCCAGGTATCGGACTAGGAGTCTGCCGATATTGAGGTGGCGTAGACTAGCGAGACTCTTCTGAATTCTTATGCTCATCTGGTGATGGCAGCGAGATGGTTTGGTTGAGATGGAAGTGAGAAACCACTTTGGGGAGGAAGGACGAGACCATGCGTAACTGGATGGTTCCCGGGGTGAGACTGAGGAACGGCTCCCAGCAGGACAGTGCGTGCAGCTCGGAGATACGACGGGCCGAACAGACTGCCATCAGGCAGGCTGTCTTCATGTTAATAGTCGGAGAGACAGGGCCGCGAAGAGGTCTGAAGGAGGTTCCCGCTAAGAAATCTAGGACCAGGTTGAGGTTCCAAAGAGGCTCAGGGCCATTTTAGGGGTGGTCGGATCTGCTTGACTCCTTTCAGAAAGTGGGAGAAATCCAGGCGAGAGGCTAGGCTTGCCGCTCTCGCTCTTGGTTCTGTAGCATGACAATGCGGCCACCTGTACCTTGATGGAGTTGAGAGAAAATCCCTTCTGTATTCCGTTCTGCAGGAATTCCAAAATCGCAGGAATTTTGACTGAGCGCGGAACGATGTCGCAGTCCTCACAACAGGCTTCGAATACTCTCCAAATCCTTAAGTATGTTAGGGATGTGGAAAACTTGCGTGCTCGGAGCAGGGTGTAAATTACTGTCCCCGCTCATCCTCAGGCGAATCCTCTCAATGGCCAGGCCATAAGAGAGCATTGAACTGGATCCTTGTGGAGGATCGGTCCTTGTTGGAGCAGGTCTCTGTGTAGAGGTAGCGGGAGGGGGCTCCCTAACAGCAGCTTTCGCATGTCTGCATACCACGTCTTCTTGGCCAGTCCAGGGCCACCAGAAGTACTCATCCCTTGTGCTGTTCTATCTTGTGGATGACTGCGCCCAATAGGGGCCACGGTGGGAAAGGCGTATAATAGTTTCCTGTGGCCAGGTCTGTACCGGGGTGCTGTGGCTAACCCGAATGGAAGTGCCCGGAACTGGTAGTGATGGTCCAGGATCGTGAAGCATAGAAAACGCTGATGCTCTTGATGGATCGGAATGTGTAGGTAGGCTTCAGATAGATCCAGGGATGTAAAGAACTCTCCCCTTATTACCGAGCGAAGGGTTTCCATGCGGAAGCGAGGAATCTTCAGGTGGCGGTTGACCGACTTGAGGTCCAGGATGAGCAGGAACGTTCCTTCTTTCTTGGGAATGATAAAATAGATGGAATAAATGTCCAGTATTTATTTGTTGTGCGGGCACCGGTGTTATAGCCTCTAAGGCTAGCAATCTGGTCAGTGTAGCTTTCCACTGCCATCCTCTTGGAAGGGTCGTGGCAGGGGGATTCCACAACCTTGTCCAGAAGGAGGTGGTGGAAATCCAGGTAATATCCCTCTCGAATGATGGCTAGGACCACTTGTCCAAAGTTATCTCAACCCATCTTTGTAGAATAGGGCAAGTCTGCCCCTTATGGCTTATTCCTTTGGATGGGTTGGCTGATTTTCATTGTGGGGTGCGGCTGGGGCCCGGGTGCGGCTGGGGCCCGGGCCCGGGCTGGCTCCCCTTTTGTAGTGCTTGTTCCGAAAAGACTGGCTCCTGCCTGTAGGGCGAGCCGCTTGATATGTGCTTCTGTATGGGTTGAAGCGCTGTGATCCTCTGCCCCTGGAAGTTCGGGGGAAGGGTCGCTGGTTTCTCTTATTCCTGTCCTCCGGTAGCCGCGGTAGTGAGGATTCGCCCCATTTGTTGGCTAGTTTCTCTAGTTTGCTTTCAAACAGGAGGGTTCCCTTGAAGATGGAAGATGCGTTGGCCGACCAGCTTCGGAGCCAGAGTTGTCTTCTGGCTGCCACTGCTGATGACACTCCTCTAGCTGCGGTGCGCACTAGATCAGAAGCGGCATCCGTGAGGAATGATACTGGGGTTCTCGGGCTTCCCCAGGGTCTTGTTCCTGGTCTGTGATAAGCAGGCACGTGTCACCACGGCACAGCAGGCTGCGATGTGTAGAGACATAGCGGAGACGTCAAAAGACTGTTTGAGGATGGATTCCAGACATCTGTCTTGAGCATCCTTGAGTGCTGCTCCTCCCTCAACTGGTTTGTAGTGCGCTTCAAGACCGCGCAGACCATGGCATCCATTTTCGGACATGCCAGGAGCTCTTTAGCAGCTGGGTCCAGAGGGTACATGGCTGCCAGGGCACGCCCCCCTTTGAACGTAGTCTCCGGGGCATCCCATTCCAGGTCAATTAGCTGCTGGACGCCTTGTAATAGCGGGAAATGACGGGAGGTCTGACAGAGTCCCTCTAGTAGGAGATTCGTCTTAGGTTCCCCCGAGGCACTTGTGCCCGGGATAGCGAGCTCTTTCAAGCTGTGTGTGACCAGGTCTGGAAGCTCGTCCTTGGTGAAGAAGTGTCTCATGGTTTGATGGGGCTCTATCCCCAGAGGGAGTTCCCCTTCCTCCAGGGGTTCTGATTCCTCATCTGAGTTGTCCGTGTCCCCGAAGGTGGGGCTTTTGGGCATTGGAATCACTTCCCTAGGCATAGAGGGTCCCGGGATGTTGAGGTCCTCTGTCGGAGGTTGTGGCCATATTATCAGAGGCCCCGGTTGCATGTGGACGAAGGTATGCAGGCCTTTGAAGAATTCCACCCAGGAGATAAATGCTGGGTCTAAATTAAGAGGCAGTGTCCCTGGGAAGCCCCGTTTGAGGGAGGGTCCCGCTGGGAGACGCTAGGTCCGGTGTACTGTTCGAGAAGCTGGAACCCGGTACCGGCTGGGGATGGCCATGGGTTGGATCCCCCAGGGCCTCCTCGCACTGTATACACAGGGCTGTGGCCTCCTCATGCTGTCCAGCTCTAATGTGGCATGCTGGGCAAAGGCCCCGAGCCTTGAGCTTCTTTTCCGGTGGTGCCATGGCTTGTGTGCATAAAATACTGGGCACGGGTGGCTTTGTTATGTGCTCCGGTGCGTCTAAGTTGTGAGCATAGGATTGGTACGCGCTCAGGGAGATGTGCGCACAGATTGAAGTTATGCACCCGGCACAGTAAGCGCGTGGCTATGCGCGTCGCTCGTGCGCATGGTACTTGGGCACGTGACGTTGTGTGCACAAGATATTTGTGCGCATGGCTCGCCTCTGTGCACACGGATCGGGACGGTGGACAAAATGGTGATGGCAACCACGCGGACAATATGGCGACCACCTCGGAGGGTCTCCACGTGGGAGTACACTCTGATCTGACCGGGGTCTAGCCCTGCTAGGGCAGATCAACTCTGTGGCACTGGTCCCGGCTGGTGACCTGTGCAACTCTTCGAGCTTTGGAGACCGGAGACTTTTAAATAGATTTCTACCTTACCTTGTCACGGCACTTCCCGGTCTCCGGCTGCGGGGAAGAGGGAAAATACCTTCACCGCCACGCTCGAAGTTGCACCCGCTGCCTCTCAGCCTCATCCGATGTCGGGGGCTAGGTCCCCGCCGAGGTTGGCCGCTGGACCGAGGCTTACCTCCGAGGGATCGTGGAAATCACCTTGGGAATTCTCAGCTGGGGGAGGGACCCAATGGGCATCACCGCAGGAGAGCGGGGCTCGTCTGTAGAGGTAAGATTTCTTCTTGTTTTGGTTTTCTTTGCTAAATTACTCTAACGATGTGCTAGCGTGCATAGAGTCCTGAACTGCTATGGAGACGGAAAATACTGAAGAGCTGCATTTCCTGCAGGGGTATATGTACTAGGGCTGACGTCAGATTGAAATCTGATCCGTCTCCAACTGCTATCAGGCGTACCTATACCCATTGGCCCTGAGTCCATCTGCTACACGCTAGGAAATTGGAGATTGTCATCTTCCAATTCCTCTGTACTCGCTGCCCCCCCAGACAAAAACCAGGCCTGGTACAATAACCACACAAGCCACAATCTGTAACACCATGTTGGCAGTCCCTAAAGAACTATCTTCTTGTCCTGTCCATTCTTCAGAGCGGCTTCAACCTTCTACCAGAATTTAGTCCATTTCATAACTGATGCACAACCAGTGCATCCACTTTAGGGTAATGAAGTCTATCCCCTTCCTGCAGAGCCAAAGAATACAACCTTTATTGACCTGTAAATACATAAGCATACTTTTATATGTATGGCTATGTTTGTAAACTGCTATGATTTATGTAGTAGCAATATAAAATTATTTTTAAAATAAATAAATAAATAAACATGGACAAGGAGTGGCCACCCTTGAAGTTAGCTTCCAGAGAAATCCCACTCCATGTCAAACCAAATCTTGAACCACCTGTTGCAAAAGGGAAAAATGTGGAAGGTTTCCTCAAACAGACCATAACAGAGTCTTCTGAAGAAGCAGGGACCTCCTCCTTTTAGTCATCCACTAAATTCAGCATACTCAAGACTGAATGATCAAGGATGCTAGCTCCTCCTTATGAAAGAGCTCAAACACAGCAAAAGGCATCCTCAAGCTTCTTTCAGAATGGCACCTCCATCTACCTAGGAAACCCTCCAGAAAGTCTGCAAAGTTGAAGAATCTGTGCTCCACCATTTGTCTGAAGTTTGGCTCCCTAGGTCTCTTCCTATTGCTAGAATCCAGTCCTGCAGGGCTAGTTCCAGATCCAGTAGGGTTAGGAAGATTGGGGTGGGATCCAAAGACCAACTTTGCACAGAAGCAAAAGCCTGCTAAACCCACTTTACAAATTCCCATGAAAAGAAAGCCCCAAATTGAGGCATCTAACACAGAAGGACCTGGAACATCCACCAATCCAGGGGCTGGACAAGGATCCACCACTGAGCCTCTGGGGAGAGGCACCTCCTTAGTAAGAAGAGGAGGGCTCAATTCTACAGAATTTGAAAAAAGAATGTTACGAATTATTAGGAAGTGAATAAAACTGAGAATGTCAATGCCTCTGTATCGCTCCATGGTGAGACCGAACCTTGAGTACTGTGTTCAATTCTGGTTGCATCTCAAAAAAGATATAGTTGCATTGGAGAAGGTACAGAGAAGGGTGACCAAAATGATAAAGGGGATGGTATGGCTCCTCTATGAGGAAAGGCTAGAGAGGTTAGGGCTGTTCAGCTTGGAGAAGAGGCAGCTGAAGAGGATATGATGGAGTTCTACAAAATCATGAAATGTGAATCGGTTGTTTGCTCTTTCAGATAATAGAAGGACTAGAGGAAACTCCATGAAGTTAGCAAGAAGCTAACAAATTGGAGAAAATTCCTTTCACTCAATGCACTGAAATTCACTGCCATAGGATTTCGTTTAAGTTTGTTAGTTCAGCTGGGTTTAAAAAAGTTTTTGAAGTTTCTGGAGAAGTCCATAAACTGCTATTAATCAAGCTGACTTAGGGAATGGCCACTACTTATTACCTGCATTGATAGCATGGGATCTATTTAATGTTTGGGATCTTGCCAGTACTTGTGCCCTGGAATTGGCCACTGTTGAAAACAGCATGCTGGGCTTGATGGATCTTCAGTCTGATCCAGTATTGCAAAATATTTTTATGTTATGTCATTACATCAGCACCACATGGCCCCAAAATGGCTGCCGCATCCAAGGTCAACCTCCCTGCCCGCCCCCCCCCCCCCCCCCAAAAGGCAGGATTAAGCAGAGTTGCTTACCTGTAAGAGGTGTTCTCACAGGACAGCAGGATGTTAGTCCTCACATATGGGTGACATCATCAGGATGGAGCCCAATCACGGAAAACATCTGTCAAGTTTCTAGAACTTTGACTGGCATCTACTGGTCATGCCCAGCATAGCACCAACCCTGCATCCAGCCCCCTTCAGTCTTGTCTTATAGTAAAAGTACATGTAAAAAAATAAGGAAAACATAACGAACCCAACACCGCAAAGGTGGCTGGTGGGTTTTGTGAGGACTAACTTCCTGCTGTCCTGTGAGAACACCTGTTACAGGTAAGCACGGACAAGCAGGATGGTAGTTCTCACATATGGTGAGTACAGAGCTGAGGGATGTCGCGAGCAATGCACCAAATGTACCCAAAGACGTGCAACAGGCACAAACAACTGGGGTGAAAATCTGGTGAAAAGGGCATCCTGAACCCTGATGGGGTCGGTGGAAGGCTACTGGTACATTAATTGGCAATAAGTTGCGTAGGACAGACTGGCCGAAGATGGAATCTTGTTCTGCCAGCTTTGTCTAAGCAATAATGGGCTGCAAAGGTATGGAGAGAGTTCCAAGTAGCAGCTTTACAATGTCAGTAAGTGGCACCAAACGGAGGTGCGCTACTGAGGTCGCCATGGCTCTGATAGAATGTGCTTTGACATGGTCTTGAAGGCGGAATGCCGGCCTGCTGATAGCAAAAGGAAATACAGTCCGCCAACCAGGAGGAGAGGGTCTGCTTTCCCACAGGTTTGTCTCTTTTGATACCATCAAATTGGGTAAACAATTGAGTGGACTTTCTGTGGGCGGCTGTACGGTCTAGGTAGAAGGCTAGAGCACGTTTACAGTCGAGAGTATGCAGAGCCTGTTCTCCTGGATTTGAATGGGGCCTGGGAAAGAAGGTGGGTAGTATAATGGCTTGATTAATATGAAACTCCTAATACTACCTTAGGCAAAAAACTTAGGGTGAGTGCGGAGTACTACCCTGTCATGCAGAAGTTTAGTGTAAGGCGGGTAGGTGACTAATGCCTGTAACTCACTAACTCTGCGAGCGGATGTGATCGCCAGTAAGTAAAATCACCTTCCAGGTGAGGTAGCGAGATCACAGGATTGGAGAGGCTCAAATGGCGGTTTCACAGCCCCCAAAACTACGTTAAGGTCCCAAGAAGGGGGCCGGAGGGCGCAATGGAGGTTTTAGGTGCAGCAAGCCCCTCAAAAAGCGTGTTACTAGGGGTTGTACCGATATGGAGACATCCCGACACCTTTATGGAAGGCGGCCACCGCACTGACAAGCACCCTGATAGAGGAAGTTTTCAGGCCTGACTGACAGGTGCCAGAGATAGTCAAGAAACCTTGCTGTGGAACAAATGAAGGGGGTCGATGTACATGGAGTACACTATACCGTAAACCTGTTCCATTTTATAGCGATAAGACTCTTTTTGTGGAAGGCTGTTCGAGAAGCTTCCAGGACTGGGAAACCGGCTCTGAAATGTTAAGAGGTTGAAGAATAACCTTTCAACATCCAGGCAGTCAGAGATAGGGCCTGGAGGTTGGGGTGACGTAGGCATCCGTCGTTCTAAGTGATCAGAAGCAGATCCTTTCCCAGAGGAATGTGCCGGCGAATTGATAGGTCCTGAAGTATTGGGAAACCACACCTGGCGTGGCCAGTGAGGGGCTATCAGAATCATCAATCCCCTGTCCTTTCACAACTTCCACGAGAGTCTTCGAAATGAGTGGAAGTGGAGGGTATGCATAAAGGAGCTTGTCCACGAGAGGGAGGAAGCGTCTCTTGGCTGCAAGTGTTGGCTGCGAGTGAGAGAGCAGAAGTTTTCTACTTTGCGGCTGTGGATTGACTCAAAGAGGTCTATATGAGGGTAACCCCAGCGTTGGAATATTGAGTCCACTACTGTGGGGTTGAGGCACCACTCATGCGGTTGAAAAGTGCAACTCATCAGTTTGTCTGCCAACACATTGTCCACTCCTGGCAAGTAGGTGGCCCTGAGGCAGATCGAGTGGGAAAGGGCTTCCGCTTCCTGACACAGGAGGTAGGAGTCCTTTCCCCCTTGCTTGTTGATGTACCACATGGCCACCTGGTTGTCTGTTTGAATCAGGATGACCCTTGCTGGTGAGGTAATCCTGAAAGACCTGAGAGCATATCTGATTACCTGAAGCTCTAGGAAATTTATCTGGTGTTGGCTTCTTCTGGAGACCAGATGCCCTGAGTTTGCAGGTTTGCAATATGTGCACCCCAGCCGAGGTTGGAGGCATCTGTTGTCAAGTTTATTTGAGGTTCTGCAACCTGAAATGGAAGACCTTGAAGAAGATTGGATTGGTTTATCCACCAAGCCAGTGATAAGCGGAGTTGGTTGGTGATGTGGACAATAGTGGATATTGGCTGAGAAGACTGATTCCACTGTGATTTTAGAGTCCACTGCATTACTCTCATGGCAAGGCGGGCCATCAGAGTGACATGCACAGAGGAGGCCATATGACCCAGTAAGATCAGAAAGTGATGTGCAGTTGAGTATTGTCGAGACGGCAGTTGTTGGGCCAGAGAAGCGAGAGTGAGAGCCCTATTCTGGGGTAGGAGGCTTTCGCTTTAAAGTGTTCAAGTCGGCCCCTATGAACGATAGGGTTTGAGATGGAACTAGGCCTGGATTTCGAATAGTTTATGAGGAACCCTAGGGAGATCAGGGTATGCAGAGTGGAGAAGTCAGAGAAGTTTGATGAGTGGGAGCCCTGATCAACCAATCGTCAAGATAGGGGTAGACGTGGACATCTTGAGTCCCGAGATAGGCTGCTACTACGACGAGACACTTGGTGAAGACTCATGAGGCAGATGCTAGGCCGAATGGCAACACTCGATACTGGAAGTGCTTTGGGCCTACTAAGAACCGCAGGAATCTGCGATGTGACGGAGTGATTGAGATGTGTGTGTAAGCTTCCTGGAGGTCTAGAGAGCAGAGCCAGTCTTCCCTTTGCAGAAGAGGAAGTAGAGAACCCAAGGTCACCATCTTGAACTTCTCTCTTTGTAGGTATTTGTTTAAGGCATGAAGGTCCAGTATTGGGCGAACGCCATCTGACTTTTTTGGCATTAGAAAATACTGGGAATAGAATCCCTGGCCCTGCTGGGAGAAGGGTACTGGTTCTATTGCCCGAGACTCAAAGAGGATGGAAACTTCCTGATTGAGAAGGTGAGAATGGTCGGATTTTTTCCCACAATCAGCCGAGGTGGGGAATCTGGTGGAATGGTGAGGAAGTTGAGGTAGTAACCTTGAGTCATTACAGCCTGCACCCACTGATGTGTCGTGACCGTGTGCCACATGCTGGTGAAGTGGAACAATCGACCTCCTACTGGTACGGAAGAGAGAGGAGGGTGGGGACTGCTCTCCAGGAAGGAGTCAAAATCTGGACGCTGGGCCCGGCTGAGGGGCTGGCTGTGTCTTTTGGGTCAGAGGTTGTCTGGATTGGCCTTTTTGGTAAGGCCTGGAGGGATGACCTCTGGAAGCCGGAGGGTAATATCTCCTTGGTTTATACGCAGGCCTCTTGGAGTCTCTTCTGAAAGAGGAAGAGTAATCAGAAGGTACTAAGGAGAGTTGGCGGAGAGTCTCATGGTGGTCCTTGAGCTGCCCCACTGTTTCTTGAATCTTTTCTCCAAAAAGATTATCCCCAGCACAGGGTAAGTCAGCTAACCTATCCTGTACTTCTGGTCTGAGGTCTGAAGACTTGAACCAGGCCCATCTTCTTGCACTTATACCTGGCTGCAGAGACTCTGGAGGCAGTGTCAAAGATGTCGTATGCAGCACGGACCTCATGCTTGCCAGCATCTAGACCTTTTTGAGCAAGGGTATGAAGCTGGTTATGGTTTTGAGGTGTTTGGTGGATTCTTAGGTGCTGCAGTGATGGCCACTCCAACGGGGAGGAGCCCCGCGGAGAACTGCAGTACCGGGCTAGACTCAGATGCACAAACACAGAGATAGTTTTTATTGTACAGCTTAGAGAGTTCACCAGAGGTGGCAGTAGTGAGTAGATTCCTGAAACAGTCTTGGGTCCTCGGCTGAGAAGACCCGTCCCACAATGGTGGTATAGGGAGCTCCGATGCAGGTTTCCAATGAGGAGCTGTAGGTGAGACAGACTGGTAGATGCTAAATTACTCACACTCTTGTTGCTGTAATGCTGGAGTTCCCAGCAGGTAGAAGTAATAGTAGCAGGCACCACGACAGACAACTTAGGCCCTCGAGGAGAGAGTACCTGGATACTGGATAGGCACCTGGAAAGAAGCATAGGGCCCCCGAAGAGCGGGTACCCAAGTTAGTAGAACCCCGGAGGGTACAGAGAGCTTCCAGCAGCAGCAAGAAGCGGCAGAGCAGCTTAGACCGGACGAATCCAATCCTTGCTAACTCAAAGTCAGTCAGCAAATGGGCAACCTAAAAACCTGGATGTTGTGACATCACTCGAGGGGGACACCCCCGAGGTTCGCGCCAATGTCGGAATAAAGATGCAGGTAGCGCGCGTACCCTAGGAGGCCCTCAGGTGAATCATGGCAGAATGCCTTCCCATAGCCGTTCCGGGGACGCCGGGGAGTGCGGCAAGCAGACGCGGCGGTCGCCATTTTCTCGAGGCTGGTGGAGAAAGCGAATATTGAGGTGAGGCATGTGGGATGAAGCCGTCTGAGTCCGACGGACGCAACACTGGTCTTGAAACTGTTCCGGTAGAGATTCAGAAAAATCTTGGATCTTTTTGAACAGTCCCTATTGTACTGTGTCACGTACAACTGGTAGGAAGCAATGCGAGAAATTAGCATTGAACCATCAAAAACACGTCTGCCCAATGCATCCAGGGACTTTTGTTCTTTTCCTGGAGGTATAGAAGAATGAGGTTTGGACCATCTTGCTCTTTTCTGGGCTGACTCCACAACCACTGAGTGATGATCTAGCTGAGATCGTTGAAAACTAGGAGCAGACTGTACTAAGTAAGTAGCATCTGTCTTGCGATTGACAGGTGGTACAGAACCTGGATGCTCCCAATTTCTTTTCAATAGATCAATAAGGATCTCATGTACTGGAATAGACGATTTCCTTAGGAGCATCAATTAACTGGAGTACTTCCAGCATCTTGTGCCTGGAGTCCTCCTCTGTCTGAAGCTGAAATGGGATTGTTTCAGACATCTCCTTTATAAAATCAATGAAAGACAAGTCCTCTGGAGGAGAACGTCTTCTTTCATCAGGAGGAGAGGGCTGTGAAGGTAGATCATCAGTGTCCTGGACGTGTCATCGGTCCAGGGATCATAAGGCTCGTAACCAGCTCCCATGGTATCATCAGATGGGAGAAACTGTGCTAATCCTGAAGGTCCAGGCCTAGGCCCTGAAGGCATCGATGGTATCGGAGGTGGCACCGAAGGCATCGACGGAGGCATCAAAGGCAATCGACGGAGGCACAGATGAAAATTGGTGACATCGATGGACACGTCTGTGGCAGCACTCCGGAAGGCGGAATGGAGATCGGTGTTTCTTCTTCACCTGACGATAAGGGTATCAGTGTGGAAGGAATCGGGGCCACCGGTTCCCTCGGATCCACCAGTGGAAAGGCACTGATTAAAGCGTCCATTCTGGCCAGTAGTGGTGCAAGAGCCATGGGTATTGGGTCAGTGACCAGCTCAGGAACCGGCACCGGTATTGATGGAGGTTTGAACCCCTGGAGTGCTTTTCCGATGGCCTCTTGGATCATCCAATCCAATTCCTCGCGGAAACCTGGAGCCCCGGTTCCGGAGTAGGAGGCAGCACTGGCGTAGCCAGAGAGTCCACTGGTGACAGTGGAGTTGCAGCTCCCGGCACCTGTCCAGGTGGGGGAACGCCTCAGTGACCCAGAAGAGGATGGGGCCTTTTCTGGACGGGATTTCTTTGTCGGTGGCTCAGACGACGTCGATGCCAAGGGCTTGCCTGATTGGTGGCCTGAGCTTTTCCATGGCGGTGTCGATGTTTTTTCACAGTGCTCTCCCCAGTCCTTTTCCTGCGGAGAGACAGAAGGAGTCGACAACCACGGAGTCGTTGAAGCCGGTCGGGCAGCAGCGATTTCACGGTGCTGGAGCAAAGTAGATGGCATTGGTTCGGATGACATCAAAGCTTTCAATGGAGTCGGGGTTTTAGACCGAAAGAGAAGTTCCATCTTCTCCAGCCGAGCCTTGTGACCTTTTGGTGTCATTTGGGCACATTTGGTGCAAGTTAGGACATCATGGTCGGACCCCAAACACATCACGCAGACCGTATGAGGGTCAGTGATGGACATTGTTTAAGTGCAGTCGGGGCACCGACGGAAACCAGACGCCATGGTCTCGACAAAATTTAACCGCGGTGCGGTCGATGGCCAGTAGGCCGCGAGGGAAAAACTTGACGGGAATCGACCGCAAGCTGGTAAAAAACTTACCGTTCGACCGCGGAGTAAAGGTATCGATAGAAGGACCCCTGTGGGGTAAAAACTTTGAAATTTTCTTGAAGAAGTTCCGTGAGGAAAATTCCTGTCAGGAATATCTGAAGAGCTCCTTAAGCCGCGTGGCTACTACTGTGCAGAAAAAAGAAGATTGAAGGGGGACCCCTGCTGGATGCAGGGTTGGTGCTATGCTGGGCATGCCCAGTAGGTGCCAGTCAAAGCTCTAGAAACTTTGACAAACGTTTTCCGTGATTGGGCTCCATCCTAATGATGTCACCCATATGTGAGGACTACCATCCTGCTTGTCCTGTGAGAAACCCCCTGTTCAACCTGCTCCCACCATCAAAAACATTCCGAGGAAGCCGGATTTGCCTCCTTGAAGGTCCTCCATCACTGCAGACACACATCACTTTTTGTGGCCCTCTTGAAGACAATCTCAGGGCTCCATAGCCAGAGTACAGCATGGTCTTTTTCCCAATCTCCGCTGCTGACATTCTAACTGCTCCCACCCAGCTAGGGCCAAGAAAATAAATTTTCCAGGTACTCAAATGCAGTCAAGTGTTTACCCAGCAACCTTCACCAAAAAGCACCAATGTTTCTCTACTACTATTTTTTTTTTTTTTTACTTTATCAGGAAGCAATATGAAAGAGAAGGAAAAGGCAGCAGTGGGAGGGGGACCAAAAGAGAAGAGAAGGAAAGAAATGGGGGCAAGCAGGAAGGAGCAAGAAACCTCAACCCAGCGCAGAAGCCCCTCTGGCTCTGGCCTGCTCAAACAGAGGAAGGGAGCCTAGAGCTTTATAGGAACATAAGCAAATGCCATACTGGGTCAGACCAAGGGTCCATCAAGCCCAGCATCCTGCTTCCAACAGCGGCCAATCCAGGCCACAAGAACCTGGCAAGTACCCAAAAACTAAGTCTATTCCATGTTACCATTGCTAATGGCAGTGGCTATTCTCTAGGTGAACTTAATAGCAGGTAATGGACTTCTCCTCCAAGAACTTATCCAATCCTTTTTTAAACACAGCTATACTAACTGCACTAACCACATCCTCTGGCAACAAATTCCAGAATTTAATTGTGCGTTGAGTAAAAAAGAACTTTCTCCGATTAGTTTTAAATGTGCCCCATGCTAACTTCATGGAGTGCCCCCTAGTCTTTCTATTATCCGAAAGAGTAAATAACTGATTCACATCTACCCGTTCTAGACCTCTCATGATTTTAAACACCTCTATCATATCCCCCCCTCAGTAGTCTCTTCTCCAAGCTGAAAAGTCCTAACCTCTTTAGTCTTTCCTCATAGGGGAGCTGTTCCATTCCCCTTATTTTGGTAGCCCTTCTCTGTACCTTCTCCATCGCAATTATATCTTTTTTGAGATGCGGCGACCAGAATTGTACACAGTATTCAAGGTGCGGTCTCACCATGGAGCGATACAGAGGCATTATGACATTTTCCGTTTTATTCACCATTCCCTTTCTAATAATTCCCAACATTCTGTTTGCTTTTTTGACTGCCGCAGCACACTGAACCGACACCTAGATCTCTTTCTTGGGTAGTAGCACCTAATATGGAACCCAACATTGTGTAATTATAGCATGGGTTATTTTTCCCTATATGCATCACCTTGCACTTATCCACATTAAATTTCATCTGCCATTTGGATGCCCAATTTTCCAGTCTCACAAGGTCTTCCTGCAATTTATCACAATCTGCTTGTGATTTAACTACTCTGAACAATTTTGTGTCATCTGCAAATTTGATTATCTCACTCGTCGTATTTCTTTCCAGATCATTTATAAATATATTGAAAAGTAAGGATCCCAATACAGATCCCTGAGGCACTCCACTGTCCACTCCCTTCCACTGAGAAAATTAATCCTACTCTGTTTCATCTTAGAAAGTGTCATCCAATTATGTGCTATGGTTTAATCCTTTTTTGGTGGGGTAACTACGCTTGGAGGCTGCTCAACTGAGGGAAGGAGAGAAAATCTTTCACATCTGGAGCTCCCAACCAGATCCCAATTGTTCTACCAGGCCCCAGTCCCCAGCATGGAATACACCTGTACCATCTGCTGGAGACAGAGAATACTGGCAGGCTGAGGTCAGCATGGATGCTTGTAAGGGCAACACAGCTCCCTCTAAGCTCAGCTCACACATTTCCGAGCGTTATTCACATAAATGTTTCCTTTGTGCTATATACTGAAATGCAAGGTTAATACTGGCATTCAAAAATTGTTGGTTTAAAAAAACTGTTGCTCACTTGGAAAACAAATTGCACATACCTAGTCACTCCTTGGAGGGAACATAGGGCAATGTCAGCATTTGATCAACTCTCTCTCCAATTATATCCCAAGTCAACTAATCTGATTCCTTCTCCTGCTCCCTGCCCTATCCCTCCCCACCCCACATTTTACTTATATTAAGGTTTGTTTTGTTTTACATAAAGTGCTACTCATCCCCTCTTTCTATCCTTTCCTTCTCAAAGAAATTACAGCCTGGAATGGCAATATGCCCAACAAATTTGAAATTGATCCTCAAGTATTAAAAGGGTCAATTTAAAAAATGTATGTTTTGTTTAATACAAAATTACTTTATAAACTTAATCATAAACTGACATGGGAAAGGGATCTAGGCAAGATTTTGGATGAAGCCTCATGGGATCTCTTTTTTTTTTTATTGTGGGAAAATGCTCTGTTTCTTCCTCATTGGTCGAGAGTGGTGTTGGTACCGTACCACTGAGCGCCTCCACAAAATTTATTTGAATTTGGGTGATAAATGCCAATGAGTGTATGGGGAGGTTGGCACTTTTTTCCATATTTGGTGGGACTGCCCAGCAGTTTGCAAATACTGGACTACGGTTTTAGGGTTGCTTACTGAGATCACTGGTGTTTCTTTTCTTGGCGATCCCAATTTATTTTTTAGGCCTCCTTATTCCAAACATTCCTGCTAATATGCAAACCTTTATTCTGCAAATTATAATAGCAGCATATTATAAATTGGCATATTGCTGGAAGAGAGCATCTCTGCCAAAGCTACCATTAGTGTGTCAGTGTCTCAAGAAAGTATACTATACAGAAAAATAATGCACTGGCTTACTATTAGAAAAATGCACTGGCTTACTATTAGAATAATGCACTGGCTTACTATTAGAATAATGCACTGGCTTACATTAGAATAATGCACTGGCTTACTATTAGAAAAATAATACACTGGCTAACTTTGATAGGATATGGAACCCCCTTTTTACTGTGGTTGAACACAAGGTATTTAAAGACTTAGGGGTAGATTTTAAAACATACGCGCAGGCGTACATTTGTGTGCGCAACCCGGTGCGCAAAATGTACGCCTGATTTTATAACATGCGCGCACGTTATAAAATCAGGGGTCGGCGCACACAAGGGGGTGCACACTAGCGGCCCTTGCGTGTGCCGAGCCCTCGGGGAGACCAGCTGGCTTTCCCCGTTCCCTCTGAGGCCGCTCCGAAATCAAAGCAGCTCGGAGGGAACTTTCTTTCCCCCCCCCCCCCCGATACCTTTGCTGTAGAAGTTACGCGCACCGGCCGAGTGCCGGCGCGCGATCGCCCTTTGCCGCTGTCCTCAGTCATGCCTCCCAGACCACCCAGCCAAGCCCCCGGACTGCCCCGCCATGCCCCCAGACAGTCTGCCCCATCCCCGTCCTGCCCCCTGCCCGCCCATTCAGAAAAGCTACGGGACATATGCGCATCCCAAGGCTTTACGCACGCTGCCGGGCCTTTTGAAAATAGGCCTGTCGTGCATAGGGCTTTGAAAATCTGCCCCTTAGTCATGATGGGGAGGGATGGGGTTTTGAGGGTAATACTGTTATAAAACTATTATCAATCTGGTTGTATGCCTTACATTTTATATGGCATTTAATATTATTTAAGATATATTTTATCTATCTGAACTTTTCCAATAAAATGTGAATTCCAAAAAATGAAAACCAACCAAAATAACGTATCTAGGGAAACATCAAGGAACCCTGTGATGAATGATCCTGTGAACTGGGAAAAAAATCCAAAAGGTCCAGAACAGGACAGTGAGGCACCAAAACCCAACCAACAGGCTCTATGGAAAAAGTAAGACTGAAGGGATCCACATGGTATAATGGCATGCCCAGAGAGCCACAGCCAAAGTTCTAGAAACTGACAATTTTCCATGCCGGGCTTCCATCGGATAGTTACCTAGTATGCAAGGACTGCCATCCAGTTTGTCCTCTGAGAATAAATACTACTGTTCTTGCCTGCAATCTAAGATTCCCCCCCTTAGATACTGATTTACTAAACCACATTAACAACACAAATTAATGGGCTGATTTTATTGTGGCTTTCATTAAGCTTAATGAGACCTATTTACTAACAATCAGGCCAATACAGAATGGTGCACTCAGCTGAGCGCACAGTTAGCCCCGGTTTGGCCGCGCGTTTTTGATGCGCCATTATTACCCCTTATACAGTAAGGGGTAATAGCGCATGGAAAACGCGCAGCCAAACACCCCCCCCCCCCGAAACTAATAGTGCTCATCACATGCAAATGCATGTTGATGAGCCTATTAGGTAGTCACCCGCAATACAGAAAGCTAAATGTGCGGCCAAGCCACACATTTTACTCTCAGAAATTAACTCCAAAGGCAGGAGTTAATTTCAGACGACACTGGGCAAGTGTACAGAAAAGCAGAAAAAACTGCTTTTCTGTACACCCTCCGACTTAATATCATAGCGATATTAAGTCTGAGGCCCCTTAAAAAAAAAACAAAATCTGCCCGCGGCTTGGAAAACGGACGCTCAATTTTGCCAGTGTCTGTGATCCGAACCCGTAGTTGTCAGCGGGTTCGACAACCGACGCCGGTAAAATTAAGCATCAGCTGTCAGACCCGCTGACAGCTGCCGCTTCCGCAATAAGGAGGCACTAGGGACGCGCTAGTATCCCTAGCACCTCCTTATTAGCGTGGGCCCTAATTTAAATAATGAATCGCGTGCCGAGGAGAGGTGCCAGGGTGCGCGTTGGGAAAGCGGGCGCTCGCCTCGGAGTGCAGGTTCTCCCGCGGAGTTTACTTATGGGCCTGATAATGATCCTGTTAGTAAATAGGCACTTAATTTCTTGAACTCCTCCTTTGCTATGCTAACTTGGCTTGTCCTAGCCAGGTCATTTGTGCCCAAGTGGACTGACATCAACTTGACATTTCCTTCCTTCTTCTCCAGCAATCCTACCCATGAGATCTGTATCCTGTCTAGCTGAGGATCCTGGTAGGCATTTGATCAACTCTTTCTCCAATTATTTATTTATTTATTTTTAACTTTTATATACCGACATTCTTGCATTAAATGCAAATCATGCCGGTTTACAGTGAAACAGAAAAAGCAGGAAAAAATTCCTTAGTCGAATACAATGAAACAGCTTAGTTAACAAAGGAAACATAAAAATAAATTTTTACATATACACAAAGGTTTGCACGAAGGGGTGCACAAAGGGGAGAGCCCCTATGTCGCGCCCCTTCGGCGCGCGACGCCTGGTGTTGAGGCTGTCTTAACTGTCCGATGTTAGTGATGTCATGGGGGGGGGGGGGGGGGGGCGGGTCTAATGATCGCAGCACTTACATCGCTGCTTCTTTCCAGTTCCAGGTGAAAATCAAGCTGTTTCCTTCACTTCCCCTCCCATGACTGTGGGGTGAGAAGCGCTGCAGGGTGCCCCTTGATGTTACCTGGCTTCCCACACGCGACGCCTGGTGCCCCCAAGTCAATTGAACTGATCATTCCTTCTGCTTCCTGCCCTGTCCCTCCCCATCCCACATTTCACTTATTTTAAAGTTTGTTCTGTGTTACAAAAAGTGCTACTTATCTCTCTTTTCTGCCTGCCCTTTCCTTCTTGAAAAAATTACAGCCTGGAATGGTGATATCCTAGTCACGGGACTAATTACACAACATCTCTAGAACAGTTGCAATATCCAAGTCTGAAATCTTATTATCCAAACTATGACAATTTAAATACACAATCTTCCAAGAACTGCTCCCTTCCCTTGGTCTTTTCTTGTTCTCACACCTACCACATATCTCTCTTCTTTACCACTTGTTTTGTGAGATTCCCACCCTGTTTCTCTCTCATTTACCTCATTTGTTGGGAGCAAGAGTTTGATTCAACCAGCTTTCCACTGGTCATCTCCTTCATCTAGTTTAATTTCTATCAGTGTAGGATCTGACCTATTCACCTAAGACCATGGTTTCCACCTCACGAACAGATGGAGGCCATAATGACTATAGAAGTTATTTTATCCCTCAACATGAATGCCCCAGGTCACAAGACATCCAAACCTTCTTTACACTAGCTCTTTAGATATAAGATGCAGCAACAAGCATTAGAGGACCGCAGAGAAGAAACAGCACATGGGTGTGTTAAATACTGTAAGATGCAGAACAGCAGCAGCAGGTAGGTATGGATAGCCTAGGGATACAGCACAAGACATGTCACTCACCGTAAGACGCAGCACATCAGCAGTAGATGAGTAGGGACATTGGCTGGATTAAGCATGCTGGGGGTATCTGACTTCATGCAGGCTAGGAATGCTCTCATCCTGCGATTTTTGTCTTCTACAGCTTTCCCCAGCCACAGCTTCTTGAGGTTGGGGCAGGTCCATTCCCTGAAGGTCAGTGCAGAGACCAACTCTGGGGTCTGGGGAGATTTGCCCTTGTAGGCTGACCACTCCTTTATGATCACTGGTGGGACTGTGGGAGTCAGAAGAGAGAGGAAAGATATTACTGGTTTTGTGCAAGGGCAAGGTAGCGCTTCCTCCACTCCTTTTCTAAATCCCAGATCCATTTCCCTTTTCCCCTCCCAACAAGAACACAGCACTTGTTGGAAGATATATTTTTTGAATTACTGATCACTCTCTTTTGCTGTCACATTAATCTGGACTGACAGAGAATTTTTTTTATTTTTAAGACAGCACACCAAGGACATGTTCCTCAAAGCTGTCTTCTTAAAAGCTCTATCTACAGTCCTACCTCTTCTTCCACTCAGCTTTCTTTTCCCTCCAGATCAACATAATCCTATAGAAGATAGCAATTAGACAATAACACTTTCAACCACAAGGTCTCCTATTCCCTTAAATAAATAAGGCATGCTATTGTATCACAATAACTTTGGAGCAAAATAGATCAAGCAATATATTAGGTCTAGAGTGGTCCAGAAGATTAGGTCCAGAAAAGGAGATGGACAGATAAGACCAAAATTCCTCTTCTGTTACACTCAGTCAGTCTGTTCTGACATTTATCACACTATTTATTTTATTTAAAAGAAATTTACATGCTGCCCAGACACAGCTCTAAGCTGCTAACAGTAAAACATCCATAAAATGAACATAAAAGTAAAGAATAAAATAAAAACAATACGACTAAAGCAAAGCAATATGGAAAATTAAGTGGTCAGCTCTCAAGGAATCAACAATCAAATGCCTGCCTGCATAGTTAAGTTTTTAGCAGGTTCTTTCTTAAAGGTTTTAGTACACCCAATAGTTCTCAACTCAAAAGGCAAGGAATTCTAAAACACAGGACCAGCAACAAAAAATAATCGCTCTTGAGATTCGGCAAGGCGAACGTAGCTGACTGAAGGAACGTCCAAGAGACCTCTCTGCAAGGATCTCAGATTTTGGTTTGGGTTACAGTTGTGGGTTCGTTAGGGGTCTGCTAGTATTAGGATTTGCCCTGTGGTCTGTATTACTGAACGGACTAAAAAAATAAGACTCACTAAATCTTTTTTGTGAAATGAGAAGCTGTATTTTCTGTTTAATATATGTACAAAACAAGACTAGCGCTTATGAGAACACTAATGAAAATATAGCAAAGTATAATACATTCAAAACAGGTGTTTATGAGAACACCTGAGACAAAATACAATATATCAGAATATGCAAAAGTAATTTCCCCAATAATGTGTAATTTTATAAGAAGCCTAGCGGAAACTGTCACCTTTACCTGAAAGGCATCTCTTTACCCCCAGATGCGTGAATCAGCAAAGTGAGTTCTCTTTTTGAAGACAAAGTCAGTGCTAGAGACCCCCCCCCCACCTCGGTTCTCAGCAGGTAATCTGCCTGGGATTTTATACCTCTTGGGACTATACATGCTCAGAAGGGATCTCTTTGTTCCCTTCTTCTGAAAAATTGCCAAGCTAGGAGATTTTACTGCATATGTACCTTTTTGATCACCATATTGTCTGCCCTGGATAGCTGCCAGAGGTGACCTTGACTAAGCCAGAGAAAGGGAAGAGAATCTGTGGGTGAAGGAGGGGGAACTATGTGTCCAGGCTACTTCTAGCAAAGGGAGAGAAGGGAGAGAGAAAGAAAAGAGCAGGGGTGCTACTCACAGCCCACAAACTGCAGGGGTGCTACTCACAGCCCACAAACTTGTGTGTTATCTTTTGCTATGCCATACTCCCTTACTAGCTATGTGCTGGTCTGGTGCACAGTAATGGAGACTAAACTATATTTTCTGCAACAACAAGATGGACAAAGGTGGGGGCCGGAGGAGACTCACAAAGCAAGAACTGACTCACAGTGACACAAAACTATATGCAATCATTATAAAAACTATATGACAGTATTTTTCTCTCAAAAAGACAGAAAATTATTAGACACTAATTCAGTTACAGACATGGAGACGTTGATTAATCCAAAGGAAAGCATCCATTTTAAGCATTTTGTGAATTAAAATTGCAGTTTTGTACTGGATTCTCTGTTCAATGGGATAGAAGAAATGTGTGCCCTCCTTGTTCAGGCAGGGATGAGCCAAGCAGCAGAGTTCAAAAGGTCTTGCATGGCCCTTAAGAGATACCCCGGGAGTCTTAACAGGACACTGCAGTAATCAATGGTAGGCAAAAGAAGGGATTGCACTACTGACCAAAAATACTTTGAAATATTTGTATACAAATGCAAGAAGTTTAAAAATTAAGTTGGGGGAGTTAGAGTGTATAGCACTGGATGAAGAGCTAGATATTGTTGGCATCTCAGAGATCTGGTGGAAGGAGGATAACCAATGGGACACTGATACCAGGATACAAATTATATCAAAATGATAGGCTAGATCAAATTGGTGGAGAGAAAGCACTATATGTGAAAGAGGGAATTGATTCAAAAAGGTAAAAATTCTGCAGGAAACAAAATGCAATGTTGAATCTTTATGAATAGAAATTCCATGTGAGAGGGGGAATAAAATAGCAGTGAGGGTATATTACTGTCCACCTGGCCAGAATGAAGAAACAGACAATGAAATACTAAAAGAAATTAGGGAAGCTAACAAAATCAGCAGCACAGTAATAATGGGTAATTTCAATAAATCCAGTATTGACTAGGTGAATGTCACATCAGGACATTCTAGAGAGGTAAAGTTCCTAGATGAAATCAGTGACTGCTTCATAGAACAACTGATACAAGAACCAACAAGAGGGGAAACTAGAAACTATTTTAGACCTAGTCCTTAGTGGATCATAGGATTTGGTGCAAGAGGTTCAAAAGGTTCAAAACAAATGCAAGAATTTGAGTATTTAAGCCACTTGGCATTAGTGATCACAACATGATCAAGTTTGACTTAATAACTGGAGGGAGGGCACTACTGAAATCTACTGTAACAGCATTTAGATTTCAAAAAGGTGACTGATAAAATGAGGGAAATGGTTAGGAAAAAACTGAAGAGATAAACTGCAAAGGTTAAGATTTTATATCAAGTATGGATGTGGTTTAAAAATATCATCATGGAAGTCCAGACCAGATGTATTCCACACATTAGAAAACGTGGAAGTCTAAACAGCTACCGACATGATTAAAAGGTGAAGTGAGAGAGGCTATAAAAGGTAAAAGAATATCCTTCAAGAAATGAAAAAGGGATCCAAATGAAGAAACAGAAAACAGCATAAGCACTGGCAAGTTAGATGCAAAGCATTGATAAAGGTAAAGAAAGAATTTGAAAAGAATCTTGCCGTGGAAGCAAAAACTCATAATAAAATCCTTTTCAGGTACAATTGAGGTAAAAAACCTGCAAGGGAGTCAGATGCACCATTAGCTGATCAAGGGTAAAAGGGGCACTTAGGGATGAGAAAGCCATAGCAAAGAGAACAAATGAATTCTTTGCTTCGGTATCCACTGAGGAAGATGTAAGAGAGATACCCATGCCAGAAATGATATTCAAAGGTGATGATTCAGAGGAAATGAAACAAATATCAGTGAAGCCTGAAGATGTACTAGGGCAAATTGACAAGCTAGAGAGTAGAAAATCACCTGGACCAGATAGTATACATCTCAGAGTCCTGAACGAACTGAGAAATGAAATTACAGACCTTCTACTGGAAATTTTTAAATATCATTAAAGTTGTCTAGGGTATCTGAAGACTAGAGGGTTGCCAATCTAACACCAATTTTTAAAAAGGGATCAAGGGGTGATCCAGGGAAATTACAGACCAGTGAGTCTGACATCCGTGCCAGGCAAAATGGTAGAAACTAACAAAGAACAAAATTGCTGAACAAATAAATAGGCATAGTTTAATGGGGCAAAGCCATGGCACCGGCCACTTTAGGGGTGACCGAAGTTGCTTAACCCCTTTTAGGAAACGGGCCAAGACTGGATGAGCTGATAGACTGATTCCGTTCACTTCGGCTCTGAAGCAAGAGAGGGCTGCTACTTGGAACTTGAGGGAGTTGAGTGACAACCCCTTCTTCATACCATCCTGTAGAAACTCCAGAATCATGGGGATCTTGGCCATCCGCGAGAATATCCCTCTGCCCTCGCACCAGGCTTCGAATATTCTCCAGATCCGTATGCATGCTAGAGAAGTTGAGAACTTGCGTGCACGGAGCAATGTGTCAATCACGGCCTTCGAGTAACCATGCTTCTTCAGGCGAGTCCTCTCAAGGGCCAGGCCGTAAGAGAGAATAGAGATGGATCTTCGTGAAGAATCGGGCCCTGCTGGAGAAGGTCCCTGTGTGGAGGTATGGACAGAGGGCTCCCCTGCCAGGAGTCTTTGCATGTCTGCGTATCATGGGCATCTTGGCCAATCCGGGGCCACTAGCAGAACTAGTCCCCTGTGATGTTCTATCTTGCGGATGACCTTGCCCAGTAGCAGCCATGGGGGGAAGGTGTACAGTAAGTCTTCCTCTGGCTAAGTCTGGATGACAGCGATGATTCCTTGGGATTGTGGCTCTCGTCTGCAGCTGAAGAACCTGGGGACTTGGGCACTGAGATGGGTAGCCAGTAGATCCATGGCTGGGAGGCCCCAGCCATTTACTATCAGTTGGAAGGCTGTGGTCAACAGCATCCATTCCCCCAGGTCCAGGCTCTCTCTACTGAGAAAGTCTGCTGAGATGTTGTCTTTTCCTACAATGTGGGAGGCTGAGATCCCTTGTAGGTTTATCTCCGCCCATGCCATGAGAGGGTCTATCTTCAGAAAAACCTGCTGGCTCCTGGTTCCTCCCTGGCGGTTCATGTAAGCCACTGTTGTAGCATTGTCAGACATTACTCAAATCGCTTTGCCTCGGAGTCTGTGGCTGAATCACAGGCACGCTAGTGTGACTGCTCGAGCTTCCAGGCGGTTTATGTTCCATTCTGCCTCTTCCTTGTTCCATTGTCCCTGGGCCGTCAGCTCCTGACAGTAGGCTCCCCACCATCACAGGCTCGCATCCGTGATGAGCAAGATCCAGTTCGGTGGGGATAGGCTTAATCCTCTGCTTAGGTTGTCTTCCTGTAGCCACCACTGGAGCTGAGAACGTACTTCTGCTGGCAGTTGGAGGCAAATTGAGTAGTCCTGGGACAGTGTGTTCCATCGTGTCAAAAGAGAGCGTTGGAGCGGTTGCATGTGGGCGTTTGCCCACGGGACGACTGCCAGGGTTGATGCCATGAGGCAGAAGACTTGAAAATAGTCCCATACCTTGGGGCGTGCATTGGTCATCAATTGTCATAATTGTTCCATCAATTTCCTTCTCCTTGGGGGAGGGAGGAAGACTTTGTTCTGTTTGGTGTTGAAACGGGCCCCCAGGTACTCTACAGATTGAGAGGGCTGAAGACTGCTCTTGCCTGTGTTCACGACCCGACCGAGTTCCTGCAGTAGGCTCTTGTCTCTGCTGGTCACCTGCTGGCTCTCTTCCGAAGACTTTGCCCTGATCAGCCAGTCGTCCAGGTAAGGAAGTACCAAGATCCCTTCCTTCCTCAGTGTTGCCGCCACGCCCACCATAATTTTTCAGAATGTTCTGGGGGGCGGTTGCTAGGCTGAAGGGTAGTGCTCGGAACTGGTAATGGTGACCCAATATTGCAAAGCGTAGAAAACGCTGGTGCTCTTGATGGATTGGAATGTGAAGGTAGGCTTCAGAGAGGTCCAGGGAGGTTAGAAACTCTCTTGGTTGTACTGCCATTATGACGGAAAGCAAAATTGCTTACCTTGTAATAGGTGTTATCCCAGGACAGCAGGATGTAGTCCTCACATATGGGTGACGTCACTGACGGAGCCCTATCACAGAAAACTTTCTGTCAAAGTTTCTAGAAACCTTTGACTGGCATCCTGAGCCCACTGAGCATGCCCAGCATGCCATGATCCCTCGAGCCACAGGGGTCTCCCCTTCAGTCTCGTTTGTAGCATTGAGCGTTAGCCAAAAATAAAATAATAAGACGTATTGGACCCAACTCCGCGGGGTGGCGGGTGGGTTTCCTGAGGACTACATCCTGCTGTCCTGTGATAACACCTATTACAAGGTAAGCAATTTTGCTTTATCCCAGGACAAGCAAGATGCTAGTGCTCACATATGGGTGATTAGCAAGCTACAGGCTGAGTCATCTTTGTATTGGACCAACAGTGTACAACTTGTGAAACAGGAACAACAACTGGTGTACTGTTGGGAAAAATGAGGCAGCCTGAAATCAAGAAAGGTTGGATGTGGAAGGAGTTGGATCATGCTGGAAACAAGTTCTTTAAGACAGATTGTCCATAAGCTGAATCTTGTCGTCCCTTCCTTGTCGAGACAGTAGTGAGCCGCAAAGGTGTGAAGAGAACTCCATGTTGCGGCTTTACATATGTCCATTATTGGTACTGAACGATAGTGTGCTACTGAGGTTGACATCGCTCGTACTGAGTGAGCCTTTACACGCCCCTGGAGAGGAAGGCCTGCTTTTTATAGAAATGACGGCAGAAGAAGACCAAACGGCCCATCCAGTCTGCCCAGCAAGCTTCACACTTCTTTTTTCTCATACTTATCTGTTTCTCTTGGCTCTTAGTAACCTTTGGTTCTATTTCCCTTCCACCCCCACCATTAATGTAGAGAGCAGTGCTAGAGCTGCATCCAAGTGAAATATCAAGCTTGATTATTTAGGGGTAGTAACCGCCGCAATAAGCAAGCTACACCCATGCTTATTTGTTTTACCCAGACTATGTTATTCAGCCCTTATTGGTTGTTTTTCTTCTCCCCTGCCGTTGAAGCAGAGAGCTATGCTGGATTGTATAAAATCTGGATTGTATAAAATCTGCAAGCCAATTAGATAGCTGATGTATCACCAGCACTTTGGAAAGTGGTGCGCCTCATTATAATTGGTGGCCAGTGTGAATTAGCCAAGATGTGGAAATCAAGTGAGTTACCCTCTATAGATAATATTAGAAAGAGACTCCTCACCTTATGGATTCTTCATAATGGTATAGCTTTATCCAGACACAGTCAAAGAGGACAGTAAGAGACTGGACACCTTTAGAGAGATGGCTGTTCGAATGACTAAGGGATAACCTGTTTCTTTCTCTATGACCTCAGTTTTGTAAATTATATACCATGAATCCTTGTTTGTTCTTCCATTATATGCTCCCACACTCTGGATTTTCTCTGATTTTTGATGTCTTGGTGGAAATGTTTCTTCTAATATTTCTTCTGATATATGTATGTGCATTTGGTGTTGGACAGGGGGGGGGATAGGGAGGGGCAGGGGACTAACCGGGACCAAGGGTGTTTGCTGTATAAGGGAAATGCATGATAGTAGTTTATGTTTCCGAACATGCCACGAGGTTGAAAGTATTGTAACATTGATGTGAACACTGGTTATTGTTAGAGACTTTGATGTTATATGCATTATATGTGACTGAATCACAGGTTTGTACGCTCAATAAAGTATAAATGGAAAAAAAAAAAAAAAGATAAGAGTTTGCTTGCCCACCGCTTTTCCAGGTTTGTTTTTATCAAAAGACACAAAGAGCTGGGTGGATTTCCTATGGGCTGCAGTGCAATCTAAGTAGTACGCAAGCGCACGCTTACAGTCCAAGGTGTGTAAAGCCCTCTCTCCTTGGTGAGAATGCGGTTTTGGGAAGAAAGTAGGCAAGATGATGAATTGATTCAAGTGGAATTCTGTAACTATCTTGGGGAGAAATTTTGGGTGTGTCCGGAGTACCACCCGGTCATGGAGGAATTTTGTGTAGGGGGAGTATGTAACAAGTGCTTGTAACTCGCTAACCCGTCTTGCAGATGTGATGATTATTAAGAAGATAGTCTTCCAAGTGAGAAATTTAACATCACAGGAATCCATGGGTTCAAAAGGAGAACGCATGAGCCTCATTAGGACTACATTAAGGTCCCATTCCGTGACCGCTGGTCGGAGTGGAAGTTTAAGTTGAATTAAACCTCTCATAAATCTACTAACGAGGGGTTGCACTGATATTGGGGCATCTCTGACGGTATTGTGATAAGCTGAGATTGCACTTAAATGTACTCTTACAGATGAGGTCTGGAGACCAGAGTCTGAGAGATGCCATAGATAGACTAATAAAGATGATGTTCTGCAGGAAAAAGTGTCAATACTGTTTTGCTTGCACCACATGGTAAACCTTTTCCATTTAGCACGATAGTTCTTTCACGTGGAGGATTTATGTGAAGCTAAAAGCACTTGATAGACATTAGTTGAAAGATTGAGAGGTTGTAGAATCAAGCTTTCAACATCCATGCTGTGAGGGATAGGGATTGAAGGTTGGGATGACGCAACCTGCCCTGATCCTGAGTTACGAGAGTGGGTGCTGTGCCCAGGCGAATTGGGTCTCTGATCGAGAGATCGAGGAGTACTGGAAACCATACTTGTCGAGGCCAATATGGGGCTATGAGTATCATGGATCCTTTGTCCTGTTGTAGCTTCACTAGAGTTTTGGTTATTAGTGGTATCAGGGGATACGCGTATAGAAGACCTGAATTCCAGTGGCGAGCAAAGGTGTCCCTGGGTAAGCAGTTTCTCTGCTTGTGCAGGGAGCAAAAGTTGTCCACATTGTAATTTAATTGTGATGCAACAAGGTCTACTGTTGGTTGGCCCCAACGCTGAAAGATCTTGGTCGCTACTACTGGATCCAGAGACCACTCGTGAGGTTGGAATTGACGACTGAGGCGATCCACCACTACATTGTGAATGCCTGCCAGATAGGTGGCCCGAAGAAATATTGAGTGTGTTAGGGCCCAGTTCCAAATCTGTGCGGCTTCCTGACGAAGTAGATACGAGCCCGTACCTCCCTGTTTGTTTATGTACCATATGGCTACTGTGTTGTCTGTTTGTATCAGAACAGTCTTGTGGGAAAGGCAGTCCTTGAATGCATGCAGCGCATAACGTATAGCTCGAAGCTCTATGAAATTTATCTGAAATGTAGCTTCGAGTTTTGTCCAAGTACCTTGAGTCTGCAGATGTCCAATGTGTGCTCCCCACCCGAAGGTGGATGCATCTGTAGTTAACGTCACTTGCGGAATCGGTTGTTGGAAAGGTAGGCCTGTGAGCAAGTTGTCCATGTTTGTCCACCATAGGAGCTAGGACCGTAGTTGCTGAGTTACTTGAACTGGATAAGACAGTGGTTGAATGGTTTGTATCCATTGGTTTCTGAGTGTCCATTGAGTAACTCTCATGGCTAATCTGGCCATAGGAGTGATGTGAACTGTGGAGGCCATGTGACCCAAAAGAGTGAGGCATTGATGAGCTGTTACTTGCGTACGTGCGCGGAGAGCCTAACGAGGCGAGTGTCTGTGCACAGTCTTTTGGAAGGAAAGCTTTTGACGTTATGGTGTTTAATTCTGCTTCGATGAATTGTAACAGATGAGATGGTATGAAGTGGGATTTCTGGTAGTTGATGAGGAATCCCAACGAATGGAGTAGAGTTATTGTGAACTTGAGAGAGTTGAGAGCTCCTTGTCTTGTTTGGTTTCTGATGAGCCAATCGTCCAGGTAAGGAAAAACGTGAACGCCTTCCTTGTGCAAGTGGCCAGCTTCCACTGCCAGGAACTTTGTGAACACTCGAGGTGCTGAGGCAAGACCGAATGGTAGCACCTTGTATTGGAAATGTTGACTTCCTACTAGGAATCGCAGATACTTGCGATGAGGAGGGAATATTGGAATGCGAGCGTAAGCGTCTTGAATATCCAGAGAACAGAGCCAATCTCCTTTTTGAAGTAGAGGTAGCATAGTGCCCAATGATACCATCCTGAATTTTTCTTTTTTCAGGTATTTGTTGAGTTTTGGAGGTCCAATATGGGACGTAGGCCTCCTGTTTTCTTTGGAATGAGGAAGTAACGGGAGTAGAATCCTCTGCCCTGCTGAGGCTGGGGAACTGGTTCCACGGCCCTGGCTCTCAGAAGGGTGGATAATTCTTTTTGTAAGAGTGTGGATTGATTGTTTACTGTCCAAGACGAGGTGGGTGGAGTATCGTTTGGTACAGTGAGAAAGTCCAAGTGGTACCCTTGAAATGTTATCGAGGGTACCCATTGGTCTGTAGTGATGTGCGACCAATTGTGATGGAAGAAAGTGATCTGACCTCCTACTGGCAAATTTGGGGTCGGATTGGCAGGTAGGCTTCTGTTCCCCGGTGAGATTTCAAAATCCCGAAGTCGGGCCTGTTTGTGGAGGGGGTTGAGCTCTAGGTGCTCTTGGTTGTCAGGCCTGCGGTCTTTGTGCTGGCCTAGATGACCTTCCACGGGCAGGAGGTGGATAGTACCTCCGTAGTCTATAATATGGCCATCTTGAATCCTTCCTTGGGAGTCTTCTTGAGGATGTTTGGGACTCCTGAGGAGCAGAGGAGAGGTGCTGCAAGGTTTCTGAATGTTCCTTCAGCTGGGAAACTGCCTCCCATACCTTATCTCCAAAGAGATTGTCCCCTGCACAAGGAAGATCAGCAAGTTTGTCTTTTACTTCTGGTTTCAGGTTGGAGGCCTTGAGCCAGGCCCATCTGTGGGCACTTATGCCAGTGGCAGACATTCTAGATGAAGTCTCGAAGCTATCATAAGCTGCATGAACTTCATGTTTCCCAGCCTCCAGGCCCTTATGGAAGATACTATTGAAGGAATCTTGAAATTGTTGGGGAAGAGATTCCGATAGTTCCTGAATTTGTTTCCATAAATTACGCTTATATTGCGTCATATAGAGTTGGAAGGATGCAATTCTGGATACTAGCATGGATCCCTGAAACATTTTTCTGCCAATGGTGTCCAAAAACCTGTTGTCTGTCCCAGGAGGATTTGATGAATGAGGTTTAATTCTTTTTGATCTCTTCTGAGCTGATTCTACTACTACCGACTGATGGGATAGTTGAGTTTTTTGGAAGCCTGGGATATGCTGGCCTAGGTATGTAGCATCAGTTCGTTTATTCACCGGTGGTATGGTGCAGGGATGCTCCCATAGCCTGTGTTGTAACTCCACTAGGACTTTGTGAACTGGTATCGCCAGGACTTCTTTAGGTGGGTCCATGAATTGTAATACCTCCAGAGTCTTCTGTCTAGTATCTTCTTCAGATTCCAGCTGAAAAGGGATGGTATCAGCCATGTCTTTGATGAAATTTGAGAAAGAAAGATCCTCTGGAGGGGATTTCTTTCTTTCCTCTGGAGGAGAAAGTTCTGAGAGGACTTCCTCCGAGGAAGAGTCAGTATTTGGATCCTCCCAAGTGTCCAATGAGCGTGGACGAGGAGGAGTCGATGGAATAGGAAGAGATGGCATCGATGGAAATAGTGGAGAAAACGATGGCCATGGACGTGAGATTCCCGGTGGACCTGGAATAGGTTCAGGTATCGGTACTTCCTTCGCTATTTCTTCTTCCATCGGTCTTGGCGCCGGGACATCGGGTGGTTGTACTGGGATGGCACCGATGAGTGTGTCCAATTTCGCTAAAATTGGAGCGAAAAAGGACATATCCGGCATCGGTGTTGGTTGAACTGGAACCGGCGATGGACTCAGCGACGGCATTGGAATGGGCACCGGTGACGGGAGTGGAACCGGTGCTGGCGATGGAGCTGGCATCGATGGTGGAACCGTGATCGGTGCTGGCATCGGAGGCATGTCATGGAGTGCGTCTCGAACTGCCTGGCGGATGTAGCCGTCCAGTTCCGCCCTCACAGCTGGTGAAACCAGAGCAGCTACGGGGGGAGGCAGCGAAAGCGATACCGGTATCTCCGCAGGGCCCTGTGGAGGTAAGGTTCCTGGCACTGATATCAGTGGGGATCGCCTAGGAGTCGAAGGCCTCGGTGGACATGGAGAGTCCTCTCTGAGGCTTCTTCGGAGTTGATTTGAGACTTGTCGATGGAACTCCGGTTATTGGATCCAATTCAGGATCGTGAGGCCTCCGGTGTCGATGACGGTGTTTCTGTCGATGTTCGACGCCTTTTTCGATGATAGATGTAGACTTTATCGATGATCTTGAAGGGGTCAGTGAAGGCCGATCACCTGCTTCATCCGGTCTACGTTTTGTTTTGAGGCCGACTTTCCTAATTGCTCCAGCCGGAGACGACTGTGTGGAAGTTGAGGTCGATGGCATTAGTTGAAGATGGAATAAATGTTCCATTTTCTCCTTGTGCAGTCTTCTGCCTTTCGGCGTCATCTCGGCGCATCTTGGGCACGTCGAAACATCATGTCCCTCGCCGAGATAAAGTACACACTCAATGTGTGGGTACGTTATGGACACAGTGCGGGAACAATTCGGGCACTTCTTAAAACTCATAGCCATAGCGAAGGCCAGACAGCCGTCGACGACCTTCTGACTCTGTTTAGCTGTAACGGAACCGACCGGAAAAATTTAAAGACTTACCGATGGTGGAAAAAAGGGAGACCCCCCTATGGCGCTTTAAAATTTTCAGAGTTTTAAAACTTTTTTATGTAGTGAAAATTCACCACACAGGACTCCTATAACCGCGAGGCTAACGGCTTTGCGGAAAAAAAGAAGACTGAAGGGAGACCCCTGTGGCTCGAGGGATCAAGGCATCCTGGGCATGCTCAGTGGACTCAGGATGCCAGTCAAAAGTTTCTAGAAACTTTGACAGAAAGTTTTCCTTGATAGGGCTCCGTCAGTGACTTCACCCATATGTGAGGACTAGCATCCTGCTTGTCCTGGGATAACGAAGGGTCTTCACGTGGAAGTGTAGTTTCCGCAGATGATGACTGACGTTCTTGAGAGCCAAGATGGGTCGGAATGATCTTTTCTTCTTGGGAACGATAAAAAAGATGGAATAGCGCCCCATATTTTGTTGGGGCATTTGAACTGAAGTTATTGCCTTCAGACTGAGTAGTCTTGTCAGGGTGGCTTCCATTGCCAGTATCTTGGTGTGGGAGTGGCAGGGTGACATCATAAATTTGTCTCGAGGGATGCTGCGGAACTCCAGAGAGTAGCCTTCTCAAATGATGTTTAGAACCCATTTGTCCGATGTGATCGCAACCCATCTTTGGTACAAGAGGGCAAGTCAACCCCCTATTTCCTCTTCCTGTGGATGGGTTGGCCCATTCTCACTGTGGAGCACGGCCGGAGCTTGCCACCAGGCCCGCTCCTCTCTTGGTCTGTTGGCTCCGAAAGGGCTGGGACCTTCCAGAGGGACGAGGTGTCTGGAACTGCGAGTTCCTCTAGGGTCTAAAGTTTTGCGAGCCTCTGTCCTTGGTTCCTCTGGGGGAGGGACGCTGAGATCTTGTACCCCTATCTTCCAGTAGCCAAGGCACTGGGTATTCGCCCCATTTGCTGGCAAACTTCTCCAATTCACTTCCGAACAAGAGAGATCCTTTAAAAGGCATTCTTGTGAGATTCGCTTAAAATGTCGCATCTGCAGACCAATTCCGTAGCCATAGTTGTCTTCTGGCTGCCACTACAGAGGGAACACCCCTGGCTGAGTTGCACACCAGGTCTGAGCTTGCGTCTGTGAGGAAGGCTGCTGCAGGTTCCATTGTCTCGCTGGTATACGTTCCGGAGTTATTTACCTCTCTCGAGAGGAGCAAGCAGGAACGTGCCACCAGTGCGCAGCAGGAAGCAATCTGCTGTGTCATTGCTGTTGCGTCGAAGGCCTGCTTAAAGATGGATTCCAATCGTCTGTCCTGATTGTCCTTCAATGCAGCCCCTCCCTCAACGGGAATCATTGTTCGCTTTGAGACGGCAGAGACCATAGTATCCACTTTCGGGATATGCAGGCGTTCATTGGTTGCTGGTTCTAGAGGGTATAGGGCTTCCAACGCCCGACCCCCTTTGAAGCTGGACTCAGGGGCATCCCATTCTAGGTCAATCAGTTCCTGGATGGCTTCCATCATTGGAAAATAGCATGAGGCCTTACGAAGGGGCACCAAGATGGGGTTCTTCTTTGGTTCCGCCATAGGGTCTGTGCCAGGAATACCCAGCATCTTCAGAGTTTGGGAAACAAGAGCTGGTAATTCGTCCTTGTGGAAGAAACAAAGCATGGTTCGGTATGGTTCCATTCCTGGATGGATTTCTCCTTCTTCCAGGGAGTCACTCTCATCATCAGAGGTGTCTGGGTCCCTGTTAGGGAAGTTATTTATTTATTTATTTATTTAAAGGCTTTTATATACCGGAGTTCATGCACTAGTGCATACCACTTCGGTTTACACGGAACAAGGAACAGAAAATTACATCAAACAGATTGAACAATTAAACAAATATACAATTACATCCAACAATTGGGTATAAATAACATGGCTAACTTAGTAGGAACTTAGAGTTAGAGGTGAAGGAGAGAAATAGTACCAAGTGGTAATAGAACAATGTTAATAGCTAAATAATAAATATAAATAGTAAATACAAGTTCTTATAATAAATACAGGTGTTTACAGATTAACAGTTCTTGGTTAGGCGAGGCATGTTTCGAGACATCCGAGCCAGGCTGGGAGGATCTTGTGCTTCTGGCAGGGATGGAGCCTGGGGTGCAGCTGGGGCTGATTGTGCCTGAACAAAGGCTTGTAGCCTTTGGAAAAATTCCAACCAGGAGAAGGTCCCTGGGTCCATGTTAACCCCAGGGGGGGGTCGGAGTAGGGGCACCAGAAGTGCCCTCTTGTGGAGAAGCCATCTTGGAGAAGCATAGGTCCGGGGAGCTATCGTCAGTAGTTCCGGAACCATCTCCCGACAGTAAGGGGCCAAGCTTTGGTTCCCCCTGGGCTTCTTCACAATGTTGACAAAGGCAGGACTCCAATTCAGGCTGTGCAGCTCTTATGTGGCAGGCTGTACAAAGAGAGTGCCTTCTGGCCTTCTTGGGTGCCGGTGCCATTGTCTCTATTTTTATTTTATTTATTTAAGGTTTTTTTATACCGGCATTCAAGAACTCGTTCTCATCATGTCTGTTTACAGAAAAACAGGGGTGCAATAATATAACCAAAAACATAAATAAACGTGGAGAAGAGAAGCAGTTACAATTAAATAGGGCTAATGAACTGGGATAGTAAGAAATAAAAGAGATAGAGGAGGATAATTATATACAATTGTACAAAGTAAATAAGGAATCCACTATATATACAAGAGAACAAAATAAATATGGAGTCCACTATATACAGCTACTAGCATAGGAATTATTGATGGATCTTGTTAGGTGGAGTTCGGGAAGGCTTGCCTGAAAAGCCATGTCTTAAGTCTTTTCCTAAACGTTAAGAGGCACGGTTCATTTCTGAGATCTGGTGGGATAGAGTTCCATAGCGGAGGACCTGCTGTGGAAAGGGCTCGGTCTCTCAAGGTTCTGTGATTAGTAGTTTTTGCGGGTGGAACAAGGAGGCATCCTGTGTAGGCTTCCCTAGTCGGTCTTGTTGATTTGTGAACACGGGGAGGAATTTGTAGGTCGATTATGGTATGTTGGTGAATGATTTTGTATAATAATGTGATGGATTTGTAAATTACTCTGAAGTGGATTGGTAACCAGTGGAGGGCTTGAAGGACTGGAGAGATGTGGTCTCTTTTTCTGGTGTTTGTTATTAGACGTGCTGCTGCGTTTTGGACCATTTGGAGCGGTTTTGTATATGAGGAGGGTAGGCCAAGAAGAGTCGCGTTGCAGTAGTCTAATTTGGAGAAGATGAGGGCTTGGAGAATGGTTCTGAAGTCTTTGGCGTGGAAGAGTGGTCTTATCCTTTTTAAAACTTGCAGTTTATAGAAGCAGTCTTTGGTCGTTTTGTTGATGTGGGCTTTGAAGTTCAATTTGTTGTCTATTAGCACACCTAGATCCCTTACATGAGTGGTTTGTATGTTGGTTGGGAGACAGACTGTGGGTTTATTATCGGGAGTTATGAGTAGGACTTCAGTTTTAGATTAGTTTAGTACCAGATTAAGGCTGTTGAGGAGGCTTTTAATTTCTAGGTGGCAGGATTCCCAGAATTCGAGGGTTTTAGAGTATGATTCTTTGATAGGGATCAGGATCTGGATGTCGTCCGCATAGAGAAAGTGTATTAAGTTGAGGTTGGTGAGGAGTTGGCATAGTGGAAGGAGGTAAATATTAAAGAGTGTAGGGGATAAAGAAGAACCTTGTGGGACTCCGACGGTCGAGTCGTGGCGAGATGATTCTTTGTTCTGGATTTTTACCTTGTAGCCTCTGTTGGTTAAAAATGATTTGAACCAGGAGAGCGCTAAGCCAGAGATTCCTATAGCAGCTAACTGTTTAATGAGGATCGTGTGGTTTACGGTATCAAAAGCTGCTGAAAGGTCCAGAAGGACCAGCAGAAATGATTGTCCTTTGTCTGTACCTAGGATGAGGAGGTCTGTTAGGGATGTAAGTAGGGATTCTGTGCCGCGATTTTTGCGGAATCCATGTTGTGAGGCGGAAAGCAGTTTGTTATCTTCAATGAAGTCCGATAATTGGGAGTTCACAAGCTTTTCCATAATCTTAGCAATGATAGGGAGATTAGCTATTGGGCGGTAATTGTTGGGGTCTTTTTGGTCCAGGTTGGGTTTTTTTAAAAGTGGTTTGAGTGAGGCTTGTTTGAGGTCTTCTGGGAAGGAACCTTGGGAGAGCGAACAGTTGATTATGTCAGCCAATGTTTTGGAGATGGTGTCTGGTATTGTGATGAGAAGTTTTGTGGGTATATGGTCCGCTGGGTGCGAAGATGGTTTCATTTTTCTAAGGATGGTTTGGATTTCGGAGGAGGAGGTAGGTTCAAACGTTTCTAGGTGAGTGTTTTTGATGTGGGGCATTAGAGCTTGTGTTAGGGGAGCGATATTGGAGGGAAGTTGAGTAAGAAGATTCTTGATTTTGTTTTGAAAGAAGAGAGCGAGTTCATCTGCTTTGGCTTGAGCTTGATTACTAGGGCATTCTGGTGAGGGAACTTGGGTGAGGGTGGAAACATAGTTGAATAAAGCTTTCGCGTCAAAGACTAAGTTGTGAATTCTGGAGGTGAAAAAGTCTCTTTTTGTTTTGGAGGTGTAGGCTTTGTATTGTTTGTAGCGTGCGTTTGTAGGCTGAGAGTGTGCTGGGATTTGGGGTTTTCCGCCAGTTAGATTCCTTTTGTCTTAGTATTTGTTTAATCCTTCTAAGATCGTTTGTGAACCATGGTTGTTTTTTGGAGGCATCTGGGTGAGATTTTTTTGTTGTAAGAGGGCAGAGCTTATTGGCTATGGATTCCGTGATCGTATTCCAGGAGTGTAAAGCAGTATTAGGATCAGTGAGAATTATATCGGGAAGGTTTGCATGCGTGCAGTTGTAAACACGGCTGTGCGTGTAGATATTTATTTATTTATTTATTTCGGATTTTTATATACCGACATTCTCAATACAAGTATCGAATCAGGTCGGTTTACATAGAACATTAACTGTCGCAATAAAGGCGTTACATTAAACAGCGTTTCTTAACATATATTTTCTTAACATATCACATATAAATATAACTATAAATACAACTTAAATATAAGTATAAATACAGTTTAACTTAAATATAAATACAACTTGAATATTACATAAACAATAATAATACTGATGATAATAATAACTCGTCAACAGGACGAAGATCAATATCAGGAAAGTTTAAAGCGTGAATAAATATCTTGAATAATTGGAGGGACAGTCTAAATTGTGATGTGAGGGTACATATACCTTGTTGAAATGCAAAAACCGAGTTATGCATGAATTAAAGAAGACTGATGAATCAGAGAAGTAGTCTTAAACAGGTGAGTTGTTCAGGTCTGACGTGGTTGGTTCTTGAGGGGAATATGGGTGATCGATGATCTGATGTTGGACTATTTTCCTCTTTGACCGGTGTCTGAGTGATCTTGTGACTCTGAATAAGCTTGCCTGAAAAGCCACGTTTTTAGGTTTTTCTTAAAAGTTAGATGACAGGTCTCTTGGCGTAGATCCGGCGGTAATGAGTTCCAGAGGGTGGGCCCAGCTGTGGAGAGTGCTCGTTTTGTTAGTGTAGATTTGATCGGGGGAGCATATAAGGAACCTTTGTAGTTGTATCTGATGGGTCTTTGTGATGTGTGAGGGCGGATTTGTGTGATTAGATTTAGGTGAGCGATGCCCATGATATCCTTGTGGATCATTGATAATGTCTTGTAGGAGATTCTAGCTTTTATAGGAAGCCAGTGGAGGCTGTGAAGAATAGGTGTTATGTGGGCTCTTTTATTTGTGTTAGTGAGTAGCCTCGCTGCGGCATTCTGCACCATCTGTAATGGTCTTGTGGATAAGGCTGGAAGACCTAGCAGTAGAGAGTTGCAGTAATCCAGTTTAGACAGGATTAAAGACTGGACTACTAGCCGGAAGTCACTGAAGTGAAGAAGAGGTTTAAGATTTTTTAGCACTTGGAGTTTGAAATAGCATTCTTTAGTTGTATTGGTGATGAAGGATTTAAGGTTGAATTTGTTGTCGAGATGCACTCCCAGGTCTCTGACTGAGGTGGAGTGGTTAATAGTTAGTTTTGAGAATTGAGTTGCGTTTTGGGAGTTGGTGAGGGTATTGTTTTCGTCAGGTGAGATGATGAGGATTTCTGTTTTGTTTGGATTAAGTATGAGGTTCAAGCTGGATAGCAGAGTGTTGATAGCCTGTAAGCAGTTGTTCCAATGTGCCCAAGTTTTTTGCAGTGATTCTGTGATGGGCAAGAGAATCTGAATGTCATCAGCGAAAATATAATGTTTTAGCTTTAGGTTAGAGAGTAAGTGGCAGAGTGGAAGCAGGTAAATATTAAATAGTGTAGGTGAGAGAGATGATCCTTGAGGTACTCCTCGAGTTGATTTGATAGGATGCGATTCTTCATTATTGATTTTTACTTTGTAGAATCTGTTCTCCAGGAACGATTGGAACCAGCTATAAGCTTCTCCTTGGATTCCTATATCGGATAGCCGTTCGAGTAGGATGGTATGGTTGACCGTGTCAAATGCGGCGGATAGGTCAAGAAGAGCGAGGAGGTGAGGTTGTTTTTTTTCGAGATTAAGAAGGATGGTGTCCGATAGCGATGTTAGAAGTGCTTCAGTGTTTTGAGATTTCCTGAAGCCGAACTGGAAAGGGGAGAGAATGTTGTTATCCTCCAGGTATTCCGACAGTTGTTTGTTGATGAATCGTTCCATTACTCTTGAGATCAGGGGAAGGTTGGCGATAGGGCGGAAATTTGCAGGGTCATCCGTTGAAAGGTTTGGTTTTTTTAGTAAAGGTTTCAGAACGGCTATTTTGAGTTGATCTGGGACCTTTCCTTGAATTAAGGAGCAGTTGATGATGTCTGCTATTGATTTAGAAATGGTGTTAGGGGTCGATAGGAGAAGATTGGAAGGTATGGTATCCAGTGGATGGGAAGAAGGTTTGAGTTTCTTGAGAATAAGTTCGATTTCCAATGATGAAGGAGTTTCGAATGATGATAAGCTGTATTCTTTGTAATGTGGTGAGGTTATTGGCTGAGAAACTGTTGAAGGTTGGGTAGATATAGGCTTAAGGAGGTTGGTGATCTTTTTATCAAAGTAGATTGCTAGTTCCTCAGCTTTGTTGGCTGCTTGATCATCTGGAATGATAGGTGGAGTGGGTTTTGTTAAGGAAGATACAAATGAGAAAAGAGCTTTTGAGTCCAGTGCAAAGTTGTGGATTTTTTTTGCAAAGAAGTCTTTTTTGGCCTTTAAGATGGCTAATCTGTATGTGTTGAGATGTGATTTGTAGTTTAGCGTTGTGATGGTGGAAGGAGACTTGCGCCAATTGTTTTCTTTTTTCCGAAGTTCTTGTTTGAGGGTTTTGAGAGTCGGAGTGTACCACGGTTGTCTTTTTGCTTGGGGTGGTTTTACGGGTTTGGTGATTGAGGGACAAGTAAGATCTGCGATCTCGTTTGTAATGTTGTGCCAGGAGATGATAGCTGATGATGCGTCAGTTAAATCCAGTCGGTCGAGTTCTTTGGAAAGTATTTTACTAAGATTGTCTATGGAGCAGGGTTTCCTGTAACGTATGGTGGTTACTGGAAATATAGGACGAGGCTGGTCTTTAATTTGGAGTTCTGCAGAGATGACGTGGTGGTCCGACCATGGGACTGGGACGCAAATAGGGTTGTTTGTTGGTGTTATGCCTTGGTTGAGAAAGATCAGGTCGAGGGTATGTCCCGCTTTGTGCGTGGGATCTTTAACTATCTGATTGAAGCCGAGGTGGTTGAGTGCTGAGAGAAGGATATCACAGTTATGGGTTAGAGGTGCGCTGTTTACATGTAAGTTAAAGTCTCCCATCAACATGGCTGGTTTGTTCTGGTTGCAATGTTTTGTTGTAAATTCAATAAGGGGAGAAGGGTCTGAGTCTAGAGTTCCAGGAGGTGAGTAGACTAAAGTTATTTGTAGATGGTCCGAATTGAAAAAGGCAATTTCGGTGTTCTTTATTGTGGTAGATAATTGGAGTGAGAGCCCTAGGCCCTTTTTTGTTGCTAGAAGGATCCCTCCACCCCTTTTTTTGGTTCTAGTGATTGAATGTATGTCATATAGATGGATGGGTAGCTGATTTAATAGAACTGTGTCTGTGGGTTTCAGCCATGTTTCAGTGATGGCGCAGATATCGGGGTTGTTGTCTGTCAGGTTGTCGTTGAGGAGGTGGAGTTTTTTTGTGATCGATTGGGCGTTGAATAGTGTGAGCGTGAATAGAGTTAATCCTAGCGTTTGAGAAATGGGTGAGATCATGATTGGAATCAATCTCTGTTGTCGTAAGCCTAGAATCCTGGGTTTATTGGGTTTGAGTTTAGGAGTGTAGTGGATAGTAGGTATAGGTGTAGGGTGCATGTTATGGTGCTGGTGTGTTGAATTGTATCCTTTCTTGGAATCCAGTAGTGGATGGGTGGCTGATAGAAGACGATTGGATGAGTGGTTGCGGTGTGGATGGAAGATGAGTGGATGAATGAATGATGTTAAGGTAGAAGGGAGGATGCAGGATTTTGATGGATGCAGGATGGAACCTATCTGTTCTGGGGACTTGATTTCGGTGTGCTGTTGGCGCTCGGGAGTATCGATGTAATAGAGGGGTTTTTTGGTTTTTTTTTCCGCTGGCTCCTAAGGTGGTTGGGTGTTGATGGTGGTAAGGAGCGCTCCGGGACTCTCAGGGGCTGCACGAAGGGGCCAGCCCCTTTGTCGTGCTCCTTCGGCGTGCGACGCCTAGGCGCCGTGGTGTGTTTAAAGGGCTCCTGGCCCTGCTGCGATAGGCGGGTGGTTTTCTTTTTCTATTGGCTGCTTCCGGCCGGAGGAGGGCAGAGGGAGGCGCCTCGGGTCCCGGCTCGGTGCCTCGTGGTCGGCGCGGAGGTCTGCCGGGGGCAAGGGTGCGATCAAGGCAAGATATGCGCTCGGGTGCGCTCAGTTGTGCACGCAGCTATGCGTGCATCTGTATTAGACGTGTGCAAGTTAGGCGCATCAGCCACCCGGCCTGCCCCACCGGTCGAGAAGGGAAGATGGCGACGACGACCCCCGCACGTAAGATGCCCCCCCCCCCCCCCACCGAGGGTCTCCACGTGTGTGGACCCTTGCACCAGATCGGGGCCTAGCCCAACCAAGGCTGCTCAACCCGATCGGTGCTCCCTTCTAACCTCGCCGGGAACGGATTCGAAACAGCAATCCGAGCTCTGGAGACCGGAGACCTGAATTTAAAGATTTTTTCTTACCTGGTCTCGGCGCTTACCGATCGAGTGTCGGATGATCTCCAGCTGCGGAAGGAGAGGGAATTACCTTCCCCGCCGCGCTTGTTTCTGCACCTGCTGCCTTTCAGCCACCCTGGGGGTAAGTCCACGCCGGGAACCGGCTACCGGACCAAGGCACACCTCTGAGAAATATCTCAGATCAACCTCAGGAATTCTCGACTGGGGGAGGGACCTTTAGGTATCACCGCAGGAGAGCGGGGCTCGATCTTCCTTAAGGTAACTTTTGTTTCTTCTTTGCTGTAATTCTTAACACTATTCTAGTGTGTGGGATAGTGTTCGCATCTGCTAGGAGTCAGAAAGATACTGGAGAGCTGAGGTTACTGCAGGGGTATATCTAGAGTGACGTCAGCTTTGAAATCTGACTAAGTCTCCCATCTGCTAGCAGAAGAGCAAAATACCCATTGGTCCTGACTCCATCTGGATACATGCTAGGAAAACACACATTTAAAACTATTAAGAGAAAATATTTTTTTACTCAATGCATAATTAAGCTCTGGAATTCATTGCCAGAGGATATGGTGAAAGCTATATAGTGTAGCTTTGTTTAAAAAAGATTTGGACAAGATCTTAGAGGAAAGATCCATTAATCATTATTAAGGTAGAGTTGCAGAAATCCACTCCTTATTCTTGGGTTAAGCAGCTTGGAATCTAACCCTTGGGATCCTGCCAGGTACTTGTAATCTGGCTTGGCCACTGTTGAAAACAGGATACTGGGCTTGATGGACTTTTGGTCTGACCCAGTATGGCAAGTCTTATGTTCACAAGAAAAGAGTCTGACTGAACATGTTCCCCAATTGTACTAGATCACTTTTTATAAAACTCTTATTCAACTGTCTGCAATCAATGACTTCCACTGTCTTTCTTTCACTTTAAGAAAAGTAACAGTTCCCATCGCTTGCTGCCGCAACCGAACCAAAAAATGTATACTCTGTATGGATTTAGACATAAGTGAGGACCCTATGGGTGGTCCTGTTTCCTCTGTGCTGCACAATGCAAAAAGGAATGTCCCACGATTCAAACCCTCCTTCTCCTGATGGGTGGGGGGTGGGCACATCTAGAAAGGATTATCAACTAACAAGGTTATGCTTATGAGCTAAGTCCAATTGAACATACGACTTAAGAGCAGACGACTTTCATCTACCAATTCTCTGAATTGTTTCCATGTGAAACCGTACCTGCCCTGCACTGGTGGCCAACCCTATTCTAAAAGAATGGGTGCTGAATTCCATTGCGTTAAAACCCAATTTGGACAATGCAGCTCTGAAAATTGCGGTGAATTGATATCGGGTGAGTGGATCCCTATCAAGGTGAATCAATAGATGTATGCCTTCAGCGGGACACCTGGCTACGTAAGCTTGCAGGTTCTCGACTGGACAAGCGACTAGGATTTCAATCCGTTTAAGGCAGAGTGTTGAACCCTAGGCCGCCTGGTCCATCTTTGACCTGTGTATGTTGATGTACAGCACTTGACCTCTGATCTCAACATTTTTGAACAGTAATCTGTTATGGCCAGAGTCAATCTTGGACTCTGCCACCAGATCACTCAAGAATGCAAGAGAAAATGCAAGCCGGAACAGGATGGTTTCAAATTCTTATTTGCATACCACTGATGGGTGCTACAACTGAATCAATACGTCACAGGGCTTCGTAAATCATTTGAAATTCCAGCTTTCCTGGCCCAATCTGTTAACATTTCTTTAATATAAAATTCTTGGTAAGGTCGCCCCAACATGCCTTTGTAAAGAAGGCAAAACCGGCCACATGATTGGACACGAAGCCCCTGGATAATCAGAATCTTTCACATCCACTAGGTAGCCAACAATTAGGTCCTTCAGTAACTGGTCCCAAGACCCAGCCATGCCCTGTCAAGAATTTATTCAAGAGTTCATAGCCCCTACAGTATGCTGCCCAAGTAGCCGGCACTACCGATCTGTGGATAAGGTCTCTGATGGTTGCACTCCAATTTTCCATAGGTTCTGCAATACCACCATCCCCTCTCTGTCTGTGTCCGGAGCCTGCATATGGAACAAGTTCCATTTAGCTTGAGACAGAAAAATCAGCGATACCATTGTTTAATCCCAGATACTTGGTATACCCAGATTTTAGTAGTAAGCCTCAAAGCTGACAACACAATCTGCCTTAACTCTACGACCTTGGGGTATCGGCTGACTGTCTTGTCACCCCAGAATATTATATACTTGTTCTGTAACTTACCACCCCATACTCCAAGTACAGCCATTATGGAGAACGGTTTAAGCAATGTGATGTTATGGGGTAAATCCTGCTTTGACCCACGATGAGGGCCAAGGCAAGGCACACCATGAACCATGGCTGTATGCCTCGAATCCCTGTCGCCCCAATGCATCGGAATGTATGTCTAGGTCCCTACTTGATACCGGGACCTAGCCACTTGCTATAATGAGATGCCGTTATATTCCTCCAGGAATGTTGCCCATATGAGGGATCGATCTTCATGAGACTGGTCATCTGTATAAAGTGATGCAGACTGGTCGCACCTGTTACTGTTGCTGCTCACCACCTTTGGAAAACTCTTCCCATAGGTACCACCCTGCATGCAAAGCTCACAGTGCCAATCAGGGCCTGGATGTTGGTCGGTGTGACCTTTTTGGCATTCAAGGTCATCCGAATCATTGACTTCAGCTTATGCAACTTGTGCTCTGGCAGTCTTGACATCATTGTGTCAGAGTCGAATTCGATCCCTAAGTTGCATAATGATGGAAGGACCCTGTGTTTTCTGTCATTGGTATCCCAAATTTTCCCGCCACGTCGTGAAATTGTCATAATATGGCACAAGATTCAGACTTAGCTGGTCCCATGAATAAAAAAATCACCTAGGTCAGGGGTGCTCAAACCAGTCGTCCCTGTTTCCCCCTCCCCCCAGCAGGTGGTTTTTCAGAATATCCCTAACGAATATGCATAAGAAATGTATGCATACACAGGAGATGGTGAATGTAAATAAATCTCATGCATATTCATTAGGGATATCTTGAAAACCTTACTTGGTTGGGGAAGCTTGTAGGTTTGAGCACCCCGGGATCTAGGTAATGGATGATGATGTTAATGCCGGTCCTCTGAGCTATAACCCAGTGAATGGTGCTAAAGGTACAAGAAAGAGAAGTGGGGACAGGGAACATCTCTGGTGCTTTCCTGTTTGCAATGGAAACACCTCTGATTTCATGCCATTTACCTGTATGAACACTACTGGGTTATTACAAAGAACCTGGATTACCTGCATAAAATGACCTTCGATGCCCATCATCTTTAAGGTTTCAAACATAAAAACCCAACTTACTCTATCAAAGGTTTTATCTGCATTCAAACAAAGTAGGAGGGATGGGAGTGGTTTCCACTTACTAACCTCTATGAAGGCTATAATTCTGCGGATGTTATATACAGAATTCCTCCTCTTGACAAATCCAACCTGGTATTGCCCTACCAGCCAGAAGTATGAGCAGGGAAGGAAGGGGCATGCAGTGAAAAAGGAATGCACTAGAGAGGGGAACCCACTTAGCCACACAAAGCCTACCTCCAATCCTTATGTCACCCAGCCACACATACATATAACCAGCCACAATCCCAGAAGCCACCCACACACATCCCTGCCAGCCACAAACAGCCTGCCACTCCCTACAAACAACCCCTGCCGCATTCTTACCGCCATCTCCTCCAGCCATACACACTCCCACTCACAACAAAAACGCAGGAGTAACAGGCCAGCAGGGAAGGGAGAGTGAAAGTGGGACCACAATGCAACAGGGAGAGGAGAAGGTACACATGCCCCCCAATCTCCCGTGTCCCCCTCCCCCCCCCAAACCACCAACACCCATTCACAATCTCCTGCCTCTCAGCTCCCACCCCTCCGCCCCAACCACCCACACACCCAATCTCCCACCCCTCTCTGCCCCAACCGCCCACACAACCTCCCGCCCCTGCCACCCCAACGTTCACACACACAATCTCCCACCCCCCTGCCCCACCCACACACTCATGCTCTCCCGCCCCTCCGCCCCAGACACACGCACATGCTCTCCCACCCCAGACACACAATTTCCCACCCCCTCCGCCTCACCCACACACATGCTCTCCCGCCCCTCCGCCCCAACCACACACAATCTTCAGCTCTCCCCGACCCAACCACACACACACACATACTCCCCGCTCCAACCACACACACACACATACTCCCCGCTCCAACCACACACACACACACACACACTCCCTGCACCAACCACACACACACACACATTCCCTGCACCACACACACACACACACACACACACACACATTCCACACACACACACATTCCCTGCACCACACACACACACACACACACTCCCTGCACCACACACACACACACATTCCCTGCACCACACACATATTCCCTGCACCACACACACACATATTCCCTGCACCCCACACCACACACACACATATTCCCTGCACCCCACACACACACACATACTCCCTGCACCCCACACACACACACACATACTCCCTGCACCCCACACACACACACATACTCCCTGCACCCCACACACACACACACTCCCTGCACCACACACACACACACACTCCCTGCACCACACACACACACACACACTCCCTGCACCACACACACACACACATACTCCCTGCACCACACACACGCTCTCCTTGCACCCACTTCTCTCCTTGTTCCAGCCACACACTGCCTTTCACAAACTTTAAAAATACTCACATACCTGGCACCCTTCCAGCCAAATAAACTCAAACCCTGCCAACCTCACTCTAGCCTCTTAAACACACCACACAACACATCATGTCAAATTGTTTTATGCATTATTAAACTAAATCCACCTAAAGATGCACCAAAAATTTTAATTTGCACCTTGAAAGCAAAGACCTATATTTGGGATCTCAAAAATTCCTAGTTGCATGAAAAATAACCCCCTAAATTTGCATGTTATAAACCCCTATAATCAGAAGGCTAAAGCTAATATGTGCTTCATCCTGAGCATATCAGTGGATATCACCCACATGTGAAACTGATTTAGTCTTGCATGGCTAAAGAAAATTTCTTTAAACTCACCTGCTATGTAACACTGTATCCGTTAAATGGCAGCAAGACTGAACAGATGATTAAAACCTATTTCTAATCCATATTAGATCAATTAGAGACCTACACAAAATTTCAATGCAAATTTCTATCTCTCTCTTCTCTCCAGCCCATACTCATCATTCTTTCCCTCCCACAGCCCATTCCCATTCCCTCCCATTCTTACTACGAATATCTCCAAGCTCACACCCACCACTCCATGATTCATGAGATTTTATTGGTCTATTACTTACGGTGGTAGATAGAATATTCAAATGTTCAGACCGGTAGGGAGGACACTAAGGAAAATACCCTGGACCCTCCACCCAAAGTTTCCCTGTCTAATGTGTCAATGTAGACTCTCTCTCTAGCCTTTTTTCCTCCCTTAATAGTCTTCCACTTCATAAGGATATAAAAATTGCCATACTGGGTCAGATCGAAGGACCATCAAGCCCAGTAATCTGTTTCCAACAGTGGCCAATCCAAGTCACAAGTACCTGGCAAGATCCCAAACAGTAAACAGATTCCTTGCTGCTATCGTGCAGCAATAAGTAATGACTATTCCCTAAGGCCTCAATATTCAAAAGAAAAAATCTAAGTAAACCAGCCTGATAAGCGTTATCTGGCTAGCTTACAAGGGCTATTCAGTAGCACGGCTATACTGCCGAATAGCTCTGCAGAAATAGCAGAGTTGCTTACCAGTAACAGGTGTTCTCACAGGACAGCAGGATGTTAGTCCTCACATATGGGTGACATCATCAGGATGGAGCCCAATCAAGGAACACTTTTGTCAAAGTTTCTAGAACTTTGACTGGCACCTACTGGGCATGCCCAGCATAGCACCAACCCTGCATCCAGCAGGGGTCCCCCTTCAGTCTCGTCTTATAGTAAAAAGTACGTGCGAAAATAAAATGAAAAAACGTAAATGAACCCAACATTGCGGGGTGGTGGGCGGGTTTCGTGAGGACTAATATCCTGCTGTTCTGTGAGAACACCTGTTCCAGATAAGCAACTCTGCTTTCTCACAGGACAAGCAGGATGGTAGTCCTCACATATGAGTGAGTACCGAGCTGAGGATGCCTGAGCAATGCACCAAATGTACCCAAAGACGTGCAACAGGCACAAGAACTGGGGTGGAATTTTGTAGAGGGCATCCTGAACCCTATCGGGTTGGCGGAAGGATGTTGGTACCTCAATTCGCAAATAAGTTGCGTAGCACAGACAGGCTGAAGATGAATCTTATCTGCCAGCCTTGTCTAAACAATAATGGGCTGCGAAGGTGTGGAGAGAGCTCCAGGTAGCAGCCTTACAGGTGTCAGCAAGCGGCACAGAGTGTAGGTGCGCTACTGATGTTGCCATGGCCCTGATAGAGTGTGCCTTGACTTGGTCTTGAAGCGGAATGCCTGCCTGCTGATAGCAAAAGGAAATACAGTCCGCTAACCAGGAGGAGACAGTCTGCTTACCCAGTTTTACCCAATTTGATGGAATCGAAGGAAACAAACAATTGAGTGGATTTCCTGTGGCCAGCTGTACGGTCTAGATAGAATGCTTTTGCACGTTTACAGTCAAGGGTATGAAGAGTCTGTTCTCCTGTATTTGAATGGGGCCTGGGAAAGAAGGTGGGTAGTATAATGGATTGATTGATATGAAACTCCGATACTACCTTAGGGTGAGTGCGGAGTACTACCCTATCATGCAGAAGTTTAGTGTAAAGCGGGTAGGTGACTAAGGCCTGTAACTCACTAACTCTGCGAGCGGTTGTGATCGCCAAAAGAAAAATCACTTTCCAAGTGAGATAGCGGAGATCACAGGATTGGAGAGGCTCAAACGGCGGTTTCATGAGCCGCCCCAAAACCATGTTGAGGTCCCAGGAAGGGGCCCGGAGGGCGCGGTGGAGGTTTAAGGTGGAGCAAGCCCTTCAAAAAGCTCGATCCCGAGGTAGAAAGGCTTTTGCTTTTGGAGTGTGCAAGTCGGACCCTATGAATGACAGGGTTTGAGAAGGAACTAGCCTGGATTTCGGATAGTTTATGAGAAACCCTAGGGAGATCAGGGTATGCGCAAAGTGAGATGTAGGGACGTCAGTGCAGTTTGTTGAGTAGGAGCCCTGATCAACCAATCGTTGAGATAGGGGTAGATGTGGACACTTTGACTCCTGAGAAAGGCAGCTATCAGTCCGAGGCACTTGGTGAAGACTAGTGGGGCAGATGCTAGGCCGAATGGTAACACTCAATATTGGAACCGCAGGAATCTGCGATGAGACTGAGTAATTGAAATGTGTGTGTAGGCGTCCTGGAGGTCGAGAGAGCAAAGCCAGTCTTCCCTTTGGAGAAGGGGAAGAAGAGAACCCAAGGTCACCATCTTGAACTTTTCTCTTTGTAGGTATTTGTTTAAGGTGCAAAGATCCAGTATTGGGCGAACACCACCTGACTTTTTTGGTATCAGGAAATACCGGGAATAGAACCCCTGCCCCTGTTGGGAGAGGGGCACTAGCTCTATTGCTCGGGACTGGAGGAGGAGGGAGACCTCCTGCTCCAGGAGTGATGAGTGGTCAGATGTTCCCCACATCAGCCGAGGTGGGGAATCTGGTGGAACAGAGAGAAAATTGAGGTAGTAACCTTGGGTTATTACAGCGAGTACCCACTAATATGTGATGACTGTATGCCATGGTTTGGAGAAGTGGCACAACCGGCCTCCGACAGGAATGGCTGGAAGTGGAGGCTGGGAACTGCTCTTTAGGAAGGAGTCAAAAGCCAGACGCTGGACCTGGCAGGGGGGCTGGCTGTGACTTCTGTACTCGAGGTTGCCTGGATTGGCCTTTTTGGTAAGGCTTAGAGGGCCGACCCCTGGATGCCAGGGGATAGTATCTCCTTTGCCGGTAGACTTATTTATTTATTTAGAAGCTTTTATATACCGATGAACATTGGGAACATCTCATCGGTTCACAGTAAACAAAAAATGCAGCTAACGAGCTTTACAGAGAACAATGAACAATCCATATAAAGTTGAACAAGGTAGGGGGAAAATAACATATAAAGGGGCGAATCAACTAGGGCGTATTGCAGAATTAGAACTGAACAATATACAATAAGTGTGGGATCAAGCAATGATTAAATACATATGATTAAATAAGAAAGAAAGTCATAAGTTAGAATAACTTAATATTCAAATATATAAATCAGAATAACATAGTATTAAAAGGGGAGGAAGGCAGTTATGAGTAAGCTTGTGTAAGCAGGGAAGTTTTCAGATTCTGCTTAAATTTTTTGTGGCAAGGTTCCTGACGCAGGAGGGAGGGGAGCTTTTTCCATAGGACAGGTCCCGCCAAAGATAATGCCCGGGCTCTAGTGGAACCGAATTTATACTACTTAGGGGAAGGGATGGGAAGTGTTGCTCTGTGTTGCTGCCTTATGGGTCTGTTTGAGCTGTGGAACGTAAAGTGCTCAGAGAACCAGTGCATGTTTTGGTTGTGGATTGCTTTGTGGATGAGAGTGAGGGTTTTGTATGTTATTCTTTCTGCGACAGGTAACCATGAAGGTGTTTTAACACCGGGGTGATGTGATCGTTTTTGTGTGTGTTAGTGAGGATGCATGCAGCAGTAATTTGGAGTAATTGGAGTGGTTGATGTGTGCTTTTGGGTAAACCTAGGAGAAGGGCATTACAGTAGTCAATTTTGGATAGAATGAATACTTGTAGGATAGTGCGAAAGTTGTTAAGGTGTAATAAGGGTTTGATTTTTTTGAGGGTGTGCAGTTTGAAATAACAGGCTTTGAGAGTGTTGTTAATGTATTTATTGAAGGAAAGATGGTTATCAATGGTGATGCCAAGACTGCGTACATGCTCGTTGGAAACCAAGGGGGGAAGGGGGTTGTGGCTTAGGTGCAGGGGAGGGGAAATGCTGGGAGGGGTGATGGGTAGGATCTCCATTTTGGCAGTGTTGAGTGCTAGGAAGTTGCTTGTCAGTAGTGTGTTAATCACCGTTAGAGTGGAATTCCAGGTCTCAGTAGCTTTTTGAAGTGTGTCTTTTACAGGAATAAGAATGTGCACATCATCGGCGTAAATAAAGTGTGGGAGGCCTAGATTGGATAGAAGGTTGCAGAGCAGGAGGAGGTAGATGTTAAACAGAGTGGAGGACAGAGAGGAGCCTTGAGGGACACCTTGTGGTAAGGTGATAGTTTTGGAGGTGCAGTTGCCTATTTGTACACTGTATTGCCTGTCTTGTAAATAGGATTGGAACCATTGCAGGGCTGGACCTGAAATGCCAATATCTGAGAGGCGTTGAGCGAGTATTTTATGATTTGCAGTGTCAAAAGCAGCAGAGATATCCAGGAGGATCAGAATATGTGATACGCCTTTGTCAAGGCTTTTGAGGATATAATTGGACAGAGAGGTTAGTAGAGTCTCAGTGCTGTGGTGTCATCGAAAACCAAATTGCGATTGTGAGAGAATGTTGTGTTCGTCTAGGTAATCAGTTAGTTGCCGGTTAACTGCCTTTTCAAGGATTTTAGCGATAAAAGGTAAATTTGAAATGGGGCGAAAGTTGGACAGGTCTGCAGGAACAAGAGTTGGTTTTTTTAGGATGAGTTTAACAATGGCATGTTTAAGATTACTGGGAACAATACCAAGTGTAATGGATCTATTGATGATGTTAGAGATGGGCTTGGCGATGATGTTAGGGATAGTAAGGAGGGTTTTAGTAGGGATAGTGTCCGAGGGGTGTGTGCATGGTCTCATTTTTTTTTAACAATAGATTCAACTTCCACTGAGGAAATGGTGTCAAGAACGGGGAGCCTTGCAGGAATGCTGTCAAAAAGGCAGTCAGATGATGCTTGGGTGGAAGGGAAACGCAACATAATGTTGCTAATTTTTGTGTTAAAGAATATGGCTAGGTCGTCACATTTTTTCTGTTCGTCAGTAACTTGTGAACAGGTAGTACTGGATTTAGTTAAGCTGTTAACTAATTCAAAAAGGGCTCGAGGATTAAACTGTAGGTGGTGGATTCTATGCGCGTAGAAATCTCTTTTTGCTTTGTCAATGGCTGTTCTGTACGTATGAAGCCATTGTAGCGAGTGATGCAGAGATGGGATTTTTGCGCCATTCTCTCTCAAGTTTTCTGAGGTTGCATTTCATGGCTCTTAGCTCAGTAGTATACCAAGGTAGCTTTTTGCTTTTAGATGGGTCGATCAGGCGCGATTGTACGGGGCAGAGCTTATCAGCAACAGTGTTAGTAAGGTGATTCCAAGACTCAAGGGCAGTTCCCTGTACGTACCCGGATCAGTCCAGACCGTGGATAAAGCCCCCGTTCCAGCAGGTGGAGACAGACCAGAGTTCTGAGGCTGCCCATATAAGGACGGAACCCACCCAGGAACCCTCAGTATTTGTCTGTCTCCAGCAGGTGGAACAGCTCACCCTTTGGTTCCCTGTTTAGCTTGCCCTCTGTAGTCTTTCTTCTTCTTTCTCTGGGGCAAGCTCACGCAAGTACATTTTTAGTTTACTTCTTAATTATTATAATTTAAAAAAAAATGTCTTTTTGTCAGTTTTCTCTGACTCTGTCAGGGCAGACAGTATTGTCTCCCTCGCTCTTGGGGTTCCTAGGGGGGCTTTGCCCCTTGATTTCTGTCAGCCTAGGTTCCCTTCCCGGTGACCTAGTGTGAGTGATACTGGTGGAGCCAGTCCTTCTCCCCACTTTTACTGCTGCCGTGCCCCAAGATGCACATGCCTCGGTTGAGCCTTCAGGGATGACTTTCATGCTCCTGCTTCTGTGAATTATTTATTTACAAAAAAAAAACAAAAAAGAAAACTCACTTTCACAGAATATATATTTTATATACTTTATTTAATCACATAAATGAAAGGCAGCAGTTTATTTTGTGAGGAGGGAGTGGGGTTCAATCTCCCGCCCAGCTGCTCAGGGGCTCCCTGCTCAGCTGTTTTTAATTACCTTAGCGGCTGCTTCCCTGCTCTATGCCGCGGCCATCTTGCTGTTTAGCCTGTGGAGTCGGCCTCCCGACTCTGCCACGAAGGGGTATGTTCAAAGTGCATTTCAGGGGGTGAGGGCTCCTCTATTGAACCGCCATCTTTTAGACCTCGGGGAAGAGCTCCCTGATGAATTTCAAAGCTGTTCCTGTCCCGGGAACGTGCATCAGCGGCGGCCATTTTGGGTGTTTCAGATGAAACACTTCCTGGTTCTCTGGGGGCTGGGGATCCGATTTTCCCCCCTGATTTGAGCCCGGTTCGCTCGCAAACAAATCAGCACGGTCCCGTTTCTCCATCGGATTTTGTGCTTTTATTACATGAGTCTTATTTAGCAAGTTTACAAAGGGAGGTACACCCCCCCTCAGTGGTTTCCCTCCCCCCTGTGCGGTCTCCTGATATGGTTCCGGACCCGCAGGGTCCGGATAGGGTTCGGGTGGTTCCGGGTGTTCCCCCTCCCCCAGCAGACCCCCCCCCCCCCCCCCCCCCCGATGCTTCTTCCAAGGCTCAGTTGGGCATTCTTCCTTTTAAGGGCAAGTTGCTTTTTGGTGAGGACCTGGAACAGCTTATTAAGTCCTTGGGTGAAAACAAAGTCCATAAGCTGCCAGAGGACAGTCCCAAACAGTCGAAGTCTTTTTTCCCCCGACTCGCTCTCGCTTCAGGGGGAACCGCCGTTACACTAGCAGAGCCCGCGGCTCCTTTCCCAGGGGAGGCGTGTCCACGTCCCAGTCTTGGTCCCATTCCTTTCGTGGCCATCGGGGTTTCTGAGATGGCCATCAGCAACTCACTACCACTAAATCAGCTCCCCAATGAAATTCAGCTGGTCCATTCCTCCGCACGAAACTTAGGTGGGCGTCTTTCTCTGTTTCTCGGGGAGTAGGCCAAAAACACTTCCGATCTCTGGGTCCTCAATGTGATAGAACACGGCTACGCATTAGAGTTTGCCAGGGACCTGCCGGATCTATATATTGTGTCCCCTTGCGGCCTTTCCAAACAGCCTGCGGTCTGTCACACCCTTTTGAAACTTCAGGATTTGGGAGCGATCCTTCCGGTTCCGGTGCAAGAACAAGGCGCCGGCCAGTATTCAATTTACTTCATTGTTCCCAAAAAGGATGATTACTTTCGCCCCATTCTGGATCTCAAAAGGGTCAATCAGGCCCTCAAGGCTCCCCGTTTCAAGATGGAAACTCTACGGGCAGTAATTGCGGCGGTCCGTCCCGGCAAGTTCCTTGCTTCCCTAGATCTCATGGAAGCTTATTTTCACATTCCCATTCGTCAGGAACATCAAAAGTTTCTTCATTTTCAGATCCTAGGCCAGCACTTCCAGTTTCGGGCTCTCCCATTCGGTCTTGCCACCGCCCCCCGCACTTTCACCAAGACCATGGTAGTCATTGCGGCAGCTCTCCGTCGGGAAGGGATCTTAGTCCATCCTTACCTAGACGATTGGTTGATAAGGGCCAAGACCGCCGCTCTCTGCACGCTCGCCGTAGACAGAGTTTTACCCCTTCTCACATCTCTTGGCTGGATAATCAACTACTCCAAAAGCACTCTTCGGCCCTCACAAGAGCTAGAATTCCTGGGCGCTCTTTTCAACACTCGGGTCGGGAAAGTTTTTCTTTCGGACTCGCAAACACTCAACTTGATCGATCAGTTGAACACTTTCGTCACTCTTCCGCTTCCCACGGCGTGGGATTACCTGCAGGTTCTAGGGACCATGGCTTCCTCAATTGATCTCGTCCCCTGGGCGTTTGCTCATATGCGTCCCTTACAGAGAGCATTGTTGTCCCGTTGGAAGCCGAAGTCGGAACAGTATCAGGAGATTCTATCTCTCTCCGACACTACCATCGCCAATATACAATGGTGGTTCTCCCCGGCTCACCTTCTCAAGGGCATGCCTCTTTTGACTCCCTCCTGGGTCATAGTAACAACAGATGCCAGCCTCTCCGGATGGGGGGCTGTCTGCCAATCCCATGTGACTCAAGGTTTCTGGTCCCTGTCCCAGTCTCGGTGGCACATCAATTGTCTAGAAGCCCGAGCGGTTCGCCTGGCCCTCAAGTTTTTTCTTCCTCTGATTCGCCACAAAGTGGTCCGAGTGCTATCAGACAATTCCACCATGGTGGCTTACATAAATCGACAAGGGGGGACTCGAAGTTGTCTAATGGCGCTAGAGGCCAGCAAGCTTTTTCTCTGGGCAGAGAGGCACTTGGATCGCCTGGCGGCTTCCCACATAGCAGGCAAGGAGAATGTCCAAGCCGACTTCCTCAGTCAACAACATCTCGATCCCGGCGAGTGGGAGTTGTCAGACGTAGCGATGGATCTAATCGTGCACAGGTGGGGTCCCCTTCACCTAGACCTCATGGCGACGCTAGCCAACGCCAAGGCTCCCTGGTTCTTCAGCCAGTGGAGGGAGCATTGCTCAGAGGGAGTGGATGCGCTGGTTCTTCCCTGGCCCTCCGATGTTGTTCTTTACGTGTTCCCACTGTGGCCGTTAGTGGGGAAGGTTCTTCGGAGAATAGAGCTCCATCGCAGACCAGTCATTCTCGTGGCCCCCGAATGGCCCTGACGGCCGTGGATCACGGACCTAGTGAATCTCACTGTGGACGGCCCTCTTCGTCTCGGTCATCTGCCCCATCTCCTGCGTCAGGGTCCCGTATTTTTCAACCACGTGGATCGCTTTTGTCTAGCGGCATGGCTTTTGAACAGAGACGTTTGAGACACAGAGGATATAAGGAAGAGGTCATTGCTACCCTCCTTAGGGTTCGTAAGCAGTCAACTTCGCTTGCCTATGTCCGGGTCTGGAAGGTTTTTGAAAACGTCTGCGAGGATTTGAGCGTTTCCGCTCGTTCCCCTTCTGTTGCGGTGATACTCTCTTTTCTTCAGCGAGGTTTCTCCAAGGGTCTTTCGGTCAGCTCCCTGCGTGTTCAGGTCTCGGCGCTTGGTTCCCTCCTGGGTTCCATTGAAGGTCGGTCGGTAGCCTCTCATCCAGATGTTGTTCGTTTTCTCAGAGGCGCTAAGCATCTAAAGCCGCCTATCCGGTCTATTTGTCCTTCGTGGAGTTTAAATTTGGTTCTTTGAGCTCTTTGTACGGCTCCGTTTGAACCTCTTCGTCGTGCCACTCTCAAAGACTTGACTCTCACGACTATTTTCCTGGTTGCTATCTGTTCAGCCAGGAGTGTGTCCGAGCTTCAAGCTCTATCTTGTAGAGACCCTTTCTTGCGTTTTTCGGACTCTGGCATCTCTCTCAAGACCAAATCTTCTTTCTTACCTAAGGTTGTTTCGTCTTTTCATATTAACCAGTCCGTTGAACTTCCCGCTTTTTCTCCAGAGGATATCGCAGCATCTGGTGGTGGTGATCTTCGTCATCTAGAACTTAAGCGAGTCTTATTGCGTTATCTTGAGGTCACCAATGATTTTCGTGTCTCTGATCATCTTTTTGTCCTGTGGAGTGGACCCAACAGGGGGAAGCAAGTTTCTAAAGCTACGATCACTTGCTGGTTGAAGGATGCGATTTCCTCTGCTTACATTTGCAAGGGCTGGGCAGTCCCTGAAGGCCTAAAAGCTCATTCTTTGCGTTCTCAAGCGACCTCTTGGGCGGAGTCTCAATCTGTGTCGCCGCAGGAAATTTGTAGGGCGGCTACATGGAAATCCCTTCATACCTTTGCTTGTCACAACTGCCTCGATGTTCAAGCTCCAGTCTTTGGTTCCTTTGGTTGGCAGGTTCTTCGAGCGGGACTATCTGGGTCCCACCCTTTGTAGGGAAGCTTTGGGACATCCCACGGTCTGGACTGATCCTGATATGTACAGGGAAAGGAAAATTAGTTCTTACCTGATAATTTTCGTTCCTGTAGTACCAAGGATCAGTCCAGACACCCGCCCGTTCTTTTCTGGCCACTTGAATCTTTTTCCAGGTATTTTTTGTCTTTTTCCTTCTTATAGGATTTCTTTAATTCCTGCATTGTCTTCCTGGATTTTGCTTATAGGTACCGGAAGCATCATTACGATGATCAGGGGTAGTTATACAAGAGCATTTAGTTTACACAGTTCATTCAATTGTACTGTTATTTGTTGGTTTAAATTACATTTATAGTTATCCTGTTACTTGCTTGATCTTATACCTTTCTGCTTTGACAATGGTTATATACTGAGGGTTCCTGGGTGGGTTCTGTCCTTATATGGGCAAGCCTCAGAACTCTGGTCTGTCTCCACCTGCTGGAACGGGGGCTTTACCCACGGTCTGGACTGATCCTTGGTACTACAGGAACGAAAATTATCAGGTAAGAACTAATTTTCCTTTTCTGCATCAGTAAGGTTGAGTTTGTTGAGCTCTAATGTGAGGGCTGTTACTAGGTCTTCTTGCTTGCAGTTGCGTCTGAATTGGATAGATTTTTTGGGTTGTGTGAGGGTGGGGGAGTTGTTTATGGAGCAGGAGATATCGATGCGGAAGTGATCCGACCAGGGAATAGGGGTGCAAGTGGGTGAGTTGGATTGCCCGAGAGAATTGGTGAATACGAGGTCCAAGGTGTGGCCTGCTCTATGTGTTGGGTTGGAAATTAATTGCTTGAAGCCTAGAGCGTCTAAGGCTGTTAAAATGGCCTTGCAGGAGGATGTGTTCGGTGTTGCATCAACATGGATGTTGAAGTCGCCAAGGATAATTGCTGGAAGGTGAATGTTTATGTGTTTAGAAATGTACTCAATAATGATGGAAGGGTTCTTTTTGAGGAGACCTGGAGGCGCATAGGCAAGGCAAAGTTGCAGGTTAGGGGCTGTAAAGAGGCTGATTTCTAGTTTGTGCGGTTGCTAAATGGGTTTGTGCGAGACTTTAAAGGACTTTTGGCTGCTAGTAAGAGATCACCTCCTTTTTTTTTTTTTGGTCTGGGAATCGAAAATATGTCATATGACTGGCAGGGTAGTTGGTTGATAATGGCTGTGTCAGGTTCCTTTAGCCATGTTTCAGTGATGGCAAGAAAATCAGGTTTGTCATCTGTGAGGATGTCATAGATTAATGGAGTTTTTTTGGAAATGGATTGGGTATTAAGTAGGAGGATCATGAATGTGGTGAGACCAATTAATTGTGTGATAGGAGTGGTCATGATGGGTAGTAAATTTCTGTGTCTTTCCAGTGGGACTTCACAGGGGGGGGATAGGGGGCACACTAGTATGGAGTTTGATGGTAGGGATGATGAAGGTGTGCGTAACAGGTGCACAGGGGAGAGAATGAATCTAAAATGTTAGCGTACGTAGAAGAATTGTAGGGGGGCAATGTCAAGGAGCAAGGAGCAAAAGAGGAGGGAATAGATATTTCTTAAGGTAACGGGAGGGAGTGGGGTGGGGTGGGGAGGTAGGAGACCGAGAGGGAAGGAGGAGGAGGGAGGGGAGGAGTCAAACGAAATTTCAAGTGGTATAGAAACATGAGGTTATACTTAAATTCAGAAGTGATGTTGCCACGAAAGTCTCTCTCAGAGTTGTCGTAGGTGAGTATTATTCTCCGTGGTGTCAGGTGGCGAAGAATATGTAGGGTTTGAGGAGCGCTTTCCAATGTTGAGTCCGGTGTTTTGAGGCAGGTAGAACAGGCGAGTAGCTGCTGCCAGAAGTATATTAAAGAGGGCAAGAAGAGGACGCACGAAGAGTCTCTCCTAAAGGATCTTTTGGAAGAGAAAGAGATCAGAAGGCAGTAAGGAGAGCTGGCGCAGAGTCTCTTGGTGGTCCTTGAGCTGCGCCACTGCTTCTTGAATCTTTTCTCCAAAAAGATTATCCCCAGCACAGGGCAAGTCAGCTAACCTGTCCTGTACTTCTGGCCTAAGGTCTGAAGACTTTAGCCAGCCCATCTCCTCGCACTAATTCCTGCCGCCGAAACTCTGGAGGCCGTGTCGAAGATGTCATATGCAGACTGTACTTCATGTCTGCCAGCATCTAGGCCTTTTTGTGCTAGGGCATGAAGCTGGTCCTGGAATTGCAGCGGTAAGGCTTCAGCAAATTCCTGAATCTTTTTGAACAGGGCCCTGTTGTATTGGGACATGTACAATTGATAGGAAGCAATGCTAGAGATCAGCATTGAGCCATGGAATACACGTCTTTCAAATGCATCCAGGAATTTTTGTTCCTCTCCTGGAGGAATGGAAGAATGAGGTTTGGAGCTTCATGCCCTCTTCTGGGCTGACTCTACAACCACTGAGTGATGATCTAATTGGGTTCTCTGGAAGCCAAGGGCTGACTGAACTAAGTAGGTGGCATCTGCCTTACGGTTGACAGGTGCCACAGAGCCAGGGTGCTCCAAATTTCTCTTTAAAAGGTCCAGAAGAATTTCATGAATAGGGATAGACATGATTTACTTTGGATCATCAAGAAACTGGAGAAGCTCCAGCATCTGATGCCTAGAGTCCTCTTCAGTCTGAAGCTGGAATGGAACTGTTTCAGACATTTTCTTTACAAAGTTGATAAAGGACAAGTCCTCTGGAGGAGAACACTTCCTTTCATCAGGAGGAGAGGGCTGTGCAGGAAGATCATCAGTATCCTGGGATGAATCATTGGACCAAGGATCGTAAGGCTCATCACCAGCTTCCACATGTTCATCAGAAGGGAGTAACGGTGTTATCCCGGAAGGCCCGGGCCTAGGCATCGATGGCCTCAGAGGTGGAATCAAAGGCATCGATGGCAGCACTCCCGAGGGCGGAATGGAGATCGGTGTTTGTTCTTCTTCTTCCATTGACAAGGGTATCGGGGCCATCGGTTCCCTTGGATCCACCGGTGGAAGGTTACCGATTAACGCATACATTCTTGCCAATAGCAGTGCAAGCGCCTTGGGTATCGGATCTGTGGCCGGCTCGGGAACCGGCACCAGCATCGATGGAGGTTTGAACCCCTGGAGTGCTTTACTGATGGCCTCTTGGATCATCCGATCCAATTCCTCACAGAAACCTGGGGCATGGATACCCAGTTCCAGAGTAGGAGGCAGCACTGGCGTAGCTGGAGGGTCCACCAGTGAAAGTGGAGTCGCGGCTCCAGGCACCTGTCCAGGTGGGGAACGCCTCGGTGACCCAGAAACAGAAGAGGTTGGGGCCTTTTCTGTATGGGACTTCTTTGTCGGTGGCTCAGACGACATCTATGCAGAGGGCTTGCCTGTATCGGTGGCCTGAGCTTTCCGATGGCGGTGTCGATGTTTTTCTCGATGTTCTTCTCAGTCTTTTTCCTGAGGAAAAACAGAGTGGGTCGACACCCGCGGAGTCGTCAAAGCCGGTCGGGCAGCAGCGGTTTCCCTTTGCTGGCGCGAAGTCGACGGTAATGGTTCTGACTATGTCGAAGCTATCGATGGAGTTGGGGTTTTTGACCGAAAGAGAAGTTCCATCTTCTCCAGCCTAGCCTTGCGACCCTTTGGTGTCATTTGGGCACATTTGGTACAAGTAAGGACATCATGATCGGACCCCAATCATCACACAGACCGTGTGAGGGTCAGTGATGGACACTGTTAAGAGTACAGTCGGGGCACCGACGGAAACCAGACGCCATGGCCTCGACAAAAATTTAGTCACGGTGCGGTCGATGGCCGGTAGGCCGTGAGAGAAAAACTAGACGGGAATCAACCACAAGCCGGTAAAAAAACTTACCATTCAACCGCAGAGCAAAGATATCGATAAGGGGACCCCTGTGGTGTATAATTATTTGAAATTTTTTGAAAAAGTTCTGTGAGGAAAAATTCCTGTCAGGAATCTCTGAAGAGCTCCTTAACACCCATGTGGCTACTGTGGCACGGAAAAAAGACTGAAGGGGGACCCCTGTTGGATGCAGGGTTGGTGCTATGCTGGGCATGCCCAGTAGGTGCCAGTCAAAGTTCTAGAAACTTTGACAAAAGTATTCCGTGACAGGGCTCCATCTGATGATGTCACCCATATGTGAGGACTACCATCCTGCTTGTCCTGTGAGAACACTACTTAGCTGAACAAATCGTATCTAGCTAAGCTAGATTCACTCAATAGCAGGTCTAACTTATCTGGTCAACTTGACTGGACAAGCACAGATATCACTTCTTGTATTAACTGGCAACTGCAGCTTTTCAGCAATACTCATAGCTGTCAACAATTCTAGAAGCACTTTCACACATTTACCTTCTAAAGGGACTCGCCGGCGCATAGCAAGACGCTCCAGTCTGCGTTGTGTCTCTGCAAGGCTGAAGAGGACACCGTAGACATACTGACGGGCTGGGCGAAACAGAATGGCAGCCGGGGGAAGATCGGGGTTACATTCATCCTCAATGCACACAGGAATCTTAATCTCACCCTATGGAAAAAAAATCCCCAGTGAAGGAGTTACGAGAGAAGTAACTGCAAGAGCAAGCACAGATCCTTCTCACTTGTAACAGCACCAAGTATTAGTGCATGCATTATATGTGAGCAATAAATCACTGACCCATATATCTGGCAATGGGCAATTTTCCAACAATATATAAATTTACTCCCTTTCTGTAAGACTCCCTAGCTAAGGGCACTACATAAATTGAAAATAAACTATGAATGCACATTCAGCTGATCATGTTCAACCAATTCAAAAGAAATACAATGCTATTTTCACTTACCTGGCAATTACTGTTATATTAGTTCTCCATACTACCCTGGACAGCAGGGTAATGTTTTTCAATTACGGCAGAGATCAAAACCTTCAAATCTCTCAAAATCTACAGCATCCCTCATCTAGCATAGATAGTAAACTTCCTCCTCCAAAACAAAATTTCATAGGAGAAATGTAGTCTTACCTGCTAATTTCCTTTCCTTGAGTCCTGCCAGACGAGCCAGATGCCTGCATTTATGCTCTCCTGCCAGAAGATGGAGAAAGAAATTTACTAATTTGCTTACATCACCCTACATAGGGTCCTCTACTAAAATTAACCTGCTAGTATTCGAACAAGCTAATCGCAACTCCTACCTATTCCCCACTTACTCAGGAGGCTTCAAAGGAGATAACCAACACCGAACATCCTTAGCCCTGTGAGACCGGCTCAATGAACCAGCCCAAATGAACCAATGAACTGATGATATAAAGAACTGAAATTATACCTGTAGGCAAAAAAGGAGGAGCGAAATATGGCAGTCCAGGAGTGTCCTGGACTGGTTTAGCAGAACTAAAAAGAAATTAAAATTAACATGCAAGACTAAAATGTCTCCTTCCTTTTTGTCAGCCAGATCTGTCCTGATGACTGGGTAGTACCAAAGCTAAGCCTCAGAATGAATGGGATACTGCTGGCCTGGCTCTCAAAATGCCAAACATGGCATCCTCTGTGGTCTGAATATCCAAATAGTAATGTTTTCTGAAAGAATGCAGGGGTAATTAAGTAGATGTCTTGCAGATTACCACTGAGGGGAGTCACCAAACAAAGTTCTGTCCATGAGGCAGCCAGTGTTTTGGTCAAATGCACCCAAAGACCTCTGGGAAATGGTAAACATTTAATGAAATACACTGAGCCAATCACTTCCTTAATTCAACAGTCTATTAAAGCTTTAGAGGCAGGAGATCATGTGATGCTATGAAAGGGAACAGATGTAGGTTTCCCTTCTTGGCTCCCGGTTTGGCCATCCAGCCCCATCCGCAGCAGCCAACGCCACTTTATGGGTCACTGAAGATAGTTTTCGATATCTCCTGCACTGCGGTACCCTCCACAAGCAGTCATGTCGACCCACACCACCAAAAAAGACAGACAAAAAGACAAGGAAAGGCCGTGACCTACAGACACGCCGTCTGACGATGACACCGGAACTACAGAGCCGCCTGTACCTGCAAACTGGGCTGACATAAAAGCCGCCATAGTGGAAGCCCTGGAGCCGGAATTCAAAAAAATCTCCAGCCAACTCATGGATCTTACCACCTCCATCTGCAGGCTACGAAAGGCGCTTTACAGAACTCGAACAACAGGTTTCCATGTCCAAGATGGCCTCCACACCTCGCAATCTGAGCTGGCAGCCCTGAAAACAGTTATCGCCCAGCACATGGACCGTCTGGAGGACCTGGAGAACCGGTCCCGACGGTCAAACCTCCGGTTTGTGGGCCTGCCGGAATTGCTGGATGAAAAGGAGCTCTCCACGATGCTAGAAGTGTGGCTTACACAGGAACTCAATATCTCCCAGGCACGGGGACCCTTGCGAGTCGAATGCGCCCACAGGTTAGGCCTTAAACAGAGCCAGCAGAATCGCCCACAAAAGATAATTGCCAAAATATTAAACTTCGCGCATAAATCTGAAATTTTACAGGCAGTATGTTTGGGGAAGTCCCTCACGAACGACAACAAAAAAATTCTTGTATTTCAGGATTTCTCTGCGACTGACAGCGCAACGGCGCATGCTTTCCCCATATTGCGCCAAACTGCACACTCTGGGCCTACGTGCTACGATTGTATACCCAGCTAGGGTCCGAGTGTCGACCCCTGGAGGCCCACGCTAGTTCACGGATGTGGGGGAGATCCAGAACTATATAAACACGCTAGATGGGCCCTCGGCTAGCCCTTGGGAGGCAAATGGAGTCCGCGACAGATGAACATGGCCTGGAGGCCCTTGCTAAAATTAAGATACACCGCAGCAGGGGGGCGATCACAACCCCCGCGGTCTTTTTGTTCCTTACTAATTGGTTTTTTCTCCGAGCTCCAGCGCTGTCTATGGGTGTCAGCACCGGACTTTGCTATGTTACTGGGTACATATACCTAACTGGATGCCCTATGCCATGATATTTTCTCTTTTGTGACTATGCGGCTCGCCCTGCGCTTGGCTCGAGGGGACTGTTCAGTGCGCTGTTGGTTGGTTTAAGAATGCATTGGCAAGTTGTATTTCTCTCTCATGTAATTGCTCCATGTTTGGCAGGTGGGTGGGGCTGGGGGGATGAAGCGGGAGCTTGTAGAGTCTTAGTGATCTCCGTTAATGGGGTTAAGAAGAGAGGGGGGACTAAAGGGTTTTTTTTGGGATTATGCTGTGTGTGTGCTCTTTCCTTGTCACACTATATGCTGATGCTGAACAGTTTAGCCCTGAGGGGTGGTCTATGATGGAAGGACCACCCTTCTTTGTTATGCCTATGAAACAACAATTACTGCAACCCTTGGCTTCACTTGATGGTTAGTAGAGGAACCCGTATTTTTTCCTGGAACGTTTGTGGCATAAATTCCTCTATCAAACGGTCCAAGATACTTCATACTTTAAAAAAAAAGTCAATGGATCTGGCCTTTCTACAGGAAACTCATCTGACCGATCTAGAATACGCCAAGTTAAATCAAAATTGGGTGGGGGTCAATGCATTAAGCATCAGCCAATACTAGGTCAGCAGAGGTGGCCATTTTAATTCAGAAACACCTACCAATTACGATTAAGAATGAAATAAAAAACCCTCAAGGCCGCTATCTCATTTTAGTGGTGGAGTTCAACCATTCTACTCTAGTTCTGTGCAATATCTATGCACCGAATACTTACAGTGCAAATTTTTTTCAGACCATCCACAGACTGCTCCTCCCCTACACAGATCGGGATGTAATCGTTGGCGGGGATTTTAATGCGGTCTGTGACCCACAGTGGGATAAGTCTTCTGTTACCCAGCAGGAGGGTGCTTACAGTAAAGGGATCCGGCTCTTGGAAAACTCATTACATTTAGTGGATGCCTGGAGAACGTTGCATCCCTTAGAGATTTTACTCGCCTATCCAGAGCACATGCCTCACACACTCTAGATTAGACTATCTCCTGATGAGTGCCCACTATTTTTCCAAAATCTCTGAAGCCAGGATTGGGGACATTGTCATTTCCGATCATGCCCCGATCTGGATAGAGCTGTCACGGTCGCCCCTGGGGTCCACAGACTTTCACTGGCACTACTCCTATTTTCTAGCAGATGATGTCCCATTTCAGGACTATCTCTAGGAGAATTGGGTGGATTTCTCCAAACTAAATGCCCAACATAGTAGGGACCCAATACTATTCTGGAATACGGCTAAGGCAATGCTACGTAGCGATATTATCTCTTTTCTGGTGCATCGAAAGAAAACCCTTGATAAACGTTTACTATCTCTTAGCACTCAGCTCCAACGAGCAAAGTATGCTCTGATCAGCTCCAATTCCCGGGCGAATAGGGAGTCTTACCACTCTCTGCAAACAGCGATTAATTCCCTTCTGTACCAGCGAGCTAAGAAGAGCCTTTTATACTACCAGTTTAAACTTTACAGGTTTAGGAATAAAGCAGGGAAGCTAATGGCCAGCTTGATCAAATCCTCCGGGGGGTCCCGTTACATACCAGCTATCCGGTCATCTGGGGGCCATATTGTCAATGACACTCCCTCTATTCTGAAATGTTTCCACAAATATTATTCTGACCTCTATACCTCTGATGGTTGGAGTTAAGAAAATTGGGACCATTTTTGCGAACGCCTTCACCTCTCTTATGTTGCGCCAAATCAGGGTCAGTGCTTAAATGAGCCAATTTCAGAGGATGAGGTGCAGTTGGTCATCCGCCACACACACAAACTTAAGGCCCCCAGCCCAGATGGCTACAGTTCAGAGTTTTATAAATGTTTCATAGACCCACTCACACAGCTCCTCCCACAAGTGGTTAATGCCTTGATCCATACGGGCACTTATCCAAAACATGGGAATGTGGCCCATGTAACCCTCATTCCCAAGCCCGGTAAAGAACCCCTACATCCTTCATCTTATCGCCCAATATCTCTGTTAAATGTGGACCACAAACCTTTAGCTAAGATATTGGTGGAACGGCTAGCAGATATTCTGCCATCCTTGATCAAACCAGGGCAAGTAGGCTTTGTTAGGAAACGTTACGTCCTCACAAATATTCGACTGGTGGCCCCTGCCATGGCGCTCTGTAATCAAATGGACACTCCATATTTAGTTATCAGTTTTGATGCGAAAAAAAGCCTTCAACAGAGTGGAATGAGGATACATGTTTCACCTGCTCAGATCTATGGGAATTGGAGGGTTCTTTTATAGCGCCATCCAGTTGCTCTATCAAGACCCAACTGCCTCCATTTTAGTTAACGGTGCACATTCAGACCCTTTTCCTGTTTCCAAAGACACTCGCCAGGGATGACCGCTGTCGCCTCTCCTTTTCCTTCTTACCCTAGAGCCCATGTTGCTGGCCATTCAGGAGTCGGCCGCAGTACAAGGCATACAATTGCACTCCCGGACACAGAGGGAGATATTCAAATACGCAGCATTTGCAGACGATATTTTAGTCTCTCACGGACCCTCAGCATTTGCTTTCTGCACTGCTTGCTTTGTTTACCTCCTTTGGTGCCTTTTCGGGGTTGCGGCTCAATTGGGACAAATTGGAAGCCCTGGTTTTCCCGGAGGCCCTTAAGCAGAGGTGGGGTGGCGCCTTCCCACTGTGCTGGGCTGCAGACTCTATCAAATACTTAGGGATTCATTTGTCCATTGACTTAGCTGCCATTTACAGTCTTAATATACCAGGCCTGCTTACACTCAGTCAGGACAAGACCCAGGCTTGGCAGGATTTACCACTATCTCTCGGAGGCCGTATTAACCCTTTTAAAATGGTAATCCTGCCTAAATGGCTTTTATGTCCTACAAAATTTCCTGCTTTCGCTTAAAAACTATGATATTGTGCCCTTGGACAAAGCACTTTGCTTTTTTTTGTGGCGGGGTAATACGGCTCGTGTTCCCTTGCGCTGGTTAAAATTGAGGTGGAGAGTGGAAGGTATGGGAGTCCCGGATATTACCCGATATAACGTGGCAGCCAATCTTTGCCTAGTGTGAGACTGGATTTTGGGGGAGACCACTTTTGTGAATATTTTGGCTGAGACCATGCTGGTGGCCCCTCTGGACCTGAGATTTGTTCTCCAAGCTCCCCTGACCGCCCTACCCCCGTCACTAAAACATAATCCATTGATTACACCAATTCGGAGGGCCTGGACATTTCTAACTAAGCAATTGGGAGTGCCTAGAGTCTGCCTATATTGGGAAATCAGGAATTCCTGCCAGAATCTCACTCTTCCAGTTTTTGCAGTTGGGTGCAGAAGGGAATAACGCAATTGGAACATTTGCTGAACGGGGAGGGTAAATTATTCCCTTTTGCCAAACTGAAAACATTGTATGGCCTAACTGATGTCCATTTCTTTGCGTACCTGCAAATTCATCACTATGTCCATTCCCTCGCAGAACCCGTTAGGCAGCCATTGGTTTTTCATACTTTAGATGCTTTTTTTCTGTTTTAAAAACAGCGGTCACTCTCCTTGTCCGCCTACTACAAAGGGTTGCTCCGAAGTCTCACAATGGACACATACCACACCACAGTGGCGAGATGGAATCATGATGGAGTTTTCTTGGTGACTGTAGATGTTTTCTCCGCTTGTATGAAGAATATTGCACAAAAACAAAGTGATACACCAGTATCTTATTAAATCACACAAAAAACTGGCTGGTGCAACAAAAAAGTTGCTATTCTGTAATTATAATATTTCTTAAAATTAATACTTTGTAGTAGAGAGGAAAAGACCTCAGCACTGGTACCAATCAGTTTTATACCGTCGGATTTTATTGAGACCAGTAGTTGCAGTCATGGTTCATAAAAACATCTCATTCTTTATTTCTACTTCAAAAAGTTTTTGTATTTTCTATTTTATTAAAAAATTACCTTTGTAACTGGTTCTTGTGTTTTGTATTTGATGTGTCTATGTGTTTTTTTCTTTCACCAATCATACCTCAAAAACAAAAACCAGATTTAATTTTTCAATACCAGCAGCAAAATCGCCTGATAGATACTGGTTGTCACACTTATCTTATTGAAATGATTTCTGGATGGATTTTTCACCAAAATTTCAGAAAAACCTTCTTATAGTAACACTTGATCAGCGCTGTATCAGCTGCTATGGAAGGCATTTTTATAAGATTAGCTTTGGAGGCTATGTCAGTTGACCAATTTTGCAACCATAGTTGAAGCCTGGCCGCTACCATCAAAGCGACTCTTCTGGCCAAGATACAGATCAAATCGCAGCTTGCATCAACTAAAAAGATGGCAACGTGCTCCATAACCACTCTGGAATCCACTCCAGAATCATCAACTTCCTGAGAGAGAAGCAGACAACACAGTGCCACTAGAGCGCAACAAGAGGCTGTCTGTAAAGTCATCGCCACCGCTTCAAAGGCTTGCTTAAGGAAAGCCTCAATCCTCCCATCATGCACATCCTTCAGGACCGCTTCTCCCTCCACGGGGATAGTCATCTGCTTAGAGACAGCATGGACCAGCACATCCACTTTGGGAAAATGCAAATGCTCCCTCACAATTGGATCCAGGGGGTACAGGCCTTCTAATGTCCAACCCCCTTTGAAAGTTGCCTCTGGGTCGCCCCAATCAAGATCAATCAATTCCTGAATGGTGTCCATAACAGGGAAAAAAACAAGAGGCTTTACATAAGGAAATCAAAAAGGGATTCTTCTTTGGTTCAGACATGGAATCTGCACCAGGGACATTCAGCATCTTTAAGGTCTGGGAAATCAGGGCCAGCAGTTCATCTCTACGAAAGAACTGCAACATGATCAGATATGGTTCCAGTCCCGGAGGAATTTCCCCATCTTGCAGGGAATCAGGACCTGCCTCATCATGAGTGCAATCGGGTTCCTGTCGGGATTACCTGCAGTGAACTGAGGCGTGTTTCAGCGATTAAACATAGAACTGGAAGAGGGAGGGCTGAGGGTCCGACCTGACAGCAGTGAGCAAAGCTGAGGACTGCGCCTGAAGAAAGGATTGCAAACCTTGAAAAAACTCCATCCAAGAAAAGGCAGCCAGATCCAGGCCAAACCCAGAAGGAACTGAAGCAGGGTCCACTGAACTGCTATCTCCTGCGGAGGAACCAGTCAAGGAAGTTTCAAGATATGGTGTACCTCCAGTCAGATCATTAACTAGACCATCATCAGGCTGGGAGGATCCAGGCTAGGCAAAATCAGAGGAGGACAATTCTCCCTGAGCCTCTAAACAGTGCTGACACGTTAGAAGACACGTCAGGCTGAGATGCCTGAATATGACAGGCAACATAGAGAAAAAGGCGCTTAGGTTTGTTCCTCACCGGTGCCATCAGTGCCCAGGTGATGGAGAACATGCGTCCCGCCAGCTCGCACTGAAAAAATTTCAAGCACACAAAATTTATGCGCACAAAAGTTTGGCGCCCCAAGAGTAAGCGCTGCAAAAAGCACACTCACAAACTCTGTGGCAAAGCCTTTGCACACCGCCAATGCTTTAAAAATTGTGCGCAAAAGGCACAATCAAAACTGAGAGCACTGCGCACACAGACGTCCTTTAGAGGGCAGTAAAGCATGCACAGAAGCGCGCGAAAACGCCGTTACGGCCTACCATGCGGCATGCAAGCAAGAAGTCTAACTGAGGGGTCTAGCCCACTGGGGCCGCTCAACCCGCCAGGCTGCCCAGTTCCCCTAATCCCCACGGGAGTAGGAATGAACGTCAGAATGGCGCACCGAGCAGAGACCAGAGGAAGTCCTGCAAACCACTCTACACTGTCTCTATCTTTACTTTTTTTTTTTTAAACTTACCCGAGTTCAACCATACTGGCTGAGTACAGAGACGGTCTCCGGCTACGGAGGGAGAGGGCATATGCCGTCACTGCCATGCTTGGCCTTCTGCACCTGCTGCCTTTAAGCTGTAAAATCAGCTAGGTCAACGCCGGAAAACCCAGCTATCAGACCAAGGCACACATTTGAGGGACCACAGAAATCACCTCAGGAATTCTCAACTGGGAGTGGGGGGTGGCCCATCAGTATCACTGCAGGAGAGCAGGGCTTTCTTCATTCCATTTTAAATTCTCCTTCCAAAATCTGAAGCAGTCCCAATAGGGAAATACACATCCACCATCTGCTGGAGATGGAGAATACTGGTAGGCTGGTGTCAATGCAGGACTACATATACTGTGACGTCAGCTTGCTCCGTCTCCATCTGCTGGCAGGAGAGCATAAACCACTGGTCCTGAGTCCATCTGTCTACATGCTAGGAAATTTCGCTTTTAATATTTGAACCTGTGTGTCTGATAAACAAATACGTAAGATCTCAGATTTATCTCTATTAATTTCAAAACCTAAAACTCTCTCAAAAATCTCAATTTCAGATAACCCCCCCAAAGAACTTTCTGGGGTAGAAAGAACAAACAAAATATCATTGGCGTACAATGAAATTTTATAATCCTCCTCCCCTATCTTTATCCCGGTGATACCTGTAAGTTGCCTAATTCTTTCTGCTAATAGTTCTATACTTAATGCAAATAACAAAGACAAGAGAGGGCATCCCTGTCTTGTACCCCTTTGCACTATAAAAAAATTTTAATATCCCCCATTTATCTTAATGCATGCTTCAGGGCCACTATATAATTCCTGCACCCACTTCAAAAAAAATCCCCCATTCCTTTCCATAACTTGAAATAAGAATGGACTAATGTACCCAGTTGAACGCCTTCTCCACATCTACTGTAAATAACACTGAGTGAATGCAATCTCTCCTCGCATAATAAATAATACTAAATTTTACACACATTATCTCCTGCCATTCTTCCTGGCATGAAACCAGCTTGATCTGAATGAATCAAAAGGAAAATAACCACTCTCAGTATTTGTGCAAAATATTTGGCCAATATTTTCAAATCAATGTTTATATGAGAAAATCAGCCAGTATGAACTACAAAGCGTATAATCTTTCCCTGATTTTGGAAGTACTGTTATGCCAGCCACATTGGAAGCCTGTAATAACAGACCATTGTCCCTAATATAATTATACATCTTCACCAGTTGTCCCACAAATATCACTTTAAATTTTACAATAGAGAAAATTTAATACAGATATCCAGGAAAAAAAAAAAAAAAGAAATAGTACTCAGTAACATTATATCTGTATATATTAAAATAAAAAGAAATCCACAAGGAGTATTATAAAGAACATTAGAGCGGTAAAGGAAATAGTGAAAATCACTACAACGACTGAAAATTAAGGCAGCACCTCAATATTTTACTTTGCCTTAATTCCCAGGCAAAGACTCTTGGGCAAGTGAATCCAGAAACACTCTTAATTGTGAAGTTTGGTAAAAAAATATGTCTCTGATTTTGACGAGATATCTCGCATCTACATGGGAATTTTATAATCATTTCCCCCCCCCCAATTTTTCTACTTCAGCTCTAAAAGCTAGAAATTTCTTCCTCCTCATCTGAGTTTGTCTTGAAAAATCTGGGTATATCCAAATTGGCACTCCAATTAAATTTTTTTATAAAATAATGGGTTAAAACCATCTATACCCAGGGCTTTCCCTGGTTTTAGTTCCCGAATAGCTCCCAATACTTCCACAGATGTTGTGGGTTGACCCAATTTCTCTTCCAAATCTGCACTTAAATAAGGCTACTGCACCTTCGAGAGAAAAAGGAAAATTAGTTTCTTACCTGATAATTTTCGTTCCTGTAGTACCAAGGATCAGTCCAGGACACCTGGGTTGTGACTCCGCACCAGTAGATGGAGACAGATTAAAACTTGTGGGCGGAGCCATATATAAGCCCCTGTGCCAGTCACAGCCCCTCAGTCATACGTAATGTCAAAGTAGAAAAATCCAAAAGCCAACATAGCTAACCATAGAAACTTACTAAGTAAAATAACTCCAACACCCCTACAGGAAAAACAGACTCCCCAACCGGGAGAGCGAACAAAACAAGGGGTCAGCGTATTAAAAAAACAACAATGAGCGGACTCTCCATTACTATAGCGCCACACTGCGGGCGGGATCCTGGACTGATCCTTGGTACTACAGGAACGAAAATTATCAGGTAAGAAACTAATTTTCCTTTCCCTGTACGTACCAGGATCAGTCCAGGACACCTGGGATGTACCAGAGCTAAGTTATCGAGGGTGGGAAGCAGAGAGTCCCGCTCGGAGTACCCTCTCTCCAAATCCCCCAGCATCAGTAGCTTGAACATCCAATCGGTAATGTTTAATGAAGGTATGCAACGATTTCCAGGTAGCCGCCCTGCAAATCTCTTGAGGCGACACCTGAGAAGATTCCGCCCAAGACGCAGCATGAGATCTCGTCGAATGAGCTCGAAGACCCACTGGCGGTGTTTTACCTCGCAGAATATACGCGGAACCAATGGCCTCCTTGAGCCAACGAGCGATCGTTGTGCGGGACGCCGCAGAACCTTTCTTCGGACCCAACGTCAACACAAACAGATGATCCGTTAATCGAAAAGAATTTGTGACCTCTAGATAGCGAAGAAGAGACCTCCGCACATCTAGTTTTCTCAAATCCCTCAACTTCGGGTAGGAAGATTCCCCAACCGCGAAAGCGGGAAGTTCAACCGATTGATTCAAATGAAAAGGTGATACGACCTTAGGCAAGAAAGAGGGAACGGTCCGCAAGGAAACCCCTGAATCGGAAAAACGCAAGAAGGGCTCTCTGCAGGACAGAGCTTGCAACTCAGAAACCCGGCGAGCCGAAGCAATGGCTACCAGGAATACAGTCTTTAACGTGAGATCTTTGATCGTAGAACGCTTCAGAGGCTCAAAAGGAGCTGAGCATAAGGACGAGAGCACCCAGTTGAGGTTCCAAGAAGGACAAGGGAGCCGCAAAGGAGGACGGAGGTGTTTCGCCCCCCGAAGGAAACGGGAGATATCCGGGTGGAGAGCCAGGGAGACTCCCCGAATCTTACCACGCAAACAACCAAGCGCCACGACTTGGACCCGTAGGGAACTGCACGCTAAGCCTTTGGCCAGCCCAGCCTGGAGAAAAGCCAAAATATCGGGAATAGCAGCGGAAGTGGGATTAAGACCCCGCTCCAAGCACCATTCCTCAAAGACTACCCAGACTCGAACATAAGCCAGAGACGTAGACTGTTTCCTGGATCTCAGCAACGTGGCAACTACCGCGTCCGAGTAACCTTTTTGCTTCAACCGATACCTCTCAAAAGCCATGCCGCGAGACAGAAGTGATCCGCATTCTCCAAACAGACGGGACCCTGACGAAGGAGCCCCGGAAACCCCTGTAGACGAAGGGGTGCCGCCACTGACAACTGGACCAGGTCCGCAAACCACGGACGGCGCGGCCACTCCGGCGCCACCATGATCACGTCGGACGGGTGCAATTCTATGCGCCGCAGTATCTTGCCGATCATGGGCCACGGTGGGAACACATACAGTAGCACCTCCGCCGGCCAGGGAAGTGCTAATGCGTCGACCCCTTCTGCTCCTCTTTCTCGGCGTCGACTGAAAAATCTCGGAGCCTTTGAGTTGTTCCACGTGGCCATCAGGTCCATGTGGGGCGTTCCCCAAGTCCTGCAAATGAGAAGAAACGCTTCTTCCGCTAGCTCCCACTCTCCGGGATCCAGGTGGTGTCGGCTGAGGAAGTCCGCCTGGACATTGTCGGCTCCTGCTATGTGAGACGCAGCGAGATCGCTGAGATGCCGCTCTGCCCAGGCCATCAAGGAACGCGCTTCCTCCGCTACTTGAGGGCTTTTCGTCCCGCCCTGGCGATTGATGTAAGCCATGGTGGTAGCGTTGTCCGACAATACTCGGATCGCCTTTCCTCGTAGAAGGGGTAGAAAAGCTTGCAATGCCAGACGGACCGCCCTGAACTCTAGGCGGTTGATAGACCACCGGGTCTGATCTTCTGACCACAGACCCTGAACCGATTTCCCTTGGCAAACTGCACCCCAACCGGAAAGACTGGCATCCGTGGTCACCACTGTCCAGTTGGGAAGAAGAAGAGATACTCCGCAGGAGAGATGTTTGGAATCCAGCCACCAGCCCAGGCTGGAGCGCACCTGACTCTCGAGAGGCAGTGGAAGATAATATTCCTCTGAAATCGGTTTCCAGCGGGACAACAATGAAGACTGCAGTGGCCGCAGGTGAGCGAACGCCCAAGGGACTAACGCTAGCGTGGAGGCCATAGATCCGAGAACTGTCAGGTAATCGCAGACTCGCGGACGGTGCTGAGACAAAAGACGTCGCACCTGAGACTGTAGTTTGCATATCCGATCCTGAGAGAGAATCACTCTGCCCCGTTTTGTGTCGAAAACGGCTCCAAGGTACTCCAAGGACTGAGTGGGTTCCAGATGACTCTTGTTGTAGTTGACCACCCAGCCCAGGGACTGCAAGAATTGTAGCACCCTGGCTACCGCTTGCCGACACAGGCTCTCTGACTTCGCCCGAATCAGCCAATCGTCGAGGTAAGGGTGAACCAGGAGGCCTTCCCGACGTAAGTGCGCCGCCACTACCACCATCACTTTCGTGAATGTCCGAGGTGCTGTCGCCAGGCCGAACGGAAGAGCCCGGAACTGGAAGTGTCTTCCCAGAATGCAAAACCGCAGGAACCGCTGGAACGCTGGTTGGATGCCCACATGAAGGTATGCTTCTGTGAGATCTAGTGACGCAAGGAATTCGCCTGGCCGCACTGACGCGATCACCGAACGAATGGTTTCCATCTTGAAGTGAGGGACCCGAAGGCATCTGTTGACTCCTTTCAGATCCAGTATGGGTCGGAAAGTGCCGTCCTTCTTGGGAACTATGAAGTAAATGGAGTACCGGCCTTTGCCGTACTGATCGGCCGGAACTGGAGAGAAGGCCCCCAAGCTTTCTAGTCTTCGGATGGTGTCTAGCACTGCCGCCTTCTTCCTGGGATCCTTGCAAGGCGAGACCAGGAACTTGTCCGCTGGGATGCGAGCAAAATCTAACTCGTAGCCATGTCTTATCACGTCGAGGACCCAATGATCCGACGTCATGCTGGCCCATTCCTCGAGAAATAAGGATAGACGCGCCCCCACGTTTGGAACAGCGTGCTGAGGGCGCGACGAGGGATGGGCCGGCCGAACTTCATTGCGAAGGCTTGGAACCCGCACCCGACGGGGCTCCTCCTTGCCTGCCAAAGCGTTTGCCGCGAAAGGACTGCTGCCAGTGAGTGTTTCGAGAAGAGGCCGGCCTATACGAGGGTCCGGTGGATCTTTGCGGCCTGGGCTTCCGGGGACCCCGGAAACGAGCTCTGCTGGAAAACGAAGAGCGTGACCGGGTCCTATCCTCTGGCAGCCTAAACGCTCGGTTCTCACCCAGGGAAACCATCAAGTCATCTAACTCCTTACCAAACAGCAATTTCCCTTTGAAGGGCAATGCCCCGAGGTGAGCCTTGGACAAACCATCCGCCGCCCAGTTGCGCAGCCAAAGGAGACGGCGTGCCGACACCGCTGCCACCATGGACCTAGCTGAAGTGCGTAAAAGATCATGGAGCGCATCGGCCCCATATGCGATAGCTGCTTCCAACCTGTCTGCTTGGGAAGCCTCCTCCGGAGAGAGACCCACATTCGCCTGCAGTACCTGGGCCCAGCGCAGACTAGCTCGCATAGCAAAGTTCGTGCAAATGGCGGCCCGCACTCCCAGGGCGGAAACCTCAAAAATCTTTTTGAGCTGTACCTCCAACTTTCGGTCTTGAATATCCCGGAGGGCCGTCGCTCCCGTGACAGGGATGGTAGACCTCTTCGTGACAGCGGACACCGCCGAATCCACCTTTGGGAGTCGGAGGAGCTCCAGCGCCTCCTCCGGTAAAGGATAGAGTTTATCCATGGTCTTGCTGACTTTCAAACCTAACTCCGGAGTATCCCATTCCTTGAAAAGGATATCTGTGGACGAGAAATGAAAAGGGAAGGCGACCGCCGGTCCTGTGAGGCCGAGCAGAACAGGATCCATATTCGCCTCCTGGCGGACCACCACCGGAGGAGCTTCAATTCCCAATTCTTGGAGAATGGTCGGGATGAGAGGTGCCAGTTCCTCTCTGCGGAATAGCCGCACCACCTTGGGGTCGTCCCCTTCTGCAGCCTGTGCAGCTTTCTCTGCAATGGGCTGTGCAGTACCATCCACTGCTGCCTTCCCGGCCCCAGTCAGGGGCTCCTCGGAGGACTCTGTATCATCCCCAGGGGAATCCTCGGGATCCGATTCTTGCGGCACCCCTCTGGGAGGCCGCTTCCCCGGGACGCACCGTGGGCGATCTCCGCGCCCTTCCTGGCTTTCTTTTTCCGTAGAGGGGACCCGTGGTCGGCCGCACGCGAGCCATTCCCCCGGATGCGTCTGCTGCGTTTGTATCTGAGGACTTTGCGCAGTAACAGCACAAAATCCTCCGAAAATTCACCAGAATCCGAAGAATCACTCTCGGAAGCCCCCCGGGACCGAAGCCCCTCCGAGGGAACCTCCCCCGCCGTGACACGCTGCGGGGAAAGCGCGGGAGGAAAGGAAGAGGCCCCCACCATTTCCCGCGAAATTTCCCAGCCGGTGGCCAAGATGGCCGCCAATCCTGCACTAACCGGGAAAAGTTCCTGAGGCCTGTCAGTGGAGCTACCACCGCGCAACGGCGAACGCGCGACCCGGGAACGAGCCCCCCGCGGCGCTACCGAGGGTCCCTCATCACCCGGGACGCAGGCTGAACAAAGGCTGCCCCTTGAGAGACGCGCGCGCGCCGAGCCGCAGGCCCTGCACTGTGCAGCACGCGGCATGCCGGCAAAAACGCGGGAAGAAAAACGGGGCCGCGCCGAAAAAATTACCACAAAAAATAAAAAAAATTCAAAATAAGCAAACGGCGCAATTCGGCGACCTCCCCCCTGCCAACGACGCCCCCCCACCGACTAAAACGGAGCGGCGACACCAGGCAACAGAGAGCCGCAAAAATAAAAGTAAAACTTTTTTTTTTTTTTTTTTACAAACAAAAAAAAACGCTGTCCCTGGTTCTGAAAAGCCCTTATTCCTGCAGGGGTGAGTGAACCAGGCTCCCTGGTGTCACCCCTGACGCTGCCACTAGCTCAGCCGGGTCCTCAACCCTGGCAGCGGCCTCAACCTGGGGAGGGTAGTCCCCTCAGGACCTCTCAACTCCCCTGGGAGGCAGGGCAACCGGGAAAGAATTAAAAAGAAAACCCAATTTAGCTTAAAAAATCAGACCTAACCAAAAACTAACTCAAAAAATCAAACCTGACAAACAACCAGAATCAGGTCAGGCAGGGCTGTGACTGGACCTGCACCATCTACTGGAGACAGAGTAAGACTGAGGGGCTGTGACTGGCACAGGGGCTTATATATGGCTCCGCCCACAAGTTTTAATCTGTCTCCATCTACTGGTGCGGAGTCACAACCCAGGTGTCCTGGACTGATCCTGGTACGTACAGGGAATTTGTATTTCTTCCTCCAATGCCTTATTCTCTTACTCATACAATTCTGCAAAAAACTAATTAAACAGAGTTCTAATTTCTTACCCATCCAAAATCATGGATCTGTCCCTGTCTGGTTTTGACAATTTGGTTTTGGGATATTCTATTCTTTAATTTATGTGCTAATAATTTCCCAGCGCTATTACCGTGCTCATGGTAAGTTTGTTTAACCATATCTAATTTAAATGCTATTTCTTCTACTTTTAAGAGATGTAATTGATATCTAATATCTGACAGTTCCTTAGCAACTGACATTTAGGATTTCGTTTTTTCTTCAATTCTACTTCTTTTAACTTCTCTCTTTTTTTTTTTTTTAATCATTTTTATTGAGGATTTTACATTTACTAGCATTGCATAAACAAGAGCATGGTTACATACAGTTTCAGAGAACTCCGTTATATATAATCAAACCAGGTACAATTAAGCACCAATAACATTTATAACATGTGTAACAATTATAAAATCTGATATATCCACTGCTAGGACTATAGCTAAACTTAACGTTCCCCCCTCCCTTTTTCCCCTCATGCCTATCCGCCCCCCCCCCCTCCCTCCCGCTCCCAACATCCTATCCTTAATCCCAAGTGTTGCATTTGTTGTGTTTTGTTGTTTTTTTTTGTTTTTGGTTTGCTCAGGTACAGAACTGGTCCTTGTATGGGCTGGTGGAGCTATATCCATACTAAATATCAATAACATTGCCACACTTGTTTCTAAGGCTAAGTTTTTAGTGAATAATGTAAGTGGTGTAGAGGTGTAGAACATGTGATAGTCGAGGCATGAAAAGTGTGGATGTTGAGAATTGAGTGGGTACCTAAATAAGTAAGCGGGAGGTTATATTTGGTAGTGACATCCCTTAAGCCACATGAGAGGCCCTTCCCTCTGGTCGCGGATCTCCCTGCCAATTATAAAGCTACTTTAAGTATACCTCTACATGAGCTCCAACTTATCAAAGAAGTGAGCAATTGTGGTGTACCCCCTTGGTGTAAAGAATGGAGAAATTACTTACCTGATAATTTTGTTTTCCTTAGTGTAGACAGCTGGATTCAGGACCAATGGGTATAGTGTGCTCCTGATAGCAGTTGGAGATGGAGTCAGATTTCAATCTGATGTCAGCACTACATATATCCCTGCAGGAAGCTCTGTTCTTCAGTGTTCTCCTCGAAAAGCAATAGTGGATATATGTGTGTTTGGAGAACTTGATTAACTTGAGCTAGTTGACATGAATTGTAGCTGGAGACAGCCAGTGTCGTAAACCGAGAAACGCCAACACCCGGTAACTATGGGTGTCTTAACTAGCGGTAAGTCTGGCTTACCCGTGCTTGTCTTGCTCTCGGGGATTGTCACCAGAGGTTTTCGCATTTTGAGGCAGCTGTGGGCAGGATACTGAGTCCATCTGTCTACACTAAGGAAAACGAAATTATCAGGTAAGTAATTTCTCCATTTCCTAGCATGTAGCGGATGGACTCAGGACCAATGGGATGTACAAAAGCTACTCCCGAACCAGGCGGGAGGTTGCCCGTGGCCCACTTAGTACTGCCCTTGTGAATGTGGTGTCCTCCCGAGCCTGAACATCCAGGCGGTAGAACCTTGAGAAGGTGTGAATGGAGGACCATGTCGCCGCCCAACAGATCTCGGCAGATGACAGCATCCTGTTTTCTGCCCAGGACACTGCCTGGGCCCTTGTGGAATGGGCTTTGACTTGCAGAGGTGGAGGCTTGCTTGCCTGCCTCTACGTAGGCTGCCTTGATTACTTCTTTGATCCAGCGGGCTATGGTTGCCCGCGAGGCTGCTTCCCCTTGTTTCTTCCTGCTCTGAAGTACGAATAGGTGGTCCGTCTTTCGTAAGGATTCTGATCTTTCCAGGTATTGGACTAGAAGTCTGCCGACATTAAGATGGCGTAGACGGCGTGAGTCTTCCGAGTCCTTATGTTCTTCTGGAGATGGCAGCGAGATAGTTTGGTTTAGATGGAAATGAGAAACCACCTTTGGAAGGAAGGAGGGGTCAGTGCGTAGCTGTATGGATCCCGATGTGAATCTGAGGAATGGTTCCCGACAGGACAGTGCTTGAAGTTCGGATATACGATGGGCTGAACATATTGCCACTAGGAATGCAGTCTTCAAGGTCAGTAGCCATAGGGACAAACCACGTGTAGGTCTGAAAGAAGCTCCCGCTAGGAAGTCGAGTACTAGGTTGAGATTCCATAGGGGTACCAGCCACCTTAGAGGTGGTCGGATTTGCTTGACCCCTCTCAGGAAGCGGGAGATGTCTGGATGGGAAGATAGACTAATGCTGTCCACTTTGGCTCTGAAGCAGGCCAGCGCGGCCAGTTGAACCTTGATGGAATTGAGGGACAACCCCTTCTTCAAGCCGTCCTGCAGAAATTCCAGGATCATGGGAATTTTGGCTGTCCGCGGGAGGATGTCGCGGTCTTCACACCAGGCTTCGAATATTCTCCATATTCGTATGTAAGTTAAAATGTGGAAACCTTGCGTGCTCGGAGCAAGGTGTCAATCACTGCTCTCGAGTATCCGCTCTTCTTCAGGCCAGTCCTCTCAATGGCCAGACCGTAAGAGAGAAGAGAGTTGGATCTTCGTGCAAGATCGGTCCTTGCTGGAGCAGGTCCCTGTGTGGGGGTAGACACAGAGGGTTCCCCGCCAGAAGTCTTCGCATGTCTGCGTACCATGGTCTTCTTGGCCAGTCCGGGGCCACTAGAAGTACTAGCCCCCTGTGGTGGTCTATCCTGCGGATGATCCCGCCCAGTAGTGGCCATGGAGGAAAGGCGTACAGTAGGTCCTCCTGTGGCCAGGTCTGGACGAGGGCATCGATCCTCTGGGATTGTGGTTCTCGTCTACAGCTGAAGAAGTTGGGAACTTGGGCATTGGACCGGGTTGCCAGAAGATCCATGGCTGGTGTTCCCCAGTGGTTTACTATCAACTGGAAGGCTGTGGTCGACAACATCCATTTCCCTGGGTCTAGACTTTCTCTGCTGAGGTAATCCGCAGTGACGTTGTCTTTTCCCGTGATGTGAGCGGCTGAGATCCCTTGCAGGCTTGCTTCCGCCCATGCCATTAAGGAGTCTATTTCCAGGGACACCTGTTGGCTTCTGGTTCCTTCCTGACGGTTGATGTATGCCTCCGTTGTGGCGTTGTCTGACATGACTGACAGATTCGCCCTGGAGTCTGTGGCTGAATCGTAGGCAGGCTAGTCTGACTGCCCGCGCTTGCAGTCTGTTGATGTTCCATCCAGACTCTTCCTTGTCCCATTGCCCCTGGGCCGTCAGTTCCTGGCAATGGGCTCCCCACCCTCGTAGGCTCGCATCCATGGTGAGCAAGATTCAGGCCGGTGGGGATAGCCTTACTCCCTTGCTCAGGTGGTCTTTTTGTAGCCACCATTGGAGCTGGGTCCATACCTCTGCCGGCTGCTGGAAGCGAACGGCGTAATCCTGGGACATCGGGTTCCAGCGTAACAGTAGGAAATGTTGAAGTGGTCGCATGTGGGCCCCTGCCCATGGGACGACTTCTAGGGTCGATGTCATGAGGCCGAGGACTTGGAGGTAGTCCCATACCTTGGGGCGATAACAGGTCAGCAGTTTTCGCAACTGGTCCATCAGTTTTCTTCTCCTTGTAGGGGGAAGAACGACCTTGTCTTGCTTGGTGTCGAACCAGACTCCCAGGTATTCTAGTGATTAGGAGGGCTGCAGGCAGCTCTTGGTTGTGTTGACGACCCACTCGAGATTCTGTAGTAGATTCTTGACTCCGGTGATCGCCTGATGACTTTCCTCTGGAGATTTTGCCCTGATCAGCCAATTGTCCAGATACGGATGTACGAGGATTCCTTCTTTCCTCAGTGTCGCTGCTACTACAACCATGATTTTGGTGAAAGTCCGCGGAGCAGTAGCTAGTCCGAAGAGTAGCACCCAGAACTGGTAGTGATGGTCCAGGATCGTGAAGCATTGATGATCGTGATGTGGAGATAGGCTTCTGACAGATCCAGAGGTCAGAAATTCTCCCGGTTGTACCGTCCTTATGACCAAGCATAGGGTTTCCATGCGGAAGGTAGCGATTGACAGACTTGAGGTCCAGAATGGGCCAGAACGTGCCCTCTTTCTTGAGGACGATAAAATAGATGGAATAGTGACCAGTATTTTGTTGGTGCGTGGGCACCAGTATTATCGCTTTTAGGGTGAGTAATTTTGTCAGTGTTGCGATGGAGAAGGTACAGAGAAGGGCTACCAAAATGATAAGGGGAATGGAACAACTCCCCTATGAGGAAAGACTAAAGAGGTTAGGACTTTTCAGCTTGGAGAAGAGACGACTGAGGGGGGATATGATAGAGGTGTTTAAAATCATGAGAGGTCTAGAAAAGGTAGATGTGAATCAGTTATTTACTCTTTTGGATAGTAGAAAGACTAGGGGGCACTCCATGACATTAACATGGGGCACATTTAAAACTAATCGGAGAAAGTTCTTTTTTACTCAACGCACAATTAAACTCTGGAATTTGTTGCCAGAGGATGTGGTTAGTGCAGTTAGTACAGCTGTGTTTAAAAATGGATTGGATAAGTTCTTCTCTTGAGATTGGATAAGTTCTTCTCTTGAGATGGATTGGATAAGTTCTTCTCTTGAGATTCCACCACAATTATTCTGCCCCTCACCATAGTCTTGAGGCAACCCCATAGAACCACTGGAGTAATTTCTTCTGAATCATTGAGTTGTAAATAGTCAACTATTGTTGACTGAATCATTTAGCATCCAAAACTGTTGCCCTCCCACAAGTGAAATACCTAACATCTCCCACCATGATATAGTTCCAATCTCTGCCTCTTTTGTACTAGCAGCTAAGGATCTCTCTACTAAAAAAATAATCTATTCTCATATACGTGTTGTGATGTTTTGAATAGAAAGAATTCCTCACTGTAGGATGCCTAATCCTCCATACATCTACCAAATTCTATTTTTCCATAAATTTCTTTAGAGGATGATCTAAAGCCTTAAGAACAATCTATCAATGGATAACAAAACAAATTGAAACCCCCCCCCCCCCCCCAATTATTAGTTTCCCACTTTTAGTCTTTAGAAGGCATGTGTCTATTGTTTGCAAAATCTCTCTCTGATGAACATTTGGACAATATACATTAACTACGACACAATCCTTATTTATGAAGAGATGAACAGTAAGAAATCTCCTCCCCTCATCACGAAATACAGAATCGACCTGAACCATCAAATCTGTTGATATTAAGATTCCCACCAGAGTATACTTATGTGATGGAGTATTAGAAGCAAAAAAACATGTTAATAAAATGATTAGATTACATCAAACGTTTGTCCCTCTTTCTCAAATGCGTTTCCTGTATAAATGCAATAAAGGCTTTCAATGAAATCAACTCCTTAAACATAATCTTGCATTTATATGGAGAATTTAGTCGTCACATTTAAGGAAACAAACCAGATAGCAGCCATTGGACATTAATATCCCACCTCCTTCTCACCATATAACTATATACATCTTCCTAATATCCATTCTCTCCTCCACCATTCTAGCCTTCCCAAATTCAAATTCACTATCCCTCATTTCTTTCAATCTATCTTCCCTCTGGTCTCCTTCATAAACCCCACCTCCCCCAATCCCACACAAAACCACAACTGCCTAGGCAGCTTGAATCCCTCCTGGGAATGAGTATCCCCTCCCTCTGCTCCTCACACTCTCTTAACATATATTACCAACAGTAACAGCAGTACCTCAGCTAAATAGCTTACACCATACATACTGCTATTATAAGAAAAACAAAGCCCAAGGCAGGAAAAAATCCTATCCTAAGCTTTATTTCTCATTTAAGACAGTAGCTAAAACAAGAAAAAAAAATGTTTTTTTAATATAAATAAAAAGCTAGCAAGGTAAAAATAAGCAAACATAATGCACTTCCGGATACTATTACTTAGAACACTATATTGTCCACAGATCTTTCATATATCAGTGAGTCCCTTCAGCAGCTGCTAATGTATTCAGGCGACTCCTGATCTCTACGAGCTTGTTTCATCAGTGTTCTTTCTCAGTCGACTCCCGCCTTTGCCTACATGCTGCCATTTCAGTTTCTCTATTTCTAGGCTTTGTGGACTTCTTGAGTCCCTTCCAGAACCAATAATCCTGCAGCTTTCAAAATCACCACCGCTTCTGCCTCAATATTTATCTTCGAGGTGACGCCACTGATTATATCCTTACGGTACAGTATTTACAATCACCGATACCTGATGTTTTTCTCTGCGCAACAGTGATGTGATCGCCTGCAGTTCTTTCTGCTTCTTCAGCGTAGCCGGTGCCAGATCATTGTAAAACGCAATTCTGTGACCTTCCCATGTAAGATTTCCCACCCTCCTCGCTTGCTGCATATTCCTCTCTTTAAGACAAACTATGTACAAATGTAATTATATCCCACTGGACATTCCTTACAGGCATGCCTAAGGCTGTGTGCCCTATCTAGGACAATGTCTTTACTGTTCACACTCTCGCAGTCTTCTTCCCTGGCATTTAAAACTGCCCGATATATTTTTTGGACTACCAGACTTGTATCTTCAAATGCCTTAATTTCCAGCACACCCCTAATCCGAATATTAGATGGCCGAGGACTATTTTCCATGTCCTCCAATTTAAGGGCCATCTCAGCATTACTTTTATGCATGTCCGACATTTCAACTTTTATCCGTGCCATCTCAGAAATTTGATCTTCCATAGAAGCTTCCATGTCTTTGACTCGCCTCCCAAAATCTACCAGATCGGACTGAAATTATGAAATAGTGGCCCGTAGCTCTTCTTTAATTGATTTAATATCAGACTGAATTTCCTGGAACCACATTCGAAAGTCCTCTTTAGTTAACTCATCTCCTTTGCTCTGTACTGCGCTCAGTTCATGCATTGAAGATATCAGACTCCAACATCTCACACTGCACAGGCACGTTTCACTCCGCTCAAGGCCTCAAATTGCTATCCACCAGAATCGTAGGAAAAATGCTTCAAATCCGAAAAAAACATTTTTATTTTTTTTAAACGGAAAGTCATATCACCACTCATTCGCACTAGCAGAGCATACATCTCGTTTTTGTACTGAGATTTCTCTAGCTTACAAAGAATGTGAGGGGAGCAAATGTTTTAAGCGTCCATCTTTTAGGGATGATGTCACTTCCCCCCTTTTCTGCTTTTTTCTGATGGATTTTAGTATTTTCTCCTCCTACTTCCTGTATCGCTTGGGGATGAAATGCCAATTTAACTGACCACCTCCTGCCACCGCTGCCCTCTAGTTTAAATGCCTGATAATGTATGATCTGAATTTCTCGCTTAGCATCCTCTTTCTTGCCAAAGACAAATGTAGACCATCCTTATCATATAATCTTCTATTGCTCCATACACGCCCCCCTCCTCCAATGTATCAAAACCACTTTTACCACCACCATATTTGGAGATAGGCACTGAAGTTATCTATAGGACAGAGCCTTTCCTTCCCCTTTCCATGAACAGGTAATACTTCCAAAAATGCAATGGTCTTTGCTCTGTGTCTAATCTTCTTCCCTATATTTTGGAAATCTTTCCGTACTTCAAGAATAACATTTCTAGCAAGGTCATTGGTTCCCGGATGATAACATTGATATCTGAGTCTTTTCAAGGATTTTAGAAATTTCTCTTGCTGCACCACTATCATAATAGACTTCAAAGTTTCCATTTTGAAATGAATCACGTTTAGAGCTCTGCTTGCCTGCTTTAGATGAAAATAAGATAAGATATCCTTTATCAGAATTACGAAATAAAATGATTAGCTTCCTTATCCCCTTTAGGACGCCAGATCTGTGATAACTACTCCCAACAAAGAAGGTATTCAAGTGTTACTCAAGCCACCTCTCCTTCCGAGCAGGGTGTCAAGGGGACATCATAAAAGCATTTGAAATAATCCTTGGCCACCTTCAGAATCTATCGATCTGATGTTATCTGGGCCCATCTTCAGTAAGACTGATAGCCGCTGGACTAGTTCCAAAGACTGGGCCCGTACACCTTCATTGAGAATTCCAGGATCCTGAGGCAGTAACAGAACCTCCATCCTTATTTCTACCTCTCATATTAATCTAAAAGGACTGAAACCTACTGTAAACTCTAGCTCGCTGGCCATGTGAAAATTTAACAGATTCTCCACACTTGGTAACATGAAAATGACTCCTGCAGACCTCACAGCTCCCTGGGATCCTCTGGGAGTCTTAGACTCCTCCAAGGCCTTCTCAAAATTTTCTAGATTTTCTCCCTTTAAAAGGAAACTTGACTAGCTGAGTCTTAAAAATCGACTCAGCCGACCAATTATGCAGCCACAAAAAATGTCGAGCTATTACAACAGAGGCCATATAGTCTTGGCTATAGCCCAAACCAAACCACAGGAAGCGTCCACCAAGAAGTTCATCCCCATTCCATCTAGGTCACCTCATAAAGAATACAGCCAATACCTTCCAAAGAATTGTCTTGGATATGCTGTGACAAATGCAGACTAGCTCCTGCAAAAATCCCTCTGCACACAGCTGCTTGAACAGCTAAACCACTTACCTCAAACACCTGCTTAAGTACCGATTCAATTCATAAGACTTGCCATACTGGGTCAGACCAGGAGTCCATCAGCCCAGTACACTGTTTCCAACAGTGGCCAATCCAGATCACAAATACCTGGCAGGATTCCCAAAGGGTAGACATATTCCAAGCTGCTTATCCAAGAATAAGCAGTAGACATCTGCAACTCTACCTTAATAATGGTTTGCAGACTTTTCCTCCAGGAACTTGTCCAAACCATTTTTAAATGCAGCTACACTAATAGCTTTCGCCACATCCTCTGGTAACAAATTCTAGAGCTTAATTATGCATTAAGTAAATAAGTATTTTCTTTTATTAATTGTAAATGTATTACCTAGCAACTTCATTGTGTGTCCCCTAGTCCTTGTAATTTTTGAAAGAGTAAACTAATAACATTTATTTGTTATATTCCATTCTATTTTATAAACCTCTATCATATCTCCCCTCAGCCGTCTCTTCGCCAAATAGAAGAGTCCTAACCTCTTTAGCCTTTCCTAATAGGGGAATAATTTAATCTCCTTTATCATTTTTTTTATCACTCTTCTCTGTACATTTTCTAATTCTGTTATAACTTTTTTGAGACGAGGTCACCAAAACTGCACACAATACTCAAGAGGAGGTTGTACCATGGAACAATACAGACACATTATGATATTCTCTGTTTTTTTCTGCATTCCTTTCCTAAAAATCCCATTTCTTTTCATTGATTAAAATTAATTTATCGCTTAACACATACGGTCTAAGCGATGTACAAATAAAGCATTCAGAATAAAAACATATAAAAGATATTAAAAAAATAAAAAAGGGACATCACCAGAATATCTTAAGCAGCCACATTACACGGGAAGGTCAGTACCGAAGTTCTTAATCAAATGCCTGTTCTAACAAAAAAAAAAATTAAATTATTTATTTATTTATTATTTTTTTTTTTTTAAGAAGTTGAAACTTTTATACATTCTGACATTCTGAATTCCATGGGTAAAGAATCTCTAGCATTCTATTTGCTTTCTTGGCTGCCGCTGCACATTGAGCAGAAGATTTCAACATATTATCAACAATGATGCCTAGATCCTTTTCCTGAATGGTGACTCCTAAGGTGGAACCTTATTATGTAGCTATAATTTGAATTACCCTTCCATAAGTACATCATTTTGCACTTGTCCACATTAAATTTCATTTTCCATTTGCATGCCCAGTCTCCCAGTTTTTCAAGGTGTTAGTGCAATTTCTCACAATCCTCTTGTGATTTAACAACTTTGAATAATTTTGTGTCATCAGCAAATTTGATCACCTCACTTAAGAACATAAGAACATGCCATACTGGGTCAGACCAAGGGTCCATCAAGCCCAGCATCCTGTTTCCAACAGTGGCCAATCCAGGCCATAAGAACCTGGCAAGTACCCAAAAACTAAGTCTATTCCATGTTACCGTTGCTAGTAGTAGCAGTGGCTATTTTCTAAGTCAACTTAATTAATAGCAGGTAATGGACTTCTCCTCCAAGAACTTATCCAATCCTTTTTTAAACACAGTTATACTAACTGCACTAACCACATCCTCCGGCAACAAATTCCAGAGTTTAATTGTGCGTTGAGTACAAAAGAACTTTCTCAGATTAGTTTTAAATGTGCCACATGCTAACTTCATGGAGTGCCCCCTAGTCTATTATCCGAAAAAGTAAAAAAACGATTCATATCTACCCGTTCTAGACCTCTCATGATTTTAAACACCTCTATCATATCCCCCCTCAGCCGTCTCTTCTCCAAGCTGAAAAGTCCTAACCTCTTTAGTCTTTCCTCATAGGAGAGCTATTCCATTCCCCTTATTTTGGTAGCCCTTCTCTGTATCTTCTCCATTGCAATTATATCTTTTTTGAGATGCGGCGACCAGAATTGTACACAGTATTCAAGGTGCGGTCTCACCATGGAGCGATACAGAGGCATTATGACATTTTCCATTTTATTCACCATTCCCTTTCTAATAATTCCCAATATTCTGTTTGCTTTTTTGACTGCCGCAGCACACTGAACAGACGATGTCAATTTGTTATCCACTATGACACCTAGATCTCTTTCTTTGGTTGTAGCACCTAATATGGAACCTAACATTGTGTAACTATAGCATGGGTTATTTTTCCCTATATTTATCACCTTGCACTTATCCACATTAAATTTCATCTGCCATTTTGATGCCCAATTTTCCAGTCTCACAAGGTCTTCCTGCAATTTATCACAATCTGCTTGTGATTTAACTACTCTGAACAATTTTGTATCAACTGCAAATTTGATTATCTCACTCGTCGTATTTCTTTCCAGATCATTTATAAATATATTGAAACGTAAGGGTCTCAATACAGATCCCAGAGGCACTCCACTGCCCATTCCCTTCCACTGAGAAAATTGTCCATTTAATCCTACTCTCTGTTTCCTGTCTTTTAGCCAGTTTGCAATCCACGAAAGGACATTGCCACCTATCCCATGACTTTTTAACTTTTCCTAGAAGCCTCTCATGCGGAACTTTGTCAAACGCTTTCTGAAAATCTAAGTATACTACATCTACCGGTTCACCTTTATCCACATGTTTATTAACTCCTTCAAAAAGTGAAGCAGATTTGTGAGGCAAGACTTGCCTTGGGTAAAGCCATGCTGACTTTCGGGCCGATTCAGTAAAGTCTACGGGAGAACGCCCGCTCTCCCGTCGCACGCACAGGCCACTCGCCTGTGTGCGCGATTCAGTATTTAAATGAGGCCCGGCGGTAGAAAACAGGCAAAAGGAGGCGCTAAGGACACTAGCGCATCCCTAGCGCCTCCTTTTGGCCCGGAGTGGCGGCTGTCAGCGGGTTTGACAGCCGACGCTCAATTTTGCCGGCGGTTCTCGAGCCCGCTGACAGCCATGGACTTGGAAACCGGACACCGGCAAAACTGAGCGTCCGGTTTTCGAACAGACAGCTGTGGGCCGACTTCAAATTTTATTTATTTATTTTTAAACTTTTTTTACCCTTCGGGTAAATTTAATATCATGGCGATATTAAGTCGGAGGGTGCACAAAAAAGCAGTTTTTACTGCTTTTCTGTGCACTTTCCCGGTGCCCGAAGAAATTAGCGCCTACCTTTGGGTAGGCGCTAATTTATGAAAGCAAAATGTGCGTCCTGGCTGCACATTTTGTTTTCTGAATCGCGCGGGAATACCTAATAGGGCCATCAACATGAATTTGCATGTTGAGGGTGCTATTAGGTTCGGCGGGTTGGACGCGCGTTTTCGGTCCCTTACTGAATAAGTGGTAAGGGAAAACGCACTTCCAATGGCGGGTTAACAGTGCACTCTGACTTGGCCCGTTTGTTCCATTAAACCATGTCTTTCTATATGTTCTGTGATTTTGATGTTTAGAACACTTTCCACTATTTTTCCTGGCACTGAAGTCAGGCTAACCGGTCTGTAGTTTCCCGGATCGCCCCTGGAGCCCCTTTTTAAATATTCGGGTTACATTAGCTATCCTCCAGTCTTCAGGTACAATGGATGATTTTAATGATAGGTTACAAATTTTTACTAATAGGTCTGAAATTTCATTTTTTGAGTTCCTTCAGAACTCTGGGGTGTATACCATCCGGTCCAGGTGATTTACTACTCTTCAGTTTGTCAATCAGGTCTACCACATCTTCTAGGTTCACCGTGATTTGATTCAGTCCATCTGAATCTTTACCCATGAAAACAAACCTTCTCCAGTACAGGTACCTCCCCAACATCCTCTTCAGTAAACACCGAATCAAAGAAATCATTTAATCTTTCCGCAACGGCCTTATCTTCTCTAAGTGCCCCTTTAACCCCTCAATCATATAATGGTCCAACTGACTACCTCACAGGCTTTCTGCTTCAGATATATTTTTTAAAGTTTTTACTGTGAGTTTTTGCCTCTACTTCTTTTCAAATTCTCTCTTAGCCTGTCTTATCAATGTCTTACATTTAACTTGCCAACGTTTATGCATTATCCTATTTTCTTCTGTTGGATCCTTCTTCCAATTTTTGAATGAAGATCTTTTGGCTAAAATAGCTTCTTTCACCTCCCCTTTTAACCATGCCGGCAATCGTTTTGCCTTCTTTCCACCTGTTCCCATTTCCAAGATATTTATAAATATATTAAAAAGCAGTGGTCCCAGAACAGATCCCTGGGGCCTCCACTATTCACCTTTTTCCATTGGGAAAATGTACCATTTAGCCCTACTCTCACACAGGCCGATACAGTACAGTACGCTCCAGCGAAGCACACTGTTAGCCCGCGATTGGCTGCGCGTTTGACACGCTATTCTTACCCCTTATACAGTAAGGGGTAATCGCGCACCGAAAATGCGCAGCCAACCCCCCCGCTCTCCCCCCAAAACTAATAGCGTCCGCAACATGCAAATGCATGTTGATGGGCCTATTAGTTATTCCCACGCCATACAGAAAGTAAAATGTGCAGCCAAGCCGAACATTTTACTTTCAGAAATTAACACCTGCCCAGACTGCCGTTAATTTCTGCCGGCACCAGGAAAGTGTACAGAAAAGCAAAAAAACTGCTTTTCTGTACACCTTCTGACTTAATATCATAGCGATATTAAGTCGGAAGCCCCAAAATTTTAAAAAAATTAAAAAAGAAATTTGAAAATCGGCCCACGGGTCGGAAGACGGACGCTCAATTATGGCGGCGTCCATTTTCCAAACCCGTGGCTGTCAGCGGGTTTGAGAACCGATGCCGGCAAAATTGAGCATCAGCTGTCAAATCCGCTGACAGCTGCCGCTCCTGTCAAAAAGGAGGCACTAGGGACGCGCTAGTGTCCCTAGCGCCTCTTTTTACAGCGGGCCCTCTTTTAAATACTGGATCACGCGCCCAGAAGAGTGGCCTGGGCACGCGTTGGGAGAGTGTGCGCTCGCCTCGGAGCACCGGCTCTCCCGCCGATTTTACTGTATCAGCGTGTGGTTTTTTTTTTTTAATTTTCAGATATATTACAATATCACTTAATAACGAAGTTGAGACTGTACAAAGTATAACTCACAAGGTATAAAAAAAAAAACAAACAATTCAATACCATGTCAAGTCTCAATATTTAAGGAAATAGGGAGCCAAGATGTAAAAAAAAAGAAAACAGGAGCTCACATATTAAGCATTAACCAACTCTTAAGGCGCTTATACCCTGTTATCTCATCTGCACTTCTCTAAACAGTCCCATCTAAGAAACCCCTTAATTGTTCTGGCTCTAGAAAAGGAAAATTGGTTCTTACCTGCTAATTTTCGTTCCTGTAGTACCACGGATCAGTCCAGACTGCTGGGTTATGCCTCCGTTTCAGCAGGTGGAATCAGAGAATAAACTGAAAAGGCACCTCCTGATAACCCGGTGTGCCATCTGCGATCCTTCAGTATAATCAATATCCAAGCGGAATGAAAAAACAACTTAACCATTTAATAATTTAACAGCCAATGACTAGACCAAAGAAACGAACAACAAATGGTCCCAACTTGTTGAACTTTGTACTCGCAAGGAGTGTAGATTCTTCCATTGCTCACTTACTAGCCTATAGCTTCACTTCTTCAAATGTCCTGTGCGGGAAAAAAAGGAAAGAAAACCAGACTTACCAGACTACCTGGGCGGGCGTCTGGACTGATCCGTGATATTGCAGGAACGAAAATTAGCAGGTAAGGACCAATTTTCCTTTCCCTGTACCCAAGCCGCCTTAACTGGGGTGGGACCCGGTAAGTCCCGCTCGGAGCACTCCGCTACCAAAACAATCGGTATCTGGAGCTCGGACGTCCAAGCGGTAATGCCTAGCAAATGTGTGCAAAGATTTCCAAGTCGCCGCTCGGCAAATCTCCTGAGGAGGAACACATTGATTCTCCGCCCAAGACGCCGCCTGAGATCTGATAGAATGCGCTTTAAGACCATCGGGCACCGGACTGCCCTTACATATGTATGCCAATGCAATGGATTCTTTTAACCACTAGGCAATAGTAGCCTTGGACGCATTCTGTCCCTTCTTAGGACCACTCCACAAAACAAAAAGATGGTCCTTCAAACGAGCCAGAGTCTGGAGTACCACTTACCTTTTCGTCCGAGACCCACAAAGAGACACCAAGAAAAGATCCCGCAGTGGGTGATCAAAATCTAAAGCGTAACCGCGATTTATAATGTCTAAGACCCATTGATCCGACGTGATCTTGAATCATTCCTCTCGAAAGAGAGACGGCCCCCTAGCACTGGAACAGAGGAATGGGCCGGCGCACCTTCATTGGGCCGACTTGGCGTTGGAGAATCCTTGCGAAGTTCGGTCTCGGGGAGGCCGCCTGCCTCGAAAGGAACATGCCCAAGCCTGGGACCTCAACGGAGCCGGCCCCGGAAATGACCCCTATAGGAAATGAAAGGACAAGTAGACCTGGGCTTGTCCTCCGGCAATTTGTAAACCTTGTTCTCCCCCAAATCCTTGATAATATTTTCCAGATTGTCTCCAAATAGAAGTTTCCCTTTAAATGGGAAGGATCCCAACTGAGACTTGGAAGAGGCATCAGTTGACCAATTGCGCAGCCAAAGTAATCTCCTTGCTGCCACCGCGGATGACATCGCACGGGAGGAGGTTCTCAGGAGATCAAACAGAGCATCAGCCGTATAAGCGACGGCTGCTTCCATCCGGTCCGCCTGTTCCACCTCTGCCGGGGGCAGCTCCTGTGCCGTAAGCAGCTGCTGTATCCATATAAGGGTGGCTCTCTGCATGAAACTACTGCAGATGGCCGCCCTAACCCCGAGAGCAGACACTGCAAAAATTCTTTTAAGAAGAATCTCGAGCTTCCTGTCCTGCAGATTTTTGAGGGTGGTGCCGCCCGTCACCGGAATGGTAGTGTGCTTGGCAATGGCCGATACGGCCGAATCCACTTTAGGAATCTTAAGGAGCTCCAAAAATTCATCCGGGAGCGGGTAGAGCTTTCTCCATGGCTCTGCTAATGCGAAGAGTGGCTTCCGGGGTGTCCCATTCCCAAGTCATGAGCAGCAAGAGGCTTGGGTGGAACGGAAAGGATCTAGGAAGAGCGCGAAGACTGGACAACACCAGATCCCCCGGGTGCCGATCTGCCACAGATTGTGGAACTGACAAATTCAGCTCTGTAAGCACATGTGGAATTAGGAGATCTAGCTTGTCCCTCCTAAACAGTCGGAGCACCCACGGATCATCCCCCTCAACCGGAGCGGAAGAATCCACGTCGTCACCCGGATCCTGATCAGGGTCTTGGGGCACGGTGTCAGGCAACGGAGCTGGCAGAGTCCCTGCATCAGGGACCGACCGAGGTAAAGGAGCCCGAAGTGCCTCCTGAGGGTCAGCAGGCCTGGGTCTCTTTGATGGAGGAGGTTGCTGTAAAGACAAATCAGCCTCTGCCTCCATATAAACTTTATATAAGAGCAGCACAAATTGTGATCTCTAGTATTTCGGTAATATTCATGGTCTGTTGTTCTTGCACTTCTGAACCCCGAGGAATCATTGATTTACTAGATAAGAAAAAAGCTACTCTCACAGTTTTCTGTTTTTTAACCAGTTGGCAATCCACAATAGGACACTGCCCTGTCTTCTAAGACATATTAAATATCCTAATTTAATTTAATCCCTCTCATGAGGGACTTTGTCAAATGCTTTCTGGAAATCCAGATGCACTATATCGACTGGCTCATCTTTATTCACATATTTATTTACACCTTCAAAAAAATGTAGCAAATTGGTGAGGCAAGACCTCCCCTTGGCTAAATCCATGTTTGCTTTGCTCCTTTAAACTATGCCTATGTATATATTCAACAGTTTTGCTCGTTATGATAGTTTCTACCATGTAGATTGTCACGGAAGTAAGACTCACAGGTCTGTAGTTTTCCTGGATTACCCCTTGATCCCTTTTTTAAAAACTGGCGTTACAGTGATAACCCTCCATTCTTCAGATACCATAGACAATGTTTGCAATTACTATTCTCAGTTTTTTCAGCACTGTGGGATGTATTCTATCTGGTCCAGGTGATTTGCCATTCTTTAGTTTGTCAATTTGCTATAATACCTCTTCGAGGATCACTGAGATTTGTTTCATTTCCTCTGAATCATCACCTTTGTAAATAATTTTTGGCATGGGTATCTTTTAGATATGTAATAGTCCCATTTTAACAAAAGTTGTATTGTGCATAAAACTTGCAATTGTTAATGCAGAGGAAAATGACTTCAAATGCCAATTTGCAAGCGTACTTTCGTATTAAGTGGCATATTAAATTAATGCAAATCCATTACTTTTTTAATCTTATTTTTTTTATTATTATGGCTGCATTATGCTGCTTAAACAAATAACGGGCACAGAGAACAATCTCTCAATACTCTATTTGAACTTCAAAGTCCACTGAGAATGGTACATAACAGCCATAATAATTAAAAATTAAAATAAGATTAAAAAAGTAATGGATTTTCAATAATTTAAGCTGCCACTTAATATGGAGGCTTTTTATGACAATGATTTTATCCCTCAACAATTCATAAGGTGGCACACTTGCGAACTGGCATCTGAATTCTTTTTCCTCCGCATTAACAACTGGAGAAAGCAGAGTTGCTTACCTGTAACAGGTGTTCTCCCAGGACAGCAGGATGTTAGTCCTCACATATGGGTGACATCATCAGATGGAGCCCTGACAGAGAATACTTTTGTCAAAGTTTCTAGAACTTTGACTGACACACTGAGCATGCCCAGCATGCCACTAACCCTGTGGCCACCAGGGGTCCCCCTTCAGTCTCGTTTGTAGCAAAAGTACAAGCGAAAAATAAAATAAGAAAACGGTATCGAACCCAACTCCATTGGGTGGTGGGCAGGTTTCATGAGGACTAACATCGTGCTGTCCTGGGAGAACACCTGTTACAGGTAAGCAACTCGTTCTCCAAGGACAAGCAGGATGGTATTCTTCACAAATGGGTGAATAGCAAGCTACAGGCTGACTCATAATGAAGCAGACCAAGCAGCACACAACATGTGCAACAGGCACAACAACTGGGATGCTGCTGGCAACGATGAGGCAGTCTGAAATTCACAGCGGGTCGAGGTAGGACAAGTTGGGTTCCTACACTGGGAAGTTCCTTAGGACAAACTGGCCAAAGACAGAATCTTGTCGCCCAGCCAGTAATGGGCTGCGAAGGTGTGAAGAGAACTCCACGTCGCAGCCTTGCAGATGTCGGCAAATCGGAACTGAACTGTAGTGCGCTTCTGACGTTGCCATGGCCCTGACTTGAGTGTGCCTTCACTAGTCCCTCGAGTGGAAGGCCTGCTTGCTGGTAGAGAATTCAATGCAGTCTGATAACCAGTTGGAAAAGGTCTGCTTGCCCACTGCAACTCCAAGCTTGTTTTTGTCAAAAGAAACAGAGTTGGGTGGACTTCCTGTGGACTCAGTGCAGTCTAAATAAAATGCAAGTGCACGCTTACAGTCCAGGATGTGCAGAGCTCGCTCACCCGGGTGAGTGTGAGGCCTTGGAAAGAAGGTGGGCAAGACGACAGACTAATTTAAGTGGAAATCAGTTACCACCTTAGGAAGAAATTTGGGGTGAGTGCGGAGAACCACCTTGTGTAGGGTGAGTAGGTCACAAGGGCCTGTAACTCACTTACCCTGCGAGCAGATGTAATGGCTACTAGGAAAATAATTTTCCATGTAAGATATCTGAAGTCGCAAGAGTGCAGGAGCTCAAAGGGAGGACGCGTGAGCCGTGCAAGTACTACATTGAGGTCCCATGCCACGACAAATGGTTGTAGAGGAGGCTTAAGCTGTAGTAGGCCTTTCATGAAGCGACTCACCAGGGGTTGAGAGCTGTTATCGGGGCATCCCCTACTCCTTGATGGTAAGCAGAGATGGCACTAAGGTATACTTGGATAGATGAGATCTGGAGACCAGATTCCGAAAGGTGCCAGAGATAATCTAAGAGTGTTGGTGTGGGACAAGTGAAGGAATTTAATCCTGTGTGCACCACATGGTAAACCTCTTCCAATTAGAGCGGTGACTTCTGTGTGGAAGGCTTTCGTGAAGGTACGAGTATTTGAGAGATGCTACTAGAAAGATTGAAGGGGGAGGGGGGAGGAAGTGACGTCACTTCACTGAATGGCCGCCTAGGGAACTTGCTCCCGAAACCGACCTCAATAATTGCAGCATTTAGAGCACAGAACCTCCAACTAAGTGCCAAAACTAGCTGAAGAGACTTGGGAAACAACCAGGATGTCAGTTTGAAAGAAAATAGCAGACATAAAACACTTTTCATTTGAAAATGCAAAGTCGCGGCCTCCCGGAGCAGCGCTGGAGGAGGGAGAAGCCCGCGAAAATGGTGGCGAGAGTGCACCGGAGCCGGTGAGTGAAGCGCCCTCGCATTCATTATTGGCTGCCAATACACTTCCTCTCACCCGTGATGATTTTCAAGCCTGGTTCGGGGATCTCAAAACGGAGATGGGATCCATGAAGGACGAGATTAAGGCGATAATTGCAGAACTGCGCCAAGACCACGAGGAGCTGGGAGACCGCATGGGTGTAGCGTAGCAGCAGGTCGGAGACATCGAAGAGCAACAGGGTCCCTTCAGAAAGAGGTGAAATACCTGCAGGAGTCTAACAGTGAGTTAAGGGCATGGATTGATGATCTCGAAAACCACTCGAGGCGGGGCAAATTACGGTTCCGGGGGTTGCCCGAAGAACCTGCATATTTGGACTGCAATGTGGTGATTAAAGACATCTTTGAGTTAATTCTTTGACAATAATCCTCCGGAAGGGCGATCGGAGATACTCTTAGATAGGGGGCACCGGGCCCTGGCTAAGCCACGGGGCAATCAACCACGTGACACAGTGGTGTGCTTCCACTCATATCAGATGAAAGAAAGAGTAATGGCGCAAGCACGAAAGCGGAAAGACATTATATGGCAGGGATACAACATCGAGGTCTTTCAGGATTTGTCTGCCCACACAAATAAGGAAGCGAAGGGAGTTTAAGGAGATCGTGACGGCACTACGTCAAGGGGATGTGCGATATAAGTGGCTATTCCCTTTTGGACTCTCCTTCACCATCAAAGGATCAACATCCAGAGTCAAAACTGTGGAGGAAGCTAGAAAAATTCTTGCTGATGCTACCAGGCAGAGTGGATAATTCGCAGTCTGCAGAGCAGGACCGGAGGGGTAACCCCCAGCGATGGCAGAGAGTGCAATCGGGAGGAAAGAGACTACGCCAGAATACAGAGGGATCCACTCCATCTTCAGATCCCAACAGTTGAAGTGGCAATATTTCAAGATATTCCAAGAACAGTTTTCTTCCTTAGTTGTTGGAGGTTCGTGGACATCTGAGATTTCATATGTACTGCATATAGCTGCAGACTATGGACATATTTAAGTGCTGGCTTTATCGCTGTAGTCAGTGTTATGCCAGTATCGAAATCAGTAACTGAGAGGTTGGGTTCGGGTCCCTAGGGGGGCTCTGAGTGACCATTCCTTCTCAGAAGAAGGGGGGGGGGGTGAGGGGAAGGGAGGGGATGATAGGGGGAGAGTAATGTGTGGTTTAGGGGAGGATGGGAGTGCTTGGGGAGGGGTGGTTTATGTATTTTGTTTGAATGGTGTTCAGTACTGAAGAGTATTGGGGGTGATACTAAGTATGGCGGGAACAATTAAAGTGTTATCATGGAATGTTAAGGGCTTACATACACATCATAAACGAAAACGTTTATTACAAGTTGCACTCAATGCAAAAACAGATATTCTGTTCTGTCAAGAACAAATGTGTTTCTGTCAAGAAACACATTTAAGAAAACGACATGAGAAATTAATGATTTCTCAACATTTTCCAGTACAGTACTATGCCGCGGCTACGGTCAAAGGAAAATACAGTGGTATTGGCATTCTCTTTTCCAAAAATCTGACCATAGATGTGCAGACAGTGGTCGGGACTTGGAAGGTAGATACCTACTTCTGAAAATTAAAATTTGTCATCAAGTATACGTTAGTAAATATTTACGCTCCCAACACTGGCCAAGGTCCCTTTATAGACAAAATCGCTGCAGTCCTGAGGCAATGGGCAGAGGGAATGTTGATTGTTGGCGGAGATTTTAATTTGCCATGCTATCCTTATTTAGATATCAGTACGGGTAGCTCCGCTTACTCATAGGATTATAAGGAGTTTCCCCTTCTCCTGATGGGCTTCCTGAGGGAGGAAGTATTCCAAAGTCGAGAGGGTGGGAAGGCATCGATGGATGCGGCACCGGCATCGAAGGAATCGGTGCTGGCATTGAGGGCACTGAAGCAGATGAGGTCCATTGGGCACCAATAGCCCTGGCATGGGTTCCGGCATCAGTGGTTCCCATGGAGAAATCTGGCCAGGAATTGCCTCTTCCTCCTTCGAAGAACCCGGTATGGGAATCGGGACCTGTGGAGGCCGATGGACGACTCTGTGCCAGCATGTCAGATGGCACCGATGAGAGTGTCAGGCGCTCAAGGAGCGATGCGAACATCGAGGGCGCTGGTTCTGGTGCCAGTACGGGGGCCGGTGCCAGTGGCGATTGGAAGCCTCGTAGGGCATTCAGCACCGCCTCTTGCACCATGCAGCCCAATTCCTCCCGAAAAGCTGTCAAGGATGGCACGGCACCTGATGTAGGAGGCAGGCTAGGCATCACCGGAGCCTCCATGGAGGCCTATGAAGGCTCGGTGCCCGGCACAGATATCAGTGGGGAACGCCTCGGGGTCCTGGATCCAGAGGAAGATGGGGGCTCCTCTCCACAGGTCCTCTTCGCGGGGACTAACATCGGTGCCGGTGATGATGTTTCCCTCTGTGCTCTGTCTGGTCCTTCTCCGGCACAGAGGATGATGATGCCAATGCCTTCAAGGGGGTCGGCAAACGGTCACCCGCTCCACAGTGTTCTTAGCGGGGCGTCTCCGAAATTGATGGACCCTTTCCGGTTGGCACAACTTGAGTTGGAGTCGACGGAGCAGCCCGTTTTGACCCAAACAGGTGCTCCATCTTGTCCAGTCAAGCACCCCTGCCTTTAAGGGTCATCTGTGTGTAACTAGGGCACAGATGAACGTTTTGTGAGGATCCTAAGCACAGAACACAAACATCGTGCGGGTCCGTTATGGACATGGTCCTCAGACGCTCGGGGCATTTTCTAAACCCGGTCGCCATATCAAAAATTTAGTGTGCGTGCGGTCAATGACTGTCAGGCACCGAGAAGAGTGTCGCTGGAAATCAACTGCAAACCAAGAGGAAAACACTTACTGAGCATCGGAGGGAATGGGGTGCAATGGGGGACCCCGGTGAGGGTAAAATAGGAAGATAAACTTCAAGTTTTTCCGTGAGGAAAGTGTGAGAAGATTTCTCACAGAGCTCCTAAACACATGGCAACTTGCTGCACGGAAAAAAAAAAAAAAGACTGACGGGGGACCCCCCTGGTGGCCACAGGGTTAGTGGCATGCCGGGCATTGCTCAGTATTCCATGTCAGGGCTCCATCTGATGATGTCACCCATATGTGAGGACTACCATCCTGCTTGTCCTGGTAGAAAGCAAATGTTGCTTACCTGTAACAGGTGTTCTCACAGGACAGCAGGATGTTAGTCCTCACATATGGGTGACATCACAGGATGGAGTCCTGTACGGAAAACTTTACTGTCAAAGTTTCTATAAAGCTTTGACTGACACTGGCACACTGAGTGCACTGAGCATGCTCAGCCTTCAATTATCCCTGTGACCACAGGTGTCTCCCTCAGTCTCATCTTATAGCAAAAAGCGCAAGCGAAACTAAAATAATAGTAAAACGTCTACAGACCCAACTCCGCGGGGTGGCGGGTGGGTTTCGTGAGGACTAACATCCTGCTGTCCTGTGAGAACACCTGTTACAGGTAAGCAACATTTGCTTTCTCACAGGACAAGCAGGATGGTAGTCCTCACATATGGGTGAGTACCGAGCTGAGGATGCCCAAAAGTGCGCAATGACGGGAGTGGAATTTGGAACGGAGGGCATTCTGAAACCCTTAACGGGTTGGTGGAAGGATGTTGGGTAGTTAAACCGAAAAGAATAGGAGTAGACGGACTGGCCAAACATGAAGTATGCCATCTAGTCATATCTAAGCAATAATGGCTGCGAAGGTATGGAGAGAGCTCCAGGTCGCAACCTGATAAATATGTACAAGCAGCACCGGCCGAAGGTAAGCTATGGAGGCTGGGATGGACGGAACAGTGTGGTTACACACAGTGTTGTAGTGAAATGCCTGCTTGTTGATAGGAAAAAGAGATACAGACCATCAATTAGGAGGAATAGGTCTGTTTGCCCACTGGAACTCACAGCTTGGCTCTTGCCACAGAAGGAAAGAGTTAGGTGGAATTCCTATGGAGTGTAGTGCGGTCTAGATAGAATACAAGTGCACTATTACAGTCCAGAATTCCTAGACCTACTGCCCAAGCCCCCACAGGGGGTGGATGTAGACCCTGATTTACAGCACCAAGGCACAATGTGTGGGGCGCATGCTGCAGAAGGGGATGACCCTAAGGTGGTGCGCCTCTTTAGAAAGGAGGAGTTGGGTCCCCTTATTCCTTCTATGTTAGCTGAACTGGGCATTGAAGGTCCCCCTGAGGAATCTAAACTGGGTGCTATGGATCCAGTGTTGCTGGGTCTGAGAGGCCCTGCTTCTTCCTTTCCCTTTCATTTCTCGGCTACAGATTTGTCCTTCTGGGAATGGGATACCCCGGACCTGGGATTTAAAGTGTGTAAAAGCCATGGACAAGCTATATCCTCTACCAGAGGATGCTTTAGAGCTGTTTTGAGTACCCAAGGTAGATGCAGCAGTGTGCACTGTTACCAAGAAGACCACGATCCCGGTTACTGGAGCTACAGCACTCAAGGACCTGCAAGATAGGAATTTGGAGGTGCAACTTAAAAGGATTTTTGAGGTTTCAGCACTGGGAGTGCATGCGGCTATTTGCAGCAATTTTGCCTTATGAGCGGGTCTCCACTGGATTCAGCAGTTGCAAGCTAACGCTGCCTTATCAGATGAAGAGGCGGCCCAGGCAGGTCGTCTGGAAACTTTGGTGGTGTACAGCGCGGATGCACTATATGATCTACTGCACACATCGGCCAGATCCATGATTTCAGCTGTCTCAGCTTGTAGGCTCCTCTTTTGAGAAACTGGTCGGTGGATGTCTCCTCCAAGTCACAGCTAGGGTCCTTGCCCTTCAAAGACAAGCTACTTTTCGGTAAAGACCTGGAAGATATGATCCAATCTCTGGAGGAGAATAAGATTTCTAATTTCTCCCTGTGGTTACAAACCAAACTTTGCAATGACTTCTGCAACTAGGGGCCATCATCTCAGTGCATCTGGAGGCAAGAAGGAAAGGCCGTTACTCCATTTACTTCATAGTGCCAAAAAATGAGGGATCCTTTCGGCTCATTCTGGATCTGAAAAAAGTAAATAGATGTCTCCGGGTCCCCCGGTTTCGCACGGAGACACTCTGGTCAGTCATTGCCTCGGTGCGCAAGGGAGAGTTTCTAGCATCTTTAGACCTCACGGAAGCAGATCTTCATATAGGCATTCGGTCAGACCACCAGAGGTTTCTTCGGTTTTCGGTACTGGATCAGCATTTTCAGTTTCAGGCTCTGCCCTTCAGTCTAGCCACAGTGCCCAGGACATTCACCAAGGTGATGGTGGTGGTGGCATCCCATCTCCGCAGGAAAAGGTTGCTGGTGCAGCCTTACTTGGACGATTGGCTGATTCGTGCAAAATCGAAAGCGCTTGCCCAGGAGGCGATTCAGAGAGTACTTCAGCTCCTGCAATCGCTGGACTGGGTGGTCAATTTCGCCAAGAGCTGACTGGAGCCCACTCAGTCATTGGAGTATTTGGGTGCTCTATTCGATACTCAGCAGGGCAGAGTTTTTCTTACCATGGAACGCATCTCCAAGCTTCAAGTCCCAGTAAGAGGTTTAATGCTCAAGCACCCACCCAGAGTCAGAGATTTACAGGTTCTCGGGTCGATGACTTCAACATTAGAACTTGTACCCTGGGCCTTTGCTCATATGAGGCCTTTACAGTCTGCCTTGCTTTCCAGATGGAACCCAGTCTCTGAGCTTTTTCATCTACCTTTGCCGCTTACGGAGGCAGTGCGATCCAGTCTCGACTGGTGGTTGATGACAGACAATTTAGTCCGAGGAGTTCCCCTGGAAGTGCCCGACTGGACAGTGGTCACCACCGATGCCAATTTCTCTGGTTGGGGAGTGGTATGCCAAGGGAAGTCGGTACAAGGACTTTGGTCTCCCATCGAATCTCTCTGGTTTATCACTCGACTGGAAACCAGGGCGGTATGGTTGGCATTGCAAGCATTCCATCATCTCCTCTAGGGCAAGTCGGTCAGAATTCTCTCAGACGATACGACCATGGTGGCGTACATCAATCGCCAAGGAGGAACCAGAAGTCAACCGGTGGCGATGGAAGCTCAACAATTGATCAGTTGGGCAGAACAAAACTTGGTAAGCATAGCAGCGTCTCACATCGCCAGCGTGGACGACGTGCAGGCAGACTTTATAAGTTGTCACCGTCTCGATCCTGGGGAATGGGAATTGATGGATGCGGTTTTTCAACTCATTTGCGACGCATGGGGCACGCCCAGCATGGATCTCATGGCGATGTTTTGGAATGCCAAAGCTCCACAGTTCTATGCTCGGCAAAGAGAGACTGGAGCAGAAGGGGTAGATGCCCTAGTGCTGCCTTGACCCACAGAGGTTCTTCTGTACATCTTTCCACCTTGGCCATTGATCGGCAAAGTGCTCAGGCGGATAGAGATCCATCCAACACAGGTCATCTTGGTAGCTCCAGAATGGCCGAGAAATCCCTGGTTCGTGGACCTTCTCAATCTTGCCATGGAGGGCCCGCTGCGGTTTCCAGTTCTCCTGGACCTGCTGCATCAAGGGCCTGTTTGTTTGGAAGAAGTCGATTGTTTCTGTCTAGCGGCATGGCTTTTGAAAGGCAGAGGTTAAGTCGCAAAGGCTGTTCTCCGGCTGTAGTAGCCACGCTCCTCCAATCGCGTAAGACTTCTACCAATCTCACATATGTTAGAGTATGGAAAGTTTTTGAGACTTGATGTCTAGACCGATAGGTCACGCCTACCCGGTCTTCGGTGTCAGATATTCTGTGTTTTCTACAATCCGGTCTAACGGTTTGTCATGTAGTTCCCTCAGAGTGCAAGTGGCGGCGCTTGGTTGTTTGCGTGGATCCGTCCAGGGCGTAGCGTTTGCCGCACATCCGGATGTAGTTCGTTTTCTTAAGGGAGCAAAACACTTGCGTCCTTCACTTCGGCATCCCTATCCATCATGGAGTCTGAATTTAGTCCTCACTGCTCTTTGTTCGGCTCCTTTTGAGCCCTTGAAGAGATCGACTCTAAAAGTTCTTACCTTGAAGGTGATTTTTCTGGTGGCCATTACATCGGCTCATAGGGTGTCGGAACTCCAGGCACTTTCATGTAGGGAACCCTTTTTGCGGATTTCGGATTCGGGAGTTTCTTTAAGGACGGTTCCGTCTTTCTTGCTAAAAGTGGTTTCCTCTTTTCATGTCAACCAATTGGTTGATCTGCCGGCCTTCAGGGAGTTAGACCGTTTGGTTCCTTTGGCTGGTGACTTGCGGAAGCTTGATGTTCGCAGAGCTTTGCTGCGCTACTTAGAGGTTACCAATTAGTTTTGTGTGTCTGGCCATCTCTTTGTGCTACGGAGCGATCCTAAACGAGGACAACAGGCATCCAAAACTACTATAGCTTGTTGGCTAAAAGGCTATTAGTTCGGCCTATCTCCTTCGGGGTAGATCCCTTCCTACGGGTCTGCATGCCCACTCTACTCATTTGCAAGCGGCGTCTTGGGCAGAGTGTTAGATGGTATCTCCGCAGGAGATGTGCAGGGCGGCTATGTGGAAATCCTTGCATACTTTTGCAAGATATTACAAACTTGATGTTCAGGCTCCAGTTGGCATGAGGATTTGGAGAGGGAGTGCTTCGAGCGGGCCTCTCCAGATCCCATCCCAATTAAGGAAGCTCTGGTACATCCCAGGAGTCTGGACTAATCCGGGTATGTCCCAAAAAACAAAGAGGTAGGCGATCAATAATAGCCATCAGGATAACAAAGAATAGATGCTTTAATCTTTTCCAAATATTTATTAAAGTAGAGACGTGCTCTTTAAAAATGCCCGACTCAGGCTGAGTTTCGCAGCTCCCCTAGGAGGTTTTCCTAGGGGAGCGCTACAGAGCAGCGCTAGAAACTCTTGCTTGAGGAGTGTCGTCGTATTTCAGGGCAGTGGAAAGAGGGCTTTCCTGGTTCAGAGCCTGCTGCTGTAACCCAAGCTACTTCTCCATACCTTTTGAGTTGCTTTGCACCGCTGATTCACAGTAATTTGTTCCTTGATAATTCTACACCACTTTAACACATTCAAGAATCATGATTGTCTAAGCCCCTGAGGCGGCGGCTGTTGAGCTGCGAAACTCGGCCTGAGTCAGGCATTTTTAAAGAACACTTCTCTACTTTAATAAATATTTGGAAAAGATTACGGCATCTATTCTTCTTTGTTATCCTGATCCGGGTACGTTCAGGGAAAGGAAAATTATTTTCTTACCTGATAATTTTCGTTCCTGTAGTACCACGGATCAGTCCAGAATCCCGCCCATCTCAGACATAAAAGAAAGGGAGAGTCCGCTCGGTTCTTATAAATTATCTTATTTCAGATTGGCAGAGTTCTGAATTTTGTCCTCAAGTGATTCTCAAGGTTCAGGTCCTGGGAGGGTTCAGTGGACCGGTTTGTTTCTTTTACTGTATATAGTTATAATGGTTTCGAGATTTCCATTCTGCTTTGTCATTGAGTAATACTGCCGGGACTGTAGGTGGCACCAGCCTATTTATAGGCGGAGTTTGTTTTGATAACTGCTCTGTCTCCATCTGCTGGGGGGGGGGGGGGGGGGGGGGGGCAAAACCCAGGAGACTGGACTGATTCGGGTACGTACAGGGAAAGTCTGTTAGTGCATTCAGTAAGTCTGTCAGATAAGTGGTCCGAGGATGCATGGAGCAAGCAAGGGCCAAGAGTAGAGCTGCGGAGCTTCCTAGCAGAGCAGCTAAGAGGTTATGCGTGCTTGTGTGTTGGAAAAGCACATTGTCCCTATGCTGTCTGTCTGTATGCACAAAGATTTGTTGCAGAGGCAGTATTGGAAGGCATAAGGGCATAACTCATGGCTACAAGCTCCAGGAAGTTCATGTGAAACTGTGCCTGGAGCGGAATAGACACATATTGGGTTGAGAAGATGTTAGGCCAAACTTTACAACTCTGAGTAAATGCGAGCATTAGCAGGAGCAGAATAGGTTTTGCTTCTAGATCTGCAATATGGATGAGGGACGAAAGCAGTTGAACAGCTTAGACCCACTGATAATGAAATTTCACCTATCCCATAGCAATTTTGGATTTATGAGAAAAGTGCAGTGAAAAAACCCCATGGCCCGACAATGAAAGAATTGAGGGGCTGAAGTTATGGAATATGCGCGCAGGGACATATAGGAATTTATTAGAATGTCTGCGCGGTTGCTGGACAGGAAGGTCGTTGTGACTGTGGCGTCCAGAAGTGTTCTATAAAGGGATTTATGGCAGTGACAACAATCCCAGGTAGTAGATTTATAGTGAGTCATGAAGAAGTTAGAGCTCCTTGCTTGGATTGACTGTGGTTATGCAGCTGAACATGCAAGGAAAAGTGTGAATAATGATGTACTCCGTAGAGAAACAGCTGTCACCAATAGTGATTTAATGAAATACCCCAGTTGCCAAAGCTGGTGCAACCGGCAGAGTTTGGGATTGTAATATTGTTGACTCACCATGAAGCACATAGAAAGATTAGAGGCAATCTACTTACTGGGATTATTTATTTAAAAGTTTTTTTTATATACCGCACTTTAAGGTATTTACATGTCCGTTTAGGCGGTTTACAATCATACAAACATAATAAAAACAAACTTAGTAAGACAAATCCAAATTTGTAAAGAGTTTTGCTTCAGAGTGTTACGACCTGAGTAACATATGGAAGCATGGTGACGAGAGATACCATTTTACCTGTGCTTTCTGAAGAAAGTTGGAATTTCTGAGGTCCAGGATGGGCAGAGAGTAACTACTTTCTTTTTTTTTTTTTATTTATATTTTTGCGGTAACAGTATGGTAAAATACAAACATGTCGTACAAAATATTGCACGAAGCAATGTACAAGAGTGCCATGGACATAACCAGCATACAAACAATAACACACATACCAAGGGGATGAGTATATGCTAAAACATTCTTGATACATCTACTTACACCCATACATACCATCTCTTCCCCACTGGAAGTTGCTGTGTCAGGAATACAAGAACCTGATATATACTAAAGCAAACATCTAGAAAATAGGCCAGGGGAGACCATGTGATCAGGTATGCCTGTACGTCTCAGTGTGTCTTGTACTTATAATGTGTTCATAACTGGCAACAGATAACAAGAGACCATAGAGAACAAACCGCATTCATTTTTTCAATTTGTTATTCCCTCGTTCCCTCACCCCCCCCCCCCTTCCCAACAAATCTACACTTCCACTCATCTCCTCAGCATGAATCCAATACCCAGTATATAAGTAAGTGTTCTAAGAATTTTGTGGCCTGCCCTGCCAAGTCATCCAGCAGTGCCACTGGAGCTCAAATTTAGCCACTTGCTTCCATCTAAGTGCAGTGAGTTTATTCAGATAACAGACATTGTCCAGACGCTTAATCACTGCAGCTACAGTGGGTACCTGTTCTTGCTTCCAACAACATGCTAACTCCATTCTTGCTGCTAGAATCGCTTGTTGTAGGAAGTGTTCCTCCTTGTGGAACAGCTTACTCGCTATAGTGTTTATGTGCACCAGGAACTATGCCGGATCCTTTATTATCGGAGATCCCACCACATCGGCTAGCAGTTGAATTATACTATCCCAGTATTGTATCGCCTTCGGACATGACTACCAGATATGCATATAAGTCCCAATATTACCACATCTCCTCCAACATTGTGCTGAGACCTGGGAATAATATCTATGGAGTTTAGAGGGCGTGAGATACCACCGGAAAAGCATTTTATATCCAGGCTCTACAATCGAGGAAGAGATGGAACATCGATTATTAGCCAGAAAGGATCCTGCCCATTGCCCGGCACTCAGAGTGGACCCTAAATCTGTCTCCCATCCCTTAATATGAGATGGCTTAGTTGCCAGTTCTCCGTTCAGGAGAGAGTATATCAGAGATATTGTCTTAGTAAGTGACCCTGCTATAGCACAGAAGCCTTCAAATAAAGTTTTACCTTTCTGGAGAGCAAGGTGTACATCCATAGATAATATATAATGCTGTAACTGACAGTAAAAATAGTGACTGGCGTCAGGCATATCAAATTTCTGTTTTAAATCCTGAAAGTCCCACATGTACCCTTAGTTCCAAACGTGTTCTAATCGAGTGCATCCCTGTATCTCCCATCGCCTAGCCCATGAATACTCCATGCCCGGCGCAAACGCTGGGTCAAGAAAGATAGGGGTACGCATGTAGGCATCCCGTTTGCCCAATAGATATTTTCCAAGTGTCCCAAACTCGCAAGGTCTGTATTATAGTCGGAGGGCAAGACCCCGGCAGCTGTCGAATATGCCTGGGCAACCAAACACTTGAGGCCAACCGTATGCCCGGCACAAGATCTGCTTCTAATTGGACCCATCGCTTGTCTGTGATTGGACGGTGCCAATCTAGTAGAGAGCGCAACTGGGAGGCTACGTAATACCAGTGTAGGCATGGCACCCCCAAACCACCCCTGGATTTAGGTAAATATAGAACCTTTCTGTTCACTCGAGGGGGCCGTCTTTTCCAAATAAACTGGAAAATCTTTCTTTGCCAGCCCCGTATGGCTGAGAGTCTGAAATAGGTATCCCAGTCTAGGCAAAATGTTCATTTTAACAGTGGCCACTCTACCTAGCCAGGAGAGATCATGCCTCTCCCAAGCCTGTAAGTCAGATACAATTTTCTCCCAAAGGCCCTTATAATTGTATTGATAGAGGTTAGATAGATCAGCGCCAATCTTTACACCTAAATATTTTAAAGTGGAATGAACCAATTTGAACGGGAATTGCCGATTCAAGTTATGGAAGTTGTCTGCTGAGAGCGTCACATTTAATATTTCAGATTTGTCTTCATTCAATTGGTATCCAGAGATTGCACAGAATTTCTGGAACTCATGAACCAACCCAGGCAACAAGCTCTCTGGGTGGGCGACAGTGAAAAGAACATTGTCCGCAAACAGAGAGCTTGTACTCCTGGATCCCCACAGTTATTCCCTGGATTTCTGGGTTGGATCTGATTTTAGCGGCCAAAGGCTCCAGATAGAGTGCAAACAGTAGAGGAGATAAAGGACAGCCCTGTATGGTGCCTCTGGCTATCTCCAATGGTTTCGTGAAACCCCTATTCACCTTAATGCACGCACTGGGTAGGCGATAGAGTTTACAAATCCAGGTAGAAAAATGGCCCCCCAGCCCTACCTTGCGCAAAATTGCAAACAGATAATCCCAGTGCACCAAATCAAAGGCCTTCTCCGCATCCACTGTTAAAAGCACCAGCGGAATAGAAGTGGCCTGGGCCTGCCATATTAAATTCACTACCCTACGAACGTTATCTGCTGCCAGCCTACCTGGGATAAAGCCTGATTGGTCGGCATGTATCAAGTGCTTTGCGATGGAACCCAGCCTAGTTGCTAAAATTTTTGCTAATATTTTTAAATCTAAATTAATGAGGGCATCGTCGCATCTCTCCCCGGTTTGGCCAAGATACCTGCCCGATTAGCTGCTGCAGTAAACTGTCCCCCTTCCAATAGATGGTTAAACGCAGCTTGGAGTGGGGCAGCGAGAATCGTGCTAAAGCGCCGGTAGAAACCAGCAGAGAAGCCATCTACGCCTGGAGATTTACCCAGCTTCAAGTCCTTAAGGGCTGCCTATACTTCCATCAAGGTTATTTCCCGATTTAGCCGGGTTTGTTGAAGGGTATCCAAGTTAGGAAGGTCTCTCTCCTCTAAATATTTGTCTATTTCTAAAGTAGAAATATCTTCCCATTTAGAGTATAGCTTTTGATAGAATTGTGTGAATCTCTCTCTGATACTGCCATTATCAGACAGCATTTCTCCTGTATTACTCCTAATTTTTAGAATTTGGTTCTGAACAGCCCTGGCTTTGAGTTTTCTGGTTACCAGGCGACTCGCCCTGTTGCCCCCTTCAAAATATAATTGTTTCACTTTGTCAAGTTGAAATATTATCTCCTTATGAGAGAGTTCCTTCAATTCAGCCCTCAATTTACCTAATTGTTGCCCAACCAAAGAATCAGGGCTCTGTTTATGCCATATCTCCAGCCTACCTATCCGCTGCAGAAGATCAACACGGTTCTTATTGTCCTCTTTGCATAAGTGTGACGCTCTCGCTATTAATTTACCTCGGACCACAGCTTTAAGGCACTCCCATACCACCGTAGCAGAGACATCTGCTGTGTTATTTTCTCTTAAGTAATGCTCTGTATCTGTCTTTAGCAGTTTACAGTATTCAGTGTCATCAAGGAGGCTTTCAATAAGCTTCCAGTGCCGTACCCCCGAGGGGGCCCCCAGACCCCTGAGCGTTAGCCAGACAGCCGCATGGTCGGACCAAGTGAAGGGTTCTATCCCCGAGTCGTGAGTATGGTTAATTAAGGCTCTATCTACTAATAGATAGTCAATCCTAGAATAAGATTGATGTACTTTAGAGTAAAAGGTATAATTTTTTTCTCCTGGGTGAAATAACCTCCAAGCGTCTACCAGAAGCCAGTCCTTCACCAGCTTTTTGAAGTTCTTTCTATGGGAACTGCTATAGCCACCCTTACCACTGCTAGAATCGAGAAAGGGATATCTGGTAAGGTTAAAAATTGCCCCCTATGATGAGATGGCCTTCAGCCCGTTGCTGCAATGCTCCAGATACTTTCTGTAGAAACGGTCCCTGTCCCTGATTAGGCGCGTATATATTCACTAGAGCAGTGGTCCCCAAACCTCTCCTGGAGGGCCACCAGCCAGTCGGGTTTTTGGGATATCCACAATGAATATGCATGGAGGCAGTGCATGCAAATTTTCTCTCATGCATATTCATTGAGGATATCCCAAAAACCCAACTGGCTGGTGGCCCTCCAGGACAGGTTTGGAGATCACTGCACTAGAGTATACAGTGCAGATCCCATTTTAAACTTGAGTATAATATAGCAGCCCTCAATATCCCTGAACATGGAGACCACATCTATTATCATATCTTTAGCGAAAAGCACTCCTACCCCTCCATATTTATTTATTATGTTTTGTCGCAGCCACATAATATTGCATCGGGTATTGCGGAGACACTATAAGTTTCTCATACTTCTTATTGAGATGTGTTTCTTGACATAATAGGATATCAACTCTTGCCCTACTGAGATCCTGAAATAGCATTTTCCGTTTATAGTAAGTGGTGAGCCCCTTCACATTCCAGGATAAAATTTTTAAGTCACCCATCCTGCGTGCATAATACCGCTATAGCCATACCACCCTTGTGGAAACCATGTAACATCTGTGTGAGGGAATGTACGCCATTCCTAACGTGAACCTCGGCTTGTAGAAGGAGCACTGAATGACATGCCAAGCGTCCCATGTATGCATAGTATCTTACCCCCCCTTAAGGAGCTAGATTTGTAGGACCCCCTCCACCCCACCCCCTTCCCTTCCCCCTCGAATCCATTGCTGGATGTGAGGACTGATGTCACCTTCCATAGTCTGATCATGAGCATGATACTCGTCCCCCCTCCTTTGAACATTACCTTTCAGGTTATAGTACATTTACCCTCTTAACCATTCAAATACCGTAGACAAAACTGGAATGTAGATACCCCCTCCCAGGTACAACATCACTTAAACAACTTTAATCTTACCCCCAGATCCCTGAGTGACCATGCCAGGGATAAGAGAAAAAATTTTTACCCTATGGGTATTGCTGATAGAACAGTCCAAATTACAGTTCTCAGTCTTTGTCTTTGTTGGTGCAAAGGCTAGAAGGTTCCCCTGAGTGTCTGTGTAGCCTCTTGCCTCCGTGCTGTACTCGCTGCCATCTTTGCGCTTTATCTAGCGGTGGTTGATAACTTGTCTGCTTGTTGGTCCCATCCGGTGTGCTCATCAAGCCAGCTGCACTCAAAGTTGCAGCCTCATCCACCGTCTGAACCTTAGTGGAGACCCCCTGTACCGTGAGCAGCAGTCCAAATGGAAATAACCACCTATATTTATGATTATTAGCCCGCATCACCTGCAGTACTTCACGAAAGTCCCGCCGCTGGTGGATAGTAATGGGGATAGGTCTTGAAAAATCTCTATCTTCTTGCCGTGCCATTGAAAGTCGGGTTGTTTCCTGGCTTGACACATGATCTGCTCCTTAACTGTATATTTGTGGAAGCACACTACAATATCTCTTGGTAGATTACCTTTAGGTTTGGCCAGAGCTCTATGTGCCCTGTCTAGCAATATCTGGGGTTGTGCCCCGTCCGCAGCAGATTGTGGATCATATAGAAGGAGAGTACAAATATCCAATATTATTTTTTCACAGTCTTTATAGGGTTCCCCTTCAGGGATCCCCCAAAATCTCAAATTCCCCCTTCTGGACCTGTTTTCTAAGTCCTCTAGCCAATTTTGGTGTTCATCCACTTTCTTTTGCGTTTTTCTAAGCTCCTGTTGTGTCTCAGCCAGAACATGCTCTTGGTCTCCCACATGGTTCTCTAGGCCATCCACATGGGCCCCGAGATCTGCTTAATCATGCCGCATGTCCACCGCCAAAGTTTGCCGTTCAGTACGCAGGGCACCCATACCTTCCTTTATTTCACTGAACCAATGCTGGAAATCTGCTTTGGATATAGCGGTATCGATCGCCAAAACTGGGGATGCAGCGCGCTCCTGTCTCCTTGGGGACTCAGGCCTCTGCTCTGCAGCCTCATGGTTGGAGAGGCCATCTTGGAACGTCTCCGGCACGGCCGTGAAGGAGAATTGTTTAAGATCGGCAATTTTTTTCCTGAGCGACATGCCTGCCGTGTTCCTGCACCTGATCGCCGCATTTAGAGCCAGTTTCTGAGCTTGGTGTATACTATTATAGAGGGTTTTTGCAAAGATGAGGAGCGGAGCTCGGGCTTCACGCTACCATCAGCTTGGTGACGTCACTTCCTCCCCCGAGTAACTACTTTCTGTTGAAAGAAAGAATAGTGAAATTAAAACTCCCCAACCCCCCCCCCCTTGCGCTTTGTAGCGTCCGAGGGAGTGTACCGTGAATCTTGGTACAGAGTGGGGTGGCCGCTCTGACATCTGGCAAGTTGAGAGACCCGAAGGTGTCCAACTGGCGGGGCTGATGTAACCTGGATATCATGTAACCTCCCAAGGGAGGTTGAGCGGTAAAGTCTTACCCACATTTCTGTGTGCTGTACAAGAAAACATCGAGACCTGTCGCCAGGTTTCGAGGTGGACTTGCACTTGAGGCAGTATTTGCTGGATCTCGTGTTTAGCAGATCAGCGAATCCATCTGGAACTTCGGTCCTGAATTAGGAACCAGAAGCCAGAGTATTCATCGTACAGGGTCCCGTTGCTGACAAAGGGAGGATTTCCTGATGCAATCCCAATTAAATGGTAGAGAGATTCTCTTGGTATGGTTCTTGGAAGACAGACGACCTAGAACCTTTTCGAACCATGTGGCTCAAATTAGAGAACAGATCTCAATGGGAATGCCGCTGAAGCGGGATTAGAGAACTTACCACCCGTCGTGGATCGCCGAAGGACAAGCCGGTGAAGATTGATGGCTCCGTGGATTTCAGGAGTCATCGAGGGGTAGCCTGTCGGACGTAACGTCCGTCTCAACTCTGAAACCTGGTATGGTAGCGCAGGTATAGATGAAACAGGCTTAGCGTGGCTGGCGCTATCACAGTAATTTGTGGAGGGCCACAATCCCGCAACGATGTCGGTGGGGCACGCCTTGGGTACAGGGGAGCCATTATGACTCGTGAACCCGGCCCTCAGTGCAGCGGCTTGATGTGTCGTGACACCAGTCCAGAATTCTTCGGAACTCGTTCCAGTGTTTCTGGAGCACCAAGGACTGCCAGCACTGTGCGAAACAGTGGCGATGGCAGTGGTGATGTTGCTCAGCCCGGGCATTCTCCAGCACCGAGAAGGATAGCACCGATGTGCTGGATGGCGTCAGTGGCGGACGGTCACCATGCCGGTGACAATGAGCGCCACGGTGCTCGGCCCGGTCTTTCCCCAGCGCCGAGGTGGATGCCCTCGCTGTCTTGGATGGTGAATGTTGACGGACCGTCAAGTATGCCTGCACTGCTCCTGGCACTATATAGTGTCGTAGGCTAATACGGGGCTTTAAGAAGAACCCAAAGCATGGAGCACTGTGTTTAGGCGAGGGCATTACGTGGATGTGCTATGTCGGTATTGACGGTGTCGACGGCGGCCGAAGCGGCCTCAAGGGCATCGTCAAAAATATATGTCGATGACCCGGGCAGAGCAAGGATAACAGTGACGAAAGCACTGATGGCATCAGCATAGGTATCTATGGAAACGATGTGGCATCAAGAAATCGAAAAACATCGTTCGCATCGGAAAAAATGATATCGGCATCGACAGAGTCAATGACCGCATTGATAGGAACGACGAAGACATCGACGGCATGGCCGTGGGTGTTGACGGCATCGACATTGGCATAGATGCCATCGACCCGGGCATCGATGGCACCGATGGAATAGACGATGGCATCGATGAAAGTGTCCTGGCCATCGATAACATCGATAAGATAAACGATGGCATCGATGGGAATGACCCTGGCATCGATGGAAGTGCCCTGGGAGATGATGGCATCGACCCCGGTATCGATGCACCGACAACACAAGGGTGTGCATCGATGGCATCCATCCGAGCAATGATGGCATCGATGAAACCCAGGGAAAAATCAGTGCCATGGATGAAAAACATGGATGGCACTGATAGAATTGTTGCAGGGAACGATGGCATCAATGAACCGCGGGGGAGGGGTACCGATGGCATCGAAGAATGCAGGATGGTCCGGAAGGGGGTACCGACGGTAGCGATGGGAGCATCGACTGCGCAAGGGTACCGAGGAAATCGAAGGACCTGGATTCGACAGAGGCTCTGGCGGCAATGGAAACCGTGGAAGTCCCTGCCCCACTGGCGCTAATAACCAGGCAGAGTGTGACAGAGGGACACTCGCAGGCTATGTGTGGCTAACTATGAAAACATAGGGAGAGGGAAGGCCTCAGTCGGTTGGCAGGCCAAAGAGGTGACAGGAACCGACCGAAAAACAGGGCATAGTACTTACCGAGTGTCGAATAAATGTACGCGAAGGGAGATCCGTGCAGGGAAAAGTGTTTGTAAAGTAAAAGTTTGTGTTTCCGTGAGGTAAAAGTGTTAGAATTTCTCACAGAGCTCCTAACCGCTATGCTTACTGCAGAGCGGAAAAAAGAAGACTGAGGGAGACACCTGTGGTCACAGGGATAATTGCAGGCTGAGCATGCTCAGTGCACTCAGTGTGTCAGTCAAAGCTTTATAGAAACTTTGACAGAAAAGTTTTCCGTACAGGGCTCCATCCTGTGATGTTACCCATATGTGAGGACTACCATCCTGCTTGTCCTGTGAGAACTTACTTATCTGATAATTTTGTTTTCCTTGGTGTAGACAGATTCAGGACCAATGGATTATGCTCCCCTGCCAGCAGATGGAGTCAATTTCAACGCTGACATCACCCTACATACACCCCCCCCCTGCAATGACCTCAGCCCTTCAGTATTCTCTTCAAAAGCCACTGTGGACATACAAAAAAATAATTGATTAAAAATATGATTAAAAACTGATAACTACAACTGTACTCAACCAAACACTGAACCTCAGTAAGAATATAGATGCTCTGATCTAGGGACTAGATGACGGCTTAGCCGTAATTTCTTGGATTCGATATCCACTCCATGGGCAAATCCTTGGCACCGTTCTTGGGCAGCTGTGGGCAGGATGCTGAGTCCATCTGTCTACACCAAGGAAAACAAAATAATCAGGTAATTAATTTCTCCATTTCCTAGCGTGTAGCCAGATGGACTTAGGACCAATGGAATGTACAAAAGCTACTCCTGTTCGGGGCGGAAGGCTGCCCGCAGTCCAGTAAACACCGCCCTTGCAAAGGCTGTGTCCTCTCGGGCCTGTACTTTCAGGCGATAGAACCTGGAGAAGGTGTGCAGGGAGGACCATGTTGCCGCTTGGCAGATATCGATGGGAGACAGCAGTCTAGCTTCCAACCATGAGACCAACTGAACCCTAGTGGAATGTGCTTCAACCTGAGAAGGTAATTACTTTCCTGCTTCCACAGAAGCTCCCGTGACCACCTCCTTAATCCAGGAGGCTGTGGTAGCCCGCAAAGCTGGCTCGCCCTGCTTTCTTCCACCATCTTTTGGACTGGTTCTGAAACCACACCAAAAATCTATTGACATTCAAACGACGGAGGCGGAATATTCTTCTGCGTCCTTGAGCTTATCTAGGGAGGGCAACAAAACGGACTGATTCAAATGAAACTCCAAGACTACCTTGGGCAAAAGGATGGAACGGTACGAAGCTGAAACACTCCTGGAGTCATCCAGAGGAACGGTTCCTGACACAATGCCTGCAGTTCAGAGAGGCAACATGCCAAGTATATAGCCACCAGGAACATAGTTTTCAAGGTTAATAAATGCAAGGAAAGACTGTGCAGCGGCCGAAAGGAGGGCCCTCCCAAAAATTCCAATACTAGATTAAGATTCCACAAGGGAACTGAACACAATAGGAGTGGCCGGAGGTACTTCAACCCTTTCAGAAAACGAGCCACATCCGGATGTGCCAACAGGCAGGTTCCGTTCACCTCGCCCCTGAAACAGAAGAGCCCACTACCTGGATCTTCAAGGAGTTAAGGGACAAACCTTTATTCAAGCCATCCTGCAAAAATTCCAGAGTTAGTGAGATTTTTACCACCCGAGCGGGGACACCATGTCCCTCGCACCAGGCCTCAAATATTCTCCAGACCCGTGCATACACCTCTGGCCAGGTCTAAACAAGGGTGTTGATTCCCAAAGACCGTTGATCTCTTCTACGACTGAAGAATCGGGAGACCTTCGCATTGTGAGATGCAACCAGCAGGTCGGTGGATGGGAGGCCTCAGCAATCTACCAGCAGCTGAAAGGCTCTGGCCGACAACGCCCATTCTCCTGGATCCAGACTCTCCCTGCTTAGAAAGTGTGCTCTGACCTTGTCTTTTCCTGCGATGTGGGAGGCCAAGATCATCTGTAGATTCAATTCCGCCCATTTCATAAGGATATCTATCTCCAGAGACACTTGCTGGCTCTTGGTTCCTCCCTAGCGGTTAATGTAGGCTACCGTTGTTGCATTGCCTGACATCATGCATACCACCTGACCCTGGAGCATGTGGCTGAACTATAGGCATGCTAATCTGACTGCCCGGGCTTCCAGGCAGTTTATGTTCCAGTACACTTCTTTCTTGGTCCAACTCCCCTGGGTCACTAGTTCCTGATAGTGAGCTTCCCACCTCCAGAGGCTCGCGTCCGTTGTGAGGACGAGCCAGTTTGGAGGGAACAGGTTTACACCCTTGCTCAGATGAGCTTCCTGTAGCCACCACTGGAAACAAGAACATACTTCCATTGGTAGGTGGAGGCAAATTGAATAGTCTTGGGATAGCGGGTTACAACGTTGACAGCAAGGAGCGTTGGAGTGGAAGCGTGTATGCCCTCACCCACGGTACTACCTCCAGGGTTGATGCCATCAAACTGAGGACCTGAAGATAACCCCACACCCTGGGGCAAATTGTGTTTGTCAACCGGCACACTTGGCACATCAGCTTCCTTAACCTCGAGGGTGGGAGGAAGACCTTGCCCTGCTTGGTGTTGGAACCGGACTCCCAGATACTCTAAGGACTGGGAGGGCTTGAGACTGCTTTTGTCCATGTTCACGACCCAACCAAGCTCCTGAAGCAGAGATGTTTCCTGCTGGTCACCTGGAGACTCTTCTAACGACTTCGCCCGGATCAACCAGTCGTCCAAGTATGTGTGCACCAGGATCCCTTCTTTCCTCGGTGCTGTGGCCACAACCACCATAATTTTGGAAAATGTTCTGGGGGCGGTGGCCAGGCCTAAGGGCAGGGCCCGGAATTGATAATGGCGGTCCAGCACCACAAAGCATGGGAAACACTGGTGGTCTTGTCAGATTGGAATATGAAGGCAGGCCTCCGAGAGATCCAGGGAGGTGAAGAACTCTCCCGGTTGTAGTGCCATCATGACGGAGCACAGAGGTTCCATGGGGAAATTAATTACTTGTAGATGGCGGCTGACGCTCTTCAGGTCCAGGATGGGGCAAAAGGAACCCTCCTTCTTCGGTACAATGAAATAAATGGAATAACGCCCAATATTTTCCTGGGGCGTAGATACTGGAATTATAACCCTCAAATTGAGAGGCCTTATCAAGGTAGGTTCCACTGCCAGCTTCTAGTGCTGGGAGTGGCACAGAGACATCATGAATAGGTCCTGAGGAGTGCGGCAAAACTCCAGCACGTATCCTTCTTGTATGATAACCGTACCCATTAGTCCAATGTGATCTCAAACCACCGCTGGATGGGTCGGCAAAACTTCATCAGGAAGGTCGGGCTGAACCTGAACGCAAACCAGCCCCCTCTTTGGTTGTCCATTCCAAAAGGACTGAGACCTTCGAGGAACAGGATGTCTGAAATGTCTAGTTCCTGTAGGGCTGAAAGCGCTGGGAGCCCCTGGCCCGACCCCTCATAGGCGAGGGGCGCTGCAACCTCTTCCTCTTATCTTCCAGTAGCCGAGGCACTGGAGATTCACCCTACTTACGCCAGCTTTTCCAATTCACTTCCGAATAGGAGGGATCCCTTATAGGGCATCTTTGTGAGCTTTGCCTTATAGGTCGTGTCCGCTGACCAATTTCACAGCCATAGCTGTCTTCTGGCCACCACCATCGAGGCCACTCCTCTTGCCAAGGTACGGACTAGGTCAGAGCCTACGTCCGCTAAAAAGGCAGCAGCAGGCTCCAGAGCCTCTCTGGAATGCATCCCTGAGTTATCTACCTCTCTAGAGAGAAGCAGTCTCGAACGAGTCACCAGGGCACAACAGGAAGCAATCTGTAGTGTCATCACTGACACGTCAAAGGTTTGTTTTAAGGATGGACTCCAACTGCCTATCATGCGCATCCTTTAAGGCCGCTCCTCCCTCCACTGGGATAGTTGTTCGCTTCGAAATGGTGCAGACCAGGGTGTCGACTTTGGGGAAACGCAGGCATTTTCTGGCCGCCGGATCCAGTGGGTACAGAGCTTCCAATGTTCGACAATGCTCCCAGCATGGGAAAATAGCAAGAGGCTTTCCATAGAGACACCAGAATGGGATTCTTCTTTGGCTCTGTCACAGGGTCTGTGCCAGGAACTCCCAGAATCTTCAGACTCTGGGAAACCAGGGCCAGCAATTCATCTCTATGAAAAAACCATAACATGGTCTGATACGGCTGCAAGCCTGGAGGGTTTCCCCATCCTCCAATAAATCTGCATCCCTTTCCTTGTCCAAGGTGTCTGGGCCTCTGTCAGGAATACCCTTGATGTGACGAGGCATGTCTTGAGGCCTGCAGAGAGAGCGAGGTCTTCCCGGCTGGGGATCGGTCCGGACAAGGGCAAGAGAGACAGACTGCACCTGTACAAAGGCTTGAAGGCCTTGAAAAATTCCATCCAAGAAAAGGCCTCTGGGTCCATGCCTGGCCCAGGAGGAACTGGGATAGGTGCAGCTGAATTTCCCTCTCCCGTGGTAGACCCAGCTCCGGGATTACTCAGATCCAGAGGTGCTACTGGTGAAGATCATGGCTGACCCATCCTCTGAATGGGAGGAGCAGGGCTTAGAAAAGTTCTGAGAGGGCCTCTCCCTGGGCCTCCTACCAGTGCTGACAAAGGTAAAGATCAAGGACAGACTGAGAGCTCTAATATGGCAGGCAGCACAAAGAATGCCTCATGCTTCTTTGCTGCCAGAGCCATTATGAACGGTAACTATGAACTCAGCTGATTGAGAGACTTGGAGGGGCTTCGGAGGGCAATGGAGATGCACAAACTGCATTCAAGATGGCACCACCGCAGCCTTCCACGCGGTGTGCCCACTGAGCTTGAAGCAGGGCCTAGCCTATCAGGGGGGCCGATCAACCCGCTCGGAAGCCCCCTTCCCTTACCCCAACGGGATCGGGAACGTCATCAGTATGGCACGCTGAGCAAGGAGACCGGAGAAAGACTTACCGAAGCCCCTCCATGTCTCTCAATCAAAAGGAATTCTCTTCTCTCTTTACTTACCTGGGCTCAGCACTTACCGGCTGAATACAGAGACGGTCTCCAGCTGTGAGGGGAGAGGGCTTTGGCCATCAACACCTCGCTCAGCTTCCTGCACCCGCTGCCTTTCAGCTGCTTTAGCAGCAAAGTCCACGCCGGAAACCGGCTACCAGACCAAGGCACACCCCTGAGGGATCTCAGAAATCGCCTCAGGAATTCTCAACTGGGGGAGGGACCTTTAGGTATCACCTCAGGAGAACGGGGCTCAATCTTTCTCCAATTTAAAGATAAAATTTCCTCTTCTAAAGAGTACTGCAATCCCGATAGGGAAAGCACTTCCAAATCTGCTAGGAGATGAAGAGATACTGAAGGGCTGAGGTCACTGCAGGGGTGTGACATCAGCTCTGAAACCTGGCACCATCTTCATCTGCTAGCAGAAGAGCATATAACCCATTAAGAACATAAGAAATTGCCATGCTGGGTCAGACTAAGGGTCCATCAAGCCCAGCATCCTGTTTCCAACAGAGGCCAAACCAGGCCACAAGAACCTGGCAATTACCCAAATACTAAGAAGATCCCATGCTACTAATGGAATTAATAGCAGTGGCTACTCCCTAAGTAAACTTGATTAATAGCAGTTAATGGATTTCTCCTCCAAGAACTTATCCAAACCTTTTTTGAACCCAGCTACACTAACTGCACTAACCACATCTTCTGGCAACAAATTCCAGAGTTTAACTGTGCGTTGAGTGAAAAAATATTTTCTCAGATTAGTCTTAAATGTGCTACTTGCTAACTTCTATTATTTGAAAGAGTAAATAACCGATTCACATCTACTCGTTCAAGACCTCTATCATATCCCCCCCGCAGCTGTCTCTTCTCCAAGCTGAACAGCCCTAACCTCTTCAGTCTTTCCTCATAAGGGAGCTGTTCCATCCCCTTTATCATTTTGGTTGCCCTTCTCTGTACCTTCTCCCTTCTCTGTACCTTCTCCATCACAACTGTATCTTTTTTGAGATGCGGCAACCAGAATTGTACACAGACTTCAAGAACATAAGAACATGCCATACTGGGTCAGACCAAGGGTCCATCAAGCCCAGCATCCTGTTTCCAACAGTGGCCAATCCAGGCCATAAGAACCTGGCAAGTACCCAAAAACTAAGTCTATTCCACGTTACCGTTGCTAGTAATAGTGGTGGTTATTATCTAAGTCAACTTAATTCATAGTAGGTAATGGACTTCTCCTCCAAGAACTTATCCAAACCTTTTTTTAAACACAGCTATACTAACTGCACTAACCACATCCTCTGGCAACAAATTCCAGAGTTTAATTGTGTGGTTTCACCACGGAGCGATACAGAGGCATTATGACATTTTCAGTTTTATTACCCATTCCCTTCCTAATAATTCCTAACATTCTGTTTGCTTTTTTGACTGCTGCAGCACACTGAGCCGACGATTTTAAAGTATTATCCAATATGATGCCTATTTTTCCTGGATGGTAGCTCCTAATATGGAACCTAAAGGAAAATTGGTTCTTACCTGCTAATTTTCGTTCCTGTAGAACCAAGGATCAGTCCAGACCACTGGGTTGTGTCTCCCTTCCAGCAGATGGAGTCAGAGAAAAAACTGAAAAGGCACACCCTCTTAACCTGGTGTGCCACCTGCGATCCCCTCAGTATATTCGATATCAAAGCAGAATAACCAATGAAAGGATAAAAATCCCCAAACATAACAACCAGTGGCTACAACAATATGCGTGGTGAAATAAACAAACCGTACCACGCATAACCTATTAATAAAGAAGATTCCTTCCAATTCCTGTAAATAACTCTGCCGAGGGAAGGAAGAAAACATACGGAAACGGACTCTCCAAAAACCAAGGGCAGGCGTCTGGACTGATCCTTGGTACTACAGGAACGAAAATTAGCAGGTAAGAACCAATTTTCCTTTCCCTGTACGTACCAGGATCAGTGCAGACCGCTGGGATGTACCCGAGCTGCCCTAATTGGGGTGGAATCTGGAGAGTCCCACTGCTGCCAAAGCAGTCAACCTCCGATCACGGACGTCCACACGATAATGCTTCACAAAAGTATGCAACGATTTCCAAGTGGCTGCTCTACAAATCTCCTGCAGCGAGACCGACTGGCTCTCCACCCAAGAGGCCGCTTGAGATCTGGTAGAGTGCGCTTTCAAGCCGTCAGGGATTGCGCGCCCAGCGCAAAGATAAGTAGAGGAAATGGCCTCCTTCAACCACCTAGCAACCGTAGCTTTGAATGCCTTGTGACCCTTCCTAGGGCCACTCCATAAGACAAACAAATGATCCAACAACCAAAAGGCATTGGTCACCTCTAGATAGTGAAGGAGAACCCGCCGCACATCCAACTTATGCAGATCCTTATCCGCCAAAGAAGCTGGATCCAAATTGGGGAAGGCTGGTAACTCTACTGTCTGATTCACATGAAAATCCGATACCACTTTGGGCAGGAAAGATAGGACGGTCTGCAGCGAAACTCCGGAATCCGAAATACGGAGATACGGATCCAGACACGACAAAGCTTGAAGCTCGGAAATCCGCCGTGCGGAGGTAATGGCTACCAAAAAAACAGTCTTGAGAGTCAAGTCCTTCAACGTGGCCTGCCGGAGGGGCTCAAATGGAAGCCCACATAAGCCCCTGAGAACTAAATTCAAGCTCCACGCAGGACAAATCTGTCATACCGGAGGGCACAAATGCTTGGCCCCCTTTAAAAAAAAAACAGGACACATCTGGATGAGCTGCCAGCGAAAACCCATCAATCTTGCCCCGCAGACAACCCAGTGCCGCGACCTGCACCCGGAGAGAACTGCAAGCTAGACCTTTCTTCAGTCCCTCCTGCAGAAAAGATAGGATTTGTGCTACCGAAGCCAGTCATGGGGGCACTTTCAATCCACGGCACCAAGAGTGGAAAACTCTCCAAACACGAATATAGGCCAATGATGTGGACGATTTCCGTGCTTGCAAAAGGGTAGAAATAACAGAATCCGAATATCCCCTCTTCCTCAACTGCCTTCTCTCATAAGCCAGGCCGCTAGACAAAAGCGATCCACCAGATTGAAAAATACTGGACCTTGGCGAAGTAGATTTGGGAGATGGGTGAGACGCACCAGACCGTCGACCACCAAGGTGATCAGATCTACAAACCACGGCCTTCGGGGCCACTCTGGAGCTACAAGGATGACAGACCCCCACATGGTTTTCTATCCAATGCAAGATCTTGCCCACTAGTGGCCAAGGCGGAAACACATACAGCAGAACGTCGCGCGGCCACGGAAGAACAAGAGCACCCACTCCTTCAGACCCGTGATCTCTCCGACGACTGAAAAACCGGGGTGCCTTTGCATTTGTCCGAGTTGCCATCAGATCGAGGTGCAGAACCCCCCAGCAACAAGTGAGAAGCCAGAAGGCTACAGACAATTCCCACTCGCCAGTATCCAGATGCTGGCGGCTGAGAAAGTCTGCCTGCACATTGTCCACCCCGGCTATGTGCGAGGCTGCCAGCCGGACCAGATGGCGCTCTGCCCACGTCATGAGCCGTTCAGCCTCCCAGGCCACCAGCCGGCTTCTGGTTCCCCCTGGCGGTTGATGTAGGCCACAGTCATCGTGTTGTCTGACAAGACTCGCACTGCATGCTGAGCTACCAGAGAGAGAAAGACGCGCAACGCCAAGCATACCGCCCTAGTTTCCAATCGATTTATTGACCACGTCGCCTGATAACTTGTCCAACGACCCTGAGCGGATTACGACTGGCAAACTGCCCTCCAACCAGTGAGGCTGGCATCAGTCGTGACTATTACCCACTGCGGCTCCTCCAGGTCCATCCCCTGTAACAAGTGGGCCGGGATCAACCACCAACCGAGACTGGACCTGGCTGGTTCCATCAGTGGCAACGCCAGGTGAAACTCCTCTGATTTCAGATCCCACCGAGAAAGCAACACGCGTTGTAATGGTCTCATATACGTCCATGCCCAAGGAACCACCTCCAGGGTAGACACCATGGAACCAAGTACCTGCAAATAATCCCATACTATGGGAAGGGGAAAGGACAGGAGCCGACGGATTTGCGCCTCTATCTTGAGCATCCTCTCCTGAGTGAGGAAGACCTTGCCGACCGAGGTATCGAAGCGTGCTCCCAAGAAGTTGAGGACCTGTGATGGTACCAAATGGCTCTTGGAAAAGTTGACCACCCAACCAAGAGACTGGAGCAGAACCCTGCTCACTGCCACCCGACAGAGGCTCTCCGATTTGACCCAGATGAGCCAATAATCTAGGTAGGGGTGAACTAAGATCCCCTCCCGCCGTAGGGAGACTACTACGACCACCATCACCTAGGTGAAGACCTGAGGCGCTGTCGCTAGTCCGAACGGGAGTGCCTGGAACTGATAATGCTCCCCCAGGACCATGAACTGGAGAAAACGCTGATGGCGCTCGCGAATTCCGATGTGAAGATACGCCTCTGTCAGGTCCAAAGAGGCCAAACATTTTCCCAAGTGGACGGCCACAATGACCGAATGGAGAGTCTCCATGCAAAATCGGGGAACCCAAAGGGCTCGGTTGACTGTCTTGAGATCCAATATCGGCCGCAAGGACCCCTCTTTCTTCGGGACTACAAAATAGATGGAGTACCTGCCGGACCTGTGCTCCTCTGGAGGAACTGGAAAAATGGCCCCCAGGGATTTCAACCGAGTCAGAGTTTGCCCAACTACTTCTTGCTTGGTCCGAGAACCGGCGGGAGAAATCAGAAAGAGATCCTTTAACAGGTGGGCAAAATGCAACTCGTAACTGTTTGCGATGATATTGAGGACCCACTGGTCCGACGTGATCCTGACCCACTCCTCGAGAAACAGGGAGAGGCGACCTCCCACCACTGGAACCGAGGAGAGGGTCAGAACACCTTCATTGGGATGGCTTAACTCCGGTGGCTCCTTGAGAGCCTCCATCCCGAAATGGCATCCGAGCACGAAAGGAAGTAGGCCAAGCCTGAGCTCTCTCAGTCTGTTGTTGGACGGGAAAGGCGGGTGGCCAAGACAGCCAAAATCTACGTTGTCCCCGGAAACGGTAACGCACCGCCCGAAAGGGTCTGGAAGACTTGGGCTTGTCTTCAGGCAACTTATACACCTTATTCTCCCCAAGAGACTTAATAGGGGTGTCCAGCTCCTTCCCAAACAACAATTTTCCCTTAAAAGAAAGGATGATATTTCATGCATATCCAGCATAGCTCTCTGCTTCAACGGCAGGGGAGAAAGTCTGATACTTCACTTTCAATGCATATCCAGCATAACTCTCTGTTTCAACGGAAGGGGGAAGGAAGAAAAGTGGATCTATATACAGACAACAACCAACAAGGACTGAATTACATAGTCTGGGTAAACAAATAAGCATGGGTGTAGCTTGCTTATTGCAGCGGTTACTACCCCTAACTAAGCTAGATATTTCACTTAAATGCAGTTCCAACACTGCTCTCTACATTAATGGTGGGGGTGGAAGGGAAATAGAACCAAAAGGTTACTAAGAGCCAAGAGTAACAGATAAGTATAAGAAAAAAAAAAAGTGCGAAGCTTGCAGGGCAGACTGGATGGGCTGTTTGGTCTTCTTCTGCCGTCATTTCTATGTTTCTATGTAAAAGGAAGATTGCCCAACTGAGTTTTGGAAGAAACGTCCACGGATTAGTTCCGGAGCCAGAGAAGCCGCCTAGCCGAGACTGCAGTGGCCATGTTGCGCGAAGATGCCCGTAACAGATCATATAATGCATCCGCCGTGTAAGCCACCGCGGACTCCATCCTATTCGCCTGATCTGCTGCCTCTGGTGGTAACTCCTGTGAGGTGAGCATTTGCTGGACCCACCCGAGGGTCGCTCGCTGCATGAGGCTACTGCAGACCACCGCCCGAACACACAGCGCTGACACCTCGAAGATGCGCTTGAGGAGGACCTCTAGTCATCTAGCCTGCAAGTCTTTAAGAGCAGTCGCTCCCGTGACAGGAATAGTGGTCCACTTAGTGACCGCGGTAACCGACGCGTCCACCTTGGGGATCCTGAGGATATCCAAGGCATCATCAGGTAAAGGATAGAGCTTGTCCATCGCCCGTCCACCTGCAGGGTCGCGTCCGGAGATTCCCTCTCCTGCGTGACCAGCTGCTTAAGCATTGGGTGGAAGGGAAAAGTTTGGGGCAGGGCACGCAGCCCAGAGAGCACTGGCTTCCCCTTAACCGGCTCCGAGCTGGGGATTGGTGCTTCCACTTCCAGCTCCTCCAGAACATGGGGGATCAATGGATCCAACTCCTCCCACCGAAACAAGTGAGAAACCCAGGGGTCATCCCACTCTACTGGGGTGGACTCATGAACACCCCCATCTAAATGTTGGAGGAGAGGATCCAGAAAGGATCCCAAGGGAGCAGGTTCCGGAGTCACATCAGGGACTGAAGGGGCATTCAGGGTTGTGGCACGTCTCGCAAACTTCGCGGGAAGGGGCTCTTCATCCTGCTGATGAGCTTCCGCCTCCAAAAATGCTTTATGCATCAGTAAAATAAATTTTGAAGAAAATGTTGTCTGTTCCTTTAAGGGCTCCGATAGTGGAAAAGGAGGAGGGGGGGGGGGCCAAGTTCGATGAGGGGGCAGGTCCCGGATCGCGCGTCAGACCGGACTCAAGCTGAGAAGAGAAAGCGGTGATTCCTCTCCCCCAGCAGGCAGGTAGGGAACTGACAAAATGGCCACCGTTCCTACGCGCGCCGGCAACGGGGCCGTATGCAATCGTGGGCGCCATTCCGCAGCTCGCAGCAAAATCAGCTCGAAATCCCCCAGGACGAGCCCTCCCCTCCGGGAAGGCAGCAGGCGCAAACCCCGTCCCGCGAGAGGCGCAGCCCCGCCTCCCCACATGCTGAGCACAATTGCCCTCGTGGCATCCCAGGGGGCCTCCGAACAGCGCGGTAGGAAACAAAAAAAAATAAGAGGCTTAATTACCCTGCCGACTTGCGGCCTTCCGGAGCTCTGGGGAACTGCAGCACCCGAGGAAAACTCGTCTTGGGGCGCCAAGGGGAGGGACTGGCCCACCGGTTAATCCCCCTCCAGAGACATATGTCCCTCCGGGAACAAGGCTCTCAGAGCTTCCAGCCCCAGCCTTACCACTACCGCTGCTGAAGAGAGAAACCCTGGTAAAATAAAAACAGTACTGATTTTTTTTTTCTTCAATAAACTTGTTGTAGCCAAAGGTGTTAACAAAAGAAGTCAGAGCCTAAGAACTCCGGAGAGAATGTCAATAAATTTAAAGAAATATGAAGGATCAAGACCGCAGGTTCTGTCGAACTCCTCTGCTGAGAGTCAGAGAAAATACCGAGGGATCGCAGGTGGCACACCAGGTTAAGAGGGGGTGCCTTTTCAGTTTTTTCTCCGACTCCATCTGCTGGAAGGGAGACACAACCCAGCGGTCTGGACTGATCTTGGTACGTACAGGGAACATCGTGTAACTACAGCAAGGGTTATTTTTCCCTATATGCAACACCTTGCACTTGTCCACATTAAATTTCATCTGCCATTTGGATGCCCAATCTTCCAGTCTTGCAAGATCCTCCTGTAATGTTTCACAATCCGCTTGTGATTTAACTACGCTGAATAATTTTGTATGATCCACAAATCTGATAACCTCACGTCGTATTCCTTTCCAGATCATTTACATATATATTGAAAAGCACTGGTCCTGAGTCCATCTAGCTACATGCTAGGAAATTTCTTTTTTTTATTGGGAGTAGAGAACAAGACAGCCCACCTATAGGAGGAAAAAGGGGGAAGGGGAGAGGAAGAAAGGAAAAACAAACCCTTTATCTCTGAAGCCCCCTGGCTGCCATGCTATGCTGTACTGAGTGAGTGAGTCCAAAATTATCATCCTAGGGAGGAAGTCAGTCACCCCCAAGATCAGCTCAGTCAGGACAGGGAGTCAAAGACTGTCATCCCAGGAGAAGCTGAATCCACTTCTTCACCTAGCCTAGTTCAAGACTCAGTCATAGCATGGGATACTTGTCTACCATCTGCTAGAGACAGAGAATACTGGCAAGCTGAGGAAAGAACTGGTCCCTATAAAGGATAATGTCAGCAAACTTTTTCTGTCTCCATCTGTTAGCTGTAGAGCAAACCCCATGCACCTAGACTGATTTGCCTGGGTGATGAGAAATGAACCGCTACTCCCAGGTGGATCTATTTACCCAACTGAACTCTGCCCTTTGCAGTCTATCAGATGGTCTCCTGAATCAGAAGTGCAGTATCCCATGCTATTAACATCAACCTTTGCATCATGGAAAATTCAACAATGCCTCTCTACTTACAGGAGCCCACCTACCGAGTTCTATCATCTATGACCACAATAAGTCCACCTTCAGAGCTGTACAAAGGAAGAAGGGTAGTGAGAAAGATAGCCACTTATATAGCAGCATGGTCTACACTCAGCAAGGTTTAAACAAAAGCTGGTAGGAAGCTGAAGTTGTAAGAAGAGAGAAAAGAACTTAGTGCATTCCCCAAAAGTGCTCTCATCTTTAATTTTTTTTTTTTTTTTTTTTTAAGACACAAAAATTAAATATCCCCCCCCCCCCCACACACACATATTGATACATCCTTCTCTCCCAGTGTTCTAACCTTGGTGAGGACATGATAGATGTAGGGGTACATAAGGCCTCTCCGATGCCTATGTTCAGCCACCCGAAGAACCTCCGGTGCTACCAGCGGAAGAGGTGGTGTGGTGATGTCCATGTGGTTGCGTGTTGCCATTGAAAGAAGTGATGGGATCTGGGCCTCAGCATTGGTCAAGCCTGCAGAAGAATCTCCAGCATGCTGTCCCCACCCATGGGGCGGCTTCTCACCACCAGGATCTTCCCATCCAGTTTTAAGCACTTCCGTTACATGGCTGAGGAAGAGAAGCAGAGAATAAGACATATCACCTAAAGCAGGAGTTGCTGTGAACCTCAAATAGTACCCTCCCTAAAATTTACTTATCTCTGCAAAGTGAGGGCAGTAAAAACACTTACTTGGAATTGCCCCCATTCTGCTCCTCGCCATCTGAGGGGGAAGAGGGGGAAGACGCTGGCCCAGATGAGGGAGAAGCCTTGCAGGACAGATGATTTGGAAACTTGGAGGGAGCAGAAGCATCATAGGGAATGGACCAATTGGTAAAGGGGCCACTCTTTAGCATGAGGTCATCCTGGAAAGGGGGGGAAGTCACTAAGCGGGTGGGGGGAGAAGAGGAAGCCAGAGTTAGGACCAGAAGGGAAGGCGTGCTGAAACTGCAACTTCTGAGGCAACTGGTGAGCAAACTGGAAAAAAAAGAAGTAGGGGATAAGACACTCACTGTGTAATGGAGATGTCACTGCTTTGTCCCCACTCCCAGCTCCTCTAATCATATGAACATAAAAACATTACTGCCAAGTCCCCATCTTTTAAAACATATATACAACAGAGACCTCACTGCTATTTCATCTCTTCTCACCGAAAGGAAAATTAGGTCTAACCTGATAATTTTCGTTCCTTTAGTACCACGGATCAGTCCAGACCATGGGTTGAGCCTCCTTTCCAGCAGGTGGAGACAGAATAAAACTGAAAGGATATCCTATATGAGGACAGAGCCTAACCTGTAGCCCTTCAGTATAACTATTGTCAAAGCAGAGAAAGAAAAAACATCATGGAACAAGCAAGTAACAGCAAAACTCACAACGAGAGAACTCTGAAAGAATATTTGAACGAGATAAAACAGTGAATGAACTCTGTGCGTGGACACTCTTGCATAAATGCCCACAATCACCACATGGATGCTTCCGGTGTCTCATATAAAGGAACAGATAGAACAATGTAGGACAGCATGGTAGGTACAGGATAAGGATCTTTGAGCGGACAGGAAGACAAGGAACGGGAAGGGCGTCTGGGCTGATCCATGGTACTACAGGAACGAAAATTATCAGGTAAGACCTAATTTTCCTTTCCCTGTACGTACCCGATCAGTCCAGACCATGGGATGTACCAAAGCTTCCCTATACAGGGTGGGACCTAGACAGTCCCGCTCGAAGCACCTGCCACCCAAAGGAACCAAAGACTGGTGCCTGGACATCAAGGCGGTAACGTCGAGCAAAAGTATGCAGGGACTTCCAAGTAGCCGCTCTGCATATCTCCGACGGAGAGACCGACTGGCTCACCGCCCAGGATGACGCCTGAGAACGCAAGGAATGGGCCTTAAGGCCCTCTGGAACCAGACGCCTCTGACAGAAGTAAGCCGATGAAATCGCTTCCTTCAACTAGCGAGATATCGTCGTCTTAGAGGCTTGTTTGCCCCGGTTGGGGCCACCCCATAAGACAAAAAGATGATCCGATACCCGAAAGTCATTGGTGACCTCCAGATAACACATGAGGACGCGCTTGACATCCAGATGGCGCAAGTCATCCCCGCCAGGGCTCGCAATGTCTGCTGGAGAGAACACGGGGAGCTCAACAGACTGATTGATGTGAAAAGAAGAGATGACCTTTGGCAAGAAAGACAGAACAGTCTTGAGGGAGACCCCGGAATCCGAAAAGCGTAAGAAAGGCTTGCGGCAGGGCAGCGCTTGGATCTCAGACACCCGCCTAGCGGAGCAAATGGCAACCAGAAATACCGTCTTGAGCGTCAAGTCCTTGAGAGTGGAACGGCGAAGAGGCTCAAAGGGAGCCTGACAGAGCGCCCGAAGAACCAAATTCAAACTCCACGAGGGACACGTGAGACGCAACGGGGGCTTCAAATGTTTGACACCCTTGAGAAAGTGGACAATATCCGGATGGGACGCAACCATGTGGCCATCGAGACTTCCCAAGAGAGAACAGAGGGCCGACACCTGAACACGGAGCGAACCAAAGGAGAGACCCTGAGAGAGACCTCGCTGAAGGAGAGGACGAGCGAGACGGGGGCCGATCCAATTGAAATGCCCGCTTCCACACAGGCCAGCTCGAAGACCTTCCAAACCCGGACATAGGTAATGGAGGTAGAAGTTTTGCGGGCCCGTAAGATAGTGGAAATGACGTCCTCGGCATATCCCCTCTGCCTTAGCCGTCGCCGTTAAAATGCCAAGCCGCAAGACAGAAGCGATCCACCTGGTCAAAAGATACAGGACCTTGGCTGAGGAGGTGTGGAAGATGACCCAGGCGAAGAGAACCTTCCGACGCTAGATCAACCAGATCCGCGAACCACGGTCTGTGAGGCCACTCGGGAGCTACAAGAATGACCAGGTCTCTGTGAAGCTCTATCCATCTGAGCACTTTCCCGACAAGGGGCCACGGAGGGAACACATACAGAAGAACGTCGCTTGGCCACGGAAGGGCTAGGGCATTTACCCCTTCCGCGCAGTGTTCTCGCCAGCGGCTGAAGAACCGGGGAGTCTTGGAGTTGTTCAGAGTTGCCATCAAGTCGAGATGCAGGGGACCCCATCTGCCGATGATGAGGGCCATGGCGTCTTCGGACAGCTCCCACTCGCCTGGGTCCAGGCACTGGTGAGTCAAGAAGTCGACTTGGACGTTCTCGTTGCCCACGATGTGGGAGGCCGCGAGGCAGTCCAGGTGCCGCTCCGCCCACGTGAGAAGGCGCTTGCTTCGAGGGCCACCAGGCAACTCCTGGTGCCCCCTTGTCGATTGATGTATGCCACAGTGGTGGAATTGTCCGACAGCACCCGGACCGCCCGGCGGCGGAGTAGAGGAAGAAAAGCCTTGAGAGCTAGACGAACCGCCCGGGTCTCCAGGCGGTTGATGTGCCAGCGAGATTGGGCTGGGGACCAGTGTCCCTGCGCGACCTGAGACAGGCAAACCGCTCTCCAGGCGGACAGGCTGACATCCGTCGTGACGACCATCCACTGCAGGGTCCGAAGGGACATTCCACGGAGAAGGTGCTTGAGCGAAAGCCACCATTGTAATTCGCTGATGGTAGATGCTGAGAGAGGGAGCTGCATCTGAAACTGCTCCAATACCGGCTTCCAACGAGTCAACAAGGCTCTCTGTAACAGACGTATATGTGCAAACGCCCAGGGGACCAGGCTGATCGTGGACGCCATGGTCCCCAGGACCTGAGATAATCCCACGCTGTGGGAAGAGGCATGGAGAAGAAGCCCTGGAGCTGATCCATCAACTTGAAAGCTCTGGAGTCCGGTAGAAAGACCTTGCTGATGTGGGTATCAAAGCGAGCCCCCAGGAACTCCAAGATCTGAGACGGCTGTAGGTTGCTCTTGGAGGAGTTGACTATCCAACCGAGGGACGAGAGGAGCGCGAGAACGCGATCCACCGCCTGGCGGCATAGGGACTCCAACTTGGCCCGGATTAACCAATCGTCCAAGTACGGATGGACCAGGGCACCGTCCTTCCAAAGGTCTGCCGCCACCACAACCATCACCTTGGTAAATGTGTGGGGAGCCATGGCGAGGCCGAAGGGCAGAGCCCAGAACTGGAAGTGTTGTCCCAGGATGTGGAACCGAAGGAACTTCTGATGCTCGGGACGGATCGGAATATGCAAATAGGCCTCCGGCAGATCAAGGGAGGCCAAGAATTCTCCGGGGTGTACTGCCGCAATCACTGCCCGGAGGATTTCCATCCGGAAATGAGGCACTTTGAGGGCCCAGTTGACCCTCTTGAGATCCAAGATGGGACGGAAGGAGTCGTCCTTCTTCGGGACCACGAAGTAAATGGAGTATTAGCTGGTGGCCAGATGGCCCCCAGCCCCTGAAATCTGAGAAGAGTCTGGGTGACCGCGGCCCGCTTCCGGTGGCCGCACGGAGAGACCATGTACAAGTCCAGATTGTCACGAGCAAACTCTAAAGCGTAGCCTTTGGCGATGGTTTCGAGGACCCACTGGTCTGACGTGATCTTGGCCCATTCCTCCACAAACAGGGACAAACGACCACCTAAGTTGGGAACAGAGGGATGGGCCAGCGGATTCTCATTGCGAGGCAGGCTTGAACGCCGGACATTGGGAAGCGGCATCTCGAAAAGGTCGCCGGCCTCGAAAGGACTGGGGCCAAGACTGGGCCCGAGAAGAATTCCCCCTGGAGAAGGCATCCCTTGCCCTAGGGTTATAGCGGCGTTGACCCGAAAACAGGTGCGAGTAGGGAAGAAGGATCTAGCCTGTTTCGGGCGGTCCTCAGGCAACTTATGAACCTTGTTTTCCCCCAAAGACTTAATAAGCTGGTCCAGGTCCTCCCAAAAGAGTAACTTACCTTTGAAAGGGAGAGTACCCAGCTGAGCCTTGGAAGACGAATCAGCCGCCCAGTGGCATAGCCAGAGGAGCCGTCTAGCCGAGACCGCCGAGGCCATCGCCTTCGCCTGTACGCGGAACAAATCATATAGGGCACCTGCCCCATAAGCTATAGCGCCTTCTAACCGGTTAGCCTGAGCTGCCTCTGCAGGCGGGAGGTCCTGGGTGCTGAGCAATTGTTGGACCCACCTAAGACTTGCCCGCTGCATGAGACTGCTGCAAATCGACGCCCTAACACCCAGGGCCAAGATTTCAAAATGCGTTTGAGATGGGATTCAAGTTTACGATCTTGCACATCTCTCAAGGCTGTAGCCCCAACCACCGGGATGGTTGTATGTTTAGTGACCGCCGTCACAGAGAAGTTCACCTTAGGCAGCTTCAACAAATCTAAAACACTCCTCCGGGAGAGGATAAAGTATTTCCATGGCCCTTCCGACCCGGAGACTAGCCTCGGGGCCTGCCATTCCCGTAGGAGCATAAGCTTATGCATAGTGTGAAAAGGGAAGGAGGAGGGTAGGGCCCTGAGCCCCGCTATGACCGGGTCCGAGGATACCAGCATTGCTGCAGAAAACTCGTCCACAGGGAGACAGTCAATCCCTAACTCTTGAGAAATAAAGGGAGAGATTCCAGTTCCTCCCTACGAAAAAGACGGAGGACCCGGGAGTCATCCCCCTCTAAGGGGGGAGGGACATCAACCGCGTCCGGATCCTGATCCAGGTCCTGGGAAGGCTGGGGGGCAGGGGGGGAAGGGGGGGAGGGGGCCCCGGGACCACCCGGATCCGCATTGCTCCCTGTCCACCCTGAGGCGCAGGAGAAGGAACGGAGAGCCGAGGGACCTTAGCCGGGGGAGGGGCGGGGAGGGGGGGGGGGAGTCTGTTTCCTCCTGTAAACTAGCCAAATAGGATTTGTGCAATAGAAGCACAAATTCAGTTGAAAAATGGGGTCTAACACCCCCCGGGGGGGGGGGGGGGCTCCAAAAAATTGGGTCCTGTGGTTCAGGCTGCTCAGAAAAAGAAGAAGAGAAACCTAAAATGGCCACCGTTCCCGCCTTTGAACGGCCCAGGAACGGCAGGGCAGAACGCTTGGGAGGTCTGGATGGGGGTCCTGAGGGCATCGGGACATCTGAGGAACCCTCCCCCCCCCCCCCCCCCCAAGCAAACATCGAGAGCAAAGTCCCTCTCTCGAGAGACGCAGAGAGAAGTCTCCACAAGCCAGGCACAGTGGGGATCTCGGCATGGCTGCAAAGAGGGGGGAGGGGCAGCAATTAAAATCAGCTGGGCTGCCGGGGCTGCAGGAGTGGAGGCAGAGAGTGAAGTCTGCATGCTCCTAAACTCTCTGAGACTGCCAAAAGTAAGTTAGAAACTTTTCTCCCGTACAGAACTCAAAAGGCCCTTTTATTTATTTATTTTTGTAAAGAAGGCAGGGAAAAGCTCCCAGCAGGCAGTCTTAAATAAATTCAAACCCCGTGAGGGGAGAAAATTATGGAGAGAGCTGCTGAACAGGGGGAGTGACTGGCACCACCAATATCCATCCCTGCAGCTGAGGAACACCGGGAATAGGGAGCCTAGGCTATATAAAACAAGGGGCAAAGCACCCCTAGGCCCCCGCAAGAGCAAGTAGACAAGAACTGTCCCCTGTAGAACAGAACACAAAGTTCAAACACAGCAAAAATTTCCCTTATTTATTTATTTATAAACAATGAAGAGGAAATACTTGCTTGTTCCAGTCAACATGAGAAGAAAAGGTATAAAGAATCCCCAAAGGGACAGATAATAAGGAAACCAGGGAACCACAGGGTGAGCTGTTCCACCTGCTGGAAACAGACAAATACTGAAGGGCTTCAGGGTAGGCTCTGTCCTCATATAGGATATCCTTTCAGTTTTAGTCTGTTTCCACCTGTTGGAAAGGAGGCTCAAACCATGGTCTGGACTGATCTGGGTACGTACAGGGAAACCCAGGTCTAATTATATACACAGCACAGATACTTCTGTAAGCAAGGAAATGTCACTACTGTATATCCTGGTCTACAAGAACATGGACAGCACGGAGACATCACTGTAGTGTACGTCCCAGTCTAATATTCACAGCGTGGTATAATCTAGAGCACAGAATTATATTTCATTTTCTACAATTCTGTATCATCGCTATATCTCTCCACTTTCCTGTCTTACCATGGGCTTCCCAGCAGGCATTCCTCCCATCTGACTGGGTGGAAGGGGAGGTACTCCAAATTGATTGGTTCCAAACCCCGGAACTGCAACATACAAATCTCATGTAACTGAATAGCAGATAGACAGATACAAACACTTCAATCTTTCACACCCCTTCCCCTACCATACCTTCACGATGATCCAATAATGCCTTCCATATTTCAACATATTCCATATGTACCCCCTTACCCTCCCTTTCTACCCCTCCCTGCTCTCTGACTTGATACGTTAAATTTTATGAAAATGTTCTCCTCACTCTTCTGTTATATATCTACTAAGAAAAATGTATATTGTTCACAAAGTTTTACTGTGCCAAACTACTATGATAATTGCATATTTTGTAAACTGTTATGATGGCTCTACTGAATAACGGTATATAAAACTCTACAAATAAATAAATAAACCTATTTCTTCTGATTTATCTATTGCCACTGCCTGCCTCTATCCTCAAATCACATGGTCAATGAGCTACCTCTTAATTTTGCCTTCCCTAGTCCCCTATGCTCCATTTCTGCCTCCACTTTCCTCCTGAACTCTTTTCCCCTCATATCTTCGTCTCCCTTTCTCCCCCAAGCGCTCACTACTTCTTCCCTACTATCTCATGAGTCTTCCTCCCACTACTTGCTTATCCCCCTTCTCTAACCTCCATCTATCCCCCCACCTTATTGCTTCTATGTGCTATCTTGGGATCTGCTTATAAGAATAGTGTCCATAGGCCACCAGACAATACCAAACCAGAGCACATGTTTTTCCCATATGTTCCCAGGTGATGCTGGACACAAGAATGTGCCCTCTGATCATGTCTTCACACTGCCAGCCTTTGAACACTGACCCTATGGACATCCCAAGGAGATTTTGGTGGGTGGGGCAGGACATCTTCCACTGCAAACAAAGCCACCCATCCTTTGTAGTCCAGTCACATAGCCTCTACTTAGCTACATGGAAAGCTCCAGAAACCAAATTTTTGGTCCATGGGTGACCAGGCACCTAGAATTTTGAGACCCCTGGTCTACAGAATAGCACAGGAGCACTATCTGTAGGGAACACAGCTCCTGCAGTCCTAAAATCTCAGTGCAAATGATGCTAGAGGGAATGGTGCAGGATTAATCCTCATAGGGAAAGCTCAAGCTCCTGCAGTCCCATCTTATCCAAGTAGGTGTTTCAAGAAATCATGTTCCTGTGACAGCCCTAAATACCTTTTAGAAAGCACTATATAAAACTGGAAAATGATATAATGAATAAAAAAAAATATTTCCAGATAACTGGAGAAGCTGTACTCACGTAGGAAGGGGGAGGAGCCCATGGGAAGTGGTCGGAGCTTGGTGGCAACAGAGTAATATTCCACTGCTTTCTTAAAGCGCTCAATTTTGTCTTCTGTTCTAGACTGGATAATATAATGCATCGTTTCAGAGAGTAGCAGCAGGTGCTCTGTTCTGCAGTCCAACACTCTGTCAATGACACCCCCCCCCCGTATCCTTCCAGTATCAGTCACAGCTAATCATAACTGACCAATCCTACAGCTCCCACGCCAAGAGCTGGTGAGGACTTTCTTCAGAAGCGCTGTCAAACTCACTCACAAAATGAGACAGCATACATGTTCGGAGATTTCCTCCCCGCCCCACCCCAATTAGTCAATCCAGAGTATTTGACAAGACCCATTGAAGCAATTCAAATCGACGATCATCCTGTCCTTTATAAACACAACTGTGGTCAGCCTCACCTGTGAGTGCTTGAAGACATCCTTGCCTACTAGGTCCAGATTGGCGGGGTCTTTTATGGAGCCCACATACTCAGAAACTGCCTTGATCACTACATCACAGGGTGGCAAGACCAACTGGTGAGCACGAACCTAGAGACAGATTAGATATACAAAACACAGCAAGGAAATAAAAGATTCTGTAAGACTTCAAAACCAAAGTTTACGGCAAGGAAAGGTGGTTTGGGGAGCCATACACATCTTACATCTTTCCCTCTCTTGGAGGAACTTGTTGCTTGAAGTTGAGCTCAGTACCTCCTGTCTCGAAGTAAGGTAGAATTGTGTGTACTAAAGGAAAACTAGTTCTTACCTGCTAATTTTCATTCCTGTATTACTACAGATCAGCTAGCAACCATACAGGGAAAATAAAATAATAGATACCAAGCTCTGGTCTCCGGTACTGTATTATGGATAACCATTTACTCGGTTACAACTTACATTAAAAACAGTACTATTGTACACTTTGTGATGTTAAATAACTGCTTATTTTTCTATTTTTGGTTTTTTTTTTTTTTTTGCAATTACATTTTTCAATGTCTCTGTGTTAATCATTTTTCAAATTGCCATAGTTCCCCCAGTGAAAACTTTACTTAAAACTTCATCTCATCTAAAGGTATTAAACTAATCTCAAACTGCCTCAGGTGGTAGTTATTCTCGTCAGAGGCTTCTTGGTTCAAATAATCACTCCAAGTAAAAAATCATGCCCACCCAACACTGCCAGTATTTCGACGCTTCGCATCTGCTTCACGAGCTGGAGAGCTAAGTGCAGACAAAAATAAACACTATCAATACTGATTGCCAAACAGCAGACACGAGGTCACAGGGGGAGCTATGGCAATTTGAAAAATGATTAACACAGAGACACTGAAAATTTTAATTGCACAAAAGACAAAAAAATAGAAAATAGAAAAATAAGCAATTATTTATTTTATTTATTTAGGTTTTTTATATACGGACATTCGTGAAAAAATCACATCATGCCGGTTTACATTCGAACAAGGTGTGCAAAAAATACAAAACTGAATTTAGTGCAGAGGAGTTGCAGTTACAATGAAACAGGGGTACTGGAACTGGGACAAGAGAAAAAACAGTAGAAGGTTGAACTCATAAATTAATAATTATTTACAGAACCGGAGTGGCTACATTCTTTGAATAGATGGTTGTGATTCAGATGTGGTCTGGGAAGGCTTGTTTGAAAAGCCAAGTTTTCAATCTTTTTCGGAAAGTTGGCAGGCAAGGTTCCTGGCGAAGGTTAGTGGGGAATGGAGTTCCAGAGTGATGGTCCGGCTGTCGAGAGAGCCCGTAAAAATAGTACTGCTGTACAATGTGAATTGTAACAGAGTAAATGGTTATTATCCATAATACAGTACCAGACCCCAAAGCTTGGTATTTATTATTTTATTTTCCCCATAGGGTTGCTAGCTGTTAATTACAGGGGGGATTTATAATTGAGGCACTGTTCTTTATAGTTTGTACTATAGATCAGGCCAGACTCCTGGGTTTTACCTCCCTGCCAGCAGATGGAGACAGAGTTTCACTGACACTGTACATAACACACAGGCCGATACAGTACAGTGCGCTCCAGCGGAGCGCACTGTTAACCCACGTTTGGACGCATGTTTTCGACGCACTAGCTTTACCTCTTATTCAGTAAGGGGTAATAGAGCGTCGAAAACGCACGTCCAACCCCTCCGAAACTAATAGTGCCCGCAACATGCAAATGCATGTTGATTGCCCTATTGGTTATTCCCGAGCGATTCAGTAAGTAAAATGTGCAGCCAAGCCGCACATTTTACTTTCAGAAATTAGCGCCTACCCAAAGGTAGGCATTAATTTCTGCCGGCACCGGGAAAGTGCACAGAAAAGCAGTAAAAACTGCTTTTCTGTACACCCTCTGACTTAATATCATGGTGATATTAAGTCAGAGGTCCCAAAAGTTAAAAATTATTTAAAATAAAAATTTAAAAAAAAAATCGGCCCGCGGCTTGAAAACTGGTTGCTCAATTTTGCCGGCATCCGGTTTCCGAACATGTCGCTGTCAGCGGGTTTGAGAACAGACGCCGGCAAAATTGAGCGTCGGCTGTCAAACTCCCTGACAGCCGCCACTCCTGTCAAAAAGAGGCGCTAGGGACGCGCTAGTGTCCCTAGTGCCTTTTTACTACGGGCCCTAATTTGAATTTTTTTTTTTTTTTTTTAGTGAATCGCGTGCACAGGAGAGTGGCCTGTGCATGCACCGGGAGAGCGGGCGCTCGCCCACTCTCCCGCAAACTTTACTGTATCGGCCTTTCAGTGTGCCACATGCAGTCCCCTCAGTGCCGACCTTTACCCAAGCCAAGATGACAGCAACAACCAGAAATTTCTAAGCAAACTTCTAAGAAAGGAGGAGGAATAGCCTAGTGGTTAGAGCAGTGTGCTACGAACCAGGAGACCAGGGTTCGAGTCCTGCTGTCCCTCCTTGTGACCTTGGGCAAGTCACTTTAACCTCCATTGCCTCAAGTACTAACTTAGAATGTAAGCCCTCTGGGGATAGGGAAATACCTACAGTACCTGAATGTAAACCGATGTGATATCTCAGATCGAATGCCTGTATATAATATATAAATATATAAGAAAGCTGCCCAAAAAGAAAATGGAAAACCAGTTTCCCCAAATTTAACATACGCAATCAGTATTAAATACCTCCAATAACTCCACACTATATAAAAAGCAACAGTACAAGTGGCGAACTCTCCCCCCCCCCCCAGTAAATCGGCAGTTCTCTGGACTGATCTGTGGTACTAAAGGAATGAAAATTAGCAAGTAAGAAATAATTTTCCTTTTTCTGTATGTACCCAGCTCAGCCCAGACACCTGGGATGTAAGCTCCCTTAACTTGGGTGGGACCTGGAGAGTTCTGCTCATGGAACATTCTCACTAAAGCACATAGAAGCTGGAGCCCCGAATTCCAAGTGATGATGCCTAGCAAAAGTGTGTAATGAATTACCATTAGCCGCCCAGAAAATTTCATGTGGAGACACCTGTTGTGACTCAGCCCAGGAAGTCACCTGAGAATGCGTTGAGTGCACCCCTAAATCCCCCATCAGCAGTCACCCTTTAGAAATGTAAGTTGACTCAATCGTTTCCTTCAGTCACAACACAACTGTAGCTTAGACGACTTATTTCCCTTCTTTGGATCACTCCACAGTACAAAGAGGTGATCCGATCTCAGACATCATAAGTGACTTTTAGATACCTCAATAATGTATGCCTCCCATCTAAGAGCCTAAGCTCCCCCCCACTTAAAGCATAGAGGAATCCAAATCCGTAAAAAAAACAAAAAGCTCCACTGTCTAAGATGGAATGCCAGGACTACCTCAAACAGAAAAGAAGGCACCATGCATAAACTACCCCCGAATCCAACATCTCTAGGAAAGGATCTTGATATGGCAGCATCTGGAGCTCCGAAAATCTCCTGGCTGAACAAATAGCCATCAAGAAAATCACTTTAAGAGTCATGTCCTTAACCGTAGCTCTCTAGTGGTTCAAGCCAAGCCTTACACAATCCTCTAAGACTAGATTCAGATTCCAAGATGGAAAATGTTCCGCACCTGAGGACAAGTTCTTAGCTCCCCGAAGGAACCATAGAACATCTGGACATGCAGACACAGGATACCCTTGAACCTTACCCCAGAGACAACCCAATGTCGCTACCTGTACTGTCAGAGTTAAAGGCCAGTCCCTTGACCAGAAACTTTCTGTAGAAAAGCCAAAATATGCAACACCATAGCCTGAACAGGCTGCACTCCAATAGCAGACCAGGACTCAAAAGATCGGACTCAAAAGATCCTCCAAATTCACACATATGTCAAGCATGTAGAAGGCCACCTAGTCTGCAAGAAGGTGGAAATAACTGCTTGGGAATATCCCCTCCATCTCAGTCATCTCCTCTCAGAAGCAAAGCCAGGAGACAGAAGTGAGTCACCTGACCCAAAAATATTGGGCCCTGGTAGGAAAAAAAAAAAAAAAAAAGGAGTCAACCTATGTCCAAATCTCAAGGGCCCATCTATGGCCATGTTGATCAAATCTGGGAAGCAAGGTCAATGTGGCCACTCTGGAGCTACCAGAACCATGTTGTCCAGATGTTTCTCTATCCGCCGTAATCACTTGATCACCAGAGGCCACAAAGGGAAGACAAAGAAGAATTCCTCGACTCAATAGCAGCACCAGAGCTCAGATACCTCTGTACCATGTTCTGATCAGTGACTGTAAAACCACAACGCCTTGGTGTTCTCCTTGGTTGGGATACCTCCATTTTCCATGAATGAGACACACTGCTGCCACTGAAAACTCCCATTCCCCAGGGTCTAACTTTCTCTGTTTGAGAAAATGCACCTGAATGTTGCTCCCTCCAGCAATGTGAGATGCTGCCAGCTGCTCCAAGTGCTGCTCTGCCCAGAGAATCAATTCCCGAGCCTCTCCAGCCACTGCCTGATTCTTGGCTCCACGGTTGATGTAGGTCACCGTCATTGCATTGTCTGATAGCACCCATCCTGGATGGCCACAAAACCTTGGCAGACAGGCAAGCAATGCAAAATGCACCACTCTCATCTCTGATTGATAGACCATGAGGCCTCCTGTTTCGACCACTGGCCCTGCACAGACTGATCTTGCCACACCACCCTCCATTCAGAGAGGATTTATCAACAAATTTCCGGCACGGCTATGAGCGCTGCCATGGCGCCCTCTTTAGACAATTTATACATGGACAGGTTTGAGAAGGAGTGGATAGAGCATTCTCCATTTTTTGAACACATGAGGCTTTGGAAGAGATTTATTGACTATGTTTGTGTTATTGTCTGGATCCCTGAATGAATTGGAAAGTTTTCATTATTGGTTAAATTCTTGTGAAACGGAGATTCAATTTTCCATGTCACATGATTTTTCAGAAATTTCATATTTGGATGTGTGTGTTTACAAATCTGAAGATGGCGACTTGGAAACAACTTTGTTTAAGAAGGCAACTGATCGTAATACTTTCCTTGAGTATAACAGTTTCCCTTATTCGCAAGTACTCAGAATTCGAAGGAATTGTACCAACATTAGTGAATTTAAGAAGCATTCACAAGAGAAATGTTGTGAATTATTGGAATGAGGATATCCTTACAAGTTACTGAAACATTGTTATAAAAGAGCACGATTTGCTAACAGGGATACCTTGTTAATAAGAGCTAGATTTGGGAATGATAGCATGGACATTAAGCAAAATTGCTTACCTTGTAATAGGTGTTATCCCAGGACAGCAGGATGTAGTCCTCACATATGGGTGACATCAGTAATGGAGCCCTATGTATGGAAAAACTTCTCTCAAAGTTTCTATGAAACTTTTGACTGGCACCAGAGTACCTACTGAGCATGCCCAGCATGCCATGATATTCCCTGCCACAGGGGTCTCCCTTCAGTCTGTTTTGTAGCAATTAGTGTTAGCCAAAAAATAAAATAATAAAATATATCAGACCCAACTCCGCAGGGTGGCGGGCGGGTTTTGTAAGGACTACATCCTGCTGTCCTGGGATAACACCTATTACAAGGTAAGCAATTTTGCTTTATCCCAGGACAAGCAGGATGCTAGTCCTCACATATGGGTGATTAGCAAGCTAGAGGCTGAGTCATTTGGGATTGAGGCAACAGTGAAGTATTGTTGTTGAAATGAATCAGCCGAAGATCACAGCAAGTTGGATGTAGGAGGAGTTGGGATTACACTGGAAACAAGTTTTTTAAGACGGATTGTCCATAAGCTGAATCTTGTCTTCCTTCTTTGTCTAAACAATAGTGAGCTGCAAAGGTGTGAAGAGAACTCCATGTTGCTGCTTTACAAATGTCCAGAATAGGTACAGAGCGAAGGTGTGCTACTGAGGTTGACATGGCTCTGACTGAATGTGCTTTTATTCACCCTTGAAGAGTAAGGCCTGCTTTCTCATAACAAAATTGTATGCAATCTGCTAGCCAGTTTGACAAAGTATGTTTGCCCACTGCTTTACCTGGTTTGTTTGGATCATAGGAAACAAAAAGCTGATTGGATGTCCTTTGAACTGCAGTGCGGTTTAAGTAGAAAGACAGTGCACGCTTACAGTCCAAGGTATGTAAGGCTCTTTCTCCCTGGTGAGAGTGAGGTCTTGGAAAGAATGTTGGTAAAACTATAGCTTGGTACAGGTGGATTTCCGTGACTACTTTTGGAAGGAATTTTGGATGAGTACGGAGGACCACCCTGTCATGTAGGAACTTTGTAAAAGGTTTGTATGTGACAAGTGCTTGTAGTTCACTGACTCTTCTAGCTGATGTAATGGCTATGAGGAATACAGTTTTCCATGTAAGAAATTTAAGGTCACAGGTGTCTATGGGTTCGAATGGGGAACGCATGAGCCTGGATAATACTACGTTCAGATCCCATTGTATGCTTGGGGATTGAAGTGGAGGTTTAAGGTGAGTCAAACCTTTCATAAATTTACTGATGAGAGGCTGTGTAGAGATAGGTGTGTCTCCCAGCTTGGTATGGTAAGCTGAGATTGCACTCAAATGTACTCTTACAGATGAAGTCCTAAGACCAGAGTCTGAAAGATGGTATAGGTAGTCTAGTAGTGAGGTAGTGGGGCAAGTGAAAGGATCTAAAGATTTCTGAGTGCACCACAAAGTAAACCGTCTCCATTTATAAGAATAATTTTTTCTAGTGGAAGGTTTACGTGAAGCTATCAGCACTTGAGAGATAGTGGTTGGAAGGTTGAGTGGTTGTAAGATCAAGCTTTCAACATCCATGCTGTCAGGGACAGGGATTGAAAGTTGGGATGGCACAACCGACCTTGATCCTGAGTTATGAGATTGGGAGCTACTCCCAGACGAATTGGATCCCTGACTGAGAGGTCTAGCAGTGTGGGAAGCCATACTTGTCGAGGCCGGTATGGGGCTATGAGTATCATGGTCCCTTTGTCCTGTTGTAGCTTCACTAGAGTTTTGGTTATGAGTGGTATCGGTGGATACGCATATAACAGGCCTGAGTTGCAATGGCGAGCAAAGGCGTCCTTTGGTAGGCTGTTTTCCTGTTGTAACAGGGAGCAGTAATTGTTCACTTTGTAGTTCAGATGGGATGCAAAGAGATCTATTGTTGGTTGACCCCAGCGTTGGAAGATCTTGGTTGCTATTGTTGGATCCAAGGACCACTCGTGAGGTTGGAACTGACGACTGAGGCGATCAGCTATTATGTTGTGGATGCCTGCCAGGTAAGTTGCTCGTAGAAGAATTGAGTGTGCTAGGACCCAGTCCCAAATCTGAGCTGCTTCTTAGCAAAGGAGGTAGGAACCTGTTCCCCCTTGTTTGCTGATGTACCACATGGCTACTGTGTTGTCTGTCTGAATCAGCACAGTCTTGTGTGAAAGGCAGTCTTTAAACGCATGCAGCGCATAACGCATAGCTCGAAGCTCTAGGAAGTTTACTTGAAAAGAGGCTTCGGCTTTTGTCCACGTCCCTTGGGTCTTCAGAAGACCAATATGTGCTCCCCAGCCTAAGGTGGATGCATCTGTAGTTAATGTCACTTGCGGAATTGGATGCTGAAAAGGCAGACCTTTGAGCAAGTTGTTCATTGATGTCCACCAGAGGAGGGAGGAAAGCAGTTCCAGCATTATCTGAATGGGAGTGGACAATGGTTGAATGGCTTGAATCCACTGAGTTTTGAGTGTCCATTGCAGTAGTCGCATGGTCAGTCTAGCCATGGGAGTGACGTGAACTGTGGAGGCCATGTGACCGAGTAGGGTGAGGCATTGATGAGCTGTAACTTGGGATTTATTTCGGAGAGAGTGTGCCAGGAGAACGAGTGTTTGAGCACGGTCTCTTGGAAGAAAAGCTTTTGCTATGGTGTTTAAATCTGCACCGATGAATTGTAGTAGGTGAGATGATGTGCAATGGGATTTCTGGTAGTTGATGAGAAACCCCAAGGAGTGAAGCAAGTGGACTGTGAGCTTGAGGGAATTGAGAGCTCCTTCTTGTGTTTGACTCCTGATGAGCCAATCGTCTAGATAAGGGAATACATGCACCTTTTGTTTGTGAGGATGTGCCACCGCTACTGCCACTTTGTGAACACTCGAGGTGCTGAGGCTAGGCCGAATGGGAGCACCCGGTACTGAAAATGTTGTCCTTCGACCAGAAATCGCAAATACTGGTGATGAGGAGGAAAGATGGGAATGTGAGCGTAAGCATCTTGAAGATCCAGAGAGCAGAGCCAATCTCCTCTTTGAAGTAGAGGTAGCATGGTGCCTAACGATACCATCCTGAATTTCTCTTTTTTGAGAAATTTGTTGAGATTTCTGAGGTCTAGGATGGGACGAAGGCCTCCGGTTTTCTTTGGAATGAGGAAATAGCAGGAGTAGAATCCTCTGCCCTGCTGAGGCCTGGGAACTGGTTCTATGGCCCTGGCTCTCAGAAGGGTGGATAATTCTGTTTGTAGAATTTTGGAATGGTGGTTCACTGTCCAAGATGAGATTGGTGGAGTTTCTTTTGGTACAGTGAGAAAATTCAATCGGTAACCGTGAGCTGTTATGGAAAGTACCCATTGGTCTGTGGTTATGGAGGTCCAGGTGTGGTGGAAAAAGGCTACACGACCTCCTGCTGGCAGGTGTGGAAGTGGGTTGGTTGCTGCTCTCTGATTTTCTTTCAAAATCCCGACGTTGATGCAGTTTGAGGAGGAGGTTGAGGCCTTGCAGGCCTTTGCCTAGCTTGAGGACGCTGAGCTGGGCGAGAGGGTCTTGCTCGGTTTGATGGGGGATAGTAGCGGCGTTGGCGGTAGTAAGGGTGCCATATATATCCCTTCTAGGAGGTCTTCTGAGGCAGTAATGAGAGTTGCTTGAGTGTCTCAGTGTGGTCTTTAATAGTTGCAACTGCTTCTTTAACCTTGTCGCCAAACAAGTTATCCCCCAAACAGGGAAGGTCGGCCAGTCTCTCCTGTACTTCTGGCCAGAGATCGGATGCCTTAAGCCAGGCCCATCTACGAGCTGTTATTCCTGAAGCAGAGAGACGTTCTGCAGTTTCAAAACTGTCGTAGGTCGCTCTGACTTCATGCTTGCCTGCTTCTAGGCCTTTATGGACCAGTTGATGGAAGGGTTCTTGATATTGATCAGGAAGCGTGAGAACTAGGTCTTGGACTTGTTTCCAAAGATTTCGTTGATACTGGTTCATAAAGAGTTGGTAAGATGCAATCCGAGATACCAACATAGAGCCTTGGAAAACTTTACACCCCAAATTGTCCATGAACCTGTTGTCTTTTCCAGGTGGTGTAGAGGCATGAGACTTCAACCTTTTAGCTTTTTTCTGGGCTGACTCCACTACCACCGATTGGTGAGGAAGCTGGGTCTTTTGAAACCCAGGGATTGGTTGGACTAAGTAGGTGGCATCTGACCTCTTATTTACCGCTGCCAGTGAACCTGGATGTTCCCATATTCGGTACATGAGTTCTTGTAATACCTCATGTACTGGCACTGCCAAAATCTCCTTGGGAGGATCTACAAATTGTAGAACTTCCAGTGTCTTTTGCCTGGAATCCACCTCTGCATGCAACTGGAAAGGAATGGTGTCCGCCATGTCCTTAACAAAGTTTGAGAAAGATAAATCTTCCGGAGGGGACTTCCTGCGGTCCTCAGGAGGTGATGGTTCAGACAATATGTCCTCTTCTAAGGAGTACTCTGTGTCTGTGCCTGTATCTCTTGGAGACCTCAGTGGGTGTGGCGTAAGTGGCACCAACGGTGTCTCCTTAGGCATCGGTGGAAGTAAAGGGGACCGAGGCTGATGAGGCCTGGTAACTCCTGAGGGTCCTGGAACAGGTTCTTCATCGATGTCTCTTGGCTTCTTCGATATTGCATCGAGTAAAGTGTCCAATTTATTCATCAGTGGTTGAAGAATCGTGAATTCTGAAGATGGCACCAATGGAGTCACCGGTGGAATCGGTGCAGGCATCAGGCTCGGCACCGAGGGCATCGGTGGCGGAATCGATGGTATTATCGGCATCGATGGCGATGGATCCGAAGGCATCGGAGCTGGTGTCGATGGCGACATCGGTGTCGATGGCTGGAATGGTACCGCATCGAGGAGCGCTTGTCGAACCGCTTGACGAATATAACCATCAAGTTCCGCCCGCATAGCTGATGGTATCAGAGCAGCTATGGGGGGAGGCGGCGATGGCGATACAGTTACCTCCTCAGAGCCCTGAGGAGGTATGGTGCCCTGCACCGGTATCGGTGGGGATCGCCCTGGTACCGTAAGTCTCGAAGCCTCCGCGCTCGTCCGAGCTTTCTTAGCGGAGGAGGCTGCATCCGTCAATGGCTCAGCGGGCACCGGTTCGATGGCGTGCTGACGTCAATGCCGATGTCGATGCTTTTCTTTATGCTTTTCGCTGCCGGAGGTGGACGCCTTCGACGATGGCGAGGGGGAGGGAGTAGAAGCATCTCCAGCCTCACCTGGAAATCGTTTCAGTACAACTTGCCGTATCAATCCCGAAGGCGATGACTGGGCTGACATCGATGTCGTTGGGAGCAGTTGAATTTTGAAGAGATGCTCCATTTTCTCCATCCGGAACAGACGTCCTTTCGATGTCATCTCGGCGCATAAACTACAGGACTTGACGTCGTCTTTCTCGCCGAGGCATAGAACACATTCTTGGTGCGGGTCCGTAATGGACAAATTTCGCGCACAATTCGGGCATTTTTTAAAACCCGAGGCCATTTTTGACGGACAGCCGTCAACGGCTATGGCTTGAAAAACGGTATGGAACAGACGAAAATCGCGGGGGGAAAACGTACCGCGATGGAACGGAAAGGAGATCCTTGCGGTGGAAAGTTTTTCCTGAACTTTTTCTAAAGTTTTATGTGTGGTGAAAATCACCACAGGACTCCAGATTAACCGCGAGGCTAACGGCTCCGTGGAAAAAAGAAGACTGAAGGGAGACCCCTGTGGCAGGGAATATCATGGCATGCTGGGCATGCTCAGTAGGCACTCTGGTGCCAGTCAAAAGTTTCATAGAAACTTTGAGAGAAGTTTTTCCGTACATAGGGCTCCATTACTGATGTCACCCATATGTGAGGACTAGCATCCTGCTTGTCCTGGGATAATTAATTTTGTTATAAGGTACACCAATTTGACTCCTGGTTTGGTTAAAATTATGAGAACTCATTTCAACATGCTTAAATTACATCCGTGTTTTAAAGACTCCAGGAGTCGCATTTCTTATACACCCCCAAGAATATCAAGGAAATGGTCAGTCTGTCACTTTTACCTGAGATGAAAAAGGATGCCATCAGTGCACTGTCTGGTATCAAACTTAAAGGTCACTATCGTTGTGGCTAATGTTCTTTTTGCCAAATTATGTTACAAGTGAATATTTTTACAAATCCGATTGATCAACGTAAATATTATTTTCAAGAATTCACCACCTATGCATCTGACTTTCTATGCTTTAATATGTCCTTGCTCTAGTTTGTATGTTGGAAAGACTATTAAGAGCCTACGGACTCGATTAGCTGAACACAAAAGTTGCTTGAAAAATAACAAAATTGATGCATCATTGGTAGCTCATTGCATGGAGTTCAAGCACAAGTTCATAGATTTGCATTGTTGTGTTCTTGAGCAAGTGCATGTTGATGACAGAGATGGTGATAGAGATAAGAGACTGTTGCAACATGAATTACGGTGAATATATAATCTACAGAGTTTAGGACCACAGGGTCTGAATTCAGAAATGGAGTGGTTTCCGTTTTTGGGGGGGGGGGCGGTGTTAGATTTTTTTTCAATAATTTGAAAATATGTTGAGTGGAAATTTTTGAAAGATCATTTTACATGAGTAGAATGACAATACACAGACACTGTATTTTGATTACAATTTAATTTTTTATCTCCATTTCCATTCGTACAAAGTTCTGTGATTTCATTGGTTAAACAGGATTATAAATAGACAGCGCATGCGCCAGCATTTTTCCATTCAAATTGCTAGCAGCGGCTCTCCGCGATAGAGGAAATGCATGAATATTGGAAACCTGAATAAAGGTAACAAGGAGGGTGTTTTAAAGTTGTTGTATGAAGATAATTAACACATTTTTTTTCAATTGCTTTTTGTCTTTTCAGCTTTTGCCTTGAAACAGCCTGTTGGCGAAACGTTGGCTAACGTCGGCATTGGTGGCTGAGGTTTTCGGCTTTAAGAATCTTGAGCCCAATACAGTGAGCATTCATTATGATGGTTACAGTTTCTAGGCTTTTGCAGCCTTGCAAACTTTGGTAAGACCTGTGATTGACTCACCTATCAATATGCTTATATGTTTCTCTACAGCCTATCTTAGGCCTGGATTTTGATAAATCCAGGCCTAAGATAGGCTGTAGAGAAAAAAAACGACGCAATAGAAGAAAACTAACTGCAGTTTTGAAATCAGCATGCCTATTTAAGTCTAAAACAGCTGAAAAATCGAACTCAACAGGAATTATGTTAAAAATTGTTCCCCAGTGTTATTCTCGTTATTTTCATTGATGGTCGGTTACCAAAAATTCATATTATATTTTTTTGGGGGGGAGGGGGGATTCAGGGAGGATTGTACCAATTATGGCTCATTTTTTTAGTGTATGCTTTGTGTGTTCAGTGTCAAGGTCACCTGGCATTAAATATTTTCTTGTTTCAAAAATTTGACAGATTTAAACAAAGCGTCAAATAAAAGAGTGACTAATGTGCTCTGCATAGAAGAAATAAAGGAAAATTGGTTCTTACCTGCTAATTTTCATTCCTGTAATACCACAGATCAGTCCAGACAAGTGGGATTTGCATCTCTACCAGCGGATGGAGTCAGAGAAACAAACTTTGATGCACTGCTACATAACACAGAATGCTACCTGCAGCCTCTTCAGTACTGACCTGTGCCCAAGTCAAGATGTATCCCCAAAATCCCTCTCTCGGGCAAACAGGGAAACTGACAGGGTTGGAAACCCCCAAAAACTGAAGCCCAAAAACACTCCCAAACACTAAATTTGAAAAACTCAAGCCATGATCAAAAACTGCTCACATACTCTGAAAAGCAAACAACTTGAACCACCAGTTGACAAAAAACACAATCTTTCGGCAGTGACGGGATGGGTCTCTGGACTGATCTGTGGTATTACAGGAACAAAACTTAGCAGGTAAGAACCAAATTTTCCTTTCCGAACATACCCAGATCAGTCCAGACAAGTGGGATGTACCAAAGCACCCCTAGATTGGGCGGGAACCCGGAAGACCCACACACAGTACCACCCAGTCATGTAGGAATTTTGTGTAGGGTGAGTATGTGACAACTGCTTGTAACTCACTAACCCTTCTAAGCAGATGTAATGGCTATTAGGAAGATAGTCTTCCATGTAAGAAATTTAAAATCGCAGGAATTCATGGGTTCAAAAGGAGAACGCATGAGCCTTGTTAACACCAAATTAAGGTCCCATTCTGTGACTGGTGGCCGTATTGGTGGTTTAAGGTGAGTTAAACCTCTCATAAATCTACTGACAAGAGGTATGGATATTGGTGCATCTCCCATCTTATTATGGTAAGCCGAGATTGCACTTAAGTGTACTCGCACAGATGAGGGCTGGAGACCAGAGCCTGAAAAATGACATAAGTAGTCTAGCAAAGAAGATGTGGGGCAGGAGAAAGGGTCAATGCCCTTGTGTGTGCACCACAAAGTAAATCTTTTCCACGTCGAAGAATAGTTCTTCCGTGTGGAAGGCTTACGTGAAGCTACAAGCACTTGAGAGACATTAGTTGAAAGTTTGGTTGCAAGATCAAGCTTTCAACATCCAGGCTGTCAGAGATAGGGATTGAAGGTTGGGATGGCGCAACCTGCCCTGATCTTGAGTTATGAGAGTGGGAGTTACACCCAGGCGAATTGGCTCTGTGACAGAGAGGTCGAGAAGTATGGGAAATCATATTTGCCGAGGCCAATACGGGGCTATGAGTATCATGGACCCCTTGTCCTGTTGTAGCTTCACTAGAGTTTTGGTTATTAGCGGTATCGGAGGATACACATATAGAAGACCTGAGTTCCAAGGGCGAGCAAAGGCGTCCTTGGCTGGCTGGTGTTTCTGATTGTGTAGAGAGCAGAACTTGTCCACCTTGTGATTCAGGTCTGATGCAAAGAGGCCTATTGTTGGTTGTCCCCAACGTTGAAATATCCTGGTAGCTACTAAGGGATCCAGGGACCATTCGTGAGGTTGGAACCCTGGGTTTGGAGATTGTCTATGTGAACTCCCCAACCTAAGGTGGATGCATCTGTAGTTAAAATTATCTGTGGGACTGGTTGTTGGAAGGGTAGGCCCTTGCACAAGTTGTCCCTATTTGCCCACCAAAGGAGATATGAACGTAGCTGGTGGCTTACTTGAATTGGAGACGACAGTGGTTGAATGGCTTATATCCATTGTGACCTTAATGTCCATTGGGTTATTTCCCATGGCTAATCTGGCCATAGGAGTGATGTGAACTTTGGAGGCCATGTGACCTAGTAAAGTGAGAAACTGATGAGCTGTCACTTGTTTCTGTGAATGTAGAGTGTAGAGTGTTTCTGCCCGATCTTCGGGTAGGAAAGCTCTTGATAGGATGGTGTTCAATTCTGAATTGAAACAGGTAAGACGGTATGAGATAGGACTTTTGGTAATTGATGAGAAACCCCATCGAGTGCAACAGAGTGATTGTTCGCCTGAGAGAAACAAGAGCTCCTTGTTGAGATTGACTTCTGATGAGCCAGTCGTCCAGGTATGGGAAAACGTGTACACTTTCTTTGTGTAACTGAGCTGCTACTACTGCCAGGCATTTCGTGAATTCTCTGGGTGCTGAGGCAAGTCCAAATGGTAGTACCCTGTATTGGAAATGCTGTTGACCAACCAGGAAACGCAGATATTTGCGTTGAGGAGGGAATATTGGAATGTGAGCATAAGCGTCTTGTAGATCCAAAGAGCAAAGCCAATCTCCTGTCTGAAGAAAGGGAAGCATGGTGCCTAGAGAAACCATCCTGAACTTTTCTTTCCTTAGAAATTTGTTGAGATTTCTGAGGTCTAGGATGGGACGTAGGCCTCCTGTTTTCTTTGGAATGAGGAAATAACGGGAGTAGAATCCTCTGCCCTGCTGAGTCCGGGGTACCGGCTCTACGGCTCTGGTTCTCAGAAGGGTGGATAATTCTGCTTGCAGATGAATAATGTGATTTTCGTTTAGCGAAAAAGGCCTTGGAGGAGAGTCTCTTGGAATTGATAGGAAATTGAGTTGGTAACCTCGTGATATTATTGAGAGTATCCATTGGTCTGTTGTCAACTGGAACCAATGATTGTAGAAGAAGGAGACTCTACCTCCTACTGGTAAGTTTGGGTTGGGATTGTGGAGATGGCTTTTGCTCTCTGGCGCCCGCCTCAAAAACCTGCAGCTGGTCCTGTCTGCGCTGGCGGTTGAGGCCTAGCGGTTCTAGGCTGCCTGGGCTGAGATCTTTCCTGTGGTCGAGAAGATCTACCTCTAGATGCCGGTGGATAATACCTTTTTGGCCTGTAGTATGGTTTTCTGGTGTCCTTTCTTGGTGGACAGCTGGACGCTGAAGAGGAAGAGTCTTGCGGGACCGTAGATAATTGATGCAGTGTCTCTGTGTGTTCTTTAAGTTGGGCCACTGCGTCCTGTACCTTTGACCCAAACAGGTTGTCACCCACGCAGGGCAAGTCCACCAACTTATCCTGCACCTCAGGTCAGAGGCTTTTAGCCAGGCCCAGCAGCGTGCACTGATCCCTGAAGCTGCAACCCTTGAAGAGGTTTCAAAGCTGTCGTAAGCCACACTGACCTCATGCTTTCCAGCTTCTAGACCCTTATGGATTATTGTTTGAGCTGCATCTTGGTATTGCTGAGGTAGGGAATCAGATATTCCTCTGGTATTGCATCATATAAAGTTGGTAAGTCGCTATCCTGGAGTTAAGCATAGCTCCTTGGAATACCTTTCTCCCTAGAGCAGTGGTTCTCAACCCTGTCCTGGGGCCCCCCCCAGCCAGTCGGGTTTTCAGGATATCCACAATGAATATACATGAGAGAAAATTTGCATGTTATGGAGGCAGTGCATGCAAATTTTCTCTCATACATATTCACTGTGGATATCCTGAAAACCCGACTGGCTGGGGGGGTCCCCAGGACAGGGTTGAAAACCACTGCCCTAGAGAGTTCAGGAATCGATGATCCTTCCCTGGTGGTGCAGAGGAATGAGGTCGTACTCTTTTAGATTTTTTCTGAGCCGGCTCAACTACTACGGATTGGTGTGGTAGTTGTGACTTTTGGTAACCAGGGACATGTTGTACAAAATATGTAGTGTCCACTCTCTTATTGATTGGCGGAAGGGAACATGGATGTTCCCAAAGCCTATGTTGTAATTCCAGGAGGACTTCGTGGATAGGAATGGCTAGGACTTCCTTGGGTGGATCCACGAATTGTAGGACTTCTAATGTCTGCTGCCTTGTATCTTCTTCAGACACTAAATTAAAAGGACTTGTGTCTGCCATATCTTTGATGAAGGTAGTGAAGGACAAGTCTTCTGGTGGAGACTTTTTCCTTCCTTCAGGAGGAGATGGCTCAGACATGAAGCTCTCAGATGAAGGATCTGTATTTTTCTCCTCCCATGAGGCGTATAGTACCTGTTTGGAAGGAGAGGTAGGAGAAGACCTTGGTGGAAGTGATGGAACCACTGGTCTGAAGAGTCCTGAAGGTCCTGGTTGAGGTTCATCAAGTGGGCCTTGACTAGAAACATCTCCTAATCCTGCAGGTTTAGTAGGGAGAGGTTGTGGTGGGATGGCACCGACGAGGGCGTCGAGTCTATCCATTAGCATTTGAAAAATTGAGATGTCCGGTTGCCCTGGAGCCCCAGGCATGGGTACTGGCATCGGGAATGTCATCAGGATCGGCATCGGTGCTTGTCTTGTCTTCGGGGATGGCACCGGCATCGACAATGGTGTCTGCTTTGGTGAGGGTATCGGCATCAGTGTCGATGGTCAATGTTCCTGGAGCGCTTCTCGCACCGCCTGTCGGATGAATCCGCTCAGTTCCTCCGTAATAGCTGATGCAGGCAGAGCAACTTATACGTGGTGGCGGTGGGAGCTTCATCAGCTCTACCAGAGGGCCCTGTGGTGGCTCGATGTCCGGCACTTCAAGAGGTGGGGGAACGCCTCTGTGTCGAAGGCCTCGATGTCTCTTGCAGCCGAGGTCGCTTGGCTCCCGACTTTTCCAGAGAAAGTAAGGATTCCGGAATCAAAGAACGTCGATGCCGATGTTTAGAACATTGCTCCGTGGCTTTTTCAAGGCCCGATGTTGACTTTGTCGATGCTGCAGACGGGGTCGGTGACGACTGGTCCCCCGAACCCTCCAGACGACACTTTTTAAGAACTATCCTTTTCGACACTCCAGCTGGAGAAGAATGGGTGGACGTCTATGTTGGTTGTGGAACAAATGTTCCATGTTTTCTTGCCGTGCTTTCCGACCTTTAGCGGTCATTTCTGCACATTTTGGGCACGATGAGACATCATGGGACTGACCCAAACAAAGAACACACTCAAGGTGTGGATCAGTAATCGACATCGTTCGATTACATTTGGGGCATTTTTTAAAACCTGTAGCCATGATCACGACGACAGCCATCGATGGATGTGTGACTAAAAGTTTTGTAAACTCGATAAGAGTCGGAAGGAATATTCTACTCACCGGCCGGTGGTTAAAGAGAGACCCTGATGTGGGAATGAGAAAAAATGAAATTTTAATCTGATTTTTAGTCAGAATTGTGTGAGGAAATTCACACAGGGCTACTGCTCCGCGATGCTGAAAACAGCACGGAAAAACGAAGACTGAAGGGAGACCCCTGTGGCTGAGAATATCATGGCATGCTGGGCATGCTCAGTGGGCTCAGGATGCCAGTCAAAAGTTTCTAGAAACTTTGACAGAAAGTTTTCCATGATAGGGCTCCATCAATGACGTCACCCATATGTGAGGACTAGCATCCTGCTTGTCCTGGGATAACGTAAGTACTCAAATACAAAAGATGCAGCTCCCTGTCCCTTGGGGAATCCTTAGACCACTCCAGGAAAGCCGGAAGATCTACAGACTGATCAACATGAAAGACCACCTTAGGCAAAAAGGAGGGGACCGTCCACAAGGAAACCCCGTCAATGGAAATCCGCAGAAAGGGATCCCTGCAAGTCAGAGCCTGTAATTCAAAACCCGTCTGGCCAAACATATGGCCACCAGGAACACTGCCTTCAGAATCAAGTCCTTCAAGTCGCTCTCCACAAAGGTTCAAAACAGAGCCCCACACAAAACACGCAAGACCAGATTAAGGCTCCAATCTGGGCATAACTTCCGGACCGGAGGTTGCAAATGCTTGACCCTTTTTAAACAAACAAACCACATCAGGAAGCGAGGCCAAAGACCTCTCTCGCCCTTTGCCCTGAAGAGCGCCCAATGCAGATATCTGAACGCGAATGAAACTATAAGCTAGACCCTTAGACAAGCCCAACAGCAAAAATTCCAAGATCAGAGGAACCTCCACTGACAGGGAATCCACCTGTCTCTGAAGGCAGCAAGACTCAAATGTCCTCCAGACTCGAGCATATGCCAAGGAAGTGGCAAGGCGACGAGCCTGGAGAAGCATGGAGATAACCTATTCCAAATAACCTTTCAGGTGCAGCCATCACTTCTCAAAAGCCAAGCCACAAGACGAAAGTGATCCTCCTGATCTGAAAATATGGGACCTGATGCAGCAACTTTGGCAAATGAGCCAGCTGAAGGGGCCTATCCACCACCAGATGCACTAGATCTGCACACCATGGACGCTGCTGCCACTCAGGCACTACCAGCACCACTGAATCAGGATGAGTCTCTATTCGCCTCAGAATTCAACCAACCAGAGGCCAAAGGAGGAAACAAGTACAGCAGGATCCCCATTGGCCAAGGGCACACTAGAGCATCCAAACCCAATGAAACAACCTCTTCTGCAACTGAAAAACCTCTCTGTCAGTCACCTAGGGAATGGAAAAGGGTCTTTCAGAAGAAGATAGGAAAAGCATATATCGCCATATCCCTGATAGAAAATTCTTATAAACTGTTATAACGCTGGTATATGTACCCTCAAAACTACATAAATTCACGCCACGCATTTCAGATCTCTGTTGGCGGCCTTGTGCGATGACAGGCTCATTTTTTCACATGAGGTGGGAATGTCCCTTAATACAGGAGCTATGGCAGGGGATGTTTCAGTGGATGGGGGATATGATTCCTGGTTTAGCTGCTATTACACCGGGACAGGCATTATTGGGTTTACAAATTCCAGGTATATCGGAAGAACATAATAGATTGGCTCATTATATTCTGACAGCTACTCGTTGTGAAATAGCAAAAGTTTGGAAGTCATCTGGGGTGCCAACAAAAGTAGCCATACAATTTAAGGTGGATAAAATATATTTGTCTAAAATAGCTTATCAACATAAATGTACCCTTAAATTTGAAAAGACATGGCAAGTTTATTTGATGTGGAAAACTGCACAGGATTCTGATGCTCCATCTTTGACATCTGTTTGATTCAATATTTTGTGCTATTTACCATCACAGAGGCTAAGAGATATGGACTGGTTACATGTTTAAATTTTCATGTACTTCTCTTTAGGCTAACACATCCACTGTTGCATGTATAAGAGGCAGGGGGGTGGGTTAGGGACAGAAAAACTTTCGGGGATAAGGTGCTGTTGGGTGAATCCCCAATTCATTCTCCTTTATCGATACTTATGGGGTGCTCGCTATCTCAATCCAGATATATGTCCTGGTATCTTGTATCTGTAGCATTCTCCTTGTTGTTGTATCATACCCTATGATGTAAGGAATTCACTGTTCAACATGTTATGGTTAATAAATGTAAATATCAAAAAAAAAAAAAAAAAAGAAAAACCTCTCTGTGTGTTGACCTGTGTCGCCATGAGATCCAGCTGAGGAACGCCTCACCTGGCACAAATGCGGTTCCAAGCCTCGTGGGACAACTCCCACTCTCATAAGAACATAAGATATGTCATAATGGGTCAGTCCAAGGGTCCATCAAGCCCAGTATCCTGTTCCAACAGTGGCCAATCCAAGTCACAAGTACTGGCAAGTACCAAACATTAGATAAATCACAAGCTACTGCTGCCTGCTGAGAATATCTGCCTGCACGTTTTCCGCCCTTGCGACATGTGAGGCCGCTACACTCTCGAGATTGTGCTCTGCCCACACAAACAAATGCCATGCTCCAGAGCTACCACCTGACTCTTTGTCCCGCCTTCACAGTTGATTTTATGCCACTGTTGTCACATTTTCCAAAAACTTTCGAACCATCCACTCCCTGAGCAGGGGAAGAAAAACCTGCATGGCCAGACAAACCACCCTTGTCTCGAGGTGATTGATGGACCAGATTTTCACTCTTGGCGACCACAGACCTTGCGCCGTCCAATCATAAGAACATAAGAACATAAGAAAATGCCATACTAGGTCAGACCAAGGGTCCATCAAGCCCAGCATCCTGTTTCCAACAGTGGCCAATCCAGGCCATAAGAACCTGGCAAGTACCCAAAAACTAAGTCTATCCCATGCTACTTATGCTAGTAATAGCAGTGGCTATTTTCTAAGTCAACTTAAAAGCAGGTAATGGACTTCTCCTCCAAGAACTTATCCAATCCTTTTTTAAACACAGCTATACTAACTGCACGAACCACATTCTCTGGCAACAAATTCCAGAGTTTAATTGTGCGTTGAGTAAAAAAGAACTTTCTCCGATTAGTTTTAAATGTGCCCCATGCTAACTTCATGGAGTGTCCCCTAGTCTTTCTACTATCCGAAAGAGTAAATAACCGATTCACATCTACCCGTTCTAGACCTCTCATGATTTTAAACACCTCTATCATATCCCCCCTCAGTCGTCTCTTCTCCAAGCTGAAAAGTCCTAACCTCTTTAGTCTTTCCTCATAGGGGAGTTGTTCCATTCCCCTTATCATTTTGGTAGCCCTTCTCTGTACCTTCTCCATCGCAATTATATCTTTTTTGAGATGCGGCGACCAGAATTGTACACAGTATTCAAGGTGCGGTCTCACCATGGAGCGATACAGAGGCATTATGACATTTTCCGTTTTATTCATCATTCCTTTTCTAATAATTCCCAACATTCTGTTTGCTTTTTTGACTGCCGCAGCACACTGAACTGACGATTTCAATGTGTTATCCACTATGACACCTAGATCTCTTTCTTGGGTTGTAGCACCTAATATGGAACCCAACATCGTGTAATCCAAGCACACCATCCCTCAACCCCTGAGTCTTGCATTCGTGGTGACCACCACCCAGACCAGGGGTTCCAGGTCCATTCCCTTCCTCAGATTGCACAGAAGCAGCCACCAAGAGAGACTGGACCTGGATTCTCGCAGCAGGGGCAACAGCAGATGATACTGTTCTTTTTTTTTTTTTTTTTGTAATTTGTATTTTTATTAGTACCAAATTGTTTACATAAGTGGAAACAGCTTTCCCAAATACAGAGGATAGCAGTGGACATGATAACATACATTACTCAACGCCACTAGTACAGCACAATATGTGTCTTCAAAGACCGTCACAGAAGCTGAAAGCCAAAGTGTTATACATTTGGAAAGGGAATGGCGGCCTCCGGTCAGTGTCTCACCGCCGTAGCGCTGGGTGGCACAATATGAGCATGTTACAACAGCAGCATATTCCCTCTCAACACTATAATGTACAAACTAAGTGGTAACAAATTGACAATAAAAACTATGAGAACACTAAATGGATGCTTCTTGGTTATTTCCCCTCAGAACCACAGCCCCCCTTACCCCCCCCCCCCCCCCACCCCGCCTAAAATCCAATCCAAGCCTTGCACCAGGAAGAAGGTAAGCCTAGAAGGGAAACATGGTTGAGTACGTAAATTGTCAGAGAGAGAGGAGAGTAAGTCTCCCCGAAAATGGTGTCAGTGGTATCGAAAACCGCTATAACAACATTAATAAGGCTTCCGGAGTTTCACTCCTTGAGGATCCCCTTTACGTATGGAGCCCACACTTTCTGGAATTTAGGGAGCTGATCATGCCTAGTAGCGGTCAGATGACACATAAGATACACTTTATCTAATCTGTTCAGGACATCATGCAATGCAGGGGTCTCAACCTTTTTCCACCAGAGCGCTATTTCACATCTGGTAGCTAAAGCCACCTGCGTCACCAAAGCTCTCTCCCAGATGCTGCCCTCTCCAGAGTCCACCTGTAATAAACAAAGCTGGGGAGTTAGAAGAATTTTGAGATTTAAGGTATGCTGAATATAATCCTGGATGTGAGCCCAAGTCTGTGCCACGCTAGGACAATCCCACCACATATGAAAAAAGGTGCCTATATTGCCGCACAACCGCCAGCAGTTAGCATTCGGGCGCAAGGACATCCTGTGTAATCTATCCGGCGTGCGGTACCATCTATAGAGAAGTTTATAGCCATTTTCTTTCAAAGTGGCTGAAATAGAACACCTAGATATGCGCCGGTAACACGTTTCCCAGATCTTCTCAGTCATAATACCACCCAGATCAGAGTTCCAGTGGACTAGATGCATGTCAGCCACACCCGTGCCCCTATTTAATAGAGCGTAAACCCGAGAGACATGTCTCTTAACCTGATCGGCGTTCCTACAGAATGTCAGAAAAAGTGGCTGCTCCTGAGAGAACAGCTGAGATAGCCTGTAAGTGGAAAAAAGATGTGAAAGCTACAGGTAGGTATAATGGTCTGACTGATCTAAATGGAACGGAGCCTGTAAATCGGGGAAAAGTACGAGTTTACCACCCTTCCAAAGTTGCCCCAAAGTAGTGAGACCCTTGTGCTGCCAACGTCTAATGAACGCTGCGTCCAACCCCGGGGGGAACAATGGATTATGCAAGAACGATGTGTGTTGGTACATCACCAGGTCACCTACAAGCTGCCTTTTCCAAGACTTCCAAGTGTCCAGCACCACCCGGGAGAAAGTTGTTAGTCCGTCCCCTGTCGGAGAGTGTGAGGCCCAAACCCTGGTAAGTCAAGGGTGGAGGCCTAGCAATCGCCTTCTCTATTACTATCCAGGGCTTGATCTGACTGTGACAATGCCATTTGATAATCACAGCTAATAAATTAGCTACGTAGTACCATAACAGATTAGGGAAATTAAGACCCCCTGTAATTTAGACTTATATAGAACTGACCTAGCCACCCGTGGAGGCCTACTCTTCCAGACAAATCGAAAGAGCTTTCGTTGCCAAAGAGTCAGAGCTTTAAGAGGGACTTTAGCGGGCAAGGTCTGGAATAAATAGCAAAATTTAGGGAGAATCGTCATTTTGACCGCTGCAATGCGCCCCACCCAGGAGAGATTCATTCTGTCCCAACTATCCAGGATAGACTGAATGGAAGTGACAAGCGGGGTGTAATTTAAGTCAAATAATTGCCGCAAATCCGGGCTAAGCTTGACCTCCAAGTATTTTATCCACTTTTTTGCCGACTTAAAGGGTAAATGTGCAGCCATCTTTGAGTACACTAAATCGGGCATAGAAATATTAAGCAACTCAGATTTGTCCTCATTCATCTTGAAGCCGGACACCCTCCCGAACAATCTAATTTCCTGTGCCAAAGCGGATAATGAGGAGTCAGGGTTGGTGACCGTGAAAAGGAGATCATCCGCAAACAAGGAGACTTTGTATTCAGCCCCCCCCCCACGGAGATGCCAGTAATGGTCTGCGAACCGCGAACAGTCTCCGCCAGAGGTTCCAATATCAAGGCAAACAACAGGGGGGACAGGGGGCAACCCTGCCTAGTGCCCCGCCTGACCTCAAAAGGAGATGAGTACGCTCCATTGATCTTAATGCGGGCATGGGGGTGATCATACAGTTTATGAACCCATGACTGAAAGTTCGTTCCCAGCCCCATTTTGGTCATTACTTGAAATAAAAAAGGCCAGTGTACTCTATCAAAGGCCTTCTCAGCATCCACGGATAAAAGAGTGGCCGGGATATCATGGTTCTGTACATGTTCAATCAGTTCAACAACCCGCCGTACATTATCGGAAGCCAACCTCCCTGGTATGAACCCTGACTGATCTGGAGCTACCAGCAGATGGGCCACACTCCCCAGCCGTCTGGCCATAATTTTTGCCAATATCTTGAGATCAAGATTAATGAGAGATATCGGCCTATAAGATCCGCACAGGGTGTGATCCCTCCCGGGTTTAGCCAGGATAGTAATTCCCCGCAGTGTTGGCTTGTTGGGAGATTCTGCCAGTATCCTTCAAGTCATTAAACATGTTTATAAGGGGTGGTGCTAATAGGGCCCCGAATACCTTGTAGAACTTCCCAGAGTACCATCCAATCCCGGGGACTTGCCCAGTTTGAGCTCTTTAATAATCTGAAGAGCTTCCATTTGTGACACCTCCTTGTCTAGCCTCTGTCTGTCAGCCTCTTCCAGGGCGGGCAGGTGAACACTCTCCAGGTAATTAGCTATCTCAGGATCTGTGATAGTTGGGTCAGAGTCATACAGGTCTTGATAAAACGCATTAAATCTCTTGCCTATTTCCCCTTGCGAGTGAATGTATCGCCCATCCGAGTTTTGGATTTTTGTAATATGAGTGGCTGCCTCCTTTTCCCTTAATTTCCATGCAAGTTGCTTGCTCGCCTTATTTCCATATTCAAAATGTTGTTGTTTGAGAAGCTCTAACTGGTGCGCTACCCTTCCCAACTCTAATTCATGAAGAGCCCTACGTTCCTCCCGTAGCTGTTGTGCAATGTGGGTCTCCATAGTCCGTTTATGACGGAGCTCTAAATGTGCGATAGATTCTAGAAGCTGTAGGCGTTTCTTAGCACTGTCCCTTTTAACACAGACCGCCCTAGAAATAAATAAGCCTCGTAGGAAGACCTTCAGGCTCTCCCAGAGCGTACCAAGGGCCACCTCCCCATCATCATTAGTAGCCAGAAAGTCCCGTATGGCCTCATTAATCTTTTCAACAAAGGCCTTATCATCCAGTAAACGTTCGTTGAGCCACCAGAATCGCGTCCCCTGGTCCCCCCCACACCGCCGCAGCGAGATCCACACCGGGGCATGGTCAGACCAGGTGATACTACCAATATCAGCGTCCATGACTTGGCTGACCAATGCTTTGTCAAGGAGGAAATAATCAATCCTAGAGTATGAATGGTGCGGGTTTGAGAAAAAGGAGTAATTTCTAGCCGTGGGATTTAATAATCGCCAGATGTCTGTAAGGCCCCTATCGTCAATCATATGTTTGAGGGCTTGTCTCTCCTTACGTCTCCCTCCCGGACTAGAGCCCGTGTTGTCAAGGTAAGGGTTTCTAGTGAGATTGAAGTCCCCACCAACAATTAAGTGCCCCTCCGCCGAGTCTCCCAATAACTTGGATAATTTCCCAAAGAAAGCTCCCTGGTCGCCTGTCGGTGGGTAAACATTAACCAGCGTGTATTGTGTGTTGTATAGCTTCACCTTCAGCATAATATAGCGGCCCTCTACGTCCCTTAAGATCGTGCCCACCTCTGGGGTAACATGCTGGGAGAACAGGATACCAGTCCCACAATATTTATCCCCTTTAGTTGCCGCTGAATGATAGAAATGAGGGTAATCCCTAGCAGCCAACAGCTTTTCATACCGTTTGAGCAGGTGCGTTTCCTGACAAAACACGATATCAGCATGTAACCGTTTCATATCCTGAATAAAGGTTTTCCTTTTCATAGGCGAATTCAAACCTTTCGTGTTCACAGAGATTAATTTTAGACTATCCATCTAAATAATACATAATAGAAAAAATCTCTTCCACCTCCCTACAGGTAAACACTGACACCCACCTCCCAACCATACCCAGCCAAGGATCTTTATTCTACCCCCCTCCCCCGAATGCAATGCCAGTAAGAAAACATCTAAGGCTCGAGCAGTTCCCCCCCACCCCCCACTGCGCCCACTCATTACGTGGGCTTTGAGCATGGAGAGCGATGCCATCACCGAGCAAGCTCAGTCCCCCCTTCCGCTCGCTCATGAATAAACACAGAGAGACAACGGTCGCCCCATCAACCTATAACGTAGAAAACAATTGAACCTGGCAGTAGACCTCAGCCTTTGTGGATCCAGGTGTGACACAGGCCCCGCAGAAAACTAGAGTCCGCGAGGAGGTGCCCCTCCTCGTAATTCCCGCCCCTCAGCCTGGGCCCTTGGAGGCATTAGAGTCCTCAGAGTTCCTTCGAAGCCTTTTACCACCCTTGGGCACTCGTTGCCACTTTGGAAAGTCTCTCCTGTGTGGCGTCTCCAGTGTACCAGTCCTCGCCGGTCTCCGGGCATCCGTCAGGAGGCCTGCTGCGCGCAGAATATCCTCGGCCTCTGCCACCTTTTGGACCCTGGAGGAGATACCATTAATAGAAAAGCTCAGTCCAAAGGGAAACAGCCATCGATATCGAAGGTTCTGATCACGCAGGACTTGCACCACAGCCCGGAACTCTCTCCTCTTTTGAATGGTGGTGAAAGACAAATCTTGAAAAATTTCAATCCGTTGCCCCTGCCTTTGCAGGGAGCCTTGAGCCCTGGCAGCAGTCATCACCTGCTCCTTCACCTTGAAATTGTGAAAGCAAGCAATGACATCCCTGGCCTGGTTATTTCTTGGAGTCCCCAGGGATCTGTGTGCTCTATCTAAAGCAATAGGTGTCTCCTCAGCTGGAGCCGTCTCGGGATGAAGCAAAATCTTACAAATGTCCTGAACCACCTTTATACAGTCACTATTATCAGGGGTCTCTGGAATGCCCCTAAATCGTAGATTGGATCTTCTCAATCTATTTTCCAAGTCTTCCACTTGCCTGGATAATACGTCCTGGGCATCGATGAGCTTCTGCTGTTTCTCACCAAGAGTGTGGCTGTAAGTCTGTTGCTCCTCTAGGCCCTCCTCCAAGGTCTCCACTTGGTGTCCGATCTCTGCTACCTCCGTTTTTAGGCCTGACACTATCGCCTCCATGTCCTTCTTGTTCTGTGCCATATCCGATCGCAGAGCCCCAAACCATGCCGAGAACTCGGCTCGGGAGGGCACTTCATTATCCCCCCGCTCAGGGGATCCTGGGATCGCCTCCCCCTCCGCCTCGGAAGATGTTGCAGGCCCGTCCACCATTTTGGCCGTGTTTCCCGGTTCCAGCTCGGCCACACCCGCGGCAAAAGAAAATTTTTTTAAATCAATTTTTTTCTTGCCGGCTGCCATAGCAGCACTTGCTGAGGCAGATCCTCGTTTTGGGGCGAAAACCGAGGCCTCCAGGCGCCGATGAAGGCTGATGTTAGGAGCGGTTGGGGAGTAGCTCGGGATTAGCCGTCCTACCCGTGCGGTGACGTCATCCGCTCTCCAGATGATACTGTTCTGACAACTGATCCCACCTGGATAACAGAACGCAAAGAGATCTCATGTGCGCAAACGCCCATAGAACCAAATCCAACGTGGATGCATGGACTCGAGCACTTGCAAGCAATCCCAAGCTGTCAGTAATGCAAGATGAAGCAGCTGTGCAAGGTGTTCATCGCCCGCTGAAGTGACCTCTTGCACTCCTCCTCAGACTATGCTCGAAAGAGCCAACCATCCAGGTACGGATGAACCAGAACTCCCTCCTTACTTAAGAGCCGCAGCCACCACAACCATCACCCTGGTGAAGGTTTGTGGTGCCGTCGCCAGGCCGAAAGGAAGAGCCCGAAACTGAAAATGCTGACCCAGTACCATGAAGCGAAGAAGTTTCTGATGATCCATTGAATTGGGATATGAAAATATGCCTCTGTCAAGTCCAATAATGCAGGAACTGCTTTATCCACAGTGCATAGGATCTCCACACGAAACATAGCACCCGAAGGGCCCTGTTCACCTTCTGCAGGTTGAGAATGGGACGAAAAGTACCCTCCTTCTTAGGAATCACAAAGTAAATGGAGCACCTGCCCTGCCCGTGATCCTCCCATGGCATGGGCACTATGGCACGCAAATCAAGTAGCCTTTGCAGTGTCTCCCACTTGCTTTGAGAAACCTCGAGAGACTCAGGAAAGGCCTCCCTAACGGGCACAAAAACTCGAGAGCATAGCCGTCTCTTATGACCTCCAGTACCCAACGGTCCAAAGTAATGTTGGCCCACTCCTTGTAAAGGCTTCCATGCAGGAGTGGGGGCCCTGGCTTCATTGCGTTGACTTTCCACCGCCGGCCCCTTGACCGGCACCATCTCTGGAATCTCTGCAGCCTTCACGAAAGGACTTTTGAAGACCATCGGCTGACTTTGAAGGAGTGTTGGAAGTGGAAGTGGTTCTGCCTGAGCAAAACCTCCGCGAATCCCTAAACCTCAACTGAGGTGGGGGAAGGCCTTCTTACTGGTCTGCTTATCCTCAGGCAACTTGTTACCCTTTGCTTCTCCAAAGTCTTCATCATCTTATTAAAAACCTCCCCAAACAGGAGCTTCCCTCTAAAGGGGAGGTTACACAGCTGAACCTTAGACCAAATGTCCGCTGACCAATTGCGCAACCATAGAAGCCTGTGGGCCGCCACCGCTGAAACCCTACTTCTGGCCGACATCTGAACCAAAATGTACAGAGCATCTGTTACATACACAACTCCGGCCTTTAAGCGGGCTGCCTGCAAAGGGCTATCCCTGCTCCTTGGCCTTCTGTACCCAGCACAGGCAGGCCCTCTGCACCAGGCTGGCACACACCACAGCCCGTAGACTTAGTGTGGAAACTTCAAACATGCGCTTGAGTTGAATCTCCAACTTGCAGTCCTGCACAGTCTTCAAAGTGACCAAATCTGCCACCGGGATGGTCATCGTCTTACTGACTGCTGAAACCACAGCATCCACCTTCGGCACACAAAGGATCTCCAAAGTCTCCTCCATTAGGGGGTATATAGCTTCGCCATAGCTCTGCACACCTTGAGGCTTGCTTCCGGGAAGTCACACTCCCAATTTACCAACTTCCGGATCTTCTTAGATGAGTGCCCCGTAGTCCATCCAGGACTGCATTAACACCCTCATTATCTGACTCCTCTTGAGTTACCTTAACCCCCAATTCCTCCAACACCTGGGGACTAAGAGGGCACAGCTCTTCCTTCTTAAATAAATGAACCACTCTGGGATCATCTCTCTTGAACTGGGAAATCAACCTGATCCAGGTCATCCTTAACCACATTGGGATCCGCCCTGGGAGTCACCGCCCCATCAGCATCAAGATCCACCCCTTGACAGGCCAAAGGGTTGTCCTGTGGATCATCCGAATCAGCCTCATCACTGGGGTCCAATGCAGGCTCCGCACGACACAGACCCAAGCACTGCAGCAAACCCCTGGGACCTCGTGCAGCCCTCCTAGAACTCTTTGGTGTAGGGGGGAAGGCCCAACTCGTGACCTCTTATCCTATGCCCCCTTCCTTACCAGGAAGGCTTTGCGCATCAGAAGCACAAACTCTGCCAAAAAAATCATCCAGTCCATCGGGCCCCTGTCCTAGACTGGCCTCAGAGTCCTCCTCTCTACCCAGACTATCCTGATCCACCAGAGGCAGAGGAGGGAGAGAGTCTCTAGGCTCCCCCACCAAAGAGGATGCCCTTCCATGGCCCCCTGCAGGCGCAGCCGCGACCTGGGGGGGCCCCCCCCAGCTGTCACCGACGCCACCCCTGGAGGTCGGGGGAGACAACCCCAAAACTTAACGCCTGCTGAGGAATCCTCCTCTCCCGAAGTGCAGCCCGTGCAGAGGGAACAGGAGTTTAAGTGCGCTATCTACTAGGGATGTGCATTTGTCCTGGTTCGGCACCCCGAAAAACGAAGCAGATTTTACCGAAATTTTGGGAAAATTTGTTTTTCGAGATTAGTGCACATTAACCCTGAAATTCGGGGCAGTCGAAAAAAATCGGCCCAAACCACGGGAAAACAAAATTTCCCACAGCGGGCCGATAATGAAGGATCACATCTCTACTACTTACAGGCCACACATGTGGCAGGCATCCATGCGTGACTTTAGTGCCATTGCGCACGCACCCGCACCACTGAATGCTATGCAGTCTCCCAATCGGCCGGCCTTAAGAGCTCTCCCAAGTCACGCCTCTCACACCCTCTGCACCGACCAACACGCAGGAAAAAAGTCAGCCGCAGCTGCAGGGACACCCATCACAGGCCTGGTGGTGTGCAGGAAACCAAACGCAGCAGCATCAAAGCTGCCACGCCGAACACCTCAGAGCCAACAACCAGCGCAACTCCTTCCCAGGACTCCAGGGCACAAGTCGTGTCTGCCCCAATGAGTCCTGCTGTCTGCCCCAGCCAGCAGCTCCTGCACCGTTGCAGGCCATGCCATTCACCCCCATCTCTCAAGCTGCTTGCCCCCCCCCCAAAAAAAGCAAAAAAAACAACACAACTTTACCTGCCAGCAAAAACAACCAAAAACCAAGCACGGATACTTTCCTGGATCCGGGGCCTGGCAGACAGGGGCTTCGGTAGTCTTGAGGAAGCCAATCCCCTGGCTATCAAGATCACCAGCACGATGCGGGCGAGCAACTGACAGGGGTTCCCAACCCCCCGGACGCCTGGCTCGACCTAAGGGATGGTCCACCAAGGAGCCTAACACCTCAGGAAGCTTCTTCTGAATCTTCTACTAGCCTTCTCTTAATATAATTTTTTTTTCCTTTCTCTCAGGCTGCAGGGTTGCACTTCTACCATCTGCTAGTCAGAGAAATACTGAAGAGGCTGAGGTGGCACTGTTATGTAGCAGTGCCTCAAAGTTTTGTTTCTCAGACTCCATCTGCTGGTAGGGATGCAAAACCCACTTGTCTGGACTGATCTGGGTATGTTCAGGAAGGCAAATTTTCCTCACCTTGAGCGAAGCCAGAGGGTGGTCTGGTCCCAGCAAGCTCCAGTGAAAGGCTGCTAGGTCTTCATCCGGCAGAATATGGTTCCCTAAAAATAGAAAACCTCATTACTGCCAGAAACAATCCCTTAACTCCACTTCAATGCTTGGGCATTCTTCCCCTATTCATCCTATATTCTTTCCTTATACTTCAGTAACCCCTCAGACTCTCCATAAAATAGTATCCTGGGCATAAGTGGCAGAAAACTATTTAGAAAACTTGGGCAACGGTGAAAATTTTGTCATTTTTGTTTTGAAGTTTTTATTTTTTTTATCTTATTTTTTACTCTCTATTTCAGACTTGTTCTTGCTTTTATGCTCTTTTTAGGGGCCAATTTTCATTAAGCCACCTAGTGACAAAATACACAGGTACTTTTGTACCCATGTACACTTTTATTTACTATTCAAATGTATTACTTGCCAATTTACCAAAAGGCACCCTTAGCAAGGTACAACAAAAATTAGTTAAACAATAAAATTATACATACAGTACTATAATAGAATAAAGTCACATATAAAACAAAGTAATATCATAAGCAAAACCAATGTAAAAAATATTTGCAGGATAAAATCAAATTAATAATAAAAAACAGTATTATATAAAACTTGTAAGAACAAAAAGGCTCAAAGGTAATTTCCCTTTGAAAATATGTCCACATATGCAATTATTTATTTGTTTGTTTTTTATGTACCGGTGTTCAATTTTACATATCACATCAGTTTACATACAACTTAGTGGTGCAGGAAACCAAGTGTTTCCTTTTGTTTAATACAGGGAACATCTATAACAAAAACATGGATAATGGGTTAAACAAATAGTCAAAGGTGTAGATATTATATATTACAGGAGAACATCAATAACTAATAAACGGTTAAACAAATATTCACAGGTATAGCTATTGTATATCTTTTGTGTGTGTGTATATATAATTACAGAAGTATTCGTGTATTTTGTCTCCACTTTATTTGCAGATGGTGTTATACATGCATAGTTTTGTGCACCTATTTAAAAAATTCAATATACATGCATAATTTTCTCCCCAGGTTACTCCTTGCCCAAGGAATCCCACACTTAACTAAATTAGCCACTCTGCAAAGGGCAATATTCACCTTGGAGGATCCAGCCAGCTAACTCCTTAGTGAGTCAAATTAGATCCCTTTGAAAATTGCCCTCTTTGTTGTCTACTTTTTAGATTTCTTTTTTTCTTCCCTTTGTCATTTTTCTTCTTTCAGGATTTTTTTTTGTCTTGTCATTTTTAGATTTTGACATTTTTTTCTGGTTTATATTCTTTTCTCTTTCCTCCCTACTACTTTCTTCTGACCAGGGCCAGCAGCAGGTGTCCATTATTAGGTGGTCAAAAATTTTCCAACCCTGCTAGGTACTTTTCCACCCAAAGAAAAAGGGGATTCCAAATAATGAAGAAGGAAGAGCAACAAATTCAGTACCATTCTCCTAATGGCCAAAACTGTTTATTACCGTATTTTTCGCTCCATAAGACGCACCTGACCATAAGACGCACCTAGGATTCAGAGGGGGAAAATTAAAAAAAAAAAAAAAATTTGTGCTAAACCGGCTCTGGTCTGGGCGTCTTATGGAGCAAATTAGGGGAGTGCATAGCTTTTTTTTTTCTCCCCATTTTGTTTGAGTCTGGTGAGGGCCATTTCGGTCCACTCCCCAGATCAGAAAACTTTTCTTTCTCTGGGAACCCCTCCCTCCCCAAAAAAAACCCCATCCCCACCCTCCTGACCCCCCAAGACCTGCCGATTTAATTTACTGCAACCCCCCACCCTCCTGACCCCCCCAAGACCTGCCAAACGTCCCTGGTGGTCCAGCGGGGGTCCAGGAGCGGTCCGGGAACGATCTCCTGAGCGTGGGCCGTCGGCTGCCAGTAATCAAAATGGCGCCGACGGCCCTTTGCCCTCACTATGTCACTGAGACCAACCAATAGCAGCGGTCGGTCCCAGTGACATAGTGAGGGCAAAGGGCCGTCGGCGCCATTTTGATTACTGGCAGCCGACGGCCCACACTCAGGAGATCGTTCCCGGACCGCTCCTGGACCCCCGCTGGACCACCAGGGACGTTTGGCAGGTCTTGGGGGGGTCAGGAGGGTGGGGGGTTGCAGTAAATTAAATCGGCAGGTCTTGGGGGGGTCAGGAGGGTGGGGGTTTGTTAGATTTTTGTGTTTTGTTTTTTTTATATTCGCTCCATAAGACGCACATACATTTTCCCCCCACTTTTGGGGGAAAAAAAGTGCGTCTTATGGAGCGAAAAATACGGTAATCAGTAATGTTTCTAAAGACTCCTAAAATATTCCAAACTATCTGTTTCACCCTACTACTTCTGGAATAAATTAAAAGCACACAACTGGCACAAAGCCAAGTGCAGCTGGAAATTAGATAAAGAATGATCAGACAAGTGTCCCCTTTGGCACTGCTGCTGCCCTTCCCTCTGCTTACCCAGCAATGCAGCAAAGATGGGAAAGTTGATAAGCTTCAAACCCAGCTGCTTCGCCACCTCCTGCATGAGGAACTGATTGGTGGTAAGGTTCTTGCCATTCCAGCTCAGTTTCAGAGCATGTGAGCTGTAGTAAGACGGGATATTGCAGAGTGCATATTCTGAATTGTGGGCAATAAGTCCATGGAAGCCGTTCTCACGGAAAAAGGAAACAACTTCCAGGTGATGGTCCTCCAGAGTCTGGAATACCTGCAAGGCAGAATAGCACACGGTCAATGATGACAGCATCCTGTGCATCAGGGCCAAATGCAGAGAACTATTAAACCCATCCAAGTCAAGGGCCTCCATTTCCAGCTCATTTCAATTTCATTTCCTCTACTAAGAGCCAATCTGATGTTCCTTTTTATTCTGTTTCTAGTTTCTCTGAAACATTTAAGCAAAAAGTAGGGAAAGAAATGCAAAGAGATTCCTCCTGCTGGATACAGTACTACAAGCCACAGCATCTATTGACAGAACAAGTACCAATGAGTACAAAAACATCTAGATAGGATCCTCTGAAATGCCATATTCCCCCTTCACCGTTTCCCAGTGCACCAGCAGCAGAAGAATTGCACTGAAGGCTTATCTGGCACATCTCACTGACTAACTAGCACAGCACTTCTCAACTGGTGTGCCACGACACACCAATGTGTCGCCAAGCACCAGCTAGTGTGTCGCAGCTCCCGGTGTTCCACAGCCCCAGTTATACTTCCCTTTATTTTTTCCTGCCCCCGCGGGCCAATCTGAAGCCTCCTCCCTTCTTCCTGCCCCCACGGGCCAATCGGAAGCCTCCTCCCTTCTTCCTGCCCCCACGGGCCAATCGGAAGCCTCCTCCCTTCTTCCTGACCCCGTGGGCCAATCGGAAGCCTCCTCCCTTCTTCCTGCCAGTGGGAGGAGGAAGCCTCTGATTGGCCAGTGGGGCAGGAAGAAGGGGGCATCTCAAGGTCCGGGGGTGGGGTGGTTTGAGGGGGGGGCTGGGAGGAGTGGCAGTGTCCAGGCCCTTGGTGGCAAAGAAGCCCGACCCTGTGGCTGCCACGGGCTGGAAGTGCTGAAATTAAACACAGTGGCAAGCCACAGAGGCCAGCCGCGCCAGGAACTGGTGATAGAGTAGGGATTGCCCAAAGCGGCAGTGAATCGCAAGCACGAAGAGGCCGGTTGCTCCGGGCATTCTCCCACACCCAACCCCCGGATGCAACAGTGAGCGCGGCAGAACCACGTTTAAAGTAAAGGTGGCACTCAGCCATGCTGATTACAGATGGGGCAATTGGAGCTCCCAGCGGTCGAAAAAGCAGGCAGATGGGGGGCCGCGAGAGCCTACGGATGTTCCGACAGCCAGAAGAAAGGCCTGAGTGCTGTGGCATGTTTTTCTAAAATGTATGCTGCTTCAGTGCGGCTGAGAAGGCAGCGGCAGCACTGGGAAATCTGCCACTGTGAAATTAAAGGGGAACACAGCATCGGGGCTCTAAGCAAAGTGTGTGTGAGAGACAGAGAATGGGCAGGGTGGCGACTGGGGTGTGTGTGAGAGAGAGAGACTGGTCGTAGCGTTTAATTGGTGAGAGAGAGAGAGAGCGCGAGAGCAACTGACTGACTTGTGGGCCCTTAAAGAAGTGGACCGTAAGGACAGAGCTTCAGCAGCCGCTGCTGCTCCTGGTATGTTCTTTCAAGGGAAAGGAGTAGGAGAGTTGCTGGAGGGCGTAAGTAAAGGTGGCATTTTAAGTTTATTTTTCTTGATTGACTGCCATTTTAATTATTGAGTATTATTTATTTATTTTTATTTATTTATAACTTTTATATACCGGCATTCGTAAAAAAAAAAAAAACATCATGTCGGTTTACAGACAACTGAGAAAGGAAATTACAATGATAGATGGAGGAAGGATAGGAAGTTAAAAGGTGACAACTTTACTGTAGAGCCAACGGGCGCCACAGTTATTAAATGAGATTACATGTGGTTAACCAGGTTGGACATAAATTAATTATATACAAGAGACGACAAAGTGGGGGGGTAGCGCGGGGGTGGGGGATGAAGCGCATAGGGGAGGCGGGGTGGGGTAGGAACTGTACAAGGGGGCAGGGGGGGGCGATGGGAAGGAGAGGTGGTGACTGAATATCAGGAAGCCATAAAATGGATGGGGTGGTGAGGGAGGGAGGGTGTGTAGGGGGGGCGGGGGGACACTGTACTAGGGAGAGGGAAATAATGAGTGTTGTGGAGAAGTCAATGCTAGGGTTGAGAGGCGTTGGGATAGGCCTGTTTAAATAACCAGGTCTTGATTCCTTTTTGAATTGATTAAGTGAGGGTTCTAGTCGGAGCTCGGTGGGGAGGGAGTTCCAAAGGGTGGGGCCGGCGATGGAGAAGGCTCTCGCTCTGGTGCTTGTGAGGTGAGCAATTTTGAGTGAAGGGGTGTGGAGAGTGCCCGCAAGGGAGTTTCTGGTAGGACGGTTGGCCTGGTGGAAGTGTGGCATATCTTCGATCCAGGGGGAGTTATTTTTATATAGCGTGTTATGTATGATAGTGAGTGTTTTGTATTGAGAGCGATAGGTGATTGGTAGCCAGTGGAGGTTTTGTAATATGGGAGTAATATGATCAGTCTTTCTTGAGTTTGTAAGGATGCGAGCCATGGCATTTTGTAAGATTTGGAGGGGTTTGATTGTGGAAGCTGGAAGGCCTATTAGCAGTGAGTTGCAATAGTCAAGTTTTGATAGTATAGTGGTTTGCATAACAGTACGGAAGTCATGTGCGTGGAGGAGAGGCTTATGTTTTTTGAGGGTTTGGAGTTTATAGAAGCCCCCTTTTAGGAGCGATTTGATGTGGGATTTGAAGCTAAGTTGTGTATCTAAGAGAACTCCTAGATCTCTGACAGTGGACGGAGGTGTGAGATTTTGTGAAGTGTTCTGTTGCAGTTGGTGAATGGATAAGCTGGGTTGATTAGTAATAATTAGGATTTCGGTTTTTGAAGTATTGAGTGCAAGGTGTAGGTTGGAAAGGAGGGCGTTGATAGATGTGAGGCATGTCTCCCAGAAGTGCAGGGTTTCGTTGAGGGAGTTTTGGATGGGGATAAGTATTTGTACGTCGTCAGCGTACAAGAAGAATTTTAGTCCCAGTTTGGATAATAAGTGGCAAAGAGGGAGAAGGTAGATGTTAAAGAGGGTGGAGGAAAGGGAGGAGCCCTCGGGTACGCCTTGTGAAAGAGGAATGTGTGTGGATTCGGATTTATCAAGTTTGACTAAGTACTTTCTGTGGTCAAGGTAGGAGGAGAACCATGATAGGGCTGTGTTAGAGATGCCTATCTCTGCTAAGCGTGATATTAAGATTTTGTGGTTCACCGTATCGAAAGCTGCTGAGATATCTAAGAGGGCTAGAATGTATGATTGGCCGTGGTCCATGCCTTTTAGGATAGTGTCTGTTATTGCAAGTAGGAGCTTTTCCGTGCTTCGGTTTTTGCGAAAGCCGTACTGGGCGGGGTGGAGGATATTGTTATCTTCTAGGAAGTCGGTAAGTTGTGTGTTGACCACTTTCTCCAGAATTTTAGAAATAAAAGGTAGGTTGGAGATGGGCCTGTAGTTTGCTGGATCATTTTGGTCGAGGGTGGGCTTTTTTAGTAGGGGCTTTACGATGGCGAGTTTAAGCGGGTCGGGAACCGTCCCGAAGGTAAGGGAGCAGTTTATGATATCCGCTAACGGTCTTGCTATGACGGAAGGGATAGTGAGGAGGAGTTTAGATGGGATGTTGTCGGCGATGTGGGTGGCTGGTCGCATCTTTTTTAGGATGGAGTTGACTTCCATCGTAGTGGTGAGATCAAGGGATGTGAGGTTAATGTTGTTGGTGGTGGGTGGGAGGTCGATGTGAGTGGGTTTGGGGGGGAGACGATTGAGAATGTTGGTGATTTTGTTTTTAAAGTGATCTGCTAGTTTATTGCATTTCTCTATGCTATTATCTTCCTGGGGGGAAGGAGTGGTGGACTTTGTGAGTTCTGCTACATAGGAGAATAGGGCGGTAGGGTTGAATTTGTAGCTGTGAATTTTTTGCTGCATAGAAGTCACGTTTGGCGTGGAGTGTTGCTTGTCGGTATAGGTGTAGGGTGTGTTTGTAGGCTACTTTGAGTGTGGGGGTGGGTTGTTTTCGCCAGGAGCGTTCTTTGGCTCTAAGGTCTTGTTTTAATTTTTTGAGTTCACAGGTGTACCATGGTTTTCTTTCTGTTTGGTTGGGGTTTATTACTTTGTGGATGGTGGGGCAGATGTTATTGGCTATGTCAGCAGTAAGCTTATCCCATGACAGGAGAGCATTATCTGGGTTGGTGAGGTCGAGGTTTTCACTTACGTTATTGAAGGCTTGGGAGAGTTCTTCTGAGGAGCATGGTCTACGGTAGGAAATTGTCTTTTGTGTGATTTGGTGTTGGAGGCATTTATGTTGGTGTTGATGTTGAGCTGGGCGTTGATGAGGCAATGGTCGGACCAGGGGATGGGTGTGGTGATTGGTGCATGGGGTGTAGAGAAGCTGGTATTAGCAAAAAGGAGGTCGAGTGTGTGCCCAGCTTTGTGCGTGGGATTGGTGATGAGCTGTTTAAAGCCCAGGGCTTTGAGAGAGACAAGTAGGGTTTCGCAGGATGTGGTGAGGGGGTGGATGTCTACGTGGAGGTTGAAATCTCCGAGTATTACTGCTGGGGTGTCTGGCTTTATATTGTTAGTAATGTATTCAATGAGGGGGGACGGGTCCTGTTCCAGAATGCCGGGGGGGGCGTAGATGAGGCAGACCTGCAGGGTTTTAGATTTAAAGAGCCCAATCTCGAGTCTCGGGGGGGAGGGGGAGTTGGTCTGTAGTTTGAGGTGCAGGTGTTTCTTGGCGGCAAGGAGAATGCCACCTCCTCTTTTATTTTTGGGCCTAGGGATGGAGAAGATGTCGTATGTCTGTGTTGGGAGTTGGTTGATGAAGACCTGGTCTGAGTTCTTTAGCCATGATTCAGTAATGGCACAGATATCAGGGCTGGTGTCTGTGAGTAGGTCTTGTAGGATTGGTGCTTTCTTTATGATTGATCGGGCGTTGCAGAGGGTGATGGCTAGGGTGGCCAGACCCAATAGTTGTGTGAGGGGTGTGATCATGATGGGCACTAGTGATTTATGTTGTGTGAGGGTGTGATTGTGTGTTGGGTGGACAATCCTTCGCATGGGGTAGTGTATGATGGGTATAGTGGGGAGACACATTTCAGGAGGGGGGAGGTGGGTCATTGAAAGGGTAGAGGGTGCTTGTGCTATGGGTAGCGGTTAAGATTCAAGCTCCTTTCAGTGGTCTGATAAGGAGGAGATGTAAGGCGATGGATAGGGTACTATCGTGGCAGGATGTGGTTAGCGTTTTCTGAAAGAATAAAGTACAGATGGAATATGGTAAGTTACAGCGTACGTTTCTCTACACATAGGGAAGGGTTAGGTGACTTGTGAGGGTTCACATTGGTTTCAAAATAACAAATTAGGTTACTTGCTGTTAGGAGGATAATGGACGAACCAGCTATTATCATAGTCATGTGAGAAGTTGGTGGAAACCATCAAACATTTAGAGGAAGGATCCCTCAATACGGGAAAGGAATTTTTGTTTAGCCTGGTGTTGCTTGGGCTGGTCATCCGGGAGTTTCACTGTTCATTCTGAGAAAGCGGTGCGGTGGTAATGCTTAGAGATGTCCGAGCGTGAAGGGAGCCACATCTATGTCCTTCTGGGCTGTCTGCGGGGGCTGCTCGAAGGGGCGCTCAAAGGGGCAGGCCCCTTTGTCGCGCTCCTTCGACGCGCGACGCCCGGGAGAGCAGGGGTATTTTTAAATCCGGCGGGTCTCTGCGTGATGACATCACCCCTGCGCGGCGTATCTCGGTGCGGCGAGTCTGGAAGGGGTGGGGGCTCGAGGCCCGGCTGGAGGACCAGGACGGATCGCGTTGGGCTAGGCCGTATCGAGGAGCGTGCACTCGACTAGCAGGTAAGTTAATCCGGGTTCGGAAAGGCCGGCGGCCGGTGCGGGAGCCCGATTGGGGAAGGCGGAACAAAGAGGCCTTACCCCGACGGGCTTTCAGCGCCGGCTGCGCGGGCCCAGTTCACCGCCGATCCCGTGGTGAAGAGGAGGACTTCGGGGAGAGCAGGGCTCTTTAAATCCGGCGGGTCTCTGCGTGATGACGTCACCCCTGCGCAGCGTATCTCGGTGCGGCGAGTCTGGAAGGGGTGGGGGCTCGAGGCCCGGCTGGAGGACCAGGGCGGATCGCGTTGGGCTAGGCCGTATCGAGGAGCGTGCACTCGACTAGCAGGTAAGTTAATCCGGGTTCGGAAAGGCCGGTGGCCGGTGCGGGAGCCCGATTGGGGAAGGCGGAACAAAGAGTATTATGTGATGTGTCTGCTGTTTTGAAATATTTTATTGATATTTGGACAATTTTTAATAATTTGTATGAGTTTTTAATTGTTTGATGTTATTCTGTTCATCAGCTGTTTCGAAACATTTATTAATATAGTTTTACAGTTATTTCTGAGTGGGGATCTATAGCAGCTTGGCTTGTTCTGTTTTCCTAATAGGAGGTGTATTAGTGTTTAGGACCTGATTTAATATTTGTAATGTTGCCTTTTCATAGATAGGGCTGTTATGTGTTCCATAATGCAGGTGTAACTTTGTGCAGATTAGTTTCTGTGCATTATTGAAGATCCTGGGACTGTGTTAGGTGCTATATTTCTCTTTCCATTTCTCCAGGTTTGCATTGCATGCGGAGTGGCTTTTTTTGGTTTTCTATTCCAGTTTGTCTCCATATTTATAATGTGTGGTCTTTCTGTACTTGGTGAAGGCAAGTTCTGTGTGTGTGCCCGAGGTGAGGTATTTTACTAGCATGTAGGCAATTGTATCAGTCTTAGTTGTGTTTTCTCAATTGGATATGCATTAGTGGTAAATTATTAACTTTTCATAAGGAGGGCTATTGTGCCTGGTAGTAAAGGGAGTTTGTTTTGCTTTTACTGAGATGTCATCAGAACCAGAATATCGTTAGGGGTCAAGGGGGTTTCCATGGATGCAGAGTGTATGTTTACATTTAGCCCCATGACAGTCATATGTTCAGTGTGTCACGCATGTGAGAACCATCTGTCAGGTGTGTCCTGGCCGAAAAAAGGTTGAGAACCACTGAACTAGCAGATCAATTCATCCCAAAACAGGAACAAAATCTAAAGCTTACTACTCCTGTCTTCTCCTGAGATTCTCTCCAGCAACACTGGACTAGGAGAGTTTTTATTCATTAGATCTCAGAAGCTAAGCAAGGCCAAGCTTGGCCAGTAGCTGAATTGAGGTACTATTAAAGAAGACCAAGTGATGTGGGCTGTAAAAACAAAGACAAACCTGTGCAGTATTCTGCCCAACAAGAGGCTATAATTACCTAACCTTTGATACCTAGAAATAGATAGACCAAGGACAGGAAAAACAAATGAAAGATTCTTAAGTTCTTGTACAAGTAATGATGGCTTAGTAAGCCAACTTCCACACGCAGGACTCCAGAGACCGGCAGAGTTCCAGAATCTCAACGCATGGATCTGCTAATGGTGCTGAGAATAAGGTTTGTTAGGAAATTTGGAATCTTTCTGTTGTCTCTGCTTTTTTCTTAAAGGTGCTTGAGCTACTTTAGTATTTATTGCAATCCCTATTGGAATGCCCTAATTTCCTATTTTGTTTGTATCCTTCAAAGTTGCATCATTCCGAAACATGCGCTTAAGTGAGACTGTAGGTTCCCCCCCATCTAGTTTAAAAGCTGCACTCTCTCCTTGTTAAAGGTTAGTGCCAGCAGCCTGGTTCCACTCTGGTTAAGTTGGAGCCCATCCTTTCGGAAAATACCCCACCTTCCCAAGAATGTTCCCCATTACCCCTGTCAAATGACAAGCAGGTTGTTAATACAAACAAAAAGCATATTTTGAAATGTCTGCATACAAATGTTAGAAGTCTAAAAAAATAAAGATGGGAGAGTTAGAATGTATAGCACTGGATGAAGAGGTAGATATATTTGGCATCTCAGAAACTTGTGGAAGAGGATAACTAACGGGACACTGTGATACCAGGGCACAAATATTGCAATGATAGGATGGATCAAATTGGTGAAGGGGGTGGCATTATATATTAAAGAGGGGATTGCCAAAAATGATGAAAGTTCTATAGGAAACAAAATGGAATCTTTATGGGTAGAAATTCCATATGAGAATGGGAATAGAACAAACAGAAGGGGAGTACTACCGAACACCTGGCCAGAACAAACTGATGATGAAATGCTAACAGAAATTGGGGAAGTTAGATTAGCAACAGTAATAAAGGAAAACTGGTTCTTAACCTGCTAATTTTCATTCCTGGAATACCACAGATCAATCCAGTTACATGGATTTGCCTCCCTACCAGCAGTTGGGCACAGAGAAGAAAAGCTTTACTAACATTGCTACTTAACAGTGCGCCGCCCGCAGTCCCCTCGATATTGACCTGTACCTAAGCCAAGATGAGATCAAAGTCAAAAAACTAACTTTGCTCGCCCCCAACCTGCAAACCGAGCAGAGTAAACATGGAGCCCCTTTGTCAATAACTGGGATTTAAAACTCCTGAACCACAACAGCTAAAACAATTTCTCCACTATTTACACACAGAAAAGAGATCAGTATTTCCAGACAGGCAGGACTCTGGACTGACTTGTGGTATTCTAGGAATGAAAATTAGCAGAAAAGAACCAATTTTCCTTTTTTGTTCATACTCCAGATACATGGAATGTACCTAAACCGGGCAGGAAAGAAAAAGATCGGCTTGCAACACACTCTCTCCAAAACGCGCCTCTTCTGGCATTAGAACATCCAGTCAGTAATGGCTGGTGGAAGTGTGTAATGAAGACCAAATTGACCCTGACAGATCTCCTGCAGAGAAATCAATTCACGCTCCATGCAGGAGGCCACCTACTTCCTAGTACAGTGGGCCTGCAACCCCTTGGGTATCAGTCGCCCTTTACAATTATATTCCAATACAACTGCCTTCTTCAGCCACCATGCAATTGCAGACTTTGAAGCCTTACAGCCTCTCTTTGTTCCACTAAATAGAATGAAGAGATGAACAGATTTCAGAAACCCGTTGATAACCTTGAGATAACACAACAAGGATCAGTGGACACGAAACAAATGAAGCTCCCTCACATGTGGATCCACTGGATCCAAATTCCAAAACGCTAAGAGCTCTACAGTCTAACCAAGGTGAAAAGCAGAAACCACCTTCGGCAAAATAGGTAGGTACCGTGCGCAACGATATCCCACCCTCAGTAAACCGAAGAAATGGATCTTGACATGACAAGGTCTGAAATTCCAAAATCCTCCTGGCTGAGCAAATTGCTACCAAAAAGACTACGTTCAGGGTAAGATCTTTCAACAATGTCTATCTCATTGGCTCAAACAGAGGACTACAGAGTGCCCACAGCACTAAGTTAAGATTTCGCAGAAGACACATTTTCCATACAGGATGACGCAAATGCTTTACCCCTCTAAGGAAACAAACCACAACCTGATGGGAAGCCAGGTATTCCCTGTGCAATTTACCCCAAAAACAGCCTAAGGCTGCCACCTGAACTCTAAAGAAATTATAAGATAGGTCTTTCCCTATGCCAGGGGTGCGTAAACCGGTCCTAAGGGCACCCCCTAGCCAGTCGGGTTTTCAGGATCTCTAATGAATACGCATGAGATTTATTTGCATGCCCTATCCTGTGTACGGAAATATTTCTCATGCATATTTATTAGAGAAAGCTCATAAGACCAGTGTGAGCACCCCTACCCTATGCCATTCTGCAAAAAGATCAAAATATGAGACTCTGAAGCTAGAGTAAGCTAAACTCTCTCTTTGAAACACCATGCCTTGAACACTCTCTATACTCTGACATAAGCCAGGGAAATGGAATGTCTCCTAACCTGCAAAATGGTAATGGCCTCTTCCAAATATTCCTTCATCTGTAAACGATTCAATTCAAAAGCCAAGCCGCAAGAAAAAAAGCGATCCAACTATTCCAAGTCAACTGATCCCTGATGAAGCAAACTTTGAGATACTCCAGCCTTAAGGCACTGTCCACCATGAGATTTACCAGATCCATATCCTACAGCCGACACGGCTACTCTGAAGCCACAAGAATCACCTTTCCCAGATGCTTCTTGAACGCAACACCCTTCCTATCAGGGGTAACAGAGGGAAGATGTATAACGGTATCTACACAGGCCTTAGGATGACCAGAGCATCGAGCTTTTCTGATCTGACTTCTTGCCTGCAACTTAAGTAGGCATTCTGTCTTGATACCATCAAGTCCAGCTGCAGGCTGCCCCATCTAGCATGAATAACAGCCATCACTTCTGCTGGTAGCACCTATTCCACAGGGTTTAACATCTACTGGCTGAGGAAGTCTGCCTTAACATTGTCTACCCCAGCCACATGGTACACCGCAAAAGCCATCACATGTTCCACCCAACAGAAAAGCATCTGAGCCTCTTGATACACCATAAAGCTCTTGGTTCCCTCTTGGTGATTGATTTTATTGGACCTGAACTGCCCGACTACACAACCGTGGTAGAAAGAAAAGCAATGCCATGCAAACTGCCCTTGTCTATAAACAACTGATAGACCACGACGCTTCCGCCATCAACCACCTTTCTCAGAGGTGTTTGCCTTTAGTAAATGGTCCCCCAACCCTTCAGGCTAGCATCGGTTGTCACCACACCCAATCCTGAATTTCCAAGTCTATCCCTCACTCCAAAATGGCCCAAGAAAGCCACCATAAGAGACTGGACCTGGATTCCCCCTGAAATGGTAGCGGGAGCTGGAATTCCTCAGACTGTGGGCTCCAGCAAGACAAAAGCACCTTCTGAATCTCTCTCATGTGTGCGAATGCTTAAGCTCTAGCGAGGATGCCCTAAAACCCAGGACTTGCACAAAGGACCTGTGTCTGTAACTTTGCCATCCTTTCCGTTAGAAAACATTTGCCTACTTTTGTGTCAAAACAGGCTCACAGATATTCCAAGGCCTAAGTTGGGACCAGAGCGTTCTTTGCCAATTTCACCAACCAGCCCAGAGACTGCATCCTCTGAATGACCCACTGTACCAACTGCTGACAATGATTCTCCAACTTTGCTCGAATGAGCCAGTCAACCAGATAAGACATCTTCCTTCCTTAGGTCCGCTGTCAAGTCACTGTCAAACGGGAGCGCTCAAAACTGAAAATGGTCTCCCAAGATCATAAATCATATTAATTTCTGATGATCCACCCCGATATGGATGTGCAGATAACCTTTTTTCAAATCCAACGAAACTAGGAACTCCCCCTTGTACACCTTCACTATCACCAATCACAGGGCTTCCATTTGAAACCATGGCACCCTGAGAGCCACATTCACATTTTTCAGATCCAGAATGCACAGAAAGTACAGCTGCTTACCTCAACAGGTTGTTCTCTAAGGACAGCAGGATGTTAGTCCTAACACATGGGTAACATCATCAGATGGAGCCCAGCACAGAAAACCTATGTCAAAGTTTCTAGATTTTGACTGAGTTTCATTGAGTATGCTCAGCATGCATTATACCACGCGTCCACATTGATCCCCTTCATTCTTATAATATAGAATAAGGATAAAATTAAAAAAGAAGAAACCCAGGTCATGGAAAACCAACTCTGCAGGGTGGCAGACAAGTTTCAGAAGACTAACATCCTGCTGTTCTCGGAGAACACCTGTTACAGGTAAGCAACTCTGCTTTCTCAGAGGACAAGCAGGATAGTAGTCCTCACATATGAGTGAATACCTAACTACAGGCTGAACCCAACAAAAAAGGGGACCAACAAAACACCTAAATTCGTTACCAATGGTCTCACCAATGTTGATGGCTTGGTGTCCATTGGTACAGCTCAGAGGTTCCTTGATGCTGTTGCCTCTGATGCCGATGGCTCGGTCTTCTCTGGCCCAAAGAGATGCCCATCTTATAGAGCTGGATTTTTTGTCCCTTCGGGATCATCTTGGCACACTTAATGCAACCCCAGACTTCACGCAATGCGCAAAGGTAGAGGGTACATCTATCAGAGGGGCCTGTGATAGACATGGTCCTCGTGCACTGGGGGCATCACTTAAATCCCAAGGTGGAGATGTCGGCATAAACTGAAAGGAACGCGAGATCAAAACAGATGTGGCTGTCGTCAATGGCCAGCGGGCACTGAATGCACTGCCGACCCCAAAGGTATTGATGCAAAAATAAACTTACCAATAACTGTCAAAAAAACCTATCTAGAATATTAAAAGGAGAACCTAGGGGGACTCTGTGTCAACAGTGCGAGGCAGCGGAGAAAAATTGTGAAAACAAAATTTTCCCAAAAACAAGCCAGAAGGCTCAAAAGTTGAGAAAAAGTGAGGCTTTCACCTGACCATGAAACGACAGGCTCCACAGAAAAGACGACATGAGGTATAATGCATGTTGAGCATGCCCAATGAGACTCAGTCCAAGTTCCAGAAACTTGAACATGTTTTCTGTGCCAGGCTCCATCTGATGTCACCCATGTGTGAGGACTACCATCCTCTTGTCCTCAAAGAAAGGTCCCTTCTTTCTTGGGAACTATGAAATAGATGGAATATCTTCCTCTTCCCCATTCCCCCGGAGGTACGGGAACTATCACCTCCAGATGCCACAGTCGATCCCGAGTGGTGCAAACCACCTCTCTTTTGACATGGGATGTGCAAGGGGAAATCATATAGGCCTCTCCGACTGGACAAGCAAATTCTAATGCATAGCCGTCTCTTATTTCCAGGATCCAATGATACGTTGTGATCTTGGTCCACTCTTCGCAGAAGGCAGCTAGTCTCCCTCCTACATTTTCTAACGAAAGTGGACCAGCCTTGCTTCATTGCGTGGGTTTGCCTTCTCCAGCCCCTTGACCAGAGCTTTCACGTGGTCTACGCAGGCCCCCAAGGACTGCGTCTTGCCTGAATTTTGCATCTGAGATGAGGAAGAGCCCCTATTGGGACGATATCTTCTTGTGTCCCGAAACCACGATCAGGACGGGAAGCTCCTCTTGCCCCCTTTCAGCTTATCTTTGGGCAATGAATACACTTTCGACTCTCCCAGGTATTTCACCAGCTGTTCCAAGCCCTCACCAAATAACAGTTTGCCTTTAAAAGAGAGATGTCTGGTCCAGCTGAGACTAGGACCAGACATCTGCCGACCAGTTCCACAGCCACAGAAGACTTCGGGTCACTACCACCAAGACCATAATCCTGGTGAATGTATGAATAAAATCATATAAAGCATCCACCACATAGACCAAACCTGCCTCAGGCGCTCTGCTTGCTTCGCGGAGGCTGTACCCTTTGCCTCCAAATGCTGAACCCAGCATAAACAAACTTGTTGCGGATGCCCAAGGCAGAAACCTGAAACATCTTCTTGAGGTGGAGCTTTAATTTTGATCCTGTATGTCTTTCAAAGTTCCATAAAACTACTGCAGACCGCTGGAATGGAGATCTTTCTTGGTCATCACCGAAAATGAAGCATCCAATTTAGAGCATCAAGAGTTCCAATGCAGCTTTGACATCGCTCTTCCCACCTTTAGTCCAGTCTCCAGGGTATCTCACTCCCTGACCACTAACTTCTTAACCGTTCTATGCAAGGGAAATGCCTTTCTTGGTCCCCGCAAACCCTCTATGACAATATCTACCCCCTCAAGATTGGAATCTTCCTCAGCGACCTTAATGCCTAGATCCTTTAATACATGCTGGATCAGAGGCCTCAATTCGTCCTTTCTGAACAGCCTGACCATGTTATGGACATCACCTGCTGCCACAGAGCATTCTCTGGGTCTGAGAGATCCTTATCTGCCCTCCTCTACCCCGGAGTCTTTTGAGACCTCCATACCACTCCCAGATTGCCTTTTTCAGGCCAAGCAAGGGGAGAATGGATAAATTACTTACCTGATAATTTCGTTTTCCTTAGTGTAGACAGATGGACTCAGGACCAATGGGTTATATGCTCCCCTGCTAGCAGATGGAGTCAAGTTTCAAAGCTGACGTCACCTTAGATATACCCCTGCAGCGACCTCAGCCCTTCAGTATTCTCTACAAAAGCCGCTGTGGATATACTATTGAAAAACTTGATTAAAACGATTAAAAACGGATAACCATAACTGTACTCCACCAAACCCTGACCCACAATTATGGATGGAAAGCAGAATTATGACATTCCCCCTACAACTCACCTTACAAAAAATAACATATGTTCTATCCCAGTTTCCAATTTGTGCTAGCAAAGCTTCCATTTGAGCTAGCAAAGTTTCCAATTTGAGCTAGCAATGCTAGCAAAGCTTCTAATCTGCTCTTGACAACCTTGCTCAAATGTTTAAGTTCAGTCACCGACTATTAGCCATTTAGTTCGAGGTCACATAATCCTCTGGGTTTTTTTTCCCTTATACCGGTCCATGTAACCTTTCTTTGTTCTTTCTTTGACCGTTCTATGTAACAAATTGTTCTATTGTAAACCGGGGTGAAGGCTTTTTGCTAAACCTCGGTATATAAAAAAAACCTCAAATAAATAAATAAATAAATATATTCTGGTTCTCTAGTGTCATCTCAGCAACACCACCACAAACTCCAACTACCAGGCTCAATAGCCCTACTTATGAAAAGACAGTTTACCACTAATGCATGTCCTCTTGAAAAAATACAACAAATAAGACTGATACAGTAAGATACCTCACCTCGGTCACATACACAGAACCGACCTAACATACTCCCAGGATCTGCAGTAATGCACATAAACTAATCTGCACATAGGTATACTTGTATTATGGAATGTACTCAAACAGTAACAACCCTACCTATGAAAAGGCAACACTACAAATATTAAATCAGGCCCTAAACACCAATACACCTCCTATTAGGAAAACAGAACTAGCCAAGCAGCTATAGATCCCAACACAGAAATAATTGTATAACTATTCTAATAAGCAGAATAAATATTTCACAACAACTATGAACAAAATAATATCCAACAATTAAAAACTCATAAAAATTTAAAATTCTTCAAATACCAATAAAATATTTCAAAACAGCAGACACATCACATAATGTCCCAAGTTTTAATGCCCTGTCAAGTTTTAATGCACTGTCCCAAGTTTAATGCAAGTTTAATGCATTTAATTTTAATGCAAGTTAAATTAAAAAGTTTAATGCCCTGTTTAATGCAAGTTTAATGCCAAGTTTTAATGCACTGTCCCAAGTTTTAATGCCCTGTTCTATGTAATTTGCATTCTTCATGCTTGTTTTTCAGTTACAATGTAAACCGAGATGATATGCAAATTTTGCATAAATCCCGGTATATAAAAATGTTAAATAAATAAATAAATATTCAGTAATTAAAATGGCAGTCAATCAAGGAAAATAAACTTAAAAAGCCACTTTTACTAACCCCTCCTCCAGCAGTTCTCCTACTCCTCTTCCATGCAGGCCAGTAGCACACACCAGAAGCAGTAGTGACTGAAGCTCTGTACTCATGGTCCTCTTCCTTAGTGCCCATGACCAGTCTTCTCTGTCTCTCACACACACACACACATACCAGTTACACCCCCATGACCAGTTTCTGTCTTTCACACATCAATCATCTCCCGACCAGTCTCTTTTTTACATACACACCAGTCACCTTCCCGATCAGTCTCTCTCTCTCATGCACACACACACAGGCTTCCCACTCCCATGCTGTGTCTCACACACACCCATGTTTCTCACTCCTATGCTAGCTCTCTCCACATGCACAGGCTTCTCATTCCCACAATCACTTTTTCTCTCACACACACACTCCAGTCATCTCCCTGACCAGTCACTTCCATTGTCTCTCCTATACAAACACACATCACCTCTCTGACCAGTTTCTCTCAATCACACACATGCTCTCTCTCTCACACACTTTACATAGATGATTTCAATCAAATGCTCTCACTTACACACAGGCTCTCAGTCACAGTTACACATGCACACAATCACATATACATTCTCTCACTTACAGACAGGCTGTCTCTCTCTCTCTCAATTCCTGCCCCCCTCCCCACCCCCAAGCACAAATGGTAGCTGCAGCATTCTTCTCCTCTAGCCCCCGCAGGCCAAGAAAGAAGAATCCCATCGGCCATGGGAGGCTAATTCTGCTGTCTCCTGGGCCGATTTCTGGCTGCTTTTGATTTTGCTTCGGGCCCACGCTACTGCTCAGGGCCGCCGCTGCCGACACTACTTTTTCGTGCAGCATGGCTCTTTCTTCCCACGCACCCCACTGCACATCACTTCCTGTTCTGGGCCAGAGTGGGGGTAGGTGAAGAAAAGGCCCAGCCGCAGTTGCCATCCAGGCTTGAACGTGCTGATAGCCCGGGCGACAACGGCAGCAGTGGAAGATAGCCTGCCTCTCGCTCGGTGAAGGAAGAGGGGGGAAGAGCAGCGGGAGGCCGGTAGCACACGACACACCTGCTGCTGCTTGGCAACACACCGGTTGAGAAGCGCTGCTTTATAGTATAAGGGATAATAATAGCGCATCTAAAATGCGCGGCCAAACAGGGGCTAAACTGTGCGCTTATTCTGTATTGGCCTGTAGAAAAATGACAGTATTTTATTTATTTAATTAAACTGTTTTCTATACTGTTGCACGGACTGGTCCATCTCAACGGTTCACAATCATTACAATATTAAAATGAAATGAAACAGAAAAAACAGTTACATTAGTATAATAAATATAATCTAAAACTCCAAATATATCTAAAAACTCTAAAATATATCTTCACACATGATTACCTAGTCATTCTAAAAACTATAGGGGGAAAAAAGCAAGTTTGCTTACCGTAAACGGTGTGTCTGTAGATAGCAGGATGAATTAGCCATGCTGTCATGGGAACTGTCAATCAGGCCCAGGAGGCAGAGCTTCAGAGTAGGTGTAAGAGCTTTGCTCTGTGAGGCTGCGCATGTGTTCACGCACAGGAAACCAGAATCTCCTCGGTCTGTAATAAAGCAAGTATGAATAGCAAAAAATAGAGTAGGTCGACTGACCAGGGAGGTGGGTGAGTTAGCATGGCTAATTCATCCTATCTACGGAAACACCATTTACGGTAAGCAAACTTGCTTTTTCCCCGTTGATAGCAGGGCTGAATTAGCCATGCTGTCAAGGGAATCCTAAGCTCACGATCACGCTTTGTCTGTTGATTATTATGCAGTGTTCTTATAAGCATGATCCAGTCGAAGTGAGCTGTCAACTATGGCATCTATGCTGTCAAGATTGTAGAATTGCACAACCCAATTTGGAATCTTCAGCAGTATGCTGGTCCAAGCAGTAATGGAATGGGAATGTGTGAAGGGATGACCATGTAGCCGCCTTACAAATGTCCAGTGGTTGGACGAGTCTCAGGTGTGCTATCGAGGTGGAGACTGCTCGCACCTGATGAGCATTAGGATGGGAAGATATGATTAAATTGTTCTTGTGGTAGCAGAACTGGATACATTGAGCAATCCAGCTGGAAATGGTATGTTTAGCTACAGACAGACCTGGTGCATTCGGGTTGAAGGATACGAATAACTGACAGGGTCTTGATTGTGAGTGGGTTCTTTTCCTGTAAAAGGCTAAAGCTCTTTTGCAGTTCAGTGTGTGCAAGAGTCTCTCTCTCTGTTGTTTTGAAATGGTTTTGGATAGAATGTTGGCAGTTCTACTGATTGGTTTAGGTGGAACTATGAGACTACCTTTGGGAGGAACAAAGGATGAGTTCGAAGGACTACTTTATGATGGTAAAACTGAAGGTATGGACTATAGTGAACTAAGGCCTGCAACTCACTGACTCTGCGAGCTGATGTTACTGCTACGAGGAAGACCACTTTCCATGTGAGGTATTTAATATGAGTCGAGTCCAAGGGGTCAAATGGTGAGAGCATGAGTTGCTTTAAGACTAGATTCAGATTCCAGGCCACCGGTGGTTTGGTCGTAAATGGGAGAGACCGTTGATAAAACAAGATACCATCGGGTGTGTTGATATTGGCTGACCGTGATGCGGTCTATGGAAAGCCGCTATGGCACTAAGATGGATCCTGACGGAAGCAGTTGCTAGGCCTGCTACGTATAACATGTGGAGGTAGTCTAATAAGGCTTCTGGGGTACAGTCCCATTGGGTTGATTCCCTGTCTCTCACACCAGGAGGAATATAGTCTCCATTTGAAGTTATAATCTCTTCGTGTCTAAGGTTTCCTGGATGCTAGAATGACGTCCTGCACCGTGAAAGAGAAACCTTGCTCTGTTAGGAGGATCCGCTCAACCTCCATGCTGTTAGGTGGAGGGAAGAGTGCATCGGGTGGAAAAGGGTTCCTTTCTCCTGAGTCAGAGGTCTGCTCGGTCCGGTAAGCGGACTGGCATTTCTATGGATAGATGTAGAAGGTACGTGTACCATGGCTGTCTTGGCCATGCAGGTGCAATCAGAATCAGTTGAGCTGCATCCTGTATGCATTTCTGTATTGTTCTGGTTATAAGTGGGATTGGGGGAAATGTGTATAGCAGTTCCTCCGTCCACGGAATGAGAAAGGCATCTTGGGCTGTCCTTTTCGAACTGGGCCATATTGAACAGAAGCGAGTGACCTTCTTGTTGAATTCCCTGGCGAAGAGGTCGATGGTTGGTACTCCCCATTTTGCGAAAATGCTTTGCGTCACCTGCCAATTGAGTGACCATTCGTGTGGGTGAAAAATACGACTCAGATTGTCCGCTCGAGTGTTGGCAATCCCAGGGAGGTATGTTGCCTGTAGTTGGATGAAATGGCAAGTTGCCCATTCCAGAAAAAGGATCACTTCTTTGCACAGGATCCATGAACCGAACCCTCCTTGTTTGTTTATACAGAACATAGCTGCCTGATTGTCGGTGTAGACCATGATCCTTCGGCCCCGAAGATGAGTGACAAATGTTTGTGAAGCGTACCATATGGCTCTTAGTTCTAGTAGATTGATCTGAAAATTCCGTTCTTTTTGAGACCACTGGCCTTGTGTCTGTAGGTGGTCGGGATGTGCTCCCCAACCTTTGCGGGAGGCATCTGTGGTAAGTACTGCATTGTGCGGGGACAGATTGAATGGGCACCCTTGGTGAGCATTGTCTTGTTCATCCACCAGTCTACGTCCCTTGTCATTTCGTGGGTTAAGGCTATTTTCCATGTTAAGGGTTGAGTGTGTTGTTTCCATTGTCATTTCAGACCCCACTGTAGGTGGCGCATGTGTAGCCTGGTATTGGGTACGGTATGAATAGCCGCTACCATGTGCCCCAATACTGTCAGAAGTTGACGTGCTGATGGCGACTGTGTGGTTCGGAGCGTTCGTAGGAGACGTAGTATTATTAATCTCCTTTCTTCCGAAAGAAAAGCTCTATTCTAGGTAGAGTCCAGATGAGCTCCTATGAATTGTAGAATTTGTGTTGCATTGAGGTTGGACTTTTCGTAGTTGAGAACAAGTCCCAATTTGCCAAGCAACTGATTGTGTCCTGTAGTTGAGAACGAAGTGTATTGGGATTGGAGGCTACTATTAACCAATCGAAGTAAGGAAATATCTTGGTACCTCTCTGTCGGAGAAATGCCACCACCACTGCCATGCACTTTGTGAAGACTCTGGGGGCCGCCAATAGCCGAAGGGAAGAACCTTGTATTGGAAGTGCTGGCCATTGAATTGAAAGGATAGGTAGCGCCACAAAGACTGATGTATTGGGATGTGTGTGTAAGCAACCTTCCAATCTACTGAGCACATCCAATTGTTGGATTGGAGAAGGGGAAGAATGGATTTGAGGGATATCATTTTGAATTTCTCCTTGACTAGGTATTTGTTAAACTCTCGGAGATCCAACATTGGTTTGAGGGCACCGGATTTCTTGGGAATTAGGAAATATGGTGAGTAGAATCCTGAATTCCGGGATGAGCGAGGGAGGATGCAGATTGCTTGCTGTCGTAGCAGCAATGCTCTCTCTTCTCCTAGCTGACTCTGGTTTGACCGGAGTCCCCTGGTTGATGGATGAGGAAGCGGGGGTATGGTTATGAATTGAAGCTGATAACGCTGTTGAACAATCTCCAGTACCCAACGATCGGTGGTTATGTTCTTCCACGCTTCGATGTGGGATGTTATCCTTCCCGCTGTTACTGGTTGTGATGTTGGCTTTGTGATTCTTAAAAAAGACGGAGGCACCTTGGAGGTAGCCGGAGGTTGTTGACCTTGGGGTCATTGCACTCTATGGCGCCCTCTCCTATTCTGAGACTGTTGCTGCTGTGTTCTTTGTGGTGGTTGGTATGTAGGTGCTTTATATGAAGCGTACTGGCTGTACGCTCGGCGCTGAAACTGTTGTCTGTGAGATGGAGCGAAGTAGCGCCACAAGAAGACGGAATAGGATGCTGGATTCATGAGAGACTGCACGGCTACAGATTGCTCCTTTAACTGAGCCACTGTTTCTTGAAAACGGCTTCCAAAGAGGTTATCACCTCTGCAAGGCAGGTCAGCCAGCTTATCATGAACGTCCTCTCTAATCGCACTGGCTCAGAGCCAAGCCATTCGGCGAGCAGCAATTGTTGAAGCTTGTGAGGAAGTTTCAAATGCCTCAGACTGCGTGGAGGAGGTGACAAATCCCTTCCTCCATGTCCTGGATCGGTTGCAGATTGGAAGTTACTGGGTCAGTGGAAGGCAGTAGTCCCTTTAGCATCTGCAAACACTCGAATAAATACTGTACTATGTAAAACTGGTGTTGTTGTATCCGTGCCGATAGCATTGCCGCTTGGAATGATTGTTTGGCAAATTCGTCCAGGTAACGATGGTCTTTCCCAGGAGGAGTTGCCGAATGTAGTCTGGTCTTCTTAGCTCGGTGCATCGCCGATTCCACGACGATGGATGTATGTGGCAGCTGAGGAAGCATATAGTACGGTGATTGCTTCATTTTAAATTTTAGGTCTGCCTTTCTTGAGACTGCTGGAATAGTGAACGGGGTCTTCCATGATTTTTCTAAGACGGTGTCCAACACCTTATGTGAAGGAAGAGACGTAGGCTCTGCCGGGAGAACAAAAATCCTCAAGAGGTCTAATGTTTCCGCCATGGGTCTGGACCCTTTGGAATGTCCAGATGGAGAACAGACCCCAGCTTCTCCAAGAATTTTGGATATGTTAAGTCCTCCAGCGGAGAGTATGGTTCTGGAGGTTCATCCGGTGGGTCAGAGGGGTACCCCGTGGAATTATCCGGGGATGTTGGTGGAGGGTCTGGACTTGTCAGATGTTGAAGAATATCCAGAGGTTCCTTCCAGCGGTCTTGGCTGGGGTGAAGGATCCCTTAGTAATGGAGATATCGGACGGTCAGGCGACAGCTGTCCTATAACCTTTGGTGAAGGTGCAGGGCTGCTCAGCAAAGATGGTGGGAGTGCATAAGCTGATTGAATAGACTCAAAGAAGCCTGAAAGGGCCTCGGAGAGTTGCTGGGTTTGTGGTGGCATGGAAGGTTTCATAGGCCTCGTCGGACCTGGTGCTGGCAACGCTGCTAGTAGGATGTCAGAGTCCGGTGCTAACCTCTTACGTTTCTGAGGACGTAGTTCCGCAGTCATTGAACGCTTCTTGGCCAATGGTTCTTGCAGAATGCAATCTGAGCTATGGGTCTAGACATCGATGACAGGTCGGAAAAACCCTGTAAGGATGAAGACAATGATGATGAAGAATGGGACGTTACTTGGACCCACTCTTCCTCAGATTCAACTCTGGATCCTGGAGTATCGTGACCCAAGGGAGAAATAGAACGTTTAGAGTTGAGGACTACACTGTGGTGGATGTTCCTGGATAGTCTTGGATTTGGTCTTATGGGCTTCGTGTGGCGACGTACTGGTCTTTTTCTTTTTTAAGGGTTCAGGCGCTTGTAATTGTGTCAGTTGTGTGGACTGCGTCTGTCTTTAGAAGGCTGCTTCTTATGCACCGACAAGTGCGTCGACAGCGCCATTCCCTGCATCAGAGTGGAGTGCGCCGTAGGCGTATGTCCGTGCGAAGTCAAAGCTGTATGCGTCAGTGAAGGTGCTTCAAGCGCCGGAGTCGACTGTTTCCGCTTCGGCCCTGCCGGTGTGTGCATCGATGCCAGTGCATGCCTCGACCGCGGCGCTTCATGCGTCATTGGAAGGCACTTGTGCGTTGATGACTTGAGTCGGCGCTTTCAAGCTGGAGTGCACCTTCTCATGCGCAGTCGACCCCGGTTCGACGTGGCACAGCGACACATCGCTCTCGTGGTGACTGCGATCCCTCATTTTTTCGAGGTCTCAACCCCTCGAATGGTGACTCTTTTCTTTATGTATTTTCTCACCTCCAGGCCTGGAGGTGGAAGGCCCCACTGAAAATGCTCCTCGCGCCGGTAGAGTCGGAGTTTTCAAAGGCCCCGGAGATGAATGTGCCTCCGATTGAGGGGCATACGAGCCTCCCACTGCTTGTTGCAGGTTCTGGATCTTTTCAGCCCTTTGCGACGGGCCCTTGGAGACATGCGGCCACAATACTCGCATGTTTCCTGTCTGTGATTTGGGCCTAGGCAGCGGGAGCATTTGACATGCTCATCTGTGATGGACATGACCTTTCCGCAGGAGCAGGGCTTAAAACCTGAGGGTCATGGCATGTTTCCCCTCCTCATTATCTGTTCTTTTCCTTTTTGTTAAATATCAAAACTCTGGGAGTCCTGAGGAGACTGAAGCACTGTGTGCATTCCCGCGCGTGGGAAAAAAACAGACTGAGGAGATTCTGGTTTCCTGCACGGGAACACATGCGCAGCCTCACAGAGCAAAGCTCTGACACCTACTCTGAAGCTCTGCCTCCCGGGCCTGATTGACAGTTCCCATGACACCATGGCTAATTCAGCCCTGCTATCAACGAAAAGCAAAGAGGCAACTTGAAGTCTATGTATGTAATTGGATAGTAGCACAATTCATACCCAGTTTTCTTCAAACATTCTGAAAATGTTACTTCTTTGCCCATCCCTTTATTATAAACCAGAGTAAATTTGGGTGCCAAGTTCAGTGTGAGATATGCAAAGACTTTAAAAGGGGACACTATGATAAGTAGTAACTTCTCACTTCATCTTACCTGATAATTTCCTTTTCTTTACGGATAGTCAGATGAATACAGAACCAGTGGGTTATGCACCTCTTCCAGCAGATGGAGATGGAGTAAAGCTGACATCACAGTATATATACTCCTGCAGTGACATCAGCCTGCCAGTATTCTCTTCAAAAGCCAACTGTGGACAGATTAGCAAAAACTTGATCAACAACAGATTACCATTTCAGTACTCAGCCAACACGAAACACTGAGCTCAGACAAAGAATACATCAACTCTAGTCTAGGGACTGGACTAACACTTACCAGTAACCCTGGAACACAGAGTCACGCAGGAGGACCATAACACATTCGGCAGCCAAGGGCAGGAAGCTGGATTCACCTGACTATTCTAAAGAAAAGGAAATTATCTGGTAAGTAGTAATTTCTCAGTTCTTAGCATCTAGTCAGATGAATCCAGAACCAGTGGGATGTACCCAAGTTACTCCTGAATAGGGTAGGAAGCTGCCCACAGTCCAGTCAAAACCGAATGTGCAAAGGCTGTGTCCTCTCGGGTCTGCACCCCAGGCAATAATACCTGGAAAAGCTGTGTAAGGAGGACCTCATCGCAGCTCGGCAAATGTTGATGGGAGACAACAATCTAATCTCCACCCTTGACACTGCCTGAGCCCTAGTGGAATGAGCCCTAACTTGACTAGGCAACAGCTATTCAGCATCCACAAACGCCTCTGTGACCACCTCCTTAATCCAGCAAGCTACTGTAGCCCACGAAGCCGGCTCTACCTGTTTACTGCCATCGTGGAGGACAAACAGGCGATCCGTCTTCCGAAAGGTTTAGAAACGTCCCGATGCCTCATGATATGTCTCTTGACATCCAAGGATTGCATCAGGCAATATTCCTCCGCATCTCTTTCCCTATCCAGAGACAGCAAAAGGAACTAACAGTACATAGCTGAATCACCTCCGGAGTCACTCGAACGAACGGCTCCAGCAAGACAAGACCTGTAGCTCGGAAATTCAATGCGCAGAACAAATCACTACAAAAAAAAAAACCACCAGTTTTCAAGATCAGTAACCACAAGGAAAGGTTATGCATTGGTTAAATGTAGGGCTCGCTAAGAAACGCAAAACCATATTAAGACTCCACAAGGGAAGACTTGCTCCTTTCAAATAACGGGTCACATCTGGATGAGCTATTTGCAGATGATATTAAGATCTGCAACAGAGTGGACACGCCTAAAGGAATGGAGAGAATGAGATGTGATTTAAGGAAGCTTGAAGAGTGGTCAAAGGTATGGCAACTGGGATTTAATGCCAAAAAGTGTAGTCATGCATCTTGGATGCGGTAATCTGAAGGAACTAAATGCGATAGGGGATGAAGCATTGCTGTGCACGGAACAGGAGAGACCCCTTGGGGTGATCGTTTCTAGCGATCTAAAGATGGCAAAGCAATGTGACAAAGAGATAGCTAAAGCTAGAACAATGCTGGGTTGCATAGAGAAAGGAAAATCTAGTAAGAAAAAGGAAGTGAAAGTCCCCTTGTACAGGTCCTTGGTGAGGATTCACCTGGAGTATTGTGATTAGTTCTGGAGACTGTATCTCAAAAGGGACAGAGACAGGTCGGAGGCGGTCCAGAGAAGGGCAACCAAAATGGTGGGAGGTCTCCATCAAATGAATTATGAGGAGAGATTGAAGGACCTAAATATGTATACCCTGGAGAGAGGAGATATGATACGATACAGACCTTCAGATACTTGAAAGGTTTTAATAATGCATGATCAACAAACCTTTTCCGCTGGAAAGAATCCAACAGAACTAGGGGTCATGAAATGAAACTCTGGGAAGAACAACTCAGAATCAATGACAGGAAATATTTCTTCACGGAGAGGGTGGTAGATGCCTAGAATGCCCTGCCGGAGGAGGTGGGAAAGACAAAAACAGTGCAAGATTTCAAAAGGGCATAAGATAAACACTGTGGATCCCTAAAGGTAAGGAGGAGGAGAATGAAGTAAGAGGCATGGAGGTAACTTGCTGGTGTGGTGAATACTACCATTAACAAATAAGCCTTCATACTGTTGATACAACTCCATCATTCCTCACTGCTTCCACGGCAGAAGGAAAAAAAGAGGAATTTGATTCAGACAGCAAATAACAAGGACATTGAACTGTACAGGCTGGGAAAACAAATAAGCATGGGGGTAACTTGCTTGTTGCGGCGGTTACTACCTTAACCAAAATGCCTGATACTACACTTCTGATGCAGCTCCAACATTGCTCTCTACTTCAATGGCAGGGGGTGGGGGGGAAGAAATTAGACTCAAACAGTAACCAACAAGAGCCCTGACCTTGGCGGTCTGAGTAACTGATCAGTTTGGGAAACTGATAACTATGGGAGCTTGCTGGGCAGATTGGATGGGCCATTAGATCCTTTTCTGCCGTCACTTCTGTTTCTATGAGCTGACAAGGGAACACCATTCACCTGACCCCTGAAACAGGCAAGAGCCTCTACTTGTACCTTTAAGGAATTAAGGGCCAACCCTATATTCAATCCATCCTGAAAAAAATTGGAAACATAGAAACATAGAAATGACGGCAGAAGAAGAGCAAACGGCCCATCAAGTCTGCCCAGCAAGCTACGCACTTTATCCATTTTTTTTCCCTTTTTCTCTCTCCCACCTGTTATTATTGGCTTCCAGTACCCTCCAGCCCTAATTCCCCTCCACCCTACCACCAATTTAGAAAGCAGCTCCATATCTGCATCCAAGTGACATCCAGCTCAATAGGGGTAGCAACCACTGTAACAAGCAGGCCACCCCCTTGCCCCATACTCTTACCCACCCCTGTTTTTATTTTTTTGTTTTTTTATTTTTTATTTTTTATTTTTGAAGATAGCAGCCCATCCTTCCGCTCCGTGAAGGTGGAACACCAACTACTGGCCACTGGCATCCCGCTCCATGAATGCCTCTGTGGCTACTGCCGCTCCGTGCAGTGTTTGAATGCTGCTGTGGCTACTGCCGCTCCGTGCAGTGTTTTGCTGCCTCCACTTTATTCACGCCCTCTAGACTTGATGGATCCACAGTGTTTATCCCACGCCCCTTTGAAGTCGTTCACAGTTTTAGACTTCACCACTTCCTCCGGAAGGGCATTCCAGGCATCCACCACCCTTTCCGTGAAGAAATACTTCCTGACATTGGTTCTTAGTCTTCCTCCCTGGAGCCTCAGCTCGAGACCTCTGGTTCTGCTGATTTTTTTCTGACAGAAAAGGTTTGTCGTTGTCTTTGGATCATTAAAGTTTTTCAAGTATCTGAAAGTCTGAATCATATCACCCCTGCTCCTCCTTTCCTCCAGGGAGTACATATTTAGATTCTTCAATCTCTCCTCGTATGTCATCCTATGAAGACCCTCCACCTTCCTGGTCGCCCTTCTCTGTACCGCTTCCATCTTGTCCTTGTCTTTTTGTAGATACGGTCTCCAGAACTGAACACAGTACTCCAGGTGAGGCCTCACCAAGGACCTGTACAAGGGGATAATCACTTCCCTTTTCTTACTCGATATTCCTCTCTCTATGCATCCCAGCATTCTTCTGGCTTTTGCTATCGCCTTGTTGCATAATTCATATTGTTAGACACTATCACCCCAAGGTCTCTCTCCTGCTCCATGCACATCAGCCTTTCCCCCCCCCATCGAATACAGTTCATTCGGATTTCCACTCCCCATATGCATGACTTTGCACTTCTTGGCATTGAATCTCAGCTGCCATATCTTCGACCACTCTTCCAGTTTCCTTAAATCCCGTCTCATTCTCCCCTGATAATTTCGTTTTCCTTAGTGTAGACAGATGGACTCAGGACCAAAGGGTATAGTGTATTCCTGCTAGCAGTTGGAGACGGATCAGATTTCAATCTGACATCAGCCCCTAGTACATATACCCCTGCAGGAAGTGCAGCTCTTCAGTATTCTCCTCGAAAAACATTGTGGATATATGTGTGACTGACTGATTGATTAACTTAATAATTTGGTTAACTTTGATAACTTCATAACTTGGTTAAACGTTAAACTTGATTAACTTGAACTGGTTGATTGACTATAGCTGGAGACCGCCAGTGAACTCAACCGGGGAGCGTCGACACCCAGCAGGGTGGATGCCCTAGGTAAATGAAAAACATGGCTTACCCTTGAACATTTGAAGGCCCTGCGTGATGGCAACCAAGGGTGGGATGCTGAGTCCATCTGTCTACACTAAGGAAAATGAAATTATCAGGTAAGTAATTTCTCCATTTCCTAGTGTGTAGCAGATGGACTCAGGACCAATGGGATGTATAAAAGCTACTCCCGATCCGGGTGGGAGGCTGCCCGTGACCCACTTAGTATTGCCCTTGCAAATGCTGTGTCCTCCTGAGCCTGAACATCCAGACGGTAGAATCTGGAGAAGGTATGGATGGAGGACCATGTAGCCGCCCTGCAGATCTCAGCAGGTGACAGCATTCTAGTTTCTGCCCATGATACTGCCTGGGCTCTGGTAGAATGGGCCTTGACCTGTAGAGGTGGTGGCTTGCCAGCTTCTACATAGGCCGCCTTGATGACTTCCTTGATCCAGCGGGCGATGGTTGCCCGTGAGGCCGCTTCCCCTTGTCTCTTTCCACTGTGAAGGACGAAAAAGTGGTCCATTTTTCGTACGGGCTCGGACATTTCCAGGTATCTGGATAGGAGTCTGCTGATGTTGAGGTGGCGGAGACTACGGGCTTCTTCCGGCCATCCATCGTTGGTAGCGAGATTGTCTGGTTAAGGTGGAAGTGTGAGACCACTTTGGGGAGGAAGGAGGGGACCGTGCGTAGTTGGATGGACCCCAAGGTGAGCCTGAGGAGCGGCTCACGGCAGGACAGTGCTTGTAGTTCCGATATGCAGCGGGCTGAACACACCGCCAGCAAAAACACCGTCTTCAAGGTTAACAGGCAAAGGGACAGGCCTCGTAGGGGTCTGAAGGCGGTTCCCGCTAGGAAGTCCAAAACGAGATTGAGATTCCACAGAGGTACCGGCCTCTTTAGTGGTGGGTGAATGTGTTTGACTCCTTTCAGGAAGCGAGACACGTCCGGGTGAGAGGCTATGCTGTCCCTCTCGCTCTTGGAGCCGTAGCATGACAGGGCAGCCACCTGTACCTTGATGGAGGTGAGGGACAGGCCCTTCTGTAGTCTGTTCTGTAAGAATTCCAGGATCACGGGAACTGTGAATGAACATGGTTTGATGTTGTGCGCACCAGGCTTCAAATACTCTCCAGATCCTTATGTACGTTAGTGATGTGGAGAACTTGCGTGCTCGTAGGAGGGTGTCGATTACCGCCCCTGAGTACCCGCTCTTTCTCAGACAGGCCCTCTCAATGGCCAGACCATAAGAGAGAATTGAGCTGGGTCCTCGTGGAGAATCTGACCTTGTTGTAGCATGTCCCTGTGTGGGGGCAGGGGTAGGGGGTTCCCTGCCAGCTGTCTTCTCATGTCTGCGTACCAGGGTCTTCTTGGCCAGTCCGGAGCCACCAGAAGAACTAGTCCCTTGTGTAGGCATATCTTGTGAATGATTGCACCCAGTAGGGGCCACGGCGGGAAGGCGTATAGTAGAGTCCCCGGGGGCCAAGGCTGTACCAGGGAATCGATCCCTTGGGACTGCGGTTCCTGCCTGCGGCTGAAGTATCTGGATACTTGGGCGTTGTATCTGTTTGTCAGAAGGTCCATGTCCGGTGTCCCCCATCGATCCACTATTATCTTGAAGGCTGTGGGTGACAGCCTCCATTCTCCTGGGTCTAGACTTTCCCTGCTGAGGAAGTCTGCCGTGATGTTGTCTTTCCCAGTGATGTGTTTGGCGGAGATCTCCTGGAGGTTTGCTTCCGCCCACGCCATCAGGGGGTCTATTTCTAGGGACACCTGTTGGCTTCTGGTTCCACCCTGCCGGTTGATATAGGCCACTGTCGTGGCGTTGTCCGACATTACTCTGACCACTTTATTTCGAAGTCTGTGGACGAACCGCATGCAGGCTAGTCTGACTGCTCGTGCTTCTAGTCGGTTGTTGTTCCATCCCGCCTCTTCTGCGTTCCACTGCCCTTGGGCAGTTAGCTCCTCGCAGGAAGACCTTGTGAGACTGGAAAATTGGGCATCCAAATGGCAGATAAAAATTTAATGTGGATAAGTGCAAGGTGATGCATATAGGGAAAAATAACCCATGCTATAATTACACAATGTTGGGTTCCATATTAGGTGCCTCAACCCAAGAAAGAGATCTAGGTGTCCTAGTGGATAACACATTGAAATCGTCGGTTCAGTGTGCTGTGGCAGTCAAAAAAGCAAACAGAATTTTGGGAATTATTAGAAAGGGAATGGTGAATAAAATGGAAAATGTCATAATGCCTCTGTATCGCTCCATGGTGAGACCGCACCTTGAATACGGCAAAATTGCTTACCTTGTAATAGGTGTTATCCCAGGACAGCAGGATGTAGTCCTCACATATGGGTGACATCAGTAATGGAGCCCTATGTACGGAAAACTTCTTTAAAAAGTTTCTATGAAACTTTTGACTGGCACCAGAGTGCCTACTGAGCATGCCCAGCATGCCATGATATTCCCTGCCACAGGGGTCTCCCTTCAGTCTTGTTTTGTAGCAATTAGCGTTAGCCAAAAATAAAATAATAAAACGTATCGGACCCAACTCCGCGGGGTGGCGGGTGGGTTTCGTGAGGACTACATCCTGCTGTCCTGGGATAACACCTATTACAAGGTAAGCAATTTTGCTTTATCCCAGGACAAGCAGGATGCTAGTCCTCACATATGGGTGATTAGCAACCTAGAGGCTGAGTCATTTTAAGGTGAAGCAACAGTGAAGTATCGTTGTTGAAATGAATCAGCCGAAAATCACAGCAGGTTGGATGTAGAAGGAGTTGGGATTACACTGGAAACAAGTTCTTTAAGACGGATTGTCCATAGGCTGAATCTTGTCTTCCTTGTTTGTCTAAACAGTAGTGAGCTGCAAAAGTGTGTAGAGAACTCCATGTTGCTGCTTTACAAATGTCCAGAAGAGGTACAGAGCGAAGGTGTGCTACTGAGGTTGACATCGCTCTGACTGAGTGTGCTTTTACTCGCCCTTGAAGAGTAAGGCCTGCTTTGTCATAACAAAATTGTATGCAATCTGCTAGCCAATTTGACAAAGTATGTCAAATTGGCTAGCAGATTGCATACAATTTTACCAGGTTTGTTTGGATCATAGGATACAAATAGTTGATTGGATTTCCTTTGGACTGTTGTGCGGTTTAAATAGAAACACAGTGCACGCTTACAGTCCAAGGTATGTAAGGCTCTTTCACCTTGGTGAGAGTGAGGCCTTGGAAAGAATGTTGGTAAAACTATAGATTGATTGAGGTGGAATTCCGTGACTACTTTTGGAAGAAATTTTGGATGAGTACGGAGGACCACCCTGTCATGTAGGAACTTTGTAAAAGGTTAGTATGTGACCAAAGCTTGTAGTTCACTGACCCTTCTAGCTGATGCAATGGCTATGAGGAATACAGTTTTCCAAGTAAGATATTTAAGGTCACAGGTATCTATGGGTTCAAATGGAGAACGCATAAGCCTGGTTAATACTACGTTCAGGTCCCAATGTATGCTTGGGGAATGAACTGGAGGTTTCATGTGAGTTAGGCCTCTCATGAATTTACTGACGAGAGGCTGGGTAGAGATAGGTGTGTCTCCCAGCTTGTTATGATAAGCTGAGATTGCACTCAAATGTACCCTTTACAGATGAAGTCTTAAGACCAGAATCTGAGAGATGGTATAGGTAATCTAGTAGTGAGGTAGTGGGGCAAGTGAAAGGATCTAGTGCTTTCTGAGTGCACCACAAAGTAAACCGTTTCCATTTGTAGGAATAATTCTTTCTAGTGGAAGGTTTACGTGAAGCTATCAGCACTTGAGATATAGTGGTTGGAAGGTTGAGTGGTTGGAAGATCAAGCTCTCAACATCCATGCTGTTAGGGACAGAGATTGAAGGTTGGGATGGCGCAGCTGACCCTGTTCCTGAGTTATGAGATTGGGAGCTACTCCCAGGCGAATTGGATCCCTGACTGAGAGATCTAGAAGTATGGGAAACCATACTTGTCGAGGCCAGTATGGGGCTATGAGTATCATGGACCCCTTGTCCTGTTGCAGTTTCACTAGAGTTTTGGTTATGAGAGGTATCGGTGGATACGCATATAACAGGCCTGAATTCCAATGGCGAGCAAAGGCGTCCCTCGGTAGGCTGTTCTGCTGCCAGAGGAGAGAGCAGTAATTGTTCACTTTGTAGTTCAGATGGGATGCAAAGAGATCTATTGTTGGTTGACCCCAGCGTTGAAAGATCTTGGTTGCTAGCGCTGGGTCTAGAGACCACTCGTGTGGTTGGAAGTGACGGCTGAGGCGATCCGCTACTGTGTTGTGGATGCCCGCTAAGTAGGTGGCCCGTAGAAGAATTGAGTGTGCTAGGGCCCAGTCCCAAATTTGAGCTGCTTCCTGACAAAGGAGGTAGGAACCTGTTCCCCCTTGTTTGTTGATGTACCACATGGCTACTGTGTTGTCCGTTTGGATCAGAACAGTCTTGTGTGAAAGACAGTCCTTGAATGCATGTAGTGCATAACGTATAGCTCGAAGCTCCAGGAAGTTTATTTGAAAAGAGGCTTTGTCCACGTGCCCTGTGTCTTTAAATGACCAATGTGAGCTCCCCAACCCAAGGTGGATGCATCTGTAGTTAAAGTCACTTGTGCAACTGGTTGCTGGAAAGGTAGGCCTTTGAGCAAGTTGATCGTTGATGTCCACCAGAGAAGGGAAGATTTCAGGTCTTGTGTTATCTGAATGGGAGTGGACAATGGTTGAATGGCTTGAATCCACTGATCTTTGAGAGTCCATTGCATTAGTCGCATGGTCAGTCTGGCCATGGGAGTGACGTGAACTGTTGAGGCCATGTGTCCGAGTAGGGTGAGGCACTGATGAGCTGTAACTAGAGACTGATTGCGAATAGAGTGCACTAAGAACGAGAGTTTGAGCACGGTCTCTTGGAAGAAAAGCTTTTGCTGTGATGGTGTTGAGATCTGCACCTATGAACTGCAACTGGAGAGATGGGATTTCTCGTAATTGATGAGAAATCCCAAGGAGTGAAGCAACTTTATTGTGAGCTGGAGAGAAGTGAGAGCTCCGCTGTGCGTTTGACTCCTGATGAGCCAGTCGCCTAAGTAAGGAAATACGTGCACTCTTTGTTTGTGAAGATGTGCCATCGCTACTGCAAGACACTTTGTGAACACTCGAGGTGCTGAGGCTAGGCCGAATGGTAGCACTCTGTATTGGAAGTGTTGACCTTCCACCAGAAATCGCAGGTATTGATGAGGAGGAAAATGGGAATGTGAGCGTAAGCATCTTAAAGATCCAGAGAGCAGAGCCAATCTCCTTTTTGAAGAAGAGGTAGCATGGTGCCTAACGATATCATCCTGAATTTTTCTTTCTTTAGAAATTTGTTGAGATTTCTGAGGTCCAGGATAGGACGTTTTCTTTGGAATGAGGAAATATCGGGAGTAGAATCCTCTGCCCCACTGAGGCCTGGGAACTGATTCTATAGCCCTGGCACTCAGAAGGGTGGACAATTCTGCTTGTAGGATTGTGGAGTGATGAGTCACTGTCCAAGATGAAAGAGGAGGATTTTCGTTTGGTACAGTGAGGAAATCCAAGCGGTAACCGTGAGCTATAATTGAGAGTACCCATTTATCTGTTGTGATGGAGGTCCAAGTTTGATGGTAATAAACTATTCGACCTCCGACTGGTATGTGTGGTAGAGGGTTTCGAGAAGGGGTTCTGCTCTCTGGGTGGTTTTCAAAAGCCTGATGTGGATGCAGTAGGCGCAGGCTGCTGGGGCCTAGCAGGCCTCTGTCGAACTTGAGAACGCTGAGTAGGGCGTGGTTGTCTCGCTCTGGTAGCAGGAGGGTAATATCGTTGAGGGCGATAATATGGTTTCCTCACTTCTCTTCTAGGAGGCCTCCTAGAAGGTTGGTGTGTCTCTTGAGGAAGTTGAGACAATTGTTTTAGGGTTTCTGTGTGGTCTTTTATGGTTGCCACTGCCTCCTTGACCTTGTCTCCAAAAGGTTTTCACCTAGACAAGGTAGGTCTGCTAACCTTTCCTGCACTTCTGGTCTAAGTTCAGAGGATTTTAACCAGGCCCATCTCCGAGCCGTGATACCCGAGGCTGATAAACGGGAGGCCGTTTCGAAGGAATCATAAGTGGCTCTCACCTCGTGCTTGCCTGCTTCTAGGCCCTTATGCACGAGACGGAAGAAACCCTCTTGAAACTGGTCTGGTAGTTGTTGGGAAAGAGCTTCAACCTGTTTCCACAGGTCACGCTGATACTGGTTCATGAATAATTGATAGGAGTTTATCCGTGAGACCAGCATTGCTCCTTGGAAGATCTTTCTTCCTAAACTGTCTAGGAAACGACTGTCTTTGCCTGGAGGTGTGGAAGCATGTTGTTTCAGTCTCTTAGCCTTTTTCTGGGCTGATTCAACCACTACAGATTGGTGTGGCAACTGAGATTTTTGAAACCCTGGAATGGGTTGGGCGAGATATGTGGCATCAGCTCATTTGTTAACTGCTGCCACAAAGCCAGGGTGCTCCCACATCGGGTACATTAGCTCTTGCAGGACTTCGTGCACTGGAATAGCTAGTATTTCTTTAGGAGGATCCACAAACTGAAGGACCTCCAAGGTCTTTTGCCTAGTGTCTATTTCCGACAGGAGCGAGAATGGAATAGTGTCAGACATCTCTTTGATGAAGTTAGAGAAAGAAAGATCTTCTGGAGGTGATTTCCTTCTGTCTTCTGGTGGTGAAGGTTCAGATAAGATATCTTCTTCAGATGAGATGATATCCCCTGAGTCAGTACCAGTATCCAGTGGATGACCTGATGGTCTAAGAGGCTTAAAAGGAACCTCCGATAGTGGTGTATGTGGCCTCATAGGTGGAATAACCCCTGATGGACCAGGTACTGGTTCTGGAAGTGTATCTGAATCCAAACCCTGAGGTGAAGTAGAAAAAACTTGAATTAGTGAATCCAATTTATCCATTAATGGTTGAAAAATGGAGGATTCTGGACCTGGCATCGATGGTGGTATCGGTGCCCGAATGGGAATAGATGGCATCGGCGGTCCATACACAGGAACCGGCGGCATCGATGGTTGTGGTGATGGTATGGCCAGAATCGGCATCGAGGGTACCGGTGCTGGAACGGGCAATGTCATCGGAATCGGTGTCATCGCTGGTGTAGAAGGCTGAGGTCGTGGCATCGACTCGAATGCATCTCTGACTGCTTGACGTATATATACATCAAGTTCCGCCCGCATGGATGGTGAAAACAGAGCACCCATGGGGGGAGGCGGTAATGGCGATGTCGGTACCTCCTCAGGGCCCTGAGGAGGCACGGTTCCCTGCGCCGGAATCAGCGGGGATCGCCCTGTCGACGGCTCCGAAGCCTAATCCTGGAGCCGAGGTTTCTTAGCCGCTGCACCGCTTTCTGTCAATGGCTCGCCGGGTATCGAGGTCGCAGATGCCGTATGCGGCCCACGGTGGCGATAGCGATGCTTTTCCTTTTCGCGGGCTTTTTCACTGCCCGATGTCGATTGCCCTGGACGATGGTGAGGGGGAGGAAAAGGGAGCATCTCCAGACTCACCTGGTAGACGCTTTTTCAACACGACTTTTCGAATCGAACCAGCCAGAGACGATTGTGTTGAAGTAGATGGAGCTGATAAAAGCTGTATTTTAAACAATTGCTCCATTTTTTCTAGTCGGAGACGACGGCCCTTTGATGTCATCGTTGCACATAAGGGACAGAGGACACAATCCTGGTGAGGGTCCGTAATGGACATGTTCCTGGTGCACTTGGGGCACTTTTTGAAGCCTGAAGCCATTTTGGGGCCGGACAGCCGTCGACGGCCAATGACAACAAAGTTGTCGAAAACGGAACAGCACCGCAAAAATTCAAAAACTTACCGCGACGGTGTTTACTAAGGGGAGACCCTTTGCGGCTGAAGTTTTCTAAACTTTTTTGAAAAGTTAAAGTTGTGGAGAATTCCACAGGACTCCTAGAGACCGCGAGGCTAACTGCTTCACGGAAAAAAGAAGACTGAAGGGAGACCCCTGTGGCAGGGAATATCATGGCATGCTGGGCATGCTCAGTAGGCACTCTGGAGCCAGTCAAAAGTTTCATAGAAACTTTTTAAAGAAGTTTTCCATACATAGGGCTCCATTACTGATGTCAGCCATATGTGAGGACTAGCATCCTGCTTGTCCTGGGATAATGTGTACAATTCTGGTCGCCGCATCTCAAAAAAGATATAATTGCGATGGAGAAGGTACAGAGAAGGGCTACCAAACTGATAAGTGGAATGGAACAACTCCCCTATGAGGAAAGACTAAAGAGGTTAGGACTTTTCAGCTTGGAGAAGAGACGACTGAGGGGGGATATGATAGAGGTGTTTAAAATCATTAGAGGTCTAGAACGGGTAGATGTGATCGGTTATTTACTCTTTCGGATAGTAGAAAGACTAGGGGGCACTCCATGAAGTTAGCATGGGGCACATTTAAAACTAATCGGAGAAAGTTCTTTTTTACTCAACGCACAATTAAACTCTGGAATTTGTTGCCAGAGGATGTGGTTAGTGCAGTTAGTATAGCTGTGTTTAAAAAAGGATTGGATAAGTTCTTGGAGGAGAAGTCCATTACCTGCTATTAAGTTCACTTAGAGAATAGCCACTGCCATTAGCAATGGTAACATGGAATAGGCTTAGTTTTTGGGTACTTGCCAGGTTCTTATGGCCTGGATTGGCCACTGTTGGAAACAGGATGCTGGGCTTGATGGACCCTTGGTCTGACCCAGTATGGCATTTTCTTATGTTCTTATTGTGCTCCCCATCCTCGTAGACTGGCATCTGTGGTGAGTAGAGTCCAGGTTGGAGAGGATAGTTTTGATCCCCGGCTCATGTGGCTGGCCTGCAGCCACCACCGTAGCTGAGTCCGAACTCTGCCCGGGAGTGATAGACGTACAGTTTAGTTCTGGGACCGTGGGCTCCACCGTGATAGGAGTGAGCGCTGTAGGGGCCTCATGTGGGCTCGCGCCCATGGCACAACTTCCAGTGTGGATGTCATCAGCCCGAGGACTTGCAGGTAATCCCATGGTGCGGGACGAGGATCGTCCAGCAAGATTTGTAGCCGGTTCCACAATTTTGATCTCCTTGTGGGGGTCAGGCTGACCTTATCCTCTTTGGTGTCGAATCGGACTCCTAGGTATTCCAGCGACTGTGAGGGCTTTAGGGAACTTTTGTTTGTGTTGACTACCCATCCTAGGCTTTCCAGTAGAGTTATGATTCTGCTGGTTGCTTGGCGGCTTTCCTCCGGTGACTTTGCTCTGATCAGCTAATCGTCCAGGTAGGGGTGAACAAGGATTCCTTCCTTCCTCAGTGTTGCCGCCACCACCACTATTACCTTGGTGAACGTCCGGGGTGCTGTGGCTAACCCGAAGGGTAGTACCCGGAACTGGTAGTGACGGTTCAGGACTTTGAAGCGTAAGTGGCGCTGATGTTCCTGATGAATGGGGTTGTGCAGATAGGCCTCCGAAAGATCCAGGGATGTGAGAAACTCTCCTGGTTGTATCGCCCTTATAACGGTTCGTAGGGTTTCCATGCGGAAGCGAGGGATCCTGAGGTTGTGGTTGACCGACTTGAGATCCAGGATGGGCCTGAATGTTCCCTCTTTCTTGAGAACGATAAAATAAATGGAATAATGGCCCGTATTTATTTCCTGTGGAGGTACTGGGGTTATGGCCTCGAGTGCCAGTAGCCTGGACAGTGTAGCTTCCACTGCCGCCCTCTTGGAGGGGGTGTGGCAGGGGGACTCCACGTACTTGTCCGGAGGGGTTCGTAGGAAATCCAGGAAGCACCCCTCCCGAATGATGGCTAGGACCCACTTGTCCGAGGTTCTCTCGACCCATCTGTGGTAGAATAGGGCTAATCTGCCCCCTATGGCTTCTTCCCTTGGATGGGTCGGCTGAATCTCATTGTGTGGTGCGGCTGGGGCCCATACCAGATCTGGCTCCCCTCTTGTTGTGCTTGGTCCGAAAGGACTGGTTCCTGCCCGAAGGACGGGGCGCTTGATAGTTGCTCCTGTAAGGATTGAAGCGCTGCAAACTTCTGCCCCTGGAGGACCTGGGGAAGGGACACTGATTTCTCTTTGTCTTATCTTCCGGCAGTCGCGGCAATGGGGACTCGCCCCATTTGTCGGCCAGTTTCTCTAGTTCGCTGCCGAACAGGAAGGATCCTTTGAAGGGCATCCTTGTGAGGCGCGTTTTGGAAGATGCGTCGGCCGACCAGCTTCGGAGCCAGAGTTGTCTCCTGGCAGCCACCGCAGAGGACACTCCTCTGGCCGCTGTGCGCACTAGGTCGGAGGCAGCATCCGCTAGGAATGATACCGCTGGTTCCATGTCTTCTCCCGGGGTGTTGTTCCTGGTTTGTGAAAGGCAGGCACGTGTCACCACGGTACAGCAGGCCGCAATTTGTAGAGACATAGTGGCGACGTCAAATGATTGTTTGAGGATGGACTCCAGACGTCGGTCATGTGCATCTTTGAGCGCAGCTCCTCCCTCTACTGGGATAGTGGTGCGCCTAGAGACTGCGCAGACCATAGCATCCACTCTTGGGCATGCAAGAAGATCTTTGGTTGCTGGGTACAGGGGGTACAGGGCCACCAAGGCTCGTCCCCCTTTGAATGCGGACTCCGGAGCATTCCATTCCAGGTCAATCAGCTGTTGTGCTGCCTGTAACAGAGGGAAATGGCGAGAAGTCTGTCGAAGACCCTCCAGCAGGGGGTTCGGTTTCGGTTCCCCTAAAGTACCTGGGCCCGGGATAGCGAGCTCTGTCAGACATTGATTGACCAGGTCCGGGAGCTCGTCTTTTGTGAAGAAGCGTCTCATGGTTCGGTGAGGCTCTGTCCCCGGGGGGAGCTCCCCTTCTTCTAGGGGTTCTGCTTCTTCCTCAGAGGTGTCAGAGTCCCCGTAGGTGGGGCTTCTGAGTAATAGGAGCCTGTGCCTAGGTCTTGAGGGGCCTGGAGCATGTGGGTCCTCCGGTGGAGCATGTGGCTGGACAGCCAGAGGTTCAGTTTGCATTTGAACAAAGGCGTGAATCCCCTTGAAAAACTCCACCCATGATATGGACGCTGGATCAAAGCCGAGGGGCGCTGGTTCCTTGGGGGTCCCCCTGGCTAGGTCCGTGGTGTCCCCTGAGGAGCTGGAACTTGGCCCTGGGTGGGACTGGCCCTGAGCTGGATCTCCCAGGGCCTCTTCGCACTGCGTGCACAGGGCGTCGGCCTCCTCGCTTTGTTCGGCTCTGATGTGGCATGCTGGGCAGAGGCCTTGCGCTTTAATTTCTGTTCCTGGGGGTGCCATGGTTGTCAGCGCGTAAATCTTATGCGCTCCAGTGCGCTTAGATTGAGCGTGTAAGTTGTGCGCGCAGCTGTGCCGTAGATATTCGCTCGGCTATGTGCTTGCAAGTTATGCGCGCAAGGATTTATGCGCGCGTAAGTCTATGTGCATAAATCCTTGCGCGCGTATATCTCCGAGCTTTGTGCGCCTGGCTCGGAGATAAACGCCTGGCTCGGAGATATACGCTCGGAGGCGAACGGCGCGGCGAGTAGGCCAAGATGGCGACGGCGAGCACACGGGCAATATGGCGACCCCCCCTCGGAGAGTCTCCACGTGGGCAGACTCTTGGAATAGCCGGGGCCTGGCCCTGCTAGGGCGGATCAACCCGGTGGCACTGGTCCCGGTCGGTGACCTGTGCTCGTCCTCGACCCTCTGAGACCGGAATCGAGTAGAAGATTTCTACCTTACCTTGTCTTCGGCGCTTCCCGGTTTCGTCCCGGGAGGTCTCCGGCTGCGGGGGGGGGGGAGAGGGCAAATACCCTCACCGCTGCGCTCGAGGGTGCACCCGCTGCCTCTCAGCCGCGCCCGAAGGATCGGGGGCTAGGTCCTCGCCGCGATTCGGCCGCCGGACCGAGGCTCACCTCCAAGGGACCACGGAAATCTCAACTGGGGGAGGGACCCGAGGGTATCACCGCAGGAGAGCGGAGCTCGTCTTCAGGTAGGTTTTCTTCTTTCAATTTTGGGTTTTCTTCTTTAAATTTGATCTAACACTTGAGAGTGTGCAGATAGTCCCTAACTGCTATGGAGACTGAAAATACTGAAGAGCTGCACTTCCTGCAGGGGTATATGTACTAGGGGCTGTCGTCAGATTGAAATCTGATCCGTCTCCAACTGCTAGCAGGAGTACACTATACCCGTTGGTCCTGAGTCCATCTGCTACACGCTAGGAAATCCAAAATGAGTAGGATCTTAACCGAACGAGGACGAACACCTCGATCTTCACACAAAGCCTCAAATACTTGCCAAACCCGAACATAGGCTATGGAAGTGGAGAACTCTCACTCGTAACAAGGTGGCAATCACCGCAGTAGAATATCCACACTTCAGCAAGCGAGCCTTCTCAAGAGCCATAATGTAAGACTAAAATTGAGTCAGATCTTCATGAAGAACAGATGCCTGCGGCAACATATTTCTGTGGCCAGAAACCGGGGAAGGGGAGGGAAACCTACCAGAAGCCTTCACAGGTCCACATACCATAGTCTCCTGGGCCAATCTGGTGCCATGAGAAGCACTGTGACCCTCGACCCACCGAATCATTCTGCCCAACATGGGCCACGGGGGAAAGGCATACAGCAGCTTGTCCTCCAGCCATTCCTGCATGAGAGCATCGAAACCCAAGGACTCCAGATCTCTCCTGTGACTAGATAATTGAGGAACCTTCGCACTGTGAGAAGTTGCCAGTTGGTCTAGAAACGGAAGGCCCCAGAGATCCACTATAAGCTGAAACGCCTCTTCTGACAATACTCATTCTCCTGGGTCCAGACTCTCCCTGCTAAGAAAGTCTGCTCTCGCATTGTCTTTTCCTGCAATGTGCGATGCCGAGATCTCCTGAAGATGCACTTCCGCCCATTCCATAAGTTGATTTATCTTGCATGACACTTGATGGCTCTTGGTTCCTCCCTGCCAATTGATGTAAGCCATTGTCATTGCATTGTCCAACATTATCCGGACCGTTCAACCTGCCGCTGAACTGCAAGCATGCCAACCGAACCGCCCGGGTTTCCAGCAGATTGATGTTCCAGAAAGAATCTTCTGCAATCCAGCACTCTCAGTACCTGAAAGTGAGCTCCCCAACCCCAGTCGCTCGCATCTGTCTTGAAGACTAACCAGCCCGCTGATTTTAAGGAAACTCCCTTTCTTAGATCTGCTTGTAACCACCACTCTAGTTGAGAGCAGACTTCCATCGACAGATGGAGCCGAATCGAGTAGTCCTGAGACTGTAAGCTCCAAGACAGCATGGGGTGCTGAAGAGGACGCATATGCACCCTTGCCCATGGCACCACTTCCAGGTTTGCCGTCAAACCAAGTACTGCAGATAGGGCCACACTGTCGGACGTATAGTGTTCAGATACACATGCGCCATCAACTTCTGAATACGAGCTTCCGGCAGGAAAACCCTGCCTTGCTCTGCTTCGTGTAGAAGCAAACACCGAGATACTCTAGCGACTGAGAAGGCTGAAGACTGCTCGTGGTCAGGTTCACAATCCAGCTGATTTCCTGCAACAGAGAAATCACCTTGCGGGATACTGGGTGGCTCTCTTCCAGAGTCTTGGCCCAAATCAGCCAGTCATTCAAATACGGGTGTACCAGGATCCCATCCTCTCTCAACTCTCTTGCCACCACCACCATAACCTTGGAAAAGGTTCTGGGTGCAGTGGCTAGACAAAAAGGCAGTGCCCGAAACTGATAATGGTGTCCCAAAACCACAAATTGCAGAAAATGTTGGTGCTCTAGTCAGATTGGAATATGCGGTTACACCTCGGACAGGTCCAAGGAGGTCAGAAATTCCCTGGACTATATGGCCATTATCACTGAGTGCAATGTTTTCATGCAAAAATGAGTCACCTGCAAATGAGGTTGACCCCTTTGAGGTCCAGGATGGGACGAAAGGAGCCCTCCTTCTTGAGCACAATGAAATAAATGGAATATCGACTTATTTTCCTGAGACGTGGGCATTGGTACCACAGCCTTCAAACTGAGGAGACTTGACAATGTACACTCCACTGCCTGCTTCTTCTGTGGGGAGTGGCAGGGAGGCACGATAAACACGTCCAGAGGAATACTGTGAAGTTCCAGCGCATATCCCTCTTGTATCACCTCCAGATGATTTTGACCCACCTCTGGTAAGAGAGAGAAGCTCATCCCTAATTCCTGTTCCCAGCAGTGGGTCAGCAAACCTTTATAGGGAGGTTTAACTTCCCAAGCCCGCATCCTGTCTGGGACGAAAGGACTGAGACCGACCAAAACGTCAAGTCCTCTGAAAGGTCGCTCCTCTGTAGGGTCAAAAATGCTTGGATCCCCTGGCACGACCTCTCATGCCAAAGGAGCGCGGCATTGTGTTTCTTATCCTCCAGCAACTGAGGAACCAGGAATTCACCCCACTTACTGGCCAATTTCTCCAACTCACTTCCAAACAAGAGCGAACCTTTAAAGGGAAATTTTGTAAGGTTAGTCTTGGAGGTCACATCACCTGGCCACTATTACCGAAGTCACCCCTCTGGCTGAGGTGCGGACCAAATTGCAGCCTGCATCTGCCAAAAAGACGACTGCTGGATCCATAACTGCCCTGGAATTCACTCCAGATTCATCGACCTCCTGAGAGAGAAGTAAACAAGAGTGAGCCTCCAGGGAATAAAGGTATCTGCAAGGTCATTGCCACTGCTTAAAATGCTTGCTTGGCCTCAATCAAGCAATGTCTCTCGAACCTAAAACTTAAAACTCATAATCAGCACTGATAAAACTGAATTAATCATCCTCGACAAAAAAAAAAAAAAATCAACGATTCACCCAGACAATCACTCAAAACAGAAAACCCAGAAACAATAATCTCTCCTGTTGACCATGCCAGAAACCTCGGAATTACAATTGACAAAGAATTATCCTACAAAACCCATATAACAAATAAAATCAAAGAAGGTTATCACAAATTGACACTCAGACGCTCAAACCCGTGCTCACTCAAAATGACTTTAGAACAGTTCTGCAACTACTACTATTTACAAACCTGGACTACTGCAACACCCTACTCCTTGGCCTCCCTTTTACCACCATACGCCCACTACAAATACTCCAGAACACAGCTGCCAGGATTCTTTCAGGAACCAAGAAACAAGAACATATTACACCTACTCTCATATCCATGCACTGGCTCCCAATTAAATACAGAATAGAATACAAAGTTTTATCAATCCTCCACAAATTAATCACAGGACAACAAAACCATTGGTTAACTGAACACATTGAACTACATGCTCCAAAAAGGAACCTTCGCTCAGTGAATAAAGGCCTCCTCAAAATTCCTCATGCAAAAATCACGCACCTAGTATCAACCCGAGAGAGAGCTATATCCATTGCCAGCCCATCTCTATGGAACTCCTTACCCCTAAATCTAAGAACTCAAGTTGACACCAAAACCTTCAAAAAAGAATTAAAAACCTAGCTTTTTACCAGAGCTTTTTCAGAAGATCTTAACTACCAACACCAACAAACTACCAACCAGACAACTCCAAAGAAAACAGACACACCATCCTATCAACTTATGACAGACTAATAAAACCACGAACTCTACAACTGACATCTAAGAACTTTTCCCTATATAATCTAACCCTCTATTACCCCCTAATGCTACCCAAATTTAACTTTAAATTGTATTTGTTAAATCTCTAATGTTATTCTCTACTACTACCCAAGAAAGAGATCTAGGCGTCATAGTGGATAACACATTGAACTCGTCGGTTCAGTGTGCTGTGGCGGTCAAAAAAGCGAACAGAATGTTGGGAATTATTAGAAAGGGAATGGTGAATAAAACGGAAAATGTCATAATGCCTCTGTATCGCTCCATGGTGAGACCGCACCTTGAATACTGTGTACAATTCTGGTCACCACATCTCAAAAAAGATATAATTGCGATGGAGAAGGTAAAGAGAAGGGCGACCAAAATGATAAAGGGAATGGAACAGCTCCCCTATGAGGAAAGACTAAAGAGGTTAGGACTTTTCAGCTTGGAGAAGAGACGGCTGAGGGGGGATATGATAGAGGTATTTAAAATCATGAGATGTCTAGAACGGGTAGATGTGAATCGTTTTTTTTTACTCTTTCGGATAATAGAAAGACTAGGGGGCACTCCATGAAGTTAGCATGTGGCACATTTTAAACTAATCGGAGAAAGTTCTTTTTCACTCAACGCACAATTAAACTCTGGAATTTGTTGCCAGAAGATGTGGTTAGTGCAGTTAGTATAGCTGTGTTTAAAAAAGGATTGGAGAAGAAGTCCATTACCTGCTATTAAGTTGGCTTAGATAATAACCACTGCTATTACTAGCAATGGTAACATGGAATAGACTTAGTTTTTGGGTACTTGCCAGGTTCTTATGGCCTGGATTGGCCACTGTTGGAAACAAGATGCTGGGCTTGATTGTCCCTTGGTCTGACCCAGTATGGCATGTTATGTTCTCCTAATGTAAACCATTATGATGGCAAAACCGAATATACGGTATACAAAACATGTTAAATTAATAAATAGATCCTTCTATTGTGCACATTCTTCAAGGCCACTCCTCCCTCCACAAGGACAGTCATCCGTTTAAAGATGGCACAGACAAGCGTACCCATGTTCAGAAAAAGCAAATGCTCTCTCACCACTGGATCCAGGGAGTACAGGCCTTCCAAACCTTTGAAATTAGCCTCTTGGGCACTCCACCTAATGTCAATCAATTCTTGACTGGCCTCCATAACAGGGAAAAAACAAGAGGCTTTACACAAAGAAATCATGATGGGATTTTTCTTTGGTCTCAGACATGGAATTTGCCCCAGGTACTCCCGGAATCTTTAATGTCTGGGAAATCAGAGTCAGTAGCTCATCTCTATGAAAGAACCACAATATAGTCCTATACGGTTCCAGTCCCGGAGCAATTTCCCCAACCTCCAGAGAGTCAGGATCGACCTCATTATCCGTACCATCCGGATTCCTATTAGGAGGACCTGCTGCTGATCTAGGTGTACATTGGTGCGCAACAGTAGTATCGGGCGAGTGAGAGGTTACACCTGCGATTCTGACCTGGCAGGACTGGATGGGGCTGAGGACTGTGCCTGAAGAAAGAATAGCAATCCTTGAAAATATTCTACCTGAGAAAAGGCAAAGGATCCATGCCAAAACCAGAAGGCACCTGTGCAATGCCCACTGAACTACTGTCCCCTGCTGACGAGCCAGTTAAGGGAGATCCAAGGTCAGGTGCCCCTCCCGACATGTCTTTATCCAAGCCGTCATCAGGCTGGGAAGAACCAGGCTTAGTAAAATCAGAGGAAGATAATTCTCCCTGAGCAGCACTGGCACAAGTTAGAGGGCATGCCAGGCTGAGATGCCTGAATATGACAGGCAGCACAGAGGGAAAGGTGCTTAGGTTTCTTAGTCACGGGCGCCCATCAGTCTTGTCAGTTACACTTATCAGGCGACTGAAGGTGTGCATTCAGATGAATTCATGCTGTAAAATATATGCATCCCAAAGCTAGACGCACTTCTTCCCTTCCAAACCTAAGCGCACAACTAATGTGGCCCAAATTGTGCGCACAGTCAAGCGAGCGCCTAACATGGAAGCCACTATCACCTGGACACCTAAGCAGGCATCCAATTAAATGTCAGAAAACTGGGCACTCAACCTGGACACACAGCCAGACATACTTGCACGCAGTGATGGCAGGAAGCAGCGTGCAAAAACGCCACCGCAGTCTAGCATGCAGCGCACAGAGAAAAGCCTAACAGTGGGGCCTAGCCCCCACGGGCTGCTCAACCCACCAGGTTGCCCACGTCCCTTAACTTCCCTTGGGGGTGGGAACAAAGAGACCGGAGGAAGGGGGAAGCCTTACAAACAACCCTTCTACCCTTTTTTTTTTTAAGCCTTAACTGAGCTCAGGCTTTCCCAGCTGAGTACAGAGACAGTCTCCAGCTGCGGGGGGAGAAGGCATTTATCGTCACCACCACACTCTGGTTCCTGCACCCACTGCCTTTCAGCTGTTTTAGCAGCTAAGTCGATGCCAGCTGAGAAAACCAGCTACCAGACCAAGGCACAAATCTGAGAGGCCAAGGAAATCACCTCAGGAATTCCCAACTGGGGGAGGGACCATTTGTTATCACTGCAGGAGAGCGGAAGAATTAAATTTCCTTTTATTTCTCCTTCTAAAACTTGAAGCAATCCTCAGTAGGGAGTTGCACATCCACCATCTGCTGGAGACAGAGAATACTGGCAGGCTGATGTCACTGCAGGAGTATATATACTGTGATCTCAGCTTTGTTCCATCTCCATCTGCTGGTAAAGGTGCATAACCCACTGGTTCTGGATTCAACTGACCAGATGCTAAGAAAAAAAAACAAAAGAATACTGAACAGTCCGTTACAAGTCTGCATGAGGTTGCAGGCTATTTAAAAACACTATTTTGGAAGCATAGGCAAAATTCATTCCACGAATTAAAAAGTTTAAAGAAAAAAGAAAATACAAAAAAACACTACAAGAACCCACCAGTATGGCTAAATGGTGCTGTAAAAGAGCCCAACAAATCCAAAAAGCATCCTTTATAAAATGGAAAGCAGGGCCTAATAAGGAAAATAGAAAGTCATAAATATTGCCAAATTAAATGTATTCACTGTGTCTGCATCTTACTGAATAAAAATTTTCAAAAAAAAAAGTTCTCAAGGAACTCAAATATCAAGAAGGGCTCCAGAGATATCACAAGCACCTACATACCTGATGACTATGCCTGGTAAAATTGTAGAAACTATAATTAACAAAAATCACTGGTCATATGGATAAGCATAGTTTAATGGGAAAGAGCTCAGCATGGATTTAGGAAAGGAAAGTCATGCTTTACTAACCTATTAGAATTCTTTGAAGGTGTAAACAAGCATGTGGATAAAGAAGAGCCAATTATCTAGTGTATTTGGAAAAAAGGTATCTGACAAAGTCCCTCATACAAGGCTAAAAAGCCATGGGATACAGAGGCATCGTCTCAGTGTGGACTGGTAACTGGTTATAAGATAGGAGGCAAGGAGTAGAACTTAATGATCAGTTTTTCAAGTGAAGAAAGGTGAATAATAGAGTGCCCCAAAAATCTGCCCTGGAGCCACTGTTGTTCAACATTTTCATTTAATGTTCTAGAAAGGGCGCGATGAGTTAAGTGATCAGATCTGCAGAGGACACAAAAATATTCAGGATAGTTAAAATAAGGTAATTATGAGGAACTATAGAAGAGACTAGAGAACAGAGCAACTAAATGGCAGATGAAATTTAATGTGGACAAGTGCAAAGTGATGAACATGGGGAAAAATAACCCTAACTGTAGATTTATTTTATTTTATTTAAAGCTTTTTTATACCGACATTCATGATATAGATCACATCATATCTGTTTACATGGAACACGGGGGAAATAACGTGAACATAAACATGAAGAATGCGAAAGTTACAATAAAAGTTACAATAAAAAAAATGTAATTCCTTCCTCAGACCATTATGAAAAGGATCTAGAACATTTAAATCCTTTGCTTTTTTGGCTACTGCCACACAGTGAGCTAACATAATGCTAGGAATTATTCACAAAGGAATGGAGAATAAACAGAGATCATACTGTCTCTGCATAGATCAATGGTGTGGCCACACAAGTATAATGTGTGATTCTAGTCACCTCATCTCAGAAAGTATATAGTGGCATTACAAAAGGTCCAGAGAAGGGCAACAAAAATGGTTAAGGGGGGAGAACAACTCCTTTATGAAGAAAGGCTGAATAGGTTAGGGCTCTTCAGCTTGGAAAAGAGATATTTGAAAAGGAATATGATTGAGGTCTTCAAAATCATGAGTGGAATACAACAGTTTATTTACCCTTTCAAACAACACTAGTACTAGGGAACACTCCCTTAAGCTAACAGGTTTAAAATAAACTGGAGAAAGTATTATTTTCACTCAACCACAATCAAGTTGTGGAATTTGTTGCTGGAGGATGTGGTCAAGGCAACTAACATTTAAAAAAGGTTTGGACAAGTTCCTGGAAGAAAAGTCCATACACAGTTATTAACCTGGTAGGAGAAAGCAGCAAGAAAATTAATATGCCTTTAGGGATTGGCCAATCTTAATACGGGATGCTGGGCTTGATGGACGTTTGGTCTGACCCACAATGGCACTCCTTATAACTAAGGTACAGTTCTCCCAAAATATGAAAGCAAGAAACAGGGGAACACACAGGGTGTTTAATATTTGATATAAGGGAACAATGTTTGAGGCATGGCCTAGTGATAAGAGTAATGGGGTGAATTAGGAGATCAGAGTTCAAATACTACTTCTTATACTGAAACTCCTTGTGACTTGAGCAAGTCAAAGCTACCTCAGCCAACACTGACCAACCATTAAGAATGAATCTGTTTATGATGTCCATGTTTTATCTAAATTATCATAGAAGTGTGTATTACGCCCAAACTTTCTTTCAATTATAAAAGTTGAGGTCATATCAATTCTTAGCTTTTCAAGAAGCCCACTGGATGTAAATAATCACAGACTTAACTGAAAATCTTATTGTTTAGAAATTAGTTTATTCATTATAAATATAAAATTATAGCTGCTCAAATAGGACATACTGTATTGACACACTACAACATACACAGACTTGTCTGTAATGCAATGATCTAAATACTAAATAATCCAAACATTAGTATCCTCTGGAGCCATTCCCACCTGCTAGTCCTCCAGCCCAGGAACATTTTGACAGCAAAGTTGAACAATACCAGGAACATGATAATCCTAGCAGGCTCCCAGCAGCCTTGTAGTTTTGGGGGGATGCCAAGTGGGATGGGCTTTTGGAGGGGGCCCAGAGGCCACCAATTAATTCAGAATTTGTGAAAGGCAGGAAAACTCCTTGGGCCAAATGGTCTACAACATGTAAAATCTTTGGGGAAAGAGGAGGAGGGTTAGGCGCTATATCCTACACTAGTTGTGATCCTTTAGTGGGGTGGGGAAGATAGGGCTTACAGACCCTACAATGACTTTTTTTTTCCCCACTGCACTTAACCAGCTATGTTTTGAATATCCAGTTAACTTTCAAACCTAACAGAATGTTAGGAATTATTAGGAAGGGAATGGTGAATAAAACGGAAAATGTCATAATACCTCTGTATCACTCCATGGTGAGACCGTACCTTGAATACTGTGTACAGTTCTGGATGCTGCACCTCAAAAAAGATATAATTGCAATAGAGAAGGTACAGAGAAGGGCAACCAAAATGATAAAGGGGATAGAATAATCCCTATGAGGAAAGACTAAAGAGGTTAGGACTGTTCAGCTTGGAGAAGAGACAGCTGAGGGGGGATATGATAGAGATGTTTAAAATCATGAGAGGTCTAGAACAGGTAAATGTGAATCGGTTATCTACTCTTTTGGATAATAGAAGGACTAGGGGGCACTCCATGAAGTTAGCATGGGGCACATTTAAAACTAATCGGAGAAAGTTCTTTTTCACTCAACGCACAATTAAACTCTGGAATTTGTTGCCAGAGAATGTGGTTGGTGCAGTTAGTATAGCTGTGTTTAAAAAAGGATTGGATAAGTTCTTGGAGGAGAAGTCCATTACCTGCTTTTAAGTTGACTTAGAAAATAGCCACTGCTATTACTAGCATAAGTAGCATGGGATAGACTTAGTTTTTGGGTACTTGCCAGGTTCTTATGGCCTGGATTGGCCACTGTTGGAAACAGGATGCTGGGCTTGATGGATCCTTGGACTGACCCAGTATGGCATGTTCTTATGAATATAGCCAGTTGAGTTTAAAATTATCTGACTAGGTATACCCAGATAACAGTATATCCAGTGGGACATTTATCCTTCTAAATATCCTGAACAATTAATCTAGCTAATTTTATCTGCTTTTCTTTATATTGGCTTCATCCTGTTCAAAATGACCTCACCTGATAAGGGTGATGTGTTTTGGAAGAGAATCGTGTTGAAAAGCACTGGAAAATTCATGCATATAAATGATTTTAACTTTCTTCTTTTTCAAACTTTACTTTTGTTCCCCTTCCCTCTCAGACTGATGCAATAAGACACGCACAAAAAAAACGGGCACTCATACAAAGCTGCAAGCAAATCTCTCACACACATAGGACTGGGTTGAGAAGCAGTGTTTAACGTGTCCTTTAGCTAATCATTATGCTCCGCTTCATTAATCCCGATATACTTTTTTTTTTTTTGTTGTTCCAACTCCAAACAACTAAATCTTATACTAATCTCTCTAAACAACCCTATCCTACAAGGGGAATATTTATCGCAACACAGAGAACCAAATTTTTGGGGGCCGATGCAATAAGGTGCATCCAGCTTAGAGCACGGATTTACTCAGTTAGGCAGGCAAGAATAGCCTTCAACGCAATAAGGAGATTAGCACATCCAAAATACACCCCCTAACAAATACATACCTGATAATACCCAACACATGTAAATTTCATGTAGACGAAGACATTAACTATTACCCTCCGATGCAGGAAAGCAAATCCAAAGGCTGGGTGCCCTATGCACATTTTTTAATTTGGGGAATTTAATTCCAGCTCCAGAAGTGGAGTAAAGTTTACTCACAGTCAAGGGCTCATGAGAAACAATAAAAATATGGTCCTCTGATTTGTGATAAACATGCCCTCCTCCTTAGTTATCACCCTGACTCTGGGGCCGATGCAATAAAGGCGTGTAGAAAGCAAATGCGTGCATGGCCCCCCAAAGAGAGGCGCCATGCAATATTCAAATTAGGGGGTCGCGTTAGCAAGAATGCGCTAGGGTCGCTTAGCACATCCTTGCTAACGCGAACCCAAACGGTTTTCGTGACTGCCGTACGCCGATCACGAAAACAGATGCCAATAAACCCGGCGTCGGTTTTCGTGACTGCCGGGCAGCAAGGGAAGCAGACGCCGATAAGCCCAGCGTTGGTTTAAAACCAGCCAGGTTTATCGGCGTTGGTTTCATTTTAAAATCCCCTATTGCATGGCGTCCCATGTGACCAGGTCAGGCTCGAGTCTGTCAGCCTTTATTGAAAGGTGGGGGAGGAAGCAGAGATGGTACCAGGGAGACCCGCGGTGGCAGGAGTGGAGTTCCCGGGCTGTGGTGGGCGGTCCCCAGGAGAAAATGCGGCGAGACACCCCCTTAGTATGGGCCCGGGAGAGGGGGCAAGGCAGCCGCTGCTGCTTCTGTGTCATTCTTTGTTATACAGGAAGCCCCGGACAGCAGGAAATCGCCAAAACTGTCAAGATAAGACGGCGCAAGGTAGGAGGAAGTGACAGAGAGAAAAAAGAAAGGCAGGGGAGAAAGCAGAGACAGGTGACCGTATGGCAGTCACGAAAACCGATGCCGGGTTTATTGGTGTTGGTTTTCGTGGCTGTCCGCCGGTAACAAAATTTTTTTCTTCTTTTCTTTTTCTTCTTTTTTCGATGCACACATCTATTAACGTCTGGCAGGCGTTAATAGATCCAACAAAACAAATCGGAAGGCAGTCCCACGTAGCCAAGGAACAAACAAACAAAGTTCACATTATTTCATATTGGCTGTAAAGCCTGTTGCTAATTTATTGTTTATTGTAAACCGAGGTGATGTTATTAACGTGCCGCGGTATAGAAAAATCACTAAATAAATAAATAAACCTTATGCCGTGGAAAGATTTTATTAAAGAGCCCGACTCCGGCCTAGTTTCGCCAATCAAGGCTGCATCAGGGGCTAAAAATTGAAATTAAAAAAGTTATATTAAAATTTCAAAATCGAAATATCTATTATACACAGACCAACAGTTGATTTGAGGTAATATGAATTTTGTGTATATGTATTTGCTTTAATCAAGATATATATATATGTTGGTCTGTGTATAATAGATATTTCGATTTTGAAATTTTAATATAACTTTTTTAATTTCAATTTTTAGCCCCTGATGCAGCCTTGATTGGCGAAACTCGGCCGGAGTCGGGCTCTTTTAATAAAATCTTTCCACGGCATAAGGTTGTCCCCAGGCGTTAATAGATGACAGTTAAATGTGCGTTGGAGATGCACATTTTTCTTTTTGCATCGGGAGTGAATGCCTAATAGCCTCATTCACATGCATTTGCATGTGAAGAACGCTATTACATTCACTCCGCGTTAGATGCTCGTTGAATAGGCGCTAATCCCCTTATTGCATTAGGGGATTGATTAGTCCTTCTATTCTACCTGCGTCCAAATGCACGTTAACAGTGCGCTTGGCTCAGCACACCATATTGCATCGGTCCCTCTGCTTACAGTGGAGAAAAATATATGTATTGATTTGATCTAAAGGAAGCACATCTTTCTTATGATCGCACAATTTAGATACCAATAAACGTCAGCACTGAAATCAGCACCTCGGCAAAATAATAAAAAAGAAGCACGATCAAAACAGATGCTCTTATTAAGCGCCCACTGCAGTTGTGGGCCCTTGAAGCAATAAACTTTAGAGTGCCAGAGATGCACAATTCTTCATTAGCACGCCCTTTTACACACTGCCCCAATTTCCCTCACATTTAAATACTGCATCGGGTGCACAGAGCGCATTAGGGCAACAGGTGCCCAATACCATGGCATATCTTATTGCACTGACCCTTTTATGTTTCTCATAAGCCTTTGACTGCAAGTAAACTTTATTCTACCTCCAGAGCTGGAATTAATTTTCCAATTTAAAAAAAATGTGTTTTGGGCTCGCTTTCCTGCATCAGGCGGTAAAAGCTAAAGTTTTCGTATGCATGCAAATTAATGTGATGGGCACTAATATGCTTTGATTAAGAAGCGCTAATCTCCTTACTGTATCAGACTGCATACCTGAAATGCACGTCCAACCACAAGTAAACATGTGCACTAGGCTGGGTGCACTTTATTATATCAGCCTGTCAGAATCCAACTTGTCTACATCCGTTTTTCCACTCACCTCCTGTTTGGTGTGGCTAGTGGAAGGAGGCTATCCAGGGCAATGGTAGTGGCCATTCAGCACTAAATTTTAAGAAGATTAAGTTTCCTTCCCAATATATAAACATCGGAAGAGAAACTTTTATATACAGGTGATGTAAATAAGCATATGTAAAAGGGAAAATACATGTACACACAGAAGAAACAAAATAGCAGCACTGGGTGTAGAAAGAGGATACAAATTTATACAGAGAACGCAGTGGAACAACAAGGAATGTTAAAATAATACAAAAAAAAGGGTCTATTAGAATAACACTAGGAATGGGAAAGTATGTAAACAGAATGCAGAATAATAATATTCCTTATGTAGAAAGAGGAGGAAAAAAAAGAGTAATTAAGCGTGAAGCTCCTATACAATGATACACATGAGATACAATAATACTGGGTTTTACACAAACATAGTATGTACCAAGAAAGCAGTGCATCACTAAACATATAAATTGTTCTCGGGACATACACCACACACGCGCTAGGTCACATGCTGGGGGAAAGGGGGAGAGGGGGAAGCCTCACCTTCTCCCTCCTCTTACCTTGACTCGGAAGCGTATCATGGCCAGGCGGATGCAGTGGCTGAGGCAGGCAGGCGGCAGGAACCAGGCACGGGGCGGCGGGGTGCCCTTGTTGCCGACGTGGCCGACGATGAGCTGCGCCGTCTGCCGCTCGCCCTGCGCCCGCCGGGCCCACTCGGGCAGCCGCTCCTTGGCCAGGGCGCCGTTGAAGAGCAGCACCAGTTCCAAGCCGCCCTGGTACAGGCAGGCCTGCGACAGGGCCGCCAGGTAGCCCAGCATGGCGTTCCACTGCCCGCCACATACCCAGTCCGTCTGGTAGCCGCCATAGAGACGCTGCAGGGCCGAATCCGCGTCCACCAGCAACCGGGCGGGAAGAGGCGCGTGTGGAGGCTGCGGAGCGTGCGCGTGAGCCCCCGGCGGCGACTGGTAGGCGCCAGGTGCGAGGCCCCCCGCGCGCTGCTGCTGGTGCTGCTGCTGCTGCTGTTGGTATTGGTGGTGATGGTGGTGCTGCTGCTGACGCGCAACGGTGCGCGCGAGCTTCAGCAGGTCCACGGGCACTACAGCGCCCGGGCAGCGCTTCTCTAGGAACTCTTGGAAACCCTGCACGCCCATATCTTTAAGAAGGGAACCGCACGCCCCGCTCACTCAGATTTATACTTTGACAAAGAAACGTAGGAAGGGCACAATATAAAGAAAATATCCAGCAACGCAGCCCCCCAAAATGTACAAAATCCAGACATAAATGGTGCCTCAACGCTTCATGTTTGCGAAGTTCTTCAGGCTTCGACCGCCATGTTCTCTTCTCCTCTCAGCCTCTCGCCCTCAGTGGGCGGAGCGCCCGTCGCCCTGCGTGACGCTGGGACATTTTGGGAGGTGTAGTTTTAAATCCGCCGCCACCTCTACTTTCTTTAACACAGACTCTGCTTGTCTGAAACTACGTTTCCTAGAATGCACTGTGAAACTTGGGTTTCCTTTTTTTTTACGTAGACTTTTTTTCTTTGCTCGTTAAAGAAATAGCTTTCCTTTTGTTAGAAAATAAAAATCCAAGTTGTTTTAACTAAAAAGCGCCGCGACTCCACAGTTTTTGTTTACTTTAATTGACGAAAACTTTCTGTTCTTTCCCAAAATAGGGTGGGTTATTTTTTTTTTATTTTAGTATTTGCCTCCTATATGGCGCTGGAAAATGTAGTTTTCAGGAGTTGCTCCTCGCACCTCTCTGAAATTCAGGAACGATCAAAAGGAACTACTATTCCCAACATGCTTCGTTCTGGCTGGCAGCCAAATAAGAAAACTTTCGATGATAGTATATTAATTAATGTTAAGTTTATCTAGATCGTTTTTTAAACATTTTGATTATGCAAGATAATTAAACAGCTCTCTAAGAAAGTTCTTGCTCTTTGTTTTTAAGTTCTTTGTTCTGCACAGCCGCTTCCTAAAGATGGTAATCTATAAAATCATGCGTCTTAAGCACCAACACTGTAGCAATGTTTAGCTTGACCAGTGATTCTCACTTCTCCGACCACGCCTCCTACATTAAAAAATGTCAACTTTTTATTTCAGTGTTTTTAAAAATGTCTTATTTGAGTAGGAGAGTAGCGTGTTGTTTTTCTCATCAAATCAGTTTTGTAAATGTTGGGATGTAGGCACGAACAGAGCCAAGGCGGTTTTCATCCACATTTTGGTAGACCAACTACAGAATTAATTTGTGAAGTGTAATAGTCATGAGAACATAAGAAATTGCCATGCTGGATCAGACCAAGGGTTCATCAAGCCCAGCATCCTGTTTCCAACAGAGGCCAAACCAGGCCACAAGAACCTGACAATTACCCAAACACTAAGAAGATCCCTACTGATGCAATTAATAGCAGTAGCTATTCCCTAAGTAAACTTGATTAATAGTTGTTAATGGACTTCTCCTCCAAGAACTTATCCAAACCTTTTTTGAACCCAGCTACACTAACTGCACTAACCACATCCTCTGGCAACAAATTCCAAAGCTTTATTGTGTGTTGAGTGAAAAAGAATTTTCTCCGATTAGTCTTAAATGTGCTACGTGCTAACTTCATGGCATGCCCCCTAGTCCTTCTATTATTCGAAAGTGTAAATAACCGAGTCACATCTACTCGTTCAAGACCTCTCATGATCTTAAAGACCTCTATCATATCCCCCCTCAGCGTCTCTTCTCCATGCTGAACAGCCCTAACCTTGTCAGCCTTTCCTCATGGGGAGCTGTTTCATCCCCTTTATCATTTTGGTTGCCCTTCGCTGTACCTTCTCCATCGCAACTCTATCTTTTTTGAGATGCGGCGACCAGAATTGTACACAATATTCAAGGTGCGGTCTCACCATGGAGCAATATAGAGGCATTATGACATTTTCCGTTCTATTAACCATTCCCTTCCTAATAATTCCTAACATTCTGTTTGCTTCTTTTATTGCTGCAGCACACTGAGCCGACGATTTCAAAGTATTATCCACTATGATGCCTAGATCTTTTTCCTGGGTAGTAGCTCCTATGGAACTTCATTTTAGTCTTTGATAAATTCATATAATGTCACTGATTTTAGACAACTGTATAAGTAGACACTTTCATAAGTAAATATTTCATTGCAAAATGGCAGAAGCATTTTAGTGCTCAGCTGTATGTATAAATATGGCAAGTTAAAAACATGGGAAAAGTCAAGTGATTTTTTTTTTCACATACAAGGAGCCCTCTAGCTTGAGAGTTCCATTTCTTAGTATTATAAAACAACAAAAAGGGGGTGATGGTTGGGCAATTCCAGTCAAAAAACACAGATAGCGGGTTCATCTTCAAAAGGATTTACGCCATAAAAGCACATATAGCAATTTTCAAAAGTGTGTTAACCTATTGACAATTCATTAGCATATATTGTAGCAACTTTCAAAAGCCCATTTATGCACATAAGTCCTTCTGAAAGTTAGCCTCATAGTTTAGATGCCTTGAAACTAAACAAGTTCATTAAACAGTTTTCCGCTTCATTTATCCAGATGCATGAGTTATGTTTCCCAGCCAGTAGATGGAGACAGAGAACTAAAGGCTAGCTGACATCATCCACTTATAGGGTCCAGTGTTCCACTCAGCCTGCCAGTATTCACTGTCTCCAGCAGATGGTAGGCAAGCAGATTCTGTGCTGTGTCTGAGTCCTAGGTTTTCTTTACAAGTGTGGATGATGTCGTTTTTGGACTTCCTCCTGGGTTGATTAGTCCTGGACCCCCTCTCTTCATTGAGCTGCTCCTGAGTGAAAGTTTCTTGACTCCCTCACCCAGTTGAACCCGACCTTACAGCCGGGGGCTTCCTTCAGGTCAGTCCACGTGTTCCTTGCATACCCTTTTGTCCTCCTTCTCTCTCAGGTGTGAGGGTCCTTGATCTCCCTCCTTTACTGCAGTCTCTCCTCCGGTGTTTGGTTTTGTTTTTTGACCTGTTTCCCCACTTTCTTGTGCAAAACAGCCTTTAAAAAAGAGAAAAAAAAGATAGGCTTCAGGTTAAGCTTCTTTGGTAGCACCTTCTTTGCGGTGAGCTTCTAAAGCAGTTTGGTCGGTATGAAAGGGACTCAGGGAGCTTTTGGTATTGTCCAGTGCACATCGAGTAGACCTTTCTTTCTGGATGTGATGTCTTGTTTATTAACTATTCACATACTTGATTCAAAGAGGAAAAGAAATAGCTTAACTTAGTCTTTGCAAATTTGATGGCTTTCAAGTACCTTTTTTGTATTTTATTTTGCGGGAGAGGTGATATGTTTAATTTGTTTTTTTTATTGGCTTTTGATACATTTTAAAAGGTGGTTCACAAAAACACAAATAAAGTCCTTAAACAAGATTTTTGCTATAGCCTTCTATCAGAAATGGTGCATTTTTTAAAAATTATATTTAGACTTTGGTGGCATACTGTGCTTAGGTGTGTGGCACACGCACCTTTGTAAACTCTGAAGGAAGTCATTTATAGAGTTCTTATGTTGTCTTTCATGAACTATTTTGTGCACAGTGGGAAAAATACATTGTCCTGATGTATGGGTTGAGCAGGAATGTCAGCACAGGAAGGCAAGAAAAAGTCCCCGCTCTGCACGGCTCGTGCCATGTGTTGTGTGTCTTACTGAGGGGTGGGGGGGGGAAGGAAAGTTTACAAATTCTGCCTGGAGGAAAGGGAGAGAGATGGGTACCCAGCACAGGCAGTTGTGGGGTCACCGGGTCAGCTGGGTCCCTCTGGCAGGTCCAGCAGCCAGTTGGATCTGCGGGAGGGAAGAAGCCCTCCTCCTCCCACGGCTCTGGAACTGATTTCATCGGCCTCTTGGGATGCAGGGGCTGGAATGAGCAGGGCTTTGGGCTCTGTGACTCAACTGCGGGAACCATTCTCTGCATCGGTCTGCAGAGTTTTCGAAGTGTCTTCACCAGGCTTTTTCCTGGGGGAAGTCTGCAGTCCCAGGATCCTCTGTTGTCTCTGCCTCTTTGCAGATCCTGCAAGCTTCTCTTTTTCAGGGATCGGGGGAAAAACAGATCCAGGAAGGATTTTAAAGGAGGATTTGGAAGATGTAGTTTCTGAGGCTTCCATGGGCGATTTAGGGAAGTCCAAGCTCAGTGGAAGCGAAGGGGAGCTGGAAGAAGGGGAGTATATCTCCAGGGAGGAGGCTGATTCTTCTGTGGTGGGTCTGTTTCATAAGAAGCTTTCTTCACTAATCTCTCAATCCTTAGGGATTATGAATATCGCCAGGGAAAAAGAGGAGGAAGCAGAGTCTGCAGAGGATCCTATTATGGTAGGGCTTCAAAAAGGTCCCCTCCTTCTTTGGAACCATGAAGTAAATGATGTATCTTCCGAGACCCTTCTGCAACACCAGAACAAGAACTACCGCTCCCAAGAGACAAAACCAATTTAGGGTATTTTGCACGTCTCTTTCTTTTGAATGGAAAGACAAGGAAACCATAAATGTGTCTGAAATAGGACGGGGAAATTTTAGGGCAAAACTGCCAGAGCACAGGCTACTGAGTCAGCATTGGAATCCTTTGAGCCTCTTTTGTTAGAATAAAAGAGCTGATACCTACTATAAGACCTGAGATATTGGCTGCCCAAAGATTTACCTTCTCTTCTGTGCCTGGAATCTCAATAACAGCTCCATGCAGGCATGGGGTGCAAAGCCTCCTTTGGTCTATCATCTGGCAACCTGGGAGCCTTAGATTCCCCTAATGCCTTTATAAACTTCTCCAAATCATCACCAAAGAGATGGACTCCTTTAAAAGGGAACTTCACTAACTGAGTCTTAGATATAGCATCTAGGGATGTGAATCGTTTTTTGACGATTTAAAATATCGTCCGATATATTTTAAATCGTCAAAAATCGTTAGAGCCGCGATACAATAACAATTCCCCCGATTTATCGTCAAAAAATCGTAAATCGGGGAAAGGGGGAGGGCGGGAAAACCGGCACACTAAAACAACCCTAAAACCCACCCCGACCCTTTAAAATAAATCCCCCACCCTCCCGAACCCCCCCAAAATGCCTTAAATTACCTGGGGTCCAGAGGAAGGATCCCGGTGTGATCTTTTACTCTCGGACCTCCGGTGCGTTGTAGAAATGGCACCGGCGCTATCTTTGACCTGTCATATGACAGGTCAAAGGTAGCGCCGGCGCCATTTTGTTTTTTTGTCCCCCGACGGCAGGAGCGTAGGAGATCGCTCCCGGACCCCCGCTGGACCCCCAGGGACTTTTGGCCAGCTTGGGGGGCCTCCTGACCCCCACAAGACTTGCCAAAAGTCCAGCGGGGGTCCGGAACGACCTCCTGCAGTCAATTCGTGTTGCTGTACGGCCGGCGCCATTTTGCGCAAAATGGCGCCGGCCGTACAGCAACACGATTCGACTGCAGGAGGTCATTCCGGACCCCCGCTGGACTTTTGGCAAGTCTTGTGGGGGTCAGGAGGCCCCCCCAAGCTGGCCAAAAGTCCCTGGGGGTCCAGCGGGGGTCCGGGAGCGATCTCCTGCCGTGAATCGTTTTTCCGTACAGAAAAACGATTCACGTGCAGGAAGTCATTCCCGGACCCCCGCTGGACTTTTGGCAAGTCTTGTGGGGGTCAGGAGGCCCCCCCCAAGCTGGCCAAAAGTCCCTGGGGGTCCAGCGGGGGTCCGGGAGCGATCTCCTATGCTCCTGACGTCGGGGGACAAAAAACAAAATGGCGCCGGCGCTACCTTTGACCTGTCATATGACAAGGCAAAGGTAGCACCGGCGCCATTTCTACAACGCACCGGAGGTCCGAGAGTAAAAGATCACACCGGGATCCTTCCTCTGGACCCCAGGTAATTTAAGGCATTTTGGGGGGGTTAGGGAGGGTGGGGGATTTATTTTAAAGGGTCGGGGTGGGTTTTAGGGTTGTTTTAGTGTGCCGGTTTTCCCGCCCTCCCCCTTCCCCTCCCTCCCACTGGACCCCAGGTAATTTAAGGCATTTTGGGGGGGTTCAGGAGGGTGGGGGATTTATTTTAAAGGGTCGGGGTGGGTTTTAGGGTTGTTTTAGTGTGCCGGTTTTCCTGCCCTCCCCCTTCCCCTCCCCCTTCCCCCGATTTACGATTTTTTGACGATAAATCAGGGGAATTGTTATTGTATCGCGGCTCTAACGATTTTTGACGATTTAAAATATATCGGACGATATTTTAAATCGTCAAAAAACGATTCACATCCCTACTTTGCTCTGCAGCCTTCCGTCTTCCAGGAAGAGTTGACTAAGGTCACGTTTATCCTGTCCATCCTTGAAGGGAAAGCGCTGGCCTGGGCTTATCCCCTGTGGGAATGCTCGGATTCCTTTTTGAAGGAACTGGCTCAGTTTGTGGCTGTTTACAGACGGACCTTTGATGATACTGGGCGACATGCCGTGGCAAGCACCAGTTTACTATACCTCCATCAAGGACAAAGAAGTCTTTTTGATTATACCATTGAGTTTTGGACTTTGGCTACTGAGCTCACTTGGCAGGAAGACTGCCTCCAAGCTATCTACCTCGATGAACTCTCTCCACAGCTAAAAGATGAGTTGGCTGCATGGGAACTCCCTTCCTCTCTGGAGGGCCTTATAGATTTGGTAGGTCAAATTGACCATCATCTTCAAGAGCGTCACTGGGAGAGTCGGATGCCCAAGAAGCCTTCGCGGGTTCTCTCCCGATCACCACCAGTTACCAACTCTGCATCCTGTAGTGACACTAGAGTGGTCAAAGCGGAAGAACCTATGCAGTTGGGCCACGGATGGCTGACATCGGAAGAGCGCCTCTGGTGGAGACAAACCGGCCTGTGTCTGTATTGCGGAGCACCTGGCCACCATCTACAGACTTGCCCTATCCATCCGGGAAACTCCTTGGCTCGAGTTCAGCAGGAGTCCTGAACTTGGGTGCAACCTCTCCGGCCCCTCAATTGTCCATACCAGTCACTTTAATTTGGGACTCTCGGGCCTTACCGGTTCTTGCTCTGGTAGATTCTGGAGCAGGAGGTAATTTTATCCTTAAAGACCTTGTACAGTTTTTGGGTATAAAAACCCGTTCACTTGATACGTCTTTATGCATTGCTTCTATCTATGGCGAATCGCTACCCGGCCAAATTTCCTTGACTACGGAACCTGTCCAGTTACGTACTGGGGCTGTACATATCGAGAAACTTGAATTACTAGTTTTGGATAAGTTTATCCACCCTATAGTACTTGGACTCCTCTGGCTACAGAAGCATTCCCCTCAATTCAACTGGGCCTCATTGCAACTAATAGAGTGGGGTCCCACTTGCCATCAGACCTGCCTTCAAAAGGTGATGCCATCTCCTGTGGTTCCCCTGGCTACTACATCCTCTGGAGAACATGCCCCGTATGCTTCTTATGCGGATGTGTTCTCTAAACAGAAGGCTGACCTCCTTCCGTCTCTCTGAAGATTTGACTGTCCAATTGACCTCCTCGCTGGAACCATGCCTCCTCGTGGGCGCACCTATCCTTTGTCGTTACCTGAGACAAAGGCAATGTCTGAATACATTCAGGAAAATCTTGCAAAAGGATTTATTTGCCCGTCTTCATCACCTGCTGAGGAGGGATTCTTTTTTATGACCAAAAAAGATGGGTCACTTAGGCCGTATATTGACTACTGCGGCCTAAACGCTATAACCCGCAAGGATAAATATCCCTTACCGTTGATTTCAGAATTATTCGACCATCTTCAAGGTGCCTCCATCTTCACGAAGCTGGATTTACGCGGGGCGTATAACCTGGTGAGGATTCGCCGCGATGATATCTGGAAAACTGCTTTTAACACCAGGGACGGTCACTACGAATACTTGGTGATGCCCTTTGGCCTCTGTAACACACCCGCAGTATTCCAATGATGTTGTGGCGCCTGGCAGCAGCCCCTGGGCAGTCCCCCCTACCTCCTTTGTTGGCCCAGCGTGACGGCCCTCCCTCCGTGGCAGGCCGCGAACGCTGGAACGCGCAGTTTGAGCAGCGTCTTCCTCCCAGCCAGCGTCAGGGCCTCCCCTGAAGTGTGTACGGGAAGCCTCGCCTCTTAAAGGGGTTGCAGCAGGAGAATCAACCTGGTCCCAGAAGATGACGTCTGCTAGGAGGGGTATTTAAACCCCACAGCTGCACACTCACATTGCCTTCGCAACAGGTCTTCTCTGTTGCTGCCTGGCTGTTCTCCTGCCTTACCTCCGTGTTCCTGTCTTGCCTCCGAAGTTCCTGCCTTACTCCAGTTCCTGCCTTCGTTCCTGTACCCAGTCCTCGGCTTGATCTCCAGGTTTGACCTCGGCTCCTCTTCTCGCCTCTGCTTGTCTGCCGCCCATCCTGTCCTTTAGCCTGTGCCTTCGTTCCACTTCTTCACTGCCTGCCCCGGATCTTCTGCCTGGACTCCATTCCGCATCTTCGCTGCCTGCCCCGGATCTTCTGCCTGGACTTCATCCGCCTCTTCGTGGAGTTTCGGTTCCTGTCTCACTGGGTGAACGCTCTGAGTACCCGCAACTCAGGGGCTCTCCTGCGTTCATAGGCTTTCCGCTCCTCAGAGGGCCGACCTGCCTGATTCCTTGGAACCATTCCGTGTGAGTACTTTTCTTCACCAGCGCCACTGCCTGGAGATGAGTTCCATTGGGGGCAGTCCCTCGGTGGTCATCACTACTTGCTCCGGCTCAAGGGTCCATAACCATAACAGTTTGCGAAGGCCATGGACCCGGTGGACATGTCTGGCCTCCAGGCTATTCCGGGCCTGGCTCAATGACTACTGCAGCAGCAGCAGCAATGCCTAGAAACCTTGTCCACCACAGTAGAGCACCTGGCAACTTACCTGGATTCTGCCTCTGGACCCGGGGCTACCGCCCCTCCCCGACGGTTCCAGTAGCTCCGACTCCCGTGACCCATATGCCTGCTCCACCTCAATTTGCCGGAGAATCCAAGCAGTGCCGAGGGTTCCTGAATCACTGCTTCATAAGGTTCTCCCTGCAGGAACAGCAATTCCCTACAGACCGAGTTAAGACGTCCTTCATCCTCTCCTTACTGGATGGTAAAGCCCTGGCCTAGGCATCTCCGCTTTGGGTGCGTGGAGATTCCATTCTGGGAGACCTGCCTCAGTTCATCCGGACGTTCTGTCAAGTATTCGATGAGCCGGGTCGCCAGTCTACTGCCACCTTTGAACTGCTTAACCTCCGCCAAGGCTCACGCACCCTGGCTGACTTCGCAGTAGATTTCCGTACTTTGGTGTCCGAACTGGAATGGTCTCCGAGGAAAAAGCGAATGTCGAATCCTGTAATGTTTGTGCACAGCAGAAACCCCCGGTTGGGTGACCTTGGGGTCTTCTCCAACCGCTTCCAGCACCTGAAGAACTGTGGACACCTGTCTACGGATTTCATCGTGGATCTGCCACCTTCTATGGGTCACACCGTAATATGGGTTACCACAGACCGCTTTTCTAAAATGGCCCATTTTGTACCTCTACCGGGCCTGCCATCCGCTCCAGAGCTAGAGCGACTGTTTTTCCACCATATTTTCAGATTGCATGGATTACCCACGGATATTGTTTCAGATCAAGGTCCTCAATTCGTCGCCAGGTATTGGTGCTCACTCTGCTGAAAATTCGGTATTAACATCAGGCTTACAACCGCCTATCATCCCCAGGCCAACGGGTAAGCCGAATGGATGAACCACTCTTTGAAGTCTTTCCTGCGCGCTTACATCAATGACTGACAAGATAATTGGTCAGACCTCTTATCCTGGGCAGAGTTTTCTCACAACTTTCACATCACTACGGCTACTGGTACGTCCCCATTTTCAATTGTCTATGGGAAGCAACCTCAACCACCATTACCCATACCTCTATCCGTGCCGTCCCCTGCGGCACAGGCTACTGCAGATGCCCTTAAGACACTATTGGAACAGACAAATCTTCGCCTGCGTCAGGCCGCCTCCTGGGCCAAGAGAACTGCTGACAATCGACACTGCTCGGCTCCTGAATTCCTTCCTGGCCAGAAAGTCTGGTTAAGTACCAGATACATCCAACTCCAAATTCCGTCACAGAGATTTGCTCCCAGATTCATCGGGCCTTTTCCGGTTACCCGACGCACCGGACCCGTTACATTCCAGCTCCGGCTGCCCCCTACACTAGGGATACATAATACATTCCATGTATCACTTTTAAAGCCTGTGATTCTGTCTTGGCCTGCCCAGAAAGCTCCTGAGCACCTCCTTTGGTGGCAGAAACTGACATGAAGTCCTAGACGTCTGTCGTAGGGGCCGCCGATGGGAGTACATCCTTTCTTGGGAGGGATATGGACCCGAAGAGAATTTGTGGGAGCCAGCTCGAAACATTCTGGATAAGAACCTCCTCTTGAACTTCCGAGTTCATCCGGGCAAACCCCGACCTCCAGGAGGGGGCATAAAGGGGGATACTATTACGTATAGTGTAGTGTAGCCCTCTCACCTTTCCAGACGGACACCAGCTGCTAGCTCCTCCTCGCTGGTGGCGGTGGGCTGCCAGCTCAGACCTCAGGTTCCCTCCAGTGCCTTTGGCCATGCCACGCTACACTGGAGGCCCGGGCGCCAAGGAGAACAGAAGACAGACAGAGGGCACCTGAGTAAGAACAGGTCAAAGCCTGAGAAGCCAAGTCCAGAGTAGGTTCATTGGGAGCATTGAAGAGCAGGCTGAAGTCAGGGCAGGCAAGGAAGAGTGGCAAGAGAAGCATGGATCAAAACCAGGAGTCAAGCAGGAACGTAGTCAGACGAAGCAGTGGTCAAGTCAGGTATCAATCAGTGGAAGACAAGCAGGGAAGACACGGAACACAGGAACAGGAACAGATACCAGGATCAGGAACAGGAACACAGATGAAACAGGAACAAGCAACTAAGCACATGACAAGCATGGAGACCTGTTACCAAGGCAGGGAATCACTGGTGGGCCCGGCCTTAAGTACCGGAACACAGTGACGTCATCAAAAAGGGCCGGCAGCCTTAGCATGCTGCGGGCCCTTTAAATAATTTAGAGAAGCGCGTGCCTGGGGAGTCGGATACACGGAGAAGACGGCGGTGGTGTCTCTGCCGTGCTTCGAGGTTATCGGCTGCAGGCAGGGCCACAGAGGAGGGCAGTGCCAGAGGTGCTTCCTCCGCGTTGTGGAGGAGCCGGTGCTCATCCCCGGCAGGGCGGCAGAAAGGGGTGAGGAAGGCCTCACCCCTTTCTGAGGGTTTAGCTGGCTGGGGCACTGAATGTCCCCAAATTCATGTGGATCCAGAGGCTGAGGTCCCACCGGACACAAAGGAGTAAACATTCCAGAGTTGCTTCAATCGACTACTGGGGCCTCAGACAGGGTGGAAGGGGCCGAAGTGAAGAGCCGTTTCCCCTTCTCTTGTCGCAGAAGGGCATGCAGACTCGATCTCTTCTTCCTTAAAGGTCAAGAGAGATACAAACCCTTTCATGGCCCAATTTTGTTCCCTTTCCAAGGCTTTGTATTCAGCCATTTTGTGTGTCAGCTGTGCGAAGATGATCCTCAAAATGTTCCTCTGGATGGAGCAAGGATTAGTCTGAGTTTCCTGAGATCTTTTGCTTGGGAGCAGAAGGTTAGGCAGAGTGGTAGCCACGATCAAGGAGTGAGAAAGCCCCACTGCTTCCAAACAGGTTTCCGAACACTGCGGACCCCACTGAATGAGATCAGTCGAGGCCCAGTCAAACTGCTGTTGTGTTCTGCGCTTGTGGAAGGCCACAAGCGCATCCCCCTACCTCACCCGCGACGGCGACCCGCCGCGGGAACTCCGGGGGAAACCCCTGACCTGATGCCTGCTGCTTCGGCGCGGGCTCCTGCCCTGGCCGCCGGGTGGGGAGCCGTCCCTGCTCCTCCCTCGCAGCGCCCAGTTGCATTTCCTCCACGGAGGAAATCCAAGATGGCCACCGCCATCTTTAGGCACGAGGCTGCGCCTCCTCATTAGCCTTAAAGGGACATAATCCCTTTAATCAGGTTTAGCTGATCCCTATGAGCTAGAGCAGAGGAAGTATAAAAGGAGACTTCCTCTGCTCATTCCTCGACTTGGCAACGTCCTTCGTTTATCAGGTCTGCTTGCTTCGGTGAGTCTGCATGTGCTTTGGATCCTCGGTCCTGTCTTGTCTTGTCTTGGATTCCTGGTTCCTGACTTCGGATCGGCTAGCGGTGATTCCTGGTATTGACTTTGGATTGGCAAGCGGTGATTCTCTGGTGTGTGACTTTGGACTGGCAAGTGGTGAACCTTCGGTGTGTGACCTCGGACTGGTAAGCGACGACCCTCTGGCACTGACCTCGGACTCCTTCTTGACCATCGGCTCCAAGGGCTCGCCTAAGTCCCAGTGGCCCGGGTCCCTACGGGCTCCTCCCGGGGGGATAGCGGGCTTCCAGGGGTGAAGCTCCAGTCAGCCCTTGCACCGAACTTCTTGACCTCTCAAAGGTCCACCTAAGTCCCAGCGGTCCGGATCCCTATGGGCTCCTCCTGAGGGGACCGCGGACTTCCAGTGGTGAAGACACACTTCCTTTCTTCACCTCGCGACTCTTCGTCTGCCTTCACAGTCGCCTCTGTCTCCTGTGCTGAGGATCAGCTGGTCACGTCTTCTGTTCCTGCCTCGCCACCCGATGGGAGAACCTACGGATCATCATCCCAAGGTATTCCATCCTCCCGTCGGCCCAAGGGTTCATAAGCCTGAGCATAACAACTGCGGTTGGTGTTTTTGCAACCATGGCAGACCCAAAATGACTGGGTTCACAGCTTTAGGAGGGACGTAGAAGGTGATGAGTTCTGTGTGATCCGGTCCAATTTTCAGAGTAAGAGGGCACGTGGTCCGAGTCACCAAACTGGGAAGGAAAACTCCATGAACGGAGGAAAGAGCAAACGGTGGTGTCAAGGGACATTTGGAAATCTGATATTGGTCCACGAGTTCATGTTGAATAAAATTTCCCCCAGCACCAGAGTCCACTAGGACCTGGGTGGTAAAGCAAGTGGGGTTTTTTTTCAAGGAGGCTGGCAGTAAGAATAAAGGTGATGCTGTGGCGAGGCCAAGGGCCACCGATTCCAAGATCTCCCACGTGGGGAAGATTCCTTTTTCTCAGGACATTGAAATAAAAGCTGACCTGAGTTCCCACAATACAGGCAAAGTGAGTACGACCCAGTTGCATGGGTTCCTCTGAGGAATTCCCCGAGAGCAAGGGTCGGCTGCAGATGGAGGAGGGTGGTACCCTAGGGTGATTCTTCAGACTACACGATTCTCTCGGGCCCGCTCCTGGAGTCGTCTGTCTATTTTCCCTGTTAGGTCAATGAGGCCTTCGAGGGATGTGAGAATCTCCCATGCAGCGAGTTCATCCTTGACCATGGGGGCCAGTCCTTCCAGAAAAATGGCGTGTAGACTGTCCCCCTGCCAATTTAATTCCATGGCCAAAGTACAGAACTCGATCGCATAATCAGTTAAGGAGCGAGTTCCCTGACGTAACTGTAACAGGTCTGAGCCCATCGCGGGAAGCCTGCCTGGTTCCTCAAAAACTTGCTTGAAAGCCAAAACGAACTGTGGAAGACTTGAAAGCAAGGGGTCGGAGAACTCCCACAAAGGGGAGGCCCAAGCCAGGGCCTTGCCATCCAAAAGGGATAGAATAAAAGTAATCTTGACTAAGTCATTTGGGAAAAGCGTTGACTGGAGGGTAAAATGCATCTGGCATTGATTTAAAAATCCCTGATATTGCTTGGGGTCCCCCCTAGTTTTGGGTCAGTGCCAGCAAAGGAATAACTGCCCAACCGGGATCAGAAGTCAGCACGGAGGCCGCTGGGGATGATGATGGGGCGTTAAACTGGGTCAGAGAGTCTTGGCGAGCGGCAAGACGGTTCACATCCGCCACCACCAGTTCTAAGGTCAACTGGAGATTCTGGAGCTTCAGAACAATTCCGGGAACAGACTTCAGCGCAGCTAAGTCCACCGGGTGAGAATCTAATCGGGCATTTAGGCGCGCCATAGAAGTAGCCAATGCCTCCAAGAATCATTGCTGCTCCTGGATCTTCTGGGCCAGGCCCAGGATAGCCTGGAGAGCGGACAGGTCCGCCAAGTCCATGGCCTTGGCAACCTGTTACGAAGAAGGTGGACCCTTGGACCAAGGTGGGGTTGACGCTACCCACAGGGCAAGCCCTACAGGTCCCCACCGTCGGCAGGCAGAGCTGGCTGACTGACGGAGGCTGGCTGGAGCTTTGCCAATACCAGCCCTCGTCTTCCGCAGGTTGAGCCTTTGGGTACCGGGGCCCAACCTGCGAGGTCCTCTAGGGATGACGAGAGAGTCAGCCAGGGGCCAGCAGCGGTAGTAGAAGTAGGTGATCAGGTCTGGACGAGGCAGAGTCCCGGAGGCCCGGGCTCCAAGGAGAACAGGAGACAGAGGGCGCCCGAGTAAGAACAGGCCGAAGCCTGAAAAGCCAAGTCCAAAGTAGGTTTACCGGGAGCGTCGTAGAGCAGGCTGAAGTCAGGGCAGGCGGCAGGCAAGGAAGAGTGGCAAGACAAGCACGGATCAAAACCAGGAGTCAGATAAAGAATGGTCAAGCAAGGCAAAGGTCAGTCCAGGAATCAAGCAGGAACATAGTTAGACGAAGCAGAGGTCAAGCAAGGTATCAATCAGAAGCGTAGTCAGACGAAGCAGGGGTCAAGCCAGGTATCAATCAGAAGCTTAGTCAGATGATGTAGAGGTCAAGCCAGGTATCCATTAGTAGCATGGTCAGACGAAGCAGAGGTCAAGCCAGGTGTCAATCAGTGGAAGACAAGCAGGGAAGACACAGAACACAGGAGTAGGAACGGATACCAGGATCAGGAACAGGAACACAGATGAAGCAGGAACAAGCCGGGAACCAGGAACACAGAGGAATGCAGGAACAAGCAACTAAGCACATGACAAGCGTGGAGACCTGTTGCCAAGGCAGGCAAACACTGGCTGGGTCCAGCCTTAAGTACCGGGACCCAGTGATGTCATCGAAAAGGGCCGGCAGCCTTAGCGTGCCTCGGGTCCTTTAAATAATTTAGAGAAGCGCGCGCCTGGGGAGCCAGATACACGGAGAAGATGGCGGTGGCATCTCCGCCGTGCTTCGAGGTTATCGATGGCAGGCAGGGCCACAGAGAGTAGGGCAGTGCCGGAGGTGCTCCCTCCGTGTTACGGAGGAGACGGAGCTCGTCCCCGGCAGGGCAGCAGAAAGGGGAGAGGAAGGCCAGTCACAGGTTCCGTGGCTGGCCGAAGCAACATAAACTCCAAAATCCACAAGGATAGGAAGTAACAGAAGTCAGCCATAGTGTGGCTTTTGCTGGATATTACCAAAGCCTCATCCCAACATCTCAGTACATTGACGGAGAAACTAAAGCAAGAAAACTATGCTAGACTATTACAGGAAAAGTTATTTGTTGCCCAGACAACAAAAGACAGACAGTAGTATGAGGAGGAATTAGCCAGACAATGGGAGTATGAGGCTGCCTGAGAAGCAAAAAATTGCTTAATTATGATGTTATTTTCCTATTTATCATGTATTGGAATGCTAGATATTTATGTTTTAATTTGAACATCCCAATATTTTATTTCTCAGACATTGAATATCCTTTTTACCATACAAGATGTTATTAGTGTTATGCCCGTCGGTCGCAGATGGCTGCGACCACTAATGCTCACCTCTTTTTATGCAGCCCTGACATCTTTGGGGAAAGTGGCGGCCTCCGCCAGCTACCACTAACCTCCCTGGCATTCCTGGGACAGCGTGGGCGCTGCCGACCGCTATCTTGCTCATGGGATCACTTAGGCGCATGCGCGCGCACGGGCCAGCATTAAGCACGTCATGGCGGGCACCTCGGGGGCGTCCCCTCCGGATGATGTCTACACTCTGCTGTACTTAAGCTGCCTGGCTCTGCCTATTGACGAATTAGTGATGTCATAATGCCTCTGTATCGCTCCATGGTGAGACCGCACCTTGAATACTGTGTACAATTCTGGTCGCCGCATCTCAAAAAAGATATAATTGCGATGGAGCAGATACAGAGAAGGGCAACCAAAATGATAAAGGGGGTGGAACAGCTCCCCTATGAGGAAAGGCTGAAGAAGTTAGGACTTTTCAGCTTGGAGAAGAGACGGCTGAGGGGGGATATGATAGAGGTGTTTAAAATCATGAGAGGTCTAGAACAGGTAGATGTGAATCGGTTATTTACTCTTTCGGATAATAGAAAGACTAGGGGGCACTCCATGAAGTTAGCATGTGGCACATTTAAAACTAATCAGAGGGGGGGGCGCTGTTCGCAGCGAATGAGGGCGGACGCGTGACGGCTCGGCTCCGTGCTCCCTACCGCCAAACGACCTATTCTTTAGCTGATTTCGGCTCCAAAACCCGGCGATTTTATCCGTGCAGGCAAGTGTGACCCTCTGAGCCCCGAGGCGCGATGGCAACCAAGCGTAAACCTGCAGACCTGAAGCAGTTCTCTTATGAGAAGCAGGGAGCTGCAGGACAAGATGGCGCCGAGGCTGCGACCCTGGCAGACCGCGAGCAGGGAGAGGAGGCGGAGCAGCGCGACGGTGCAGGATCGGCGACTCAGCCTATTGATCCGGCTGAAATCCTCACACGTTCTGAGGCCAGAAACTGGTTTATGGAGCTCCGGGCGGACTTAAAGCAGCACAGAGATGCACTTATGGCCTCCATGGCAGACTTAAAGGAAGACCTGGCTGCCCTGGGGAACAGGGTGGACGAGACAGAAAATAGGCTGGATGGCCATGGTGAGTCCATCAATTCCCTTATATCCCAGCAAACCACTTGTTCCTCTGACCTGCTGACTTTGCAGTCTAAGGTGGAGGACCTTGAAAATCGAAGTCGGCGCAATAACCTGCGCATCAGGGGCGTGCCCGAACTACCAGAGTATGCAGAGGTAGCAGAGACTGCATCGAAAATCTGCAATTTCATTTTGAACCAAGCCTTGGAGGGGGAAGGGCTGGACCCTTCTAGTAGCACTGATATTCAATTTGACAGGGCACATAGAGCGCTGGGGCCTAGGTCCGATCAGAGGCCTCGGGATATCGTGTTGTGCTTCACTAGTTTCCCTCTCAAAGACAAAATCTACAATATTGCCCGGAATCTCAAGGAACTTCAGTGGCAAAATCATCAAATATCCATATTTCAGGACTTGTCACCGGTCACACTGAAGAAGCGATTCGAACTGCGGGACGTCACGGCGCAACTGCGAGAGAAAAATATACGATACCGTTGGACCTATCCCTTTGGGCTTTCATTTCAGGTACAAGGTGTGGGTTACAGAATCACCTCCTTGTCCGAGGCACCAGGAGTATTTTCTAAAGCTCAGTTGCCGATTCAATTTCCACTACCACTTGCACCACAACCACTACCCAGAAGGGATGAGGCACCGAGGTGGCAAAGGGCTGAGAAAGGAGGGAAGCGTCTTCGGAGGCAGCCTGGCCTGCGTGGAACAGCTACTTCGGATAAAGGCTGACTTTTTCTTGCTATTTCCTTTCACCGGGAAGTACTGTTACCTTTGCAGTCGAGGACTTGAGGCGGTTGCATAATTTGCTAATTTCACATGCAGGGTTGGTCTCCTGTGGGTTTAACAGGGATCCAGCTCTCACTACAATACTGAGGCATGTGATGTTGTTCATCGCGTTTTTGATGCATATAGGTCTGTTCAAGTGTTACTGTTTAAATAATGTCTATGGTTCAGCGAGGCGAGGAGGGTAGCTGCGGGGGGACGGGTCGTTAGTGTGTTCCTTACCACAGACCTCCAGAGGTGGTGTATCCAGCCATGCGGGGCAGGGATACTGTAGGAATAACATGGGGTTACACTGGTTGTTTATGGATTGTTGCTGTGACAGGTATTAGTTTTATTGTGGGTGCAAGCGGTTGTGGGAATGATCATGGGGACATAGGTAGCAGGAAGGCTACTGGCGCTGAGGCTAATGGGTCCCGGGTGAGGAGAGCTGGGCTGGACTCTGGTAGATGCTTCTCTACTTGTCTGACGATATGGCGACTAAAATTTTATCCCTTAATGTAAAGGGGATTAACACACCACGTAAGCGCAACCTCTTACAGCGGGAATTATCTAGACAGGGGGCGGGAATTGTATACCTGCAGGAAACGCACATCAGGAAGCATCATCAACGGCTGTTGCGTTTTGCGCAGTACCCCACGGCCCACTGGGCGGCCAGTACTAAAAATACTAAGTACGCTGGGGTGGGTATACTCCTAGCCTCCTCTTTTGCTCATGAGGAGTTATTCCATGTTTGTGATCCACAGGGGCGTTATGTGCTGGTTAGGGTACGGGTGGGCACGCAGGTCCTTACTCTGGTTAACGTGTATTTCCCTACTGCTCACAAGACCCAATTCCTTCGGGATCTTCGGGATTTATTGTCAAAGCATGTGGAGGGTGAACTTATCCTGGGGGGAGATTTTAATTTTGTGCAGACTCCACGGCTAGACTCAAGCTCTGGGAAGGTGGCTGACCCCCAAACACGACGACAGTGGCGGGATATTATGGAGGATTGGAGCCTTGTGGACGCCTGGAGGGACCGGTATCCGACGTCACGGGCCTATACCTTTTACTCACACGTACACGGCACATACACCAGAATAGATTGCTTTTTTCTGGCCAGGTCTTTGCTGAACTCGATTGTCCAAACTGATATTGATAATATTACCTGGTCAGACCATGCACCAGTCTGGCTGGTGTGTCATTTCAGGGACCTGCAAAGGGGGTTCAGACCCTGGCGCCTCAATGAGTGTTTACTCAAGGACACCTCCTTCACAGATCGATTGGCACGCACACTGACAGAATATTTTCAGACTAACCAGACGGAAGGCATGTCTCCATTGGTTATATGGGAGTGTTCCAAGACGGTGATCAGGGGTGAGTGTATTGCACGAACTGCATTTTGTAACCGGGAAAGGGAGAGTCAACGGCGAACCTGGTTGCAGGACTTGACTGCATTGACTCAGGCCCATAGTCGCACCCACTCTGCCGCTCTTTATCGGCAAATTTTACTCCTTAAAGATAAATTGCGAGCTTTGGAGGACACGGCAGTCAGCCACCAATTGATGCTTTTAAAACAGCAATTTTATGAAGGGGGAAACAAGGCAGGAAGGTACTTGGCCAGGCAATTGAAAGCAGCCCAATCTAGAACGCTCATATCTAAAATACAGAATGCCCCTGGTACTCTGATCACCGTCTCGGAGGATATTAGGAAGGCCTTTACTGAATTTTATTCTACTTTATATACTCGGGACACTCACATTCAGGAGGCGGAAATAGAGCAGTATTTGGACACGGTTCAACTGCCAGTTCTTAGCGAGCGCTGGCAACATGTGCTAGATAAACCCATCGAAGAAGGGGAAGTTCTGGCGGCCATTAAGCTCCTTAAGCCTGGCAAAGCGCCCGGCTTGGATGGATTCACTGGAGTCTATTACCGTAAATTTGCCACCCAAATTGCAGACCCACTATCGAAAGCCTTTAACTCCCTACTAGAGGGAAAGACATTCACCTCCGAATCCAACACAGCGGGGATCTCTGTTCTAGCTAAACCTGGGAGGGACTCCACTAAATGTAGCTCATATCGCCCTATTTCATTAATCAACATTGACCTCAAAATCCTGGCTAGGGTATTAGCGGCCCGGCTCAACGGTGTTCTCCCTGACCTGATTCATAATGATCAGGTGGGTTTTGTTCCCGGGCGTTTAGCAGCTGACAATGTGAGGAGGATTGTTAACATAGTCGATGTGGTCCAGCAACAGCGAATCCCAGCAGTGCTTTTGGCGCTTGACGCCGAAAAAGCGTTTGATCTGGTCCATTGGGAATTTTTGTTTAAGGTCCTGGGCAAAATGGGATTTGGGGATGCTTTTACGAGCTGGATACAGAAGCTCTATGAGCGTCCCAAGGCTAGGGTGAAGGTTAATGGGGGATACGGCCCCCCTTTTGACATACAGCGCGGAACCAGACAGGGGTGCCCCTTGTCTCCCCTGCTTTTTGCCTTGTTCCTGGAGCCTTTTGCCATTAGGGTTCGTGAGGTTGGGTCCATTAAAGGGATCTGGGGTGGCATGGTTCATTCAAAAATCTCGCTTTTTGCGGACGACGTTATGCTGACCTTGTCTGATCCTGAAGCGTCCTTACAGGGGGTAATGGCTGAATTACAAGGCTTTTCGGCGGTCTCCGGGATGCGTATTAATTACGATAAATCAGAAATACTTAACCTGACTCTCCCGCCTTCAATAGCCCTGGACCTGAAGGCCAAATTTCCCTTTTTATGGGCTCCCTCCTATTTGAAATACTTGGGGGTGAAAATTGGACCCCACGTTAACCAATTGTTTACCCTGAATTATAACCCCTTGGTGACTAATATAAAGGAGAACCTAAGGCGCTGGGATAGACAAGTGTTCTCGTGGATGGGGCGTATAGCTATTGTTAAAATGAACGTTCTTCCCCGTTTTTTGTACTTCTTCACCACTATACCCATTAGTCTTCCTGTTATATTGCTCAAGCAATGGCAGCAACTATTGTGTGGCTTTATTTGGCGGAGACGACCTCCCAGGGTTGCAAGGTCTATTCTATACCTGCCTAAAAATAGGGGGGGCCTACATTTGCCTAATCTCTTGTGGTACTACTATGCTGCTCAGTTGCGGGCCCTGGTGGCCCTTCACGGAACTAGGGATGTCCCGCAGTGGGTGCGGTTTGAACAGGGGATGTTGGGGTCTTTCCCTATCACGGCGCTGCCCTGGCAACCTAGCGCCACGTGGGGCAAGATCGGTTATTACCCCTTCGCTCTGCGCACTACGATGCGGCTATGGCATCGATGGCAAAAGGAACTAGTGGGTCCTGAAACGTACTCTATGTTAACTCATTTATTTACAAACACTGCGGTGCCCCACCTTGAACGCCCACTAGGCCTCAAGGAGTGGCAAGAGTCAGGGATCTTATGTCTGGGACAGATGCTACAGCAAAGCAAACTATTATCTAGAACGCAACTTAGTGCTCTACATCCCGGTAGCACATTGGATTTTTTACTATATGCTAGAATATCTTCCTTCATGCAAACAGGGATACGACGAAGCACTGTAAGGACTAAAAACACTCTTTTTGAGACACTCTGTCAACATGCTTCGACCATGAAGGGAATCATATCTAAAATATATGCATTGTTCAACACCAAAGTGTTGAAGGCCCATAAATATAGAGCGCTCTGGGATTTAGAGTTCCCGGGTTCCCTAGACGATCATGATTGGGATATCATTTATTCTCGTGCTGGCAAATGTTCCATCTCAGCTGGGCTACAAGAGAATTGTTATAAAATGTTGTTTAGGTGGCATTACACACCGCTAGCCTTACACAGATTTTACCCCCACCTTTCTGATGGCTGTTGGCGGAACTGTGGAGCTCAGGGCACATACCTGCATATATGGTGGTCTTGTCCCCAAATTCAGAGTTATTGGCAGGAGGTGACTCAGTGGCTATCTCAGTTGTTACGTGTCCCTTGTGTGGCTCGTCCTTGGCATATTTTACTGGGTGCGCCTATGAATGAACATACCACTCCACACCAAAAGTTGATTTTGCACATTTTTATTGCAGCGCGTACAGAGTTGGCTATTCTTTGGAAACAGATCACGGCCCCATCGCTTGCTGCGGTACAACATCGTCTGTTTTCTCTATACCAATTGAGCAGACTTACTGCCGTACATCAGAATCGTCTAACCTCTTTCAAAGCTGTCTGGGGTCCATACCAAACATGGCTAGCTGATCACACTTCCATCTAAAGTTTCTTTGTTTTAGTGGCGTCATACCAATGCCTATGATTCTAGTTTTAGCTTTAGTTTTTCCCATATTACAATCCTGTCCATTTGAATATCCTGTACCAGTGTGGGGAGGGGAGGGGGGGTGGGGATTGGGAGGTTCTTCTGGGTTCTAGGTTACCATGATTCTTTGTTCTTTACTTTTGCTTTTGCAGTCTGGTTTGCGAATGCAGTATGCTATTCAATAAGCTGCTTTTGATCTCGTTAACTACTGTATCCTATTGGTAAGGCTATTCTGATCATACCTGTTATTCATTTTGTTATCTCTTATCTTATGTTTCATGAAAGCCTGTTCTTAGCCTGTTTTAAGCTTATTGCTGTTTTTCTTTGTGTGACCTGATTATACAATAAAAAGATTATATACAAAAAAAAAAAAAAAAAAAAAACTAATCAGAGAAGTTCTTTTTCACTCAACGCACAATTAACTCTGGAATTTGTTGCCAGGGGATATGGTTAGTGCAGTTAGTATAGCTGTGTTTAAAAAAGGATTGGATAAGTTCTTGGAGGAGAAGTCCATTACCTGCTATTAATTAAGTTGACTTAGATAATAACCACTGCTATTACTAGCAACGGTAACATGGAATAGACTTAGTTTTTGGGTACTTGCCAGGTACTTATGGCCTGGATTGGCCACTGTTGGAAACAGGATGCTGGGCTTGATGGACCCTTGGTCTGACCCAGTATGGCATTTCTTATGTTCCCTCTTTGCTGAAGCTGCTTCTCGCATACGGACTTCCTGTTCCAGTTCCTGCAGTTTGACGCTCTGGGTACCCACTCCTCAGGGGCCCTTCCTCGTCTCTGGCTATCCACTCCTCGGAGGGCCTTCTACCTTGGACTGCAGTCTGTTCCCGTACCCCGGGACCTCTCCTGGAGCTATCTCTTTGTGAGTACCTTGTCTTCACGGACTACTACTGAATCAGCCTTATTGTGAGATCCTCTAGGGTGTACCCCTTACCTCGGGCCATTACCGTGCCAGCACTAGTGAGGAGCCACCACAGTGTACCCTGCACTGCAGGCCATTGCCACTTCATCGCTAAAGAAACCTCTCCGGTGTACCCTGGGTCTTGGGCCAATACCATGCCAGCTCTAGTGAGTAACCGCCTTGGTGTACCCTGCGCTGCAGGTCATTGCCACGTCATCGCTACAGGTTTCTCGCCGGTATACCCGTACCCGAGCCACTACTACATCATCTTTGAGTGAGGAATCCCTCAGTGTACCCTGCACTGCAGGCCACTACCGCATCACCACTTTGGAGAGACTACTTCGGTGTACCCTGCTCTGTGGACCATTACTGGATATTCACGTCTGAGGTATTCCCTCTGCATACCCCTTCTCAGACCTTATCTCTTCCTCCTGCACCCCCCCCCCGTGGGCTGTGCCCTTTGTACTTTTATAATAAAGACTCTATTCCACAGCTGTGTCTGTCATCCACTGAGACTGCGCCTTCCAACAGTGAGGCTCACAGGGCTCCTCCCTGTGGGCGGTACCATCTCTCACCTCGGCCCAGGGCCCACACATCTACAAGTCATAACAATTAGCTTGTGAGAGATAATGGTAAACTGTTTCTGATCATGTATGGTCACCCATTGCCACCCTAATCTTTTTTGCCTTTTCATGAAATGGTAGATGTGGCCAAAAGAAGAAAATGCTTTTCATAAGGTTTGAGCTAATGGTAGCAAAGTCTATACAAAACAGTATAATTATATGTGTATAACATAACATGTCATTGCAATTACAAATGGATTTTTTGCATATGCCCAAAGTTCAGGACTGTTAATATTCTTTGATAATAATAGACAGAAGTCTATCAAACACTAAAACTACAGTAGTAAAGGTTTATTGCTCAAAGAGTGCATTCTTTGCTTGGATGTGCCTGTGTATTGACAGTGATCAAAGAACTTCATAAGGTAATTGAATAAATGATCATTGCAATGAGCATGAAATATAGACTTTACTAACCAAACTGGAACTAAATAATTTTCATTTCATTTCATTTAATAAAATTTATTGATCGCCTAACACAAAAGGCCTAAGCGATGTACATAAATACATACATAAAATCAAATCAAAATAAACACAAAGTTTCACAGAAACTAAATATAACTAATTAAAACTAAACTGACTTAAGATTGAGTAAAGCTGTAAAAACTGGGTTTCCCTGACCAAATCTGCTATAAAATGGTCCTATTTGGTTTTGCATATTTTAACCAGAACAGCCAATCTGAATCATTTGATAGCTGGGTGCCCCATGCCAACATCCCCAACTTCAAGAGTAAACCTGATTGAATGACTTGTTTTGGTTAATAGATTCCATATTGCTAAGTATTAACTGGAGCTATTTTTAAGACATCCCAACAGATCAATACTTCATTTCTGAGGCCTTGAGTCAATGATAGCACATGGAATGCAGCCAGATGACACTATCCAACTCTGAAAAACTCTCTTCAGGCCAATGCTTGTGAACCATGTTGAAAGGGACTCTACCATATACTGCTTATCACACTAGCAGCTCTGAAAATTAAAGGCAGGAAACCTTGGATGCATGCATCACATGTTAAAGCTTGCAGACCTGCACTAGGCCAAAAAGCAGACATTCAGAGTGGGAAAAGAAGTAGATGACAGCATAGACAAGGCAAAGCAGTACACAAATAATTGAAGTGAGGAGTGACACTGAAAGTGGTCATCCTTAGCCTATTGCCTTATACGATGTCTTAGAGCCCCACTATTGCATTCCTATATATTATTTTTCTGATTCATGGATAAATACAAAAAACATACCTGTGCCTTTCAAATACTTGTATTACTTTAATTATGAACTGGTCCAATTCCTTCAACTGTTGAGTATGCATACAATATGGACAGAGAGCTACTGACTAATTTCTACTCTTGAGATACTAAATAAAACTACTTTTGCAGTTATGATATGTCCTAATGGTAACAGATGCATGCCAAAATTGTTCATACTGTTTCTGTAATGATAAAACCTATGACCTTGTTGTGAACTAGTAGAATAGCCTTGGTGGAAGTGTCCCTACCAATTACTTTTGATGAGTCATTCAGCTTTAAAACTATAAGAACTTGATCATTGGGTCTACACTAGCCATTGCAAAAGACTTCTGAACATGTGACAGCGAATGGCAAACAAACAAGGCATACCTGACCTTCACTGGGATGGGCCTCTTATCTGCTGAATGAATAAAAGCTAATTCTCCATTAGTTTACGTGAACTCTACTGGGAGGGGTTCATCAGGATCCCGTGGTAGATTGGTGCTTGTACCCTGATAAAAGAATGGAGATTTTGCTCCACTATTTTAATCTTCCTTTGCTCCTTTTATCTAAAGCAGGAAATTTTTTTTTTTTAAGTCTCCCGATCTTGCCTGATCTCAGAGCAAAGAGCAGAGCCAGCAGCAATTGTTCTTGGTTAGAGAAAGATTGACTAAAGAAATGTCTCCAAAAAAATGTCTTTCAAACTATGCAAAACCCATAAGGGACAATTATCTAATACACTAAATAAGGACTTTACTTTCACTAAACCTTCTTCTACCTCTGTGGAAGCTACAGGCAGAAAGCAGTTCCAGTCTAACTCTAAAACCTCAGCAGGATCTAACACTGCCATGGGGGATGGTACCAACTGTCTCCCAAATCCATGTATTTTTGTCTGTGCAGTAACATGCAAACTGCTCACTGCTAAAATTATCTTGATTAATATTTCTTAGAGGATCAGTAAAAGTAGAAAGCACCTCAAATAAATTTTGTGGATTATTTAGAGATGCACCCAAACAGTTATAACTTCCTATTACTGTTGAAATCTGTTCTGTACAACAAACTTGAAGCTATGAAACCCGTTCCGTGGAAGAATTAGGAAATTTTTGCCATTTTATCTCTGTGCATTGCATAACCCTCTTCTCTTTTAAAGAAGCATTAAACCACAGAACCTGAAGTCTACTTATCTTAGGGATCAATTTCTTAAGAGAAGCAACTACATCAATAACTGATGATAAACTACATATAAATGAGTCAGCACCTAACTCTAAAGATCCATAAACCACCTAATTTTTTGCCAAATTCCAAGTCTCTTTAAAATTACCCAAATCAATTTCATTCCTAACTTGCTACAAATGGATTGTATTCTGATTGTTGGGGAGAGACTGATGAAGTATCTGATCCTGGGATCAGCACTGGTGGAAAAGATAATTGGAAGGACTGTCTGCTCTGAATTTTTCTTTTGTCGGCACCAGCTACTGTTGATATCGATTTACTTAGTGCCAATGACTCCAGCATGGAGGAATAGCTGGATACCTTCTGCGCCAATACACAATGTCTTCAGCATGGGAGAATTCTTCAGGCCCGTCTACACCAAGCCTTCTCCACCAGTATTGAACAGAACCTTTGACACTGCTTTTCAGATAGATGACACCAAGAGACGACCTCTTTTCTTTATATTATTTCTTTTCTGACTGCAAAGATGAAGATCTTTTTATCATTGTGCTTCAGGAACCCTGATAGTTTAGATTTTGAGTAAAGATTTTCTTTTCTTCGAGAGATGAACAACAGTACTTTATGCTCTCTGAAGGAGAGAGCTCTTGGAGACATTTTATTACAAGCAGCACAATTTGCTGTATCAATGTTTGGACCAAGACACTGCAAACATAGCTTATGTATATTCAAACTGACCACCTTATGTCCACACTTGTTATATAATTTAAACGGGGTTTTAGTTTACATTTGCTTATGAAATACAAGAAAGATCTGATGGAAAACAAAAAATGTATTTTTTTTAGGGAGGGCGCTTGCAAAAACATGAAACCCCCCCCCCCCCACACACACACCGAAGAAAACAAAATAAATAAATGCCATTAAAAAAAAAAGCATGAAAAAATACAGCAGCTTTAAGTAGACATCCTTTCACAACAGCAGAAGAAAAATGACTGAGGGGGTTTTCATGGCAGCGGCAGCACAGGGCTTCCTGCACATGTGCAAAAAATTTTTGTCTTTTTGGGCTTGGAGACAGCACACTCTGGATTGGCCCCATATGGTGATGTCACCCACTTGTAAGCCTGAATTTGTCCACAGAGACTTGCCCTTTCAAAGGTTATTCAAAACAAGAGGGAAACAGTATTACCTAATCTCAACTTTTACCACTGGGCAGCAAGAGCTTCTTGTTTGAGAGGCTGAATGGATTCTTTAGCTCTTTTGCTGCAGAAATCAATTGAAATGGCCTCTACTGTGGGAGCTGAGCTCTTTAATGTAATAATGTATTACCTTTCATTGCTTCTGATGACATACACCTGCAGAAATAATTCTATTTTACATATACTTCAGGGTTTCACAACATTTCAAAAGAACTATATTGGACATTTTAAATCAACAATGAGGGCCAGGGGAGGGGAGGTATCACCCAATGCTTTGCCGGGTTGGGGAAGAGGGAATGTCTGGCCCTTTTCATGATTTAATATGCTGGGAAAGGGAGGGGTTCTCAGGGGTGTGGTTGACTGGCAGCAATAGTTCTAGATTTCTTAGAAGTTGGCATCCCTCCCCCATGCTCCCTGCCTTTTCCAGTATTGGAAATGAGGTACCTGCGTATGTTGCATTCCCCCCTTCTGTTCCCTTTCACTTACTTTCCCTCATTTCCGCACCACCTACTTTCCCTCTCTTCTCTCATTCCTTCATTTGCTTCTGTTATTCATTCCCCTCCCTAACTCTCCCTCTCTCATCTTCTCCTCTCTCTTACCCAACCCTCTTCTTTATGATGGCAGGGCCAGACCTCCCCATCAGCAGTGCTCATCAGTGGTGTGGATTTGGCCAGCTCTTCTCTCGCTGGTGGAGGTCCAGTCTCCGCACCAGCATGGATCCAGCTGGATTCTCCTGCTGGCAGGGCCTGGGAACCCCCCAGCACTGCTGTTGTCACCATCCATTTAAAAAAAAAAAAATTCTTCTGCCAGCTGGATTCAGACACACAAAGGAAAAGCATGGGCTAGAAAAATAGGATATGGGGGCCAGATCTGGCCCAGGTGTTGTAGTTTGGGGCTCCCTGGTATACTCTGTATTTTCATCACATGTGTTCAAGTATTGGAATGAAAAGAGAAACAGTTCTCTACATCCCTTATTTGTAAAAACCTGAGGTTTCTGAAGGAGGAGCCCAGCTTTACTTGGATTTCAGCAAAGCTTTCGATACGGTCCCACATATGAGGCTCTTGAATAAAATGAAAAACTTGGGTGTAACTTGGGTGGATTACTATTAACTGACATGAAACAATGTGTATTGGTAAACAGAACCCGCTCTGATGGAGTGCGTCAAGGATTGGTTTTGGGACTGGTTCTGTTCAATATCTTTATGAGCGACATTGGGGAGGGGTAAGAAGGAAAGGTTTGTCTTTTTGCAGATGTTACTAAGATCTGCGACAGTATGGACATGCCTGAAGTAGAGAGAATGAAGAGCGATTTAAGAAAACTTGAAGAACGGTAAAAAATTTGGCAGTTGCGATTCAATGCCAAGAAGTGCAGAGGCATATATCTGGGGTGCAGAAATCCAAGAGAGCTGTATGTGATGTGGGGCGAAAGGCTACTGTGCATGGAACAGGAGAGGGACCTTGTGTGATTGTGGCTGGCGATCCAAAGGCAGCGAAGCAATGTTACATAGCAGTAGCTAAAGCCAGAAGAATGCTGGGCTGCATGGAAAGAGGTACAACTAGCAGGAAAAGGGAAGTGATAATGCCCTTATACAGATCCTTGGTGAGGCCTCACCTGGAGTACAGTGTTCAGTTCTGGAGACCATGTATCAAAAAGGATAGACCCAGGTTGGAAACAGTCCAGAGGAAGGCAACCAAAATGGTGTGGGATCAGTTTCAGAAATCCTACAAGGAACAGCTAAAGGATCTAAATATATATATATAATTTATTTATTTAACTCTTTTATATACCGACATTCATGAAAAAGTAGCATATCAAATCGGTTTACAGGGAACTGGGGTAATATAACAATAACGGTAATGAGAAGAGAGAAATTACATATAAAAAGGTGTTATGGTAACTTGGGACATTGAGAGCGACGAAAGCAGAAGTTTAAACAATTGAAAGCTTAACAAGTAAAATACTGTAGGTGCAGGGTCGCCTATAGCGCACTCTAACATATAATACAAAATTAGCTACCTAAGTGTAGGCTTAATTAGGAGAGGGGGGGTGTTCACGGAGCAGTGTTATGGCGGAACTGGAGGGGGTGTAACAAACTGGATAGGGTTGTGACTTCCAGTCCAAGGGCTTGGGGGGGGGGGTTTGAGAGGATTGAGAGGAAGTGTAACAGGTTATGAGAAGGCTTGATGGAAAAGCCAGGTCTTGAGTTTTTTTCTGAAGGTCAACAGGCAGGGTTCCTGTCTGAGGTCTGGAGACATGGTATTCCAGATGGACGGCCCTGCTGTGGAGAAGGCATGATCCCTGGTCGATATATGAAGGGTGGATTTGGTAGTAGGGGTGTGGAGGGTTCCTTTATAGGCTTCGCTAATAGGTCTATTGGAAGTGTGTAAACGTAACAGAATATGTAGGTCTAGTGTGTGCTGATTGTGTATGGTCTTGTGACTAATGGTGAGGGACTTATGCAAGATTCTGAAGCTTATGGGGAGCCAATGGAGATTCCTGAGAATGGGCGTGATGTGGTCTCCTCAGTTGGATTTTGTCAGAATTCTTGCGGCAGCGTTCTGAAGCATCTGGAGAGGTTTGGGGGTGGAGGCGGGGAGTCCCAGCAGGAGGGCATTACAGTAGTCTATCTTGGAAAATAGGGTGGCCTGGAGGACCGTCCTAAAGTCATGGAAGTGGAGGAGAGGTTTGAGTCTTTTCAAAATTTGTAATTTGTAGAAACAGTCCTTGGCTGTGTTATTTACAAATTTCTTTAGATTTAAACGGTTGCCTAGGATCACTCCTAGATCTCTGGCATGAGTCACCATGTTGGCAGAGGTGATCTGCTGAGTCAGGTCGTTGTGTTCTGGGGAGATGAGAAGGAGTTCCATCTTGGCTGAATTAAGGACTAGATTTAGGCTGGTGAGGTGGCAGTTGATGGAGAGCAGGCAGCCATCCCAATGATTGAGAGTTTTGGGTAGGGATTCTGTTATGGGGATCAAAATCTGCACGTCATCAGCGTAAAGGAAATACTTTAGTTTCAAATTTGCTAGCAGCTGGCAGAGGGGCAGTAAGTAGATATTAAAGAGTGTGGGGGATAGGGAGGAGCCTTGAGGTACTCCTAAGGAGGATTTGATGCTGGGGGATTCTTTGTTGTTTATTCTGACTTTATAGTGTCTGTTACTGAGGAATGACTCAAACCATCCGAGGACTGTTCCAGAGATGCCAATATCTGATAGGCGATTTAGCAGGATAGAGTGATTCACCGTATCGAAGGTGGCAGCTATATCAAGTAGAATTAATAGGTATGACTTTCCTTTGTCTAGGCCCATAACGAGGTAATCTGTAAGGGAGATGAGGAGGGATTAGGTGTTTAGTGATTTGCAGAAACCAAATTGAGTATGATAGAGAATTCTGTGATTGTCCAGGTAGTCGGAGAGTTGGGAGTTGACTAGTCTCTCCATAATTTTAGCAATGAACGGCAAGTTGGAGATGGGACGGAAATTGGAAAGGTCTCCTGGGTTTAGGTTAGGTTTCTTTAGCAGGGGTTTAAGAGTAGCTAGTTTTAGGGCATCAGGGACGATTCCTTGCAATAAGGAACTGATTATGATTTCAGCCAGCGGCTTGGATATGGTGTCCGGAATAGCAATAAGAAGTTTTGACGGGATGTGGTCTAAAGGGTGGGTGGAGGGTTTCATTCTCTTAAGAATGGACTCAATCTCCAGGGAGGATGTAGGTTCGAAGGAGTCGAAGCTGACTCCTGGGTAAGATGGGGGTGGCGAATGGGGGAGGGGCAGGGGTAGAGTTGGGAGCGAGAAGTAATAGGAGGTTGGATATCTTTTTCTGAAAGGCTGCGAGTTCATTGGACTTAGATTGGGCTTGGTCGTCGGGGATGGCTGGGGCAGATGATTTTGTGAGATCTGTGACGTACGAGAACAGAGCCTTGGCATCAAATTGGAAGTCATGGATTCTGCGGGCATAGGAAGTCTCTTTTTGTTCAAAGAATGGAGCTCCTATAGCAGTGAAGGGAGGCTTTATAGGCGGTCAGAGTGTTGGGGCAAAGGTCCTTGCACCATTTAGATTCTTTGTGTCTAAGTTCTCGTTTTTGTTTCAGTAATTCTGGAGAGAACCATGGTTGTTTTTTCTTAAGGGCTGGGTTGATTACTTTTGCTGATAGGGGGCATTTTCTTTGGCTATCAAGATGGTAATATTGTCCCAGGAGACGAGGGCTGAGTTGGGGTTGGAGAAGTCAAGATTATGAAGTGCCTCGGAGAGATGGGCGTTGAGGTCATCTAATGAGCATAGTTTCCTGAAGTGGATGGTGGTTTGGGGGGGGGGGGGGGGGGGTAGGTCGATCTTTCTTTCACCAGAGGGTAGTGGAGATCATGGTATGGTGAGACCAAGGGACTGGGGAGCAGTCCAGGGGAGTTGTGAGAGTGAGGCCCGAGTTTATGAAGATAAGGTCTAGGGTATGGCCTGCATTGTGGGTGGGTTTGTTAATGATTTCTTTGAAACCCATGGCCCTGAGGGAGGTCAGGATGGCTTCGCAGTTGGGGGATGGCGGTGTTGCGTCCACGTGGATGTTAAAGTCCCCCATGATCATGGCTGGGGAATCAGTGTTTATGTGTTTCACTATGGATTCTATGAGTGGGGAGGCATCAATGTCAAGTATCCCAGGAGGAGCATAAATGAGCATGAGTTGTAGCTGATTGGATTTGAAGAGGCCTATTTCTAATTTAGAGGCAGTCTTCACAGACTGAGAAACTAATCTATATATCCTGAAGGAGAAGATGTTCAGGGGAGCTATGATACAGACCTTCAGATACCTGACAGGTATTAACGATGCACAAATGTCAAACCTTTTCTACTGGAAACAGTAGAACTAGGGGTCACAATATGAAACTCCAGGGAGTACAGACTCAGAACCAATATCAGGAAATATTTCTTTACTAAAAGGGTGGTAGATGCTTGGAATGGCCTCCCAGGAGATGTGAAGAAAAAAACAGTTAATGAATTCAAAAGCACATGGGACAAGCTCTGCAAATACCTAAAAGCTTAAAGGGATAGTATAAAATTTCTGCATGCAACTAACCTGCACAGAGCAGCAGTTACTACCCTTAATAGAATGTATGAGGATAACCTGCATAGAGTGGCAATTACTACTATAAGCAAATTGATGGACAGACTAGATGGACCAATTGTTTTTTATCTACAGTTATTACTACATTAAGATGGCAGTTCAAACTGTCACAATGTTTATTCTCTTGGCTAATTTGTTGCTTGTTACCTGGTTTCTTAGTTTATTTGCAATGCCTTCCAAGAGGAAAGGAAGGGTTTGAGCCTAATCCCCTTCAAGGTTATGATCCCTTTCAATAAACAGCATTTGCTTCAGATTTTGTGACCTGCTCTCCTTTGAAGATTTCTGCAGTTGAGGCCAGAGGAGGAATGCCGGATTCACAAGGCAATGAAGCATCTCTCAGTCCCCTGGATCTTGAGAACATAAGAAATTGCCATACTGGTCAGACCAAGGGTCCATCAAGCCCAGCATCCTGTTTCCAACAGTGGCCAATCCAGGCTACGAGTACCTGGCAAGTACCCAAAAACTAAGTATATCCCACACTATTGATGCTAGTAATAGCAGTGGCTATTTTCTAAGTCAACTTGATTAAGTGCAGGTAATGGACTTCTCCACCAAGAACTTATCCAAACCTTTTTTAAACCCAGCTTCACTAACTGCACTAACCACATACCCTGGCAACAAATTCCAGAGTTTAATTATGCGTCGAGTGAAAAATAATTTTCTCTGATTAGTTTTAAATGTGCTACATACTAACTTCATGGAGTGCCCCCTAGTCCTTCTATTATCTGAAAGAGTAAATAACCGATTCACATTTACCCGTTCTAGACCTCTCATGATTTTAAAGACCTCTATCATATCCCCCCATAGCCATCTTTTCTCTAAGCTGAACAACCCTAACCTCTTTAGTCTTTCCATCCCCTTTATCATTTTGGTTGCCCTTCTCTGTACCTTCTCCATCACAACTCTAACTTTCTTGAGATGCAGTGACCAGAATTGTACACAGTATTCAAGGTGCGGTCTCACCATGGAGCAATACAGAGGCATTATGACATCCTCTGTTTTATTCATTTCCTAATAATTCCTAACATTCTATTTGCTTTTTTGACTGCCATAGGACACTGAACCAATGATTTCAATGTGTTATCCACTATGACACCTAGATATCTTTCATGTGTGGTAGCTCCTTATATGGAACCTAACATTGTGTAACTATAGCATGGGTTATTTTTTCCTATATGCATCTTGCACTTATCCACATTAAATTTCATCTGCCATTTGGATGCCCAATCTTCCAGTCTCAGAAGGTCTTCCTGCAATTTATCACAATCTGCTTGTGATTTAACTACTCTAAATAATTTTGTATCATCTGCAAATCTGATTACCTCACTCATCTTATTCCTTTCCAGATCATTTATAAAATATATTGAAAAGTACAGGTCCTAGTCCAGATCCTTGAGGCACTCCACTGCATACCCTTTTCCACTGAGAAAACTGTCCATTTAATCCTACTCTCTGTTTCTCATCTTTTAACCAGTTTGTAATCCACAAAAGGATAACGTCACCTATTCCATGACTTTTTACTTTTCTTAGAAGCCTCTTATGCGGAACTTTGTCAAATGATTTCTGAAAATCCAAATACACTACATCCATCGGTTCACCTTTATCTATGTTTATTAACCCCTTCAAAAAAGGGAAGATTTATGAGGCAAGACTTGCCTTGGGTAAAGCCATGCTGACTTTGTTCCATTAAACCATGTCTTTCTATATGTTCTGTGATTTTGATCTTTAGAACACTTTCCACTATTTTCCCTGGCACTGAAGGCAGGCTAACTGGTCTGTAGATTCCCAGATCACCTCCAGAGCCCTTTTTAAAGATTGGGCTTACATTAACCACCCTTCAGTCTTCAGGTACAATGGATGATTTTAATGAAAGGTTATAAGTTTTAACTAATAGATCTGAAATTTCATTTTTTTGTTCCTTTAGAACCCTGGTATGTATATCTGCCAGTCCAGGTGATTTACTATTCTTCAGTTTGTCAACCAGGCCTACCACATCTTCTAGGTTCACAGTGATTTGGTTCAGTTCATCTGAATCATTACCCATGAAAACCTTCTCCGGACTGGGTATCTCTCCAACATTCTCTTCAGTAAACACCAAAGCAATCATTTAATCTTTCCACAATGGCCTTATCTTCTCTAAGTGACCCTTTAACCTTTCGAACATCGAAAGGTCCATCTGCCTCCCTTGCACGCTTTCTGGTTTGGATATATATAAAAAAAGTTTTTACTGTGAGTTTTTGGCTCTATGGCCAACTTCTTTTCAAATTCTCTGTTAGCCCGTCTTATCAATGTCTTACATTTAACTCGCCAATGCTTTAGCCTATTTTCTTCTGTTGGATCCTGCTTCCAGTTTTTGAATGAAGATCTTTTGGCTAAAATAGCCTCTTTCACCTCACCTTTTAATCATGCCTGTAATTGTTTTGCCTTCCTTCTACCCTTCAGTGCCAGACTGATGTAGTCATCGCTGCTGATGCATCAGAGGGAGCTGGTATGGCACATTCTCTGGGAAGGACGTTGTCAAGAGCTGAAGGATCACCTGATGGCAAAGTTCAGTTGGTTTTTGGTCAGACAGAGGAATGACTTCTTCTTTTTGAATCTGTGGTACATCTTGGGGGGGTAATGATTTTTCACAACACACTTGACCCTGCTTCTGGTGAGTCTCATGGCTAATTGGTGAAGCCTGTGGTGGTCACCCTCAACCTATTGTAGGAGGAGCTGGATAGAGTAGATGCTGGTTGTTGATTATTTCTCCAAGAATAATTCTTTAGCAGGAAAGATGGATTTTTTGATCCAAAGGCATGAAGTGCAGCTTCAAAACCATCTTGGGAGAATTCAGAGTAAGATGTGATGGAAATTAAGTCAGTTAATGCTATGCCAATTCAAGAGTATGGTGTGCTCTTTAGAAAAATGGAGTTTTTGAAAATTGCATAAAACATCTAAACTTGCATCTCTTGCCTTTTATTAACGTAGTAGGAGAATCACTTCATAAAACTTAAAAAAAAATGTTTGAGGCACTTCCTGTGCTGCCAGAAGCAGTTCCAAGTGTATTATCTTCCAATAGCTGTCTGTATGAGGGCCCAATATGATATTCTGGCCAAGTCCTCAATAGATATTTTGAGTTTGACATCTTTTCTTGAAAGGTTTGTGCAAAAGCCACCCTCCTGGTTTCTTTTGTTTTTGAGCAGGATTTAAATAGTATAGACATATTTAAAAAATATGATACAAGCTTCTTGGGCCAAATAGTGAGAATATACTCTGATTTAGTTAAACTTACTCAGGGGGGGGATTTAAAAAATATGATACAAGCTTCTTGGGCCAAATAGTGAGAATATACCCTGATTTAGTTAAACTTACTCAGGGGGGGAGAAAAATGTTTTTGGCTATACAATCAGACATATTTTAGGGGCATCTTTTGTATTATATGGATCCATAGAAATGTTTGCTCAAAAACAATGCTGATTATTTTTTTTGGCTCTGGAGCAATTGAGATTTGTTTTGGAAGCTATTCCTTTCTACTTCAGCCACAGCTAAGGTCAAGGTTCAACCGTCCTAATTGTATGTCAAGAGTAGTTCACGCCATTTCTAGTTTCCTTTTATAGTTTTCTTTAAAGTTTCCTACAACTCTATCCTCTCCCATTTATTATGGACTAAAGTTAATTAGAAACTATTTATATATTATTTCTTCCCTGTATGTACCCAGATCAGTCCAGACTCCTGGGTTTTGCCTCTCTGGCAGCAGACGGAGACAAAGTTTAACAGATGCTGCCACATAAGCCTGTGTGGCACCTGCATTTCCTCAATATTTCTCTGGCTCTAGCAGAAGGTAGATGGTGCAAACCTGCAGTTCTATTCTGAATTTAGGATTTTTCTTCTTTGTTGAGCCTTCCTCCCAAGGGCTTTTGGACTCTGGTGGGTCCTTTCCTATCTGGTTGAGGCAGATGAGCAGGGGGGTTGATGACCCTTTAGTAGGCTTGATCCCATGGGATGCAAACCTGGCAAGCCAGATCCCTCCCCTTCACAAGCCCACTGGCTGCAGGTTTGGGGAATATTTTCCCTATCGATAGCTTTTTTTTTTGTTTTGGGAAAAGGCTCAGTAAAGTTTATTAAAATAAAAGGAAACTGAGCAGAGTACTGTTTCATGCCAGTGCCTTCCTCCTCCATAGCATCAGCAGTTTTTTGGGGTATCTCTGGGCTGGCAGGACTGTCTTCGACAGATAAGCTGTGCTGGTGATGGGACGAGGGTCCATTTGCCACACGAGCAGCTCAGTGGGTTCCTGTTTAAAAAGGGAAGGGCTCTGCTCTTGTATCGCTGCTGCAAAAAAGCAGCGTTAGTCTCCCCGCCTTTGTTTTCGACAGAGCCGCTGGCGCAGCAGCAACCTGAATCCTTCGCACGCAGCACAGGAATGGTGGCCATTTAATTCTTTTCCAACCATTCCCGCACAGTCGTTGGGGGGGGGGGGGGAAGTCTCCCCATATCTGCCTCCAGGACAGACTCTGTGGAGGGGTTCCCTTTGCCCATACCTGAATCGGGGTAGCCTTTTTCACCAGATTTTGTGTAGCTGCTACACAAGTCTTATTTGGGTAAACAGCAGGGGTTCTCACCTGCTTGGAGCCAATCCCATGTTTCCCAAGGACTTGTTAAAGGGCCCCACTCAACTAAAGAGTGTGGCGACTCATATTTCAAGGCTGCTGCTGGGGTCAAAGTTGAGGGACCCTGGGGCACCCCAGGGAGCAAATAAGTCAGGAGATCTTCAGGTTAGGGGCACAGATCTGGATGAGGATTTGGATGAGGTGCGATGGTGATGAGCGAAAGGTGGTTCGGCTATTCAGGAGGGATGAATTAGGTCCTTTAATACCTCAGGCCCTGCAGGCACTTGGGGTTACGGTTCATCAGGACAAAACAAAAGAAAAAAAACCCCAAAACTAAAAAAATCCAACCCACTACTATTCCTATGGCAAGCTCTGCAGGATCGGAAATTAGAGGTCTTCTTAAGAGGATTTTTGATGTCTCTGCTCTTAGCCTCAGGGCTGCAATTTGTTAGCGTTTCAAGCAGAGAGCCTGCTTACGCTGGGGCCAGCAGTGGCAGGAGCAACAGCTGTCTTTGCCGGACGAAGCCTCTAAAGCAAACCTGGTGGAGGTCGCAGTGGCATATGGGGCAGATGCCTTATATGATTTGGTAAAGACCTTGGCCAAAATTATGGTCTCGGCGGTTTCCGCTAGGAGGTTATTATGGCTGCATATCTGGTCAGTGTATATGTCCTCCAAAACTCAGTTGCGATCCTTGCCTTTTAAGGGGAAGCTTTTGTTTGGTGAGTACCTGGAACAATTAAGAACTTACAGGAGAATAAGGTCCACAAGTTACCTGAGGACAAGCATAAGAGCAACTGTTTTTTTCCAGAATAATTCCTGGTTTCAGGATGGTAGGAGGGCCTATCTGTCCAGATAAGCATCTGGTCCACAAAGGCAGGTTTCCTTTTGCGGTCAGACTTGGGGGCAATCATTTCGTGGGGGTCAAAGGAGCTTCAGGGACTCCACAGGTAGCAGTGCTGCAGGAACCAAAGCCTCCCACGGAGGCAAGGCTGGTCCACTCCATCCTTCCTTGTATAGGTGGACACCTGGCGCACTTTTACAAGGAGTGGACCAAAATTACACAGGAGCAGTGGGTTCTCGTAGTCATAAGAGAGTTACATGTTAGAATTTACAAAGCTCATAAGAGATCTGTTCCTGTGGCTCCGTGTGGATCTGGAGCCAAGCGAGGCGCAGTATGGAACACACTGGATCGGTTGCAACAACTGGGGGCAGTAATTCCCATTCCTCGCAGCAAGTGGGAAGATATTTAATTTACTTCGTCGTCCCAAAGGAGGAGGACACGCTTTGTTCAATCTTGGACTTGAAAAAGGTAAATGCGGCACTCCAGATTCCACGTTTCAGATTGGAGAGTTTCTAGTTCGTTACAGCAGCCATGTGTGCAGGAGAGTTTCTGGCTTCTCTGGATATCCCCATTTAGAAGGAGCATCAACCGTTTTTGCGCTTCATGGTTCTCAGAAGCATGTCCAGACTCTTCCCTTTGGATTGGCCATGACTCCCCTACACCTTTACCAAGGTTATGGTGGTGGTAGCAGCTGCTCTGATATGGGAAGGCAGCTTGGCTCATCCTTACCTAGACTGGCTCCTCAGGGCAAAGTCTGGGGAGCTTTGCTGTCTCTCAGTTGGGTGGTGAACCTGGCAGAGAGCAAGCTAACGTCATCGCAATCACTAGAATATCTGGGCACTCTGTTCAAAAGGGAGGGCAAAGTCTTTCTTTCAGAGGATCACATCCAGAAGCTGTGCAAACAGGTACAACATCTTAGCATTACCGGTTCCCAAAGTATGGGATTACTTACAGGTCCTGGGCTCGATGGCTTTGGTGCTGGAATTGGTCTCTTGGGTGTTTGTACATATGAGGTCCTCGCGGCGGGCTCTTTTGGATCAATGGAATCCACTCTCATAAGAGTTTGGGTTCCAACTTGTGTTGGGGAGTGCTGCTCGAGGTTCTGAATTGGGTAGTGCTTACCACTGATGCCAATTTATATGGTTTGGGAAGTTGTCCGTCAGCATCAGTCAACTCAAGGTTTCTGGTCTGTGGAAGAAGCTTCGTGGTCCATCAATCGCTTGGAGACCAGGGCGGTTCGGTTGGCTTTACAGCTTTTTCTACAGTTGGTCAGTGGCAGGGAAATTTGAGTCCAGTCGGACAATGCGACAACGGTAGCCTATATCAATCAGCAAGGCGGGACCAAGAGTCCAGTTGTGGCCTAGAAAGGCCTGAGAATTATTGGGTGAAACAACATCTGGAGCGCATAGTGACATCTCACATTGCAGGAGTAGAAAACTTTCAGGCTAATTTCTGGAGTCAGACCCAGGGGAGTGGGAACAGTTGGAGGTGGCGATGTGGTTCATCTGAGAGAGATGGGGGTCCCCTCATGTGGATCTAATGGCAACTTGTCTGAACACCAAGGTGCCTTGGTTCTTCCCTGGCCTTGAGGAATATTGATTTACGTCTTCCCTCCTTGGGTGCTAGTAGGCAAAGTGTTGCGGTGCATACAGAAGTATCGGGGAGAGGTTGTTTTCGAGGCTCTGGAGTGGCCACATCAACCGTGGTTCATGGACCGGGTCAATCTCATGGTGGACAGGCTGATAAGGTTTGGACATCTGTTGGGTCTTCTTTGCCAGGGACCTATGTTTTCAATCCAGGCCACTCACTTTTGTCTAGCAGCATGGCTTTTGAGAGGAGATGATTAAGACACAAAGGTTATCCTGACACAGTGGTCACTACGCTGTTGCAGGCTAGGAGAAAGTCAACTTGTCTCTTATGTGAGGGTCTGGAAGGTTTTTGAGGCCTGGTGCTCTGAGTGCAGGGTTCAGCCTCTGGCCTCTTTGGTGGTCAATGTCCTGTCTTTTTTTGCAGGAAGGCTTGGTCAAAGGTTTGGCCATCAACTCTCCTAAGGTGCAAGTGGCAGCCTTAGGTTGTCTTTGAGGAAAGGTGGAAGGTTTCCCTTAGTCCTCTCACCCCGATGTGGTATGGTTTCTCCGGGAAACCATACCACATCCAGTCTGCTCATCTTGGAACCTTAATTTGGTTCACAGGGGCTTGAGTGAACCTCCCTTCGAATCACTCAGATGAGTGACGGTTAAGGATTTGATTCTGAAGGTGGTTTTCTTGGTGGCAATCTGTTCAGCCAGAAGAGTGTATGAGTTGCAGGTTTTGTCTTGCCGTGATCCTTTCCTTCGGATTTCGGACTCTGGGGTGTCTTTGCACATAGCCCCCTTCTTTTTGCCTAAGGAAGTGTCAACTTTTCAGGTAAATCAGTCAGTAGAGCTTCCAGCTTTTCCAGACCTGGACACTTCCACGCCGCATGCGAGGGAGCTTAGATTTTTGGATGTGCACAGGGCACTGTTAAGACGTGGCTTTTCCTCCAAGCCTTCCCCTAACACAAATTAACTCATCATACCCAGATCAAGGAACTTAATATCTATTAATTTCATAACATATTAGTTGATAATTACCTAGTTAATCTCTATCGCTCTTACTCCTACTTCACTTATTCCTAGCTACACTAGCTCCCAAGTTCAATACCCCTGTTTATTGTAACTTTGATTTTTCGACCTTTCTTATTTATGTTTACTTGGTTTTATTTTTACTTCTGGTTTCCCCTGTTCCATGTAAACCGGCCTGATATGAATCCCATTCATGAAGGCCGGTATAGAAATGTTTTAAATAAAAAAAAAAATAAAAATAAAAAGGTATCTTAAGGTGACTAATGATTTAAGATGCTTGGATCATCTGTTCATTCTTTGGAGTGGTCTGAAGAGAGGTCTTCAGGCATTGAAAGCGACGATTGCACAGTGGCTCAAGGAAGCCATCGAATCAGCTTACATAGCTAAGGGTCGCCTGCTTCCGGAAGGGTTACGGGCTCATTCTACACATTCTCATGCGGCCTCTTGGGCAGAGGCTCAGCTAGTTTCTCCTCAGGTGATATGTCAGGCAGCAACTTGGAAGTCGCTGCATATGTTTGCAAAGCTCTTCCCAATCCTTTGGCAAGAGTGTTTCATGAGCAGGACTCCATGTCCTACCTAGGGTAGGAAGCTTTGGAACTTCCCAGGAGTCTGGACTGATCTGGTTAGGTACAGGGAAAGGAAAATTAGTTCTTACGTGCTAATTTTCATTCCTGTAGTACCACAGATCAGTACAAAGCCCACCCAATCTATGGAGGAGGAGAGTCGTCCAACTCTTTCTGTCGGTGTTTGTTAGTTTCCCCATTGCAGATTAAAAAAAAAAAAAAAAAAGACGACATTTTTGTAGACTTTTTTTTTTTTTTTTACGGGTTGTCTTATTGGTTTTTTTATTCTTCAGCTTAGTTACAGATATATACTGAGAAACTGCAGGTGCAACTTTCTGTTTCCATCTGCTGGCAGGGAGGCAAAACCCAGGAGTCTGGACTGCTCTGTGGTACTACAGGAACAAAAATTAGCAGGTAAGAATAAGTTTTCCTTTCATATTTGTTTCCTTTGAGATTCTTTTTCTAATTTTCTGTAGCAAAATGTATTTACTTTGCAATAATTGTAAATTAATAAATATAAAATAAAAAATCTCAAAGCTTCTGTATGTGCTTTCACTACCAATGTGATTCACTGGCAAAAACAGTAGAGATGTCTTTGGCAGGTGACTTTGGACAAGTTATCTCCTGCTGGCTGATGTATCTACTTAGATGCTCTTTGAGGCAGAGAGTTGTTGAACCTGTAAGTTGTTGTACAGTGTACTGTTTGCAGGTATTATAGAAAAAACTGAAATAAATGAACTTTATAAAAAAAATATATTAGTATTGTACAAGTACATAACAAAAGCCTAAACAAAGATTCAGACATGTATTAATGACTTTCTTTAATGATTCTTTCTATTGTTTGCAAACTTTACAAGAACTTCCTTTAGTTTAACAAAAAAATTATATTTCCAGTGATGGAATGTTAGTTTTTTGAAATACCCCCAAAAGTGCATGCTGCTTCACTAAACAAGTACTTTTGCAGTAAAAGATCAATTTCCAGTTGAAACAATTTGAAAGAGGAGAATACATGTAAAGAAAACCAGTGTCTACAAGTTAAATGAAATCAAAGATTTGCTCAAAACTTGACAAAATAAAGGTCAGGGGTCATGGCTGAATGTCTCCTACTAATACCAGTTTTGGAATTACATTTTGGAGACAATTTTTTCCTTGGTCTCCCAGTGGCGCAGAATGTTAGACAAAGGGGTGATTCTAGAGGGGGGGGGGGGGGGGGGGGGGGGAAACGGGACAGACTCCCAAACTTTGATCTACTGACATTCAAGAGAACAATCACATGTACCATCATCATCAGAATCTAACCAGGCAGAGATGCTTGCAAATCTGAGGCACAGAATCTTGTATATAAGTTTAACTTAAACAAAACAAGTGAAGACCTTAAAAATAAAAAAACCCAAAAATGAAGGAGTCAGCTGACAGCATGACCGTAGTGTAAGAAAATAAAACTGAACATAAGGAAAGTGCACAAGCTGTTTTTTGTTTTATTTATTTATTTTAAACTTTTTCCCCATCTTCTTTTATTCTGAGCAGCTGTAGTTTGATTACTACATGACATACAATGTTGCATGGAGCTGGTGTTACAGGTTGCTGGTGTCAGCAGCAGTATGCTGCCTTGGTCAGAACCAGCTGCTAGAGAGCTAGAGGCGGCAAGTGAAGAATTCAGGAAAGATCCAAACTGAAACCTACAATATTGCATTCTGTATTTCCCCAAAACATTTTAAAAATTACATTTCACACTAGTTTGAGTACAGATGTGGTCCCATTAAGCTATGGGCACAGTGAGTACTTCCCCTTCTTTTTCCTGGGATAACTTTCACTCCATTTTGTACATAGATGCCTGTAAATGCTGGTGGTTAAGGACAGCATAAAAATCACAGTTTAAACAGAAACATGAAAAGTGCTACAATGTCACTCACTATTCTTGACTATCCCACACCCTGCTTCACAGTAATGACAGGACCTAGGTTTAAGCCCTGCAAGGCCACAACTAAAAGGCAAAATGCAAGTTTCTACAGGCAACAATGTCCACACATGCGCTCCAGCTAACACCAAAATGAGGTAGAAAAAAAAAGTAAAAGTAAAACAAGGTGAAGTGTAGCAGCCAGTGAGGTGCAACTGAGACCCGAGCAGTTCTAGTATACATTCCAGCAGGGGAACAGAGATCACAGCATCTCCCCAAGAATTTACACTTGGTATGGCAAGAAAAGGTAAAAGATAGAGGCAGTTACTCACACCACAGCGACAATACATAGAACACAAGCAAAATGGTTACAATCAAAGAATGCTGCTGGTCCTTAGGCTCAATCCAAGTTTCACAAACAAGTTTGCAGGGTTGGGAACTGCTGCACAGCTTTTATGTATGTAACACTGAGAAACAAACAGCATCCTCAGTTTCCTGACTTGTATGTTGTGCAGGAAACAAGGCAGTAAAATAAACAGTAGGAAATCCTTCATCCAAACCAGTGACCACAAGCACCCACTGCTACAGTTACCCATCCCACACCACAAACTCAAATGAAAATTTAAAAATGGAATGGAAGTGTTAGTCATCACAGAAACCCCAACACTGCTCCATCTCAGGACCTTAGTGATTCCTTTTACCATCCTGAGGTGGTTCTGGGGGTATTCACAGCTCTCTCACTTTTCTGGTTCTTTTTCCTGCAAGAGAATGCAACCACCATGGGGAAACAGTTTCTCATGCAAAAAGTGATGGACAAAGCACAAATTACAAAATCAGCATCAACTGTTTTAAGTAAAAAACTATTCAGTATTCACAATGTGCCTATGTTCTGAAGCAAATTTCACCCAAAAATACAAATAATGAATTCAAAGTAAAAACAGAAACAGTGACATGAATACCTTTTTTTTTTTTTTTATCAATTCTTCATAAACAAGTCAAACTTTTGGAAAAAAACCCATACTCCTATTTTGTACAAATTTAGCCGCCACCAGCTGCCATGCAGCAGTGTGCTGTAGAATATCTTCTAAATTTCAGAAGACTACGACATTTTATTCCTTTCCAGCTAAAACCTGAAAAGCTTCGAATTATCACAAGGCACTGCAAGAGTCTGCAGCCTACCATGGAGGATGAGCTGTGTGTGTGGCAGCCGGGGGCGGCATTAGGAGGGAGACCAGGACACTGCACGCTCACCCAGACACAAAAGCTCTGTGACAAAAAACTAAGGTCAAGAAAATATGGGCAAACAAAAATCTTTGCCCATTTCATTCTGCATCTCAAGAGCCTGTGCATTTGTGTAAAACAGGAAAATGTCACAATCCCAGTACAACAGAGTAAGAAAATGTGTGCATGGTGTTAAAGCAGCTCCAACCAAGAGCTCAGCTGAGTGCAGCAGAAAGGGGCTTCCTGCTGTTAGGGCCTCCACTGGTGGTATCTCTCCTCTAAAGATTAACATTACACAAAACCCTCTTCACCTACAAATCTCTCTCAGAGTGAAAGGTCCAATGGCACACATCACTGGCTAAGTTAATATTCTAATAGTTGGTGAACCATTTGCATTAGTACAGCAGCCCGTACCCAGGAGAAGCCGGCACCTAGAGAGAAGTTTGGGTCCCCACTTCCTCCTCCTTTGAGTCTAGGATTGGCTCAGAATTCTGTAACAGGAAGGCAAGGGCTCAGTTGTCCATGCCTACATCAGTGAGTCCGTCCACCCCTTCCTCAGTCCTGGAGCACCTTCATTTTGCTGAATTTCTCTTTTATTTTCTTTTGGGGGTGGGCATAGATGGGGCTTCTCCCCTCCCTCCTTTGTTTCATGATAAACTGACGTGCAATTTAAAGAGCTGACTCTGTGGTCTCAGGGCAGCCAAAAAACTGAAGGTGGGAATATCTGGCAATTACAAGGACAGTATTGGTGTGCCAAGACACCCAATGCAGCCTTTTCAAAGCATCTCTTGTCAACAGGAAAAGGAGCACCTGAAGAGACTGCAAGAACACACCAAACTGTGCTGTTGGACCTGTGCAACTCAGCGCCGGATCCAGTTGCCAGACAAACACAAGAGAGAAAAAAGACAGACATCACAGCACATCCAGGCATGAAGAGAAAAGTGCAGCATCTCAGAGAAACTCCTTCTCAAGGATGGCAGCAGACTACTGATCTCCTCTTCTCCAGTTCTGCTCACTTAGGGGTGGGGGGCACTGTGGCTGGTTTCTGTACTGGTGCTGCTGGGTACCCCTGTAGGTTCATGCTAGGCTGGAATGGTCCAAGAGGTGAAGGAGGAATGATGACTGGTGGCTGGGTTGTCCCTGCCCACTGAAGCGGGTAGCCACTGCCTGCCATGCTGCTATATTGGCAGATATGCTGCACACTGTATGCTGTCCCTGGGAAATGTGGTACGGTGACACTCTGAGGTAGCGCTGTTGGCATAGCACTGTGGATAGGGGGCAGAGAAGAGATCCAACCGGAGGCGCATCCTACAGTAGAAGTCAGATTCTAGAAGAAGAAATTAATTAATATCAGTATCTCCACTGTATAAAATATATCAATGTTTGTCCCTATTGCCACCATAGCAGCTGCATTAGGCTTGTCAAACCTCAAAGTGACACTGATCGCAATCAGGCACACAGACTATTCGACAAAGCCTGTCCCTTGCAAGAGGGTGCCATGCCAAGGTATCCACCTAAAATCTCCATTGGTTTTCTTATTTTGGCTCAGCAGTTTTCTCCTGCTACTTTGAGCTTCCAGCTCAAATCAGAACCAACTTCTACTAGGGTTATGGTATCATGACTGTTCATTTGCAACTACCTGGGTCCTTTCCCATATAGCCTACCCATTGCAGTGACAGATCTCAGCCATATGCCTTAAAGCACAGCTCCCTCATGAAATTGGTATATATAAAGCCTGAATCAGGGTATAGCAAATGTTGCTTACCTGTAACGGGTGTTCTCACAGGACAGCAGGATGTTAGTCCTTACATATGGGTGACATCACAGGATGGAGCCCAATCACGGAACACTTTTGTCAAAGTTTCCAGAACTTTGACTGGCCCCTACTGGGCATGCCCAGCAAGGCATGAACTCTGCAGCCAGCAGGGGTCCCCCTTCGGTCTTATTTAAAAGCTACAGGCAGTGCCGAAAAATAAAATAATAAAACGTTACGAACCCAACACCGCGGGGGGTGGCGGGTTTCGTGAGGACTAACATCCTGCTGTCCTGTGAGAACACCTGTTACAGGTAAGCAACATTTGCTTTCTCACAGGACAAGCAGGATGGTAGACCTCACATATGGGTGAATACCGAGCTGAGGATGTCTGAATATGCAAATATACCCAAAGGCGTGCAACAGGCACAACAACTGGGGTGGAATTTGGTAGAGGGCATCCTGAACCCCACCGGGCAGGCGGAAGGGGGTTGGTACATCACGTTGTAAACAGGTTACGAAGGACAGACTGGCCGAAGATGGAATCCTTTCTTCCGGCTTTGTCCAAGCAATAGTGGGCTGCAAAGGTATGGAGAGAACTCCAGGTGGCAGGCCTGCAAATGTCAGGAAGTGGCACCGATCGTAGGTGTGCTACTGAAGTCGCCATGGCCCTCACAGAGTGTGCTTTAACATGGTCTTGAAATGGAATGCCTGCTTGCTGATAGCAAAATGATATGCAGTCCGCCAATCAGGAGGAGAGAGTCTGCTTACCCACAGGCTGTCCTAATTTGTTAGGATGGAAAGAGACGAACAATTGAGTGCTCCTCCTGTGGGCAGCTGTACGGTCTAGATAGAACACTAGAGCCCGTTTGCAGTCTAGGGTATGTAGAGCCTGCTCTCCTGGGTTGGAATGGGGCCTGGGAAAAAAGGTAGGTAGTATGATGGATTGATCAAGCTGAAAATCCGAAACTACCTTAGGTAAGAATTTCGGGTGAGTGTGGAGTACCGCCCGGTCCTGCAGAAGTTTAGTGTAAGGCAGATAGGTACCCTAGGTCCTGTAATTCACTAACTCTGCAAGCTGAAGTGATTGCCAAAATAAAAATCACTTTCCATGTGAGATATCGAAGTTCACAGGAGTGGAGAGGCTCGAATGGTGGTTTCATGAGCCGACCAAAAACCAGGTTAAGGTCCCAAGAAGGGGCCGGAGGATGCAGTGGAGGCTTGAGGTGAAGCAAGCCTTTTAGAAAACGTGTTACAAGGGGTTGTACTGAGATAGGAACATCCCCGATACCTTTATGGAAGGCGGCTACCGCACTGACATACATCCTAATGGAAGAAGTTTTTAGACCTGACTGATAAATGCCAGAGATAGTCCAAAAACTTCGTGATTGGACAGGTAAAGGGGTCAAGGGACTGAGAAGAGCACCATGACGTGAAACTTTTCCATTTATAAGAGTAAGCTTTTCTCGTGGAAGGCTTCCGTGAAGCAATCAAGACATGGGAAACTGGTTCAGAAAGGTTGAGTGGCTGAAGAATTAACCTTTCAACATCCATGCCGTCAGGGAGAAGGCGTGAAGATTGGTATGGCGGAGGCACCCGTCGTTTTGAGTGATCAGGAGCGGGTCCGTTCCTAAGGGAATGCGCCTGCGAATGGAGAGATCCTGTAGTATAGGAAACCACACTTTCCAGTAAGGTGCTATCAGGATCATAGTTCCCTTGTCCTGATGTAACTTCACGAGAGTCTTTGAGAGAAGAGGAAGTGGAGGGAATGCATAAAGCAGACCGGTTGTCCACGAGAGGGAGAATGCGTCTCTGGGCTGAGAGTGTTTGCTGCGAATGAGAGAGCAGAAGTTCTCTACTTTGCGGTTTTGAAGGGACGCAAAGAGGTCTATCTGAGGATATCCCCATTGTTGGAAGATGGAGTTCGCCACCCAGGGGTTGAGAGATCACTCGTGGGGTTGAAAGATGTGACTCAGCTTGTCTGCCAACACATTGTCCACTCCCAGCAACCAGGTGGCTCTGAGGTACATCGAATGGGAGAGAGCTTCCGCCCATATCTACGCAGCTTCCTGACACAGAAGGAAGGAGCCCATGCCCCCTTGTTTGTTGATGTACCACATGACCACCTGGTTGTCTATCTGGATCAGGACAACTTGATTTGAGAGGCGATCCTGAAATGTCCTGAGATCGTATCTTATTGCTCGAAGCTCCAGGAAATTTATTTGGTGTTTGGCTTCCTCTGGAGACCAAGATCCTTGTGTCTGCAGATTGGTCACATGGGCTCCCCAGCCGAGGTTGGAAGCATTGGTGGTGAGAGTTATTTGAGGGGCTGGAGCCTAAAGGACAAGCCTTGGAGGAGACTGTTCTGATTTTTCCACCAGGCAAGAGACTGTCTGTTACAAGAACAATGGTTACAAGAACAATGGTTACAAGAACAAGAGTGAGTCTGTTACAAGAACAATGGTAGACAGGGGCTGAATCCTTTGAGTCCATTGAGACCTTAGAGTCCACTGCATGACTCTCATGGCCAAACGGGCCATGGGTGTGAGCTGAACTGAGGATGCGAAAGTGGCGTGCAGTCGCGGAGTGCTGAGACTGCAGCTGGTGAGCAAGAGACACGAGAGTGAGAGCTCGCTGTCGAGGCAGAAAAGCCTTTGCCTGCAAGGTGTCCAAGTCTGCCCCAATGAACGACAAGGTTTGAGATGGGACTAAGTAGGATTTGTCGTAGTTGACGAGAAATCCTAATGAAATTAGAGTGTGTAAGATTAGATTGAGGGACGATAGAGCAGCTTACTGAGTGGGAGCCCTGATTAACCAGTCATCTAAATAGGGGTAGACGTGTATACCTTGGGTCCTGAGGAAGGCTGCAACTACCATGAGGCATTTTGTGAAGACTCGTGGCGCAGATGCTAGGCTGAATGGAAGCACTCTGTATTGATAGTGCTTGGGGCCTACTAAAAACCTCAGGTATTTGCGATGAGATGGAGTTATCGCAATATGAGTGTATGTGTCCTGGAGGTTGAGAGAGCAGAGCCAGTCTCCTCTTTGTAGAAGAGGAAGAAGCGAGCCTAAGGTTACCATCTTGAACTTCTCTCGCTGGAGGTACTTGTTGAGGGCCTGTAGGTCCAGGATAGGACGAACACCTCCCGATTTTTTGGAGATTAGAAAGTACCAGGAATAGAACCCTAGCCCGTGCTGAGAGTAGGGTATGGGTTCTACTGCCTTGGACTGGAGAAGGAGGGAGACCTCTTGATCCAGAAGGATGGAATGATCGGATGTTCTCCATATCGGTAGAGGTGGGGAGTCTGGTGGCAGGGAGAGAAAGTTCAGATGGTAACCCTGAACAATTATCGCCAGTACCCATTGGTCTGAGGTGATTGAGTGCCAAATGTTGTGGAAGTGGCACAATCGACATCCCACTGGTATGTGAGGCAGTGAAATCTGGCTGCTGCTCTCTAGGTGGAAGTTAAAAACCTGAAGCAGGCCCTGGCTGAGGAGCTGCTTGTGGCTTTTGTTTTAGTGTCTGACGAGACTGGGCTTTTTGAAAAGGTCTCGTGGCACGGGATCTGGTTGGTGGCGGGTAGGACTTCTTCGGCCGGAAGAAGGACTTCTAAGAGTCCTTTCGGAAGGGCTCTTTTGAAGAGTAGTCAGGAGGAATCAAAGAGAGCTGTCAGAGTCTCATGATGGTCCTTAAGTTCCTCCACTGTCCGTTGAATCTGCTCAATAAATAGGTTATCACCCACACAGGGTAGGTCAGATAACCTGTCTTGTACCTCAGGTCGAAGGTCAGAAGACTTGAGCCAGGCCCATCTCCTTGCCGAAATAGCTGCTGCAGACACTCTGGTAGCAGTATTGAAGATATCATAGGATGATCTGATCTCATGCTTGCCTGCCTCAAAACCCTTGTTTACTAGGGTTTGAAGTTGATCTTGGAATTGTTGAGGCAGGCTATCTGTCAAGTCTTGTATCTGCTTAAAAATGACCCTATTATATTGGGTCATATAGAGCTGATAAGCGGCAATCCGGGAGATGAGCACTGAGCCTTGGAATACACGGCGTCCAATGGCATCTAGAAACTTCTGTTCCTTGCCTGGGGGGAAAGAAGTGTGAGGCTTTGATCTTTTTGCTCTCTTTTGTGCAGATTCAACAACTACAGATTGGTGATCCAATTGAGTTTTCTGAAAGCCTGGAGCTGACTGCACCAACTAGGTAGTGTCAGCCTTTCTATGCACTGGAGCAATGGATCCAGGATGTTCTCAGTTCTTCTTGAGGAGATCTAGAAGAACCTGGTGGATAGGAATGGAGGTTATTTCTTTAGGAGATCCAAGAATTTGAGCAACTCCATCATCTGATGGATGTCATCCTGTTCAGTCTGCAACTGGAAGGGAACCAATTCAGACATTTCCTTCACAAAATTTATAAAGGAGAGGTCCTCTGGAGGAGAACGCTTCCTACTTTCAGTGGGTGAAGGTGGTGAAGGTAAATCATCGGTGTCTGGCGAGGAATCATCAGTCCAGGTATCATAAGGATCAGCACCTGTCCCTCTAGGAAGTAGAGGACGGCGGGGTGGTGGGATACCTGAAGGTCCTGGCCTAGGCTCCGAAGGAATTATCGGAGGCACCGATGAAGGCATTGAAGGCACTGGTGCAGGCATAGAGGGCATCGATGGATGGCTCGGTAGCACCAGACGTATCGGCACTGATGGTGGATCGGTGGTGAGGGACGTATCAGCATCGATGGCTGAGGCAGAACTCCCGATGGAGGGATACAAAACGGTGTTTCTCCTCCCGATGACAATGTAAGTGGGGATGGCACCGGAGCCATCGGCGGAAAAGCGGCAATGAGCGCTTCCATCCTGGAGAGCAGCAGTGCCAAAGCTGCCGGAACCGGGTTGGTGGATGGTTCCGCAATCGGTACCGGTGTCTGTGCCGGAGGAACCTGGAGTCGTTGCATCGCCTTGTCGATGGCCTCCTGAACCATCCGGTCCAGTTCTTCTCGGAGACCTGGAGCAAGCAGCCCCGGCTCCAGAACAGAAGGAGGAGGCAGAGGCATAGCCGGAGGGACCAGCGCTAAAGGCGGAGTCGCGGCTCCCAATCCCCTGTCGGGTGAGGGTTGCCTCGGTGACCCGGTCACCAAAAAGGTCGGTGCCTTTTCTGGATGGGGTTTCTTCGACAGCAGCTCGGACGATGGTGAGGTCGATGATTTCGCTCCCTCGATGGCCTGAGACTTATCGGTGTCGATGGCGATGTTTCTCTTTATGATCCCCTCTGTCCTGAGGGGGAGAAGAGAGTGTCGAAGGCCGAGATGTCGTCGGTGCCGGTGCAAAGTTGACTGTGCCGGTTCTGACGACGTCGATGCAATGGACGGAGTCGGGATTTGAGCATGGAAGAGAAGTTCCATCTTCTTCATTCTGGCCTTGCGACCTTTTGGTGTCATAAGGGCACATTTGGTGCAGGTCAAGACATCGTGCTCGTGTCTTAGACACATAACACAGATTTTATGGGGGCATGTGATGGACATGGTGCGATTACAGTCCGGGCACTGACGGAACCCCGACGCCATGGCAAAAAATCGAGCTGCGGTACGGTCAACGGCCAGTAGGCCGCTAAGGCCAACTCTATGGTAATCGATGGAAAACGGGTAAAAACTTACCAGAGTACCGCGGACTGAAAACAGTTAAAGGAGGGACCCCTGTGGGGCAAATTGACTTTTGGTAATTCCATGAGGAAAATTCCTGTCAGGAATCTCTGCAGAGCTCCTTTACCGCAAGGCTACTGCTGTGCAGAAAAAAGAAGACTGAAGGGGGACCCCTGCTGGCTGCAGGGTTAGTGCCATGCTGGGCATGCCCAGTAGGGGCCAGTCAAAGTTCTGGAAATTTTGACAAAAGTGTTCCGTGATTGGGCTTCATCCTGTGATGTCACCCATATGCGAGGACTACCATCCTGCTTGTCCTGTGAGTTTAGGTATTACTATTGAGCAATGACAAGGACTCTTTCCCCACAGGGCCTGGAAATACCTTAACCCATTCTTGATTTACATAAATGTGTGCCCTCTGGCCACAGTTAATAAGCCATGTGTTAAGACTGTGCACTGAAAGTCAGAACAGTTTATGCACTTAAAAAAGTTAACTTCCACACAACCCTTGCATTACAAACTCCAGGTGAGCTCCACAGATCAGGGTGGTACTGCATGCAAATCTATCTCATGCATAAACATGATTAGCTTTCGCACCCCTCTGTATTGTGGGGTCTGTAATTAATGCCTTTATTAGCATCAGATTTTCATATGAGGGCACTAACCAATGCACACAGTTTTGCGCATAAAACTACTTGTTGCATTGGTGGTAAAGTACACAGAAAAAAAAAAAAAGTGTGCACAGCTTTGGGTTAACTTGTGCACGCTGTTGAGTATACCTTATTACATTGGCTCTCTGTGAGGATACTGCAAGCCATGCCTTAGCACTACATGTGCAAAGCCAATGCTGAATTGGAAGGAGGCAACAAAACCAGAAAGAGAATAAAACCACCAGGGGCATCAGCATTCTCAAATCACATCCTCCACAATATAATAGATCAATAGGTCAGCCAAAAAAAAAAAAAAAAAAGCCAGAGTTTTACCTCGTACGCTTTGCTCCAGCACTCTGTTTCCAGTCGGCTTTGATTTTGCTTTATCTGATTGAGGCTTGGCTTCATGAGGGAATTTCCTGTTGTTTCTTTGGCCCAGTCATCCACCAGCTTGTGCAGATCATCGGTGAACATGCTTTTTTTGCTGCCCGAGGTCTGCTGGCATGAGTCTATGCTATTCCCAAAGCACCCATGGTCTGTGGAAAAGAGATAAGACAATGGGCTTATTTATTTGCTTAATTTATATACCATTCAATCCAATGTACTTGGCAGGTATCAAATCGTAGACATAACTTAAAATACAAATAAAATATTACAATACTAAAATCAATAACTAAAAATGACAGTAACAAAATCAAAATGACTAGGAACATAACTAAAATATAAAATTAAAAACATAATTACTCTGCATAACTTTGTAACTGGTGTTTTTAGTTAACAGAATATAACCATTGGCTGCATTAACATGCTCCACTGTCAAATACCTGTTTAAAATAACAGGCAAATTACTTGCTTCCTAAATATAGTATAAAACTGAGTATTGTGAATTTCATCTAACAGATTGTTCCATGTCATCAGTGAGACATTTATTTATTTAACACTTTTTCTATACCGACCTTCATAGATAGAACCATATTGGATCGGTTTACATCAAACAGGGTAAAAAAGAAACTGTAGTGACAACTAACGAAAATCAACAAATGGTGTGGAAGAGGCAAAGTTACATTCAACAGGGAGTAAGAACTTGGAGGCTTAGTCAGCTGGAAAGATAGGTTAGAGCAGGCAGCAATTATAAATATAATACCATTGATAAGATAGATAAGGCATACAGTGCTTAGGAGTATCAGGGTCTATCGTACGGGCAGAGAATAAGGTCTTCATTCAGGCATAGAGTAAGGGCAAGCTAGTGAATATCAGGGGGTTCAGAGAAGGCTTGGCTGAAGAGCCATGTCTTGAGTTTTTTCCTAAATGTTAAGAGGCAGGGTTCCAATCTGAGGTCTGCAGGGATGTTATTTCAGATATCTGGGCCTGCTATCGAGAAGGCTCGATCTTTAGTCGAGGTGAGGCGTGTGGCTTTAGTTGGGGGAAATTGCAGGGTTCCTTTGTGAATTTCTCTCGTTGGTCTGTTGGAGGAGTGTGGTTTGAAGGGGATTTCGAGATCGAGTTGAAGTTGGTGGTGGATGGATTTGTGTATTAAGGTGATTGATTTGTGCAGGATTCTGAAATTCACTGGTAACCAGTGTATGTTTCTGAGGATGGGTGAGATGTGGTCTCCACGATTGGTGTTGGTCAGTAATCTCGCTGAGGCGTTCTGTATCATCTGTAGTGGCTTGGTGGTGGATTTAGGGAGGCCGAGGAGGAGGGCACTGCAGTAATCAATTTTGGCGAACAACAAAGATTGGAGAACTGTCCTGAAGTCCTGGAAAAATAGGAGAGGTTTGATTCGTTTTAGAACCTGGAGTCTGTAGAAGCAGTCTTTGGTTGTGGTGTTGACCATTTTCTTCAGGTTTAGGAGATTGTCAAGAATTACCCCGAGGTCTCTTACATGTTGATGGGTGAAATGTGTATTGTGGGTGGACGGTCGGAGGATATTATCTTGGTTTGAAGAGATGAGGAGGAGCTCTGTCTTCGAGGCATTGAGGACCAGGTTTAAGCTGTTGAGAAGGTTGGTAATGGATAGAAGGCAGTTGTTCCAGTGGGTGAGGGCTTTTGAGATAGATTCTGTTATAGGGATCAGAATCTGCACGTCGTCTGCGTAGAGGTAGTGAATTAGATTGAGCTCGGTTAGCAGTTGGCAGAGGGGGAGGAGGTAGATGTTAAACAGCGTGGGAGATAAGGAAGATTCCTTGTGGTACACCAAGAGGGGATTTTGTCAGGGGTGATTCTTTATTATTGATTTCGACTTTGAAGGTTCTATTGCAGAGGAAGGACTTGAACCAACTGTGGGCTGAACCGGAGATACCAATATCTGTTAGACGCTCCAGGAGGATGGAATGGTTGACTGTGTCAAATGCCACCGAGATGTCCAGCAGGACTAGTAAAAAGGAATGGCCCTTGTCTAGTCCCATAATAATATGGTCTGTAAGTGATATGAGGAGAGTTTCTGTGTTGTGTGATTTTCGGAAGCCGTATTGCGATGGGTATAGGATATTGTGATCTTCTAGATATTCTGAAAGCTGGGTATTTACCAATTTCTCAGTTAGTTTGGCTAAGAAGGGGAGATTGGAGATAGGTCGGAAATTGGATAATTCGTTGGGGTCTAGATTGTGCTTCTTAAGGAGGGTAAGTTCCTTGAGTTAGAAGGCAGTTTATGATGCTTGTCAAGGGCCCAGAAATCGTGTTTGGGATAAGTAGCAAGAGTTTCGAAGGAATATTGTCTGCTGGGTGGCTGGTTGGTTTCTGTCTTTTTAGAATGGAGTCAATCTCCTTGGAGGAGATTGATTCGAAGTTGTCGAGCTTGGCTCTCGTGAGGGAGTGAGGATTCTTTCCTGACGTGAGAGGTGTAGTTGTAGAAGGGAGGAGGGCGAGCGTATTCGAGATCTTCTGTTGGAAGAATGATGCGAGCTCATTAGCTTTGGAAAGTGCTTGTTCGTCTGGTATTGACGGGGGGGCTGATTTGGTGATTTGTGCTACATATGAGAAAAGGGCCTGGGCATCATACTGAAGATGGTGTATTTTATTGGCGTAGTATTCCCTTTTTGTTCTTAGAATAGAGGATCTGTAATGATGTAAAGTTCCTTTGTATGCTGAGATGGTGGATGAATTAGGAGTTTTGCGCCATCTATTTTCCTTGTGACGTAGGTCTTGTTTCATCCGTTTAAGTTCAGAGGTGAACCAGGGTTGATTTCCTTTTTTTGTTGGATTAATTGTTTTGGAGACTATTGGGCACAGTTTGTTTGCAACTACTTCAGTAATCTTATGCCAGGAGGATAAGGCTGAGTCAGGGTTGGATAGATCTAGGTTTGTGAGTTCCTTGGAAAGCTGATCGCTAAGTGTCTCAGAAGGGCATGATTTCCTGAATTGAATGGTAGAAAGGTGGTGTGACGTGTGTGTCTGTTTATTAGTGGTGGAGGATTTTATCAGGAAGTGGTCTGACCAGGGGATTGGGGTACATGAGGGTTCCATTGTGCAGGAGAAATTAGAGTTGATGAAGATTAGATCCAGCGTGTGTCCAGCTTTGTGAATGGGGTTGTTGATGATCTGAGAGAATCCCATTGCACCGAGGGCAGTGAGGAGGGCTTCGCAATTCGGGGAGAGAGGTAAGGCGTCAATATGGAGGTTAAAGTCGCCCATGATCATGGTAGGAATATCTGAATTGATATATTTCACAATAGATTCTATAATAAAGACATGCTTGTACTGTGGGAACATTTAGTAAATGAGACCAGCCGATCTCAAAATATGCTATGGTTTATAAATCTTGATCAATGAACTAATGCATAATGGTGTGTCCCTGCTTAAAATGCATTGTGTATTAAAGTTACAACTTTGAATTGGATCTTCCACTGTATGGGGAGCCAGTGTAAAGAGCGCAGAACTGGGTTAATATGATTGAATAATCTAATGCCTGTCAGTAATCTTGCTCAGTGTTTTGTAAGATTTTAACATATAAACTAATCCCATATACAGTGCATTACAATAATCTAGTTTGGAAATTACTAAGGATTGTATGATGGTACGAAAATCATTAGGTGTCAAATTGTAGCACTTGCTGCTACAATTTTTATCTGCTCTTTTAATGACAGGTCAGGCTCAAGATATACTTCTACATGCCTTATTACTGGTGAAAATTTTATTGTCCAATCCTCAAACTAGAAAAGAATAGGGAAATCTACTTAAGAGCATTAATTTGTTTCTCCAGTGTTGAGAGCCAATTTGTTGATGTGCATCCAATTTATGTACAGTGCATAAGAAATGGCCAACAAAATCTAGTGCACCAGCAATGGTGGTGGTTATTGGTACAAAGAATTGATATCATCTGCATAAAGTCTGTAGCCTACTCCTAATTTGATGAGTTGGCTACAGACTGGGCAGAGATAAACATTAAATAAAAGGGCAGATAAGAGTCCCTCAAGGATCAGAAGTGACACATGATGGCAATCTGATATCTGGTTCACAGCTTTTACTTGGTACCTTTGATTAGATAAAAAAAGAAGCAAACTATTGAAGTACATGACCAGAGATACCAATGTTCTTAAGATGATGAAATAGTAGTTGATGGTTTACTGCGTCTAATGTGGTTGAGATGTCCAGCAGCACTAGTATGTACTTGCTGGGCATCTCAAAACTGCACCTGAACAAATCCAACATTGGGAATAGATTGTTTTGATGGATCAAAAACTTGGCCTCAGTTTGAGCTGTTGTGTGGTTTTTGGTTGTCAGCATTCTTTATCAGGGATGGAATTAAGAGAATTAGATCAAGGAAGAGCACCAGATGTGATTTACTTGGATTTTAGCAAAGCTTTTGATATGGACCCACATAGGCAGCTCACGAATAAAATGAGAAGCTTGGGAGTGGGTGCTAAGGTGGTGGAATAGATTACAAATTGGTTGACTGAAAGGAGACAGCGTGTAATGGTAAATAGAACCTACTCTGAGAGTAAAATGTGTTAAGTGGCATGCCTCTAGGATTGGTTTTGGGATTGGTTCTGTTCACCTCTTTTGGAGCATCTACAAATTGAAATACCTCCAACATTTTGTGCCTAGCGTCGTCCTCTGTTTCTAGCTTAAACGGAATAGTCTCGGACATCTCCTTGAAAAAGGAGAGGCCTTCCAGAAGGGAGTGGCGCCTTTCCTTTGGGGGTGAAGGCTCTGAAAGAAGCTCCCCAAAAGCTTGTGAGGAGTGTTCAGAGGCAGCATCATCCCACAGGTCATAGGGAGACTCCCCTTCTCCCACCGGGCCTTCAGATGGAGTAACAAACCCACATCTAAGAGGATGGGAAGGTGACACTGTTGGACGGTGAGGTGGCACAGAGATAGGCGGTACTGGCACCGAAGGCATCAAGGCCATCAATGGGTGTCAAGGCACCGGTAAACCTGATGGTCCTGGAACTGGCTCCGGCATCGATGGTTCCCATACAGGGGATGTGCCATGGGCTGCATCTTTTTCCTCCGAAGAACCCGGAATCAGTATCGAGACCGGGGGAGGGATCGGTGGTTGGCTTGGTACCAACGAACCTGATGGAACGGCATTGATGGCAGGGCACCAATAAGGGTGTCTAAATGCTCGAGGAGTGGAGCCAACATTAAGGGCGTCTGTTCTGGTGGCGGTATGGGAGCCGGCGCCGGTGGTGACTGGAAACCCTGAAGGGCACTCAGCACTGCCTCTTGGACCATGTGGTCCAATTCCTCCCGAAAGTCTGGTGTGGCTAACACGGCGCCTGGGGTAGGAGGCAGGCTAGGCGTTACCGGAGCTTCCACGGGAGTCCATGGAGGCTCAGTGTCCGGTACAGATATCGTGGGCAAGCCTTGGGGGTCCCGGTTCCAGAGGAGGATGGGGTCTCCTCTCCCCGGGCCCTCTTCAGAGGCGGTTCGGCCGAAGTCGCTCCAGTGTCGGTGCCGGACGGGGATGTATGTTGGTGCCGATGTTTCTCGTGGTGCTCGGCCCAGTCCTTCTCTGGTGCAGAGGACGACGCAGCAGAAGTCCTGGAATGGGACGACGTCAGTGACGGACGGTCACCTGCTCCTCGGTCCTTTTGGTGGGGTGTCGATGGAGGGGTCAGAGGTAGATGGGCCCCTTCGACTCTGTGCACCTTTACCAGGGGTCAATGGAGACGAGCGCTTGGAGGCAAACAAGTGCTCCATCTTCTCCAGTCAAGCTTGGTGGCCTTTGGGGGGGGTCATCTATGCACAACTTGGACACTGATGGACGTCGTGGGAAGGCCCGAGGCACAATACACAGACATCTTGCGGGTCCGTTATGGACATAGTCCTCGGACACTTGGGGCACTTCTGAAAACCGGTCGCCATGTTGAAAAAAAGAAGGTGGCGCGCGGTTGGTGGTTGTCGGGCACTGAGAAGTACACCGCCGGGAACAGTCTGCAAAATGTGGTAAAGACTTACCGAAGCGTCTGAGGAGGTTGGTGCGCGATAGAGGACCCCGGGATGGGGAAAAATGAAGAAAAACTTCAAAATATTTGGTGAGGAAAGTGTGCAGCTCTCAGAGCTGCTAAAACCCGCGAGGCAACTGCTGCGCGGAAAAGAGAGGCTGAAAAGGAACCCCCGTGTGGCCACAGGGTTAGTGGCATGCTGGGCATGCTCAGTGTGCCAAAGTTCTAGAAACTTTGACAAAAGTGTTCCGTGACAGGGCTCCATCTGATGATGTCACCCATCTGTGAGGACTATCATCCTGCTTGTCCTGGGAGAATATCTGATTCGCTACCTCCTGGTCCAGGGACCACTCGTGGGGTCTGAAGGCTCGACTCAGCCTGTCCACTATCACATTCTCCTTTTTGGCCAGGTACATGGCCTGAGCACCACCCCGTGGGACAGGGCCCAAGACCAGATCTGGACTGCTTCCTGACACAAAAGTATGATCCCATGCCTCCCTGCTTGCTGACATACCACATGGCTGTTTGGTTGCCAGTCTGGCTCAGGTCAACTTTGTTGGACAGCAGATCTCTGAAAGCCGATAGTGCGTACCTGATTGCCTGAAGCTCCATGAAGTTGACCTGGCAACAGCTTTCCTGAGTGGCCAGAGGCCCTGGGTGCGGAGCCCCTCTACATGAGCTCCCCAGCTCAGGGTGGATGCATCCATGGTTAGGACAATTTGGATAGGACTCCAAAAAGAGATCCCCTGTTCCAGATTGGAGAGTACCCACCACCAGGATAAAGAGTCCTGGAGGGATATGGTGACTCAGATGCAAGCCTGGAGGCTCTGAGTAGCTTGGCGCCACTGTGACCTCGGGTCCACTGGGCCCTGCGCATGTGTAAACATGCCAAGGGAGTGACATGGACGGCTGTGGACATGTGGCCCAACAACCTCAATATGTGCCGTGCTGACACCTGTTAGCTCCTCTGGATCTCTGCCATTAAATACGCCAGGGTGGTGGCCTGTGAATGAGGCAGGAAGGCTTTTACCTGAGCCGTGTCTGGCAGGGCTCCTATAAAGTCCAATTGAGGTGACTGACTGAGATTGGACTTCGGTTAGTTGATGACGAACCCTAGTGACTCCAACACCCGAATGATCAAGCTCATTGAGAGAATGCCCTTGACCAGCCAGATCTCCAGATAGGGGAAACATACAATCCCAGCCTGCAGAGGTGAGCCGCCACCACAGCCAGGCATTTTGTGAAGGCACGTAGGGCTGACGTTAGCCCAAACGGCAACACTCTGTACTGGAAGTGCTGTTTTTCAACCACAAATTAGAGATACTTCCTGTGACTGGGGAAGATCTCGACATGCGTCCTTTAGATCAAGAGAACATAGCCAGTCCCCACTTTGTAGATAGGGAAACAAGGTACCCAGGGAAATCATCTTGAATTTTTCTTTTTTAGAAATTTGTTCAAGGCCCTTAGGTCTAGAATGGGACAGAGTCTTCCTCTGTGGAATCAGGAAATACCTGGAGTAGAATCCCCGCCCTTAGTGGAACAGGCTCGACCGCCCTGGCCATTAAGAGGGCAGACAGCTCCGCAAGCAGTACTTCCTGATGCGCTACCAGCCCCCAAAATGAGCACGGAGGGCAATTTGGAGGGTCACCCACTAGGTTTAATTGGAACCCTTGATGGAGGATGGATAGAACACACTGGTGCGAGGCGACCGACTTATGCTACCTCTCATCAGGTCAAATGCCTGTCCCGGGAGTTGACTTGAGGTGCCGGCTGGGGCTTGTGAGCTCTCTGCTGCCTGGAATGGCTGCAGGAACTCACATGCTGCTGATGGGAGCGAGGGAGCAGAGGATAGCATCTCCTCTGGTGATAGAAAGACTTCCTCTGCCCCTGCCTTGCTGGTCTTCTGGATGAGGAGGATGGTTCCGGAATTCTGATGGAGAGCTGTTGGAGGGTCTTCATGATGGTCCCATAACTGGGCCACTGTGTCCCTCACCGTATCTCCAAAGAGATTCTCTTCAGTACACGGCAGGTCAGTGAGCCGTTCCTGAACCTCTGGGACGGAGATCCAAGGCCCAAAGCCATGCCATTCTGCAGGCACCGATTCCTGCTGCAGAGGTCCTCACTGCCGTTTCAAAAACATCGTAGGTTGCAAGGACCTCGTGTTTTCTGCATTGCAGGCCCGTTTGCACAAGTGACTGGAGGGAGTCTTGATGCTGCTGAGGCAGCTGCTCAGCTATTTCCTGCATCTGCTTCCAGAGATCCCGCGATTATTGGCTCATATAGAGCTAGTATGAGGTGATGTGGGCAATAAGCATGGCCGCCTGCAACACGTAACATAAGATATTCCATACTGTATCAGACCAAAGGTCCATCAAGTCCAGTATCCTGTTTCCAACAGTGGCCAATCCAAGTCACAAGTACCTGACAAGAACCCAAACATTAGATAGATCACAAGCTAATATTGCTTATTAATTACTGTCATAGCAGTTTATGGATTTATCCTCTAGGAATTTATCCAAACCTTTTTTTTTAAACCCAGTTACACTAACTGCTGTAATCACATCCTCTGGCAATGAATTCCAGAGCTTAACTATGTGCTGAGTGAAAAATAATTTTCTTCAATTTGTTAACTTCATGGAGTGCCCCCTTGTGGTCCTATTATCTGAGAGAAAAAATAACAGATTTACATTAACTTGTTCAAGTCCTTTCATGATTTTGTAGACTTCTATCATATGCCCCCCTCAGTTATCGCTTCTCCAAACTGAACAGCTCTAATGTCTTTAGCCTTTCCTCATAGAGTGGCCATTCCATGTCCCTTATTTTGGTCACCATTTTCTACACTTTCTCCAGTGCAGCTATATCCCTTTTGAGATGCGGTGACCAGAACTACACACAGTATTCAAGGTGCGGTCTTCACCATGGAGCAATACAGAGGCATTATGACACCCTCAGTTTTATTTTACATTCCCTTCTTAATTCCGAACATTTTGTTTGTTATTTTTGATCGCCACAGCACACTGGGCCGATCTCAATGTATTATCCACTATGATGCCTAGATCTCTTTCCTGGGTGGTAACTCCTAAGATAGAATCTAACATTATGTAACTATAGCAAGGTTTATTTTTCCCTATATGCATCACTTTGCACGTGTCCACATTAAATTTCAACTGCCATTTGGAAGCCCGATCTTCCAGTCTCGCAACGTCCTCCTACAATTCATCACTATCTGCTTGAGATTTAACTACTCTGTATAATTTTGTGTCATCTGCAAATTTCATCACCTCACTCGTAACCCTTTCCAGATCATTTATAAATATATTAAAAAGCAGTGGTCCAAGTCCAAGTACCCTGAGGCACTCCACTGGGATCTGTACTTGGACCGGTGAAAACTGACCATTTAATCCTACTCTCTGTTTCTTGCCTTTTTTTTTTCAATGTAATGTTTATTCAGTATTTTCAAAGATATAAACAATGTACAACAATATTCGAGGTCTCACAACAATTGCACATAATAATGTACTGCTATAAGAAGTATGTTATATATTAAATGCAACATGTAACACATCAAATGCAATCCAACATCCACAAGCTGAATATATAAGAACGTGAATGAATAAAGTATGATAAGCTATAAATACAGTGGTCAACCATGTCTGTCTGTTCATTGGGTTACCTCACACTGAAGGTTCATTAGAGGCAGAGGTCCCCAAGGTTACAGGAAGCACACCGTTTTTACATAAAAGATATGGTGACCATGTCCTCTTAAATTTGGGAAGGTGACGGTGTTTTTGGGCAGTTATCTTATATATCACACTCATTATGTCCAGTTTCTGTAATAAGGAGTCCTTTGGAGGCACCTTAGACTGTTTCCAGGTGGCCGCCAAAAGGTACCGTGCCCCCAAGCAGAACTGGTTGATTAGTATACTTTCAAACCTGGAACCATCAACGGGAACATTCAATAGTCCCTGGGCCAGGGTCAGTTCTACCTGCCTTTGTAGAGTGCATTGTATGATGTCCTGTACATCAGTCCAAAGTCTCTTTACTGTAGGGCATTCCCACTACACATGGAGGTAGGATCCAATTTGTCCACAACCTTTCCAACACAGAGCATCGCTACACAGTTTAGCTTTATACAGCCTACTTGGTGTGAGGAGCCAAAGGAATAGTATTTTATAACCGTTTTCAGTAAGGGAAGAGGAGACAGACCACTTCTTAGTGTGAACAAATATTTGATCCCATTTCTCATCAGAGAAAGAAATCCCCAAGTCTCTCTCCCATTTGTATGTGTATTGTGGCCTTCCTGCCAAAGAGCCTTGTAACATATTATACATTTTTGATAAACCACCCTTCAGGCGGTCTGCGTGCTTGCACCATCCCTCAAATTGGGATTTTCCTTTAGTTAATTCTACCTGTATATCTTCACGTCTAGCAAACTGTCAAAGTTGCAAGTAGGAGAAAACGCAGATGGTGATAACTGATATAATTCCTGGAGACAGGCAAATGGCATAATACCATCTTTGTCTCTGATCTGGCCCAGTGTGGTCACTCCCTTGCTCTTCCATTCGCAAAATAATGAGGAATCCCACCCCGGGGAGAAGTTAATGTTGTGGAATAAATGTGTGTTCGAAAAATATTTTCTCGTGCCCACTAGAAGAGATTTCCACTGATCCCAGGATTGCAATGTGGTTTGGAGGGGGAGGGGAATATCTCCGTCAATCCTCCATGTCCTCTTTGGTTGCCAAGTGAGGGCTTTTAGAGGGAGTGATCATAGGTTAGCTTGTTCTAAGGCCACCCATCTCGGCATTTCTCCTTGCCTATGCCATGAAGGGACTGCAGCAAACTGAGCTGCTGCGTAGTACCACTGGAGTTTAGGGACCCCCAGTCCTCCGTGAAGCTTATGTCTAAAAAGTAAGGCTTACGCTACCCTAGGGGATCTCCACTTCCATATAAATGCAAACAGACGTTTTTGCCATGTTTTTAATATAATGGTGGGGATATGAATTGGCAGCGATTGGAACAGATAATTAAATTTGGGAAGGACTGTCATCTTTAATACCGCTATCCTCCCAGTCCAAGAAATAGGCAAAGATGCCCAGTGGTCTAAATCCTGGAAGACTTTGGCCGTGAGAGGGATGTAATTAAGTTTAAATAGGTCATCTAATTTAGTACCTATTATAATCCCCAGATATTTTATTTTTGACCCTGCCCATTTCAGGGGGAATTGTTGAAGTTGTGTGGCTTGTGCGGTGGGTAGGGAAATGTTTAATACCTCGGACTTGTCAAGGTTTAAACGAAAACCGGGCACCGAGCTGAATTCCATCAATTTATCTAAAACTCCTGGTAAAGACTGTTGAGGGTTGGTTAGTGTGAACAGCACATCGTCCGCAAAAAGTGACAGCTTGTAGTCTTCTGTCCCCACCTGGATACCCATGATGGACTGTTCTCCACGAATCTTCGTGGAGAGTGGCTCCAGAAATAGTGCAAATAGCAGGGGAGACAAGGGACATCCCAGCCTGGTTCCTCTAGTTATTGGGAATGGGTTCAAGTAGGCCTCCATTTACCTTCACCCTAGCCCTCGGATTGTCAAAGTTTAAACAGCCAATTTAAAAAATTGGGGCCAAAGTTCATCTTTTCCAGGGTTTTAAACAAAAATTGCCAATGAACCATATCAAACGTTTTTTTCAGCGTCAACAGGTAGCAATATGGCCGGGATATGGTCTCTCTTAGTCTTCCATAAAAGATCGATTATTTTCCGGACATTACCTGCCGCTTTCCGCCCTGGAATAAAGCCAGCTTGGCCTGGGTGTATTAGTTTAGCCATCACTCTATTTAGGCGTGTTGCTAAAATCTTGGCTAGGAGCTTTAAGTCGATATTAATTAAGGATATGGGTCGGTAAGTCCCACACTCCAAGGGGTCTCTTCCCGGTTTTGCCAGTATAGTGATTCCTGCAAAGTTAGCTTCAGCAGGAAGGGACCCTCTTCTGGAGTGCATTAAAGGCCTCCAGCAAGTAAGGTGATAGATGGTCCGTAAATTTTTTGTAAAACAGGCCTGTGTACCCATCTAGGCCCGGAGCTTTATTAACTTTGAGAGCTTTGATAGCTTGGTGAAGCTCAGTGGGTGTTATAAGGCCCTCAAAATATTGCTTCTCCGTTTCTGTTAGTGTGGGTAAAGTGATATTGTCAAGGTAAGCTTTGATGTTTTTCAGGGAGATGCTGGAGTCTGCAGCATACAACTCACCATAGAATTGTTGAAATCTTTGCTGTATCGTCTCTGCAGAGTCCAATATGGAACCATCTGCTGCTTTGATCCTAGTTATTTGATTTTGTGTGATCTGTTTTTTCAATTTGCGTGCTAAAAGCCTACCTGATTTATTGCCCCATTCAAAATGTTCTTGCCGCACTAATTGTAGCTTATGAGCGATGTCATTCACTTGTAAGGCCTTCAGGGCATTACGAGCACTCTGGAACTGATTGTAGACTCTAGTAGACAGAGATACCTTGTGCTGCTTCTCCAAATCAGAAATACTAGAGAGTAACGCTGTTACTTTTGCCAGGGTTGTCTTTTTTTGATAAGAAGCCTGGGATATAAACTTACCCCGAAGTACTACTTTTAAACATTCCCAAAGTAGGGGTTTCAGGTGGGAATCTGTTCCATTAGTTTGTTGATACTCATCTATTTCGGAATGCACTGACAAAATGCGTCATCCTCCAATAAGGAGTCGTTTAATTTCCAATACCGTAATCCCGTCTGTAATTTGCGTGTCTGTATAGACAACCAGGTCGGGCCGTGGTCTGACCACGTAATGGGGCCTATCCCCAAATCTCTGATGTGGAGGCTGAGCAGCTTATCTACTAGAAAATAATCGATGCGGAAATAGGAGTGGTGAGGGTGAGAATAGAAGGTATAATCCCGGGTGGTGGTATTCCTATGTCGCCATATATCCACCACATCTCTGTCTCTGATAAATTTTTTAAGATGTTTGCATCCTTCGGAGGCCCCTAATCCTCCCCCGGTCGAGTTATCCAAGCGTGGTTGGATGGTGAGATTAAAATCACCCGCAATAACCAGATGGCTCTCCTCCACTGTGTTCAATACATAGTCTAATCTATCGAAGAAATCTTGTTGGGAAGTGTTTGAAGCATATACATTTAGTATAGTATAGATTTCTTTATCGATATCCAGTTGAACCAACAGGAAACGCCCCATGGGATCTGCTACTGTACCCTGGAAATCCTTGTGTAAGAGTGTGCTAACACCAGTATATTTCCCCTCCTTAGAGGCCGCTGTGTGAAATTGTCATGAGTAGAGCGGCCACTGAAGTAATTGTTCATATCTTTTCTGCAGATGCGTTTCCTGAATAAGTATAATATCTGCCTTTGATTGCTGCGCCTCCTATGTAAGAAACTGCCGTTTTTACGGACTATTGAGGCCCTTCACATTTAAGGACCATAATTTAATGGGCATCATATTATCGATCTAGTCATATCCCATCCCGCATGCCGAAGCGTGGATTCATTCCATCCCCCTTTGTTGCCCACTCCCCAGTATACTTCACCCACTGTATAAAGAGCGCCCGTTTCAGCATTCATTCCCATCCCTAAACTATATAAGAAATTTACACTTGTGGTTATTCTTCGTGCACTTCTGGTATAAACTTTCCATTGAATCCCTTGCTTTCCCTCCCCCCTCCCCATGTTTCTTAGATGCTGCACAGAGATGAGCCTGTGGCATTCCGTGTCGGTTATGGGGGTTAAAATTGATCATGGAGCCCACCCCCCCCCATCCCGAGCCCGCCCCGCTGTCCCCACACTACAACATTAACTTAAATCAAACCTCATTTAAACCTAAAACCTGAAGCATGTCATTCAGTGAAACCAGCAGATCAGGATTCTTCTCCAGAGTCTGTCACATGGAAATCGTTGTTCAATGTCTTCCCAGGGAGATCAGCCCTTTCCTTTGTCCTGATCAGATGTACTGTCTCCAGCGTTCCTTCTGAGCCTTTTCCCTCCATTGCGGACTCTCTGCCAACGAGGAGTCTCCGTAGATGCAGAGGATGTCGGACCCCCGGAGATTGTTTTCACATGGTGTTCCACTGTTTTTAAGATGGCCGCAGCTTCCACTACATTTTTAGCTTTCATGGTAGTGCCATCAGCTAGTGATTGCAATGCCGAAAGGGAACAGCCAGCGGTATTGAAATTTTTCTTTTCTGAGCACCGCTGTAATCTCCTTGAATTCCATCCTCTTCTTTAAAGTCAGTGGTGAGAGATCCATGTAAATCTGTATATTGTGAGATTCCCATTCCCACGCAGATTGCTTTCTTGCAATTTGGTAGATTTTTTCTTTTATGGGATATCTAGTGAAACACACTATGATGTCCCTTGGTTTACCGGTGATCCTAGGGCCCAGAGATCTATGGGCGTGTTCCAGCTCAACATCCGAAGCAGGGACTGGTTCCGTATTATTGTCTTTTTGGTGTTGTAGGAGAAAAGCACAGAATCTCTGGATTGTTGTCTCACAGTCAGCATATGGCTCCGTATCTGGTATGCCTCTGAACCTCAAATTATTATGCCTGCTTCTGTTTTCTAAATCTTCCAGTTTAGCAAGCATATCTTCTGAGTCATGCGTGACATTTTGAACTGATTTATGTAGACTTTCAAGCTTTTCTGATTGCGCATCTAGGCGCATGTCACAGTCATCCACTCGCCTCCCTATATCCGCCATGTCTTCTTTTAATTGTTCTATGGAGGATAAGAGTTCTTTTTTTATTATCTTTCATTTCTTTTCTAAGGTTCCCGAACCATCTGCGAAATTCGTCCCTTGTGGGGAGATCGGGCGCCGTCACCATCGCTCCCCCCCGAGTCGCGCTCACCCTCGGGTACCTGCTCACTCGAGTCCGAGGCTTCAAGTGTGCTCCCAGGCCTTTCTTCCATGCCGGTGATTTTAGAAAAAGCAAACTGCTTGAAATTGGGCCCTTTTTTGCGCTGGGCCATCTCGGCTGGTTCCGCTTGCCGTTTCGGGAGGTTTGATGCCCGAGGGTTTATTTTTAAGGGCGGTTTTGGCGGGCGCTGGGCTCGGGCTGGACGGGAGCTCTAGGTCATGCGGCCATCTTGCTCCATGGCGAGAACGCCCCCCTGTTTCTTGTCTTTTAACCAACTTGCAATCCAGAAAAGAATATCACTTAACCTATCCCTTGACTTTTTAGTTTTCTTAGAAGCCTTTCATGGGGGACTTTGTTGAATGCCTTCTGAAAATCCAAATACACCACATCTACCGGTTCACCTTTTTCCACATGTTTATTCACCCCTTCAAAAAAAATTGTGAGGCAAGACTTCCCTTGGGTAAATCCATGTTGGCTGTGTCTCATCAAACCATACCTAAATGTTTTGTGATTTTATTCTTTATAGCAGTTTCCATGATTTTTCTCGGCAGTGAAGTCAGGCTCACCGATCTATAGTTTCCTGGATTACCCTTGGATCCCTTTTTAAATATAGGGGTTTCATTGGCCATCTTCCAATCTTCAGGTACATCAGATGATTTTAATGATATGTTACAAATTTTTACTAATAGGTCTGAAATTTCATTTTTTAGTTCTTTCAGAACCCTGGGGTGTACACCATCCGGTCCAGGTGATTTACTACTCTTCAGTTTGTCAACCAGGCCTACCACATCTTCCAGATTCACCGTGATTTGGTTCAGTTAATCTGAATCATTACCCATGAAAACCTTCTTCGGAATGGGTCTCTCTCCAACATACTCTTCAGTAAACACTGAAGCAAATAAATTGTTTACTCTCTTTCCTCCTAAGAGCATTTATCACCCTGTGGTCTTTCCCCAGAGGCACAGAGGAATGGGTTCGAGAACGCTTGGCTCTCTTGAGGGCAGATTTGACAGCCACTGATTGGTGGGGCAGCTGACACTTATCGAATCCAGTAGTCTTCTGGACAAGGTAGACCCCGTCTGCCTTCCTGTTAACAGGAGGCAGTGATGGGGTTTTCCCATATCCTCAACAGAAGCTTCTTAAGTAAATTGTGCACTGGAACTGCCATGATTTTCTTAGGAGGCACCACAAACTGGAGGATCTCCAGCATCTTGTGCCTGGCATCTTCCTCCATCAATAACTAAAAGGGATGGCTTCCGCCATTACCTGCACAAAACCTGCGAAGGATAAGTTCTCTGGTGGATACCTCCTTCATTCTTCTGGCGGAGACTGTTCTGAGCGGAGACTTTCCAAGCCCTCAGAGGAGGACTCTGCAATATCATTCTCCAGGGATCATCCTCCTCACTGTAATCAACAGGGGATGGGGCCCTGGGTGTTCGGCCTTCGACCAGAGACACAGTCACAGCAAAGCTGGATGAGGGGCAGCAGGCTGCAGAGCTTCTTCCGGCCTAGGTGGAGCTTCCTTGGAGGAGGAACTGGCAACGATCACTGCATCGATCAGGGGAAGCATCAATGCCCCGCCGGGCATCAATGACCTCCCGGGAACCTACGCTAGCTGGGCCGATAATATGCAGATGAGCACACTGAGCTGTTCCAGCAGCGGTTCCAAAGCAGACAGGACCGGCATCGGTGCCATCGGACCGATGCCCTGCAGTACCCACTCCAATGGCAGTTGAATGTGCCGCTCCAGCTCCTCCTCAAAAGTTGCCAATGCCAACATTGACTTGGAAGAGGGAGAGGTGGCCAGATCATCGGATCCTCAAGATGGATTGGTGATTTGTAGAGATGTGATTCGGCTGAACCTTTTGGTTTGGCTTTCGTTATCAGCCTGCCGCGGGAATGTAGTTTTCCCACAGTCGGGCTGATTTTTTTTCGGCCACCCCGAAAGTTTAATTAACTACAACCTCCCCACCCCCCCAAGACTTGCTGAAAGTCCCTGGTGGTCCAGCGGGGGTCCCGGGAGTGATCTCCTGCTCTCAGGCCGTCGGCTGCCAGTAATCAAAATGGCGCCAGTGGCCCTTACCATGTGACAGAGGCCGGCCAATGGTACCGATAGCCCCTGTCACATGGTAATGGCAAAGAGCCACTGGCGCCATTTTGATTACTGGCAGCCGACGGCCCGAGAGCAGGAGATCACTCCCGGGACCCCCGCTGGACCACCAGGGACTTTCAGCAAGTCTTGGGGGGTGGTTGTAGTTAATTCAATTTGAAGGGTTGGGGTGGTTTTTTTTTTTTTGGTTTTTTTTTAAATGTACCCTTTCGCCCCCCCCAAAAAAAACAATAGGAAAACCACACGAAATTTTGTGGGTTTTCCTTTCCTTTTGTCAGCTCCCCGAAATGCAAAAAATAGGAAATATCGTCTTTATTTCCTATTTCATTGCAAACGAATGCACATCCCTAGTGATTTGCACTAGGTCCAGTGGAGACCGTCGCAGACCCCCAGCATCGATGGAGGATGGGTGCTCCTAACCACGGGGTCACTTCGGGGGCATCATGGCATGAGCCGGTGCATCCCCGTGCCCGGCACTGTGCATTGAAGGCAACTGGTGCCGATGCTTCCTCGGCTTCCCTTGGTGCTTGGCCCAGACTTTCTCTGGTGTTGAGGTTGAAGAAGAGGAACCGACCTCTTCGACCTGGAGGAGACCGAGCATGGCTGGTCTCTGGCACTCCTATCCACCAGCTGCATTGACAAAACCGATGTCGATGGATGGTGTCCATCTGTGCCGATGCTAAAGTCAATGGCTTGGATTTCCCCAACCTGAAGAGTTTCTCCATCTTGTTGAGTCAGGTGTGATGTTCCTTTGGTGTTATTTCGGACCACTTGCTGCAACCCCGGATGTCATGCGATGCCCCAGGCAGAGGACACATATATTATGGAGATCTGGGATTGACATGGCCCTCTGGCACCAGGGGCATCGACAAAAACTGGTTGTGGCCATGACAGAAGCGAAAAAAGGACACAACATGACGATGGTGGCAGGCTCAATGACCAATGGGCACCGAGGCACCACAGCCACGGGAGAGATCAAAGTATAAGAAAACTTAGCCGAAATGCTGAGAAACCGAGGAGGCTACAGGAGGGGCCGAGAGGGACCTGGTGCCGATGGAGTGCAAACATTCAAAGAAAAAAAAAAAAATCAGGGAAAACCATTTTCCAAGAGTTTTAGAGAAAAAAGCCAAGAGCTCACTCAAATCGAAATACAACAGCTCCGTGGGAAAAAAAAAAAAAGACTGAAGAGAGACTCCACGTGGACGCGTGGTATAGGGCATACTGGGCATGCTCAGCATACCATGTCAAAGTTCTGGAAACTCTGACAGACGTTTTCTGTGCCGGGCTCCATCTGATGACATCACACATGTGTGAGAACTACCATCCTCCTTGTCCTTGCAGACAATTATTTTTCACTCACTACATAAGTTCTGGAATTCACTGCCAGAGGATATTTAGCATAGCTGGGGTTAAAAAAAGGTTTGGACAAGTTCTTTAAGTAGTCCATATACTGCTATTAATCAAGTTGATTTAGGGAACAGCCACTGTTTATTACTGGCATTAGTAGCACAGGATTTATTTAATGTTTGGATACTTGACAGATATTTGTATCTTGGACTGTCCACTGTTGGAATCAGGCTAGGCCTGATGTACTCTTCATCTGACCCAGTATGACAACTTATGATTTTATGAGCTTTGCCTTCTGGTAGGCTCTGTGGCCTTGGTTTCCCTAGGTTTCTGACCAATTTTTCAAGTTCCTCTACGAATGATAACCTTCTTTTAAAGGGAAGCTTACACAGGCGTGCTTTGGACCATGAATCTACCGCACATTGATGCAGCACTTATTCATGAAGACAGATCTTGATGAAATCCATATGAGATCATATAAGCCATCTGAAAAGATAGCTGCTGCTGATTCTAGCCATATTGCCTCATCCCCTTCTGCAAGTTGTTGTACCCAGTGCAAAAGAACTCTCATGACAACCTGTACAAATTGGGATTTGAACTGTAAGAGCTGTAGATGAAAAAACATGTTTTAATATTATCTCTATTTTCCTCTACAAAAACGGTTATCTTTCTAGTTACAGTTGAGACCATTGCATCAACTTACATCATTTGAAATAAACATTCTAGGACATCATTTGGTAGCAGATAAAATTTGGAGGTCTTTACTCATCTATGACCAGCTTCTGGTGACTCCCAATCCGCTAATGCCATGTTTTCTATTTCAGAGTATAGGGGAAGAGCTGCTGCTGCTGCTTTGTGTTCTCCTTTAATAACTGGATCCCAGTCAAGGGTCTCCTCCATTTTATTTTTGAATATTTTCAGAAAACAATGTACTTGTGAATTTAATGCAGAAATCTAATCTGTATGAAAGAGTCAGATTCCTGAATGAATCCTCTTCTTTTGAACTAATTTCCCCTTCTAGTAATTCACAACTAATTACCCCCATATTTATCTCTTATATTCATACATAGTGGCTCACTGGGTTATGAAAAAAGCGTACCACCAGCTCTGGAGTAAATTTAAGTCTTTTTGTGGGCTGGCCTGAAGTAGCTGATTTTTGTGCTTTTAAAACTGCAGATTCTAATTTTCTCCAGGTTTCTGTAACACATAGAATATCTGGTGAAAAAATTTGAAAAACTACTGTGTAACTTCACAGTTGCTAGGAAAGCTTTTATTATTTTCTACTTCCATATGATGTCATTTTCTGGGATTAAAATCAGTGGATCAAGAAGTTTTACTATCTGCTGCTGTGCATTGTGATATTGGTTTGAGCTGTTTTCAAAATGGCTGCTGTTCCAGATACAACCACTGTCTCTAATTTCTCCTTTGTTTCTGGGTATGGCTGTAAATTTATTATTTGTGTTTGGACCTCCGAAGTTCTTATTTTATTGATTTTGATAAGTCTCTGTACCAATTTCTTCATGAAAGCAAGCTGAACATTGTGTGCCATTTGCAACTGTGGATCATCTACATCCTTGTGTGACACAGCGGTGGCTTCCCTTCATTAGGTTCTCTTAAATTTATAGAGAAAGACTTGAAACAGCTCCTTTCTTAGGGAAAACCAGACACTTGCCCCTGTAATATATTTTGATTCCTCCTTTCTGAATATTTACTTCCTTTAACAACTTTTTTTAAGCTTAGAGAGAAAATAAGGGGAGGGAGGGTTTGAAGGAGCGTCAGCTATTTCAGATATCTTAAATAGCAGCACAAATCTCCTTTTAGGCTCTATGAACACCCCTTGTTGGGCTAGGAGCATTGAATTAAAAGCTCCAATTCTCTGAAATTTCAGGTGCCAGGCCAACAGACAGCTAAGTATTAATTGCAAGTTTTAATTTATTTTATTTTTTTTTTTTATTAACAGTTTTTTATTGCTGTTATAGATAAGTGATAACAAACAGGAAAAACATGTACAAGCAGAACAGCATATTTTCTAGTAAGCATCACTATATAACACACTATAATATAAGAAAACTCCAAAGTGTTCCAAGTTATTCCCCCCCCCCCCTCCCCGCATGCTATGTGTTGGCAATAGAACTCTAAGCAGTCAATAAGTCATCTCTCCATACAGCACATTCACTGTCGGCATGGTAGTAAACGATTCGATTAAACCTAAGACAGAAAAGTCAGCCTATGATTAGGTCGTGAAAGTCAAAGGTCTCCAATATATGTAAGGACCCCAAACTTGGTTGAATTTGGCAAGGCGGTGGTGCTTCAAAGCCGTGAGACGATAAAGAGTACAGGCCCTATCCAGGCGTTGTAAAAGTTCCTCCGATGTGGGGGGATGAGTACGTTTCCAATGGTAAGCAATCTCCATTTTAGTAGCCGTGCAAACCTGTTGCATGAAGGTTTGAGCCGGAACTGGGAGAGAGTCATCCGTAAAAAATAGGAGCGCTTGTGCCACGGTCAGGGCACAAGGAGCTTTGAAGAGTTCAGACAGTAACCGGGATACATAAGACCAAAGAGGCTGAATGAATTCACAGTCCCACCACATGTGTATATATATGTTCCAATTTGACGACAATTGCGCCAGCAGTGGGGATCCACTCTGGGGTAGCAGCGGTGTAGTCTAGTTGGAGTCAAATGCCATCGGTAAAGAGTCTTATAGTTGGCTTCAATAATCCTGGTGGATATATTACCGCGGGCAACCGCGGAGAAGAGAGATGTCCAGGCCTCTTCGGATATTGAGATCTTAAGATCCGCTTCCCATGCAACCATGTGAGCATGTCTGCCAAACGGATGAGAGGTCAGCAGCTGGTATAGTTTGGATATAAGACCCCCTATTAACTTAGGAGAATCACAGTATCCTTCAAACAGAGATCGGGTGGGGGCCAACAACCCCCTATGCTGAATGTGTAGCAGAAAATGTCGTAGCTGCATATAGGGTAAAAATTCCACAGAAGACAGCCGATAGGACTAAGTTTTAATTTATTTTAATCTTTAAGGAATAGGGTAAATGAAAAATAAAAACCTGCTGCATCACCAGTACTCTTACATCTGCTGGAGGCTTTAATTATTGCTACATCACATGTAAGTAGTGATGTCACAGAAAAAGTCATGACTGCCTCCATCTGCTGGAAGGGGAACATAACCCAATCGTTCTGGAAAGGTGAGCAGGATGAGAAGGAATCAGAGGTTTTCTCCTACCTGCCTCAACTACCTCAGAACTCACCCAGGGTCTGAAGGCATCAGGGGAGCCCCATTAGAAAGGCTCCTCAATCAGGAACTACCATGAGGGCCAAACTTATAACCTGCTCAACAGGAAGCCTGCTGCCCTAGCAGCCCATGATCTCGCCACAAGTGGATTCAGCCTAAAGACTGATTGGAGTGACCTCAAGTCCTTCTCAACTGAAGATAAGCCAAAGACTACCCTGGGAGTCTAACAATCCTGCTGCATCAGTCCAGTACTAATCCCACCATCTGCTGAAGACAGAAAACACTGGCAGGTTTTCTGTGCTGCTCCAGTACTAATAGCAGTGATGAGGTCACTGGAAAAGTTGTGGAGGGATAAGAATGTTTGTCTTGATTAGATTGTAAGCTCCACTAAATAGGCAATTATGTTTTTATACAGTGCTGTGTACATCAAGTAAAAATAAGTACCAGGGAACAGGGTAAACACTTGGGTGTAAAGGACAAAAGTTATGGATTACCTGACAAGACAGGTGGATAAGCTATCATATGGAACTTGAGGGGTACATGCCAGAGTGGTTTAACAGATACAGTGAATAGTCTTGGGCAGAAGGATGGGAGGCGGGAGGGAGGGGTAGAGGCAGGGGACATCATTTGAGTCTGATAGACTTCACCATATCCATGGTCACTGCTGGTTTATTACCTACATTGAAGTTCTGATGGAGGACATGGAGCTGTAGGCAACCCGGTGCGAACAAATCTACCCCCGATTTTATAACATGCGCTTGCTGCCACGCGCATGTTATAAAATCCAGGGTCAGCAGGCGCAGGGGGGTGCACAATTGTGCAACCTGCGCGTGCCGAGCAGCCTGCCTCTGTTCCCTCCAAGGCCGCTCCAAAATCGGCGCAGCCTTGGAAGGAACTTTTTTTCCAGCCCCCCCACCTTCCCTTCCCTTCCCTAACCCACCCCCCAGCCCTAACTAAATCCCCTCCCCTCCCCTTTTTGTTGAGAAAGTTATGCCTGCCTTATGCCTGCCTGAGGCAAGCATAACTTGCGCGCACTGGCTGGCCAGGCCCCGACACAGGCCGCTGTGTCGGGGCACTCGGCCACGCCCCCGGACCACAGCTACACCACCAGATCGCCCATTTTCGAAGCCTCGGGACATACACGCGTCCCGGGGCTTGTGTACGCCGCCGAGCCTATGCAAGATAGGCTCGGGGCACGCAGGGGGAGGCAGGGGTAGGTTTTCGGGGATTGCACGCGTATCTTACGCGCGCAACCCTTTGAAAATCTACCCCTATCTGTGGGGATGGGAGTTTCAGGGGCCAGGGCAGAAGACACAATGCTTTTTGCCCTGTGTCAGGAAAAACTGCCTGCAGCAAAGAGGAATCTGCTATACTACAGTGATAACATTGCTATGCTCATTTGCAAGCCTGCCTACATCACCTCCTGGCTCAACTTTAGTCTCTATTCTACTTACCCAGGCTACTGATGCCATTCTCAGCATGCAGGAGGGACTGGGGACGGCTGCGCAGCTTGCTCTTCAGAGACCGGGGCCGTCGTGGAGAAAGGGGCTGTGGGGAGCTCTCCCCCAGTTCAGTTCTGTATTCTCTGACGGAACGGAGGCGTTCATACAGAGCCTGCAGCTCCTGGTTCTGCTGGGCCTGAAGAGTCACCACCTCCTGAATATGTCTGCAGAGGAAGAAAAACAAATTCTGTCCTTTTGAGGGATACAGAAAGAAGTCATTTCGCACGGGGGGGGGGGGGGGGGGGGGGGGCACGGGACTGAGAAAGAGAAAGTTGTGCAGAGGCGCAGAGAAAGAGGGGTACAATATCTCTTCAGAAAGGAAAAATGAAAGAAAGTGGGAATGAATAGCTCTTTACATTAAAACACAATAGCAGCCACTGAAGTATAGGAAAAGTAGTGGGAAGATGAATTATGGTGTGTTGCCCTGGAAAAAACAAAGATGATTTCTATATATATAAATGGGACTTCCATATATAGACCTTCAACACAGGGAAAAGCAGGATATCTTGACTTAAGACACCATAAGGATGATACACAAAGGGGGTATATCCTGCTTGTAGGCAGCTTCAATCTACTAGATATGCACTGGAGCCTACCTATTGTGGCATTAATTAGAAATAGAGATGTCCTGGAAGGGGCTTTCCTCAGGCAACTATTTAGAAGGATGTCACAGAAGATGTCAGCAGATAAGCACCATCCAGACCTGCCTACTTGCTCCTGACCATACTGCTTTAAGGTAATTCTCACCTATCACCCATACAAACTTGACCACCTACACTGCTCTTCCTCTGATCATCACAGTTACTGTATTTCCCATACTGTCATCTTCTATGCTAAGGATCTCTCCCACTCTCAATCAAATAAGCTTGATCCCTAGAGGGTCACATTTTTGTCTTTTTGTGTACGGTTAAAGATTTCATGTGTTAAATTGTCGAATTTGGTAGATTTCAGCCAATCCAGTGCGTTAATAGTAAGCTGGTTGAGTGAAGCCCATCCTCCAACATAGTGCATGGAACTCTACTTGATCAGATGGTCAGTTGTTTTTATTTCTCAACATTCAGCGGCTGTGAAGGGGCAAAGATTTCAACTATGTATACAGGAGTTAAAATGCCCAGTGTCAGTATGTAAATGATTTAAACAGAATCACTCCTTATGTGGTAGTTTGTAGCATAGAGGGATAAAGGAAAATTGGTTCTTACCTGCTAATTTTTGTTCCTGAAATACCACAGATCAGTCTAGATAAGTGGGTTTTGCATCCCTACCAGCAGATAGAGGCAGAGGAGAAAAAAAACTTTGAGGCACTGCTACATAACCAAGAGTGCCACCTGCAGTCCCTCAGTATTGACCTGTATCCAAGCCAAATTACAGTGAAACCAACTCAAATATCCCCTGTTTTCCCAGGGCCAACGTGAAATACAGGGTTGGAGCCCCTTTGAACCCCAAGGAAATCAATCAAACCTGGGTATCCTGCAGGTTCTGAAAATATATACACTGCATAACTTATCAGATCTTATTAATTGTAATTAGCATGGTCTGTCGCAAACAATGGGCTTATCTGTGTACTTCAGGAATAAAAATTAGCACATAAGAACCAATTTTTCTTCCCTGTTCATATCGCAGATTAGTCCAGACAAGTGGGATATACCAAAGCACCCCTACACTGGGTGGGCACCCTAAAGACTCGCTCTCAACACACTCGCCAAAACCCAGCTCGTTCGATGCTCGAACATCCATTCGATAATGCCGGGAGAAAGTGTGTAGTGAAGACCACATTGCTGCCCTACAGATCTCCTGTTGTGACACCAACTGACACTCAGCCCAGGAGGCCGCCTGAGCTCTGGCAGAATGCGCTTGCAACCCCCCTGGAATCCTTTGACCCTTGCAAATATAAACCCAAACAATAGCTTCCTTCAACCTGCGAGCAATCGTGCCCTTTGAAGCTTTGCTTCCCTGCATTGGTCTCCTAAACAATTCAACCAAGTAAACCAACCGCCAGAAACTGTTGGTGACCTTCAGGTAATGCAACAGCACCTACCAAAAATCCAACAAATGAAGCTTTTTCGCCTCTGGAGAATCAGAAGACCAATTCGGAAATGCAGGAAGTTCCACAGTCTGGTTAAGGTGAAATGAGGAAATGACCTTGGGCAAAAATTAGGGTACCATACGCAATGACACCCCACCATCCGAAATTCTCAAAAACAGTTCCCTATAGGACAAAGCTGCAGCTCCAAAATTCACCTGGCTGAACAAGCTACCATCAGAAAAACTGCTTTCAAGGGGATGTCCTTTAGTGACGCCTGTCGTAACGGTTCAAATGGAGGTCCACATAGCACTTGAAGCACCAAATTCAAGCTCCACGCTGGACACATCCTGCAAACCGGCGGATGCAAGTGCTTGGCCCCCTTCAAAAAAAAAAACTAGACTACATCCAGATGTGACACCAAAGTCCTCCCTTGCCGCTCACATACGAGGTAACCAAAAGCCGCCACCTGTACACGAAGGGAATTGTACACCAAACCCTTAGACAAGCCCTGCTGTGAAAAGGCTAAAACATGAGGTATTATCCATTCTCAACGGGTCCAAGCCTTCCTCCCTACACCATGCTTCGAACACTTTCCACACTCCAACGTAAGCCATAGACATGGACAGTCTCCTAGCCTGAAGTAAAATAGTGATAATTGGTTCTGAGTACCCTTCCAACAACCTTAGGTGCCTCCTCTCAAAAGCCAAGCCGCAAGACAAAAGTGATCCCCCTGATCTAGAAGATAGGATCTTGCCTCAACAGAACTGACAGATGACTTAGCCTGAGAGGCCAGTCAACGGCAAAATGAATCAGATTGGTGAAGCACAAATGTCGTGGCCACTCTGGCGTCACTAGAATCACCCTTTACAGATGCCTCGATGTGCCACAACACGCGGCTTAACAAGGGCCAAGGGGGAAAGGAAAATTAGTTCTTACCTGATAATTTTCGTTCCTGTAGTACCAAGGATCAGTCCAGACAGTGGGTTATGTCCCCTATCCAGCAGGTGGAGACAGACCAGAATTGTGAGGATGTCCCTTTAAGGGGAGAACCTGTACACTAACCCCTTCAGTATAACGACTGTCAAAGCATAAAAACAAAGAACCCAAACTAGGGTCAAGCAAGTAACAGGAAAGCTCAATGGAGCAATAATAGAACCCATGGAACCTATACGCTCTTGAATATACTTGGTATGGGCAGAAGACCAAGATTTCCGGTGTAATTGCTCAGTAATCTTACTCTATGCCCATTTACCATGTTATATTTGTTATGTTATAATGTAAAATAGGGCAGAATTCGCCCTATTCTCTTAGTTACCTGGAAACCGATGTGATATCTCGATTGAATGTCGGTATATAAAATAAATAAATAAATAAATTTGAGAAACTGTGAACCTGCAAGAAAAGCTTCGAGAGGACAGACAAAATGACAAACAGGGAAGGGAGTCTGGACTGATCCTTGGTACTACAGGAACGAAAATTATCAGGTAAGAACTAATTTTCCTTTCCCTGTACGTACCAGGATCAGTCCAGACAGTGGGATGTACCAAAGCTTCCCTAAACCGGGTGGGACCGAGACAGTCCTGCTCGAAGCACTTGCTGCCCGAAGGAACCGAACACCGGAGCGTGAACATCCAGACGGTAGTGTCGAGCTAAGGTATGCAAGGACGTCCAAGGGGCAGCCCTGCAAATTTCCTGCGGAGAGACAGCTTGACTCTCCGCCCAAGAAGTAGTCTGAGAGCGAAGAGAATGAACTTTCAGACCCTCAGGAATGGGGCGACCTTGACAGAGATAGACCAAAGAGATTGCCTCCTTCAAATACCGGGCAATAGTGGTCTTAGAAGCTTGCTTACCACAGTTAGGATCAATCCAGAGGACGAAGAGATGGTCCGAAAGAGGGAAGTCATTAGTAACCTGAAGATAGCGAAGCAGGAGCCGTTTAACATCCAACCGACGGAGATCCCCGGCCAGTGGGGCCCGCAAGTTCCACCTCAAAAAATGCTGGGAGCTCTACCGCCTGATTGACGTGGAAGGAGGTAACCACCTTGGGCAAAAAGGAAGGCACCGTCTTGAGAGAAACCCCAGAATCGGAGAATCGCAGGAAGGGCTCCCGGCAAGACAACGCCTGGATCTCAGAAATTCGCCGCGCAGAGGAGATAGAGATCAAGAAGACTGTCTTAAGCGTAAGATCCTTGAGCGTAGCGTGGCGTAGAGGTTCGAAGGGAGCCACACAGAGCGCCCGAAGGACCAGATTGAGATTCCACGACGGACAAGTGGCTCGAGAGGGAGGAAAAAAATGTCGAACACCCCGGAGAAACCGAATCACATCGGGATGACTCGCAAGAGGGTGACCGTCCACGGGCCCTAGGAGAAAGCCAAGTGCAGAGACCTGAACGAGAAGCCCTTAGGAAAGACCCTTCTGGAGGAAAGAAAGAATCGTTGGGACCGAAGCAGAGCGGACAGAGGAGCCTGATTCAGCACAAACAGACTCAAAAACCTTCCAGACCCGTACGTAGGCCAGGGAAGTAGATTGCTTCCGCGCTCGAAGAAGAGTAGAGATAACCTCTTCATTATAAACCCTTGTGCCTCAGGCGTCGCCGTTCAAAAGCCAGGCCGCTAGACAAAAGCGATCGGCCTGGTTGAAAAATAAAGGTCCCTGCCGGAGAAGACGAGGTAGGTGACTGAGATGCAGGGGCCCGTCTGACATCAGATTGACGAGATCCGCGAACCACGGTCTTCGCGGCCACTCGGGAGCTACGAGAATGACCGGACCCCGGTGGAGCTCGATTCTTCTGAGAACTTTCCCCACCAGGGACCTTGGAGGGAACACATACAGGAGTACGCCCGGCCAGGCAGAGTTAGCGCGTCCACGCCCTCCGATCCGTGCTCCCTCCAGCGGCTGAAGAACCGATTGGCCTTGGCATTGCTTAGAGTCGCCATGAAATCGAGGTGAGGGGGACCCCACCTGGTCACTATCAAAGCCATGGCTGCCTCCGAGAGTTCTCACTCTCCCGGATCGAGGACTTGCCGGCTGAGGAAATCCGCTTGAATGTTCTCCTTGCCCGCAATGTAGGAGGCCGCCAGGCATTGCAGATGAAGTTCCGCCCAGGAGAGGAGAAGACTCGCTTCCAGAGCTACCAGGGGGCTTCGAGTACCCCCCTGGCGGTTGATGTAAGACACCGCGGTGGAGTTGTCGGAGAGTACCCTCACCGCCTTGCCGCGGAGGAGAGGAAGGAACTCCTGAAGAGCCAGGCGCACCGCCAAGGTCTCCAGACGATTGATGTGCCAGTGAGATTGACCCGGAGTCCAGACGCCCTGGATGGACTGGGAGAGGCAGACCGCGCCCTAACCCGATAGGCTGGGATCCGTGGTAACTATTGTCCACTGCGAGGCTTCAAGAGGCATTCCCTGAAGGAGATGCGGCAGGTAGAGCCACCACTGCAAATCGTCAACTGTAGAAGCGTAGAGTGGAAGGACCATCTGGAACTGCTCCGATACAGGCTTCCAGCGTGACAGCAAAGCTTTCTGCAACGGTCGCATACGAGCGAAAGCCCAAGGGACAAGATCTATGGCGGAGGCCATGGACCCTAGGACCTGCAGGTAAGTCCCAGGCCGTGGGCGAAGGCAGAGCCACCAAGTGTCGAAGTTGGCCCCCAAGAACTGTAAGTCCTGGGAGGGCTAAAGATTGCTCTTGGCGAAGTTTACTATCCACCCGAGGGAGGAGAGAAGAGCTAACACTCGATCCACCGCCTGTCGACAGGAAGCCGCCGACTTGGCTCTGATGAGCCAATCATCCAAATAAGGATGGACCAGGATCCCTGCAACCACCACCATGACGTTTCTGAAAATGCAAGGCACCGTTGCAAGAACGAAAGGAAGTGCCTGAAACTGAAAATCGCGATTGAGGATGTGAAAACGGAGATACCTCTGGTAGTCGCGGTGAATGGGGATGTGAAACGAGGAACTCTCCTGAAGGAACCGCCGCTATGACTGCTCAAAGGGTTTCCATACAGAAGTGGGGAACCTTCAGGGCGCGATTGACCCGCTTGAGGTCCAGAATCGGGTGGAAGGACCCATCTTTTTTGGGAACGATGAAGTAAATAGAATACTGGCCGGCGCCAAGCTCCCTCTCCGAGACCAGGACCACCTCCCCCAAATACAGGAGCCTGGCCAGCGTCTGTTCTACCGCGGCCCTCTTGGACTGTCCGCACGGCGAGAAAAGGAACAGATCTGGAAGGGTGCGGACGATCTTGGGGGCGTATCCGTCCCAGATAATGTCGAGGACCCACTGGTCCGACGTTATTTTGACCCATTCCTCGATAAACAAAGAAAGGTGATCGCCGAGGCCCTGAACCGAGGAATGAGTCAAATGACCTTCATTGGGCGGAGGATTTGGGAGCGGTACGCGCAGGCTGGCCCTCCCGAAAGGGCCGGCGCCCAAAAAAGAACTGCGACCAGGACTGAACCTGGGAGGAGGATCGTGAAGAACCACCCTGCCCACGAGAAGTAAAACGCCGTTAGCGCCAAAAGCGAGAACGCATGGGCGTGGAGGGGCGCGAGGGTTTGGGGCGATCCTCTGGGAGCTTATGGACCTTGTCTTTCCCTAGAGAGTCCATAGGTTTTCTCAAGATCCTCCCCAAACAACATCTTACCTTTAAAGGGAAGTGTAGCCAGTCGAGCTTTAGAAGACTGATCAGCCGACCAGTTGCGCAGCCAGAGGAGCCTCCGGGCCGATACTGCCGAGGCCATCACCTTGGAAAGAAACCCGGACCAGGTCGTAAAATGCGTCAGCCGCATACGCTATGACAGCCTCCAATTGCTCCGCCTCCGCAGACGGAAGAGGCTGTGCACCAAGGAGCTGTTGAACCCACCAGAGGTCCGCACACAGCATGAGACTACTGCAGCAAGTAGTCCGAACCCCCAAGGCTAAAATTTCATGGATGCGCTTAAGATGCGACTCAAACTTACGGTCCTGCGGATCCTTGAAGGATCGTGGTGTGCTTAGTGAACGCGGAGACATAAGAATCAACCGCGGGGTACCTTAACAGATCCAAGACTTCCTCAGGAAGGGGATACAGCATCTCCATGGCACGCCCCACTTGGAGAGCCCCCTCAGGAGCCTCCCACTCCCGTAAAATCAAAAGCTTCAGCATAGGGTGAAAGGGAAACGCCGTGGCCGGGGCCCTAAGTCCCCCTAGGACCGGATCCATAATCTTGGGCAGGGAGTCCATCAAGTAATCTACCGAGGGACCCTCCAGACCTAATTCCTGTAGGACGAAGAGGATAAGGGACCCCCAGCTCCTCCCTACAGAACAAGCGAAGGGCTCTGGGGTCATCTCCCTCCAGCGGAGAGGTATACATAGCGTCTGGGGAGGTATCAGGGTCCGGAGGATGAGGGAGAGAAAACACCCCGGGGACCACCCGCACCCTAACTGGCCCCTGGGTTTCCACAGCCGGGCTATTAGTAAACGGCGAGGAACGGGGCATTTTTGAAGGAGGTGGGGTGGGGAGGGGGGGTTCCTGCTCCTCATGCAAGCTAGCTAAATAAGATTTATGCATGAGGAGAACAAATTCAGCTGAAAAAAGGGACCCTGAAAAACCAGGGGGGGGGGGGGGTCGAGGGGTGTCAGTACTCACCTCCTGGGGGGTCCACAGAGCTCAAATCAGGGGGGGGGGGAATCAAAAAAATCTGCCCCCCAGCCAGCTCCGAAATCGGAGCCGTTGAAAAATCCAAAATGGCCGCTGCTGAAAAGCTCTGCCGGCTCAAAAACGGCCTGGCCAAGCCTGGGGGAGTCGATCCCCGGGCTAAATTCGTCCTCTCAACCGAGGAGGGACCTTCCCCACCCAGCAGGCAAGCAGGGCAAAGACCCTGCAGCAAAAAACGGGAGTAAAAAAGCCCACAGGCAAGGCAAACTGCCTGCACATGCATGGCCCAAGCTGTGCTGAGAAAAAAAAAAGGTTGAAAAAAATAGTAAAAACTCTTAAAGTGACAGCCTCAGCACCAAGGAGAGAGAAGGGAGACCCTGCTGACTCCTGCCTGTCTGACTGCCGGATTAAAGCCTGAGGACCAGAAAAGGGCCAAAAAAGGTAAAAAAGTAATAAAAATTCTGGTCAACTGCTGCAGAAGTCAAAGGTATTTGAATACCTGCGACTTCGGAACTTTGGTACCTTTTAAACTGATTTTTAAAACTGATTTTTTAAAATCAGTAGTGACTGAGCGCAGCAGCGGGTCTAAAACCCTCTCGGCAGCCAGAAAAGGGGAGCGAGTCCCAGAGGGAGACGGTCCCACACCTGGAAGGTAACCCGGACCCAGACTATGCAGCGCAAAAGGGGCAAATAGCCCCGTGAGTCCGGCAAGAGCGAGGAGACGAAGTCGTCTCCTAAGAAAAAAGAAAAAGACACTAGGGATCAAAAAACCCCAGAAATACAACTTTGCTGAAGTACTTGCTTGAATCTAAGAAGGAATAGAAAAGGCTGACAAGCCAGAGAGCCGAAGGGGAGCTGTTGCACCTGCTGGGAGACAGACGAATACTGAAGGGGTTAGTGTACAAGTTCTCCCCTTAAAGGGACATCCTCACAATTCTGGTCTGTCTCCACCTGCTGGATAGTGGACATAACCCACTGTCTGGACTGATCCTGGTACGTACAGGGAAACACTTATTACAGAATACCTGCCTGCCACAGAAGAACCAGAGCATCTACGCCCTTGGCCTCGACTTCTGTCTGTGGCTGAAGAACCGCAGCACCTTGGCACTGCTTCACGATGCCATCAGATCCAGCTGGGGGTTGCCCTAGCGAGCTCGGATAAGGCTGAAGGTCTCAACTGATAATTCTCATTCTCCCAGGTCCAACTGAGATAGTCTGCCTGCACATCATCCACTCAGGCCACATGTGATGTTGCTATCCCCTGCAGATGCCTCTCTGCCCAAAGAAAAAAACCCTGGGCCTCGAGAGCTACAGCATGACTCTTCGTTCTACCCTGGCAATTGATATACGCTGTCATTGCACCGTCCGAGAATACTCTTACCATTCGACCTTGGACCTGAGGAACGAAAAACATCAGCACTCTGCATACCACCCTTGTTTCCAATTGACTGACCAGGTTGCTTCTAATGGTGACCACAAACCCTGGGCCATCCACCCTTGACAGACTGCCCCCCAACCAGAGAGGCTGGAATCCGTGGTCACCACCACACAATCCGGAGTCTCCAGGTCCACCCCCTTCTCCAAACTGTGAGAAAGCTACCACAAGAGATTGGACCTGAATTCCTCCTGCAGCAGTAATGGTTGCTGATACTCCTCCAACAAACTCTAACAGGACAGTAGAGCCTGCTACAAAGGTCTCAGATGGGAAAACGCCCATGGAACCAAACCAAGTGTAGATGCTCCAGAAACCAGAACCTGTAAACAATTCTAGGCCTTGGGAACCGACAGATGTAAAATAAATAAATAAATAAATAAAAAGCATTACCTGCAACTGAATCTTTGCCCCCTCTCTGGGTTGGGAAACACCCTGCCAGCCTTAGTACTGAATTGTGCTCCCAGGTAGTCCTGGCATATTGCTTGACAACATTTCCCTTTGGCTCATTCAAGCAAAGTTCAATCATCCAGATAAGAGTGGACAAGAATCTCCTCCCTTAACAGGGCCACCACCACCACCTTCGAGAAAATGTGTGATGCTGAAGCCAACCCAAAAGGAAGGGCCCAAAATTGGAAATGATGACCCAACAAAATGAAATGCAGAAACTTTTGATGCTCCTGCCAAATGGCTATATGCAGATAGGCCTCTGTCAAATCCAGGGACGCTAGAAACTCTCCTCTTTGGACTGCCATAACGTCCATAACGTCTCCATTTGAAAATGCGGCCACCGCAGCTGTATTGACTATCTGAAGATCCAGAATGGGCCGAAACGTGCCATCTTTCTTGAGGGATCATGAAGTAAATGGAATACCTTCCTTGCCTTCTCACCGAGAGTAGGGACCGGCATAATCATGTCCAGCCTTTGAAAGAAATGCACAGTTTCTCGAATTACCTCTCGTTTATTTTGGGAAGTGCAATGGGACACCATAAAGGCCTCCCTTATTGGTGCACTTGAAAAGTTATCCGGTGTTCAGAAAAAAGTAAATTGTCCTGTTTCTTAGAATTTCATTTACAGCCCCTGAAGAAGCAGCAACGAAACATGATATCGCGTTGGGCTTGCTTGTTGGTTCAACAACACTGAACAAAAAGACGAATAAAGAAAGAAAAAAGAAAGAAAGTGAGGGGAAGTATATTTAATTAGTACTCAAATTCATAATGTTTGTTTGACTTTAAGACATTACAAATTTTAAAAAATATTTTTGGACAGATGATTATACGAGACCTATCTTGGTTAAGAACATAAATTGTTCATTCACCTTGGGTGGTATGAAGGTCCGTTTACAAATTATTTATTGTATTTTTGACATAATTTAATCAATGTAGCAACCAGATTTTTGCTTTTTCTAGTGATTTTTTCAATTGCAGCACATTTGGACTTTTTTTGTTTCGAGAAAATTCTAAGGCATAACTGTTTCTCATCACATCTAGAACCCACTGGTCTGATGTGATCTTGGTCCACTCTTTGCAGAAAAGGGGCAACCTCCCTCCAACTGCTTCCAAAGAATGGACCTGCACAACTTCATTGCAAAGCATTTCCACTTCCAGTCGACTGACTGGAGCCATCTCTGGGAGTCCTGCGGGCAGCCCAAAAGAACTGTTTCCTTCCCGAGGTCTGTTTCTGCCCCGAGCCCGAGATACTCTTGTCAGAACAAAAATGCGAGTGCTGTAGAAAGGTCTTCTTGACCGCTTTCTTAATCTCTGGCAACTTGTTACCTTTGGACTCTCACAGATGTTTCATCAACTACTCCAGGTCCCCACCAAAAATCAGCTTCCCCTTAAAGGGAAGATTACAAAGCTGCGACTTGGACCACACATCCGCTGACCAATTACATAACCACAGAAGCCTGCTTCCTTACTTCTACTGCGGAGACCATATTTCTGGCCGATACCTGGACCAAGTCATAAAGTGCATCCACCACATAGGCCACCCCAGCTTCCAGCCTCAGCACCTGATTAGAATCCTCAGAAATAGGCCCCTTCTCTCGCGCTTTCTGCACCCAGCACAAACAGGCCCTCTGCATCAAGCTAGCACAAATCGCTACCTGGAGACAAAAGCTGAAACCTCAAGAATTCTTTTCAACTGGATATCCAATTTGCAGTCCTGCACATTCTTCAATGCAGCTGACCCTGCTAATGAAACAGGGGTCTTCTTGGTCAGTGGTTCTCAACCTTTTCCCCAGTGTGACACACCTGATGGACAATGCTCCCATGTGTGACATCGTTCACAACAATCCACAGCTAAACTAAAACAAACCCTCAGTATTTCTTTTATTGTTAAGAATGACACAAGAGCAAGATAAGAGTACTCTCTCTGAACAGAAATACATTTTTGTACAAGCTGCGTTCTCTGTCCCTCGTGGGGCCACCAACCTTTTTTGTTCCCCAGCAAGGGAAGACAGAATCAGTTATCACTAGCCCAAAAGAGAAAAAGAATTGCCATTTCTCGCTGGGCTCCAGCAGGAATGGTGGACAAAGATGGACAAGAGCTGTGTCCTACTGGGGGTGAAGAATTTTGCCTTGTGCACCATACAGCCTTGTGCACCTTCCCTCCCCACGCAATTAAAAATTATGTATTTATAATAGATTTTATATGAAAAATGACATTAAAAAAAGAGACTTGGAACCCATATGGCATTAGGCCTATTGTAACGTGTTCAGTATGGGCTTAGCACTCAAAGTCACGAGTAAAAGAATTATAACAATAATAAATAAATACTCCATACTAAAACAACACTAACTGCCAGCACACAAACAGTAAAACCCCTACTTATGAAAAAGTTAGATGTGCTATTATATCAGGCCCTAAGATACAATACACTTCATATTATAAAAATACAAAAGTCAGGCTTCTATAGATCCCTACACTGAAACTGCATGCTGGCAGAATACAGACAGACCCTCATCAAATACAGAATAAAAAGATTATACTGTAAGTACGAATAGAAATTTTGCAGAAAATAACCTTACTGGAAACCACATCAGTAGAACAATGGAAAAACAGACTCACCATGCCTCATTAAAAAAATAAAATAAATAAAATAATTTATTTATTTTATATACAGACATTTGATCTCAATCGAGATATCACACCGGTTTACATTCAGGTACTGTAGGTATTTCTCTATCCCCAGAGGGCTTACAATCTAAGTTTTTGTACCTGAGGCAATGGAGGGTAAAGTGGCTTGCCCAAGGTCACAAGGAGCGACAGCAGGACCCGAACCCTGGTCTCCTGGTTCATAGTTCACTGCTCTAACCACTAGGCTATTACTTCATAACAGCTGTAAAATAGAACATCCAACAATTAAAAACCCAAAAAATGTTACAAACACCAATAAAACGTTTCAAAACAGCACAAACATCCAATTAAAAAAAAAAGACCCTGCTCTCTATACCCAAGAACTTTTGATTTCATGGTGCCCTGAGATTGTCTTGGATTAGCAAGAGGAAGAGGAGGGGGGTTGTTATTCAAACTTTCTATTTTCTCTCTTTCATATATGCACATACTATCTCCCCTCACTCACATGCTCAATCTCACTTACACAAACACACAAGCTGTCTAACTCGCTCTTGCTGTCTTGTGCGTACCCCACACAGACACACAAGCTGTCTCACTTTCACATGCTCAGCATCACACACACACACACATACATACATACACAATAGCTGTCTCAGTCTCACATGCTCAGTCTCACAAAGACACATACACAGGCTGTCTCTCACTTATGTGCTCAGCCTCACACAGGCAAACATACACGTGGTTACTCACATGCTCAGCCTCACACAGACGCTGTTACTCACATGCTCAGCCTCACACAGGCACACATAGATGCTGTTACTCACATGCTCAGCCTCACACAGGCACACATACACGCTGTTACTCACATGCTCAGCCTCACACAGGCACACATACACACTGTTTCTCACTCACATGCTCAGCCTCACACAGGCACACATACATGCTGATTCTCACTCACATGCTCAGCCTCACACAGGCTCTCTCATTTATGTGCTCAGTCTCACACAAACACACCCACAGAGAGTCACTTACTCTCATATCTCAGCCTTATACAAGCAAAAACACAAACAGCCTCTCACTTTCACATGGTCAATTTCACACAGGCACATACAGGCTCTCACCCTCACATGCTCAGTCTCACACACACATACAAGCTGTCTCTCACAAACTCTCACTCATGTGCTCAATTTCTCACAAACACACCCACAGGGAGTCTCTTACTCTCACATGCTCAGTCTCAGGCACACACACATACAGATTGTCTCTCACTCACATAGGCATGCCTACACACAGGCTGTCTCAGCCTCACACAGGCACACACACGCTGTCTCTCTTCTTCTAGAAGCACAACTATCAGAAGCCTGTTTAAAAATTACTGCTTAGATTGTAAGCTCTTTGGAACAGGGATTAATTGCACTTAAATTTGAAAAGAAAATTTTGTAAGCCACTTTGAGCATTAATTGAAAAGCCAGGCTAAAGATCCCAAAATGAAATTAAATATAGTTTAAGAAAATTGATATTTCACTTACATTTAATGGGATGGGATGGCTTACCTAATCCTGATTTTCCAATCTGAATTGAAAGATGAATTCCTCTCCCCCAAAATAACAGACCTGTTCTGTCCATTTTCTCCCTCTTTCTTGTTAAGTGCTTGCTCATTCCCTGAACCCCTTTGTTTGTGCTTTCACACCTTTATTAATGTCCCTTGCATGCTCTCTCATCCCTAGCTCTCTTGATTTCACCCCTCCAGCCCCTCTTGGTCACTTGCTCAACTCCCAGCCATCATTATTTATTTATTTATAGCTTTTTCTATACCGTCATTCGTTATCACATCACAACGGTGTACAAAAATATGTTTAGAACTAATTGGCATTCACATATTTAAATATCAAAATAAAAACACTAAGATTAAAAAGTGTAACACATAAAACAAAAACTTATTGAACAGCTAAAATGATTAAAACAAATCATGAAAATAAAACTTAAAACAAACTTATAATAGCTCAAACATTGCCTGCAAAAGCTCGCTCAAAAAGGTAAGTTTTTAGTCCTATTTTAAAACTCTTAAAATCAGATTCAAGACATAGCTTCGTTGGTAAAGTGTTCCATATAATTGGGCCAGCGACAGAGATCACTCTTTCCCGTACTGAGATCAGATGAGCAGTATTTACCGAAGGATCTTAAGGATCTATGAGGTGTATGCATTCGAATAGAAAAATTTAACCAGAGTTATGGGCATATATCGCCTTGTGAGTAATACAGCACACTTTGTAAAGAACTCTTTGGGTAATAGGCAATAGTGCAAACTAATTAAGATTGGTGTTATATGATCACGCCTGCTGCAATTTGTCAAGACTCGTGCTGCTGCGTTTTGCAACACCTGTAATGGTCATAACGTTGATTGTGGCAGACCTAATAAAAGAGAGTTACAGTAGTCTAAAGAGGTTAAAATAAGAGCCTGGAGAACAGATCAAAAATCATTAAAATCTAATAAAGGCTTCAGCCGTCTGAGTACTAAAAGTTATAATATCCATCTCTAATTACTCACTCTTATCACCCCACCAACTTCCCTTGCTCACTCTCCTGCCATTATTTTTCCCTTTGCTCGTTGTGACCCCTGTTCACTTTTTGGCCCAACTTTCTAATCCTCCCTTTGCGATTCTCCACTCGACAAGAAAAAAAAAAGCGAAGCAGCAATTCTTACATGCGATTGTCTGCTTCCTCCTATGCTGGCTCAATACGAAGTTTGACCTGTGCAGGCCTAGCAGGTCCCGCAAGACTATACTCACAAAGCTCAAATATAACATTCAATAGAGGAAGAAGCAAGCAGGTAACAAGTGCTACCGCTCTTTTCCTCCTTCCAGCAGGTTGGCAGATGGTGCTGAGCAGAGGGGGTTGGGTGATTAAGAGGAGGAGACCTGGCAACTGTGAAGGATCGCATTGGGGAGGGCAGAGAGTGGCTGTCACAGCAGGGACTCAGTCTCTTTCTTGGGGCTGTGGGGGCTGACGACATACCTCTTCAAATTTGACTCTCACTGCTCCTTCTCTTGTTCCCAAGCAGGTCCACCTCACTTTCTCTTCTGAGCCATGCAGATAAGGAGGCCATACCGCCTGCACAGCCCCTCACATGTTCTTTCCAGATGGCCGCGTAGTGCTGCAATTGGCTCTGCTGCTAGCATTCTTCCCGGGCTTGAAAACGCTGACAGCCAGGGCAGAAGAGATCTCTGCATTCTCCTGGAGCAGAGGAGGGGGAGGGAAGATTAGCTGAATCAGTAGGAGACTAGGGAGCTCGGTATTCTGAAGCGGAGGCAGCAACACACCAGTTTGTGCTTCGTGACACAGTAGTGTGTTGCGACACACTGGTTGAGAATAGTTCTTGATGACTGCCAAGACAGCGGCATTCTCCTTGGGAAGCCTCAGCAACCCCAAAGTCTCTTCCGTTAGTGGATACAACTTCGCCATCGTCCTGCTGACCTTCAAACAGGCCTCCAGATTATCCCATTCCCAATTTCTTCACCTTTTTGGGCAAAGGCAATGCCTTCGGCAGTCCCCGTAGACCACAGAGTTTGTGTATTGTGCTTGGGGTCTGACCATGACATACTAACTTGCACCAAATGATGCCGAAAGGCCATCATTCTACATGACAGAGTGGTCTTCCGTACACACCCTAAGTTTTTACCAAAGGTAGTGTCGGAATTTCATCTTAATGAATCATCTTACCTACTTTTTCCCCAAGGCCCCATTCAAACCCAGGAGAAAAGGCTCTACATCCCCTGGACTGCAAACGAGCCCTTTCTTTCGATAACATTAAATTGGGAAATCCAATGGGAAAACAGACCCTTTCCTCCTGGTTGGCGGACTGTATCTCTTTTTGCTACCAGCAAGCAGGAATTCTGTTACAAGAATTTGTGAAAGCAGACTCTGTTAGGGCCGTTGCAACCTTTGTGGCTCACCTTCGGTCGGTGCTACTTGTTGATATTTGTAAGGCTACGACCTGGAGCTCTTGCCATACCTTTGCAGCCCATTATTGCTTAGATAAGGCTGGCCGGCAAGATTCCGTTTTTGGCCAGTCTGTTCTACGCAACTTATTCTCAGCTTAACTACCCAACATCTTACCAGTGACCCGTTCAGGGTTTCCAGGATGCCCTCCTACCCAAATTCGCCCCTGTTTTGTGCCTGTTGCACGTCTTTGGGTGCATTTGGTGCATTGCTCGGGTATCCTCAGCTCGCTACTCAACCATATGTGAGGACTACCATCCTGCTTGTCCTGTAAGAAATCAGAGTTGCTTACCTGTAACAGGTGTTCTCACAGGACAGCAGGATGTTAAGTCCTCACGAAACCCGCCCGCCACAGTGGAGTTGGGTTCGCTTGCAATTTATTTTATTTTTCACACATACTTTTTGCTATACACGAGACTGAAGGGGGACCCCTGCTGGATGCAGGGTTAGTGCCATGCTGGACATGCCCAGTAGGTGCCAGACAAAGTTCTAGAAACTTTGACAAAAGTGTTCCATGATTGGACTCCATCCTGATGATGTCACCCATATGTGAGGACTAACATCCTGCTGTCCTGTGAGAACACCTGTTGCAGGTAAGCAACTCTGCTTTATCTAATTAGAAAGTAGAGTAACCATCCTTCATTTATGCCCGAGCAAGTCTTACTTTGATGGACATGTCAGAATCATAATTATGTTGGTAGTCCCTCTCTTGTTAGCCCCTACAGAAGATGTGAAGGGCTGCAACAATGGAGTTCAAGCTACATATTCACATCCCATTACTGCCTAGATATTTACATGTGATGACAGCAGGTTTGGGCAGTTTTTCTTCAGGTTCTTTTTGAGGGTTAGAGAGCTGTTTCATTTCCCCTAGGGTCCAGTTTTATAATTTAACATTTTCTTTAAAAAATGGGAGTTTTAATCCAATAAAAAGTTAATTGACCCTTATTTTTCATGTTCCCTTTTTTTGTTACAGAAGACAGTCCTGAGCTAGGGAGTCCCATCTGTGTAACTGGTGATTTCTCTGAATTCAGGTGACGTTGAGTCACTTTGTCTTCAGAACAAGCAATTGCACATATCCTCGCTCCTCCCTTTCTGAAGTTGAGCTCAGCTTAATTTCAGAACTTGAAGCTCTCTTCAAGAAATTCTAGAGATCCCTGGCATCCATTCGTTGGCACCAAGTGGCAGTGTCATCTGTCTTCAGAGAACATCTGATACTGTCAAGCAATTTTGCTTTCTTAATAGATGAGCATACAGATTCCTATATGTAGTTCAAAACTCAAGCCCCTATTTCTTTTACTCTTACCATCCCTCACCCTTCTCCCTTAGCGTCCAGTCAGATGAATCCAGAACAAGTGGGTTATGCACCTCACCAACAGATGGAGATAGAGCAAACTGACATCACAGTATATATATACCCCTGTAATGACATCAGCATGCCAGTATTCTCCGTCTCCAGCAGATAGTAGACATGCATCTCCCTGCTGGGGATTGTGTCAATTTGAAAAAGGAGAAATAAGGAAAATAAATTTGCCCTGCTCTCCTACAGGGATTCTAAATGGTCCTTCCCCCATTTGAGAATTCCTGAGGTGATTTCCATGGCCCCTCAGATGAATGCCATGGTCCGGAAGCTGGTTTTTCAGCTGCTATGGACAGCTGTTGAGCAGCTGAAAGGCAGCAGGTGCAGGAAGCAAAGCGCGATGGTGACAGCATATACCCTCTCCCCCCACAGCCAGAGACAATCTCTGTACTCAGCCAAGTAAGGCTGAGCTCAAGTAAGTTTAAAAAAAAATACAGAGACAGAGGAGGGTATTTATGGTGTAGGGCTTCTTCCTTCCCCCGGTCTCCATGCTTGGTGCACTGTTCCAACATTCATCCCACTCCGTGGGAGGTCGAGGGGCATGGGGAGCCTGGCGGATTGAGAAGCCTCTATAGGCTAGGCCCCACTCTGAGTCTTTTTCCCTGCATGTCGTGTGGTAGGCCTCAACAGCATTTTGTGCACTTTCTTTACAGGCTTGTTGGTTCGGTGTGTGTGTCTAGCGATGTATCCAGTTTGTGCGTCCAGTTTTTGGATGCTTAGTTGGGCCTAGTACTCTGTGAATACAAGTTAAGTGGTGCCTTAGTCGCCAGTCACTTACCTGTGTGTGCAAGTTGAGCACTGCTATGTGCTTAAGGTTTTATGCGTCTATCCTAGGGATGCCCAAATCTTGGATATCTAGGTATTGGCATGCCTAGGTGTGAGACGCCTAGGTGTTGGATGCTTAATTTTTGGATGCCTAAAGAAAAAAAAAAGCTAGAAGCTTGCTTCTGGCCGCCAATCTGACGGCACCTATATCTAAGAAACCTAGGCACCTTTCTCTTTGCACTGCCTGTCATTCAGGCATCTCAGCCAGGAGTGCCCGCTGTCTCGAGGCTCAGGAGAATTATATTCCTTTGATTTCACTTAGCCTGGTTCTTCCCAGCCAGATGTAGGCCTGGGTAAAGACATTTTGGGGATTTTGGAACTCCCCTAACTAGTTCTTCAGCAGGAGAAGGTAGCTTTAGTGAGTTTGCCTCAGGTACCTCCTGGTCTTCTACATGTTTTAAATGCTCATGGGGAGAATTTTTCCAAGGATTGCAATCCTTTCTTCAAGCGCAGTCCTCAGCCCTGTCCAATGCTCCTAGGGCAGAGTCACAGTTGAGAACCTTGCCTGGACCTATTGTTAAGCGCCGGAGTACTCCTAGAGCAGCAGTGGTACTGCCTGATAGAGATCCAGATGGCACAGATGGTGATGCAGATCCTGACTCTTGAGGATGGTGAAATTCCTCGTGGATTAGAACCGTGCTACGGTTCCTTCCATAGAGATGAACTACCGACCCTGATTTCCTAGACCTAGAACATACTGAGAGCACCTGAGGCAGGTTCCGTGTCTAAGCCAAAGAAAAATCCCATTTTGGTTTCTCTGCATAAACCTCTTGGTTTTTGTTTTGTTTTTTTCTCTGTGATGGAGGCCATTCAAGAATTGATTGATCTTGAGTGGGGTGCCCCAGAGGCTAATTTCAAAGGAGGTCAGGTTTTGGAATGCCTGTATCCTCTGGATCAAGTGGTGAGAGAGCGTTTGTTTTCCAAAGGTGGATGCACTTGTATGCACAGTCTCCAAGCGGACCACTATCCCCATAGAGGGAGGAGCGGCCTTGAAGGTTGTATATGATAGGAAGACTGAAACTACCCTTAAGCAGGCACGTGAAGCAGTGGCAATGACCTTGCAAATAGCTTCTTGTTGTTTCCTGGTGGCTCGCACTTGTTTACTTCTCTCTCAAGAGGATAATGACTCGGGGTGAATCCCAGGGCAGTTATGGAGCCAGCGGCCACCTTGGCAGATGCATGCTGCAATTTGGTCCACACCTCAACCAGAGGAGTGGTTTTGGTAATAGCGACCAGGCCGAAGAGGAGGATGGGGCCTTCTCTGGACGGAATTTCTTTGTCGGTGGCTCTGTCGACGCAGATGCAGAGGGCTTGCCTGGATCAGTGGACTGAGCCTTCCGATGCCAGTGTCGACGCTTTTCACCATGTTCTCCTCGGTCCTTCTCCTGAGGCGATGAGGAAGAAGTAGACACCTTTGGAGTAGTCGGCGCCGGTCGGGCATCACCGGTGTCCCGCTGCTGGTGAGAGATCGATGGCACCGGCTCAGACAAAATCGAAGCAGTCGATGGAGTCGGGGGTTTTGAATGAAAAAGAAACTCCATCTTCTATTTGGGTCTGTGATGGACATTGTCAGAGGAGAATCGGGGCACCGACAAAAACTTGACGCCATGGGTTCGACAAAAATGTAGCTGCGGTGCGGTCGATGGCCAGTAGGCCCCAAAGGGAAAACTCAATGGGAATTGACCGCCAACGAGGGTAAAGCCTTATCTTTCGACTGCGGAGTACGGATATTGATAGGGGGACCCCATGGGGTAGAATTTTTTGAAAATTTTGAAAAGTTCCGTGAGGAAAATTCCTGTCAGGAATCTCTAGAGAGCTCCTTAACCCACGTGGCTACTGCTGTGCGGAAAAAAAGAGACTAAAGGGGGACCCCCTGCTGGATGCAGGGTTAGTGCCATGCTGGGCATGCCCAGTAGGTGCCAGTCAAAGTTCTAGAAACTTTGACAAAAGTGTTCCGTGATTGGGCTCCATCCTGATGTCACCCATATGTGAGGACCACCATCCTGCTTTGTCCTGTGAGAAAGCTGGAGTGGTTTATCACATTTACATGATAGAAACAGATACATGACAGCAGAACGACCATATGGCCTATCCAGTCTGCCCATCTAATTTAGCTCTACAATTCTTATCACTTCTTCAGAGATCCCTTGTATTTATCCTATTCTTTCTTGAATTCAGATATTTTAGTCTCTACCATGTCCATTGGGCAGCTGTTCCATGCAGAAGAATATAAGATTTGACATACTGGATCAGACCCAAAGATCCATCAATCCCAGTATCTTTACAAGAGTAGCCAATCCAGATCCCAAGCATTTAGTAGGATCCCAAAAGGTTATTAGATTCCATGCTGCTTATCCCAGGGATAAGAAGTGGATTTCTCCATAGCCATGCCCCTTTGTACGCCCCTTCGTACTCCACTGAGAAACCTGGTGACATAAGACGTACAGATAACAAACCCAGATTGGACAAACATGGATAGAGACAGCGAAAGACAAGAACTGGTAGTACACAAGATCACAACCTGCTTAAACAAAGGTAAATATGGAGATAATTACACAATGACACATAGAAACAGACACAAACAACAACAAAAAACCCCACACAAAGCCTAGTAACCTCATAAGAATAAAAAGAACCAAAATCCCAACCAATCCTCTATAAAATAACTTATTAATGCTAACCTTCCTTTTAGTTAATGCACAATCCATTACAAAAAAATTCCCAATTATTACAGATCTACTCTATGACATAAAACAAAACTTTATTGCAGTCACTGAATCTTGGTTAAAGCAGACAGACACGGTCTTAAAGAATCAAATAGCACACAAGAACTATGATGTCATTTCAATTCCCAGATTAAATAAAAGGGGGGGGGGGGGGGGGACTAAAGCTAATAATTGAAAAAAAAATTAAAATGTAAACTAATACCCACAACACCACCAAGAAACCATGAAATTGCCCTCTTTGAAACTATGAACTTACAAATTTGCCTAATATATTGCCCACCAAGCTTACTAGAATTAAATATCTCCCCACTAATTGAGTTCTTAACAACACATTTAAACACTGCAAAACCCACCATTATACTAGGAAACTTCAACTTTCACATAGACACAAAGCCCCTGTCCAACACATGCCAAACACTACTGGATATTATGACGGCACTAGGATTCACTCTAATTACTGACAAGCCCATGCATAAAGCAGGACACTCTAGATATATCATTCATTAACCACAGTCACTTAGAACACATTAAAACAGATTACACACCCATCCCCTGGTCAGATCATTTCCTCATACAATCCTCGATTAAATACAGTGAACCACAAACACAAGAAAAAAAAGAATCCATTAAATTTAAATATCGCCCACCTTACAACTTAGAAACCCTGAAAGACAAGTTAGAAGAAAAATTAATAAAATTAGACTTCACCAACTGCAGCGCCGCTACCACAGCATGGATGCAAACAACCAGAAATCTAGCTGAGGAGATAAACCCAATCAAATGTATTAATATCAGGGATACCAAACAAACCCATGGCATAATGAAAAGATAAAGGAAGTCGAGACGTGTAAGAAAAAAAGAAAAAGAATTGAGAAAAAATAAAACTACCGAAAACCTAACAAAATACAGAAAACACCTAGCGTACTATAAACAAGTAATTCTCAATGCAAAGAAGCAGTTCTATAGCTCTAAAATAGAAAAATATGCAAACAACCCAAGAACATTATTTACCATAGTAAGAAATCTCACTAATGACAAATCCGAATCTCCACAAAACCTTCCAGGAAATAGATGCAATGAAATAGCAACGTTTTTCAATGCCAAAATTAAGAACCTAAAAACAAAACTCCCAAATACAACGAAACAAGAAATCAAAATGAAAAAAAGAGATGTTAAACAATGGTCGACATTCAATGAGGTATCGGAACTGGAAATCGAAACTATACTAAAAAAAAACTAAATCCCGCCCCACATGCATGTGACACAATAACAACCGGAGACATAAAAAAAGTAGCCAACACTGTATCCCCTACACTGGCAAAGATCGCTAATCTATCCTTAGAGGAAGGATCCATGCCAGACGCACTAAAAGGAACAATTGTAAAACCAATTTTAAATAAAAACAGCGACCCACTTAACCTAAGCAACTATAGACCAGTATCAAACCTACCCTTAATTGCAAAATTAATAGAAAAAACTATACAAAAGTAACTAGCAGAACACTTAGATAGCAATAACATCCTATATCCTTCACAACATGGCTTTCGAAAACACTATAGCACAGAGACACTTCTGCTTGCGCTGACAGATAACATCATGAGGGGATTCGATAACGGTAAACATTACATTCTAGTGATGCTAGACCTGTCAGCTGCCTTTGATACTGTAAATCACGACATACTTTTAAATAGACTAGAAGAAATAGGATTAAACAACACAACAATCAAATGGTTTAGATCATATCTAAGTAACATATTTTCAAGTACAAATCAAAGACGCTATGTCAGAAAAAATAAACCTTCAAACAGGAGTACCACAGGGATCCGCCCTATCCGCTACACTTTTCAACATATACCTGCTATCATTATGCCACCTGCTAGCTGGTCTGGGAATCACACACTATATATACGCTGACGATATTCAATTAATATTACCCATTGACGACACAATTGAGAAAACATTAAACATAGCTAACATGTATCTAGATATCATCAGGAGCAAAAAGATCCCAGGCAGGGAGCAGAAACAAAAGAAAAAATGAGGCAGCCTTTCAGAAGTTCCATTTAGCAGTTTGACCTTTGGAGAAATGCTTATTGTACTCTTTAAAGTTCTGTATCAGCAGCCAGAACACGTAGATATGATTTCAATGCTTTAATATCAGCACGTCAGAATACTGACTATTTATACTGTATTCAAAGAAGAGAATCTAATATAAGAACTGTACAAATTATTTTCCCTCAACAAAGACGCTAGTTAAAACTGCAAATGATTGAGAAGACAGGGCGATCTCCTTCAAAGTAAGAGATACGCTGTCTGGCTTGCTGATGCGGTTTTAATAAGAAATAATTTATCATATACATTACATCCTATTAGCCTATGGGTAAACATTTTTTGATTAAAATAATCTTTTGATCCATTTTTTCTCTAGATATCAAACAGCTACTAAACCAAATGGAGTTAGTAATTAATATAGAGAAGACAGAATTCCTACATTTAGAACGAAAAAATATGGAGATCACACAGAGTCCAATCACACTCAATAACAACCAACAAATAATACTAGCTGAGAAAGTACGGAATCTAGGAGTAATAATTGACACAGAATTAAGCTTAAAACAACTTATCTCTAAAGTAAAGGAAGGATACGCCAAACTCATGGTTCTCAGGAGACTGAAACCATTTCTAACAACCGCCAACTTCTAACAACCGCCAACTTTTGATCAGTACTACAAGCGTTGATATTTGCAAGCACTGATTATTGTAATGCCCTTTTACTACGTTTACCATACACCTCACTAAGGCCACTACAAATTTTGCAAAACACAGCTTCAAGAGTTTTAACTGGCAAAAGTGAAAGAGATCACATCACCGAAACACTGGCTGAGTTACACTGGCTTCCCATTGAACAAAGAATACAATACAAAACACTTTGCACCATACATAAATTAATACATAACGAAAACGCAGACTGGCTAAACACAGCCCTTCGCGTACACATCCCTAACAGAAACCTAAGGTCAGCCAACAAAGCACTCCTAACTATTCCATCAGTCAAAACAGAAAGACTAACACAAGTAAGAGAAAGAGCGTTATCCTTGGCAGGACCCATACTATGGAACTCCATGCCCTTGGAGTTAAGATTACAAAAAGACAAAGCCTTTAGAAAAAATTAAAAAACCTGGCTCTTTAAACTAGCTTTACAAAAAGAGAAGGGAGAATAGAAGCCAGGGAAGTGCAAGGTACGAACAATTGAACACCCTCACACACTACAGTAATCACTAAGTGTGCAGTTTTTAATAGATAGCTCATCACTAAAGAATAAGTTACAATTATAAAACTAGTTTTGTACTCAAAACTGATATAGAGACCTGGTCATGATTTATCACATTTAACAATTAACATTGATTACAAACTATGTTACCGAACCTTATGGCACCTGTGTAAACTGACAGAGTTTAGTATCATTACTTTTATATGCCTTACTGTAAACCATTGTGACGGTACCCACCTTAACGACGGTATAGAAAATATTTAAATAAATAAAAATGTACTTTTCCTCCAGGAACTTGTCCAAACATTTATTAAACCCAGCTACACTAACAGCTTTCACCACGTTCTCTGGCAACGGATTCCAGAGCTTAATTATGCGTTGAGTAAAAAAATACTTTCCCTATTTGTTTTAAATGTACTACTTAGTAACTTCATTGCATGTCCCCTAGTCTTTGTATTTTTTGAAAAAGAGTTAACAGATTTGATTTACTGGTTCCATTCTGCTCAGACTGCTGAGTGGAAATAATCATATTTCCACTCAGCAGTCTTCTCCAAGCTGAACAGCCCTAACCACTTTAGCCTTTCCTCATAGGGGAATCGTTCCATCCCTTTTTATCATTTTGGTCACCTTTTTCTAATACTACTATACCTTTTTAAAGATAGTGACCAAAACTGTGCACAATACTCAAGATGTGGTTGCACCATGGAGCGATACAGAGGCAATATAAGGAGAAATCACTACTTACCTGATAATTTCCTTTTCCTTAGTACAGACAGGTGAATCCAAAACCAGTGGAATATGCACCTCTACCAGGGAATGGAGAGGGAACAAAGCTGACATCACAGTATATATAATCAAGTTTGTTTTTTTTTTTTTTTAGTTTTAAATTTTTATTGGCAATGTCATACATCCTAGACACAATTCGCTGGCATAGAGCAATGTGAGCAAGTACATAAAAATTGTGAAGGAACCAGCTAACATTAATCGCCAGTATAGATAAATGAGATTCCCAAATCCCCCCCTCCCCCCTTTAGAGGTGTTCAGCCAGATACAAAATAAAGAGGATAAGGCACAGATGTCCACAATAAATTGCATGGACAGGACAGGTGAAAGGCCGAGCCCAACACTAGGCATTGCTGCCGACTCCTCTCGCCTGCATAATACAATAGACCATTCAAAGGAAGCAATGTTGCCAGCGTTCATAGAGGCCCCAGGTCTTGTGAAAGATATGGAGTGAGTTATTTTTGTAAGCCGTGATACGTCCCAAACTATGGATATGTTGAACAGAGGCTTGGATCATGTGCAGCGTTGGGACTCGTGGATCCTTCCAAAGCTGAGCTATCGAACATCTCGTTGCGGTAACCACATATTTAATAAAATAATCATGGTATTTATATCCGTCTGTCCTGTCGTTATTAAGCAGAGCTTGCGCCGGAGTCAACTGGAACTGTATTCTTAGTACCCTTGCAATCCATTGAGATACCATGATCCATAGTTTCTGTATCTCAGAGCACGTCCACCAAAGGTAGAAAAAGGTTCCCCTTTCACCACAACGCTTCCAGCAAAGACCGTCAGAGTGCGGGATAATGTGTTGGAGGCGGGTCGGAGTTATATACCACCTAAAGAATAGTTTATAACCGTTCTCAATATGCAGGGCGGAGATTAGACCTTTCCGCAGTCCTTGGAACACCCGCAACCAGTCCTCCTCCCCCCAGGTACATTGCAGATCCAGTTGCCATGCCTGTATATGAGGTGCTGATAAATTAAATCGACCAGATAGTAGACTATAGAGATTTGAGATATGTTTATCAACGTGATCCGCGTGGCGGCACATACTTTCAAAGGTAGGTATGCCCTTTGATAGGTCACCTGCCACCTGGTGCTGTAGACAATAATGTCTAACTTGCAAATATTTGAATTGGTCCCCCCTGGGCAAATGAAACCGATCCCTAAGTAATGCAAATGGGATCAGCCCCCCCGGCTCCCAGATATGGGCAAATTGAGTTACACCTTGCGCAATCCAATGAGAGAAAACCCGAGGGTGTCCCGCTGGCCGGAAAGCGGAGTGGTGAAATAAGTATGTACTATGAAAAACAGATTGTGTGCCCACCAGCGCCTTCCTCCATTGAGACCAGGCGGCACGGGTTGCCTCCACAGAACCTGGCAACTGCACCACAGGAAGCCAGGAAGATCTCGGCTGCCACAACAGGGCCCCCAGGGGAAGAGACCCAAGTATCGCCTGTTCTAGTTGCGCCCACGGCTTACTACGCTGAACACAGTGCCAATCAATCGCCGCTTTGAGCTGAGCAGCCCCAAGGTACTTAGCAAGATCCGGCACACCCATACCCCCCCGCTGCCGCGGGAGGTACAAAGTGTCCCGAGCTATCCTGGGTCTCCTCCCCTTCCAGAGGTATTTATGCAGCCGCTTTTGCCACTTTGCTAGAAGTGTGCCAGGGATGACCAGTGGCAAGGTTTGAAACAAATATAATAAGCGAGGTAAAATGTTCATTTTTAGGACCGCCAGTCTCCCCAGCCAGGAGATATGATAGCGGTCCCATTCCTCCAGCTCCTGATATATTTTAGCCAGCAACGGCGGGTAATTGAGTTGAAACAGATCAGAGCCCGGACCCAGGTAAATCCCCAAATATTTTAACTTAGTCTTTGCCCATCGAAAAGGGAATTGGTGTGTGATCTGTGTTGCCATCTCTGGGGCCAGGGTGACATTAAATAGTTCTGATTTATCCCAATTAATGGTGAAACCGGAAACTGCACTGAAAGCCTGGAGTTCCCTCGTAATTGTCTGTAAGGAGAACAAGGGGTCGGTAATGGTAAACAGTAAATCATCTGCAAAAAGGGACAGTTTGGAGGAGAACTCCCCTGCCTGAACCCCTGCTATGTTATTATTATGCCGGATGCGATAGGTAAAGGGTTCCAGGAAAAGTGCAAAAAGGAGGGGGGATAAGGGGCAACCTTGCCGGGTTCCCCGCTGGACAGCAAAAGAGGGAGAGTAACCCCCATTAATTTTTAAGCAGGCTGTCGGCCCCTCATATAATTTGTGAATCCAGCTCAAAAATTTGTCCCCAAAATTATACTTTTGTAGGGTTTGGAATAAAAAAGGCCAGTGCACGTAGTCAAAGGCCTTTTCAGCATCCACTGCCAGCAAGGCCATGGGAATCTTCTGAGTGCGAGCCCACCACATGGCATCCACAGCCTTCCGAACATTATCGGATGCCATTCGACCTGGTATAAACCCAGCCTGTTCAGAGTGAACTAAAGCAGGCAGGAAGGTGTTTAGCCTTTGGGCCAGGATTTTCGCTAAAAGTTTCAAGTCCAGATTGAGCAGGGAGATGGGGCGGTAAGAGCCGCAAACCGTAGGGTCGCGCCCGGGCTTACCTATCAAAGTCACTCCAGCTAAATTGGCCTCCCTAGAAAGAGAGTGCTGTGTTTGAAGCGAATTAAATAATTTTACTAGGGGGGCTATCAAAACATGAGCAAATTTTTTGTAGAAAACGGCAGTGAACCCATCTAAGCCCGGCGATTTGCCTGCTTTTAAGGATTTGATCGCCCACGATACTTCCGCTGCCGTGATGTCACGGGATAAAAACTTTTGGTCCTCAGGAGACACCTGTGGGAGCGGGATAGTCTGTAAATATTCCACTATTGCTTCCTGGCTAATGTTAGCGTTGGAGGCGTATAAATCAGAGTAGAATCGCAAAAAGCGCTGTCTGATAGCAGAAGTAGAGGTAATAATATCCCCTCTCTCGTCCTTTACCTTCACTATATGGCATTGAAGTTGCCTAGCCTTTAGTTTACGGGCCAGGTGTTTTCCCGCCTTATTCCCCCCTTCATAAAAAAGTTGTTTTGCCCGGGTTAGCCGGTAAGCTATCTGTGCCGCCTCTATGGATACCAGGTGCATAAGCAGTTGGTCCATCTGGCGTAAAATACGGGCATCCCCCGTTTGAGCATGAATAAGGCCCAAATGCTGAAGCTGTTGGATAGTCTCTAGCTTATCCTTCTGCTTTTGCTTCTTAAGAGAGGCTCCTTTAGCTATAAGTTTGCCCCGGGTCACTGCCTTGAGACAGTCCCATAGCGTAGTCGGGGCAATATCTGGGCTATCGTTAATCAGCAAGTATTCCTGTAGATCAGAGTACAGAGTAGCGCAGAAGCCCTCATCTTCCAACAAGCTATCATTGAGCCTCCAGTAGCGTTGTCCAGGGTCAGTCGCCAGTACAGCCAATTGTAAAGACACCGGTCCGTGGTCAGACCAGGTGGCAGCCCCGATAGCAGGATAAGCAACCTGATTAGCACATCCCTTATCAACCAGTAGGTAATCAATTCTGGAATACGTTTTGTGGGCCCTGGAATAAAAGGTATACTGTCTCTGCTTGGGATGCCAAACCCGCCACGTATCAATCAGGCTATAACGCCTTAAGAAGCTATGGAAGCCCTGACGCTCCCGCCGCTTGTTGGAAGTGCGGCTATTAGAATTATCTAGTCTAGGATTCGTGGTTAAATTAAAATCCCCTCCGATAAGGAGGTGGCCCTCTGCACTCAGATCAAGAAACTGCGACAAGCGAGCCAGGAAAATATCCTGAGCTGCATTAGGAGCATAGACACTAAGTAGTGAGTACTTAACTCCCGCAATGGCTACATTGACTAAGACATATCGTCCCTCTGGGTCTGAGTAACAACTAAGAAGTTCATAGTGCAGGTCCTTATGAATAAGAATTCCCACCCCCAAATATTTATGGGCTAATGGTCGCGCAGCCCAATATTGTCCCGGATAAACGCTGTTACGTAGTAAGCGTTCATAGCGTTTTTTCAGATGTGTTTCTTGTAAAAACGCTATCATAGTGTGGTGCTGAGTCAAGTCTGAAAAAAGGGATTGACGTTTTAAGGGGGTATTGAGTCCCTTAACATTTAAGGTTTGAATGTGTATGGTCGTCATGATAATAACAAGTTAAGTATCTGATTGATGTCTGTCAAACGCTAGACAACAGTAGACACCCATCCTGTCCCCCAAGCAAACATCTGACCGTCCCCCATCCCTAAAGTAAACAAAATGCTTTCCCACCTCTAGTCCCCCTCCCCGCGCCCCCACCCCCCAAGCGGTATGGTCCTCCGCAGAGGCCCACACCCTGTGAATCTGGGAGGATACAATCATTCCAGCAACAGTCTACCCCCTCCAACAGCTTTAAACCTTTTAGGTAAACAACAATAAACATTCCAGCACTCCCGCTGAAAATATCAAAGTAGCAATTAAACTTATAGGGACCAACAATATACAAAGATATAGCAGGACAAGCTAATGTAAAACGGAGGATAAACAATCCAAAGGTCCTGCAACCAAACAGGGCTAGTGAATTCCAGCAGAGTCTGCGCCTTCTCGACGCAGCACTAGAGAAAAGTAGCCGCCCTGTCCAAACTTAGAGCAACCAGCAACAAGAGTGTAGACACAGCTCATCCTTGTGGGCCGTGATCCGGATGTCTCCGGAGCCTCTTATCCCCTCGGTTAATCCTTTGCCACCTGGGCGGATCTTCCTTGCGCATAGGTGGCTTAGGAGCCGCGGGCAGCTCCGCAACCGCTCCAAAGCCCGCCGCCTGTAGCACCTGCGAGGCCTCCCCCGGGGTTTTCACTCGGTGCGCTTCTCCTTTCACTGAGAAAGACAGCCCAAACGGAAATAGCCATCTGTAGCGGATTTCTTCCCTTCTCAATAGCTCAATAACAGGCTTAAAGTCCCGCCGTTTTTTAATGGTCACCGGGGAAAGGTCTATAAAGATCATGACCTCGTGGCCTTGCCATTGCCACTTGTTTTGTCGCCGGGCAATGCCTGCAATCTTCTCTTTTAAAACATAGTCCTGGAAACAGGCAATAATATCCTTGGGCAGATTGTTAATCCTCGGGCCCAGCACCCGGTGTGCCCTAACAAGCTGAACCTCCGTTGTCTCATGGGGGGGCTGGTCCGGCTCGCCAGCAGTCAGGAGCATGGTGCAAATCTGTTTAACTACAGCCCCACAATTTGCATAGTCCGCGAGCTCAGGCACACCCCGAAAACGGAGGTTGTTCCGGCGGGACCTATTCTCTAGATCCTCAACCTTTTCTTGGAGACGGTCCACTTCAGTTTGGATGAGGGTAAGGTTTTCGCGATTTACCTTTACTTCCTCACTGTTTGCCTCTGCTCTGGTTTCCACCTCGAACAGGCGCCTCCCGTTCTCAGCCAGGTCCCCTTTAATATCTTCTATCGATGCTCGCAGATCGGCTGTGTTAGCTGCTAGTTCATGCTTTAGATCCGCGAACCACCTCTGCATGTCCGCCCGGGTAGGTAATTCTGAGGTATCCAGCTGGTCTTCTGTGATCTCCACCGGCGATTCCGTCGCGGCCATGCTGCCGGCCGCCATGTTGTCTTCCAGCGAGTCCTCAGGCAGCGCTAGTTTGTAGTAGGAATACTTTTTAAAATCGAGCGGTTTTTTCCGACTCGACATCAGCGAGGTGCTGGGGTGATCTGTATGCAGTTTGGTCCCGATTCGGCGCCGGGGGAGTGCCCGATTCTTTTAGATGCTGTGTCGGATCAGAGGAGCCATAGATTCAGGCTGCTGTCAGCATGGATGACGTCACTTCCTCCTCATATAATCAAGTTTTTGCTAGTTTGTCCTCAGTTGGTTTTTGCAGAGAATACTGGCCGGCTGATGTCACTACAAGGGTTAGTATTATATACACATATACATACCCTTGTAGTGACATCAGCCTGTCAGTATTCTCTGCAAAAGCCAACTGAGGACAAACTAGCAAAAACTTGATTATTAACATTATTATTAACTAAGATCTGCAACAGAGTGGACACGCCGGAAGGAGTGGAGAGAATGAGACGGGATTTAACGAAGCTGGAAGAGTGGTCGAAGATATGGCAGCTGAGATTCAATGCCAAGAAGTGCAGAGTCATGCATATGGGGAGTGGAAATCCGAATGAACTGTATTCGATGGGGGGAGAAAAGCTGATGTGCACGGAGCAGGAGAGAGACCTTGGGGTGATAGTGTCTAATGATCTGAAGTCGGGGAAACAATGTGACAAGGCAATAGCTAAAGCCAGAAGAATGCTGGGCTGCATAGAGAGAGGAATATCGAGTAAGAAAAGGAAAGTGATTATCCCCTTGTACAGGTCCTTGGTGAGGCCTCACCTGGAGTACTGTGTTCAGTTCTGGAGACCGTATCTCTGAAGAGACAGAGACAAGATGGAGGCGGTCCAGAGAAGGGCGACCAAAAAGGTGGAGGGTCTTCATCGAATGACTTATGAGGAAAGATTGAAAAATCTAAATATGTACACCCTGGAGGAAAGGAGGAACAGAGGTGATATGATACAGACTTTCAGATACTTGAAAGGTTTTAATGAGCCAAAGACAACCACAAACCTTTTCCATCGGAAAAAAATCAACAGCAGCAGAGGTCACGATTTGAAGCTCCAGGGAGGAAGACTCAGAACCAATGTCAGGAAGTATTTCTTCATGGAGAGGGTGGTGGATGCCTGGAATGCCCTGCCGGAGGAAGTGGTAAAGACCAGAACTGTGAAGGACTTCAAAGGGGTGTGAGATAAACACTGTGGATCCATAAAGTCTAGAGGACGTGAATGAAGAGTGGGTGGCTCGCGGGTATGACGGCTACTACCTGGAGATAATAACCTTATTCAATAAACATACACACGGTTAATGCGACTCCAACATTGCTCTAAGCTTCAACGGCAAGAGGAAATGTGGAAAAAAGGATTTGCATTCACAAAAAAGTGGGGAGTAGCTTCTTTGTTACGGCGGTTACTACCCCAAACCAAATAAGTCTGATACTAAGAAAGAACATAAGAACATGAGAAATTACCATGCTGGATCAGACCAAGGGTCCATCAAGCCCAGCATCCTGTTTCCAACAGAGGCCAAAACCAGGCCACAAGAACCTGGCAAGTACCCAAACACTAAGAAGAACCCATGCTACTGATGCAATTAATAGCAGTGGCTATTCCCTAAGTATAATTGATTAATAGCCATTAATGGACTTCTCCTCCAAGAACTTATCCAAACCTTTTTTGAACCCAGCTACACTAACTGCACTAACTACCTTCTCTGGCAACAAATTCCAGAGCTTTATTGTGCGTTGAGTGAAAAAGAATTTTCTCCGATTAGTCTTAAATGTGTTACTTGCTAACTTCATGGAATGCCCCCTAGTCCTTCTATTATTCGAAAGTGTAAATAACTGAGTCACATCTACTTGTTCAAGACCTCTCATGATCTTAAAGACCTCTATCATATCCCCCCTCAGCCATTTCTTCTCCAAGCTGAACAGCCCTAACCTCTTCAGCCTTTCCTCATAGGGGAGCTGTTCCATCCCCTTTATCACTTTGGTTGCCCTTCTCTGTACCTTCTCCATCGCAACTATATATTTTTGAGATGTGGCAACCAGAATTGTACACAGTATTCAAGGTGCGGTCTCACCATGGAGTGATACAGAGGCATTATGACATTTTCCGTTCTATTAACCATTCCCTTCCTAATAATTCCTAACATTCTATTTGCTTTTTTGACTGCTGCAGCACACTGAACCGATGATTTTAAAGTATTATCCACTATGATGCCTAGATCTTTTTCCTGGGTGGTAGCTCCTAATATGGAACCTAACATCGTGTAACTACAGCAAGGGTTATTTTTCCCTATGTGCAACACCTTGCACTTGTCCACATTAAATTTCATCTGCCATTTGGATGCCCAATCTTCCAGTCTTGCAAGGTCCTCCTGTAATGTATCACAGTCTGCCTGTGATTTAACTACTCTGAATAATTTTGTATCATCCGCAAATTTGATAACCTCACTCGTCGTATTCCTTTCCAGATCATTTATATATATATTGAAAAGCACCGGTCCCAATACAGATCCCTGAGGTACTCCACTGTTTACCCTTTTCCACTGAGAATATTGACCATTTAATCCTACTCTCTGTTTCCTGTCTTTTAACCAGTTTGTAATCCACGAAAGGACATCACCTCCTATCCCATGACTTTTTAGTTTTCGTAGAAGCCTCTCATGAGGGACTTTGTCAAACGCCTTCTGAAAATCCAAATACAGTACATCTACCGGTTCACCTTTATCCACATGTTTATTAACCCCTTCAAAAAAATGAAGCAGATTTGTTAGGCAAGACTTCCCTTGGGTAAATCCATGTTGACTATGTCCCATTAAATCATGTCTTTCTATATGCTCTACAATTTTGATCTTGAGAATAGTTTCCACTATTTTTCCAGGCACTGAAGTCAGGCTCACTGGTCTATAATTACCCGGATCGCCCCTGGAGCCTTTTTTAAATATTGGGGTTACATTGGCCACCCTCCAGTCTTCAGGTACAATGGATGATTTTAATGATAGGTTACAAATTTTAACTAATAGATCAGAAATTTCATTTTTGAGTTCCTTCAGAACCCTAGGATGCATACCATCCGGTCCAGGTGATTTGCTACTCTTTAGTTTGTCAATCTGGCCTACTACATCTTCCAGGTTCACAGTGATTTCGTTCAGTTCATCTGACTCATCACCCCTGAAAACCATCTCCGGAACTGGTATCTCCCCAACATCCTCATTAGTAAACACAGAGGCAAAGAATTCATTTAGTCTTTCTGCAATGGCCTTATCTTCTGCTTCAACGGCAGGGGAGAAAGACCGATACTTCACGCATATCCAGCATAGATCTCTGATTCAACGGCAGGGGGAATGAAGAAAAGTGGATCTATATACAGAGAACAACCAACAAGGACTGAATTACATAGTCTGGGTAAACAAATAAGCATGGGTGTAGCTTGCTTATTGCGGCGGTTACTACCCCTAACTAATTAAGCTAGATATTTCACTTAGATGCAGTTCCAATACTGCTCTCTACATTAATGGTGTGGGTGGAAGGGAAATAGAACCAAAAGGTTACTAAGAGCCAAGAGAAACAGATAAGTATGAGAAGAAAAAAAAAGTGTGAAGCTTGCTGGGCAGACTGGATGGGCCGTTTGGTCTTCTTCTGCTGTCATTTCTATGTTTCTATGTAACATATAACCATTCCAGCACTCAGCAAACAGGAAAATACTGAGCTCAGATAAGGAGTGTAATAATACTAACCTAGGGTCTGGACTGACACTTACTAGTACTCCCTGGAACACACAGCCACAAGAAGGACTATAGCACAACATTTGGCAGCCAAGGGTGGGAAGTTGGATTCATCTGTTTGTACTAAGGAAAAGGAAATTAACAAGTAAGTAGTAAGTTCTCCTTTCTTAGCATACAGACAGGTGAATCCAAAACCAGTAGGATGTACCAAAGCTACTCCAGACTAGGGCGGGAGGCTGCCCGCAGTCCAATCCAAACACACATGCAAAGGTTATGTCCTCCCAGGTCTGCACATCCAGATGATAATGCCTGAAAAAGGTGTCTAAGGAAGACCAGGTTGTAGCTTGGAAAATGTCGACGGGAGACAAATTAACTTCTGCCTATGACACTGCCTGAGCCTGAGTGGAATGAGCCCTAACCTGACTAGGCAACGGTTGCTCAGCATCCACATACGCAGCCGTGACTACCTCCTTAATCCAGCGATCTATAGTAGCCTGTGACACTGGCTCATCTTTTTTACTCCCACCATGGAGAATAAACAGCTGGTCCAGGAAGTTCTGAAACTTCTAAATACCTCAAGATATGCCTTTTGACATCCAAAGGCCCTAACAGGCAATAGTCCTCTGCATCTTTCGTCTTGTTCAGAGATGGCAGGGAAATGGACTGATTCAAGCAAAAATCCGAGACCACGTTTGGCAAAAAGGAAGGGACAGTATGCAGCTGTATCGCTCCTGGAGTCACACATAGAAACGGCTCCTGGCAAGACAAGACCTGTAGTTTGGATACTCGACATGCAGAACAAATTGCCACAAGAAACATGTTTTCAAGGTGAGTAACCTCAGGGAAAGCATACGCATCGGTCAAAAGGTAGGGCCCGCTAAAAAAAATAAATCCAAAACTAGATTAAAACTTCTCAAGGGCACCGGTTACCGCAAGGGAGGACAAAGATGCTTCACTCCTTTCAAGAAACAGCCAAATCTGGATGAGCCGACAAGGACCCACCATTCACCTGAACTTGGAAACAAGCAAGAGCCGCCACCTGAACCCTTCAAGGAATTAAGGGCCAACCCTTTATTCAATCCATCCTGAAAAAATTCCAAAATGAGTGGGATCTTAACCGAACAAGGAAGAACCCCTCAATCTTCACAACAAACCTCACTCGCCAAACCTGCACATAGGCTAAGGAAGTCGAGAACTTTTTCGCTTGTAGGAAGGTTATAATCACCGCGGAAGAATATCCACACTTCAGCAACTGAGCTTTCTCAAGGGCCATACCATAAGACAAAACTGATTCAGATCTTCGTGAAAAACAGGCCCCTGCTGTAGCAGATTCCTGTACGCCAGAAACCGAGGAGAGAGTCCACTAGAAGCCTTCGCAGATCTGCATACCATGATCTTCTGGGCCAATCTAGTGCCAACAGAAGAACCAACCCCCCTGTGATTCTCAACCTTCCGAATCATTCTGCCCAACTTGGGCCTCGGGGGAAAAGCATACAGCAGCTTGCCCTCCAGCCATTCCTGCATGACAGCATTGATGCCCAATGACTTTGGATCTCTCCTGCGACTGAAGAATCGAGGAACCTTTGCATTATGAGATGTTGCCAGCAGGTCCAGAAACAGAAGGCCACAGTGATCCACTATTAGCTGAAATGCCTCGACTGATAACCCCCTTTCTCCTGGATCCAGACTCTGTCTGCTGAGAAAGTCTGCTCTTACACTGTCTTTTCTTGCAATGTGCGAGGCTGAGATCTCTTGAAGATGCAGTTCCACCCATTCCATAATTTGGTCTATTTCCTGCGACACTTGTGGCTCTTGGTTCCTCCCTGCTGAGTGATGTAGGCCACTGTTGTTGCATTGTCCAACATTATCTGGATTGCTCAATCTTGCAACCTGCCGCTGAACTGCAAGCATGCCAACTGGACTGCATGGGCTTCCAGCCAATTAATGTTCCACAGAGATTCTTCTACACTCCAGCGCCCTTGCACTGTCAGTGAGGGATCACTGAAACCACCTCAGGAATTCTCAACTGAGGGATGAACCATATGGTATCACCACAGGAGAGGGGGGAGAATTAATTTTTCTCTTCTTTTCTCCTTCAAAAGCAATCCCCAGTAGGGAAATGCACGTTCAAAATCTGCTGGAGGCGGAGAATACTGGCAGGCTGTCACTGCAGGAGTATATATGCTGTGTTGTCAGCTTTGCTCTATCTTCATATGCTGATAGAGGTGCATAACCCATTGGACTTAGATTCACCTGTCTGTACGCTAAGAAATCTGTTTTATTCTCCATTCCTTTCCTAATAATTTCTAAGATTCTATTTATTTTCTCAGCTACTGCTGCACATGGAGCAGATTTCAACATATTGTCCATGACGACGTTTAGATCTTTTCCCTTGTGGTGACTCCTTATGTGGAACCTTACAATGTGTTGCTATATTTTCAATTGCTCGTCCTTATGTGCATCACTTTGCACTTTTCCACATTAAATGTCATTTGCCATTTGAGTGCCCAGTCTCTGTCTTGCAAGGTCCTCTTGCAATTTCTCAGAATCCTCTTGTAAATTAACAACTTTAAATAATTTTGTGTCATCAAATCTGATCACCTCACTCACTGTTCCTATTTCTAGTTCATTTATAAATGTGTTAAAAAGCTGTGGTCCCAGAACAGATCCATGAAGTATGCCACAATGCTCCTTCCTCCACTGATTCCTTGTTGGCTGACAGGGCTGGATATAAGGCGCTTACGCTCCAGTATCCAAAAGTTTTTGTGGTGGGGGAAGCGTGCGCGGTTGCCCTATTCTGCCTTGGAGTTGCCGAGGGAGCGGGGAGGGTTTAACATGCCCGATTTTCGCCTGAATAATGTGGCCTGTCAGTTGCGGTTCATAGGAGAATGGCTGACAGGTACTTATCAGTTTTGCGCGGCGGGCATGCTAGTGCGCATGTCAGCCCCTTTTTCTCCTGTGAGCATTTTGCAATCTCGTGCAGTGGACCGTGCTGCTGTACCTTACCCCACGGTCTTTTTACACCCATGCATTAAGGCATGGTCCTGGTGGAGACGGTTATATCCGTGCCCTGGGACTCGGTCTTTACTCCTTCCCTTGGTACGGAATTTGGATTTCTTGCCGGGTCAAGACAGTGGGGCACCTTTTCACTCTTGGGCAAATAATGGTTTATTATTTCTTTATCACATGTATGATGCTGATGTATGCCAATTGTTGGACTTTGCCACATTACAGCGGACTTATAATCTCCCGACGAGGCAGTTTTATGCCTTCCTCCAAGGCAGACATTACATCCGTTCTTATAAGTAGACTACTGCCGAACTGGTAGAGGAAGTCAAGTTTGCCAACGCCTTCTTTGATACTGCGTATATTACTAACACTATCACAGGTTGGAAGACTGTGGGGCAGAAACTTCGCAGCCTTGACAGAACGTCTCATTTGGCGGGCCGATGGACGGAAGCACTTGGTACTCCTGTGACTGGGGCTCAAATGCTGGCGCTGTTTGTACGCCTTCGCAGGAGCCTCCCCGATATTGGGCTTCGGGAAGTACAGTTCAAAGTCATGCACTGGCTCTACTGTGATGATGTCCGTCGCTGTCAAATGCGGCTTATCCCTACTTCCATGTGTTCTCGATGTGGATTACAGGTTGGGACCTTGGTCCATAAACTATTCGCCTGCCCCTCTTTACGGGCGTTCTGGACTGCCATAATGACTGTGATTGATCAATGTACGGGAGTCAACACCAACCTTACTGGGCTGATCCTGATCAGCAGCTCCGTCCCGGCCATGCTCTTGGGCTGTGGCTCTAAGACACGTTTTGAACAGGCGGCAGTTATGTTGGCCTGTCGAACAGTGTTGGCGGCCTGGCTAGACCCCAGCTGCGGACCCTCCTACCTTGCCTGGGCCCGGCGTATGGCTGACATGGCTCTACTGGAGCGATTGGTGTGTTCACTGGGGCATCGGCCCTTGGATAAATTATACTGTGCCTGCTGGAATGCCTGTGTGCTGGCCTTGCCTACGGAGCTACAGGACGACCTTCGCTTGAATGGATATACTTCTGACTGGACTGTTCCCAAGGGGGGGGAGGGGGGCTTCTGAATGTGGAGTGAATGAGGGATGAGTGAGTAGTGGTTGTTGGGTGGGGTTGTGGGGGGGGTTGAGGGTTCCGGGTGGATTTCTCTTACCAATGTAAACACAAAAACGTTATGGAGTGTTGGGTGGTAACTGTACCGGTGCCTTATCTGATTGTTACTGTTTTCTTTGGTTGGTATTGGTTCACTTGATGTATCTTGTTCTAGTGTTCTATGGTTGTTACTCACCTGATACTGCCAATAAAAATGATTTTGACAAAAAAAAACAATGAATTAACAAAATCATGTAATGAGTACGCATATTCATTATCACATAAAATAATCTAAAATCTAAATTTCCCAACAACCAAGAACTAAATACTCCTGAATCAAATTCTACTCAACAAATATGGACATCCTTTGAAATAGTTTCAAAACTTGAAGTGCATCAGATTATTAAGCTAAAACCTGCAACTCACCCGCTTGATCCAATCCTTGCAAATACACTCAAAAATATAAACACACCACCACCAATAATCACAAAAATTATAAATCATTCTCTAGCATCTGGAAAAGTCCTCAAAATGACAAAACAAGCTATTATTAAACTAACCTTAAAAAACAAAGCTGGAAGTCCTAATGACTGGGACAATTACAGATCAATTTCAAACTTGCCTTTCATTTAAAAAATTCTAGAAAAGACTACTAATTCAACTAGAAACTCACCTTGAGGACAACAAAATCCTATTTTCATATCAATTTGTCTTTCGGAAAAACCACTCAATGGCAACATTGCTGATTTAATTAATTAACATCCTAAAATTATTTGACCATAATGAATCATACTTACTGATCCTAATAGACTTAAAAACAGCTTTTGATACAGTAGACCACAATCTCCTCTGCAAGCAATTAAAAAGAATTGAAATTGGTGGAATTGTTCACAAATGGTTCTCTTCCTTCCTAGAAAACTGATCTTTCCAAGTAAAATTAGGCAACACAATACCAGATATATTTGAGATAAATACAGGAGTTCCACAGGGCTCAGCATTATCAGCAACTCTCTTCAACATAAATTCTTTATATATGCTGACATCCAATTCTACATTCCCTTTGATAAAACCTTTGAAAAAACTACAGAAACCTTAACAAAACACATGAAATCAGTACACAAAGAACGTTCTAATCTTAACACGAACAAAACAAATAATATGGCTAAGAAGAGACAATACGTCCCTTAAACTTCCACTTCTAAACTTTGGAATAGCAAATATTTCACCATCAGAAGTAAGAGACCTCTGAATCCAAATAGATGAAAACTTCAGTATGAAAAAGCATATAAATAAAATTATAAAATCTGGATTATCTAAACTCAGATTACTTCACAGACTGAAACCACTACTTACCCTACAAGACTTCCGGACAGTATTGCAAACTAATTTTTTCAACCATAGACTATTGCAACTCCTTATTACTTGGCCTCCTTGCAAATATCACTAAACCTCTACAACTACTCCAAAATAAATCTGCCAGACTCCTCATTGGAAAAAGAAAATTCAATCATATTACTCCCTCATTAATTGGTCTTCACTGGCTTCCTTTAATTTATAGAATACAATTCAAAGTATCACTCATCTACATCATCAATAATATTGATCCATCTCCTCCTGGAATTTCTATTCAACAATACAATCCACCAAGAAATCTAAAAAAAAAAAAAAAAATAATAAAGGCATTCTAAGAATTCCCTCCAATCAAAACATTCACCTCTCTCATATAAGAGATAATCTATTCTCTCTTGTAGGACCAAAACTTTGGATCACACTACCTGGTCCTTTAAGAATTTTAACAGAAAAAAATTCAAACAAGAACTGAAAACCTGACTTTTCAAAAAAGCCTACAAACTAACAAATCTTATCTTTACAATGGTTATAGATTTATACTCTAATATATCAGAACTTCTTCCCATCCTTTTTGAACACTAACAAAAACTCTTACCTAATGAATTGTGTAGCATCCTCTAACTAATGTTATTGAGCACATTAATATTATAACTGTTAATTATTTCTTCTTTAATGAATGTGTAAATATTGTGATATTACACTGTACTTATATGCAATTTATGTAAACCGTTGTGATCATTCGCTGGAACGACGATATATAAAAAGCATAAATAAATAAATTTACACCTTTAAAAAAATGTAGTGGATTGTTTTGGCAAGACCTCCCTTGGCTAAATCCATGATGGCATGACTATCTATATATGTTTAATAATTTTGTTCTTTATGATAGTGCCGGGCAAAATGGTAGAAATATGATGTCAGGTTCACCAGTCTGTAGTTGCCTGGATCATCCCTGGAACCCTTTTAAAAAATTGGCATTATGTTGGCAACCCACCAATCTTCAGGTACCACAGATAAGACTAAAAGACAGTTTACAAATTACTAAGACCTGGGAGATCCAAGATGGCGCATTAGAATGAGGACGTGTTCTGCGCCTTGCTCTCCCGTTCCGGATTTTTTACCGTCTGAATAATTTCCTCATGTCGCACTCTGGTCGAAAGAGAAGGGCTGTTATTGGACTCTTCAGCTGGAAAGATTCGGGGACTTATGGACGCTCACCTTCTCAGAGGAGCGGCATTACCGGGTGAGGAGTCGCTGGAGGGCGCCGTGGAGACTAGGAAATAGCCGGTGCCCTCCCCGACTCATTACTATCTCTCTCCCCGGACGATAGAACAGGCCCTGGAAACCCTGCAGTCAGTTGGATAGCTACCTCTGAACACCCGGAGTTTCTTCCGAGGCATATTGAGAAGGAGGAAGTGCCGAATGCCAGTGCTGGAGACAGCCCCAGGAGGACGACGCTTCCAGATACTGCTGGGTGGGAAGTCGATTTACCAGATGGAGGAGAGAAACGGGTGCTGGAAGAGATTACTTCGTGGCAAGTGGCTGAAGTGAGAGAGGGGGATCTTCAGGGCCTATGTCCCGAATTAATATCTTTGGTAAGGCCGGAAATGTTTTCTCTTGAATCTATTTGGATGGCAATTGAAGCTATGAACAACAACATGATAGTTCAATTCAAACCTGTTGTAAGGAAAATTGCCCAGACTGAGTTACAATTGCAAAACATAAAAGAGAAAATAAAAAGGAAGTAACAATTGAAATCTGAGATGGGAGAAATGGGAGATGGAGAAATGAAAAAGTTAAATCAAGGTATGATTAAAGATAATCTATATATTCTGCGGAAACTTGAAAATATGGAAAATTATCAAAGGAGTAAAAATCTAAGACTGATTAATTTTCCTAAAAACGTCTGAAACACCTACAGAAATGTGCCCAAAGTTTGCCCTTGAAATTTTGAAAATACCTCAAGCTGTTCTTCCCCCATTATCAAAAATTCACTACCTCCCTACAAAATAAAAAGATTCAAATAGAAGGTAAAGAATTACAACAATTAACTCCTCTGAATATCTCGGCAATTTTGGAGTCATTAATGGAAGAAGAGGCCTTACCAGCAACTTTAATAATAACTTTTCTTTTAGACTCTGATAGGGACTGGGTCCTTAGGCATAATTAAGCTCTGGAATTCATTGCCAGAGGATGTGGTGAAAGCTTTAGTGTCGTATTAAAAAAAAAAAAAAAAAGTTTGGACAAGTTCCTGGAGGATAAGTCCATTAACCATTTTTAAGGTACAGTTGCAGAAATCCATTGCTTATTCTTGGGATAAGCAGCTTGCAATCTATCTACCCCTAGGGATCCTGCTAAGTACTTGTGACCTGGCTTGGTCAGTTACTGGAAAACAGGATACTGGACTTGATGGACCCTTGGTCTGACCCCAGTATGGCAAGCCTTATGTTCTTATTGTAACTCACCAGTTTCTTCAGCATCCTCCTCCAGAGTAAATAGTATTGCTTCTGACATTTTTTGTACAAAATTGAGGTATATTGTGTCTTCTGGTGGTGTTAAACTTGGTTGTTCTGGTGAGGTGTCAGATGTATAGCTCCATGGACAGTATATCTCAGTGGTTCCCAACCTTGGGTCTGTAAGACCACCACAGAGGATCCACCAGAAGGGAGACAATCAAAGTACAACTGCTGAGAAAAACAGCAGGTTGACTTCCCTTTCTCAGGAGCTCTTCTTTAAGGCTGATCTCACTGCCTAATCCCACACTGCCCATGCCAAGAAGAGAAGGAAGATCCGTTTCCAAGAGTCCATACTCATGGAAAGAGGAGAGGAAGAATGGGACTGACTGCTGCTACAAAGAGCCCAAATCAGTAAAGCAAGGAAGAGTAGGCCTGATCGCTGCCATGAGGAGCTTGAAGTCACATGAAGAGGAAAAGCATGATGCCTCCAGGCATGCCAATTAGCTGCTGCTGCATATTACTGGAGGAGATGGTAAACAGGGTCATAATCCTGAGGAGCATTTGTAGGTACTACTGCATATGTTCTGGCTGCCTTGTTGAACTGACATTGAGGGAGAAAAGCTTCACTGAGTGATTAGGTGGCCATGGAAGGGGTGGGGGGGAGGAAGGGAAGGAGAGCAGGAGGAACAAACTATTTGGGAGAGAAAAACGATGGGCAATGACTGGTGGGGGGACAGGATGGGGGGGTCCCTAAAACCTTTGGATATTGAAAAGGGGTCCCTTGCACAAAACAATGTTGGTTACCCCTCTTATATTTGATTCTATTTGCATAGAATCAAAGAAACTTTGAGAATTATCAAATATAGTCTCTACAAATAATGTATCTGACATGTTTCTTCTAGGTCGCCCTTTCTGTATGAGGTTCTTTTTTTTCCTCAAAAAACACTAATGGAAGTTTTGCTTGAAGGTGTTCTCTTAACCTTCTAGTATTGGTTATGCAAAAGATGTTTGCTTTTTTTGGCATTCGTTTCATGCATGTTTTTATGAAGTCTGCACAAAGGCAAGAGATTCTGGTATTGGTCCCTGTGGTAGAATGTCTGAACTGAAGACATTTCCTGATATTGTCTGTGGTCCTAAAAGAGGAAGTGAAGACATGCTACTTCTTGATTCTGTTTACATATCTTCTTTTTGTGCATGCATAAGATCTGAAGCAGTGTCAGGGATTGCCACGGCGATGTCTTGGCACCAAGATTTCTGCACCATATCTTTAGCGCTGGTGAATCTAGGTGCTGATGTTTGGGCACTGACTGTTCTGCTTGGTATCTTTCCAGAACTTTTGCCAGGGAGGAATATCTCTGTAGATACTGACAATTATCTGTGCTTCATGTCATGGCTGTCAGGATTTGCTCAATCTGATTTTTGTATAAACTGTGATCCAAGGAGTTTGTCTGCTCATATTTGAGTCAGAGTTCTCTGTAAGCTAGTGCTCTTGGGGACATTCAGCCACAGGGGCCACAACTGAGGCATTTAAGACAAAAAATGCAAGTCTAAGATCAACATTTTATGCCTACATTTCTTACAACTTTTATATGAACTTTTCCCCTTTCTTTCTGAAAAATTTTGTGTTGACATTTTGAGTGATTTGTCACTGTGACCCTGGAGAGGGAAGTTTTCTAGATTGCTTGCAAAGTGGACAAAAATACATTGCAGGAGAAGTGCAGATGGCACTAGCGCAGAAAGTCTCCAACATGCTCAGAAGGCAGTTACATTCTCTAAGCTATGTAAGAAAGCAGAGTTGCTTACCTGTAACAAGTGTTCTCAAGGATAACAGGATGTTAATCCTCACACATGGTGACATCAGATGGAGCCCAGTCCAGAACTTTACTCTCAAAGATTCTAGAACTTTCAAACATGCCTTACTGAGCATGTGCAGCTTTAGTTATCACCCTGTCTCCTAGGTAGAGACCATGATATAGCTAATACAAGGAGAAACCAACTACTAGGGGAGGCAGGTGGGTTTCGTGAAGACTAACATCCTGCTGTCCTCGGAGAACAGCCGTTACAGGTAAGCAACTCTGCTTTTTCAGAGGACGAGCAGGATGGTAGTCCCCACACATGGGTGATTCCCAAGCTATAGGCTGTCCGAGCAGAAGCGGGAAACCGTACAGTGCTGAAAGCACCACCTCTCTCCCTTTTGTCTATGAGGCAGCCGACCCACAAAGGGGTCTAGGCAGGAAAAAAGTTGGGTTCTACAAAGATAGAACCATAGAAAGACTAAGACAAAACCCCAATGCAAAGCAGAGGTGCCTAAGGCAGGGGAGTGATGTGAATGCTAGCAAGAAACATACTCCGCATCACAGAAAAGATTACAAGCAGGGTTTCAGATCAGTAAACCCTGACGACAGTAGGTCTGGAACATCCTGGACACAGGAAACGGTCTAGAGAAGAAAACAAGAGAAGAACTCTTGGACGAAGAGCTTACAGCTTCCTTCGGTATCACAGGACAACTGAAAAAACCCAACTGGGGTCAGAGAGCCCTCCAGAAAGAAAATGCGGTCCACTGGCATCTGAAGGACAGAATGCATTTGCAGAAATGAGCCCCATGTTTGGCTGATAAGCACAATGGGCAGAAAAACCCAAGCAACGCTTGGAAGAATAAGCTACACAGCAGAGTCTATGACAGACCCTACGTGCCAAAGTACCAGATATAGCTGACCACACAGGGCAATGTCAAGTGTTTCAGGGGATGAAAAGCAATCCCTGAAATGGGAACACTAGCCCAAACCCCCGAACAGGGGGTAAGTTAGACCTGATGCTCACCCATACCATACCCTGTCAAGGGCAGGATTATCCATCCTGTCTACAGGATAGTTCAGGAGAGCAGGAAGGCACTTTGGAGAACCCAGTGAAGTGTGAAAAGCTAAAAAGGCAGCACTGGCCAGAGCTTGGTGAAAAAACACGGAAAAAGTAGTGTATTGTTCCCTGCAAGTATACACTAAGATATACCACGAATGCTCTAGTTTTTCTTCCCTTCCCCTCGACATTCCAACTGGAAGTCTGAAGGAGCCTCTGGAAACCCAGTCGTATCTTCCTTTCCTGAAGGGACAGGAAAGCAATGGGAATCTGTGCCTCCTGATCCTGATAAACCTTCCAACTCTCCAGGTGAGAGTTGGGTTACAGTCACTGTCTACTGAGGTTCATAAGCGATCAAATCTGCCACTTGCAACCACTTTAGATGGGGGTAGGTCAATACGGTGATCAGAGGGACCCCAGCAAAAACAGACCGATGATTGCCGCAGCTGTCCCCCAATGTCCACTGGTCCTGGCCTAAAAGGAGATAAACCGATCCAAAAGAATTGAGGCTCCAGTTCGGGATAGACCTGCAAGGGATGGAGCCCCTGGCTTACCCATGAAGGGGACTCCTAACAATGGAGTAGTCAAAAGAGAAACTCCTCTTCTGAGGGATGGGATGACACCCATCACTACCCTCCTGGTATCAACTCCTATAGGGGTTTGACCAGGATAGTATTAGGTCAGTTTTGTTGCTCCGGTGCACAACCTGTTGTGCTCGCTACAAGGGAAACACATAACAGAAAGAATAGTGCCCTCTGCTGTAAAAGCATGACCAGTACTCATACAGTGGTGCCCCATCCTGTGGATGACAGTGCATCTACGAACCCATTCATCATGCTTGTGGGTAGAATCCCACGGCACAGCAAGGATTGAACACCACTTGTTAAGAGTCAGTGGCTGCATACTGCCAAAAAGCAATTACAGAGTGTGTGATAGCGCTTTCCTCAGCAGTGTTCCCTAGCACCCTATGGTGCAGAACAAACGAGGAAGCCAATATCTTGAAGCAATGGTGGTAGAACCCCGGCATGGCTGTGTACTGTGCAGCCAGGGAGAATGCCGCTTGCCAGCGCCTGAAGCGCTTGGTGGAGTGGATGACCCGACCGTGCATGCTGCGCTCTACTGATACACTAACTCCTAATTGAGTCAATAGGAACAGCGTGACATCGGCTTTCCCAGTACTACTGGGGCTTTGATTAGGGTACCTGATAACACTCCAAGAGGCTGAACGCAGCCTTGAAATGGTGTCATGAATGGCTCACCACCCTTTCCGATATATAACGTCAGCAGAAAAGTCCATGGTAACTGACTATGCCCATGGTGCTCTGTGGTAGTGTCCTGTGGCATCCATGTCCACTGCTGCCCAGCATGGTGACAGAGCCTATAGGGACAATAGCACTTTCACACTCACCAATGATGGATCGTATCCATAACGACAAATGATGCTACACCTAGGGCTTCAACAGCACTTGACCATGTTGTAGGCTTGACCAGATTGAGAGTACACTGCACCATCAATAGTACTCAGGCACCTGAGGGTGTCAAAAGCCCAATGGTACTGATGGAGACCCCTGTGCTCAAAGGTGGAGGGACTGATGGTACCAAGGACTCCAATGGCCCTTGGTACCATCAGTCCCTCCACCTTTGGTACCTAACACGGGCCAAAGAGCTTCTTTGGCCCGTGTTAGGGCCAAAGAAGCTCTTTGGCCCTAACACGGCACTGATACATCGCATCGGTGTCCAAAGGAACCAATGACTGCCGGCACCATTAACGGTTCCCCTCGGTTCAACAATACTCCCAAGGGCATCAATGCCGTAAGCTCGATGGTGTCCCTCACCAGTGGCCACGGTTAATGATAGCCGTGACAGCAATCCTAGTACTCATTAGCACCAATTGTGCACGAAGCCTGGCAGGGGTTCCAATACCCCATGATTCTAGCAGCTCAGGGCCCCCAAGATCAATGCGGATGTGTTGGTGTTTCAGGGTGTATTGGGTCTATAGCAACCCTGGTGCTCGACAGCACCAAGATCGTCTAAAGCCCGAATCCTGAAGATTTCAGTGGCACTCGAGGACTCTCAACATGGTGTTGATGGCCTCAAGGGTGACCAGGGTGCTCAATGGTGATCCTGGTGCCTCGCAGATAGTGCTCAACATTGTTGAGAGTGGCAACAAATAGCATTGAGGGGGACCCCGCACCTCGATGGCATCGCTTCGAGAGCGGCTCCGAGGTAAAGGAAAAGAAAAACAGCTGCAGTGCTAGAAAAAGTCACATTACAAAAACTGTGAGAAGAGAGCAAAGCTGAATACCATGACATACAGCTCCTGTGACCACACAACTCTACAGAAAAAAAAAGACTGAGGGACTCTACCTGGGGGGAGGGGGACAGGTTGATAACTCCAGCTCACATGCTCAATAACGCATGTTTAAAAGCTCTGGGATCTTTGAGATCAAAGTTCCTGGCCAGGCTCTATCCGATGATGTCACGCAAGTATGAGGACTATCATCTTTTTCGTCCTCAGAGAAAAAGTACTGCACTCAACAGTGGAAGCAGTCACCCATCTTGTGTGGCTGTATTGTGGTATGTGTCCATGGAGAAAGATTTTATGATTAAGAAAGGCTTGCTTAGAGAGATGTGCATGAATGGGGCACTGTGAGGAAGTGGTTGCACAGGAAGTTCCATGCATGCCTTCAAAAGCTTTTCCAAAAGATTCTGGGAGATGTTCCACACCGGTGCTATCAATGACATCATCCACATGTGTAACTGGTTATCCTGCTTGTCTTTGGGGAAAAACAGTTAACTACTCTCAGTGTCACTGAGTTGCCATCAAGGAATTTTCTCACAAATTACTTTGGTATGTTTTTTTTTTTTTTTTAAATACCAGTCCCTTTTTAATACTACAAGCAATATTCTAGGTATTCTCTGTTACACATCTACCTGTCAAGACCTTCTCTGTTTAAGACTTGGTAGTGAGACTGGCCCAGAAATAGTGCACAGCACAGCACAGCAAGATCAAGTTGTCTACTCCTCAGGATGGCTAGGTCTGGAAATGCTGCAGAGACTGCACTCACATCCCATGGTGGGTGGAAGGAGGGAGAGAATCTCTGCTATTGTGCAAAGACAACACTTAGTGGGCAGAATTAGAGTGCATGTTAGCTGGGGACCGGGAAAAGCTGTGGTTTCTGGCTGTTGGCAGAGGACTACTATTGATGGCTGGGCTGAGGTGACAGGGGCATAAAAATATGGGTGAAAAATCCAGGTAGCTGCAAATGAAAGCCTACAGTTATCAGGACTGACTAGGTTTGAACCCAGCTGCAGGCTGGTAACCAGCAGTAGAGCTACAGAGGCTGCTGGCTCTTCCGGAAATCACTGAATATTTAGCTCAGTGTTTCCCAACCAGTGTGCCATTGCACACTATGTGCCTTCAGACCTGATCAGGTGTGCCACGGAAAAGTCACCATTGCCTGATGCTCAGATCCAGGCCAGCACTTTGCAGCAACAAGAGACACCAGTGGTGACTCAAACATGTTGGAGCTCCTTTCTGAGAACATGTGCAATCATGCATGCCTCTTCTTCTTAGCTAAAGCATGAGCACCAGAGTGTGATCTTCGGCAGCATTCAAGGCATGGATAGCCAAGCCATGCTTTTTCCAGCAGACATTGCATACAGCACCACCTCATTTTCCCTCTTGTGAGCCTCTTTTTCGGCCTCTGTCTTGTCCCCAGGCTGAGAGAAACAATTCATACTGGAACAGCAGCAGTGGAAAACCACTGGCAGCCACATGCGGCAGGCAAGATAACTGAGCCAGCTGCTCACACTACGCCAACTTTTTTTTCTCCTGAACTTGTATATAGAAGGAGCTGGTCCATTGTGATGAGTTCATGTGTGTCTCTGTTCCCTTCCTTACTTTATTTTTAAATTTGGAAAGACTGATGGGCCTTTCAATGCTTCCCTATCTCTTCTTTTAGCCATGTGAGCAGTGGCGTAGCCACGGGTGGGCCTGGGTGGGCAGCTGCCCACCCAACTGGCACTGGAACTGCAAAGCTGTCGCAGAATCCCATCCCCGCGACAACGAACAAGAGAACCCATGCCTCGCGCGCCATCACTACACACATGGGGAAGCGCTGCTGCGGCCGTATGGCCAACCGATCTTCCTGTTTGGGGGGAGGTGGGACGGAAGCACCGCGCACATCTTCCCGCTTCCTCCCCCCAAAGCAGGAAGATCAGCTGGCCTCTCCTGCTGCCACCGGCCTCCTGCTATCTTCGGACCGTACGGCCCGCCGAACTTCCTGTGGGGGGGGGGGGGGGGGGGGAGCGGAAGCGCAGCGCATAACCTCCGCTTCCTCCCCCACAAGCAGGAAGATCGGAATGGAGATCTGTTCTAACTGAGCTGAAGTCCAAAAGAAAACTGCAGGGCCAAAAAAGTAAAGAATCTGGCAATGGGAGAGAATAGTCTTGGCAGACTAGGATAAGAACATGCATACTGGGTCAGACCAAGGGTCCATCAAGCCCAGCATCCTGTTTCCAATAGTAGCCATCCAGGCCATAAGAACCTGGCAAGTACCCAAAAACTAAGTCTATTCCATGTTACCGTTGCTAGTAATAGCAGTGGCTATTTTCTAAGTCAACTTAATTAATAGCAGGTAATGGACTTCTCTCTCCTCCAAGAACTTATCCAATCCTTTTTTAAACACAGCTATACTAACTGCACTAACCACATCCTCTGGCAACAAATTCCAGAGTTTAATTGTGCGTTGAGTAAAAAGAACTCTCTCAGATTAGTTTTAAATGTGCCCTATGCTAACTTCATGGATGCCCCCTAGTCCTTCTATTATCCGAAAGAGTAAATAACCGATTCACATCTACCCATTCTAGAACTCTCATGATTTTAAAGACCTCTATCATATCCCCCCCCTCAGCAGTCTCTTCTCCAAGCTGAAAATTCCTAACCTCTTTAGTCTTTCCTCATAAGGGAGCTGTTCCATTCCCTATCATTTTGGTAGCCCTTCTCTGTACCTTCTCCATCGCAGTTATATCTTTTTTGAAATGCGGCGACCAGAACTGTACACAGTATTCAAGGAGCGGTCTCACCATGGAGCGATACAGAGGTATTATGACATTTTCCGTTTTATTCACCATTCTCTTTCTGATAATTCCCAAAATTGTTTGCTTTTTTGACTGCCGCAGCACACTGAACAGACGATTTCAATGTGTTATCCACTATGATGCCTACATCTCTTTCTTGGGTTGTAGCACCTAATATGGAACCTAACATTGTGTAACTATAGCATAGGTTATTTTTCCCTATATGCATCACCTTGTACTTATCTACATTAAATTTCATCTGCCATTTTGATGCCCAATTTTCCAGTCTCACAAGGTCTTCCTGCAATTTATCACAATCTGCTTGTAATTTAACTACTCTTAACAATTTTGTATCATCTGCAAATTTGATTATCTCACTCATCTTATTTCTTTCCAGTAAGGGTCCCAATACAGATCCCTGAGGCACTCCACTGCCCACTCCCTTCCACTGAGAAAATTGTCCATTTAATCCTACACTCTGTTTCCTGTCTTTTAGCCAGTTTGCAATCCACGAAAGGACATTGCCACCTATCCCATGACTTTTTTACTTTTCCTAGAAGCCTCTCATGAGGAACTTTGTCAAACGCCTTCTGAAAATCCAAGTATACTACATCAACCGGTTCACCTTTATCCACATGCTTATTAAAGCCTTCAAAAAAGTGAAGCAGATTTGTGAGGCAAGACTTGCCTTGGGTAAAGTCATGTTGACTTTGTTCCATTAAACCATGTCTTTCTATATATTCTGTGATTTTGATGTTTAGAACACTTTCCACTATTTTTCCTGGCACTGAAGTCAGGCTAACCGGTCTGTAGTTTCCTGGATCGTCCCTGGAGCCCTTTTTAAATATTGGGGTTACATTTGCTATCCTCCAGTCTTCAGGTACAATGGATGATTTTAATGATAGGTTACAAATTTTTACTAATAGGTCTGAAATTTCATTTTTTAGTTCCTTTAGAACTCTGGGGTGTATACCATCCGGTCCAGGTGATTTACTACTCTTCAGTTTGTCAAGCAGGCCTACCACATCTTCTAGGTTCACCGTGATTTGATTCAGTCCATCTGAATCATTACCCATGAAAACCTTCTCCAGTACGGGTACCTCCCCAACATCCTCTTCAGTAAACACCGAAGCAATCATTTAATCTTTCCGCGATGGCCTTATCTTCTCTAAGTGCCCCTTTAACCTCTCGATCATCTGACGGTCCAACTGACTCTCTCACAGGCTTTCTGCTTCTGATATATTTTAAAAAGTTTTTTCTGTGAGTTTTTGCCTCTACGGCCAACTTCTTTTCAAATTCTCTCTTAGCCTGTCTTATCAATGTCTTACATTTAACTTGCCAACGTTTATGCATTATCCTATTTTCTTCTGTTGGATCCTTCTTCCAATTTTTGAATGAAGATCTTTTGGCTAAAATAGCTTCTTTCACCTTTCCTTTTAACCATGCCTGTAATCATTTTGCCTTCTTTCCACCTTTCTTAATGTGTGGAATACATCTGGACTGTGCTTCTAGAATGGTATTTTTTTTTAACAATGACCATGCCTCTTGCACACTTTTTACTTTTGTAGCTGCTCCTTTCAGTATTTTTCTAACAATTTTTCTCATTTTATCAAAGTTTATCAAAGTTTCCCTTTTGAAAGTTTAGCACGAGAGCCAGATGTTTTGCTTTATAAAGGATAGTCCTGTACTTTAAAGAAATTTTGTCCTGCTTAAACAAATACAGGATACACCATTATTGTCTTTTTTTTTTTTACTCTGGACAAACAAGGACAAATTTGAATTTAGCAGAGTTGCTCATCTGTAACAGGTGTTCAAGAACAGCAGAAAGTCAGTTCTTACATATGGGATAACCTCATCTGATGGAGCAGAGCCTGGAAAACGAATATCAAAGTTTCTAGAGCTTTGATAGTGCCTCTCTGAGCATGCCCACTCCTGCCATTATGCCACGCTTTCATGCAAGGGAACTTGCATTTTGCCAGGAAACCCCCCCCACAAAAACCAACTCCTTGGGGAGGTGGGCAGGTTTCATTAGGACTGACATCCTGCTGTCCTCTGAGAACAACTGCTACAGGTAAGCAACTCTGCTTTCTGAGGACAAATAGGATGAAAATCCCTAGGGGAAGAAACAAGCGCAAACAAATTTTTGTTGGCAACAAGCCTTTTATCTATTTCATTCCTAACCTGTGAGTGACAGCCTGGAACAAAAATAACAGGCCCTAGGAGGGGAAGGAGATGGGTTCTAGAGATGTGCATCAGGTACCCAATTGTTTTCGCTTTCGTGTGGCTGCGGGAAAATCTTGTTTTCCCGTGGATCAGCGGTTTTTTTTTCATGAAAAATTGGTTTTCGGCTTAATGCGTGCTAACAGGAGTTAGCGCACACTAACAAAAAAGTAGCAAAAAGTAACAAAAACTAATTGTTTTTGTTAGTGAGCGCTAACTCCTGTTAATGTGCGCTAACCCGAAAACCGATTTTCCCCGAAAATTCGGGGAAAATGTAATCGATTTTCGGTGTTGCTGATCCAGGACGATTTAGGGAATTTGGTACAAAATTCCCTATCGTCAAAAAACAAATGCACATCCCTATTGGGTTCTACAACTCAAATTCCACAGAACAGACTAGTCAAACTGTCGCATTGGCCATCCCTGTTCAAACAGTAGTGAGATATGAATGAGGAGCGAGAACTCCATGTTGCAGCCTTGCAAATCTTCTCCATGGGGACTGATCTCAGGTGAGAGACTGATGCTGCCATGGCTCAGAGCGAGCGCCTTGACATAGCTCACCAGATTCAAGCCGCCTAAAGGTAACAGAAGTAGACGCAATCCACCAGCCAATTTCATATTTTGTCAACGGCTTTCCCCAGTTTACTGGTATCAAAAGAGGCAAAAAGCTGGGTGGCCTTTCTATTAGTTTCAGTCTGCTTCACAAAGAAAGCTAAAGTTCTTTTGTAGTCCAAACTGTGCAGTGCTTGTTTACCTTGGTGGACATGAGGCCTAAGAAAAATCATTGGAAGGTCCAACTGACTGGTTAAGATGGGATTCTGAGACCACCTTAGGCAAGAACTTCAGATGGACATACAAGACCACCCTATCATGAAAAAACTTCGTATAAGGTGAATAAGTTACGGTACTAGAGCCTGAAGCTCAGATTTTGTGCGCTAAAGCGACCACCACCAAAAACACGACCTTCCAGGTCAGGTTCTTTAGATCACAGGAGCTCAGTTGATCAAAGGGAGCTTTCATCAGCTGGGACAGAACCACACAGAGGTCCCAAGACATAGTGGGAGGCTTCAGGTGAAGCAGGCCCTGCATAAACTGGACAACTAAAGCCTGAATGGAGATGGGTTTACCTTCTGCATGGAGATGGTAGGCATGAATTACCAACTAAGATGAACAAGGCCAGACTTGGATACATGAAAGTAATCAAGCAGTTTTTGTGTGGAGCAGGAAAAAGTCTAGGGTCTTATTTTCACACTGCAAAGCAAACCACCTTCACTTAAATCCATAGGACTTTCTAGTGGAATCCTTTTTTGAAACTAACAAACTAGACAGACATCTGTGGATAGTTCAAGGGTTTGCACGGTCCACTTCTCAACATTCAGAGACCAGGGTCCTGATGGGATGGCATAACCTGCTCTTATCCTGAGTGATAAGGTCTGGGGAAGTCTCCAATCTGACTGGTTCCCCAATGGACATCTGCCTGATGAGTGGGAACCAGATCTATCTCGGTCAAAAGGGAGCTAAGAATATCATCATTCCCCTGTTTTCTTTGAGCTTTAACAGAGTCTTCGCAACTAGCAGAATTAGAAAATACACATACAGTAGATTCCGGTCCCAATACAGGGCAAAGATAATAAGGCTAGTTTGATCCACCCCCCTCTTTCTGGAAAAGAAGAGTGGAACCTTCCTGTTCTGGGGGAACACAAACAGATCCACCGCGGAATATCTGATTTGCTACCCCCCCCCCCCCCCCCCGAGGATCAGAGACCATTCATGGGTTTCTAAGGACCAACTCATTCTGTCACCAAGACATTCTCCATGTCTGCCAGGTATGTGGTTCTGAGAACCATCCTTTGAGAGATGGGCCAGACCTATGTCTCGTATGGAGAATGCGCCTCCCTGCTTGTTGATGTAGTACATGGCAATCTAGTTATCAGTTTGAATTAGGATGACCTTGGTGGACAACTGATTTCTGAAAACTTTTATAGCATACAAAATTGCCATTATCTCCAAGAAGTTTATTTGACAGAACTTCTCCTGAGCAGATCAAAGACCTTGGGCACAGAGTGTCTACCTAAGCTCCTCAGCCCAGGTTGGAAGCATCCATTTTGAGGACAATTTGTATACAATCAGTTTGGAAGTGGATACCCCTGGCCAGATTACAACTGTCCCGCCAACAACACAGAGAGCCCCTGAGTGGTTGTGTGACATGGATGCTGTCCCATGGGTCCTGAATGACCTATAGCCACTATGACCTCACGGTCCATCAGGCTCTCCTCGTAAAACTGGATGCCTGCCAAGGGAGCGACATGTACAGTTGACAACATGAGGCTTAACAGTCTCAACATGTCCCATGTCAACATCTGTCAACTCATCTGGATACCTTCCACTGCAGATATAGTTCTTTGTTTCAGAAGGAAGGCTTTCACCTGAATCATATCTAGCAGAGCTCCAATAAACTTCAATTGAAGTGATGGGCTCAGATGAGACATCAGATAGTTGATAAAGAGCCCTAGTAATTCCAACATCTGAATGGTCTTGTGCTTTGAGACTGTTTGAAATCTGCTTTTAACCAGCCAATTGGTCAGATAGACATATATGTGCATCCCCAGCTTGCACAGACGCAAGGCATAAGGTGACAACATGTAAGGGCTGACACTTAGCCAAAGGGCAGGATACTGGAGGAGACAGTTTCCCATGATGAATCAGATATTTCCTGTGACTGGGAAATATCTATGTGAGTATAAGCATCCTATAAAAAGAGACAGCATAGCGAGTCCCCTTTTTGTAGAAATGGGATGAAGGTGCCCAGGGAAACCATTTTGAACTTTTCTCTTTTGTTAAACTTGTTCAAGACCCTTAGGACTAAGATGGGATAGAGTCTCCCTGTATTCTTTAGAATCAGGAAGTAGAGTCAAATCCCCACCCTCTTTCCCCTGGATGAATGGCTCAATTGCATTGGCTCTTAAGAGGAAGGAGCGCTCCTTTTGTAACAGTTCCTGATGCGAGTGACCCCAACTGGGATCTGGTGGTCAATTTGGCAGGATTCCCAATAGATTTAATATGTACACTTTTCTGACAATGTTGAACACCCACGCATCCGAAGTTACACTGGGTTACCGGTTTACATAAAACTGCAGCCTATCTCAGACGGGAAGGTCCTATGGCATAGATACTGGGATGCTGACTGTTAGGCACATGGGGGCCTGCTGTTGATGGGATTGAGGGAGCAGAGGATAGCACCTCCTCAGCTGGAAGTAGTGCTGCCTCTGCTCAACTCTTGGGTTCCTCCTAGATGAGGAGGTTGGGTCTGGAGAACCAGCAGACAGCTGCTGGAATGTTGCACAGTGTTCCTGAACCTGTGCAACCGCCTCCTTCATCCTATCTCCAAAGAGATTCTCTCCGGTACACGGCACGTCAGCAAGTCATTTCTGGACTTCTGGATAGCGATCTGAGGCCTGCAGCCAAGCAAGTCTGTGGGCACCAATCCTCCTGGCAGAGACTCTCAATGTCATCTCAAAAACATCAAATAAATCGTTGGCTGCTGTGGCAGTCAAAAAAGCAAACAATGTTAGTAATTATTAGGAAAGGAATGGCAAAAAGGAGGATGACATTAATACCTATATTTTCCTCAATGGTTAGACTCTACCTTGAATACTGTGTGCAATTCTGGTCACTGCATCTCAAAAAAGATATAGTTGCACTAGAAAAAGTACAGAGAAGGGCAACCAAAATCATGAAGGGGATGGAACGGCTCCCCTATGAAGAAAGGCTAAAGAGGCTGTTCAGCTTGGAGAAGAGATGGCTGAGGGGGAATATGATACAGGCCTACAAAATCATGAAAGGACTTAATTGGGTAAATGTGAAACTTATTTACTCTTTTGAAAAATAAAAGTACTAAAGAGCACTCCATGAAGTTAACAAGTAGCACATTTAAAACAAACTGGAGAAAATTCTCTCACTCAATGCACAATCAAGCTCAGGAATTCGTTGCCAGAGGATGTGGTTAAGGCAACTAGTGTAGCTGGGTTTAAAAAAGGTTTGGATAAGTTCCTGGAGGAGAAGTCCATAAACAATCAATCAATAGGGAATAGCCATTGCTTGTTGTTGGCTTTAGTAGTATGGGATCTATTTAATGTTTGGGTACTTGCAACTTGGATTGGCCCCTGTTGGAGACAGGATACTGGTCTGATTAGTATGGCGTATCTTATATTCTTACGATGTTCTCTGTTTTCCACACTCCAGGCCCTTGTCCACTTGTGACTAGAGTGTGTCCCACTGCTTTTGAGAAAGTTTTCAGCCACTCCTTGCATCTGCTTCAGAAGTCCCGCATGTATTGGCTCATTAAGAGCTGGAAGCAGGCTATGCGGGTATTGAGCATAGTACCCTGAAAAACACCTCTCTCTCAAGTGTGTCCAGAATCCTGGACTCCTTCCCCAGGCATAGCAAAGAATGAGTCCCAATTCTCTTGGCCCTCTTGACAGCAGATTTGACCAGTACAGATTAATGTGGCAATTCTCTTGTTGAATTCGGGACCCGTTTGGATGAGAGAATCGCGTCCGCCGCCTTGTTGATGGGAGCCATGGATATGGGATTCCCACATTCTATTCTCTGACTCTTGAAGGGTTTTGTGGACTGGGACTGCCAACACTTCTTTTGAGTGGGGGTGGGGGTGGATGAGGGAGAGCTCTCCATAAACTGAAGGATGTCCAGCATTTTGTTTCTGGTCTCATCTTCCATCTGTAAATAAATGGAATGGACACTGCCATTCACCTGACAAATCCTTTGAAGTAGAGGTCCTTAGAAGGGGACTTCTCTTTGGCAGAGGAGAGACCTGTCGATGATTCTTCTTCAAAAGGGCCACAGGAATCATAGCTGTATTGCTGAGTATTCAGAGTCAGAATCCTCATGGCCTTTCAGTGGTGAGGACGCCTGAGATACCCGAATCTCACCTAAGTCCCATGGGGAGATATTCTTGGCTATTTGGGCCTGGATCTTGCAAAGTCTTGATAGCCCAAGAAAGCTTCCTCCTCCAAAGAACCGAAGACAAACAAGGAATGGATTCTGATCCACCCCTTTGGGAATTGGCATCATCCTGGTATTGGCACAGATGCTGATGCCTTGCTGCCGGGCAGCCAAAGGGAATCAAGCAATAGCTAGAGAATCAGTAGTGCCCTGCAGCACCTTCTCCAAGGCCTGCTATATCTTGTTCTACAACTCCTCCTCAAAGATAGCCAATGCCAATACCAACTGGGAGGAAGGGGTATTGGTGGCCGAAATCAGGACTGTTTGAGGCTGTTGCGAGTCCCAGGATTTCTGGAAGGATAAGCTTTCCTTACCACAGGACCACTTAGAGGGGTTCTCTGCTGATGCTGGACTGTCTTCATTCCCAGCATCAGGCATCGACATATATTGATGCGGATGCTTCATTGGCTTTCCCTGATGTTGGGGTTGCTGAACCTTATACTTTCTTCAGGTGGGAAGAGCCAGTCAATGACCTATCTTTGGGTTCCTTGATGGCTGTCAGAACAAAGGGAACAAACGCGGATTCACCCCAGTACTGATGACTACCTCCACCAATGCGGCTTGGAGATGCTTTCAGTGTCAATGCTGGTGGATTGGTCTTCCAGTGCCTGAAATGTTTTTCCATTAGTTCCAAACAGGCCCTTCTGGGTCATGAGTGCACATCCCTAATGCTCATGAACGCCATGCACTGCTCCTAAGTACAGGATACAGCTATCTTTGGAGTCCATGACAGACAGAGTCCTGCTGCAACTGAGGAATTGCTGGAACTTGCTAGATATGTGACCAAAAAAGAACCAAAACCAAATGAAACTCGATGGTGGCAGTGGACCGATGCCCACCATGCATAGACTGTTCACAACTGTGTAACAGACTCAAAAAGAAACTTACAAAACGCTTGAAAAATCTACCTAGAGAACTACTGGGAAAAACTATGAGGCCCCACAAAAAATGATCTTGCAGTCAAAAACCCCCCAAAAGCTTAGACGCAGGAGCAGTGAGGCAAAAAACTGCGACCTGTGGGCTCCGCATAAAAAGAAAATTGAGAAGCTGTGTGGACTTGTGGCATAATGGCATGCATGGGCATGCTCAGTGAGGAATAATCAAAATTTTAGAAACTGACAAGTTTTCCAGGCCAGGCTCCATTGGATGATGTCACCTCATGTACGAGGACTGCCATCCTGCTTGTCTTCAGAGAACATGTGACACAGATAGAAAGACATAGGACTTTTCAGAGGGGTGCACCATTTCCCTACTTTTCCCCTCACTTTCAAATCCTCCTCCTTCCTCCCTTTTACTCTTTCCAGATTCCTCTTCATTTCTTCCTCTCACACACAATTTCCTGTCCACCTATTCACTCCCATTTTTTTTTTTTTTTTGAAATTGTTTATTTATACTCTTCAAAACAAACAACATAATTAACGTGCATATTGAAAACAAGCATGTACAGGTACATTCCGTGTAGTGCCCTATGTACAAGAATAGAATAAAATAACAGGTCTCAGACCCTATCAGTGAGAACCCAGTTACATCCTTAGGCACAAATAAACTATATTGGTAATACATATTGTCCTGTCATCAGTGAAACATAGCAAACAGCGTAAGAATGAGCCGTTTTCTCCCGTAATTCACCCGTCCCCTCCCAACCCCCCCCCTCCCCCACTTCCCTAAGCATACGAGCTCAACTAAATGCAGTAAAGGTTTGTCACTGTGCATTCTTCCACACTCGGTATGGTTCCCATATAGCAGAAAATTTATTGACCCGGTCATGTTGCAAAGCAGTAAGATATTCCAACTGAAAAACTCTGTCTAAACGAGCCAAGACATGGGCAAAAGTGGGCGCCTTGTCGGCCTTCCATCTAAATGCAATTTCACACCGGGTAGCCACAAAAATTTGCAGGGCCAGCCTTCTCTGTTTCTCACTCCCAACACCCCCGACCAAGCCTAATAGGCAGCCCTTAGGATCAAGCGGTATATCCACCCCCAGGATCTGAGTTGAGTACTGAGTCACTGCAGCCCACAGAACTTGAACCTCCTTGCATAACCACCACATATGATAGAATGTGCCCTGCTCCCCACACTGACGCCAGCAGCCATCGCTCGTTAGGAAGCGTATGCGGTGTAACCTTACAGGAGCCATGTACCATCTATACATTAATTTGTAGCCATTCTCCTTAATGGTTGCAGAGATAGAGCCCCGACCCATAGTCATATAACATTGGTCCCATTCCGAGTCTGATAGGGTTTGCCCTAGGTCATCCTCCCATCTTAACTGATAGCTCGTCTTAAATCTAGGACCACTATTAATACACTCCCATTTTTATCACCTCCCCTCAGGTACTTCATCTCTTATCTCCATTTTGACCCTTAAGGTCTTTTCCACCACCATCACCTTCTTGCTCCCACCCAAGGTTCCTCTCCATCTCTTCCTCCCCACTAGGGTCCTCTTTCTGTCCCTTCTCCCAGCTCCCCAGGTTCCTCCTCAGATTATCTATCTCATTTCCAAGTTCCTCCTCATTTCTCCCCTTTTCTCCTTCAGATCCTTAGTTCTTGAGGACAGTACTATGGAGAGTGGAGTGGCAAGCCAGCAAGGAAGGGCCATAGCAAGCATGTATTCTCTATCCTCTTAGCTACTCATTCATCATGGCGCAGACTTCCTTTGTAATCAGAAAACATCAGAAGGGAGAAGGAGTGACTTCCAGTTATATGTCACGCAGCTGAGACGTTGTACAGGAGAGAAGCTCCACTTGGGTACACATTTTGTGTTTTTTTTAACTTTCTGTGAAAAGATTTGGGAGTTAGTTGGCTGTAATCTTTTTTTAGTAGCAAACTGCTGTTATTCTTTCCTGATTGTAGTCATACTGGGGATACGCAAAGATGCCCAAAGTGGCCAGAGACAAAGGAAAATCTGACAATTCAAGATGGCATCAGAATTCAAACAGGCGATCCTTGATCTGAAAGAGGAACTTAAGGAGATATCTAAGAACAGCTCTGTGGCATTAGAAGATAAACTAAATAAATTGCAAGCTTCCAAAGAGTTAAAAGATGGAATAGAATCAAATGTTAGTCGAGTAGATGACTTGGAGAACCAGGTAATTACATAGGAAATGGTGACGGAGAAACTGGAAGCTGAAATAAATATAAAGAAAGAAAACAAACCTTTGGGATTGTATTGAGGATTTAGAGGACAGAAATTGGTGCAACAATTTCCACCTAATTGGTGTACCAGCATTGGTCAAGGATCCTGATCTCATAAATTTACTCCAGGTATGGCTGTCTGATGAGTTGGGCCTATCTTTGGAAATGGAGGCCATTGTGATAAGAGTGCGCCCATAGGGTTGGGTGTTCGACGCAACTAAATAATAAACCAAGCCTGGTGGTTGCGAAAATACTAAGTTTTGCGGATAAAATATGAATTGTTTCTGCATATAAGAAAAGATCTGCATCTAATCTATTGAAATATGAATGCTCTAGGTTATTGCTTTTTAAAGACTACTCAGCCAGAGTTTCAGAGAATAGGCTGGTGCTCTCCCCTATTTGTTCGGAGCTTTTTCATAAGGGCATAAAATTCGCCTTGCAATACCCAGCAATGCTAAAATTATTTTGTTAAGACAAGACTACAGTTGTGCTGTCGAATGGATCAAGCGGCTAAGGCCTTAGACCAACTCAATCATCCATCTGATTAGCGGCAGGCTCAGGATTAAAACTCATGAATGGCGAACCGAATCAGGCCTTGGATTTGTAGGGCGATGACTCAGCTAAATTTTGAGGAGCAGCATGGCTGCTACAAAGGAGGAGGAATAGCCTAGTAGGGTTAGAGCAGTGGGCTACAAACCAGGAGACTAGGTTTTGAGTCCCACTGTCGCTCCTTGTGACCTTGAGCAAGTCACTTTACTCTCCATTGCCTCAGGTACAACATTTAGATTGTAAGCCCTCTAGGGATAGAGAAATACCTATAGTACCTGAATGTAAACAGATGTGATATCTCAGATCGAATGTCTGTATATAAAAAATAAATAATTAAAAATAAAATAATGGACAGTGAAGTTGCAACGTGTTCAAATGGGGATTTATTTTGTTAATTACAAATGATACAATGTAATAGTGATTCTACTTCTGTTTTGTTATCACTGGATGGTCTTAAGTAACATGACATTTCGTTTTCTTCCGGTTGCGGAACAAGTTTCGGGTTATTTTGCTTTTGTGTCACTGTGGCCAGAGTTTGACTGACAGATATATGCGACACTATGCTTGGATAGCTGCACAGTCAGTACAGACTTTTTTTTTTTTTTTGAATTACAATCTAGCTAAGATGGAGGGCTTCTTTTATATTTTTTAGTTGGCCTTGCCAGGAGCTCTCTCAAGAGGTTCTCTTTTGTTGTGATCAAGTTCTTTATATCTCTTCTCTCTCATGATATTTAGAGTGATGGCGCAGTATGTTTTTTCTTTTATCAATGCTCTCGCATCGCAAGGATAAGCGCCAGATATAGAGGGCACGAAGCTTGTTGCTCTATCAGACTAAATGTATATTGTGTTTTGATGGCTCATCTTGTTCTACAGATGCACAGTCTATACGAGCTTTCTTTAGACTACACGGGAATGTTGAAAACGGGTCTTTTTCTTTTTTTGGATGGACTTAGATGGTAGTTCTGTGGATGGTTCCTGTTTTGCCTCAATTAAGACTTTTTTCTCTGATCTTCCTTTTTCGCAGTATTGGGGCACTGACACAATCTATTACTCTGTTTAATTTGACTGCACTAGCGCCATCATGAATAGTAATACGATAATGCCATCTATGGTCTTCTTGCCCTAAATCGACTGAAATCTAACTAGCATCCTGGACTATTTGTTTTGTACATTAGTTTATACTGGCATCTATTTTTTTTTTTTTGTTGAAAAGTATTTTGTTGGCCTCGGATACTTTTTGTGATAGATCCCTTCTACAGCTTCTAGCAGACATTGGCATCACAGGATCCGCGTTCAACTGGTTCAAATCATTCCTTGAAAACAGGTTCTACAAGGTCAGGATAAATAACAAAGAGTCACACCCTATCAGATCAAATCTGGGGGTACCCCAAGGATCATAACTATCACCCATGCTATTCAATATTTACCTCCTCCCACTCTGCCATCTACTAACCAACCTCAAGCTAACGCACTTCATATATGTGGATGACATACAGATTCTCATCCCCATAGCTGAATCATTTCACAAAACTTGGTCTTACTGGAATAGTTGTCTCACTGCAATCAACAACCTACTCACCAGCCTCAACCTCGTACTTAACTCCAACAAAACCGAAATCCTCCTAATAGCCCCAGACAACAGCATTACGCTTAACCCTCCTATCTCTTCCCAACACCCCATCACATCTATCGACCACACAACGCATGTAAGAGACCTTGGCGTGCTACTAGACAACCAACTCAACCTAAGCAAATTCGTAAACACCACCACCAAGGAATGCTTCTTTAAATTGCAAGTATTAAAAAAGTTAAAACCACTTCTGCACTTCCGAGATTTCCGCCTGGTATTACAATCTATCATCCTCCCGAAACTGGATTACTGCAACTCACTTCTCCTGGGCCTACCCACCAGCACAATCAAACCTCTTCAGATGGTCCAGAACGCAACGGCCAGGATCCTCTCTAACACCAATAAAAGGGAACACATCACCCCTATCCTCCAGAACCTTCACTGGCTGCCAATTAAATTCAGGATACTCTTCAAAGCCCTTAAGATGATCTGTAAGGCCTTACACAACACCTCCCCCCCTCAACCTAACTTTCCAACTTTAGCGGCACACCACCATGAGAACCATCAGAAGAGCGTACAAGGACATGCTACAAACCCAGCCTGCCAAAACTTCACTTAGGAAACACGCCCTTTCCACAGCTGGCCCCTCACTTTGGAACACGCTCCCTCCAGACCTCCGCCAAGAACCCTGCCTCTTGGTATTCAAAAAGAAGTTAAAGACATGGCTGTTTAGCCAAGCGTTCCCTGATAGCTAAGAGCCGATGAATAGAGCTTTACGGACACTGGTCCACCAACCCCACTGTAAATATGTTTTGAATTGTTTAGGCTTTGTATTCTACTTCTTTTTGCTAATCATGTTTTGAAGTGCATTCCATTAGTTTCTCTGTAAGTTTTCAGTTTTCAACTACTGTTTCAATGTATCCGCCCCTGAGGTGACAGTTCAGTTCTCTGTAAACCGGTGCAATATGTATTCTATACAGGAACACCGGTATATAAAAATTAAAAATAAATAGGTACACAGTCTTTCATTTGTTTGACTAAGGGAAGCTTTGCTTCTTCATTCGTATCAGTGAGCGACCTGAAGGGTGTCTTCAGCAGAATATTGCGTTGAAGATATGAAGGTGCGGTCCCTTGCAGCAACTTGGGAGGTAGGGGTTTGGGTTGATGATACTGTGGTAATTGTGTGTTGGATAAGTACAACTGACATGGTTGTGTGTTTTGGCTTGAGTGTGTGACGTGTGCAGTGTACAGTTTTAACCTGGTGGTTGGGTTATGTGATTGTGTTGATGGATGTTTGTTTGTCTGAACGACAGGGACAAATTACATCTGTATGTAATGACCCTATGGTGGATCAAGGATGGGGGTGGCTATTCCCATTGATGAGCATCGATACTGGGTTGGCGAGGCTGTGCAGTATCTCAAATTATGCTTCAATTAACCATATATTTTTTATGATGCTTTGGGTGGATTAATTATGGCTAATTTAAAGGTAGTGTCCTTAAATGTTGATGGAGACCACTCTCCCATAAAGAGGATGCAAATTCTCTTCTAAAAAAAAAAAAAAAAAGAAGACTCATATTGCCTTTTTGCAGAAAACCCATTTGAACGATTCAGGTCATCAGAAGCTAAAGCAAGACTGGGTGGGACAATCACTACGTTTCTTACTCTGGTTGACAGTGTGGTGTGGTGATTTTATTGCATAAGCAATGTCCTTTTGCTTTGGAGAAAAAAAAAGCTGATAAAGAGGGTCGGTATATTTCCCTGAGTGGCTCTGTAGTGCACCACAAATTGTAATATTTACACCCCAAATGTATTTTCTCAATCTTTTTTTTCTACATTTTTTACAGCATCATCTTCTTGTGAGGTGATTTTAAATTTACCAGTTTGTCCTTGTCTAGATATGAAGCCTATTCGCTCTAAATGTGCTCACAAGTCACATGAAGGAGTTTTCTTTCTTCAAAAAGAACTCCAGTTGATATATATCTGGCTTACTCTTCTCCCTAAGGAGCCTGACTTTACATTTCATTCGAAAGTTCACAACTTCTTTTCTAGAATAGATTTTTTGATTTCTGTATCCCTGTTTCCTAAAATAAAAACCGCCTCTATTGATACTTTTACTATCTCTGATCATGCCCCAGATTTGCTTGAGTAACTATGGGTTCCACTGGGTCTTCTGCTTATCAGTGGCGGTTCCCACCCATGTTATTTCAGGATGCTAATTTTCACACTTATATAAAAGATAAATAGGATAATTATGTAAGCCTGTCTCTGGTGCAACTTTTTGGAATGCGGGGGCATATTATAGCCTATTTGGCTCATAAAAATAGATCAAGAGAAAGAAATCTTGAGATTGTATGTTCAATTGCGGTCACTTAAACAGCTCATTCATTCTTCACAACCTGAAACAGCAGTAAATCAGAAAATCGTTGCATCATTTGCTGTACCAAAGGGAAGTGCAATGTACTGTGCCATATAAGTCTCTTGTTTCGGCAAGGCAATAAAGCTGGTAAATTGCTAGCACATTTGATAAAAAAACCACCAAGCCTAACCATTCTATCACCGCATTAATGGAAGAAAGTGGTGCCATGCATACCTCAAATAAGGGGCTCACTAAGACAATGTTAGATTTTTATCGACAACTGTATGCAGGACAACTGGGTGGGAAGGCTGCTCAGGAAAAATTATTTGAAAACCTTAGCCTTCCTCAAATATCAGAGCTGCACAAACAAATCTGGATAAATCTATCTCAGTTTCAGAGATTCTTGCTTTCATCATTTCACTAAAGTTGGCCAAATCACCCGGATTGGATGGCTTTGTAGGTGAATTTCAAAAACTTTATCAGTAAGATCGTAAAAGAATGCTTCTTCAAACTCCAAGTTCTAAAAAGACTCAGACCCTTACTTTACCCCCATGATTTCAGATCAGTTTTGCAAGCAATCATATTTTCTAAAATTGATTACTGCAATTCTCTTTTACTTGGGCTCCCAGCTATCTCCCTAAAACCTCTACAAATGCTCCAAAATGCCACTGCCAGGATTCTAACTAAAGCAAAAAAAAGGGACCACATTACTCCAATTTTAAAGAATCTCCATTGGCTCCCTATAAAATATAGAATCCTCTATAAAACCCTCTCAACCATCCATAAATCGATTTACAAAACATCATACCTCGACCTCAGGATCCCATTACAGCTACATTCATCCTCCCGTCCGTTGAGATCAGCGCAAAAAGGCTCTCTAAAAACCCCTCCACTCAAAATATCTACAAACAAAAGAGCCTTCTCCACAGCAGGTCCTAACCAATGGAACTCTCTCCCTTCAGATCTTAGGCTCGAACAATGCCCCATCACATTCAAGAAAAGACTTAAAACCTGGCTTTTCACACAAGCTTACGCATGAGTTGGACCTTACAACACCATCCCTTCCTGAACAATTTCATTTTATCCCACTTCGCTTAATAATACTAGTATTAATTGCAAATCTCTCTTGCCAATTTTCAACTACTTGATTCATGATTGATTCATTCTAATCACTAGTATATAAGATTGCTGTTATTTAAACTGATGTTTTTATAATGTGTTATTTAATTCAATTTTCTCCAAGTTCTTCATCTTCCTTGTTCTCTGTAAGACTCACTTGTTAAGTCATTTCCATGTTATATGTAAACCGAAGTGATTAGTAACTTTGTTACCAGAACCTCGGAATATAAAAAAATGCTAAATAAATAAAATAAATAAATAAGATGGTCGAATCAGTTGCTTCAAATGTACAATTGCTCTTGGATTGTGAGGAATATAATGCTGATATGAACCATGTTTTGATTGTTATATTCCACAAACCTGGTAAAAATATGTCAAAACCTGGGTCCTATAGGCCAATTTCCATAATAAAGGAAAATTGGTACTTAATTTTTGTTCCTGTAGTACCACGGATCAGTCCAGACTGTGGGGTTATGCCTCCATTCCAGCAGATGGAGACAGAGAAAAACTTGAAGAGCACCCCCCCTCTTAACCTGGAGTGCCACCTGCATCTCTTCAGTTAGATGATCGAGGGGTTAAAGAGGCACTTAGAGAAGATAAGGCCATCGCGGAAAGATTAAATGATTTCTTTGCTTCGGTGTTTACTGAAGAACATGATCGGGAGGTACCCGAACTGGAGAAGGTTTTCATGGGTAATGATTCATATGGACTGAACCAAATCACGGTGAAGCTAGAAGATATGGTAGGCCTGATTGACAAACTGAAGAGTAGTAAATCACCTGACCGAATGGTATATACCTCAGAGTTCCGAAGGAACTAAAAAATGAAATTTCAAACCTATTAGTAAAAATTTGTAACCTATCATTAAAATCATCTATTACACCTAAAGACTGGAAGATATCTAATGTAACCCCAATATTTAAAAAGGGCTCCAGGGACGATTCGGGAACCTACAGACCGGTTAGCCTGACTTCAGTGCCAGGAAAAATAGTGGAAAGTGTTCTAAACATCAAAATTACAGAAAATACAGAAAGACATGGTTTAATGGAACAAAGTCAGCATGGCTTTACCCAAGGCAAGTCTTGCCTCACAAATCTGCTTCACTTTTTTGAAGGAGTTAATAAACATGTGGATAAAGGTGAACCGGTAGGTGTAGTATACTTGGAGTTTCAGAAGGCGTTTGACAAAGTTCCTCATGAGAGGCTTCTAGGAAAAGTAAAAAGTCATTGGATAGGTGGCGATGTCCTTTCGTGGATTGCAAACTGGCTAAAAGATAGGAAAGAGTTGGATTAAATGGACAATTTTCTCAGTGGAAGGGAATGGGCAGTGGAGTGCCTCAGGGATCTGTATTGGGACCCTTACTTTTCAATATATTTATAAATGATCTGGAAAGAAATAGATGAGTGAGGTAATCAAATTTGCAGATGATATAAAATTGTTCATAGTAGTTAAATCACAAGCAGATTGTGATAAATTGCAGGAAGACCTTGTGAGACTGGAAAATTGGGCATCCAAATGGCAGATGAAATTTAATGTGGATAAGTGCAAGGTGATGCATATAGGGAAAAATAACCCATGCTATAGTTACACAATGTTAGGTTCCATATTAGGTGCTACAACCCAAGAAAGGGATCTAGGCGTCATAGTGGATAACACATTGAAATCGACTGTTCAGTGTGCTGCGACTGTCAAAAAAGCAAACAGAATGTTGGGAATTAGAAAGGGAATGGTGAATAAAACGGAAAATGTCATAATGCCTCTGTTTCGCTCCATGGTGAGACCACACCTTGAATACTGTGTACAATTCTGGTCACCGCATCTCAAAAAAGATAATTGTGATGGAGAAGGTACAGAGAAGGGCGACCAAAATGATAACGGAAATGGAACAGCTCCCCTATGAGGAAAGACTAAAGAGGTTAGGACTTTCCAGCTTGGAGAAGAGACGGCTGAGGGGGGATATGACAGAGGTGTTTAAAATCATGAGAGTTCTAGAACGGGTAGATGTGAATCGGTTATTTACTTTTTCAGATAATAGAACGATTAGGGGGCACTCCATGTAGTTAGCATGTGGCACATTTAAAACTAATTGGAGAAAGTTCTTTTTCACTCAATGCACAATTAAACTCTGGAATTTGTTGCCAGAGGATGTGGTTAAGTGCAGTTAGTATAGCTGTGTTTAAAAAAGCATTGGATAAGTTCTTGGAGGAGAAGTCCATTACCTGCTATTAATTAAGTTGACTTAGAAAATAGCCACTGCTATTACTAGCAATGGTAACTTGGAATAGAGAGTTTTTGGGTACTTGCCAGGTTCTTATGGCCTGTATTGACCACTGTTGGAGACAGGATGCTGGGCTTGATGGAACTTTGATCTGACCCAGTATGGCATGTTCTTATGTATAACTAATATCCAAGCAGAATTGGACCAAGAATGGATCAAGCATGGATAAAACAGAGAACTTTGAACTAAAACTGGCAGAAAAGAAAATTGCCAAATAATGAATAAGAAGAAACCTGTAGCCTTCTTCTGTAGCTTTCTGTATGAACAATTACTATCATAGTGGACTCTCAAGGAAGAAATACCCCCCAAAAAGGGCGGGCGTCTAGACTGATCCGTGGTACTACAGGAACGAAAATTATCAAGTAAGAACCAATTTTCCTTTCCCTGTACGTACCCGGATCAGTCCAAACTGTGGGATGTACCAAAGCGTCCCTATGTAGGGTGGGACCTTGAGAGTCCTGCTCAAATGACACCATTTTCAAAGTCGCCAGTATTCGAAGCCTGGACATCCAAGTGGTAATGTTGAGCAAATGTATCTATTGTCTTCCAGATTGCTGCTCTACAAATTTCTTGCGGCGATACCAACTGGCATTCAGCCCACAAAGGCACCTGAGAGCGAATCGAGTGGGCCTTCAACCCTTCGGGAACGGGTTGACAGCAACAAATGTAGGCGGATGAAATAGCTTCCTTCAACCATCTTGTTACAGTCGCCTTAGACACTTTATGTCCTTTCTTAGCACCGCTCCACAAGACCAACAAATGATTGGAAACCCGGAAAGGGTTAGTGACCTCCAAATAGCGCAAAAGGGTCCTTCTAACATCCAGGCGCCTCAACTCCTTGGCATGAGGAGCATCTGGAGAGGTACACGAAAAAGCCGGGAGCTCTACGGATTGATTTAAATGGAAGGTCGAGACCACTTTTGGCAAAAAGGAAGGGACCGTTCTGAGAGAAACTCCCGAGTCAGAAATTCGCAAGAGGGGCTCGGATCTCCGAAATCCTCCGAGCAGATTGCTACCAAAAACACCTTTTTCAAAGTGGTGTCCTTTAATGTGGCCTGCTTAATAGGTTCAAAGGGCGGTTCACACAAAACTCTAAGCACCAAATTAAGACTCCACGAAGGACACACAGGCCGGACTGGAGGATTTAGATGCTTTGCCCCCCTGATACGAAGTGAGTGATTTACCATGAACCTGATACGAGGCGAGTGATTTACCATGAACCTTACCTACGAGAGAACCCAAGGCAGCCACTTGAACCTGGAGAGAATTGAAAGACAAACCTTTGGCTAAGCCCTTCTGTAAGAATGCCAGAATATGCGCCATCGAAGAATGACGGGGAAGAACGCCCTGCTCACGACATGACTCAAAGACTCTCCAAACCCTGACATAGGAGAGGGAGGTAGAGGTCTTCCTAGCTTGCAGCAGTGTAGTAATCACGTCCTCCGAATATCCTCTCTTTCTTTCTCAATTGCCGCCTTTCAAAAGCCAGGCCGCTAGACAAAAGCGATCTGCCTGGTCAAAAAACATAGGCCCTTGACGAAGCAGATTTGGCAGATAGCAGAGTCTCAGGGGACATCCAGCGCGAGATTGACCAGGTCCGCGAACCACGTACGCCTGGGCCATTCCAGCGCCACTAGAATTAGCTTCCCTGGATGTACCTCTATCGAAGAATCTTGCTAACTAGAGGCCAAGAAGGGAAGACATACAGGAGATAGAGGTCGGCCAGGGGAGCATCAATGCATAGACTCTCTCTGCACCGGGCTCTCTTCTGTGACTGAAGAAGCGAGGAGCTTTAGCATTTTGGGGTGTAGCCATCGGGTCTAGGTGAGGAGGGCTCCACTTGCACGAGATGAGGCCCATCGCTTGGTCGGAAAGCTCCCACTCTCCAGGATCTATCATTTGCAGACTTAGGAAATCCGCCTGTATGTTGTCTGTTCAAGTGATGTGAGATGCCGCCAGAAGGGCAAGCTGCCGCTCCACCCAGGTCATGAGTAGCTCCACTTCAGCCGACACTGACTCTTGGTGCCACCCTGACTGTTGATGTAGGTCACCGTCGTCGCATTGTCGGACAGGACTCTGACCGCTCGGTAGTGTAGAAGAAATTTGCTGCTGCGGACTGCCGTGAGGACCGAGCGCAGAGTCTCCATCCAGAAAAGCGGGACTTTGAGCGCTCTGTTCACCCTCCTGAGGTCAAGGATCGGCCAGAAGGACCCCTCTTTCTTGGGAACCACGAAATAGATGGAGTATCGCCCTTTTGTCCACTCGGCTTGTGGGACGGGAACAATAGCCCTGAAGGAAATCAGCGGGTCAAGAGTATGGCGAACGATCTGCAACTTGGTGCGAGAACTGCAAGGGGAGACCACGAATAGGCGGAGAGGCCGAGCAAATTCCAAAGCGTAGCCGTGCTTTATGATGTTTAAAATTCACCGATCGGAAGTTATTCTGGTCCATTCCTCGTAAAATTGGAACAACCACCCCCCTCTACACAAGGAACCGAGGGATGGGCCGGCCACATTTCATTGAGAGGACTTAGATCCAAGCGATGCAGGAGAAACTCCGTCGTGGGAGGGCAGACAACCCCTAAAGGAAGAGGTCCACGTCTGTGGCCTGCCCCTGGGCTGCCTCTGGCCCGCAGACTGCGCCCTGCTCTGCCGAAATCTCAGTTGCCCCCAAAAGTGAGAGCGGGCCGGCGGGAAGTCTCTGGAAGGCTTAGGCCTATCCTCCGGGAGTTTGTTCTCCCCCAGAGACAATCATCTGCTTCAAGTCTTCACCAAAAAGAAACTTCCCCTTGAACGGCAGAGCACTTAACTGGGCCTTGGAAGAGACATCTGCCGCTCAGTTGTGGAGCCAAAGGAGCCGCCTCGCGGATACTGCAGACGCCATTGTCCGGGAAGAAGTTCGTAGAAGATAGTGTACAGGGCATCAGCTCCATACGCAACCGCCGCCTCCAAGCGCTCCGCTTGCGCCGAATCCTCAGGGGAAGGTCTCTGGAAGTTAACAAATGTTGCACCCAGTGGAGGCTCACTCAGAGCATGAAGCTACTGCACACGGCCGCTCGGACACAGTGCTGAGAAACTTCTAATATCCATTTGAGAGAACTTTGAGTTTTCTATCTTGGAGGTCCTTGAGGCCGCCGCTTCAGCCATGGGAATAGTAGTCCTTTTAGTCACTGTTGTCACTGAAGCATTCACTTTAAGAAACGTCAACAGCTCCAAGGTCTCTTCGGGCAAAGGATAACGTTTATCCATAGCCCGACCCACTCGCAGCCCAGCCTCAGGCACATCCCACTCATGAGTCATCAACTCCTGGAACATAGGATGAAAAGGAAAGCTCTTCGCTGGGCCCCGCCAGAACCGGGACGGAATCCTGGGGAGTACTTCCCACGGGAGCTCTACCCCAAGTTCCGATAGGACCCAGGGGCTAAGAGGGTTCAATTCCTCTCTGTGGAATAGACGAACTACCTTCGGGTCGTCGCCTTCCAGGTGAGTCGCTTTCCCCTATTCGCTACATTTCGTGTTCCTTGTAAAAGGATGTGATGTTCCCAACGAATGTCGGCCTAGAAAAACTTTAAATAAATCAATCAATCCTCTGGTTCTGCCCTCGGAAGCGGAGCAGGAACCGGGAGTGGGTCTGGAGTCCCAGCGCCAGCAACATCAGGGAGGAGCCCCGCAGCTTCGCAACGCAAAGGGAGGTCTGGGAGTCTAGGCATTTAGAAAGCTTCTGGGGAGGCTGCTCAGGGCGACCCAGAAGCGAAGTTTCAGTTTGTTGAGCCTGGGTGGGAGATCCCCTTCCCCCGCGGCTATGGCCAATGCTGCTTAAGTATTCAAAATGGCCACTGTTCCCGAGCTGAGTGGGAATGGAGTGGCTGGAGGCTCATGAGGAGCAGATCTTTTAAGTGCCATGCAGGCCTTAGAGGGAAACTCTGGTCCCCAATCTGAACTGCCTTCTCCGCTGGAGAGGCAGCGGGAACAGAGGCCTGTGCGTGAGGCGCGCAAAGCCGACTCTCCACAGGCCACACAACATGTAGGACTCGGCATCGGGGGACCCCGGAGAGGCACCGGTGAGAGAAGAAGAGTTGCGGCTAAATCACAGCATCGGAGAAAACCGGCCAGCAGAGGAGAAAAAATGCTGGTAAGCTACCTGGAGCCCGGAATTAAAAACAGCCACAGCAGCCGCACAGAACAAAACTCAGAGAAAGGCTGACAGGCTACTTCTTTACTTTCTTTTTTTTTTTTTTAAGCTGGCCGGGGATACTAGGGGAAGGGAGGGACTGGACCACTGGTAATTCCGCCCCCAGGCGCCTTACCTCTTAGGAGCTCCGCAGGGTCACCATCCCCAGCTGCTCAAACCTGCTACCAGGGGGGATAGTCCTACTAGGATCTGCTTACCCCCTGGGAGGATATGCTTTGTCCTGCTTGATCCTCCATATAATTTTCTGTTCGACTTTTAAATTTAAAATTATTTTCGTTTTTTTTTTTTTTTAAAGAGATTGCCTTAACCCAAACAAAAGGGCAAAACCACAGGGTTTGCCACCTCTTATCTGCTGGAGACAGAAATACTGATGAGATGCAGGTGGAACTCCAGGTTAAGAGGGGGTGGCTCTTCAAGTTTTTCTGTCTCCATCTGCTGGAAGGGAGGCATAACCCCACAGTCTGGATTGATTCGGGTACGTACAGGAAAATGTTAGCATCAATTTTGGCTAAACGCCTTGATACAGTCACTCCCCACCTAATTGCTGATGACCAAACTGGATGTGTCAAGAATAGACATGGATTTACTAACATTCGTAAGCTTTTGGAAGCTATAGATTTGGGGAATCGATTTAACCCACAAGATTTAATAAGAACATAAGAACATAAAACGCTGAAATAGTGTTGTTCAATGGCCTTGTATGTTTTGGGTACTGCAAAAGTATGTTATTACCCCAAATTTCATATCATGAATATGGTTATTATATACTGAACTCTCTGCTAGTATTTTGATAAATGGCGAAATGTCCAAAGCCTTTTTGTTGGAATGTGGGACTAGACAGGAGTACCCTCTGTCACCTTTGCTCTATATTTTAACAATGGAACCTTTGGTTATTAGTATCAGAAGCACATCAGAAATAGAAGGGTTTCACTTAGGTCGTAAGGAACATAAAATGTCTCTTTGCTGACGATATGCTTCTATTTCTTAGGTGTCCTCCGATATCTCTCCCAAAACGTATGAGTGTGATAGGCAATTTTAGACTTTCTGCGGGCTTGAAAATAAATTTTTCAAAATCAGAAGCTTTTCCAATCTAGTCTAAATGCAACAAGAATGGAAAGGGGATTTTCCTTTAACAGAGCGATTGGGCTGTATTAAATATTTGGGAATTTGGGTGCCCAGGGCCTTGTCCACTTTGTATGAACTAAATATTGTCAAATTCATTTTTTCCTTTAAAGAACAGTTTTTGCTGTGGAAAGATCTTCCCCTCTCATTGTTTGGGTGTTGCGCACTCTTTAAAGTGTCTGTTTCCCTAGTTGTTATATAAGTTGCACATGCTACCTGTCTAAGAACTAGAGATGTAGCCTGCTTCTGCTCCACTGTGGGTTATTTTATTTGGTGGGGTAAAATTTCTAAAATAAGCTTTTGCTCCCTTATGTGATCTAAAAAGTTTGGAGATTTGAAGCCCTCCCACTTCCATTATAATGCTGCTTGTCAATTCCACTTCTGCTGGGAATGGTGCAGAGAATAGTATAGATTTGAAGCTCCTGTCCTGATAAAGCAGAGTTGCTTACCTGTAACAGGTGTTCTCCCAGGACAGCAAGATGTTAATCCTCACAGATGAGTGACATCATCAGATGGAACCCTGTCACGGAACACTTGACAAAGTTTCTAGAACTTTGACCGGCTCACTGAGCATGCCCAGCATGCCACTAACCCTGTGGCCACACAAGGTCCCCCTTCAGTCTTGTTTTAAAGCAAAAAGTACGAGCAAAAACTAAAATAATAAAACATAGGCGAACCCAATTCTGCGGGGTGGGGGGCAGGTTTTGTGAGGACTAACATCCTGCTGTACTGGGAGAACACCTGTTACAGGTAAGCAACTCTGTTTTCTTCCAGGACAAGCAGGATGGTAGCCCTCACAGATGGGTGAATAGCGAGCTACATGCTGCCTGAGAACATAGTGAACCAACCAGCACCCAAAAATGTGCAACAGGCACAACAGGGGTGCTGTTGGTAATGAAGGGCAGCCTAAAATTCTCAGTGGGCTGTAGGTAGGAAGAGTTGGGTTCCTAAACTGGAAACAAATTACGCAGTACAGACTGGCCAGAAACGCTGTCCTGCCTGCCAGTTTTGTCCAGACAGTAATGAGCTGCGATGGTATGGAGAGAGCTCCAAGTTGCAGCTCTGCAGATGTCAGCAATGGGCACTGAACGGAAATGTGCTACTGACGTTGCCATGGCCCTGACTGAATGCGCTTTCACACGTCCCTCTAGTGGAAGGTCTGCTTGCTGGTAGCAGAACGCAATACAGTCTGCCAACCAGGTGGACAGGGTCTGCTTGCCCACCGCAACTCCGAGTCTATTTTTGTCAAAGGAGATAAAGAATTGGGTGGTTTGCCTATGGGCTGCAGTGCGGTCTAAATAAAACACGAGTGCATGTTTACAGTCCAAGGAGTGCAGAGCCCGCTCATCTGGGTGTGAATGAGGCCTCGGGAAAAAAGGTGGGCAGTATTACGGATTGATTCAAATAGAAATCAGTCACTACCTTTGACAAGAATTTAGGGTGAGTGCGGAGCAGTACCTGGTCATGGAGATATCTTGTATAAGGTGGGTACGTTACCAGTGCCTGTAGCTCACTGACTGCGAGCAGATGTTATCGCCACTAGGAAAATAACTTTCCAAGTGAGATGTTGTAACTCGCAGGAATGCAGGGGCTCAAAGGGAGGCCACATAAGCTGTGCTAGCACAACATTGAGGTCCCAGGCCGCAATTGGGGGACGTAGTGGAGGCTTCAGCTGTAGTAAGCCTCTCATAAAGCGCCCTACAAGGGATTGCGCCGAAATTGGGGCATCTCCTATTCCGTTATAGTAAGTGGCTATGGCACTGTGGTGTACCTGGATGGAGGAAGTCTGGAGGCCAGACTCCGAGAGGTGCCAGAGGTAGTCCAGGAGCAGGGATCTAGACCTTTTGGCGTGCACCACAAGGAGAACCTCTTCCACTTTGATCGGTAAGATTTCTGAGTAGAAGGATTTCGTGAAGCTACGAGGAACTGGGAGACATTAGTGGAAAGGTCAAGGGATTGTAAAATCAACTTTTCAACATCCAGGCTGTCAGAGACAGAGACTGGAGGTTCGGATGGCGTAATGTGCCCTGGTTCTGCGTTATGAGAGTTGGTGCTGTGCCCAGGCAAAGAGGCTGCTGGACAGAGAGGTCACGAAGAATGGGAAACCAGACCTATCGCGGCTAATATGAGGCTGTGAGGATCATCGAGCCCCGGTCCTGACATAACTTCACGAGAGTCTTGCTGATGAGTGTAAATAGGAGGGTACGTGTACAGCAGACCCGTGCTCCATGAGTGGGCGAAGGCATCCATCATTGGTGTCTTGCGGCTGCTTTGTAAGAGCAGAATCTGTCCACTTTGCGATTGTGAAAGGACGCAAAGAGGTCGATGTCTGGTTGATCCCACTGATGTAAAATTATGTTTGCTACAGAGTGATCTAGGGACCACTTGTGGGGATGAAAGGTCCAGCTAAGACAGTCTGCCATCACTTTCTTTGTGCCCGCCAGGTAGGTGGCTCGCGACAGAGCCCAGGCCCAAATCTATGCTGCCTCCTGGCAGAGCAGGTAAGAGCCTGTGCCCCCTTGTTTGTTAAGATACCACATGGCTACCTGGTTGTCTGAATCAGGACTACTTTGTTGGATAGGCAATCCTGGAATGCGAATAAGGCATACCGTATCGCCCGGAGTTCCAGAAAATTGATCTGGTGGTCCACTTCTGTCTTGGTTCAAACTCCCTGTGTTTGCAGTCCGCTGACATGGGCTCTCCAGCCTAGGTTGGAGACATCTGTGGTCAACGTTATTTGAGGTTCTGGTGGTTGGAAGGGTAGTCCTTTGTGTAAATTGGACTCCCATGCCCACCAAGCCAGGGATTGTTGAAGCTGGCTGGTTATCTGGACAACATCTGAGAGGTGTTGAGTGGCTTGGGACCACTGGGATTTCAGGGTCCATTGCGTCATTCTCATGGCAAGACGAGCCATTGGGGTGATGTGGACTGTGGATGCCATATGTCCCAGCAAGGTTAGGAGCAGACGAGCCGAGGCTGTCTGACGACGTTGGATTGCCCTGGCCATGTTGGATAGTGTCTTCGTGCAGTCCTTGGGGAGGAACGCTCTGGCCATGGTGGTGTTTAGGTCTGCTCTGATGAAAGATAGCTGGTGTGATGGAGTTAGATGGGATTTCGGATAATTTATCAGAAACCCCAACGACTGGAGCAGCTGTATGGTAACATGGAGAGAGTGAAGTGCACCTTCTATGGATGGACTTCTGAGGAGCCAATCGTCTAGATATGGGTAGACATGGACGCTTTTGCATCTCAACTGTGCCACCATGACTGCCAGACACTTTGTGAACACTTGGGGTGCTGAGGCAAGGCCAAACAGTAGTACTCTGTACTGAAAATGTTTGCGTCCCACTACAAATCGCAAGTAGTTGCGATGAGGAGGAAAGATTGCAATATGGGCGTAAACATCCTGAAGATCTAGAGAGCAGAGCCAATCTCCTCGCTGCAGAAGTGGGCGCATGGTGCCCAAGGAAAACATTCTGAATTGCTCCTTGCGGAAGAATTTGTTTAAGGCCCGGAGATCCATGATAGTACATATGCTGCTGGTTTTTTCGGGATTAGAACGTATCGAGAGTAGAACCCTCTTCCTTGCTGCGTCTGGGGAACTGGTTCTATGGCTCTGGACTGCAGTAGGGTAGAGAGCTCTGTCTCGAGGAATACTGTGTGATCGCTCAGGCTCCACACCGGGACGGGTGGGGAGTTTGGGGGCACAGTAAGGAAACTGAGATAACAGTGGGTTACGATAGACAGCACCCATCAGTCAGTGCTGACTGAGTGCCATTTGTTGGCGAAGAGGCACAGGCAGCCTTCTCACCGGTAAACTGGTTGGGGGGTACAAGGGAGGGTGTCTTCTGCTCTCTAGACAGGAGTCAAAATCCCACTGCAGGTCCATTCTAGAGGGCTGGCTGTGTTCTAGGGGTTCTGTGCTGATGAGGTTGGCCTCTATGAGATGGCCGGGCTGCCAGGGTACGGGATGCAGGAGGGTAATACCTACGTGGCCTATATATTTGTTTCCTGGTTTCCCTTTGCATGCCCCTTCAGGTTGCAGTAGGGGTATCTGAGGCGACAGTGGACAGTTAGCGCAGGGTTTCGTGATGATCCTTGAGCTGCGCTACTGCTTCTTGGATCTTGACTGCAAAAAAATTGTCTCCTGTGCAGGGGAGATCAGCCAATTTGTCATGCACCTCTGAGCGGAGGTCAGAAGCTTTAAGCCAAGCCCAGCACCTGCCACTAATTCCGGTTGCCGAGACTCTAGATGCAGTTTCAAAAGCATCGTAGGCTGCTCTGACCTCATGCTTTCCAGCCTCCAATCCATTTTACAGGATGGAGATCAAGCCCTCTTGGAATTGTTCAGGCAGGGTCTCTGAGAATTCCTGGACTTGCTTCCAGAGATTCCTATTATATTGGGTCATGTAAAGCTGATAAGCCGCTATACAAGCAGTTAGCATTGATCCTTGGAACACCCTGCGGCCTAAGGTGTCCAACGTCTTTTGCTCCCTTCATGGTGGGCAGAGGAATGAGGGCGGGATCTTTTGGCTTTCTTTTGAGCCCATTCAACTACTACAGATTGGTGGGGCAATTGGCTTTTCTGAAAACCTGGGGCTTGCTGTACCAGGTATGTGGCATCAATCTTTCTATTAATTGGGGGCTCAGTTCCTGGGTGCTCCCAGAGACAGTGTAAGAGATCCAAAAGAACCTCATGCACAGGAATTGCCATTACCTCCTTTGGAGCATCCACAAATTGTAGAACTTCCAACATTTTGTGCTGGGCGTCCTCCTCAGTCTGCAATTGGAAAGAGATAGTTTTGGATATTTCCTCAACGAAACTAGCGAAAGAGAGGTCTTCTGGAGGGGAACGGCGCCTTTCTTCTGGGGACGAAGGCTCAGAAAGAAGTACCTCAGAAGCTTGTGAGGAGTGTTTGGACGAAGCATCATCCCATGGGTCATAGGGAGGCTCCCCTTCACCTACTGGACCTCCAGATGGAGGAAGAAATCCAAACCCAAGAGGGCGGGAAGGTAGTGTTGATGGACGATGAGGCACCGAAATAGGTGGCACCGGTATTGAAGCTGGCTGTACCGGCACAGATGCTAATGATGGGCATCGATGGATTGAGACCTGAGTGTCCTGGCATCAGCTCCGTCAGTGGTTTTTGAGGAGATGGGCCTGCATCCTCTTCCTTCTGAAGATACCGGTATCGAAACAGAGGTAGGGATTGGCGGTTGGCTCGGTGGCAAGGTACCCGATGGAGCGGGTATAGATGGCAAGGCACTGATGAGGGTGTCTAAGTGCTTGAGGAGCGGAGCCAGCATCGAAGGTGCCGGTTCCGGCGGAGGCATGGGAGCTGGCGCCGGTGGCGACTGGAAGCCAGGAAGAGCATTCAGCACTTCCTCTTGGACCATCCAGTCCAATTCCTCCCGAAAGGGTGTCGTGGATGGCACGGCACCTGGGGTAGGAGGCAGGCTAGGCTTCATCGGAGCGTCCACAAGGGTATGTGGAGGCTCGGTGCCCGGCACCAGTATTGGTGGGGAAAGCCTTGGTGTCCCGGTTCTAGAGGAGGATGGGGGCTCCTCTCCCCGGGCCCTCTGCGGAGGCAGCCGATGCCGGTCCGGTGTTGGCAGCAGATGGTGATTTCCGATGCCGATGTTTCCCTCTGTGCTTGGCCCGGTCCTTCTCCGGCGCAGAGGACGATGATGCAGATGTTTTAGAATGGGTCGACGTTGGTGATGGACGGTCACCCAACTCCTTTGTCCTTACGAGGCGTTGATGGAGAGGGGTCTGAGGAAGATGGGTCCCCTCAACTTGGCCTTAATGGAGGTCGATGGAGATGTGCTTGGAGGCAAACAAGTGTTCCATGTTATCTAGTCGGGCGAGCTGACCTTTGGGGGTCATCTGTGCGCAATTTGGGCACCGGACGTCGTGAGAGGCCCCGAGACATAGCACACAAACTTCATGAGGGTCCATTATGGATCTAGTCCTCGGACACTTGGGGCACTTGCGGAAACCGGTCGCCATGTTGCAAAAGTTTGGCAGAGCGTGGTCAGTGGCTGTTGGGCACCAAAAAGTACACCGCCGGGAACGGAACACGAATATGCGGTACTAACTTTTTGACGATGGAGGAGTTCGATGCGTGATGTGGGACCCCGGTGACAGGTTGAATGATGAAGAAAAACTGAGTTTTCCCGTGAGGAAAAGTGTGAGATCTCTCTCAGAGCTCCTAGACCCGCGAGGCAACTGCTGCGCGGAAAAAAAAAGAGACTGAAGGGGGACCCCGTGTGGCCACAGGGTTAGTGACATGCTGAGCATGCTCAGTGTGCCAGTCAAAGTTCTAGAAACTTTGACAAAAGTGTTCCGTGACAGGGCTCCATCTGATGATGTCACCCATCTGTGAGGACTACCATCCTGCTTGTCCTGGGAGAAAATTTCATATCCAATTTCAACAATTAATCTGTTCCATACTAGAGATACATCCCTATCTCCAAATGACAGATATGTTTTAATTAGACCTGTGTTGCTGGCTTGGAGGTTTTTATCTAAGTTTAAAATTATTTCATTATTGACGTTTAAATGTATTAGACTAAGGAATTTTACTTCCTGCTCATTCTGTTTCATTGTAAACCGGTTTGATATGCATTTTATGCAGGAAAATCGGTATAAAAAAAACTTAAAATAAATAAATAAAATAAATAAGTAGTGGGATATTAATCCTTATGCTACTGAACAGATAGCGCTTGTGGGAAACTCTGAACTTTGTCCTCGTCTACAAATTTCTGTCTTCAAGCTAAGGAAGCAGTGTGGGTTGACAAATATTGATAGTCTGTATAGTACAGAACAAGGTGCTCAGTTTTCATTTGAATTAATATCCTGATACTCTTTCAGTTCTAGGCAATTTTATATGTATTTGCAAGCCAGGCATTATGCAAGTGATGTAATCTCTCAGGCATCAAACATTTTCTCAAGACTCGTTTATTTAAATAAAAATCCAAGCAATTCAACAATTCTTTGTCCTTTTGGTACAACCTGCGTTTTACTATCGAGACTCCCTCCTTACTCTCTGCTCTTGCCAGGTCTTGGTCATCAGCAATTGGAGCTGTTATAACAGAGAAACAAATTATTCATTATTTTGATATATTTATGTTATGTATACTCAGCATTTTCTGTATGTTTTATTTGTACATCGCCTAACCCCATTTAGGCGATTAATAAATTTGAATAAAAGATAAAGATACAAAGAACAACCATTGATGACAAACTTCAGTAAATGCAATTCAAAATACTGCATATGAACTACATAGACGTGATCCAGGCTTGTAAAATGAACCTCAGAGTCTGATACTTGTATTAAATGCCACATACATAGAGGCTCCTTTTTGCACAATTTTTTTGTCCTGTACTTTTCCCTATTTGGTATATAATTTTCAACATGATTGAGAGGATAATTAGCCGTAAACCTTTCTGTGGCGACATTTTGCTCTAGGGATCTGTGTGTGCTTTTCCCGGTATTTCTACACATCAGAATATGTTAGAATCCTGCTTTTACTGGCAAAAGTATGCATTTTGTCTAAATGGATTAAACCTTATAGTTCTGTTAGTTTGATGTGGTATCAAAAATTGGCTAACAGGATGCTGGTAGAGCGCCGCAACACCATACATGTTCGTAAAACTGTGCATATAGATCACATGCAACTGTAGAGAGATATAAAAGTTATTACCTCAAAAATTACAAAGTTCCTTAGGATTTAGTGGATACTCTAATATATGGTGAACTTATCCTTTGGGCTCACAGGGCTTGCAATGTTTTGGGAAAGCCTCTCTGTTTATTATAATCCTTTATTGATCCATGTACGTTCACCAAAGCTTCTTGTATCTATCACTTTTGGATAGTTGGTATGAATATATGAGTGTCTGGGGGTGAATGATATGGAAGCAGTGGTTGGGGATGGAAAATTAAAAATGTGTAGCAATGACATTGTTAGAGAATAGTGCTTTAAGTTTAATGAATTACAAGGTTTGATGTATTTGTATAAATCACCTACTGTTTTTAAATATGGTGACTTTGTTCATGTTCTAAGAACATTATTGCATTACCTGTTATGGGTCATTTCCTATGTGAAGAAATAAAAGTTTTAAAAAAAAAAGGGAGAAGGAGCAACCACAGAGACTTGGAGTACATACTTACTGTATCCCCAAGCTGCCAGCCTGTTTCTGCTGCTGATCTGACTGCCAGAGAGGATGGGAGACAAAGGAAGGTTAGCCTTAACGTGATAATAGTTTTTACTAATGGGATGCCCTGTATGCTTAAGATGTATCAGTAGCCGTCGTAGAGTACCAACTGAGAAAGCTTACAATCCTGTTTTGCAAAACAGTCATGTTATATAGGGCAACATGGTTATGGCCAGACAGTCCCTCTCAGATTTGTAGATGACCTGGCTAACACAGATGCTTGGAAACAAAGTGGAGACCTTTATTCTCCCTCAATAATCTTTTCTGGAAAGAAGGGCCCAAATGAAGCAAACTGTAAAAACAGGAGAAAGGACTGGGAGAGGGAAGCAGAAGGCTGATCTCTGCTGCCCGAAGAAATGATTTCCAGAGCAGATCCCAGAGAAGAAATCAAGTTTTATTTAAAAAGCTGCCCATAGGAGCAAATTTAGCCAGACCTGTGTTAGGAATATTTAGGTGCAGAACAAACTTTGAAGGATAGTCACTGGTGGAGAGAAGCTACCTGCATGGGTATCCTTGTGCTGTCCTACTGGACACCACAAACAAATCAGACAGGTTGATCCACAGCTTGGATCACATCTCCCTCTAAACTAACATCTTGCCTTACTGCCTAACAACCAAAATGGTATTTCTGGAAAATATGGCCTGGGTCAGTATGTGAACTGTCCCTCCTGTAACATGGGTGACTTGGGAACAGGATTTCACATAGAAGAAAAAAGCAAGGCTGCATGCCTGTCCTTAAAGGCTGCAGATGCAACCTTTGGGCAAAATAGAGTATCCCTCCTAGAAGGACAGTCCATGCATTTAAGGAACACTTTTCAAAGAACCTGCATAGCAGTAACGTATGTGGGTACTTTTACTACTTATACTAATGCTTAATTTCCAAAGAGAATCTGTGTAGCTCCGCTTCAGAGACACTGCAAAGTACTTGTGCTGAAAGTACCTACATACTTTGTGCTTATTTGTACAGGAAACAGATGGGAAGCAAAATAGCTTACATACTTTTGAAATCATGTACACAATTTTCCTCTTTCAAACTAAACACACTCCTGCAATAACCCCCAAATCCAGCTAAAAATACATGCACAATGGAAACCAGGATGCACTTTTAGTCAGGCAGAGGGGGGCTACTTTTAGGCCGTCTGCTTTATCTGGTTAAATGGCTTTGAAAACTGGTTTTAGTGAATAGCTGGCCCAAGAGAACACCACTGCCAGGCCTTACAGATGGGTTTCACAACTCCTAAAAGGCATATTATGGAAAGATTCTCAGAAAAGAAATCTCAGAAAAAAAAACAAACCAAAAAACACAAACACAAAACAGGGTTTTAAACAAAAAAAATTCTGGGTCCTCTCCTTTCTAAAAGATTTTTAAAAACAGACAAGAAAAATGTGTAATTCAGCTACTCTTGACTGGACTAACATTCTCACAGCAAAATGAGTTTGCTTGCCCATGGCCAAGATGACATCTGGAGCTGCTCTGGCTTCAGCTTCTGCTGCACTCCACAGTGGGAACTGAACCATGTTTCCCATTGGTTCTTGAATGTGGCTCCACTGGCCCAAATCTCTGGAACTTACTACCAAGTCAGCAAAGCTGGGAAGGAGAAACATCTGTAAGATCTTGCTCTTTTTTTGCAGAGAAGGAGAAGCTAAAGCACATTTCCTAGAGGAGCCCAATGATTTACAGTATCATAGGAGAGAGGATATAAGGTCACAATGAAATGTGACATTTCAGTCTGCTATCTGCAATGTAATCAAGAATACCTGAGGGCTCCAGACTGGTGGGCAGAATGCTACAGCAGAAAGCAGGGAAGAAGTGAGACAGATTCAGAGAACAGGAGAAAGAGAACCACAGAAAAAGAAGGAAAAGAAAGGGGTATGGGAAGGGGGGAGGAATGGCAGAGAATGGGGAATAAGGCATGGGAGGAGACACATCACAGAAATATACAAGCTTCTTACACATTAAGTCAATATTCATTCTACTGCTTGATACTTATATACTGCTCTTGCACATCCGGTTGTCCCTCAAACCCCTCAAACCCCTACAACCTTGTCTTCCCTCAGCTCACTAATAGCACTTCCTGCCCCTATTACCCTGCCCTCCCTCTCCCTCAACATTACTGTTGGAACTCACTTTTCTGTTCTTATACTGGCTTTCAATAAAAATTATCAATTAAAAAAAAAAAACAAAAAAATCCTCACTTTTCCCGCAGTCTCTGTAGTTCCACTTTCAAGTCCTCATCCTCAATCTCAGACTCATCGTCACTGCTCATAGGGGACGAGGGAGAGTAGAAGACGGCATTCAGTTTCTGCAGGCAGCCTCCATTTGCTGGGGACTGATCACAGTCATCTGCTGGTTCCTGCAGACCAGGCAAAGGTGCAGCCATCTCGTTGTCATTACTAGGCTGCTGGTGGACACATGGACCCCTCCTCCTACCTTGCAGTCCATCCTCACAGCCCAAATGAGTGCTGCTTCCAGTCAGCTCCCCCTCTGGAGTCAGGGAAGATGTGTCTGTTTCGTATGTGGTGCTGGCAGAGTGTGGAGTCTCTTCTGGTCTGGTGACTCTAGGTGTCACAGGGGAAGGTACAGAAGAGCTGTTGATATCAAGTGGCTTCATATCTGCAGTGGACTGGTGTTCTGAGCCAGCTTGTGTATCACTTTTGGCTACATCAGAGTCAGTTTGCTCCAACTGCTGTGGTACTGTAACCACCTGAGGATGCAAAGAAGCTGCTGTTAAGGACTGTCTGCATCTGAAGGAATGCGAGCTCTGATAATGCACCTCAATCCTGTTTTGTTGCACCCTCTGCTATTCCAATAGAAAAACACCACCCCCCCCCCCCCACACACACACACTGAGCTCTGCCAATGCACCTCAATCCTGCCCTAGAGCTCCCTCTGTTATTCCAATACTGAAATCTCCCCACCAGTTCTGCCAATGCAGTTCAGTCCAGCTTTGCAGCATCAAGACAGCTTTGCCAACAAACCTGAAAACGGCCTCGCTTGAAGGATTCATTGCTCCCCTTTTCGCTGACCAAGACTTGTGCTACCACAGGGGTGGAATTCAAGTCATCTACCTTCATTTCTTCTGCTTCCTCTATGAGATAAATCAGAACACAAGGGGAAAGGAGACAGAAAAGTATACATTGGTCACCGGGGTCAACTGTCCCATCATGGAAGAAGCAAATTAAATACCCTAACTCCTGCTACACAATGAACAAAAACAGCAGACAGCAACATGGGCGGAGGCAAGGTAGTCCTGCTCCTCTTGCACATGCAGGGTACGGCTAACACATGGCCAACTTCCCAATGAAAAGAAAAGTCAGGCGACATAGAAAAATGTGATAAACGCCGACACAGGAGGAGAAAACAAGGAAGACACTCTGTAAATGAACAAATCCAAAAAAATAAATAAAACTCTGTACGTACAGCAAGCAAAGGGGAGCTGCCTACACTTGGCCCTGCCTGTGAGCACGCTACCTTGCTGGACTCTGGACCTCTTGAATAAGTGGCTGGACTGCCGAAGCCTGCATGCCCAGCTTTTTAATTTGCGAGTCCACGATTTCTTGCTAATGGGATTTTTGAGATTAGGACAAGTAAAGCATAGGCCAAAATATCCACCTCCTGACTGCAGCTTTGCAGCTCCACCGCTCAACGCTGGGCGGGGGCAGGCCTCAGGATCTCCGGGAAGCCAAGGATCTGGGGAGCTGTCCTGGAGAAAGAGAGAGAAAGAAAAAGGGGGATAGGAAGAGAGACAGTAATGTCAGGAACATCCCATTGGACCTGAAATTCACTCAGCAGTCATGATTCACATTCAGACTTCCCCTAGTTCTTGCCCAGATGGTAACTGATGTGAAACCTGTTGACCAGTTATTTCTAGATCAGACTACTGGCACTAGCACACACATCTGCATAGAAGCATGTAACCTGAATTTGCATGCACACATTTCACAAGTGTGTAACCTGAACTTGTGAACAAACATCCAGAAATTAGCATTCATCCTGAATTTGTGAGCATTCAATAGGCGAGCATCCAGAGCTCATGTGCAGACAAATTCACAAGCAAGCATATCTTGAATACTCATATGCATACTTTTACAAGCAACCATGTTACTAAACTTGTACATGCACATTCATGATTACATTTGTAACCTGAGCTTAAGCCAGACCCTGACATACTAAATTTTGGGGGAAATGGAAAAAATGCAGGACTCTCATAATGTGTTAAAAATCATGGCTGAATGTGAACACAAATAATTCTGTGTGTGCAGGGTCAAGGGCAAAAATCTTGCTCTATGGAATTCAGTAGCCAACACTATTTCTTTTAAAACAAGTAATGGATGTGAACTGCAGGAAAACCTGCAATTTGCCCACTGAAATTAAACAGCATTCATTGCTTCCATCCACAGCAGTAGTACACTCCACAGCACTCCAGTACTCAACTCCCTCTCTCCACCGTGCTTACAGACATTCCTGGCTCTCCACAGTACACACATCTCACTGATGCTACCATACTGCTCCCACTCATGTCAATGGAAACAGCCTCACTGAACTTATCTGAAAAGGTGAACCCGCTGTGAGCAATGAACAGAGGGGGGGGGGGTCACTCAAGAGGAAAGGCATGAGACGAGGAGAAAGGAAGTACTTACAGGAGAGCCCAGGTCACTGGAGTTAGCTGTGACTATCAGAGGATCCTTCATAAGCAATGGTACACTAGCAGGCTGGCATGCAGTCACATCAGGTGGAATAAGAGAGGCTGTCATGCTACACTCCAGGGCTTCTTCGTGGGTGGCTTGAGCAGCACCAGGGCTGGCAGGTGGTGGCTCTGGGATGGAACAGGAAAGGGTGTCCTCAGCAGATGAGGAGAGGGGAGACTCTGTGCTGTGAGTCTCCTTTAGACTGTCTGTCTGAGAACCGGCTGGGCTGTGCTCTGGATATAGCAAAGTCCTCAACTTCTCATCTAAGCTTTTAATTCGATTGTCCACAAAATCAATTTTTGGTGGTCCCTCAGCATCCAATTCCTGCACTGAAGATGGCAAAAGGAGGCCCGTTTCCAGGTTGGGAGAATGCGCTATTTGCAAAGCATTTCTTTCGGGAATCAGTGCAACATCACCATCCTGAGGGACAGGCTCTGTGCCCAGAGCTGCTCCCATAGGCTGAGGGCTAGGCTCAGCCACATCATGATGTAAATCAGGCAGCACTGTAACTGCATTGGGTTGGCGCTCTGTTTGAAGAGGTGCTGGTGGTGGCAGAACAGCAGCACTAGCACAGGTCTCCAAAGGTTCTTTAAAATTTGTGCTTTCTACACAGGCATCAGATGCCGCCAAAATCTCACTGCCATCTTTTGCTTGAGAAGAGATGCTTGGCTGCTCTGTTCTGCTATCTTGTTTTGCTTCAGTTTCAGAACTAGATATCAAGACCTCTCTCTGGGGGATGGCACCTGATATTCTGGGCAACATTTCATTTTCTCTCTTTGGGCCTAGAAGACAATAGAATAGAGCGTTATATGACGGATTGTTACAGATAACAGTTTGTAGAAGAGCACTGACAGAGCCCTAGATCTCTCTTGTGTATAAACTAATAGGTATTGGGAATACATCCCTGTTCTTACACATCCTTTCAAAAACCTGTGAAGCAGTAGAATTTTTCTTACTGCTTCGGCTTTCCTAGCAAGCAGAGAAAGTATCATGTTAACCTGCAAAAATGATTTATTCAAACAAACCTGACAATGTGGTTGGATAGAGATTATTTCTTTATTAGGTTTAAAAATATTTTAAACTGATGAGGGAAAGAATCAACAGCCCCAAGCGCTCACCCTCAGGGGTATACAGATTTACAACATAATTCCCACAGGAGATTCTCAGCTCACCTGGAAGTGCCTTCTCTAGGGAGACCCTTGCAGGCTGGGGACCAGGTGAGGAGGGTGATACCTCACGATTCTTTATAGTCTGGTTGATAAAAAACCTCCAACGGCCAACAGGGGAGGACTGGGGAACAGCATCACCTGAGAAATTAAAATAAGATGAATTAGTGGTTTGCTACTGACCTAGAATGGGAAGCCAGCTCCCAGCACAAGGCTGCAAAACCAGGTAAAGTCCCTCCAGCAATGAGTACCCCTGATTATAAGACAGCTTCAGGTGAAAGAATCCATAGCACTCCAAACTAGACAGAAGTGAATTAAGTAAAAAAAAACCAAAACAGGAATTTTTCATCGCAGAGCCTCCTCCCCACTGGATAATACCACTCTGATTTTACCACACTCTGACCTTTACAGAAATGGGAAAGGAACATCCTACTGAAAAGTGTTATCTGTCCTTTACTGGAAGTAGTAAGTGGGGAGGGGTGGGCACTGACTCATACCACTATGCCCTTTTCTGGGACAGATCCCATTAGACCAAAAATATAATCAAGGTCACAATATTGACCATAGAATACTCCTACCCAGAACCAAGAAGGGGGCTCAGCTGTGCTCTTAGTGGAAGTAGAAGTGAGGCACTGTTTGGATTTCTTCAAGGCATCTAGGACAAGGCAAGAAATGGAGAAAGGGTACCTCAAAAATGTACCCCCACACAGGTGGAACTACAATGCACCTTTTCACCTTCACTCCTGAAAGGATTAGCCAAGATCAATCAGGCCCTGGTTTTAAGGGCAAGATCCTTCTAAGCGCCACAAGCAGAGGCAGGAAAAAAAAAACCCTGAACTCACATATCCCGGTTCACTCCCCAAGATCCACATGATAACCTGTGCTGAAAAGAAGGGAGTAAACTGGATAGAAATATACTTACTGCTGCTTTGAGTGGATGCAGGGTTTATCTGCACGTGCTCAGATGATCCTGTCTGAATTAGAAATGAACAGATAAATAAAAGAAGCTGCGGGCATGTGTCCTTGAAGACCTGTTTGCTAAGAGATTGCTCTTACCCGGCTGCTGCTGGACTCCAAGGCCACAGGTTCTGCTCCAGGTGCTCTTTCATCAGCAGGCAAATTGCGCAGGGTCTCCAGGCTCTGACACACAATTATCCTCAGTTCCTCCACAAATTTCTCCTTCTCGCCCTCCAGCACAAAGTCATCCTCTACCTGCCAAGTGACAGGATAAAGCAGAGTTACTTACCAGTAACAGGTATTCTCTGAGGACAGCAGGATGTCAATCCTCACATGTGGGTGACATCATCTGATGGTGCCCAGCCTGGAACTTTTATGTTAAAGTTTCTAGAACTTTAACTGTGCCTCACTGGGCATAACTAGCATGCCACTATACCATGCATCCACAATGGGGTCCTTTAGTCTTCTTCCTTGGCATTATACGGATAATCCAACTCCAAAGGGAGGTGGGTGGACTTCATTGGCATTGACATCCTACTGTCCTCAAAGAAAGCTTATTACAGGTAAGCAACTCCACTTTCTCATAGGACAAGCAGGATGGCAGTCTGAACATATTCAGAATTGTTAGCTACAGACTGCCATGAATGAAAAAAGGGGAAACAAGTGCCAATGGGCACAAAAAACATTTTATTGGCAACAAGCCTTGTTTCATTTTATAAAATATCCATGAGGACAGCCTGGAACAAAATCAGTGGGTCTTAGGATGGAGTGGAGTTGGGGTCTACACCTCATATGAATTCCTTTGTTGATACCATAATGCTCAACATCCTGAACATGTTCCATGCTGTCGTCTGCTGATTCATCTGGATCTTTTCCACTGCAGATATCAGGGTGATAAGCCCTCTGTTGTCGAAGAAAGGCTCATGCCTGAGTTGTGTCTAGCAGAGCTCTAAAACTCCAGTTGAGATGACGGGCTAAATAAGGACCTGGAGTAACTGACAACGAACTTTAGAAACTCCAACACCTGGATGGTCATGTAAATCAATTCTGTGACCCCCCCATCTATGAGAGGAAAATTGGTTCTTACCTGCTAATTTTCGTTCCTATAATACCACAGATCAATCCAGACCAGTGGATTGTGCATCCCTACCAGCAGATGGAGTCAGAGAACAAAAAATTGGGCACTGCTACATAACAGAGTGTGCCACTTGCAGTCCCCTCAGTACTGGCCTGTACCGAAGCCCAAACAACTAACCTTACTAAAGGGCAAAGGGGGTTGGAACCCAAAACACAACAGCTAACCACTCGTCCATAACTGAAAAACAAAAACCACAAGACCACCTCGGAACCTGCTCCTTCAAGAGCATCTGCAATAGGAGAACAAATTTCTTTCTTCAGTAAAACGTTACCTCTCAAGGCAGTCTTTTGAAATCTGAAAAGGGGGTGGGCCTCTGGACTGATCTGTGGTTTTACAGGAACGAAAATTAGCAGGTAAGAACCAATTTTCCTTTCCTGAACATACTCAGATCAGTCCAGACCAGTGGGATGTACCCAAGCCACCTTACACTGGGCAGGAACCCGAAAGACCCGTGCTCAGAACACCCTCACTGAAGGACGATTCATCTTGTGCCCTAACATCCAAACGATAATGCTTGGTGAAAGTGTGAAGGGAAGACCAAATCGCCGCTCTGCAGATTTCCTATGGCGACAGAAGCTGACACTCAGCCCAGGAGGTAGCCTGGGCCCTAGTGGAATGAGCTCTCAGACCCAAGGGGGCCTGACGCCCTCGGGCAACATAGGCCAAGCAGATAGCCTCCTTAATCTAGCGCGAAATAGTAGCCTTAGAAGCTTTGTCACCTTTCTTAGGTCCACCGAACAAGACAAACAGATGATCTGAATGCCGGAAGTCACTGGTAACCTCCAAATAGCGCAAAAGAGCACGACGCAAATCCAAAAAATGAAGATCCTTCTCCTGAGGGGAATCCCGGGACCACTGCGGAAATCCTGGAAGGTCCACTGCCTGATTGACATGAAAGGCAGACACCACCTTGGGAACAAAAGAAGGAACCGTGCGCAGTGAAACTATCATCGTAAATCCTAAGAAAAGGATCCCGACAAAACAAAGCCTGCAACTCAGAAATCTGTCGAGCAGAACAAATGGCTACCAGGAAAACTGTCTTCAAGGTCAAATCTTTAATCTGAGCCCTGCAAAAAGGCTCAAAGGGAGCTCCACAAAGCTCACGAAGCACCAAGTTCAAACTCCAATCCGGACATAACGGGCGGACGGGAGGGTGTAAATGTTTGACGTCCTTGAGGAACTGGGAAATATCTGGGTGAGCCACCAGCGAACGACCGTGAAACCTGCCCCGTAAGGCACCTAAGGCCGCTACCTGGACCCGAAGGGAATTGAAAGCCAAATCCTTAGCCAACCCCTGTTGAAGGAAATCCAACACCTGGGGAAAATCCATTAACAAAGGATCCAAGGAACGCTGCAGGCACCATGCCTCAAACAGCTTCCAGACCCTAACATAGGCCATAGAAGTAGCTGGTCATCACACCTGAAGAAGAGTGGAAATGACCTGCTCTGAATATCCCCTCAATTGCAATCATCGCCTCTCAAAAACCAAGCTGCGAGAGAGGTGATCGTCCCTATCAGAAAATATGGGCCCCTGACGGAGCAGGCGTGGGAGATGAGCCAGCTGTAGGGGGCCTTCCACCGCTGTTCGAACCAGGGCCGTGAACCATGGATGACGCGGCCACTCTGGAGCCACCAGAACTATGTTGCCTGGATGTCACTCTATGCGTCGAAAAAGCCAACCAATGAGAGGCCGGGGGGGGGGGGAGGGGGGAAGGCATAGAGAAGAATCCCCGTGAGCCAAGGACACACTAGGGCGTCTAATCCTACCGAGCCCACCTCTCGTCAATGACTGAAGAAGTGTTCTGTCTTCACATTGGCTCGAGTTGCCATCAGATCTAATTGAGGCACACCCCTCCTGGTGCAAATGAAGTTCCAAGCTTTGGGAGTTAGCTCCCACTCTCCCGGATCGAGCTGTTGCCTGCTGAGGAAGTCCGCTTGAACATTCTCCACCCCTGCGACATGGCAATTCCTTTGAGATGGCGCTCTGCCCAGGCGAACAAAAGCCCTGCTTCCAGTGCCACCGCGAGACTCCTTGTCCCGCCTTGCCGGTTGATGTAAGCTACCATCATTGCGTTATCTGAGAACACTCGAACCATTCTGTTCTCAACTAGGGGCAGGAATGCTCGCAGGGCAAGTTGGACATGGCCCTTGTCTCGAGGCGGTTGATGGACCAGGATCTCTCCGTTGTTGACCAGAGACCTTGAGTGGATTTGTTTAGGCAAACCACTCCCCAGCCTGACAGACTAGCGTCTGTGGAGATAACCATTCAAGTCGCGGGTCCAAATCCACCCCCTGCTCCAGGTTGCACCACAAAAGCCACCACGACAGACTGACTCTGGAAGCAGAGGCAACAGTAATTGGAATTGTTCTGACACCGGGCTACACCTCGACAACAGCGCACACTGCAACGGCCGCAAATGAGCGAACACCCATGGGACCAAAGGTGGAGGCCATGGATCCCAGGACTTGTAAGTGATGCCAAACTGTCGGACCCTTCCTCTGAAGGAGGGCCTTGACCTGATCTTGCAACTTTGTCACATGGTCCGATGCCAGAAAAACCTTGCCTTGGGAGGTATTGAAAAGCGCTCCCAAGTAAACCAGCTACTAAGTGGGCTCCAAGTGACTTTTCTGGACATTTATGACCCAGCCGAGCGACTGCAAGGTAAGCATCACCCTCTGGACTGATCTCTTTCAGACCTCTCGTGACTTCGCTTGAATCAACCAGTTGTCTAGATACGGGTGAACTAGGACTCCCTTGAACAGGAACACCGCCACGACCTTGGTGAAGGTACGTGGAGCCGTCACCAGGCCGAAAGGAAGAGCTTGAAACTGGAAATGTCGACCCCGCACCTTGAACTGGAGATACCACTGGTGATCCTGATGGATCGGGATGTGGCGATACGCCTCAGTGAGGTATAAGGACGCGAGAAACTCCCCTTTGCGCACCGCGGCCACTACCACCCTCAAGGCCTCCATGCGAAAATGGGGGACTCGAAGAAACCGGTTCACCTTCTGCAAATCCAGAATGGGATGAAAGGTGCCCTCTTTCTTGGGAACCACAAAGTACACAGAATACCATCCCTGGCCCTGTTCCGCTAGGGGAACTGGAACAATGGTCCCCTGCACTGCCTCGCATTTGGCCCGCGAAGCTACGCGTGACTCCATGAAGGCCTCCTGAACCAGGTGCAAAAACTCAAGCGCGTAACTGTCCCTGACCACTTCCAAGACCCAGCGGTCCGAGGTAATCTTTGACCACTCCGTGTAAAAGCTCGACAATCTGCCTCTGACAGCTTCTCCGATGGAATTGGTGCCCTTGGCTTCATTGGGAGGGTATTTCACATCCAGAGCCCTGGCCCGTGGACTCTCTGCCTGGGCGATGACCTCCACGAAAGAACTGATGGTGCCCCGGGGCCGGCCTGGACCCCGAAGGAGCTGAAGACCCTACCAGTGCGAAATCTGTCAGAGTCCCGAAAGTGAGCTCGAGGGGGAAAAACCTTCCCTGAAGGTTTCCTATCCTCTGGAAGCCGGTTGCCCTTGGACTCTCCAAGCAGTTTTACCAATTGGTCCAGGTCCTCCCCGAAGAGAAGCTTGCGGGGAGGTTACAGAGCTGAGACTTGGAGGAAAAATCTGCCAACCAATTCCTCAACCAGAGCAGTCTACGAGCCATGACTGCGGATACCATACTATGTGCCGAAGTCCAAACCAAATCATACAAGGTGTCTACGACACATGCAACACCTGCCTCCAATCGCGTGGCTTGCAAGGCCCACCACCGCGAGCTGCGGATGCCTCCTGGACCCAACAAAGGCAGGCTCTCTGCATGAGGCTGGCACAAATAGCTGCCCATAGACTCAGAGCGGAGACCTCGAAGACCCGCTTAAGCTGAATCTCCAGTTTGCGATTCTGTATGTCCTTCAGCGCAACTGCCCCGGCCATGGGAATGATGGTCTTCTTAGTCATGGCAGACACCGCCGCGTCCACCTTTGGCACCTTCAGAAGATCCAAAACATCTTGCGATAGGGGCTAAATCTTCATCATTGCTCTTCCCACTTTCAGGCCCGCATCTGACGAGTCCCATTCCCAGGTTACCAGCTTATGGACCTTCTTTGGTAACAGGAAGGAAGTCGTCGGTCCCCAAATGCCATCCAGGACCGGGTTAACCCCTTCGCTGTCTGACTCTTTTTGCGACACCTTGATCCCCAGGACCTCCAAGATCTGTGGGGATGAGAGGCCAGAGCTCCTCACGCTTAAACAAGCGCATCACGCTGGGATCATTGCCCTCAGAAGGTGGCAGCTCATCCGGGTCCGGGTCATCCTGGTTCCCATCGTCCATATGCATGGGCCCCGGATCCTGATCCACCCCGGAGACAGTGGTATCTCCGAGTGGAGACAGCAGCCTAACCTTGACCTGGGTCCGCTGAAGGTCCGAGGGTCCCGTGGACACTCGCTTGGGTGGAGGCTCCGAGAGAATGTCCGGCCGTGCTACTCTCTTCAGAATCACCTGCTTCCTAGCCAAGAAAGCCTGGTGCAGCAGCAGCACAAACTCTGGGCAGAACTCCCCCGAGTCCTCACCCCCCTCAGCTGGGGGGTCTGGTAGCACAGAGTCATCGCCAAAGGAGCAAACCTGCTCTACAGAGTAGAGAATGGGAGGGGGGGTCCTCCTCCCACGACATCTGCCACGAGCCCCCCTCCCCCGCTGAGAGGGACCTTGGCCCGGACCCCTTGTCTGCCAGATTTCTCCCCCGAAGAAGCTCCCTCCTGCCCTGTAGTACAGGCAGAACAGAGGGAATCAGAATCTAGGGCCTATCCTGACGTGCCACATATGCGGCAGGTCACCATTTTGATTCGAGGTGCCATGGTCCGGACCGTGCAGCCACGCGGTCAGCAAAAGAGAAAAAATTGGGCTGGGAAACTTTCGCGTGGCTGCCGGAGCTAAAAATAAAACTTACTGCAGGTGCAAAACTCCGCTGTCAAAAGAACACTGGCGCGAGAAAACATGGCCTACCTTGTGTGCGAAGGCCTCCCCCCCCCCCCCCCCCGCCGACCTACCCAGAGCCCCGTGACTTCGGCGAGACCCCTGGGGGTCTAGCTCCCCACTCCATCTGGCGTGCCGGAGAAACGGCACAGCCTGTCCCCAGACCAGAATCTGCCTACCTTGAAGAGGATCCTGTTCTTTTTTTTTTTTTTAAAGAAAAAAAAACAACTTTACACAGCTACCCTTGGAGTCTGAGGGAAACAGAGTAAAAGCAGCCACTTCAGTGGTCAAGGGAACCAGGAGCCCCTGGTTGTCGAAGCCACTGGACCGTTGCGGACAAGACTCAGGCAGGGATGTCCAACCCCCCGGTCGCCCGGCTTCCACTGAGGGATAGCCCACGAAGGTGCCTAACACCTCAGGGAGCTGTACCACTAACTAGCCTAACCTATTAGGAATAAAGTTTCCCTATCGCTTTTTTTTTTTAAGCTAACAGACTGCAGGATTGCACTTCTACCATCTGCTTGAGTCAGAAATACAAGAAAATTATTCCTTACCTGCTAATTTTCGTTCCTGTAGTACCATGGATCAGTCCAGACAGTGGGTTATGTCCCCAATCCAGCAGATGGAGTCAGCACAAACTTCGAGGGGGCGTTACCATATATACTACTACCCCCTCTGCAGGAGTTCAGTATCGAGTATATCAAAGCCCGATGAGAAAATCCAAGAACCCCTCAGTGGATCAAGTTTAAAGAACTGGCAACAAGCCTGAAATGTTAAATAACAAACTGCATAACTCCCCACCAACGGGAGGGAGCTGCGACAAACAGCATGCCAAAGTGTAGGGAGCTGTGAAAGACCGTGAAAACGGATAACTCTTCAAGGGAGTAGAACACAACAGGACCGTAGTAGCCGAGCAGGATGAGAGCCCAAACGCGGTGGGCGTCTGGACTGATCCATGGTACTACAGGAACGAAAATTAGCAGGTAAGGAATAATTTTCTTTTCCCTGTACGTACCTGGATCAGTCCAGACAGTGGGATGTACCCAAGCGTCCCTAAATCGGGTGGGGTCCTGCGAGGCCTGCTCGGAGAACCTGCTCGCCAAAATGTCCCTCAACAGGAGAGGCGAGGTGTAGGCGATAGTGTCTTGAGAACGTGTGTAGCGATTTCCAGGTAGCTGCTCTACAGATTTCCTGAGGGGAGACCGAACGAACCTCCGCCCAGGAAGCCGCCTGAGCCCGTGTAGAATGCGCCACGATGCCGGGAGGGGGAGTCCGCCCCGCCCCAAGGTATGAAGCGGCAATACCGCCCTTCAGCCATCTGGCAATGGTCGTCTTTGAGGCCTGAGAGCCCTTCTTAGGCCCGGACCAAAGGACAAAAAGATGGTCCGAAATTCGAAACTCATTGGTAGCTTCCAGATAGAGGCGCAGAGCACGCTTGACATCCAAGAGTCGGAGTGACCGCGGCTCCGAGGCCGCGAAGGACGGCAAATCCACCGTTTGGTTCACATGGAATGCAGACACTACCTTCGGAAGGAAAGAGGGAACGGTGCGGAGCGAGACTCCGGAGTCGTAGAAACGAAGATAAGGCTCCCGGCACGACAGTGCCTGCAGCTCCGAGATGCGGCGAGCTGAACAGATGGCCACCAGGAAGACAGTCTTGAGAGTGAGGTCTTTAAGCGTTGCACTGCGTATGGGCTCGAAGGGAGGTCCCAACAGGGAGTGGAGCACAAGGTTAAGACTCCAAGAGGGACAAGGGTCCCGTAACGGAGGCCGCAAATGCTTGACACCCTTGAGGAAACGAGCGATGTCCGGGTGCTGTAGGAGAGAACCCCCATCGCGCACCAGCGAACCAAGGGCGGCCACCTGAACCCGCAGTGAATTATAGGCGAGACCTTTGTCCACTCCCGCCTGTAAGCCAGGCCGCAAGACAGAAGAGTTCTGCCTGCTCGAAAAATACCGGGCCCTGATATAGGAGCTGGGGGAGGTGCCCCAGCCTGATTGGTCCGTCGATCACCAGCTGTAGCAGGTCTGCAAACCAGGGTCGCCTGGGCCATTCTGCAGCGACGAAGACCACGGTCCCCTGATGACTTTCTATTCTGCGGAGCATCCTGCCCACCAGGGGCCACGGTGGAAAAGCGTAGAGCAGAAGATGTGAGGGCCACGGAAGGACCAGGGCATCCACTCCCTCCGCGCCGCGCTCTTTCCGGCGACTGAAGAAGCGTGGAGCCTTGGCGTTGAGGGCGGACGCCATCAGATCTAAGTGGGGGGCTCCCCACCGATGGACGAGAAGTTGCATCGCTTCGGAGAGAGACCACTCCCCTGGGTCCAGCCGTTGACGACTGAGGAAGTCCGCCTGGACGTTGTCCACTCCGGGGATGTGCGAGGCCGCTAGCCAGGCGAGATGACGCTCTGCCCATTGCATCAGCAACGCCGCCTCTATCGCGACCTGCGGGCTGCGCGTGCCTCCTTGTCGGTTGATGTAGGCCACGGTGGTTGCGTTGTCCGATAGGATTCTGACTTCCCGGTTCCGAAGAAGCGGGAGAAAATGACGCAGAGCTAGCCGGACCGCTCGGGTTTCCAGACGGTTGATTGACCACTTCGCCTCCACCGCGGACCACGTCCCCTGCGTGGCGCTTCAATCGCAGACCGCCCCCCAGCCTACTAGACTGGCATCGGTGGTTACCACCACCCAATTTGGCTGATCGAGGGACACACCGTGGGCCAGGTTCGACGGATCCAACCACCAGCCCAGACTGTCCCTGGCATTCTGCGGTAGCGGGAGGATCACCTGGTAGTCCTGCGAGAGCGGTTTCCAACGGGAGAGGAGCGCCCTCTGCAAGGGCCGGAGATGCGCAAACGCCCAGGGGACCATGTCGATGGTGGAACCCATCACTCCCAGGAGCTGCAGGTAGTCCCAGGAGGTGGGATCTGGTAACACAGAGAACCGCTGTATGTGATCCCGCAAGGAGTGCGCCTTGTCCTGGCACAGAAAGACCTTGCCCAGTCGGGTGTCGAAGGTCGCCCCCAAAAAATCCAAGCGCTGCGAGGGCTCGAGGGAGCTCTTGGAGAAGTTCACTACCCATCCCAGGGACTGCAGGAACTGTACTACCCTGGTCACCGCTGCCTGACCGTGGGAAAAAGACTTCGCTCGGATGAGCCAATCGTCCAGGTAAGGATGGACCAGAACACCCTCCTTCCGGAGGGCGGCCGCTACGACTACCATGATCTTGGTGAAGGTGCGCGGCGCCGTCGCCAATCCAAACGGGGAGAGCGATGAACTGGAAGTGCTGGTCCAGTATCTTGAACCGGAGGAGACGGTGATGATCCGGGCGGATGGGGATGTGAAGGTAGGCCTCTGTGAGATCCAGAGAGGCAAGGAATTCCCCCCGATGCACCGCCGCGATCACAGACCGCAACGTTTCCATGCGAAACCGGACAACCCGGAGGGACTTGTTGACTTCCTTCAAATCCAGGATGGGCCGGAAGGATCCGTCCTTCTTTGGTACGACGAAGTAGATGGAATAGTGGCCCGAGCCCACCTCTTCAAAGGGCACGGGCGCTATAGCGCCGATTTCCTGCAGCCTGGCTAGCGTCAGTTGTACCGCTCCCCTCTTGGTGGAGCCACAGGGGGAGAAAACGAACCTTTCCTTTGGAGGACGGACAAATTCCAATGCGTAGCCGTGTTCTATGGTGTCCAGCACCCATCTGTCCGAGGTGATCTGCGCCCACTCCTTGTAGAACAGCGCCAGCCGACCCCCGATCCTGGGGGCGGCGGAGTGGGCGAGCCTGACATCATTGTGAGGCCTTAGGAGAGGGATTACCTGCTCCGGTGGCGTTGCGCGCGGGTCTGCGCCCACGAAAGGGACGCGACCAGGGCTGTGACCTGGGGGCCGCGGGCCTGGAGCCCGACAGCCTGTAGCTCCTGTAGCGCCGTTGTGCCCTGGCTCTGGTCCGGGAGGATGCATACGATCTGGAAGGACGATACCTGTCCTCCGGGAGCCGATGAACCGCATTCTCCCCCAGGGACTTGATGATCTGATCCAGGTCGTCTCCGAAGAGGAACTTACCCCTGAAGGGCAGAGAGCCCAGGCTCGACTTAGAGGATGTATCCGCCGCCCAGTTGCGAAGCCAAAGCAGGCGTCGTGCTGCTACTACCGATACCATGGATCTTGCCAGGACCCGAAACAAATCGTACGAGGCATCCGCCCCGTACGCCACCGCAGCTTCTAGCCTGTCCGCCTGGGCGGCCTCAGCGGCGGGCAGATCCTGAGACGTGAGAAGTTGTTGCACCCAAAGAAGGCTTGCCCTCTGGGCCAGGGAGCGGCACATCACTGCCCGCATGCCCAGCGCGGAGACCTCGAAGACCCTCTTGAGGAAAACTTCCAACTTGCGATCTTGCGTATCCCGTAAGGCCGCTCCTCCAGTCACCGGTATCATTGTCCTCTTCGTGACCGCCGACACCGCGGAGTCCACTTTTGGTACCTTGATGAGATCCAGGAAATCCTCCGGTAGGGGATAAAGCTTTTCCATAGCACGGCTGCCCTTCAGGGAAGCCTCCGGGGTATCCCATTCCCTAGTGAGAAGCTGCAGGAAAGAATCGTGGATGGGAAAAGCTCGCGCTCTCGGCCGCAGGGCTGCCAGGACGGGATCCCCCCTTCTTAGACGAAGTGACGACTGCAGGCGCTACTGGAGCGGGCGGATCCGGCGGAGGGTCCAGGTCCAATTCCTGAATTATGAGCGGGATAAGGTCATCCAGCTCGTCCCTCTGGAAGAGGCGGAGCGTGCGCGGGTCGTCTCCCTCTGGCGTGGGGTCCCCTTGGCCCAAGTCCGAAAGATCAGGTCCAGAGTCCGGTGAGCCTGCCATCGCTCCAACAGCCCCGGCCGGGATGCGGGCCCGAGCTGGAGGCTGCGGGAGAGGTGCCCCAGCAGCCGCCGAGGCGGGGGGGACCTGAGAAGGCGAAGCAGGAGAGGCTGTCCGCGGTACCTTGGCAGGGGGAGGACCCGTAGGAGCGTCTAACCCCTGCAGGTACGCCGTGTGCATCAGGAGAATAAATTCCGGGGAAAACCCCGGTCTGCCCGAGGGAGCCCCGGAGGGAGGGGCCCCTGGAGACCCCTGCCCCTGCGGGTCCTGCTCTGGCACCAGAAGCGGAGGAGAGACAGTCACAGTATCCCTGTCATCCAGCGCTGCCTGAGTCCCCTCAGGGCGCTGGGAATGCAAGATGGCCGCCGTTCCCGCCAGGAATGGGGGAGGGGCCGGGCCGCGCCTCCCGGGCATACCAGGCAAGAAGGAAAAATCGGCGAGGGCCTGCGAGGTGCCTTCCCCCCCAGGAAGGCACCGAGCGCAGATGCCCTCGCGGGAAATCCTAGACCCCGGTTCGCCGCAGGCCGAACGTGTTGGCCGCGGCATCGGGATCAGCGAGAAAAAGGTAAAAACCCGGCAGCAAAAGTGAAAAATTAAGCCTCAGGGGGGGCCGCGAAAGAAATCGCTGCCGCGGGGGGGCCCGGTCGGCCTTCACTGCCCGTCAAGAGAAAACGCCGCGGGGGGGCCCTCCTGGCCACACGACCCGCCGAAGATCCTTTGCTGTGTGCCCTAGCAGCCCCAGAGGCGCTGCAAAGATGGCTGCTGACACGTGCAGGAGCGCGGAGAGGCCGGCCCCACCGGCATCCGCGAGCACCAGAGGTGAAGAAGCTGTGAAAGAAAAGAGGCAAGAAAAACACAACTTACCCCGTCGCAAGGCACAAGGACACAGCACAGAGAGAGAGACAACACAAGGGGGAAGCCACGCCTCCCCAAAATTTGGAACACTTTTCTTTTTTTTTTTTTTTTTTTTAAATCAGAAAACTTGATCCACTAGCAAAGAATAGGCAAAAGCCCAAGAAAATAGTAAGCAAGGAATAAAAGTATCCTAGCAGAAACTGGGAGAATCCCTGATTCCTACTCGCATCTGCTGGAGTCAGAAGATACTGAACTCCTGCAGAGGGGGTAGTAGTATATATGGTAACGCCCCCTCGAAGTTTGTGCTGACTCCATCTGCTGGATTGGGGACATAACCCACTGTCTGGACTGATCCAGGTACGTACAGGGAATGAGGGTCTGCAGGTGGCACTCTCGGTTATGTAGCAGTGCCCAAAGTTTTTGTTCTCTGACTCCATCTGCTGGTAAGAATGCACAACCCACTAGTCTGGACTGATCTGAGTATGTTCAGGAACTCTTGACTAGCCAATCATCCATATAGGGATACACATACACCCCTAGTTTTCGCACATGTGCCACTACCACCTTAAGACGTTTGATGAAGACACCAATTGCTGATGCTGGGCCAAAAAGCACATGATACTGGAGGTGACAGTCTCCCACCACAAATCTGAGAAATTTCTTCTGATGGGGAAATATCTATATATGGATATATGCATCCTTGAGACAGAGAGCATAACCAATCCCCTTTTTGAAGAAAGGGAATCAAGGTGCCCAGGGATACCATCCTGAACTTTTCTCTTTTACTTGTTCAAGGCCCTTATCCCGCAAAGAAAACATGAACAAGAGTCAGGAACTAAAACTAGTGGGCTCCACGGAAAAGAAGAGAGTGAAGGGGCCTCTGTTTGGATGTGTGGTATAATGGCATGCCCAGTGAAGCACAGTCAAAGTTCTAGAAACTTTGACATAAAAGTTCTGGGCCAGGCTCTATTGGATTGTATCACCCACATGTGAGGACTGTCATCCTGCTTTGTCTTCGGAGAACACCAATTTCCAAATGAGGATAAGGAAACTTTCAATCCAACTATATCTGAGGAGACAAAGCAATGAGCAGCTGCACCATCAATTCATATTCCCCAATGCAGAAAAGGGCAGGTCAGTCACCTGCTGGAACTTACCATATAATCTGCAATATCTTCTGGTGCATCTCCATCTGCATCAAATTTGAAGGTGACCATCTTGTTATTGTGGGTTTCCAACTGACATTCCACCATGTTATCTCCAGTTGTGGAAACCTGTTAACAGGAAAATGATCATGAATTGCTGGTGCCAGCCAAAAAACACAGATACGTATTGCATAACAGCTAGACAATGAATGGATAACTAGTTTATGGATGCAGCTATTTTCATAAGTTAGTCATGAATCTGTTAAAAAAAAAACCAAACAAAAAAAACAAACCGGAAATTGGAAATGGACTGTTCAAAGCTACAGAAGTCAAAATTCCACATTTCAGTATCACTTGTCTGATCTAGCCTGTCTGATACTGTTTAAGCAGAGTCCATCACAGGTTAGGAGAGCACACTGTCCGTGTACTGTAAAGCTTAGTCACCTGCAGGACTGTGAGCTGAAATTTGGTGCTCTTCTCAGGTCTGACATAGGATGCCCTCCTCTGCTTCTTCCCATTCCCAATTAATTGTTCGCAACCATTGATGCTGTCCCTAGAAACAAATCACAAACAGTGTTTACAACGTTTTCTAACACAGCAGAAGGAGTCTGAGTAAGATATGGCTTCAAAAGCCTATCCTCCATTTCCAGGACTATTAGTGGTGGCTTTAACCTCCTTTCTTATACACATCTGTTAGGCTGTAGTATCTGCAGACAGACATTTCCTAAAAATAGGACTGGGTTTTAGGAAATGTCCTGCTTTCCCCACAGTAAATTATGAAAAGATTCTGTGGCAAGGATTAGTACAAATTTGCATCATTTTTTGGTTATATTCTGTGGCATATTTGCATATGGCTATGCACTACTTAAATAGCACAACATGTCAATTATATGAAAAATCCTAGTTTTAAAATATTCTCTTAAAAAATAAAACAATTTTCTAATCTTTGCAACACTAGCAGCCATAACTAGAGCATCAGCCCCTGCTGCACAACAAACACAGCAAGCAAAGTAAAACACAAACATAGAACATACTATGAGTGGCCCCTTTTTTTTTTTGTTTGAGACAAATCTGTCACCCTAGCAGAGGGGTTATTAGGGAGGGTGAATATGATGGCCACAGTCAAAGAGGGTGGGTGGCTCTGAGTGCTGGGTATTTCATAAGTACCTGATGTCAACATGCTTTGACCACCCCTCTCTCCCCCCCCCCTAGGAACATCACCGCTGCACCAGAAGCATTGCTATTGGGGGGAGTGGGGGGAAGGGGAGGGAGTGAAGGGGTGCAGCAGTGCCCTGTTACATATGGGCTCCGGGCATTTCACAGGGGCCTAAGTATTAACACTAGCAGCCACAACTAGAATATTGGCCCCCTGGTGCATCACAAACACAGCAAACAAAGAAACACAAACACACTGGATTGGATATAGAGGCTGCAGCTTTATTAACCAACAAGTTATGTTAATTTAACCTGTACTCGAGCTGCAACTGTATTAGACAACTGGGCTGTGCCCATTTTTTGCCACCCACCATGGACCAAGCAAGGCAGCAATATATTTGCCGGGTCCCCTGCCTTAGTTTCCAAGCAAGGGCCCCACCTGGCAAAACATAATCATGACCCGTTATTTTGCTGTAGGGGCGCACTCTAGACAGCCTATACTTTGTGGCCAACTCCAGTCCTTGACAGCCACAAACAGGCCAGGGTTTCAGGGTAACCATAATGAATATGTATGAGATAAATTTGCAAACAATAGCAGCAGTGCATGCAAATTTATCTCATGCATATTCATTATGGATACCTTGAAAACCTGGCCAGTTTGCGGCTCTTGAGGACAGGAGTTGGTTACCCCTGGCCTATAGCATGATTTCATACTGTGATGAACATCTACACCACATTCAAAGTTCCCCTCCGGCTCGGTTACCCACCAGCTGCGGCCAACACTTACATACATGCCTTCACATTGAACATCTGCCTACTCATGCATAATTTGTCAAAGGGCTCAGACTTCATCATACGGTTACCACTGCCCACCCCAGGAAGTCACTGCCATATGAGGTGCATCACTATGGGGGAGGGGATGGGGGCAAGGGCTGCGGCAGCCCTGAAATGCTGGCAGTGATGGGGTGCAGTGTCCAGTGCACAGCACCTAGTTAAATATGGTCTCCGGGCATTTCTCATGGGCCCATGCATTTAAATTTCTAAATAACTATTCCAATTCTATTGATTTTCATTTGAATTCTTTCTCCCTTAGTTTATTTTGCAACCCTCTTTCCTTTCTTATCCCCTTCCACAGATTCCTTGTTTTGTTCTATCTGCCAATCTATTCTTCTCTCATTTTACTCTTAAGAACATAAAAACATAAGAAGTTGCCATACTGAGTCAGACCAAGGATCCATCAAGCCCGGAATCCTGTATCCAACAGTGGCCAATCCAGGTTACAAATACCCAAACATTAAATAGATCCCATGCTAATGCCAGTAATAGCAGTGGCTATTCTCTAAGTCAACTTGATTAATAGTAATTTTTGGACTTCTCCAGGAACTTATCCAAACCTTTTTAAACCCAGCTACACTAACTGCCCAAACATGTCCCACGGCAATGAATTCCAGAGCTTAATTGTGTACTGGGTGAAAAATAATTTTCTGATTTTTTAAAAAACGTGACACTTGCTAACTTCATGGAGTGCACCCTAGTCGTTATATTATCTGAAAGAGTAAACAGATTAATATTTACTCATTCCTTTAAACAATCATGAAGTCCCCCTCTCTTGCACTTTCCTTAAGCTGCAAGCAGTGCAGAGCAGTTTTTATAAGGCCAGGCAGAGCCCATACCTGCCTGGCTGCTGTAATATGGTGCCAGGTACGCCTGGCAAGCCTACAGGACAGGTGGGTTCGGGGAGGAGAGCCGCTGGTGCCAAAGTCCGTTGGCTTCATGCAGCGAGTAGGTCAGGGGGATTGGGGGGGGGAGGGGAGTCTGAGGTTTGATTTAAACCTCCTGCTTCTGGGGAACCCATTGGTTCCCACCCTCCAGGGGTAGATGGGAGTGGGAGGAGTCGATGCTGCAAGTGCTGTTGAGCCTGACGCTGCAAGCCCCACTCCTGCTCCTCAACTTACTGCCCGATTCCACCGTTGTGAGGAATGGCGTTCTGAGGAAGCAGCCATGCCGGGAGATGAAGTGGCTGCGACGGCTCTGGGTGAGCATTGCGAGGATGGGGCGGTTGGGGCCAGCTTGGCTGTGCTGCGCTCCGATGTGGGTGGAGAGCCTCGAGGCGTTCTGATGTTGTGGGTGGTAAAGGGCGGGCCTCACGGTCCAGGACCCACAGCATTAAGGCCGAGGTGGGCCGGAAGACGTCGGGAGCACCGGTGGCTTCCCTGGGCCCCGACGCGCTGTCTAGCTGCTGCCCTCCCACTCCTGCTTGGAGTTCCTGCACTGCTCTTGGGCCTCCCGAGGTTCCTGTGCCATCCCCTGCTGCTGTGCCAGCTATAGGTTGGCACTTGGAGCTGTCCAGTGCTGAAGCTGGGGGAAGTGCAGCACAGGAGAATTTTCTTTTGTCTTTTCCAAGGGGGTTGGAGCCTGGGGAGAGTGCTGTGCCGGGGGGGGGGGGGGGGGGGGGGGGATCACAGGGACCACGTGGACTCCGAGGCTTGGGTGAGTTTGGGTGGACCACCCAGGTGGGCCCCTTCTGGCCAAAGGGGGGAGGGTTTTTCTGGGATGTGTGATCCCAGTTCCGCTTTGGATCTGGATTTCGGCAGTGACTGGCCGGGCGCAGGGAGAATATTTCTGGGGCCATGGGGTGAGGGAGGTTCGGGGGATATGCAGCCTGCATCGATGTCCTCCTGGGATGGTGTTCCTGGTTCCTGGTGGTGGGGGTGGGGTTTCGGCGTCTCCCTCTTTTGCTATGGGTCCTCGTCATTGGCCCTTCTTCTCCAGTGGTCCTCCAGGAGGTCTGGCAGTTGTGGCGTCTTCCAGGGCTTCAGTTGTTGCCGCTCATTCTTTTTCACAGGCTTATCCTGCTGGAGAGGCAATCGATTGTCCTGGACCTTTGAGGCAGGAGGGTTGGCGAAATGATCCAGTCTCGGTGGCGGTGAACACATCCAGCTCTCAGACCTCTGCCCCCAGCAAGATGGATTCCACCAACAGCCTCCAAGCTCCAAACCCTCAGTGAGATGGGTCCCGCCAGCGGCTCCCAGTTTTCAACCCCCAGCACGATGGGTACTACCAGCTCTTCCCGAGCTTCGAACACCACTGGGATGAGTTCGGACAGCAGACAACCTTGTGAGTCTGATGCCATTGCTGGGGATTCGGGTCCATCGCAGATTGGGGCTCAGGTTCTGCCAGGGGTTGCTATTCGACAGAACAGGCTGTGGTTTCTCGGGGAGGGGTTGCAGAGCCTCCGGCTCCTGGTTCCTCAGTTTCCAAGAAATGTGAGAAATCATGGCGTAAAAAGAAGCATGCCAAGTCCAGTTCTTCAGATTCTTCTCTCTCTTCATCTTCCTCCTCTTCTACCCCTTCCTTAGTAGGTTCTGGTGAGAAAAGCCGGGCAGGTGAGCAGGGTCAGGTGAGGGGTGTGCCTGCGTTAGTTAGCCTGTCCAAGTTGTGGGAGGATGTGCCCAAGTCGCTTCGCAAGAAGATCAGGCAGCGTAAGTATATCGATATTTTCCAGTTGCTGGAGGGTCGCAGGGGGAAGCGTAGGGAGAAGAGAAAAAAGGGGGTGCGGGTAGATTTCAGGGTACGCAACAGAGGGTGGCTCGCAATGTACTTAACTGGACTCGCTCATTACTCCATTTGGCTAGTGTGATGGGTCATCGTGACCCGGCTTAGTATGGCTCCGTGCTAGCGTATGCTGACGCTATTCTGGCGACCAGCCGGATGTATGAGGGTTGATCGTGGCTCAATTATGAGCATTTCAGGGACCAGATGGAGGAGAACAAATTTATGACTTGGGGCAGTAGGGATGTCGGGTTGTGGTTGACACAAATGTGTGTCAAGGTAGGGTCTTCTGGTGGAGGGGACGTTAGCGGAATGTCCGGTGCACCTAGCGGGTGGCTCTTTCAGACCGGAATGGCCCCGGCGAACGGCGGTTGAGCTGGGCCCAGTTTCCCATATGTGTGTTGGAAATTCAACCATTCGGCCTGTAACTTCCCTGACTGGAAGTTCAAACATGCGTGCTCCAGTTGCGAGATTGGTCACCCCGCCCCCAAGTGTCCGAAACGATCCAGTGTCTGGAGTGGTGACTGGTTTGCTGCAAAAAGCACCCCGAAATGAGGTAACAGGGTTTGTGCCTATCCCCATCCGTTTAGCAGCTATGTCGTAATGATTGGATAGGTATCACAAAGCAGAAGCTGCGTTGCTCGTTTCAGGGTTTTGCGTATGGTTTTCATATCCCCTTTGCAGGTCTGGTGGGGTGGGTGGGGGACAGAATTGCCCGGTAAAAACTGGCTCATGTAGTAGCCTCTAAAGTGCAATATGAGATTGACGTGGGGAGGATTGTGGGTTCTTTCCAGGTCCCTCCCTTCGAGGGCATGGTTTTATCCCCTTTGTCAGTGGTGCCCAAAAAGGAACTGGGTAAGTTTTGTTTGATCCATAATCTGTCATCCCGGAAGATAATTCGGTCAATGATTACATTCCCAGGGATCTCTGCACTGTGCAGTATGCTTCCTTTGAGTCGACGGTGTCAATGGTTCGTCGTTGTGGCGCGGGGGCCCTCATGGCAAAAGTGGACATTGAGTCAGGCTTCCAGTTGCTCCTGATTCACCCTGAGTCATTCCCATTGTTGGGTTTCTGTTTTCAGGAGGCATTCTATTTTGACAAATGCCTGCCTATGGGGTGTTCCATCGCCTGTGCTTATTTTGAAACATTTAGTTCAATTGTTCATTGGGTGGTTGCCAAGCGAGCCGGTGTAGCAAACATCGCGCATTATTTGGACGATTTTCTTTTCATTGGTGACTCGTCTTCGTCGACTTGTTTGCACCTGTTGAGCTGTTTCCGGAACACTGTTTCTGACTTTGGCATCCCATTAGCAGAGGACAAGACTGAAGGTCCTTGTACTTGGCTGGTTTTCTTGGGCATTGAGTTGGATTCGATAGAGATGATCTCACGTTTGCCAGCAGACAAAGTGATGGTCATGAGGGATCTTGTGTCCAGGGCATTGCTGGCCAAAAAGCTAACTACGCCAGATGCAATCCCTGGTGGGCAGTCTGAATTTCGCTTGCCGCATACTTTCTATGGCCAGAGTTTTTCTGAGAAGGTTGAGTTCCAGTAAGGCGGGTTTGCAGAAGAGTGGTCATCACATTTGCATAACGGATTGGCTGCGGAGGATTTACAGATTTGGGATAGCTTCTTGTCGGATTTTAATGGCTCTTTATTGTGGCAAGATGATTCTGTCTCGAATCGCGACTAAGAATTATTTACCGATGCTGCCGGATCGGTTGGTTTTGGCGCCTACTTCCAGGGTGCCTGGTGTGCGGCACTTTGGCCGGAGGACTGGAAGGAGGTCAGGTTACCAAGAACATTACATTCCTTGAATTGTTCCCCATTGTCGTATCTGTGTTCCTTTGGGGATCGCAATTCCAAGGCAGGAGAGTAGTGTTTTAGTGTGACAACTGGAGTGTGGTGGATGTCATTAATAGGAGAACTATGAAGTGCATATTGGTGTCCGATCTGCTGTGTTGTATGGGATTGAATATCACTGTAAGGGCTAGGCATGTTCCCGGGGTTTCTAATGCTGTAGCTGATTCTCTTTCTCATTGCAAGTGGTCCTTGTTTCGGGAGCTTGCACCAGAAGCAGATCAGCAGGGAGCGTCAGTGCCGCATTTCCTTTGGAACTTCGGTTCCTGGAAGCATGGCAGCTGCTCCAGGCATCATTAGCTCCATCCACCTGGAGCAGTTATCTGGTGTCTGCAAACAAGGTTGCGTCTTTCCTGGCAGGTTTGGGTTGGCATGGGGGTCCCGTCTTGGATAAATACATTGTGCAGTTTATTGAGAATGCGAGGGCGAACGGGGCTTCCAGGGCGTCGGTGGCTAGGCAATTGTCCGGATTCTCCTTTTTTTTTTTTATGAGGACTCATGGCTAGGGTTTTCCAGTAGGGAGATTCCTGGTTCGTCGATTGATGCTAGGGTGGGCCTGCAGGTCCGCGGCAGTACCAGATAAACGTCTCTCTATTCTCATGAGATTTTGGGAAAACTATGGGAGTTGTTGCTCGCTATTTGTAATAACGACTACAAGTGTTGTCTGTTTCGTCTCACCTTTGTGTTCGCCTTCTTTGGTGCTTTTCGCATTAGCGAGTTGGTAGCGAGAGCCTCCCAAAGATCTGAGGCTTCTGGCCTCTTATTTAGGAATGTGAGCATCCAGGATGATTCGGTGACAGTTATTCATAGGTCCAAAACCGATCAGGTGGGTAGAGGGTCGTCTGTGGTGCTTCATTCGGTTCCGGGATTGCAGACCTGCCCTGTGGCGAACGCAGTGGCTTTTGGGCGAATTCGCTCAGAGGGTGGGATTCACTTTCTGGTTCACCACGACTTGCGGCCCCTGACAAAGTATCAGTTTGAGGCGGTCCTGCAGACGTGTTTGACTGCGTTGGGGTTAGATACCTCAAGGTTCGGGACTCACTCCTTCCAGATTGGTGCAGCGACATCTGCGGCGACCTCCAGTCTGTCGGGTGGAGTGATCCAAAGAATTGGTAGTTGGAAGTCGGATGCTTTTACCGGGTATGTGCCACCCGGCAATTCCTAAGTCATCCAAGATATTTTCTCTTTGCGGGTACAGCACGCCGGGGGATGGTTGTGTGGATTGTGGGACATTCCTACGTAGCCTGGGCCCATTCCCACGCCCATGGGTGCCGGTATGGGCCACATTTGGACTTGGAGGGTCAGGGGGTGAATGTTTGTTGGCTTGGGCGGAGGGGAATGTGTTGGGCAGAGTTGCTGCACTGTCTGCAAAGGGGGATCGGCTGTTTTAGCCCGCCGCATGTTTTAATCATCCACCTGGGCGGGAACGACTGGGGCAAAATGTTGGGTCGCAGGTTCATTGGCATGGTGCAGGGATCTGGTGACTGTTTCCTGTTTGTTCCCTGCTACTGTACTCTGCTGGTCCAATATAATTCCAAGGCCTTTGATTGCAAATAAGATTTAGCGCCGTTGTCGTGCCAAGGCAAACCAGCAGATTGGCTCTTGGTTAGCTGGTATGGGGGGTTTTCATATTCGCCATGATTGGTCTTGGGACCTCAAGGCGGGGCTGTTTAGGTGGGATGGGTCCATTTATCCTTTGTAGGCTTGGACCTGAGTGGGGACCCTGGCCGCATCTTTGGGGGTCGCAGGTACCTGCACCTGTGGCGGGTAGCCCGATCCTATTGGGGGATAATGCGTTGGTTAAAATTGTCTGACTTGACAGGGGTCTGGTCAGGGATTCCTAACAGAACAACTGGGTGCAGTTGCTGCTGGTACGACTCCTTGCTGGGGCGGTGGTGGGGATCGACGTGGTCGGCTCCTTGCTGGGTGATGGTCGTGGGGGGGGGGGGGGGGGGGTTTCCAATGATGTGACTATATACCTGCTGGAATAGCCTGAGAGTGCCCATCTTGCTGGTCGGTGGCGGATTTTTTAAATCTCCTATCCGAGGTCTCTGCTCAATTGAGGAGGGAAGAACTAAGTTTCACTTCAGCAGCAGCCTCCAAAATTTACTTTCCTATTCAGTCTACCAGATCTCAGACCATGGGATGCTTACCTACCACCTGCCGGAGACAGAACACTGGCAGGCTGAGGTCAGTACAAATGCACATAAGAGGTGACAGTGAGCTTGTTGATCTGTCTCCATCCGCTGGTTGGTGAGCATAACCCAGTCAGCTGGACTAGTCTTAATGAAGAGAAAGACTGTTGCTTACAATAAATGGAGCTATGTAGCACCTAGCAGCGATGAACTGCAGAACAGCAGTGGAAGCAGCAAATGCCAAGACAAGAGTCTGTGGCAGCTATAAGGCGTGCAGTTGAAGTAGAGGGTAAAAGACAGGAAGAAAGAAGGCAGAAAGCTATTGAGGAAGGAACATAGAAATGGAAGGAGGCAGTGTAGGGAGGAGCATGTAGTCATTTTCTCAAAACTCTGTATCAGTAGCTGTAGAATTGCAGAAAATTATAAGAACATAAGATTTTCCATACTGGGTCAGACCAAAGGTCCGTCAAGCCCAGTATCCTGTTTCCAGCAGTGGCCAACCCAGGTCACAAATACCAAAAGATCAACAGATTTCATGCTGCTTATCCCAGGGATAAGCAGTGGATTTCCCCAAGTCCACCTTAATAATAAAATCCTTGATTTTAGAAATTTTTTTCTAATATCTAAAAGGTGGCCATATCATCTTTCCTTTCTGTAATGCTAGGTTTCTTGACCTGGTTTATGAACTGTGGCACCTAAAGGAGTGAAGGCCAAAGAAACATATCACATGATCTATGCAATGTCATTGACCATATGACATAATATATACATCCAGAACATACCAAAGATACATACATAGCACATGCTGTACCACACAATCACCCACAGCATACACACTTAAGTTCTCTCTCAGATTGAACAAATAATCACTTTACAATATTCAGTCCTGAAACCAAGGGCACTCACCCTTGGATTGAATCCTGTTTCTGGATGGTTGACTGCTGCTCAGATGTCAAGGACTGGGGCAGACACTGTGCACTCTACAGGAAGGCAAATGTCATATATAACAGCATTAAGAAGTAAATGAGTAAACAGCATGAGCAACAACAGCAAGTACAAGAATTTGAGGCAGATAGGTAGTTGGGCATGCATTTTTAGTGGAACTAAAAAGTATTATGATGATTTTGTTTTAGGAAAGAAGTGCTTCATTGTTATTGTAGTTGGGTTATGAAATATTGGGTATTTTCCAGAAAGCAAGTGTTGCTTACCTGTAACAGGTGTTCTCGCAGGACAGCAGGATGTTAGTCCTCACATATGGGTGACATCACAGGATGGAGCCCAATCACGGAAAACTTCTATCAAAGTTTCCAGAACTTTGACTGGCCATGCCCAGCATGGCACTAACCCTGCAGCCAGCAGGGGTCCCCCTTCAGTCTTATTTGATAGCTACAGGCAGTGTTGAAAAAATAAAACAACAAAACGTTACGAACCCAACACCGCGGGGCGGCGGGCGGGTTTCGTGAGGACTAACATCCTGCTGTCCTGTGAGAACACCTGTTACAGGTAAGCAACACTTGCTTTCTCACAGGACAAGCAGGATAGTAGTCCTCACATATGGATGAGTACCGAGCTGAGGATGTCCGAACATGCACCAAATGTACCCAACGGCATGCAACAGGCACAACAACTGGGGTGGAATTTGCTGGAGGGCATCCTGAAACCCACCAGGCAGGCGGAAGGGTGTTGGTACATCACGTTGGAAATAGGTTACGCAGGACAGATTGGCCGAAGATGGAATCAGGTCTTCCGGCTTTGTCCAAGCAATAGTGGGCTGCGAAGGTATGGCGAGAGCTCCAGGTGGTAAGCCCTGCAAATGTCAGGAAGCGGCACCGATCTTAGGTGTGCTACTGAAGTCGCCATGGCCCTCACAGAGTGTGCTTTAACACGGTCTTGAAAAGGAATGCCTGCTTGCTGGTAGCAAAAAGATATGCAGTCCACCAACCAGGAGGAGAGAGTCTGCTTACCCACAGGTTGCTCTAATTTGTTGGGATGGAAAGAGACAAATAATTGAGTGCTCTTACTGTGGGCAAGTGTACGGTCTAGATAGAAAGCTAGAGCTCATTTACAGTCAAGGGTATGCAGAGCCTGTTCCCCTGGATTGGAATGGGGCCTGGGAAAAAAGGTAGGTAGTATGATGGATTGATTAATGTGAAACTCCGAAACTACCTTAGGTAAGAACTTTGGGTGAGTGCGGAGTACCGCCCGGTCCTGCAGGAGTTTAGTGTAAGGCGGATAGATAACTAGGGCCTGTAACTCACTAACCCTGCGAGCTGACGTGATAGCTAAAAGGAAAATCACTTTCCATTTGAGATATTTTAGGTCACAGGAGTGAAGAGACTCGAATGGTGGTTTCATGAGCCGACCAAGAACCAGGTTAAGGTCCCAAGTAGGGGCTGGAGGCCGTAAAGGTGGCTTGATATGGAGCAAGCCCTTTAAAAATCATGTTACGAGGTGTTGTACCTTTATGGAAGGAGGCTACCGCACTGACATGCATTCTGATGGAAGAGGTTTTTAGACCTGACTCTGACAAATGCCAGAGATAGTCCAAAAACCTTGAGATTGGACAGGAAAAGGGATCAAGGGACTGCGAAGTGCACCATGATGTGTACCTTTTCCATTTATAGGAATAAAATTTTCTTGTGGAAGGCTTCCGTGAAGCAATCAGGACACGAGAAACCGAATCTGAAAGGTTAAGTGGCTGAAGGATTAACCTTTCAACATCCATGCCGTCAGGGACAAGGCCTGAAGATTGGGATGACGTAGGTATCTGTCATTTTGAGTGATCAGATGCAGGTCCGTTCCCAAGGGAATGTGCCTGCGGATGGAGAGATCCTGGAGTATGGAAACCACACTTGGTGTGGCCAATGAGGTGCTATCAGGATCATGGTTCCCTTGTCCTGACGTAGCTTCACAAGAGTCTTCGAAAGAAGAGGACGTGGAGGGAATGCATAGAGCAGACCGGTTGCCCATGAGAGGGAGAATGCACCTCTGGGCTGAGCGCGCTCGCTCCGAATGAGGGAGCAGTAATTGTCCACTTTGTGGTTCTGAGGGGACACAAAGAGGTCTATCTGGGAGTATCCTCATTGGCGAAAGATTGAGGTCGCTACCGAGGGGTTGAGAGACCACTCGTGTGGCTGGAAGACGCGACTCAGTTTGTCTGCCAAGACATGGTCCACTCCTGGCAAGTAGGTGGCCCTGAGGTACATCGAGTGGGAGAGCGCTTCCTCCCAAATCTGTGCAGCTTCCTGACACAGAAGGAAGGAACCCTTGCCTCCCTGTTTGTTGATGTACCACATGGCCACCTGGTTGTCAGTCTGAATCAGGATGACGTGATTTGATAGGTGTTCCTGAAAAGCCCTGAGAGCATATCGCATTGCTCGAAGTTCTAGGAAGTTTATTTGATGTTTGGCTTCCTGTGGAGACCAAGATCCTTGTGTCTGTAGATTGTCCACGTGGGCTCCCCACCCGAGGTTGGAAGCATCGGTGGTGAGAATGAGTTGAGAATCTGGCACTTGAAAGGGCAGTCCCTGGAGGAGATTGGTCTGATCTTTCCACCAGGCGAGAGACAGAAGGAGTGAGTTTGTGATGTGGACAATGGTCGACAGAGGCTGAACAGCTTGAATCCATTGTGACCTCAGAGTCCAATGCATGAGTCTCATGGCTGGAGGACGCCATGTGTCCTAGCAGGACGAGGAATTGGCGAGCTGTTGCTGTATGTTGAGACTGCAACTGGTGAGCGAGGGCCACGAGTGTTAGCGCTCGTTGTCGAGGTAGAAAGGCTTTTGCCTGTAAAGTGTCCAAGTCTGCTCCAATGAATGGCAAGTTTTGAGATGAGGTTAAATAGGATTTCCCGTAATTGATAAGAAATCCTAGAGAAATTAAAGTGTGTAGCGTGAAATCGAGGGACGACAGAGCGGCTTGCTGGGTTGGAGCCTTGATTAACCAGTCGTCCAGATTGGGGTAGACGTGCACAGTTTCTTTCCTGAGGAAAGCTGCTACAACTACGAGACATTTGGTGAAGACTCGTGGTGCAGACGCTAGGCCGAAAGGAAGCACTCGATATTGATAGTGCTTTGGGCCTACTAAAAACCTGAGGTTCTTACGATGAGTTGAAGTGATCGCAATGTGTGTGTATGCATCCTGGAGGTCCAGAGAGCAGAGCCAGTCTCCTCTTTGTAGAAGAAGTAGAAGCGAGCCCAAGGTTACCATCTTGAACTTTTCCCGCTGGAGGTACTTGTTGAGAGCACGTAGGTCCAGAATTGGACGAAGCCCCCCCGGATTTTTTGGGGATCAAAAAGTACTGGGAAGGAGGCGGAAAGAGTGAGACCTGCATGCCGGGACCTCGCCCGGTCTACCTGAGATCCGGAGAAACGGAGAAAAATAAAAGAACTTTTTTCCCGGACGAGAGGGAGGCGGAACCCCGCCCCTTTTGACGTCATTGGTGCCCCGGGACAGCTACAAAAGAAGGGCACAGCGGCGCGCAGCCGCCGGCGCGCGCTGCTGAAGCCGCGCGCCAAAGGGGCGCACCCCTGGAGGAAATTATGGGAAGAAAGAGAAAATCGAAGACATACGCCTCCTCTCCTACCACCACGCCCATGACGAAGAGAGCAGGCCCAATGGACTCCCATGTGGTGTTTGCTGGTGAGTCTGTTGTTGGGGGAATATATGAGAAGGAATCCCTTTTCAGGAACCTCTCATGCCCCCATGGCCTTACAATCTTCCCCATCCCCCGCACGAGACACAACAAATGCAGGCAATGAAGATATGGCCCACACGGGAGGAGTGATACAAACTCAAAGTGGTAGTGGATCACCACCTGAACGGACCATATATACTGATTTAATTTTGGGTGGCGAGGCAACTGATGTTTGTGTCAAGGTCAAATGTCCCTCTATCATTTCTGTATTAAGAAATGAAGGAGAAGACAATATTGATGAACCAGATAAGGTAACATTGTTAGATGTTTGGAAATTGTCTGCTAAGATTGAAAAGAAAATGTCAGGATTTATGTCCAATGTACAATCTTTTTCAGTAGAGGCGAAGGAAAAATTTGTTGATTTGGATAAAAGAACTGAGAGACTAGAACAGGAAGTTGCAAAATTGAACCCTGTGGTAAATAAGTTGCAGGCTGTAAATGTTGCCTCTATTAAAGATAACATGATGCTACATAGTAGAGTAGAGAGTCTAGAGAACGAATTAAGATCTGGCAATCTAAGATTGCTAAACTTTCCTATTTCTAGACTGATGTCAGCAGAAGAGTTATATAAAAAATATGTAATAGAAATATTGCAGTTTGAAGTAGAGAAAATACCGATGCTCTCTAGACTGTATTATTTACCTACAAGAAAGATAGAGCAGAATCAGGAGGGTGGAGTAGATAATTTAGAAAGTCCAGGGGTTTCTACCTTTCTGGAAGACTCCCTGGACTTGATAAATTCTAGAGCAACTTTGCTCATTTCCTTTTCCTTGAGACGGGATAAGGACCTGTTTTTTCAAAAATACTTTCAGAATAAAGATCGAGTCTTTTGTGGACAGAAAATACAGGTCTTCCCGGATGTTTCCCGTGCAATGCAAGCACGGAGGAAACTTTTCCTATCAATGAAACAATCTGTTTTAAATATTGGGGCTAGTTTTTTTCTAAAATGTCCGTGTAAATGCCAGGTATTGTTTCAAAATAATAAGTTTATTTTTATAGACCCATCCCACCTGCAACGCTTTATTTTAGATAAATCCCAACCTTTATGAAAGGGTAGTGAGGGGATTTATGATTGTATAAGAGAATTGTCAATGTCGCAGTGTTAATGACTCTTTCCCCCTCCAAATTATGTGGGCTAGAATAAATTTGTTTTTTCTTGTACAAAGAGAGATGTAAGAAATATGTTATACTTGATTATATCATTTATTGCAAATGTTATAATTTGAAAAATATAAAATAAAATAAAAAAAGTACCGGGAATAGAATCCTAGGCCTTGCTGCGAGAGCGGGACAGGTTCTATTGCTCTTAACTGGAGAAGAAGGGAAAACTCCTGCTCCAGAAGGACAGTGTGGTCAGATACTCTCCACGCCTGCAGAGGTGGTGAGTCCGGTGGAAGAGTAAGAAAGTTTAGGTGGTAACCCTGAGCAATGATTGCTAGCACCCATTGGTCGGTAGTGATTGATTGCCACATGTTGTGAAAGTGGCACAATCGACCTCCCACTGGTATGCTTGGCAGAGGAATCAGACTGCTGCCCTCCAAGTGAAAGTAAAAAACCGGAAGCAGGCACTGGCTGGGGAGCTGCTTGCGGCTTTTGCTTTTGGGCCTGGCGAGGCTGAGGCTTTTGATAAGGTCTCGTAGTTCGGGACCTTGCTGGTGGAGGATAGTACTTCCTTGGAAGGAAGAATGACTTCTTAGAGTCCTTCCTGAAGGGATGTCTTAAGGGGAAGTCGGAAGGTATCGATGAGAGCTTAAGGGTCTCATTATGGTCCTTTAATTCAGCCACTATTTGCTGGATCTGCTCACCGAACAGACTGGGCGAAGGTCAGAAGATTTAAGCCAGGCCCTTCGTCTTGCCGAAATAGCAGCTGCAGACACTCTAGTAGAGGTGTCGAAGATATCATAGGCTGTTCTTATCTCATGCTTTCCTGCTTCAAACCCCTTGTTGACAAGGATTTGAAGCTGGTCTTGGAATTGTTCAGGCAGGGTTTCAGAGAAGTCCTGTATCTGTTTGAAGATGACCCTATTGTATTGGGTCATATACAGCTGGTAAGCAGCAATTCTAGAGATGAGCATGGCCCCTTGGAACACTTGTCGACCAATATTGTCTAGGAACTTGTGTTCCTTAACAGGAGGAGTAAATGAGTGAGGCTTCGTCCCTTTTGCTTTCTTTTGAGCCGATTCTACCACAACTGAGTGGTGGTCGAGCTGAGATTTTTGAAAGCCGGGGGCTGACTGCACTAAATAGGTAGTGTCAGCTTTTTTATGGACAGGGGCAATGGATCCGGGGTTTTCCCAGTTCTTTTTGAGGAGGTCAAGAAGAACTTGATGAATGGGAATGGAAGTGATTACTTCAGGGGCATCCAGAAACTGGAGGAGCCCCATCATCTGATGCCTATCATCCTGCTCCGTCTGAAGCTGAAAAGGGACCAACTCAGACATTTCCTTCACAAAATTAATGAAAGAAAGGTCCTCTGGAGGAGAACGCTTTCTACTTTCAGTAGGAGAGGGAGGTGAAGGTAGGTCATCAGTGTCTGAAGAAGTATCATCACCCCAGGCGTCATAAGGATCAGCAGACTGACCTGTAGGACGAGAAGGGGGTTGGATACCGACGGCCCCGGCTGAAGCTCCGAGAAAATCGAAGGAATCGCCGGGGGCACCGTGGACGGCCTGGAGGGCATCGGTGCCGGTATCGAAGGCATCGATGGCGCCGACGAATGTATCGCCTCCGATGAATGAATCTGTGGTGAGGGACGAATTGGCATCGATGGCTGAGGCAAAACTCCCGAAGGAGGGATGCGGAATGGTGTTTCTCCTCCCGATGAGGCTGTCAACGGGGAGCGCACTGGAGCCATCGGAGACCCGGGAATCACCAGTGGAAGGGCAATTATGAGCGCCTCCATCTGGGAGAGCAGCGGAGCCAGCGCTGCTGAAATCAGGTCGATGACCGGTTCCACAATCTGTGCCGGTGCCGAAGGGACCTGGAGCTGTTGCATCGCCTTGTCGATGGCCTCCTGGACCAGCTGGTCCAGTTCTTCTTGGAGACCTGGAGCAAGTAGCCCTAGCTCCGGAACAGAAGAGGGAGGCAGAGGCATAGCCGGAGGGATTACCTTTACAAGCGGAATCGCAGCTCCCAAACCCCGATCAGGTGAGGGTGGCCTTGATGACCCGGTCGCAGGAATGGTCGGTGCCTTTCCTGGACAGGGCTTCTTCGATGGTGGCTTGGACTGTGGCTAGGTTGATGATTTCGCTCCTTCGATGGTCCGAGTCCTACGATGCCGATGGCGATGTTTCTCCCTACGATCCCCTCGATCCTGAGGGGGAGTAACGGGTGCCGATGGCCGTGAAGACATCGATGGCAGGCGGTCACCGGACTGTGGTCGATGCTGGTGCGACGTCGACGATGCCGGTTCCATTGATGTCGATGCGATGGACAACGTCGGGGTGTAAGCACGGAAGATGAGTCCCATCTTCTCCATCCTTGCCTTGCGACCTTTGGGTGTCTTGAGGGCACATTTAGTGCAAGTCAGGATATCATGCTCCCGGCCTAAACACATTACACAGATGCCATGAGGGTCTGTGATAGACATGGTGCGAGTACAGTCCGGCACCAGTGGAACCCCAACGCCATAGAAAAAATCAAGCCGCGGGATGGACGACGGTCAGCAGGCCGCAAGGGCCAAACTTGATGGTAATCGATGAAAAACTGTCAAAAAACTTACCAGAGTACCGCGGCTAGAGAGAAGTTAGAGGAGGGACCCCTGTGGGGCAATTTAATGTTAGTTAATTCCGTGAGGAAAATTCCTGTCAGGAATCTCCACAGAGCTCCTAAACCGCGAGGCTACTGCAGTGCGGAAAAAAGAAGACTGAAGGGGGACCCCTGCTGGCTGCAGGGTTAGTGCCATGCTGGGCATGCCCAGTAGGGGCCAGTCAAAGTTCTGGAAACTTTGACAAAAATGTTCCGTGATTGGGCTCCACCCTGTGATGTCACCCATATGTGAGGACTACCATCCTGCTTGTCCTGTGAGAATATATCTAAGCACTTATAGTTAATTTCATTGAGGTGGTGAGAGAGTCTGTATACAAAGTTCATTGAAAGATATTTGGCATATACTAGAAGAGAGCAGGCCAGAAGCTGACAGAGTTGCCTCCAGGAAACCACACATTCAGCTTTTATTGCTCTGATATAAGTAAGGATAAGCAGTTTCCTAAAACCCCACTTAAATTATTAGGCTAGGTGGCTTTTTGCTAATGAAAAACAAGTGCTCACTCACCAATTATTGACTCAGACAAGGTTAGACATGCTACACATTGATTTTTGGGGGATATGTGGTCTTCTAACAGTACAAACTAATAAGAATGTTCTCAGCCATCAATTTCCTATTAATTCCTACAGCAATAGGATAAATGGTATTGCACCTTGAAAAGTATAATCGGCTAGCAACCACAGAAAGAGCTTTTACATTTCATGTCCAGGGGATTATCCTCCTTTTGCTTCCTGCAATTCTTTTCTAATCAGAGCATGTCTCCAATTCTGAGACTAGAATAGTTACTTAAATAAAAATTCAGATTTATCTGATTCAGCAGTTTCCTCGTTTGGGCTTCCAGCTGTCATAACTAGGGCTGGGATCTGGCACCAGGAGCCTTCATTCACAATTACCTGGAATTATTTCTCCTTTTTTATATTCCCTCAATTTATTTATTCCACTCATTTTAGCAGTTCTTGGCTGGGAGCCATAAACCAGGGCTTATTTATGAATCCTGCAGTCATGGGCCCTAAATCCAGTTACTGCATGACATTGGCTAGTCCAGGGAACAAAAAACCTGAGCTGGGAATCAAACCCAATTCCCTTCACATGGCAGCACACAACACTGCCACTGAGCTATCAGACCAGCTTAAAAAAAAATTAATTCTCATAAGGACAAATTCAGAGTTTTTACTATCCCAGCTACAAATAAAAGCAGAATTATAAATTTGGGCTAGATGAGCCATTTTGTTATATAAGTTAAATTAAATCGATACTAAATATTCCTATTCTATTATAAGCCCTCACAACTGGAACTAATGAGATTTAGCAAACCAATAGCTCACTGGATGAGATTAACAGCAGCCTGGAAAACTCATCTCCCAAAACATCAACTGATGACCTTTTGCCCATTCAATATTTTGAAAAGGTATGACTGTATCTCTAGGTAGCTGTTTTACAGATTTTCACTACAGAGGAAAAAGCCTTCACTGTTCTGAAGGATGTGCTCTGAGGAAACCTGGAAACTCTTAACGTGATTCTTTGTGGGCCTCAGCACAATGACAACTAATCCATCTAAAGACGGAAACATAGAAACATAGAAATGACGGCAGAAGACCAAACGGCCCATCCAGTCTGCCCAGCAAGCTATGCACTTTTTCTCTCTCTCTCTCTCTCTCCCATACTTGTTACACCTGGCTTCCAGTACCCTCTAGTTCTATTTCCCCTCCACCCCACCATCAATGCAGAGAGCAGTGCCGGAACTGCATCCAAGTGAATATCCAGCTCAATTAGGGGTAGTAACTGCCGCAACAAGCAGGCCACACCCCCGCCCCTGTCCACCCAGACCATGCAATCCACATATAGATCCTCCCTTCCCCATTTCCCCTGCCATTGAAGCAGAGAGCCACGGGTTGAAAGAGAAGTATCAGACTCTCTTCCCCTGCTGTTGAAGCAGAGAGCCTGATACTTCTCTTTCAACGCGTAGAAGTAGAAGCTGATATTCCTTCCACCTTCCCTTATGGAGTTCCCTTTCTAGATCTATTATATAGAACTGAAGGTTCCAAGTGGCAGCAGTTGTGTAGGAGGTTATGCACTTGCTCAGAAAAATGTGCAAGGCACTTCTAAGTTTGTGAGAAATGTTTTATGAGAAATGCTCCATTGGTGCTGTCAGATGACATCACCCACTGGTGGCTGATTGTCCTGCTGTTCATAGAGAAACACCCATTACAGGTAAAGCAGAGTTGCTTACCTGTAACAGGTGTTCTCCCAGGACAGCAGGATGTTAGTCCTCACATGTGGGTGACATCATCAGATGGAGCCCTATCACGGAACATTTTTGTCAAAATTTCTAGAACTTTGACTGGCACATTGAGCATGCCCAGCATGTCACTAACCCTGCATCCAGCAGGGGTCCCCCTTCAGTCTCGTTTGTAGCAAAAAGTATGAGCGAAAAATAAAATAAAGCATAAGCGAATCCAACTCCGCAGGGTGGCGGGTGGGTTTCATGAGGACTAACATCCTGCCGTCCTGGGAGAACGCCTGTTACAGGTAAGCAACTTTGCATTCTCCCAGGACAAGCAGGATGGTAGTCCTCACATGTGGGTGAATAGCGAGCTACAGGATGCCCGAATAGAGTGAACCAAAAGCACCCAACGACGTGCAACAGGCACAACTGGGGTGGTTTTGGGTAGGAGGGCAGCCTGAGTTTCTCAGTGGGTCGCAGGAAGGAAGTTGGGTTATTAAACTGGAACAAATTACGCAGGACAAACTGGCCAAAGATGGAATCCTGCCTGCCAGTCTTGTCAAGACAATAATGAGCTGCAAATGTGTGGAGGGAGCTCCATGTGGCAGCTCTGCAGATGTTAGCAAGAGGTACAGAACGGAGGTGCGCTACTGATGTTGCCATGGCTCTTACTGAATGCGCTTTTACGCATACCTGTAACGGAAGGCTTGCTTGTTGGTAGCAGAAGAAAATGCAGTCCGCCAGCCAGGTGGGACAGGGTCTGCTTGCCCACCGGAACTCCCAATTTGGTTTTATGAAAGGAGACAAACAGTTGGGCAGACTTCCTATGGGCTGTAGTGCAGTCCAAATAAAATGAAGGCACATGTTTACAAGGAATGCAGAGTCCGCTCACCTGGTTGTGAGTGAGGCCTTGGAAAAAAGGTAGGAAGTATTTTGGCCTGATTTAAGAGGAATCAGAAACTACCTTTGGTAGGAATTTAGGGTGAGTGCGGAGTACCACGCGATCGTGAAGAAATTTGGTATACGGTGGGTATGTTACCAGTGCCTGTAGCTCACTGACTCTGTGAGCTGATGTTATAGCAACTAGAAATATCACTTTCCAAGTGAGATGTTGAAGCTCACAGGAATGCAGGGGCTCAAACGGAGCTTGCATGAGCCGTGCTAGCACAACATTTAGGTCCCATGCCGGAACCGGAGGATGCAGTGGAGGCTTTAGCTGGAGCAAGCCTCTCATAAAGTGCCCAACCAGGGGTTGCGCCAAGATCAGGACATCTCCTACACCTTTGTGGTAAGCGGCTATGGCGCTGATATGCACTCGGATGGCGTAAGTTTGTAGGCCAGACTCAGAGGTGCCAGAGATAGTCCAGGAACCTTGTTGTGGGGCAGGAAAAGGGATCTATTTCTTTTGTGGTGCACCACAAGGAGAATCTTTTCCATTTGGAATGATAAGATCTCCTAGTAGAAGGTTTCCGTGAAGCTACGAGGACCTGGGACACATTGTCAGAAAGGTTAAGGGATTGTAGTATCAACCTTTCAACATCCATGCTGTCAGAGACAGGGAGTGGAGGTTCGGATGATGCAACAGCCCGCTGTTCTGCATTATTAGAGTTTGATCTGTGCCCAGGCGAATTGGTTGCTGGACTGAGAGGTTGCATAGGATGGGAAACCATATCTGACGCGGCCAGTGAGGGGCTATGAGGATCACTGTGCCCCGGTCCTGTTGTAACTTCACGAGAGTCTTGCTGATGAGTGGAAGTGGAGGGTAGGCAAATAGAAGATCTGTTGCCCACAAGTGGGCGAAGGAATCTTGTGGTGGTGTGTTGTGACTGCGGGGTAGACAGTAGAAATTGTCCACTTTGCGTTTGTGAAATGACGCCAAGAGGTCTATGTCTGGGTGGCCCCACTGGTGAAATATTCAGTTTTACTACAGTGGGATCTAGGGACCATTCGTGAGGATGAAAGGTCCAGCTGAGATTGTACGCCATCACATTGTCTACGCCTGCCAGGTAGGTCTCTCTCAGTAGCATGGAGTGGGAGAGAGCCCAGGTCCAGATCTGCAACGCCTCCTGGCATAACAGGTAAGAGCCTGTGCCTCCTTGCTTGTTGAGGTACCACATCGCTACCTGGTTGTCCGTTTGAATTAGGATTACCTTGTTGAAGAGGCAATCCAGAAAAGTGAAGAGGGCATATCGAATTGCCCGGAGCGCCAGAAAATTTATCTGGTGCTTTGCTTCTGCTGTGGTCCAGGTTCCTTGGGTTTGGAGGTTATTGACATGGGCTCCCCAACCCAGGTTGGATGCATCTGTTGTCAAAGTAATTTGAGGTTGCAGAGGTTGGAAGGGTAGTCCTATCTGAAGACTGGACTCCTGTATCCACCAAGCTAATGAGAGTCGAAGCTGGCTGGTGACGTGGACAATGTGGGTCGTGTGTTGATTTGCTTGGGACCACTGGGACTTTAAAGTCCATTGTGTTACTTTCAAGGCTAGTCGAGCCATTGGGGTAACATGAACCGTGGATGCCACGTGACCTAGCAAGGTTAGATGACTAGCTGTAGTGGTTCGGCGCGTCTGCACTGCTTTGGCCAAGGTTGATAATGCACGTGCTCTATCCTTTGGGAGAAACGCTTTGGCTTGAACAGTGTTTAGATCTGCTCCGATGAACGAGAGGGTGCGTGATGGAGTCAGATGTGACTTGGGATAGTTTATTAGAAACCCCAAGGATTGCTGTAGGCTGATGGTGAAATGGAGGGAGTGAAGTACTACCTCTTGGGATGGACCTCTGAGGAGCCAATCGTCTAGATACGGATAGACGTGGATGTTGCGTTGTCGCAAGTGAGCTGCCACTACTGCCAGGTATTTCGTAAATACATGCTGATGCTAGGCCGAATGGCAGCACTCTGTATTGGAAATGATTGTGGCCTACTATGAATCTGAGGTATTTTTGATGAGAAGGATATATGGGCAATGTGGACATAAGCCTCCTGAAGATCTAGAGAGCACAGCCAATCTCCCCGTTGCAGGAGAGGGAGCATGGCACCCAAGGTTACCATTCTGAACTTTTCTTTTCGGAGATGTTTAAGGCATGTAGATCCAAAATAGGACGAATGCCGCCTGACCTTTTTGGAATTAGAAAATACCGAGAGTAGAACCCTTGTCCCCACTGCAATCGAGGTACCGGTTCCACAGCATTGGACTGCAGGAGGGTTGAGAGTTCTGCCTCGAGACGTGGAGAGTGGTTGGTCAGACTCCATGCCGGACATGGTGAAGTGTCCGGTGGTAGCGTGAGAAAGTTCAGATGGTAACCGTGGGTGACCACAGAAAGGACCCATTGGTATTTTGTAATTGTGTGCCATATGCTGGCAAAATGGCACAAGCGGCCTCCCACAGGAATGGGTGTGGTAGGCGGGGGTTGATTTCTGCCCTCTAGAAAGGAGTCAAAACCCCGATGCTGGACCAGTCTGCAGGGCTGGTTGGGCTTTTGGGGTCCTGTGTTGTTGAGGCTGACCTCTTTGAAAGGGTCTAAGCTGTCGAGTATGGGATGGAGGCAGGTAATACCTACGTGGCTTATAGATCCCGTCCTTGGATCCAGTCGAAAAGACCTCTTGGTGGTGGATGAGAAGTCCGAGGGGAGAGTGGACAGCTGATGCAAGGTGTCATGGTGATCTTTTAGCTGTGCCACTGTCTCTTGAATTTTGTCACCAAACAAATTGTCCCCTGTACATGGAAGGTCTGCCAACCTTTCCTGGACTTCCTGGCATAGGTCAGAAGTCTTGAGCCATGCCCAGCTTCTGAGCTTATGCCTGCTGCTGACACTCTTGAGGCAGTTTCAAAGATGTCATATGCTGCTCTAACTTCATGCTTTCCAGCATAGAGTCCCTTTTGGAGGAATGCGGTAAGCCCTTCTTGAAATTCCTCCGGTAGGGTCACGAAGAATTCTTGGACTTTCTTCCACAGATTCCTTGAATACTGAGTCATGTATAGCTGGTAGGCTGCTATACGTGCCATCAGCATAGATCCGTGGAACACCCTTTGTCCGAAGGCATCCAAGGATTTCTGTTCTTTACCTGGAGGGGCAGAAGAATGAGGACATGAACTCTTGGCTTTCTTCTGGGCCGACTCAACCACTATGGAGTGGTGGGGCAATTGGATTTTTTGAAGCCCCGGAGCTGACTGAACCAGATAGGTGGCATCAGTTTTTCTGTTCACTGGTGTAACTGTGCCAGGGTGCTCCCAGGTAGGCTGTAACAAATCAAGGAGCACTTCATGTACTGGAACTGCCATCACTTCTTTAGGGGCATCAACAAATTGCAATACCTCAAGCATTGTGTGTCTGACATCCTCCTCCATTTGTAGTTTAAAAGGGATGGTTTCGGACATCTCTTTAATGAAGTTGGCAAATGTGAGGTCTTCAGGAGGGGAACAGTGGCGTTCTTCTGGGGGTGAAGGTTCTGACAGGAGTTCATCAGAGTCTTGAGTGTCAGAGAAATCATCACCCCAGGGATTGTATGGTTTATCTCCAGCACCATGTGGGACTTCAGATGGACGTAAGGGTCCAAATCCAACCGGATCTGGAGGTGGCACCGATGGGAAGGATGGAGGTACCGAAGCAGGAGGAACAGGCACAGAGGACGGCAATGGCATTGATGGAATCACTGCTTTGATGGATGTCGGGGTGGCAACAGACCCGATGGTCCTGGAACCGGCTCCGGCATCAGGAAAACATTGTTCCTCATCTGAGGATAATGGAATGGGAATCTGTGTCTGTGGCCTTGGAGGCGCTGATGGCATGGAAGGAACAGGCACTGATGGTAGTGCACAGATTAGTGTATCCAGGTGCTCGAGGAGTGGAGCCAGCATGGTAGGCATCGGATCAGGTGTCGGCATGGGAACCAGTGCCAGTTGGAATCCCGTAGTACTGCCTCTTGGACTATCTGGTCCAATTCCTCCCGGAAGGCTGGTGTTGGTAACAGCGACCGGGTGGAGGTTCAGAAGGTGCTGCCAGAGGGTCCACCTGAATCAGTGGAGTGTCTGCTCCCGGCACCGGTGCAGGTCGGGAGCACCTCGGTGTCCTGGGTCCAGGGGGAGTGGGGCCCCTTCTCCCCGGGAATTCCTGGCCGGTGGCTCTGTCGATGTTGTCTTGTCTGTGCCAGCATCGCAAGGCGGCTCACGTCGATGGCGATGATGATGCTTTTCCCGATGCTCAGTCCGGTCCTTCTCCGGCACAGAGGAGGAAGATGTAGATGCCTTCGAATGTGAAGATGCCGGTGACGAACGATCACTGGTGTCTTGACGCTGAGACATCGATGGCGGAGTCGATGAAGTTGAAGGCGTTCAACCTGATGCACTCTTGGCTGGAATAGACGGAGAGACACGCTTGAACAGGTGTTCCATCTTATCCAAGTGGGCTTGGCGGCCTTTTGGTGTCATCTGGGCACAGCTAGTGCACCGCTGGACGTTGTGAGTAGGCCCCAAGCACAAGACACAAACATCATGAGGGTCCGTAATGGACATGATCCTCGGGCATTCAGGGCACTTTCGAAAACTGGTCGCCATTTTTCAAAAAAGAAGGGCGGAGCGCGGTCGGTGGCCATCAGGCACCGTTGAAAGCACCGCCGGAAACTGACAGCAAAGGACGAGGTAAAACTTACCGGCGTCAACGGAGGTCGGTGGTCAATGGGGGACCCCGGAATGGGGAAAAATATTTGAAATTTTAAAGTTAGTTTCCATGAGGAAAATTCTTGTGAGGAATTCTCACAGAGCTCCTGAAAACCACGAGGCTTCTGTGTGGGAAAAAAAGAGATTGAAGGGGGATCCCTGCTGGATGCAGGGTTAGTGGCATGCTGGGCATGCTCAGTTTGCCAGTCAAAGTTCTAGAAACAAAAGTGTTCCGTGATAGGGCTCCATCCGATGATGTCACCCACATGTGAGGACTACCATCCTGCTTGCCCTGGGAGAAGCTTCCTAGTTCCTAGCCCTCCCTCTCACATCACCACTCCCTGTCATGATTTTTCTCTCTATCCTGCCCCCTCCTTTCCCTTCTGCTTCTCCATCCTCCCCTCCCCCCTCCATAATACCAGGCCTTTTTCTCCATTCCCATTCCTATCTTTTTTCTCTTTGCCCACAATCTTTTTTCCTGCATCCCTATCTTTTCTTTCTCCTCTCCTCCACAACTGATGTCCCTTTTCTCTCCTCCATCTTTTCTTTCTACCCCCATAATTGTAGTCCTCTCTCTCTCTCTAGCCTTCAAAATTCCAGTCTTTTTCCTTTTCCTGCTCCCCTTGTCCTGTTTCTCCCCTCCTGTCCTTTTGTCTTTCCTTTACCCCCTTTAATCGCCATCCTTTTCCTCATTTTTTTCTCTCTCCTCTTTTCCCCTGGTCTTCACCTCAGTACTGGCTTCCATTGGACTGTGGTGCAATGAGCTTTCATTTGCAACTACCTAGTATTTTCCCCCCTATATGATAGCACCCTGTCCCGCCCCCCCCCCCCCCACACACTTTAGTCCAGCTGTTGCTGTTGACAGGTCTTGGTCAGGGGACAGACTGGTATACATGCATCCTAAGTCTCATCAGTAAGTGTCATCACTGTGCAGAAGCTCAGAATCTCCCCCCTCCCCCGCCAAAGGGCTGTGAATTCTCAGCAACCTGGTTGATGTGGGAACAGAAGCTGGACCTGGGACTCAAACTTGGGTCTTCTATACTGTGTGCTCAGCACTTTCAGCAAACCACTGGGACCCCCTTATTTTTAGATTTTAAGAGTTCTGAAATTTTAGTTAAAGAAAACCACCTATTTCAGGAAGTCTGAACCACTTTTTTTGTTTTTATGGATAAGGAAGAGATAGAGTGGCAGATCATCTTGTCTCCAGAACACACACACTACAGATAAACAACTTGATCCTGCTTGTAAACAGAGAAAGCAATCAGCTACACAAGTAGAAATCCCTAATTTCCAACAAAATGGTGAGAAAATATGTCATCAATGGACATATTGGTTCATTCTTTGTTTAAAAAACCTCAGCAGGAGATCACTAAAGAAGTAGATCACTTTCCATGAAATGCCTGCACTATGTGTGCCAATACACATTCAAATATTGATATTCCAATTCCGAAGTTAGTTTTATAGACCTAAAGTAAGAACAACTTGCACTACTCAAGCAGTAGTATATGCAATCTGGTGTCCATGTGAATTACTATACATTGGGAAAACTGTGAGGAGTTTAAAAACCCGTCTCATAGAGCACAAAAGCGCTCTGAAGTGTATGAGGCAGGAAGCTCCGATGGTACAACATTGTTTGGAGAAGGGCCACGTGTTTAATAACAAGAAATTCACAGTGCTAGAAGCTTTGAGGGAGGATGAGTGAGGAGGCAATTTAAATTTAAAGTTAATGCAGAGGGAACAGAAGTGGATCTTTAAATTACAAACCACTTATCCGGCTGGTTTGAATAAGGAAGTAGACTCATCAGTATACATGTAGTGAAGGATCCGATTGGTTCAAAAGTTAAGCCAGCGATTTGATTGGTGTAAAGCCAAGGTAAGCGGGCTGTTCAAAAGCAGTATTTCCGGAAAAAAACCTTGAGCGAGAAAACGCCGTTTTATTTTTGTGCTGCAGGGAGGAGTCGGGAGCGGCCAAATAAATGAGTGAGTCTCGTTTTGCTATGATGCCAGATAAAATTGTACTGTAAAATGAAATAACTTGAGGGGGAGAGTACCATTAAATGCGTTCTATTTTTTATTGTCAGGAAGAATCCCCTGAAGCAGGCGACATAAGCCGCTGAAACATTGCAATGTTGGGAGGTTGGAGAGTTTTTATTGCTACAAAAACAGATAGAATAAAATGAGTTAATATCTATAAGCACATTGGGAATCTGGAGTCACGAGAGGAGGTGACAGTATCTTCACGGAACATTTTTCAAGATCAGTGAATTAATATGCAATTTAAAAAAAACCAAAAATTATTCGTTATTGGGAACTAGTAAATGAGGTTAAAAGAATGTGCTGTTCCATCTTGAAATTGGTTGCAGCCCTTTGAGGGCAAGAGCCAAAAGGACTGAGCACAGAATATTCTGATACTAATTCCCCGGGTTAAAAAAGTAAAATTTAGTATAAAGTGAGTAGTATGTTATTCCTCATTGGTTTGATTATCGAGTATCAATGGATGAATAACATTTTTTCAGGGGCAAGCTCAATAGTGATTTTCTGTCAGGTAACAAACATGGAACCTTTTTGAATTTACTTCTTCTGCACTTCCATTGCAGCTGGAGTGGAAGGTGAATGCCACTACTAGCACATTCCCCCCAACAGAAAATGACCACTAGGCAAGCCCATTTACAATTTTGCATTTTTTTTTCTAAAGAGGAAAGACAACTCAAAATAAAAAATGACACTAGTGGGGATGGAGCTAAATTCCACACTTCTAAGAGATCCTGAAGGTCAGACTGATCAAACCTGTTATGTTGAGAGTCTGTATCCAAACAATGGGAGTTAATTGAGAGAACAAAAGACCATGCCACGGGAGGAAGTGACTTCAACTCAGCAGATGGCTGCTTAATCCTGAGGCTCCTCCAGCAACAAACTAAATCTCCATCCATCTCGATCATACATAGCAAAAAACCTGCCGAACTTGACAATTCAATCGCCAGGAGGACACAGATGTCGATTAAACGGAAATCGCTGGACTTTAAAAAGTACTCATACCAAAAACAGAGCCACAGCGAAGGTCCCAATTTGCCCAAAATGGCACAGGTCAATGAAGGCCTGATGTCGGGGGACGCTACAGAGGTAATATTACCGGAGGATGATGATTTACTGACCCAGGTGGAAATGAAAGAATGGTTCGCGGATCTGAAACAGGACATTTATAATAACAAGCACGAGATAATGCAATCAATAGAAGAAATTAAGGAAGAACTTGCAGAAAATGGCCGGCGACTTTTCGAAGTTGAAACCCGGGCTGAAGCGAATAGTAAGGAAATCAGGTTAACATGAGAAACACAATCTTCCTTGCAAAGTGAAATCGATCATCTTGCCGAAAAAGTTGAAGATTTAGAAAATCGTTTGCGTCGCCATAACATGTGCTTCCGGGGAATACCTGAGACTCCAGAGCACCAGAACAGCATAGAGGTGGTGTTGCGACCGTCGCTGCCTGACATCTCTACTCCGCCCTCCTTACCTCTTTGGCGACTCCTCCTGTGGTTGACGGACGTTTGGCTGCCGCGGCGTCTTCCTGCCGTCCTCTCCGGCATCCCCGGACCGGCTTGGGCGCTGCCTTCCGCCATGCTGTTCAGCTGCTTAAGGGCGCGCGCGCCGCAAGGCCCTGCTTCAAGTACCTTCAGTGGTGCGAACCTCAGGGGTGTCCCCCTGTGATGACGTCATGCATCTAGGATACAAATAGCCTACGCGATTGCTAGCTTACGAGTTAGCAAGGTACGGAACGGAAAAGGTTGGAACTCCTTCGGTTGGGATTCGTTCTCCGAACCTAGCTACTCTGCTTCCACTTGGACTACTCTATTTGGGGTACCCGCTCCTCGGGGGCCTCTCTCTCTTTTCTCTTTCAGATCTCAGTCTGGAACCGGTACTCACTCCTCGAGGGCCCATGTTCCTGGACTCGCTACCTGGACTTCACTTCTGCCTGGAAGACACCGCTGCCTATACCATCTGTAAGTTACCATCTCTCTCTCTCTCAGAGCTGTTCCCTGGAACCAGGTACTTGCTCCTCAAGGGCCTGCCTTTACTTCAGCTCCTGTGCTCCATACTGAGAGACCGCTGCCTGACTACATTATCTACGCGGTTCTAATCCTGAACTCTGCATTCACTGCTGCTACTCACGATATCAGTTTCTCTCCACTACAGCACAGCCATTGTGAGATTGCTGTTCCAGAGCCTGAAGGACTACAAGCCCAGCCGGGCTATATTCCAGCTCACTACCGACATCTCTGGTAGCTCACCATTACTGTCTAATAAAAGATCTTATTGTGTGTGTGTCCTAAGCTGAGCCTGACCTGTGGCCCCTCACGGGACCTTCTTCCGTGGGCGTGGTCATCTGCCACAGAGTCCAGGGGTCCACCCAAAATCCTTACAAACAATAACAGGTGGTAACCCAGATCAGCGCCATGCTCCTGACGGATGCACAGGCCGTGGCAGCGGCAGAACCTTTACAGGCTGTAAAAATAGATCGCGCCACACAGAGCCCTTGGGCCTAGACTGAATAATAAGTCTCGCGATATTATCGCCTGCTACCACGATTTTGCCACCAAAGATCAATTAGCCATGAAAGCGAGGAAACAAGCGTCTTGGCTTTGGCAGGGACATGACATTATGATTTTTGCGGATTTATCCCCAGCCACTATTCGAAAGCGGCAGGAATTAAAGAGCATTACTGACGTTCTCCGGAAAAACAACGTACGATATAGATGGCTCTTCCCATTCGAGTTGAGCTTCTCCATCAAGGGTCACTCACACCGGGTCAAAACGCTGACTAAGGCTGCGCACATAATGACTGAAGCAGGGTATCAAGGATTCGACGTGCCACAACCTGCCTCGAAAGCTACTAGACGGAGAGAGGAACCTCCACGTTGGCAGCGCGTGACCAAAGGAGGCTGCAAATTTTGGTACAATTCAGAGGACGGGAACAACTCACACGATCCAGCCTGAGTAACAGAATCTTCATTCACCGGCTCGAATAGACCTCTGTAACTTGGTATTAATGTAGAAGGTGGTGACGCCCGGTTCAACTTTTGCAATTTTGAGCTAACATTGCTTAAGTCAGGTTTAATATTTAATTCTATTGTTCTCAGAGATTAAAACTTCTATAATGTTATATTCAAGGTGCTGCTAGGAGGGTCTCTTACAAACGAGGATAATTTTTTCCTCCTTATTCATTCCCGTATCGCCCCACTGGTGGGACTATACGGATAGGGTTTGGGAAATTGGGGGGGGATTCAGCAGGGAATTTTTCTAGAACAAAGTGTATGGGGAATCGCTCAGTGGAATGTACCTGTGTTTTTTTTACACTATTTTCAACCTGAGAGTTTGATCTGTGCGGTTGAAGATTTTTGGGTAAAAGGTCATGTCAGCCAGGGATACAAAAAGGTTCCCTTTCGCTGCACTGCTTATTTTTTCTATAGATGGCGAACATAAATTTCTTCTCTCTTAATGTTAAGGGACTAAACTCTCCTCTGAAGCTTCAGCGTTTATTTGAGGACTTTAAACTTCATAAAATAGCAATGGCCTTCGTTCAGGAGGCACATCTAAAGAGACGCTATGAAGGCCTGTTAAATAATAATTTATATCCATCACAGTATTGGGCAATGAGCTCTAAAGAACAAATATTCTGGGGTTGGAATCTTAATATTTAGGTCCGCGTCGGGGGAGGGGGCGGGTCTCACAATCATGGCTTTCCCAACAGTATTCTCTTCTCAGTTTCAAAGGCAGTTTTTTCAATTTTTCTTTTCTTTTCTACCTTGGATGTTAGCTGTTACAAGGTGTTCAGCACTGGTGGGTAGCCCTCCCCTTCATGAGCGCCTGCTGGCTTATAAGGAAGGATATTATTTTCGAGCAAGTGACTTTCCTTCCAGATCCAGAGGGCCGATATATCTTGCTAGTTATTTCAATAGGAGGAGTGAAATACACACTAATTAATATTTATGCTCCAAATTCCAATCAGGGTTTATTTTTTGAGAAACTATCCCATATTATAGATGATAACAGAGTGCCACTTAATACTAGGGGGCGATTTTAACCTTACCCTTAACCCATACTTAGATAACTCACCTGGTCACAGCCCGACAGCAGGGAAAGATCGCAAAAAACTCAAGGCGTGTATCGCTAGACTTGGCTTAGTAGATACTTGGCGGACTAGATATCCCAAGTCTAAAAGCTACACTTTCTTCTCCAAAGCGCACCAGTCACACTCACGGTTGGATTTATTTCTTGTGAATAAAGGGTTTATCAACATGATATCAGGCCCATGATTGAGCCTATAACATGGTCTGACCATGCCCCTACTAGAATGACTTTAAATATTTTACAGCAATACTGGAGGCTCAATGATAGCTTACTTGAAGATACAGAGGTAGATTTTAAAAGGGTTACGCGCATAACCCTTTCAAAATACCCCTGCGTGTGCCGAGCCTATTTTGCATAGGCTGCCAGCGCACGCAAAGCCCTGGGACGCGCGTAAGTCCCGGGGCTTTCCTGGGGGGGGGGGGGGGGCGTGTCGCGGCCGGCCTGCTGGCCGGCGTAACTTTTAAAACAAAGGTGGTGGTGGTGGGGGGGGGGGGGGGGGTGTGGGTGTGTGGAAGGAAAGTTCCCTCTGAGGCCACTCCGAAATCGGAAACCCTCTTACCACCCACTCGACCACATCTCAACCAAGCTTCTCCTATCGGTGCCATACTCCATCTCCAAGTACCTAGCGGACATCATAAACTGCTCACTATCTCAAGGAATCTTCCCAGACGTCCTAAAAATTGCCACCCTCAAACCCCTTCTCAAGAAAGCAAATCTAGACCCTAGAGAACCCAACAACTTCCGCCCCATCTCTAACCTACCTTTTTTGGCAAAGATCATGGAAAAAATAGTCAACACCCAATTATCAGAATACCCGGAAGACCACAACATTCTCTACTCATCGCAATATGGATTTCGCAAATCACTAAGCACCGAAACCCTCCACATCTCCCTCACAGATCACCTCATCATGGGTATGGACTCTGGTACTCCTTCCTTCTAATACTCCGACAGCATTCGACATGGTGAATCACTCCACTCTCCTTAAACGACTTTCGGACATTGGGATAATAGGTTCGGCCTTCAAATGGTTTGACTCCTTTCTCACGAACAGAGGCTACAAAGTAAAGATCAACAACAAGGAATCTCCGCTCATCAACTCCTCAAGAGGAGTTCCGCAGGGCTCCTCACTGTCTCCTACACTATTCAACCTATACCTTCTTCCCCTCTACAAGCTGCTTACGAATCTAAAACCCAAACACTATCTCTATGCCGACGATGTACAAATCCTGATTCCAATAACCGAATCCCTCACAAAAACACTGAAGTTCTGGGACAACTGTCTCCAAGATATCAACAACCTCCTTACTAACCTAAACCTTGTTCTGAACACATTAAGAGCATTTCTGTCTTGGACATCTCTCAACCACAACAATAACCTGCATTCAATTCACACCAACACCCTGGTCAGCCAAGCAAGAGACCTCAGAGTTATAATTCATAACCAGTTAAATTTTAAAAAGTTCATCACCAACACAACCAAAGACTGCTTCTTCAAACTTCAGGTACTAAAAAGACTCAGACCGCTCCTGTACTTCCAAGACTTCAGATCGGTACTCCAGGCCCATTATATTCTCCAAATTAGACTACTGTAATTCCATTCTGCTAGGCCTTCCCGCCTCTTCCACCAAACCGCTTCAGATGCTACAAAACTCAGCCGCCAGAATTTTAACAAACTCCAACAGAAGAGACCACATCACACCCATCCTAAAAAACCTGCACTGGCTCCCTGTAAACTTTAGTATTCTACACAAGTGTCTCACCATCATCCACAAAGCTATTTACAACAGAACACCCATCGATATACACTACCCACTCACACTGCACTTCTCTTCTAGACCCATCAGAGAAGCCTACAAGGGCTCGCTACACCTCCCCCCAGCCAAATCCACACACCTCTCATCCACCAAAGATCAAGCCTTCTCGACAGCGGCGCCAACAATCTGGAACGCCATGCCCCCTGACCTTAGACAAGAACCTTGCATACGGACATTCAGAAAGAAACTCAAGACTTGGCTATTTCTACAAGCCTTCCCTGATCTATGATCTCCCCAACTACAATAACACGTAATGGTCCTCTAATCGATGTACCCCAACCTTGACTTGGCATTTGACCCGATATCAGTTAGTTCTGAGTTCTATGACCTGATACTATTTAGTCATAAATATACAATATTATTATTAGACCATAAGAACATAAGAAATTGCCATGCTGGGTCAGACCAAGGGTCCATCAAGCCCAGCATCCTGTTTCCAACAGAGGCCAAACCAGGCCACAAGAACCTGGCAATTACCCAAACACTAAGAAGATCCCATGCCACTGATGCAATTAATAGCAGTGGCTATTCCCTAAGTAAATTTGATTAATAGCCATTAATGGACTTCTCCTCCAAGAACTTATCCAAACCTTTTTTGAACCCAGCTACACTAACTGCCCTAACCACATCCTCTGGCAACAAATTCCAGAGCTTTATTGTGCGCTGAGTGAAAAAGAATTTTCTCCGATTAGTCTTAAATGTGCTACTTGCTAACTTCATAGAATGCCCCCTAATCCTTCTATTATTCGAAAATGTAAATAACCGATTCACATCTATCCGTTCAAGACCTCTCATGATCTTAAAGACCTCTATCATATCCCCCCCCTCAGCCGTCTCTTCTCCAAGCTGAACAGCCCTAACCTCTTCAGCCTTTCCTCATAGGGGAGCTGTTCCATCCCCTTTATCATTTTGGTTGCCCTTCTCTGTACCTTCTCAATCGCAATTATATCTTTTTTGAGATGCGGCGACCAGAATTGTACACAGTATTCCAGGTGCGGTCTTCACCATGGAGCGATATAGAGGCATTATGACATTTTCCGTTTTATTAACCATTCCCTTCCTAATAATTCCTAACATTCGGTTTGCTTTTTTGACTGCTGCAGCACACTGAGCCGACGATTTTAAAGTATTATCCACTATGATGCCTAGATCTTTTTCCTGGCTCGTAGCTCCTAATATGGAACCTAACATCGTCTAACTACAGCAAGGGTTATTTTTCCCTGTATGCAACACCTTGCACTTGTCCACATTAAATTTCATCTGCCATTTGGATGCCCAATCTTCCAGTCTTGCAAGGTCCTCCTGTAATGTATCACAATCCGCTTGTGATTTAACTACTCTGAATAATTTTGTATCATCCGCAAATTTGATAACCTCACTCATCGTATTCTTTTCCAGATCATTTATATATGTCTTCGCATTTGCCTGTGTCGCCATCAGGTCCAACTGAGGCACTCCCCTTCTGGCGCAAATGCGGTTCCACGCATCGGCCGACAGCTCCCACTCCCCTGGATTGAGTTGTCTGCTGAGAAAGTCTGCTTGAATGTTCTCTACCCCCATGACATGAGATGCGGCGATGCCCCCGAGATGACGATCTGCCCAGGGGAACAACAGGCAGGCCTCTAGTGCCACCGTAGGACTGCGCGTGCCGCCTTGTTGGTTGATGTACGCCACTGTCGTCGCACTGTCGGAGAAAACTTGCATCATTTTGCCCTGAATCCAGGGGAGGAAGGCTTGCAAGGCCAGCCGCACTGCCTTCGTCTTGAGACGATTGATGGACCACAAGCTTTCAGTCTCCGACCAGAGACCTTGAGCTGACTTCGTTCCGTATACCGCTCCCCAACCGGTGAGGCTGGCATCGGTGGAGATGATCAGCCAATTCGGGGTGTCCAAGTCCACCTCCTGCACCAGATTTTCACGCGACAGACTGGCTCTGGACTCCCGGAGTGGCATTGGTAGATGAAATTGTTCAGACACTGGACTCCACCAGCCAACAGTGCATGTTGTAACGGCTGTAAGTGGGCAAATGCCCAGGGAACCAAGCCCAAGGTGGAAGCCATGGAGCCCAGGACCTGAAGATGATGCCACACTGTGGGAGACTGTCTCCATAACAGGGAGTGGACCTGGTCTTGTAACTTCACTACTCGATCCGCCGACAGAAACACTTTTCCTCGTAAGGTATCGAAGTGTGTTCCCAGATAAACCAGCTCCTGGGTGGGTTCCAAGAGACTTTTCTGGACGTTGACCACCCACCTTAACGACCGCCACGTGGTCATCACCATGTGGACCGACCTCTCGCATTCCTCCCGAGACTGTGCGCGAATCAACCAGTCGTCCAATTACGGATGTACGAAGATCCCTTCCTTCCAAAGGAATGCTGCTACCACAACCACTTTCATGAACGTTCGGGGGGCTGTGGCAAGACCAAAGGGAAGGGCTCGAAACTGAAAATGTTGTCCCAACACCTTGAAATGCAAGAACCTCTGGTGACTCAATCGGATAGGTATATGAAGATACCCTTCCGTGAGGTCCAAGGACGCCAAAAATTCTCCTTTCTGAACCATCACCGTCCGCGAGGTTTCCATCCAGAAAAGTGGAATTCTAAGACAGCGGTTCACTGTCTGCAGGTTGAGGATGGGGCAAAATGTGCCCTCCTTTTTGGGGACCACAAAAATTGAATAACGGCCCCAGCGTGCCTCCGGAACTGGAACAATCACTCTGAGGTTGAGAAGTCGTCGCAGGGTTACCCGGACCGTCTCACGCTTGCTGAGGGAGGACACCCGGGACTCTACAAAGACCTCCTGGACCGGCTGCGAGAATTCCAAAGTGTAGCCGTCCCTGATGACCTCTAAGACCCAGCGGTCTGATGTAATCCTTGCCCATTCCGTGTAAAAGTTGGATAATCTGCCTCCGACAGCTTCTACAACGGAATGGGTGTTCGTGGCTTCATTGGGAGGACTTGCTGGCTCCGGTGCCCAGATGTCCCGAGTTTCTCCTGGGACGACGACCTGGTTTCGGCTTAGAAGTGGTTGTTGTAGTATATCTACTAGTCCTGGATCAACGGCTGTCCCGAAAACGAGATGGAGGTGGAAAGGTCTTCTTAGAAGATTTCCTGTCTTCTGGTAAACTATTGCCCTTGGATTCCGCCAACAACTTTACCAATTGGTCCAGGTCCTCGCCGAAAAGAAGCTTGCCCTTAAACGGCAGATTGCACAGCTGGGATTTAGAAGACAAATCCGCCACCCAGTTCCTCAGCCAAAGGAGCCGTTGTGCGGAAACCATGGACACCATACTTCTCGCCGAGGTCCGCACCAGATCATACAGCGCATCTGCTACATAAGCGATACCAGCCTCTAAATGGGCGGACTAATGCCCTGCTGCTGCTGGCGCCGGCACTGCATGAGGCTAGCGCAGATTGCCGCGCGTAAACTCAGAGCTGAGACTTCAAAGGCCCGCTTTAACTGGATCTCCAGCTTCCGATCCTGGATGTCCTTCAGAGCTGCAGCCCCAGCCACCGGGATTGTGGTCTTCTTAGTGACCGCTGAGACCGCAGTGTCCACCTTAGGAACCTCGAGCAGATCCAACACGTCCGTTGACAGGGGATATAGCTTCACACCATCGCTCTGCCGACCTTCAGTCCAGCGTCAGGAGCCTCCCACTCCCTGTTCACCAGCTTTTGTATTTTCTTCGGCAAAGGAAAGGAAGTAACGGGGCCCCTAATGACATCTAGAATGGAGTTAACCCCTTCATTGTCCGATTCCTCCTGGGAAATCTTAAGCCTTAGCACCTCCAAAACTTGGGGAATGAGAGGGCGCAGCTCATCCCTTTTAAAGGGTCGGACCACACTGGGATCGTAACCCTCCGTCGACAGGGTCTCCGGGTCATCGGAAACATCAGTATCCCCATCTGCCTAGTCCGGGTCTGTCCCCGCAGTCACCCCCGTGAGTGGAGCCGTACCTGAGCCCGGGCCTGGAGGAGCCTGCGCCCCAACATCTCTCAGACGGGGCTGATCCAATGGGAGTGGACCTGGGTCCAAACCCCGAATTTGTTTCTCCGGTGGGTGCCCTACGTCCCCCTTGGAGACTGGGCCGCTTAACCAGTGCATACTTGCGAGCCAAAAACACCTCATGCATGAGTACAAATTCCGGGGAAAAACCCTCCAGACCCCCTCCCCCTCGGGAGGGGGGAGGGGGAAGGACTGAGGGCAAAGTGCCATCACTCCCTATGAAGTCCGCCCCTATAGGTGCCAAAACAGGAGGTGCATCCTCCACCTGTGAGTCCCTGTCTAGATCACCTGGCCCCAAGGCCTGGGAAGGGCCCTCCAACCTCAAGGAGTCCCCCGACTCTGAGGCACAAGTAGGAGACAGGGAATCCGCATCCAGGGTCTGACCACATGTACCACACATGCAGCAGGCCGGTGATTTTGAGCGCGGGCCCATTGGGAAAAGTGCGCAGCCATGCGGTGCCAAGAGGGAGAAGGTCGCGAATATCCAATACCCGCTTGCAGCCATGATGCGGGAAAAACCAGGCCAGGAAGCATCTGCCAACTACAGGGGAGAGAGCGCAGCTGCGATGCGGGAAAAAAAATTAAGAAGAGACATGTTGGATTAAAGCCGGCCCCAAAAACGAAAACCCCCACTGAGCTCAGGGGCGACCTGTAAAAGTACCTTCTAGGTACACCTGGCCAGAACCTACATCACTAAACATTTGAACGTATTTTTATGATTTAATGTAACCGAAACTTAATGGCACCTGTTAGAATGTACTATAGTACGCCTACTCTAAACTTACTTATGTGCCTACATGTAAACCGTTGCGATGGTATATAACTTAGCGATAGTATAGAAAAGAAAATTATTCCTTACCTGCTAATTTTCGTTCCTGTAGTACCATGGATCAGTCCAGACAGTGGGTTATATCCCCCGACCAGCAGATGGAGTCAGAACAGAGTTTGAGAGCGTCAGCATATAGAGTAGTGCACCCTCTGCTGGAGCTCAGTATTATGCATAGCAAAGCCCAAAAGCAAAACACAACATTTTGGATCCAGATCCGTCCCCAAAAAGGAACAGAGAAAGATATAAGTAAACAAACGGTCAACGGGACCAGCAACAGTCAACTTGTGAGGAGCTGTGAATAGTAACAATAATCAGAGACAAACAGAATGAAAGATACCTGGAAGAATCCGAGCAGGACCTAATGAAACCCCTAGTGGCGGGCGTCTGGACTGATCCATGGTACTACAGGAACGAAAATTAGCAGGTAAGGAATAATTTTCTTTTCCCTGTACGTACCTGGATCAGTCCAGACAGTGGGATGTACCCAAGCTTCCCTAAACCGGGTGGGGTCCTGAGAGACCTGCTCGGAGAACTTGATCGCCAAAAGAACCCGTGTACTGAGGCGCCAGGTGTAGTCTGTAATGTCTGGAAAAAGCGTGCAACGACTTCCATGTCACCGCACGGCAGATTTCCTGGAAGGAAACGGAGCGAGATTCCGCCCAGGACGCCGCTTGGGATCGCATGGAATGAGCCGACACGCTGCGAGGCGGCACTCGCCCCGCCGCAATGTAAGCCGATGAGATGGCGTCCTTTATCCAGCGCGCAATAGTCGTCTTGGATGCCTGAGAACCTCTCCTCGGTCCTGACCAGAGGACAAACAAATGATCGGATACCCGGAAGTCATTGGTAACCTCCAGGTAACGGAGCAGCACACGCTTGACATCCAGGAGCCGGAGAGACCGGGGTTCCTCTGAAGCGAACGCTGGAAGCTCCACCGTTTGATTGACGTGGAAGGCCGAGACCACCTTTGGTAGGAAGGATGGTACCGTACGAAGGGAAACCCCGGAGTCGGAGAAACGCAGATAAGGGTCCCGGCAGGACAAGGCTTGGAGCTCTGAGATCTGGCGAGCAGAAGAGATGGCTACCAGGAAAACCGTCTTGAGGGTCAGGTCCTTGAGGGAGGACCCCCTCAGGGGTTCAAAAGGAGGGCCCGACAGCGTTCGCAGCACCAAGTTGAGGCTTCAAGAAGGGAAAGGATCACTGACCGGTGGCCGTAGGTGATTGGCACCCTTCAGAAAACGTGCGATATCCGGCTGAAGGGGTAGAGAGCAGTCCTTCTGTACCAAGACATTCAAGGCCGCCACCTGAACCTGGAGCGAATTATAGGCGAGACCCTTATCCAGACCATCCTGTAGGAAATGAAGGATCAAGCGGGACAGTCGCCTCCCATGGTTTGGACCCCGCGGTCGGAGCACCAGGCTTCGAAGACCTTCCAAACTCGAACGTAAGCGACGGAGGTCGAAGGCTTGCGGGAACGAAGCATCGTTGAGATCACTGTCTCCGGGTAGCCTCTGTGGCGGAGACGGCGCCGTTCAAAAGCCAGGCCGCAAGACAGAAGAGTTCTGCCTACTCGAAAAATACCGGCCCCTGACGCAGAAGATGAGGAAGATGGGACAGGCGAAGTGGGCCGTCCACCGTCATCTGAAGTAGATCTGCGAACCATGGCCGATGGGGCCATTCCGGGGCGACGAGAATTACAGTCCCTCGATGATGTTCCAACCTGCGGAGAACCTTGCCGACCAGAGGCCAAGGAGGAAACACATAGAGCAGTTGATCCGACAGCCATGGAAGGGCAAGGGCATCCACCCCCTCTGCGCCGCGCTCTCTTCTGCGGCTGAAGAAGCGTGGAGCCTTGGCGTTGAGAAAGGTCGCCATTAGATCGAGGCGTGGAGTCCCCCAATGACGGACGATGAGATGCATTGCCTCGTCGGAGAGAGCCCACTCGCCGGGGTCTAGCTGTTGACGACTCAGGAAGTCCGCCTGAACGTTGTCCACCCCGGCGATGTGAGAGGCCGCTATCCGGACGAGATTACTCTCCGCCCACTCCATCAGGGGAGTTGACTCGAGGGAGACATGCTTGCTTCTTGTCCCCCCTTGACGATTGATGTAGGCCACGGTGGTGGCGTTGTCCGAGAGGATCCTCACCTCTCTGTGTAGCACCAGGGGAAGAAAACGCTGGAGAGCGAAACGCACGGCTCTCGTTTCCAGGCGATTGATCGGCCACTTTGCCTCCTCTGGCGTCCAAGTCCCCTGCGTGGTGCTTCTTTCGCAGACGGCGCCCCATCCCGCGAGGCTGGCATCGGTGGTCACCACCACCCAATTGGGAACCTCGAGCGAGACTCCCCGAGCCAGATGCGAGGGGACAAGCCACCAATCCAGGCTTTTCCTGGCTAATGGTGGAAGCGGCAGGATCACCTGATACTCCTGGGAGACTGGTTTCCAACGGGATAGCAGGGACGCCTGCAGTGGACGCAGGTGTGCAAACGCCCAGGGTACCATGTCGATGGTGGAGGCCATTACTCCCAGGAGCTGCAGATAATTCCAGGCGGTTGGTTCTTCCAAAGCTGAAAACCGAGACACGTGCTCCCTCAGGGCTTGCGCCTTGTCCTGGCGCAGGAACACCATACCCCGCCGGGTATTGAAGCTCGCTCCTAAGAAATCCAGGTGTTGCTAGGGCACAAGGGAACTCTTTGGAAGGTTCACCACCCAGCCCAGAGAGCGTAGGAATTGTACTACTCTGGCCACTGAGGTCTGACCATGTGAGAAGGACTTCGCTCGAATCAGCCAGTCGTCTAGGTATGGATGTACTAGGATACCCTCCTTGCGGAGGGCCGCCGCCACCACTACCATGATCTTTGTGAAGGTCCGAGGTGCGGTCGCCAAACAGAAGGGAAGCGCCTTGAACTGAAAGTGTTGACCGAGAATCTTGAAGCGAAGATACCGCCGGTGAGCCGGCAGGATGGGAATGTGCAAGTATGCTTCCGAGAGATCCAGTGAAGCGAGGAATTCTCCCTTGTGCATTGCGGCAATCACTGATCGAAGAGTCTCCATGCGGAACCGGCTGACCCTGAGGGCCTTGTTTACCTCCTTCAAGTCCAGGATGGGCCGAAAGGAACCGTCCTTTTTGGGAACGATGAAGTAAATGGAATAGTGGCCCAAGCCCACCTCGAAGAGGATGGGAACGATGGCCCCTATTTCCTGCAGTCGGTCTAGTGTTTGTTGAACCGCTATCCTCTTGAGATCCGAACTGCAGGGGGAGAAGATGAACCGGTCCCTCGGGGGGGCGGACAAACTCCAAGGCATAACCGTCTCTTATGGTGTCCAGCACCCACTGGTCCGTGGAGATAACTGCCCACTCCTCGTAGAAGTCCATGAGGCGGCCTCCGATCTGGGGAGGTGAGAAGTGGGCTCCTTTGGCATCATTGGGAGGACTTTGTGGGCGGATTTCCCTGCCCTGGACCCTCTCTTGCGGGCCTCCGCCCACGAAAGGAACGAGACCAAGGCTGGGATCTTGTCGGCTGTGTCCGGGAACCGGACTGCCGGTAAGACCTATAACGTCGCTGTGCCCTGGCCCTGGTCTGTCTATCCTCCGGCAGCCGATGCACCGAATTTTCCCCCAGTGACTTGATCTGATCCAGGTCCTCTCCAAATAAAAACTTCCCCCGAAAGGGGAGGGAGCCAAGGCTCAACTTGGAGGAAGCATCCGCCGCCCAGTTGCGAAGCCACAAGAACCGTCGGGCTGCTACAACCGAAACCATGGACTGCGCCATTACGCGAAAGAGATCATACAAGGCGTCCGCCCCGTATGCTATGGCAGATTCCAGACAGTCTGCCTGGGCGGCCTCTTTGGGGGGCAACTCCTGAGAGGTGAGAAGCTGCTGTACCCAGAGTAAGCTGGCCTTTTGCGCGAGCGAACTGCACATCACGGCCCGCATACCTAGGGCGGAGACTTCGAAGACCCTCTTGAGGAAGGTTTCTAGTTTACGGTCCTGCATATCCCGCAGGGCTGTTCCACCCGTTACCGGGATGGTCGTCCTCTTGGTCACTGCCGACACCGCTGAATCCACCTTGGGCACCTTGATAAGATCCAAAAAATCCTCAGGGAGCGGGTATAGCTTTCCCATGGCGCGTGTGACTTTCAAGGACGCCTCGGGAGTGTCCCACTCCCTGGTGAGAAGCTGTAGGAAGGACTTATGGATAGGGAAAGCCCTTGCCCTAGGACGGAGGGCAGCAAGTACTGGATCCCCTTTGCGAGAAGAGGTGGCGACGGCAGGAGCCACAGGGATCGGCGGATCTGGAGGTGGGTCGAGGTCCAGCTCCTGAATAATATGGTGGATGAGTTCATCCAGCTCTTCTTTTTGAAAAATCCGTAGGGCTCGAGGGTCGGCCCCCTCCGTATGTCCATCCGGATGCGCCTCCGAGGGTTCCGGGGAGTCGTCTCTCACCGGCGAAGCCGCCCCCGTGGTATGCCGGGGTGGCACGGGAGAGGGACCCGGCAGGGATCCAGGCGTAACGGGCGAGGCAGTGAGACCAACAGCAAGTTTAGGAATCTTGGGGGGAGGGGCTCCCAGGGGATTCGGCGCCTGCGCTCCCATACCCTGCAAATAAGCCATGTGCATTGCCAGAATAAAATCGGGTGAGAAAAACGGGGAGCTGATTGGAATCCCTGGGGGGGGGACCGTCCTGGGAGCCCCGGTCGGGCAAACCCCCCGCTGGGGGCAAAGCCTGTTGAGAGCCAGTGCAACCAATCCTGTCTGCATCTGGGAGAGAGTCCGTCTCACGCTGTCCCCCTAAAATGGCCGCCGTTCCCGCCAAAGGCGGCGTCGTGGCCGGCCCGCACCGCCCGGGCTGAGGAGGAGGCAGGTCCGAAATCGCACCGGAGGACTGCAGGGTGCCTTCCCCGTCGGGGAAGCACTGCTCACAAAGCCCCTCCCTCAGAAATTGATTCCCCGGTTCGCCGCAGGCCTCACACCTCGAGGACCGCGGCATGTCAGCACCGGGAAAAAAAAAGCCTCGGGGGGGGGGGGGGGGGGGGCAAAAACGAGCTAGTGCCGCGGGGGGGCCTGGAATGGCCCTAACAACCCGCCGAAGGGGTCCAGGAGCTGCGGGGGAAAACCCCCGTTTCAGTTGGGCACACACCCGCGGGCGGAGCTTGTGAACCGCGGGACCCACAAACGACGCGTGGAGCGGCCGGAACCACCGGCATCCACGGGGCACCACCAAAAAGAAGCAAACCTGTGGAGAAAGAAACTCAAAAAACTTCCACTTACCCCAACGGAAGAGGAATGGAGTACAGAATAGAGAAGGCAGAGCCACAGACACACGCCTCCTCAAAAACTGAAAAGTCTTTTTTTTTTTTTTTAATTTTAAGGATCCAAAATGAAGAGAAACATAAGACAGGGAAATACTGGGGAGAAAAATAAAGAAATAACCAAAAATGAAGAAACCCTGTCAATCTGGGGGAGCTAGTGGATCCCCCCACTCACATCTGCTGGAGTCAGAAGAATACTGAGCTCCAGCAGAGGGTGCACTACTCTATATGCTGACGCTCTCAAACTCTGTTCTGACTCCATCTGCTGGTAGGGGGATATAACCCACTGTCTGGACTGATCCAGGTACGTACAGGGAACACCTGTTACAACAGGTAAGCAACTCTGCTTTCTCCTAGGACAAGCAGGATGGTAGTCCTCACAGATGGGTGAATACCAAGCTATAAGCTGCTCCCGTTTATAACAGGACCAACAGCTCTTAACTACGTGCCAAGGGGCACAACAGAAGTGCTGAGGGTGAGAAAAGGAGGCAGCATGAACCAGATACTGAGCCTTAGGAAGGTAGAGTTGGGTCCTTATGCTTGGAACAGATTATGAAGGACAGGCTGGCCAAAGGTACTGTCATGTAGACCATCTTTGTCCAAACAGTAACGGGCAGCGAACTTGTGTAGGGAGCTCCATGTCGCAGCCTTGCAGATCTCAGCGATGGTGACTGCATGAAAGTGCGCCACAGAAGCTACCATGGCCCTAACTGAGTGTGCCTTGATGCGGCCTCCAAGCAGAAGGCCCCTCCTGCTCGTAGCAGAAGAATATACAGTCTGTCAACCAGTTGGACAGGGTCCGTTTGCCCACTGCAATGCCAAGTTTGTTTTTATCAAAGGAGGCAGAGTTGCATGGACTGCCCGTGGGCCGCTGTGCGCTCAAGATAAAAGGCAAGAGCACGCTTGCAGCCCAGGCTGTGCAGAGCCCGTTCATTCTGGTGGGAATGGGACCTCGGAAAGAAGGTGGGCAAAATAATGGACTGATTGAGATGGAAGTCAGTTACCACCTTAAGCAGGAACTTAGGGTGAGTGCGCAGAAGTACCCTGTCATGAAAGAATTTTGTATAAGGCGGATACATCACTGCCGCCTGAAGCTCAACGACCCTGCAAGCAGAGGTGACCGCTACCAAGAAAGTGCAGTTCTTACCTGTAACAGGTGTTCTAGGAGAGCAGAAAGTTAGTCCTCACATGTGGGTGACATCATCAGACAGAGCATGGCACAGAAAACGTTTGTCAAAGTTCTAGAATATTTGACCAGCATGCCCAGTCTGCTGGCCGTGCGTCCATGCGAGGTCCCCCTTCAGTCTTGGAATATAGCAAAACAGACTAGCGAAAAACAAACACCCTGAAGGTCAACCCAACGTCGTGGGGAGGCGGGCAGGATTCCTGAGGACTCACATCCTGCTGTCCTAGGAGAACAGCTGTTACAGGTAAGCAACTGCGCTTTCTCCTAGAACAAGCAGGATGGTAGTCCTCACATGTGGGTGAGTACAGAGGCTCCAGACCGTCATGTTCAGTTAGAGAGACCAACAATGACCGAACAAGATGCAAACGGGCATAACAACTGCGGCGCTGTGGGTAACAGGAAACGGTCTGGTTTCCACAAGAAGCACAAGCAGAGAGTGGGATTCAGATCTGGAAACAGGTTGCGCAGGACAGACTGTCCAAAGGCGCTGTCCTGACAGCTATCCCTGTAAAGGCAGTAATGGGCTGCAAACGTGTGGAGAAAACGCCAGGTTACGGCCCAGCAAATCTTCACGATAGGGACTGCACGCAAGTGAGCCACCGACACCGCCATCGCCCGCACAGAGTGAGCCTTTACTCTGCCAGTTAATTGAAGGCCTGCCTGTGTGTAGCAGAAGACGATGCAGTCGGCCAGCCAGTTAGACAAGGTGTGTTTTTCCACTGCCATCCTCAGCCTGTTGGGATCAAAAGACACAAACAGCTAGGTGGACTGTCTATGGTTCACTGTGCGATCTAGGTAGAAGGCCAAAGCCTGTTTACAGTCCAGGGTATGGAGAGCCTATTCTCCTGGGTGGGAATGAGGCCTCAAAAAAGGTGGGTAAAACAATGGGCTGATTGATATGAAAATCAGTCACCACCTTGGGCAGGAACCTAGGATGCGTACACAGAACCACACGGTCACGGAAGAACTTCATGTAAGCAGCGTATGTAATCAAAGCCTGGAGCTCACTGACCCTGCGAGTGGAAGTGATCGCCACCAGAAATGCGACTTTCAAGGTGAGGAGCTTCAGGTCACATAACTGCAGAGGCTCAAAGGGAGGCTGCATCAGTCGCGCCATGTCGACGTTGAGGTCCCAGGATATTGCTGGTGGTCAAAGCGGGGGCTTCAGTTGGAGAAGACCCCGCATGAAACAACCAACCAGGGGCTGAACGGAAATGGGCATACCAGCAACACCTCGATGATACACACTTACCAAGCTAAGGTGGGATGGGGGCACTCACCAACAGGTCCTGGAGAAGCGGGAACCAAACCTGCCTTGGCCAGGAGGATGCCAAGAGAATCATGGTGCCCCCCCCCCCCCCCGTCCTGCTGGAGCTTTAACAGGGTCTTTGGTAGCAGAGGCAGAGGGGGGTATGCATACAGGAGGGTCCTGCTCCCAGTGAAGGGAGAAGGCATTGGAGGCCGGATGGCTGCTCCCCGCCATCAGGGAGCAGAACCTGCTTAGCTTGTGGTTGAGAGAGGATGTGAACAGGTCCACATTCGGCATACCCCACTGGTGAAACAGGTTGGTCACCACCGCCGGGTTGAGGGACCACTCGTGTGGCTGGAAGGACCGGCTGAGGTGGTCCGCCAGCACATTGAGCTGACCTGGCAGGTAGGTGGCTCGGAGATACATTCCTTGGGAGAGGGCCCAGGTCCAAATCTGTACCGCCTCTTGGCAGAGGAGGAACGAGCCTGTGCCTCCCCCTCTTTGTTGATGTACCACATTGTGATCTGGTTGTCCGTCCTGATAAGAACTTCCACAGATGACAAATGATCTCTGAAGGCCCACAAGGTGTACCGTAGTGCCCGAGCTCCAGGTTTATCTGGCAATGTGCCTTGGTGATGGTCCAAAAACCTTGTGTCTGTAGGCCGTTTGTGTGAGCTCCCCCACCCCCAGGGAGAAGCATCAATGGTGAGGGTCATCTGGGGTGGTGCGGGCTGAAAAGGAAGCCCGCGTTCCAGATTGGAGAGGGTTTCCCACCAGGTCAGAGATACCATGAGAGGGTCCATGACCTTGACATGAGCTTCTAAATCCTGAGATGCCTGCTGCCACTGGGACAGTAAGGCCTACTGAGAGCTCCTCATGTGGAGATGGGACAGGGGAGTAACATGGAAGGAGGCCGCCATGTGGCCCAGTAGGCGGAGCAGGAGCTGAGCTGGCACCCTCCTGCTGTTGCGGACTAGGGTAGCCAACGAGGCAAAATTGATTGCCCGGTCCTTGGGTAGAAAAGCTTTCGCTTGCACTGTGTCCAACCTGGTGCCTATGAAGTTCAGCTGGGAGGACAGGCAGAGGTGTGACTTGGGGAAATTGATAATGAAACCCACTGTCTGCAGGGTCTACATCGTGAAGGCTAGAGCGTGCAAGGCCCCTGAGTAAGAGTCGCTCCTGACCAACCAGTCGTCCAGGTATGGAAACAAATGAAGTGAGCGACGCCTGAGGTAGGCAGCCACCACTGCCAAGCATTTGCTGAAGACATGGGGGGACCGATGCCAGTCCAAAGGGCAGCAATTTGTACTGGAAATGTGCATTCCCCGCCAAGAAACGGAGATACTTCCTGTGGTTGGGGAAAATCTCAATATATGCATACACCTCCTTGAGGTCGAGGGAGCAAAGTCATTCTCCTCTTCAGAGGAGCGGGATCAGCGTGCCCAGAGACACCATCTTGAATTTTTTTCTTACAAGAAACATGTTCAGCGCCCTGAGGTCGAGAATGGGGTGCAAGCCGCCATTCCTTTTCGGGATGAGGAAATACCTCGAGGAGAACCCTTGGACCTGTTTGCGAGGGACCGTTTCCACTGTGCCTGCTGTGAGGAGGGTGGAGAGTTCCGTTCAAAGAACGACCAAAATGGGTGGATGAACCCAATGATTGACACGGGGGATAGGTCTCTGGGAGCCAACTGACATGCAGACTGTAGCCCTGGTGGACTATGGAGAGGAACCAGTGGTCAGAGATGATCTCTTCCCAGCATCAGGCAAAGCTGATGAGCCTGCCGCCGACTGGGGGATCAGGCGCTAGGGGAACTGCAAGCTGACCTATGCTTCCTTGCCGCCAGTCAAAAGCCCGTGACTAGGGCGCCGGTTGGGGTCTGGGGGCCTGCTGCTGGTGGGGGAGACCCCTGGAACCGGTGTGGGGTGAGCGAGTTCAAGCAGCCAGAGGGTAATACTTCCTCTTCCAGTATAAGGTTTTCGAGAACCTTGCCTGGAGGCTTTTCTGGCTGAGGAAGGCCCTTCTGAGGCACTAGCGGATAGCTGCTGGAGGGTATTCATGATGGTCCTACAGCTGCGCCATCACATCCTGGACTTATTCCCTAACAGATTCTTGCCTGTACAGGGGAGGTCGGTGAGCCTATCCTGGACCTCAGCTGGAGGTCCAAGGCTCGGAGCCAAGCCATCCTTCTGGCGCCGATGCCCACGGTGACTGAGCGAGCTGCAGTTTCAAAAATATCGTAGGTGGAATGCACCTCGTGTTTTCCTGCTTCCAAATCCAGTGAGGCAATAGCGGCAAGAGCTTCCTGCTGTTGCTGGGAAAGATCCTCTGCAAAATCCTGGATTTCCTTCCAGAGACTGCGGTTGTACTGAGTCATGCAAAGTTGGTAGGCCGCCATGCAGGCAACCAGCATGGCACCTTGAAAAATCTCTTTCACCCTATGGCATCTAGTTCCCTATGCTCACGTCCTGGAGGCATGGGTACGGGAACACCAGGCCTTTTTTAAGGCAGACTTCATGACCACTGATTGGTGGGGGAGCTGCCTCCTCTCAAACGCAAGGGCCTGTTGCACCAAGTAGGTGGCATCGGCCTTCCTGTTAACTGCAGAAACGGAAATGGGGCATTCCCACATGATGAGGAGGAGTTCCGATCCACAATATTTTTAAGGAACTGCCACGATCTCCTTAGGAGAGTCAATGAACTGGAGGACTTCCAGCATCTTGTGACATGCATGCTCCTCTGTGAGGAGCTGAAAGGGTCTGGCTTCAGCCATAGCCCTGACAAACACCCAAACAACAGGACCTTGGGTGGTGACCAGCACAGCTCTTCTGGAGGGGAAGGCAGAGAGAGGGGTTCGTCATAATATTCAGATGATGAGTCTGTGGAGTCATCATCCCAAGGGTCATAGGGACCCTCTTCCTCACTCAGGCCAGGACGAGGGCTGTGAGGTGCAACAGCCCATGGCTCCGAGGGCCTCAGAGGCTGTAGGGGCACAGACGGCACAGATGGGTCCCCCGGCATTGAGGGGATCATCGGTCGTGGTAAGCCTGAAGGATCTGGCAATGGGCTCAGGGAACCATGGGCAAGAGTGCACAGTCCCAGCTGCCTCTTCCTCCTCAGAGGACCTGGGAATGGGGATTGCTCCGGTGGAGGGCATCTGTGGCAGATAGAGCATTGAGGGGCCCTCTGGCTCTGGCTGCCTCAGTAGGGCGCCAAGCAGGACATCCAGATGCTCCAGCAGAGGTGCTAACATTGATGGCGGAGGCTCGGGCACCAGTATGGGGGCTGGTTGCACCAGCTCAACACACTGCAGCGCCTTGAGCACCGCCAATTGCACCCTGTAGTCCAACTCCTCCTGGAAGTCCTGGGGGATCAGGACTGATGGAGGGGGACGAGGCATTGCTGGTTCAACCTCGGGTTCCTGAGGTGGCTTGGTGCTGACCAGTATCGGTGGGGAATGCCTCAGACTACCGAGGACACCGGAGGATGGGGCCTCCGATGGCTGAAGCTGCTTCGATGGCGGCTCGGCGGCAGCCGATGCCGCTCCAGAACAGTATCTGGATGTGATTGGTGCCAGTGATTCCAGGACCATTTCTGGTACTCGGCCTGGTCTTACCCCAGCGCCAAGGAAGTCAATGACCCTGAGGTCTGGGGGAGGGGAGAGACCACCGAGGATCGATCACCTTCTCCCCGATCCTTGTGGGTGCTAGAGGGAGCAACTGAAATGGCTCTCCGCAATCCTTGGGCAAAGAGACCAGCACAGGTGTGGAGGATTTTGGGGTCCCAAAAAGTTTCTCCATTTTGTTGAGGTGCGCCCGATGTCATTTGGGTATCATCTGATTGCACAGATGGCACCCACGGATGTCGTGCGAGGCCCCAAGGCAGAGGATGCACACCTCATGCGGATCCGTGATAGACATGGTCCGCGGGCTGGGGGCACAGAAGGGGGACCCGATGATGATCAAGAGATCGAAAAAAAAATCAAAGAAAACTCGAAAAAGTTGGAGCTCCGTGGACCATAAGGCAACTTCACCGCAGAAAAGAAGAGACTGAAGGGGGACCTTGTGTGGAGACACAGATAGTAGCAGGCTGGGCATGCTCAGTCTGCTGGTCAAAGCTACTAGAAACTTTGACAAAAGTTTTCCATACCAGGCTCCATCAGATGATGTCACCCACATGTGAGGACAACCATCCTGCTTGTCCTAGGAGAAAATGACTTTCCAGGTGAGATGTTTACGCTCACAGGAGAGCATAGGCTTGAAAGGAGGCTGCATGGCTGTTCCAGTATCATGTAGAGGTCCCAGGATACAACAGGAGGATGCAGAGGGGGCTTTAGATGCAACAGGCCCCTCATGAAGCAGCCCACCAAGGGCTTCACAGAAATGGGCACACCACTTATCCCCTGGTGATACGCTCTGATAGCACTCAGGTGGACTTGGATCGAGGTGGTCTGTAGACCAGACTCTGAGAGGAATCACAATTAGCCCAGCAGTCACGGAGCGGGAGAAAGGGTCCAGGCTTTTCGCCTCTCCAGACAGGAGAACCTTCTCCACGTCAACTGGTAAGACTTCCTGGTGGAAGGCTTTCGGGAAGCCACCAGTACCTGCGACACATTATCAGAGAGGTCAATTAAGACTACCCTTTCAACATCCAGGCAGTGAGAGTAAGCGAGCGGAGGTTCGGGTGGCACAATCTGCTCTGGTCCTGCGTGACGAGGTCATGGGAGGCCCAGGTGTATGGGCTCCCAAATCAACATGTCGCGCAGGATCGTGAACCAAACTTATTGCAGTCAATATGGGGCAACCAGGATCATGGTGCGCCTGTCCTGCTGGAGCTTCACGAGTCTTCCCCACCAGTGGAAGTGGAGGATATGCGTACAGTAGGCCCTTGCCCCAAAACTGGGCAAAGGCATCTGAGGCTAGTTCCCCATCCTCCCTGTACAGGGAGCAGAAGTGGATCACCATGAAATTCCAAGGGGAGGCAAAGAGGTCCACGTCCGGAACGCCCCAGAGGCGGAAGATTCTGTCTGTGACATTCAAGTTGAGCGACCACTCGTGGGGGGTGGAATGCTCAACTCAAGCAGCCCACCACCATGTTCTCCGTCTCTGCAAGGTAAACTGCTCGCAAGAACATGTCCTTGCATAGGGCCCAATCCCAAATCTGTACCACCTCCTGGCAAAGCAGGAAGGAGCCAGTACCTCCCTGCTTGTTTATGTACCACATCGCGAATTTGGCTGTCAGTCTGGATCAAAACCACTTTGCGGGCCAGGCGATCCTGGAACTCAGAGGGCGTACCGGATCACTCGCAGCTCCAGGAAGTTTATTTGACAACTTGCTTCCTGCTCCGACCACATGCCTTGCGTGCGAAGGCTGCCCACATGTGCTCCCCAGCCCAAGGTAGAGACATCGGTGGTCAGTACCACTTGGGGGGATGGCACTTGGAAAGGAAGGCTGCTCTCCAAGTTGGTCAGGTTCGCCCAACAGGATAGGGAGTCTCAGAGTGGCGAGGTAACTTGCACTGCTGCCGAGAGGTCCTAAGTGGCCTGGAGTCACTGAGATCAGAGTGTCCACTGTGCTACTCACACGACTAGCCGGGCAAGTAGAGTGACATGAACTGATACAGCCATGCGGCCCAGCAAGTGGAGCAGTACCCAGGCAGAGATCATCCAATGCCACTGGATGGACTGTGCCTGCGATGCCAGGGTGAGCACGGTTTCGAGGGAGGAACGCTCTGGCCAGAGTTGTGTCCAGGAAAGCCCCAATGAATGCGAGCTGCTTGGATGGTGTCAGATGAGATTTGGGGAGATTGATCACAAATTCCAATGACTGTAGTACCTTGGTTGTCAAGCAAGGGAGCGTAGAGCACTCTCCTGCGTGGTGCTCCTGATGAGCCAGTCATCCAGGTAGAGGAACATGTGCACCCCACTGCGGTGCAGGTGCGCCTCTACCACCGCCTGACATTTCATAAACACCTACGGGGCTGAGGCAAGGCCGAATGGCAGCACTCTATATTGGCAATGTTTTCGGCCCACTACGAAGCAGAGCTATTTCCTGTGAGGCGGGAATATCGCTACATGGGCATAAGCGTCTCAGATCGAGAGAGCAGAGTCAATCTCCCTTGTGAAGGAGAGGAATCAGGGTGCCCAAAGAGACCATTTTGAAACTTTCTCGCTGCAAGAACCTGTTTAAGACTCTTGAGGTTGAAAATGGGTTGGAGGCCGCCTGTTTTCTTTGGTATCAGAAAATATCTAAAGTAGAACCCTTGGCCCCATTGAGAGTGGGGCATGGGTTCTACAGCTCCGGTCTTCAACAAGGATGAGAGCTCCAATTTAAGAATTTCCCGATTCCCCAACAGGTCCCACCCTGGGAGTGGCAGAGAATCCGCCAGGACTGTCCTGAAATTCAGGCGGTAAGTGTGTTTTACGATGGCCAGAATCCATCAGTCAGTGGTAATAGGCGGCCAGCGGTCTGCGAACAGACATAGCCGGCTCCCAACCAGTGGGCAGGGGCCCATGGGCACTGCAAGCTGGCATCTGCTCTCTCGCCGCCAGTCAAATGCCCGCAGCTGGACTGGGGCCACACTGTTGGCGAAGCCGACCCCTGGTTGAAGTACGTGGTGTCCTGGAAGCCTTGACACAGGGTCCTGCGCATGGAGGACGGTGGGTCTGAGGTGCTGGCCGAGAGCTGCTGCAAGGCCTCGTGATAATCCTTGAGTTGTGCAACTGTGTCTCTGACCTTTTCCCCGAAGAGATTTTCTCCAGTGCAGGGCAGGTCCACCAGCTTCTCCTGGACCTCAGGCCGAAAGTCTGAAGCCAGGCCATGCATCGGGCGCTAATGCCCACAGCCGACACACCCTGGCCGCTGTCTCAAAGACATCATAAGTGGACCTTACCTCATGTTTCCCGGCTTCCAGGCCCTTTTGTACTACTGCCTCCAGTGCATCCTGCTGCTGAGGCAGGTGCTCCACCAGCTCCTGAACTTGTTTCCACAAGTTCTTGTTGTACTGAGCCATGTACAACTGTTAGGAGGCGATATCTGCAATAAGCATTGCCCCTTGAAAAACCCTTCCCCCAAGAGCATCGAGGGCTCTATGTTCTTGGCCTGGAGGGGAGGAAGAATGTGTACAAGATCTCTTGGCCTTTTTTTAGGACAGACTCCACAACCACAGACTGGTGGGGGAGCTGGCGTTTTTGAAAGCCAAAGGCCTGTTGGACCAGATAAAGGGCATCTGTCTTCTGGTGGACAGGAGGGACAGATCCCGTGTGCTCCCACATCCTACAGAATGTCGTGGATTGGGATGGCTACCACCTCCTTTGGGACATCCACAAACTGGAGAACCTCCAGCATTTTGTGGCGAGCCTCCTCCTCCATGAGGAGCTGGAAAGAAATGGTTTCCACCATAGTCCGGACAAGCCCACGAAGGAGAGGTCTTCTGGGGGAGAGCAATGCCTCTAATCTGGCAGAGAAGGCTCAAAGGGCAAGTCACCAGAGCCCTCGGAAGAGGACTCCGATGAATCATCACCTCAGGGATCGTATGATACATCCTCCTCACTAATGTTCTCGGGAGGACGGCGAGGAAGGCCAGTGCCCATGTCCCTCAGGAGCGGCATCGAGGGCACCTCAGTACCGAAGGCACCAAAGGCCTCGAGGGAACTGAGTTCCTGGGAACGGGCTCGGGGAGTGTTGGCACCTTCGAGGGCCTCAGGCATGGTTGTGCATCTTCCTCTTCCTCAAATCCAACAATGGGTATTGGTTCGGAGGGGGAACTTGGTGACTGATGGGGAACCGAAGGAGCCAGGGGCACTCGTAGCATCAGTAGGAGGCCCAGCAGGACATCAAGACGCTCTAGCAGGGGCACTAACAGCGCAGACGCTGGCTCTGGCACCGGCACCAATATGAGGGTCAGCAACAGGGGCGGTTCAAAGCTCCGGAGGGCTCGGAGCACCACCTGCTGCACCCTGCGCTCCAGCTCCTCCTGAAAATCCAGTGATGAGAACGCAGACGACAGAGGAGGTGGCGTCACCGGAGCCCAGCACCACACTTGGGGGGGGGGGGGGGGGGTAGAGGAGGGAACGCCTGGGACTCCCGGGTTGGGAAGAGGATGGGGCCTCTTCACCATGGGGTCGTTTCGGAGAAGTCTTGGCAAGGGCGGTGCCCCTCCAGACTCTGCACTGGTGCCGTGTAATGACGACTGCTGGTGTTGGTAGCTGTGTTTCCCTCTGTGCTCGGCCCGCTCCTTTTCCGGTGCAGAGGATGACGATGCGGATGCCCTGGAACTGTCCGATGCTGGGGAGGGCCAGTTCCCTGATCCCCTCAATTGTGAGTCTGAGGGTTCTCCGTGGCCCCTCGGTGTCAAAGTTCCCAATGCCGGAGTAAATGGAGCTGACGTTTTAGTGCCAAGAAGCTGCTCCATCTTGTCCAGATGGAACGACTGCCCTTGGGGGTCATCTGAGCACAGTCAGAGCACCCGTGGACGTCATGGGAAGCCCCCAGGCAGAGGATACAGACCTCATGCAGATCCGTAAGAGACATGGACCTCTGGTACTGGGGGCACTTGGGAAATCTGGAAGATGCCGGCGAGCAGTCAATGGCCAGCAGCCACCGGGAGGCAACAAGCTCTGGAATAGACCACAAGGAAAAAAAAGAGGAAAGCAGAGTTGCTTACCTGTAACAGGTGTTCTCCTAGGACAGCAGGATGTTATTCCTCACCTGTGGGTGACATCAGATGGATCCCAGCACAGGAAACTTTGACTGGCAAACTGAGAATGCCCAGCCTGCTGCTATCCACCCATCCACGAGAGGACCCCCCCCCCCCCCCTTCAGTCTCTTCTTTTCCACCGTGCAGTTGCCTCGCAGTTGTGGAGCTCCAAACCCTTGAACACATCTTCGCATATTTTCAGGGTTTTCTTTTTTCTGCATTGGGTCCCTCCGGTAGGTGCCCTTGGCTTTTACTATCGTTATTCGCAGTCGATTCCTGACTCCCGCTTCTGGGTCCCCATCGGTCATCGACCGCGTGCCAGCCTTTTTTTTCGATGGCATCGCTGGAGGGAAAGACAGCAGAGAGGGACCCTGAGCAGAGGATACTGGAGGGGAAAAAAACCCCGATAAGAAAGTTTTTTGAGAAATAAGGAGCTCCAAGAACCGCGAGGCAATTGCTTCACAGAAAAAAACGAGACTGAAGAGGGACCCTGTGTGGCCGTGCGAATACTGGCATACTGGACAAATGTTTTCCGTGCTGGGCTCCATCTGATGTCACTCATCTGTGAGGACTACCATTCTGCTTGCCCTAGAAGAAAAATATGGTTTGGATAGGGGAGATTTCTATGTTTATCTGCAAGTCCAGAACTATATTTCTAAGGTGGTGGGGGAAAGATAGGAGGGGAAGGGCATTTCTATATTTGAAACATATTGCCTAAAAGGGTTTTTACCTATTAAAGGGTTTTACCTATTAAGGGGTTTATTAAACATTCATAGTTGTGGCTGATTGGCCTCTCTACTCTGTCAGAACACAAGCTCGGCAAAGAAACTGGCTATAAACACTGCTTTAAAGAGGCATAGGTACTGTGCTAAAAAGTCAAAGATAGTCTGAAGGCCATGACACACACCAGAGATTTCAGAAGATACACTGTGTATGGAAGACCCTGGATGTCGTAATATGGCTCTAGACTTGAAAACACCACAACATTTGTTGACAGCAGCAAAGTAATATGCAATAATGGCCATAATCCTTTGGCTGCATTATCTTGTGGGCCATGAGTGCTGCAATGCATTTAAAAAGACACAAACATCTTAAGACATCTTGACAGAAAAGAGCAGCAAATGCTAAGGAGTTCCAAAGATTTGATATGTACAGTAAGGCAACAAGGTAAACCCCACTTATTTTCCAGCTTCCCCCACAAAACAAGCCCTGATATATGACTTCTGAATTGGATTATAATCTGATAGCATTTTTAAAAAATGCAATAGGTCCAAGATGGCATCCAGGGGTCCTTCACAGATTCCAGTAAAAACTAGTATTTAAATAAATACAGATGACAGCCTATGAAAGGAGAAAGCTCTGTGTAGTCCCTTCTAAGGAGAGTGCCAGTGATCACAGTTGCTGAATTGTTTCCAACACTACAGCAAGAAACTCTGCCACCTTTATTTCAATAAGCCTTACTGCTCCCTCCAGTAACAACACTGCCAGAGCTGCTTGCTGTAAGTCTTTCCTGATCAGAGATAGGGAAAAATTGCAGGAAGGGAAAACAGACAGAATGTAATGTTATAGCACTTCCTGTGGCTGTTAATCTATTGCACTCCATGAGGAAACAGTACCTATCCATTCTAAACACTGGGGAGACTAACAGAATAGCCAGAATTTTGTTTTCTGGTAGTCATTAGCGGCCCAAGCAAGTAATAGCAAGTCATCACTTCAGATTAGATTATGTAAAATGGTATAGTGCAGTGACAACTGAGGCCTTCCCCTGGCTTCCAGAATATTTTAACTATACAACTTTCATGACTTCCCTGTGGCACAGGCTTGCAAGGACCTTTAACTCCCAGAAAAGGCTGCATGCAAAAACATTGTAATGGGAGAGCTACTTACCTGCTGCATATCCTGGGCCTGCTGATGGATCAGAGGCTGTGGTGCACAAGCATTTGGTGGGCTAACCAAAGGCTGCAGTGAAGCATTAAGAGAAGCTTGCTGGTTCAGTGGCTCTTTTATGAGATTTTGATAAGTGACCTCCTGTTGTAACAATGCATCTGTAGGTACCTGGACCAATGGCTGTGGCCACTGCTGCTGAGGCACATATGGAAGTGGAAGCTGCAAGGGGAAGTAGCCTGAATTCTCCACTGCCTGTACAGGAGGCTGCTGATGGAGAAGCACTGTACTTTGCAGCAAGCTGTGCTGCTCTGAGGGAGGTTCCTGTATCAGATAAGGCTGCTCCAGAGACATTGACTGGATCTGACCCGGCACAGGAGACGTCATTGATCCCATGGGTAAAATAGACTGTGGCATGGGATAGAGAATTGGCTGCTGCCAGAATGCTGTGAGTGACTGGTTATGGACAGCCTGCACTGGGGCATGCTGGCTCATCATAGTCTCTTGTAATGGCAGCTGCTGGTCCAGTTGTGCTGAATAAGCCTGGGAAGGTGGCTGCTGCCCCACCGACCCTAGAGTCACATTCATCATTGGAAGGGGCTGCTGCTGTCCTAAGACTTGATTATTTTGTTGCGGTTCAGCAGTTGATTGTTGCACTATGTATACCTGCTGCTCCACAAGTGTCTGTGGACTAGCATAGGCTTGTTTCTCCAGAGGTGGAGCTAGGCATGCCTGCTGCTCTACATAGCTAGGTTTACATTCTTGTGTCTGACTGACGTAAGTCTGCTGCTCTACAGGATGTATAATGTAAGACTGATGCTCTGGAACCTGCTGCTTAGGAGGATGCATAGCATAAGCCTGCTGCTCCAGAGGCTGTTGTACAGAGGGCTGCATAACATAAGTCTGTTCTATAGGTTGTATGATATAAGCCTGCTGCTCCAAAGGCTGTTGTATAGGAGGCTGAATAGCACAAGCTTGCTGTTCTGGAGGCTGTTGTACATGAGGCGGCATGGTATAAGTCTGCTGTTCCAGACACTGCTGTACAGTAGACTGTATGACACAAACCTGCTGCTCAGGAGGCTGCACGGTATAAGCTTGCTTTTCTAGAGGCAATTGTATAGGAGGCTGCATATAAGACTGCTGCTCTAGAGGCTGTATGACATAAGCTTGCTGTTCTGGAGGCTGCATGGAGTAAGTCTGTTGCTCCGGAGGCTGTTGTACAGAAGGCTGCACGGTATAAGTCTGTTGCTCCGGAGCTTGCTGTACAGGAGACTGCACATTATAAGTCTGTTGCTCTGGAGCTTGGTGTACAGAAGGCTGCACAGTATAAGTCTGTTGCTCTGGAGCTTGTTGAACAGGAGGCTGCATGGTATAATTCTGTTGCTCTGAAGGCTGTTGTACTGCAGACTGTATGACATAGGTCTGCTGCTCCAAAGACTGTTGTACAGGAGGCTGCACAGTGTAAGTCTGTTGCTCTAGAGGCTGTTGAATAGGAAGTTGTATGGCATGGGCCTGCTCCTCGAGATGGTGTGGCTCTGGAAGCTGCATGGCATAAGTCTTCTCCTCTGGGAGCTGCTTGGAACAAGACTGCTGCTCTGGAGGCAGTTGTATAGGCGGTTGCTCAAAATGCTGTTGTACAGGAGGCTGTATTGTATAAGCCTGTTGCTCGGGAGGCTGCTGCACACCAGCATGCTTTTGAACAGATGATTCTTGCACATGTGGCTCCTGCTGTCTCTCTTTCTGGGGCAGTTCTGCTGCAGTGGCCTGCAGAATTAGTTGTTGTTGTGGTAGCGGGGTCTGATAGAAGGGGTGATATGCTGAACACTGCTGCAGCTCTACAGACTGCTGCATTTGCTGAGGTGTTGCTGACTGCAGCAGAGAGTCTGGCCGTGTCAGCATATGCTGCTGCATAGCAAGGGCAGTTGGCAATGACTGTGCGCTGCTCACCATGCTGCTGGGATATGGGGAAGTAGTAGATGGGTGAGGAATGGCCATAAAGCTGCAGCTCTGTTCCCCTTCTACTGTGCTGGCAGGAGCTGGAACGGTAGCAATGGCACTGGGGTCCAGCTGCAGATTAATAGCAGAATGCTGGGCTGTCATCATCTGAGGAGAAATGGCTGCCAGAGCCGGTTGTGCTATCCCCAAGCTGGATGTGTCCAGAGTCACTGCCTGGACCACTGTTTGTCCATCAGTTCCAAAGGCCTGCTGGGTATCCAGATGCTAATGCAAAGATAAATAAAGGACTTATGAGGAAGGTTAGCTAGGAAGCATATCATATTTTCTTACAATAAGACTCCCAACACAAGAGGGAGTAAAGTAAGTTGAATAAACTGTTCCTCCACCATCCCTCAGAAATTCCTTATCCATGATTAATATTTTTGCTTTACCCTTCCTAACCACTTTCACAGAAAAATTAGTTCTTACCTGCTAATTTTCGTTCCTGTAGTACCATGGATCAGTCCAGACTGTGGGTTATGCCTCCCTTCCAGCAGATGGAGACAGAGAAAAACTTGAAGGGTACCCTCTCTCAACCTGGTGTGCCACTTGCATCCCCTCAATATATAGATTATCCAAGCAGAACAACAGTTAACTGTAATAACAATGAATCAAGCAATAATAGAACTGTAACTATAGAAGTATAAAACTGAAAGCAACCTGTAGCGTTCTCTCTTAGTGTTCTGCATTAAAAACAGAATATGAGTGCGGACTCTTGAAATACCCACTCCCAGGGGGGGGGGGGGGGCGTCTGGACTGATGTGGTACTACAGGAATGAAAATTATCAGGTAAGAACCAATTTTCTTTTCCCTGTACGTACCCGGATCAGTCCTGACTGGGGGATGTACCAAAACTTCCCTATAACGGGTGGGACGTTGAGAGTCCCGCGCGAAGGACCCCACTGCCAAAACTGCAGACATCTGGAGCCTGAATATCCAAGCGGTAGTGATGAGCAAATGTATGGAGCATCTTCCAAGTAACCACTCTACAGATTTCTTGTGGCGAAACCAACTGGCATTCAGCCCAAGAAGCCGCCTGTGAGCGAATGAAATGGGCTTTCAATCCCTCAGGAATGGGTCATCCTTTATAAATGTAAGCGGACGAAATAGTCTCTTTCAACCATCGCGCAATCGTTGGCTTAGACACTTTGACCTCATTTTTTATTTTTAACTTTTTTATACCAACATTCATGTAAAAATACATATCACATTGGTTTACAGCGAAACAACTTAATTGCAAAAACATTACATAGAACAGGGGTTACATCGAACTGGGATCCAGGATGTTAAATACAAACTGCTAATATATAATATAAATAACGTACAAGAGTGAAACGGAACCGAAATGACCACCACCTTCTCTGAGGTACTCAGAGTTACTTCTGTGGCAGGAGGAGGGTAAGGATCTGGTATGCGAGGGGGTAGAGATTGCTTATGGTAGATTAGCAAGAGGATTACCTCAGGTAGGGAAGCTAATAGTAGGTTAATAAGAGGATTACAACAGGAGCCTAAGAGATTGCTGGTTCTCTAATAAGTTAAAAAGCTTTCGCTAGGGATGGGAGGTCGGGGCCACGAGAAGAGGAAGTTTGGGTTGAAGATTACACCGATCGTTGATAAAATATTTGATAAATGTGAGCTAGTGAGTGGCAGAGCCTGCCAGCAGCCCTATCAAGGGTCAATACAAGTGTACTGTCCTGTCATGGGTGTGAGAACGATCATCCTTTAGGGAAATGCTTGTCTGAAGAGCTACGTTTTAAGCTTTTTTTTTTTTTTTTTTTTTTGAAGGTCAACGGGCAGGGTTCCTGATGGAGATCAGGGGGGAGAGCATTCCATTGTGGGGGACCCGCTGTCGATAGGGCACGTTTCCTTAGAGAGGTCTTGGCAGGGGGGGCATACAGAGTGCCTGTGTAAGCTGTTCTTATTGGTCTAGAGGACGTGTGGAGTCGAAGACGGATGTTTAAATCAAGAGGGGTTAGATTGTGCATGGATTTGTGAATCATCGTGAGGACTTTGTGGAGAATTCTGAATTTGATGGGGAGCCAATGAAGATTCCGAAGGATGGGAGTAATATGCTCTCCTTTGTTGGTGTTGGTCAGAATCCTGGCAGCAGAGTTCTGTAACATCTGAAGGGGTTCTAGTGGTGTTAGCTGGGAGTCCGAGAAGGAGAGAGTTGCAATAGTCGATTTTTGAGAAGATGATAGATTGAAGAACTGTGCAGAAGTTCTGAAGGTGGAGGAGGGGTCTCAGCTTTTTTAGAATTTGTAATTTGTAGAAACATTCTTTTGTGGTGGTGTTGACAAATTTTTTTAGGTTTAGGCGGTTGTCCAGAATTACACAGAGGTCTCTCACATGGAAGGTGTCAGTCTTTTGGGATGTAGGGGGTTTGTTGATTGCCCCGTTTTTGTCATCCTGGGAGATAAGGATCTCAGTTTTGTTAGTGTTGAGGACTAGGTTGAGGCTGGTGAGGAGGTGGTTGATAGACTGTAGACAACTGTTCCAGAAACTGAAGGTTTTGGAGAGGGAATCCGTAATCAGGATGAGGATTTGCACATTGTCGGCGTAGATAAAATGAGTTATCTTTAGACTTGCAAGTAGATGGCAGAGCGAGAGAAGGTAAATGTTGAAAAGTGTCGGGGAGAGAGATGATCCTTATGGGACTCCCAGGGTGGAGCTGACCTGGTGGGATTCTTTGTTGTTGATTCTGACCTTGAAGTTTCTGTTGCTAAGGAATGACTTGAACCAGCTGAGTGCAGTTCCTGTGATGCCCAGTGTCTGAGAGTCGATCTATGAGCATTAAGTGGTTCACAGTGTCGAAAGCCGCAGAAATATCTAGAAGTGCGAGAAGATATGGTTGTTTTTTTTCTAGGCTCAGGAGAATGGTGTCAGTGAACGAGATTAAGAGGGATTCAGTATTTAACAATTTGCGGAATCCGAACTGAGCGGGAGCAAGGATCTTGTGTTCGTCGAGGTATTCTGTGAGTTGATTGTTGACTATTTTTTCCATGAGTTTAGTGATAAATGGTAGGTTAGCTATAGGGCGAAAGTTAGCGGGATCAGCTGGATTCAAGTTAAGTTTCTTTAATAATGGTTTGAGAATGGCAAGTTTTAGAGAGTCTGGTACTAATCCTTGGGACTGCTCTACAGGACAAATACATGATCTGAAATTCTGAAAGGATTCGTGACTTCCAAATAGCATAATAGAGATCGGACATCTAAACAACTAAGTTCTCTCGCGTACAGGACGTCGGCCGATAAATAAGGAAAAGTCGGGAGCTCTACTGATTGACTTAAATGAAAGGTTGAGATCACCTTTGGCAAAAAGGAAGGGACTGTTCGAAGAGAGATTCTTAAATCAGAAATTCTCAAAAAGGGTTCCCTACAAGAGAGGGTCTGTAGTTCAGAGATTCTGCGAGCTGAGCAGATAGCCACCAAAAACACAGTTTTCAACGTGAGGTCCTTTAACGTCGCCTTTTTAAGGGGTTCAAACAGCGGATGGCACAAGACGTGACGTACTAAATTAAGGCTCCAAGATGGACATACAGGATGGACAGGAGGAATCAAATGTCTTACTCCTCTGAGGAAACGCACTACATCCGGATGAGACGTTACTGAGCTGTCAACAAGAGAACCTAGGGCCGCCACTTGTACACGAAGGGAATTAAAAGACAAGCCCTTGGATAAGCCGTTTTGCAAAAAGGCCAAATTATAGGAGCAATAGAAGCTTGCCTGGGAAGAATCCCTCGCTTGCGACACCACGTCTCGAAAATGCTCCACACCCTGACATATGATAGAGAGGATGACGTTTTTCTGGCTTGCAGCAGCATAGTAATTACTTCCTCTGAATACCCTTTCTTCCTCAATCTCTTCCTTTCAAAAGCCAGGCCGCTAGACAAAAGCGATCTGCCTGGTTGAAAAATATAGAGCCTTGACGAAGAAGATGCGGAAGATGTCAGAGTCGTAGGGGCCCGTCCACCGCCAGATTGACCAGATCCGTGAACCACGGACGTCTGGGCCATTCCGGAGCCACTAGAATCACGGTCCCTGGGTGACCTTCTATCCTGCGCAGAACTTTGCCCACTAGCGGCCAAGGAGGGAACACGTACAGGAGAACTGAGGTTGGCCAAGGAAGCACCAGCGCATCGACTCCCTCTGTGTCATGATCCCTTCTGCGACTGAAGAAGGGAGGGACCTTGGCATTGTCTCACGTTGCCATCAAGTCTATGTGGGGTGTCCCCCACCTGTGGGAAATTAGACCCATAGCTCGGTCCGAAAGTTCCCACTCTCCTGGATCTATGCACTTCCGACTCAGGAAATCTGCCTGCATGTTGTTTTTCCCAGCGATGTGAGATGCCTCTAGCAGCGCAAGATATTTTTCTGCCCAAGCCATGAGTTGTTCCGCCTCGTCGGCTACGGCTTGACTCTTGGTGCCTCCTTGACGGTTGATGTAGGCTACCGTTGTTGCATTGTCAGACAGAACCCAGATCGCCTGATTGCGTAAGCACGGGAGAAAGTGTTGCAAAGCCAGTCGAACTGCTTTGGTTTCCAGACAACTGATTGACCAGCTGGACTCCTCCGGGGACCAGCGGCTCTGGACTGAGTGGGACAGACAGACAGCTCCCCAGCTGGAGAGACTGGCATCCGTGCTCACCACTATCCAGTTCGGGACTTCGAGGATTACACTGCGAGACAAGTTGTGCGGGCAAAGCTACCACACCCAAGACTGGACCTGGCGTGATAGGTGAGCGGAAGAGGGAACTGGAACTCCTCCAACTTGGGATCCCAACGGGAAAGCAACGCTTGTTGTAATGGTCTCATATGAGCAAAAGCCCAGGGAACCACCTCCAGAGCGGATGCCATGGAGCAGAGGACCTGAAGATAGTCCCAGGCTTTGGGTAGCGGGAGTGACAACAAGCGCCGAACTTGCTATATCAATTTGGTCAGTCGGTCCGGTGGAGAAAAACTTTCCCCGACACTGGTATCGATTCGGGCTCCCAGGAAGTCCATCGTCTGAGAAGGGATAAAATTGCTTTTGACTTGATTGATCACCCAGCCAAGCGACTCCAGGAGACTGACTACCTTGCTGATAGCTTCTGTACAGAGATCCCTCGATTTTGCCCTGATGTGCCAGTTGTCCAGGTAGGGATGAATCAGAAGTCCTTGCCTCCTCAGGGCCGCAGCCACCTCCACCATGACTTTGGTGAACGTGCGGGGGGCCGTAGCTAGACCGAACGGCAGAGCGCAGAACTGGAAATGCATCCCCAGGATCATGAAGCGAAGACATTTCTGATGATCCTCACGAATGGGTATGTGCAAGTATGTTTCCATTAGGTCCAGGGACGCTAAGAACTCACCTTTGCGGACCGCCACGATAACCCAGCAAAGAATTTCCATGCGGAAATGCAGTATCTTGAGAGCCTTGTTTACCTTTTTGAGGTCTAAAATAGGTCGAAGGATCCCTCCTTTTTTGGGACTACAAAGTAGATGGAGTATCACCCCCATCTTCCAGTGCTCTGGAGGGACAGGCTTTACTGCCCCAAGAGACAGCAGGCAGTCGAGGGTCTGTTGAACAATCTGCCCCTTGGCTGTGCTCCACAGGGAGAGATCATAAAAAAAATTTGGGAGGCGCAGAGCAAATTCCAAAGCGTAGTCATGTTCTATGATGCTTAGGACCCACTGATCAGAGGATATTCTGGTCCATGCCTCGTGGAACTGGGATAATCATCCCCCAACCCGAGGGATGGGCCGGCCTAATCTCATTGAGGAGTTTTGGAGGCGAGGGACGTGGCAGGTCCTCCTTCATGAGACGTTCTGCGGCCTCAAAAGGAAGTGTTCCAGGATTGAGGCCTCAAAAGGAAGTGTTCCAGGATTGAGGCCTAGCCATAGGCTGTCGTTGACCTGCCGGCTGCTGTCTGCTCTGTCTAAACCTATGCTGACCCCGAAAACTTGAGGGGGTCGATGGAAAGCCTCTGGAAGGTTTTGGTCTGTCCTCTGGAACTTGTGAACTTTGTTTTCACCGAGGGACTTTATCAACTGCTCCAAGTCATCACCGAAGAGAAACCTGCCTTTAAACGGAAGAGCACCTAACTGAGCTTTGGACTCAGGAGTCTGGACTGATCCTGGTACGTACAGGGAACTGAGCTTTGGACAAAACATCCGCTGACCAGTTACACAGCCAGAGGAGACGCCTTGCCACCGACGTGGTGCGAGAGGAAATGTGGAGGTGGCCATACAGTGCATCAGCGCCATATGCCACCACAGCTTCCAAGCGTTCCTCTTGTTCTGACTCGCCCGGAGGGAGATCCCTGGATATTAGTAATTGTTGGACACATTAGAGGCTCGCCTGGAGCATTTAACTACTGCAAACCGCTGCTCGGATACCTAGGGCCGAAACTTCAAAGATGTGCTTGAGAAGGACTTCAAGTTTCCTACCCTGAAGATCCTTGAGAGCCGCTGCTCCTGCGACCGGAATTGTGGTCCGCTTCGTAACAGCCAATACTGAAGCGTCTACCTTGGGGGAATTCAGGAGCTCCAGGAACTCCTCGAGCAAAGGATAAAGTTTATCCATAACCCGACCAAACCTTAAGCCGGCATCCGGAACGTCCCACTCCCGGGTCATCAGCTGCTGGAGAATGGGATGGAAAGGTAAGGTTTTGCTCGGAGCCCGCAACCCCGCCAGGACCGGGTCCACGGAATCCTGTGGTGTAGTATGTTAAGGAAGTTCCACTCCGAGTTCTGATAGGACAGAGGGAATAAGAGGCTCCAACTCCTCCTTGTGAAACAGTCTGACCACCTTCGGGTGGTCAGACTGAAGAGGACCTGCTTTCCCAGGTCCTCTTCAGACCCCATGCCGGTAGGAAGCAAAGCAGAAGTCATTGCGTCTGCAGCCCCATTGTCCGGACCCTCCGAAAGGGCAGAACCGCCGGAAACCAGGGACCCCCGCAACTTTGCAACCCGCAGAGATGCTGGTATATCTAGGCGATTGGCTACTTTGAGGGGCGGCCCCTGGGATGTTTCAAAGGCAAAGCACCACTCTGCTGAGTGTGAAGTTAAAAAAGCTTTATGCATAAGGAGGACAAAATCCAACACAAAGGGGTTAGAACCAGACCCTCCCCTGGGGAGTAGGGGTCTCCATCAAAATCATCCCAGTCCGGATCAGAAGGATCCCCAGGACTGGCAGGAACTGGGGATAAGGCTGGAGGAAGCTCCCCTGCCCCCATAGCTCATGCCTGAGCTTCAGCAAATGTGTTTAAAACGGCTGCCGTTCCCACGCTGAGGGGGAACGGATCAGCCCAAGGCTCCTGAGGTGCTGATCTCTTTGCTGCACCTCGGGGCTTTGCTGACTTGCCGTCGCTGAAAACAAGCTGTCTTCACCTCCAGGAAGGCAGCACAAGCTCCCCGCAGGCAACGCAGCAAGATGGCCGCCACATAGAGGAAGGAGAAAACTGAGAAACGCGGCAGTAGGGAATGGCAGGGAGCCTGTAAATTAAAAACATGGCGATACTGCACCCGACCTTCAGCACTGTAGCCAGTAAGCAAGGGACTCTAAAAGGCTGCTCGTCTTATTTTGTTTTTTTAAATCGGGTCAGTGCCACGGGGAGAGGGGGGGGGGAAGAGAGGGACCGGACCACCGGTAATCTTTTCTCCCCGGCGCCTTACCTGCCAGGAGCCCCGCGGGTAACCAACCCCAGCTCCTACACCTGCTACCAGAGGGGATGATCCCGCAGGTCCTGCCTACCCCCTTGGGAGGATCTGAAGAGTTTCTCAGTTTGATTAGCTTCTGACTTTTTTTTTTTGTTTGTTTTTGCTTGATTCAGAGTTAAATAAAGTCTCTGCTTCTGTTTTGTTTTGGATTTTTTTTAAAGGGAAAGTGCATTAACCCCAGAATCAGGCAAGACCACCTCCATCTGCTGGAGACAGAGAAATACTGAGGGGATGCAGGTGGCACACCAGGTTAAGAGAGGGTGCCCTTCAAGTTTTTCTCTGTCTCCATCTGCTGGAAGGGAGGCATAACCCACAGTCTGGACTGATCAGGGTACGAACAGGAAACCCCTCTCTAACCAAGTGCAGAGTGAGAATGAAATGTTGGCTGGAGAATGGCTGGCAGGGAATCCTCCACAAGACTAAGCTTCAGATGTGTCATCCAATGCTGCTACCCTGCCACCCTCCCCACCCTTGGTAGCACCATCAACCCAGGGAGGGCACAATGTTATTTTTCCAGTACTCCTTCTTTGTCTATATAATATGCCAAGACAGATTAGCTGACTGCATTGCATTACTTGCTAACGTGCTGAGCATCTAAGAAACAAAGTATAGGCCATAACCGAGAGTAAGCCTCATATTACAAGTGCATTATGTGTTTGAAAATCATAGCACTCTAGTAACAAATCTGCCTCTGTCCAATCTTACCCCTACTGATGGCTGGTAAAGCCCCAGCATTTGCTGAGTTTGGTAGACTTGTCCTGGGAGACTGGTCTCAGACTGAGGAACACAGGGAACAGCTTGACTTGCCATCATGTGTTCAGGAGGGATAGCATATATGGCCTTTTCTTGACTTGAAGGGTCAGAAAGTAGAGTAGATCCTCCTCCCATATCAGACAGACTGTCAGCTATATTTGAAAAATTAGAGCACATCAGAAAGGTAACAGAGTACGGTTTATATTCCAGCACTTACTGCAGTCAGTGGTACGCCAGGAATTCTTGCCTCTTTACTTTGCAAAACATAAGAAGTATAAAGATTTCATAGGCACTGTCAGACTCTCAGTGCTAGTACTGCATGACTTCTCCATTCCCTGTAAGATCTCAAATAGCTATGGCACCTGGGCGGGGAGGGAGCTGTCCTGTGTAATTTGTGGAAAATGTACTCCAGGGCAGGTTTTAACTCTGGGTGTCATGTGGAAGAGTAACCCAAAATGAGCTTCACCCTTCTGTCACCTGTGGCAGAGTACTACAAGGCATGTTATAACCCTGAACTCTGTATCAGAGTTCTCACAGAGTGGGGCACCTTCTGACCTTAGATAGCCTTGCAATTCCTGTACCTGCAATGGAGTTGAATTGCAATCTTTGTAATAGCTGCTGCCTGACGTGCTGATCCACCTCCGTATCCTCGCATTCCGTGCCCCCTAGATGAGAAGATGCAGTGAGTGACATGTCACTAGTAGCTCTGCATTGCAAGTCTCGACGCTCCCCCAGGCAGTCTGCCTGCAGCCTTCTCTCCCGCATCTTCTTGATCAGAGAAACTCTATCCCGGATGGATTTGGATACGGCTTTGTTGTCACTTTCATGAAAGAAGCCAGATTTCACCTAAGGAGAAAAGGAAAAGGAGAAATCAGGAATAGGCAGGGAGATGAGGTACATGAACCTTGCAGCAGAATTCATCAGTCAAGAGTTCCTGTGTCTAACAGGTTGTCTTTAAACACATTCATATCGTCCAGCTCTGCACGTCCACTGTCTCTGCGACATAACCAGCCTCTTAGTGAGGATCTGAGCTAGCTAACTAGCATTCATTAGTTGCCCCACATCAGATTAAGCCCCAGGCCTTTGTCCTGCACTGGAAACAGCAGAATCCACTCATGTTAAGAAAGTCACTTGCCCTTCACCAGAGATTTGAACTGCCATTACAACCAGGGAAGACAAGAGAGAAAATTGCCCACAGTTTTCCTGCTGATTATCTGGATGTCTGAAGGAGACCCCTCACTCTAAATTATGGTACACTGCCAGAACCATACAAGAGAAAAGGAGCAGTCCCAACAGAGAACTGGCAAATTATCATTTAATTTTTTTTTTTTTTTTTTTTTAATAAAGGCCAGTGGTCAAGAAGAATGTAAGGTTTGGTGAAATCAGGAGTCACCCAAATTAGTCTGATTCAGGAAGATATGACCAAGCCCTTCTCAGATTTTATGCAACAGTCTACCTATGCTCCAATAGCAGAATTTGGTGAATTGTGTTAGTGTTTGTATGTCTGGCGCAGAGAGCTAATACACATTACTTTACTGTCCAGATTGGCTTTTACATAATCTATCTGGTTCTAAAGAATAAAATCTAAAGCTATGACAAATGGATTTGTTGTACAATGTAATATATAAATTATATATTTTGTTTCTATATTGTTAGACTAAACCAAAATGTTCTCTTAATGCCGAGTTTCCTAAGAATCAGTTTATGGATGGAAACAGCTTTGGCTGTATTCTGAAATTTGAGACAATGGATCATCATGAAGCACAGAATCTCAGTTTGTTTCCATACTAACCCAAAATACAAACTTCAGTGAAGTCATAAAACGAAAGTTAAAAAAAAATAAGTAGTGAGAAGGTCATGAGAAATGTAAGAGAGAAACTTCTGCTGATGCTGAACCACCAAAGAGAAAACAGCTTCCTGTTCGTACCCCAGATCAGTCCAGACAAGTGGGTTTTGCATCCCTACCAGCAGATGGATCCCCGATCGGGTAAGGGTTGCCTCGGTGACCTGGTCGCAGGAATGGACGGTGTCTTTCCTGGACGGGGTCTCTTCGACAGCGGCTCGGACGATGGTGAGGTCTATGATTTTGCTCCCTCGATGGTCCGAGTCTTACGGTGTCTATGGCGATGTTTCTCCCTGCGATCCCCTCGATCCTGAGGGGCAGTAGAGGGTGTCGATGGCCGAGAAGTCGTCGATGCCGGTCGGTCACGGGTCGGTGGTCAATGCTGGCACGAAGTTGACTGTGCCGGTTCAGACGACGTCAATGCAATGGACGGAGTCGGGGTTTGAGCACGGAAGAGAAGCTCCATCTTCTCCATTCTGGCTTTGCAACCCTTCGATGTCATTAAGGCACATTTGGTGCAGGGCAAGACATCGTGCTCGGGTCCTAGGCACATAACACAGACTTTATGGGGGTCTGTGATAGACATGGTGCGGGTACAGTCTGGGCACTGACGAAACCCCGACGCCATGGCAAAATCAAGCCATGGTACGGTAGACAGCCAGTAGGCCGCGAAGGCCAAACTCGACGGTAATCGACGGGAAACGGGTAAAAACTTACCGGAGTACCGTAGACTGAGAAAATTTAAAGAAGGGACCTCTGTGGGGCAACTTTAAGTAATTCCGTGAGGAAAATTCCTGTCAGGAATCTCTTCAGAGCTCCTTTACTGCGAGGCTACTGCTGCGCGGAAAAAAGAAGACTGAAGGGGGACCCCTGCTGGCTGCAGGGTTAGTGCCATGCTGGGCATGCCCAGTAGGGGCCAGTCAAAATTCTAGAAACTTTGACAGAAGTTTTCCGTGATTGCGCTCCATGTGATGTCACCCATATGTAAGGACTACCATCCTGCTTGTCCTGTGAGAAAGGGAATAAGGAAGATTCCCATGTGGATGGCTCCCCGAGGTGTTAGGTTCTTTCGTGGGCATTCCCTCATGTAGAGCAGGGCGAGAGGGGGGTTGGTGATTCCTCTGCAAGCACGACCCTCGTCTTTGGGGGGGGGGGGGGGGGCGATAGCTGGTGGTCCTGTTCCCTCTCACCCTCTGGGTCCCTGCCCACTGTCTGTGCACAGCCTCTTCACCAGAAGCAGGGAAGTATTTCATTGTATTTTCCCTTATTGGTTTTAGTGTGAATGTTCCTTTAATTTAGTTAAAAAAAAAAATTAAAAAAAAAAGAGTAACAAGCTGCAGAAGCAAGTTTGAGGCCCTGCTTGGGCAGCTGATTGCTGTTTTACTGCCCGGAAGCAGTCACAGGTGAGCGAGACCGAATTGTTATGGTTTGTCGAGGCTGACTGTTCTGATAGGCAGCGGTTTGTCGAAGCTGATGGTTCTGACAGGCAGCGGCTATTTTAGGCCCGTTCTCGGAGGCATGGCACCTCCCCATGCTGCACGGGAAAGTTTGCCGTGGCTGTGGAGCCAAGAGGGTGCATCTCAGAGCAACTGCATTTTGCCCCAATTGCGTTGCTAGAGAGTTTGGGACCTCGGAATCTTAAGGTCGTTGGGACCAGTGCAGGAGGCCCTGGGACAGCTTGAAGGGATGGCCGCCATTTTAGCTCCTTGTAGTAGCAGCCAGGCTCCATGAGGAGGGCCTCAGGACTCCCTTCCCCCACTTTTCTTGTGGATCAGGTGCCTGTGAGCAGCAGGGAGAGTGAGGGGGCCCAGGAGGACGCTGTTCAGGATCAGTGTTCATCTGATTTTGACGAGTTATCCATGGATTTTGTTCTGCTTCTCCATAGAGCCTATTTGGCCAAAAAGGAGGCAGGATCCAAGCGGCTGGTTCTCAGGAAGGCTTGTGGGAATAAGAAGCCTAGGGAGGAGGAGCAGACAGGATCAGGAGGGAATCCTGCAGCAGCTTGGTCTTGGACAGACCACTGATGAGGATGGGGACACTGATAACGTGGATGAACCCGATCAGCTGCAGGGAGGTCCAGTGGATCCAGACAAGGACAATGGGAATGCCTTGAGAGATCCGATGCAGGATTCTAACATCCCGATTGCTGAAGGGGATGATCCTCGAGTGGTCAGGCTGTTCCGTAAGGAGGAGCTGCGTCCACTAATTTCCCAAGTGCTAGAAGAGTTGGGGATCAAGGTCACACAATAGGACTCAGACAATGAGGGAGTGAACCCAGTCCTGGAAGGGCTTTGGGAACCACCTAAGGCCTTTCCTTTACCTAAGAAGGTGAAGAGGTTGGTGGATCGGGAGTGGGGGTCTCCCGAAGCGGACCTCAAAGTAGCCAGGGCAATGGCTACGTTACATCCCTTGCCGGAGCAAGTGTTGGAGTTGTAGAAGATTCCTAAGGTGGATGTGGCAGTGTCGGCGATGACCAAGATGACAACCATTCCTGAGGCAGGCTCGGCTGCTCTGAAAGATATCCAGGATCGGAAGCTGAAAATTGTGGTTTCATGTTAAGCCTTCGGATGGCAGTCTGCAGAAGTTTGATGCAGAGGGCCTGCTTGTGCTGGTTCAGAAAGCCCATGAGAAAGTGACAGGGGCATCCGATGAGGCCACTCAGGCTGCTCACTTGGAAGCAGGAGTAGCTTATGTGGTGGATGCCCTGTACAACATGGTCAACTAGAAATATGGTCTCGGCTGTTGCAGCACAAAGGTTACTGTGGTTGCGAAATTGGTTCGCAGACATGTGGTCAAAGGCCTAGCTGGGTAACCTCCCCTTCAAAGGCAAGCTGCTGTTCGGAGATGTTGAAGCAGTGAGGGGAGTAAAAGGGAAATAAATTGCCCAAGGACAAGACTACTACCAAGAAGTCTTTTCCTCCACATGCTCATTTTTGGGATGTGAGGATATTTTGGTCAAGCAGAAGTTCTGTGCCTGCAGCTCAAAAGCAGGGCTCAAGTAGGCAGCAGTCCTTTCGAGTGCAACGTCAGCTTCCCAGGAACGGTGGCGCCCAGGGGGGAGGTGGAGGTAAGATTGGCCAATGAAGGCAAGCTGGTCCACACTCCTCTCCAGCAGTTATTGGAAAGCAGGCTATCCCCCCCCCCCCCCCTTTTTTTTTTTTTTTAAACGAGGAGTGGGCCAGAATCATGTCATAACAGTGGGTGCTGGAGGTGGTGAGAGATAGCTATGCCTTAGAATTTTCTCTGCCGCTCAGGGACTCCTTTGTGATCTCTCACTGCGTCTCCCGTTCCAAGTGGGAAGTGGTGTGGGACACTTTACAGAGGTTGCAACTTCTGTAAGCAATCGTTCCGGTGCCCCCTCAGGAGAGGACAGGAAGGTACTCAGTATTTCGTGGTTCCCAAGGAGGAGGGGACATTTCGTCCGATTCTCTATCTTCAGAAGGTCAATGCTGCTCTCCGTGCGACACGTTTTCAGATGGAAACCTTGCAAACCATGATAGCGGCGGTGCGCAAAGGGGAGCTTCTGGCATCATTAGATCTGCAGAGGTCTATCTCCACATTCTCATAAGGGCCGATCACCAGAGGTTCCCCGAAGTATATGGTTCTAGGGGAGCATTTCCAATTTCGGACCCTTCCCTTTGGATTAGTGGCTGATCTGTGGATGTTCACAAAGGTGATGGTAGTGGTGGTGCTGGCTCTCAGGAAAGACTGAATCCTGGTCCATCTGCACCTGGATGATTGGCTCATCAGGACAAAATTGAAGTGGAGTGTCTTCATTCAGTTCGATCTGTTATTTATTTATATTTATTTATTTATAATTTTTTATATACCGCCGCTCATCAAAGATATCACGTCGGTATACAGTGAACAGGAACTTACGCCGGAGCGTTATACATTTAACAGGGTTATATAAGCGTTATACAAGGTTATATAAGGGTTATACAGCTCCTGGACTTGTTGGGCTGGGTGACAAACCTGGCGAAGAGTCATTTGGAGCCATCCTAGTCTTTGGAATATCTGGGGGCTCGGTTCGATACCCAGATAGGAAAGGTTTTTCTGACCGCGGAGAGAGTAGTCAAGTTGCAGAGTCAGATGCTCTGGCTTCTGCGGCTTGCGGTTCCCAGACTCTGGGACTATTTACAGGTCCTGGGTTCTATGGCTTCTACGCTGGAGTTAGTTCCATGGGCCTTTGCTCGCATGCTGCCTCTGCAGAGGGCTCTTTTGTCCCATTGGAATCCGCTTTCAGAGGAATTTCAGCTTCCTTTACCACTTCAAGGGGAGGCCAAGTCCAGTCTCTCCTGGTGGCTCTCTCGGACCAATCTGGAGAGAGGACGGACCTGGAGGTACCCGATTGGGTGGTCGTGACTACAGATGCCTGCCTCAAAGGGGGTTTGCCAAAGACGATCAACCCAGAGTCAGTGGTCGACAGAAGAGGCGTCTTGGTCCATCACTTGTTTTGAGACCAGTTTGCAAAGCCTTGTTTGCATTTCTCCCTCTCGTTCACAGAAGGTCAGTGCGGGTGTTCTCTGACAATGCAATCTCAAGGCGAGACGAAGAGTCGACAGGTAGCACAGGAGGTGCAAGACCTGCTTGTTTGGGTGGAGAACCATCTAGAGGCAATAGCCTCCCATTGCACGTGGTCGGAGTGGACAATGTGCATGTGGATTATCTCAGCAGACAGCGGCTGGATCCTGGGGAATAGCCACTGCTATTAATTGCATCAGTAGCATGGTATCTTCTTAGTGTTTGTGTAATTGTCAGGTTCTTGTGGCCTGGTTTGGTCTCTGTTGGAAACAGGATGCTGGGATTGATGGACCCTTGGTCTGACCCAGCATGGCAATTTTTTATGTTCTTATGTTGTCATCATTCTCTTAGACGACTCCTGGTTTATCAGGATTGAATGTGCTACAGTGTGATTTGGAAGGATAGCAATCGATATTGCTGGTAAGATCTATGACCTTCTAGGGTAATACAGTCACTTATATGGAATATAAGAACATCTTCCTAGATTTTGATGTTCCGTAGACGTGGACAATGACTGAATCACCTCGTTCTGTTCCTTTATTTGGAACAGTTTCTAAAAGCTTTTCCTCAAAGAGGTTATGCCCTACACATGGAAGGTCAGCGAGTTTTACTTGAATATCCTCTCATATTCTGCTTGCCCTTAACCAACCATGAAACTGACTCCTATAGATGCTGCTAAAGATAGTGCAGTGGTATCAAAAGATTTGTAGATAGATCTTAAAGTACCTCCTCTAAGTCATGTAGTGGCACAGGAGTTTTACTGTTTCAGAACAGATGTTAGGTTTTGCATGTATTCATAGATACAATGCACCATATAAAACTGATGTTCAGTAATCCTGGGTGTTAGCATGTCGTCTTTGGAATATTTTCTTTCTGAAATTGTCCAAAATCTTATGATCTTTTCCTGGAGGTGTGCTAGAATGAAGAGCCAAATCTTCACTTTCTTCATGGCAGATTCCACAATCAATGATTTATGCAATACTTGGACCACTCTTTATCCTGGAGACTTTTTTAGTCTGAACCTGAGGTCTATCTTCTTTGTTGCAGTTATTACAAAATATGGGGTTTCCCACATTTTCATGAGAACCATATCTAAAACTGCAAGTGATGGTAAAGCAGAAGGCTCAGCTGGAATATCAAATATTTTTAATATACCCATGATTTCAGATTTAGGGTCCGGATCTTTTTGAATTTCTATCTTTACTGATATACCCATTTTCTCCACAATGTGAGAGTATGTGAAGTCTTCTGGTGGAAAAGTATGTTCAGGCAGATCTGCAGGTGGGTGGGAGAGCATGTCTGTAGAACTGCCTGAGGACTCCCTTGGAGAATGATGAGAGGACCACAAAGATTATGGAAATCAAAAGGGATGTTGCATCGCTAAGGGAAAAGATGTAGGTGGGAATTCCTCATTTGAGGGTGATTTTACTCTCTCAAAGATGTTGGAAAAGGTGGTGTTCCCAGCATTACTTTCTATGGACATTGAAATAATGTGATAGCCAGGTATAAATCTTGGTTGCTCTTCCACTAGAAACAGTGATGTGAATTTTTTTTTTTAACTGTATCTAAGATTAGTTCCATCGCTTGTTGAGATCTGTCCTGGGTTAGCAGTGGAGCATCATTTTCTGATACAAGAATGGGTTCTTGTTCCATAGAAGGTGATTGGCCAGCTGGTACATAACATAAGACATGCCATAATGGGTCAGATCAAGGGTCCATCAAGTCCAGCATCTTGTTTCAAACAGTGGCCAATCCAAGTCACAAGTACCTGGCAAGTACACAAATATTAAATAGATCTCAAGCTACTATTCCATTATTGATTAAAAGAAGTTTATGGATTTTTCCTCTAGGAAACTGCTGTAACCATATCCTCTGGCAATGAATTCCAGAGCTTAATAAAGCGCCGAGTGAAGAATTTTCTTCGTTTTAAATGAGCTACTTGCTAATTTCATGGCGTGCCCTCTAGTCCTATTATCTGAAAGTAAATAACAGATTTATATTAACCTGTTCAAGTCCTTTCATGATTTTGCAGACCTCTATCATATCCCCCTCAGTGGTCTCTTCTCCAAACTGAACAGCCCTAACCTTTTTAGCCTTTCCATGCTCCTTATTTTGATTGTCCTCCTCTGCACTTTCTCCAGTGCAACTATATCTTTGAGATGTGGCGACCAGAACTGCACATAGTATTCAAGGTGTGGTCTCACCATGGAGCGATAGAGGCATTATGACAACCTCCGTTTTATTTGCCATTCCCTTCCGAATAATTCCGAACATTGCATTTTTTTTTTGACTTGCCACAGTACACTGAGCCGACAATTTCAATGTATTATCCACTATGATGCCTAGATCTCTTTCCTAGGCAGAAAAACGCCTAAGATAGATTCTAACATTGTGTAACTACAGCAAGGGTTATTTTCCCTATATACATCACTTTGCACTGGTCCATATTAAATTTCATCTGCCATTTGGAAGCCCAGTTTTCCAGGCTCACTAGATCCTCCTGCAATTTATCACAATCCACTTGAGATTTAACTATTTTTATGCCTGTCGGTCACAGACGGCTGCGACCGCGAGTACACACAGCTTGTTCTGCTTTCCTACCCTTCCCGGGTCTCCTCGTTGCACGGGCCTCTCTGGATCACTGCATTCCACGGGCCTCCTCACGGAGGCATGGACGCCAATACTTCTGGCTCCAATGTCGGGTCCTCCTAGGCGTGCGTCACAAGTCCCGCCTTCGAAGCCACTTCGGTGGGAACCTCGGAGGGGTCCCCTGTTGATGTCATTGGACTCCGGTATTTAAGCTCCTGCTTCGCCCCCAGCAAGCCGACTTGGCAACAAGTTCCGTATGAGTCCTACGCCTACCTTGTTCCTGAGATGCAGCTCCTGCTTGTATCGTGGACCCTGTCTGGCGCCCGCTCCTCGGGGGTCAGTGTGCGCGCTAAGGGGACCTGTTCCCTGGCCTATTCCGCGCCTCTTGGGTTCCCATCTGGCTTCCTGCTCTATCTCGGCTCTCCTTGGGAACTACTGCAGCGACTTGTGAGTTCTCAGCCGGCCTTTCCCTGCTCCTCGGGATTGCGCCGTATCCTTCAAAGACTGTTCGCACCTTCCCGCTCCTCGGGCCATGCTCACCAACTCCAAGACCACCCTGAGCTTCCCCGCTCCTCGAGGCTTGCTCCTTATGATTCTACAATTGACAGCTGTCCCACTCCACGGGCCTGTTTCTCCATTACTCTAATCTCCAGGTACCTAGCTACGTGAGCTACTGGACTTGGGGCTTTCCGTCCCGGGGGGTTCGCCTACACTCTCCCTCTACACCCACTGCGCTGGTGCTCCGCCCCCTCGGGCTTCACCATCAGAGAATATCCTGCTTGGCTATTCGGGCGCCCATCATCCCGTGATCTGCCTGGCACCCTCTCTCTTAGTGCCATCCACAGACTGCTATCCTATGGGGGTCATCTCCTGGTCTCTGGGTCTCTCCCCTCGACTGTGCACAGAGCTTCCCTACACTCCAACACTTCGCCTCCTGACGGTGCGGACTTGTGGGGCTCCTGCCCACAGGCTGTATCAACTCGCACCTCGGACCAAGGGTCCACATACACACTAATCATAACTATTCTGTGTAATTTTGTCATCTGCAAATTTGGTAGTGGGAATAATGAACAAATTGTATCTGGTGTCTGACGATATAGACCATGTAGTAAAAAGTGGGAGACTGGTATAGTCATTGATAGAGGAGCCATATCTTTGATTTGGTAAGGATGCCTTCAAGATGTCACTTCTGGGTGCAATTGTAGTACTGAAACTTAGGGTAGCTGTTTCTCAGATTTCTTTAAAGTTGTTGATCTGGGAAATTGGAATGAAAAAGTAGGACCTTCATCCAAACTGGTAGATCTTATGTTGTAGTGAAATTGCCTTTTTCCTGAAGACTCTGATGAGAATTTTGCGGGTGTTTTGTGTACTTGCTTTGGAGTGTGTGTTAAGTGCGTCATGCGAAGGTAGCTTCAGTGCAGCATGCTTTGGACACTCCACTGTACTGGGTGCCTTTTTCAATTTAAATGTGCTGTGCTTTGCAATCTGCACTACTTTCTTTGACACTGATGCCTCTGCAGAGCATTTAGAGGTAGAGTGATACTTTTTAGCTGTTTATTTATTTTGCTTCTTAGTTGTAAACAGTGAAGAGCATCTTTGTTTAGACTTTCTGGTTCCTTTCAGTGACTCCACCAATGTTTCCTTAATTGGGGCCAGTCCAGGTGATTTACTGGTGGAACTTCTAGCTGAGGAAAAAGATGTGCATTCTTTGGAGCACAAGTCTTCCTCGAAACTAAGGGCCTCATTTTCCACGCCGCTCGCACGCGATAAGGGACCTTTCGCACGCGAAAAGTCCCGTATCGTGTGTGATACCAGGATGGGGGTAGAGTCGGGGCGGAGTCGGCCCCGGAAGAGGAGTCGTCGGAGCGTCACGGGCGCCGACTCTGCACAGATGCCGTGGACAGCGAAAAGGTAAGTGCCTTTTCGCGGCAGCTTTCGCTCCCAATAGCTACACCTCCAATGGTGGCGCTATTGGGTGCGAAACCGGCAGCGATCGCTGCCAGCTAGCGCAGGCCCTCCCCCCGTTTCGGCCCCCCGCCCCTCATCTTTGTGTACGATTTGGCGATCACATTGTGTACTATCCATACACAATGTGATCGCCAAACCCCTCTCAAATATTCTCAACTGTTCACTAGAGCATGGCACCGTCCCAGACTTTCTGAAACAAGCAATTGTGAAACCTCTACTTAAAAAATCCAACCTTGACCCCAACACTCTTTCTAATTACAGACCGGTGTCCAATCTACCCCTCCTAGCTAAAGTTCTTGAAAAGCTAGTGAACTCACGTCTATCCGATCACCTTGAACAGAACAACATCCTCCCTTCCACCCAATATGGTTTCAGGAAACACTTAAGCACTGAAGCTCTGCTCCTCTCCCTACACGATACCCTTATCAAAGGAATCGACTCAGGATCCTTCTATCTCATCGCATTACTTGACATCTCAGCTGCGTTTGACACAGTCAATCACGATGTCCTACTCAACATTCTCAGAAATATTGGGATCACAGGCAAGGCCATTGATTGGATTCAATCTTATCTCCAGAATCGCTCTTTCACTGTCTCAATGGACAATAATGAATCTGAGCCCATCAGTCTTCCCCAAGGTGTACCCCAAGGTTCCTCACTCTCATCTACGCTTTTTAATATATACATGCTTCCCCTGACCACGCTTCTCACTAACCTGCATATCAAACATTTTATTTATGCTGACGACGTTCAGCTCATTTTCCCATTCTCTGACTCCATCCAAACTGCTTTACATAGCTGGGAATCCTGTCTTTCCTCAATCAACCAACTCCTAAAGGACATGCACCTTGCTCTCAACTCTAACAAGACTGAGCTTTTAATCATATCGAATAGACAACCACTCCCTGACATCCCTCTTGCTTACTCAGCTACCAACTTCCCTTCGCACACTCGCAACTTAGGAGCTATTATTGATAATCACCTCTCATTCAAACCATTCATCAAATCCATAATAAAGGATTGCTATTTTAAACTTCAAACAATAAAGAAACTCAGATCCCTACTACACTTCAACGATTTCCGCACAGTCCTCCAGGCTATTATTTTATCAAAGCTCGACTACTGTAATGCACTCTTACTCGGCATTCCTGCATCACACACCAAGCCCCTTCAACTCCTACAAAATGCCTCCGCTCGGATATTGTCAAACACAAAAAAAAGAGACCACATCACCCCCACACTTATTCAACTACACTGGCTCCCTATACAGTCACGAATTCTTTACAAAACACTCTCGATCATTCATAAGAGTCTAGTAAATTCTAACCTTAACTGGATTAACCCCCCCATCTCACCCCGTTCCTCCAATAGACCCACCCGCCCAGCACTCCAAGGAACACTCCATGCCCATTCTATCAAATCTTTTAAACTCTCCTCTACTATTAACAGAGCTTTCTCTCTTGCCGCACCCACCTTATGGAACTCACTGCCCCATGATATTCGAATAGAGACTTATACCCCCATTTTCAAAAAGAAACTTAAAACCTGGCTCTTTCGGCAAGCCTACTCCATTTCACCCGCTATTACATAAACCCCCATGTGAATTGTTAGATTGATATCCTGGTATGAACGCCTTTATGTCTGCTGATTCTGTACTGTGCACTTTCATGTATATAGTTCTAGTTATAATTATTATAATCAGCATCTCCCCATTGATGCTTGTTATATCTAAGGGCTCCTCCCGAAGATTATCTATATGTTACTGAGTTCACCATCTTTATTTGTTATATGTAAGGGCAATGCCCAAAGTTTTATGTTCACTGTGAACCGATACGATGTGCGAACGGATATCGGTATATAAGAAATGTTAAATAAATAAAATAAATAAATAAATCTTCTAAAGCAGGGGTCGGGAACCCATGGCTCGTGAGCCAGATATGGCTCTTTTGAGGGCTGCATCTGGCTCGCAGACAGTCGCCACACTTTCCCGCTGACCCAGCTGCTCCCCGGTCCTCCTCCGCCCGGGCTTAAAATGCTGTCAGCCCGGGCGGAATGCGGCAGGACAGCTGGAGTCAGCGGCACCGGCGTGCTCTCTTCTTCCCCCCTCGGCCCGGAAGAGGAAATGGAGAGTATCGGGTGCGTGCGTGGCAAGAAGAGGCCCCGCTAGTGCGCTCGGCATCGGCCCGAAGAAAAGAAGACTGCAGCGCGGCTCGGAGGAAAATGAAGAGGTTCAACCGCGGCCGATGGGACTCCGCCTCCGCGAGGGCTGAAAATGAAGAGGTTAGCGTTGGGAGGAGGCTGCTGCTTTCACGAGTTCCCGGGGTGGGGGAGAGAGAGAGTGAATGAACAAGCAAGCTTGCTCGCTCATTCACACTCTCTCACCCCCACCCCGGGAACTCGTGGCAGCAGCAGCCTCCTCCCAACGCTAACCTCTTCATTTTCAGCCCTCGCGGAGGCGGAGTTCCATCGGCCGCGGTTGAACCTCTTCATTTTCCTCCGAGCCGCGCTGCAGTCTTCTTTTCTTCGGGCCGATGCCGAGCGCACTAGCGTGGCCTCTTCTTGCCGTGCAGGCACCCGATACTCTCCACTTCCTATTCCGGGCCGCGGGAGGGGGGGCCCTGTGTGTGTGTGTGTGTGTGTGAGAGAGATGCATGTATGTGAATGATTGAGAGCCTGTACATGTGAAAGAGAGTATGTCTGTGATTGAGAGCCTGCCTGTGAGAGAGAGAGAGAGCATGAATGTAAGTTTACCATTGGGAACCTGTATGTGTAAGTTTGTGATTGAAAACCTGTTTGTGTGAAAGAGTATGTGTGTATGATTGAGATCCTTTGTGTGTGAGAGAAATCATGTGTATGTATGATTAAGAGCCTGTGTGTATAAGTAAGAGAGAGATCATGTGTGTCTGTGTGTGATTGAGAGCTGATTTAGGTGAGGGAGCATGTGAGTATGTGATTGAGAGCCTGTGTGTAAATGAGAGAAAGAGGACATGTTTGTAAGCATGTGAATGAGAGTCTGTGTGTGAGAGAAAAAGACAGCATGTATTTATGTGATTGAAAGCCTGTGTGTGTGTGTGTGTAAGCGTGAAAAGATAGCATGTGTGTAAATGCGTAATTAAGAGCCTATATAAGTGAGAGAGAAAAAACATGGGTATATGTGAGTACTGAGAGCATGTGTGTATAGGTGTGTCATTGAGAGCCAGTGTGAGAGAGAGCGCTGGTATGTGACAGAGAGGAGAAAGTTCCAAGCAAACCACCCCGCCTCCTGCTAATTCAGAACAATCTCAGGACACCTGGATATCAAACGTTCCCAGGTATGCAGAGCAAAAAAATGTTTGTATCCTTATTTTTCATTACTGGGTCTTTGTGTCTGCTATTTTGAAATATTTTGTTGGTATCTGGAAATGTTTTATATGAGTTTTTAATTATTGGATATTCCACTCATCAGCTGTTTCGAAATATGTTCTTTTTGTTAGTACAGTTTTACTGCTGATGATTTTATATTTCTTGATTTGTTTTATAAGGATGGGTGATGTTTCTTTTTTCCTTTGTTACACTGCATACAGAGACTCTGGCTTGTTGCAGTTTCCAATTCAGTTTTTTCTGCATGCTTCTTGTTATGCGTTTTGGTCTCTTTATTCTATGTTAGGTGAGGGACAGCACGTGATTCAGGTGAGGTTTTCTGCTGGCGTGTAGTTTCTGTGTAGGACTCTATAGCAGCCTGACTTGGTCCGTTTTCCTAATAGGAGATGTATTGGTGTCTTAAGGCCTGGTGTAATATTTTCAGAGACTTATTGTACTTTAAAAGTGTGATCTTACATAAAATGCACACATTTACTTGTATTTAGTTTTAAACATATTGTATGGCTCTCATGGAATTACATTTTAAAATATGTGGCGTTTATGGCTCTCTCAGCCAAAAAGGTTCCTGACCCCTGTTCTAAAGTATCGCAGGCCTGCGATACTTTAGAAAATGAGGCCCTAAGTCCTGCTATTTTTGCAGCTCTCTGCCTTTGGGCCCTTGGTAACAACCTGCCACATTCTGGGCAGTTGGGCTGGTCGTGGTCTGGGTCCAAACACAGAAATAGTTGTGGCCGTATGTAATGGACATAATCTGTCCACAGGAGCAGTATTTAAAACTGCAGGCAGAAGCGAGAACAAGGAGAGACATTTCCTGTGAAAAGACAGGAATAACCATCCATGCAAAGTGCAGACAAAAACAGACTGAGGAAATTCTGAGGCAACACCCATGCAGGAACTCCTGCAACACCCATGCAGGAGTTCCTGCATGGAGCAGTCTCTCCAGGCTAGTAGAGCTCTAAGCTCTACTAGCCTGGAGAGACTGCTCCCCCTTCAGTGCCTCCAGATATCACCCACATTTCATGGTTAAATTAGCCTGCTTATCTGAAAAATATAATCATTCCAAATCTCTAAATATATTTTTTTTCCACTTAGCACCTCCAAATTTACATACATATTTTTCCATAATCATAAATAATCTAATTCACTCCCCCATTGTGTTAGTGAAGGTGGAGGTTTTTTCCTCCATTTTAGCAATATAGATTTCTTGAATAGAAAAGCTTTCTTCAACTACACTTTCTGGAATTTATTTATTTATTTATTTTATTTGAAATTTTTGTATACCGACATTCGTTAGGCAACATCACATCGGTTTCCATGTAACATAAAAACTGGCCAACATGGCTTTACAATGAAACTGATAATGGAACTGGGTGGAGGTAAGGGAGGGGAAACAAAAGGGAATTACTGAACGAAAAGAATATAAGCTATAAACATGATGATATATAAGCAATAAAAATTATATACAAAGGATTATTTACAAGTAAATTGTTTACAATGAATGAGTTCAGGGTTAGGGGGGAGAGGAGGGGGGCAGAGGAGGGGTTTGGGGAGGGTGAGTGACAGACAGAGGGGTTCATGTGTAGGCTCGTGCGAAGAGCCAAGTCTTGAGATTTTTTCTAAATTGTTTGGGGCAGGTTTCATGGCGTAGGTAGGTGGGGATAGAGTTCCATAGTGAGGGTCCAGCTAGGGAAAGTGCACGTTGTTTGGTGGTTGTTAGGTGGTAGAGTTTAGGAGATGGCGTATGAATATATGCTGTGTAGGGTGTTCTGGTGGGTCTGGAGGGGAAACGGATATGTAGACTGTCTGAGAACCAAAGCATGTTAGGATTGTGGACGGCTTTATGTATGAGGGTGAGGGTTTTAAACTGAATTCTGGCAGTGATGGGAAGCCAATGTAATTGTTTGAGGACAGGGGTGATATGTTCTTTTCTGCGGGAGCCGGTTAATATACGAGCGGCTGCGTTTTGCAGTAGTTGAAGGGGGGCAAGGCTGTTTTTCGGGAGGCCTAGGAGCAAGTTTAATAGCCACAAGCATATCATAACATAAAAACATATCACCTGTAAATGTAAAGTGTATGCCAAGATATTCCTTAAGTACTTCAAAACCAAATTCCAAAACTTCTGAAAAACTGTACTGAATCAGAAAATGTGTCCTAATGTAACTAACACATTTGAGACATCTATCCAAATGTGTAATTACTATCCTAAATGCTCTGTGAGGTATAGAATCTCATTAAGAATTTATATTCTTTTTCCCTCAAACTGGAGTTTATAGATACTAATTCTTCTGAAACAATTCTGATATATCTGCACTGCTGCATTTGTGTTCATCTTACACTTCCATTTTTTTTTTTTAATGTAAAACGGTTTTTATTTTAAGATTCAAGAACATTACATAACAGTGTTGGTTTCTTATACACTCCCTAATTACGTCCAACACTGAACATATATTAACATGCTTAATATATTGCCCTCTAGCCCCTCCCCCCCCAGGTCCGAATCCCAACAAATACATGGTCACCTAGGAAAGTCCAAAAAGTCACATATGAGGAAATTGTCGCATCAACCTGTCACTCATTTAGAATGAGGCTGAGAGCCCCATGAGGAAGTCTCTGTACATAAGGGCCCCAGATGGCAAGAAACTTTTTTTGACTCGGCGGTTGTCGCATTATCTTAGCCTCCATTTGCATCATACGGTGGAGGTTATTACGCCAGGCCCAGTAAGATGGAGAGTTGGGTGTTCTCCAATGCAGCAATATAGTCTTCCTAGCAACTAAACACGCTTTATGTATAAACAGGCGAGATCCCAAAACTCTCACACGTCGAGGCGAAATGCAGCCAAACAACCACCAAAAAAGGGAAAAAGGGATATGAAGGTCTAACACCAATTCCAGATAACGAGTTACTTTACGCCAGAAAGTCTGAATTGGGGGACAAGCCCAAAAAGCATGTGATAGGAAGCCAGCAGCCGCTCCGCTGGCATTGAGGTGAGGGGGTAAGTTTGGAATTATAGGCATCTTGAGCTGAGATATAACCACGGCGGAGAAATTTGTACTGCATTTCGCGGTAATACATATTTACTGAGAGTTGAGAGATACGCCGAAAACAGGTCTCTATGATAGCATTAGTAATCAGAAACACCCCGTCACGGTTCCATCGTTCCACCAATATGGAACAGGTACCCAAAGGCAGTACCTGCTTAAGTAATCAATAGTGAGTTGAAAGAGAGGGAGGTTTATCTTGTTCCAGCAAGAGGATTGCAGCTATAGCGTGAAAGGATGCTGCCTGTCTCGAGGATAGAGGGAGGGATGCAATATAATGCTGGAGTTGCAAATATGAGAATACCCCCGTGCTAGGGAGGCCGTACATCTCCTTCAATTCAACGAAAGGTATAAGTTGGCCCTCAGGGGTAAACACGTGTCCTAATTTTGGCCTAGCTGACCCCATTTATAAAAGTAAAGGCCGGGTTCCCTTGAACTGGCAGGAGATAAGCACATGTGCGATCCAGCCTTAGAAGAGACATCAATTTTCGCCATGATTGGCGAAGAGGATGAATAATAGCATTTTGTACTAAGAAAGTATTAAGTTGGGTAGCGTCTGCTTATAACACAGAGGAAAGTGCAAAGGGGTGAGTTAAGGCTTTGTCGGCCATAATATTAAGAAACGTTGATCTCTCCAGAAGCCAATCTCGGACTAGGCGCAAATTACTCGCCAAATTGTAAAGTGCTAGATCAGGTACGCCCAAACCTCCTTTTCCCCAAGGCGCCCGCAGCCATTGCAAAGGGACTCGAACCTTCCCCCCTCGCCAAAAGAATTTCCTCTGCATTGTATCTAGTTTGCGCAGTTCCGCCCTACGTAGAGTGAGGGGTAAATTCTGAAAAAGATATAGCCATTTAGGCAAAATTACCATCTTAAACAACTGAATCCTGCCTCCCAGTGATATTGGTAAAGAGGCCCAACCCAGTAACAGGTTCTTAGTCATCTGTAAAAGCGGATACACGTTAAGAGCATAAAGACGGGCTAAATCCCGCGGAATGATGATCCCAAGATATGTGAACGATTCTGTTGCCCATTGCGAAGGGAAATCGTCCTCCCATTCCCTCTGCAAATTTGGTGAACTGGCCAGAGCCTTGGATTTATGCATATTGAGGCGTAGTCCTGAAACGACTCCGAATGCCCAAATAAGTTGAAGGAGTGATCTAAAGGATTTGACTGGGTCTGTTAAAAAGACCAAAAGGTCATCTGCAAATGCAGCATATTTAAACAGGGATGAGTGGAACCGAATTACCCGTATTTCTTTAGTTAATTGGATAGCTAGAAGTAAAGGTTCCAACTGGAGTAGGAACAACAATGGGGACAAAGGGCATCCCTGTCTCATACCCTGGGAAACGCGAAAAGCTTCAGAATGGGATCCATTGACCAATATAATCGCCTCCAGACAGGAGTATAAGAGACCTATTGCTTTGTAAAATAAACCATCGAACCCCATTCCTTGTAATGTATGAAATAAGTAAGACCACTCAACCCTGTCAAAGGCTTTCTCTGCGTCGAAACTAATAGTGAGGAAGGGGACCTCCATTTGCTGGCACATTGTCAAGGCCGCAAGAATTTTATGAATATTAGTCAAAGCATACCGTTTCCTAATGAAGCCAACCTGGTCTTCTACAATCAGGGAAGGAAGGACTGCCGCCAACCGATCTGCCATTATTTTAGCTAATATTTTATGGTCAAAATTTAATAAAGATATTGGCCTATACGATTCTGGCAACATCGGATCCTTCCCCGGTTTGGGGATGAGGGTGATGTGAGCTTGATTAGAATGTGCTGGGAATGAGCCTGCCTCCAGCAGCCCGGAGAAGGCCTGCACCAAAGGATTGACCACGTCATCTAAAACTCTTATAAATCTCTGCTCCAAAGCCATCCGGCCCCGGTGCTTTTAGGCATTTAGCCTGGAGAATTACCGAGCGAACCTCCTCCAGTGAAATGGGTCTATTGAGATGTTCTCGTTGTTCAGGTGTTAACTGAGGAAGTTGAAACTTAGAACAGAATTGATCACAGGCTTCCCTATTCCAGCTCTCTGCTGTATATAAGGTCGCGTAGAACTCTTGAAAACAAGGCACTATGTCCTTGCGATCTGTTAACACTTGGCCAGTAGGTGATTTCAAAGCTGGAACATAGCGGGATCCCCGAGCAGAACGCACCAAGTTCGCTAATAATTTACCCGATTTATTACTATACTGAAATAGTTTGTATTGATAATATAAAACACTCTTCCGAGCTCTCTGGTGTAATAAAGTATTCAATTCCCCTTGTATGGTCAAAAATTGAGCTCTGTTCTCAAAGGTGTTATCCCAGTCAATCGAGCTCGGACTTTTTGTAATTGGGCTGTTAAATCCAGGAGTCTATGATTCATTGCTTTTGCCCTATGAGACATGAAAGAAATGATTTCCCCACGGAGAACTGCTTTAGCAGCATACCAAAAGAGGACCGGAGAAGACTTCTGCTGAGCACTGAAGTCTGCATAATCCACCCATCATTGGTGAAGATAAGCCCTGAACTTTTCATCAGAAGCAAGGAAGAAGGGGAATTTCCAAAAATAGGAACTCTGAGATTGTAGAGTCAATACAACTTCCAACTGGACCGGGGAGTGATCAGAGATCACCATGTCACCTATTTCCACCGCCCGAATTTTTGAACAACCATGAACACTGGTCAAAAAATAATCCAGCCGAGATAACATCCCATGGGCGCGAGATAAATGGGTGAAATCTTTTTCTCCCGGATGCAGTACCCTCCATATATCCATCAAATGCAGAGAACTCTCCAGAAAAGACGGACCCTTACCGCAACTAGTGAGTGTAGGAGCTGAGAGGGATTTATCCAAAGCTGGATCACGAATGGTATTAAAATCTCCTCCCATTATTATGAGTTCGTTTGAATAAGGAAGCAGATGTTGGTGGATTTCCTTATAGAAATGAGAACTATAAGTATTAGGTGCATAGATATTACAAAGGATAACCTTGGTCTGAAAGATATCTACAATCAATATATTATATCTTCCTTGAGGGTCTTTAATTTCTCCATGCAATGTGAGAGGTGTATTACGCTGGATCAAGATAGCGACTCCCGCAGATTTAGTAGTGCCCGAGGTGTAATAAATGTCCCCACCCCAAAGACGACCTAATTTCTGATGTTCTGAGTTGTTCAGGTGTGTCTCTTGTAAAAACGCTATATTAGCTTTTTTCAGTTTCAAAAAGGACAAGATTTTGGTACGCTTAATGGGAGAGTTGATGCTGCAGACATTCCAAGTTATTATATTTGTGACAGGATTAGAGATAACTTAATGCATATATGAGAAGAAAAGGATATAATATTACAGCCGAGATCCTCCCAGCCAAGATCTCTGGCTATCGAACCAGAATTTCCCCACATCAACCTCAGTGTGACCAAAGCCAACATTATAAAAATCAAGAGACAGACCAAAACAACTCCCATTAACACCCCAACTCCCACCCTCCTCCCTTCCCCTCCCAGTCCCCAAGCACCTTCAGGTACCATCTATTAAGATCCTTTCCTAGGATCGAGATAACTACCTTCTTACCCCCCTTTCCACCCTCCAGCTTCATCCACCCCTCCCCACTCGCCTGAGAAATTTCAGTACCCCCAGACCCCTTGCTACGAACACAAGGACCCCAATCTGAGCATTATGTGGCAACAGACGATTAAAAACAAAAGTGATTAAGGTTCCAAATAGGTTAACCTGTAAAGCGGGAGTTTGCAACTTTATATCTGTCCCCCTAACAATTTGCAAAGAGCTCCCGGAGATTAGCCCCCCCGGTATCCCTCCAAGAATAGAGTCCTTCTTCTGACCCACGCTCTTATTATGCTCCCCAAGGGACTCCCCACATCTGAGGACCGACAAGCCATGCATTGTCTACCAGGAGATGGGGAAACAAAAGATACTGACACATCAAAAATCAGTCAGTGGGTCACCTGGTAGTATAGCCTCATCTAGAACATTTCAAATAGTCTCCACAAAGAGAAAAGGAAGAGAGAAAGGAGAAAAAAACAACCCAGAGGCCATCACCAGGATCCTTAAGGCGGGGCCCGCACTGTAACCCAAAATCGTGCCAAGCCATGAGTCGGGTCGCAACCCTTAACAAAACTGAAAAACGAAGAGAAAAGAAAAAAACCCTGAAAAAACAAAAAACTGGTGTGTGATGCTGAGTCCCAGGTCTCCTCCAAAGAGATCGCTGGCCAAAGCTAGATCCATGCATGCATTATCCAATCAGTCACGCCAAATGAATTGTACACCAGAGTCCTTGTCGGCGATCATAGCGGGCTATCCTCAACCCAGAACAGAATAAAAAAGAAACGAAAAGAAAAAATACACTCCAAGGTGAAAACAAATATTGATTCTGTGTAAAGTAAAAATTATTAGTATCTAACTTATTGTCCCGTCATAGTCTCTACGAGACACAGTCAATGCAGACATTAAATACTACAAACAAGTGTAAAGCAGGGTCCAAGAAAATGAGAGTCGACGTAGCCCGGTATAAAATGAGGCGATTTAACTGCTTCCTTCCAGCGGGTCTCCATTTCCATGTTCTGCAACAGGCTAACGGGGATATAGGGCGGAGGCGTTCTCCCAAGAGAGCCGCAAAAAAAAAAAAAACCCAGCCTGCCTACGACCCCACAGTTTCTGACGCCGAGGGAGCGTTAACAGAGTCGTTCGTTTTTAGCAGATGGCGTGCTTCTTCGGGTGTATTGTACCACTTCACACCATTCGGGAGAGACATCCTCAGATGAGCTGGAAATATTAACATGGCCCGTGTCCCCTGAGCAATAAATTGCGTGCATATCGGGGCCATGAGACGTCGTTGATCGGAAACCGCCGCCGAGAAATCCTGAAAGATCAAAACTTTGGAATTTTCAAATGCGAGTTCTTTTTTTGCTCGAGCCGCTTGCAGTATTTCTTGTTTATGCGCATAATTCAGGAGTTTTAAAATAACAACTCTAGGTCTCGCAGCATTGGGAACCCGAAGGCCCAGACGGTGAGCTCTTTCAATGCGCATGCACCCATGCCGGCGGGTAAGATTAAGTTCTTTTCCCAGCCAAGTTTCTAGCACTGCGGCAAGGTTTTTTTCCTCGATTGTTTTCGGTAGCCCAATAAATCGCAGGTTCGACCTGCGGGATCTGTTTTCCAGATCCTCTAAACGGGCAGCTTGCTTTGCGATTGTCGCTTGTAATGCTCCAATATCTTTTTGGGCCACACGGAGGCCATCTTGTGTCTCCGAAACTCGGGATTCAAGCTCTTCACAGCGGTTTTCAAACTTGCTAAAATTGGCAGAGAGATCCGCGATTTTAGTAGAGATATTTTGTAATTCGGGGCCCAGGGCCTCCAAAACCACGCTTTTAATGTCTGCGATGGCCACGACCGATGTCGGGCCAGACTCACCAACTGCCGCCATACCAGGTGATTCCGCTGGTTTGGATCGATCCTTGCCTTTGTCTCTTTCTTTCCGGACCACTCGTGTGGTCATCCCAGCCAATTCAATGCCCGGTGTCTCCCCCATGCTGAGAGTGCAAACTGAGGATTATTTAGTACCGATGGAGGGGTGGATGAAGCCCGATGTTATAGGCCTGGTCCCGAGGGAGAGGGAGTTACATCCTCTCCCTTCAGTGCCCCACGTGATCTTTACACTTCCATTTTTATATTAAGTCATTGGCAATCCCTGTATTACTTCAGAACAAAAATCTGAAACCGTATGAGTGCAAAGGTGGCGGATCTTGCGTGTCACCTAGATAAGATTTTAGACAGTGCTGGGGAGAAGTGGCTGTTGTGTTACATGTGGGCACCAAAACATAGGAAAATGGGAGGAAATTGGGAGGGAAGTTCTGTAAACCAAATTTAAGCAATTAGGTAGAAAGCTTAAATCCAGAACCTCCAGGGTAGCATTCTCTGAAATGCTCCCTGTTCCACATGCAGCTCCCCAGAGGCAGGCAGAGCTTCAGAGTCTCAATATGTGGATGAGTCGATGGTGCAAAGAAGAGGGATTCAGTTTTGTAAGGAACTGGGGAATCTTTTAAGGAAGGGGGGAGTCTTTTCCGAAGGAATGGGCTCCACCTTAACCAGTGTGAAACCTGGCTGCTGTCGTCAACCTTTAAAAAGGAGACTGAGCAGCTTTTAAATTAGAACAAAGGGGAAACCCAAAAGTCACTCAGGAGCGATTGGTTTGGAGCAATATTAATGAAGGCACCAATAAAAGCAAAAGTAGTCCATAGGCTTACAAGTGAAGAATCACCTGAGTTAAAAGATTCAAATTATCCCTGTCAACTGAAAAGCAGGCTCTTAATATAAACAAAAAATATACTTTGAAATATCTGTATCTCAATGTCAAAAGTCCAAGAGTAAGATGGGAGAGTTAGAGTATTTATTTAGCACTTTTATATACCGATATTCAAGTAACAGAGTTACCAATCACGTCAGTTTACATTCCAACAATGACCATGACATGAGAATGTCTTACATTAAACCAGGGTGATCAAACTTGGATACAAAGAACTGGGTTTAACATAGTATATAAGAAAGGTGATTTGACCGGCGAGCCTAATGCTAGCTGGTGTAAAGTTCGGTGATTAAGAATAGGGCAAAGGTATTACGTGCAACTACATCGGGTTTATCAGAGCGAAAGTACCATTAAGCAGTTACCAAGGACAGAGTCTACTAGTGGGAGATTTGATAAGGTAGCTGAGTTAAGTAAAGGCTTGGTTGAACAACCAGGTCTTGAGTCGTTTTTGTTTTTTTGTTTTTTTAAAGGTGATTGGACATTGTACGAGCCTGAGGTCTGGAGGGAGCGAGTTCCATTGCTTTGGGACGGCGGTGGAGAGAGCTTTTTTCCTTAATGACTTTTGATAGGGGGGCCTGTAGAGTGACTCTGCTTGTCTCACCGGTCTGGAGGAAGTGCGAGTCCTATAAAATTTAGGACCGATGATTAAAGATGACCCAATGTGGCTGAAAATACAAGCATCAAATGCATGCAGACCACAGGTGTTATGACGGTCCTTAATAAGTTAGTAAGTGAATTATATTTAGAAAAAATACACACATCAAATTTGAAATAATATTGTACAACGTGTTTTTCAGCAGTGTTTACCTAATCGTTGTATTTTGCATAAGCTCCGGATATTTCTGGTGAAATTTTGATTACCCCAATATTGACTGGGTAAATGTTACATCAAAACATGCTAGAAAGATAAAGTTCCTGGCTGGAATAAATGACAGTTTTATGGAGCAACTGGTTCAGGAACTGATGAGCGAGGGAGCAATTTTAGATCAAATTCTCAGTGGAGCACAGGATTTGGTGAGAGAGGTAATGGGGATGGGGCCACTTGGCAATAGTGATCATAACATGATAAAATCTGAATTAATGACTAGAAGGGGAACAATAAGTAAATCCATGGATCTAGCACTAAACTTTCAAAAGGAAAACCAATAAAATGAAAAAAATATGTACAGCTACAAACATTAAGAGTATACAAAAGACATGGACACTTAAATACCATCTTAAAAGTACAGTCCAGATGCATTCCATGTCGAACGATTGCCGGTATGGTTAAAAAGTGAGGTGAAAGAGGCTATTTTAGCCAAAAGATTTTTGTTCACAAATTAGAGGGATAGATTTGATGAAAAATAGGAAACAAGCACTGGCAAGTTAAATGTAAAACATTGATAATGTAGGCTAAAAGAATTTGAAAAGTTGGCAGTAGAGGCAAAAACTCAAAATTTTTTTTTTATATATCCAAAGCAAGAAGCCTGCAAAGGAGTCTGTTGAACCATTAGATGATCGTGTGGTTAAAGGGACACTTAGGGAAGATAAGACCATTGCAGAAAGATTAAACAAATTCTTTGCTTCGGTGTTTACAGAGGAGGATGTTGGGGATATACTGGTTCTGCAGACTGTTTTCAAGGATGACGATTCAGATGAACTGACCCAAATCATGGTGACCTGTAAGATGTAGTAGGCCAGATTGGCAAACTGAAGAGTAGCAAGTCACCTGAACCAGATGGTATACATCCCAAGATTCTAAAACAACTCAAAAATGAAATTTCAGACCTATTACAAATAATTTGTAATCTATCATTAAAATCAACTGTTGCACCTGAAGACTGGAAGGTGGAGTGATCCAGGAAACTATAGCTCAGTGAGCTTGACTTCAGTGCTGGGAAAAATCATGGAAACTATTATAAAGAATAAAATCACAGAAAATAGACATGATTTAATGGGACACAGTCAGCATGGATTTACCCAAGGGAAGTCTTGTCTCACAAATCTGATATATATATATATTATTTTTTTTTTAAAGGGATGAATAAACATGTGGATAAAAGTGAATCAGTAGATATGGTGTATTTGGATTTTCAGAAGGCATTTGAGAAAGTTCCTCAAGAGAGGCTTCTAAGAAAACTAAAAAGGAGATGTCCTTTTGTGGATTGCAAACTGGTTACAGTACAGGAAACAGAGGAGGATTAAACGGTCACTTTTCTTAGTGGAGAGAGGTAAACAGTGGAATGCCTCAAGGATCTGCTCTTGGAACTGTGCTTTTTCATATATTTATAAATGATATGGAATGGGGAACAATGAACGAGGCAATCAAATTTGCAGATGACAATTATTTACAGTAGATAAATCACAGGAAGATAGTGATAAATTGTAGGAGTATCTTGTGAGAGACTGGAAGATTCGGCATCCATTTGGCAGATGAAATTTAACGTGGACAACTGCATGATGATGCATACAGGAAAAAAACTCATGCTGTAGTTATACAATCAGGTCAATACAGTAAAGTGCGGCCGCGGTTACCCTGCTTCTAACCCGCTTTCTACTCACTTTTCGGCCGCGTTATCTTTAACCCATTCTTACCGCCTCTTTAAATCACCGGGTAACCCCATCCGCCCGTGGCATGTATATTAGATGTAAACGATCAAATAAGCTATTCCCTCCCATACAGTAACGCGCGCCCCAACTATCGCTTTTTTAACCTGCAGTTTTGCCGCGCGTTTAACCTGCTAACTTACCGCCTACCCTTACCCCTGCGTTAGAGGCAGGGGTAAGGGTAGGCGGAGGAGGGCTGCAAGAAAAGTAAGTCGCTTCGTTGCTTTACACTTTACATGTCGTTTCACCAGTCCTCTCTACCCCCCTCCCTGCGCCTTGCTTCGGGAGGAGGGGAGAGAGGACTGGCAATCTCGAGCGTAGGAGAACCGTCCACTTCCTGGTACCTGTCATTTCAAATGCCATTTGAAATGACATTTGAAATGACAGATACCAGCGTGTCCGTGAAGCGTTAGGCCAGCGCACCCAGGATACTGTATAGCGCTCTATACAGTAAAATGGGTTGCGCGGGCCTAACGCTTCATGGACGCAGCTTGCATTTGCATGACATTTCAATACGGTATCAAGCGGTAGGTGAGCCGGATTGTGCGTGCGGCAACTGCGGGTGCGCCCAGCACTAACGCAGCTCTTCCTACCGCTCCTTATTGTATCGGCCTGCATGTTAGTTTGTACGTTAGGAATTCCCACCCAGGAAAAAGATATAGGAGTCACAGTGGACAAAACATTGAAATTGTTGGCTCAGTGTGCTGCGGCGGTTAAAAAAGGAAACAAAATGTTAGGAATTATTCTGGTCGCCACATTTCAAAAAAGATTAATGCATGTACAATGGATGATTTTAATGAAAGGTTACAAATTTTTACTAATAGGTCTGAAATTTCATTTTTGAGTTCCTTTAGAACTCTGGGGTGTATACCATCTGGTCCAGGTGATTTACTACTCTTCAGTTTGTCAATCAGGCCTACCACATCTTCTAGGTTCACCGTGATATGGTTCAGTCCATCTGAATCATTACCCATGAAAACCTTCTCCAGTACGGCTACCTCCCCAACATCCTCTTCAGTAAACACTGAACTGGCAGCCCACCCACCACCATTGGGCGCCCTGCGGCACTTCTCCATCGCCATGGGAACAGAAGAGAAGAAAAAAATATCACCTGAAACTGAAAAAGGAAAAAAAACAGAACTGTAATGTGAGGGAGAGACCAGATCAGAAGCCCCGCCCCCTCCGTCTCCAACCGTTGAAAGGCGCCCTGCCACCAGGCGCCACGTGCCAAAGGGGCGTGACAAAAAGGCCCTCCCCTTTGTGCACCCCTTAGTGCAACCTGTAGTGCAAATGCCAGTTAATATCTTTGCAATTGAATATCTCTCCTTTGTTTAATATACTTCCTGTTATCCCTTTTTGCTCAATTGTTAAAAATCCTGCATTTTGAGCTTTTGTAAACCGTTATGATGGCTTTACCGAATGACGGTATATAAAACTCATTAAATAAATAAATAAATAAATTTAATCTTTCCGTGGCGGCCTTATCTTCTCTAAGTGCCCCTTTAACCCCTTTATTAATTCAAGGCTCTGGCCCCCTAGTCTAGGCCCCAATCCTATTTAAAATAATAAAAAAAAAACCATTTATTCCCAATAGTGCTGTAATGTGTCCCCCAATAACCATATTTTTGTGTCACCATGTTCCAGACTCAATTATCCTGCACAACCATCATATCACCAAATTATCCAACTGTCTTGTGAGGGGATCCTCCCCCCTCTAATGTCTCTCAAGACATCCATGACACAAATTCTCTTAATTCCATTGCAACTTTTCTTCTAGACGTGATACTGAACAAAATTCAAGATCTCGAAAAGCAGGATACCTTAAGAGAAAAATGGAGAGATTACTTACCTGATAATCTCGTTTTCCTTAGTGTAGGCAGATGGACTCAGAACAAATGGGTATAGTGTGCTCGTGCTAGAAGTTGGAGACGGATCTGACGTCAGCACGTAGTACATATACCCCCTGCAGGAAGTGCAGAAGCTCAGTAATCTTCCTTGCAAAAGCATTATGGATATATGTGTGACTGACCGATTAACTGAACATGATTAACCTGACCGATTGACAGTAGCTGGAGACCGCCAGTGTTCTCAATCGGAAGGCGTTGACACCCGGCAGGGTGGATGCCCTATGTAAGAAAACATGGCTTACCTTGAATCGGTGAATCCCCATGTATATCGGCAGCCGGGCGGGATGCCGAGTCCATCTGCCTACACTAAGGAAAACGAGATTATCAGGTAAGTAATCTCTCCATTTCCTAGCGTGTAGCAGATGGACTCAGAACAAATGGGATGTACAAAAGCTACTCCCGGACTGGGTGGGAGGCTGCCCGAAGTCCGCTTAGGATTGCCCTCGCAAATGCTGTGTCCTCCCTGGCCTGGACGTCCAGACGGTAGAATCTGGAGAAGGTATGGATGGAGGACCACGTTGCCGCTCTGCATATCTCTGCAGGCGACAGCATCCTAGTTTCTGCCCAGGAGGCTGCTTGTGTTCTGGTAGAGTGAGCCTTGACCCGTAGAGATGGTGGTTTTCCCGCTTCTACGTAGGCCGCCTTGATAACTTCTTTGATCCAGCGAGCAATAGTCGCCCGTGAGGCCGCTTCTCCTTGCCTCTTCCCACTGTGTAGGATGAACAGGTGGTCCCGTCCTTCGTACTGCTTCCGACATTTCCAGGTATCTGGACAGTAGCCTGCCAATGTCGAGACGACGCAGTATTCGACCTGCTTCCTATTTCTTCAACCCTTCCATGGTTGGCAAGGATATGGATTGGTTGAGGTGGAAGTGTGAGACTACTTTGGGTAAGAAGGAAGGAACCGTGTGAAGATGGATAGACCCTGGGGTGATTCTGAGGAACGGATCGCGGCAGGACAGCGCTTGTAGCTCTGAGATGCGGCGTGCTGAGCATACGGCCAGCAAGAACACCATTTTTAAGGTTAATAAACGGAGGGACAGGCCTCGGAGGGGTCTGAAGGCGGGTCCCGCTAGGAATTCCAAAACTAGGTTGAGGTTCCACAGGGGCACTGGCCCCTTCAGTGGCGGGCGAATATGTTTGACTCCTTTCAGGAAACGTCTGGGTGCGTGGCAATGCTGTTGCCGTCACTCCTGGGGCCGTAGCAGGATAGCGCTGCCACCTGAAACTTGATTGAATTGAGGGACAGACCCTTCTGAAGCCCATCTTGCAGGAAATAAAAAATGATGGGGATTTTAGCGGCATATGGATTGGTGCTGCGAGTTTCGCACCAGGCTTCAAATACTCTCCAGATCCTTATATAAGTTAGAGATGTGGAGAACTTGCGTGCTCGGAGGAGTGTATCTATTACCGACCCCTAGTATCCCCTTTTCTTCAGTCGAGCCCTCTCAATGGCCAGACCGTAAGAGAGAATTGAGCTGGATCCTCGTGGAGGATGGGGCCTTGTCGCAGCAGGTCCCTGTGAGGGGGCAGGGGTAGAGGATCCCCTGCCAGCAGTCTTCTCATGTCTGCGTACCAGGGTCTTCTTGGCCAGTCCGGGGTCACCAGAAGAACTAGGCCTCTGTGCCGCTGAATCTTGTGTATAATGGCGCCCAGCAGGGGCCATGGGGGAAAGGCATATAGCAGGATCCCCTGAGGACATGGCTGTACCAGGGCGTCGATCCCGTGGGATAGAGGATCTCGCCTACGACTGAAGTATCTGGGTACTTGAGCATTGGACCTGTCCGCTAGTAGGTCCATGCCCGGAGTCCCCCACTGATCCACAATCATCTGGAAGGCCGTGGATGACAGCTGCCATTCCCCCGGGTTTAGGCTTTCTCTGCTGAGGAAGTCTGCCGTGGTGTTGTCCTTCCCGGCGATGTGGACAGCGGAGATGTCCTGGAGATTTGCTTCCGCCCAAGCCATTAGGGGGGCTATTTCTAAGGATACCAGTCGGCTTCTGGTTCCGCCCTATCGGTTGATGTATGCCACCGTGGTGGCATTGTCCGACATCACTCTGACTGCTCTGTTTCGAAGTCTGTGGGCAAATCACAGGCAGGCTAACCTGACTGCCCGTGCCTCTAGTCTGTTGATGCTCCACCCAGACTCTTCTTTGTCCAACCGCCCTTGGGCGGTTAGCTCTTCGCAGTGTGCTCCCCAGCAGCTCAGGCTGGCATCTGTAGTGAGCAGGGTCCAGGTTGGGGAGGACATTCTGGACCCCCAGCTCGTGTGGCCAGGCTGCAGCCACCACCGTAACTGATTCCATACTCTGGCCGGTAGAGGTAGATGCATGGTGTAGTTCTGTAATCGTGGGCTCCATCGAGATAGGAGGGCGCATTGTAACGGTCTCATATGAGCCCGTGCCCATGGAACCACTTCCAGAGTGGACGCCATTAGGCAGAGGACCTGTAGGTAATCCCAAGCTGTGGGCCGGGTGGTGCTCAGCAGAGCCTGTAAACGATTCCGGAGTTTTGATCTCCTCTTGGAGGTCAGGCTGACTTTGTCTCCCTGGGTGTCGAATCGGACTCCTAGGTATTCCAGCGACTGCGAAGGCTGTAGGGAACTCTTGTTTGTGTTGACTACCCATCCTAGGCTTTCCAGAAGAGATATAACTCTGTTGGTTGCCCAATGGCTCTCCTCCGGTGACTTTGCCCTGATCAGCCAATCGTCCAGGTAGGGATGGACGAGAATTCCTTCCTTCCTTCCTGACGCTGCCACCACTATTATTACCTTGGTAAAGGTCCACGGCGCGGTGGCTAAACCGAAGGGTAAAGCCCGGAACTGAAAGTGTTGTTTCAGGACTTTGAAGCGTAAGTAGCGCTGGTGATCCCGATGGATTGGTATATGCAAGTAGGCCTCTGACAGATCCAGGGATGTGAGATACTCCCCTGGCTGTATTGCACTCCTGACGGACCGCAGAGTTTCCATGCGAAATCCCGGGACCCTTAAGTGCCGGTTGACTGACTTGAGGTCCAGGACGGGCCTGAAGGTGCCCCCCTTCTTGGGTACGATGAAATAAATGGAGTAATGCCCAGAATTTATCTCCCATGCAGGCACTGGGATTATAGCTTTTAGGGACAGGAGCCTCCACAAGGTAGCTTCCAGTGCCGCCCTCTTGAGGGGTGGACAAAAAGATTCCACAAACTTGTCCGGAGGGAGACGAAGGAAGTCCAGGTAATACCCTTCTCGGATGATGGCGAGGACCCACTGGTCCGAAGTAATCTTGACCCATCTGCGGTAGAATAGGGTTAGCCTGCCCCCTATGGCTTCTTCCCCCGGATGGGTCAGCTGATTCTCATTGTGGGGTGCGGCCGGGACCCGAACCCGAGCCGGTTCCCCTCTTGTTGTGCCTGGTCCGAAAGGACTGGTTCTTGGTCTGAGAACGAGGTGCTTGGTAGCTAGTCCTGTAGGGGTTGAAGCGTTGAGAGCTTCTACCTCTGGATGGCCTAGGAAAAGAGCGCTGGTTCCTCCTTGACTTGTCTTCTGGTAGACGGGGTAATGGAGAGGCACCCCATTTGTTAGCCAGTTTCTCGAGGTTGCTGCCGAACAGGAGGGATCCCTTAAAGGGCATTCTTGTAAGGCGCATCTTGGAGGAGGAGTCGGCCGACCGATTTCGTAGCCAGAGCTGTCTCCTGGCTGCCACTGAGGATGACACTCCCTTGGTTGCCGTACGGACTAGGTCAGAGGCAGCGTCAGTGAGGAACGAGAGAGCTGATTCCATTTCTTCTCCCGGGGTGTTGTTCCTGGCTTGTGATAAACAGGAACGCGTCACTACGGTGCAGCAGGTCGCGATTCGTAGGGACATGGCTGCCACCTCAAAGGCTTGTTTCAGAATGGCGTCCAGGCGCTGGCCATGTGCATCCTTGAGGGCTGCCCCTCCCTCCACTGGAATGGTGGTGCGCTTCACAATTGCGCAAACTATGGCGTCTACCTTGGGGCACGCCAGCAGCTCCTTGGTTGCCGGGTCCAGGGGGTACATGCTAGACAAGGCCCGACCCCCTTTGAATGAGGCCTCTGGCGCATTCCACTCCAGATCGATTAGCTATTGTGCTGCTTGTAGGAGGGGAAAATGGTGAGCCGTTTGACGAAGGCCCTCTAGCAGGGGGTTCATCCTAGGTTCCCCTGGGGTGCCTTGGCCTGGGATAGCCAGCTCAGACAGGCATTGAGAGACCAGGTCTGGGAGATCCTCCTTAAGAAAGAAGCGTCTCATGGTTCAATATGGCTCTATCCCCGAGGGAAATTCTCCCTCCTCGGGGAGCTCGCCTTCTTCCTCGGAGTAATCTGAATCCCCATAAGTGGGGCTTCCGGGTGGCCGTGCCGAGGTCTTGAGGGTCCAGGGGCAGGGTCATCCGGTACGTATGGGTCCGTTCGGGGATCAGACTGCATCTTGACAAAGGCATGAATCCCCTTAAATAATTCCACCCAGGAGAGCGAAGCAGGTTCTAGCCTTAGGGGCACCAGGTCTCTAGGGTTCCCCGGCTGCTCACCTCGGCCTGCTAGGTCCGGGGTGTTCCCTGAGGAACTGGCAATTAATCTGGGCTGAGACCGGCCCTGGCCTGGAACTCCCAAGGCCTCCTCACATTGGGCACATAGGGAGTCTGCTTCCTCGCTCTGTGTGGCTCTGAGGTGCATGCTGAGCAGAAGCCTAGAGCTCTTATGCCTGATTCTGGAGGTGCCGGCTCTGTGGACGCATGGGCTCTCATACGCTCCATCGCTTCTGTTATCTCTATGCGCCGGAGTGCGCCTATTAATGTGCGCCTATCAATGTGCGCCTAACAGATATTCAGAGCTAGAGAACTTGATGGCAGAGCCATGAGGACTCTGAAGAAAAACATATCCCTTGGTAAATATCAAGACAAGAAATGTTAAGGAGGCCCGTCTCTAAAGGCCTCCTTACTAGACCAGCATTAGGTGTGGCTCCCAATAGAGAGCAATATAAATGGAAGCCCAGCTGGCCACACCTTTGCTGGTCCAACAGCCCAATGCTGAGTTCACTCCGTGTATCCTGTTACCTGGCCTCATTCCTGTTTTCTATGATCCTGATTCGGATTTCCTGCTCCAGTTTCTGGTTCCTGATCTGGGCCTGCCCTGGCCTCCTGCTCTGTTCCTACCAAACCTCTGGCCTTCCAAGCACCTGAAAAGACCTGGTGGCCACCTATTCAAGAGGTGCCAAAATGTCTGAAGATAGATCTCCAGAGATCACTGTAGTGATTGCACTGACTAGGAGGCAGAGCTAACCTCCAGGCAGTTTATTTGGGTATTGAAAGACAGCCTTGAGGATCCCTTAGCTCTGAGAGATGATCATTTTAGAGGATCAGCACCAATGCTGCCATGCCTTTGCTTGGTCTTCAGAATCATGTCCCCTCAGCTCCATAAGAGTGTTCAAAAGCTGATGCTCAATATGAGCTGAGAGAACAAGATTCCTTTCATTTGTGGGTTCTATCTTTTGGCAATGAAAGGGGTTGATACTTCCTTTTGCACTTTCGTGCCACCAACAGATGTGACTCTTCATGGCCCTTCAGCTTTGCTTTAGTTTTTGGCACTGGTCTTCTTTATCACTTCAAGATAGGCCTAGAATGGGTTGGCCCAGTGACAGTGCTATGGACTAATATGTAGAGGACTGGAGTTTGATTCTCAAGTCAGATCTTCCACTCCTGGGCCGGAGCTGTCTGGGGATGCTAGTCTGTGAGAGGAGGAATTCCCAATCAACATGCAGTGGTGACACCTGGTAGCCAGATTTAAGTCCCATGATTACAGGGTTCCAGAAGGAGTCCTGGTCCCCCAGTCAGGGACTATCACAACAATAACTGGGTGCTTTGGGAGGGGAGATGATAAAAAAAAAAATCCTTGAGTAGTTGCAAATGAAGTCCCATGGTGCCAGACTACAACTCTGAATCAGATTGAGCCGGGAGCACAAAGGAACGTGCAAAAACTACTAGGCCAAGAAAAATAGGACTGGAGTCTCATCTTGCATAACTTGATTGTCTGTGATAAAATCTTTAATCAGATGTTACAAAAGGTTTAATTATGGTCTTTCCGCAAGCTCTTGAAGCAGACATAATGATGGATCTGGGATGGATGCTATCTGTCATGCATGCACAACAAAACTTGAAGTTGCTAGCCTTCTTCTCAGACATACTTCAAAAAATAGTCTAGGTGAAATCAAAAGAAAATATTTCACTTAGAAATATGACAAAGAAAAAAATGATTGGGAGATCTGACGGAAGCCGTGCCCTAAAGCAGACCTACTAACAGAATTAGTGAAAAAAAATAATAATTTTTTTTTCAAAAATGCCAAAATACCTGACTAGGTAACTAGCAAGATCATGAAAAAAAAAGTTGGCAAGATGCACAGAGCTACAGAAAACCTGCCAAAGGCTTAAAGCAGAAGAACCTGAAAAAAGTCAAGTCAGACACATGAAAAAACACTTAGGCACACTGCAAGACCATGGCAATAGCCATGCATACCCAAACTTGTTTACTAATACTTCTTAGAAAAGCCCTAGAACGTTTTGTTAGGTACCAGATGACCACCACCACCACCTACATATGTGATCTGCTTGTCTTCTTAGAAAAAACAAACTACAACATGTTGCTACCTGCTAGAAAACAATGATTTCCTAGAAGGAACATGCAAGAAACCACCAGGTCACATGCGGCTACTAGAATCTCATCTCTCAAAATATTTTTGCTCTTTGAATGCAGTGGGATAAGAATACTAAAGTGTCCAGACCGGCGCCCTGCATCGCTGCCGACCTGCCTGAAGAACCACCGAAGGCTGTCTTTTTTTCTTCTCTCCCTCTCTCCAGCGAGTGATCTCCCTGTGTTACCTGTGCTTTCCTATCTAACCCGTTCTTTTTTTGTTTTGTCTTCTGTCCTTGTCTTTTTTACTCATTGCCCCCAAGGACCCTGGAAGTGCTGCCATGCTCCTCCCCCTTGGCTGACGCTGCTGATGTCACCGACGTCGGTAAGCGCTCCAAGAAGGGGGATTTAAATTTCGGAGAGAGAACCGGAGGCGCCGCATGCCGGCGTCGCACACTGAAGGGGCGTAACAAAGGGGCATGCCCCTTTGTACACCCCGGAGAAACCGAGAACGATCATACAAGCCACAAGTCAAAACCTGTCAACTTGTAACATGGACAAGGAAGGTGAAATATCAATTAAACAACCAATCACCGTCTGCCTGAACAAAGGTAAATATGAAAATAATTAAAGAACAAAACTAGACATATAACAAGAGACAAAGAAAACCTCACACAATACCTTATATAGATAAAAAGGACCCCATTTCAAAAAACTCTGCCATAAACAAACTGCTTATGTTAACATTCCTCTTAGTAAATGCACAATCACTTGCAAAAAAAATTCCCAATTATCACAGATTTACTGTATGACAATAAACCAAACTTCGTTGCAATAACTGAATCATGGCTAAAAAAAAAAAAAAAAAAAATCAGACGTGGTTCTAAAAAATCAAATAGCACATAGAAACTACGAGGTGCTTTCAAGTCCCTAGAATAAATAAGCGCGGAGGTGGACTCTTACTAATTATTGAAAAAACTTTTAAATGTAAACCAATCCCAACCCCCCCCCCCCAAATCATGAAATTACCATTTTTGATACTAACAATATACAAATATGCCTTATCTACTGCCCACCAAGCCTTCTAGAATTAAATATCTCACCACTAATTGAGTTCCTTACAACACACTTAAACATCTCTAAACCTACCATAGTGCTAGGAGACTTTAATCTTCACGTGGACGTCCACCCCTTATCAGACACTAACAGACACTATGACAGTATTAGGTTTCTCACTAATAACAGACAAATCAACACAAAGCTGGACACTCCCTTGATCTCACCTTCATCAGCCACAACTGTTTAGAACACTTTAAAACTGATTACACGCAAATTCCCTGGTCAGACCGCTTCCTTATTCATTCCAACGTAAAATTTCTTAAACCTCAAATCAAACAAAATTATAAACCCATAGAATTTAAATAGACCACCTTTTAATATTGAAAAACAAAACGACAAACTAGAGGAAAAACTAACAGATATTGACTACAATAACTGCAGTTCTGCTACGGAAACATGGTTAGACAACCAAAAAAATAGCTGATGAAATAAACTCCATCAAATCAATACAAAAAAAAAAAGAATCAATACAAAATAATCCGGCATAACGAAAAAGTAAAAGATGCAAAAAGGACTCTCAGGTCTATTGAAAAAAGATGGAGAAAACACAAAACAACCGAAACCCTAACTAAATACAGAAAACATCTTGCTTTTTACAAAAAACTAATCCTTAATGTTAAGAAAGAATACTACAGCAATAAAATAGAAAAATTTGCTAACATTCCAAGAACCTTATTCTCAATAGTATCAAATCTCACCAATGACGAACAAGAATCACCACAAAATCTACCAGAATCAAAATGTAACGAAATTGCCAAATTTTTCAGTGACAAAATTACAAACTTAAGAAACAAACTTTCAAACACTACCAAACAAGAAATTAAAATGCAAAAAAGAGACGTTTACCAACAGTCATCATTTATTGAGATATCAGAGATGGAAGTGGAATACATGCTAAAAAACCTAAACCCGGCTCCACACAAAATCGACTCAATACCATCATTTGAACTTAAAAAAACAGCTAACACAGTCTCCCCAACATTAGCTAAGATCATAAACCTATCCCTAGAAGAAGGAACTATGCCAGAAAGGGGCAATTATAAAACCAATCATAAAGAAAAAACAGTGACCCCCCCTGATCCTGAACAACTACTGCCCAGTCTCAAATCTTCCCTTAAAAGCTAAACTAATAGAAAAAACGGTACAGAAACAGCTAGCTGAACACCTAGATAATAACATACTGTATCCATCTCAACATGGATTTCGAAAACACTACAGCACTGAGACACTACTTCTCTCGCTAACAGATAACATTCTAAGAGGTTTTGATAGCGATAAAAAGAAAATTATTCCTCACCTGCTAATTTTCGTTCCTGTAGTACCAAGGATCAGTCCAGACAGTGGGTTATGTCCCCTGTCCAGCAGATGGAGTCAGAACAAAAGCTCTAGGGGGCAGTCCTATATGACCTCATCCCCTGTGCCTCAATCCTCAGTAACTAGACTTACAAAGCCAAGAAGAGAAGAGACGGAGGGATCAAGAACTGAGCATACACAATCAAACTGCAAAACCAGAACTTTGACTAATTTTTTTTTTTTTTTTTGTTTAAAGATTTTTATTGACACAGACAATCAGCATAATCTGTACAGAAGTACATACTAAAGAAAAGAATAACAGCAAATGCTAAACATCTGGTCAGAGTTTTACATGTAATAAAGCAAAATACCAACACCTATTGCAAAATGAGAATTACACAATAAACCCTCTTCACCCCCCCACCCCCCTAAGCAACAATAATGCATGGGTAAAAGGCATAAGTAAGTAATCAATCCAAGAAAATCCCACTTACAAAATGGTGGGGGCCTTGGATAGCATACAATCATATAACAGGAGGATATGTGCTGACACGTCAGCTAATCAAAAGAGAAAGAAAAAGCACAACTTTGACTAATTTTAAGGTAACCAAAAACGGAACTTGCAAACCAAAACTGTTCAAGCAAAGAACCCTGGAGCCCCAGGGTAGCTTGAAATAGAGCAGAGGCCTATCCCAACAACAACACTCAAAGACAGGGAGGGCGTCTGGACTGATCCTTGGTACTACAGGAACGAAAATTAGCAGGTGAGGAATAATTTTCTTTTCCCTGTACGTACCAGGATCAGTCCAGACAGTGGGATGTACCAAAGCTTCCCTACACTGGGTGGGCCGATAAAAGCCCTGCTCGTAGAACACTATCTCCGAAGGACCCAAAAATAGGGGCCCGAACATCCAACCGATAGTGTCTAGAGAAAGTATGAAGAGACTTCCAGGTGGCCGCTCGGCAAATCTCCTGTGTCGAAACAGCAGAGTTTTCCACCCACGAAGCGGCCTGCGCCCGAAGGGAGTGTGCTTTAACCCCCATCGGTGGTTGGCGTCCAACCCCAAGATACGCTGAGGAAATTGCAGTTTTCAGCCATCTTGCAATGGTGGCCTTGGACGCCATGTGACCCTTCCTTGGGCCCGACCAGAGAACAAAGAGATGATCAGAGAGGCGGAATTCATTGGTGACTGTCAAGTATTGCATCAGACATCTCCTGACGTCCAGGACCCGGAGGTGTCTGGGCTCCGTTGCCGCGAAAGAGGGAAGGTCCACCGATTGATTTAGATGAAAAGAAGACACCACCTTCGGTAGAAAGGAGGGTACCGTTCGCAAGGAAACTCCGCTGTCAGAGAAGCGTAGGAAAGGTTCTCGGCAGGAAAGCGCCTGAAGTTCTGAGATACGGCGGGCTGAGCTAATTGCCACCAGGAAAATTGACATAAGTGTGAGATCCTTGAGGGTGGCCGCCCGCAAGGGCTCGAAAGGTGCCCCGCCCAGAGCCCGGAGAACCAAGTTAAGACTCCACGACTGACAAGGCGGTCTAGACGGAGGCTTCAGCTGTCTCACACCTTTGAGAAAGCGGAGAATATCCGGGTGCGATGAGAGGAGGGAGTCCTTACCGTTGTATAGCAAAGCCCCCAACGCCGACACCTGAAGCCTAATGGAGTTGTAGGCTAGGCCCATCTCCAGTCCAGTCTGTAGGAAGTCCAAGATCTGGACCACAGAGGCTCTTCCCGGGACAATGGAGCGGGCAATACACCAATCTTCAAAGACCTTCCAGACCCTCACATACGTCACGGAGGTAGACGTCTTTCTGGCACGTAGCAAGGTGGAAATCACCGATTCCGGATATCCCCGACGCCTCAGTTTGCGCCTCTCAAAAGCCAGGCCGCAAGACAAAAGCGATCTGCCTCTTCGAAAAATATGGGGCCCTGTTTGAGAGGTCGAGGTAGGTGACAGAGTCGTAATGGCCCGTCACGTGCTAGATGGAGAAGATCGGCGAACCACGGGCGCTGCGGCCACTCCGGAGCTACCAGAACCACCGGCCCTGGATGAGTCTCTATACGCCAGAGCACCTTCCCCACCAGGGGCCATGGGGGGAAGACATACAGGAGGACCTGCCTGGGCCACGAAAGAACCAGGGCATAGACTCCTTCCGCGCCGTGCTCTCGTCTGCGACTGAAGAAGCGAGGAGCTTTTGCGTTTGCCGCTGTGGCCATGAGATCCATGTGAGATTTCCCCCACCGGCGCTCTATCAGCCCCATCGCGTCCATGGATAGCTCCCACTCTCTGGGATCCAGACGCTGGCGACTTAGGAAGTCCGCTTGCACGTTGTCTACGCCTGCTATGTGAGAAGCCGCTAGTCGAAGCAAGTGGCGCTCCGCCCACTGCATCAGCTGTTCTGCTTCCCACGCGACCAGCCGACTCCTCGTTCCTCCCTGCCGGTTGAATTACGATACTGTAGTTGCATTGTCCGACAGTATTCTGACAGCTTTCTGACGGACTAGCGGCAGGAAACCCTGCAGGGCAAGCCGGACCGCTCTGGTCTCCAGGCGATTGATGGGCCACTGCCTCTGATCCCGCGTCCACGTGCCCTGGATGGAGCTCGCTTGACAGACCACTCCCCATCTGGTAAGGCTGGCATCCGTGGTGACTACTATCCAGTCCGGTGTCTCTAGGGAGACTCCTTTGGCTAGGATCTGGGGATCTAACCACCAACCGAGGCTGAGCCGGGTCGCCGGTGGGATCGGGAGGACCGCATGGTAATCCCGTGAGACTGGCTTCCAATGGGACAGCAATGCCTTCTGCAAGGGGCGGAGATGAGCAAAAGCCCACGGGACTAGGTCGATCGTGGAGGCCATGGTCCCCAGTACTTGCAGGTAGTCCCAGGCAGTTGGGTCCGAGAGAGACATGAAACGCTGCACTTGCGTTCTCAATGCTTGTGCCCGCTCCAGCCGTAGGAACACCTTTCCTTCCCTCGTATCGAAGTGGGCGCCCAGATAGTCCAACGACTGGGAGGGCGTGAGGTCACTCTTGTCGTAGTTGATGATCCATCCTAGCGACTGTAGCAGGGACACGACCTGGTTCACGGCTTGAAGCCCCTGGCTTTGAGACTTCGCCCGTATGAGCCAATCGTCCAGGTACGGGTGAACCATGATCCCCTTCCCGGCGGAGAGCCGCCGCCACCACGACCATTACCTTTGTAAAGACCCGCGGTGCTGTGGCTAGACCAAAGGGTAGAGCCCGGAACTGAAAATGTTGTCCCGGTACCTTGAAGCGGAGATATCTTTGGTAATCCGGATGAATCGGGATGTGGCGGTACGCCTCCGTCAGATCCAGAGAGGCGAGGAACTCCCCTTGATGAACCGCCGCCAACACTGATCGGAGCGTTTCCATGCGGAAACGAGGGACCCGCAGCGCCTTGTTGATCGACTTGAGGTCCAGTATGGGCCGGAACGTGCCCTCTTTCTTGGGAACCACGAAATAGATGGAGTAATGTCCCCGACCCATCTCGCTGGCGGATACCCGCCTTATTGCTCCCAACGCTATCAGTCGCTGCAGGGTCTGTCGAACAGCCCTCTGCTTTCAAGCGGAGCCGAAAGGAGAGAAAAGGAACCTGTCCCTGGGGACGTGGACAAAATCCAATGCGTAACAATGCCTTAGGATATCCAGGACCCACTGATCCGACGTGATGCAGGCCCACTCCCTGTAAAAAAGAGCGAGCCGGCCTCCCACCCGAGGGGTCGGTTCGTGGGTCATCCTGGCATCATCGAGCTGGTTTCGAGGCAGAGCGGGATCCTGGAGCCTCCTTGCCGGGCCGGTACCCACGAAAGGACAGATTCCAGCTCTGAGAGCGATACGAAGGGGTCCGTGGAGCTTGCTGCTGCCTATTCGTCCGGGCGCGACGCTGGTTCCGAGAATGGTTCCTGGAAAAACTGAACGACCTAGAGGCACGGGGTCTGTCTTCTGGAAGCTTATGTACCGCATTCTCATTCAGCGACCTAATTTGGTCCAAGTCCTCCCCGAAAAGGAACTTACCCTTAAAGGGTAACGAGCCTAGACGCGTCTTGGATGAAGAGTCCGCCGACCAGTTACGTAACCACAGGAGGCGACGCGCCGACACAGCCGCTACCATGGACCGAGATAGGACCCGGAGGAGGTCATACAGAGCGTCCGCCCCATAAGCCATCACAGACTCCAACCTGTCTGCCTGTTGAGCCTCGGTGTCCGGGAGATCCTGCGAGGTGAGCAATTGTTGAACCCACCGGAGACCCGCTCTCTGTGCCAGAGCGCTACAGATGGCCGCTCGTACTCCAAGCGCCGAGACCTCGAAGATACGCTTGAGGTAGACTGCCAGCTTCCGGTCCTGCAGGTCCTTTAGGGCCTTACCGTCCGTTACCGGGATGGTTGTACTCTTAGTGACTGCTGAAACCGCCGAGTCCACCGCCGGGACATTGAGGAGTTTCAGGAAGTCCACCGGGAGAGGATAAAGCTTCTCCATAGCTCTGCTAACCCTGAGAGAAGCTTCCGGCTTGTCCCATTCACCAGAGATCAACTGCAAGAAGCTGGGATGTGTCGGGAAAGCCTTGGCCAGGGGCCTGAGTCCCGCTAAGAGAGGGTCTCCCTTTCTTATCTTGGGATCCGAGGGCGTTGGCTCCGGAGGAGGGTCAATGTCCATCTCCTGAAGAATATGCGGGATGAGACCCTCCAATTCCTCAGCCTGGAAGATGCGGAGGACCCTGGGATCATCGCCTTCCATTTGGGTCGAGAGGGCGGGGTCCTCCCCAGTTGGATCCTGAAGAGTGTCCCCATGCGGGAGCACCGGGAGGTCCCGCGGTGGCCCCATGGGAGCCCTGGTTGGAGTCTGGGCTAATCTGATGGGCTGTCCGCCCCCCTGTGCCGGAGAGCCCCCCAAAGGGGTATCTAAACGCGGTAGTTTGGCGGGAGGGGGACCCAGACCCGAACCCATAGCCTGGCTGGAGCTTTGGAGGAAAGCCCGGTGCATCAGAACCACGAACTCCGGAGAAAACGCGGGTAATCCCAGGGGGGGGGGGGGGCCCCCTGGGACCTCTCCAGCTGGTAGCCTGCCATCCTTCTGGGCCAGGGCGGTAAAATCGCTGGTTGCCTCGGGAACAGAACTCCCGTCTCCTCCCCGTCAGAAATGTCAGCATCTTCTTCTGACAACAAAATGGCCGCCGTTCCCGCACTCCGCGGGAACGGGGCCTGCTGCTGACTGAAAGCAGCATCCTCTGCCTGGTCTCCTGTGCCTTCCCCCTGCGGCGGGCTGACCTCCCCAGCGGGGAGGCAGCTCGAGCACCTGCCCTCAGCTGAAAGGCGGCTTCCTTGACGGCCGCAGACCGCGCAGCTCTGCGCTCGCGGCATGAGGAGAAATTCACCCCCTTCCGGAGAGGCAGGAAACGGACGGCGTGGCAGAGGAAAAACCCCGGCGATTCGCGCCCTCAACGCTCGAGTCGCCTTCCCTCCCTCCCACCGACCCGAGAGAACCCTGGAGGAGGACCTCCCAGCGGTCGGCGGCCTCGGGGAATGCGCTTCGCAGGGCCGCGGGTCGGTGCCGGCTCGACGCACAAGGAGGGAGGGGGTCAGAGGAACGAAGTCAGGAGCCCTGACAAGACCTCTAAAAGGCAGCGTAGCCCTCCAGTGCCGGGAACGGCAAGAGGGTGAAGAATAATAAAATAACCTGTAAGTAAATAAACTTACCCACCATAGGAGAAGAAGAGAGAGGGAAAGAAAGACTCAGATACAGCTAGCCAGCAAGTCCCTCTAACCCCCCGGTTTCAGACACTACTGTGTGAAACCTGAGCTCCTGAACAAGACTAGTAAATTATCTTCTATATTTTTTTTTTTTAATTCTTGATCCCTCAAGAAACAGGAAAGGCCTAAACCCTGAAATCCTGCGCTGGGGACTAGCTAGTCCCCTGCTCACATCTGCTGGAGTCAGAAAATACTGAGGATTGAGGCACAGGGGATGAGGTCATATAGGACCGCCCCCTAGAGCTTTTGTTCTGACTCCATCTGCTGGACAGGGGACATAACCCACTGTCTGGACTGATCCTGGTACGTACAGGGAACATTACATTCTAATAATGCTAGACTTAGCAGCAGCCTTTGACACAGTAAACCATAAAATACTACTAAAAAGACTAAAAGAAATTGGATTACAGTTCATATCTAAATAATAGGTTCTTTCAAGTTCATAACAACATATTACCAGAAAAAGTCAATCTCAAAACAGGAGTACTGCAGGGATCAGCCCTGTCCGCAACCCTCTTTAACATATACATGCTGCCCTTATGCCATCTACTAGCAGGACTAGGAATCATACATTACATTTACGCAGACGATATTCAACTAATTCTACCAAGCGAGGACACAGAGTAAACGTTAAACCTAGCTAACATGTACCTAGACATTATAAAACAACTGCTAAACCGAATGGAACTTGTGATTAACATTGAAAAAACAGAATTTCTACACTTAGAACGGAAAAATATTGAAATCATTCAAACTCCAATGATACTTAAAAACAACAAGAAAACTGAACTAGCTGAAAAAGTACGAAACCTTGGAATAATAACGGGCCCAGAAATCAATCTAAAACAGCACATATCGCTAAAAGTAAAAGAAGGCTATGCTAAACTCATGATCCTCAGAAAACTAAAACCACTACTAACACTAGCTGATTTCAGAACAGTACTTCAGGCACTAGTTTTTTCCAGCACAGACTACTGTAATGCTCTTTTACTAGGACTCCCGAATACAACATTAAGGCCACTTCAAATACTTCAAAACACAGCAGCTAGAATACTAATCAGAAAAAGGAGGGACCATATAACTGAAACCCTGGCAGAATTACACTGGCTACCTATTGAGCACAGAATAAAATACAAAGCCTTGTGTGCCATACATAAACTAATACATGATGAAAAATCGGACTGGCTAAACACAGCATTACGAGTAGGCATCCCACACAGAAACCTTCGATCAGCAAATAAAGCACTCTTAACCATTCCTAACCAAAGTGAGGGAAAGGGCCTTATCTTTATCAGGCCCCACACTTTGGAACACAATGCCTCCAGAGATCAGATTACAAAGATCTCAAAACCTTTAAGAAAAGTTTAAAAACATGGCTTTTAAACAAGCATTTTATAAAGAGACTGGAGAATAGAAAATATACAGGAATAGGCAGAAGAGCACCAGCGCACAACACTATTCTAAGAATGTGCATTAGAATAGTCTATGAACTCTATATCACAATAAACGTAACTGTAAACACAATGAATATGAATTTTACCCGTGATTAGTACCTTACAGGTACACCTGGTCATGACCTACCTCACTAAACAATCGATAGTCTTTAACGATATATTGTAACTGAACCTTTTGTGGCACCTGTTAGAATGTTCTATAGTACGCATTCACCTACACTAATTTATGTGCCTACATGTAAACCACTGCGATGGTATAGAAAAGATTTTAAATAAATAAATATAATCTTCTACAGTCTGCGTGTATATTATGCACATCTATATAGAGAGAGATGGATTTTTTCTATTTTATGACTGTGTTCCAGCTGCCACACTTGTGTTTTGTGCAGGTTGACATGGAGTGGCGTGTGGTTCTGTACCATGTAAAGGGTGGAGATTAATGAGATTGGGACAACACTAAAGAGCTCACCATTTCACAGGCCACTTCCTCCGGATTGTCAATATCCAGGTTGAAACTGAACTCTATGGCTTCATTGTCTTTATGCTTCCCTTTTAATTTCTTTGGGTCTTCCACCCAGAGTCTTAGTGCCAAGGAGGGGGTTTCAGCATCATCTTCCTCTGCCAGCTCCACTCTAAGCCCTGTGTCCTCAGCAAAGAAGGCATGGTTGAGCAGGTCTCTGATGGACAACCTATAGCAAAACATAGGGCTCAGGAAGGTAGATCAGAACTAACTCACTGAAGGCCTGATTTACTAAGTTTCCTCCTCCACTCACCCTGCCCATAGACAGAGAAAAGTCTTAGTATATCAGGACCTAACAGAGGTAATACCTAGAACACAAATTTATGGATAAGACATATGTACCATACCCAACTTCCGAAAGATCACTGCTGGGCCCTCTCTGCATAGCTCACTGTAGGATCCTATGCACCTCACTAGAAGATGCAGTTAATAAACTGAAGGGCAGAATATGCTATAAAGAAAAGATTTTTCCAGTTTTAAAGTAAATTTTAAAAAATTATGGACACCAACTGCAGAAAGCAGAGTTGCTTACCTGAAACAGGTGTTCTCCCAGAACAGCAGGATGTTAGTCCTCACATATGGGTGACATCAGGATGGAGCCCATCATAGAACACTTTTGTCAAAGTTTCTAGAATTTTGACTGGCACACTGAGCATGCCCAGCATGCCACCAACCTTGCATCCAGCAGGGGTCCCCCCTCAGTCTCGTTTGTAGCAAAAAGTACAAGCGAAAATTAAAATAAAACGTAAGCAAACCCAACTCCGCGGGGTGGCGGGCGGGTTTCGTGAGGACTAACATCCTGCTCTCCTGGGAGAACACCTGTTACAGGTAAGCAACTCTACTTTCTCCCAGGACAAGCAGGATGGTAGTCATTTATTGGGTGAATAGCAAGCTACAGGATGCTCGAGTAAGAACCAAAAGCACCCAACGGCGTGCAACAGGCACAACAACAGGGGTGGTTTTGGGTATGAGGGCAGCCTGAGTTTCACAGTGGGTTGCAGGAAAGAAGTTGGGTTATTAAACTGGAAACAAATTACACAGGACAGACTGGCCAAAGATGGAATCCTGTCTGCCAGCCTTGTCGAGACAATAATGAGCTGAAAAGGTGTGGAGAGAGATCCATATGGCAGCTCTGCAGATGTCAGCAAGAGGTACAGAACAGAGGTGCACTACTGATGCTGCCATAGCTCTTACTGAATGCGCTTTCACGTGTTCTGGTAGCGGAAGGCCTGCTTGTTGGTAGCAGAAGGTAATACAGTCCGCCAGCCAGGAGGACAGGGTTTGTTTGCCCACCGGAATTCCCAGTTTGGTTTTATCGAAAGAGACAGTTTGGTGAACTTATGGGCTGCAGTGCGTTCCAAATAAAAAGCTAGTGCATGTTTACAGTCTAAGGAGTACAGAGCCCGTTCACCTGGGTGTGAATGGGTTTTGGAAAAATGTGGGTAGTATTATGGATTGATTTAAGTGGAAATCAGATACTACTTTTGGTAGAAAGTTTGGGTGAGTGTGAGTAGGAAGCAAGTAGGAAGAGCACTTTCCAAGTGAGATGCCATAGGTTGCAGGAGTGTAGGGGCTCAAACGGAGGTCGCATGAGCCATGCTAGTACCACATTTGAGGTCCCAAGTCGGAACCGGAGGACGCAGTGAAGGCTTCAGTTGGAGTAAGCCTCTCAAAGCGCCCTACAAGGGGTTGCACCGAGATAGGAGCATCTCCTAAGCCTTTGTGGTTAGCGGCTATGGTGCTGACATGCACTCTGATGGAGGAAGTTTGTAGACCAGACTCCGAAAGGTGCCAGAGGTAGTCCAAGAACCATGTTGTGGGGCAGGAAAAGGGATCTATTTTCTTTGTCGTGCACCACAAGGAAGATCTCTTCCATTTTGAACGATAAGATTTCCTAGTAGAAGGCTTTCGTGAAGCTACGAGTACCTGGAACACAGTGTCTGAAAGGTTTAGGGATTGTAGTATCAACCTTTCAACATCTATCCTGTCAGAGACATGGAGTGAAGGTTCGGATGACGCAACAACCCGTTCTGCGTTATCAGAGTTGGCTCTGTGCCCAGGTGAATTGGTTGTCGGATTGATAGGTCGCATAGGATGGGAAACCAAACCTGTCGTGGCCAGTGAGGGGCTATGAGGATCATTATGCCCCGGTCCTGCCATAACTTCAGGAGAGTCTTGATGATGATTGGAAGTGGAGGGTAGGCATATAGAAGACCCATTGTCCACAAGTGAGTGAAGGCATCCAGTGGTGGTGTCTTGTGGCTGCGGTGTAGAGAGAGTAGAAATTGTCTACTTTGTGGTTGTAAATCGACACAAAGAGGTCTATGTGCGGGTGGCCCCCACTGGTGGAATATTTTGTCTGCTACAGTGGGATTTAAGGACCATTCGTGGAGATGAAAGGTCTGGCTGAGATTGTTCGCCATTACATTGTCCACACCTACCAGGTAGGTTGCTTTCAGTAGCATGGAATTAGAGAGAGCCCAAGCCCAGATCTGCGCTGCCTCCTGGCATAGCAGGTAAGCGCCTGTCCCCCTTGTTTGTTGAGGTGCCACATCGCTACCTGGTTGTCTGTTTGAATTAGGATTACCTTGTTGGAGAGGCAATCTTGGAAAGCAAATAGGGCGTATTGTATTGCTCTGAGCTCCAGATTCTGCTGCGGTCCAGGTTCCCTGGGTTTGCAGGTTGACGACATGGGCTCCCCCCAACAGAGGTTGGAGGCATCTGTTAGTGTCATCTGAGGTTCTGGAGATTGAAAGGGTAGTCCTATCAGAAGATTGGACTCCTGAATCCACCAAGTTAGTGAGAGGCGAAGCTGTTTGGTGATGTGGACAATGTGGGACCTATGTTGAGATGACTGGGACCACTGGGTTTTTAAGGACAATTGTGTCACTCTCATGGCTAAATGAGCCACTGGGGTTACGTGAACCATAAATGCCATATGACCTAGTAAAGTTAAGATATGATGAGCTGTTGTGGTTCAGCGAGTCTGTATTGTTTTGGCCAAGGTGGAAAACATATGTGCTCGGTCCCTTGAGAGAAACGCTTTGGCCTGTATGGTGTCTAAATCTGCCCCGATAAAGGAGAGGGTACGCGATGGGATGAGATTGGACTCAAAATAGTTTATCAGAAACCAAGGACTGAAGTAGCTGTAGAGTAAGATGAAGGGAGTGAACTACTTTCTTGGATGGACCTCTGAGCAACCAATTGTCTAGATAGGGATAGACGTGGATGCTTTGTCTTAGGCAAGCTGCTACTACTGCTAGGCATTTTGTGAACACATGTGGTGCTGACGCTAGGCCAAATGGCACTCGGTATTGGAAATGTCGGTGACTGACTAAGAATCTGAGGTATTTTCGATGCGGAGGGGTTATTGCTTCTATGAGCATATGCCTCCTGAAGCTCTAAAGAGCAAAGCCAATCTCCCTCTTGGAGGAGAGGGAGCATGGAGCCCAAGGTTACCATCCTGAATCTTTCCTTGTATAAATATTTGTTTAGGGCACGTAGATCCAATATAGGTCGAATGCCGCCTGACATTTTTGGGATTAGAAAATAACAGGAGTAGAACCCTTTCCCTCAAGAATTGGAGAGTGGTTGGTTGTTCTCCACACAGGACGAGGTGGGGAGTCTGGTGGAGGTGAGAGGAAGTTTAGATGGTAACCGTGGGCCACTACAGAAAGGACTCATTGGTCAGTTGTGATTGTGTGCCATATTTATTTTATTTAACAGCTTTTTTTATACCAGTATTCGTGGGTATATCATACCAGTTTACACAGAACTAAATGAAATACATAGAACAGGGGAGGGGGCAGGGGAGCAGAGTGCGAAGGAGGAGGTGCAAAAAGGGAGCAGCAAGAAGTAAAATTGAGGCGAACTGCATTATACAAAACAACAGGTAAAAACACTTAAAACTGCAATATACAAAATAGCCGGGTGGAAATGGAGATAGTCTTAACACAAGAGACAAATGGAAAACTGCAAGGTACAATAAGAATAAATTTGCAAAGTGGCACAAGCGGCCTCCTACAGGAAAAACTGCTGAAGGATGGCTGTTGCTCTCTAGAATGGAGTCAAAAACCTGACGCAGGGCCAGTCTGCAGAGCTAGTTGGGTTTTGGGAGGTCTGTGTTGGCGAGGTTGACCTTTATGATAGGGTCTGGATGGACGAGACAGGGATGGGGTAGGGTAATACCAACAGGTTTTGTAGGTTAGTCTCCTGGGATCCCTTCTGAACTGCCTTTTAGTGGTAGACAAAAAGTCAGAGGGAACAGTAAAAAGCTGACGCAAAGTCTCATGATGGTCTTTGAGTTGCGCAACTGTTTCTTGTAATTTTTCCCCAAATAAGTTGTCTCCTATGCAGGGGGAGGTCTGACAACCTTTCTTGGACTTCTTGACGCAAGTCTGACGCTTTCAACCAAGCCCATCATCTGGCACTTATGCCTGCTGTGGACACTCTTGAAGCGGTGTCAAAGATGTCGTAGGTAGCTCTCACCTCGTGTTTTCCAGCGTCATGGCCTTTCTGGAATATGGAAGTTACATCTTCTTGAAATTCTTCTGGCAGAGTTTGAGAAATCTTGCATTTGCTTCCACAGGTTTCTAGTGTACCGCGTCATGTATAGCTGGTAGGCTGCTATACGTGCCATCAGCATAGTCCCTTGGAATACTTTTCGTCCAAAGGCGTCCAAAGATTTCTGCTCCTTGCCCGGCGGGGCAGAAGAATGAGGCCGGGACCTCTTTGCTTTCTTCTGAGCTGATTCAACCACTACAGAGTGGTGAAGGAGCTGGGTTTTTTGGAAACCTGGAGCTGATTGGACTAGGTAGGTAGCATCAGTTTTTCTATTCACCGGTGGAACTGTAGCTGGGTGTTCCCAGGTATGATGCAATAGGTCAAGAAAGACTTTGTGAATTGGGATTGCCATGACGTTTTTGGGCATCCACGAATTGGAGAACTTCCAGCATCCTGTGTCTGGTGTTCTCTTCAGTTTGCAGCTTAAAGGGAATGGTTTCAGACATTTCCTTTATAAAGCTTGCAAACGAAAGGTCCTCTGGAGGGGAGCGCAGTCTCTCCTCAGGAGGTGAAGGTTCTGATGGGATGTCCTCAGAATCCTGGGAGTCAGAGGAATCATCAGTCCAAGGATCATAAGGCTGGTCTCCTGCACCCTGTGGATCTTCTAATGGTGGAAGAAGTCCTAATCCAGCCCGATCAGGAGGTGGCACCGAAGGAACTGATGGAAGTATCGAAAAGGGTGGAAGCAGTACCGAGGCCGGTGGAGGCACCGATGGTATAGGTGTTTTGGATGGACATCGGGGTGGTAAAATACCCGATGGCCCCGGAATCAGGTCCTGCATCAACAGGTCACTGTCTTCAATGTCCGATGAGAGAGGAATTGGTGTCAATGGCGGTGGAGGAATCTGCAGCATCGAAGGAATCTTGGGCCCGGAGGGCATGGGCACCGGTGGAAGTGTGCCGATAAGGGTGTCTAATCATTCTAGTAATGGAGCCAGCATAGTAGGCATCGGGTCGGGCCGGTGGCGACTGGAATCCTTTAATTGTCTGGAGAACTGCCTCTTGAACCATCCAGTTCAATTCCTCCCGGAAGACTGGTGTAGGTAACACAGCTTCCGGGGTTGGAGGCTCCAGAGGCAACACCGGAGGGTCCACAGTAGTATATGGAATCTCAGCTCCCGGCACCATTGTTGGTGGGGGATCACCTCGGTGTCCCAAGTCCAAAGGAGGATGGGGGCTCCTTTCTCTGGGACTTTTGTTGGTTGTTCCATCGACGCCAATGTTGATGGCTTATCTGTGCCGGCACCGGAAGGATTATCTTTTCGATGCCATGCCTCTCTCAGTGCTCGGCGCGGTCCTTCTCCGTTGCCGAAGATGAGGAAGTCGATGCTTTTGAGCGGGAAGACCCCAGTGATTGGAGGTCACCAGTGCCTTGATAGTGCTGAGAAGCGGATGGCAACGGAGTCGATGATGAGGATGTCTTCTGAGCCGGTGCACTTTTAACTGGAGTAGACTGGGTCGAATGCCATTTTCTCTAAGCAGGCCAGGCGGCCCTTTGGCGTCATTTGGGCGCAATTGGTTTACAGATGAACATCATGGGAAGGCCCCAAGCATAAAACGCATACATCATGTGAGTCTGTAATGGACATAGTCCTTGGACACTCGGGGCACTTCCTGAAGCCGGTTGCCATTTTTGAAAAAATAAACCCGGCGCGTGGTCTGTGGACGTCTGGCACCACTGAGTGTACCATTGGATACCAACCGCAACAAAGCAGGTAAAAACTTACCGACGTGAGGAAAAGTTGTGAGGAAAAATCTACCGCAAGGCAACTGCTGCGCAGAAAAAAAGAGACTGAGGCAGACCCCTGCTGGATGCAGGGTTGGTGACATGCTGGGCATGCTCAGTGTGCCAGTCAAAATTCTAGAAACTTTGACAAAAGTGTTCTGTGATTGGGCTCCATCCTGATGTCGTCACCCATATGTGAGGATTACCATCCTGCTTGTCCTGGGAGAATTTTTTAAATCTTGATATTTCCACTGTCTACTTGTATTCATAACATTCTATAATATATAATATAAACTGCCCCACCCTACACATGCCCAGAGTAGCACAGAATGATTCCAGAATTTCTTCAGTGCTAGCCTCAGAAAGAGAGGCAACATGGATGTGGGTCTGTGAGCACTCTCCTCCACAGCATATCAATTCAAGCACTGTCAAAATACACATATTTCTTACAGAACAGAAAGCCATCCCCAAAAGGTTGCAGGGGATGCCTACCTCTCCACTTTATTCTGGCGAATGCAGCTCTCAATGATCTCTTTCACTTCGGGATCTGTAACCTTGTCAAAGCTGGCCGGTTTGATGCCCTGCAAAGAAAGAGAGCAGTTAATGCAGTTGGATCAAGAGCACTTGCATCTCCTGATACAGTACTACCAAACAGAGAACAAGCTGTGCTGTGTCAAGGAAGCATGACTACCTCTCCCACAGTTCTGCTGCCACTCCCACTCTCAGAACTTAGAAAATGAGAGTCCTCTGCAATAGCCCTCATTTTTTATTTTTTTTTTACAATTTTATATACACATATACCTACACAAAAATACACATATAGGTGGAAAAATACTTTGAAAACTTAAGAGATTAATATGCAGCAGGTTTGTTTGGCTAAGTTCATGACTTACCTGAGGTTTTCAATTTCTCACCCCTTACAAGAGAATAAGTTTTAACCAGGTAAGTAATTACCTGGCTAAAATTTGCCCACATAAAATATGGCAGCATGGAGGTGTTCTGATGCGGGGCTTAAGAACATAAGAACATGGCATACTGGGTCAGACCAAGGGTCCATCAAGTCCAGCATCCTGTTTCCAACAGTGGCCAATCCAGGCCATAAGAACCTGGCAAGTACCCAAAAACTAAGTCTATCCCATGCTACTGTTGCTAGTAATAGCAGTGGCTATTTTCTAAGTCAACTTAATAGGTAATGGACTTCTCCAAGAACTTATTCAATCCTTTTTTAAACACAGCTACACTAACCACATCCTCTGGCAACAAATTCCAGAGTTTAATTGTGCACTGAGTGAAAAAGAACTTTCTCTGATTAGTTTTAAATATGCTACTTGCTAACTTCATGGAGTGCTCCCTAGTCCTTCTATTATCCGAAAGAGTAAATAACCAATTCACATTTACCCGTTCTAGACCTCTCATTATTTTAAACACCTCTATCATATCCCCCCTCAGCTGTCTCTTCTTCAAGCTGAAAAGTCCTAACCTACCTGGCTTAAATTTAGCCAGGTAGTTCCGATATTCAGCTAAGTTTAGCTAGGTCATGATGGCTATGTGGAAGACAGGTCTAAAGTTACCAGAGTGTATTCAGTGGGAGTTACCCCGTTAAGTTTCATAAGGAATACCTTGGCTAAAGTTACTCAGGTAAGTTTATCCAAGTAATTTGCCACTCTCCATCATGCTCAATATTGCATCTTTGCTGTTAAGGGAAAACAGGATTTCCCCCCAAGCAATTCTTTTTTTTTTTTAAGTTTTTATTTGGTTTTGTTTTTGGCTCACTCTTTTCTCTTGTTTCCAGCCCTCCCTCCTTCTGAAGGCAGGGACACAATTATTCAGGGATTTTGCTCTCTTGTTGTCAAAGGGCCGCACCAGACCACCACAATGCCCCCCCCCCCCCCCTCAAGTTTGTAGCTGGCAGCAGGTACCAAGAATGTAATGTTTATTGCCAGACCAATTCAGTACATCGGATTTTTCCACCTCTACACAGACATAGATAATGGAGAGATTACTTACCTGATAATCTCGTTTTCCTTAGTGTAGGCAGATGGACTCAGAACAAATGGGTATAGTGTGCTCGTGCTAGCAGTTGGAGACGGATCTGATGTCAGTACGTAGTACATATACCCCTGCAGAAAGTGCAGAAGCTCAGTAATCTTCCTTGCAAAAGCATTATGGATATATGTGTGACTGACCGATCGATTAACTGAACATGATTAACCTGACCGATTGACAGTAGCTGGAGACCGCCAGTGTTCTCAACCAGAAGGTGTCGACACCCGGCAGGGTGGATGCCCTATGTAAGAAAATATGGCTTACCTTGAATCGGTGAATCCCCATGTATATCGGCAGCCAGGCGGGATGCTGAGTCCATCTGCCTACACTAAGGAAAACGAGATTATCAGGTAAGTAATCTCTCCATTTCCTAGCGTGTAGCAGATGGACTCAGAACAAATGGGATGTACAAAAGCTACTCCCGGACTGGGTGGGAGGCTGCCCGAGGTCCGTTTAGGATTGCCCTCGCAAATGCTGTGTCCTCCCTGGCCTGAACGTCCAGACGGTAGAATCTGGAGAAGGTATGGATCGAGGACCACGTTGCTGCTCTGCATATCTCCGCAGGCGACAGCATCCTAGTTTCTGACCAAGAGGCCGCTTGTGCTCTTGGTCTAACCCTAACCCTTGACACGTAGAGATGGTGGTTTTCCCGCTTCTACGTAGGCTGCCTTGATAACTTCTTTGATCCAGCGGGCGATGGTTGCCCGTGAGGCCGCTTTCCCTTGCTTCTTCCCGCTGTGAAGGACGAACAGGTGGTCCGTCTTTCGTACTGCTTCCGACATGTCCAGGTATCTGGACAGCAGCCTGCCAATGTCGAGATGGCGTAGAATTCGACCTTCTTCCGACGTCTTCAAACCTTCCGTGGTAGGCAAGGATATGGTTTGGTTGAGGTGGAAGTGTGAGACTACTTTGGGTAAGAAGGAAGGAACCGTGCGAAGATGGATAGCCTCTGGAGTGATTCTGAGAAACGGATCACGGCAGGACAGTGCTTGCAGTTCTGAGATGCGGCGTGCTGAGCATACGGCCAGCAGGAACACCATCTTCAAGGTTAACAAACGGAGAGACAGGCCTCGAAGGGGTCTGAAGGCGGGTCCCACTAGAAATTCCAAAACTAGGTTGAGGTTCCACAGGGGCACCGGCCACTTCAGTGGCGGTTGAATGTGTTTGACTCCTTTCAGGAAACGTGAAACGTCTGGGTGTGTGGCAATGCTGTTGCCGTCACTCCGGGAACCGTAGCAGGATAGCGCTGCCACTTGAACCTTGATGGAATTGAGGGACAAACCCTTCTGAAGTCCATCTTGCAGGAAATCCAAAATGATAGGGATCTTAGCGGCATGTGGATTGGTGCTGTGAGTGTCGCACCAAGCTTCAAATACTCTCCAGATCCTTATATATGTTAGTGATGTGGAGAACTTGTGTGCTCGGAGGAGTGTTATCTATAACCGGCCCCGAGTATCCTCTTTTCTTCAGTCTAGCCCTCTCAATGGCCAGACCACAAGAGAGAATTGAGCTGGATCCTCGTGGAGGATGGGACCTTGCCGCAGCAGGTCCCTGTGTGGAGGCAGGGGTAATGGATTCCCTGCCAGTAGTCTTCTCATGTCTGCGTACCAGGGTCTTCTTGGCCAGTCCGGGGCCACTAGAAGAACTAGGCCTCTGTGCCGCTGAATCTTGTGTATAATGGCGCCCAGCAGGGGCCATGGAGGAAAGGCATATAGTAGGATCCCCTGAGGCCATGGCATCGATCCCCTGGGATAGAGGATCCCGCCTGCGGATGAAATATCTGGGTACTTGAGCGTTGGACCTGTCCGCTAGTAGGTCCATGCCCGGCGTCCCCCACTGATCCACAATCATCTGGAAAGCTGTGGGCGACAGCTGCCATTCCCCCGGACTTAGGCTTTCTCTGCTGAGGAAGTCTGCCGTGGTGTTGTCCTTCCCGGCGATGTGGACAGCGGAGATGTCCTGGAGATTTGCTTCCGCCCAAGTCATCAGGGGGGCTATTTCTAGAGATACCTGTAAGCTTCTGGTTCCGCCTTGTCGGTTGATGTATGCCACCGTGGTGGCGTTGTCCGACATCACTCTGACCGCTCTGTTTCGGAGTCTGTGGGCAAATCCCAGGTAAGCTAGCCTGACTGCCCGTGCCTCTAGTCGGTTGATGTCCCACCCCGACTCTTCTCTGTTCCACCGCCCTTGGGCGGTGAGTTCCTCGCAGTGTGCTCCCCCATCCATTCAGGCTGGCATCTGTAGTGAGCAGGGTCCAAGTTGGGGAGGACATTCTTGACCCCCGGCTCATGTGGCCGGGCTGCAATCACAACCATATCTTATTCCGCACTCTGGCTGGTAGAGGTAGGTGTACGGTGTAGTTCTGTGATCGTGGGCTCCACCGAGATAGGAGGGCGCGTTGTAATGGTCTCATATGAGCCCGCGCCCATGGCATCACCTCCAGAGTGGATGCCATAAGGCTGAGGTCCTGTAGGTAATCCCAAGCTGTGGGCCGGGTGGCGCTCAGCAGGGCCTGCAGACGATTCCGGAGCTTTGCTCTCCTCTTGGATGTCAGACTGACCTTGTCTTCCTGGGTGTTGAATCGGACTCCTAGGTATTCCAGTGACTGAGAAGGCTGTAGGGAACTCTTGTTCAAGTTTACTACCCATCCTAGGCTTTCCAGAAGAGCTATAACTCTGTTGGTTGCCTGGTGGCTCTCCTCCGGTGACTTTGCCCTGATCAGCCAATCGTCCAGGTAGGGATGGACGAGGATTCCTTCCTTCCTGAGGGACGCCGCCACTACTACTATGACCTTGGTAAAGGTCCGCGGCGCGGTGGCTAACCCGAAGGGTAAAGCTCGGAACTGGAAGTGTTGGTTCAGGACTTTGAAGCGTAAGTAGCGCTGGTGATCCCGATGGATTGGGATATGAAGTAGGCTTCTGACAGATCTAGGGATGTGAGAAACTCCCCTGGCTGTACTGAATTTTTGACAGACCGCAGAATTTCCATGCGAAAGCTGGGGACCCGAAGGTGCCGGTTGACTGACTTGAGGTCCAGGACGGGCCTGGAAGTGCCCTCCTTCTTGGGCACTATGAAATAAATGGAATAATGCCCATAATTTATCTCCCCTGCAGGCACTGGGATTATGGCTTTTAGGGATAGGAGCCTCCGCAAGGTAACTTCTAGTGCCGCCCTCTTGAGGGGTGAACAAGGAGATTCCACAAACTTGTCCGGCGGGAGCCGAAGAAAGTCCAGGTAATACCCTTCTCGGATGATGGCGAGGACCCACTGGTCCGAGGTGATCTTGACCCACCTGCGGTAGAAGGGGGTTAGTCTGCCCCCTATGGCTGCTACCCCCGGATGGGTCGGCTGATTGTCATTGCGGGGTACGGCCGGGACCCGAACCCGGGCCGGTTCCCCTCGTTGCGCTTAGTCCAAAAGGACTGGTTCCTGGCCTGCGGACGAGGTGCTTGGTAGCGAGTCCTGTAAGGGTTGAAGCGCTGAGAGGAGCCAGCGCCCTTCTGGAAAAGGGCGCTGGCTCCTCCTTGACCTGTCTTCTGGTAGATGGGGCAATGGAGAGGCGCCCCATTTATTGGCCAGTTTCTCGAGGTCACTGCCGAACAGGAGGGATCCTTTAAAGGGCATTCTCGTGAGACGTGTCTTGGAGTCGTCGTCGGCCGACCGATTACATAGCCAGAGCTGTCTCCTGGCTGCCACTGAGGATGACACTCCCTTGGCTGCCGTACGGACTAGGTCGGAGGCTGCGTCAGTGAGGAACGAGAGAGCCGATTCCATCTCTTCTCCCGGGGTGTTGTTCCTAGCCTGTGATAAACAGGAACGCGTTACCACGGTGCAGCAGGTCGCAATTCGTAGGGACATGGCTGCCACCTCAAAGGCTTGTTTCAGAATGGCGTCCATGCGCCGGTCATGTGTATCCTTGAGGGCCGTCCCCCCTTCCACCGGAATGGTGGTGCGCTTCACAATTGTTCCTTTGTGTACCCCTTCGTGCAACCCTCGGTGCCTCATTTAATATTCTTTGTTTGTACATTTTCTGTTATATAACCCTTTTCCCAAGTTATGTACCCTTTTAGCTTGTTAACAAGTTTAATTTTAATTGTTCACTGTATCAGACTATGGAATTATTCACCAGCTGTTTTTGTTTTATGTAAACCGGTATGATTTACATGTAATGTAAGAATGTCAGTATATAAAAATCCAAAATAAATAAATAAATAACTATGGTGTCTACCTGGGGGCACGCCAGCAGCTCCTTGGTTGCCGGGTCTAAGGGGTACATGCCAGCCAAGGCCCGACCCCCTTTGAATGAGGCCTCCGGCACATTCCACTCCAGATCGATTAGCTGTTGTGCTGCTTGTAGGAGGGGAAAATGGTGAGTCGTTTGGCGTAGGCCCTCTAACAGGGGGTTCATTCTAGGTTCCCCTGGGGTGTCATGGCCCGGGAGGGCCAGTTCCGACAGGCATTGAGCGATCAGGCCTGGGAGATCATCTTTCAGAAAGAAGCGCCTCATGGTCCGATATAGTTCAATCCCAGAGGGAAGTTCTCCCTCCTTGGGGGGCTCGTCGTCTTCCTCAGGGTAATCTGAATCCCCATAAGTGGGGGTTCCGGGCGGCGAGTGGCCGTGCCTAGGCCTTGAGGGTCCAGGGGCCGGGTCATCCGGTACGTATGGACCCGTTCGGGGAGCAGCCTGCATTGTGACAAAGGCATGAATCCCCTTGAATAATTCCACCCAGGAGAGCGAAGCAGGTTCTGGCCTTAGGGGCACCAGGTCTCTCGGGTTCCCTGGCTGCTCACTGCTGCCTGCTAGGTCCGGGGAGTTCCCTGAGGAACTGGCAAGTACGCTGGGCTGCGACCGGCCCTGGCCTGGAACTCCCAGGGCCTCTTCACATTGGGCACATAGGGAGTCTGCTTCCTCGCTCTGTGTGGCTCTGAGGTTGCATGCAGAGCAGAGGCTTATGCCTGATTCTGGAGGTGCTGGCTCCGCTGACGCATGGGCTCTCTTACGCTCCATCTCGTCTGTTAACTCAGCTAGAGTATGCGCTTTGTAATATGCGCGAAAGATGTGCGCCTACCAATATGTGCCTATGAACGGGCGCCCATCAGCGGGCGCCCAAGGACGTGTGCCTAAGGACATGCGCCTATCAGCGGGCGCTTCTCAACGTGTGCGTATTAACGGGCGCCTATCAATACGCGCTTAGCAATGGGCGCCTATCAACGTGCGCCTATTGCGCAGTGACGAACCAGGCAGGCAAAATGGTGACCCCCTTGGCGGGTTGCCACATAGGCAGACTCTGCTACTCCTCGCTTCCTCGGAGACCACAAGTAAAGATGTACGCCTTACCTTGTCTTCGGCGCTTCCCAGCTGCACCCGGGCAGTCTCCGGCTGCGGGGGGAGAAGGTGATTACCGTCACCGCCACGCTCGAGGAGGTGCACCCGCTGCCTCTAGGCCGCGCCCAAACTCGTCTCGCTCGGGGGCCAAGTCCATGCCAGGACCGAGGCTGCCTCTATGCAGCGCCTGAGCCCTTCTCACTCGGGGGCTAGGTCCCTGCCGCGAGTCGGCCACCGGACAGAGGCTCTTACCTCCGAGGGACCACGGAAATCACCTCGGGAAACTCAACTGGGGGAGGGACCGAATGGTATCACCGCAGGAGTGCGGGGCTCGTCTTCAGGTAGGTTTCTTCTATGAATTTAGTCGTTAGAATTTGGAAAGACGCTCAGCGAGGGTGAGGTAGCTCCAAACTGCTTTGGAGACGGAAATTACTGAATTGCTGCACTTCCTGCGGGGGTATATGTACCCGTGCTGACGTCAGATCAGTCTCCAACTGCTAGCACGAGCACACTATACCCACTTGTTTTGAGTCCATCTGCTACACGCTAGGAAATGGAAGACTGCTTTTAACACCCATGATGGACACTTTGAATACCTCGTCATGGCCTTCGTTTTAAGTAACACACCTGCAGTCTTTCAAAATATGATGAACGACATCTTACGCGACTTACTGTATTAATGCATAGTAGTATATCTTGATATACTGATCTTTTCTCAGGATCTGCAAAGTCATCAGGAGGATGTCAAGAAAGTCCTAAGACACCTGCGTGAGAACCACCTTTACGCAAAGCTTGAGAAGTGTGAATTTCACAAAGAAGCTGTACCCTTCCTGGGATATATCATTTCGAAGATCGGGTTTCAAATGGACCCCAAGAAAATGAGAGTATCCGGGACTGGCCTCAACCCACAGGCCTGAAGGCATTGCGTCACTTCTTGGAATTCACCAATTACTACCGATCCTTTATTAAAAACTATTCATCATTGACAGTCCCTCTAACTGCTATGACCAAGAAGGGAGCCAACCCTGCCAATTGGTCTACTGAAGCCATCTCAGCCTTCATGACGCTCAAGGAGGCTTTTCAAAAGAGGAGGAACAGAAGATGAGCCCTGTCTCAAAGATCCCAGGAGGTCTGGGGTCTGCTGGGGGGCGCTCACCGATGTCTCCCCGAGGCGGCGGCCTCCGAACTCGAACGGCCCCCTGCTGGTCCGCTCATCTAGGAAACTTCCTAGGTAGTTCCTCAACCGACCTGCTCTTAGGAACCTTTTCTGGAAGAGACTGACTACCTAGGTATGCTTTGTGCATTAAAAGTACAAAGTCAGTTGAAAAACTGGCCGGGCACCTCCCATCCCCCACCAGGGGATCAGGGTCATCTTCGGAGTCATCATGAAGGGAGTCCTTAGGATCCTCAGGACTCGCAGAAACTGGAGACAAGTTGGGCAGCAGATCCCCTCCCCCCACTGCCCTCTCTTTCACAGCCACGAAAGATTTCAAGATGACCGCCGTTCCTGCGCTCAGCGGGAACGGGTCGGCCACAAGATCAGAAGTGGCAGATCTTTTCCCCACACTGCGGGACTTTCCCAAAAGAGCCCCTGCCGCTCCGGAAGAGCCCTCCCCACTGGGGAGGCACAGAGTACAAATGCCTGCACGGAAGAGCCTAGAGCAGGGGTGGGCAAGTCCGGTCCTCGAGGGCTGCAAACCAGTCGGGTTTTCAGGATACCCCTACTGAATATGCATGAAATAGATTTGCATACAACTGAGGCAGTGTGTATGCAGGTCTCTCTCATGCATATTCATTAAGGATATCCTGAAAACCCGACTGGTTTGCAGCCCTCGAGGACCGGAATTGCCCACCCCTGGCCTAGAGGATGGCTTCCTGCAGGCGGAGCAAGCCTGATCGCAAGGCATGGCCGAAAGGCGCACTGGGAGGGGAGGGGGGCCACTGACACGGAGACACCCAGGAGCCAAAAGTGCAGGCGAACCACACCACCTTACCTCATTCAATCCTGCAGCTGAAAACAAGCTCCTCCAACTTTTTTTTTTTTTAAACAAAAAATGTTATCGGCAAGGTCTATGGGTTCTCCGGATCCGAGAAGGGAGGGGGGAGGGACTGGACCACCAGTAATCACCCCCAGCCTCTCAAGAAAGGGGAGCAAATAGGGCCACCAACCCCCGCTCCAGCTATGCCTGCTACCAGGGGGGATGGTCCTACTGGAACTTGCCAACCTCCTGGGAGGCTCAAAGTCCTGCTTGTCCTGCACAGCTATAGGAAAGCAAAGAAAGCAAAATTGCTTACCTTGTAATAGGTGTTATCTCAGGACAGCAGGATGTAGTCCTCACATATGGGTGACGACATTGATGGAGCCCTATTGCGGGAAAACTTTCTGTCAAAGTTTCTAGAAACTTTTGACTGGCCCTGTGAGGCCACTGAGCATGCCCAGCATGCCATGATATTCTCTGCCACAGGGGTCTCTCTTCAGTCTCGTACGTAGCAATAAGCTTTAGCAAAAAATAAAATAAAACATATCGGACCCAACTTCGCGGGGTGGCGGGTGGGTTTCGTGAGGACTACATCCTGCTGTCCTGGGATAACACCTATTACAAGGTAAGCAATTTTGCTTTATCCCAGGACAAGCAGGATGCTAGTCCTCACATATGGGTGATTAGCAAGCTAGAGGCTGAGTCATTTTTGTAGTGAAGCAACAGTATTGTTGTTGAAAATGAGTCAGCCGAAGATCACAGCAGGTTGGCTGTAGAAGGAGTTGGGTTTAAACTGGAAACAAGTTATTTAAGACAGATTGTCCATAGGCTGAATCTTGTCGTCCCTGCTTGTCCAAACAGTAATGAGCTGCAAAGGTGTGAAGAGAACTCCATGTTGCTGCTTTACATATGTCAAGGATTGGCACTGAATGATAGTGAGCTACTGAGGTTGACATTGCTCTTACTGAATGTGCCTTTACACGCCCTTGGAGAGGAAGGCCTGCTTTTTCATAGCAAAACTGTATGCAATCTGCTAACCAGTTGGATAGAGTATGTTTACCCACTGCTTTACCTGGTTTGTTTGGATCATAAGATACAAAGAGCTGAGTGGATTTCCTGTGGACTGCAGTGCGGTCTAAGTAAAATGCTAGCGCACGCTTACAGTCCAAGGTATGTAAGGCCCGTTCTCCTTGATGAGAATGAGGCCTTGGAAAAAACGTGGGTAAAACTATGGATTGGTTCAAGTGGAATTCCGTAACTACCTTGGGGAGGAATTTTGGATGTGTACGGAGAACCACTCTGTCATGTAGGAATTTCATGTAGGGTGAGTATGTGACAAGTGCTTGTAACTCACTAACCCTTCTAGCTGATGTAATGGCTATAAGGAAGATAGTCTTCCATGTGAGAAATTTAAGATCACAGGAATTCAAGGGTTCAAAAGGAGAATGCATGAGTCTTGTTAAGACCAGATTAAGGTCCCATTCTGTTACTGGTGGCCGATTTGGTGGTTTAAGTTGCGTTAAACCTCTCATAAATCTACTGACAAGAGGTTGTGTGGATATTGGTGCATCTCCCATCTTGTTATGGTAAGCTGAGATTGTACTTACATGGACTCTTACAGATGAAGTCTGGAGACCAGAGTCTGAAAGATGGTATAAGTAGTCTAGTAGAGAAGTAGTGGGGCAGGTGAAAGGATCAATATCCTGTTTGCACCACAAAGTAAACCTTTTCCATTTCGAAGAATACCGTATTTTTCGCTCCATAAGACGCACCTGACCATAAGACGCACCTAGGATTCAGAGGGGGAAAATTTAAAAAAAAAAAAATTGTGCTAAACCGGCTCTGCGTCTGGGCGTCTTATGGAGCAAATTAGGGGAGTGCATAGTTTTTTTTTTTCTCCCCATTTTGTTTTCGGGTCTGGGGAGGGCCATTTCGGTCCACTCCCCAGATCAGAAAATTTTTCTTTCTGTGGGAACCCCCAAAACCCCCCCCCCCCCATCCCAACCCTTTAAATTAACAACCTCCACCCCCCTGACCCCCCCCAAGACCTGCCGAATTAATTTCCTGCAACCCCCCACCCTCCTGACCCCCCCCAAGACCTGCCAAACGTCCCTGGTGGTCCAGCGGGGGTCCAGGAGCGGTCCGGGAATGATCTCCTGGGCGTGAGCCGTCGGCTGCCAGTAAACAAAATGGCGCCGACGGCCCTATGCCCTCACTATGTCACTGAGACCGACCGCTGCTATTGGTCGGTCTCAGTGACATAGTGAGGGCATAGGGCCGTCGGCGCCATTTTGTTTACTGGCAGCCGACGGCCCTATGCCCTCACTATGTCACTGAGACCGACCAATAGCAGCGATCGGTCTCAGTGACATAGTGAGGGCATAGGGCCGTCGGCTGCCAGTAAACAAAATGGCGCCAACGGCCCTATGCCCTCACTATGTCACTGAGACCGACCAATAGCAGCGGTCGGTCTCAGTGACATAGTGAGGGCATAGGGCCGTCGGCGCCATTTTGTTTACTGGCAGCCGACGGCCCACGCCCAGGAGATCATTCCCGGACCCCCGCTGGACCACCAGGGACGTTTGGCAGGTCTTGGGGGGGGTCAGGAGGGTGGGGGGTTGCAGGAAATTAATTTGTCAGGTCTTGGGGGGGGGGGGGTTGTAGGAAATTAAGTCGGCAGGTCTTGGGGGAGTCGGGGGGGGGGTGTTTGTTAGATTTTTGTTTGGTTTTTTTTTTTATATTCGCTCCATAAGACGCACATACATTTTCCCCCCACCTTTGGGGGAAAAAAAGTGCGTCTTATGGAGCGAAAAATACGGTAGTTCTTTCGTGTGGAAGGCTTAAGTGAAGCTATAAGCACTTGTGATACATTGGTTGAAAGATTGAGTGGTTGTAAAATCAAGCTTTCAACATCCATGCTGTCAGGGATGGGGATTGAAGGTTGGGATGGCGCAACTGACCCTGATCCTGAGTTATGAGAGTGGGAGCTACTCCCAGGCAAATTGGATCCCTGACTGAGAGGTCGAGAAGTGTGGGGAACCATACTTGTCGAGGCCAATATGGGGCTATGAGTATCATGGACCCCTTTTCCTGTTGTAGCTTCACAAGAGTTTTGGTTATGAGCGGTATTGGAGGATATGCGTTTAGAAGGCCTGAGTTCCAAGGGCGAGCAAAGGCGACCTTGGCTGGCTAGTTGTTCCGTTTGCGTAGAGAACAAAATTTGTCCACTTTGTGATTCAGATGTGACGCAGAGAGATCTATTGTTGGTTGTCCCCAACGTTCAAATATCCTGGTCACTACTGAGGGATCCAGGGACCATTCGTGTGGTTAGAACTGATGACTGAGTCGATCCGCCACTACATTGTGAATGCCTGCCAGATAGATGGCCCGCAGAAACATTGAATGGCTCAGGGCCCAGCTCCAAATCTGTGCAGCTTCTTGACAAAGGAGATACGAGCCCGTACCTCCCTGTTTGTTGATGTACCACATGGCAACTGTGTTGTCAGTTTGGATGAAAGGCAGTCCTTGAACGCATGCAGCGCATAACGTATAGCTCGGAGCTCCAGGAAATTGATTTGAAATGTTGCTTCGAGTTTTGTCCAAGTGCCTTGGGTTTGGAGAGTGTCTATGTGAGCTCCCCAACCTAAGGTGGATGCATCTGTACTTAGCATCATTTGTGGGACTGGTTGCTGGAAGGGTAGGCCATTGCGCAAGTTGTCTTTGTTCGCCCACCACAGCAGAGATGATCGTAGCTGGTGGGTGACTTGAATTGGAGAATGCAGTGGTTGAATGGGTTGGATCCATTGTGATCACAAAGTCCATTGGGTGACTCTCATGTCTAGCCTTGCCATAGGAGTGACGTGAACTGTGGAGGCCACATGGCCTAGTAAAGTTAGAAACTAATGAGCTGTTGCTTGTTTCTTTGAGCGGAGCGAGTTTGCCAGTAAGGGGAAGTGTCTCTGCCCGATCCTCGGGTAGAAAAGCCCTTGAGAGGATAGTGTTCAATTCTGCTCCTATGAATTGAAGCAGGTGAGATGGAGTAAGATGGGATTTTTGATAGTTGATGAGAAATCCCATTGAATGAAGTACAGTAATTGTTTGATTGAGAGAAGCGAGAGCTCCTTGTAGAGATTGACTTCTGATGAGCCAGTCGCCTAAATAGGGAAAGTCATGGACACTTTCCTTGTGCAAGTGTGCTGCTATTACTGCCAGACATTTGGTGAATACTCTGGGAGAAGAGGCAAGGCCGAATGGCAATACTCTGTATTGGAAAGGTTGGTGACCCACCATGAAGCGCAGATACTTGCGATGAGGGGGAAATATTGGAATGTGAGCGTAAGCGTCTTGTAGATCCAGAGAACAAAGCCAATCTCCTGTTTGAAGAAGTGGAATCATGGTGCCTAGAGAAACCATCCTGAACTTTTCTTTCTTTAGAAATTTGTTGAGATTTCTGAGGTCTAGAATGGGATGAAGGCCTCTGGTTTTCTTTGGAATGAGGAAATAGCGGGAATAGAATCCTCTGCCCCTCTGAGGCCGGGGCACTAGCTCTACAGCCCTGGCTTTCAGAAGGGTGGATAATTCTACTTGTAATTGAAGCATGTGATTTTTCGCTGAGATGAAAATGACTGAGGAAAATCTGTGGGAATTGAGAGGAAATTGAGTTGGTACCCTCGAGATATTATGGACAGAACCCATTGGTCTGATGTTATTGGCGTCCAATTGTTGTAAAATTTGGATATCCGGCCTCCCACTGGAAATTCTGGCTGAGGATTGGAGAATAGTTGAGTTCTCTGGAAGTGGTTTCAAAAACCAGCAGAAGGTCCTGTTTGCGGAGCAGGTTGAGGCCTAGCAGCCCTCGGCTGTCTTGGTTGCGGTCTTTGTTGAGTTCTAGAAGGCCTGGCTCGAGACGTAGGGGGGTAATACCTCCTTTGTCTGTAAAAAGGTCTTCTAGCTTCTTTTCGCTGAGGCCTACGTGCAGAGTGCGTAGAGGGATCTTGAGGAAGCGAAGAAAGCTGCCTCAGTGTTTCAGTGTGCTCCTTTAGTTAAGTCACTGCATCCTGACCCTTGGATCCAAAAAGATTATCTCCCAAGCAAGGGAGATCCACTAATTTATCTTGGACCTCAGGTCTAAGGTCTGAGGCCTTAAGCCATGCCCCATCTTCTGGCGCTGATTCCTGATGCAGCTATCCTGGAAGCTGTTTCGAATCAGTCATAGGCTGCCCGGACCTCATGCTTTCCGGCCTCCAGACCCTTGTGGATGATGGCCTGGGCTGCCTCTTGATACTGAGTTGGAACAGATGGAACAAAATCTTGCATTTGTTTCCACAAATCTCTTTGATATTGGGTCATGTAGAGTTGGTATGAAGAGATTCGAGAGTTCAACATGGCCCCTTGATAGACTTTACGACCCAGGGAATCTACAAACCGGTGATCTTTACCTGGGGGATTCTATGAATGTGTTCTAATTCTTATTGATCTTTTTTGTGCAGACTCCACCACTACTGAGTGGTGAGGGAACTGCGACTTTTGATACCCAGGAGCAGATTGTACTAAATATGTACTGTCCATTCTCTTATTGACAGCTGGAACGGAGCAGGGATGTTCCCAGAGGCGATGTTGCAATTCTAGGAGAACATCATGCACTGGTATGGCTACCACTTGTTTTGGAGGGTCGACAAATTGAAGCACCTCCGAGGTTTGATGCCTGGTAACCTTGCTCTGTAACTAATTTGAAAGGAATGGTGTCAGCCATTTCCTGGACAAAAATGGTGAAAGTAAAATCTTCTGGAGGAGATTTCTTTCGAGGATCTGGTGGGGATGGTTCAGACATAAAATCCTCAGATGAGGTTTCTGAATTTGTCACTCCAAGTGTCATATTCTTGGATGTGTTGAGGAGGTGCCGAATTCTTAGGTGGAGGAGGAATGCCAGAAGGTCCTGGCAATGGATATTCAGGATATGACTCCTCAAGATGCTCTTCCCTTGGATTAGAGGGGAGAGAATCAAGCAGATCCTGATATCTTTTCATTAGTATTTGATGTAGTGCTGACTCTGGGTGTCCTGGATCACAAGGAAAGAGTGGCACCGATGTTGAAGGCTTCGGGATCGAAGATGGGAGTAGTGTCTTCGATGACCTCTTTGAAACCACCGTAGTTTTGCCTTTATTGCCGGGCATCGGCAATATTGCCGTATTGGTTCCTACGGTGCCGGAACCGATACGGCCATCGACATCGGCGTGGTTACTGGTAAACTCGCAGTCACCGACGCTGGCATCGAAGTTGTCACTGGAATCTGTGTTGTTACCAGCATCGGTATTGACCCCGGCATCGGTGATGCCACAGTCATTGGTGACGTCACCGGTAGAATCGCCGGCATTGGCATGGTCGCCGGAATTTGTTCTTTCAGGGCCTGCATCACCGCCTGCTTGATGAACATGGACAATTCCTGTGATACAGCTGGGATGGTCGGTGGAGGAGTGGATGATACCTCATGCAATGATTGTATGGGTTCCATCGATGTCGTAGGCCCGGACAGTGGCGGTGTTTCCTTGTGTTTCTGCCGCTTTGGGTTCGGTTCTCCCGGGGAGGGAGTTAACACAGGTGTTGGGGCATGTTTGTGCCGATGCTTATGTTTAGGCCTTTGTTCGATTACCGACCTTATTGACGCTGTCGACGGTGTTGGCGATGCCTGATCACCTGATCCCTCCAGGCGATATTTTTTTAGCAAAGTTTTTTTGGTGACTCCTGCTGGGGACGATTTCGTCGAAGGAGAGGGAAGGAGTTGGAGGTGAAAAAGGTGCTCCATTTTCTCTTGTCAAAGCTTCCTACCCTTTGGAGTCATTTCTGCACACTGTTGGCAGGATGAGACATGTTTTTCGCCTAAGCAGAGAACACACTCAAGGTGTGGGTCTGTGATAGACATAGTCTGATTGCAAATCGGACATTTTTTAAAGCCTGAAGCCATGCTTTCACTGACAGCCGTCGATGAAAACAGGGGAAAATTTTCTGAGAGAAAAAAAGTTCTTACTTACAGTAAAAACGATACCGATTTCTCACCGTCCAGTGGAAAAAGAGAGAGATCCCTTATGGGAGAGATGTGTGAGTAAAAACTCACAGGGCTCCTATCTCCACGATGCTTACAGCAGTGTGGAAAAACGAAGACTGAAGAGAGACCCCTGTGGCAGAGAATATCATGGCATGCTGGGCATGCTCAGTGGCCTCACAGTGCCAGTCAAAGTTTCTAGAAACTTTGACAAAGTTTTCCCGCAATAGGGCTCAGTCAATGACGTCACCCATATGTGAGGACTAGCATCCTGCTTGTCCTGGGATAAAGGTGTGGATTTTTTTTTTTTTTTTTTTTTAAATGAGAGAGCCAGAACCATAGGTTATGCCACCTCCATCTGCTAGAGACAGAGAAATACTGAGAGGATGCAAGGTTGTACACCGGACTAAGAAGAGGTGCTCTCAAAGTTTTCCTCTGTTTCCATCTGCTGGAAGGGAGGCAAAACCCAGCAGTCTGGACTGATCTGGGTATGTACAGGGAATGGCTCTTAAACTTGTAGGAATTTCTATCTGAAAACATGTGTAATTATGCATGACTGCTCTTCCTAGATGTAGCAAAAGCCCTAGAGTGTGATAATTAACAGGCAGGAAGCAGGGTAGAGACTTATCTTATGAAGCTTATGTGTATCTTCTTCTTGATAGTTTACATGAAAAAAAAGCTGTAAACCTGTATGCCCTGTTGTATAAAACTTGATAGTGATGGTCGCTACCCGCAACCACTCATATTCTATGCCGACTTTACCTAGTGTTTCACTCTTAAGCTGTTTCAAGGCAATAACGTATTTAAAAGTTCAATAATCCACATTCATATTTCCTCTGCTGCGGTTCCACCACTAATGGCGATACCTTGAATACAACGGTTCAATATACTGAAGTTCATGAGTGGGATACAGGTTTACAGCTTTTTTTCATGTAAACTATCAAGAAGATACAAACAAGCTTCATAAGATAAGTCTCAGTTTCTGAACGTTATTGAGCTTGTGTTTCATAAAAGCGGGTTTTCAAATAGAAAGAACTTTATGATCTTTCGATGTGGAATTGAGAGAAAAAATTTTTATTTATTGACATATCACAATAAGAAGCCAAGAATTTTTATATAAATGCTAAAAATTTGAAAACAAGAAAAAATTTATTGAACTACATTAAAGCAAAATTGCTTACCTTGTAATAGGTGTTATCCTAGGACAGCAGGATGTAGTCCTCACATATGGGTGACATCATTGATGGAGCCCTATTGCGGAAAACTGTCAAAGTTTCTAGAAACTTTTGACTGGCCCTGTGAGGCCACTGAGCATGCCCAGCATGCCATGATATTCTCTGCCACAGGGGGCTCTCTTCAGTCTCGCACATAGCAATAAGCTTTAGCAAAAAATTTAAATAAAACGTATCGGACCCAATTCCGCGGGGTGGCGGGTGGGTTTCGTGAGGACTACATCCTGCTGTCCTGGGATAACACGTATTACAAGGTAAGCAATTTTGCTTTATCCCAGGACAAGCAGGATGCTAGTCCTCACGTATGGGTGATTAGCAAGCTAGCGGCTGAGTCACTTTGTAGTGAAGCAACAGTGAAGTATTGTTGTTGAAAATGAGGCAGCCGAAGATCACAGCAGATTGGATGTAGAAGGAGTTGGGATTAAACTGGAAACAAGTTTTTTAAGACAGATTGTCCGTAAGCTGAATCTTGTCGTCCTTGTTTGACCAAACAGTAATGAGCTCCAAAGGTGTGACATGTAAAGCAGCAACATGGCGTTCTCATGTCAAGAACTGGCACTGAATGATAGTGTGCTATTGAGGTTGACATTGCTCTCACTGAATGCGCCTTTACTCGCCCTTGGAGAGGAAGGCCTGCTTCTTTATAGCAAAACTGTATACAATCTGCTGCTAGCCAATTGGATAGAGTATGTTTACCCACTGCTTTTCCCGGTTTGTTTGGATCATATGATACAAAGAGTTGCGTGGATTTCCTGTGGACTGCAGTGCGGTCTAAGTAAAAAGCTAAAGCACGCTTACAGTCCAAGGTATGTAAGGCCCGTTTCTCCTTGGTGAGAATGAGGCCTTGGAGAAAATGTGGGCAAAACTATGGATTGGTTCAAGTGGAATTCCGTAACTACTTTGGGAAGGAATTTTGGATGTGTACGGAGAACCACTCTGTCATGTAGGAATTTTGTATAGGGTGAGTATGTGACAAGTGCTTGCAACTCACTAACCCTTCTAGCCGATGTAATGGCTATAAGGAAGACAGTCTTCCATGTAAGAAATTTAAGATCACAGGAATTCATGGGTTCCAAGGGAGAATGCATGAGTCTTGTTAAGACCAAATTCAGGTCCCATTCTGTGACTGGTGGCCGAATTGGTGGTTTAAGGTGAATTAAACCTCTCATAAATCTACTGACAAGAGGATGTAGAGATATTGGTGCATCGCCCATCTTGTTATGATAAGCTGAGATTGCACTTAAATGTACTCTTACAGATGTCTGGAGACCAGAATCTGAAAGATGATATAAGTAGTCTAGTAGAGAAGTTGTGGGACAGGAGAAAGGGTCAATGTTCTTTTGCGTGCACCACAAAGTAAACTTTTTCCATTTCGACGAATAGTTCTTTCGTGTTGAAGGTTTACGTGAAGCTATAAGCACTTGAGAGACATTAGTTGAAAGATTGAGTGGTTATAAATCAAGCTTTCAACATCCATGCTGTCAGGGATAGGAATTGAAGGTTGGGATGGCGCAACCGACCCTGATCCTGAGTTATGAGAGTGGGAGCTATACCCAGGCGAATTGGTTCTCTGATCGAGAGGTCTAGAAGTGTGGGAAACCATACTTGTCGAGGCCAATACGGGCTATGAGAATCATGGACCCCTTGTTCTGTTGCAGCTTCACTAGAGTTCTGATTATGAGCGGTATCGGAGGATATGCATATAGAAGGCCTGAGTTCCAAGGGCGAGCAAAGGCGTCCTTGGCTAGTTGGTGATTCTGTCTGTGCAGAGCGCAGAATTTGTCCACTTTGTGATTCAGGCGTGACGCAAAGAGGTCTATTGTTGGTTGTCCCCAACGCTGAAATATCCTGGTCACTACTAAGGGATCCAGGGACCATTCCTGTGGTTGGAACTGACGACTGAGTCGATCTGCCACTACGTTGTGAATGCCTGCCAGATAAGTGGCCCGCAGAAACATTGAGTGTGTCAGGGCCCAGTCCCAAATCTGTGCAGCTTCTTGACAGAGGAGACACGAGCCCGTACCTCCCTGTTTGTTGATGTGCCACATGGCTACTGTGTTGTCCGTTTGGATCAGAACAGTCTTGTGTGAAAGGCAGTCCTTGAATGCATGCAGCGCATAACGTATAGCTCGAAGTTCTAGGAAATTGATTTGAAATGTCACTTCGAGTTTTGTCCAAGTACCCTGGGTTTGGAGATGGTCTATGTGAGCTCCCCAACCCAAGGTGGATGCATCTGTAGTTAAAGTTATCTGTGGGACTGGTTGTTGGAAGGGTTGGGCCTTGCGCAAGTTGTCCTTGTTCGCCCACCAAAGTAGAGATGATCTTAACTGGTGGGTCGCTTGAATTGGAGAGGACGGTGGCTGAATGGCTTGGATCCATTGTGATCTTTAAGTCCATTGAGTTACCCTCATGGCTAGCCTTGCCATAGGAGTAACATTAACTGTGGAGGCCACGTGGCCTAGTAAGGTTAGAAACTGATGAGCTGTTGCTTGTTTCTTTGAGTGAAGCGAGTTTGCCAGAAGGGAAAGTGTGTCTGCCCGATCCCCGGGTAGAAAAGCTTGCGAAAGTATGGTGTTCAGTTCTGCTCCTATGAATTGAAGCAGGTGAGACGGAATGAGGTGGGACTTTTGATAATTGATAAGAAAGCCCATGGAGTAAAGTAGAGTAATTGTTCGACTGAGAGAAGCCAGAGCTCCTTGTTGAGATTGACTTCTGATGAGCCAGTCGTCTAAATAGGGAAAGACCTGGACACTTTTCTTGTGCAAATGTGCTGCTATTACTGCCAGACATTTGGTGAATACTCTGGGAGCAGAGGCCAGTCCGAATGGTAGTACTCTGTACTGGAAATGTTGATGACCCACCATGAAGCGCAGATACTTGCGATGAGGAGGGAATATTGGAACGTGAGTGTAAGCGTCTTGAAGATCCAGAGAACAAAGTCAATCTCCTGTTTGAAGTAGTGGAAGCATGGTGCCTAGAGAAACCATCCTGAACTTTTCTTTCTTCCGAAATTTGTTGAGATTTCTGAGGTCTAGGATGGGACGTAGGCCTCCGGTTTTCTTTGGAATGAGGAAATAGCGGGAATAGAATTCCTCTGCCCTGCTGAGTCCGGGGCACCGGCTCTACAGCTCTGGCTCTCAGAAGGGTGGATAATTCTACTTGTAATTGAATTATGTGACTGTCGCTGAGAGGAAGAGGTCTCTGAGGAGAATCTCCTGGAGTTGAGAGAAAATTGAGTGGGTAACCTCGAGATATTATTGCGCGTACCCATTGGTCTGTTATTTGTATCCAATGGTTGTAGAAGGAGGATACTCTGCCTCCTACCGGTAGATCTGGTTGAGGGTTGAAGAGATGGCCTTGGTCTCTGGGAATGGCCTCAAAAGCCTGCAGCCGGTCCCGTCTGCGGCGGAGGTTGAGGCCTAGCCGGCCTAGGCTGTCTGGGCTGAGCTCTTTGCTGCTGCCTAGAAGATCTGCCTCTTGATGCTGGAGGGTAATAATGCCTCTGTCGATAGAAGGGTTGTCTAGATTCTTTCCTTGGAGGCCGACGAGATGACTGGGTAGCAGAATCCTGCAGAATTAACGAAAGTTGGCGCAGGGTTTCTCTGTGTTCTTTTAATTGTGCTACTGCATCTTGCACTTTGGAACCAAAAAGGTTGTCACCAAGACATGGCAAGTCAACTAATTTTTCCTGGACTTCAGACCTGAGGTCTGAGGCCTTAAGCCATGCCCAATGTCTTGCACTTATACCAGAGGCCACTACTCTGGAAGCTGTTTCAAACCCATCATAAGCGGCTCGGAATTCGTGCTTGCCAGCTTCAAGTCCTTTGTGAATGATTGCTTGGGCTGCTTCTTGATATTGCTGTGGTAATGATGTTGAAAATTCTTGCATCTGTTTCCACAGATTTCTTTGATACTGAGTCATGTATAATTGATAAGATGAAATTCTGGTATTTAACAAGGCTCCTTGACAAAGTTTTCTTCCCAAGGAATCTAAGAATCTATGATCCTTTCCTGGGGGAGTGGAGGAATGTGGCCTTATCCTTTTTGACTTCTTTTGTGCGATTCCACAACCACTGATTGGTGTGGAAGCTGTGTCTTTTGGTAGCCAAGAACAGACTGTACTAAATAAGTAGTGTCCATTCTTTTATTGATATCAGGTACTGAGCATGGGTGCTCCCAGAGTCGATGCTGTAAGTCTAGGAGGACTTCATGGACAAGTATGGCTAATACTTGTTTTGGAGGATCCACAAATTGGAGGACCTCCAATGTTTGCTGTCTAGCATCTTCCTCAGTTACCAAGGTGAAGGGTATGGTGTCCGCCATATCCTGAACAAAATTTGTAAAGGATAAATCCTCCAGTGGAGATGTCTTCCTTTGGTCTGGAGGGGAAGGATCTGACAAATTCTTCAGGTGAAGTGTCTGTATGCCCATCATTCCAAGTATCATATGGATCGTCCTGATATGGAGATATCTGAGAAGATCTTGGTGGACGAGGAAGTTCTTAAGGACCTGGTTGCGGATCAAGTGGTATCCGTCCAGGGATCTCTTCTCGTGGCTTGGGTGGAAGAGCACAGACTACTTCATCAAATCTCTTCATGAGAAGTTGGTACAGCGCAAATTCAGGATGTCCTGGAGCCCCAGGTGACCGGCATCGATGGCATCGGGTCTGGTATAAACGATGGAATCGGCGTTGGTATCGATGGTCGCCTCGGCATCGACTTAGGCTGTGGTGCCGGCATCAGTGCAGGCACTGGCATCGGTGCGGGCACTGGCATAGACGGGGTTGTCAGCATCGGTGCAAGCACCGGCATAGACATCTGTTCCTTTAAGGGCTGGAGCACCACTTGACGGATGAAATCAGACAATTCCTGCGTAACAGCTGGCGCAGGCAGAGCAGCTGTACACTGTGGCAGTGGAGGTGTCTATGTTCCTTCCACAGAGCCCTGTGGAGGTTCGACAACTGGTGTGTCTCCATGGGATGAAGGCCCCGGCGTCGGAGGTATCTGTGTTTCCTGGATTCTTGGCCATTTCGCAGTCGATTACTCCGGGGAGAGAAGCGCCTCTGGTATCTATGGGTGTCTGTGCCAATGACTGTGCTTCGAGCTGTGTTCGATCGCTGACTTCCTCAATGCTATTGATGACGTTGGCGATGCATGGTCCCCCGACCCTTCCGGACGGCATTTTTTCAAAATTATGCGTTTGGAAACTCCGACCGGAGACTATTTAGTCAATGTAGAGGGAGATGGCATTAGTTGTAGATGGAATAAATGCTCCATCTTTTCTTGGCAGGCCTTTCTTCCCTTCGCGGTCATTTCTGCACATTTAGGGCAGGTTGTTACGTCGTGTTTTTCCCCTAAACAAAGCACACACTCAAGGTGTGGGTCTGTAATGGACATTGTCCGATTACAGATGGGACATTTTTTAAATCCCGTTGCCATTTTAACGTCAATAACCGTCGATGAAATGAGGAGAAAACTTGAGGGGAAAAAATTTTACTCAAGAGTAAAAACGAGACAACAATTACTCACCAGCCGGTGGAAACCTGAGAGATCCCGTGTGGGAGAAAAATGAATGAGAAATGTGACTTTTAGTCAGACAAAACACTGTGAGAAAACTCACAAAGGCTCCTGCTCCGCGATGCCTACAGCAGCGTGGAAAGATGAAGACTGAAGAGAGACCCCTGTGGCAGAGAATATCATGGCATGCTGGGCATGCTCAGTGGCCTCACAGGGCCAGTCAAAAGTTTCTAGAAACTTTGACAAAGTTTTCCACAATAGGGCTCCATCAATGTCGTCACTCATATGTGAGCACTAGCATCCTGCTTGTCCTGGGATAATAAATGTTATATCAGGAGGTTTTTTTTGAAGACCAATGATTAGCTCACCTGTACTTGTGCATATAAGTTCTGGACAGGACTTGAACTTGGGTTCTGAGGTCTTTTTTCTCCATGAAGTGGTCATTGGAAAATTTTCAATTATGGTGAAATAAATTGTTTTAGTGTAAAGTATTTCTTTTTGGAATTGCTTCATAAAACTTTACACATCATGTTTACATATCGTATACATACATACACATACCTCATACCACATCCAGTCAGAGAGAGACAATGCCCCACACACACCACTCAGATCCATCACTGCAAGGCAGCAAAGAGTTCAGTCAATTTATATTGGTGGGGAGACAAATTCAGATAAGAAACCTTTCTGGAGCATGCCAAGTCCATTAAACTAACCCATACTTGGGTAGTTGCAATTAAAGCCACATGGTGCCAGATCCCAGACCAGGTTTCAACTGAGCTAAAAGCTAAAGATCGCAGGAGAAAACTAGCAGGCCAAAAAAGAACTAACCGATCTTAACAGCAGTTATCTAGCTTAAGAGCATCTGCTGCCATCAGTGGAGAGAGGGCCTCGGGAAATACAATGAAATTGCATTGCACATTTCCAGATCCTAGTAAGCCTCCCACTGCGGCCATAGATCTTTCCCGAGTTTCCTACACACCCACCCCAAGAGCTGCCATGAGAAGGTTGGCATTGCCCTGAGGAAAAAGGTTAGCTGTGCACCTACACTGGTCACTTTGCGGTAGATCTGCGCAGCATTCTGGCACTCAGAGTAAGGGTATTCAGAAGTAGCCATCTCCAGCATACACATGCCAAACGCATAGACGTCCACGGATTCATCATAGTGCTCTTCATACATCTCAGGAGCCATAAATTCAGGTGTACCTGCAGAAAGAGTACACCACGGTTTAAATCAGCACTACTGCAAAGCATCCATGTCCATGGTCTTCTACAATCAACCCAAGATGGCAGCACATCTAAGAATTAAAGGACAAGGTCACTGAGGCACATTTCATGCCCAACACATGATACGACTTCTTGGCTTCAGATTCCAGTGCATAACAGCTGCTGCCTTGAAAGGATTAAGATCAATTTTGATGAAGCCATCTCTGGAGTGCTGTCCCTAAGCAACACAGCTATGCTATGGACCATTGACCTTCATCATAATTCCCAGCTATCAATGCATTAGTGACTGTAGCTGAGGCAGTATTTTCAGTTTCTAGAGACAGCAAGATACTTGTGACTAGCTGCCTGAAATTGTATCTCATTGCACACCCCTCCCCTCCCAGCACAACAGGGCTCAAACATGGGTAGAAAATGCTAAAATGACAAAAGCAACTGAACCAAAACCAGCTTATTATTCTATGGAAGCATTTCCAAAACACATAAGATACCTTTCCACAGCTGAACTGCAGACTCATTCCCCAAGAATTCAACCAGCCCCTACATAAAAGCAGCACTTATCTTTTGGCCATGAGCACTTAGCGCTAACTGCAAAATGTGTTACAAATCATGAAAAAAGGACAAAACCACACACCAATGACACTCTTAGCAAAGGAAGTACGCATTAAGGTAGCCAGCCCCAAGTCTCCAATCTTCACTGAGCCTGTGGGACCAGTAATGAAGATGTTGTCACACTTCAAGTCCCGATGGATAATGGGAGGGGTCCGTGTGTGCAAGAACTGCAATCCTTTCAAAATCTGCCGACACCAACTCCTCAGCACCTTTGGTTTCATGACCTTGAAACGCTTCAGGTACCTGTGGGAAAAACAGGAGAAAAAGATCAGTGAGGTGAAATGATAAAAGTCTAGGATCAGTTCATTTCCACATATTCAATATGGTCCAGGGTCTGCTACTACCAAAACTCCTTATTGTGGACAGGACTATCATCACTAGGAAAAGGAGAAAAATGACTTCAAGAGTGTGTGGTGCACAACTGCACTAAGAACAAATGCCATGCTGGGTCAGGCCAAGGTCCAGCATTCTGTCTCCAACAGTGGCCAGACCAGATCACAAGTACCTGACTGATTCCCATAGTTGATCCATTGCACTGAGACATAATTAAAAGGGTTAGTGGATTACAGACAAGATGGTACACAAAAAGCACAGAAAAAACTGGCAAAACAGCCAAAAGAAATGCAGATTTTTTGTCACATAATTGGAAACAGTTACACATCTTATTGCTTGGTATGATGTGCTGATGCCAAAAAGCCTGTATACAAGGACCTGTGTACTGGATTAAGTATGAGATCTTGCATGCTCATTTACCCAGAATGGTAGAACTACAAAGAGCAAGAAAACAATGGACTTGAGTGATATCCTACAAGCAGTCAAGCTTCTAGGCTGGCAACTGAAATATCTATTAGTTTAGACCAGAAAAACAGGGCAGACTGAATGAGCCAATTGGACCTATCTGACATCACCTACTATGTTACACGAGTGTCTTATGCCAACATAGAAGATGTTTGCAGAGCTTTCCAAAACAGCTTTCTAGGCATGCATGATCTTCCTGTGTGCACTGCCACACCCATAGCTGGGGCCGGCTCTAGGGCAAATAGCGCCCTGGGCAAAAATTGTCAACAGCGCCCCTTTTGCCTCACCTCCCTTCAGTCATTCTTCCCCTACTCTTCTCCTTTTCTCTTTGCCTACATCCAATCTCTCTCTACTCTGCCTCCCTTCAGGCATTATCCCTTGCCCCCTTCTCCCTCCTTCCATCCATTCTGTACCTTCTCTCCAGGCAATCTCTCCACCCTCCTGGCATTCTCTCCTCTCCAGACAGATTCCTCCTCTCCCTTCAGGCATTCTCTCCCTTCTTCCCCTGCAGAAATTCTTTCCCTCTCTCCCACTGTCTTCAGGAATTCTCTCCCCATTTTCCTACCTCAAGGAAATGTTCATAATATACAACTTCTGAAGTCTCCTCAATAAAAGCAACACAAACTCTCCACTACCAGGCACTTTGAAAAGAACACAAATCCCAATTTAAAAAAATATATTCCAAATCTATATGGCAAACTTGCCAAAGAAAACAGTACTAACTGCCAGGACTCAAAACAGCAAAAAGCTTCCCTATGAAAGCCCACACTGCAAATATTACATTGGGCCCTAGAATACAATACACTTCCTACTAGTCCTCGTCTTTTTTTCTGTTAAGAACATAAGACTTGCCATGCTGAGTCAGACCAAGAGTCCATCAAGCCCAGTATACTGTTTCCAACAGTGGCCAATCCAGGTCACATGTTCCTTGCAGGATCCCAAAGGGGTAGAAGAGTCCAAGCTGCTTATCCGAAGAATAAGCAGTGGATATCTGCAACTCTACCTTAATAATGGTTTATGGACTTTTCCTCCAGGAAACTGTCCAAACTGTTTTTAAACTCAATTACACTAATAGCTTTCACCACATCCTCTGGCAATGAATTCCAGAGCTTAATTATGCGTTTAGTAAAAAAAAAAAAAATATCTTATTAGTTTTAAATGTATTACCCAGTAACTTCATTGTGTGTCCCCTAGTCTTTGTACTTTTCGAAGGAGTAAACAACTGATTAATGTTTACTCGTTCCAATCCACTCATTTTATAAACCTCTATCATATCTCCCCTCCGTCGTCTATTCTCCAAGTTGAAGAGTTCTAACCTCTTTAGCTTTTCCTCGGAGGGGAATCATTCATCCTTTTTAACGTTTTGGTCGCCCTTCTCTGTACCTTTTCTGCTATATCTTTTTTAAGATGTGGTGATCGGAACAGCACACAATACTCAAGATGAGGTCGCACCATGTAGCGATACAGAAGCATTATGATATTCTCTGTTTTATTCTCCATTTCTTTCCTAATAATCCCTAGCATTCTATTTGCTGTCTTGCTGCTGCTGCACACTGAGCAGAAGATTTCAATGTATTTTCAACAATGACAGCAGGATCCTTTTCCTGAATGGTGACTCCTAACGTGGGACCTTGCATTGTAACAATAACTTGGATTACTATCCCCTAAGTTCATCACTTTGCACTTGTCCACATTAAATTTAATTTGTCATTTGCTTGCCCAGTCTCCCTGTTTTGCAAGGTCCTCTTGTGATTTAATAACTTACAATAATTTTGTATCATTGGCAAATTTGATCACCTCACTGTTCCCATTTCCAGGTTATTTAAAAATATCTAAAAAAGCAGTGGTACCAGAACAGATCCCTGGGGTACTCCACTATGTACCTTTCTTCCTTGGGAAAATTTACCATTAAGCCCTACTCTGTTTTCTATCTTTTAACCATCTGGCAATCCACAATAAGACACTACCCCCTATCCCATGATATTTTAATTTCCTAAAGTCTCATGAGGGATTTTGTCAAATGCTTTCTGAAATCCAGATATACTATATAGCAGAGTTGCTTACCTGTAACAGGTGTTCTCACAGGACAGCAGGATGTTAGTCTTCACATATGGATGACATCATCAGGATGGAGCCCAATCACGGAACACTTTTGTCAAAGTTTCTAGAACTTTGACTGGTACCTACTGGGCATGCCCAGCATAGCACCAACCCTGCATCCAGCAGGGGTCCCCCTTCAGTCTCGTCTTATAGTAAAAAGTATATGCGAAAATAAAATAAGAAAACGTAAACGAAACCAACACCGCGGGGTGGCGGGCGGGTTTCGTGAGGACTAACATCCTGCTGTGCTGTGAGAACACCTGTTACAGGTAAGCAACTCTGCTTTCTCACAAGATAAGCAGGGTGGTAGTCCTCACATATAGGTGAGTACCGAGCTGAGGATGCCCGAAAAATGCACCAAATGTACCCAAAGACGCGCAACAGGCACAAGAACTAGGGTGGAATTAGGGTTCAGGATGCCCTCTACCAAACGGGTTGGCGGAAGGATGTTGGGACCTCAGTTCGCAAATAAGTTGAGTAGCACTGACTGGCTGAAGATGGAATCTTGTCTGCCAGCCTTGTCTAAACAATAATGGGATGCAAAGGTGTGGAGAGAGCTCCAGGTAGCAGCCTTACAGATGTCAGAAAGTGGCACCGAGCATAGGTGCGCTACTGATGTTGCCATGGCCCTGACAGAGTGTGCTTTAACACAGTCTTAAAGCGAAATGCCTGCCTGTTGGCAACAAAAGGAAATCATGAGAGGTCTAGAACGGGTAGATGTGAATCGGTTATTTACTCTTTCGGATAGTAGAAAGACTAGGGGACACTCCATGAAGTTAGCATGGGGCACATTTAAAACTAATCGGAGAAAGTTCTTTTTTACTCAACGCACAATTAAACTCTGGAATTTGTTGCCAGAGAATGTGGTTTGTGCAGTTAGTATAGCTGTGTTTAAAAAAGGATTGGATAAGTTCTTGGAGGAGAAGTCCATTACCTGCTATTAAGTTCACTTAGAGAATAGCCACTGCCATTAGCAATGGTTACATGGAATAGACTTAGTTTTTGGGTACTTGCCAGGTTCTTATGGCCTGGATTGGCCACTGTTGGAAACAGGATGCTGGGCTTGATGGACCCTTGGTCTGACCCAGTATGGCATTTTCTTATGTTCTTATGTTCTTAGTTTGCTAACCTGGAGGAGAGAGTCTGCTTACCCACAGGTTTGCCCAATGTGATGGGATCGAAGGAAACAAACAATTGAGTGCATTTCCTGTGGGCAGCTGTATGGTCTAGATAAAATGCTAGAGCACGTTTACAGTCAAGGTTATACAGAGTCCGTTCTCCTGGGTTTGAGTGGGGCCTGGTAAAGAAGGTGGGTAGTATAATTTATTGATTGATATGAAACTCCGATACTACCTTAGGCAAAAACGTAGGGTGAGTGCGGAGTACTATCCTATCATGCAGAGGTTTAGTGTAAGGCGGGTAGGTGACTAAGGCCTGTAACTCGCTAACTCTACCAGCAGAAGTGATCGCCAAAAGTAAGATCACCTTCCAGGTGAGATGGCGGAGATCACAGGATTGGAGAGGCTTAAACGGCGGTTTCATGAGCTGCCCCAAAACCAAGTTGAGGTCCCAGGAAGGGGCTGAAGGGCACAGTGGAGGTTTAAGGTGGCGCAAGCCCTTCAAAAAGCGTGTTACGAGGGTTGTACTGAAATAGGTACATCCCCGACACCTTTATGGAAGGCGGCTACCACACTGACACGTACCCAGATAGAAGTTTGGAGACCTGACTCTGACAGGTGCCACAGATAGTCCAAAAACTTCGGTGTGGAACAAGTGAAGGGATCGATGGACATGGAAGTACACCATACCGCAAACCTGTTCCATTTGTAATAAGACTGCCTTGTCGAAGGCTTTCGTGAAGCTACTAGGACATGGGAAACCAGCTCTGAAAGGTCAAGAGGTTGAAGGATTAACCTTTCAACATCCAGGCAGTCAGGGAGAGGGCCTGGAGGTTGGGGTGACGAAGGCAGCCGTTGTTCTGAGTGATCAGACGCGGGTCCTTCCCCAGAGGAATGTGCCGGTGTACTGATAGGTCGTGGAGAATTGGAAACCAGACCTGGTGTGGCCAATGAGGGGCTATGAGAATCATTAGTCCTTTGTCCCTTCGCAACTTCATGAGAGTCTTTGAAATGAGTGGAAGTGGAGGGTACGCATAAAGGAGACCGCTGGCCCACGAGAGGGAGAAAGCATCTCTTGGCTGAAGGTGTTGGCTGCGAGTGAGAGAGCAGAAGTTCCCTACTTTGCGGTTGTGAATTGACACAAAGAGGTCTATGTGAGGTAACCCCAAAGTTGGAATATTGAGTCCGCTACAGTGGGGTTGAGGGACCACTCGTGCAGTTGAAAAGTGCGACTCAGCTTGTCCGCCAACACATTGTCCACCCCCGGCAAGTAGGTGGCCCTGAGGTACATCGAGTGGGAAAGGGCTTCCGCCCATATCTGTGCAGCTTCCTGACACAGGAGGTAGGAGCCCTTTCCCCCTTGCTTGTTGATGTACCACATGGCCACCTGGTTGTCGGTTTGAATCAAGATGACCTGGTTGGAAAGGTGATCCTGAAAAGTCCTGAGAGCATATCTGATTGCACGAAGCTCCAGGAAATCGATTTGGTGTTTGGCTTCCTCTGGAGACCAAATGCCCTGAGTTTGCAGGTTTGCAACATGTGCACCCCAGCCGAGGTTGGAGGCATCTGTTGTCAAGGTTATTTGAGGGTCTGGGGCCTGAAATGGAAGGCCTTGAAGCAGACTGGATTGGTTTATCCACCAGACCAGCGATAAGTGGAGCTGGTTGGTGATGTGGACAATGGTGGACATTGGCTGAGAAGACTGAATCCACTGCGATTTTAGAGTCCACTGCATTACTCTCATGGCCAGGCGGGCCATGGGAGTGACATGCACAAAGGAGGCCATATGACCCAGTAAGACCAGAAAATGACGTGCAGTTGAGTGTTGTCGAGACTGCAGTCGATGGGCCAGAGAAGTGAGAGTGAAAGCTAGATCCTGAGGTAGGAAGGCTTTCGCTTTTAGAGTGTTCAAGTCGGCCCCTATGAACGATAGGGTTTGAGAGGAAACTTGCCTGGATTTTGGATAGTTTATGAGAAACCCTAGGGAGATCAGGGTATGCAAAATGAGACGTAGGGACATCAACACAGTTTGCTGAGTGGGAGCCCTGATCAACCAATCGTCGAGATAGGGGTAGACGTGGACACTGACTCCTGAGAAAGGCAGCTACCATTACGAGGCACTTGGTGGGGACTCGTAGGGCAGATGATAGGCCGAATGGTAACACTCAATATTGGAAGTGTTTTGGGCCTACTAGGAACCGCAGGAATCTGCAATGTGACGGAGTAATTGAAATATTTGTATAGGCTTCCTGGAGGTCTAGAGAGCAGAGCCAGTCTTCCCTTTGGAGAAGGGGAAGAAGAGTACCCAAGGTCACCATCTTGAACTTTTCTCTTTGTAGGTATTTGTTTAAGGTGCGAAGATCCAGTATTGGGCGAACACCACATGACTTTTTTTGGTATCAGGAAATACCGGGAATAGAACCCCTGCCCCTGTTGGGAGAGGGGCACTGGTCTATTTGCTCGGGACTGGAGGAGGAGGGAGACGACCTGCTCCAGGAGTGATGAGTGGTCGGATGTTCCCCACGTCAGCCGAGGTGGGGAATCCGGTGGAACAGAGAGAAAATTGAGGTGGTAACCTTGGGTTATTACAGCGAGTACCCACTAATCTGTGGTGACTGTATGCCATGGTTTGGAGAAGTGGCACAACCGGCCTCCGACGGGAATGGCTGAAAGTGGAGGCTGGGAACTGCTCTCTAGGAAGGAGTCAAAAGCCAGACGCTGGACCTAGCAGGGGGGCTGGCTGTGACTTCTGTACTCTAGGTTGCCTAGATTGGCCTTTTTGGTAAGGCTTAGAGGGCCGACCCCTGGATGCCAGGGGATAGTACCTCCTTTGCCGGTAGACTTGTCTCTTGGAGTCTCTCCTAAAGGATCTTTTGGAAGAGAAAGAGATCAGAAGGCAGTAAGGAGGGCTGGCGCAGAGTCTCTTGGTGATCCTTGAGCTGCGCCACTGCTTCTTGAATCTTTTTTCCAAAAAGATTATCCCCAGCACAGGGCAAGTCAACTAACCTGTCCTATACTTCTGGCCTAAGATCTGAAGACTTTAGCCAGGCCCATCTCCTCGCTCTAATTCCTGCCGCCGAAACTCTGGAGGCAGTGTCAAAGATATCATATGCAGATCGTACTTCATATCTGCCAGCATCTAGGCCTTTTTGTGCTAGGGCATGAAGCTGGTCCTGGAATTGCAGAGGTAAGGCTTCAGCAAATTCCTGAATCTTCGTGAACAGGGCCCTGTTGTATTGGGACATGTACAATCAATAGCAAGCAATGCGAGGATCAGCACTGAGCCATGGCATACACGTCTTCCAAATGCATCCAGGAATTTTTGTTCCTTTCCTGGAGGAATGGAAGAATGAGGTTTGAAGCGTCGTGCCCTCTTCTGGGCTGAGTTCACAACCACTGAGTGATGAGCTAATTGAGTTCTCTGGAAGCCAGGGGCTGACTGAACTAAGTAGGTGGCATCTGCCTTATGGTTGACAGGTGCCACAGAGCCAGGGAGCTCCCAATTTCTCTTTACAAGGTCTAGAAGGATTTCATGAATAGGGATAGACATGATTTCCTTTGTAGCATCGAGAAACTGGACAAGCTCCAGCATCTGATGCCTAGAGTCCTCTTCAGACTGAAGCTGGAATGGAACCGTTTCAGACATTTCCTTTACAAAGTTGATAAAGGACAAGTCCTCTGGAGGAGAAGGCTTCCCTTCATCAGGAGGAGAGGGCTGTGAAGGAAGATCATCAGTATCCCAGGACGAATCATCGGACCAAGGATCGTACGGCTCATCACCAGCTCCCATATGTTCATCAGAAGGGAGTAACGGTGTTATTCCGGAAGGCCCTGGCCAAGGCATCGATGGCCTCAGAGGCGGAATCGAAGGCATCGATGGGGGCATCGATGGAATCGGCGACATCGATGGCAGTACTCCCGAGGGCAGAATGGAGATCGGCGTTTCTTCTTCTTCCAATGACAAGGGTATCGGTGAGGAAGGAATCGGGGCCATCGGTTCCCTCGGATCCATTGGTGGAAGGGCACAGATTAACACATCCATTCTTGCCAATAGCGGTGCAAGCACCTTGGGTATCTGATTGGTGGCCAGCTTGGGAACCGGCACCATTGGAGGTTTGAACCCCTGGAGTGCTTTACCGATGGCCTCTTGAATCATCCGATCCAATTCCTCATGGAAACCTGGGGCGTGGATACCCAGTTCCGGAGTAGGAGGCAGCACTGACGTAGCCACAAGGACCACCAGTAAAAGTGGGGTCTCTGCTCCCGGAACCTGTCCAGGTGGGGAACGCCTCGGTGACCCAGAAACAGAAGAGGATGGGGCTTTTTCTGTTCCAGACTTTTGTCGGTGGCTCAGACGACGTTGATGCAGAGGGCTTGCCTTTATTGGTGGACTGAGCTTTTCGATGGCAGTGTCTATGTTTTTCTCGATGTTCTCCTCTGTCTTTCTCCGGAAGAGGAAGAGAGGGGGTCAACACCCATGGAGTCGAAGCCAGTCGGGCAGCAGCGGTTTTCCCAGTGCTGGCACGAAGTCGACGGTACTGGTTCGGATGACGTCGAAGCTATCGATGGAGTAGGGATTTTTGACCAAAAGAGAAGTTCCATCTTCTCCAGCCTAGCCTTGCGACCCTTTGGTGTCATCTGGGCACATTTGGTGCAAGTAAGGACATCATGGTCGGACCCCAAACACATCACACAGACTGTGTGAGGGTCCAGTGATGGACATTGTTCGAGTGCAGTCGGGGCACAGACGGAAACCAGACGCCATGGCTGCGACAATAATTTAGTCATGGTGCGGTCGATGGCCGGTAGGCCGCGAGGGAAAAACTCGATGGGAATAGACTGCAAGCCAGTAAAAAAAAAACTTACCGTTTGACCGCGGAGCAAAGGTATCGATAAGGGGACCCCTGTGGGGTATAATTATTTGAAATTTTTTGAAAAAGTTGCATGAGGAAAAATTTCTCTCAGGAATCTCTGAATAGCTCCTTAACCTGCGTGGCTACTGCTATGCGGAAAAAAGAAAACTGAAGAGGGACCCCTGCTGGATGCAGGGTAGCTGCTATGCTGGGCATGCCCAGTAGGTGCCAGTCAAAGTTCTAGAAACTTTGACAAAAGTGTTCCGTGATTGGGCTCCATCCTTTTGATGTCACCCATATGTGAGGACTACCATCCTGCTTGTCCTGTGAGAACACCTTTATCCATGTTTATTTAGGCCCTCAAAAAAAAGTGTACCAAGTTAGCAAGGCTAGACTTCCCTTGGCTAAATCCATTTTGGCTTTCTCCCATTAAACTAAGCCTATCTATATGCTCAGCAATTTTGTTTTTTTTTTATGATAATTTCTACTATTTTGCCTGGCACAGACATCAAGACTCATTGGTCTGTAGTTTCTTAGATCACCCCTTGATCCCTTTTTTATATTGGCAACCCTCCAGTCTTCAGGTACCATGTTATTACTAATTTACAAATTTTCAACAGCAGGTCTGCAATTTAATTTTTCCATTCTTTCAGCACTCTAGGATGTAAACCATCTAGACCAGGTGATTTTCTGCTCTTTAGTTTATCAATTTGCCCTAGTATCTTCAAAGTTCACGGAGATTTGTTTCATTTCCTCTGAATCATCACCTTTGAATATCATTTCTGAAATGGGTCTCTCCATCTTCCTTAGTGAATACCAAAGCAAAGAATTAATTTAGTCTCTGCTATGGCTTTGTCATCACTAAGTGCCCCTTTTGCCCCTTGTTCATCTAATGGTCCAACTGACTCCCTCGCATTTACATCAAAAGTACCTGAAAGTTTTTATTATGAGTGTTTGCTTCTATGGCAAGCTTCGTTTCAAATTCTGTCTTTGCATCTAACTTGCCAGGGTTTATGCTGTTTCCTGTTTTCACCTTTTAACCATGCTGGTAGTCATTTAGACTTTCTTCTACCCTTTCTAATGCATGGAATACATCTGGGTCTGGGCCTCCAAGATGGTATTTTTTAAACATCATTCATGCCTGATTCTAAACTCTTATTAACCTTTGCAGTTGCTCCTTTCAGTTTTCAGTGCCTCTTTTCTCCAGTTTTCTTTTCCAATGTCTACTTAGTCCTGTTTCTTCTCACTCCTGTTTGCTTCACTTCCACCCCTATATCTGACATCTTATTTCTTTGCCTATTTTCTCTCAGCTAGATTTCAACCCATTCTCCCTTATCCAGTTCTTGCTGCCCCAACTTTTCATCTCTCTTCCATTGCCCCCTCTCAGCCCTCCATCCTCACTGATTTCCAGATATTTGGCTTCACTGTCCTTCACTCCACTCCAACTGCTGCATCTTTTCTGACTTTCTCAACCTCCACCATCTCCAAGCTGGTCTCTCTCATACCATGCCACTTCAAGCTCTCCTCTACCCCTCTCTACCCTCTCTCGATTCTCCACATATTTTTATTATGCTGTGCTCTCACCTTTTACCCCCATTGTCCTACAAAGTCCTTACAATTTCATTCTCATCTCACAGCTACCTAACATTCTAGCTTCTAATCTCATCCCCTTCCTAGCCCTTCTTCCCCTCTCTCTCTCATCTCTGACCCACTTCCATTTTCACTCCTTCCCCATCTCCCATTTCCCCTCTTTTTCACTCACTAGTATCTCATTTTCACCCTCTGAACGCACCCCATCTCCAACTCTCATCTACTCACCAACTCAACCTCCTTCTGTTATCATTCAACCTCTCCCTTGGTTCCAGTCTCAACATCTTGGGTCCTCTCCCTCTTCATCCTCCCATTGCTAATCCCCTCTCCAGCTCCCTCTATCCTCATACCATCTATATATATACCCCTCAACAGAATAAGACAGAACATTTAAATAAAAATCCACAATACAAGTCATAATCTTCCATCTTAACATCACCAGATAGGTAGGCATGTGTAAATTCTTTAATAAACCAAACAAAGCAAAAATTGCTTTCCTGTTACAGGTGTTCTCTGAGGACAGTAGGATGCAAAGAATGTTGTCCAAATGAACCCAGCCGGTGAGTATTATTCTAAAATTTCTAGAAGTTTTGACATGCTTCGAGTATGTGTGCGCCATTCCGCATTATGGACATTACATAGGACCCCCTTCAGTTCTTAAAACAGTTAATATATAGGAGACAACTCCAATGGGAGTGTCACAATTCTGCCTACTACTCAGCACACACACACCCCCACACACACACCCACAAAGGCCATCAGTGAGCCTCCCTCACAGCCACTCTTGCCACCTCCTCACTGATCTCAGGAGGTGGCAGTGTCTCCTGCCCTACTTAACCCAGCCTATCCATTCCCTCCTTGCCTCTTTGAGTCATCTAAGCTCCTTGACCTGGCCATCCTTGCCTTGTCTTACCTTGCCCTGTGGCCTCTTGGGCCTTTCTGCCTGGCCCTGTGGCCTTCAGGCCTTCTAGGTTTGCCTAGCGAGTCTTGTGCCTGTTTGTGCCTTCCTGTTTATTGTTGCTTGTTCTGTCTAGTCTTAGTTCTGTCCTTGTCCAGTCCTATTCTAGTCTTATCTTGTTCTGTACATTCATCTCCAGACCAGGCCTTGCCTCTCCCTATCCCACTTCCTTTCTCCAGCCCAGGCCTTGCCTTGTCCTGTACAGTCTGTCTCTCCAGCCAGTGCTTTATTTCAGCCTCCAGCTGGTGCCTTGTTCCAGTTAAGTCCTGCTGACCACTAAAACCCCAAAGGCTCAACCTGCAGGAGATGTGGCTGGTCCAGACAGAAGATCTTGCCTGCCCTTTCTAGAAGTCCTGTGCTGCCCCTGGGGGTGTTCCCTCAGTCCTAGTCTGACCCCTAGTTGTGACAGGGAGGTGGGTGGGTTCTGTTGGGATTTACATCCTGCTGTCCTTGGTGAACACCTGATACAGGTAAGCAACTTTCACTTCTGAGGAAAAGCAAGATGTGTTGTCCTCACAGATGGGGAATCCCTAGCTACTGGCTACCTTCAATGAAAAAGGAGAAAAGACATTTAGGGGGGGGGAAAAAAAAAAAAAGGAGTACCAATTGGTCAAAGTGTTTTTGATAGCAACAAGCCATTTTGTCTTTTTTTTTTTTTTTTTTTTAACACATAGGCAGTCTGAAAATAAAATCTAGGAAGGAATGAAGTTGGATTCTAAGCCTCACACACAGACAGGCTTTATCATACATACACACAATGTTTACATGTGTGTGAGAGCTTGTGTATATGAGAGCGAGCATGGGTGCGTGCATGTGTGAGTGCGCGCCTGTGTTTCACACAGGCTCACATGTGTGCAGGAGAAAAACCTGTGTATGTGACAGCAAGGAAGTATGTGAGAGAATGAACATGTTAAGCATGCAAGTGAGAGAGAGTGTATATGTAATTATCGGGTGTTTGATGTTTCTGCTATTTTGACATTTTATTGTTTTGTGAAATTTATAACATTTGCCGTAATTAGTGGATGTTCATCAGATGTTTTGAAATATTTATTCTTTTTATGAGTATGGTTATACTATTCTAATGTCGGTATAGAAAAGCTGTTAAATATGTTTCATCTAATTATAATAAAGAGGAAAGTTGCCCTGCATCTGCATTACAGATATGCAAACTGAGCTCCAATCCTCTCCCCCTGTATTATCCAAACCACGGATATTATCTGTGTTATCCTAGTACCATATAAGGAAACTGAGCTCTGGCTGTACTCTCCAGTTCCACCCCTCTCTTTCTAAATCGTCCAGTCTCCTCTTCACTACTAAACAATACACCCAAGCTCAGCCTGCACGCTCTATTACCACACATATCAATTATGTTCTTCTTTCCTTGGATGGGCTGTTACTATCAGTGATTTATATTTCTTGATTTTGTTTTTTGATGTTTCTTGAGGGATGGTAATATTGCACTATATACAGCAGCTAGGTTGTGTGATTTCCAGTTCAGTTATTGTCTGTACATTTCTATTTATTCTTTATGGTTTCTTTATTCTGTATTTGTCTCCAACAGTTAAACACCTGTGAGTATATTTTGGATAATGAGGTGTTAAATATCATCTAAAATAGTTGAAATGCTGTCATATTTTAAAAATAGTTTTGCTGCGTGGCAAAAAACTGGCCAAAGCTTTCTGTATTACATATAGGGCCCTTAGGAATTATTCTTGTAATGTCTTATAGCCAAGTTGCCAGATAAAGTTAATGTTATTCCAAGATATGCATAGTCTGGGGTGGGGGCGGGGCAGGCCTTTACTTCTTGATTTAGACAAAATTTGTGTTGGAAAGTTTTTGGCTCAATTCTGCTGGTGATGTTTGATCTAGTAATACACAATTGATAGAAAAAAATAGCTTCCTTTCTGTAGATGCAGCATTTCTTTATCTAGAGAATGTGTATTTGTATGGCTAGTACTGGCATGGAGATAGTGGTGGTAGGGAATTGGGTGAATGCTCAGGTCAGTGCTGCTAATCCATGTCAATCTGGGGGAAAGGGTGGAATTCACCCTTCTCCCTCACCCCCATTATGACTTCTTCACCCTTTGCCCCAGAAGAGCACCATCGACTTTCACCCAGGAAGCCATTTGCCCTAGAGCTGACCCTGTATACACTTGTTTTTGTTGGTGGTGGTGGTGGAGGGGGGGGGGGGGGGGGTTAGGCACTAAGTTTTCACACAGGGCAACGATTAACCTAGAGCTGGCCCTGCTGACAGCGCAGAATCAAAATTTTGATCTCTCCTAGCTCAGAAGGTTTAAAAAAAAAAAGTCTCTCTGACCATGTGCAGAAGTTCCCATGCCCTTCTTCAATCTAATACCTAGCAAACTGTCCACCTGGTCAAGATGGTGAGACTGATAGTGAAATGCTAAGAGAAATTAGGGAAGCTAACCAAATTGGTAGTGCGGTAATAATGGGGGACTTCAATTACCCCAATATTGGGTAAATGTATCATCGGGACACGCTAGAGAGATAAAGTTCCTGGATGGAATAAATGACAGCTTTATGAAGCAATTGGTTCAGGAACAGACAAGAGAGGGAGCAATTTTAGATCTAATTCTCAGTGGAGCACAGGATTTGGTGAGAGAGGTAACGGCGGTGGGGCCGCTTGGCAATAGTGATCATAATATGATCAAATTTGAATTAATGGCTGGAAGGGGGACAGTAAGCAAATCCATGGCTCTCGTGCTAAACTTTCAAAAGGGAAACTTTGATAAAATGAGAAAAATAGTTAGAAAAAAACTGAAAGGAGCAGCTACAAAAGTAAAAAGTGTGCAAGAGGCATGGTCATTGTTAAAAAAATACCATCCTAGAAGCACAGTCCAGATGTATTCCACACATTAAGAAAGGTGGAAAGAAGGCAAAATGATTACCGGCATGGTTAAAAGGGGAGGTGAAAGAAGCTATTTTAGCCAAAAGATCTTCATTCAAAAATTGGAAGAAGGATCCAACGGAAGAAAATAGGATAATGCATAAACGTTGGCGAGTTAAATGTACGACATTGATAAGACAGGCTAAGAGAGAATTTGAAAAGAAGTTGGCCAAAGAGGAAAAAGCTCACAGTAAACTTTAAATATATCCAAAGCAGAAAGCCTATAAAGGAGTCAGTTGGACCGTTAGATGATCGAGGGGTTAAAGGGGCACTTAAGAACATAAGAACATAAATTGCCATGCTGGGTCATACCAAGGGTCCATCAAGCCCAGCATCCTGTTTCCAACAGAGGCCAAACTAGGCCACAAGAACCTGGCAATTATCCAAACACTAAGAAAATCCCATGCTACTGATGCAATTATATAGCAGTGGCTATTCCCTAAGTAAACTTGATTAATAGCCGCTAATGGACTTCTCCTCCAAGAACTTATCCAAAACTTTTTTGAACCCAGCTACAATAACTGCACTAACCACGCGAAAAGATTAAATGATTTCTTTTCTTCAGTGTTTACTGAAGAGGATGTTGGGGAGGTATTCGTACTGGAGAAGGTTTTCATGGGTAATGATTCAGATGGAGTAAACCAAATCACGGTGAACCTAGAAGATGTGGTAGACCTGATTGATAAACTGAAGAGTAGTAAATCACCTGGACCGGATGGTATACACCCCAGAGTTGTGAAGGAACTAAAAAATGAAATTTCAGACCTATTAGTAAAAATTTGTAACTGTCATTAAAATCATCCATTGTACCTGAAGACTGGAGGATAGCTAATGTAACCCCCATATTTAAAAGGGGCTCCAGGGGCGATCCGGGAAACTACAGACCGGTTATAGCCTGGCTTCAGTGCCAGGAAAAATAGTGGAAAGTGTTCTAAACATCAAAATCACAGAACATATAGAAAGACATGGTTTAATGGAACAAAGTCAGCATGGCTTTACCCAAGGCAAGTCTTGCCTCACAAATGTGCTTCACTTTTTTGAAGGAGTTAATAAACATGTGGGATAAAGGTGAACCTGTAGATGTAGTGTACTTGGATTTTCAGAAGGCATTTGACAAAGTTCCTCATAAGAGGCTTCTAGGAAAAGTAATAGGGATAGGTGGCTCTGTCCTTTCGTGGATTACAAACTGGCTAAAAGACAGGAAACAGAGTAGGATTAAATGGACAATTTTCTCAGTGGAAGGGAGTGGGCAGTGGAGTGCCTCAGGGATCTGTATTGGGACCCTTATTTTCAATATATTTATAAATGATCTGGAAAGAAATACGACAAGTGAGGTAATCAAATTTGCAGCTGATACAAAATTGTTCAGAGTAGTTAAATCACAAGCAGATTGTGATAAATTGCAGGAAGACCTTGTGAGGCTGGAAAATTGGGCATCAAAATAGCAGATGAAATTTAATGTGGACAAGTGCAAGGTGATGCATATAGGGAAAAATAACCCATGCTATAGTTACACAATGTTAGGTTCCATATTAGGTGCTACTACCCAAGAAAGATCTAGGCGTCATAGTGGATAACACATTGAAATTGTCGGTTCAGTGTGCTGCGGCAGTCAAAAAAGCAAGCAATGTTGGGAATTATTAGAAAGAGAATAGTGAATAAAACGGAAAATCTCATAATGCCTTTATCGCTTCATGGTGAGACCGCACCTTGAATACTGTGTACAATTCTGGTCGCTGCATCTCAAAAAAGATATAATTGCGATGGAGTAGGTACTGAGAAGGGCGACCAAAATGATAAAGGGAATGGAACAGCTTCCCTATGAGGAAAGACTAAAGAGGTTAGGACTTTTCAGCTTGGAGAAGAGACGGCTGAGGGGGGATATGATAGAGGTGTTTAAAATCATGAGAGGTCTAGAACGGGTAGATTTGAATCGGTTTTTTACTCTTTCGAATAATAAAAAGACTAGGGGGCACTCCATGGAGTTAGCATGTGGCACATTTAAAACTAATCGGAGAAAGTTCTTTTTTACTCAACGCACAATTAAACTCTGGAATTTGTTGCCAGAGGATGTGGTTAGTGCAGTTAGTATAGCTGTGTTTAAAAAAGGATTGGATAAGTTCTTGGAGGAGAAGTCTATTACCTGCTATTAATTAAGTTGACTTAGATAATAACCACCGCTATTACTAGCAACGGTGATATGGAATAGACAGTTTTTGGGTACTTGCCAGGTTCTTATGGCCTGGATTGGCCACTGTTGGAAACAGGATGCTGGGCTTGATGGACCCTTGGTCTGACCCAGTATGGCATGTTCTTATGTTCTTAACTTCAACTGGACAGTGAGGAGGGAGAGATTGTATGACTGTTCTGCTATCTACAGAAAACACATATTACAGATAGACAACTGCTTTCTCTGTGGACAAGCAGCACAATACAGAACACAAACAGGGACTCCAAAACTGAGGATAGCAGAGTTGCTTACCTGTAACAGTCTGATAATATAACTAAACAAAAAAGTGCAGACCCAACTTCACGGGAAGGTGAGTGGGAATAGTGAGGATTGACATCCTATTGTCCTCAGACAACACCTATTACAGGTAAGCAACTCTTTTTCCAAGGTCAAGCAGGATGGCAGTACTTATATATGGGCATCTCTAATTACAAGCGGCCCCTAACAAAAATGGGGACAACAAAAATAGTGCTAACGGCTACAAACAAAAAGCCCTTTTATATATGTGTATATTCCAAGGAGGGGGGAGCATGAAACAAAAACAACGGGTACTTAGGCGACAACAGAGTCAGGTTCTACACCTCAAATAAGTTCTGGAGAAAAGACTGGCAAAACCTGTTGTCCCATCAGACATCCCTGTCCAAACAATAGTGTGATCTGAATGAATGGAAAGAACTTCACATTGCAGCCTTGCGGATCTCCTTCCTGGGGACTGATTGCAAGTAAGCAACTAACGCTGCTATGGCTCAAACAGAGTGAGCCTTGACATGGCTCATCAGTCAAGCCTGCCCGGGCATAACAGAAGGTGCAATCTACTAGCCAACTAGAGAACATCTGTGTGGCAACAATAGTTCCCAATTTGTTCTGATCAAAGGAAACAAAAAGCTGAGTGAACTTTCTATGGGCTTCTGTCCACTCCAGATAGAACAACAAGGTTCTCCTGTAGTCTAAACTGTGCAGGGCTTAGATACATAGAAACATGACAGCAGAAAAAGACCATATGGATCATCCAGTCTGCCCATTTGTCAAATTTGGCATTATAATTCTCATCACTCCCATAGAGATCGCCTGTATTTATCCCATGCTTTCTTGAATTCAGATATTGTTTTTGTCTCCACCACTTGCTCACCTTGGTGAGCATATGGCCTGGGGAAAAATGTTGGAAGGACAATTGACTGGTTAAGAAGGAATTCAGACACCACCTTAGGCAGGAAATTAGTGTGCTTTCATAAGACTACCCTATCACGAAAAAGTATGGGTAATGTGGATAAGTCACTAAAGCCTGAAGCTCACTGACCCTGTGTGCTGAAGTAACCACCACCAAAAATACAACTTTCCAAGTCAGGTTCTTCAGCTCACAGAAGAGAAGTGGCTCAAAGGGAGCTTTCAAAAGCTGGGATAAAACCACGCTGAAGTTCCATGAAACAGCAGTATGTCTGATGGGAGGCTTCAAATGAAGCAGACACTATATGAAAAGTACAACTAAAGGCTTACTTTCTACATGGTGATGGTATGCGCCAATCGCACTAAGACGTATTCTGACCGAGTTGTCTTAAGATCAACTTCAAAGATATGTAGAAGGTAATCAAGCAGTATTTGTGTGGAGCAGGAGAAAGGATCTATGGCCTTGTGCTCATACCTTACAGCAAACCTTCTACACTTCAGTCCACAGCAGTGGTTCTCAACATTTTTTCTGTCGGGACACCCTTATAGATAGTTCCCAGATGCGTGACACACTGAACACTTGACAGTAACAAGGCTAACCCCATCCCCACCCCTCAGGAATGGGTATAAAGCAGAACTAGAACACTCCCTGTACAACCCACCATACAAAACATATTCCAGTGTTCTCAATAACAACACAAACTCCCCTCTACTATCAGATGCAATAGCCTACTTATAAAAGGACAGCAGTTCACCACCAATGCATGTTCTATTGAGAAAACACAACAAATAAGATGAGGTATTTTACTAGCCTACATGCTAGTTAAATACCTCACCTCAGTCATACACACAAGATCGACCTTCACCAAGTACAGACAGACCACAAATTACAAATATGAAGACAGAAACTGGAATGGAATCACAAAAAAGCCACTCTGCATGCAGTACAAAACTGGAGAAATGAAACAGAAATATAGCACCTAACATAATACCAGAATCTGCAATAATGCACAGAAACTAATTGGCACAAAGTTACACCTGCATTATGGCACGCACTCAAATGGAACAACCCTACCTATAAAAAGGCAATACTACAAATATTAAACCAGGCTCTAAATACCAATACACCTTCAATTAGGAAAACAGAGAAAGTCAAGCTGTTATAGATTCCCACACAGAAATAATTGTAAAACTATATGAATAAATGTTTCAAAACAGCTGAACACAGCAATATCTAAATTAAAAACTCTTAAATTATTAAAAATTATTCAAACACCAATAAAATATTTCAAAACAGCAGACAAATCACATACCTAATATCCAATAATTAAAATGGCAGTCAATCAAGAAAAATGAATTTAAAAAGCTACCTTTACTTAACCTCTCCAGCAGTTCTCCTACACCTTTCCTTTGGAGGCCACACCAGAAGCAGTAGTTGCTGAAGCTATCCCCACGGTCCTCTTCGTTAGGGACCACAACCAGTCTCTTCTCTCTCTCTCACTCACACATGGGACCAGTTTCTGTCTCACACACCAAACATCTCCTTGATCAGTCTCTCTCACACACGTCACCTCTCTGACCAGTCTCTCTCAATCACACAATGCTCTCTCTCTTACACACAAGCTGTCAATCACACACCACACACAAGCGCACCCTCCCTGTCTCACATACACACCACACACACACACACAGAAGCACCCTTCCAATCTCAAATATATACACGCACACACCTGCCCCCTGCTGAGCAGCTCGTCTTTGGCCCGGCCGGCCTGGTCTTGTGCGGCCCTGCTGGTGTGGTCTCCAGCAGCAGCCAGCAGTGCCGGTCTTCATTTCTTCAGCCCCACCAGTCTGGTCTTGCTGCTTTTGAGAAAGCTGCTCGGCCACATCCTGCACCTGATTCAGAATGTCGTGCACAAATTGGCCCATAAAGAGTTGATAGATTACTATGTGGGCAATGAGCATGGCACCTTGAAAGACTTTCCCTCAAGGATCCCTCCCCCTGGGGGCAACAAGGAGTGGGTCCTAGAGTGCTTGGCCTTCTTGAGAGCAGATTAGACCACCAGACTGCTGTGGTAGCAGAAACTTATCGAATCCAGGAACCTGCTGGACAAAATAAATTGTGTGGAGCCACTGAGAAGGAGTTCTCCACATCCTCAACAGTACCTTCTGGAGGATTTCATGCACTAGGACTACCACAATCTCCCTTAGGAGGCTCCATGTACTAGATATCCACCATTTTGTGCTTGATTCTTTCTCCATCTGTAATGTAAACGGGATGGCTTCTGCCATCAACTGCACAAAACCTGTCTCTACCAGACAGACCTTCTGTCTGGTAGAGACTAGGGGTTGGACGGGGAAGTCCACTATCGATCCATCTTTTGAACCAACATCCAAGCCTCCACAACCCCATGAGTAAAAGGATTCCAACCCACTGTGGTTTGCAGGGCAGGGACCTCTGGTTGCTCTGTCCACGGCCCACCAGACACTGACTGGTAGGGCCTGTAACCCCGAGGACCCCCATCCCCTCACGGGGGCTTCCTCTCTTAAGAGTCTGGGATAACCAACAGTTCAGTTCAGCTGCTGCAGACTCAGATGCCGCTCTGTGTGTCAGTGTCAGGTCAGTGCATAGCGCCTATAATGAGCCAAGCAGTAGCTGGAGAAACCGGGCCTCCCTCAGTGCTCTTGAAGCCCCAGCATCTAGGATCTGAAACATTCTTTCAATGGTTTGCTGGATGTATCTCTCCAACTCCTCCTCAAAAATTGCCCATGCCAAAACAGAATGGGAGGCAGGATGAGTGACCACATTCTCTTCAGAACAGAGAGGAGGCTCGAAGGCAGAATCCAAGGCCAGTGGAGACTATGACAAGCCCCAGGGATTCTTCAAGGATGAGCCTTGCTCACTGCAGGACCACTTCAGGAAGGGGGGGAGGGGTAGGGGGTTCTTGGCAGCTGCTGAACATCCCCATGCATCAATGGGGACTGTGGGTCATCCTCAATGCAGAGGTCGACAAGGTCGAACCTGAAGCCTTCTTCAACAGGTAGAACCTGGGCAATGGCCTGCCATCTAGTTCTCTGTTAGTCATCGAACCCAAAGGAGCAAATGCCTCCCCGATGCAGCTCCATGGTCCACAGATTTCTCTGATGCCAATGGATCAGTTTTCCAGCACACAAAGAAATGCTCCATTAGTTCCAAGCATGACTAGCATCCTTTAGGAGTAATTTCTGTGCATCTGTGGCAACCCTAGACACATGAAACCCCCAAGCAGAGGACTCAGCTATCATAGTCCTCTTGCATTAAGGCATCACAAAAGAAACAGGACCCAATATCGAACTCTATGGCAGCATTCGTCGATGGCCAATGGGCCCCCAATGGCACCACTGCCAGAAGGGAACTTGGAAAAATGTCAAAAACCCTACCTAAGGACATTATTGGGGAGACCATGGGATGCCACATCAAATGAAGAGTACAAAAACAAGAAAAATTTGTGAAATAGCAAAACTTGAAGAAAAATTAGAAAAAATAGGCAAGACTCCTACCGCAAATACCAAGCTCCGTGGAAAAAGATTGAAGGCACCCTGCGTGACGTGTGGTATAATGCATGTCATGGGTATGCTCAATGAGGCTCAAAGTTCTAGAAACTTTTGACATAGGTTTTCCATGCTGGGCTCCAGATGTCACCCATGTGTGAGGACTGACATCCTGCTTATCCTTGAATGCGAATACATTTGTTAGCATTTGGTTTTTGGGGTTTTTTTATTTTTGCAATCCATCATTTAATAATTTGCAGGAAGTTACTATTTAAAAAAAAATTCTTCATAACAGCTTATTTGTGAGTCCTGGTCCAGATAATACTTAGTGAAAGTATGTATTGTTGACCAAGTGGCTGCTTTACATGTCTTATACTGAAGCAGAGATGAGATGTGCCTTTGTAGTTGCGACTGCTCTACCTTGGTGAACTTTTATAGATTCTGAAAGACCTGACCTAGAGAAGCAATGACAGATACAGCCAACTAGAAAGTTTCATTACTGGCAAGCTTTTCCTGCTGACATCATAAAAAAGGAATAACTGGGATGATTTTCTATAGAACTTTGTTTTATCCAAATAGCAGAGTTGCTTAAATGTAACAGGTGTTCTCCTAGAACAGCAAGATGCTAGTCCTCACACATGGGCGACATCATCAGATGAAGCATGGCACGGAAAACTTCTGTCAAAGTTTCAAGAACTTTGACTAAGCACACTGAGCATGCCCAGCATGCCACTATATCCATGCAGGGTCGCCCTTCAGTCTCATAACAGAATTACGAAAAAATAAAACATAGTAGAAACCCAATTCCGCGAGGAAGCATGCAGGTTTCTTGAGGACTAACATCCTGCTGTCCTAGGAGAAGACCTGTTACAGGTAAGCAACTCTGCTTTCCCCTAGGACAAGCAGAATGGTAGTCCTCACACACGGGTGAATAGCAAGCTGCTCCCAAACTTATCATAGATCCACAGACTCCAAATCTGGTGCCAACGGGCCCAACACAACTGTGGTAGTGTGGAAAAAACCTAGGGAGTCAGCCTGCCTTGAAAAATTGGGCTCTAGGCAGGAAGAGTTGGGCTGTTTCTCACTGAAAGAGGTTCCACAGGACAGCCTGACCAAAGTTGCTGTCCCTATAGCCATCTCTATCCAAACAATGAGGCGCGAACATGTGGAGTGAGCTCCAAGTTGCAGCCTTACAGATTTCGGCCACAGGAACTGCATGCATATGGGCTACTGAAGCCGCTGTGGCACGGACTGAATGGTCCTTGATGTGGCCTCTAAGCTGTAGGCCCACCTGCGTATAGCAGAAGGAAATGCAATCGTGTGCTTGGTGACCGCAACTCCCAATCTGTTCTTATCGAAGGAGATGAAGAATTGCAAGGAATGACTGCAGCCTGCTGTTCACTCCAGAAAGAAAGCCAAGACTCTTTTGCAGTTCAGGCCACCGCTCACCATGGTGAGAATGTGGCATGGGAAAAAAGGTAGGCAAGACAATTGGCTGGTTGAGATGAAAATCAGTCCCCACCTTAGGCAGAAATTTAGGGTGGGTACGAAGCACCACCCTGTCATGGAAAATTTTCAAATGGAGGTGGATGCGTTACCAATGTCTGAAGCTAACTGACTATGCGTGCCGAAGTAACTGCAACCAAGAAAACAACCTTTTACGGCAGGTACTTCAACTCGCAGGAACGCAGTGGCTCGAAGGGATCTTGCATGAGGCGAGCCAGAGCCACGTTGAGAACCCAGTTCACAACAGGAGGCCGCAGGGGAGGTTTCAGCTGAAGCAAACACCGCATGAACCAGCTCACCACAGGATGCATGGAAATAAGCAAACCATCCACTGCGTGGTGGTAGACCCAGATAGCATTGAGGTGCACTCTGACAGAGTTGGTTTTCAGAACAGCATAAGAACATAAGAAATTGCCATGCTGGGTCAGACCAAGGGTCCATCAAGCCCAGCATCCTGTTTCCAACATAGGCCAAACCAGGCCACAAGAAACTGGCAATAACCCAAACACTAAGAAGATCCTATGTTACTGATGCAATTAATAGCAGTGGCTATTCCCTAAGTAAACTTGATTAATAGCCATTAATGGACTTCTCCTTCAAGAACTTATCCAAACTTTTTTAAATCCAGCTACACTAACCACATCCTCTGGCAACAAATTCCAGAGCTTTATTGTGCATTGAGTGAAATAATTTTCTCCAATTAGTCTTAAATGTGCTACTTGCTAACTTCATTGAATGCCCTCTAGTCCTTCTATTATTCGAAAGTGTAAATAACCGATTCACATCTACTCGTTCAAGACCTCATGATATTAAAGACCTCTAACATATCCCCCCTCAGCCGTCTCTTCTCCAAGCTGAACAGCCCTAACCTCTTCAGCCTTTCCTCATAGGGGAGCTGTTCCATCCCCTTTATCATTTTTGTTGCCCTTCTCTGTAACTTCTCCATCACAACTATATCTTTTTTCAGATGCGGCGGCCAGAATTGTATACAGTATTCAAGGTGAGGTCTCATAATGGAAAATGTCATAATACCTCTATATCACTCCATGGTATTAACCATTCCCTTCCTAATAATTCCTAACATTCTGTTTGCTTTTTTGAATGCTGCAGCACACTGAGCAGACGATTTTAAAGTATTACCCACTATGATGCCTAGATCTTTTTCCTGGGTGGTAGCTCCTAATATGGAACCTAATATCATGTAACTACAGCAAGAGTTATTTTTCCCTATATGCAACACCTTGCACTTGTCCACATTAAATTTCATCTGCCATTTGGATGCCCAATCTTCCAGTCTTGCAAGGTCCTCCTATCATGTATCACAATCCGCTTGTGACTTAACTACTCTGAATAATTTTGTATCATCCGCAAATTTGATAACCTCACTCGTCGTATTCCTTGCCAGATCATATAGATATATATAGATATAGAAAAGCACCAGTCCAAATACAGATCCCTGAGGCACTGCACTGTTTACCCTTTTCCACTGAGAAAATTGACAATTTAATCCTACTCTGTTTCCGGTCTTTTAGCTAGTTTGTAATTCACGAAAGAACATCACCTCCTATCCCATGACTTTTTAGTTTTCTTAGAAGCCTCTCTTGAGGGACTTTGTCAAACGCCTTCTGAAAATCCAAATACACTACATCTACCGGTTCACCTTTATCCACATGTTTATTAACACCTTCAAAAAAATGAAGCAGATTTGTTAGGCAAGACTTCCCTTGGGTAAATCCATGTTGACTGTGTTCCATTAAACCATGTCTTTCTATATGCTCTACGATTTTGATCTTGAGAATAGTTTCCAATATTTTTCCCGGCACTGAAGTCAGGCTCACTGGTCTATAGTTACCCGGATCTCCCCTGGAGTCTTTTTTAAATATTGGGGTTACATTGGCCACCCTCCAGTCTTCAGGTACAATGGATGTTTTTAATGATAGGTTACAAATTTTAACTAATAGATCAGAAATTTCATTTTTGAGTTCCTTCAGTACCCTAGGATGCATACCATCCGGTCCAGGTGATTTGCTACTCTTTAGTTTGTCAATCTGGCCTACTACATCTTCCAGGTTCACATTGATTTTGTTCAGTTCGTCTGACTTATCACCCCTGAAAACCATCTCCAGAAAGAGGTAACAAGTAGTCCAACAACTTGGGATTAGGAAAAGAGAATGGATCCAAGCCATGACTCTCGCACCAAATGGAAAACCTCCTCCACTTCAGAGTTTATGACTTCCTAGTGGAAGGCTTTCGAGAAGCTACCAGGTCCCAAGACACATCCTCAGAGATCAAGGGGGCCGCAGGACTAACCTCTCAACATCTAGGCCATCAGAGACAGAGCCTGAAAGCTGGGATGGTGCAGCCTGCATCGATCCTGCGTGATCAATTCAGGGGAGGTCCCTAAACTGATCGGTTCCCTAATGGAGAGATCCCAAAGGACTGGGAACCAAACCTATCTCGGCCACCAGGGGGGGCCACGAGAATCATGGTCCCTCTGTCTTGCTGGAGCTTCAGAAGAGTCTTCATCACCAGTGGAAGCGAAGGAGACACATACAGAAGGCCTTTGCCCCAACAGCAGGCAAAGGCATCTGAGGCTGGTCTCCCGGTCCTCCTGTGTAGGGAGCAGACATTGCTGATCTTGTTCTTGAAGGGGGAGGGCAAGGAGATCTATGTCTGGTACCCCCTCCTCCCCAGAAGCGGAAAAGGTGATTCACCACCGCCTGGTCCAGGGACCTCTTGTGGGGGTGGAACGCTCGACTCAGGCGATCTGCCACCACATTCTGACCCCGCTAGGTATATGGCCCGGAGTAGAATTCCCTGGGACTAGGCCCAGGACAAAATATGGACAGCCTCCTGACAGAGGAGGTACGATCCAGCACCGAAGCTAATGATTTCCGAATTATCCCTAACAACTGAAAAGCAGGTTGTTAATACAAACAAAAAAACACACTTTGAAATGTCTGTATGCCAATGCCAGAAGTCTAAAGAATTAAGATGGGAGAGTTAGAGTGTATAGCAGAAAATGATAAATGACAATTGCCATCACAGAGACTTGGTGGAAGGAGGATAACCAATGGGACAGTGCTATATCAGGGTACAAATTATATCGCATTGATAGGGAGGATCAACTTGGCGGGGGTGTGGCACTTTATGTCCGGGAGGGTATAGAGTCCAACAAGATAAAGATCATACAAGAGACTAAATGCTCAGTAGAATCTATATGGGTCGAAATCCCATGTGTGTTGGGTAAGAGTATAGTGATAGGAGTATACTACCGTCCACCTGGACAAAATGGTCAGACAGATGATGAAATGCTAAGAGAAATCAGGGAAGCAAACCAATTTGGCAGTGCAATAATAATGGGAGATTTCAATTACACCAAAATTGACTAGGTAAATGTAACATCAGGACTTGCTAGAGACAATGTTCCTGGATGTAATAATGACTGCTTCATGGAGTAATTGCTTCAGGAGCCAACAAGAGAGGGAGCTATTTTAGATTTAATTCTTAGTGGAACGCAGGATTTGGTGAGAGAGGTAATGGTGGGGCCACGTGGCAACAGTGATCATAACATGACCAAATTTAAACTAATAACTGGAAGGGGGACAATAAGTAAATCTGCAGCTCTAACACTAAACTTTCAAAGGGAACTTTGATAAAATGAGGAAAATAGTTAGAAAAAAAATGAAAGGTGCAGCTGCAAAGGTTAAAAGTGTTCAACAGGCATGGATATTGTTTAAAAATACAATCCTAGACGCGCAGCCCAGATGTATTCCACACATTAAGAAAGGTGGAAGGAAGGCAAAACGATTACCATCATGGTTAAAAGGTGAGGTGAAAGTCTATTTTAGACAAAAAACATCCTTCAAAAATTGGAAGAAAGATCCATCTGAAGAAAATAGGATAAAACATAAGCATTAAGTGTAAAACATTGATAAGACAGGCGAAGAGAGGCAAAAATTCATAAAAACTTTAAATATATCCGAAGTAAGAAACCTGTGAGGGAGTCGGTTGGACCATTAGATGACAGAGGGGTTAAAGGGGCTCTTAGGGAAGATAAGGCCATTGCAGAAAGACTAAATGAATTCTTTGCTTCCATGTTTACTAATGAGGATGTTGGGGAGATACCAGTTCCGGAGATGTTTTTCAGGGGTGATGGACGGCCGGCACCATCTTGTGCTCCTACCATGTGACAGGGGCCGACCAATGGCACCGGTAGCCCCTGTGACATAGTAAGGGCAAAGACTATCAGTGCCATTTTAAATACTGGCAGCCGACAGCCCGAGTGCAGGAGATCGCTCCGGACCCCCGCAGGACCACCAGGGACTTTTGCCAAGTCTTTGGGGGGGGGGGGCAGGAGGGTGGGGAGTTCTAGTTAATTAAATTTAAAGGGTTGGAATGGGGACAAAAAAAAAAACATTTTATACCCTATCCTAATTTGCTCCATAAGATGCACAGACGCCCGGGAACAGAGCCGGTTTAGCATACCTTTTTTTTTTTTTTTTTATTTTCCCGCTCTGAATCCTAGATGCGTCTTATGGAGCGAAAAATACGGTATCTCCCAAGTATTGTAATTCATCAAGCCTGCCCTGTATGCCCCCTCTTAAGCCACCCTACTCTGTGGACATTAATGGCCAGACAGACTCATTGTCGGCTGAAATACAACAGACAAATAGATTAGATCAGCGGTCAGCAACTTTTGACTGAGTGCCAAAACAACCTGCAACATTCAGTGAAACCTGCCATTTTCAGGGAGTGGAGAAACATGCCAGAAGATATCTGCATGCCACATGTGACACTTGGCGGGTCTGCTGAATGTTCAACTAGACATTTCATACTCCTCCCCTTTGCCTAAAAGGCTCAATGGGGCCAGATTCCTGGTTCTGACTGAGCTGGAGGTGCAGGGTAGGAAGAGGAAACTTGGATAAGTGAGTGGGTTAGAGAACTGGCTGAGTGGGAGGTGGAGTTTTCTCTGAGGGGGGAGCTGTTACTAGTGGTGTGTCTCAGGGATTGGTCCTATGGTTCTTTTCAACATTTTTGTAAGCAATATAATGGAAGATTTGTTGGGTAAGGTTTGCCTTTTTGCAGATGATGCCAGAATCTGTAACAGAGTAGACAGCCAGGAAGGAGTGGAAAACATGAGGAGGGATCTAGCAAAACGTGAGGAATGGTCTAAGGTCTGGCAGCTAAGATTTAATGCTAAAACATGCAGAGTAATGCATTTAGGATGCAAAAGCCCAAGGGAAAGGTACAGTATTGGAGGTGAAATTCTTCTAAGCACAAAGAAAGAGTGAGATCTGGGGGTAATTACATCTGATGATCTTAAGGTGGCCATATAGGCAGATAAAGCAACAGTAAAAATCAGAAAGATGCTTGGCTGCATAGGGAGAGGAATGGTCAACAGAAAGAGAGGCAATATTGCCCCTGTATAGGTCCCGTGTGAGACGTCACTTGGAATACAGTGTACAATTATGGAGACCACAGCTTCAAAAGGATGGAGTTGGTGGCTACTAAAATGATCAGTGGTCTTCACTCTAAAGCATAAAGGGATAGACTTTAAGATCTAAACATCTATAACCTAGAGGAAAGGCGAAATGGAGATATGAGATATTCAAATCTCAAAGGTTTCCATGTATAGGAGATAGCAAGTGTTGCTTACCTGTAACAGGTGTTCTCACAGGACAGCAGGATGTTAGTCCTCACATATGGGTGACATCACAGGATGGAGCCCAATCACGGAACACTTTTGTCAAAGTTTCCAGAACTTTGACTGGCCCCTACTGGGCATGCCCAGCATTGCACTAACCCTGCAGCCAGCAGGGGTCCCCCTTCAGTCTTGTTAAAAAGCTACAGGTAGTGCCGAAAATAAAATAAAACGCTACGAACCCAACACCGAGGGGCGGTGGGCAGGTTTCGTGAGGACTAAGATCCTGCTGTCCTGTGAGAACACCTGTTAAGCAACACTTGCTTTCTCACAGGACAAGCAGGATGGTAGTCCTCACATATGGGTGAGTACCGAGCTGAGGATGTCCGAACATGCACCAAATGTACCCAACGGCGTGCAACAGGCACAACAACTGGGGTGGAATTTGGTAGAGGGCATCCTGAACCCCACTGGGCAGGCGGAAGGGTGTTGGAACGTCATGTTGGAAATAGGTTACGCTGGACAGATTGGCCGAAGATGGAATCTTGTCTTCCGGCTTTGTCCAAGCAATAGTGGGCTGCAAAGGTATGGAGAGAGCTCCAGGTGGCAGCCCTGCAAATGTCAGGAAACGGCACCGATATTAGGTGTGCTACTGAAGTCGCCATGGCCCTCACAGAGTGTGCTTTAACACGGTCTTGAAAAGGAATGCCTGCTTGCTTGCTGGTAGCAACAAGATATGCAGTCCGCCAACCAGGAGGAGAGATTCTGCTTACCCACAGGTTGCTCTAATTTGTTGGGATGGAAAGAGACAAATAACTTAGTTCTCTTCCTGTGGGCAAGTGTACGGTATAGATAGAAAGCTAGAGCCCGTTTACAGTCAAGGGTATGCAGAGCCTGTTCCCCTGGAATGGAATGGGGCCTGGGAAAAAAGGTAGGTAGTATGATGGATTGATTAATGTGAAACTCCGAAACTACCTTGGGTAAAAACTTAGGGTGAGTGCGGAGTACCGCCCGGTCCCGCAGCAGTTTAGTGTAAGGTGGATAGGTAACTAGGGCCTGTAACTCACTAACCCTGCAAGCTGAAGTGATAGCTAAAAGGAAAATCACTTTCCATGTGAGATATTTTAGGTCACAGGAGTGAAGAGGCTCGAATGGTGGTTTCATGAGCCGACCAAGAACCAGGTTAAGGTCCCAAGAAGGGGCCGGAGGACGTAAAGGTGGCTTGATATGGAGCAAGCCCTTCAAAAATCGTGTTACGAGGGGTTGTACTGATATAGGGACATCCCCGACACCTTTATGGAAGGCGGCTACCGCACTGACATGCATTCTGATGGAAGAGGTTTTTAGACCCGACTCTGACAAATGCCAGAGATAGTCCAAAAACCTTGGGCTTGGACAGGAAAAGGGATCAAGGGACTGCGAAGTGCACCATGATGTGTACCTTTTCCATTTATAGGAATAAGATTTTCTTGTGGAAGGCTTTCGTGAAGCAATCAGGACATGAGAAACCGAATCTGAAAGGTTAAGTGGTTGAAGGATTAACCTTTCAACATCCATGCCATCAGGGACAAGGCCTGAAGATTGGGATGGCATAGGCATCCATCGTTTTGAGTGATCAGATGCGGGTCCGTTTCCAAGGGAATGTGCCTGCGGATGGAGAGATCCTGGAGTATGGAAAACCACACTTGGCGTGGCCAGTGAGGTGCTATCAGGATCATGGTTCCCTTGGCCTGACGTAGCTTCACAAGAGTCTTCGAAAGAAGAGGAAGTGGAGGGAATGCATAGAGCAGACCGGTTGCCCACGAGAGGGAGAATGCATCTCTGGGCTGAGAGCGCTCGCTCCGAATGAGGGAGCAGTAGTTGTCCACTTTGTGGTTCTGAGGGGACACAAAGAGGTCTGTCTGGGGGTATCCCCATTGGCGAAAGATTGAGGATGCTACCGAGGGGTTGAGAGAACACTCGTGTGGCTGGAAGACGCGACTCAGTTTGTCTGCCAAGACATTGTCCACTCCCGGCAAGTAGGTGGCCCTGAGGTACATCGAGTAGGAGAGCGCTTCCGCCCAAATCTGCGCAGCTTCCTGACACAGGAGGAAGGAGCCTGTGCCTCCCTGCTTGTTGATGTACCACATGGCCACCTGGTTGTCTGTCTGAATCAGGATGACGTGATTTGATAGGAGTTTCTGACAAGCCCTGAGAGCATATCGCATTGCTCGAAGTTTTAGGAAGTTTATTTGATGTTTGGCTTCCTGTGGAGACCAAGATGCTTGTGTCTGTAGATTGTCCACGTGGGCTCCCCACCCGAGGTTAGAAGCATCGGTGGTGAGAATGAGTTGAGGATCTGGCACTTGAAAAGGCAGTCCCTGGAGGAGATTGGTCTGATCTTTCCACCAGGCGAGAGACAGATGGAGTGAGTTGGTGATGTGGACAATGGTCGACAGAGGCTGAACAGATTGAATCCATTGTGACCTCAGAGTCCAATGATTGAGTCTCATGACCAGGCGGGCCATTGGAGTAACATGGACAGAGGACGCCATGTGTCCTAGCAGGACGAGGAATTGGCGAGCTATTGCTGTATGTTGAGACTGCAACTGGTGAGCGAGGGCCACGAGTGTTAGCGCTCGTTGTCGAGGTAGAAAGGCTTTTGCCTGTAAAGTGTCCAATTCTGCCCCAATGAATGACAAGTTTTGAGATGGGGTTAAATAGGATTTCCCATAATTGACAAGAAATCCTAGAGAAATTAGAGTGTGTAGGGTGAAATTGAGGGACGACCGAGCAGCTTGCTGGGTTGGAGCCCTGATTAACCAGTCGTCCAGATAGGGGTAGACGTGCACACCTTCTTTCCTGAGGAAAGCTGCTACAACTACGAGACATTTGGTGAAGACTCGTGGTGCAGACACTAGGCCGAAAGGAAGCACTGAATATTGATAGGGCTTTGGGCCTACTAAAAACCTGAGGTACTTGCGATGAGTTGGAGTGATCACAATGTGTGTGTATGCGTCCTGGAGGTCCAGAGAGCAGAGCCAGTCTCCTCTTTGTAGAAGAGGTAGAAGTGAGCCCAAGGTTACCATCTTGAACTTTTCCCGCTGGAGGTACTTGTTGAGAGCACGTAGGTCCAGAAATGGACGAAGCCCCCTGGATTTTTTGGGGATCAAAAAGTACCGGGAATAGAATCCTATGCCTTGCTGCAAGAGCGGGATGGATTCTATTGCTCTTAACTGGAGAAGAAGGGAAACCTCCTGCTCTGGAAGGACAGAGTGGTCAGATACTCTCCATGCCTGCAGAGGTGGTGAGTCTGGTGGAAGAGTAAGAAAGTTTAGGTGGTAACCCTGAGCAATGATTGCTAACACCCATTAGTTGGTAGTGATTGATTGCCACATGTTGTGAAAGTGGCACAATCAACCTCCCACTGGTATGCTTGGCAGAGGAATCAGACTGCTGCTCTCCAAGTGAAAGTCAAAAACCGGAAGCAGGCCCCGGCTGGGGAGCTGCTTGTGGCTTTTGCTTTCGAACTTGGCGAGGCTGAGGCTTTTGATAAGGTCTCGTAGTTCGGGACCTTGCTGGTGGAGGATAGTACTTCCTTGGAAGGAAAAATGACTTCTTAGAGTCCTTCCTGAAGGGCTGTCTTAAGGGGAAGTCGGAAGGTATCGATGAGAGCTGTTTAAGAGTCTCATGATGGTCATTTAATTCAGCCACCATTTGCTGGATCTGCTCACCGAACAGATTGTCTCCTACACATGGTAGATCAGAAAGCCTATCTTGTACTTCTGGGCGAAGGTCAGAAAATTTGAGCCAGCTTCAAACCCCTTGTTGACAAGGATTTGAAGCTGGTCTTGGAATTGTTCAGGCAGGGTTTCAGAGAAGTCCTGTATCTGTTTGAAGATGACCCTATTGTATTGGGTCATATACAGCTGGTAAGCAGCAATTCTGGAGATGAGCATGGCCCCTTGGAACACTCGTCGACCAATATTGTCTAGGAACTTGTGTTCCTTAACAGGAGGGGTAGATAAGTGAGGCTTCGTCCTTTTTGCTTTGAGCCGATTCTACCACAACTGAGTGGTGGTCGAGCTGAGAATTTTAAAAGCCGGGGGCTGACTGCACTAAATAGGTAGTGTCAGCTTTTCTATGGACTGGGCAATGGATCCAGGGTTTTCCCAGTTCTTTTTGAGGAGGTCAAGAAGAACTTGATGAATGGGAATAGAAGTGATCACTTTAGGGGCATCCAGGAACTGGAGCAACTCCATCATCTGGTGCCTATCATCCTGCTCCGTCTGAAGCTGAAAAGGGACCAACTAAGACATTTCATTCACAAAATGAATGAAAGAAAGGTCCTCTGGAGGAGAATGCTTTCTACTTTCAGTAGGAGAGGGAGGTGAAGGTAAGTCATCGGTGTCTGAAGAAGTATCCTCACCCCAGGTGTCATAAGGATCAGCAGACTGACCTGTAGGACGAGAAGGGGGTTGGATACACGAAGGCCCCGGCCGAGGCTCCGAGAAAATCGAAGGAATCGCCGGGGGCACCATGGACGGCCTGGAGGGTATCAGTGCCAGTATCGAAGGCATTGATGACGCAGATGTACGTATCGTCCCCGATGAATGAATCGGTAGTGAGGGACAAATTGGCATCGATGGCTGAGGCAAAACTCCCAAAGGAGGGATGCGGAACGGTGTTTCTCCTCCTGATGAAGCTGTCAACGGGGAGCGCACCGGAGCCATTGGAGACCCGGGAATCACCAGAAGGGCAGTTATGAGCGCCTTCATCCGGGATAGCAGCGGTGCCAGCACTGCTGGAATCAGGTCAATGACCAGTTCCACAATCTGTGCCGGGGCCGAAGGGACCTGGAGTCATTGCATCGCCTTGTCAATGGCCTCCTGGACCAGCCAGTCCAGTTCTTCTCGGAGACCTGGAGCAAGCAGCCCCGGCTCCGGAACAGAAGAGGGAGGCAGAGGCATAGCCGGAGGGACCATCTTTACAGGCGGAATCGCGGCTCCCAAACCCCGATCAGGTGAGGGTGGCCTCGATGACCCGGTCGCAGGAATGGTCGGTGCCTTTCCTGGACAGGGCTTCTTCAACGGTGGCGAGGTCGATGATTTTGCTCCCTCGATGGTCCCGAGTCTTACGATGCCGATGGTGATGTTTCTCCCTACAATCCCCTCGATCCTGAGAGGGACTAACAGGCGCCGATGGCCGTGAAGACATCGATGGAGGACGGTCACTGGACAGTGGTCGATGCTGGTGCGACGTCGACAGTGCCGGTTCCGATGACGGCGATGCGATGGACGGCGTCGGGGTGTGAGCACGGAAGTGGAGTCCCATCTTCTCCATCCTTGCCTTGCGACCTTTGGGTGTCATGAGGGCACATTTGGTTTAAGTCAGGACATCATGCTCCCGGCCTAAACACATTACACAGGCGCCATGAGGGTCTGTGATAGACATGGTGCGAGTACAGGCTGGGCACCGGCGGAACCCTGACGCCATGGCCATAGAAAAAATCGAACCGCGGGATGGACGACGGCCAGTAGGCCGCAAGGGCCAAACTCGACGGTAATCGATGGAAAACTGTCAAAAACTTACCGGAGTACCGCGGCTAGAGAGAAGTTAGAGGAGGGACCCCTGTGGGGCAATTTAACGTTAGGAATTTTCCTTACGGAATTAACTGTCAGGAATCTCCACAGAGCTCCTAAACCGCGAGGCTACTGCAGCGCGGAAAAAAGAAGACTGAAGGGGGACCCCTGCTGGCTGCAGGGTTATTGCCATGCTGGGCATGCCCAGTAGGGGCCAGTCAAAGTTCTGGAAACTTTGACAAAAGTGTTCTGTGATTGGGCTCCATCCTGTGATGTCACCCATATGCGAGGACTACCATCCTGCTTGTCCTGTGAGAAGAGCCTTTTACAATGGAAAGGAGGCTTTAGAACAAGGAGCCATGCAATGAGGTAAAAAAGGGGTAGAGATTCAGGAGTAATCTTAGAAAATATTTCTTTACAGAGAGGGTGGCTGTGTGGAACAGCTTCCCAGTGGAAGTGGTGGAGACAAAAACAGTACCTGAATTCAAGAAAGCATGGGATAAATACAGGGGATCTCTAAGGAAGTGATGAGAATTATAATGCTAAATTGGGTGGGTGGATGGGCAGACTGGGTGGCATATATGATCTTTTTCTGTTGTCATGTTTCTAAATTGCTGGGTCAAAAAAAACCAAAAAAACAGAAGTCCAATCTGGAAGTGGATCACTTGATGCACCCATATAAGCCTAGAATATGATGACAGCTAAGGCAACAGAGGCCTAGCTAGTCTGCCCAAATAAGATCCTACTGCTACGCCATAGAAGCTAGTTCATTTCATACTCTTCACATTTGTTGCTAGGGATTTTATGCACTTATCCTATCACAGGAGCACAAGTATCCAACACAAGCATTTCAATGACCTTGAGGTATCCATCAAATGCTTCCTTGATGAGAATGGCATGGAGTCGTCGTCTTACAGTTAAAGCAGGCTGCTGAGAACCAGGGAAGCCAGGGATCAAATCCCATTTCTACAACTAATGCTCTTTATAAACTTGGGCAAGTCATTTAACTCCCCACTGCTTCAAGGACAAACAGATTGTAGACAGGAAAATACCTACAGTACTTCAACGTAACTCATCTTGAGCTCAAATTTGGAAAAGTAATTTAATAAAAAATCCAAATCCAATTCTGATTAGAACATCTTAAGCAACAAGTTAAGCGGTTTCAAAGGGAACTGGACATCAATAAAAGTTGTGAAGAAATGCTTTTTTGAAGCCCAAGCAATGGCTCTTGAGAGAACTGCATAGAGAGGTCAGATGATCTTCCAGGTGCAACTACTAGCTCTGGGGGAAGTCTGCACTACTGCGGACTGCAGAATTTGCACAGAATTACCAAATTCTGCGCAGAAAATGGCAAGGGAGACCCCGGCATGCCGTGAATGGAGTATGCAAAGATGAAGGCCCCCGTCTGCTGCAGGACGCACTGCACTCGCGGTGAAGATGAAGGCCCCCATGTGCCATGGAGTGTGCACCGTTTGTGGTGACGATGAAGGCCCCCTTCATGCCACAGGACACGCTCTGCTCACAGCAAAGGCCCCGGTGAGAGTGTGTGTGTGAGAGGTGAGGGGAGAGGAGTGTGAGAAAGGGGAGGGGGTGAGAGCAGGGGGAGGGGGTGTGAGAGAGAGAGAGCATGGGAGGTGAGAAAGAGCAGGGGGGGGGGAGGATGCTTGAGTGTGGGTGCCAGAGAGGGAGCCTATATGAGGAGATTGTGAAGGAGTGAGTGAAGGAGTGAGTGAGAGTGTGTGTGTGTGTGTGTGTGATTGGGAGCTCATGTGTATGAAAAAGGGATCGTGTGTATGTGAGGGTGCTAGCCTGTGTGAAGGGAATTGTGTATGTGTGAGAAGATCCTGTGTGAAGGGGTGCATGAGAGAGAGACATAGGTAGCCTGTGTGAGGATGTATGCGTGAGAGAGAAAGGGAGCTTGTGTGGGTGTGTATGCAAGAGAGAAGGACCCTGTATGAGGGGATGTGTGTGTGCAAGCGAGGGAGCCTGTATGAGGGTATGTGTATGTATACTAGAGAGGGAGGGACAGAGGGAGCCTGTGTGAGGGGCAGTACTGAGAACATGATCAAACTCGGGGACTGGCGATAGAGTGGAAGAGTTAAGCCTAGAGGAGGAGGGGAGATACTGGCAGGTGGAGGAGTTGGGGCCTGAGAGGGCAAAGTGGTCAGGGGAGTAGGAAGAGCAAGTGGAAGGGACATTAAGCAAATTTCTAGGGAAAATCTGCTCAAAATATTTAAAATTTTGCAACTAAGTAATAACTTTTTTCTGTATTAATTTAAAATTAGATTACTGAAAGACTGTCATGTAAACTGTGTTATTTTGACAGATATAAAGTTTGCAGAATTTTAAGTTTTAATGCGCAGAATTTTAAAATTTTTTGTGCGGAATTCCCCCAGGAGTAAACTACTTCAGATGACAAACATTTTGACAACATCCAAACCCTCAGAATCCTACTCCAATGCATCTGATGAAGATTCCCTCAAAATTCTATGATTGAGATTGGAGTGGGGTAGTGCGAAAACAAGAGCTCTGGCTGGCCAGGACAAGAGACTGGAGCTCTGCCTCAGAGCCACCAAGTGGCTATGCAAAGATGAATTTAAGCAAGCAGAAAGGGTTTGCTTAAAGACCCAAACAGATATGCAACCCTGCACCTAAGGACCAGATAGATCCTCAAAGCTTCTAAATGGATGTTTGGATGCCAGGAAGGTGATCCCAGCAATTCTAAGTCTAGGAAAACCATGCTGCGTGAACTCAGAGAAAACCTAGGATTCTTGTATTTTAAAGTATATTTGTCTATACCTATTGAAGGTGAAGTGTTGAATTAGTGTGATCAGTCCCTGGACCAATTTATGTACTTGTGGAGCCTTATACTTGGAAAGTGAGTGCGGTAACTGAAGTTTGAGTCATTTTATATCTGGCAGTGTGCAAGCTAAATCTTGTTTATGTTTCTGTTATATGCACCTGTTTGGAACTTTGAATCAGAGTGTAGCTAATACATGCAGGGCCCCAACCTGACAGGCCCTCCTGAGAGGTCTATCCTCCAATTAAAATAGCTAAGGATCAGGACCAGCTCCCCAGCCATTACCATGGTTAACTTTCTGGTTATTTAAGATTCTGAGACTAGCTTCAGGCTGAACTTACTTGCAAAACGGTCAGGCTAAAACTTCTCCAGCCAAGCTCAATCAACTTGTGGCATCTTCACGTAGAAGCTGCTCACAAAGACAGAATGAGTTTTCACCAAGCACATGAAATACCTGGCAAGATTAACTGAGGGGTATCTTCTGGGAACAGTTTGGGCATCTCGAAGTCACAGGTTTACTTCTCGGCCATGGCCCAAAACATACTCAACACAAAGTTGAAAGATTAAATTCTTATTTTTAATTAAAAAGAAAGACAGATGTGCCAAAAGGAAAAAAGCTAAGCAGCCAAATGTGGTTTAGTGGTGAAGCTGAGGTGGAGACAAAGGTAAAAAATAGAATCGCTGAAAAATTGCCAAAAATCATTGCTAATAAGGTTTAGAGAAACAAAACAAGAAAAATCTAGTTAATAAAAAATCTTTGGCTCAAAGAAGATGCAGGAAAAAAAGTGAACAATTAAATCTAAAATGGCAGCAGTAATTTGATAGGACATCTGTCTCATACAGAAAAGGTAAACCTGAGGAGCAGAGCAAGGAAAACCTCCAGATTCAAGTTTTAGAAACTCCTAGAAGACTCCTGAGATTCAGTAGACGAAAGACTATGTGAATCAGTGTAACTTATTGTAGCTGCTTGTCAGAGAAGTTTGTTTATGCACACCAGGGAAAATTTTATACCAGCATTTAAGTACAGCACTCATTGCTACACAAGTCAATTTTATGGCAACCAATCAATTGTGTAGCAAATTTTAAATTGATAATGATTAAATTTTTTTTTTTAAGTTTGTATTTGGTGTTTCCCACCTGCACTTCTGTTTTCTCTCCTTAGTCTATTTTGTCATCTATTCATTCTGCTTCCTAGTACCTCTCTCCTTTCCCCTCTCCCCAACCAACTCTCCTCTCTATCCCAAACCTTCCTCTCACTCAATTCTGTATTCTTATATCACCATTTGGAATCTTTTCTCCCCAACTAACCACCTTCTTTTCCTGCCCTTACAGTATCTCTCTCTCCTTTCCGTTTTTCCTCACATTTCTCTAAATCTTTCCCTTACAGTATCTCTATTCCACTATGGCCTCACCTCTTAGTCACTATTCCTGCCCTGCAGTTATCAGATTCAGACAACTTTATTAACATGACAATTTAAACATGTATTGCCAAAGTAATATATACAGTGACTAAAATAAAAGGAAAAAAATGTAGTGTTAACAGTAAAAAAAAAAAAAATAAAATTATAGGGAACAGAAAGGACAAGGACAATTCCTAGGTTCTGATGCTGTTCTGTATTGTCCCTCACCTAGTGGCAGCATGCAACGTTTTACTGATTTACTTGCTGTTTCTCCTATGATTATATAGCATTTTTTTCTCTGCTCAGTCTTTTGTGGGGAGTATCATTTTCTGTGTCAGCATTGAGAAATATGTAGCTTATATTTCTGCATTTTGCACAGTAAAGGAAGAAATTTATTTGTTTCTTTTTCTCTCCAGTGTTCCACTGCAGATAGAGTCTGAATTCTTGGTGTTTCCAGGTTAGGTTTTGTCTGCATATTTCTAAATTTCTAGTCTGAGTTACTTATTCTGTATTTGGTGAGGGTCTATCCATTTTCTGTTTGTATAACAAAAGTAAGATACTCTGCTAGTGTACAGCTTCTGTATAAGATTCTGCAGCAGTCCAGCTTGTTCTGTTTTCCCAATCTGCACCTCCCAACAGGAGATGTACTGATAAATATTGCAATGTGCCCTGAAATAACAGTGCTACTCAAATACCTGGAGCCCAACAATGACATCAGGGGCTTGGTGGCAGAAGCAAAAATACCTGGATTTGGATTTACTCACCTTTCTAAATCAAGGAGAGTTACAAATTCAGGTACAAATTAAGTCCCTGCCCTAGATTGTTTACAACCTAACAGGTCTAGCCTGTAAAGTGCGGCCGCGTTTACCCTGCTCCTAAGCCGCGTTTTACTCACTTTCCGGCCGCGTTATCCCTTCCTGCGATCCCGAATCCACTTTAACCTACTCCTACCGCGTCCTAAAATCCCCGGCCAACCCCTTCCGCACGCGGCATGGATATTGCATGCAAACGAGCGAATTAGCTATTCCCTAGCATCCCGTAACCCGCGCCCCGACTATCGCTATCTTTCCCTGCTGTTTTGTCGCGCGTTTAACCTGCTAACTTACCGCCTACCCTGAACCTGCGGTAGAGGCAGGGGTAAGGGTAAGTGGCAAGCTTTCCCCCAGCCCCCGCTCACCTGCCCCGGCCGCGATCATGGGTGCCGGTCTCTGGGGCAGCCCCAGTCCTCTCCCTCCTTCCGAAGCAAAAAAAAGCGAAAAAACCAAAAGCAAAAAGTAAGTCGCTTCGCCGCTGTCACTTCTCCCCTCCTCCCGGAGCAGGGCGCAAAAAGCAGCCTTGCTCCGGGAGGAGGGGAGAACTGACAGCGGCGAAGCACAAAAAAAAAAGCGAAAAAAACCAAAAGCAAAAGCAAACAATAAGTCGCTTCGCCGCTTCACGGCGAAGCAACTTACTTTTGCATCCCCGATCGGACTTCTCCTGCCTAAACTTACTTTTTTTGCAGCCGTCCGGTCCATCTGAAGAAGGTATCTTCCCCTCCCCGGGGAAGATGGATGCCAGCACGGGGGAAAGCGGCCCCTGTGCATTCAATTGGCTGCTGAAGACGTGACGTCACAACGTTTGGCGTCACATGCAGTGACGCCAAACGTTGTGACGTCACGTCTTCAGCAGCCAATTGAATGCACAGGGGCCGCTTTCCCCCGTGCTGGCATCCATCTTCCCCCGGGAGGCAGGGGAGCCACGATACCTCCTTCAGATGGCCGGACGGCTGCAAAAAAAGTAAGTCCGATCGGGGATGCAAAAGTAAGTTGCTTTGCCGCTTCTCTCCTCCTCCTGGAGCAGGGCGCGAAAAGCAGCCTTGCTCTGGGAGGAGGGAAGAAGCGAAGCGACTTACTTTTTGCTTTTGGTTTTTCGCTTTTTTTTTTTTTTTTTGCTTCGCCGCTTCCAGGTTCTCCCCTCCTCCCGGAGCAAGGCTGCTTTTCGCGCCCTGCTTCGGGAGGAGGGGAGGGGGGATTGGCAGTCCCGACTTCCTGGTATCTGTCATTTCAAATGACATTTGAAATGACAGATACCAGCGTGGCGTGAAGCGTTAGGCCCGCGCACCCAGGATACTGTATAGGCGCTCTATCCAGTAAAATGGGTTGCACTGGCCTAAGGCTTCACGGGCCCTTCTTAGACGCGGTTTACATTTACATAAAATTAGTGTTCAGGATCGAGCGGTAGGTGAGCTGCACTGTGCGTGCGGCAACCGCGGGTGCCGCAGGCACTAACGCAGCTCTTCCTACCGCTCAGTACTGGATAGACCTGTAAGTATTTTTACTTAAGGCAATGAAGGGAGTCCAATGTCACAAGGAGTATCAGTGGTAGAAGTGCTAGTCGAACCCTGGCTTCCCTGATTCTCAGCCTGCTACTCTAACTCTCCTTCCCCTTCCAGGACCACAGGAGTTTGTTTGTGGGGTCCCTTTCTCCCACCTCACCGTGATTCTGCTTTAGAATAGAAATAAAGTGCTGGGGGAAAGATGCAACTTCAGATATAGGCTGTTTCCTCTGCACATATGTATATCACCATTATGGGTCCTCCTAAGGTACAACTCCTACCATCCCACTGGCACTATGGGGGATAGGGAGCCTCCGCCAGTCACTGTAAGAAATGAGGTTGGATTGATGGGAGCAATTGCCAGCACAGAAAAATAGTTTGAGTAGCCTACAAAAAAGTACAAAGGAGCAACAAAATTTTTTTTTTTTGAGGGGGTGGGGAGATTGGAGTGTTAGGATCAGGAGCAGGTGACAATGATAAGACAGCCATAAGCCCAGCTACAGCCATTGTTAAATGAAGCTAAAAAGAGGTGTTCAGCAAAAATTGTAGAAAGGCTCAAGAAGCCATCCTGAAGTGTAGGGGACATTACTTTAGGGTGGGAAGAAGGTGTACATTAAATACTAGCAAAAGAAACAAGTAGGGAAAATATCAGAGTTCTTATCTGAGAACCCAAAGTGGAAGGCTACAAAGGTGGTCCTGCAGCAGCAGAGAAAGGCTAAAGAGACTGTTGCCATGTATTTTTCTCCTGCATGTGCTCTACTTCACAAGTTGCTTTCCCAGCATTGAAGGTCAACCAGAAGTCCTCTCACTGACTGATGCATAGGCTCAGAGATAACTTTCACCGACCAGATTCAGACTAGTTTCCTCTCCAAGACAGTTAGTGTAGCTGGGTTTAAAAAAGTTTTGGATAATTCCCTTGAGGAGAAGTCCATAAATTGCTAATTCTCAAGGTGATTTAGGGAATAGCTGCTGCTATTACTGGCTTTAGTAGCATGGGATCTATTTGGGTACTTGTAACCTGAATTGACCACAGTTGGAAACAGGATGCTGTGTTTGATGGATCCTCAGTCTGACTCAGTATGGCAACTTCTTATATTCCTATATTTACCCTTTAAGAAACACTATTACTAGCGAATGCAAACAGTATTTTCATTGTCAAAAATTAGACTTGCCTTTTTTTTGGAGATGTGAAACTGGAAAATTTGCTCCTTTGACACACACACACTATACACTGAGACAGGACTAGCAGGATCAAACAGGAGAAATTGTGACACACACTGCATTGCACTGGGAATGTATAGGAATTTGTTATAGACACACTGTACTGCATGGTGACTGCTTACGTTTTCAGAGTGCCTGACGTCATTAGTTCCGTCACTAACACGATGCATTTCTTCCCCTTTAATGTGGACTCCCATGAGTCATAGAAACGCACAATGTTGGGATGTTGCAGACCCTTCAGCATCTCTGCTTCCTCTTTAAACCTCTGCTGCTCAGCTTTGGTCAACTTACGATCCTGGAAAGGTGAGAGAGAATGCAATAAAAAGCAGTTCTTCTCTGAAACATCACTCCCCTGCAAACACAAACAAGCTGCATTTGTGGCCAGACTTAGGAGTTGCTATGCTCATTTAGCTACAAATTTACTACTAATAAAAAAAAAAAAGTTTCACTCTCCTGAAAAAAACCAGAAGGTGAGCAGTAAGTAATCCCCAGCACACAGGAAAGTGACAAAAGGCAGGTGAGGTAGCTTGAGTACTCTGGGAGCCCGATGCACTGTTACAAAACAATCTCTTCATTCTTTAAACCATAATTACTGGCTCCTGGACACAATGTTTTTGGCAAGTCATTTCTAGGACATTGGGAGGATAATAGTCAAAGCCCTTTCCACAGGTAAGTTTTTTTTTTTGGTTTTGTTTTGTTTTTTTTACATCCATGGAAATTGGGACTTTAAAAATTGCCCAACCTATCTGTGGGTAAAAGTACATGCAAGGTTCAATGCGCATATTTTTACCTATGGAGTACAGAGGCATACTTCGAAGTGGGGAGAAGGCAGGGTATTTAACATGCAGAGTTTTGGATTATACAAACTTTAGTGTGTTTTGTGCCAAAAATTACCTGCAAAGAAAACAAGAGCAAACCTTTGAGAATAGTTTTCTGTTGAGCAATAATCAGAGCAAAGTACCCATATAATTTTATATTGATTATGGTACAAACCCTACAAAGACTGCACCTAAGCACCCAATTTTAATTATTCACCCGTGTGACAGATTGATTACTGTCTGTTCCAGGCTTTCACTTCTGTGGGTACAAGAATTACATGAACCATAGTCCAAAACCAGTGTTTCCTGATACTGGCATAATCACTGAATGTAACAGTCCAAGAAAAACATCCAGTGTTAACCTGTTAGATTATATAACTTCATGAACTCATGTCAAACAGGCTAATTTAATTTGCTTCCACCACTGCTAGAGAATGAGCAACCTACAGAAAAGGACATTAACTAGGAAATAATCCAAAAACAAGTAGCTGGACGCTCTTAGATACTCCATCCAGGCGTCATGGCCTTGCAAGTGAGGATTTAACCACGAGGTGTCCCTGAGTTTTACAGCAGCCTGGAAAGGTTTTTTTTCCTATGTAACAGTGGCAGTGAATATTCAGGTCCCACTAAACTCCAATGCTATCCTGCAATCTCTTACTGAATGCAATAATGGGTAAACATGAGAGCACTATCCACAGGAGCCTGGAAAGCACCTGGTCCAAGGATGCAGTGTGAAAAAAAAAAAATGACAAAAAAATCTTAAACGCTATCAATCAGGCCAAAAATAAGCCTAAAAAATATCAAACAGACTGAAGTGTGCTTTAGCTCTTCTCAGCACTTACTTTGGGGGCAAGAAGCAATTAAAAATGGAACAAATGTTGACCAATGTTGAGATTACTTACCTGATAATCTCCTTTTCCTTAGTGTAGACAGATGGACTCAGAACAAATGGTATAGTATGCTCGTGCTAGCAGTTGGAGACTGATCTGACGTCAGCACGGGTATATATACCCCCACAGGAAGCGTAGCAACTTCGTAATCTTCCTTGCAAAAGCTGTTCTGGATATGTGTACTGACGCATAGTGGAAACAGGATTCCCCTGACCGATTGATAGTTGCTGGAGACCGCCAGCATTCACAACCGGAAGGCGTTGACACCTGGTAGAGTGTACGCTCTTATAGAAACAGATGACATGGCTTACCTTGAATCTGTGAAACCCATGTACACAGGCAGCTGGGCGGGATGCTGAGTCCATCTGTCTACACTAAGGAAAAGGAGATTATCAGGTAAGTAATCTCAACATTTCCTGTCGTGTAGCCAGATGGACTCAGAACAAATGGGATGTACAAAAGCTTTACTCCCAGCCTGGGCGGGAGGCTGCCTGAGGACCATGTAAAACCGCCCTTGCAAATGCTGTGTCCTCCCTGGCCTGGACATCCAGACGGTAGAACCTGGAGAAGGTATGGAGGGAGGACCACGTCGCCGCTTTACATATTTCTGCAGGCAACAGCATCCTGGATTCAGCCCAAGATGCCGCTTGTGCTCTGGTAGAATGAGCCTTGACTTGCAGAGGTGGAGACTTCCCGGCCTCCACGTAAGCTGCTCTGATAACTTCTTTAATCCAGCGGGTGATGGTGGGCCGAGAGGCCGCTTCCCCTTGTCTTTTCCCGCTGTGCAGGACGAACAGATGGTCCGTCTTTCGTACTTCTTGTGTCACTTCCAGATATCTGGGCAGCAATCTGCCAATGTCGAGATGGCATAGTAAACGCCCTTCTTCAGATTTCTTCAAACCCGCCGTGGTAGGCAAGGATATGGTTTGGATAAGATGAAACTGTGAAACCACTTTAGGTAGAAAGGAGGGAACCGTCCGAAGATGGATAGCCTCAGGAGTGATTCTGAGAAAGGGATCACGGCAGGACAGCGCTTGTAGCTCTGAAATGCGGCGTGCTGAACAGACAGACAGCAAGAACACCATCTTCAAAGTGAGAGAACGGAGAGACAGGCCCCGAAGGGGTCTGAAGGTGGATCCCGCGAGGAAATCCAAAACAAGGTTGAGGTTCCATAAGGGCACAGGCCACTTCAGTGGCGGACGAATATGCTTGACTCCTTTCAGGAAGCGAGAAACATCTGGGTGCTTGGCAATGGTCTTGCCATCCCTCCTGGGACCGTAGCAAGACAGCGCAGCCACCTGAACCTTGATGGAGCTGAGGGAGAGACCCTTCTGAAGTCCATCTTGCAGGAAATCCAACACAATAGGGATTGTGGTCACATGTGGATTGGTGCCATGAGTGTTGCACCATGCTTCAAATACTCTCCAGATCCTTACGTAGGTGAAGGATGTGGAAAACTTGCGAGCTCGGAGTGTATATCACGGGCTCCGAGTAGCCTCTTTTCTTCAGTCTAGCCCTCTCAATGGCCAGACCGTAAGAGAGAATTGAGCCGGATCCTCGTGGAGGATGGGACCTTGACGTAGAAGGTCCCGGCGAGGAGGCAGGGGAAGGGGCTCCCCTGCCAGTAGTCTTCTCATGTCCGCGTACCAGGGTCTTCTTGGCCAGTCTGGTGCCACTAGAAGAACTAGGCCCCTGTGTCTCTGAATCTTGTGGATGATGGCGCCCAGCAGAGGCCACGGAGGAAATGCGTATAGCAGAGTCCCTGGAGGCCATGGCTGAACCAGGGCATCGATTCCGTGTGAGAACGGGTCGCGTTTGCGGCTGAAGTATCTGGGTACTTGAGTATTGGACTTGTCCGCTAGTAAGTCCATGTCCGGAATCCCCCAGTGATCCACAATCATCTGGAAGGCTGTGGGTGCCAGCTGCCACTTTCCCGGATCTAGGCTTTCTCTGCTGAGGAAGTCTGCCGTGGTGTTGTCCTTCCCGGCAATGTGGACGGCTGAGATGTCCTGAAGATTCGCCTCTGCCCAAGCCATCAGCGGGGCTATCTCCAGAGATACCTGTTGGCTTCTGGTTCCGCCCTGACGGTTGACGTATGCCACCGTGGTGGCGTTGTCTGACATCACTCTGACTGCTCTGTTCTTCAGTCTGTGAGCAAATCGTAGGCATGCCAATCGGACTGCCCGGGCCTCTAGACGGTTGATGTTCCACGCTGCCTCTTCTCTGTTCCACCGCCCCTGTGCGGTGAGTTCTTCGCAGTGTGCTCCCCAGCCGCTCAGGCTGGCATCTATGGTGAGCAGAGTCCACGTGGGGGAGGACATCTTCGACCCCCTGCTCATGTGGCTGGACTGCAACCACCACCGTAACTGGGTCCGTACTCTGGCTGGCAGAGGAAGGTGCGTGGAATAGTTCCGAAAGCGGGGGCTCCAGCAAGAGAGCAGGGAGTGTTGTAACGGCCTCATATGAGCCCTTGCCCAAGGTACCACTTCCAGTGTGGATGCCATGAGGCCGAGAACCTGCAGATAATCCCAAGCTATGGCCCGACTGACTCCCATCAAGTACCGGATACGCGTCTGAAGTTTTAACCTTCGCTTGGTAGTGAGACTGACTGTGTCTGCCTGGGTGTCGAACTGCACTCCCAGGTATTCCAGAGATTGAGAAGGCTGTAGGCAACTCTTGCTGAGGTTGATTACCCAGCCTAAACTTTCGAGAAGGGCGATCACTCTGTCGGTTGTCCGATGGCTCTCTTCTCGTGACTTTGCCCTGATCAGCCAGTCGTCTAGGTAGGGATGGACCAGGATTCCTTCCCGTCTGAGTGCTGCTGCTACCACTACGACCACCTTGGTGAAGGTCCGCGGTGACGTGGCCAACCCGAAGGGCAGTGCCCGGAATTGGAAGTGGCGTCCTAGAACCTTGAAGCTTAGGTAGCGCTGATGATCCGGATGGATCGGGATATGCAGGTAGGCTTCCGACAAGTCTAAGGCCGTGAGGCTGTACTGCGGCCTTGACGGAGCGCAGAGTTTCCATGCGAAACCTCGGGACCTTTAAGTATCGATTGACTGACTTGAGGTCCAGTTCGGGCCGAAAGGTGCCCCCTTTCTTGGGTACCATGAAATAAATGGAATAATGTCCAGAATTCACTTCCCATGCAAGTACTGGGATGATGGCTTTCAAGGACAGGAGCCTCGCCAAGGTAGCTTCCAATGCTGCCTTCTTGTGTATGGGACATGAAGATTCCACAAACTTGTCCGGAGGGAGCTGATGAAAGTCCAGATAGTAGCCCTCCCGGATAATGGCGAGGACCCACTGGTCCGATGTAATCTCAACCCATCTGGGGTAGAAGAGGGTTAACCTGCCCCTATGGCTCCGTCCCCCAGATGAATCGGCGGATTCTCATTGTGAGGCGCGGCTGGGACCTGAGCCCGGGCCTGCTCCCCTCTTGCGCTGCTTGGTCCGAAAGGACTGATTCCGGGCCTGAGGACGAGGTGCCTGGTAGCGACTCCTGTAGGGAATGAAGCGCTGGGAGCTTCTGCCCCTGGAGGGCCTTGGAAAGGCGCGCTGGTTCCTTCTGACCCGATCTTCCGGCAGTCGAGGTACTGGAGAGGCGCCCCATGTGCTGGCCAGTTTATCAAGGTCGCTGCCAAACAGGAAAGAGCCCTTAAAGGGCAATCTGGTGAGTCGTGTCTGAAGGCGCATCGGCTGACCATTTCCGGATCCAGAGCTGCCTCCTGGCAGCTACGGAGGATGAGATCCCCTTGGCTGTTGTCCAGACTAGGTCTGATGCAGCATCCGTGAGGAACGAGAGAGCTGACTCCATGTCTGCTGCAGGAGCGTTGTTCCTGACCTGTGACAAACAGGAACGCGTCACCACTGTGCAGCAGGTTGCAATCCGCAAAGATAGAATTGCCACCTCAAAAGTCTGTTTCAGAATGCCGTCCAGTCGCCGGTCATGAGGCTCCCTGAGGGCCGCCCCCCCTTCAACTGGAATGGTAGTGCGCTTGACCACAGCGCTAATCAAGGCGTCCACCTGAGGGCACGCCAGCAGCTCCTGAATAGCCGGTGCCAGTGGATACATGCCCGTCAGGGCCCGCCCCCCTTTGAATGAGGCCGCTGGTGCAGCCCATTCTAAATCTATCAGTTGTTGTGCCGCTTGCAAAAATGGAAACACGCTCAGCGAGCGTGCAGGCTCTCCAAACTGCTTTGGAGATGGAAATTAATAAGTTGCTACGCTTCCTGTGGGGGTATATATACCCGTGCTGACGTCAGATCCGTCTCCAACTGCTAGCATGAGCATACTATACCATTTGTTCTGAGTCCATCTGGCTACACGACAGGAAAGTAGCTTTAGAAGCTTTTTGTAATTCAGAAATATAGACAGCCACAATGATTGAACACTGCTTATCAAAGATAGGCAGGGAGAACCCTAGTCATGCATACTGTTCTGAAAGTAGAATACCAAGGTATCTTCAGGAGAAAAACCAGATCACAATCATAGGTATGCAGCACAAGTACCTTTACTCCCCCCCCCCCCAAAAAAAAAATACTGGTAGATTTCTGCAGGTCCCCAAGTATTTAACAGATTAGTAACCTACTTTCAAGCCACTACTGTCTCTGTAACATGGGATCCATATAGAACAAAGCAAACAAGAAAAGGAAGGGTGAAGGTACATCACTAGCCACAAGAAGCTACAGCTCAGTCAGTTTTGCTCGCTGTGCACTGGAAGTAGTGTCACAGCAAGTATCAAAGGCAAGCAGACCCAAAATTAAGAAGGAAGGAAGGAGGTGCCCAGCATGCAGGAGAATAAAACAAGAAAGCAAGTCTAGTATCTCTAGTTTAAGAGAGATCTAAAGTTTCACTTTAAGCAAGCTTTTATACACATTTAGATGTCACCACAGAAATAACAGCACTGCCAACAGCTCCTGCCTCTACTTCTGGCCCTCACAACTCACTGTGACACTTGACAAGATAAAGCAGCAGATCAGTGCTGCCCTGGTCAGAAGACATACTATGTGCGCATGCAGAAATCACCAGAAAAGATTCAGAGTACTTGTGACAAGGCCTACGATAAGAATGGCATCCTTGGACTTATCTACTCTCCTTCCCAAAGCCAGATGTAGTTACATCAGAACTGGGATTTGTATAAATTCTTTCAATTGCATAAGACCATAATGTGCTTCACAGTCGCAGCACATCACAAACATACTGGATGAAGACCTGTAAGTACACTCATCATACTCTGCCTTCATTACAGATTCACGGGCTTACAATTGAGGGAAGCGTAAGCCTGTAAAAGCAGAAAATCAATCAAATAAAAAAAGAAATAAAATGAGCACACCTGTAGTAAGAACTATTGCCCAAGATACAGACTTATATTTAGATCACAAAATGTGGAACTACTACAAATGATCCTAACAACTGCTGAAAATGGCTATTTAAGACAGCGTAGAAACCAAATTAACTCAAGTACTATGTATTTTCCCCTTAGACCATAAATAGAAAATCCCTTAAATAGTAACTTATGAATTTAAGACATGAAAAAAAGGGAAGGGAAGTATAAAAAGTACAGAGGTTTTTCTGCTGAGAGCAGTTCTTGGCTACCATATGCTGAACCATGACTAGAAACAAAATTCTTGTGTGAGCTGTCCTCTACTGTGACTCTTCCAACTGTGTGCCTGTAGCTCTGAAACCCTTTCACCTCCCCAATGTCAGAAAATACTTTCAGTGACAAGGAGAGACTGCAGAGAACAGGAGAGCATTAAAAAGCCAGCAACGGAGAGATCACATGATGTGAGAGAAGCAGGATATAGGAGTCTGCTCTCTCTCGGGGCCCGCCCCCACTTACCATCCACTGCCATCAATGTTTCTTTGCCAGCAAATTTTTCACTTTAACACCTGGGCAAACCCTGTTCCTCTGAGTGGCATTTGCTACGGGTGATAACAGCAAAACTAGGGGAAAAGGATAAAGAAAAAGGGAACGTGCAAGCTGGTATCTCCCAAGATGGCAGACAAGAATAAAGAGAATGATCGTGACAGAGCTAGCGATCAGTGAACTTAAGTTGGTGCTGGTAGCCACATTAGAACCAGAGCTAAAAAAATAGGTGATAAATTAGATGAAGTTTTGGCATCTCTTTCCAGGTTTGAGCGGCATATGGTGAAACAGAACAAAGTATATCAGATAAGCATGATGGCCTACACACCGTGCAGACTGCTGTCACAGTGTTACAGACAGCCCTGGAAAAAAGCAAGAGGAACAGCTGGAAAATCTCGAAAATAGGTCTCGCCACAATAATTTATGATTTGTGGGCATACTGGAAAAAAATGGAGGATCGAGAGTTATCAGGTTTTCTGGAATCCTGGCTTCCCCCGAGCTGAGCATCTCTATAAGTATAGGGATCTCCGATTGAACGAGCCCATCCTTGGGGCCCTAAAAGAGAGACTGCTGACCCATGAAGGGGGTGATAGTTCGATGTTTGATTTCGCTCAAAACATGGAGATCCAACAAGCAGTCCAAGCCGGGAAGCAGTTAACATACAATGGAAAAAAAGATACTGGTCTTCCAGATTATTCCTCAAAACTGTCCTCACAAAGAAGAAAGTTCGCTCCCATCTGCTCAAAATTATTCCACCTGGGAATCCAGTCAGCCTTATCCAGCTAAACTCAGGGTAGCCCACAAGGATGGTGTGAGATGGTTCAACATAGCTTTGGAAGCAAAATAATTTTTGGCTACTCAGGAAGCAGGGAAAGGAAATATCCATCCTAACCCTGACCCTGCCACTTGAGACAGAAAGCACATGGTGTGTGGATCCTTGATATATCTTCAAGCCAGGAGCTATTCTGTGCTGGATATTTTAGCAGTTCTGCTATTTTGTTCAAGATATAATCGACCCTTGCCTGAGAAACAGACGTATACAGAGGCAAATAGGTACCCATAATGATACATCTGGCAGAAGACAACATGCGGGGGATGTGAAAGAACATTTCAGACAAATCAGTCATGTTTCCCGCAGTTCAGCAGGCATTAACTGCATATTCATTTAACAGAAATTTGACGTGGCTTTACAAAGTCATTTTTACTTTACTTGATGCACTATATATCATATCATTATTGGTATGGGTTTTTATACCTGGGGAATGAGGTCTGCAAATAGATATATTTAAGAAGGAGGTGGGGTTGGGTTGGGTTTTTTGGGGTGGTTTTTTTTAGCATGGAATGAGATCTCTAATTGGATGGGTTTATACAAGGATATGGATTATGGGTTTGGGAAGGGATGGGGGCAAGGGGAGAAGGGACAGTATATTTTTTATTGCACAGATGACAAATTTGGGCTTTCTAGTTTTTCTTAGATTCCAGATGGAGTGGGTTACTGAGTGAGAGCTCATGCTGGGAGGGCTCCCTCTCATACAAGATGTTAGCAGGCAGACAACAAATGGAGACTTCAGTATGTTAGGATGATAAATTTCTTCAAGTGTGGTAAGAAATTTATCCTGGAATGTGTGTGGAATAAACTCAGCAATTTAAGAGATCTAAGATCCTGTCTGCGCTGAACAAAAATCAAGCAGATTTGGCAAACTGCTAAGGCGGTAATGAGAGGGGGGAATTATCTCCCTTGTGGCTAAAAGGAGGAGAGATTGACAAACATTGAAATTGGAAAGGCAATTACAGAGCGCAAAAACGACAGATACTAACAAAAGAAAAAAGGGAAAAGAAGAGTGTCACTTTTTACAAATATAAGCTATATCAATATAGTAATAAAACTGGTAAATTTCTGGCCAAATTAGGGCCAGTGGGGACAACGTCGATTTATAAATACACTTAAGACAAAGAAATGGAAAATAGTTAGAAATAAGGAAATTACAAATACCTTGATGGAATATTATAAAGACTTATACAAATCAGAGGGAGGGAATTTCTACACAAGATTACACTCCTGAGGTTTACTGAAACCCAATTGGAATGGTTAAACCGCCCAATCAATGAAGAAATTAAAGTACAAATTGGACAAACCAAACCATTAAAGGCCCCAGGACCAGATGGATTCAGTGGTGATTTCTAGAAAAATTTTGTGGGACCAGATTTCCAAACCACTCACTTTAAGTCTTTCAGGATTTGTTGGAAAAGGGAACATATCCGGCAGGTGCAAATATGGCCCAGATTATTGTTAGTTCCAATATTTTGTGCCTCAATGTGAAGAAATATAGCACTATCCCAAAGATAAAGAACTTCACATAAATTCCTTACTATATATATCTTATTTATCACATTTATAAGGCCATCATAATAGGCATTCCCGGTGATAAAAACACCTTCTTGGCCTTAATTTTAATAATCAGTCATCGCTATCTTGAGAACTGGTGGATTCTCCTGAAGAATCTAAGAATGTAACCCATTTGTTTGACTTTTTGTTGCCATGGATACACCGTTCTATTTTTGTAATTCTTTAACACAATTCAGCTTACAAATTTTTTCTTGTTTAAACTAGCTTTAAATTGGTCAATTGTGTTATGTTCTTTTAACACTTTGTCAAAATTCTCAACAGACATGGAACTTTTTCAATGGTTCAGAAACCTTCTTTGTCGTCTCGATTATTAGCAGCATAAGGTCTAAGGAACACTCATTTAAAATGGCTAGCCACCTATCAACAAACATTATCTTCTAAATATATTTTTGGCTCTTTATTAATACACAGGCCACGTGGGATAATCTCTGACATATTGTAAAAGTGTTGCACTATGCATTTCAGCTCTGAGTTGTTTATGATGATTTAATAAGTTTGCCCAAGGGACACAAAACCACAAAAATCCAAGCCCCAATGGTAGCTCACTGCCTAGAATACAAACATAGCTTTGGTGATTTAAGATGGGGGATTTTAGAACATCCTGTCGAGTCACCTTTTAAAGTAACTTTTCAATGTTGTTAAATTGTAGAGAGCAATTTTGGATATTCTATTTCCCTGTATGGGTTGAATCCAGAAGTTGAATGATATTCACTGATTTGAATATTAAAAAATATTTTTATAAATAAAAGTATATATACCAGAATTGAACACCTCAGTTTCCGGTCTATCTTTGGCATCAAAATGAAAAAGACACTGTGTGCAGAAACACTGAACAAAAATGCTGTTGTGGTTTTGTCCATTCAATTTTAGCAGTATAGATTAAGCCGAATCATCACAATGAACTAACTATGAATTTTATCTATTTTTATTCATAGCCTTCGCTTGATAATCAATTGTAAAGGATGCATTAAAATTATGAAATAGTCCCCCTGAAGAAGGCACATGAAACACGGACCTGTGTCGGGGAGTTCTCTTTGGATTTACGGTGACCTTGTTGCAAGCTAAGTTTTTAAACTGCATATAAAAAATACTTTTAAAAAAGTTATGAACATGGCTGATGATTAAAAATCTGCAGGCTGCAATGGCTGTTGCCGATGCCCTAGACGATGTTTCATATGCTTCGTAGATGGACCTCAAAAGGTGTCGAGAACACTCTTCCATGTCATGAAGAGGCAGAGGTATTTGAGCCGCAGTCGAGGAAAGCATACCTTTTATAGCTTGCATGCACTCATATAGATATTGTACCAGGTAGAATTGATGGTGCATAATTCGGGCATTCGACATTGAGTTATGGTATATTTTCCTGCCAAACTCATCTAAATATTTGTTGTCTTTGCCTGGTGGGTATGAGGAATGTGACTGTTTTCTTAAATCTTTGCATCGCCAACTGTACCACAATTACCTCATGCTTCAATTGTAGTAGAGTACGGTGATGTTTTCCTAATACGGAATTTTAGGTCTGTTTTCCTGGAAACCACTGCGATTGCGTAAGGTGTTTCCCAGGATTTCTGTAAGACGGGATGCAGGAGCTCTTGTGGTGGAAGAGATGTTGGTTCCCCTGGAGTCTCAAAAATCTTTAGGAGACCAGGGGTTTCTGACCTAGGGTCTGTCTCTTTTTGGACCTCTAGATGCAGTATTTTACCCAATTTTTCTAGAAATTTTGGGTATGTAAAGTCTTCTGGAGGGGAATACGGCTCCTGAGGTTGTTCCTGTGGATCCGATGGGAATCCCGTAGATGATGATGGGGATGTTTGCAGTGAAGGAGAATCAAATGATGTATCCTGTTTATAATTTGGTGAAGCTAGTCGGTTTGCTATGGGAGATGTCGGAGGCTCCACCGGACTGTTCTCTATTAGTCTGCGTTTTATGTTCCTGAGAACTGTCAGTATCAATAGTAGTCATTTTGAATGATGACTGAAGAGTTTATAAAAACCTGCTAAGGATTGGGACAATTGATAAAATGCCTCTTTTGTACGAGGGGGCATTATCGTACAATCATCTGGTTCGTGCGACTCACATGCTTTAGGGTGCATTGGTTTGTTCTGAGGTAAAGTAGTGTATACTTTATGGTCTTTCTGTTTTTTGTTGCAGATGATGTCCCTCGAATCCTCTGAAGCTGTAGAAGCGGTAGAGGAAGCAACTTGTATTACCTCACTGTGAGAGAAGGTATTTGAAGGTATTTAGAAGTCGAAGGGCTTACTTACCATGTTGCACTCCTCTTTACAGACTTTTTGTGGTGGGAGTGTCGTGAGTGCTTATGATAGTGTGACGACGAGTCTGTATGACTTCTTCATGAAGACTGTGATAGTTTTCTACATTTTATTGTAAACTCTGTTGAATTATCTCTCGAAGAAAGGGAAGTACCTGAACGAGGTGAGGTTATTGATGGAGAGGCTGAAGACCTGTGTGAGGGTCCACGTCTTCGTTTCAACTCATTTTGTAATACATGAGATGGGTGCTCATGTGTCTTATGCGCGGATCTAGACTTATGCGCATATCTTTCTGTTTCCGTTGCCGTGCACCTAGATATAGTTGGTGCTGGGCGCACAGGTGGTGTCTGCGCCGGGTGCACAGAAATCTTCTGCGCCGTGCGTGCTGGGTCCTTCAGTGCCGTGCGCATAGAAATGTTGTGCGCCGATACTTCTTCAGGCACTGAAGTGTTATGCGTCGACACTTCTGTATGCGCATAAGGCGCAGAAGTTTTCAGTGCCAATGTGTCCTGCACTGGCGATTTTGGCTCTTTGGATTTTTGAAAATCCGACGGCCCTTGTCGACTTGCCTCCTCCTTACCTCCAAGATTGGAGGACTGAGGATCCCACGATGATGCCCTCTTTTTTGAGGGAGCCGATAAAATCGCAGGGCCAGGCAACGAATGAGCCTCCGATGGCTCCGGTGAGGCAAAATGTTCCTGAAGTCTATAGGCCCTTTGCTTTAGTGCCCTGGGTGACATCCTTGAGCAAAATTCACAATCTTCCCGATTGTGATCTGGTCCTAGGCATCGGTAACATCTGTCATGGCCATCAGTGACTGACATTACCTTGCCGCAATTACAGGGCTTAAACTCCGATTTTGACATGTTTTGTTTAATAATGCTGAGGAAAAGAATAGCTCCGTGTGCGATCCCGCGCGTGGAAAGAACAGACTGAGGAGATTCCGTTACTTTCCTGTGCGGGAACACATGCGCAGCCGCAGAGAGCAAGGCTCTGATCTCTGCTTTGACAAGCTCCGCCTCCCGGACCTGATTGACAGATCCCATGACAGCATGGCTAATTCAGCCCTGCTATCGAAGGAAAAAAAAAAAAAAAGGATCTGAAGCACCTAGACTCTCTTATCATAAAATTTATCTGGCAAGATAAGAAACCACGCATTCCTTTAGCTTGTCTGAAACACTAAAGGTGTCTAGGAAGAATAGCATTACCAGATTTAGCAGAATATAATTTTGCTAGCCTTTTGCACATTTTGCTTGATTGGATTTACAATAAGTCTGACTGCATAAATTTAGGAGAAAATCGCTGGTTGTGCCCACAGATTTGAAATACATCTTACATATTGCTTCTGCAAAATTGCAAAAGGAGGTGTCTAGCTACACTCTGATCTCTCCGCTCAGATGAGCTTAGAGAAGCCTGGCAAGGTTCTACCTGAATTTCCCCCCCCCCCCCCCCCCCCCCCAGTGCTCACAATTGTTAACTATACAAGGTAATTTATATTTTGTTCCCGGCAGTCAGGCAAAAGATTTTCGCAGATGGGAGGAATGTGGTATTAGTTACAACATGTCCTAAATGAAGATGGTATTGTTTCCTTTTTCAACACTACAAGATCAATACGAGCTGCGAGTCATGTATTTCTTCTCCTATATTCAATTAAAACATTATATAGCCTCCTTGCTGGGGAAGGATGAAGTTTTTGTTTTTAGATGACTTGAAAGAACGTTTTTGCCCAGAGTTCTGCAAGAGATCATTGTCTAGGTTGTGGATAGTTTTGCAGAAACATAAGCCTGGGATGGATTTTACATCTATTGTGAATTGCTGGTCTAGAAAGAGTGGCTTCACAATTACGGAACCAATGGTAAAGTTCAGTTTTCAACATCTCAAAGACCTTTCTGAGAATGTATATCTCCGAGAACTTAAATACAAATTCCTATGCCACGCATATATTTCCCAGTCTCAGGCTTACGGGGCTGGAATAGTTGATATAGAGTCACTTGAGAGATGTAAAGTGTCGGTGGGTAATCTGACCCACACCTTTTGGGTCTGTTCAAATTCTCAGTGCTTTTGGATAAAAGTAGTGGGTTATATTTCCAATATTGGGATATAAGGTTCCAGAATCCCCAGAGGCTGTTCTTTTTGATTACTTTCCCCTACGATCTTTTAAAAATAAAGGAGATATTCTACATTTAATTTAATGGTATAATCATGGACATTTTAAGGGATGGGTAAGAGGAGGGGTATCTGACTGAGGGCCTCAAACCTGTTTGATTATTCCTCTGATTTGACAACCAGTGGGGTGCAAGAATCCAATGCACTCTGCTGATTCTTGTATTTGGTATTGTAATTGATTTATTGAAAATAATAAAAAATTAAAAAAAACCACGAACATTAAAAAGAGGCCAGCAGCAGTGAAAAAGTGAATGTCACAAGCAGATAAGGAATTAGATACAGAGAAATGTACCATAGAGTTACACTAGTTACAGATTAGATGCGCTTATGGTAACTAGATATAAGTGGTTTCTTGTTAAATAAATGAGGTATGGTAGGAATCAATGTTGTAAAGGTTAGGTTTTACTAGAGCAAGAGTCCTCAGTCAGTACAGGTGCCTTCAAATGTTTAAAACGGGGGGTGGGGGGGGGGGGGGAGAGGATGAGCAGGCAGCATGGCAAAGCAGGAAAAATCTCAGGTGTTTATAATTTTGGGTCTGGCCACAGTCACCAGACCTGTATGCAGCTGTTGCTGACACTGGGTCCAACCAGGGGCCAGGTAAAGAAGCAGCAACTGCTGTGACCAAGGCCAGGCCACACACTGGTGCCACCTAGCCACAAAAAATGGAGATGAAGGAGTGAAGGAAGAAGGGAGGCAGGGTAGTCATAGCACGTAATGACAAAACTGAGAAAAGTAAGTTTGCTTACCGTAAACGGTGTTTTCCTATAGATAGCAGGATGAATTAGCCATGCTTTCTGGGTGATGTCCTCTGGCGGCATGGGGCGGAGCCTTCTCAGTATGCAGAGCTTTGCTCTGCACATATGCATGGTGATTTCCCATGTGATCACCTCTTCTACTCAGGTGATACTAACGTTACCTCAGCATACAGAACCGAATAAGAAAGCTGTCTAGGGAGGAGAGCAGGGCCGCATGGCTAATTTATCCTGCTATCTATGGAAAACACCATTTACAGTAAGCAAACTTGCTTTTTTTCTTGTCGATAAGCAGGCTGAATTAGCCATGCTTTCCGAGAGTCCCCAGCCTACAGTTGCTAAATATATGCACAAACAAAATCACCTGGTTGCTGCAGAGATGTGAGTGCAGAGGATGTCAGTTTGTAGTAGTTCCGTGTGCAACCCAACCAGTTCGTGGACAGCTTTGATCTCCAACGGTATTATGCAACACTGATACTCACCGTGAGTTATCTGAGGCCGATTGCTGGTCAAAGTAGTAGTGAGATGTAAACGGTATGTACGAACGACCATATCGCCACTATGAAGCTACCCAATAAGGGTACTTTGAAGAGATGTGCAATGGTCGTTACTGCAGCCCTCACTTGATGTGCCTTAACTGAGTCCATAAGTTGTGAGGAATGGGACGAGTAGCAAAACTAGATGTACTGAGTTATCCAAATAGCTATAGTCCTCTTTGATACGGGAGCCCTGGTGCATTTGGGTTAAATGATACAAATAGTTGAGAAGTCCATTTAGTTCTCTGTGTTCTTTTGTAATAAGCTAGTGCTCTCTTACAGTCCAATGTGTGTAGTAACTTTTCCCTTTCATTGTTATGAGGTTTGGGACAGAATGTAGGCAGTGTAATTGTTTGATTCAGACAGAAAGCTGGCAAACCTTTGGTAAGAAGGTTGGGTGCGTCCGTAAGGAGACCGTCATGGTAAAACTGTAAATATGGCGGATAGTGAACCAATGCTTGGAGTTCACACACTCTTCTCGCTGAAGTTACTGCAACAAAGAACACCACTTTCCACGTTAAGTACTTCATGGGAACCTCCCTGGGGGGAGCATGAACTTTTCCAGAACATTTAAATCCCACAGAATAGGAGGCTTGGAGATTGGAGGACAAACACGAATGAGTCCCCTCATGAATCTAGAAACCAATGGATGTGTTGAAATGGTGAGCCCATCCTTTGGAGTATGATATGCCACTATTGAGCTAACTCTGATAGAGGATGTTGCCAATCCTGCTAGCATATGCAAACATAAAAGCTCAGGGCTGCAGGAAAATGGTTCAGTTTTGTTTGTAGTACACCAACTATGGTATCTATGCCAATTTTTAGCACAATTCTTTCTCAGTGATTGTTTCCTAGCCGAGACCAGGATGTCCTGAATGCCTAGAGGTAAGCAGAGGTGGTCTAGTACCCTCCTTTCAATCTCCACGCTGTCAAATGAGGGGAGGACTGCATTGCATGTAAAAGGGTACTCTCCTCCTGTGTCTGGAGGTCTGCACTGTTCCCCAAGGGTATCGGAGGAAGAATGGAAAGTTGAACGAGATAAGCATACCATGGTTGTCTTGGCCAGGCCGAAGTGATTAGAATGAGATCTCTCTCATCCACGATGCACTTTTGCACTGTCCAAGGTATTAGTGGTATCGGAGGATACACACAGAAAAGGTTTCCCACCCAAGGAATAAGGAACGCATCCTGTGAATATCTCCTGGTGCTTGAGTAAACTATACAAAAACGGCGTAGTTTCGCTGTCTGTTGCGAACAGATCTATACAAGGCATGCCCAACGTGGCAAAGAGATTGTTTGCTACTGACTGGTGAAGGGCCCACTTGTGGGGATGAAATATTCTGCTGAGTCTGTCGGGTTCTAAGTTCACAATTCCTTGCAGGTAGGTCACTCTCAATGTGATCAGGCGAGCTTCTGTCCATTCCAGAATCTGCACTGCTTCCCTGCACAGGGCTCTGGTACCTGACCCTCCTTCCTTGTTTATGTAAACATCACTACCTGATTGCCTATGTACAACATGGCACACTTCCCTTGGAGCTGCGGGGTAAATATGTGAACAGCATGCCTTATTGCCGTCAATTCTAAAAGGCTGATTTGACATTTGCTTTCCAAAGACAATAATCCTTGAGTTTTTAGTCCTGACATATGGCCCCCCTCCTTCTTTGATGCATCTATTGTCAATATAAGTTGGGGGATGAAATGGTGGTGAAATGGTGTTCCTATGGTTAGAGATGACAATGTCTGCTACCATGCTACGCCCCGCTTCATGGCCTTCAACATCACCTTCATGGAAAGTGGTTGACGGTACTGGGACTGCTGAGATTTAAGATCCCACTGTAGATGTCGCATCTGAAGGTGAGTATGAGGGACTACATAAATTGGGTTATTTGAGACCAGCGATTGTGAACACTGGGTAAACGTGTTAGTGCAAAGGAAAATGAGTGTTGGAGTGAATGGGGGTGATTGTAAGATGTTTGAGCTCTGCTTGGGGAAATTGTGTTGTACTGTTACTATGAAACTGATGCTGGGATAACATTGAGATCCAGTTTGGAAATATCGCAATTGAACTGCTTATGTCTGCTCTCTTGGATGTCTATATGTGACAAAGATTTACAAAAAAAAATAAAAATAAAAACTTAATGAGATGATATGCTGAATGGCAAGCCATCCTCCAAGTTGCTCATAGAGACACCAGCGAAAGAACACTCAGTTTGGTAGTCACATGGACAATGCCGCAGGGTTCTGAAAATACAGGTCCCACTGAGAACATAAAATGGATGAGCATCTTGAGAAAAAGTCTTATGACAAGACCATTGGTCTCTTGGAGACAGACTGTACAGAAGACAATGTTTGTTCTCCTCAAGAGGAACATCTTGTGTTCCTTGGAACTGAAATGGACTTCACTGAACTCTATTCACAAGGAGGAACTGAGACTGGACTTGATAGCTTACTATGAATAGAGACTAATTTTCAGTTATTTTATTTTCCCTGGGCATTTCAATGTTAAAGTCATTTTTCTAATGTTTTTTGTTGTAACATGCAAATTCCTATGGAAAATAAAACTAAAAATGAAGGTCCCTAACTATGAGTCAAAAGTATTTTAAGTTACTGGATTGCTACAACTGGCTGACAGGATGATCCCTTCATTAGGCAATCATCCAGGTAAGAAAACGGATATCACCATCACCTTAGATGTGCCATCACAACTGCAAGATCAAAACTCTTGGTGCTGAAACTGTTAGAGCCACTAACCTACCTCCCAGAAAGCATGTGTAGGATACAGATGCAGAAGAGACCAACTGGTGATAATACAATATTTATTATAACCCTGGTCTATAAAGAAAAGCACAGTTGCGTACCTGTAACAGGTATTCTCCAAGGACAGCAGATTAGTCCACACACATGGATTGCATCATCGGATGGAGCCCTAGTCCGGAACTTTGATCTCAAATATTCTAGAACTTTCAAACATGCCCTACTGAGCATGTGCAGCTGTAGACATCACCCTGCCCCCTAGGCAAAGTCCCTCAGTCCATGATACAGCTAATACATGGAGAATCCAACTCCCAGGGGAGGAGAGTGGGTTTTGTGAGGACTAACATCCTGCTCAAAATACCTGTTACAGGTAAGCAATTCTTCTCTCTCAGAGGACAAACAGGATGGTAGTCCTTACACATAGGTGATTCCCAAGCTACAGGTTGTCTGAGCAAGACAAAGCGGGAAACTGCACCGTGCTGAAAGCACCACTTCTCTCCCTTTTACCTGTGAGGCAGCCAACCCACAAAGGGGTCTAGTCAGGAAAAAAAGAGTCTAGTCAGGAAAAAAAGAGTTGGGTTCTACAAAGAGAAAACCATAGAAACGACAGACAAAACCCCCATGCGTAGCAGGGGCGCCTAAGGCAAAGGAGTGATGCAAGTGCCAGCAAGAAACATACCCTGCATCGCAGAAAACATTACAAGCAGGTTTTTGGATCAGTACACCTTTATAACAGTAGGTCTAGAACCTCCTGGATACAGGAAAAAGTCTAGAGATGTAAAGAGGACCACCCTTGGTCAATGACCGCATGGTTTCCTTCATTGTTAAAATCAACCAAAAAACTAATTGGGGCCAGAGAACTCCCCAGAAAGAAACTGCGGTCCACTGGCATCTGAAGGACAGAATGCATCTGCAGAAGTGGATATGAATGTGGTTGCCCAGATTGATGAGTTCTTTCAAGCAGAGCACAGTAGGCTTTCACTTGCACACTACATAATGGCTTCAAAAATTGAGACAAGTTGCCTGGGTGCGGGTATTGTGGGAGACTTGGAAAGAAAGTGGTTTTTGCTTTCCCAGGGATATGTGTGTTCCTATCTTCAGTTATTAAAAGTAGTTTCCGCTAATATCTATTTAAGGGAATTGTAATTAAGTTCTTGAACAGGGCCTATGTTACTCCAGTCTTAGCCCACAAAGCAAAGCTTACTTTGTCAAATAATTGCTCAAAATGCTCAGGGGTGGCGGGTACCCTTACTCATATGTTTTGAACTTGCCCAATTATTAAGAAGTTCTGGGGTAAACTTCTTTACTACTTAGATTATAGTCTATTCCTTCGGATTCCTATGGAATTAGAGAAGGTACTTTTTGGAGTTGCCTTTCTGATAAAATAAGGACAGAAGGGGATAGACTTCTGGTGAGGAAAGCATTAATACAGGGCAAACTGTCTATTTTACTGAATTGGAGAGAAGTATCCCTCCCTCATTCTGGCAATGGAGGAATGAGCTGCATAATATGGCCGCTATGGAATCAATGGCCACAAGGGCCTCCCCCAACTCTAGGAAACAATTTTTTGCTTGTATGGGATAAATACATTCAGAGTCTTTCCAGCAGGGCCAGGAATTTACTTATAAATGCTTTATAGTTGGCTTATTATAATGTGCGATAACTGCTCCTAATGTAAAAGGTTGGATTTATTGTTAGGGCTCGGATGAGGTGGGGATAAGGAGGTCCCTTGTATATCATGTGGGCTATAACTTTTGGCTGCAAGTAGGATGAGCTTGGCTTGCAGCCCTACTTGGCCTAACTTTGAATGGGATGGGCTCCTCTTGTAGCCCCACTGGGCCTAATCTTCAGCTGTGAGCCGGATGGGCTCTTTCTCCAAATTTTGTGCGAAATTTGAAAACTCTGTGCAAATTCTGCAGTATGCAGTTGTACAGAATTCCCCAAGGGGTAACTGGAGGAGCAGGTTTCTGTTGGAGTTCTGTCCCAATCTCTAGTTTTGGGTAAGTGATAGACATCAGACCTCAGTCTGTTACTCGGTTTAAATCACTTTTTATTAGAAAAGCATGCACAAACTTCATATAACAATATACAGAAGCACCGCACCCGGTAGGATGCGAAGCCAATAGCTAAATAGGGTTTGTACCATTGCCTATGAAAAAATAAGAAGCATTTTGTTTGGTTTCCCCCCTCCTATAGAGAATCAACCTAAACCCAATAAGAAAACCCTAGCCCTATCATGTAGTGTTTTAACTGGAACACAATATCAAGAAAGGACAAAGAAAAACAGTGCTCCATCTGTTTGATTAATGCGGAAACTGGATATCACCCTTGCTCATGGTGAAAAGGAAGATTGTGAATTAAGGCCTGTAATCTGGTAACTCTGCTTGCGGAAGTGAAAACAACCAGTAAAAGCTCCTCCCTGAAAGGTAGCGAAGGTGACAAGTGTCCAAGATACGAATGGCAGTTGGACAAAGAAGTAGCTCAACGCCTATTCAGGAATTGGGGTAACCCAATCGACCTTTTTGCAATAGAAAACAACGCACAGCTGGAAAACTTCTGTTCAATATACCCGAGCTCGCAAAGGATCGCATTGGATGCTTTTCTAGTGAGTTGGTCTCACAACCTACTATATGTGTTTCCACTAGGTGGCGGCGCTCTAAGTATAGCAAAGTCTTTCAGCTGGGTGCTCCCTCTTATATCCTCTCTGATTCACCTCAGGCTCCGTGTGTAGAGGTGGACGGAGGTGTAGTACGCCCTTCACAAACCTGGAAACTAGATACGAACTGAAATTGGTTCTCCATCTAGAGGTGCGTAATAAACTGCGACAGCATTGAAATGAACTGGCAGCGATGACGTCGCAAGGCCTTGCTGGAACACCAATGGAGACACGAAAGAAGCCTTTCAGGCGGTCAGATAATGGCTTCATACCCAATGATGCATACCAGGAAGTGTAGCGAGAATGTTCTGTGGCAATTTATCCTGTTTGACAACTTGTGAGAATATATGTTTTGAAGAGTAGGAGAAATGCCCAAGCGTTGATAAGTAAGCCCTACAATTTCCATGCCGGGAGGAGTGGAGGGAATGTAGTAGTGATGCACTGTCCCGGGTGAAAAGCCTTGGACTGTCGCTCAGGGAAATTGGATTGCGAAGCAAGAGGTGCAGTAGTTAACTGTACCGTGGTTGTCACGGCCCCTGTACTACATAGATAACACAAGCTGCAAGTGCAAGTGGGCAAACAAATTCTGTGCCGCTGACCAGCAGACCGCAACGAATTTCTCTCCAGCGGTAAATGAAAGCATATTCTGTAATGGCCATGACCATCATTCAGTATCCGTTGTCTATGTTATAGATTAGATCTTTTTGGTTCGTGATGCACATCTGGAGAAACAAGAGATGAGTGGTACAGTAGGGAATGCGTAGGCAGTGAGACCAATCGATGAGACAGGTGTCTGGAGAGATTCTGAGTGGGTTCAGATAACCGCAGAAAGTTCTTTAGGTTTGGTTTGTTTTTTTTTGTTGCTCCTGGTTGCAACAGATTGTGTTGTAGGGGAACCCCACATTGCGAAAAGGTTCATGAGCTAAATCCTGTTGAAGTTGCCATGTGTGGGGGTCAAAAAATCCTTCTGAGCTTATCCACTCCAGGATTGGAAATGACCGACAGATAAGTTGCCTGCAGTGGAGTAGTGGTGAGCCCACTCTAGCAACTGAAAAGCCACTTTGTAAGGTTACATGAAGTAGACCCTCCTTCTTTGAATGTGTGTAACATGGTCACTTGGTTGTCCATGTGCGCCATGATTGTCTTCCCTGGCTATGGTCCTTGAGGGGCTCAAAGGGTGTAAATTGTTTTGTTTTTGTTTTTTTACTGCCATCAGTTCCCGAAGGTTAATATGAAGTGTGTCTGTACGCAGACCATAGGTCCTGTGCGTTGAATGCATTCAGATAAGCTTCCCATACTCTGGGGGATGCAACTGTGATTAGTCTCCCTTGATGTCGAAGTGGCTCAGAGGGGAACTCGATAGTGCAAGTTGGAGTAGTCTCCAATGCAGGTCCCTTTCCGTGCTAGTGGGCAAGGAAAAATGGGTGTGGACAATGGATGTAGATATTGAGCCCATTGATTTTGAAGCCCCATTGAAGGCAGTGTATATGTAGGCATGTGTATGGGACCACAGAAGTGGCTGCCCCTCTGTTGCACTGTGAAGGAGAGTGGTATACAGCATAAAAGCAAGTTTGCTTACTGTAAACGATGTTGCCGCAGATAGCAGGATGAATCAGCCATGCTGTCTTGGGCTGTCTGTCAGGCCCGAGAAGGCGGAGCTTTCCAAAGCTGTTACACAGAGTTCAACTCTGTGCGGCTGCACGTGAGTTCCAGTGCAGGAAAAACAGATTCTCCTCAGTCTGTGATATAGCAGTAGCTTAAAGTCATTCCCTTAACTGGCTGTCTAGGGAGGTGGGCGGGTCAGCATGGCTGATTCATCCTGCTATCTACGGAAACACCGTTTACGGTAAGAAAATGTGCTTTTTCCTGTTGATAGCAGGGCTGAATCAGCCATGCTGGATTGGGAGACCCAAGCTAAATGTTCACGCTATGATAGTATTGTTGTTCGTTTGTATCTGTAGTGTGACATATTTCAGTGGACAGCCAGTATCAACATTATGATTGCAGGGTACTGCCCTACCCACCCTGGCACAGTCTACTGCCTGGACCAACAATCAACAATGTGCTGTAAAGGTATGCAAAGAGGACCATGTCGCTGCCTTACATATGTCAATTGGCAGAACGTGACTTAGGTGAGCAGAAGTGGATATTGCCCTTACCTGATGGGCATTTGGTATGGAAGAGAGCTTTAACCCCCTTTTTTTGTAACAAAATTTTATGCACTGAACAATCCAGCTGGAGATGGTTCTTTTGGCTACCGGTTGACCTGGAGCATTTGGGTTAAATTAGAGGAAAAGTTGAGAGGGTCTGGACTCAGTGCTTGTTCTACTTTTGTAATAAGCTAGAGCTCTTTTACAGTCTAACGTATGTAGTAATCCCTCTTTCATTTTTATGTGGTTTTGGAAAAAATGTGGGAAGCTCAATAGATTGGTTGAGGTGAAAAGCAGAGATCACTTTCGGAAGGAAAGTTGGGTGCGTTCAAAGAACAACCTTATGGTGGTAGAACACTAAGTATGGACTGTAGTGAACTAATGCCTGAATTTCACTGACTCTTCTGGCAGAGGTAATCGCTACCAAAAAGACTACCTTCCATGTAAGGTATTTTATGCGGGACGAGTCCATGGGTTCAAAGGGAGGTAACATGAGCTGTTCCAGTGCAGTGTTCAAATCCCATGGGTTGCTGGTTTTGTTACTGACGGTCGTAGATGGGCCAATCCAGTCATGAATTGAGAAATTATCGGGTGTGTGGAAATAGATTGACCATTATGGAGGAAATGTAATGCTGCAATAGCACTCAAATGAACTCTTACTGAAGATGTAGCAAGCCCTGCTACATATAAGGTATTTAGGTATTCTAATAGTTTCTCCGGTGGGCAGCTTCGCGGCTCAAAGTGGTGCTGTGTACACCACGTAGTGTATCTTTTCCATTTAAATTGGTAATTACGTCGTGTGGACGGCTTCCTAGCTGAAAGTATGACGTCAGGTACCGTGCGAGATAAACCCATGTCTGCTAGTAACAACCGCTCAATCTCCATGCAGTCAGGTGTAATGAGCAGTGCATGGTGTGTAGAAGAGAGCCTTGATCCTGTGACAGCAGATCGCTGCGATCCTCGAGTTGAATTGGGTCGGCTATGGACAACCTGAGTAGGTAGGCATACCAATGTGGTCTGGGCCACGCTGGTGCTATCACTAGGAGTTCTGCCCTGTCGTGTATGCACTTCTGAATAGTGCGAGTGAGAAGAGGAATCTGAGGAAAAGAATACATTAGTTTTCCTTTCCAGGGAATGAGAAAGGGATCCTAATCGATTCTGTGAAAGCTGTATCTTGGTGCGCAAAGCTTGTGCACTTTCTTGTTCTGCTCCGTGGCAAATAGGTCTATGACTGGTTTGCCCCAGCGGTGGAAAATCATTTCTGCCATTTGTTGATGTAGGGACCATTCGTGTGGGTTAAAAATCAGACTTAGCCTGTCCACCCTTGTGTTTACAATTCCTGGTAGGTAGGTCGCTTGGAGGTGAATTGAATGAAGCGCCGCCCATTCTAGTATGAGGATTGCCTCCTTGCAGAGAATCCATGATCCGGACCCTCCTTGTTTATGTAAAACATGGCTACTTGATTGTTCATGTAGACCATTACTCGTCTGCCTTGTAATTGTGGAAGAAACATTTTGCGTGCATTTCTGATAGCTCTGAGTTCAGAAGGTTTATCTGATATTTGGTTTCTCGGAGAGACCACTGACCTTGCGTTTCGAGGTGATCGAGATGGGCTCCCCAACCTTTGTGCGAAGCGTCCGCTGTGAGAACCACATTGTGAGGCAACATGGAGAATCGGTCTCCTTTGGTGAGGGTTCGTCTCTTTAATCACCAATCCACGTCCACTTGCATTTTGCGTGTTAGCGGCTGCCGGTGTTGTGACCATTGCCTCTTTAATCCCCATTGCAGCTGTCATATGTGAAGGCGAGTGTTCTGGACTGTATATATGGCTGCTGCCATATGTCCCAGGACTAAGTATTTGACGAGCTGTCGGCCACAGTGTCCTCTTTAAAGTCTTTAGTAGATTTCTGAGTTTGGTTTTCCTGTCTTGTAGAAGGAAAGCCCTGCTTTGATAAGTTACCAGCTGAGCTCCAATAAACTGAAGCATTTGTGATGGGTTGAGACTGGATTTTTGGAAGTTTACCAATAGTCCTAATGTTTGTAGACAGTGTATCGTTTGAGTGACATGAGATTGAAGAATCATGGGGTCTGATGCTACCAAAAGCCAATCGTCGAGATATGGGAATATTTGAATTCCCTGTTTTCTGAGGTGAGCCACCAACACTACCATGCATTTTGGGAACACTCTGGGCACAGCTGCTAATCCGAACGGCAGTACCCTGTATTGGTAATGTTTGCCATTGAATTGGAAACAGAGGTATCGCCATGACGTCGGATGCATTGGGATGTGTGTATATGCATCCTTCAGATCTAGTGAACATATCCAGTCGTTGGGTTGTAGAAGAGGCAGGATGGACTAAGGAAACCATCTTGAATTTTTCCTTCACCAGATGCTTGTTCAATTCACGCAAATCCAAGATAGGGCATAAATCCCCCGTCTTTTGGGGAATTAGGAAATATGGGGAATAGAACCCTTTGTCCCATGATGAATGGGGAATGGGTTGTATTGCACGTTGTTTGAGTAGTTGAGAGATTTCCTGTGCGAGGTGTGATTGGTTCTTATCAGGCAGGGCAAAAGGAACCAGAGAGGGGAGGGTTGGTTAGGATGTGAAATGAAGGCGATAGTTCAACAAGGCTATGTTCAATACCCAGCGGTCCGTAGTAATTTTCTTCCAAGCTTGGAAAAAATATGTAATTCTGCCCGCTATGATAGTAGGGCCACCACCACAAACTCTCTCTAAAAAGATGGAGTTTTGGCTGTAGATGTTGACACTTGAGTCTGCGTATGTTGGGTTCTAGGTTTCCCACGCCTATTTTTCTGTTGAGGAAACTGAGAACGTTGAGGCTGTTGATAGGCAAGTGGACGGTATGGTGGATACAGCCTGTACTGCCTTCTCTGATATGGTTGTCTCCTAGGCAAGGGATAAAAACGTCTAGGAAATGAGGCATAGGAGGTGGGGGTAACCAATGATTGTACCGCCACTAACTGTTCTTTTAATTGTAACACTGTCTCTTGCAATTTGCTCCCGAAGAGATTGTCTCCATGACAAGGAAGATTTGCGAGCTTATCATGGACATCTTCACGTACTGCACTGGATCTCAGCCATGCGATTCTACGCACCGCTATCACCAACGCGGAAGTACGTGAAGATGTTTCAAACGATTCATAAATTGTTCTCAGGAGGTGGCGCAGTCCTTCTTCCATGTCTAGGATTGGTTGAGGAAACCCAGCAGATAAATCTGAATCTGGGAGAAGAGTTTTACCTGTTGTAAGCAGTCAAGAGGTATTGGACAATGTAAAATTGGTGGTGTCCAATAGGCGCAGACAACATTGATGATTGAAAAGCCTTCTTAGCGAAGTCATCCAAGTACTTGTGATCTTTGCCTTGTGGATTATTGGAGTGTGTTTGAGTCTTCTTAGCACTTTGCATAGCAGATTCAACAAATATGGATTGATGTGGCAATTGTGGAGTTGAATAGAATAGAATGGGGATTGTTTAATCCTGTACTTTAGGTCTATCTTTCTAGATACTGAAGTGATATTGAAAGGGGTTTCCCAAAATTTCTCTAGGACTGTATCTAGTACAGTGTGAGATGGTAGACTAGTCTGTTCTGTCGGAATGTCAAAATCTTTAGGAGACCAAGGGTTTCTGAGCGAGGGTTAGGTACCTTTTGTATTTCAAATTTCAGAGCTGAACCTACTTTATCCATGAACTTTGGGTAAGTGAGGTCCTCTGGGGGCGAGTAAGGCTCCTCCTTCAAGAGGATCTGTAGATTCCTGTAAAGGAAATTGGAGAAGACGGGATAGAAATTGGTGGTTCTGGTACTGTGGTGGGTATTGGTTGCTCTGGTTGAACTGGTGGTGGAGGAGTAGGAACTGGTGATCCCGGAGAAATATTATGAGGTCTTTGAGAGCGAGTTTCTGATTGAGAAGGAGATTGTAAACGGCTCCCTTGGGTAATGAGGTGGGAGCTGATATGCCGATTGTAATAAGGCAACAAGCCCAGATAAGGCAGTGGAAATCTGCGTCAGGGCTTGTTGTGCTAGATCTGGTATTTGAGGAGATAATGTTGATGGTGGCTCCAATCTTGGCTGACATGGAAGCAAGCCTTGAGGATCCCTTGGAACTGGTATTAACAGTTGCAGTGGGAGCTCTTCCTCTGAATTCCCTCTGTCTGGGTTCTGATAACCCTACTATCGCATGTCGAGTGTGGGAAGATGATGACCCCTCTGAGAAACCTCTTAAAGAGGATGACGAGGATTGAGATGAGTGGGAGGAGACTTGTATCCATTCCTCCGAAGCTGCATGAGACAAAGGAGACTGATGACCCATCGAGCTATGTGATAGAGGGTTCAACCTTTGTACCCGTTGTAAAAAATGAGTGATCCATGGGTTGGAAGTACCCAAATTATGCGGGTGAACTCTGTTTCAACTTATGAGTATGTTTTGTTGGCCTCTGTTTTATTTATCGTCTTGACGGTGAGTGACCTTCTTGTCGCTTTTTGTTAGTAATCCAGACTTCGCTAAAACTATGATTTCGTTTATGGGTTTTCATTGTTGATTGGTGCGTTGGTTTCGATGTCGGCGCTGGTAAATGCTTCGGTTGACTTTCCAGCGTCGGGGGGGCGCGTTGGCGCCGGAACGGGCGTCTGAAGAGATCGCGTCTGCTTCGATTTGTGAGGTCTGTCTGAGGCCCTAGATAACGCATTGTGAGCCGCTTCAGACGCTCACTTCGATCATGGGATAGATGCCCCTTCCGCCGAAAGGTCTTTATATGCCTTTTCTCGGTGCTTTTGTCCAATTACCAGAGTCCGAGGAGAAGGGGCCTAAAGAGGCTGCCCTTTTTTGACTCAGCCTCACCTGTTTCTCCGGTCCCAGAGAAGAGTGGGATTCTGAAAGGGGGGGGGGGGCGATTGTACTTTGAGCCCTCTTTAATTTTTCAATCCTTTCTACCCTTTGGCATCTCGCCATGGGCGACATTTTCCCCACAGTGTCTACAGGTAGCCCGGTTGTGTTCTGGGCCCAGACACACGTAACAGGCACCGTGTTCATCCGTCAACGACATGATCTTGCCACAGGCACAGGGTTTGAACCCCGATGGTCTGGGCACTTTACCTTCCTTCCAATGTAAATCCGATCTGTTTTTTGAACTTTCCATCGTCAGAAATTTTTATCACTGAGGAGATGAGAAGCTCCACGTGCACTCCCGCACGCGGAAAAAAAACAGACTGAGGAGAATCTGTTTTTCCTGTGCGGGAACTCACGCACAGCCGCACAGAGTTGAACTCTAACAGCTTTGGAAAGCTCCGCCTTCCTGGGCCTGACAGACAGCATGGCTGATTCAGCCCTGCTATCAACAGGAAAAGAGCTACTGTGTTCTTGGGAACTGTAAGTTTACATGGGTTCCAGCTTCGACGTCTTGTAGTTATCAGGAGTCCATAATGATTTAAGTAAGAATCTTATGTAGAAGATTCGCTCGTAGTGGCGTTGAATCAGGGGCCAATCGTACAGATAGGGAATCGTGGTACCATTTGACGACGGAGATGTGCGCATGCCAGTGCCCTGCGTTTGGTTAAACTCTCGGGCCGAAGCTTGCCGAATGGAAGAACCTGTAATGGAAACATCGGCTGTCCACCTGGAAACAAAGGTAGTTCCCATTTTCCAGTGGAAAGGAAGAAGACTGGGTTTCTGAGACATTATCTTGAACCTCTCTTTTGAAGGCGTTCGTTAAGGGGAGGTTAGCCCAGAAGTGCGGGCACCTCCTTGCCCTCATATGGAGAAGACTCCATTGAGCCGAGGTAATGTAGTTCTCGGGTGGACAATTGTTCTTGCACGGTGGCTTAGTGTTTGTTGCTGAGAAGCCTATCTTAACAGTTGGTGAAATTGAGAGTGATAGTTGAAAGGAGATGTACAGTAAGGCACAGAGGCCGATGAGCATTGAGGCGATGTTATTGAAAGCACCACTGTTTTCTACCACGTGAGCTTTGTTATGGTATCAGTGAACTGATAACCAAACAAATTTTTTTTTTTTTTTTTTGAAGACAAGGTAAGTTTTCCCCAGTTGTCATGGACATTGTCTCGTATGGCATTAGATGGTAACCATGTAAGATGTCTGGTTACCAAGGTAGTTGTTGAGATGTGCGTAAATGTCTCAAGCCTTCCTCAAGATTAAAGGATTGAGGAGGTAAGGAAGAGTCTGCAGAGGCTTGCTGGAGATATGGTCGCAATGCTTGCAGATTTTCAGTGTCCCTATATCGAGGCTGTGGTCCATATGAATTAGGAATTTAAGGAGACATGTTTTCTGATGGAAAGAGCAGTCTATATAATCGCCCAGGGGAGCCAGAGGCAATGCCGATGTGTTTGGGCGTCTGCAGCCGCACCAATAGGTCTGGGCGCCAGTGGCTGGTTGGATGTACCTTCGAGGACAGCATTGATGCACCCGGGCGACAGCTGTCGTGTAGATGCGGCGGCGCTGATGCCTGATCTGCCCTGCGCCTAGATCTATGTTTGGGCGCTCCGGTGCCTAGATCGATTACTTGGCACTCCGGCACGGGGGTGCCCTTTAAATGCTCTTGTAGACGTGTTGATATGCTAGGGCGGCGCTTTGGTGTGCTTGCAGCCGCGGCGATGTGCCCAGTGCTCACGGTTGTATCGATGCACCGCCGGACGCGTCGATGCGCCGGCGATGTGTTAATTTCTATGACGCGTCGGCGTCGCTGACTCGGCACTCGGGTGGTTGTATCGACTCTGGCAGGAATTTTATTTATTTCGCTTGGCCAGCATGTTTTAAAAGACGTGCCGAACTTGGCGCCCTTAGTGTGAGGCGGTTGGTTTAACAATGTCCCAGCCCCTGGTCGACAGCTGAGAAGTTCTCCCGACCTCCACTCAGTGCTTGCCCGGTGAATTGGGGGGTTAACTGAGGAAGTTAATTGAAGTCATCGATGGTCCGGGAGAGAGAAAGAGTTGCCCAGAGATGATTATACTATCTCTTGAGGACAGGCTGTCTGTCGAATCAGATACAAGTCTAATCTTCTGTCCCCCCCTCCCCCGACCTCCACTCGGTGCCTGCCCGGGAACCCGGGGGGTTAACTGAGGAGGTTAGCCGAGAGAAATCATCCTGGACGGGGAGGGGGTGCCCAGAAATGTGTTAAAGTTTCTCTGAAGGGCAGGTTGCTGAAGGAAATTTTCTAGTTTGTCAAAGAATTAAAGTTAATGTGGAGAATAGAGAGCTCCGCGCACACTGTTGCGCAGAAAAAAAACCTGACAGGTATCTGAGGTGATCCTGCCATGATATAGTAGGGAGGGAGTACCTAGCTAAAAGTCTGTAATAGACTTTGAGAGCTCCGCCACCTAGTGGCACGGAGGACGTACCCATACAGCATGGCTAATTCATGCTGCTTATCTACGGGAAAAGAGTACAGAAAGCTTCGGGCCCATGAGAGAGAAGGGGCGAAGGGAGTCAGTTGGGGAAGTAGCTTGCAGGGAGGGGTGTCAAACTTGGAGTGGAAGAGCCTGAGTCTGGAAGGGGCAGAGAGGGAGAGCATGAAGAGCAGAGGAGTTGGGGCCTGACAGGGCACAGTGAAAAGTGTCTGGACAGGGGCGTAGGGAAGAAGGTGAAAGGGACACTTAGTGTACTTAGAGGAAATTTGCTAAAAATATTTAAAACCCTGCATCTTTTAAGTAATAACTTTTCTGTATTTTATTTAATTTACATTCTGCTGATCTACAATTCTCAGTGGATTACATCGGCACATACACAGTTAAAACACAACAAAGCAGAAATGGCTGGAAACTTTGGAAAATTTGTTAGCCTTAAATTCTTACTACGTGCTTGATTTTCAAGATTTTCTAACTTCCTGCAAAGAAATTGATTTTCTTTTATCATTACATTCTGATCACTTAATCTTTTTACCTCTGTAGAGACATTAGTTATAGCCTGATCCCTCTTACAGTTTTCCAAAGTTACATTTTTCAACTTAAGGTCTAAATTTTCCATATTTTTTAAAACAGGTCTCATTTGCAAGGTGACATTCTTACCTAAAACTACCAAGGTTTCCCATATAATCTCCAAGGAGATTACAGATGGTCTTACTATTGGGAGTAGTCCAATAACTTCACCAAATGACTTATCAGAACTATATTCAATGTCCTGTGGCAACACTTGACCCTCTATAACACTTCCCTCTGAGATGTCAAAAGACTTGACTCCTCCTGCAACAGAATTCAAAGATTTTCCTGGGTCATCTCTATTACCACCATTCTTGTTGAGTGGTGGTGTAGCATCCCCATATGAATCTGGTCTATTAGTTGCTGGGTTCTCAGGGGGTGCTCTTTTATCTGGGGACAAAGATTTCAAGATCACGAGGGGACACCATGCCTTCCTGGTTCCCCTCTAGGGATAATTCACCCGGTATCAAAGTCCCTTTTCTGATGTGGGCATCCATAGGGCCCAACACCGGACTAGCTATAGTTCCTTCAACAAGCCTTTCTCGGGCCCTAAATTTGCTTTAGAATTTTTGAAAATTCCACAACAAGCCTTGCCCCCTCTTGCTCAGATTTATTATGTTCCATCTTGGAAAGATACCGCTGATAAAGGGAAAGAATTTCAGTTAATCTCGCCATTAAATGTTACAGAAATTTTAGAATCCACTAATGTGGAAATGGCTCAGCCATCCACGTTAATTGTTTCTTTTTTATTAAATTCTGATAAAGAGTGGGTTCAAAAGTTATTTTTCAGAAACATCAATGAAAAATTCTGTCAACTTAACGTAAGAGTATTTCCAGATGTTACGAAAGAGACACAAAAGAGAAGGAAATAATTTTTTATTAAGACCTAAACTTTTACAAATGGGTGCTCAGTACAAGTTGAAATTTCCTTGCAAGTATTGTATCACCTTTAAGTCTGTTAGGTATTGTTTTTTTCAGCCATCCCATTTGATTAAGTTTATTGCAGAAAAGAACATAGTGTGGTCCAGAAGCAGCAACCCCTCAGTAATATAACCAAAATTGCTCTATAAAAATGGAATATAGGTCCCTGGAATTGGATTGTCAATATTTCCTTTAAATTGTTCTTCCGATTGAGCCTTTAATGTTTCATATATGTGATTCCCCTTTATAGAGGACTAAGAAAAATACATGGTTTAGTAATGATTTTCTTTGGATAATGAAGATTTGGTATAATATTCAAATAGTTTAATAACCATGCAATTTCTGTATCAAGGTATTCTTGATTGTATTGTTAAAAATTGATATAAATAAAAAATTAAAAAAAAACCCACAAAGCAAAACAGTATCAATATAAAAAAAAAGTAAATACAACAGAAAAATTCATACAAACACAACATTAGCAACAAAGAACAATAGTTTTTATAACAAGAATTATATCTAGTATTTGGCTACCAATTAAGTTTAGAATCCTTCATAAACTACTAACAATCATTCACAAAGCCATACACAACATTACTCCTCTGGATCTTACAATACCGTTGCAACTCCACACCTCAGTCCGTCCAATAAGACTAGCCCAGAGAGGCTCTCTTCAAGCACCCACCATCAAGAACTCCTTCAGTAAAAGAGCTTTATCCGCCTCGGGCTCCAAGCAATGGAACCTGCTCCCTCCTGAACTAAGACTGGAACAATGTCCAATCACCTTTAAGAAGAGACTTAAGACTCTGTTGTTCAAACAAGCCTTCCCTTAACTACTCACCTCAGCCTTGGTTCTTATCCGCATCATGTGTACACTATCCAACTTGAGGCCTTCTCAGTCCTCCGCTATTTAATTTCCCCCGCTGTTCGCCCAAGTTATACAAACCCTATTCTCCATACTTGCCTCACCCATTTTATGTTTTCCAGGTTATTTCTACCCTGTTCATTGTTTCTTCCAGATTATTCTACCCTGTTCATTGTAAAACAAGACTTTGTCTCTGTTATTTTTTGGCTGGTTGTAATGTAAACCGAAGTGATAATTAATCTTGTTAATTGAACCTCGGTATATAAAAGTTATAAATAAATAAATTTTATTTTATAACAAGTATATCTAGCATATTCCAAAGAGAATTGTGTTTTCAGCAATTTCCTAAACAAAGTAAGTCTTACTGTACCTTAATTTCATCAGGCAAGTTATTCCACAGACTAGGAGCGGCAACAGAAACATTCTATTTTGGGACTTATCAAATTTATTGGAATTATGAGATAGTATATCCAAAAGATTTTGCAAGGCAGAGCACAACACCTTTACAGGATGATACTTCTGAAAAGCAGAAACAATACAATGTGTAGCAAGGTTATGAAGGCCTTTAAAGACCAGGCATAACACTTTCAAATGAATGGAGAGAGTTGAGGAGTAGCCTAGTGGTTAGAGCAGTTAGCTATGAACCAGGAGACCAGGGTTTGAGTCCTGCTGTTGCTCCTTGTTACCTTGGACAAGTCACTTTACCCTCCATTGCTTCAGGTACAAACTTACGGGCCGATTCAGTAAAGTCCGCAGGAGAGCGGACGAGCGTCTGCTCTCCCGGCGCGCGCACAGGCCACTAGTGCGTCCCTAGTGCCTCCTTTTGACCTGGAGCGGAGGCTGTCAGTGTGTTTGACAGCCGACGCTCAATTTTGCCGGTGTCTGTTCTCGAGCCCGCTGACAGCCACGGGCTCGGAAACTGGACGCCAACAAAATTGAGCGTCCGGTTTTCGACCCGACAGCCGCCAGCCCATTTAAAATTTTTTTTTTTACACTCTTCAGGACCTCGGACTTAATATCGCCATGATATTAAGTCTGAGGGTGCACAGAAAAGCAGTTTTTACTGCTTTTCTGTGCACTTTCCCGGTGCTGGCAGAAACTAGCGCCTACCTTTGGGTAGGCACTAATTTCTTAAAGTAAAATGTGTGGCTTGGCTGAACATTTTACTTACTGTATCGCGCGGGCATACCTAACAGGGCCATCATCATGCATTTGCATGCTGAGGGCGCTATTAGGTGCCACGGGTTGGACGCGCGTTTTCCTGCCCTTACTGAATAAGGGGTAAGGGAAAATGCGCGTCCAAGGGCAGGTTAACAGTGCACTCCGACAGAGCGCACTGTACTGTATCGGCCTGTTAGATTGTAAGCCCCCTGGGGATAGGGAAATACCTACAGTACCTGAATGTAATCCACTCAAATGCCGGAAAAAAGTGTGAAAAGAGGAATATAAATCTAAATAAATAAATAAATGCAACTAGCCACAGGAAACCAATGTAAAGTGGCCAAAACTGGAGAGATGTGCTCACAAATTGAGATACCTGCCACTAGGTGCGCCACCAAGTGTAAAGATTTAGTAGAAGATGCAGGTAAGCCTAGGTAGAGAGAATTACAAAAATCCAAAGATGAGAGAACCAAATCTTGTGCAACAGTAAGAAAATCAGAAGAGCAAAGAAATTTAAATTACTCAAAGACTGATTGTGTGTTATTTTGACCAATATAAAGTATGCAGAATTTTAAATTTTTGTGCACAAAATGCAAATACTCTCCATATAAACTACCAGAGATGAGTGCAGAGCAGAATCAAGATGCTTCCCCCCTACTACGCACCATACAAAAATGGAGAAATTACTTACCTGTTAATTTCGTTTTCCTTAGTGTAGACAGATGGACTCAGGACCAACGGGATGTACAAAAGCTACTCCCGGACAGGGTGGGAGGCTGCCCGTGGCCCACTAAGTATTGCCCTTGCGAAGGCTGCATTTTCCCTGGCCTGAACATCCAGGCGGTAGAACCTGGAGAAGGTGTGTATGGAGGACCAAGTCGCCGCCCGACAGATCTCGGCAGGTGACAGCAGCTTGGTTTCTGCCCAGGAGACTGCCTGGGCCCTCGCAGAATGAGCCTTATCCTGTAAGGGTAAGGGTTTTCCTGCATCTATGCAGGCAGCCTTGATTACTTCTTTGATCCAACAGGCTACTGTCACCTGAGAGGCCGCATCTTGTTTCTTCCTGCTGTGAAGAACGAATAAGCGATCTGTTTTGCGCACCGGTTCCTATCTTTCCAGGTATCGCACCAGAAGTCTGTCGACATTCAAGTGGCGAAGAAGGAGTGAGTCTTCAGAGCCCTTATGTTCACCTGGAGCTGGTAGCAAGATGGTTTGGTTCAAGTGAAACTCTGAAACCACTTTCAGAAGGAAGGAGGGGACAGTGCGCAGTTGTATGGTTCCAGGTGTGAACCTGAGGAACAGTTCCTGACAGGATACAGCCTGTAGTTTGGAGCTGCGACGAGCTGAACATATTGACACCAGGAATGCCATCTTCAATGTTAAGAGGCGTAGTGACAGACTGCGTGTTGGTCTGAAGGAAGCCCCAGCAAGGAATTCTAATGCTACATTGAGATTCAATAGAGGCACCGGCCACTTTAGGGGTGGTCGGAGTTGTTTAACCCCTTTCAGGAAGCAGGTCGTCCGGATGGGTTGATAGCCGGATACTGTCCACATCTGCTCTGAAGTAGGTCAGTGTGGCTACTTGGACCTTGAGGGAGATGAGTGACAATTCTTTCATACCGTCCTATAGGAACTCCAGAATCATGGAAATCTTGGCTGTCCATGGGAGAATCCCACGGTCCTCACACCAGGCTTCGAATACTCTCCAGATCCATATGTATGACAGGGATGTGGAGAACGTGCATGCTCTGAGCAGGGTGTCAATCACGGCCTTTGAGTAACCACGTTTCTTCAGGCAAGTCCTCTCAAGGGCCAGACCGTAAGAGAGAATCAAGACAGATCTTTGTGGAGAATCTGTCCCTGCCTGAGAAGGTCCCTGTGAGGAGGTAGGCACAGAAGAGTCTTTGCATGTCTGCATACCATGGTCATCTTGGTCAATCCGGGGCCACTAGTAGAACTAGTCCCCTGTGATGTTCTATCTTGCAGATGACCCTGCCCAGTAGTGGCCATGGGGGGGGGGGGGGGGGGGGGGGGAGGCGAGGCATACAAGTAAGTCTTCCTCTGGCCAAGTCTGGACGACAGCGTCAATTCCTTGGGATTGCGGTTCTCATCTGCAGCTGAAGAACCTGGGGACTTGGGCGGCCAGTAGGTCCATGGCTGGGAGGCCCCATCGATTTACTATCAGTTGGAAGGCTGTGGTCGACAGCATCCATTCCCCCGGGTCCAGGCTCTCTCTGCTGAGGAAGTCTGAGACGTTGTCTTTTCCTGCGATGTAGGAGGCAGAGATCCCTTGTAGGTTTATCTCCGCCCATGCCATGAGAGAGTCTATCTCCAGAGACATCTGCCTGCTCTTGGTTCCTCCCTGGCGGCTGATGTAAGCAACCGGTCACGTTGTCAGACATTACTCGAATTGCTTTGCCTCTGAGTCTGTGGCTGAATTGCAGGCATGCTAGTCTGACTGCTCGAACTTCCAGGTGGTTTATGTTCCATTCCACCTCTTCCTTGTTCCATTGTCCCTGGGCAGTCAGTGGGCTCCCCACCCTCACAGGCTCACATCCGTGGTGAGCAAGATCCAGTTCGGTGGGGATAGGCTTGCTCCTCTGCTTAGGTGGTCTTCCTGTAGCCACCACTAGAGCTGAGAACGTACCTCTGCTGGCAGCTGGAGGCGAATTGAGTAGTCCTGGGACAGTGGGTTCCATGACAGTAAGGAGCGCTGGAGCGGTCGCATGTGGGCCCTTGCCCAAAGGACGACTTCCAGGGTTGATGCCATGAGGCAGATGACTTGAAGATAAGTCCCATACCTTGGGGCGTGCATTGTCATCAATCGTCACAATTGTTCTATCAGTTTCCTTCTCCTCAGGGGAGGGAAGACGACTTTGTTCTGTTTGGTGTCAAAATGGGCCCCCAGGTGGCTCTAGGGATTATGAGGGCTGCAGTGTGCTCTTGCCCGTGTTCTCGACCCAACCGAGTTCCTGCAGTAGGCTTTTGACTCTGCTGGTCACTTGCCAGCTCACTTCTGAAGACTTTGCCCTGATTAGATAATCATCCAGGTAAGGGTGTACACCAAGATCCCTTCCTTCCTCAGTGTTGCCGCCACAACCACCATGATTTTGGTGAAGGTTCTGGGGGCAGTTGCTAGGCCGAAGGGTAGTGCTCGGAACTGGTAATGGTGACCCAGTACCGCAAAGCGTAGGAAGCGCTGGTGATCCTAATGGACTGGGATGTGAAGGTAGGCTTCAGAAAGGTCCAGGGAGGTTAGAAACTCTCTCGGTTGTACTGCCATTATTACAGAGCGAAGAGTTTCTATGTGGAAGTGTAGAACCCACAGATGACGGTTGACGTTCTTAAGGTCCAAGATGGGCTGGAAAGATTCTTCCTTCTTGGGAACGATAAAATAGATGGAATAGCGCCCCGTATTTTGTTGGGGCGTGGGAACCGGAGTTATTGCCTTCAGACTGAGTAGTCTTGTTAGGAGTGGTTTCCACTGCCAGTCTCTTGGAATGGGTGTGGCAGGGTGACATCATAAATTTGTCTCGAGGGATGCTGCGGAACTCTAGGGAGTAACCTTCTCGAATGATGTTTAGAACCCATTTGTCCGACGTTATCGTGACCCATCTTTAGTAGAAGAGGGCAAGTCAACCCCCAATCTCCTCTTCCTGTGGATGGGTCGGCCCATTTTCATTGTGGAGCATGGCTGGAGCCTGCCCCCGGGCCTGCTCCCCTCTTGGTCTGTCTGTTCCAAAAGGGTTGGGACCTTCCGGAGGGTCAAGGTGCTTGGCGCTTCGAGTCCCTGTAGGGTCTAAAGCGCTGCAATCCTCTGCCCTTGGTTCTTCTGGGGGAGGGACGCTGAGATCTTTTTATTCCTATCTTCCGGTAGCCGAGGCACTGGGGATTTGCTGGCTAACTTCTCTAATTCGCTTCGGAACAAGAGATCCTTTAAAAGGCATTCTTGTGAGGTTCGCTTTAGATGTCACATCCGCATACCAATTCCGTAGCCATAGTTGTCTTCTGGCTGCCAGTACCGAGGCAACGTCCCTGGCTGAGGTGTGTACTAGGTCAGAGCTTGCATCCGTGAGGAAGGCTGCTGTAGGTTCCATAGTCTCATCGGTATACGTTCCGGAGTTTTTTGCCTCTCTCTCGAGAGGAGCAAGCAGGAACCAGTGCACAGCAGGAAGCAATTTGCAGTGTCATTGCTGTTGCGAAGGCCTGCTTAAGGATGGATTCCAATAGTCTGTCCTGAGTGTCCTTCAATGCAGCCCCTCCCTCAATGGGAATCGTTGTTCGCTTTGAGATGCCACAGACCATAGCATCCACTTTCGGGAAACGCAGATGTTCCTTGGTAGCTAATTCTAGAGGGTATAGGGCTTCCAAGGTCCCACCCCATTTGAAGCTGGCCTCTGGGGCATCCCATTCCAGGTCAATCAGTTCCTGGATGGCTTCCATCATTGGGAAGTAGCATGAGGCCTTACGAAGGGACACCAAGAAGGGGTTCTTCTTTGGTTTTGCCATAGGGTCTGTGCCAGGAATACCCAGCGTCTTCAGAGTCTGGGAAACAAGAGCTGGTAATTCGTCCTTGTGGAAGAAGCGAAACATGGTTCGGTATGGTTCCATTCCTGGAGGGATTTCTCCTTCTTCCAGGGAGACACTCTTCATCTGAGGTATCGGGTCCCTATTAGGGAAGTTCTTGGTTAAGCGAGGCATGTCTCGAGGCATCTGAGCAGGGCTGGGAGGATTTTGTGCTTCCAGCAGGGGTTGAGCCTGGGGCACAGCTGGGGCTAGTTGCACCTGAACGAAGGCTTGCAGCCCTTGGAAAAATTCCAACCAGGAGAAGGTCCCTGGGTCCATGTTAATCCCAGAGGGAGTCAGAGTAGGGGCCCACAGAGGTGCCCTCCTGTTGGCAAGCCATCTTGGAGATGCAAAAGTCCAGGGAGCTATCTTCAGTAGTTCCGGAACCATCTCCCGAAAATAAGGGACCAGGCTTTGGTTCCCCCTGGGCTTCTTCACAATGTTGACATAGGCAGGTCTCCAATTCAGGCTGTGCAGCTCTTATGTGGCAGGGTGTGCAAAGAGTGCTCAAACGGCAATGCTTCGGTGCGCCGGAGGATGGAATCAGGAACTGAAGCCGCTGGTGAGAACTCACTACCTCGTTAACACCCCTCCATTCTGTGCCAGCCCGGGTAAACTGGGGAGGTCTGCAGAGGAGATGAGGCTTCAAATCAGCTGTGAGGAGGGGGAGGGGGTTCCCTGAGACGTTTTTAACAGTCTCCTGAGGGCAGGTTGACTGAGGTAAAAAAAAATTTTTATTTGTCCTTCCTTCATTTTTGTCTTTTGTTCTTTTATATATATATTCTTTTGAAGTAAATTGTGAGGAGAAGGAGAGAGCTCCATGCACTCTGTTGCGCGTAAAAAATTAGACTAAGGAGACTTGAGGCAGCGCGGAATCAGTCAAGCAGGCGCACCTCACTATCAAAGATAAGTTTTTCAACTTTGAGAGCTCTTCCACCTACTGGCACAGAGGACCGTCCCAGACAGCATGACTAATTCAGCTACTTATCTACGTGAAAAAATAAAAACTAAATACAGCTGGAATCACTGTTATTCTGAAGCCTAGAAGAGATCCGGCGCAATGTGGCTCCTACAGACCCATCTCGCTTATCAATGTGGATCTCAAAATCCTGGCTCGGGTCCTAGCTCAACGACTCAAATTTCTTTCACAGCTCGTCTATTCTGATCAGGTAGGGTTCATTCCTCAGCGCATGGCGGCAGATAACATAAGAAAGGTCATTGATCTCATATGGTAGGCTCGTAAAACTCAGACCCCTGCGGTATTATTATCCCTTGATGCTGAAAAGGCATTTGACCTAGTGCACTGCCCTTTCTATTTTCCACCCCAAGGCATATGGCATTTGGGCACTTCTTTTTGCAATGGATACAACAGCTATATGATAAACCTATGCCAGGGTCAAAGTGAATAGCAGATACGGCCCTGCTTTTCCTATAGGAAGGGGCACTAGGCAAGGATGTCCACTATGCCCCTTGCTATTTGCCTTGTATCTTGAGCCCCTAGTGACCCAGATCCGTAAGGCCTATGATATACACGGAGTTCGATTGGGGGCTGAGGAGTACAAAACATCACTGTTTGCTGATGATATTCTCTTAACATTAACAGATCCAGCCTCGTCATTGGAGGGGGTTACCTGTGAACTATATAGTTTTGGCAAAGTAGCCGGCCTTAAGGTGAACCTCTCTAAGTCGGAGTTGCTCAATGTGACTCTGAGCCCGGTTGATGTACAAAATATTCGTAGCATGTTCCTGTATAAATGGGCGAAGTCACATATAAAGTACCTGGGGGTCTTTTTAACAGCTAGATTACCTGATCTCTATAATTTAAATTATACACCATTGAGCAATAGTCTAACCCTTGATATGAGTCGATGGAACAGGGGCACTTTTTCATGGCTGGGAAGAATAGCAATTGCCAAAATGACAGTCCTGCCTAAATTTATTTGTTTTCCTCCCTATCGGCGGATCTCTCTTCTCACGTGATTCGCCATTGGCAAAAAACAGATTTTTTATTTCATTTGGCGTAGACGTCCTCCCTGCTTAGCGCGTCAGGTTCTCTATCTCCCGAAGTCACAGGGGGGACTGGGGGTACCCAATCTCTTATGGTACTATAGGGCAGCCCAGCTGTGGGCCCATAATGGATATCCATCACAATACGGAAATTAAACAATGGGTGTCTATTGAACAAGCAATTTTAGGCCCAATGGCTTTACGGGCCATATTTTGGCAATCATGGAATACTTGGCGGCCAGCCAAAGGCATAGCATGGTCTTTACAGGTCACCTTGAATATTTGGAAGCAGAGCAGTAGGCAAGTAGTTGGGGCATATAAATACTTCTATCAAACTTTTCTCCTCCACAATAGTCACATCTCCCAGTTGACTGTCTGGAGGAACGTGGGTGTTACCACAGTTGAGCACATGATGTCACAAGGGTCGATCCTATCAATGCAGGGACTAATGGATATCTCCACCTTTAGCCCAAAAGATTTCCTGGCATATACTCAAGCAGTCCATTTTATTCAGAAAAAATAAAAACTAAAACCAAAAAAGGTACCTATATATCTTATTAGGGTTTGTGTATCTGAATTAGGGAAGCAATAGTTAAACTCCCCACAATTGTACAAATACTACAGGTAATTTTGACACTGCAGAGTTTGCACCAATAAAGCAAAACAATGAATATACAGAATTTGTTTTGATTATTACCGCAGGATAAAAGTACCCACAGAAATTTGTATCTGCTTTTTCTGCAGGTATTTTTTTCCAGGACAAACTACAGGGCCGATGTAATATAACCCACCCTAAAATCAAAGTTCGATTTTAGCATGGGTTTTATTTAACACTGGTGTTAAAAAAAAAACAAAAAAAATAAAACCACACAGTCCCCATTGGATGTAGTAAAAAGACATGGAAATAAACCAGAATTTTAAAACAAAATGTTCTAACTGAAAAATGCAATTTTTGACTTGTGATGCATTTGAGATCTTCTTAGTGTTTAGGTAATGATCAGGTTCTTGTGACCTGGTTTGGCCTCTGTTGGAAACAGGATGCTGGGCTTGATGGACCCTTGGTCTGACCCAGCATGGCAATTTATGTTCTTATGTCAATCCACAATAAGGAAAAAAAAAATTTCTCTCCACCTCCCAAGTGGAGCTCCTTCCCTCTCTCCTGCTTGGCCTGGCCAGGTAGGTCCTCCCTTCCTTCCCGAGCATGCCCATCTCACCTTAAAAAAAAAAAAAAAAGTCATGAGGGTTGGGGCCAGGTCTAGTTGGTCCCTCCCTTCCCCTCCCAGTTCCCTCTCGCATCATAAAAATAAAATCCATACCCAGCAGAATTCCCACTACTCCAAACCACCTCCTCTGGCAGCTGACTGGTCCTTCCACTGTCACATTAGTGAAAGACCCAATCTCCTTTCAGAAGGCTGACCTTTCAGGGGACATACGACAGTGGAGGGACTAATCTACTGCCAGTGGAAACAGCCTGCCATAAGAGGTGAGGTCTTCTCAGGCTAGTCATGGAGAGGTTTCTGCTGGGTACAGATCCTTTTTTTTTTTTTTTTTTTTTTTAAAGATAAGATTGTTGGGCATGCTTAGGATGGAAAGGACTCACCAGGCCAATCTCTGACTCTCCCTGAATCCACTCGCCTGAGTAATTTCAGTAGACTTCTCTTACCATGAGAACTTTAACCCCATCTCTAACCAGGTGTTATATTTCCTGCAGTAAAAATAGGCACACTCTGCCTACTAGCATGCCTCCTTGCATTGCAGGGTAATAGCAAATAAGACTTGTTACCTGCAATTAGCACGAGCTGCATTAATCATACCATCGGGTGTGTTTTTGGTACTAAAAGCATTATTACATGCCCAGGTAAGGTTAGCACTGAAAAACCCAAGCTAAAATACAAGTAAAAACCTGCAGTAAGCTCAGCACAGCATATTTTATAATCAGCCCATACATGTAATGTTGCCTCCCCTGACCTAATTATGCCCTTGAGAACACCTCTGTATTTTGCTGGTGAAAGTATAAGCACTAGAGGACAACATGCATATTTGTATCCACATAGTGGATGAGCAAATCTCAAAAAGTGAGCAAATCTCAAAAAGTCCATTTCTATAAGAAACACACTTTTTTTACCCATAAATTATTTTGAAAATTGCCCTCAGGTAGGGTAATGTTCAAAGACAAGAAAGCCCAATGGTACTTTTATTTATTTATTTATAACTTTTTCTATACCGAAGTTCAGGTAACAGAGTTACTTATCACTCCGGTTTACATTGCAACAGATATAAATATTAAACAATGACAACAAGTGTCTTACAGAGAACAGGGAGAGAACAACTTGGATAACATAACTGGGAACAAGAACAATACAAACTATTAATGCGAAACAAGTCCATGGAGAGGGAGATTAGCTATTGGTGTCTACCGTCTGTGGGAGTTGAGGAGTACTTAGTAAGTTATGGGAATGCTTGACCGAATAGCCATGTCTTGAGTCTTTTTTTGAATGTGCTGTGGCAGTGTATCAACCTTAGTTCCGGAGGAAGAAAATTCCACTGTTTAGGGCCTGCTGTAGATAGAGCTCTTTTACTTAATGATGTTTTCATGGGAGGCGCGTGTAGAGTTCCTCTTTGTGATAATCTTATTGGTTGTGAAGATGTGTGAAGTTGGAGAGGGATTCTGAGGTCCAGTGGGGTGTTATTGAAAATGGCTTTGTGGGTGATTGATATAAGTTTGAAGAGGATTCGAAATTTGACTGGGAGCCAGTGGAGCTTTTTTAGAATTGGTGTTATATGGTCTCTTTTGCTGGATTTGGTGAGACATCTTGCTGTTGCGTTCTGTAACAGTTGGAGGGGTTTTAGGGAGTAGACTGGGAGACCGTGTAGAAGTGAGTTACAGTAATCTATTTTCGAGAAAATGGATTGTAACACTGCTCTGAAATCACGGAAATGGAGGAGGGGACGAAGCCTTTTTAGAACTTGAAGTTTGTAGTAGCACTCTTTGATCGTAGTGTTGATGAAACCAGCGAAGCTTAGTTGGTTATCCATGACCACCCCAAGGTTTCTGACTTGTGTGGAGAAGACTGGGAGTGGTGTGAGGTGAGAGCTGTTCAATGGAAGGGTGCCATCTTGAGTGATCAGGAGGAATTCTGTCTTGTCGGTGTTGAGAATCGGGTTGAGATTTGACAGTAGTTTGTTGATGGAGAGGAGGCAGGAGTTCCAAAAAAGTAAGGTCTTTTGTAGCGATTCGGTGATAGGGATAAGGATTTGGACGTCATCGGCATATAAGTGATGGGTTAACTTTAGATTTGAGAGTAGCTGACAAAGCGGGAGAAGATAGATATTGAATAACGTAGGGGATAGCGAAGAGCCTTGAGGGACCCCTAATGTGGAACTGAATGGTGGAGACTCTTTGCTATTGATCTTGACTTTGTAGTTTCTGTTTTGGAGGAAGGATTTGAACCAGTTTAGGGCTTTGTTTTTGATGCCGATCTCTGATAATCTTTTGATGAGAAACTCATGGTTGACAGTGTCAAATGCGGCCGAGAGATCAAGGAGGATGAGTAAACAGGGATGTTTGTTTTCTAGATTCATGAGAATGTTATCTGACAGAGATAAAAGAAGAGTTTCGGTACTACGGAGTTTGCGAAAGCCGAATTGAGCCGGGGAGAGGATATCGTTATTGTCGAGGAATTCAGAGAGCTGTTTGTTGACAATTCTTTCCAGGATTTTGGCAATGACCGGAAGATTAGCAATGGGACGGAAATTTGCTGGGTTATTTGTAGAGAGATTAGGTTTTTTTTAATAATTGTTTTAAGATAGCAAGTTTGAGGGGGTCCGGGACTAGGCCCTGTGATAGCGAGGCGTTGATGATCTGGGAGATAGGCTTAGCAACGTCTTTAGCGCAAGCTATGAGCAGGTTAGCTGGAATTGCGTCGAGAGGGTGGGATGATGGCTTGATTTTCTTTAGCAGGTTTTCTATCTCTAAGGAAGAAGTAAGCTCAAAATCTTCTAAGCGGGCCGTTTGTTGCGAGGAGGCTGAGGATGTTTGAGCCTGGTTTGGGCTGAGTAGCAGGTCAGGAGGGCATGTATGATGCTGGGTTGGAGCATTGCTGCCTGTACGGGAGGAGAGTAGATTTGTTATTTTATTTTTGAAGTATGTAGCAAGGTCGGTAGCTTTAGAAGCCACTTCGTTGTCTGGAATAGTTGAGGTAGGTGGTTTTGCGAGCGATGAGACCAGGGAAAATAGAGCTTTTGGGTCGTGGATGAAGTGATTGATTTTCTGAGCATAGAAGTCTCTTTTTGTCTGAAGAATGTTGATCCTGTATCTGTGCATGAGTGATTTAAAGGCTGCTAAATTGGATGAAGAGGGGTTCCTTCGCCAGATCTGTTCCTTTTTTCTTAGATCACGTTTCAAAGATGTTAATTGTGGGGTGAACCATGGGGTTTTTTTTGTCATTGTTGGCACTGATGATTTTGGTTGTAAGAGGGCAGGTTGCATTTGCCACTTTGTTTGTGATTTTTATCCAAGAGGTCAGGGCAGTATCAGCATCTGAAAGGTCTATTTGGGTTAGCTCGGAGGATAAATGAGAGATGAGGGTTTCCTGGTTGCATAGCTTTCTGAATTGGATTGTGGATTTCTGTTTTACCGAGGGAGTTGAGTGTAGGTATTGGAAGGAAGTCGAAATAAGCTTGTGGTCTGACCAAGGAATTGGCCGACAGTCGATGTGTGACGCTAGAGTGAAGCTTTGGTTGCTGAAGATAAGATCTAATGTGTGTCCTGCTTTATGGGTGGGTTCGTTGATGAGCTGTTTGAATCCCATACAGCTGAGGGAGCTGAGGAAGGATTCGCAGTTAGATGAGCGAGGAGTGGAGTCCACGTGGAGATTGAAGTCTCCTAACAGAATGGTGGGAGAGTCAGTGTTAATGTGCTTCACAATGTATTCTATTAATGGAGAAGGGTCTGCCTCGAGACGTCCAGGGGGGGCGTAAATAAGGCCTATTTGTAACTGTGAGGATTTGAAAATTGAGAATTCTAAGGAAGGTGAGGAGATAGATGAGTGTAATGATAGACCTAGCTCTTTTTTGGCAGCAAGTAAAAGGCCGCCTCCTTTTCTTTTTAATCTGGGGACGGAGAAAATGTCGAAGGTTTGTGTGGGGAGTTGGTTGATGCGGACCGTGTCTTCGGGTTTAAGCCATGTTTCTGTGATGGCTCACAGGTCTGGCTGCTCATCTATAAGGTAATCATATAAGAGGTGGGCTTTTTTTTACAATTGATTGAGCATTCAGTAGAGTTAGTGAGAATAGGGTGAGACTCAGGAGCTGGTTGAGAGGAGAGAGCATGATGGGAATAAGTCTTTTTTGTTGCTGTTGTTGCTGGGAGGTCGAGTTGACCAGTTTTGCTGTTGTGATTCTCCTGGGGTAGCGTATGGTGGGAATGGGTGAGGTGAGCATGTTTAATTATTTTTAAGCTCAAAAGATCCGGCATTTGAATTGTATGGGAGACCGTGGAGATTCCAGACGCTCTGAGTGAGATAGTTGAACTGTGGTTGCGGACAGCGAGTAAGGGAGAGGGGTCTCCGGTAATAGTTGAGTCTGAGTGTAAGCAGTGTCTTGCTTCAGGGGCTGTACGAAGGGGCGTACAAAGGCGCGACGCCGGGAGTTAGAGCCTGAGATTTAAAGGGCTCTCACCTGGCTTCCTCTACCTCGCTGGTTGTCACTTCCTTATTCTGCACTTTCAAATTTGGCACGGTTCGGGGTTTCTGGCTCCTGGCTTCTGATAGGCCGGCTGGTACCCACGTGGTGGCGACTGTCGGGAGCAGCGAAAGGAGGGCCGGAGGAGCGTTGAATCTGGTTCTGTGGTCGGTGGGGCTTGAATCCCAAGACGGGGCGGTGCCGACTGGGTGAGGCTGGGGGTCCCGAAATGAGCTTCCAGGCGGTGAGCGGCGAAAAGGAGAGCCGGGAGTTAGAGGATGTAGAAGGATGTAAGTTGGACAAATGCAGGCCGAGGCGGGAGGAGTACAAGTATGTTGCGAGTTGCGTGTAGCACTGCTGTGGTGGGGTAGTGTAGCGAAAGGAGGGCCTTTCGTCTGAATCCTCACAAAGGCTCACGAAGGGGCGCACTAAGGGGCAGGCCCCTTAGGTCGCGCTCCTTCGGGCGCGCAACGCCCAGTGTGCAACGCCCAGGGAAGCGTCTAATTTAAACGCCTGAAAACAGTGCTGGGCTAGACCGGCTGGGTTGGGGGTGGGAGCAGTGTCACTCACCACGTGGTCCTGCTGCTTCTCTTTATTTTGCAGGTTTCTGAGCCCTCTTCTCCCTATTTTGTTTTACCTGCAGTCTTTCCACAAGTTTCAAAGCAAAAAGCACTTTTGCTTTGAAAATATTTAGAAAATAAGCACACAGGTTTCTGCACACAAGGTTACACCTGCTCTAGGCATAGCATAACTTGTGTGTGGATTTACATGCATACATTTTAAAGTCTAAAGTGAACAATGTAAATCTAAACTCCACCTCAAACACACCTCTTTTTTGCATGAACAAAAGTACACAAAATTGTGTCATGTGCACAGTGTTTGCACACAAATACCGGAATATTTTCTAAAGAACCATTCAGGTGTACAAAGCTGTTTTATGGCTTTGAAAAGTACCCTCTATATGTATGCATGTATCATGTATTTGTGAGGGAGGTGGAATGTATTAATATTCAAGTGTGGGATGTGGCTCAAGATATTTTGATCAAAGAATTTAAAAATGGCTCTTCTTCACAAGGCTGCAGACCCCATTTGCAAGTGTATGTTCTGCCTAGGGATTTATAACCATTCAACTTGTTCTGTTTTTTTCCAGTAGGTGGTGTACTGATGTTCTATGGCCTGTTGTAATATATAAAATGTTGCCTTTGGGAGAACACATGATGCTGTGAGAGTAGTGGCATACAAGTGATTTATTTATTTAAAAACTCTTCTATACAGTTGTTAAGTTAAATCATCACCACAACGGTTTACAAAAAGGCACAAAAGGAAAAACTATAATTGGCATAGATTACAAATTATACATGTGCCAACATAGAATGGTAACATTTTTAACAAGAAACTGTGTGTTAAAGCTTATATATCGGTTCAGAAATTGTCACGTGGTTCAAATCTAACGTTAATATGTAGTTGGAGATATTAAAGGGAAAAAAATGATTTGGTGCATCCTTATCTTGCTCTCTCGGGCCTCTTTTCCTACCACCCGCTCCTATCGTATTATATCTAGATGAACTAAACATATTTCATTATCGGAACACTCAGAGACCTTTCAGCAGGCAATAAATTTTCACAATTTTTCCTGGCACGGAAGTCGCTCACCCACCTATAGTTTCCCAGATCACCCGAGAGCCTTTTTAAAGCTCAGGGTTACATTGGCCATTCTCCAATCTTCAACTACAAACCCACTAGACATTTGAGATCCCTAACAAAAAACCTTTTGGACATCCCTTCACCTTGACTATCAAGATTAGACATTACAAGGAAAAGGGCTCTCTCAGTAGCAGGTCCTTCCCTCAGTAATTGCAGTGAATCAGGCAATGCATTCCAATCTAACCCAATACACTTAAAAAAATCCTTAAACATACTTGTTTCAGATTGCTTTAAAAATTACATCAATTAAACACTAACTACTTTATATCAATTTCTATTCTAAAAGTTTCCCTTCCCATTAGTCTTTATATATAGTTGGAAATTACCCCGTTTCCTCAAATTCCCCTTTCCCATACATATGCACAGCAAAATTGCTTACCTTGTAATAGGCGTTATCCCAGGACAGCAGGATGTAGTCCTCACATATGGGTGACAATGATGGAGCCCTATTGTGGAAAACTTTGTCAAAGTTTCTAGAAACCTTTCACTGGTCCTGTGAGGCCACTGAGCATGCCCAGCATGCCATGATATTCTCTGCCACAGGGGGCTCTCTTCAGTCTCGTATGTAGCAATAAGCTTTAGCAAAAAAATAAAATAAAACATATCGGACCCAACTCAGCGGGGTGACAAGTGGGTTTCATGAGGACTACATCCTGCTGTCCTGGGATAACACCTATTACAAGGTAAGTAATTTTGCTTTATCCCAGGACAAGCAGGATGCTAGTCCTCACATATGGGTGATTAGCAAGCTAGAGGTTGAGTCATTTGGTAGTGAAGCAACACTGAAGTATTGTTGAAAATGAGACAGCTGAAAATCACAGTAGATTGGATATAGAAGGAGTTGGGATTAAACTGGAAACAAGTTCTTTAAGACAGATTGTCCATAAGCTGAATCGTGTCGACCTTGTTTGTCCAAACAGTAATGAGCTGCAAAGGTGTGAAGAGAACTCCATGCTGCTGCTTTACATATGTCAAGAATTGGTACTGAACGATAGTGTGCTACCAAGGTTGACATTGCTCTTACTGAATGCGCCTTTAATCGCCCTTGGAGAGGAAGGCCTGCTTTTTCATAGCAAAACTGTATGCAATCTGCTAGCCAATTGGAGAGACTATGTTTACCCACTGCTTTTCCCGGTTTGTTTGGATCATAAGATATAAAAAGTTGAGTGCATTTCCTGTGGACTGCAGTGCGATCTAAGTAAAATGCTAGCGCACATTTACAGTCCAAGGTGTGTAAGGCCCATTCTCCTTGATGAGAATGAAGCCTTGGGAAGAATTTGGAAAAAACTATGGATTGGTTCAAGTGGAATTCCGTAACTACTTTAGGAAGGAATTTTGGATGTGTATGGAGAACCACTGTCATGTAAGAATTTTGTGTAGAGTGAGTACCTGACAAGTGCTTGTAACTCACTAACCCTTCTAGCCGATGTAATGGCTATAAGGAAGATAGTCTTCCATATGAGAAATTTCAGATCACAGGAATTCATGGGTTCAAAAGGAGAACGCATGAGTTTTGTTAAGACCAAATTCAGGTCCCATTCTGTGACAGGTGGCCGAATTGGTGGTTTGAGGTGAATTAAGCCCCTCTTAAACCTACTGACAAGAGGTGGTATTGGTGCATCTCCCATCTTGTTATGGTAAGCCGAGATTGCACTTAAGTGTACTCCTACAGATGACATCTGGAGACCAGAATCTGAAAGATGGCATAAGTAGCCTAGTAGAGAAGTTGTGGGGCAGGAGAAAGGGTCAATGTTCTTTGCCGTGCACCACAAAGTAAACAGTTTGAATTTCAAAGAATAATTCTTTCGTGTTGAAGGTTTACGTGAAGCTATAAGCACTTGAGATACATTGTTTGAAAGATTGAGTGGTTGTAAAATCAAGCTTTCAACATCCATGCTGTGAGAGATAGGGATTGGAGGTTGGGATGGCGAAACAGACCCTGAGTTATGAGAGAGTGGAAGCTACACCCAGGCGAATTGGTTCTCTGATTGAGAGGTCTAGAAGTATGGGAAACCATACTTGTCGAGGCCAATATGGGGCTATGAGTATCATGGATCCCTTTTCCTGTTGTAGCTTCACTAGAGTTTTGGTTATGAGCGGTATTGGAGGATACGCGTATAGAAGGCCTGAGTTCCAAGGGCGAGCAAAGGTGTCCTTGGCTAGTTGGCGATTCTGTCTGTGTAGAGCGCAGAATTTGTCCACTTTGTGATTCGGGTGTGATGCAAAGAGGTCTATTGTTGGTTGCCCCCAACATTAAAATATCCTGGTCGCTACTAAGGGATCCAGGGACCATTCGTGTGGTTGGAACTGACGACTGAGTCGATCTGCCACTACATTGTGAATGCCTGCCAGATAAGTGGCCAGGAGAAACATTGAGTGTGTCAGGGCCCAGTCCCAAATCTGTGCAGCTTCTTGACAAAGGCAGTCCTTGAATGCATGCAGCGCATAACGTATAGCTCGAAGCTCTAAGAAATTGATTTGAAATGTTGCTTCGAGTTTTGTCCAAGTTCCTTGGATTTGGAGATTGTTTATGTGAGCTCCCCAGCCCAAGGTGGATGCATCTGTAGTTAAAGTTATCTGTGGGACTGGTTGTTGGAAGGGTAGGCCCTTGCACAAATTGTCCTTGTTCGCCCACCAAAGTAGAGATGAACGTAGCTGGTGGGTTACTTGAATTGGAGAGGACAGTGGTTGAATGCTTGGATCCATTGTGATCTTAAAGTCCGTTGAGTTACCCTCATGGCTAACCTTGCCATCGAGTGACATGAACTGTGGATGCCATGTGGCCTAGTAAGGTTAGAAACTGATGAGTTGTGCTTGTTTCTTTGAGTGAATCGAGTTTGCCAGTAGGGAAAGCGTGTCTGCCCTATCCCCGGGTAGAAAAGCTTTTGAAAGTATGGTGTTCAATTCTGCTCCTATGAATTTAAGCAGGTGAGACGGAGTGAGATGGGACATTTGATAATTGATGAGAAAGCCCATGGAGTGAAGTAGAGTAATTGTTTGACAGAGAAGCCAGATCTCCTTGTTGAGATTGACCTCTGTTGAGCCAGTCGCCTAAATAGGGAAAGACATGGACACTTTCCTTGTGCAAGTGTGCTGCTATTACTGCCAGACATTTGGTGAATACTCTGGGAGCAGAGGCCAGTCCGAATGGTAGTACTCTGTACTGGAAATGTTGATGACCCACCATGAAGCACAGATACTTGTGATGAGGAGGGAATATTGGAATGTGAGCGTAAGCATCTTGAAGATCCAGAGAACAAAGCCAAACTCCTGTTTGAAGAAGTGGAAGCATGGTGCCTAGAGAAGCCATCCTGAACTTTTCTTTCTTCAGAAATTTGTTGAGATTTCTAAGGTCTAGGATAGGACGTAGGCCTCCGGTTTTCTTTGGTATGAGGAAATAACGGGAATAGAATCCTCTGCCCTGCTGAGTCTGGGGCACCGGCTCTACAGCCCTGGCTCTCAGAAGAGTGGATAATTCTACTTGCAATTGGATTATGTGATTTTCAGTTAGAAAAAGATCTCGGAGGAGAATCTCTTAGAATTGAGAGGAAATTGAGTTGGTAACCTTGAGATGTTATTGCAAGTACCCATTGGTCTGTTATTTGTAACCAATGGTTGTAGAAGGCGGATACTCTGCCTCCTACCGGAAGATGTGGTTGAGGATTGAAGAGATGGCCTTGGTCTCTGGGAAAAACCTCAAAAGCATGCAGCCGGTCCAGTCTGCGGTGGAGGTTGAGGCCTAGCCGCCCTAGGTTGTCTGGGCTGAGCTCTTTGCTGCGGCCTAGTAGATCTGCCCCTTGATGCTGGAGGGTAATAACATCTCTGTCGATAAAAGGGTCATCTAGATTCTTTTCTTGGATGCCGACGAGATGACTGGGTAGCTGAATCCTGCGGAATTAATGAAAGTTGTCACAGGGTTTCTGTATGTTCTTTTAATTGTGCAACTGCATCTTGCACCTTGGAACCAAAAAGGTTGTCACCTAGACATGGTAAGTCAACTAATTTTTCCTGGACTTCAGGCCTAAGGTCAGAGGCTTTAAGCCATGCCCAATGTCTTGCACTTATCCCAGAGGCTGCTACTCTGGAGGCTGTTTCAAATCCATCATAAGCAGCTCGGACTTCATGCTTGCCAGCTTCAAGTCCTTTGTGAATAATTGCTTGGGCTGCTTCTTGATATTGCTGTGGTAATGATGTTGAAAATTCTTGCATCTGTTTCCACAGATTTCTTTGATATTGAGTCATGTATAATTGATAAGATGAAATTCTGGTATTTAACATGGCTCCTTGGTAAATCTTTCTTCCCAGAGAATCCAAGAATCTATGATCCTTTCCTGGGGGAGTGGAAGAACGCGGGCTTATCCTTTTTGACTTCTTTTGTGCGGATTCCACAACCACAGATTGATGTGGAAGCTGTGCCTTTTGGTAGCCAAATGAGGAGAAAGTGAGAGGAAAAAAAAATGTTTACTCTGAGAGTAAAACAAGATAATGATTACTCACCAGCCGGTGGAAACCTGAGAGATCCCATGTGGGAGTGTGTGTGTATATATGTATATAGATATATATATATTTATATATTTATTTATATTTTCTCTCACAAGGCTCCTGCTCCGCGATGCCTACAGCAGCGCGGAAAAATGAAGACTGAAGAGACCCCTGTGGCAGAGAATATCATGGCATGCTGGGCATGCTCAGTGGCCTCACAGGGCCAGTCAAAAGTTTCTAGAAACTTTGACAGAAAGTTTTCCACAATAGGGCTCCATCAATGATGTCACCCATATGTGAGGACTAGCATCCTGCTTGTCCTGGGATAATGGCTATAAGATGGCACCTGATTTTGATATGTGATTTAATTAGATTCTGATAATTTATTAACCTTTATTTTACTACTATGAGACATGAAATTTTTTAGTTTTATGATTTTTATATTTATGTACACCATTCTGACTAAACTTTGTAAAAGTGGTATAGAAACACTTAAAAAAAATAAATAAAACTATAATGGATGATTTTAATAATAGGTTACAAACTAGTAGTAATAAATCAAATTTATTTTTAGGTTCTTTCAGAACAATGGGGTATATACCTTCTGGTCTGGATGATTTGCTACTCTTGTTTATCAATCTACCACATTACATCTTCCAGGTTCACCACGATATGTTTCAGTTCTTCTGAATCACCACCACTGAATACAGTTTCTGGCATGAGTATCTCAACATCCTCTTTAGTAAACACCAAAGCAAAGAATTAATTTAGTCTTTCTGCAATAGCCTCCTCTTCCCTCGTGCTCTTTTAACTCCTCAATCACCTAATGGTCCAACCAACTCCCTTCACAGGCATCCTGCTTCGATATATTTTAAAATTTTTGATTGTGAGTTTTGCCTCTACAGCTGGCTTCTTTTCAAATTCTCTTAGCTTGCCTTATCAATGTTTTACATCTAACTTGCCAAAACTTATGCTTTTTCCTATTTTCTTCAGATGGATCCTTTCTCCGATTTTTGAAAGTTTTTTTTTGCTAAAATAGTCTTTCACCTAACCTTTTAACCTTGCCAAAAGTCATTTTGCCTTCCTTCCACTTGTAATGCATGCAATCCATCTGGTCTGCACTTCCAAGATACTATTTTTAAATAACGTTCATGCCTGATGTACTAAACTCAGCCTTTGTGGCTGCATCTGTCAATTTTGTTCTATTTTCCTCATTCTATCAAGGTCTCCCTTTTGAAAGTTTAATGCTAGAGCTGTAGATTTACTGTCCTCCCTCCAGTCATTAAATCAAATCTTATCACATTTTGATCAGTTACCAAGAAGCTCCACCACCTCTCACACTAAATCCTACATTCCCACTGTTTTTCATATAAAAAAATCTATTAGTATAAAAATTCTGCATTTATATCAATGTACAATAATACATTTTCAAAAACTGTGTAGACAATGAGGGGGTAGCATGCAAACCTGAAGATATTGCTTAGGAAACTTAATACCCTTGGCACTGGCCCTAAAGCAATCTTTGCCAACGCTAGGTAACTGACATTTATTTATTTTATTTATTTATTTATTAACTTTTATTTACCGACATTCGTGAAACACATCATGCCGGTTTACAAAAAACTCAAAGGAGGAAAGTTACAATATAACAATAACAGTAAAACTGATAAATAGGTAAAACAATAGCGTAGTAGAGCAATAGTAGAGGGGAGGGGAGTGGGAAAGGGAGGATACCGGGGAGTGGGAGAGGGGAGGCTAAGGGAAGGGCAAAGGCTGGACAGAAAGGAGTGAAAGAACACAAATAGCTGCAACTATATACAGTTGATAAGTACAGTCATAATCAAAATTGTAGAGCTAAGGAGGTAATGAGAGACATTTACTTAAAGTATTCACTTAAATATGAAATAAGAATATGAAATAAGAAGGGGGTTAGGATGATTTAAGGGCAAGAAATGCCTAAGTAAGAAATGTGAATCCAATGCAATCTGTGCATTCATTGTTCAATGTATTTCTTCTTTCTTCCCCCTCCTTACCCCATCAGCAGTCACACAACCTCTCACCTCACTACTTCCCCTCTGGCTCTCATCACAGATCTGTCACAGCCTCCTCCTAACTCCTTCCCCTGCATCTCTCATCCCAGAACTTTCAGAGCCTCATTCTTTCCCACCTCTTACCAGTTCTCATCAACACCCTCCCCCTTAGTCTCAGAGACCCAACACCCTTATGCTCTCTCCTTAATTCTTCCATGTCTGGCTCTCAAAGGACTAATCACATACCCTCTTCTCCCACTCTTCCCATCCAGCTTATAACAATCACACACATCCTCCTTCCTCACTCCTCTCAGGGACCAGTGTCTCTCATCCTTACTCCTTTTAGTTTGACTCATCAAGCTATCATGTATTACCTTCAGCATTTTCTCTATTTTCTTGCACATCAGCCTCCCTGCATGGTCAGAGGAGACCGCAGGCCATCTGCTTGGGATCTCAGAGCATCAGTTATTCTGGCCCCCTCAATACCATCTCTATCTTTAACATTTGTGTTTGGTCTGAAATTTTTTTTTTTTTTTTTTTTTTTGGAAGAGGCATGTGCCAGCAACAGGAACGTGAAGTTCCAACCCTGAACTGGCTCCTGCTGCTTTGGTAAAGCACACAAACAGCATGCCAACAAACCTGCAAACAAATACCTCCCATCTGAAAGCAAAGAAATCACCCTTAGAATAAACACAGCTTGTTAAAAGAAAACCAGGAAACCACAGTCTACTTAAACTAATGAAAAGTAGGAAGCCATTATAAAAATGGAGCCGGTTGCACACTCAGAGGCGGGGAATGATTAGCAGGATACAAGAACAGGACTTATCAAACCACCTCAGCACATTCTGAAAGCATTCACAGCAAACCTGGGAAACAATTTAACATACATTATCCCCACGATTGCAGAAAGGGAGGTACAAATGGGTTCTAATGAATAGCCCCCTATTCCACTTGGGATAAGGCACTATAAGCAATACAAAGGGATCTGTAGCTTAACTTCCAAATGAAGAAAAAGTGGATATTCCCATTCTGCTTTATTCATTAATCTCTGTTCTTATGAAAAAGGAAGCATATTAGATTGTACAGAATGTTTGTATGTGATGGGTTTTGTGTATTCATATGCCCCATTCTTGTATGCCCTGGATGTAAGTTTGCCAGACTTGGTGTACAAGTAGGTCCTTTGGCTAGCATCAGTCCCTGGAGACTTAAAAGTTGATAATCAGTTGGGCAGGGAGGCACAGAAACAGAGGGACAAGTACCTGAATGTATTCCACATTGAAGTGGCTGAAAGGTGGAATACAAATCTAAAATAAAAATAAGTTGGCAATTTTCCATAACACATGCATGGGGGTTAACCACAATATTTGTAAATAAAGTAGAAATTATTTATATACCATCTTTTCAAATAGATCAGAGTGGTTTATGTAAAAACTAAAAAATCTTATAAAAACAAATTATAAAATGAAAATTAAATATATCAGCACAATAAGGAAAAAAAACCTCAAATGTTTCAAAACTAATAATCTCAGATTATAACAGAACATCAAATACACATTTAAATAGCCATGTTTTTAGCTCTCGTTTAAATATTTTGTGATCATATAGTCAATTTTTTAGGAATTTCATTCCATAATCTTGAACCTGCAAATGAGATAGCTCTCACACACTTCTCCCAAATGTGCAGATCCTATAGTAGGAATATTAAATAGACCCTTATTAGATGATATCAGTGTTCTTTGAGGGACATACAAGTATAAGGCTATACCCATTCAATTTACACCTTCATTATTGATAATTTTATGTATCAGAGTTAGCACCTTATAATGTATACAAAATTAAACCTACAGCCAGTGAAGAGTCAATACAGGTGTGATATGATCAAATTTGTTACAGCCTATTAAAATGTGCTGCATCATTTTGCAGTAATTGTAAAAGTTGCAGGAGTTAATAGGAAATCCTAATAAGGAATTCCAGTAATCAATTTTCAAAAAGATAAGTGTTTGAATAGTACGAAAATCAAATTCCAATAAAGGTTTCAATCTTTTTAGTACATGCAATGCAAAATAACCAGTTTTAATATGTTTCAATATTGACAAGCTGGAGTCTATTACTCCTAGAACACTTGTACTTTTTGCTTTACTTTTGAAAGATCTGCTGCTCTAAAACCCTTCTGTCCCTCTTTATCCTAAAGAACCATCAGAGCACTAACCAGAGGATAGCAACAGTATTTCTAAGGCTACAGACAAAATTCCACTGCAAGCTTCAGCAGGAATAGCAGTTTGCATGACTAGAAAGAAGCCCTCTCCTCCCACAAGTATCCAAAAGGCAGAGATCATAGGGATTAAAAAGCTAGATTTATTCCCCTTCCCAGTTTTTCCCTAATTAGAGCAAGCAGAAATTGCTCATCTGTAACAGATGTTCTCCAAGGACAGCAGGATAACAGTCCTCACAAGTGGGGAGACATCATCTGACAGAGCCCTGGTCAGTGTGATGATTGCAGAGCTTTCTAGAACTTTCTTCAGAATCTCCTATAGTATGTGCAGGTTATCCAGCATGAGAGCCATTACATGCGGTCCCCCCCTCCGTTCAATATATAGCTATAAGAGAGAAGCCAAGTCCTAGAGTAAGCAGGTAAGTTCTGTGAGGACTAATAACCTGCTGATCTCAGAACTATTACAGGTAAGCACCTTTTGCTTTGTTGGATATGCAGTCCTCAAATGAGGGGAAACCCCAGGTTAGATTGCCCTCTTAAAAAAAAAAAAAAAACCCTGTAACCGTGCCAACCAACAAAAATGTTTTTGTTGGCAATAGGCCATTTTTGCATTTAAGGTTTGGGTTTTTTTTCTTTTTAAAGAGCAACCTAGAAATAAGAGACAGGCCCAAGAGGGATGGAGTTGGATCCTAAACCTCAGAGACCTTTCAGGACATTTTGACCAAACCTACCGTTACATCAGAAGTTCCTATCCAAACAGTAATGGGATGCAAATGTGGACTACAGTCCATGTCACAGCCTTGCAAATCTCTTCAAGTGGGCCACTGATGCTGCAATTGTTGTTACAGAATGAGCCTTGACATTCCTCTCCACAGTCCAGCCTGCCTGGACATAATAGAAAGAGATGCAATCTTCTATCCAATTAAGAGAGTTTGCATTTAAGCTATGGAATCTCAGATCTAAAGCTGGGTAGACTTTCTAAAGGCTCTTCTACAATCCCAAGGCTTATTCATCTTTGTGGACATGCGGCCTAGGGAAAAGAGGGAAAATGTTGGGAGGATAACAGTTGAGTTAAAAGTGGAAGTCTAACATCACCTCTAGGTAGAAACTTGGATGCATATGCAGAACTGCTCTATTATAGAGAAGTTTCATAAATAGGTTGCCTGGCGCTTACTGATTCTACGTGCTACGTTGACCACCACCAAAAATATGACCTTCCAAGTCAGGTACCTCAGTTCATAGGAGTCCAGTGACAACTTTCAGCAGCTCATGTCCCAAAACACAGCAGAAGGCTTTATTGGAAGTTTTGGTAGGAGCAAACCCTGCATGAATCTGTCTGTACAGAAATGAGTTTACCTTCTACATGGTGGTAATAAGCACAAACTGCTCTGAGGTGAATCCCAACAGATTTAGTCTTAAAACCAGATTCAGATGTAGAAGGTTTTCAAACAGTTTTGGTTTTTTTTTTTATTTAAGATTTTTTATTGATACAATGTGAATATATGGATCACATAACAGGGATGACCAGAAACAATGATATAGCAAATGTTGCTTACCTGATGTAACAGGTGTTCTCACAGGACAGCAGGATGTTAGTCCTCACAAATGGGTGACATCGAGGATGGAGCCCACCACGGAAAACTTCTGTCAAAGTTTAAACAGAACTTTGACTGGCCCCTACTGGGCATGCCCAGTAAGGCACTGACCCTGCAGCCAGCAGGGGTCTCCCTTCAGTCTGATGTTCAAAGCTACAGGCAGTGCCTAGAAAGTAAAAACAAAACAAACCCAACACCGCGGGGTGGCGGGCGGGTTTCGTGAGGACTAACATCCTGCTGTCCTGTGAGAACACCTGTTACATCAGGTAAGCAACATTTGCTTTCTCACAGGACAAGCAGGATGGTTGTCCTCACAAATGGGTGAGTACCGAGCTGAGGATGTCCTGACTTGCACCAAATGCACCCAACGACGTGCAACAGGCACTACAACTGGGGTGGAATTTGGTAAAGGGCATCCGCACCCTACCGGGAAGGTGGAAGGGTGTTGGTACATCACGTTGGAAAAAGGTTACGCAAGACAGATTGGCCGAAGATGGAGTCCTGTCTTCCAGCTTTGTCCAAACAATAGTGGGCTGCAAAGGTATGGAGAGAACTCCAGGTTGCAGCCTTGCAGATGTCAGGAAGCGGCACCGATCGAAGGTGTGCCACTGACGTAGCCATGGCCCTCACAGAGTGTGCTTTGACACGGTCTTGAAAAGGGATGCCCGCTTGCTCATAGCAGAAAGCAATGCAGTCCGCCAACCAGGAGGAAAGAGCCTGCTTACCCACAGGTTGTCCTAACTTGTTAGGATGGAAAGAGACGAATAATTGAGTGCTCTTCCTGTGAGAAACTGTACGGTCTAGGTAAAAGGCTAGAGCCCGTTTACAGTCTAGGGTATGCAGGGTCTGTTCTCCAGAGTTGGAGTGGGGCCTGGGAAAAAAGATAGGTAGTATGATGGATTGATTAATATGAAACTCAGAAACTACCTTAGGTAAAAATTTAGGGTGAGTGCGGAGTACCGCCCGGTCCTGCAGGAGCTTAGTGTAAGGCGGATAGGTAACTAGGGCCTGTAATTCACTAACCCTGCGAGCTGAAGTGATAGCCAAAAGGAATAACACTTTCCATGTGAGATACTTTAACTCACAGGAGTGCAGAGGTTCGAAAGGAGGTTTCATTAGACGACCAAGAACCAGATTAAGGTCCCAGGATGGGGCCGGAGGCCGTAAGGGTGGCTTCAGATGGAGCAAGCCTTTAAGAAAACGTGTTACTAGGGGTTGTACTGAAATAGGGACACCCTGTACACCTTTATGGAAGGCGGCTACCGCACTGACATGCATCCTAATGGAAGAGGTTTTAAGACCTGATTCAGAGAGATGCCATAAATAGTCCAAGAATTTGGAGATTGGACAGGAAAGGGGATCAAGGGACTGAGAAGTGCACCATGATGTGTACCTTTTCCATTTGTATGAGTAAGACTTTCTTGTGGAAGGCTTTCGTGAAGCTATCAGGACTCGAGAAACGGAATCTGAAAGGTTGAAAGGCTGAAGGACTAACCTTTCAACATCCATGCCGTCAGGGATAAGGCTTGGAGGTTGGGATGGAGGAGGCATCCGTCGTTTTGAGTGAGCAGATGCGGGTCCTTTCCCAGAGGAATGTGCCTGCGGATGGAGAGATCCTGGAGTATTGGAAACCATACTTGGCGTGGCCAGTAAGGTGCTATCAGGATCATGGTTCCTCCGTCCTGGCGTAGCTTCACGAGAGTCTTTGACACAAGAGGAAGTGGAGGGAATGCGTAGAGCAGACCGGTTGTCCACTTGAGGGAGAATGCATCCCTCGGCCGAGAGTGCTGGCTCCGAATGAGAGAGCAGTAATCGTCCACTTTGTGGTTCTGAGGGGACGCAAAGAGGTCTATGCGGGGAGAACCCCACTTGTGAAACAGAGAGGTCGCTATCAGAGGATCGAGTGACCACTCGTGCGGTCGGAAGACACGGCTCAGCCGGTCTGCCAATACATTGTCTACTCCCGGCAGGTAAGTGGCCCTGAGGTACATGGAGTGGGAGAGGGCTTCCGCCCAGATCTGCGCAGCTTCCTGACACAGAAGGAAGGAGCCTGTGCCTCCCTGCTTGTTTATGTACCACATGGCCACTTGGTTGTCCGTCTGGATTAAGATTATCTGATGAAAGAGATGATCTTTGAAAGTGCGGAGCGCATAGCGGATTGCTCGAAGTTCCAGGAAATTGATCTGGTGTTCGGCTTCCTCTTTGGACCATAACCCTTGGGTTTGAAAGTCGTCCACATGGGCTCCCCAACCGATGTGAGAAGCGTCGGTGGTTAGGATTACTTGCGGATCCGGTGGAAGAAAGGGTAAGCCCTGAAGGAGGTTGACCTGAGTCGTCCACCAGGTTAAGGATAGGCGCAGCGCTTGTGTGACTGTGACTATGGAGGACAGAGGCTGAAAAGCTTGAATCCATTGGTGTCGTAGAGTCCATTGTGTTACTCTCATGGCTAGTCGGGTCATGGGAGTGACTTGAACCGAGGATGCCATGTGTCCTAGGAGAATGAGGAACTGGCGAGCCGTGGCCGTATCTTGAGACTGGAGCTGGTGAGCTAGGGACATGAGAGTTTGGACCCGTTGAAGCGGAAGGTAGGCCTTTGCCTGTAAGGTGTCCAAGTCTGCCCCAATGAAAGATAAGGTTTGAGATGGGACGAAGCAAGATTTCTCGTAATTGACAAGAAACCCTAAGGAAAGGAGTGTGTTGATTGTCAATTGTAGGGAGGACCGGGCAATCTGAGGGGTGGAGGCCCTGATTAGCCAATCGTCCAGATAGGGGTATACGTGGACACCTTCCTTCCTGAGGAATGCTGCTACAACTACGAGGCATTTGGTGAAGACTCGTGGAGCAGATGCCAGACCGAAAGGTAGTACTCGGTATTGATAATGGTCGCGGCCTACTAGAAACCGCAGATATTTGCGATGGGATTGTGTTATCGCAATATGGGTATAAGCTTCCTTGAGGTCGAGGGAGCATAGCCAATCCCCTCTTTGCAGCAGAGGGAGTAACGTGCCCAGGGTTACCATCTTGAACTTTTCTTTTTGAAGGTACTTGTTGAGGGCCCGAAGGTCCAAAATTGGACGTAGCCCTCCTGACTTTTTTGGAATTAGGAAGTACCTGGAGTAAAATCCCTTGCCTCGTTGAGAGGGAGGGACAGGTTCTATAGCATTTGATTGCAAAAGAAGGGATACTTCCTGTTGTAATTGAGTCAAGTGGCTGGATAGACTCCATGCTTGAAGAGGCGGGGAGTCTGTCGGAAGAGTTATGAAATTGAGGTGGTAACCCTGTGCGATAATTGCCAGCACCCACTGGTCTGAGGTAATCCGTATCCAATGCTGCAAAAAGTGGCACAGACGACCCCCTACAGGGATGTGGGGGAGTGGGATATGGCATGTGCTCCGTATCGGGAAGTCAAAGGCCTGCCGCAGGCCCGGGAGGTGGGGCTACAGCAGGTCTTTGTTTCCGAGGTTGGCGTAGCTGAGGTCTGGTGGAGGATCGAGCCGGACGAGGCCTAGTCGACGGAGGGTAATAACGACGTGGCCGAAAGAATGACTTTTTAGAGTCCTTCTTAGGTGGTGGTTTGGAGGATACCTCAGATGGAACAGACGAAAGTTGTTTCAACGTCTCGTGGTGATCCTTCAATTCCGCCACAATCTGTTGAATCTGTTCTCCGAACAGATTGTCCCCCAAGCAGGGTAAATCGGCTAGACGATCCTGGACCTCTGGGCGAAGGTTGGATGATTTTAACCAAGCCCAACGTCTGGCTGAGATGGCAGTAGCTGAGACTTTCGTGGAAGCATCGAAGATATCGTAGGCCGTTCTGATCTCGTGCTTCCCAGCTTCAAATCCTTTGTGAAGGAGGGCTTGAAGCTGTGGCTGGTATTGGTCCGGTAATGTGTCAGCGTAGTCCTGCATCTGTTTAAGGATAGCTCTGTTGTATTGAGTCATATAAAGTTGGTATGAAGCTATGCGAGATATCAACATAGCCCCATGATACACTTTCCTGCCCACACTATCAAGGAATTTGTTGTCCTTGATAGGGGGAGTGGAAGAGTGTGGTTTTAGGCGCTTGGCCTTCTTTTGCGCAGACTCAACTACAACAGAGCGATGATCCAGTTGAGACTTCTGAAATCCTGGTGCTGACTGAACGAGGTATGTTGAGTCAGCTTTTTTATTAACTGGTGACACAGATGAAGGTGATTCCCAGTTTTTCTTTAAAAGATCCAGAAATACCTGGTGAATGGGGATGGAAGCGATGATTTTTGGGGCATCCAGAAATTGGAGCAGCTCCATCATTTGGTGCCTGTCATCGGTCTCAGATTGCAGCTGAAAAGGCACAATTTCTGACATCTCCTTTACAAAATTTATAAAGGAGAGATCTTCAGGAGGAGATTGTTTTCTACTCTCTGTAGGAGATGGTGGGGATGGTAAATCTGTATCTGAAGATGTATCATCACCCCAGGTATCATAAGGATCATGTAGGGCTTGCAGTCCTGAAGGACCTGGTAGAGGATCCAAAGGCATCGATGGAATCGGTGCTGCAAGCGGAACTGTGAACGGCATCGAGGGCTTCGGGGGTACCGATGGAATCGGTGCCGATCTTGGAATCGATGGAGCCGAAGGATAAATCGGTGGAAAGGTATGTGAAGGCACCGATGGAACGACACCGGACGGGGGAATCCGGAACGGTGTTTCTCCTGTCGATGAATGTCCTTCCGGAGATGATGGTGTAGTCGGTGCTACTGGAATCACCGATGGAAGGGCGCGCATGAGTGCCTCCATACGATTTAGTATCGGTGCCAACGCTTCCACTAGAGGCTCGGTGGTCGGTTCCCTCCTCGGTGGCAGAGTCGGTGCTGAGGTCGGTGCCTGAGGCGGTGCCGGAATCGGTGCCGGAGGCGGTACCGGTGGAGGCTGGAATCTTCGCATCGCATTCTCGATGGCCTCCTGGACCAGCCGGTCCAGTTCTGCCCGGAGACCAGGGGTAACCATACCCGGCTCGACGGGAGAGGGAGGCTGAGGCAGGGCCGGAAGTACCACCGTAACCGGTGGGATCACGGCCCCCGCACCCCGGGAGGGTGAGGGTTTCCTCGGTGCCTGCGAACGAGACGTGGACGGTGCCAGGTCTGACCGAGGCTTTTTCGTCGGTGGCTCGGCCTGTTCAGAGGTCGATGGTTGTGGATCCTCGACGGGCCGAGACTTGTGCCGTCGATGGCGATGCTTATCCTTCCGATCTCCTCGCCCATCCGGGGAGGGGACAGGAGTCGACGGCCGAGAAGTCATCGGTGGAGGACGGTCACCGGAGGGTTGACGATGGTGGTGCAACTTCGACGGTGCCGGTTCCGATGACGTCGATGCTATCGATGGCGTTGGGGTGGGTGCATGGAAGAGGAGCCCCATCTTCTCCATCCTGGCTTTACGACCCTTAGGTGTCATTAGGGCACATTTAGTGCAAGTCAGGACATCATGCTCACTTCCCAAACATAGAACACAGACCCGATGGGGATCTGTGATTGACATAGTCCGGGTGCAATCCGGACAACAACGGAACCCCGTCGCCATGGCCTAGGGCCAAATTTAGCCACGGGATTGGTAAGTGCCAACAGGCCTCTAGGGCCAAAATCGACGGCAGTCGATGAAAATCGGCAAAAAACTTACCGGCTTTCGCGGAGGTGACAAAAATTTGTCGAAGGGAGACCCCTGAGGGGCAAATTTTCTTCGGAAAGAAAAAAACCGAATTCCTGTCAGGAACGTGGTAAGAGAGCTCCTTTCACCGCGTGGCAACTGCTGCGCGGAAAAAAGAAGACTGAAGGGAGACCCCTGCTGGCTGCAGGGTCAGTGCCTTACTGGGCATGCCCAGTAGGGGCCAGTCAAAGTTCTGTTTAAACTTTGACAGAAGTTTTCCGTGGTGGGCTCCATCCTCGATGTCACCCATTTGTGAGGACAACCATCCTGCTTGTCCTGTGAGAAAATATGAATACAAGTTAATATATCACTAATGCATTTAGCGAAACAAGTCCGTGAAATAAAGACATGTGTTGTCCCCAATGTGTGGCTAAGCTTCTCCTATAATACAAGCATATCCTCAGAGAACATAGATAATATAAACCTGAAGAACTGAGAAAACAAGCCAACCGGCTTCTACATCCTGTTATAAGTATAATATAATAAATACAGAAATATTAAACCTTATTGACAAAGCAAAACGTTGTGTCTTAAGTTTCCCCCCTGCCCCCCCAACCCCATTCCCTTCCCCCAGTACTCCTACAATGAGATACTTCGCAACAGTAGCTAAACAGGGACAATTCCATTGTTCCCAGTTGTGTTCTGATATTTCTCCTGCCACTGTCTATAAGATTTCCAGATTTTTAGGAACTTCCCATGAGATTTGTGAAGATGAGCTGTAATTTCTGCTAAGTATAAATTTTCTTTAGCATGGATTGTACCCCTCCTAAAGTGGGGATGTGACTCGCCTTCCATCGCTGCGCTATATGAAGCCTAGTTGCAGTAAGAATAAAAGTAAGCAGCCTATTATCATAGTCCCCCATCAGCTGCAGGGGTTGGCCCAGTAAAGCTTGCTGGGGAAGAAGTTTTAGAGAGACTTTGAAGAGCTGTCCTAACCATAACTCATCATGCCATAAATCTCTAATCAAAGCGCAAGTCCACTACATGTGAAAATGTTCTCCCCTTTGTAGACATCCTCTCCGGCATTTATCGGATATGTATGGCTTCATTTTGTGCAATTGAGCTAGACAATAATGCCATCGGTATAGCAATTTGAATGCATTTTCCAGCATAGAAGCCGCTATGAGACCCTTGCCCATTAGCCCAAAGATCTCCTCCCATTCTTTCTGTGTTAAGGTGCATTGAAGGTCAGTCTCCCAGGCTATCATTTGCTTAGTTTTGCTAAAGGGCTGGTTACCTAGAAGGGAATAAATTTGTGATAATTTAGTGGCCTGATCAGCCTTCTGGCACAACACCTCGAATGCAGAGTTATCCTGTTTTAAAGGTCCACAAATTGCGGAAGTGTGGGCAAACTGATGCAGTTGTAAATTAGATATTATCTGAATTGGAGAGATTAAATTTAAACTGTAGCTCCGAAAATGGTATCAAATCCAACCAGCCCCATAGGTGACCCCAGGTACGTATACCCTTCAATCTCCACACCTGAAAAGCCGGATTGGCATACCCTGGAGGGAACTTGTAATCAGCATACGAATATGTACTCTGATGATATTCCTTTAGGCCAACGAGTAGGTGCCCCTTAGCATCCCAAAGGTCCAAGGAAAGTAGCATAGAGGGCGGTAGCACATCCTTTGGTCAGAGAAGCCAAGTAGATTTAGGTTGCCATAATATACTAGAAAGCGGGATAGCACCCATTAACTGTTGGCTAAAGTGTACCCAGGGCTTAATATCATGAGTCCTGTGCCAGTCCACAAAGATCTTAAATTTTGCAGCCATGTAATATCTTTCAAGGTTGGGAACACCCAGCCCCCCCTTGTTGGCGAAATTGAAAAAGGGTAGACCTGGCTACCCTGGGCCTCCTTCCTCCCCAAATATACATCATTATCCATTTCTGCCATTTAGATAAAACAGCTTTCGGGATTGCTATAGGTAGAGACTGGAATAGATACAGTAATTTTGGCAAAACTGTCATTTTAATGGCAGTTTTGTACTATTTTTTTAAAAATATTTTATTACATTTTTTTTTATTTAAATTGTTAGTATTCACCTCTCTTTTTATAAACTGTTCATGAAAAACGCCAATACCATACTGGTAAATTCTGCCTATAAAAGCTTTTCAATAATTGGTTATGTTACACCACTTTCACCTTATAGTTTACCAGATAAGGAATGATGTCTCTTTTTTCTCTAAGATTTAGATTTATATAACAACTTTGGCGTTTTCATGAACAGTTCTTAGTTAGAGAAAAAAGAGACATCATTCCTTATCTGGTAAACTATAAGGTGAAAGTGGTATAACATAACCGATTATTGAAAAGCTTTTATAGGCAGAATTTACCAGTATGGTATTGGCGTTTTTCATGAACAGTTTATAAAAAGAGAGGTGAATACTAACAATTTAAATAAAAAAATTTAATAAAAATATTTTTTAAAAAATAGTACAAAATAAAGTGAGTGGGAGGGAGGTAAGTTAATGATTATATCACAAAGTAGAGGCAAGGCCGTGGAGGCATGCATTCAGGTATATGAAACTTACCTTTCCCCGCATTAAATTATTTAAAAAAAAAAAAAAAAATTGAGCTTGAATATAAGTTAAAGGTTCATAAGAACGATAAAAAGGTGAGATTATTATTGGGAAATACAGATTAAACAAGTTGTTTGGTCTCATCTTAGCGGAGATTGGAAGGATCAATTTATATGAAACATTCTGTTGAACACTGATATATATCCCTAAATACTTTATTTTCTGTCGAGCCCATTTAAATTTAAAATGGCTTCGAAACCTTAATTCCAGAGAAGGCTGTATGTTAATATTGAGAATCTCACACTTCTCCCAGTTGATCTGGAATCCGGACACCTTACTGAAAATTTCCAGCTCAGTGATTAAGCTGGGCAGTGAGGACTCCAGATCCGTGATTGTAATCAGAATGTCGTCCGCAAATAGGGACAGCTTAGAAGAAAACCGTCCTACTTCAATACCTTTAATATTTGGAGCCCTCCGTACACTAATGGCAGAAGAATGGAAGATGGCAAATAAAATTGGGGACAGAGGGCAGCCTTGCCCAGTTCCTTGTTTCACCGGGAAGGAATCCGAGTACCCACCGTTTACTTTGATACATGCTAGTGGCTGATTATATAATTGCTGTAGCCATTGCAAATAATAAGAACATAAAAACATGCCATACTGGGTCAGACCAAGGGTCCATCAAGCCCAGCATCCTGTTTCCAACAGTGGCCAATCCAGGCCATAAGATCCTGGCAAGTACCCAAAAACTAAGCCTATTCCATGTTACCGTTGCTAGTAATAGCAGTGGCTATTTTCTAAGTCAACTTAATAGCAGACAATGGACCTCTCCTCCAAGAACTTATCCAATCCTTTTTTAAACACAGCTATACTAACTGCACTAACCATATCCTCTGGCAACAAATTCCAGAGTTTAATTGTGCGTTGAGTAAAAAAGAACTGTCTCCGATTAGTTTTAAATGTGCCACATGTTAACTTCATGGAGTGCCCCCTAGTCTTTCTATTATCCGAAAGAGTAAACAACAGATTCACATCTACCCGTTCTAGACCTCTCATGATTTTAAACACCTCTATCATATCCCCCCTCAGCCGTCTCTTCTCCAAGCTGAAAAGTCCTAACCTCTTTAGTCTTTCCTCATAGGGGAGCTGTTCCATTCCCCTTATTTTGGTAGCCCTTCTCTGTACCTTCTCCATCGCAATTATATCTTTTTTGAGATGCGGCGACCAAAATTGTACACAGTGTTCCAGGTGCGGTCTCACCATGGAGCAATACAGAGGCATTATGACATTTTCTGTTTTATTCACCATTCCCTTTCTAATAATTCCCAATATTGTTTGCTTTGATTGCCGCAGCACACTGAACCAACGATTTCAATGTGACGCCTAGATCTCTTTCTTGGGTTGTAGCACCTAATATGGAACCTAAAATTGTGTAACTATAGCATGGGTTATTTTTCCCTATATGCATCACCTTGCACTTATCCACATTAAATCTCATCTGCCATTTTGATGCCCAATTTTCCAGTCTCACAAGGTCTTCCTGCAGTTTATCACAATCTGCTTGTGATTTAACTACTCTGAACAATTTTGTATCATCTGCAAATTTGATTATCTCACTCGTCGTATTTCTTTCCAGATCATTTATAAATATATTGAAAAGTAAGGGTCCCAATACAGATCCCTGAGGCTCTCCACTGCCCACTCCCTTCCACTGAGAAAATTGTCCATGTAATCCTACTCTGTTTCCTGTCTTTTAGCCAGTTTGCAATCCACAAAAGGACATCGCCACCTATCCCATGATTTTTTACTTTTCCTAGAGGCCTCTCATGAGGAACTTTGTCAAACGCCTTCTGAAAATCCAAGTATACTACATCTACTGGTTCACCTTTATCCACGTTTATTAACTCCTTAAAAAAGTGAAGCAGATTTGTGAGGCAAGACTTGCCTTGGGCAAAGCCATGCTGACTTTGTTCCATTAAACAATGTCTTTCTATATGTTCTGTGATTTTGATGTTTAGAACACTTTCCACTATTTTTCCTGGCACTGAAGTCAGGCTAACGGGTCTGTAGTTTCCTGGATCGCCCCTGGAACCCTTTTTAAATATTGGGGGGTACATTAGCTATCCTCCAGTCTTCAGGTACAATGGATGATTTTAATGATAGGTTACATATTTTTACTAATACGTCTGAAATTTCATTTATTTCCTTCAGAACTCTGGGGTGTATGCCATCCGTTCCAGGTGATTTACTACTCTTCAGTTTGTCAATCAGGTCTACCACATCTTCTAGGTTCCCCAAACTTCATTTTCCTCAATAAAGCAAAAAGATAGGGCCAATGCACCATATCAAAGGCTTTCCCGGCATCAACCGAGAGAGCCAATGCAGGTAGATCTTGCTTGTTAACCCACCATATCATGTCCAAACGTTTTTGAATGTTATCGCTGGCTTGTCTCCCTGGGATGAATCCTGCCTGGTCTGGATGAATAAATTGAGCTATAAAGCTAATCATGCACATAGCTAAGATTTTAGCCAGGATTTTTAAATCAAGGTTTATTAAAGAAATTGGCCTATACGAGCTGAAAAGAGTGGGATCATGTCCTGGCTTAACCAACACCATAATACCTGCTGTATTGGCCAAAGATGATAAAGAAGCAACTTCCCGCATTGCCTTATAGTATTTTACCATGACAGGAGCCAGATAGCGAGCGAAAACCTGGCAAAATCTGTCTGTGTACCCATCCAGACCAGGTGACTTTCCCGATTTTAGGGACTTTATAGCCGCTATGATTTCAATCTCGGATATATCTTTGTCTAACATGAATTGTTGCGCATCTGTTAGTTCCGGTAGGTCAAAAAGACCAAATAGCTAGAGATGGCCACTGAACTAATATTTTCATCTGTGGCATATAGTTCAGAATAAAACTGATGGAAACGTTGTCTGATGGATTTGTCTGTCAACATAGTGCCATCTTGGTGTTTTATCTTTATAATAATTGATTGTGCCTGACTCTTCTTTAAAGCATGGGCTAAAAGTCTCCCGGCTTTGTTACCCCCCTCGAAAAACTTCTGTTGCAGAAATTCCACTTGATGTGCTAAAGCCGCCAAATCTATGGACGCTATTTGGTTTCTGATAGCAGCTATTTGGGCATAGGTGACTCGGGGTGATCCCATGGGTTTATGGGCTTGTTCTAAGTTTTTAAGCTGAAGGAGTAGCTTGGCCCTTGATCTTTCCCTTTGCTTCTTTAAAAATGCCGCTCTTGCTATAAATTTACCCGAGAACCACCTTTAGGCATTCCCACACCGTCACCGAGCTCACTGCCCTGTATCATTAAGTAGTCCTGTATATCGTCTTGTATTTGAGAAATAAAAGTAGCATCATTTAACAGGGAGTCATTAAATCTCCAGAATTTGTGACCCTTATATTCCTGAAGTCAGATTGAGATCCAATTAGGGGCGTGGTCAGACCAAAGAATAGGCTCGATATCCGCCACCACTACCCTGGAGAGTAAACTTTTGCTTCCCAATAACATGTCCAATCTAGAATAACTCATGAGGATTGGGAAAGGTGTAATTCCGCGTGGTGGGATATCGAGCTCTCCAATTGTCTGCCATTCCCTGACTATTTATCAGCGCTTTCAAAGCTGCTCTAGCTTATTTAGTATCATTACTCTAGCCTTTCGAATTATCTAATCTGGGGTTAAGGATAATATTGAAGTCCCCTCCAACCACTGACTGACCTTCCAATATAGTCACCAATAGTTGGCTTAAAGAGCGATAGAACATATCTTTATGTAAGGTTGGACCATATATGGAAACAAGCAAGAATAACTCCTCCCCCCCCCCCCCAAATTAGTATTTTGACTATGACAAACCTTCCCTCAGGATCAGAATAAGACTCCTTCAGTTCAAAATGTAAGTCCTTATGTATCAAAATGCCTACACCTGTACATTTAGTGGTGGGTGAGGTCGCCACCCAGAATTGGTGAGGAAATCTAGCAGATTTCAGCAGACCCTGGTATCGTTTCCACAGGTGAGTCTCTTGTAGAAATACCATGTCTGCCCGCAAGCGCCCTATTTCCTTAAACAATAAACTACACTTTCGGGGAGAGTTAAGGCCCTTCCCATTGTAATCTCCAACCAAGCTCTATTGGGATAAACTAGTACAAATATGGATCAGTCTTAGGTGCCAGGTGAGTGTATTCTCAGATGTAATAACCTGTAGTTCAATCTCATGGGCTACTACCGTGTGCCTAAGATAAACCCCTTCCTCTTGTAGGAATATGAGCATGACTAGAGTAGGAAATCTGTCCCGCCCCGCCACCCCATATCCTGGGATAATACACCCTTATCCCAGAAAAATTGAGGAGGAACTGTAATCATCCCCCCCATGCTATCTCCATTGAACCCTCACATGAAGAATGAGAAATCTGCCGATTTAAGACATAGATAAGTAAGCTGTGAGCCTTAAATTATGTAATAGACTGCATACAACCAGACTCAAAAAGTTCCAGAACTGACTGTCACGGTGGGACATCCATATGTAACGTGCTGGCAAGAGCCAATCTGTTTGTATAGCTTCACACCAGATCCACGTTCTGTTCCGACCCCACTGAATTCCTCTGATGACGCCGTCTGCCTTTCTGGGCTCTCTGCCACCGAGGTGGTAACGATTAGTTGTACTTGCTTGTGGGTCTGGCCGAGTATCCAGTTGCGGGATCTCAACGGAAATGCCACCCTCACCAAGAATCGCCACTGCCTCTCCGACTGTATTGACGCAATGAGTCACCCCTTGGAGTTGGAACAACAAGCCACCATGGAAAAGCCACCCATATCTTATATTGGCTGTGTTCAGCTTGATTGAGATGCAGCAGAATTCTTGTCGTTTCTTTAAAGTTGACACAGCTAAGTCAGCAAAGATGGCTCTCTCATGACCTTAGAATAAACCGTGTACTAGTTATAAATTTAGTATAGCACATATGACGCCAAACAGCTTATGTAAGACCCTCTATTCACCGGCAGACATTTTATATGTACAGCTCGTTTTTCATAGGGGTCACTATTACTTTAATCATGGTAATCCATAAACTCAACCTTTTCAGTGCGGATAAGTACCCGGTTTTATTTTGATTGAAAAAACTTTTAAAAACTTTAAAAAACGAAAAATTGAGTTTATGGATTACCATGATTAAAGTAATAGTGACCCCTATGAAAAACGAGCTGTACATATAAAATGTCTGCCCGTGAATAGAGGGTCTTACATAAGCTGTTTGGCGTCATATGTGCTATACTAAATTTATAACTAGTACACGGTTTATTCTTTGGTTGTTTACAGTGGTGTGTACTGGAATACACCAGTTGGTGTGTGTGGGTTTGTTGTGTGATTCTCTCATGACCTTCCCATTGCCAGGTGCATTGTTTCCTCGCTGCACTGAAAATGTTCTCCTTTTGAGCATATGAATGATAGCATACTACTATATCTCTTGGTCTATTTGCAATCTTTGGCCCTAATGTTCTATGGGCTCTCTCGATCTTAATGGCTGGTTCATCACCTTCCTTATGTGTCTCAGTATTGGCAAGAAAGAAATTAGAGATTTGTTCCACAACAGATAGGCAGTCACTAAAGTCCTCAGTATCCGGGACTCCCCTTATGCATATATTACTGCGACGACTGCGATTTTCAATGTCCTCCAGTTTGTCAGACAAGGATCTAGAATAAATCTGCAGGGCCTCATGGTCGCGCTGCAGACTGAGCCAGCCTTCGCTCTGCGTGTCAAGACGCACCTCTGCCTCATCTATCCGTCTGCCAATCTCAGCGTTGTCCTCCCTGAGTTCGGCTATTAGGGCATAGACTTCCGTTTTGTAATTTTTAAGGTTTTTGCCTTAATTCGCAGAACCAATTCCGCATCTCTGCCCTGGTTGGAAAATCGCTGGCTGGTTCACGGGTGCCGGCAGTCTCCTCTGTTTCCTCTATGGCAGCCACCGCCACCATTTTGGGCCGGTCGTCCTCTGACTCCTAGTCTCCCTTCTGATAGGAATATTTACGCAGGTCAGTGAGTTTGTGTTTTGCAGACATCCGCTTCTTTATCAGACAAATTTTAGACAGCTCGAGGAGTTATTTTTTTGGCTCTATCTTCTGTTTTTGGCGCTATTTGGGGCCGATAGTATCGGAACCCAAGGATTAGGCTTCTCGCATGAGGAGTGACATCGCTTCCTCCAGCTTTCAAACTGTTTTTGTATGGAATGGAAGGATGGACCTAAGATCATTTCCTCACACCTCAAAACTCCTCCACTTGAAGTCATACAACTTTCTAGTGGAATCTTTTCTAGAAGCCAGAAGAACCTGAGACTTCATCAGGCAGATTCAGAGAACCAAATTACTACCCTCTCCAGGCAGAGAGCGCTAAAAGACTCAATGATGGGAAAGAGGACTATCCCCTGGATGGCACACAGCTCCAGAAGTTTGATCTGCAGATGACTGCAGTAGAGAGCACAACCCTTGGGTCCATGCCACACCGGTGTGCATCTCCTGCCCTTTGGTGGGGACATCAGTAGATAGGGCCACTTGATGAACCTGAATGAGCAGAGATACTCAGAGATCCTCCATATTCATTCACCACTAAAGGGATGTCCCATCTCAGAGCTCACTGAAATTTGATAGGTTAATGGTTGATACAGCTGATCCTACTGGCTGGAGTTGGAGAAGAGAGATCTTCAGAAATCCAGATTGCTTCATCCTCACTAAGTTGCCGATGGCAGAGTGGGAACTCAGGGCCATAGCTGTAGCTGTAAAAGTGGCCAGCTCAGATACACTGTGTCAGTTGCATTGATACCTCTCATTGACCATGCTGGATTTCAGCAGCAGCACCAGTGAAACTTTCCTGCACCAGTGTGAGATTCTTGGCTTATCCATTTAGGTCTTCACTTCAAAAAGGAAGCAACCTTAGTAGGCTGCACCAAGGAGGTGCACCATACCAAAGAAACAGACAATCCAGATGGCTCTGCACCATGGGGATTTAGTAAAATGATTTCCCATACCTTCCAAAGTACATAATATACATAAAATCAAAGGCAAAAATAGCAGACATACACAAATCTGAACAGACAACACAAAATAGCTTACAAACCACAGAGCATGGAGTCAATAATAGCAAGGAGTTGATAACAGCAACAAAATTAAATTAAGACATCTGTACACATCCTTAAAATAGCTTGAACAAAGACCCTCGATGGCTGGTGTAAAGTTTTCTTTGAACAAGGTAGTTTTTAAGGCCTTTTTGAATGCCTATCATGTCATTGCGCAACTTAGATGATCTTCTGCACCATAAAGAACAGCACCCGTGCTGAAGAGTTAATCTCTCACCTCATGGTTGAGGACAGATCTGCTCCAACAAAGCCCTGAGCTGACTGCGCTGGCTTCTTCAATACCAAGAGAGAGAGATAGCCCCAAAGAGAATTCCTCACTTCTAAAGTGCCTTACTCCATGGCTTAACCAGCATAATAATCTTGTGCACTACACTCAGCTGCTAACCTGCAAAAGATCCAGGAACCAGTGCGAGAAAGAGGGGGGGACAATAATCCCACTTCAACTTAATGTGATGAAAGTCCATTGGCATTTCACTACCTTATACAGAGACTCTCAGGCCGATGCAATACCGAACGTTAGCTGCTCTACATGGCTTAATATGCATTTTGGACACACATCCCTAACCCCCAATCCAATTCAGGGATTAGTGTATTCAAAACACTCATCCAAATCACTGCGTAGCTAATAATGCTCATCACATGGAAATTCAAGTAGATGAGGATATTAGCTAATCCCCGCAATCCAATAAATTTTACGCGCTGACTATGCACTCTTGTAATGCAGCAAGTTTTACACCAGCCCAGGGCTGGCGTAAAGGTATGCCACACTCAAGGATGCATTGAAAAAAAGAAAAGTCCTGCTTTCTGTGATTCCTCTTAATAGTTTTGTAGTGATACTAAGTAGGAGGAACCAAATAAAGCAGTATTTAACAAAAAAAAAAAAAAAAAAAAAAGAAGTCTTTAAAAAAATTTTTGGATGTCCAATAAACACAAGATATATGGTCCAGGCCATATATCTTGTGCGTGGATATGCCGGTAGCAGGAGAAAACAGATGCTTGGAAATTGAGCATCCATTTTCCCAACCTGCTTGACAACTTGCTTGACAGCCACCTCTCATGTGCAACCCCTCATTTAAAACTGGCATTCAACACTGAGTGCCCTTTTTCTGCGCACATTTATTGCATCGGCCCGTTTCAGCTCTTACTCCATTGTGCCTTCTACAGGGCTTCAATTTATTAGCCACAGTGCTGTTTCGCTATCAAAAACAGGTCCAGGTAGCAGTAGTAAACAAAATGTGAATCTATAAAAAAGAAATACAGTGCCCACATTTGCACTGTATGAGGAGTTGCCAAGACAGCAACAAAAACAAAAAGATTTTATAAGGCAGAACTGGCCCATAAAAATCTTAAATAGAGAGATACTAGGAACACATCTGGGCAGTAGCTCAAAGAAAAACTGAGGGCCTCTTTAAGCAGTGCATGCAAACTCCTGCACATGTTCAGTAAAACTTTTACTGAGCTCTGAGAGCTGAGTCCGTGCCAGCACCATGGGATAACATCAACCACACGTTACATCCAATTCATGCCTACCCTGTTGAGGGAGAAAGAGAGAAGGCTGACTTGCTACCAGCTTATTTACTTCCAGCATAATGAAGGTCACACAAAATGTCCTTAAGAGAAAAACAGTTCTGCATCTCCAGTGGGCTTTAAATCAAGTCTTTGTGCAGCTTTTCTTTAGAAATCAAGCAGGCAACTTTCTGCAAGCCAAGGAAGAAAACTAACAAAGCAGATGCTGTCTGCACAAGATGCCTGGCCAGCATACTGCTCTTTCCAAAGGGAAAGAGCAAGCCCTTCCAAACATGAGAGCTGGAAAGGAAAACTACTAAAGCAAGTGGACTAGCAGACTGCACAACACGTGCCTTAACCTCAAAGGGTAGAATCAACAACACTTCAAAGACTAAGCAGGAAAAGATTTATTATGAGAAAAAAAAAATAAAGCATTCTACAGTTCCCCACACCCAAAACAATCTGATATACTACAAATTTGCATAGTAGGAACAGAGTCAGATGTTTCACAATTTGTAAGGTGTCCAGTTATGAAAAGGGCATGTTGCAAGGGGAATCCAGAGGAAGGGAGCCATCAAAACAGTGCAGGATCTACACAAGTCATGTAATAAAGCGACATGGATAATTCAGCTGATGTGCCTTCTGCATAATGACAACATATGGACTGTTGCACTGAAAGGCCACCAAAATATCTTAACTACTGAAGTATCTATGCATTATAGAGCAAGGGTGATCAATACCAATCTTCAAAAGCCAAACAAGCTTGGTTTTCAGGATACCCATAATGAATATGCATAAGAGATTTACATACAATGGAAGAAGCACATACAAATCTCATTAATACTTATTGTAGATATTCTGAAAACCAAGCTTGTTTTGTGCTCAAGGACTGGAACAGGCTACCTGTGAGATAGTTAATAATGTGCCCACATGCTGTATAATTGATATTAGTTGTCTCTTACTTACTAGTGCCCTCCCCACAAAGCATGTTTTCTATGCATAATTCACAATTATAGGTCCCAGTCATAGAACATTAAACCTGGAAACTTTATTTCACCTCTGATTAAGTTTCCAGCGCTAACACTAATAAAGGACTTCTAGCAAGTCTACCTGACTACCTGGGAGGCCATGAAGACTGAGCTCTGACAGGATCCAGTGGCATCTGCTTCTTTTCTGGCCAATTACTTTGCAGGACAACTCCCTATTCAGCATTGAATATTTGGAGATTAGGAGCCTGATTTTCTGGGAAAGGAATGGCAGCTAAATGACAGATTGCTAAGAAGATTGGCAAAGGAATCTGTGGCCACACTTGAACCCCTGAAATAATACTTGAGAAATCTTGAGCAAAATCTCAGCCACAATAGCAGATTCATGAACAAGATACAGTCTGCAACAGAGGAGCTCAAGGACAGTTTAGAAAAATAGTACGCGGATTACAGAGCTCGGAGAACATCTGACTTCTTAGGAAATGATGACCGACAGTCTCATCAGATAATAGAGCTCAAAAAACAAAACAAAGAACTCAGAGAAAATCAATTATCAAGAGAACCGTGGTGTAATACGATGGGTTAAAAAAATGCTCTCAGAACAAACATTATGCTGTCCTGTCACTTTTTAAGCTGGGGACTTGTTTTTTTACGCAAAAATCTGAATCAGCAGGGCTTACACAAGTGGTTGTGGGGGAGAGTAGCTTGTCTGTGCCTGGGACCTGATTCAACAGGAGGAGGAATGCCTGGATAGTAGCCCTACAGAAAGGTTCCCAGACCCATGTGCTGGCTCATCTACGTACACACACTTGTTTACAAAGCCCTATAAAAGTTCAGGGTCCTCCGGTGGGAACTTGGAACCTCACCTGTGCACTGACGAGTGGCGCAGGATCTTTCCCGTTGAAGCTGTGTGCTCCTGTTTTTCGGTCGCACTGGGGTTCCCTGACCTGATGCTGTTTTTCGGTCACACTGGGGTTCCCCGACCCGATGAGTGGCAGGATGCTGATTTGGTATGTATTATAGTCACGGGAAATGAAGTATGTGTGCTGTAAATAAAGCTATATTTCATTACTGTATATCTCGTATTTTGTATCATAGTATGTGTGTTTAGTACTATGCGAGATCTGCCTACCTCCCATTCGGGCATCTTGTTTCACGTGGTAGACCTAATATCCAGATAATTGGAATCCCTGAGAAAGTAAAAAAGACAGTAACCTCTTGCACTTCCTTCATATATGGCTGCCGGAAGCCTTAGGTCTTTCAATGGATACCAAAGCGGTTGAACGAGTGCATCGCCTGGGCCTCAGAGATATCTCTAGACCACAGCTAATAACTGCTCGGCTTTTCAACTATGCCATCAAGGAAAGAATTATGATAGCCTATAAAAAGGTTAAGGCACTAAAGTATCATGGAGATAAATTTCATGACTACTTCGCCTGTGTCTCCGCACAAAGAAAGACGATGGCATCTATCTGCACTACTCTATTCCAAAAAGGTGTGAAATTCTTATTTAAAAACTTTCTTCTAGCCCGTATCTTCCTAACATGCATCCAAGGCGGATTACAGGGTTACATCCATAAAATAGCATGTTTAAAAATATACAAGATATTACATTACTTCAAAAACATTAAAACCAGAAACATAAGAACAGTAACAGTTAAAAGCTTCTTCAAAAAATATTTTCTTCGCTAATTTTCTTAACATTTTTGCTCACGAAGCCATACTGGTAGTTTATTCCATTTCATTGCCGCTGCCACGGGAAAAACTCGTGATCTGGTTCGCACCCACTTATACTGATTGACAGGAGGGATACATAGCTGTAGGCTCTCTGCTGATCTAAGAATTCGTACGGGGATGAAAAACTAATGTTTCTCCATAACTGGCACCTGGCCACCACAATCAAATTCGCCCCTCTGGACAAGATGCCGACCAAAGCACAGCCCACATCAGCCAAAAAGGCAGCAGCTGGTACCATAACAGTGCTAGGATTTACACCAGAGTCTGCAAACTCAAAACAAGAGCAAGCCACCAAGGAACAACAAGAAGCAATGTAAGGTCACTACCACAGCTTAAAACACCTGCTCAAGGATAATCTCAATCTTGCTAACATGAGCGTCCTTCAAGGCCTTTCCCCCTTCCCCGAGAATAATGGTCCACTTGGGAGACTGCACACCCAAGTGCTTTTACCTTCAATAAACAGAAGTGCTCTCACCACTGAATCCAGAGGGTACAGGCCTTCCAAAACTTTGGAAATAGCCTCTGGGGTGCCACACTCAAACTCAACCAATTCTTGAATGTTTTACATCACTGGGAAAAAACAAGAGGCTTCGCACAAGGAAACCAATGTTGAGATTACTTACCTGATAATCTCCTTTTCCTTAGTGTATGCAGATGGACTCAGAAGAAGTGGGTATAGTGTGCTCGTGCTAGCAGTTGGAGACGGATCTGACGTCAGCATGGGGTACATATACCCCCACAGGAAGTGAAGCAACTCAGTAATCTTCCTTGCAAAAGCTGTTATGGATATATGTGTACTGACAGATCAATGAATTAGTGAAACAGGATTCCCCTGACCGATTGATAGTAGCTGGAGACCGCCAGCGTTCCCAACCGGAAGGCATCGACACCTGGTAGAGTGGACGCTCTCGTGTAAGAAATGACATGCCTTACCTTGAATTGGTGAAACCCATGTATACTGGCAGCCGGGCGGGATGGTGAGTCCATCTGCATACACTAAGGAAAAGGAGATTATCAGGTAAGTAATCTCAACATTTCCTAGCGTGTAGCAAATGGACTCAGAACAAGTGGGATGTACAAAAGCTACTCCCGAACTGGGCGGGAGGCTGCCTGAGGACCGCGTAGGACTGCCCTCGCAAATGCTGTGTCCTCCCTGGCCTGGACGTCCAGACTGTAAAATCTGGAGAAGGTATGGAGGGGAGGACCACGTCGCCGCCTTACATATCTCTGCGGGCGACGGCATCCTAGATTCTGCCCAAGAGGCCGCCTGCGCTCTGGTGGAATGAGCCTTGACCTGCAGAGGTGGTGACTTCCCAGACTCTACGTAGGCCGCTCTGATAACTTCTTTAATCCAGCGGGCGATGGTGGGCCGTGAGGCCGCTTCCCCTTGTTTCTTCCCGCTGTGAAGGACGAACAGATGGTCCGTCTTTCGTACTGCTTCTGTCATTTCCAGGTATCTGGGCAGCAATCTGCCGATGTCGAGATGGCGTAGCAAACGCCTTTCTTCTGATTTCTTCAAACCCGCCATGGTTGGCAAGGATATGGTTTGGTTGAGGTGAAAATGTGAGACTACTTTGGGTAAGAAGGAGGGAACCGTGCGAAGATGGATAGCCTCTGGAGTGATTCTGAGAAAGGGATCACGGCAGGACAGCGCTTGTAGCTCAGAGATGCGGCGTGCTGAACACACAGCCAGCAAGAACACCATCTTCAAAGTCAGAGAACGGAGAGACAGGCCCCAGAGGGGGTCTGAAGGTGGATCCCGCGAGGAAATCCAAAACTATGTTGAGGTTCCACAGGGGCACTGGCCACTTCAGTGGCGAACGAATGTGCTTGACTCCTTTCAGGAAACGGGAAACATCCGGGTGCGTGGCAATGGTCTTGCCATCCCTCCTGGGACCGTAGCAAGACAGCGCAGCCACCTGAACCTTGATAGAGCTTAGGGAGAGAACCTTCTGAAGCCCATCCTGCAGGAAATCCAAAACAATAGGGATTGTGGTCGCATGTGGATTGGTGCCACGAGTGTCACACCAGGCTTCAAATACTCTCCAGATCCTTATGTAGGTGAGGGATGTGGAAAACTTGCGAGCTCGGAGGAGTGTATCTATCACCGGCTCCGAGTAACCTCTTTTCTTCAGTCTAGCCCTCTCAATGGCCAGACCGTAAGAGAATTGAGCCGGATCTTCGTGGAGGATGGGACCTTGACGTAGCAGGTCCCTGAGAGGAGGCAGGGGAAGGGGCTCCCCTGTCAGTAGTCTTCTCGTGTCCGCGTACCAGGGTCTTCTTGGCCAGTCTGGTGCCACTAGAAGAACTAGGCCTCTGTGCCTCTGAATCTTGTGTATAAGGGCGCCCAGCAGGGGCCACAGGGGAAAGGCGTATAGCAGGGTCCCTGGAGGCCATGGTTGAACCAGGGTGTCGATCCCGCGCGAGAACGGATCTCGCTTGCGGCTGAAGTATCTGGGTACTTGAGCATTGGACCTGTCCACTAGTAGGTCCATGTCCGGAGTCCCCCACTGATCCACAATCATCTGGAAGGCTGTGGGGGGGGACAGCTGCCATTCTCCCAGATTTAGGCTTTCCCTGCTGAGGAAGTCTGCCGCGGTGTTGTCCCTTCCGGCATTGTGGACAGCAGAGATGTCCTGGAGATTCGCCTCTGCCCAAGCCATCAGCGGGGCTATCTCTAGGGACACCTGTTGGCTTCTGGTTCCGCCCTGTCGGTTGAGGTATGCCACCGTGGTGGCGTTGTCGGACATCACCGACTGCTCTGTTCCGCAGTCTGCGAGCAAATCGCAGGCAGGCTAACCGGACTGCCCGTGCCTCTAGGCGGTTGATGTTCCACACCGACTCTTCTCTGTTCCACTGCCCTTGGGCGGTGAGCTCTTCGCAGTGTGCTCCCCATCCGCTCAGGCTGGCATATGTGGTGAGCAGGATCCACGTGGGGGAGGACATCTTCGACCCCCTGCTGGTGTGGTCGGACTGTAACCACCACAGTAGCTGGGTCCGCACTCTGGCGGGTAGAGGTAGATGCACGGAGTAATTCCGGAAGCGTGGGCTCCATCGAGAGAGGAGGGAGCGTTGCAGTGGTCTCATATGGGCCCTTGCCCATGGTACCACTTCCAGGGTGGATGCCATGAGACCGAGAACCTGCAGGTAATCTCAAGCTATGGGCCGGCTGGCTCCCATCAAGGACCGTAGACGAGTCTGGAGCTTTAACCTTCTCTTGGTGGTTAGGCTGACTGTCTGCCTGAGTGTCGAACCGGACTCCCAGGTATTCCAGGGATTGGGAAGGCTGTAGGCAACTCTTGTTTAGGTTGACTACCCATCCCAGGCTTTCCAGAAGGGAGATCACTCTGTTGGTTGCCCGATGGCTCTCCTCTCGTGATTTCGCCCTAATCAGCCAATCGTCTAGGTAGGGATGGACAAGGATTCCTTTCTGTCTGAGCGCCGCTGCTACCACTATGATCACCTTGGTGAAGGTCCGCGGCGCCGTGGCTAACCCGAAGGGCAAAGCCCGGAATTGGAAGTGTCGTCCCAGAACCTTGAAGCGTAGGTAGCGCTGATGATCCCGATGGATCGGGATATGCCGATATGGCTCTATCCCCGAGGGAAGATCCCCCTCCTCGGGGGGTCCGGACTCGTCCTCCGAGACATCAGGATCCGCATGAGCCGGACGCGGGTGCCCGCAGTAAGGGCGAGAGGGTCCGGGGGCAGGGTCAGCAGGGCCTGGACGGGAAGCCGACTGCATCTGTACAAAGGCGTGGATCCCCTTAAATAAGTCCCCCCAGGAAATGGAAGCGGTCTCCAGCAGTTGGGGTACCAGGTCCCCCGGGATTCCTGGCTGTTCGAGACGGCCCACTAGATCCGGGGTGGCCCCTGGGGAACTGTCTGTAAACCTCGGTTGAGACTGGTCCTGGCCCGAGGCTCCCACGGCCTCCTCACATTGGGCACAAAGGGAGTCTGGCTCCTCGCTCTGTGTGGCCCTAAGCTGGCATGCTGAGCACAGGCCAAGAGCTTTCATGCCGGAATCAGGTGCCGCCTCTGGAGACGCCGGAGCATTTAAGTGGTCCATCGTGCCTTGCAAATGCAGGGCGCCGGCGCTTATGCGATATGCTGCCAATAATATGCGCTGAATAATATGCGTTCAGCAATATGCACTCAATAATTTACAATATGCGCTCAATAATATGCGTTCAGCAATATGAGCTCAATAATTTACAATATGCGCTCAGCAATATGCGCTCAGCAATATTGTTATTGTTCAATGTTCTATGTAAAAAACCCCAGTCTAACCTCCCAGACCAGGGCAACCTTTCGTTACTTGTAAACCGGATTGATTTGTATTGCATACAGGAATTCCGGTATATAAAAATTAAAAATAAATAAATAAATAAATAAATATATATGCGCTCAATAATATGCGCTTAGCATTCTATATGCTGCGTTGTGCGCCTATCAACAGGCGCCTATCCGTGTGCGCTCAATACCTAAACAAGGCAGACAAAATGGCGACCTCCACGGCGTGCCGCATACAGGCAACGCCGCCAATCCTCGTTCCTCGGAGACCAAAAAGTAAGAGATGTACGCCTTACCTGATCTTCGGCGCTTCCCGGCTGTAACCCGGGCGGTCTCCGGCTGCGGGGGAAGAGGGGAAATACCTTCACCGCCGCGCTCGAGGAAGTGCACCCGCTGCCTCTAAGCCGCCGAACTCGTCTCGCTCGGGGCTAAGTCCTCGCCGGGACAGAGGCGCCTCTCAGCCACGCCAGAGCCCTTCTCGCTTGGGGGCTAGATCCCTGCTGTGGTTCGGCCACTGGACCGAGGCGTAGACCTCCGAGGGATCGCGGAAATCACCTTGGGAAACTCAACTGGGGGAAGGACCCGAGGGTATCACCGCAGGAGTGCGGGGCTCGTCTTCTGAGAAATTTAGAAAGTAGAAAGTAGAAAGTAGTATTGGAAAACACGCTCAGCGAGCGTGCAGGCGCTCCAAACTACTTTGGAGACGGAAATTACTGAGTTGCTTCACTTCCTGTGGGGGTATATGTACCCGTGCTGACGTCAGATCCATCTCCAACTGCTAGCACGAGCACACTATACCCACTTGTTCTGAGTCCATCTGCTACACGCTAGGAAAACTAGGATTTCTCCTTGGCTCAAATGGAATTTTCCCCAGGAACTCCAAGCATCGTCACGGTCTGAGAAAAACAGAGCTGGCAGTTCATTTCTCTAAAAGAACCATCACATGGTTCTATATGGCTCCAATCCGGGGGTGGGGGGAGGGATTCCCATCCTTAAGAAAGGCAGGACCGGCGTCATCCTCCAAGCCAGCCTGAACTCCATCCAGAGTACCCACTGCCACTCGAGGGGCACTGCGACACTGAAAAAAGGCAGAAGCATCCAGACCAACAGGCATCCGAGGACTACTTACTGAGCCACCTTCTCCTGCTGAGGAACAGTTAGGGGAGGGCCAACGTCAGGCACCCCACCTGAGATGTCTTCAACCAGACTACATCCAGCTGGAAAGAACCAGGCTTAACCAAAACAGAGGAAGACAAGGCACTCTGAGCCTCCAAGCAGCACTGGCAAAACGCAGCAGGCACTCCAGGAGGATATGCCCAAAAAGAACAGGCAGTGCCAAGATAAGGCGCTTAGGCTTCTGAGGCACAGGCACTATCATGGCCGACAAGACACTGAGCAGTGGCCGGAGGCGTGCACCTAGCAGCTTTTTTTTTTTTTTTTTTTTTTTTTTTTAATATATGCCCTCAACTAGGTGCCCAAAAAGTGTGCATCCAATGCTGTGCATGCACACCTAGGCACTCACCCAGGCAACCAAAATGAAAACGCACAAAACACTCAAGCGCATGGTGCCACTTGAGCGCTGATGGAAGCACATGCATGGCCACTAGGCAGCAATTTAACATGGGAGCTCAAAATTCAAGACTTTACCGTGCGCCCAAAAACTGGGTGCACAACGAGAAGCACAGCCTCCGAAACCATGAGAAAAAGACGTTGCAGCCTACCACACTGCGCACAGTGGAAAGCCTCAGAGCGGGGCCTAGCTGCTCAACCTGCCAGGCTGCCCATGTCCCTCAACCTCCAATACAGCAGGATAAACGTCAGAATGGCACATCGAGCTCGGAGAGCAGGTGGGAAAGGAAGCCCTGCACAGTAAAACCTCCCACTAAGTCTCTTTATAAATCTTCCTTTTTTTTTTTTGTTTTAAACTTACTGGAGCTCAACCTTACTTGGATGAGCACAGAGACTGTTTCCGCAGGAGAGAAGGCAATTGCGTCACTGCTGCACTCTGCTTCCTGCACCCACTGCCTTTCATCTGCTCAAGCAGTTAAGTCCACACCAGCAAAATCAGCTACCTGACAAAGGAACACCTCTGAGGGACCACACAAATCACCTCTGGTGTTGAGTCCATCTGTCTTATCTACACGATAGGGAAAAAAAAAAAAAGTTCCTTCACCCCAATCTAGGGCATTCACATCTCTAGCAAGCCAGAGCCCTAAATACACACAGCTCAACATAGTAAAGTGCGGCCGCGGTTCCCCTGCTCCTAACCGGCTTTCTACTCACTTTTCGGCCGTGTTAGTCCAACCCACGATACACTATCCCCTTTAACCTACTCCTACCGCGTCCTAAAATCCCCGGGCAACCCCTTCCGCACGCGGCATGTATATTGCATGTAAACGATCGAATTAGCTATTCCCTACCATCCAGTAACGTGCGCCCCGACTATCGCTATTTTAGCCTGCCATTTTACCGCGCGTTTAACCTGCTAACTTACCGCCTACCCTTTCCCCTGCGTTAGAGGCAGGGGTAAGGGTAGGCGGCAAACTTTCCCCCAGCTCCCGCTCTCCTGCTCTGGCCGCGTCCATGGGTGCTGGTCTCCGGGGCAGCCCCAGTTCTCTCCCCTCCTCCCGAAGCAAAAAAAAAAAAAAAGCGAAAAAAAAAGTTGCAAGAGAGCGAGGGGAGAGAGAGGACTGGCAATCCTACGCTCGGGATTGTCAGCCCTCTCCCCTCCTCCCGAAGCAAGCAACCAAAGAGGAAAAAACGAAAAAAAAAACCAGTAACAAGAGAGCGAGGGGAGCAGCAGCCCCCCTCCGGACATCAGAGAGGACGACCGCGGCTCCCCTCCCCTGCCTCCAGCTGCCTGCGATGGACGCCAAAAAGAGAGAGGGGAGAGGACGGGAAATCCTACGCTCGGGACTGCCAGTCCTCTCTCCCCTCCTCCCGAGGCAGGCGCGAAAAGCAGCCCTGCTCCGGAAGGAGGGGAGAGAGGACTGGCAGTGTAAAGCGACGAAGCGACTTACTTTTTGCAGCCCCCTCCGGACATCGGCGAGGACGACCCCCTCTCCTGCCTCCAGCTGCCCGCGAAGATGGACGTCTGCACGGGCGAAAGCTGCCCCTGTTCGTGCAATTGGGCCGCTCAAGGTGTGACGTCACAACGTTTGGCATCACGGCATGTGACGTCACGTCTTGAGCGGCCCAATTGCACGAACAGGGGCCGCTTTCACCTATGCAGGCGTCCATCTTCACGGGCAGCTGGAGGCAGGAGAGGGGAGCCGCGGTCGTCCTCGTCGATGTCCGGAGGGGGGCTGCAAAAAGTAAGTCGCTTCGTCACTTTACACTGCCAGTCCCCCCTCCCCTCCTCCCGGAGCAAGGCTGCTTTTTGCGTCCTGCTTCGGGAGGAGAGGAGGGGGGACTGGCAATCCCGAGCGTAGGATTGCCCGTCCTCTCTCTTGCTACTTTTTTTTTCGCTTTACACTGCCAGTCCTGTCTCCCCTCCTCCCGGAGCAAGGCTGCTTTTCGCGCCTTGCTTCGGGAGGAGGGGAGAGGGCTAACAATCCCGAGCGTCGGAGAACTGGCCACTTCCTGGTACCTGTCATTTCAAACGACATTTGAAATGACAGATACCAGCGTGTCCGTGAAGCGTTAGGCTCGCGCACCCAGGTTACTGTATAGGCGCTCTATACAGTAAAATGGGTTGCGCGGGCCTTACGCTTCACGGACGCTTCTTAGACGCAGCTTGCATTTGCAAGCTATTTACATACAGGATCGAGCGGTAGGTGAGCTGCACTGTGCGTGCGGCAACCGCGGGTGCGCCGGGCACTAACGCAGCTCTTCCTACCGCTCGGTACTGGATTGACCTGACAGTCACCTTATTCTTCCATCCATTTAAAAAAAAAAAAAAAAAAAAAGTCATTTCAGGGAATGAAAGCCTTTGGGCCACTGCTAGACTGGCACAGTCTGAGGCATGCGAACACCAACCAGGCCCTAACAGGCAGCAGCAGACATGCCATAAGGTGACGTCTTCTGCCTGTTCAGCCATCTCCATTCCTTGAGTTAGGTCCACAGATTCTGGCAGTCGGCAGGACTTCCAGGAAAGGCACAAGTCAGACATCAAGCAAGGTCAGTGTCCAGGCAGAGGATCAAGGCAGGCAGAGATCAAAACAGAGGCATACCTGGTCAGCAACGGGAAAACACTCCAAGGAAAAGTAGACTGAAAGGTAAGGCAAGGCAGGGCAGAGCAAGGCAGGAGAACAAGGCAGAGGTAAGGTGTGGACAGGGTGGAAGCAAGGCTGGGCAAAATAAGAATACAGAAAGGCAAAGCTGTGTAAAATAGCACACACTGCAGGCAGGAGCACAGCAGGAGACCTGTTGCTGAGGCACTGGCTGGTACCAGAGGACTTCCTTATATACTTAGACAGGATGTGATGTCAGCCAGCACCCCAGGAAGTCGCTGATTGCAGAGCCTATATGAGAACCCAGTTACAGAAGTGATATACATGGCCCTAGGATGTTGCACAGAGTGGGACACTATGCCGGAGACGCTTTGAGATAAGGGGCATTACAAAAAGAACGACCCCTTCAGAGAATCTTCGGTAGGCAGAAGCTCAGACCTAGTTTTTATCCTCATCTGGTCAAACTCTTCTACAATCTCTAATTAAAAAGGTACCAAGAACAAACAATATATTTGATAGAGTAAAACATCAGCATCAAACTGGTAATTATGTGCCTCCAGCTCCACCCCAGTTCCTCCAACAAGTTTTATTAGACCTTTTTTTTTTTTTTTACCCCATTTTACTCAAAGCTAGCCCAAAGCAGTTTACAAGTTTAAAAGTGCCCAGTTCTCTTCATTAAGGATTCCAGCATAAGGATGGAAAAAGGGGGACATGTTTGATCTGGTTTTACTTTGTAGTTTGTAGCTTGTATCAAGCAATCAATGTTACAATTGAGGGCTGATTCGGGCAAGATTAAAATAAGGGTCAGCTTCAGTCCTGCAGCACAGTGCATCTAAATTTTAGAATATTTAACAGCAACATACATTCCTAGCAACCATTCAATTCCCCAGCTACACACTGTCCCTGAGTGCAGAACCTGGCAACTTTCCATGTACAAGCAAGCAGCACATAACACCCACTGCATCTCCTGGCCACATACATCTAGAAGAGTGCCTTGAGATTTTAAAAGATGTCAGCAGATTTTTAGTTACCTGGGAAGCTGAGTGACTAAATGCACATCTTTTGAAATAACTTATTTACCAGATTTAGTGCTGTTAGATTCATCATTCCTGCTGTGTGCCCTAGTGTTATTTAACCTGGGTATAGAAATAAAGTGTCCTGGCAAGCTCTACTAATGAAGCTGACACACAGCTCTATAAAGACATGGGCCATGCCGATTCGAGAGAGGGGAAAAGAGAAAGATAGCATACGAATGAAATAGGAGGGGGGGATGGGAAGCCATGCAGAAATGAAGCTGTTTCAGCAGATGCCCCATGAACTGGGTGATGATCAGCAAAGTCAGAGGAGAATAAAGGCAGTTAGCCACACTGCACTAGCTACATATCACCCTGGCTCCCAAGCATAAAACCGATACTTCACACATCCAGCAGAGCTCTCTGCTTCAACGGCAGGGGAGAAAATGAGGGTTCGCACTCACAAAACGGGGAGTAGTTGGCTTGTTACGGCGGTTACTACCCCAAACCAAATGTGCCTGATACTTCACTTTCGATGCACATCCAGCATGGCTCTCTGCTTCAACAGCATGGGAGAAGAAAAACAACCAATAAGGGCTGTATAACATAGGCTGGGTAAAACAAATAAGCATGGGTGTAGCTTGCTTATTGCGGCGGCTACTACCCCTAACTAATCAAGCTAGATATTTTACTTGGATGCAGCTCCATCACTGCTCTCTACATTAAAACTGGGGGTGGAAGGGAAATAGAACCAAGAGCTAAGAGAAACAGATAAGTATGAGAGAAAAAATGTGTGAAGCTTGCTGGGCAGACTGGATGGGCCATTTGGTCTTCTTCTGCCGTCATTTCTATGTTTCATCATTTCTATGTTTCTATTTCTTAGAAACAACTCCAAATCCCAATTATGCAAATCTTGCTTTGCTCCAGTTAAGAACTTTTATTCTGTTATTGGCCTTTCAGTATTTAAATCAGAAAAAAGACAGCTCAATATTAAGCCAAATCAGTTTCTTAAGAGAAAAGACCTATTTGCAAGTGTCTGGACAGCTGGATTGGGGCATCCCAGTGGTCTCAATACACCTCCCTCGCGTGTAAGGAGTGGTAACTACAACATGGCAGAGCTTCCCCATACCCTAACATACAGGAGGTTACTGCATTATTTTTGTATCCAGCAGCCTGTGCATCTTCCTTGGCGGCATGAACCCTTGCATTATAACAATTTACAAACTAATTCCACTAACCTGCAGTTCGCACCAAGCGACCTCCACCCATGTCTCCGTATCCAGCCCTTTAAAAACTGTTTTGAAGGCCCCTCGCCCCAGCTCAATGTCAAACTTGAGAAAGCGGCCACTTGGAGAAGTGGCCACAGCCTTCATTTCAGCCTCTTCCTCCATCTCTTTCTCGCTCTGCTCCTTCGTCACCTCACTGCTGGCCTTGGGACACTGCTCACTCTTCCCCTCCTGTCCGGATTCTGGAGTGGTCCGAGAGACACTGTCTGTTCTGGAGATACTCATGCCAGCAAGATCCTTCCCATCTTTCACAGAAGGCTCAGGCACTTGGTCTTCCTCAACAATGTCCACACTTTTACGGAAAAAACGTTTTCGCTCTGTGGCTTCTTTGGCCTCTGAAGGACTACCCTTCTCCATATTGAGTTCACTGGGGGCATCATTTGAGGGCAGCCTGCTCTCCAGGATCACTTCATCAGGTTTTTCAGACTCCTCAGTGCTGGTCGGTTCTCCAGAGTCGGTAGCCATGATGATTAAGTTTGGCACGTCAGATGTCTAGCAACTTCTTATTTGCTCAGTTCAGGCAGTTCATGGGTATAGGATGTTCTCTAATTTGAAACACTCTTCAACCTTTGGTGAAACAATTCTTCTACCCTTATTAACCTGAAAGAGAAAGAAATGGTCACAAACAATGAAACTCAAAAATGATCATTAGAATAAGAAAATCATTCAGAGCTCAATTACATTTCCAAGACTGCATGTTTTCAAAAAAATACTACAAGGACAAATGTGAAGAAGGCAAGGGAAGCACTGAGCCATGTGTACCGTGCAATAGCCAGCAATAAGATTTGGGATCGTGGCCAATGATAAACAAAAAATACAGTACCCCCAAGTAATACAGCACTGAGGAGGGCAAAGAAGCAGCCTCACTGGCAAGTCACCCCTAATTACCAATAAACAGGAAAGCCAACCAACATTCTGTCACATACAGTCCCTGTATGCTCTTACAGACATTGACTCTGTACACGGCGAATGCTATTGTGTGTATATATATATAAAAATTGGAGACTATCTCAAAAAGGACAGACAATGTATGTATTGAAAGAATTATGAGCAAAGACTGAAAGATCTAAATATATATACCCTAGAAGAGAGAAGGTGCAGGGCAGATATGATACAGATCTTCAGATACCTGAAAGGTTTTAATGATGCACGAACTTCAAACCTTTTCTGTTGGAAAAGAAACTAGGGGTCATGAAATGAAGCTCCAGGAGCAGGGGGGATGACTCAGAACCAACATCAAGAAATTTCTTCACGGAGAGGGTGGTGAATGCCTGGAATGTCCTTCATGAGGAGGTGGTGAGGACAAAAACAGTAACATTCAAAAAGGCATGGGATAAACACAATGGATGCCTAAAAGCTAGAGGTTGGAAAAGAAAAGTGCGCATGGTGTAACTTTCATTGAGCAGCAGTTACTATCCTTAGAGAGCATGGGGATTACCATCTTTAATCAGTTTGCCTTGATTCTTCTGACACACCTGAAACATCACTCTCCACCGTCGATGGCAGTGGGGAAGGTAGAAGGGGAGAAGAGGAATTTGAATCAGAAGACAGCCAAATGCTGGACCCTGACTTAACAGATACACAGACACCAACTGATGCTCTGTCCAAGAAGCCACCTGAGCACTAGTTCAATGAGATTTCAATCCCCACAGGACCTCAAGCCCCTTGCAAATGTATGCTGACAATTGTTTCCTTAATCTGTCTAGGAAAAGAGGCCTTAGAAGCCTTTTCTCATTTGTTCCAGCCACAAATAAAATGGTGGTCAGATCTCTTAAAACTATTTGTGAACTTCAGATATCCTAGGAGAATCTTATGCCCATCCAGAACATATAGCTCCTGAGACAGCACAGTAGTATCTGAACCAGACTTCTTAAATGTGGGCAGCTCCACTGACTGATCTAAATTAAAGGAAGATACTACCTTAGGCAAGATGGAGAAAACTGTACGAATAGAAATCCTATTCTTCAAAAACTGAAGTAAAGATGACAAGGTCTAAGGTTCATAAATGTCTCACTGAACAACCAGCCACTAAAAACACAGTCTTCAGTGCAAAATCTTTCAAATATGCCCTCTTTATAGGCTCAAAAAGGTTTGTACAAGGCCTTCAAAACCACATTAAGATTCTATGGCAGGACTACTCTTCTATCTGGCAGCCTCAAACGCTTCACTGCTTTTAAAAATCAGAGCATAGGATGCGACACTAATGAACAGTTCTACACCTTACCTCTACAACAGGGCAAGGCCACTATCTGCACCTCAAGAGAATTCAGGGCTAACCCTTTCTGTAAACCCACTTGCAAAAAAGACAGGATCACAGAAATCGAAGCTTGAAATGGGGACAACCCTAACTGCTGACACCAGGACTCGAAAACCTTCCAGACTCAAATACACACCAGAAAAGTAGAAGTCTTCCTGGCCTAAAGCAAAGTTGAAATAACTTTCTCCAAATAACCATTAGTCATCAACCATCTCCTCCCAAGAGCGATCCTTTCAATTCAAGAGAATCGCACCGTTAAAGGTCAGGAACAATCAATCGACTTAACTGTCTATTTCTTAGCACTGCGTCTAAGCGGCTCGACGCACTGGGCCTCTGATGCCATGCTTTGAGACTTAGCAAGAGCACTTGGGTTATCAGAAAGGGCCTCTAAACCCTGGATTATCTGCAGTAGGGGCCTTTGGAGATTGGACCTATACATGCCAATAGAGGAAAATGGTTTTCGTTTTGGGATTTTTGTCCTAGGAATAGAATGAGCAACTAGAATAGCCGGCCTAGAATGTGGAACGAAACGTAGATGGGGCAAGAAGTTTCTATTCGCTTCCTGTTACGACAGGTTCAGATTTTTTGAGGGGGGGTGGAGGGAGCCAAAGAAGGGAGCTATTTGTTTGGAGATCAGCACACTTTGGGGCCTTTTTTTTTTTTTTTTTTTTATAGTGACTATGGTCAGCAAAGAGATTATCATCACCACACTTAACGTCAGGGGAATTGGTACTTCAGTAAAGCGTAAACTTATCTTGGATTATCTAAAGAAACACGATGCACACATCGTTTTTGCAAGAGACCCACTTATCGGACAAGGTGGGTCAAATATTCTGATCTTCCTATACTAAAGAGAGAAGAGGTGTAAGTATTTTAATTCATAAAACTCTCCTCCTACAAGAGAATAAACAATTGAAAGATCATGAGGGGGTGATATGCTATGCTTGAATGCACACTTTATGGTGAGAATTATACATTGGTAAATGTGTACAAGCCTAATATGGGCCAGAAGGAGTTCTACAAGGATTTAGCATTGCCAACTGGAAGGTTTTTCATCATTCCCCCTGGTGATGGGAGGGGATTGGAATGTCTGTTTGAATCCTGCATGTGATAGATCAAAGGGGCAGGGAGTGACAACTTTCGCAACCAAAATGATAAAGGGGATGGAACAGCTCCCCTATGAGGCAAGGCTGAAGAGTTTAGGGCTGTTCAGCTTGGAGAAGAGATGGCTGAGGGGGGATATGACAGAGGTCGGATATGACAGAGGTCTTTAAAATCAGAGGTCTTGAACGAGTAGATATGAATCGGTTATTTGCACTTTCGGATAATTAGAAGGACTAGGGGGCTCTCCATGAAGTTAACAAGTAGCACATTTAAGACTAATCAAAGAAAATTCTTTTTCACTCAATTAAGCTCTGGAATTTGTTGCCAGAGGATGTGGTTAGTGCAGTTAGTGTAGCTAGGTTTAAAAAAAAGGTTTGGATAAGTTCATGGAGGAGAAGTCCATTAACTGCTATTAATCAAGTTGACTTAGGGATTGGCTTCTGCTATTACTGGCATCAGTAGCATGGGATCTTCTTAGTGTTTGGGTAATTGCCAGGTTCTTGTGGCTTGGTTTGGCCTCTGTTGGAAACAGGATGCTGGGCTTGATGGACCCTTAGTCTGACCCAGCATGGCAATTTCTTATATTCTTATATATGGTCTTAAAAGTTTAATGACCAGATTAGGGGTGCTAATGCATGGCTGACCCAATACCCAATAGGCAGAGACTATACTTGTTACTCTCCACGACATCTCTCATATAGCAGAAGAGATTTCTATGTACAGCCTCTATTTTTACAAAAATGGGACAGCTAGGTATTCTCACTAGTTATATCTCCAGTCATATTCTTATTTTACTGCCATTGCGCATTTCTCAGGGACCGCTGCCCAAAACATGGCGTTTTAATCCCTCGCTGCTTAGTTTATTTATTTAAAGGTTTTTATATACTGATAGCCATTTGCACATCATATCGGTTTACAGATAACGTATAACATGATAGAGAAAATACATGGAACGATTTGGTTACATGATATGGTAAACGGGGGAGGGGTACAAACATGGTATCTAGAGAGTATAAGGTGTTGAAGGAAAAATATATATGTACAAATAAATATAAACAGAACTATGTACACATTACAAGGTATGGTCTGAGAGGGTACAAGATGTTTCTATAGTGGACTTGATAACATATATATATTATATAATTGAAACTGAGTCAAAGTCATGTAGCGAGATAGTACCAGGGGGGAGAACGTGTGGGTTAGGGGTAGGCTAGCTTGAAGAGCCACGTTTTCAATTTTTTTTTTAATTTGTGTGTGCATGGTTCTATGCGTAGGTCGGGTGGCATTGAGCTCCAGTTGATGGGTCCTGCTATTGCGAGTGCTCTGTCTCTAGTGGAGGATCATTGTGTGGTTTTGGGAGAGGGAATGTGAAGGGTTCCTTTATAGGTAGATCTGGTTAGTCTGTTAGAAGAGTTGAAGTGGAATGAGTTGTTTAGCCAGGTAATGTTTTGTGTATAAGTGAGAAGGTTCTCTAGAGGATTCTAGAGGAGATAGGGAGCCAGTGGATGTCTGAGGATGGGTGTGATGTGCTCTTTTCTACAGGTGTTGGTTAGCATTCTGGCAGTGGCATTCTGTAATAATTGAAGGGGTTTGATGGTGGAGGAGGGGAGGCCTATGAGGAAAGAATTGCAGTAGTCAATTTTAGCGAAGATTAGGGTTTGTAGGACAGTGCGGAAGTCATGTGTGTGTAGGAGGGGTCTAATTTTCTTTAACACATGCAGTTTAAAGCAGCATTCCTTTAAGGTGGATTTTATGAATGTTTTTAGGTTTAATTGGTTGTCAATGGTTATACCCAGGTTGCGTACGTGTTGTGGGAAGGGGGCTGAGAGGGGTGCGGTGCTAGTTAGTATGCGATTAAGGGAGGGCTGATTGTGAGAGATTATGAGGAGTTCAATTTTGGTGGGGTTGAGTGCCAGGTTGAGGTTAGTAAGGAGTTGGTTGATAGAGCTGATGCAATTGTTCCAGGTTTTTAGGGACTTGGATAGTGAGTCGGAGATGGGAATGATAATTTAGACATCGTCAGCCTAGATGAAATGGACGATGCCTAGGTTAGTTAAGAGGTGGCAGATGGGTAGCAGGTAGATATTGAAGAGGGTGGAGGAGAGGGCAGAGCCTTGGGGTACACCTCGGGTAAGTTTTGATGGGGACAGATTGACCTTGAAGTGTCTGTTTTCCAGGTAAGATTTAAACCAGCAGTGGGCAGTACCAGTTATGCCTATGTTCGTGAGTTGGTTTAGTAGGATTTTGTGATTGACAGTGTCGAAGGCAGCGGAGATGTCAAGCATAGCTAGGATGTATGCTTGCCCTTTATCCATGCCTTTGAGTAAAGTGTCTGTGAGAGATATGAGGAGTGTTTCATTGCTGAAAAATTTTCAGAATCCAAACTGGGATGGGGATAGAATGTTGTGTGTGTCTAAGTATTCTGTGAGGCGGAGGCTGACTGACTTTTCAGTGATTTTGGCTAGTAGCAGTAAATTTGAGATTGGGCAATAGATAGTTCTGACGGGTCTAGGTTAGGTTTTTTAGGATTGGTTTCATAATCACTAGCTTGAGGGCGGATGGGACGTTACCATGGGTGATGGAACAGTTGATGATTTCGGATAAGGTTGTGGCTATAGTTTCGGGGATGGTTCGTAGCATTTTCGATGGAATGTGGTCTAAGGGGTGTGAGGAAAATGTTTGTCAATTGATTAGGAATGCCTTTAAAGAGTTTCAGGAAGTTCATCAAAATGCTAAACAGTCTCCAGTAATACTCTGGGAAATGCTAAAATCTGTCTTCAGGAGCAAGGTTATCAGTTTTGCCTTTCACATGACCAAGCTTCAGGTGCAGCGTGAGCAATCACTAGAACGTAAAATTTAATATTTGGAGATGCAACATAAAGTTATATGTTCCCAAAAAATGTTTTTCTGCCCTCTGAAGGAGACTAGATGAACTTCAATCCATACAAGTTGAAAGAACTGAAAAAAATGTACCAATTCTCTTGCCAAAAATTTTATGAGCATGGGAACAAAAATGGAGACCTTACTTGCTAGAGCACTTAGGAAAAGAAAATCTCAGACTGTGATGGGCATTATCAGGATCCCTGCAGGAAAGGTTAAGTATCTTTCACAAGCTATTAGACATTTTTAAAATATTTTACCAGGAGATCACGTGATGCTGTGAAGGGAGAAGTCGCACACTCTCTCTTGTCGGTGCCCTTAGCCCACCATCTGGCTCCATCCGGCGTCTAAAGGGACCCTAAACTTCGCTAATTAAGAACTTTTGTAGCGTTAGCATCGTGCGGACAGATTTTGGCTCAATGGCTTCGAGACAGGCAAAAAAGGATAGAGAAAAAGAAAAAGACCGGGTGCGGCCCTCAGAGGCCATGCTTGAGGGGGAGGAGCAGCCCTCGGAAGTACTAATGCAGGCGAATATGGCGGATCTTAAAGCGGCAATCCAAGATACGATCAAACCGGAATTGTTAACCATATCATCTAAGTTAACTGAACTGAATAACTCTATTCAAACCTTTGAGACGAGGTTTGACGAGGCCGAACAAAGAATTTCTGACCTGCAAGATGGGCACCAGGCGATGCAGCAGGAGTTGACTGCGCTCAAACAAACGGTGCTTAAACAAGCTGAGCGCATGGAAGATCTGGAAAACTGCTCTCGGCGGTCAAATCTCCGGTTTGTTGGGCTGCCGGAATCCCTTTCTGATCGTGAGTTACAAAAATTTTTAGAAACATGGCTTCCCACCGCGTTGGACTTGGAGGTCCCGCATGGCCCGTTGGTTATCGAGCGCGCGCACCGGCTCGGCCTCAAGAGGTCGGAGGATTCCCGCCCGAGGGTTGTTATCGCGAAGGTGCTGAACTTTGTGCACAAAAACGAAATATTAATGGCGGTACGGCGAGGCAAAACCCTTCAATATGAAAACCAGCGCATTTTGGTGTTTCAGGACTTTTCCGCGGCGGTGTCACAGCAGCGCCGAGCCATGGCGCCTTTTTGCTCTAAGCTACACGCGATGGGAGACAAAGCGATTATGGTTTACCCAGCCCGACTGCACGTCCATACCAGTGAGGGTACACGGTTTACAGATCCGGATGAGGCCGCCAAATTTGTAGAGGAACGTGGGAAGAAGGCTGCGCCAGCGTTGGCGGCATCGTGAACATTTGCCTGGTGGCTAGTAATGGATGCCTATGCTCCCGGGCACGTATTATGCTGCCAGTTGAAAAGAGGTGTTTATTGTTCGCCTTTAACCACGTTAATTGGTGGCAGCTGAGCTGACCGATTGGGACACAGCACTTGCCTGTCATTCCGGGACAGTTCTAGCCTGTTGGCTAAAAAATAAGCAACTTCCTAAGGGAGATGCCAGTTTCTTCCTTGTCGTGGTTAACCTGTCTGCAAGTTATTGTTTCTTTTTGTTCTTCCTTGTATGCACGTTTTACAGGGGTTCCCGTTTAAATTGCATGTACGCTTATGTTCTGCTTGGGGTAATGTTCAAATGTACCTTTGACAGTGTATTGATTCATGATGGTGGCGGTTAGGATGGGGCCGGGTGGGGGGTGGGGGTGCCGATCAGCACAATAGTGATCTTTACCTCCGGAGGGAGGTTTGAGGGGGAAAACAGTGATAACTGTGTATGGAGGGAAGGGGGGAGAGGGGGAGGGGTAGGGGGAAGAGGGCGGGTTGTGCGTGGGTTCCACTCCTTGGCTTGTTGTTGTGGGAAGTATTCAATGGATTCTTTGTGCAGGTTCCTCTGTTGTCCCGCTCCGTGGGAATATCGGTGTGGGGGCTCCAGCTGGGAGGGTCCCCGGGCCGCCAATTCAGTGACATGTTTTGTAGCGTATCACGTTGGGTCTCGGGGGTTACTGAAACTATGGCACACCCTACTCTTAAACTCTATTCTTGGAATGTTTGTGGTGTTAACTCACCTCTGAAACGATCAAAAATTTTATCGGTTCTCAATAAGAGGGCAGCCGATGTGGTCTTGCTCCAGGAGACTCATCTTAATGATATTGAACATCAAAAACTGCGTAGGCAGTGGGTGGCAAATGCTTACTATGCATCAGGTACGACTCGTTCTGCAGGGGTGGCAATTCTAGTCAGAAAACATGTGCCTTTGCTTGTCCATAAGGAGATTAAGGACCCTCAGGGAAGGTACTTGATCCTAGAGGCGGAACTAGATCAAAAACCGTTAATACTGTGTGCTGTGTACGCTCCTAATAGTCCTCCCCTAGCTTTTTTTCAAGGGTTATATGGAGCATTATTGCCTTACATAGATCAGAATCTAATTATTGGGGGTGATTTTAACTCTGTTAGGGACCCACTTGTGGACAAGATTAGTGCCAAGGCCCGAGTATTACCCCCCAGTAAAGGTATTCAATTTTTTGAGAGATCACTGCATCTGTTAGATCCCTGGAGACTATTCCACCCTGGAGAGAAAACTTTTACGCACATATCTAGGGCTCATCAGTCACAAGCTCGGCTAGACTATTTTTTTATTAGTTCTAACTTGCTGAGTCGTGTCCTTCAGGCAGAGGTAGATGAGATAATAGTGTCAGACCATGCTCCAATTTCATTAGAGCTCAACAGATCTGTGATTGATTCGGGAAGGCGGTGGTGGCGCTATCCATATTATTTGGTGGAGGACCGAGGGTTCCAGGATTATCTACAGACCAAATGGGATGAATATGTACGATTTAATAGCGAACATACATCAGATCCTGTGTTGTTCTGGTACACCGCCAAAGCAGTATTGCGGGGAGATGTGATAGCGTTCATGGCCCGCCGACGGAAACTGGGGGACCAGAAACTGGTGCTATTGTCGGCTCAGCTTCGGCGAGCACGACAGAGGCTGCAAGGTGCGTCAGGCCCTGAGACGCGGGCAACGTATCTGGCCCTTCAGGCCGAAATTAATACCTTATTACACCATAGGGCCAAGAAAGGGTGGGTATACTATCAATACAGATTGTTTCAATTTGGGAACAAACCGGGAAGGATGCTGGCCAATCTTGCTAAATCTCAGAGAGCATCTAGGCATGTCCCTGCCATTTACACCTCCTCGGGACAGCTGGTACGGGATACCCCATCCATTGTGCAATCTTTTAGGGAGTTTTATTCGAATCTATACTCACAGGGGCATGTGAATGGGGCAAATCTTGAACAATTTTGCAGCCGCATACACATTCCCCGGTTAACACCCACCCAACAAGATGATTTGAATAAGCCTATTTCTGAAGAGGAGGTTCACTTGGTCATTGCCAATGCAAAGCGATATAAGGCCCCGGGTCCGGATGGCTATGCGGCCGAATTTTATAAAACTCTCCGAGACTCCATACAGGGTCCCCTTACTCAAGCTTTTAATGCTTTGATACAGCGGGGTTCTTATCCGCCACATACGAATAGTGCCACTATTACTTTGTTGCCTAAGCCTGGGAAAGACCCCTTACAAATGGAATCTTACAGACCAATCTCCCTTCTCAATGTAGACCAAAAGTTCTTGGCAAAAATTATGGCCGATCGGTTGGCAGCTGTGTTGCCTGATTTGCTTGGGCTGGGTCAAGTGGGATTTGTTAGGCATAGGTATGCCATCACTAATGTTAGGAAGGTTCTCTCTGCTATGGCTCTCGGTCAGCATGAAGGCATCCCTCACTTGGTGGTCAGCCTAGACGCTGAAAAGGCGTTTGATCGGGTTGAATGGCCTTATTTATTTCATGTACTTCAACTGGTGGGAATTACGGGGTTTTTCTACCAGGCGATCCAGTTGTTATATCATGCCCCGCTGGCCACTATTGTGGTCAATAATGTTTGTTCAGACGCTTTTTCCATCCAGAGGCACTAGGCAGGGGTGCCCTTTGTCTCCCTTGCTTTTTGTGTTACAAATTGAGCCTTTACTGGCCGCTATCCAAAATACCCGTACTATCAAGGGAGTTCGGTTTCAGTCGGAAACTTTTAAATATGCAGCGTTCGCTGATGATGTTCTCGTTTTCTTGACAGATCCTGTAAACTCCCTGACTTCCTTGTTGGCATTGATTCGGGAATTTGGCTCCTTTGCGGGGCTTAAATTAAACCTAGGCAAGTCTGAAGCGTTGCCTTTCCCCTTGTCTTTAAAGGGTAAGTGGGGACGGGCGTTTCCCCTATCGTGGGCTGCTTCTCGGATACGTTATCTGGGAATCATAATCCCGGCACAACTGACACTGTTGTATGCGAGTAATGTCAACCCTCTTTTGCAACAGACCATGGAGAAGCTTGAAACATGGCGTTTGCTCCCTCTTTCCTTGCTGGGTCGTCTGAACTTGTTTAAGATGATAATCCTGCCTAAATGGCTTTTTCTTTTTCAAAATTTACCCATTTTTCTTAAGGCTCTAGATAGGGACCGTTTGGAGAAGGCCATGCGCCAATTTTTATGGCGGGGTAAGAGGGCGCGTATACCTCTTCGGTCTTTGCAGAATCGTTGGGGGCAGGGGGGGATTGGGGTACCCAACATACAAATGTATAATGTGGCCGGCAACCTCAGACTTGTTCGGGACTGGATTAGGGGCGCCCCGACGTACACCAATCTTTCCGTGGAAAAAGCTTTGGTGGCTCCAATAGGACTGAGCTATGTGCTACAGGCGGAAGCCTCAAAAGTGTCCTATCCCCCGCTGGTAGAGGCCTTACTGTCGCCTTTGCGGCGTGCTTGGAGAGTGCCGACTCGTAAATTGGGAATCCCTCGACAGAGTGCCTATCTTTTGCCACTAAGAGGCAACCCAGATTTTTCCCCTGGCTCCCAAACCATGGGATTTCAAGATTGGGCAGCGCAGGGTATTGAGTATTTGGGCCATGTTCTAGATTTTATTTATTTATTTATTTAAGTTTTTTTATATACCAACATTCAAGACGGTAGTCCCATCATGCTGGTTTGCCACATAAAGAGTTAATTGCACAATATGGATTGTCGTATCAACATGTTTTCCCTTATATGCAAGTGCAACATTATATAAATTCGCTCCCTTTGGCAACAAGGCAGGTCCAAGTTTTTCACAAGTTAGATGCATTTCTTTCCCTATCCACACAGAAAGCTCCCACACTAGCTAAATATTATAAAAAGCTCATGGGTACTAATGTGGAGGGAGTTACTGTGGCTTTGGCCGAGCGTTGGAATGGGACTGGGACCTCTGTGGTCACAGCATCTGAACTCCAGAAATGTTTTAGTCATATATCTTGTATCTCCTCAAATTCATATTATCGAGAGATGCAGTTCAAATTTTTGTGGAGGGCCTTCATCCCACCTATCCGTGCCGTACATTATAAATTGGTGCCCACTGGGCAGTGTGGGAAATGTGGTGCGGTTGAGGGCTCTCTACAGCATATGTTTTGGGATTGTACACGAGTGCGCCAATTTTGGGCCCGGCTGGTGCATTACTTGGAGGGGCTACTAGATGCCGTGATACCCTTCAAGATTACTCTGATATTGTTTGGACAGGTTCCGCAAAGCAAAATCCAAGGAAGAGGACCGCGTTTATTCCTCCGGAAAGCGTTAGCTGTGGGGAAAAAAATCATTTTATTGAACTGGCAATCTTCTGAGTCTCCAGCGTATTGGCAATGGAGGAATCACCTTCATCGGCTCCTCTTGATGGACAAATAGTGGGCAACCACTTCCTTCCAGCGGGAGCGATGCTTCCTCAGTGTTTGGGACTCTTACTTGCAATCTCTATCACCTAGGGTTCGAAGCCAGGTACTGAACGACGTAGCTGAGACACGGCTGGGAACCTCGCAGTAACTTGAGCAAAAGGAGAGACATACAACCAAGGAGTGGGGGGGGGGGGGGGGGGGGGAATCTAAAGGGGAAGGGGGGGGATGGGGGAGACAAAATGATTTGGCTGTTGAAATTCAGAGGTTCCGGTGGTTCATGCTGGTACACGTGTTAGTGGAACAATGATTATCAGCTGCTGTATCTGTGCCTGTTCATGTGTGCTATCGTGTGATACCACTGTTCTCTTGTTTATGTTAAACTCAATAAAAACCGTTGAACATTAAAATATTTTACCAGAACCTGTATGGTGCTACTCCTGAAGACAAAGGAAGGAGATAGATATTTGAGGGGAAACTGAGCTCCCACAGTTAACCGAGAGACAGGTGGATATATTAAAAGCCCCATTACTGAGGGAGAGGTGTATTGAGCTATTATGAGTTTGCCCAAAGATAAAAGCCCAGGATCAGATGGCTTTCATATAGATTTCTTTTTAAAAATTCCCCTTCGAGCCAGCCACTCGGTTAAAAAGGGACATATGATTACTTGAGGGATAACCCGGAAGTCCCTCATATCATGTCAGATGCAGTGTTTGTGTTATAGAAACCTGGCAGAGATGGACTAGATCCAGGCTCTTCTCACCCAATCTCTGTTGAACTCAGAATATAAAGATCCTGGTGAAAATACTTCAGCTGCAAATAGAATTGGTGATGCCTACTCTTGTACATGATGATCAAACAGGTTTCATTAAACAATGTCTCTCGACCACGAATATGAGAAGATTGTTTAACCTCACTGGCCTGGCAGAGCAAACACACTGCAGGGATCTTGGTCGCATTAAACAAAGAAAAGGCATTTCATCGCCTTCAATGGCCTTTCTTTAAAGTACTAGAGAAGTCTGGGCTACCAGCAGAGTTTAGAGACTGGATTAAGTTATTATATGCACACCCTTGAGCCAAGATATTAACCAATAGCTACTGCTCTGAGTTTTTTCCCCATAGCGAGGGGCACTAGGGAGGTATGCCCCCTTTCTCGGCTACTTTTTAACTTGGCTATTGAAATCCTGGCACATAAAATTAGGAGGGACCCAAAAGTGGTGGGATTAATGATCCAAAGACAACAACAAACCTTTTCCGTAGGAAAAAAATCAGCAGAACCAGAGGTCATGAGCTGAGGCTCCGGGGAGGAAGACTAAGAACCAATGTCAGGAAGTATTTCTTCACGGAAAGGGTGGTGGATGCCTGGAATGCCCTTCCGGAGGAAGTGGTGAAGTCTAAAACTGTGAAGGACTTCAAAGGGGCGTGGGATAAACACTGTGGATCCATCAAGTCTAGTGGGCATAAATAGAGAGGAGGCAGCAAACACTGCACGAAGCGGCAGTAGCCACCGAGGCATTCACGGAGCGGGATGCCAGTAGCCAGTAGTTGGTGTTCCACTTTCATGCAACAACACACTGCACGGAGCGGCAGTAGCCACTGAGGCATTCACGGAGCGGGATGCCAGTGGTTGGTGTTCCACCTTCACGGAACGGAAGGATGGAGGGCTGCCATCTCAAAAAAAAAAAAAAAAAAAAAAAACAAGCAAACAAAACAGGGGTGGGTAAGGGGCAGGGGTGTGGCCTGCTGGTTGCGGCGGTTGCTACCCCTGATTGAGCTGGATGTTCACTAGGATGGCGCTGCTCTCTGCATTGGTGGAGGGGTGGAAGGGAATTGGGGCCGGAGGGTGCTGGAAGCCAATAGAGACGGGTGGGAGGGAGAAAAAAGGGGGGAAAAAAATGGATAAACTGCGTAGCTTGCTGGGCAGACTGGATGGGCCGTTGGTCTTCTGCTGCCGTCACTTCTATGTTTCTATATGTTTCTATGATTCCAGGTAGCTTGTCTTTTCCCTTTATGCAGATGATATCCTTATCTTTTTGACTAACCCTAAGTTTTCCAGACCCAGATAGTAATTTTGGAGGAGTATGGTAGATTATCTGGATATAAAATTAATTGTACTAAATCTGAAATCTTCCCTCTAGGATGTGGAAGGGGTACCAGGATGTTTTTCTGCATTTAAGAAGGTTAGAGATTGCTTCAAATATCTGAGAATGTGGGTACCACACAGAACAGCAGACTTGTACTGCCTTAATTATATGCCAGTGGTTAATAAGATTAAAAAGATCTCAAGACCTGAGATGATCATTTTTTTTCCTTAGGCTGGTAGAGTCAATGTTCTAAAAATGAATATACTACCTTGGCTCATGTACTTGTTTCAACATATTCCATGGTATTTTACCAGAAGGGTTTTTCTCAGTCCTCTATGGGGCCATGAATAAATTCATACAGAAAGGCAAACCTGCGGGCATAAAATTACATACACTCTGTGATCTAAACAGATGGGAGGAATGGCACTCCCAAACTTACAGTTTTATTACTGGGCTTGCGGCCTTAAAGGAGCCATGGTGTGGCTTCATAGAGACAGACCATGCCTTGGTACCATATCGAAGCGTGGCTTGCGGGTGGAGTGGATTTACCCAGACTTCTAATTCAGTCAGACCTCCCCTACCCGTGCCAAGAGCGCTAATGGTGCCTGCCCACACAATCATATGGGGTAATGGCAGGCTAGTTACATCTATGCTTTATCGGGAGGCTGCAGCATGGAGAAAGATAGGTGTAAAATTTCTGGGACAATTATGGGAAGATGATAGCACTAAGTTCAAATCCTTTCAAGACCTCAGAGAGGAATTTGAAGAAGCGTCACTGAAGTTTTATCAGAAACTGATGGAAGAACTGGATTGCTATGTAAGAAACGGATGGCATAGCACCTGACCTGGTTGAGCAGATACTTATCCAGGAAAGTATCCCTCGCAGGGGTGTGTATTTTTTTTTATAAAGCTGTGCAAATTTGTCAAATTAAGTATGACCCACCCTTAACATTAATACAGCTCTGGAATAGGGATCTTCAGCTAGACTGGGGTCCTTTGCAGTGGGAGCATACCTGGAAAGGAGCCCAAAGTCTCTTTATGTGCGTGCCAAGTAGAAGTGATGGTCAGACTACTCCATAAAGCACATAGATACCCCTTTTTTTATTCTCAATTTTCTACAACTTTGTCGGGTCTCTACTGGAAGGGTTGTGGTCTTTTGGGGGTCTTACATTCATGTATGGTGGTCAGGTGCTCATGTTGCTTCTTTTTGGCAGCTAATTGTGATAGAGTGCCCCAGAATATTGACAAAAGCGATAAATATGAAACCAGAATTGCCCCTGTTGGGTGTTTGGGGAGAGCATAATCTCACCACTTCACAAAGATGTTTGGTGGATCATCTTATCCATGCTGGGAGGTTTACTGTTGTACTAATGTGGAAGTCGGTCCCCACATTAAGCTGTTGGCAGAAGCAGGTTCATGAGATAGTGATAGTGGAAAAGCTCACCTATCAGAATAAAAAGTGAAAAAATCTGGTCCCCTTATTGGAAATACCGGAATAAAATCCCCTGACTCACGATCACTAATGTATCGCTGGAAATACTTCTTGTATCCTTTATCCATATAATGGTTGTGCTGAACAAATGCTTTATAATGTTCTCTTTTTGTTCTCCTATATGATTGTGCTCTCGAAACACTAAGTAGGGTCTGGGGGAGATAGTTTTCTTTTTCTATTGTATACTACGTAAAATTTAATAAAGAGTTAAAAATAAAAAAAGATCAGGATCAAGACCGAGCTGCAAAGGGCCTTCTATCCCGAAACTTATGTCCACCAACCACACCCACCAGAATCACCAGACCTTGATGTCTTTCTATGCTTCTTACCACTTGATATATCAGAGGCTAACAGGGAAACACAGAGCAGGACTCAGAGGTCAATCTCAACACCTTGGCATTCAGACCTGTCACCAAACTTACAAAGACCTGATAGGTTTGAATGCCTCTTCTGCTAGCTTCCATTTTCTGGGAACTGGAGTTTTTCTGCTCAAGAAACCTGCCTGTACATTTTCCACCCCCGCAATGTGAAAGCTGATAGTTACTTTAAGTGCTGTTCTGCCCAATGGAGTAACTTCGCCACTTCCAAGGACATTGCCGAGCTCTTGGTTTCTCCCTGTTTATAAATGCTACCACTGTCACGTTGTCCAACAAAACTTTCACCTCCTCTGACAAGGAGAGGAAAATATAGCAAGGCCCTTCTGATTGCCCAAGTAACTGATAAACCAGGACACCTCCAACTGCACCCATTGACCTTGTGCAGTCTGCCCTTGATGGACAGCCGACCATACCAGCATCTGTGGTCGCTGTTATCCAATCTGTAATCTCCAACTCCACATCTTTGGATAAGCTGCTGTGTGAGAGCTACCAGGAAAGACTCAACCTGGTCTCCTGTGGGAGGGGTAACCTGGCTTTGTAATCCTGCGACTGGGAATCCCATTGCAAGAGAAAAACCTTCTGCAGCAGTCTCATATGAGACGTGCCCAAGGAACCAGATCTAACATGGATGCCATGGACCCTGATATTTGTAAATAATTCCAGCCACTGTGGAGTGGTGTCCACAGAAACTGCCAAACTTGATTCTGAAGTTTCAGGCTTCATCCACTTTAAGAACCCCAAACTGGGAACCCAGGTTCTGACATGGATCTAGCTTGCTCTTGGCAAAATTGATCACCTAACCTAGGCTTTCAAACAGGCAATTCAACCATGATGCCCTCTGCGAAGAACTGCCACCACAACCACCATGACCTTAAACAAAAAAAAAAAAAAACCACTCCCTAAATAGGAATGGGCAGATAAGCCTCAGAGATCCAACTATGCTAGATGCTCTCCTTTTCTGACCATCACAATTACTGATCAAAGAGTTTCCTTGCAGAAATGAAGTACTCTTAAGGATGCATTCACCTTCTTTAGATCCAAAATGGGACAGAAAGTGCCCTCCTCCTTGGGTACCACAAAATAAGTGGAACCACCACCCCAACAACCTCTTTCCTTTTCTAGAACCTGAATTGCCACAGCTAAAAGACAATCCAGTGTTAAATCTCACTGCCTCTTTTCACCTGGGAGACTATAAATGTCGACTAAAGGAAGAGAAAATCTAAGGTATAGCCATCTCTTAAAATGGGAAGGACCCATTGGTCTGTTATCTGTAATCTTGACCAATTCCTTGTAAAAATAAGAACCTCCTTCCCAATTTGAACAACTGAGGAATGGACCAACTGAACTTCATTGGGAATCCTTAGACCCTCCCAAATTGGACCCTGGATACTCTTAAAAAAAAAAAAAAAAAAAGGGTCTGGGATTTAGTCGTAAACTTATGCTGTGAAGAAGAATTCTTCCAAGGACAGTAGTGCCTGTCTCTTTGAAACTTTTGCCTAGAGAGGAAAGTGTTTCCCTAAAGCTTGTCTTCAGGCAACTTATGAAATTTTGAGTCACCCAAGTGCTTAACCAACTTTGCCAAATCCTCTCCAAAGAGAAAGCTTCCCTCTAAAAGGGAAGACTACCAAGCTGAGATTTGGACCATACTTCTGCTGTACAGTTGCAAAGCCAGAACAGCAGTCGAGCTGAAACTGCCAATACCATATTTTAGCTTCCGTATGAAGCAAATAATATAGCGCATCAGCAATACAGGCCAAGCTTTCTTCCAACAGCAATGTCTCAGAGTCCACCACCGGAATCTGATTAACCTAGCATAAACATCCACACCCCATGGAGATTACTACATACAGCTGCTCTGTGAGCTAAGGCCAAAACTTCAAAACTCCCCTTGAGATTTCCATCTAGTCCCAAGAATCTTTAAAAGCTACACAGACTGACTGGGATAGTGGTCTTCTTAATAATTGCTGACACCAAGACATCCACCTTGGGCACTTTCACCACCTCCACAGTCTCCTCTAGAAGAAGATATAACTTTGCCATGGCCCTGTCATCCTTCAGTATGGCCTCTGGTGAATACCATTCTGCAAAAACAAATGCCTTAGTTGTCTGATGAGAAGGAAAGGTCTTAGGAGACTCACAAGCCCCTCCAAGATTGGATCTTCATCTTCCTCTTCCAGCTCTACTCTTTTCCTCAATTCCCAGCTCTGTCAAAGCCTATGTAATCATAGCCAACTCATTTCTTTAAAAAAAAAAAAAAAAAAGGGGGCACTTCTTTAGGATTATCCTCCTCAGCCACTAGAATTTCACCCTCTTCTAGAAAGTCCTTCTCTGGATCTCCACCTCCTGGAAATTCCTCAGCAGGCTCCTCTAGAAAATCCCCCTCTGAAGTCCCCAAATCCCAATCCATAACAGGATCAAGCAGTTTTTTTCCTCTTCTTGAATGGGAAGGGTTCACCAAACCCCCAGGAAGGGCCCCTTTCATAACAGAGCCACAGTTCTTAATTAAAAATGCTTTTGGCATTAACAGTACAAATTCAGGGAAAAGCAAGTTTGCTTACCGTAAACGGTGTTTCCATAGATAGCAGGATGAATTAGCCATGCTGTCGTGGGGATCTGTCAATCAGGTCTGGGAGGCGGAGCTCCGCTCGGATCCACTCTCCTCAGTCTGTGATAAAGCAAGCATGGTTGTAGGGTACGACAGTCGACTGTGCAGGGAGGTGGGCGGGTCAGCATGGCTAATTCATCCTGCTATCTAAGGAAACACCATTTACAGTAAGCAAACTTGCTTTTTCCTGTTGCTAGCAGGGCTGAATTAGTCATGCTGTCGTGGGAGTCCGAAGCTCCCCAACATGCTGCATAGAATTATTTCTGTTAGTATTGTGCATGCAGCGTGTTACCAATCATGTGCCAGTCGACCCCACCTGCGGTTCCTTTAATGAATGCAATAAAGTCCGTCTCAATTTGGCATCTTCCGCTGTCTGCTGGTCCAAGCAGTAATGGGAGGTGAATGTGTGGAGAGACGCCCATGTGGCAGCTTTGCAGATGTCTTGCGGTGGAACGTGTTTCAAAATAGCCAGCGAAGCTGCTACTGCTCTGGTTTGATGAGCCATAGGACGAGACGGTAATTCGATCTGCCGTTTGTTGTAGCAGAAAAGTATGCACCGAGTAATCCAACTAGAAATAGTTTGTTTAGCTACTGGTAGACCAGGGGCATTTGGATTGAAAGAGACAAATAGCTGTGAGACTGTTAGGGGATTGGGTTCGTTGCTTATAGTAAGCCAATGCCCTCTTGCAGTCTAATGTGTGTAGAAGTTTCTCACGTTCGTTCTGATGCGGCTTCGGGCAGAACGTAGGTAATTCAATAGATTGGTTGAGATGGAATTGAGATACCACCTTCGGTAGAAAGGTAGGATGGGTTCGAAGGAGCACTTTATCGTGGTGAAACTGAAAATATGAAGCATAATGTACCAAGGCTTGTAACTCACTAACTCGGCGAGCTGAGGTGACCATAACTAGGAAAACTACTTTCCAACGGACCGATTCAGTAAAGTCCACGGGAGAGTGGACGAACGCCCGCTCTCCCGGCACGCACACAGGCCACTCGCCTGTGCACGCGGTACAGTATTTAAATGAGGCCCGGCGGTAGAAACGGGCAAAAGGAGGTGCTAGGGACACTAGCGCGTCCCTAGCGCCTCCTTTTTGACAGGAGTGGCGGCTGACAGCAGGTTTAACAGCTGACGCTCAATTTTGCCGGCGTCTGTTCTCGAGCCCGCTGACAGCCACGGGCTCGGAAACCGGACGCCGGCAAAATTGAGCGTCCGGTTTTTGTCCTGACAGCCGCCGGCCGACTTCAAATTTTTTTTTTTACTCTTCAGGACCTCCGACTTAATATCGCCATGATATTAAGTCAGAGGGTGCACAGAAAAGCAGTTTTTACTGCTTTTCTGTGCACTTTCCCGGTGCCCGAAGAAATTAGCACCTACCTTTGGGTAGGCGCTAATTACTGAAAGTAAAATGTGCGGCTTAGCTGCACATTTTACTTTCTGAATCGCGTACGAATGCCTAATAGGGCCATCGACATGCATTTGCATGTTGAGGGCGCTATTAGGTTTGGCGGGTTGGACGCGCGTTTTCCGCCCCTTACTGAATAAGGGGTAAGGGAAAACGCGCGTCCAGTGGCAGAGTATCGGCCCGCAAGTGAGGTATTTGAGATGTGCCGTGTCCATCGGTTCGAATGGGGCCAGCATCAACTAATCCAGTACCAGATTGAGGTTCCATGGTACGGGGGGTTTTGTTATTGGAGGCCAAAGGTGAGTAAGCCCCCTAAGGAATCGTGAAACTATTGGATGATGGGATATCGGGTGCCCCTCATATGTATTTATTTAAAATCTTTTCTATACCGTCGTTAAGCAGGCGCCATCACAATGGTTCACAATAGGGCACATAACTACATGTTGCATAAAATGTCTTAAATTCTAACTAAACAGGTGCCATCAAAACAGTGTAACAGTTTCATAATAAGTATTACTTGGTGGGTGTTTATAATTCATGTCCAGTTTTCTGTCTCAGCTATAATATAAAGTACTACTTAACTAGTTCTTTGTTGTTAAAATAAAAAGAAAGAATAAGAATATAAAAATGAGAAACACACGCATTAAGTAAAAAGGTATGTGTGTGGGAGTTCGACTGACCGCAACCTACATTTCCCTGGGTTCTACTCTCCATTGTCTTTGTGGTATGCTTGCTTAAATAGCCATGTTTTTAAACTTTCTGAAGGTTTTGATGTTTTTAGGTAGTCTGATTTCTAAAGGCATATTGTTCCATATTGAGGGTCCTGCTAGGGATAGGGCCCTATCCCTTACTTGAGTTAGTCTGGCCGTCTTAACTAAGGGAATAGTTAGCAGTGCTTTGTTTGCTGATCTCAGGTTTCTGTGGGGGGTGTGTACGTGGAGGGCTGTGTTCAGCCATTCTGCTTTTTCATCATGTATTAATTTATGTATGGTACATAAAGTCTTGTATTGTATTCTTTGTTCAATGGGTAACCAATGCAGTTCAATTAAAGTTTCGGTGATACGTTCTCTTACTTTTACCAGTTAGAATTCTTGCAGCTGTGTTTTGTAATATCTGTAGTGGTCTTATTGTGGTGTACGGTAAGCCCAGTAGAAGGGCATTACAGTAGTCTGTACTGGAAAAAGTTATGGCTTGTAATACTGATCGGAAATTGGTAGGCTTTAGTAGTGGTTTTAGTCTAAGAGTCATAAGTTTGGCGTATCCTTCTCTTACTTTTTGAGATATATTTCATACTTAGTTCTGAATCGATTATCACTCCAAGGTTTCGTACTCTCTCAGTTGTATTTTTTGGTTGTTATTGAGTGTAATTGGGTTATGAATGATTGCTATGTTTTTTTTCGTTCTAGATGTAAGAATTCAGTTTTCTCTATATTGATAATTTGCTCCATTTGGTTTAAAAGTTGTTTTATTATATCTAGGAACATGTTGGCTATGTTTAATGTTTTCTCAATTGTGTCATCAATTGGGAGTAATAATTGAATATCATCAGCGTATATATAGTGTGAAATGTAGTCTGTGAAACGCAGCTATAGCACTACGGTGGACTCGAACAGAAGCCGTGGCAAGGCCTGCTATGTGCAATATATGTAGATACGTGAGAAGAATGTCCGGGGGAGCATGTGAGTGGATCTGCCCCGTTTGATGTGCACCACGTCGCATATTGTTTCCATTTGAATTGATAACTGCATCTTGTGGATGGCTTCCTGAAGGCCAAAATTACGTTTTGCACTGAAACTGAGAATCCCTGTTCAGCAAGAAGTATCCGCTCAATCTCCACGCTGTCAGATGTAAGGAGGCATGGAGTGGGTGCAGGAGAGAGCCTTCTTCCTGCGATAGTAGGTCTTGATTTGGTAAGCGGAAGGGTTCCGCTGTGGACAGCTGGAGTGTACCACAGTTGACATGGCCAAGCAGTTGCTATCAGAATCAATTGTGCTTCGTCTTGCATGCATTTTTGCAACGTTTTGGTGATAAGAGGAATGAGAGGAAATGCATACATTAAGGTTTCTGTCCATGGAATGAGAAAGGCATCCTGGGAGGTCCTGTACTGGCTCGGCCAGACCGAGCAGAAGCGAGGCCGTTTCCAGTTGGCTTCTGTGGCGAAGAGGTCTATTGTCTGTGTTCCCCACCTTCGGAATATCTCCTCTGCTATGACTGGGTTGAGAGACCATTCGTGGGGGGTGAAACACTTTGCTCAATTTGTCTGCTCTAGTGTTGGAGATTCCTGGTAAGTAGGTTGCTTGCAACTGAATTGAGTGTTTGCCTGCCCATGACAGAATGGTGAGGGCTTCTTTGCACAGGATCCATGAGCCTGAGCCGCCTTGTTTGTTGATGTAAAACATGGCTACTTGGTTGTCCGTGTAGACCATCACTCGACCTCGAAGGTGAGATACACTACGCATTAAAGACCTTTGTATCGCTCAAAGCTCTAAGAGGTTGATTTGATACGATTGCTCCTGTTGAGTCCACAGACCTTGTGTCTACAGGTGATCGAGGTGCGCCCCCCATCCTTTGCGGGAGGCATCCGTGGTGAGAACGGCATTGTGAGGTAACAGTAAAAATGGAGCGCCTTTGAGTGTCCGTACACGTAGCCACTAGTCGAGTTAGTTGCACATGGCTGATGTGAGAGATACCCTCTTCGTCAATGGTGCCATTGGCATTTGAGATCCTATTGCATGTGGCGCATGTGCAGTCTGATTGAAGCCACCGCATGAATGGCCGCTGCCATGTGTCCCAACACTGTTAGAATTTGCCATGCCGAAGGTGTCGGGGTTCGTCATAAGCTCCAGAAGAGCTGACGCATCATGGTGCGTCTGTCGCTTGGCAGGAACACTCTGTGTTGTAACGTGTCCAATAGGGCTCCTATAAACTAAAACAGTTGGGTCAGCTGCAGATGGGATTTTGACGATAAGGCCCAACTGGTCGAGATGGAAGATCGTATCCTGTAAGTTCCTCTGGAGCGTCTGATGCTATCAGGAGCCAATCATCTAGATAAGGAAAAATAACTCCCCATTGACGGAGGAACGCCACCACTAGCGCCATGCACTTGGTGAATACCCTGGGTGCCACCGAGAGGCAGAAGGGCAGTACCCTGTACTGGAAGTGCTGGCCCTGAACTTGAAAGGATAGATATTGCCAGGAGGAAGGATGCATTGGAATATGAGTGTATGCATCCTTGAGATCCAAAGAACACATCCAAGCCGTGGGAGGAATCAGGGGTAGGATGGACGTGAGGGATATCATCTTGAATTTTTCCTTGACGATGAATTTGTTGTGGTCTCGGAGACACAAGATTGGACGGAGCCCCCCAGATTTCTTTGGAATGAGGAAATATGGTGAGTAGAACCCTGTGTCGTGGTTGGATGGAAGGATTTGACGGATTGCCTGTTGATGAAGTAAGGTCAATACTTCCTTCTGCAACTGCACAAGGTTGGATCTGGGTCCCTTGGATGTCAGGTGGGGCGGGGCGGTAAACTCAGGAAGGGGATTCGGTACCCGGAACGGACGATATCCAGTACACACTGATCCGATGTGATCGCTTCCCACTGCGAAAGGTGATCTGTTACGCCTCCTGCTAAAACTCATTGTGATTGTGGCGGAGCGAAGTCTAAAAAGATGGGTGGACTTCGGTGTGGTAGGTGGTGGTTGTGCTGCTGGGCGCTGACGGCCTCTGCGATTTTGAGGGGCTTGTGGTTGCTGCCGTGGACGACGTTGATACGGCGGTGTCCTATAAGTGTATGGACGGTACGGACATCGTTGGAAGGACGATCTCGTGTTCGGGGTATAGTAGCCTCTCGAGGTTGGGTAGGACTGAGCGTCGGTGAGAGACTGTACCACTACCGACTGTTCCTTTAGTTGCGCAATTGTCTCCTGGAACTGGGGGCCAAAGATATTGTCCCCTTTGCAGGGCAGATTGGCCAGTTTGTCATGGACATCAGATCTTATAGAGCTAGTGCGGAGCCATGCTACTCTGCGTGCGGCGATAGTCCCTGCCAAAACCCTAGAAGAGGCCTCAAAACTCTCGTATACGGTGCGGAGTAGATGTCTGATGGCTTCTTCGACGTCCTGTAGAATGACCGGATCCGCTGGAGTGTAAGCTTGTGACTCCGAACCTTGTTTAAGGCGCTGTATGCAGTCGTAAATGTACTGAATGATGTAAAACTGATGATTACTTATCCGGGTAGTTAACATGGAGGCTTGAAATGTTCTCTTAGCAAAGTTGTCTAAAGATTTCAAGTCTCGCCCAGGTGGGGTGAGGAATGAATCTTCAATTTTTTGGCTCGCGCCATAGCGGATTCTACCACCACCGAGGCGTGAGGTAGTTGAGTCGGCGAATAGTAGGACGACTTTTGCATTTTAAATTTAAGGTCCGTTTTCCGGGAGACTGCCGGTAGTGTGAAGGGTGACTCCCAAGAACGCTCAAGAACCGAATCAAGAACCTTATGCGGTGGCAGAGCTGTGGGTTCCGCCGGTAGGTCGAAGATCTTTAGCAATCCTAGGGTGTCCACTCCAGGATCCAGTATCTTTTGTATGTCCAGGTTGAGAGCTTTCCCCATCTTTTCCAGAAATTTGGGATAAGTAAGGTCCTCGGGTGGAGAGTACGGTTCAACCGGTTGTTCCTCTGGCTCAGAGGGATATCCCGTCGACGTGTCAGGAGTGGTGGTGTGACCCATCGGTGATTTGGGATGAGACGGAAAATCCTGTGGTGGTGGTAATGTGGTGGGAGGGGGGGCCTCCACTGGAGTCGGCGGGGAAGGGATCGGCGAGGCCGGTTCCGAGCGCTGTGGAGAGGACAGGTGCTGTGCTAGGGGAACTAATCGGCAATTTGTAGGTAGCCTGCATGACCTCAAAGAACCCTGCTAGAGCCATCGATAAATTCGAGAACACCTCTTGAGTGTGCGGAGGCATGACTGGGCGAGATGCTGCACTTCGGCGCAGCAATGCCGCTAAGAGTATATCCGAGTCTGGTGGAGGCGTAGTAACCTTTCGAGCGTGAGGTGAATCTGATGTCCTCCATTTCTTTGCAAGCGGCTCTTGTAAACTGTGTCCGTTAGAGCGCGCTTTCGAGACGGATGACAGGTCCGAGTAGACCCTGAGGAACGAAGATGAAGAAGAGAGAGAGTGTGGAGTCTGTGCCTGACCGAGATCCTCACTGGAGTCCACTGAGAGGTCCACCGGAGGACATTGTGGTACCTGGGCAGGTAGATGCCCCTTTTCTCTCGATTTTTTGGCACCCGAAGGTGTCTGTGTTACTGATATGGAGGAGGACATGGTCGATGTTGTCCTCTGCGTTGATTGCGTCGTACTCTTTGAGGATAAATCAGATGGTCTATGTTTGCGTCAATGCGTCGGCTCGATTGCATGCGTCGATTGTGTCAATGCAGGTCGCCTCGATTGTGTCGGTGCAGGTCGCGGCGAGCTGTGTGTCGGCATCAACTCCCGGCGCAATTCTTCCAGCGTCATGGATGTGAAGCAATGGTGTGCGTCATCTGCATCACGACGGAGGAAAGCGACGCAGGCCGCGCCGTTGCCTTGTGCATCACAGGCCTGTGAGCCCCCTGCTCAATTAATGGCCGCTTCGTCGACGCAGACCACTCTTTTCGCCCCTTCACTTGATCCCGAGTGTGGTCTCCTCCTCTGGACGATGTCAGTCACTCGTCCTGTCCGGAATGGCTGGCAGCCTGGGAAGTGGACGGTTCGACTGAGGCTGCTCGGCACTGCTGGGGTGGCACCGTGGAAGCTGGTCCCGGCGATGACTGCGCTTCGGATGGGGGGGGGGGGGCATAGGAACCCATGCGGCCCAGTTTTAAGGCCTCCATTTTAATCGGCCCGTTGTCGACACACCTGCGGAGACATTTTCCCTGCAGTGGGAGCAAGTTGCCATCGGGTGGTCTGGGCCCAGACACAGATAGCACTTGTCGTGGTCATCGATGCGGGACATTACCTTCCCGCAGGTACAAGGTTTGAAGCCTAATGGATGAGGGTCCTTCTTTTCCTTCATCGTTTTTTTTTTTTTGTCAGAGAAACTGAGGTCTGGAGCTCTGCGTGCGATCCCGCGCGCGGCCTAAACAGACTGATGAGAGTCGATCCGAGCGCAGAAAACTACGCGCAACCTCAGAGCAAAGCTCTGACATCACTTTGGTAGGTCCACCTCCCGGACCTGATTGACAGATCCCCACGACAGCATGGCTAATTCAGCCCTGCTATCGACGGGAAAAAAAGGGTTTCTCAACTTCCACCTCCCCATCATCTGGTCCAAGGAGACCACCCACCAAATGCCGAGTGGTGGTTCCTCCTATCATGGAGGACAACTTTTGAGAATCTGACCAAGCCTTCCCCAAAGCTCCCAAAATGACTGTTCCCATGCTGTCAAAGCCTGAGCCTAGCTTCTGCTTCTTCATGACATCTTGTTTAGACTCTGGGATCATGCGAGAGTCTCCTGAGAAGCTCTCCCATCCACACAATGCCTGGCAAATACCCAAAGTTAAAACCTTTGGGAAACAGTCCCCACACAAGGCAACGCTTCCCATACTCCATAGGAAATGCCATGTGCAAAGCATGTGTGCACTGCCATGCCAGACTTGCTATGGGGTGCTCTCCCTCCCTACCTCCAGAAATCCTTGGTCTTAAGCAGCCCACACTTTTGGCAGGACAGCCAGAGATCCCTTGCTTACAAGCCTCACAAACAGTCACTTGACTCCCTGTTGCTTTTCTCCCACCCCCAGAAACTTCTTAAAGGGACCTAAACCAAAATGAAAAATACACTTTCCTTGCTGAAGTCTTCATACCAGAGGCCAGGAAGAGATCCAAGGGAGGGAGAAGAACAGGGAACAAGGGAGTCAGCACCACTATCAGATCCACCTCACTGAATGGGTTTATTATTAAAAAATATGTAACACACCTATATTAACACTGGTAAGAAGAGTTACAAGCCTAAAAAGGGCCACCGACCCCTGGATCAACTCTACTCAACCAGAGAGATGGCCAAAAGACCTTTCACACCTGAAAGCAATTTTCCTTCACCAGTCTGACTGCAGAATGGATTCCCCTACCATCCACTTGAAATAAAACGGACTGCAGGTGGTACAGTATCTTTAGTACCTACAGTGAAGCTTTTACCCTCATTTTCCATCTGCTGGTAGGGGAGAAAAACCCATCCATCTGCACTGGTCTTTTGGACAATATTAATTAATATTAATTAATATTAATTAATATTAATATTAAGTTGACTTAGAAAATAGCCACTGCCATTACAAGCAACAGTAACATGGAGTAGACTTAGTTTTTGGGTAATTGCCAGGTTCTTATGGCCTGGATTGGCCACTGTTGGAAACAGGATGCTGGGCTTGATGGACCCTTGGTCTAACCCAGCATGGCGATTTCTTATGTTCTTAATAAGGAACAGTTTTCCTTGGTGACATTGCCACTGCTTAAGAGAGAGTGCAGCACTGAAACAACTCGGTATTTCTATAACAAAGGACTGAACAGATCATAAACAGCCAAATTGAAAGACATGCCAAAAATGTTATGTTTTGGAGAGAAAATTCTTTTACCACTCTGTAGGTAAGTTTTAGGGCTCAGGAACTTAACTGCTACAGGGCACTTCTGGTTCCCCTCCTAACTCACTTCACAATCCTAACTTCAGGAAAAGAATGGTTTTCTCCACAGAATTAGACTTAATTTATCAGATTTTGCAGGCCTAGCATTTAGAAAATAACACCTGTCTCTAACATTCTTGCTACTGAGCACCAGTTTACCCTCAAGAAAGTTCTGTAGCATGGGTGATTTAAGACATGCCATAAACTTTAGCCTGCCTAATATATTAATATTTGTGTCTAACTTACTATCCCTGGCCCACAACTTCAGGTGATTTCCTTGTTTACCACCAAAGCAGGCTCTGGCTGGAGGTCTGAAGAACCATCTGATGAGGCGGCTTGCTTCCTGGTCTGGTACTGGCTGAGCTGCCAGGCTTCTCTCTGCTCCTGGCTGTCTCAGACTCCATGCAACTGTCAGATCCCAGGCGGGGTATTTCCTCTGTCCGGTCTCCTGGCCACACCTAGTCTTCTCCGTCCTCTATAGTAGGGAGTGCTGAGGTTGCTTCGGGTCCACTCTTCCTCCTTATTTACCCCATCTTATACTCTCCTGCTGATAAATATGCATAAGCTCATGCATAATCATCTTTGCCACCCTACAGGTCTCTTCCACCCTCCCGTTTTCCTCAAAAGGGGGTCCTGCCATGTCTGGACCAGAGAGGCTGGCCGAGTCAGCTTTTTCTCCATTTCACAGTGCTCCCCCTTCATCCATGGGTAGGGGTATCTCTGCCCTATGGACTTCCCTTGGCCAGACAGTGACTTATGCATTTTGAGTTAAAGTTGTCTTTGTTTATTTACACAGAAGCGTACAAACAAGCAGATCTTGATAAGTATCCTTCAGTTCTGGTTAAAGTTCTCATCTGGGCAAAGTTTCTTGTTTCAGCTGAGACTGTTTTTGGCCTGTCAGCATCCCTCTTTGGATATTATGATTCATATTGGGAGCTTTCAGTGGTAAAACATGGAATATCTCCCTACAACTATTACCTGTTCATGCCCTTTAAGGAACAGGGATAACATAAGAGAAGGGATGACAACCAACTAACCAACCACACTATAATACGTCTGTCTAGGACAAAAAAAACAAAAAACTTCCTCCTTTTAATACTGCCCAAGTTCCCTGGAGGTTCCTGGACCAGTGAAGCAGGGTTCATGGAAAGAATATTAACAGGTAAAAATGTCTCCTTCCATGTCATCCTGCTACACAACTCAAGACAACTAAGTACCAAAGCCACCTAAATCGGAAGGGAGAAGAGAAAGCTGCTTTGAGGACACCAGCCCCAAAGACTGTATCCTCCTTGGCAAACAAACAATCTGTGATGCTTAGCAAAAGATTACAGAGGATCAGGAAGATCTAGTAGAATGAGTACAAACCATTTCAGCTGCTTGATAACCTCTGAGTATATATGCAGAAGATATGTCCTTGATATATTTGCCAAAGTCTTGCAGAAAGGATTAGTGAATTCCAAAATAGCTAATATGCACTCAACACACATCCAAAAATCTCAAAAATGTATTGCTACCCTGATAATCATCTTTAGAGAGAACTGGAAAAAACACTCAGATGGAATGCTGACAAAAAAATACAGCACAGTACAAAGATACTGAATCTGCCACAAATAAATAACATAAGGGATAGAATTTTTGAAATATGCTGTACTGAACAGATTGCCACTAGGAAAACTGCCTTCAAGGAAATATCCTTAAATGCATGTTTCAAAGCGATGCTACTAATGCTTTCAGAACAAAACTGAGGTCCCACTGAGGGACTGGTGGCCTGAACAGAGACCATAACCTCTTCATCCCATGAAGGAAACTGGACCTATCTGGATGGGAAGCTACCAAAATCCCCTGAATTCTACCTCTGACACAAGATATAGTCAATACCTGGACTTTCAAAGGGTTCAAGGCTAGCTCCTTCTCCAAACCTAACTAGAGAAAGACTAAAATATAAGGAATATCTGAACACCAAGGGGAGACCAACCATTCCCTGCAGCATGCTTCAAAGACACCAAATTCAAATAAATGCCAGAGATGTTGAAGCCTTATGGGCCTTCAAAAAGCTGGAAATCAAAGAATGACCCTTTTTCCTCAAGCTTGACCTTTCAAGAACGAAGCTGTAAGGTAAAACTAAGCAGGATCCTTTAAGGAGACAGGAGACTGCACCAACAGCACACAAGTATCGGGAGGTGGAGAGGATGGTTAATCTGGAGCCTTGTAATGGAATAACTTACCCCAACATTCATAAAAAAAAAAAAAAAGTTAATGACACATGCATTATGGAAAAGGGGCGTGTTTATGGAAATTTGTAAGTTACTGCACCAGGTGTGCAGATTCTGTGGTGAGAGTTAAAATTGCAAGAGAAAGCTTAGACTGTGTTTTGGGATTGCATGTGTTTCTCATAACACTGTTTCAAAAATTAAGATGAAAAGGGTATAACAGGAGGGAAATGACAGAGGGCCAGACAGTGATCAAGAATCCTCAACAACAGAAGCAACATCACCACAACTACTGTCTTTGCTATACCTGCATATTCTGTTTTGCTTTCTGGAATGTTACTTAGCATTAATAAACACTTATCCTGGTATCTATTGTGTGCTGACTAAGTGTGCGAGTGTGGCTTTGCTGTTTAAGTCCTGCCAGGAGAGGAAGAACCTGGGAGATACGTCTTGTGTCAAGTGGTGGATCTCAGAGGTGTTACCACACACACACACAGGTGTTACCACACACCTGCAACAAGCCTCATAAGATCCACATTCCATGGCCTCTTCAGCCAATCTGAAGCCACTAGAATCACAGAAGTACTCTATCCTGCACAAAGACCACCCTATTAGAGGGCAGGGTGGAAATACATATAGAAGATCCCCTCCTGGCCAAGGTCGAACCAGGGTGTCTATCCACTTGGCTCCATGCTTTCCAACACAGCTGAAAAACCTCCAAACCTTGGCATTCTTGAGGGTAGACATCAGATCCATATAAGGCAAAGCCCACCAGCATACCATCTGTTGAAAGGCATTCTGGTGGAGTTCCCTGCTCATGAAATTGGCCTGCACATTTCTGGGGTCCACTATATGCAAAATGTGGGGTCCACTATATGCACCAGTACGAAGAGCTACCAATTCTCCTGCCTGTTCAAATATGCCACCATCGTAGCATTGTTGGAGAGGACTGACCACCTTATTCTTGATTAAAGAAGAAAACGGCAAAGAGCTAGTCCTATTGTTCTGATTTCCAATCTGTTTATGGACTAAGCAGCTTCCTCCTGAGTCTAAAGCCCCTAGACCAGTGCTTCTCAACCCAGTCCACTGGGCATACCTAGCTAGTCAGATTTTCAGGATATCCACAATGAATATGAATATATATATATATATATATATATATATATATATATATATATATATATAAATAAGATAGACTTGCATACAATGGAAGCAGACCATGCAAACTTATCTCATGCATATTCATTGTGGATATCCTGAAAACCTGACTGGCTAGGTGTGCCCCAAGGACTGGGTTGAGAAGCACTAATCTAATCTAGGCAATGTGCTCTCCAACTGGACAAGCTTGCACCTGTCATGAGTAGTATCCATGAAGGAGGTACCAAACCAGCACTCTTCAATAGGTTTTGGGGTACTGACCAAAGACGACTAATCTCATGGATGCAGGCAAAAGAAAGCAGTACTCATAACTGAGTATGGCATGTCCATGGAGACAGAAGTGAGGACTGAAGGGTTTTTATATGCACTCTAGCCCAAGGAACTATATCTAAAGTAACCACCATTGAGCTGATCAGCTGAAGATAGTTCTAGGCTGTTGGAGCCCTCAATGCTGCAAACCTCCGTACCTGAAGCGCAATCCTGGTGACTATACTCAACCTGCTTTGGGGCTGAACATAGCCCCTAAATATTCCAAGGACTAGGTTGGCTGAAGTTTGCCATTTGCAAAATTGATCACCCAACCCAAGTCTAAGATTTCAGTGCATTCTGTCAAATGCGCTGAAATCTTATTGATAAGATTTGGCCTTCACCAGCCAATCATCCAGATAAGGATGGATCATGATCCCTTCATTTCTCAGAAAAGGCTGCCACCATTACCATGTTAAATGTTTGTGGAGTCATGGTTACCAAAAGGGGAGCACTCTGAACTAAAACACATGGCTGTAGAATGCAGAAACAAAACTTTGTCTTCAAGCCCGATGGGAATATGAAAACATGATTCCGACAAGTCATCACTTACTGCAACCAGCATGCAAAAAAGAATTTACATTCTGAAGTGAGATATTCTAAGGTTAGAGTTCATGCCTTTGAGACTGAGGATAGGTCTCTAAGTCCTGCCATTTTTAGGAACCACAAAATTGAAAACCAACCTTGACTTATCTCACAGAGAAGAACCAGCATCACCAACTAAAGCAGCTGAAGTCTGGCGAGCGTATCCTTAACTATCAAGGCACAGAAAGACACTAAAAGGGACAGGACTAGAAGAGGCAAGCTCTAGGGTATAGCCAAAGTGGATGACATCCAATACTCACCGATTCGAGATTATCTGTATCCACTGCTAGCAAAACTGCTGTAAGCAACTGCTTAACGCCAGCATCAAGCATCAGAGTGTGTGAATCCACTGCATTTCAGTGCAGGACACAACCAGAAACTGAGGAGTCAGACCCATCAGGCCTTGGTCTTTTGGAGCCTCAAAAGAACTGGTTATTTCCATTAGACTTGAAGGACTAATAGGAAGGCTAATTGCTGAGCCTATAATATCTTAAGGCCCAAAACTGATCAAACTTCTACAAGGTCAATAAATTAAGCAACCGCTATATTCAGGCAGTCCTTATGACATCAGATCACCAAGACTTTTAATTGTTCCATCTGTTCCCCAACTAGAAGCTTCTCTTTAAAGGGAAGTTTGCCCAACTTAGACCACAGATCTGCCACCCAATTGCAGAGCCAAAGAAGCTGCTTGGCTGTTACAGGCTGAAGCCACAGAATTGGAGGAAATCCAAAGATCATACAGGGCATCAGACAATACTACAGCAGCCGATTCCATTCTAGCTGAGTCTTCACCTTCTGTGAGCTGCTGAATATAGTGCCAAGAGTGCCTATGAATCAAACTGCCACAAAAAGAAATTTGGACAGCAAGAGCTATTGAAGTAAACATCTCTTAAAGATTCTCTGGACAGGAAGATTGAGACAAGTACTAACCTATACTGGAATTGTGGTTTGTCTAGTAACAAAAGAGTCCACCAGAGGCATCAGGAATAGGCACTGAGCTGCTTATTGAGAAAGGGGGCACCGCTTATTAAAAGTTTTCACTCTTCTTAGGTCATTCTCAGGGGACTCCCATTAAGACAGCAACACGTCCTCCACCTTGGCGTGAATAGTGGCTTTAGTAGCCTTGCAAACCCCTGTAATAACGGAGTCCAAGGTAAAAACCTATTCAGTCCTAAAATCCTCTATGTGAAGGAAAGCCTCCACCTGATCAATGAAACAAGAGAATGGGGTTGTCCTCTCTAGCCAAAGGTTGCTCGGCTTCTTCCACTGAGGCGCAGCTGGCAGATCCTCCAGCTCTTCCTGTGCCTCCTGGGGGATGCAAAAAGACAACTGTTTCCGCCTGAATCTTTTACTGAGAATTTGATCACTAGGCTGAGACTTAGTGCTAATCCCTAAGCTCATTGAAAGCTTCCTCCTGCCAATCAGTCTTCTTAAATGTGTAGAAGGCCTGAAGCAAGAATCTGAAAAATTCAAGGGAAAACTATTTTAAAATATTTATATTCCAGAGATTTTCATGCTAAGTGCATTTTATGTTCAATTGTAATCCATTAACTAGTAAATATAAATGCAACAGAAAAATGAACAAAAATAAAACTTGCAATAAAAGTTGCAAATTTAAATATACGTCACAGGAAAAAAAAAACAAACATCATATGACTGAGTCTTCTACATCCTGACACTGACTTAATGGAGCCTTCTTAACATGAAACCCATGAGAGCTAAATCCAAGAGAATCCTAAAATCCAGAGTATCATAGGGCAGCTACAGAGATGAACAGATATCCACAGACTTATTTAACATGGCAGCCATTCCTGCCAAGAGTCACATTGGTCACCTCTCCCAAAATCCATTCTGATTGTGGGGCAAGGGAAGGACCCTCCCCCTGTAGCAACAGATAGAGGCTAGCTTTCCCAAGGCTTAGATATCTCCCGGAAACCTCTACTGCCCAAATGCACACTGCACAAAGAAGCCCCACACAGAAGCAGAGCATCTGCAGCCAGACTTCACAGCTATGACAGCACTCAAATTTGACCAGGGGTAGGGGAGGAGACAAACAAAAGAAAACCTCTCAGCAATATCTCCAACTGCTTTTTTTTTTTTTTTTTTAATATATTGCCAAGGATAACAAAATGACCACCCCCCTAACCTCAGAGACTGGGAACCCCTTCAGCAGGCTCATTCGCCTGAGCATACCAGGGGCACGGCCCTATGACAATCACTGCCTTTAGAAAAATCATGTTGCACCATCAGGGTCCTACCACCAGCATTCTGCTGAAGGCAGAGAATACCAAGTTGTTCATGTGCTGCACTACGTCTAAGGTGTAGTGATGATGTCACAAGGAAAACCCTGCTCCCTGCCTTCATTTACGGGTAGGGGGACAACACTCACTTGTCACAATGGGACTGGTGTAGTAGGACGATACAGAATGGGTTTCTGGGAAGTTCTGGCCTGCTGGTTGCCAACATCTACCCCATGGCCTGCAGTGTTGCTACTAAGTCATACTTCTTTATCTGCACCCAAGAGTCAGTTGCTTACAATACTGCCAACTTCTACCCTGGTTCTTTCTACTATATCTCGCTCCAGCATGGTTTTGATTGTTTGAATGCTATTCCTGACATCTGTCACCTTCTCAGATTCCTTTGAGCTTTCATACCAGCATCTCCAGACTACAATCCTGAATTTCGTTTTCTATAGAAAATAGTAGGGATGTGCAGACCAAAAGTTTAAGTTCATAAGTCCATAAGTCGAAAGGGGGTCCCATTTGCGGTCAATATGGACATATGGAGAATTCCATAAGTTGAGTCTATGTCCATATGTGCAAATAAAAATTTAAACCCCTCACCCTCCTTAACCCCCCCCCCAGACTTACCAAAACTCCCTGGTGGTCCAGCGGGGTCAGGATGCCATTTCTGAACTCCTTTGCAAGGAGCACGTGACGTCCGACGTGGCGCCGACGTCATGTGATTCCCTCGGGTTCGCTCCGGGACCCTCGTTGGGCCCAAAAGGAACTTTTGGCCAGCTTGGGGGGGCCTCCTGACACCCCCAAGCTGGCCAAAAGTTCCTTTTGGGTCGAACGAGGATCCAGGAGCGAACCCGCGGGGAATCACATGACGCCGCATCACTCCGACGTGGCGCCGACGTCACGTGCTCCTCGCAAAGGAGTTCAGAAATGGCGTCCTGACGCCTCGCTGGATCACCAGGGAGTTGTGGTAAGTCTTTGGGGGGGGATTAAGGAAGGTGAGGGGTTTAAATTTTTATTTTGGATCAACAATCGCGATTTCCAACAATCGCGATTTCCAACTTATTCAACATAGCTATAGCTATGTTGAATAAGTTGGAAATTTCGATCGTTTTCGCCTCATCACTTTTTTAAATTAAAAAAAAAAAGTAGCGTTTTACATTTAAGTTCAAAACGAATGCACACCCCTAGAAAATAGCACTTCCCTGTATTAAAGACAACCCTATCTACTGGCTCTTCTAGATCTGTCCGTGGCTTTCGACACCGTCAACCATACAATTCTCCTAGACCAGGGGTCGGGAACCCATGGCTCGCGAGCCAGATATGGCTCTTTTGAGGGCTGCATCTGGCTCGCAGACACGTGTCGCCATACTTCGCGGTTCCCCGCTGACCCAGCTGCTCCCCGGTCGTCAGCCCGGGCGGAACGCGGCAGGACAGCTGGAGTCAGCGGCACCGGCGTGCTCTCTTCTCCTCCCCCCCCCCCCCCCCCCCGCGGCCCGGAAGAGGAAGTGGAGAGCATCGGGTGCCTGCGCGGGAAGAAGAGACCACACTAGCGTGGTCTCTTCTTCCACGCAGGCACCCGATGCTCACCACTTCCTCTTCCGGGCCGCGGGGGGGAGGAGAAGAGAGCACGCCGACTGGAGTCATCCGGGTGCCTGCGCGGGTCTTCCCGCGCAGGCACCCGATGCTCTCCACTTCCTCTTCCCGCGGCCCGGAAGAGGAAGTGGAGAGCATCGGGTGCCTGCGCGGGAAGAAGACTGCAGCGCGGCTCGGAGGAAAATGAAAATCTTCAACCGCGGCCGATGGGACTCCGCCTTCGCCTCCGCGAGGGCAGAAAATGAAGGAGGTTAGCGTTGGGAGGTGGCTGCTGCTGCCGCGAGTTCCCGGGGGGGGGGGGGGGGGGGGGGGGGAAGGGGGAGAGAGAGAGTGAATGAGCGAGCAAGCATGTGTGTTTGAGATCCTGTGTGTGTGAGTGAGAGATTGCATGTATGTGAATGATTGAGAGCCTGTATATGTGAAAGAGAGTATGTCTGTGATTGAGATCCTGCCTGTGAGAGAGAGAGCATGAATGTAAGTTTACCATTGGGAACCTGTATGTGTAAGTTTGTAATTGAAAACCTGTTTGTTTGAAAGAGTATGTGTGTATGATTGAGATCCTTTGTGTGTGAGAGAGATCATGTGTATGTATGATTAAGAGCCTGTGTGTATAAGTAAGAGAGAGATCATGTGTGTCTGTGTCTGATTGACAGCTGGTTTAGGTGATGGAGCATGTGAGTATGTGATTGAGAGCCTGTGTTTAAATGAGAGAGAGAGACCATGTGTGTCTGTGTGTGATTGAGAGCTGATTTAGGTGAGGGAGCATGTGAGTATGTGATTGAGAGCCTGTGTGTAAATGAGAGAAAGAGAGGACATGTTTGTAAGCATGTGAATGAGAGTCTGTGTGTGAGAGAAAAAGACAGCATGTATTTATGTGATTGAAAGCCTGTGTGTGTGTAAGCGTGAAAAGATAGACAGCATGTGTGTAAATGTGTAATTAAGAGCCTATATAAGTGAGAGAGAAAAAACATTTGTATATGTGAGTGACTGAGAGCATGTGTGTATAGGTGTGTCATTGAGAGCCAGTGTGAGAGAGAGCGCTGGTATGTGACTGAGAGAGGAGAAAGTTCCAAGCAAACCACCCCACCTCCTGCTAATTCAGAACAATCTCAGGACACCTGGATATCAAACGTTCCCAGGTATGCAGAGCAAAAAAATTTTTGTATCCTTATTATTTTTCATTACTGGATCTTTGTGTCTGCTATTTTGAAATATTTTGTTGGTATCTGGAAATGTTTTATATGAGTTTTTAATTATTGGATATTCCACTCATCAGCTGTTTCGAAATATGTTCTTTTTGTTAGTACAGTTTTACTGCTGATGATTTTATATTTCTTGATTTGTTTTATAAGGATGTGTGATGTTTCTTTTTTCCTTTGTTACACTGCATACAGAGACTCTGGCTTGTTGCAGTTTCCAATTCAGTTTTTGTCTGCATGCTTCTTGTTATGCGTTTTGGTCTCTTTATTCTATGTTAGGTGAGGGACAGCACGTGATTCAGGTGAGGTTTTCTGCTGGCGTGTAGTTTCTGTGTAGGACTCTATAGCAGCCTGACTTGGTCCGTTTTCCTAATAGGAGATGTATTGGTGTCTTAAGGCCTGGTGTAATATTTTCAGAGACTTATTGTACTTTAAAAGTGTGATCTTACATAAAATGCACACATTTACTTGTATTTAGTTTTAAACATATTGTATGGCTCTCATGGAATTACATTTTAAAATATGTGGCGTTTATGGCTCTCTCAGCCAAAAAGGTTCCTGACCCCTGTCCTAGACCGTCTTGCAGATATAGGCATCTCTGGCACAGCTCTCAACTGGTTCAAATCCTTCCTTTGCAACAGAGCCTTCAAGGTCAAAATTAACAATAAAGAATCTCACCCGGTCATCTCCAACTACGGAGTCCCACAAGGATCTTCCCTTTCACCAACCCTCTTCAACATTTACCTCCTACCTCTCTGCCACCTTCTCTCTAAGCTAAAGCTTACACACTATCTCTATGCGGGCGATATACAAATTCTCCTACCAATTACCGAATCACTACAGCAAACCCTAAGCATCTGGAATAGCTGCCTCCAATCAATTAACACTCTCCTCTCCAGTCTCAATCTTGTTCTCAACTCAAATAAAACGGAAATCCTCAATCTCCCAAGATGACAACAACCCTCTTCTCAATGCTCCATTATTGTCGCCTCCTCCTAACCTTAATCACTCGCCCAACGTAAGAGATCTAGGCGCTCTCTTGGATAACAGACTTAACCTCAAAAAATATGTTAACACCACCACCAAGGAATGCTTTTTCAAACTGCAAGTTCTAAAAAAACTGAAACCCCTTTTACATCTCCACAATTTCCGTCTGGAACTTCAATCTATACTCTTCTCAAAAATCGATTACTGCAACTCTCTGCTCCTCGGCCTTCCAGCAAACACTAACAAACCTCTACAGATGCTGCAGAACTCAGCGGCCAGGATTTTGACAAACACAAAAAAAAGAGATCACATCTCTCCTATCCTTTACAACCTACACTGGCTTCCCATCAAATACAGAATTCTCTATAAAGTGCTTACTATAATCCACAAATCCTTAAACAATCTCTCTCCCATCGAGCTTACCATCCAGCTTCGTCCTCACAACCCCAGACCAATCAGAGGAGCCTATAAAGGCAGGCTTCATGTTCCCCCAGTAAAAACATCCTTTAGAAAACGAGCCCTCTCCATAGCAGGCCCCTCACAATGGAATGCTCTTCCGCCAGACCTCCGACAAGATCCATGTCCTCTGTTATTCAAGAAAAAACTTAAAACATGGCTCTTCAAACTAGCATTCCCAGAATCATAACTCTGCTCACCATCCAGCTTACCCTCCAGCCATATCCTAGACCAGCCGAACTTTTAAAAACTTTTAAACAGATTTATTAAGTTTTTATCTTACTTAGATTCCTGTTAACTTCAGATTATTAAGTACTGATCAATGTCTGTTCAGATGTAACTAATTATTTATGTTTTAACTATGTAGAGTATTGTTTCTGTTACAATGGGCAAGTTCGTAGCCCCGGTTTCCTATTTATTTGTTCTCTCGCAATGTTCCATGTAACGCTCTTATGCATAGTTTTTGTTCATTGTAAACCGGTCTGATTTGTAACTTTTTACAGGAAGGTCGGTATATAAAAAACCAAAATAAATATTTTATTGAATTCTATTGAACATTTGAATGGAGAAATTATCTGATAATTTTATTTTCCTTAGTGCAGACAGATGGACTCAGGACCACGGGGTTATATGCTCCTTTGCTAGCAGATGGGAGACAGAGTCAGATTTCAAAGCTGACATCACCCTAGATGTACCCCTGCAGTGACCTCAGCTAGTCCGTATTCTCTTTGAAAAGCTATTGTGGAGATATTTATTGGATAACTTGGTTAGAATTCGGATACAACTTTTTGATTAAACCCTTGGTTAATGAACAAACGATTAAAAACTGGAGGCCACCAGTGCACTCAACATAAGCGCCAAAACCAGCCATACTGTGGCTGCCCTGAACTAGGATAGGGCAATGGCTTACCCACAGGGGAGGTGGACCTGTAAGTAGCCTCTCGCAAGGCCCCCCGAGACTATCGCAAACAAAAGAAAAAAATAAAAATAAAAAGCGGCATTTAAAATTCGAACGCAGAAGGAAGCAAAAGCAAAAGGGAAGGGAACCGATAAACCCTCCCCGGAAACCCCGACGCCTCCCCATAGCCCTTTAAAGGGCTGAAACGGCTCCAGGCGTCGCGCGCCTAAGGAGCGCGACAAAGGGGCCTGCCCCTTTGTGCGCCCCTTCGTGCGCACCAGCACATAGAACGAGAAGCCACCCTTGCTATCTCCTTCTGTTACTCCACCCTCTCCTTAATCCAACCGCCCTAAATCAGTTCTCCTCAAGCATTCCTCCAGCCACTCCAGCTATCGTCCAGCACTCATCCAGCACTCGTCCAGCCACTCCAGCACTCGTCCAATGATCATCCCCGCCAGCAATCACTCCAGCACCCAATGTCTCCTGCACCCTGCTTCCTCTCATCACTCATTTCTTCTAGCAGCTATATTTCCCTCCACAATCCCAACAGTCATCCACTTTCTTCCAAAGAGTCAACATGCTACAAACCTTCCCCATTCCGATTATCCCTCGCTCACTCCCCAACAGAGCTAATCCACCTTTGCTCAATCTACGCTCAAAGAGATCCCTGATTCCAATCATGATCTCCCCACTAACACAATTCCTAGGATTATCTTTAATCACCTTAACCCTTCTCAACTCGCAATCGCTCTCAAAAAAATCCCACATGCTCAACGACCACCTCCTGGACACCCAACCGGACATCTGTGCCATTACCAAAACATGGCTGAAAAACACAGATACTGCCATAATTAACCAACTACCAATAAAACAATAAGACATCTTCTCTGTCCCCAGACCTAAAAAAAGAGGGTGTGGAATAATGCTAATTGCAAAAAAAGAACTGAGACTATCCCAGCAAGCCTTCAAATAGACGACCAAACTAGAAATCGGACTATTCAAATCCTCCCAGCTTCAAATCTGCCTTATTTACGCCCCCCCCCCCCCCCCCCCCGGGGCTCCTAGAAGCCGACCCCTCTCCCCTCATCGAAATCATAGCCAAACACATCAACACTAACTCACCTGCTATCATTTTAGGAGACTTCAACATCCATGTTGACTCCCCCTCCCCATCATCCAATTGCGAAGCCCTTCTCTCCTCCCTCCAAGCTATGGGATTCAAACAAATTATAAACAATCCCACACACAAGGCAGGCCACACGCTTGACCTGATATTCACGAATGAAACCATCTCGCCCATCTCCCCACCTTCTTGCACCCCCATCCCCTGGTCAGATCACTCACTGATAGTTACAGAATTATCTATAAAACAAAAACAGACCCCCATTGCTACTAAATCCTCTATCCAGTTCAGGAAACCTTGTTCCATGGACACTCTCAACAACAGCCTTGCCAAAGACCTAACTAAACTGGAACTCTCTGATGCTGATACCGCTATTAACTCCTGGCAAACTATTACACACTCACTAGCAAACATAATCTGCCCCTTATCTTCAAAAGTTATCAACCCGGCCCGTACGAACAAAAAACCCTGGTTCTCAACTGAATTAAAAAAACTCAAACAAGACCTACAACACAGAGAACAATGCTGGCAGAAAGATCCCTCCCCTACCTCACTGGCTTCTTACAAAACAGCAATGAACTACTATAGGACATCCATTACCCGCACCAAACGAGATTTCTACGCCAAAAAAATACACGGCTTCTTATACGACCCAAAAACTCTGTTCTCACATGTTGCAGCCCTCACCACCCCTATTCCCCCTACCTTCCCTGAAGAAGCAGCACAAAACAAATCTACAGAGTTGGCAATCTTCTTTGACAACAAAATCAAAAACATACTTGCCCCCCTGGCAACATCCAACACTTCACCAAATCCCTCGCAACCACCAAGCCAAAATCCTTCACCTACTATACATAAACAAACGCTAGAAACCCTAGAACCTACATCATCCCTGGAAATAGAATCGATAATCAAGAAAATGAAACCTTCTTCACACCCATTGGACCAAATACCGACCAAACTTCTTCTCACCATTCTTAACACCATTGCTAAACCTCTGGCAGACATCATAAATTGCTCCCTCAAATCAAGGATCTGTCCCTAACTTTAAAAATTGCTTCGCTGAAACCCTTACTAAAAAAACCCAACCTGGACCCAGCCAATCTTGTAAATTACCGCCCCATTGCAAACTTACCTTTTATAGCCAAGCTAATGGAAAAGCTTGTCAACACCCGACTCACAGACTACCTTGACTCTCACAATATTCTCTACCCTTCTCAATTCGGATTCAGGAAACGCCCAAACACAGAATCCCTCCTTCTTTCTTTAACTGACAACATCCTGATGGGCCTTGACAAGGGACAATCATACCTCCTAGCCCTACTGGATATTTCTGCAGCCTTCGACACGGTAAACCATTCTATCCTCATCAACTGTCTAATGGAAATAGGCATCTCTGGCTCTGCTCTGGTTCAAATCCTTTCTGAACAGGCACTACAAAGTTAAAATAAATGACAAAGAATCCCACCCCATTCCTTCTAAACAAGGAGTACCACAGGGTTCTTCACTTTCCCCTACCCTGTTCAATATATATCTTCTCCCTTTATGCCAGTTACTCAATAGCCTCAACCTCACCCATTTTATATACGCGGACGATGTGCAAATCATAATCCCCATCTCGGACCCCATCTCCTCTACTTTAAATTTTTGGAACAACTGCTTACACGCCATCAACCTTCTTCTCTCGAGTCTCAACCTGGTCCTTAATACGTCCAAAACAGAACTCCTGGTTATCTCCCCTAGCGATAACAACCCCTTCGCCAACAATGCAATTATTCCCCTAGCAAGCCAGGTTAGAGACCTTGGGGCCACCCTTGACTCTAGAATGAATTTCAAAAAGTTCATTAACGCTACAACTAAAGAATGCTTCTTTAAGCTACAGGTCCTGAAGCAGCTTAGACCGCTCTTACACTTCCAGGATTTCCGTTTAGTGCTTCAAGCCATACTGTTTTCAAAGATCGACTATTGTAATGCTCTACTACTCGGTCTCCCCGCCTCTTCTACTAAACCTCTACAGATGCTGCAAAACGCAGCGGCCAGGATCCTTACAAACACATGTCGTAAGGACCACATCACACCAATCCTAAAAATCCTACACTGGCTTCCTATCCAATATAGAATACTCTTCAAGGCTCTCACCATCATCCACAAATCCGTCTACCAACAACCCACACTCCAACTCACCATCCCTCTCAAACTACATACTTCCGCAAGGCCGATCAGAACCGCCTACAAAGGTTCGCTCAAGGTCCCCCCCAAAAACTCCTCGGTCCACAACTCTATTCACAAGCGAGCACTTGACAGCAGGTCCGCTCCAGTGGAATTCACTTCCCCCAGATTTATGCCAGGAACAATGCCATCTCTCCTTCAGAAAGAAACTGAAAACCTGCTGTTCACACAAGCTTACCGTTGAAGGAACCTCTTTCAACCAACACTGACTCTCACCCTCTGACCTCTTCCCTAATCCCTCCCCCCCTCCCCGTTTCCAGTCCCCACCCTGACTGCTCACCTCCCCATGTCTCCTCCTCCCACAGGATATATTATGTTATTTATTGCCTAAGATAAATCTGTTTATGTCTCGCTACTCTATTGTTTTTCGTTGATTAATTTTATCACTCTCCAGTTGTTATAGTTTAAAATCTTTCCTGTCTTCCATCTCCCATGTTTTCGCTCCCTGTTTAATGTAACTTTACTTTCTACTTAGTTGTTAATTGGTTTCCCCTGTTCTATTGTAAACCGGTACGATAAGACCTCGTCTTGAGTATTGGTATAGTAAAAGAATTTAAATAAATAAAATAAATAAATATATGGAATAGAGGTTCACCTCATGATATGATTCTTTGGTGCCTCTCCTGGGCGGGATGCCGAGTACATCTGTCTACACTAAGGAAAATGAAATTATCAGGTAAGTAATTTCTCCATTTCCTAGCGTGTAGCCAGATGGACTCAGGACCAGTGGGATGTACAAAAGCTATTCCCGGACAGGGCGGGAGGCTGCCAGTGGCCCACTTAGCACTGCCCTTGCGAAGGCTGCGTCTTCTCAAGCCTGGACATCCAGGTGGTATAACCTGGAGAAGGTGTGTAGGGAAGACCACGTTGCCGCTCGACAGATGTCGGCCGGTGTCAGTATCTTGGCCTCTGTCCAGGATACTGCCTGGGTCCTAGTGGAATGAGCCTTAACCTGCAGGGGTAAGGGCTTCCCTGCCTCTATATAAGCTGCCTTGATTACATCCTTGATCTAGCAAGCTATAGTCGCTCGTGAGGCCACTTCACCTTGTTTCTTCCCGCTGTTAAGAACAAACAAGTGATCCGTTTTGTGCACCGGTTCTGATTGTTCTAGGTATCGTACTACGAGTTTGCCGACGTTTAGATGGCAAAGAAGTCGGGAGTCTTCCGAATCATTATGTCCTTCCGGTGACAGTAGGGAGATGGATTAATTCAAGTGAAACCCTGATACCACTTTCGGAAGGAAGGAGGAGACTGTGCGAAGCTGTATCGCTCCTGGAGTAAAGCGGAGGAATGGATCCCGGCAGGATAGTGCATGTAGTTCCGAGATGTGACGGGCCGAGCATAGTGACCGACTGCGCATTGCTCTGAAGGAAGACCCTGCTAGAAAGTCCAATACCAGGTTGAGATTCCATAGGGGGACCGCCCACTTTAGGGGCAGTTGGAGTTGTTTAACCCCTTTTTGAAAACGGGCCAAGTCTGGGTGTGCAGACCGAAGGTCTCCGTTTACCTCGGCCCTGAAGCAGGAGAGGGCTGCTTCCTGAACCTTGAGATATGAGGGACAATCCTTTCTTCAGGCCATCCTGTAAAAATTCCAGAATCATGGGGGATCTTGGCCATTCGTGGGGGCACCCTGCACCAGGCCTCAAATATTCTCCAGGTCCATATGTATGCAAGGGACGTTGAGGATTTCCGCACGAGGAGCAAGGTGACGCTCACTGCCATTGAGCAACTGCACTTCTTCAGGCGAGTCCTCTCAAGAGCCAGACTGTAAGAGAGAATGAAGCCGGATCTTCGTGGAGGATCAGGCCCTGCTGGAAAGGTCCTTTTGTGGGGGGGAGGCACAGAGGGCTCCCCACGAGGAGCCTTCGCATGTCTGTGTACCACGAGCGTCTGGCCAATCTGGGGCCACTAGGAGGATTAGACCTCTGTTGCATTCTATCTTGCGGATGATCTTGCCCAAAGGCCCTGGTTGGGGGGGGAAGGTGTACAGTAAGTCTTCCTCTGGCCAGGTCTGGACGAGGGTGTCGATCCCTTGGGAGTGCTGATCTCGTCTGTGGCTGAAGAACCAGGGGACTTTGTCATTGTGAGGTGTGGCCACTAGGTCCATGGCCGGAGGGGCCCCAGCTATGTACTATAATGTAGACAGCATCCACTCCCCCGGGTCTAGGCTTTCCCTGCTGAGGAAGTCTGCTATTATGTTTCTTTGCCTGCGATGTGAGAGGCCGAGATCCCTTGTAGGTTTATCTCCGCCCATTCCATAAGGGGGTCTGTTTACAGAGACACCTGATGGCTCTTGATTCCTCCCTGGTGGTTGATGTAGGCAACCGTTGTTGCGTTGTCAGACATCACCCGAACCGCTTGCCCCTGGAGCCTGTTGCTGAACTGCAGGCATACTAGTCTGACTGTTCGAGCTTCCAGGCGGTTTATGTTCCAGTTCGCCTCTTCCTTGGTCCATGAACTCCTGACAGTGAGTTCCCCACCCTCGGAGGTTCACGTCTCTCTGAGGAAGATCCATCTCAGTGGGGATAGTCTTACGCCCTTGCTTAGGTGGACTTCCTGTAGCCACCACTGGAGCAGAGAGCATACCTCCATTGGTAGGTGGAGGCGAATCAAGCAATCTTGGGACACTGGGTACCAGCGTGACAGTAAGGAGCATTGGAGAGGCCACACATGAGCCCTCACTCACGGTACTACTTCCGGTGTTAGAACATAAGAAATTGCCATGCTGGGTCAGACCAAGGATCCATCAAGCCCAGCATCCTGTTTCCAACAGAGGCCAAACAGGCCACAAGAACCTGGCAATTACCCAAACACTAAGAAGATCCCATGCTACTGATGCAATTAATAGCAGTGGCTATTCCCTAAGTAAACTTGATTAATAGCAGTTAATGGACTTCTCCTCCAAGAACTTATCCAAACCTTTTTTGAACCAGCTACACTAACTGCACTAACCACATCCTCTGGCAACAAATTCCAGAGCTTTATTGTGCATTGAGTGAAAAAGAATTCTCTCTGTTTTGTCTTAAATGTGCTACTTGCTAACTTCATGGAATGCCCCCTAGTCCTATTATTCAAAAGTGTAAATAACCGATTCACATCTACTCATTCAAGACCTCTCATGATCTTAAGACCTCTAACATATCCCCCCTCAGCCATCTCTTCTCCAAGCTGAACAGCCCTAACCTCTTCAGCTTTTCCTTATAGGGGAGCTGTTCCATCCCCTTTATCATTTTGGTTGCCCTTCTCTGTACCTTCTCCATCGCAACTATATCTTTTTTGAGATGCGGCGACCAGAATTGATGCCATGAGACTGAGGACCTGAAGATAATCCCCAACCTTGGGGCGCATTGTGGTAGTCAACCACTGTACTTGATCAAACAATTTCCTCCTCCTCAGGGGAAGGAGGAAGACCTTGTTCTGCTTGGTGACGAATTAGGACCCCCCCACCCCCTCAGGTATTCTAAGGACTGGGAGGACCTGAGGCTGCTCTTGTCCCTGTTCATGACCCAACCAAGTTCCTGTAGGAGGGACCTGATGCTGCTGGTCACTTGGAAACTCTCTTCCGATGACTTCACCCAGATCATCCAGTTGTCCAAGTAGGATTATCTCCGCCCTGAACTGGTAATGCCGGCCCAGTACTGTCAAGCGTAGAAAATGCTGGTGGTCTTGATGGACTGGAAAGTGACGGTAGGCTTCGGAGAGGTCCAGAACTCTCCAGGTTGCACAGCCATCATTACGAAGCAGAGAGTTTCCTTGAGGAAGTGCAATATCCGCAGAGGACTGTTGACGCTCTTGAGATCCAGGATGGGCCGGAATGAGCCCTCTTTCTTGGGCATGATAAAATAGATGGAATAACGTCCTGTATTTACTTGGGGTGTAGGTACTGGAGTTATAGCCCTGAGACTGAAGAACCTTATCAGATTGGATTCCACTGCCAGTTTCTTGAGGTGGGAGTGGCAAGGTGATATCATGAAATTGTCCCAAGGGATGCTGCGGAATTCCAGAGCATAGCCTTCTCAAATGATGTCTAGTACCCATTTGTCCAACATAATCTCGACCAACCATTGGTAGAAGAGGGAGAGTCGACCCCCTATCTCCTCTTCCCGTGGATGGGTCTGCCCAGCATCATTGGGAAACTCAGGTCGGTCCTGAGCCCAGGCCTGCTCCTCTCTTGTGTTGCCAATTCTGGAAGGACTGAGACTTCCCCGAGGGTCGAGGTGACTGGACGACGGGTTTCCGTAGGGCTGGAAGCGTTGGGAGCCTCTGTCCCGACCCCTCATGGGAGAGGGGCACTGAGACTTTTTTTTTTTTTATTCCAGTAGGTGAGGCACTGGAGATTCGCTCCACTTACTGGCTAGCTTCTCCAACTCGCTTCCGAATAGGAGAGATCCCTTAAAGGGCATCTTTGCAAGGTTCGCCTTAGAGGTTGCATCTGCTGACCAGTTCCACAACCATAACTGTCTTCTGGACATCACCACTGAGGCCACTCCTCTGACCAAGGTACACACTAGGTCAGAGCCTGCATCTGCCAGGAGGGCTGCAGCAGGTTCAATAGCCTCTCCGGCATACGGCCCAGAGCTATCTACCTTTCTTGAGAGCAGTGAGCAGGAACGAGCCACCAGGGAACTGCAGGAAGCGATCTGCAGTGTCATTGCTGTCGCGAAGGCCTGCTTAAGGATGGATTCTAGCACGCTTGTCATGAGCACCCTTCAAGGCCACCCCTCCCTCGACAGGGATGGTTGTTCGCTTCAAGACAGCGCAGACCATGGCATCCACTTTCGGGAAACAGAGGCGTTCCTTGACCACTGGGTCCAGAGAATACAAGGCTTCTAAGGACAGACCTCCTTTAAAGCTTGCTTCTGGGGCATCCCATTCCAGGTCAATCAGCTCCTGGATAGCTTCTAGCATTGGGGAATAGCAAGAGGCCTTACGAAGGGATCCCAGGATGGGGGTTCTTCTTTGGTTCCGCCATAGAGTCCATGCCTGAAACTCCCAGAATCTTCAGGGTCTGGGAGACCAGGGCCAGCAATTCATCTCTGTATGGTTCCAGGCCTGGAGGGATTTCCCCATACTACAGCGAGTCCTCATTGTCATCTGTGGTATGTGGGTCCCTGTCAGGGATACTCTTGGAGAGGCTTGGCATGTCTAGAGTCCCGCGAGCAGGACCAAGAGAGTGAGACCCTCCCCCCCCCCCCCCCCCCCCAGCTGGTGTTCAACTCGAGCCGAGACAGGGGCTGACTGCGCATGAACAAAAGATAGGAGGCCCTGAAAAAATTCCAACCAAGAGAAGGCCACCAGGTCCATATTTGTCCCAGGGGGAAACTGGGGTAGGGGCTACTGAACTGCCCTCTCCTGGGGAGATGCCATCCCGAGATTGCTCAGATCTGGCGGATATGGTCGCAGCCAACCCATCCTCCAACTGGGATGAGCCGGGCTTGGAAAATTTTTGAGAATCTAGCCCTCCCTGGGCCTCCTCACAGTGCTGACACAGGCAGGATTCCAGGTCAGACTTTGCAGCTCTAATATGGCAGGCTGCGCCAAGGAGTGTCACCTGATCTTCTCTGTTGCCAGGGCCATAGCCTCTGTGGTTTGCGCGTTTAACCATTACGTCTATCGGGCGAGCACAGACTTGCCTCAGCGCACGTATGTCTGAGCGTAGGGTTCTGCATGCATCCATGCGCGCATCCATGGGCACTGCTATGCATGTATATACGTGCACTTAAGATGCACAAGAGGCCGCCCTCACCATGATTACCGCCGGCCAAAGGGGGAAAATGGCGGCAAAGCCAACCGTGCGCAAGATGGTGCGCCACTGTGGATCGCCAAGTGGATGACCCACCGAGCCGAGAACGGAGCCTAGCTCATCGGAGGGGCTGCTCAACCTGTTCGAAACCCCCTTACCTCAACCGAGCAGATCGGGAACGAAGTTGGTACGTCGCGCCAAGCAAGGACACCAGAGGAAGACTTACTGAAGCCTTTCCCCATCTCTGGATTGGAGTTCTTCTCAACTTAACCAGTCTCAGTGCTTACTGGCAGAGTACAGAGACGGTCTCCAACTGCAGGGGGAGATGGTTTTAGCCTTCTCCACCGCGCTCAGCTTCTGCACCCGCTGCCTTTCAGCTGCTTCAGCATCTAAGTCCACGCCAGAGACCGGCTACCGGATCAAGGCACACCTCTGAGGGATCTCTGAAATCACCTCAGGAATTCTCGACCTGGGGAGGGACCCTTAGGTATCACCGCAGGAGAGCGGGGCTCAATCTTCCTTTACGGTTAAAATTTTCTTAGGATTCATGCTGCAATCCCGCTAACCCCGTGTTAGTGTGGGGTTAGCATCCATGTCTAAGGAGACAGAGATACTGAAGAGCTGAGGACACTGCAGGGGTATATCTAGGGTGACGTCAGCTTTGAAATCTGACTCAGTCTCCCATCTGCTAGCAGAGAAGCACATAACCCACTGGTCCTGAGTCCACCTGGCTACACACTTTGAAATTTATCATATCCTCCTTTCCTTTTTTTCCAGCAGGTACATTTTACAGCTCTGTGTTATAGACTTTAATCCAGATTTCACCCCCATATAAAATAAGTTAGATGATTACTATTAAAATTATTCAATAGCGTTTTACTAAGAAACTATGCCAGGAGTTTCTTTATTGCAGAGAAAGTCTAGAACTTTATCTCGTACTGTCTGTACATCCAGTTTAGAACTCCCAGATTCTCTCAATGTCAGGCTAAGATATGCATAGTCTAGGGCAGTGGTTCTCAACCTTTTTTCTATCAGGACACACCTGAGAGATGATGCTCACAGGTATGACACACTAAGCATAACCATCATGGACTAAATATAAACATATACTCTGCATGCACAGGAATCTCCCGCTTCCTAACAATGAGTGCATAGCAGAACTAAGACATTTCCCTGTACAACTGACCATACAAAAAATATTCTGATTCTGGTATCATTTCAATAACAGCAACACAAACTCCTTCTACTACCAGGTGCATTGTAATACACAAAATCTGTAAAAAAAATAAAATAAAACCAACTCCACTCTGTACGTGTTTATCAAACCTGCCATACCAAAGCAGCATTAACTCCAGGAAATGAAACAGCAATAGCCCTACCTATGAAAAGGCAGTAATTCACCACCAGTGCAATATCATATTGAGAAAATACAACAAATAAGAGACTGATACAAATCCCTACATGCAAGTAAAGTACCTCATCTCAATCACACACACAGAATACAGACAGACCTACTTTCACCTAATATAGAATAAAATACCATAAATAGCAATGCAGAAACAAAAGCTGGAATGGAAACACCAAGACCTTCTGCATGCAGTGCAAAACTGGAGAACTAGAAACAGAAATTTCCTCTTACGGTACACTAAAAGTTCAAAGATAGAAGAAATGCATATTCTCAAAACTGACATGACTCATACTCATCACTGCCCTCCATGCCCCATTCCGACACCCTCACCCCTGCATCCTCTTCCCTGTGCTGCCTCTCTCCCCTGCTCAACTCTCCCTGCCCAACATGCCTGACCACCTCCTTCCCACCCCTTCCTGTTCAGCATCCCCTAACCTCCCTTCTCCCCCAATCCAGCAGGCCCCACATTTCCATCTCTCCACCCTGGATCCAGCAGCCCCCAGCCACCCTGTCCTTCACCTCTCCCTACTAAGCAACCCCAACCTCCTTTCCCCCACCCCTTCCTACCCAGACTCATGACTCCATACTTCCCAAGGCCTTCCTGCCCAGCACATTTCCCCCTCCTCCTAGCTCCCAGTCAGCATAAGTCTTCAGTCCAATCCAGAGTCTCTCTCCTGCTTTACCAGCAGCAGGTAAGAGCAAGAAGCATTGAGGAGTGAAAGATGAGGCAGCAGCAGAAGTCAGCAGTGGATCTACAGGACACACACCTCACTTCCTCATGCTCCTGCTTTCATGTCCAGGACCCATGGGGTGAAGACAGCATCAGCAGCCTCCCTGCTAGGCCGAGGAAGATAAGGTGTCCTGCTGGGCCCTTATGAATAGGAGTTGGTAATATCTCGCTCTGATCTGGGTGAAAGAAGGGAATAACCTCCCACTGGCCAGGAAGAGGAGAAGAAAGCAAGAGCAGCTTCCTCTCATACCCAAAAAAGGAAAAAAAAAAAAAAAAAAAGTCAGCCAAGTCCTGTCCAGACTGACGAGGAAAGAGCAGCCTTCTGCTGGGTCTGCGACACACCTTTTGTGACCTCACAACACACCTGTTGAGAACCACTGGTCTAGGGTGTGCTCTGCTTCTTTGTTATTTATGTAAAATCTGAATGTCTTTGGAGATATTTTGGCTTTTTCTGGAAAATCATGATGTTCATATTTTCCAGATTCACCTACAGAGTCTATGATTTGCAGATCTCTAGATTTTCTTGCAGACCTTCTGGGGCGCAAGGATAAAATGACCTGATCGTCTGCATCTAGCAAGCATTTGATCTCCGAATTATTTAGTTTGAGTACTGGGATTGAGGATCCCTCCAGTAGTATGGTTAAGATATTTGATGTAGTTATTAAAAAGGGTGGATTTCAAACTACATCTCCATCTTACACCTTCAGTTAGAAGTGAGGTGCTCTTGCTCTGACAGGCAGAAAAAAAATTTGGCCCAATATGCAGAGAAAGCACAGTCATACTACTTCAGTCATACACGGTCATGACAGTACACATGATTACAATCCAAGGAAAAGGAAATATACTTTGACTTCAGCAACACAGCTCAGAGTCATTAGCAGTAAAATGTCTGCATGTGCGTTTGAATCACCCCTCCATACACACAACCTCCACCTGCAATCCTAGCCTATTCCTGTCACAGGCTTACCTATCTTTTTTAACCCCTGCATTTAACATTTCTCCCTTTCAACATACACATTCAGTTGCCTCAGAGTGATTCATCTCTGCAGCAATGCTGCGTAGCTTGCTGGTGTACACCAAATGCTATTCTCTGACAAACACCCTGCCAGCCTACCACCACCCCCTATAGCTCCTACTCTAGCCAGCACAACATATATATCTCAAAAGCAGAGGGAACAAGATCAAGTAATGTATTCAATAAACATTTCCTTATAGGCACTGAATGAAGAAAAAGCATTTTTAAATAAGGTTCCCCCAAGATGAGCTATCATCTATGTCAACCCTAGAACAAGTAGAGAAACAAGACCTGCTTACTATAATAATGAAGCTTCAATGGAATTCACTTCCACAAATCTACAACACAAAAGCAAATTAGAAACTAACCGTGCAAAAACTGCCAGCTAGAAGCAATCAAACTAGAAAGGCCAGCCTTCACACTGTTTAGAAAAGCCTTCCACTTTGTGGTTAAAATGCTGGCAGAAACTTTTTGGATAGCTTCCACCTTTAATAATTATGACAGCTTTTTGGCAACCAACTCAAGTTATTTTCCACCGCGGTTAAAAGGCACACACACTCCATTCAATTCTTTTACCCCTCATTTAAAGCCCTCAAAAGGAAAACAAAAGTATCTTTAAAGAACTGGAATTAAAAAAAAAAAAGTCTTACAAAACTAAAGTCACAAAGTGGCTTTGTTAAAAAGAGAAGCTTGACAAACTATAAATATTCTAATCACTCAGTACTTGATGAGTGGTTCAAAACTAAGCAGTAAAAAAGTATTCCCCAGTTGCTCAAATGCTAAACAGGACATCACCTGCTTCTTTTCACCATCACCAGCCCCTCCTCAAAAGTTCATACAGCATCTGAGCATAAATCTTAGGCTGGTTTGACATGTCCATAATGGCAGGAAAACTAGAACACACACAAAGCATTATTTGAAAGACCAGGTATGTACAAGACTACAAATTGCATTACAAAGGGCACAGCAGATACTCATCACAACAATGAAGAGAGCCCTGTATTTTGTGTGAACATCTTACAGGGTTTTAAAAGCAATACCTGTCCCTTTATCGCCTGCACATCTTCCTTGGAATCCAGAAGAGATGAAAAAATATTTACGATGTAACCCAATAATAAAAAAAGCAAAACTCAGACTTATAGGACATTAAGAGAAACTGCTTTGTCAAGATCCTGCTCCCCAAGTTGCATTTGCAGTTTTGATACAACGTAATTATAAACAGTAGAAAAAAAAAAACAGGCTGTGAGCAGAAGGTGCTGCCAGGGAGAGTCTCCTCCTACCACAAAAGAGCCTGCCAGCACCTTCTCAGAAGCCAACCAGCCATTTTTCATTCTCATGGATCCAAACCCAAGATCTTTAGTTACCAGATTCCCCCATCATTCTGAATTTAAGAGAGGTTTGGACAAGTTTCTGGAAGGCAGATCCATTGACAACTATTAACCTTGTAGGCTTGCAGAATGTTTTCTCTTACTTCCAGGAGTGAACTAGGAATGGATCACCCCATTAGGTTTTGTTGGGTACGTCTTTCAAGCAATCCAGCTTAGCTTAGTAACAGAGTCTAGGCTTTATGAACTACTATGGTTATTTCTTAAGTTCATTCTCAAGCCTCAGAACCAGCAAGCACCAGCACCCATCACTCCTTATTCTCAGAGTTCCTTGAATATATATATATATTTTTTTTTAAAACAGGTCACACCTTTACAATTTCAGAAATGCACTTGGCCAACTACTTTAGTGTCACATGCAAACCACTTCTGCTTCCTCAATAGCCTGATTTACAAGTTTTGCTTCTCCAAACTACCCATCACGATCTTTGTTTAATGAGTGAACTTTCACCATGCGTGTAACTATATATGTTATCTATTATACAGACACACAGTCACCTTCCCTTCACTGCCACCGGAAGAAAACTGATCTGACATTTAGAAGAGCTCACATGGCCACTCTAAATGTTAAACGTCACCTTTGTTGGTGTTTTACATTTTGTACAGAGCAGTCATTAACGAATTCTAAAAAAAATCAGCAACATGAGAGCTTCCAAACTGCAAACATGTTACCACTACCAAAATTTTGTACAACACTTCATTATATACAATCTTGCTAATATAATGAAAGGGGCCATTTTGATTCTTAGTGATGTCATCAATGACATATTAAACCCAACACCTCGAGAATTAAAAAAAACTTGAATTTTGTGGCAGAGATGGTGCGATTTCTTTCCAGGAGGCACAGAAAAATATTGATGCAGTCAAAACGGACAGCTCAATCTGGAGGGGCGGGGGAGGAGCTAGACATCTCGATCAGCTTCGGCACATGTATAAGAGCTTGGCAACCACATCACCGCCTGCGGCCGAGATTCCCAGCGCCACACAGCGACAAATCGCCGGCAGTGCCTGAGGGAAGAAGCCCCAGCCTCCCCAACACACGCAGCATGAACGGGAAGTGCAGCCAGGCTCGGGGCGCGTTAAATCTCTCTCAATCTGTTCCAGACCAGCAAATACAGAGAGCGAACTCTCGACACCCCACAATGAAGAATGGGGACCAAAGCAAGCATCCCCTAACCAGCACCACCAGTAGGAACCTCAGGCCCTACCCCATCACAACGAGGAGGGAAGAGGGGTCCCCCCGGAGCTCCCGTCTGAGCGGAGAGAGGAAGCATTTTGTACCTACCATCGCCCCTACCCAAAGCCCGACACCTGCTCCAAGCATTGTGCGCACAGCAAAGAAACGACAACCAGCAAAGAGCAGGGTAAAAACAGATATGGTTCAGGCGCCTTTCCCCACCAGTAAGTTTTATTCCTGTAATGTCGCCCCCGGGCTCTACTTCCCCTCCCCCAACCAGTAACGGACAACAGCGACTCACGCCCACGTCCACCACCCTCCCCAGCCCGAGGAGCTGCCTCTTCCCTTCCCCGTTCCTCGTGTAATTATTATTGTTATTAATAAATATTAATATCGGTGATTTACCCCCCACCCCGGCGCGCGCACCCGTCTGTCTCTCGTCTCTTCTGCCGCCGCCGCAAATGCGGGGCCGCGCACAGTGAAACCCCTCCTTCTTCATTCATTCACGCGCCCCCCAACCGCGGCTGCGCGAGCGCCTGCCGCTCCAATGAATGCGTGCACCGAGCTGCGGGCGCACGAGCCAGACCCCGCCCCATTAACGGTCAGCTGGCCAATCAGGATAAGCGCAGGAGGCCGGCTCCAGTTCCCTTCTCCGCCCGCACTGCCGACCAATCAGCGTGAACGTCGGCCAAGACAAGCTCAGCACACAAGTCGTCGGTGAGCCTCCTCCAGCTCCGAAGACCAATCAGCGCGAGTCCTGGGCGCAACAATGAACAAACGTGAGGTGGTAGGGGGCGGGTCATAGACTGGACTGTTCATAAATTAGCGTGACTGTGGGTTGGTATGTACACTCTTAGCTCACCTCTGATTTGATGGTGTTGGTTTCTTTAATTATTACCTAACGCTAAGATCTCATTCCATATGGCTTTTCTCTCAGTGTGTGTTTATGGTGAAACGCTTGATGAAGCAGGTCCATAGAGGTGCCCACAAAACAGCCCCACGTGCTGGGTGATGTCACCGACAGTGCTGTGAATGGACCAATCAACTATTCAATAGCTCCAAAGAATCTAGAAAAAACTTCGGAGCATGCTCAATGCTAGTGTTGAGCCATTACCACCTAAAAACTCCTCAAGCTACTTTTTACGCTAAAGAAGTTCGCTTGGCAAACTCTTCTTTATTTAGTTACAGCAATGCTTCTGAGGGCATTTCAAATTCTATCACTTGATTACATCATGAATACCAGCAAAGGTAAGGCCCCTTTTAAAAATGCCGCAGGTGTTGCAAGTGTGTGGAGGCACTTATTGTATGAGGTATGCATTCGATGCTTAGGGCCTGACCATGACTCTACAAACTGCGGTCCTTGTGGTTGAATGCCCTCTAGGGCCTTAAAATATAGCTTTTACAAACTGCAGATGGAATTACAGGAAAATAAATACCTGTTAAGTGAAAGTACTCCCCTTCCAAATTTGACCACTCGAAAGTCGAGACAAAAGAAAAAAGCACCACTCAGCTCAGTCCAAATTACATGCTTCAGCAGATGTTGACAAATCACCTAGTTCATCCACCAAATCCATTTCGGGCGCACGACTGACATACCAAGAATCCAAACAGGAATGAAGCTGTAGTAGGACCCTCTCACCGAGCTGCCCAAGATTTTGATCTCTGCAGGGTTGATGATAGAGCACAGTGCAGAGAATTGGCATCATCAGAGTGATGAGGCTTGTTCCATAAGGACTTGCACGTGCCAAGGGATTCCTCGCGCCAGGCTTCACACCATCATATGGTACCATCACCAGTTCTGAGTAAGGCGCCATTCCATAGAACAGTCACCGTGCCATTCTGTGGAGCCATCACTACACCATGATAGGCAGCCATCTCCTGCACCATAAGAAGTGCAATAGAAAAGAGAGCATAGATTACGCCATTCAAAACATCACGAATAGCGGTTGACATCATCAGACTCGTCAATATTGAAAAATTCATTACCTGTCCAGCCAAATAGACAGCATACAGTGAAGCAGTTTATGCAACCTTCAGAGGATGAACACTCCCTGAAAAAAAGGACATATTTCAATTTCATCTTCCTCAGTCATATCAGTACTTGCCACTCATGACTCTCCTGTATCAAAAAGGAGAAAGATCTCACTTACCCCTACTCCTTGGGAGCCAATTGATGATCACAGTAAAGATTTACCTAAGGATGCACCTCCTCTTCCTATGGCATTTGTATGAAACTTATGTCATGAGTTTGTATGTAATTACATTTGTGACATAGTATTGGATAAGAGGGACACACTAAAATGTTTACAACCAAAAGAACCTATTCCAAAACCAAAGGAAGTAAAGCTGGTGCTGGAAATTCCAAAGGAGGACCATACAGATTCTGTTTTCACTGACTCAGACCCGATGGATTCAGATATTTATATACCTCCTGACAATCCCACGTCTGAAAAGCCGGACTCGCCGGTACAGGATACGAATTACCCTAACTTTATAGAAAAAATGCCTCTCAAAGTCCCATTCCCACAGCAGGAGGCAGACAAGGTAGAGGAAGAACTCCTGGGTATACTGAAGTGTATATAGCTGAAATCAAAATCTAAGTCAGTCCCAATTCATAAAATATTGGAGAATGTATAGTCTAAAATGTGGTCTAATCCATAGATCATGTTACCAATGTCAAAAGCAGCTGACGGCAAATATAAGGTTCAGAGCAGTCCAGGATTCGATAAATCGCATTTGCCTCACGACTCAGTAGTGGTGGAATCCGCTTTAAAAAACATTTCAAATCTAAAGCATTTGCCACCATATCCCCATGGAAGGATATGAGACTATTGGATAATATTGTTAAAAAGAGCTTTCTAGCTGCTATGTTAACAGTGAGAATAGCAGCTCACCAAATTCAGATAGTCCAATATTTGTTTAACGTGATGCAGGACATAAAGGGGGATTTTAAGCATTTATTGAAAGAAGACACACAAATGCTGCTCATTCACATTTCTCGAAGAAGCCACGAGTCATCTAACTTGCTCAGCTTTGATCTATTCAAATCAGTTGCTAGAACTTCAGCAATGCTATTGCCACCAGGAGACTAGCATGGCTTAAATCCTCAAGCATCAGATAGGACCTCTTTGAGAGAACTGTGGATGTTCCCTGTCTGGGAGACAACTCATTTGGCAAGAAAGTACAAGAGGCTGTCATGACTATGAAGGATAATGGTACCACACTACAATCTTTGACTTTACCCTCCTTCAACCCATTTCAACAAAGGAGATACTCAACAGTTATTGCAAATCTTTTTATTGAATCAAAATCTTTAACATCAAATACATAGCAGGGTGCATGTTTTCTGATTCACCTACTACATGTAAATAGGTTTACATAACATTGTAAAGAGTCAAACCCCGTCCCCACCCCCCTCATATTAGAGTAGTCTGAGATCAGACGAGGGGTCCCCTATGAATCATGTTTATGTGTAGTTAATTAATTCACTTCTAGCCCTTGGAGATCATTTTTGGAGATAAAGGTGCCAGTTGTTTATAAAGGTACGTTTACTTTTAAAGTATCTTGTGGTGGTCTGATTTTACATTTGCATTACCATGTGAATCTTATTCCTCCATAACCAAAAACTGGGAGCCTTTGGTTTATACTAGTGCAGTAGAATGGCCCGCTTGGTAACCAAACACTCTTTACAAACCAAGAGACACCTGTCCCTGCCCTGGACTTGAAAAGAGGAGGCTATATCAAAGAGCACCCCTTCCGGCGTGAAAACCACCATTTGTCTAATCAGAGAAGATACATATTTATGGATCTTCTCCCAGAAAGCTTGGATGGACACACAGACCCGGAGGCAATGCCCTAAGGTGCCCTTGTCTATCTGACACTTGCCACATGTCTCAGACCCCAAGAGCCCCACTCTGTAGAGCCAGCAAGGCGGGAGATGTGCCTGGTAGACAATTTTATATTGCATTTCCCCTAGGTTAGCGTCATCTAAACATATAAATATTCCATCAACAATGCAAAAAAAGAATATTTCTCAAAAAAAATCAACAAATTCCATCATAATCCCAGAATGCTCTTCTCAATAGTACAATTCCTCACAAAGACTACCCATAAACCTACTTGCACATCTTACAGTAGTGACGATTTTGCTGAATTCTTTAGTAATAAAATATTAAACCTAATATCCAGTTCCACATCCCCTCCAATCCCCTTTCTTTTCTACTCTCTCCTGATATTACCTTTCTGTCCCATCTTTCCTCCCCACCCGTTCTTTTTTTCAAGTATATCTATTTTTTAAGTATATCCATTTAACTCATTTCAATTTTGAAAAGGAACATTAACTATCTCTTTCAATGTAAAATTAACATCTCTATATTACATCTCATGTCATAACAACCTCCAAGAGTCTCTTTTGATAACTGACTTATGTCATTCTTCTTGTATATCTGTTAATAATCTATATCTGAGACTGAAATGTATCTAGTTTTTTGTAAATTTATTAATATGTTAACATACGGAAATGTTATATGTACTAAGAGGTTTTGTTTCATGTAAACCGGAGTGAAGGCAATATGCTATACTTCGGTATAAAAAATAATTTAAATAAATAAATAAAATAATTCAATCCAACTTCATCAATAACATCCAATCCATATGTCCGAACACAAAAATAAAATCAAAATGGACCAGTTTCGACACCTCCTCCACCATCCAGATCCAATCAATCATCAAGAAAATGAATCCTGCCAACCACCCTACAAGCCTCAAGACAATTAACCTATTATAACAAAATTAATCACCAAGATTGTCAATTTATCACTTACTGAAGGAAACTATCCCAATTGTCTCAAATCAGCAATAATCAAACCCATACTAAAAAAGAATAACCTCGACACAAATAACCTATCAAATTACCACCCTATTTCTAATTACCCTATATTACCAAAATCATAGAAAAAGTAGTTCACTTTCAACTTGATGAATACCTGGAAACAAACAACATCCTATACCCAACCCAATATAGTTTCAGAAAAAACCTCAATACTGAGACTCTCCTTCTCTCTTTAAATGACACTATTCTGAGAGGATTTGATAATGGAAAGCAATATCTTCTAGTACTCCTTGACCTCTCTGCAGCATTTGATACAGTAAATCATCAAATTCTTCTAGAACGACTATCTGAAATTGGTTTAGCTGAGACTACATTATAATGGTTTTCATCTTATCTCTCCAACAGAAGCTACCAAGTTTCATTCAATAACAACATCTCTAAGAAAATTAACCTCAATACTGGAGTTCCACAAGGTTCAGCGTTATCTGCCACTCTATTCAGCGTATACCTTTTACCAATTTGCCAGCTACTAAATGATCTTCAAATCACCCACTACCTCTACGCAGATGACATACAACTTTTAATTCCCATAAAAAACTCCATTGATGAAACATATAAAGACACTTCTATACTACTTGAATCAATTAAACAACTCCTTACAAAATTAAAACTCATAATCAACATTGATAAAACCGAAATACTTATCATGAACAAAAAACCCAATGTAACACCACCACCTCTATTCGCAACAATCAACTTAACCCAATATCCCCGTCACTCATGCCAGAAACCTTGGAGTAATCATTAATAATAACCTATCTTACAATAACCACATAACTACCAAAATCAAAGAAGGATATCACAAACTCCTAATTCTAAGGCGGATAAAACCTTTTTTAAATTCAGTAGATTTCAGAACAGTTTTACAACTATTAATTTTCTCAACCATTGACTACTGTAATTCCCTCATGATTGGCCTTCCATATATCAACATCAAGCCTCTGCAGAATCTTCAGAACTCAGCAGCCAGAATTTTAACTGGAAAAAAAAAGAATGATCACATCACCCCAATATTAACTTCACTACACTGGCTTCCTATTAAATCCCGAATTGAATATAAGATTTTGACCATTATACACAAATTAATACACTCCGATCACCACAAACAAACAAGCTTAAAAATCACTCCACAGAATAGCAATAGGAATCTTATATCAAATAACACTTCTCGTCTAATAATTCCTCCCATCAGAGATGCTCATCTATCAGCAACAAGAAATAGAGCATTCTCCATTGCCTGTCCTAAAAAATGGAACTCCCTACCACCTTATTTGAGAACTCAAACTAATATCAAAACATTCAAGAAGGATCTAAAGACTTTGCTTTTTCATAAAGTGTTAGGAACCTTGCCCACGGGTTCTCCCGCGAGCAGGCACTGCTCACCTCATCCCACACTGCCTGCCCGATGCAGCACGGACGCCGCCGGAGTCGGGCCCTCCCATGCGGCTAGAGCCATGGACTTGCCTTTCCCTGCGGCCTGGAGGCCGCCCATCGGGTGTCCTCTTCACCGTGGCTGGAGCCGCGGACTTCTCCGCCGTCCGTCGCCATCTTCTTCGCAGCAGGAGGCCGCAATCCCTGGGCTCGATTAGTGGCTGGAGCCGCCCCCGGGGCCTCCTGCAGTGGCTGGAGCTGCTGCCGTCATTGGGGCCTGTGTTCAGGCCCAGCCCTGCTGCTACGCTACAGACGTCTGTACAGGACCGCTGTCCACGGTCCTGCACAGCCCTGCTTCCTTCCTCTAGGTGCGCGGCCGCGCCTCTCTCTAGGATTTAAAGGGCCAGACACAGGAAGTGTGCTGGCCCCACCTAAGGACTGATTTCCTGTACAGCCCTATAAAAGGGCTGGTCTCGTCATTGTTCCTGGCTTTGCATCGGAGTTACTTTTGTCTCTGGAAGCTCCTGCTGCCAAGTGCTCCGACAGGTCCTTCTGTCTTCTCCGTGGAGCTCCTCGTCTCGTCACGTCTGTGTCTTGCCAAGTCTTCGTGCCTGAGGTCCCCATCCAGGTGTCCTGGTGTCTCGTCTTTGGATGTCCTGCTTCCTCAGGTTCCTTGGTGTCCTGCTCCTATGTCTTCAGCGCTCCTGAGCCTTCTTTTTTTTTTAATTCTTTATTTATACTTTAACATGTAATACAAGAATTACATTGTCATCTAGACTTTACAAATAAATGCATCACAAGCTAGAGGAAATATATAGGCAAATTTACTTTCTATACATTCATCTGTATTTAAAGGCAAAGTAAACCTAGAGAAACATTTAAAACTTATGAGCAATATTTCATTGAATTTAATTATAGGAAATGTAGGTTGCTATCCCCCCTTTTTCTTTTCCTTCGGTCACCAAGAAGTGTTTTAAGATGTTCTGGTTCTGTGAATTGATAATTATGTCCACCCAATTTAATTGCACATTTACATGGATAACGAAGAATAAATTGACCACCCCTCTCAATTACTTTTGATCTTAACTCAAGAAACTGCTTCATCCTAATTTGTGAAACCTTCACTAAATCGGGATAAATCCATATTTTGTTCCCGTAAAAAATTTTTAACCTATTACGGAAAAAATATTTAAGAATTATATCTCTGTCTGAGATAAATGCAGATGTTACTAGCATGATACCTGTTTTTCCAACCAATACCTCATCTTGAGATTTTTCTAAAAGATCTGATAATTCTATTGAAGATTCAACATTTTCTCTCATCTTACCATCTTTTTCAGATTGAATTTGTTCCTTCATTTTAACTGTATTGTTTATATAGAATGCCCTGACAATTGTTGGCATACTTTGTTCTGGTATATTCAAGATTTTTAAAACATACATCCTGAACAATTCTATAGGAAGAATCTTACTAATAACAGGAAAATTGATAACTCTTAAATTTAAAACACGTGAATAATTCTCAATATTTTCAATCTTCCTTTGTATTTCAGTTTCAGCCTTGATTTGTTGAAATTGAATTTTCTCCACCTGCAACAGGCGTTGTTCAACAATATTATTCTGTTTTTGCAAGTTAATCAAGGCTTCTGAATTACTTTTAACCATTTTGTTTGTTTCATTAACTGCTATAGTGAGATTTTTAATAGAAGAGTACAATTTTGTCAGAACATTCCACAAAGTGTCCATCGTAATGGATGTTGGCCTTACTATAATTTCTTGAATATTTTTCCCTTTTATCTGTTTCATCATCTCCTTGGGAACATTCAAAGATGTCAAAGACTTACTCCCTTCAGCTTGTTGTATAATACTTTTTTGAGGGGTATTTATTTCTTCCAGTGCGATCTTTTTATATGAAATTTCACTCATTTCTTCCAAATTCTCTGTCAAATCCTGGTGGCTTTCTGGTAGGTTAAGGGATATTACCCCTTCCTTACCAGGAGGTGTTGGGATGTCTGGGGCTCCTGGACTCAAAGAGATGTTATCAGCCAATAGGGACAGATTTAGCTCCATTTCTGTCCCTATAGCGGCCCCCTCAACAGGAGTAATCTGTGGGGAACTCAGCCAATCAGCCACTGTCCTCTGTCCTAGCTCTATAGTTGGAGTACTGGTGGCTGGCTTCAATTTTGCCTTCCGCTTAGTATGAGGCATTTCATTTCAAGGCAATAAAAGAACTCTAAACAAAGGTGACTGAATTATTCCTGCTATTTCAATAATGCTTCTCTAATGGAGGGTAAGAAGAATTCCAATAGTAAACTCTTTATTGCCTACCTGGGTGAGATAACCATGATAAAAGTCCAATATTCCAATATTCACTAAAGGATCCAGTCAGAGCCAGTCAGAGCTGCACGCCCCTTTGGCGCGCGGCTTCGGTGGCGCGCCTCAGCGACTGCGCGCCGTATGAGGGCCGGTTAAGAGGACTCCTCTGGCCCCTCCTGATGATCAAATCCACTCCTATTGGCTGCCAGTAACACCGTCGGGGCAGGCTCCTGCCTACCCCCGGAAGTCAGTTCTTACTACAGAGTAGCAAAAAGTCCCACCAAGGCAGTTCAAGAAAAAAGAAATTAAGGCATTCATCTCCGGTACAGGTAAAACTCTCCTTGCCTCCGCTCCTGAGCCTTCTGGTCCTGTCAGGCCTTGGCCCCTCAGATGACATCTTTCCCGAGCGGGGAGTGGCCTAAAGGTGGAATTCGTTCCTGTGCTCCTGAGCCGTCTTGTCCTGCCAGCCTTTATGGAGCTCCGGAGGACTCATGCTCCGTCGTCGAAGTTCTGCCTCGGCTGGATTCTTCCCTGCGCTCGTCCCATTCTCAGCGTGGTCCGTGACCAGCCTCCTCGGGCTGTGTAGGGCGCGCAGTGGGACAGGGTGGTCCGCGACAAGCCCATTGGGTCCGCCCGTGAAGGTGGGCTGAGTAGGGCACCCTGAGAGACAGTGCCAATGTCCTCCTGCCCAGCTTCTCGTCTCGTCTGGACTTCCTTCCAAGTTACTCGTCTCGTCTCTGATGCCGTCGCATCAGCCTTGGTGTCACGCCTTCTCTTCAGCCTTGATGTCATGTCTTCACCTTCATCATAGTGTCACGTCTTCATGTCAAGGCCTCCGTCTGCCCTCATCCTCAGGCCAGGCCTGCTGCTCCATGCCGTTCCAAGCGGCAGGTCCGAAAGGGCTCGGAATGGTCGGAGGACCATTTACATTCCAACATCATGTTGTTGGCCTTGGGAGCTTGCAGACCTGGCAGAGGGTAAGACTGTCAGCCATGCTGGAACACGCCGTCAACCCTTGGTTTGGTTCTGGATCCGTCTGGGGTCGGGCTGAGGCCCAAGGGCACACATAAACACCCAGCGCACGTAACATAAAGTCTACATTAATGATTATTTAATTCAACAATCTAACTTCAATCAATACTACCAACCAGATCCATGCAAGAGAGATACTGAAATTACATCTGGCATAAACCATTGTAGTAGCAATATGAACTTATAATTAACAACGCTAGAAGTCCATCCCAAAGATGAATAAATACCAATACTGTTACCATACTCCTTTTCCCTTTTTTTTCCTTGTCCTCCCTTTTTCACCACCAACCTCTCCCCCATCCCTTCATCTCTCCCACTGTTAATTTATGCAACTATGTTTTAATTGTTTCTCTATTTGATTTTTGTAAACCGTTATGATGGCTGCACCAAATGACGGTATATAAAACTGAACAAATAAATAAATAAATCTGTTAATTCAGGTATATGTTTGATTGTCCCCAAGAAAGAGAAATCTGTCAAAGTGGGTAGGTTAGCCAACCAACCAGCACTCAACTGGAGGCCAGTGGTCCCCGAATTTAACTTGGTTAGGGCTTTCTGTAGACGTGATATCCCTACTTTCCCCCTCTGCTCAACCTGTAGGAGTTCCTCAAGATTATCCACAAAAGTCTCTCTAATATGAACTTTCTGTAACAAAGAAACATAGTGTCCTCTAGCAAATTATGTCCTCTAGCAACAAAAAACTTAACCCCAACTCCCCAAAAAAACAACCGTGGTTCACCATCGAACTCCGAAAACTCAAAGAAAACCTCAGACGGAAAGAAAGCAATTGGCGCAAAGCCCCGTGCTCCAGCACACTATCCACATACAAACTCGCTCTCCACCACTACAAGAACTCCACCCTAAGGGCAAAAAGGAATTTCTACGCTCACAAGATTCACGACCTTGTTTTCGATGCTCAAACTTTATTTTCCTACGTAGCTGATCTAACTCAAGCTAACACCCCAGCGATCCCTAACGACCAAGCACAATCCAAAGCCGACGAACTAGCGCTGTACTTCCAAAACAAAATCTCCAATCTCTTAACTCTGTTACCCCCCAACTCCTCCTCTACTACTAGCTCCTACCATCTGCCTAACAAGAACATCTCCCTTGAAGCGTTTGAACCAACCACAGCTTCAGAGATCCAATCTCTAGTAAAGAAAATGAAACTCTCATCCCATCCACTCGACCATATCCCTACAAAACTGCTACTGCTAATACCCGACACCATCTCCAAAACCTTGGCTGATATCATAAACTGTTCCTTATCTCAGGGAATCTTCCCAGACGCTCTAAAACTGGCATCTCTTAAACCTCTCCTAAAGAAACCGAATCTGGATCCAAAAGATCCCAACAATTTCCGCTCCATTTCCAATCTTCCTTTTGTGGCCAAGATAATGGAAAAATTAGTCAACTCTCAACTTTTCGATTACCTAGAAGATCATAAAATACTGCACCCCACCCAATACGTGTTCCGCAAGGCATTAAATACTAAAAGCCTTCTCAGTTCTCTGACTGACTATCCCATCATGGGCCTGGACAAAGGCCAATCCTTTATACTAATTCTCTTCAACCTGTCTGCGGCCTTCGACACAGTCAACCATTCCATCCTCCTTAACTGACTGGCGGACATCGGAATAACAGGAATGGCTTTTTCATGGTTCAAATCCTTCCTTAGTAACAGAGGGTACAAGGTCAAAATCAATAGCAAAGAATCCCTCCGCTGCGAGTCATCACTGGGAGTTTCGCAAGGTTCCTCCCTCTCCCCCACCCTCTTCAACATATACCTTCTTCCACTTTGCCAGCTGCTAACCAACCTCAAACTAAAACACTTCCTTTATGCCGACGATGTGCAAATACTGATCCCCATCAAAGAATCCATTACTATTTATTTATTTGTGATTTTTCTATACCGGCATTCACGGAGTTCGTATCATGTCGGTTTACATAAAATAAGGGGTGAGCAATACATAACTATAACTTGAATGTATACATTACAACTTATAACAAATTATAACAAGTGCTCAGAAGAAGAATTTACAATAAAACAGGGATGATTCTAACTGGGAGTAAAAGAAGAGGAAGATAGAAGTTTAACAAGAGGTAGAACTTTGCGGTGGTTGTTAATGACTATATTAGTTTAACGGAAGATGATCATTATATTAGTTTAACGGAAGATGATCACTAAAACACTCGAACACTGGGAAACCTGTCGAAGAGAGATTAACCTTCTTCTCTCTAGTCTAAACCTGATACTGAATGCAGCGAAGACAGAACTCCTCCTCATCTCCCCGGAAAACAGTAATATCACACAAAGCGCACCATCTAACATCTTTGTCACCCAAGCAAGAGACCTAGGAGTTCTAATCGACAACAGGTTGAATTTAAAATCATTCATCAACCGCACCACCAAGGACGGCTTCTACAGATTGCAAGTACTAAAAACAATCAAACCACTCCTCCACTTCCAGGACTTCAGAACAGTTCTCCAAGCCGTGATTTTCTCCAAGATAGATTACTGCAACTCTATTTTGTAGGGATGTGAATCGTGTGATCGATCGTCTTAACGATCGATTTTGGCTGAGGGGGGGGGGGGGGAAATCTGATCGTCTTAGTTTTTTTGGTTAAAAAATCGTTTTATCGGGGGAGGGCGGGAAAACCGGCACACCAAAACAACCCTAAAACCCACCCCGACCCTTTAAAACAAATCCCCCACCCTCCCGAATCCCCCCACAAAATGTTTTAAATTACCTGGGGTCCAGTGGGGGGGGTCCCGGCGCGATCTCCCGCTCTCTGGCCACGGCTGCGTTAATAGAAATGGCGCCGGTGGCCCTTTGCCCTTATCATGTGACAGGGCAAAGGTAGCGCCGGTGCCATTTTGGTTCCTGGCTCCCGACGTCACGAGTGCAGGAGATCGCTCCCGGCCCCCCGCTGGACCCCCAGGGACTTTTGGCCAGCTTGGGGGGGCCTCCTGACCCCCCCAAGCTGGCCTCCGGACCCCCGCTTGCCAAAAGTGCAGCGGGGGTCCGGGAGCGACCTCCTGCACGCGGGCCGTATTGCCAGTATTCAAAATGGTGCCGGCGCTACCTTTGCCCTCACTATGTCATACGGGCCGACGTCGCCCGTATGACATAGTGAGGGCAAAGGTAGGGTCGGGGTGGGTTTTAGGGTTGTTTTGGTGTGCCGGTTTTCCCGCCCTCCCCCTTCCCCCGATTTACGATTTTTTGACGATAAATCGGGGGAATTGCTATTGTATCGCGGCTCTAACGATTTTTGACTATTTAAAATATATCTGACGATTGTTTTAAATTGTCAAAAAACGATTCACATCCCTACTATCTTGCTAGGTCTCCCTTCCTCCTCCATTAAACCTCTTCAGGTGCTCCAAAACGCGGTAGCTAGAATTCTGAAAAACACCAAAAGAAGAGATCACATCTCTCCCATTCTAAAAAATCTGCACTGGCTACCAATACATTTCAGAATTCTCCATAAGTCCATTACCATCATCCATAAAACCATCCATTCCCAAGCCACTCTTAGCCTTCAAATCCCGCTCAGACTACACTCCTCATTCAGACCCATCAGAGAAGCCTACAAAGGATCGTTACATGTTCCCCCATTCCAAACTGACACACCACCTCTCCTTCAGGGAACTAGCCTTCTCCACGGCGGGACCTTCTATTTGGAATGCAATTCCCCCGGACCTCAGACAGGAACCATGCTTATTAACATTTAGAAAAAGACTTAAGACATGGTTATTTAGACAAGCCTTTCCTGAATCTCACTGACTCTCCCAATGGGCCTAACTGACTGACTGCAACAACCATCAAGATACATTCCAGCACTATCAGGTCGATACAGTAAAGTGTGCTCCGTCGGAGCGCACTGTCACCCTGCTCTGGACGCGTGTTTTCCCTTACCCCTTATTCAGTAAGGGGAGGAAAACACGCGGCCCACACGCGGCACCTAATAGCGCCCTCAACATGCAAATGCATGTTGATGGCCCTATTAGGTATGCCCGAGCGATCCAGTAAGTAAAATGTGCAGCCAAGCCGCACATTTTACTCTAAGAAATTAGCGCCGCCCAAAGGTCGGTGCTAATTTCTTCCGGCGCCAGGGAAGTGCACAGAAAAGCAGTAAAAACTGCTTTTCTGTGCACCCTCCGACTTAATATCATAGCGATATTAAGTCGGAGGTCCCCAAAAGTAAAAAAAAGTAAAAAAAAAAAAAAAAAAAATTTTTGAATTCGGCCCGCGGCTGTCGGGCCGAAAACCGGACGCTCAATTTTGCCGGCGTCCGGTTTCCGAGCCCGTGGCTGTCAGCGGGCTCGAGAACCGACGCCGGCAAAATTGAGCGTCGGCTGTCAAACCCGCTGACAGCCGCCGCTCCAGGCCAAAAGGAGGCGCTAGGAACACTAGCGCGTCCCTAGTGCCTCCTTTTCCTCGTTTGCACCGCGTCAGCTCATTTGAATACTGAATCGCTCGCACCGACTTTACTGTATCGGGCTGTAAGTAAATAGTTGTTCCTGTTCTTACTCCTAAAACTATTCAGGCTTCTTTTTCTTCTCCCAGTTGTTCCTGTTCTTACTCCTTCTCCCAGTTGTTCCTGTTCTTACTCCTAAAACTATTCAGGCTTCTTTTTCTTCTCCCAGTTCCTGCTTCCCCTGTTTTATTGTAACTTTCACGCTTCTCTCCACCTGTTAAATGTTTAAGGTTATCACTCCCCTTGTTACTTGTAAACCGGCATGATGTGATTTTATCATGAATGCCGGTGTAAAAAAGCTTTAAATAAATAAATAAATAAATAGTGTCTTGCTTGGAAATATGCAAAAAGGTTTTGGGATAAAGTCTGTACTGTGTCTGCAAGTCCTGAAAAGTGATAAATTTTTCCTGAGAATCAATGAGCTGGGATATAGACGTTATGCCCAGCAGGGTCCATTGGCGAAATATTGGGTTTTGGAGACCTGGAATAAAGTCTGTGCTACCTACGAGCTGTAAGTAGACAGATGTCTGCGGGTCTTGCTGTAGTCTAACACAAACATAGCTCCAGGTTTTACGCAAGGCTACAACAAAAATGTTACTGCGCAGGTGAAGAAATACAAGATGGCTGATGCATAAGGAGCAGGAGTGAGACTCTCTCCCTATTTGATTGCTTCTATAACGATTTTCCTTATTTTTTCCCTGTATAATGCCACATACTAAGTGAAAAGCTAAACTTCGCAAAAATTTACCTGTTTCGGGGACAATGGATGTAAGCCAAAGGAAGATAGACAACTTTTTCTCCTCCACGCCGATATTGCCAGGAGCGAGGGCCACTACTGGGGTAGACGAGCGAACGCCAGCCCCGTTAGCCAATGAAATCTCGCTTACTCCCGGCGCGCCAGAGACACCGTCCCCGCCCAGTGGTCTGACCCCAGTGAGTTCTACATCAGTGTCTGCCTCCCCAGTGTTAAATAGGGGAGACTCAATAATATCAGGAGAGGAGGTGAAGGACCCGGGACCTGCTCCTGATGCCATAGGAATGGCTGGGGATACCTTAATAAGATTTCCCATGGAGGTTTCTTCTTCTAATTTTCCCTCTGGGACCACCCTGGCTATGGCACCAGATTTAGCACGGGACTTTAATATTTCATTGAGTGAAGGTGGTGCTACATTGGTAATAAAAGGTACAGTTTTTACATTAACTAAACCTGCAATAGTGACACTTGATTCAGTTTGGAACGCATTAGTATCTATAGAATCTGCGATAGCTTCTTTGACTCAAGTTTTTCTCGAGACCAACAAACGTGGAATAAATACAGAGAAAATGGTCAGCCAACATGAAGAAAGATTAGAAGCTATAGATAAAAGAGCTACTTCTGTGGAGAAAATACAACATAATTTAGTGCAATCTGAGATTGTTACAGCTAAAAAATTAGAAAATATTGAGAACTCTTTAAGGTCTTTGAATTTAAGGGTTATTAATTTTCCTATTTTACAGAAGATACCTTTAGTGGATTTCTTTAAGAGTTATTTAGTAAATAACCTCAAGATTCCAACAGAAACTATGCCCTTAATTAGGAAGGCCTACTATATGCCTGGAATATGTGGTGGAATTACCTGGAACTGAAACTCAAGATCAGCGCTCTATGAACATCACAGATATATTGGAACTGACTCAAGAAACTGAGATACAACAGAGGAGGACTTTGCTAGTCTCTTTCGTGTTTGAACACAACCGAAATGTTGTTCTTAGATTTTTCTTTAGGAACAGGAGTTCTTTATTCCACTGTCAGAAATTGGATATATGCTGATGTCACTAGGATCACACAGGAGCGTAGAAGGAATTTTCTCTCTATGAGATTAGAAGCTTTGTCATATGGTGCTCAATTCCTATTACGTTATCCGTGTAAATGTATTGTGAAGTTTCAAAATGCTAATTATTATGTTTTTTTTGAACCGTCGCAGTTAAGATCTGTTTTAGATGCGCACACCTAAAGTCACTCAATGTAGGTGGCACTTAAATTAAGGTGTGGGTATGCTCCTATTCTTTTTTTTTTTTTTCCATAGAAAATTGCTCCAGTTTCTTGTCATGGATTTCTCTCCATATTATATGGGGGAATTTGAATATAGATTTCTTTGTTTTATTTTACATGCTTATTTTGATTCTGTATATTATCTCCCTTGCTGATACAATGTTATTTGTGTTATATATTTGAAATGCATAAAATTAAAAAAAAAATGTTAATATGCAAAGGCGGAGAAAGCGAGCATGGAGCACAAAAACAGGATTAAGCGGTTTAAGTAATTCTATTTCTATATCCAAGAGAGTAAAGTGGGAGGTGGTAAATTTGTAGTCTCTTACATGACGCAAGAGGCTAGCCATATTGTATTCCTCAATATCCGCCAAGAGTCCACCAGCCGGGTTACTGCAATCTGTGCCCGTTTTTGTTTTCCACAGAAAATGAGAGAGCATGGCATAAATTAAGTATATATCCCTTTTCTGAAAGGCAACAGGCTTCGTTTGCAGAACATAAAGCCAGTGTGGCCAAATAATAATCTTAAATAGATTGATGTGTCCTGTTACCAAAAGTGGCAGATCCATCCAGCCTAAGAGTTTATCTTTAAGGGTTCTTAGCAATGAGAGAATCCTGAGATCATAAATTCTTTTCTAAGGAAGTGAACAATTGAATACCGAGGTAGCGAAAGGAGTCCCCTGCCCAACAGAATGGAAATCTCTGTCCCCAGTGTTTTTGGAAGTGTGCAGGATAAGCCAAAGCCTCAGATTTCCTCATGTTTAGTGTAAATTCGGAAAAAGATCAAAAGTTTAGGAACTCCTCCATCAGTGTTTCCACAGAGTCCTCTGGGTTGCTCAAGTGGACCAAGAAGTCATCAGCAAAGGCCACAACCTTAAAATGTCGGAAATCCACCCGATTGCTAGAGATATCAATATTCTTCTGGATAGTGCGTAAAAGAGGCTCCAAAGTTAAAATAAAAAGCATGGGCGAGAGGGGATATCCCTGATTTGTCCTTGGTGAGAGCAAAGTTTTCCCGTCGATAGCAGGACTGAATTAGCCATGCTGTCTGGGAAGCATCGCAATCCCGAGTAGGCGGGGTTTCCTCTAGCTGATCACAGAGTTTTTGACTCTGTGCGTCTGCGTGGTAGTGTTCCCGTGCGGTTCCCTCACCTCTTCAGTTTCTTTTTTTCCGCGAGCAGTTCGCCCGCGGGGTTTTTTCCTCTAGCAAATTTTTTCCTGACTGGATTTTTTTTATCGAATTTTTCGCGTTTTTTCTCAGATTTCTCTTCCCAGATGGCTCCGAAGCCCTCTGGGTTTAAGTATTGTCAGTGTGGCAAAATTATGTCCATTACAGATGGATATAATTATTGCAACATCTGTTTAGGCCCGGACCACGACCAAAAGTCATGTCGGGACTGCAGGAGGATGTCTCCGCGAGCCCAGCAACACCGGGCCGCAAGGATGGAAAAACTACGGACGGGCACTTCAGCCCCACCATCCTCCGTACATTCTTCGCCGGGACCGGCAAAGTCTGGTAAGGCCCATCCAAAACGGGCGTCCTCGCTGGGACCAGCAGGACTCGGAAGAGCCGTTACAGGTTCCAGGCCAGGGTCTCACACACCCTCAAGGCCTCATTCAAAAGCTGGGGATCCAGCAGAGGAACTTTGGCACAAAGAACCGGGGAGTGCGTTGTCAGAACCTGCGCCGTCAGTGTCGTTAAAAAGAAAGTACGATGCTTCAAAAATAGACGACGCACGAGTGACGCACGGCGCATTTAAGTTATACGGCGCATCTTCAACGCGTTGTACGGCGCACAGAGCATCGATGGCGCACGACCAACCACACGGTGCATCTGCGGCGCACAAGGCATTGCATGACACACCTAAGGCGCATGGTGCAAAAAGGATGCAGGTGCAATCACCAGATCATAATAGATCGGGCAAACATCACCATAAGTTGCACCATACAGGCTCTTCAAAGCAGATGACAAAAGAAAGTTCAACAAGAAGAGGGCATTCTAGAAGTTCATCAAGAATCTCCAACATAACTTCTGACGTAGATTTTGAAGGTCTATCTGCATCTGATTCTTTATCATCAGATCGCACTCCTCCTAGTGAAAGTTCTTTGGCCAGTCTCTCATCTGTAACTAGAGAAAAGAGACGCTCTCCTACCTTGCAAATTCCATTAACAAAACATATTCGCCCTTGGCCTATTATACCTCCTCAGGGCCAGCAAAAAGGAAAATCGCCTGAGGACGTTTTGCTTGCGGCAATTCCGATAAAAGCCCCAAATCTCAGATATTCTCAGCTCTTTATTCCAAGAATTGGAAAAAACTAAGCAGTTACCACCACAGGATTCTCCAGATGGTTCTCCTGCCTCGCCTCCATGAGTTGAACCTTTGGAGCCGGTCAAAGAACATACACCAACTCAACCACTTAGTCCAGGTTCTCCGGAATCAGTTCACTCTTTGAATTCTTCAACAGGAATGCCTCTGATCCTCAGGAAGGCCTACCTGAACCTTATTCTCCTCTGGTGGACTTGACTTACGCAAAATTCATTGAGCTGAAATGCTTGGGATCTTAAAAATATTTGAATCTCCTCCCGAACCCACTGCTCTACCTCCACACTCTGTCTTGGAAAATCTTCTATTCAAAATCTGGAAAACTCCTTTCTCAACATCTGCTACTTCAAGAAAAATTGATATTAAGTACAAGATGTTGCGATCCCGGGTCGGCCCCGGGACCGCTACTCACCCCCCATCCGGGATCAGGCCGCTTCCAACGCCGTCGGGCCTGCACAGGCCTCAGACGCCGGCGTCCTCCCGCGGCTGGCCCCGCCCTCTAGCCGCGCACGTGCTAGGGCTCCAGATTTAAAGGGGCCAGCGCGGGAAAACTCGGACCTGCCTGAGGATGACGTCAGACGCTGCAGGGCTATTTAAGCTCTGCAGCTGGAGCCTTCCCTTGCCTTGCAACGAGGTTCCTCAGGTTTCCTGACTACTAGTTGCTGCGTTCCTTGGATTGCTCTTCGTCTTTGACCTGGCTTGACTCCTGACTCGTCCTTCGTCTTGTTCCTTGGTTCTGGTATCTGCTTCTGATCTCTGGCTCCGACCCGGCTTCGTCCACGACCTCATCTTCAGCTTCTGTCCCTGGCTTGTCTTCCTCTGACCTCTGGTTCTGACCCGGCCCCGTCCACGACTCCGTCTCCTGTCTCTCCCCCTGGCTTGGCTGCTCCTCTGACTCCCGGCTTCCGACTCGGCTTCGTTCCTGGACCCCGTCTTTGACCTTCATTGCTCCTCTGGTTCCTGGTATTCGCTGGCCCAGAAGATTCGCCTAAGTCCCAGCGGCCGGGCCCCTATGGGCTCCTCTCGGGGGAGTACCGGTCTCCAGGGTGAAAACTCTTCAGTCACCAGGGACCAACGTCATCCGTCCTCCCTCCTGCTGCCGAGTCCTTGGTCGCATAGGACTCCGCCTCGTTCCAGTGCCAAAGCCTTCTCCAAGTCCACCGAGCCGCCTCCCGGTTGGGACGCTTGCTGTGGTCCTCCACAGCGCTCCATCCCCTGTCCCAACCGGCCCAAGGGTCCACATTCGTAACACAAGATGCGTAATGAGTCCGCCCAACTTCCCCACCAATCTATTGTGGTAGAATCAGCCTTATCCAAAGCTAAGCGAAATAAGTTGCATTCGAACACACCACCGGGCCAAGAGAATAAATGTCTGGATGACTTTGGAAAGAAGATGTATCACTCCTCCATGCTCACAAACAGAATACAACATCATCAGTTCTACACTACGCAGTACCTCTTCGAATCACTCCAAAAGCTACGTCCACTATGTCTATCGAAGGACAATACACTTCCCCAATCTTTCTTAGATATTGAAGAAGGTCTCAGACATTTACTACGCTCTATTTACGAGTCTTTAGAATCTTCAGCAAGAGTGTCCGCTTCGGCTATAGCGGCCAGACGTATTGCTTGGCTCAGAGCCAGCGCAATTTGCCCTGATGTACATGAGAATCTCGCCGATATCCCATGCATAGAAGACAATCTCTTTGGAGATAAATTTGGAGACATAGTCTCCCATTTGAAGGAACAAAGTGCAGCTGTGCTTTCCCTTACCACACCTGCAGAGTCTCACAAATCTCAACATCGATTTTATCCTTACCATCGCCGGTATTACTCGAGACAATACAATAGACCATATTCACAGTACAGGCCTCAACCGTATGTCCCACCAAGAAACACAGCTCCACCAGTTTCTAGGGGTCGTGCCAGACAACAAAGACAAGTAAAGCAAACGCCGGCCCCTCAAAAAAAACAAGCTTCCTCTTTTTGAAATTAATACAGCCACCAGCACTACCAGTATTCATAGGAGGATGCCTTCAATTTTTCTCCACAATTGGGAATCCATCACATCAGATCAGTGGGTACTCAACATTATAAAAAACGGTTACTCTCTAAACTTTCAATCCACTCCTTCTCTTCCTCATGTTCCTCCGAAGAGGATAAAACATTCCCACTACGCATCCCTCACAGCGGAATTGAACAACCTACAAGTTCAACAATCTATACAGATCATCCCTCTTCATCAACATCACCATGGGTTTTATTCTCAATATTTCCTTATTCCAAAGAAGTCAGGGGGTCTACCACCCATTCTAGATCTCAGACTACTCAACAAACACATACAGAAAGAGAAATTCAAAATGACTTCTCTCAAAAATATCCTACCACTGATTCAGCACAACGATTGGCTATGTTCCATCGACCTGAAGGATGCATATTCCCATATACCAATTCACCCGTCTTCTTGGCGTAACCTATGTTTCCAAGTAAAGAATATACATTACCAATACAAAGTTCTCCTGTTTGGCCTATCTTCAGCCCCAAGAGTATTCACCAAATGTCTAGCAGTGGTGGTGGCTCACCTAAGGAAACTTTCGATCCAAATTTTTCCTTAACTGGACGACTGGTTAATAGTAGCATCGGATCAGTTTACACTGAGAGATCATACATTACGCATGATCGAATGCCTTCAGAGGTTGGGATTTCTTATCAATTTCGAGAAGTCTCACCTACAACCTACTCAACTATTTCAGTTCATAGGCGCTCTCATAAATACGGTGGAACAGAGAGCGTACCTTCCTCTAGAAAGGATGCAGAACATACAATCATTGGCACACAGCCTGCTTCACAAAACCAGACATCTGCACGCCAGGTTCTCCAACTTCTGGGTCATATGGCAGCAGCGATCTATGTGGCTCCTCACATATGGCAGCAGCGATCTATGTGGCTCCTCACACATGCGCCGCTTACAATGGGGTTTAAAGACTCAGTGGTCTCATTTCATTCAGCCACTCAGCACCAGAATTCAAATTACAAACGCAATGAAAGAGGACATTTGATGGTGGCTCCTTCCCAAAAACCTTTCCTCGGGAGCTCCATTCAGTTTACCTCCTCATCAGATAACTCTGACCACAGATGCCTCCAACAAGGGTTAGGGGGCACATCTGGGCGAACTGAAAACTCAGGGTCTGTGGTCCCCTCAAGAATCTACATACTAGATCAATCTCCTAGAACTACAAGCCATTTGGATGGCACTTCAAACGTTCTCGGATCAGATACGGGGATCAAGCCTCATGGTATATACAGACAACCAGGTAGCCATGTTTTACATAAACAAGGAAGGAGGGTCCGGTTCCTGGACTCTATGTCAGGAAGCAACACGAATTCTACATTGGACTATAAAAGCCCAAGTATCAATTCAAGCAACATATCTTCCAGGTCTGGACAATGTAACAGCAGACCGTCTCAGTCGGATTTTTCATCCACATGAATGGACCTTAAATCCAGAAGTGGCACACAACATCTTCAAACAGTGGGGGTTTCCCATAATAGACCTCTTTGCCACAGAAGCAAACAGACAAGTCCAGACCTTTTGCTCAATTTATCCCAGCAATCAAAGGATTGCTCCCAATGCTTTTTTCATTCCATGGACGCCAGGCTTGATGTACGCCTATCCACCCACTCCACTCATATCTCGAATGATTCAGAAATGCATCCAAGATGTATCAGACATGATTTTAATAGCCCCGGCGTGGCTGAGACAGCCCTGGTACGCGTACCTCGTGAAACTTTCCATTCATCCACCAATAATGCTACAAAATCGGCCACATCTTCTGACGCATGAAGGGGGCTCATTACTTCACCCCATGAATCAATCCCTTCATCTCACAGCGTGGAGATTGAAAGGCAAATGCTAACTCCCTTAGGTTTTTCTTCTCAACTAGAGGATATTCTTATTGCGTCACGGAAACCTTCAACCAGACGTAACTACAAAGGAAAGTGGCAGCAGTACTTGGACTGGTGTACTCCAAAGAACATAAACCCTTTCTCATCCACTGCCACTCAGTTACTACAATATCTGCACACACTTTACGAAGCAGGATTAGCCACCACTTCGGTACAAGTTCATATCAGTGCTGTAGCAGCTTTTCATGAACCTTTTAATAACCTTCCAATTTCTAACCATCCGTTGATTTCTAGATTCATGAAGGGAATGATCCAACTTCGCCCACCGGTGATTAAACCCCAATTCCATGGGATTTAAACGTAGTACTGGAACAACTAATGCTTCCACCCTTTGAACCATTAGACTCTAGCCACATCAAATATATGACATGGAAGACAATCTTTCTCATTGCCATAACTTCCACAAGGAGAGTCAGCGAACTACAAGCCTTGGTTCACTACTCCCCTTATCTAGAATTCTACCACTAGTGTGCACCCCCTTGCTGCGTCGCATGTTATAAAATCGGGCGTACGTTTGTGCACACCGGGTAGCGCGCACAAATGTAGGCCACATGCGTAGGTTTAAAAATCCAGCCCATTATATCTGTGTTAAAAATTATGGATGTTCTGTTGTAACCCGCCCCGAACCTTGATGGGTGTGGGAAATAAATTATTTTAAATAAATAAATAAATAAAGAGTCACTTAAGTGTCATAACCTGTGTGAAAGGCAGCTATCAGGAGAAATCTATCGCTTTACATTCTCACATCTCCAAATTTATGAAGGGACTTTATAAGTAAAAGCCACCGTTGCGAAAACCTCCACCTCAGTGGGATCTGAGTTTAGCTCTGAAATGCATATTAAAACCACCTTTCGAACCAATTCAAGATTCATCACTGCAGAACTTAACATAGAAAACCCTACTTTTGATAGCAATTACTTCAGCTAGAAGAATTAGCGACCTGCAGGCTTTGGTAAAGTACCATCCTTACACTCAGTTTTTTCCAGACGGTGGTTCTACAAACTAACTAACCCCGCCTTCCAGCCGAAGGTATCATCAGCTTTCCATATCAATCAGAGTCTCCAATTGCCAGTTTTCTTCCCAAAACCTCACAAGTCTCATCGAGAGCAACAGTTGCACTCCTTAAACTGCAGGAGGGTGCTTTTGTTCTGTTTGTCTTGTACTAAATCCCTCAGAAGATCAGCTCAATTGTTTGTCTCATATGCCCCAGCTACTTTGGGAAAACCGGTGACAAAGTAAACACTGTCTTGTTGGATTGCAGCTTGTATTTCCTTCTGTTATAGGCAAGAATGAAAATCCTTAAATCAAAAATCTCAGCTCATACTTTATGAGCGAAAGCTACCTCATTGGTCTTTTTAAATGGTGTGCTTCCCTTTGAAATGTGTAGGGCGGCTACCTTTTTAAAACACTACAATATTACAACTCATTGGAATTCAAATGAAAACTTTGGCTCTGTAGTGATAAATAATTCTTCTGCATAAACATCAGCTATCCTTGTTTTTGGGCTGAGCTTTACAGTCCCAGCATGAGGGGCTGTTTTGTGCACACGTCCACAGAGAAATCGAAGTTTCATACCTGTGACACGAATTCTCTGTTGGACAGAAGCACAAAACAACCACATATTCCTTCCCTCCTCCTGATAGTAGATTTTATGCAGAAATGACTTAGCATTACTTTGATCTCAGCTATAAAGTGAGGAGTTTTTAGGCAGTAATGGCTCAACACCAGCATTGAGCATGCTCCAAAGTTTTTTCTAGATTCTTTGGAGCTATTGAAGAGTTGATTGATCCACTTAGAGTGCTGTCAGTGATGTCACCCAGTATGTGTGGCTGTTTTGTTCTTCTGTCCATGCAGAACTACAGTCACAGGTATGCAACTTTGATGAAGGCAGTAACTGATGAGACCACTAGAGCTTTTGCATCAACCTCCATTCTCTGTTCCCCATATGCATTGCCTTTGCTGGTTGCCATTCCAGGATGCCACAAAACAGGAAGGGCTTTGTAGTATTTTCTGCAACTTCAGCAGCTTGCCAGTAGCTAACTGTACAAGAAAGGGGAATAGTTTGCATGGTTCTTTCCTTTACTGTACGCCGATTCACTGATGAAGCCTTTCTCGCATACTGACACAACTTTAAGGAGAAAAGGAATCGAAAGACTATAGCTTGAGTCTTTCTCACACAAAGAACAACTAAAACTATGCATTCCAACTCATCCTAAAAGAAGTACATCAAGAGACCTTAGAGTACCCTCCCCCTCCACCACCACCACCACTGTTGTCATAGTGGTGCACACTTTCAATTATCTTTACTTTTTCAATTGATTTTGATTGCAAATAAATACAAATTTAAAGTCACATGTTTAACTTGCAAACATTTTCTGTGGAACACATTTGAAATACAACTACAATTCTATTGAGGAGGCACCATCCCATGGCTGAATTTAGAACTGCGGATATGATAAAGGGACAAACTTAAGCATTACAAAAAATATCCTTATTCAGTAACTTTTTTTTTTCCGAATAATTAGAATTCTGTGACTGAAAAAGGAAAGCACCTGTAATATTGCCTTATTTCAATAAACTACAGTAACATATAGAAAGTGATAGTTGATAACAGATTAAGACCACCAGGCCCATCAAGTCTGCTCATGTAATACTGCATATACTACCCAATCGCAGGCTTTGCCTTCACATCCTTAGTCTCTAAGGGTCCTTTGCGCTTATCCGAGTCTTTCTTGAATTCTGTGACTGCTTTTGCCCCTCCCGGCTTCACTGGGTTAAAAATTTACTTATGTTACTCCTGAATCTACTCCTTTTTAGCTGTGATATCTTGTTCATAAGAACATAAAAACATTAAGATATGCCATACTGGGTCAGACCAAGGATCCTTCAAGCCCAGTATCCTGATTCCAACAGTGGCCAGTCCAAGTCACAAGTACCTGGCAAGTACCCAAACATTAGATCACAAGCTAATATTGATTATTAATTACCGTAATAGCAGTTTATGGATTTTTCCTCTAGGAACTAATCCAAACCTTTTTTAAACCCAGTTACACTAATTGCTGTAACCACATCCTCTGGCAATGAATTCCAGAGCTTAACTATGCACTGAGTGAAAAAGAATTTTCTTTGATTTGTTTTAAATGAGCTACTTGCTAACTTCATGGAGTAACCCCTGGTCCTTCTATTATATGAGAGAGTAAATAACTGATTTACATTAACTTGTTCAAGTCCTTTCATGATTTTGTAGACTTCGATCATATCTCCCTCAGCCCTCTCTTCTCCAAACTGAACAGCCCTAACTTCTTTAGCCTTTCCTCAAAGGGCAGCCATTCCATGCCCCTTATCATTTTGATCCCCTTCTCTGCACTTTCTCCAGTGCAGCTATATCCTTTTTGAGGTGCAGTGACCAGAATTGTACACGGTATTCAAGGTGCAGTCTCCCCATGGAGTGATAGAGGCATTATGACATTCTCTGTTTTATTTTCCATTCCCTTCCTAATAATTCCTAACATTCTGTTTGCTTTTTTGATCGCCACAGCACACTATAACAACAATTTCAATATATTATCCACTATGACGTCTAGATCTCTTTCCTGGGTGGTAACTCCTAAGATAGAACCTAATATAGTGTAACATCAGCAAGGGTTATTTTTTCCCTATATGCATCACTTTGCACTTGGCCACGTTAAATTTCATCTGCCATTTGGAAGCCCAGTCTTCCAGTCTCGCAAGGTCCTCCTGCAATTCATCACAATCTGCTTGAGATTTAACTACTCTGCATAATTTAGTGTCATCTGCAAATTTGATCATCTCACTCGTCGTACCTCTTTCCAGATCATTTATAAATATATTAAAAAGCACGATCCAAGTACAGATCTCTGAGGCACTCTACTGTTTACCTTTTCTAGTGTGAAAACTGACCATTTAATCCTACTCTCTGTTTGTCTTTAAACCAATTTTCAATCCACAAAAGGACATCGCCTCCTATCCCATAACTTTTTTTTAGTTTTCTTAGAAGCCTCTCATGCGGGATTTTGTCGAATGCTTTCTGAAAATCCAAATACACCACATCTACCAGTTCACCTTTCTCCACATGTTTATTCACCCCTTCAAAAAAATGTAGATTTGAGAGGCAAGACTTCCCTTGGGTAAATCCATGTTGGCTATGTCCCATCATTTACATCCTATGTAAATGTTTTGTGATTTTTATTCTTTATAACAGTTTCCTTGATTTTTCCATTCCAAAGTTTGCTTCTTGTGCATTATTTATAACTTTAAAGTATATGAGTTTCACTACCATATCTCCTTTTCTCTCCTTTCCTGTAAGGTATACATATTTGAGACTCGCTCCATAGAACTTATGATGCAGATTCTGAACCATTTTGTTAGCCTTCTCTGAACCATCTCTAGTTAAATCTCTTCAGAGGTAACATTTCCAGAACTGGATAAAATATGCCAGATAAGATTTGACTAATGACCTTACAGAGGCATTGTCACCTTTTGTCTGCTTCTCCCTATGCAATTTAACATTGATGTGGCACTCGGCACCACTTGGTTGCATTGTTTCTCTACCATGAGATCGTCTGATATGGTCACTGCCTAGCTTTTTCTCCTTTTTGATACATTACAGTCCAGGGCCAGGACTAATGGGGTATGAGGGGGGGTGGCTTCCCCAGATAGCAAGCCTAAGGGGTGTCAGCAGCAAGGGTGCTTTAAGCTATGGGCAAAAGCACTGAAGGCTTTGGCCCTATGACTAATGGCCAGTGCTCCCAATCTCAGGCATCAGAGAGCAACTCTCTGCTTCCTCTTTCCACGCCTCCCCTCCCAGGTAACATGCAAAGAACAGGATGGCGGGGGGGGGGGGGGGGGGGGGCGGTGTCCTGGAGCAGACGTAGTACAGTGCAAAGCACAAAAGAGCAATCTGCTCCTTAATCCAGCACCTCCTCTTCTCTTGTTCCCCCCTCCCCTCCTGTCTGCAGGGAACACAAATGGGGGTGATCGGAAGGGGTTAAGCTAGAGTGGATAGCAAATCGAAGAAGAATTCAGTTTTTGTCTGTATATTTCTAATTTGTGATCCCTTATTGTGTTTGGTGAGGGTCTGTGGTCTGTGTGTATGACGAAAGTTAAGCATTCTGCTAGCGTGTAGGTTCCAGGTACAGATCTGTAGCAGTTCAGTTTGTTCTATTTTCCCACTAATAGTTGTATTGGTGTTATAGGGCCAGGTGGAATATTTGCAGTATTGCCTTTTATACAGGGTTGTTGCTGTTTGAGTTCTGGGAGTTAATACTGTTTTGGAATAGGAGGTTTACAATATAGGTTCTGAGTGACGTTATGCAGGGTATTGTGTTACTGTGCAAAGTGCCTGGTAATAGAGGGATGTTGTTGCACTGTTACTAAAGTGACAACATAATTTGAACGTTTATCCTATGGTGAGTAGTAAGAGGAGAAAATTCCAGGTCAGAGATTAATTAATGTAGTATGAATTTCTTTGAAATGATAAATGTTGCTATTATTTTACTGTGGGGTTGTTTTGTGATTAACTGTTGGATTTAATTTCATGTTAATATTTTGTATGTTTATATTGTTAAAATTAATAAGCAAATTTAAACATAACTGATAAATTTAGATTTTCTTAGCATAGGGACATGTGAATCCAAAACCAGTGGGTTATGCACCTCTACAGGCAGATGGAGATGGAGCAAAGCTGACAACACACTATATATATACCCCTGCAGCGATAACAGCCCACCAGTATTCTCCTTCTCCAGCAGATGCTGGACATGCATCTCCCTACTGGGGATTGCTTAACAAAATAAAAAAATAAAAAGAAGAGAAGGATTATTCGCCCTATTCTCCTGTAGTGATACCATATGTTCCCTCCCCTCAGTTGAGAATTTCTGAGGTGATTTCCGTGTTCCATCAGAATAGTGCCTTGGTCCAATAGCTGGTTTATCAACTGGCATGAACGTAGCTGTAAAAAAAAAAAAAAAAATGAAAGGCAAGTGGGCACAGGAATCTGAGCACAGCAGTTAAGGTTTATGCCCTCTCCCCCCACAGCCGGAGACTGACCTTGTATGCAGCCGGGACGAGCTGAGCTCAGGTAAAGGGTAATTTAAAAAAAAAATAATAAAAAGAAGGGGAGTTGAGTAGGGATTCCTCGCTCTGTGCACAATCTGATGGTTGTTCCTGCCTCCGATGGAGTTCAGGGGATGGGGATAGCCTGGCAGGTTGAGCAGCCCTTCCAGCTAGGCCCTGCTCCAAGGCTTGACTGGTTCGCAACAAGGTAGGCCACGGCGGCGTTTTTGCGTGATGCCCACAGACTGCCCGCTTCAGTTTCCATCAGATTGTGCTGGTGCGCCTGATTGGGCACCTTGTTAGGCACATAGGAGCGCCTACTGGGGTGTCTACTTGTGTGCGCACTCACACGTTTGTGGTTTTTTGCACGTACTATCTGAGCATCCTGGGGGAGCTCATTTTGGGCACTTATATAGGCACAGTATTGAGTGCCTAATATTTTGGTACTCTTCTGTTAGACGCCTGTTAGAGCATATTGGAAAACTGATGGCGCCCATAGCGAAGAAGCCTAAGCGCCTTGCCCTATGTGTTGCTTTCATATTCAAGCATCTCAGCTTGGCATTCTCTCTAATTTGTGTCAGTGCTGTTTAGAGGCTCAGGGAGAATTACCTCCATGTGATTTTACTAAGCCTAGTCTTTCCCAGCCTGGTGGGAGAATGGAAAAAGAGCTGCCAAAAGGGTCGTCTGATTTTCGAGCTCCCCTAACTGGTTCGTCAGCAGGGGAAGACAGTTCAGTGGGCACAGGACAGCTGATCCCTGGTTTGACATGGATCCTTCTGCCTTTTCCTGGGTAGAAGTTTTTCAATGACTGCACTCCTTCATTCAGGTACAGTCTCCAGCCCCGGCCAGTCTTAACAAGTCAAAATCGCAGGGGGTGAAATCCAGCATGCCTGGTGCTACGGATAAGTGTCGGGGTATGCCTGGAGCTGGTCTTCCCGATAGGGGAGATGGCACGGACGATGAGACAGATCCTTACGCCGTGGAGGATGGGGAAATTCCTCCGGGATTGGAGCCGTAGAGAACTATGTTGCGGTTCTTTCATAGAGATGAGTTACCGGCTCTGATTTCCCAGACATTAAAGATGCTGGGAGTACCTGGGGCTGAATCCATGTTTGAGCCAAAGAAAGATCCCATTTTGATTTCCTTGCGAAAAGCCTCATGTTTCTTCCCTATTATAGAAGCTATTCAAGAATTAATTGATCTTGAATGGGGCATCATGGAAGCTAATTTTAAAGGGGGATGAGTCTTGGAAAGACTGTACCTCTAGATCCAGTTGCAAGAGAGCAATTTGTTTTCCGAAGGTGATGCACTTCTGTGTGCTGTTACCAAGCAGACAACTATTCCCGTAGAAGGGGGACTGGCCTTGAAGGATGCACAGGAGAATTGAGGCTATCCTTAAGCAGGCCTTTGAAGCAATGGCAATGGATTTGCAGATAGCTTTCTGTTGTTCCCTGGAGGTTCGCTCTTGTTTACTGTTCTCTCAGGAGATCGATGAATTTGGTGTAAATTCCATGGCAGTGATGGAACCAGCAGCTCCTATTTGGCAAATACGGGCTGCGATTTGGTCCACATTTCAGCTAGAGGGGTGGTTTCTATAATAGCGGCTAGGTGTCAGCTATGGCTGAGAAATTGGTCAGCCAATACAACTTCAAAGACTAACCTTACAAAGTTGCCCTTTAAAGGCTCACTCTTGTTTGGGAGTGAGCTGGAGAAAATGGCCAATAAGTGGGATGAGTCCCTGTTTCCTCGATTACCAGAGGATAAGAAACATGCACTGAGATCCTTCAGCCCGAGAGGTCATACTAGGGGGTTCAGACGTTTTTAATCCTACAGAGGAGCCGTCTTTCAGCAGACTCGACCTTAGGGTAGATCTCGATCCTTTCGTTCCAGACGGGGTACAGGACCAGGTAGTGGAGTGCTCCAAGCCTTCCAATGAAGGTGTGCTGACCCACCTCCGGGAACAGGAGATAGGTCACCTCTCTCTTTTTTATCAGAGGTGGGTTCAGATCATGACAGACCAATGGGTACTGGAGGTGATAAGAGATGGCTATCCGCTGGAGTTTCGCAGTGTTCCTCAGGACATGTTCATGATATCTCCCTGCAACTCTCCGCAGAAGAGACAGGCAGTGGAGTGTACATTGTCAAGACTCCTCAGCCTGCGAGCTGTGGTTACATTGTCCATGTCTCAAAAAAATATGGACTAATATATACAAAAGGTATCGCCAAAACACCTATAAAAGATCACACCATCCACTTGAAGGACGGAGAGATTATCTAGGAGAACAGGACTGCATCAGCAAGCCTTTGTCAACGTGCTCAATGTAAACTTGTTGAGCCGTCCGGTCTTTTCAATCATTTGCAGCCTGTCGGTATTCAAAAGCGCACTCTTTGGTATTCAAAACCACACTCTCCGGTGTATTTGAAATTCTGTTCAAAACACACTCAGGTATTCAAAACCACACTCTCTGGTGCATCTTAAATTCCATTATGGTGTTAGTTCACATATATATAACTGTATAAATTCTTGTTGTTCAATGTGCTTCAAAACCCACAATGGATATCACTCTCTTTTTGAGCAATTCCTCAGTGCATCAATTTCAAACACTCTCCATAGACAGTTTCCCAATGCGTGGGTTGCTCTAGCAAGATGAAATGATAGCGAGTTCAAACCTCAAACACTCTATTCAATTCCGTTCATGCAAAATGACAGCTTGTTCTCAATGAATGTTTGAGCGACTCAATGAATTTGAAATTCATTGAGTCGCTCAAACATTCATTGAGAACAAGCTGTCATTTTGCATGAACGGAATTGAATAGAGTGTTTGAGGTTTGAACTCGCTATCATTTCATCTTGCTAGAGCAACCCACGCATTGGGAAACTGTCTATGGAGAGTGTTTGAAATTGATGCACTGAGGAATTGCTCAAAAAGAGAGTGATATCCATTGTGGGTTTTGAAGCACATTGAACAACAAGAATTTATACAGTTATATATATGTGAACTAACACCATAATGGAATTTAAGATGCACCAGAGAGTGTGGTTTTGAATACCTGAGTGTGTTTTTGAACAGAATTTCAAATACACCGGAGAGTGTGGTTTTGAATACCAAAGAGTGCGCTTTTGAATACCGACAGGCTGCAAATGATTGAAAAGACCGGACGGCTCAACAAGTTTACATTGAGCACGTTGACAAAGGCTTGCTGATGCAGTCCTGTTCTCCTAGATAATCTCTCCGTCCTTCAAGTGGATGGTGTGATCTTTTATAGGTGTTTTGGCGATACCTTTTGTATATATTAGTTAGTTTTGACAGGGTCGCGAATTTTTTGCTCTTTGTGTTGTTGCTGTCAAAAAAATATGGGCCAGAATTCCATCTATTTCATTGTGTCCAAGAAGAAGGGCTCTTTTCATCCCATCCTGGATCTCAAAGGAATTGACAGTTATTTGCATGTGACTCATTTTCTCATGGAAACCTTGTGCAAAGTGATAATGGCAGTACAGTCGGGGGCGTTCCTGACGTCTCTGGATTTGTCTGAGGCGTACCTGCATATTCCCATCTGTCTAGAGCATCAACAATTTCTGCGTTTCGCAGTTTTGTGGCGTCATTATCTGTTTCAAGCGCTACCTTTTGGTTTGGCCACCGTGCCCAGAACTTTTTTTCAAGGTTGTGGTGGTGGAGTTGAGAAAAGATGGGATCCTAGTACACCCGTACTTGGACAACTGGCTGATTCGGGCCAAGAGTCTGGAAGAGAGCCTCCAGGTCTCGCACAAGGTGATCTCCTTATTGAAGGAGCTATGTTGAGTCGTGAACCTGGCCAAGAGCAGTCTTCAGCCATCACAGTCACTAGAATATCTCGGTGTTCAGTTTGACATGAAAAAAGGCAGCGTGTTCCTGCCAGAGGGCCGTATTCAGAAGCTTATGGCTCGGGTGCATCTATTGAAAAACATAATACGCCTGACAGTATGGTCCTATCTACTGGTGCTCGGATTGATGACTGCGACCCTGGAGGTGGTACCGTGGACAAGGGCACATATGTATCGCCTTCAGCGTGCTTTGCTCTCTCGTTGGAACCCACAGTCTCAAAACTATTCGATTCAGCTCCACCTCCTGATGGAGGTCTACACTCAACTGCGGTGGTTAAAAGCAATCATGTAAGATCACCAGACTGGCTACTGCTCACAACAGATAAGAACCTCCAGGTTTGGGGAGCTCACTGTCAGGAGCTGACACCGCAAGGACAATGAAGTGCAGAAGAGTCTCTCTGGAACATCAATCGGCTGGAAACTTGTGTGGTCCGGTTGGCTTGTTTGCAGTTCGGTGAAAGATTGCAGGGTCAAACAGTCCAGATTTTGTTGGACAATGCAATGACAGTGGCTTACATTAATCAGCAGGGAGGAAACAGCCAGCAAATGTCACAGGAAATAGTCCAACTTATGAAATGGGTGGAACTGCATCTTCAGGAGATCTCAGGCTTGCACCTTGCAGGAAAAGAATGTAAGAGCCAACTTTCTCAGCAGACAGAGTCTGGATCAAGGAGAATGGGAATTGTCAAATGAATTATTTCAGCTAATAGTGGATCCCTAGGGCCTTCCATTTATGGACTTATTGGCGACTTCTCACAGTGTGAAAGTCCCTCACTTCTTCAGTCGCAGGAGAGATACAAAGCCTTTGGGCATCAATGCCCTTGTGCTGCAGTGGCCAGAGGAGAAGCTGCTGTATGCCTTTCCCTTGTGGCCCATGTTGGGCAGGATGATTTGAAAGATCGAGAGTCTCAGGGGGCTGGTGCTTCTGATGGCAACAGATTGGCCCAGAAGACAGTGCTATGCAGATTTGTGAAGGTTCCTGGTGGACTCTCCCCTCCTGTTTACGGCGCACAGGGATCTGCTAGGGCAGGGACCTGTTCTTCATGAAGATCCAAATCAATTTTGTTTTACGGTATGGCCCTTGAGAGGATTCGGTTGCTGAAGCATGAATATTCCACTGCAGTGATTGCCACCTTGCTAAGAGCGAGAAAGTTCTCCACTTTAGCCCATGTGCCGGTTTGGCAAGTGTTTGAGGCTTGGTGTGAAGATCAAGGGGTTCTTCCTCATTCGATTAAGATCCCGCTCATTTTGGAATTTTTGCAGCATGGATTGATTAAGGGGTTGACCCTTAATTCCTTAAAGGTACAGTTGGTGGCTCTTGCCTGTTGCCGAGGCCAGGTGAATGGTGGGCCCTTGTCAGCTCATCTGGATATGGCCCATTTCTTGAAAGGAGTGAAGCATCTTCGTTCTCCCTTGTGGGTACCAGGGCCCTTGTGGAGTCTTACTCTAGCTTTGAATTTTTTAGCGGGCCCTACTTTTCGACCGAAGCATAACTTTTTCTTGAGATTACTGATCTTTAAAATGGTGTTTCTTGTGGCAATTTGTTCTGTGTGTCGAGTATCCGAACTACAGACCTTGTCTTGCTGGGAGCCGTTTCTACGAGTGACTCCAGGGGCGATACAGCTGCATACTGTTCCTTCTTTTTTGCCAAAAGTAGTCTCGGATTTTCACTTGAATCAGTCTATTTCCCTGCCGTCTCTAGACAGGGTAAGAAGCCTGGAGGACAGCAGATATACTGGGGAGGAAGTTGGGAAGTGTGACTGATTATCCGCTATCCACGGAAAACACCTGTTACAGGTGAGCAATTTCGCTTTTTCCGTGGACAAGTGGGACATCAGTCACAAATGGGACTCCCTAGCTGAGAAGTCCAAGAGAAAAATCCCAGAGGCCCTCAGGGAAGGGAACATAAGACAGCAGAGGCAAAAGAGGAGTGAGAAGAGAATCGTCATGGTGACTATGTCTGGCGAACTTGTGGAGGGAGGACCACATTGCTACCTTACAGATGTTGAGGATAGGAACAGAGCCTTGAAAAGCAGTGATAGTGGCCCAAGCATGGATCTGGTGATCTGTAACACAGCTAGGAGAAGAGTGAGCGAAAGTAGAGTAGCAGAAATGAATACAAGAAGTGAGCCAGCAAGACAGAGTTTGTTTGAGAACAGGAAAGCCAGGCCTATTAGGGTCATAGGCCACAAATAGCTGGGAGCACTGCCTGGTGGCCTGTGGCACTGGAGATAGATTCTGAGAGCAAGAACATTGTCCAGGGTGTGGAGGCACGCCTCATGCGGGGACACATGAGGAAGCGGTGAAAACACAGGCAAAGAAATGGACTGCTGCAAGTGAAACTTGAATACCACCTTAGGCAGGAATCTCGGATGAGCTCGCAGGACCACCTTTTCAGGAAAGAACCATAGGTATGGAAGATATATGATCAATGCCTGTAGTTCGCTGATTCTGTGAGCCAAAGTCACCGGAATGAGAAAGATCACTTTCAGATGAAGAAAATGATTGAGGCATACTCCAAAGGTTCAAAGGGAAGATGAGTAAGGCAATCCAGTACAAAACAGAGATCCCATTGAACCAAAGTATGAGGACAAGGAGGCTTAACATTGAAAAGTCCATTTATGAACTGAGAAACAATCGGGTGCCCTTGAACAGGGGCACGATAAGCCTCAATAGTTGCTAAATGACATCTCGGAGAGATGAAGGAGATAGCGGAGAAGGAGGGAGATGGAGAACTCTATAGGGAGGATATGCCGAAAGGAAGACCATAAGGAAAACAGCTTCCATTTTCTGGAGTAAGAATGGCGCGTGGAAGGTTTAGGGGCAGCCAAAAGTTTGTCCTGAATCTGCTGAGGCAGGCCCTGAAAACCAAACCAGTCAGGAACCTTGCAGAAGCCAAGCCACGAGTCTCAGACATCCTGGGTCATGATGGAGGAGAACCCCATCATCTTGAATGAGAAGATCCAGACGGAGCAGAAAAGGAAATGGTGGAGCCACCGCCAGGTGGTGCAGCCAAGGAAACAAGGTTTGAAGGGGCCAGCCCGGAGCAGTATCACTCAAGTACCATTGATGCACACTTTGAGGAGAGCATTGGCGATGACTGGAAGAGAAGGAAAAGCATACAAGTGTCCGGACCAGGAGATGGCAAATGCATCCTGTGACATTGCCTCTGCAGCTGGGAGGTTTTAGCAGAATGGGGGCAGGTGATGATTCTACAGAGATGCAAACAGGTCTCCTTGAAGAAGACCCCAGTGTAGAGAGAGACTATACACTTCCTCTGGGTGCAGACTCCATTCATGCGACTGAAGTAGTTCACTGAGGGCATCCACAAGGACATTCAACCTCCCCAGGAGATAAACCACTGATAAGCGAATCCCTCGACGAAGGGCCCATTGCCAGATAAGAAGCACTTCTACACATAATGGAAAGGAACCTTCCCCCCCCCCCCCCCCAATACTTGTTCAGATAATAGATGGCAACTATATTTTCTAGACGGACTTACACTGAACAGTAAAGCATCCATGGTTCGAAGGTGAGAAGTGTTCTGCGAACCACCTGGAGCTCGAGCAGGTTGATGTGAAGGTGCCTCTCTGAAAACGTCTAGGTCCCCTGCATCATCACAGGCTGACAATGAGCTCCCCCCCCCCCCCCACAGGGAGGCATTGGTCATCAGAAGGATGTTGACAGGAGGCATATGAATGCTCCTCCCTAAGAAGAGACAATTGTTTGAGAGCCAATGTTGAAGACCCGGGAAGAGATAATGAAGAACTGGTAGCTTGTTTGAGAGCGGCTGAAGGAACTGGTTCCAGAGTAGATGGAAGCGGTCAAATGTAGAGGTGAGTGAGAGGAATGACTGCAATCATAGACGCCATGTGACCCAAGAGTTTGAGGTAAAAGTGGGCTGTCATGGAGGCATGCCACTGTAGCCAAAAGAAGAGGTTGTGAAGGGCGAGGCCCTTGTTACGAAGAAGAATAGCATGGAAGAATGTCATGTTCAGGAGGGTGCCAATGAATTCCAGACTCCTGCTCGGTTGGGGGTGAGACTTCGCAAAATTGATGAGAAAACCCAACTGGTGCATGGTGGCCACCACTTGTGCGACATGGTCGGAAGGACTCGCCATCAGTCAATTTTCCAGATATGGGAACACCAGAATGTCCCAGCTGCAAAGATGAGCTGTCATGACAGCAAGACATTTGGTGAACACTCAGGAGTAGGGGGGGGGGGGGTGGCAATTGAGAGGCCAAAGGGCAGAACCTTGAACTGGAAGTGAAGGTCTTGGACAAGAAAGCATAGATAGCGATGATGTGAGGGATGAATCGCAATGTGGTTGTACACATCCTTGAGGTCGATAGAAGTGAGCCAATCCCTGGGTCACAGCAGCAGAAAAATGGACATCGAGAACGTCAAGCACATCTTGTCGTGGATGATGCAATAGGGGTGCTCTGCAATCCGGAATAGGGAGAAGATCCCCTGTTTTTTTAGGGATCAGGAAGAAGTGAGAGTAGAAACTGCATCCTCATTGAGAGATGGACACTGGTTCCACTGCATACATGTGAAGCTGCTGTAGTTCCCGGTGAATAATGTGAAGTTGACCTAGTGGGCAATGAAAAGGAGCTGGAGGGGTTGGTGGAGGTGGAGCAAAGAAATCGATGAAATAGCTCTGGAGACAATGGTCACTACCCAACAATCCGAAAAGAGAACTTGCCATGCCTCTGAAAAGTGTAACAATCCTCTCCCCCCCCCCCCCCCACCCCACACACACACACACTGGGATGAATGAGTAGGGTTTCGGAGGTAAGGCAGGACCGTCAAAAAGAGAGGTTTGTCAGAGCAGGCTGTGGACCTTGGTCCCTTGGACAAGGACAGGCCATCCCTTGTGAATGATCAGGAGGAGCTTGATCAGAGAAGTGCTAAAATTGGCGAGGACAGTATTGCGAGTAGGAAGGCTGAATGTGGCAATGCTGCTGTTGCTGAAGGCCTCTTGGAGAAAGAGTAATAAGGCTGTCTCCTGCGTTGGTGAGATGGATAAGGTTGAGACACTGAGTGCATAGGCATAACCTGATCCTTAAGTCGATTAACTGCTTCCAGGTACTTATAACGTGGATTGGTCACTGTTTGAAACAGGATGCTGGGTTTGGACCCTTGGTCTGATCCAGTATGGCATATTCTTATGTTCCTTCACTTTATCCCCGAACAAGGAGCATCTGCCAGCAACTGCTGAGCTTCAGGTGACACAGGTTCAGGGAGCTGAAAGTAACTTCTTGAAGAAGCGAAGTGGGTGATGAGAAACTCTGACTGAAAAACCGGTTACCCATGTTGTCCAGGAAGCGAGTGTCCTTCCCTGGTGGGGCAGAAGCATTATACCATGATCCTTTAGGTCGCAGAAGTGCCGTTTCCACAATTATAGAGTCCAGAGCTGAGAATGACCTGGGCAGGCCTGGACCTTATATTTGACATCCACCGACTTAGAAACTGGAGGAACAGTGAAGGGCATGGACAAAATTTTCATCTGCGTGTCTAGCAGAGCATCAAGGACTGGAACCGCCCTGGTCTTCTTGGGTGGTTGCAGGAACTGAAAGATATCGTCATATGTCTTAGCGGGCACCTCATCCCCCAAAAGATTGAAGCCATTAGCAATGGCCAACTTGGCCAGGAAGAGAGAATAGGTAGAATCATCTGGTGGCGTAAAGCCCCCAGTGACCCAGCAAATCTGGAGACAGCAGATCTGGAAAAGATGGAGCTGGAGAATATTCTGGAGAATAGAGAGAATCCAAGGAGTCCAGAGATCTGAACCATGGCCTTGGCCGAGATGGAGAACAATGGGGATGGTGCCTGAACATGGGGAATGGTGCCTGAGGCCTAGGCTGGCCTGGCAATCTCGGAGAACCTAATGGAGACTGAGATGGAGTAGGCACAGGTGTAAAGCGAGCCAGTTGTGTGCAAGGAGCTGGTGAAGGAGACAAAGGAGGCTTTGGAATGTCCAGGAAGAAATGTCTGAAAAACACCAGCCAACGATCCCTTGTGGTGATTGATGCTCCTTGTCTAAGCTGTGAGGCGAAGACAATGAGTCCGCCAGATGACCAGAAGGTGCAGACTAGTCCTGGGCTAACCCAAGGACTGGCTCCATGGGAAACATGGGCCAGAATCCAAGAGGTGGTTCATGAAAAAAATCCTCAAGAGATGCTGGAGGCACCCCTTCACCTTCTTTCCTTTGATATCAGTATACAGATCTGATGGAAGTCCCCTAGAGGGAACAGATTGACGGTCCTTTGTCTTTCGGCACTGTATCCTATAGGGCCATGTCCTTTGGCGCCTGGCATTTCAGTGCATGAGTGTGCAGGTTCTTTCAGCACAATTGATGACGTAGAGGCCTTTATCTGAGCACCTTTTGGCGGCATATGGAGCGCTGACATCGAGAGCAGGTGCCACCTATGCTCAAAGCCAATATGCATCCTAGACAACTCCGAGTATCCATGCCCTGAGGATGAGTTGGAAGCTCGAGCAGATGTGGACGCTCTCAGCCCATAAGAAGACATCAGAAACAAGCCATGCTCGCTCTCTGTGTGTATGTATACCTGAGAATCAAGCAATGCACTTGTCATGGGCTGTGACTGAAGTCTACCAAGGGTGATGGGACCAGAGGACCCCTGCTGTCTCTGTGGGAGTCACGGCTATGGAGTGGTGGGACTTACATTAGTGGGGTGAAGAAACATTCAGCTTCCTCTTGGAAGACTTCGCTCACAAGGATTCTTACTTGACTTTGAGATCCTTGTAGCAACGCGCCCTGGGTGACATGCAGCTGCATGCCCTGCAGTTCAGTGAGTTATGCTGAGGTCCTATGCAAAGGAGGCAGATGTCATGGACATCTCTCAAAGACATCTTTTTGTTGCATTGAGGATAAAGATGAAAAGGGCAAACCTCTTTGCGTGAGCTTGTCTCAGACATGTTGAAAAAACTCAGGAAAAGATCAGACCCAATTGTTCATGCTAGTGGACAGAACGAAATGGAGGAGTATGCAGTATAATGGCTCTGGGCACTGACCTACTGTGCAGGGTGATTGCAGTAGCTTCAGCTATAGATCAGGCCCAACTCTGCACCATTGGATGACGTATCCATCTTTGACTGATGTCCCACTTGTCCACAGCAAACTAGTGTCCAGCTAGGCGTAAAATGGTCACCAGGTGGAAGGGTGGGCCATAGAGCTGGTAGAACATAACACATAGTCCAAAGGGCCCACTACTGCCCTTTGCTGGCAGGAGGTAAGAACAGGAAGTGCCACAGCTTTCTCACCTTTTCAGTTCCTTGCTGCTATAATTGTCTTCTATCATTATGCACAGATATCTGTACTATTTTGGCCTTTATATATATATATATAACAGAATCCAAATCCAAAATAGTAAGTGTGAAATATATAGATATAAACATGGCTTAATTTGCAAACAAAAAGGAAGTGGTTCTATGGAACTGGAGAAGGAGGTGGTGGAGTGGGGGATGGATCCAAACTAGGATGTGATCTGTATAGGGGAGGGGGCTAGGACCAGAGCTGGGTGAGAATTCTCTCCTAAAAAGGCCACACCCTTTCACATACATGTAAACCTATTCTTCACATAATTCCTTTTCCTTATCCCAGTGATTATTCATCCCCACTCCCCAAAAGTACTCAACCACCAACTATTCTATCTATATCCATCATTGGTCAGTAAGTACTGTTGGGAGAAGGACAACTGGGACCTGAACACTGTTTAGGGCTGCAGATGGAGGGCCTCTGAGGTGAGGAGTGAAGAGAGAATGGGGCCCATTTTGTCTAGCCTCTTCCCTCTCCTGGTCGTCTTGCTTCTCCATTCCAAGGCCCTCCCACAATGATTCACCTAGAGAGCCTAGAATCCACCAAATCTCATCCCCAATCTCTGATGGTTCTCGAGTCACACTCCTCCTAATGGCCACTAATTCCTCCTTTCTAGAAAATTATCCTACGAGCCTCTCTGCCTCACCCTCCTTGACCAGTTAGATACAAGCTTCTTCTCTGAGCTGGAAGCACCATCTATTCTCAGCTTCCTGAAGGAGGATGGGGGAAGGTTTAGAGCAGCACACTCCTGCTGTTCTACCTCTGCCGGAAGCCTGGTACTGTAGTAATTAATAATCTATGTAAAGAGCTTAATTTATGGTGGACCGAGTCTGGAACAGTCGGAAAAGAAGTGCAGGAACTGATTTTCAGGAAGTCTCCCCCAACAAAATAAGCTCTATATATAGCTTATTAATTACTGCAGTATCAGGCTCCTAGCATGCAATTGGACGGGAGCCGCACGTGATCGGTGACGTTGCATCAAGACGTGGCACTGGGCCACAGGCCTGGCTCCTTGTCCCGGAGTCTGCTTAGAAATAAGACAGTGAGGCACGTGGTGCAGAGGAGGAAGCGTGTGGAAGGGGGTGGGGTAGGGTTTCCGTGGTGGCGGAGTCACGTGGGGGGCGCTTCCGGTGATGGCGTCCTGTGTGCTGCTAACGGAGGGGTTCCGGGCAACACTGGGCGCGTGGCCAGTATTGCAGGTAATAGGGATAGTTGCGCGTTTATTATATTTAACCTTTGAGCCCCGCTCAGATGAGACTGACTTGGAAACTCGGAGCTGGAAAGGGTGCTTGTTGTGCAGTAATACAATTAAGCGGCTCGATGTAATATGTAATGTCTCGGCCTAAAGCATAATGTAATATTGTTGGATACAACATGCGCCGGGATAGCAAAAGGTGCTTGTCCCTCCTTTGAGCCCCGTTGCTTTTCCCCGCTCAGCAGTCACATCCGCCCTCTGTCTCTGTCCGATGCGTGTTTGAATTTTGTCACTGGTTTGGTTGCGCCCGTCTCTCCTGTTAACGACTGCACGCGCCTCCTCCAACCCCAGTCAAGATGTATTTCTTCCGAGCCTCTTGAAAGCCCCAGCTGCAACTGCTTTGTTTTTATACCATTTCGTCACTGTGTGCCGCACTGGAGGGGAGGGGGGAGAATCTCGCTGGTATGAGAATGTGGCTGTTCCCAGATCACCCCAGACTCTTGGGTTTTGACTCCCTTCCAGCAGATGGAGACAGAGAATGTTTTACTGACACTGTAACATAACCTGGTGCTCCACCTGCAGTCTGCCGGTATTTCTGTGTCTCCAGCAGATGGAAGGAGGTGCAAACCCTGCAGTCTGAAGAACTTTAAAACAAAAAATTAAAATTCAGGAACTTGGAAATCTTTCTCTTTCAGTGCTCCCTCAGGTCTGTAGGTCCTAGCGGGATCATCCCTTCAGGTAGAGGAGCTTATTTGCGGGAGGGGTTGGAAACCCCTGACTTTGCTTGATGCCTTATCCACTGAGGTGGGAGATATCTGGTAGCACCAGTTTCCTTCTCCCCTCCCCCCCCTCAGATGGTCAGCTGGAGCCTGCAGCAACAGTAAAGTATAAAGTTAAAAAAAAAAAAGTTGCCGATTGGGTGCTTATACACCTCAGAGTTTTTGTGGTTATCGGCCATCCTGTTTTGTTTTGTTTTGTTTTTTTCAGTCAGCGCACCTGAGGCTTGTTTAGATATAAAATAAAATATTTTTAAAAGGGTTGCAGCACAAGTTTTCCCGGCACCTGTTTTTTCACAATGCCCCACGGTTGGCAGTGCACGGCGTATGGGGAAACACTCGGCTTTCTCATTCCAGCCTCTGCTCCTGCTGCATCGCTGGCAGTGAAGGCGGGGGGGGGCGCGGCCACAAGCAGGCAGCGTTCCTCTGCGGTTGGTGTGGGTAATTCTGAGCAGTCCGGTGCTGCCTTCCTTGTTTCGGCGGGAACGGAGGCCATTTTGTCTACCTTTGCTGGTAGAGAAGCTGCCCTGCCTCCACTGCTTTTGCTGGCTGAGCAAAGGCCCCCAGAGCCCTGGGATTCTCTGTATGAGGAGGAGGATCAGGGTGGCTGGACGCTGCCACCTTAAGCCAACGGGCTGTCAAGATCCCCTGGTGGCTAAAAGACCCCGCTCCTTTCCCTCTGGTGGAGCAACCAGGGTCAGAAGAGTTCTGGTCCACCAGTTGCCTCAGGAGAAGCTAGCAGATACCTCGGAGGCCGAGGAACCCCCCTGTGATGGATCCATCAGGGGGACATCCCCGTTCAGATGGAATGGACCTGGATGAGGCCCAGGGTCCAGCTCCTCCGGTGGAGGGGGATGACCCGAAGGTGGTCCACCTTTTTCACTGGGAGGAATTGTAGCCCTTGATTCCCTTTGTTCTAGTGAACTAGGTATTAAGGAGCCCCAGTAGACTCTGATCATGAGGGGGTAGATCCGGTTATGCGGGGCTTGAGAGGACCGACCAGAACTTTTCCTTTTCACGAGTCAGTGAAAGAGCAGGGTCCTACAGGAGTAGGAGTCTCCGGATATGGGCCTAGATGTTGGCCATGCTATGGAGACGTTGTATCCTCTGCCCAAGAACACGTTGGACCTCCTGCGCTTGCCATAACGAAAAAGACGATCCTGGTAGCTTGTTCGGCGGCACTCAAGACTACGCAGGATAAGAAGTTGGAGATACATCTCAAGAAGATTTTTGAGGTCTCCGTGTTGGGCATTCGTGCTGCTGTGTGTAGCAGCTTTATGCTCCGCACCGGGTTGTGTTGGGTGCAACAACTGCAGTCTGACAAGGCATTGGAGAACACGCAGCAGGCCGAGCGGCTAGAGGCCATCGTGGCCTATGGGGCGCACGTCTTGAATGACCTGATATGCACTTCCTCTAGGTCAATGATGTCTGTGATTTTTGCCCAACAACTCCTCTGGTTAAGAAACTGGTCTGAGGATGTTTGGTCTAAGTCCCAGCTGGGCTCACTGCCTTTCAAGGGAAAGTTGCTTTTTGGAGAAGACTTAGAGCAGCTGGTCAAGCTTTTTGGAGAGACTAAAGGGCACAAGTTTTCAGAGGACAAGCTGAGGCTCAGCAGAGGTTTCTCCTTGACACGGTCTTGTTTCCAGTTGAATCGGCGTTCCCGTCAGTCTCCTCGTCCAGCCGGGAGTCAGAGGCAGGGTGCCGGAAGGCAGCCTTTTTGGAACCAATTTTTTCAGGGCTGGAGATCAGTCAGAAATAGTTCTGCTCAAGGAACCTCTGGTGTCACGATCTCCCAATGAAGTGGTGCCAGCCCACTCCTCAGCTCCATGCATCAGCGGTCGGTTAATGTTATTTCTCGAGTGGGCCAAGATTACGTCAGACCAATTGGTCCTAAATGTAATGGAACACAGTTATGCTTTAGAATTTGCTCGGTCGCTAAAAGATTTGTTCATGAAGTCATGAAACTACAAGTGGTTTGGATAGTCATCTCCATCTCTTGGAGGCCATAGTACCAGTGCCAGTCAAGGAAAGAGGGTTAGGAATGTATTCAATTTATTTTGTAGCCCTGAAGAAGGACTGTGCCTTTCCCCAAATTCTGGATTTAAAGAAGGTGAATCTAGCGCTCAAGGTGCCCCGTTTTTGCATGGAAACGCTGAGCTCCGTGATTGCTGTGGTGCGCAAGGGTTGAGTTTCTGGCTTCTCTGGATTTGACTGAGGTCTATCTTCACATTCCCATTCGGCCAGACCATCAACGGTTCCTCAGGTTCATGATCCTCTGAGAACATTTTCAGTTTTGCCCCCTGCCATTCAGTTTGGCGACAGCACCAAGGACGTTTACAAAGGTGATGGTAGCGGCAACACTATGACAGGAGGATGTTCTGGTCCACCCATACTTGGATGATTGCCTGATTCAAGCAAAGTCAGCGACCCTCTGCCAGCAGTCAGTGTCAGTGGGCCTACAGCGATTGCAGTCCTTTGGCTGGTTGGTGAATTTTCCCAAGAGCCAGCTGGTGCCTTCTCAGGTCCTGGATTTTCTGGGGGCACGCTTCAACACCGAGCTTGGAAGAGTGTTTCTCACCGAGGAGTGTATGTTCAAGATCTAAAGTCAGATTTCTGGGTTGCTTAACAATTCGACCTCCAAGGCCTGGGATTACCTACAGATTCTTGGGTCTATGGCTTCCACTTGGGCCTTCGCTCATATGCTTCCTCTTCAATTGGCCTTGCTCTCCAGGTGGAATCTTGTCGAGGAGCAGTTTCATCTACTCCTGCCTCTTCCAGTGGACGCCCAGGCCAGTCTGGATTGGTGGCTGTGTCGGGACAGTCTAGCCCACTGGATGCCCTCGGAGGTTCCGGAATGGATAGTGGTCACAAAGACGCCAGTCTCTCCAGTTGGGGAGCTGTATGTCAGGCTCAAGTGGCGCAGGGACTCTGGTCTCCAGAGGAGACATCTTGGTCCATCAACCACCTAGAGGCGCTGGCAGTGCATCTGGCGTGTTGCGTCCGTCAGTCGCAGACGGCTGCGACCGCTCTGCCTTACCTCTTTTCTTCCCTTTTCCTCCTCCTTGGGCAAGATGGCTGCCTCCGGTGCCGAGTGCCGAAACCCTCGGCGTCTCCAACACAGCATGGGCGTCCCAGTCCGCCATGCTCCTTCCTGTGGCCTCCTAGGGCGCACGCATACACACTGCCTACGCTCAAATACACGTCATGGCGGAAACCTCGGGAGCGTCCCCACCGCATGACGTCAATGCCTCCAGGTATTTAAAGCCTCCACTACGCTACCATCAGTGAGTTAGCAAGGACTTCAGTTTAGCTACTCTGACCGCTCTAAGGTGCACGCTTAGACAACTCGCTACCCTCCGGGATCTCGCTTCTTACGAAGCTCTAGGCACCTGCTCCTCGGGGGGTCTCTCGCTTCCAACTACCCTCGGGTTTCTCAGAGGTGGAGCGCACTGCACTGTTAACCGGCATTTGGACGCGCATTTTCAATGTGCTAGCTTTACCCCTTATTCAGTAAGGGGTAATAGCACGTCGAAAACGCGCATCCAACCCCCCGAGACTAATAGCGCCCGCAACATGCAATTGCATGTTGATGGCCCTACTAGTCATTTCCGCGCAATACAGTAAGTAAAATGTGCAGCCAAGCCAAAGCTCTGTGTGGGGTGCTGTTTGAACCGCTGCGCGGTGCAACTTTAAACGACCTTACTCTGAAGGTCGTTTTTCTGGTGGCGATTTGTTCAGCTCGGCGGATCTCTGAGCTACAGGCGCAGTCATGTAGAGATCTCTCTCAGGATTTCAGACTTTGATGTTTCCTTGCTTACGGTGCCCTCTTTCCTGCCTAAGGTAGTTTCCTCCTTTCATTTGAATCAGACTGTGGAGTTACCAGCCTTCCCAAATGTGGATAGGTCTGTTCCTTTCGACAAGGAGTTGAGGTGCCTGGATGTCAAGCGCATGCTGTTGAGATATCTGGAAGTCACTAACCATTTCCGGTTTTCCAACCATTTATTTGTGCTGTGGAGTGGCTCGAAGAAGGGGCAAAAAGCTTCGAAAGTGATCATAGCACAATGGCTGAAAGAGGTTATAGTGTGGGTATACATTTGTATGGGCCGCTTGGTGCCTCAGTGTTTGAGAGCTCAATCTACACGGTCGCAAGCAGCATCCTGGGGCGAATGTTAGCTAGTGTTGCCACAAGAGATTTTCAGGGTGGCTACTTGGAAGTCTTTGCATACTTTCTTCAGACATTATCGCCTGGATGTCAGGTTCCCGACTCTGGCGGTTTTGTAGAGAGTGTACTTCGAGCAGGATTCTCACAGTCCCACCTGGGTTAGGGAAGCTTTGCTACATCCCAGGAGTCTGGACTGATTTGGGTACGTACAAGGAAAGGAAAATTGGTCCTTACCTGCTAATTTTCGTTCCTGCCCGGGTCTGGAGAGTCCACTCAATCGGTGTTGTTGACATATTCTAATGATGTTTCCAATGAGATTTTTGACTCAGGTGATGGCTGAACATTCTGTTTTTATTCGTTATAAGGCTCATTCAGATTTGGTGTTTTCTCCTACTCCTGCTCATTGGCAGGAGATGAGGTTTTAGTTTGAATTCAGTTTTATTTATTTTTTTCCTAGCATGTAGCAGATGGACTCAGGACCAATGGGTATAGTGTACTCCTGATAGCAGTTGGAGACGGATCAGATTTCAATCTGACGTCAGCCCTAGTACATATACCCCTGCAGGAAGTGCAGCTCTTCAGTATTTTCCGTCTCCATAGCAGTTAGGGACTCTATACACGCTAGCACAGCGTTAGAGTAAAATTTACCAAAGAAACCCAAATTAATAAGAAATCTTACCTCTACAGACGAGCCCTGCTCTCCTGTGGTGACACCCGTTGGGTCCCTCCCCCAGTTGAGATTCCCAAGGTGATTTCCGCGATCCCTCGGAGGTAAGCCTCAGTCCGGCGGCTGACCCTCGGTGGGGACCTAGCCCCTGACATCGGGTGAGGCTGAGAGGCAGCGGGTGCAACCTCGAGCGCGGCGGTGAGGGTATTTTCCTTCTCCCCCCCACAGCCAGAGACTGCCCGGAACGAAACCGGGAAGCGCCGAGACAAGGTAAGGTAAAAATCTATTTAAAAGTCTCCGGTCTCTGAAGCTCGAGAAGACGCACAGGTCGCCAGTCAGGACCAGTGCCACCGGGTTGATCTGCCCTAACAGGGCTAGATCCCGGTCAGATCAGAGGGTCCTCCCACGTGGAGACCCTCCGAGGTGGTGCCATATTGTATGCGTGGTCGCCGTCACCATTTTGGCCCTGTTCGCCGCCCTGTCCGCTGTCTCGACCCGTGCACACAACGTCGCGTGCACAAGTACCGGGCGCACAAGCGATGCACAAAGCCATGCGCTCACTGTGCCGGGCACATAACTTCAACCCGTGCACACAACATCGCACACATCGTTCTGTACGCGCGCACCAAACCTACGCGTGCAACTTCGACGCACACCGGAGCGCACAACTGTATTGTACGTGCACAAGCCATGGCACCACCTGAAAATAAGCTCAAGGCTCAGAGCCTTTGCCCAGCATGCCACATTAGAGCTGCACAGTATGAGGCCACGGCCCTAAGTATACAGTGCAAAGAGGCCCTAGGGGACCCAACTTATGGCCCTCCCCAGCCGGTACCGGACTCCAGCCTTTCGAGCGGTATGCCGGACCTAGCAGCACAAAGCGGCACCCCCCCCTCAAACGGGGCTCCCCAGGGACACGGGACCCCCCCGTCTAGACCCAGCTTCTATCTCCTGGGTGGAATTCTTCAAAGGTCTGCATACCTTCGTCCACATGCAACGGGGGCCTCCTACAATGCGGTCACAGGCCCCACCGGAGGACCTCAACATGCCAGGACCTTCTATGCCCAGGGAAGTGATCCCACTGCCCAGAAGCCCCACCCTCGGGGACACAGACATCTCAGATGAGGGGTCAGAACCCCTGGAGGAAGGGGAATTCCCTCCGGGGACAGAACCCCATCGAAACATGAGACATTTCTTCACCAAGGACGAGATTCCAGACCTGGTCACACACAGCTTAAAAGAGCTTGCCATCCTGGGCACAAGTGCCTCGGGGGAACCTAAGACGAACCCACTTTTGGAGGGACTTTGTCAGACCTCCCGCCATTTCCCACTATTACAAGCCGTCCAGCAACTAATTGACCTGGAATGGGATGCCCCAGAAACCACGTTCAAAGGGGGCCGGGCTCTGGCAGCCATGTACCCTCTGGACTCTGCCGCCAAAGATCTCCTGGCATGTCCGAAAGTGGATACCATGGTCTGCGCGGTCTCAAAGCGCACTACTATCCCGGTGGAGGGAGGAGCAGCACTCAAGGATGCTCAAGACAGACGTCTGGAATCTTATCCTCAAACAGTCCTTTGACGTCTCTGCTAAGTTTTTACAGATCGCGGCCTGCTGTGCTGTGGTGACACACGCCTGCTTAGCCAGACCAGGAACAACACTCCTGGGGAAGCCCTGGAACCAGCTGTATCATTCCTCGCGGATGCCGCTTCGGATCTGGTACGCACAGAAGCTAGAGGAGTCTCATCCGCTGTGGCGGCCAGAAGACAAATCTGGCTCCGAAACTGGTCAGCCGACGCATCCTCCAAAATGAGCCTTTCAAGGGAACACTACTGTTCGGAAGCGAACTAGAGAAACTAGCCAACAAGTAGGGCAAGTCCAAACTGCCGTGGCTACCAGAGGACAGGAATAAGAGAAACCAGCGATCCTTCCCCCGGACCTCCAAGGGCGGAGGATCACAGCGCTTCAGCCCATATAGAAGCTCATATCAAGCGGTCCGCCCCGCAGGCCGGAGCCAGTCCTTTCGGAACAAGCTCAATAAAAAGGGAGCCACCTCGGGCCCAGGCCCCAGCCACACCCCACAATGAAAATCAGCCGACCCATCCAAAGGAAGAAGCCATAGGGGGCAGACTGGCCCTATTCTACCAAAGATGGGTCGAGATAACTTCGGACAAGTGGGTTCTATCCATCATTCGAGAGGGATATTACCTGGATTTCCACCACCTCCCTCCGGACAAGTTTGTGGAATCTCCCTGCCACGACCCATCCAAGAGAATGGCAGTGGAAGCTACGCCGCACTATGCACCGGTGCCTCCACAGTATATAAACACTGGCCATTATTCCATCTATTTTATCGTTCCCAAGAAGGAAGGAACGTTCAGACCTATCCTGGACCTCAAGGCGGTCAACCGTCACCTGAAGATTCCTCACTTCCGCATGGAAACCCTACGCTCGGTAATAAGGGCGGTACAACCGGAAGAATTCCTTACCTCCCTGGATCTGTCGGAAGCCTACCTACACATTCCGATCCATCAAGAGCATCAGCGTTTTCTACGCTTCTCGATCCTAGACCGTCACTACCAGTTCCAGGCACTACCTTTCGGGTTAGCCACTGCACCCCAGACGTTCACCAAGATCATAGTGGTGGTGGCAGCAACACTGAGGAAGGAAGGAATGAATCCGCGTGCACCCTTATCTAGACGATTGGGCTGATCAGAGCGAAATCCCCAGAGGAATGCCACCAGGCAACCAACAGAGTCAAAACTCTACTGGAGAGCCTCGGGTGGGTGGTCAACACAAACAAGAGCTGCCTGCAGCCTTCCCAATCTCTAGAATACTTGGGAGTCCGGTTCGATACCAAACAAGACAAGGTCATCCTGACACCGACAAGGAAATCAAAACTGATGACCCAGTTACGAACCTTGTTGAGCAAACTTCGTCCCACAGCATGGGATTACCTACAAGTTCTTGGCCTCATGGCATCCACACTGGAAGTAGTCCTATGGGCATGAGCTCACATGAGACCCCTACAACGCTCACTACTATCACGATGGCATCCAGAACTACACTGTACGGCTTCAGCTCCCAGACAGAGTTTGGGCCCAACTACGATGGTGGCTACAAGAAGCCCACCTGAGCCAGGGAACGAGACTATCCTCCCCAACCTGGATCCTACTCACCACGGATGCCAGCCTACGAGGATGGGGAGCACACTGCTAGGAGCTAACCGCCCAAGGGCAATGGAACGAAGAAGAGTCAGGATGGAATATCAATCGCCTAGAAGCCCGGGCAGTCAGACTAGCCTGCCTAAGGTTCGGTCACAGACTCCGAGGCAAAGCGGTCAGAGTAATTTCGGACAATGCCACAATAGTGGCCTACATCAACTATCAGGTGTCTCTGGAAATAGACCCCTAATGTCGTGGGCAGAAGTGAATCTACAAGAGATCTCGGCCGTCCACATTGCCGGCAAAGACAGTGTCGCAGCTGACTACCTCAGCAGAGAAAGTCTAGATCCAGGAGAATGGAAACTGTCAACCACAGCATTCCAATTGATAGTAAACTGTTGGGGAACACCAACCATGGACCTCAGGGCAAACCAGTCCAACGCCCAGGTACCCAGTTTCTTCAGCCGCAGGCGGGAACCCCAGTCCCAGGGAATCGATGCCCTGGAACAGACCTGGCCACAGGAGACTCTGTTATACGCCTTCCTGCCGTGGCCCCTATTGGGTGCGATCATCCACAAGATAGAACACCACAGGGGGCCAGTACTTCTAGTGGCCCCGGACTGGCCAAGAAGACCGTGGTACACAGACATGCGAAGACTGCTGGCAGGGAACCCCCTGCCGCTACCTCCACACAGAGACCTGCTCCAACAGGGACCAATCCTCCACGAGGATCCAGCTCGATTCTCTCTTACGGTCTGGCCATCGAGAGGGCTCGCCTAAGGAAGAGAGGATACTCAGGTGCAGTAATTGACACCCTACTCTGAGCACGCAAGTTCTCCACATCCCTAACATACATAAGGATTTGGAGAGTATTCGAATCCTGGTGCGAGGACCACGACATCATACCACGCTCAGTCAAAATTCCTGCGATTTTGGAATTCCTACAGAATGGGCTACAGAAGGGATTGTCCCTCAACTCCATCAAGGTACAGGTGGCTGCCTTGTCATCCTACAGAACTAAGAGCAAGAGCGGCAGCATAGCCTCTCACCCGGATGTCTCCCGCTTCCCGAAAGGAGTCAAGCACATCCGACCACCCCTAAAGTGGCCGGTGCCTCTTTGGAACCTTAACCTGGTCCTAGATTTCCTAGCAGAAACCTCCTTCAGACCTCTCCGCGGCCTGTCTCTCCGACTATTAACATTGAAGACAGCCTTCCTGCTGGCAGTCTGTTCAGCCCATTGTATATCCGAGCTACAAGCACTGTCCTGCCGAGAGCCGTTCCTCAGACTCGCCTCAGGAAACGTCCAGTTACGCACAGTTCTGTCGTTCCTCCCCAAAGTGGTGCCTCACTTCTATCTCAACCAAATCATCTCGCTAGATTAGCATAAGAATTTGGAAGAGGCTCGAAGTCTACGCCATCTCAATGTTGGCAGACTCCTAGTCCGATATCTGGAAAGGTCAGAATCCGTACGAAAGACGGGCCATCTATTCGTCCTTCACAGCGGGAAGAAGCAGTTTGGAGCGGCCTCGCGAGCAGCCATAGCCCGCTGGATCAAAGAAGTCATCAAGGCTGCCTACGTGGAAGCAGGCAAGCCACCGCCTTTACGAGTCAGGGCCTATTCTACTAGATCCCAGGCAGTGTCCTGAGCGGAAACAGATGCTGTCACCCGCCGAGATCTGCAGGGCGGCGACATGGTCCTCCATCCACACCTTCTCCAGGTTTTGCCACCTGGATGTTCAGGCTCGGGAGGATACAGCATTTGCAAGGGCAGTACTAAGGGGGTCACGGGCAGCCTCCCACCCGGTTCGGGATTAGCTTTTATACATCCCATTGGTCTTGAGTCCATCTGCTACACGCTAGGAAATGGAGAAATTACTTGCCTGATAATTTCGTTTTCCTTGGTGTAGACAGATGGAATCAGCATCCCACCCACGGCTGCCGTTACTCATGCAAGTCTCAGGGGACATCCCCGGGAGCGAGTGATTCAAGGGTAAGCCATGCTTTCCTCCATCTAGGACACCCACCCTACTGGGTGTCGACATTTCTCAGTTGAGGGCACTGGTGGTCTCTAGCTATAGCCAGTTCAAATTAATCAAGTTAACCAAGTTATAAAGTTAATCAAGTCATTCAAATTATTCAGTCATACATATATCCACAATGCTTTTCGAGGAGAATATTGAAGAGCTGCACTTCCTGCAGGGATATATGTACTAGGGCTGACGTCAGATTGAAATCTGATCCGTCTCCAACTGCTATCAGGAGTACACTATACCCATTGGTCCTGAGTCCATCTGTCTACACTAAGGAAAACAAAATTATCAGGTAAGTAATTTCTCCAATTTGTTTTTTGTATACCGACATTCAACAATAGTCATCACATCGGTTCACTTATAATAAATAATATTTCAGTATGTTTTCCCATCTTAGCTTGGGTACAGGTAAATACTGGCAGACTGCAGGTGGAGCACCAGGTTATGTTACAGTGTCAGTAAAACTTTCTCTGTCTCCATCTGCTGGAAGGAAGGTAAAACCCAGGAATCTGGACTGATCTGTGGTACTATAGGAACGAAAATTAGCAGGTAATGACCAATTTTCCTTTCTCTGCTGTTCTTGCAGATTGCGGTGGAGAATGGCTTTGGGGGCCCACATAGTCAGGAGAAGGCAGAATGGATGGTGGGAGTGCTGGAGCAGTATTTCCAGACAAATGGTAAGGAGCAAAGCAACAATCTTCTGAAAGCTGCCAGCACAAGTGTGTTCTAGATTTTTTTTCTCTTGCAGAGAGGTTAAAAGGAAAAGTTTGTCTTATTGCAGGTGATGTTAAGGTCTGCAATAGCGTGGACACTCCTGAGGGTGTAGACAGAATATACATTTGGGGTGCAGTACATGGTGATGGGTAAGAAAATGATGTGCACCGATCAGGAAAGAGACCCAGGGTAATTGACTCATGATCTCCAGGTAGCAATACAGTGTGATAAAGCTTTGACCTGAGCCTGAAGAATTCTAAGGTGTATAGGGAGAGGCATTACTAGTAGGACAAAAGAGGTGGTAGAGCCTCCAAAACTGGAAGCATTATCTTCAAAATAACATAGGCTGTAAGTTGTAAAAAAAAAAAAAAAAAATTAGAATACCAAAATGGTGTGGGTCTGCAGCAAAAACCCTATGAGATGAGACTTACATACTCTAAAGGGAGAGGAGTGATTGCAGCGGGGGGTTGGGGGGTAGTGAATATGATAAAGACAAAAAATAACAGAATCCGAGATGTACACAGAGGATCCCAAGCTGCAAAGAAGAGAAGCCAGAGATCAACTGGGGTCTATGGCACTGCAGCAAGAATGAAATTGAGCAGACTAGACGGGCTTAATAATCCTTATTTTCTGTCATATGCAAGTTTTCTATGAATATTAAATCTTTTGAGTTTCCCGCTAATGGGACTTCCTTTTTGTCCTATCAGACCAGTCCAGACCCATGGGGATTTTCTCTATCAGCAGATGGAGACAGAGAATAGAAGCTTTGCTGGAAACATTTCAGTATTTTTGTCTCCAGCAGATGATAGAGGTGCCAAACCTGCAGTCTAAAGATTCTGGTGGAGAAATTGCTCCCAGAGGTGGCTAGCTTGTTTTTAGATTATCCGCCCCTGTTCAGGTAGGAACGAGCCATAGGGGAGGGGCCCTTATCTCACTTGGTCCTGTTGATGTGGGGAATCTGAAAGTATTGGTTCCCTCTTCCTCTCTTCTGTTGTCTAGGAGAGATCTGGGGGGGGGGGGTGGGAGGAGACTTGGATCCCTACAAATGAGGATTTGGAAGCAGGAACATATCCTTTTGGTTTTTAATTTTGGGCAGTAAAGCTTTAAAAAAAAAAAAAAAAAAAAAAGGGAGGGGAAACAGAAAATCCTATGTGTTTGGACTGGTCTGGCAGGACTCAAGAAAATTAGCAGGTAAGAAATCCAGTTTTTCCATCCGTGACTTATCCAGCAGCCACAGTCTGTCTCTAGACATTGTGTATCCTTCCCTTTCTCATTTGGTCTCTCACCCTTTCCTTACTGTTATTGCTTAAAAAGTAAGAAGGTATCTGTGTATGTGTTTGTGAGTTTTGGTTTGTTTTTTTTTTAGTTCTTCCTCATTCTTAATTTTAAAGTTTGCTGAAAATTGTGTCCACTTTATAAAGAAGTATGTGAAATACACCACACAGGCCCCTATAAAAATTAAATACATAAATAAAAATTACTAGATGAAGGTTTGAGAATATTGAAAAATGAAATTCTTGTAATTTTGTGGCCAGTTAAAATATTTTGGCATGATATTGTACCCTTTTGCTTAGGTTAAAGGTTATGCACTTTAGTGGACTTTAAAATTCTCCTGTTGAAAAAAGACCCTCACCCAACACAGGGTTACGCTGGAGATTTATTTAACGTTGCACTCTTTCTGATACTAAGTGACTGTTTTATGGATTGTCTGATTCCTTGCATTTGCCTGGAACAAATGCACTGGTTTATAGCCAATATAGGCACGTGTTGGGTATGTTGTTGTCGTACCAAACTCTAGGAGCCTTATTGGGCGTGGATAAAACTAGTTTTCATAAATTATGATGCTTTGTAGAGTCCAGTGTGTCTTGTTAGTGACAGATTTGCTAACAAAATAGTAAATATTTCACTTTCTAATGGTGGTTGTAATTTTGCTTTAGACTCTAGAGCAGTGGAAACTGTAGGAGGCCTCTCTCCTAACCAGTACTGCAGCAGTCGTAAGCCTCTCTGCCCCACTAAAGTGGCAACCACAGCCCCAGCCTGGGACTAGGATTCTCTCCTCTCTTTAGGCCCTGTCTCTTGGAGGTTAATTGTGTGTTCTCTTTGACAGCTGACTTACAGCAACATGAAGTGGAGGATTTTCTTGCTGAGATCTTGAACAATGAGTTTGATACAATGGTAGAAGATGGGAGCCTGCCACAGGTAATGAACATGCCCCTGAACTACAAAAGTAGTTGTCTATGCAGGACGGCTGATCCTTTGTTTGTTTTTCCTCGGCCTGCTAGGTGGCACAGCAGCTCTGCAGTCTGTTCCAGCAGTGCCAAAGGGGCGAGGAGGCTGCAGTGAGAGAACAAATTAGCCAGCTGTCTCAGAGGAAGTCCAGAGGAAGAGTTACATTGATGAAAAATCATGCACCAGAGGAGGAGAGCGAGGAGGAGGTGCCAATGGAGGTAGGAGCTCATGATATGCTGAGTTTCCCAGGCTTTTGAGTGACCCAAGAAAGCTTGAAGATTGGTCAAAACTTAAGGTAAAAATACCCCATAAAATTATGGATGTGAGGTAAAGAAATTTACCGAAGTATAGCATGATGGTATGGGCACAGAGGACAATCCTCAGCAGTGGGGGGGGGGGGGGGGGGGGGCGGGGAGACAAGAACCAGAGAATCCTTGGCAGTGTGGGAGAGGAGAGAGAAAAGCTGGGATGGGCACAGAGTATCATCAGTAATGTAGGGGAGGTGGGGAGCAAGTCGTAAAACAGGATAAACACAGGCTCCTCATCTGTGGGGGGTAGTGAGGGGAAAAATGTGGGATGGGCAAAGAGAGGCTTCAGTGTTGGAGAGGAGGAGGGGGTGGGCAAGACATAGGATCCTTAGGTGGGCAAGACATAGGATCCTTAGGAGAGAGAGATAGGCACAAAGGATCGTCAGCAGGGGGAAAAAAAGAGTAAAACCCAAGAGTAAGTAGGGACTACTTTGTTCCATACAGTGGCTGCACCTACAGCATTTCATCTGACGTCATGGTCCGTGTTTATTACAGTACTCAGTACGGTGCCTATTGTCCCCCTTATTTCCAGTCAAGGGTGCTTCTGGAAGATTTTCCAGTAGGTCCCCAAATTCTTCATACATGTAATGAGAGGCCCTTACACCCCTCCAAAAGTAGTGTAAGAGCAAAGTGCTTGCTCCTCTTTCAGAATCTGTAGAAAGGATTTTCTTAAGTTCTCGCTGTGGTCCTTGCTGGAGAGAGCAGTGAGTGGATTACCCCCAGTCTCTAGATGTTTGAGGACACGGGACATATTGCTGAAATCATATGCCAAGATTTTATTTTTTTTTTTTTTTTTTTTGCATTAAGTCCATATCTCTGCTTCTCTTCTCTCTTTTTTTTTTTTTTTTTCCAGACCCTGGATTGTGGCACCGGCCTCATTGCTGTCCCACCTGCTCCTCCTTCAGATGTGATAGCCCCAGTGGACAACACATCAGAGGATGATGAGGGCTGGATTGTGGTACAGAGGAAAAAGTGATCTTTTAGCACCAGAGTTGGAGGCTGCACATGAACTTCCTGGAGAGAGAGAGAAATGAACTCCTTGTTCTTTATTAAACTGCTTGGATATAAGCTCGCGGAACGTGAGAGTCTGGGGGAGAATGTTTAATGCTCAGCATTGCCCCCAATATGAAGGACCAATCACACAGTGCGTGGCGCGGTTGTGGTGTAATCTTAAGGAATATTGGCGACAGTTCTCCATTAGTACAGATTGATTCAGCGTTTGTTATCTCCAGTATTCTGTGCACAAGGGTCAGATTGTGAATGTGATAAAGTAGAGGAAAAGAGGAAGATGCTGTATGTGTGTAAGAGCTCCCTGGACTCTTGCTGTGAACATGCAATTCTGCAGTACCCATAGCTGGTGTGAGTTTGTGCACTTCCTGCTGTCCCCAGGCGATGCTGTGTTTTGGTATGTAAGAGGGCATGTCAATCTCTCACAGTCCCCATGCACAGAATTATGCAGGAAACAATATCTTCCTACCATCCACAAGTGATATCACAGTAGATTACAGAACACCAAATCATGAGGGCGATGAGGCCAAGTAAGAGGGTGGACAGGGAATGCTTGCTTTCTCATAGTATTCTTGGGGTATGGGGGTCCTTGCTGCCGGTTTGCAGTATCAGGTTCATGTTGAAACAGTTTTCTTTGCCTGTCATAAGCCTTTCCCCCTTCCCCACGCCAAGAATTCTTTGTGCCTGTCCCAGATTGTATCCCTCACGCCCAACTATTCAGGATCCTCTGTGCTTAGGCCAGGCTTTACCCCACACTCCTCACCACAGATGATCCTCTGTTCCTACCCTAGCCTTTATTTCTCCTTGCTGAGAATCCCCTGTGCTTTTTCTAGACTTTACTCCTCATGTTTCTACTGCTGAAGAGACCACCTGTGCCTGTCACAGGCCAGACATCGCTCACGTTCTCACTGCTGAGTGTCTTCTGTGCCCATTCAAGCTTTACTCCTTGATCTTCAGTCCCTCATCCCTAGGACTTTACTGCTCACTCCTGCACTGATGAGGATCCTCCATGCCGGCCTTGGAAAAGTAAGCATTTGCTCACCATGCCTTGGACTGAAGGGGAAGTTCTGTTCAGGTCCCATCTGGCAAGTGAAAAAGCATGTACCTGTCCCCATCCCCAGAGCCTAAGCTGGAGCCTGATTCTACAGTCTTGAACTTGTAGGGCAGTTATATGGAGGAGATGGTGAGCCAGCAATGCCATGGGACGGAGAAGTAGGGAGGGTGCAAGGGTTTAAAGGATGCTGTCTGCTTTCAATATTGTGGTACTTAAAACAAAATAGGTATAGCAATTATATTTTCTTCAAGGAGGAGCCAAAGCTGGGCACATCTGCGTCTACGTTCTATGAGCAAAGAAGGATTCTTCCCATGTATGAGACTGCAAATACCGATAGCAAAGGAGTAGAATCATCAGTATCAGGAGGTCCTTATTTTTGAGCTGGTCTGAGAAACTACTAAACTTCCTAAATAGCACGGTCAGATTAGTTATATTAAAATTCTGCAACAAAAAATTGAAAATTCTGTGCACACATTTTCTAAATTCTGCAAAATTCTGCACAGTTATTTTTCAAAATAACACTATTTTTTGCAAATTATTCTGCATTTCAGTGCAATCCAGTATTTTCATTTAAATAATAGTACAGAAAACAGAGCCTTCACATTTTTCTCACTTACAAGCCGCACAATTTTACTTTCAGAAATTAGCACCTACCCAAAGGTAGGTGTTAATTTCTGCCGGCACCAGGAAAGTGCACAGAAAAGCAGTAAAAACTGCTTTTCTGTACACCCTCTGACTTAATATCAGGGCGATATTAAGTCGGAGGTCCAAAAGTAAAAAATAATCTAAAAAAAAAAAAATTTAAAACCGGCCCGTGGCTCGCAGGTTGAAAACCAGAAGCTCAATTTTGCCGGCGTCCGGTTTCCGAACCCATGGCTGTCCGCGGGTTTGAGAACCGACGCTGGCAAAATTGAGCATCGGCTGTAAAACTTGCTGACAGCTGCCGCACCTGTCTTTTTACTGCAGGTCCTAATTTGAATATTTTGTTTTAGTGAATCGCTCGCCTGCTCTCCCGCAAACTTTACTGTATCGGCCTGTTAGTGATTTCCTTCTGGCAGAAAGTACCAAACTGTAACAGAGAATGTTTACCTTCTTCATTTGAGAATCAGACTTCTTTGTGACTCTGAATGATGTTCAAAGTTTCGATATAAATGGAAATACCAGACAATTTCAGGTAATCTATTTAACGGGGGTTGCATTGGCTGGGGGGGGCGGGGGCGGGTAGGAGTTTAAATCTTTCAACAATCTGCATCAAGCATTTGACCTACCATCTGCACTTGCCTAAAGAGCATTTTCACCTCTGCACTAGGAGGCTAAGAAGAGGATTTTGGACACTTCTTTGGACTTTATAACACAAGGGGGTACATTTTCAAAAACAGCGCATGCGCGTACTTTTGTTCGCGCACCACGCGCGAATAAAAGTACGCTGGATTTTATAAGATATGCGTGTAGCCGGGGTTGGCACGCGCAAGGGGGTGCACATTTATGCAACCTGCGTGCACCGAGCCCGGCGCGCGCTGCCTGTTCCCTCCGCCTCCCCTCACCTTCCTCTCCCTTCCCCTACCTAACCCCCCCCCTACCATTGTCGGTAGATTTACACCTGCCCGCGGGCTGCTGGCGTGCCATCATCCAACCCGGGGACTGGTCCAGAGGCCTCGACCACGCCCCCGGGCCAGCGTCACGACCCTGACACACCTCCCGCCCCACCGTGAAATTCGTGCCGCCCACCCGACACACCCCCTTTGCAAAGCCCCGAGACTTACACGCGTCCCGGGGCGCGCGCAGGGGCCTTTTAAGAGGGTTACACGCATAACTTATGCGCGTAACCCCTTTAAAATCCGGCCCCAGGAGTGCAAACGTTTGTATGCTATCAGAGAGAAAAAGATAGATAGGGAAATCCAAACCCCATGAGGAGCCTACCTTATAACATCTGGAGGGTTGGATCTTGCCAGTGCTTTGCCAATTAAGGGAAACTATCTCAGCATTTAGAACTGAGGAAAGATGTACCTTTTGTTTGAAAAAGTTTGGGAGAAGGATGTTGACTTAAGGATTCCAGCTGTTGGTCTGAATTTTGGGATAAATCCATAAGGGTATCTATCTGCTACTACACAATCCAGTAGTTTCATTTAAATTATAGTACAAAAAACAAAGTGCCTTCACATTTTTCTCACTTACAGGTCTATCCAGTAAAGTGCGGCCGCGTTTATCCCGCTCCTAACCCGCGTTCTACTCACTTTCCGGCCGTGTTAGCCCTTCCTGCGATCCACAACCCCCTTTAATTTACCCTTACCGCGTCCTAAAATCCCCGGGCAACCCCTTCCGCACACGGCATGTATATTGCATGCAAACGAGCGAATTAGCTATTCCCTAGCATCCAGTAACCCGCGCCCCGACTATCGCTATTTTACCCTGCCGTTTTGCCGCGCGTTTAACCTGCTAACTTACCGCCTACCCTTACCCCTGCGTTAGAGGCAGGGGTAAGGGTAGGCGGCAAGCTTTCCCCCAGCCCCCGCTCACCTGCCCTGGCCGCGTCCATGGATGCTGGTCTCTGGGGCAGCCCCAGTCCTCTCCCCTCCTCCCGAAGCAAAAAAAAAGCGAAAAAAAAAAATTGCAAGAGAGAGAGGGGAGAGGACGGGCAATCCTACTCTCGGCGACTTACTTTTGCAGCTCCCCTCCGGACATCGTGGCTTCCCCCGTGCCAGTCCCCTCTCCCCTTCTCCCGAAACAGGATGCGAAAAGCAGCCTTGCTCCGGGAGGAGGGAAGAAGGGACTGGCAGTGTAAAGCGGTGAAGCGACTTACTTTTTGCAGCCCCTCCGGACATCGGACGACCTCTCCTGCCTCCAGCTGCTCGCGAAGATGGACGCCTGCACGGCTGCTGAAGACGTGACGTCACGACGTTTGGCGTCACGGCAAGTGACGTCACGTCTTCAGCGGCCGTGCAGGCGTCCATCTTCGCGAGCAGCCGGAGGCAGGAGAGGTCATCCGATGTCCGAAGGGGGGTGCAAAAAGTAAGTCGCTTCGTCGCTTTACACTGCCAGTCCCTTCTTCCCTCCTCCCGGAGCAAGGCTGCTTTTCGCGCCCTGCTTCGGGAGGAGGGGAGAGGGGGACATGGCGTCACGGCATGTGACTGGCAATCCCGACTTCCTGGTATCTGTCATTTCAAATGACATTTCAAATGACAGATACCAGCGTGGCCGTGAAGCGTTAGGCCCGCGCACCCAGGATACTGTATAGGCGCTCTATCCAGTAAAATGGGTTGCGTGGGCCTAACGCTTCACGGACGCTTCTTAGACGCAGCTTGCATTTGCAAGCTATTTACATACAGGATCGAGCGGTAGGTGAGCTGCACTGTGCGTGCGGCAACCGCGGGTGCGCTGGGCACTAACGCAGCTCTTCCTACCGCTTGTTACTGGATAGACCTGTTAGTGATTTCTTTCTGGCAGAAAGTATCAGATTATACAGTGAAAAACGTCTTCTCTCTGCATCTGCAGAGTTTATGCAATTGGAGGCCAATCTGCCGATATTTGGAATTCTCTCTCTGACTGAAAACCAAAACACTTAGAGGTCTATCATAGCATGATTCTGAATAGCTTCAGGCACAATCTTTTCCCTGTACAATTTTAATTCACATTCAGGTACCTTGGAGAAACCAGGTATTACCTGAAAATGCTCATATTGTTCTGACAGGATAAAAACTCCTATGAGGATCAGATAACCTACAAGCCTTCAGATAATTAAGACCTGGTTGGCCAAATGACAAATATTTGTCAAGCTTTTCAGAAGCTTCTTAGAATGCCTCTTGAAGAGATCTAGACAGGCAAATCTTTTGACAGCACATAAGTTTTCAGCCTCCTTAAATTCAAAGAACTCAGAAGTGCTTTCTGAAGGGAGTTCTAGATGTGAATTGAAATATATCTGCAGTTCTTCCAGAAGATCAAATGCTTTAACAGTGCAAGGTTTCCTACTCTCAAAGGCCAGATTTAAATTGAGAATTCCCTGTACGTACCTGGATCAGTCCAGACCGTGGGTTATGTCCCCAATCCAGCAGATGGAGTCAGCCAAAGCTTTGAGGGGGCGTCACCATAAGTAGAACTACCCCCTCTGCAGGAGTTCAGTATCTTCTGACTCCAGCAGATGCGAGTAGGGAATTTGGAGTGCTCCCAATTCAGCATAAGCTTTTACCTTTGTCTTTGGCTGATTTTTCTTGGGCTATTGCCTATTTATTTTGAATCAGATTTGAATCAAGTTTGTTTAAAAAAATATATATATATTTGATTGGGTTAATTAACTAATTGAGGGGTTCAGCTTTGGGGAGGCGTGGCTTACCCTCTGTTTGTGTCTTCTCTTTTCTATTCTACAGACGGGGTAAGTTGGTGTTTCTTTTGCCTTTCAGCTCCCCAAAAACCCCTGGTACCTCGCGGAGGCCGGCAGCACCGGCCTCTCCGCGCTTGCCACACTGACAGCGGCCATCTTGAGCGCCTCGTGGGCGGCTCGAGAAGGCAGGCAGGCAGATTTTTGTTTTTAGCGGGTAGTGCGGCCAGGAGGGCCCCCCCCCGCGCCGTCTTACTCACGTCGGCGGGCAGTGCAGGCCATCGGGCCCCCCCCGCGGCGGCGGCGTTTCGACTCGCGGGACCCCGAGCCTCACCTTTTTATTCTTTTTTGAGAACTTTCGTTTTTCGCGGTTTTTTTCGGCGATACGATGCCGCGGCCGACGCGCTGCGCGGCTTGCGGCGAACCGGGGTCCCGCATCTCCAGGGAGGGCATCTGTGCCCGGTGCCTTCCCGGGGGGGAAGGCACCTCACAGCCCGTCGCCGATTTCTCTTTTCTCGCTCCTCTGCCCGGGGGCGGGCCCCTCCCCCAGGCCTGGCGGGAACGGCGGCCATCTTGAACACTCGGCGCCCCGAAGTATCTCAGGAGAGGTCGACTGACAGGGAGTCGGAACCGGATTCGCCCCCGACCTTGCTGCCGGAGCAAGGCCCGCAGGGGCGGGAGAGCGTGGACGTGCCCCCCTCCAGAGCCCCCGCGGCGAGACCGGGGTTTTCCCCGGAGTTTGTCCTGCTTATGCACACGGCATACCTGCAGGGTCTGGATGCACCGGTGGACCCCCCCCCCTGCCAAGACATGCCGGACCTCGCCTTCGGCTCAGGCCCCCCCCGTTGCGGCGGGAGCGGGGGCCCCGCGCCTTCCCGCACGTGCTCGGGTTTCGCCAGCGACAGGGGGAGCGGCGCCGGACCCAGTGGACCCTGACCCGGACGTCATGGATCTGGGGCAAGGGGACGCCACGACGGAGGGGGACGACCCGCGTACGCTGCGCCTCTTCCAGAGGGAAGAGCTGGACGAGCTCATTCCACGCATCATTCAGGAGCTGGATCTGGATCCGCCGCCTGACCCGCCTGCTCCAGTAGCGCCGGCGGTGGTCACATCCTCGAAGAAAGGAGATCCGGTCCTGGCGGCCCTGTGCCCGAGGGCGCGGGCTTTTCCCATTCATGACTCGTTCCTGCAGCTCCTCACGAGGGAATGGGATACCCCGAAGCGTCTCTGAAGGTGGGTCGTGCCATGGAACGGCTGTACCCGCTACCACAAGATTTCCTGGACCTCATCAAGGTTCCGAGAGTTGACTCCGCAGTCTCGGCGGTCACGAAGAGGACGACAATACCGGTGACAGGGGGCACGGCCTTGCGGGATACGCAAGATCGCAAACTGGAGATCTTCCTGAAAAGAGTCTTCGAGGTCTCCGCGCTGGGTATGAGAGCAGCGATGTGCAGTTCACTCGCCCAGCGGGCAAGCCTCCTGTGGGTTCAACAACTTCTCACCTCCCAGGATCTGCCAGCGGCGGAGGCCGCCCAGGCGGACAGGTTAGAAGCTGCAGTGGCGTACGGGGCGGATGCCTCGTATGACCTGTTCCGCGTCCAGGCAAGGGCTATGGTCTCGGTGGTGGCAGCCAGGCGGCTGCTGTGGCTTCGCAACTGGGCGGCAGATACGTCTTCCAAGTCGAGTCTGGGCTCCCTGCCCTTCAGGGGTAAGTTCCTCTTTGGGGAAGATCTGGACCAGCTCATCAAGTCGCTGGGGGAAAATGCGGTTCACCGCCTCCCGGAGGATAGATATCGCCCTTCCCGGGCGTTCGCTTCGTCCCGGACTAGAGCCAGAGCGCAGCGGCGTTACAGGAACTACAGGCCGGGGGGCTCCAGGCCGCCCGCTCCCCGGTCCCAGCCCTGGTCGCGCTCCTTTCGCAGCCGCAGGCCCGCGCGCCCCGCTCTCGGGACAGGTAACCCCTCCCCCAAGTCCTCACAATGATGCCAGAGGCGCCCACTCCGCCGTCCCCAGGATCGGGGGGGCGCTGAAGTTTTTCTACAGGGAGTGGGCGCGGATTACCTCAGACCAGTGGGTCTTGGACACCGTAAAGCAGGGTTACGCATTGGAATTTGTCCGGCCACCGAAGAGTCGTTTCGTATTTTCCCCTTGTGGCTCGGCCCTCAAGCGGCAAGCGGTTCAGTCAACGCTGAACAGGCTTCAGGAGATAGGCGCTATTGCGCCCGTGCCCTTCGGAGAGGTGGGCTTGGGCCACTATTCAATCTACTTCGTTGTGCCAAAGAAGGACGGGTCCTTTCGGCCCATTCTGGATCTCAAGGAGGTCAACAAGTCCCTCCGAGTGCTCCGTTTTCGCATGGAAACGCTGCGGTCTGTGATCGCAGCAGTGCATCGGGGGGAGTTCCTTGCCTCATTGGACCTCACGGAGGCTTACTTACACATCCCCATTCGGCCGGATCATCATCGTCTTCTGCGATTCAAGATACTGGACCAGCACTTCCAGTTCATAGCTCTCCCGTTCGGACTGGCGACGGCACCACGTACCTTCACCAAGATCATGATAGTCGTGGCTGCGGCTCTCCGGAGGGAGGGTATCCTGGTTCATCCCTATCTAGACGATTGGCTCATTCGCGCGAAGTCGTTCACCCAAGGCCAGGCAGCCGTGTCCAGGGTGGTACAGTTCCTGCATTCCCTGGGATGGGTGGTGAACTTTTCCAAGAGCTCCCTCGTACCCTCACAGCGCTTGGATTTCTTGGGGGTGACCTTCGACACCCGGCTGGGCAAGGTCTTCTTGCGACAGGACAAAGCGCTCTCTTTGCGGGATCACATACGACGATTCTCTGCGTTACTGGAACCCACCGCCTGGGATTACCTGCAACTCCTGGGGGTGATGGGATCCACCATCGATATGGTCCCCTGGGCGTTTGCGCATTTCCGGCCCCTACAGTGGGCGCTCCTCTCCCGTTGGAAGCCAGTCTCGCAGGACTACCAGATGATTCTGCCACTTCCTCAGAAGGCCAGGGACAGTCTGGGCTGGTGGTTGGATCCGGCGAACCTAGCCCGAGGCGTGTCCCTCGACTTACCGGATTGGGTGGTGGTAACCACCGATGCCAGTCTAGCGGGCTGGGGCGCGGTCTGCGATCGCAGCGCCACGCAAGGAACGTGGTCAGCGGTGGAGGCGACGTGGTCCATCAACCGTCTGGAGACCAGGGCGGTCAGGCTCGCCCTGCGGCACTTTCTCCCGCTCCTCCGAAACCGCGAGGTCAGAGTGCTATCGGACAACGCGACCACCGTGGCCTACATCAATCGCCAAGGAGGCACGCGCAGCCCACAGGTCGCGCTGGAAGCAGCGCTGCTCATGCAATGGGCGGAGCGTCATCTCGTCCGGCTGGCAGCGTCACACATCGCCGGAGTGGACAATGTTCAAGCGGACTTCCTCAGTCGCCAACGGCTGGATCCCGGGGAGTGGTCTCTGTCCGACGAGGTGATGCAGCTCCTCGTCCATCGGTGGGGGGCCCCCCACCTAGATCTGATGGCATCCGCTCTAAACGCCAAGGCTCCCCGCTTCAGCCGGCGAAGAGAACGCGGTGCGGAGGGGGTGGACGCCCTGGCACTCCCATGGCCGGCACATCTGCTGCTCTACGCATTTCCGCCGTGGCCCCTAGTGGGACGGATGCTCCGCAGAATAGAAGGGCATCCGGGGGCTGTGATCTTCGTCGTCCCGGAATGGCCCAGGCGACCCTGGTTCGCGGACCTGCTGCAGCTGGTGGTCGACGGCCCGGTCAGGCTGGGGCACCTCCCCTTCCTCTTACACCAGGGCCCGGTATTTCTCGAGCAGGCAGAACTCTTCTGTCTTGCGGCCTGGCTTTTGAGAGGCGACGCCTCCGGCGCAGGGGCTACCCGGAGGCGGTAATATCCACGCTGCTGCGGGCGCGCAAGACGTCCACGTCGGTGGCCTACGTTCGCGTCTGGAAGGTGTTCGAGCTGTGGTGCGCCAGCCAGGACACCAGCCCCACGACGGCTTCGGTCCCTCAGATCCTTCAGTTCCTGCAAGACGGGGTGGACAAGGGACTAGCCTACAACTCGGTGAGAGTCCAAGTTGCCGCTCTTGGTTCGTTGTTGCGTGATGGAGGTTCTCTCTTGCAGCACACGGACATTGCTCGGTTCCTCAAGGGTGTCAAGCACCTCCGGCCTCCGCTACGGGATCCTTGTCCCTCCTGGAGTCTCAACCTGGTGCTGCGGGCCCTGTCGGGGCCTCCGTTCGAGCCTTTGCGCACCGCGACACTCAAGGATCTCACTCTCAAGGCGGTATTTCTGGTGGCGATCTGTTCCGCTCGGCGTATATCAGAGCTACAAGCGCTGTCGTGCAGGGAACCCTACCTCCGGTTCTCCGACTCTGGGGTCTCGATCCGCACCGTTCCTTCCTTCCTACCGAAGGTGGTCTCTGCTCTTCATGTGAACCAGACGGTGGAGTTGCCGTCCTTCTCCGCCTACGAGCCGAAGTCTCTCCGACTCTTGGATGTTCAACGCATGCTGCGTATATATCTGGAGGCTACCAACGAGTTCCGGACTTCCGACCATCTGTTTGTCCTTTGGTCCGGTCCGAAGAAAGGCTCCCAGGCCTCCAAGACAACCATTGTGAGATGGCTGAAGGCGGGTATTGCCGCTTCCTATGTTGGGGCGGGGCGGACGCCTCCGCCTGGCATTGTAGCGCATTCTACCAGGTCTCAGGCGGCCTCTTGGGCGGAGGTTCGCTCGGTCTCATCCCAGGAGATCTGTCGGGCGGCTACCTGGAAGTCGTTGCACACGTTCGCGAGGCATTACCGCCTACACCTCGCCTCTTCAGTCACGGGACATTTTGGTGAACAGGTTCTCCGAGCAGGCCTCGCAGGACCCCACCCGATTTAGGGAAGCTTGGGTACATCCCACGGTCTGGACTGATCCAGGTACGTACAGGGAAAAGAAAATTATTACTTACCTGCTAATTTTCGTTCCTGTAGTACCATGGATCAGTCCAGACGCCCACCGCTTTTGGGTTTCTACTCCTGCTTCACCTTGCTCGTGGGAACGGTAAGGGTATCTGTACTTCACCACTTGTCAGTTTTTCACTGTTGTCCCAGCGCCTCACAAGTTGACTTGTTGTCTCTGCAGCCTCCTACACGTTGTAGGACGCCCACTGTTAGTCTGTTGTTACAGTTCCATGGCTGGTTGTTGCCAATTTTCTATAACCTTGATTCAATGAGGGGGTTCGGGTTTTTCTACTCGGGCTTTGATATACTCGATACTGAACTCCTGCAGAGGGGGTAGTTCTACTTATGGTGACGCCCCCTCAAAGCTTTGGCTGACTCCATCTGCTGGATTGGGGACATAACCCATGGTCTGGACTGATCCATGGTACTACAGGAACGAAAATTAGCAGGTAAGTAATAATTTTCTTTTTGTTCATTTTTTTGCTAGAAAATTGATCTGTACTCTTAAGAGTGTGAAATGTAGTTGGGTCATTCAGCATTTTCTGAATAGTGTGCATAGAAACTGGGGAGGTACTGCGACACTCTTCATGGAAGAATTACTTGTAAAACTGAAAATTCTTAACATGACAGGACTTGGAGGCATGGATGCTTTAGCAGCTGGAGATCTCTTGTAGTTTTTTGTTCAAGAAACGGAGGTACTTAGCTTTCCTACTACCAGAGTTATAGAACATGTTTTTGAAGCTCCTTACAAATGTATCAACTAACTGAAAAGGCTTTCTGAATGATTCACCAACTAAGTTAATAATATGTGCCAAACAAGTGATATGCACAGAATTTGGAAACAGTGTAGAAAACACAGAATTAAATGCTTTTTTCATATAACTAACATTATCCGTATCCATTACCAAAATGCTGTTATAATCAATCTGATAATCACTTACCGCTTTTGACTACATCTTTGGCAACAGCTGAGTGATTCCCCGTACGTACCCGGATCAGTCCAGATAATGGGTTATGTCCCCCTTCCAGCAGATGGAGTCAGAGCAAAAAACTGAAAGGACGGTCCCCTATAGGCTGGAGGGCCCCCTGTGTCCCATCAGTATTTTTCTCTGACTCCAGCAGATGGCAGGGGTCACCTTTCGGCACCCCAGCATTTCTTTATACTTTTTACTTTCTTTAGTTTGGTATGGAGCAACTTTAAAATAAATAAATTAAAATAAAAAGAGGAATTTTTCAAACATTATAGGCACTTCTCCCAGGTCTCCTTGGTACTACAGGAATGAAAATTAACAGAGGTAAGACCTAATTTTCTTTTCCTTCTTTGTACTGTCTGCTTTTGGGGTAAGTGTTACTTTATTTCTTGTAATTTTCTTTTTACAGCACTCGCCTGGGTGAATGTTGGTGGCTCCAACCTCTTCCCCCCGCAGCAGCTAGCCCAGAGAAGCCGTTTTCCTCGGGCCCTCTTTAGCAAAGAAGTGCCATTCCTCTGCCTTGCTCTTTTTAGAGCAGCTGCTGTCAGTTTCGGGAGAGCGGTCTGTTCCCTCCCATGCCGCACTCAGCGCGATATTCAGCCTGCGGGGAGTCGGGCCGACTCTCCGAAGGCTTCTGTGAGGACTGCCTCCCCGGTGGGGAGGGTTCGTCTACCTCTGAGGGCCGTTCTTTTTCGCGCGCTTCTGCACGTTCGCCATCGAAGAGGCCGGCTCCGACCCACTCTGAAGAAGGAGCGGCGGCCATCTTGGTTTCGGAGCTGTCAGCTCCGGTGTCTCCCGGATTACCTCGTTTCTTCACACACACACACACACACCCCGCCGATTCTGGCGCCGACAAGCCCTGCCTCATTATCAGCAAGGGGCGGCTTTCTGGGGTCCTTCCTGTTGCCCCCCCGGGACCATTTTCAGCACAGTTTATCTTGCTTTTGCACAATGCATATTTAGCAAGTCTCTCCGGATCCTACAGCCCCTCCCCTCCCCCCCCCTGAAGATTCCTAGACTCCAGGGTATGGGAGAGGTCCCGGTTATCCCCCCTGATCCCCATCCTCCATCCAGGGTGGGTACCACAGGGGGCTCTCATCCCCCAGCCAGGTCCTTCTCGGTGAGGGAGGTGTCCCAGATGCCCAATCCAGACCCTTTCCTCCCCCAGCACCCGAATCAAGACTTGGATGACCCCATACCGCTGCTGGAAGGGGACGACCCGTGAGTTTTACATCTCTTTCAACCGGACGAGCTGGACCTGCTCATCCCACAGGTTTTGGAAGAATTGGATATTTCCTGGCGTGTAGCCAGATGGACTCAGAACGAATGGGATGGTATCCGTGTGCTAGCAGTTGGAGACGGATCTGACGTCAGCACGGGGGTATATATATCCCCACAGGAAGCGTAGCAACTCAGTAATTTCCGTCTCCAAAGCAGTTTGGAGTGCCTGCACGCTAGTCGAGCGTGCTTTCCAAGACTACTTTAATCTTTTTCTCTTTTCTTATAATTCTAGATTCTACTTTCTGTGAAAATATCGAGCCCCGCGCTCCTGCGGTGATACCCGAAGGTCACTCCCCCAGTTGAGCTGCCCGGGGTGATTCCCGTGATCACCCCGGAGGTGAAGTCCTCGGTCCGGTCGAATCGTGGCAGGGACACAGCCCCTGGGCGAGGTTCGGGTGAGGCTTACGAGGCGCCTCGGTCCCGGCGTGGACGAGGCAGCGGGTGCATATCCTCAAACGCGGTGGTGAAGGTAGTTGCCCGCTCTCCCCGCAGCTGGAGACCGCCTGGTTCCAACCGAAGGGCGCCGAGATTCAGGTGAGGCGTACATCTCGTTTTGCGGGTCTCCGAAGGAACAGAGGATCGGCGGCGTGGCACGCCAAGGAGGGCGCCATTTTGTGGGCCTCGTTCAGGTAGGGCGCCGGTAATCAGCGCAGGTTTATTCCTCCTTGTGCGTATATGGCCTTATTGTTGTGAGCATTTCCACTGAGCGTGTATTGCTAACCGCTGGCTACTGAAAGGTATTGCTACACCGCCTGTTGCTGAGAGAATGCTATTGAGCGTATATTGCTACCGCATATTGCTGAAAGCCTATTGAATGCTATTGAGCGTATATTGCTAACCACATAGTGCTGAAAGCCTATTGCATGCTATTTAGCATATATTGCTACCGCATATTGCTGAAAGCCTATTGAATACTATTGTGCATATATTACTAACCACATAGTGCTGGAAGCCTATTGAATGCTATTGCGAGTATATTGCTAACCGCATATTGCTGAACGCCTATTGAATGCTATTGAGCGTATATTGCTAACTGCATATTGCTGAAAGCCTATTGAATGCTATTAAGAGTGTATTGCTAACCGCATACTGCTGAACGCTTATTGAATGCTACTGAGCATATATTACTAACTACATATGGCTGAAAGCCTATTGAGAGCCATAGTGCGTGTATTGCTTACGGCATATTGCTGAGGGCATATTGCATACACTTGGGCGGTTTTCTTATCCGCCTATTGCTGAGACCATACTGCGCATATTGCTGCTGCATATTATTATTATTGTGCGCCTGTTGTATTAAGCGCCTATTGTTGCCACATATTATTATTATTGTGCGCCTGTTGTATTCAGCGCCTATTGCTGCCGCATATTATTATTATTGTGCGCCTGTTGTATTAAGCGCCCATTGCTGCCGCATATTATTATTATTGTGCGCCTGTTGTATTAAGCGCCCATTGCTGCCGCATATTATTATTATTGTGCGCCTGTTGTATTAAGCGCCCATTGCTGCCGCATATTGGTATTATTGTGCGCCTGTTGTATTAAGCATTCGGCACATATTTTTCAATGGATCAGAACGCAGCAGCATCTTCAGCGACGGCGCCGCCTGCTTCAGGCATTAAAGCCCTTGGCCTCTGCTCTGCATGCCAGCTGAGGGCCACGCGCTGTGAAGAGCCAAACTCCCTATGTGCCCAATGTGAGGAGGCCGTGGGACCCTTAGGCCAGGACCGGTCTCAGCCACAATTTGTTGACAGTTCCCCAGGGGCTACCCCGGATTTAGGGGGCAGTCTCGACCAATCAGGAATCCTGGGGATCTTGTTCCCCGGCGATTAGAGGCTGCTTCAATTTCCTGGGTGGATCTCTTTAAGGGGATTCATGCCTTCGTACAGATGCAAACTGCTTCCCGTCCAGGCCCTGTGGTTCCTGCTGTTCCTGCGGTGGCTGCAACTGCGGCGGCTGCTGCGGATCCTGTTCCTGGACCCTCACACCCTTATCGGGAGCGGGACCTCCCGCCACTGGACAGTCCGGATCAGTCGGACCAGGAGGTATCGCCGGACGAGTCCAAATTTCCGGACGAGGGGGACCTTCCCCCTGGGATTGAGCCATATAGGACCATGAGGCGGTTCTTCCCTAAAGAGTATCTCTCCGACCTGGTGTCTGGCAGAATTGGATATTACGGGTCCCAGCGCTTCGGTGCCCTCCGCACAGAACCCCCTGCTGGAAGGTCTTCGTCCTACAGCCCGCCATTTTCCATTCTTACAAGCGGCCCAACAACTGATAGATTTAGAATGGGCGGCACCAGCGGCTTCTTTCAAAGGGGGCCGGGCTCTGACGAGCATGTACCCCTTGGCACCGGGTATTCAGGACCTGCTGGCGTGCCCTCAGGTGGACGCCTTGATTAGCACTGTGGTCAAGCGCACTACCATTCCAGTTGAAGGGGACGACCCTCAGGGAGCCTCATGACCGGCGACTGGACGCCATTCTGAAACAGACCTTTGAGGTGGCAGCTCTATCTTTGCGGATCGCAACTTGTTGCACAGTGGTGACGCGTGCCTGTTTGTCACAGGTTAGAAACAACGCTCCAGCGGCAGACATGGAGTCAGCTCTTTCATTCCTCACAGATGCTGCATCTGACCTGGTACGGACAACAGCTAAGGGGATTTCATCCTCAGTAGCTGCCAGGAGGCAGCTCTGGATCCGGAGATGGTCAGCTGATGCGCCTTCCAAGACACGCCTCACTAGATTGCCCTTTAAGGGCTCTTTCCTATTTGGCAGCGACCTTGATAAACTGGCCAGTACATGGGGTGCCTCTCCAGTGCCCAGACTACCGGAAGATCGGTTCAGAAGGGGCCAATGTGCTTTTTCAAGGCCCTCCAGGGGCAGGAGTTCCCAGCGCTTTGTTCCTCACAGGGGTTGCTACCAGGCACCGCGCCCTCAGGCCAGGAATCAGTCCTTTCGGACCAAGCAGCGCAAGAGGGGAGCGGGCCCGGGCTCGGGTCCCAGCCGCGCCTCCCAATGAGAATCCGCCGATTCATCCGGGGGACGGAGCCATAGGGGGCAGGTTAACCCTCTTCTACCCCAGATGGGTCGAGATTACGTCGGACCAGTGGGTCCTCGCCGTTATCCGGGAAGGATATTATCTGGACTTTCATCATCTCCCTCCGGACAAGTTTGTGGAATCGTCCTGTCCCATACACAAGAAGGCAGCATTGGAAGCTACCCTGGCGAGGCTCCTGCCCTTGAAAGCCATCATCCCAGTACCTGCCTGGGAAGTGAATTCTGGATACTATTCCATTTATTTCATGGTACCCAAGAAAGGGGGCACCTTTCGTCCTGTGTTGGACCTCAAGTCAGTCAATCGATACTTGCGGGTACCGAGGTTTCACATGGAGACTCTGTGCTCCGTCAAGGCTGCAGTACAGCCAGGAGAATTCCTCACGGCATTAGACCTGTCAGAGGCATACCTGCATATCCCGATCCATCCGGATCATCAGCGCTACCTACGCTTCAAGGTTCTGGGACGCCACTTCCAATTCCGGGCTCTGCCCTTCGGGTTGGCCACGTCACCGCGGACATTCACCAAGGTGGTCGTAGTGGTAGCAGCGGCACTCAGGAGGGAAGGAATTCTGGTCCATCCCTACCTAGACGACTGGCTGATCCGAGCGAAATCTCGAGAGGAGAGCCTTCGGACGACCGACAGAGTAATCGCCCTTCTGGAAAGCTTGGGCTGGGTGATCAACCTCAGCAAGAGCTGCCTACAGCCTTCCCAGTCTCTGGAATACCTGGGAGTACAGTTCGACACCGGGCGGACAGTCAGTCTCACTGCCAAGAGAAGGTTGAAACTTCAGCAGCGTATCCAGTATTTGATGGGAGCCAGTCGGCCCGTAGCCTGGGATTATCTGCAGGTTCTTGGTCTCATGGCATCCACCCTGGAAGTGGTGCCTTGGGCGAGGGCCCATATGAGACCTCTACAACACTCCCTGCTCTCTCGCTGGAGCCCCCGTCTACGGAACTATTCCACGCACCTGCATCTGCCAGCCAGAGTGCGGACCCAGTTGCGGTGGTGGTTGCAGTCCAACCACATGAGCAGGGGGTCGAAGATGTCTTCACCCATGTGGACTTTGCTCATCACAGATGCCAGCCTGAGCGGCTGGGGAGCACACTGCGAAGGACTCACCGCACAAGGGCGGTGGAACAGAGAAGAGTCAGCGTGGAACATCAACCGTCTAGAGGCCCAGGCAGTCCGATTGGCATGCCTTCGATTTGCTCACAGACTGAAGAACAGAGCGGTCAGAGTGATGTCAGACAACGCCACCACGGTGGCATACATCAACCGTCAGGGCGGAACCAGAAGCAGACAGGTATCTCTGGAGATCGCCCCACTGATGGCTTGGGCAGAGGCGAATCTGCAGGACATCTCCGCCGTCCACATTGCCGGGAAGGACAATACCACAGCAGACTTCCTCAGCAGAGAAAGCCTAAATCCGGGAGAGTGGCAGCTGTCACCCACAGCCTTCCAGATGATTGTGGATCACTGGGGGATTCCGGACATGGATTTACTGGCGGACAAGTCCAATGCTCAGGTACCCAGATACTTCAGCCGCAAGCGCGACCCGTTCTCACACGGAATCGATGCCCTGGTTCAGCCATGGCCTCCAGGGACTCTGCTATACGCCTTTCCTCCGTGGCCTCTGCTGGGCGCCATCATCCACAAAATTCAGAAACACCGGGGCCTAGTTCTTCTAGTGGCACCAGACTGGCCAAGAAGACCCTGGTACGCAGACATGAGAAGACTACTGGCAGGGGAGCCTCTCCCCCTGCCTCCTCTCCGGGACCACCTACGTCAAGGTCCCATCCTCCACGAGGATCCAGCTCAATTCTCTCTTACGGTCTGGCCCTTGAGAGGGCTAGACTGAAGAAAAGAGGTTACTCGGAGCCCGTGATTGATACACTCCTCCGAGCTCGCAAGTTTTCCACATCCCTCACCTACGTTCGCATCTGGAGGGTATTCGAAGCATGGTGCGACACTCATGGCACCAATCCACATGCGACCACAATCCCTATTGTGTTGGATTTCTTGCAGGATGGACTTCAGAAGGGTCTCTCCCTCAGCTCCATCAAGGTTCAGGTGGCTGCGCTGTCTTGCTATGGTCCCAGGAGGGATGGCAAGACCATCGCCAAGCACCCAGATGTTTCTCGCTTCCTGAAAGGAGTCAAGCATATTCGTCCGCCACTGAAGTGGCCTGTGCCTTTGTGGAACCTCAACCTTGTTTTGGATTTCCTCGCGGGATCCACCTTCCGACCCCTTCGGGGCCTGTCTCTCCGTTCTCTAAGTTTGAAGATGGTGTTCTTGTTGGCTGTATGTTCAGCCCGCCGCATCTCAAAGCTATAAGCACTGTCCTGCCGTGATCCATTTCTCAGTATCACTCCTGAGGCTATCCATCTTCGTACGGTTCCTTCCTTTCTACCGAAAGTGGTTTCACAGATCCATCTTAACCAAACCATATCCTTGTCTACCACGGCGGGTTTGAAGAAATCTGAAGAAGGGCGTTTATTACGCCACCTCGACATTGGCAGATTGTTGCCCAGATATTTGGAAGTGACACAACAACTACGAAAGACGGACCATCTGTTCGTCCTGCACAGCGGGAAGAAGCAAGGTGAAGCGGCCTCGCGGCCTACCATCGCCCGCTGGATTAAAGAAGTTATCAGAGCAGCTTACGTAGAAGCCGGGAAGTCTCCGCCTCTACAAGTCAAGGCTCATTCTACCAGAGCACAAGCGACATCCTGGGCTGAATCCAGGCTGCTGTCGCCTGCAGAAATCTGTAAAGCGGCGACGTGGTCCTCCCTCCATACCTTCTCCAGGTTCTACCGTCTGGATGTCCAGGCCAGGGAGGACTCCGCATTTGCAAGGGCGGTACTACATGGTCCTCAGGCAGCCTCCCGCCCAGGCTGGGAGTAAAGCTTTTGTACATCCCATTCGTTCTGAGTCCATCTGGCTACACGCCAGGAAATGTTGAGATTACTACCTGATAATCTCCTTTTCCTTAGTGTAGACAGATGGACTCAGCATCCCGCCCAGCTGCCTGTGTACATGGGTTTCACCGATTCAAGGTAAGCCATGTCTTCTGTTCCATGAGAGCGTACACTCTACCTGGTGTTAACGCCTTCCGGTTGTGAATGCTGGCGGTCTCCAGCTACTATCAATCGGTCAGGGGAATCCTGTTTTCACTTTTTACTGAGCGTCAGTACACATTTCCATAACAGCTTTTGCAAGGAAGATTACTGAGTTGCTACGCTTCCTGTGGGGATATATATACCTCCGTGCTGACGTCAGATCCGTCTCCAACTGCTAGCACGCAGATACTATCCCATTCGTTCTGAGTCCATCTGTCTACACTAAGGAAAAGGAGATTATCAGGTAGTAATCTCAACATTGATGCACCGCAGGAACCTGCGGGTCTGAGCGAGTCGGGGAGGAAGGGAGATCCTCTTTTGGCGGGTCTTCGGGCCCCTGCTAAGATGTTTCCTTTTCATCACAGGCTCCTCCAGTTATTGTCCAGAGAGTGGGATGTTCTGGATGGCACTCAACGTGTAGGCAGGGCAATGGATAAGCTTTACCCACTCCCGTAGAACTCCTTGGATCTTCTCAAGGTGCCCAGCGTGGATTCTTCGGTGTCGGCGGTCACAAAACGGACAACTATACTGGTCACCGGGGCACTGCGCTCAAGGACACCCAAGATCGTAAACTGGAAGTCTATTTGAACAGGATCTTCGAAGTCTCGGCCTTAGGAGTCCGCGCGGCGGTCTGCAGCTCCCTTATGCAACGTGCTGGTCTTCGTTGGATGCAGCAATTACTGGAGGTTCAGGAGTTCCCCCAGAGGAAGCACAACAAGCGGATCGCCTGAAGGCAGCTATGGCATATTGGGCGGATGCTCTATATGATCTCCTGTGTGTCCTTGTCAGGACTATGGCCTTGGCCGTCTCTGGTCGTCGACTCCTTTGGCTCCGCAATTGGTCGGCGGATTCTTCCTCCAAGGCCAGACTCGGCTCTTTACCCTTTAAGGAGTTGCTCTTTGGGGAAGAATTGGATCAGCTCATCCAATCCCTTGGAGAGAATAAAGTTTACAAGTTACCCGAGGACTGGCCTCGGGGCTCTAGGGTCTTCGGTTCTTCACGTTACCGCTTCAGGGGACAGCGGCATTTTCGTCAGTCCAGACCTGCCCCACAGAGAAATACCTCCTCCTGGTCTCATTCCTTTCGGGGTCGCAGACAGTCTAGGGACAGCCCTTCCCAAGGGCCTGCTAAGTCCATGCAATGAGAGCTTGCTGGCCCACTCCTCCAACCCCAGGATCGGCGGACACCTGTCCCTCTTCTACGAGGAGTGGGTCAAAATCACTTCAGACCAATGGGACCTGGATATCATAAAGCATGGCTACAAGTTAGAATTTGCTCGGGATCTCCGGGACCATTTCGTCTTTTCTCCATGCGGGCTGCTGGAAAAGCAGCATGTCGTACGGCACACCTTGACCTGGCTTCTGGACTTGGGGGCCATCATACCGGTGCCCCTGTTGGAACTAGGGTCAGGCCATTATTCCATTTATTTCGTGGTCCCCAAGAAGGAAGGAGACTTCCGACCCATCCTTGACCTCAAGATGGTCAACAAGGCCCTCAAGATCCCTCGCTTCAGCATGGAAACTTTGGGCTCCGTCATTGCGGTGGTTCACGTAGGGGAGTTTTTAGCTTCCCTAGACTTAAAGGAGGCTTATCTTCATATTCCTATTCACCAGTCTCATCAGCGTTTCCTACGCTTCAAAATACTGGGACAACATTTTCAGTTCCAGGTGCTTCCGTTCGGGCTAGCGATGGCTCCGCGGACCTTCACCAAAGTAAAAGTGGTGGTAGCTGCAGCTCTGCAGAAGGAAGGAATCCTAGTTCATCCCTATCTGGACGACTGGCTCATCCGGGCAAAGTCCCGAAGCCTGTGCCAGCTGGTGGTTCAGCGGGTTCTTCATCTTCTCCACTCCCTCGGTTGGGTCATCAACCTCTGCAAGAGTCATCTCTCTCCTTCACAGACCATAGATTTCTTGGGGGCACACTTCAACACCGCACAGGGGAAGGTCTTCCTCCATCGGGATCGAGCATTTTCTCTCCTTTCTCAACTGCGACTTTTCCGGACTCTCTCCCCGCCCACTTTCTGGCACTACCTCTAACTGCTAGGCTCCATGGAGTCCACCATAGACCTGGTGCCGTGGGCTTTTGCTCACATGCGGCCGCTCCAGCAGGCTTTACTCTCGCGCTGGAAACCTGTGTCGAGGGAGTTTCATACCCCTCTCCCACTGGCGAATTCCACCAGACTCAGCCTGCTGTGGTGGCTCAACATGGATCACCTGTTGAAAGGAGTGGATTTGGAAGTCCCTCAGTGGACAATAGTCACCATGGACGCCAGTCTCTCCAGCTGGGGAGCAGTCTACGGGTCACAGTCGACACAGGGTCAATGGTCTCCCATCCAGGCAACCTGGCCTATCAATTATCTGGAGACCAGGGCGGCCCGTCTCGCACTCATTCATTTTCTTCCTCTCCTCCAGGGCCGTGCGGTGCAAGTTCTCTCAGACAACGCGACAATGGTGGCATACATCAATCGGCAAGGCGGCATGAGAAGTCACCATGTCTCCCAAGAGTTCGACAAGATGATGCGATGGGCAGAGGCTCACCTCTCCAGACTAGCGGCTTCTCACATAGCAGGAGAAGACAATGTTAAAGCAGACTTCCTAATTCGCCAGCGCTTAGACCCAGGGGAGTGGGAACTCTCCGAGGCAAATGCGGCTTTTGGTACTCAGATGGAGAACCCCCCATCTCGATCTGATGGCCACTCAAAAGGAATGCGAAGGCAGCGCGCTTCTTCAGTCGCAGGAGAGAGCACGGCATAGATGCCCTGGTCCTTCCCTGGCCTCGGCATCTTGCTGTACGTATTCCCACCGTGGCCTCTAGTGGGGAAGATTCTTCGACGAATAGAACTTCATCGCGGTCCCGTAATCCTGGTCGCTCTGGAGTGAGCCCGTAGGCCCTGGTTTGCTGATCTGATCAACCTTGCAGTGGATGGTCCTCCGACAGGGACATCTTCCGAACCTCCTCCGTCAAGGACCGCTATTTTTCGACCGGGTCAATCGTTTTTGTCTTGCAGCATGGCTTTTGAACGGCGCCAGGGATATCCGGACATGGTTATTTCCACTCTTCCTCTAGGCTCGAAAATCATCTACATCTATTGCTTATGTGCGAGTCTGGAAGGTATTTGAAACGTGGTGTTCCCCCCTCCGTGTTTCTCCAAGCCATGCCTCCATTTCCAACATTCTTGCTTTCCTTCAGCAAGGTTTGGAGAAGGGACTGGCGTACAATTCCTTGAAGGTCCAAGTGGCAGCTCTTGGAGCTCTTGTGCCTCGCTCTCATGGCCTTCGTCTCTCGACACATCCGGACCTCATCCGATTTTTGCAAGGAGTGAAACACATGAGGCCTCCGATATGCCCATCCTGTCCGTCTTGGAATCTCAATTTGGTTCTCCGGGTTATGGGAGGACCACCATTTGAGCCTCTTCGCAGCACCTCTGTTAAGGATCTCAAGCTTAAGACAGTGTTTTTGGTAGCCATATGCTTGCTCACCGCATTTCGGAATTGCAGGCTTTGTCCTGCAGGGAACCTTCTCTCCGTTTCTCAACTTAAGGGGTTTCGTTGCGCACAGTATCGGCCTTTTTACCCAAGGTGGTCTCAGCCTTCCACATGAATCAGACTGTAGAGCTCCCATCTTTCCCAGCAGATTCTCCTGAGCTCAGGCGCCTTGACTTTAAGAGGGTCCTTATGCTCTACTTAGAGGTGACTAATTCTTTTCGGCTAAGAGACCATCTCTTCGTACTCTGGAGCGAACCCAGGAAGGGTTGCCCGGTTTCCAAAACCAACATTGCCAGGTGGTTGAAAGATGCAATTGCCTCAGTATACATCGGGGCGGGACGCCTGCCTCCGGACGGTATTAAGGCTCATTCTCTCCGCTCGCAAGCTACCTCTTGGGCGGAGAGTTCCTCAGTCTCCACGCAGGAAATCTGCAGGGCAGCTACCTGGAAGTCTTTGCACACTTTTGCACGTCACTATCGCCTACATATTCCCTCGGCACAGTTTGGATCGTTTGGGGCGCGAGTTCTTCGTGCTGGGCTATCCGGGGCCCACCCTACTTAGGGAAGCTTTGGTACATCCCACTGTCTGGACTGATCCAGGTACGTACAGGGAAAAGAAAATTATTCCTTACCTGCCAATTTTCGTTCCTGTAGTACCACGGATCAGTCCAGACGCCCTCCCCTTTTTCTTTCCGGACGGCTGCCCAGCTCTACTACTTTTCTCTGTCTGCCTGTCTGTTCTTTTTGCAAGTTCTATTTTTTACGAGTTTCAAGAGTTACTAGTTGCGAGTTCATATTCTGTTTTATAGTTTATTAGGTTTTTTATACCGCCGTATTGGCGTTAGCCTTCACAGCGGTTTACAGTATCATATTAGAAATACAATAAATCAGTTCAATAAAGTAGAGAATAGCCACTGCCATTAGCAATGGTAACATGGAATAGACTTAGTTTTTGGGTACTTGCCAGGTTCTTATGGCCTGGATTGGCCACTGTTGGAAACAGGATGCTGGGCTTGATGGATCCTTGGTCTGACCCAGTATGGCATTTTCTTATGTTCTTAAAAGATGACAGCTAAAATTAATTAAAAGCACGTAAAAGTATTTTAGCTGTACAAGTAGAAATAAAGTTATAGATTGCTATTCCTCAGTTTTCTAGTTATTGCTAAGTTGCTCCATGCCATGGGATTTTTGCTCTGATAGTCTATATACTGAAGGGACACAGGGGGTGCTCCAGCCTATAGGGGGCCATCCTTTCAGTTTTTTGCTCTGACTCAATCTGCTGGAAGGGGGGACATAACCCACTGTCTGGACTGATCCGTGGTATTACTGGAACGAAAATTAGTGGTAAGGAATAATTTTCTTATGCCTCTTTGAAGAGATCTAGACAGGCAAATCCTTCGACAGGACATAAGTTTTCAGCCTCCTTAACTTCAAAGAACTCAGAAGTGCTTTCTGAAGGGAGTTCTAGATGTGAATTGAAATATTTCTACAGTTCTTCCAGAAGATCAAATGCTTTAACAGTGCAAGGTTTCCTACTCTCAAAGGCCAGATTTAAACTGAGAATTTGTTCACATTTTTTACTAGAAAATTGATCTGTACTCTTAAGAGTGTGAATGTAGTTGGGTCATTCAGTATTTTCTGAATAGTGTGCATAGAAACAGGGAAGATACTATGACACTCTTCATTGAAGAAGTCTTTGTAAAACTGAAAATTCTTAACATGATACTGAACAGCAAGGAACCAGCTGTTCCAACGTGTTCTGACAGGACTTGGAGGCATGGATGCTTTAGCAGCTGGAGATCTCTTGTAGTTTTTTGTTCAAGAAATGGGGGTATTTCGCTTTCCTACTACCAGAGTTATAGAACATGTTTTGAAGCACCATACAAATGTATCAACTAACTGAAAAGGCTTTCTGAATGATTCACCAACTAAGTTAACAATATGTGCCAAACAAGTGATAGACCCAGAATACAAATCGGAAGCTGATCCAGTTATCTGTGTAGCAGTAAGCGTGGTGAAGATCTGTGTATAAACAAAAGCCCTTTATTGAAATTTGCCCGACTCTGGCAGAGTTTTGCTCTTTGTTCGAGAGCTGCCTCGGGGCAACTAAAAACAAATATTTAAAATGTAAATGAGTACACATAAACAAATGATAAAATTAAAAAACATACATGAGTGTGCAAACGTAAAAAATAATGCAAATCATAACATGTATGGGTGTTGACAACACAATGGAATACAGAAACAATGTTACAACAGAACACAGGACACTAGTTAGTGTGCAGGTATTGCAGAGAACAAACATATTTTGAGAACAAGTCAGAATGTGCTGGAGACGATTGACTTGATGTTAGTATAAACCGTAAAAAATGTGCAAAACAAAAATATGTACCTAACACCAAGTCGTTCATAAATATACTCCTAAATCAATTTTGCAATTTAGTCCAGTTTTTTACATTGTATTAAACTCAAATATGAATTTCTGTTCACATCTGAGAAGTATCTTATTAAAATTTCCTCCTCTCCAGTTCACATATGGTTTTTTAATTACACAAAACTTAAAATCTGCAAGTTTGTGACCCATCTCAATACAATGTGCTACAAGGGGTTTTCCCTCACTCAATCTGTTAATGGCACTCCTATGTTCCATTATTCTTTTATTAAATTGTCTGGCTGTTTTCCCTATATACCACTTATTGCAGGGACAGATGGCAACATATATGACGCCAGAACTTTTACAGTTCTGATGTGGTAGCGTTTATTTACTTTCTTTTTTATATATCTTCGATTAGCATGTTGGTTATATTTACCTTGTCTAGACATGGTTTTTAATGCTTCAGTACATTCACGTATCGTCTTACCTGTATCTTCAGTGCTTTGAAGATATAATTTGAATGAAGTTTTCTTCTAAATTGGTCATACATGTCTTTGCCACATTTTTTTAAAGAACAGGTAAATAGGTACATTTGAACTAAGTCCCTATTCACAACGATGATCCACACATTGCTCGGTCAGTTCTTTATCACTTGGTTTCAGACAATTTTATCAAAGGTACTTTGGCTATTCAGTTTTCATTTTATCTTTCTTATTTTAATTTTTGATTTTTCATTTGATGTTTTATTTGGCAACATTTTTTTAAATTTATTTTTTTATTCCTTTTTTTTGTTTTAATTTTTATATTACTATTAGGTGAAATTATCCTATACAATAGTGGACTCACAAACATTGTGGCCGCAGCCCTGCAGGCGTGTGATTAGTCCTGCTTCAATTAAGTAAGCATTCTCTTTTTCAGTTCTTCTTTTTTTCTTTTTCAATTCCCTGACTATTTATCACATTTTTAACCTCTAGAATTGCATTACGGTTTATACCAACACCAAGTCAATCCTCTCCAGCACATTCTGACTTGTTCTCAAAATATCTCTTTGTTCTCTGCAATACCTGCAACACTGACTGTGTCCTGTGTTCTGTTGTAACATTGTTTCTGTATTCTATTGTGTTGTCAACACACATACATGTTATGATTTGCATTATTTTTGACATTTGCACACTCATGTATGTTAATTTTTTAATTTTATCATTTGTGTACTCATTTACATTTTAAATATTTTTTAGTTGCCCCTGAGGCAGCTCTCGAACAAAGAGCGAATCTTGGCCAGAGTCGGGCAAATTTCAATAAAGGGCTTTTGTTTATACACTGATCTTCACCTCGTTTACTGCTACACAGCTAACTGGATCAGCTTCCGATTTGTTTTCTGGGTCCATCTCTGCTACTGGAAATTTTTCTCCCCTTGGAAATACGTATTAAGTTATACGGATGGTACACTGAATGATCTGCTCCGCCTGAACCTTTTTTCAAAGACAGTGAAGTCTTTGATTTCTTAAAAAGGTGGGAAGATGCCATCAATTTGAACAAAGGAGTGGTCAGAAGCGCCCTACATGCTGCCACACTATTGGACTACTGTAGATACAAAAGGATACCGAGGAGCTTAAAGATTAATAAGCCCCCAAGTATGTATCAAGATGATAGTGTTTTCATGAATAATTGGGAGGCAATACTTAATAAATGTTCCTTGGATCTTGTGATTAAGACAGCTAAAAAAAGAGAAGAGAAACTTAAAGCAGAGGTAGACATACAATTACAATATTTGAAAGGAAAGGGACCTTTGTTTCGATATGATTTATGAAGATTATAAAATCAATTTAGAGAAATTCACAAAGGATCTTAAAAACAATAAATATGAGAAATTTAAAAGAGATGAAGGTGATAAGAACAACAGTGTTTAGCCTTGGCACAGGCAAGATAAATTTAATCATAGGTATAAATATGCAATATAGTGGTCGCAGATGATATTAGTCCCAACATAGAGGAGCTAAATGTATTCGCAGCGAAAATGAAGACATTGATCCCTCAGCATCCCGTTTTGATACCGTTCAGGAAGACCAAGCACGTTCTAGACCTGTCTACCAGGTTTTTCAACTGAGAAAGTTATGGAAAAAAGATACGACAAAACCCTTAGCTCAGGACAAGAAGTGGGATACACCACCAACAAGAGGGAGAGAAGGGGAAGAGGGTATCACAACCCATATTAGATGATACTACTTCAAAAGAAGGCAATAGGGTAGTTAACATATCAAGCAAGGTATTAAATACAGAAGAGTTGGCTGTTCTAAACAAAGGTCTTTCATTTGTTCCAACAACCACTTACAATGCCTTTAAAACTAGAGTGGAACTCTTTAAGTTCACTAGAAATTAAAAATTATAAGATATGTTTTCCACCAGACCTGCCACAACTGATTGTTCAATTGTAAAATCTGCCAGCAAATGGGTGCCCAGCGGACTGCCTAATCCGATAATCCACACATTTGAAACACTATTACTTGATATTTCAGAACAAGAGAAGAAATTTAGGTACAAACACAATATTTCAAAATGTGAAAGAGACGCTATCACCGATTTGAGAAACGACCGAACCTTAGTCATCAAACTTGCAGATAAGGGTGGGGCCATAGTGATCATGGATAAATCCAAATATGTCGCCGAGATAGAAAGACAATTGTGTGATACAAATTTTTACACACAATTGAAACATGACCCAACAGCTAAAATAAAAAAAATGGTTGATGACATTATAGCGTTAGGTGAATCTTCAAATTATCTGACAAAAAAAGAAATAGCATTTCTCACAGTTGTTTCCTGTAATGCCAATAATATGTGTTACCTAAAATCCACAAATCAATATCAGATCCGCCGGGCAGACCAATAATTGCAGCAAATGGTTCACTTTTGGAACCATTATCTGTTTTTGTAGATACCTTCTTACGTCCTCATGTACCGTCCTATATAAGAGATTCAGCCCATATGATTGCCATTCTTATGGAATTATCAATAGAGAATGTAGACGACATAATGGTTACATTAGATGTAGAATCATTATACAAAAACATACCGCAAGACAAGGCCATTCAGATTGTAGAGAAAATTGTCCATATGAATAAGACTCATTCACGGATACCAAGTCAATTTGTCATAGAACTAGCCACTATTGCACTAACCAAGAATTTCTTTTCATTTAATCAACAATATTATATGCAAGTTAAGGGTGTGGCCAAGGGTTCTCCGATGGCCCCATCCATTGCCAATTTATACGTTGCTGGATTCGAAAAGATATTTATGATGGACCACAAGTTTAAAGACAACATTATTATGTGGAAAAGGTATATTGATGATGTATTTCTGATATGAAAAGGTAGTGATGGTGATTTATTGAAATTCAAAGAATGGTTAAATAGTTTAGATTCCAACCTCTACTTCAAAATGCAGTACAATACCAATGAAATACCTTTTGTGGACATACTTATTCAGAGAACATGTACAGGCTTCAAGACAGACATATATCGCAAACCTATGGACACAAATTTTTATCTTATGACAGTTGCCACAACAAGTCGCTGGTACGTAATCTACCTTATAGTCAGTTCCTATGCCCGAAACGATTATGCACTGACGCTAACTTTTAAAGAAAGAGAAGATGAAATGAAATTACGGTTCTTAGAGAGAGGATACCCTGAAGGTTGTATTAATGATTGTTTTGTTAGAGCAGACAAACAACAACGCACCACTCTATTACAGACCCGCAACAGGAGTCAGAAGAAAGACAAAGTTATATGTTCACTAACATTCACAGGTTTTTCTCATACCATCACACAGATCATAAGGAAACATTGGCATATATTACAGGTCCTTTCAATCTTTCAAAACAAAGAAGTTATGGTAGCTAATAAACGAGAAAGAAACTTAAGAGTTCTTGGCACCATCTGCATTACCTGTTCTTTTACCTAAACCAAAGACACCCATAGGACACAGTCCATGTAACTGCAGTGTTTGCTTTGTCAATCTGAAAACGCAGGTTCTTAAAATTGGCATCACAGAGCAGATTTATAAATTAAACAGTTCCACTAACTGTAAAAGTTCTGGCACCATATATATGTTGCCATCTGTCCCTGCAATAAGTGGTATATAGGCAAAACAGCCAGACAATTTAATAAAAGAATAATCGAACATAGGAGTGCCATTAACAGATTGAGTGAGGGAAAACCCCTTGTAGCACATTGTATTGAGATGGGTCACAAACTTGCAGATTTAAAGTTTTGTGTAATTAAAAAACCATATGTGAACTGGAGAGAAGGAAATTTTAATAATGTACTTCTCAGATGTGAACAGAAATTCATATTTGAGTTTAATACAATGTCACCGACTGGACTAAATTGCGAGATCAATTTAGGAGTATATTTATGAATGACATGGTGTTAGGTACATATTTTTGTTTTGCACATTTTTTTCAATTGATAATCCAGGGAGATACTGACAATGATGTTAGAGTCCCATCACCCCACTAGAACTCACAAACATTTCTATTTATTATATTTTTATCTATACATTTATTTATTTAGATTTTTTGTTTTTATTTATTTTTTATAAGGTGGTGTTTTTAGGTTAACTTTTTATTTTCTTGTTTGTTTTTTTTTTAATTTATATTATTAGTGTCCATCTCAGTTCCTCTGACCGTGCTTTTAATAATTTTTAGTTTCCACTTTGTGTTTTTACAATCAAAACTGTATCTGCTCTAAGCCACTACTCACATGCACACATAATTCAAATTTTACACTGACATCTGTCAGTTTTAACATCATGTCGCATACACATTTAGTTTTTATTTAATTTGAAATATTTCCTTTTTTTTCCACTAATCACGATGGTATTTCATTAGTCGCACAGACGGTAGCCACCGTCTTTAATTTTGGCGCGAAAAACACCTCAAATATCGTGAGAATTATATAAACCCCTTGGCGTTTTTACTTTCAATTTGCGGCCAGACCGACTACAATACACACTGCAGGTATGCGACTGAATTTTACAACATCAGACGGTAAGCAGAGCCTGGTTTTCTGATACTAGCCTTGTATACAATATAATTAAAAATTACAGGGCCGATACAGTAAGGAGCGGTAGGAAGAGCTGCGTTAGTGCCGGGTGCACCCGCGGTTGCCGCACGCACAGTCCGGCTCACCTACCGCTCGATACTGTATTTAAATTGCTTGCAAATGCAAGCTGCATCCAAGAAGCGTCCGTGAAGCGTTAGGCCCGCGCAACCCATTTTACTGTATAGAGCGCTATACAGTATCCTGGGTGCGCGGGCCTAACGCTTCACGGACATGCTGGTATCTGTCATTTCAAATGACATTTGAAATGACAGGTACCAGGAAGTGGACTGTTCTCCTATGCTCGAGATTGCCAGTCCTCTCTCCCCTCCTCCCGAAGCAAGGCGCGAAAAGCAGCCTTCGGGAGAAAGGGAGAGAGGACTGGCAGTGTAAAGCAACGACTTACTTTTTTCGCAGCCCTCCTCCGGAGACGGACATCAGCGGAGACGGACCGCGGCTCCCCTGCCTCCCGGCGAAGATGGATGCCTGCACGGGCGAAAAGCAGCCCCTGTGCGTGCAATTGGGCCGCTCAAGACGTGACGTCACATGTCGTGACGCCAAATGTCATGACGTCACGCCTTGAGCGGCCCAATTGCACGCACAGGGGCCGCTTTCACCCGTGCAGGCATCCATCTTCGCCTCCGGGGAGGCAGGGGAGCCGCGGTCCGTCTCCGCCGATGTCCGTCTCCGAAGGAGGCTGTGAAAAAGTAAGTCTTTGCTTACACTGCCAGTCCTCTCTCCCCTCCTCCCGAAGCAAGGGCGTGTAAAGCAATCCCGAGCATAGGAGAACCGTCCACTTCGTTGCTACTTTTTCTTTTTCGCTTTTTTAGATTTTTGTCCTGCTTTCGTTGCTTCGGGAGGAGGGGGGAGAAGAGACTGGGGTGCTCCGGAGACCAGCACCCAATGTCGCGGCCAGGGCAGGTGAGCGGGGGCTGGGGGAAGTTTTCCGCCTACCCTTACCCCTGCCTCTAACGCAGGGGTAAGGGTAGGCAGTAAGTTAGCAAGTTAAACGCGTGGCAAAACGGCAGGGGTAAAAAAGCGATAGTCAGGCGCGCGTCACTGTATGGGAGGGAATAGCTAATTCGATCGTTTACATCTAATATACATGCCGTGTGCGGAAGGGGTTACCCGGTGATTTAAAAGAGGCAGTAAGAATCTGTTAAAGGGGATTGTGTATCGCAGGAAGGGCTAACGCGGCCGGAAAGTGAGTAGAAAGCGGGTTAGGAGCGGGGTAACCGCGGCCGCACTTTACTGGATTGACCTGTTACTTGGCACAGCATGCATCTCCAGGCAGACAGCGCTTCATTCCTGATGTGATTGTGACTCAGCGGATGTAATATTGTTGTTTTTTTATTAATAATACAAATCGGCATTGTCTTTATTTTTAATCTTTGCATTGGTCAGCCATACAGTATGTACTTTTGACCCGTTCATCCCTTTTAATGTTTTACATTGCTACTATATTTAATTTTTTTAAGTAATCGATTATTGTTGGATGACAGTCTTGCTCTATTCTTTTCTTTTTGTTTTAATATTTTTTTATTCTATATTTATTAGGCACAGCATTCAATGGACAAATTGGTAGTGGTTTTGATTTTTAAATTTCACACTCAGTCGGCCATATATTGTGTATGTTTGAGCTGTGCATTTCTTTTCAAAGTTTTACACCACCACCCTTTTTTTATGACTCACATATTTAATAACTGTTAGACAGATATGCTTCGTTTTTATCAATAAAATTGACACGTGATTTCACAGTGGTGGCACTGAGACTCACCTCTGATGTGGTAGCGTTTATTTACTTTCTTTTTTATATATCTTCGATTAGCAGTTGGTTATATTTACCTTGTCTAGACATGGTTTTTAATGCTTCAGTACATTCAACGTATCGTATTACCTGTCTCTAGACGGCTTGTGCATATGTCATTTTAAATCACCTTTTTATCATTTATTTTTAGTCCCAATATCTCTTCAGTGCTTTGAAGATATAGTTTGAATGAAGTTTTCTTCTAAATTGTTCATACATGTCTTTGCCACATGTTTTAAAGAACAGGTAAATAGGTACATTTGAACTAAGTCCCTATTCACAATGATGATCCACACATTGCTAGGTCAGTTCTTTATCACTTGGTTTCAGACAATTTTATCAAAGGTACTTTGGCTATTCAGTTTTCATTTTATCTTTATTTTATTTTTGATGTTTGGCAACTTTTTTTTTAATTTATTATTTTATATCCCTTTTTTGTTTAATTTTATATTACTATTAGGTGAAATTATCCTATACAATAGTGGACTCGCAAACATTGCGGCCACAGCCCTGCAGGCGCGTGATTAGTCCTGCTTCAATTAAGTAAGCATTCCTTTTTCAGTTCTCTTCTTTTTTCTTTTTCAATTCCCTATCACATTTTTAACTGCTAGAATTGCATACGGTTTATACTAACACCAAGTCATTCCTCTCCAGCACATTCTGACTTGTTCTCAAAATATGTTTGTTCTCTGCAATACCTGCACACTGACTGTGTTCTGTTGTAACATTGTTTCTGTATTCCATTGTGTTGTCAACACACATACATGTTATGATTTGCATTATTTTTGACTTTTGCATCAGTTGTAAATTTTCTTTTTCTGCAGGGTAGACTTCTGGTAAGTATGTCTGTCGGTTGGGTCCTTCCAGGAACTGCACCACCATTTCGAACCCTGCTGTTAAGAAATTCTCTTACAAGTGGGTGTTCACTTTTGGACAGTGGGGATATTGACACCTGTGAGCGCTGCACCCATGCTTTACAAATCTAAAAGAGGAAGATAGGAACATTCTTGAGTGCCCTTATCCAAGGTAACTAAGTGAAAAAGTGAAGAGACATCCACACGTTCTTTTTTCTGCCTGTATTTTGTTTCTCAGTGTACTTGTGAAGGTCTTCTGGCGTTTGATTCTTCCATCCTGTCGAAGCAGATGATACAAACTTATTCAGAGTAGTTAAATCACAAGCAGATTGTGATAAATTGCAGGAGGACCTGGTGAGACTGGAAAATTGGGCATCCAAATGGCAGATGAAATTTAGGGATAGATTTTCAAAGAAGCACGCAATCATCCATGTGCAGGCGCTACACGGTGCACAACACATGGACGCCCAATTTTATAACATGCGCATGCAGGTGCACGCATGTTATAAATCAGGGGTTGGCGCGCACAAGGGGGTGGACACTTGTGCATTCTGCACGCGCTGACGCCCATGACCTTCCTCAGTTCCTACCTAGTCCGCTCCAATTTCAGAGCAGACTGAGAGGGAACTTCCCAACCCCCTAGCCCCCTCCCCAAAACTTTATCTTACCTTTTGTGCCTGCCTTGGAGCAAGCGTAGGTTGCACGCCCCCGCCCCCTCCCCTCCCTGCCCCTTTCCCGAAGCCCTGGGACTTACACACGTCCCGGGGCTTTACACACGTGGCCGGGCCTTTGAAATAGGCCCAGCGCACGTAGACCTTTTAAAATCTGGCCCTTAATGTGGATAAGTGGCAAGGTGATGCTATAGGGAAAAAATAACCCTTTTGTAGTTACACGATGTTAGGTTCCATATTAGGAGCTATCACCCAGGAAAGAGATCTAGGCGTCATAGGGATAAACACATTGAAATCGTCTGTTCAGTGTGTGCGGCAGTCAAAAAAGCAAACAGAATGTTGTGATTATTAGGAAGGGAAGGTTAATAGAACGGAAAATGTCATAATGCCTCTGTATCGCTCCATGGTGAGACCGCACTTGAATACTGTGTACAATTCCGGTCACGCATCTCAAAAAAAAGATATAGTTTGGATGGAGAAGGTACAAAGAAAGGCGACCAAAATGATAAAGGGGATGGAATTGCTCCCCTATGAGGAAAGACTAAAGATGTTAGGGCTGTTCAACTTGGAGAAGAGACGGCTAAGGGGGGGGGGGGGGGGGAAGGGATATGATTGAGGTCTTTAAAATCATGAGAGGTCTAAAATGGGTAAATGTGAATCGGTTATTTAGTCTTTCAGATAACAGAACTAGGGAGCACTCCATGAAGTTAGCATATAGCACATTTAAAATTAATTGGAGAAAATTCTTTTTCACTCAACGCACAATTAAACTCTGGATTTTGTTGCCAGGGGATGAGGTTAGTGCAGTTAGTGTAGCTGGTTTAAAAAAGGTTTGAATAAGTTTTTGTATTAGAATATGTTGTGGGTGGATTGTGGATTTTAGAATTATTAATACATCTATAGATCCTTACACAAACATTACAATCTGTCACACAAGCAGAACATAGGCTAATCCTTACCAAATACAGAATAAAAGGACCACAAATTAGAAACTTGCTAATAAAAACTGAAATTGAAAATCAAGAAATCAGAATCTATGAGCAGTGCAACACAAAAGAAAGAGAAACAGAAATGCATTTCCACCTATGCTGAGCAAAATACAAAATATAAGAAATGCACATTCCCAAAGCTGACATTTTTCATCTCCAAAAAAAAAAATTTTTTTTAAATAAAGTGGGGGGGTTTCTATCTGTTGTGTTGGCATTTTATTTGGTCCTGGTCGCTCTTTTCACTCTTCCCTAAGTACTTTTCCAGGATCTTTTTCCATTTTCTATATCTTCTCTCTTCCTCTCCTAAAATCTGTCTCTGACACTGATCTTTCCCTTCATCTTTTTTCTCTATTTCTCTGCCTTTCTATCCCCTCGTAGCTAAATTTCACTTCTCTAGTCCTCCAGTCTGCCTCTTTTAATGCACCTACCAGCTTTCATCTCCCATTCTCATTCCATCCCATTCCCCTCTCATGCCTTCCTCAGCCTATTCCCCCCCCCCCTCCATTTTTTCACTCACACCTTAATCCCCCATTTCCACCCTTTGCACTTTCATCCTCCCCAATCCTCATCCATCTTCCTCAGCCTCTAATCTCACCAGTCCCAGCTCCTTCCTTGTCACTCATTCTCTCCCTTTCGTCTCTTACCCCCTTACTGAGCCTATTACCCCTCCTGCACTGTCTTTCAAGCTCCATTCCCACTCATTCTCACCTTCAAGGCTTCACAGCACCCAATTCCCTTTCCATTTACTCCAGGTCATTTACACCCTCACTCATACCTTCCCTAGCCCATCTAATACACCCCCACTCACACCCAATTGCAGATTCTGTATTGTCTATCCCAAGTGCCTGCATTCCCCACTCTGAGCCCCACATTCCTTGCCCCGAGTACCCACTTAGCCTTCATCGCTAAGTCCCTGTTCTCCCCATCACCAAATTCCTGTTCTTTCCTTGTTCTCCCCAAGTCCCCTTTTCTTCTTGTTCTCCCATCCCATTACCCAAGTTCCCCTTCTCTTCCCCATCTCCAAGTGGACACACATCATTCTGCCCCTGCTCTCTTCCTGCCAGTCTTCATTCTTCCTTGATCTCTCCCCCTGCTGTCCCATCCCCCCATTCTTTCCCTGTTCTCACCATCCCTAATGGGCCTGCTCTTCCCCTGTCATTTCCTGCTCTCTCCACCTTCAAGTGACTGTTCCATTCCTTCCCCTGTTTCCCCCTGGTCTCATTCTTTCCTCGCTCTCCCCCATCCCTAAGTAACAGATCTGTTCTTCCCCTGCTCTATCCCTAGTCCTCATTTTTCACTTGATCTCCCTGCCCCCCCCCCCCAGCTGTGGTGGGGGGGGGGCAGCCAGCCAGGAAGCTTCTTAGGTGGCAGCAAGACAAGGAGGACATGGGGAGTTTGGGGGGTGAGCAAAGGAAGAACAGGGACTAGATGGGAGAACAGTTGGAAGAATGTAGGCTCAGGCAACTGTTCTCCCATCTAGTCCCTGTTCTTCCTTTGCTCACCCCCCAAACTCCCCATGTCCTCCTTGTCTTGCTGCCACCTAAGAAGCTTCCTGGCTGGCTGCTTCTGCCCCTGCATGGTGCCTCTTTCCTCTTTGATCCTGGTGCTGAAACTGGATCTTAGCTGATTGAATCATGGGGTTCTTCCTCTGTGGAGCCCCATGTGATTCAAATAACTCCTGTTTGAACTACACATACAAATAGCTACGGTTTGCACCTCACAGGGCTCTGTAGATCCAGAGCCCCACACTTAAGTAGAGCTCAGGCTTCAACTGCAGGGCCAGAAGAAGAAAGAGGTGCTGCTAGACCAAATTGGGGTGGAAAAGGTTGAGACCATGTTCTTCCTGCATTGCTGGCCTCCACTGTGAATCACGTATTCATGTGGTGAGCAAAGGCACCTATGGCCGAGGCTAGCTATGGCTCAGGAAAGGACTATAAAGCTGAGTAGATGTGAACAGGCAGACTGAACGGGCCATATGGTCTTTATCTGCCATCATGTTCTATGTAACTTTCAACCCCTTTCCTACCTCTGCCCTCCATATCACTCTCCAAAAGGTGCCCAGAATCTGTTACTGTATTGGCTTCCTCCATCTCCAGTGGGAGGGCCATTTCAGGTCTTATCTTCTATAATTCTAACAAGACCAAAACTAAATTCTACATCCAGATCCCCCTTCCATCTTTTATTACCAAGTTTCTAATAATCCAGTTTTCCCCATGCTCATTGAAGTTTGGGTTTTATCCATGATCACACCATAGCTTGATGCAGCTATACTACAGCTGTTAAGATTTTAATCACTGCTTTGTGCAGGTTATTCCACCACCCTTCTGAGCAGTAAAAAAATCCCAGGCACATAGTTACCCAAACGTTCATGCCTGGTACCCTGCCAGACTGTGCTCGTGGGCCTTCCTTGGATGGAGAAAGGGTGTCAAATAGGGGCAACTGCCATGGTAGCCCCATCCCCAACATTAGTATTTCAGCATTGCAGGGCCCCACACCCTCCTACAGTCAGTCATGGGTCTGAAGAGTAAAACCTGCAGAAACAACAGAGGCAAGCCAAGAGGGCCAAGAAGTCCATTTGGCCTCTGTCCTCAAGCTTAGAGGGTCTCAAAGTTAGGCCCTGGTTACATTTTCAGCATTTGCTATTTTGCAATTTTTTTTATGCATATCCCTATGGTCTATATGTGACACACACACACCACACACAGTTAGACTTGCAAATTTAAGCAAATAAAATATGTAATTTGGTAAACTATTATTATGGCGAGGGGCCTCAAAAGATGGAAGTAGCCCGAGCCTCTCTCAGCTTCCAAAAGTGCCTTGTTGAGAATAACAAAAGATCGGACACCAGGAGCAACAAAGGTAGAGATAGGAGGGAGACAGTGAGAATGACTTAAATCTGTCACAACTTGGGCATCTGTTTCCAAGTGGGATGGATCAGGAACTATGAAAGACATAAAATAAAAAAATTCCAGGGGGGCATGCATCTCAAGACCCAACAAGAATTGGGAAACGTTATCTCTGACTAGGTTCAAGAGGTAGTACGGGGCTTCCCACACCTGTCCTGGGGGACCTAACAGCCAGTTAGGATTTGCAGGATATCCACAATGAATACGAATGAGATAAATTTGCATACACTGGAACCCCAAGATATGCATATTTATCTCAGGCATAGTCATTGTGGATATCCTAAAAACTCAACTGTCTGTGAGGTGCCCAGGCCAGGTTTGGGATGTGATGCTGACCTCAGGCCTCATACAGGAAAGTGCATTACCCTGCTTGTCCAGGGTGATGGGGAGAAGAAACACAATCCGCTTTCTTCTTTTCTCTTCCCTAATCACCAGCACACCAGAGAGTGTCATTCAGTTCAAAGAATAAAAAAAACCTAAAAGGAACCAATAGAAAGAGCAGCTTTTCTTACCGGATAACAAGCAGAGATTCCACTGCTGCTGCCAAGCTGAGTGCTATCTTCTACTGTTGAGGTCAGCACAAACTGGGGTAGACATGAGCATTAACATGAGGCCTAGTCAGTGAAGCTCAGTTAAGTTAGGTTAAAGATTGTCTGCCTCTTTCCTGCTTTGAGCCAGTATGAAGAAAAGACTTCTGGATGACCTCATGAACAATTATACCTTCCCACAAAAGAAAGACATTATTCCCAACAGCTTTAAGGACATTTGGCATGGAACATGGCGATTACTTCCTCCAACATGCCAACAAGCTATATGACCATCTCAAGGGCAGTGTATTCTATTCTTGAGTAAGAGAGATGGTCTCCGACATATGCCTGCAAAGATATCTCTCCCGTTTCTTGAAGGCAATAACTAGCTGCTGAAAGAGCTCAGCCAGGCATGGATCAAACAATCTCTACCGCTAATTGGAAAGATAAGAGGAAAACTCCAGCCTCGGACTCAACACAACCTGTGAAAAAAAAGGGGCTATAATAATGTGTGAAACAAACATGCAGTACAACAGCATCACAGTGCAACAGCAGCATCAACAGCAACCAACTACTGCTTGGACCCCGGCATCCTGCTTCCTTTGGTTTTGGCAGAAGTGGGGAACAGAGTGGCTTGGGTGAGAGACTTCTGTTAGTTGAGGTAGCTAGACATGGAAAGATGTTTCTGTGTGGAGCTGGCTTGCCGTAGGTTCTTATTTTGTGCTCCATTATATACCAGGGTTATAATAAATATTATAGTACTGTTGGTTGCTCTCCTCTCTCACATACACTTTCTGCTAGTCACATTAGTGTGTGTAACACTACAACCTCACATCCCCATTGAGGGAAGCTCAGGCTTGGAACTCACAACACCTCAAGGTCCAGGACTCCTACTTGAGCAGCACACCCTTAAGGCTCGGGTGCTTGGCCTCTTCCCATGGTTTATTTCAGGAACCAAAGCTTTTCCTTCACCTCATCGTGCCAGCTGGGAAAAGCTGCATGGCAGCAATAGAATTTGTCTCCCACCACTGTGATGAAGCCACGGGGCAGGGGTGTTGGTTTGATGGACTACAGCAGCAGCACTGGCATCCACTTCTACAAGAACAAATCTTGCACTGGCCAGCACTGCAGCAGTGAGAGCTTGGGTGTCACTCCAGCTAGTAATGCCACCACAGCTGGAGCTCTGGAATAGTGAAGCCAGACAGGAATACCCAAAGAAAAGGCAGGATCCTAGGAGCTATCACCCTCCCCTAGGTGTTACAATTCCTCCAGCTCCTGCACGTTTACTGCTGGGATGCTCTGCAGTGATGAGAGAGACACCAGAGCAGATGTTACACACACCACAAACCAATGTCATGATGGATTTGTGATTGCAGCTATATAGCAGGCTTGGGTAGGAGGGAATTTCTAAGGCAAGATGACGACACTTACATACCTGTGTCTGTATTCAGTGCAGTCTGCAATATCTTGTATTGGACCAGAATGAGACTGATCCAAAGATGAGGCTGAATGTGAGCTATCCAGACCCCACACAAGTCCCTTTTGCAGACGTTACCCGAATTCTGTCTGTCTCTCTGCTGACCTTGACAAAGCTCAAACAGCCAGCAGTACTGACACTGTGCCAAATGTATCATTAACACAAAACACCAATCTAGGTCTCACTTAGTCTGGCCTCACTGATACAATGGGAATGAGGCATTTTTGTAAAACATCTGTCGCCATGCTGGAAGAACAATAGCAGTCTCTTTCCCCAACTTCCTCACATCCTCTTTAAACATAAGGATTAAAACATTCTCTTGCAAATCTATGGGCTGAGTGGGAGCTAGACCCTTCTCCCTTCCAGTTTCACGAGCACTCCCTTCTCTATTGGAGAACACTGGACCTTACCTTTCCCAGATTTGCTGGGGTGGGGGAAGGAGTGCTGCAGCCAAGGGATATCCTTTAATCCCATCCATGAAGGCTCTATCAAGATCTGTGCGAGAGAGAGTGAGACAAAGGCTCCAGCCAGCCACAGCCTCAGCCCTCTACCTCTACGAGCAAGCCTGTCCTGGTCAGCCTTGTGGCTTTCTGTATAGCAAACTCTTATCTGAAAATGCTCCAGAGATGTGCAGTACCTTTCATATAAATTCCATTGCAAAGTGCTTTCTTTACATGGGAGTTTGTATGTGTGCTGCCAAAGAAAGAAATACAAGTCTAGAGACATAAAATGGAAAAAATTACTTACCTGATAATTTCATTTTCCTTAGTGCAGACAGATGGACTCAGGACCAATGGGCTATGTGCTCCCTTGCTAGCAGATGGAGACGGAATCAGGTTTCAAAGTTGAGGTCACCCTAGACATACCCCTGCAGTGACCTCAGCCCTTCAGTCTTCTCTTCAAAAGCCATTGTGGACAACTTGATTAAAACCAACTTGACTAAAAACATAACTGTAACTGTACTCAACCAAACATAAAACGCTGAATCCCAGCAAGATTCTAGATGCCCTGATCTAGGGATTGGGCAATGGCTTACCCATAATCTCTTGAAATCAATATTCATTACAGGGCCGATATCTAGGCACCGTTATTGGGCAGCCATGGCAGGATGCAGAGTCTATCTGTCTACACTAAGGTAAGTAATTTCTCCATTTCCTAGTGTATAGCCAGGTGGACTCAGGACCAATGGGATGTACAAAAGCTAATCACGATCAGGGCAGAAGGCTGCCCATGGTCCAGTTAACACTGCCCTTGCAAAAGCTGCGTCCTCTCGGGCCTGAACATCCAGGCGATAGAACCTGGAGAAGATGTGTAAGAAGGACCATGTCACTGCCTGGCAGATGTTGATGGGAGACAGCAGTCTAGCTTCCGCCAAGGAGACTGCCTGAGCCCTAGTAGAATGAGCTTTAACCTGAAAGGGCAATGGCTTTCCTGCTGCCACATAGGCTACTGTGACCACCTCCTTGATCCAGCGAGCTATGGTAGCCCACGAAGCTGCTTCGTCCTGCCTCCTTCCACCATGAAGAACCGGTCTGCAGCTACCACATCAAAGCCTACTGCCGTTTAAATGGCAAAGGAGGCGGGTATTCCTTCCACATCCTTGTGCCTATCTAAGGATGGCAACGAAATGGACTGATTCAAATGAAACTCTGAGACTAGGTAGGGCAAGAAGGATGGAACAGTCTGAAGTTGTAATGCTTCTGGAGTCATCCGGAGGAATGGTTTCTCAACCTGACAATGCCTGTAGTTTAGAGATGCAACAAGCCGAGCATATAGCCACCAGAACACCATTTTCAGGGTTACCAAGTGCAAGGAAAGACTGCACAGTGTTAAGACTGTCGCTGCCCGTCTCCACTCCACCCACCTTACCTTTTTTATGACTCCTCCCGCGGTTTGATGGACGTCTGGCTGCCGCAGCGTCTGCCTGCCATCTTCTCCGGCGTCCCTGGTTCAGCTTGGGCGCTGCATCCCGCCATGTTGTCCAGGTACCATAGGCGCGCGTGCCGCGCAGCCCTGCTTCTTATTTTCTCTTTGGCGCGAACTTCAGGGGTGTCCCCCTGTAATGATGTCACGCATCCCGGATACAAAAGCCTACACTTTTTGCTAGCTAATCGAGTTAGCAAGGGATCTCCTTATGGATGGGATTCGCTCTCTGGACCTAGCTACTCTGCCTCTTCAACTTTTGGACTTTATCCTAATGGGGTACCCGCTCCTCAGGGACCTCTCTCATTTCTTGCAGGTTGCTATCAGGAACCAGTACTCGCTCCTCGAGGGCCCATGTTCCCTGACTCGCTGCCTGAACCTATCTCTTCTGCTTGGAAGAAACCGCTGCCTACATCAACAGTGAGTTACCAACTATTTCCTCAGAGCTGTTCCCTGGAACCAGGTACTCGCTCCTCAAGGGCCTGCCTCTATTCCAGCTTCTGTGTCACCTTCCGGGAGAAACCGCTGTGTGAGTAACTTTATCAATGAGGGTCAATACCAGAACTCTGTGTATGCTCCACTGTGCTCACTATCTCAGTTTTCTCCACTACAGCACAGCCATAGAGGGAATCGCTGTTCCCATATCCTGAGGAACCCTAGCCCAGCCGGGCTTCATCTCTACTCACTACTGCCACCTCTGGTGGCTTCTCAACTCTGTCTAATAAAAGATATAACTCTGTGTTGTGTGTCCCAAAGCTGAGCCTGACCTGTGGCCCCTCACGGGACCTCCCCCCATGGGCGTGGTCAGCTGCCACAGTGTCCAAGGGTCCACCCAAATCCTTACAAACAAAACACAACAGTGGCCGAAAGGAGGGCCCTGCCAAAAACTCCATAGTACATTAAGATTCCACAAGGGAACTGGCCACCATATGGGTGGCCGGAGGTGCATTACCCCTTTCAGAAAACGGGCCATGACCGGATGAGCCAAAAGGCAGGTTCCATTCACGTCGCCCCTGAAACAGGAGAGAGCCGCTACCTGGACCTTCAAGGAGTTAAGGGTCAAACCTTTATTCAAGCTGTCCTGTATATATTCCAGAACTAGTGGGATTTTGACCGTCCAAGGAGAAACACTGCGTTTTTCACACCAGGTCTCGAATACTCTCCAGACCCGTCCATATGCTAAGCACATCCGTGCGCGGGTTAAGGTGGCAATTACTGCCGCCAAATATTCATGCTTCATCAGGTAAGCCCTCTCAAGGGCCAAACCATAAGACAGAATCGAGACGGATCCGCGTGAAGGACCGGTCCTGTGCAGTGGGAGGCACGGGGGGTCTCCACCAGGAGTCTCCGCATGTCCGAATTCCACGGACACCTAGGCCAATCTGAAGCTACTAGTAGGACTAATTCCCTGTGGTGCTCGATGCTGCAAATGACCCTGCCCATCAGGGCCATGGAAGGAAGGCATATAGCATGTCCTCTTCCAGCCAGGTCTGAACGAAAGCGTCGATCCCCAGGGACCACTGATCTCTTCTGCAACTCAAGAATCGGGGAACCTTTGCATTGTGAGATGTGGTCAGGAGGTTGATGGACGGGAGGCCCCAGCGATCTACCACTAGCTGAAAGGCTTGGCTAACAACTCCCATTCTCCTGGATCCAGCCTCTCCCTGCTTTGAAAGTCTGCCCTGCGATGTGGGAGGCAGAGATCATCTATAAATGGTGTTTCCGCCCATTCCATAAGGAGATCATTCTCCTTTGACATTTGCTGGCTCTTGGTTCCCCCCTGGCTGTTGATGTAGGCTACCGTTGTTGTGTTGTCGGCCATTACATGGACTGTTTGACTCTGGAGTATGTGGCTGAATTGTAGACACACCAATCTGACTGCCCAGCCTTCCAGGCAGTTTATGTTCTAGAGTGCCTCCTCCTTGGTCCAACGCCCCTGGACCATCCATTCCTGACAGTGGAGCTCCCCAGCCCCAGTGGCTCATGTCTGTTGTGAGGACCAGCCAGCTTGGCGGGGACAGGGTTACACCCTTGCCCTGGTGAGCTTTCTGTAGCCACCACTGGAACCGAGAATAAACTTCCATCAGTATGTGGAGGTGAATCGAGTAGCCTTGAGACAGCAGGTTCTAACGTGACAGGAGGGAGCACTGAAGTGGTCGCATGTGTACCCTCGCCCACAGTACCATCTCCAGGGTTGACGCCATCAAACAGAGCACCTGAAGATAGCTCCACCCTGTCGGGCGTATAGTGTTTGCCAACTGACGCACTTGGGACATCAACTTCCTTATCCGCATGGACAGGAGGAAGAGCTTGCCCTGCTTGTTATCGAATTGGACTCCCAGATATTCCAAGGACAGGGAGGGTTTGAGACTGCTTTTGTCCATGTTTACGACCCAACCGAGTTCCTGAAGCAGGGAAGTCACCCTGCTGGTCACCCGGAGACTCTCTTCCCAGATCAACCAGTCCAAGTACGGGTGCACCAGGACTCCATCTTTTCTCAGTGCTGCTGCTATGACCACCATAATCTTGGAAAATGTTCTGGGTGTGGTGGCCAGGCCAAAGGGCAGTGCCCGGAACTGATAATGTCGGTCCATTATCTTTCTTGCCAGACTGGAATATGAAGGTAGGCCTTGGAAAGCTGCAGGGAGGTTAAGAACTCTCCCGGTTGCACGGCCATTACCGTAGATGTCTGTTGACACTCTTGAGGTCCAGGATGGGGCGAAAGGAAATAGATGGAATAACGCCCCATATTTTCTTGGGGCGCAGGTACTGGAATTATAGCCCTCAACCTCCACTACCTGCTTCTTGTGCTGGGAGTGGAAAGGAGACATCATGACCATGCTCCGAGGAGTGCTGTGAAATTCCAGAGCGTATCCTTCTCGTATGACCTCCAGTACCCATTTGTCTGAAGTGATCTCTTCCCACCACTGGTAAAAGAGGGATAGTCGACGCCCCTATCTCCTTGTCACAAGGGTGGGTCAGTCAAACTTTATTGGGAGGTTCAGGACGAAGCTGAGCCCAAACCTGCCCTCTCTTGGACTGTCAATTACGAAAGGACTGACACCTCCCAAAGGACAGAGACCTTTGAAATGTCGAGTTTCTGTAGGGCCGAAAGCGCTGGGAGCCCCTTGATCGACCCCTCATGGCCAAAGGGCTTTGTAACTGCTTTCTTTTATCCTCTGGTAGCCAGGGCACTGGAGATTCACCCCAATTACTGGCCAGCTTTTCTAATTCGCTTCCGAAGAGGAGTGATCCCTTAAAAGGCATCTTTGTGAGGTTTGCCTTAGAGGTTGTGTCTGCTGACCAATTTCGCAGGCATAGCTGTCTTCTAACCACTACCACTGAGGCCACTCCTCTGGCCGAGTAACGGACTAGGTCAGAGCCCGCATCAGCTAAAAAGGCGGCGGCGGGTTCCATAACATCTCTGGAATTCACCCCTGAGTCATCCACCTCCCAAGAGAGGAGGAGGCACAAACGAGCTACTAGTGCACAACACGAAGCAATCTGTAAGGTCATTGCTCTTGTGTCAAAGGCTTGTTTAAGGATGGATGCCATCCACCTGTTGTGCACATCCTTCAAGGCTGCTCCTCCCTCCACTGGGATAATTGTTCACTTTGAAATGGTGCAGACCAGCACATCCACTTTAAGGAAACATAGATGTTCTCTCGCCCTGCATCCAGTGGGTATAGAGCTTCTAATGTTCGTCCACCTTTAAAACTCGCTTCAGGGGCATCCCATTCCAGGTCAATCAAGTACTCGAAGGCTTCCAGCACTGGAAAATAGCAAGAGGCTTTCCGTAGAGAAACCAGAATGGGATTCTTCTTTGATTCTGTCAGAATCCTCCCCAGGAACTCCCAGCAACTTCAGGGTCTGGGAAACCAGGGCCAGCAATTCATCTCTATGGAAAAAACATAACATGGTCCGATATGGTTCTAAACCCGGTGGGATTTCCCCATCATCTAAGGCTGTGGATCCCCTTCTTCGCCCATGCTGTCCGGATCCCTGCCAGGGATACCCTTGGTGAGGTGAGGCATATCTCAAGGCCTGCCGATAGGGCTGGGAGAGGGAGGCCATAACCGCTGAGGTTCCATCCAGACAGGGGCAAGTGAAGTAGACTGTGCCTGTACAAAGGCTTGAAGGCCTTGAAAAATATTCCATCCAAGAGAAGGAAGCCGGGTCCATGCCTAGCCCAGGAAGTACTGGGGTAGGTGGCGCTGGATTTCTCTCTCCCATGGAAGACCCAGCCCCAGGATTACTCAGATCCAGGGTACTTCCAGTTAAGGTTGTGGCCGACCCATCCTCTGATTGGGAGAAGCCAGGCTTAGTAAAGTCTGGAGAGGTCAACTCTCCCTGAGCCTCCTCATACCCTGTTTCCCCGAAAATAAGACAGTGTCTTATATTAATTTTTGCTACCAAAGATGCACTAGGCCTTATTTTCAGGGGATGTCTTATTTTTCCATGAAGAAGAATTCACATATATTGTTGAACAAAAAATGAACATTTATTATATTCTGAATAGTTGTCTGGTTATGCTGGTTTGTGATGACAACTAACTGTGAATCCTGCAGGGTAAAAAAATCACAGCTGCATGCTCTGGTGTTCTGTGCAACGGGCATGCTCCCAAATAAAAACTTTGCTAGGTCTTACTTTCGGGGGAGGTCTTATATTTAGCAATTCAGCAAAACCTCTACTAGGTCTTATTTTCGGGGAACAGGGTAGTGCTGACATAAGTAAGAATCCAGGTCAGACTGTGTAGCCCTAATATAACAAGCAGCACAGAGAGAATGGCGCTTTATTTCTTTGCTGCCGGAGCCATTAGGGGTGGTAACTGCATGTTCAGCCGGCTCGCACTTAAAATTGTGTGTGCATAGATTTCAGACACCTAAATGGGTTGCTGGAAGGCGCACGCACAGCTCGTGCACCCGGCTTTGCCTAAATTTTGCACCTAGCAAGTTGTACGCGTAAGTATACGCGCGACATTGTGCGTGGCATTATGAGCACAGCGCAAGTGCAGAGCCGGCATGCACAGATTATACCGACGCTGTATGTGGGCAATGGAAGATGCACAAAAAACGCGCGCAAGATGGCACTGCCGTGGTCTACCACACGGTGTGCCTACTGCGCCTAAAGCAGGGCCTAGCCCACTGGGGGCCATTCAACCCACTCAGAAGTCCACTTCCCCTTACCCCAATGGGATCGGGAATGATGTCCGTACGGCACACCGAGCAAAGAGACTGGGTTATAAGCTCCGCTGCTAGCAGCGGAGCTTATAACCCATTGGTCCTGATTCCATCTGGCTACATGCTAAGAAAATGCCCATTACACTGGATTTGTTTGATGTGGGTTTATGGCTTCTTGTGCCAGGCTGCCTTGCAGTTTCCCAAAGGGTTGCCAACTTTTCTATGGAGCAAGACCAGACACTTGGGGGGGAGGGCGGCCACAGCACCCCCACCCTTCAAATTGAGTGGTGATTCCTAGGCAGATTCTGCTTGCCTGTCTTTGGGACTTGGTTCGACTCTCCTATTCCTCTGCGACTCCCAGGAGGACAGCGTGAAGTAGCAACAAGTGCCGCACAGCTGTGGGAGAGGTAGAGGAGGAGGAGAGTCAAACTGAGCCCCAAAAAAGGCAGGTAACTGGAGCACTGCCAGGCTGCCACCACTGATTGGCCCCTGGCCTTGCCTGACCAGGTTTTACAGTATCTGGTTACCTTTGTAACCGGACACTATCCAAGGGGCTGCAAAAGCGGGTTGTCTGGTCGAAGACAGGGCAGTTGGTCACCCTATTTTCCCAGGCTATTTCAAACTAATTCTGCTTCTTGTGGTTAGTAATTCCTTTACAGTATACATCTTGCAGGTTCTGGTGTGTCGGTTCCCTGCAGAGATATGAAACCAAGTCAGACTCTTACAGATCTTCACACAAGAAATGGAAGATTAGTCCAAAAACATCCCTCCCAAAGAGGGATGACAGAAAATAAATCAACCAATTTTTGCTAAAGAATAAGGGGGGCACAAATCCCCAACTGATCTTGGGGGGAGTGGGGTGGGAACAGCTGCAAACACCATGGTATCCTGGCACCAGACTAGAGAGTAATATGAAAAAAGATAGTCACTGACTATCAGACAACACTATTCAGATTGGGGCTGTTCCCTCTACGTACCAGGATCAGTCAGACCGATTTTATAATGAGAGAGAGAGAGGGGGGGGGGGGGGGGGGAGAGGGAGAGAGACTAGCCATAGTGTCCTCGCCCTAGATAGGTATTTTTATCCCTATTTTAGGCCCCACCTAGTAACTCGAGGCGAGGTTTAGGTATTAGGGGCCATTTTCACATTCAACGTGAGACATACGAACAGAACAGTGGTCTCTTGTGAAGATCTGATGGCCTTCGGAGTGTGTACAATGTTCTCTCAACCTAGCTTGATGTTACCCAGGTAGAGAGTCCATCAAGCTAGGTTGAGAGAACATTGCACAAATCTCATCTTTTCTTTCTCTCTCTCTGTCTCACTCTCCCTCACTCTCTCTCGTCTGAGCTCCCATGGTCCCCCAGTGGTTGAATGCAGGAAATACAACAGGTCTGGCACTTACCGCAAGGTCTGAAAATGTTATCACTATTTGCGCTAACTTAGCTCTTCGCATAGGTAATTAGCGCAAATTGCGATAAACTGTATATTAGCATAAGACACGCCCCTTTTGCTATCACATGCGATACTTACCGCATTTTGATAAATCCAGGCCTAAGTTTGTATTGTTAAAATTGCAAGCTGCAAAAAATATCGAGCTGGATAAAAAAGGAGCCAGCTCAGTAGCATTCCTAGGGCAGGCTTTCAAATTTAGTCAGTGACTGCGATATTCAGTATTAACTAAGCTACCTTTAGCCAGGTAACTTTGGACAGGCACACAGCAAGCCGATTTGGCTAGATAGTCAGGCACACAACTAGCCAGGTAACTAGGGAAATTCAGTCACATGTATCCACTCACCTGGCTTTTAAATGTTAACCCCCCCCAATATATACATTTTAATAGCACAAGGAAAAAGAGCCACGCCTTTCTTTGAACTAAATTTGAAGATAAATAGAATAGCAACACTCTCCATCTCACACAGACATGCTTAGCAGACCTGACAGTCACTGAAGCACGCTAACGTCGCAGAGTATTGAATCTCCATGCCTTTGGAAGTGGGGCCACTCACTTTTAAAGGATGGCTTCATTTTTTTTTCCTTTACATACAGAGAATTGACAGCAACAGACATTGTACATAAATCTTAAGAATGTAAAAAACTGGTTTTTGCTAAATATTAAAAAATAAAATAAAAATAATAATAATAATAATAGCAAGATTATTACAAAATAAAAGTGCCTGTTATAAGTTCAAGTAACGTGTTGAAGGGTTGCTGAAGCCGCAAGCGGCTTTGTATAAAGGACGTTCTCTAGAGGGACAGGTGGGGTTCTGAGACGCCTCCATCGCTTCCCACTTCAGGCGGTCTCTGACCCTTGGCACTCCTCATCAGCCTCCAGGATGCAGTGGGGAGGGAGACAGTCCAAGCCCCTGCCTGCCCGGCCCAGGACGGCGGCCCAGCGCCTCTGAAGTTCCTCCGTTTCCGCGCTGAAGTACAAACTCAGATGGCTCTGACTTATCTTGAAGGTGTTTCGCCTCTCCACGCGATCCCCAGCATCTGGAGCTCCCAGTTCAAAACCAATGAGGGGGATACTGCGCTGTGCCTTCACATCCTGTCCAAGCCAAAGAGAGAACCACTGAGAATCTCACAGGCTGAAGTCAAAGCTCTCATGCCTGGTGACAGGCCCAGGCCTGGTGTTTTTATGCCTCAGGCCCAAACCCGTGTCCTGCAATGTCCAGGACATGTGGGAACCTCTAGTCCTCCTTTTTCACAGAATCAGGACTACATCTCCCAGGATACAATAGGGCAGAGGCATGGCTCACCTTTTGATGGAGATCTTACCTGGGGGGCTCCATAAATGTACAGCACCAGAGGCTCATTCTCAGGAATCACAAACCAGGCTTTCTGCCAACTCTTGCCACCCTTCTCCATGTAGTGCAGGAAACTACAGATAATGCTGTTTTCTGCCACCACGGATGCCTGCTTCTGTGGAACGAAAAAGAACAGAAACCACGCACATGTGAAGAGCGAGAGGGAGGAGAAGGACTGGGGCAGTGCCTCCAGGATCGACCTCTGCATAATATCGAGGCTTTGGAAGTACCTCCAAGATTGACCTCCGGCGTTGTGGCGTTTGCTGTTGGAATCCGGTGCTGCTGCTGGGGGACCCATGCAGGGCAGTGAAACACTCGACGCAGACCCGGTTCGTCCTGTTATTGTCATAGAACAGCCGCGCTCGGAATTCAGAACACTTCCCGCACACCACCTGCAGGAGAAAAACACTGCCGCATCGACACCACAACTCCTTGGCAGCAACATCACCAGCCCACAACATGAAAAAAGCACCATCAACATCACATCGATGCAGCGCTATTAGTGCGAAGGTTACGAGATGGGACAGCCAAGTATTGTCAGTGCAAAGGGTGAGGGGGTGCAAGTGAGTTGGGCACTGTCAAAAGGTAGGGGACAAATGGGCTGAGAGTCGGGGGGGAGGGGGAAGCTCACTCACCGCGAGATTCAGGAGAGCGCGCTGTCAGTACATAGGGATGGAGAGAGATGCGGAAAAGTCAGGCACAGTTAAGCACGACGGGTGAGTGGAAGGGGAATAGGAAGACAACATCATGGTGAGAAGTTGGGTGAGGGGTTGGTGCTTACGTGACCACAGGCCTTGCAGTGGTGCCTGCGCTTAGTGATGGAGTGGAATGGCTCCTGGCACCTCATGCACATGGTCACCTCTTTCTCCCGGATGGGGGTTGGGGCTCGTTTACCCAGATCCGTGTTCTGTAAAAGGGAAGCGGAACAAACCATGAAGGTGAGGAAACAGCAGCAAAGAGCAAGATTTAGGATGCTACAAAGTTGGTTTTGCAGGGGGCATGCCAGCTCCATAATATAGGTCAGAGGTGCTGAAGAAAAGGCAGGACACACATCCGACTGTAGGATAACCAGCACCCTGTGCAAAAACTGAAATTGATACAGCCCTCCTCCCCCCCCAACCCCCACCTCCATTAGCTCACTCCTGGGGAGTGGGGATACAAAGGGAGGTCTCCTCCAAAGATCCATTTCCTCTCCTCAACATTCGGAGCCAGCCTGCAAATCTCTGCACTTTTAAGAGCGAGAGCATCTCATCAGATCCCCTTAAAAATGCAGTAGCTGGTGAGCCAGCCTAAGGACAGCCACATTCATGTGCCATTGCTTAGCGACAACCCTGTTCCTGCCCACCATGGCCTTCCCAGGTCCTCTTCTTTCTTCCCCTTTTTTCTCCCGATATGACCCCCTTCCCACACCTTCTCCCTCCTACTCCTCCAGACGGCCCTTTCCCAGCATCTGTCCCTCCTTCTCTCCCTCCCCTCCATGCTCTCTTCCTGGGTCCTTTCTCCTCAATTTCCAGAAGGCCTCCCCCATTACCTCATCTCGCTCATTCCAGCCCCAGCGGCAGGCTGAGATTGTCTGGTCATAGCAGCAAAAGGAGGAAAAATTAGCATGGGGCCTGACAGCTGGCACGCTAACAGGCCCTGCAGTGGCCATGCCCCTCGCACAGGTTTCCTTGGTAACAGGTGAAGGGTGGGAAGCCGCTGTAGGACTTGTGAGTGTGTGCTGGTTGACATCATATTTATTTTTCCTTTGCTTGCTGCGCTACCTGAAGACGCCTGCCAGCTTCAATCAGTTGTTTCTGGGATGCTTGGGGAAGGAGGATGCTGGGGATTAGGGGGCATGCCATGGCACTGAAGGTGGGCCTGCACCGTGGCACCATAACTGAAAAAGTGTGTGGAAGTGAGATGGCCCTTGTGTGTGGTGCCCTATGTGGCTGCACAGCTCACACATCTTCAAAGCCAGATCTGCTTAAACATATACATATGTCCTCCCCCATGCACACAAATATACTCACATACACCCTCTCAGATACACAGACACTCTTATACTCTCACTGGAAGCTAGAGAGAGATCCCCTGGACACACACCGGAGAGCTTGGTGGGGTCTGGTCTTCCTCCCTGTGTGATGAGTTTATTAGTCGGCAGGTCTCCAGTGTCTGCTCGTGCCGAGAGATGGTGACTTGAATTGCCTGGGGAGGGGAGGAGAAACCATTTACCATGAAGGTCAGAATGACAGGAGTGGGGGCAGGGCTCCCTGTGTTAACAGCACTATACCTGAATCCAATCCTTTTTCTCCTCTTCTGTCCTGTGGAAAATGAGAGAAGATGTGTGTTATTGCTGCCACACAGCTGCAGCACGAGCTAAGCACTGGAGGGCTTGTTGTGGAGGGTGGGGAGACCTCAGGGTACGTCCCTGCTCATCGTCAGGGAGTTGGGGGGGGGGGGGGAGAGGTGCTGCTTACCTGGCCTGAAGCTCCAGTGAGCGCTGCTTCCCACACACCAGGAAAGTCCTAGGTAGGTTCAGGCTGCTGCTACTATCTTTCAGCTGTGGGCCAAATGAGGAGAGTTGTTACTGTTGTGTAGCTTCCAGACAACAGCCATTCCCCACCCATCTTCCTGGCCTCCTCTGCTCCCTAGCCTCCAACAGCACATGCAGGACTACAACTCTCAAGATACATGAGGGAATGGAAGACAATCAGGGGTGAATCTGGAAGCTGCCCCAGATCAGCCATACTGAATCAGACCAAAGGTCCATCTGGCCCAACATCTTGTCTGATGGGCCAGAAAATGGAAGATCAGAGACAATGTGGGTGAAACAGGGCATGTATAGAACTGTCTTGGGTCAGCCCAAGGTCCCTGGAGTTCAGCATCTTGCCTCTGACAGCCCAGGTCACAGGAACCCAGCAGACCCCAAAAAGATTTATTGCTTATTACTCATGCCCAGGGATAAGCACTGGCTTTCCCAAGGCTACCTGTTTATGGACCTTTCCTCCAAGAACTTGTCCAATCTTCTTTTGAGCCCCACTGTAATTAGTCGCCTTGACCCATGTCCTCCGGCAACAGATTCCAAAGCTTGACTGTGTACTGAGTGAAAAAGTACTTCCTACAATTTGTTTTAAATCTGCTGGTTGCTAGTTTCATGGAAATAAATAACAGTCCTTTATTCACCCTTCCACCCTACTCATGGTTTTATACATTTCTATCATTCCCCTCTCAATTTTCTCTTTTCCAAGCTGAAGATCTCTAACCTGCATAGCCTCTCATCATAAGAGAGCTGTTCCACCACCTTTATCATTTTTGTTGCCCTTTTCTGCACCTTTTTCTAGTTCCACTGTGCCTTTTTGGAGATGAGGTGACCAGAACAGCACACAATACTCAAGGTGTGGTCGCACCATGGCTCGAACAAAGGCAATGTGATATTTTCTGTTTTATTTTCCATTCCTTTTCAGATCATTCCTAACATTCTGTTTGCTTTTATGACCGCAACCGTGCACTGAGCTGAGGATTTCAATGTATTGTCCACAAGGACTCCAAGGTCCTTTCCCTGAGTGGTGATTCCCAGTTCAGAACCCAGCATTATATTATTTTTCCCTATGTGCACCACTTTGTACTTTTCCACATTAAATTTCATCTGTCATTCAGATGCCCAGTTTCCTATTCTCACAAGATCCCTCTGCAGTTTTTCATAATCCATTGTTGTTTGAATAATTTCATGTCATCTGGAAATATGATCACCTGACTCTTATCTCCCAATTACAGATTATTTATTAATATGTTAAAAAGGGCTCCAGGGATGATCCGGGAAACTATAGACCTGTGCAATTCTTATCCCTGCATCTCAAAAAAGATAAAGTTGCACTGGAAAAGGTTCAGAGAAGGGCAATCAAAATGATAAAGGGGATGGAACAGCTCCCCTATGAAGAAAGACTATAGAAATTAGGGAAGATATGATAGAGATCTATAAAATCATGAGAGGACTAGAATAGGTAAATGTGAATTGGTTATTTACACTTTCAGATAATAGGAGGACTAGGGAGCACTCCCTGAAGTTAAGTAGCACATTCAAAACAAATCAGGGAAAATTCTTCTTCACTCAATGCACAATTAAGATCTGAAATTCATTACCAGAGGATGTGATTAAGGCAATTAGCATAACTGAGTTTAAAAAAAAGTTTGGACAAGTTCCTGGAGGAGATAACAACCAACAAGGACTGAACTACACAGTTTGGGTAAACAAATAAGTGTGGGAGTAGCTTTCTTATTGCGGTGGTTACTACCCTAAACCAATTAAGCCTGATACTTCACTTTGAATGCATATACAGCACTGCTCTCTGCTTCAACGGCAGGGGGAAATATGGAAAAGAGGATTTACATTCAGACAACATCTAACAAGGCATTGATCTGTGTTGTGTTCCACGGTCATGTCGCCCCACGACCGCAGCCCCCTCCCTGATTTGCGGTGTCCCCCCGCCGCGGGAGCCCCGGGGGAGGGCTCCGACTCGGGCCCGTGCAGTCCCGGCACTGCCCGTTGCAGGGGAAGCCGTTCTGCTTCCCCTCAGCGGCGTCTCCCCTCCGTGGGGGAAATCCAAAATGGCTGCTGCCATTCTTAGGCGCGAGGCCACGCCCCCTCCACAGAATTAAAGGGACCCATCCCTTTAAATGGCGTCACCTGTTCTCTATCAGCCAAAGCAGGGGAAGTATAAACGGCAGCTTCCTCTGCTCGTCCAGTGACTTGGCAAGGTCCTCCAGCGCTGTCCAGTCTGCTTGCTTCGGTGAGTCCGGTTCCGTCTTGGTGTTCCTGGTTCCTGACTTCGGATTGGCTTCGGTGATTCTCTGGTTCCTGACTTCAGATTGGCAAGCGGTGATTCTCTAGTGCATGACTTCAGACTGGTGAGCGACGACCCTCTGGCACTCGACCTAGGACTCCTTCAAGACTACGTCTCCAAGGGGCCACCTAAGTCCCAGAGGCCTGAGTCCCTACGGGCTCCTCCTGGGGGGACCGCGGGCTTCCAGGGTGAAGCTCCAGTCAGCCCTTGCACAGTCTCCTGACCTCTCAAAGATCCGCCTAAGTCCCAGCGGCCCGGGTCCCTACGGGCTCCTCCCGGGGGGACCGCGGGCTTCCAGGGTGAAGTTCCAGTCAGCTCTTGCACTGTCTCCTGACCTCTCAAAGGTCTGCCTAAGTCCCAGCGGTCTGGGTTCCTACGAGCTCCTCCTGGGGGAACCACGGACTTCCAGGGGTGAAGACACAGCTCGCCTTCTCGACTCTTCCTCCGCTTCCACCGTTGCCTCAGTCTCCAGTGCCATTGGTCTGCTGGTCATATCTTCTGCTCAGCCTTGCCACCCGACAGGAGAACCTTCGAACTGCCCTACTAAGGAATTCCATCCTCCCGTCGGCCGAAGGGTCCACAACTCGAGCATAACAGATCTGTGCAGTCGGGATAAACAAGCATCGGGGTAACTTGCTTGATGCGGCGGTTACTACTCTTAACCATTAAGCCTTACGATTCACCTTTGATGCAACTCCAACATTACTCTCTGCATCAATGGCAGGGGGTGGCAGGAAACACGAATCAAACAGTTACCAACAAGGGCCGTGACCCTGGTGGTCGGTGAAACAGATAATTATGAGAAAATAAGTGTGGGAGCTTGCTGGGCCAGAGTAGATGGGCCGTTTGGACTTTTTCTGCCATCATTTCTATGTATCTATGAGAAGTCCATAAAATGCTTTTAATCAAATTGACTCAGGGAATAGCCACTGCTTATTACTGGCGTTGGTAGCATCGGATTTATTTATTGTTTGGATACTTGCTAGATACTTTTATCCTAGATTGGCCACTGTTGGAAACAGGATGCATGGTTTGATGGATCTTCGGTCTGACCCAGTATGGCAACTTCTTATGTTCTTATGTATATCAGCACAGAACCCAGTATAGATCTCTGTGGTACTCCACAAATGAAAAACAAAACCAGCATCCAACATTTGATATCCTTTCTTTCATACAACAGATTGTTTAAGCGGCACAATGAATTAAATTTATAAAAGGACCATCATAACTCCCATACATGAAATTGTAGAAGTATCAACTTTATAGCACACTGGGTTATGTTTAATCATAGATCCATAACGAGATTTATTTTATTTTTAGTTCACGCTTTTTCATTGTAGCTCAAGTCAAGTTACATTCAGGTACAGTAGATATTGTCCCTGACCCCAGTGGGCTCACAATCTAAGTTTGTACCTGACTTGCCCAGGTTCACAAGGAGTGGCAGTGGGATTTGAATCCTTGGGTCCCTGGCTCTCAGCTTGCTGCTTTAATCATTAGGCTACTTCTCCACTCGAAACAAAGAATAAACAACTTTCCTTCAACCTAGATTCAAACCAACAACTTGAGACTCTCTAACTTTTCTCTACAGTCGATTGCTCTACCAGCTGACCTATCAAAGGAACTGATTATTTTTCTTTTAGTTATTTATATTTCTAAATTGCAAATAAAGTGCAAAAATTACTCCCTCTTTCACTCAATCAATTGCATGATATCATGCTTCGTATCACTACTTCAGGAGTTTTTATGTACAGTATATTCCCAATTATATCTGTGCCGCAACTTCAAGCCTTACAAAACAATTATCTGAAAAAGACAAACGATAGGATTAATACTTGTGTTTCCTTGATGTGGTTCTCAGACACAATGATGAAGAATATATATAAAGCTCACATTCTGTTATCAGCATTCATAAGTTGCAGCAGCCATCTTAAATAATGGGCATGAACTTAAAGGAGAAACAATGTCTAACGTGTGATGGAAGCAGCCCTAATTGTGATGAGGGTAGCCCTCTGTCTGTTCCATGAACCCTTTCAGACTGGTTGGAAGTGAACATGTGAACCCTTGAGGCTGGTGCCAGAAGAAGGTCCAGTCTGTGAACCAGACTGGTGTTGGACAGCTGACAGGTGATGGACCAAGACCATGCCAGAAGGGCAAAGTCTGAAGAACTGACAACTATCGCGGCAGGTGGCAGGCAAGGCGAGGTCCGGTAGCAGGATGAAGTCAAGACAGGCAGCAGGAAAGGCAAGGTCTGGTAACCAGGCAGAGGTCAAGACAGGCAGCAAAGTAAGAATTCAAAGTTTCAAGATACGCGGGAATAGGACCTGTTGCTCAAGCATCATCAAACAGAATAAGCAAGTTTACATGCCTAAACAGCAATGACATCATAAGGGTGAGCCACAGGAAGTCCAGAGTGCTGGGCCTATAAAACCAGGAAGTGAAGAGAGGCTAAGCCAAGCAGGAAGCAGACAAGGCTGCCAGAAACTATGCCAGAACTCTCACAGGTGCCAGAAATCAATGAAGGAGGTATGTCACATGACATCATATATATCTGAACAAACTTAGAAGAACATGTGATGATATCTTGGGGGTATGGGGGGGTGCAGCAGGTGGGAGGGAAGGGAATTTGTCTTATGGGATAAAATGAATGACAGGTTTGCCAAAAAATAGTCAGCTGTGTTTAAATAACAATTTATGGAGCTGGTTATGACTACATATTTTGTATTGTGGACCTTTCTAATAAAATAAATAAATAAATAAATAAATAAATAAATAAATAAAAAGAAAGAACATCTCACATTTTTTTTAAGTTAATTTGGGTACAATGATTCTTTAGGTTCATGTCCATTATTTAAGATGGCTGCTGCAACTTGTGAATGCTGATGACCATACCTAGGAACTCTATGGATTTGGCCTGGAGACTCCAGGTCTCCTGGAGAGCACCCAGGATCTCCGGGTCTTAAACATCCTCCTGGTTTTGTAAAGCTGTCTTTTTCTGTAGCAGAGGGATGCAGGGGAGGCAGGCAGGAAGCTAGCGGGCAGAAGCCTCTCAGCCTGCAGCTGCTTCCCTGCCTCTCCCTTCTGATTGGCTCCTTATGCTATCCAGAGTCAATCAGCAGTGAAAGGAGAGGAAGCAAGGGCTGTGTTTCGGTCCTCACAGTAACTAGGCTGTGTGAGGATAGTGAGAGGAGAGAGCAAGAGTGTGTGTGTGTGTGTGTGTGTGTAAGAGAGGTGCAATCAAAAGTAAGGCTGAGAAGAGAAAGGGGTGAGCAAAGGTAAGAAAAGAGCAAAAAGGGAGAGAGATGAGAGCAAGAGGGTAGGAGAAGGGGAGGAGGAAGATAAAGGGGAAAGACAGGGACAAGGGTGGCAGGAAAAGGAGAGGACCCTGGATTGGAGTAGAATCCAGGAAGATATTGTAGGAGGGAAGGTAAGAGGAATGGAAAAGCGAGCATGGGAGAAAGGAGGTGAAACAGTGAAAGGAGAAAAGTTAGAAACATATAGAAACATAGAAAATGACTGCAGAAAAGGACACAATTGCCCATCTCTTAGGAAGAAGAAGAAGAGGAATTAAAGGGGAAGAGGCAAGAAAAAGGAAGAGAAAGTATTATAATAGCTGCAGCTTTTGGAAAGAGAAAGAACTGAAATAGAACAGAAAATGAAAGAGGACACCAGAGAGAAAAAGAAAATAAAACAAGAGAGACAGACAAGGCCAGAGAATGAGAAAAAGAAGGCTGAGCCAGAAACACCGAAGGTTGGAAACTTTTATTATCTGCTAGAGAATACTATTTTATTTTATTTATTTGATTTATATTCTGCTTTTTGAAAGTCTAGAGGATAATCCATAAAGTCTAGAGGATGTGAATGAACAATGGGTGGCTCACGAGAACGACAGCTACTACCTGGTGATAATACCCTTATTCAATAAACATACACACTGTTAATGCGACTCCGACATTGCTCTAAGCTTCAGCGGCCATGAGGAAATGTGGAAAAAAGGATTTGCATTCACAAAAAGTGGGGAGTAGCTTGCTTGTTACGGCGGTTACTACCCCAAACCAAATAAGCCTGATACTTCACTTTCAATGCATATCCAGCATAGCTCTCTGCTTCAACGGGCAGGGGAGCAAGATTTATACTTCACTTTCAATGCTGAGCCAGCATAGCTCTCTGCTTCAACGGCAGGGGGGAATGAAGAAAGGTGGATCTATATTCAGGCAACAACCAACAAGGACTGAATTACAAAGTCTGGATAAACAGATAAGCATGGGTGTAGCTTGCTTATTGTAGTGGTTAATACCCCTAACTAATTAAGCTATTTCACTTAGATTCAGTTTCTACACTGCTCTCTACATTAATGGCGGGGGTGGAAGGGAAATAGAATAAAAAAAGGTTACTAAGAGCCAAGAGAAACAGATAAGTATGTGAGAGAAAAAAAAAAGTGCAAAACCTTGCTGGGCAGACTGGATGGGCCGTTTGGTCTTCTTCTGCAGTCATTTCTATGTTTCTATATGTTTCTAAGCAGATTATATTCAAGAAAGGTGTTCCTAGGGGGTGGAGGAAGAAACTAAAAAGTCTTTACTGTGAACACCATACTTAACCCCCACTCCCACCCCACCGTGCGCTAATTTCCGGGTGAGCCTAACTCAAAAGTTCCCAGGTATGCTGACAGAATGTGAGCTTATTTATTTTTATTTATTTTTAATTTTTATATACCGGAATTCCTGTATGCAATACAAATCAGTCCGGTTTACAAGTAACGAAAAGGTTGCCCTGGTCTGGGAGGTTAGACTGGGGTTTTTTACATAGAACATAGAACAATAACAATCAACTATTGAACATTATTACAAGGAACAGTGAAAGTAACAATAGTATTTAACAAACAGATAATATTATTATAACATTATTTGTGTTCACATTTTACAAGGAACTTTAGTAGCGTATATAGTCTGCAAGTAATCGGTTAAATAATATAATATGAGAAGGATGACTTAAATAAATAGATATTGCGAATAATCAAGTCCGTGTATGAATTTGAGTGTCAATGTGTTTGTGACACCTTGCAATGGTTGGATCTGAAAGACAGGAGGAGGTGCCTAGTTACACTCTGGGAATTGGAACGCTTGCCTGAAGAGCCAGGTTTTTAACCTTTTTTTGAACTCTGGTAGGTTGGGTTCGAGTCTTATGTCTGGTGGGAGCGCATTCCATTGATGTGGTCCCGCAGTGGATAGTGCTCTTTTTCTTAGCGTTGATTTGGCGGGAGCTGCGACTAATGTGCCTTTGCAGGCGCTTCTGATGGGTCTGGCCGATGAGTGTAGGCGAAGTTGAGTTTGTAGAGATATAGGTGCGACGTTATGAATTGTTTTATAAGCTTACATATATTCTTCATCATCTTGTCTGAGAAACATGTCGCCGACACACAAGTATTAACCCTATCATTTGTCTTTTTCAGATAATTGTTTTGTGAGACGTAAAGTGTGGCACAAATATTTTGAGAATATATTAAACAGAAAAGTTCCTGAAGCAGTAATATTAAATATGATGATATGTCGGACAATTGACTGAGTAAAAAGGGGGAGTAATTTTTCACTTTTTTTTATTTGCTATTTAAAAATATAAATAACTAAAAGAAAATAATCTTGTGCAACTCATGGACCTATGATTATACATAACCCGAGGTGCTATAAATATTGATACCTTCTTCGATCTCATATATGGGGGTATGGATGGTCCTTTTATAAATTTAATTCATTGTGCTGCTTTACTAAGAACAATAATTGTATTAAAAAAATTAAGTATATTAAATGCTGGATGCTGGTTTTAGTTTTGATGTATTTGATTCATGAGACTTAGACTTGTGAGTACTCCACGAATAACCTATCTTCCTTTGGAAAACTGATCATTTAGTCTTGTCTTTTAACCATTTAGCACTGGACACTGTTTCCTAGCCCATGACATTTTTTTTTTTTTTTTAACTGAAAATCTTTATTTTAAAACATTCCACAAAACATAGAATCATCAACATCCATATGCATAATATCCAACTGCAAAACTTCATGTTACCGAAAGTTATCAAAAGAAATACACTCCCATCCCTTCCCTCATCCTCACCCCCCGAACCCCACTGCCATGATACCGTTAACAAATCTCTCCAAGCTTTCCCACAGGTGCCTTAGAAAATAAAGTAATGAAAGACAATACAGAATAAACCCCAAGAGACATACACTCAAGCAGTTCTACTGGGAACAATGATAAATTATAATGCTTATACCACAACAGTATAACAACAATGAATCACCCAGATTTCAACCAATCTCTGGTTTACTTAGTCCCTTTACCCATTGTATATAAGGTCCCCAAAATTCCTCATATATGTTCAAGATTTTCATCTTAATAGAAGTCAGTAATAAATTTTCCCCAACTACACCCTAACTCGCACCTTGCCGCAATCATTATTTGTTGCATAAGAAATCGTACAGATTTATTCCATTCAGAATCAGGCACATTTAATAAGAAAAATAAAGGCTCCTTAATGACCTTCTTACCCATGATATCATAGATAAATTGTATAACCTGCTCCCCATATAGCACTATCTTTGGGCAGTTTCATCAGATATGTATAAAAGATTCCCTCATACCACACTGCCTCCAACAATCATCTTCCACTTTAGGAAAAATTTTATGCAAACGAGCTAGTCTACGATACCACCGAAAGAGTACCTTGTAATTATTCTCCACCAGAAGAGCTGAAATGGAGCCTTGTTTGGTATGATGGAAGCAAACGTCCCAAATCTTAGATCTCAAGGGCTTCCCCAGATCTTGCTCCTAAGCTAACATGTAGGCTGGTACGGATTCCAGCACGCCATTTAATAAGCCATACATCTTTGAAATACCTCCCGAGAGTCTACTAGCCATTTCGCAATAACCTTCAAAAAGAGATTTCCCCTTTTTGATATCTCTCAGTACTCCTCCCCCTCTTACATAATGCATACCTGAATACAATAAAAACCATCCCCTTTGGGGAAATCAAAGGACTGTTGAACTTTCTCAAAAGCGTGCACCCCACTTCCATCCCAGATAAGCTCCAACTGAGTACAGCCCTTGCTCCACCACTACCTAGCTGAGGGGCTATCCATCCCTGGTTGGAACTGCTTATTAAAATGAAAAGATGTCCTAAAGTAATATCTTCTTTCACCTACCAATTGCATCTTCCAGCTATCCCATAATTCCTATGTCAATCCAATTACAGGGGAGACATTATCAGGTAATATCTGTGCTTCTTTTGGCAGCCATACCATAATATCTGGCAGTATATCATGTAATAAGAATCGTTTTAGAGCTACCACCTCTTGTTTACCTCACTTTTATGCCAATCCAGAATCACCCTTAACTGAGAGTCAACATAGTACCACAATAAACAGGGCACCACCAGACCCCCCCCCACTGCTTTAGGAAGATGAAATATACGCCATGCCATCCTTGGAGGTCTTCGCTTCCAGATAAACATCATCAATTTACACTACCACCCCGCAAAACACTTCTCAGATATAGCTACTAGTACAGTTTGAAATAAATAACATAAGCTCGGTAAGACATTTATTTTATGTTTAAATGTTTATTAATTTTTCAGCACAATCAGGCACATTGTACATGAACATATTAAGAGAGGAACAAAAACATAATGGGGAAACACTGGTTGACTCTTCCCAGTGTCCCCAAATAAGTACACGCACCATGACATTCTACCCCCTACAGGAACTGGGCAATCAGATAGAAACCCTTGGTTGCCCAAATCTTAAGTCTTATGAGAACTCCCTGCAAATATTTCATACTGCCCACCAAAGGTAAAAACTGGGAAACATAACTCTAACTTTAAAGAAGCACAGAAATAGCACCATGATAAAATCAGAGGAATAGCTAGGAGGCAATCTCTCAAATAATTCAGGATGTCCGTCAAAGCTGGTTCCCAATAACCAGTCTGTCACATGGCGTAGATTGCAGGCCACATTGTACAGCTTCAAATCCGCTAAACCTTGCCCCCTTTGGTCCTGCTTGCGTCGTAACTTAACCTAGGGGATACATTGTTTCTTATTCTTCCAGACATAACGCCTTATCAAAAATTCCAAATGAGAAAAACTTACGCTTAGAAAGGTAACAAGGAATGGTTTGAAGTAGGTACTACCATTTAGGCAAGAGAATCATTTGAAATAAATTTATTCTCCCCAATATAGAAAGAGGGAAGTCATGCAAAGCCCGTAATGTCAACTGGGTAGACTGAAATAACTAATCTCTACAAGGTTAATTTTCAGAAGTTAAGTCAATAGACAGAGTAATACCCAAATATGTGAATAAGCCATTAACCCACATCATCAGAAAGTGCCTAACCCAATTGCAGCTCAAATCCCTATTTGTCGGGAGTGTCTCACACTTGTCCAAATTCAATTTGCAACAGGAAATTTTCCCTCCTACTTGTAGAGGTAAGAGTGGCCCAGGTACCTCTAAAAACCCTGCTGGGTTTTCATGTTGTTGTTATTTGGGGGTAGGCACTGATGTCTCTGGTTCCTTTACCTGCCGCAACTCTGGTATAGTTGTGATGGCTGTGGCCGGATTTGCAGATAAGGTGGTGGACAATACGATGAATATGGCTTGTACAGCTGTCTTTGGAAATAGGTCTTTCTGAATGATGGGTAATACTTTTTACCCAACGATTGATCGGTGAGAGACGCCAGGGACAAGACCGCTATGTTCTGCTCCTTTAATTGGGCTACAGTTTCACGCAGCTTATCTCCAAAGAGGGTGCCTGGAAAACAGGGGAGGTCGGCCAATTTCTCATGGATGTTTTCTTGAATGGCACTGGCCTGAGCGACTATGGCTCCCGCTGTGGTACGAGCAGAGGTTTCGAAGGCCTCATATATTGTACGTAATAAATGCCTTAGTCCCTCCTCTAGGTCGTGAAATTGTTGAGGTGAGGCCTCATCTGGTGAAGTGGTGGTAAAGTGGGGCTTGAGTGACTTAAGGCACTTGTAAAGATACTGAGAGATATAGAATTGGTGCTGTTGGATCTTCGCATTCAGCATATCCGCCTGGAATGCTCTTCTGCAGAAAGTCATCCAGGTACTCACAAGTCATGCCCTGGAGGGGTATTTGAATGAAGGTGTGATTTTTTAGCCGACTCAACCACTAACGAAGCGTGTGGGAGCTGGACCACGCTGTAGAACGCAGATTGACGCATCCGGAACTTGAGGTCTGTCTTCCGTGAGGTCACTTGCCCCGAGAAGAGGGTCTCCCAAGCCTTTGTCATGACTGCGTCTAGCACCGCGTGGGAAGGCAAGGTGGTTGGCTCAGCCAGCGCTTCGAAGATCTTCAGGTTCCCTAAAACCTCAGCGCGAGGGTCTGGCACCTTTCACATTTCAATGTTGAGCCTGGTGCCCACCTTCTCCACAAATTTTGAATAGGAGAAGTCTTCCGGAGGGGAGGCTGGCTCAGGTCATTCCTCTGGCGGGTCAGATGGGTACCTTATCGAGGAACCCGATGACATAGGAGGGGAAGGGAGGGCTGTGGGGAGATGTCAGGTTGTGGAGAGTGCCCAGGAGCCGGGCTGCTGGACTGAGGATCGGGACGGATGTCCCCTTGTGGAGGCAAAGGTGGTCTGCCTTGGGGGGAGTCTTCGCATGGGATAGGGCAGAACTTGCTGCTTCCCTGATCCTCCACGGAGGAGAGGAATTGGGTCAAGATCTTAGATATTTGTGACATCGCCTGTGAGGCCAAGGCCCCGCAACCCAGACAAGGTGACGAGTCATTTGCTGGGAGATTCCTTGGTGGCAGTGCTGTGAGCAGGATGTCCAAGTCAGGATCTCTGGGCCGGATTTTTGCCCATTCCACTGAGGAAGACCTCGTGTCTCTTTTGGTGGGGCTCCTGCAACTGCCCCGCCGACCGCTTCTGACTGGCGACTGATGACAAATCGGAGTAGACACGCTCCGAGGAGTGAGAGGAACCCGTGGATATATAGTCAGATGCCGGCTCACCACCAGAAAAAACGAGATCCACTAAGTCAGGGGTGAAGGCCCCTTGCAGTTCCACAGCCAGAGGTGGTTTCTGGGAGGACTTCCCAGTTGAGGGGCTGAAGGTGGGTGAAACCCAGCTATCAGTAGACTCTTTTTGCATCGAGGTGTACAGCACAGCGTGGGTTGGTGTTGGCGTTCGTGTCGACGGGCTGTCCCACGTCGATCCAGATGACTTTTGGTGATCGTGCATTGATGCGTCGAGCGGCAACTCTCCCCTGCACTTTGACTTAGACACATGCGTCTATGGTGTTTCACGCGCATGGTGCTCTTGGCGTGCGGTGTGTCGGTCGGCTGTGTCAGGGCTTCAACTCTGGACGACTGCCTCAGTGATTGGGTCGGTGCATCCCCCGATGCTCCTGGATGGTCTGGGGGCATTGAAGGACGGAGTGGGGCTGGCCCACCTAACCCCATTGTATGTCTGGCAGACCCACGGAGGAGGCCCTCTTGGATTTTTTTAGGTCGATCCAGATGGGGCCCCGGAGACGAGTGAGCCGACAAGTGCTTTGAGCTGAGGGCATAAGACCCCGGGTTTCCCTCAAACAGCTGGGTGATTTTGGCAGCGCGTTGACGTTGAGCCTGGGGGACATGCGGCCACAGTCCCTGCAAGCTGCCTGGTTGTAGTCCAGGCCGAGGCATAAATAACAGTAATTATGGCAATCGGTGGCGGACATAATCTTACTGTACTGGCAGAATTTAAAGCCAGGCGGTTGCGGAGGCATTTTCCTTCTTCCTTTTTTTTTTTTTTTTTTTTTTTAACATAGCGGGATCTCTGAGGAGAGAAGAAAAGGGAAAGGACGCGTGGGAAAGGATGCATAGCTGCACACAGAGCAAAGCTCTGTCATCTTTGAGAAGCTCCACCTAGCCATCCCGGAGGGACATCCCCAGACAGCATGGCTAATTCATCTTGCTTATCTGTGGGAAAAATTCCAAGGTTTTTTAACATAAAACTCCATTCTAACCTATCAAATGCCTTTTCTGAGTCCAAGCTCAGAAGCATTGACAAGAGACAATGACACCTACAACTGATCAAATGACACCTACAACTGATCAAAGATGCTGCTATACGTCCTAGCTAGGTAAGATTACCTCTATCCCACCGCTGGAGATCTGACACTTTTCATCCATGTTCCCCATAATTCAACTGAAACAGATCAGCCAAATTATCTCCAATCTTCACACCCAAATACTTAACCCTTGCCTTTACCACCTTAATAGGATATTTTTCTTTAAGGCGTCCCAACTGCATCTCCGACAAGGAGATATTCATAAGCCTCCCCCCGTGCTTCCGGCCTTGCTGCAGTCCCCGGCGTTCCCGGTCCAGCCACCACATCCATTGCTTCTCGACGGGCCTCTCCGCATGGCCCAAGGAGAGATGCTGCTACTCGGCACTGCACCCCTCCCTAGGTGCGCGCGCATCACTGTTTAAGTAGGGACCGCGGCAGGAACATAGCCGCAGCCCCGGATGATGACATCAGCAGAGCTTCAGTATTTAAGCGCAGGTTCCGCTCCCTAGCTTTGCCTTTTCAACAGATCTCCTCGCTGGTCAAGTACTCGTTGTCTCCTAGAGGTTCGTTTCATTCCTGCGTTCCTGTTCCTCGTTTGTTCCTGGTTCCTGTCTCCTTGTTCCTGTCCTGCTTCATACCTCGGATTGCCTACACGGACTTTGACTCTGCTTCGCCTGACCACGCCATTGACTCTCTCCAAGTCCGGACCTCTGCTTCGCCTGACTACGCTATTGCCTATCTCCAGACCCAGACCTCTGCTTCGCCTGACCACGCCACTGACTCTCTCCAAGCCCGTACCTCTGCTTCGCCTGACTATGCTATTGCCTATCTCCAGACCCAGACCTCTGCTTCGCCTGACCACGCCATTGACTCTCTTCAAGCCCGGACCTCTGCTTCGCCTGACTACGCTACTGCTTATCTCCAGACCCAGACCTCTGCGTCGCCTGACTATGCTATTGCCTGTCTCCAGACCCAGACCTCTGCTTTGCCTGACTACGCTACTGCCTATCTTCAGACCCAGACCTCTGCTTTGCCTGACTATGCTATTGCCTATCTCCAGACCCAGACTACTGCTTCGTTTGACTACGCTTGACTTTCTCTGTGATCAGACCTCAGCCTCGCCTGCCACTGCCTCCAGATTGCTGCCAGCCCCGACTCAAGCCTGTTCCTTGACGCCTCTCCAGCTTACTTCCTGGACGTGGTCCATTCAGGCTTCGGCCCACTCTTGCTTGGGTGCCCCCTGCGCGCTTCGTTCCTTTGTCGCCTGAGTCTCCAGGACACTACCTTGTCCAGTGTAAGACTGTTCTCTCTCTCACCTGCTGTCTCTGGGCTGAATCCGATCTCTACATCTACTACATACAGAGGCCTACCTAAGCCCAGCCGGCCCCGGCACCCAAAGGCTCAACCCGCGGGGAATGAGGGCTGGTATTGATGAAGCTTCAGCTGGCCTCTGTTCACCAGCCCACTCCGCCTGCCGAAGGTGGGGACCCATAGGTTCCTACCTGCGGGCTGTGTCAACCCCACCTCGGCCCAAGGGTCCACCTCCGACACAACACCCACTTTATCCAAAAGTGCAAAAAGATAATCCCAATGCACCATATCAAATTACTTTTCGGCATCTACTGTTAGCAGTACCAAAAGGTATACAACGATGTTTATCCCACCAAATTAAATTAATAACCCTCATGACATTATCTGCTGCTAATCTCCCAGGAATAAATCCCGTCTGGTCTGGATGAATCAAGGTCCACATTAGTGGCCCCAACCTAGCTGCCAGTACTTTCGCTAATATTTTTAAATCTATGTTAAGTGATATAGGTCGATAAGACCCACATAGAGTTCCATCCCTTCCTGGTTTCACCAAGACTGTAATCCCCATGTGGTTAGAATCCTCTGCTTTGAAGTTATTCCCCAGCAAAAAATTAAACACAACCACCAGGGAGGGAGCAATCTTGGAACACATTTCCTTATAGAAACTTGCAGAAAAGCCATCTAAGCCTGGAGCCTTGCCTTTTTTAAGATCTTTTATCGCATGTTCCACCTCAAAGACAGTAATCTCTTTATGAATCCTCTGTTGAACCTTCTCGTCTACTTTAGGTAAATTAATACCTTCCAGGTATCCAGTAATATTACCTGGGTCTATACTTGCCTGTTTAGCATATAGCTCTGCATAGAACTGGGAGAACCATGCTTCAATAATCTCATTATCAAACACCATCTTTCCAGCCCTATCCTTAATCTTCAAAATTTGGTTTTGCAATATCTTCTCCTTGAGGTACCTCGTCAAAAGGCAACCAGCCTTATTACTCCCCTCAAAATACTCCTGCTTCAATTTATCCAAATGAAAAAGAATGGTCCATTCATCTAATTTTTTTTTAACTCTATCCTTAAGGACTCCAGCTGGACCCCCAACCCTGACCCAGGATGCCATTTCTGTTGGAAAAATTTGATAAATTAGAATTACATCAGGCGAAGTCTAGCAGCATCTCTCTCTTTTTTCACATGTAAAGCTCTTGCAATTAATTTACCCCATACAACTGCCTTCAGGCAATCCCATACTGTTACCTCCACAACCTCCCCATTATCATTCTTGGCTAAATAAATCTTGTATGTCTCCCCACAACTTTTCATAAAACTCCTGATCATCCAATAAGCTATCCTTCAATTTCCAGAATTTTGTCCCAGACTGGCAGCTCCCCACTTGCAGCGATATCCAAATAGGGCCATGATCCGACCATATTATAGGGCTTATAACAAAGTCCCCAACTTGATTCACCAGTGCCTTATCCACCAAAAAGAAATCAATTCGAGAATATACTTTATATTCTAAGGCTCATAATTATGTTCTATGGGATGCATCAACTGCCATATATCTATTAGACCCCAGTCTACCATCAACACTTTAAGACATTTCCTATGTGAATTGGCAGCTACACCTCCTCCCTCCCCCCCCCCCAATTGTCTAAGTAAGGGTTTCTGGTCATATTAAAATCCCTCCTCCCAAGAACTATATGCCCCTCAGCCCAGGTAACCAGGATTTTCAATAGCTTCACAAAAAAGGCCCCCTGGCCAGCATTAGGAGCACACACATTCACTAAAGTAAACATCTGCTTATTTAATCTTATTTTAATGATAATATAATGACCTTCTGTATCTCGCAATATAGCTTGGACATCCACCAGCAAATTTTTGAGAAAAGAATACCCACACCACTATATTCACTGAATACCGAAGCTGAGGCAAAGAATTGAAGAGGAAAGGCTTGAGAAGCCATCAATCTCATGTCTTTTTCACAAGTGCGTTTCTTGACAAAAACATATATCAGCTTGCACATGGACAGCGTCTTTAATCAGCAACTGAATTAACTCAAGAGATAGCGGACAGGATAAAACCAGTTAAAACAAAAACTATTAAAGCCACAAAGAGTCAGAATCCTTGGTTTCATAACCAAGTTGGTACGGCTAAAAAAAAAATTCTTAGAAGCAAAGAGAGAGCGTGGAGAAAAAATAAATCCGAGCACAATTTGGGTAATTACCGTGCAAACCTTGCTTATTATAAGAAGCTCATAAACAAATGCAAGAAAGAATATTACATGAATACAATTCAAATCTCCTCTCACAATCCAAGAACATTATTTAATATTGTAAAAAATTTGACTAAGCAGACAGTAGTAGACAAAGACCACCCTCGACGAAGCCGAATGTAATAATATCGCAAGATTGTTTACGGATAAAATTGATAATGTATCTGCTGGGTGGGATGGATCTCCACCCCAAGAAATCTGCATGCAACCAAAGGAAGTGTCCAAATGGGTAACATTTGTGGAAATAACATCACTTGAAATAGAGTCTCTCATTAAGCACCTAAACCCTGCAAAACATCCCGTGGATAACATCTCAATTATAGCGTTAAAACCGATAGCGAACATTATTGCGCCTTATATTACTAATATAATTAATGCATCCTTGAGGGAAGGGCACCTACCAGACATATTAAGGGGTGCAATAATTAAACCGATATCTAATCTCTCTTTTTTATCTAAACTAATGGAAAAAGTAGTACAGAAGCAGCTATCAGAGCATTTAGAGGATAATGACATCTTATATCCAAACCAATTTGGTTTTAGGAAACACTTTAATACAGAAACCTTACTACTAACTTTAAATGATACTGTGCTAAGAGGATTTGACAGTGGACAAAGATATCTGTTAGTCCTGCTAGACCTCTCCGCCGCCTTTGATACGGTTAATCATGCTATTTTACTGAAAAGACTCTCAGAATTTGGGATAGATGGTACTACCTTCAATGGATTAAATCTCATCTAACAGATAGGTTTTACCAAGTACAAGTTAAGAATAAAAGATCAGACAAGATAACCCTAAATATAGGAGTACCACAGGGCTCAATTTATCGGCAACTTTGTTTAATATTTATATGTTGCCATTATGTCATTTATTACAAGGACTAGGGTTAAATGTTTATGTTTACACTGATGATGTTCAAATATTAATACCAAGAAATGATACATTAGAAAAAACCCATAAATTAACAGTAATGTACCTGAATATCATTAAGCAACTTCTAAATCTTAAATATAAATAAGAAATTATTTTATTAGAAACAAAACAGTCTAATGACAGACAAACAACACTTACTATGCAGGATAACATTCCAATTATGCTAACTGACAATGCACGGGATCTGGGAATAATCTTGGACTCAGAACTTACTTTTAAGAAACACATTTCAGTTAAAATAAGAGAAGGTTATAATAAATTGTTGACACTCAGGCGATTAAAACCTCTCCTTGAAGTAAATGATTTCAGAACTGTTCTACAGGCTTTAGTATTCTCTAGTACAGACTACTGCAATTCTTTGTTATTAGGCCTACCGTTATCAACTATTGGGCCACTTCAAGTTTTGCAAAATGCTGCAGCAAGAATATTAACTAACAGCAAAAAAAGAGATCATATTACTCCAGTACTGTTTGCCTTACACTGGCTTCCCATCGAATTTCAAATACAATTTAAAGTGTTGTGAATTTTGCATAAAATGATATATGGTGACCAGAGAATGACTGAAAGTGGTGGTTCATTTACATACACCCCAGAGGAACCTGCGATCAGCAAACAAGGGTTTGCTTACAGTACCATCTGTAAATTCAGCTAACTTAAGTCAAGTGAGGGACAGCGCTCTTTCAATAGCAGGTCCGAAACTTTGGAACTCACTCCCAGTGGAACCGAGATTACAAGCAGATGTAAAATTGTTTAGAAAAGACCTGAAGACATGGCTGTTTGGTATTGCTTTTAAGGATCTGGAAGGAAAACAGGCAAATAACTCTTTTATTTAACCTTTTTATTACATTTTATTTTAATTTCCTTTAAATAATTTTAGTATACTATTTTCTTTAATTTTACTCTATTTTATTTAAGATGCTGTATTGTACCCTATTTGTTTTTAGTTAGGTTATATTTATGTATGTATTCTGTAATCTTTTAAATAAGATGTAAACCGCTATGACGGCTTGACTGAATAGCGGTATAAAAATCTTAACAAACAAACAAATAAATAAATAAACTGCCTCTTGACATAAGTATTTAAACCCTAATATTTACGGACACTTGTTTAACCGGTCCCATCTAGTCTGATAATCACATATTATGTGCAAAAGAACCCAAAATGAAATCTAAAAACCAGACAAATAAGCACATACTGTGACAGAAACCATCATTGCTTGAAATTCCAATCTAACTTTCAGGCCGATATAGAAAATATCATGGGAGAACGGGCGCTCCTGGGTGCGAGATCCTATATTTAAATGAGGGGTCCCGCTAAAGGAGGCACCAGGGACGATCACGCACCCCTAGCGCCTCCTTGGCCAGGAGAGGTGGCTTTGTCAGCGGGTTCGGGAAACTGACGCTCAATTTTACGAGCATTGGTTTTCCAAACCCGCTGACAGCAATCGGTTAGGAAAAAGGACGCCGGTAAAATTGAGCACCCATTCTCCTAACTGGACCGGCCGGCATGTTTTTTTTTTTTTTTACATTTTTGGTTCCTCCATCTTAATATTGCTAGGATCTTAAGTCGGAGGCTGTACAGAAAAGCAGTATTTTCTGCTTTTCTGTACACTTTTCCGGGCTGCTCATAAATAAATGCCTGCCCTTGGGCAGATGTTATTTATGAGCATAAAATATGCGCACATTTTACTTTTTGAATCCCGGGTGAATGACTAATAGCGCTCATCACATGCATTTGCATGTGATGAGCGCTATTAGTTTTCAGGGGGTTTGACCGCACATTTTCGAGGCGCTAAACCTCTTACAGCATAAGGGGTAATAGACACCCCTCAAAAACACGTGGCCAAATGTGTGCTGAACAGTGCGCACGGCCCAGTGCACTTTACTGAATCGGCCTGTTTATTAGAAAAACAGACTACTCCTCCCCTACCCTCACTGTATAGACTCTCATCCCTCTACCCCCACCCCACTCTCCCAATCCCCTCCTACTAACCAGACAAACACCTCAAGGAATGACATCTCCCATGCTTCCTCCAAGCTGAAACTCACTCTTTGCTCCCTACACTCACTCACATGGCTTTACCCAGGGCAAGTCTTGCCTCACAAATCTGCTTCACTTTTTTGAAGGAGTTAATAAACATGTGGATAAAGGTGAACCGGTAGATATAGTATACTTGGATTTTCAGAAGGCGTTTGACAAAGTTCCTCATGAGAGGCTTCTAGGAAAAGTAAAAAGTCATGGGATAGGTGGAGATGTCCTTTCGTGGATTGCAAACTGGCTAAAAGACAGGAAACAGAGAGTAGGATTGAATGGACAATTTTCTCAGTGGAAGGGAGTGGACAGTGGAGTGCCTCAGGGATCTGTATTGGGACCCTTACTTTTCAATATATTTATAAATGATCTGGAAAGAAATACGATGAGTGAGATAATCAAATTTGCAGATGACACAAAATTGTTCAGAGTAGTTAAATCACAAGCAGATTGTGATAAATTGCAGGAAGACCTTGTGAGACTGGAAAATTGGGCATCCAAATGGCAGATGAAATTTAATGTGGATAAGTGCAAGGTGATGCATATAGGGAAAAATAACCCATGCTATAGTTACATAATGTTGGGTTCCATATTAGGTGCTACAACCCAAGAAAGAGATCTAGGCGTCATAGTGGATAACACATTGAAATCGTCAGTTCAGTGTGCTGCGGCAGTCAAAAAAGCAAACAGAATGTTTGGAATTATTAGAAAGGGAATGGTGAATAAAACGGAAAATATCATAATGCCTCTGTATCGCTCCATGGTGAGACCGCACCTTGAATACTGTGTAAAATTCTGACGCCGCATCTCAAAAAAGATAGAATTGCGATGGAGAAGGTACAGAGAAGGGCTACCAAAATGATAAGGGGAATGGAACAGCTCCCCTATGAGGAAAGACTAAAGAGGTTAGGACTTTTCAGCTTGGAGAAGAGACGGCTGAGGGGGGATATAATAGAGGTGTTTAAAATCATGAGAGGTCTAGAACGGGTAGATGTGAATCGGTTATTTACTCTTTCGGATAATAGAAAGACTAGGGGGCACTCCATGAAGTTAGCATGGGGCACATTTAAAACTAATCGGAGAAAGTTCTTTTTTACTCAATGCACAATTAAACTCTGGAATTTGTTGCTAGAGGATGTGGTTAGTGCAGTTAGTATAGCTGTGTTTAAAAAAGGATTGGATAAGTTCTTGGAGGAGAAGTCCATTCCCTGCTATTAAGTTCACTTAGAAAATAGCCACTGCCATTAGCAATGGTAACATGGAATAGACTTAGTTTTTGGGTACCTGCCAGGTTCTTATGGCCTGGATTGGCCACTGTTGGAAACAGGATGCTGGGCTTGATGGACCCTTGGTCTGACCCAGTATGGCATTTTCTTATGTTCTTATGTAATGCTCAAACAGAAAATCTCCCCAGTCCTCCAAAGTAATCTTACATTTTCATACTCTAACAGCAACTGCAAAGACCACTCCCTTATAATTCCATTTCCTTTTTTTTTTTGGGCTTAGTTTACTCTTTTTTTTTTTTTTGTTCCATGTCCCAGAGATCACACATAAGCTCAGTCAAACTTTTAGCAAAGAATGCCGCCAACATCCATTTTCCCCGACTGTGAAGGATGGTCCTCTCATGTGTCCACAGCTTTAACACGGGAAGACACTCCATTGATAATGAATTGTAAACCAAATGGAAACAGTCATTTATATTTATAATTCTCTTTATGCAGCACTTGAAGAATTTCCTTAAAGTCTCGCCTTTTCTTAATCATTGATGGAGACAAATTCTGAAAGATCTCCACTTTATGGCTCTGCCAGATGATCTCTCTCAGTTTCCTGGCTTGGTTCAAAACTTTTTCTTTCACAGCAAACTGATGAAAGCAGATGATATCCCTAGGTATATTTCCCCTGGGTTTCACCAGAGCTCTGTGCACTCTATCTAGTTCAATCTAAGATAAGGCCACAGCCCCAGCAACCATATTTAGGATTTCCTTGCAGATATTCACCATTACTCTCGCACTGTCCTGAAATTCCAGGCCCTCAGAGACCCCTCGAATACAAAGATTGCATCTTCTGGATCTGATTCCAGGTCTTCAATGTAATCTTTAAGAGCCGTGTTGTCATCCCACAATGTTTGCAGCAGCTTTTGGCTCCATTCTAAATCTTCCGCATGTTCCTCAGGCAGTTCTCAGTGTCCTTCACTCTCGCTCCGAGATTGGCACATTCTCTGTGCACTTCGCCAACCATGCTCAATATTTCAGCCTTAATTAAGCGATCACATATCCTGCCAGAGCTCGGTAAACCACTTTTGAAAGTCCGCCCTGGTAAGCGATTGCCTCCGAATACTTATTGCCTCTCCAGATTGATCTGCATCATCATTGAGGCCTACAAGGGCAGCTCCATTTTCTAGGCTCACCACATCCTCTGATCTCATGCCAGCCGCCGCGTATGAAAATTGCTTTAAATCGCACATCTTCTTTCAGAAAGACATAATGCTAGATTCTCTCTTTTCAACAAACCTTTTCTGCTGTATTAGGTAAGTGGGGTACTGCGATTGAGGACGAATAATGTTGCTGGGTTTGGGAGCACCACTCTCACATGTCCAACTACATGGATGATGTTAATTTCCTGACCCATCTCTCATCCTTTGTGAAATGTCTTGTAAAAATTCAGATACATTATCATAACCAGCTCACCTTTATCTACACGTTTATTTACACCTTCAAAAAATCTAATAGATTTGTAAGGGAAGACTTCCCTTTGCTAAAACCATGTTGACTCTTCCCCATTAAGCCATGACTATCTATATGGACAGTAATTTTAAGAATGGCTTCTACCATTTTCCCTCAGGCTCACTGGTCTATAGTTTCCTGGATCACCCTTGGAGCCTGCTTTAAAAACATTGGCCACACTTCAGGTATTGTGGCTGGTTACAGATTACTAATAACAGGTTTGCAGTGTCATGTTTGAGTTCTTTCATTTTTGTGCCACTTCTTTGTTCCTTTTTGATGATTGCTATGTACTTTATGAGGTGGGGTAACCAGATCTATACACAGTTTTCAAGACATGGGCACACCATGGATTTGTGTAATAATAGAATGACATTTTCTATTTCCTTAATGACTGCTGATACTCTACGTGCCTGTTTTTTCCTCTTTTGGCTCTTGCAACCAGTGGCTGTGAAGAACAAAGTGCCATGCTAGGTCAGACTAAAGGTCCATCGAGCCCAGCATCCTGTCTCTGACAGTGGCCAATCCAGGTCACAAGTACATGGCAGATCTCCACTTATCTCTATCCTAGGGATAAGCAGACCCCGGGAGACGGCAGCCTGACCGGTGAGGTCCAGTCCCTCCCCTTCGGCCGTAGCCTCAGAGACACTTCCATTCCTCTGCACAGGCTTAAACTAAACTAGAAAAAAGAAAAAGAAAAAAAAAAAAAGGTAAGGCTGCGAGCGGATGATTACTTTGACCACGTCTTGCTGTTAGTTTCCCGCTCTCTTCCTCCCGGGTATCTGAGACAATCTTTTGGGGGTTCTTTCTTTGGCTGATGCTGTTCCCCCCCCCCTCCTTCCATGCCGTGTGTGACACGATGTGCTGCCTGCGAGGAGCCAGCTGGTTGGCTCTCCCACGATAATCTATGTTCGAGGTGCCTCCCAGGCGGGGAGGGTCTCTCGATGGCAGCGGGGAGGTCAGGATCCAGGTCTCATGCTTCGGCCGGGCAGCTGGGTGCTCCTGCTAGTCGGCCAGCCCCGTTCTTGCTTAGCGCGGGAAAGGCGGCCATCTTGGATGTTGCTTCATCGGCAGCAGCATGGGGAGGGGATTCTTCCTCGCTGCTTTTTCCTCCCAATTTAAGTCCTGAGGTTCCCTTGGACGCTCGGCAGGACCTGCAGGACAATCGAGTGACCCCTCCCGTGGGGGCTTTACCACCTCCAGCTCCATTTTCTGCAAATTTTGAGCTTTTAATGCACAAGGCTTATTTAGCCAGTCTCACTCCCCAGGCTGGGGCTGTCCGTCCCGGAGCTCATCTTCAAGGGACAGAGCCTCCTCCCTCCAAGGATTCCAAGATCATCGGAGACGCAGGAGATTAACAGGATTTGTACAATTCAGGGCCAAGGTGACCAGGATCCAGCCCCAGACCAGGACCTCGATTCTCACCCTAGCCTGCTGGTCGAGGGGGATGATCCACGGGTGCTTCGCTTGTTCTAGAGGGATGTGCTTGACCCGCTGATTCCACGTTCTGGCCGAGCTCGGAATTACCACCCCTCAGGAGGTCCCAAATGTCTCCACCGTGGATCCTGTCCTGGCAGGCTTGCGTGCTCCAGCCCGTACTTTTCCTTTTCATCCCATGCTGTTGCAGTTGATGTTGTGAGAATGGGATACGCCTGAGGCGGCCTGAGAGTGGGGCGGGCAATGGACAAATTGTATCCGTTGCCAGAGGATTCCCTGGACCTTCTCAAGGTCCCAAAGGTAGATGCTTCAGTTTCCGCGGTTACTAAGAGGACGATGATCCCGGTTGCGGGGGCAGCGGCCCTCAAATATCTGCAAGAATGAAAGCTTGAGGTTCTTCTTAAGAGGATTTTTGAAGTTTCAGCTCTGGGGGTCAGGATGGCTGTGTGTAGCAGCCTCATGCAATGTGCGAGCCTCATGCAATGTCCGAGCCTAAGGTAGGTTTAGCAGCTCCTCAGTGCAAGGGATCTTTCTCCCCTAGAAGTGGAACAGGCGGAGCGCTTGGAGGCCGCGGTGGTGTACAGTGCTTATGCCTTATATGACCTTCTTTGGGTGTCCTCCCAGTCCATGGTCGCAGCGGTTTCAGCCAGAAGGCTGCTTTGGCTCCGCAACTGGGCAGCAGACTCTTCTTCAAAGTTCCAGTTGGGTTGCTCCCCTTAAGGGTAAGTTTTTATTCGGGGAAGATCTGGAACAGTTAATCAAGTCCTTGGGGGAAAACAAGCTGCATAAGCTCCCGGAGGACAGACCAGGGGGTCCAGGAATTGCTTTCCCTCTCCTGCTCGTTTTTGGGGTCAGCGGTGTCTGCGTCAGTCTAGGCCCACATCTGTTGCGCAGAGGCACCCCTCAGCAAGGTCGCAGTCTTGGGCTCGCTCCTTTTGTGGCCGCAGATCCACCCAAGATGGGTTCTCTCAGGGAGCTTCGGGCCCCAAGTCCACACAATGAGATAGCGCCGGCCTACTCCTCAGTTCCAGTGATAGGGGGTCGGCTCTCCCTGTTTTACGAGGAATGAGTCAAATCACGTCGGATCAGTGGGTTCTAAGCATCATCGAACACAGTTACGCTTTAGAGTTTGCTCATCCTCTCCGAGATCACTTCCTGGTTTCTCCCTGCGGTCCCCCAGTGAAGAAACTAATTGTACATCAGCCCCTCCGCAGGCTCGAGGAGCTGGGCGCCATCCTTCCTGTTCCCTGGAAGGAGTGCGGTTCGGGCCACTATTCCATGGTCCCCAAAAAGGAAGGGTCATTCCATCTGATTCTAGACCTAAAGAAGGTCAATAGAGCCCTCAAGGTGCCGCGTTTTCACATGGAGACTTTGCGGTCTGTCATCGCAGCGGTCCGCAGCGGAGAATTCCTGGCCTCTCTGGACTTATTGGAGGCCTATCTTCATATAGTGATATGCAAGGATCATCAGAGGTTCTTGCGGTTCATGATCCTCAGGAACCATTACCAGTTTCGAGCCCTCCCATTCGGCTTGGCAACCACTCCCTATACCTTCACCAAGGTGATGGTCATGGTGGCGGCTGCACTGCGGCGGGAGGGAGTCCAGGTCCACCCCTATTTGGACGACTGGCTCATTCGGGCAAAATCAGAGGATCTCTGCTGCTTGGCGGTTCAAAAGGTGCAGCATCCTCTCTGCTCCCTCGGCTGGGTGGTCAACTATTCCAAGAGCAATCTCGTGCCTTCCCAAGTCCTGGAATTCTTAGGAGCATGCTTCGATACTCAGGTTGGCAAAGTCTTTCTCCGGAGCGAGCACGCTCTCAAGTTAGTTGGTCAAGTTCAACATCTCTTGTCCCTGCAAGTTCCCAAGGTCTGGGATTATCTTCAAGTTCTTGGGTCTATGGCATCAATGCTGGATTTGGTGCCTTAGGCATTTGCCCATATGCGACCTTTACAGAGAGCTTTGCTTTCCCGCTGGAAGCCGCTCTCAGAGGAGTTCCAAGTCCCTTTGCCTCTTCCCGAGTTCGCCAGAAACAGCCTGCTCTGGTGGCTGGTCCTCGACCACCTACAGCAAGGCGTGAATCTCGAAGTGCCTCAGTGGGTGATCGTGACCACGGATGCCAGTCTCTCAGGTTGGGGGGCCGTGTGCCAATATCAGTGAGCTCAGGGCCAATGGTCACAAGGGCAAGCGAGTTGGTCCATCAATCGCCTGGAAACAAGAGCGGTGCGCTTAGCATTGAAGCGGTTTCTCCCCCTAGTCCGCAATCGAGCGGTGTGTGTACTGTCTGACAATGCGACGATGGTGGCATACATCAATCGTCAGGGAGGAATGAGGAGTCAGCAGGTAGCCTCAGAGGCAGACAAACTAATGGAGTGGGCGGAGCACCATCTGGCCAGGTTACAGGCCTCCCACATTGCCAGAGTCGACAACATGCAAGCGGATTTCCTAAGTCGCCAGCGTCTAGACCCCGGAGAGTGGGAGCTGTCCAAAGAAGCGATGTCGCTACTCTCTCGCCGTTGGGGGATCCCACACCTGGACTTTATGGCAACCCTGAACAACACGAAAGCACGGCGATTCCTCAGTCGCAGATGGGAACATGGATTGGAAGGTGTAGACGCCCTAGTCCTGCTCTACGTATTCCCTCCTTGGCCGCTGATGGGCAAGGTAATCAGAAGGATAGAGGTGCACCTGGGGCCAGTTATTCTCGTCATGCCGGAGTGGCCCCGGAGACCATGGTTTGCGGACCTAGTCAACCTGGCGGTGGATGGCCCTCTTCGTCTCAGACACCTTCCAAACCTGCTACGCCAGGGTCCAGTATTTTTCGATCAGGCGGCTCGCTTCTGTCTAGCAGCATGGATTTTGAGAGGAGAAGGCTGAGAAGAAAAGGGTATCCGGAGGAGGTTATTTCCACCCTCCTACAGACGCGGAAACCTACTTCCCTTTCCTATGTTCGGGTCTGGAAAGTCTTTGACTCCTGGTGTTGTGAGGGAAGGCTCTCCCTTCAGCGTGCTTCAGTACCTCAGATCCTCTGTTTTCTGCAGAACGGCTTAAGCAAGAGACTATCCTTCAACTCCCTCCGAGACCAGGTCGCAGCCTTGGGCTGGCTGCGAGGGCGCATTGAGGGAAAGTCAGCTCGATTACCTTATTTTTCTTTGTTCTGCAGATATCCACAAGTTTTTACCAATGACTTAAGAAACTTTGACAGAAGAGTTTATTCCTGTATATAGTTAGAGTTGCTGTTAATTGGATTCTTGCTTGATCAACCTATTGGTCTTCTATTGTTCTAATCTGCTTTGATATTCTTATTACTGAAGAGGTGCAGGTGGCACACCAGGTTATGAGAGGGTGCCCTTCAGGTTTTTCTCTGTCTCCATCTGCTGGAAAGGAGGCATAACCCCAGCAGTCTGGACTGATCCGTGGTACTACAGGAATGAAAGTTAGCAGGTAAGAACCAATTTTCCTTCTTTTTGGGGGATCATGATATAAATAGAGTACCTCCCCTGTCCCTGCTCGGCCGGTGGTAATGGAGCAAATTGCTTCTATTCTTTGCAACCGAAGCAGTGTATTTGTACTGCCTCTCACTTGCTTCAGGACAAGCAGAAAGACTCCAGGATAAAATCCAGTGAAATATTTCCCAGTTCCACGGATTCCTTTGGCTGCACGCTCCAATCAGACTTCCTCTCCCCACCCTGGTACTCCGATGTCACCATGGGAGAAAGTAGAGGAGTGGAGTCCTTGGACACCCTGGAAACAGCCTGTTTTCTATCACGTGCCTCAGAGCCATGCATCGCAGTCTGACTCCCCCCTCAGGTGCCTCTGCTGCAGGCCCTGCCGACCTTGTGACTTGTTTCCTGCTGGCCGCCTCCGTGGAAGATCCCTCTCCCCTGGATGCACAGTCCTTGCAAAGTGCAGCCGAATTAAGCCACCCGGAATACGCACCACAAGCCTTGCAAGATCCCCCGCGCTGAGAAGTCGGCACAATTAGCAACGCGCACATGGCTCGAGTGCCGCGCAGATAAGCAGGCCTGCAGCGGTGCACGCCAAAAAAAGCTCTGCCACCAGCACGAGTTGCCCTCCCCGCAAAGCCACGGTACTGTGGAGGACCCATTACTCATTCTCCCCACGGCGCTATCAGCTCCCATTGAACACACGACAGCCATCTGTTTCTTCAGGCCCCTGCTTCCAAATATTTTTTTTTTAAACTTAAAGGTACAGCGCTCCTGAGCCAAACAACCCTTCAGAAAAGAAATACTTCCCTGAATCTGGACAATGTGGGAGAGGAGATCTCGGAAGGAGTGATGGAGCCAGTCCCCTAGCTATCAGTCCTTCTGGATGTTGCGGGCAGAGAACAAACAGGGATCACCAACCCCCTGCTCGCTCGGCTTTACCTGAGGGATGGCCCACGAAGGTGCCTAACATCTCAAGGAGCATCTCTTATTCTAAAATCTGTCTTCTTTCCTAACTCGTTAATTTTTGTTTAATTATCTATCAGACTTCAGGTTTGCACCTTTACCATCTGCTGGAGACAGAGACATACTGGGGGACTGCAGGTGGCACTCTTGGTTATGTAGTAGTGCCTGAAAGGTTTTATTTTCTGCCTCCATCTGCTGGTAGGGATGCAAAACGTACTTGTCTTGTCTGATCTGTGGTATGAACAGGAAATAATTGTTCCCTATTTATCCATTCCACTTTACTCATGATTTTATAAATCTCAATCATATCCCCCCCCTCAGATGTAAAGAGCGCTAATTGGGTTAGCCCTTTTCCATAAAGGAGCTTTTCCATTTCCTTTATCATTTTTGTTGCCCTCCTCTGTATCTTATGTTCACTATGTCTTTTTTGAGACGGGCGACCAGACCTGCACACAGCACTCAATGTGCAGTTGCACCATGCAATTTATACAAAGACTAGCCGTTAAGCCCGTAACAACGGGCTCGGTCCGTTTCCTTCCCACTCCCTCCCCCTCATTCTCCCTCCTCCTTCACTCTCTCCCCCTCCTCGCATTACTCCTCTCTCTCTCAACCTTCCCCCTCCCTCTCCTCATCCTCCCTCTCCCCTTCCCTCCTCCCTCAACCTTCCTCCCTCCCTCTCCTCTTCCTCCTCTCCCCCTCCGTCCCTTCCTCACTTCCCTCACCTCCTCTCACCTCCTCTCCCCCCCGTCACATTCCTCCTCCTTCCCTCTCATCACCTCCCTTCACCTTCCACCTTCCCTCCCTCCCTCCCTCCCACCTTCCCTCCTCCTCTCTCACCCCCTCCCTACCTTCCCTCCTCTCTCACCCCACTCCCTCTCTCACCTCCCTCCCCTCTCTCACCTCCCTCTCTCACACCTCCCTCCCCCCCTCTCTCTCTCACCTTCCCCTCCCTCTCCTCAGTCACTCCCCCTCTCTCAATCCCCTCCCCTTTAAGATCATCCACAACCGGCAGATCTCGGGGGGGGGGGGGTGGGGTGTCCCTCCCCGCGCGTGCGGCGCCGCTACTTCTCCTCCCGCTCCTGCCGGCAGATCTCGGGGGGCTGTCACTCCCGCGTGCGCGGCGCCGCTGCTTCTCCTCCCGCTCCTGCCGGCAGATCTCGGGGGGCTGTCACTCCCGTGCGCGCGGCGCCGCCGCTGCTTCTCCTCCCGCTCCTGCTCGTCATCACGGCTGCCGCCGCCGCCGCCGCTCCTGCTCCTCCCACTCCTGCTTCGCGGCCGCCGCCGCTCCTGCGGCCCCACCGCCATTTTTTCGTCGCTGCTGCCGCCGCTACTGCTCCTCCCGCTCCTGCGGCCCCACCGCCATTTTTTTTTTCGGGCACGCACGGGCATGCGTGGTAGAGCTGCTCTCTACTGCGCATTTGCGGGCCGTCGGTCAGAGCCCATTTATAAGGTAGATATTATGATATTCTCAGTTTTTGTTCTCAATTCCTTTCTGAATTAGTCTTAACTTTCTATCTGCCTTTTTGCCCCACCACCACACCCCAAGCCAAAGATTTCAAGGTATTGGCCACAAGGACTCCAAGGTCCTTTTCCTGGGTGGAAACTTCTAACATGGAACCCAGCATTGTGTTTCTGTAGTTGAGATAATTTTTCCCTTATGTGCATTAACTTTGCATTGGTCCACATTAAACTGCACCTGCCATTTAGATGCCCAGTTTCCTGGTCTCAAGGATGACTTACCTCCATGCTGTCCACGTCATGCGAGCACGCACGCTGAACTTCTGACCAATCAGGCGCAGCTTCGGCACGCAGTACAAGAGCCGGTCATTAAACTGTAAACAAAGATTTTCATTCTGAGACTCCGTCTCCACTACAGTACATCTGTGGTGTATTAGTATGTGCATGGGATGTTGGCTATTAGTGGGAGCGGGCCCGAGGGTGCGCCTGTGGTAGATATACACAGTGCACAGTCCATCTCCTGATGAGGTTCCACGAATGTGGAGCTCCACGCTCAACACATTTCCACACAGCTAAGATCTCCTTCACTCCTAACACTGAGAGACTCTTTCCATCTTGCCCTGGGTGTCTCCCTCCCTTATTTATTTTTTTGGGGGGGGGGTAGGGGGGAACGCCCCCTCTCTTAGGGGGCCTGACAATTACCAGTATTAGGTATCTGTCCTGGGTCATCCCTCCCTTTTTTTGGGGGGGGGGAGGGGGAACGCCCCCTCTCTTATTAGGGGGCCCGACAATTACCAGTATTAGGTATCTGTCCTGGGTCATCCCACTCTTGGCAGATAGCTTGAGGATATGGCCTTCCTTGATGAGTTCGTTAGTGGGGCTGACAATGTCTTCCTCCCCTCCTAGGAGCTCGTAGACCTTAAGCAGCTTGTGCATTCTTTCCTGCAAGAAATGGAGAGAAAAATGAAGGAAGGAGAGGTGTCCTCTATGTGCTCCCTCTTACTCTGTCATCCTGTTGTAGAATCCATTAAAGATAAACCACATCCTGCATTTTATACACCACTCTCCCGCTACAGCACATATTAAAGGGATTTTAGCCGCTGTATTATGCAGGAGCAGAGCTAGGAGAGGCAGAGCAGTTCCACCGAGGCATTATCAGAAGGCTCCGTTCTCATAGTTACTGCCCCCTTTAGCCCGTCTATCACTGCTGCCAATCCCGGAAGTACAGGAAGCCATCTTACCATCTTGCGAATGGCTGCGTTGGAGTGCTCTGCTGCAGTAGCAATCAGCTGCAAGGACTCTGCATAGCACAAGGGAAGGAGAAAAGTCAGCCTGTGGTATCACTAGATCCCCAGCCCACCACACTCACAGGATCACCACCAGATGCTTCCCATCCCAGTCTTTTTTACCTTACACTCCTGCTGCAAGCTGGGACTTATCATTCACATAACTTGCAAGTTCCCTGGTAACCTGGAGCTTTGCAAGTGACAGATTCCTGGTGTCAGGCCAGGAGAGAGACAGGGACAGTGCCTGGAGCAAAAGACACATAGAAATGTGCCAGAAGCAAAGGAGAGACATAGATGTGCCAATAGAAAGAGAGAGACACAGAGATAATGCCTGAAGCAAGGGAGAAAGATAGAAACATGCCAGGAGCAATGGAGGCACATAAGGATATACCAGAAGTGAGGAAAAGAGACAGACATTGTCTGGCGTGAGGAAGACACACAGAGATAGTACCTAGAGGGAGAAAGACTCAGGGACAGTGCCTTGAGGGAGGGAGGGAGTCAAAGGAATAAGCCAGGCATGAAGGAGAGACACTAGGATGATGCCTGGAGGAAAGGAGGAACACAGAGATGGTGCCTGAGCGAAAAGAGAATCACGGAGAGACAGCATCTGCAGGAGGAAGGGAAGGACTGGCCACTGCTGACTCCCTTCCCCCCACACCTCCAGGACAGGAATGAATCTGCAGTGATTCATTCCTGCCACTAGGTTAGGCAGTGAATCTCTGCAATTGCTCCAGCTGCAATGCTGATACCCCAGCAGTGCAAAGCTACCCCTTCAATTCCTGGTATGTTATAATAAAGTGTGCCCTCCCTCTCCCCATCCCAGTAGTGGGGAGGATCTCACTCTCAGCATCTCCATGATCAGGGGAGTCCTGGGGCAGGTTCAACAGATAGTCCTTCAGCAGCAGCTCATAGCGTGGAATCCTCTGCACTGGCTCCAGCATGTGGTGCTGTAGGGTCAGGCTCCCACAGGCCTCCTCCCTCTGAAAACACAGAAGACAATGTGATTGTGCAGTTCTTAGCAGCAGCAGTAGTAAAACAGTACAGCCCTTCCTTCCCTTCTCACCTGCACTTCATGAACGATGACCTTGAACTGAGATGACCTTTCCAGCCAAGCATTAACCAACTCCATAGCCCTGTCAAAGTTCTTCACATATTCTCCATACATCTTCAAGAAGGGGGCCAGCTTCTGCAGGATGTCCCCGATGCGGGGGTTACTGTCCCTAAAGGGGGTGGGAGAAGAAAAGCCCATCAGCACCTGCGGGAGGACAGTTCCCTCCTAGTGGCCTTGCCCTGCAAGGGGGGGGGGTGGGGGGGAATGATTCTCCTCCACTTTCAAGGTTCATTCCTTGCTCACATGGCTTCTCCCTGAGAGTCAGGACAGGAGGAGTAAACAGCCATGAGAGGGTGCTACCTCAGACAGGTGGCAGCCTGCTGATATCCTTCATTTTCCACACCTCAGACGAGCACTCACCCATCTGTGTCCCTGACCTCCCGCACCTCAGACGAATGTCCACATCTCAGATGAACATTTTTCCACACTTGTGTCCCTGAGCTCCTAAGCCTCAGACAAATGTCCACCTACTGACATCCATGAGCTTCTAGGCCTCAGATGGACGTCTGCTTGCCCACAAATCCGAGCTCCCACATCCATACCAGAGTTCCTACATCTTGACAAATGTCCACCTACACACTTGCATCCCTGAGTTCCCACACCTCAGATGGGCACCTACCCATGTCCCTGAGCTCCCGTATCTCAGATGAGCACCCACATCCCTCAGCTCCCATGCCTAAGGCAAGTGATTCTGGCTGGTGACTCATTCTATTTTCCTATTTTGGTCTGAAAGCTTCATGTATGATGCACTTTTGGTACAGTGTATCCTGCAGCATCAGATATCCCCTGTCCCGGACCCGATCAGCTGGGTCAGGAGAGGGGATTAAGCCCCAGTACTGGGCAGCCAGAGCAGAAAGAGCAGGGTCGGAGCAGGGTGCACTTGGCTGTGAATCTCGCTCACCCTCTCCTTCCCCATCATTCCATTTTACAGCTAGTGTGAGCCGTGATCACTGCGAGTTTGTCCCACAGCACCTGGGACAGACCCAGACTGAGAGGGACAGGATATTGGTGAGCTGTCTTTTCAGTCAATAGCTGAATACTGAGGGGGGGAGGAGGGTAGAATGTACAGCCTACCAATGTAAATACTTCAGTCATGAGGTGGCAGCTAAGCATGGCCTAGCTGAGAGCACACTGGATCTGTACTTGCATGTTGGTGTGGCTCTCTCACTCTCGATGTCTGAGAAAGCAACACGTGCAGGCTTAGGCTCCAGAATAAACTTATGCTAGCAAACCTTCTGCTTCTCCTCACTCAGTCTAGACAACATGACAGCAGTGCACAGCACACCAAGGCCTGTGGGACACTCTGTTCTGCAGGGTGCTTCCAATCTCAAAAGCACTTTTGATAGAGAAGTAAATGAGGGCCTCCAAGTTCCTCCCCTCACAGCAAAATCTTTCCAAGGCTTTTTAACTGCTGTGTGCTGTTGGACGACACCGCATCCTGAAGTTGGGTTCATGGGATTCACGGTGGGAATGGACAAGACTGCTAGACGTCTATAAGTGATCAGCTTAGAAATTCCAGGTGAAAAGGGGAATAAAATAGCAGTGAGGGTATATTACTGTCCACCTGGCCAGAATGAACTAACAGACAATGAAATGCTAAAAGAAATTAGGGAAGCTAACAAAATAAGCGGCACAGTAATAATGGATGATTTCAATTACCCTAATATTGACTCGGTGAATGTTACATCAGATCATTCTAGAAAAGTAAAGTTCCTAGATGAAATAAATGACTGCTTCATGGAGCAAATGGTACAAGAATCAACAAGAGGGGAAACTATTTTAGACCTATTCCTTAGTGGAACACAGGATTTGGTGCGAGAGATAACAGTTATCACAACATTATCAAACTGGACTTAATAACTGGAGGGAGCACACTAAAGAAATCTACTGAGGCAACATTTCACTTTCAAAAAGAAGGCTATTATAAAATGAGGAAAATGGTTAGGAAAAAAACAGAAAGGAGCAACTGCAAAGGTTACAAGTTTAGCTCAGGCAGGATGTTGTTTAAAAATGCCATCTTGGAAGCTCAGACTAGATGTATTCCACAGTAGAAAAGATGGAAGAAAGGCTAAACGACTACTGGCATGGTTAAAAGGTGAGGTAAGAGAGGCCATAATATCTAAAAGAACATCTTTCAAGAAATGGAAAAGGGATCCGAATGAAGAAAACAGGAAACAATATAAGCCCTGGCAAGTCAGATGCAAAGTACTGATAAGGAAGGCAAAGGAAAATTGGTTCTTATTTGCTAATTTTCGTTCCTGGAATCCCACAGATCAGTCCAGACTCCTGGGTTTTGCATCTCTGCCAGCAGATGGAGACAGAGAAGAAAAGCTTTACCAACACTGCTACTTAACCTACAGTGCCATCTGCAGTCCCTCAGTATGATCTATACCCAAGCCAAGATGAGGATATATTATAACAATATCTGAGACCCTCAATCCCCGTCAATGAGCAGGAGGAAGGTGGAGCCCCTATCAAAAAACTGTTCAAATAACGTTAAGCAGAACTTCATTTAACCAAAACAAAGTATTCTGCATCACTACATACTGCCATGACGAGAGGGTTTTCCTGTACAGGCAGAGTTATTGACTGCTCTGTGGTATTCCAGGAATGAAAATTAGCAGGTAAGAACCAATTTTCCTGTTTCTAATGTTCATAACCAAATCAGTCTAGACAAGTGGGATGTACCCAAGCTCCTCTATTTTGGACAGGAATGTGATAGCCCCGCACATAATAATTCTCTCCAAAGCCTGTGGAGTTGGATTTCGGACATCCAATTGGTAATGTCTAGCAAAAGTGTGAAAAGACTTCCAAGAAGCCGCCTAACAGATTTTTTGTGGTGAGATCACCAGCCTGCACTTGGCCCATGGGGTCGCCTGCACAGAGTCAACTGAGACCTTAGACCGTCAGGCACTAGAAGACCTAGGCAAATGTTCACCAAGCCAATCACATTCTACAGCCAGCACACAGTAGTAGCCTTGGATGCTTTGCACCCATTCCATGGTCCATTCCAAAGCACAAAGAGATGATCTGATCTCCGGAAATTATTAGTCACCTTGAGATACCTCAACATCACCCGCCTAACATCCAACACACGAAGCTCCCTCATGTGTGGCACTGCCGAATCCAAATTAGGAAAAGGTGGGAAGTTCCATTGTTGTAAAAGATGAAAAGTCGAAACCACCTTTGGCAGAAGTTAGGGCACCTTTGCAAAGACACCCCATTCTCCGTAAATTGAAGAAAGGGTTCTCTACAAGACAATGCCTTAAGCTCTGAAATTCTTCTGGCTGAACAAATCACTACCAAAAAACACCTTCCGCACCGGCGGCCACAAGTGTTTCATCCTTCGAAGAACATAAGAACATAAGAAAATGCCATACTGGGTCAGACCAAGGGTCCATCAAGCCCAGCATCCTGTTTCCAACAGTGGCCAATCCAGGCCATAAGAACCTGGCAAGTACCCAAAAACTAAGTCTATTCCATGTAACCATTGCTAATGGCAGTGGCTATTCTCTAAGTGAACTTAATAGCAGGTAATGGACTTCTCCTCCAAGAACTTATCCAATCCTTTTTTAAACACAGCTATACTAACTGCACGAACCACATTCTCTGGCAACAAATTCCAGAGTTTAATTGTGCGTTGAGTAAAAAAGAACTTTCTCCGATTAGTTTTAAATGTGCCCCATGCTAACTTCATGGAGTGTCCCCTAGTCCTTCTACTATCCGAAAGAGTAAATAACCGATTCACATCTACCCGTTCTAGACCTCTCGTGATTTTAAACACCTCTATCATATCCCCCCTCAGTCGTCTCTTCTCCAAGCTGAAAAGTCCTAACCTCTTTAGTCTTTCCTCATAGGGGAGCTGTTCCATTCCCCTTATCATTTTGGTAGCCCTTCTCTGTACCTTCTCCATCGCAATTCTATCTTTTTTGAGATGTGGCGACCAGAATTGTACACAGTATTCAAGGTGCAGTCTCACCATGGAGCGATACAGAGGCATTATGACATTTTCCGTTTTATTCATCATTCCTTTTCACATCCGGATGTCTCCCACAACATGGGAAATGATTCCAAAATGGCCACTATTCCCACGCTGAAGAGGAGAGACTTCACTAGCTTCTGCCACACAGGACGTCCTCCCCTCTGCAGATGCAGCCAGAGCCCCCTGTATTGCCTTTCCCTTTGGTCTTGCATCTCCTGCAAAGCCCCAACAATGAAGCACGATCTGTGCTCACTCCAAGCATGGCAGCATTTCTTGCGTCCCGTGGACACCTCCTTTTGCCTCTGGCCGCATTGTCTACTCGAGCTGACACTATAACTTCGTCAGCAGTAAAAATACAGGCCTATGGTGATTTCTGCCTATCTTCAGCTGTCCTGCGAGAGTATTAGCAGCCCACTCCAACCCATAACAGTTCCCCCTGAGTCGATTCATCTTACTATGTGGGGCTCTGATCCAGCAACTGTCTTCATTATTATCATATTATTAACCAAGAAAAACAAAAACATAATTTTGTACTTTCTTTGCTGAGTTCCGGCATCCTGGGAGGGGGATGAAGGTCAACTGGACCAAAGAGTGAGCCAGACCATTGGCTTTCAGTGTCCTCATCGCATTGGAACTGAAGCAAGTTAGGGTCTCCAAACCCCTGCTCAGCTACTCAACCTGGGGGAATAGTCCCTCCCAGAATCTAATACCCCAGGAAGTAAACAATCCTCTTGTGAAATTTTTTTTTTACCCACTCCAGACTGCAGGTTTTGCACTTCTACCATCTGCTGGAGACAGAGAAATATTGAGGGACTGCAGGTGGCACAATAATTTAAGTAGCAGTATCAGTAAAGCTTTTCTTCTCTGTCTCCATATGCTGGTAGGGAGACAACACTCAGGAGTCTGGACTGATCTCGAGAATGAACAAGAAAGAGAGAATTTGAAAAGAAGCTTGCCATGGAAGCAAAAACTCATAATAAAAACGTATTCAGGTACATTTGAGGTACAAAGTCTGTGAGAGAGTCAGTTGGACCATTAGATGATCAAGTAGTAATAGGGGCACTGAGGGATGACAAAGCCATAACAGAGAGACTAAATGAATTATTTGCTTCAATATTCATTGAAGAAGATGTCAGAGAGATACCCATGCCAGAAATGATATTCAAAGGTGATGATCTAGCGAGAGCACTGAGAAGAGAGGATCACTTTGCTGGTGGCTGGAAAGAATCAGTAAGTACTGCTTGGAGACATTTTTAAAACTTAAACGTATTGGGGAGAAGTAAAGTATTGGGGTATATTATTTAGTGTGTTCTTGTGCTTTGTTCTAAATAGGTAGAAAGGCAGACAACAAACAGAAGTTTGTGTGCTTTGTTTTAACTAGATAGAAAGGCAGGCAAAAAACAGAAGTCTGTGTGTTTTGTTTTAACTAGATAGAAAGGCAGGCAAAAAACAGAAGTCTGCGTGTTTGTATTTCACAACCCTCCCTCCCACCCACCCCAGCTCATCCTTTAATTTATAGGCAGGTGTCACTTTCACACTTACATTTTTTTTTTTAAATTAGCCTTTTAACTTAAACTCAGAAATTCCCCACAACTTTTCAAGAGTTTGATCATTCCCTTGTATGTCACTACCAGATATATAGTGAATACACTAATACATTTAAAGGACCTAATCGTAATCATTCCTATAGCAACCTAAAACCTAACTAGGTACTGAACAAATTTAAGATGAAGGCAGCAGTCCAGCAGCAAGAGGGGGGCTTCCCAGTCTTTTGCATCGAGTGTCACATGTATGATTTTTTACCTGCTGGTGAGAAACTGTGTGTGCGCATCCGATGCAAAGACTTCCAGTCTCTCAGAGAACGAGTCCGATCACTGGAGGCTACAGTGGCAGACCTGGAGGAGCTGAGGCAGACAGAGAGCTATATAGATGAGACCTTCGGGGACATAGTAGCCATGACCTAACTCCAGTCTGGCAGCCCTGGTGCTGCCTTGGAGGAGGAAGGTCTCATGATCGGAGAGCATCAATGTGATGCAGCAGGAAATGATCCTGTAGCAAGGACCTGCTCTCCAAGTAGTGCATTGTCCTCTTGCACAGAGGATGTCTCTCCCAGGTCAGCTGTCATAGTTGATTCGATTATTAGGAATGTAGACCGCTGAGTGGCTGGTGGGCATGAGGATCGCCTGGTAACATGCCCACCTGGTGCGAAGGTGGTGGACTGCACGTGTCACCTAGATAGGATTTTAGACAGTGCTGGGGAGGAGCCGGTTGTCGTGGTACATGTGGGCACCAATGACATAGGAAAATGTGGGAGGGAGGTTCTGGAAGCCAAATTTAGGATCTTAGGTAGAAAAAAGAAATCTAGAATCTCCAGGATAGCATTCTCTGAAATGCTCCCTGTTCCACCTGCAGGTCCCCAGAGGCAGGCAGAGCTCCAGAGTCTCAATGCGTGGATGAGACAATGGTGCAAGGAAGAGGGATTCAGTTTTTTAAGGAACTGGGGAACCTTTTGGGGAAGGGGTAGTCTTTTCTGAAGGGATGGGCTCCACCTTAACCAGGGTGGAACCAGACTGCTGGCGCTAACCTTCAAAAGGAGATAGAGCATCTTTTAAACTAGAAAAAGGGAAAAGCGACAGTCTCAGCAGCATATAGTTCGGAGGGAGGTATCTTCAAAGGATAGTAATGAAGGATTAGAGTTAGGGCAACCCAACAGAGAGATTCCAATAATAAGAAAAGTAGTCCAGTTATTATAATTAAAAACTCACCTGAGCTAAATGATTGCAATTTATCCCTGTCAACTGAAAAGCAGAATGAAAATACAAACAAAAACACACTTTGAAATGTTTGTATGCTAATGCCAGAAGTCTAAGAAGAAGTAAGATGATAGTTAGGGTGTATAGCAGTGAATGATGACATATACTTAATTGGCATCTCAGAGACATGGTGGAAAGAGGATAACCAATGGAATTGAGTACAAATTATATCGCAATGACAGAGGAGCATCTTGGTAGCGAGGTGGTGCTTTATGTCTGGGATGGCATAGAGTCCAACAGGATAAAATCCTGCATGAAATTAAATGAATAATTGAATCTTTATGGGTAGAAATCCCTTGTGTGTTGGAGAAGAGTATAGTAAGAGGAGTATCTACCATCCACCTGGCCAAAATAGTGAGACAGACAATGAAATGCTAACAGAAATTAGGGAAGCTAACCTAACTGGTAGTGCAGTAATACTGGGAGATTTTAATTACCCCAATATAGACTGGGTAAGTGAAACATCAGGGCATGGATGGAATAAATGACAGTTTTATGGAGCAATTTTATATCTAATTCTCAGTGCAGCGCAGGATTTGGTGTGAGAGGTAATGGTGGTGGGGCCGCTTGGCAATAGTGATCATAATATGATCAAATTTGAATTAACTTGAAGGGGGACAGTAAGTAAATCCACGATTCTAGTGCTAAACTTTCAAAAGGGAAACTTTCATAAAATGAGTAAAATAGTTAGAAAAAAACTGAAAGGTGCAGCTACAAAGGTAAAAGTATAACAGGCGTGGATATTGTTAAAAAATACCATCATAGAAGCACAGTCCAGATGAATTCCATGCATTAATAAAGGTGGAAGGAAGGCAAAACTATTACCGGCATGGTTAAAAGGTGAAGTGAAAGAGGCTATTTTAGCCAAAAGATCTTCATTCAAAAACTGGAAAAAGGATCCATCAGAAGAAAATAGGATAAAGCATAAGCATAAGAAAATTATTACTTACCTGCTAATTTTCGTTCCTGTAGTACCATGGATCAGTCCAGACCGTGGGTTATGTCCCCAATCCAGCAGATGGAGTCAGCCAAAGCTTTGAGGGGGCGTCACCATAAGTAGAACTACCCCCTCTGCAGGAGTTCAGTATCGAGTATATCAAAGCCCGAGTAGAAAAACCCGAACCCCCTCATTGAATCAAGTTTATAGAAAATTGGCAACAACCAGCCGAACTGTAACAACAGACTAACATGGGCGTCCTACAACGTGTAGGAGGCTGCAGAGACAACAAGTCAACTTGTGAGGCGCTGGGACAACAGTGAAAAATGACAAGTGGTGAAGTACAGATACCCTTACCGTTCCCACGAGCAAGGTGAAGCAGGAGTAGAAACCAAAAGCGGTGGGCGTCTGGACTGATCCATGGTACTACAGGAACGAAAATTAGCAGGTAAGTAATAATTTTCTTTTCCCTGTACGTACCTGGATCAGTCCAGACCGTGGGATGTACCCAAGCTTCCCTAAATCGGGTGGGGTCCTGCGAGGCCTGCTCGGAGAACCTGTTCACCAAAATGTCCCGTGACTGAAGAGGCGAGGTGTAGGCGGTAATGCCTCGCGAACGTGTGCAACGACTTCCAGGTAGCCGCCCGACAGATCTCCTGGGATGAGACCGAGCGCCTCCGCCCAGGAGGCCGCCTGAGACCTTGTAGAATGCGCTACAATGCCAGGCGGAGGCGTCCGCCCCGCCCCAACATAGGAAGCGGCAATACCCGCCTTCAGCCATCTCGCAATGGTTGTCTTGGAGGCCTGGGAGCCTTTCTTCGGACCGGACCAAAGGACAAATAGATGGTCGGAAGTCCGGAACTCGTTGGTAGCCTCCAGTATATACGCAGCGTGCGTTGAACATCCAAGAGTCGGAGAGACTTCGGCTCGGAGGCGGAGAAGGACGGCAACTCCACCGTCTGGTTCACATGAAAAGCAGAGACCACCTTCGGTAGGAAGGAAGGACGGTGCGGATCGAGACCCCGAGTCGGAGAACCGGAGGTAGGGTTCCCTGCACGATAGCGCTTGTACTCTGATATACGCCGAGCGGACAGATGCCACCAGAAATACCGCCTTGAGAGGTGAGATCCTTGAGTGTCGCGGTGCGCAAAGGCTCGAACGGAGGCCCCGACAGGGCCGCAGCACCAGGTTGAGACTCCAGGAGGGACAAGGATCCCGTAGCGGAGGCCGGAGGTGCTTGACACCCTTGAGGAACCGAGCAATGTCCGTGTGCTGCAAGAGAGAACCCCATCACGCAACAACGAACCAAGAGCGGCAACTTGGACTCTCACCGAGTTGTAGGCTAGTCCCTTGTCCACCCCGTCTTGCAGGAACTGAAGGATCTGAGGGACCGAAGCCGTTGTGGGGCTGGTGTCCTGGCTGGCGCACCACCGCTCGAACACCTTCCAGACGCGAACGTAGGCCACCGACGTGGACGTCTTGCGCGCCCGCAGCAGCGTGATATTACCGCCTCCGGGTACCCCCTGCGCCGGAGGCGTCGCCTCTCAAAAGCCAGGCCGCAAGACAGAAGAGTTCTGCCTGCTCGAAAAATACCGGGCCCTGGTGTAGAGGAAGGGGAGGTGCCCCAGCCTGATCGGGCCGTCGACCACCAGCTGCAGCAGGTCCGCGAACCAGGGTCGCCTGGGCCATTCCGGGCGACGAAGATCACAGTCCCCGATGTCCTTCTATTCTGCGGAGCATCCGTCCACTAGGGGCCACGGCGGAAAGCGTAGAGCAGCAGATGTGCCGGCCATGGGAGTGCCAGGGCGTCCACCCCCTCGCACCGCGTTCTCTTCGCCGGCTGAAGAAGCGGGGAGCCTTGGCGTTTAGAGCGGATGCCATCAGATCTAGGTGGGGGGCCCCCCACCGATGACGAGGAGCTGCGTCGCCTCGTCGGACAGAGACCACTCCCCGGGATCCAGCCGTTGCGACTGAGGAAGTCCGCTTGAACATTGTCCACCCGGCGATGTGTGACGCTGCCAGCCGGACGAGATGACGCTCCGCCCATTGCATGAGCAGCGCTGCTTCCAGCGCGACCTGTGGACTGCGCGTGCCTCCTTGGCGATTGATGTAGGCCACGGTGGTCGCATTGTCCGATAGCACTCTGACCTCGCGGTTTCGGAGGAGCGGGGAGAAATGCCGCAGGGCGAGCCTGACCGCCCTGGTCTCCAGACGGTTGATGGACCACGTCGCCTCCACCGCCGACCACGTTCCTTGCGTGGCGCTGCGATCGCAGACCGCGCCCCAGCCCGCTAGACTGGCATCGGTGGTTACCACCACCCAATCCGGTAAGTCGAGGGACACGCCTCGGGCTAGGTTCGCCGGATCCAACCACCAGCCCAGACTGTCCCTGGCCTTCTGAGGAAGTGGCAGAATCATCTGGTAGTCCTGCGAGACCGGCTTCCAACGGGGGAGGAGCGCCCACTGCAAGGGCCGGAAATGCGCAAACGCCCAGGGGACCATATCGATGGTGGATCCCATCACCCCCAGGAGTTGCAGGTAATCCCAGGAGGTGGGTTCCGGTAACGCAGAGAATCGTCGTATGTGATCCCCGCAAAGAGAGCGCTTGTCCTGTCGCAAGAAGACTTGCCCAGCCGGGTGTCGAAGGTCGCCCCCAAGAAATCCAAGCGCTGTGAGGGTACGAGGGAGCTCTTGGAAAGTTCACCACCCATCCCAGGGAATGCAGGAACTGTAGCACCCTGGACACGGCGCCTGGCCTTGGGTGAACGACTTCGCGCGAATGAGCCAATCGTCTAGATAGGGATGAACCAGGATACCCTCCCTCCGGAGAGCCGCAGCCACGACTATCATGATCTTGGTGAAGGTGCGTGGTGCCGTCGCCAGTCCGAACGGGAGAGCTATGAACTGGAAGTGCTGGTCCAGTATCTTGAATCGCAGAAGACGTGATGATCCGGCCGAATGGGGATGTGTAAGTAAGCCTCCGTGAGGTCCAAGGAGGCAAGGAACTCCCCCCGATGCACCGCTGCGATCACCGACCGCAGCGTTTCCATGCGAAAACGGAGCACTCGGAGGGACTTGTTGACCTCCTTGAGATCCAGAATGGGCCGAAACGACCCGTCCTTCTTTGGCACAACGAAGTAGATTGAATAGTGGCCCAAGCCCACCTCTCCGAAGGGCACGGGCGCAATAGCGCCTATCTCCTGAAGCCTGTTCAGCGTTGACTGAACCGCTGCCGCTTGAGGGCCGAGCCACAAGGGGAAAATACGAAACGACTCTTCGGTGGCCGGACAAATTCCAATGCGTAACCAGCTTTACGGTGTCCAAGACCCACTGGTCTGAGGTAATCCGCGCCCACTCCCTGTAGAAAAACTTCAGCCGCCCCCCGATCCTGGGGACGGTGGAGTGGGCGACTCTGGCATCATTGTGAGAACTTGGGGAGGGGTTGGTTCCCGAGAGGGGCGGCGCGGGCCTGCGGCCGCGAAAGGAGCGCGACCAGGGTGGGAGGCGGGCGGCCTGGAGCCCCCCGGCCTGTAGTTCCTGTAACGCCGCTGCGCTCTGGCTCTAGTCCGGGACGAAGCAAACGCCCGGGAAGGGCGATATCTATCCTCCGGGAGGCGGTGAACCGCATTTTCCCCCAGCGACTTGATGAGCTGGTCCAGATCCTCCCCAAAGAGGAACTTACCCTGAAGGGTAGGGAGCCCAGACTCGACTTGGAAGACGTATCTGCCGCCCAATTGCGAAGCCACAGCAGCCGCCTGGCCGCCACCACCGAGACCATAGCCCTTGCCTGGACGCGGAACAGGTCATACGAGGCATCCGCCCCGTACGCCACTGCAGCTTCTAACCTGTCCGCCTGGGCGGCCTCCGCCGCTGGCAGATCCTGGGAGGTGAGAAGTTGTTGAACCCACAGGAGGCTTGCCCGCTGGGCGAGTGAACTGCACATCGCTGCTCTCATACCCAGCGCGGAGACCTCGAAGACTCTTTTCAGGAAGATCTCCAATTTGCGATCTTGCGTATCCCGCAAGGCCGTGCCCCCTGTCACCGGATTGTCGTCCTCTTCGTGACCGCCGAGACTGCAGAGTCAACTCTCGGAACCTTGATGAGATCCAGGAAATCTTGGGTAGCGGGTACAGCCGTTCCATGGCACGACCCACTTTCAGAGTCGCTTCGGGGGTATCCCATTCCCTCGTGAGGAGCTGCAGGAACGAGTCGTGAATGGGAAAGCCCGCGCCCTCGGGCGCAGGGCCGCCAGGACCGGATCTCCTTTCTTCGAGGATGTGACCACCGCCGGCGCTACTGGAGCAGGCGGGTCAGGCGGCGGATCCAGATCCAGCTCCTGAATGATGCGTGGATGAGCTCGTCCAGCTCTTCCCTCTGGAAAAGGCGCAGCGTACGGGTCGTCCCCCTCCGTCGTGGCGTCCCCTTGCCCCAGATCCATGAAGTCCGGGTCAGGGTCCACTGGGTCCGGCGCCGCTCCCCCTGTCGCTGGCGAAACCCGAGCACGTGCGGGAAGGCGAGGGGCCCCCGCTCCCGCCGCAACGGGGGGGGCCTGAGCCGAAGGCGAGGTCCGGCATCTTGGCAGGGGGGGGGTCCACCGGTGTATCCAGACCCTGCAGGTATGCCGTGTGCATAAGCAGGACAAACTCCGGGGAAAACCCCGGTCTCGCCGCGGGGGCTCTGGAGGGGGGCACGTCCGCGCTCTCCTGCCCCTGCGGGCCCTGCTCCGGCAGCAAGGTCGGGGGCGATCCGGCTCCGACTCCCTGTCATTCGCTCTCCTGAGGTCTCGGGGCGCCGAGCGCTCAAGATGGCCGCCGTTCCCGCCAGGCCTGGGGAGGGGCCCGCCCCCGGCGTCCGGGCAGAGGCGAGAAAAGAGAAATCGGCGACGGGCTGTGAGGTGCCTTCCCCCCCGGGAAGCACCGGGCACAGATGCCCTCCCTGGAGATGCGGGACCCCGGTTCGCCGCAAGCCGCGCAGCGCGTCGGCCGCGGCATCGATCGCCGAAAAAAACCGCGAAAAACGAAAGTTCAAAAAGATAAAAAAGTGAGCCTCGGGGTCCCGCGAGCCGAAACGCCGCCGCCGCGGGGGGGCCCGATGGCCTGCACTGCCCGCCGACGTGAGAGTAAGAGGCGCGGGGGGGCCCTCCTGGCCGCACTACCCGCCAAAAAAAAACCTGCCTGCCTGCCTTCCGAGCCGCCCACGAGGCGCTCAAGATGGCCGCTGTCAGTGTGGCAAGCGCGGAGAGGCCGGTGCTGCCGGCCTCCGCGAGGTACCAGGGGTTTTGGGGAGCTGAAAGGAAAAGAAACACCAACTTACCCCGTCTGTAGAATAAAAGGAAGACACAAACAGAGGGTAAGCCACGCCTCCCCAAAGTTGAACCCCTCAATTATTAATTAACCAATCAATTTTTTTTTTTTTTTTTTAAACAAACTTGATTCAAACCTGATTCAAAAAATAGGCAATAGCCCAAGAAAACAGCAAAGACAAAGTTAAAAGCTTATGCTGAATTGGGAGCACTCCAAATTCCCTACTCGCATCTGCTGGAGTCAGAAGATACTGAACTCCTGCAGAGGGGGTAGTTCTACTTATGGTGACGCCCCCTCAAAGTTTTGGCTGACTCCATCTGCTGGATTGGGGACATAACCCACGGTCTGGACTGATCCAGGTACGTACAGGGAATGGCAAGTTAAATGTAAGACACTGATAAGACAAGCTAAGGAGAATTTGAAAGAAGTGGCTATAGAGGCAAAAATTCACACATAAAAACTTTTAAAAATATATCTGAAGCAGAAAGCCTGCAAGGGAGTCGGTTGGACCATTGGATGATCAAGGGGTTAAAGGGGCACTTAGAGAAGATAAGGCCATCGCGGAAAGATTAAAGGATGTTGGAGATACCTGTTCCGGAGAAGGTTTTCATGGGTGATGATTCAGATCAACTGAACCAAATCATGGTGAACCTGGAAGATCTGGTAGGCCTGACTGACAAACTGAAGAGTAGTAAATCTCCTGATCCAGACGGTATACACCCCAGGGTTCTGAAAGAACTAAAAAATGAAATTTCAGACCTATTTCAATTGATTTGTAACCTGTCATTAAAATCAACCGATGTGTACCTGAAAACTGGAAGATGGCCAATATAGCCCCTATATTTAAAAAGGGATCGAGGGGTGATCTGGGAAACTATAGACCGGTGAGCTTGACTTCAGTGTCGGAGAAGATCGTTAAAACTTTTATAAAGAATAAAAATCACAAAACATTTAGATAGACATGGTTTGAGGGACACAGCCAACATCGATTTACCCAAGTGAAGTCTTGCTTCACAAATCTACATTTTTTTGAAGGGGTGAACAAATATATGGACAAAGATGAACCATAGAGAGGCTTCTAAGAAACGAAAAAGTCATGGGATAGGAGGCAATGTTTTTGGGATTGCAAGCAGGTTAAAAAGACATGAAACAGAGAGTAGCATTAAATGATCAATTTTCACAGTGGAAAAAGGTAATCAGTGGAGTGTACTTGGACAGGTGCTTTTTAATATATTTGTAAATGATCTGGAAAAGGGTATGACGAGTGAGGTGATCAAATTTGCAGATGACACAAAATTATGTAGAGTAGTTAAATCTCAAGCAGATTGGGATGAATTGCAGAAGGACCTTGCGAGACTGGAAGATTGGTCTTCCAAATGGCAGATGAAATTTAACATGGACAAGTTCAAAGTGATGCATATAGGAAAATTAACCATTGCTGTAGTTACACAATATTAAGTTCTATCTTAGGAGTTACCACCCAGGAAACAGATCTAGGCGTCATAGTGGATAAGACATTGAAATAGTCGGCTCAGTGTGCTGTGGTGATCAAAAAAGCAAACAGAATGTTAGGAATTATTAGGAGGGGAATGGCAAATAAAACAACGAATGTCATAATGCCTCTGTATTGCTCCATGGTGAGACCGCACTTTAATACTGTGTGCAATTCTGATCACCTCATCTCAAAAGGATATAGCTGCACTGGAGAAAGTGCAGAGAAGGGCGACCAAAATGATATGGGGCATGGAACGGCTGCCCTATGAGGAAAGGCTAAAGAAGTTAGGGCTGTTCGGTTTGGAAAAGAGACGACTGAGGGGGGATACGATAGAAGTCTACAAAATCATGAAAGGGCTTGAAAAAGTTAAAGGAAAAATGGTTCTTACCTGCTAATTTTTGTTCCTCTAGTATCACAGATCAGTCCAGACTCCTGGGTTTTGCCTCCCTGCCAGCAGATGAAGACAGAGAAAATTTCACTGACACTGTACATACTTCAGTGTGCCACCTGCAGTCCCTCAGTTATGACCTGTACCCAAGCCAAGATGACAGCAACAACCATAAATTTCTAAGCAAGCTTCTAAGCAAATTCGTTTCCCTTCAACAAGCTGGAAGAAGGTGAAGTTGCCCAAAAAGACAACAGAAAACTCATTTCACAAATTTAACATAAGCAACCAGCATTGAAAACCTCCAACAACTCCATACTATATACAAAGCAACAGTATGAGCGGAAGACTCTCCCCGCCAATAAATGGGCAGGTCTCTGGACTGATCTGTGGTACTACAGGAACGAAAATTAGCAGTTAAGAACCAATTTTCCTTTCCCTATACGTACCCGGATCAGTCCAGATTCCTGGGATGTACATAAGCTCCCCTTACTCAGGTGGCTCGTGGAGAGTTCCGCTCATAGCAGCACATGGAAGCTGGACCCCGACATCTAAGCAATAATGCCTAGCAAAGGTGGGCAATGACTTCCCAGTAGCCACCCAGCAAATTTCATGCAGACACCCCTGATATGATTCAGCGCAGGAAATCGCCTGAGAATGCATCAATTGCGCCCCTAAAATCCCTCGCAGCGAGCACCTTTTAGAAACGTAAGTCGATTATTCGTTTCCTTCAGTCACCGCACAATTGT